>NC_137336.1:44738101-49538101 GCF_965287045.1 Carcharhinus amblyrhynchos
CATTGCAGGGGGTGGTGACGAGTGATTAGTGGTGGGTTATAGTTTGCACATCTGTGGTTCACGGAGGCAGCTAAAAATGTAAAATTGCAGTTGCCTTCAAACAAGTCCAATTATTGTTAGTGGAATGTCCAAAATATAATTTGCAGATTTAAAATATTTCAATATGATGTCTAAAGTTGTGGAGTTATTAGGAGAGAAAGGATACGTTCTTGAAAAATTAGGCTATCTTTTTGAAGATGTCCAGGTACCCCTCAGGGAGAGGTAAAGTGTTCCATTTGGAGAGATAAAGTGATCCTTTGGAAGAGGTCATGTGCCCTTTGGAATCACTAAATGTTGACACAAATGTGTATAAGAAGTAAGTAAAGTCAGTGGAACTATCAAGCTGTCATAGTATTGAAGTCCCCAAGCTCTTTAAATAAAAGAAAATGTTTGCAGTCTAAAAAATAGTAATGTGTCTGCAATTTCATGAGCTGTCAATTGACATAAGCCTGAGGGCTATCCTTATAGGATTAATGCTCATGACTGATGCTACAACCAATTATTATAACCGTACATGTGTATGTTTATTTGTTGCAAGAAGGGAGGAGTCACAATTTGATTGGCAACTTGGTTATAGAGGGCAGAATTTTACAAGGTTGATTCTTAGTCCCCAGCTAGTGTGAACATGGGACAGTTCCTGGTCCATTTTATGGGAAAGTTTTCACACCCAATCTTATGCAATTAGTCATTGAAAATATAGGCTAGACTGTTTCTGGCTGCTGCAGACAGTAGGTTGGGCTTAATTTACCAGCCAGCCTGTAGTGGGAGCTGTTGTGCATGCGTAGACCTCTGTGTCTGCACAAGTGCAATAGCAACTGTTGAGGGAGCTATTGCGTATGTGCGGACCTCTGATGATGCACATGTGCAATTTCAACAGCAGGAGTTTGAAGAGAGAGATGTTAGGCCACTGCTGTTGCAGGCAGCTTCATAAATTCTACACTCTCCACTGCAATTGTGGGGTTCTGCAGCCAATCATAGTCCCACAACACCTTAAATGCAGCCCCTGCCACCCAGACTGAATGCACCCCCTCCTCCTGATCTGATAGTATTGCAGAATGGCAGCGTGGTCCCCTTTGCCCCCAGTCCAATCATATTGCAGACTGGCAGTGGGCCCCCATCCTCCCCCGTTGGGCTACCACTTCTGGCTCTGCTCTCATAGGCCACACCCACGAGTCCCAACCCATGAGTCCCGTGCCCAGTGAGCATGCCTAAGTGCCCAGTGGGCATTGACCAGGTGCCAAGGTGGCAGTGCCAAGGTGCCAGGGTGGCACCACCAGGCTGACACTGTCCAAGGGATCACCCCCTTTGCCATGGGCCTCCTTGGAGCCAATACGATTCTCCTGGCGAGGCCAAAAAGGCAAGTGAGCCTGGATGATTCAGCGCTGCGCTAATTAAGCACATGTAAATGAACATTTAAATAAATTTGAATAAATTATTCAGCCTCTCACCAATTTTCAGCAAGAGGCTGACCTCATTGGGAATCCGACTCTCATAAAATAGTGAGAGCCAAGAAATCGGGCATGATCCTGTTTCCTCGGCTCTCGCAAATTTTAATGACTTGCTCTGCCCATCAATGGGTGGGGCAAGCTGGTAAAATCCTGGTCAAAGTATTTGACAGGGTTCTATTAAGACAAATGTTTGTTTCATAAGGGATTAGGTACTTTTAAAAAATTAAATGTATTGAATGGCTTTTATGGAGAAGAGAGTTTATTTAAAATAATGAAGTAATCTATAGACATTAGAACTTTATTTTATTTAATCTCACCATTACTCCTGAGGTCTGCACATGATGGATACTGGGTGAGTTGGCATGAAGAGGGCAAGAGAAAGTGGGTGAGTGTCATATTTTGGCATAAGTTGGTACGTAGTTAACATAAGGGCTCTAAGTATCCATGGGGTGGGCAGAAGGGCACAGGGTGGCATTGAAAGTACTGAGGGAATGAGGGGACATGAGGAGTGTGTAGAGAAGCACAGGTTGGCATGGAAGGTACAAAGGCCATGGTAGTTTGGGTAGAAATGCATAGGTTGTCATGAAGCATATGTGGGCTATGGAGGTAAATTGAAGAGCATAAAAGATCGTGGTGTTTGGGTGGCAGAACTGGGTGGCATGTGGCATGGATGAAACATGGGAAGAGTGGGGGATGAAGAGTGAGTGGTGAAGGTTAGCAGGCAATTTTTGGTTTTATTGCTTTGTTATAGCTGAAATGAAGTCCCAGAGTGCTGTGGCAGGCCTTTTAAACAGCCCCCTCCACACCTGATAGCCCCTGTACGTGTTTCCACATGGTTTCTGAGGTTGATGGGGCCAATTCCCCATTAAAACCCAACCCCCTTCCAGCTGCCCCATATCCTTGGAATGAAAACCTGAATAAGCAATACTTCTTCCCAAGTTTAGTTTGCAAATCAGATTTTGGAAGTTGGGAATTTTCCTGACTCTGCGTTCCTGGCTCAGGAACAAAAATTTGATCCCACTATTTTCTTTTTGTTCTTCAAACCCTACAGGAATTTAGAAGTATAACTTCTGAACTCCTAGAGATAGACATAAAAAGAAAGTGAATAACAATTTTTGTGTCTTGCCAGAAGTGTGGTTTACTCAATGCAGATTCAATAGAGATTACACAAAAATGTAGGTTGCTAGCAATGCTATAAGGCCACTTAGGAGAACTCTCTGAGGATTGATACCACGCTGTGTATAAATTGTGTGTTGTCTAAAATTTCTGTGCAATCATAGACATGGATAAAAATATCCAGCCCTTACACATGCTTGCTAGTGGGTGAGGTGGGCGGAAGGGTGGAGGCGTTAGGGTGGTGCGAAGCACCTAAATCTGATTTACCAAATTGTACTTCAGCCTTCCCTGAAAAGTTCTAACTGTAACCAATGTAAATATTTTTGTGTTGTAGGCAGAAATTTCTGTTATGTTTCTGACACAAACAAACTACTTATTTGTCTCTATTACAGAACATGACAGACTTTAAACCTACAGAAATCTTTTTGCTCATTTTTTTTTACATAGTTTGAACTCATAACCCTTTTCTGTGAAGATCAAACCTTTTATCTCTTAAAAAGGAAATTTTAGTGGGCCTACACTCCACAGTTATGTTGGATTGCCAAAAGTATTAACACATTACCCTCCCAATGAGATAATTACATGCGTTTGAACATAATTTGTGTCTTTACATTTAGTTAAGAAAACCAAACAGAATGTATACAATCAATATTAGTGAGGTTATTGTACAATGCAAGTTGGTGTAATATATTGTAAATATTAATACTATTGATCAATAGTGGACTATGTTTTCCCTTTAATATTCACCAAATCTGGTGGTTTTATGGAATAAAAGGATAAAATATGGAGCGATATGGCTTATCATAACAATCCCGTCCCAAAAAATACACTCCACAATTCTCTTTGGTAGAACCCTCTAGTCACTATTACTGCCCACAGTAGCACATATAAATAATATATGGACATAGCCAATGGAGACAATGTGTATTTTAAGGCCATTGGAATGATAGGAAATATGATTAGAGCGCTTAAATGTAATATAAATATGTCATTTTCATATTTCAGCTTCAATCTGCAAAATAACATACATAAATCAACAGAAATTGAGCCTGAAATCTCATTAAACAACTTTTAGTTTTCATTGCAACATTTTCCAAATGATAACAAGCAATTTTAAGGAATAATTATTATTCACCACTTATTCTGTCCCATTTCCCTAAATTTTTCCTAACTTATTCTTTTCTACATCATGCCCCCTTTAGGTCTACAAATAGGACATCAATCGATGCAGCTGTAAATCCGAGAATGTTGGTGTCCTCCCTCACCCAACATTTCTAATTTGTTCTTGAACTGTTCTGCTGCCTTTGACAATAAAAACAAGTGAACCTATAATTACTGTGCCATTTTAAACACTGCAGCACTGTTGACATTTGCTTTCTCTGTTGTGTATTGACGTGTATTGTGGGGAAGGGGTGCAAGAAACGGGTTTCTCATCTTTTGGATTAGATTACTTACCTTACTCCTCTGGGCTGTTCCTTCCTATTATATTCTTGGACAATACTGCTACTTCTGTGTTGCAGAGTACCTGGTACTTCTGTATATGGTAGTGGTACTATAATAACACCATGAAATGTATCAGAGTAGCAGTGCATGTCTTAGCAAATTGCAACAATCTGATAATTGTCTATATTTGTGCACTTTTATTACCCGAAATTGTTTCTTAATGGGAAGCCATATCTGTAGATGGGCATGTAATTATTTAGCTTACACAAAAGTTGTGTTTTTAACGGATTTGCAAATATAAACATTGTGGCCCAAATTTTCTTTACTCAACAGCGATGAATGCCTCGAAGTCCACCATGGCTGAGGGACGCAATAGCACACCAAATTCCAGAAAGTTCACTTACGCTGAAATTTGGAAATTGCAGTTCACCTCAGTGAGCTCTGGAAAAGCCCACACTCATGGTCCTATTCTTACACGGTAGGCACCATTAGGTCAAAAACTTTACCTGTTTGCTGTCAACTTGCACAGGTTTATCTGTGCAAAAGGCTTGGGCTGATAATGACTGGCAGAAATCAAAAATCAGCCCTCCAAATGTTTATGTCCTAATCTACCAAATAAACAGATGGCTGCAAATTGAGAAAAAAAAACTTTTTATGATTTTTCTCCCCACACTTTCAAATAATCCACCCCCTGCATCTTTCCCACACCTCTCGATACACTTCCAGTACCCTAACCCAGTACACTGACTGCTTCCTCCATCTTCAGCAAGCACAATGATGCCATGGATGCATAGCAGCGGACAGGAGCCAGCAGTCCCAGAGGAAAAAGGAACCAGGGTCCTGGAGGGATTGAGAGGAGTTGGGGTAGCATTAATGCCCGAGGGACAGACCGCAGCAAACTTTTAAAACTGTTAAAAAAACTTATAAAAGTTAAAAGCATGTCCTGATTTTTTGAACAATTAAAAACCATTTAAAGGAATGTACCTGACATTGAACTGAAGACTGACCTCAAGGGGCCTGTCTTCAGCTCTCAATATCAAAGGTGGGGCCCTGGTTTTGCCTGAAATGTGCCACACATGAAGACCTCGCTGTTTGTTCCAATGGTAGGCCCTGCCGCAAAAAGGCACTTCTTTTTCTGCAGCCTGTGGAAAAGCTAAAGTACGAAATTCTTTGAAAAATGAGTGGCAAACGTCACACTTTGCTGTTGACAGGAAAATCCAAGCCTATGTTTTTATCTGTCAATGCAAGAATTAGATTGTACTTTTTAATGGTAAGTTTATTTTTAAAAATTCTGCTTTTGACAAGGAACAAAGGAGCCAAATTTAAGACATTCAAGAGTGTGAGTTCCTGTGATTACCAAAACACTCATTATTAACCATCAGACTAAAAGATCTCCAAACATTAGATTTACTTACAGATTTAGCATCAAGTTCATCTCTTAATTTGATCTGTGCTTAAAATATAGTTACAAAACAATCATTCGCAAACATATATAATGTGCAAAGATTCATTTTACCCTTTTATGCTTACGCTCGAAGATGGTGCTTTTTGTTTGCATCGCATAGGGCCTTATTATTAAGTCACAAGTGTTTCAGAGTGCATGAAAGGGTGTCACAACATGGAAAGCCAATTAATTATGCTGTCACCAGAAATAAGTCAATTAATATGAAATCTATAGAAATTCTGCTAAACTGGAGAATTTAAAACATTTGACCTGGTTAATAATTTAATACACAAGTTAGTTATGCATGTGACTACATTAGCAGTGCATCATTAAAGATATTGTATAATGAGTTTACATCTTACACACTTTAAAGGATTCCTGTGATGTGTTGATTCCAGTCAGATAATACGGGAAATTAGTTTGAACAAACCAGTGCTTCAGATCTTAAATCAGCTCACAGTCATATTCAGTTAACATACTGTACATTGTTCAGCTTCTGAAAAGCTTCAAAACTTTAATCTGAGTGCTGTTTGGAATAATTCTAAAATGTCACTGACTTGCTATTCAATTAAGTCAAATTAATTGCAAGGAGCTTGCAAAAGAATATGGTGACATAAATTTGAGCTTCAGTTATCTTCTGTAACTATAATGGGGAGGCAGTGGTGTCGTGGTAGTGTCACTGGACTAGTAACCCAGAGTCCCAGGATATTGCTCCGGGGACTTAAGTTCAAATCCCACCATGGCAGATGATGAAATTTGAATTCAATAAAAATCTGGAATTAAAACTCTAACAATGATCGTGAAATCATTGTCGATTGTTGTAAAAACCCATCTGGTTCACTAATGTCCTTTGGGGAAAGAAACCTGCTGGTCTGGCCTACATCCACAGCAATGTGGTTGACTCTTAAATGCCCCCCTTTAACTAGGAATGGATAATAAATGCTGACTCAGCCAGGGATGCCCACATCGCATGTTGACAGCTGTTACGAAAGCGGTTTAGACTGCCAGTCAGAGAAACCAGGTTCCAATCGATTGATTTTAAAACTTAGAATACTCTTCGTGGGTGAGTTTTAATGGTTCTTGGTCAGTCTACCAAAGAGAGCATCTAGCTTTGGGAGCATGTGTCTCTCAAGGGCAAAAAACCAACAGTCCTTTTATTATGAATTTGTTTTGTCAGAAATCATGGTGAGCTGTATAGGGCATTGGTGAGGCCGCAGCTGGAGTACTGTGTGCAGTTTTGGTTGCCGCACTCACGCAAGGATATTTTGGTCTTGGAGAGAGTGCAGAGGAGGTTTACTAGGCTGATACCAGAGTTGAGGGGGTTAAGCTATGAGGAGAGGCTGAATAAACTAGGCTTGTACTCGTTAGAGTTTAGAAGAATGAGGGGAGATCTCATTGAGACATATAAGATGATGAATGGGATGGATAGGATAGAAGTGGAGAGACTCTTCCCGCTCAGAAAGGACAGTAGGACTAGGGGGCACAGCCTCAAGATAAAGGGGGGGCGGTTTAGAATGGAGTTGAGGAGGAACTTCTTCACTCAAAGGGTGGTGATTCTCTGGAATTCTCTGCCCGTTGAAGTGGTGGAGGCTGCCTCGCTAAATATTTTTAAGACGCGGGTTGATGGGTTTTTGATAAGCGAGGGGATTAAGGGTTATGGGGAGAGGGCGGGAATGTGGAACTGAGCCACGACAGATCAGCCATGATCTTATTGAATGGTGGGGCAGGCTCGAAGGGCTAGATGGCCTACTCCTGCTCCTATTTCTTATTTTCTTATGAAGCTTTATCTGATTGAGTCAGTGTGCATGGACTGACAAAAACAGAGGAAGCATTTTAAAATACAGCTTCTGGAATGTTAAATGCAGTGGTAAGTATTAAAGGCGTCAAAGCCATCACTGGTAATAAAGGTACCTGAGGAACCACAACCCAACAGCTTTCAGGAACACCAGGAGAGCAGAAAGAAATCAAAAAAATTGTGCATTGAAATCTTTCACATTAGTCGAAATATAAATGTATTTCGATGACCACAAATATTTGCCATCTCATTATAGAATTCTAGAAACTTTACAGTTCAAGGATTTATTCCTGTTATATTGTCAGGTTCCCATAAATTAGAAATAGCCAAACTCTAGACTCAAAATGCTGGAGCTTCATCAGGTTTATTACCCTTGGCTGTCAATGCAGTTGGTGAACTGACACATTGTTACTTGGTACATGACTGAAGTGCGACAATGTATGTGGCACCCTCCAATATATATTCTCATAATACTTAGTACGTAGCTCTTATTGAATAATATGACAATATAACATCCCTCTTTCTCCAGTGACAGTGAACCTCAAGGGTACAGCTCATAAAGGATGCTGTAAGATCAGGAGAAGTTAAACTTTCCCCATTGCATCGCTATGATATGACGCTGATCATTGACAGCAAGTGAGCTGCCATCAGCAGACAGGAATCAAACATTTACAGAAACTCTGTGAGGATCGATGGACTGTCCCCACTGCACATCATCATCATCATCATCATCCTCCTGTAACGTAGGGACCAATGGCATCCGCTGCATCTCCATCTCAGGAGCCTTATCACAGAGGTTATGTGCACAGAGGGAGGGCTCACAGAAGGCAACTGAAGATAATGGGTGTTACTCACTGGATGGTCTCATCATCTTCCATGAATCTAGCAGCAATGAGCACACCCTGAGCTCATCTGCCCATCTGGTCATTGCTGTTGGCTCTCCCTTGAGGATCTCTTCAGCCTCATCACCTTTGACATTCTCCTCCTTGGAAAAAATGTACTGCTCATCCATCTTCTCCTCAGACAGTTTCTCCCTCTGTTACAGCATTCAGTTGTGTCGGGTGCAGTAAGTGACCATGATGCATGACATATTACTGGACTCCACCAGACCAGTCCAAGCACTGGAACCTCACCTTCAGCATCCATCAGCGATTGGTTCCACCAAAGTGTGAGCTGTAACATGAGCCTCATTGTAACTTGTCTCAGCTGTACTCTGTGGCCTCCACATAGGCATCATCAGCCTTATCCTTAGTGGATAGCCCTTGTCCCTGAGGAGGAAAACCTGCAGCCTCTGTGGACCCTGAACATGTCAGGGATCTGAGAGTAGCTGAGAATGTAGGAATCATGTACAGTCTTTGGGAATCGAGCACACACCTGGAGATTGCATTTGGTATGGTCTCAGACCAGCTGAACATTAGTGAGTGAAAGCCCTTACGGTTCACATAGTTCACAGCTTGATGCCCAGAGATCTGAATGCCACCTGAGTGCAGTTGATAGCATCCTGCATCTGTGGAAGACCAAAGATTTGCACAAGGTCCATCACCTTGGTGACAGATATGACCAACCAGCCTCCTGGACATAGGGAATTTTTGGCAAAATTTGTTCTCGGACCTCTGCAACTTTATTCAGCACCATCTTTAGACCCTGAGTCCAGCAAGGCATCTCTGAGCGACTGCTCTCTGTGGTACATCCTCTGAGTGTGGAGCAGGCCTGGCACCCCTTCCATTTCATGGTTCTGTTCCTGCCTCCATTGACATTGCATTCTTTGTCTATCTGATTGAGAAAAATGACAGCAAAATCACCAGTCTCCACGTTTCCTACGTTCTCCTCACTGCAGTATCAAAACAAGAGAATTGATGTTTAGCATTTGTCTCCTTAGGACCACTCTTTGTCCATTCATCGTCTGAAACTACCTCTTAAAGTCCACCGACTCACGTCCTGACCATCACATTAATGAACAGTTCTTACTTAGTACTCTGCTTTGTACCCACGCCATATGGCTGAATGGCCACCGCTTTTAGCAACTCTACTGCATCCTGAGCTCTCACGTCATGTGGATTCATTGTCCAAAGCTTCACTCCGGGTCACACGCGCGTCTCCCAGAGCCAGGGAACAGATGCAGTCGGGACCATGCTGGAAATTGGCGGGAAGAGAGGTAAGTGATTTTAACTTGTTTTATAAATATTTGAGATGCAGTTTAAATGTCATTATCGGGCCTGGCACAGAACTTGCCGGGCCCAGTAGCATCTCCCACTCTGCCAGAAGTTCTTCACTCCAGCAGGGTTTAATGTAGTTCCCCATGTTTGGAGAACTAGTGGGAGATCCCACTGGAGTGAATGGGACGGCAATCAGGGCCCCACCAGGAGTTCAAGCAGTGGGGGTTTGTGTCTCCTGGGCATAGGCACTCTGGCAGTGCCAGCCTGTTCCCCCGGCACTGCCCAGGGGGCAAAGTGCCCATGCTGATGGGACACCTTGGCATGGCCCAGCAAGCATCGGGCAGTACCAAGAGAGTGGGGCCTACTGTTGATGGGGCCTAAGGTGATTGGTGGGGGGTGGGGGTCCCACCATCACTCTGCATGGGGATTGGTCTGGGCTGGAGGGAGGCCAGCAATCTGCATGGACTGGTGAGGTGTTCTGCCGGTGGTCAGCAGGGGAGTTTTGCCTCTCATCAGTGGGGTCTACCTCCAGGAGGGGGGTTGGTTTGCTGATGCGGGTGGGGTGGGGGGGGCTTGACGTTGGGGCACTCCGGAACAGGGAGAGGGTCAGAGCTGGCCCAGGAATTGTCGTGGGGGCCGTGAGCGGGCCATGTGGGGGGAACTGGAGGGGCAGCACTGAGGGAGTCTTGGCTGGTCAGTGATTGAACAGGCAGCAAGTGGGGAGACTGACAGATCAGGGCCATTGCGCATGTGCAGAACTGTCAGACTCCAGTGAAAATAGGCCCCGCCCCCAGGGTTTTTAATGAGATTGACGATTGTGACCTCTGCAGTGCACAGAGTGGGGAGATTCAAGTGTGAAGTTAAACTGAGAAAACAGTTGTGATCTGGACCAGTTTTCTTGCCAATTCAGCACTTTTGGGAGAATTTCCCCCCCACCCCCCTCCATATCTCTGCCTGGTCTGTTGTGGTCCTCCATTTTCAACCAATCACCTTGCTTCAAACATAATCTTTGGATAGAAACAATAGAGTTTCAAGATTTGGACCCAGTTCAGAACACAGTTTGGGCCACAATCTCACTCTTTAAGCTACCCTATTGATGCAAATCATTTATTTCCACCTTCATTATGAAATTCTGCCTTTCAAGCCTGGCATGCGAGAGGCCTCAAAACCCTTGCTAACATATATATTGATCATAGAATCAGGGAAACCCCACTGTGCAGAAGGAGGCCATTTAGCCCATCGGGTCTGCACTGACAACAATCCCACCCAGCCCCTAACGGGAATAGGGGCTCCATATATTTACCCCATTAATCTCTCTAACCCACACATCCTGAGACACGAAGGGCAATTTAGCATGGCCAATCAACCTAAGCTGCAAATCTTTGAACCGGGGAGGAAACCCACATGAGGAGAATGTGCAAATTCCACACCGACAGTGACCCAAGCCAGGAATCAAACCCAGGTCCCTGGAATTGTGAGGCAGCAGTTTTGTTTCTTATGAATCTCTCAGAAATATAGTCTGTCCTGCACACACTTCTTTCACGATTTACAAATCAGAGATTTTGCATGCAAAAAAGTTGCTTAGTTTCTTTTACTGCCTCCTATATCACTGACAAAATCCTTTTGTTTGAAGATTCATTTCCAACTTATATTCTCTAACATTTTCACAACATTGCCCTTTATTCTCTATTTTAAAAACTCCTGGTGAGCAAGATTTTGAGAAGATAACTGGAAGTCTATTCTCTTTCATGTACAGTTCTCATCTTCTGTGCAAGATATGGGGCGGGATTCCCCGGCCATGCTCACCTCAAAACTGGAGATTCTCACCGGATATCAATGGGCTTTTGCATGGTCAGCTCCCCACCTGCTTCAATTCCCATAGCGGGTGAGATGGAAGAACTCCCCCCATGGTGTGCCACAATTTAAAATCTTAGATTAGATCCATCTACACAAAGTTAAATGATCTAATTTAAGATTTATTAAAATTTTGATCCAACCTGTGATAAATGCCATACTGCCCCAGCCTCTCTAGTTCATATGTACTTATCATGTCCTAAAATTGGCTTTGAAAATATTTTCAGCACATATTTTTAGTGTGAACACTAAACCTTCCCCCATTACTGCAAGCTTTGGAGTGGAACCAAATGGCAGTCCTCTTACAAACATTCAGACTGATGCACTTGCCTTTCAACATTGTTGGCTAGTTGCATTATACTCATAAATTGGAAGCAATCTGCCCTGCCCTCACTTATTAATTGGATAGGTGATTTTGTGCAGAATCGTAAACTTGAGAAAATAGAGTACACTAAAAGAGACTCCACTGATGAATTTTATATAGCTTGACAACCTTTCCCAGGTTATTTTGAGGACACAGGTCTCTGACATAATTGACCCGAATTAGGTTATATATATAATATTATGATGTGAAACTATATCTGTCCTTTGATTGTTGTTAGTGTTCTTATTATTCATTTTTTGAGGGGGCTGGGGGGGACGGGTTTCATTTATTTTCCTTCATCACCTTTCTTCTCCTTTTCTTTTCCCTTTACTTTCTCTTCCAAGTGAAAAAAAATGAAAAAAGACCACAAGATCAATAGAAATATAAGCAAGACAGTCAAGTTCTTCAAGCTTGCATTGCCATTCAATAAGATTTTGGTTGATATGATGTGGATCTTAATAGCACTTTCTAGCCTGTCTCCCACAACACTTACCTTCATTGTCAATCAAAATTTTGTCTAATTCAGCCTTAACTATACTTATTGGACTGAACCTCCACTATGCTCTGTGTGAGAAAATTATATTCTGTAAGTTTAAATAACTCCCATTGTTTGTAAACGAAATCACATTTACTGTAAAGACTATTTAAAAACATGTTTTCAATACTGCCTTAACCACTTACTCAGCTCTCTAGACAGCTGCCTCTCCCATTCCCTGATTCTCTGGCCCACTGCTTCTTCCACTGGCTGATTTTCCAGCTCACTGCCACTCCCACTGGCTGATTCTTCAGCTCACTGTCTCAACCGCTAGCTAGTTCTCCAGTTCACTGCCTCTCCCATTGGCTGATTCTCTGGCTCACTGACACTCCCACTGGCTGATTCTCTGGAGTGCTGCCTCTCTGGCTCATTCCCTCTCCCATTTACTAATTCTTTAGCTCAGAAGTTATAAAACAAAAAGTGAGGCAAAGGTAAACATTGATCCTTTAGAGGACGAGAAGGGGGATGTAATAACTGGAAATGAGAAAATGGCTGAGGAATTGAACAGGTATTTGTGTTGGTCTTCACAGTGGAAGACACAAATAACATGCAAATTGATGACAGGAAGGCTATGGCAAGTGAGAACCTAGAAACTATCATTATCATGAAAGAGGTAGTGTTGGGCAAGTTAATGGGGGGGGGTGGGCTAAAGGTAGGCAAGTCTCCTGGTTCTGACGGAATGCATTCCAGGGTACTAAAAGAGATGGCGGGAGAAATAGCAAATGCACTAGTGGTAATTTACTATAATTTGCTGTGCTCTGGGTTGTCCCAGCAAATGTGACACCACTGTTTAAAAAAGGAGGTAGATAAAAGGCAGGTAACGATAGGTCTGTTAGCTTAACTTCTGTAGTAGGGAAAGTGCTTTAATCTATCATCAAGGAAGAAATAGTGAAACATCTGGATATAAATTATCCCATTTGTAAGATACAGCTTGGGTTCATGAAGGACAAATCACGTTTGACTAATTTGGTGGAATTCTTTGAGAACATTACATGGGCAGTGGACAATGGGGAACCTATGGATGTGGTGTATTTGGATTTCCAGAAGGCATTTGATGAGGTGCCGCACCAAAGACTGCTACATAAGAAAAAGGTGCACAGTGTTATGGGTAATGTATTAGCATGGGTAGAGGATTGGTTAACTAACAGAAAGTAAAGAGTGGGGGTAAATGGGTGTTATTCTGGTTGGCAATCAGTGACTAGTGGTGTGCCTCAGGGATCAGTGTTGGGACTGCAATTGTTTACAATTTACTTTGATGATTTGGAGTTGGGGACCGAGCGTAGTGTGTCAAAATTCGCAGATGACACTAAGATGGGTGGAAGAGCAAAGTGTGCAGAGGATGCTGAAAGTCTGCAAAGGGATATAGATAATCTAAGTAAGTGGGCAATGATCTGGCGGATGGAGCACAATATTGGTAATATGTGAGGTCATCCATTTTGGGTAGGAATAATAGCAAAATGGACTATTATTTAAATGGTAAAAAATTGCAGCATGCTGCTGTGCAGAGGGACCTGGGTGTCCTTGTGCAGGAATCTCAAGGAGTTGGTTTGCAGGTGCAGCAGGTAATTAAGAAGGCAAATGGAATTTTGTCCTTCATTGTTAGAGGGATGGAGTTTAAAAACAGTGAGATTATGTTGCAGCTGTATAAGGTGCTGGTGAGGCCATACCTGGAGTACTGTGTATAGTTTTGGTCTCCGTACTTGAGAAAGGATATACTGGCACTGGAGGGGGTGCAGAGGAGATTCACTAGGTTGATTCTGGAGTTGAGAGGTTGGCTTAAGAGGAGAGACTGAGTAGACTGGGGCTATACTCATTAGAATTCAGAAGAATGAGGGGAGATCTTATAGAAACATATAAGATTATGAAGGGAATAGATAAGATAGAAGCAGGGAAGTTGGCGGTGAACTAGAACTAGGGGGCATAGCCTCAAAATAAGGGGAAGCAGATTTAGAACTGAGTTGAGAAGGAACTCCATCGCACCAAGGTTCTGAATCTGTGGAATTCCCTGCCCAGGAAGCAGTTGAGGCTACCTCAATGAATGTTTTTAAGGCAAGGATAGATAAATTTTTGAACAGTAAAGGAATTAAGAGTTATGGTAAGTGGGCGGATAAGTAGAGCTGAGTCCACAAAAAGATCAGCCATGATCCTATTGAATGGTGGAGCAGGTTCAAGGTGCCAGATGGCCTACTCCTAGTTCTTATGTTCACTGTCTCTCCAGCACGTTGGCTATCCAGCTCCCCAAACCTCTTACTTACTGACCCTCACAACAAATGTGCTCACTAAATCTTTCTCACACCTAACCCCTCTTTCTCATCAACCCTCACCTCCTGCCTCCCCATTGGAGTTAACCCTTTCCTCTTCACTGGTGCCTTTTAGAAAGCCACTGGGTGTCATTCTGCACTTCTGTTTAAAGTTCTCAGATGTGCCTACGACATCATCAGTTTCTCAATTCACCATGGGCTCGAGCCTATGTTTATGTTTATGTTTATTTCTGTGGGTGGCCATTTTGTTTTTGCATGATTCATTCCGTTTTTTTCTTTCTCTCTTGGCACTAATTTGTGTTGATTTTTCAATTTAACTCAGCATTAATTTAGTTTAATATGTTTGCATTTACTCACAGACAACTCGTGCCACATATCTTATGATCCCCAGATATTAGAAACATTTTAGCCTTAAAATACCGGGGCCTTCACTGAGTGTAGTTCTTGCAGCTCTCCATATGGCTGGTGGAGTAATGCATTGTTATTCAGTATATGACTGCAATGCGACAGTGAATGTGACACCCCAGGATATATATTCACATAACAATTAGTTCCTAGTTCTTTACAAATAATATAACAATTCCCATTGAATAAACAATAATATTTGATACATTAGCAGTGCACTTAAGCATTCTTTGCATGTAAAAGATTGTTGCAACTTCATCATATTTAAAGCGGATATGAATTATGGATCTTTTAAACTTGTGAAAGGCAAATAAAGATAGTGCCACCTGCATACAGCATCTATATGAAATATAATTTGCATTATGATGAGGTGGGTAATGATTAACATCCTGAAGGCTTGATTCTTGAATCCAATCCATGGCTTCATTTTTAGAAAGGAAGACTATGTTAGCATACCGAGAGAGAGCTCTTAATAGAAGGGCTTCAGTTAAATCAAAGCTCCCAAATTCATGCCCAATACCCAGCCAAAGGATGGTACCTGACTGGAGAGCAAGAGCGTGAGTTTGGCTACAGGGCATTGCAGTTTTTGGACACACGGAACAGTCCATAGCAGTCAGTGGGTAAAGGGACTCCCTTGCATCTCCACATGATTGAGGAAGGTGGGAGCTGAGGAATTGCAAGGACTCTTTGAGGGAGCATGTCTGTTCCTCCTGGCTCATAAAAAGTTTCAAAAAGAAGTATTTAAAACTCACTTTGGTCTCTTCTGGCCTTTTGTTCCTTCTGCCACATTTTTGCATCCACATTGAGAACTGTGTAGATCTCCCCCTGTCTTGCTGTTAACATAGTGTTGTAGTCCCAATGATGTTAAGAGGTTATGACATTTGCATCTTAAGTCCTATGTAGCAGGCCACTAAGGGCAAAAAGAATGAGGGTGATTCTCCCAAAAAAAACTAAGTGCTCAACAGACAGGAAAACAGGAGATTTTCCTGTCTGTTTTTGGGCGCACGTAGTTTAATGAATCTCTGCACTTTGTGCTCTATAGAGTGCGTCAGGGACAATTCACGCTGGTAAGGGGGAGGTGGGGCCTCATCCCACTGGAGAGGCTGGCATCAGTGCGCTGAGCGGACCACTGTGTATGCATTGATCTGTCAGTAGGGAGATCAGCAAATGCGCACTGCACCCCTCCCTCCCCAATTGCCAGCCTCCTTCTCCCAATCACCAACCTCCTTCTCCCAGTCTCCGGCCTCCTTCTCCTGATTGCCGGCTTTCCAACCCACCCAAACCCAATTTCTGGCGCGAGGTTGATAATGTGGAAAACGTTGCCTGGGAGACTCATGATCAGCTGGGCGCCAGTCGCATGTCCCACTACAAGACCCGTGCTGATATCTCCCAGCTACTCAAGTGGCGCAGCAAACCTGGAGAATCGCCACCAATGTATTTTTTTCACACCCATTTTCCTATGAAATAAGATGCCAAAAGAGAAAATGTACTATCGTTATATGAAGCTAAACACATGCTCCTATAAGACACACATTCCACTGCACACAGTATTGATTGTACTCTTCTGATAATTATGATAATTATGTATAGTTACAAACAATCGATACTTAATAAGTGTTTTGATATAACTTAAAACCCAAAGGACTGTACAGTTCTATTAAATCACCTTCTGAAAATTTATTACATAAAAGTGAAGATCAAGAAATGAAATGAGATGAAAAAGATGGAGCTAAATATTTATCATTTTCAAAAGGGTTAAATATCTAATTCTCATACAACTTTAGGATCCTGGAACTAAAGGGTGATTGTGAAAATTTTGCAATGGGTGATCTTATGCAATGCAGTTTTGCTGGTGGAATAAAGCTGAGAAGAAAACTAATTAACCATTACGAGCATGTCTTCCAACAAAATTTTGGATCAGCCTCAGATAGAACACTGAGCCTAGTTTTGGTCTCCTCACATAGTAGGGAATATTGAGACTTGAAAGAGTGCAGAGAGGGGCCACTTGTTATGATATCAATAGTGACCAGTAACATGTTTATTTACTTTGTTTTAGAATCCAAAAATGTAAGCATTTACTAAAAGAATAAAGCCATAAGTTTCATAATTAAATCAAAAGAATTTTACTACTACAAAAAAATCCAAGAGCACGAATATGCTAACTACACTATATCGTAACTAGTTGCAAGCAAATAGGTGGTGGTGTTGTGGTACTGTTACAGGGTTAATAACCCAGAGACCTGAGTAACCCTCTGGTGGACCCAGGTTCAAATCCTGCCATAGTAGATGGTGAAATTTAAATCCAATAAATTATTCAATTAAAAGTCTAATGATGACCATGAAACCACTGTTGGCTCTTCAGATGAAGAGTCATCCAAATTTGGAACATTGGCTCCGTTCTTTCTCCACAGGTGCTTTCAAATCTGCTGCAATTTTCCAGTATTTTCTGTTTTTGCTTCAGCATCGGGAGTAATTTGCTACCTTAGATTCAAACAACTGGGTTTTATACTTCAGAAAACATAGGCTCTGGGCAATTTGATAAAGGTGTAAAAATTAGCCAAGATCCTGAATAGTGCCAGTGTAGATTATTTCCATTGATTACGTTTCAGAGGATGAGGAACCACACTTACAAGTTACCTAATGGTAGAACTAGATTCCATATTAAGCAATTCTTATTTTCTCAGAGAATAGTGAGCGTGTCAAACAAGTTGCCAACTCATTGATTTGTTGTATTCCTTCAGAGAGAGGTTTGGAAGGTTTCTGGTTGTGGAAGAGATAGATCATCATGTAAAGTTATCCTGTAATTTAAATCAAGGACCTGGTTTTGATCACTTTGAGGGGTCAGGGATAAATTCTTCAGATTTTTATTCCCTCTTTTGTTTAGATTTCTATCAATGTTTTCATCTATTCCAGGACATTACATGGCTCTGAATGGGTAGGTCATTTTGGTATTTTAAGGCACAGGAAATCAGAACTATATTAGTCCAGCTGGATGGTCCAGTGGGTCTTTTCCTGCCCATCATTTTTGTAGGGTTGTTCATAATAATTCTTTCATTCCTCTCCAGCAGCTGAGAGAGCCACTTAACAAGTATAAATGATGAAAAGTTCATGTATCCAACTATGGATTGCACAATATTTCTACATAATGACTGAGAGGGAAGGTTGTAAATGTCATTTAATTAACTAGTCCCACTGATACTTGTCAACTTTTCAGTGCAGAAGTGAAATGTACGCCTTTATTCCTGCCTGCTCCAGAAGTAAAATGTGTTGCAACATAGATCATATGAACATTTGTCAACTAACATACAAACCTGTTTGGAGGCTTTGGAGAGAGAGAAGACCCAAAATAAGAACATCAAAGAGAGACAACAGTGTAATATTAAGAAGCAGCAAGGACACACAGCATATGGTGATGAGGAAAATTGGAGGGGTTCATTTTGATTTGGAACAATGGTGTTAAAAAGGTGATCATGAATCAGCAGCCTGTTTTCCATCTCTCCAGATTTTTACTCCATTTATCATTATAATAAATGATTGGGAAATCATAGCAATGCATACCCAATTCATAATTGCACCAAATTGGGTAAGGTTAATTACCAAAAAAGCAGGCTCGTAAAATGACCTCGAAAAGACTAAAGGCAGTTGGTAGGCAAGCAGAAAAATGGCAAATTGCCATATTAGCAGCTTAATTTCCTCTAACATTGTGCCACTGCACCACCAAAACGTGACAAGATTAATAAATGATGCGAAAGCTTGTTCACAAAATGATGTTTCCAGTGCAATTCTGATGAAGCTATTGCTGCACAGTGGTGGGAAGTCTGAAAAAATTCAGGGGCCATGTAGTTTCATGTCTTGTGCCATATGCTGCATCATTGTGTCCATACATATTGAAGGTCCACATGAATAAATTTGCTAATGTACTCTGAATGTTCCACTTGCTGCCTTTAAAAGCAGAAAGAATCTGTCAGTATTTTGTGACATCTAAAGGCTAATTGCTAGAATATGAACATTCACCACTGATGTTTTTGAGAAGTGCCTTTCCTCCATAAAAATACCATTGAGCTGGTAGGGTTGATTTGGATGAATGCTTGTTTGCATTGTAGTCTGCAATTAAGCAGAGGAAAACACCACTGGCAACTGCAATAAAGACCTCAGTATTACAGTGAGAGGTACAATACAAGCAATAGCACGTTTTAATATGCTCACTATTTTTATGGATTCCTTGAAGCCTACACTTCAACAAACATCCACAGACAATTTCATCTGACTTGGAGAATAGCTACAGATAATCAAGAGGAGGAGGATTAAATAAACATTGCCAAATGAAATAGCAACTAACTCTTGTAATGTACTTCATGGAGAGATGGAAAGTTTGTTTTATAAATGCTCTTGCAAAAGCAAATTTCTCCAGGGATTTCGGAAACCTGAATAGCTCACACTGAGGTTGTAGCGTTAGAACTTCAAAATCATCAGGCGTGGTGATGCAGTAAGGAGGGGCTTTTTAAGGAGGGTAATGAATCATGGAATTTCTGACATGCAAAGATGAGGCCAAGCAGTTTCTTCGCGATCTGGGCACAGCAAGTTTCCATGTCAGAGAGAGCCCTTGACCTGCTGGTCTGCCATTCAAGATGCATACTGCTCTGAGTCTGTGTGAGATATCTGCTCCAGGTGCTCGGATGTCGAAGTATTGTAGCACTGGAGGGGCTGACAGAGATCCTTGAGTTTGTTGAATGCAGCAGTGTGGTGCTCCTGCCAAGACCATTCGACATTCTGGTGGAGAAGTTGACGGAGGGATTCAGTTAGCCCATTGCAACAGGGAATGAACTTTGATAGATAATACATCATGCCGAGGAAACACTGCAGGGCATGCTTGTCCTCAGGAGTAGACATTTGCCATATAGTTGTTATCTTATCGGGTCTGATTTCTCACCGTAGGAAGTAAGCAGGTGGCTTACATGGGGGACCTTGTTGATTCTGACTCTGCATTGGCATGGTTGACCTGAAACTGTATGGTCTTGATTCCATCGAGGGCCAAGCTCAGACTTGCTTCACGTTCTTACATTGTAGAACGTCATCAACAATAATTTCACAAGGTTGCCAGGACTTCAATCAGGCCAAACTCAAAAGCACCTTACCAAGTTACCATTAACACGTCTTCTGTTCCAGCAGAGGCTCAAATATTCTAGACTACTGCTACACAATCATCAAACATACCTACCGCTCTATCGCCCACCCACGCTTTGGTAAGTCAGACCTCAAGACTGTGCTCCTGCTCCCAGCTTACAAGCAAAAACTGAAATGGGAGAATCCGTTAAAGAAAGTCGTGCAATGTTGCCTGAAGAATCGGATGATCTCCTATGGGATTGCCTCAAGTTGGTAGACTGGTCAATATTTCAAAATTCAGCCAGCAACCTGAACGAGTGCCCCCAGTTCAGTAGCTCACTTCATCAGTATGTGTGTGGAAGAATGTGTGCCAAAGAGGCAAATCCATGCATTTCCCAACTGAAATGGATGAACAGGGAGATCCACTGTTTGCTTAAGTCCAGATCTGAGGCATTCAAGTCAGGCCACCCTGATGTAGATGAGAAATCCAGATATGATCCACAGAGATCCATCAGAGATGCCAAAAGACGGTACCAGACCAAGCTAGAGTCCCAGGCTAGACACGTGGACTCCCACCCAATATGGCAAGGTCTGAAAGATATAACAGGCTAAAAGATGAAGTCATGTAAAATCACTGGCACCAATGCACCCCTCCTCAATGAGCTCAATGCATTCTATGCCCGTTTTGAGCAAGAAGTCAGTGAGAGAACACCCTTCACCCCAGAAGTCTCAGATCAACTTGAATCCAAAGTTACCATTCCAGACTTCAGAGCAGCATTCTTGAAAGACAACCCATGGAAAGTGATTGGCCTGGATGGGGTACCCAGACAAGCATACAGATCCTGCGTGGACCAGCTGGCAGGGGTATTTGCAGACATCTTTAACCTCTCTTTACACCAATCTGAGATCCCTATCTGTTTCAAGAAGACAACTATCATCCCGGTGCAAAGAAAATCCAGGCAGCGAGAATTAAAGACTATTGTCTGGTGGCTCTGACATCCATCATTACGAAGTGCTTCAAAAGGTTAAGTATGGCACAAATCAAGTTCGGCCTCCCAGATTGCCAGGATCCATTACAGTTCACCGACCACTGCAACAGGTCCACAGCAGATGCCATCTCCCTGGTCCTAGACAACAAAAGACACAAATGTCAGTCTCCTATTTATTGACTACAGCTCAGCTTCCATCACCATTTTTCCTACTAACCAAACTCCAAACTCTGAGGCCTGGGGCTTGACTCAAAGAACAAAGAAAATTACAGTACAGGAACAAGCCCTTTAGCCCTCCAAGCCTGCACCGACCATGCTACCCAACTGAACTAAAATCCCCGCGACTTCTGGGGATCATATCCCTCTATTCCCATCCTATTCATGTATTTGTCAAGGCGCCCCTTAAAAATCACTATTGTAGCTGCTTCCACTACAGGCTCTATGTAAAAAGCTTGCCTTGTATATCTCCTTTAAACCTTGTTCCTGTTCCTTCCTCTGCAATTGGATCCTAGACTTCCTAAGCTACAAACTGCAATCAGTAAGGATAGGCAATAACACCGCTCTCATGATCATCCTCAACATTGATGCCCCATAAGGCTGTGTCCTCAGCCCCTTAAGATATTCCTTAAACACCTCTGTATGGCCAAATTCACCTCAAACTCGATTTTCAAGTTAGTTGATGACACCACCACTGTCGGGTCTCAGGCAATGATAAAATGGAGTTCAGGAAAGAATTAGAGAATCTGGTGAATTGATGCAATGACAATCTCTCCCTCAATGTCAACAAAATGAAGGAGATTGTCATCGACTTCAGGAAGCACAATGGAGGACATGCCCCTTTCTACATCAATGGGGTTAAGTGGAAATAGAAGTGGAAATGGTGGAGAGCTTCAAGTTTCTAGGTGTCCAGATCACCAACAACCTGTCCTGGTCCCTCCTTGCCGATGCTATAGTTAAGAAAACCTATCAAAACCTCTACTTTCTCAGGATGCTAAGGAACTTTGCATGTCCGTTATGACTCTCACCAACTTTTACAGTTGCACCATAGAAAGCATTCTTTCTGGTTGTATTCAGCTTGGTATGGCTCCAGCTCTGTCCAATACTGCAAAAAACTACAAAAGGTTGTGAATGAAGCCTAGTCCATCACGCAAACCAACCTCCCATCCATTGACTCTGCCTACACTTCCTACTGCCTCAGAAAAGCAGCCAGGATAATCAAAGACCCAAAGCACCCTGAACATACTCTCTTCCACCTTCTTCCTTTGGGAAAAAGATACAAAAGTCCAGGGACATGTACCAACTGACTCAAGAACAGCTGCCATTAAACTTTTGAATGGACTTACCTTGCATTAAGTCGATCTTTCTCTACACCCTAACTATAACTGTAACACTACAATCTGCACTCTGTCCTTTCCTTCTCTATGTACAGTATGCTTTGTCTGTATAGCACGCAAGAAACAATACTTTTCACTGTATGTTAATATATGTGACAATAATAAATCAAATCAAATCACAAAAAGCTGTCCCATAGATCACTGGAAGACTTCATTGACCACTGGAGAAACCATAGGGCATATGAATGAATGTGCCTACCAGAGACATGAACGTAGTGAGCTTCGAAGGTTCATCATATAATTCAAATACTGCAAACAGGATTAATGTGACTTCAGTGGTAATTATTGTCGGTGCAGACTTGATAGGATGAAGGGCCTTTTCTGTGCTGTATGACGCTGACTATGTTCTTGCCAAAGATGAATGGATCCATACACCAAAGTTCTTGAGCCATCTTAGCCAGCTCCTGACACCATGTAAAATTGCAAGGTTGTGTAGGAATGATGTTAGAAGACTGTTTAAACTCAGTTTAAAAAACACTCTTCAGCAGCTCCTACATACCATGCCTGAAGCCACACTGCTGAAAACTCCCACGTTACTGACAGGTCATTTTCTGTGCACATGTCATGGCAATGTATAGATGAATACATTGTTTATATTTTCCTTCACTTTTCTCCCTAAATTTAAAGAGTATTCAGCAAAATTGCAATGGTGAAGTGGGTTGCAAAGATTGTTAATACAGGGAAACCTTTTGTAGTCTTTGAAGGCAAAGGAATGATCAGGACACTGGATTTAGTGTTTTATTAAATGAGCCTGGCCTCTATAGTTGAACTGTGTTATGTTCACCCTCCTTCTTCTATTTGGTGGCACAATGGTTAGCACTGTTGCCTCACAGTGCCAGGTACCCAGGTTCGATTCCCGGCTTGGATCACTATCTGTGTGAAGTTTGCATGTTCTCCCTGTGTCCGCATCAGTTTCCTCCAAGTGCTCCAGTTTCCTCCTACAGTCCAAAAGATGTGCGAGTTAGGTGCATTGGCCATGCTAAATTGCCCCTTAGTGTCCCTGAATGTGTAAGTTAGAGGGATTAGCAGGGTAAATATGTCATGCCATGGGGATCGAACCTGGGTGGGATTGTTGTCAGTGCAGACTTGATGGGCCGAATGGCCTCTTTCTGCACAGTAGGGATTCAATGATTTTATGTTTCTACTTCCTTCTCATCTTCATTATCTGATGATGATCCTTTTTATTTTGTTCCTCCTACATCCTCTCTGCATTGCCATGTTGTGCAAAATGCAGCTCACTACTTAAATGCAACAACATTTTTGAGGAGGGAGATCTCAGACCTATCCAGAAACCTGAACCTTACTTCTGTAGTATTATATACTCAGTAATGCTCCTCATGGTTCTATGACTGTGAATGTAATCATGTTCTCCAGGCCTGATGGGAATGGAAAAGGATGTTCAGCCACATGTGCAAAGGGAGCCTTTGTCTTTTACATTTTTAGAAGGCTGGAGTAATAAGACAATAGCTGAATGTTACCTTGAGATGAAGACACCCTGAAAGCTGTCTGTGAAACTGGCCAACTTGCACAATCCTTCAGTGGTACAGCACCGCTGGATATTGAGTGACCATTGATGAACTGTTGACAATGATTGTGCATTTGTCTTCTGGTGCCTTTTATGGTCATTCATAATCCCAGCACATGACAGAAGCCAGCCACTAATCTAAATCCCAAAGCCCTCTCATATTGAGTGTTAGCATATCTGGGAAAGTCAATGTAATGGGTGAAACATTGGTGACCCAATTGGTGCAGCTGTTCACTGGCATTTCAGAGTAATTTTAGACTGAACAGTATCTAGGGAAAACAGTTAAGGGCAATGGTGAATTTGACAGCCATTTCGGTAGGGAGTTGCAAGTCCAGTTGCAGGAAGCTGCAGAAATCAGTAACAATCTGCCTAATGAAGGAAGCCTTCAAATATAGTGATCGTCATTCATATCAGAGCAAGTGCCACTTGTCTTATAATCCTATAGGCTGGATAAGGCCTTCTACCAGCAGCCCCCTCAAAACAGACCAACCTTGGGTGTTTATTGGCTTTTAAGGGTTGGTGCTGTATCTGTTCCTCCATCCAAAATAAGGAAGCAAAAATGGCACCAATGATAACTATTGAGAGCGCAATCATTCTGGATAAGACAACACAGAATCAAGCAATCTTCAAGTGTAGCAATTCATTGTAAATTCACTAAGTACATCAACAAATAGTTGAAAGCTTTTATATTAGTGTCACAAGTAGGCTTACTGCAATGAAGTTACTCTGAAAATCCCTGAGTTGCCACACTCAAGTGTCTGTTCAGGTACACTGAGGGTGAGGTTAGCACAGCCAATGCACCTAACCAGACTGTGGGAAGAAACTGGAGCACCTGGAGGAAACCCGCACAGATGCGGGGAGAATGTGCAGACACCACACACATAGTGACCCAAGCCAGAAACTGAACCCGGGTCCCTGGCACTGTGAGACAGCAGTGGTAACCACTGTGCCACCGTGCTGCCCCAGGTGTTCATGATTTAATTAGGTGCAGTTTATTGGTTCTCTAAATGTTGATTTTAATGAGTCAATGTCTGAGAACCAATTCCATGATTAGCCCACTTAAAATTATGTTGGGGCCCTAATGATGTTAGAGCACATGTAACTGGAACCTAAGAAAGAAGGTTCTAATTGAGTCTTTCAAAAGTCTGTCTTTGTAAATAGTGAATAAATGTTTATTGGTTCACAATAGCATGGTTTCCAGCTCTTTTTTATATCAACGGCACTCAGAACCTGGTTGTAATAATGATACACGTAGTCGGACTCTCAATTTTCATGTATTCATAAGATGCCCACCAGCTTCTCTCAGAGGTTAAATACAGAGGAAGTGACATACTAAGTGACAATGAAAGAGAAGGTAAATAAAAGACAATAATGGGAAGGTGGAAATAGATGTTAAGGAAAGGAAGAAGAGGGCAGAAGCAGGGGAAAGCACTGGCGGCAGGGGAGAAGGAAGAAGAATTGTGTTTTGAGGTGTGGGTGGGAAAAGTATTCACATGAGCATGAAGGTGGAAAGGAGTGCGAGCATGAGCAGAGGTGGTTAGAAAAAGGAACGAAGATGCGAAAGGACAAGGGTGGATTTAACACATTATCTCCAAAAACTGAGCCTGGAGAGGTGCAACACCTTTGGCACTCCCATTGGAGCTGTTCATACATGTTTGTAATACCATTATTTTTCTCTTCACAAAAAAAAAACGAATTATAAATGGCCTGAAATCTAATGTAATGCTAATTTAACTTATTCGGTGATCAGAGGCCTTTGTCACAGGCTTTTATTCAGAGCTGTTTTTAGTTGTAGAATGTATTTGGATTATCAGTTCTTTTCAGGGGAGGCACAGGCAGCTTAGTGAAACTGCTCATCAACTATGCTGGGCTTGGTAGGTTGCTGGAACATTGCACAATTTCCTATGCCCTAATCAGATTCCTGTGCTCAATTAGACTTCAAATCCTTCCATGACTCACAATGCCAATTTGTGAAAAGTGGAAAAATAAATTAAATTGTAGCAACCCACAATAGAAAATGGATGGTTTACATGACTACAATGGTCTTAAAAATGTTCCTTACACTTTGCTGCATGACATAAATGCCTCAAACATTTTCTTCAAGGTTGGTGTTGTAGGAGAGGTGAATGGACTGGAATGCCACAACTTCTTTATCTTGCCTTTAAGGCTAATTGTTCTGCTTCAGAAGGCCTGTTTATGAACTTGACTATATACTGAGCAATTTGATTTTCCCTCCCAAATGAAGCAGATTTTTAGCTTTCATCCCTTATAATGGCAACAAAGGGCTGGTTGATTTCTACAGGCAGCAGGATCAGTCACCTCCAGACTGGTAAATGACTAAAGTTGAAAGTTAATAGCTCCTTTGCGCTGTGAGGTTCTAAGGCCACAGGTTTTTCTCTGATCTCATACGCTGCCAGCATGAACGAGAATTTGGCACTCAGCTGAAACTCCATTCATTGCAGCAGGACCAGCCACAACTGAGATCGGAGAATTCCATCCTAAATATCTGATGATGTTATCCTATAGCTCTTGATATATCAATAAACACAATGATTGGATCGAACAACACCTTGCATTTATGTAGCATCTTTAATACCGTATAACAAGTCAAGGCATTCCACACTATCAGTCAAAATTTGACACTAAGTCACAAGGGGAAGGACTGGTGTAGTTGTTTTGTCACTGGATTAGTATCTCAATGACCCAAGCTAATGCTCTGATGACCTGGGTTCAAATTCCACCATAGTAGATTGTGAAATTTGAATTCAAGTTTTAAAAATCCAGTGAAGACCATTAAACCATTGTCAATTGTTGTAAAACTAGTTCACTAATGTCCTTTAGGGAAGGAAATCTGCCAGTCTTACCCAGTCTGGCCAGCATGTGAGTCCAGACCCGGGTTGACTCTTAAAAATGCCTTCTCAAATGGCCTAGCAAGCTACTCAGCCTAACGGCAATTAGGAATGAGCAATACCTGCTGACCCAGCTAATGGTGCCCACGCCCCAGTGCAAGAATTAAAAAAAAGAGATATCTGGTTTTAACAAGTCTCTTATAAGAAGATTTTTTTTTCCACAGGCTGTGAGCATTGCTGGTTAGACCAGCACTTATTGCCCATCCCTAATTGCCTTTCAGAAGATGGTGGTGAGTCGGGCCAAATGGTGTAGGTGTAGCCACAGTGCTGATAGGGGAAAGTTCTTGGACCTTGACGCAGCAATCGTGAAGGAATGGTGATGTAGTTCCAAGTCAGATGGTGTGCGGCTTGGAGAGGAACCCGCAGGTGTTCCCATGCAACTGCTGCCCTTGTCCTCCGAGATGCAGAGGTCATGTCACAGGTTTGTACGGTATTTTTGAAGGGGCCTTGTGAGTTGCTGCAGTGCATCTTGTACATGGTACACGCTGCTGCCACTATGCGTCAGATGGAGTGACTGTTTCAGGGAGTGGGTAGGGTATCAGTCAGGCATGTTGCTTTGCCCCAGATGGTGTTGAGCTTCTTTGTTGGAACTGCACTGCAGGCAATTGGAGACTATTCTATCAAACTTCTGACTTGAGCATTGTAGAAAGTTGACAAGCTTTTGTGAGTCAGGAGGTGAGTTATTGCCATAGAATTCCCAGCCTCAGGCATGCTCTTGGACAATATTTATATGGCAGGTCTAGTTCATTTTCTGCTCAATGGTGCCACAATGTTGGTAGTGGGGGATATGGTTAGATTCTCTCTTGTTGGAGATGGTCATTGCCTGGCATTTGTGGGGCATCAATGTTATTTGCCACTTAGCAGCCCAAGCCTAATGATGTCTGGGTCTTGCTGCATATGGACATGGACTGCCTTAAAGCCAATGCAGAGAGATAGAAATGTTTAGGGAGGGAATTCCAGAGTTCAGGTGGAGTACTGGAAATCAGGGATAAACAAAGGAAACACAGAATCCTCAATGATTAATAGAGCTGGAGCTAACAGAGATAGACAGGTGTGTGATCATAGAGGGATGGTACACAAGAGAATTTTAAATTTGAGAGTCTGTTGGGCCAGGAGACCAAGATAGGTCAGCAAGCATACAGATGTTGGGTGAATGGGACTTGATAGGAATCAGGATTTGGGCAGTTGAACTTTGCCTTAGGTTTAAGAAGGGTGCAGAGTGGGAGGCTCCTCGACAAGTATTGCAATAATAGTCTGGAGGTTTCAAAGGTAAAGATGAGGTTTTCAGGTGGACTGAGGAAGGGTTTGACTATTCTTGTCTCCTTGCATCCCTCTTATCATTCAATCTCTCCTGTTTCCCATCTGATTGCAGAACTTCCCTTTTCATTCTTTCTTACCCTCCTCGCTTGCTTGAAACTTTTTCCACTTCTGATGAAAGATTGTTAAGGGGACCTCTGCAGATGCCGAGGAGGCTGAGTTTTTCCATCATTTTGTATTTTTATTTCAGATATCCAGCATTTTGACAGGTTGGGCTTTTAGTTTATTTCACTGTCTCTCATTCCTGCATACACACAATTCAGTTTTTTTTAAATCTGCGGATTAACAATAAAAGGAATTAAAAAGCAGCAAATGTTACTAAAGTGAAGCAGGCCCCAGGTACCACCTGCAGCCAGAAGTCGATTGCATGAAGCTCCATGACCTTTCCTCAGAACATGGGATATGATCTGATTGCAAAATCATCTCAAAAACCTACTCCCCTCCTGTTTAGATTGGACCACTGATTGCAACTTGGTAAACAACCAGGAGACAGATCAGTTGTATACGAGAATTTACCTTTACTAGTGCATCAGTGCTTTACATGCGAAAGCGTGCCCAGCTTGAATTTACCCTTTAAAAAAAAACACCAAAGACCCAATGTTTGCATTTTCCAGTTCCACTGAAAAAAAGAATGAAGGTCAAAAATACTTCCTTCCAGGCTCTTTCCGTATGTGAAGATTGGGAGCGCAGAGACACATACGGAATGATGGATGGTACAAGCAGGGGACAGGTATCAAATGCTCATTCTTCTCAACTTCCCTAATGAATAAAAGGAAACGTCTTCCACCACTTTGCAGAACAGATGAGAATGTGATTTCACCAAAAAGAAAAGGTCTGCCTACACACGTTCGAAGCGTGTCTTAGGAATTAAATGAGCTGGAACGATTTGCTGCATGCTGCTATTAGAGCGCCGTGTGTCTTATTTGTCCATTTTAAATGCATTTCTTATGCTAGCTATTTTTGCAAGCGCTTGTAACCGGGGCAGTTTCAATAATGTGAATCGTGCAGCGCTGATGTCCATTCGTCAGAGAGCATGACTCACCTTCATGGTTATTGTGGAGCCGCCTCTCACTATGAGCTGTCAAGTACAGTATGTCCTGTTTTGCAAAGCATACAGCTAAACCAAACCACTTTTTGCTTCTGT
Source organism: Carcharhinus amblyrhynchos (assembly GCF_965287045.1). Taxonomy (NCBI): domain Eukaryota; kingdom Metazoa; phylum Chordata; class Chondrichthyes; order Carcharhiniformes; family Carcharhinidae; genus Carcharhinus; species Carcharhinus amblyrhynchos. The sequence goes on from NC_137336.1 coordinate 44,767,343, forward strand.
ACTGAGATGAAGTTGATTAAAAAGACGGTAAAGTGATGGGGAACTGACGGCTGGGGGAAGGTTTCCTCTGAAAGAGCCGCAGCTAAGCTATCATTGGGGAAAGTGTGGTGAGCGAGGCCCAGACTGCAGAGAGGACCAAAACAAGGCCAGTCCAAACTAAAGCCTCAAGGTAGCTGTGCCTTAGCCCAGGCGCAAACAGCAGCAAAGAAAGCTATGGGGCGATTTTCTGACCTTGCCACGCCAGGCGCAGATCGTGCTGATCCTGAAGAGTAAAGTGTGAGCCTAAAAATCGGTTTCGCGTCTGGCGTCAAAAGAGTTTCCATTTCTCCCAGCCCCTTTCTAATTGCTGGAACTGGACAGTGCCCAGAAAGGACATGCGGCCTTTTAGCCTATTTACAGTAGATTTAATTATGCATAGCCTTTTGACTCCTGGGTGCATGGCATCTTCTGGCCTTCCGGCGTGGTGCAAGAACAGCCAGAATCACTACTAGTCTCCACTAGCAGAGGGGACCTGGTGCAATGGCCACACCAGGGGGCTCAAAGGCCATTCAAGCCCCCCGAGTCATCAGGGGCACTGTCAGGTAGTGCCCGTTGGGCAGTGCCCATTGGACACTCCAACCTTGTGACTGGTGGGTGCCTTGGCAGTGCCAGGGGCAATGCAAACAGGATGGACCCTGGGTGGGGGCTATGATTTGGAGGGGTATGCACGTGGGAGACATGCAGGGGTGGATCATGTCAGGAGTCATGCTGGGGAGGCATATCAAGGGCCAGGCAGGGGCCGTGATGCCCCAAGGCTGGTAACACGTTGGGGAGGGGGGTGGAGGAACTGCTGCTGATGAGGGGGATGGAGGTACATGCTGCTGATGAGGGGGGGTGGAGGTACATGCTGCTGATGAGGGGGATGGAGGTACATGATGCTGATGAGGGGATGGAGGTATATGCTGCTGATGAGGGGGGATAGAGGTATATGCTGCTGATGAGGGGATGGAGGTACATGCTGCTGATGAGGGGATGGAGGTACATGCTGCTGATGAGGGGGATGGGGGTACATGCTGCTGATGAGGGGATGGAGGTACATGCTGCTGATGAGGGGGATGGAGGTACATGATGCTGATGAGGGGATGGGGGTACATGCTGCTGATGGGGGGGATGAGGTATATGCTGCTGATGAGGGGATGGAGGTACATGCTGCTGATGAGGGGGATGGAGGTACATGATGCTGATGAGGGGATGGGGGTACATGCTGCTGATGGGGGGGATGGGGGTACATGCTGCTGATGAGGGGATGGGGGTACATGCTGCTGATGAGGGGATGGGGGTACATGCTGCTGATGAGGGGATGGAGGTACATGCTGCTGATGAGGGGATGGGGGTACATGCTGCTGATGAGGGGGATGGAGGTACATGCTACTGATGAGGGGGATGGAGGTACATGCTGCTGATGAGGGGATGGAGGTACATGCTGCTGATGAGGGGATGGGGGTACATGCTGCTGATGAGGGGATGGGGGTACATGCTGCTGATGAGGGGGGATGGGGGTACACGCTGCTGAGGAGGGGATGGAGGTACATGCTGCTGATGAGGGGATGGGGGTACATGCTGCTGATGAGGGGATGGGGGTACATGCTGCTGATGAGGGGATGGGGGTACATGCTGCTGATGAGGGGGGATGGGGGTACACGCTGCTGAGGAGGGGATGGAGGTACATGCTGCTGATGAGGGGATGGGGGTACATGCTGCTGATGAGGGGGATGGAGGTACATGCTGCTGATGAGGGGATGGAGGTACACGCTGCTGATGAGGGGATGGGGGTACATGCTGCTGATGAGGGGGATGGAGGTACATGCTGCTGATGAGGGGATGGAGGTACATGCTGCTGATGAGGGGATGGGGGTACATGCTGCTGATGAGGGGGATGGGGGTACATGCTGCTGATGAGGGGGGATGGGGGTACATGCTGCTGATGAGGGGGATGGGGGTACATGCTGCTGATGAGGGGGTTGGGGGTACATGCTGTTGATGAGGGGATGGGGGTACATGCTGCTGATGAGGGGGATGGGGGTACATGCTGCTGATGAGGGGGGATGGGGGTACATGCTGCTGATGAGGGGGATGGGGGTACATGCTGCTGATGAGGGGGTTGGGGGTACATGCTGTTGATGAGGGGATGGGGGTACATGCTGCTGATGAGGGGGATGGGGGTACATGCTGCTGATGAGAGGGATGGAGGTACATGCTGCTGATGAGGGGATGGGGGTACAGGCTGCTGATGAGGGGATGGAGGTACAGGCTGCTGATGAGGGGATGGGGGTACATGCTGCTGATGAGGGGGATGGGGGTACATGCTGCTGATGAGGGGGGATGGAGGTACATGCTGCTGATGAGGGGGATGGGGGTACATGCTGCTGATGAGGGGATGGGGGTACATGCTGCTGATGAGGGGGATGGGGGTACATGCTGCTGATGAGGGGGATGGGGGTACACGCTGCTGATGAGGGGGATGGGGGTACATGCTGCTGATGAGGGGATGGGGGTACATGCTGCTGATGAGGGGGATGGGGGTACACGCTGCTGATGAGGGGATGGGGGTACATGCTGCTGATGAGGGGGATGGGGGTACATGCTGCTGATGAGGGGATGGGGGTACATGCTGCTGATGAGGGGGATGGAGGTACATGCTGCTGATGAGGGGGAGAATCTATGGAGCGGGTCTCCCAGTGCACTGAGAGATTGGGATGCCCTTGCAAAACAGCGCCTGAGCACTCTGAAAGCAGGCTCACCGGCATGTTTTGGTCCCGTCTCCGGTACTGGTGCAAAATTCCCAACTCTCCAAATATTTGACTATGTTAAGATTGTGGTGCCACCTGAAAGACTGGCACAGATCACTCCATTATTCTCGCCATTATTAGACTTCATCGTTTTTTGGGAGAATCCCATCCCTAGTCTCGAGCAGTTTTATAAACTGTAAAACATCAACAACATCTTACCATCAGGAACTCTGAACAATGTGGTAAACGTTCAGCAGAAGAGTGACAGAAACCTGCTCACAGTGGTTCAGGTTTCCGCCAGATTTGGGCAGTTTACTCTGATCACTAGACGTTTGTGGGCAGCTTTTTTTGAGATCAGTGGCAGAAAAGTCACAGATCTGAAGCATTAACTCTGTTTCTCTCTCCACAGATGCTACCTGATTGGCTGAGTGTTCCCAGCATTAACTGTTTGCATTTCAGATTGCAACATCTGCAGTATTTTGCTTTTGCTATTTAAAGTTGTTTCAAGTTAACATCTTTGATGATACAAGTCTGGAACTAAGTCATTTTTAAGCCATTTGATATTTGAGTCAGATAGATGCGCAATACTCCCTATATGTAGAACACAGAACAGTACAGCACAGCACAGGCCCTTCGGCTCTCGGTGTTGTGCCAAGCTATGTCCAAACCCAAGATCAAGCTATCCCACTCCCTGTCATTCTGGCGTGTTTCATGTGCCTATCCAATAACCGCTTGAAAGTTCCTAAAGTGTCTGACTCCACAATCACAGCAGGCAGTGCATTCCACACCCCAACCACTCTCTGGGTGAAGAATCTACCTCAGACATCCCTCTTATATCTCCCACCATGAACCTTATAGTTACGCCCCCTAGTAACAACTACATTCACCTGAGGATAAATGACTGCGCAGTTTGAAGCCCCCAGTGGGGGTTTTAAGCTTGTAACTTTACCCAGGTCAGAGTTGAAGGCCTGAGGCGAAGACTACCTGATTGTAAGCTGCAGGAGCGGCCTTTCCCTTAGGTGCACAACAAAGGGTGTTGGTGACAGAGATTGGTGTTTGGCTGAATCACTACAGTCTGCAACAAGGTAAGACACAGGAAAGAGTGAAGCAAACAAAAAGTTGTTGGTGCAGGGCCAAAGAATGTGTTAATGGAGCTTGTAAATAAACAAGATGTGTCCAGAAGAGATGTCAGTGGTAGAATGATGAACAGCTACAATACCTGAAAGCGAAAACAAGAGGTAAAAGAGAGTAAAACTCAAACTTGCAAAGAAAGAGGAAACAAAATGGAAGCAGTGAATACAAGGGGAATTTAGCAGTTGTTGAACTTGGTGTTGAGTCCAGGAGGCTGTCAAACGACTAATCGGAGTTTGCAGCGAGTTTCATTGGAACACTGCCGGGGGCAGACTTAGAGCAAAGTGAAGAATTAAAATGACAGATGACAGGTCAGGATTGTGTGAGAACTGAACAGAGGTGTTTCACAGATCAGTCACTGCATCTGCATTTGGTCCGCCACCTCAATGGCTTGATGTTCAGTTGTGAGATCATGGTCTTGCTGATGATGTTTTGGAGAATTGGAGTTCAGTCTCTGCAAGGTGGAGATTAGTTCACCACACAACACAACCCTTGTCAGCAGTTTTGATGACAAATGAATATTTCCAGTGTTTTCTGTTTCTTATTTCAGATTTCCAGCATCTGCAATATTTTGCTTTTGTATAAGTGATAAAGTAGTTTGGTTTGGAGACTCTTAATCACTATGATAGGCTGCCACTCCTAACTCACTAGCTCAACAATAAAAGATTAGGCAGTTGCAGTAATTCAGCACCTCATTGTTCGCATCACATTTTGCCTTAAGTTCCTCACAAAATCAATTCAATGCCCACCATGAACTATATTGTGAAAACTTTTCCAACTGTTCCCTTTTAGTCAGTGATGCCATCCATATTACATAAATATCTTACAATTTTGAAAAATGCTCAATGTCATCATTCAACATCTGGGTTTGTATTGTTAAGTAAATAATCTGAGAAAGCTGAATAAAATATTTCAATGGATATATATACTGAACTGCACATTGGATACTCTCAAAACCTTTTATCACGTACAGACCAAGTCTTAGAATTTTAGGGGTTCATGGATAGGGTTAAAATTAACGTTTCCCTATTCTGCCCAACATTTTCCATATGCTTCATTGCATTATAAAGACACTAAAATGTTATTCCAGCGATGTTATGGCTTGAGTGAAAAGCTCCGTACTTACTAATCCTATTCCTGAAACTTTTATTTTCTGTCCACCTTTGCTTGTCCCCTTTTTTCAATTGCTTTCTTTTTAAAAAATCCATTACAAACATTAACTTTATAACAATATTTCAATAAATTAAATTTACTAGAAGACCTGGAGGGAATTTTCTGATATTTACCAGAAACAGGCTCAGGCGTAGCTTTAAGAATTGTTTGTTCAGCAAATTTTCCGAAGTAATCTGACATATAACTGGCAGAAATTTAAAATATTATCCAGGTTACCGATAATGAAAGATACAGATACAATACTTTCAGATCTCTACAAAACTGATATAGCATAACATTAACTTTATTCTGATCTCCGGGGAGCCTTTTTCTCTTCACCGGTTTACATTATAAAATGCTTTTGCTTCGTCTACTATTGTGAATTTGCAGTACTTTAAGATACAAATATTCTCTGGCCGGAATTTTACTACCCTGTCTGCCATGAATTGGAGCAGGTGAGGGACAGAACATGGAAAGGTCCATGATCCCGGATGGGATTTTACGGTTTTGGGACAAGGGAGACCATAAAATCCCACCCAATAAGTTTATTCTATTTTTATGAGTAGTCATGATTATAAATAAATTTTTGATCTCATCTAGCATTATAACTTTGGCCAGCATGGTGGCTCAGTGGTTAGCACTGCTGCCTCACAGCACCAGGGACCCAGGTTCAATTCTGGCCTCGGGTGGCTGAGTGGAATTTGTATATTCTCCCTGTCGGCATGGGTTTCCTCCAGGTGGTCCAGTTTCCTCCCACAATCCAAAGTTGTGTGGGTTATTGATTGGCCTGCTAAATTCCCCTTGGTGCCATGGGGATTAGTGGGGTAAATATGTGGGGGTTACAGGGATAGAGCCTGGGTGGGATTGTTGGCGGTGCGGAATGGGATTCAGCACTGTAGGGATTGTATGATTCTGTAGTTGTTATCGAAGCTATCATTACAGCTGCAGTGTCCAGGGTGCCATATTATTGCTTTAAGGCCCTGACTGACATCTGGACAAATAATCATTTATTTGATCCACATTGGTTGACTTTGGTCACAGCGTCATGCTGAAGTTAATATCAAAGAGTCCAATAAACATTTCCCTCTGAAACATTCTCAGGACAAATATCAGCCTCTGCAGAAAAGTGAAACAAATCCCCTTTCAAATTAACACTGTCGGTTCAGAACTTATATTAATGTCTTAAATTGTAAACAATAGGGGAAACATTGAAATGTATTTTGAATTTAGTTCTATCAATGCCATCTTAGAGCAATTACTTGTAAGGTTCCTGCTGATTTAGCTTAGTGCAGTCTAGCTATTACATTGATAGGAGTTGCAGCTAACCATTTCTTTGCCATTTGCATTACACGTGATATCGGTTGTACTCTCAGTATTGGCTTGGATTTGCAGTGGTATTGATGATGAAACTGTCAATGTCCACTGTCTTTACTCCACTGCAACTGGCAGCAACTTTGGGTGTCTGGATATGCACAATTAAACATGGAAATCTAGAAGTGATTGTAATGATTCTATGTTTCATCAAATCATAGCATCCCCACAGTGCAGAAGTAGGACATTTCGGATATTGAATCAGCACCAACTCTGACAGGCTGTCTCCCCTTGGGGTGGCATGGTAGCACAGTGGTTAGCACTGCTGCTTCACAGCTCGAGAGACTTGGGTTTGATTCCTGGCTTGAGTCCTGTCTGTGTGGAGTTTGCACATTCTCCTCATGTCTGCGTGGGTTTCCACTGTGTGCTCCGGTTTCCTCCCACACTCCTAAGATGTGTGGCTTACGTTGATCGGCCATGCTAAAATTGCCCCTTAGTGTCTTGAGATGTGTAGGGAAGAGGATTAGCGGGTAAATATGTCGGGATATGGGGTAGGGCCTGGATGGGCTTGTGGGCAATGCAGTCTTGATGGGCCAAGTGGCCTCTTTCTGCACTGTAGGATTTCTATGATTCTGTGATTCCTACCCTAGCTTCGTAACCCCACAATTCACCACAGCTAATCCACCTAACCTACACATCTTTGGATATTATGGGACAATTTAGCATGGCCAGTCCACCTAACCTGCACATCTTTGGACTGTGGGAGGAAACTGGAGCACCTGGAAGAAACCCACACATGCATGGGGAGAATTTGCAAACTCCACACAGTAACCCAAAGCCAGAATTGAAGCCAGGTCCTTGGCCCTGCGAGGCAGCTGTGCTAACCACAGTCCACTGCCCAACCTTTTCTTCTTATGGTGTACTGTTGAGGCATTCTGAAGAATGCAATCAAGCAGAAACTTATGAACTAACGAGAACTTCCATTTGTGAAATTTACTGTAAAACCCTTGAAAGAATTACAGCTACTTGAATGAGATGTAACTGAGTTTGTCGTGCTGCGCTAACATAGTAATGATCTTTATATTTGTTTGTGGAATGTGGGCGTCACTGGCTAGGATAGCATTTACTGCCCATCCCCAATTGCCATTGAGAAGGTTGTTTTCATTCTTGAACCGCTGTAGCCCAATTGTACATCCACAGTGCTATTAGGGAGAAAGTTCCTGGATTTTGATCCAGTGACAGTGAAGGAACAATGATATATTTCTAGTCAGGATAGTGAGTGGCTTGGAAGGAAACTTCCAGGTAATAAACAACAAAGAACAAAGGACAAAAAAATTTACAGCACAGGAACAGGCCCTTTGGCCCTCCAAGTCTGCACCGACCATGCTGTCCGACTGAACTAAAACCCTCCATCCTTCTAGGGACCATATCCTTCCATTCCCATCCTATTCATGTACTTGTCCAGATGCCCCTTAAAACTCACTATCGTATCTGCTTCCACTACCTCCCCCCACAGTGAGTTCCAGGCACCCACCACCCTCTGTGTAAAAAACTTGCCTCGTACATCTCCTTTAAACCTTGCCCCTCGCATCTTAAACATATGCTCCCTAGTAATTGCCTCTTCCACCCTGAGAAAAAGCTTTTGACCAACCACTCTGTCCATGCCCCTCATAATCTTGTTGACTTCTATCAGGTCGCCCCCTCAATCTCCGTCATTCCAGTGAGAACAAACCAAACCAAGTTTCTCCAACCTCTCCTCATAGCTAATGCCCTCCATGCCAGGCAACATCCTAGTAAATATTTTCTGTACCCTCTCCAAAGCCTCCACGTTCTTCTGGTAGTGTGGTGACCAGTATTGAACATACTGGTGCGGCCTAACTAAGGTTCTATAAAGCTGCAACATAACTTGCCAGTTTTTAAACTCAATTCCCTGGCCGATGAAGGCAAGCATGCCATATGCTTTCTTGACTGCCTTCTTCACTTGCATTGCCATTTTCGGTGACCTGTGCACCTGTACACCCAGATCCCTCTGCCTATCAATAATCTTAAGGGTTCTGCCATTTACTGTATATTTCCTATCCTTATTAGACCTTCCAAAGTGCATTACCTCACATTTGTCCAAATTAAACTCCATCTGCCATCTCTCCACCCAAGCCTCCAACTGATATATGTCCTGCTGTATCCTCTGATGGTCCTCATCACTATCTACAAATCCACCAACCTTTGTGCCATCGACAAACTTACTAATCAAACCAGTTACACTTTCTTCCAAATCATTTATATATCTTACATATATTACGAACACCAAAGGTCCCAGCACTGATCCCTGAGGAACGCCACTTGTCACAGTTCTCCATTCAGAAACACACCTTTCCACTGTTACTCTCCGTCTTCTTTGATCGAGCCAGTTCTGTATCCACCTTGCCAGCTTACCTCTGATCCCATGCGACTTCACCGTCTGCACCGGTCTGTCATGAGGGATCTTGTTAAAGGCCTTACTGTTGTTTGTAAGTGTCTGCTGTCCTTATCCTGTTAGGTTGTGAGTTTGGGAGGTGCCATCTAAGGAGCTTGGGCAGTTCCTACAGTGCATCTTATGCAGGGTACACACTGCTGCCACTGTGTGTTGGTGGTGGAGGAAGTGGATGGCATGCCTGGGTGGTATCAAAATTCTTGAGTGTTGTTGGAGCTGCACTCATCCAGACAAGTGAATTTGTGTCTTGTAGATAGTGTACACACTTTGTAGAGTCAGGAGGTGAATTTCTTACCACAGGATTCCTAGCTTCTGACTTGTTCTGGTAATCACAGCATTTAGTCCAGTTATGTTTCTGATCAATAGTGACCCTCAGGATATTAATAGTGAGGGTTTCAGTAATGGTAATGCCATTGAATATCAAGAGGTGATAGTTATATTCTCTCTTGTTGGAGATGGCCATTGCCTGGCGCTTGTGAGGCATGAACATTACTTGCCATCTGTCAGCCCAAGCCTGGATATTGTCCAAGTCTTGCTGCATATGGAGCTGAACTACTTCAGTATCTGAGAAGTTGTGAATGATACTGAACATTGTGCAATCATTAGTGAACTTCTGATCTTATGAGGGAAAGAAGGATATTGAAGAGCAAAGTTGTTGATGATGGCTGGGCTTAGGACATTACCCTGAGGAACTCCTGCAGTGATGTCCTGGAGCTGAGATGACTGACCTTCAATAACCACAGCTTCCTTCTTTTGTGCCACTTATGACTCTAACCCCCACCACCCCAATTCCCATCGACTCCAGTTTTGCTTGGGCTCGTTGGTGCCAAACTCAGTCAAATGCTGCCTTGATATCAAGAGAAATCACTCTCATCTTTGGATGTTCAGCTCTTTTTGCTGTTAAACATTACTGGCTCTGAAAGGTTATTAATGTTATAGTTGTAGAATCAAATTGTGGGTTTAGATCATATTGATATTTAAGGATTACAATGCAATATTAACAAAATGCTTGGCTTGCATTATTAATCTTTGTTTAATCAGACATGTGTCTTCATCCTTCAGACTTAAAGATTGTTGGGCACCTTCGGCGAATCAAAATTTAAATTGTATATCTTGGACATTCTTAGACAATCCAATAAGAATTATAGAAAAAATATTAAAGCATATCAGCAGAATAGCAGAGCATGGTCAAGGGGCCAAATGGCTTATTCCTGCTCCTAAATCATATATTCAAGTGGATGTAAATTTATCCATTTTGATATAAAATTCCACATATTTTAAAAATATTTTTTAACATTTATCTTTATTTTAACTTCTATCTAAATCTAATTATGAACTGTTTATTTCATTATCTGAAAATTTAAATTAAAAGCAACAGGATTCAGTTCTTTTAACTTCCTGGTTTACAATGTGAGAATACTTCAATGTAATTAGCTGCTTACTTGCTGCTGTCCCCGCCACACCTGTGACAAAGTACCAGACTTAAACTTTCAGGAAAACTGAAGTCTGACCACAGAGAGCACTAGATTACCGTCCACAAGATCCAAGCCATTGTTTTTCCACATAAGCAGAGCGAAAGCTTCAATTACTCACTAATCATTCATCATTGATTTCTCACTCTTTTTGATTCATTCATGAATATTCAATCAGATAATTGTTGGTATCATGAAAAAAAGTGTTGACTTGAGCCATTTATGATTTATTTAATCCTAAAGATGTAACACTTTGCAAGTGTAACACTGTGGGGCATGTTAGATGCTGTAAATAAGTGCTTGTTGCAAGACTATCAATTAAATTGATTTAATGAGATTCCTATCAAAATTGTTAATAAACTATTCCCAGGATCTATTTCTTTCAGAAATTAACATACAATTGTACATGAAACTGTACATGATCAAAAATGTCGTAGGAACAGAGTTAAGGAACAGTGTTAAGATTCCCTTCCAATGGAACTTTTAAACATGTCTGCTTTACCGCAAGTCGTGCCATAAAAATGGGGCATCACTGTATCACTCCACTGTTTTTACACTTTGTCACTGGAACCAGGGACATGCTTTGTTTTTTGAGTCTCACCTATCCTGAGTCAGGAAGATCAGGTGAGATATGTGTTTTTTTAATTCATTTGTGGGACATAGGGGTCTCTGGCTGGCGATGTTTTAAAATTTAAATACAAGTGAGCCAATACAGGGTGGCAATCGGCCACTGATTGCCACTCCAAGGGAGTTACGGCCCATTGTATTTGAGGATTCAAGATTGTGTTTGTCCAACATCAAGTATTTGATGAGCAGCAATCTCTTCCAGTTAGATATTGGGAAGACTGAAGCTTTTGTGTTTGGTCCCTGCTCCAAACTCCACTCAGTTGCTGACTCCATCCCTCTCCATGGCAACAATCTGAAATTAAGCCAGTCTGTACAACATTGGTGTCACATTTGATCCTGAAATCAGCTTCCAACCTCATAGCTGTTCCATCACTAAAGCTGCCTTGTTTGTCTTCATAACATTGCTCGACTTATCCAAACTCAACTCATCTGCTGCTTAACCTCTCAATTTTATCTTTGTTATTTCTAGGCTGGACTATTCCAATGCACTCCTGACTGGTCTTGAGGTTGTGCAAAACTCTGCTGCCCGTGTCTTAACTTGCAGTCAGTCCCATTCTCCTGTCACCTCTGTGTTTGCTGACCTTCATTGCCACCAGTAAAGCAATGTCCTGATTTTAAAATTCTCAACTGTGTTTTCAAATCCCTCCATGACTTCACCCCTTTCAAATCCATAACCCTCTATGATACATGTGCTTCTTCAACTCTGTCCCCTATGCATTCCCAACTAAAATTGTTCTGCATTGATGGCTAGGCCTTTAGTTTCCTAGGCCCCAAATCCAGAATTCCCTCTCTATGCCTCTCCACCTTGTTTTATTTCCTTTCAGACAATTCTTAAAACCTATCTCTTTGACCAAGCTTTTGGGCACCACACCAAATCAGTGAGCTTTTCTGACTGCGTGCACCCAAAGATGGGAAATTCCTGCCTGAAGTCAGTGGACCTTTAAATGGTCCATCAAATTTTCTGTCCTACCTGTTACAATTCCCACAGCCATCGGGACTAGAAAACCTCGCTCACTATCTCCTTACCTGGCTCATTGTCATATATTGTTTTATAATGCTTCTGTTGAGTGCCTTGGGGCATTTCATTGTATTAAAGATGCTATATAAATGTATGTTGTTGTTTTGGTAGTGCTTACATTCATCAAACTGATTGTTCAGTCTTGTCTCTGGAGTGATTTAAAAATTAAATGTTAATGAAGCTATGTTCTTGTCTGCACTATATGTCAAACCTACTGTGGTGAAGGTGATAATAAAAGTAAAGGATTATGTTTGTATATAATATGTCCACTTTTTCAATTTTGTCCCTTGTTTACAATTATATAATCTGTAATAACTCCCCCACTCCACCCCATATATACATTTTGACACAACCTATTTTCACAAAGATTCCTTTCAACTGGTGAAAATTGCATTGACAAATGGCTTGTCTAAGTATTGCAGACCCATAGTGTGTAATCCTATTTTCCAATTCACAGTCTGAGATAATGAAAACTGAAGTGCAGATTGCAATCCCTTGGAACGAAGATTTCTGCCGTCACACTTTTTCTCCTCCCCACATCGGACTTACACACCCATTTCTGCAACTTTGCCAATTTAGCAGTGTTTCACGCAAGCCTGAATCGTAACAATAAGAATAAAGTATAATGTGACAATGTGTAAAAAGGCGTGTTTGTGTTCATTCGTTGAATGATTATTTGCACTTATTGACAGGCGCACCCTTCCACCATGCAACATAGATCGCGTAGGTACTTAAGGTCAGTTGAGAGGATAAAGTCTGCACTATAATGTTACAAGTCCAGGATGTATTTGATCATTGATTGCTTCTGTATCAGTGTTAACTCTGTTTCTGTAGTTGTTTTTCTTTGGTTAAATCTATAGTTCATCCCTCTTGTATGTCTATGCTTTGTTGAATACCATACATCATATCAACGGTTTGCACAGGGAACTGTTGTTCAATTTCGCTCTTTCAATTATTTTTATTTCTTGTCAGTTTTGGGGGAGTCTTTTTTTTTAAATGTAAAGAGACCACATTTGCTGATTTGCTTTCAGTCAATCCTGCAATCCACTCCCCAAGTCACAATCTTTTACTTTAGTTACAGCACGCCTGTCTTTGCAATTTTCTTTTAGTTCAGGGATGTATCTCTTCAGAACCTGGGAGTACCTCAAGCGTGCTGCTTGTAAATTTTGGTATTTTTTATAAAAATAATCTGATTTAATTCAGCCCTGCTCCCCCTCTCAAGCCCTTTCGAAAGTTTGCTCCCTTTTTATTAAATCATGAATTGATGTTTTAAATCAGCTACTGTATCGAGGCGAATAAAGGACTTAGCTCTTGCTTTCATCCACTGATGCGGAAAACAAACCTGACTGCTTTCCATAGAATCAGATTCCCTACAGTGCAGAACGAGGCCATTTGATCCATCGAGCCTGCACCAACAATAATCCCATCCAGGCCTGAAAGTTCACATATTTACCTTGCTGGTTCACCTGACATCAAGGGGCAATGCAGCATGGCCTGCACATCTCTGGAGTGCAGGAGGAAACTGGAGCACCCAGAGGAAACCCACGCAGACCCGGGGAGAATGTGCAAACTCCGCACCTGAGGCCAAAATTGAACCCGGGTCCTTGGTGGTATGAAGCAGCAGTGCTAACCATTGTGCCACTCATTTTGTCATTCAAGGTTGTACTTAATACTGTCACATCGGCTTGTTTATGTTCAGACCCAAGACCGAAGATGACAGTGATTTTGCTGACACTTTTCTGTAAGCTGCCCTGTTGATAGAGCTATGAGGACCCAACAGTGTTGGAAGAAAAGCTCTTTTGGGTTGAACATTTTTCTAGGGAAAAAATAAACTATCACACCTAGTTTTTTGGATGTCAGAGAAAACCAAACGTGCAACTAGAGCGGTTCATCCTTTTTTGAACCACGATAGCCAAAACAGATTCCAGCTTTTGACACAGAAAAGGCAACACACCGCACACAGAGTAGGTGCACTGACTGACACACTGCCACCATCTGGTATAGCGAGGACATATTCGCTTGCAGTACCGCTGGTCGGCCTGCAGAGTAGCAGAGAGCTCACTCTGCCGGCTCCAGGGGAGCAGGGCGACCGTCACTCACTCTCTCTCTCTCACACACACACACACACATATTATACACACACATCACGGGAAGATGGCGGATTGCACGCTCATGGACGAGGACTTCTCCTTATTCGTCTTCAACTACCTGACAGAAAGCGCAGAGTCTCAGGTAAGGGAGTCTGCCACGCTTTGCTTCCTCTCACCATAGCGAGCCGAGCTTGGGGTGACTGAATAGAGGAGGAGGAAGAGGAAATGCTTTCCCTTTGCAGTGGCTGCCCTGGCTCTCTCTCTGTCTCTCGCTGCAAAGTGCAGTGTGTGCTGGAGAGGCAGCGGGGAGGCACCGGCTTCACGTGCGGAGATCCCGTGCTCAGAACTCGGGCAGCAGCAAAGCGCCCGCTCGCGCCCCCGCTGCCTGATTACCTGGCTGGTTGCCGGGTTACAATTGTTGCCAGTCAAGAAGTGTCATTGCCCGGGGATCGCTCCATTCATTCATTCATTCATTCCGGACACGTGGGTATCGCAAGTTACAAATAAATCTCCTCTCAATCTATCTGTTTAAACCCCCCACCCTCTTTCTGTTCACTGATCGGCTGCAAAAAGGGGGAAATTGAACAACAAAACAATCAGCTCCTCTGCTCTGATGATCAGTGTTAGACCATACTATCAAAAGTCAAGTTCCTAGAGGTCTGGAGGGTAGGGGAGAGAAATTAAAATCTGCACCAGTTTCCTCTTCCACAATTCTTGTGCAACAGGGGAGAGAGAGCAGATGGGGGGACTCGGCGAGAAAAAGCGATGCCATAGCTTGCGTAACTCGGGCCATTACACAACATTGAATGTGCAGGAGGGTAGATGATAGCAGCAAACTCCGGCTGGGACCACTTCTAAGAATATGAGTGACATGTCGGAGCACTTTCGTTATTTCTTGCCCAAACTCGCGCCCTTCTCCTCACGAAGGCGCGTTTCACCCCCTCCAAAAACTGCTTCCTCGTACAGAAGCTGCTGACAAGCTGATCCTGAAATATACATGTAGTTAAAAACTTGGGCGTTTGTGATTTTTAAAATGCGATTTTTCAATTATACCGTTGCTGGGAAGAATCTTTTTCCCCCTTGTATTTGAGTCTGCAGTAAAATCATGACACCCCCACACCACTAGCCCAAAGACATTCCTGAGCAATGCTAATACTATTTAGCATGCTGTGTGAAAACTTGGGCACTTTCTTGTATGTGACTTTAAAAATGCCTTTTTCCCAAAAAATGTATATATTTTTGCTTGTATTTGAGCATACAGTGAATCATAGCCCCCCCCCCCCGACATTCCTGAGCGATGCTAATAGGTTTCAATATTATCTAATGTACATTGCGTAAAAGGCTGCGAGCACGGGTTATGAAAGAGTGTTTGATAATGTGTCACATGAGGACTTGCTGCACCGACCAGTGCTGACGTCTCTGGTCTCTACTACTGGGAAGCCGGAATGAACCCGATGGCACTGCAATTTCTGGCACCTCTCGCTGCGCATCTCTAGTACTGGCAGCACTTTAAAAAGAGCTTATTTTGCAGGGATTTGTGTGTGTTCTTTTTTCAAAAAAAAGACAACACCTCTTCTTTCCATCATGAGAAATATCCACTGTTGTCACAGTCTGCGATTGTGTCACACGATTGCACCTGACCATTAAAGGTCATTCATTTAAAATGGTCCGACCAACTTGTAAAAAAAAGCCACTTCTTTGGCTCCTCGCCAAAAACCAGGTCCAATGCGAAATGAAAGCGAGAAATTCCATTGCTTTTAATGCGTGTGTTTTTTTTGTTGTTACACATTGTAACTTTCTCCATATCTGGCCTCATATATTTACAATTTTAGCATAGGAAGTGCTAAAGCTCTTTAATGGATCACCTCGGTGTGACCCTTGACACTGCCATCTAGTGTTACTGAGCTATTTCTGGTTATAGTTGCATTCAGATTGTAACACCAGCTGAGGAAGCAATAACAGTACCTGTAGTCATTTCTTCCCTGCTTTTGAATGAATCTACCTTATATTAAGTTGATCTTTCTCCAGACCTTAGCTCTGACTGTAACACTACATTCTGCACTGTCTCCTTTCCTTCTCCCCTATGTACTCTATGTATGGTATGTTTTGTCTGTATAGTGTGCAAGAAACAATACTTTCACTGTATTCTAAAACATGTGACAACAAATCAAATAATTTCTATTTGAAATCTTCACGTTAATCATAGATTCCTACTGTGCAGGTGGAGGCCATTCAGTCCGTTGAGTCTGGGAGTCCCAGCCAGGCCCCATCCCCGTAACCCCATGCATTCACCTAGGCTAGTCCCCCTGACCGTAAGGGACAAATTGGCATGGCCAGTCCACCTGATCTTTAGGTGGAGGAAACCGGAGCACCCAGAGGAAACCCACGCAGACATGGGGAGAATGTGTAAACTCCACACAGATAGTAACCCCGGCAGGGAATTGAACTCGGTTCCTGGCACTGCGAGGCAGCAGTGCTAACCACTGTGCGACCCACAATGTTATGTACACACTGGTCCTGATATAGGCATAATAATAAAGCCGGGAGCAAGAATTCTGTGATCAGGAATAAGCAGGTACATCTTTAATCATTTTAAGGGGGAAAATCCTGAAAATTCCATCTAATGTATTGGATATTGAATAACCTGAAAAATATTGCTCTAATAAGTCAAATATTGCATTAGGTGAGGTCTTTTAATAAATTACACATCAAATAGTTTTCTCAAGATCTGTTGGATAAAATGTTAAAAAATGAACTTTAACCTGGGCATAAACACTGTAGACTTGTTGTCCTCCCTCTTGAGCAACTTGTTGTTTGTATATTCCCAGAAAAGTGTGTCAGAGATCTAGAAACATCTGATCACAGTACTAACATGAAAGCTCAGGTAAGAAGGCTGTATTCTTGCTGAAAATACCTTTTTTTTACATTGGCTGTCTAATTTCAAGCTAATGGAAGTTCCCAGAAATATCAGAAGTGGATGCAAAACTTGGCACAAGAGCAGATTCAGCCGAATCAATAAACTGCTTCACAAATCAGATAATGATGTTCGAACAGCTTGTGTGCAAGTTTTAACTTTTACCCCTTGACCTAGTTTGCTATTTTCCTACATAGGACTTAGAAGCAGGAGTAGGCCATTTGGCCCTTTGAATCTGCTCTGCCGTTCAACAAAATCATGGCTGATCTGGTTGTGGACTCAACTCCACTTTCCGTCTGCTCTCCATTACCCCAACTCTTTTGTCTATCGAAAAGCTGTTGAACTGGGCTGTGAATAAACTCAAGGACCCAACCTCCACTGCTCTCTGGAGAAGAGAATTCCACATCTTACTGACCCTCAGAGAAACTTTATCTTAATTCTAGTCCACCCCACCAGTGGAAACATCCTCCTGGTATCCACCCTAACACGTCCCTTCAAGATCTGATATGTTCCAATAAGATAATTTCTCATTCCTCTAAACTCCAGTGGGTATAGGCCCAACCTGTTCAACCCTTCTTCATGAGATAAGCCTCATCCCAGGTGAACCTTCTATGAACTAGTTCTAATGCAATTATATCCTTTTTCAAATAAGGAGATCAAAATTGTACACACTACACCAGATGTAGTCTTACCAAGGTCCCTGCAGCAGAGTAAAACTTCCTATTCTTGTATTCAATTCTCCTTGCAATAAGCAACAGCGTTCCATTTGCCTTCCTAAGGACTTGCTGTACCTGCATACTAGCTTTTTTTGATTTCATGTACATGTCTACAAGTTCCTCTTTATCCGGCTTGTTTGTTACTTCCTCAAAGAACTCTAATAAATTAAACATGTTTTCCCTTTCACAAAACCAAGTTGACTGCCTGATTTTAACCTCTTTAATAAGAGATTGAGCAATTTCCCCATGAATTTCATATGGGCACACCATCTAACAGATATTACTCCAAAAATTATAGATTGCATTCTGTGGCCTTTCATTCCTCAAAAAATAAGGCACCAAAGCACATCTTCACCTGCTATACTGTATTCACCTGCTGTCAACTCCTATGTGGAATGTTTGAACAGGAGCCTGGAACTGCAAAGAGGCTATCAGATTGCTCAGGAGGAATGGGGAAAAACATAGGCTGACCCTTACAACTGTCACAAGCAGTGATTACGGGAAGGCACCATAAGAATTCAATGATTAGCAACAGAACATGCCTACCATGCTACTGTGGGAGGTCAGAACAGCTTTATTTAGCAGCACAATCCCTTCAGATTCAGCCTTTGCTTACCAAGTGTTTTCCTTGGCGAATAAGACCTTTGGCTGTAGACTTTGGTATAGCTTAGGCATCTTGCAAAAAAGAAGCTGCAATCCCACTGCACTCCTAACTCCGAGCTCACACCACAATGAACGTGGATTATGTACATAGGACCGGTATCCACTTGAGTGCGGAAACCATGCCAAGAGCTGGAAATATACCAGGCAGTCTCTGTCTTTGTGACCCCTTCATGACATAAGGCACACTTAGTCTGAAATGATGGATAAGATTGCATTAATACCCTTTAGTGAATCATTAAGTGGGCAGTCACCCAATTTCATGGCAAGATAATATTACACATCCCACATTCTTGCTCTTGCACATCCTCACCTCCAGAAGTAGGCTAACTCTTCCTGCCATTCATTTAATTGAGCAGAGTTCGCTGAGCATAAATATCTAACACTGGTATATTCCCAATCAGCTAATACATGAAATAAATAACAACTAAATCTTTAACATTTTTGGATATAAATAGGAGCTATTAGATTCTAAGCTAGAAATTAGCAAAGAAAATTTATTTGAGGTGACCAAAGATGCAGTTAAAAACAGCAAATTTGAGGAACTTCAAAATGAAAAGAAATAGCAAGGTAGAAAGGTTTGGGAACAGAATACAGCATTGTGAATGCTTGGATATGAATGGAGGGGAGAATCTCCTGGAGTTTACTCAATGATGGATGCAAGCTAGAACATGGGGCTTCAAGGGGATTTTGAAGTACAACAGGATGAAACTTTGCAGGATTTGTAAACAAGGATGAGGATTTTGATTTCAGTGTGCCAGGAACAGGAAGCCAATGGATGTCACTGTCATGGTGAGTCGGTGAAAGTTGATAGGATGTTGCATTTGATAGTGGAGCTCTGAAGCACTCTTATTCAAATACAGACCTTTTTTTAAAATTCTGTACAGGTTTAGTTTATGCTCCAGGTGTATCAGAGAGCACCTACACAGCCACTACAGTACAAAGCAGATTCTCACAAGACCTTGTTTACCAGTCAACCCAGTATATATGACATAAGAACATAAGAAATAGGAGCAGGAGTAGGCCAACTAGCCCTTCGAGCCTGCCCCGCCATTCAATAAGATCATGGCTGATCTGTCGTGGCTCAGTTCCACATTCCCGCCCTCTCCCCATAACCCTTAATCCCCTGTCTTATCAAAAACCCTGTTGCATTGCAACCCACTGGCAACCAGTAGGCCTATCGCTTCATAAAATATAATGCAAAGATTTTCCTCATTGTTTGGCAAAGCAGGTGACCTCAAAGATTACGATATTGCTATTTAAAGCTGTATTAAATCGCACTGAAGCTAAAGGATTAATGATTAATGGGTGGCACTAGGTAGGTCCTACCTAAAAGTGACCTCTGATATCTTAGTAGTACAAATGGGAAATGCTAAGAAAGCTGATCAGCTAAAGTGCAAACCTGTATTGCAATGTACGCTGCTGTGGAGTTAAATTGCTTCGCCACAGTCAGCAAGTAGTCTGCTTGTCCTACTTACCATAAAAGCAGAAACTAGATCAGTTGTAAGCAACACCAGTAGGGGGCTTGGGTACCATAACACTATACAAGGCTATTAGATAATCTGGATCAAACAGTGACCATGAAGAATAATGTGTATGAAGAAGGAGATTGTTACCAATGCTTACTTAATTGCACTTTTTTATAAATCATGATGGGTAATTTCTGTAGCAGTGTCAAACTTTTAGAATCTTTTTAATTTTTATTCTTTTATGTTTTTGCCTAATTAAACCATCAGCTTTGTTTTCCTTTTCTCAATAGATGTATAACTTTTAAGGGTTTTTTTTTGTCCATGAGTGAATTCTAACCTAGTGGCAGGTTGTTTTTTTGATGTGATATCTGGCAGGAAAAGGCGAGAGATCTGCACCACAGACAAACAAAATAAATACACTTACTGCCACTTCTGTGGAATTCAGGTGAAATGGTCGAAGGACAAGATGAAAAAGAATTGATTTGTTTGTCCAATCCTTACATACCACCCTTCGCTATAGATGGCTTTAATTCAAAGTAGAGGATGAACATGTGATTATCTTTGACGTTCTGGTTATCTCTGTGGAAAGTTTAATAGTTCAGTCATGAAGTTAACCATTTGTTATCTCAACTTTGTGAAGTGTTATGCTGCTACATTCTAGCTTTTATATGTCTCTCATCTCACCCAAAATTCAACACGCTTCTCGGTATGCATATGATGGCCATGTTGCTAGATGATGGAAGTGCGCATAGACTAAGGATAATTTCTTTATTGGGATGACAGCTTGCATGTGAGACAATTGCATTTAACATGCTACAGTTGTGGAATATTTTCAGATTTTGGAATGCACCAACCTATTGTGGGTGTTTTCTGGGATAAATAATGATTTACATCTCATTTCTGCAACAACGTAGGTGTAGTAGGTAGTTCCATATTTTGTTCTTTCTTGGGATGTGAGCATTATTGGCAAAGCCAGCATCTGTTGCTTACCTCTAATCGCTCTTGAGAAGGTGGTAGGAAACCACTTTTTTGAATTGCTGCAGTCCATCTCACGGGATCCAGGGTGAGGTATCTAAATGGATACAAAATTGGCTTCTTGATAGAAGCCAGAGGGTGGTTGTAGGGAGTTGTTTTTCAAACTGGAGGCCTGTGACTAGTGGTATACTGCAGGGATCAGTGCTGGGCCCACTGTTATTTGTCATTTATATTAATGTTTGGATGAGAATATAGGGGATGTGGTTAGTAGGTTTGCAAATGACACCAAGATTGGTGGCATAGTGGACAGTGAAGAAAGTTACCTCCAATTGTAACGGGATCTTGATCAATTGGACCAGTGGGCTGATGAATGGTAGATGGAGTTTAATTGGACAAAAATGCGAGATGATGCATTTTGGTAGATTGAACCAGGGCAGGACTCACTCAGTTAATGGTGAGAGCATTGGGGAGAGTTACAGAACAAAGAGATATTGGGGTACATGTTCATATCTCCTTGAAAATGGAGTCACAGGTGGACAGAGTGGAGAAGGAGGCATTTGGCAAGCTTGGCTTCATCGGTCAAAACATTGAATACACGAGTTAGGACGTCTTGTTAAAGTTGTACAAGACATTGGTAAGGCCACACTTGGAATACTGTGTGCAATTCTGGTCACCCTATTATAGAAGGGATATTATTAAACTAGAAAGAGGGCAGAAAAGATGTACAAAGAACAAAGAACAACCCAGCGCGGGAAACAGGCCCTTCGGCCCAACGAGCCTGCGCCGCTGCACCACCCTACACCTATTCTACCCTGCGTGTCTACGAATGGAACCCCTAACTTAGCCAGATTCAGGGGAGAATAGTGTCAATTTGGTAAACCAATCAGCCTAAGAGCACATCTTTGGGGTGTGGGAGGAAACCGGAGCGCCCGGAGGAAACCCACGCAACCACAGGGAGAATGCACAAACTCCCACAGACACAGGCCCAAATCCACGTATCTGCACAGCCAGCAGTGCTAGTCACCGAGCTGCACTAGGATGCTACCGGGACTTGATGGATTGAGTTATAAAGAGAGGCTGAATAGATTGTGACTTTTTTCTCTGGAACGCAGGAGGCTGAGGGGTGACCTTATAGATGTCTATAAAATAATGAGGGGAATAGACAAGGTAGATAGTCAATATCTTTTTCCAAGGGTAGGGGAGTCTAAAACTAGAGGGCATAGGTTTAAGGTGAGAGGGGAGAGATACAAAAGTGTCCAAAGGGGCAATTTTTTCACACAGAGGGTGGTGAGTATCTGGAACAAGCTGGCAGAGGTAGTAATAGAGGTGGGTACAATTTTATCTTTTAAAAAGCATTTAGGTAGTTACATGCGTAAGATGGGTATAGAAGAATATGAGCCAAATGTGGGCAATTGGGATTAGCTTAGGGGTTTTAATAAAAAAGGATAGCATGGACAAGTTGGGCTGAAGGGTCTGTTTCCATGTATAAACCTCTATGACTCTATGATCTGGTGTAGGTACACCTGCTGTTAGGAAGGGATTTCCAGGACTTTATCACTGTTCTTTCACTATTGCTATGTTATAGTTCCAAGTCAGCATCATGTGTGGCTTGGAGTGGAACCTGCAGGATGTGGTATTCTCATGTGTCTGCTGCCTTTATCTTCTTAGGTGGTAGAGATTGTGGATTTGGATGGTGTTGTCAAAGGAGCCTTGGAGAGTTACTGCAGTACACCTTGTTAGTGTGCACGCTGCTGCCAACGTGCATCAGTGGTGGAGGGAGTGAATCTTTAAGATGGGGGATGGGGTGCCAATCAACAAGGCTTTTTCCTGGATGATGTTAATCATCTTGAAATGCTGTTAGAACAGCACCCATTCAGGCAAGTGGAGTGTATTTCATCACACCTCCTAATATGTGCCTTGTAGAAGGTGGACAGACTTTGGGGAGTCAGGAGATGAGCTTGTTCATGATGTAAGGGACTTCATTATGATCTGTGGGCCTTGTTGTGATCAAAGAGTTTGATGCAAGATTGCCAAGGCTGCTCATATGATTGTTGGTGCTTGGCGAAGTTTTTTAAGCTGTAGCACCTTGTCCACGTTGGATGTTGTGTGAATTACTTACTGTGGAATTTCCAGCCTCAGTATTTACGTAGCTAAGCCAGTTCAATTTCTGATCAATGGTAAACCCTTGGATGGTGGGGGAGTTCAGCAATGGTAATGCTATTGAACTTCAAAGGAAGATGGTTAGATTCTTGGTGGGGCGGTCATTGCCTGCTATGTGGTGCGGTCATTACTTGATTGTGTTGGCTCAAACTGTGATCTGAGACATTTCTTCCTTGCTAAGATAACAGTAATAGTTGGTTTGAAAATGTTTGGTCGTTTCGAGAGCTACTGATCCATAAGCTCATTTTGTATTAAGATGTGGCTATTCCAACATCTGATTGAATGAGTCAGATTTAAAAATGCTGCCATTCTGCTTTGGGATTTTGATCTGTTTCTTATTCCTTATTTCAAAATAGTTTTGAAACTTTCTACTTGAAGGCAGTTCTTGGGTACATGAAAATTACCGTATGCTCACACATCTGCCAATGCGAAAAAAATGATAGGATGATGAATTTAAGTTTGCATCACAACAGCAAAACAACAACTTATAATATCTTTTGTATGTCAAATGTTCCTAGGCATTTGCAGGAGAATTTCCAAACACAATTCGAGCCTCAAATGGAGATAATGGGACATGGCCAGTGAGGTAGGCCAAAAGAAGAGAGCAAAACGTTTTCTTGAAGGAATGCCAGAGCTTAGAACTCTTGCAGCTTAAGGATACCCATCATCAGTGAAGCAATTAAACTTGGGGATCTTCGAAAGATGAGATGGGAAGTGGGTTATTCTTGAGGGGTTAGAGCAGGAGGATATTTGAGATCAGGGGGACAAGGCCATGGAGAGATTTGAAAGCAAGGATGGGATTTCTAAGATCAAGGTATTGCTTAGCTGGGAGTCAGTGTAGACTCCCAGCTAAGAGACCAGGGGTGACGAGTGAATGGGACTTGGTCTGGGCATACCGTAGGATTGCAAAAATACGTCTGCATTCACATTCATTTTGAACACACTCAGTTGTGCTATGCAATGGATTATAAGTAGGATATTCAGGTTGGGAAATGCAGTTTGAAATCATCGTGGAGGAATTACTACATCAATACGCTGATGGACAGTTGGGTTTCAAAGGTCAGAGAGATCGTTGAATCCATAATGAATTCTCAAATGTTCCTGAAACAATTTAGAGTAATGCATAATGTATCAGATAACATACTGCTTTACTCAATCAGAGAAACAAAAGTTAGCATTGTTGCAGTGAATGCCAAGAAACTTGAGTGACCACTTGCACAAGCATTCTAAGCCTACAATGTAAAAGCCATTTTCTATGTACATCACATGAAAGGAAATTGTATTGAAAATAGTTGTGCCTCTATATTCTAGATGATCTGACTGTAAAGAAGGTTGAAAATATTTTGGAAACAACCATGCAAGATAGAGCCTGGGGGAAGAGGGAGTTTGACAGCCGGGTTGATGGAGAATGTAGAATCCCTACAGTGCAGAAAGAGATCATTTAGCCCATCGAGCTTGCACCAACAACAATTCTACCCAGGCCCTATCCCTGTAACTCCATATATTTACCTTGGTAGCCCCCCTCCCCGCTGACAGTAAGGGGCAAGTTAGCATGGCCAATGAACCTATCCAGCACATCCTTGGGGTGTAGGAGAAAACTGGAGCACCCAGAGAAAAACCCACACAGATGGGGAAAATGTACAAAATTAGTGTAGGGATTTCTTGACATTAGCACAGGAATTTCCTGAGGCATAGGCATCCGATCATCGCAAAATTGACAATTTTACTCTGAGGGCCTGAGGATGGTTATAGGGAGGGAGTGGAAAATCACTTTAGTTTTTGAGCACAATTTCTAAATCTAATGAATTTTGAGACACAATTGGTCTCGGCTTCTCCTGCCGAGCTCTACTTATGAACGTGGTAAAGTGATGGACAGGAAAAGACCCACTGGCCCATCCATCTGCCCACACAGTTGCATCATAACACGTACACTTTTCAACCCACCCAGCTCCATGTGTTCTTTAGGTAGCGGCAAAGAAAGAACCATATAAGCATGGCTAATTGGTGGAAGAAAAACCTGAAAATTTGATTCCACTCCATTAGGCAATTAAGAGCGAGTCCAGGAGATCACATTAGCCCTGACTTAATTATAAGAGTCACAAAAATGTTTTGGGGGTGCCAATTAGCTCAGTTGGCAACATGGTTAGCGTGTGGTTCGGAATAATAGTAACAGTCTGACTTTGACTCCTCTTGTGACTGGAGTAGATTTGAGCCTTGTTTCTGCAGCTTGTAGTAAAATAACCTGTGGTCCAATGACCCTTGTACAATTGAAGCTGCTACCTGAAAAAGGAGAGGGGTATTTTAACCAATACAGGTATTGAATTATAAAAATGACGTAATATGTATCTGCTGCTTTGGAAATGGCAATATAATTCCTAAAGTTAAGTTAAAGTTTACTTATTATCACAAGTAAGGCTTACATTAATACTGCAATGAAGTTATTGTGAAATTTCCTTAGTCATCACACTCTGGCGTCTGTTCACATCAATGCATCTAATCAGCACATCTTTCAGACTATAGGAAGAAACTGGAATACCCAGAGAAAACCCTCGCTGACATGGGGAGAACATGCAAACTTCATACAGACAGTGACCCAAGCCAAGAATCGAATGCGGGTCCGTGGCATTGTGAAGCAGCAGTGCTAACCACTGTACAACTGTGCTACTCAATTCTGCTTGTACAAGCAGTTTTCAGAAGTAGTGTGAGCCTATCTTTTCTTCCTCAAATGCTCTGCTGATGTTTTACTGCAACAAGAATTTGAAAAGGATTAAAAGAGAGAAACACACAATTTCTTACAAAAGGGATAATAATAGTGTGTAGTACTTAATGAATATTATGTGTAAGAGCAGATCCCTGTTTCCCTATATTACCCAGTTTCAGTCGATTTGGAGATTGAGACAGTTCTGTTTAGTTTGTTTCTGGTATTCAGTACAGTGGATGTATTGTGGTATGAGCATGTGACTGACAACTCCTTTAGCTGGAAGTCTGATTGCATAAGCTGTGTTGCATAAGTGTTCTGTGTGCAGTTTGATCATGCGCCATACTAGTCTGGAGACCACGCTGATTCCATATATGTTCTGGCAGGCTGAGGAATTCTAGATATCTTCAAAAAATTCTTTCCACAGTTCTTATCTCCATGTTTGGTTGTTCTTCTCATCGTGCCTTTGCATCCAGACTTGACTATTCAAGTGCACTTCTGGCTGGCCTCCCACTTTCTCCCCTCCATAAAATTAAGGTAACCTAAAACTCTGCTGACCATGTCCTAACTCACAGCGAGTTTGCCCATCACCTCTCTATCCGCTGCCATAAATTGGTTTCCAGTTACATAATGCATCAATTATAAAAGGTTTGTTCCTGTTTTCAGATTCCCCCATGGCTTTGCCCTCCCCTATCTCTATAATTTTTCACAAACCTACAGCCCTCTGGGATATAAGCACTTCTCCAAGTCTGGTCTCTTAAGCATCTCCTGATTTGAATTGCTCCACCATTGCCGATTCATTTGCCAAGGCCCTGCACCCTGGAATTCTGAAACCACCAGCCTGAGCTCTTCACCTCATCCTCGCTTTCCTCTTTAAGATGCTCTTTACGGCCCACCTCTCTTACCCAGTTTTTGGCCAGTTGCCTACGGATGTCCTTGTGGGGCTCAGTGTCAAATACTTGTTCACAACCCTCCTGTGAAATGCATTTGGATATTTGGCTGCATTCATGATGCTGTTTAGAACAAGTTGTTGTTGTTCCTAGTCTCTTTTATACTGAAAATCCATTTCTATTTAACTGCACCTTTGTTAAATTTTTAAAACAACGTTTTCCACAAACTTCTTTAATAGCATGAAGCTAAGAACATGGTGCAACAAAATGCAATGGAAGTGACTTGCTAGTTCTGTGTTTAAAAATAATGATTTGAAGTTTCTGGGTCCCTGGCAGTGCTGCAATGTAGCTGGTCTTACTTTCTTTGAACTCCCTGTAGGATAGCGCCTCCCATGCTCTGTACCTCTGCCAAATAGGCCAGTTATGAGCAGGAAATCAGAGTGAAGGAATATTTGACCCTAATCATTCAGCAATGTACTATAGAACAAGATTGCCATATTTCATATTGTGCCCTTGATACCATTTCTTATTGAATATTTCAAATAAAACCAGGCCTTCAGCAATAATTTTGGAATCTGTTAATGCGTATCTAAAAAAAAGATGCGCACCTAGAAAAGAATGGTTTGATCGCGCAGACGCAGCATGGATTCGTTAAGGGGAAGTCGTGTTTGATGAACTTATTGGATTTCTATAAGGATGTGCGGTAGACAGAGGGGAACTGGTGGATGTGGTGTTTTTAGATTTCCAAAAGGCGTTTGATAAGGCACCTCACAAAATGTTGTAACAGAAGGTTAGGGTGCATGGAGTTGGGGGTAAGGTGTTAGCATGGATAGAGGATTGGCTGTCTAATAGGAAGCAAAGAGTTGGTAACAATGGGTACTATTCTGGTTGGCAGTCGGTGACTAGTAGAATGCCGCAGGGATTGGTGCTGGGGCCTCAACTGTTTGCCATTTATATAGATGATCTGGAGGAGGGGGCTGAGTGCAGGGTGACAAAATTTGCTGATGACACGAAGATGAGTGGAAAAGCAAATTGTGTGGACGGTGTGGAAAGTCTGCAGAGAGATCTGGATAGGCTGAGCGAGTGGACAAGGACCTGACAGATGGAGTATAATGTTAGCAAGTGTGAGGTTATCCACTTTGGCAGAAATAATAGTAGGAGGGATTATTATTTAAAAGGTGAAAAGCTGCAGCATGCTATGGTGCAGAGGGACCTGGGGGTCCTTGTGCATGAGTCGCAAAAACCCAGTGCAGCAGGTGATCAAGAAGGTGAATGGAATGTTGGCCTTTATAGCGAGGGAGATCGAATATGAAAGTAGGGAGGTCTTGCTGCAACTGTACAGGGTACTGGTGAGGCCGCAGTTGGAGTACTGTATGCAGTTTTGGTCCCCGCACTTGTGGAAAGATATATTGGCCTTGGAGGGAGTGCAGAGGAGGTTCACTAGGCTGATACCGGGGATGAGGGGGTTGGCCTATGAAGAGAGACTAAATAGACTGGGTCTGTACTCGTTGGAGCTTAGAAGGCTGAGGGGGGATCTTATTAGAGACGTATAAGATAATGAAGGGGATGGATAGGATAGAGGTAGAGAGATTCTTTCCGCTTAGAAAGAGTAGCAGGACTAGAGGACACAGCCTCAAGATAATGGGGGGGGGGGGGGTGCAGTTTAGATCAGAGTTGAGGAGGAACTTCTTCACTCAAAGGGTGGTGAATCTCTGGAATTCTCTGCCCATTGAAGTGGTGGAGGCTACCTCGCTAAATATATTTAAGTCACGGGTAGATAGGTTTCTGATAGACAGGGGAATTAAGGGTTATGGGGAGAAAGCAGGAAAGTGGAACTGATCCACTTCAGATCAGCCGTGATCTTATTGAATGGCGGGGCAGGCTTGAAGGGCTAGATGGCCTACTCCTGCTCCTATTTCTTAAAACTGTGTGCTGGATTCCATGTTCATTGTCATTTCAGCACAGCTTCTTCAAAATCCTTTCTTTACATGAATTTTTTAAAAAGTGCTGCTTCAGAGGCAGCATGGTGGCACAGTGATTAGCACTGCTGCCTCAGAGCGCTAGGAACTCAGGTACAGTTCCGGCTTGGGTCACTGTCTGTGGAGTTGGCATGTTCTCCCCTTGTCTGCTTGGATTTCCTCCAGGTGCTTTGGTTTCCTTCCAGACTCCAAAGATGTGTGGGTTAGATTGATTGGCCATGCTAAATTACCCCTTAGCATCAGGGGGTTCAGCTGGGTAAATTTGCAGGGTTAAGTGGATAGGGCCTGGGCTGGATTGTTGTCGGTGCAGGCTCGATGGACTGAGTGGCCCCCATCTGCACTGTGATTATTCTATGATTATTTCAAAGCCTTAAGCTTGCTGATCAAGAATGCATGCTCCATATTGTTCAATGTATGCATAATTATAACAGCACTAATGTGCTGTGTAAGTAGTGCTATGATACATAGATGTTGCAGTCAAAATTTTATCCATTAATATGAAATTCTATACTATCAGTAAGTTGCGAGAACAGATGATAGTGGAACCCACCTTCATAGGATGAATTAACAATGAACATGGACCTATATTGTTACCAACCTGAGAACAAAAGGAAAAATAAATTGTGAGTTTGAGTGCATTTGATTTCATTTGTATGCCAATAATGTCTACTCTTGAAAGTAATTTATTATATTTAAATTAGTTTTGGGATGCCCGTAAGACATAATGTGGTGCTATACAAATGCATATTCCTTCATTTTATTCTTAAGATTACTTTCTGATGAAAGGTTAGCTGCCAGCACAAATGTTTTATTGTATCAGGGGTTATAATTATCAGATTTGCATTAACAGAACATTACGTAGTCACATAGTTAATATAAGGTAAGCTTTCACTGTACTATTCATATTGTGAAAATCTGTTGTGTTATTTTTTCCATGAAGTAATATTTATTCCCTACAAAATTACCTACCACATGGTGGATGAGTTACAATATCAGCATGAACAATGACTACTTTTGTTCCTGGTGCTTCAGCTAAATGTCTGGTAAATGTTTTGACTTGCCATCTTCCCTGGAGATAGGTTCTTCCTCACAATGTATTTAGCAATATCCTTTTAATGTTTTCACTTTACTTTTATTCTTTCCCGAAGGGGTCTAATCATCAATGGATGGTATAAGGGCTTGCTACTAGTCACTGTAACTTCCTCAAACCCCACAACTTTTCGAACTCTGCTCTTCAAATTCCAGCCTCTTACACATCCACCATTGGTCACCAAGCCTTCAGCTGTTCAGCCACCAGGCTCTGCAATTAACTTCCCTGTCTCTCTATTTTCCTTTTCTCCCTTTTAAGACCCTCCTTAAAACATCTTTCATCACTTGTCCTAATATCCTCCTATGTGGCTCGATGCCAAACCCTGCTTGATAATGCTCCTATGAAGTGCTTTGGATGTTTTAATTCTGCTTAAGATGCTATATAGACATAAGTTGTTGTTGCTCCACCACTGACCATTTTCTGCTCTGAAGATGCCGTATTGATTGTGCAATTTGACTTTGGGATCGCAACTAAAACTAATCTTGTCCTTATTTGAAGTTATCAAAACTAATAGGAAGGGCTTTTATACAACAACCAGAAGTGGGAACCCTGAATCTTTCATACCTGACCCAGAGTACTGAGGAAAGTCGTACTGATGAAATGACCTAATTTAGTGTAGATGGGAGCTAAATCTGGGTTTCTCTTTCTACTACTCAGCACCAAACAATAATGTATTTACATGTAGCCATTAGAGGAATTATCTTAATTTTAAGTGCTTATATTATAGAAAATATTATAGATAAAAGCTCTTCATGCTCCTCTTCTAGATTAGCACAATTTAAATTTATATATGTTTGTAAATGTCACTTATTGTGTGCTGAAGGGAAAGCTGCCAGTGTTATGGAATGGAACACTCCTTATTTCTAAAGTCAGTATCAAGCACTCCCAGGTCAGACAGAGCGCAGCCAA
This sequence comes from Carcharhinus amblyrhynchos, assembly GCF_965287045.1. Classification (NCBI taxonomy): domain Eukaryota; kingdom Metazoa; phylum Chordata; class Chondrichthyes; order Carcharhiniformes; family Carcharhinidae; genus Carcharhinus; species Carcharhinus amblyrhynchos. The sequence goes on from NC_137336.1 coordinate 44,797,842, forward strand.
TTGATTTTGTTAATTGATGGAATGCGGGCATTCCTGGCAATAGCTACATTTATTGCCCATGTCTGTACAACCGAGTGACTTGCCAAGTCATCCAGGGGGAAGTTAAGAATCAAACACACATGCTGTCAGCCTGGAATCACATAGAAACCAAACTAAGTAAGTTCAGTAGATTTTCTTTCCTAAAAGTCATTAATAAATCAGATAGTTTTAATGCCGACGTGATCGTTTCATAGTCAGCGTTACTTATGTTTTTGATTTCAGGTTTATTTAGTGAATTCAACTTTAATGTCCTAGTTGTCATGGTGGGATTTAAACTCGTGCCTCTGGATTGTTGGTCCAGTAAGATAACCATTCTGTTACCATAATTCAAAACAAAGCTTCCAACCTCAAAAACGCACCTGCTGGTGTGGTATTTTTGCATTGCCCTCAACTGTCCTTTGGGCTGTCTGAGTGACATTATTACTAAAAGTCAAGTTAATGATGATTTGTCACTAGATGATGCCAACTGGTGACTTGATTCAGATTACCTAAACCTATTACATATTTGATTCTCTACTGCCAACAGTCAGAGAAACATTATCTTGTTATTCTGTGCAGGCATCTAACCTACTTGACTATCGTTTTTTTTTCAGCAAAAATGGGTCAGCATTTCAGGTAATAATCCCACAACTACCTATTAAAACTTTCACATTCTCTTTCTGTTTGATGTTTTCATTTTTTTTCCCACCTCCATTTGTCATGTATGAAAACCTGTCATGATGCTGCTTCTAAACCTACCGCAGATAACATTTATGAACTAACAATTGTATGTTGGTCATTTTGGTGGTGATAAATTTTCTCCTCATGTCTGGGAAAATGTCTTAAATTTACTCTGTGGCCCTTTCAGTCATTATGGGAGGTGGATTTCCTGCCCCCATTTTTCTCGGCAGTAGGAGGCAGCATACTGTTGGATGGTGGCAGGATCTTCTGGGCCCATCGTTATCAATGGGAATTCCCATTAAAGGCACCCCACGCTGCCAGGAAGCCCATGGCGGGACCAAAGAATCCTGCCGGCATGAATGGTCAGAGAATTCTGGCTTTTGTCAGGAACTTGCTACAAAGGAGGAAATGGACATATACCTCCATTAAACCCATAATTATGAGCTCCAAGTAATTTGATAGGCCCTTTTTATGTGTTAGGTAAACCACTTAAGCCTGTTTCACCATTCAGTTGGATCACAATGATCTGTGCCTTAATGCCATTTTCTCATCTTTGATCCATATCCCTAGACATCTTCAGCAAATAAAAATCTTGTGAATCTCAGTCTTAACATTTTACAATGACCCAGCAACGACAGCCTTTTGGAGAATGAAATTCACATTTCCGTTATTTTTTATGTTTTGAAAAAGAAGTGCTTCTTGATTTCACTCTTGAATGGCCTATCACTAATTTTAAGTTAAGTTCTTTCAACATCGTTTGCTGAAAGCAGACTCTGACAAGATTGTGTCATTCAGACACTTCCATCCTTTCAATGTTGACGGTAATTGATGCTTTAAAATTTGTGCATTTTATGTTTCTGAAGGAGATATAGTGACCTGATATATTTGCAAACCAAGAATGTTGTAATGCTGTATTAACAGCCGATGATGGAATATTGCTAAATTTTAGTTACTCGTGTAGGCGGCAGAATATCCGCCATCAAGATCTATACAAATGTCTTAAACATTGAAGGACTTGTTCAAGATTGGCATTTGCATTAGCTTGCTTCTGATTTTCTTTAAACAAAAAGTATAATTTAATATATGTACAAAACATATAGATGGTGGCATAGTGGTAATATCACGAGACTAGTAATCTAGAGGCCAAGTTTAATGCTCTGAGGACATGAGTCCAAATCTCACAAAGGTAGAATTTGAATTCAATCAATAAATCTGGAATTACAAAGCTCGCCTCAGTAATGGTGACCATGAAGCTAACATTGATTATTATAAAGAAACATCTGATTCACTAATGTTCTAATTTAGGGAAAGAAATCTGCCTTCCTAAGTGTGATTCCAAATTAAACGCACAAGCTTTCGGGTTAGTCCCTTCATCAGGTGAATGAAGGGACTAACCCGAAAGCTTGTGCGTTTACTATCAAATAAATCGGTTGGACTAAAACCTGGTGTTGTCAGACTTTTTACTGTGTTTACCCCAGTCCAACGCCGGCACATCTGCATCATGATTCCAGATTCACAGCAATGTGGTTGACTCTTAACTGCCCTCTGAAATGTTCAGTTCAAAGGCTATTAGGGACGGTAACAAATGCTTTCTCTGCCAGGAATGCCCACATCCCGTGAAAGAATACAAAAAAACTGAAAGATTTAGTTTGGAGGAGGAGGAGGAGCGAAAGAGAAGGGCCGGAATGTTATGGACATTCATTCTGGCAGGACTTTCCCATCCTGCTGCAGTGAACGGAAATTTGGTTGGGTGCCAAATTCTCCGACTTTGCTACATCAGGGATATGGCATGAATGGCTGCTAGGATCGTGCCCAAGTTGTTTCTCCTATCCAATATTCTTGGGTGTAAGGCATTGAATGATTTCTGCAAATGGTTTTATTTGAGTAAGATCTTTTTTCATGGGAACTTTTAATCTGGGAGGAGGTTGTGCTGTACATATATTAACTGTATTATAATGGGATATAAATGGGTTATATGCATCTATTTGGGGAGGAAAACTTATGGAAACCATTCACGGTTTATCAGTGATTACCAGATGTTGTAATTTGCCAGCGATTTAATCAGTAAAATATTTTCATGCAGTACTATGGATTGAAAGCATTTTCACATTATGTTTAGCTAACTGCAGCATTTTTATAAACGTTAGATGATTCTATTTAATAACATTGCAATATTTGATCTGTTTATGTTTCTTTATATTTTATAATTTTTCCTTACAAATTTCACATTTTTAGACCCATATGAAATTGACGTAGCCATCAAATAAAATGCAGGTTATGCATAAACTAGATTTAATTGTTTTAACAAGCTGTAATTGTTTTATTTGACAATACTGGGCGCTCCTGTAAGAGTATTTGCACAATTAAAAAAAGAAATCGAGATTATTATTAGGGATGGCCCTGTAATCCATTCTAATGTTAAATAAAATAAACATGAGGTGCAGAAGGAAAGCCTTTTTCAGAGTTTGACAGAATTGGTTCACTAACGCCATATCGTAAATTGCACTATTAGTGAAAGTCTCACTCAGCTATGTGCTGGAAAGCTAATCTTGAGAAATGGTAACACCTGGTTATTGTTTAATTCTTAAATCAAATTTTTTATGTCCTAAGTTCTGTTTTGCCATCACATTAATGGAGCTTTTAGCTTACGGCTTATCCCTGAGCTAAATTGCCTACAGCTTGCTGTGCTTTTGACCTAAGATGGTGTCTTTTCCCACTGCTTTGGATTTATACTTCAGCGGCTGAGGATTTGTTTTCTTTGAAACCAGGATAGTTAAAGAGATTCCAGTGGTGCACAACAGCAGCATTATCTGAGCAGAAAGACCTTCAGGCATTGCCAAATATATCTGATCCAATGAGTTAATTTGATTATGATTCAGACCTTTTTTCTATTGAAGTTAGAATGCATTAGTAAGAATTGTAATATACACTAGAGATATTTTAGCAAAATGTTTGATCATAAATAGTGCCATACATCAGCAGTTTGGACAAAGCAAGATCTCTAAAACAGCAAATGAAGGAATAAAAAGATTATTTCCTCTTGGGGTGTATTTGAAGGAATGGTACTGACCAAGGCACCGGGAGCACTTTCGACTCTTCAGGTACTTCCATGAGATCTTTTATGTGTACTTAAGCAGGCAGAAAAGGCCACATCTTACTATTTTATAGATGGTACCTCTGAGATTGCAACCCTTTTTCATTACTGCATTGAAATGCCAACCAAGTTTTTGTTGCAGTCTTCTTGCTCGGAGGCAACAGCACTACCAACTGAGACAAGGTCTCAGCCAGAAGGAATGCAAAAATAATCTGACAATCAGTGATTTAAAAGCTGAAAAGAGCTATCCTTAGTGTTAGAATCATGTTTACTTTATGTCTGTTTAGAATAACAATTACTTTTACTGAACTGATCAGTGACGAACAGTGAGTTTTTTTGTGTGCGACAATAACACTTATTGTCTGTTACCTTAATATTATGAGGAGTGCTGGCTTGCAGTTGAATTATGTTCAGAGGAGACCTGCACCAAAATTATTCCATCTGTGCACATTAGGTGCATTCAGATTATCGCGTGATTGTCCTCGATTAAAATGCCAGTTAATCATCAAATGGGACATAATTAATAAAGCAAATCCAAAGCTTCAGAAATCTCACGCTTCATTGTTTATGAAATAGTTTAAGTTTATTTATTAATGTCACAAGTAGCCTTGCATTAACATTGCAATGAAGTTACTGTGAAAACCCCCTAGTCACCACACTCCCGCACCTAATCATGTACTCTGAGGGAGAATTTAGCTTGGACAATACATCTAACCAGCAAGCCTTTCAGACTGTGGGAGGAAACTCACACAAATGCAAGGAAAACATGCAGACTCTGCATTGACAGTGACCGAAGCCGGGATCCCAGGCGCTGTGAGGTAGCAATGCTAACCACTGTGTCATCCACTGCTTCTAAAAAGTGTAAGAAAGCATTACAAAGTAAATATAACTGCCTTGTAGTGATGTGTTGGTGGAATAAACTTAATATTTGACATGAATTTAATATCTTATTGAAAGATTTTAAAGCAGAGGAAATTATGCATTCCAAATAGCAGTAGTGGACACCAGTTCACTATTTCAAAAGTTAGGTGACTGATTCTAAGAGTTCCACTGTTGAGATTATCAAGAATATTTTGCAAACCATAAGCAAATGTTTAGATATATTTTGAAATAATTATTGATTGGAACTGAAGGCCCTTCTTTCAACCTGGCAATCTGCAATCGTGTGAGTTTATAACATTTCACGTTTGATCAAAACTCCCAGTTGCTTAACAGGTGAACGTGGTGTGGATGCCAACACATTGTGTAGCATCTAAATTCATATTTTGTGTCAATTAATTTTTATTTACATTCCAAAAGAAAATTTTTTAAAAAATTTAATGAGTGGGTAAAACAATGAATTAACTCTGGTGATGCAGATTACAGAATTTGTGTTTGTGAATCCCGTTTTTATTACCACAGAAGATAATTCCTTTTACATCATGGAGAAAGATGATAAACTGTACTGACGTCAGGTATTTATAATTTGCCCGGAGCAGAAGACCTAGAATAATAATAACAAGCCACCCAAATTAATAGCCGCTCTACCAAGCTACCTCAAGTTGTCCCTTTCATTCAAAAGCTGTAAAAGGATTAAAAATAGCCAAGAAGTAGGTCAAGAGATCTTCTTTTCCAGCCATCCTTCTCTCCTCCATGTTCACAAAAACAGGAGTGCCCAAAAGTCTTGCAAAAACACCAAATGCACAGGGACACTACATAATGTGATGGAAGGGAGTAATTAAGGCAGCTGTCGGCAGCCTTGTCAGTCTGAGGCATCGCATTGGTCTGCAACTAACCACTCTGTCACTGTGCTATTATTCTCTGTGCAGCACTGAGATGTGATCAGAGTCAGAGCGCCTTGGAATCTTCTAATAATCGGCACAGTGGGAATGTAAGAGCAGCCCTGTCACTGGATGGTCCTGTACATGATTCTTGTAACATTATTTCCTTACCAATATCTACATAAAAATAGATCTAATTATTCAAAATAATCTAGGCCAATTATGAACGTCATTACATTCAAATTAAAAAAAATGAAATTTAAAAATAGTCAAGTTAAATAAAATGTTTTCTTTCAATAGTTACTTGGCATTGTCTCCTCCTCTCTCATAAAAGTCTTTATTATTTTGAGTATAGTTTACAACTTGAAATGCTGTGTGTAATCATTGACTTGGATGGCAGTATATTTTCACTTTCTGAAGTTTACAAATGTGTAATGTGTATTCCTCATGTTGTACATGTGGAAAGAGTGCAATTTTGGCAAAGTTCACATTTGTTCTCATCTCTCAAGCATTCATCTTGTGAATTACCATTTGAGCTTTTCATCTATACCTAAGTTGACGTGTGATCTGGTTCAGGGCCATTTGAATCAGATCACTGATAACAGTTGATAAAAGGCTGAAGAAGTGCTCAGCTGTTTATTTCCTTCATGGGAAATTCAAAATCACAGGGCTTGCATGTTTACATAGCACAAGGAAGGCCAGAAGTAACTAAAAAAAAAATTGAATATAATTTCAATTCACAAAACGAGACTGATGTCAAAACCTACAGGTTGATTTAATAGTAGAAAGCCACATAGCTGGGTTCAGTGATAGAAGAAGTTATAACTGGCTGTTGTTACATTGCGTCACACACATTCATCTTTCCCCTTTATTCCTTACAATTTGCCAGTCTCCAATGTTACCTGGCTAGTTGACTGGTATGTCATTTGGGAGTCTTGAAACAAGCATCATTGAAGGCAAATTCTGATTGGGCAGGCACCAAAAATAAAATTACTGTGAAAATAATGGCATATCAAGTGGTGGCTAAACAGTAGCGTTGCCCTAGAAAGGATAATTCTGCATGTGGTCATTAATCCAGAATATTTTAAGTTTTGGCCATGTTCATCAGTATTCTCATTCCTTCCAGGTCCTTCAGATTTCCCAATGGCAATATATGAGATTTAATTTCTAGATTTTCCAGTGTAGTGATAAGCATGATTGAGATTCATAAGGTATACAAAGAACTGCAGTCGTCATTTTGTAACAAGACATGACATTGATCTTGAGGACCGTAGGAACAAGTAGTTGCATCTGATTAGTGCTACTCAGTTTTCAATCAAGATCAGTAATGAAGAAAAGAGGTTGAAAAAATAGATTATTAACTAGAAGCAAAGTAGCAATTTATTACATAGCTGTTGATCACAATTTCTCAAATCCCGTAAGACCATTGATACATAAAGATGCCAATGGACACCTGGAATTCCTGAGACTTAATTGAGTAAGAGCATTGGCAAGTTGGAATGGAGGGTGGTTGCCAACTCTAGTGGGATTCTACCCCAGTAAGGTCTTTAAATTCTGACTGGAGAACTGTAAGCATTTCTTCCTCCTGATCACCTCCATCCCATGTTAGATGGGCATGTCAAGGAGCAGCTAGAGTTCATTAGAACATTTCTCCCTTTTATATCATTGGAAAACTTCCTGCTGATTGCGACCTGGAGCGAGGTTCCTAGCCTACAACTAATAGCTCTAGTTGGTTAGCTAAGCTTAAGAGTTATTTTAAAAATATGACTTCTCCAGTTTAGTTATGCCTCTGAAAAGCTTCACGTTAAATGGAGGACTGACTTGAGTTGAGATGCAAATTTGTTCCTGCATGTGACTGTGACCATCCTTGCTAAGCAAAGGCATTCAATTCCGGAATTTGAGAAGGCTCTCTAATTGTGGCAGAGGCTTTGTTCTGTTGCAATTATACTGTTGGGGCAGGTGCAGCAATTTCCTGGCTGAAGTCTTTAATATGTCCTGGAGATTGAATTCCAAAGTGGCAATGTTGGTATCACATGAGCTTTGCATGTTGATTGATGTCACAACCTGCCCACTTCTGGGCGATGCTCATTGCACGTGTGTTATTGCTCTCAGTAAAATTGGAGCCATGTGTGTAACGGCAAGAGGTGTGTGCACGTGAAGCTAATGTCATTTTGGAAGCAAAAAGGCGCTTGAGGTGCTGAAGAACTCGGTGCTAAGGACCAAATTCCACTGTCTTGCTCTTTTGAGGAGAAAAGCAACAAATGAAAACACTGCCACAAATACAAAATTCAATTGAAAGACAAAAACAAATATTTTGATGCAATTGATATTGTATGATAGACTAATGCTCGCAAACAGTTATTGCCCATATTTATTCATTTGGGAGAAGAAATTATTATTATTTCTCGACACGCCAACAATTGCCTTGTCATTTGTATCCTAGTAACAGCCTTGCTTGAGAGTGGTTTTACAGAAATTCAGTTCGAGTTTTACAGTTGAACTTTCCTTTTAAAACTTGTGCTGTGATGATCAACATTTGAAACATTATAGCTATACAGCCAGGTTGTGAGATATAATAGAAAGCTGGTATCTTTGCACTGGTATTCATTTAACAGGTAGACACAGGGATAACAGGTGGAGGTTATATAGTATAGGAAGGTAAGGATCAGTCTTAGTGCTGGAGAGATTTTGTTTTTGTTTGATGATCCAGGCATGCCAAATTTGGAAGCCTTGGGAGCCTGCAAAGATATCAAGTGCAGTGGCAGCCAATTGGGTCATTCCTGAATGGTTTGCTGTCAGTCCAACTGACCTCATGGGTGGACCTGCATCAGAATTGTGTTGCCAACTGGAAAATCCCACATATAGTGTTGGTCATGAACTTCCAGACAGTACTTCCAAAATGATCTCAATTTTTATTGATAGTAATTTTGGCTAAATTAAAAAATAATTTAAAATTTAACTTAAAACCCAACAGCTCTGCTGGACTTGCACATCTCCACCTGGCTATGGCTGACATGTATGATAATGGGCCTATTGCTTGTGTTATTACTGTAAATGCTGCCAGGAAGGTAAGATCAGACAACATTCTACTTAGCTTATTGATATTCAAAATACCAACTGTGGTGGAGTATAATAAAACAAGCATAGTATTAACCAGTAAACACAGGTTTGTTAATATATTTTATTTTACATTAAATTTTCCATTAGTCTCAGTAAACACCAGAAGGTAACTTGTGATATGATATTCATCAGAAGTGGTTGAGCATGACAGAAGTTGGCTAGTACTTTGATCTGTGCTAATGTGATTTGGCATTGCAGGCTCATGTTAAACCTTGTAGCGCAGTAAAAATGTGAACAAATAGCAAGCCGATCATTGGATGGTGTCAAGTTTTGGGGATTTGTGACCACCTTTCCATGGCAAGAATTCAGTGATGAATTGCATTAAATTGCTGTGGTTTAAATCAAATCACAGAGGTTTACAATTCTCTTCACAGCTGCGTCCTGCAATCACTGCCAGATGAGTTTATTTATTTATAAACAGGGCAGGTGAAGCTAAATGGAGCAGTTTTTGTAATGTCACAGCTCATGCATTGTTTTGCTTTGATCAAATATGAATCTGGTGACTTGTTCGAAACATGTTAGCTTAGGATGGCTTCCCCTTCTCCAGACTCAAACAATAAGGGGCGCAGTGTTAGCATTGCTGCCTCACAGCTCCAGGGATCTGGGTTCAATTCCTGGCTTGTGTCACTGTCTGCGTGGAGTTTGCACATTCTCCCCATGTCTTCAGATGCTCTTGGTTTTCTCCCACAGTCCAAAGATGTGCCATGCTAAATTGCCCCTTGGTGTCTTGGGATGCATAGATTAGAGGGTTTATTAGGGTAAATGTGTGAGGGGACAAGCATAAGCCCTGAGTGGAATTGCTGTCGGTGCAGCTTGATGGGCTGAATGGCCTATTTCTGCACTGTCGGGTTTCTATGAAAATATGATTTCTAGGGGCCTGCTTCGTTGAAGGGGACAAATGTCCAGTTTTATTGTCTTTGAGAAGGCAAACATCCTACGGCAATATAACCAGTCTTATTGTCAGATGTGATGGCAAATTGCTGAACTAGAGAGCAGCTAGGTGAAAGTCTTTCCCACTCTCAGGAAACAAATGGACATTTGAGGGTCAGTGAGGCCAGCCAGATCTTTGAAAGGAGCCTGGCCTAATGAGGGAAACTCGCTTGTCTCAGGCTAAGGCTGGTCATAGCTTGAAGATTAACCTGGAAAATGAAGTGAGCTTGGTAACAGAAATAGTGTAGTGTATTTTAATTGTTTTTCTTCTTCATGAGGAAGGATATAAAGTTAGTTCACTTAAGGTATGATTTGACTATAACTCTACTTTTGTGTATTTGCTTGCTGTCTATCAAATAAAGCAACTTTAACATTGTATCACAAAAAGTTTTCAGCCCACCAACAGAAAAATTGAGGAGGCACGTCAAAACATTGAATTGATCATATCAAAGATAACCAGTTGTTAAACCTCAGTGTTCTTTGAGAGTGCTGTGGCACCATTGAACGTGAAGTAGTATCTTAAGGAAAATCTGAAATTTGTAGCAAATGCTATTGGTGCAATGAATGGAAATGGCACAAGTGCCAATTGGCTGGCTATTTTGCAGACCAGCTCCGTTCAGTCAGCACACAAGACCCTGAGCTTCTGGTGACCTGTCATTTTAATTCTCTGCCTTGCCCTCAAGATACCCTTGGCCTGTTTGAGTGAATCTAAATGTAAGTTGGAGGAACAGCACCTCATCTTTTGATTAGGCATTTCGCTGTCTCCTGCACTCAACATTGAGTTCAACAGCTGCAGGCCATGAGCTCTGACAACCCTTCCCCTTGTCTATTCTGTTTCATTTTTGATACTTGTTTCAGCATTTCCTCTTATTTTCACCAGGACAGTACAACACATCTTTTGTTTATTTTTTATTCCCCATCACCATTCCCTTTGCCCCTCGAAGATTAGCACTCCTATCATTCAACCTCTCACCTGTCATCTGCTCTATCCTTGTGTCCTTGCCCCACACATCCCTTGCTCAAAACTATCTCTAACCTTTCCCAGTTTCAGTGAAACATCATTGACTTGAAACATTAACTCTGTTTCTGTCCCCATAGATGCAGCCTGACCCGATTATTTCCTGCATTTTCTGTATTTATTTCACATAACAAATACACACTATGCTTATAAGAAAATAAAACTGTTTAGGTTAGCTGGCATTGGGCATTAACTATGGCTCAGTTGGTCACACTCTTGCCTATTGAATTAGAAAGTTGTGGTTTAAGTCCTATCCTAATCAGATCAGCCATGATCTTATTGAGACCATTCTGCTCCTAATTCATACATTCGTATGTTCCAGAACTTGAACACAACAACTTAGGCTGATACTCCAGTGCCATTCTGATGGCTTGTCATCTTTCAGATCAAATCTAAAACCAAGGGCCCTTCCCAAGTGGACAGCATTATTTTGAAGAAAAGCAGGGTTCTTATCCCCAGTGTCCTGAACAATATTTATCCCTCAGTTAAGATCACAAATGGTTATCTGATCATCATCGCACTGCAGTTTCTGGACCTTGTAATGCGCAGATTAACTGCCCCATTTCCAACATTACAACAGTGATTACACTTAAGAAGTACTTGTATAGCTTACAGTGCTTTGGAATGTCCAGTGGTCACACTATGTAAGTGCAAGTCTTCTTTCTTTGAAATGTTAATGCTCACTGCATAATAAACAGCACATGCCTTTGTCATGTTGTTATCTCAACATTATTACTATTACACTACTTATCCTGGAGGTTATTCCCTGCATAGTTAATGCTTTGTAATGATAGATCTAAAAGAATATTTTTAAAGAGCTTTTATCTCTCAGAAGCTTCAGGCCTCTACATCCAGCAACCTGCTCTGAAAACTCAGAATCATTGAGTTGTTAGAGCACGAGAGGAGGCCATTCGGCCCATCGTGAATTCACCTGTTCTCAGTTAGAGCAATTCATCTAGTGCCATTCCCCCGCCGCCTTCCCATGATCCTGCACATTTTACCTTTTCAGATAACAATCCATTTCTCTCCTGAATGCCTTGATTGAACCTGTTTCCGTTGCACTCTTAAGCATCACATTCTGCATCTTAACCACTTACTGCGTGGAAAAAAAAGTCCCCCGTGTTGCTATTGTTTCTTTTGCCAATTACCTTAAATCTGTGCCCTCTTGTTCTCGAGCCTTCTGCAATGTTAACTGTTTCTCCCTATCTACCCATGACTTTAAATACCTCCCTCAAATTTCCTCAATCTTGCTCTGAGGTAAACAGTCCCAACATCTTCAATCTGCCTGTGTAACTGAAGTTTCTCATTGTTGGGACCACTTACATGAATCTTTTCTGCATTCTGTCACATTTTTCCTGAAGTATGACAGCTGTGACTGGTCGTAATATTCCAATTGCGGCCAAACCAGTGTTCTGTATAAGCTTAACATAACTTCCTTGCTTTTATATTCTATGCACCTATTAATAAATCCTAGGATATTGTATGCCTTACTAACAGCACTCTCATCTTGTCCTGTCACCTTTATGATTTCTGCACATATACGCCAACTCACTTTGTTCCTGCACCCTCTTCAATATTGTACTCTTTATTTTGTACTGTCTCCCTGCGTTCTTCCTACTAAAATGAATCACTTCACACTTATCAGCATCAAAATTTCATCTGTCACTTGTCTGCCCATTCCACCAAGCTGCCTATGCCCTTTTGAAATTCTACACCATCCTCCTCACAGCTATAATATTTCTAAGTTGCGTCATTTGCATATTTTGATATTATATCCGAGACACACAGGTCTGGATCATTAATAAATATCAGGGTAGCAATGGTCCCAACACTGACCCCAGGGGAACTCCAATACAAGCCTTCCTCCAGTCTGAAAAGCATCAATGACTCTGTTTCCTGTCACTTAACCACAGCAGCTGTGACAATCCAAAATATTCTAAAATATTTAACAATTTTTTTTGAAGCTACTTCCCAATGTTAATGGATCCTTTAAATTGTTCCAGGTTCCTGATCTGCATCTTCGGCAAAAAGCTAATCAGTCTTTCTTTGGGCTACATCCTATCAGTGTTGAAGTTTGTCCATTTGTTTTTGTGATATGTTGTTTGCAGGCAAACATTGCCTCTGCCCACCTTCAGTGGTGGAGGTAATAAGTCCATCATTATGAGCTTAGACCATGACAACTGATAATGATAATGTCAGCTTGTGATACAATATCCCTTAACTTCAGAATATGACAATTATAATATGGATCCTGTAATGGAATCATGATAGAATATTTATTACTGTAGCCTGATTTAAAAAGTATCATAACTTCAAACTGGTAAGAAACATGAAATTGTCGAGCTAAATCCAGCCAACATTGCCGTGTTATATGCATTACAATAATCCGTTTTTCTCTTGCTGAAACTGGACAGGATTTTGCAGTTTTAATTTTATGAGACTTTTTCCTTGCTAATCTTGTCTGTCATCCAAGAGGGCAAAACATTATGGAGCAATGACAGATGATGTTGTATCGAGAACAGTGATATGATTTCAAAATGGCTTTTTGCTATCTCAAGGTCACCCAATGATTGGATTGCGACAGCTACACTAATGTAGGTATTTTAAGTGACTGAGCTTTCCAAAGTAATTTACAATTTCAAAGGGGAATGTTAAGTAACGTGTTGCAAAATTAGAAGTGAATCATGTTTACCATTAAACTCTTAAGCCTGAAACAGAAATAATCACTAACTTTGGGTCAAAAAGCATCCTAAGCAATGTTTGATCCACTAAAATATATGTAGGTGATTTGCACCATAGCATACTTAATCTTTCAATTGGTCTTTGTTTCATTTATATACTTATATATTGTTATCTCTGTTCATGCGCTTTGGTTTTGTAACTAAATAGTCTGTTTATGTACATTGAATCTTAATATATGAATTTTGAGTCGATTATTTACGTGTGCCGAGCAAACCCCACTTTCTTCCACTTAGATCTTTCAGTCAGAACACAATAATAACAAGACTGTTCCTGATTAGGTATGTGCAGAAAATCGTAAGAAGTTTATATTTAGTACTGCATCATGTGTTTGGTTGCCACCTTTATGAAAAAGATTAATCACTTAATGGATTTAATCTGGCAATTAAATGATCACCAATCTCCTTCACAAAATCTATTGCATGTATGCATACATTTTGAGTAAAATATTCTTTAATGCAATAGTCCAATCTCAAGCTGATTTTCCATCCTTTATTGAAACTATATCTACTGTGAAATAGCACATGCATTGAAGCTCTGGGCTTTCCAATTTATTATTCTCTAAGATGCATATTACATATTTTTAGGTTCTTTAATATTTGACGTCCTGTACTTAGAACAAGTATCTTAAAAATGCAAAAGAATTCTAGTATTGCACCATCAGTATGATGTACAATGAGAAGCAGGATTGAGTCTGCATGGGTGGTCATGTCCAAATTTGGTATTTGCAGCTAATCTGTAAGATCGTCTCCAGGCACCGAGCTCTGGAATTTTCTCTCTAAACCATTCCACTTCTCTCGCTTATTTTAAGGTGCTCCTTAAGCCTTGGCTTTTTGACCAAGCATTTCTTTGGCTTAGTATTAATTTTTGTCAGGTCATGCACCTGTGAAGCACTTTGGGACATTGTACTGCATTAAAGGTGCTCCAAAAATGTAAACCATTATTGGCAATATCCATATATTCTTTAAGTAATTAATTGTTGTACAGAATCAGATTTATCCGAGATGTAATGATACAACCATAAGATATAGTTAAAGACATTTACCAGAGTAAAGAGCAGGAATGGATATTAGACTTGTGTAAGATAATCAGATTGCCTTAGTATCAACTGAAAATAGGTTTTCCCCAAAAGCTGGAAATCTAAATTCACCAGGAAACCATGCTCGGGGGAGAAAGAATGAAATGCCTATAGAAAGGAGCTGATGAAGACAATGGGGGAATTTTATGTAATGTTCCCATCAGGTTATTATAATGTGGGTCTGAAATAATTAACGAGTTTTTTTTTCATATCCAGTGACACTACTGTTAGGATTGCAGGAGGATTTTTAATGATTTTAATATTGAAACTGGCATAGAATTTGAGGAGTTTGGCTCTTTTTTTAAACCGGGTTACCTTCACTTTCAAAGTTTTCGGAACAGAACATAATCAGTGGATTCCTTTACTTCCTCCACTAAAAGTTTACAATGTTCTGTGTATTAAACACGTGGTAGGATGTCAGCTCACATTTCAGATATTGACAGTGGACGGTACTATCTGTCACTGGCCAACACCAAGTGACATGTATCCCCAGAAAGTGGCAATCGATTTGGGCGAATGAGCCTCTACAGGAAAGTAGTAGGAGCCTTGATGGAGAAAATGACATCAAATGGCATGATATCCACAACCTGCAAGCCTTAACACAGCTGCAGTACATAACAAGTCAAGAAAAGAGCAACAACAGATGGTCAGGAACACAGCACCAGAAGTCAAACCACTGCCTTGAAGATAATTAAAGGATCCATCACGGGAGTTCCAACAATAATTGATGCTGAGGATAACTGGGCTTTTCGAGAAGGTAAGAGTTAGGGAGCATTTTTAACATAAAAGTTCTCCACCCCCCCATCCTATCAAGATAACACTTAAAAATGTGTCAGGACATTTTTTCCACATATTTAGATAGTTATTTCTTCTTCCCTTGCATTGATCCATTATTTTAGTTTTCTTCACTGGAAGCGTTGCAGAGGACATTCACCAGGAACAGATCTGGGATGGAACATTTGAGTTGTGAAGAGAGATTGGATAGGCTTGATTGAGGTGCTCAAGATTGAGGGGCAGGGACAGGGTAGATAGGGAGCAGCTGTGCCCTTAATTGAAGGGTCAATTACGAGAAGACACAAGTTAAAAGTGAGGGATAGGAGGTTTGGGGGGGATTTAAGGGAAAACCTTTTTACCCAGAGGGTGGTGATGGTCTCAAATGCACTGCCTGGGAGGGTGGTGCAGGCGGGATGCCTCACATCCTTTAAAATCCTCCACGATAATCCTCAATACTGGTGTCCTACAAGGCTATGTTCTCAGCTCCCTACCATACTCCTTGTATACCTATAACAGTGCAGCCAAATTCCCCTTCAATTCGATTTTCAAGTTTACTGACAACACCCACTGTAGTGGGTCAGATCTCAAACAGTGATGAGGCAGAGTACAGGAATGAGATAAAGAATCTGGTGAACTGGTGCGGCAACAATAATCTCTCCCTCAATGTCAACAAAATAAAGGAGATTGTCATCGACTTCAAGAAGCATAAAGGAGAACGTGCCCCTATTTACATCAAAGGGGTCGAAGTATAAAGGGTCAAGAGCTTCAAGTTTTTAGATATCCAGACAACCTGTCCTGGTCCTCCCGTACTGACACTATAGTTAAGAAAGCCCACCAATGTCTCTGCTTTCTTAGAAGACTAAGGAAATCTGGCATGTCAGCTACTACTCTCTCCAACTTTTATGGACGCCCCATAGAAAGTATTTTTTCTGGTTGTTTTACAGCTTGGTATGGCTCCTGCTTTGCCCAAGACCGCAAGGAACTACAAAAGGTCGTGAATGTAGCCCAATCCATCACACAAACCAGCCTCCCATCCATTGACTCTGTCTACACTTCCCACTGCCTCAGCGAAGCAGCCAACATAATTTTGCACCCCACGCACCCCAGACATTCTCTCTTCCACCTTCTTTCTTTGGGAAAAAGATACAAAAGTCTGAGGTCACATACCAAGTGACTCAAGAACAACTTCTTTCCTGCTGCTGTCAGACTTTTGGACGGACTTACCTTGCATTAAGTTGATCTTTCTTTACACCTAGCTATGACTGTAACACTACATTCTGCACTCTCATTTCCTTCTCTATGAACAGTATGTTTTGTCTGTGTATAGTGCACAAGAAACAATAATTTTCATTGTATGTTAGTACATGTGACAGTAATAAATCAAATCAAAGTATCTGGATATGGCTATCTAAATAGCCATAATATTTAGGGCTATGGACCAAGTGCTAGCAGGTGGCATTAGGTGGGCAGGTCATGATCTTTCATGAATCGGTGCAGAAGGGCTGAAGGACCTCTTCTGCGCTGTAGTATTCTGTGATTCATCCAGTTGGGAGTTTCGCAGCTGATTTCAGACCAATCCAGGCACCTGTAATTTTTTAATGGAAATATTGTGAATATTGAAATGTGAGTGTGTCACAGTTGGAAAGAGATTGGATCATGAGGGAAAGTGGATATATTTTTCAGCATCTCTTAATGGCCTGAATGATGCTTTGTGGTGCCAGGTTTTCCATGGATTTGGAGCAGCTCTCAACTGTATATAGAGACCCAAAATGGAGGAGCTCTCTGAAGCAGTAAATACAGGGCATTTATTGTTTGCTCAGTTAGCTAGGGAGTATCCTCCCTTTTTATTTACTTGTTCCTGCACCTTGACATGAATCATCATGTCACTTCATGTAGCAATATTTAATTTTTAATCTCATGGCCATAATGTAGATTTGAATCGACAGCACAAATTTTAAATAAATCGCTTGATTTTCACAACTGCTGATCTGTTTTTTTAAAAAAAAACGTATTATTTTCCTAATTCTTTTGGTCGCATCTTCACAGCTGCACCATTGGCTTGTGATGTATGTGAATCATTTTGGGGAATAAGTCCATCAACCATCATGGTATCTGAGGAGAGGAAGAAAAAGCACTCTCCAAAGAGACATTGATGGAATTTGAAAATCTATTAAAGTCAAAATCTAAGGATCAGAGCACAAATGATGTAGAGGGAGGAAGACACCTTCTGGGCAGGATCTTCCACAGAACCATCTTGGGAAGGCATAACACATCAGAGTGACTTAAATGAAAGAAAAGGAACCATAACTATATTGGTTAATCCACCTCAACCCACTCACCTCACAATCATAGATTAAGTCTCTCCAATGCACAAGGCCATGAAAAACCAAACTTTGCACGAGCTCTACAAATTTAAGTAAGCTTATTTACTAGTCAAAAGTAAGGCTTACATTAACAGTGCAATGAAGTTACTGTGAAATTCCTTAGTCACTACCACACTCCGGTGCCTGTTTGGGTCAATGCACCTAACCAGCACGTCTTTTGGACTGAGAGAAAACCGGAGCACTTGGAGGAAACTCATGCAGACATGGGGAGAATGTGCAAACTCCACACAGACAGTGACCCAAACCGGGAATCGAACCCAGGTCCCTCGTGCCATGAGGCAGCAGTGCTAACCACTGTGCCACCATGCCACAAGGATACTACCTATTCATTGAATCATAGAGTCCCTACACTGCAGCAAGAGGCCAACTGGCCCATTGAGTCTGCATCGGCCACAATCCCACCCAGGCCCTACCCCCATATCCCTACACATTTACCCGCTAATCCCTCTTAGCGACGCATCTCAGGACACTAAGGGGCAAATTTAGCATGGCCAATCAACCTAACCTGCACATCTTTGAACTGTGGGATGAAACCGGAGCATCTGGAGAGTGATGAGACACTGTTTCAAAGGCTCGATCACAATTAGCCAGGAACTTGTTACTGCAGATGAAAGGACTGTTGTTGTTCACTATTTTATATAAATGATTTGGGCTTGAGAATCAAAAGCACTATAGCAAAATTTGTGAATAATACCAAATATCATATACCAAATAATATTAATACTGAGGAAGACTGTAACAAAATGCGAGAAGACATTAAATTTGAAAGATGGGCATGGAAATGGTAAGTGAACTCCAATATCATTAAATGTGAGGTGGTGTATTTTGGTCGGATGAAGCATTTTGTTCCTTGGAAAATAAGAATCTAAATGTGGTAAATGCATAAAGGGATTTAGAAATAGCAACACAGGTTTCATAAAAACAAATCGAAACTCCATAAAAATGCAAATGAAGTGCTGGGTTCTTTGTTAGCTCAGTAGAATTCGTAAATAGACATGCTAAGTTGAACTTGCATAGACCCCTATACAGGGATTGCGGTTCTGTGCACAATTCTGACCTTCGTGTTACTAAAAGGATATAGAAGCACTGGAAAAAGTACAAAGAAGATTTAACAAGGATGATGCCAGAACTAAAAGTGTATATGTATCAGGAAAATCTGAACAGATAGGGGCACTTTTCCAGAGAAGAGAAGACTAAGAGGTGACCTGATTAACATATCAAATCAAACTCCTTCATAATTTGAGAGATGTAGGGAGATAATCCAAAACTAGAGGCCATAAGTATAAGATGGTTGTTTATAATTGCATTTAAGATTGCAGGAGGAATGCCTTTACTGAAGAGAATAACGAGAATGTGAAATTTGCTACCCAATGGAATGGCTGAGGTAGCAGGCACAGATACACTTTGGGGAAACTGGACAAATAAATGACAGCAAAAGGCACAGAAGGATGAAGTAAACTGTGAAAGTTAAAGTTTATTTATTCGTCACAAGTAAGGCTTACATTAGTGCTGCATGAAGTTACTGTGAAATTCCCCCAGTTGCCACAGTCCAGTGCCTGTTCGGGTCAATGCACCTAACCAGCATGACTTTCAGAATGTGGAAACTCCACACAGGCTGGAATCAAACCAAGGTCCCTGGCTCTGTGAAGCAGCAGTGCTAACCACTGTGCTACCATTCGTCCAGAGGAAATTTGTATGGAGCATAAACCTGTTGAGCTGGATGGTTTATTTCTGTGTTTTGAGTTCTATGTAATATATTGCTTCTTGGCCTTTTAGCTAAGATCGTGTGTCGGATCAAGCTCAAGATGGGGTGCAATGCCTTATCTTGTTGGCTTGCATCTTGTTTGTCTCTCTTGTGCAGACCTTGAATTGGATTCAGTTGAATTTTGAATTTGGTTTTTTGTGCCAGCAAAGAATGGATTTGGATTTTCCCAGTCCATTCTGATCACTGGCTTTGTAACTTCAAGGACAAAGTAAAAAAGTTTTTAAAAAATGTAGTATGCGCAATAGTACATTTTCTGGCAACACGTCAGTGAATCCCTTCCACATTTGAAAGCAATTCAGAAATGTTGCCAGTCCAAGCTCCTTTGAGTTTGTGACCTCTAGACTGGTGAGATTAAGGAGACTGGCGGAAGCCTGTCTTCTTTCTGAAGCTAATGCCTTTGGATCTCATTGCGGAAGTTTTAAATTCAAATTCTCTAGAATTAGAGTCAACTGCTATTTTTCTTTCCATAGTTTAATAAAACTTAAAATAATTTACATTGTAATGAAGAATAACTTCATTAATAAGTGCTTTTTCATCTTCTCTGTCTCTAAATTGAGCCAATTATTAGTTCAAAGAGAAGGTTTGGTTCTCGTTTCAGAAAACGTATGTTTTGAGATTATTTTGCAGAAGAAAATTGTTTTTACTTGGTAAATTAACATAAATTTAGATTGCTGTTTCTTATTATGTATTATGGTCCATTGTCCCAATACCAGTGATTTTTTTTTCACAACTAACTTTGTTCTCAATTTATTGTTATGAAGAACTAAACAGGAATAATTTGTAATCTATCCAATTCATTTTTAACTTTGCAATTATTTTCATTATCTAGACTAAAATAAAAAAAGTTTTAATTTTCATGCACAACTGCATTTGATATCTGACCGTGAAAGGCAGATGTGCCATTGTCTGGGAGAAAGCCAATTTATATTATAGTCAATGTGTTCTGTGGTCTGTAGGCTTTGTAGTCAGCTGTCTACTTCAGTCACTGAGTCTTTGTGATCTATATATTCATTCATGATGCCTGCTTACACATGGCATCTGAGGATTTGGAGCAAGCTGCATTTAGAGTTAAATTCAAAGTTCAGGGACACAATATTTATGGTTGTGAACTATGCACAAAGGAGCACACCTAGAAAGTCAAGATAGTTCCTGAGAATTTCTCTTGACTATGCAGCTTTTCTCTGCAATTATGTATTGGAAATTGAAGTTCTGTTGTATGATTTGTGAATTGACCTCATTAATCAGTGTGACTGCATTAATTGATATTGAGTATAGTAATGATCTGGGCTGCACTTAAAATTATTGAGCACAGGCGAAGGCCATTTGGTGCAACATGCAATTGTATAGTTGCTAGCTCATGGAAAGGCCATTCCAATTTGTTCCTGCTGTTCCCCCATAGCCCTGTAATACTTTTCTCTTTTAACATTATCAGTGATTCTGCTTCCACCAGCTTTTCACCTAGTGCACTCTGGGTCAGAGTAACTCACCTGTGAAAGAATTCTCCTTATCCCTCCTCTGGTTCTTTTGCCAATCATCTTAAGTTTGTGTCCTCTGGTTACTGACTCCCTTGCCTGTGGAAACAGTTTCTCATTATTTACTTCATCAGAGCCCCTGGTAATTTTGAGTACTCTATTAAATCTCTTTAACTTTCTCTGTTGTCAGGCACATGCTGTGAGTTTCAGTCAGCTGTACTTCAGGCAATGGAGCCAATACTGTACAATCCTCGAATTCTAATGTTGTATTCTTCCATAAAATTGCATTAAGGAATAAAAGAAATCTCTGAATTAGGATGATGTATATTGAAATGTGAGAATATACTATAAAGAGGAAATGGTTCCATACATTACACAGGTCGTGTATCTGTTATTTAAAATCCTCAGGCCATTTCAGTCTCCAGATTCCATATGTAAGATGAGGCCTACTTGCATTACAATCACCTAGTCTAGGCTAGCTGCAATCTAAAGGAAATAAAATGGCTAGGAAAGAAAAATGTATCACAATAAATACAGGGGACCTGTAATAAATTCCTAGCCGAGGCACCATCTGCAGTTCTGCTGTAGGAGAGTGTCCAGCGTATCGATGTACTCTGCTGGAGGCATTGTTGAATGGTTCTTACAGCTGCATCAGCCTCACCAACATCCCTTTGATTCGTAAGTTTGTGCTTTATTTTATAGATTGACGTTATTTCTTGCTCGCTCATAAATGCAAGTTGTTCGAGTACATCTATCAACCTGTCACGCATCTTGATATTATCTGTGGGTGCTTTCTCTACCGTATTCACTGTCACCCGCATCATCACTTTTTATCAAGTTGATCTTGACGAAACACTATTTCTGCAATCTCCCCATCAGTCAAAGAATGCACAATGGGTGCATTGTTACCAAGGTTCCTCAATATCCTTGGCCTCCAGCATATTCACACATTGGATTGACATGGAGCTGATATACCCAATTTAATTTTTCTATGTTCATACACAAATCTTCGAAGTCTTTGTCAATATTGTTTTCTTCAATTAATAGTGTTACGAGCCGAAGATTGTGCTAGCCGTTGGTCAAGGTGTCTTTCTCAACAAGGCATTAGCAGATGCATAGATAGTGTTTTTAACTCGTTTTGGAAGCTTTTTAACACCGCCCCAAGCCCCCTCCCCCTCAAGCCTCTTTTCACAGTGCCAAGCATGCTATTCAAAATGGGGCCTTGTGTAAATACATTTCATGGACCAAAGGATGCCTTTGGCTGTAGTAATGATGTTACACTGGTGGAAAAGCAAATGGTGAAAACGTTGTTCTTCATCAACATTTTTGAAGGGGGCAAGTACTGAACAGTTGTCCAGAGCAACGTGATGTTATAGTTTCCTTCAAATCCAACTACCCGAGAATGCACCCACGCCTCTGGCACAAAGTAGTTGGGAAACCAGTCAGAAAACGTGTCCCTGCTAATGTTTGTCTAGGGATGTAGCACCACTATAGTCTCGTTTTGTCAGCATTGTAAATTTGTTCAGGCAATAGGTTTTTGTCTGAAATTAGCACAGCAAGCTCATCAATATACTTTTCAGTGGTGTGATCGCCTTTGAAAAACGTGATACCATGAAGCTCCTTGAATTTCTGAAACCAACCTGTCATATGTTCACATGCATCTTCAAACCTCAGTCCTTTGTGATAGATCTTGGCTTGCTGCATGATCAATAGGCCAGTCAGTGGAAATGTTTCACTACTACACTGACAATCCACTTTATCAAAATGTCAGCATGTTCATCATTTTTAGATCTGTGCAAAGTTTTGCCATTATTCATTAACTTTTGTGAATCACTTTCAGTATCAATTTTCAACAATTTGCCTTTCTGATTCTTAAATTCGCATTTGATGGTGATATCCACTCCATATTCCTCACTTAGTTGCCCTGTGCACCCAGACGTACTCTCTTCATGCCTCTCCTGTCGGGAAGAAGATAGAAAAGTCTGAGATCACGTACCAACTGACTCAAGAACAGCTTCTTGACCCTGCTGCCATAGACTTTTGAATGCACCTACCTTATATCAAGTTATTCTTTCTCTACACCGTAGCTATGATTGTAACACTACATTCTGCACCCTCTCTTTTCTTTCTCCCCATGTTCTCTATGAACAGTATACTTTGTCTGCATAGCATGCAAGAAACAATGTTTTCACTGTATCCCGATACATGTGACAATAATAAACCAAATCACAGATGCACCACAGCCAGGTTCCTGCAAAAGCTCAGCTCTGTTAGCGATTGATAATGAATTATGCTTCCTTTTCCTTTTCACATTGTTAGCCAGAAGGGTATTTTTGATACATTCATCACAAAACTTGCAAGGTAAACATTGCAGACAAACAACTTGACTTCCCACATTAAAGGTTGGGGGCAGGTAATGAGATTTGTATCATCTGGGGTCAGGGACTTTGTGTGCTAAACGTTGGGTGCACTTGACAAGGTTCATGTCGGCTAAGGTCAGAGTATTCCGGCACTAAAGTTCGTGTGAAGTTGTCGAGGTTCAGGTCATGTCAGCTCAGGTTACAGACGTCTCGCACTAATGGTCGGGTGGGCTTGATGAGCGATGAGATTCAAATGGGCTAGGGTCATGTGAGCTCGGGTCAGGGACTCCTGCGTTAAAGCTTTGGTGTCGTCAGTGAGGTTTGTATCAGTGTGGGTTGTGTTGGCTCAGTCAGGGATCTCCCACGCTGAAGGTTAACGAGGTTCAGAAACAATGTAGATTTTGGATGTGTTCAATTTTCCGATTTAAGGATAAAGGATGTTTGACCTGTAGGTGATTTTCAGTGTTTATATCAGACAGGAAGTTATAATCAATTGAAATTGCTGAATTGACAAAATGCATTCGCTGTATACATTTTTTGTTTCTTGATTCTTCGTACTTTACATTAATTGATTTATTCCAAAATCAATACAGTTGTGATTTGGTGTGGAGAGTATAGCTGCCTGTGTGGAGCCATTTTGCCATAAAATCCTGTGCAGAATAGGTTTCTGGTCCAGTGATGGTTGAAAGCTGTTATGCGTGCTAAACTTAATCTCAGTACAGGCTGCTCTTAGAGCTGCATCTGATGAAAATTTGTTCCATGTAATAGACTTGCCATCATTCATGTTATGACACTGATTCTTTTTAATGGGAAGTTGTATGAATGGACTTTCACCCTTTTTTTCATCCAGAGCATTTCAATAACCTAACGTCACTTTGTGACCTTTGTGCCAAATATTATCAATCACCTACATTTGATTTACATTGCGCAGTGTTCTGCGTGTAATTAATATTTAATTGTCTATTAACAATTTTCTCCTATACGTGGGGGTTTACTTCGGATTATCATTGTAGCATTGATGCAAAGCAATTTTGTCCTTTATCTGTATTGTGTATCTGAAGGATTTCGGGCAGGAGAGATCAAGTGTGATTAAATTGTCCAAAAGACTGTGAACCCCAATCCCAACCCATCACCAATGTGTTAAGTTGCGTTTAATCACAGTGGTTTTGGATACTTCTGTATAGCCCACTCTGCTGCGGCATGTCTGTGATCATAATATTTATTCGAGATTCCTCCATTCTTTAGATTTTGGGAACATTTAAATTTACTGGCTAGAGGGCAGGTTTCTCAAGGATCTGGAAACACAGGAACTTAAGGAAGCTACCAAATCCATCCAGTAAATGTTTTTCTAGCAATACTAGTGGGTCAGGAAAAGCAAGGGTCCCCCCACCCCCCTGCCCCATGTCTCTCAAAGCATCTCTCCTACTCCAATATTTCTCCCTCTGATGTTTCACTCCCCATGATTGAATGCCCACACCAATCTCTTCCATCTGCCCAAATCTCTTGCACCAACTCCCGTAATCTCTTCCTTCCAGCAATCTACCACTCTCTGCAATTACAGCTCACTATCTCCACTTGTCACCAACTCCTGATGTATTCTAATTGATGGTGACTGAGACCAAACCTAAAGGACCCTTTCACTGCCCCATGGCCAGCTAACTGTTAGCCTACAGAGTAAAATCAAATTCAAATGAAGTCCCAGTGTTAAATTTGGTAAGGCCACTTATTTCTACATTCCTACTAACAGAACATGTCCCCACTCCCTCCCTGCCTACCTGGAAGTAGTGGTAACATTGTGTAAAGACAACCAGGAACCGAAGTCTGGGACCAAACAGATCTCTAAAGCATTTATGCTTTATAAAATGTAATGATAAAGTTGTGTAGCCTTTTTAACAAATGCTAATTTTTTCTGAGTAAATGTAAATTCTGACACACTTTTAAAAGATTTTGTGCAACATTTTGCTACATTGCAACGAATCCAAATTTGAACACACTTGTAAAACGCTGACACAGCATGCCATACAAACTTGTGAAGCATTTGGATGGTTGTTGATTCATACCATAACCATTATCGAAAGGACATGGTGTGATAGTTGGCAAGTATTAGCCATTAGTGGTGGATACAAGTGTCATTACATCTCTGTAAAGGATGTTCCGCGTTCTGCCAAAATTACTTTTTCATTTCTACATCTACAGCATAATTTGATGTTCATTGTGTGTCTTGGCACTATCCCTTTTGCTGATTAAAAACCATGCAAATTATCCCAGTAATATTTAATACACTTTTATATTGGCAGTGGGTTTTAGTAGGCATCAGGGAGGAGCTTATTGCCGCAATGAAGGCCCAAGTGTTGCAACTATTCCCTCTCAGAACAAAAACAAATACATGATTTTATTGAGAATGTTAATTTTCTGATTCTTTTTCCAAAATAATTTCAACAGGACTTTTTTTTTATTTGTGTTCCAGTCAGACTTACTCAAGAAGAAATATTTTGCGCATCATATGATGTCCTATAAGTGAACAAAGAATGTGATTTGGGTGCTGAGTAATCATGTCCCTCCTTTGTGTTACATTGCAAAAGAAAATCTTTCAGAAAACAGTATGACAGGCGTATCTAATGGTATACTTAATATAGCCTGGCTTTGCAATACATCTTCATTCATGACTTTCAACAAAGTTGCACCACCATGAGCCCCTAGGTCTCCATTTCTGAACTGTTAGATGGAAATGTTACCAAGCTGGAATTCAGCACTTTTCTTGGGTTATCCTTTATGAGAAAGAGAACAGATATAACTAGGTAAAGGTAACTAATACAACTATGTAGGGATAACTGGTGCATAAGTAAAGACAAGCTTTCTCAGGGGTATGGAAAGAGGGATCGTTATCATACTATTAAAACTGTCGGTTTTGACTTGCGTTCCCTTTTTCCCTTTCTATGGGGAAGTGTGTGGCTTCCACTTAGCAACTGCCCAGACTGAATCTGTGACAAAAAGAAGAAATGGTCAGAGAAAGGGTGAGCGTCTCTTCCTATTCAGTGTCTCAGTACACCCATTTCTTTGCGAATATGAGAATCTGATTCAATTTTTTTTTGATCATAGAAATGGCTTTTCTCTTGCCCCACCACTGTTGTCAAGAATTTATCTTTCATTCTCCTGCCTTCCTCGTCCAGATGCTGCCACTAAGCAGCAGCATCTGATGATATGAGGTGAGTTTCAGATGCCATCCAGTTCTTTGCGGCAGGCTATTCATGACCTTGGCACGAATTAAATTGGGAACTGACTGGGAACTTCCTACAACACATTTTTTCTATCACAAATTCACCCCCATGATGTTGTCTGCCTGGGTTTCTGCCTCAACCTATTGCTATTGAAACATTGTGTAACCTCCAAGCTCAATTATCCTATGTTCTGTTGGCTTGCTTCTGTGTTCTAGGATTCAAATCATTAAAAACTCTGTTTCTCAGATCCTACCCCACATGGATTTGCACTTACCCATCACTCTTGTCTTTAATGGAACTACAGTTGCTTTTGGTTCCCCAGTTCCTCTAACTTAAAATTGACATATTGAAATTGTGTCGTGGCTTTTTCTCTCCCTAACTTTGTAACTCTACTGACTGTGGAAGTGAAAGGAATTGTGGCTACTTGATCCTGGGGGAGGAGGGAAAGCAGAATTTCTTTGCAGTTGCATTGACTCTAGGATAGCACAGCTAATGATGGAAGAGTGGAACCAAGTTGCTCTTGTAGGCTAATTAGGCATCCCAAGAACTGAAGAAATGTTGTTGAATGGCCAGGCAACTAGGCTTGTTAAGGAAACCTGGAGGTATGGATCTCTAATTAGATAATTGCACAAACCAATGCTCTAATGCGCGTGATGTTTCTATGTGGACAAGCAGCGGAAGCTTACTGGTGTTCTATACACTTGCAAGTTCGGAAAGGAGGTCAAATAGGATTTATCTTTGATAATTTGTATGTAAATTCTCTGTTCCAGTGTGTATTTGTGGGGTGGGTGTGTACATTCCATATCAAGTGACCAGTAAATCAACTCGTGCTGATTTCATTTTGATTTAGAGATTATGAATTGCGGTGACCTTCCACTCATGTCAATCACCTGCCTTACAAAATAGAAAATAGTATATTAGAAATCAGGAGTTTAATGAGTTATGACAGCAGGGCCATTTCAGACCTTAGGAGTGAATGAGCATCCCCTTTTGCAAGTCACTTCAAAGTAAGGAAAAGATCCCATGCTCAAGGTTGCGAGCCATGTCTAATGAGAAATCAGTGCATTTTGGTGGTGATGGCAGTCGAGTTGGAACCTTGAGGGACAATGGGGTCCTTAAAAGAGGACTTGTGTTTCCTTCCAGCACACATAAGAAAGGCAATGGGAAATCACCTCATATGTCCTTTTCCCCAATTATACTCTTCAGTTTCTCATTAGGGCATTCAACTTCAATAAGCAAAATGTAGGACCACAAGGCATAGAGAAATGGTAAGAGGTCTTGGGCAGAGCACCACTACACAGATAAGCGTGAAGGACTGCTGGTACAGATACATATTCCATCACTACAATGAGGGGAATGGAGCATTCTGCAGACTGATCTGTAGTGAAAAGCTGCTGGCATTACGTTAGTCCAAAACATGTTTGAAGCCATTTAAGTGTTGTGCAACTCTAAAATGCCTGGACAAGGTTATAACTGGGTTACTTCCATGGTTTTTACCATCATTTGAGGTAGCTAAAATATTGTGTGTAGGCAACCACAGGCTTCAATTCTCCTGGCAAATAAATATTGATAAGTGTCACTCTCTGATTTTAGATATTGACTTCTTAACTTTTGAGTTTGAAATCTTTGAACATATGTCTGATAATGGACTTTTATGAGATACAGTTAGCATGCATTTAATATTACACTAAAGAACCATATATTGCTTGTTGTGAAATAGTTATTGTCGGGTACCTTTGATACAAATTACAGCAGTAACTGAAAGATTGTAATAGAGGGAATAAGTGCTGTAACAGAGTTGCCTTCCATGCAAAATTAAAGAAGGGTCCTGCAAACATGACCAATACTTGGGGACATTTGAAATGTAACACGATGCAGCTGATATCGGGTTTGTTTCTGAGCGGAACGTTTCTAGGTGCAGTTTTTGGTGTATTTCCAATGTCTGGAGTGCAGCGTCAATCGGACTGGGCAGGTTGGAGATTCTGGGAAATTACATCACACAGTATTGCAGAAGAACCTTGGACACTGCCTGAGAAATAAATCTTTTAGTGCTTACCTGAATAAAATGCCGGTGCAAAGATTGCTAAAATGGTTGTAATCTAAACAATGATTTATGATAAAAAGGCATTAACTTAAATTACTTTCTTTTTCAAACTTCCTTAATTATGCCTGACTTTTCTGCCCTGTGACCGTGTTCATTCAAAGACTCGTTGGACCTTCAGCATATATAAACTGATTAATCAGCAGTAACCTGAATTCTAGTGAAAGTTTGTTAATCAGTCATCAGTGTTTTATTACAATGTCTGGATATGATACAGAGGGTAGTTTAGCGCATGGGCCCGAGCTTTAAACATGTTTGCATGTTTTGTTTATTCAAGTTGTGAGAGAACATCCACAACAATAAAGGCCTTGCTCAGAAATATTTGGTTTTGCTATAGAATGAAGGATAAGAGATGGGTGACATTGAGCAATGTTTACTGGGTGATAACACAGTAAGGAGTTGTGATATCACCAGAGTGCATAAGGAATCGTTGAGTGGTTTATTATTCTCCAGAGTTTGAGATATATTTCTGCCTTGAAGCAGAGGAACTCTCCCATTTGGGTACTAAGTCCTGTGGCAGAGGTGAGAACATGAAGTGTTTCCACGGCGAAGGCTAGTGAGAAAACACGCCATATCTTCCGGCCCTGACCTCATTAATTATGCAGCTGAGATCTTGACTCCATGTGGGGAAAGCCTGATGACGTATGGTCTGCCGTTGTATTTGGGTGCCATATTGAAAATGCACCCAACATCACTGACCCATGATTGAAGAAAGAAGATGGACCTGTGGAAGATGAAGGTGGACCTCCTGAGAAAGTAGATGTATACCTGGGACATTCTGAGGCTGGAAGATGGACCTCCTCCAGGACGGTGAATTTGGAAGATCCATTTGTAGATACCCCCTGACCACTTATTGCTGTAGTGCTCTAGCAGCCTCTACCTCAAACTCTGGTAGCAATCCCAGACATTACTTAGATGTGTCCCTACATCTGCAAGCCACATTGATCCAGGTGGTTTTTTTCCATGGTGTGATTTCCTATCGCCGTTGCGGAGAATCTGTGGTCGGGCCTTTACTTGCACTCCAGCCCCCCGCCCACCCACCCCCTTCACTTGCCTTTCAACCCACCTGCAGGGGTATGGGATAATTCCACCCATAGCCTAGATAATTCTCCATGTGATACACACACGCAGATTGTGACAATTGCACATGCAGTGAAATTGAGATTTTCTTTTTTTTTGCAAGTCAAAATGTTTTTGAAATGTCATCATGTTAACGTAAAAAATGAGTATCTAATAATAGAATTGTTTTGCAGTGCACAGAATTGGAGCCGAGCGCAATAATAACTTGCGTTTATATAGCACTTTTAGTGTAAGATGCTTTGGAGACACGTAATAAAATTAAACTTGATGTTGAGCTGTAGACACAGATATCCAATCTAGTCTTCAATATTTGGTCAAACATAATTACTGTCCTGAAAGGTTACCTTTCCACCACTTTTTTAATATCTCTGCAAACTATAGATCCCCATGTATTTTGACATTTGTTAATAAACCTATCTAGAGCCTTGTAGTTATGGTATTTTTTAAGCATAGATGGGAGCATACTTGTCAACTGTACTGCAGTCTATCAGGAATTAATTGAAATTCAGTGAAGTGCTAGCTACCCTGGGACCTGTTCCAGTATAAATGACTCAAAACCCACTGTGTAACGGACATAATGTTGCATGTGTTTTTCTGCTCATTAGATAATAATCATTTCATTACACTGCGAGTAGGAGTAATGGTTTTAATCTGTCTTTACGCTACTTAACTAGAGCTAAAGGTAAACATTTCACAGTGGTCGACAGCCAATATCATGGGTCAGTAGTTTAATACAGGATTGGCCTATTTAGGGTATCCAATGGACCCAGTGACTGAATGATAGAGACATGCATTCTTGCAGTTGACATGAGTTTGTCGAAATTGAAGAGTTTTTTTATTTGGCAATTTTGTTTAGATAGAAATATAGAAGCAGAAACAGGCCATTCAACCCTTCCTGCTTTGGCATTCATTGTGACTGATCTGTATCTCAACCCCATACTTCTGCCTTTCATTTGTTTAACTTGATATATTGTAGGACAAAAAAATTCATTGATTGCAATCTTGAAGATTTTAATTGGCCGAGCATCTACAAACCTTTTGGCAAGAGAGAGCTCCACAAATTCATTATCTTTTTGTGTGAAAAATTGCTTTTTGATTTCACTCCTGAAAACCTTTACTTGAGTGTAAAGATTATGCTCCATTGTTCTGAATTTCCATATCAGAGGAAATCATTTCTTTTTATCTGCCCTATAAAAGCTTATAACTTCAAAGATTAGATCATCTCTCTGTGTCATCTATACTCGCTGGAATCCAAACTGAGTTTATGCAACCAAGGATTTGCAGGTTAGATGGATTGGCATTGGTAAATGTGTGAGGTTACGCAGATAGGGCAGGGTAGTGGGCCTGGGTGAGATAGTCTTGTCAGAGAGTCGGCGCAGACTCGGTGGTCCGAATGGCTTCTTACTGCACTATAGGGATTCTATGAACCTGTCCTCATAATTCAATTTTGATTTTGGCCAGTCAGTGATGTATCCTTTTTGAGTTTAATACTTTCCTCTTTGACTCTGGGTGGCAGAGAGTAAACACCTCTGATGCCTCTGAGTTCTTGGGGTTCCTTGCTATTCCAGTTGAAAACTGCGTGCTGCTACTGTTTCTCACACTGCCACGCAGGATGGCTTCTGAAAGCCTCCTTTATACATATGGGGGGGGGGTGCAGAGTGGTTACTTACTCTTGCCTGGGTTCCAGAATCCTCCTCCTTTGTTCCTGTAACTTCTCAGCCATAGCAATGGCCACTGCTTCCAGTGGCATTGTTGGGGTTGAAGAGCTGTCAGCCCTCCAATTGTCTGGCAACTCTTGGGGGTGGAATCTCAGCCCTGAAAGGGAGGAGAGCCCTTTGAATGAGGGCTGCCGAATAAGTGCCTGTTGCACATGAAATCCTGTTGCAGGTTCCTCAACATGCTGAGGTGGAATAAGCGCAAACATTTTAGCCAATGGACTTCCGCCCCATTAAAAACCTGACCTCAGTGTGCATTTAGCCTTGAGAATGGCAAGGCTAATTCAAATGTAAAACCTGAAATGTGTGGAAGCTTAATGTGCTACTTCTTAATTGCAATGATGAATTCATTTACAAGACACAACTGGGTCAAAGACAAAGTTGTAACAAGCATTAATTATGTAATAGGAACACACTAACTTTAGATCCATGCATGTTTTATGATTTAGTATACACAGCACAGTGTCTTGAGCAAGTAATCTTAATAATTGCGCTTTTAAAACTTTACCACCAAACAGCATTATGAAAATTGATTTAGACTGATTTGCCAAAAGTTCTATATTTTGGGGGGGGGGTGAGGAAATCAAATGGAGAAAAAATATATACTTGTTACATGCTTGCTTTTACAAAATGTAACTAGACACTTCACAATCATTTATGCATTGTGACTCAGCCTCAACTCACAGCACAGTGGTTAGGCACTGCTGCCTCACAGCACCAGGGACCTGGTTTCGATTCCCGTCTTGGGTCACTGTCTGTGTGGAGACTACTCATGTGTCTCCGTGGGCTTCCTCTGGGTGCTCCGGTTTCTTCTCACAAGTCCGAAGACATGCTGGTTAGGTGCATTGGCCATGCTAAACTCCCCTCAGTGTACTCGAACAGGTGCTGGAGTGTGGCGACTAGGAGATTTTCACAGTAACTTTTTTGCTGTGTTAATGTAAGCCTACTTGTGACATAAATAAACTATGGGATTGTTAAGCTTTCAGACTGTCCTACAGTTTCCAGGAAGTGGAGGGTAATTTCTTGGGAATTTCACCAAGTGACCTAGGAGAAAAGATTAAAAAGATAATTTGGTTATAAAAATATTAGAAATAAGAACATAAGAAATAGGAGCAGGAGTAGGCCATCTAGCCCTCCGAGCCTGCCCCGCCATTCAATAAGATCATGGCTGAGCTGAAGTGGATCAGTTCCACTTACCCGCCTGCTCCCCATAACCCTTAATTCCCTTATCGATCAGAAATCTATCTACCCGTGACTTAAACATATTCAACGAGGTAGCCTCCACCACTACAATGGGATAAAAAGATATTTAACTGATGGTCAAGACGCATCCAGTCTGGTAGTGAAGAGTCTGGCGGCTTTCCAGTTGGTGTATAGGTGATATAAAGGTCCAGAAAGTGGTATAACTGGTATACGGGCATATAGGGTGACCACTGGCAGGAGCTTGGGTTAATAAAACTTCCAGGAACATGTCCAAACAGATAACCCTGCCCAACAGTAGCAAAGAGATTGGGGTCTCTCCAATAGTCTCTTGTTCTTCAGTACATCAGTTGGAAGATAGTGTACATCTGTGGGAAAGCACTGGCACAACTGTCCAATTTATTCAGAAGCAAAACACAACAGATGCTGAAAATCTGAAATAAAAACAGAAACTGTTGGAAATACTCAGCAATTCAGACAGCGTGTGCGGAGAGAAAAACAGTCAATGTTTTGGGTCTGTGAACTTCCATGAGTGCTGAGGAAAATCAGAAATATAAAAGGATTTGAACAAGTGGCGGAGAGGCATGGGGGATGGGGAATAACAAAATGGAATGTCTGTGATAAGGTTGAAAGCTGGAGACATTAAATGACAAAGTTTCAAAGTACAAAAGCCGAAGGTAGTAAAGGTAAAAAACAAAAGATGCACCTAGATAAGATGTGAATGGCTGGAGAACATTCATTGAAATGCACGTAAAGGGATTAAGAAAGAAACAAATCCAAACAAACGACATTGTTCTGCTGTGTTCACTCAGTGGCATGAATGGCTTGTATTTTACCATGCCATGTGTGAAGGCAGTACTGTAATAATATTTTGCCAGTCCATACTAACCTTTATGAACCTTCCCTGTAACACTTGAAAGTTGCTGCAGCTAGTAACTGAAGGACATTTTATTTTGCCTTTTTAGTTGATAGACTGGGAGGTTGGCAGCTATGAGGTCTTACCTAATGTTTATTCTGGTAAATTTGCTTTCAGTAGATTAGCAGCAAAATTCAGAGTTGGTATTGCATTCAGGTAAAGCTTGTATTGGAAACATGGTATTGTCAAAGGAAACAGACATTAACAGCACAAACTTCTGAACTATGGAAACAGATGTAGCATTGCAAACTCAATGTTTGACCAATCCTCCTTATATATATTCCTTTCAATTCTCCAAAAAATAAGTTGTTCAGAATCCTGTCAGCTGTCTGTCATTGCAAAACAGCATCCACAATATCATAGCAATAATGACTTAAGTTTATGTAGCACCTTTAAGGTGGAACAGTGTCACATGGCGCTTCATGATCTGTCAGGTGAAGGTAGCCAAGCTAAGAAGGAATACATAGGGAGATGTGCCCAAAAGAAAGGTCAAAAGAAATGGGCTTTAAATGAGAAGGTGGTGGAACAACAGATGGATTCTGGGAGGAAATTACAGAACACAATGCTCAGGCAGCTGAAGGTAGAACTATCAATGGTAATGCAAATGAGAGAAGCACCTTAAGTGACTGAAGCCAGAACGATGAAGACTTTGGGGTGGGGATGGGAGGGTGTGGGGTAGCAGTAGAAAATTTTACACTGGTAAGAAGGGGTGAGACCGTGAAGAGATTTAAATAAAACAGCTTCTTCCTTGCTGCCATCAGACTTTTGAATGGACCTATCTCATAGTAAGTTGATCTTTTGCTACACCCTAACTATGACTGTAACACTATATTTTGCACCCTCTCCTTTCTTTTTCCCCTATGTACTCAATGAATGATATGCTTTATATAGCACACGAGAAACAATATTTTTCATTGTGTTACAATACATGTGACAATAATAAATCAAATTAAATAAACACATGAGAAATTAGTGTTCTGTTTGATAAAGGCAGTCACAAAATTATGTGGCATGTGTTGAAACGCCCATGTCTTAGACTGAATTTGATAACCATAGTGAAATATTATTTGAGTCTTCCTGTGCCTGACAATACATTAAATAATGTTAAGTAAACTTCAGATTTGCAACTGTTGCTGAATAACACTGTCCAAAATAAAGAAGTACAATTTCCTGATTGATCTGCATTCTGCATCAATCCACTAACTTGAATTGTATTGTGCCCTTTTGACATTGAGTTGCACAAACATTGCATGATACCAGGCCTGGTGTTCTAGTTTTACATTGGACATTGAGGTCTGTGACATTAGACAGCAAATGTCAACGGTTGCATTTTCCCACCCTGCAGTTTGCTAATCCGATCGGTTTGTGGAATTTGAGGAATGTTGTTAAATTTGGGCAGCGGCCATATGGATTCTTCATTGTAATTCATACTAAGAATCTTTAACGAGGTACATGCAGCTACTTTACTGTTTATTGCTGATTTATCTTTTAAGAGCTTGGAACAGCTGACAAATAGTTGACCTTTTTCGTTTCAAAAAAAATTTTGTGTGGCAAACAGTTTACCCATTCTTGCTGCTTCAGTGGAAGTAATGACATTGTCAGGAATTTGTTTTGCAGGACCGCTTCCTATTAAAGTATTTGTCCAGTATTTGCTGGCCAGGGATGCTCTGATTCCATCTCTTTTAGTGGAAAAGGCGAGTTTGGAGAAATAATGCATGATTGTCCATAGAGACTTGTTTTAAAGTTACAGCTGAGAGTCTAAAGTTGCATACCTCAAACTTCTGACAGAGGAACTTGATGTGAAAACCATGCTGAAACCAAAAGAGAAAATGCTGGAAAATCTCAGCAGGCCTGGCAGTATCTGTAAGGAGAGAAAAGAGCTGACGTTTTGAATCCAGATGACATTTTGTCAAATATGGTCATCTGGACTCAAAACATCAGCTTTTATCTCTCCTTTCAGATGCTCCCAGATCTGCTGAGATTTTCCTGCATTTTCTCTTTTGGTTTTAGATGCCAACATCTGCAGTAATTTACTTTTATCCAGTGAAAACCATACTGTCATCCAATATTACTCTGTAGAAGTTGGGCAGGGAGATGGCCATTTATGTTGGTTTTCATGGTGGCTTTGCTATTGAAAAACTCAGTAAAGCCACTTCTGAATATGATCAATACCTCCACAAGCTTGTCACTTAAATTGCTTCTCCCATTTAACGATCTGCAAGGCAAGCAACTTTAACCTAGTACAGCTGGCTGGATTGGTTTGCCCACCAGTTTTGCATTAGGTCTGATTTTGCTCTCCATTAACTTCAGTGGAGAATAAAACTGGGCAGGGTACAAAAACAATCTTGTTAGGCAGGTTTGATTAAAATGACCCCCTCGGTCTTCGGCCCTCGACACTGTTTTAATGATACTCAACACAATCTCAACAACAACATTTTGTCTTTCCGTTTGTCACTCACTCCAAAATCCTCCGGCCGTACCATTAACAGTTTAAAACCTCTCACCTTAGCTGTAGTTTGGCAGGAGCTGTCAGTGGTGTGTGATCAGTGAGTAGATATTTCTTGGTGGTTGCACAGATTAGCACTCAAGTTGTGGGCCATTCATCAGTATGCTGCGCTGTGGGGAAACGTGCACCCTTTGATGTCGACATGTTTGTTGCTTCTTCCTGACTTCAGGGTCAATGGAGCCTCCTATGCAGTATTGGGTTTTTGTGCTCTGTAGCCACTTCCCCAAAAGACGTCAGATTTTTACATCTTCCTCTCTGCCCAATAAATGCTTTATTTTGTTTGTATTATACCTCCTGTTTTCTCACATTAATGTCACCGCAGCTGTTTAACCAGCTCCCATATTTCACTTTAACATTTTACAAGGCATTTTATTTCTCTTCCCTTTGCATCTTTTTCTTCTCCCCTTCCCGTTGTTCTATTCCCTTTTAAATGATGTTCATTTGCAATGTTTTTCTTGTTCCAATGACAGAATTATCACTGAAATATTAACTAATCTACCCTTTCCATACATATCATGTTCTCCAGAAAAATCTGGAGAAACACAGATTTCAGGATCTGCAGTTTTTCCCTTTCATTACTCTCTCATTATGTATGCTGTTGTGCTTTCTGGTTAGGGTAAACTGTAGCGATAAGGTTCACTTGCCCTTGCAACCTTCAACTAAAATCAATACTACAAGTAATAATAGTAGGTTGAATAACAAATGAGAGCCAGACCAAAAACTATATTGAAAGCTTTCCTGAGCTTAATAATTAAGTTGATTCCCATGGTCAAAACAGGTTAGATCACATCCCAGTTTCATTTGACAAACGCCTCTGATATTTTTAAAAACAAGTGACAAGTCAAATTCCTCTGTCATCACAAAATTAATTTATGCCTTTCAGTAGCTATAAAGACCATGGCAGTAACAGCCCAGATATTTGTTGAGCTTATTATGATGTGATATATCTAGAAATATGGAAAATAGGTAATATACTTACGATCATGTCATAGAATCCCTATAGTGCAGATGAAGGTCATTCGGTCCATCGAATCTGCACCAACCACAATCCCACCCAGGACCTATTCTTATAACCCCACATATTTACCCTGCGAATCCCCCTGACACTAGGGTCAATTTAGCATGGCCAATCAACCTAACCTGCACATCTTTGGGCTGTTGGAGGAAACCAGAGCACCTGGAGGAAACATATGCTGACACTGGGAGAATGTATAAACTCTACACAGGCAGTGACCTGAGGCTGGAATTGATCCCGGGTCACTGGTACTGTGAGGCAGCAGTGCTAATCACGATGCACTGTTCAATATAATTTTGATACAATAAAGGAGATAGGGGCAGCCCAGTGCTAACCACTGTGCTACTGTGCTGCCCCATCTCCTTTATTGCTGAACAGAATGCCCAATCCCAAATAATCTTGGTCCCAGAATGGAAAATAATTTCTATCAAGATAAGTATCAAAATTATGTTGAACAGTGCATTGAGATTAGCACTGCTGCCTCGCCGTACCAGTGACCCGAGTTCAAATCCAGCCTCGGGTGACTGTGTGTCAGTTTGCATGTTCTCCCCATGTCTGCGTAGATTTCCTCCAAGTACTCTGGTTTTCTCCCACACTTTGGAGATGTGCAGGTTAGGTTGATTGGCCATGCTGAATTGCCCCTTAGTGTCATAGGGACTAGAAGGGGTAAACACGTGGGATTACGAGGATAGGGCCTTGGTGGAATTGTGGTTAGTGCAGACTCAATTGGCCAAATAGCGTCCTTCTGTACTGTAGGGATTCTATGACTCTAATTGATTAATGATTTTTTAATTAACTTGATTTTTCAGGTGAAAAATACTTATGGCATGTTATTCTGTTTATTCTGAAGTCAAAAATGTGCAATTCAAGAAGCTAGCTGTTCAGCTAGAAATTGGCCACAAAGTATTAGATGCAATGGAGAAGTAGAGAATTAGTATTAACATTTCCTGATGGTCTGGTAAGTGAAGGTGGTGTTTGGTGTAGTATTAGGTCATACATGACAGCCCATATCTCTAAATTCAGAGGGTTAATTGTCTACAGCTATCTAAGATTAGGAAGGAGAAAAATCACTTGTGACTATTGATGAAAAGCGCTGGCATGTGGTCAAGATGCCAGGTTAGTATGGGGAATGACTTTGCCCTCCATTGTCCTAGTCTAGTTTTAGCACGCACATGAAAAATAGTCATTTGAACACAATACTGGGGGTGAGTGAACAGAGGAGGATACGCTAGCACCATTGGACTGTACCGTATTTGAATTGTTTGTGGCGGTTTGCATAAGCAACTTACAAACCTAATCCTTTATGTGTGTCATGAGTAGGGCTAGCCTGACACAGGATTAACAATCACCCCTGAATTATAATGCACATGTGGGCGCAGAACCATTTTCTCTGGTTTTCCCCGAAAAATAATAAATACATCATTGCTGGTTCATTACGTTCAGACTTAAGCTGATAATCAGATTTATTTATGAAAGAAGAAAAACAGAATGCACAGCAAGAAACTAAGAATACAGCGACAGAGATTTTTCAGTCTCTGGGGTGAGATCTTCCAGCCTCTGGAGTGTTGTACCCCAGAGGTACTCCGGAAGATGTACTTGGGGACCCATCGGAGGTTCCCATGCAAGAACCACACAGGAATTGCCTGAAAAGTTTCAGCTTCCATCGGACAATTATCCTGTTCCTGGATCACTCCAAAACTCTGACTTAAAGTGAGAGACTTTGGATGGTTCTGACTCACTTAGCAGATTAATTACATAAGAAAAATAGAAAGGATTGGAAGCAGTTCCAACTTGTGGTTACTACACTACTAAGCGTCCACTGGAACACCCCACCAAACCATCTCCCACCTCCCAATTGCAATCCCCTGACAACCATCTCCTGACCGCCCAAGTACATGCCACACCATTGACTAAACTCCTCTAATTCTACACCCCACCCCCTGCTCACTTCTTTCACATTCCCTCTCCTTGTCTTGTATACTGCTTTCAGTGGCTGGGACATTTAAACTTACCTGTACACGGCAGCAACGGGGACATGGGTTCATCTACTCTGACTCTCTGAAACTACACTGAAGGATTTCAGGAGCAGATTTGCTCCATGTTTCTCAACAGGCCCGGATCGGAACTCTGGGTGAGGAAAGAGGAGCTCTGGACTAAGGTAAAAAAAATAGGAGCAGAGTGGAATTCTGACAGTGATTGCCACCCCGTGGAAGATTTGACCCACTATTTAAAAGGAATTCAGCAAGGCATCCTATTTAAAGTTAATTCTGGCACAATCCTTTTTTTGTTCTTTTACGGGATGTGGACACCACTGAAAAGACAAGCATTTGTTGCCCATCCCTAATTGTCCTTGAACTAAGTGGTTTTCTAGGCCATTTCAGTCGTTAAGATTCAAACATTGCTGTGATTCTAGAGCCACACGTAGGCCAGAGCAAGTAAGGATGGCAG
Organism: Carcharhinus amblyrhynchos; assembly: GCF_965287045.1. Taxonomy (NCBI): domain Eukaryota; kingdom Metazoa; phylum Chordata; class Chondrichthyes; order Carcharhiniformes; family Carcharhinidae; genus Carcharhinus; species Carcharhinus amblyrhynchos. Next base: position 44,837,234 of record NC_137336.1, read on the forward strand.
ATTTCTGTCCCTATAGGACCGAGACTAACTTTTAATCCCAAATTTTAACTATTAAACTTAAACTTTGTTAAGAATGAATTATTCTTTTGTAGGTTTCCCAATGCGAGATTATCTATGAACAATGTGTGTTCCTACGTTATTCTCACTGGTGACAATTTTGTACGTGAATTGAAGATTTGAGGAAGTTTCCAGCTGATTTCACTGACCCAGAGGGGCTGTGTAAAGAACCACCAATCAGCCAAGTTCAAAAATGCAATGATAGGAGATGCTTATTACTCATGTTATTGAAGTTATTAATGATTGGATCATGCAGAGCACAGAAATTTGGATTTTAATGCCTGTTCTTTTTCTGGGCACTGTGAATGGCTTTAGAAGGTTCAAAGTGATACAACATGACGCACGCATGCACTTCAGATGCCATATTGGTGAGGACATTTGTATCTGGACAGTGAAGAATGCAGAATATGTTAATGATGGCAGTCAGTCTGTCAAGTTATTTTGATACCAGCACTGCCATTCTGGAGCTCGGTGTGTTCCAGACTCATTAATGCAGTCTTTTAATCTCACATGGCTGATCATGGGAACAGTGAGCACAGACTTTTTCTTACCATCATTAAAAATACAATAAGCCCCTCACTATTCCTGCTGACTTAACTTGGGAGAAAAGAGGAAAGAGCTTATGGAGTACATAAGACTAGACAGGGGATGAGTTACCTCAGTGAGTACCTCAGTGAATTTGGGTTTATATTGTATGCACTCATTATTGTATCACATGCAGATACTGGCTCACAAACAACTTGGCTCTGCATCCATGTCTGTAATTTACCCCTGATTGTCCTTTATGCTATATATAGTAATCTTTGCAGCAGCCAACAAGAACAGCTGTCAGTGTTTAAAGCGTTGCTTTATTCTGTGCATCCTTATATAAGAACAAAGCAATTAAAGCAAAGTACATGTTTGACAATTGTTAATCATGCTTTGAAGTTGTATGCGGCCACAAATAGTGCCATTCAACCCAGTAAGAAAGATGCATTCACTTCCTTTATATAACAATTGCCTGTGAATTACCAACAGTCTTGGAAATGACATTCTGTCATACCACAGCAGGAACTTCACGCTCATCTTTCTCACAGATAAATTCCCAATACGGAATTCTGCGGATCTGATAAATGGATTTGCTATATTTAGACGTATCTTGAGTTTTCAGCAAAACTATTATTACAGTGTTCAGCTCCTCTCTGGATTTATGTCATTAAATGCTCTGGCTCCAGCTGTTTACATCAGGAATTTTGAGGAAGAGAGTGACCTTATTCAATTCCCCACATTAAATTAATCCGAGTCAATCTTATGCATTGTCTTCTCTCGATTTTACGGAAGAATAGAAAATTAGGACAATGATCCTTTTTTTCTTTTAAAAATTACATACAATTTGATATATGTCATAATGTTTCCAGCCTAATCAGTTTTTTTTCCACCTGCAGTACAGCATAAAAAATAGGACCTACATTTAGTTAGTGCCTTTCACACTTTGGGCTGTTGCAAAGCCAAAATATAATTTTCTAAAATAGAGGCAATGTGGCAGCCAATTTATGCATATCAAGGTTCTGCCAATAGTCAGGTGGCAGTACCCCTTTGTTTTTGAAAATACGATCTTTCAGCTGACTTGAGCTTTTGTGGTTTGAACTTAGGCAGAGCAAGCTGTTTAAAAATGCAAGGCCACATTCCAAGGTGGAGGTGAGAAACCAACAAATCATCCTTGGGGAGTGTGAATGGAGAGACAGTTCCAATAATCCAGAGACCTTCAAAACTTGGAACTGTCTCAGGAACAGACTAAATTAAAAACCATTAGATATTGAAACCATAACTGCTACAGACAGACCAACCCCTGTTTCCGCCCCCCCCCAAAAAAAAAACTAAACCTCTAGGAAATGCACAATGAGTGAAATATTGCAAAGCAAGGTTGCCAGCCACTGGAGATTGCAAGTCACACAGGCAGTGTCAGAAAAGTCTTTAACAGAGGAGAGAGAGCTACATTGATTTGCAATTGACATATCTGCAAATATTGTATGATGAGGCAGTGTCAGTTAGTAGTCTCATAGTAAGAGAACGGCTTGGAAAAAATGATTATAATACAATGGAATCCCATCATAATTTTGAAAGTTTGACTCCAGTCACAAACAAGCATCTTAAATCTAATTATATAGGTATGTGGGAGAACTGGCTAAGGTTAAAAAGGCATCAGTTGTAAAAGCTGGTATAAAAGGGCAGTTACAGTGAGTGGTCCTTCAGAGGCAGAGACAGGAGAAATTATCATGGGGATGGAAAATAGCGGAGGCATTAAACTAATATTTTATGTCTGTCGTCACAGTACAGCACGCAAATTACAAACCAGAAATGGAGGGGATTCTAGGGGCTAGTAAGAGTGAAGAACCTAAGGTAATTAATATCAGCGGAGAAAATGTACCGGAGAAACTTAAAGGATTAAAATCCCCGAATCCCCAGCTTCTAATGACCTACATACAGGAGTTCTAAAAGATGTAGCTGCAGTAATAGTAGATATGCTGGTTACGGTTTTCTAAAATTCCCTAGATTCTAGAGCAGTCCTACCAGATTGGAAATTAACGTATTTAACTCTGCTATACACTAAAGAAAGAGAAAATAGGGAATGACAGGCCAGTTAGCCTGATATCAGTCCTCAGGAAAATGCTGGAATCTATTGTTAAGGATGTTTTAACTGTACATTTTGAAAATCATATGATCAAATCCAGTCAACTTAGTTTTGCAAAAGGAAGTAATGTTTGATAAATTTAGTGAGAGTTATTTGAGGGTGTAACTTGCAGGGGAGATAAAGGGGATCCAGTATATTTAGACTTTGAATAAGCCTTCAATAAGCTGCCACACAAAAGTTAATATACAAGATAGGGGTTCATGGAATTGGAGATAATATATTAGCATGAGTACAGGATTGCTTAATGGACAGCAAACAAAGAGTATGGCTAAATAGATGTAATTTTCAAAGTAACAGGTGGTTAGTAGAGTATTGTAAGGTGTAATGCTGGGACCTCAGCTTTTTACAATCTATGTGAATGACTGAGATGAAGAAGCAGAGTAATATATCTAGGTTTTCTGATGATACCAAGCCAGGTGGAAGCAATGGAAGCTATTACTTACGTGGCGAAAAACTGCAGCAGGCGACGGTGCAGAGGGACCTCGGGGTCCTTGTGCATGAGTCGCAAAAACCCAGCCTGCAGGTGCAGCAGGTGGTCAGGAAGGCTAATGGGATGCTGGCCTTCATAGCGAGGGGGATTGAATATAAAAGTAGGGAGGTCTTGCTGCAGCTGTATAGGGCACTGGTGAGGCTGCAGCTGGAGTACTGTGTGCAGTTTTGGTCACCTCGCTTACGCAAGGATATTTTGGCCTTGGAGGGAGTGCAGAGGAGGTTTACTAGGCTGATACAGGAGTTGAGGGGGTTGAGCTATGAATAAACTGAGGCTGAATAAACTAGGCTTGTACTCGTTAGAGTTTAGAAGAATGAGGGGAGATCTCATTGAGACTTATAAGATGATGAATGGGATGGATAGGATAGAGGTGGAGAGACTCTTCCCACTCAGAAAGGACAGTAGGACTAGGGGGCACAGCCTCAAGATAAAGGGGGGGGCGGTTTAGAACAGAGTTGAGGAGGAACTTCTTTACTCAAAGGGTGGTGAATCTCTGGAATTCTCTGCCCGTTGAGGTGGTGGAGGCTGCCTCGCTAAATATTTTTAAGACGCGGGTTGATGGGTTTTTGATAAGAGAGGGGATTAAGGGTTATGGGGAGAGGGCGGGAAAGTGGAACTGAGCCACGACAGATCAGCCATGATCTTATTGAATGGCGGGGCAGGCTCGAAGGGCTAGATGGCCTACTCCTGCTCCTATTTCTTATGTTCTTATGTTCAATGGGGAGGACACAGAAGGGCTGCAAAAAGACATAAACAGGCTAAGTGAATGAGAAATAGAGTGGAGTGTAACATGGGGAAGCATGAAGTTATCCACTTTGGTCATACGGAAAGGAAAGCCTTTTTGAAAGGCCTGAAACTTATACATTTTGACATTCAAAATCCAAACATACTGGTTCCCCTTTTCTACCCTGCAAGTTACACACTCAAATAACTCTCACTAAATTTATCAAGCATAACTTCCTCTTGGCAAAATTAAGTTTTTGATCATCATATGATTTTCAAAATGGATAGCTAAGACTTCCTTAATAATAGATTCCAGCATTTTCCTGAGGGCTGATATCAGGCTTACTGGCCTGTCATTCTCTATTTTTTCTTTCTTTTTTTGTATAGCAGAGTTACATGTGCCAACTTCCAATCTGGTAGGACTGTTTATACTTGTACAGGAACACAAGGTTAGCATTTACATATAGCAAGCAATTAATGAGGCAAATGGTATGTTGACTGTTATTGCAAGGGGATTGAAGTATAAGAATAAGGATGATTTGCTACAATTGGGATTTGGTGAGATTGCACCTGAGGTACTGTGCACAGTTTTTGACTTATTTAAGAAAGGGACTATGTTGGAGACCGTACAGTGCAGGTTTGTTAGATTGGTTTGTGGGATGAAAGGATTGTCCAATGATGAAGAGCTGAGTAAATTGGAAAGTTTAGAAGAATGAGAGGTGATCTCATTGAAACATACAAGAAGGCTTGACAGGTAGACACTGACAGGTTGTTTCTCCTGACTTGGGAATCTAGAACATAGGACACAATCTTAGAATAAGGACCAATTTAGTACAAGTGAGGAGAATTTTCTTCACTCTGAGGGTTGTGAATCTTTGGAATTTGTCATTGCAGAGATTTGTGGATGCTTTATTGTTGATTTAATTAGAGGCTGAGATAGACAGATTATTGGGGCTGGATGTTCTGGCCATGCCCAGGCCAAAGTCAGAAAATCCTACCCAAGCTCAACGGACCTTTGCGTGGTTCATGTCCCACCTGCTACGATTCCGGTAGCGGGTGGAATGGGAAAATTCCACCCTTGGCCTTTCAGTGAATCAAAGGAAGTGGAGAATAGGTGGGAAAGAGGAGTTAAGGACAAAGTTCAGCTGTGAACATATTGAAAAGCAGATCAGACTCAATAGGCTGTATGGTCATGTAGTGCTCTTATTTCTTATTATCATCATTTTTAGAAGAAGAGTTAAGTTGCCAGCCATGAGTAGGAAACCTGTAATCTTTGCCACTTATGCAAACAGGAGAACAAATCCTTTGAATTTGATTCATTCGTGTGAATGTACCAGAAAATAGCAGAGGGGTAGGAAGGTAAAAGAAAAATGAAAGAGTGTGTAATATTATACACAGAAAACAATTGCCTATTTTTTCGTTGGTTTGAAAGAGACATTTGCAGGTATGTTGGCCTGTATCCATTAAAACAAATGTTCTGCCTTTGTTTTACTTGGAATTGTTTTCATTTTGAATTTGCCCATGTTGTAGAGCTGTGCATGTGTATATTTTAAGTGCTGAACTTAAACGTATGTGTTTGTTTTGTAGCTGGAGACTTTCAACTTGTTAAAATGCTTGTCTTATTTTAACAGCATCTGTGGGGAGAGAATTGAGCTAATGTTTTGAGACTAGATAACTCTTCATCAGATCTTTGCTTTCAGTTCTGACAAAAGGGTCATCTAGATTTGAAACCTTGGCCCTATTCTCTCTCCATAGATGCTGTCAGACCTGCTGAGATTTTCCAGTATTTTCTGTTTCAGATTCCGGCATCCACAGTATTTTGCTTTTGTCTTATAAGGTGGCTGCATGAATTAGATATCATCAATATAGTCTGACAGATTTGTTCCAAGTTCAATGCTGTAACAAATGCAACTGTACTTGATATATTTTATCTTTTCCAACTTCTTATTTCTCAGTATTTCCCTGATTGCAGTATTATTTAATAAAAATTAATACCACGCTGCCACTTACAGTAGACTAGGAGTTACATATACTGAAAAGATACTGGAGAAGAGGGTACCGGGGAAGAATTTATGATCACGTGAAGAAAATTAGTTTTTGTTTGGAGTACAAAAATATTCAGCAAATTTGCACAACATTTTAATATATTGCCAGAATTTAGTAAGTTGAGATGGTAATATTTTTACATGAAATGACTGTGGGGAATTGCAGCTCTAATTTGATAGTATCAGCTAATTTGAGGATCAAGTACTGCAGTACACATCCCAATTACTCCCCCAGCATCAGAACAGCACCAGCAACCTTGTTATTTTTCATGATGCATAATTGAAGTGCATATTAACTACTGTTGGTTCAGAGTTTCAGCTAATGAATAGGTGTTGTTTGTCAAGGCTGCTGGCAGTGTGTTTTGTTCTGAATAATTGCGCAGGTCATGAATCACCTGGTGTTTCTAGAACATTTATTTTGTGAAGTGAACTTCAATTGATGATCTGCTAAGCTATTTGCTATACAGAAACACAGTCAAGTAGATAGCTTGTTAACCTGCTGAGCATGCTGCTGAATGATCTTATTGTCAAATTACTGTTGGCGTGTTGATTCTACGTCAGTTGATTGTTGTGTTGACGGTTTGAGCCATTTAAAGCATATTGAGAATTTGTTCCGGAACTGCAAGTTAGCATCTTTAACAGTTAGTGACAGATCTATCTCTTTGTACAAGAGTTAGTGTAACACACACAAATAATCAATTTGTGATAATTATAACATCATCCATTCAACTCCCGAATAAAGTGCCTCATCTGATTTAACATTTCTAGAGTACTTTATGAAGGCTTTATGTATTTTAAATTTAAAAAAAATAAGTATTGTGAAATGAGGTTCCCATTGGGACATTCAGATCGTGATGTCAATTTTAATTTTTTTGAATCTCTTGAATCCCACTATAATTTTAACCCGCACTCAATTATCTCATACTCTTCCAGTTCTCTTTTCTTACAAATTGACTTATTTTTATTGCAGTCCCATGACTATGCCACTGATGCTTGTAAAATTATTCTGATGTGATGGGGTGAATGGCCTCCTTTTGTTTGCTACAATGGTGGTACTTATGTAATTGTTACTGGTGAACATTAACCTGCTATTCCTGCTCTACAACGCTCACATGTGCCTACATCCCAGCTGTCACCCTTAGATTTCAAATGGTGTTGGGAGTTTCTGGCTTACCCTTCTCCTCCTGTTTTGTTGAAGGATCTGAGACCAATTCTAAACTTTGACAGCATTAAAACCTCAGCGGAAAGGAAAGAGAGAATGGAAATATCCTGCTGGTACAGCTGGGATTTCCTGAGATTAGGTTTGAGGTGCAACAAGGGGACAATACTTCAGCAGTCAGGTGCATTGCTGATTTGAGCTACACATTGCTTAGGGGTGTCCACTATTTCTGCCACTTCATATTGACAGGGGAATGCACTGTTATTTCTCTAACCGTGTTGAGCACTTAAAGGACTGAAAATGCTAATTAAGCTTCAGTGAGTTAATCTATTAAATATGTAGAAGGTACCAAGATTAGTTCACATTTGTTAAAAAAAAGTGTTTGATTATATTCATTTTGCAAACTGGAATTTAAACATCTGAATTAACTATAGTGCTTATGTTCATGGATATACTAATTCCTTTAAATGAGCTATTTTTTGTGATGATTCCTCAAGCTAATGCAAGTTTATTATCTTACAGCAAAGATATTACAGACAGCACAAGATATGCCATTATAATATGTAAAATTAATCTGCACAACTAAGTGAAAGGGATGCCATCACATTGCAAATATGTAATACAAATATTGATTGCACTAACCACATTTTAATGGTGGTATGAGTAGATAAATATATATATTACTATAAAGTGGCAGAAAGCAGAGATCTGTGCATTTGTATTAAAATTAATATATCAAATTCTACCAATCTGGTTATAGCTGCCTTTCGCGCTAGGAATTTATCTAAGTTCCAGCACTAAAGTTGTTAAGGTTTCATGCCTTATTTATGAAGCTAGTCCATCTGGGACTCCGTTTACAAGATAGGATAATAAGATTTATTCCAGAACAGGCACAAAATATGAACAATTAAAAAGCTGCAAACGGGAGACAGTTACGCACTTTGAGTTAAAACACTAACGTTGGAAAAAAAGTCGGAAGAGCTGGGGGAGAGTTCATTCAAGTACACAAAATATCTAATGGTATAAAAAAAAGTCCAGGGAATTACATTAAAGCAAGCCAGGAAAATGGAACTGGGAGCATAAATTTCAATTACTGGTTATTAGAAATAAAGCAGACATTAAAAATATCAATCGCTTAGCTGATATTTGGAATGATTCAGAAAATAGGTGAAATTTTAGTTATGGTCCAGATATGGCTGAATGCTGTATTGAACGATTTAACGTTTTGGAGGGTGAATGGAATTAACTTGTCATTGACTTTTCTGACATTCTTTTGATTGGCTACCCTTGTTTTAAACATATAATAAGAAGGTGCAATTTTGTAAGTATTTCAACTGCACAGGAAGCACTAAATCAGCTGAAACCCAGATCCAGAACCAAGGGGCGAAAAGCAAGGATTTACCAAAAGTGTGTTATGATGGGGAAAGCCTGCAGTTCAAGTTGATGGGTGACCTTGTTTTTGCGTCATGAGTTCTCAAACTGTCAGTATACGGTTTGCACTCATTAATTAGGGAAGTTGTCCTTGAAGTGGCAACCTGAGAAAGCACAGCTTGGAATTTAGGATTGCCTCTTGATGCAGTGCTGCCCAGACACAAACAGCATTTCATCTTTCAAGTAGGTGTGTTGCAGCCCTCAGACTTGACATTGAGTTCAACAACTTGAGACTGTGACCTTTTTTCCTTCATCCAAAACCCTTTTTTATTTAAATATTCCACACACATTTATTGTCTCAATCCAAAAAAACCCTCACCCCAATTCCACACAAGTCCATTTGTCTCTTGTTCTTAAGGTTGCTACATCTTGTTGCAATCTCTTTCAGCTACACGTTTTCCCACTGTTTAGTCTTGATGAAGAGTCAAACCGACTCAAAACATTAACTGTTTTCTCTCCTTAAAAAACTGCCAGATCTGTTGAGTATTTCCAACATTCCCTTCTTCCTTCTGTTTACTTTGACAAATATCTTCTGTGGTTTGGCTGCGAAATTCATGTATTGTTGAGGTGGAACTTTGTTACATTGTGTGTTGAAATTAGTTCAGTCTGGAAAAGAGGAAATCAATCAGGAAAATGTGTTTGTTTTATATTATGAGAGAGAAACAACATAAGATTATTTCTAGGTAAGCCTGCAATAATCTCACTGTTAGTCAGTATCTGTGTGTAGGTGCCACCAAATAGCAGCTTTCCTGGATGTTACTTTAACATATGTCTAGAATGCAGCTCTGTTAAGATAGATCGCATGCACACCAAAGCCAAGAAAATAATTAGTACAGGGTTAAGATCAACCTCTAGTTGACCTCTTATTTGTGGACATTTATGAAACAGCTAGTCAGGATGTGAATGGTTAATTCTGGTGACACTCCCAATTGCCATAATTCATTCCATCAGAAATAAGCTATTAACACCTTCATCAATGCCAGAAGAAAATTAATTCAACTGATTGGTAGTGGCATTGAATACATTCCTGGAAAACTGGGGACTGACCTTAATGCCTCATGTAAAATTCAAGCCACTCTCTTTGCATTCATCTCTGAAATCCACCTTATTTGTCACTTCAGCAGATCATGTAATTCATTGGTGGCTGCAGTCATGTTGAAGAATTATCTCTAAACAGCAAAGACTTGCATTTATATAGCACATTAAATTTGGAAAGTGTCCCAAAAAAGGGGAGGAAAAGAAATTGGGTAATAAAGAGAAATGGATGTGGAGACGTAGGTGGAGAGAGAACTTAAAGCTTGCATTTTAAATCATGTGAGGAAATGGTTAATGGAATTTAATCAGTGGTGTGCCATTCCTGATGGTAGGACCAGAAGTTGGTGCCACTCTATTTTCATGTTGGCAGTCAGCATCCCCACAATTTATAAGTGAGTTTACAAGATTGGTGGAGGATATTTTAAACGTGCGTGTGTGGTGGTTGGGGTGCGAGGGGGGTGGTGAGTGATGGGGGGGCTTGTTTCCATTGGACAATCCAGCTGATTGTTCAACCAGTCCGGGTGGACTATATAAGAGTAGACTGGGCAAACGGCAGCGGTTGCACGTCTGTTCATTTCACAATTTACTATTATTTTACCAACCCAGCTTCCTTCCTCCCACTCATTAAAATCCATGATCCTTAGAAACCTTCCCTTCGCACCAAAGCCAATAAAATGTCAGAGCAAAGACCTCGCTCGACCCACATTTCGGCCACATGTCGCTACAGATTCCCCTCCAGACCGTCAGAGGGTGCTCTTCCCAAGCGGTGGTGACATAAGACCCTTGGATAAGGCAACTTGGATGGAGATTGCTGTGGAGTTGAGCAACCATGGGGTCCATACAAGAATCTGCCCACAATTCAGACAGTGGTGCATCAAACTTAGCAGTTGCAGGTGTCAGGTTCACACCTAGACAAAGTGATAAAAAGAGAACGTTGAAGAATTTCTGAGAACACTGAAGGTGTTTCAACACGTTTGATTTCGCAATTAGCTCACAATATATTGGGCAGGATTTTCCAGCCCTCCCCTGCGACAGATTGCCCAGTGGTGACACAGGTGAGCCACGCAGAACACTGTAAACATCAGTGGGGACTGGAAGATCCTGCCTGTGGCCAATGACAAGCTGCCACTGGAAAATATGTCATGGGAAGGCCTCGAAAATCACTGTCACTATTTCCACTTCTTTCACATGTGTATCATTTTCTTTTTAGGGACTGAATAGTCAGAGCCCAACAAAACTGTCATGTCTCATATTCAGCGTACAGTGATAGCTGCAGGGAATGTTAGACCTTTCCTTCACTGTGTAGGACACTGTGGTGTTGGGTGTTTGAGATCAGGCTTCATTTAATGTTCATGTGTGTAGCCATTTAGACATAGAGGAATATGTGGGCTCTTCAAACACTCCATTATTTTGCAATATCAAGGAGATTGCCTGAGATTATGTTGCACAGGGACCATTGAATTGCCTTATGTGAAGTCAATGACCTGTAACAATGCTGCAAGTTCTGAGATTGCAGTCATTATAGACTGCTTGATATATGCCTACTGGTTCATCAGTTCTCCTCGGTTTATAGTCTTCTATTGCAAGTGGATGTGACTGATGTCCACTCCTGTTGTGATTCTAAGTGGTTAAGGATGCTGCTTGGGGATGTGGGAGGGTGGGGATGGGGTGGTTGATGTAGGAACAAGTTGGCAAGTGTTGGCAGACACCCCGAGCAGACAAACCCATCCTTGCAATGAGAGAATGATCATGTAAGTTCCTCAGATGTGGGCACATTCTGTGTATATGAAATTGTCCTTGGTATACCTGGCACCTTTCTCCATGGCCCAGTCATCCTTTACTGGCTCGTGCGCAATTGTGTTCTGCTTCCTGGGGTGGGAGGAGTGTTGTTTCTCCCCATCATCCTGGCACAAAGGTTTGGTACATTGCACTGCCTGCCACATACAGTGCAAACCATACCACCGGGCTATCTGTGAAACCATGTGTGTGGGGCATCCTGAAAAGTTGTTCCAGACCTGTTAAGACTTTTTTACTTTGTCAATGGCCTGGACGATGATGGTCGTGATGAAGGTATGAGTGCCGTTGTATTCAAAATACAAGGAATACAATTGACCTCTGAATGTGGTGGAGCAGGGAAACCTGAGACTGATTCCTGAAGAACACTGAATTTTGAGGAAAGACTTAGAGGAGTTTTTGACTTGAAAGAAGGAGACTTGAGGATCTAATAGTGGCGCAAGAAGCAATTACAAATTACTTCAAATCAAACAATGAAAATTGAACAAATGCACAGATTTTCAACATCTGAAGGAAAATTAGTGTTAGAAAATTTCTCTTACCATAAAAAGCGAGTAACAAATACATGGAATAGCCTTCTGGTAGGGCATTGGAAGTAAAAACTTTGGAATCACCTAAGAATAGACTGAAAATTGAAATTTAATTGTTCTGGATGAATGAACAATGATACGCAGAATGGTCACATTCCTCTATATCTGCCTTGTGAATTGTACTGCCTAAACTGCATGTAAGCATCATGATATTCTAAGTTCTAAACTCAAGCAAAATCATACAATCCCTACAATGCAGAAGGAGGTTGTTTGGCCCATCAAGTCTGCACCATCTCTTGGACACTGCATTATCTCCATTAACCCACATATTTACCCTACTAATCCCTCTCACCTACACATCGTGGGACACTAAGGGGCAATTTACGTGGCCAATCCACCTAACTTGTACATCTTTGTACTGTTAGAGGAACCTGGAGCACCCAGAGGAAACCCACGCAGATATGGGGAGAACATGCAAGCTCCACACTTTCGCCCAAGGCTGGAATCGAACCTTGGTCCTGCTGCTGTGAGGCACCAGTGCTAACTATTGTGGCACCATACCGCCCACAATGCTTTGAACACTGACTGAGATTCTTTGCACCTAATATAAGCTCTCAATCACTTTTTGTGTTTGTGGTAAGGAGCACTTCATCTTTGTGCTGATAAACAGCAGCAATGTAGTGCAGACCATCAGTTGATGCAATACAGAAAGACAAAGTCCCATTGAAGGGAATGGAATGCATTCAGCTAATAATAGGCATTAACCACTTTGGTTCTATACTTAGTGAAGACAGGTTGAAAGTATTCATTTTAAAATATTTGGTTTACTCTTTCCCAAATGATTTTGCAGATTAAACCTATTTTAACCAGCGTTGATCAGTATTCTGTTTTATTTTACATGCATTTCCTTCCGAATGATTTGACCTCCTTTTAAACCTGGACTTAGAAGGAAATTAGAATAATTAAATGTGATATAGTTCTCTAAAGATTGGCTTGGCATGTCTTAAAGTGAAAATCATAGGTTACATTTTTATCCCCTCTTCAATTTTCTCCTTTCACCCTAATTTAGTTTTCAGGTCTGGTATGAAAACACAATGTGCATTGTCCATCCTATTGTTCAGTAGTATTTAAACAATAGTAGACAATATAAATAATGATTAGCAATGAAAACTCTGGAAATTCCCCCTTCCTAACCAGGAGACACACGTGGTTAATTGTAACATGTTTTGTGCTGCCCTGACTTCCTTATTTTATGGCTTATAAGCATTAGTGGCAAGGCAGCATTTGTTGGCCATCCCTAATTGCCCTTGAAATAAGTGGCTTGCATTTCAGAGAGCAATTAAGTGTCAACCACTCCACTGTATGGACCTGAAGTAAGCCAGACTGAGTAAAGATGGCAGAATTTTTCCCTAAAGGACATGAGTGAACTAGCTGGGTTTTTAGACAGTCCACAATGGTTTCATTGTGCTATTACTGAGACTAGCTTCATATAAGTTTTTAAATTGACTTCAAATTCCCACGAGCCTCCATGGTGAGATTTGAACCCACGTCCTCAGAGCATTAGCCTAGGCCTCTGGGTTGCTTGTCAAGTGACGTTACCACACTGCTGTCTCCCCCGACTAAAATGAACAGACGGGAGATGGAACCTGAGACCTTTGTGTTGTACATAGTGCATTGAGGTAAGCTTTTGATTACAGTTTTGTCAACACAAATTGTATGTGGCTAATTTTGTGGTTTGATTCTGCATAACCCAAGTGTTCTGCTGTTCTCAAGTGTGTGGATGATTTGGTTTCATATAAGCAGTTTTTGGTGTTCTTTGCAACTTTTTTGGAATCATATCAACAGGTGTGAAAGCACAGTAGAAAGGGATACTGTAGAGGGCTGAACTGGGCTTAATTTTCTACATCATGCAAGAGACACAATGTTTGTTTTTAAAAAAAAGAGCAATGTGTTCAGTACCATGTTCAGAGTTCTTGAGAAGACATGTTCCATTCACACAAAATGTGTTAGCTTGATCTATTAAACATTGGGCCGGAAATTGACATCAAAACAATGGTAAGGCTAAGTGCATCCACTCTCATTTATGCACAAGTTGCATTGCAGTTTTGGGCACAAGCAGATGTCGAGCTAAAATGAAAAATTTGGAAGTTTCTGTTCAAAATGCACCACATCCTGCTGCTAACTCACATTAAGCATGTTTAGTGAAACGTAATTCCTATACGTGCACTGTAGATATGAACCATACTCAGCAGCAAAAGTTAGGACTGGCTCATTGAAGCCTAAATATCGCTTTAATAGTGTGATAATTTTTAATTGCTGCCAAACAGTTGTTCTAACACTGAAAATTAACTATTGTAAGTGTGCAATTTTATTCCTTCAGCTTCTATTAAAAAAACTCAACAATTAATTTTTCTCTTATTTTTCATATCTCGATCCAATCTTCTCTTTATTTTACTTTCTGTGCCTCATTTGATAGTTAACTCATTATTCTAATTGGTAGTTTCTTGTTCCTTGTCTGCACTGATCAGTCATCAATTCATAGAAATCGTAGAAATCATAGAAACGCTACAGAGCAGATGAGGCCATTTGGCCTGTCAAATCTGCACTGAAAACAATCCTACCTGGGCCTTTTCCCCACACCCCACATATTTACCCTGCTAATCCCTCAACCTGCACATCCCAGGACACCAAGGGGCAATTTAATATGGCCAATCCACCTAACCCGCACATCTTTGGACTGTGGGAGGAAACTGGAGCACCTGGAGGAAACCCACGCAGGCATGTGGGGAATGTGCAAATTCCACACAGCCAGTGATCCAAACTGGGAATCGAATGCAGGTCCCTGGAATTATGAGGCAGTAATGCTCACCACTGTGCCATTGTGCTGCCCTTCAAGCTGATTGGTTTAGAAGATTTATACAATCCCAGCTGCCCTGCAGAGGATGCCATGCTATTTCCATCACTCACATACAGCGATCTACAGTGCCCATCAACAAGGGCAAGTTGTTCCCTGGCCATGGTAAATTCTGGCCCAATTACGTTGCAAGGTGTTTTGGACTTATCTGCTCGAGGTTTACTTTCTTTGGAAATTTTAAATATCTCTTGCTGTTAAAAGTTTCACTTCAGGAAAAATAAGTGACAGCATGGATTCCACTGTTCCACATTCTTATCCACAGAATTCAATTGATCATAAGATCATGAGTGGAACCAACAGATCACAGCATTCAAGGTGACAGTTTCTTGATGCAGTTGTGGCAGAATCACGGGAAGCATGGTGGCACCATGGTTAGCACTGCTGCCTCACAGTGCCAAGGGCTTGGGTCCCATCCCAACCTTGGGTGACTGTCCATATGAAGATTACATGTTCTCCATGTGTCTGCATCGTTTTCCTTCTGGTGCTCAGGTTTCCTCACATGAGAACACCATCCACCAGGTACACAGTACATACTCTTGCAACTTGGCCAACGTTGTCTACCTGATACGTTGCAGGAAAGGATGTCCTGAGGCATGGTACATTGGGGAGACCATGCAGACACTATGACAACGGATGAATGAACACCGCTCAACAATCACCAGGCAAGACTGTTCTCTTCCTATTCGGGAGCACTTCAGTAGTCATGGGCCTCTGATCTTCAATGTGAGCGGAGAGAGCATTAATCACAGGTTAAAGCGATGTGTATTGTCTCTAGTCAGGACAGTTAGTGAGATTTTGCAAGCCCAAACAAGTTGTGGGGGTTACAGAAGATCATTCGGCCTCTGATCTTTGGGTAAGCATTCTCCAAGGTAGTGTGGGTAAGCATTCTCCAAGGTAGTGTTCACGACACACGACAGTGCAGAGTCATTGAGCAGAGACTGATAGCCAAGTTCTGCACATATGAGGACGGCCTCAACCGGGATCTTGGGTTCATGTCACACTATCTGTAATCCCCATGACTTGCCTGGACTTGCAAAATCTCACTAATTGTCCTGTCTGGAGACTATACACATCTCTTTAACTTGTGCTTAACGCTCTCTCCACACACATTGTCTGTAACTTTAAGACTTGATTAGCTGTAAAGGATCGCATTCCAATCATTATTCTGTAAATTGAGTTTGTGTCTTTATATGCCCTGTTTGTGATTAGAATTCCCACTCACTGACGAAGAGGCAGCCAGCGCCCTGAACACTGGTGGCTTTTGCTACCAAATAAACCTGTTGGACTTTAACCTGGTGTTGTGAGACTTCTTAATCAGGTTTCCTCCCAGAGTGCAGTTTAGGTGGATTGGCCATGCCAAATGCGCAGCGTTACAGAGATAGGGCAGAGGTGTGGAGCTGGATAAGATGCTATTTTGGTGAGTCAGTGCAGACTCAATGAGCAAAATAGCCTCCTTCAGCACTGTAGGAGTTCTGTGGTTCTAATTCCCTTTGCCCTGTTAGCTTAAAGAGCTAGCAGAGCAGGCTCAGGGGGCAGGAGGCAAAGGGCCTACTCTTGTTCCTATTTCTTAGATTCTTATGACAGCATAGTTGCTGCTGTATTCTTATTCAAAGTAAAGAATAATAGGGGCGGCACGGTAGCACAGTGGTTCGCACTGCTGCCTTACAGCACCATGGACGTGGATTCAATTCCCGGCATGGGTACGTGTGGAGTTTGCATGTTCTCCCTGTGCCTGCGTGAGTTTCCTCTGGATGCTCCGGTTTCCTCGCACAGTCTGAAAGACATGCTGGTTAGGTGCATTGACCTGAACATGAACTGGAATGTGGCAACTAGGGAAATTTCACAGTAAATTCATTGCAGTGTTAATGTTGCCTTATTTGTGACTAATACATAAACTTTTAGTCTTTAACTCATTCTGAATCCTCTTTTGCACAAACCGTTGTCCAATTTCACAAAATGTTGTGTTTTCCAATGTCCAAATATTTCAATCAGTGCACGGTTTTTGTCAGTATTGCCGAAAACTGGAAGTTTGACACTCATCCAACATTGAAACATAAAAGATGCAAATTCAAATCAACTTGGGTCAGTTCTAATGGTCAGCAAACTTCATAAATGAGAACTTGTTCAGCTGAAACTCGAGATTCAAAAAAACTGCTAATCTGTTTTGTGGAAGACCACATTCTGATTTGCATTCCGACAGTTCCTTATATTGATTTTGACCAGTGTCAAAGAAATGATTTAGCAGAGAACAGAATGTAACTGAATGACCTCATTTTCCCACGTATTCTAAAGAGTAAGTTTCATCTGCACACCTGCTGGTATGTGTGTCAGTCTGTGTGGTGGCACCATGTTGATGCTTTAAATCTGATTGCATTGGCTTGGCAGCAGACATTTCATGTAAAACTAGCTCTGTTGTGATTTCAAATAAGGTAGTGAATTTGAGGGCAGCATAGTGGGTAGCACTGTTGCCTCACAGTGCCAGGGACCTGCGTTCAATTCCTGGCTTGAGTCACTGTCTGTGTGGAATTTGCATATTCTCCCCATTTCTGCATGGGTTTCCTCCGGGTACTCTGGTTTCCTCCCACAGTCCAAAGTTTGCAGGTTAGGTGGATTGGCCATGCTAAATTGCCCCTTTAGTTTTTGGGGAACTAGCAAAGGTAAATGCATGGGGTTATGGGGATACGGCCCGGGTGGGATTGTGGTTGATGCAGACTTGATGGGCCGAATGGCCTCCTTCTGCACTGTAGGATTTTATGGAGAGTGCTCCTCACAGTTTATTATGCCTGCTTCCAGGTTATCAAGTTAACGTTAAAGGGAGAATCAACAGCACTGGGAAGTTTTCACCTCCATCATTCTACTTGGAAGTGCATTGATGATATCCCTGCTAATTCTAAATATAGCTGAAACTATGTTATTTTGCCCTACTTCCTTGTCTTAAGTTAAAATAATACTTTGAATTTACTTTTGTTCCATATTTTTATATATGTTATATATATATATATATATATATACATTTTTATATATATGCTTCTGTAATGTCCCTAGCAGCTGCTGCCTTTCAAGTCAATAAAGGTCTTCAGCTTTTCTAGCTCAAACCTCAGGGGATCATCATCTTGGATTTCTTTGCTGATCTAAATATTTCATGGTGATCTAAATTGAATACGCTAAGTGCATACAGATCAGACGACTGTACAATTTTAACACAGCCCTTGTGACTTATTCTCTATTCTTTCATCTGTAAAACTCAGCATTGTATTTGCTTTGTTAATTGGTGCTGTACTGTGACTTAATGTTGTCATCTATATTTCAGTCTTGCCTTTAACTATTTCTGTACCAAAAGCTACATTTATGGCACCATATTTTTTTTCATTCAGTGTTCATTGCTACTTGTATCTGCCTTAATTTTTATTAGCTGCTGTCCGCCCATTTGGAACTTTAGCAAATTCCTTTAGTAGGTCTCTGACTGCTTATTCAAAACCAGCTTCACTCTCCCCAGATCATGGATATACTGTCATCTCTACCTCATTTCACTTTGAAAGATACATACTGGCTTCTTTAGCCAGTTTTTGTTATCTGGTATTTTCTAGTATCCCAGTATTTTCAGGGATTGTATTGAACTCTCCTTTTTGAGCTAGTTTTGCTTTAAGCTTATATGTCAGTCACTTGTGAGGAAATGCCAAATGCATGATGGTTACTCCACAGCAAATGGTTTACCACATGACATTCGGCATGGTATCTCCTCAAAATGTCCAGGGACTGAACATGCAGGAGCATTCCTCTCCGAATCCATGTTACCTGCAAGTTTCCAGTTTATTAACATACAGATATCTCAAACTTGATTCTTGTTGTTGATTCTATCATTGTCTTTATGCCTGAGGTAAATCAGCAGGTTCTGTCATACTTGAGATTAGTTTGTTCTGTTCCCGAATAAACTGTATTGCCCTCTGAAGAATTAGGATGGATTATGAAACATAAACTATTTAGCAACGGATAACTAAATTGCTGATTATTTAATCCCTTACCTGCTCACATGTGTAGGCACTCAATATGCCAGGGTCAGATACTTTTACAGGTTAGTGTGCTGAGTGTTTCCTTCCTGACTTTCAACACTTACATTCCTTTATTGATCAAACAGCTGGAGAGATGCAAGATGCAAACAACAGTCAGCTTTTCTCTACACTGGTAGTCTAGGGTAATACTTTGATCATTGTTAGTGCAAGCAAATAGATTGTCAACACTTCAGCACTTTTTGCCATTGGGGCATTGCTGTCAAAATATATTTCCTGAAACATTTCTTTTAATGCTTAGGGTTCATCCAATTATAGGCCGTGCTTCTCACATAATAAGCTTATAAATCTGTGTTAAAGATGCAATGCCATTTTCGCAGCTTGTGTCAAGATCTCAAAATGGGTGCTAATGTTGCTTAGGAGGGCTGCATATGTACAAATATTTATATGCATATTCAATATACCATTTTGTTTATCTGGATGAAAACGCTTTCTATTTTTTCAATTGTTCATTTGTTTATCACACACCCAGTCCATAAAGAGCAAACATAAGATCAAAAAACAATCTTTTTTTCATGAAAATGTGACTCCTATCAAGCAGACATATTTATCAGCTTTATTGCTGGCTCAATGGTGACATTCCAGATTCTAACATTAAAGATTTTCGGGCTGTCAGCAATGCTATATTGTTCATACAAGCTGACACCTAGAAATACCATAGCAATTAACCTCACGAGAAAATCTATGAGGCTATTAACTCTGTTCCTTTTAGTTGGGAAGGCCATGACAGTGGTTAATTAAATTTAGACAAGAAATTTGGAGCAGTTTGCTTATGTTTGCAAATTCACGGATACACCGACATCCTTGCCCATGTAACCCAGAGCATTTCCATGTGCAGGAAGGATGTGTAGAATGCAAATCATTCACATACGCTAAAAGGTGTGGCATGCCCTGTATGTAAATCGGATTGCTTCCTCTTTGACTTGCCCTGGTGCATAGCTGTTCAGTGTAATCATGAGGCACACTGCAGATCAGTATTGAGCTTGCCCCATCCAGTGTGGGCTGCCTATAAACAAGATCAGGTTGCATGCAGGTGGGTTGAACTGCCGAATGCAGCCTGCTTGTAACTAAAATGGCAACCATAAGGATGGCAGGCACACTTCTGTGCTCCAGGTGTATATTTGTGAGGAATTAAACAATAAACCTAATTTGTATCTTTTCCTGGTGCCTTAATAGATATTCATCTGTAGGCATTTTAAATATGGTGCACTTATTCTCAATGCTTTTATACATCATTCTTTAAACTTGGATTACATTCAAAACTTGTTCAAATTTTGTAATTAAGTCCCAAAAGGATATGCTTATAGTTCATTTTATCAGAAGTTTTATTGTGTAAAAATATTTTAACATAAATTATTCATTAATAAACTAATCTTTTAGGATGCTTGGTGAGTATGCGACATTTCAGCAACATTATTAACATGCAGCAGGTGGGGGAGAAAGGTTCGATATTGGAAGGAAATCGGCTTCAGTGGCACAATTTTTGTCTGCAATCCCCCAGATTTTATGGTCAGTGGCGAAGAAATGGTGCTCACTCTTGCATCTGCCTAGACTTTGTGGCAACCAATGATTACTAGAGATCTTTATCAGTGCACCATCTTTTACAGGGAATCTGCACTGTGTTTGATGAGCAACACTGTGTCTCAATCAGACTGAAGATTTGGGGAAGTGATAGCATAGTGATGTTATCACTGGACTAGTAATCCAGAGTCACGTGGTAATGCTCAAATCCTACCACAGGTTCAAATCCTACCATAGCAGATGGTAAAAATTTGATTTTTGTGGCAGCACGGTGGCACAGTGGTTAGCACTGCTGCCTCACAGTGCCAGGGACCCGGGTTAATTCTGGCCTCAGGTGACTACCTGTGTGGAGTTTGCATGTTCTCCTTGTGTCTGTGCGAGTTTCCTCCAGGTGCTCTGGTTTCCTCCCACACTCCAAAGATGTGTGGGTTAAATTGATTAACCGTACTAAATTGCCCCTTAGTGACAGAGATTAGCAGAGTAAATAAGTGGGGTTATGGGGATAGGGCCTGCATTGGATTGTTGTCAATGCAGGCTTGATGGGCTGAATAGCCTGTTTCAACACTACAGGGATTCTGTGATCTCCACTTAGACACACTAGCCTGGACTTTTATTTATGCTTGAGTTGGTAAGCATGGAAAGAGATTGGAGCCAATGGTTTCGGGGTGGTGTCAATATTTCAGTATTAACAAACCTCCTCTTGGTTCTGAATCCAGCACATGCATTTTTGCAATAAATTCAAGTTGTTGGTAATCTGACAGTGAACAGCATATCAGCATGTGAAGGATTTTTTTTTTGCTGAGAACATAACTTCAAACTGCTACACAATACCAGACCCTGCATGCAAGGTGGCTTGAGGCTACAGCTTGTAATGTGTACCCTATGAATTTATCATGATTTCAGTTTAATCTAGGGGAATTGATTTGCGGTAATTGGTCTTTTTAATCCTTGTGGCAGAGGTGGTGGCACTGAAAGAAAAATTTGTTCAGTCCACAAATAATTTCTGCTTCTGGACAAATAAGGACTTTCCCCAGTGGAAAATAGGGAAAAGTTTCTTCCAGAAGTGTTGTAGAATCAGGGAATATACTGTCAAGTGACTAATAATTTCATATAATGGTTTAATGATCTGTATTTCTTTGCACTTTTGAATAAAACCTGAAAGTATCTGATTAATAGAATAACTGCACAGAAGCACAGCATAAGTGCAATCTTCTACATAATTCCCACAAATTCTGAAGGATCCTGAACCAATGTTTGTTACATTTCAGAAATGCCAAATTATTTAACATTATGATTTTTAAAACAAACCTGTAGGCATAATGATAAAATCAATATACCACAGATGCCAGAAGTCTGAAATTTAAAAAAAACTAAAAATGCTGGAAAAACCCAGCAGATCTGGCAGCATCTGTAGAGGGAGAAACACAGTTAACGTCTATGTGACTTCTTCAGTGCATAATGTAGCATAATGATCTTTTATTATATTTGAAAAAGATAATTTTCATTTTCTGTAGAAACCATAATTTGTTAATCAAAAAACAAGCACATTAGATATTTGATATTTTTTAAGGTACCATGTTTGTTAATATTTTTAGAATGATTAGCCCATCCACAAATTTCCTTTTATGAATTTTGTGTGGAAAGGATTATTAAATTGTTTTAAGCAAAGCAAAGTTCAGCAAACTTTGGTCAATTGGAAGAGTTAGATAATACTTTATAGGCCATGGAGAAGCTGTTAAATGTATTGATACTGTAGTTAAATAATTAACTTTTCCTCTATAATATGGGCTCTCGTGATGTGCTGTTTCTTTTCATGGTTTTGCCATTCATTCTGGGATTCTGTTACTCCCAGGCTAATTATACCAAACAGTAGGCTCCTGATGTTTGGAATAAAGGAAATTCAAGGACACTTTTTATTCATTGATTGCTTCCTAGGTAATTTAGGGAGAAGCTTTGTGAATTTGCAGAGCTGTGTATGGCAGCAGTCCAAAAACATTCTGTGTGTATTACTACTGAGCACTCATTGTTGGATAGACCAAGTGAGAAACCAGCATCAAATGAGTGCAATTGAAAACAAGTTCCTTAACTTCTGTTGGTATCTTGATGTTGGTTACATTGTCCATTTAAAGTGTAGAGAGTTGTTAAGGGCCTACACTCCCAAGTGTCTGAACACATTTTGTTTCATGATTGCGATGGTTTGAACCTCATATTGCCATATTTGTGTAACACTGTTGCAATTGTACATAGTATTTCTAACCTTTGTTTTTCAACACGTTCTGAGAGGCATGAGATTGGCATTAGCTATATAGTTTCAGTTCTAAAGTTGCATCAGCTCCCAAGCAGTGCGGTTTAAAAAGAAATCCAATTTTGCTTTCAACCCAATAGAGATCTTTGCAATTCTAATGATTGCAAAGGCTTTTAACATTTATTTTTACTGCAAACACACAGAAAAACTGAGCATTGTAGAAAACGTATTGAAATAACGATATTATGAAAACAAGTCTTGAATAAATAAGCTTCTGGGGCGGGAACCTTTTTTTGATGACTTTTCCTTTTCAAAGTCTAGTTAATGTCCACAGGGATGTTTTATGTGTACGTAATTGCAGAAATTACTTGATAACAGGTTTATTGGATTATGTGAGGAGGAGCACTGGAACATTTGTATTGAGACAAATCGGTCACTCCCTTTACCTAATATTGCAACATTTAACTTTCTACTTTTAAAATTAAAAGATAATCTACTGATTGTATGTTCCATCAACTGCCAAGTGGAAGATGCAATGGAAACTGTGGAACATTAAGGAAATTGCAGGAAACAAAAGGCAGACCACCTGTCATTTAAATATTTCTGATCAGAAGCGTAAAAGGCCTTATCTATTCTTGTATGTCAATGTTTTTGACACAGGCAGTACTGATTATAGGATCTTCTCTAATCACAATCATGGTACCGTTAGCCAGTTGAACTGATTTGGTTTATTATTGTCACATAGAACAAAGAACTAAGCTTACCCCGACCCCGATGCTGCCCAGATGAACTAAAACCCCCTATCCATTCAGGGACCATATCCCTCTATTCCCATCCTATTCATGTATTTCTCAAGATGCCCCTTAAAACTCACTATTGTATCTGCTTCCACTGCCTCCCCAACGGCAGTTCCAGGCACCCACCATCCTCTAAAAAACTTGCCTTGTATGCATCTTAAACCTATGTCCCCTTGTAATTGACTCTTCCACTCTGGAAAAAAGCTTTTTCTCCAAACAAACCAAGTTTCTCCAACCTCTTCTCATAGCTAATGCCCACCATTCCAGGTAACATCCTAGTAAATCTTTTCTGTACCCTCTCCAAAACCTCCACATCCTTCTGGTAGTGTGGCCACCAGAATTGAACACTATATCCCAAGTGTGGCCTAATTAAGGTTCTATAAAGCTGCAACATGACTTGCCAATTTTTAAACTCAGTGTCCCAGCTGATGAAGGTAAGCGCACCGTATGCCTTCTTGACTACCTTCTCCACTTGTATTACTACTTTCAGTAACCTGTGTACCTGTACACCCAGATTCCTCTGCCTATCAATACTCTTCAGCGTTATACCATTTACTGTATATTTCCCATCTGTATTAGATTCCGAAATGCATTATTTCACATTTGTCCAGATTAAACTCCATCTGCCATCTCTCCGCACAAATTTCCAACAGACTTGGGCAGAGAGATGTATTGATATGCAGTGAAAAGTATTATTTCTTGCGTGCTATACAGACAAAACATACCGTTCATGGAATACATAGGTGAGAAGGAAAGGAGAGAGCGCAGAATGTAGTGTTACATAGCTAGGGCATAGTGAAAGATCAACTTAATATAAGGTAGGTCCATTCAAACATCTGATGGTAGCAGGGAAGAAGATGTTCTTGAGTCAGTCGGTACGTGATCTCAGACTTTAGTATCTTTTTCCCAACAGAATAAGGTGAGTGAGTATGTGTCAAGGTGCGTGGGGTCTTTGATTATGCTGGCTGAATTTCTGAGGCAGCAGGAAGTGTAGGCAGAGTCAATGGATGGGAGGCTGGTTTGCGTGATAGACAGGGCTACATTTACAATTGTCTGAAGTTTCTTGATGTCTTAGTCAGGACTGGAGCCATACGAAGCTCTGATACATCCAGAAAGGATGCTTTCTATGGTGCGTTTGTGAAAATTGGTGAGAGTCGTATTGGACTGTCCATAGGGGTAGCACAATGGTTAGCACTGCTGCCTCAAAGTGGCAGCGACCCATCCAGGTTTGATTCCGGGTCACTGTTTGTATGGAGTTTGCACATTCTCCCCGTGTCTTTGTGGGTTTCCTCCAGGTGCTCCAGTTTCCTCCCACAGTCTGAAAAATGTGCTGGTTAGATGCATTGGCCACACAAAATTCTCCCTCATTGTACCCAAACAGGTGCCAGAATGAGGCGTCAAGGGGATTTTCTCAGTAACTTTGTTGCAGTGTCAACGTAGGCCTACTTGTGTCACTAATAAATAAACATGCTGAATTTCCTTAGGCAGTTGGAATTAACAACCCCAATGATCTGACTTCCAACTGTTAGTTGCTGTTTTACCTTGCTGGTCTGCTTACTTAATACAATGTTCTCATCATTTGCGTGATGAGAATCATAGAGCATTCTATCTACTTGGTGATTATTAGTTTCAGTGAAGAATTGATGTAAAAGCACACTTCTTTTCAGATTACAGGATTAGGTTTTTCTGCTGAGTGGTGTGTGTCATTTCAAGCATAGTTGAAGTAAAGACCCAAATGCAGTTGATGCAGGTGTGAAAGTCATTGTCCTACAGCAACCTGCTGCATAGATAAAATGAGCATTTCTGATGTCTGTTGGTTGTGTGGTTCAGGTTTAATAATGGAACACAGCTGTTTGCTCATGAGGATGGAGCTTGTAGGTGGAAATGCATGGCGATCGAGAAATAAAAGAACGAAACTTTAAAAAATGACAAGTTGTTAAATCATATGAGAGAACCAATTGTCAGAAGCATATAACATCTGATAGGAGCAAGAGGTCTGGCAAGCTAGATAGTAAATCACAGAGGTAGATCTGATGGATGGTACTGCCTGGAAAGCACTCTGATCTTCTAGGTTTAGTCAAATGAATAGTGATGAATAGACAAATAACTAGGCAAATTGTAGTGACAGGAATAAATACTCGCACATCTAAGGTACCCAGTGATTTTTCTTCAGATATTTATTAAATGTTTCATATTTGACCAATGACTTTGAAATGCAGATACTCTTTCAATTCAGGGAACAGAAGACCATAAGAAAGAAGAGCAGGAATAGGCCCTATATCCTATCCAATTTGCTTTGCCAGTCAATAAGATTGTGAGTGATGTACATCAACTCCAGTCTTTGCACCTTTTCTCTATTTCCCTAATTACCCCAGTGACTAAAATTTGATTCTCAGTCTTGAAGGTGGCACGATGCTTAGTACTGCTGCCTCACAACACCAGAGACACGGGTTTGATTCCAGACTTGGGGTCACCGTCTGTTTGTGCGTTTCCTCTGGGTTCTCCAGTTTCCTCCCACAGTCCAAAAGGCATGCTGGTTCGGCGCATTGGCCATGCTAAATTCTCCCTCAGTGTACCCGAACAGGTGCTGGAGTATGGCAGTTAGGGGATTTTCAGAGTAACTTTATTGCAGTGTTAATGTAAGCCTATTTGTGACACTAATAAATGATAAACTAAAAACTGTATACTCATTTATTGAGCCTTAGTATCCACAGCTCTGGGGGAAATCATTCCAAAGGTTCACAACCCCCTATATGAGAGAATTTATCTTTATTGTGTTCCTAAATGGCCAAATCTTTGTCATGATGTGCAGATGCCGGCGTTGGACTGGGGTAAACACAGTAAGAAGCCTCTCAACACCAGGTTAAAGTCCAACAGGTTTATTTGGTAACAAATGCCACTAGTTTTCAGAGCGCTGCTCCTTCATCAGGTGAGTGGGGAGTTCTGATCACAAACAGGGCTTATAAAAACACACACTCAGTTTGCAGAATACTGATTAGAATGTGAGTCTTTACAGCTAGTCAAGTCTTAAAGGTGCAGACAATGTGAGTGGAGATAGCATTAAGCATAGTTTAAAGAGTCTCCAGACAGGACAGTAAGTGAGATGTTGCAAGCTCAGGCAAGTCATGGGGGTTACAAATAGTGTGACATGAATCCAAGATCCTGTTTGAGGCTGTCCTCGTGTGCAGAACTTGGCTATCAGTCTCTGCTCAGCAACTCTGCGCTGTCGTGTCCTGTGAAGGCTGCCTTGGAGAATGTTTACCCAAAGATCGGAGGCCTAATGCACATGACTGCTGAAGTGTTCCCCGACAGGAGGAGAACACTGTTGCCTGGTGATTGTCAAGCGGTGTTCATTCACCTGTTGTCGTAGTGTTTGCATGGTCTCCGCAATGTACCATGCCTGTAAAAACTCACATTCTAATCAGTATTCTGTAAACTGAGTGTGTGCCTTTATATGCACTGTTTGTGATCAGAACTCCCCACTCACCTGATGAAGGAGTGGTGCTCTGAAAGCTAGTGGCATTTGTTACCAAATAAATCTGATGGACTTTAACCTGGTGTTGTGACAAATTTTTGTCACACTGCTAGAAGAAACCTTCTCTCAAGAATGTTAGATGTTTCAATGAGAGCCCCGCTCATTCTTCTAAACACTAGACAATATAAGCTCATTCTACTTGATCTCTGCTCATCGGAGGCCTTCTCATTCTAGGACTCAATTCAGTAAATTTTTTCATCTTTCTAAGAGAAATATGGCCTTCCTAAGGTAAGGAGGCAAAAACTGTACACGGTACTCTAAGTGTAGCCTCACCAAAACGCTTGTAAATGCAAAAAAAATCTTGCGTTGATAGAGCATCTAACTCATTATTGCTGGACAGTCTGTACATCAAGCCATATACATGGAGAGATATGAAAAATATATTCAATATAAGTTCCAGTGTCTATGTTAAATAGTGTGATTATTACAGACTGCTAGGAACCACAAAACATAACACCATCGATCTTTATTTGTGCAACCAATTCATGTATCTTGCTATGAATGCTTTGTGCGTATGTCAATTTTAATTTTAACATTTTGCTAATTTTCCGTGATGGAGGCCCAAATACATTTTCTTATAAAGTACGCTCTGTCCCTTCCTGACACACGCTACTTAATTTTACCCAAAGCTTTACTCTGCTCCATACCTTGACTTATCTCTTTGGATTTGTATCAAGTCCCAATATATTCTGAATTTCAAATCTGCTTTTTTAATATATTTTAAAATCAACCATACAAAAAGTGCAAAAATA
Organism: Carcharhinus amblyrhynchos; assembly: GCF_965287045.1. Lineage (NCBI taxonomy): Eukaryota > Metazoa > Chordata > Chondrichthyes > Carcharhiniformes > Carcharhinidae > Carcharhinus > Carcharhinus amblyrhynchos. The sequence continues at coordinate 44,865,000 of NC_137336.1, forward strand.
TGGCAGGGCTGAAGATCACTTCTCTTGTGGATTGAAACCATGTCCTTGTCCTGAGGCAATAAAAGGGACCTTACAGACCTTTAACTCGATGCCTTCTCTGACACTAGTTCAGAAGGGCATTATCAATTGAATTGATCTTTCAAATACAAAGACATTGGCAACCTGAAACTCTTAAGGTGTGAAATACAAAATGAAGGCTGCATAATTGATTTAACCCCACTTTATTCGCACTTGTAGAAGGTCATGTGATGAGATAGGCATACATTCTGTGTGTTTTTAAAACAGCAAGAGGTTGCTCAACAGAGTTCCATCAAACCTGCCACAAGCCATCTAAGAAGCCAAGGTAACAAACAGCAATATCTTGAAAGAAGGAGAAGGACTCGTTTTCTCTTCCCACCCCAACCTATTCCAAATTCAGGCTTACTTGAGAAACAACCTCCTGGAAATTTAACTACACACAGCCTCGCAGCATATTGAGTATTCTTTATTTTGCAAGGCCTTCACTTCAACTAAAGCATCAATTCATCTAAGGATTTACAGGCCTGTCACAGAAGAGATTGTGAGAACTATGCAGTTTTGCTTTCAAAAGTAATTATACATGATAGTGAGTGAAGAGTCACATTTAAACATCCAGGGCAAGTGTGTGATGATAAATAACCTCTTTTATCTTGAAGCTCATTAAAAAGCTTGTTGCTAGAATCACTTAATTGGGGCATTCATTCTGAGATTAAGAAAACACACAATCACAGGCAGTAAAAAGGAATGCAAAAACTCTGCCCAAGACACTTATAAAGGTACCCTTACATAAACCTTCTTTCCCTGTTATTAGTTCAAAGCCTTATCTATTGCCAGGGTATGTGTCAGTCTTACAGCAGCAGATCCCACAAATGAGATTAATTATCACTTAAACTGATTTTGGTGATTTTAGGTAGGTGTTTAATGTTCGATGAGAACTCTGTAGTCTTTAGATTATACAATGGAATCTCTCAGATCCACCTGAAATGGTTATTATAACAGTACTTCTGAAGGACAGTACCTTCACCAGTGCAGGACTCTTCCACAATGCATTCAAATCCTGAGACTTCAAGCTAATTTGGTTCCTGTGGTTCAGAGGTGAAAGCCGAATGTGATAATGAGGTTCAATATCTTTCCTATTTCTATTGAAAAGTTGTAAGTATTCTTTTCCCCTGTATTATCTGTAAGTCACACCATTTCAGGAGTTTTTCTGTGTTAATGTGACACTCTATAAATCTATGTCCTGCTTCTTTCCTTCCTAAATACTTCTCATTCCATTGCACTCTCATCTCCTTTATCCTTTTCGCCTCCACTTTTCTGTTGTCCTCCTTCACCCACCATCTTTCTCCTTCCCTTCCTCCTCTTCCTGTGTTTGCATCCTCTCCTCTTCACTTTTTCCCTTTTTTCTCCGCTCCACCTCCTCTTTACCAGTTATAGATAAAATATTTTAATTATTCAAGATTCAATCTTCTCCCTTCACCCTACTGTAACTGTCTCATACACTATATTAGCTTGACTGTTTATTTAATCGTTTTGAAATAATGTTACGTTGTACTGTTTCCTATCAATTCATTCCAATATAGCCATAAGGCAGGCAGCAAGTGAGAAATATACCTAAACATGACATTAGTCTCACCAGGCTAACAATTAAATTGCACAATCTACCATGAATTTCAATTGTTTTTTCTGTAAGATCCCACTGAGGTCTGTTAAAACATGTATTTTGCGTCGCATTTAATTTGTCATGTGCATCCTGGAAATGATCAGGTTGCCGGATTACATGAATGCTTTTCAAAGCTACAAGTTCAGTGGAATGCTCTGGTTTGCAAAAGTGGTGTACATACAATAATTATATTTGATTAGAGTTAGAATAGGTTTGTAACCAGACATGGCTCTGCTATTCTTAACGTTATCCTCACGCCACTTGAGTCTCAGGCACAGTGGTTAGCACTGCTGCCTCACAGTGCCAGGAATCCAGATTTGATTCCAACCTTGGGCGACCGTGTGGAGTTTGCACATTCTCTATGTGTCTGCGTGGGTTTCCTCTTGGTGCTCCAGTATCATCCCACAGTCCCAAAGATGTGCAGGTTAGGTGGATTGGCCACGTTAATTTGCTGTTAGTGTCTACAGATTGTGTGGATGAGGTGGATTAGCCATGGTAAATGTGCAGGGTTATGGGGAGCAGGGACCAGGGTAAGATGCTTTTTTGGAAAGTAATTGCAGGATCGATGGGCCAAATGGCTTCCTTCTGCACTGAAAGGAATCTATGATTCTATGGAAATCAACTCCAAGTGGGTAGAAGTTTAGGAGAGGCTGCTTATATTGCCAAAAATTGCCAGTGTTTGTTGATTCAGGCTGGAATAAGCCAGCCATGTTTTAAACTATTTCAAAAGTTTTAACGCACGCCATTATAAAAATAAAGGACAGTGATTGTCATACACACTGTCAGCAATACAAAATGGGATTTTTGACAAGCGGTCTTGGTAAATTGAGGATTAGATGATCTATTGTATAAGATTGCAAAGGCTAGCAGCACACAACAGCAGCAATACTGATGGATTTGCAGTGTATGCAAACACTGCAGTCCAGCCTTAAACTGCCACAGGCACTTCCAAATTAAACCATGATCATTTGCACCCTTTAACAAGGTACAAAACAGAGAGTAAATGACAGGCTGAATATACAACATTTTTTCTGTTTGGTGCTCCAATTGCCGGATGCTAACCTAGCAGCGGTTTGCCAGTTGCCAAATCAAAGCATTGTTTTCCAGCTTAATTGAAATTTGCCTATTAATTTAAGATATATTGGCCTAGTTTCTAATGCAACTGTTTTGTGTCTTAAAATAATTATATGATAAAGCATCATTTACCATTTAAAACAATCTGATGCTTATCTCAGGCATTGGAATGAGGAACTTAGGTTTTTAAAGAGCTGGGTTTGGATGGCTAAAATGTCTGTGATAATAGGAATTTAATAAAAGGAATGCAAACCTTTTCAAATCAATATCGGGTTTCATTCTTCCTGTAATATCAATTGAATTGAAATGATAATTTAAAAATAGTGTCTAGTTTTTTTTAATGATGGTGCTGCTGACTACTTCTTAACATATTGCAGGCTCGCACAGAGTATCTCATTATACTGGAACAGCTGTCAAACTCTAATGCAACTTGCGTAATGCAATCAATATTGAAGAAGCCTCGCAGCTCGTTTTACTCTTCCTACGTTGACAGTTGATCCCTGGGACACACACTTCAATTGCAGATGCTGTTCTAAAGCTGAATTGCCAAAAACACAGATTAACTCTTGTCATTTCAACTAAAATTTAACTTAAAAGTTGCAGACCTGGGACAAAAAAAACATATTGTGTCTTAAAACTGTGTCTCAATCCATTGTGCAATATGGAACTTCCCCATGGTTTGATATGGGTTACAACACACATGGTGCAGTGCTGTAGCAAACATTGCAGTGTTATTATGAAGAAGCTGAAGATGTTTGCTTCTCTTGCATCACATTTCGGTGAACAGATTTCAGTGATCTCCATAACTTTTCTTAATTCACATTTTATTTACATGAAGTCATAAAATAAAGTGACTTATCTATGTACAGTCATAATATAAATAATTTTTTTTAATATAATGAATTTTTTAATATAATCTGAAGAGGATCCATAATTCAGTGGAGTTTAGGAAAGTGAGAGAGGATCTCATAGAAACTTATTCTGACATGATTAGACAGGGTAGATTCAAAAAGAATGTTCCCAGTGGTGGGGGAGTCCAGAATTAGGGGTCGTAGTTTGAGGATAAGGGGAAAACCTTTTAGAACTGAGGTGAGAAGAAATTTCCTCACCCAGAGGGTAGTAAATATGTGGAATTCACGACTACAGAAAATAGTTAAGACCAAAACATTATCTGATTTCAAGAAGAAATTAGATGTAGCTTTTGGGGCTAAAGGGATCAAGGGATATGGGAGGAAGGATATTGAATTAGATGATCGGGAATGACGGAGCAGGCACAAAGGGCCAAATGGCCTACTCCTGCCTCTCGTTTCTATGTTTCTATAGTTGCTGTTGTCTTGAAAATGACCACCGCTTGGTTAATTGTGTTGATTATCCTAAATGTTTTGTGAGAACTAGTGTGATCCAATCCAAAATTTGGTTATTTGCAAAGCAAACAAGCTCTAACATGTCTGACAGTTGTATTTTTATTTTGTGTCAGATCTGCTGTGGCAATTATTCCTTTTTGTGTTTGCTGTGACCCAAGATTGCAGACAATGTGGCCTGACACTATTGTGTGAGAAATTTATGCTTCTTTGAAGCGGAAGGGAATGGGATTTATTATATCCTCATTAGTGCTTAAGCTTGTTGGCTTCATATCATTATTAGAAGTTCAAGTCCGCAGGTTGTCAAGCACTTAAATTTCCCAGCTGAAACCATCTAGACGATCAAGGCCTTAAAGGCTTAAATGATGAGGTCACTTAATTTGTTGTCCCCTATGTTCGACAGTTGAGGGGGTGATCTGATCAAGGTTTTTAATGATAAGTGGGTTTGAATCAGTTTCTCATGTCAGGGTAGTGAAAGCTGGAGCTCCCCCACCCCACTCCAAAGCTGTGGGTATTGGATCATGTGAAAATTTCAGGCGTGAATACGATAAATTTTTGTTAGGTGATGCATAGACAAAACAATGCAATTGATGCATATGTTAGCCACTTATGATCTGAAGGAATGGTGGAACAGATTCAAGGGGCTGAATGGCCCTGATCTATGTTTCTATTTGTGGTTATATTAGCTCTCATTGCATAAACCGGTACATTATTAGCATGTTTAGCAAGGAGATAAATTACAGAACGAGTACAGAAATTGTTTAACAAGTCTGCTGCATTTTCTGTTAATACCAATTTGTTTCCTTGAACAACAGGAATTACTTGTGCTCCCTCCCCCACTCCTGTCACTGCCCCATGTTGAGAAGGCTCACTGAGGTAGATTTTAAAAAAAATGCAAGATTTGCCACTCAAAGTTGCAGAATGGATTTTTTTTCCTTTTGGTATTTTTGTTCACAACAGACTGTTGGTATATTTTGACATTGAGACTTTCTATGTTGCATCTCTGTATTGTACTAACTTTAGGATGTCACGCCTTCTGACATCAGTGTGTGATTTCCTAAGTAGCATTGTCAATCAAATAGCGAATTAGGGACAGTTTTGTACAATGGGCTCATGCCCACCAGGAAGTGGATGAAGAATGCCCAAATCCATTTTACGTAAGTTTCTCACAGCCAAAAAGCAGATGGTACTTTCATCCTATTATTATGATTGGATTCAAATCCACATACCAGAATTGAAAGGTCAGTGGCTATCCCGTTCTTCTACCAACATCCGCTTTTACTGAGTTTACAAATTAAATCAAAAGCTAAGTACTGGGAATGTTGGAAATCTAAAATAAAGGCAGATAACGCTAGAAAAACTCAAAATAAAAGGTCATTAATCTGAAATGTTAGCTGTTTCTTTCTCCAGAGATGCTGCCTGACAGCTGAGTTTTGACAAATTTTGTCCCATTAAACTTTGGTTATGAAATTTATAATAATTTAATATTACTTCCTTTCTGTTTTCAAAACCTGCCTCAAGACTCCTACGCTGAATAACTTTTAAACTAGCTCATTCTTTGATAGTGACATGGTACTAATATTAAGGTCATGCCATTTCCAGCAAAGAGCAAGTGTTCTTGTGCCAGTGTCAATTTCCAGAGTCGAACCAACATTTATTAAGAGTTACATCATTTACTCCTGGGTCTAAATTCAAGGAGGGTCCTCTGCATAGGTTTCCCAACGATTGACAGTTGATTATCTCAGCCGAGGTCAAGATTTGCGGGAGAGATCAAAATGGAGGGAGTGGAGGCCCAAAAGAAGGGTCAAATTTTCACTTCCAAGTTGGGTGTGCAATGTAAGAGGAAAATTCCCAATTCCCCAAAGCTAACTGGGGAGAAACCACTCCAAGAGGTCAGATGTGTTTGGTTGGGGAGCAGATGGGGGCTAACGAGTGTCAGGCCCATCACTCCCAGAAATAGTGTGGAGGTAGACACAAGGGCTGCCAAGTGCTGAGGTGGGCTGCTTAAGAGGCCTGCCTAGGTGCTCTGAGTAATAGGAACAGTAAAACAGCCCACAAGTCTTCAACCCAACCACTTCCCATGCCTAATATATTCCAGCTCATGCTCTGTGACTCCCTTGACCCCTCATAGAATCATAGAAACCCTACAGTACAGACAGAGGCCATCCAGCCCATCAACTCTGTACCGACAATAATCCCACCGAGGCCCTATCCCTGTAACCTTACGTATTTGCCCCAGTAATCCCTCTAACCTACGTATCCTGGGGCACTAATGGGCAATTTAGCATAGCTAATGCACCTAACCAGCACATCTTTGGATGTACCTTCATGCCATCCTTATCAATCTATGCATCTGTGCCCATTCCCCCATTGCCCTTCATACCGTCCATGCTGACCCAGGCCGTTTTACCCAGCCCATAGTCCTTTATAGCCATTGAACGTCTTAATGCCAGCTTATGACCGCACCCCCCCCCTCCTGGAACCCCATCATCCCCATAGTCCCTTTGCCAACTTAGTGCTGACTCATTTCTCCACACCCACCACCCTCCCTCCTTACACCCTTCATGCCAATTCATCCAGTATCCACCATGGGAAAACAGCAGAGCTATGCTGCGAGGAAAGAAAATGAAGTTCTAAATATCTATTTCAGATTTCTCCATATTAAAAAGAAACACTCTCAATGATGAAAGCGAATCCCAGTGATTGAATGGATAGAAATGAACAAAGCTGTACTTGTTCTTTTATTTTAATAAGACGAATTACATGAACTGAAATATCCACACATTTACATGTTGTGTTATTATCCTGCTCTTTCATATTCTGCTTCAATGCGGTTTCCAGTCTATAGTTCTGTCATAAAAGACGTTTTGTTAACAGCCAGCTTCAACCCTAACCAGATTTATGAGCAATTTGTGAGAGAGTCTGGTTCATTGAGGTATGCAAGAATTTGTTCAGCTTTTTCCATCTGCTCAGGATTTCTCCTGAATAAGCCAGGTGGTCACTTCCACTAATTGCAAGTCAAAATGGGAGTTTTAAGGTTATCAAAAGGAATTAAGTCATAATACCATTCCTAGAATTTCTTTGCTGCGGATTATACTGATAGTGAATTTCTGGATCTCAGTCAATGAAAGTAACTTTAGAATACTCAGAATGGCACATCTGATCCGCTTGCCGGTTTCATTTCAATGTGAAATAAATGTCAAATATCCATACTGCTAAATTGTATAGGGCTCCACAGACCTCATTGCTTTGCTTTTAACCCCCCACAGAAACCAAACATAAATTACCCAGTAACTGCCCATTGGCAGCTGGGCCACCCTCGCTACCTGCACTAATCGTATAATTGTGATCGGGACAGGGTTGGACCAGGTAGATGACAGGCTGCCAGTGGATTTAAAGTGTCCCCTACCTTCAACCCTGTCAATGAAAAGCATTAAATCTAGTCTGTGGCCATTATGGAACTGAAGGAGGTATTTGGCCCATCAAGACTTTGCTGACTCTCTGTAGGGCAATTCAATCAGTTCCATTTCCCTGCTCTGTCCTCGTAGCCCTGCAATGTTTTAGCCCTCAACTGCCCAAGCACTTTCCTTCTTGAAATCACTCTTCCCTTACACCAGGTCATTCCAGTTCAGCCCCCACTTCAAAATAAATTCTCCCCTAGATCCTTCCTGCATCTTTTGCCCAAACCTTTAATCAGTTTCCCCTCGTCCTTGTACTATCAGCTAATCGAAACAGCTTTTCTTAGTCTACCTTATCTCAGCTGTCATAATCTTGTATACCAAATGTATACATAAAATCTCCTTTCAATCTCTTTTGGCCCAAGAAAACAACTCCAGTTTATGTAAACTAACCTTGTAGCAATATCCCACATGCCTGGAACCATTGTAGTAAATCTCCTGTGTCCTCTGCACCCTTTCAATGGCTTTCATATTTATTTAAGCATAATGACTGGACTTGATGCAATAGTCTAGTTACAGCCTAACTAGTGTTTAGTAATGGTTCAGTATAACTTCCTTCCTTTTGTACTCAATATTTCTATATATGGAGCCCAAGACCTCATATACATCACTAACTACTCACACTGCATCCTACCATTTTTGAGGATCGTGTCACTTGAACCCCTGTGTCCCTCTGTCCATGTACATTCTTTAGAACTGCGGCATTTAGTCTATATTGCCTCACTCAATTCCTTCTGCCAAAATTAATTGCCTCATGCTCGCTATATTAAATTGCATCTGCCTTGTCTGACCATTCTACTAGCCTATCTGTCTTATTGCTATTGAGTGGTATTATCCTCATTGTCAGCCACACCTTCACGTTTGGTATCACTGTGGAATTTTGAGACTTTACTTTGTATTCCAATATCCGAGTTACTTGTACATATAAAAAAAACAGTGGTCTTAGCCTTGAACCTTGGGGAACATTTGTGGTAACCATTAAACAGCCATTTACTACAATTCATGTTTTCTGTTCTTAAACCATTCTCTTTCTATCCAAGATGACACTAACCCTCTTGTTCCATGAGTCCAAGACTTTGTTAACTTTCTTATGATAACATCCACTGCATTCCTTAATCAATCTTCTCAGTTATTTCGTCAGACAATCCAAGCAGAGTAATCAAACACCATCTGCCTCAATGCTGACTCCTCTTCTTTGACTTAAACCTCTCCAAATACCTATCTTTTTTTTCCTCTGGTCATTGTTTTGAAAACCTCACCCGCCACTGATGTTAAGCAACTGGGAAGTCCTTACAGCTTTACATTTGCCATTCTTCAATCTTTTGCCATCTCTCCTCTTATCAAGAAAAGATTGAAAGATTATGGCAAGCCCTTCCATCATCTTCACTTCTACTTGCTTCAGCAACCTACCTGGGGATGCATGTCCAGGTGGGCCAGGTGATTTATCCAATCACAGCCAAACTTTCCAATGCACTATATAATTCCTATTCATTTTCATCTCATCCTTTCGGAGCAGCAGTGGTTAATATGTTGCCAGTGACCCAGGTTCGATTCCAGCCTTAGGTGACTGTCTGTGTGGAGTTTGCACATTCTCCTTGTGTCTGGTTTTCCTCTGAGTGCTCCAGTTTCCTCCCACAGTCCAAAGATGCACAGGTTAGGTGGATTTGCCATGGTAAATTATCTCTTAGTGCCCCATGATGTATAGGTTAGGGGGATTAGTGGGGTAAATGTGTGGGGTGCCAGGATAAGATGCTCTGTCAAAGAGTCAGTGTAGACTTGATGGGCCAAGTGGCCTCCTCCTGCACTTTAGAAATTCTGTAATTCCTCTTTTTGCTCCACTCCTATCAATATTTTTCAGCATCCTCTTCCCACTAAGTTGTTTATTTTGCAAAAATATATTTTATTAGTAAAATATCTGAAAGAATGTTACAAACATTTCAAAATGGCTGTCACCCAAAGTGCAGGTTCTCTACTTAGATCATGTTCCCTCCGAGGTGCTTCAGTGCAGTCAAAGAAACATTACAGGCATTTCAAAATGGTCATTACACATAGGTATTTAAGTTGTCTAAATAGATCAGGTTGCACTCTGAGGTGTTTCCATACAATTGTGATACATCTAATATTCACTGTATAGAGCAATACAAACTGTTCAATAAACGTTCTAATCTTACCCAGCCCTCTAAGCACACTCATTACCCCTAATAGGCCCCACCCATCTCTTACTACATTTTAGAATCAATCATCTCTGAGTATCTTACCCAGACCCTCTCCCCTGCCCTATCCCTGTAACCTATTTATTATGGCTAATCCATGTAACTTATGCATCTTGGGTCACTAAGGGGCAATTTAGCATAGGCAATTTACCACTGCCACCATGCCAAAAAAAAACTTGAACTGGGTATAAAATGAGCTGGCCATTCATGTCACCCTTTCTATGCTATGACTGAAGATCAGTGTGAAATGATAGAAATGATTAATCACAGTTATAATCTGAATCTTTATTTTCAAAACCAACCTGTGTGACCTTAGCTTCAAATCTGAAATGTGAACAATTGCAAAGTGTAAAGTGTTTTTCAACTTGATGTGAAAATTCACTCAGAGTAAAGTTTGAAATGACCACTGGGTGTTAGAACACTAACTTTTATGCCAAGGATTCATGAAGCTTTACTACACAGCTTTATTGTATCCAGCCATTGAAAAACATTATGGCCTAAATTTTACAGCCTCTCCCACCCACTAGGATATTACGGCCTGGCTGAAGTAAATGGCAATTTAAATGGCCCACCTTGTCCACGGAGGTGGAGTGAGGTATGCCATGATGGGGCCTTACAATCTGACCCGTGAGATGTCTCGCTGTGAAATTTGATGGAAGTAATAACAGCTCTGATAGTTATTGAATTGGATGCTGTCTTATGTCTATGCTGAGATAGTGGATTTTAGCTGGAATGATGGTAAGCGCACAATAGTTGGTTTCAGGGTCAATGTGTGAAGGACGGAGAGACATGCCAGAGATCTGTACTCCTGTTCTCTGTATATTGACTGCTGAAGAGAAGTGTGGAATAGTGGAGATCTGATGAGGACAGGATTGGGCTTTATGTACTCATTGTCTAGGTTCACAGATGAATGAAAACCATTAGCAATTCATGTTTTATTTTGAACGCAGAAGTTTAATTATGCCATGAAGAATAGCAATTGTAAAAAAAACCATGAGAGTGAAATATTAGCTGGCTGGACGAAACCTTGTATCTATTCAAACGTCACATTCTAAAGTGGATGATATGTCCATGTTTTGTCGCAAATTTTAATTTTCTCCTTGGATGTATTTAATTTGAAACATTGTTTAATAGACGCCTCGATACTTTTTCTTCCCCACCTCCCACATTGTCGCGACTTCATCTAATTTGGATAGCAATGTTGTGTTAATTGGAAACTGGCCTCGGGTTGCAGTGCTGTAATTAAATTTGGTTGAGGTTTCAGATCGAGGTACTGTACTTAACTTTTGTGCTTGGTTTGGAATTGTTCCTCATTGTTCAGTTGACACCTGAGATTGGTGTGACCAGTCACAAGACGTGTTATCTTTCCAACATTGCAAAGGTTGCATTTTCATTTCAATAAAAGGGTTGCTTAATATTTATCAGGAGGCCTTTTCCTTATCAGCCCTACACAGCAATTGAACAGCATGTCAAAAATATATTCACTTTTATTGTTACTTTACAATGCTTTATGTCTTGCATGGAGCCGAGGACTAATTAAGGTATAGATGTTGATAGAAGTTCCATGTCTAAGTCCAAAAGGCAGTGACTTCAGTTATCAATGATGTGGCATAATTCTAGCGGAAGACTGGAGATAACCCATGTCAATTATACTTCAGTAACTATACCTTGTAAGGTTTGAAAAGACCTGAGACAAATTTGTAATTGAAGAATAAAGATCTGAAGAACTGGCAGCCAACCATTCCCCCTTTTCCCAAAGCACAGCAATGTGAGCAACAACAAAAAAAGATCTTTGCAGAAAACTAGCCTGAATAATTGTGATTTGTACTAACGATGGAACTGTTTGTTTGAGTGATATCGTATCCTAAATACTAATAATGTGACGTAGCTACTGCACTAATTATTAACATCACTGTACACTTTGCCTTAGATTAACTACTCATTCAGAGAATTTTGTAGGTCACAAAAATTATTAACTCAATATTGAGTACTTCACTGAATTCTTATCTAACACCCAACTTATCGTTATTTATTATTGACAAGAAGAATGTGAGATAGAAAGAAAGAATTTGCATTTAAATTGTGCCCTTTGTGCCCTCCATGTCCCAAGGCACCTCACGGCTAATGAATTATTTTAAACAGTAATCACTGTTGCTTGGTAGATAAATGCAGCTGTCAAAATGCACAGTGAAATCCCACAGCCATTTTGGTCAGGTTACCCAAGGAGTACATGTTTACTCACGACCAAGAGAACGCCTGGTGTACTTTGGAAAGCCTGCAGATAGAGCCTGTTGCAGCTGCTTGATGGGGCCTCAGTTTAAAGCTTCATCCAGATAATAGCATTTCCGACATTGCAGTGATCCCTCATTCCATGAAAAGATGTCAGCCGAGATTATTATGTGCTCAAATGTTGAAGTCTTGGAGTGCAGCTTGAACCCACAGCTTACCAGATCAGAGATAGATGTATCATTACTAATTCTCTCAGAACAAAGAATGTTTGCCAATAATGGAAATATTCTGAACCTTGTTATGATGATTATACATTATTAGTTTTTTTTAAAGCCCAATTGTCCCCTTGCCACAGTCTCTCCCTGCACTCCCCCTACCCCAGTGTTCCCCCTTCCCCCGCGTCCCCTCCCCCACTCCCCCCACCCCCTGGCGCGCACCCTCCCCCTCAATTTTTTGAAGTTTTCAGCTTCGTTTGTTGGGGGGTAAAAAGTAGGTTCTCAACAATTGTGCCCAAGTTAAAGGTCCAGTGGTTTTTGGAGATACTGGAAATGTTTAAATGCTGAACAATTCATAATACCTGTAAATATTTCAGTAATAGATACCTTTGTCATACTTCAGTAATGAAACCAAACCTTTGGTTTAAAACTTAACAATATTTATTGCTTTAAAGATAAATGATCACCTTATGTTGTTGTCGAGGTGTCGCAGGATGCTTCCTCGCTGTTTTTGAAGTGCAACATCTGTTAAGTTTTGTTCATCAGATTTTATGTAAACTATTTAATAAATCTATTTTACCTCATTTAATTTTACAGTTTTAGGGAACCAACGTTTCAATCTTTATGAACAAAGATGATCCTTAAAGCTATAATCATACATCATGATTTCCTCCACCTAATAGGAAATCTTTGCTTCCTGCCTTTGTTTGCGAGACAGTCTTTGTAATTATCCTTCAGGATGATTGGTGATAACGCTTGTGGCCTGGAACAATCAGTGCTTCACATCTGTGTAGCACGTGAGAGATTGGAGACCCTCTCCCATGATCTGAGGGGGGTGCTCTTCAATTTCACACTGCAATTTAGTCCCATTCTTCTGATCTTTGGCTGCCCAATACAATCATGGGATTGCTCCTGGGCCCTGCACAAGGTGATCACCACAGGCCCAAGCAGCAGGCAGTCAAGGGGGTTGTTTGCCTTCACTGCTTTCACTAGGAAGGGTACAAAGGAGACCCACCAGGATGTTGACTGAATTGGAGCCTTTCAGCAATGAAGAGGTGGTTAGGCTTATGTTATTTTCCTTAGAACAGAGAAGACTGAAGGGGGACCCAATTGAGGTGCACAAAATTATGAGGGATATGAATAGAAATAAACTTTTGCCTTTAGCAGAGAGGTCAATAACCAGGGGGCTTAGACTTAAGGTAAGGGGCTGGAGATTTAGGGAGGATTTGAGGAAAAACCTTTTCACCAGAGGGTGAAGGAAATCTGAAACTCACTGTCTGAAAGAGGGTAGAAGTGGGAGCACTCACAACATTTAAGAAGCATTTAGGTGAGCACTTGAAATGCCATCTTTAGAGAAACAAATATTTTTTATGGTTTAAGCAGTGGGAAGGTGGGGCAGATGTGATGGGCCAAAGGGCCTCTTTCGGTGCAATGAAACTCTGACTCTATATGCCTACCTGCCTCAAGCCTTGGTGTCCCTAAATAGGAGCACCTTGTGTGAACAGTGGACACAGGAGTGACAGGAGTTCATCACTGCCCATGTAAATGTCACTTTTAAGTTGATTAGTTACACTTCCTTCAAGTTTTTAAAATTTTTTTTGTTGCAGTACATTAGTGCTGTCCCTTTCCAATGGGCACTTAGTTCTTCTTTATTCACATCCTTCTGGTTGGGTCAAAAGGAAGCATAAGTAATGCACGTTGATGCTGTCATCATAAGATTATTATCATTCTATATTATCCTTTAGCATTCACAGTTTGCCTTTCAGAATCATTACAATCCTGGTTCACTCCAAATGTTTTTTGTTCTTTGTTCCGAAGCAAAGATTACATGTGCAAGTCCTTGCTTTCTATGAACTGATATGTAAGTAACCCAGGATCACCAGGTGAACAGTGAAAGCCTTTTATCAATGAGGTACACAGTGGGAATAGTCTCAGATGACACCCCACATTCCTGATCTCCAAAACCAGTAGAAAAGAACTTGATCTTTATCAAAACTGGAATAATCTAGAAGCAAAATAAACACAGCACTGGAATACTTAATTTCATGTCAATATTTGAAAATTACTTTAACGAGATCAAAATTCTGAAGCCACTTTATTACTAGCCTTTGAGTACAAATGCTTTTTAATGTGAGGAATGCGATTCCTGGAGTCTTCTTTTGCTCCTGGCCTGAAAGGTCTGCAAGTTGGAAGTGAATGCCTTGAGCCAGGGTTGTTTGCTTCTTCCCATTCCTTCAAGTTGGGACCAAAGGAAATAAATAATTAGTGCTCCTGATTAGTCAATGTTAATCAACCATGTACAATTTTCACAGGAAACGATAGCTTCTTTGATGTCAGTTCCACACAATTTATGCACATTCAGGATAAAGCAGGACTGTATGAGTCTTGCTTGTAGGACCACCTGGCGGGACGGTTGCAAAGGCTATAGAATGTCGGTGTAGGCAGGTGACAGCCCGATGAACAATATTAATTATTTCTGTCATCTAGGCTGACTTGGCATCTGCTATGTTTTGTTAGGCAATGTGACCTCCTTGGACCTAAATGACGCAGATATCGGACAAAACAGTTAGCCTGTTTAATCTGTCCACAAGCAATCAAGGTAATAAAAGATATGGGGAGCTGCAGCCCAATTGAAATACTTCCCAATTAACCAGCCTTCTCTGATGCCAGGAACTGCTGACCATTATAAAAAAAAGTTATTGTATTTGCAAGCTTATGATTCTAATAAAATGTACAAGACATGAAGCAAAATAGGTTTGTCACATGTAACTGTATCATTTAATGATGCCTGGTAATTTTCAGTGACAATTGTAAGAAGAACACAGCTCCGAGGATGATGGGGTGAATTTTGATTCCTGGCTCAAAGGCAATGGGTTGTGTTGGCCGTTGGCTCAGGTACTGCAGTGGGAGGACCCTCCCATTTTAATAGCCAGGCCTCATTGACATCCTGCTGGCTAGCTGTGCCTGAAATGGACAGCTTGCAGCTTCATGAAAATTCAAGAGTCCTGAGCCTATCAGCAGTGTGCCAGTAAGGTAGCTTTGCAGCTGGAAAGGAGTGAGCCTGAGACAGTAGTTCCCAGAGTTTTCTTCAGAGTCCTGGAGAAACATTCCAAACAAGACCTCCACTCCTTGTTCACCAAGCAAGGCACAGCAGAGATTTGCAGAGAGTCCCTCACACATTCAGCATTAAAATTCCATTGAGATCCCAATAGGACCCCCATTTACAGAAGTTTGTGTGATTCCCACCTGAGACAGGCAAATTCCTCAGCGATCAAAACCACCATTAAAAAGTGTGGGAATGAATCAGTAAGCTTATTGCTTCCATTTTAACTCCCATTTTGCCTGGTTTCCATAGGGCAGAGGGTGTTGCATTCCCCTGGTGAGTCACATGCCTCCTTTATTATAAATGCCATGCAGTCATGGAATGTACAATTTTTCAGCAGAAAAGGACGCCCTTTGGCCCAACTTTTTATGTGCAGGCTGTTTGAAAGAATTACCTAGTTCATCCCACTTTCCTACTTCTTGCCCAAAGCCATGCAAATCTTCCTTTTCTAGCTTCTACTACAAATTTGGGGAGTGCATTTCACAACATTAGAATGAAAGAAAGAGTGCTGAAAGAATTTTCCTCCTTTTTGTGGATTTTTAAGTGTACTCCACAAGTGGCGTGGCCTTATAAATCAGAGCTGACATTCTTCAACAATGAAATGTACACCTTTTAAATCTGTAGCACATAGTAGTGCAACTTTCCATGGTGTGCGATTAAATGAAGAATGCACAAAGTACGGCTTTTGCTTATTTGATGTTTAAATGTGACATACAGGTTGTGGAACCACTTCGAGTGGAAATAGTTTCCCATTATAGTTTTGACCTTCTAAATTTGCCCCGTTAAGAGGTGTTGAATCTGGTTCTCAGTGGCAAGGTTGAAGCAATGATGCGTGCTGATGTGGCAGGCAAGATTGTTTAGACCAGCATTGTGAAAATTGCATAGCCTGCTCAATTTGGCAATGTCAAAGCTCAATTCTTCTGTGACCAAAAATAAAATGACAACTGCCACATTCAGTGCCTTCAGCAAAGGAAATTTGCATTTGCTGCCATAATACTTTGCTTGGAAGCAAAGGAATAACATTTGTGAGGTGAAGCTCTTTGCCTTGGCTGGCATGAACGCTGCCTTCTAATAATAAAAACAGGGTATTTATAAATAATACTCCAAGAACATGGGACCCTATTGGGAATTGTCTGCTGGCTAACCAATTGGATCTTTCCAGTTTAATTAACTATCTACTAAACTGTTGAAGTATATAAATGTCAACATGATACTGGATAAGGACACTGCTCATGTGCTGAAATACTATCTCAGTTGTTTTTTACACTCTAGCCTGTGGTACAAAATAGGTCCCTTCACTTCAATGAAATAAACGAATTGTGATGCAGAAGAGCTGCTCAATTATGGGGAAACAAATCTGCCTGATGGTCAGAATTCAATATAATGAAATACTTATTACGCTAATAAAAACTCTGAAACTGTTGTGGAGAGAAATGTTGTTCTTGACTCCAGCTGAAATACAAAACAAAAAGCACACAAAGTGACCCATTTAGTATATTGAATGAAGGTCAGATGCTCACAGTCAGAGCATACCTGCATTCGGAGGTGAAGCCACCTGCATTCAAGCTGGCATTGAGTATCAAGGACGTGACCTTACTCATTTTTGCCAGCATTACTGAATGAATCCCTGTGATTGATGAGTTGTACAACATCGGCATTTTTTTTGTCAAGAGTTTGAATTATCAGCAGAGTGTTAAGCGCACACGAGCATTGGTGTTGCAGTTGTTGGCAAGTACATTGCAGTGACCAGGAAGAAATAAAGACTGCATTTATTGAGTGCTGTTCCCAACCTCGGAACAGCACAGAGTGCTTTTCATCCAAGGATACAATAATCTGCACTCGGGCAGGTCTTTGAGTGTACCTACACAAGTGGACCAGCAGTGATTCAAGATGGCTCACCACCATCTTCTCAAAGGCAATTAGGTAGGGGCAACAAATCTGACCTTGCCTATGATACCCAAATCCCAGGAATTTTTTTTTAAACAGCAGATTCTGAGCTAGTAGTCAGTTTTTTGTTGGTTATTTCTTCTTAAGATCCAGCTGCCCTGTAAAATGCCCTTTCTTTGGTAAAAGGGATGATTGCTGTTTGCTTGAGGTTTAAGATTACCAGAGCTCAACCCTCAGGCAGTTGCAAGCCA
This sequence comes from Carcharhinus amblyrhynchos, assembly GCF_965287045.1. NCBI lineage: Eukaryota > Metazoa > Chordata > Chondrichthyes > Carcharhiniformes > Carcharhinidae > Carcharhinus > Carcharhinus amblyrhynchos. Next base: position 44,882,469 of record NC_137336.1, read on the forward strand.
CCCTCCAAGTTGAATGTGCATGTATCATTGTAGCATTATTTGGCCATGATATGCCACAGTCTTCTGAAAATGACCTGTCAAAGTCTGACTTGTTCAATGCAAAATATATTATGGATGATTGTATGAATATTGTTTATGATATTGCAGATTAATGCTACTCTTCTAACCATTACATTCATGAATAGGGCAACACACCAAGCTATGTTCATCATGTATTCTACTAAATACATGTATAAGAGCATAGAACAGCTTCCTCTGCATCAAACTTATGGATTCTGCATTTCTGTTTCAAATTCATAATTAACCATCTCCAAACCATACCTCTGAATGGGATTACTGATGGACATCAAACTTAAATGCAGAATATGCAAGAGTTATTCTGAATCTTGAAAAAATGATTACTTGGCTATTTTAGATTTTCTAGCTGTAATCTCCAATTAGCCCATATCTGTAAATCCAGACACTCGATTACTTCAAAGTACCTTCAAATAAATCGCCTACTTTTGTGTAAGCATGGCATCACTGCAGATCTGATTTGTCTGGACATTCCAAAAAGACTCCATTGATTAAATTAAGTAATAGATGGTGAAATTGTGAACTACGAATTCTTCAATCTCCCATAAATTAGTGCCCGTTCACTAACTCGGAGGTTGCCATTTATTATTAGTTTTCTGCATGACCTTAAAATCTTCTGTGACTATTAATTCAAAGCAGTGATTACCAAACAAGCTGTTTATTACCTCGCTAGAAAGTTTGTGTTCTATTCAGGTTTTGCTGGAAGCCTTTGTGAAAATTATAAACCAATTAGTGAAGATCACTCTGTTCATGACCAAAGTCATGGCTTTTGGGGAACTGATTTGGCTAAATCTGAGACAGCTAATCTTTCTAATGCGAATAAAATTCTCAGTTGTTAGCTGCATTCAAAAACATGTTAGTTGTTAACTGTATTCAAAAACATTCTGGTTGTGCGGTGCACTGCCATAGCACTTCTCAGGCCCATTAGGATTAATTGTAGGTATGAGTAGTAGGATTTCTCTCTCCCTCTCTTGTGGTCCACTAGTTAGTTACAGTTACACAATTCCCTAAACCAAAAAAGCACTTAGTAGGAGTCATTCACAACCACATCAAAACACCTTGCCATACATAATACATAAATCTATCAGCAAACCACACTAGAAAAGAATTGGCATTTATATGGCGCCATTCACAGTCCCAGGGTGTCGCAAACCACTTTAAAAGTAATGAAGTACTTTTCAAGTGTAGTCACTCTTGTAATGTTGGAAGTGCATCGTACAGCTGAGTAACATTAATTTGCTTTGAATACATCTTGCAGTTTTCCATTATGCGCAATATAAAGCATCAGTTCTTAAAAAAGAAACTGCTGGCTGACTCCCAATGTACGTGCACTGTGAAAGTATTTTTGATGCAACATTTGAAGGCATTGGTGACCTTCTCTACTACTGAACTCTGGATGTTTACATCAAAGAATTGTGTGCACGCCAGACTTTGCAAGAGCAATCCGAAACTAATCACATTATCCCAGGCTCTCCCCGTGGTCCTGCTTCTACATCAAATATTTATCCAATTTTCTCTTCAGAGATGCAATGGTTTCTGCCCCAATTACCAGCTGTGGTAAAGCATTTCATATTCCAACAACCTGCTTGTGACCTGTAGATGGTGGCTGTTCAGGAGGTGAGAATTCAGATTCCTATCTCTGACCTGCACTTGTGGCCACAGTTTTTGTACGACCTAATTTCATTTTTTGTCAGTGGTAACCACCAGGTTGATGGTGGGAGATTCAGCAATGATAATGCCATTGAATCTCAAGAAGAGATGATTAGATTCTCTTTGCTGGAGATGGTCATTGCCTGAAGTCTGTGTGGATCATAGAATCCCTACTATCCAGAAGGAGGACATTCGGCGAGCCTGCATCGACAACAATTCCATCCAGGCCGTATCTCCGCAACCTGACGTATTTACCCTGCTAGTCCCCCTGACACTAAGGGGTAATTTGGTAGCACTGAGAAGGAACAATCAATCTGAGTGAGTTTCCTTCCAGTCCCAGTGTTATTTGCCACTTATCAGCCTGAACCTGAATGTTGTCCAAATCTTGCTGCATATGGAAACAGGCTGCTTCAGTATCTGAGGAGTCATGAATGATGCTGAACAATCATCAGCGAACATCCCCATATCTGACCTAATGATAGAGGGAATGTTATTGATGAAACAGCCAAAGATGGTTGGGCCTGGGGCACTAACCTCAGTGACTGTGATGTCCTGGGACTGAAACAATCAGCATCCAACAATCACAACAATTTTGCTTTGTGCTCGGCATGACTCCGAACTGTCTTTTTCCTCTGATTTCCATTAACTTTGATTTTGTTGAGACCCTTTGGTGCAACACTTGGTCAAATGCTATCACTTCAGGTATCGTTATAGTTCAGGGACAGGTTTAATTGTAGTGCCATTTCCTTGGAAGCAAACCATTGTTCAGTTTCTTTACGAGTGTATTATATTTGGTTTCAGAAGGCTGTTGAGAATATATTCACTTTCTAACTCAGTTTAAGTTATCTGAAAGTTGTTGATGAGATCAGAAATGAAAAAGTGAAAGTAAGATTTGAGATGGAAGAAATTAATTTGGGAAGAAATTACAAAAAGAGTTGCAAAAATTCATATAGAATCCTAGAATCCCTACTGTGCGTAACGAGACCATTCGGTCCATCAATCCTATACCAACAACAACCCCACCCAGGTCCTATCCCTGTAAGCCCACATATTTACCTGCTAGTTCCCCTGACACTAAAGGGTAATTCATCATGGCCAATCAACCTAACCTGCACATCTTTGCAGTATGAATGTAGGATTCTGAGTAGGATAGTAGGAGTGGAGTAACATCATAAACTTTTATCTTAATGTATTTCCACTTTCTAACTGAATCCCCAGTGAGACTACCAGAATGTATAAAAACACACACACGCGCACTTTTGCTGCAGCAGACAGCAGTCACCTTGTGTTGCAGTGAAGGAAAGTGCTATCGTTCGAAGGGGGGATTCAGTGTCGAGAAACAGATGGGGTTTTAAGTGCATTACCTGTCAACAGCATCTAGTGTAAACCTGCAGTGTGACATCGAGATTGCTGCCAGGGACTGGAAGGAAACTCACTCAGATTGATTGTTCCTCCTCAGTGCTACCAAAATGTGACTTTCAGCAAGCGTTTAGAATTGATTACCTCAGGTCTACATAGTCTACAAGACCTTCAAAGGACTGATTGGAAGAACTGATTTAGACAAGCAAAATTAATTTAAATTGATCAGACCAAGGTTTACTTATTTATTTATTTTGTTTAAAAAAAAAATCACTGAGCACACAGATCCTGCAAGCAGGTGTGACTGGAATCCTTTCTTGAGGCTTTACTACAAAGGAGACCTTGTGGATAATAGCTTATTCAAAACAGCACAGTATGATATATGGCTATTCATCTTATTGAGGTATTTTGTCATTTGGAGATTGTCTGATGTACTTTGTGTGAAGAAAATTCTTCTATCTTATTATGATTGGAATCATACAAGGCAGAACATTTTCTAAATTTTATTTTGTTGCATCTTCATCTGTTACACCAATCAACAAATGGAGGGGAATCAGGGTAGCTAAACATTTCTAAAGCTAACCAAATAATTCAGTCACTAGCATGGCGATTACTGTGACAGAAGAAAAAATTATAATTAACTACAATAAATTATCACCTAACATTTGCACTGGTAGCACTGCGTCGTAAGATTGCTTCAACCTTCTTATCAAGCATTGTAGAATAAATTAAACACTGCACTATTGCATTTTTGCATTATTGCTGTCATATCATTTGTGAGAGAGGTTTCTAGGACTTGTGAGGTAATAAAAATAATGAATTTTATTTGGGTTTTTAAGTCATTGTAATATCCTTTTTGTCCTTCATATCCTGGAAGTGTGCTGATTTTAACTGCACAGCTGAATAGCATGTGTATGATCCTAATGCTGTTATGGACAGTCAGGCTGCCACCAAATTGAATTAAAATACTATGGCCCAGAAATTGGATGATACCCAAATTGAGTGATTCAGGCACAGTATGTGCAGGAATTGCCTAATAAGGTCGATAGCATGTAGGCGTAGGGTGGTGACAAGATGGGAGTCCAGTGTGAGTTCGGGAAAAGTGCTGGGAGGAAATTGGGAAAGGGTGATGGCAGGGCCAGGGTGACCTACAGTTTGAATGTGGAGCACTCCTGCTCCTCCTGGCTTCACGCTAAACTTTCTAATGGTGCATCCAATTACCTTGCATTCGGGACAAGTCAATTTTCATAAATTGCTGTGACATGTGAACATATTTTAATGAGACCTAGAGTGGGATTTTCTGGCCATGCCCACCCAAGACTAGAAAGTCCTGCCTGAGGTCAATAGACCTTTGCGTGGTCCGTGTCCCATCTGCTACAAATCCCGTGGTGGGTGGGATGGCAAAATTCCTCCCTGATCTTTTGCTCTAGACCCAAATCAAAATCATGTTGGATGTTTTACTAATGGTTGTTTGGTAACCTCTTTGTATCTGTTTTTGACTTGGAAAATGAGCACCTCCAGATCGAATTTCACCCTCTTAATGTTAAGCACACCCACAATATACTGTGCTTTGTATAGTCAGTTGCATACTGTGCGTGGTATAAAATTAACATAGGCTAACCCTGGGAAGTTCAGAATGTATCATCAATCATTTACCTGTCATCTTTATGCGAAAGAATATAGGTATTGGCTGATCTCAAAATAAATGTTGAAACTTGAGTATAGATTTTGGATATTTCCATAGTTGAAATACATTTTAACAATATGAATTTGCTTGTAGAACTGCATAAATTAAATAAACTGTGCTTATTTTAGTGTCTTTTACGTTCTCCGGGCATCACAAAGCACTTCACACCAAATGATTTATTTGTGTAATCACTGTTCTTTTGTAGACAGTTACAGAAGACACGTGTGAACAGCAAGGCCACACAAACAATAAATAAGACAACTAACTGTTAATCTGCTTTGGTGATATTACAGAGGGATGAATGTTAAACTGGAAAGAGAAGTTGCAAAACAGTTTATACTACTTTAATGGCTCAGATTGTATGCCTGCAAGGAAAGTGGTATTACCTATGATGGTGCAAATTGATCATTATCAAGTTGACCTGACCTTATCCCTAACCTATGCTTGCAGGAGCTAAAATTCCTGTCATTGAAAGGCATATAAATGCCTCTTTTACACTTGGATTGACTTCATGTCTCCAATCCTATTAGATTGTGGTAGTAATTTTATGCAGCGTTTTATCATGCAAAACTTTTGAAACGTTAACTGTACCTCCTATGGTAAAGTAAATGGGGGGGAAAAACACTTGGTTCGTACATTTACTTTGCCATCAAATTTGCAGTGTGCCACGGTTATCATTGAAACATTATTACTATATCAAGCCATGTTTAAAGGTTGATTGTATCTAGATTGTCCCCTCTTTCCAGGACCAAGGGTTACAGCAGATGAACCCTGACTATACCTCTTCTCTTGCAGTTTGGTTCAGTGGCTGGTGAAGACCGTTTATACTCAGACTTCCCAGAAATTGACCTGTCCCAGCTGGATGTAAATGATCTTGATTCGGTTAGCTGCCTCAGTGAACTTCGGTGGGACAATGACCAAACAGAAATAAGTTCCAGCCAGTACAGTACAGATGATTCTGAGCTTTTTGAAGTAAGTACATGTGTTAGTTCTTGTGCTCAATTCTGACAGTGGTAAATACGCTTAAACATAATAGAAGATAAGCTCTTCTGACTGATTCTATTGGAGCTGAAACATTTTGCTATGCTAATCATAGCCATTGATATATACTCAGTGTTGGAAGGAGTAAATTGAGATCATTAGGGGTTATCAGACTATGCATGGTTGTGCATTAGCCAAAGGATATTGAAGAGCATTGCAAGGTAGTTTAATATAAACCTAATTGCTGTTAATATAATGCACATTGCATCACGTACAGTCATTCCATAAATATGCTTGAGTAGTCCTATTTTATTAATCTTATTTAAAATCTGGGTTGTCCATTTCTCCACATTATCAGTAGTCACGGCCTGTGATTAATTTAAGACATCCAGTGCATTCTAATGTAATCAGTCAGTCAACTGCATACTGAAGCTGAATGACTTGTTTTGGATTGAAAGTGCTGTCAGTTGAACAGTTCAATACCCACGTCTGTGGTTCATTTGCTGGAGGTAAGATGCTGTATTGCAGCAAGGAAAATGGAGAAGAGGATTGGTGCAGTGACAAAACATTGTTTGACATCAGTCCTCACCATGATAGGCCTGTGGTGATGATGCTGGTGAGGAACCGAGTTTCATGTCATGGAGTAGGGGAAGGACAGTCACAAATCTCAGAGGGCAGCTATATTGAGGAGGACCCTGCGTGAGCCTCCACGGCTGACAAGATTCAAAGGATTTTGTGAGGTTGAAAAAGGCAAAGGTTGGTGCAGTTCCTTGCATTTTTCATCAGTTTGCAATGGAGATTATATATCGATGGGCAACAAGCTGCATTGTGGTTCTAGAAGGAACTCCGGCCACAGGAAGGAGATAAACAAACAAAGAACAACCCAGCACGGGAAACAGGCCCTTCGGCCCAACGAGAGATGATTGAGGAGGAGCCTAGCAATGATATTCCCGGTGACAGCAGGGAGACTCCCCTGAGTTTGCCTCAAACTCCTCTTGAATATAGTCACAATCACAGCATCCCTGAGATCCCTTGGCATGCACTCCTCTTCCCAGATGAGGAGTGTGAGGCTCTGTAGCCATGTTTAACTCTGCTGTATTTCAAAACCTGTGGATATGCTATTCGTTCTAAAGGCCTTGTTGTTTTTCAGCTTTTGATTAGCTTTTTCAACTTTGTTCAGGACAGGGTAGTGCTGAGACAGCTGGATGGGGTATTGAGGAATAGACCCAGGATATTCAAGTCGAAGACAGAGTCACAATAGAAGATTTCTTCAAAATGTTCCCACCAATGAGTACTGTTTGCAGACCGTCCTTGATGAGCATTCCTCCATGCTTGGAAATTGGTAGTATGAGCCCTTGAGTGCTTGGAACGAAGATCATCTTTACAGCATTGAAGAAACTGCACATGTTGTTGGTATCCATGTGTTATTGGATCTCTTGCATTCTCCCGACTCCGTTTTTGTTTGTTACGTCACGGATTTAAACTCCCTTCAGCTGCCTGAAACAGTGGCTGCTTTTCTCTTGAAGTGTGGTGACATTTTCAGTCTGCAAAAGCTCCATGTCTGCCCTCAATCTTCGGTCCCGTTTCTTTTGGTAACTCTGTCAAACCGACCACATTATTTCCTGATAGCGAAGCTAAGGTGCTCTTCGCAAGTGTGTCAACTATTCACTATGGGCAAACTGCAACTGCTGGTGATGGAGATTGAGAGGTTGGCCATGAGGTGCTGCCTTGATGGGATTTTGGGGGCCTTCAATTTTAAATTTCTTAAGGCATTTGTTGCCTCTGCTGTTTGGGCGTTGGGGGGAGGGGGGCAAGCTGGTGGAAATGGTAGATAGGAAAAGGCAGTGATGGGGTCCAGCCATTGTGGGTGTCCATCATGGCTCAGGTGAGGTCTACATCTCTGTGGTCCCTTGCTTGAATGATGGTTTAGTCAACCTAGTGTCAGTGTTTGGACCGTGGATGTTATGTGAGGTCCTGTGATTGTCTCACTGGTAGAACAGGGTGTTGGTTGTGACAAGCACATGTTCAGGACATTTTTTCAGGCAAATACTCCATGGAGTTTGGTTTCCCTGTGTCTTCCTTCCCTGTCACACTCTTCCAGAGATTTGCATCCTTCCTGACTCTGGTGTTGAAATCTTCAAGAATGATCAATTTGTCACCTACTGTGTGTGCTCACTCATCCTGAACTCAAGGTCATTGTCAAATCCTTCTCAGAATGTCATGAGAAAATGGGCCTTTCGCTAATCAACTTGGGAAACAAACTTCCAAACAGCTCCCACAGCACAACTCCTCCATCTCCCCCACCTCCTTGCCCACTTTGATTAAGATCAACAATGAGATTCTGGAAAATGGCAACATTCTTTGTATCTTGAGAGCTTCCTCTCGAAGAAGACAGAATTCAATGATGAAATTAATCATCACCTTAAACTGAGACACAGCTATGAGTCCAGGAGCTGCAGTTCAATAGTAGCAATTTCTCCCAAGCCTGCATTGAGGCACTAAGCACTCAAATCCAGCTGCACTGAGCGGGCCATATCCTTTGTATACCTGACACTATACCTCAGAGGTTACTGGCCTACTCAGGCATCGGACCTGGCAGAGACTCCTGGGGCACAGTGGAACCACAGAGCGCCTACAGTGCAGAAGGAGACCATTCAGCCCATTGAGTTTCCATCTTACTCATAGGAGTCCCTAGCTTGGAAAAATTTTATTCTGGGAGGGACCGAAAGAGTTAATTGGTAGCATGGAGAAGTTAGGGCATTGTAGAGAGCATTCAAACCTCCAAAAGCCTCATCTGCCTGATCCTTAAAACACTACTTGCCCTGCATATGGTGGAGTTTGCAGATTATACATTGGACATTTCAGCCATCTCAGTCACATCTATCAATACCCCCAAACAATTTTAAATTAATGGGCCTTTTTGCTATCTAACTGATGCTGCCATGCAACGTTCAAGCTGCACAGTGAGTACTAAAAGGGTCACATTGGATGGAATTTATTCCAGGTGATATGAGCCTCAGCTGCTAGCTGGAGATCCTTGAATCACCTGTTTTGGTAAGAGCCATTGTATCCAAAGCAGGACATATTCAGGCTCTGAAGTGGCCAGCAGAGGACCTTTTCCAAGGATCAAGGACTCTAGAACTAGGAATCCCAACTCACAAAGCTGTTAACGAATCAAGAGGCTGGCATCTGTGCATCGCAGGCAGCACCAGCGGGAGCGGCACTTACTGCCAGCACTGCATCAACCTAAGGTCCAGGATCAGTAAAGGTGAGTGAGGGACAGTTGAGAGTCAAGAAAGGGGTGATCAGGGTGTCAGCAGCAGGGTGGCTTTCGGCAGGCATCCCCACCAGCCTCCTCCCACACTTCTCACAACTCTAACATGTGCACACATGCGCACACACACACACACACACGCACGCACTTTAATGCTGGATTTCTTGTTCAGGCACTGAGGGCCTGACAATGACGGAACTTACCTTCCATTACCCCTCCTTAATCCCAGCAGAAGCCCACAAGGATTTGTGTTTTGGACTTCTAACATGCCAGTTCTCCTGCTTGGACTGGTATTCAACTGGCGGCAGCAGGTTGCAGCCCTTCAAGTGGGTATTAATTGGAAGTGCATGGATATGGTGATGGAGAAATCTGCTCTGTTGACTGACAGGCATGATTCTGAGAGTAGAATTATTGTCAGCTTTTTGCTTGACTAGTCTAAGGGAAAACTTTCCCAACTTTGACACCTGTGCCTAGATGTTAATAAGGATGACTTTGTGGCATTTTCTGGACTGGGACCTGATTCAATACTTTGCAGCTGAGTGGTCTGTCCAGCTTAATGCTCGCTCCCTTGGCAACAATTACTGAGTGACTTGCTAGGCCACTTCATGAGGCAATTAAACGTCATTTAATAGGCCAGAATGGGAACTAACTGGGTTTTTGGATTCATGTTTACTTTTATTGGTGTTAACCTTTCAGTTCCAGATTCAAATTTCTGGAGTGCAATGAAATGTTCTCCCCGTGTCCACGCGGGTTTCCTCCGGGTGCTCTGGTTTCCTTCCACAGTCCAAAGATGTGCGGGTTCGGTGCATTGGCCATCCTCAATTGCCCCTTAGTGTCCCTGGATGTGTAGGTTAGAAGGATTAACCGGATAAATCTGTGGGATTATGGGGATAAAGCCTAGCTGGGATTGTTGTCAGTGCAGACTTGATGGGCCGAATGGCCTCCTTCGGCACTGAAGGGTTTCTATGAAATTACATTCTCTGGTTTATTAGTGCAGGTTTCTGGATTACTAGAGCCATTAAAATAATCACCATGCTGAAATAGAAGGAGTGCTGCAGTGGCACCTCAGCACTCAATACTGACTCAATAAAGAGTAACAATGATGAAACTTCTCAGAGTTGTTTCCAACTGTGCAAATATGTTACAACCAAAGTAATTGCCTAGAACTTTGCTGCTTCTGTGTAGAAGCATCAGCTATTTGCTAGAACATGCTTTCAACCTCAAGAAGCATTTGAATTTTGGCCCTCCAGTTGATCACACAAACCCTTTGATCTTCTGTGCTCTTAGCAGCAGCCAAAGATTTTTTGACCTTGTTGCAATTCTTTTCAATTTGCATTTATATATATATAAAAAAAAGTAAAGTTCACATTGCTCCCACCATGCCACAGATTAAGAGAGATGTTGAAAAATACAGGCATTCAGGATTCAAATCCCAGCGGATATGCAAGAGAGCAGAAAGGCATCTATCTGTGTAATTCAGTTTGTACTGAAGAGATTAACATTAAGTGTAAAATACAATGGTCTATGTAGTTGCAAAATTAAAAGCAGCGCTTACGTGTCAAATCCCGTTATCTAACCTCTTTGCTTTTTATGTGGTAGATCATAGAAGAAGAAAATGAGGCCTTGCTGGCTGCTCTCACTGAGACACTGGACGACATCCAAGTAGATGATGTGAGCCTGTCTACGTTCAAGGAACTTGCAGATGGCGTTGTGACTGATTCGTTGGAAACTGCCTCATTATCAACGCCAGATGGCATTCCTTCCACCACAAAAGCCGATGAACCATCTCTAGTAAGAATCCTTCCTACTGTTTAAAAGGAATTGGATGAGCCTCTGGGTACCCGCTGCATGGGTATAATGTAGGCAAAATAAGGTCTGATTTTTTTTAATTTTCAGGTTTAAAAATAGCAAAATAAGCTTTTTGTTTTTGTTTCCTGTTAAATTGTATGTAACTTCTATCAGTAAAATGGGTTGCTGAAATCACAAACACACAAATCAGTTTAAAATATATGTCATTCATTTAAAAATGTTACAACCAGCCTTGACGTTTTTCTTAGATAGACTTTCAATTGACGAGCCCCGTGCAGTCTCCCCAGTTGTCAGCGATGTTTCACCATAAAGAGCTGTTTCCAAGTTTGGGTTAAGATGGCCTGCTGTCTAGTTATCCACACTTATCTACTCCCCAAGCACCAACCCTGCCCACCTCGCCCTCCTCATCATCCACCTATACCAATGCCCCCTCCCACTCCCCCTACCTCCATTGAAAGGGAAAATTAGTCTCCTGCAACTTCTTACTTAAGTCTACATCTTCATATTTTAATTAAATATCAATTCATAAGCTAGTAATCGAATACAGCATATCTATAACAGCATATTTAAATTAAGTTGAGTAAATTTAGTGGATTGAATAAGCATAAATGCATTTGGTATGGTTAATTATGATAATCCTGTCATTGTAGCACTTAACTACAAGTTGTCTAAGATTATCCTTGACCATGCCTTGGCCCAAAGAATCATGCACATTCTCTTTATACTATGCCATTTATAGCTTTCCTTGAATGTTTTTTTAATTAGTAAATGCAGTTTTATTTTGTCAGAGTGAATCTTCCTGCCAATTTCATTATGCCACAAATTATACTTGTATCAGACGATCAGAAGTGTGCTTTTAATCGAGTAAATCTTGTGGCTACTTAAAGTGAGCTAGAATTTCAAACAATTCTGTGGGTGCAAAAAAAAAGTAAATATTTGGGCATATTGGCAATTCAGTCGGCCGATGGGAGGAGGATGTAGATGATTCCATTAATCATGTCACTGTATGAGCAGATAATATATAATCTGTCATCTGAAACATGAGATTAGATTATAATTTTTATATTGCTCCCTGGTGTCTGTTATTATTTATAATATATACTGTTTCAATTTTATTCTGTTTTCGGTCAGGTTTTGTGTCATCAGCAGCTGTCAGTACAGACGCCAACTGGCAGTGTGCTTCGTCCTTATGATGAGCATTGACGTTCATACGAGAGGATTAGCGATTATGCCGTCATTACTGCAGGTTCATTAAGGCACACTCTGCAGTCAGTCTCTGTCCAGTATATATTATAAAGATCCAACACCAAACAAATCTGAAATTCTAGAATATACCCTGTTTCTATTCTTCTTGTTTACAAATGAAATTGATGTTAAACTCATGATGTAATATTTTGGCATATACTTCTCAATAGTTAAGGAAACTTCTCCTGGCGCCACAAAACGTGCAGTTAAACTATGAACGGCAAAAGGGAAGCAACACGATGCGCCATGCATCTACTAACAACAAGTCAAAATCACACCGTTCTTCGAGCAAGGTATTCACTTATGAGCTATATCTACATACTGTTGTACTATATTATTATCATTATTAATTAGTCACAAGTAAGGTTTACATTAATACTGCAATAAAGCTGCTTTGAAATTCCCCTAGCCGCCACACTCCGGCACCTGTTTGGGTCAATTTATTTAACCAGTGGGAGGAAACCGGAGCACCCAGAGGAAACCCACACAGACATGGGGAGAACATGCAGACTTCACACAGACAGTGACCCAAGTTGGGAATCGAACCCGGGTCCCTGGAGCTGTGAGGCAGCAATGCTAACCACTGTGCCACAATGCATATTGTGTGTAATATGATGTAAATATGTAAAACACACCATATGTGTTTTACATTACTGAATCATTAATTAAGCCTTTTCATGAGTTACATGGAGTATTATTAAACTAATGTCAAAGATGCTGGCTTTTCAATGTTTTCTCTTTGTATCTGATGGTGAGGGATTTCTAAACGTAATTCAGCATTAAGAGGTGAGTTACAGTCACAAATATTGCACTGAAAATTTTGTTGTAACACAAAGCTTTCTCTATGGCTCAGTTGGCTAGAATGTTGTTTAATTGATGTTATGCAGAATCGTTAAAAAAAGAGCAGGTTTGATTCCTGAACTGATGCTGCCAGGGCAATGATGTGGACACGGCCTCTGTCCTGGTTAGGGAGAATAAATGCCTGCCAGGGTTCCTATTAAACTGCATGCTAATAACTCCTGCTGGATGCACTGCATGTGTCGGCTTCAGAAAAAGCTGTGAAGACTGGGCAGAATTTTGTGGTCTCCTGCAAGCAGTGCTGCAGAGGAAGTGGGGGAGGAGGTAGGTTAAATTCCACCTGTGGCCTACCTGCCACCGCCTCCCCCCATCCTGCCAACGTTCCCTAGTTGAAGCCCTTGAGTGCTAATTAATAACTACTCAGGGTCGCTTCATGCCCTTATTTTGAGGCCTCTCCTTTAGAACCTCACCCCATTCTTCCCACCCACTGCCAGGGTTCACCACCCCTCCACCTCTGGGAAGCTAGGGAGGAGATTGGAGAGTCTTTGGCTTTGATCTTTAAGTCGTCATTGGCTACAGGAATAGTGCCAGAAGACTGGAGGATAGCAAATGTTGTCCCCTTGTTCAAGAAGGGGAGTAGAGACAACCCTGGTAATTGTAGACCAGTGAGCCTTACTGTTGTTGTGGGCAAAGTTTTGGAAAGGATGGTAAGAGATAGGATTTATAACCATCTAGAAAGGAACAATTTGATTACGGATAGTCAACACGGTTTTGTGAAGGGTAGGTCGTGCCTCACGAACCTTATTGAGTTCTTTGAGAAGGTGACCAAAGAGGTGGGTGAGGGTAAAGCAGTTGATATGGTGTATATGGATTTCAGTAAAGCATTTGATAATGTATGCACGGTAGGCTATTGCAGAAGATATGGAGGCATGGGATTGAGGGTGATTTAGCAGTTTGGATCAGAAATTGGCTAGCTGTAAGAAGACAGAGGGTCGTGATTGATGGGAAATTTTCATCTTGGACTTCAGTTACTAGTGGTATACCGCAAGGATCTGTTTTGGGGCCACTGCTGTTTGTTATTTTCATAAATGACCTGGAAGAGGGCGTGGAAGGGTGGGTTAGTAAATTTGCGGTTGACGCTAAAGTCGATGAAGCTGTGGACAGTGCGGAAGGATGTTGCAGGTTACAGAAGGACATAGATAAGCTGCAGAGCTAGGCTGAGAGGTGGCAAATGGAGTTTTATGCAGAAAAGTGTGAGGTGATTCACTTTGGAAGAAGTAACAGGAAAACAGAGTATTGGGCTAATAGTAAGATTCTTGATAGCGTGGATGAGCAGAGAGATCTCAGTGTCCATGTGCATAGATCCCTGAAAGTTGGCACCTAGGTTGATAGGGTGGTTAAGAAGGTGTAGGGTGTGTCAGCCTTTATTGGTGGAGGGATTGAGTTTCGGAGCCATGAGGTCATGTTGCAGCTGTATAAAGCTCTGGTGCAGCCGCACTTGGAGTATTGCGTACAGTTCTGTTCGCTGCATTATAGGAAGGATTGGAAAGGGTGCAGAGGAAATTTGCCAGGATGTTGTCTGGTATAGTGGGAAAGTCTTATGAGGAAAGGCTGAGGGACGAGGCTATTTTCGTTAGAGAGAAGAAGGCTAAGAAGTGACTTGATAGAGGCATACAAGATGACCAGAGGATTAGATAGGGTGGACAGTAAGAGCCTTTTTCCTCGGATGAAGATGGCTAGCACGAGGGGACATAGCGCAACATCGAGGGCCGAAGGGCCTGTACTGCGCTGTTATGTTCTATGCCGTGAGCCCCTGCACCTACCTGGCCCTGGGCTCTGGGACAGAGAAGATAATCTAGGGACTGCTTGTAGACCCAGTCCTGGCCAATGGTGCTGCGGACACAGCAGCACTGCCACCAAATCAGATTGGCTGGCAGCTCTATGAAGTGGAACTTCTGCCCAAGTGAGCCCGTCTGCAATCAATCAAAACTTAAAACGACTGCAGGGAGGCAAGTGTCAACAGAGTTGCACTCTTTACTGAATCTTCAGGTGTTGGAAACCCTTCGCTGGAAAAATCTTGCCCCATGAAATAGCATTTGGCGCCTCTACATCTACTCTCAAGACATGAAGAAAGCTGTATAGCTGAGGTGCCAAATGTGATTTGTTGACTGTTCCCATGCATCACCAGCTTGTCTGAGTGGATACAATGTTAGAGGAACAAGAAGAGTATAAAGATTCAACTTTTAATGAATTGATCTGTTTCATGTTGATTGTTATCTAATCCTTTTTTTTGTCTTAAAAAAAGGTGGAAGGTCCACAGGGCAGTAAGCCACACAGTACCTGCCAACGTCAGCATCGAGCATTCACAGAGTTACACAAGCACCTGACTTCAACTACCTGCCCTTCCCTATTAAAAACAGATGATTCCAAACTCACTAATAAAGACCAAAGCAGTCCAGTGCGGACTTCACAGTATCATCAGTCACATCACCAGCAAGGTGAGAGTGAGGATGATGACGATATTGATGACGATTGTGTTAATGGTGGTGCTAACAAAGAATTGGATTGCTTCAGTGATGGGAGTGGGGAGCACAAACAAGGACAGAACGTTCTGCAAAATGGCACATCTTGCGTTGCATCCATTAATTCTGAAGATGGGGTTGCATCAGATTGGACTAAAAGCTCACAGTTTACCACAGAAGCAGAATTACATTCAGTAACTGAGCTTATTAAATACATGCACACCTATTGTCTTCCGCCTAGGAAATACCTGCTAGACATAACTGATCAAAGTGACGGTTATAAAAAACAACACCCTGCCTGCTCTCTGCAAAAGCTTATAACCCCCAGTGTAGACAAACAAAAACTCTCCAATTCCTTCAATTCAAATGTCAGTCCAGGGCTGGGGAGGAGCACTCCAGACATGTGCAAGTGGAATGTAAAAAAGCTTTCCAAAGGTTCCATGCTGAGGGAGCTGTTGGAAAACAATATTGCTCTGGATGTGAGCAAGCCTTATAGACTTCACAATCCTTTATATCCTGTTTACACTCTCAAATCTGGTGAAGGCCAGGCTGATCTCCCTCAGGTAGTGCCCAAGCATGAACGTGACAGTGCTTATTGTGCTGAAACCGTCAAATGTACATTGATAAAGCACAGAAAGAAATGCAGCACGAATAAAGCTGCTAAAGTAGGAGACGCAGCAAGGAAACAGGGAAGTGCATGCCTTGCGGTTCGGCGCTCACTGAGACTGAACCCTCAGGCTAATGAGATTCTAAGTTCCGACTTTGAGACAGCATCAGGTGGAGGTTTGACTAGAATAGATTTGAAGAGGTCACTCAAGGAATCTGGGTCAGTGAATGTGCAGATGATGTTGGAGGAGGAGAAGGAGCAGGTAGCGGAAATTGAGATAGATTGTTCTGGACAGCAACTCTGTGACAGTGGTGCGCACATTGTGCCCGATGGCCAGCAGCATCTGCAATCCTGTAATCGAGTGCAATGGACTGAGAAGAACAACAATGAAGAAAGCTCGTTTATTCCTCACCTTCCTGCAGTTGCCATGGTTCCATGCTCTAATATAGTTGAGGACCACCAAGCCTCCACTGCACAGGACTTCCCATTAAATGAAACCAGGATGCAAGAAACCAAGACTAGCAGAAAGCTAGGTAAATCCTATTTAGCCTATCTGCTTCATTCTTTTTAATAATTATACAAAACTATGCCCCTGAGTCTCTTTCAAAGCTTATTATAACATTCCTACCGTCTTTTGGAAAATTACATTCATTTTCATTAATGCAGAAAATTAACTCCTGTAACCATTTTCAGGCACTGTTTATCCTCACCACTATATTACCTTTT
The DNA here is from genome assembly GCF_965287045.1 of Carcharhinus amblyrhynchos. Taxonomy (NCBI): domain Eukaryota; kingdom Metazoa; phylum Chordata; class Chondrichthyes; order Carcharhiniformes; family Carcharhinidae; genus Carcharhinus; species Carcharhinus amblyrhynchos. Next base: position 44,899,202 of record NC_137336.1, read on the forward strand.
TGAGGAGGCATTTCTCTGTTGGCTGCTTCTTACGATGATCTGATTTGCTTTTGCCTTGTTTTTTGTCACTTTTTGTGGTGAGAATGCCAAGAGAGGGCATCTCATTTTGTGATGTTAATTTGTTGCACCGTTTAACACTTAACTGGAATGGCTAGATGGTTAATAAAAAGTTATTTAATTCAAAAAAAAAATCATTAGCCAGTGTATCAGTATTGGAGGTTTAAACCACATTTTAAATCTTGCACCTATCACAGCTTAGGGGCATCTTAAAGGAGCCATTTCTTCATCCTTGGGTTCTGTATCTCCCCAGTTGAAATCCTTCCAGTACTGGTTTTCATCCTTACAATAATTGTTTTCTCCATTCTGGTTGCCTGAATTTGATAAAAGTACCAACTGATAATTTCCAATTTCAATAGAAAGTGTAGTAGAACAGTTCAGAAACCCTATTTCTATTTGTCTCTGGTGCCAATATGGTGTGTTTTAGTTATTACATGGAATAACTTAATTGTGTCCAGTGAAATGCTAAATTGAGCTGCAGTGCACAGAAATTGGATAGGGAAGTAGTCTGCATCCTGTTAGGCAAAGCACATAGCAAAACTTAAGGAATGGAGCAGGCAGCCACTTTAAATGGTGTTGGTAGAAAACCAGCAATCTTTCCATTTACCCATCCATTCGTTGGCTGAACATGATGATAAAACTGTATCTTTAGAAGCTCCAACTTTAACATATACTGAGCAGCACTTGATCCGCATGTGGAACTGACAATGCAGCAACGCATGTTGGAAGCTTTTACCTACAATAGGCCGTCTACATGCAAAGTGCCAGTGTCCAGAGTGTGAATTGGTGTGCCAGTTTTACAGTAGTATAGTTTGAGGAAAATGATGGTATCTACATACTAAGACAAAGTTTTCTATATAAAAGAGATCAATCCCAAACCAGACGATTGTTTGCCAATGCACCTTTGATTACATCACCTATCAAAATTACTCATCCTTTATAGTTGTGAAGCAATTAAGAGCTGTAATTTTTTGGCTGCATTTGAATGATTTTAATTGATGTACATTCTAATTTGTGTCCAAGTTCAATAGCTTGTTTTCAACCTGTCTTCAAGTCTTACCTATTTCCTTTCTCATATTCTGTGTATTTTTGTTCTGATTATGGCTGTGCATTCTCAATATGTTCCAACGTTGAAAATTCTTATGAGTATCTTGAAAGTCTCTAATAACTAAAGATCAAATAATGTACACGATTTACAGAATAGCAACAAGTTACCCTATAATTGACATTGTGTAAACATTTATTTTTGCAGCCAAACCTACAAGCTTGTTACTGAGTCCAGAGTCTGAAAGGTAGGTGAAACTCTATAGAGTTAGGGTTCGGCAGATATGGAATGCAGTCCGGCTCTTAAAGTTTACATCCTTCGATTAGACTTCCATCCTTTGCGAGTCAACGCTTTGCAATATCATTTCAAGATCTTGTTTGGTGTATTTAAGATATAATGAGAAATATAGCACAGCTTCCATTGATTGTATTTCCCCCATTTTCAGTGACTCCAAAGATTCTCCTCTGGAAAACAAACCTTTTGAGCAAACGCTAAGCGTAGAGCTGTGTGGAACTGCTGGTAAGGATACAGATCTGGCAACTGAAGCCATTACTAATATAGATCAGTGTAATGTTGTCCTCAGACTGGTTTAGGAGAGAGAAGAATTTTATAAAGGAGTGAAATTGCTTCATTGACATTTGTTTTTAGCCAAATGAAATACACTGTCTAAGTATCTTTCAAAAAGATGGGAGAAATAGCAATGTATAGAAGTGTGTGTGTGGAAATAGCGCTGCATTTTTTTAGTAAGATGTATTTCTTAATACATCTATTGAAGCTGTTTTAGGCTGATGCAGACAGCTTTAGAAATTCCTGATTTATTTTATATACCAGCGTGATGTTGCTCTTAGAAGAGGATGACAAAATTGGGTGCATCTAATGTTGTTCCCTTCTCAGGTCTAGAACGTGTTTCTGCTGTGAGCAGAATGTTAGCATATACAGACAAGTAGAAGATTAAATTTTAAAAGTGGGGTGCTAGTTCACTGTGGTTCAAGACCTTTGCGTGTTTTCTTTGGCAGGGGGTTTATTTTGTATATCAATATGATTTATGAATATGAAATATGAATCATTTAGATTAATTTCTAATGTGCTTTAACATCTGATGCGAACAAGTGGGGTTTAATTTAAATAACGATTATTTCTCCTTTCACCAACCATCTGTAAACAGAAAGGTGTTTTGCTTTTCTTCCCCTTTATAAACAGTGGCATATTTCCCAACCCCTTGGTTTTGGTGCAATCCAATTTTCTATTAATAGCCACAAAGCAAGATAAGATTAACTCAAAGGGTTAGTTTATCTGCGCACACTTAAAATGCAAAAAGAGGGTTCGCAACATTTCCCTCGCATTAAAATAGTAAACAGAGGGATAGAGCAAAGAAAGATTTGTAGTGCAGAAATCACAGGGAAAATAAATAAAGCTTCCAGTGAGTTCCAGGGTCCAGCATTAAAGCCCAGTGAGGTATTCCATCATAGACGTTGGTGGATTGAAAACTGATGCTGTATCTTTTCTTTTCTGGTGGTGTTTTCTTTCCTGGTGGTGTTAATTTTACACGATGAGATTGGTATGCAGAGATAAGTCAATCATGTAGGTAATGATACAGGGTAGATAGAGCCAGGTGTCTAACCTGGGACAGAGCTCCTTCAATAAGGCCTGTTAATCAGATATTAAACAGCTGGCTAAGCTTTTCAGCTCAACAAGGCAACTTGTTCCACAAGCTAGAGCCCATGTCTCATGGCTCCCACCTCTCTGCCATCTTTGACTAAAGATGTGTATCTATCATCTAGATTCCAAACACTAGTAAATGTCTCTACCATTAGGAATTGGAAGGAAGGTTGTGGGGCTTTTGTCTTAGACAATCCATCTCCTTGTAGTCATGTCCGGGTTATTAAATGCTGATGGCCTTTGTATTTAAAGTTGGACTGTGCAGCCCACATGGGATTGTTCGTGGTTCCTCAGAGATAACAAGGTGCATGTTTTCCTATAACTAACAAGTTATTTTGTTCAGAGGTCATAGACACACTGTTTCAGCCATTTTAAAGGTCTTCTTTAGTCCTAAAAAAATTTAGAAATAATGATGAGCATTATTTTTTAAAAATATACAGAGTAAGGTCTTAGTCCCCCGCACATCTGAGAGGCAGGGGCCCACTACAAAAGGGCAACACGTGGAGTGGTGTCCAATTTGATGTAGAAATATAAGGAAAGGGCACTTTGCTTTTGTCTGTTCCCATATTTCACTTTGAAGCATTGTACAATATGATGGTTGTGCTGATTACAAAGTATAAAACACCTAAGTGCTGTACTAATGGAGTGAAACATTCCTTCGTGCCACAAAAATGATGACAATTATTTTATCATAATCAGTACCAATGTTAGATATGTTTTCTCTAGGACTTACACCCCCAACTACTCCACCACACAAAACAACTCGAGATGATCCTTTCAAGACAGCAATAAAGATTGAGTCGTCTGTTGGCAACACAATTAACCAGTTACCATCAAAGAATCATTGGAGTTCTTTGTCAAAAAATCTTGTTAGTAAACATCCTGAGCAAACTGAGCTCTATGCTTACCTTAGCAAAGCCACCGTTACCCCCGTTCAAATGGAAGGCAAAAAAATCAAACGGTCATATACCAGGTGCTTTGGTGATCATGATTACTGTCAGTTGTATAGGTCAGAGACTGAAACCGAAAGAAATATTCTGAGACTATACGAACTTCCAAACTCCAGTGGCCAACAGAATGTAAAGGAAAAACATGACAATTCTTCATTTTACAGTGAAAAGAGACAGAAGATGTCTCCAATTCCAAATCATGGACCTAATAGTGAGAAAGTAGAGATGAGCAAAGAGCTTCCAGTTCAGAGCAGCAATAAGAAATCAATGAGAGACCAAGAGATAAGAGCCAAATTATTCAAGCACTTTGGTTACCCAGAAGAAGCCATCACCAAGGAGGAGAAGCAGCATAACTTTGAAGGCAGTGATTGTGATCCTAACAAACGCTGCCACTATTCAGACACAAAACTACAAACTTGGGTGAAGAAGCCTGACACCAGTTCTTGGGCTCTGTCACCATCCATTTCCCTGCACAAACAATCCAAGTCACCACCAAAGGACCCTATTCATCCTCAAGAGCATCAATCAGACAGGGAACGAACAAAGTCCTGCTCTAACCAACAGCACAAAACAACATCTGGATCTTCACGCACACAATCCAGATCTCCCGTGAAGAGGGAATCCACCAGGTAGGATATTCAAAATACGCACTTTGAAGAGAATAAAAACATAACATTTGGACCAGGGATGGGTCATTCATCTCATCTGTTACCTATCAGCATAGAGTTCCTGACCATTTCCCTCCCACCTCCAGCTGATATCTCCCTTAAAAACATTATCATGACGTCTCCATTAATCTTAACCATCATTGCAACAGATCCAAATTAAATACCTGCTCTGGAAATCTGTTTCACTATTCTGTGGGGGCAGTGCAGTGGCTAGCAGTATTTAATCCAATCCTTGAATTCAATTAAATCCCAGCTCCTGGCTCCCATTCCCCGATTCCCTTACTCCCAGTTTCCTGTCTCTCTCTCTCTCTCTCTCTCTCTTTCCCCCTTCTACAGTCCCGAATTCACTGTCACTCTTCTCCCAACCTCCCTGATTCCCTTGCTCCCACTTCCCAGTCTCTCACATTTCCCCCTCTTACAACCCTGAGTTCACTGTCACTCTTCCCCCGACCTCAAGTCTCTGTTCACCCAAGCCCTGAACCCCTCTCTACTCTCCCTCTCACTCCTCTCTAGATTCCTGGTAGCTAATTGGTCCCCTGTCCAGTTGTCCCTAAACTGGGGCTGGCACCCTATGGAATGCAAAGCCAAAGGCTTCTTCTCTAAGGTGGTAACCAGGGATGTCATGAAGCAAGGTAACCTCTACTGCAGTGAGAAATTCGAAGCACAAAGTTCCCCTTGATGCTAACAGCAGTACCTGGGAGAATCACACTCAATCCAAGATATTTGATAGCCTACACCCATATTATGAAGTTACAATCTCTATCAACATGTGATTGACATTCAAGGCTGCCTGTGAATTGCTCGTAAATATCATTTGATACTGATCTGTCATTTGAAAAAGAAGTTCCAGGCTTTGCTTGCAAGAGACGCATATGACTGCACATAGGTCATTGTGCCGTAAAATTTTACAGCACAGATAGAGGGCATTAAACCCATTATGGACTGCTGCAGCTCACATGCTATCCACAGCTCCATTCCTGCTCTCCATCCATCCTTTTCATATGCTTTTCTTTTCATAATGTAAGTCATTTCTCTTTCACAAACTATTATTGATCCTGTTTCCAGCACAGTTTTGGATCGGGCTTTCAGTACCCTAACAACTCTTTTCTAAGTAACCGTCTGCCTTCTCGCTTGTGCTGATATTAAATTTGTGCTGTTAGTTCAGCCACCAGTGAAAATAGTTTTTTTCCCTAGCTTAAGGTATAAAAAATATCTCTGCTAGATTTCTTTCTTAATGCTAATGATCCAGACCTGATTTAGAATCAGGTATTCAATTATCGCTGTGGAATATTTTAATTTAAACAACAGTTGTGGGAGATGTAAAAAAACACTTTTTAAAAATTTTATATCAGGGCTCACTTCTAAAAATTGAACATTCGTCAAAGAATTATAGAATTGAACATTCTGGCTGCAACAGTAAGATGTTAAAATCTAAGTAAACACAGAAAAGTAAATTTTAGCATAATGTAGCTCTGGAGTGATGGGCACTGTCACTTTGTTTAGGGTAGTGAGCGTTTATTTTCTTTATTCTGATGAGCAAACAGAGTACCTTCAATGTCATAACATTTCAATGTATGGATGTTTATGGATGACATTGATGATTCAGTTACTGATGTACACCAGTTTAATGATGGCATTTAACCTTGTGAGTCAGTTGTAAACTTCTATTTTCTATAGATATTTGTTTACTCTAAAATAGTCGTGTTGTTTATTCCCAACATTTTCTAATTATGACCATTCAGTTTTATTGACTCAAAAAGCCACATAGAACATAGAACACTACAGCACAAACAGGCTGTTCGCCCACAAGTTGTGCCGGTCATATCCATACCTACCAGGCCATAGAACTATCTATAACTCCCAATCCCATTAAATCTCATAATATTTCTTTACTCCCAATTTCACAAAACTCTTCAGCCCAAATTCAGAAAAAAAGATTTACAAATCAGAAGACTGAAATATGGCACGTTTCAACCCCTGTTTGATTTACATCCTGTCTGTTGGTTTCTTTTACAATGTTAATACTGTTTGTTTAATAATCTTCAGTGACAGATTTGGAGGATTTACTAATCCAAAGACTATAATGGAGCTATTATCAGCAGTTAGCATAATGTATTAAATTTACAGAAAACCTGACTTACCTAGTTAACTAAATAAACTAGATGCGCCCATATTCAACTCAACCACATATAGCAACCTGCATCTTTTTCTCTGGTCTGTCTGGACTTAGCGTTTCATATCTATCTCGTTCAGCACTCTCAGACTCTCCCTATTGTCTGATGCTTCTGACATAAGACCTAACACCAGGTCTCTTTAGGTCCTCCTTTGGATGTCCCTTGGGCAAAATCAGAGAAAAGTGAAGCATGATGCTAAAACCATCTCCCCCTCCCTGCCCACCTTCACTTCATTGCCAGCCTTGTTTTAGGCCTGCACTAACTAGAGCCTTTGGACCAGGTCTGGTGATCCAGGGAATCATGGAGAATGGTTGTTGATTGGGTGGGATCAGCAGAGGAAGACTTGACGATGCTTTTCCATCCATATTTACTATATTTACAAAAGAGTTTGTTCTACTCCTCTAATATTTTCCATTATTGCAATCCATTTTCTCAATCTCTTTGAGCAGTTTGGCATTCTGCTCTCAGCCTCTCCGAGTCTCTGATGGTTTATGCTGCTGGATTGTCCACACTGTTAGACCTTCTTCCATTTGCTGGTGGTCAGCACACTTCTTCTATCTCCAATGCTCTTTTCTCTGACTGTACTCTCTGACATTCTCTAGTTGATCTCTCTAAATTCCATTTGTTTCATTGACTTTTGCAAATAATCATAAATTACATTCAAGTAATCAACATTAAGTTTTATTTGGCTAATTAGTTTTACTGCCATTATGAGAACAGTAGGTGCTTATCATATAAACTCATAAACTTCTTTTCAGTTGTAACTGATTGCTATTCTGGCATTCACCTTTCTTAATTTGAAAACTGACTTCAATGCATCAAACACTATTACCATAACGAATCTGAATTAGTCATTAATCTCTTGGAGAGCAATGAGTTCATATTCCATTTCTTTATACACTTTTGATGGGATGTGGATTGGTTGTCGTTGGCTAGACCAGCATTTAGTGCCCGTTCCTAATTGCCCTTGAAAAGGTGATGATGAGTCACAATCTTGAACCACTGCATGTGATGTAGGTACACACACAGAAAATGCTGTTAGGAAGGGAGTTTTAGGATTTTGACTCAACAACAGGGGAGAAATGCTAATATATATCCAAGACAGGAGAGCGTGTGGCTTGGAGGGGAACTTGCAATGATGATGTTCCCATCACCATCGCTGCCCTTGACCTTCTAGTTCATGGGTTTGGAAAGTGCAGTCAAAGGAGCCTTGGTGAGTTGCTGCAGTGTAACTTGTAGATTGTACATACTGCTACCACTGTGGTGAATGTTGAACGTGTGCATGGGGTGCCAGTAAAACAGGCTGCTTTGTCCTGGATGGCATTGAGCTTTGTGAGAGTTGTTGGAGCTGCATTCATCCAGGCAAGGCAGGAGAGTATTCTATCACACTCCTGAGAAGATGGAGGCATATAGATGAAAGAATCAAGGCACTGTAAAAGGAAGTGTGGTGGGGATAGGAAATCATTGAAGAGAGGAAGAGAATGTTGGAATAAGGGAAGGGAGGAGAAGCCATGATGTACTTAGTGTATGCCAAGGTGGCTACAATGTGCACAGTGAAGAACTGGAGAGGAAGGGCAGTACAAACAAGAAAAACTGGTCAAGAGAACAGGTTGGTAGAATTCATGCAGCTAAAATGCTGGGTTTACCATTTGATTCCAATAATTATAGGGAGGTGGATGGTGACAGATATAACACTGGAATACTTCAAAGTTGATGTAATTAGGGAATATCTGGACTCTTCCTAGCTGCCTTGTTTGTGTATTCAGGTGTGTGTGTTTGTGGGTGGAAGCCCTTACCCTGAGGCAGTCATAACAGTGAAAAAATTGGATTTGACCTTGCATTAGAGCAATTTATTGTTGTAAATGCCTACCACAGCAACATCTACAAACGTAGCAAGTGTAGATGAAAAACCTAAAATTGGAATAGGACTTTTCAGTACATTTTAAAACAGAATGTTGTGAGCTGTCTATGATTTTAAATATACCACACACGTTAAATGTTATACCTGACTGGAATATGATGACATGCTTTTATGTAACAACATTTATCAAATCACCTGTTCCAGGCTTTACTACATTTTATTTTCCTATTCTCTCTCTCTCTCTCTGTCTTGTTTAAATGCTCTACTCTTGCTGAGGTGCAGTCCCAAAGGTGCTGGTAACCTAATGGCATTTGCCCAAGTGGAGTGTCCTTATTGGTTGGATTACGATTCTGGCTTTTGTGCAACTCAACCTATCCAACAGGGTGAAAAGGCATTGTAGTCAAACCCAATTCTTCCCTCGCCGAGGGCAGAATGCTCCCAAAAAATTCTGTGTCGAAGTCATGTGAAAACTGGAGTAATTCACACTATTTTTCAGTGAAAGTTCAGAGAGGAATCTCCCGCACTCTGTGCACTGCAGAGGTCACCAGCGTGACTATCGTTAGATTTCAAGGGGTGGGGCCTATTCCCAGTAGAGAGGCTGAAATCAGCGCGCTGAGCAGACCACTGCGCACATGCTGATCTGTTGGTGCCGAGATCAGCGCATGAGCAGTGGCCCCACATTGATGGTCTCCTGATTGCTGGCCAGCCCCTCGATCCCCGCAATGCTGGCTCTCTGTCACCCCCACCCCCCTACTCCCGTCCCCTGCCTCTGCAGCCTGATCGCTTCCTCCCCTCCTCATCCCCCCCACCCACTGTGATCTCCAGCCTTCCCCACCCCCCTTCTCTGATCACCTCACCCCCACCTGCAGTCCCAAAACTTCTCCCCCTGCACTGCCGACACCGCCCCCCCCCCCCCCCCCCCCCCCCCCGCCCCGGCCAAAAGCAGGCTGATACCCCTGCCAGCCCACCTCGATCGCTGTACTTCCTCCTTCCCCCACCAATCCCTATGCAGAGTAGCAGCGGGACCCCCCCAATCCCATCGATCATTCCCTAGAGCCCACACCCTTGGCATTGCCCCATGCCCGATGGACAGGTCCAAGGTGCCCCTTGGGCATTGGCACTTTGCCCCTTGGGCAGTACCGGGGGCTCAGGCTGGCGCTGCCAAAGTCTCGATGCTCAGGGGCACCCCCCTCTCGCTGCCAATCTTTTGGGGGGCCCCCCAATTGCCCCTCATCCCCCTTCACTCCAATGGACAGGAAAGTGGGAAGCTAATCCCTGCTGGAGTGAAACATTCTGGTGGAGTGGGACACTTTGGTTCCGGGCCTGCTAATTTAATTTAAGTTATATGGAAATTAGTACTTAAATCACTTTTGTGTCTCCCGCTGATTGCTGGCGTGGAGCAGGCACCACCAGAAATCCGGCACTGGGAGACGGAAACAGGGCACGAATGCTCACACAAACCCCATAAGAACTCGGCCCCAGCAGGACTCTCCCAACCTGCTGTGCTAGAAAATTAGTGCAGTGGGGTGGGAGAATCGTGGCCCTAATGTCTATCCACATATACACTTTACACAAAGGCACAAACAGGAAGGAAAGCTGATTCCTTCCTCCCTGCAGCCTCTCCCCACCCTCCCCCCAACCCCCACCCAAAGGAGCCGGAACCAAATATAATAATGATGCTGTGCCTGACCTTAGTTACATGTATCTGTTGGCCTTTGTGCCTTTAGCCATGGGCAACTGAATGGGCCCTTGCACGATTTTCTTATCCAACTTTGAGCCCAGTGTACTATTGCGTATTGTTATCTATTCTGATCATCCATTTAACTGCCTTATTACCCTGTTGGATAGATTACAACTTTGTTTGATGAACTATGTCAAATAAACATTAAATATTGTAGAAATTATAGGAAAAGGTTAATTTAAGCTGTTGAATCTGTGTCCCTGCCAGTTCTCCAGCTGGTGCTACCTATTCCGTATGAAAATTTATCATTGATACTTGAGTTTTATGAAAGCAGCATTTTTTTTTACAGTAACATATTTTGAACTTGTTGTTGATTAGAAATTATGGCTTTTCTGAAAATTCCACAGAAATAGCAGTCAGGACAAATATTCATACAGGAAGCAAATTTGGAAGGAAGAGTATTTTGATAAAGCAAACCAAATGGACAAGAAGAAGAAAGCCATGGTGAGTACTGTAGATAGAGTGTATGGAATCCAACATCGATCTATTATTTTGTTCAAGTGTGGGCCAGCCGGGGTGCTTTAAAGGTCCACTACTCAGAGTAAAGTAACTTTGTTTACTAATTGTCATGAAGATTGATTTGGATGGACTTCACTCTGCTAAGCTTACTCAGAACAGATGGGAGCAAAAGATGAGGAAATCAGGCATCAAAACTCCCAGCCTCCATTTTCCTTCTCCCAGACCCAACCAGGAGATGTTACTTCTGCTTCCACAAGCTGCTACTTCACAGCCAACCCAGTACGGCATGGAGATTGCATGTTCTCTCCATGTCTGCATGGGTTCCCAGAAATGTGTGGGTTTGGTTGATTGGTCATGCTAAATTGCCACTTAGTGTCAGGGGGACTAGTAGGCTAAATGCATGGCATTATGGGGATAGGGTCTGGGTGGGATTGCAGTCATTACAGACTTGATGAGCCAAATGGCCTCCTTCGGCACTATAAGGATTCTATGGTTCTACCCTGCTTTACGTTGCCAGGATGTCTGACCCTGTCTCACCTCAGTCAAGTGCTGATTTTTTAAAAATAATTTATTTTTAAAATAAGTTGCCCTCTAGTGTTCCAATTAACTTGTCTCCAGTTCATCAGATGCTGGTGGCAGACCTGCATCATATCCATACTTCTACCAAGCAATGACAAGCTCCCTCTTGGTGGAAGGGGCTCCTGTGATCCTGCTTAATTCATCTAACCAGGAAAATGGTTTGGTTCTATGGTGGATTCAGTTCTGTGATGGGATCGGGCAGAAATTCAGCCTGGTTTCAATTTCACCATTGAGACAGCCCATTGCCTCAGAAGACGATATGAATTTGGACCTCTAATTTCCACTCCTGTTAACTTTCCTGCTTGCAGGTTTATTTCAAACAGGTCCACTCAGTGGAATTGACCATAGTCCTACCTGCCCCACCCCCATAACAAGAGTGAGAGAACAAGAAATTCCAAATTCCAAATTATTTCAATCTGTTTTCAAATCATTCTGTGTGGTCACAGAAATCTGGCCTTGCACTCGGTGCAAATTAGTGTTGGAAGAAACTTAAATATGAATATTTATGGATGATGATTTTTCCAAATGTGCTCAGCCCATTTGGGAGATGCATTTGGGTTGCTGATGCTGATTTTACTGAGGTTACTATGCCACTAGCAGCGACTAGGGCCTCATTCATCGCTCTGTTGCCTGAGAAGGATTTGTTCTTGGGGCTCTAACGTTTAAATCCTTTGCGTCAATGGTCACCAGCTTTAATCTCAGCACCAAGAGCGACACATGCTGTATTTAGATAGTAATTGGTTGTGACACTGATCTAGCTTGGGTGCACGTTCATCATTAATTCATGAGCAGTTAACAAGCCCATTCATGTCAGCTAAGTCCAATGTTAGCATTACTGCTTGTGGATTTACCAACGTATATTTTACTTGTGTTTCCCTGAAAATCAGGTGTTTAATGGTGGGATTTAAAATGTTTTAAAAATGCTACTCTTTGCTTTAGCTCTCACTGCAGAATACCATATGCTGGCCATGCGTTTCACTGCAGTCAGCTGCACGCAACTTTTGTATAAATCTGCAATGATACCAATGTTGAAATCCAGCTAGCCAATAGCTCCAAATAATGTGATATCCTCAAAAGTGGCCTGCATTATGAGCCTAGGATGTAACAATTGGTTTTGTAAGCTAAGGCACAGCAGAAGCATTGTCCTGTCATTCAAAATAACATGGAAGACTGAAAGAAGGAATGCAGATTTTTGGTGGCACCAGATTAATCTTATTGCTTCAGGGGAGTTCAGGGGCTTGCTGACCAGGGATTTCGGGGGAAATTGCTTCAGAAATAAATCTAGTTAATGTACATTTTTTTACAAGTACCCCAACCTAAAAAAAAAGAAAAACTGTAACATTTAGATATCTATTGACTAATCAAGTCATCATAATAACAACTAACTTGCATTCATATATCGCCTATAATGTAACATAATGTCTACGGCACTTCACAGGAATGTTTTCAAGTACAATATGACTCTAAATCACGTAAGGCGCTAATAGGATAACTGGCCAAATTCTTATTTAAAGAGGTAGATTTTTGGGTAAAAAGGTAAGAAATACATGGGAAGGGAATTCCAGTTTAGGGACTTGTCAGCCAAAGACGATGCAGTGATTAAAGATCGGGATGCACAAATGGCCAGATTTGAAGAAGAATGGAGATCTTCGAGGGTTGTGGGGGTTGGAGCTGGTTAGAGCAATGTGAGAGGCAAACATTAATATTGAGTGGCCACGGTCATGTAGATTAGCAAGCAGAAGTTTTTACTAGTTTGAGATCAAATCCTCCACGCCAGCATTCACCACAGTATTCTGCCTCTTTCTTGGCCAAGTCACAAAGATGTCATACCCAATCCAGTTTACTACTTTTTCCACAGAGATCCTCACTCTTTCAGTCTTTCTCTGAGTCCTCTGGGGGGGGCGGGGGTGGTATTTGGATCTCAATGCAAGCAGATTAGCCATGATCTTATCGAATAGTGGAGCAATCTCGAAGGACCGAATGGCCTACTTCTGCTCCTATTTTTCTTGTTCATATGTTCCACTTTACACAGGGACTACGCTCCCTCTCTCCTTTATTTTAATCTGGCAGCCCTCTCTCCATTTCAAAGAAGCACTCTGTCCCATCAGCCCCTTCCCCCAAGATGGTGCAGGCACACTTTTCCCCTTCAATTTAAAATTTGTTCTTTTACACCCCACTTACCCACAAAACACTTTGTATGATATTCCTTTATCCAATACTATACTTGAAATATATACTACATTTAAAACAAATTGGTCCAAGTAGATATAGGGTGTCATATTCACGTGTTAAAAGTTCATATGCCAGTAACGACAGTAATTTTTAGCCTTGAACTCAGTGAAATAACAGGTGTCAGGATGTGACTTAAGGGCTATGTTCTAATTCTTTAGGATTCAGTGATGACTGTAAACTGCTGAGTCTTTGGTGCTCTGATCCATGACCTCATTTGAACCTTTTCACCAGGTTGCAGTAAAGAAAAAAATTTGTTCTGTTCACTGCTCATTTTTTAACTTTTTAAGTAAAACCTTTTCTCCTGGATATTGGTGACTTAAGCCCTTTCCCAAGCTTCAAAAATGATCAACCTTTTGTAATTTGTAACCTGAAATTGACCTGAAATTGGTGACAGCCTATTTTTTTAATCCATTGTTATGACTTGTCAAATTCATTTCAAAATATAAAGCCCCAAGGTGATTGCAAGCAAGAGAGATGATTCTTTAAAAAGCTATCATCCTGAGCTAGATTAGAATTGAAGTTTCTGAAAGAAAACCTGCAGTAGTCCACTGCCTCCTCCCTGCCACCCCCACCCTCCAGGCCCATGCACCCCTTTTGTGAAAAACAAACTTTCATAAAAAATTGAAAATTGACTGGCCTAAAGCAAGTTGGTCAGTCTGAATTTTTAATTTCCTTTTTATTCATTTGTGCGACATGGGCATCACTGGCCACACCAGCATTTACTGCCCATCCCTAGTTACCCTTGAGAAGATGGCGGTGAGCTGCCTTCTTGAACCGCTGCAGTCTATGTGCTGTGAGTTGACCACAATGCCGTTAGGAAGGGAGTTCCAGGATTTTGGCCCAGTGACAGGTAGCTGGTTAAAAAAACCGCAGGAACATGTTGATCACGTGCACGACAGGAAAACAATTTGTGACTTGATGTTCAGTGACAATAATTGAAAATGATTTATTGATTTAACACAATGCACGCCAAGCAAGTGCCTCACTGAGAAGAGATTTCATGAACTGCACCAAATTGTGTTCACTGCTTCAGGATGAATGTCGTATTGTCTACGTTGGAAAGCTGGCATGCAACGTAACCCAAGCAGAACTGAAGCGGCGCTTTGAAGTCTTTGGCGAGATTGAAGAGTGCAAACTACTTGGTCAAGACAGGGGGTAAGGATTTAGAAAGCTGTCCTCTACATTAAAAGTCACGGAAGAAGTTATATACTCTAATTTACAAATATTATTTTCTGTTTTAATGCAAGAATATCTTTTTGAAATGTAGTGACATGTATGGATACATCGCATATCGCTACAGCGAGGATGCTTCTTTTGCTCTGAAGAATGGGCACAATTTGCAGAAGCAGAATGAGCCTGCCTTGCAGCTGTGCTATGGAGGTCTTAGACGATTCCGGAAAACCAGTTACACTGACCTGGGTAAGGGAGCTTGTATTTTAGTATTCATGTTCTTGTTAAACAGTTGAGCTGTGCTGTGGTGTTTATCAAGGTAAAGGAAAGGAAGTATATTCTTGTGATGTGATGGCACAGCTTATTTCAACATTCACAACCACTCAGTGTTCCAGTTTTTTTATTCATTCGTGTGACATGGGCAACACTGGCTGGCCAGCATCTGTTACCTATCCCTGGTTGCATTTGAACTGAGTTGCCTGCTAAGCCATTTCAAAGGGCAGTTGAGAATCAACCACGTTGCTGTGGCTCTGAAGTCACAGTCTCAGGGTGCTAACTCACTCACTCCCACCCACCATGAGAGTACCTGTTACTGTGTGTGATGAGAGTGAATGAAAACACTTCCTCCTCTCTCCCTCCTGCCCCATTAATTTCCTTCCCACCCCTCTCTCTATCACTCCTGCTCCCTCTCACTCTCCCTTTCTCTTTCTCCTCCCCTTCTGCCCCCTCTCTCTCCCTCCTACTCTCTCTCTTTTGCTCTCTCTCTCCCGCCGCACTCTCTCGCTCCTGCCCTCTCTTTTTCTCTTCCTTCCCCTCTCACTCCTCCCTCTTTCTCTTCCCCTCCCACCCCCTTTCTCTCCCTCACGCCCTCTGTCTCACACTTGTTCACTCACTGAGTCACTCGTGCACTCTCAGTCCATCACCCAGTGATCAGAAAAGGTGGGAGAAAAAGAGCATTGTTGGTAAGAATCTTCCACTATGCCTACCAGACCACATTCACAGGCCGTATCTGGCACAGGTTGGACAAGCCTAAGTGATACACTTAAGTACAAAGGGTTCACCAGAGTACAGGTTCCTTAACAATTGATTTGGTTCTCAATTTATTAGATATCGTATGTACTCTTTATATGAAATTTCTGTAAGTGCATGTATAAATGAGGTTTATCTGTACTCTCAAAGCCTTAATGAGTACTTTGGATAGTAAAACAGAGCTATCATGACTAATAGTCTGCTGAAGTGCATTTCATAGAATCATAGAATCCCTACAGTGCAGAAAGAGGCAGTTTGGCCATCAAGCTTGCACCGATAACAATCCCACCGAGGCTCTATCCCATAAGGCGGTTTAGAACGGAGTTGAGGAGGAACTTCTTCACTCAAAGGGTGGTGAATCTCTGGAATTCTCTGCCCGTTGAAGTGGTGGAGGCTGCCTCGCTAAATATTTTTAAGAAGCGGGTTGATGGGTTCTTGATAAGAGAGGGGATTAAGGGTTATGGGGAGAGGGCGGGAAAGTGGAACTGAGCCACAACAGATCAGCCATGATCTTATTGAATGGCGGGGCAGGCTCGAAGGGCTAGATGGCCTACTCCTGCTCCTATTTCTTATGTTCTTATAACTCCACATATTTACCCTGCTCATCCCCTGACACTAAGAGGCAATTTAGCATGGCCACTCAACGTAACCTGCACATCTTTGGAGTGTGGGAGGAAACCCATGCGGACAAAGAGAGAAAGTACAAATAACACGCAGATAGTGACCCAAAGCTGAAATCAAACCCTGGTCCCTGACACTCTAAAGCAGCAATGCTAACCACTATGCCACCATGCTGCCCCCATTTGAGTATATCTTGCATGGAATTTTGTTGGTAACAGACTAACCTTAGAGTACAATTATTGTAATTTTCTGTATCAAAGATTGCATTATAGTGAATGGAACCTAGTGTTGCACCTAGAAAATTATCCTGGTTAAAATCATTCTTTAGATTCTATTGAAGTCCTTAGTTTATAAAACAACAGTAATTCAGAACTAAAAATATCTTATTTAATTTTAGATTCCAGTACAGAGGACCTGGACCCTGCTCCAATTAAAAGCAAGTATGACACTATGGATTTTGACAGCTTGCTGAAAGAGGCACAGAAAAGCCTGACTAGATAACGGCCTTACATCTACTGCCTACAGAGGATGCCACAATACCTCAAACAAGGCACTTTTCATTTGTTTACCTCTGTCCAGTAGAATGGGACATTTGTCCTTTTACAGTGAAACAAAAATGAAGTTTACATGAACCAAGCTGCTTCTGTCTGTGATTCTTTGGGTAGATGTCAAATGTCACAAGTTTGGGCAGTTTAGTAGAACTACTGCTCACTGGTTGTTGTGTTCCCATGAGTATACATAAAACAATAGTGGAGTTGCAGCTGTGTTCACCAATTTTAATGTCTGTAGTTTGGGATACTGTGTTAGTATAATGGGAATTGGGTTAAAACCTCGGGTGTTTTACATGTTTCATGTGCTGCATTTTAAAATGTAATAGTTTACATGTATTGAAGCGTTTTCTGTTGTAATTTATTGTGTGCTTCCATTGTTTCAACTATGCACTGTAACTGTAGCCTTGCCTTTTCAGTCCTGAAATTTCCTAACCAGAAATGTTTACATGTAATATTATAGACCTTACTATCATTATAGTGAACTAACATATCTAGGTTGACAAAGCTGTACTGTAAGTCATTGAATAGGTGCATATCAAGAAAAAAAAAATTATAGCTGGGTGCATGAGTGATAATTCCATTAATTGGTGGGATCATCAGAATGTTATAGCTATAGCTGATGAAAGTAAATTAATCTAAAATCATATACTGACAAAAAGAAGAAATAATG
Source organism: Carcharhinus amblyrhynchos (assembly GCF_965287045.1). Taxonomy (NCBI): domain Eukaryota; kingdom Metazoa; phylum Chordata; class Chondrichthyes; order Carcharhiniformes; family Carcharhinidae; genus Carcharhinus; species Carcharhinus amblyrhynchos. Next base: position 44,916,668 of record NC_137336.1, read on the forward strand.
TTTTATTATCGTTTCAGTATGTGTGCAATTCATTTAAAATGTATGAGTGGGAAGGTATGGGGAGTTCAGATTAAAAAGTTTGATTTTTCTTTCAACTTTTTTAATTTTTGGAACGCCTTACTTGTTTAATTACTGTTTTATAATTAGATTTTTCCAGACAGTTATAGTCCATTTTTGGTAATCTAATGTATTTTATTTATGATCGTAAGATTGAAATTTTGGAACCTTATACCTTTCCACATCAGCTTTAAGTGTGATTAAATAAGTCTCTAGCTTCTAAGCAAATGGCATATTATGTATTTTTTAAATCATATCTTATAGTTTCCTAGAGAGGTAATTCAAATCACAAACTGTATTAAACATTATATTTTAATGTCTTGTAAATATGTTGAAACCTTCTGAAAGCCCCTTTAATGCACTTGTTTACATTAATAAAATTGCAGAATGTAACCACATTCTTTTAACAATTGTATTTTATTTTTCAGTATTTCAATGGTTTGCCACTGAACATAAATAGCAATAAAATGATGTAGGAATTGATTTTTTTTTGTCCTAATTCAATTTTATCCACTGACCCATCAAACCTAAAGTCTGTCATTGAAAGGGAAAATAGTCTGAAAATGACTGGTCTGCACTCTAACTCACAGTGACCGGTTCTTCAGTGGCATGTAATGTTGCATAAACATTTAAACCTGTGATCGTTCTGATTTGAATATGCATGACGGGTTTTCCACAATGTACAACCAGTCAGACAATGGCTACGATCTCAGAAGTTGTTTGTTTGCTATCATGATGATAAGGAATATTAGCTAGCTTGGAAAATGTTGCTCCATTTGCAAAGCAAAGTATGAGTACTTGCTAGCACCAGCATTTTACGGTGGTTTCAAAGCATATGCGATAGCACATTTGATTTGAGCTCGCTAATGTAGCGTGTCCGTGAAGTAGAAAAAGCAAAAGGAGAGCTATTTTGATAAGTATCTGTAGAGGCACTGGTTGAGAATGTGATACAATGGAGAGATAATTTATGATGTGGAGATGCCGGTGTTGGACTGGGGTAAACGCGGTAAGAAGTCTGACAACGCCAGGTTTAAGTCCCACCGATTTATTTGATAGTAAACTCGCAAGCTTTCGGGGTTTGCCCTTTCGTCACGTGAATGGAGAGTCCCATTCACCTGACGAAGGGGCAAACCCCAAAAGCTTGCGAGTTTACTATCAAATAAATCAGTTGGACTTAAACCTGGTGTTGTCAGACTTCTTACTGAGATAATTTATGACAGAGGCAGTCTCTGAAGGGCCATTTCCCGATTGGCTTCAATTTTTAGGCTGGTGGGAAGATTGACTTCTGTTGGGGAAGGCCAAAATACAAAAAAGTTACACCACGACTGAGCATTGATGTGCAAGATTCACAGCCTGTCGTCAAACACTAGTTGAACGTTGAGGGAGAAGAAATCCTTATTTTCATTCCATTATAGAACGGAATTGATATATGGCACCCAAAAAAAATGGTTGTACAGTCAATGGCATCCTGCACCATTAAAAAGCCTGAAATCTTAGCAAAGCCCAGTGCTCATTCTGTCTCATTATCTCCAGCAAGAAAGAATGAAATGTAATTAGCTCAATTTGAATGCAGAGCCTTAGTAACATCCCTTATGCTGCAGTGAACGATAAACTGTGAAACATTACAAATTTCTCCAACCCCAGCCTGGAAATGCATGGAAATTCAACACTGTAGGGAAATTCGCAGTAATTGGCAGAGACCTTGTCCAGTTCTGAACCTAGGATTTTGGCTGCAACAGATGGGCACATTTCAATAAGAATGTCTTTTTGAAGTACGAACATCTTTGACGGAATTTTGCCGGTACGTCCGCTCAAGGTTCATACGATCCTGCCCGAATGGAGAATGCCATTCTTTGAGCCTCACCTGCCCCCCGAATCTGGGCGGATATAAAATTCTGGCCCTTATTTGTTGCTAAAATACAGAAAGGAGAATTGTTTCCTGAGCAGTCTAGATTAATATAACCTCCTCCTAATAGCTCTTCTGCCCTTCTTCCAACAACGTTTCCTACTCTTTGTGACCTCTGATCACAATTCCATGTTTGAAAGTACCTGATTTGTGCAGAAGCCCTGAAGCTGGGAACTGCCTCTACATATGTCTCTGTCCAGTACAAAATACTCTTTGGACTCAGATTATGGGATTGGATATAATACTGCCCACTCCTGACATTCCCTAATGTCAAAAGTGGGCAGTATTATACCCAGTCCCATATTAACCTTTTCTATGCCAACTCTCATACTGCACCTGTCCTCAAGTCTATATCCAATGTATTTACAATACATTCATGTTAATGCAACATATTTACATCTGCTATCCTTTCTTCCCCCAGACTCTGTGTTTACAGGTGCTCTGATGGCTTTATAGTTCTTCTAGATCTTATCTTTACAATAGTTAGAGTAGTGGTAGATTCTATTATACTGGGTAAACCAAAATAAATAGGAAATTGTTTTGAATAGGGTCACTCTGAGATTAGGTTGATTGATCTTAATTGTCACTTTTCATTATTTGGAGTTGAACACTCCTCCTCAGCTCTCCATCTGATGTTATTGATGGTTATTGGTTTATCCCATTCCTTATGGAGAGAACTTATCTATTGTGTTTATCCTGTTTTTCTTCATACCTGAGATGCACCCTGATGCATATTGGGATTGAATATTCCTCTTCATGTTTTGTTGGTGTGACTTATTAACAGGCTTATCTTGCAACTTAGCTCTCTGTGCAACAAGATTTCTTATTGGTTTGCTTCTTTGACACATTGAGATGTGCTGTGGATGGATGGTAGTTGCCTCTCTGTTTTACTGCTAGACAGTAGGAGTTGCCCTACCATGGCTTGCCTTATCCTCTTAAAATGGATTGTGGACTTTGAATCACCTGACAATCTTAATGGCCTTTTCAAGGGTCTTACCTTCCTTAGCTTGAACCATGTCTAAGGTGTACCATATTGCAAAGGCCAGTGGCAGGCTGGAAGATTGGGAAATTTTCAAACATAAATGTAGGAATATTAAAAAAAAGAGCTAAGGTAAATTAGAAAGAAAACTAGCATAAAATATCAAGAAGGATAGTACAAGCTTTTATAAATATATAAAAGGGGAGAGAGTCACAAGGGTGAATATTGGTCCCTTGGAAGATAAAACCAGAGAATTTATAGTGGGGAATACTGAAATGGCAGAGATGCTAAATCAATACTTCACCTCAGTTTTCATGGTGGAGGACAATAGTATCCTTCCCTATAAGAAAGGCAGGTCAGAGGAAATAGAAAGGGTAGAACTTAAATATTCAACATCGATAGGGAAAATGTACTCAGCAAACTATTGGGACTGAGGGCAGATAAGTCCCCCAGGCCCCATGACCTACACCTAGGGTATTTAAAGAAGTGGCGGCAGAGATAGTGGATCCATTGGTTATAATATTCCAAAATTCCCCGGACACGGGAAAGGTTCCAATGGGTTAGAAAAATGCTAATGTAACAGCGCTTATTCAAAAAGGGAGGGAGGCAAAATGTGGGAAATTGCAGACAAATTAGTTTAGCATCTGTTGTTGGGAAGGTGTTAGAATCAATTATCAAGGAAGCAATATCAGGATATTTGGAAAGTCAAAACACTATACATGGTTTGATGAAAGGCAAATCATGTTTGACTAATTTGCTAGAGTTCTTTAAGGATGTAAAACAAAGTGGATGATGGGGATCCTGTAGATATAGTATATCTGGACATCCAGAAGGCGTTTGATAAGGTGCCGCACAAAAGGTTAGGTCATATGGGATTAGGGGTAATTTATGAGCTCATATAGGTGACCGGCTGGTGGACAATAGACAGAGAGTCGGGATAAATGTTTTTTTTCTCTGGATGGCAAGTAGCTGGTGGGGTGCCAAAGGGTTCGATCCTTGGGCCCCAGCTATTTACAACCTATGTTAATGACTTGGATATAGGGATAGAAGGCTCGATAGCAAAATTTGCAGATGACAGAAAAATAGACAGGACAAGTAAGTTGCAATAAGGAAATAAGAACCTTATAATTGATATAGATAGGCTAGGAGAGTTGGCCAAAATATAGCACATGGAGTTTAACATGGACAAATGTGAGGTCATACATTTTGGTCACACAAGTGGGACGTTATTATCTAATTGGGCGACTTATTATCTAAATGGGGAGAAACTTCGGGGTGCTCCAGTGCAGAGAGATTTGGGTGTCCTCGTTCATGGGTCACAGCAAACCAGCATGGGGTACAACAGATAATAAAGCGAATGGAATGTTGGCATTTATAGCCAAATAAATAGAATATAAAGATAAGGAAGTATTGTTGCAACTATGCAAGGCATTAGTAAGGCTGCACCTGGAGTATTGTGCACAGTTTTGGTCACCGTATTTGAGGAAAGATGTAGTGGCATTGGAGGCTGTTCAGAGGATGTTCACTAGATGATTCTAGAGATGAGGGGTTTGTCATATGAAGAGAGATTAAACAGTTAAGGCCTATACGCTCTGGAATTTAGAAGAATGAGGGGAGATCGAATTGAGGTATTCAAGATGATAAAAGGTATGGCTAAAGTAGACATAGAGTGGATGTTTCCACTGGTGAGACATTCTGGAGCGAGAGGTCATAGTCTTAGGATAAGGTGTAGTAAATTTAAAATAGAGTTAAGGAGAAACTACTTCTCCCAAAGGGTTGTGAATCTGTAGAATTCAGTACCCCAAAGTGTGGTAAATGCTGGGGCAGTGAGTAAATTGAAGGAGTTAGACAGATTTTTAGTTGTTAATGTGTCGAAAGGAAATGAGGAGAAGACAGGAAAATGAGGATGAGGAGCATATCAGCCATGACTGAATGGTGGCACAGACTGGTTGGGCCAAATGGACTAATGCTGCTCCTATATCTTATGAACTTCTTTCTGAGAGTGCATTGTCCATCACAGATTAGCTCTGATTTCAGGTCACCACAGCCACTCTGTACAGCTCAATAATGAAGGAATCAGTCGGTTCTTCTGTTTGTTAAACTTTGCCCTTTCGAGAGGCTTGTTACTGGTAAGATTAAAATATATGACAAATGATTTTAAAGATTCATCAAATTTTTCTGAGGATTCAATAATCCCTGGTTTAGCTTTATATCGTAAGCTATTGGACATAACGGATAAAACGATGTGTTAACCTGCTGAGCTTTTGTCTTTTTGTCCAGACCTAAAGCAATTATGTATCTAAGAAATCCCTGTCTCCAATATCCCCAATTTTGTAATTGGTCTGGGCCTTGGATGTGTCCAAACTAGTCTGGTAAGGTAGATTTTTTATCTCCTGACCTATTGTCGTTTAAAGTTAAAAATGTATATAACCTTGAATGCTTTTATATGCTTGTTTTCAATAAGGTTTCCCGCACTTGTTAGTTTTAGTGGGCTTCCACAGTAATGATGTTTGTCATTTGTGATTTTTCAGCAGTGACTCCCTGGGTCAATCTTGAGTCTTCCTCAGAGTCTCTGGATTCTGGCTTTTGCTGGGATTTTTAACTGTCAATTATTTGTTTAAGTTTTTTTTTGACCTGAGCAAGGTTGGCTGCCACATGGTCAAGTGTCGACTAGGGATTCGACCTGTTCGTACTGTGTTTTAAAATGGAAATTCTGAGCGCTGCTGTCTTAAAAGTTGTTTTTTTCAACACAGTCTGACCAAGAATCTAGCTCACTGTTGGCAGGTCTTCTGACTCTGCACTAGCTGGACTTCCATGGAGTTCAATGGAGTCTTCTGCCTTCTGCTTCCAATCCTGCTTTGCAGTTTTTCTGTGTCTTGACTTCTTTCTTGTCAGGTCAGGATGCTACTTTTTCAATCTTCCAGGTTTCAAGTTTCTTCTCCAGTTTCTGTAAGGTTCTCCTTTGTTCCTATAGCTGTCAGCATGTTGTAAGACATGTAGTTCGTTAGGTCTCATGAATTGGCTCAGAGTCATATATAATTTAATAGTATTTGTTAACTACTTATAATTACATATGTATATAGAATACAAGGGCCTAAGCTAAGAACTGAATCCATGCTTGCCTCTGCACACATCTCTGTCCAGTGCAAGACTCCCCTCTAAACTCAGGCCATGTGTTTCTCTATATCACAGTGTGGGCTGTATTGTATTCAGTCCTATGTTAACCCTTTCTATGCCAGATAATTGTATCACAGTGTGTAATTATAGATAACTTTTTGGAGATCTAAGGGCGCTGCCTATCACCCAAACATTAATGCTAATGATCCCAATTCCTTGTCCTTTATATAAAGGGCAGAATGAAGAAATGGGAGAGTGTAGTGTTATCCAATATCAGAATCATCTGTGGATTGGGTTTGTTATTGTGGAAATTACATAAATTACAGAAAGGCATGTTATAGAAATGTCTGAGTCACCTCATTCCTGGTTTCATTGGGAGAATAAATCCTTGCTCTCTTTATGCTCTGCCTTGCCTTGACTTGGCCAATCTGTTGCTATTCTTTCTGAAAATATATGGTAACCTTGCTGTTGTGGTACTCGACGAGCAGCCCATATAAGGTTATCAAACAGATCTTGGAATTTCTAGCATGTAAAGTCAGGTGCAGAAAGGCCAAATACAGTGTGAGGTGTGTTGCAAGACCTGTTATAGATCAATAATAGTCTTGGTCAGAATTCTCCAGCTATTCTTGCCCCATCACCACTGCAAGCAAGGATGGAGACTTTGGTGCTCAGCCAAATCTCGGTTCACTGCCGTGAGGCGGGAAGATCCCACCGACGTGAATGGCTGGAAAATTCCAGCCCATATATAAAATAATTAAAATACTAGACTGCATACCTGAAGATATTTCTTAAACAGGCCATATAGACCAAATGGCCAGTAACAAGGCATAACAAGGTATAAGGGAATTTTAGGGAGTTATAACAGTAGTATTATAGTGTAAGAGGGGAATTTCTAGTCAGTTCAGCCTTTAACAGCATACCCTACTGTTATGAAACTGCTTTATGAAACATGTTTTTAATTTACCCCTAATTGACTGTTTCTTTAAAAAGACTAAAATCACATTCCAGTGACTTGGAATCACAGCTTTATGTCTACACATTTGCGTCACTGTATCTTCTACATTCCAAAACCACTGTCTGAAAAGCTGCACCAGGAATAAAATCCTTGAAAGAGATGAATGGGGATTATCTCTTATCCCATTAGCAAAGCATCCAAACAAACTCCTGTACTCAACTCAGTGGAATGAACATTAGACATGATCACTTGGACAATGGGACTCTGTCCAAGGGACAATTTTGTAAAACTAATTAAGTTATGAGGAGTACTTCTGCTTTTTGGCTAAGATCAAGCATAGAATCAAGCCCAAGGTCAGGTGTAATGCCTGCTCTTGTCAGCTTGGATCTAGTATGACTCCCTTGTGAGGATCATGAATTGGATTCAATTTGAATTTGAATTTTTTTTTAGAACAAACCAGTTGATGGATTAGGGGCTTGCATTCTCCACTCTGTGCAATAGCTTTTGTGACTTTGAGAAAGGAGCAAAATGAAGTATAAGGAATGCACTAGCCAACTAATGGCCACTTAAGGTCCTCATCCTGCCAACTCTGGTATTACACCCGTGACTGGAAAAGCCCATGCCATATAGGAAGCTCAGCATCTTTAGCTGTGCAGTCTAGTCTTGGAATCATAAACTGTGCAGAAGGAGGCCGTTCGGCCCATCAGGTCTGCACCGACTCTCATATCTCATCCAGGCCCTTCCCTCTGTCCTATCTCCATAACACCATACATTTACCATGGCTAATCTGAAACATCTTGGGACACGAAGGAGCAATTTACTATTTCTGGATTTGAATACCCCCATTATAATCTTCTTTTCTCTTTGGTTTCTGCATCATCTCAACCTTTCAATTATCACCTTAACATTACTGCCAAATATTTGTCCTACCTATATCTATCGAAGCACGGAGTGTTTCTACTTTCATGGAACTTCGGACACCATCACCTCCCATGTTCTGTCAGCTTCCCTGAATTCACCACCACAGTTCACAAGCAAGGTAGCAACCTCTAGAGACCATCCATAACAATGCTTCTGTGATCCTTTACTGCTTCTGTCATCACTCATGAGTGTCTAACAATACTCTGAGGGTATTGTATCATATCTACAACAATGTTCATATGGTTTCAATAGGTTCCACAAGGGACACTTCCACCACCGATGACAAACTTTCCAAAGCAAAATCTGTCGGCCTTTGAAATAAACCCTAAAATGTTAACTTTCCATTCTCCATGGATGCTGCCTGACTTGTTGAGAGCTTCCATCATTTTCTCTTTGTTATTTAAGCATTTTTTAGAGTAATGGAAAAGAGCAGCAAGTTTTACAAACACTGAACAGTAGCTAATGGACTGACTAGTCTGCAAAGTGCATAATGGAAAATTGTTGAGCAACAGAATAATTGCAAATAGTGAAGATAGTGAAAGGACATGGATGAGGCTCTTAAATAAATGGACAAAAAAATGGAAAGTTGGAGATAAGAAAGAACTGCAGTGCAGAAAAACAGGCCAACAACCTACATGGAGACATCACTGCCAGAAATGCATTCTTTCTTAATCATCAAACTGCTTCATCTCCCCAAGATTCCTACTGACCCACCCCTCATTATCAGTATCTTCTATTGTAAAGCAACTAGAAAATTGAGGTATTGTCTGAAGTTACTAAGATCATTTTTCTTTCACGTTGGGACTGCAGTAGAAAGGTGATATCTTAAATGTATTTTTCTAAATTTTGTATTTCTGAATATAGGCAACACTGAGCTCTTGCACAGATGCCCTGACACCAGAGTGCTGCTGATTTTCCACTTACATGGGAAGATGTCCATTTAGGGAGCCATCTGCAACCTACATGTTTTGGGTACATGTTCACCTTACCTGGGGAACTGAGCAGGGTGGTGGGTCACCTTGGTGAGCTAGGGTTTTTGTTCCAGAACCTTCTTGGGAGCTGACTGACAGCCATGAGGCCACAAGTCTCTGTTATTCGAGTTATAGGTAAATAAATGCTACCATTATTTACCTTACTGGTGAACAGGAAATATTACATTCAGGCAGACTGTTTGGTATGCTAGACTTTCTTCGAGACTGAAGTACGTTTTGGCCAACATGATTTGTTGGCCCAGATATTCTGGTTTCCAGATTGTCAGAGACCTGATCTAGCCCACAATATGCACTTGGGAACCCTGCGAAATTTCCAACATGCTGACGCCATGGGAATTGCTAAGTGAAGTTTGAACCTTCGATTGTCCTGCTCCCTCAGGTTCTCTGAAAAAAGTTTCCGATTCTTCAGACTGTTTAGACTGACTTACCTGAAAAGATAGGCAGGAAATGTTAGACACAAAAATCATAGTATTATCTATCTCCTGGATAACTATTAGGTGCCCCAACTCCCCCTACCACTGCACCACCCCTCTCCCCCTCCTTAATCACTCATCACCTCAGAATATGCATATGAAGAAATAGCTACTGGTTATAATTAATTAATTCGATAAAAAATATAACATGAACCATTAGTTTCACTCAAATGAATGAAATATGGCTATCGTATAACATTATTAATTTACTGAAGATTTGTTAGCTTGTACAAGTACAACCTAAGGTAGTAAACCAAAGCCACAGAGCTCATTTTGACTTCAATTAAAATGATCATGTACTTTAAGAGCCAGAGAATTAATATAACACCCTCAGGTTAACAGAAAATGATATCTGCCACTCATGTCCATTTTAATTTGATGTGAAAGCCGTTCTTTGGGATTGTGAATCTAACAATACAATGAGCGAGACAACATGTTAGATGTTGTGAATATCACATTTTATGTAACAGCTAAACGTAATGTCAGTTGTTGATGTGATTCAATGCAGTGGAAAAACAGTAAGACATGGATGTAAAGATGTATTAATGTTTCTGTCCTTCTCCTCTCACCCACTGTCACCTCCCCTTCCCTCAGTGGTACCAAGGAAAAAACAAATTGTGAAGTCAGTAATGGAGGGCAGTTTCCAGGCGACAAAAGAACTATAGCCAAAAATAACCTGACTTTAATGGGAAGGTTGAGGAAAAGTTCAGTACAAGTGTTGCCAAGATTGCTCAGCTGGTTTTCACTGGAATGTAAAGCAAGCTAAAAAGCAGATGATCTGACCATTAACATTCTCATTATTAATTTACACGACGTGTGGGCTTTGCTGGCTAAGCCAGCATTTATTACTCATCACTAGTTGCTTTTGAGACGGTGGTGGTGAGCTGCCTTCTTGAACCGCTGCTGTCCACACGGAGTAGATAAACCCACAGTGCTGTTGGGGAGGGAGTTCCAGGATTTTGGCCCAGTGACAGTGAAGGAATGGCGATATATTTCCAAGTCAGGATGGTGAATGACTTGGAAGAGAACCGCTAACTGGTGGTGTTACCAGGAGTCTGCTGCACCTGTCCTTCTAGGTGACAGTTATTGTGTGTTTGAAAGTTGCTGCCTAAGGAACCTTGGTGAGTTGCTACAGTGTATCTTATAAGTGGTACACACGGTTGCCACTGTTTGTTGGTGGTGGAGGAATTGAATGTTTGTGGAAGGGGTAGCAATCAAGTGAGCTGCTTTGTCCTGGATGGTGCTAAGCTTCTTGAATGTTGTTGGAACTGCACTCACCCAGGCAAATAGAGAGTATTCCATCACAATCTTGGCTGGTGCCTTGTAGATGGTGGACAGGCTTAGGGGAGTCAAGAGATGAGTTACTTGCCGCAGGCTTTCAAGTCTTTAACCTCTGCTGTTTATTGGAGCTTGCTACATGCACAGATCAGTTGCCATGAATCTTAAATTACAATAGATTTGTGCCAACATTTTAAGCTCATCTGCTGCCCCCCACCACCACCCCCCCCACCTCCACCCCCACTCCCACCAACACCAACAGGTTTTGCGGTTGAGTAGGTGGGGGAGGAGGAAGGCATAAAATTGCATGAACAGAATTCCCACCAGGATCCTGCCCGCTCTGACCCAGACGCAATTTTACGGTGGGGTGGGCAGGGCCTCGGAAAGGAAACCGTTGATGTTCCTATCCCAATTTAAGGGCCTTTTCCCTGCCCAATTTTTAAGCTCTGGGGGCTGCCAATTGGGTCAGGGTGCCAAAATCTCAGGCTGGAAGAGGAAAGGGGTGGGATTGGGAGATGGGTCAGGGGTGGTGGGGGGGGGGAGTTGGTGGTTTGCTCAGATTTTGCAACACCCTCCCCTCAGGGAACTTGGATCTCCAGCCCTCCACCCTGAAAAGTCAGTCTTTGGTTCATACTTCAAAAGTACCTAATTGGCTGGAAAGTGCTTTGGGATGTCCTGAGATTGTGAAAGCTGCTTCACAAATGGGGGAGTCAATTTTGAACAGAGTTGAGGAGGAACTTCTTCTCTCAGAGGGTAGTGAATCTTTGGAATTCTCTGCCCATTGAAGCAGTGGAGGCTACCTTGTTAAATGTGTTTAAGTCAGATGTGTTTAGATTTCTGATCAATAAGGGAATTAAGGGTTATGGGGAGCAGGCAGGTAAGAGGAACTGAACCACTATTAGATCAGCCATGATCTTATTGAATGGTGGGGCAGGCTCGAGGGGCTAGATGGCCTACTCCTGCTCCTATTTCTTATGTTCTTATGAATCCAGGTTAATTAATTTTATTTTATAAGGATTTGACTGAACCACTAACGGGGAGAGCTAGAATAGTCTCAATGAACGCCTTCTGTGCTGTATATGTCTCGGACTCCAACCTCATGTCTATCTGTTCTGCCAGTACTTAGGTTGCCATTATGGGAGGAGGCACGTGTGCAGCATTACCACCGACATAGACTCTTTGTACCTACTGCTCTGTTTCTGTTTCATAAAATTCTTTGTGGTCTAAAGCTAAGCCATTAAAAGCATTAGGGATACTGAAAAGAAGGGTAATTTTTCAGTTTTGAGTAATATATTAAAGGAATGCAGGCTGACCCTGTTGAGAAAATGGGTACTTTTTTTGAAGAGTTTTAATTTAAATCTGTAAACAGGTTACACAACTCCAGAAAGATTTCTTTAAAGGCATTTGTGAGTCAGCTGCTTGAACTGGATCTACAGATTTCAGCCTGTTTCTGAGAGTCATCATGAAAGACAAAAACAAGTAGGCAAACATGTCAGAAGCCTATTAGGGGCAGCTACTTTAGATCTGGGTCACTCAATTCTTGTGCTCTTCATTGTCAAAAGGCAATTCTTTCAATGACACTCCTGGTGTACATTATGTTCCTGGACAGTAAAAGGGTGTCTTATCAATATTATTATTTCTGGGTGTTCAGTGCAGAACAAATTCTCTGTCAAACCTCAGTGCCTTCTCTAGCGCAGCAGCCTGTTGTTTTGGCAAAACTCACATGAATGCTTAGTGGAGCATACAGAGAGCAATCTATTGTTAATGTTGTATGAGCTTCTCATAAATATTCCTGGTTTGTACTCAAGACTTCCTAGAAGCAGAGGCACACAATGCAGCAACCTGCTTTCTGAATCATCCCGACACCCTGCAGTGAAGCAAGTTTGCACAGTACACAAGGAGTCGCAAAGAAATGGTACATTTTCTGGGATATCTAAAATAAATCATTGGCATTCCTCCGATTCTTTGTCCTAATTAAGATGATTACCTCAAAGCGCTTCCACTGACACCAAAGCTGTTGTGTGACCATAGTGAAGTGGCCATTCTTCCTATCTGAAGGGAGACAGGGTGGGGTGTTATTGGACTATTTGGCTGTGGGAGGCATCGTGGCCAAGGCTAATATTCTAATTTAGCATCCACACACATATTTTCCAGCAGAGATTGTTGGGCTTTTTTATTTAGCAGGAATGGGAACCTTGGCTGCTTGTTCATTTCTCCTTTCCCCTGCCTGATCAAACTAAGACCAACTTTAATGTCCCACTACAAAAGCAAAATATTGCAGATGCTGGACGTCTGAAATAGAAACAGAGTGCGCAGGAATTCTGCAGCGGGTCAGGCAGCATCTGAGACGGGAGAAACAGAAACAGGGGCTGCACGGTAGCACAGTGGTTAGCACTGCTGCTTCACAGCGCCAGGGACTGGGCTCGATTCCCGGCTCAGGTTATTGTTTGTGTGGAGTTTGCACATTCTCCTCGTGTCTGCTTGGGTTTCCTCCAGGTGGTCCAGTTTCCTCCCACAGTCCAAAGATGTGCGGGTTAGGTTGATTGGCCACGCTAAAAAATTGCCCCTTAGTGTCCCGAGATGCGTAGGTTAGAGGGATTAGCAGGTAAAGCGTGTGAGAGTATGGGGGTGGGGCCTGGATGTGATTGTGGTCGGTACAGACTCGATGGGCCGAAGGGTCTCTTTCTGCACTTTGGGGTTCTGTGGTTCTGAGAACTCGTGTTTAATTCACATGGCTTTTAATTAGAATTGGAGAATTTTAATGATGTAATGGCAGGCTTTAAGCAAGTACAGAAGCAGGAAAAAGAGAGGGAAGAAAAAATAAAGTAGGGTCAAAAGCAGGAGATATTAAAGCACACAGGGGGCAATGATCTAAGGTTAAAGGAAATGGTAATGAGGTAATATAAAGAAACAAAAGATGAGTCTAGAGGAGGTGTCAATGGGAAAAGTAGGATCATCACCAATCGGTGCAATCCAAAAGAATTTGTGGCAAAAAATGTTGAACTCAATGTTGTATGCTAAAAATTGGAAAATGCTTAATCAAAAGATGAGATGCTATAGTTTGAGCTTACATTGAACCTCATCAAAACAGTAGGAGGCCAAGGACAGAGTGATCAGATTGGAGTAGAGAATTAAAATGAGAGGCAGAGCTATGTCAGGCATATGGTCTAAATGGAAGTATTTCACACAGTGGTTCCCAACCTGCATTTGTTCTCCTGAGAATAAACTACACGAACAGTGAAGATGGTCTAATACCTTGAAGGTAAGCTACTACTTAACCTGAAGGAGAGTTTCAGGTCCTGGACAGTGAGAAGGAAGGATGTAAGACAGCAGGTATTTATGTCCACTGTACTTGCATAGGAAGGGGAATGGATTTTTAAAAATTCTTTCACTGAACGTGAGTGCCACTTCTGAAGCAAGCATCTACTTGCCTTTAAGATGGTGTGAGCTGCTTTTTACAGCTGTAGCCTATGCGGTGTAGGCACATTCACAATGCTGTTAGGAAGGGATTTCTAGGATGTTGACCCAGCCACAGTGAAGGAATAGTGATATTTTTTGAAGTCAGGATGGTTTATGACTTGGAGGGGAACTCCAGGTGATGATGTTCCCATGCACCTGCTGTCCTTGTCCTTCTAGATGGTAAAAGTTGTGGGTTTGGAACATGTTCTTAAGAAAAGTACAGCACAGTAACAGGCCCATCGGCCCTGGAGGATTGATAACTTCCTGCAGTGTATCTTGTAGATAGTACACTGTGCTGCTACTGTGTGTCAGTGGTGAGGGAGTGAATGTTTAACATGGTGCATGTGGTGCCAATCAAGTGAGCTATTTTCTACTGGATGGTGTCAAGCTTCTTGTGTGTTGTTGAAGCTGCACTCATCCAGGCAAGTGGAGAGTATTCCATTACCTTCCTGACTTGTGTCTTGTAGATGGTTAGACTTGCTTTGGGGAGTCATGTGTTCAATGATTCCTGTCAGAATTCCCAGCCTCTGACCTGCTCTTATAGCTACAGTATTTGTATGGCTGATCCAGTTAAGGTTCTTGTCAATGGTGACTACATTATGTTGAAGAAGGGAATTCAGATGTGGTAGTGTCATTGAAAGTCAAGGAGAGTTGGTTATGTTCTCTCTTGTTGCTCCAACAACATTCAATTAGCTTGATACCAGAGGACAAAGTACCTGCTTGATAGGCACTCCTTCCACCAATATTCAATCTCTCCACCACTGATGAACAGTGTCAGCCATGTGTATCATTTACAAGATGCACTGCAGGAACTCACCAAGGTTCCTTAAGCAGCACCTTCCAAACCCATACTACTATCATCGAGAAGGTCAAGAACATCAGATATCCACCACTTGGAGATTCCCCGCCAAGTCACTCACCATCCTAACTTGGAAATACATCATCATTCCTTCACTATCGCTGGCTCAAAATCCTCGAACTCCCTCCCTAACAGCACTATGGAGGCATCTACACCTCAGGGACTGCTGTGGTTCAGAAGGCAGCTCACCACTACTTTCTGATGGGCAATAAATGTTGGCCTAGCCCACATTTTGTAAATGAATAAATAAAATAAAAATACGCCTAGCACTATTGCAGCACAGATGTTGCTTGCCACATATCATCCCAGACTGACTGCTGGCCATGTCTTGCTTCAGAGCTGAGGAGTCACAAATGGTGCTGAACATTAATCATCAGTGGGCATCCCCATTTCTGACCTTATAACTGATGAAGTGAAGTAAAGTTTATTTATTAGTCACAAGTAAGGCTTATTATTAGCACTGCAATTAAATTACTGTGAAATTCCCCTAGTCACCACACTCTAGTGCCTGTTTGGATCAATGCGACTAACCAGCACATCTTTCAATCTGTGGGAGTGAACCGGAGCATGCAGAGGACGTGCAAGCTCCACACAGACAGTAACCCAAGCTGAGAATTGAACCCAGGTCCCTGGCACTGTGAGGCGGCAGTGCTAACCACTGTGCCACAATGCCACCCTACTGTGCCACTGTGCTGGTGTAGCTGAAGGTGGTTAGCCCAGGACACTAGTCTGAGGAACTCCTGCAGCAATGTCCTGAGGGTGAGAGATTTTTCTCCTGAGTACAACCACCTTCCTTTGTATGTATGACTCTGACCAATGGAAAGCTTTTCTACTCAATTCCCATTGACTTCAACTGTGTCTGGCCACCTTGGTTCAACACTCAGTTAAATGCATCCTTGACTTCAAGGGTAGTCACTTTCTTCTCATTTAATTAAAGATTGGAGGTGTACTCATCCCTTCAGAATGATGCAAGAAGAGAAATTGGGGAGATGTATTTAAAGCAGATGTCATGCCAGAGGTGGCAGGAAATGTGAAGGATAATTTCATCGCATGTGGAGATTCCTGGGATCTTAAAATCCCTACACTGCAGAAGAATGGCCATTTGGCCCTTTGAGCCTGCACCACAGCAATCCCATCCCCGGTAACTATACCTTGCTAGCTCCCCTGACACTAAGGGGCAATTTATCATGGCCAATCAACCTAACCCACACATCTTTGGAGTTTGGGAGGAAACCAGAGCACCAGGAAGAAACCCACCCAGACATGGGAGAATGTATAAACTCCACACAGTCACCCAAGGCGAGAATCGAACCTGCGTCCCTGGTGCTATGAACCAGCAATGTTAACCATTGTGCCACCATACTGCCTATTGCTTAAATTCTCTATGCCACTCCCATTCTGATCTCTTTGCTCTTAGCCCCTGTCACTTTTCCAGTGAAGCTGAATTGAGATTCATCATCCAATGAGACATTTCACAGTTTTCCAGACCTAACATTGAGTTCAACAATTTTAGATCGTAACCACTGCTTCCATTTTGTTCAGACAGCAGCTATTGGTCTTGATCATCTATTACGCCTCTTAATTCTCCATTACGCCTCTAAGATCACCTTTTGTTTCTCTACTTAGATTGCGCCATTGTCCAATTAGTGATTTGAACTCTCTTGCCTTCCACCCTATCACAAATGATTTCCATTTGTTTTTTACCTCCCCTTCCCCTGTTGGTAATATGTATAAATGATATGGAGGAAAATGTAACCGGACTGATTAGTAAGTTTGCGGACAACACAAAGTTTGGTGGATTTGCAGATAGCGCTGAAGATCATCAGAGGATACTACAGGATACAGATCAGTTGGAGTCTTGGGTGGAGAGATGGCAGATGGAGTTTAATCCAGACAAATGTGAGGCAATGCGTTTTGGAAGGTCTAATATAGATAGGAAATATAGAGTAAATGGCTGAACCCTTAAGAGCATTGGTAGGCAAAGAGATCTGTGTGTACAGGTACACAGGTCACTGAAAGTGGCAATGGAAGTGGAGAAGGTAGTCAAGAAGGCATATGGCATGCTTGCCTTCATCGACCGGGGCACTGAGTTTAAAAATTGGCAAGTCATTTCGCAGATTTATAGAACCTTAGTTAGGCCGCTCTTGGAATATAGTGTTCAATTCTGGTCACCACACTACCAGAAGGATGTGGAGGCTTTAGAGAGGGTACGGAAAAGATTTAGCAGAATGTTGCCTGGCATGGAGGACATTAGTTATGAGGAGAGATTGGAGAAACTTGCTTTGTTCTTGCTGGAATGAAGGAGGTTGATGGGAGACCTGAGAGAAGTCGACAAGATTATGAGAGGCTTAGACAGAGTAGATAGAAGCATTTTCCCAGGGTGGAACAGTGAACTACTAGGGGGCACAGGTTTAAGGTGCAAGGGGCAAGTTTTAAAAGAGATGTATGAGGCAGATTTTTTTACACAGAGAGTAGTGGGTGCCTGGAACTCGGAGGTAGTGGAAGCGGATACAGTAGTGACTTTTGAGGGGCATCTTGACAAGTACATGAATAGGATGGGAATAGAAGGATGTGGTCTCTGGAAGGGTAGGGGGTTTTAGTTAAGTCGGGTAGCATAGTTGGTGCAGGCTTGGAGGGTTGAAGGGCCTGTTCCTCTGCTGTAATTTTCTTTGTTCTTTGTTCACCTCTTTTCCCTGCCTCTGTAGTAACTTAAAACCCATTACGTTTCTCTCTTCATAGGAGCCTGACCTAGTAAGTATTTCCAGCATTTCCAGTTTTTAAATTAGCGATATACTACTGGCCGATCAGCTAATTTATCCTATAAGCGGGAACAGACCATAGTTCTACATTGTCCCAATGGCTCAGTATTACGTCACTCAGTTGCCATGTCAAAAGATTTCAAAAGTTCTTTTGATTATGATGTGTGCAGATCAAGGTATCCTGAATTTTGTTGTTCCTTAATGGGTAAGTTAGAATTTAAGAAGGGATCATCAGCTAAGCCTTCAGTCGCAATTGTTTTCACTCAGCAGAGGGTCATACGCTCATCTACCTCAAAGAGATGAGAACTGGTCAATTGTGATTTACATGATGTGGAGATGCTGGTGTCGGACTAGGGTAAACACACTAAGAAGTCTCACAACACCAGGTTAAAGTCCAACAGGTTTATTTGGTAGCAAATGCCACGAGCTTCTGGGGCTTTTCCTCTTTGTCAGGTGAGTGGGGAGTTCTAAAGACTCCCATTCTAATCAGTATTCTGTAAACTGAGTGTGTGCCTTTATATGCTCTGTTTGTGATCTAAACTCCCCAATCACCTGACAAAAGAGAAAAGTCCTGAAAGCTAGCAGCATTTGCTACCAATTGTGATATAATCAGGCACTGTGACAGGATTACAGCCAAGGAACAAGAAGGTGTGTCGTAATATTTGGAGCAGGGTTGAATGCATGCATGTTTGGAAAATCAGTGCTTCTCAATGACAGTGCACAGTTCCACCTGAGTGAAATTTATAACCTTACTATTGAAAGTGAACATTCTGTACGATAATAGGCACTGTTATCAGGTTTGGATCAGTAGTATAACTTCCACTTCTGAGACAGAGGTCACGGGTTCAAGCCATATTCCAGCAGCTAGAGCAGATAACCCAGGCTGGCTTTTCAGTGCAGTCAGGAGGCAGTGCTGTACAGTTGCACCGTCTATAAGATGAGGTAATAACCCAACACCCCAATATCTGCCCACTTAGGCAGACGTAAGTAATTCCATCTCATTATTCGGTGAAAGACAAGACATTTCTCCGAACGTCATTTCCAGCCACTGCTTACCCCTCAAGTGACATTGTCAAAAAAAAATGACATTGAGATTTATCTCATTGGTGTTTGTGGGGCATTGCTCATAGAAATCATAGAATTCCTACAATGGAGGAGAAGGCCATTCAGCCCATCAAGCATGCACCAACAACAATCCCACCCAGGCCCTATCCCTGTAACTTCATGTCCCCCTGACGCTAAGGGGCAATTTGGAGTTTGGGAAGAAACTGAAGAACCCAAAGGAAACCCACGCAGACACAGGGAGGAGGTGCAAATTCCACACAAACAGTCACCCGAGACCAGAGTTGAATCCAAGTCCCTGGCACTGTGTTAACTACTGTGCCACCCTGTTAATTATCAACACGTTAGCCGGGAAGCGAACCCGGATCAACTGCTTGAAAGGCAGCAATGCTCATCATTATACCACCATTGCTCGCTCTGCTATTGCCAGCTGCCTTCCCCTCCATTACCAAAATTATTAGATGTTGAAATATTTGGTTGTGGAGTGCTTTGGGTTGTGCTGTGCTAGAGTTATGAATGGTGCTATATAAATGCAAAATCTTTCCATTTATGTATGCTGTTAAGAGATTTTGTTTAAGACAGAATC
This sequence comes from Carcharhinus amblyrhynchos, assembly GCF_965287045.1. Lineage (NCBI taxonomy): Eukaryota > Metazoa > Chordata > Chondrichthyes > Carcharhiniformes > Carcharhinidae > Carcharhinus > Carcharhinus amblyrhynchos. The sequence continues at coordinate 44,936,071 of NC_137336.1, forward strand.
ACAATTTAGAATCAGAGCCGTTCTACAGTTTGTATTTCAGATTTCCAGCATTTGCAGAGTTGTTTTAATTTCAGTTCAGCAGCCTTCTGGATGACACAGGTACCCAAGTGTTAAATTATTGCTTATATTTGTGAAGTAGAGCAGAGATCAAACTCTGCACCATGTCTCAGTCAGTAAGAAAATATTAAAGGTTATTTCAACACTTATCTGATGATTCAGCACGTGTGTCTTTTTTGTGTACTGTCCTCAAAGAACATACTTGGCTTTTATTCAAACATTAACTTCTCAAAATTAATCTGCTTTCGTTACATAGACACTTGTGCCTGGAAGTTCCAGCAAGGTTTATACACAACAAAACCAGGAGCTGGTTGAACATACAAATAGTGGCCTGCTCCCGTAAATCATAATGGCCCCTTCAACATTAATTCAATATTCCTACAGACATTGAAGTATGCAGATGCTAGTACTTATATTGAACAGGCAAAACAAAGAGATACTTTGCAGCGGTACATCTGGCCCTTGTGATGGTAACATGATTCGGAATTGTGGTCTTCAGATCATTATCAATGAAGATTTAAAGAAGATTTTTTTTCTAAAAAAGTGTGGCAACCTTAAAGCGAAGAATCTAAGGCTATGGCGTGTGGTGATTTTTTTGTTAACACACGCAAATCTCACACTATTAAAAGCCATAATACAATTTTACTGTGTTTGAGGATAATTTTTCAAATGTGTCAGAAGGCAGGTAAGGGATGGAGAGATAGATAGGGATGCAAATTAGAAGCTATTACTTGTTTCCAATTCCATCAAAGGACTTGGAGGAACGGCACTCAACAGCATTTTCCAAACCTCCTGCTTCTGCAACCTCAAAAGACAAGGGCAGTAGATGCACTGGAACGTCGCCACCTCAAGTTCCTCTCCAAACCACCCACTCCATTGGAATTACATTCCCTTTCCTTCACTGTCACTGGGCCGAACTGGAATACCCATTCTAACAGCACAATGGCTATACCTATACCACATGGACTGCAGGAATTCAAGAAGGCAGCTCACCACGACAGTTAGGAATGGGCATCAAATGCTGGCCTGGCCAGTGGTGCCCACAATCCAGGGCACACCTATAGAGAGGGAGGAAAAATCAAAGAGCAATGAACCCTGTGCCATGCTCATACATCACACCTGGAACAGATCATCAGATCTACTTTCTTGTGTTTGGAATATAGAATCATAGAATCCCTAAAGTTCAGAAAGAGGCCGTTTGGGCCCATTGAGTCTGCAGTGACAACAATCCCACCCAGGCCCTATCCCCATAACCACATGTATTTACCCTGCTGTTCCCCCTGACACTAAGGGGCAATTTAACACGGCCAATCAACCTAACTGCGCATCTTTAGACTGTGGGAAGAAATCGGAGCACCCGGTTTCCCCCCCAGGTACAGGGAGAAGATGCAAATTTCACACAGACAGTCAACCGAGGCCGGAATTGAACCCAGTCCTTGGTGCTGTGAGGCAGCAGTACTAACCACTGTGCCACCGTGCCACTTGAAAGGAATAAGATACACTAAAAAAATTAAACAATCAACTTTTCAATAATTTAGTTTCAATAATGTTTGGATACCTTTATTTAATAAAACATTTCATTAAATCTCAGTGTAAACAATCTGTTTTTCAGTTATTCTTGTAAAATATGTTAAATCATTCAAATTTGTTATTAATTATTAAAATATGTTAAATAGGATAAATTTATAGTTTAGCGCTTGGGTTCCGAAACATGACACTAAATCACAAGATTAGCATCTATAAAACAGAAAATGTGAAACTATTCTTCCTGGTTACAGTTGCGATCACTCTGCTTAGTTAAAGTTAATTTATTAGTGTCACAAGTAGGCTTACATCAACATTGCAATGTAGTTACTGTGAAAATCACCTAATTGCTACACTCCGGTGCCTACTTGGGTTCACTGAGAAGAAATTTAGTATGGCCAATGCACCTAACCTGCACGTCTTTTGGACTGAGGGAGGAAACCAGAACACCTGGAGGAAACCCACTCAGACACAGAGAACGTGCAAACTCCACACAGACAGTGACCCAAGGTGGGAATTGAACCCAGGTCCCTGGCACTGTGCGGCAATAGTGCTAACCACTGTGCCATCGTGCCACCCTAGTTTTGCCATTATTAATGATACAAAATTCAATTTGTTTCTTAAGTATTCCTGTATTCTGTTCCTGATTTAGGTGCAATGAGTATTGGAGGATTGTTTAGACTATCCTAATGTGAGCGAAGCTGAAGTGCCTGGACGTTGAGTTGACAGTTTTTGTCAATGAATCACGATAATGCTTTTTTTGTTAGTAAATTGGTACTCAAATTTCTTCCTGCTTCCACCACTGGCAATAATAGCTAACACTTAACAGTTCACTCACTATCCCTCTGTCTTGCTATTTAAACAGAAGTATTTAAACCATTAAAATATGTGCTTTAATTCCTCTGGTGAAACATCATCAGAAGGTGACCTGAGTGCTTGCAGTTTCCTTCTGGTATCATCATCAGTGATTTCTAACCATGGAGACAGATTTAAACAAATATAAGATCCTCAAAAGTTGGACCCAAAAGTTTTTGCTGCCTGCAGGAGCCCTTCACTCTTAACAGAACTCATGCTATGATTAGCACTTCAAGTGCTGATAGAAATTTGCCACTGATTAATTTAATTGCAGCCTGGGCACTCGTGGGTGGAATAGCTGAGAGATAGGTGCTTCCCTAACAGGGAAGAAATCTCTAGCGGAGGTAACCTGTACAGGCTAAAGGGAACCTAAAAGAGTTGGGGGGGGGGGGGAGTAACTTTGATAAGGAAATGATATAAATGATATATCGGTGGCACAGTGGTTAGCATTGTTGCCTCACAGCTCCAGAACCCCGGGTTCAATTCCAACTTTGGGTCGCTGTCTGTGTGAAGTTTGCACATTCTCCCCGTGTCTGCATGGGTTTCCTCCGGGTACCCTGGTTTTCTCCCACAGTCCAAAGATGTGCAGGTTAGGTGGATTGGCCATGCTAAATTGTCCTCTAATGTCCCAAGATATGTAGGTTAAGGGGATTAGCTGAGTAAATATGTGGGGCCACGGGGATAGTGCCTGGGTAAGACACCTTGTCGGAGAGTCGGTGCAGACTCGATGGGCTAAACAGCCTCCTTCTGCATTGTAGTAATTCTAGGAATTAAAATGCGTAACACAGATTCTATATTATGTGATAATGTCACTTCCAAGAGCAACTTTTATATTTTAAGAAGATGAACTGTATTAAAGTAACCATGGAACAAGATAATTCTTATCACTGCAGCAGCTCTACTATTTACATATCAAGCTTTTCCATTTAAAATATAACAACTGTTATTTTTAATTTATTGTAATATGGATATATAATAGAATGAGGAGCTGAGGACACAATTTATGTACCTTTTGTGAAGACAATCTTCACTCACTCATAGCTTGTGTCATGCAGAAGTTATCTGGTCAGCCCACCGATGGTAAATGGCATCCACAGCTCCTTATCATGCAACCTCCATATCATCCTCTGTAGGTCAAAGATATTAAATCATGACAGACAAGCTACTACAAAAAAAAGGCAGGTTCACATAAATTACATTAACTGTACCAGAATCATCTATTATAATCTAGAAAGCAACTCCGCCTGCTCTGCAACTTTTATCCTTGTGCCAAATTGCATAGCCACCATTAATTAACTGGTGATTGTAATCGATTGATTAAGAGCGCATTGAAGCATGGTGATATAAGATGTTGTAGAGATGATTTTTCACTTTGTCTGAACTGCATATATGCAAGTGGGCTGTCATTTCTTTAAGATTATATGTGGAATAAATAAAGACCATCCAGGCTGCTAAACCCATTCCATCAAATGGAATGGTACTCCAGGCAGTACTTGTCCTTGAAAATCTCAATCCATCAATCATCACCTTGCCCTACTTCCAATTTCTCCTTTCCAAGCTATTAACTCCATGCCCATTGCACTTAGCAACAGCTCATGTCACAGACTGGCAACCCTGAGAAAGAAGTGACTTTTGAAATGCTTTCCAGCTTACTACCTCCTAATTTTGGAAAGGAATTAATTCATAAACAGATTCTTAGCTTCTACTTTAATTACTTTCCTTATTACTTGGAAGACTTGAATCGCTTCTTTCACTTTTGTTTTGTTGCATAACATAATCCTCAGCCATTCAAGCTAACTTCACAGCTCACTGATTCCTTCTGGAAATTATTCCTGTGCAAAAAAAAGCAGACACCACAATTATATTAATCACACCATGTCCTTTACTCCAGTTTAAAATTAAAATTCAAAGTATTAGTGATCAGGATCTCAAATATTTCTGTGATAATCTTTCAAGCTTTGAGAACTACTTCAGTATTTTGCGTTTTATCCTTTTAGGATAATTAATATGATGAAAAGAAAACAAAGAAAACGTATTCAGATCTTCAGGAGTTAAGATTAACATTCATAGTTTAACTAGTTTGGCGTCTGTTTTTGAAACGTGACTGCCCCCTACTGCTCATTGTGGGCATTAACCTAGAATTGCTTCTGGATATCAATTATATCAGGACAATAAGTGAATTTGATTGAACCATAAAGAATGAGGGACTGAAACGATGAGTAGTAGATCGCAACAGTGAAGCTCCAGTGCCTTATTAATGTTTCAGATCTGTTTGTGAACCATGCCCAATTTAGGTTATTTCCTAAGATGTAGAATGTGTAATATAAATTATTTATACACTGCATTTCATGATCACTGAATGTCTCAAAACACTTTATATCCAATGTAATGCATCACTGTTGTAATGTGGAAAATGTGGCAACCGATTTGTACACATTAAACTAAAACAAACAACACTCTTAATGATGGGATAATCTGCTTTTAGTGATGTTGATCAAGGGATATATATTTATCAAGGATAATTTCCTTTCTCTTCTTGGTTAACACTGCTGCCTCACAGTGCCAGGGACCCAGGCTCAATCCCTGGCTTGGGTCACTATCTGTGTGGGATCATAGAAACCATAGAAACCGTACAGTACAGAAAGAGGCCATTCGGCCCATCGAGTCTGCACTGACCACAATCCCACCCAGGCCGTACCCCCATATCCCTACATATTTTACCCACTAATCCCGCTAACCTACGCATCTCAGGACACTAAGGGGCAATTTTAGCATGGCCAATCAACCTAACCCGCACATCTTTGGACTGTGGGAGGAAACCAGAACATCCGGAGAAAACCCACACAGACATGAGGAGAATGTGCAAAATCCACACAGACAGTGTGGAGCCTGGAGTTTGCACATTCTCCCCATGTTTGCATGGGTTTCCTCCGGGTGTTCAGGTTTCCTTCCATAGTTCAAAGATGTCCAGGTTAGGTGGATTGGCCATGCTAAATTACCCCTTAGTGTCAGGGGGACTAGCTGGGGTAAATGCATGTGGTTATGGGAATGGACCCTGGTGGGATTGGGGTTGCTGCGGACTCAGTGGGCCAAATGGCCTGCTTCTGCACTGTAGGATTCTATGACGATTCTATGATTCTTCAAAGTAGTGTCATGGGGCTTTTGATGTTCACCCAAGAGGGCAGACATGGCCTTTATTCGAAAGGCAACACCTTGAGCTGTATGGCACTCCTTCAGGACTGCATGGAAGTGTCAGATTTGATTTTTGTGCTCAAGCGCTGGACTCAAACCTGAAACCTGAATCTTATGACTCAGAAATATGAGCGCTCCCCACTGAGCCATGTTTGACAATATGTACAGAGGTAAGTGGCTCAGATCTTTACTGGTATTGGTGGTAATGACTAAAACTTATATTTGTGATACTGTGGCTTATCGTCCATTGAATTTTCATTGAGCAAGAAAGAGGCACATGAACCAGTGTGAGTGATAATTGTACTTCATGATGATTGGATGCACTAATAAATGTTTATGAATAAACTGACGTACCATTTGAAATGTCAGCTTGACTCAGTGACAGCACATTTTCCACGAAGCAAGTCCACTATAGATTTGCTCTCAAATTCTGGACACTTCAGTGGACTTAAGAGAATGCATGGCATTTTTTCATGAACTTCAAGGAGCTTCTGTGGTGTACTGGACAATATTTGTCCCTCCATCAACAATATCAAAAATAGATGAATTGGTCATCTATCTCATTCATGTTAGTGCAACCTTGTTATATATAGACAGCAAGGAACACGGCTTGTTAACATTAATTTGTCAATGTTACAAATGTTATTAGTTCCCCAAAATTGCATCAGTGGCATATACGCATATTTGTTTCGGGCTGAATGCCATTTTAGTGCATGTGTTACCCCACAGGCATTTGTTACAACTTCCTGAAAGATGGACAACTTTTAAAACGATACTTGAATTTCCAGCGACAGCCTGGAAGGGCCACACACCGAGGTTTCAAGTTTTAAATATTTTATCTAACAAACTAGAAGCAACAAATCTGGTATGCAACGTATGCTTTAAGCTACAGGAAAGATCCCCCATGTGGCTTGAACATGGTTAACCATCTCCAGCATGGTTATACTTTATATGGTTCTTTCAATGGAAATTCTATACTCCCGAAACCAGTCCAAAATTATTCTCCACTTCCGATGGCCTGCTTCTTTTTACCTTTCCCAGTCAAGTAACTTCTAATCCCAGAACCGACTTCTGGTGCAAAGATTGCACTGGAGAGTAGAGGACAGTCCAGAAAATTCCACCCTAAGCATGTCATTGAGTGATATAAGGTCTGATTGGATTTTGTGGCTGTTCTGTTTGAATAGCTGTCAGCATGTGCAAGCTGTAGGGTGAGTCTTGCAACTGTGGTACCTGTGAGGATGAGACAGTAGTTGTAAATCCAGATTAATGGAGATCGTTGGTAAATGAGAGTTTGCGGGGGGGGCAGGTTTAAATTAATTTATTGGCGTCACAAATAGGCTTACTTTAACACTGCAGTGAGGTTACTGTGAAAATCCCATACTCCGGTGCCTGATCGGGTACACTGAGGGAGAATTTAGCATGGCCAATGCACCTGACCAGCACATCTTTTGGACTGTGGGAGGAAACTGGAGCACCCAAAGGAAACCCATGCAGACACGGGGAGAAAGTGCAGACTCTGCACAGACAGTGACCCAAGCCAAAAATTGAACCCTGGCCCCTGGTGTTGTGAGACAGCAATGCTAACAACTGTGTCACTGCGCTGCTGATGATAGGAAGGGATGTTGATGCATTGAACAAAACCTGAAAATTGTTTTTAACTTGGAGAGTTACTCAGTGACTTTCACTACTTACGAGGCTGTTAAACTCCTTGCAGCGCGGATCTAGGTCATTGGGGCTGAACTCCCACCTTTTGACCGTGAATCTGGAGGGCCTCCTGGTCCCCTGCACATTCAAAACATCTCTTCTACTCAACAGCTTCTCCTCTAAATCTTCCTGTTTAGCATCCAAAAACCTTGAAACAAGCTGCGGTACTCTTTGTTGGTTCCTAAGTTAAAGTCAGCTCAACTGGGACTATGAGCAACCGTTCCTGCCACAATATACCTTCATTTATGCAGCACAGATTAGCTTTAAGTGGTGTTCACCACTGACAATATTGGCCTCCTGTTGATGTATCCGGCCACTGAACAGGGTGGTAAGCATTGGCTGGACAATCAGATCGTTGAAAGGAACAGGCAGCTTGCCAACTCTGCGCTTTGTGTTCATGGCAATCAGTGGGCACAGGTTAATTATGCATCTTGATTCCTGTGTTCATTTGCAGGAGCTGTCCAATTTAGCTCTCATATTATTCATCAGTGCATGCCTAGAAAGCTACTTTTAAAAAGTACCTTATTGGCACTGAAGAGTGTAAAAGTTATTAACTCTGCGCCCATTGTTTTGTATAATTGTAGGCCTTTCCTTCTACATGCAAATCAGAGAATATTTGACTAATATAGTGAAAGCTATAGGCTTGTGGTCTCTTGAATCCCCATAATCCCAGCACCTATTCCAGAATAACTAAATGCTCATTCACCCAGATAGTGTGAGTGCTTAATCTCATCAAGGATTTTATTTTATTCTTTCATGGGACATGCATAGTGATGACTAGGCCAGCATTTATTACTCTTCTCTAAATGACTTTGAGAAAGTAGCGATGAGCCGTCTCCTTGAACCCACTGCAGCCCAAGTGTTGTAGGAACACCCATGGTGCTGTTAGGAAAGGAGTTCCAGGATTTTGACCCACTGATGCAATTTGCAAGGAAGTGTTAGTTTTGCAATTAACAATGTACAAGTGGGAATTAAGATATTGCAATTTTATCTTCCTTGCTCATAATTCTTGATAAATACTTGAAGGGAAATTGTGCAGGGCTTTCGCGAATGAGCAGGGGAATGGGGCTAATTGGATAGCTTTTTCAAAGTGCTGACGCAGTCATAATAGAACAATGTCCTTCTCCTGTGCTGCATCATTCTGCAAATCTATATAATGCAATTTCTATAGCTGTTCAATTTTTGCTTTTAGATCATTTCTTGCTATAATTCTGCATAATATTTCCTGTAATTACAGTGTTCCTATTTCTTTTTAATAATTACTACATTCCTTCATGTGCAAACAACGGCCTCTGCTTCAATAATTTTCATATCTTTTTCTTGTATTCTTTCCTGTATTTTGGACCTCCAGTTTAAGAGATCTGAATGGCTGTCATAAAGCTTACCCTGTTAAAAAGATAGGGCTATCTTTGACTGCTTGTTATCATATTTAAGGCAATATTTTCCCCAAACAAATATGTGTTTTAGACTATTTTTTAGAAGATTTTTTCTAATTCATTTACAGGATGTGAACATTACTGGCTAGGCCACCATTTATTGTCCATCCCTAAGTATCCTTGTGAAGGTGGTGGTGAGCTACCTATTTGAACAACTGCAATCCCCTGTGGTGTAGGTAGACTCACAGTGCTGTTAGGGAGGGAGTTCCAGGAATTTGACCCAGTGACAGTGAAGGAATGGTGATTTATTTTCAAGTCAGGACGGTGCATGACTTGGAGGAGAGTTTCCAGCCGGTGGGATTCCCCATGTAGCTGCTACCCCTGTCCTTCCAGAAGGTAATGCTTATGGGTCTTGAAGGTGCTGCCTGAGAAGCCTTGATGAGCCCCTGCAATGCGTCTTGTAGATGGTACACAATGTTTCCACTGGCGTTGGGAGTGAATGTTTGTTGGTGTGTTGCCAATCAAGACGGCTGCTTTCTCCTGGATGGTGTCAAACTTCTTGAGTATTGTTGGAGCTGCACTCATCCAGAAAAGTGGACAATATTCGCAATATTCTATCACTCTCATGACTTGTCTCTGTAGATAGTGAACGGGCTTTGGGGAGTTAGGAAGTGAGTTACATGCCTTGGCTTCCTAGTTCCTGGCTTGCACTTGTAGCCATAGTATTTATATGGCTAGTCCAGTTCAGTTCTGGTGAGTGGTCTCCCCTGGGATGTTAATATTTCCCAACGTCTCTTGAATTAAACTAGTCTTTCCTCATTTACTGATGGAGCATTTCCACAGCCGGAAATAGTGAATTTATTGATATTAGTGCAGGTTGAGTGGCTTATCAGCTACAGGAGAGGCACTCAAGGTCATTATTCCAGTTTATCAAGATTGGCTATTAATTTCCATTGCTGCTGAGAAAATGTGACCTTGGGTAAGATTCAAAGCTGCGTATTCCTACAGTTTTATCAATGATTTAGATACTTAGAAGTTAGATTTGGCTCTTGGCGCTGGAGGGATCCAGTGATATGGTGAGGGGAGAAGACAGGATTAGGAAATTGAATTTGATGGTCAAAATGAATGGCGGAGCACGTTTGAAGGGCTGAATGGCCTACCCCTGCTTCCATTTTCAATGTTTTTATGATTTTGTTAACTACTGAAGGAAGGGTTTCTTCCTCTCAATTTTCGAGGTGGGCCCTCCCTCACGAGCGGATAATGTGAGAAACAACAAGAGCATTGGAAAGTTTTTGTCAATTGTTGATCACAGTGTGATGCAGTCAACTTGTGATGTCATTTGGTAGCTTCTAATTAGTGTGTGATCACATAATGTCCATTTGTTGGTTGGCGGTATTGGATTGGCTGATAGGGGGAAGGAATCCACGTGAAAACATTTGTTTGGGTCACTGCTTTTAAAGTGACCATTTAAAGCTCTTGTGATTGGATCTGTGCCAATTTAGTTTTGTGTAAATCTGTGTAATTTAGTTTTGCATCACCTTAGTATGATAATATCATCCAATCTTATGACATCATAAATATCACATTATGATATAATTAAATAGTCTGTGGTTCACTGAGGCGTCAAATTCAATTGCTGCTGAAGACGAGGAGTTAATGACACATTGTCGTCACGATATTTGACATAAATTTGGTGAGTTATTGTCATTTTCAATAGTTTTACCATCCAGTGCTCTTGTTTGCTTTACCACTATTGCCAGTTATGTGAAAATCAGGGCAAGGAGTTTATTTTGGGCTGATATTTTGGGCAGAATATTAACATTCGCACCTGCTTGCAGTGGACAGGTTGACCATTAGTTAGGAAACCTAAAAGGTCAAAGAGTGGATTTTACTGTTTCTTTCTAAGTCAGCTACAGCACTGGTATTCTGCTTATGTGTTCCCTAATTAACCAGAGTGGGGAGGCATAATGGAGGTGCAAGCCCCTAGCAAAGGACTTCTGTTGAATGGGATGCTGACAGGCTTTGCAATTTATCTGTTCTCTCAAGCGTCAGCACACAGGCAAGAGTTTTGTTCATGAAATGTCAACTTGAGAATGTCACCCTGCAGGCACTCACAACCCTAATTTATAGGTGCATTCCCAGAGTTAATTCTGCAGGCAATAGTGACCTGTGTTATCCATGGTGCATGGGAGGAAGAGGCTAGCAGCTGCAAGTAAACAGCCATTTCAGGCAGGAAGTCATGGAGGGGGTGAACAGCAGCCATGTGGTCTCACACGCTCCTGGATACAGTGTTGAAAGAGGTACAAAGGCCTCATCAGTACAGAAAGTGTGAGTAACGTTCTTCAAGGGCAGACTCCATACTCTGACTTGCTCTGAATTCTCCTAGATCAATATACCTTGCAGCTCCACTCATTCCTTTCTCTCCAAACCCATCTCAAGAGCCACCGCTCTCACCTTACTGCCATTTCACCCTCGTAGTCACCTTCCACAAATGCTGTTCCTCCATCCTCACAATGCATTCCATTTCTCACACTCTATAGCTCTCAGCATTAATCTGAGCATCTGGATTACTAATCCAGTGACTTTACCACTATGCCCCAGCTCCCCGATATATGAACCTCCTGATCCCCTGTTGCTGTCATGTTGAAAAAGCTGACTGCTATTGGTAAAACCTGTGCTGAAGGGTATTGTCTCCTGTGAACTGGAGCTCTGTGTTCATCATCTTTTCTCCATGGAGCAGTGTGTGGGCTGGTGTTGCTGGTGCTCTGATGTTGCTTCTTTTGCCCCTCTTTTTTTCCTCATTTGATGTCCAAGGTAAAGCTCCATATATAGCTCCCATGCTACTCTGTGAAGACTGACACTGAAGTGCAAATCAAAGCGAAAACATTCCAGAGTATCAGAAATTACATCTAACCTGTTGGAAGTGACATCCAAAACAATGGAAACACCCTCTCGGAGGAAGTCATGTGAGCAAACTCCTTCCACTGAGACAACAAAGTAGTTGTCCTAGAAACATAGAAATTAGAGACAGTAGTAGGCTATTCAGCCCTTTGAGTCTGCTCCGCCATTCATCTTGATCATGGCTGATCATCGAATTTAATATCCCAATTCACTCTTCCTCCCATATCCCTTGATCCATTTGGTTCTAAGAGCTATATTTAATTTATTTTTAAAATCGGACAATGTTTTGGCCTCAAATACATTCAGTGGTAATGAATTCCACATGTGTACACCCTCTGTGTAAGAAATTTCTCCTCACCTCAGTTCTAGAAGGTTTACCCCTTATCCTTAAAGTATGACCCCTAATTTTGGACTCCCCCACATTGAGAGCATTCTTTCTGAATCTATCCTATCTAAAACCCTGTTAGAATTTTATAAGTTTCTAATGAGATCCCCTCTCCCTCTTCTAAACTCCAGTAAATATAATCCTAACCGACTTAATCTCTCCTCATATGATAGACCTGCCATCCCAGGAATCAGCCTGATAATCTTTCGCTGCACTCCGTCTATAGCAAGGACATCCTTCTTCAGATAAGGACACCAAAACTGCACACAGATGTGGCCTCACCAATGGCCTATACAATTGCAGCAAACCATCCCTATTCTTATACTCAAATCCTCTCCCTAGGAAAGCCAATATACCATTTCCCTGCTTTACTACCTGCTGTACCTGTACATTTACTTTCAGACACTGATGCATGAGGACTCCAATGTCTTGTTGAGTACCCACCTCCCTCAATTTACACCCATTCAAGTAATAATCTGACTTCCTATTATTGCTACCAAAGTGGATAATCTCACATTTGTCCACATTATACTGCATCTGCCACACAGATGCCCACACACTCAGCTTACCCAAATCACACTGAAGCATTTCTGCATCGTCCTCACAGCTCACTCTCCCACCCAACATTGTATCATCTGAAAATTTGGAGATAATACATTCAGTGCCCTCTTCCAAATCATTAATATATAATGTGAACAGTTGGGGACCTTGAACAGATCCCTGTGGAACCCCACTAGTCAATGACTACCAATCAGAAAAAGGCCCATTTATGCCAACTCTTTGCTTCCTATCTGCCAACCAGTTTTCTATCCATCTCAAGACATTATCTGTAATGCCATGTGCTTTAACTTTGCGTAGTAGTCTGTTATGTGAGACCTTGTTGTACTTCATTGTGTAAAGATTTTCCAGCCTGTCTATTTACCAGTTCACCAATCCCTGCTGTGCTCACACATACAGCTCCAGAAAGCTGCGCTAGCACTTAGAGCTACAATGCAAGGTTAAAGCTGCACCAGTTCTCACTCACACCAATAACTGCCCTTCTCCCTGCCCCCTTGCTGCTGTAAGTGGCCACCTTTCTGAGCAATACTCTGAAATCTAATGTAATGTAGTTCAAACAAAGTTCAGAGCTTCATCTGGACTGAACCATCAATGAATTTTAATGCCAGTAATATTCCATTGAATTCCATATAATCTCCTGTCCTTACTATTTATCATCACTTATAATTTATGCTAAGAAGAAATATAGCTTTGGAATCTTTGTACCTTTGTTATCCATCAAAGATTTCACTTTGATTAGGGTTGAAGTCAGATAAGTTTTCATAATAATTCCATCATCTTCTTTTTCAGCAACTTGGCAAAAGCAATGTTAGACATTATTGAGTAAAATCATACTGATGTCTCATCTCCTAGGAATTCCCCAACAAAGCAGCTGATCAAACTGTTGGGGGTTTTATAATGTAATTGGATTTACCTCTGTGAGTGCCTTTTGTGTATTGTCCCTTACTAAAGAGTTTATGACAATCTGAAGTTGTGACTACATCCACAATTATATTGTTACACGTAGGTGGCATTAGGCTCAGTAGGTTCTGTGTAAATTCTTCAACTTCTCTATACTATGGTCTTTCAAAATGAGTTAACTGCTCACAATAACAACTTATCCCTATTTCGCTTTCCTGCTCTTCTGAATTATCTTCAACATTTAGTTTGTTTTTTGTAGTTTAGTGCATCAGTGGGTTAGAAATGTTGATTGAATGTTATAAATTTAGGAAGTGTTTCTAATGCAGTAGGTAGCCATTTATTAATTAACTGATTGATTTATTATTGTCACATGTATTGAGATATAGTGAAAAGTATAGTTTCTTGTATCTATACAGACAAATAGGATGGGATTCTCTGAACGCACTCGCCTGAAAATCAGACATTCTTGCCTGAGGTCAATGGACCTTTGCATGGTCTGCCCCTTGCCTGCCACGATTCCCCTGGCTGGTGTGATGGGAGAATTCCTCTCACTGTTCATAGAATATGTAAGGGAGTTGGAAAGGATAGGGTGCAGAATGTAATGTTGCAGTTACCAATAGGGTGAAGAGAAAGATCAGCTTAATGTGTGAAAGGATCATTCAAATGTCTGATGGCAAGAGGGAAGAAGCTGTTCTTGAGTCAGTTGGTGCAATTACATAATCTTTTTCCCTTGAAGTCCTTATCCAATTACCCTTTGAAAGTCATAATTGAATCTGCCTCTACCACACTCTCACACAGTACATTCCAGTGCAAGAGATTCTTCCACACGTCATCTTTGGTCCTTTTATCTTTACCTTTAATCTGTTTCCTCTGGTTCTTGACCCTCCCACTTTTAGGAAGAATTTTTCTCTATCCAGGCAGTCTCAACTCCTCATGATTTTAAACACCTTCAACAAATCCCCTCTCAGTCATTCCTTCTCTGCTGAGAACAGCCCCAGCTGTTCCAACTTGTCCACTTGGTGAACTCCCTCACCCCGGAACAATTCTTGTAAAATTTTCTGCATCCTCTCTAAAGCCTTCACAACATCCCGAAAGTGCAGTGCCCAACATTGGACACAATATTTCATTTGAGGCTGGGCGAGTGTTTTATAAATGCTCATAATAAATTCCTTGTTTTGTTTTGTACTCAATGGCCCTGATTTTACTAGCATGGCTGCCCTGAAATCCCAGCCCAGGATCCTAGATATCTATATAATGACTTTCTCAACCTGCACTGCCACCTTCAGTGACTTCTGGACCTCATGTCTCGGCATTCCTGCTCAGCCTTTAGAATAATACTTTTATTTACATTGCCTGTCCTTTTCTTCCTACCAGAATGTATCACTTCATACATTAAAATTCAGTTGTTTCATGTTCACCCATTCAAGCGGCACATCTATGTCCTCCTAAAATTAGTCACTATCGTTCTCATGGTTCACAACACTGTTGCATGTTGTGTCATTTGCAAATTTTGAAATTGTGTCATGTATACCCAAGCTATTAGTACTTACCAAGAATCTCACTGGTCCTAGTACTGAGCCCTGGGTAATACTAATATGTACCTTCCTCCATTCCAAAAACAGCCTCATATCACTACACTCCTGTTCATGGGGTAATCTCTCCTTTTAAAAACATCTTTCAAATTTTCCAATTTAGGGCAAGCAAAGACTTATTTCTTTTCAAATATTATAATCTGGAGCAGGACTGCAAAAATTTACAATGATGAGACAGAGTACAGGGATGAGATAAAGAATCTGCTGAACTGGTACGGCAACAATAATCTCTCCCTCAATGTCAACAAAAAGAAGGAGATTGTCATTGACTTCAGGAAGCATAAAGGAGGACATGCCTCTGTCTAATCAGCAGGGATGAAGTAGAAAGGGTCAAAGAGCTTCAAGTTTTTATGTGTCCAGATCACCAACAACTTTTCCTGGTGCCCCCATGCCAACACTATAATTAAGAAAGCCCACCAAAACCTGTACTTTCTCAGAAGACTAAGGAAATTTGGTATGTCAGCTACGACTCTCACCAACTCTTACAGATGTGCCGTAAAAAAACATTCTTTCTGGTTGTATCACACCTTGGTATGGCTCTTGCTCCACCCAAGGCCCCAAAGAACTACAAAAGGTTGTGAATGTAGCCCAATCCATCATGCAAACCAGCCTCCCATCCATTAGCTCTGCCTACATTTCCTGCTGGCTCAGCAAAGCAGCCAGCATAATTAAGGATCCCATGCACCCAGGAAATTCTTTCTTCCACCTTCTTTTGTAGGGGAAAAGATACAAAAGTCTGAGGTCACATACCAACTGGCTCAAGAACAGCTTCTTCTCTGTTGCTGTCAGACTTTTGAATGGACTTATCTTGCACTAAGTTGATCTTTCTCTACACCCTAGCTATGACTGTAACACTACTTTCTGCACTCTCTCATTCCTTCTCTATGAACGTTATGCTTTGTCTGTATAGCACACAAGAAACAATACTTTTCATTGTATGCTAATACATATGACAATAATAAATCAAATCAAGTCAAATTGTTGCAATATGCTTTTGCCTTTTTATCAACTTTATTGATCCTCAATCATGTTTTATGTTTCACTGCTCCATTCTCAAATAGGGCTCCCCTAGTAATCAGACTAGTCCTTTAGGATACATTTTACCCTACATTCAGAGAGTGTTATGTTATTATGTTTGGCACAAATAAGGAGCTGAGATAGTCCAGTAGATCTTTACCAGCAGTTGATAAAGGATAACATTTTTGTACAAACTGCTAGCGTAAATTGAATATGTGTTATCTACAATATATTACTTATGAGAAGCATCTCTGTATTGTGCATTTGGCGTAATGATTTCTTGTGTTTCTTTATTTCACAAGAATAATTGTTATAAGTGCATACTCTTACATCTTGCCCCAACTACAGTGCAGTGGAGTGTAGATTAGTGAATCAACAGGAGTTTAGGCCGCAGTTAACACTAGTACTTTTTTCATCAGTACAAAGTAGTCCTAAGAATGCAGCAGCAAAAAATGTATCAATGACAGGCCTTTGTTTGATTCCTACCTATACTGAAGCAAGTGTCAGGCTTTTTCCAAGAGACAAAATTCTACCACTTCACGATCACACAGCGACAGCATGACTCCAATCCAGTGCAAAGCTGACTTCAGGAGCATTCAAAAACAGAAAACACTGGAAAATCTTAGCAAATCCAACAGCATCTGTGGAGAGAGAATAGAGCCAAGCTTTCAACTCTGACATAGGGTCATCCAGACTTGAAATGTTAGCTCTGTTCTCTCTCTACAGATGCTGTCAAACCTGTTGAGGTTTTTCCAAAATTTTCTGTTTTTGTTTCAGATTCCAGCATCCAGAGTTAATTTGCTTTTATTTCCGAAGCATTCAGTCAGTTCATTAAAAAATCGTTTTAGAAATGCAATCCACTTAATTAATTACTTGGGATTAAAGTGGTCTCTAAATAAAGTAGTTCGAACCTACATTAATCAATTGTAATTTTAATGAAATAAACATTTGGGGTAAAAATTCAGCCCAGGTGGT
This sequence comes from Carcharhinus amblyrhynchos, assembly GCF_965287045.1. NCBI lineage: Eukaryota > Metazoa > Chordata > Chondrichthyes > Carcharhiniformes > Carcharhinidae > Carcharhinus > Carcharhinus amblyrhynchos. Next base: position 44,953,107 of record NC_137336.1, read on the forward strand.
GGAACAAACTGGACATTACGGGATCAGCCGCCTGTTGTACACAACGCATGAGGGTTAGGGTAGCGGCGCGGTAGCACAATGATTAGCACTGCTGCCTCACAGCTCCAGGGACCTGGCTTCGATTCGTGGCTTGGGTCACTGTCTGTGTGGAGTTTGCACATTCTCTTCGTGTCTGCGTGGGTTTCCTCTGGGTTCTCTGGTTTCCTCCCACATCCAAAGATGCGTGGGTTAGGTTGATTGGCCATGCTAAAACTGTGCCTTAGTGTCCTGAGATGCATCGCTAAGAGGGATTAGTGGGTAAATGTGTAGTGATATGGGAGTAAGGCCTGGGTGGGATTGTGGTTGGTGCAGACTCAATGGGCCAGATGACCTCTTTCTGCACTGTAGGGATTCTATGATATTCCATTAATTGTAATGGGTTGGAATATTGGATACTGGTACAGTGTGTTGCTGATCAGATATCACTGCTTTTATGCCATCACCCCATTCTGCTTTGAAATTTTCTATGATAAATGAAGGTACTTGCCACTTGAAGGGCACATGACTGTTGCAAGCATTGTTATTTTGAGGGAAGTGTTTGTGCTAAATTGAGTCAAAAAAAGTGATAGCAGGTACAAGTGTAACAAGCCACACTTAAATATTTTAATGCGTCCTGTTATTCCATCTCATATCTGAGAATTATAAAAGAAACAGTTTCTAAATATAAAGTTAAAATATTTTAATGGAAAATAATAAACGATTTATAGGACCAGTTTTTTTGCTATCAAGGCGGATAGTATATTTAGGAAATTCCTGAGTCAGCAGCTTTCTCTCCAGCTGAGGTGGGGTAGAATTGACCCTGCTGACCCCAGAAGCCAAGTGCCAGGGGCAAATGAATGCCAAGGTGGGCTGGTTAGAAGGCTTGCCTCAGTTCCCAGGAACATTGCCCCACTTGTTTCAGAGGCTGTTAAGCCCTAGTAGCCTTCATTCCTCAAATCCATCACTCCTCCACCCTTGCCCCATGCCAACATAGTGCCAAATTATACCCCTCACCAAACCCCCAAACCCCTAGTAACCCCCGTACCAACAAAGCTAAAATGTGTCCTCACACCACCATGCCCCCTCATAGCACCCATACCAGCACCATAGCCACTAACCCAGTATCCAACATGGACTGATCTCAGGGGCCATGTGAAGATGAATAAAAAACAACCTAATACAGTTTTTACTTATGCACACTTGGTAATTGAAAAAAAAAACTCCCAATCATTAAATCAATTCAAAGCATTCAAATCTCTTCAAGTGGTTAATCTCTTATAAAAACAAACACATATTCAGCTTCCCCTCAATGACAGTGGATACCTTCTTTATATTGTCAATCAAACACTGAACTCAGAACCTCCTGCTGGGATAATTATAGTTTTTGAAAGTCAGCCAAACATTCATAATGGCATTGGGGAAATGAGAACAAAGAACTCTATTGAAATTGCATGACCAGATAGTAAGTTTTCTTTCTAATCAGTCAAAAAAGTCCAGCAGAGGCTTATGAACATAGGAACATAGAAATTAGTAATGAGAGAAGGCAATTCAGCCCTTCAAGATTGCTCCACCATTCTATATGATAATGGTTGATTTCCATCTCATCCTAACTCCACTTCCTTTCCTCTTCCCCATAGTCCTTTATCCCACTTTTGATCAAATATTTATCTATCCCTTTCTTGAATCCATTGACTGATTCTGCATCCACTGCACTCTGGGGCAGTGAGTTCCACAGATTCACAACCTTATTTGAGAAATAGCTTCTCCTTACCTCTGTCTTGAACCTCCCTCCTCTTACTCTACAACCATGACATCTTGTCCTAGACTGTTCTAGAAGGGGCAACATTTGGTTAACATTTACTTTATCAATCCTGTTGAGAATTTTACATACCTCAATCCAATCTCCCCTCCTCACTCTTCTGTACACCAGTGAGTACGAGCCCTAGCTACTCAACCGCTCCTCTTACTGACGACTTCAGACTGATTTTATTGACGTTTCAAGAGTGGGTCACTTAAAAATCTTCAAATTATGATGCAAAAAAAAACTTCATCTGCCCTTCAAAAGCCTATTCGTAGTCTATTCCATCATTCATGCGTCCCACATGACTGAGGCCCTTGGAACAGTCAAATTGGGGTATGTTTGCTGTCAGCACTAAGTTCAAATGGCTCTCTGAATTTTGGGTTCTTCCCTGTGTGACTTGAGTTTATTCGAAATGAGAGTGTAACTTCTGCATTTGGGTCCTGTCCACAATGTTTGAGGATCTCTGGAGTCTTCCTGAGTCCAGGAAAATACAGTCCACAGTCTTTCAAATGCACAGATTGTGAACAGAAAGGATAGTATATATTTCACAAGTTGTTAGAATGCCTATGTTCAGGCAAAATCATTTATCTGCAGCTTTATTTATGTTGCTGGATAAAAATATTTCACCCAATGAGTCATCATGTTCTTGGAGGCCATAGAAAGTTCGCAGCCTATAGAAGGGGGTCTTCTTGCTCTCTCAGAGACCCTCCCCACACTCCAGCTCATGATACTAGATTCACAAGTATACGGTTTGAACAGAATGAACAGCGAGACAAGATTCTTCTAATAATTCACAATAGCTTGATTGAATCATCCACAGAGAATGTCTGCATTCAGAAATCATACAATACAGTTCCAATTACAGTTACATTACCTGGCATGTTAATGTCACATTGAAAACGAAACTGCCAAAAGCTAAATCCTCACCTCATTCCTGACTTAATGCTTCAATCTTTATATCCTAACTTAATACGTACCAATACCTATCGGCCAAATGTGGGCAATTGGGATTAGCTTAGGGGTTTAAAAGAAAAAAAGTCGCATGGACAAGATGGGCTGAAGAGCCAGTTTCCATGCTGTAAATCTCTATGGCTCTATGAGTTATGATCAGCCTTCGGGTTGTCTTTCAGTGGTGATAGAGGTTCCTTGATGGAGTTGATCAGGCTCTGCAGACTTCCTTGACTGCCTGCACAATGCAGTGGCATGCTACGATTTCTGTTCCCAATTATACTATTTCTACTGCTGACCTGGTTCTCTGCAGAAGACAGAAATTGCCTATTTCCTGCTGATCCAGTAGCACGATCAGCTTTAAACAACCTAATACAGTTTTTACTTATACACACTTGGTAATTGAAATCACTGACTAGCAGCCAGTAGGGTTAAGCCCGCTGGGCTATACATTGGCCATAGGCCTCTTAAAGGCCTCAATTAAGCCACAGGCAGTAGCCCATCTGCCAGCTCACAACCAGTCTACCTCCCTCACTGCCTGTAAAATCAGGGCTGGGGTGGGTAGACTGATGGTGGGTATATTGCTGATGGCACAACTGGCCCCAACTTATGTGCCATTCATCTATTTTCCTGATTGGGAGGCCTGTAAAATTCAGACCAATGTAAGAAGCAGGAAACCACAAGAGAAGCAATGCTGTTCCTACATATTCTGTCCCCATTTAAAGAACAGGTATGGATATTATTGGTAGGCGTAAACATTAATTTCACAAAAGGTCAAGATTCACATGAAGGACCTTGGTTAAAATGCAGACATCATTTAATTATGTTTTCAGAGGACAGCCAACAACAGTAACTAAAACGTTTCTTATGCATTTCCAGCATCCACTTTGAAATTTCACATTCTTTCAGCCATTTTGTAATCGAGGAAGTATGGAGAATGCATGCCAGTTTCTTGCCTCCTGAAATGATGCGGGTTCTATTTTAATATCAGCCTGAGATTCCAAAGCTCGTTAGACCAGTTGGAATTTACAACCTATCTTTGCAGGCTCTCAGCCGCTTGGCCAGCTCCTGACAACAGGAGGCCAATGCAGGGAAAGATTCCAAAATGTTACCTTTTATGGAGCTGAGAGAAATAGAGGTGCAGCAAAAGGCTTTACGAAAGAAATGCAAGCTTCCTATCCCAATTGACTTCTGGCATCATCCCCCAGGTTTTCCTGTGCAACTTTGAAGCAAGCTGACTTCTGCTTGATACCTGAGATTTTTCAGAATTATGATAGTTGAATTCAGTTTGGTCTTCAGACTTCATTATGATGCATGTCATTGGTGCCTGCTACCAGTTTTGGGCATTGGCAAATTTAGATCCAGGAGTCATTTGGGACATGGTGACAAAAACAGTTGACGATGGGCGAGCCGTTGATGTCATCTATATGGATTTCAGTAAGGCGTTTGACAAAGTCCCTCACGGTAGGCTGGTAGAAAAGGTTAAGGCAGATGGGATACAAGGACAGCTAGCTAGGTGGATTGAAAACTGGCTGGGCAATAGGAGACAGAGAGTAGTAGTGGAAGGATCCTTTTCTGGCTCGAGGTCAGTCACCAGTGGTGTTCCGCAGAGCTCAGTACTGGGACCTCTCCTCTTTGTAGTATATATAAACGACTTGGAAGAGGGCGTACATGGTGTGTTCAGCAAGTTTGCGGATGACACCAAGATGGCAGGATTGGCAGATACTGAGGAGGACTGTCAGGTGACACAGCAGGGTATAGATAGGTTGGTATATTGGGCAGATAGATGGCAGATGGAATTTAATGCGAGGTGATGCATTTTGGAAGGAATAATGCAGGGAGGAGTTATGTGATAAAAGGTAGACCGATTAAGAGTATAGAAATACAGAGGGACCTGGGAGTGCAGGTGCACAAGTCTCTGAAGGTGTCAACACAGGTAGAGAAGGTTGTGAAGAAAGCTTATGGAATGCTAGCCTTTATAGGAAGGGGTACAGAGTATAAGAGCTGCCGTCTAATGCTTCAGTTGTACAGAACGTTGGTTAGACCGCATTTGGAGTACTGCGTCCAGTTCTGGTCACCTTACTACCGGAAGGACGTGGAGACCCTGGAGAGGGTGCAGAGGAGGTTTACCAGGATGTTGCCTGGCATGGAAGGACTGAGTTACGAGGAAAGGTTGGAGAAACTGGGGCTCTTCTCCTTAGAAAGACAGAGATTAAGGGGGATCTGATAGAGGTGTATAAAATAATGAAGGGAATAGATAGAGTCAACAACGGTAGGCTTTTCCCTAGATTGGGGACAATTACAAGAGGTCATGATCTAACGGTGAGGGGGGAGAAGTATAATTTGGATACGAGAGGAAGGTTTTTCACGCAGAGGGTCGTGGGGGTATGGAACGCGCTACCAAGTAAGGTGGTGGAGGCAGGCACGTTGGACTTGTTTAAGGTTTACTTAGATAGACACATGAGCGAAACAGGGATAGAGGGTTATAGTAGACGGTATTAAATAGGGTCAGAGCCTTGGGACGACACCGGAAATGTAGTATTACATGTTAACGTTTTGCCTTTTTTAATCCACAGGTGTCGGTCCACCTTGTTGTCAAACGAGGGGCATGCACACGGTGGGTCGTGCGTGGGCTGCTCTTGGAGGTTCTGAGAGTGGCCTAGTACTTCGTGTCGTTGTGTGTGCTTAATCCTGGACCAGCAGACGGACATCACAACAGCTCAGTGACAATCACTGCTAGCTGTGCGGATACATGGATTTGGGCCTGTGTCTGTGGGAGTTTGCGCATTCTCCCTGTGGTTGCGTGGGTTTCCTCCGGGTGCTCCAGTTTCCTCCCACACCCCAAAGATGTGCTCTTAGGCTGATTGGTGTACCAAATTGACACTATTCTCCCCTGAATCTGGCTACATTAGGGGTTCCATTCACATACACACAGGGCAGGGTAGGTGTAGGAAAATGCTTTGTTGAAGGGGCGGCGCAGGCTCGTTGGGCCGAAGGGCCTGTTTCCCGTGTTGGATTGTTCTCTTCTCTTTGTTATGTATGTAATGTGTGTTCAACAATACAGGGAGTTGCTATGTAATACATTGCAAAGCATCATGAAATGGGATAAAAACAGAAAATGCTGGGAAATCACAGCAGGTTTGACCGCATCTGTGATGAGAGAAATAGAGGCAAATAATAATAAAATGGGAGTTGCAGCAGAGACAGGTTGCTGAAGCTGCAATGTTGATGAATTTCCACTGACAGAAAGTTGTGCACAACGAGTACTGTCTTCAAAGCTCATCTGCTACTTGATTTCATGGGAGGGGGAGAAACCAAAGTGGAGAAGAAACGCTAACGATATCAGCTAGTGCATACTGTTCGGAATAGCCATTTTGCCACTCACATGTTGTCTAGTAATGTTGACATAGCGATACATCCTGCAGCTGAGGTTTCACAGTGGACAACCTCCTCCATAAGGTTGGCATTGTCAGTGCCAAATAGGTGACCATAGCTTGAATTTTTATGTTTCCAGTTATTTTCAGGTTAGCCAACCAATTTGCCATTCACTTGTCCTTCAGACAGGTGACTGATGCTTTACATGGGAGGAATGTCACCTTTATTTCCAACTATCATCGAAACCTATCCATCTAATTCGGTTAGAGTTGGTGATGTTCATCAGGCACAGGAAGTGATTGATGGCACACTTACGCTTATCCAAGTGATAATTCAATATCCTTATTTTTATTTATTCACAGGATGTGACATCACTGGCATGGACAGTATTTGTTGCTTAACCCCAACTGTGCTTGAGAAAGAGGTGACGAGCCATTTTCTTAAACACTAGAATGCATTACAGCAGTTTTTATACAACCAAGTGTCTTTTTTTCAGACCATTTCAGAAAAGGGTTGCATTGCTCCGGGTCTGTCTGGAGTCACATATAGACCAGGCCAAGTAAGGACAGCAACTTAATATAACAGCAAATTGCTGCAGATGCTGGAATCAAACAACAAATGCTGAGAATCTTAAGCCTGTCTGACAGCAACTGTGGAGCAAGAACAGAACTAGTGTTTCACTTTTGGATGACCCTTCATCAGGACAGAAACTTCCCTGCCCATCAGGGCATTGGCAAACCATGTTGTCACTATAATGTTAATAGTATTTTATTTCAAATTTATTTAGTAATCTGAATTTAACTTCCCCCATCAACATAGTTTAATTTGAACTCATCTTACCAGTTTGTTAGTCCAGGGTTCTGGAGGACTAGTCTAGTAATCACTGTGCTACCATATCTGCTTTTACTTTTGATTGTTATACAAAAAGCAATGTGTGAATTGTGTTTGACCTCAAGGTGGTTATTAGATTGCTTTTTGATGAGAATATTAACATCTGTTGATGTCCCTAATGACCAAAAACTTATCAGATTATTTATTCCATTGTTGTTACGGGATCTGGCTGTGCAATTTAATTGCTGCAGTTCTTACATTACAGCAACGATTAAATGTCAAAGTACTGAATTGGTTGTAAAATATCCTGGGACCTTTTGAGGATGTGAATGGTGCTATATAAACGCAAGACTTTCTTTTTAAGTATTATGAAGGAAATGCCTTCCAGTAATGCAATAAAATATGCTAACGACAGTATGTACAAGCCAATACCATTGTGGAGATTGATAACATTCAAAGAAATCAATATAAATTAAGTAGGCAGGAAAAGAGGCAGTTGATGTTTATGAGTGTTGTGAAATACAAAGTAATACCTGTTGAAAAAAAGAGACTTGGTATTTAGCAAAAGTAGCAAAGAAATATTTGGGTGCATTTATTGAAATTGCTAGCAAGTGCATCAGCTCAGAAAATCTGATAATCATTTCACACGGATTAATCTGAGATAAGACATCAGTGAAATCATATTTAGGATATTGTTTGCAAATCTTTGTCCTCAACATTTCAAAGTATATTGACATGTTGTAGAAAGATCAGAGAAAGGGATGAACAAAGGCTGGAGGTTTTAGTCACCGAGAACTGTGAAGAGAGACTAAGAAAATTGAACCTGCTAAAATAAAGACTTATGAGTAGACCTAATACAGATTTTCAAAATGATGAAAAATTGCAGATCACAGTCAAAAATCTTTTAAAAAAATTGCAAGAAAATTGCTATCAAACTTGAAAAATTTATTTGCATCGATACGTGGTTAGCACTGCTGCCTCAAGGTGCCAGTGTCTCAGTTCAATTCAGTTGAAGTTTTTGTGTTCTCCCTCTGTCTGTGTGGGTTTCCTCTAGTTGCTTGGTTTCCTCCTACATTCTAAAGATGTACAGGTTAGATGGATTGGCCATGCTAAATTGCCCCTTAGTGTCAGGAGAATTAGCAGGGCAAATACATGGGATGAGGCGGATAGGATCTGTGTGGAATTATTGTTGGCACAGGTTTGATGGGTCGAATGGCCTCCTTCTGCACTGTAGGCATTCTATGATTCTATGATTTTATAATATCAGAATCCACACTAGTGTATTACTTGTGTAATTCCAGGGACATTTTTTGTCTAGGCAAGGCAATGGAAATGAATAGCAACAGATTTTAGTAAACATATTTTAGAAACTAAAGTGTTCAAAGAAATTTGAGTTTAGAGATGTTTCAGTGTAAAACTGTGTGAAATCAATTAAGAATAAATTTTCTTGGGTGAAACTGGCTAAAACCTTTGATTTCCAGGAAATTCGGGATAAAATATTTTTGATTCGGGGGCCGGAATTCTCCCATCCTGCCCGCCACTGAAATTTTAGTGGGCAGGTTGTGGGGAATGTGAAATGCCATTGACGGTGGGGCAGGAATTTTTGGCTTTTACACCAGCGCAGTCAGAGAATTCCACCCGGGGTTTATACAGTTTTAACAACCCTGAGTAACTAAGGAGAAAATGTCTTGATTTAGGATATCTTTAAGGAATTCTACCTGTTAATACTGTAAGGTTTCTTTGGGATACGATCAACAAGCCTGTGTGGAATGCATGCCTTTGCTACTTTAGACCAACGTGGAAAATAATCCATAGTTTTCATCAATTAAATTAATTGGATTCCAACCTAATTATTTAAATCTACATCAATATGTATGTTTTTAGATTGCTAATCAGTAGTTAAGTACTGCAATTATTTGGCCATTTGTTCTCAAACTAGCTGATGAAACAAAAATCCATTGTAATTTGTAGTTTAGATCTGGTGTTACAAAGTGGAGCAAAACATCACTATTACTTGCATCATTATGATCAATATAATCATAATTGGATCACATCATCTTGAAGTAAATTGATTGACCCTTTTTGAAGCTCGGTATCTGTGGCCATTATATCATTACATGCACTGGCAATGACTTACAGCATTCTGTAAACAATGCCTGTAAAGTTGTATGTTAACAAGATTTTCCTACGAGCCAATGAATTCTTTTATACGAACATAGTAGCAACATCTGGTGTGATGTACTAAATAGGATTTTGGTCCATATTTCTGCTGAGTCAGTTCATTTGTATATATTGGGTGGGATTTTACAACCTCATTCTTCCTGAATCCATAAAATCCTACCCAAGGTCAACAGATTTTTCCCTGGACAGCCCCTCGCCTGCTCAGGTTCCCCCTGTGGGTGGGGCCGTATAATTCTGGCCATTATGATCGTACGTAAAGTTGCCATAGTCCCTGAAGACCATAGGCTGCTCCCACCTTTGAGGGTGAGAGCTAACTGCTGGTGATTTGACCTGAGGATATGATACAGCAGTTTAGCCTGTACAAAATGGTTTGGTTGTCTAAATATACTGTGCTTTGTAAATTGATAGCAGCTGTACTTGGCTTCTGGTGCTTTCTCCAGTAAGATATTCATCATGACTGGGATTAATAAGATTGGAAAGAGTAAAAATCACAGGTCTGTGTGTAAACGATGCAGTCTGCTTATTGGAATTTTAAAATCAAATAATGGGTGGGTGTTGGAGCATAGCAGACATGTTCAGAAGAATTTTATCTCCAAACACAAGTCACTATGTGAAATAGACTTCCAGTAAAACCAATTAATACAATGTTGATTCATTTTGTTAAAAGGAGATAGTTAAATACTTAAAAATGAAATTAAAGATTAAAGACACGCAGGATAAAATTCTTTCTGAAATTCCAGGTACGGGACATTCTCAGAAGAGCTCCCACTGTATTGATATTGTTTTACTACCCTGTTAATGCGTTTGAATGGGGTTTCTGCTGAAACTTCCAAATAAGTAACACTGGCAGAGGGGAAGCATTGCCAAAGGATTTTCCTGTACACAGACTGAGTTGTGTGGTAAAAAAATGGTAATTTTGTGCAAAGGATCTGTTCAAAATTGAAGAGCCTATATTGGACTCTTGAAGTAGGATCATGTAGTTTTACAAATTATATTTAGGTACAATGCAAGAATTTTAGAGGCTTTTTTATCTTCTTCATAGTTTCACTGTGGTTATATTCATTCTACATTGAGTTTGGCAGAGCCCAATAAAGTTTATTTATCAGTGTCACAAGTAGGCTTATATTAACACTGTAATGAATTTACTGTGAAAATCCCTTAGTTACTGCGCTCTGGACCCTGTTTGGGTACACTGAGGGAGAATTTAGCATGGCCAATGCACCTAACCTTCATGTTTTTCAGACTGCGGGGGAAATCAGAGCATCTGGAGGAAACCTATGCAGACATAAGGAGAATGTGCAAACGCCTTACAGACAGTGACCCAAGCTGGGAATTGAACCTTGGTCCCTGGTGCTGTGAGGCAGCAGTGTGAACCACTCTGCCACCATGCCACCTGTTATATAGGAAATTTTAGATGTGTGGTGGAAAGGGCTCAAATAAGCTTTCTTCAACAATTTTTTGGCATACTATGTTATGATCCTAGGCCAAACCTCCAAATGTTTGATACTAACTGATTCGGGATCAATCAAGTTTTGTTAAAAGTGTTGTAAGTTTGCAATTCAAGGTACTTGCTCAGAGAATAAAGTTACAAGTCTTGACAAAACAAAAATAAAGTCTATTATACAGGGTCAGAAAGATAAAACAACTTACAATATCTATCTTATAAGTTAGCAAAGGTATACATAAATTAACAGACAAACTGTGGTCAAATATACCACACTGCATAATAAATGACAAATGGGGCCAAAACAGAGTTCAAGGATTTCTCATCACCTCACCCAGACATCAATGACTTTCTCATCAGCTCACCCAATGACTGCACTCATTGTGCACTTCCTGTAAAACTTCCTTCATGGAAGAATAGGAGGAAAAAATTAACTTTGCCTGAGTGCATTCTTTGGGGGCAAACCTAACAAAAAATTCTAAGTGCCAAACGAGTGAAAATGAGAGAGTTTCAGACCTATTTTTCAGAGAGAAGAAAAGTAAATCTTCTGACACTTAGAAAAAAAGAGACAAAGTGTGATTCTTGCCAGTAGGCAGCAAAGTGGACAGAGGGTATTCATGCCAGGAAGCCATATGCTCATTGCTAGCCGGTGCTATAGCTCATGCACCTTGATCTCCTAATGCACTGTAAAGAGTACATAGTGCACTAAGAGATTGCCAATCCCCACTCCCCCTTGACATTGAACCTCCACCTGCCCGATCACACCTCCCACCCCATTACCCCCCAGTCATGGCCCCACTGATCACCCCCCAATCGTGCCTGCCCCAATCACCCCCAGAATGCGGTCCCCTGCCACAATCACTGCTCCTGATCACATCCCCCTGATTGCCAACTCAATTGTGAAACACCCTGGTTAATCACTACCCCTGTTCAAAATTTCTCATTGATCAATCATGGCCCCATTCACCATCCACTTGGTTGATTGCTATTCCTGTTCATCCTCCAGTTGATTGCTGTCCCAGTGATCTCTAATGCAGAGAGTGCAGGCCCTTGGCATTGCCCACTTGGCAGTGCCAGGGTGCCTTGTTGGCACTGCCAAGGTGCCAGGCTGGCAGTGTTAGGGTGCCCATTGGTCAGGAACAATGCCAGACTAGCACTGCTAGTATACCAGGGTAGCACTGCCCAGTAGGCACTGCCAACTACTGCCCTGACCACCCATGGGGCTTCAATGCCCTCCAGTCCCATGGGTGAGGCCATCACATCAGGCCCCTGTTGTTGGGAGCCATACAGGAGCCTTGCCAGTATGGACAGCTGCCTGTGAGGCTATTAAGGCAAGTGAGCCTGGATGACTGTGTCCCAGGCTCACTAATAATATTAAAATTAATTACTAAAATTTAAATCAGCCTGGCATCCTCCCTAGGTGTGAGGCTGATTAGGCAGGCTTAACAGGGCCCTTAATATTGTAAGAGACGAGAAACTAGGTGCAAACCCGGTTTCTCGCCTCTCTCGTGATCTTATTATCTCACCATGCCAATTGATAGGCGTGAAAAGCCCATAAAATCGCCCCCTTTGTGTGTGCCATGAAAGAAAAATATGTTGCTTTCTGTGCGTGCAATTCTGCATTTATTTTTCATCCATCATTTTGTCCAGAATTGTACACTCCCCCTCCACCCATTCTATAATGGGATGGGAGAAACATGCTGCGTTTCTGTCCAGACCTTACCGATCTCTGCCTAAAAAACATGTCATGCAATGGGATCAGGTCTCAATATGCCACCAAAGCCCAACTGTTCTCCACCCTCCCCTCACCCACAATCAGTCCCTTCTTTCCCCCACTTCCAATCATTGACCTCTTCCTTCCCATCTCCCCCAATTATTGACCCCTTCCACCGCCACAGAAATGGCCATCATCAACCGCCCCTCCTCCTCCATCTGCTCCCGGCCACCACCACATCTAAATTAACCCTCCCCCTCCCCATGAGGCTCCCATTGGAGCCCATCTCTTGGCACAAATTGGCACTGCCAGGTTGGCACCATGCTCATGCCAATCTGGCAATGCCAACCTGTGACAAGGGGCTGTGCCAGGGGACATTGTTAGGCCACTGGCTGGCCATATTCCTCTCCCCGGGGTACTTTATTCACCTTTACACCCCTGGGGAGAACCCCAGGACAGGTTCATGTCTGGGTTATCCTGTTGTAAACTGTGCTAGCTACGTTACGTCTGCGCGGTGTCTATATATGGTGGGGAGTGTGGATTAATGACATTGAAATGTATTCAAATTCATGTAAAGTGGATTTCCATCCATTATCAGTGTGAACCTGGTGACGTAGCTGGCGAGGGGTGGGGAAGATCCAAGATTATGATCTCAGTGACGAGATCTGCAGCTTCCGGATCTTGAGCCCCACACCCAGCATTCTCTCAGACAGCAAACGTAGGCTCAAGGTCACCCCTATGCCTTTCAGCTAAAACCAAGTTTGCCATTTCATTTATTAGTTAGAAACAGTGGCCTGTTTTAAATCTAAAAATAAACACAAATGTCTCCAGTCCATGCAGAACGCTCTTTTTTTTCTCTCTCCTTCACTCGGAACCAGCATGCAAGAAGAGCTGCAAGATATACATTTACACACCTGGATACAAGTGACCCTGTAGCTATATCCCCCAAACAAGAATCATTATTAAGGAATTTCATGAAAACATTTGTGCAAATACCTGAAGCAATGATTGATGGATATAAATTACACAGTGGAACAGTCGATAGTGCTGCTGCCTCACAGCGCCAGGGACTCGGGTTCGATTCCCGGCTTGGGTCACTGTGTGGAGTTTGCACATTCTTCCCATGTCTAAGTGAGTTTCCTCCAGATGCTCCGGTTTCCTCCCACAGTCCAAAGACATGTGGGTTAGTTTGGTTGGCCATGTTACATTGTCCTTAGTATGAGGGGGATTAACTCGGGTAAATGCCTGGGTTTATGGAGATAGGGCCTGGGTGGGATCGTGGTTGGTGCAGACTTGATGGGCCAAATGGTCTACTTCTGCACTTTCAGATTCTATGCACCCATGAATGAGGAATTCACTAGAGTGACACCAATAAAGACAAGTTCAACATGAATGCAACTGATGTAAATTGTGTGTGTGCGTGTGTGTAGGCCACGCGGAGAGGGATAGAAAAGATTTAGAAGAATGGTTTCAGGGATGAAGGACTGGATAGATTGGAGAAGCTGGGGTTGGTTTTTTTATAGAAGGATGAAGGAGATTTCATAGAGGTGCTCAAAATCATGGTGGATCTAGACAGTGCAGATAGAGTGATCTTCCCAATGGTAGAAGGGTCAAGAACTAAAGGATACTGAATTAAGGTGGTTGGCAAAGCAGTGACAGGAGAGGAAGCTTTTCACACAATGAGTAGTTAGGATCAGGAATATACTGTGGGAAAGTATAGTGGATGCAGATTCAATCTCAGCTTTCAAAAATAAATTTGTTAAGAACTCAAAGTGGGAAAAAATGCAAGACTTTGGGGAGTGGAATTTGAGGGATTCCTCTTGGCATATAGATGATCAACCAAATAACCTCCTTCTGTGTTATAATCAACATAAGAACATAAGAACATAAGAAATAGGAGCAGGAGTAGGCCATCTGGCCCTTCGAGCCTGCCCCGCCATTCAATAAGATCATGGCTGATCTGTCGTGGCTCAGTTCCACATTCCCGCCCTCTCCCCATAACCCTTAATCCCCTCTCTTATCAAAAACCCATCAACCCGCTTCTTGAAAATATTTAGCAAGGCAGCCTCCACCACTTCAACGGGTAGAGAATTCCAGAGATTCACCACCCTTTGAGTGAAGAAGTTCCTCCTCAACTCCGTTCTAAAACGCCCCCCCTTTATCTTGAGCCTGTGCCCCCGAGTCCTACTGTCTTTTTTGAGCGGGAAGAGTCTCTCCACCTCTATCCTATCCATCCCATTCATCATCTTATACGTCTCAATGAGATCTCCCCTCATTCTTCTAAACTCCAACGAGTACAAGCCTAGTTCATTCAGCCTCTCCTCATAGCTCAACCCCCTCAACTCCGGTATCAGCCTAGTAAACCTCCTCTGCACTCCCTCCAAGGCCAAAATATCCTTGCGCAGGTGCAGCGCCCAAAACTGCACACAGTACTCCAGCTGCGGCCTCACCAATGCCCTATACAGCTGAAGCAAGACCTCCCTACTTTTATATTCAATCCCCTTCGCTATGAAGGCCAGCATCCCATTCGCCTTCCTGACCACCTGCAAGCTGGGTTTTTGCGACTCATGCACAAGGACCCCGAGGTCCCTCTGCACCGTCGCCTATCTATGATTCTGTGAATTTTGTCCCTATGTATTCAAATTAATATGGCAAAGTTAATCCAATACTCTTCATCCAGAGTGGATTAGTCAATAGAATTCAAATATTATATTCCCTATGTAGTAGTTAGGGTTAAACATTCAATAGTATCTTATATTTACTGTTTAGGCAAATGCAGCAGCCATTATGCAAAAGTATGATCCCTCAAAAAGCAATGAAGGTGAATAATTAATTGATGTGTTTTTGATTGTTTTGGTTGAGGGACAGTGGTTAAGAAATACTGAGAGAACTCCCTGCCCTAATGGAAATAGTGGAATAGCATCTTCCATTTCTAGCGAAATAACTACCAGAACCTAATGTTAGCACCCCAAAGCCCATTTATTCTAATGTGCAAACTTCCTGATCTTAAGGTATCCTTTGTATCATCTTATCACCTCTATTGATGTCCAAGCTGCTGTGAGATTGGTCCTTTTTATTGGCTGGAACTTGTGTGATCATTTTGGTCAAAGTTCATACTTTTGTGTAAAGTGTTACATCTTTCACTTACCAGATTTGTTATCTGATTGATGCATTACCTGATTTGTTACCTGATTTATTAGTTACCTGATTGGTTATCTTGGTGTATTAGGGGCATTGTTGACACCTACGATACAACATAGCAACCAGAGTGATCACTGATAACTATGTGGGGGCATCATTGCTCTTTCTGTCCAGAACTGCAGTTAGTAATTTAACAGCAAAGAAGACATTGAAAAAGACAGGATCATTTTTGCACAGAGTCATCAGTGGAACAAATATTGTTAAGAGTTACGATCTATCCAAATCAGAAAATCCTTTTCCAGGGTACACATGGATAAGGTATTTACTTCTTCAATTACCAAAACAGACTAAAGTCCTCATGGCTTTAGTTTTTGACAAAGCTTAACAAAAGTAACCTTTGATTTAACTCATATTTTCCAACAGGTTTTTGTCTGATTCATCCATTACAAGAGAAAATGTCTGGCTAAGAATAGCAAAGGCTTTCTGAATATCATTTTTATGTTGGTTTTCTGGCTAGCAATCAGCTATTGCTTGCATACAAAACATTCTGCATAGTTTTTTCACATTCAGGGATGACATTTGATAAGTGGTTAGCACTGCTGCCACACAGCACCAGGGACCAGGGTTCAATTTCCAGCTTGGGGCACTGCCTGTGTGGAGTTTGCATGCTCTCTCCATGTCTTCATGGGTTTCTTCCAGGTGTTCTGATTTCCTCCTACAAGATCGAAAGACACGCTGGTTATGTAGATTGGCCATGCTAAATTCTTCCTCAGTGTATCCAAGCAGGCGCCGGAGTGTGGTGACTAGGGGATTTTCACAGTAACTTCATCGCGATGTTCAATATAAGTCTACTTGTGACACTAACAAAATAAATAAGAATATAAATTCTTATTCAGCTATTAAAAAAAAGTTTTTCACCATTTACAGCTACAGTGATGTGGTTGACTCTCAATTGCCCTCCAAGGGCAACCACGGATGGGCAATAAATGCTGGCCAACCTTTCATGCCTCCTCCTGCAATAGGAATTATTCTCAGGTGAAGTGTGTTAGACTTCTAAGAAACATACTGCTCAACTGGTTATCGTCTTTCAGGCACACAGAATTCGTAGTTATCCAGGTGAAAATATCATCAAAGGTGCCTAATAATTCAAATTAGTCAAATTTGGGAGATTCTTATTCCCTATGCTCTAGAAACAAGAAAATGGCATCTGCCAAATGGCTAAACTGTACGTCACATTCACACTTTCCATAGTGGGACAGAAAATTTATTTAAAGTAGGCAATGAAATCAATTCCTTATGATTGAGTCAACCCCTTTCCAGCTCCTGTTTAATGTATTCTGTATCTAAACCATTGTACTCAAATGTCTAGAAATTCCAACAAAGAAGACCTTCAGGTAGCAATTGGAATGTTGCTACAGATAAGAAATGAACAATAATTCACCGGAGGAGGAGGGATGGCCTAGTAGTATTATCGCTAGACTATTAATCCAGAAACTCAGCTAATGTTAAGGGGACCGGGTTCAAATCCTGCATGGCAGATACTGGAATTTGTATTCAATATAAAATATCTGGAATTAAGAATCTACTGATGGCCATGAAACCATTGTTGCTTGTCAGAAAAACACATCTGGTTCACTAACGTCCTTTAACGAAGGAAACCTGCTGGCCTTAACTGGTCTGGCTTACGTGTGACTCCAGACCCATAGCAATGTGATTGATTCTCTACTGCCTTCCAAGGGCCACTAGGGATGGACAAAAAATGCTGGCCAACCAGTGACACCCATGACCCATGAATGAATGAAAAAGAATCCCTCTTCAAGAGTAGTGACTAACACACTGTTTAAGTATAAGAGCAATTGGAATGAAGCAATAGAAATTTTTTGTTCCTCTTTTATTAGGATTTGCAAAATGTAAGTTGTGCAACCCTTCCACTTTTATTTGCTATCTTACTTTCATACAATCTAATATTTCCCAATTAACATTGTTTACCTTCTCTTCATGATCATGTATATTCTGTTTCTAACTCGTTTATGGTAAAAATCATGACTTACCTTTCTTCACTTCTTTTTCTGGACTGAGTTGATTTGATTTATTATGGTCACGTGTATTAGTATACAGTGAAAACTATTATTTGTTGTGCACTATACAGACAAAGCATACTGTTCATAGAGAAGGAAAGGAGAGGTACAGTAGTGTTGCAATGATAGCTAATGTGTAGAGAAAGACCAACTTAGTGCGCGAGGTAGGTCCATTCAAAACTGTTGGAGGTCCTGAACCCCTTTTTGTCAGGAGCAAGAACAACAGAGCAATCTCCCCGCACGTGGCCTCCTAATTGACTGCCTCCATGCCTTTTGTCAGTTAGGAATGGCGGGCAGGCTCTTGATGCTGTTGGCCCAATCAACATGGAGCTGACATATCTGGCTTGCATTGCAGTGAGAAAGTAAAAAGGCTGCAGGCCAGTGTGTACATATGGATCGAGGGGAATCCCATCCAACAGTTTGGCTTCAACCTTTCATGCATGGCACCCGTCCTTTGTGGCATGGAGCCGTTGGCTCTGATGGCACAGCTTACTGCAGGGCAGATGTTTCCACTGAATTGGTGGAATTCACACACGATGGGGCAACCGGCTAAATTCCAGTGAGATTATAAAATCATTGCTATTACAATCAGCTGAGAAGAGGTAAAATGACTGCCCTTTTTTTCTTCTGCTTATTTGACTGCAACAGGTCCTTTGTTTGAATAGGATACACTTGCCAAATTAGTGAAGGTTTAACTGTTTACGTGCTGTGACCATAAAAATAACCAATCAGATGGGTTTTCTTGAATTTAACAAAGAAAGAGGTCAGCATTATTTTACTTAAGCTGATTTAAGGAAAGCAATAAAAATATACTCTGACTTTACGAAAATAAAAGTTTATAGCTCATAGATGCCCAAATATAGATTGCAGGATGAGGAAGGCTATGTTGGCCACATTAGAAGGTCTAAAAAGTAGAAGTATGCAGCCTGTAGTTTGGATTGCTTCAGGCTGAATTTGGTTCTCCTGGTGCTTCCAATTTACGGGTGTATATGCCTGATTTAGTTGCTCTTCTGGAAACAGTAGTGCTGGGTTGAATTATTTTCAGAGCTATCAGTTTGCAAAATGGGCCTCCCTGCTTCTCCAATGCATTCTTTCCACCAATAAAGTTTTCCAATATCAGTCTATTAAACAGGTCAGCCAGCCACTCCATGGAAACGGGCAGCAAATTAATACAGTTGTGGTAGTCATGATGATGTGATTATGCACATGCTCATGTGCGTAAAGATACCAAATAACAATTTTTAATCCACTGGCTGGATTCCTGAACTGAACAGAGTTTTTTTAAAAGCACAGACTAAACGTGATTTGAGAGCGCAGCCAAAAAAAACTCCTCCAAATCATTGGAATAGAATGTTTGCAAAACTTATCAAAGGCAATGGCCTCCTGGGGAATGTGAAGAACTCATATCTCCTTTCCCATTAACAAAGCATGAAGCCCTTGAGGTATTCAGTGTTGGAAATGGACCATTAAGATTAATCACTTGGACATTGGGACCCTGACTAAGTAGACATGAGCAATCCTAGGAATAAATGGACAATTACCTGGCTGGTTGACCTGTTTAATAGATTGACATTGGAAAACTGTATTGGTGGAAAGAATGCATTGGAGAAGCATTCTAATACAACTCCCCCTTTCCCCCTTCCCCATCCAATCTGCTATCATGGCCCAGGAACAGTTAAACCTATGCCTTCATTAGTAATGTATTGTCAGGCTCATCATTTCCTTTGGATATCTAGACAACTCGTCTTTTAATTCCCTTACCATTCAGCATGGCTAAGTTAGTAGATTTTTACATATTTATGACAGTAATTCACTTATTAGTTGGTTGTGACGCATCAAATAATCATTGCAGAAAAGTTGTGATTTTCTGTTCATTTTAAATTGTTGCTAACAAAATAAAAACATTCTTAGGAATTAGATGTATTTAAAATCTCATGGTCCTAAAGTTTAATATCAGTAATATCAATAGCCGTAATAAACCTGAAAATGCAGATCTCCCATTTTGCATTAACCCTATGTGACAGCCGGAATATATTTTACAAATGCACCTGACCCAAGAATTAACTATTTTTAACATCGACTGGAATATCCCTAGGGTAAAGGGTTTGGATGGGGAGGAGTTTGTTAGGTGTGTTCAGGAAGGTTTCCTGACACAGTACGTGGATGAGCCTACGAGGGGAGATGCTGTACTTGACCGGGTACTGACGAATGAACCAGGGCAGGTGATGGATCTCTCGGTAGGGGAGCATCTTGGGAATGGTGACCATAATTCTATCTCCTTCACAATTGCATTGGAACGAGATAGGATCAGGCAGGCTAGGAAGGTGTTTGTCTGGAGTAAGGGGAGATACGAAGAAGTCAGGAAGTTACTTGGACAAATAAACTGGAAGGAGGCGTTCTTAGGGAAAAGTATCGAAGGAAGGTGGCAGATATTCAAGGAATGTTTGTCTGGAGCTATACGTGACAACGTTCCGATGAGACAAGGGGGTTTTGGTAGGTCGAGGGAACCGTGGTACACGAAGGCTGTGTTGAACCTAGTCAGGAGGAAAGGGAAGGTGTACAAAAGGCTCAGGGAACTCGGAGAGGTTAAGGATCTTGAGGAGTATAAGGACTGTAGAAAGGAGCTTAAAAGGGAAATTAGGAGAGCCAGAAGGGGTCATGAGAAGACCTTGGCAGGTAAGATTAAGGAGAATCCCAAGGCCTTTTATAAATATGTGAAAGGTAAAAGGATGAGAAGAGAAGGGATAGGACCTATAAAAGGTGAAGGGGGAAAGGTCTGTGTGGAACCAGAAGAAATGGCAGAGGTGCTTAATGAGTACTTTGCCTCAGTATTCACGGTGGAAGCTGATCTGGGGGATTTTGCCACGGATTTGCAGCAGATGGAAAAGATTGAGTTTGTGGATATTAAGGTGGAGGATGTATTAGAACTTTTGAATTCTATCAAGATTGATAAGTCGCCGGGACCAGATGGGATATACCCCAGGATACTGTGGGAGGCGAGGGAAGTGATTGCAGAGCCCCTGGCGATGATCTTTGCGTCGTCAATGGAGACGGGAGAGGTTCCGGAAGATTGGAGGATTGCGGATGTAGTCCCTATTTTCAAGAAAGGGAACAGAGATAGCCCGGGAAATTACCGACCGGTGAGTCTGACCTCAGTGGTTGGTAAGCTGATGGAAAGGCTTCTGAGGGACAAGATTTATGACCATTTGGAGAGGTTTGACATGATCAGGAATAGTCAGCATGGATTTGTCAAGGGCAGGTCGTGCCTTACGAGCCTAGTTGAGTTCTTCGATAATGTGACTGAACACATTGACGAAGGAAGTGCCGTGGACGTGGTGTACATGGACTTCAGCAAGGCGTTTGATAAGGTCCCCCATGCAAGACTTCTTGAGAAGGTGAGAGGGCATGGGATCCGAGGGCCTTTGGCTTTGTGGATCAAGAACTGGCTTGCCTGCAGAAGGCAGAGAGTGGTTGTGGATGGGTCTTTTTCCGAATGGAGGTCAGTCACCAGTGGAGTGCCCCAGGGATCTGTTCTAGGACCCTTGCTGTTTGTCATTTTCATAAATGACCTGGATGAGGAAGTGGAAAGATGGGTAAGTAAGTTCGCTGATGACACGAAGGTCGGTGGTGTTGTGGATGGTCTGGAAGGATGGCAAAAGTTGCAGCAGGACATAAATAGGATGCAGGACTGGGCGGAGAAGTGGCAGATGGACTTCAACGCGGATAAATGCGTAGTCGTCCATTTTGGCAGAACCAACGGGATGAACGAGTACACTATCAAGGGCAGGAGTCTTGGTAGTGTTGAGGAGCAGAAGGATCTTGGGGTCCGGGTCCACAGGACTCTTAAATCGGCCTCACAGGTGGAAGAGGTGGTCAAGAAGGCGTATGGTGTACTGGCCTTCATAAATCGAGGGATTGAGTTTAGGAGTCGGGAGGTAATGCTGCAACTTTATAAGACCCTTGTCAGGCCTCATTTGGAGTATTGTGCGCAGTTCTGGTCGCCTCACTATAGGAAAGACGTAGAAGCTATTGAAAGGGTACAGAGGAGATTTACAAGGATGTTGCCTGGACTGGGAGGCATGCCTTATGAAGTTAGGTTGAGGGAACTGGGTCTCTTTTCCCTGGAGAGACGTAGGTTGAGAGGTGACCTGATAGAGGTTTATAAAATGTTGAGAGGAATAGATAGGGTGGATTCTCAGAGGCTATTTCCCCGGGTTGAAATGGTCGCTACGAGAGGACACAGGTTTAAGGTGCGGGGAGGAAAGTACAGAAGTGATGTTAGGGGTAAGTTTTTCACTCAGAGGGTAGTGAGTGAATGGAATCGGCTGCCGTCAGAGGTGGTGGAGGCGAACTCGCTGGGGTCTTTTAAAAGACTTCTGGATGAGTATATGGGGTTTTATGGGATTGGGGGTTATAGATAGGTGTTGATGTGATCGGCGCAACTCGTGGGCCGAAGGGCCTGTTTGTGCTGTAGTGTTCTATGTTCTATGTAAAATTTTTGAATAAAACATTCACATGCTCCATTTGGGATGATATTCCAAATCTGGGGAGGTGATTCTCCCAGCCTATTGTACTGCTTTAGCAATGCAGTGAGCCAGGAAACTCAAGCAGAAGTTGTTCAGCGGGCTTCCCAACGGAAACCATGGCCTCTGCCCCTCTCTGGCCACCAGATCTCTGGTGCCTACAACCAGAAATTGGCACAGAGCTGAATAAATTATGGTAATGAGGGTTATCATATAATTAGCAGGTGCAAGACTGAAGTTTCTGGACCCGCTAACCTCTCCGCCCCTGCCAGGGTGGTTTAACTCTAGCAGGGTTTACAACAGCTCCCCACTAATGGGATGTTGGAAGAGCAACCCCATAGAGGCACCCCAAGATTTTGGGAGTAAGGGGCTTGCTCCCTGGGCAGTGCCAGCTTGGCAATGCTAGCCTGACCCCTTATTACAGCTCAAGGGGCAAAGTGGTAATGCCCAGATTGGGGAGGGGAAGATTGGTGGGAGGTTCCACTGCCAGGGAGGCAGATTGGTGGGGGCCCTATTGCCACTCTGCACTTGGCGATGGCAGAGAGAGGGAGGCCAGCGATCAGGGATAGACATCAGGGTGGTGGGCATGGGGATGGGAGCGGAGTTTGGCCTGCCAGGAGTGTTGGGACTGCAGGTAGCGGGGACGGCACCAGGAGATCGGGACTGCTGGGGGGACAGGCGGGGGAGAATGAGGCAATCCAGGGGGTTGGTAGCGGGATTGGGTCTGGCCCAGACACATTGGTAGTGGGATTGGGGCTGGCCCGAAAATGTCCAGGAGCCCTGTGATTGGGCTGTGGGCAGGTCACATGGGCAGCGATGCAGGATGCCCTGCTCAGCACTTTGCTGACTGCCTCTCCAGTGGGAAACGCTTCCACCCATTGATTTTTCATGAGATTCATGCCAGTGCACTCTGCAGTGCTCAGAGTGTGGGAGATTCATTTTGAAAATCCATCTGAAAAAAGGGTGATTAACAGCAGTTTTTATGCACATTCGACACTTGGAATATCTTTGGGAGAATCCCACCCCCAGTCTTTCTGGAAATAATCCCCCTTCTCCCACCCCAACCTTGTTTGATTTACAGAAACAAACATGGGGGTTAAATGAGTTCTTTGGGATCCGAGGAAAGGGCTTTTTACTGTCTGTGCTCTTAGTGTTCCAAGTGGAATCTTAATGACTGGTGTATATTCTAGACAATTGTTGTATGATGATTGGCACTGTGAGGCAGCAGTGCTAACTACTGTGCCACCGTGCTGCCAATGACGTAGCTGTCAATCCCGGCCTATAGGTGCAACGTCACCTGCCACTCGTGCCATGCTCCTGCTGCAGCAAAGTAGGGAAAATCCTGCTAGGGTGAACGGTGGTAAAGTTTCGGCCTATGTGTTCCTTACTGATTACAACACCCAGCTATCAGCTGGAATTAGTGAGACTTAAGTACACCCTCTGTTATACTGAGCTGGGCCTCTTGTATTCTACTGCAAGTGATTGTTGCAAGAACCTTTTTGCTTACCTTTTTCTTTCCCTTCTCTGTTAGGTGGTGACACAAGCTTCATTCTCTTTGATCTGGAGGCAAACATGAAACAAAAGGCAGAAAAGTAAAGTGAAGGTACGGTTATTAGGAAGCCAACTTGTATCAGAATATTTATTGCATGGCAGGGTAACAGGAAATTTGATTTTATTGGTTCCATCCCTAGTTGCCCTTGTTTTCTTTTGTTTATATCCGATTCAATCCAATCAAAGTTCAATTCAAAGTCTCCACAAGTGAGACATTCCCAATCCAAGCTGACAAGACGGGCTCACCACTTCCTGTCTTGGGCTTGATCTACATGATCCAAGCTGATTGGAGCAGGCATTGCACTTTCTCCAAGGCTTGATCTCATTTGCATCTTAGCCAAAAGGCTTAGATGGCACTTTAAAAAATTGCTTTAAATGAAACCTCAGTATAACCTCATGACTTCAACCAGGTGCAGGATGCCAAAACTACATTTGATTTTAGCTAAAGGCCGATGGGAGCACATTTTTCTTTATTCCAATTCAATCCAATCAATCCAATTCAGAGTCTCAACAAGTTGAGACATTCCTGATCCAAGCTGACAAGACAGGGCTCTCACCTCCTGTCTTGGGCTTGATCTACATGATCCAAGCTGATTGGAGTAGGTATAGTTCCTCCTCCAAGGCTTGATCTCATTTGCATCTTAGCTAAAAGGCCGAGATGCCACTTTAAAAAATTGCTTCAAATGAAGCTAAGATGTAACCTAATGACCTCAACCAAGTACAGCATGTCGATACTACACTTGATCTTAGCCAAAAGGCCGAGAAGCCGATGGAAGCGCATACTGCAGACACTCCAGTGAAGTACAGACGAACCATTGAAATCAGAGAAGCCATCGAGATGAGTTGAGGTCCCATCTACCTTCTCAAGTGAGCATAACTTGACCCCATGACTCTGCTTTAACAATAGCAGGATTCGCGAAAATCTATCCCTCAATATGCATGTCACGACAATTTAACATTTATCTCAATGTATTTATGTGAGCTTGCTGGATGCAAATTAACTTCTGTATTACCCCTGGTTACAACAGCACTTTAAAAGTACTCCAGAGACAGTTGAGTGCTGTTTAAGCATTGTGAAGTTGTGTGAAGCATTATATAAATGTAAGTCCTTTCTGATGGTTAACCATACAACAAATAGCTGCTTGTTCTCTCTTCCTCAGAGATGAAAATGGCTTCTACTTCAGCGGTTGGTAATTTGAAAGAAGAATTAAATTGTTCAATTTGCTGGAATATTTACACGGAACCAGTTTCCTTGTCCTGTGGGCATAATTTCTGTCGTAGTTGCATTGAAAAGAACTGGGACAAGAAAGACACAGGGCCTGGCTACTCGTGCCCAGAGTGCCGAGCTGAATATGCTCAAAAGCCCGTGCTGCACAAAAATTTGAAATTGAGTAACATAATAGAACGTTTTGAAGCCACACAGATGAATGAGGAACCACCTAAGATCTTCTGTGATTTCTGTTTGGATAATCCCCTCCCTGCAGTCAAAACATGCATGAACTGTGAAGCATCTTTATGTGAGCATCACTTAAGAAAGCACTCTGAGAAAACAGCTCAGAAAAATCACCTACTGATTGAGCCTGCAAGTTCGCTGGAAGACAGAAAATGTTCAGATCATGAGAAGCTCATTGAATATTACTGCTTAGATGACCACTCCTGTATTTGTGTAACATGTTATGTTGCTGGTCCACACAAGAACCACGACATACGCATTTTAAAAGATATACATAATGAGACAAAGGTAAGAGAGCATTGTACTGAATATTTAGGCTTTGAAAAAACTTCACTCATTCGAGAGATAATTAAAAATGCCAACTTTTGATATATTGTAACTGGCATCACTATAAAAATTACCTCAACAGGCCAGCCTTTCAGAAAAACTGGAGAAGCTGCAGAGTTGCAGAGCAAATTTAGAGGAAGCTACGAAAGAGCTGCAAGGAACAGAAATGAACTTAAAGGTATTTGTGTTTATTCCGAAAATATCCATCTGATTTTTGATATAATTCACATGAAACTGTCACTTAAATGCTTATGTAGAGTTGTCTTGTTGATTTGCTTAAAAACTCGAATGTTTGGGATCTTCGAGATAATGCACATATTCCTCTTTGATAAACTCCAAAGGAACCATGTTTAATGTGAATCCCACGAAGAACAAAAACACAGGCAGCTAAAATGGTTATTTTTAGTTATTTAATTAAATCATGCAGGCACCGTGTGCAACTTTGGTCTCCTTATCTGAGGAAGAATATTCTTGCGATAGAGGGAATTCTGTGTAGGATTACTAGTCTGATTCATGGAATGGTGGGATTGATTTATGAGGAGAAGTTGAGTTGATTAAGGTGTTAGTCACTGGAATATAAAGGAATCTTATAGAAGCCTCCCCTGCTGTTCTGAGACTAGAGTCATTGGATCATTACCAGAAGGTAAATGAGATCTCATTGAAATAGGACTAGACAGGGTAAATGCAGGAAGAATATTTGCAATGGCAGGGTAGTTCAGACCCAGCAATCACAGTGTAAGAAGGATATGTGTTAGACCATTTAGGATTGATAAGGTGGAATTTATTCACCCAGACAGCCTGTGCAATTCTCTACCACAAAGAGCAGTGAGGCCAAAAACATTGTATGTTTTCAAAAAGGAGTTAGCTTTAGCTTTTGGGGCTAAAGGCATCAAAGGATATGGGTGGAAAGCAGAATTAGGTTACTGAGTTGGATGATCAGCCTTGATCATAATGAATGGTGTGGGGCAGGTCTAAAGGCCCAAAAGTCCTATTCCTGCTCCTATTTTCTGTGTTTCTATGAAAAAGTGCAAGGATAATGGGTAGCTACTCTAATTAGTGGAATACAAATTGGGTGTCCACCAAAATGCATGTTGGGGCTTCAACCATGAGCAACTTTGATGTTGGAGAAGAGAGCCACAAGTTTCCTGATGCACAAAGATGTTGATGGTGATGGGGGTGGTGGTGGGGGTGACTTTTGACATTTGCTATGGGTGAAAATGGCAAAAATTCCGTGAGACCTTGAGAATGAGAATCGTCACAGCGAGATCTCATTCTCTGATTTTCCCTGCCCCTTGCCAGTGATTTAATGATGTTCCCTCCCTCTCAGGAAGTTTAGAACCTTTTGCCAAGAAAAGGCAGTTGGTGCTAGGTCAATTGTTAACATTAAAGCTGAAATTAAAAAAATGTCTTTTAACTAAAAGTATTAAGAAATATGAGACAAGAGAGACCATGTGGAGTTAGGTCGCAGATGAGCCATGATCTTATTGAATGCTGAGACGGACTAAATAACCTACTCAGTTTCCTATATTCCTACATGCTCACAGTAGAAAATATGCATGGATTAGCATTAGTCTATCTAAAGCATCATTTCATCTAAGTTTCTGCACAAAAAGATTTCTTATAACCGTATTTATAGCATGGTGACAAGAAAATGATAATTCTTCTTTAGTGGCTTGATAGCTGCTAAATCTCGGGTTTGAGGGAAGACAGACATTACCATCCATTAATTGATATTACTGCGAAAGGCAGAATCAATGATTTAAATCCTTACTCTTTAATGAGAATTATTTTTCTTTCATTACAGAAAGATAGTGCTGTTTTGAGAAAACAAATTTCAGACTTGTTCCAGGAAATTAGAATGCTGCTGACCAAACAAGAAAAGCAAATCTTAGACACAGTTATAACAGAAAAAAATATAAATCTTTCGAAAGTCTTAAAGAAAATCCAAGAATTGGAAATTAAAAGAGAAGTGATTACTCATCTTATTCAGGAGGTACAAGACCTGAAAAATCAAAAAGATCCATTATTCTTTATTAAGGTAATAGTAGATTCAACTTTATTCACTTTTTTATATCACTGCTTTCATGAAATGGAGTTAGTATGCTCTTTTCGGTAGTTTTTCAGTGCTGGTACTTACTTGCCAATGTTCTTTCAAACAGAATTTGACACCAGCTGGTTACCTAAGAATGCAAAGTCATGGTCATAGCATCACACAGCACAGAAAAGACCCTTCAGCCCATCGAGTCTACACTGACAATAACCACTCTGATCCCATTTTCCAGCACTTGCCCCATATCCTTGAATGTTCTGCTGTTTCAAGTGCTCATCCAAATACTTTTTAAAGTTTGTAAGGTTTCTGGCCTCCACTACTTTCCCAGACAGTGCATCCCAGATTCCCATCACCTTCTGAGTGAAAATGTTTTTTCTCAAATCCCGTCTCAATCTCCTACCCCTTACTCTAAAACTATGTCCCCTCATGATTGACCCCTGGAAACAGTGACAACTTAATAAAGCGCATATATAGCAAAGCTGAGAAACTCTTTGTATCCGCCGCCACCTCAGTTTTTATTTCCTACTACAACCCTCAGTCAGGCTTTTTAAAGCCCATTTTTTGTCTCACCTAATTGCTGCTGTTTAATTTAACTCTTCCTTCTTATTTACCCTTTTCAATTGTGACAGCATACTGCTAATGATTTGGTTTCAATTTAAAACATTCATAACAGTGTATGATATTCTCCATGCATTCTGATGATACTGAAGTGGATGAATTCAGATTTATAAAAGCTTGGTTTACAAATGATACAGACACAAACTCATTAATATGTTCAGGGCTCTCAATTAGATCATGTTTATAAATATAAAGTAGGTAAGTCACTGCTCTCTGTTAAAACAGCAATCTGTGAAATCTGAGATTGTCACCACCCACACACATATTGGGCTGCAGGGGGCTGGGAATGGAGCAGGAGGTTGGTTGTGAGCAAGACAGGTTTTGTTGTGCAGTGTATCCCATGCTTCACTGATTTATTGACCTCAGTTGCACTGCTAGAGAGAGGCATGGAGTTGAGAACTTCCTATGACTCTAGAAAGGAAAAGGCTATGTAAAATCACCACTAGGACTCTCTCATCTGTTGATTTACTGTAAACTTTCAATAGAGGTTTAGACTGCTTTCTGGTGTGGTGATGGTCATATTGTAAAAAAGTAGTTACCATTGAATGAATATCATGGACCAACTTTTTTTATTCATCCATGGGATGTGTGTGTGTCACTGCTATGGCCAGCAGTTGGTGTCTTTTCCTAATTGCCCTTGAGAGGGTGATGGCGAGTCACCTTCTTGATCTGCTGCAGTCTACCTGGAGTAGGTACAACTATAGTGCTGGTAGGAAGAGAGTTCCAAGGTTTTGACCCAGCAACAGGGAATGAATGGTGATGTAGTTCCAAGTCAGAATGGTGTGTGTGGCTTAAAGGGGGACTTGCAGGTCATGTGCATTTGTTGCCCTTGTTCTTCAAGATGGAAGGTGCTGTTGAAGAAGGCTTGATGAGTTGCTGCAGGACATCTTGTGAATGGTGTACACTGATGCCACTATTTATCAGTGGTGGGGGAAGAGAGGGAATGTTTCAGGTGATGGATAGAGTACTGGTCAAGAAAGCTCCTTTGCGCTTGAGGCTGTTGTGTTTGAGCCTCTCGGTTATGAAAAAAGCACGAGTTCTGCTTCTTCATAAACTACCTTTATTTCTTTGATCCAACTCCACATACAATTCTCTCCCAACACCCAATGACAGTTGTAGCCCCTTTATAGACCAGTGACTTCTGTTGAATAATTGACATCAAATTAGGACTTAATTGGAAGGTCTATTAACCCATCCCTAATATGTTGAATCTGTTGAGGGTTACTACAGTTGAACTCTATCTAGACAAGTGGAGAATATTTATACACACTCTTGACTTGTGCCTTGTAGTTGGTGGACAGACTTTGAAGGGGACAAGAGGTGAATGATTTGTCCCAGAATTCCAAGCCTCTCACCTGATCTTGTAGCTATAGTATTTATATAGTTGTCCATTTAAGTTTCTGGTTAAGGATAAACACAGGATATTGATAGTGGTGGATTCAGCAATGGTAAAGCTATTGAATGTCAAGGAGAGATGGTTAGATTCCCTCTTGCTGGAGATAATCATTGCCTGGTACTTATGTAACACAAATGTTTCTTGCCACTTAATCCAAGTCTGAACATTGTCTAAGTCTTGCTGCATATGATCTGGGCAGCTTCAATGTCTGAGGACTATGAATGGTACTGAACATTGTGCAATGATCAGTGAGTGACTTTCTGATTGTATGATGGAAGGAAGATGATTGATGAATCAATTGAAGATGGTTAGACACAGGAAGCAACCCAGAGAAACTCCTTTGGTGATGTCTGAGGCTCAGACAATTAACCTCCAACAATCAAAACTATTCTCCTTTGTGAGGTTTGACTCCAACCAATGGAGAGTAGCCTTCTTGGACAAATTTGGATTTCTGAAAGAGATCAGAGAGGAAATTTCCAGATTTATCAATTAGCTTTGAGTTTTTGCTTTGGTCTTCTGTTTGCTTCTCCCAGGAGACAACATGTCAAGGGAGGATAGGCAGTCTCATGATTTGATTCATAACATCTCACAACTATATGAGACAGGCTACATTGGCCAGCTGGTCTTTTCCAGTCTGATATTTTTGTATATTTGATAGTCTTCCTTACTTATGGGCAGGGAATTGCACTGAAGAAGAGTTTGCTTTCCTCAGCTTCTGGGAAATAGAAGGATATTAGCAATTTTTTAAGTAAAAGAAAGAGGTTGTATTGATTCCTTCTGAGGATATATTGTCCATGGGGAAAATAAAAGACACTAGTGCACACAGTGTAGCTCTAACATTAGAAAATTTTAGTTTGGGTAATCCTATTGCAATAACAGTGATTGATATTTTTGCTGTTATGCTTCTGTTATCCTCCGAGGTACAAATTTCATGAGGATCCTTCCATTAGCTTTTAGCTAAGCGATCCATCAAATTTCTTCAAAGGCTATGACTATGTATTCTTCAGTTCCTCGTCCTGACTTTGGATGTGCACAGACTGATCCCAGTCTGTTTTACAGCTTCCGTATAGTTCTTTCCAGGCTAACTGTTCAGGCTAATTTCTTTCTTCCACTAGCTGCAAGCCTGAGTAAACGTAACTGGCTGCTTCAGTCAGCAAACGCACACACCAATTAAAGAAAAGAACATTCTACCCAAGCCTCCCTTCCACATCACTCCCTCCCTCCACCACCCCCCTGCGCACCCCCCCCCACCCATTTGTTTCTCAACCAGATGCCCCCATTTATCTGCAGTTAATTCCTAAAACTAAATTATATTATAAAACATGTGAACCATTGATTGGACTTTTGCAATACTGTTGCTCTGAGATCATTTTTTTTTTCCGTCTCAGTAGGCCTGTTGCAGTAACAACAGTAATTGACATATTTACATGTGTATCATAACATACATATTCATGTTTTATAATAGTGTGAAGATGAATTTTCAAAACAATATTAACGTACATCCAATAGAAAATTTTAATTATGAAGTCCTCAACTTCTTAAATTTCACTGTTGTATGTTAATGAGAAAGATGTCATCTATAATTTGCCCTTCAACTGCATTTAAATTATTTTGATGTCTTTTGCAGGATTTCAAATCTACTTATGAAAGGTAGGATTTTAGCTAATGTTAGAAAGCACAAAAAGGGCTAAGGTGTGATAAATTGTACTTATGGGGCAAGTGGAGAAGGATTAATCCTAGAACCCTCGGGAAAATACCCTGGATCAGGCTCCACTAGTACAAAAATTACACGTGGTGAAGGCCTTGAAAGCAAGTTTGTCAGACTATCTCAAAAGCAAAATCCTGCAGATGCTGCAAATCTGAAATAAAAATAGAAAGTGCTGGAAGTACTCGACAGAACAGGTTAGCCAGTATCTATGGAGAGAGAAACAGCGTTAACATGTCAGTCAGGTTGAAGACCCTCTACCAGAAATTGGAAATGTTAAAAATGTGATAAGTTTGTATAGAGAATGTTAGAAAAAAAGAACAAAAGGGAAAGATGGTGATCTGGAGGTGGTGGAAGAACCTCTGCTGGCATTTTGTTTCCTTTTAATTATTTGCATATTTTGGTTTCATTCTTATTTATTTACCTTTGTTTTCAGATGGCACCTGTTTATTATATTGCCTTTCCCACTTCCTCTGGTTACATCTTTTGTTTTTTTTATTTGTTTGATTACCACCCTCTTTGGCACTGCACCAACTCTAGTGTCATTTAATGTCTTCTATCTTCAGTCCTATTAGGACCTTCCCTTTTGCTTTTTGTCTGCACCCCCCCCCCACCCCTTTCACCCATTTTAAAACCTTACTAACTTTTCTCGGTTGTGATGAAAGGTTGGCCAGAATTTTCAGGCCCCGCCTTTGCAGGTTCCTCTGCGGCAGATGGGACCAGCAAACAAAACATCCTTTGACTCTGGCGGGCCTGACAGACCCTGCTGGTGGGTGGGACCGGAAAATCCCACCCGTCACCAAACTGAAATGGTGGGCGAGGTTCTCTGGCCTCCCAGCTGTGCGTTTCCAACCGACGGGAGGTGACGCTTTTTTTGCTATTGGTGGGATTCTCTGGTCCAGTCGCTATCAATGAGAATTCCTACCAACGTCACCCCACACCAAAGGGGGTGCGCTGTCAACAGGACTGGGGAATCCTGTTGGTGCGAACGGCTGGAGAATTCCAGTCATTATCTATGTCTCTCTATCCACAAATGCTGCCTGACTTACTATTTCCAGAATCTTCTGTTTCTGCTTGTCAGATTATCTGTTGGATTCAATAATGAATTTGAATTTCATTAATACATAACCAAGCAAACCTGACAGAATAGGTTTGAGTCTTGGTGCCAAATGCTAAATGCTTTGTTTTGTAGCCAATCTACAAGTTCTTCAGTGAAACAATCTTTGACTAAGTGAGATTTATAATGTTGATTTTCTGGCTGGTATATTTAATCATTCCCACATCCTTTATTCCTGTGGATAAAGAGGAGGGATGGAACAATTGTGCATCATTTCTGTCACAATAACATTATGTATAATCAATACAATGAAGCACTCCTATACAATCTATATTTGTGACTGAATATAAAAAGAATGTCACTTTCTTATAGGAATTTATATAAAAATTAAATTGCATGTTCTTCTAAAAACCACACTTAAATTTGCTTGTCTATACTGTGCACAACAAACAGAATGTGCTTTTGAGACTGAGGAACAAATAATGCCAATTGGAAATATTTGATTTTAAACAATTTCAGGATCTCTAACAACAATACTGAGGTAGAGAAACTGAAGGTGTCCTGGAAGAAACTGGATGAGACCACAATTTCAACCATCAAACAGGAGACCAAGCGAATCTTTGAGATGTTAAACACTATCATTTTTGACCACCCTGGTAAGTAGTTGGCTCTGATTAGTTGAGTTTGACTGGGTGATCCACATTTTAGAAAAATTGATACGTATGTAAGTGCAAAGTAAAAGTATATTTTAATACATGTAATTTATAGTCTCTTGTATAGGTAGTACCAATTTGAATAGAACAGACATATGAGGGAGGTTAATTTAGAAAATGATCACAAAGGAATTTGTATACAGAAGTTAAAAAAGATAAAATAAAGAGAACTCACATAAAAAAATGTTGAACAAAGGAACCTAAAAAACTGCCATGTAGACACATTAATTGAAATTCAGTAAACAATAATAAACCCAAATGTAAAACAGAAAAGATGCAAATGGTGAAAATCAGTCTAAAATAACAGATGGAATTCTCCCAAGTGTCATTTTGGGAAGGAAACACAGTGCGATTCCGGCCTGCCTGTTCAGCAGGATCCCATTCGCGATCGTCCTACACAGTCAAATAAATGACTAAGTGAAATATGCCAAGCTAGAGGCCCCACACATCTGATTTGCCCAATTGGGGCTCAGCTAAGCACAGCCAACAAGAGGGGAGTTGCATTTAAATGATGCCCCAGCACATGAGGATAGCTGCAAGGAGACCTGCTTCGTGTTTCTTGGTCGGCGACCTACCCAGGCTTTTGGACGCAGCACAGGAGAGGCGGGGCACCCTTTACTCATGATTTGAAGGGAAACCCCAAGTAAGATTGCTAACACTGCCTAGAGGTGATGGCAGTTATAGCTTGTACCACCAGCGCAAAGAAGCTGGGGGCCCAATGCCACAAGAAGATGAATGACCTTCTACGTGCTACAAGGGTGAGTGACCACCTGTCTCCCCCTCTTATCAGTCTCCTCTGGTGCCTACAGAATGTGTCCTTGATCCACCCATTACCACCCTGCAGCTTCCTGATACCTGACCTCCCAGCATCTTCCTCAGAACCAGCACTTTTCATCAAAACCCCTTTCTGTCACAGCCCACATATGCCATGTGCTATAGACTCTTGAACTGCCAGGCATTCAACCCATAATGTCCTCTCTGTATCTCCACAGGAGAAGACAGCCCATACTTAAGGGGAAGGGAGAAGATGGATTGGGGCATACCTGAGTTCAGACTCCACACCCCCTGTGAAGAAAGTTCTATGGGGATCACAGGGGAAGGCCAGGAGCTAGCTATGACTAACCGTGAAGTTGGCCTGCACCAGAGAAATGAGGATCCACTTCCCCTTTAATCCAGGTGACCTGTCTCAAATGAGCTGTTGAATGCCGGACTCTTGTCCTTCCCATTTACTGAAAACATCCCTTGTCTTGTAGAATCACTGCAAGATGAGGCCAGGCCATCTAGAGGTATCGTCCACCCTTGGCAACACTGCAGAGCAGATCTCCAAGGAAAACTGAAGAGGCACCACAATTTTCATCCGCACCATCCACCATCGCAGAGACGTACACCTCGGTGGGCAGTCTTAGGCAAGCTTCTGGGTCACCATGTGATCAGTACCACACAACTGCTGATACGCTTTAGATGGAGACAACAACATCCCAGGGATCAGGCAGGCAGAGAACTGCTAAATCCAGGACATCGCTGTGCCTTAGCTAGATTCTGTGTCCCTGGACACGTTCCTTCCTGAACTGCTGGCGATGCAAAGGCAGAGCTGGGAAATCCGTGCTGGATTGTCAATGAAATTCCCACAACTGGAGGCCAATTGGAGGTGCCCCAAAGCCTTCAGTTGCAGGAGATGCTGCCAGCATTGTGTGGCGCCCAGGCCAACACTGCAAGGGTGGTAACAGCAGTGAAATGCCTCAGTCAGGATGTCTAAGCCTTGAGTGGAGGAGTTTAAGGCATGGAGCAGTGTTTGAGGACCATGGCTGAGGGCCTCCAGAGCATGGCCAACTCATATAGAATCATGGTCCAGACATCGAGGGCCTTTGCTGAGGGCTTCAAAAACCTGGTTTAGACCTGACAGCGCCAGACGATACAGAGGCTTCTGGAGCTCACTCCAACTGCCCCTCCATCCTATGGAGTAGCCTAGCTCCCAGGAGAGAAGGAAGCACTGGAGACAATCCCAGGGCCTTCCATCAAGGCAACATGTGGTCTCCAGCTCCTCTGAATCCCCCCTTCTTGACACCAGTGCATGTCAGGACAGTGACGGAACACCTGAAAGCTGGCTGGGTCCTTCTGGGCCTAGGACCTGCAGAGGACATCCGCCAAGGGCATTTCAAGCTATAAGGCACACGAAAGGCAAAGGCCTCTTCCACTTCTGGTGCACATCCTGGGGAGACACGTTGGTATAGTGGTAAGCCATGCAAAATTAGGAAGATTTTGGAATACAGAGTGGGCATGGGTGAAGTCAGACACTGTTAATAAGGGACTTGATAATTTAATGATTCACCATTTTAAAGAAGTTTTCTCCTCAAAACCACAACATCCCTGACCCCAGAATGCAGATCCTCCTTCAGGCCCTACAACCAATCCCAACGGTGACCCTCAGTGACATACACCCTGGAGTGAGTGCTTCATCACTCACCGTACCCTTAACCTTCTCCCTTTTCCCCCTTAGTGATAAAGGATGTACTGTTAACCCTGACTCATGAATTTGGGAGTCAGTGTGCAATCAGCACAGACAGACAGGAGTCAGACATAAGCAGAATCTGAGGAGCATCAGAGCTTCCCTCACAGCACGTCATCATCACGTTCCTGCCTTGACAAGTGACTCACTGTCACTGGCAACCCAGGTCCAGTCATGGGTGAGTGGTGGTGGGGGTTGGTGGGTGGGGGGAGAGGAGGAGGCTCTATTGGTGGGGTGCAGTTGAAGGATACAGGGGTAATGGAGCTGCCAGATGCCAAGCCTCCTAATCTGAGAATCTGGCGGCGATCAGGACCTCCCTGGTCCTCCTGGCCCATCGCACCCTAGCTGCCTGCCTTCCTTCCTCTGGGTCCTCCTTGGGCTTACCCTCCCAGTCTGCCTCCTCATCGGAGGAAGTGACACGGTCTTCCTCTTCCTCCTCCAGCATGTCACCTTGCTGCTATGTTAGTTTATGGAGGGCATAGCAAACTACAACAACCCAGAGGTTGGGGCTTCCAGAGGAGCACTGCTAGTGCAGTCCAAACAGTAGAAGTGCATCTCATTAACCTTATGTACCATCTGATTACTGTCCGTATGGCATTATAACAAGATTGCGCTAGGTCTCAGGCCTACACAGTGGCATCATCAGTCATGACTTCTGCTGCTAGGTCTTGTTCCCCCATAAGCCATCCTGGCAGCCTGAGGTAGTCTTCGATGACACTGGAGATCTGTGAGTGCCCCAGGATCTAGCTGTCATATACACTTCCTGGGAAATGTGCACAGACACACATGGTAATAAGTTTGTGGTCACAAACTGTTGGACATTCAGAGGTTGGAAGCCCTTTTGGTTGATGAAGGACACTCCCCAATGCCACAGTGCTCTCAAGGCATCGGGTGTGCTTTTGAAGGGCTCCTGGACCTGAGGCATCTGGATGATAGTGGCAAATCCTGCCACCCAAGCGTCTTGGTGGGCCTTGTCAAGGCCACAGTAGACATAGTTGTAAACCTGATCATACAGAGCTTCCATGACCTCTTGGAAGCACTTATGTGCTGGGGATTGAGAAATGCCATTCAAGTTACCACTAGTCCCCTGAACTGATCCAGCAGCAAAAGAGTTCAGGGCTGCCATGAATTAAACAGCCACTAGGAGCAGGTGTCCTACCCCATGAGGTGACAGGTCCCACACTGACGCAGATGTGCCATGCTGTCACCTTGGTTAACTGAAGACTTTGGCAGCACATGGTGTCCAGCAGGTCAGTGAGGGACATATAGGTCCTGTCAACCCAAGAACTCCTTCTGCGGTCTCTTTGACCCCTGCTCCTCAGCCTGAGGGACTGCCAGATCTTAATCCTGACCTGTGGTCTCCTTCTGCAGAGGCTGCATCCTGGATTGGGCTTGTCAGAGTTGGCATTACCTCCACCTCCAGAGCAGTAATCCGGATTATCACCAGCTCTACAGGCTCATAATGTCACTAATCTGGGATGAATGAGAGAAGGAGAGAGAGAGAGAGACAATTGGTCAGTAAGGTCATCCATCCCATAACCCTCAATTTCTCCAAGCACCCTTAGTCCTCATGATCCTGGAAGCTGACAACTCTACACCATCTCTCGCAGCCAGCTGTACATCAATTAGCTGCTGCCCATAGAACATCATCACTTCAACAATCACAGTCACTGTCTCTGCCCCTTCACAGTGCTGACAGGCTCCTCCTCCTGGTTGTTCCCTCCCTTTACATCAGCAAGAATAGGGACTATCATGTGTTTGGGCACATGGTCACCTATTCCTCTGCCTCTGAGTGTACATGTGCTTTCTTACATTCTTGCGAGTCATATTCATCCAACCAATTGGCCATCATCATTTATCCGTCATCAATCTCAGCTGCCCTCATGCTCCAAGTCAGGGTTAGGGGTTCAATTCTTAAGTGTCAAGGAGTGAATGCTGGATTGGCGGATGGTGACTAGTGGAGTGCCCCAGGGGTCGGTGCTGGGGCCTCAGCTATTTACCATTTATATAGATGACCTGGAGGAGGGAACCGAGTGTAGGGTGTCGAAATTTGCTGATGACACCAAGATTGGAGGAAAGGCAAATTGTGCGGAGGGTGTGGAGAGTCTACAGAAGGATCTAGATAGGCTGGGCGAATGGGCCAGGAAATGGCAAATGGAATTTAATGTTGGCAAGTGCGAGGTGGTCCACTTTGGTAGGAATAATGGTAGGAAGGACTATTACTTACGGGGCGAAAAACTGCAGCAGGCGACGGTGCAGAGGGACCTCGGGGTCCTTGTGCATGAGTCGCAAAAACCCAGCTTGCAGGTGCAGCAGGTGGTCAGGAAGGCGAATGGGATGCTGGCCTTCATAGCGAGGGGGATTGAATATAAAAGTAGGGAGGTCTTGCTGCGGCTGTATAGGGCATTGGTGAGGCCGCAGCTGGAGTACTGTGTGCAGTTTTGGGCGCTGCACTTACGCAAGGATATTTTGGCCTTGGAGGGAGTGCAGAGGAGGTTTACTAGGCTGATGCCGGAGTTGAGGGGGTTGAGCTATGAGGAGAGGCTGAATAAACTAGGCTTGTACTCGTTAGAGTTTAGAAGAATGAGGGGAGATCTCATTGAGACGTATAAGATGATGAATGGGATGGGTAGGATAGAGGTGGAGAGACTCTTCCCGCTCAGAAAGGATAATAGGACTAGGGGGCACAGCCTCAAGATAGAGGGGGGGCAGTTTAGAATGGAGTTGAGGAGGAACTTCTTCACTCAAAGGGTGGTGAATCTCTGGAATTCTCTGCCCGTTGAAGTGGTGGAGGCTGCCTCGCTAAATATTTTTAAGACGCGGGTTGATGGGTTTTTGATAAGAGAGGGGATTAAGGGTTATGGGGAGAGGGCGGGAATGTGGAACTGAGCCACGACAGATCAGCCATGATCTTATTGAATGGCGGGGCAGGCTCGAAGGGCTAGATGGCCTACTCCTGCTCCTATTTCTTATGTTCTTAACTGCAAAGGAATAAAAGTAGTCAGACTGCAACAGTGAAGCCACAGAGCCTTATGTAAAATGATTCTCTATGAGACAAGCTGCAGAATGTCGTGTGGGAGGATTTTAGGTCAGACAGGTCCATACTTGTGCTTGCATTGTTAAGGTGTGTTAAACCATAAAGAAGGCAATTCTCAAGGCTGCACAGACCCATTGCTACTCCCATTATTGTGGAGAACTACGGTTTGGCCCCCTCCAGCCCAGCACGAGTCACACCCCTGGCTCTCACAAAGGACTGTCGGGATCTGGCCAGTGGCTGCTTTGCCCTGGAAGTAAGTGTGGGGCAGCACTCATCTCTTTCCATCTTCTCACAGTCTTTAGGGCCAGGTCCCTGTTTCTGGGAACAATAGTCATTGGTGTCCACAAGACATCTCGCTGATGGGCTGGAAGATTCCATTCGGCTGGAGCATCTGATTTTAACCTTGGGAATGAGATACAGTATATTCAGGTGAATTCAAATCAGGTTCTTGCCCTTTCTGGGTGAGATTCTGATCATAATAGCTAGAAGGGCCTGGGCAAATTGCAATCTGAGCTTACGCCGGTACAAATTCCATTTTGGGCCTCTCTCGCCAGAATTTGCATCCAAATAGGATTTGTGTCCAGTTATTAGTCCTGGCCAGTCGATTTTATAGATCTACCCATCACCTTACGGCACCACCATGAGATAGATCTCCCAAAAGAATTCACCAGCATACAGCAAGCATCAACTTCCTGCAGCCCAGAACTTGAAGATAACTGCAGTTCAGCAGAAAGGGTTAAAATCTCACAGTCCCATTTTCACATTCCATTGTATGTGTCTTGTTCTTAGCCAGTCGATTTTAGAGATTCCCCCATCACAAATTGGGTGAGAAAATCCACCCCAATGTGTTTTTGTATATTTAAATCATCAAGAAACAGGTATATTATGAATGTCCATTTAGAGACTGAGAAAAGGGTAAATGTTTATTGATAGAGCGACTGATAGGCATGTTAGAGTAGTGAGGAATGAAACTTCTATAGCTGGTAAAACACTTCAGTCATCGGAAAAATAATATGGAGGGAAATAACAAACAATTTATTGGTGTTAAAATAGTCGATTTGAGGCTTTAGAAGATGACAAATGGAAGGGCATAGCTATCATTCATATGGAAGATGAAATAAAATAGGGAACATCAAGTCAGAAAGAAATTCTAGCTGACAGGCTATCCAAATTGTCTTATAAGGCAAATAATTATTGTGTGGGAGTTAGACGTAGATATGTGAAATGCGGTGTATTTGTTGAATAAGACAAATTACATGTTTTAAGGAGGCTTAAATAGTACTTAAAGAAGGTGGAAAAGACATATGATAAAGATTCTGTATTTACGTGTAATGTGACCCCTGAGATAGGCAGTAAGCATTTAACAGTCTTAAAGTGAAAAGATAACTGCAGAACAATGATGTTGGCATTGATATCAAACTTAAACAGAGGAAAAAGCATTATATGAAGCAAAGTACCTTGTAATAAAAAGCACATTACCAGAGGAAACATAATTGTGATTCAAAGCATGAAAATCAATTACCTAATCATAAGCTTCTTTAACATTAAAAGGGAAAGGAAGGACAAGGGTAGTACTTACTTTCCAAAATAATTGGTTTTACTCAAAGTAATTTCTAAGGGCAGAATTTTATGCTCCAAACCTTCAGGCCGGTTCTGAAGTGGAAGGAAGCATAAA
The DNA here is from genome assembly GCF_965287045.1 of Carcharhinus amblyrhynchos. Classification (NCBI taxonomy): domain Eukaryota; kingdom Metazoa; phylum Chordata; class Chondrichthyes; order Carcharhiniformes; family Carcharhinidae; genus Carcharhinus; species Carcharhinus amblyrhynchos. The sequence continues at coordinate 44,993,249 of NC_137336.1, forward strand.
ATTACGCAGCAAGTAATCTCAGTTGAGTGAAGGAGCAGCGCTCCGAAAGCTCATACTACCAAGTAAACCTGTTGGACCTTAACCTGGTGTTATGAGACTTCTTACTGTGCCTACTCCTGTCCAATGCTGGACTGCACAGACAGGATTCCCTCTGAGATCCCACAATTTCATGGTGGGCTGCGTAATGCCTGTGAGCAGAAAAACCTACCCTTTCCCCTTTTGAAGTCCTCAAGTGGCCACTTTATGGCCACATAAGGCACTTTTCCCACTCCAGCCTCGATTTGTAGACTGGTGACAGCAGGAGAGAGCGGGCTGGGAAACCAAGAAATGAATCAATCTACAACTCGAGCAGGATGGTGGTAGGGTGTCGGGGTGGTGCCACAATCTGAAGGCCCCCTCTGATTTGGAGCATCTTTCCCTCCAGGACCCGGGGGCTCTGACCCTCACTAACCCCCTGGCCTGTCCCTAACTGCTTTCACGGGTTGGACTTCCTTCCCAGAGCGGATGCAAGTCACACCCACTGCCGATCAGAGCTCAATTATATAGCGATATAGCAGTTAAATTCAGAGAGCTGGTGGGAATGTGTTACACATCATCCCTCAGAATGGCAAGTGCCGAGCACTCAACATCCTAAAAATTCTACCCCAGGAAATTGTGTTGATTTAGTTATGTTAATTGTGTCATAAATTGACAATTGAGTGGAGAAATTTAAGTAGTGCCGGAATCTGTGGCAAAATAGGTGAACTGCCTGGAAACGCCAGCTAAAAACTTGCTTAAAAATGGATTTGGGCCGATTATGTTTGCTGATGGCTCTATATAACCACATAACTAGCAAGCTATTGATGCCAGTCAGACATCCTTGAACCACTCACAGTTGGAATCTTCAGAAATTCATCCAGCTGCAGTGCTGAATAAGCCCATAGATAAATTTTTGACTTAGGGTGGAGAGGGGTGAAGTTGAATAGGATGTAAGCAAGCCTGGGCTGGTAACAACCCACATTGTTTTTCTGTGGCCAAGTGCCATATTCCTGCTTCTTTCAGCTACGTGAAAATAAAAAAAAACAAACTTAACATACCATTTTTCTCAGGTATAGCCTCAGGGTGCTTCTTTCAAACGTGGCCATTTAGGTACCACAGATCTGCAAAAGCTGAGTGGGGCATGTGCAGCACAGACTTTCCCCAAATGATGAGGAATTTTGATTAGGGACTAAAATGGACTAAGATCCTGATTTGCATATTCAATGCGCCTAACAACTGTTTTTGTTACTCTGGCCACAGGAAGGTGTTACATTCTTCTTTCCTTTGACGTAACTTTACTAACCATACATTAATCTGGGCTCTTTATTTAAAGTTAAGTCAATGTACAGATAAATATTCATAGGGAGGCCGTAAGCCACATGCGTGACTTTGACCACTGCTGCTTGGAGACTGTTACTAGATATGGGACTAATACACTACATCCTTTCGGATGTAATGATTGATATCAGTTTAAGGTATGCTTCCTTAATGGTGATGACACATCAGAAACAACATTCCCAAACTTCTAACCAAATGTTTACCTTTAAAGAATCAAACTATTTGCATGACAGCAAAACAAAATAACATTGGGCGGGATTTTATGACCTCACCCACGAGCTAGGAAAATACTGCCAGAAGCCAAAGGAGATTTCCGTTCTGTGAGGCGGTAAAGTTCCGGCCAATGTACTTTAACACGTAGCAAAAAATTACTGAATTACTGAAAGATATCGGTGGTTTGCCTATCAGTCTTAGTCATGATAATCTTTGTTGGAGGTTGATATATATTTGCTGGTTATGGATGCTTTGTTTGTGTTGCTTTTCAGAGTGTGTTCTAATTGCGTTAAGACTGCTCATTGTTTCTGGTTGCAGTACTGTTCTGATTTGGATCATTTTTGCCACAATGGGTGAGATTTTATGGCCTCGCTTGACCTGAGATCTGAAAATCCAACCCGAGGTCAATGTTCCGATTCCATGGTGGATGGGGCATAGAACTGTTTGTTGTTTGTGCTTGATATGATCCTGGTTCTATGCTGCTGCTTGATTTCTGGTGCCATCAATTGGGTTAGGTATTTGAACTTTCTGTCGATGTTCAGGTTGGGTAATTCATTCCTACATGCTGGCCATGGGCATCTTCCTCTTCACTGTTTATCGAGCAATGCCTCATGTATGCCTGAGAGTATCATTGAGTCATGACTAGGGACGTTTGTCCGCACCAGCCTGCTGAATAGTAACTGTGCATTTGTTCTGCAGCATAATGTTTACAAGTTCAGAATGGATATACTTAGTTGGTTCAAACAGTGTCATGTAGCCTGTTGGTTGGTGATCTGTGTTGCAGAATTAGACAATCTTCTCTAAACGTAAGCACAGTGATTCTGATGGTTCTTCTTGTAGTCTGTGGTCTTGTTATTACCATAACTAAGGATAAAATCTTACATGCCGGTAGGTCTGCTCACTGTGGAGCCCACAAAATAAAATATCTGGGATAACAGTGTGAATTTTTCCAGTTCCAGTTTAGTTCATGAATCTGAAGGATGGAATCTCCAAGCCATTGTATGCAGTGAGTTTGGCATTGGTTGATCGAATCTGCCACTTCTGTGTGGGTTTATACATTTCAGCATACAAAGTGGAAGGATGTTTGCATCTGCCTCCAGTTTTATAGATAGATCATTCTGACTCTGCATCTGCAGCCATATAATCAGGACAATGGCAAAGGTTTTGATTGGTACCCACTGTGCCAACATATTCTTTGATGTTCACAGTGATGTTCGTCAGCTCACTTTGTGTATCAATGATGTGGGCATCCTCATTGTCTAACCATATAGCTTGGCTGGATGTTTTCTGAATCATGGCTTTATGCTGTTTGGTATGAGCTCTTGGTTGGTTAGAGTGCTGTACCTGGAAGCTTCTGGTGTGGCTTCTCCTGATGTTGAAATCCTTGTTTTGCCTTTTGCATACACACCGGCCAGAACTTTTCTATCCCACCCGCCATGGGAATCACAAAGGTCCATTGACTTTGCGTGGGATTTTCCATTCTTAGGGTGGGTGTGGCTGGACAATCCCACCCATAATATCACAACAGAAATCAACAGCATAGCAGCCAACATGCTTCTGGATAGAGATCAAGCATGAAAAATAGTTGCTGAAATTAGACATCACTCCTAATAATCTACCTAAAAATACAGGGGAACAAGATCAAATTTCTTCTCCAATCTCCTTCCCAAGCTGGTACCATTCATATCTATTTTGGGGAATGGCCTACATGCACCATCAAGCAACTCCATTTGTTTCATTAAGGGCCAATGCTCATCCTAGCCAGGGGACCAACTTTGGCAAAAGCCATTAAAGGCTAAATATGAACCCAACCTGTACTCACTTTTCCCTGATCAGGAAATTATTGATCATCACCAGGCCAGTTGGAAGAGCTCCAGGACTGCTTGCATGACCAATGCAGTGGAGCTGTTTGCTTCTGGTGAAAAAAAAATCCAAATGTTAAATCTCCCAAGTGTGAAAATAATCTGTAAAATCAATCTGGGAGGGAAGAGATCCAAGTGTATTTTTGTAAATAGAGTATCTTAAGCAGAAACTCCTTCAAGCTGTTTTTCGCCAGCAATAGGAAAATGGGAAAAATTATGTGCAATAGTATGAGTTTACCAAACTGATACCTGGGGTGGCAGAATTGATGTATGAGGAGAGATTGAATCGGTTAGGATTATATTTGCTGGAGTTTAGAAGAATGGCTGGGGCGGGGTGGGGGGATCTCCCAGAAACCTATAAAATTCTAACAAGACTATGCAGGGTAGATGCAAGAAGAACAGTGTGAGGATACAGGATAGGATGTTTAGGACAGAGATGAGGAGAAATTTCTTCACCCACAGATTAGTCAGCCAGAGTGGAATTTGCTACCACAAGAAGTAGTTGTGGCCAAAACATTGTGTGTTTTCAAGAAGCAGCTAAACATAGCACTCGAGTTAAAGGGATCAAAGGAGAAGGCAGGATCAGGCTATTGAGTTGGATGATCAGCCATGATCATAATGAATGGTGGCACAGGCTCAAAGGGACAAATGGCCTCCTCCTGCTCCTATTTTCTATCTTTCTATGAGTTGTAAGTGGTAAGTAACTACAATTAGTTCAAAATGCATATGATTGTCATGGTACAAGATTTAAAATATTTGACAGAAATGGAAAGATAGAATATGGGAATGAAAAAAATGAGCATACCTATTGGAGGGTGAGGGGGTGAGAGGTGGGATTGGTGGTGGAGAGAGAGAGAGAGAGAGCAATGATTTTCCACCCAGGGGTAAGAACTGAGTTCAAGCGACATTTTCTTGGTCTTGAATGCACCTATGGGCAGAAACAGTCATTCCTTTTGATTTTCATGTACTCCCATAATTGGCCTGGGGAAGGGAGGGGAGGGGAGGGGTGGGGGGGTGGGTGGGGTGGAAATGGGTGCTTGGTGTTCAGTTAAAGACAGTGAGTGGGCTCTCAATCTGGAGAACAATCTGTGGCTATCCAGCATGGAAGGAGCATTAGATTGCAAAGGAGGATAATAGGGCACTTCAATACAGCTATGACCTTGTTTTTAAGATCCAAAGGCAGGTCACCAGTGTGGGGGGAGAACTGCAGAACTCCTTCACAGGGCAGCTTGTGGTTTCCCTTGGATGTGAGCAGGCTGGCAGGGAGTGTCTGTTGCCTGGTGGCCTGCTTCAAGTGCTTAAACTGCTTGTGGAGACCTAGGGACTAATCGAAAAGTCCAAGGCAGCCTCCTTTTATTTGGCCTTATGACATGTACAGGTGAATATTCTTGCTGGTCCACTCACACCCTCCCACCCCCACTCCCATTCCTGTCACAGTGCCACCCACATTCTACCTTAGTAAGAACAGCTCAAAGACGAGATGGAGCTGGGGAACCAGTGCACTATTGGGCAGGACAATTCATAGCTCCAGTCTGGTTCCAATCCTAGCCCTGGCAGGGGCTGAAAACCCAGGTACTTGGCCTAAAAGGAATTGTAAAGTGGATTATTAATTGGTTAGGTTGTAAAAAAATAAAAGTTGTTGATGGTAATAAATATAATTGACAAGTTGTATAGGAAACTGATTAATGGTTACATTTTTTAAACAGAAAATGCATAACTTTATTTTGTGAATTGTAGCACATAATAATTCTATGTTACATATAAGCCTGAAACATGCCTCTTAAACCATGATTACTTTATTTCCATGTGATTTGTTACTGTATATGATCCAGTTAGGGTAATACCTGTGGATTGTAATGCTGTATACAGGAATAACATAAATCATTGTTTTATGTATGAATTTTTAAACTTTTTTTTAGTTCAGTCAAATGATGAAGTGGTGGAAGAAAGATTTGCAATGGAAGATGAGAATGAGGAAGAAAATTTGCCTGAATCGCTGTAAGTAGAAGAAGGAGATTTAGTAATTCTTCATTGTAATGGTACTGTAAACTGGTCTATTAGCCAATTACACAATAGTAGTGTTAGAACAAGTGGGAATGCTGAATTTAATGACATTAAATGCTGGAGGATCAGGAAAGAAGCACATGCTCATTTTCATTGGTAATTTAGAGTCTGCACACAAAGTAGTATTAATAATGCATAAAAGCTCAAGTGATTTTCCAGTTTATTTCTGCATTTGCTATCAGTTTTGTGAGTGCATGATTCCTTCACACATTTGGAAATGTTGGTTATTGTTATATTTATTAAGCCAGCAATTATGAAATGATAAACACCAATTAAAGTGGATGCTGGGATCTGAAACACTGACTCCATTACCTCCTCCTGCCGTCTGTATAATTCCCGCTAGATCATACCAACTGTTCTAAATGTAAGAACAAAGCCCAGTGAATGTTTCTGCTCTGGTAGAAAGTGCACTAGAATGAAGTGACAATGTGTCTTCTGATGGTGGTGCATCATCCTCTAAGCTCTAGAGTGTAGCAGGAATACTCATCTCTTCCTCACCTTCTGTGGTATCTGATGGAGAGACAGAATGTAAATGACACAATTGGTCCTGCAAACAAGTCTTGTTGCCTTTCCCTTTGTCAGGAGCTCCCAGTGTGGCTAAAGACCCACACAAATGCTACATGCCAGACATGTTGTAGAGAATGTTGAATAGAATCATTGCTGTACTCACTTTCCATTGTTTCCACCTCAGTGACAGGCTGCCCAGCACACAAGAGTCCAGGAAATTAGCACAACATCCATAGTCTACTAAACCTCTGTTCTGCTCTTGTAGCTGCAGTGTTGATATGACTGGTCTGTAGAGTGATAGAACCATTGCAGCACAAGAGGAAACCATTTAGTCCATCCTTTCTTGTTAAGACTATGGGCTGATGGTAAATGTCAGGTTATTCCATTTAAATGCAAAGTTCACAATTTGTCATCTCCTTTGAACCTCCTAACCCCTTATTCAAACCTTTAATATTCTGTTCGCCATTAATATTCTGGCTTGCCTTAGGTAAGTAGCCATTTGATGTGTTGCTAGGCCCATCAACAAAAGTATTAGCTCCATTAGCATAATACTTCTGTCCCTGCCTTTAAGCAGCTTCTGTTTTCTGATAGTTTTAAAAAATATACAATCGGCAGAGGTTATTTCAATTTATTGGATTTCCCTGATATTTTCCTAACATTCTGCTGGATCTCTGAACACTCTGCAATCATTAGTGGCCAGCTTCATTCTGAATGCTTCTGATGGAAGGAAGGTTATTAATGAAGTAGGTGAAGGTTGTTGGGATGAGGGCCTTTCCCGGAGATGACAAACAGTGATATTTAGTCAATTGTATCTGGGTAGTATATGTTGGCACAATTTATGATGCAGGCTTTCATGCCAGTTAATTATTTCAAGGTGTCTGTACACATGAATACTAATTATGATTTGATTCTTTATCATAGGAAAACTGTAGGAAGCGGGGACATCAGAAGAGCTCAGTACACATCTCTATTTTCCAAAGGTACTTATTGACAAACTAAATAGATTATCACAGAATTTGAGAAACTGCCTGTATATATTTTGTGACTGATTGTTAACTGCAATTTATTTTAAGTAACAAAACTATTTTCCTGATGCCAATGCTAGTTGTTAGATTCTGTCTTTTGATTGTTAAAGCCACATCAGTTATCACTCTGTTATGAATTCCATACGATCTATTGACTGCATCTTGAATTTATTATCCATTCTGTGTTGACACTCAATCAAATATTGGCAGAAATCATTGGAATGTATCATCAATAAGCTGCCTGATACCTGTGTCATTGTATATTGTTGTCCGCAAATAGACAATAACAATCAAAGTAAAGGTACAAAGAATAGCTCATTTTTATAAAACTGCAAGGCTCAAGCCATTTATCAGAAGTAAAGGTACTTTCATCAAGACAAGCGCTGAATGGTCAACTACCGAAGGGCACAAAATAACATTGATCACGGTTGTACATTAGATAGTTTTTCAGATGTTGCAACAGTTCACAGATCTGTAATAAATATGATTGCTACGCCAAAGGATTGTCATAAATGGAAACAGTGGTAGATAAACAATGATTAACATCACAGCAAAGAAGTAAAAAACAATCCAGAAAAAAGAATTTTATCTGTCATGGCTAAATGGTTGGGAAGTATATCCTAATGAGAGAGGCAACACTTCTTCAGAATAAGTGTGACACTGTTTTGTTTTTAAATTTCCGATACCACAGATATAATTTGAAAGCAATGCTCATAATATCTTCCTTAATTCACTTGTTAGTGTTGGTTTGTAAACTGAAAGTACATGCAATCAACCTATATCCATATCTTTCTGACTTACTCAATTGCGTCAGTGTATACCTATGTGGAATCTGTAATAGAATTTCAGAATTTGCAATTCAATTTCAGTCCAAAAGAATTAATGGAAAAGCAGGACAGATCTTCCAGTCTCCAGGTGGTTATACACTGGAGGTACCCAGAAGGTGCCTTGGAAGTCCCAGTGCAAAGACTCCACAAGAATTGCCAGGAATTGATTTGATTTATTATTGTCACATGTATTGGATACATTGAAAATTATTGTTTCTTGCATGCTATACAGACAAAGCATACAGTCGATAATGTACATAGAGGAGAAGAAAAGGACAGGTTGCAGAATGTAATGTTACAGATAAGGTGAAGAGAAAGATCAGTTTTACAACATAATCAAGAAATTACATTTATATGGCACTTGAATGTTAAAAGACATTCCAACATATTTCACAGGGATGTAATCAGGCAAAATAGATGCAATAACTTCTCAAGTATTTTCCTGCTTTATCAAACAATTGAAAACTGTCATATCAGTTTTATGTTGCCATGGTGAAGTTATCTACTATTATACAGTAGGTGGCATTGATCAATCTGTTTTGCAAATTAGTGTGAAATCAGCAGATGTCTGGATTGCATTAATAGATGTTCCCATTCAAAATTCCCTTGGGTTCTTTGATAGCTTTTCAGCAGGCATGAGTATCTCTTCAGTTGTCTATATTCAACGCGCACCTCCAAGTGCTCCAATTTGAAGGATCATTTCAGTGTTAGTTCCTTTAAAGCTCAGCAGCTCAGAGTACTTTGTGTATCCATCAGTAACCTTAGAACACAATTGGTAGAAAGATATCATATATCAATATAATCACATTCTTTTTCATAACTCTTTAGTATCATTTGTATTTTCTAGTGAATAGGGTTAGGAAACAAAATGCAGCTTTCAAGGATTTGCAGTTGTGTGGACAAACTTTGGAAATAATGTTTAGTTTCAGGTGTGTTTAATATAACGTTTCTGCCTAGAAGGAATTTGCTGTTAGATTTCATGCTGGACAAAAGCGTTTATATGTGTGGAGGATTCGTTTCAGTTCCAGCTGGGATTCTATTGTGGTTGTAGAGAGCTGCCATATGAAAGCTAACTAGTTGCAGGCATTGATTTGCAAGCAGAGGCCCTTTCAGAGAGAGAGGACTTTCTTTGTTTTTTAGTTTTAACTGGATGCCTGAGGCAGTAGGTGACAGGCAGCCAGAGGGAGAACACCTCTCTCAGCTTTGTTAGAAGAAAAGCCATACATGGAGCAATGCTTAAGAAAGCCATTGCCAGAAATCTAAACGACAGCTATTTAAGGAAAGTAGAGAAATGAAGAAGAATTTCCAGGTCTGAATTTAAAGGAGCAAAGAAGCACTGTGAGCAAATAACAGTACTGTTCATTACAAGTCACAGCTCAGAGGAGGAATCAGTTGGTGAAAATGCAAAGCACTAAGTGAAAGTATTGCTACTAGAGGAGATTTTAAAGCATATTTTGGGAGTGGAGTTTGGAAACTCTCATGTGAGGAGATTCTGAGGAGAAATCAGTAAACATTAACTTTGTGTGTTAATGAGACCACGGCAGCTCCAAATGTATTTTATAATCTATATTAATCATAAAACCTATCTGCAATTAAGTGAAAAAGCAGAGTAAATTTTCTCATGTTTAATAAATGTATTTCTCTTGTTATTGAAATGAATTTGTGGTCCTGTGACTCTGTTCCTCCACTTTTGATAAGAAAAGTAAAAGTTGCAGTCTTTTGAGCCAGAGTTCCATTCTGAGATCTTCCAGTCCAGTTTAACATCAATCAGGATCATAACAATAGGTTTACTCTGGCATTGCAATGATTACGCTATTTCCTAAAAGTAGAAATCATGTCCATGAATATTACATCAAGCCCACTGCTAAGTAAATGTATTTTTCAGTACCAATTCACCTTTCCTTCTATGTGGATGGCTAGAAAAATAAATGGTTCTTTTTTGCTGTTTCCGATGTTCTTTTTTCTGTTGTCCTTGAGAGTTCTTCAACTAACTTTTATGTATCTAATTGAATCCACCATGCTTTCCTCCTTTACTGCTGTTCCAGTGAACTAGTGAGCACCTCAAAATCTTACTGCAATCTCCAGTTTATTTCAGTATATTTTCCATATTTAAATACTTCACCCACTTATTGCCAACCTTTTTATTATTCAAGATTTCTTTCACACCTACCACCCTCTCCCCCACAACTTCATGTTGTCCTCAACAAATCTATTTTTCATTCTTCTTGCATTTCAGTCTCTGTGAGATCTCCCATTCTCAGTGACCGCGACAACCATCTGAGCTTAGCTTCTGTACCGTGTTGATTTTCATACACTGTTCATTTCCCACAGGTTAATCAGACACTTTGGCCTGCATTTTGCATTAATTGGCATAGGAAGAGTTTTTGCCATTTACCAAGAGGATATTTGGGTGTTTATCAGTGGAGATTTGTAGTAGTTGTGCATCTTTCTTATCCAGTGTGGTGTTCTCCACAATGGAACTGCACCATCTCTGGATAGGCCAAGCAGCGCAGAGGCTCTTCAGCCAATCAGATTGGGTAATCTAACTGAAACATGCAGATTGAAAAGCAAGAAAAAATTAAGATAATACTGTTAAGTTATTGTATGTGAAATGAAGATTGGGACATACAAGTGGGATTAAGGAAGAGATTTAAAAAAATTAAAACATACATTTTTAAAATCTTAAATCAACAAAAGTATTTTTCTACTGGTGGAATGAAACTCCACACTTAGAAAGTTCATTTTCCATTCTAAAGAGGTTCTTAGCAGTAATCATCATTCATTATGCTGTTAATGATAGCTATTGTTGTTTGCACCAGATCCAATTCAGCAGCAGCATGGTGGCACTGTGGTTAGCACTGCTGCCTCACAGCCCCAGGGCCCAGGGTTCAATTCTTGGGTTAGGTCACTGTCTGTGTGGAGTTTACGTATTCTCCCCGTGTCTGTGCGAGTTTCTTCCAGGTGCTCCAGTTTCCTCCCACAGTCCAAAGATGTGGTGGTTAGGTGGATTGGCCATGATAAAGTGTCCCTTAATGTCAAGAGGATTAGCAGGGTAAATAAGTGGGGTTATGAAGATAAGGGCTGGGTGGAAGTCTGTTCAGTGCAGACTCGATGGGCCCAATGGCCTCCTTCTGCACTGTAGGGATTCTATAACTGTTGCATCTGTGTTTAGTGTGAAAGTAGCAGGCAATGATCCCTAAATTTATGTCATTATGTTATGCAGATTTCAGCAATGAAGATTGCAACAGCAGATCCTGTAGATTTGCAGAATATTAACAACAACATCCAGATTTCCATGTGCAGCAGCATATTTACAGATGGTCAAAGTTTTTGTCAGTTTCACCTTGTGTTACAATCCCCATAGAAACCAACAACATTTTAAAAATAAGGGATCTGCAAAACTCTACAGAAATAATAGAAAGAAAGGATTTCACTTTGAAAGACTTAGTTTGAAAGACTTTAGTTTGAAAGACAAACTAAAATCAAGATACATCAAACATTAATTAACAGACAACCAATGGAGTAACTTAACGAAAAATATATGTTTGACATTAACTAACAAATGCAACTGACAGTTTCCTAATGAAATATTAACTCAATAGCATTCTTCTGGCTATTACATAACATTCAAGGGACAGTATCAAAGTCACTCCTGGGTCACAATCAGAGGTCTATTTCTGCCCACCATTCCAGATCAAAACTTCCTTCGACAATACTTCCACTCTACCTATGTTTTCCTGGATCCAAAACTCACCATAGAAATACAGGAAGTAGGAGCAGGACTAGGCCATTTGGCCCCCTGACCCTGCTCTATCATTTAATATGATCATGGCTAATCCATACTGCAGCTCTCCCCATGGTCCATTTAATGTCTAGAGACTAATTTATTTCCTTCTTAAATAGATTCAGTGACTTGTCCTCCATAGTCTTTTGTGGCAGATAGTCCCATAGCTTCATACATAATGAGTGAAGAAATCTCTCCTCACCTCAGTCTTAAATGGCCTACCTAATACCCTGAGGCTGTGACCTTTTGATCTAGCTCCTTCAGCCAGGGGCAACATTATTTCTGTATCTGTCCAGCCCTGTCAGAATGTTTTTTGTTTCAATGGGACCTCTCTCCTTTTTCACATCTCCTGTGAATGCAGGCCTAGTTGACGCAATCTCTCCACATACGACAATCCTGCCATCCCAGGAATCAGTCTGATGAACATTTGCTGTACTCCCTCCATGGCAAGTATATTCTTTCTTAGGTAAGGAGACCAAAACTGCACATAATACACTAGGTTTGGTCTCACCAAGACCCTGTGTAGCTGTAATAAGACATATTTGCTCCTGTACTTGAATCTTCTTGCAATGAAGACCAACATACCATTTGCCTTGCTGTACCTATGTACTTGCTTTCAGTGACTAGGGACAAGAATACTCAGGTCACTTTGTGTACAACAGCATTTTCCAATCTATCACCATTTAAATAATACTCTGCCATTCTGTTTTTCCTATTGAAGAAGATAACTTCACTTTTATCCATGTTATACTGCTTCTGCAATGTATTTTCCCACTCACTCAACTTGTCTATGACACCTTTAAGTCTCTTAACATCCTCCTCACCACTTAAGTTTCCATCAAGTTTCATGCATTCTGCGAACTTAGAAATATTATTTTTGATCCCACAGCTAAATCATTTATGTATATTGTGAATAGCTGACACTCAAGCACTGCACTCTGCAGGACCTTGCTAGTCTCTGGCCTGAATTTTACCAGCAAGCCAGCCCCGATTCTGTCCGATTCTGAGTGGACAAGCTCAGAGAACAACATTTTCCATTGGCCTCGGGCGGGATCGTGCGAAACTCGCCAGGACATGCCAGTAAAATTCTGCCCTCTGACTGGCACTTTAAAAAAGACCAATTTATTCCTACTCTCTGTTTTCTGACTGCTAACAGATTCTCAATCCATGCCAATATATCTCCTCAAATCTTATATGCTTTAAGTTTGCACACTAATCTCTAATGTGGAACTTTATCAAAAGCTTTTTGAAAATCCAAGTACACCATATCTATTGATTGTCTCTTGTCTATTCTCCTAGTCATGTTCTCAAAAAGCCTCCAGCTTGCCTAATCCTGTTGCTATTTTCCAAGTGTCTTATCATCGCATCCCATTGTGATAAAAGATTGAAATCACTCGTCTGTAAGTTGCAATAACAGAGACTTCTTTTTATAGGTATGCTTGGGAGATACAACCTGCTCCTGCAGGATATCTCACTTATACAAATGCCATGTAACACATTTATATCTTTTGGTTACCATACTTCACTAAATGAGCAGAATGATACAGGGTGCAGTTGTTCTCCTTATGTGTTTAGGACAGCTCAAGTCTGTGCTTCTTATCACACTTTTGCTTACCCATCCTGTGAAGGTTATTATGTGTGTGATTGTTACGTTCCCACTCCATCCTGTTGAGAAAGCATTCTAATAACTATTCTTTTCAAGCTGTTTCAAGTGCTCATAATTACATATATCTAGGTCAAAGCTATTAATGTTTAATGTTGAACATTTCAATTACCCCCCCTTCACATCACTTACAATAGACCCTAGCATTTTCCCTACTACTGATATTTAGCTAACCAATCTGTATTTCCCTGTTTTCTCCCTCCCTCATTTTTAAATAATGGGGTTACGTTTGCCACCCTCTAATGTGTTTCAGAACTTACAGAATTTTGGCAGATGACAATCAATGCACCCATTATTTCCATAAGGCACCTCCTTTAGGATACTGAGATGTAGATTACCCACCTCTGGGATGTATTGGCTTTTTGTCCCATTAATTTCTCCAGCACTATTTTTTAACTAATATTAATTACTTCCAATTCTTCCTTCAGACCTGACTCTTGATTCCCTAGCATTTCTGTGAAGTTATTTGTCTCCTCTTCTGTGAAGACAGAACTAAAGTAGTTGTTTAATTGCTCTGTCAGTTCCTTGTTCTCCATTATAAATTATCCTGTTGCAAACTATAAGGCACCTACATTTGTTTTCATTAACTCATTTCTTTTTGCATACTTATAGAAACTTTTGCAGTCCACTTTTATGCTCCTTGCAAGTTTACTTTCATACTCTATGTTTCCCTTCTTGATCAATCTCTTGGTCCTCCTTTGCTGAATTCTAAACTCCTCCCAATCCTTGGGCTTGCTCCTTTTTGTAGTAACTTTATACAATTCCATTTTGAATGTAATGCTATCCTTAAATTAAGGATAGTATTAGAATCTATGGTTGGGCTGCTTTTGCTGTTTTATTTTTATAACAGAAAGGAATGTCTAACTGTAGCAATACGTGCATTCATTACTTTATATTAGCCATTGCCTGTTCACTGTCATGCGTTTTAATAAAGTTCTCCAATCTATCATAGCCAACTCAATCCTCTTCCTTTGTAGTTTCCATTGTTCAGATTTGGAGCCCTAATTTCAAATTAAACTACTTCACTTTCAATCTTATTAAAGAATTCATTATGTTATGGTCACTCTTACCTAAATATCCCACAATAACAATTAACTCCTTCTCATTGCACAATACCAAATCTAGGATACCCTGTTCCCTAGTTGGTTCCTTGATGGTCTGGCCTGAGATAAAACTTGTACATAGTCCAGGAATTTATCCACCAAAATGTTCTTGCTAATTTCATTTGCCCAATTTGTATGTAGATTGAAGTCATTCATGTTTACTTTAGCATCCATGCGGCATTTCTTGTTTAATGCCATTCCTACCTAACCACTACAGTTTGGAAACTATAGATAACTCCCATTAATGTTTTCCATCCCTTGTTGCCTCCTAGTTCCATCCAGACTGATTCTGCATCTAGATTTTCTAAGGCAATTTCCTCGCTCACTATTTTTATCCTAAACTAACAACACCATACCATCTCCTTCCCTTTTTCTTTATCCTTCCTAAATATCAAATATCCTTGGACATTCATTCTCAGTCAGATCACGCCAGAAACAATTGGTTGAGGAGCACACACCTCTAGGGGGACAAGATGCAGCAGCATCATCCATAGCATTATGGAAACCAAATTCATGCCAAATGCACCTTCCCAATCCTTGCAGTTAAACAACTACCTGTGAGTAAATGGTGTTTAATTCTTGCACGGTTTGTTGCTGGAGGGAATTTGCACGATTTAAACTTTAATGTTAGATCATGTGACAGAGGAGAGCTGTATAGGAGACCCTGATGTGTATAGAATGAAATATGTGGATGTCATGGATCTTTGTTGAATGCAGTAACACCACATTTACACTGCGTTAGAAAATTGTCTCTTCAATGTAAGGGATCTCTGAGCTTACCCAAAATTGAGTTTCTGTGCTGTGGAGTTGACAATTTCAAGGCTATTGCCTTCCTTTACAATTACTTCTGCACTAACTATTAAATACACTCACCAAATTTGCTGATGATATAAAGCAAGATATTTCAGAAGGAAAATAGTGAGGAAGACACAAAGGGCTGGATTTCGCCATCCTGATCTGGGACAAACCTCTGTCAGTCATGGAAAAAAAGAGATGGATGAGGCCTGATTCTGGGATTCCAATGGAGATGGGAAGACACCCTGCCCTCCCACCTGATTTTATGCATCTCAACTTATAGTCCATTTCTGAGTGGTGTCTACCATTCTAGCCCAAGGTTGCATTACAATTTTGCTTACCAACAACTTAGTTATAGATATCTGGTTCCTAATTTACATTTTGTCCTTGAAAGTTTAGAAAATTGGATTGGGAGATATTTGATGTTGGGCTACATACTTATTTCTGTCAACCATACTCCTGGCCTTATGCTGATCATAGATTATTCACAAAGCACAAATCACATTGTAGTAATGGGTATGGTTGCCTCACCATCTTGCTAAGCAATTGGCAGGCACAGGTAGTGCCTGCCCTGGGCAGCAAGATGGCGACAACCTGTAAACTATGTCCATGTGTGTTGCCAGTTTGTTTGCATCAAACTGGCTCCTGCCAAACTGACAACAAGGTTAGGTTTGACTAATGCTGCATACTATGCCATGGCAGTGAGTACCCTCAGGTTTGGGGATGGTGGGGTCCTGCATAGTTGACAAAGGACAGGAGAACAAAGAACAGGCCTCACCTGGTTCCTGCAGAGGGCCAAAATCACACAGGACAGAATTGCTGCAGTTTTAAAATGGCAAAAGGTTTCAAAGGTTTTGTTAGAAATAAAATAATAACAGAGCAACCCATGATTCCTTAAAGTGCAGGGAAAACACAAAACCAGCAACTCACAACCTTAAAGGGTATCACACCCAGAGTTCAAATCACAAAGAAAAGAAAAATACATTCAAACATGTGGGGTTTAAAGGCAGTGATTGCTGCACTGTTTTTTCAACAAAAGCAATTTTAACAGTGGGCAGACTTATCCAGGAGCAAAAGTGACCCATGACCACTGATATTCCGGAAAGAGTGAAGCTTGCAATCAGTGAAAGCCGATAAGCTGCAAAGGCAGCTGGATTTAAAGAAAGGGTTTGTACTGACGGCTGTATTGGTGGTACATTATAACCTCACTACAGAGCTGGCATTGCAACCGTACTGTCCCATTGAATGGAGGATGGGTTAGAAAAACCCATCAGCTGCATTTCAAGAACACGCCCAGGCTGAAAAGGGATACTGCCATCTGAAGAAGAAAGCGTTGTCGGTTGTATTGGGTGTCAAGAAGTTTCATGGGCAACATTTTACACTTGTGTCTGACCATAAACCACTGACAGGCTTATTCAGCAAATGCAAAAGCTATTCCACTTATAACTTCAGCAAGAATCCAGTGTTGGGATTTGATGCTCCCAGCTTATGAGTATACATTCATACTCTATCCCTGCTCGCATATATATAGCTAATGCAGACTCACTTTGCCTTTTTCCATTACCAGGTAGTCTGGATATCATGTCTGTTTGTCAAGGATTTGTGTTGTTAAATTTCTTGGATTCAACGCCTGTATGTACTAAACAAATAAAGAATTGGATGGGCAGAAACCCAGTATTGTCAAAAATGAGCAAACTTTGTTTTACAAGATTAGCCAAGTACTTTTGAATCTGATGACATCCACCCCTTTTATTCTAGAAGCACTGAATTGAGATTTTAGAACAGCATCTTGCTGTGGGGTCCCAGAATCATAGTCCCTTCCCAGGGAAGAGAGGCACTGATAGCAGAATTCCGTAGCGCACACCCAGGTATGTCAAGGATGAAGATGTTAACATGGAGTTATGTCTGGAGCCAGGGATAAGACAATGACATTGAGGACACTGGTAATCATTGTTCCCTTTGCCAGCAGCACCAGAGGCAGCCTCTTTCAGCTCTTCTTCACCCATGGAAGTGGCTTTGCTGTCCTCAGGTCAAGTGATAACTACAATATAAAGACACAAACTTCAGCTGCTACTATTGAGAAGCTGTGTCACTCCTTTAGTATACATGGGTTGCCTGAGATCATTGTCTGTGACAGTGGAACAGCTTTCATCAGCACAGAAATTAAGAGGCTCACAGACCTGAATGGCATCTGACATAGCAAGACTGCTCTCAGACATCCTTTGTCAAATGATCTTGCTGAAAGAGCTCTCCACACTTTTAAAGCAGGTTGAAGAAGTCTTCTGAAGGTACTTTGGAGGCTCATCTTTCCAGGTTCTTTCTAACTTAGCTCACAACAGCACAGAATAGTACTGGCTCCATGCCGTCAAAGCTGATGATGAAATGTCGATTGCGCACTTGTCTGTGTGGTTCGCAAATTGGAGGGGGAGGTGAGAGAGAATGAAAGTGATCAGAAGCTAAACCACAGCACAACAGTAGTGTGCACACATGCAAAGTAGGCAATCCCATGTATGAACGGATCTTTGGAAGTGGATGTGCTGGACTCCTGGAGCTACCATTTCAGAAATGGGTCCATTGCCATTTTGAATTTGAGGACAATGTAGTGCACAGACTGTGGATCGAGTAAGAGAAAGATTCCAACGAAGGAATGGCCAATCTGTGATTGATGCTTTGCTGTCAACCTCTGAGGTGATAGTCACCCTGCAGCTATCATTCCTGATAGATCCATTGAGCTGTTGAATACAGAACCACCAAGTTCCAGTGATGCATCTGTTTCTCTGACGACCCCTCAGTGCACCTCAGAGACTTGGTTTGTAGAAGAGAGGAAGTTAAAGCCAAGAGACATGACAGATGTTATGTAATTGTGTAAGGAATTTAAGGGGGGAAATGAAATGTAATAATGGGAGTGGGTTCCCCTCCATCCTGCCAATCAACCAGCAGAGGCCGTCAGTGCCTGCCCCAGGCCACAAGGTAGCAATGAATCTGTAAATACCTCCACATGTATTCCCAATAAAGTTTATGTTTGTTTTTTTTTGCAACAAACTGACTACTGCTTCAAGATATTAGAGATAACTCTGAGGCCATTACTCTCAGAGATAACGGTCTGGCATTCCTTCTTGAAGAATTGAAGACAAGAGCTGAAATGATTGATTGCAGAGCAAGCCCAAATTCTCAGCTTGAAGTGGCATTTAGAATGAGCATAAATTTTTTCTTATCATTTTCCTGTTACATTTTATGACTGGAAAACTAAAATCTTTGATTGTGAATCATTGCTGCATATTAAACGATTATTAAACCATTTGGTATATATCGATTTGCTATTTGGCATGTAACCAGTAGTAATTGTAACTTTTTCTTTATTGCACCGAATTTGCTGTAAAATTGCTTCTTTCATCATTTCTATTTTGTGCTAAATCTTCAAATATTGTTATCCTACCATAATGCTATTCCTATGAGCTTGATAAATCAAGCTTCATTTAAAACTTTGTCCACATTAGAACTATTTCATTCATTTATTTTGTTTAACGTTTTGTTTCAACTATGTCAACCATTCCTCATACAAAAGTTATTCATTCCAGGGACCATTCTTGTGAACCTCCTTTGGACCCTATTCAAGGCCAGCACATCCTTTCTTAGATATGGAGCCCAAAACTGCTCACAGTACTCCAAATGAGAGCCTTAAACAGCCTCAGAAGTAAATCCCTTGCTCTTGTATTCTCGTCCTCTCGACATGAATGCTAACATTGCATTTGCCTTCCTAACTGCTGACTGAATCTGCACGTTTACCTTAAGAGAATCTTGAACAATGACTCCCAAGTCCCTTTGTTTTTCTGTTATCCTAAGTATTTTCCCATTTAGAAAAAATAGCCTATGTCTCCATTCCTCCTTCCAAAGTGCATAACCTCACACTTTTCCACATTGTATTCCATCTGCCACCTCTTTGCCCACTCTCCAAACCTGTCCAAGCCCCCCCTGCTTCCTCAATACTACCTGTCCCTCTGATAAAGTAGATTCACAACAAATTACTGAACATTTCAGACAACTTAAAATACATTAGCTAGTATTTTGTGAGCTCGCTCGGACAAGGCTCGCAAAATGCCCAAGGCCAATGGAGAATTCCATTTTACAAGTAAAATCCCGGTCAGTTATATCCAGCCTCTGACTGCGCTTCAGTGCTCTTATGCAAGCGCTGGGGAAATGCACCACCAGCACGGGCACAGCAGCTACAAATTGTTCCTCTGGGGCCCAACATATACCCAACCTATGGTAAACCTGGGCACACAAGTCAAGAAAGGCTGATTGAATTCTTAATAACCTTGATAAATTGGAGATCTGCTGCCAGGGCTGGAATGCACATCATTTAAGGCAGTTTTTACTGATGATGTTCAATGCAGATTTTAATTCCTCTTTTAAATCAGTACAACAACTGGATTCATATGTTTGTCCATGTACTTTCAGCAATGCAGGTAGGACATGTTGTAGCTTCTATTAAGGAAATATTCACTACAATTATGAAGTCCACAAGGCTTGTTGCAGCTTACAGATTAGGCAAAGATCTTACAAGTCTTGTACCCAACAGCCTAATTAAATTGTACCATAAATCTACTGTAAAACTTTTCCTGTGAAAGTGTTCAGGTAGTTTATGCAGATCAACAAAATTGGGATAATGTTGTGGACATTATTGAACATCGGCATGATTTGCTGCACTTGCCACAGATAAGACCTTTTCACAGGAAGAAAAGCAAAGACAGATCTCCCACAGAAGTGTGCTAGTGCACCCTAGTGTTTCATATGTGGATTTTCTGAAACCAAATCTCATCACCATCCCATGTGGACATAGGTTCACATCCTCGACCTCCCAGAACAGTATTTGTGACGGTTTCCTTCTCACCTCCCCAAGTGAGACAGGCAGATTTCTCCCCAGAAAGGAAAAGCAGGTATGCTGCTAGGTCACATTGGTCAAACAGAATACAGTGGAATCTTTATGAAGATGATATCTATACTGGCCATGATTACCATGTGGCTATGGCATCACATATGGACAGAAGCTATGTTCACCAGAGTTATCAGGCATATAATCATAGAACCCATAAAACCCCTATGGTGCAGAAAAAGGCCATTTGGCCCATCAGTTCTGCAGCAACTCTCCAAAACAGCATCTTAACCAGTCCCACACCTCCACCTTATCCTTGCATATGCATTTACCATGGCTAATCCACCTAACCTGCACATCTTTGGACTACGCAAGGAAACCATAGCATCTGGTGAAAACTATGCAGACATGAGGAGAATGTGCAAATTGCAGTTTACAGGCTGCTGTCGAACCTGGGTCCCTGGCGCTGTGAGGCAAAAGTGCTGGCCTATGAATTGCTGCTGAACAACATCAGCCTCAAGGGGCTGACTGTCATGATAAACAACCGAACTGATGCTCTAAGTGTAAAGGCAGTCCCACTAAAAAGGCAGAAAATAAGTGAGTTAGAATGATCAGACATCAGGGCAAGCATAAATCTTCCAGTTCTGAGCTTCACAGCACTGAACAATGACTGGCACCCAGCGGACTTCTCTATACCCCAGCTATCATTCCCACTAATCAGCAGGAACGAGTTCTGTCTGACACAAGAGTTGAATCCACTGTTAAGGATCCTACATTTATGAAGAATAAGTGGACAGATTTGGTGAGTCCCATTTATTAAATATCATTAGGATGATTTACGCGCACACACGTGATTTACTTCTACAAAATATCTATTACCATGTACAGAATTACAGTAACTTTAGACATAGAATTTGCAGCAGATTTACCCTGCCCCCTTGTTAGAGGATGGCCTGACATACAGCACTATCTCAAAGTTTCGACCAGATCAGTAGAAGCTTCCACAGATCAGAATGATAGACAGATGCACATCCAGATGAAACTTGCCCAGAGGGGAACTGAGCAAGAGATGTCAAGACAGCTTATTTATAAATGCTACCCTCATCCACAATGCCACTCAAATCAATGTGCTAGGGTGGGTGAAACCAGCAGGAGTCCCTTTCCCTATTCCCCAGATTACTATTGCACACTAAAGCGCTTATACAGAGAAGTGCAGAAAGCGATTGACCTTACACAATGAAACTTGGGACTACCTTTGAACATTCACTTTCGGATTTCATCAAAAGTAGCAGTTGCTGTATCCTACAATGAATAAGGTATTGCCCCTGTCCAATTTCTCCTTTAATTTCAGTAATGTTAAAAGATGATTTTCAAAGAAAGAGAGTTCTGCCTATTATAGTTTAATGTCTTGTTAAAGCAAGGAAACGCCAAGAGACTTAATGTATTACGATCAACATTGAGATCTCTGACTTAAGGTCAGAGCATGAATGGCTTCCGACGAGAGGAGAACTTCACAAATTTGGCATGATAAATGGGCATCTTTTTCAAACAATCCTCTGCTGAATTTTAAATTCCTATCACCAGGTGATGTTTTAGATTAACTTCCTTATTTTGGAAGATGATGGCACATCAGGAGGGAATTAAATAAGTACCTCTCATGTCACTAACAGAATAATGTCACTAACAAATTCTGAATTTGTTGTGATGGCTCTTTAATGCTAACTAAAACTGGAACACCTCTGCAATCCCCAACTGGGATGAGGATAGCAATATAAAGTTTTCAGAACATCCTATTCATTCAGGACTCCTGTTCCAGAAGAATCATTACCTATTTCCCTTGAGCAAAAGACAGTATGATATGCTGAAGCTGCAACATTAGATATGCCTTGGAACAAACAAAAACCAACATTATAAACCCAAATTAATTTGTACTTGTAGAAGGAGAGCGGGCTCAGGAATGGAAGTTGAATAAAGATTTGGCTTAAGGCCGCAGTGGCAAAAAGAACTGTCAAGGTACATGCAGTAATTAACAAATGAACAGAATAACTGCTTTCTAAGCAGAAATACGGCAAGCAATCTCTTCAAACTGCTCACATAGACAACCTCAAAAGTGGTCCTAAAGATAACATTGATGGAGGAACTATGCAACATGTAGTCATACTCTGTCTTCCAAGAGCCAGCTCGAAAAGCGGACACAGAAATAATTGAGGCACCAACAATGTACTCTCCAACCCAAGATTCCTGACAGCACCTCACAAATTGGCTTCACAGGTGACCCAAGGACAAGGCAGGTAATACCCAGAGGGTTGACACTACAGAACAGGAAACACAGTCAGAAAAGGAGCAAAACACCAACATCTCAGACAAGACTTGAAAAAAGGGCAAAATAATAAACCCTCACACTAGCTCAACTACTTGGCCAAGAAAGAAGCTGAAATGTTGTTGCCTCAGCTATATTTATCATTATAAATATTTTATAAATCCTCCATCTCCCAAGTTTGGATATGTGCACTGTATTTAATTATGTGGATTATAAATAAATACGGTGCACATATCCAAACTTGGGAGATGGAGGATTTATTTCAAACCCGTTTTGGTTCAAGAGCCAATTCTACAATCCTCTTGAGAGGTCATCATGATCTGACCGCTCAGAACAATATTTTATTAAAGTTCCACTTCCTTACTGCAGCATTCCAATACCACAACCTCAGCCTTTTTTTTATCACATGGCCCTGGCCATCAGCCAACATAAGTTGAGCTGGACACTACAATACTGGCTAAAACTCATGAAGTTAAGTCAGTTTGTGAGGAGAATGATCTAGACCGAAGGCTCAATGTTACAATTAATTAATTTAAAAACTATTTTTCAGTAAAACCTTCAGTTAGCTGCATTTTCTGAGATCAAAGTTGACCAAGCAAATGCACGGTCCATTCCCTTCACATCAGTGGTCCTTGCAATGACAACTCACATTTAGGCCCTGATTTTACTGGCATGGCCACCTGAATCTTGTAAGATTGCGCCTGAGGCCAAGGGGGAATGCCATTCTACAATCCTCACCTGCCCCAATTTCAGGGGAACCATGCTGATAAAATCGGTTGTAATAAAAACAATGCTTGTTTGAACAAATACAACCAAAATCTGATAAAGGAACACCAGGCCTCAAGTCTTATTATCTTATTATGCCATATGTTGACTGAGTGTTTGACCAACATGACCATTATACAGCCCTAACGTTTCAAGAATAAATTCAGAAAAAACATTCCTTAGAAATTGAATGGGCAATTATTATAACAATTATTATCATTGTAGTATATTGTAATGAACTAATTATAAAAAGATGGTCTTCTCACCTAAATTGGGATAATGGGTGGTACTGAGCAAATGACCGCCTTCCATGCCATCTTTTAATTATATAACACCAAAAATTAATTATAAATATCCCTGTGTCATTTGGATGACCAGAGTGTTGTCAGGGTCACTTCCATGTGAGATCCATCCTAAACAGTCTCGCACTCTCGGGGTCAAGTTAACATACCTTGATTTTAATGGATGTCCAACTTTTCTTTCAAAGTCTAGTATTTGTATGAAGGAAAAATTTACACTTGGGATTCTCTCATAGAAATAAGAACTAGTTATCTTTTCTGGATATTATGAAAGTGTTGCAATTTATACTCTTTGCATAACCAAAACGTTGCAGGCTTTTCAGAATATAAGATTTGTGGGTGGGATCTTATGGCTGTTCATGTCAGTGGGATTTTCTGGTCCTGCTGCAGTGAATGGAGATTTGGCTGGGTGCCAAATTCTCTGTCCTGGCTGCAGCAGCAGAGAGGGGGGTTGCTGTGGTGAATGGCCAGTAAGATCACACCCCATGTGTTTACTTAAAACTTAAATTTTTTCATCTAACCTTCTGTATCAAACACTCCATGAACGCAATTCCTTTCCCCTTTGATGAGGGAAGGATTTCTGAGGAGTTATTACCTGGACCCTCACGATATCAGGGAAATTACAATCTAGCTAAAAAACGATGTAGTTTACACAACTAGGAGGAAAGTAACACTCTGTACTGACATCCTTCCTTTGGGTGGAGGGAGATTTGAATTCTATGAACCCAAATTACACCCCTGGAGTCTAACACTCTCTGGCTGAAGTTGAAGGATATTAGTTTAGTGATATGCCTGATCTTATTGGCTTCATGTGGAAATTATGATTGTAAAAACACAACAACCCTACCCTTTCAACTATCTTTGTCCTGTACACTTTATGTTTAGGATGTTGAAATCTTTCACAGTGGCCATATCCCAAAGCTTTGAGGTTGCTCCTTCATAGTTAAACAACATTTTAACTATTAAACTTGAGTTAGTGGTCAGAGTAGTTTCAGTAACTATTTTATCCTATTTTATGCACATTGTTTCTGCTGTATAGATACTTCCGCAGCTGCCATTATATCAAGCCTTGCTCAAAATACTTCTCCTCTGTCGAGAGGAGGCTATCAGTGAGCTCTTCATTTGGTGCCATTATCATAATCAGACCTGAGCTTTCATCATTACCATGTTCTTCTCTTCATCTTGAACAGCAATTTTCGCTGCTTCCTGCTGTCAATGATAACAGGTTGCTTTATCTATCATTATCCCCCAAGTTACTATCAGATCCATTTTAGATGACACTGTTTTCGAGTTTGGAGGCAACAGCTCCGTCCTCAGCTGGCTGAATGATAGTTTCATGCTTGTTTCTTTCTATCCGAGCAGATGTGCCGGTTCCATTGGTGCTGGAGAGGCCAGCCAAATCAAGCATCAAGATAACCACAAGAGGGGCTCAAGAAACAACACAGTCACCTTCAGCACAGGAGCGATCAATGCAGCTAGTCACCTCAGAACAAGCAGTTGTAGCACAGCTGATGGAGGAAGCAGTTTCTAGACCATCCACAAGGCTACGTAGGTGTCATCAGATGCAAGTTGTAGTGCCACATGATCTGCTTGATCTGAATATTCAGGCTGTGTTCTTGGGGCTCCAAGAGGCTAAGAATGCAATCAGTGGGGATCTACAAGCTGCCATGGCTGATCTTGAAGCATACATGCATACTAATTTTACTGACGTGCATGCAGCTGAGCAACTCAACATGGCAAAGCTGCAAGCCTCAGAGAAGTATGGTACAGCGGACATGCAAGCTTCCATGTTTTCAAACTTGCAGGATGCCTTGCAGGATGGAATGGCAGACCAGATGAGTGCTTTGAAAGTTGGCCTCACTGAGATCCAGAATTCTCTTGAGATAGATATGTCCAGTATATGGGGTGCTATTTATGTTGGCCTCAAACAAGTAGATACAAACCTGCAACAGATGAACATAGCAATGCTGAGAAGTTTGAGTCAAATTAGTGAAGATATTAGTTCTTTGGTTACCCTTGTCACTGAGGAGGTGCTGGATCAAGCTTGCCCCTGTAGTCAGATCCTAACAGAAACTGGCCTGGCCTATTCAAAAATGGGCGATAATCAAAGTCAAGGTGGAAATTCAGCAGCTAGTGGCAAAGTAATTCCGACTGTAACAGATTCTTCCATTTCTACAGAAGATATACACATAGCTAACCCCTCCACTAGCAGTGCCTCTGTCAGCACCATGCCAAAGGGGAAAGTTGGGTTTGCAGTGGAGCAATAAAAGGCCAACATGTGATAAAAGAATTACATTTTCTGGTTCATTTTCCTATCAAACCAAGCCAGCATATTAAAAATGATTTCTCACATTGTCCTTTTCCTTGTGCTGTGGTTTTATTGTGGTGAGATTCTGTCTTCAGTGTTGAGGCACATTCAAACATGAGCAGTTCCATATCTTATCATCAAAAAAAATTCAGCAATAGCTCAAGGGGAGCTTCTAACGTGCATCTGTCCTGGAAAATGAAACAATGCTGTACGATAGTGTATTTACATGCTTTTTTTTCTTAAGAGACTACTGTCACCTTAGCATCAAAGGACAGTGCAGAAAGAAGTCAGGATTTTTCATTTTGGTGGAAATATAACAGTAAATTGAAATGGTGGCCTGCTGCAATCAGCCCATAATTTGGCAGGTTCTTGATGGGTTTCCTGCCTGGGGTGCACAGTTCCATTAGTGGAAGAAAATAGCAACTGGTGAGGGGCCAGTGATCTGCCATTTTCACAGTCAAATTAGATTTTCCCATTTTGATTGTCCCACAGCTGTCAGCAGGGAGGGACAGTGTAAAATCTAAAATAATACTAGATGTTCAGCCAACATTGACAAATTGTGACCTATAATAGCTCTACATTTGAAATGCAGGTATTAGGCAACAAATCCCAGAAATCATAACAATCTGCTTTCGCCCACGATCCTTCAACAGTCAAGTAGAGAGGGAATAATAGCTGGGAGATCCAGAGCCTGACAGCACTCTTAACACAACTCAGTATTTTGTCTGCTAAAGCTGAATATCTAAAGTATCGCCCATCAGCTAGCGTATTCTGTTGAATGGTTAGTGCTTCCTTTTGTCCAGTTTTCAGGTACATATTGTATCAAGAAAATTATCGGTGTTGTTCCAATATAGATGCCGCAATGAGCGTGAAGTCTGCTTTAGAAAAAACAGATGGTATTCAAACCCAGTTCAAATATGCAACAATGTTCCGTGACAACATTGGAATTAGTGCTGGAAAAATATGTTTTCACATATTCTGGTTCTTAATGATTATATATTGTTCATGACTTTTGCTGGAATTTTCTTCCATTTGCTTCAATTAAAAAAAATGAACCAGATAATGGAAAACTAACCACACAAACAATATATCTTGTTTGATAAATGTACAATATAAGTCTTTCTTTTCTTTCTTTAAGAAAACCTAGCCATCAACTCTTGACTTTGTGTCATTTTTCTTTCATCATTTGTTATACATTAGACATCATCTTGACCTTCTAAAGAAAATGAACAATGCTGTGTCAAGAAAAGTGACAAAAAAATTTTTTTCACCCAGAGGGTTGTGGGGGCTTGGAACTCACCACCTAAAAGGGTAATAGAGATAGGAACCTTGAATTCATTGAAAAAGTGTTTGGATCTGCACTTCCAGTGCAGTAACCTTCTATGCTATGGACCAAATGCTGGACATCTGGGGGCTGGGGGCTAGGGGTTGGGGGTGAGGTGGGGGTGGGGGTGGGGGTGGGGGTGGGGGGGGCGGTGGGGGGGGGGGTGGGGGTGGGGCGGGGCGGTGGGGGGGTGGAGTGAGGGTGGTGCGTTATTGTTTTCTGGCTGTCACAGATATGATGGGACAAATGGCCTCTTTCTGTGCTGTAAACTTTCTATGAGAATAGAAAATAACATCATGTTTACCTGATAAACTTTCCTTTTCTTGTTTAGAAACTTATAGTTCAGAAATGATATTGCTCTATTTATTGGCTGGAATTTTACTGGCATGCCTGCCCTGGAATCGGGGCTGACGAGGCTTGCAGAACGGAATTCTCTGTTGGTCTCGGGTGGGATTTTACCAGCCTCGCCCGAACGAGGTCGTAAAATACCAGCCATTATGTCTGTTATGTCTGTTGCTGCGAAGTGCCCAATAGCATGGCTATTTATTAATAATTATTGTCAAATAATGCCACTTCATGCAAGTGAGTTAATGTACGATGCCATATCTAAAGAACCACAATGTAGAAATTAATCAGTACCGGGTTTCAAATGTAAAACCAGAAATTCAGCTTCGTTACATGCCTGTGTTGGGGGGTTTGAGATGGATTCAAAAGGAGGTATTATGCCTGACTAATAGTACCTGGGTGAGCTATCAACACTATTGGGCCTCCACAGGCAGCTCACTTATTTGAAGTAAATACATATCAGGTTGCTTGCCTCATGAGCAGAGACCCAATGGTAAGTTCCAGGAAATGAATGGAGGTGCAAAACAATGAGTGGAAGGGCAGTCAAGGTAGTGTGGAGTTGAGGGAAGATTGTTTCTCCACAGCAATTACATTTTTCTCAACCTATTGTTAGGCACAGCGGGCACTGAAGAATCCAAGGCAAAGAGCCTAATGTTTTTTCACTTTTCAATGATCCAGTTTTACAGAGGGCTGTTACAGGCTGTAGTTATTTTTATATATAATGCCTGCTTTAAGTGGCCACAAGACCACTAGTTCCAAAAATAGTTTTACAGGTGCAACAAACTCTAATCTCTACTCCGTGTTCTTAAATTTCAAACCAAAAGAGCTCTCCGTCTAGATTAATGTTTTTTTTCCCGCAGACCACGCCAACGCTCTTTGGAGCTTTGCGTGCTGAGTCTACTCACGTAAAGCTGAAATTAGCCAAGTTATTAAGAGTTTGAGTTGTAGCTGGGCAGAAAATGTCCAAACTCGTATCAGATGAAAAGGAAAATAACTTGGATTTTAGAGTGTTTTTCATGTCCACATATACCAAAGTGCATCACTACTAAAGAATAGCCATTTGGAGTTCAGCCATTTGTATTAGTTGAAAATTAGTCAGTTAGTTTGCACAGTGATGCTCCATGAAAAGTAAAATGAGTTAAATAGTCATTTGATGCTGGTTGCTGGATATATGTTGAACAGGTTACAGGGAAAGGTCCTTTTCTTTGAAACAATCTTTTAGCCCAATCAGAATAGGCTGGAAGAATCTAAGTTTCAGAAAGATACCTGTCCAACAAGACCACCGTTCGCAATATGTGACTGGACTGTCAGTCTTTGATTGCATGCTCGAGCCCTAATTTGAGCTCACAATTATGCAATTCTCAAAGCAGGACTTGTGCTGAAAGTCCCAAGGGTGACGGTAAAGCATATTAATCCTTTGTTGTGTCATTCAGTCTTTCCTCCACATGAAGGAATGATCTTTATCAATTGATTAAATGTGGGGAAAAAAAGCACATGTCAAGACCAATTCATTGGAACTCTTTTAAAAAATCAGAACAAATGGGTGGCATGCTGGCACAGGGGAACGTACTGCAGCCTCACAATGCCAGGGACACAGGTTCAATTCCAGCCTGTGTCTGTTTGTATGGAGTTTGCACATTCCACGTGTCTGTGTTGGTTTCTTCCCGGTACTCTGGTTTCCTCCCACATTCCAAAGAAGTCCAGGTTAGGTGGATTGGCTGAGCTATATTGTCCCTTAGTGTCCCAAGATGTATGGGTTAGGGGGATTGAGGGTGTAAATATGTGGAGTTAGAGGGTATGCCTAGGTAAGAGTCAATGCAGACTTGATAGGCTAAATGGCCTCCTTCTGCATGGTAGGGATTCTATGAAATTCTTCTTCAACATTTGTTTCTTGAGTTTATTGTGCCCACCTGTTACAAAATTACACATATGAGTCAGCACGGGTTCAGAGGCAGAACTTGCACGCATATATGTTGGATCCACACTGATAATTTTCCTATCAGCAATCACATGTGAACCTTTCTCGCCTCAATGATTAAAATTGTTGTGTTTTTAATGCAACTTTAACAATGTAGAAAAATATTCCTGTATCGTTACTCTGTTTAAAGATGTCTATGTGAACCTTTTAAAAATCTTTTTATGAAAGCTACCTCACAAGAAGGAATACAGGAGAGGTTTCGATTGGATGACTACGACGAAGAGTATAATTTAACAGAAAACTTGTAAGTAAAAAGTAAAAATGGTTATAAAAAATGTTTTATTACTTATAAGCAGTAATTCCATAGCCCAAGTATTTCATTTACAAATAGTTTGATGCGAAGAATAAAGAATAGGATTAATACAATTTTAATCCACTAGATATTTATTCATTAAAGGCTAGTTTACGTGATTTTTATTTGTGACTGGGGAGCTCTAAACATGGACATGACTGAAGAAGTCCTCGTCGATGGCTGTGACTAACATATAGAATAGAAAAGCTTTCAGCACTATTCAGACAATTAATTATATCTGATTGAGTTAAAGTTCTATTGTCTTCAGTTCCACAGCATTATTTCCATTTGCTGCTGAGTTACGAACTTTCTTAATATCATTTCTGCAATTGGGACAAATTGCCTGCAAGGTTGACATTTATTCCACGTTCCTGCCCTGAGGAGGCGGCAGTGGGCTTCTTTCTGGAACCACTGCATTCTTTGTAGTGAATCCGCTCCCACAATACTGGTAAATAAGGAGTTCAGGATCTTGAACCAGTGGCAGTGAAGAAATAGATTCAAGTCAGGATGCAGTGTGACTTGAAGAGATATCCTCAGCAGCATTTATTTCTATATTTCTGCTGTTCTTGTCCTGTGTGGTGGAAATCATAGGTCTAGGGGTGCTGGCTAGAAAGCTTTGGAAAATTCTGTGGATAAGTCACTCTGCAGTAGCAATTTGTCAGTAGTGGATGAGGTGGACGTTTAGACTAGTGGAGAGATGCCATTCAAATGTATTGCTTTATATATAGTGTCACACTTCTTCAATGTAGTCACAGTCATATCTGTCAAAGCAAGTGGAGAGTATTTCCTAACTGTGCCTTACAGGTAGAGGCTTTGGAAAGATGAGGAGTTGAGCCACTCAATGCAGAATACGAAACCATCCTGTTAAAAAGATGTGTTCATGGAACTAGGATTTGTTAGTAAAAGTAAGTTAGTGAACTTGCACTGTATGACTATAAGTCTTCACCTTTGGGGTCCTGGCAGTCTCACAACAGAATCCCAGCAGAATGGTGAAGAAATGTGATATAAATACACTGAATATGTATGGCGCTAGGAAGCATAAGTAATGTCAACAAATGGAGAAGATGTCACTTTATTTTGTACAAGTAATACACTCATTTGCACACTTGCTTAAATTAGTTAGGCTGTTTTGTTTTAAAGCGTGATTTTGCCCAATTTTAAAGTAGTATTTGCAACTGGGGCAAAGATTTGTTACAGTGAATTCCTATCCCTTTTACCATTATCATTTCGAGTGGATAATGAAATAAATGGGCAGGCTTATTCAGAAGAGGCAATAATGGTTGAGATAATGCAATTGATTCCGTTTTATATCACTGCTTTAATTTCCCAGTTATGTTGGCAACCACAAAATACATTTGTCCAGTTGATTGGTACCAGGAAAGAGATAGAAGTGAATTTAAAGAAATCAGCAGATACTTTTTAAGGATTATAAAAATATTGATTTTTTTTGCTCTTGGTAACTGCTTTAACACCTGTAAAAATGTATTTTTTTTCCATGATTACCACTATCCAAACTCTTCCCCATTACATAGATGGTGTTTCCCACTGCGAATGCCCTTTATTTAAGTTTCCATATGGAGGGAAGAGGTGGGATATAGGTCACAACACACACACATTGGTATCCCATACTAGAATATACAGTATGCTTTTATTTTCCATTATCCAGAGCAGTGCTTATGGAGGCTGCAATTTGCTAAAAAGTCATGACCACATATGGCAACCTAACCCCCTTCACCACATGCATCTCTCTGCCACTGGCAGTAAAGCTCATAACTGCCCTAATCTTCTATGCCACATCACAAATGGTCACAGGTCATCTATTCACAGATGCATTAATCAAGGGAGAAATTTGATGCCCTCTACTGTGGCGAGTTTGATTTAATTGGGTGAGAGAATAACATCTGGGGACCGGGTTACCTTTCTGCCTCTGGCCAGTTAATGCACATTTAAGGTCCTCATCCAGCTGGTATGCACCTAATTGCATGTGGGGACTTGCAATGTATGAAGTGTGAAAAGCAAACACCGTTTGCATGCTGTGTTCAGGGCGGAGGGAGGAATGGCTCCTTCCTTGTACAAAGACATAACTGCCTGGTTGAGAGTCCCAGCATTGTGAAAGAGAGGGCTCGCTGATTGGTCATCAGCTCTCAGCAGGTGGGGACATGCCTCAAAGGTCATTTATTCCAGGGAAGGCCCACTGCTACCCAATTAAGTGCCTATTTGGCATTTACTATGCCAGGCCTCCCAGAAAACACTGATAGAGTGGTCTCGCCAATTCACCAGCTGAACGCTGAGACTTCATTGTCCAGGTTAAATTCTGTCCCAAGTCATCGATACATTCTTCAGTAACTCAGTTTGTACTTTTTTTCCCATCCATTACTAACAACAACATGCCAGGGCCTAGCAGGTATCATCCTCAGAGTTGAAGTGATCATTAACTGTATCCACATGTTCTCTTGATCAAATATGTCATGTTCTTATAACAAGTCCTTGAGCTTATTTGCTGTATAAGATATAAGGCAGCAATCACTCATAAGGAATTGGGTGGTTAACACATTGTACGTTCTTTTATTCAGACCAGGCACATGGGAACAGTTGTACATTGCAAATGTTGTACAGGGCATTGGTGAGAACACATCAGTATTGGTCTACTTATTTAAGCAAAGGTGTAAATGCTTTAGCAGCTGTTCAGGGAAGGTTTCTAGACCAATTCCAAGAATGGGCAGGTTGTCTTATGAAGAAAGTTTGGAGATGTCATGTTTGTAGCCATTAGAGTTTAGAAGAATAAGAGAAAATTTGATTGAATCCTTTAAGTTTCTGAGGGATATTGACAGAGTCAATATGGAGAGGATGTTTCCTCCTTTGGGAAAACCTAAAACTAGAGGTCACGGTTTAAAAATAAGGGTTTACTTCTTTAAGCTGGAGAAAAAAACAATTGTTTTTCTTTCAGAAAGTCATGAATTTCTGGAACTCTCTTCCTCAAAAGGCAGTGGAAAAGTCTTTGAATATTTTTAAGGCAGAGTTAGATGGATTCCTGATTAACAAGTGGTGAAAGGTTATCAGGGTCAGTAGAAATATGGGGTTGAGGTAACGGTCAGATCAGCTATCATCTTACCGAATGGTGAAGCAGGCTGGAGGAGCCAAGTGGCCTACTCCTGCTCCTAATTCGTATATTTGTATGCGTGTCCATAAAACTTGGAAACTTTAGGAGCTGACTTCTTTGCTTCTTAAAACAGAAGTGAAACTGAGTCCAGAACACACAATGCACAATCATTTCCCCTCTAATGATGTATACGGACAC
Organism: Carcharhinus amblyrhynchos; assembly: GCF_965287045.1. NCBI lineage: Eukaryota > Metazoa > Chordata > Chondrichthyes > Carcharhiniformes > Carcharhinidae > Carcharhinus > Carcharhinus amblyrhynchos. The sequence continues at coordinate 45,026,250 of NC_137336.1, forward strand.
ATTCAACCTCTTAAAGATGTACTACAACAAAATACAAAACCTAAGTCAACAGGAAAGAATATTACACTATTAATCTGCTGTAATGTTTGTGATCGGGGAAAAAAAAATGATAAACCTACAGCTGACCTATCACCTCCAATCTCCCCATCTCAAACAGTCTTGACAGCCTTCTTCCCCAGGGTGTGTAGTGTTTCATCCACATGGAGAGCTAGAGATGGCACACAGCAAGATTCTGACATCAACATTCAGCCCATAATAGATGTTATGAGAGGGACATTTAACAATTAATTGAATTCCATGCAAGAATTTTATAGATGAGGTGAGTAAGGGTGTGAAGGAAGAATATTTCAAGGTGAAAGCCAGGTTCTAAATCACATCACCTAATTTCAGAGTCAAAGATTCAAATCATTTAAGCTTTTAAACTAAGCTGAAGTAGAAGCATTGGCACCGATTACTCTGGCTACCTCCTACTTATCTGCTGTAGCTTTCCTTAGGACCTTTGCTCCAATGGTATGTTCCAGTGAGCCCTTACTCCTGAGCAACTTCTGCTTGTATTTCAAAGTTATAATATGCAACTTACATTTTTAGATGCTAAACATTTCTGGTTCATTCAGAATAAAATTTGTGTTGTGAACTTATTACACTAATGCAGATCCCATTCCCAAAACAGTCAACTCCCAAGGACATGCAGGGCTAACACCAGGTGCTTGCATGCATTTTACATATTTCATTGATTATAAATATTTTGGTTATGCCAAGACTTACATCACTAGTGAAAGCCCCACCATATTGCTGATGAAGATTATACAGAAAAAAACAGTACAACCAGGGTTTATGACCAACGCTATTTAATTAATTATTGCAAAAACAAACATTATCTGAACCTATGTAAAGCACAAAGAAAAGGTTAACTATGTCAAATTGCTTTCCAAAAATCAAAAAGATTCAATCAGTTCATTGTCTGTTAACTCAGTTCTCATTAAGGTTAGCAAAATGCTACATAATTAAGCACATAATGCAATCATTATTTAAATACTTCGTAATAACTACAAATTGTTTTTATTTTTAACCACAGGAGAGGTGAAGACAGTGAATCAACCATCTCCACTACAGATAACCTTTTGTATTATGCAGGTATTCTTAAAAAGCTGAATAGTTCTAGTTAATATTTGGGTCTCCAATGAATTCATGTTACAAATGTATATCTGAAAGAGAAATGTAAATTATAGTTTATTCAAGTTCGGATGGGTTCACCTCAACAAGATGTCTCCTTGTGTGAAATTAGCACTCACTCTTGTGACTGAATGTAGGTATTGATGGTAGTCATGATGTGGAGATGCTGATGTTGGACTGGGGTAAACACAGTAAAAAGTCTCACAACACCAGGTTAAAGTCCAACAGGTTTATTTGGTAGCACAAGCGACTAGCTTTCGGAGCGCTGCCCCTTCATCAGGTGAGTGGAAGTTCTATTCACAAACAGGACATATAAAGACACAAACTCAATTTACAAAATAATGGTTGGAATGCTAGTCTTTACAGGTTATCAAGTCAGACAATGTGAGTGGAGAGAGGGTTAAACGTAGGTTAAAGAGATGTGTATTGTCTCCAGCCAGGACAGTTAGTGAGATTTTGCAAGCCCAGGCAAATTGTGGGGGTTACAGATAGTGTGACATGAACCCAAGATCCCGGTTGAGGCTGTCCCCATGCCCGAGATCGTTGCATTTGGCCTCTGATCTTCAGGTAAGCGTTCTCTATGGCGGCCTTCATGACACACGACAATGCAGATTCGCTGAGCAGAGACTGATAGCCAAGTTCCACACACATGAGAACATTCCAACCATGATTTTGTAAATTGAGTTTGTGTCTTATGTGCCATGTTTGTGTATAGAAGTCCCACTCACCTGATGAAGGAGCAGTGCTCCGAAAGCTAGTGGCTTGTGCTATCAAATAAACCTGTTGGACTTTAACCTGGTGTTGTGAGATTTCTTACTATGAATGTAGATAATCAGCACTCCATTATGCCAAATCCTATGAGGCGATTGTGGGGATAGAATGGGCTGGACTTGCCGATGTTGCCTGTAGCTGGTATTCTCCAGTCCCACTACAGTGAACGGAGATTTGGCTGAACCTTTTCGCTGGCAGTGGCAGTGGGGCATGAATGGCTGGAAACCTCCAGCCAACAGGTGGACAATAATAACAATTTTGACTTCCCGCTTATTGTGGTGGAAAAATGACCCGCATCTTTGCTGACGCAACTAGAATTGGGATTCAGCAACGTGTGAAATCATGGCTGGAAACTCATGTTCCGTGCCACTATCTGAGAGATATCAGGAAAAATGTCCCAGCAATTGTTAGATTGTTTTAAAATCCACGGTCGACAAATATCCTTTAGTGCTGTCACAAGATCAGAAAAACCTGCCTGTTCAGAGCTGGACAGAAGTGGCCAAGGAGCAATATTATGGAGATATTAAAATAGCAAAAGTACTAAATAATCATTCTCTACATAAGGTTAAATTGCAATAATCAGGCAGCTTCAACTTAACAAAAGGCAAATTTATGACAGATTTCAGGAAGTTCTTTATGCAAAGAGTAACGTGGAATTCCGAGCAAATTAATGGTCACAAAAGACTTGGAGTTGGTTGAGAAGCAATTGGCTGTGCTATTGAAGGCACTACGCACTCTTTCTAGATTTTGAATTAAGGTGGCCTAAATGCTGCTTCTCAACTAAACTATCTTACGATTTTACACCTTTCATTGCAAATGCCACTCTCAAAAGCCAGCGGGGATACATTCTAGTCACTATGTAAACATTGATTTTGCATGCTGTAACATGTTTAACACTATTCTGGTTGGCAGTTGGTGAGTAGTGGAGTGCCGCAGGGATCGGTGCTGGGGCCTCAACTATTTACCATTTATGTAGATGATCTGGAGGAGGGGGCTGAGTGTAGGGTGATGAAATTTGCTGATGACACGAAGATGAATGGAAAAGCAAATTGCGTGGAGGGTGTGGAAAGACTGCAGAGAGATCTGGATAGGCTGAGCGAGTGGGCAAGGACCTGGCAGATGGAGTATAATGTTAGCAAGTGTGAGGTTATCCATTTTGGCAGAAATAATAGTAGGAGGGATTATTATTTAAAAGGCGAAAAGCTGCAGCATGTTACGGTGCAGAGGGACCTGGGGGTCCTTGTGCACGAGTCGCAAAAACCCAGTCTGCAGGTGCAGCAGGTCATCAAGAAGGCAAATGGAATGTTGGCCTTTATAGCGAGGGGGATAGAATATAAAAGTAGGGAGGTCTTGCTGCAACTGTACAGGGCACTGGTGAGGCCGCAGCTGGAGTACTGTGTGCAGTTTTGGTTGCCGCACTTGCGGAAGGATATATTGGCCTTGGGGGGAGTGCAGAGGAGGTTCACTAGGCTGATATCAGAGATGAGGGGTTTGGCCTATGAAGAGAGACTAAATAGACTGGGTCTGTGGAGTTTGGAAGGATGAGGGGGGATCTTATAGAGACATATAAGATAATGAAGGGGATGGATAGGGTAGAGGTAGAGAGATTCTTCCCGATTAGAAAGGATAGCAGGACTAGAGGACACAGCCTCAAGATAAGGGGGGGCAATTTAAATCAGAGTTGAGGAGGAACTTCTTCACTCAAAGGGTGGTGAATCTCTGGAATTCTCTGCCCGTTGAAGTGGTGGAGGCTACCTCGCTAAATATATTTAAGTCACAGGTAGATAGGCTTTTGACAGACAGGGGAATTAAGGGTTATGGGGAGAAAGCGGGAAAATGGAACTGATCCACTTCAGATCAGCCACGATCTTATTGAATTGCGGGGCAGGCTCGAAGGGCTAGATGGCCTACTCCTGCTCCTAGTTCTTATGTTCTATAGATTCAAACAAAAGTATGATTACATTGTGCTATGACCTCCACCTAATGTCATTGTTGTTGATGATCCAGATGGTGACACTGTTGTGTATAAATACACTAGAATGTTCTCATATTACACAGTCATGACAATCGCTGTGTAATACTTGCATTGAAATTTTCCTTCTAGCAATTCTACAAATAATCTTTATCTCCCCACATCAGAAGGTCCAATATTTTGTGATAGAATTATAAACTGTTACGGCACATAAACAGGCCATTCAGTCCACCAGGATCTAAATCATTGAGCATGACCTCCCCACTGGTTTCAAGACCCCAACTTTGGAATGAAATGGGGGTCCCAAGCCCATACCTGCTAGAAATCCAGACCAGCAGAGCTATTTTCTTGGGAGCAGTCTCCTGATCGATCATCTGTGTACTAGCTGTCCTGTTAAGAAACGTGGGGAGGCCCTGATACTGCCAGCCCATGATAAGGAGATGCTGGCATTGGACTGGGGCGGGCACAGTAAGAAGTCTCACAACACCAGGTTAAAGCCCAACAGCTTTCAATCAGAGGGCTGGCAGTTGTAGAGGTTCGGCAGCCCCAATGGGGAGGTGGATACTGCCACTGCAGTTAGAGGACACAAGTACACCTCAAAATGGAATCTCCTTACCAAAAATTCAGAGAGGCCAATCTGATTGGAGGGACAACCCTATTGGTGGCAAGCTTTGGCCTGGAGGTGTGGCTCATGTCATTATCCCAACCCACCCCCCCTTCCTCCACCCCACCCTGCCACCTTAGGGTACAGAGCCTCTGGCTCCAATGGACACCCAGCCTGCCACAGGGAGGCTGCCTCTAAGTGGCTGGCATCCTCTGCACAAAGCAGGGGGCTGCGCTGCCAGTGACATATTGTCCACAGGTCTTCTACGTCACCACTAATTGTGATCTCAGTCAGCAAATTGGCTGACTGTTTCTGTTAAGCAGGTAGATTGTCTAGGTTCTAGGCCATCCTGGGCAACTGCTCCTCCACTGGCAAGGATGCTTCAGGAAGCTGTGTCAAAGTTGCTCCCAAATTATTTTCCTGGCACTTCCAATCCACCACCTCCAAGACTGGAAAAATTAAGCCCAGTCCTTTTCTCCCCATGTACCACTTTGTCAAGATCCATTCTCCGGTCTGCTTGCAGACAAGGAGCAAAATAATGGAATACAAGTAAGATTTTCTTCTTTGGTCCTATATACAATTCAGCCATGAGTTAAGTTCTCCATTTAATGCATTCATTCTTTTCAGCACAGATTGGAACAGCTTTATGAGCTTTAAGCAGCAGTGAAATTCTTCTGATTGTGTTTGCATCACATTTTGCTATAACTGTGGGCGGCATGGTGGCACAGTAGTTAGCACTGCTGCCTCACAGCACCAGGGACCAGGGTTCAATCCCTGCCGTGGGTCACTGTTTGTGTGGAGTTTGCATGTTCTCCCTGTATCTGTGTGGGTTTCTTCCCACAGTCTGAAAGATGTGCAGGATAAGCTGATTGGCTATACTAAATTGACCCGAGTTTCGGGAGGATTAGCAGGGTAATTATGTGGGGTTATGGGGATAGGGTGGGATGTTGTCAGTGCTGGCTTAATGGGCCGAGTGTCCTCCTGCAGGGACCCTATGATTCTATGTATGTTCCTGCTGATAGTTGATGATACTGCTCTATTAAAACTTTCCTTTTAAGTTTCCTTGACTTTTTTAAACTAAAAAAAAAGCATAAATAAAGAAAATCTCCAATGTTTTCAGAATGCAATGACTTTTTTTCTTTAAAACCAATAAAGTCGCTTTTATTGGTTATGTAATTTGCTGGATTTTTTAAAAATACATAGAATAGTCCCCACATAATCTATGTGGAGGCATTTGGTAAACCCATTGAATGAACTTTTCTTTTTCCACAAATTATGCTTTTTTTCCTCAGTTGAGCAAGTTTTCCTCATATTTTTGTAGAATCTTAGAATCCTAAAGTGCAGAAGGAGGCCCATTTGGCCCATCAAGTCGGTGGCAAGCACAATCCCACCCAGGCCCTATCCCCATAACTCCATGCATTTACCCCGACACTGAGGGACAATTTAGAATGGCCAATCCACCTAACCCACACAGCTTTGGACTGTGGGAGGAAACCTACGCAGACATAGGGAGAATGTGCAAACTCCACACAGACAGTGACCCAAGCTGAGGATTGAACCCGGGTCCCTGGCACTGTGAGGCAGTAGTGCTAACCACCGTGTCACCATGCTGCCCTTTGATTTTTAAAGAAAAGGAAAGCTACTAGATTACAAGGTATCAGGTGTGGCACATCCAAAAGTACGTAAAAATTGAACATCTTGACCTGTGTGGTAGAATTTGATCAGGGTAACGATAGTTGAGAGAGAGTTCTCTCTTTTTCAAATAGTATTGAACATAATTACCAACAAGTTTTTTTCTTATTGCATTGTCACATCTCATCTATTATTTGAAAAAAAGTTTGCAATACCTCTTTGATGTTGTATTTTTTTCCCTTAAAGCAGAATTTGAAGAGGAAGGAGGGGAAATGCCATATGTGTTGGAAGATTCTGGTCTAGATGAAGAGTACCTGGATGTTTTGTTTATGAGAAAACGAAGAGACAGCTTCACTACAAAATCTGTATAATTAATGAGATAATATCAGGCAACGAGAGGTCACAAAGATTAATGTTCAATTAGAAAAAAAAGCCTCAGCTGTATACTTCCTCATGCAGCTTCAGGAGCATTTATTTGTTATAAACATTTTTCCTAATGCTGTTCACACACATGGATTGTTAATCCAGGTTCAAGTTTTATCTTTTATTAGCTCTAATATTCAGAAAACATTTCACCTGTGCAATTTTTAACAAGATGCTTCCTAGCCTGTCTCTTGTTATTTGTTCCCTAATTTAATAAAGCTCTGCTGGTGGTTATCTACTGGATTGTGTGTCTGGCAATATTTTGAACTGGAACTGCAGCCAGAAAATTCTAGACTGTAACTGATTTAACCAAATTATCATCTTAGCTACCTGGAATAGAGGTGCACCCCATTTCACAACATCCACATTGACTAAATTGCTCCCACTTCACCAAAGCCATTGTCAAAATGTTGCTTTTGTTTATTTGTTCTTGCGATGTGAAGTTAAGTCCAACATTTTTTTATCCATCGCTAATTGCCAGTGAGAAAGTATTGGTGAGTCTACTCTTTCTACTGACAACAAACTATCTTTGATTTTGATTTGATTTATTATTCTCACATGTATTGGGGGTATAGCGAAAATTTCTTGCATGCTGTACAGACAAAACTTTCCATTCACAGAGTACATAGGGGAGAAGGAAGGGAGAGGTTGCGGAATGTAATGTTGCAGTTACAGCTACGGCGTAGAGAAAGATCAGCTAAGCGTATGGTGGGTCCATTCAAAAGTCTGATGGGAAGAAGCTGTTCTTGATTCTGTGGGTAAACAATCTTGGTATCCATTTGTTTTTAAAGGTACTTCTTTATGCAACTATTATTCTTTCCTGACTGGTGTGAATGAAATGCATCAAGCAACCATATCTCACCCTCCAACGAGATAAGATTCTCCACAGGCGTCAGCTGTGACCATTTTAAAAGCAGCTGACTGAGTGATTTTTAAGAATCACCACCAGAGGCCAGCACAGCTCAGTAGTCAGGATCCATGTCAAGTGCTGGGTTCATGAGGACCTCTGCGTGAACTTGCAAAAGGGGGATATTAAAAGGATCATTACATTAGGCGTCTCAACTTTCCTTTTTTCTAATTTTATGACTTGTCTTGAGTGTTATTCATATAATATAGATTAACTTTTTTGTTTCTGTCTTCACGGAGGAGGACGTGAATAATTTGCCGGGTGTTAGCGATGGAAAGGTGGTAGGAATGGAGGGTCTTAATGACATTACTGTTACTAGAGAGGTGGTGCTCGACAGACTGGAGGGGCTGATTGTGGACAAGTCCCCAGGACCGGATGGAATGCATCCGAGGGTTCTGAAAGAAATGGCGGAGGTGATAGTGGATGCCTTGGTGGTTATTTTCCAGACGTCGCTGGATTCTGGGGAAGTGCCGGAAGATTGGAAAACGGCTAATGTTACGCCGTTGTTTAAGAAGGGTGCCAGGCAAAAGGCGGGGAATTATAGGCCGGTTAGTTTAACGTCTGTGGTAGGTAAAATGTTAGAATCCATCATTAAGCAGGAAATTGCGAGGCATCTTGAAGGGAATTGCTTGATAGGGCGGACGCAACACGGTTTCATTAAAGGGAAGTCGTGTCTGACAAATTTACTGGAGTTCTATGAGGATGTGTCTAGGGCAGTGGATAGAGGAGAGCCGGTGGATGTGGTCTTTCTGGATTTTCAGAAGGCGTTTGACAAGGTACCTCACAAGAGGTTATTGCAGAAGGTCAGGGGACATGGAGTTGGGGGTAGGGTGTTAGCGTGGATAGAGGATTGGTTGTCAAATAGGAGGCAGAGAGTGGGGGTCAATGGGTGCTATTCGGATTGGCGGATGGTGACTAGTGGGGTGCCCCAGGGGTCGGTGCTGGGGCCTCAGCTATTTACCATTTATATAGATGATCTGGAGGAGGGAACCGAGTGCAGGGTGTCGAAATTTGCTGATGACACCAAGATTGGGGGAACGGCAAATTGTGCGGAGGGTGTGGAGAGTCTGCAGAAGGATCTAGATAGGCTGGGCGAATGGGCCAGGAAATGGCAAATGGAATTTAATGTTGGCAAGTGTGAGGTGGTCCACTTTGGTAGGAAGAATGGTAGGAAGGACTATTACTTAAGTGGCGAAAAACTGCAGCAGGCGACGGTGCAGAGGGACCTCGGGGTCCTTGTGCATGAGTCGCAAAAACCTAGCTTGCAGGTGCAGCAGGTGGTCAGGAAGGCGAATGGGATGCTGGCCTTCATAGCGAGGGGGATTGAATATAAAAGTAGGGAGGTCTTGCTGCAGCTGTATAGGGCATTGGTGAGGCCGCAGCTGGAGTACTGTGTGCAGTTTTGGGCGCCGCACCTGCGCAAGGATATTTTGGCCCTGGAGGGAGTGCAGAGGAGGTTTACTAGGCTGATACCGGAGTTGAGGGGATTGAGCTATGAGGAGAGGCTGAATAAACTAGGCTTGTACTCGTTAGAGTTTAGAAGAATGAGGGGAGATCTCATTGAGACGTATAAGATGATGAATGGGATGGATAGGATAGAGGTGGAGAGACTCTTCCCGCTCAAAAAAGACAGTAGGACTAGGGGGCACAGCCTCAAGATAAAGGGGAGGCGGTTTAGAACGGAGTTGAGGAGGAACTTCTTCACTCAAAGGGTGGTGAATCTCTGGAATTCTCTGCCCGTTGAAGTGGTGGAGGCTGCCTCGCTAAATATTTTTAAGAAGCGGGTTGATGGGTTTTTGATAAGAGAAGGGATTAAGAGTTATGGGGAGAGGGCGGGAAAGTGGAACTGAGCCACGACAGATCAGCCATGATCTTATTGAATGGCGGGGCAGGCTCGAAGGGCTAGATGGCCTACTCCTGCTCCTATTTCTTATGTTCTTATGTTCTTATGTAATTTTTAAAAGTTGATGAGTGTCACAAGTAGATTTACATTAACGCTGCAATGAAGTTACAATGAAAATATGTATCTAGTGCATCATTATACTCTTTAATATATAATTATATTTATTTGATAGCCCCTTATATTTTGTGTTGAAGCCGAGGGTTGTTAGTTCTGGATATATATAAAACACCTGTGCACTGGCATATGTTGTTAAGTAAGATTGCGTCAGAACCTTAATCTTGGAGAGACAATGCCACTATAGCATTCATTCTTTGTTTAGTTGAATTAAGTGTAAATATTACCCATGTGAAAATGAGGCAGAGTTTTTTTTAAACAATGGATTGCCTTCCACATTTCTAGTAGCTGAATAGATGGGAACAGGAATTTCCAGTCAGCCTCCAGCTGCATAAAGGCAGTTTAATTTGAATAGTGAAGCTAATTAGAATTTATGTAAACCTCTGTGCCTGGATTCCAACTTAAAAGTTCTGTCCATAAGCTGCCTTTTTGTTCACTGATTTGCACTGGCTCCTGTTCAGCAATGCTGAGTTTCAATTTTAAAATTTTCATTCTTATTTGAAATCCACCCATGACCTCACTAGCATCTGCGCCCCCCGCCCCCCCCGCCCCCCCACAATCTCTGTAACTTGCTCCCATTCAACGATATCTCTTCAGAGAGCTCTGCACACTTCTGACTTGCGTACCTCTGATTTGGAACATGCCATTATTGTCGACCAAGTTGTCCAGACCCTAAATTCTAGAATTTCATTCATTAGCCTCTTCATCTCCCTTTTCCCCTCCTTAAAAATACTTTGTGACACTTCTCAAGCATTTGGTCTAGCCACGTGAACTCCATCTATACTTCCTAATACTGTTTCATATTATATCATACCTCTTCCCCAATCAATTTGGGTGGCATGATAGCACTGCTGCCTCACAACCCAGAGACCTAGATTGGGCGAGCAGCTGTGCTGAGTTTGTATATCTTCACCGTGTCTGTGCGGGTTACCTCCGGTTTCCTCCCACTGTCCAAAATTATGTGCAGTTTGGGTGGATTGGCCATGCTAAATTGTCCCTTAGTGTCCTAAGATTTGTGGGTTAGATGGATGAGCCATGGTACATCTGTGGGGTTATGGGGAGAGTACCTGGGTAGTATACTCTATCAGCGAGTCGGTGCAGACTCGATGGGCCAAGTGGTCTCCTTGTGTACTGTAGGGATTCTATCGTTTGTTTCACAAGTGATCCTTTATCCATGAATTTTACCAATCTGCCAATTAGAGAAGCGCACATTATTAATGGTAACTGTTTAAAAGAGATGATATAAAATAAAGCCAGGTCCAGGCAGCAGAAGCATTGTTTCAGCAAGCTAATAGTCTGTGTCACTGCATCACACTTCATATGGCAGTATGGCCTTTGTTATAGATGTGCTGACATACCTGGGTAGGTTACACACTAGATTCACGAGCCTCAAACAGGACGCAGTGACCTCCCTGATTCAACAGTGAAATAACAACACTTGCGACAAATGAATGTCACAATCTGCTTACGCTGCCAACTTCCAGCAGCTACTCACCGTCTGTGCGTTAATGCCATTTACAAGAAATATCCAATTGCGATGGCCTAGTGCTGTTATCACTGGACTATTAATCCAGAAACTCAGCTAACGTTCTGGAGATCTGGATTCAAATCGCTCCATGATGCCTGGTGAAATTGAATCAATTTTAAAAAAATCTGAAATTAAAAACGACCATGAAACTATTGTCGATTGTCGGAAAAACCCATCTGGTTCACTTATGTCCTTTAGGGAAGGAAATCTGCAGTCCTTACCTATATATGACTCCAGAGCCGCAGCAATATGGTTGACCCTCAGCTGCCCTTGGGCAACTAGGGATGGGTAATAAATGCTGGCCAGCCAGTGACGCCCATGTTTTATGAATGAATGAATAAATATATAATACTCAGCACAGCTCTCAACAATGGTCACAGGAATTACATTCCCCCTCCATATTAAGTGCCCTACCAGCAGATAATTAGAATTATATCCACACTGTTTATAAGTGATGTGGACTTGGCAGTTTCAGTTCACCTACAAGTCAGGGGATGTTGCTTTTACCTAACTTTAAGATTGTAGCTGCCAGATATCTGGTGCTTGTCTCACAAGCTGTACTTAGGTTGGGCATGGGAGGCAAGACCTGTGGGGAGGGGAGAGACGGAGACAGGACTGGGGGCAGGGGGGTGCGAGGGGTCTAGCGCTCAAGGAACAGAGTGGGGTAGTGAAAGACTGTCCAGGGGCAGGAGTTAAAAGACTGTTAGAATCTGTTCTGGGGCTGAGGCCATGCATCATTGGAGAGCCTGACCTGGATCTTGGCTTGGTCTGGGTCTTCGGTGGGAGATGGTCATGCATAATATGGTGTGCAGGAATTGGTGAGTCACCTAAGGCATTTAGTCCTAGGGGTTTAAGTCATGGCAGAGGGCACAATAATGTTCAGGGAAAGCATTTGGATCCTGTAAATTGGTAGCAGAAAATTCATGTGGGGGTGCTGAATGGTCTCATGTTGGAGGATGGGTGGTCCCATAAAGTAAGGACGTGTATGCCCTCCAAGGTACACTTGGAGAAGAGGAGAGGCCTGGTCAACATGTGACATAGGGACATCAACATTGAAGGATTTGGAGGGGAGGACAGAAATATCCACATGGCCAGTGATGGGGTTAAATGGTAATGGGGAGGCTGGATAGTGACAGGGGAAAGTGGAATTAGAAGGCAATGAGTAAGGAGGAGAATAGGAGGAACTTGATGTGTGATAGGGGAGAGGTTGAAGCGAGTCTCATACACAAAAGTCAGCAACACCATTTTCATATTCACCAAGGAATTATGTAGTTTGAAAAACAAGCTGAAAAAATCCTTTCATAGATTCTACTGAGCCCTCAGGAGATGGACCCAATACATTGCTTTGATAGCATTACAGTCTTTGACATTGTCCATCTCACAAAGGTCAATCCTTTCTATCTATCCTGAGTCAATGAGTGTACAGTCCTGCAATTAATTCCATATCGAGTTGCATGCTGTTCTTTACAGAAAGATTCCCTGCAGCTTTTCAGGAACAAAGTAAGTTCCAAACTGATAAGTAGATGGTTCCATCAGGAAGTGCACATATCTCTGCATCACACACTCATTCCTCTCTAACAGACACTTCAATGTCATCCAATGGAACCAATTTTGTCATTCAGAATCACACACGGGGAGAATGAGAACATGGAGACACAAATATGCTGCAAGGAGGCATTTAAACCTATTGTGCTCGATAACAAATACTACTTTTCCCAAAAACTCTCTGTCCTAAAACACCACTACAAAGTGCACATCAGAGAAAAGACTCCAATATTAGTCATGGCAAATACTAGTTATATCTACAAACCACAGAACACAGTATAACAGCATCATGGTAATCACTAACCTTGTTGAACTATTCTCCTGAGGCCAAATAATGTCTGACTAAGATACAGAGCTCACATATATATTGTCCAACCATCATTTTCATATAGGAAGAATCTTTGTTCATGTTGCAGAAGGTAATTCATCGTGATGACATTGACTGAGATTTAACGAACTGAGGAACCAGGTGGAAGATAAAGAGGATGTTCCATTTTGGACCCTTGAATGAAAGTGGGATCTTGCACAGCATTGATTAGCCATTCAGCCCCTGAGACTAGGAGAAGGATACATGAGAAATACATTTACAATATTGTAGATCATATACAATGAATGAACGCTCATTCTGAATTTAAAACTTCTTAATTTTTTTATTACAATTGCTACACAGCAGAGGTGGAGGTGGCTTGCTGACTGCTATGTCCTGTAATCTGAAATGGCTTTGGTGGGCAGGTGCACTCTCCTTGGCCTGTCCTATTAGAGTTGATGGGGTCACTGGCAGAGGGCATTTGGAACAGCAAGGTACACTTGGAGTGTCCTGTGTGGATGACCAGGGGTTTGGATGCCACCCCTCCTCCATTTGGTGTCCAATCACCCCTCCATGACACCTGGAGAAAGGCTGCCTGGAGGGCTGTCAAGATGACCTGTTCTCTTCTTGCCTAACCATTGCTATGGCTAGAGCAATGGTGTTTTGGTCCATGTGCAAATCTGACAGAAAGTGCTGAATCTGAGTCTCCAAGGCAGCTGCCAACATTCTCATGGAGACTTCGAGGCACTCGCAGGAGCCACGACATCAGACAGAATGGGAATAGACTCCTCCATCCTGACCTGCTGACGGCCTCGGACAAGTCTGATTGGTTTTCCCCATTGCATCTTTAATATTCCTCTCTGGGCCAGTCGGAGATGCCCACCAGACTGGGATACAGCAAGGGCCTGATCTCCAGCAATCCTTTGAGCCTCAGAGACATTGGCTTTGTCAGCTGTGGATATGTCTCCATTAGGTAATCACCAGGATGTGGTCCTGACCTACTCTAGAACTAAGACTCTCTGAAAGGTGTGTATCTGTGTTGGTGAAGATCTCCAGTAAGTGTGCAGCAAACTCATCTGAGCCAGACTGGAGGCCATAGTTGCAATGCTTGCTTGATGATGGTCTTTGCCTTTTCTTTCTGGAAGTTGGAATGGAGGGAGAGATAATTAGTGATTGACTAGCAATCCCCAACATTATAAATCACTCACAGTTATTGTCTGCATGTCTGTCCAGATTAGGCCAAGGTTAATTGTCTGTTAGTATCAGGGGGACTAGCTAGGCTAAATGCATGGAGTTGTGGGGATAGGGCCTGGGTGGGATTGCAGTGGGTACAGACTTGATGGGATGAATGGCCTCCTTCTGCACTGTAGAATTCTATGATCCTACATTGACTGATGTATACTGGACAGACCCTCAATGGTTTGTCTGCGGAGGTTATCTCATCTTCTGCCAAGGAATGATCTCTATCCTTTCCAGCATACTCTGGTATTTGTTTCTCGTGGGCGGTGAGTGTCCTCAACGTGAGGATGTCCCCTCCAGTCTGCCCTCTCTCCCTTCTGTTGTGAGAAATCTTAGGCTGTTTTAACACAGGTGGGTTGAATATGAGTACTATGGATGAAAGAGCGTTCAGAAGCATGCACACCTGTTGTTTTCACTGAGCCTTCCCCAGTAAGGGATTAAGATGCCTTTTGTGAAATATTTACGTAAGATGGCGGTCTTAAAGTGGCGATGTAGTGTTGATGGCCCACCTGCTGGTTGTGTGTGACATCCCTATGGACTTTAACCCTTAGACTGCCCAATGTCCTTATGAAAATGTGAGTTTGGAGTGATAGAAGTTTTACTTACCCCAGTACAGCATGCCTGACCGTTTTTTTTTTCCTGCACTGCAGGGTAGTCCTATTTTTTTCTCAGACACAGGTGCTGACCTTCTTAGTGACCTCCACCCAAACCAGCATGGTTACATGGGAAGACCTCCAGCTCCCATCTCAAGGAAAGAAGACCTTTGTCTGCATTGACTAGAAGAGAACCCTAAGGAGGCCTTGCTGAATTATAATTCATAAGGTTTGGGTGTTATTGAGAACAGAATGAAACAATACACTAGACCAGAGTGAATATCTGTGTGGATGCCATTTAAATACAGTGTCAACCCCATGGGGTAAGGGCAGGACAGGCGAATCCCTGTCCGACCCACCCTGAGATTTGATGACCCCCCTCACCAATGCATGATTGATGAATTGAAAAGTGGAAGATTGTGCGGATTAAACAGTCTTAACACCTAGAGGGAATCTCAATAACTTTCCAGCCCACAATCGCACTGAATCTCTAGAAAGGGAAATTTCACCCAATAATACCAATCAACGACACCAACTAGAAGAATGAGCAGATGGAATTTAACGCGAGATATGTTTTGGTGGAAATGGGAAGTGGAGGCAATATAACTTCTAAAGGGGAGTCTAGGTATCCATGAGCATAGATTTTTAAAGCTGGCAGGACATGTTGAGAGATTAGTTAGGAAAATGTCATACATTTGCCCCCTTTGGTTTACTGTAGAGCCTTGCTGTAGTAATGTATGCAAGGAATTAGTACAATACATAAGAACATAAGAAATAGGAGCAGGAGTAGGCCATCTAGCCCTTCGAGCCTGCCCCGCCATTCAATAAGATCATGGCTGATCTGTCGCTGCTCAGTTCCACTTTCCTGCCCTCTCCCCATAACCCTTAATCCCCTCTCTTATCAAAAACCCATCAACCCGCGTCTTAAAAATATTTAGCGAGGCAGCCTCCACCACTTCAACGGGCAGAGAATTCCAGAGATTCATCACCCTTTGAGTGAAGAAGTTCCTCCTCAACTCCGTTCTAAACCGCCCCCCTTTTATCTTGAGGCTGTGCCCCCTAGTCCTACTGTCTTTTTTGAGCGGGAAGAGTCTCTCCACCTCTATCCTATCCATCCCATTCATCATCTTATACATCTCAATGAGATCTCCCCTCATTCTTCTAAACTCTAACGAGTACAAGCCCAGTTTATTCAGCCTCTCCTCATAGCTCAACCCCCTCAACTCCGGTATCAGCCTAGTAAACCTCCGCTGCACTCCCTCCAAGGCCAAAATATCTTTGCGCAGGTGCGGCGCCCAAAACTGCACACAGTACTCCAGCTGCGGCCTCACCAATGCCCTATACAGCTGCAGCAAGACCTCCCTACTTTTATATTCAATCCCCCTCGCTATGAAGGCCAGCATCCCATTCGCCTTCCTGACCACCTGCTGCACCTGCAAGCTGGGTTTTTGCGACTCATGCACAAGGACCCCGAGGTCCCTCTGCACCGTCGCCTGCTGCAGTTTTTCGCCCCGTAAGCAATAGTCCTTCCTACCATTCTTCCTACCAAAGTGGACCACCTCACACTTGCCAACATTAAATTCCATTTGCCATTTCCTGGCCCATTCGCCCAGCCTATCTAGATCCTTCTGCAGACTCTCCACACCCTCCGCACAATTTGCCGTTCCCCCAGTCTTGGTGTCATCAGCAAATTTCGACACCCTACACTCGGTTCCCTCCTCCAGATCATCTATATAAATGGTAAAAAGCTGAGGCCCCAGCACCGACCCCTGGGGCACTCCACTAGTCACCATCCGCCAATCTGAATAGCACCCGTTGACCCCCACTCTCTGCCTCCTATTTGACAACCAATCCTCTATCCACACTAACACCCTACCCCCAACTCCATGTCCCTCGACCTTCTGCAATAACCTCTTGTGAGGTACTTTGTCGAACGCCTTCTGAAAATCTAGAAAGACCACATCCACCGGCTCTCCTCTATCCACCGCCCTAGTCACATCCTCATAGAACTCCAGTAAATTTGTCAGACACGACTTCCCTTTAATGAAACTGTGCTGCGTCTGCTCTATCAAGCAATTCCCTTCAAGATGCCTCGCAATTTCCTCCTTAATGACAGATTCTAACATTTTATCTACCACAGACGTTAAACTAACCGGCCTATAATTCCCCGCCTTTTGCCTGGCACCCTTCTTAAACAAGGGCATAACATTAGCCATTTTCCAATCATCCGGCACTTCCCCGGAATCCAGCGACATCTGGAAAATAACCACCAAGGCATCCACTATCACCTCCGCCGTTTCTTTCAGAACCCTCGGATGCATTCCATCCAGTCCTGGGGACTTGTCCACAATCAGGCCCTCCAGTCTGTCGAGCACCGCCTCTCTAGTAACAGTAATATCATTAAGACCCTCCAGTCCTACCACCTTTCCATCGCTAACACCCGGCAAATTATTCATGTCCTCCTCCGTGAAGACAGAAACAAAAAAGTTATTCAATACCTTAGCCATATCCCCATCCCCTACCACTAGGTCCCCTTTCTCATCCTCTAAAGGACCAACATTCACCCTAGCCAGCCGCTTCCTTTTTATATATTTATAAAAACTCTTGCTATCCTTTTTTATATTAAGCGCTAGCCCAGCTTCATAGTTTCTCCGATCTAAGCAGGAAACAGAGAAGCAGCAGGTATGAGGGAAAACACACCACAATGAAGTTTTTCAAATGTTCCTGAGTGTCATTCTCCAAATACACAAAACAAACCATACGAAATCTTGTACTTCAATAATAGAGGCTCTGATTACAAAAGCACAAACATCCACTCCTTCCACCATCAACACTCAGTAGCAGCAGTGTGTACTACCTATACGAAGCACGGCAGCAATTCACTGAAGATCCTTAGACAGCACGTTCCAAAATCACGATCACATCCATCTCGAAAGACAAGGACAGCAGATACATGGGAACACCACCACCTGCAAGTTCCCCTCCTCGCCGTTTTGCCTTGGAAATATATCGCTGATACTCCACAGTCATGGGGTCAAAATCCTGGAATTCATTCTCTAATGGCATTGTGCGACAACCTGCAGTATGTGGGGACTGCAGTGATTCAAGAAGGCAGCTCACCACTACCTTCTCAAGGGCAACTAGGAATGGGCAATAAATGTTGGCACTCATGTCCCACAAATGACTTTAGAAAAAAAGCAGGGAAATAATGCTGGACCTTTTTAAGTTCTGCTTCAGCCACGACTGGAATATCATGTCCTGTTCCAATCACCACATGTTCGAAAGTATGTGACTGTCCTTGAGAAGGTGCAGTGGAGGTTTATCAGATTGGCTCTAAGGATGAGGGAATTGCGAGAGAGTTGTGTTCGTGGAGTAAAGGCGATTAAAGAGAGATTATGACAGCTTTAAATAAGGCAGACAAAGAAAAGCTGTTTCCGTTAGTTGATGGCACAAGGACTTGAAAACACAAATTTAAGGTTTTGGGGTAAAAGCTACAGGAAGGACATGAGGAAGACCCTTTCTTATAAAGCAAGGGTAGTAATAGCCGAAACATGAGTGATTCCAAGAGGCAGTTGGATATGCAGTTTGACTATCGATGACCAGAGCCAGGGAAAAGGTGTGGAGATTTTCATTTACTAAAGCTAGATTTGCATTTAAGTGTCTGAGCAACTGAGACAATCAGGGCATATCTATCCAAACTCACAATATGTGGTTCAAAGGCTCAGGGATGGAATTGCCAATGCACCTTCTTTTGCTTGCTGAAGAATTTGCAGGTTGTGCTTAACAAGGAGAAGAGCATAACCTTTGAAGAGCTTGATAAGGAGATCTGCATGAGAGGTCTGTACTTCATCAAAGAGGAAATAGGAGCACATCAGTGAAGATATTTTTCCTGAAAAACTATGCAGCGATTACAAACAATACAACCACATTCAACTTTTGCGCCTCTCCAAATTTGAAGCAGCTATAGAAGATCCACACAGCATTAATCACAATACTTTCAAACATACATCCATAGTTAGCTGACACACTTCTGTGCTGACAAATGTATTAAATGTAGTTGTCTGATTGTACAGTTTATAGTCATGCTATCTGCCCCTAAATTCAGGATGGCACCCATGAAGGGTCCTACAGTGCAAACTGGAAACCAGCAATGTGGCTAATCTGCAATTGGCTGCTTAACATTCACTCCAGAGGTGAAGTTTACACTCAGATTACACCAGACTTCATTGTCCCTACATGATGATGCAAGGCTTAATTATCTGTTTGAGTAAATCAGCAAGGAATTAAATAGTTTGCAACAAAACACAACATACAAAAATATTTTCATTAATAAGAGGCACTAAAAGTGATAATGAACTAATCTCTTCCATCTTCACACCCTCCTTCCCAGGGTATCTAAAAAGTGCATGAACTTCGCCATGAATTCCAGCACTGTGACACGCACAATGTGCTAACTACTTCCAAGCTTACCTGCTGCTCTGCCAACTTTCTGCTGCAATCTTCAACTGTTTTGATTTTCTGAAGGCTATGCTCCTAATTCCAAACCACATGAAGCACTTTATTATTTGCATTGGACTAATTACCAATGAATATTTAAATAAACTGACCTTACAGTTTACAATGAGGTCAGCATTAAAGCATTTGCAAATCCTGGCTGGGCGGTGGGGGAGGGCGGCGGAGGGCATGGTTACAACACTGGAGTAAAAATGCCCGTTAAACTCTTAAAATATTAAAAAGGCGATGATCTCATGGTCTGTATGCCAATCAATAGGCTACTGAAGCAAATCCACTATTCACAAATTAAGGATAGAATCTGACCTCAAGGAAGACTGAAATAAGATTTTAAAGATACTCTGAAGGGCAACATGGTAGCACAGTGGTTAGCACTGCTGCTTCACAGCTCCAGGGTCCTGGGTTCGATTCCTGGATCGGGTCACTGTCTGTGTGGAGTTTGCACATTCTCCTCGTGTCTGCATGGGTTTCCTCCGGGTTGTGCAGGTTAAGGTGATTGGCCGTGCTAAGAAATTGCCCCTTAGTGTCCAGGGATGCGTAAGTTAGAGGGATTAGTGGGTATAATGCATAGGGATAGGGGGGTAGGGCCTGGGCAGGGTTGTGTTCAGTGTAGCCTCGATGGGCCGAAGGACCTCCTTCTGCACTGTAGGATTCTATGATTCATCGAAAAGGGGACAAACTGACATTAGCGTACGGGCGGACCTTACCGCAAATCTTGCTGTGTGACATCACCTCACCCAGCAAGATGCAACACATTCCAAAACTGACCGCATAAATTGTGATGCAGGGATGCCGGCATTGGACTGGGGGTAAACACAGTGAGAAGTCTCACAACTCCAGGTTAAAGTCCAACAGGTTTACTTGGTAGCAAACACCACGTAAACTCTGGCCAGGATTTTCCAGCCCTTCCCATTGATGGGATCTTCTACTCCCATTGAGAGTGACCTCTTACAGCTGATTCCCCAGCAGCATAACTGGTCAGCAAATTAAATGGCCATTGACTTCGGCGGGACTGGAAAGATTCTGCTGGTGGACAATGGCGAGCTGCTTCTGTCACCAGGAAACACGCCACTGAGGGAGGGGTGGGGATAGAGGGGCAAAATCCCCAGAGTCTGCTGCAGAGAAACAGCAAAAGCAGAAGGAGAGAGAAGAGAAACTGGGCTTGAGAACGCCCATTGCTGCAGGACAACTCTTGCCCTCTCTGCACAATAAACCATGGTTCAGGCCTGACTTGAAGTTCAGCCAAAGGTTACACAAACTCTGAGGCCTGGCCAAAGTCATCATCATTTCAAAGGACTGATGACGACGGTGACAACAATACAAGTTCTGTCTAGCTGCACCTTTAACAGGTATGGCACACATCAATCTTACCTTCTCAAAGATGTTGACAATCTCCAAAGTGAGTTTGAGCTCATAAATGCCAATAAATAGCCCACAACTTATAAGTCTAAATTGTATTTATTACCACAGAAGGAAACAAATCCAAATCTGAATGTACATTAATCACATTTGTTCTGTTAATTCTTATATTAAGTTTTAAAGTACCACAATGAGCAGAACATTATTCAATATTTTTAGAGATTTTCATCGGAATATAAATATGAAATCCTAATGGGTCAAAGTTCTTTATGCCATTACCATCACCATTAGTCTTATGAGAATTAGAAATGCATCAAAACAAACTACAGGGAAGATATTCTTTTCAAATACTTTCAATTTAATCAATAAACGATGGAGCCAGTATTCCCTTTGTTTGCTTGGGGATGTTCAATACGTCAAAATACAGAGAAGGAAGAAGAGGGGAAATATTACACCTGCTCTCTACTCTTGTTGCAAGATTTCCTTGCGGTCCCATGATAGTGGCAGGGAAGTTATGGGCAGAAATGTCCACCAAAAAAATTAAAGTGTCGTGATGGCAAAAATACCAGAGTAATCCACGTCAATTTGGCAGATGTGCTCCGGACTGCAATCAGCCCACACTCAGTCCCATTTTAGAAACTGGTAAACTGCACACAGGACTAAGGGGGGGAGGGTCAGGCCTAAACACACTGTTAAGCCTGACTGCAGAGAGCTCAGGCACTGTAGCATAAGAGCGCCCCGATCTCATTGTGTACTGGGAGACCTTCTCCCTCCTCCCACAGTTATTGAGACCCCCTTTTCATCAGTGCCATGTTCTCCCTCTCCCTCCCCGACATGGGTCACCGACAACATGGCACCCGGGCCCTCTGATGACTCCCACTGCATGACCCCGACATGCCCGCCCATCTGTCATGACCACTGGCATACTCTCATTATGATTGTCAATACCCCATCATGACACCATTCTTGATCCACCTCTGCATGACTCTCCCACTGCAGAGTACCCCCTGCACAGACCCATCTTCACAGGCACCCCCCCCCTCTTCATAGCACTGCTCTGCGTTGCTCCCCCCGTAGTAGCTTCCCCATCATAGGCTGGCCCCTGCCCCCTCCATCAAAGCCCACTTCCATCATAGCCTCCCCATTGAAATGTTGAAGATGGCTGAAAGATTTGATAGCGCAGCTGGAGAGAAATTATTTGGTCTCATGTGGAAATCCAGAACAAGGAAGAATAGGTTTAAAATTGGAGTTAAACCATTCAGGGATAATGTCAAGAAATGCTTCTTTACACAAAGGTTAGCGGAAATCTGAAACTTTTAGCCAAGTAAGAGTATTAAGAGATATGGAATCAAGATGTAAATACAGATGAGATACAAATTAGCAATGATGATGTAAGTAAACAGTGGAACATACTAACAGGTGAGGAGTTTCCACACCCTGCCCCCGCCCCCCACGCCCAGCTCTCACACCACCATGGCAGATGTGACTCACCATTGGCAGCTGGCGAGATCTTATGGTCCTGCTGAAGTCAATGTCATTTGCATTGCTTGATGGCCATTCCCCGTTGTGGGGAGGTCGCCTTCAGTAGGACCAGAAATCCTGCCAGTGGGAAGGGCCAGCGAATCCTAGCCATGGGGTCAATTGATCTTTATACACATTGAAGACTGGCACACAAAAGCAATGTAGATTACCACTTAAAATGATTTTACATCCAAGGTATGTTGTATAAATATTTTTGGAAACGATTCCCACAATACCAGCCTAACTAATTTTAGTAAGACTTCTCTATTTTTATACTCCATTCTCTTTGAAATGAAGGCCAACTTTCCATGTGCCTTCCTTATTACCTGTTGAACTTGCATGCCAGCTTTTTGTGATTTATGCATGATCCTCTGTGCGACAGCTTTTTTCATTCCTCCATTTAAATAAAATTCAGCTCCTTTATTCTTCCTACTAAAGTGCATAACTTCACATTTTCCTACGTTATACTCCATCAGGCAAGTTTTTGTGCATTCACCTAACCTGTCTATATCCCTCTGAAGACTATTTGTGTCATTCTCACAATTTGCCTTCTCACCTATTTTTGTGTCATCTGCAAACTTGGCAATACTGCACTCACTACCCTCAACCAAGTTCTTGGTATATATTGTAAACAATTGGAACCCTAGCACTGATCCTTCCAATAGTGGTGTGGCACTCTAATAGTTATATTTGAAAATGCCCCTTCCATCCCAGCTCTAGCTGGCATGTTATATGGCCATCCATGCCGGAGGAATTTTCCCATATCGTTGCAGTAAACAGAGATTTGGCTGAGCACCAAATTCTTTGACCCTATTGCAGTGGGAGTATGGTGTGGACAGTAGTTAGGTCATGCCCTAGGTTTTCTATCAGTTAGCCAATTCTGTGTCAATGCTAATTTGCTACTCCCAACACCATGGACTCTCACTTTGTTAAGTAGTGTTTCATCCAGTACCTTACTGAATGCATTTTTGGAGATTCACGTACATTACATCTATTGGTTCCCCATTATTTATCCTGCTTGTTACTACCTCAAAGAGTTCTAATAAATTTGTCATGCTGATTCTGCTTGATTTATTAATACAGGTGTCACTCTTCTATCACAAACCAGTCATCCAACCAACCGAGCTTACCAACTCCCCAAAGGATGTAATAGCAGAACATTTATTAGTATATAATATAATGTTCTGCTATTACATCCTTTGGGGAGCTGGTAAGCTCAGTTGGTTGGATGGCTGGTTTATGATAGAAGACTGACACCAACAGGTTCAATTCCTGTAACAGCTGAGGTTATTCATGAAGGCTTTGCCTTCTCAACCTCGCTTGATGTGTAGTGATCCTTGGGTTAAACTGCTACCAGTCAGCTCTCCTCCACAAACGAGAGAGCAACCTATGGTTATCTGGGACTATGGTGATTTTAACTTATTACATCCTTTATAATGGACTCTAACATTCTCCCAGTGACAGATGTTACACTAACTGGCCTATAGTTAGCTGATTTCTGTCTCCTTCCCTTTTTGAATAATCCCTCTGGGAATTTTCCAGAATTTAAAGATTCTTGGAAGACTATCACCAGTCCATCCACTATCTCTGTAGCTACTTCCTTTAATATCCTTGCTGTTTAGAAATGGCTAATGAAGCTACTCAGACTGAACTACAGGATCATTACAATATAGGAATGTGCAACATTGGCACGGTGGCACAATGGTTATGATGTAGATGTGCCGGCGTTGGACTGGGGTAAACACAGTAAAAAGTCTGACAACACCAGGTTTTAGTCCAACCGATTTATTTGATAGTAAACGCACAAGCTTTCGAGGTTTCACCTGACGAAGAGGGAAACCTTGAAAGCTTGACAACACCAGGTTTTAGTCCAACCGATTTATTTGATAGTAAACGCACAAGCTTTCGAGGTTTCACCTGACGAAGAGGGAAACCTCGAAAGCTTGTGCGTTTACTATCAAATAAATCGGTTGGACTAAAACCTGGTGTTGTCAGACTTTTTACTACGGCACAATGGTTAGCACTGCTACCTTACAGCACTAGGATCCTTGGTTCAATTTCAGCATCGGGTCACTGTCTGTGTAGAGTTTGTACTTTCTCCCTGTGCCTGCATGGGTTTCTCAAGGTACTCCAGTTTCCTCCCAGAGATATGCAGATTACGTTGATTGGCTATGCTAAATTGACCCTAGTGTCAGGGAGATTAGCAAGGTAAATGTGTGGGGCTACAAGATTAGGACCTGGGTTGAATTGTGGTCGATATAAACTTGATGGGCTGAATGGCCTCCTTCTTCACTGTAGGGACTGTATGATTCTATGAAATTGTGCCTCAGTTTTTGGAATTGACATCTTCTGGCAAGTTGAACGAGGTAGGAAAGCAAATGGGGGAACTGAAATGTGTATCTGATAGTATTTGCCTGCAATCAGGTACAGCACCCCAGGTAAGTTAACTAATTACACAAGAAATACTGTGAAGGACTTTAGACTTTTCAATATGGATGTCTAGTATCTGTTTTAAAGGAAGACTAAAAGAATAGCATGGGAAACCTTTGATTAGGTGAAAAAAGAAAACTGAATAAGAAGAATGATGGGAAATTAGGGGCGGGGGTGGGAGGGGATTCTCCCGGCCCACTGCATTGCTTTTTCAGTGCAGCGGACTGGGAGCCTGAAATGGGGGCCATTTAACGGGATCCTTGCTGGGTGCCGCAGCGTCTGCAAGTCTTCAGGCGTCCAGGATTTCCGATGCTGTCAGCTCCATGCTAGAAACCAGCACAGATCTGTAAATGTTATTTAAATTAGGAATTCCTCCTATTAACAGTCCCGGGACTGAAATCCTCTCCACACCCCTCCCCCCACTTCCCCCGGCAACCTCCTCACTCCAGCGCGGTTTACAACAGTTCTCCAATTGTGGGGAGCTGGCAGTCCGACCCCACTAGAATGAAGGGGACCATCAAGGCCCCCTCAGGAGGCTGGTGGTAAAGAGAGGTGCCTATGGGCATTATCAACTTTGCAGTGCCAGCCTAGCCTCCTGGCACAATGGACAAAATGGCAATGCCCAAAGGGCATCTTGGCACTGCCCACCATCTGGCAGTGCCAAGGGACAGGGCCTAATGGGGATGTGGCATCTGGTGGGGTGCACGGAATGTGGGAGATTCATTTTGAAACTCCAGTTTTTACGTGAATTCGATACTTAGAATTTGTTTGGGAGAATCATCCCCTAGATCTTGACATAACCTGAAAAAGAATACAAAGTTTGTTTACTGACAGGTTAAGTAGGTAAATATTATTACAAAAATTTACAGCACTGAAATATGCTATTTGAC
Source organism: Carcharhinus amblyrhynchos (assembly GCF_965287045.1). Lineage (NCBI taxonomy): Eukaryota > Metazoa > Chordata > Chondrichthyes > Carcharhiniformes > Carcharhinidae > Carcharhinus > Carcharhinus amblyrhynchos. Next base: position 45,051,673 of record NC_137336.1, read on the forward strand.
CCAACAGGTCCATGCCCGCATTTAAGCCAGAGACAAGCCACCAACATCCCCTCCTTACCCCACCCTACTTATCAAATAATATCAGCATTTCACAAGCTAAAGATCTGAAGAGTTGACAAGAAATTCTTTAGCACTAGGATTGAAAGCAACACAAATATGATACTATGTTCAGTGATAGATTTGATGGAAAGTACATAGAACAGCCCATGCTGCAAGAATACTCGAGTGAACTACATGACCTATAACATGCAGAAAATAGATACATTAAGAACCTCCTTACTGGCACAAGACAAAAAAGGATTCAGTCAATTCTGCCATCTTGAGTTATATTCATCAGAAAAGGCTTTCACAAGAAACTACAATGACTTTCTCTCTGGTATGAACTTACATGATGTGGAGATGCCGGCGTTGGACTGGGGTAAACACAGTAAGAAGTCTGACAACACCAGGTTTAAGTCCAACCGATTTATTTGATAGTAAACTTGTGAGTTTACTATCAAATAAATCAGATGAACTAACATGCCAGTATGACAAATTAGAAAACAATTTGGGCACGATTTTCCAGTTGCACGCACACCAAGACTAGAAATTCCTGCCCAAGCGCAATGGATCTTTGCATGTTCTACCAAAATTTCTGTCCCACCCACTACGATTCCCGTGGCGGGTGGGATAGGAGAATTCCACCCTTGGTATCTCATTTGATCGTTGACCTTTCGTACTCTGAACAAGAGAGAACAAAGACAACTGTTGGTTATGTTTGTTCAAACATATGTAAAACCAATGCATGCAGCACCAGTAACTCAAGAATTAAAACAAACTTAACAACAGACCAATAATATAAATACACGAGATAAATACACCAGTTCACAGTTCACAATTTTCCTGTCGGATTTTTCAAGAAAGTGCTTGATCAGTTCTGGTCAATTTAAAAATGAAGAAACCGTGAAGATAAATTAATAGAAGGGTAACTTTTTATCCAAAGATTAGAGGATTCAAGAATTTGCATAATTAAAATGCTCAAAATTCAGATTATTGGATAATTTGCATTAATTGATTGTGAATTAAGAGTGGAGCATAACATCTTTTCTATCAGATGTCAGATCTGAATAATTATTCAAATTAACTTAAACTGGAGAATTGAGCACATTTGACAACACAGGTGAGTTCAGCACCAGTTCTGAACCACTTAGGACTGATTTAGATCTCTGCATATAACATGGCCCCATAGTGCCTCCTCCAGAATGAGGAGAATCTGGTGAACAGCCAGCAGCTTGCAAAGAACACTCTGCGTCAACCATTCACCATTCTCCCCGCTGCCAACCTGGAACATACCAATACATTTAAGCACACAACACAAATGGAGCTAATGATGTTGATAAAAAAAGCACAGGATGAGGCACAGAGCACTGGTGTACAAGTATCTATCAAAAGAAAAGCAGTCGATGATTGAAGAACCCCCATGGAAATTCTGCTTCATGCACAATAAAACTGTCCAACTGAGCAAAATTAATATATTTTTAATCCAAGCCATACAGTCTTCCATTATTTCATATTTCAGTCATAGAATCCTCAACAGTAACATCCTACTCCTCTGTCAAGCCCAGATGGCTGACTCCATTGTAGTTGGTCTGAACTATAGATGATAGATTTTGCAAATTTGTGCCCCCATGACACCCTTTTCTTCTGTCCTAGTGAGACATAACCACCATTGGTATTGGGTAAGGTGCTATATACTACATTGCTGGGCAGAAGACAGTTCTGTACTATTTACTTTTTTTTCATAGAATTCATAGAAACACTACAGTGCAGAAATAGGCGATTGATCCCATCAAGTCTGCACCAACAACAATCCCACCCAAGTCCTATCCCATAACCCCACACATTTAGCCCGCTAATCTCGCTAACCGACACATCCCAGGATATTAAGGGGCAATTTAGCATGGCCAATGCACCTAACCCCCATGTCTTTGGAGTGTGGGAGGAAACCAGAGCACCCAGAGGAAACACACACAGAGTGTGCAAACTTCACACAGACAGTGACCCAAGTCAGGAATCAAACCCAGGTCCCTGGAGCTGTGAGGTAGCAGTGCTAACCACTGTGCCATCGTGCTGCCCTCCACTATCTCTTGCTTTCTTTTTACCTTTCTTTCATCTCTGTTCCAAGTATTTCACTGCAGCAATAACTTCAAGCTTCACCTGGACTAAAGTGCTCTTTTTTTTAACCAGGATCATTGAAGAAAGAATGGACCATCACTCTCATTTGTAACGCAGTAATACGAGGACTAATCAAACACTGATTGTATCAATGCAACTGAAGCTCCAAATTTCATCTCACATTGCTGCTGCATATTCTAATGCCCTCAATACAAGATCAAAATATTTTATTTATCCATTTCTAAAACAGATGTTTATTTTCTTTCACACATTTAATTTTGTTCGATAATTCATAAGGTGAAATAATAAATTCTTCACAATGGATGTTAACCTGATATTTCAGACTTTTTTTCTAATATGTAACCTGAGGCTCTTGTAACTAAGGAAGCTTAAAGGGTTTAATTTAACTGACACGCTTGCTTTTCTGAGCTCAATTTTAAAGATGAAATGAACTTTGAAAAGTTGCCTATTTTTCTCCACATCTGTATCACAATGCCAGTGACGATTCCAAAATTGTTATCGATTTCTTCTTGCTGTAGTTTACAAGAGCAAACATGTCTTAGACTGAGAACCTTGCGCTTTTTGTGAAACGTCATTAGCTGCAATTTGAAAGGAAAAAGAAAATGCACATTAAATGAAGTCAGGTTTGATTATAAAACTATTGATCTAATTCATATTATCATTGATTCACAGAATCACTACAATACAGGGGAAACCATTTGGCCCATTGAGCCTGTATTGACTCTCCAACAGAGCATTCCACCCAAGCCCTATCCCCCTAACTTACACATTTTGAGACACTAAGGGGCAATTTAGCATGGCCTATCCACCTAACCTGCACATCTTTGGACAAGGGACAGTTCAGCATGGCCAGTTTGCTGAACCTACACATCTTTGGACAATGAAGGGCAATTTAGCATAGCATAACTTGTGCATCTTTGGACTGTCAGAAAAAACTGGAGCACAGGGAGGAAACCCACGCAGACATGGGGAAACAGTTACCCAAGGCTGGAATCAAACCTGGGTCCCTAGCGCTATGACACAGCCATGCTAACCACTGTGTCACCATGCTGCATAATGTTTTAAATCATAGTCTATAAATTATTCCAAGCAGAAATTTATATATAGGTACACCAGGAGTCTAAGTATCTTGAATGTTTCTTATTTTTAATTTACTTAAATCTTTAACCACCCCATTCTCACCCCCACTTGCGTTCTCCTCCTGGAATTCCATCCTGGACAGCTCTCAAACTCAAACTTCCTCCCACCCTGTTTTTATTAGGCATATCCTTCTTCTTTCATCCTCAGATGTCTAACCTTGTTTAGCTGCAAGCTCTTCCTCCTTTTTCTGCTTCTCTTCCTCAATTGCTTTCACTTTTGCCTCATGTACATCAGCCAGTGCTTTCCACTCCTTTCTGTTGTTAAGTATGCCACTGAGCATAGGCTGGATTTCAGAATGAAATCTGGTGAATTCCTAATAGAACAGAAATATTATTATTAGTGCAAAGGCATGTTGACAAAAATCAAATATTCCTCATATAGATACATGTGAAGTGGCGCATATGGTGGGAAAGGTAAGGAGGCTGCTCCATTTGTTTTAGGATTTGAAGCCAGTCCTGTTCACAGTATTCTTAACAGGGTCTAACCATGATTGTATATATGTTTAACACAACTTTCTAACATTTAAATTAACCCTGGGCTTTATCTATGGTCTAGTAACCTGCATGCTACTTTTGTGATTTGTGCATTTGTATCCCCAGATTCCCTTGTTTCTCTACCTCATTTAAACACTTGTCTGCCAAAGGGTACATTGTCTCTTTACTATTCCTACTGCAACACATCTTAATTCCTTACAATCACCCTTATCTTTGCACTATTTCACACTGATGTCTTTGTCATCTTCTGCACATTTGCATCCTTCCATCTCTCTGCATAATTCATTTTGCACATTCACAGCTATTTCTTTCTCCTCCTAGATTGGAAAACTTCAGAAGAGGCAGAAACCTCCCATGACAGATATCATCCTCTGGCAAACTATCTCTATCTATCCATTGGGAAGAAGGTCTTGTGCTAAGAGCTGCAGAGGTCAGCAATGACCTGTTGTGAAAGCCTGAGTCCCGTGATGCACTGGTACTCAGACATGTTGAGACAGCTAATTGGCTGCCAGTAGGTTGCTTCCTTCAATCTGGGTGTCCATGTCCATTTCTTTATCTTGTTCCTCAGATGTCCAAAGTAGCCCTGCATTAGCTGCACCAATGCTGTAGTGAAGGATCACAGCAGGGAAGTGCAGATCAAGATGAGTAAAGTCCAAGACAGATGATCTGACTTTGAAGAAATTAGAAATCATCCATCTCGCAGTGAAACCACTCAGGTGAAGTGCTATGAACAGCAGCCGCTCAATTAGGCATGGCTGCAATTATTCAGTTTCATTCTTGGAAGGCTTCCCAATCTGTCCATTTCACTGAAGAAGCTGAGTTGATTTCTCACACTTTGCCAAGTTCCACACAGCTTGGAAAAGCTGACTGTTGAATTCAAAATGCTAGGTTCAACCTTTAGTTAATTGGGTATTTAAATTATAGCCGCACTGGGAGCAGGGAGGGGAGGGTGGTCCCATTCATTTCAAAACTGCCAGAGTTAAGCTGAGAAGACATATTGTGTTTATCTACGCGTTAACTCGACATGTCCCTCACCCTGAGCCGCACCAAAGTCCCTGTAATGGCAAATGGAATCCTCTGATTACCAGCATCTTTGATTATCTGACAGCACCCATTCCACATACTAACTCAATAATGAATACTTTACAATTATATTTCTTCCCACCGGCCCCTTAAAATCATTTCAAAATTCCAAAAGTCAAGAAACCAAAATAGTTCTTGTAATCTTGACCCATACTTTTTTGAATTAGCTTTTAATGGAGGAAGATTACTCTGATTCATTTGCTTGCCTTTGTCCTGATGGTGACATGGTAACGAGGGAGACAATGATACAGTAACGAGGGAGCTAAGAGCACAGGACATAGCTGGTTTCTCCATTGCTTTTAACAACGGGCTGATTCAAATAAGCTTATTGTCACAGGTAATCAGAACTATTAATGAAGGGTACATTTCAAAAGGCCTTTCAGAAGTCTGACAATCAATTGCATGGCTTCAAGAAGAGACAATAGAACATAGAACATAGAAAATACCACAAACCTTCAATCCCACACGAGACAGTTATAAACATCGTAAATACAAGTGGGTAAAAGTCTTGTAATCAGTATAAATTAGTTTAACTGATGGGCCAATTTGGTATTTAGCCCCCTATGTGAGGCAATATTGTGATTAACTCAATCCTGAATGTCACAAATATCTCACAAAATAAGCAGCTATTTTCTTTGAATGAATAGTTGAGGCCACTTATAACTCGGCTGCCAATGTTCTAACTTGCACTTAGTACTAGTCACCTATCATCCCTACGTTCCCTGACCTATATTTATTCCTGGTTAAACAGTCAAACAACACCTTGATTTAATAATTAAAATTCTCGCCTTCATTTTCAAATCCCTCCCTATCTCTGTAGTCTCCTCCAGCCTTACAATCTCTTGAGATAACTACATCATATAATTCTGCCCTTCTGAGCCTCCCCAGTTGTAAGGCTATCCACTACCATTGGTGGTCATTGTTTTGGCCCTAAACTGTAGAATATTCTCCTTACATCCCAGCATCCACCTACCTCTTCCCTCCTCTAAAACCTACCTCTTTGTCCAAGCTTTTAGTCATCTGACCAGTATTGCCTTATGTGGCTTGGTATAATTTTGCTTTATAATGAATCTGAAGCATCTTAACACATTTACGTAATGGCACTATACAAGATATTGTTATCTATTACAATGATCATTTCCGTTTAAGAATTGAAGGGTATTTTGTGTTTTCTTTAATTTCTTTGGTTCAGGAAAACACAGCAACATCCTCAGAGACAATTTAAAAATTATCACAATATTGGCAAGTCATAAATTTTGTAAATCCCCTACTCAGTCAGCAGAGCCTTATGTGCAAATTAATCATAAGCATATCATAGAATCATAAAATCCCTATGTGCAGAAGGAGGCCATTCAGCCCATCGAGCCTGCACCAACAACATTCACACTAAGGCCCTATTCCCATAACCCCACATATTTACCCTGCTAATCCCCTGACATTAAAGGTCAATATAGCATGGCCTTTCAATCTAACCTGCATAACTTTGGAATGTGGGAGGAAACTGGAGTACTCAGAGAAAACCCACACAGACATGGGGTAGATGTGTAAACTCCAGACATAACTGACCCCCAAGGCTGGAACTGAACTCAGGTTCCTGGCTTGTGAGGCAGCAGTGTTACCACTCTGCCAAATTGATTGAGAAAGGGGTACAATATAATATGTCTGTGATTATCTATATGTGCTGGCCCTCTGACTTCCCATCTGTAATTTAGTTTTGATTTATTGTTTAGTAATTCAATCTATCTGAAACAGAACCAATGGGTTAGTCACGATAATTAGGCTTTTGTGTCAGTAAGGATTGCAATGAACTATTTCTTTGGAGGTGAAGTGTTGTCAGTGAAAGTATTCTATCTAGAAAAGTTATGTAAAAAGTCAAATGTTATAAGCTGCAGAAAATGTATTTCCATTTACCAGTGAAAAAGTAATCTTCAGCAAATATACCATTTTGGATTTTCTAGCCAGAAAAATTTTCTTGGGCATGTTACCCAAAACAGTTTCTTTGACTTTTTTTTCCATTGAGCTTTGCAGGATATGCAGCATTCCTGATTATGAAAAATTAATTCTAATATTCAATCTTAATAGTGTAGTTGGCAATCTATAGTCTACTACGAAATGGCTAAGCAAAGAAATGTCACCACCAAGGCCTGATGGGGAATATGGCTAACTTCAGAAAATAATGTCTTAACCCTAAGGTGAGTATTTGGACTGCCCTGTTTACTTGTGACAAATGTTTTTTGGTTTTACTATGGTTAATAAAGTCAGCAAGATATTGGATAATGGTTGTTTTCAAAGGAAGGTTTGATTATGACAGATCGGCAGGATAGAAACAGCATATTCTTGATAAAAATCTCATTCTAATTGAGCAAATGGATAGGAACCAGATACAAGATATAGCCAGAAGACTGACTTTGAATGCTAAGATAACTGAGAACAATTGCCCACAGGTCAGATAGCTGCAATAAACAAATTTAAATGATATGCCTATGGTCAGTGCCTAGTTTGGAAATGCATATGTTTCAGCCAGACTCAAAATGATAAATATTGAAGTTTTGAAGAACAGAATTGGAAGAGAGGAACAGAAGCAAGAAAGGAACTTTAAACTTGATGAAGTTTGTCCCTTTTCATTCCTGACCAGCATGAGTGGATAGAGATACCCTTACAGGTGCATTAGATAAGTATAGGTAGTTCAAATCTATATTTATAAAGATATTATAGTAGATTTATAGGGGAATAGGAGCATTTATTTGTTATATAGGAATCAGTCTTGTAGCAGTGATAAGTATTTAAGTTTTTTTACATTTTCTTAATAAAGACGTGATTTGATTTAAAGATAAAGGGCAGAATTCTCTGGTCATTCATGCCTCGTCACCACTGCCAGCGTGAACAGAGGATCTGGCACTCAGCCAAATCTACTCTGCAACAGGACCAGAGAATCCCAGCTGCGAGCGAGATCAGAGAATCTGGTCCAAATCTTTTGTATCTGTCAATTAACTGGAGTAAGGGTCTCGGTTAACAATGGAATGTCAATGTTTATAATAGTTGTGCTTAACCGTTTACTACACTGGAAAGTAGCTACAGTGCAGATTGGGATGTAGACTTGTAAATGTCAAACTAGGTAAGCAACTAGTAAGATAATATTACCACTTAAGACAGTATGGTCAAAATAGATGTTCATGTACACAAAAAAATCAGAAAAGATCATCACACCAATCAGTACAATACTATTTGTTAAAAAGGTACAACATATTCATCACAATGCCCAATGACTAGTAATGTTAATTTCTAACAAAACACATATTTGGAAAACAAAGCACTTGGGCCAAGTTCAGGAATAAATGGGAAATTTCCCGAACTCCATTTAGCAAATGCTTCATGAGGCCATAATTGTACCGTAATGCATCACTGGATATCTCTCTTCTCTCTTCCTCTATTACCCAAGTCCCAGGAAATGTTCATGGATTGTACAGGTGCAGGAAAGGCCATTTCATTTCATTGGTCCCAAATATCTCAGACATCTTTTCAAACCCCATTTCCCATATTCTCTGCCTTTTCCAACAACACCAGTCCATCATCTGTCTAAAACCTATACCTTCATTTCTACTGTGTCTTTAGATAGGCTATTCATATTGTAACTACCCTCTGCATATAAAAGTTATATTTTCATTATGCATTCATTTAGATGTGAACACTTTTTGCCTTAATGTGGAGTTTAACATTGAATGTCTCTGGGGCTGGTGGATAAGGAAAATAGGTCACAAAACCTGTTGCTTGCTTATAAATTAAATTCACATTTCTAAATAACATTTCAGTAATTATATAGCAAAGCAGTCCTCAAATATTTTACTGACTATATTCTTACCTTGTATACAAATGTGCACACAAAGTCAATGAAACCAACTTGAAGTTTTGGAAGCTCATCAGCCTTGTTTCTGTCCATCATGGGCTAAAGGAGTCATGAAGAGACAAAGTAAAACTTCAAAATTCACAGAAACAGTGTGCAGTTCAAACTATGTCAATTGACATTTGTCACTCATTGTTCTCAAGTTACTTATTGAATTACGGTCTGTTAAATAAATTGCAACAAAAAAGCAGTCATTTTTAGTTTCAAGATATTATGTTCTAATTTTGCTTTAAGTCATTGTATCAGTACTTACAATAGGTTGCTGTTCTAATACAGTTCGCTCCAAGTCACCCTGTTCCCAGAATTCAGCTGCTACAGAAAGAGCTACCTTAAATAGAAGGAACAGATATCAGATCTGAGACAGTGTACCAGCAAAGAATTGGCTGCCATCAATTTTAATGTAAGGATACAGGGCTTCTCATAATTGTAACACGTACTGATAACATGCAAGAAATGTTGTTTAGTTCTTCTATTAATAGTTGGTTATTATTGCAATAATTGAGTCACAGGGGGCAATAATAGACTTCATTAGTCATTTCAAAGAAGTGTGGCGAGACTAGTTGCTGATAACCATGGAGGTATGGCAAACAAGTGGGAAACATGTCTCCAGTAATTTAACAGTCTTTATTCAAGGTGCACATTGAATCCACATTGGGTGGATTTCTCTTGAAAGTTTTAGGATAATGATGATGGTGTAATGGAAATCCAGAGTCAAAGATCTGTGAAAATAGAGGAAATGGCCATAGACAAGGCATCCACCATTTTCACAGGGGTGCGAAAGGGCCTGGGTTGAGATTTGTGCATACGAGTTTCATGGAGGCTGCACCCCATACAAATAAGCAGCTGCCTCCAGTCGTGTCTAATTTTGGTGACCCAGGTGTGTGAAACACGATATGTATAGATTAGACCTGGTGCAAGTGGGTCTAAACTTTCTGGAGTCCTTTGGAGAGGTAGAAAATCCTTTTGGACATGGTTTCAGAATACTTTTGGGAGCAGTCAGGTGCAGTTTGGGATTGTTAAAATAGGCATGTGTGTAAAAAGTACATAAACTCATTGGGCGGGATTTGCCAGGTACGCTCCCCACAAAACCAGAAAATCCCACCCAACGTCAGCAGACTTTTGCATGGTCTGCCCCCTATAATTCCTGTGGCAGGCTGTATGGGAAAATTCCTCCCATTAACTATCAAGTTCATTTGAACTATCAAAAGGCAACTGTTAAAAATAACTGTCAAGCTGTGAAGGAAAGTGCAACTCCTGCCCTTCAAATCTTTGAAGAGACGTGTCAGAAGTGTTTTTAAAAATATATAATTGTCACTATTTATATCAGTTTACATGAGCCTGAGGGATACCAATACTGGATTAGTGCTACATGGCCAATTTCACAACCTTCCATTATCACAGTAAGGTGGCCATCATTTCCCAATTTGATTGATTGTTCCATGTCGTTATCGATTCTGGTGGGAATATGAATTCCAATATTTGAGCTCATAAGAGATTATGTGGTTGAAGGAATGCAAATGTCATGAATGGTTTTTATGAATGAGAGGATTTTTTTTACAAGGTGGTGGACATAGGTTGGCAGGCAGGTATAGGGTGGCATGTAGGGTCATGGGTGAGGTCACTGGGGGCATGAGGTGGCATAGTGGAGATGGGGAATATTTGGGAATGAGAGCTTCTTTTAAACTAAGACCCAGTGCTCAAGTACAGAGGCAGGTCTTTTGCCCAGCTTCCCTCCACACTTGGCAGCTTCTGTATTCATTCCAGTCCAACTGCCAGAGAACCCTGCCATCCCAGGATTAAAATTCCAACTTCTAGCACACTTTTTCCCAGGGGAAACAGCAGAGCTGGAAAATGTCTGAACTCTGTGCTCCCAATGCAGGAAACAAAATGCAGTCTTAATTACTGCAGTCTTCGATTTTTCCTATAGGGAAACTTTCGGTTCAAGGCTGTTTGCTTTCAATGCTTTTCAGAGGAGAAAAGGAACAACAAAGATTTCTCTTAAGCTTTTTGCCTCGACTTCCTGGCTGGACTATTTTTCTCAAATTCATCTAACCCGGCTGAATTTTGTTAGTCTTCTCCATTTTTTTCTAAACAAAAATACAATGTTCTCCCCTAACCTTATTTTCCTATATCTGCTGGTTTTAGCATGGTATCTGACAAAGGAGGAGAGGATACGGGTTCCCAGTGTAGTGCATAAGTGTCATAAGGAAGTTTGTAAAGGGAAAATACTTCCAGAAACCACTAAATTCATCAGATACAATTTGTCGTTTGCAAATTCATGCTGGCTGCTCTCAATTAACCCATGACTTTCCAAGTGAGTATTAATTTTATCCTGGTGTACAAATCTGAAAGGGTAAGCAAGCCTAAATGGTCTGTAGTTAACTAGTTTCTCCCTTTCCTTTTTCTTTAAGAGGTGTTGGACTGCTATTTCTCCAGCATCATGCATAATTTCCATCACTAAGAATGCTTGAAAGATTGTATGGGACCTTGCTCAGAGGCTACCGTTTTTTCCACAGTAAACCAGAGCTAGATAGGGGACTAGATTCTCTGAGGCTAGGGTTCTCTGGTGTGCCAAATTCTCTGTTCTCGTTGGCAGTAGTAATGAACAATGAATTATGGACAGTTCCTTGATTAACAAGAGGTCGAAAGGTTATTGGGAGTAGGCAGGAATGTGTTGGATTTGTTTGTCATTGAAAGTTGAGCAGTCACATAATTATATATTATAGTCTGCTGTGTTAAAATGATGACTAGCAGCCACGGGGACGTTACAATCGGATCAGCCATGATCTTATTGAATGGTGGAGCAGGCTCGAGGGACTGAGTGGCCTACATCTGTTCCTAATTCACAAACATGGAAACTCGAAGCAGGAGCAGGCCATTTGGCCTTTGGAGCCTGAAAACTCTAATTACTGTAATTTTGCCCATTACTAAGTAAGGCAGATCAATCGACCAATGCCCACTTTAAACTAAATAAAGAATTATTCCGATTCATTATGATGCAATCAATCCCTCAGGAAACTATTCAAAAAAAGAAAACTAAAGCAGGAATAAAGCTGAAATTGACATAACATTTTTACCTTGCTCTGCACTTCCCATGGTTTTGTGATGGCAGATAAGTCACATGCTGTCATCATCATGGCCCTAAATTAATAAAGTTCAGGATTATATATAGATAAGATATTAAACTTTACAATAACCACAATGATAATTACTACCTTTACAAGTAACTGTGGTATCAGAGCTGCAGCAAGCATCTTGGATAGAATCATAGCATAAATAATGTCGAAATGAACATTCTCAAGCTAAAAAACATTATGATTTTACAAGATAAAGTTAAGTTTCTGCAGCACATTGTAAAATCCAATTGCACACGTGAATTTCAAAGAGATTCCATTAAAATAATTGGAAGTGTACTTGCATGATAATTTCTTTCCTGGTTGTTTCCAGTATCATAAACTGCACCCATTCTTCATCATTTTCATATGTTTCTGACAGGTCCACTATCTTTTGAAACATTGTTCTTTTCCTGTCATGAAATAGAAATAATAATAGGATGCACCAGTTGTATAATAATCAGTTAACTGCAAACTTTTATTGGCTTATATTTAATAAAAATTAGGTAAAACTCCAATCTGTGTTTAAGGTATTTGAAAAACATACTTGAAATAAAGTGCCAAATCTGTAGCAATGATGGCAATGTCCATCAGGTGGAATACATGTTCATACTGTCTTCTGTTGAGATTTTGGTAGATATTTAAATCCTGTTTCAAAAGAAATCAAATAACACCCACTAGGAAAAAATGAATCAGTCTAAAATCAGCACTATCTACATTAGAATAAAAAACAAGAGAAGGAAAATATCTTTGAGTAAAGTATTAACAATTTTCAACATTCATTCTAATCTACCTTCATTTTTTCGTGAAATTCTTCATTATAATCGTCACATGGAGGTGATTGTCCCAACCTGCTGCTTTAGTTTTCTAACAACATGTGGTGGGAGAATCTTGTGTCTGGGCATGCATGGGGTTCGTGTATGTGTTCCTGCCACGCGCACATTTCACAGAGCCATCAAATCTGCGCTGGAAACCAGCGGGAACACCAAGTAAATAGTTTACATCTATTTTTAATATCATTTTAATGTGATTGACAGGCCTGAGACTGAATTCTCTGGGTCTGCTATCTTCTCCCAACCCACTAGACTACTTCACTTTAGCGGGGTTTACAGTAGGTCATCACTTTTGGGGAACTATCGGGACAACTTCGCCAGAGTGAGGGCATGCAACTGGGGTCTCACAGGGGATCAAGCAGTGGGGGGAGATGGTGTCCCCTGGGCATGGGCATCCAAGGGGCAAAGTGCCAATGCCCAGAGGACACTTAGGCACTGCCCATCAGGCATAGTTATTAGGATGTGCTAATTATTTGTAATCAAAGCTGAGTCTTTAATTGCCTTTGTATTTCCAAATTTTTCACCCTAAATGGACTTTCAAGGTCCTGTAGCTAGCTATAGTTGATTAAAATCATCTTGAAACCACTCCATTACTTTGTGTGGCTACTTGAGGGGAACGATGGTTTTTAAATACAACAAGAAAACTGTTGTAACAGCCCTGAACACTGTGCTTCAAAGAAACCTGTTAATTGGATCCTGAACCAGGTGGTGAAATATAAAACCAAGCGGCCTTTCCTTTGCCTTGATAACAAGTTTATTTACAGAACTCAGCATTACATATGCCTGCCCCTGTTTACTAAAACCCCATATCCTAGCAATCATTATTTACATGTACTCCATGTACTCAATTAAATGATGCCCTTCTTCTTTGTCTCCTTAGCCGTGGTAACATACTATTAATGAAAACAGAAAATGCTGGATAAACTCAGCAGGTCTGGCAGCATCTGTGAAGGGAATCAGAGTTAGCAGGTGAGATCTTACAGCTTTGCTCATCCCAAAATCCCAACCGAGGTCAATGGACGTTCCCATTTTCTGCCCCTCACCTGTTCTGATTCCTGCGGTGGGTGGATTAGTAAAATTCAAGCCAACATTTTGAGTCTGAATGACCCTCCTATAGAACTGAAGAAAGGTAGAAAAAGTAAAGAATTTTATAGTTGGAAAGGGATGGAGGATGTGGAGAAGAGAAGAACAGGCTTCCATCATGGCGAGAGAGATGGACATAAGGTGAAAGAGAATGTTAATGATGCCACTAAGTGTTGACGAGTGATAATAGTGGCAAAACATGAGATAGCAGAATGTGTTAATGGGAGCAACTAAACGGCAAAGGATGGGTGACTGTATGAAGGAGAGGTAGAGTTCAACTGGGGCAGGCCAGGGAACTGAAAAATAACTAACAATAAACTACAAAAATGGGAGGGGAAGTTAAGATGTAGAGGGAAATTTACTGCCTAAAATTGTTGAAGGCTGTAACATGCTAATCGGAAGATGAGGTTTTGTTCTTTAAGTTTGCATTGGGCTTCATTGAAACATTGCAACAGGCCTGAGATGGACATGTGGGCATGACAAGAAAATGCTGAGTAGAAATGGCACACAATCGGACTTTGGGGGTCATGCTTGTGGACAGAGCAAATGTGTTATGCAAAGCTATCGCCCACTTTGGTCTCCTCAGTGTAGAGGAGATCACATTGGGAGCAGTAAATACAGCCTATGCCTATTCTTCTATTCTGCTTCACCTTCTCTGCCCCCTTTCCAACTATAAAATTCTTTATATTTCTACTTTACTGCTGTTCTGTAGAAGTGTCATTAAGACTTTAGTTAGTTCTGTTCATCTCCACAGATGCTGAGAGTTGAGTTTATCCAGTATATTCTGTATTTATTTCAGATTTCCAGTATTTTGCTTTTATTATACTATCAATAAAAGACTGTCTTAAACCATTTTGCAGGTTCACCTTGGTGAGCTGCAGCCCTTGATTTTTCTTACCCTCCAATAAAAAGTATCTACTCTCTGGTGACCACCTCCCCTCATAACATGACAGAATCGGATATAGTTCCAGGTAGATGATTAAACATCTGTCCTGACAATCAATCAGGCTGTGAATTGGTGTTACAAAGAACCATGTCCTTATAATTATGTACTTTCTAAAGATAAATAGTTTGTTTATCAAGCTGAAAGATATCAGTGCTGCATACCTACTGAGTTTTGTGGCCAACATTTAACATTCCTGGATGAGATGTAACAAAAGATTACCTAAAATTGTGCCCAGGTTACGCCAACTGATCACTAGCACTTAATTAATGATGGTGATGTTTATTTTAATTTAGTTCTCAAAATAGTAAACATTGACTGAATATTTTGCATTCTTTCCTACCTCACTTTCCATTGTGAGAAATAAAATCAAATGGTGTATAAAATGGATAGCTAATTTGAACACATCAGTTTTTTTTATTGAACTGGAACTGAAATGATCAATATTATCATTTCCAACATCAATCATTCCATTATTCTTCCTTAAACTCTTCCAGTGCCATAACAACAATAATGAAACTAATATATCAATCCTGCTAAAGTCAAAAAGATAGAATTTCATAATGGGTGTTGTAATTAAATGGGTGCCTGCTGTATGCAATACCTGACATTCATTACAGCCCAGTAATGCTTTTGAAGTGTAATCACTATTGTAATCTAAGGAAACATGCTAATCAATTTCTGCACTGCAAAGTTCCACAAATAACAATGTGATGAAGGGCCAAGTGATCTGTTGAAATAGTTTAGGTTGAGAAGTAAATTAGCCTATAATTGAACAATTACATTATGGTGGGATTTTTTTTTGCATCCACTACAGAGGGTAGATGGAGTCTTTGTTTGCTAACTTATCAGAAAGTCCTGACAAAAAAAATCTGACACTACAACACACCCTCAGTGGCAGCACTGTGGCACAGTGATGAGCACTGCTGCCTCACAGTGCCAGAGATTTGGGTTCGATTCCCAGCTTGGGTCACTGTCTGTGTGGTGTTTGTATGTTTTCCCCATGTCTGCATGACTTTCCTCCAGATGCTCCAGTTTCCTCCTGCAGTCTGAAATACATGCTGGTTAGGTGCATTGACCATGCTAAATTCTGTTTCAGTGCACCTGACAGGTATGATGTGTGGCCACTAGGGGATTTTCACAATAACTTCATTGCAATGTTAATGTAAGTCTACTTGTGACACTCATAAATAAACTTTATTACATGGCGGTGTCAGCCTAAATGATGTGTCCAAGTTGTTAGGAATGGGTTAACTACTACCTTCCACGTTAGACTAATTGGTATGCTAATTATTTAATCATACTCATTGGAAAATATAAAGGGGTTACAGGTGGCATTGGAAGTTGGGTGTGTATGTGGAGTTGAAACATAAAATAAAGTGAGATTATGCAGAAGCAGGACTTGCGTTTCTTTTACTGGAATGCAACTGATGGGCTCAGACACAAATATCTAGAATTATGCATGATACCACTAACTTCCTGACTCTGAAGTCAAAGTACTACAATTGAACCAATGCTCACTCCTTAGTGCAGGTCATATTTCGTAGGAGGCAAAAGAAGAAGGAATCCCTCAAACATTGATCTTCAGGGTCAGCTAGTGGATATGGAAACAATGAAGACTATTATACTGTTTAGGCAGGTTCAACTACATGGGTTATTGAAATTAAGATTGTCGGAAGTTAGAAACTAAAAGGTTTCTGTAAGTAAATCTGGAGTAAATGTGCATTGCTATGTTAGTGATGGAGGTTAGAATCATATAAAGGTGCACTTATTTGTTTCTGACATCTTTGCTTAGGTGATGATGACTGGCATGGCAATGATAAAGTAAGTTAATGGACCTGATTTTATGGCCTCAGTCGGGCGAGACCAGAAATTCCCACCCAAAGTCAATGGAGATTCCATGGTGGGCGAGGTGGTAGAGTTCTGGCCAATGTTTTTTCTGGGCAAAAATAAAAAACAACCCCAAGAGATTCCTACTTTTCTTAATTCTTTCATCAGACATGTGGTCAAGAAGGCGTATGGTGTACTAAACTTCATTAATTGAGGGATTGAGTTTAGGAGTCGGGAGATAATGCTGCAACTTTATAAGACCCTTGTCAAACCCCACTTAGAGTACTGTGTGCAGTTCTGGTCGCCTCACTACAAGAAGGATGCGGAAGCTATTGAAAGGGTGCAGAGGAGATTTACAAGGATGTTGCCTGGATTGGGTGGCATGCCTTATGAGGGTAGGTTGAGGGAGCTTGGTCTTTTCTCCCTGGAGAGACGAAAGATGAGAGGTGACCTGATAGAGGTTTGTAAGATGTTGAGAGGTATAGATAGGGTGGATTCTCAGAGGCTATTTCCCAGGGCTGAAATAGTGGCTATGAGAGGACACAGATTTAAGATGCTGGAGAGTAGGTACAGAGGAGATGTCAGGGGTACGTTTTTCACTCAGAGGGTGGTGAGTGAGTGGAATCGGCTGCCGTCAGTGGTGGTGGAGGCGAACTCGTTGGGGTCTTTTAAGAGACTTCTGGATGAGTACATGGGATTTAATGGGATTGAGGGTTATAGATAGGCCTGGTAGGTAGGGATATGATCGGTGCAACTTGAAGGCCGAAGGGCCTGTTTGTGCCATAGTGTTCTATGTTCTATGTTCTATGCGGGTATCACTAACAATGCCAGCACTTATTTCCCAACCCTAATTGCCCTCGAAGGTGATGGTGGTGAACTGCTGCAGTTCATCTGGTGTAGTGAAATCCAGTTAAGAAATAAGTTCTTGGAGTTTGTTCCAGCAACAGTGAAGGAACAGTGATATAGTACCAAATAGGTCAGTGTATGGCTTGAAGGAGAACTCTGCTGAGCTGGCAAGGGGATTTGTTATTATTTATTAGTGTCATAAGTAGGCTTACATTAAACTGAAGTTACTGTGAAAATTCACCACCCCAGTCTCAACAGAAAGTGGAGAAAGAACAGAGGAGGGCTGTTACTTTAGCCAATACACAATCATAGCTTTCAGGTAGTCTTGCTTACATCAAAGATTCCAAAATTCAGCTTAGCACAAAGGCAGTGAAAATGACGTGGCTTTGATGCTAAAATGTGTGGGCACAGTAAGAAGTTTCACTACACCAGGTTAAAATCCAATAGGTTTATTTGGTATCACGAGCTTTTGGAGCACTGCTCTTTCATCAGTTTACCAAGTGACTCACTGATGAAGGAACAGTGCTCCAAAAGCATGTGATTCCAAATAAACCTATTGGACTTTAACCTGGTGAAACTTTAACTGTGCCCACCTCAGTCTAACGCCAGCATCTCCTCATGAAAATGTGTGGTGTTCTGAATGCATCAAGTGTGAAATAGCTTACACTGATGGTATAATTATAAGCAAACGTAATAAGACTTTCCTTCTATTTTTGTGCATGCCCCGATAAGTATTGAAACTGTTAATGAAAATAGCCATTGAAATAACAGCCACCTAAAGTCTTCATCAATTCATGTTCTCACCATTTGTAAAATCAAATGTAATCTTACCCTTCGATCGCTTTTTCTACTGTTTTGATATACTAATCATTTAATATGCATACAGTATCTTAAATCTGTAAAACATATTCAACTTATTTGTTAGGATCACAATCTTCTTCTTCGCAACTTCCTGCCTTTCTGTTCATTTTCCGAAGATGGACATAGTTGTGACATACCTCATCTTCGAGCAGGGTTTTGCTGAACTCCAAGTGATGGCGTTCCATAATGGATGAGCCATGAAGTTTTGCCAATGGATCCTGTGACCTATTGGATTCATGGAATGTTATCAACAAGACTGTTTCTTAAAATAGTATCGTGGTCAAAATAAGTGCGACAACGCATGACAACTGCTTTTAGTAATGGTCACTCACTTCATTTGATAGAGGTTGTTTGTCCCTCTATGATCAATGTCATGGCAAAATGCAGCTGTCACCATGGCTAAAGCCTCCAGATCTGTATAGTAGCGCTTTAGATTTCCAGTCTAAAAAGAAGTTCACAGGATAGTGTTAATGGTCCAGAATTCTTTGGCACAGGACAGCTCAGGTCTTGCCCCATTAGTAAGATTTCTTTCCCCTCACACTTCAGCTCAGAAAAATGTATTGCAAAGACAACAGAGCACCTATTAATTTGGTGAATGAATGGACCAACAGTTTCTTCCCCAGATATTGAAGAATAATGAAAGCAACAGAATGCAGAGGGAAATGTACTGAACTAAAGTCAGAAACAGAAACTAAGACAGGGGAAGAAAGATTGGATGAAGAGAGAGAGAGAGAAAGAAAAGAGACAAGGAAGGAAAAGAAAAATAATACTTTTTAAAAGTCTAGAACTTACTACCGGAAGGAATAAGGTATCACAGCTTGATTGCTTCCCATTCTGGACCAAAGAGATTATAGAGGTAGGGGCGGCACAGTGGCACAGTGGTTAGTACTGCTGCCTCACAGCACCAGGAACCTGGGTCCGATTCCAGTGGGGTTGGATCGCCTGTTCCCCGTTCATGGGAGCAGTAGCAAACCCCATTGAAGTGGACCACTCTTGGCAGGGGTGGAGGGGGGCTGGATTCAAGCAGGCCCAGAGACTTCAATCCCAGGCATGCTAATGGAATGTAAATTTAAGTATTAAAATCAGCTCTGTGCCAATTTCCAGTACAGAGCTGATGATGCTAAATATCCTGGACTAGGGGAATTGTGGAGGCCGTGACCCAGCAGGAAGCCCACGAAATGGCCTCTGCTAATGTCTTCCAGCCCATTACACTACTATAGCTCTGCAGCCATCTGGGAGAATCGCTCCCATGAATTTTTTTCATAACAACCAAACAATACTAATAAAAGATTGCACTAGGTAGCATCTGCATCACCACCACTGATACATATTTAAGGAAAATTTAGCTGAAAGTGAAAATGCTTTGCAATCAAGATCCTTCCCAGCGGTTTTAAATGGGTGCTTGTTTGCGTACCAGCATATTCATTTCTCTTTATTCAATTATGGGACGTGGATAATGCTGATAAAACCAGCACTTATTGCTCAGAGGGTGGTGAATCTTTGGATTCTCTACCCCAGTAGGCTATAGGAGCTCAAACATTGAGCATGTTCCATCAGAAATCAATAGATTTTTGGATACTCAGGACATTGAGGGTTTTGGGGATCATGCAGAAAAATTATATTGAAGTAGATGATCAGCCATGATCTAACTGAATGGTGGAATAGCTCAATAGGCTGAATGGCCAGCTCACGTCCCTACATCCTTAATTCCTCTCAATAAGATTGTGGTGAGTTGCCTCTTGAACTGCTGCAGATATATGTGGTGCAGGTACACCCACAACACTATTTTGAAAAGGGAGCTCCGGGCTTTTGACCCAGGGAAAACAAAGGCATGACAATATAGTTATGTTTGTGTGTGACTCGGATGGTAGATGCCAGTTTCATAGCCATAATGCAGCAGCTTGGCAAGAGGCATGGCCAGTTCTGGAGCACTAGCCCATAGCTCTGGGGCCAGAATGTTAACGGAGCCCATTGCCTTTGCTTATACTGTTTGCTGAGCTGTCACTTAAAATTGATGAAGGTAGGTTTCTGGGATGCCAGCGAGGAGGAAGCCAAGATGGATCATCCACTTGACACTTCAGTCTGAAAATGGTTCCAAATGATTCAGCCTTGTTATTTGCATTAGCATGTATATTCCACCATCATTGAGTGTAGGCGTGTTCAAGGAGCTTCTTCCTCCCAACTGATGTTTAATTGTCCATCACCATTCATGGCCAGATGTGGTTGATTCATGAGGTCAACCTCTTGCTCCCTCTATCCTATTTCTTACCAAACTGTTAATCAACATCTCCTTCTGGATCCTGTATTAGTAAATATTGTTAACACTTCCCTCTCTTCAGGTACTGTCTCTCCAACTCATCTGCCAACATCCATCCAAACTCTTGACCCCAGATCCATGCAGATTTCTGGTGGGTTAGGACGTGGTGTGGAGATGCTGGCGTTGGACTGGGGTAAACACAATAAGAAGTCTGACAACACCAGGTTTAAGTCCAACCGATTTATTTGATAGTAAACTTCGCCTGACGAAGGGGCAAACCCCGAAAGCTTGCGAGTTTACTATCAAATAAATCGGTTGGACTTAAACCTGGTGTTGTCAGACTTCTTACTGGGTTAGGATGTCCCCAGGGATGGCAGTGGGATGTTGGCTCCAACATATGATTCACTGAGTAGCCAATAAAAGAGTATCAGGAAATGTTACACCATTCTAGCATGGGTTGTAAATGTAATTTTGTGCTGACTATGCATAATAGGACATTAAACCATGCTCATGTTCCATTTAACAGATGTGGGTCAAGGGGTAGGCAGCTAAATTACATTCAGGAGGTGAGTTGGCTTTTAAGTAGGCTGGACACCCCCTGTTTTACAGATTTAACCATGGTTCAACAGGTTTCCCAGGCCTCTGGAAATATGACAACTTGAAGGAGGCGAGGACAACTTTGGGGAAAAGTTTTGGGTGGCACGGTGGCTAGCACTGCTGCCTCACAGAGGCTGGGTCCCAGGTTCTAGTCCGGCCTAGGTTCACTGTCCATATGGAATTTGCACTTTCACCCCATGTCTGTGTGAGTTTCCTCTGGGTTCTCATCTTTCAGAAAGTTTTACAGATACAAAAGGGTCAAATGTCCTCGTTCTGTGTCGTAACCACTGTGTGATACTACAACTGATTTCATCTGGAAAAGCAACAAAGCAAATTCTTACCGTGAGCAGTGTAAACATGGTGTGCCCAACATTGAACCCGTGCCGCCAGTTGTGATAGGTGATTTTTCTGTATCCTTTACTCAGAGAATACATGAAGCGGACCAACACCTGTAGTGTGGCAGAAGATTTTATCAACACTTTATTTGTAATAAAATGTTTTTGAGATAAGTTGATCTCCAAACTCACATCAGCTCGGTAATGTTTGCCATTATTTGTGATCATTTGTCCAAAACAACCAAGTTACTTCCTATTGAATTGTGTTTTTCTAAAGCAGCCCTCACATTAGAACAGTGATTACAGGCCAGATTTTCATTGCCTCCATCTGCATCAGAACAAAGATAGAAGGGCTTTAAAAAAAGTGGGCAGGATACAAGTCCAGGATTCCTACCTCCCTTCCCATTTCCAGCAATTTTCACTGGTGGTGGTAAGGATGCAGGTAGTGAGCGCACACGTAGCATTTTCAGTGTTGTTGGCTCTATTCTGGGATACATCAGGCTTCTGCACATTTAATGGAGTCATCCTGGCTTTTTCAGATGCAGTTTATAGCTCCTCAGAGGAGCCATTAACCTGTACAGAACCAATGAGCCATAAAATAACAATGGCAAGATTTTGAAATGTCCATGAATTTTTTAAGAAACAAAATATGAAAATCTCTTTGAACAATATTATCCTACTTATTCTCATGAACTGTCAAAACACAGACAGTGCAAGTTCCATTAAAGAAAAATTTAATTCTCTTAGCACCTCCTAATCATGTACAAATAAACAAATAGGCATTGAAAAAAACACTTCAAATAATTGGAAACTTATTACAAGCTGATAAAACTCAAACAAAGCTAGCAGTCCCCTTCAAATTGTGTAAGTTGTTTCTCCCTGTGTCTTGACATGACCTCTGCCTATCCTCTACTAACTGTATCTCAATTCTGGCTAAGTTTCCTGAGGGGGCCAATATGTAGTCATGGTTGGTTTCCAACCATTTCTCACCAGTTAGCCCCAGGAAAATCTAGGTGGTACAGATACAGGACCACCTGTACAGCAATAGGCCTCATTGTTTGGTTTCCCTGTTGTTTTCCTTGAAACCTTTCCCAATTTAAGGTTCAGAATAAAAAAAGGAAAACCCAAATCCATAATTAAACATGCTAGAAAATGTTTGGAGAGATTAAAAAATCACATTTTATTACCACAACATTTGAAGTATACAAAGCCATTGCCATAACCTCTATCTGCAGATATTTTGATGCTTTTTCTACATCACTAATCTAGACAGTTATTGGGTTCTCCAACCAATCTCAATATCCAATGATATTAACTGGAGAACAGCCAATGCTAAAGCTCACCCATTCTTTTCTCAGATTGAAAGATTTTTTTAAAATGATAATGTTTTGACTATAATGGTTGGAAACTTCTGCCTCTGCAGCAGGTGAGGAAGGGGGGTTGGGGCGGGGCGGGGGGGGTAGCGGTGGGGGTGAAGAAGGCGAGGTAGGGGGGTGGGGGGGGGTGGGGCCTGAGAATTTGGTGGGTTGACATCAGGACTGATATCCAATGCCTTCCTGCCTCCTCTGGAAGTAAGCTCTGGGGAGGGAAACTCATGGTCGGCTGTCCACTTGAGGTCCTTAAGTGGTTGATTAACAGCCTTTGATTAATGATTGAAATCCTCTGAGCCCCTGGTGGACCAGCCAACATGTGACTTGCATGATTGGCAAACTGTGCATTCCAGCTAGTGGTGGGGTGAGGAGGTTGTGACATCATCTTCCCTCTGGTTGCTGATTCCTATGGCCCACCTCTCCTCATGGCTGCCCCATCCTGCAGGCAGTGAGATGGGCATCTGCTAAGAAAGGAAGCTCCCACCCAATGTTGAAGTGGGAAGTTAGAATTATAAACTGCTTAAACCCACATTCTTACAGAAATCATTGACTGTTTCCACATCAAACAAAATCCATAAAGTGCTTATTAAGCAGCAAGCTACTACTCTTTTTCATTATTACCTTCAATTGATATGCAGTATAGGCATAAAATATTACTCACCGCTTGTGGTATGTGGAACTTATCAACAACACCAAGCTCATAATACATCTGTATTCCACATTTCACAAGGTCTAATGGGGACCACTCAAAATCACAAAAGTGAAATTCATAGAGTTCTGCTTCCACAGCATCTGGAAGTTCTTCGAGCTTAAAAATAAACATAGAATAAACAGGTGAACAATAATAGAAAATGGAGTGGACTTTCGACTAGCTTCTATCCTGGCCTCTTTATTAATACTTCTGTGGAAACCAAGGAGGGATGACAGATCTTTGTTGATCTAATACCAAAATTGTAAGGGGAATGTGCAAAGTTCCAGGTATGCATTGCTTGATAAGAAAAACTGGGGTGGAGGGGGTTAGAAAGAGGGTTGGAATGGTGCAATCTGAGGGACAAGTCTCTTCAAACTCTCACGTAAACCTTCAAGTGGCAAATTTGCAAGAAGACTGGTGAGGTATGAGAGTAGGGGCTCGATTTTTGCGAAGTCAGAATGATCCTGTGGATTTTTAAAAGTGGCAGGCAGGGGACCCGATTGCAGGACAACCACCCCCCTTTACAAAAGATCCAAGTTTTTCACAGGGAAAAGGAGGAAGAGTGAGAATTACACAGGAAGGAAACCCAAAATCAACAGAGCCATTTGAACCTAGTGCTGAAATCAAACAGATCTCATTTTGAGCCAGGGTCTCACACTCTAGTGTGAGTGTCATGAATCCGTGGAGTGGACAGACATGCCCTTGGCTAAGGCCTGTATAACTGTGAGGCAAGTCCTGCAAGTCAGGAAATTACCCCACTCGAGCTAGCTGTCTTGGTAGACAAAATGCAGTCCCAGACAATTCAAACTTTGCATCGTTGTATGGGACTGGCTGTGGCAATGGGTGATTTCTCATAAAGGGTAGGGAGAAAATGCCTTTTTAAGAAATAAAGTACAAATAATCTTCTCAGTCCATTATTTTTAATAATTATTGCAATCAGTTTTATAGCTGAATTTTTGCTCTGAGTATTTTGTTCAGTCTTCTTATTTTGTCATTGCAGTATATATAAAATATATATCTGTATTCATGACATCTTAAAGTGTAACAAAAATACGAAATTGTTGTACAATCTTGACTTCAACTTGGTCTACTCACCAATATTTCTTGAAGGTCTTCTTCCTCACAGTCATCTGGTTCTCTATCATAGATTTCTCTCGTTTTCTGATAAATGTAATTGTACTTATTTTCAGAACAATGAAATTGAAGGAAATTTAATTTCAATATCACATAATGTTACTAAGCAAAGTTCTTCAAAATTGCTCCAACATACCAGAATGTCTTGTATTTCATCTTTAGAGCATTTAACATGATAGTGCACCATGTCTTGGGCAATGTCTTTCCTATTTTCAAGTTTGTTCATTTTGTCATATGTATCTGTGTTCAAAACGGACCACCCGAGGAACTGTGTCAAGGCCTGAAAAAGATAAGGAGTGGTCAGTACGTAACTTTCTGTGGTTTAGATTGGGATTCTAAAAGATACCTAATTGAACCTTACTTCCATCAGAGTTTCATCCATTTCATCAAATGGCTTCCCATCCTTCCTGTTATAAAAGGTGGCAACTCCAACAATTTCCTCTTTCTTGTTTACTATTGGCATCGACAGCACATTCTTAATTGTCCATCCCAAAGCATCAAGTGGCTCTTTCTGTGAACATTACAGAATTTGATTAAAAGAGACATAAGAATTTGTGGCTAATACCATCATGTAATAATAATGTATGAGAAACTGTATTTTCATTTCCGATCTATCCATCCATCTTGGCACAAATATGTCTATATTTGTCACGTCACCCGCTGGCAGGCTGGAAGTCAATTGGGATCTGGCACAGCTCCCTGGTGGTCATCTGAATGTTGAATGCATGGTGGCAAGTTCATGAATATGGTTGACATGGGCTTGCCAGTGGATTACATGGCAGCAGCTCTGACATTGGGAATCCCCTAATGCTTGTGCAAAGAGCAAAGAACAATACAGCATAGAAACAGGCGTTTTGGCCTATCAAGCCTGCGCCGATACGCAGTTTCTATCCCTCTGTTCGCCTCCCATTCATGTGTCTATCAAGATACACCTTGAACATTGCTAATGTGCCTGCTTCCACCACCTCCAATGGCAGTGCATTTCAACTGGCGTTGTTAGATTTGGAAAGTGTCTTGCCGGCTTTGGAAGGAAGCTTTGCGGTTTAAATCTCCAGCATCTGAACTTCTATTGCTCCAGCATAAAAAAGATGTTCCAAAGTTGAGGGAGAAGATTCCTCTCCCTCTCACAATTTAATTCAGAGACGTAGACTGGTTCAACTGAGGTTTAAGATATTGCAATCGAGTCAGCACAACCTCTTCAGCACTCAAGGATGAAGAAGGACAAGGCAGATGACTCCCGTGTTGCCACTACCCCTTCTTTTTCTTGCATATGGTCTCCCAAGTGTCCTCCCCTGAGGGACTCAGATCTGTGTTGCCACTTTAAGGGTTGGCCACTCTACATCTCATCCATGTGTTGCTCCTTTGAATTTTGGACAACTACTTCTAGGATCTGTATTTCTTGCCTGAGGCTCTGCCGCTCAGCATGTCAGCACAGCTAGACTTTACAGAGAGAAAATTTATCCAAGGCAATCCAGTGCTCTGTGGTATAGTCTCCTGGGAGTTCAAAGTGTTCTCACAGTGTGTCAAGGAAGCCACATTTAAGTCACCAGCTTTCACTGGTTGGGTTACTGAAGGCATGACAGACATGTGTGAGTTTCACTAAATTGAGGAGGCAGCATTAAATTGCACCATGTTGCATTTATATTACAAGCAAGTCACCAATTAAGCATATCAATGAGCTGCCACAAATAGGTGAATTTCCTGTTTTGTTGCCTTCCCGTCGCTGACTTAATCGCTTACAGTTCTACCACGAGAGACTGACACGCAGCCTCCTGCCCAATTCTCCGTGCCTGCCCAACCACTTTGCCTGCTCAGGCGGGCTCCAGAAAATCCAACCCATGTTTTTGTTCTTTGCTGTTTCTTACCTGAAACTGAAAGAATTCGTCAGCAGCAGCATGCATAATGTTGCATATCTGGGAAAACATGAAACGTAGAAATTATTTCCTAACTCATTTTCCTGTATTGGACAAACTGATTTGTGACAACAACTTCCACTTAAGTAATGCCAAAACACAGCAAAGTGCTGTCGCACCTGCTCTCAGATTAAAACACTTACAAGACTGGTTTCTGCAACGTACGTTGGCAATCCACTAACTAGTGCCCAATGGTCTGCTGGCGGGCTCCTGAAGAAAATAAATCACCTACATTAGATGTGAAGGTCTAGCTTGAAATGGTAAATGCAGTTTTTTTTTTAATTACAGGCAAGTAAATACCAAATAGGTCCAATATTTAACAAGGAAAAGAAGAAATTCTGATTGCACAGTACCTGAAACAAAAACAAAATACAGACCACATCTATAATGAAAATGCCTCAAAAACTGTAAATCCCATTTCAAATTGGTATTATTGCTAGATATTAACCCAGAAACTCAGCTAATTTTCTGAATCCTGCTACAACAAATGGTGGAATTTGAATTCAATTTTAAAAAAATCTGGAAATAAGAATCTACTGATGACCATGAAACCATTACTGATTGTTGAAAAAACCCATCTGGTTCACTAATGTTCTTTAGGGAAGGACATCCGCCATCTTTATCTGGGTCTGGCCTACATGTGATTCCAGAGCTATGTGGTTGACTTTCAATGGCCCTGGGCTGGCCAGCATTTAGTGCCCAAATAAGGATGCTAGCCAGCCAGTGACACCCATGTTCCACAAATGAGTAAAATAAATCATCCTTTAATTTGCAACTTTGCTTGTCCTAGAATTTGGAGGAGGAACAAAGCTAGGGAGAAAGACAGCCCAGCCTCCTGTCCTCACCTCTTTCCATTCCCATTCACTTAGGAGGGACTTGATTATAAATAACTGATGAACAAATGTAACTGTTTTGTGTTCATTTTTCTCTTCGTTTGTTACTATTTTGAAAATGCTACTCTTTTGGTTCAAATGAATGAATTAATTCATCAACTAGAAAACATGGCAATTACCACAAACTGAAGACATTTAAACTATTTCAATTGTATTTTGTCACTCTCACTTGAATTTGTCATCTTCCAATTTTCTGGTATGCAACAAGTTTAAGTTAGTTGAATTAATAATGATTCCTCCCGAATTATTGACTTAACTATTCTCATCGGGAGGCAAGAGTCATTGTCCCTAATATTGTTTCCTCATGAAACTTCTGCCAGATTTCATCAAATTCCATTTTTGCATCACACACACTTCCAAGTAACCAAAATCTGAACCTTTGAGATGAATTTAATGCCCTTTTCCAAGGTGAGTTTGGAGGTGTGGGGGGCGTTTAATTGGGCTTGAAGAGGCGCCTTCCCACCTCTGCCCGATTAAGTCCGAGTCGGTAAGACTCATGGACAGCCTTCCCGCCGCAATGCCAATTGAGATCCTTAAGGGCCAAAGGGGCCTCATCCGGCCTCTGTTGGTATTCAACACTACCGGTGGCTGGGCAGTCATCATGCAGGGAGCCCAAAAGCAAACGTTTCTCAGGCACTCAAGTGCTTAATTGAGGAACCCAGCATTGGGAAGGGTTGAGCCACTGCTGAGAGACACCTCCTGCCCTTTCTTCCAAAATGTAAGAAAAAAATGATCAGATCACCCCAATCCTGCATCACTCTTGCCCCCAATCTGTAACTAACATCCTGCCCTCACTCACATGTGGTCGGTGTTCCTCAGTGATCTTGTGTCGCTGCTGGGTGCCTTCTCTGCAGCTACCACCTCTGCCACAGTGGCACTGATGGCAATGAGAACTTCTAGCCTCTGCCAGGTCTCGGAGTGAGGCATGGGATTTCTACCCCGGGATGTTCTGCTACAGGCCATCTAATTATATGATTGGGACATATTACAATGAGCCTCCCCCAAAGGAGGCTTGGCTCTTGCTGGCTGTCTAGCCGATAGGCAAGCCACCCTCCTAGACTAAATTCTGTGATATGGAAGGGAGAGATATATTGTAATAGACATAGGACAATGGAACAGATTGATATGAAGGGAGAGGGGAAAGGAAATACTAACACAGATCAACATTCTGCTTCCATTCTGGACTTGAACATATTGCAATATTCCAGGCTGCTCTTTTATTTTCAAGGATGAAAATGACAGGAATGGAAGAAATGGAAAACAATAATGACAATGGTGAAGGGACAAATGGATGGAATGAAATAAAACCAAGAACTGAATATTTATATGACACTTTTTACATCCTCAGGACATTTCAAAGCGCTTCACAACCAGTCACTGTTGCAATATAGACAGACGTGGCAGCTAATTTACACACAAAGCTCCATGTATCACAGATAGAAATGTGGCAAGATTATTTGTTTTAGTGATATTAGCGGAGAATTAATTATATTCAGAACAGCAGGAGAACTCTCATTCTTTGCTTAAAATAGGATCTTTTACTTCACCCGAGATTGTAGTTGGAATCTCATTTTAACAGCTCACTTGAAGGACAGCACCTCTCTCTCTCTCTCTGTTGCACTGAAGCACACCAGCTCCCAGGAGTGGGATTGAACCCACAATTTTCTGACTAAAAGTAAGAATGCTACGTTTGAGCCAAGGCTGAAACTTAAAACATTGATGATGAAAGGGAGAAGTGGGGGAATGTGTGACTAAGAAGGAGAATTGATAATTTCCTGCAATGTGCCTATTAATTGCAAGGCATTAACATCACTTTTACTTAAAGTAAGTAAAATGTCCTTTGAAACTGAGGAACACAGAAATTTTACAGTCAATCAGATAATGTGGAACAATAACATCTTGTGTGTTTGCTTAGCGCTCTTAATCATACAATAACAAGAGCATTATAAAGGAAAATCCAACCCCAGACCAGATAAGCAGATATTGGTGACTAAAATCTTGGTTCAAGAGGTAAGTTTTAAAGGAGTGCCTTGAAGCTGGGAGGAGAGGTAGCAAGGCAGAGGGAATTATCGAGGGAATTTCAGAGCCTGTTGCTTTGGCAGGTGAAGAAGCGGCCACTAGCGGACCAGCGATTAAAATCGGACATGTTCAAGAGACCAGGGTTAGGGGAATGCAGCTATCTTTGAGGGTTGTGGGACTGGAGGAGAGTTTGGGGATAGAGGAGAGTGAAGCCTTGAAGGTTTTTGAAACAAGAATGCAAATTTTAAAATTGCTTAACCAGGTTTCAATGTCAGTTAGTGAGTACAGGAGTGCTAGGATTTCGTGCAAGTTGCAATACAAGAATCAGACTTTTGGTTGACCTCAAGTTTATGGATGGTAGAACACTGGAGGTTGGCCTAGAGGTAACAAAAGATAATGGTTTCAATGATGAACTGAGGCAATGGCGATATAAGGTGGTGTAGAAATAGATGCTGGAATCACATGTAGAACACCAATTAGGAATGCTAAGTTTCCTTCCCTAAAGGACATCCATGAACCAGTTTTGTGTTACATTTCAGCAGCATTTGAATCCTTTTTCCTAGTGCCAGTCCATAAAGTAACAGCTTTATTACATTAATTCCCATACTGGCCAAGCTGGGATTGTGACAGGACTCGAGTTTATTGGTCTAGTATATAACCACTCTGTAAAAGCTTATTTGGAATGTTCACTAATCCCCCAGTACTAAAGCTCTGAAAGTAAAAGCGTGGCATAGACAAAAAGACAAAGGGAATCTTGTGATGATAAAGGCTGAGAATGGTGCTAAGAGTGTCCATTAAGAGATCAGAATGTCTTTTTGCCTATGCCATTCCTATTAATTACAGCACCCCACCACTCCATCTTTACAATTTAAACCTTATCTGATTTTCCTTGTCTCCAGTTCTGACGAAGGGTCACCCTGACTCGAAATGTTGGCTCTATTCTTTCCCCACAGATGCTGTCAGATCTACTGACGTTTTCCAGCATTTTCTGTTTTTGTTTCAGATTCCAGTATCTGCAGTAATTTCCTCATATAGAAGATGACTTTAGCATATTTCACACTTGACTATTATTATTTCATGCTATTCTGTATAACAGCACCACATAGCAACAATTAAATTAGTCACTAATAACAATGATTGAAAGCTGGATTTTGGCTCAAATTGGAAAATTTCCCATTTGCCAGGCCTGCCTTGATTAAAATGTACCCCACAATGGGGATAGGGCAAGGGACAGGGTCTGGAAGAGATATTCTCTCAGAAACTCAATGCAGGCTCGATGGGCTGAATAGCCTCCTTCTGAACTGTAGGGATTCTATGATTCTCTGAATGTGTGACCTTTGCTGTGGAAGAGCAGATGCAGAATGCGGCTGGGCCCACTGACCTTGGCTGTAAAGCATTGACAACCACAGGCGAACCAAGATGGGCTGGTTAGAAGGCCCCAACTGAGTTCTTTGGGGCCTAATCTCAGCTGTTTAAAAGGTTGATAGGGCAAGTATCCCTCACATCTCATACCCCCTGTACTCTCCACCCACCCTTCATGAGCCTTAATACCATTCGTGCCAATTCATGCCCCATACCTTCCATATTACTTCCACTATCTCTTGGGTAATGGGAATACTAACATGACCTAACACTGAAAGTCCCCTTGATCTGATTGTCTGCATCCTCGGGTCTCAAAAGAAATGGTCGCAGAAATAGAGGAAGCGTTGGTTGGAAAATTCATTGGATTCTAGTAAGATCATTTATGGGACCTGGGTGATGCTGGCTAGACTAGCATTTATTGCTCATCCCTAGTTGCCCATGAGAAGGTGGTGGTGAACTGCCTTCTTAAACTGCTACAGATCCTCTCTTCTTGGAGAGGGTGATTTGCTAGAACTTATGAGGCGTGAATGTTATTTGCCACTTGTCTGACCAAGCCTAGATATTATTCAGGTCTTTCTGTATTTGTACATAGCAATTGTCTTTCTGCTTGCTAGGTGGGCAAATTCAGTGCCAAAAACTGAAAGAAAATTCTAAATAATATTCCATTCTAATTATCCACAAAGTCACACCCCTTTCTCCCAATGCATTTCTTCCCTTTCTTTGTTGGTGAACCAAAATGTGGACCCGACAAATAAGTTGCATTAACTCAGAAAAGTGTATCACTTTCTCAATCTTTTATTGAACACAAACTTACGGGATGACTTTAATTTCCTCTTTTCCATGAAGAATGTAATCAATTATTTTGTAGAAGTTTATTTCCTGTGGAGAAAAGAAAACAAAGCATTTAAGAATAAAAATATTGAAACAAAAGCAGTAACATTTACTCACAAAATAAATTGTAAAGCATACCCTTCCATCTGGTGTTCTTGGACCATCATATGGTGGTACCTCACCCATTTGTACTGGCCAAAGGTCAAAAAATTCCTACAGTAGAAAGAACAAAAACAAAATGAGTAGGAAGTTTGTTGGACATATTTCAGTAAAGTCAATGTTTCCATATTTAAAATACGGATGCAGAAAAATATCAAACCTTCTCCTTTGTCATGTCCAGAAGTGCAACTGAGTATCTGTCACAGTTCAAAAAGGCGCGTACTGTATACAGGGCTTTGTGAAACTGACGCTCAATATCAGTCAGCTCTTCAAATACTTTGCTTGCAGACCATAAGAGGACCTGTGAAATAAATGCATGTGGATTTAATTGTACCTGTAGGAGTGTTATATGAGGAAGAGATTGACTAAGTTAGGATTGTTTTTGCTGGAGTGATTGTGATCACTCCTGCAATGATTGTGATGCAGAGCAGGCCCCCCCCCCCCACCCCGCCTCCCCACTGATCACCTGTGGAATTATAGTAGGCCCTTTTCCCCCATCTGATCACAGGCAGAGTGCACAGTAGCCTCCCCCCCCAAATTGGTCTGCCCCTGTTGGGCAATGCCAAGGTGCCAGCTGACAGTGCCAGGAAGATACTGCCCAAGGGTCCTCATCCCTTTCCCTTGGCCTCCCCAGGGAGCCTCAATGGCCTCCAGTTCTACCAACGAGGCCAACGCAACTGTTCCCCATTCATGGGGGTTAGATGTTTTCCTCACCGGAGAGAACCTCTCCCAATGAGGCCATAAAGGAAGGTGAACCTGGACAATGGAGCACTGTGCTCGCTAATGCCATGTAAATTAACAATGTAAATCATTTAAATAACTTACTCAGCCTCTTGCCCATTTCCGTCGAGAGGCTGACCTCGCCAGAATTCCGGCTCTCGGAAGATTGCGGAAACCGAGGGATCAGGTGTGATCCTGATTTCTCAGTTCTTATGTGATTTTAACTGCTCGCTCTGTCCATCGATTGGCGTGCCAAGCCAGTAAGATCCCAGCCCCTATATCTCCACTATTCACTGCCACTGGGTCAAAACCTGGAAGTCCCTCTCTAACTGTATTGTGAGTGAAACTATACCAGATTGATTGCAGCGATTCAAGAAATGACACTTCTCAAGGGAATTAGGAATGGACAATAAATGCTGGCCTAGCCAGCAATGCTCACACCCGATGAACGAATAATAAAAACTGATGGCAGCACAGGTAGATAACGTCATTAAGACAGGCATACAGATCTCTTGTTTTTACATCTAAAGCATGGATCCCAAAACTGTGGTATACATATTCCTGAGTGTATCCTGGAGAAATAATGATAGATATTTTCATTACTATAAATTGCATCACATAAGTTGACTCCAATTTTCAGCCATAACATTTTGTACTTGTAATAACAGTCAGCCTCAACTTTGTACACACATTGGCAACTTTTATCTCCCTGCACCTTATAACTGGGTGCAAGGGACCAAGCAGATAATAAGGACTTTGTAGCTATGGTAAATGGGAGTTTAAGAAACACCTGCTCTTTTCATTGGATACCAATGATATTTCAAAATTGCAACAACCCATACCCATGTTGGTGGTTCACATTTAAACTCAACATTTTTGTTTCATATCTAGTTCATTATTCATGTTAAACTTGTAGCAGTAATTCTTATGTCTAGCAATATTAAAGCTGTAGAAGGTAAGGTAAATAAAATGCTGGGCTTTAGAGATTGCCAGAACTCTAAAAAGAAAATGGCAGTTCAAAAGTTTACCCAAGTTTAATAGAGTCAGAACAGAAGATAAAACTGCAGATGGAATTACTTCGTTGGAGAAATTGCGAAGAAGAGATAACTGGCTTACAGGTGAGTTTGAGGATAAACAGGAACAAACTACATCAGCATGGAGATTGGTGGAGCTTAAGAAACTGGTTTTCAATTCATTTATGCACTTGCTGGGAGAGGGGATTCATTGCAGTTTGGACCTTGTGTGTTCTGAAGCTCATAGGGATGCCCAGGGAGTTGTTCTGTGCAGTTAGGGCTCAGAAAAAGTCCTAAGGAGGCATTGGTGGAAGATGATTGCTTTGTGATGGAGAGCGTTAAAGTTCAGAAGAATCTCTGGGAGCCCTTTATAGCTTGGTGCAAATTGGTGCAGCTGTGAGACTGGAAATTGGAGACACTTTGGGCACTCCAGTTTAGTGAAGATAGTCAGCAAAATAGTTGAATGTGTGCCAATAATCAGAGGTAGGGCTGTAATTTTGAGCACTATGTGGAATGCAGTTGCAGGATAGGAGATTGAGCCATCAGATGGTGAACAATAATTGAGGAAGTCTGATTCAGAATGACTTTTGTGTCTAGTTGTTTAAAAATAGAGAGCTGAAATCTCTTATAAGATAGATAGACTTTTAATGTGATTGTATAACTCACTGATATCTAGACGGGTGCTGAGAAATCTCCGGGATCTTTCTTAATCACATTAGCCATTAATCCAAAATGTGTGGGTTAAGTTCATTGGCCATGCTAAATTGCCCCATAGTGTCCCAGGATGTGTAGGTTAGAGGGATTAACAGGGTAAATATGTGGGTGATGGGAATAGGGCCTGGATGGGATTGTCGGTGCAGACTCAATGGGCTGAATGGCCTCCTTCTGCACTGTAGGATTTCTATGATTTCTATGATTTTAATGTGCAGTGTAGTTTAATTGAACATAATTTGCTTGTTATTCATACGTACCACATGTTAACTCTGAATGTTAGAGATTTTTGTACATCAATTTACTTTTCTGACTACGTATGGTGCAGTTTACTTTGTTTAAAATTGTGAAATCTTGTAAATTTATGTTCCCAGTGAGTACCTGGGATTCCAAACTTCAGTTATTTTAAACAAAAAAGAAACTGGTCCCTAACCAGATTGTGATAGTGTATAAATTGAAGGATTTTTTTAAGGCTTCAAAGGTTGACTTCAATGCCAGCATCTGTGGTAATTTTTCTGTTTATTTATTTAGCTGGTAATTGTGGAAAGAAAGGTAGCTTGCAAAATTGGAAGGCAGAAGAGAGACAAGCATCAAATAGAGTCAAACTACAAAAAGACGCCCCTAAAGGAAGAAAAGGTTAAGGCGCATGGGATACGAGGCCAGGTAGCTAGGTGGATTGAGAACTGGCTGGGTAATAGGAGACAGAGGGTAGTTGTGGAGGGTACCTTGTCAGGCTGGAGGCCAGTGACCAGTGGTGTGCTGCAGGGCTCAGTACTGGGACCTCTCCTCTTTGTAGTATACATAAATGACTTGGAAGAGAGCGTAGGTGGTGTGATCAGCAAGTTTGCTGATGACACCAAGATGGCAGGATTGGCGGGTACTGAACTGGATTGTCAGGTGATACAACAGGATATAGATAGGTTGGTGCATTGGGCAGATAGGTGGCAGATGGAATTTAATCCTGACAAATGCGAGGTGATGCATTTTGGAAGGAATAATGCAGGGAGGAGCTATGTGATAAAAGGTAGACAGATTAGGAGTATAGACATACAGAGGGACCTGGGAGTGCAGGTTCACAAATCCATGAAAGTTGCGTCACAAGTGGAGAAGGTTGTTAGGAAGGCTTATGGAATGTTAGCCTTTATAGGAAGGGGTATAGAGTATAGGAGCTGCTGTCTAATGCTTCAGTTGTACAGAACGTTGGTTAGACCGCATTTGGAGTACTGCGTCCAGTTCTGGTCACCTTACTACCGGAAGGACGTGGAGTCTCTGGAAAGGGTGCAGAGGAGGTTTACCAGGATGTTGCCTGGCATGGAGGGGCTGGGTTACGAGGAAAGCTTGGAGAAACTGGGACTATTCTCCTTGGAAAGACGGAGATTGAGGGGGGACATGATAGAGGTATATAAGATACTGAAGGGAATAGATAGAGTTAACAGTGAGAGACTGCTCCCTAGACTGGGTACAAACACGAGAGGTCATGATTTAAGGGTGAGGGGGGAGAGGTATAATTTGGAAGTGAGAGGAAGGTTCTTTACGCAGAGAGTTGTGGGGGTGTGGAACGCGCTACCGAGTAGGGTGGTGGAGGCAGGAACGTTGGACTCGTTTAAGGTTCAGTTAGATAGACACATGAGTGAAACGAGGATGGAGGGTTTTGGTAGGGGCGATTAAATAAGGTTAGAACCTTGGGAGACACCGGAAAAGCAGGCTTGTAAGATTAACATTTTTGTCTTTTTATTCCGCAGGTGGAGGTCCACCTCATGTCAAACGAGGGGCATGCACACGGTGGGTCGTGCGTGGGCTGCTCTTGGAAGTTCCGGGAGTGGCCTAGTACTTCGTGTCGGTGTGTGTGCTTGATCGTGGACCGGTAGACGGGCGCCGCAACAACTCGGTGACTAGCACTGCTAGCTGTGCAGATACATGGATTTGGGCCTGTGTCTGTGGGAGTTTGCGCATTCTCCCTGTGGTTGCGTGGGTTTCCTCCGGGCGCTCTGGTTTCCTCCCACACCCCAAAGATGTGCTCTTAGGCTGATTGGTTTTACCAAATTGACCCTATTCTCCCCTGAATCTGGCTAAGTTAGGGGTTCCATTCGTAGACACACAGGGTAGAATAGGTGTAGGGTGATGCGGCGGCGCGGGCTCGTTGGGCCGAAGGGCCTGTTTCCCGTGCTGGGTTGTTCTTTGTTCTTTTTGTTCTTTGTAAAGGAATTGCAGGAGCCCCAGCCCTTGTCCAATAGGTTTGAGGTTTTTGCTCCTTGTGTGGATGGGATCAGGGACTGTAGAGAGGATGAGTGAACTGATCATAGCTCCGTAGTACAGGGAGCCACTCAAGTGGGGGGGAGAAAAGAGAAATGCAGTCATAATCGGGGACAACATTGTTAGAGGCATAGACACTGTTCCCTGTAGCTAGGATAGAGAGTCTTGAAGGCTATATTGCCTACTTCTGCAGACAGGATCAGTCTGGGATGGGATGGAGGGAGGGCAGCAATTGGGGTGGGCTGGTGCTCTGCCGGGGGGATCAGGGAGGGCGGGAGGATCTGCCGGGGTGAGGGGATCACCATTGCTGGGGGGGTGGCTGGCTGTACATTGGGGCGCTCCACAACAGGGAAGATCAAGACTGGCCTGAGAATTGCTGTGGACTGCGGGTGGGCCATGGTGGGGGCTGGAGGTGTAGCACTGTGGGGGTCCCAGGCTTGCCAGCAATTGAGTTGGCCAGCAAATGGGGAGACTGAGAGATCTCAACCACTGTGTATATGCAGAGCTCCAGAATTGTCAAACTCTGGCACAAATAGCACCCACTCCCCCATGCCCAGGTTTTTAATAAGATTCATGACTGGGACCTTTGCAGTGCACAGAGTGTGGAGATTCAAGTGAAAAGCAGAGCTGACAGAACAATCAGGATCTAGAAATTATCCTGAAATGCAGTGTTTTTGGGAGAATCGCGGCCATTGTTTCAAATATTATGTGCCTAAGCTTGAACAAACACTGGTCATACTAATGGCTCATGGTACAACTAAGATGTTTGAATGTATTTTATTTGGTACATTTTGTGCAACAAAGGAATTGACATATTAAAACATTGTGCTGGCAGGGGTACACAGGCAGCAGATTGATCTGGAAGCATCTAAGCAATAAGTAACATTTGCTAAAATCTGATCTAGGGCATAGGGTTCAAAAGCAAAGTGATAATTTGAATTTCTAGATAAATTTAATTAGGCTATTGTTGGATTATTGTGTACAAATTTGCTTCCCCCTTTAGAAGGCAAATTCATAACTTGAGAATGTGATGTGAAATCAATAGAGCCATTGCTGTAGATTATCAAGGATGGTGTTCGAGATTTTTCTCTGAAGTGGCGACGGTTAAATAAAAATCCAATAGACTTCCAAGATAAGACAAATAATGGTAGATTGATTTCATTGGCTGGTAAAAAGCCAACTCACAATTGAAAGTCAACACTAGGAAAATTAATAAGTTAGTTCAAAAACACTGTACACAAATGATGACTGGAATGTAATATTCTCCAAAGCATCATTGTCAAAACAGATTCCGTAATTACCTCTAAAAGCAAATTAGTTGCTGCTTGGAAAATGAATATTATGGGATATGTGAAAAACGCAGCAGTAAAACTAGGTAGATGGTTCATGTAGATATATAAAAACACCAACAGGGATGTAATCAGCTATATCTACACTTTAATGAATCCATTGAAGCTAATGGAGATGAAAATTGGGCATTAAAAAAGAAAAGCAGTGTAAAATAGACTGAGAGAAACACATTTCATGATATCGGTGATGACTCATTTTAATCGTTCTTTGGTTCAGATTACTTCCATTGTGTAATTACCAAACATTAAATACATGAGAGACGATTCCATCTATTTGCTAAGTGCAGCATTTGTGGAGACTTGTGTGCAGATAGTGGCTACATGGGATTTCTGTTTCTGCTTGCCAGCTCCTATTGCCTTCTCGATTAAAATGGAAGGTGGAAAAATCATAACTAGTATTTGAGCAAGCAGAAAACTCTGACAGCATGTTTATACTTTCATTAAGAATAAAGGGAAATTCTTACCCAAATTCTTTGTATGATAATGACAAATCATTATTTAGGAATGATCTTAACTTTTGTCTACAGGTATTGATTAAAAACAGTTCTATCATTGTTCATACTTGTCATAAGTATGTTATTAAGTTTAAACTATAAAGTATGTCAAATCTTATATTCAATACTTTACACAGAAATTTCCAATCCTTTATCAAGGAAGCCTTATTTTAGCTTTACCTGCCCTTTCCTGGTTTCACACCCATGGAGATAATTCAAATAGTAGATCTTGAGTGTTAAGTTGAGAAAATTGACATACTTTAACAAAATCTGTAAGTAAAAAGAATGCATTTTTAATATAATGGACTAAAACTAATAAACATATGTCTCTAAACTTCACCGGTCTATTTGCCCTGATGTTAGGGCTCAAATGTTCGCAAAGCTGGAATGACTCCAGAGCCACTTAATAATGGCAGTCAAGACCATTTCTAGGATTCCTAACTCCATTCTCAATGCCCCAAATTTTCATTTATGTGAGATAAGGATGCAGGTAGGAGCTGGCCCCTGACCGTGTCAGTTTCATTGGGGGGGGGGGTCAGCATCTCCTCACTCCTGCAATTTTCATGGTGTGGGCCACCTTCCCCATGATTAGTGGTTCACAGCCCCTTAGTGGAGTTGTGAACCATATAGTCTGGATTCGGGAACCTTTTGAAAGCAAAGTTCAAAAAGACTTACCCATGCTTTCATTATCCTTCCATGACCCTCATGTCCTCTGCTTTACAACTCGGTGCCATCTGAAGCACTCTAACTAGTGACACCCACAAGTTCTTATACTCATGTCCTCCCGCCACTCCCCATGGCACTTGATATCTTTCATGCCAACTCACAGCCTTTCCAAGTCCATTTACCCAGAATGAACTATGCATGTAACCAGTGAACTATATAATAACAAGTTCAGAACTGTTGAGAGAAAAATATGCTATTCTTGAAAAAAAAATCTGTATTCCATTTTAACAGAGTGAAACCAATGTACTTATGTATTATGTACATCTCCACTTTTTTTATATCAACATACATATAAAAAACATAGACATCTGGAGGATAACACCTCAAAAGTTAGCCTTTAGCTAATTCCCTCAATCTTGTTACAAAAGTAAGGTGCACAAAATGAAAGGGTAAAAAGACTAGAGCCAGCAGTAAAAGGCCTCAAGAGCTGCTTCCTTTAGAAAAGCAGGTCCACAAGTATTTGGCATCATTTTTTCCGATAGACCAGAATGATGGAAATTAGGAAGTGCATAGTGAAGACAAGTCCATACAGGTGTCTTAGCATATATCGGTCTATAGCTGAATGCAGGTTAGGTGGATTGGACATGTTAAATTGCCCCTCAGTGTCTAATGATGTGTAGGTTAGGTGGGCTAGCCATGGTAAATGTGCAGGGTCAGGGATTAGGGCGGAGCAGGGTAGTGGTTGTAGCTGGATAAGATGATCTTTCAGAGGATAAGATGCTCTTTTGGAGAGTTGGTGCTGACTTGATGGGTTGAATGGCCTCCTTCTGCACTGTAGGGATCCTATGGATTCATGACTCAGTGGATATCAGACACCGGGAGTATGTCATTTCTCAGCCTCAGAATATTAAGCAAATGATACAACAGAGGCAACACTTCAGTGTGAGGCAAGTTTTAAAGGTACAGTCAGTATCAGCTCCCAATACAAACTGCATGACAGTAAAATATATCTCAATCCCTTGAACCTTTCATACCACATGATCACTAAACCCTGAGCTTATATGTCAGAGCAGCTAGAATAAGTGAAAAAGACTATGGTAGACAGTTGGATAAAAGACAATGGCCAGAATCTTATCACCATTCATACTGGTGTGATTTTCCCATTCTACCGCTGTGAACAGAGGTTTGACTGCCCACTAAATTCTCCAACTTTGTTGCAGCGGGAGCGTGGCATGAACAGCAGGCAAGATCACACCCAATGTATTGGAGGAATAATTACGCTTGATGCTTTGGGGGAAACACTCGTGGGTTTCCAGAATGCCAATGATTAAATAACCCTTTAAAAGCATTAGTTAAAGCATTATGAAAGGGCCTCAAACAGCAGTAGAGACGCACAACTGTCATTGTACGCCAGAAAACCAGCACAATTTTTATTCATCCTATCTTTCAGTCATCAAAAAAGAAAATCATTACTAAAAATGTGTTGGAAAAGATGTGGAATTTCAATGCCTTAATTTTCAAAATATACATGTAGACAAAAGTGTATACAATATATTTGTCCAAAAATCTGAAAAATTATTACGTCTTCATCTGTTGTGGTGAAATGATCTCCATCTATTTTGTTTATAGCCATTATAACAGCAACTAAGTCTTTTCCATTCAGTATTGGGGTTGCCAGGACATTTCTTGTTTCATACTCTGTAAGGACATCCACAAAGTCACAGAAACGATCATCCTACAAAACAGAAAATAGTCAATCAATATAATGGAAAACAATGTTCAAAGATCATACCTCCTTGTACTGATAGTAGTTCATCAAATTTTGACAACTATATGTGAAAATTGCAGCCATTTGAACACTCTCAAAATATATCACAAAATCTATTATGGACACCTCCAGAAAGTATCATTACTATATCAGGTCCTAAATTCCAAAGGACTTTTTCCTACTTTAATGTGTTAAACTATCTTTACCACTATGAAGCAGGTCAGTGTGAGGCAAATTATCAACTCCAGCTTGTCCAAGTCAGACAGCATTTTGGCTGGAATATGCAACATTTAAATTAAAAAGAGGAATCCCAGCTTTAAAAGTGAGTATATGAACCTGCTTAGAGTTTATTCCCTAGAATATTTGTCAACGGTCATTAAGACTTGTAGACCAATTAATCTCTAATGTACAGGGTTCTTTCAACTGTGTGAAAACTGGAACGATTTTGAATCCTTGTGTTCTTTTTGGGAAATTTAGGAATTGAAACTCAACTTGGCAACATTCCACTGCTGTCAGTTCACAGAATAGCAAGTCTGGTGAAAGATGCAGGTGAGTGGAAGAGGGCCAGCAGTGGTTTTTAGGCCTATTCAACAAGCACCACGGAACTACTGAGTAGTCTTTAATAAAAATTCTCCTATAGGGAGTATTAATTAGTGTAATCATCTGTCATTAATGGATATTGGCATGTTTTTATTTATTGATAGCAATTCAACACGATCATCGATAAATATCTTAGTACTGGCTAAATACAGAATTATTTAACATATGAAAATTTTGATTCGGCATTACATTTAACAAAAGGAAGAATTTGAACTCAAGAATGGAAAGCTGGTGTAATACACTAGCAGTTCAAGGCCCAGTCAATTTTAATATTCATTCCCTCATTAAACTGACAATCTGAGTGACCAAAGCAGGCATCCAAAGCCAGGACCAGGCTTTGAACTTGCAATGATAGAAGGCCAAATTTAATATGGTTACATTCCACGGGATTGGGGAGCAAGATGTGTATGGTGTCTTGAAGGGGGTAGGAGAAGGGGTGAGGTGGTGATGAAGGTGCTGTTGGAGGGCCTAAAGACACCCATAATGACAATGGTCCAAATTTTCTTTGTGGGTCCATGTGTGTTAAACTTGTCTCAAAGGGCTTTGCAAGGTGTTGTGTCAGGTTTTATTTGGTAAGCAGGCAATGATGGAGACCACTCAGCAGCCAATTAAAAACGAACTGTACTCCAAATACTTCAATGATATGTGCCAATTTATATTTATTCAAACAGCCACCTGAACTGTCTAAGGATCAGTGACATTGAAACAGCTGGACAGTAGGAAAAAAGTAAGGAGTCTATCACACTTCTGTTCTGAGATCAGGTCTTTCTGTCTTGGGGTCCAGGCATGAAACTTAGGACTTAGATAGTCTGTAGATGTATTCTGGTATTAGCTCAACACTTCTTTTGGTATTGCTTCTAAACAGGTTATAGAGTAGGCACATAACTTTTAGACATGATTCCACCATTTCTCTCTATTTCTCGAAAGAGTTGAATACGTGACAGGCTAGTGGTATGTTGTTATCTACGTCACACGTTCACAGATCCAATCTGTTAACCCTTTATACCATACTGCCCTCAAGTATGCTATCTTACTTTATAACATGAAACTATGACTATGATTATCTGGCCCGTGCTGCAAATTCCACGAAGGCAGGCCTTTCAAACTTGCATTCACGGCGGCAAGAGGAGCCAAAAAGTTGCCTATGGATGCAATCTTCGCAAAATTGCATGGTAATTGATAAGATGAGAGAAGTGGGGTGAAATTCTTTGGCTTCATAGGTGCCTTTCTCACTGATTTTACAGTACTCAGTGCAATTTCAGAGTGCCAGCGAGGGTCAAACAGTCAGGTGGAGGGGCGGGGCGTAAATACACCAGTAACACCAGGATTCTGAGAATGGGCACACTGATCTCAAACTTACATTCGAGGCCCTCCCTCCTCAGTGGTGCAAATCCCATTTTGAGAGATTTGCTAGATTTAGTGGCCATAACAGAATTTGCGCTGGTGAGATCTTGGTTTGAGATCTTCCCCTGCCTTTCTAAGGATTATCCGGTTCATGCACAGAAAGAGCATGAATCTGATTTCCATGTATCTGAATATATTTTAATATAACTAATCAGCTTTATGCCATTGTATCCACCCACAACGTATCCTCCCTGCCCTGGCGGCATGATGCCATGCCAGTTAAATCACTACTGGTTTTTAAAAGCAGAAACCAGTCATGGTAATCATGCCAGAGACAGAGGTGCAAGGAGGTCCTGGAGGTTGGGTGCCAAGGATGTGCATTGCACCCTTGTGTCAGGGATCATCAGGGAGTACTGCCAAGTGGTAGTGCCAATTAGGTGCATAAAGTGGGAAATGCCCAGGGGGCTCTGGCATGGGGGGAGTGTAACCCTTCTCCATGGGTGTGGGTTCCCCTTACGTGTGATGGTGAGTGGTGGAGGTGAAAGGAAGAGCCTGATGACAGAATGGGGGAGCAGCGGAAGGGAGAGTCCTGATGATAGTCAGGGAGAGTCCTGATATCAATGGCTGTGAAGGAGAAGAGTGCCCTCCGAAACTTCCATAGTGGTGGGTGGAGTG
This sequence comes from Carcharhinus amblyrhynchos, assembly GCF_965287045.1. Taxonomy (NCBI): domain Eukaryota; kingdom Metazoa; phylum Chordata; class Chondrichthyes; order Carcharhiniformes; family Carcharhinidae; genus Carcharhinus; species Carcharhinus amblyrhynchos. Next base: position 45,095,129 of record NC_137336.1, read on the forward strand.
AGGGGATTGGTGGGGATTTCTCTCATTCTGAAGGGAGTCTAATACTTCGACAATTTTTGTAAAAATCCCATCTATTCCGCTTTCATTGTCACCATGTTGTGAGATAGGGCCCTTCTACCTTGGACATTAGTAATGGGACTTGGTACTCAGACTGTAGACATACTCTGGTATCTGCTGAACACATGTTTATTGATACAATTTCTAAACGGGTTACAGAGTAGACATGTTGCAATTAGGCATAGTTACGACATTTCTCTCTCTGTCTTGAGAGGAAAAAGAAGAGTCTAACACATGACAGTCTAGTGTCAGTGGTACATTATCATTTATAGCATACATGATGGGACAATGATTAGCACTACTGCCTGACAGGGCCAGGGATCTGGGTACAATTCCGGCAATGGATTACTGTCTGTGTGGAGCTTGCACTTCCTCCCTGTATCTGCATGGGTTTCCTCCGGGTGCTCCAGTTTTCTCCCACAGTCCAAAGATGTGCGGGTTAGGTTGATTGGCCATGCTAAATTTACTCTCATGTCAGGGGGATTAACAGGGTAAATGAGTGGGGTTACGGGAATAGGGCCTGGGTGGCATTATGATCGATACAGATGCGATGGGTCAAATGACCTCCTTCTGCACTATAGGGATTCTATGAGCATATCCTATCTGTTCACACTTTATAATGCAACTTCCATCTAGTGGAATTAAACTTATTCCTGAAGCATCAAAATGTTTTTCTCAGCAGGTTAACAAACTTTTCATTAATTATATTGCTGCAAAGGTACTTTTCTAATGATGGAAAAAATTAGACTATGGAATATATTCAGAATATATTCCAATTGCATATCCTACTAGTAATGACAACAAGTGTGAGTTATGATACATGATCACAAAATATTTTCTTTGCTTTACAGTTCTCTGTCACAGATTTGAGTTATAATACATTAAATATTAAGCAATGATAAATTTTTTGATAGCCATTCCATCAGCAGCAATGGGGTGACAATCCTTAACAATGGATTGAGACAGACAGAATTAAATGTAGTTAGATACAGAAGTATCCTGTCATAACTACTGGAATGTTATATAATGTAATTGGACCTTGAGTACCACCACATAGTCTTTCATTCAGGGATCCACATGCTCATTTCCTGACATAAAAATACTGGACCCAAAACTCTGATCCCATATTTGGGCCATTGTCATCACAATCTCTTCTCTTTCCATGATGCCTACCATTATAAGGGGAGGCAATGGCCTAGTGATATTATTGCTGGACTATTAATCCAGAAAGTCAGCTAAGTTCTGGGGACTTGACTTCAAATCACACCATGGCATATGGTGGCATCTGAATTCAATAAAAAATGTTTGGAATTAAATATTTATAGATGACCATGAAACCAATTGTCATTAATGTATTTTAGGGAAGAAAATCAGCTGTCCTTACTTGGTCTGGCCTACATGTGACTCCAGAGCCATAGCAATGTAGTTGACTCTCAACTAAGCTCCTAACAAGGAAAGCTAGGGATGGGCAATAAATGCTGGCCAGCCAGGAATACCCATGTCCCACAAATGAATTTAAAAAATAACATTTTTACCCATTAGACACAGTGCCTGTTCAAACATATCTATGTCTAAAAAAAGCCTGTACCTGGAAATGTAGCAAACACATCTATCCTTCAAAATAATACCGGGATCACCCATATCCCTCTCACAGAGTCAACTATATCGGAAAACAATTTTGTACGTAACTTGAATTCACAAAGTAAAACTAAAACAATGAATATGATAATAATTATCCTTAACTGAAACAAAAAAAAACTTCCAACAATACATGAAAATGATTGTAGAAATCCCCAATCATATTGGAAAATATTAGCATATGTGCTCGAGCATATAAGAAAGCACAATAATGAATCATGAATCACGGAAAAATAAGTAAACATCCCTAATTATAACCATAAATATTAATAAAGGACATTCCTGTCACAAAAGGTAGTGATTATCTCTGATAGCTTAGAAAGTTTAAGGCCAGAATCTTATCACTGTTCATGCCAGTGGGATTTTCCCCATCCTGCTGCAGTGAATGTAGATTTGACTGGGCGCCAAATTCTCCAGCCTTGCTGCAGCAAAACATGGCATGAATGACTGGTAGGATCATGCCCTAAGTGTTATAGGGAACAAGAAACTTTTGTATTGTCCGATCCTAGCACAGACTTGTCAGACCAACTGATGCTTTTCTATGTCATGCGGTACCATTCTATGATTCAAAAGTGAGTTATTGATCTCTCAATTAAAATAATTTGATCACAATACTAAGTAAGATAATATCTGGGATATATGTACAACATTAGATTTAAGACATAAAAGTATAAAGGTTTGGATTACATTTGCTTTTACTTTGAAAGTTCATTTTGAAATTAATAAATGATCAAGTATACTCAATCATAGTAGTTTAATTTTCTGATTATAAAATGCAAAATGTTTTGAAAAGTTACAATTTACAACTAGTAACTGTGCTGACAAAGATGTCCCACTAAATCAGCTTGTAGAGTATGACCTACAAAATAATCCATTGCAGCTATAAGTGTGACAGGATTAGTTAGATTTGATCATTTCATTTTAATACTCAAGTCTTTATGAAACATCTATAAAATCAATACAGCCTAGCATATTATGCAAATCTGAAATACAACTAACTAGCCTTATCTTTTCACAATTGCTGACTAGCTGCTGTGCATTTCCAGTGGGTTTTCTTCCATCACTAATCATCATGTAGTAATTACTGTAACTATTGATTAAATGGCTTTTTGGGGCCACTGAAAATTTATATTTGTAAGAAAGAATGCTACAGACTAACACTGAATATGCAAACTGCTGTCAGTGAGAGTCACCTATTAATGTTTTGTTACAATATACCTTCTTACCTACTATAATAATGCATTTAAAATTATATTTAAATAAGCAGAAAGATGACATTTTTGGAGCAAATTCCTGGAATACTTATTGTGAGTAATATTGTGTCTACTACCCGTATCAAAGAGGAATAAAATATCACATTTATTCTCATTTTGGTCCATTGTACATCTTCATAGAATCCCTACAGTGCAGAAGGAGGCCATTCAGCCCATCATGTCAGCACCAACCACAATCCCACCCAGGCCCCATCCCTATAATCCCACCTATTTGCCCTGCTAATCCCCCTAACATTAAAGGGCAATTTAGCATGGCTACTCCATCTAAACCGCATATCTTTGGACTATGGGAGGAAACTGGAGCACCCAGAGGAAACCCACACAGACACAGGGAGAATGTGCAAACTCCACACAGACAGTAACCCAAGGCTGGAACTGAACACAGGTCCCTAGCACTGTGAGGCAGCAGTGCTAACCACTGTGCCACCGTGTCACCCATCTCTTCCCATTACATTGCAAAATATGAATTTTTATGAATCACATCAGTTCTACATAATCTGCAGCTAGAATTAAAGAAATAAACTCAGCAAACTACATTTATCTATTCCATTTTATGTTGCTTTGGCAGGCTTTACGTGTCAAAAACTCATCTGGATAGAATCAGGTTTCTTTATACAATTGAATGGAGTTATGTAAATGAAGTATTTTCACCATGCTTTCTTAAAAACACATTTTGTGATGCATTACATTTTTATAATCCTTTTACATGTGGAGTTGAATCTAAAATGTAGAGATATAAGAAGCTAAAATTTCTCACTTACAACTGGCGCTGCACTGGTCCTACAGTAGCTCTGTCGGTCCTAATTATTACCAATGAAGTACTGATTTATTATTCGTACATACAGTACCTGCTTGAAAACCAGTTGGTATTTGTTTTAGATCATCTGTATTTGTAGGAAAAAAAAATTGTCCTTTGCAGATGTGATTAGGTGGAAATAATTACAGATATCTTAAACCTATTTACATGACTACACAAATATAATGGGGAGACATACAAAGCATGAAGCAGTTTCTCCAGCGAATTGTTAAGCTTTTTTCTGCTATGTATTTCCATATAATATTCTGCATCTTCCCTGTTTGATTATTCAATGCAGTGCTCATGTAATTAAATCTGCTGTTTTTTTGGTCATATATCTTAACGTACTCTTAATCTGATTTGCATTTGAACAACAATAGCTTCTCAAAATGCCTTCTGCTGAAAATAAATTATGTAGGTCCTTTATGCTGCAAAATCTGCTGAAATAGCATAAAAGAACTATGCAATGTTTGGGGTGTGGTGGGGAGGAGGGGGAGAGATGTGGTTTAGGAAGCACTCATTGCTACTGAAAATAAAATTGGATTCTCATACTTGCTAGTATATGACAGCTCTCCGTCCAGTGCCAGCAGAAGCTTCATTATAGGTAATAATTGTGTTTAAGAATTCAGCAGGTCAAGTCCTATTTGAACTTTTTTTTAATGCTGTACTAGTTATTCATTTCTGATAACAAAATTGCTGTTATACATTCATCACACTTTCCCCTTCAATTTTATTGCTTAAGTAAACACACCTACTTTTAATCCTTAAAATTTAAATGTTAATTCATATTAGTTTACCTCTAATGACATTTATAGATAATTTTGTGTATCTCTTTCCTGTAACTCTTTGTTTCTCTCACAATCGATAACTCTATTTCTTATTGCTTTTGCACTCTGAAAAAAAATGAGTGAGACACTCATTATTTGCCTTCACATGATTTTCCTTATCATAACTTCTTCATAATGCTGCTAACCCTGTCTTTCTGTTAGCTTCTTCAAGTCCATTTTACCCTGTCTTCTTTATATCTACTTCCTCAGTATACTTTATTCCTTTACTCAATTTGAATATTTTGTTTTCTCTTGCTAAGTCACATTTCATGGTTTTGAGAAGTATAAACAATGAAAATTAAATATGCGGGTAAATTCCTTTGCTTGGCAATGGAGTTTCTATAAACGTTGTAATGCAAAGTATATAGATAAACTTATGCCATTATATTAAATGCATTTACAGCATCATATATAATAGTGCATCATTGAAATTAAAAAAAAATACATCCAGTACCGTTCTTTTATCGTGGACATTTATTGTTTTCTTAGTCTGAGCCACATATCCAATGATCCCAGTGTCAAGAGGAAAAACTATTTCACAATCTGGCTGAACAAAACAATCTTCGAAAGTAGAATCTTTCTGAATATTGAACAGCCTGGTGGCAAGTTCAGGGGTGCCATTTCTGGATCTGTACAGGAACAAACTCATGCGATCTGCTTGAAGGAGAAATGTAATCCTCCTGAGTATATTAAACAATGTTTTTTCCATATTAACATCCTGCAGGTCTCGAACCAGCTCAAAAATTATTTCACTTTCCTCGACACAGTTTACCTTCCGGTGAGTCTCGACATCTATACTTGTTTGTTGAGATCCCAGCAAGTTAGCAACATGTAGAGATCGCAGTCTTGAATCATAGTATTCTTTGGCAAAGGCAGGATTACTGTCCAGGAATTTCTCCACTTCTTCTTTCGTTGCACTCATCTTGGAATGTATATTTCCTTTCCTTTGCCACGCACAGTAACAAAATAAATTTTCCGAAATAAACTAACAACATACAATCATTCCTTCCATTCCAGAGTTTATGGAGTAACAGTGCTTCATGGAAACAGCAAGCTTACTAACACCACTTAGATCCAAGGCAAGTTGCACCACTTAACAGCTTTCAGTGATGCTGAAGGTGAAAGTAGGATTACAATTGATGATCACATGACATTGATTAAGCCTGAACTAATCAAAAGAAGCTATATTTCAATTTAAGAGATGAGCAATTGTGTATGTCAAATCTTAACTACTAATCCCCAATGTCTCTTTAATTATACAAAGAATTGAAACAACTCTTTGTAGCTTTGCATAGTAAAATGTATTCAGTTAATGAGTAGTAAGCTCCTGTAGCATAACGTAACCTTTTAATCAACCCTGTGTGAATTGGAACAAACACAAGAATTTATATTCCTGCATGTTGCATTATTAATGTAAGGATACACTTTCAAATTCTGTTCACATTTTACTTGAATTAAAACCTGAAACATTTCCCACAAAATAAAGAATTGAAACATTTTGGATTGGGTTTGAATAGAAAATCCTCCTGTCATCCCTTGTTGATCTAAATGCTTATAACAGGATGAAGACATCTTTATCTGCGGATTATCTGCATGGGCCTTACAGGTACAAGGTTATTCTTGTAATGGTAGCAGTGAGTAGGTGTAATAGCTGACACTATTTTAGAAATGTATTTTGAAACACTCGACATTAACACAGAGCAACACAAGTTATTGAAAATGCAGTTTTGAAGATAGAACTGTACAGTGCAGAAGGAGGTCATTTGGCCTATTACGGCTGCACTGACAACAATCTCACCCAGGCCCTACTATAATACCATATATTTACTCTGATAATTTCCCTGACACACAGGGCAATTTAGCGTGGCCAATCAACCTAACCTTTACATCTTTGAACCATGGGAGGAAACCAGAGCACCAGGAGGAAACCCATGCAGACACAGGAAGAACATGCAGCCTCCACATAGACAATCACCTGAGGAATTGAACCTGGGTGCTGTGTGGCAGCAGTGCTAACTGCTGTGCCACTGTGTCACTACAGAGTAGATTATCCCATCAGGCAGAAATCACACTTTCCAAAAGTGTAAGGGAGATGCCTTTAAGGTGTACAAGTCATTGGATGGACACATTAGGAACTGATAGAACATAGAACACTACAGCACAAACAGGCCCTTCAGCCCACAAGTTGCACCATACCTACCAGACCATAGAACTGTCTGTAACTCCCAATCCCATTAAATCCCATATACTCATCCAGAAGTCTTTTAAAAGACCCCAGCGAGTTTGCCTCTCCCACCACCGACAGCAGCCGATTCCACTCACTCACCACCCTCTGAGTGAAAAACTTATCCCTAACATCTCCTTTGTACTTGCTTCCCAGTACCTTAAACCTGTGTCCTCTCGTAGTGACCATTTCAGCCCTGGGAAATAGCCTCCGAGAATCCACCCTATCCCTCTCAACATTTTATAAACCTCTATCAGGTCGCCTCTCAACCTTCGTCTCTCCAGGGAGAAGCGACCTAGCTCCCTCAACCTATCTTCATAAGGCATGCCTCCCAATCCAGGCAAGATCCTTGTAAACCTCCTCTGCACCATCTCAAGAGCTTCCACATCCTTTCTGTAGTGAGGCGACCAGAACTGCGCACAGTACTCCAAGTGGGGTCTGACAAGGGTCTTATAAATGTTACTCAGGTAAATATGCTGCTTTCCAACTATTTAGAAATTGATTATCATAAAATCATGTGTGATTCCTGTCCAAAAGTGTGTATTCAACTATTGACTGTCCAAGTCAGAAGTACAAAGTACCAGAATAACCCTGTAGGCCCAGGAGGTCAGTTTCGAACTTACTTATGAGTGGCAGGAAATCACATGCTGCTTCAGGATTTAAATTTTTGCACAGCTTAGAATATCAGGGCCGAGATTGTCCCAAAGAATTCTCAGTCCCCAACGTGCGGGAAAATGGGAGAAAATCTAACTAGATTTTTTTAGCGAGATTTCCAGAATGAATCTCTGATACTCTGTGCATCACAGAGTGCTCAGCTTGGTTCACACCAGAAATCGGGGGGCAGGCCTTATACCCACCTGAGAGGCCGATAGCATTAGCCCTGAGTGGGCCATTGTGCATGTACCAATCTACCAGCATGGAGATCGGTGTATGTACTGTGGCCCCGCATTGCCTGCTCCAGGTCACTGGCCAGCTCGATTGCTACTTGAACAGTGCAGCGAGCTTGGAGAATTGTCCCCGCAGAAATTCCAACCAAGGACAAAGCTGCTGAATTGGCTTCACAAACTGACTGACATGACTGGAAAGTGGATTTAAAGGGTGTTCACTTGTAGCATCATAATCACTAGGATCCTATGCACTATATTAAGTAATGTATTTTCACAACAATTTTGTGCAACCAGATTGCTGCTTTCTGATGTTCCCCAGCTCCCTACTTTACCCTAGCTGAATGCTCAGGGATAAAGTTTCTGCTTTGGGCATAATTTTGGAAGTGGGATGACAGAAGGGAGGAGCATGAAATTAGACACCATGGGAGTTGCTGTGTTTGGTGCTTGCCCACCCCTGCCTGCTATCAAGGGCAGAGGAGGGAGTACTTAATGTCTCCTCCTGCTGGGATTTGGCTCATAATGGAGAGGCTGATGCCAAGTGTTTGACTGAAATTATGCACATACCAGGATGTTATGATTTAAAGTTGTTGAATTCAATATTGAGTCCAAGATGCTGTAGAGTTCCGGGGTGAAAGACGAGGTGCTGTTCCTCGAGCTTGCACTAAGCTTCATTGGAACACTGTAGCAAGTCAAGGATAGAAAGGTGGGAGCAAATGAAGAATTAAAATGACAAGCAATAGAAGCTCAGGGTTATGCTTGCATCCTGAATGGAGGTGTTCTCCAAAACAATCACCCAGTCTATGTTTGGTCTCTTCAAAGTAGTAAGAAGTCTCACAACACCAGGCTAAAGACCAACAGATTTATTTGGTAGCAAACGCCACTAGCTCTGCCCCTTCTTCAGGTGAGTGGGGAGTTCTGAACACAAACAGGACATTTAAAGGCACACACTCAGTTTACAGAATACTGATTAGAATGCGAGTCTTTACAGCTAATCAAGTCTTAAAGTTGCAGACAATGTGAGTGGAGATAGCATTAAGCATAGGTTATAGAGATGTGTATTATCTCCAGACAGGACAGTAAGTGAGATGTTTCAAGCTCAGGCATGTCATGGGGGTTACAATTAGTGTGACATGAACCCAAGATCCTGGTTGAAGCCGTCCTCACATGTGGAACTTGGCTATCAGTCTCTGCTCAGTGACTCTGCATTGTCGTGTGTCGTGAAGGCCACCTTGGAGGACGCCTACCTGAAAAGAGGCGAATGCCCATGACCGCTGAAGTGTTCCCCAACAGGAAGAGAACAGTCTTGCCTGGTGATTGTTGAGCGGTGTTCATTCATTTGTTGTCGTAATGTTTACATGGTCTCCCGAATGTACCATGCTTCGGGAAATCCTTTCCTGCAGCGTATCAGGTGGACAAAGTTGGCCGAGTCGCAAGAGTATAAACCGTGTACTGGTGGATGGTGTCTCATGTGAGATGATGGCATCTATGTTGATGATCTGGCATGTCTTGCAGAGGTTGCAGTGGCAGGGTTGTGTGGTGTCGTGGTCAATATCCTCCTGAAGGCTGGGTAGTTTGCTGTAGACAATGGTCTGTTTGAGCTTTTGCGGTTGTTTGAAGGCAAGAAGTGGGGATGTGGGGATGGCCTTAGCGAGATGTTTGTCTTCATCAATGACATGTTGAAGACTCTGGAGAAGATGTCATGGCTTCTCTGCTCTAGGGAAGTACTGGACAATGAAGGATACTCTGTCCACCGTGTCCCGTGTTTGACTTCTGAGGAGGTCAGTGCAGTTTTTCACGGTGGTGCATCGGATCTGTCGATCGATGAGTCGAGCGCCATATCCTATTCTTATGTGGGCATCATTTCAGTGTCTGGAGGTGTCTGTTGTGATCGTCCTCATCTGAGCAGATCCTGTGTATACGGAGGGCTTGTCTGTAGGGAATAGCTTCTTTAATGTGTTTAGAGTGGAAGCTGGAGAAGTGGAGCATCGTGAGATTATCCATGGGCTTGCAGTATAGTGAGGTGCTGAGATAACCTCCTTAATGAAGATGTGTGTGTCCAAGAATGCAACCGATTCCAGAGAATAGTCCATGGTGAGTCTGATGATGGGGTGGAACTTATTGATGTTGTTTCAGTGATTGTTCAAAGTAACACAGGGAAAGTGGATGAGTGGAATTTGGTGCAGAGTATGTCTTGGGCAACGTGGTTTTGAATGATTCTAAGCTTGTGAAGGCAAAGAACTAGGTGGTCAGACAGGATTGCATTGCAATAGTCAAGTAGAAAGATCATATAGATATCATAAAGAATAAAGAACAGTACAGTACAAGGCCCTTTGGCCCTTTAAGTCTGTGCCAATCATGACGCCTGCCTAAACTAAAACCGTATGCATTTATGGAGTCCATATCTTTCCATTCCCCTCCTATTCATGTATTTATCTAGATGACCCTTAAATGCCGCTGTTGTACCTGCTCCCACAATCTCGCTGGGCGGTGTGTTCCAGGCATTCACTACTCTTTGTATAAAAAGTTTGCCTCGCACATCTCCTCCAAACTTTTTCCCATACACCTTAAACCTATGTCCCCTAGTACTTTACTTTTCAACCCTGTCCATGCCACTCATAATCTTGTAAATCTCTATCAGGCCACCTCTCAACCTCTGTCATCCCATTGAGATCAAACTGAGTTTATCCAGCCTCTGCTCATAGCTAACACCCTCTAGACCAGACAACTAGTTGGTAAACCTCTTTTGTACCCTCTCTAAAGCATCCACCTCCTTCTGGTAGCATGGTGACCAGAATTGTGCAGAGTATTCCAAATGAGGCCTAACTAAGTTTCTATACAGCTACAGTGTGACCCATCAATTTTTATACTCAATGCCCTGACCGATGAAGGAAAGCATGTCATATGAATTATTGACTATTTTATCCACCTGCATTGTCACTTTCAGTGATTGGTGGACATGTACGCCCAGATCTCCCTGCCTATCAACGCTCCTAAGGGTTCTACCATTTACTGTATGATTCCGACATGCATTGGACCTTCCAAGATGCATTATCTCACATTTGTTCAGGTTAAACTCCATCTGCCATTTCTGTGCCCAAGATTCCAATCGGTCTACATCTTGTTGTATACTCTGACTATCTTCTTCACTATCCACAATTCCACCAATTTTTGTGTCGTCTGTAAATTTACTAATCAGACCAGCTGTACTTTCCTCCAAATCATTTATATATATTACAAACAACAAAGATCCCAGAACTGATCCTTATAGAACACTGCTAGTCACAGCCTTCCATTCAGAAAATAACCCTCTACTGCTACCGCCTGTCTTCTATGCCCAAGCCAGTTTTGAATCCATTTTGCAGCTGTTCTCTGATCCCACGTAACTTCACCTTTCATACCAGTCTACCATGAGGTACCTTGTCAAAGGCTTTACTGAAGTCCATGTACACAACACCCACTGTGTTTCCTTCATCTAACATCTTCGTCACTTCCTCAAAAAGCTCAATCAAATTAGTGAGGCACAACCTCCCCCTCACAAAACCATGTTGTCTGACATAATAAGTCCATTTGTTTCCAAATGTGAATGAGATTTTCAGCAGCACATCAATTAAGACAAGTTTGACATCAGGCAATGTTACTGAGATGAAAACAGGTGGTCTTAGTGATGTGAAGATATATATTCAGAACTCAATTTCTGGATCAGTCTTTAAACTTCCTTCATGATAAGGCTAGCATTTGTTTTCTTTCCTCAGCTTTCCTTCAGATAGTAGTGGTGAGCCATCACCTTGAATACTGCAGCCCATCTGGAACAGCTGCACCTACAGTGCTGTTAGGAATGCCAATAAAGATCCAAGTCAGAAAGGTGCATTGCTTGAAGGTCAAGTTGTAGGTGTTCTTATCTGTTGCCATTGTATTTCTAGGTGGTAGAGGTCACAGGGTTGGAAGGTGCCTTCAAAGGTGCCTTCGTGAGTTGTTGCAGTGGATCTGTAGATGGTACATATTGCTGTCATTGTTCATCAATGGTGGAAGGAGTGAATGTTTAAGGTGATGGATCAGGTGCCAATCAAATGGACTACTTTGTCCTGAATGGTTTGGAGATTTCAGTGTTGTTGGAGTTGCACTCATCCAGGCAAGTGAAATATATTCCATCACACAGCTGATCTGTATCTTGTAGATGGTGAACAGGTTTTGGGGAGTCAGGAGATGGGTTACACACTGCAGAATTATTAGTCACTGACCTGTTCTTGTAACCACAATATTATGGCTGGTATTGTTAGGTTTTTGATCAATGGAAACCCTCCAGATGATTTCACAACACTCCTCACATTTACGAAGCATTTAGATAATAGGTTCTTGTTAGAAGGGGATTCAACGAATGTCAAGGGATTATGGTTAGAAATAGAATCTTGTTGGAAACAGTCATTGCATGGCACTTGCATGACACATATGTAACTTGCCATTTATCAGCCTGGATATTGCCCAGGTCTTGTTGGACATAGACTACCTCAGTATCTGATGAATTGAAAATGGCACTGAACATTACAGTCAAGATAGTCATTGCCTAACGCTTGTGTGGTTTATCAGCAGTACGGTAGCACGATGATTAGCACAGCTGCCTCACAATGCCAAGGACCCTAGATCAATTCCCAGCTTGGATCACTGTCTGTAGCAGGTTCTCCCCATGTCTGTGCGGGTTTCGCCTGGGTACATTGGCCATGCAAAATTCCCCCTCAGTGTACCCAACAGGTGCCAGAGCATGGTTTTCACAGTAACTTCAATGCAGTGTTAATGGAAGCCTACTTGTGACCCTAATAAATAAACTTAAAACTTATGGTCCAAATCTTTCTTTATGCTTAATTATCTTAGAAATTATGAATGGAAGTGAATAATGCAATCATCAGCAATACTCTCTACTTTTGCCGACATATTAAATGTGTGTAATTCAAATATAAGGATATCCAGATTCTTCTGAAAGTCAACATCTCCCCAGTATCTCATCATCTAAGAAATATTCAACCTCTCTATTTTTACTATCAAAATGCATAACTTGAAATTTCTCCATGACAGCAAGAGGCCCTTTGGCCCATCATGTCTGCACAAGCCTTCAAGCACTGTTTATTCTAATCCCATTTTCCAGCACTTGATCTGTCGCGTTGTACGCGATAATGTTTCAAGTGCTCATCTAAATGCTTCCTAAATGTGAGGAATGTTATGGAATCATCAGTGAACTTCTGACATTATGAGGGAGAGGAGGTCATTGATAAAGCAGTTGTATATGACTGGATATAGGACATTACCCTGAGGAACTCCTGCAGCAATGTCCTGGGAATGAGCTGATTGATATTCAACAACTACAACCATTTTCCCTCACGCGAGGTATGGCTCCAACCAATAGCAAAGGGAGAGTTCTATCCTGAGTCTCATTTATTCAGTTTTCCTCAGACTCCTTGTTGCCACACATGGTGAAATATTGCCTTGATGAAACATAGAAACATAGAAAATAGAAGCAGGAGTAGGCCATTGGGCTCTGCGAGCTTGCTCTGCCATTAACTTTGATCATGGCTGATCATCAAATTCAATATTCTGGTCCCATCTAAGAACATATGAACATAAGAAATAGGAGCAGGAGTAGGCCATCTAGCCCTTCGAGCCTGCCCCGCCATTCAGTAAGATCATGGCTGATCTGAAGTGGCTCAGTTCCACTTTCCTGCCCTCTCCCCATAACCCTTAATCCCCTTGCCTACCAAAAACCTATCTACCCGCGTCTTAAATATATTTAGCGAGGCAGCCTCCACCACTTCAACGGGCAGAGAATTCCAGAGATTCACCATCCTTTGAGTGAAGAAGTTCCTCCTCAACTCTGTTCTAAACTGCCCCCCTCCCTTATCTTGAGGCTGTGCCCTCTAGTCCTACTGTCCTTTCTGAGCGGGAAGAACCTCTCCAGCTCTACCCTATCCATCCCATTCATCATCTTGTATGTCTCAATGAGATCTCCCCTCATCCTTCTAAACTCTAACGAGTACCAGCCTAGTTTATTCAGCCTCTCCTCATATCTCAACCCCCTCAACTCCAGTATCAGCCTAGAGAACCTCCTCTGCACTCCCTCCAAGGCCAAAATATCCTTGCGCAAGTGCGGCGACCAAAACTGCACACAGTACTCCAGCTGCGGCCTCACCAGTGCCCTGTACAGTTGCAGCAAGACCTCCCTACTTTTATATTCAATCCCCCTCGCTATGGAGGCCAGCATCCCATTCGCCTTCCTGACCACCTGCTGCTCCTGCAGGCTGGGTTTTTGCGACTCATGCACAAGGACCCCCAGGTCCCTCTGCACCGTAGCATGCTGCAGCTTTTTGCATTGCAAGTAGTAGTCCTTCCTACCATTATTCCTACCAAAGTGGTAAACCTCACACTTGCCAACATTAAATTTCATTTGCCAGTTCCTTGCCCATTTGCTCAGCCTATCTAGATCCCTCTGCAGACTTTCCACACCCTCCGCCCAATTTGCAAACTTCGACACCTTACACTCGGTTCCCTCCTCCAGATCATCTATATAAATGGTGAATAGCTGAGGTCCCAGCACCGATCCCTGGGGCACTCTACTAGTCACCAACCGCCAATCCGAATAGCACCCATTGACACCCACTCTCTGCCTCCTATTTGACAGCCAATCCCCTATCCACGCTAACACCCTACGCCCAACTCCATGCCCCCTGACCTTCTGTAACAACCTCTTGTGCGACACCTTATCAAACGCCTTCTGAAAATCAAGAAACACCACATCCACCGGTTCCCCTCTATCCACCGCACTAGACACATCCTCATAGAATTCCAATAAATTCGTCAGACACGACTTCCCCTTAACGAAACTGTGCTGCGTCTGCTCTATCAAACAATTCTTCTCAAGATCTTCCCCCCCTATCCCTTGATCCCAGTAGCCCCAAAAGCTATATCTAATTTCTTCTTGAAACCACACAACGTTTTGGCTTCAACCACTTTCTGTGGTAGTGAATTCCACATGTTCCTCATTCTCTGGATGAAGAAATTTCTCCTCTACATCACTGCACTTCCTCTATAGTAAGGACATCCTTCCTCAGATAAGGACACAAAACTGCACACAATACTCCAGGTACGGCCTTATCAATCTCTGAACAATTGCAGCAAAATATCCCTACTCCTATATTCAAATCCTTTCGTATGAAGGCCAGTTGTCTTCTTTACTGCTTGCTGTATCTATGTGTTTACTTTCAGCGGCTGATGCACAAGGCCACCAAAGTCTCACTGAGTGTCCACCACTCTCAATTTACACCCATTCAAATAATAATGCCTTCCTTTTATTGCTGCCAAAATGGATTGCCTCACATTTATCCACATTAAACTGCATTTGCCACACGTATGCCCGCTCAAATCACACTGAAGGATCTCGGCATCCTCCTCACAGCTCACCCTCTCAACCAACTTTGTATCATTTGCAAACTTGGAAATAATACAATTAGTTCACTCTTCCAAATCATTAATATATAACGTGAACAGTTGGAGTCCTAGTACAGTTACCTGTGGCATCCCACTAGTCACTGCCTGCCAACTTAGTGTCTCAGGCTACCCGCACAGACTCTCATAAACTATGGCAAGGTCTGCATTTCATAATAGGCTACAAGATGAAGCATGTAGAATTGTCAGCACCAATGCACCCTTCCCCAGTGAACTGAAAGCATTCTATGCCCATTTTGAGCAAGAGGTCAGCGAGAGCATGCCTTGCCCCTTGGAAGCCTCAGCCGAACCGGTATCCAAGTCACCATTGCAGATGTCAGAGCAACCTTCTTGAAAGTCAATCCATGGAAAGCAACTGACCTGGTTGGTTACTGGGACGAGCACTCTGATCCTGAGTGGATCAACTGGCAGGTATTTGCAGATGTCTTTAACCTCTCTTTACACCAACTTGAGGTCCCTATCTGCTTCAAAAAGATAACCATTATCCCTGTACCAAAGAAATGCCAGGCAGTTGCTTAATATTATTGCCCAGTGACTCTGATATCCACAATTATGAAGTCCTTTGAAAGATTAGTCATGGCACGAGTCAATTCCGTCCACATAGACTACCTGCATCCACTAGAGTTTGCCTTTCACCACAACAGATCCACAGCAGACACTATCTCCCTGGCCCTACACTCAACTCTGGAACACCTGGATAGCAAAGGCACTTATGTCAGACTCCTATTTATTGACTACAGCTCAGCCTTCAACATCATTATCCCTATAAAACTAATCTCCAAACTCCATGGCCTAGGGCTCCACTCCTCTCTCTGCAACTGGATCCTAGACTTCCTAATCCACAGACCGCTATCAGTAAGGATAGGCAACAACACCTCCTCCACGATTATCCACAACACCGGTGCTCCACAAGGCTGAGTCCTCAGCTCCTCTCTATACCCTTTATACACCTACGATTGTGTGGCCAAGATCCTCCCCAGCTCAATTTTCAGGTTTACAGATGACACCACTGTAGTGGGTCAGATTTCAAATAATGATGAGACAGAGTACAGGGAAGAGACAGAGAAGCTGATGAACTGGTGATGACAATAATCTCTCCCTCAATGTCAGTAAATCAACAGAGATAGTCATTGACTTCAGGAAGCATAGTGGAGAACATGCCCCTGTCTACATCAACCGGGATGAAGTGAAAATGGTAGAGAGCTTAAGTTTCTAGTTTAACTATAGTTTAGAAAGCCCATCAACCCTCTACTTTGTCAGAGGCTAAGGAAATTTGGCATGTCCACTACTACTGTCACCAACTTTTACAGAAGCACGATAGAAAGCATCCTTTCACAATTACAGCTTGGTATTGTTCCTTTGTCCAAGACAACAAAAAATTAAAATGGCCGTGAACAAAGCCCAGTCCACCACTCAAACCAGCCTCCCATCCATTGACTCTGTCTACACTTCCTGCTGCCTTGGAAAAGCCCCATGTACTCCAAACATTCTCTCTTCCATCTTCTTCCATCAGGAAAAAGATACAAAAGTCTGAAATCACGTACCAACCGCTCTAGAACAGTTTCTTTGCTGCTGCCATCATACTTTTGGACCTTGTATTAAGTTGATCTTTCTCTACACTCTAGCTATGACTGTTAAACTAAATTCTGCAGCTTCTGCTTTCCTTGTCTATGTACAATATGCTTTGTCTGTTTTGCTCGCAAGAAACAGTATTTTTCTCTGTATACTAATATATGTGACAATAATAAATCAAATCAAACCAATCAGAAAAAGACCCAAAGGCGAGTCATGGAGAAATTTTAAGTTATCCATTTTGATAGTAAAAATAGAAAAGTAGAATATATCTTAGATTATGAGACACTGAGAGATGTCAGTATTCATAAGAGTCAGGATCTCATTATGTTTGAATAACAGACTGGCAGACTTCTATTGGGACACTTCAGCGTGTCAACTGATCTGTATAGACGGGGATATGAGTAACACTAAAGATAGTGAATCCCTGCATCAGTGTGATCTTGACACATGTTGAAGCCAGATAAGAAACCATTCCTCTTTTATATAAAGGATGAGGTTTCTACAGCAGGAGTCTGATCATTAGCAGTTACTATGACTACAAGATCTGCACCTCTAAGGACTCTGCTAGATGTAACTCAGGAGTTGCTAGTAGTGTGCGGTATAGGAAATCCTTTGACTATAGATTTATGGCTAATGAATTCCTGCATGCCCTTCACCAGTCATTGCATAGACACAAGTGACCCACGTAGACATGTCTGCTTAGGCAGAAAGTATTTTTATACACAGGTCCTGTGAAGCCTGAATCTTTAAACCCTGTAGCAGAGGAACCAATTTGGCCTTTGGAGTAACAATTCCCTGAACTTCAGCTATCACGACCACCTACTCCTCATAGGAAACTCAAACTTATTGGAGTTACTCCCGATTTTGTTCCGTAATGAAAAATGGGTATTGGCAAATTACAATGTTGAAAAAGATTTCTGAGCTCATGAACATTAAAACTACTGCAACTGTTTTTTTAGTTTGGTCATCTGTTTAAAGGCACAGCCACTTGTAACGTTTTGGAGTAAATGAATTATTAAATAAGTGAATCATTCAAACTCTGACTCATTAGACTTTGAGACATGAACTAAACCATTCCATTTCCTTACAAAAATACAAACTGAAACCTGGATTCATTGCCAGGTTGCAATCCTTCTAGCATTTCTAACTCCCAAAAAATGTTTTTCCAAGTTAATGAATAAGTTCTGATTTCACAGTACTCAGTATAAAATGTTCATTGTCAATTAATATGTTTATTGGCAGTAGAAAATATATTCCATAAATTTCCACTTTTACTCTTTAGGATTCTGACAAAACATCATAATTTGTAAATATGCCAATATTAAATACTGGTAACGTAAAACATTTCACATCCCAACCCACTTTCCTTTGCATCCTAATTGTAAACTTACAGGTTTAAAGAAAGTCAATTATCTTTAGGACATGAAGTGAAGAGTGCAGTACTTTGTAAATAAATTGGTTTTAAGTGTGACAAGGCAACGCTGTTAATAAGAAGCATGAATCAATGTGTTTCCATTTCAATCAATTATAAACCAAAAGGGCCTATCTGTTTCGCCTGATTCACGATAAGAAGTAGAACTGTAAGGACTCTTGTAGCAAAGCAGCCGTGAATTGAAGGCTTGTGGCCAACATAAACCATGACTCTGACTGACTCTTTTATAATTTTCTCATGCCAAGAAAGCCAATGTCTGCAACATCTATGCTATACTTGAATTAATTTACTGCATTCAATGTCTGCCCTGTAACGTTACACTTTTTGTTACAAAAGATAACTTAATATATTGTAATCAATCCATAAACCAGGCATTATCTTACATTTGTTTACATTTATCCATCATTTAATGCTGCATATATTAAAAATAAACATTTAGCAGTGACCAAGATACTAAGATTTCACAAACTCTCGAACCAGGAATAAAAGCTGCAGCTCAGAAGGGGGACAATGCACAGACAGTTTTGAGTAAGTGCTTTCTGCAAAGGGTGAATTGCCCAGATAGACAGTGGAGACACATAGCATAGATATATTTAAGAGTGAGTTAGGTTGCTTTTTGCAAGAGGGTTGGTGAATTTTTTTTGTGATTGGCCAAACAGTCTACATAAGGGTGGAAGTTTGATAGCCCCCGTAAACAAATTTGAGGATTGCACTAAGCAACTAAATCATGCCGGTTGCTACTGGTACAAGCAGAACACCAAAGTTGTGCTGTCTATTAAATTGCATGAAAATCCCTTTGTAGCTGTCTGACTTAATTGGAAGCCTGATTAACTCATGGTAAGGCTGGCACCACTTAAAACTCTGACCTCTGACATGCTCTGACAAAGAGCCATTCTTACTCAAACATTGGCATAATTCTTCCTCCATAGATGCTGTGAGACCTGCTGAGATTTTCCAGCTGAGTTTTTGTACCACTTAAAGGGGATGTTTATTCTGACTACAGCAGGCACTGGAACTGCTACTGGAGTAGAACATAGAACATAGAACATAGAACATTACAGCGCAGAACAGGCCCTTCGGCCCACGATGTTGCGCCGACCAGTTACAAAAACAATGACCCACTAGCCTATACCAATCCCTTTTCGTCCATAAACCTATCCAGAGATCTCTTAAACGCCCCCAAACTAGACGCATTTACAACTGCAGCAGGCAGGGCATTCCAATCCCTCACCACCCGCTGGGTAAAGAACCTACCCCTGACATCCGTCCTGTAGCTACCCCCCCTTAATTTAAAGCCATGCCCCCTCGTGCTAGCTTTCTCCATCCGAGGAAAAAGGCTATCACTATCCACCCTATCTAAACCTCTAATTATCTTATATGTTTCAATAAGATCCCCTCTTAGCCGCCTTCTTTCCAACGAAAACAACCCTAGATCCCTCAGTCTCTCCTCATAGGACCTCCCCACCATACCAGGCAACATCCTAGTAAACCTCCTCTGCACCCTCTCCAACGCCTCCACATCCTTCTTGTAATGCGGGGACCAGAACTGCACACAGTACTCCAAGTGCGGCCGCACTAGAGTAGTGTACAGTTGCAACATTACACTGCGACTCCTAAATTCAATCCCCCTACCAATAAACGCCAAGACACCGTACGCCTTCTTGACAACCTTATCTACTTGATTCCCAACTTTCAGGGATCTATGTACACACACACCTAGATCCCTCTGTTCATCCACACTATTCAAAGTCCTCCCATTAGCCCTATACTCGACACATCTGTTGCTCCTACCAAAGTGAATTACCTCACACTTCTCCGCATTAAATTCCATCCGCCACCTCTCGGCCCAGCTCTGCAACCTATCTAAGTCTCCCTGCAGACTATGACACCCTTCCTCACAATCTACCACACCTCCAACTTTGGTGTCATCAGCAAATTTACTAATCCACCCAACTATACCCTCATCCAGATCATTAATAAAAATTACAAACAACAGTGGCCCCAAAATAGATCCCTGAGGCACACCACTCGTAACTGCACTCCATGATGAATATTTACCATCCACCACCACCCTCTGTCTCCTATCTGATAGCCAATTCCTGATCCAACTTCCTAGATTACCCACAATCCCATACATCTGCATTTTCTGCAGAAGCCTACCATGGTGAACCTTATCGAACGCCTTACTAAAATCCATGTATACCACGTCAACTGCCTTACCCCCATCCACCTCTTTGGTCACCTTCTCAAAAAACTCAATAAGGTTAGTAAGGCACGACCTACCCGCTACAAAACCATGCTGACTATTTCTAATCAATTCATTACACTCCAAATAACTATAAATCCTATCCCTAATAATTTTTTCTAAAACCTTGCCCACAACAGAAGTAAGACTCACCGGTCTATAATTCCCGGCAAAGTCTCTGTTCCCCTTCTTAAACAATGGGACAACATTCGCTATCCTCCAATCCTCCGGGACTACACCAGAGACCAATGACGACCTGAAGATCTGAGCCAGAGGCTCTGCAATCACCTCTCTAGCCTCCCAGAGAATCCTAGGGTAGATCCCATCCGGACCAGGGGACTTATCTATTTTCAGCCCCTCAAGAATTTCCAGCACATCCTCTTTATCAACCGTAATACTGTCTATTTTACACCCCTGCAACCCAATGTCCTCCTCAGCTATATTCATGTCCCCCTGCGTGAACACCGAAGAGAAATATTGGTTCAATACTTCTCCAATCTCCTTCGGTTCCACACACAACTTCCCCCTGCTGTCTGTAACTGGCCCTAATCTTGCCCTGACCAACCTTCTGTTCTTGACATACCTATAGAATGCCTTAGGATTCTCCTTAATCCTATCAGCCAAAGTCTTCTCATGTCCTCTTTTAGCCCTTCTCAACTCACTCTTCAACTCCCTCCTAGCCAATCTAAAGCTTTCTAGTGCACTATCTGAGCCCTCCAATCTCATCCGAACATAAGTAGTTTGTGTAGGTAAAAAAAGTGTACTATGGCACAACAAGGGAGAGAGTATGTATCTTGGTATCTGATACTGCATTAGCTGACCTGCTGGAGGAGGCGAAGAGAAGGAAATATGTGATCTAATCAAAAGGGATGTGGATTCCTCCAGACGAGCTCTCAGATGGCAGTGGGTCAAGCTGGCCATGGTGGTCAACTCCAGTAGTTTGCATCAATAGAAACAGCAATTATCTCACAGGTATAGGCAATGTGAGTGAACGTATCTTCACGAGTCATATCCACAAGTTGCCCAATTGACCCCAAACATTGCTCAATGCTCACTTATCAATAATCTTTATCACAGCTCGTACCTAACATTCATTTGCTCACTTACAGCATTCTTTATCACAGCTCATATCCAACATTCATTTGCCCATTTATCAACAATCCTTATCAGAGCTCATACCTATAATTCATTTGCCATATCGCACTATCACATCTTTAGCACTGTGGCAAGTCTCTAATCCACAAACTTTCATATACTGATAGATATTCAACCATGACATCCACATCATCCAAACACATTGTGCCACACTCACTGGCAAGCTCACCTCTCTCTTCCATAACAAGGATATGCGTAACTGGAGATAGGACAAAGTAATTGGGGGGGGGGGGGGGGGTAGATGAATATGCAAGACTTTAACCGCATAGAGGAGATGATGTCATAATTGGAGCAGTCATTGCTGAGGCTGCGACCAGTGGCAGAGCTAAATCCATTCAAGGTGACAACATACTCATGGCAAATCCTCTTCTCACATCCCAAAGCCCCCTCAACCCATCATTTGCTTTACAATCTGCATAGCTGTAAGCATGCATTGGTTACATTTCTTCTTGCCCTTTCACCTCAAACAAACCCTTGTGTCTTTCTTCATTTAGAAACCTGAGATAGTGCAAAGCCTATGGGCCCTGACAATATTCTGACAATAGTCCTGAAGAGGTGCTCCAGAACTTGCTGTGCTCTTAGCCAAGCTGTTCCAATATATCTGTAACACTGACATCTACCTAGCAATGTGGAAAATTGTGTAGGTATATACTGTATACAAGAAACATGATAAATCTAACCTGGCCAATTATCACCCCTTCAGTCTACTCTTAATCATCAGTAAAGTGATGGAAGGGGTCATCAACAGTGTAATCAAGTGGCACTTACTCAGCAATAACCTATTCATGAATGCTCACTTTGGATTTTGCCAAGATCATTCAGCTTCTTACCTCATTACAGCTTGGTTCCAAACATGGACAATAGAGCTAAATGTTAGGGATGAGATGAGAGTAACTACTCTTGGCAATAAGGCAGCATTTGACCGAATGTGGCAATGACCCCTAGCACAATGGGAACCGGGGGAAACTCCACTGGTAGGAGTCACACCTGACACAAAGGAAGATGGTTGTGGTGGTTGGAGGTCAATCATCTCAGCTGTAGATATTACTGCAGAAGTTCCTCCAGATAGTGTCCTAGGCCCAAAAATCTTCAGCTGCTTCATCAATGATGCCAGCATGCAAGACATTCATATAATGTGGCATACAAATGTTGGGATTCATCTGAACAATGCCTGGGGCTGCCTCCAGTGTTAAAAATGGAGACAGCCCCAACCCTGGAGCTTGGAACACCACAGCAATGGGCCAGTGTTTATAGATCATAATGGACTGGATTTTTAAAAATAATATTGGAGCTACATTAGAATCTCAATGCAGAGGGCAGAATTCTTAAATTTTGAGACCAATCGTGGTGGGAGCGTATAGTGTCACACATTGTGGCAGCTGATGGGAAAACACATCAAATCTTCCATCTCCCAAACTCAAAATTATGCACCTAGCGATTTTGCTCTGGATTCAATGGTGAGGCTAACATGGATGGTGCATAGTCAGCCATCATGTCGAGGCACAATGTTGGAAAGGCGCGCAACTGCACCAACCCACCATTGAAGAAAGAAGATGGACCTCTTGAAAATGAGGATAGATCTCTGGGAACACTATGAGACTGGGAGATGGATCTTCTGAGACTGACAATGGATCTCCAGGAACATTCTGAGACTGGAAGATGGACGACCTCTAGGACACTGACTCTGGAAGTTCCAGCTGCAGATGTCACAGGGTGTTCGTGTTGTTGGCTTTGTCAGCACTTGTTACCCATTCAGCTTGTTATGTGAACTTTGCTGACGCTTAAAAATATATTTCAATACCTGTGTAACTTGTCTTTCTGGTGCTCAATTTTTTTCAGTCAGCAATAATACATTGAGATTTGGTAACATAATAATGTTTGCCTTGAGCTATAAAGCTACATTGTCAGGATAATGAAATTGTGTTACAATAACAGAATGGGTGGAATTTCAATTTGCTACAGTAATAAAACAAGCTTCATGAATCAGCCTTGTGTTCTAGAAACAACCAATCTTCATTTCCAATGAAACAATTTCTTTATCTCAATTTAGCTCTTCCCAGATATAAAATACTAACAAATTTTCATAACCAACTTTTCCTAATCCTCGGTATTCGCAAATGAATAAAATATTGATTAACAAGATTTGTGTATCAGAATTAACACATGCCAACGGCAATTTATAAGGGGTTTTGTGTTTTTACTAACATTTTTGTAGATTACAGCTGTTTTGCCGCTTTAGCTGTTTTAATTCTGCTGTTTCATACTTCTGAATTTTGTTCTGATGAAGTTTGTTGTGGCACAAGAACCAGGTGGTTGGGAAATTTCTCCTTTGCCTGCATGTGTGAAAACAGAGGTGGTGGGGGTGGGGGGAGGGATCCTCCCAAAAGTGCCGAATTGGTGAGAAAACTGCTCTAAATCACAACTGTTTTTTTCAGTGCAACTTCAGACCTGAATCTCCCCACTCTGTGCAATGCAGAGGTCAAATCATGAATATCACTAAAATCGCAGGGGTGGGGTGGGGTTGGGGGGGTGGGGGGGGTTGCTATTCGTGCCGGAGTTTGCCAGTTCCAGAACTCTGAGCATGCACAGTAACTCCTATCTGTCAGTCTCCCCGTTTGCTGGCCAGCTCAATCGCAAGCCATCCTGGGACCCCCACAGTGCTGCCCCTCCAGCCCCCCCACAGTCCCATCATGGCTCCCACAACAATTCCCAGACCAGCCCTGAACCTCCCCATTCCAGATTGCCCCAATGTCAAGCCCAGCTGCCCCCCACAGCAGTGGCAAACCCCCCCATCCCCTCACCCTGGCAGATCCCTCCCCGCTGATCCTCCCCCAGGAGGCAGAGCCCACCCCTCTTGCAGACCACCACACCCCCCAGCCCCCTCCAATCACTGTCCTCCGTCCAGCCCAAAACAATCCCCATGCAGAATGGCAGCAAGACCCTCTACCCCCACCAATCGCCCCTAGGCCCTGCCCACAACAGGACCCACCCCCTTGGCACTGCCTAATGCCTGGTGGACAGTGCCAATGTGCCCCCTGGGCATGAGCACTTTGCCCCTTGGGCAGTGCCGGGGGCACAGACTGGCACTGACAGTGTGTCCATGCCCAGGGGGCACCACCCCTGCCATCCGATCCCCTAGGGGCCATGATTGCCCCCCTTCATTCTGGTGGGGTCTCCAGCTGGTTCCCCAAATGCGGGGAGCCACTGTAAACCTCACCAGAATGAAGTACTCCTGGCACAGTGGGAGATGCTACCAGGCCCCACAAGTTCTATGCTGGGCCCAAAAATCAAAATATATTTACAAAATATATTTAATTTAAAAAAGATGATTTAAATGATTAAAAGAAGAAATGACTTCTTCTGATGGATTCAAGTACAGTCTCAATTGTAACTGTTCTCCGAAACTGGAAGACACATGTGCATTCCCGACACATGCACAAATCCTGCAAAATGGCCGACATCCAATTATCCGGACTGGACCTGCCAGAAAAGTTGCAGGTCGCAATGGGAGAATTGGGCCCAGGGTATCAGTCCTACTCCTGATGAAAACGGAGCCTATCTGAGGAAGTTCCTGCTCCCTGTGAGAGTGTAAGCAACTTCACCCAAAAGAAAACTACAGGCATCTCCTTTCTTCAGAGTGCTGATGTGAGCAGGGTTCAGTTTCAACAGATCTCCATAGACTGAACAAGTATGTTTTCAGGCTCAGGGTGTTTTAACATGGTGTTGGGAGATGATTTGGAAGAGTTAGAGATCTTTTAAATACTGAGAATCCATTGGCTGGATCTTATGCACTCTGCTCCCCCACTCCTCCACCCGCACCCGCCCCCCCCCCCCCCCCCCCCCCGCCCCCAACACCCCCCTTCCCCAATCTAGGCACATTCTCAGTGGTGGGAGAGGGTAGAAGTGACACCTAAAATATGATGGCAGGGTATCCTACTGCCTTCCCACCCTCCCCTGACCCAGTCCCCATAATATGGTGGTAGAGGGGTGAGTGAGATGCCCACTTTCTAGTACCCCCCCCCAACAACATTTAGGCCTATTTAAGTCCTGATTACTTAAGAACCTCAACCCACTTCCACTGCCATAATATCCCGAGTAGTAGAACTTAGGCAAGCAGGTTGGCCATGTTATTCACCAAAGTTGAGAGAAAAATAGGCAGGAAGGGGGATGCCATGTATGCATCTGGGGAAGCCCTCTAAGACCATAACCCTCACACTGTACTCCTTGTCTGGCCTTCAAAACACCACCCCCCGTCCCCCCCCATCATTGCTCTTAGGCTCCCCGATCACTTTCCACCCTAAAAGGCCCAACTTACTTGTCTCTGGTGACTATGATACTTTGTGGTAGTCCCAGTGTTCACTACTGAGTTCTGGTGCTGCTGACTGTCAGAGCTGCTGCTGACCATTCTTAAGGTGGAGGTCCAACCCTCAGCTTGTTTGGGTGATTGGCAGCGTGTTACCACTGTGGGGTGGCCTTGTTTAAAGTCAGTCCACTTTGCAATCAACTTTTCTTTTGGGGTGGGGGGGTCAAACAATACACCCCATTCCCAGTTAAATTCAGCACCATGAGCCTGAATGGCATCATTAACCTATTGCTCTATTTGTGATTTACAAAGTAAGCGGCAGCAAAGAAAATATAAGCAGTATAAAGGTTAACTTTTTCAGCAATGTGCACTGCACAGTGAAATATTTTACTTGATGCAAAGATAAGTTTTTTAAAGAACAGTTTTTTTTAATCAGTGAAGGCAAAGGCTGATGAGGACAACTTTGCGTGACAAAGAACAGAAAGGCGCAGAATTCAGGTAACGTGCATTTTAATAATTTTTTTACCCACTGTGGGATTGGGTGGAACACCTGGTCTGGTCTACACATGCCTTCAGAGCCAATGTGGTTGACTCTACATTGTCCTTGGAAATGGCCTCGTGAGCCATTCAGTTCAAGGGCCACTAGGAATGGGCAATAAATGCTAGCCAGCCAACGAAACCCATGTCCCACGAATGAAAGAAATGATAAACAGAAATAGTTAATTTCTGGTTACTTTTTTCCACCTACAGTATCATGCCTGGGAAAAGATGCAAGATTAATTATCAAACAATCCAACTCAATGGATCATTCAGTTTAATCAATATAGTCTTTTGGAGAAAAATGATTAAAAGATAAGTATATGTACTTTGTAAAATACCAGGTTAAAGCCCAACAGGTTTATTCAGTATCACAAGTTTTCAGGGTGCTGCTCCTTCATCAGGTGTGGGGGTTAAAGGTCCTGTGCGGTGAAGAGGTCTTGTTCAAACTTGTGCATGAAGATTTGGCATATTGAGGTGCAAATTTGGTCCCCATGGCTGTTCCATATGTTTGGATGAAGAACTGGTTGTTGAAGGTGAAGATGTTGTGGTCCAGGATGAAGCGGATGAGTTGTAGTAGTGCATTTGGAGATTGGCAGTTGTTGGCTTTAGTTCAATATACCAACATCTTCATGCATCAAGTTCAATAAAGACCTCTTCACTGCAACCACTCACCTGATGGAAGGAGCAGCACTCCGAAAGCATGTGATACCGAATAAACCTGTTAGACTTTAACCTGGTGTTGTGAGACTTCTTACTGTGCCTACCCCAATCCAACACCAGCATTTCCACATCATTAAATGTACTTTGGTATTCCAGACATAGTGAAATGTTTTAAAGGTGTTTCAGAGCTAATGGATCCACTTGTTAATGTACTTGAGCATAAGAATTCCATTTCATAGACATTAGCTGCAGGAACTACCAATTGTGCAACAAGACGATGTGGTATCTCCAGATTGATCTAAGGTAAATCTTTTGTGTTATGTACATGTAACGCCAGCTGGCCCATATTGCTTTGAGACCAAAGTTGTTCACTTCCTATTTATAATGTAAATAGAGGAAATATGTAATGCGGCCACAATATTCAAATACATCAACCTGATAATTCACAATCTCCTAGATTGCAAGTGAGTTTTGAAAAATGCCATACCTTACAGATCCTCATTATGTTTTCAATTAAGTGCTAAAAACTAAATCTCACTTTTATCTTAATGATTGGCACCACATCCAGATACATCCACTCCCTCCACCTCCAACACTCAGTAGCAGCAGTGTGTACTATCTACAAGGTGTACTGCAAAATTCACCAACAATCCTTAGACAACACCTTCCAGA
Organism: Carcharhinus amblyrhynchos; assembly: GCF_965287045.1. Classification (NCBI taxonomy): domain Eukaryota; kingdom Metazoa; phylum Chordata; class Chondrichthyes; order Carcharhiniformes; family Carcharhinidae; genus Carcharhinus; species Carcharhinus amblyrhynchos. The sequence goes on from NC_137336.1 coordinate 45,122,902, forward strand.
CCCACAACCACTTCCTTCTAGAAGGACAAAGGCAACAAAACACCACTACCTGCAAATTCCCCTCCAAGCCATTCACTATCCTGACTTAGAAATATATCGTCGTTCCTTCACAGTTTCTGGGTCAAAATCCTGGCATTCCCTCACTAATAGTATTGTGGGTCAACCCATTGCATGTGGACTGCAGCGTTTCAAGAAGGCAGCTCACCACCACTTTTTCAAGGGCAACTAGGGTTGGGCAATAAATGCTGGCTGGCCAGCGATGCCCATACCCAACAACTGAATAAAAAAAACTTTAAATGAAAGTAAATGCAGGATGACAGAGTGATTCTGGTGAGATCACTGTGAAGTTTTTCAGAGTTATTCCTGTTCTAATGAAATATAGAAACATTATGTTAGTATATGTGGTATAATCAATGGTTCTTGAGTTTTATTTTTCAGATTACTGTTCTGGTATATTCCCTTATATCCAGTTTCACTGGTCCTGTTGCCTTAAAGGTGTGAAGGAGGACAGGCACTTGCTGTGTGTGGCACATGAACCATTGTCAATTGTTCTTAGACATAGAACACTGATATCTCGGTGCTACTCCACTAAGACCCCCAGAATACAATATTTTAAGTGGTTGAATTATGAATATTTTCCATGATTCATGTATAGAAATCGTAAACCGAATTGTGTTCTTGCAGTTTAGCACCTTTCAGAGTAATAAACCTTTTATTTTGTTGATGTAAATATGAATTGAAAGTACTTCCAATGATACTTGCTTTCACAAAGCAGTGAAGTAAATTACAGCCTTTGCTTTTCCTACTGAAGAATAGTAATTAAATGTTAAATTAGTTTTATTGTTGTGGCTCAATCATTGACTCACTTTCAGCTGTGAGAAGATTACATAGAGGATTAAAATAAAAAAAATCTCATCTTTATCTAGGAGGTGGCATGACGGCACAGTGGTTGCACTGCTGCCTCACAGTGCCAGGGATCTGGAGTCCACAGGTTCTTCCATGTCTGCGTGGGGTTCCTCCAGGAGCTCCAGTTTCCTCCCACAGTCTGAAACATGTGCTGGTTAAGTGCATTGGCCATACTAAATTCTCCCTCAGTGTGGTGCCAAGGGATATTCAAAGTAACTTCATTGCAGTGTTAATATAAGCCTACTTGTGACAATAATAAATAACCTTGGCAACAGATTTAATCAAGTTAATATTACCATTCAGATAACAGTGGTTAAGCACAGATCTTTATTGATTCTTAACAATCGTCAATTTAGATATTTTTTCTTTGGAAGTTATAAAATAAAATATAGACACATTATTAATTCACATGCTATAGGTATTACTGATTGACCAGCATTTATTCCTCCTCATCCTTCAAGTATGATGCCTGATGAAGGTAGTGGTGACCATGGACTTCCTTGGGATTGGTCCATGATCATGTGTGGCAAAGCACTGCACTGGTTTGCCATGCTTTCTGCAGTTTGACTGGCCACTCATGCTCTTATGATCTGCCATCAGGTGTATTGAAGGGATTCACAGGCTGATAGTCAAACTGTTTGGCCATGTTATGAATGCACCTTCTGTGGCCATCAAGTCCTGAAGTGGGACTTGAAACTGAAGCTTCTGGCTAGTGGTAGGGATGCTGCCATTGTGCTGCAAGACTTCATAGCATTATTACTGATCCCTGATTGCCCCTGAGAAGATATTGGTGAGCTAACTTCTTGAATTGCTGTAATTCATGGGGTGAATTCCATCCCATTCCAAGGGCTGGAAATTATGTTGTCGACAACATTGTCAGTAAGGTATTCCTGAGTGTGACTATGTCAGGTTTCTGCTTGAATCATCTGTGGGACAGGAATGAGCATTCACAGATGGAGAGACTGGAGTTTATAGGCAATCCAATGAATATGCCTTCAATCTGGTGTTCACAAATAAACATACAGGATTAACACCTCATACAATGTAGAGAAAAGGGATTGTGCATAACCATCAGCTAATGCTTTCCGTTCTGCCCTACAGGTTCTTGCAGCAAGAAGGAGAGACATCTTTCCCCCAGCTTCACTTCCACCTCGAGCTCTACCTGTGAGCATGATGTCTCAGAATCTCAGAGGAAGCACCTTCACAGCATTCTCCTGCACCCTTTATCAACATAGGTACAGTCACTTCAGTGGCTGCATGTTTTAGATTAAGCTCAGGGTCATCTGGTGAGCACATCACAGAAACGTGCTCCCAGCTGATGGGGAAGTGTGAAGGCTACTGTCTCTGACATTCGGAGGACTGCTGGACACCAGGCCGCTCCTGAGCACAAAGCAGATAGCTTGTCTCTGGGTTTGACCCTTAGGGACCTGTTGGAGATGTAGAGACAGGTAGGAGAACATTAGGCAGCATTGCCAGAGGTCTTGCGCAGACTGGCCAAAGGCTAGAAAAATCCACAAAGATCTGTCTGCTGTCATGGCTCCGGTCTGTGGGTGCTTGGCTACTCCAAGGAATTGGTGTTTGACATCTTGGAGGGCCAGTCCCAGATAGTGGCTGCCGAATAATCACTTGGATCTGCCCTACCACTCCAGGCTTAGGTACGGTGCAGCAATGAGGAGAGATCCGATATCTCAACCACCCCCCAGGTGCTCCTTCTCCTCAACAAGTTAGGGAGGTCCTATTGTACACCAGCAGGGAGGAACGCTCTCAGCCTCAGACCACCAAAAGATGGCTACCAAGGTCACGTCAGGCAACAGGGCATAGCAGTCAGCAGGCTGTGGATGTTGAGACTGCACCATTATATTTAGCACTAAATAGGAAAAGAAAGATGAAAAAAATGTAATGACAACAAAAGATACAGGTATCTTATCACTGAATATGTACAGTTCAATTGTATTTATATGTTCAATTTCACTTTATTCATGTAGTTTTATTATGTTGCTGATTGCTGTAGCAGTCATGGGCACTTAAGTTCCTGTTCAGTCTCGGATGGTGTGAGCCTTTGAATACACCATTCGTTGTTTGTAGTGGAACCTCTGAGCACCCTGACATGTGTAGGATTCAACGCTGGGCTTCATTTGTAAAGCCAAGGGCTTGGGATGCATCTGGTAATTCAGCAGGTGGTGTTAACCCTCTCTGAGCAGTGTCAACAGCCAGATTACTGTGAATCTAGCAGGTGTGCACATGACAGCATTCTTTGCAAGGTATTGTCCCCGTTTGGAGAATGTATCATTGAAACATCTATTACTTCCTGCCAAATAACCAATGCATGTAGTTTCCAATATATTATGCATGTTGGCTTGCTTGTGCCAAGGGCCTGCAGCACTTTTCCTTCCAGGTGCCAGAAGTGGTGGGAACATACAGTAATAAACAGGTACTGCCCTGGTCCTGTTGGCACGAACATGGCAATTGAGCAGTACAACTAGTGCCAGTAGTATTTATTTTAGTTCAGATCGGCATGTACACAGGATCATGGTGCTGAGGTGAAAACATCAATTTTAATGCAGCCAGTAAAACAAAAGCAAATGAAGCAAAGATGTCTGTTCCCATGAGAGAATCCTATGTTCCCACCTACCAGAGATCGATAACCTATAGTGACGCTGCATCCACTCCCTCATCAGCAGCATTGTCTTCCCCTTCCTCTTCATCAGGGGAGGCATCCAGCTCCTCCTTCTCCCCCCTCTGCAAATTCCTGCTTCCTTTGCTGAGTGAGGTTATGTGCAGAGTGCAGCAGTTGACAATAATCCTGGACACTCTTTCATAGCAGCACTCCAGTTCAGTGGTCCAAGCAGCAGAATCTCATATCTACCAATCAAATAGTCTGCTCTATTGTTACCCTTATTGAATCATGTATCTCTCCTTTGGGACATTTTATGGGTTCTGTAATGATGTTGTTAGCCAGGTCTGCCATGGGTAGGGGGGAAATAAACACTTGTGGTGCCTGCGCGTTGGTGAGGATGGTCAGAGTTGCCTGCGTAGCACACTTACACAAACGTTGAAGGATTTGTTTCCAGTGATTACATTCAGAGAGAGAAAACCCTTTTGGTTTATAAGGGCCACTGTCTGATCAGAGGGAGATCTCAGTGGCACATGTGTGCAATCATTTGCCCCTTGTACCTGTGGAAAACCAGTGATGGCAGCAAAATCCATACATTGCCGGGCCTGCAAATGAGGTTCACACCAACCGGTGGGGATTTCGCACCCCCCCCCACCCCGTCCTCCAACTCCCCAACCATCAAAAGACCCTGCTGTAAATTCACAGCAGTGTGAAACCGATTTCTGCCGTCATATTCTTCCCCCATGCGCACATTGAACCTGCTGGCGGGGGCTTGAGAGAATTCCACCCATAATGTCTTTCCATATTGAAATGCCTCATATATTTTACACATTAAATCGCTGAGTGCAATGAGGAACCAACATGAATGTAATAGCTGCAGTACCAGACAACAGTTAACTATAAATGTGTGAAGATATAAAGTTATACTTTATAGCTAATCAAAGGGAAAGATGTCTCCCACAAGCTAACAAATATGAGTGATGCATATTAGGTGTCACAGTGGATTAGAACACTGCCCTTTTATCTTTGGGACATTGGCACGATTAGGAGGAATTGAAGGAGGAACATGAGTTAAAAATTTTGTTGGGGTGGTGGCGCAAAATGGGCGGTGTCGGATCTGTGCAGCAACAGATATGCATTTGAATTGAATATTAAGCACTGTGTACTATGGCCTGTCTATGTGATACAGCCTGTTTTATTATACTAGAGCCTCTGACGAATTTTTATCCCTTTTCATTTACACAACGCCCCATCTAACTTAAGCATACTCAAAACTACAGTTGATGCAGTGCTTTTTTGAAGCTTAGAACAGAATTTTTGCCCTCAGATAGGGTAAGTATAGTGGCAGCCACATGAGGCCCATTTTCCAGGAGGCAGAACACGGCGGTGGTAGGGCTATCTGCCCACAAGCAGTGACTAGCCAATTAAAGTAGGTTTATGGCTAATTAAGACTAATTATCAGAATGTGTCAGGAACAGGCCATCTGTTTGGACATGGACCCCCAGCACCAGACCAGGGGTCCAGTGCTCCAGGCAGGCTTTGAGACCCTGCTCACCTTTCTGGCCAGAGCAGCCCATTAGAGGGTTTCTCCCTCCACGTTAGTGACCAAGCAGCTGTTGCCTTTTTTAACTTTTTTTTAATTACTGAAAAGACCACAAAACATGAAGGCATTCTTGCTTCCCTTTACCTGCAAAGGTAGGCCCAGTTTCTTCCATAATTTTGGGCCTCGTGAAACCATCCACCATTAACTGGACAACAAATCTGCTCTCTGATTCTGAATTGCCAATTCTGGAAAAATCACTGTCAGGTGCCTGCTCCCAGTGCATTGAAGAATTAAGACCCATTTTAAATCCTGATGTTGGGATCCCGAATCAAAATGTAAAAATTTGTCCATAGTCACTGCTGTAATGCAGGGAAATAGAGCAACTGACTTGCACACAAACAGCAATGAAGTTTTGGTTGATAGCGAGATATTAATCAGGACATCTCTCCTGGACCATTTTAAATATCCTAACTTCTAACTGCGAGGGCAGATGGGGGTCTCAATGTCTCATCCAAAACCTCAGCATTTTAAACAGTGAAATACTCCTCAATACTGAACTATACCAGTACTAGAATGACAACAGCAACTTGAATCAGTTCAAGTCTCTACAGTGGGTGCTGATCTCATAACCTTCTGACCCAGAGTGGAGAATGTTATCACTCAGAGATGGTTGACAGTAAAAGCATATCCTAAATGCATGTGGTTCCGCTCCTATCCTCCTTTCCTCCTCCTAAGATTGCCCCCATCCTTGCACCAACCCCCGCCTCCCCAACCACTCCAACCTTAATACATTTATATTAATGGAACTTGATGCATTGAAATTTCAACCTGGCTTCTGTGTGATCCATACAAAGTGATTTTATTTTCACAATGGTAACAGCTATGGGGAAAGAGCTGATAAAAACAAGCTGCCAGTGATTGAAGTTTGCATTCTATTGAATGTTCTCATTCTACTTTTTTTATCTAAATGTTAAGCAAATAAGTGTTAGTTATTTTGTGCAGAATTATATAATGAAATTACTGGCAGGGAGCTTGAGAAAGAGACAAATAATTTAATCTCGGTTTCAGTGATTAGATCTTCATTGGTGTAAAAGAATTTTCCCTTTTCTCCCAAGTGTAGCCAGATTGACATTTACTGGGGAAAAAATGAGAACACACTGGAAATATTCAGCAGGTCAGGTAGGATTTTTGAGGAGGACAGATGTGTTAGTTTTTCATGAGTGGACCCTTCAGCTTAATCCCTAGAAGTGGTTAGCATGACTGCCTCACAATGTTAGGGACCAGAGTTTGATTCCCAGCTTGGGTCACTGTCTGTGCAGAGCTGCATGTTCTCCTTGCGTCTGCATGGGTTTTCGCCCACAGTCTGAAAGATGTGCTGGTTAGGTGCATTGGCCATGCTAAATTTTCCCTCAGTGCACCTGAACAGGTGCTGGAGTATGGATTTTCACAGCAACTTCATGGCAGTGTTAATGTAAGCAGATAAATAAACTTTTATTTTGCTTTTAAATATAAAGGATCTCGGGAAAGGGGAGGAAAATCAGACAGACAATGCACCAATGCATAAGGATTGGCAAATATGACTGAACATATTTGTGGCCATTTGTTCAGATGAAACTGGTCCACAATCTACAAATGTCATTGTAATTGCCTTAGGGAGATTGGATTCCTTGTAGTTATGTGTCTTCACTTGTGATTTCTTTCTTAGGAAACAAATAATCGAGTTGGCTTCTTGGAAAGCCTAATCATTCCAGCTACACTTCATAGGATGAGTTCTGAGGCTGGAATTCTCCCTGCCCAGCAAGGGAGCTGCTGCCACATTGGAAAAGGCAACTGTGAATTTGAAGACTGGGGGTGGAAAATTCATTTTAGGACTTGGTTGAGACTGAAGCCTAAAAGAAAAAGAATCCGCTTCAGAATTCTTGAGATTTTGGGCAGCAAAAATGTTTAGGGACCCTTCAAACATCTCCCATCAGGGCACCTCATTCAATTAAGCAGAAATGTATGGTATAAAATATGAAGAAATAGACCCTTGAATGTTTATGTACTGCATTAATGAAAAAGAAAATCAGCATGAGTAGAAGATTGAGGAAGGATGACCCATGGTATGATTGAAGACATTCTTGTGAAATTTCAATTCACTCAGAACCTGTTTATTTAAAACTGTTAAGCTTGGCCCACAGCACTGCTCTTCTCTCTGACAGGATTTTTGTGTCCCCCCCCCGCCCACCTTTAAATATTTCTATGCCTTTTAGCTTTGACAAAGAGTCATCTCGAAACGTCAGCTCCTTTCGCTGTACAAATGCTGCCAGACCAGCTGAGATTTGCCAGCATTTTGTCTTTTGGTTTCAGATTGCAGCATCCGCAATAATTTGCTTTTATTTATTTGAAGGAGTTATTTTGTTCACCAGGCATACACAGTAGGGAATTGTACACACACGCAAAATCCCACATGCAGTAGTGACATGGCCGGTTTGTTAGCTTGTTTGAGGGACATATATTATGTTTGAGGGACAGCTACCTGCTCTTATACAACTAGTGACATTGGGATCTTCAACATCTACCTGAAGTGACACATTGGGCCATGGTTTAATATATCTGAAAGATGGCAGCTCAACTGAGGTTCTGTCTTTTCAATTGTTAATTGAGTCTGAAACCCACATGCTTCTGATTCAGAACGAGAATGTTGCCAACTGAGTAAAGTTGACATAAATGACAGATGTGCTAGATTAAAAGATTTTTAAAAATATTAAGCAAATATAGTTTCCAAATCTTTGTGCCATGTTTTGTTCTGACATTGCTCTCTTTGCAGCTAAAAATTAGTAGTCATAGGAACAAAATCAGGTGAAGGATTCACTCACAAACTACTGCCGATTGTCCATGCATTCCAATGTTTATGCTACCTTGGGGTTTAGACAATCAGAGCTCCGATAGGGATGAGTGGGGGGAGGGCGGGGGCAGGGGGACATTTGTGGCTTGAGGAGGAGGGGGCTTTTTACTACATACATATAAATTGGAGTCAACTGGGATAGTTAAGACTCTAACTCAATTTCCATCTCAACTTGCCGTCAAACCATTTGTTTTATAAGTTGGGAGGCAGCCATACTTAAAGTGATCCTCAGTTGAATGTAAGGGGAAACTGGAGACGGGCCTGATAATCACTTTTATTCTGCTTGCCTGTGTGCTTGAAGCCTTATCAGCTTCTATAATTTGAACTTGTTGCTTTCCCTGACACTAAAATTTTCCCTGAAAATAAAAAATGCTGCTCTTTTTATGCCCAACAGCTCCTGTACAGTCTTTTAAAGTCCTGCACCAGGCCTATTCAACATTGGCTTGATTATCTACTTTCTTAACAAGCAAGCTGCAATTAAGGTGAACAATACATTGTTAGAAATGTTGTCTGGAGGTGGTGGGAGCCTCTTTTGGGAGGCTCTGTATATGCAAGTGCTCCCTTTTTCCATCAGGGATTTGGTATGGAAGATGTTCCATGCAGCAGTCCTGTGCAGTAGGAGACTAAAATGGTTCTAGGACTCCGAGGACACGTGTACTTTCTGCAATCTAGAGGAGTCCATGTTTTCTATATACTTAGGTTGCCCAAGATTGCAGCCCCTATTTTATTATTTGAGGGAGCTTCAATCTTAAAGTTTTATTTCGCTTCAGCCCCACACTCCTGATCTTTGGTCACCCAGTGTGCAGGGAGAGGGAGATGGGTAGGACAGTCGACCTCTTTGTTAGCCTGCTCCCAGGCCTAGTCAAGGTAAACCATTGAATGTCTAGGCAGTGGATGGTTGAGGAGATTGCTTGGCTCAACACTATCTGCCTCTGCTTCACAGCTATGTTTGAACCCAGGTGTCCCTGGATAAAGAGCATGCAGTGTCCACAAGTACACATGATCAATTGGGCCAGTGGGCTGATGAATGGCAGATGGAGTTTAATTTAGCTAAATGCGAGGTGATGAATTTTGGTAGATTGAACCAGGGCAGGACTTACTCAGCTAAAGGTAGGGCATTCAGGAAGGTTACAGAGCAAAGAGATCTAGGGGTACGTGTTCATAGCTCCTTGAAAGTGGAGTCACAAGTGGACAGAGCGGTGAAGAAGGCATTCAGCATGCTTGGTTTCATTGATCAGAACGTTGAATGCATGAGTTGGGACATCTTGTTGAAGTTCTACAAGGCATTGGTAAGGCCACACTTGTGTGCAATTCTGGTCACCCTATTATAGAAAGGATATTACTAAACTAGAAAGAGTGCAGAAAAGATTCATTAGGGTGTTACTGGGACTTGATGGTTTGACTTTTAAGGAGAGGCTGGGTATACTGGGACTTCTTTCTCTGGAGCACAGAAGACTGAGGGTTGATCGTGTAGAGCTCTGTAAAATATTGAAGGGTATAAATCAGCTAGATAGTCAATATCTTTTCCAAAAGGTAGGGGAGTCTAAAACTAGAGGGCATAGGTTTAAAGTGAGAGAGGAGATACAAAAGTCACCAAAGGGGCAATTTTTTCACACAGAGGGTGGGGAGTGTCTGGAACAAGCTGCCAGAGGTAGAAGTAGAGGCAGGTACAATTCTGTCTTTTAAAAAGCATTTATTCAGTTAGTTGGGTAAGGTGGGTATAAAGGGATATGGGCCAAATGCAGGCAATTGGGACTAGTTTAGAGGTTTAAGAGAAAAGGGCAGCATGGGCAAGTTGGGCCGAAGGGCCTGTTTCCATGCTGCAAACCTCTATGACGCTATAACTTGAGACCTTCCATGACTAACAGGCATCGCAGAAGCTGGAGTCCATCGTCAGACCCAGGAATGCCATTTGAAATTAATAAGTTTCTGTTGAATTTTTTGATTTTTGTTACATTTGAGGCTGTTAATTTATGAGTTAATTTATGTACAGTATTTGATTTTTACTCAAAAGGGTGTGAATGCTGGAAGCTTGATGGTTCAATGTAGATGTGATCTGCCCTTGGAAATTATATGGTCTCTTTACAAATGCATTGTCGAGCATAGTGCCCAGAGCTGACCGATCACTTTATGTGTGCCTCAATCCAAAATTGTATCCATTTAATCAAAGAGTGTGATCTTTAATTTATCACTCCAGTGTAAAACTCCAGTGTCAATCCAGAGCAAGGCAACTTCTTGCAAGCTGTGCCCAGTATACCTTCTAATTCCATCTTTTACACTCCTTCTATCCTTCTAAAACTCCATTCTCTTTTAAACTCTCCAACAATGCTTTAATGCAATTTCTTGCTGTAACACTACATTCTGCACTCTTTTGTTTCCTTCTCTATGAATGGTATGCTTTGTCTGTATAGCGCTTACAAAACAATACTTTTCACTGTATGTTAATACATGTGACAATAATAAATCAAATCAAAATCAAAAACTGTATGTCAGTGACTGAAATAGATGGTCACCTCCTGTATGAGTCGTTATACAAAACAGACCAGCATTTATATAGCGCTATTTATGACCGCCAGACTTTCTCAAAGTCTTTTGCAGGCAATGAAATGAAGTATAGTCACTGCTGGAATGGAGGACTGAGATGATGTTCAGTTCTGTGCAACAACGATGAATAAATCCCCAGAATTTCAAAGATAGCTTTATTAATTAATGCAGTAAAGATTCTAAACTCTTAATGTTCCTTTTAGATTTGTCAACATTGATTGAACAATATTTATGGCTGGCAACAGATTGCAAACTCATTTAAATATGTAACTTGTTTTTGAGCGTATAATGGCATGCAAACAGGTCAGATTTCTTAACGTAACTAGGTAAGATATTGGTTTACAGCTGAGCAAAAGTCTTTAGAGGGAAACGTGTGCTCAAATTTCTGACATGCATACAAGTTCCATGTTAGGATTCAAGTACTTGTGCATGAGTTGCAAAAACCCAGCTTGCAGGCGCAGCAGGTGGTCAGGAAGGCGAATGGGATGCTGGCTTTCATCGCGAGGGGGATTGAATATAAAAGTAGGGAGGTCTTGCTGCGGCTGTATAGGGCGTTGATGAGGCCGCAGCTGGAGTACTGTGTGCAGTTTTGGGTGCCGTACTTGCGCAAGGATATTTTAGCCTTGGAGGGAGTGCAGAGGAGGTTTACTAGGCTGATTCCGGAGTTGAGGGGGTTGAGCTATGAGGAGAGGCTGAATAGATTAGGCTTGTACTCGTTAGAGTTTAGAAGAATGAGGGGAGATCTCATTGAGACGTATAAGATGATGAATGGGATGGATAGGATAGAGGTGGAGAGACTCTTCCCGCTCAGAAAGGATAGTAGGACTAGGGGGCATAGCCTCAAGATAAAGGGGGGGCGGTTTAGAACAGAGTTGAGGAGGAACTTCTTCACTCAAAGGGTGGTGAATCTCTGGAATTCTCTGCCCGTTGAAGTGGTGGAGGCTGCCTCGCTAAATATTTTTAAGACGCGGGTTGATGGGTTTTTGATGAGAGAGGGGATTAAGGGTTATGGGGAGAGGGCGGGAATGTGGAACTGAGCCACGACAGATCAGCCATGATCTTATTGAATGGCGGGGCAGGCTCGAAGGGCTAGATGGCCTACTCCTGCTCCTATTTCTTATGTTCTTATGTTCTTATGTACTAACAAAGAAACAAACAAAGAACAATACAGCACAGGAACAGGCCCTTCAGCCCTCCAAGCCTGCACCAATCATGTGTTTTCTTACTAGGCCATCCGTTTGTATCCCTCTATTCCCAGTCTGTTCATGTGGCTATCTAGATAAGTCTTAAATGATCCTAGCATGTCAGCCTCAAACACCTTGCTTGGTAGTGCATTCCAGGCCCCCACCACCTTCTGTGTAAAATACGTCCCCCGCATAACTGTAATGAACCTTGCCCCCCTTACCTTGAACTTGTGACCCCTTGTGTTTGTCATTTCCGACTTGGGAAAAAGCTTCCAACTGTTCACCCTATCCATGTCCTTCATAATTTTATAAACTTCTATTAGGTCGCCCCTCAACCTCCGTCTTTCCAGGGAGAACAACCCTAGTTTACTCAATCTCACCTCAGAGCTAAGACTCTCCATACCAGGCAACATCCTGGTAAACTTTTTCTGTACTCTCTCCAAAGCCTCCATGTCCTTCTGGTAGTGTGGCGGCCAGAACTGGACACAGTATTCTAAATGTGACCTAACAACATTCTATATAACTGCAACATCATATGCCAACTTTTATACTCTACGTCCCGTCCAATAAAGGCAAGCATGCCGTATGCCTTCTTCACCACCTTTTCCACCTATGTTGCCACCTTTAAGGATCTGTGGACTTGCACACCCAGATCCCTCTGTATATCTATACTCCTGACGGTTCTGCCATTTATTGTTTACCCTATACTATGGCCAAGCCAGTTCTGTACCCATCCAGCTAGTTCACCTTTGATCCTGTGAAATTTAACCTTTTGCATCAGCCTGCCATGAGGGACCTTATCAAATGCTTTACTAAAACCATGTAGACAACATCCACGGCCCTTCCCTCATCAATCATTTTTGTCATATTCTCAAAAAACTCAACCAAATTTGTGAGGCATGACCTCCCTCATACAAAACCACGTTGTCTATCGCTAATGAGATTATTCTGTTAGTACTGTGCGGTGGCACGGTAGCATAGTGGTTAGCACTGCTGCTTCACAGCTCCAGGGTCCTGGGTTCAATTCCCAGTTCAGGTCACTGTCTGTGTGGAGTTTGTACATTCTCCTCATGTCTGCGTGGGTTTCCTCCGGGTGCTCTGGTTTCCTCCCACAGTCCAAAGGTGTGCGGGTTAGGTTGATTGGCCATGTTAAGAAATTGCTCCTTAGTATCTAGGGATGCATAGGTTAGAGGGATTAGTGGGTATAATTTGTAGGGATATGGGGGTAGGGCCTGGGTGGGATTGTGTTCAGTGCAGACGCGATGGGCTGAAGGGCCTCTTTGTGCACTGTAGGATTCTACGGTTCTATAAATGTGTATAGATCCTATCTCTAAGAATCTTCCCCACCAATTTCCCTACCATGCAAATCAAACTCACTGGCCTATAATTACCCGGGTTATCCTTGCTACCCTTCTTAAATAACGGGACCACATTTGCTATCCTCTAATCCTCTGGGACCTCACCTGTGTCCAATGAAGAAACAAAGATTTCAGTTAGAGGCCCAGCAATTTCATCTCTTGTCTCCCTCAGTAATCTAGGACAGATGCCTTTGGGATTTGTCTGCCTTAATGCTTCCTAAAACACCTAACACTTCCACCCTTGTAACTGTGATTTGTTCTAACAGGTCTACACATCTCTCTGAGACACTACCAATCAACGCGTTTCTCTCCTTTGTGAATACTGATGCAAAGTATTTGTTCTTGGGAGGTCCGACTCTTTGACAGCCCTCTTGTTCCTCATGTATGTATAAAATGCCTTGGGATTCTCATTAATCCTGTCTGCCAAGAATATTTTGTGACCCCTTTTTGCCCTTCTAACTCCCTGTTTGAGTTCTTTTCTACTTTCTCTGTATTCCTCCAGTGCTTCATCTGTTTTTAGCTGCCTGGGCCTTATGTATGCCTCTTTTTCCGTTTTGATAAGACCCACAATTTCTCTGGTTATCCACGGCTCTTGAATCCTACCTTTCCTATCCTTCCTTTTTACAGGCACATGCCTGTCCTGCACTCCTATCAACTGCTCCTTAAAAGACTCCCACATATCAGATGTGGATTTACCCTCAAATAGCCTTTCCCAATCAACAACCACCAAATCTTGCCTAATCTGGCTGCAGTAAGCTTTCCCCAATACAGCAGCTTACCCAGAGGACAACATTCCTTTTCCATGACTATCTGAAAGTTTACAGAATTGTGGTCACTGTATGTCACATGTTCCCCCACTGAAACTATTTTTTCTACACCTATCCAGAATCTCCTTACATATCCATTCTTCAACTTCCCGTGGGTTGTTGGGAGGCCTGTAATATTCTCCCAGCAAAGCGACTGCGCCCATCCTGATTCTGAACTCTACCCACAGTCTCTCATTACATGATCCTTCCAAATTGTCCACCCTCTGTACTGCTGCAATATGCTCCCTAACCAGTATTGCTACTTCCCCACCTCTTCTAGCTCCTCTTCTTTTTCGTCTAAAATACTTACACACTGGAATATTCAGCTGCCAGCCCTGTGCTTCTTTTGACCAAGTTACTACAAATTGTGCACTTAGGAGTATCACAAAGGAAATGTTTTTCAAAATTTTTATTCCATCCTTAAATTACAAAACCAACGCTCAAGATGCATCCTTAATCCATTCCTTGCTTGTTCTAAAATACCAAATTCAAATTGAATCCGATTCAAGGTACCCATAAAATGGACAAACAAGATCCAAAGCTGACAAAATAGGGCACTGCTTGGGCTTGATATTAGTCAAAAGACAGAGAAGCGAGATCACTAAGGGGGAGGGAATCTCCGGGCACTCAGTCGCAGCAGAAGAATCAGCGCTGCAGGAACAAGCAGACTGGATACAGTGACAATCAGTGGGCCGGGGCTCTGAGCCAAGCAGTGCAGGCCTCATACAGGTCCGCTTGGCAGCACATGGTCGGAGCTCCGGCCAATGAAAGGGCGGCCCCGGCGCCAGTGGGTGGGCTCACTTCAGCCATGTCCAATGGAATGGCCAGGTGGCGCTGACGTTGAGCGGGGGCGCCGTACGTGGCCAATGGCCCGCTGGGTGATATCAGCTGGAAGAAATATTGCTACAATTTATTATTCCATTTCAGGTCAGGCTGGAGTGTGATTACCTGTTACACTGTGATCATCGCTAGCCAGGAGCTTGGCTGAGGTGAGTGAGTTCATTGTACAGCGAGGCAGAGCAATTTAGCTGCAATGAAATTGACTGAGCAGCACCGCGATCGCGCCTTCTGTTTCCCATGTTGTAAATTACTCAACAGTTTCATTGTGTTCTTTTTAAAATGTGATCTAATCCATTCCCGTGGCTCTGAAAGTAGATTGAGTTACACTTCTGCTTGTTGTCAGAGGCTACTGTATTGCAAGCTAAAGACAATTTGGGGTTCTCCCTGATCCGCACCACTGACTTGTGACATTTAACAGTAGATCCCTTTGTGAGGTGGCAGGTTACCTGCTCAAGAGGAAATGTTTTTTTGAAACATCCATTGCATGCTGCGCGAAATCGACCTCTGACATAGTTGTTGTTTACTGCTCCTTCTCGGAGAAAAAAAATAGATGGACATTCCCAACTTTGTGCCGGCTTCTGTGAAATTAAAACTAGTAAGACGTTCTTACTGTGTTTACTCCAGTCCAAAGCCGGCATCTCCACATCAAATTCAAACTAACCAGGGAGAGGGGAATCTTAAAATTAAACAAAACCGAAAATGCTCCAAGTACTGAGCAATTGTGGCAGCATCCGTGGGGAGAGGTAACCTTTCAGGTCGATGACCTTTCGTCAAAGTTGGCCTTTTAGGCATTTCCTTTGTAAGTGAGTTGAAACTAACTATGCAAGTTCTTTTACCATTTTGGGACGTTAGGAACAGACTACAGCAGAGTACGATTAACAGGGTCAATACTAGGTTTCCATCAAGATATTGCAGTTTTGTTGCATGCATCCTTGAGATAACCGAAATGTTATAGCAACCCGAATGTTGTTTATTTTTTAAGGGGTGCACAATGATTATTGGTCTTCCATAGAATGTACTAAACTTAGATTTAATAAGCATTTTAAACGTGATTTTTATTCTAGGAACAGTCCGGTTTCAGCTGAATACTTGTTAGTCATGGAGAATAATGTCCCTACAGTATGAACTGTATCCTACAAATAATATTAATACAATTGGCGTTTATTTAAGGGGAGGGGTTGTTGCTTTGGTGTACTCACTTATAAAAGAAATGCCTAAAAGGCTAACTCTAATGAAAGGTCGTGGTGTAACTTTCTGCAAAGGCTAGCAGTTGCCCATGTTTGAAAGGCTGCTCTGTTGTCCACAGACATACAAGAAAAAACAAAAAGATCTGTCTTTATCACTTTTCATGACCCCATGACCGGCATAGTCACTTCACAGCCATTGAAGTATTTTTGAAGTGTGGGGACTGTTGTAATATAGGAAACATGGCAGTTAATGTGTGCAGAGTAAACACCCTCAAACAACAATCTGATAATGACCAGATAATCTATTTTTGTCATGTTGATTGAGGATAAATATTGGCCAGGGCACTGGGGATAAAACCCCTGCTCTCCTTTGAAATAGTGCCTTGGGATCTTTTACATCCACCTGAGCAGGCAAATTTAATGTCGCATCCAAACAATGGCACCACCAATGGTGCAGTAGTCCCTCTATGGCACTGGAATGTCAGCCTTGATTTTTGTGTGCTCATTTCCTGATGTGTGGCTTAAACCTGGAAGAGTACTCAGGCTAGTTGAGATAAGTGAAATGTGACCAGATAATTTTTTTGTGAAGTTAATTGATGGATAACTATTGGCCAGAACACTGGGGATAATTTACCCTGCCCTTGTTTGAAGTAGGGCCATGAAATCTTTTGCATATATGTAATTGGACAGATGGGTCTAGGTTTAAGATGTCTTCAACACCTCTGACAGTGCAGCAGTCTCTCAGTATTGCACTGAACAGTTGGCTTTGATTTTTGTGCTTATGGTCAAGAATGGAGTTTAGAATCATAAAATCCCTATGCTGCAGAAGGAAGTCATGCACCGACACTCCAACGAAGCATCCTCCCCAGGCCCTATCCTCATAATGATACATATTTACATTGCTACTCCACCCAACCTACACACCTTGGGGCACTTAAGGGGCAATTTAGTGTGGCCAATTCACCTAACCTGCAAATCTTTGGACTGTGGAAGGGTAGTGGAGGAAACACACAGGGACAGAAAGAATGTTCAAACTCCACACTGTCACCCAAGATTGGAATCAAACCTGGGTCCTTGGTGCTGTGAGGCAGCAGTGCAAACCACTGTGCTGCCCTAGTACCTAGACGGCATGGTGGCACAGCAGTTAGCACTGTTGCCTTGGAGCATCAGGGATCTGGGTTTGATTCCTGGCTTGGATCACTATCTATGTGGATTTTGCACATTCTCTCTGTCTCTGCATAGGTTTCTTCCAGGTGCTTGGTTTCCTTCCACAGTCTGAAAGCTGTGCTGGTTAGGTGCACTGGCCATAATAAATTGTTCCTCAGTGTACCCAAACAGGTGACTAGGGGATTTTCAAAGTAACTTCATTGCAATGTTAATGTAAATCTACTGTTGACACTGATAAACTTTATAAATTTTTAAAAATCTCATGACTCAACAGAGAGAATGTTACCAGCTGAGCCAATAACTTTATGTTGCTCTAAATTATATATTATTTAGTTCAATTATTGTATTGCTAATTTTCTTAATATTGTCATGGTAGACAGGTTCACCCTTATCGTTATCATTTTTTAAATTTTCAGACCTGCTAATGTCCTATTAACACCACAACATCTGTGTAATCCAAAAGAATGTAAGTGTGTGCCATCAAAGCATCTGTTGTTTAATACTGTAAAAGACAACTGATCATGGCTTCACAAAATCAGGCTAGACCAATATTTTCTGTTGGCATGGTGGAAGAGTTTTCAATCTTTCGAATAGTTTATAGAATATACGAATTCTGCAAACCTTTGAAGTTCTGTTTTTGATATGTTTTAAATAAATAACTGCAGCCTTTAATTTTTTGCAGTTGCATATGTAAGAGGGAATTGTTCCATTAAAGGATATTCTTTTTCTCGAGTTCTTGGCCCAAGTTCTTTTGGTAATTATTTTCTGAATTGCGGCAAGTGGTGAGAATTTTTTTTAACCATGGGTGGGGTGGGAAGGCAGATCCCAAGTCCACATTAGCCAGAATGAAAATCTAAGCCAGTGTGATGGCGTTAACCTAATCCGCATGCATATCTAGCTAAATAAGATAACCAACAACACCACTCCCACCCCACCCCCATCCCCACCTCCATCAGAGGATGTAATCTCACAATATATACATTATTTTGCTAATCTTGCTGTTTACTGTAAATTTGTCTTGCATATCTGTTGCCATAATTCCACTTGAAATATTCTTCATTATTTGCTAATGTTTTGGGAATTTTGCAACCAAAATGGTAGATAAAATGTAACAAGGTAATCTTTTGATTAATTGTTTCCAAACAGTGGACCAGAATGATATAAGAAGACAAGGTAGCAGGGTCATGCTTGGACGCCTGGTTTAGAATAGTAAGCTAATAAGGTGGTGTTTCTGTCTCTTGAGGGATGCTGGACCCACCTGAAGCAATATTTTCTGTCAGCTTCTCATGAGGTCACAATATCCAGAGTAGCAACAGAATTAATTTCGCTGGTGGCAGAAAGGATGTACAGCCAAGAATGCACGTCCCACATGGACATGGATCATATGAGCTATTAATAAAGGTTTGGTAAACATAAAATAAGTTTGTGACTGTCAAGCATTGGGTGTGTCCAACTGTTTGCCTATTGCCACGGGTATGACGAAACCAGCCTACAGTATAAGTGGGATGGATCCACAGCACTAGGAGCCAATGCTGCCCCAGATGCTGCTGTTTAGAGGTTCTGTAATCTAGTTAGAGCACTATTTTTTTGATTAAATTAAAATACAGATGTAACTTACTGAATTCATTTTAACATTTGAATATTAAAACTAATTTTAAACTGAGGCAGCAACCCCACCATAACCAGCTATAGTTCTAATATGGTTTTGCCACCTTGTGATGACTGCAGCAAACTTTTACTGTGTATGGTATATACAACTGCCATGTTTTGATAATAAGTAAGCTGGTTTGTAATTGAATTTCTTGTGATCTGTAAAACTTGTTACTGCATCAAAATTCACTACCTTACTGTGTCCCAGTAAACCCAATTAAGCCGTAAATAAACTCTCCTCCTGTAACTAGATGCTAAAGGTGAGTGTAAACTTTTTTCAGTTGGTAGAACTCTTGGCTGTTGGCTCAGAAGATTGTGATTTCAAGTCTGATACTAGGAATTGGCACAAAGTCAAGGCATTATGAGAGTCTATTGCATTATTGGATGACCATTACCCAATGTCCCAAATGATTTGTTGGTTTAGGTATTTATGGCAGGGAAAAGTCACTGGTATTTAACCAACAGGATCAAATAACAGAATGAATTAATAATCAACGTGATGGTCAAGAGACTTAACTAAACCTATATTGGCTGCTGTGTTCACCTAATATAACAATAATAACTACTTGTAAACTGGTTTTATGTAATCATGAGGCATTAACTTCTCTAGGATTATCTAGAAAGTAAGCTAATCTCAGGCTCTTTTCTGCATTACTGACTATTGTCTTCAATCCATGTCCTCTGCTTTTCAACAAGTATAAGGAGTTACATATATCTCTATTATGAAGATGGATTTTATTACCCGTGCCTTTTGTCAGTATAATTTTGAGTTATCTATTTATGCCTTTGCAATTAGTGTTTTCTTTTGAGGGGGTGGACGGGTTGAGGCAGGAACGTTTCTGCTTGTATTTCCTTTACTAATTTGTGTCACTACATATATAGACCTGGCTTCCGTGATCAGTGGTAAAGGGACAGCACTCACCACTGACCTTGCAAAGAAAAGCTCTATTCTGATGTGGCTTTATACTTGGTCCAATCTCTGGCATCCAGCAACAGTGATGCGCCGCCAATCAGGCTGAAGAATTTTCACAGATTGCAAAACACGGCTTATAATTCATGCTTTAACCATTGCAAAGAAACAATAAAACAAAGATTTAGACATACACATTGGTTAAAGTTATGAACCGAAATATCATATGATTTTTGTTTTTTGTTTTAATTAATATTTTGAGAGAATGAGACACCATGCTTGTAAAATTAGTTTTTCAGGACCAAAGAACTTGTTCAGAAGTTTAGAAACTCAGTAACACCTGATAAAACAATGTTTTTAACTGTGAAAATAATGCAAAAAACCCTCAAAAATGAACTTAATATTCATTCACTGGTTCTGTACTGATTGCATCTATGAAGACATAAATGACTGTTGATTTCTAAACTTCCACTTTTAACCGCATGAGTAGATGCCAGAAATTGCAGTTCACTGGATATTACAATGGCAGCGAGTGCTGAGAGTTTTGCCATCATTACAAATCCAAATTCCAGACCTATATAAAGGGGAAATTTGCAAATGTTAGCAAGGTTTGTAACTTGACATTGCTAATCTTGTTACTTGAGTATAATCAACCATAAATTCACACTCTCATATTATCACTCAGCATAAAAGATGCAAGATGCAATTACTAAACTGGAGGATTATTCTGTGAATGCATTAGATCTTTTATGCTGAAAAACTCATAATCTCAGTCATTATTCTATTAATGTACACTCACTGAAGTGCTCTGTAATCTTACATGTATAATTGTCCAAGTTGATCTTGTTTCATCGCTAACTTGCTTTAATCATTGATTTTTCTAATGACTTGCTGTCAGATTGATAAGACATTTTATCCTGATGTAAAACTGTCAAATTAACTAGGTCGAATGCATGAACTGAAATGACTGTTGGAGTTGGATCTAAAATGATTAACTGCTCTGAAAAGAATGACTTTGAATTTGGCATTCAAATGATTAGGTCTATATGAAAGTGAAGAATGCAGGTATAGCTGCAATACATGTTATCAAAGTACAGCGATCCGACTGTGGTAATAAAGTGAAATATTAACTTGTACTGTCCCTATCCAAAACTCAATCAACGTTACTGAATGTTCTTGGCTTGAGTATTTTCACAGGAAGATATAACTGAAGGTAAAACATTAGGGCAGTGTCAGATTTGTTTCTCCAGCCAGGAACATTTGGTAACATGGATGCTTGCCAGAATCTCTGAGTAAATTTTTTTTATTCATTCGAAGGACGTGGGCATTGCTGGCTGGCCACTATGTATTGCCCATCCCTAGATGCTCTTGTTCAGAGGGCAGCTGAGAGTCAACCACATTGCTGTGGCGCTGGAGCTAGACTAGATAAGGATGGCAGATTTCTTTCCCTAAAGGACATTATTGAACCAGATGTTTTTTTTCCGACAATTAACAATGGTTTTATGATCATCAATAGATTCTTAATTCCAGATTTTTTAATTGAACTCAAATTCAAAAGCAGGATTTGAACTCGAATCCCCAGAATATTAGCTGTGTTTCTGGATTAATAGTCTAACAATAATACCACCAAGCCATCGCCTTGCCAGTGTCTGTGATTATTACTACTGCCTCTTGGCAATTTATGCAAAATGGTGAAATTTTTTTCAGGAGAAATGTTGTTCAGGATCGTGGGAAATGCTACCTGCTGTATTTGAATTGTTACATGAGCTCTTTACCATCCATCTAAACTGTTTGTCTGGAAACTAGGGGCTGAAGGATAGGTTTTCCAGCAATGCAGCATTCTGATTTTTGCACGAGAGTGTAAGACCTGACTTGTAGTGTCTGGATCTTGGGTGGAAGCTTGACCCACAAGCTTCTGATTGAGATGAGGGGGCTACCTATCATATGTCTCAAAGTATTTAGATCCTTTTGGGCATGACCAATTGAAAGGTTATTTGCCCTAAGGCTCGAGTACAGTTCAATCCAAACTTTCTCACAAGAACGTTAAGAATTGGGAGCAGAGCTGGGCCATTCAGCCCATCATCCCTGCACTGCCAATCAATACCATCATGGCTGACCTGATTGTGGCCTCAACTCTACTTTCCTGTCTGTACCCTATCTTCCCCTACCCTCCTCTATTATCCCCTCCTTCCCCCACCACCACCAATAGGTCCTGATCTTTGATGCCCTTGTTTATCATCATGTCTGATCTAATTGTGGCCTCAAGTCTACTTTCCTGTCTGTACCCTATCTTCCCCTGCCCCTGAATTCTCTCACTTCCTGCTCCCCCGCCGCCTCCACCACCACCAATAGCCCTTGAATACCCTTGTTGAACAAAATTCTATCTGACTATGCCTTGAATATATTCAGTGACCCAGCCTGCTCGGCTTTCCGGGAATGGGAATTCCATAGATTAGCGATCCTCTGAGAGAAAAATAGATTTTCACCTCTCAATTTTAAAATCTTGTTTTTAAAGCCAATTCTAGACTTCCCCCATAAGGGGAAACATCCTGTCAGCATCCACCCTGTCAAGTGCCCTCAGGACCTTGTATGTTTCAATAAGATCACCTCTCAAACTTCCAAATACTGATGGAGAAAGGTCTTACCTGTCTCTCATAAGACAAGCCGTTTGCCCTGGGAATCAGTTGACGAACCTTCTCTGAACTGTTCCTAATACAATTATATCCTTTCTCACATGCAACAATTTCATTTCAATTGTGTTAAATTCCTGCCATCTAAATCCGATATGCTTAAATTATTTTATTTATCAGTTTTAGCTACGTTTCTTCTGTTGTGTTCTAATTTGATAAATCAGTGCAGGTCTGATTCCTTGGCCAAATGGCAGCTGGTTACCCATTTTCTAATAAGTGGGTGGTAGTTCAGCTTCTAATAAGTGACTTTTTTATATTGATTTCAAAATTAAAGGAACTGTATCTGGTTTTTCAATGGCTACGTGGCTTCTACCTGAGCCAGTGGTTCAATGGTATAAATAAAGCAGTGCTGATGATCGATAGGATGGTAAGAAGTCTCACAACACATTTTAAGTCCAACGGGTTTATTTGGTAGCAAATGCCACTAGCTGTTGGAGCGCTGTTCCTTCATTAGATGAGTGGGGATTCTGTTCACAAACAGGGCGTATAAAGACACAAACTCAATTTACAGAATGATGATTGGAATTTGAGTCTTTACAGCTAATCAAATCTTAAAGGTACAGACAATGTGAGTTACAGATAGTGTGACATGAACCCAAGATCACACTAAGTCACAACTATCTGTAACACCCCACGACTTTCCTGACTTGCAAAATCTCACTAACTGTCCTGGCTGGAGACAATACACATCTCTTTGACCTGTGCTTAACGCTCTCTCCACTCACATTGTCCGTACCTTTAAGACTTGGTTATCTGTAAAAACTACCTTCCAATCATTATTCTGTAAATTGAACTTGTGTCTTTATACGCCCTGTTTGTGAACGGAACTCCCACTCACCTGAAGAAGGAGCAGCACTCCAAAAGCTAGTGGCATTTGCTACCAAATAAACCTGTTGGACTTTAACCTGGTGTTGTGAGAGTTCTTACTGTGTTTACCCCAGTCGAACACCGGCATCTCCACATCATGATCAATAGGATGCCCAGTCCAGAGTCAGTGAGGATTCAAGAATGCAAATGGCCAGGGTTCAGCCTAAAGCACGTAGCTTGACTAGTGAAGGGATCAGTGGTGAGGGGACAGGGTCTGTAACTGGGACCAAAGGCAGTGGTGTTAATTTTCCTGATGATTGGCCTCAGAAAGTTGTACTTCATCCAAGAATTGATAAGAGATGGTGTTTCTGACAGGAAGAGTGTAGCCAGAGGGTTGAGAGAAGAGCTTAGTATCTTCACCGTAAAGGTGAAAATTGACCTCCAATTGCAAGTGACATGACTAAGGTGCAGTTTATTAATTAGTGTCACAAGTAGGCTTACATTAACACTGCCATGAAGTTACTGTGAAAATCCCTTAGTTGTCACACTCCGGCGCCTGTTCGGGAACACTGAGGGAGAATTTAACATGGCCAGTCCACCTAACCAGCACTGCTTTTGGACTGTCGGAGGAAACCAGAGCACCCAAAGGAAACACATGCAGATACTGGGAGAACATGCAGACTCCACACAGACAGTGACCCAAGCTGGGAATTGAATCTGTGTCCCATGTCTTCCAGGAATGGAAAAATAGTACAATTAGAAATATTGATGCACTGGAACTGTGCTAGCTTAATTTTCTGTTATGAATTTCAAGATCAGTTTGATTGGGTAAGCTGATAGTTATAAATTACTGTCTGTTGCTTTAGGTTTCTTGGGAATGCATCGTTCAGTAAACATCATGATAGTTTCTAAATCTGTTTTTCCAAGGGCTTTTAGATATTCTGTTCTTATTTCAGCTATACCAGGAGCTTTTCCTGTACTTGTCAATTTCAAAGCATTCTATTCCTCTCACATTCTATACCTCTGGCCCATCATTTGCCTCCAAATCTTGAAGAATGCTTTACTTGTGGACCATTGTACAATTCACATCTGTCCATCTTTTTGCCTCTTTCAAACAATTTTTCACCACCTGTGCCTCTTCTGCGCCCACTATCTGTTGTTATCCCTTTCTTTATCTGTCGAAGATTTCACTTTCTGGTGCATAATTCTCATTTTGTGATTCCTTTGCAGCTTTAATACCTCATCAGACATCTCATTATACCAGCTCTCTTTAGACTGTGTTTAATTTCTCTTCAATTTCATCATACTCAGGTGGGTTTATTTTCTCTGTGTGGTATTATTGCTAGGATTTCATCTGTCATTCATTCCTTGTCTTTTTTTTTTCCTTTCCCCTTTGGCAATATTTCTTTTCTATACTTTCTTTCATGTTTTTCTATTTGTTTTCTATTTCTGGTTCTGCGTGTTTAATCTTTACAGTCGATATATAATTGCCTAAATTGACCCTCGTGTCAGGAGGATTAGTAGGAAAAATGTGTGGGATTATGGGGATAGGGCCTGGGTGGAATTGTGTTTGATACAGACTCGAAGGGCAAAATGGCCTCTTTCTGTACTGTAGGGATTCTATGATTCTATGTTGGACCATAACAGCTAATACCTATACATCACAATACAGAGAAAGGGCTGATTGTGACTGTTGTAGATTTGATCAATTTCTAGATAGGCCACTCAAAAGCTGGGCAATTCTTCACCTAGGAGATCTGGCAAAGCCCCACCTGTAGATGTCTCCATAGGCAACATCACTCCCTCTCTCTGGTTCATCTTTTAAAATTCACCATGAGGGATGCTGAAGATACACGCAAAGGAATTATTTCTACTTTTGCATCATATCTAGATTGTTTAAGTATATTTGTGCTTGATAGAAGACTTGATGTATTTTAAACATTTGTCAAAGGGACATGCTTAAGTGAGACAAAAACCTACTCAGACATTTATCCCAGCCATGTAATGTAAGAGATTTTATCTCGATAACCGATCTCAGAGAGTCAGAAGGTGCGATATTTCTGAATGATGGGGAGGAAAATCTGCTAGGAAAATCAGTATGCACAATATACCATGCTGCTCATTCAAATGCCGTCCCTACTACAACAGAGGCCAATATTAAAAGAGAACTTTGTGGGCATTAACACTGACCCATAAAGTCTGATCTCAAGAGCATTGTACTCTGTAGGTACCCCAAAGATTAGTTGAGACTCCCACCCCTCGGAACTCCGAGTGAGAATTGCCGGGCAATTGCCTGGGGAGTTCAAATACCTCTGGGGCATTTACCCTGCACTGGAATCATCCAAAACTCTGATTTTGAAATCATGAGACTTCAGATGACTCTGATTGTCATACAAAAATAGTTAGTCAGGCAAAGTTAAAAGAATTAAAAGCACTTCTAACTTCTGGCCTACTAGAGTATTGAACTCCTCCCATGTGTACCCTCCCTTCCAAAAACCCTTCCCCAAGACTACCCTTCTGGCAACTGGCCTAGGTACCCACCCCAAACACTTTACCCTATCCTACCCACTTACCTAGGGGTATATTTTTACTTTCTCTGACTTTTCTCAGCCTTGCAACACCTGACCTTCACCCACCGACCCACCCAGCTCCATATTTGGGTGGCACAGTGGTTAACACTGCTGCCTCACAACTCCAGGGACTCAACTTCAATTCCCAGCTTGGGTCACTGTCTGTGCAGAGCTTGCATGTTCTCCCCATGTCTGAATGGGTTTCCTCCAGTTACCTCCCACAATCCGAAAAACATGCTGCTTAGGTGCAAAGGCCATGCTAAATCTCCCTCAGTGTACCTGAACAGGCGCCAGAGAGTGGCAACAGGGTATTTTCACTGTAACTTCATTGCAATGTTAATGTAAACCTACTTGTGACACTAATAAATAAACTTTAAAAAACTTTCCTACATTTGACTGAAGGACACTGGAACCCACTGAACTACACTTTCCTCACCTGGCCCAAGTTGGGAGATTAGGTGAGAAAGGTATGGCTGTGTTTCAATCTAAGCAAATAGGAGCAGAGATGCAATCGGACTGCGATGGATACTTCATGGAAGTTCTGGCCCAATATTTGGCATCTCAGGAACTTGGCCATAATTTGCACTTGTTTTTTTTTTCTAAATTTTGCATTGTTGCAAAATAAACAGCAACTCCAGGAATGGAATGCTGCAATGTTTAAATA
Organism: Carcharhinus amblyrhynchos; assembly: GCF_965287045.1. Classification (NCBI taxonomy): domain Eukaryota; kingdom Metazoa; phylum Chordata; class Chondrichthyes; order Carcharhiniformes; family Carcharhinidae; genus Carcharhinus; species Carcharhinus amblyrhynchos. The sequence continues at coordinate 45,149,229 of NC_137336.1, forward strand.
CCCTTTAACAAATGAGTACCGGGAAATGGGGACTGTATTCTTGTGAAATTCTGCTTGATAAATAGATGCTTCTCACTGGTTCCTGCTCGGCATTCACAAACTGAAGACTATTGTAAGGTGAGGAAATTAGAAACTTCAGAGCAAAGAAAGCACAGGAGACTAATTCATTTACTGCTTTTTTTTCCCCCTCCCACTGTTAATTGTCAGATTTTTAAATTGTGCCTAAATGATTTTCAAGATTTGTTTATTCAAGCAATTTCATGACGTTCATTTTAGGAATTTGAGGCAAAGAAATATGGCAAAGTAAAACTTGTGTTGGGATCGTATTTTGTGTGGTGGCAATGACCAAAGGATTGCAATAATTTGTAGATTTGTTGTTATATATGCTTTTCCTGAAGTGTTTATCATAATCTTTAAAAAGAATTATATGCATTATTGGGGTAATTTTCTGGCCACATTGGTCGGATGAGGGTGGATGGGGGGAGATGGGTGGGTGAGGGTTAAGGTCTGTGAGAGTCAGGTGTTGGGAGGCTGATAATTGGCAGGGAGTGTAATAATGGTGACATTCCAGGAACGCTACAACAACAGATGAATGAACACCGCTCGACAATCAACAGACAAGAATGTTGTCTTCCTGTTGGGGAACACCTCAGTGGTCACGGGCATTCAGCCTCTGATCTTTGGGTAAGCATTCTCCAAGATGGCCTTCACGACACACAATGCAGAGTCGCTGAGCAGAGACTGATAGCCAAGTTCCGCACACATGAGCACGGCCTCAACCAGAATCTTGGGTTCATGTCACACTATCTGTAACCCCCACGACTTGCCTGGGCTTGCAAAATCTCACTAACTGTCATGTCTGGAGACAATACACATCTCTTTAACCTGTGCTTAACCCTGTCTCCACTCATATTGTCTGTACTTTTAAGATTTGATTACCTGTAAAGACTCACATTCCAACTATTATTTTGTAAATTGAGTTTGTGTCTTTATATGCCCTGTTTGTGAACAGAACTCCCACTTACCTGACAAAGGAGTAGTGCTCTGAAAACTAGTGGATTTTGCTACCAAATAAACCTGTTGGACTTTAACCTGATGTTGTGAGACTTCTTAACGTACATTCCAGGGTGACAGAGAGGATTGATGCCAGGAGGACACATGAGATCATTCATTTTTTTTCTGACATTGGATACCTTGTCAGGCTCCTGGCAATGACTGCAGCTGCTGTTTCATCCCAAGAGGGTTTAGCCTGGTTAGCTTTAGTTCTTCTATCCAATTTAGTGGCCCACCTCTCCTCCACTGCATCCTGTTGGGATTTGCCTCCTGGAAACATGGAGCTGGTCTTCTTGCAGCCATCATCTTGGCTTAACTGAGAGTGAGTGTAGAGGGAATGTTTAAATGTAGCTCCCCTTTGTTAACAATCTCTATCTGAGCCCTACTTCAGGCAAATTGGATGCCTGTGGACTCCAGTGGGGTGGGGGGAGGATATTGGGTGTCTTGGAGCATATTGCAAATCATCGTGTTTGCTCTAGTCAAATGATAGAAATTTATTTGTTACCACATTCATGCTTCCATTCTGTCTGCATAACAGACTAACAAGTGTATTCTGTCAACTTTATGAATGTACTGACCACATGATAATGACTAGACAATCTGTTTTGTGATGTTGATTTGAGTGAAAGATATCAATCAGGACATGAGGGATAATTTCCCTGCTCTTTTTTGAAGATAGGCATGGAATATTTTACAGCCTACCAAAAGGGCATGTAGATCCTTAGTTTAACGTTAAAGGATAGTATCTTCAGTAGTGCAGTGCTCCCTCTACTGCTCCCGAGTGTCAGCTTTGATTTTGTTTTTCAATGCACTCAAGCCCTGGAGTGAGTCTTGAATCCAGAACTTGGGTGTCAGAGGTGCGAGTGTTACCAACTGAGCCACACCATTTACTCCTTTTTTGGTTGCAGGAATAAGCAAGCTATTTGAGATAAGCTAAATAATTCTAAGAGACATGGTTTCCAGATAAATGATTCAAACTTGTGTGGTCTAGTTGACCGAGGATACAATTTTGGTCAATGTTGGTAAAGTCATTCAAAATGCTTGATCTTGCTACAAATGTCATTTACTACATCAGTTATTGTAATCATGACTGACCAGTTTCTTCTATGTGTTTATACGGTTTGCAGGATGGCTTCCACAGAAGCTAACAATGCTGATAGCATGTTGGCACTCAGTACCATGGCCTCTCCTGATATGAAGAACAGAAAATATTCTCCCATTATTTTAGAAGAGCAAGAAAAGAATACGTTAGACGTGAAGAAGATTGCAGTGAAAAGGCTGAAAAAGTGTTGTTCCTGCACCCCAACCAGAGTAAAAAACTTATTTCTTGACTTCTTTCCTGCCATACGATGGTTTCCAAAATACAAATGGAAAGAATGGATTTTGGGCGATATTATGTCTGGTCTGATAGTGGGCATCCTACTCGTTCCTCAGTCAATAGCCTATTCATTGCTCGCAGGGCAGGAGCCAATATATGGGCTGTACACCTCATTCTTTGCCTGCATCATCTACTTCCTGATGGGAACATCAAAGCACATTTCAGTTGGTATCTTTGGTGTGCTTTGCTTAATGATTGGTCAGGTGGTGGATCGGGAGCTACAGTTGGCTGGGTTTGACATCTATGATGATGGTAATAGCACTTACCAATCTGAAACGTTCAATCAGTCTGCTGGTCTATGTGGTCGAAGTTGTTTTGCCGTTCGCATTGCCACAACATTGACTTTTATGGCTGGGGTTTATCAGGTAAGGTGAACATTGGCCAACCATTTTAAACCCTGAATCAATGCAGTGATGTATTTATGAATCTGGAAGTTCCTCAGTGAGGGCAATCTGAGATTCATATTGAACCCATTCTGTTGATTAATCTCAGCAGGTCTGATAGCAGCTGTGAAGAGAAAATAGAGCAAACATTTCGATTCAGGATGACCCTTCATCAGAGATCGGGTGAAGAGCCATCCAGACTCAAAACACTGGCTATATCCTTTCTCCACAGATGCTGTCCGACCTGCTGAGATTTTTCAGCATTTTCTGTTTTCGTTTCAGATTCCAGCATCCACGTATTTTGCCTTTACCATTCTGTTGATTATCCAGTTACACTTAAATTTTCTGCTAATAACTTTTTATATTCAACTGTAAATCAACATGAAAAAAAGTTGGTCAAATGAAAGTCTGTATGAAAATTTAAATTTACAATTCATTTAGCCTTCATTCACAAACATAGGCTCAGTATATGTTTAAGAACAAACTGTCATGGCAGCTATTTAATTTTTAATATGATGTGTGCATAACTAAATCCATTTTAGGGTACCCAAGAAATATGGTGCAGCTCTTAATAAGGATAAATTAAAAATACAAATGCCCAATAATTATTATGAAGACCAAGATACCAGCTGTACCAGGAAATCTGATCACAATTTGAAAGGACCCTGAGCAAGTGTGATTGTGAGAAATAATGAGGTTCTGTAATGATCAGGGTGGTCATGAGGTTCTGTAATGATTGGGGTAGACAACTTTTGTCACCAGGTGAGACATGCTGAGGTAGAATTGATTGGATCATCAAGGATCAAGGAATATCTTGGTGCATCATTGTACTTGCCTGCCTAGCCTGCACCCAAAATGTTGTAACCTTAAGCCATGTGATTGGTTTGTGCCCAAGGTGCAGATATTTCTGGCCTCTATTATGGTGGAAATTCAGCATCATTATAGCGGTAAAACTATTAAACTAAAAAAGCCCAATAGGAATGGTTTTGATGGATAGTGACACACAATATTTACATGTGTTTCAGAAAACAACCTCGCTCACATCTATTGGGATGGCCTAAATCCACAAGCTTAAAAGAGAGTGTAGGAATGGGGTCTAATTGTCCCAAATTCCTGAGATTCTGAAAAGGTTCCAGTGAACTGGGGAAAATAGCAAATGTAATGCCTCTATTCAAGCAAAGGAGTTGACAGAAAAGAGTTGTTCTCACATCTGTCATTGGAAAAATAAGGAACAAGTAGCAAGTCAAAAATTTTAAGGCCAAGTGCCTTGGTTCTATAAAAGGAAGATAAAATTCAAATCTTGGGACAAGATTTTTAAACTATAGTGGAGTTGAGAGCAGTGGAAAAGTAGGAATCCAATTAGAAAATGCTAGGGAAAAACTCAGTGGGTCTGGCAGCATATATGGAGATAGAAATAGAGTATCATTCTGAGTCCAATAAGACCCTGCTTCTGCACTTGAATAGAAGCATGGAATTGAGGCCTATATCAGTCAGTCATGATCTGCATGAATAATGGAGCCAGTGCAAGGTGCCATATGGCCTATCTCTGTCGCTATGTACCATGCTATTATGTTCACTCAGTTACTTATAATAGTGTGTCCCTTGCCTATTGCATGCCCCCTAGCATGTTTACCAATTTCAAAATAGTTTACCAATTTCAATTGGGACCTAGCAGATCATTTTTCTTCAAATAGAGACACAAAACTCCCATAGTAAATTGAATAACTAAAATAGTTTTAAAGTTAAGATTAAAATGCTTTTACAAAATAAAGCAGAAGGGAATGAAAAGTTTTGCGATGATCAACATGCAGATTTCCCATGCTTTTACTTGCATCGGGTCAGCACTTTTTATAATGGTAGGGGTAACTAGGCCACAGGCAAAAAACAACATTGCTTGACAATGATTCCACAATTCAAATTCCCTTTTCATTTCATGCAATTCTTGGCACTTTTAGCCCCATGTTTCATAGTTCAGCTCTTTTATTCTTTGAAAACTGTAAATGAACAACTTTTTTAATGTTTTAATTCTTTTATTTTATACTTAGGTTTACTAGGCTGATGCCAGAGTTGAGGGGGTTGAGCTATGAGGAGAGGCTGAATAGATTAGGCTTGTACTCGTTAGAGTTTAGAAGAATGAGGGGAGATCTCATTGAGACGTATAAGATGATGAATGGGATGGATAGGATAGAGGTGGAGAGACTCTTCCCGCTCAGAAAGGATAGTAGGACTAGGGGGCATAGCCTCAAGATAAAGGGGGGGGCGGTTTAGAACGAAGTTGAGGAGGAACTTCTTCACTGAAAGGGTGGTGAATCTCTGGAATTCTCTGCCTGTTGAAGTGGTAGAGGCTGCCTCGCTAAATATTTTTAAGACGCGGGTTGATGGGTTTTTGATGAGAGAGGGGATTAAGGGTTATGGGGAGAGGGCGGGAATGTGGAACTGAGCCACGACAGATCAGCCATGATCTTATTGAATGGTGGGGCAGGCTCGAAGGGCTAGTTGGCCTACTCCTGCTCCTATTTCTTATGTTCTTATGTTCTTAAACATTATCCCTTATCAGTTTTAGTGCTTAATAGGGAACAGTCAAATGAGACAGTTGTTGTTTGATATTTATTGGTGTGTAGATGTTGAGAAGTAAAGCTTGGCTGCACTGGGCTTGTCACACACTTTGGTAGTACTGAGAAATGCTGTGGGCTTTGTCATTGCTCAAGGATGGCCCTGAAATTTAGCATCACGGGGGGATGGTACTGGGTTTTTGTCTCACTGGGCTGAGGAGGCTGGAATTTGACAACCATAAGCAGATCTTTTGACCATAGAATCCTACAGTGCAGAAGTAGGCTATTCGGCCCATTGAGTTTGCACCAACCACAATCCCACCCAGACTCAATCCCCATAACTCCCTACATTTACTCTAGCTAGTCACCCTGACACTAAGAGACAGTTTAGCATGGCCTATCCACCTAACCCGCACATCTTTGGACTGTGGGAGCAAACCAGAGCATCTGGAGGAAACCCATGGGGAGAATGCGCAAACTCTACACGGACAGTGACCCAAGCTGAGAAATCGAACCCGGGTCCCTAGCGCTGTGAGGCAGCAGTGCTAACCACTGTGCCACCTTGCCGCCCTTAGGTCTGGTATCAATGTGGAGGGCAAAACTGAGATTTGGCAGAGAACTAGGGAATGATTGAAATATGAGGATTAGTTCATAAGCAGATTATTTGGACCCTTAAGCAATTGAGAGTGATATGCATTTATGTAACACTTTTCATGACTATTGGATATCTCAAAACAATGTAGTACTGCCCAGCTAACCTTCACTTAGAGCAATATGACAATGACCAATCTATTTTTGTGCTGTCAATGAAGCCAATACTGGAGGTAATCTCTTTGTTCTCCTTCAAAATACTTCCACCCAAGAAAAAATGCTGGGACTCAGATTAACAGACTGCAAAAGTTCAAGAAACTGGCTCACCTTCATCTTCTCAAGGGCAACTAGAAATGAGTAATGAATACTAGCCTGGCTGTCAATGCCGACATCCTGTAAATGAATAATTCTTCTAAAAAATGGCATTTCCAAAAGTTATGCATACACTCTGACCCGCACAGGAATGTACTGGAATCCCGAGTGTGGATTTGAATCTGGATCTTTGTGACAGTAAGCAACATTGTTGCCAACCAAATGCGGCTGATCAATCTCGATCTGCAGTTTTGCTTGTTGGTAACCTTAAATTTACAAATTCTAGTTGTATGATTTTTTTTTAAATCTACAGCACCAAGGACCCAGGTTCAATTCCAGCCTTGGGTGACCGCCTGTGTGGAGTTTGCATGTTCTCCCTGTATCTGCGTGGGTTTCCTCTAGGTGCTTCGATTTCCTCCCACACTCCAAAGATGTGCGATTGGGTTGCTTGGCCACGCTAAATTGCTCCTTAGTGTCCTGTAGTTTAGGTGGTTTAGCATGGTAAATGCACAGGGTTACAAGGATATGGTCACTGGGGTGGAGGAGAGGGGGTTGTGGAGCTAGGGGTTGAGTACGATACTCTTTTGGAGAGTTGCTGAAGACTTGATGGACAGAATGGCTTCCTGTACTGTAGGAATTCTATGGAATGTAAGCATTGTTGACAGAGCCAACATTTATTGCTTGTAACGAGTTTTCTTTGGCACATCTGAATGGCTTGTTCAGGCATTTAGGAGCCAACCATGTTAGTATGGGATTGTGCAAGGCTGGAGTCACATAGGCCAAACCAAATAAGGGCCACCTAAAAGACAGTTACAGGATACCTGAAATATTGATTGCCGTTAATTCCATTCATCGTTTTATTTTTCTAAATCTATCTCATGATTTGTACAAAAAAACCACTAGGACATTGTTACCTTATATGACTTAAGTCTCAGTTCAAGATAACTGAGCTCAATAAATGATGCCCTAGTACTTGTCACTGTAATGCTCTGGTGCCAGACAGAAATAATAGTGTCTCTGAAAGTAAGAATGTGAAGTCCAATGCAGTCAATTAAAGGGCTTGCCTAGTTGTCCTAATTATAGCCACAATTCCATACATCAGGGAAATTTCAATGCATTATTGCTTCACGAAGATCACATCTGGTGCCTGGGTTCAATTTCAGCTTGGGTCCCTGTCTGTGCAGAGTCTACATGTTCTCCCCGTGTCTGCATGGGTTTCCTCTGTGTGCTCTGGTTTTCTCCTACAGTCTGAAAGACTTGCTGGTTAGCTGCATTGATTATGCTGAATTCTCCCTCAGTGTATCTGAACAGGCACTGGAGTGTGACAACTTGGGAATTTACACAGTAACTTCATCGCAGTGTTAATGTAGCCTACTTGTGACGTTAACAAATAAACTCAATTTCTCTGACTCTTATTAGAAGACCAGTGCAGTTCAATAATTTCTGATAGAGAGTGCAGACCTGAAGTGCCAACTCATCTTTTTTCCAGATATTAATTGATCTCTGAGCACTTGCAATGTTTTCTTCTTCTTGTTCATTTCCAGCATCCATTTGCTTTTCATTTGTACAATTGAATAACAAGGTTCTAACAACATATCTTGCTTGGTTATTTAATTTAATTGTTATGTTAAGCCTTTTGAAGAATGCAACATGTGCAAAACTAAAGGGGATTAAGTGTCAACCACCACATGAACGTAGTCAGTCAACTATTTCTACCTCTCTGACCTTTGTGTTACTTACAGTGGTTTTCTTCACATTGTTTGCAGGTGGCCATGGGCATCTTCCAAGTGGGCTTTATATCAGTGTATCTGTCTGACTCCTTACTTAGTGGATTTGCTACTGGAGCATCGTTCACTATACTCACCTCACAAGTTAAGTATCTTCTGGGGATTAGCATTCCACGCGCCCATGGTCCCGGTTCACTTGTGAAAACCTGGGTTTACATCTTCAAAAACATCCACACTACTAACATCTGCGATCTAGTCACCAGCCTGGTGTGCCTTCTGGTGCTAGTGCCTTTAAAAGAAATAAATGAGTGCTGTAAAGCCAAGTTAAAAGCACCAATTCCAGGCGAGCTTCTGGTTGTAGTCTTTGCTACTCTGGTCTCTCATTATGCTGACTTGAATACCAAGTTTAATTCTACCATTGCTGGAAACATTCCCACTGGATTTATGGCCCCCACCTCACCAGACTGGAATTTGATACCTCGAATTGCCGCTGATGCCCTGCCAATTTCTATAATCGGTTTTGCAATTACCGTTTCTCTTTCAGAGATGTTTGCCAAGAAGCATGGGTATACAGTGAGAGCCAATCAAGAAATGTTTGCCATTGGGACCTGTAACATTATACCGGCATTTTTTCATTGCTTCACAACTAGTGCTGCTCTTGCCAAAACCCTTGTGAAAGAGTCCACGGGTTGCCGGACACAATTCTCAAGTATAGTGACTGCTTTAGTGCTTCTCCTTGTGCTTCTTGTGATTGCACCTCTTTTCTACTCTCTTCAAAAGTGTGTACTAGGTGTCATAACCATTGTGAATCTCCGCGGTGCTTTGAGAAAATTTATTGAGTTGCCCAGAATGTGGAAGGTGAGCAAGGTGGACACTGTCATATGGTTTGTCACAATGTTATCTTCAGCCTTAGTCAGCACAGAGTTAGGACTGTTAATTGGGGTTAGCTTTTCTGTGATCTGTGTCATTGCACGAACGCAAGTGCCAAGAGCCGCTCTGCTCGGCCATCTGGAGGGGACAGAAATTTACGAAGATGTGGGAAGATATAAGAATCTTCAAAATTTGTCTGGTGTCAAAATATTTAGATTTGAGGCCCCATTGTACTACGCAAACAAAGAGTTCTTCAAAAAATACCTCTACAAACAGACAGGAGTTAACCCAACTCTCATAATCATAGCGAGGAAAAAAGCAGAAAGGAAAATAATCCGGGAAATGAAACAGAAGGCGACTGTGAATTGTCACACTACTGGGAAGACTGAGGCTACGGTGCAGCTCTCCAAGCAAGAGTTTGAATTCCATACAGTTATCATTGATTTTTCAGTCATTCAATTCCTGGATACGGCAGGTATAGCGACGGTGAAGGAAGTCTATAAAGATTACAAACAGATTGGAATCCAACTTCTCCTGTCAAACTGTAATGCATCAGTTATTGACAGTCTTCGCAGCGGAGGCTATTTTGAAAATGGTGACATCCACACATTGGTATTCTACAGCGTTCATGATGCAGTCATGTTTGCTTCAAATGTACGCCAAAAGAATGGTGATTGGGAAGCAAACAACATCTTTTAATATTCAACTGTGACCAAATACAGGAATACTGTCCAGCATTGTTAGCTTGAGAAACTTGAACATGTAGTTTCAAAGCAACCTGAAATAATTTCTTCACCTGGTTCATTATTTTACAGGCATCTGCAGAATGTTTGTTTTCACATGTGTTTTTGTATATTTCTGGTCAGGATGCTTATTATGAGATGGGATTAGGAAATGCAGAGGTTTCTAAGCAATAATATTGAATAGTTTTTGTTTAAATTAAATTCATTTTCTTTTCAGGGGAAGCTTCTGGTTTTTAAATGCTTAACATTGGTGAAGTTTAATGTTTGAACTGGTTGTTAGCAACGTTTTCCTGGAGGCTGCTGAGTTGAGAAGTGAATTTTGAGAAAGATAATATGAAAAAACACCTTCATAGTCCATAGTCAATGTCAAGCAGACTATGAACTAAATAGATCTGCCCTTTTCAGCAGGCTAATGATGAAGTACTGCTTAAACCGTATTTAGCTTTTCAACTCATAATGTGCTTATGCCTTTATCATACTCTCAAGTGTTTAACTTGGGGGCACAGTTTCAATTTTACATAGTTTTTAGGGATTCTCGGTTTTAATCTTTTATTTGTGAATTCCAGGTGCAGAAACAAATGTAATTACAACTACTTCTACCATGCATCAACTGGGAAAATGTGTCAAGAAAAAAGAAATATATGCTGCGGTGTCTCTGTGCTGGCGTAGATCCAAAACAGCAGTAGTTTTCGAGATAAATGATTCTTTTTTTAAAATAGAAAATGGAAATGCATAAATTTGTAATTTATTCTGAACTTTTCTTCCATGTTTCACTCTTGATCTCTTCATTTCCCTCCCACCTAAAGACAAGGTGCTAACTCTTGGTGAGATATACTTTATTTCCCACCTCGTCCTTGCTGCTGTTTTATTCCTTTTGTGATGCCTGAGTGTCGGCTTGACATCAACTTTGGAATAGTGCATAACTGAGCCCGATTTCCAGTTTATAGTCATGCATACATTCTGCCTTAAAGCAATAAAGTGAAGGAGACCTGACTGACTTGGTGTTATCTCCCTTCCTTAGCCCAGGAACCTAATGCCAAATGATTTGCGCTGGCACAAATCCCCATACTTTGGCACAGCTGACCCCGAAATCAAACTCTGCACGTTCCGGATGATGCACTAGCAACTTGATGCTTCACTGACCTAACCAGTGGAATGACTACATCAGTCATTTATTTTGTTTTTTTTCAAAGTTAAACCAAGAAAGACACTCATTTTTAACTTTGGAAACCCGCTAGTGACTTTATATAACAAACTTTACTTTTAAGAAGTCGCAAATTCAGTCTATCGTGATCTTAGCATTAAGAATACACCTATCATTAAAATACTTAGTTCCTTATTACTGACTAGCTAAGTCTGCAGGTTAACTTGAAGAGATGGTTTTTAAATATACCCCATAATGTCAAGGACCATGGTTTATAATGTATATATTTTGATAGTATTCCAATAACTTGTAAATCATTAGCTTACATTAAGAAAATTGTAGGAGAATTACTTCATTATTTTACTTGTAAGTTTTCCCCTTATTTCTGTTAGGTTTTTAATTGAAAAACCTGGGGTTTAATCTATTGATTTTTGTTTTAATGTGTATAATTCTGCCAACAATGGGGAGCTGAAGTTCAGTTTGCAAATGCAGTAGTCTTTCTGCAATGTGCCTTGAACAGTAATTAGTTTTGCACTAATGATGGGCGTTCTGAAGGATAATCAAGCTGCTATATTTAACCATTTTCATTGTAAAGCAATATGAAAGAGTCAGACAGCTTAGCTGGTCAATTAATCCAACAGTAAGTGGCATTGACAGCATGGAAGTACTCCCATTGCTCGAAACAATAGACTCAAATACTAATACACAGCACAGAAACTCTTTGTAAGAAGCCTAGACAAATATCTGAAATCTGAACATCTTATCAAGTGTAGAGTACTTCCAAAACAGAGACCGTAACATTGCATAACTGCTTATTTTTATTGGAGGTTGCATGAGTTCAGATGACATATCCTACCTTATAATTGCACTTGTGGCATTCGAAAATTCTTTTTTTTATAAGAATAAGAGCTTTTTTTAATTCAATTAGAGGTGTACGAAGGAATATTCAAAAATATTCCTTCCTACGCCTCTGCATAGTTCTAGATAAATATAAATTTTTGGATTTGTGAAGATATCTGGAAAATGGTGATTCTTTTTAGTAATTGCCTTTGTTAAAATAAAACACTGATAAAATGAAGGTACTCACTGTTTTGAAATCGTCGATATGGCCTGAAAGGGGAATCTGTTTTAGATTATCTAGAACTGTTTTAGATTTTTACTTAACTTGAATTCAAGTTGTTTGACAGACGTGGACAGAAAACAAGATGTCCATTTGTCCCATTTTGCAGCCTTTGTTTTAATTTTCTACATTTCAATGTGTAAACAGGGCGGAATTTTCCCAAAATTTGTTTAAGTGTCAGGCTTCTCTCCAGAAGCGCAGCCAAGTTTTCAGCCCAGGTTTTCTGACATTTAGTGCAGAAATGTCTGGGGGGTGGTGGGATGGGTTGGGGGGGGAGGTGGAGGGCGGGGGGGAGGTGTGGTTTATGGCATCAACTTGACGCAGCCTGATTAGGCCTGCTTCATAAAAATTGAGGCAGCATCTTTAAAGGACACTTCAACTTGCATTTAAAATAGAATTCCCCTAAACTGCATCCTCCTACCCCATAGACAAGGAAGAGCACTCCCAAAAGCATCCAGGTGACACCCCCCACTAAGGCAGTATTGTGGGCACTCAAACCCTTCACAGCCATCACACCCTCTCCCCTCTCTGCAGGTTCTCCCCTTCCACCACGCATAAAGGAAACCAACCCCTTAGGAGGAGGGTTAAGCCTCTTGCTGGAGCCCCATTGGCATTACCCATTTGGCACTGCCTGAGGGCACAGTGGGTACCTAGAACAATGCTCAACCTTCTCCCTCAACCCCTGGGGCCTCCAGGCACCTCTGCACACTGCCCCCACCCCCATCCCCCAACATGGCCATCAAAATTGGTTTTCTCTTTTGAAAACCAGTAGTGATTCGCATCTGGGTCGGGGGATGCATCATGGGTGGAAGCTACAGCATAAAGTCCTTGATGGAAATCAAGTTCGCTCCATTTCCGAGCATGAACCTGATCATGCTGCCAGTGGAGATGTGTGGAAGATTTCAAGCTAGGATCACGCCTGTGCAAATCCCATTTTTGGCTGTTCACGAGATCTGGTGTCTGAACCTGTAGTGAACGGAGCTGCTAGAACTCGCTCATGTTTTTTGAAAAGAAGTGATTGGCACAACTAAAGAAACCCATTGTGACTATGAAGTTTAAATTGTGCAATATGGTGCATTTAAAGCATTAAATTAAAAAATAGCATAAATTTCTATATATTTATCATCCAAACTGATTATGAATATTTTAATCCATTTAATTGTTTATTCTTATGTTTATTAGTTGCAATCCTTACTGCAAATTGTACATTTGCCTTTATGAAAACTTCCAGTTTTGACTTTTAATATCATGCAGCATCTTTTCTCCTTTACTTTTGACATGTTTTCCCTGACACTTTGCCATTCGCAGTGAGCTAGCATTTCAAGGCAGAACAGGTTTCCCTACTGAGTCTTTTGTTTTTCCCTGTCCCTATTTTTCTTCCCTTTCTGTTTCCCCCATGATGATTTTTATTACCCTGAGGCTGCAGACAGTCTCATAATGATAGAAGGTCTTATTTTTATTTTGAATGTCAAATATTTCAAGCTACATTATCATACTTAGCAACCTTGAATTTTTAGGTTAAGGTTCTATCCAACACCATTATGGGGAGAAATGGCACAAACCGTTTGTCTCTGTTCCTGTGAAAAAATCATTTAGCAATCCCACTTAGGATTGGGTAGGTTCATGATGCCTGCATATTGATGTTTTGAGATTCAACACCCCATGTGATTGTGGAGCAAGCAGAGAAGTGGAATATGTGACTGCTACGTTATCAGACGCATACTTTATAATGGCCGAGATTTTCTGATCTCGTTCATCCCGTCAGCTGCCAGCGAGAATGGAGAATTTGGCGATCAGCCAAAATTCCATTCACTGCAGCAGGGCAGGAGAATCCCAGCCATGGATGAGGTTGTAGAATTCCGGCCAGTGTTTCTTTTTTAAAAGTTTGTATTGTATATTTAGTTTTACAAAAAAAAATTCTACACTCTTGATGCTGCTCTTTTTATTTGTGATTCAGTTAAGTTCAGGGATTCCCAAGAAATATACTATACCAATAATTTAGATTGCCAACATCAGTAATTTCTCAGGCAAAAATATTATTCTACATATTGTACAAGCACATGGAGATGCTCCAAATTGTAAAGTATTCTGGATAAAAGACTTGACTCATTGTTACTTTTTACACAGCAAAACCAAGAGCTACCTTTCACACAACATTTTACTCACTTTCATTTTCATCTGCAGCCAATTATGATTGTTATTAGCCAAACTTAATTCAATGCGAGAAATATTCTAGTTGATTTTTCAACAACAAGTTTCATTTGTGTAGCCTCTAGAATGGATTAATATATTGCAGCGTTCTTCACAGGAGTGCAGTCAAACAACAGCAAAACAAAAGTCAAAGGGGAGATTAGATTACGGGTGGTCAAAAGCTTGGTCGAAGAGTTGGGTTTTATGGAGCATGTTAAAGGCGGAATAAGAGTTAAGAAGTCTAGGGAGGAGAATCCAAAGTTCAAGGCCTAGACAGCTGACAACATAGTGGTCAGGCAAAGGGAGTTGCACAACAATGCACAAGAGACTGGAATTGTAGGAGTGCAGTTGACCTTAGAAGGAATTATCTATTTAAGTTTGATACCTATAACACTGATCAATAGAAATTTTTTGAAAGATGCAATATTTTTATATTGCCTACAGTCTGGTTGCAAATATTTTATTGTATTTGCTGCATGCCTATTGAATGAAGATGATAATGCGTTATGATATTGTAAAACTGCTTCTGTTGTAGTAATCAATACCTACTGCTTTACTCCCAGTCTATCAGTGGGACAGGTGACATTTGTGTGTGCATAGTGCTAAAGTATTAATATTGTAATGTACTGTACATTTACTGTGAATACTGCTTAATGCTATACCCAATTTGCAATATTTATTTTTGAATGGGGAAATCATAGTTTCAAAGCTTTTCCTAACTTGGCTAAAGATTACAAATTTGAAGTGGTAGGGAGGAATTTTCTGTCCACTGTCTCAAAGATGTTTTTGATGGTGTAATGTTGCCAGTGATTTTGGCATATAGTTCACACAGCTAATTTTGATAATTCATGGAATATATTTTCCAAATTAACAACAAACTGAATAATTGAAGTTTTGAACGTGTTTAATGTTTGAGGTTTTGTAGTCTTTGTAGCAAGAGATGAATAAATATATATCCATTTCAAAGAAACATTTTCTTATTTTATTGCCTTTTGTTCTTCTATTCATTGAATGTTTGCCTGATTTTTGTTTTCTTTTCAGGAGATAACCTACATTTAGCATTGATTATCCTTGCAGTTTTGTTCAGTATGCTCTTGCTTTTTGACTTTTGGCTAGTTCAGATTGCCAGCCCATGGTGTTATATAATCTTGTTTACTCTGGTTTACCACCATTACTTGCTGTGCCAAGGACCAGTATGTCCCCTCCCATTGTTAGCAACAGATTTGCATTCTTTTTAACACTAGTCCGTTCCATTTCTTTGTGTTTGGCATATTTTATCAAGCTATCTAACAAAGTCATTAGGTGGGATCGTCCAGCCACACTCACCCCAAAACTGGAGAATCCCACCCAAGCTCAGTGGACCTTTGCAAAGCCTCCCCCTCCGCCCCGCCCCCATTCCACTATAATTCCCATGGCAGACAGGATGGGAGATATCTCCCCATTAAGGCAGTTGCCAGTTCCCATGAGGGCATACCTTTAATGTACCTTGTTAGGATTAAGGGTGGAATGGTGGCACAGTGGGTCAGCACTGCTGCCTCACAGCATGAGAGTCACGAGTTCAATTCCAGCCTCAGGTCACTGTCTTTGCAGACTCTGCACACTTTTTCCATGTCCATGTGGGTTTCCTCCAGGTGCTCCAGTTTCCTCCCACATTCCAAAAGAGGTGTGGATTAGGTTGGTTGGTCATGCTAAATTGCCCCTTGGTGTCAGGGAGGCTAGCAGACTAGATACTTGGTGATATAGGCATAGGACCTTGGTGGGATTGTGGTCTGTGCAGACTCGATAGGACAAATGTTCTCCTTCTGCACTGTAATGATTCTATGGGGCAGGACAGTGGTACAGTGGTTAGTACTGCTGTCTCACAGCGCCAGCGTCCCAGGCTCAATTCCGGCCTCAGGTCACTGCCTGTGCAGAGACTGCACAGTCTCCCCATGTCTGTGTGGGTTTCCTCCAGGTGCTCTGGTTTCCTCCCACACTGGAAAAATGTGCAGGTTAGGTTGATCAGTCATGCTAAATTATCCCTTAGTCTCGGGGGAACTAGCAGGGTAAATGTGTGGGATCAGGGAAATAGGGCCTGGGTGGAATGTGGTCAGTACAAATTTGATGGGCTGAATGGCCTCCTTTATTGCAGGGATTCTATCTTTGTTGTTGTAGAATTGAAGGAACGGGCTAGTTCTTTTATCAATACCTTTGTTACTCAGTGCCTAATGTTGATTCATCTGGAGAGTGCTTGAAACTTCATTCGTATACTCTTTGATGTTCAACAAAATTAATGCTGAATTGCTTTTTAAAAAAAAATCCCTACACCCAAGGGTTTGAAACAAGTTTTAAAGAAAAAAAAATCAAACAACTGGATTTGAAATGGAGTTCTTTAATCATAGCTTGGTTTCAAACCTTTTGAATGTTTATTTGTAACGTCCCCTGTGAATGATGCAGTCCTTGAGATGTATTACTGAAATGTTTTTAACATCAGAATCCTGTGTTTGTATCAAATTATAATATGTTATGTGTATAGAATAGTCCTGTGTTATTGATGGTTTCAATACAAATTGAATGAAATGGCATGGAAACTTAACTGTAAGGTTTGTTGTTTTTAAATGCATTAAGAATGAGACCTTGTGGGATGATTTTGAGCACAGCACTAGTGTGTATGTATTAACGGGAAGGTATAATTAATTTTCAGTTGAAAGTTAAACACTTTTTCTATTCACAGGCATCAGACTGAAATTTTGCAAGCCAAGGTTTGTCCAAGTACAAAGTTCTAGTTGCCTCATATCCTGCCTAAAAGTTCTGAAGAATCTCTGTCAGATAATATATTGAACTTTAGCATTAAGCACAGTATAAAAGTTAAGTATTTACAATAGGTTTTAAATCTACCAGAAAATTTCTTGTGGCATTGTCCAAGGCAGAATGAATTTAATTGGAAACTCTCATGGCTACTCTTTGCTATTCATTACAAATTGGACCATGACTAACAATATGACTGCGTACAATGGCTGAAACCTTCCAGGCCCCTTGGGGGTATGCTTGAAGGCATTCCTGCCTCTGGGTGATCTTGCCAGAGACAAGTCATCACCAGCAATGGCTTTCCTCAAGGCAATGGCAAACAATCAATTTGAACAGTTAACTGTCATTTGTGGATCGATTGAGTTCATTGAAGGGATTCTCCAGAGAAAGCTTGCAGTGGCTGGTCTGGTGACCCTGCGAGGCCTTCTGCTGTGAGCTCACTCATATCGCCACACTCAGAAGCCAGTTATGAGTAGGTGACTGCTGTGGCTACTGGCCATATTGTAGCACAATTTCCCCACCCCAGGAGCGGCCTACCAGCAATGATCACCTGTTTATTTTATTCAGTTGAATACGTCTTCAGAGCACACCTCAAAATGGAAGAGCCCTCACAATCCCCATCATGCGGTGGGGCTGCTATCCTCCTCAGCGTGCAGATCTGCTGGGCCTTTAGCCTGGGGATCCAAATATAAATTGGGCACTTCATCTAAAGACAACCAAAAAAATTGGCCATCTCCAGAAAGATCTCCCACACTGGCAATCAGTGTAAGATCTGCACCTGTAAATGGTCCTGCTCCTCCCTTTCTTTTTAAAGGGCACAAGATTCAGTCCAGTGTTATGGTATGGCTCAGTCAAAAGGGAAAGAGATTTTGCTTTACAACATGCTTGTATTCACTTATACAGTCAAAATACTTTGTAAATAAATCTTTTTTGTTGTCAAATGTCTTACCAACTTAATGTTTTATAAAGAATATTTGTTAGAGGATTGTTAATTGTTTGTAAATGTTTTACTGTTACTTTGATTAGTTTGATTGCATTCCATTGACCTAATTAAATAAAAAATACATTATGCTACTGATTGGTTTTTTCTTTATTAATATTTGCTTAATTGTTTAGGAATATTTGTTCTTTATAATAATGATCAAAAGCTGAAAATAATTCTCACTTTTGACATTTGGAATAGAACTGCCGTGAAGCTCATGGGCCAGTTGAAGAAAGCACTCCCTTCTACATCAGTGCGAACAATTTCCATCTTCCGCACCAACCGCCTTTCAGATTAAGTGAGCGACACTACTGTTGGGGCCAGATTAACACTAGTTTGTGCTATAGGCTCATGATTCAAGGAAATAGATTGATACAACTCAAACCCATTGCCCAACAGATATTTCCAGGCATTGCGTGGCATACTTCTAGCTGTCAAATTGATCCCTGCCAGATTTGGAGCAAGGTCCCAGAGAGGGAAGGCCAGTATCTGTTCCACTAAACTGTGTAGCTTCAGAAGTGATGAGATTGCATCTTGGAATGGCCCTGGGTGGGCTTTTAATTGGGATGGTGCTCTCCCACTGACTAGGAGATATTTTACTTGTAGGACATTGGAACAAATATTGTCATGATTTCATTATCTTTCAAGTGAATTTGATTTAACTCATCTGATCATTTTATCTGGTAAGAATAAAGATTTACAATCTCACTGAACTAACCCTCAGTGTCATTGACTCCAATGTTTTGGGTAATGTGAAAGTTAGAATTTAAATGGCTAGATTTACATGGAGGTGGGAAGGTTGTGTCAGGAAACCTCTGACTTTGTAAACATGTTCTAAGGGTAAATTTTACAAATGTATGCTCCTTGTGCTGAAGGAAGGCTCAAGGTGGCGGTGGAGGTAGGCAATCAAGGCCTGCCTCAACTTACTGGAACTCTGGCCCAGTTGTATAACCCACAGCGGGCATCACGGTGGCACAGTGGATAGCACTGCTGCCTCACAGCGTCAGGGAACTGGATTTAATTCCCGGTTTGGGTCACTGTCTGTGCAGAGTCTGCATGTTCTCCCTGTGTTTGCGTGGGTTTCCTCTGGGTACTCTGGTTTTCCTCCCACAGTCTGAAATTCATGCTGGTTAGGTTCATTGGCCATGCTTAGTTCTCCTTTAGTGTACCTGAACAGGAGTGTGGTGACTAGGGGATTTTCACAGTAACTTCATTGCAGTGTTAATGTAAGCTTAGTTGTGACTAATGAATACTTTCTACATGCCTGCTCCACATCCCATCGATGTTTCCTCCAGAGCCAATCACTCAGTCTCCACTTGGGGCAGACATCAGGAGATGTGTGATAGCAATGGGAAGGATTTTACTTGGTGAGCAAAGCATAACTCAAACATACACTATCGTGGAATAAATAAACTTAAAGCAAAGTTAAATCCTTTCAACTGGGCAATCAGTTACAGAAACAAACACCTACTTAAAACCACATCAAAAGAAAAATAATCTTTTTAAAATATTAAGGACCAAATCGGAAGCCCCAAGGTAGATTATAAAGTTAAATTAGACCCAATCATTTTTTGATTTTGGCATTAGTATGAGGAAAAGATGTTCCACCCTAGGTGTGATTCCATTGACCCACTAGGAAACTTGTCAAAACAAGCTTTAACAGTACGGTTTAACTATAACAAAATGAATTAGCTTAAATTTTACCAATTGAAGTCTTTAAACATGACAAGATAAAATTTTTAACTATGTCTCTTAATTCCAATTTAAGTAATATTCCTCACAGACGTAACCCCTCAAGCAAATAACAATTTTACATTCTGGTCTGTGGGCCATCAGTCCTCAAGCCATTGAACACTTATAGAGATATACACCTGTCTTCTAGAGAAAGAAACACTTCTTGTTTCTTTCAGGATCAAGCAGAAACTAAAACATTTTCCCTTGTAAGCTTAGTTCTGCCTATTCAAATGACCTTGTCTCTTGTCAATCAACCTAATTAAACCTTACTCTGAAACCCAAGGGGAAAAACCAAAAAATAAACAAAAATCCCTTAGCTCAAATTTAAACAAATACCCCATTATCTAGGATCAGTTATTCACCTGCCTTCCCAACATGAAGCTGCTTGATTTTCACACAGATTGGTGCCAGGTAAACAAGAGCTGATTTTTAAACATACCCCGCTAAATACATTTCTTAAAGGCACAGTATCATCACAAATAACTGAAAAATGTCAACCAAACTGCTGAGAGGTTTTTCAGGACTTTTGAAACACAGGCAAGCATCCATGATAGATTTAGTTGGTAAAAACAATTACAAACATAACAATGAAAATGAAACAACATATAATTAGTTTTTCTTTTTAAACTACATCCAAGGGCCATCAATCAATGTAATCTGTTTTTCTCTAAGTGAAAGCAACAGAGAAGTTTGTTTTTGGATTTAAAGCACCATAGACATCAGCACACTGTTTTCTTCAGTTTTGAACACATAATGGCATTTTTCCAAATGTACAATTGAATAATTGAAAATAAAATTTAATTCACTTTATCTGAATGCATTGATTACCTGGAATAAGAAGACTAACTCATGACACAAATAGAGAAATGATTTAGATCTAGTCACCATTAGACATGGGCCAAAAATCTCTGATCTTATCTGTGGCAGGGTTTCTCCAGTGTTGCTGCAGTGAACGAATTTTTGGCTGAATGCCAAACTCTCTGTTCTTGTTGGCAGTTGGGCGAGTACGGACAAGGTCGGAGAATCCTGTCCATTGTTACAAAATGACCTCAGTTAGGAAATAAATATTTCAGGGTGCACAGCATTTTAAAAGGACAGACAGAGTGGAAAAAGGAGGAGGGGTTGTCCTAATAATAAACTATGACATAAGGACATTAGTGAGAAAAGACTGGGGCCGAATGTTCCCACCATTTATCTTGGCCGGATTTTCCCATCCTGCTGCAGTGAACGGAGATTTGGCTGGATGCCAAATTCTCAGACTTCGCTGCAAAGAACAGTAGCATGAACAGCCGGCAAGATCTTGCCCTGTGGCTCAGAAAATCCTTATAGGGTGGAGAAAATCTGACAATAATCTATATTGATGGCAATAGTTTCTAGGCACCCTAACAGTTGGACAAAACATTAAGTAAGATACCCCACTTTAAGGGCATTTAATTTGTTTTGGAATCCATTAATTCCAGTGTGAAGTGTGTTTTGAATAATTGCAATTTGATTGTTTAAATATTTTTTTTTGCTCACCGTTTAACATCCTCCCTGCAATTTATCTGAACTTAAGAACATAAGAAATAGGAGCAGGAGTAGGCCATCTAGCCCTTCGAGCCTGCCCCGCCATTCAATAAGATCATGGCTGATCTGTCATGTCTCAGTTCCACATTCCTGCCCTCTCCCCATAACCTTTAATCCCCTCGCTTATCAAAAACCCATCAACCCGCGTCTTAAAAATATTTAGCGAGGCAGCCTCCACCACCTCAACGGGTAGAGAATTCCAGAGATTCACCACCCTTTGAGTGAAGAAGTTCCTCCTCAACTCCGTTCTAAACCGCCCCCCCTTTATCTTGAGGCTGTGCCCCCTAGTCCTACTGTCCTTTCTGAGCAGGAAGAGCCTCTCCACCTCTATCCTATCCATCCCATTCATCATCTTATACATCTCAATGAGATCTCCCCTCATTCTTCTAAACTCTAACGAGTACAAGCCTAGTTTATTCAGCCTCTCCTCATAGTTCAACCCCCTCAACTCCGGTATCAGCCTAGTAAACCTCCTCTGCACTCCCTCCAAGGCCAAAATATCCTTGCATAAATACGGCGACCAAAACTGCACACAGTACTCCAGCTGCGGCCTCACCAATGCCCTATACAGCTGCAGCAAGACCTCCCTACTTTTATATTCAATCCCCCTCGCTATGAAAGCCAGCATCCCATTATCACGAACCTGCTGCACCTGCAGGCTGGGTTTTTGCGACTCATGCACAAGGACCCCGAGGTCCCTCTGCACCGTCGCCTGCTGCAGTTTTTCACCCCGTAAGTAATAGTCCTTCCTACCATTATTCCCACCAAAGTGGACCACCTCGCACTTGCCAACATTAAATTCCATTTGCCATTTCCCGGCCCATTCACCCAGCCTATCTAGATCCTTCTGCAGACTCTCCACACCCTCCGCGCAATTTGCCGTTCCACCAATCTTGGTGTCATCAGCAAATTTCGACACCCTGCACTCGGTTCCCTCCTCCAGATCATCTATATAAATGGTAAATAGCTGAGGCCCCAGCACCGACCCCTGGGGCACTCCACTAGTCACCAACCGCCAATCCGAATAGCACCCATTAACCCTCACTCTCTGCCTCCTATTTGACAACCAATCCTCTATCCACGCTAACACCCTACCCCCAACTCCATGCCCCCTTACCTTCTGCAATAACCTCTTGTGAGGTACCTTGTCAAACGCCTTCTGAAAATCAAGAAAGACCACATCCACCGGCTCTGCTTTATCCACCGCCCTAGACACATCCTCATAGAACTCCAATAAATTTGTCAGACACGACTTCCCCTTAACGAAACCGTGCTGCGTCTGCTCTATCAAGCAATTCCCCTCAAGACGCCTCGCTATTTCCTCCTTGATGACGGATTCTAACATTTTACCTACAACAGACGTTAAACTAACCGGCCTATAATTCCCTGCCTTTTGCCTGGCACCCTTCTTAAACAACGGCGTAACATTAGCCGCTTTCCAATCTTCCGGCACTTCCCCGGAATCCAGCGACGTCTAGAAAATAACCACCAAGGCATCCACTATCACCTCCGCCATTTCTTTCAGAACCCTCGGATGCATTCCATCCGGTCCTGGGGACTTGTCCACAATCAGTCCCTCCAGTCTGTTGAGCACTGCCTCTCCAGTAACAATAACGTCATTGAGACCCTCCAGTCCTACCACCTTTTCATCGCTAACACCCGGCAAATTATTCACGTCTTCCTCTGTGAAGACCGAAACAAAAAAGTTATTCAAGACCTCAGCCATTTCCCCATCCCCTACCACTAAGTCCCCCCTCTCATCCTCTAAGGGTCCAACGTTCACCCTAGCCAGCCTCTTCCTTTTTATATATTTATAAAAACTCTTGCTATCCTTTTTTATATTAAGCGCTAGCCCAGCTTCATAGTTTCTCCTACCCTTCTTTATCAACTTCTTTGTCAATCTTTGTTGACATTTAACCCTCTCCCAATCTTCTTCTCGCCCACTACTCTTAGCTACTCTAAACGCCTCCGCTTTTAATTTAACACTTTCCTTCACCTCCTTCGTTATCCACGGCTTATTACCTCTCCTCCTACGGTCCTTTTTAACCATCGGAATAAATTTCTGCTGAGCACCAAGAAAGATCTCCTTAAAGATCATCCACTGCTCCTCAGCAGACCTACCTTCCAACGCGCTCCCCCCAGTCCACATTCGCCAATTCTTCTCTCATCCTACCGTACTCCCCTCTGTTCAAACAAAGGACGCGTGTCTGGGAACCCACTTTCTCCTCCTCCACCTGCACCAGAAACTCCACCATACAATGATCACTCTCCCCAAGAGGATCCTTCACCGCAAGGTCCCTAATTCTACCCGCCTCATTACATATCACCAGATCCAAGATAGCTCGCTCCCTCGTCGGCTCCAACACACGCTGTTCAAGGAAACTATCCCGGCAGCATTCCAAGAACTCCTCCTTGAGCCCACCGCATCCAACATGGGTCGACCAATCAATATGCAGATTGAAATCTCCCATAACTACGGCCGTCCCATTCCTGCACGCCGCACTTATTTGCGCATTAACAGCCCGCCCCACCTCCAGATCATTATTCGGGGGCCTATAGATGACACCCACCAGCGTCTTCCTTCCTTTGCTTTCCTAATCTCCACCCACAACGATTCCACGTTCTGCTCTTTGGTACCTATGTCATCCCTTGCTACCACCCTGATGCTATCCTTAATCAGCAGAGCTACGCCCCCCACTTTTTCCTCCCGTCTATCCTTCCTGAACACTTGATAATAACTTGGACATTCAGCTCCCAGTCCCTGTCACCTTGCAGCCACATCTCTGTAATGGCCACCAGATCATATCCAGTTGTGCTGATCTGTGCCACCAGCTCATCCACTTTATTCCGAATGCTTCGTGCATTCAGATAAAGTGCCTTCATCCCAGCCTTCACCTGGACCCTATTTGCCAGAACACCACCAACCATACTCACGCCCTCTACTCCCTTTATTATTGGGACATCCTCGGCCTCTTCCCTTACCTGTGCCGTCTCCTTAACTTTAGCCCCCGTAATGTCACCTACCCTTGCACCCTCCACCCCACCGCCGCCCCCCCAATTAGTTTAAAGCCCCGTCTACAGTCCTATTTACACGATTCGCCAGGACTCTGGTCCCAGCACGGTTCAGACCAACCCCATCCCGCCTGAACAGGTCCCACCTACCCCAATACTGGTGCCAATGCCCCATAAATTCAAACCCATTCCTCCCACACCAATCCCTGAGCCACCCATTCACTTCCTTAATCTTATCAACCTTACGCCCGTCTGCACTCGGTTCAGGCAATAGTCCAGAGATAACCACCTTGTCGGTTCTACTTTTTAATTCCATTCCCAGCTTTTCATACTCCCTCCCCAGATCCTCAGTGAATAGCAGTGTAATTATGTGTGGGACTTTAATCTTCATGTACACCAAACCAAAAAAAATTCCAAAAGGTGCTCAGGAAGATGTGTTCATAGATTGCTTTCATGACATTTTCTTAGAACGATATGCTGTAAAGCTAAAAGTGGATAAAGCTATTTTGGATCTAGTATTGTGCAATGAAGCAGGGTTAATTGGCTATGTCATACTAAATGATCCTCTGGAATATAGTGATTACAATTGATTTCCACATTAAGTTGGAAAAGGACATACCTCTAATTGCAAACAAGAATTGTGTATTTGTTTGGTAAGCTATGTTTGAGGAGAGAGATGATTAAGGTTGATTGGATAAATAGAATAAATGATATGGTGATAAAGAAGCCGTGGGAAACATTTAAAGAAGCAATTTAAAATGTTGAACAAAAATACATTTCATTAAAAAGCAGAATCTCAGCCAAAACAATCCACCCATGGTTCTCTAAGGGGATTAAGGATAGCATGACATTAAAAGAAGAGACTTTTAATGTTACAAAAAAAAAGTAGTAAGATTGAGGATTGGGAACATTTTAAAAACCCGCAAAATGTCCCAAAAAATTGATAGAAATGGAGAAAAATAAAATGTGCATAAACTAACCAATATAAAAAACATTGTAAGAGCGCTACAAATAAACAAAATGGAAGAGAGTAGCTAAAGTAATTGTTGATCCATTTGAAGCAGAGGCAGGAAAACATGTTATGGGTAATGAGGAAATGGTAGAGACATTGAACAAATATTTTATCTTAGTAGTAGAAGCATTAGGTTTCGTAACAGAAAGAGAGGGCTAATAAGAATGAGGAAATTGAGATAACTAATAGTGGCAGAGAAAAAAGTACTAAGTGACTGAAATCTGGCCAATCCTTAGGATATATCCTAGTGTTCTAAAAATAGCAGCTGCAGAGATGGTGGATGTGCTTCCTATGAATTTCCAAACTTTCTGAGATTCTGAAGCAGGCCCAGTAGATTAGAAGTTAGCAAATGTAATGCTGCTATTCAAGAAAGGACATTGAAAGGAAGCAAGGGGACTACAGGCCAGTTCACCTGATTAATCACCAGAGAAATGCTGGAATATATTATTAAGGAAGTTTTATGATACAAACTTTGGTGGAAAAGTAAGCTGTAGGAAGGATACTGCGAAGTTGGAAAGAGGTATAGACAGGATAAGCGAGTGGACAACAAAATTGCAAATGGAGTATAATCTAGGGAAGTGTTAATTATTTTGCTCGTAACGCCCAAGCAAAATATTTTTTGAAAGGTTTGAAACTTGTAAACATTGATGTTAAGAGAGACATGGTTCACATGGAGCATAAAAGGTTCACATAAATGTATGGCAGGCAATTGGTAAAGCAAATGGTCTTTAATACAAGAGAAAGTGAGTGTAAAAATAAACAAGATTTGCTATACTTAAACTCAAACCAAAGTCATTTATAAGTTTGTTTTTTATTGTCACAAATAGGCTTACATTAAGTTACTATGAAAATCTCCTAGTTGCCACATTCCGGCGCTGCTTGAGTACACTGAGGGAGAACTTTGCATGGCCAATGCACCTAACCAACATGTCTTTCAGACTGTGGAAGGAAACTGGAGCACCCGGAGGAAACCCATGCAGACATAAGGAGAACACGTAGACTCTGCGCAGACAGTGATCCAAGCCCGAAATCAAACCTGGTGCAGTGAGGCAGCAATGCTCACCACTGTGCCATTTGCCACCATCACAGGACCACACTTGGAATACTGTGCAATTTTGGACCCTATATTTCACAGAGGTTATACTTGCATTAGAGGTAGTACAACAAAGGTTCACCAGGTATATTTGTAGAGTGAGAGGTTGTCCTAAGATGAGATGCAGAGTAAATTGGGTTTATTCTGTCTGATGTTCAGAAGAATGAAAGGTGATCTCAATGAAACATTGATGATTATGCAGCAGCTTGACAGGGTACAAACTGTGAGATTGTTTCCTCTGCTGTGTAATCTAAAACAAAAGTTTCAGGATAAGGGTCCAATCATTTAAGACAAAGATGAGCAATTTCTACACCAAAAGAATGATAAATCTTTTGAACTCTCTACCCTAGAGGTTTGTGAATGTGCAGTAATTAAATATTTAAAGCTGGGATAGACAGCTTTTTGGTCCCTCAAGGGAATTAAGAGATGTGGGCAGGACCGTGGAGGTGGAACCCAACATCAGGTATGATCATATGGAATGACCAAACAGACTTGACTGACCAAAATTCCTCATTCTTATGTTCTTAACCTCGAATTGGGTCTCATCGGCTATTTATTAGCTTGTGCTCCGTGGCTTCATATCGGTGAAAAAGGTCTGTTGCATTTAATTTAGTTTTGGAGACTTTAATATTCATTTTCAATTTTGGTCGAGTGAAATGATAATTTTAAAACAACTACCCTCCTCTCCCTCCTCCTGGTCTTTTGAAACTTTTCCACTTCTCTATTAAATACTCATGTAGTCACCTTGGTGTCAAGCAGTACTCAACTACACAAGGCTGCATGGAATAATGAATCATTAAAATTGCAGGCTAGAAAATGTTTATTCTGAGAACAAAGCAGAAATTGAAGGTTTTTTTTGTTAGGATGATGAAATCTGAGGGGGATTGAAAATGGGGCTTCTCCACATCATAGGTCAGATCTGAGAATTTTGGAGGATAGATTGTATGTTGTCCGTTGTCTGAACTGAAATGTGTTTTTTTTCTTCTAAGCTCTGCTTCCTGAATGTTGCTCTTGTGGGCAGAATGTGAAGGATGTGTGGGGCATAAATATTGGAAGATTGTGAATTAATTGCATTCTGCATTTGTTTTCCTCAATTTTGTTTAATATCACTTCCCTCAACAGCCTCCTTTTCCCTCTTTTCATTTTTTTACTTCTAGACAGCATTTAAGTGCGCAGACTACTTTTTGTGGCTTTTTTTGCACACTGGTTTGTACTTGGTCTGGGCCTCATCATTGTTCCTTGTAATTCTGATGTAACCTGTGTAATGCGAGCTTTTATTCATTTGTAGATTGTGGGTGTTGCTGCCAAGACAATTCATTGGCCATTCTTAATGTTGAAGTGTGGAAACTGTAAATTGTACCACACAAACTTGGATGTGACAACCTTGTATCCCTTTAAAAGAACTCCAAAGATTCCTGGCATCAACAGATCACTGTCCCTTGAAGAGCTGAGTGGCTGACGAGTGGTTTTGCTGCCACCAATTTATTGAATAGCATTTTTTAGACACAATCTGTTAATCTATGATTCCTGCTGGGCTAATTGGGTACTGCGCCAAGATAGCAGGCAAAAGAAACACAACTGGCTGATGACCGTCTCCTACTCAAATCAAAGAAGGGTAAGACCCTGGGGCCTCACATTGCTTGGTTTGTCATTCACCAAACTTTGGTACATGTATCAGTTTGTGCTACCTGCTGGCATTATCACAGAACAAAATGCAAGTGTAGCATGCTCTCCCAGTCCACTCTTCGCTACGTAAAGCACTTTCTTAAAGCAACACCCTCATTACTAACCTTTCTTGTATTGAACTTTGGGCAAGGGTAATTGATGCACCAACTGCTTCCCACAACTCCAAAACACTTTCATCCTCTCGAAGATAAAGCAAAATACTGCGGATGCTGGAATCTGAAGCAAAAACAGCGAATGCTGGAAAATCTCAGCAGGCCTGACAGCATCTGTGGGGACAGAATAGAGCTAACATTTTGAGTCTAGATGACCCCTGTCAGACTCCAATATCCTCCTGCATCTACTTCTCCCACCACAATTGCCACCCAGTTTGTAATTAACACCCTTGACATTCTTATACACATTTGACTTCCTTAGCTTACATTTTAAGTACACTGGGCACTTGTCTTATGATTTATTATTTATGTACGTTATAGCAAGTCTGGTAATAGAGTTTAAATGTCAACATATTGGTAAAGTCTCCTGGCAAGGTCTTGCTGGGTGTCACCTGGATGTGTTCACAGAACTTTTGATGCCCCTTGCAGTAAGGAATGAAGACAGAGTGTGTTTTCCATACCAAGGAGCTGAATATACTAGGGGTGGAACCCCAATGTATCAATTCTATCATAGCTGCCATTCTTTCAATTGTATCACAGGTTGGTATGGCTCCTGCTCTGCCCAAGACCGAAAGAAACGACAAAAGCTCGTGACTGTAGCCCAATCCAACACGCAAACCAGCCTCCCATCCATTGACTCTGTCTACATTTCCCGCTACCTCGGCAAAGCAGCCAACATAATTAAGGACCCCACGCACCCCGGACATTCTCTCTTCCAACTTCTTCTGTTGGGAAAAAGATACAAAATTCTGAGGTCATGTACCAACCGACTCAAGACCGGCTTCTTCCCTGCTGCCATTAGACTTTTGATTGGACCTACCTCGCATTAAGTTGATCTTTCTCTATATCCTTCCTATGACTGTAACACTACATTCTGTACGCTCTCATTTCCTTCTCTATTTTTGTCTGTAGAGTGTGAAAGAAACAATACTTTTCATTGTATACTAATACATTTGACAATAATAAATCAAATCAAACATATTATAGTTATCATCTACCCCACTAACTGTGGCACAAATTCTACCTCTCCTAATCAGCAAGTGACACCAGACCAAAAGTGCTGCAAAATGACTTCATACTGACCCCTAAGCTGTTATCAGGAACATTACAGACCCTCTCCCTGTCAAATGTTACTACTCAATTTCCGATGCATATCTTCTGGTTTCCGAACGTTTCAAAAATCATCTATTGAAGCTGCAGGGAGGGGGTCCATTCTACACAGCTGTGCACTCAGCTGCAATGTATGCACACAGCTTTGCTTTGAAGTTTCTGAGACTTCTTAGCAAGTTGGATTCTTTGAAGCCCTTTTCATTTCAATAGAACCCTTTGATTTCTAACAAGTTCAATGTGCAGTGTCTCGAAAAAGATTCAGCTGCCCGCTCAATGGATTCCTGCTCCAGCCAGCTGTTTATTTTCATTTCCCTTTACGTTTGAACGGGATCTGAAGTATCCCATTGATCCTGGCCGCAATGTTAACAAGAGCCTAAGCCTGACTGACAGATTGTGATTTCTTCAAAATGATTGCAAAAGAGGACGTGAAACCACAGGAGCCCCTGGTGCTCCTCTGGACCCTTGGGATCCAACATGCCATGCCCCCACTTAAGGCCAGCAACTGCCAACCCCACCTGGTGCCATTTCCATTTGTGAACTGAGTGAATGGTGGGAGGCTGGTGAATGGCCTGTCAAAACCACAAAAGACATTCAAATTAGCGTTTTTGCATAATTATCGAGTTACCATCCCCTGGACAGGGACTGAGCGGAGCCTGTGGGCCAGGTCAGCTGAATCCCAAGAGTCCTCAGCCAGTTGGGAATCCCAAATTTTGGCCAATACCCCATTCTCTGGGGCATTTGGATTCCTGCCAACTGATGAGGTTAGACAATTGTCCCATTAGTCACTGTCAGGTATGATAGGATTTTCCCGCAGCCGGGCTCAAATGAGAACTGCAAAAGTCTGCACTGTATGGAGAACAGACGGGGGCTTGCCTCCTCAAGTACCTTCTCTCCTGATCAAAGGTCTTCTCCAAAGGTGTTCCCCTTTTGGGTGAAGCATCCATGGCCTTTGTAATATGGCACCACAGTCCCCTACCCCTTCTGGATTGCTTTCCATGCCCCATCAACAGATCCAAGACTAACCTGCATTCTGGACTCCTGATACTTTGGTCTGTGGGATTCTGTGTAGTCCCAAAGTCACCAGTGCATTGTCAAGGGGCGCTGCTGGGATTAGTGAGCTGCTTGCCAATCTGGTTGGCTGGCAGCTTTCCAAAGTGGTATTCTACTCTAGGTGATGGGCATAAGGCCTCATTTCAGCATTAAAAGTCCATAGAGATCTCTCTAGAGTGGGAGTGCATCCCTTCTGACTTTTGTCTGTGGGGGCTGGAAACACCCACAACTGAAGACATCTGCCATATGACATTAGGATGGCATTTAAAGCCCAATTACATCTCACTGAACAAGGTATAACAAAAATTCTTACAGTGACTTAATGTAACTGCACACAAATGCAAGTCTTTGTTAGTTCACTAATTGCTTAAGGATTATAGTCTGAGGGCAACCTCAATCACTCCTTGGCCTTTTGGCTGGGGTCAAGCATTGTCGGATCAAGCACAAGATGGGATGCAGTGCCTCGTCTTGTTGGCTTGGATCTTGTTTGTCTCTGTCAAGGGGACCTTGAATTGGACTCAACTGAATTTTGAGTTTGGCTTTTGGAGCAAGCAGTGGATGAATTTGGATTTGCCCGGTCCACTCTGAGCATTGGCTTTGTAATTTTAAGGATGGATGAAAAAAAATGAAGGTGTGCAGTACTCTGAAGAAGCTTAGGATCACTGATTGCATTTTCTGTTTTTCTGAGCCATGTGCATGTGGAATAAAGTAACAATGATAGTTTTACCATCCTGCTAACTGCCAAACCTGAGTATGTGATCTTCCAAAGAGTGGATCAAGTTACATTATTCCAACAATGAATAGGAAACACTCAATGCTGACAGCTTTTAATATTTCATTTGAGGTTTCTTTACTCTCACTTCCTCACTTTTATGCAATCCAAATAGAATTTTATGCATGGGTGAATTGGATTGCAAATTTCTACTCGACTAATGTTGCATTATTGTTCATGCAAAGTGTACTTTTCTTCAAAATTCTTTTAAACAACATTTGTTTAGAGTTCCGTAACCTCTTATCATGTAAGCTGCTGGTGATAACAACTTTTATTTCTCATTCGCATTCACAGTGTCTTGACAAGACAAAGAGATTTGTCACATTTGACAATCCAGAACAAATTTCAGACTGACACCTATCAGCTTATTTTGAATGCTTAACATTGGACAAATATCCAGAAACAAACACAAGTACAAAGGAATTGCTATCTGAAGAAAAACAATACACATGTTCAATTGCCATTCCAACTTATTGGATATCTGCTTTGACTCTTTCCCCTTATACAGGCTGCCAGATTAGAAAATTAATAGTCAATTACCAGGAGGTTTTATGTCAGGAATATTTGTTTGACTTTACAATCCCTTTTTCCTTCCACCAATCAAGACCCTATCTATGGACTTTACACTGACTTCTTTACTAAGTAGATAATGCTTGCAGCAGTGACTTCCTACCATAATGGATGTTGGATGTTTTGTAATTCTGTCCCGACTGACCTGCAGTAAGCAAGCAGCTGGGTGCTGCTGGTTTCGATGTTGATGACAGCTCTGGGTCACAGGCCTTCTCAAATCTCATTATCCATTGGGAGGTGGGTGCGGGAGAGCCTGACCAACTATTAAAGTTGTTGCAGTTCTTGACATTCTTGTTGGTATATTTTGTTAGGTTTGTTTATATGTTAAACTCATTAAGCTACTGTTATTCTAGGATCCAAAAAAATTACAGTTAAAAAATACTTTTTATTACATCCGCACCATTTGTTAACAAATAGCTTTATAAGCAGCAATTTCTGGCTGCAAAAATATTTGAGTTTATTTTTGAGGTTACATTTATAATTAATAGAAAAAAAATCCCTCCCCTCCCCCAGTTGTGTGTTTCGAGACAGAAGCACAAGATAGTTACTCTGATTCCTTTAGTGGTATCATCAATGGGGTGTTCAGGGGAGGGGATGCAAAGTGTGACAGTCCTTAAAACTGGGCACAGCTTTTGTGATACACTATTAACCTCTGGCCTTCTGCTGAAGCAGGCAGCAAGCCAACCTCTTGATGTCTGCTAAATTTCATGATTGCTGTGCGTAAGCAGTGCTAAACATACTGTTGAGTAACTGCATGCCTCAGTAGGCAGCCCAGCTTTGTACAACGCCAGCTCACACTACTTTAAAGGGAAGGTGTGTTCTGGCAGGAAGAGATAGTGCAACATGGGAGAGAGTCTGCTCCCCTGTTCTCTGACACTGCAGTGGACTCTTTGGTGGAGGAGTTGGTGGATGAGATGCGAAAGATGCAAGTCGTCAGGCCAGACCACATATCCATTCCAATCATAGCCGGCCTTTCCAATTCAATTTTCTTACCAGTTTTCATCCTGACCATCACCTCTACCATTTCCATGTTTCCCAATATTTTGTCAGCTTTTTCCTCCTGAGTAAAAGTATTCTAGCTTTGCCCTGCACCTTTAAGTATACGTCATCCTTTCTGTCCCTAATAGCAAATTACATAGAATCATATTATCAGAAGGAGGCCATTCAGACATAGAGTCTACATCAACTCTCCAATAGAGCATTCCACCCAGACCCTACCCTCATAACCCCATATATTTACCCCACTAGTTCTCCTAACCTATACATCTTGGGGCAATTTAGCATGCCAGTCCACCTAAACTCCACGTCTTAGGACTGTGGGAGGAAACCGGAGATAACCCATGCAAACACAGGGGGAATGTGCAAACTCCATACTGTCACCCAAGGCCAGAATTGAATCCAGGTCCTTGGCGCTGTGAGGCAGCAGCACTAACCACTGTGGTACCACGCTACCATGAGATAAGGAGCACAGATCAAGGGACTATTTAAGTGCCCAGTCTTCACCATCAGTCCCTACACTATATTTCCATGAGGTTCCTTTTGTTGGTAGTTTGCCAACCTTATTCACCGCACTATGTGCTTTTACATATCTACATTGTCATCATGTCTTTCTATTCTTTGTATTCCTTCTTAGTCTACCCTTATCTAATATGGTACTACTCCCTTCTCTAGTATTTTCCAACATGCTCAGTTATGCACCTTAATCTTCTTTTCCATCCCTACATGCTGGTACCCAGCCCTTGGCAATTTAGTTTAAATCCTTCTTAAACCACACAAGCGAACCTCCCCATGAAAATATTCATCTCAATCCTGTTGAGGGGCAGCCTCTCATCTTTGAAGAGGTACTTCCTGTGCCAGAATTTGTCCCATTGACTCAAGAATCTGAAAACGTTCCTCTTGCACCATGACTCTAGCCATGCATTGATCC
This sequence comes from Carcharhinus amblyrhynchos, assembly GCF_965287045.1. Lineage (NCBI taxonomy): Eukaryota > Metazoa > Chordata > Chondrichthyes > Carcharhiniformes > Carcharhinidae > Carcharhinus > Carcharhinus amblyrhynchos. The sequence goes on from NC_137336.1 coordinate 45,182,745, forward strand.
TCTCTATCTCCTTACTTCTTCTCTTACTTGTGCAAGGCAGTAGGGATAATTCAGAGATGGCTACACATTTGAGATCGTACTTTTTAACTTCCAACCCAGCTCACGAAAATCTGCCCATTGGACCTCAACACATGTTCTCTCTATGCTGTTGATACTGATACTGATATGTTCCACAACTTCTGGCTTACTCCCTTCTCCTAGCAGAATATTCTGTAACCTGGGTGAAATGGCGACGCAGGGACCCAGGTTCAATTCTGGCCTTGATTAGTGATTGTGTGGAGTTTGCACTTTCTCCCTATGTATGCGTGGGTTTCCTCCGGGTGCTCCTGTTTGCTCTTAGCCCAAAGATGTGCAGATTACGTTGATTGACCATGCTAAATTGTCCCTAGTGTCAGGGGGATTAGCAGCCTAAAGTGTGCGTTACGGGAATAGGATTGCAGTCAGTACAGACTGCATATAGAGTAGGGTGGGATTGCAGTCAGTACATACTCAATGGGCCAAATGGCCGCCTTCTGAGCTGCAGGGATTCTCTGACTCTCTCAGTGATGGTCTTTACCTTGGCACCAGGAAGGTAACACAGCACACTGGTCTTATGATGGCAAACAGAAATACCAGTCTGCTCTCCGATTACAGAATCTCCCATATTGATGGCACTTCTTCCCTTTGTTGTGTCTTTCTGTGCCTTCCTTTTCCCATCTGTGTCATGATTTGAATTGCACCCTTTCAGAATGCCATCACTCGGAGCAGTCTTCAATGCTGAGTAACTGTTTGAGAATGGCACACACCCTGAAGATTCCCGCTCTGCCCACCTCTTCCTACTCCATTGGAAATTTTGAGGTTGAAATCAGCAGCAAAGTAAATAAGTGGGAGTCAGCACATTTAGTGCATTTGAATTTTAAAGAAGCATTTAAGTGATTATTAAATAAAATTAGGTCCAGAGGTTTGGGGGTAATATGTAGCTTGGATTGAGAATTGATTAACAAAAGGGTAGGAATAAACTGGTTATTTTGGAGTTAGCAGACAAAAGGTAGTAAGGGTATCGCAAGGATCAATGCTTGGGTCTCAACTACTTATAATCTACATCAATGACCTAGCTGAATGGACTGAACGCAATTTATCCAAGATTGTTGATAATGCAGAGTTTGGGGGGGGGGAAATAATAAAACGATGAGAGGGTCATAAAGAGGCTGTAAAACAATCTAGCCCAATTAGGTGAATGGATAAGAATGTGACAGATGGAAATAATGCAGAGAAATGTGTAGCTATCCAATTTAATAGAAAAGGTAGAAAAACACGACAAGTTGCCAGAAACCCTCAAAGCTGCCAGACACTTAGTACAGTTGCTTTGAAAAAGTTTATACTCCCATTGTTCTTCTTGCTAAGGTTAGAAACAGTTAGCAACATCGAAACAGAGCAGATAAAAATATTAGGTGTTAAGTAACATTTTACCCTTTCAAATTTATATTATAGCCTGTTAATCTCCCATATCATGGGGACTCAAAGTGCATCTTTAAGATTGAGCAGGGGTCAGAGCTGAATGGACCTAGATTTTTTTCATTCATTCATGGGATCTCAGCATCACTGGCCCTTTTCTGATTGCCTATGAGTAGGTGATAGTGAGTGTTCGCTTTGAACTGCTGCAGTTCTTGTCATGTAGGCACACCCACAGTGCAAGGAGGTTTTGTGCAGTGGTAGTATCCCTACCACTGGAACTAAAGCTACGGGTTTGAGTCCAAAACTTATTGACTATGAAAAGAACATTCAGCATGGCTCAACAGGCTGATAATCAGCTCAGGAATCCTTCCACCAATTCCTCATGCTATTCTTCAATGTGTAAAAGTGTAAGTATGAAGATATGCTTAATAAAGACCCCATAGTGCCATTTGATAGGGAGTAAGGATGACAGCAATAGCTGAGAGCCTGAAGAAGAAGGCTGAGTGGGTAGGTGTGGGCGAGAAGATTGAAGACTCAAAGCAGGAGGTAAAGAAGTTGGCATAAGGATAAAAATGGAGGAAAGGGATTGGTGGTTGAAGGAGATGGAGCAAGATTTGTGAAGGTTAGTTGGAGAGATAAGTGGCTAGGTAGAACATAGTAAATGGCTAGAGAAGAATTAGTGGCCTGACAGGAAGGAGAGAGAATTGAAGGGTGCTGTATCTCTGAGGAAGTAGCTGCACTGTTACAGTTAGGAATGTCTGTACAGTAATCAAGCTAAATAGAGGACAGTTGGAGGAAAAGAGTGGGAGTGAATGGGGCAGAAGAAGTGAGGAAAGAGGGATAGGTTCTGCAAAGTTAGAGGCTGGAAGAATGGTTAAGTTAGAGAGGTAGAATTTTGAGGGGTGAGGGCAGCACCAAAAAGGAGGTTGAGAAAGATTTGTGGCTGACATTGACATGGAACAAAGGAACTGGAGAAGGAGGAGGAGATGGTAGAGCTGAATTGGAAGATAAGGAGAAGTAGATTAAGATATAGAGCCTGGGATATGGAGAACTTTTGGAGGCCTATAGAAATAAAAATTCTTTGCATTAGGAGAGTGTAAAGATTTTAAATGGGTGAGGAGGTGACTGTGCTGTAAGAAGAGTCAAAGAGAAGGAAGTATTCAGCCTCAGAACAATAAGGAAGCAAGGCCTGGTATAGGAGGAAGCCCTCCTTATGGTCAAGAGAATGAGCAATATCAGCACCAAAACTGCCTACATGTTCGAAGAAAAGGCTTAATCTAAATGGGTTCAAAAATAGATTTCTGTCTGGCCCTGTCATGAGTGTGGTCATGGGAAAAAGAGCACGTGGTTAACAGCACAATTTGAGAGAAGTAGGCAATTGGCAGTGATCAACGGTTACAAGGAAACTGGGAATTGTATGTTAGAGTGGGAGACATAGCTAGGTGAAACCAGTGAGCAAGGTAATAGATGAGGGAAAACAGAAAAGGCTCCACCGTCAAGTGATCTACAAGAGCAATAGCAAATGGATAGGAGGGGAGGGCTAAGAGGTGAAGGAAACTGCCGATGGCAGCAAGAGTATGAGATGAGAAATTAAGGTTAGAAGTAAATCACAGTTAATCACAGCAGCAGAATACTTGCAGCCGTAATGGAACTATACAGAAACCTATTTGTAATATCAGCAGACTCCACAGCCTGAAGTGTTACTGCTGTGTCAATACGTAAACTGGGAATCCCTATTGCATGCCACTAACATCATGGAAAAAACATAACTATCCCTGTTTGGGGTTTCTTAAAAACATGGTTCCACAAAGGCCCATGCTCTGAAAATCAACTAAAACAGCAATGATATGAATAGCACTGTTCTTTTTGTTCCACGCTCCACTTTGCAACCATTTCTTACTAATGCTCCAGGCGGAATGTGCCATTAAGACTGAAGTTTGTCATGTTCACTGAAATAAATATTTGACAAACTATGTGGTCACGTAATCCAGAGTGTTTTAGTGCCATACAATGAAAATTTGTTTTTACTTGTATCTAGAAGCGTGCATTAATTTTGTGAAAATAGGATGTACCCACCATTGCTTAATTGATTTAAACACTCTCAATGCGTGGCTAATATCAAAGGCCAAGATAATGTTTTAATTTATTGTCGAAATATTTTAAACAGCATGCTCATTTGATTGTATTTTTTTCTTAAATATAAATTGTGTGTGTCTAACTTTTACAGAGGTACAATATGCAGATTTAAAGAAATGCAATGGACAGAATTTTCAGGATGACGAGCGCTTGTCACCCTGAGAGTTTGAGTATAATCTGTACCTGCCGACTCTGTCAGGCCCACTGCCATTTCATGCTGAATTGAGCTCTGACTGGCAGGAGGTGGGACTTCTGTCTGACCTTTGCAGGAAGTCCCACCTTAGCAAGCTTTCAGGAGATTGGGGGATGGGCGATCTCAGTGTCAGGAAGCAGGAGGTGAGAATGGGGTTGGTGGGTGGGGGTTTTGAGGAGGGCTGTAGCTCCCAAGTTCCTGAGGGACAGGTCTCCATATCTGAAGGGGCTTACAGATTGAGTACCCTGCCCTCCATCCTGCCTGAGATGGAGTTTCATCCATTTTTTGGTTTCCAGCATGGCACGATGGTGATTAGCACTGCTGCCTCACAGCGCCAGGGACGTGGGTTCAATTCTGACCTTGAGTCACTCAGTGCCTGTGTAGAGTGTGCAAGTTCTCTCCATGTCTGCATGGGTTTCCTATAGATGCTCCAGTTTCCTTCCACACTTCAAAAATATGTAATGGCAATAGTAAATTACCCCTTAGTGTCCAAAGCTGTGTAGATTAGCGGAATTAGTGGGGTAAATATGTAGGGTTACAGGGATAGGGCCCAGGTTGATGCTCTGTCGGATCGACCAGTGCAGACTCAATGGGCCGAATGGCCTTCTTCTATTCTGCAAGCATCGTATTGTACAAGTTGATGCAAACACAGTGGGCTGAATGGTCACAGCAGGCAGGATCATGGAAGGAATCCTGTTCATATAATTTTACGCTAACCTGCATCCCATCCAGACCCCCTCCTCGACTCACCCACCTCAGAACCCACCTTGGGCAAGCGTAAAATTCTGCGCAATGTTTCTGAAATATGTACCAGTTTAAAAAGGTATTTTCTAACTTTTTTTGCAGATGTAAAACAAAGTATTATCACTAGATGGTGATGTTGATAGCTTCTTGGGTTGAACTAATAGAGCAAAACTAATTTTGCTGAGGAATGATTTCTTTAGACGCTGAGCTGACGATTTGTGCTTCTTTGCAGGTTTTGATGAGAGTCCTCTGGCTGGATTTTGTTACTGTATACTTGGTAAGAGTCCTTTCTGAGTGGATTTGTGATGAGCAATTATCAAGCTCTTACTATTCAAATCAAATATGTCTTTGGATTGCAGATTCCACACTATAATGAAGCATGCATTTTGGTCATGATCGGTCTTGTGTTCTTCTACAATATCTACAAGTGCTACTGTGGTGTACCTTATAACTAGCTCTTGTCTAGTTTGTATCAAGCAAGGAATAGGGGAGGTGATGGCCTATTGCTATTGTCGCTAGACTATTAATCCAGAAACTCAGCTAATGTTTTGGGAACTGGGGTTCAAATCCCACCAAGGCAGATGGTGAAATTCGAATTCAACAAAAAAAATCTGGAATTAAGAACCTATTGATAGCCATGAAACTGCTGTGGATTGTCAGGAAAAAGCCATCTGGTTCACTAATGTCCTTTAGGGAAGGAAATCTGCCATCTTTACCAGGTCGAGCCAACATGTGACTCCAGAGCCACAGCAATGTGGTTGACTCTCAACTGCCCTCCAAGGGTAACTAGGGATGGGTAATAAATGCTGGCCAGCCAGTGACTTCCACAAATTAATTTTTTTAAAAATTAGAGGCACAGATTAAGCAGTTTTTGATAATGGCATTTTCATAGAACAATTCAAGTTTGTAGCTTAAGCTGGTGAAAATGCATGTTTCTGTATTTCGGACACATTTCTTTTCTCTTGTATCCCATCACAATATTTGATTTGAGATCCCCAGCACAGAGTGAAATGACAAGATGAAGAAAGGAGATGATGATTTCCATTTTGGATCACTGAACCCACTTCCAATGCCATGTGGTTTGGAAATGAGTGAAATGAAGTATCAGAGGTAGAATCCTCTGAGTAAGTCAGGCTTGCTGTAACATCATCCTCTTGAGTCCTTCGGGTACACTAATTACACTTTTTGAAATAGAAATGGCTTGAAGCACTTTTCAACTGATTCATCTCAAAAACGAGAAGCAGTATGCACTTTGCCAAAGAATAAGTAAGGACTGAGTGAATTCATTTTTAGTCTCTCCACAGTTAGAGAGCTTAAGACATAAACGACATGTTGACCCACTTGCAGATAGATTGCCTTCCTGCCAGTTTTGTTTACATAATCAAGAATTCCTATAGTTTAGAAAGAGGCCATTCAGCCCATCAAGTCTGCACTGACTCTCTGACGGAATATCTTAACCAGCACCCCGAGAATTCTTACCTTGCTAATCTCCTAACCTACACATCTTTGGACACTAAGGGGCAATTTAGCATAGCCATTCCACTTAACCCACTCATTTTTGGAGTGTGGGAGGAAACCAGGGCACCTGGAGGGAAACTACGCAGACTCAGAGAGAATGTGCAAATTCCATACAGACTGTCACCCAAAGCTGGAATCGAAATTGAATACCTGGCACTGTGAGGCTGTGCTTCTGTGCCAATGTGCCATCCCAATGATGTAACACAATTTAGAAGTACAGCTTGAATGATTTTAACATGTTTCATTCTGGTACTCAAGAAGTGATTCATTAATCTCAGCTAGTTATTCCTCATGTTGATAAACCCATGTGAAATCAACTTTGTTCTTCAAAGACAGTTACTGCTAATGATTCTGGAGCTAGTGGTATCAAGAATTCTCCTCATTACCTTGTTTATGAGTGGGTGAAATGTCCGAACATTAGCAACTACTTACCTTTGCATTCCTTGAATTTGGCTTTATCCTCACTCAGTTTTATTAACATCCTTTCAACAGAATTGTCAATCTCTGCCCACAGTTTTGTTCATCTATGCTCCAGGCTAAAATCTAATTTGCAATGATAATGACTTCTTCCAGACTTAACAGGTGTTCTATGATGTCTCTATTGAAATTGTTCAGATGCTGGAGGGACTCCAAAGACACTTCTAAATGAAACACTAGATGGCATAGTGAACTCATCATCACTTGTAACAGGTTAAAACCCATTCTTTACATTCACAACCATGTGTGAATTTGCTGTCATTAGTTCTGCAACACCAAGTTATCGTCCAACAGGTTTATTTGGTAGCACAAGCCACTAGCTTTCGGAGTGCTGCTCCTTTATCAGGTGAGTGGGATTTCCGTTCACAAACAGAGCATATAAAGACACAAACTCAATTTACAAAATAATGGTTGGAATGTGAGTCTTTACAGGTAATCAAGTCTTAAAGTTACAGACAATGTGAGTGGAGAGAGGGTTAAGCCCAGGTTAAAGAGATGTGTATTGTCTCCAGACAGGACAGTTACTGAGATTTTGCAAGTCCAGGCAAGTCGTGTCTTCATATGTCCTGCTTGTGAACTGAAATCCCACTCACCTGATGAAGGAGCAGCACTCTGAAAGCTAGTAGCTTGAGCTACCACATAAACCTGTTGGATTTTAGCCTGGTGTTGTGAGGCTTCTTACTGTGTTTACCTCAGTCCAACACCGGCATCTCTACATCATGGTCACTAGTTCAGTCAGAGTATGAATAGTTTGAAAAGCACACTAATTATATTTGAAGTGGCTTTGCATAAATGCACCAATGCAGTTCATAATTTTTTTTCATTACCAACAGAACAATAACTGATGCAAGAATTTTTTCATCAACAAACTTATTATTGTACTTCCTGACAACCTTTTTTTAGTGCGATAGAGAGTGGAACTGATCCACTTCAGATCAGCCATGATCTTATTGAATGGCAGGCCAGGCACGAGGGGCTAGATGGCCTACTCCTGTTCCTATTTCTTATGTTCTTATGATCGTTCCATGGCTGAAAATTGTGTAGGTAAGATCTTGGGAGTATTTTGAAGATGGAGAATGCCTTCTGACTTTCTCTGTTGCAGTCATTTTGTTGTGTGACTGTTGTGTGCTGTGTATTGTGTTCTGATGAATCCTTCATCATAATAATGTTTTTGCAATGTGATATATTAAGTTGACCATATTAAATGACCCTAACGCTGGAATTTGTCTGAAAAAATTGTTCTACATGAAACTACTTGAAACCCAATGTTATACCATTGTTGTTCTTGCAGTTTGCTAATATTTGGAGACCACCATGGGAGGAGGAGAAAGTAGTAGAGCTGGGGTAAAAGGTATCTAGATGATATGCACTTGTAGTTGTGCCTCAGAACAAAAGATGGAAAGCAGAATTAGGTGAATAGACCTGGAGGCAAGTCACAGGCATGATGGGCTGAATGGCCACCATTTGTTCTGTAAATTTCTATGTATCTAGTAAATGGCATAGGGAATAATCCTGTGGTAACTACCCTTGGGGTCCCTTGTTTAATCTGTCTCTTAATCATTTCATGCTTAACACCCACTCGAGAAAGGCAAAGCTGTACCCAACATATTTTCAGTTCTCAGCCATCCCTACAAATGAACCTGTCCCTTCACTGAGGAATCCATTATTAGTATCGTTTTTCCAAACCTCACTCATTCCAAAGATGTGGGGGTTAGGTTGATTGGTTGTGCTAAATTCCTCCTTAGTACCAGGGAGATTAGTGGGGTAAATACATGGGGTTATGTGGATAGGGCCTGGATAGGATTGATGGGTTGAATGGCCTCCTTCTGCACTGTAGAGATTGATGGGCCAAATGGCCTCCTTCTGCACTGCAAGGATTCTATGATTCTTACTTTTAGCAACTACCGGTGCATGATGGCCATCCCGGGCAGTTGTCAGTTGTTCAGTATTGAATACTTGTATCATTTCAACACTCCCAGGTTATTCCTATATCTCTGGCCACTCTGATAATGGTCACCCACTTCCCTTTGTCATTAACTTGTTTTACGTGACAAACTGCTTCTCAAGCTGAGGTTGTTCTCCTCCAACTATATAATTCATCACATTTCTATGCCTCCTCAGTTCTGTAAAAGAGTTACGTGGGCTCATAACTCTGTTTCTCTCTCCACCGGTGCTCCCAGACCTGATGAGTTTATCCAGCATTTCTGTTTTTATTTCATGAATTGTGTGTTTGTGCCCAAGCAGACATTTCAAACGAATCCAGGACTTTTTATACTTGAGACCACCACAGGCCTCAGTTATTCCCCCAGAAGTTAAAGTCAAATCCTCATTTTTCAAAGTTTAGTAAAAGCAAACAGAACAACTTGGGTTATTTAATCTTTGAAATATAATAAATTTTGAGATGGTAACTAACCTTCACAGAAAAAGTATAATACCTAAAAATTGAAACTTACCAAAGCAGTTCTTACACTGTGGTACTGAAGCCATTCCCACAAATGAGTTAAAATTTAAGTTAAAACCAACAGAGGCAGAGGAGTTAGTCCCTTCTGCTGGGTGATCTGTATTTGAAGTGTCAAAACTTGGTATCTTCTGTACCTTAAATGTTATAATATCTAGTTGAATGTCATTCCCACAGGTGCTAAATTACAATGGCTCAATATCCTCACTTGCACAACATAAAGTAAGGACCTGCAAATTCAACAGAAATTTGTCCTTTTGCTGTATTACCTTTCACAAACAATTAAGTACTTTTGAAGTACAGTCTTTGTTGTAAAATAGGAAAAGGTGACAACCAATTTGCACATAGGAAGACTCCACAAACCATTATGAGATAAACAACCAGTGAAATGGTGTTGGCTGAGGTATAAATTTTGACCAGGGCACCTGTAGAGCTTTCTTGCTATTCCTCTAATGATGCCATGGGATCTTGGATGAGGCCCCACTTTGACATTCCATCTGAAAGACAGGATCTTCAATTGTCTTGCATTCTCTCAGCACTGCGCTGGACTGTCAGCCAAAGTTTTGTGCTCAAGACTATGGAATGGGTCTGAAATCACAACCTTTTGGCACAAGAGACAGAAGGGAAATGTTCTGGTGCCTTGACAGATCGAGAGGCTTTCTTTGATGGAGATCAGGTCGAGTGTCGATATTATTCATTGTGTGCTACATGTTAACAACAACCCCATTGGCAAGCATTCGAGCTACAAAAAAGAAAGTGAGGAGAAATAGGATCAGGAAGCTAAAGGCTGCAGAGGAAGGACAAGTGCCAAAAGTGCTGCCAGAGCTGTTAGGCAGCAATCAACTTCCCTCCCTTCCCCTGAGCATCAACTATCTCTCCCATCCACCTAACGCAGTCTTCAAACTAACTGCCTCAGATAGTTGGATATTGATCTTACATGTCTTAGAATCTGAAGGATAAAATGAATCAAAAGACATTTACTCCATCAAAATTCATCACTTTTCATTTGTCAATTGCCTGAACATAGAAAACCAAATATTGTCTATGTCATCATCTGGAGACAAATCTCACGCGTAATAGAAGTTAGAAGTGAGACACTTTCAAAGCTCTTATTAATACTTTGAAAGCCAAGACATCCCAGCAGTCTGTGCTTTTAACAAAGTTATCAATAATAAAAAAAGGAATATGGGGAACAGGTGGGGAGTTGAATTTGGGACCAGGAAGAGATCAGACATGATCTGATTGAGCCTGCTCCACCGTTCGAAGGGCTGAATTTGTCTACTTCTGCTCCTAATTTCTATGTCCGTGGTTGGCTATTGAGACTCTGGTTTTCCTCAAACATAAACACATTTGTTCCAGAGTTTCTTGCCTTGCAATCCAGCCATCTGACCATTAGCCTGTCCTCTTGGTGAAAGTCCTGCAATGAAAACCGCCAGCAAAAAGCTTTTCCAGAACAATTTTATCCAACTGAGCACCAAGCAATATGTACAAAAGTGAAATTTTCACCCGGGTACATTCTCTCAGGCCTGTCTTGTGATTGCTTTGCCCAGGCAGTGGCTTCAGCATGGCTGATGGAAGAACTGTTGACTTTCACTGGAAGGATCTACTGATGGCTTTATAGAATGACCTAGAACAGCTCTGCACCTTGACAGCCCTGCTTCAGACTGCTTTATCCTGATCTGCACTGGCTGACAAGTAACAGAAAGAGCATTTGGTAAAGTGGCACTGGTAGAAGCATCAATGGTGTCCTTCTGAAAGAGTACAGCAGGTATGTTATTCCATGGAGTGGCTGCACCACTACTCTCCACACACACACACACACACACACACGATTGCAAATGTCAGAGCACACATGGCAGTAAGCATGAATCTCATGATCTCAATTTGAACACTCACTGCAGCGCTGAGACTCTGGGGCAGGTTTCACCAGACGTGATCACCCCAAAACCGAAAAATCACACTCAGGTCAATAGACCTTTGCATTGTCCATCCCCGTCTGACTATGATTCTTATGGCTGATGGAACGAGAAAGCTCCCCCTGGGTGTCTGCCTTTTGTCCTGCAGTGGAAGCTTAGAGAGCGGCCACCAAAAGCTGCATCATAGATGGGTTCATAAGTACTGTCTTGGAGTTGGCCATCACTTCACATTCTATGTAGCCCTGCAGTGAGTTAGCACCAGATTCCTCAGGTAATGCTTCTTCCTTGTAGTTCTTCTTCTTAATAGGTCACCTTGTCCTGCTAGATAGAAGGAAGACTATCCATGATCGGATGATGTACCTGCCAGACCTGAATAGCTGTAGGTATACGGAAACATCAAGAGGTGAATGTGAGGTTGGTTACATTGATAAGTGGATGAGAATCAGGTTGAGTATCTGAAATGTTAGATGTTGCTACTAGGTAAATAATAAGGGTGCAGTGTAATCAATGTGAGCAGTTGGTGATATGATGAGTAAGTGATGTTGCATGTGAAGGTACGTTCACTGAGTTGGACTAGCTATGTGAGGTACTTGAACTTCTCGTGGTACTGTTGCCATGTCCCTATGTCCAGATTCCAGGAATCGACCTCCCTGACCACCTGCAGAGGCTTTGTGTGTCCTCCTTTGCATCTCCAATTATAACATCTCCAGTGCAGCAATGAAGACCTGGGAATCTCTCACTGGTCTGCTGCTCCATTGGTGTTGCTTCTTCTTGTCTCCACTTCCTCCACAGACAGTCAGCAATAGCAACATCTGCAGAATGAGTGGAGTTCCCCTTTGAGACGGTAAGACTGCCCTTTGGAAGCCCAGGCTAGCTGTGTGCATGCGAGCCATGTTTTCTGCTTTGCCTCCTGATGAGCTAGCAGCCTGCCAGAGGTGTGAGTCATACTCTACCACACACTGAAATGAGGAGACATCACAAATTGTGGGTGCAACCCACACCTACCACGTGTGGGGGTAATTGTGAATCATGACCTTTGTACCTGTACCTGCAATAGAGTGCTCAAATGCTTTCTCCATTGTCTTAACAGGTTTTTTTAATTCATCTTTTTAATATTAAATTGCTCCAGATTGCTGAGAACAATCTCTATGGGTTCTGCACTCATTTGTTGCAGTGGTCACTATGGTCTTGAATAAAGCAACAAGAATTAATTTTTAAGCAGCTGCATGGATAACCGAGTACTCCACAAAGCAGATACAATTTCAGTTACGGTGATTTACTGAGAAATGAATGAAGACACACAACTTGTCCCTGGAGCCTGCACAGAGTGAATTATGCAGGCTAAAGCAGTCATTTGCTTTCAGTAAATCATGAAACCTGTGAAGTGCATCATCTATTCATTTCCCTAATGAGTATATTTTACTCATGACTTCATTGCTAGCAACATATATAGCCAGCAGTGCTTGTAAGATACCTACCCCAGTGCGGGGAAAATGTAAAATTGCCAATGTACCGAAACATTCCAGGAAATCTGGGTAAAGCTTGCTTCAAACTTTTCATCTCAAAGGTGTTCAATTACTCCCTAGAAATTTATAAAATCTGTTGTTCATTATACAAGTTTATTTCAGTTGATAAATATGCATTTATTCTTGATAATGTTTTGACCTCAAAACCTACATGAGCAAAATCATTTAATAAATTGAAACTTGAGAAAAAAATCCAAGTAAAATTGAAAAATGCCAAACCAAAAAATTGTAATTAATTCTTTATCTTTCATATTTTGTTATAAAACACTCACTTGAATTTTGTCTTGCTGCCTGAAATGTAGATAGAATATTGCTATTAAATCTGAACAAGGTGCTAGTTCTCCTCTAGCTGCATTTTAGATAGTTTTCAGTATTGAGAATATGGACAGCTTTGATTCACAGGCAAGTAATTTCTTTTAATGGATCTGCTAATCTAATCAGTTCTATTAATGACATTGTTAGTTCACTACATTATCTGTGAGATGCATGATTGCTTAGGGAAAAAAATATGCGTTGTAAGATTGAGAAAAAAATGCCTTTCAAAATAATAGAGATGTTCAAATTTATGAGATAAGAAAAGTCATGGCCCAAATTTTGTACTGAGGATATTGATGAGACTTGCAGCATTACTGTTATTCTGGAGTAAATTGGATAGCATCGTCTGGAGTACATGTGTATTTACATGTATAACACAAACTTACCAATAGACTTGAGATATTCAATGGCACAAAGTTGTAACTACTGACAAATTGCCGACAAAACACACCAGAACATATTACGGCTGGGCATATGGACGGTACAGTGGCAAAGTGGTTAGCACTGCTGCCTCACAGTGCCAGGGACACAGATTCGATCCCTGGCTTGGGTCACTGTCTGTGTGGAGGTTGCACGTTCTCCCCATGTCTGTGTGGGTTTCCTCCAAGTGCTCCGGTTTCCCTTCTTAGTCTGAGAGATCTGCTGGTTAGGTGCATTGACCTGAACAGGCACCAGTGTGTGGCGACTAGGGGAATTTCAAGTGCCTTCATTGCAGTGTTAATGTAAGCGTCACTTGTGACCAATAAATAAATTTTACTTTTATTCAGGACTAAGTGAATTTAAAGTAAGTGATGATTACTGACAACCTTTCTAATCCTGAAAATTTAATTTCATAAGTGAGGAGTCTCATTTTTTACTAGTGCTGGAGGTTTAAAAGAAGAGAAAATGGATATTTTCATTATTTTTATTCATTCATGAAACATGGGCATCACTGGCTGGCTAGCTAGCATTTATTGTAATAAGCCTCACAACACCAGGTCAAAGACCAACAGGTTTATTTGGTAGCACAAGCCATTAGCTTTCAGAGCTCTACTCCTTCATTAGGTAAGTGGGGGTTCTGTTCACAAACAGGGCATATAAAGATACAAACTCAATTTACAAAATAATGGTTGGAATGCGAGTCTTTACAGGTAATCAAGTCTTAAAAGGTACCGACAATGTGAGTGGAGAGAGGGTTAAGCACAGGTTAAAGAGGTGTGTGTTGTCTCCAGATAGGACAGTTAGTGAGATTTTGCAAGTCCAGGCAAGTCGTGGGGGTTACAGAAAGTGTTGCATGAACCCAACATCCCAGTTGAGACTGCATTCATGTGTGCAGAACTTAGCTATCAGTCTCTGCTCAGTGACTCTGCGTTGTCGTGTGTCGTGAAGGCCACCTTGGAGAACGTTTATCTGAAGATCAGAGGCCAAATGCCCGTGACCGCTGAAGTGTTCCCCAACAGGAAGAGAACACTCCTGCCTGGTGATTGTCGAAAGGTGTCCATTTATCCATTGTCGTAGCGTCTGCATGGTCTCCCCAATGTACCATGCCCTGGGACACCCTTTCCTGCAGCGTATCAGGTAGCCAACGTCGGCCAGGTTGCAAATATATATATAAACTGTGTATGTATGTACTGTGTACCTGTTTCTATCCACCAGGTACGCAGTGCATACTCTTGTAACTTGGCCAACATTGTTTACCTGATGCACTGCAGGAAAGAATGTCCTAGGCATGGTACATTGGGGAGACCATGCAGACGCTATGACAATGGATGAATGAACACCACTCGACAATCACCAGGCAAGAGTTCTCTCTTCCTGTTGGGGAACACTTCAGTGATCACGGGCATTCGGCCTCTGATCTTCAAGTAAGCATTTTCCAAGGTGGCCTTCACAAGGCATGACAATGCAGAGTTGCCGAACAGAGACTGATAGCCAAGTTCCTCACACATGAACACAGCCTCAACCGGGATCTTGTGTTCATATCACACCATCTGTAACCCCCACGACTTGCCTGGGCTTTCAAAATCTCACTAACTGTCCTGGCTGGAGACAATACACATCTCTTTAGCCTGTGCTTAACCCTGTCTCCATTCACATTGTCTGTACCTTTAAGGCTTGATTACCAGTAAAGACTCACATTCCAATCATTATTTTATAAATTGAGCTTGTGTCTTTATATGCCCTGCTTGTGAATAGAACTCCCACTTACCTGATGAAGGAGCAGCACTCTGAAAGCTACTGGCATGATCTACCAAATAAACTTGTTGGACTTTAACCTGATATTGTGAGACTTTTTATGCTGGCATCTCCACATCTTAGCATTTATAGCCCATCCCTACTTGCCCTTGAGAAGGTGGTGGTGAGCTGCCTTCTTGGAAGATGGGCAGCACAGTGGTTAGTGCTGCTGCTTTACAGCACCAAGAGCCCTGGGTTCAATTCCGGCCTCGGGAGATCTCTGTGTGGAGTCTGCACACTCCCCTGGCTGCATGGATTTCCTCTGGGCACTCTGGTTTCCTCCAACGGTCCAAAGATGTGCGGGTTAGGTTGATTGTCCAGGCTAAATTGACCCAATTGTCAGGGGAATTAGCAGAGTAAACACATGAGGTTACAATGATAGGATTGGATTGTTGTCGGTGCAGACTCAATGGGCCAAATGGTCTCCTTCTGCACTGCGGGATTCTATGACCACTCTATGACTAACACTGTAACAACTTAGTGGCTTTCTCGAGCATTTCAGAGGGCGGTTGAGAGTCAACCATATTGCTATAGCTCTGGAGTCACATGTAGGCCAGACCAGGTAAGGATGGCAGATTTCCTTCCCTAAAGGACATGAATGAACCAGATGAGTTTTTCCAACAATGGTTTCATGTTCTTGGTGAGATTTAAACCCAGGTCCCCAGAACATTAGCTAAGGTTCTGGCTTAATAGTCTACTGTTAATACCAGTAGGCCATTGCCTATCTCTTTAATCTCTCTCCTTTAACCCATCTATTTTACCCAGTCTTTCATTCATATAATTTAAATTTAATTTAAACTTTCTGGTTTAGACTCGGCAGGCTGGATCTTGAGATTCTTCTGGGACTGAGAATGGGGGCTGGTGGGTACTATATTTAAAGCCAAATTAAGGGTGAATGACTGGGATTTTCCAGTCAGACTCCAGGTTCCTAAAGATGATGGGGAATAGTTTGGTTGCCTCGAGGCAGGTTCCTGGCTGCAGATTAAGAGGGTCAGCACTCCAGGCAGGCTTGGAAGCCATTCCTGCCATTGGTCCATAAGTAAAAGCTGCAAGCCATCCTTTAGAGGTCCCTTTGCTCAACCCATTGGTGGCCTGGCTGCAAAAGCCATTTTTTAATGTGAAACTGTTGGAGAGAGGAGACCGCTCCCTCGTTTATCAGCTATGGCATCCTGATGCTTACAGAAATCATAATGAATGGCTGTTTCCTGACTGCCATTGAGCCTAATAGTAAAGATCAGAAACCTGCAGGGAAAATCAACCCAGTATGTCTCAATAAGGAGTCTTCTCTCTGAATAGTTAGGTTATTTCTAAATTAGTTCTGATTATTTTGTTGCAATGATATCAGGTAGAAGACATTTCACTGGATTGGGGCACATCTCTACTTAGAAGTCTGTAAACCTTTGTGAACTGCTGGCAGCAAGGTGAATAGCAAAGTTGTCAACTGAACCACAAAATTCAATTCAATTAATTTATTAAAGAGACTGTGAGTGGTTCTAATCACCTTTTTTTAGTCTTTCACAAGATGTGGGCATTGCTACCTAGGCCAGCACTCTTACTGTCCACCCCTAATTGCCCTTGAGAAGGTGGTGGTGAGCTGCCACCTTAAATAACTGCAGTGCATGTGGTGTAGGTACACCCACAGTGCTGTTAGGGAGCACTTTGGCCCTAGGACTTTGACCCAGCAATAGTGAAGGAACATTTCCAAGTCAAGATGATATGTAGCGTGAAGGGGAACCTGCAGGTGGTGGTGTTCCCATGCACCTACTGCCCTTGCCCTTCTTGGTGGTAGAGATTGAAAATTTGTATATATCTGGGAAGAGTGCTTTGTTTTCAATGCTGAAGATACTAATGTGTTTAGGGGAAGTGGATCCAAGGTGAGGAAAAAAAAATCCATCAACAGGATAGCCTGAGAGTTTGATTGGCAACTAATTCTGTCCAGCAAACATTCTTAGCATTTTGGATGTTAACTGACAACTTGCACACTTTCAGAATGTTCTAGTTTTATTTTAGTAGCCAACTGAAACAGAATCATTTGATTCTTGCATTTGTTTAGTCGCATATAAAGTTGAAGCTGCAGGCAACTTCACTGTTCAAGTTTCTTTCAGAATGGTATGTGAATCAGTAACTGACTAATAACCTCATCCTGTGTACTGCAGTAAGTTTTATTATGATCACACTTGATTCATATTTTGTGGAAGGAAAAGGTCATGGTTAAACCAAAGAAACTGTGCAAGAGACACATGTGAGTGTATGTGTGTACACATTGTGAGTATATGCCATTTGTTACCACTTCTTAAACATTTGTTGATTGTGTCATGTCATCTCTATGGTATGCTGTTTGCTTTTATTACACAAGTAGGGAAAGACAGCAGAGTGTGACTTGTTGGATTTCAAAGGTTTGTCACATGCACAACAGGCTAAAATGCCTCCTTCTACATTGTCTCAATCTATGATTTCCCCCTCAAAAATGATACGGTATTATCTTTAGTGGCATCACAAGAAGGTAAAAAAACTTGCATTTATATCATGTCTTTCAGATATTCTAATTTTCATTCTTGTTTTATTCATTCTTGGGACATGGGCATCACTGTCTAGGGCAGCATTTATTAGCCATCCGTAATTGCCCTTGAGAAAGTGCTGCTTTCTTGAACTCTGCAGTCCATATGATGTAGGTACACCCGCAGTGCTGTAGAGAAGGAGCTCAAGGATTTTAACAGTGAAGGAACGGCAATAAATTTCCAAAATCAGGATGGTGGGAGGTTTGGGGGACAACTATTTTTCTTATAATTTTTTCATTGCTAAAAGACAGTAGATCCTATGTATTAAAGCAAAGTTCACAGAATTTGATACAACTCTTTTTATATTTGGTGAACTCAAAAAATTGGATCTCTAAGTGGTAAGTTAAAATAATCGCTCAGAAGAGGGAGAAGAAACAATGGAAAAATGGCTTGTACCTGGAAAAAAAATTATTAAAAAGGAGTTAGAGCTTAATGCCAATGGGTTTACACCTCTGTTAAAATACTGAAGAGCTGACTTTGATGTGAAATCAAAAACATTGCAGCAGCATTTATCATTTTATCATTGGTTGCCTAGCACTGGAATCGTTCAACTCAAGAGTTGAGTTGAGCATTACTATTAAAGCATTGTTTCATTATCCATAGTCGTCTAAAGGAAATTTATTCCAGTAAGTGACAGAAAAATAATCTGAAGCAGAAGTAATAAGATCAATACCTCACAAAATTAACAGGCTTTGTATCAGGCTACTAATAGGTTTGAACTTTGTTTCCTACAGATGAGATACAAAGGTATCAATTAGCTGCTTTAGGGAAGTTGAGTAAATATGCAAATGAGATTAATTGTTGAAGAGGAAAGTGTGGGTTGCTGAATTAAAGACACCAAAAACATAGAATGACAAAAATTGAAGAAACAGAAGAAGCATAGAAAAGAGACATGAGTAAAAATAACCCAGAGTCAAATTGCTACTCTACATCATAGAAAAGGCCACAAAATAATTGCTTTTATCTGTATTTTTCTTGAGTTTGCCCTTTGTATTATTTTAAAGCAATATAGAGAAAATCAGAAGAGGAATGGAAAGCAAATAAAAAACAATGGCTGATACTGAGAGCAATATGATCCAGGAACACAGGATTTCTCAACAGCACCAAGTTCTCCTTTCATCTGATATCAATGTCATGACACTATCAAAGCCGTATTTCCAACACTTGTTACTACCAAAATTACACTCTATATTCTGTGAACACGCTGCTGCTGTGGAGTTGCATTTAATAAATAAAATGTTGAAGCCTTCAGAACTAAATTTTCTTATTATCCTTAATAGCTAAATAAAAAGAAATCTTCATGTCCTCTCTATGTCAGGGTGTGATCAAAGGCCAAAGAGATAAAAGCCATTTTATATGAATCAGCTGCTCAATACCCCATTATCAGCCTGTCATTTACATGATGCAATTTTTGGGGTGTTATCAAAAAAAAAGTGCAGTATTTTCCATTGAAAGGAACAGGTCTAAGACACTTCACCCATTCAGCTAGATCAAGGCTGAACTGAATCTCATGAGAGTTTATTCATCTTTGCTTCAAGTCCTTTGCTATTCTTGCCCAGTTAAAAAATTTTACACTTTTGGGAGATAAAGTTGCCTATTCTCACTATCTTTTGTGTGGAAAAATATTTTCTGATTTTACTCCAAAACAGCCTAACTCTTAATTTCCAGATTATTACTGTTGTCAAGATTCTCTAAATGGAGTAAATAGTTTATCTTTCTACAGTTTTAAACTTCATATTTTAATTTTTTTTAATGTCACAAGCAGGCTTACATTAACACTGCAATAATGTTACTATGAAAATCTTCTAGTCCCACACTCCAGCACCTGTTTGGGTACACTGAGGGAGAATTTAGCATAGCCAATGCACTGAACTACCATGTCTTTTAAACTGTGGAAAGGAACCAGAACACCCAGAGGTAACCCATGTAGACACGGGGACAACATGCAGATTTCACAGTCAGTGACCCAAACTGGGAATCGAACCTGGGTCCCTGGCACTGTGATCAACAGTACTAACCACTGTGTGCTTGCTGCCAATGCTATGCATGCGCAGCTGCAGGCCCAGATTAAAGGTTGCCATCAATATGCAGCAGGGTGCAGCATGCTCTTCACTGTCCCTGGCAGCAGAAGGACAGTATGATGTGAATTTCTACACTGGATGAACAGTGATTGATTTTGGAGGAGTTAGAAGGATTTGCAGACAGGAAACTAAAATCTTTTCCTTGTGAGATTGATCACTGCAGTCATGTTGGTCAGTGTTTCAAAACTTTGCCTCACTGTGTAAGGCAAGACTTACTGTTACTGATGTTGCACTTGCTTCCACTCAGCTTCCTGGAGCCACTCCACACCACACCATAAACACTGCGTGCAGACGGTAGTGTAAATGGATTGTAGGTTGCTGTAAGTAATAGACTATACTGCCTCTCCTCATTCTTCCCCTTCTCCCATTCTGAGAGTTGTAGGTTCCAACAGCGACATCTGCGTATACACGGAACAGTCCACATGAGCAGATGGATATCGGTGGCCATCTTGCGTGGCCATACTGTGTTGACGGGAGACACAGTGTTATTTATTCTATCTCTGTTATTGAGTCACTTTATCATTATAAAATGATTAGACCTGTATTGACCTCAGCAAGGCCCATGAGGTTGGCATCTTGGAGCATGATCTCCCTGTTTAAGGTAATGATTGTCTGCCCAATCAGGGCACTGTTTATATATAGAGGAGTATTAAGACTACTGACACTGCACCTTAAGCATTCATGGAATGGAGATAAGTTTGTAAATAAAGGGAATCTAGTAAAGGAACACCAGCCTCTGAGTAGTTATTTCAGGGTCACTTTTTAATCTTCGAAACTGAAGAGAAAAAAATCCAGGTTTATACAACCTGCCCTGATAATTTAACCTCTTAATTTTTTGTTTCCACTTTGTCCTTTGTTTCGGCCAGTTCCCCTCCTTTTGGGAGCTGGCCATTTTAATTTGTCCCCTTCTTAATTTAATTTAATTTATTTGTTTGACAAATAAGATTGATAATGATTGCCTGTTGGCCAAAAAGATTGGTAATGATTGTCTGCCCAATCAGAGAATCTCACCTGTATCTATTATTGAGGAGTGTCAAGGCTATTGATGCTGCCTTAAGCATTCGTGGAGTGAAGATAAATTTGTAAATAAAGGATATCTGTTAAAGGAACACCAACCTCTGAGTAGTTATTTCAGGGTCACTTTGCAATCTTCTAAACTGAAGAAAAAAATTGCAAGTTTACACAACCTCACCTCAAATTTAACCTCTTAATCTTTTGTTTCATTTGATGAATTTTTGCAATAACTATGCGGTATTTTTGACAAGGTACTGTATGGTAGGTTGTTGCATAAGGTTAAATCTCATGGGATCCAGGGTGAGGTATCTAAATGGATACAAAATTGGCTTCTTAACAGAAGCCAGAGGATGATTGTAGAGGGTTGTTTTTCAAACTGGAGGCCTGTGGGTTCACTGTTATTTGTCATTTATGTTAATGATTTGGATGAGAATATAGGAGGCATGGTTGGTAGGTTTGCAAATGACACTAAGATTGGTGGCATAATGGACAGTGAAGGAAGTTATCTCCAATTGCAACAGGATCTTGATCAATTAAGCCAGTGGGCTGACAAATGGCAGATGGAGTTTAATTTAGACAAATGCAAAGTGATGCATTTTGGTAGATTGAACCAGGGCAGGACTTGCTCAGTTAATGGTAGGGTGTTGGGGAGAGTTACAGAACAAAGAAATCTAGATGTACATGTTCATAGATCCTTGAAAGTGGAGTCACAGATGGGCAGAGTGGTGAAGAATGCATTTGGCATGGCTGGTTTCATTGGTCAGAACATTGAATTCAGGAGTTGGAATGTCTTGTTGAAGTTGTACAAGACATTGGTAAAGCCACACTTGGAATACTGTGTGCAATTCTAGTCATCCTATTATAGAAAGGATATCATTAAACTAGAAAAAGTGCAGAAAAGATTTACTAGGATGCCACCAGGACTTGATGGATTGAGTTATAAGGAGAGGCTGGATAGACTGGGACTTTTTTCTCTGGAGCATAGGGGGTTGAGGGATGATCTTATAGAGATCTATAAAATAATGATGGGCACAGATCAGCTAGATAGTCACTACCTTTTCTCAAAGATAAGGGAGTCTAAAACTAGATGGCATAGGTTTAAGGTGAGGGGGAGAGATACAAAAGTGGCCAGAGGGGCAATTTTTTCACGCACAGGTGAGTGTCTGGAACAAGCTGCCAGAGGTAGTGGTAGAGGCGGGTACACTTTTGTCTTTTAAAAAGCATTTGGATAGTTACATGGGTACAATAGATATAAAGGGATGTGGGCCAAATGTGGGCAATTGGGATTAACTTAGGGGTTTTAAAAAAGAATGGGTGGCATGGACAATTTGGGCCAAAGGGCCTGTTTCCATGCTGTAAACTTCTATGACTCCATGACTCTATCCCCTTCAAGGCCAATGAATGTTTCCTGATGACCTGTGTCCAAAACTGATGACAGTAATTCCAGAAGGGGTCTGCCCAAATCTCAGTTCACTTGCTCACTTTTGAATTACATTCCTTCTGAGATAAAGGAAATTAGACTTTTGATTATGTTTTGTACCTTGAATTACCTTGTATTGATATATACACAGTGAAACCCAAATCTCCTTTTATCTCTACAGTTCCTAGTGTCTCTCACCACGAAATAGATACTCTGTCAGTCAACCTTGGCTTCAAAGTGCACATTGCTTCCTCAGATGATGCAATGAGATTAATCATAACTGGCCTAATTTCACCAATTCCTATTGAGACTCTTTGATCACCTACTATTCTTTGTCTCTGGTGACAGATGTCAATAAATTTCTTTCATCTTAAATTAAGCTGATGTGTCTGTAGTTACATGGTTTCTCCCTCCCTCCCTTCTTAAATAAACATTTTTCAATCCAAGGACACAATTCCTGCATTTAAAGGGTTTTGGAAAATTATGTAGATTCCTCACCTGGTACTTTGAATATCCTGGGCTGTAACACATTTATTCCTGCACTCTCAGTGTCAGTACCAGATTTTGGGGTATACACACAAAAATGCACGTAGGAATCACTGTTAGAAATTCCCACGTAAGGATTTGCATGGCAATTACCAAAACGTGCTAACTTCCTCTGGGCAATTGTATTGCGCTGGAAACCATTCAAAAAAAACAATTCAAATTGCTAGCTTCGGATGGTTTCACCAAGGTTATGCTAACAGTTACTCAGAAATAAAACGTCTTCTAACTTCTGTAACCATTGTAAAGACCCAGACTGATCCCTGCATGGGACTTGTCTCACTATCCTGACTAACCACCCCTAATGGTATTCCCTAACCTGTGACCACCCCTCCACCTCTATGAAATCCATGGACCTGACTCTCATTCTGACCCAACTTCCTGACTCCAGACCTCAGCGCCCCTCTCCCCCAACCCCTCCCTCCACTTGAACCTCTCTGACCAGGCTGGACCGCTACCCCCGAACCAAACCCAACCCAATTAAACCCTCCCAACTAACATGACTGGAAACTTCAATCCAAGTGGAGCCCCCGACCTGACACACACCTACACCCTTCCCCCAGAATGCCTGACTCCCCCAACCCTCTGATTCCCCCCGACCTCTGATCCCCCGACCTCTGATCCCCACTGAATTCTGATCCTCCCCCCCGATCTCTGAACTGCCCCAAACTCTGATCCCCCGACTTCTGATTTCTCCCTGACCTCTGACCTCCAAACTCTGATCCCCCCAATTTCTGCCCCCCGATGTCTGATTTCCCCACCCCGCCCCCCCCCGCCCCACATTCTCAACATTCTATCCTCTTACCTTAGACACTTACCTTCTCCCTATCTTGACAGTTTCAATGTGACCTTTAAACTTGCTGTTTTATGGCAGCTAGTGCAGGAAAAAAGGGACGTACCTCCCTTCACTTTGACTCAGTTAGATTTGGACACTGATGATAGTTGTGCTGCCTAGATGTCGCCCAGCCTGAGTCAAGAAGGTCGGGTAAGACAGTCACTGAATAAATTTGGTGCTAGTAAGTGGACAGGGAGTGGCAGTTTGACGCTGATTGCCCCGTAAGGAAGTTACAGCCTATTTTCAGAATTGCCATTTCTTAAAACTTTAAATTAACTAAATTTATTCTGTTGACATTTTTTAAAGTTTGAATTGTACCAAAGCTATTTTTCCTATTCACGTACTGTGAAAATGGATACAAAGTAAAGAGTAAGATTAAACATTAAAAAAGAAAATATATATAAACAGCCCACAATTGTAATTTTCCTCTGAGAGAATAAGACTCCATATACGTAAAATTAAATTTTTATGATCAGTGAATTATTCAGTAGTATTTATTACTTATACTTCTATTAAAAGTTCAGTTACTCATGATGCTACAAGCTTTAACTTTTCCACCTCTACAATAGAATGGGATAATAGGGAGATGGACAGAATAGAGTGAGAAGAGTGGGTGGTCAGCCCAGGTTCCATACAGAATCAATGGGTAAAACCTATAACAGTGAAGGATCAGGGCTGAGTATCAATGTAGAGATTTCTGTCTTTAATTGAGCATGACAGCATCAGATGCTTTCAGTTTTACTTTATAATAATGATAAGAGCTGACACCTTACAATTACTAACATAACTAAACCCAGGGCAATGAAAGAGGTATATGGGTCAATTTTCTAGAATGGTATGTTTTAGAATCAACAAGGGAATAGAGCACTCCAGGTTTAGTGATGAACAACATTTAATTTGCTTTGATTTATTATTGCCACACATATTGGGATACAGTGAAAAATATTGCTTTTTTTGCCTGCGATACAGACAAGACATAGCGTTCATGGGAGAAAAGGAAAGGCAAATGCACAGAATATAATGCTACAGTCATTGCTACAGTGTAGAGGAAGATCAACTTAATATATGGTTGATCCATTCAGAAGGATGATGGCAGCAGGGAAGAAACGGTTCTTGAGTCGGTTGGTACATGATCTCAGATTTTTGTACCTTTTTCCCAACAGAAGAAGGTTGAAGGGAGTATTTCCTGGGTGTGCGGTGTCCTTGATTATGCTGGCTGTGTTTCCAAGGCAGCAGGAAGTGTAGATGGAGTCAGTGAATGGGAGGTTGTTTTATGTGGTGGACTGGGCTACGTTCACAACCCTTTGTAGTTTCTTGTCATCTTGGTCACAGTATATCAAGCTGTGATTCATCTGGAAAGGATGCTTCCTATGGCACATCTGTAAAAATTGGTGAGAGTTGTAGCGGACGTACCAAATTTCCTTAGCCTCCTGAGAAAGTATGGTGTTGGTGGGCTTTCTTAACCATAGCATCAATGTGAAGGAACAAGGATAGTTTGATGGTGATCTGGACATCTAGAAACTTGAAGCTCTTGACCATTTATCTCCACTTCATCCCCATTGATGTAGTCAGCAGCATGTCCTCCATTATGTTTCCTGAAGTCGAAGACCTCTCCTTTGTTTTACTGACAACATCACAGAATTTGTTAATAATTAATAATTGAACTTAAGGGATCAAACAGCAAATAGCGATAACGATATGATTGAAAGTGGTATTATGTTTGAGAGATGATAGTCTCTAACTAAGATTTTAAATTTACATCAGATAATCTTCAAAGGAATGAGAAATTAACTAATTGTACTAAATTGGACATAGGTTAAAGGTAAACCAGACAAAGCTGTTAATGGGTACACCTACAGACAAAGGGAACTAAACTTATGTCTGTGTTATTAGGCAGCGTTGTTAGTAAATGGAATAAGAGACAAAAGCAAGCGAAAGAAATGATTTACAAAGGGCAGGATGGATACTGCAATTGCAACAGAATTGGAGAGTAACAAATGGCAACACATGGATACAAAGAAGGAAAAAAGAGACACAAAAAAAGCAAATGAAACAAAACTGTAAAAGTTATCAAAGCCAACAGCAGGATTATTCATCAATATATCAAGTGGAAGGAAGTGGTAAAAGGGAATATGAGTCTGTTAAAAGCAAAAACAGGCAAGACTACAACAACCAATAAGGAAATGTCAAATGTGTTAAATGGATACTTTCCATTCCTCTTCACAGTCGATAAAGAGGACAAAGCAACAAAACTTTACTATGATATTTAATTCCTGAGAATACACGTAAAAGCTGCAAGATGCCATTCTGATTTATCGAGCACCAACTCACAATATACACACCTGCCCTTTTATGCTAGTAATATTATTCCCAGGATTTGTCAGTCAGATGTCTGTCAGCATCTTAGAAAAAATGTAGATTGAATTCTTGATCTGAATTTTTCACAGAAAAGTGATATGTAGTGCATAAATTCAGTGCAGCCTTAACTCAATAATTAGATTGTTTCCCTTTCTCCAATAAGCTATCATACAAATTGTGTTGTCCTAACATCCAACACCTCCTTAAATTCTCTATCTCTCCCCTCCAAACTCCCACAACTGTCTCCCTCACCCCGCCACTCACCCAACCCAAGCATTTAGTTGGCTCTAAAATAGAGATTTCATTTAACATTTTTCAAGAAGGAACGCTATTGATTGTTATGCTGCTGATAACCTTTAGGCAGCTTTGTGGTATCCTGGTAGGCTTTTCAAAAAAAAACAGAAATGAAGCTGCCTGAAGGTCGAAAGCAGCAGGTACAGCATCCCAGTGATATGGACCTGACAGACCAGCTTTAACAAAAATGGAACTCTGTTCCGATTTTTTTTAACATCGGTCCTTTAGGTCTGCAGTTTTGCCTCTGACTGTTCAGCCTGAGGGACAACAAGAAACTCTAAGCAGAACAGTGAACCTGGCCCACCCCTTCTCAGGCTCCAGTGTTTGGCACAGTCTGCACCTTCACTCCCCTGGGCCCTGCTGGCCTTACCTGATAGGTTGAAGAGCGGCTCTGCTGCTTTACCTGCTTGTGAATGCCACAAATCCCCTGTAGAGGGCACTGAATTCAAACAGACACCGATGGCTGAAAGTCTCCACTGATAAGTCCAGTAAAAATCTGTGGACAAAAGTTTTTCCTTCACACCCAAAACAAAATTTGGACCATTGCCTTACAATTTGAGCTATTCTATTTCCCCCTGTCTGTTATTTTTGTTACATATTTCTCTGAACTCTGCATTTATACATCTGTCACCACATCACAAATACGAAGGGTTTGTAAATGACTTTCACCCAAGTGTTTCATCCTTTGAGTGTTTCTATGATTCTATTCTGCTATGTTCTGTCATGTGTCCTGAGGAGGGTGTGTGACTGAGATCTCGCCCTCTCCTGCCTTCTCTCAGTAAGCTCCAGACAGGAAGGGTGAAATGTAGTCTTCCCAACCGGGGGTCCAGTGAGGCCCTAAAGTAGCCATTTAAGGGCGGCTCACAGGCCTCATTAACACTTCTACTGCTATTCTTGGGGTCTTGCCAAGTGGGCCAACCTCACAGCAGCCTGTAGTTGAGTAACAGGTCTCTCATCCTCAGGCACTCTAAGCCCAATGTATCCACTGCTGGAAGAGGGGACCCACAGGAAGATACGCCCTGCCACTTCGGGTGCCAATTCTCTTCTCCCACCAGCCCCCTCCTTAAGAGCTCCACTTCATCCCATTTACCTCTCTCCAATGGTCCCAGCATCGATCCCCAGTAAAGATCCAAGTGCAATTACAGCAGTGAACTGTTCCCGTGGCACTATTGCTGCTGAATAGCTGCTGGCCTCTGAACAGAAGATTTCAGGGGCAGGATTTCTGAATTGGGCTTGATTCCACAGGAAGCCTGCTACTGTCCAGGGGTAAGTGCCTTATTGGGATTAAATCCCACTGGGCCTCTGAATGTGGCCATACAGTGCACTTATCACTGGCTTTCAGGCTGGTGAACATGGCCATCAGCGTGACCATTAAATTCCAACTACTCCATTTACTACTATATGATGTCCATACGCTCACGCTTCCAAAATGTTTGCTTTGTTCATTTTAATTATGTTTTAAAATATCAAAACGAGTTTAGTAATTAAGTAGCTATTAAATTGTTGTTTTTGAAAGCCCTGTTATGTTGACTAGTGCCCTTGACACTTAATTTCCCTCTGCATATTAAGAAACTTTCTGAGCTGCCTTAATGGAATGAGGACCACTGTGAACCTGTCGCCATTTACTTTGCAGAATATGCATCAGAACAAAATTTTCATTCATCATTCATCAATTTATGGAAAAGTCCATTGAATAACAATAGATATGTAATTTACTTTCTTTCACATAGAACAGTGTTTCCATTTTGGTATTCGCCCTTTGCCCTTTAATTCCAACTGAGTCCTGAATTTTCTTTGCAATTTTCAAAACACATTGACATATCTTGATTTATTGTATAATTAGCAGATTTGGTCTTCTGCAATTGTTTTCAGTTACTTCATTGATAACAGAATCTGAAAGCACTCTTTTAAAATAAAAAAGTAAGATTCTCTTTTGCTTTGCTTTCATTCTGAATTCCATTTCAGTGGCCCAGTAGTTAGCATTGCTGCCACATGGCGCCAAGGATCCAGGTTTGATTCCTGGCTTGGGTCACTGTCTGTGCAGAGACTGCATGTTCTCCCCATTTATGCATGGGTTTCCCCCAGGTGCTCCGGTTTCCTCCTACAGTCCGAAGACATGTTGGATAGGTGCATCAGCCATGCTAAATTCTCCCTCAGTGTACCTGAACAGGCACCGGAGTGTGGTGGTTAGGGGATTTTGACAGTAAGTTTTTTGCAGTGCTAATGTTAGCCTACTAGTGACGCTAATAAATAAACTTATGCAATACAAGGTTTTACACAAAGTTGATTTAATTTTAAATACAAAGAACGTGATGTATTTTTTCCCATGGCAATATAGAATAAAATCTTTAATATTATTAACTATTGCCAGTGTATTGTTCTTCATCCTAGTCCTTTCTGAATGCAAATTGGCATTCATACAGAAATATATGTTTCCATTTTGTTTCATTTAATTTGTCGATATGAACAAATACATCTCAGGAATAATTTCTATTCCTATAAAAAATTGACGGTATGAAGTCAATAGACTCAGTAATTTCATATTGCAGAATCATAATTTAAAAATGATTGTCAAAGTATAGAATGCTGTCAGAAATATGTGCACCCTTCACACTGTTGTAACTGCTATCAAAGAACGAAAAACAAACAACAAAGAACAACACAGCACAGGAACAGGCCCTTCGGCACTCCAAGCCTGCGCCGCTCATGAGCCAAACTAGACCATTCGTTTGTATCCCTTTACTCCCAGTCTGTTCATGTGGCTGCCTAGATGATTCTTAAACGATCCCAGCGTGTACCCCTCAACCACCTTGCTTGGCAGTGCATTCCAGGCCCTCACCACCGTCTGTATAAAATACATTCCCCTGACACGTGTGTTGAAGCTAGCACCCCTCACCTTGAACCTGTGACCCCTTGTGTTCCTCACCTCCGGCCTGGGAAAAAGCTTCCAACTGTTCACCCTATCCATGCGGTTACGAGTGGTGTTCGGTTACGAGTGGTGTTCGGTTACGAGTGGTGTGCCTCAGGGATCTGTTTTGGGGCCACTGCTGTTTGTAATTTTTATTAATGATCTGGATGAGGGTATAGTTGGGTGGATTAGTAAGTTTGCTGATGACACCAAAGTCGGAGGTGTGGTAGATTGTGAGGAGGGGTGTCATAGTTTGCAGGGTGACTTAGATAGGTTGCAGAGCTGGGCCGCGAGGTGGCGGATGGAGTTTAATGTGGAGAAATGTGAGGTAATTCATTTCGGTAGGAATAACAGATGTGTTGAGTATAGGGCTAACGGGAGGACTTTGAATAGTGTTGATGAACAGAGGGATCTAGGTGTATGTGTACATAGATCCCTGAAAGTTGGGAATCAAGTAGATAAGGTTGTTAAGAAGGCATACGGTGTCTTGGCGTTTATTGGTAGGGGGATTGAATTTAGGAGTCGCAGCGTCATGATGCAACTGTACACAACTCTGGTGCGGCCGCACTTGGAGTATTGTGTGCAGTTCTGGTCCCCACATTACAGGAAGGATGTAGAGGCTTTGGAGAGGGTGCAGAGGAGGTTTACCAGGATGTTGCCTGGTATGGAGGGGAGATCCTATGAGGAGAGACTGAGAGATTTGGGGTTGTTTTCGCTGGAAAGAAGGCAGCTAAGAGGGGACCTTATTGAAACATATAAGATGATTAGAGGTTTAGACAGGGTAGATAGTGATAGCCTTTTTCCTAGGATGGAGAAAGCTAGCACGAGGGGGCACGACTTTAAATTAAGGGGGGGTAGTTATAGGACTGATGTCAGGGGTAGGTTCTTTACCCAGAGGGTGGTGAGGGACTGGAATGCCCTGCCAGCTGCAGTTGTAAATGCGCCTCGTTTGGGGGCGTTTAAGAGATCTGTGGATAGGTTTATGGATGAAATGGGATTGGTTTAGATTAGTGGGTTAGTGTTGTTTTTTTTTTAAAAGCTGGTCGGTGCAACATCGTGGGCCGAAGGGCCTGTTCTGCGCTGTAATGTTCTATGTTCTATGTTCTATGCCCCTCATAATTTTATACACCTCTGTTAGGTCACCCCTCATCCTCCTTTCCAGGGAGAAGAACCCCAGTTTACCCAATCTCTCCTCATAGCTAAGACCCTCCACACCAGACAACATCCTGGTAAACCTTTTCTGTACTCTCTCCAAAGCCTCCATGCCCTTCTGGTAGTGTGGCGACCAGAACTGGATGCAGTATTCCAAATGTGGCCTAACAATGTTCTATATAACTTCAACATCATATGCCAAGTTTTATACTCAATACCCCTTCCAATAAAGTCAAGCGTGCCATATGCCGTCTTTACCACCCTCTCCACCTGTGCTGCCACCTTTAGGGATCTGTGAACTTGCATATCCAGGTCCCTCTGTGTGTCCACACTCCTGATGGCCTGCCATTTATTGTATAGCTCCCCCCTACATTAGTTCTACTGAAATGCATCACTTCGCATTTATCTGGATTAAACTCCATCTGCCATTTCTCCGCCCAATTTTCCAGCCTATCTATATCCTGCTGTATTCTCTGACAATAACACTATCCGCAACTCCAGCAATCTTCGTGTCATCCGCAAATTTACTGATCACAACTGCTACATCTTCTTCCAAATCATTTATGTACACATCATAAACAGCAGAGGTCCCAGTACAGAGCCCTGAGGAACACCACTAGTCACAGACCTCCAACCGGAAAAAGACCCCTCCACTGCTACCCTCTGTCTTCTATGGCCAAGCCAGTTCTCCACCCATCTAGCTAGCTCACCTTTTATCCCGTGAGATTTAACCTTTTGCACCAGTCTGCCATGAGGGACATTGTCAAACGCTTTACTAAAATCCATATAGACGACATCCACGGGCCTTCCCTTGTCAATTGTTATCGTCACCTCCTCAAGATACTCAACCAAATTTGTGAGGCATGACATCCCTCATACAGAACCATGCTGTCTATCACTAATGAGATTATTCAGTTCTAAATGTGCATATATCCTACCTCTAAAAATCTTCCCCAACAATTTCCCTACCACGGACATCAAGCTCACCGGCCTATAATTACCCGGGTTATTCTTGCTACCCTTCTTAAATAACAGGATCACATTTGCTATCCTCCAATCCTCTGGGTCCTCACTTGTGTCCAGTGAAGAGACGAAGATTTCTATTAGAGGCCCAGCAATTTCATCTTTTGTCTCCCTGAGCAGTCTAGGATAGATGCCATCAGGCCTTGGGGATTTGTCTGTCTTAATGTTTCCTAAAAAACCTAACACTTCGTCCCTTGTAATTGAGATTTTTTTCTAATGGGTCAACACATCCCTCTGAGATACTACCAGTTAATATGTCCCTCTCCTTTGTGAATACTGATGCGAAGTATTCATTTAGGATCTCACCTACTTCCTTGGGTTCTAAGCATAATTCCCCTCCTTTGTCCTCAAGAGGTCCGATTCTTTCCCTGGCAGCCCTCTTGTTCCTAATGTATGAATAAAATGCCTTAGGATTCTCCTTAATCCTGTCTGCCATGGACATTTTGTGTCTCCTTTTTGCCCTATTTGAGTTCTTTTCTACTTTCTCAGTATGCTTCCAGGGCTCCATCTGTTTTTAGCTGCCTGGACCTTACATATGCCTCCTTTCTCTTTTTGATTAGGCCCATAATTTCACTGGTTATCCATGGCTCTCAAATCCTACCTTTCCTATCCTTCCTTTTTATAGGCACATACCTGTCCTGTAGCCCTATCAACTGCTCCTTAAAAGAGGATTTACCCTCGAACAGCCTCTCCCAATCAACAGCCACCAAATCCTGCCTAATCTGGCTGTAGTTAGCCTTCCCCCATATTGTTGTTGTTTCATATTTGATAAATAGGAATCTATCATCTCTGACCAGTCTTAATGAGTCCAATTTATCTGCTTGCGTTCACCATTCATCTCTTGTACCTGAATTTCAAATAACCATCTTGCACTAAGGTTCTGACTATAAAATTTGCCTCTGTCAGTGCTCCAGCAGCATGAAACTCTAAAACGTCAACTGAAAACTGCCATCTACTTCCAGTGCGGTCTCTTCTTCTACCTTCTCCTCCCAAGGTGGCCTCTGCAAGGGTGACTAGGGCTGCGCCACCATGATAAGCAAGGGAGTGGAGGATTTAGTAATCCACCACAACTTGGAGAGACAGACATTTGTGATTGAGTGCTGGAGAGACACACTCTAATTATTGAGTACTGGAGAGACACACTCTGGTGGCTGAGTGCTGGAGAACTCCCTCAGTACTTAGAATCATAGAAACCCTACAGTGCAGAAAGAGGCCATCTGGCCCATCGAGTCTGCACCAACCACAATCCCACCCGGCCCTACCCCCATATCCCTACATATTTACCTTGTGATCCCTCTAACCTACACATCTCTGGACGTCGTCAGGCTTTGTTTCTCCTGAGGTCTCACCTCCACATCACAGTCACTCAGTATTTCTTCACCTTTCAATCCATGTGCCATGATCTGTTGTAGAATTATCTTGGTTAAAACCCTGAAAGGTCACCGAACAAAAAATCAATTCAATAATCATCCAGCAATGCATCCAATTACACACATAAAATTGAATTGGTCACCCTTGTGCATTTATCTCTTTCCTGGTGCCTTTACCTGTCCTGGTGCTCCTACATGATGCTGCTTCAGTGTCTGCAGTATGGCCAGTGGAAGGCTGCTGGCTTTTACCAGGGCAGACTGCAGATGCCCTTGCAGGATGACAGCAAGCAGCTCTCGACTTTGACTGCCTGCTTTTTCACTGCTCTACCTTAGTGTAGGCAGCAGTAGTCTGGGCTGGTTGGCAGGGAGGGTGCATCAACACAGAGGTTGGAACATGAGTGTCATCATTCTGAAGGATGAAGCAGGGAAACACAGAGAGTCTCCTGGGCTAGCACCTCAGTAATCTGTTGGAGAGCAGATTGCTGGATTGTTGTGGGAACCTGCACGCCCCTTTGAACATTGGTATCTGGAGC
Organism: Carcharhinus amblyrhynchos; assembly: GCF_965287045.1. NCBI lineage: Eukaryota > Metazoa > Chordata > Chondrichthyes > Carcharhiniformes > Carcharhinidae > Carcharhinus > Carcharhinus amblyrhynchos. The sequence goes on from NC_137336.1 coordinate 45,215,765, forward strand.
TATGGTAGCACCAACCTGAGATTGCAGAAATTTTATGGCTGAAAGCCTGGATCCTGTGACCTTCATCTGAGCTTGCACTGTAGCACTGAGATGTTGAGAGGAATGTGCCTGTTCTGCAACGAAAGCTGAGACATCACCCAAAAAATGTTACATTGTCATTGTACCTGAAATGCTGTGATGGACATGGCCACCATTTTCACATTCAAAATAATGGCAAGACTCTGCAAGAACTCTCGTGCCAAGTTGGAGTAGGGCTTTTTAAAAAAAGTCTTTCGTGGGATGTGGGCCAGCATTGTTGCATAACTCTATTTGCCCTTGAACTTAATGGCTTGCTAGGCCATTGTCAGAGGGCAGTTAAGAGTCAACCTCATCATTGTGAGTCTGGAGTCACATGTAGTCCACATCAGGTAAGGATGGCAGATTTCCTTCCCGAAAGGACATGCTCCTTAACAATGGGGAGAGTATACCAGGCCTACCAGTACATAAAATATCTTGATGTGCAAACCCATCAGTGTTCTGTACACTACTCCATAAAAAGCCTCATTTTAGTCCACTGTGAACGTGTCTGCAACCTTACCATGTGGTGAGGCAGAGCATGACTGTCCTTTGCTCCTGACCTGGCTACAGCCCAATGATTCAATATGTGCTGTATCCTGATTGTGTACTAGTCTCTAAAGTATGTGCCAGTATTTGATGAAACAAGGTCTGCAGCACTTCTCACCTTCACAATGAGGCAATATTTAGAATCGTAGAATCCCAACAGTACAGAAGGAGGCCATTCAGTCCACTGAGCTTGCACTGACAACAATCCCACCTAGACTCTATTCCCATAATCCCACATATTTATCCTGCTAAAACCCCTGACACTAAGAGGCAATTTTACGATAGCCAATCCACCTAACCGCACATCTTAGGAAGGTGGGATAAAACCAGAACACCTGAAGGAAACACACACTGTCATGGGGAGAATGTGCAAACTGCATACAGTCACCAAAGTCCAGAATTAAACCTGGGTTCCTGGCAGTGAGAGACAGTAATGTTAACCACTGTGCCAACATGCCACCTGGCTAGACATGTACCAAATCATGAACATTTGGCAGCAGAAATGCAGAAGGGAAAGATTGGCTAGTAAGATGGAGGAGCTGTGTGATCACAACATCTGAAACTTGCAGTTCATATTGGATATAAGAATCAGGTGGATTTGGGATTTGAGAAGGCAGACATATCATTCTGAATGTACAGGGGACCTTACTCACAGTCAGTCCCATAATATGAAGCACCATCTCCTCCAGAGAATTAAGTGAATAAATGTGGGACATAAGAACATAAGAACATAAGAAATAGGAGCAGGAGTAGGCCATCTAGCCCTTCGAGCCTGCCCCGCCATTCAATAAGATCATGGCTGATCTGTCGTGGCTCTGTTCCACTTTCCCGCCCTCTCCCCATAACCCTTAATCCCCTCTCTTAACAAAAACCCATCAACCCGCGTCTTAAAAATATTTAGCGAGGCAGCCTCCACCACTTCAACGGGCAGAGAATCCCAGAGATTCACCACCCTTTGAGTGAAGAAGTTCCTCCTCAACTCCGTTCTAAACCGCCCCCCCCCTTTATCTTGAGGCTGTGCCCCCTAGTCCTACTGTCTTTTTTGAGCAGGAAGAGTCTCTCCACCTCTATCCTATCCATCCCATTCATCATCTTATACATCTCAATGAGATCTCCCCTCATTCTTCTAAACTCTAACGAGTACAAGCCTAGTTTATTCAGCCTCTCCTCATAGCTCAACCCCCTCAACTCCGGTATCAGCCTAGTAAACCTCCTCTGCACTCCCTCCAAGGCCAAAATATCTTTGCGCAGGTGCGGCGCCCAAAACTGCACACAGTACTCCAGCTGCGGCCTCACCAATGCCCTACACAGCCACAGCAAGACCTCCCTACTTTTATATTCAATCCCCCTCGCGATGAAGGCCAGCATCCCATTCGCCTTCCTGACCACCTGCTGCACCTGCAAGCTGGGTTTTTGCGACTCATGCACAAGGACCCCGAGGTCCCTCTGCACCGTCGCCTGCTGCAGTTTTTCGCCCCGTAAGTAATAGTCCTTCCTACCATTATTCCTACTAAAGTGGACCACCTCACACTTGCCAACATTAAATTCCATTTGCCATTTCCTGGCCCATTTGCCCAGCCTATCTAGATCCTTCTGCAGACTCTCCACACCCTCCGCACAATTTGCCGTTCCCCCAATCTTGGTGTCATCAGCAAATTTCGACACCCTACACTCGGTTCCCTCCTCCAGATCATCTATATAAATGGTAAAAAGCTGAGGCCCCAGCACCGACCCCTGGGGCACTCCACTAGTCACCACCCGCCAATCCGAATAGCACCCGTTGAGCCCCACTCTCTGCCTCCTATTTGACAACCAATCCTCTATCCACGCTAACACCCTACCCGCAACTCCATGTCCCTCGACCTTCTGCAATAACCTCTTGTGAGGTACCTTGTCAAACGCCTTCTGAAAATCCAGAAAGACCACATCCACCGGCTCTCCTCTATCCACCGCCCTAGACACATCCTCATAGAACTCCAGTAAATTTGTCAGACACGACTTCCCTTTAATGAAACCGTGCTGCGTCTGCTCTATCAAGCAATTCCCTTCAAGATGCCTCGCAATTTCCTCCTTAATGACGGATTCTAACATTTTACCTACCACAGACTGTTCCCTAACCACTCGCTGCTGCTCCTTGTGGTTATGGGTCACCCTGTCCTACACAAAAAAGGGAAGAATATAAATAAATGTGTTGTAATGAGTTTGTGTGACGTGCTTGCCGCAGCAAAATAGCTTGAGGTTTGTGGAAGCAGCCAGGTGTGTATGAAGCAAGTGGCATACTTGCTTCATCCTTGTTTACACCCTGTGTAAGGGTTGGTGTGGAGTCTCTGATTGTTGGCATAAGTTCTGATTGCTGATGGGTGAGTGACGGTGGTCAAGTGATGATGCATTCAGCAGCGTGGAATGTTGGCAATGTGCTATGTCGAAAATGTCCTTTGAAGATGTGGGGTCATTGCCTCACCACCTACAATCTAGTGGCCATTTAAGTGCCTCATTCTGTCCCTGCTGCTATTCTACCCATGGCACGGGGAGGCCCACACCTGGTGTGTAGCCAGGTAGCTTTCACTTGGCAAGTTGGCATTTGCCCCTAAGCATTTGACACAAGCTCATACCCCTAACTTTGACTCCTCCCTCCGCCGTCTCCCCAGAGCATGTCAGCCAGGCCACAGTAATACTCTGGCTGCCTATCCCGTATACATATTTAAAATGCAACATTTGGTACAGAAGCTATTCCATGTATATGAACACAGACTGTGAACCTGTCCTCTCAGCATCAGAATTCTAGTTTCACTGGGCAGCATGGACAAGGTGCTGCTCAAATCAAATACCCAGACCGCAATTACCAGCCTCAGACTTGTAGCTGCAATGTAAATATTCCTTTAAATGTGTGTAAAAGATAAATAAATACAATATGGAACAGAATCATAAAATTGGCACCTTTTAATTTATTTGAAATGTAAAATCAGGCAGGGGAAGCACTGAATAATGAAGTTGGCACAATAAAACATTTCCTTACGTGTTATTTAAATAAATTATTATAATGTATGAATTTTTCAACCTCCTGAAATAATTTAACCCCAACACTAATTTAAAAAAAGGTTTAATTTTGACATTGAATAGGAAGAAATTCATTTATTTCTGGGACATACTTGCATGGCTGATCAGTTTTATTATTGCCCTGAAGCTAGTGATATTTGATATGGACTTGAGGCTTGATCTTACTGCTATGATCATCTTAAAGATGTAATTTGGTATAGATTGCAATTAATAACTTATTGTGTCTATAATGTAGCAGGCAGTGTGCGGTTAAAGTGCTGAATTTAATAACGCATTACAAAGCCTGCTCCAATCTGTTAACCTCTGCACTTAACTGGAGTGTTCAGTCATTTGGTACTACAGAAGTACCAAAAAACCAGACATGTTCTCAAAACTTTTTGCCTTGCACTCATCAGGACAATTCACGATAACACTAATGGCAAAGGGAACAACAGTTTATACTGCACAAGAAGAAAGTGCTGATCGGTTGACAAGTTGATTCTGATTGGTAGAGGCATTGCAATGGAGAATGCCCCAGGAAACAGTTAACTACCAAGCCTCTATTCATATTCAAATGAGGCAGGGTGACTCTGATCGGGCAAGGCATTGCTATCGGGAATGAACTCGGGAATGGCTGTTCCCCAAGCTTCTGTTTTGTTCAAAAAGACACAAGACATGAACATATTCCTTCTATCTTCAAAAGACAGTGTACTGTGTGTGAATATATATGGCTTTCTAGCATGCATTAATGAGCTATACTGCATGATAATCTTAAATTAGTTGTCAGTGTAATCCGTAGCACAATCAGGATTATTTAGCAAGTGTTGTCCAATCACAGAATTAGATCTAATCTTGAATATGTATTTTGAATTTAGCAAGGACTGTTGGTTGGGTGCAGTCAGTATTTTGCCTATTATGCACAGCCAAAGGGACAAGCTATTTGATACAATCTGTCAGTCATTGGGACATAAGGCTTACATACCAGGCATCACACTGGCACTACACTGACATTCATATGCCACATTACTCATTGTGTGATAGGCAGAACACATTTTTGACTTGACAGTAGCATTTTGTTAGTGGAGAATATCAGTCATGTTGCTTCTGCATCTTGACGCATGACACTTTTGCTCAAATTTTTGAGATACCTTAACTTCCAGAATAATCTGACTGGACACTTTTCAGAAGCAAAAGTTGCGGCCTTAGGACCATTTGTGAGTTTGCTTGATATATAATGAGCAATGGTCAGATCAGGGTAGCATCATGTCTCTTTGTTCACTAATAACTGGAGGATGATAGATTGTATGGAAATAATCCTTTCAGGAAAAGCTACTTGCTAATTTCAGTATGTTAAGAGCACATGAAGAGCAATTTTAACATGAGTTTTGCAATTTAACACAGGATGCATATGGTTTTCCTGGGCTTCCTGGAACTCATTAATGAAAATAAAGTGAAAATACAGCAAAGATTGAGTGGGTTGAAGAAATGAGAGGGAAAAAATCCCATTAGTAATGAAGCATCATTCGCTTTTTTTCTAATAGTGTGTTATGTACTAGTTCTGAGAGTTTGCTTTCACTACTTAATGGATTAATTTCATTACGATTGAAGTTACATTCACCACTATGGTGATTTGTGTGTCTGATCTTCATTCTGCAGTGGGGATATGTCAGATCAACATGAGTACTACTTGTGCCACATTAGCTTGGACTCAGATGAAGTTCAAGAAAACTAACAGAACCAGCAACAGTAGAAGCAGCAAGAAGGCCACCAGCAAAGCATCCTACTGACAGACCTCCCACTCTAGAGGAGAGAGCATTTGAGCAGAGGGGTGCAGCTCACAAACAGAGAAAGGACCAGCTTCCCAAACATGCCAGGATGCCAGTGCCTCAGGAGCTCCAGCTCTGAGGTCAGGTGATGGCAAACATTTACACCCTGCTGGGGGAAAATCCTTTTCCCAAGTGCACCTGGTAACCACACTTCATCAGTGACTTTCAAATGCTCCACTGCTTTCAACTTCCTTAACTCTGACTCCTTCCAGGAATCTCTGTCAGACACATTTAGAATGATAGAGTCATAGAATTCCTACAGTGCAGAGGAAGGCAATTCAGCCCATCAAGTCTGCACTGACCACAATCTCACCCAGGCCCAAACCTGTAATCCCTCATATTTACCCTATTAATCCCCTGACACTAGGGTCAATTTAGCATGGCCAATCAATCTAACCTGCAAATCTTTGGAGCGTGAAAGGAAACCAGAGGACCCGGAGGAAACTCACACAGATATGGGGAGGACGTGAAACTCCATACAAACAGTCACCCAAGGCTGGACTTGAACCCGAGTCCCTGGCACTGTGAGGCAGCAATGCTCACCACTGTGCCAACATGCTGCCCCTATTTTCAAGTTGTTGCGGTCAAATACCCACAAATACATTACACAGATGATTCATGCCATCTTTGCCAGGGCAGGCAATTGTGCACACTTTGCCACGGATGATACTGGTCAAAATAAATAGATGTCCAGGCTTTCGATTCTGGCTGGTATTCCACAGGTTTGGTATCACTGATGACACACGTGGCAATTAATGGCAAAAGAACCAGAAGTACATGAGGAAAATCTGTTTTTTTCTGTGTAGCGACTGGTTAGGGTCTGTGATGCACTGACTGACAGTCTGGTGGTGGCATTCAAAAGGGAATTGGATAATTATTCAAAGAGAAAAGATTTTCAGGGCTGTGGGGAAAGGGCAAGAAAAATGGGACTCAGTGAGCTGCTCTCGCAGAGAGTCAGCAGAGATGTGACAATGTTCATGCAAATGTGCACAAGATGCACTCAAACCTCTCATGATGTTTTCACCCTGCACTCATCACCTTTCCTGATCTCTTTGTACCTCAAAGCCAACTCACTGCTGGCTGATTGGAGAAAAGGGATTCCCTCTTAAAATGTGGCTCATGACATGCATGAGGATCTGAGCCAGTCAGGCCCTGGGGCATGAAAATGAGAACCACTTAAAAATCAATGAAATTGAGCAAGGAATTAGCTTGCTAAATGTGCATTATATGCACCTCCGCAGATGTGGAATAACCCTTCAATATTCTCCCCTTTGAGGGGGAGTGCTAACTGATGGTGATTTTTAACCTGAGGATCACCACCAGTCAGGGGTTAGGTTGAGAATGGCAGGGTCTTCATGGATAAACTCAGCCAATACAGGAACTGGACCCACGCTGTTGGCATCACCCTACATCACACACCAGCTGACCAGCTAACTGAGCTAGCCGACTCCCACCTACATGGTGCAATCCTTGTAACTTCAGCAATGATAGAGAGAGCTTTCGGATTCCTGCTTTGACTGATGCAGCGCTCTTGGCTGATTCCGCTGGATTTTGGAGTCTGTAATTGCTCTGACACAGACTGCTCCACCTGTACCTGTGCAACGGCAGGCTTGACCATTGGAACACGAGGCAACAGGTATGATACAGACTGAGGGAATGATTGGATGGGGTGGTGTTAGGCAACAGATAAGCCAAGTCCTTAATTTCGTGACCCCTTTCACTAGCATCAGTCTCACGGATCATCACATTTTCCTGTTAACTGTGAACTGGAGAACACATCACTGCTAATGAGCAATGAAAAAGCACAATAAAGGAAATAGGAAATGGGAACAAGAGTAGACCATTTATCCCATTGGGCCTGCTCTGCCAATCAAACAAACCATGGCTGATCATCTATCTCTATTCCATTTCCCGCCCCCCCCCCCCCACTATTCCCATTTCCTTTGCTGCCATTCATATCCAGAAATCTATCAATCTCTATTTTAATACGTTCAATGATTGAGCTTCCACCACCCTGTGAGTATAGAAATTCCTCCTCACCTCAGTCTTTAAGTGGTCTGCCCTTACTTTGAGACTGTGTCAGCTGATTCTAGACTCACCAGCCAGAGGAAACGTCCTAGCCACATTTGCTCTGTCAGGCCCTGTAAGATTTTTATAAGTTTCAATGAGATCACCTTTTGTTCTTCGAAACTCTAGATTACAGGTCCAGTTTCCTCAATCTCTCCAGGTAAAACAATCCCAGCATCCCAGGGATTAATCTGGTGAACCTCACTTGCACTCCCTCTGCAGCATTCCCTCTGTGGAGAGAAAGGGGTATGATGTTGCATTAAGATAAGGGGATATTAATGGTAATAAGGATGTGAGGAAGTCCTTAAGAAGGATGTAGTTGAATGTTCCACTGTACTCATCTTTTCTCCCTTTCTGGGTTATTCAGTATTACATAAATGCAAATAGTTCTTTTTGTTTAAAACCCTTATTTTGATTTCTAAAATATCCAACCTGTCAAATACTTGTGAAGTATCTTTCACAGCAGACTGGAATTATACCGCAGGGAGCTAGAGGAATGAGAAACACTATCTTCACAGCAAACTGGAGTTATACTGCAGGAAGCCAGAAGAATGAGAAACACCAGCTTCACAATAGACTGGAGTTATACCGCAGGGAGCTAGAGGAATGAGAAACACCAGCTTCACAACAGACTGGAGTTATACCGCAGGGAGCTAGAGGAATAAGAAACACCAGCTTTACAACAGACTGGAGTTATACCGCAGGGAGCTAGAGGAATGAGAAACACCAGTTTTACAGCGGACTGGAGTTATACTGCAAGAAGCTAGAAGAATGAGAAATACCAGCTTCACAACAGACTGGAGTTATACCGCAGGAAGCTAGAGGAATGAGAAACACCAGCTTCACAACAGACTGGAGTTATACCGCAGGGAGCTAGAGGAATAAGAAACACCAGCTTTACAGCAGACTGGAGTTGTACTGCCAGAAGCTAGAAGAATGAGAAACACCAGTTTCATAACAGACTGGAGTTATACTGCAGGAAGCTAGAGAAATGAGAAACACCAGCTTCACAACAGATGGAGTTAAACCACAGGAAGCTAGAGGAATGAGAAATACCAGCTTTACACCAGACTGGAGTTACAGTGCAACTATGATGAACACAAAATGAGATGATGACCTTTTGGAGGAGGTGTCACATCGTTTTGGTTTAGTGTGCTTGGGATAGGAGGGGGGAGTATTTACCCTGAATTTATTATCATCACATGTATTGGGATACAGTGGAAAGTGTTATTTCTTGCGCTCTATGCAGACAAAATATAGCACACAAAGGGGAGAAGGAAAGGATAGGGTACAGATTATAATGTTGCAGTTACCTATAGGATGAGGAGAGAGATCAACTTAATAAGTGACAAGACCATTCAAAAGTCTGATGGCAACAGGGAACAAGCTGTTCTTAAATTGGTTGGTACATGTTTTCAGACTTTTGTATCTTTTTCCTGATGGAAGAAGGTGGAAGAAAGTATGCCTGGGGTGCGTGGGGTCCATGATTATGCTGGTTGCTTTCCCAAGGCAGTGGGAAGTGCAGATGGAATCAATGGGTGGGAGGCTGGTTTAGTGCAGATGCTGGCATGTGCAAGAATGAGGGGGCATTAAAATATCAAAAATTGCTATCATGCTGGAAAGCCAGCAGGAACCTATTGACTTCAAAAGTTAGTTGGACCTCCCTAAAATCGACAAATCTGGAACAATATGTAAAACACCAATTGGCAGAGGATTTCAGCCTGGATCCTCGCTTTAACTTCACATTTCACAAGCTTTCTGATACTCACCAGTCATCAAAATGGGAGAACTGAGGGAAAACAGAAAATGCTGGAAAATCTCAGCAGGTCCAACAGCATCTGTGGGGAGAGAATAGAGTCAACATTTTGAATCTAGATGGCCCTTCATCAGAGCAGATCAGATGAAGGGTTATCTAGACTTGAAATGTTGACTCTATCCGCTCCCCACAGCTGCTATTGGACCTGCTGAGATATTCCAACATTTTCTGTTTTTGTTTCAGATTCCAGCATGCACAGCATTTTGCTTTTATCTGAGAGCATTGAAGGTTTTTTTAAATATTGAAGCAGGGGAGCTGTTTCCTTGTCAAGTGAAAAGCGTTTGCTCACAGCTAGTATACTTTGTTCTGCTGGTATACTTTCACTGCAACTTCAGCAGCAGCAGCAGGAGAGGTAGTTGCCTTCTCCTCAGTCACCCGCAGGACAGAAGGGATGAATACAGAACTCTAGCTCAAAGGAGGCAATATTACAAATACAGGGTACACAGGCAGAAGACCTGCTTCCTGGACATGACCGAGTGCCAGTTTTTCAGCTCCCAGGCATTTTGGTTGATTTGATTTATTATTGTCACATGTATTAACATACAGTGAAAAATATTGTTTCTTGCGCACTATACAGACAAAACAAAACATTCATAGAGAATGAAACGAGAGAGTGCAGAATGTAGTGTTACAGTCATAGCTAGAGTGTAGAGAAAGATCGACTTAATGCAAGGTAAGTTCATTCAAAAGTCTGACAGCAGCAGGGAAGAAGCTGTTCTTGAGTTAGTTGATACGTGACCTCAGACTTCTGTATCTTTTTCCCAAAGGAAGAAGGTAAAAGAGAGAATGTCCAGGGTGCATGGGTCCTTAATTGTGCTGGCTGCTTTGCTGAGGCAGCAGCAATTGTAGAAAGAGTCAATGGATGGGAGGCTGGCTTGCGTGATGGATTGGGCTACATTCACGACCTTTTGTAGCTCCTTGTGGTCTTGGACAGAGCAGGGGCTGTACCAAGCTACGATACAACCGGAAAGAATGCTTTCTATGGTGCATCTGTAAAAGTTAGTGAGAGTTGTAGCTGACATGCCAAATTTCCTTAGTCTTTTGAGAAAGAGGCTGATTTGCAGCCTCTGAAATTCAGAGGCTGTTTATGGAGGGTGACTGCGAGGGATGGATGTAAGATGGCAAGACAATGAAGATAAGTGTCAGTTGTGGCTATTCACATGGGTGCCTGGAGAAAAAGGAATGAGCGGAGCTTCAATAGTCTAAAGAGTGCTGTGCGAGTGAATCCCAGGGAAGTCCGAATGTATTGAATGCTGGGTGCCACTCATTTCTTAGACACAGATGAACTTATTGAACTTCTTTTGGCACTTTGTAAATAAGTGAGGTACTCCTGCTGCTGATTTCCTTCGCCACTTTCTCACACCAAATTGCCCTCAGAGATGGCCTCTTCCTCTCCCGAGAACCAAAGGCCACCTTCCCATGTTGACACTCTATCCAATCACATCTCATGGCAACTGCAGAGTGGACTCATTTTGATTCCTATTGAGATCCTTATAAATATTGAGGCTTTAAAAATCAGATATGATTGTGCTTATAACCACCCGCTCTGATTAATTGAGAACCAGTGAAGCATGATGTTAATACAATGACTGAGTTGAAAACTGCACAGCAAAGCCGCTGCATTAAATTTCGGATTCCTGACTCACTGACACCTCCCCCACTGTAAGGTGTTCAGAGGTTAAAATTCTGCCGATTATGCCAGAGACCGAACACATTTATTCTGCCCCACTGGTCATACTAATATGCACCTGAAGCCATTTCACACTAATGGGAATGTGACACTATAACTGGACTAATTGTTCTACATTTGTACAGTTAGTAACCAAGCAACAAGCACAACTACACATTGTGTAGTACTGTAATTCAGCTTATTAGAGGCTGCAAGCATTCATTTACCTTTTAGCCTCATTGTGTCTTTACTTAATTATTATTTTTAGACACTCAGTCAATAGTATTTTATAAGTCATCATGAGCAAAGATTTCATTGTGGGATTTTAGAAATTCTGAACATGAAATTGGATCTTTAATGGCACTGGAGACGGAGCCAGAGAAATTGGTGGGCCTCTGAGCATGGCACGCTCCACGCTCTCTATGGCATCCCATGTTTGGAAGGGCAGTTGCATGGATAACTCCCGCATGGATCAGCTAGTGCTGTCATGATGTTGTTCACCAGCTGATTTGACACTCAGTTTGCAGGCTTGGATCACACAGATCCATTCAAAGTATTCGCTTGTCACTCACCAAAGACCGTGGGGCCTGGAACTAATGTCACTTAAAGGATCAAGACTTGTTTTGTGTCTTACATCTGCTTAGGCTGAATTTGTGGAAACACTGCGGTATTTTTGGATGTGGTTTTTGAAAGTTGGTTCTTTAAATCAGGGAGGACAGTGGAAATTGCTTCTCCTGTTCATTCATGCTAGGCATGTCTACCCTGTGATTCACATTGACTTCAATATCGCTAGAACTTCTGGATGCCACACTCAGCCAAATGCGGCCTCAAAGTCAGGGGCAATCACTCTCACCACCCTTCCGGAGTTCTGGTCTTTTGTCCATTTTTCGGCAAATACATCAAAGGTCTTGACAATATCCTGGCTTGGGCTGACAAGAGGCAAGTAACATTCACACCACGTAAGTGCCAGACGGTGATCAACTCCAAGAAGAGAGGATCTAACCATCACTCTTAAGAATTCAATGGCATTACCATCACTGAATTCCCCACTATCAACATCCTGGGGGTTACCATTGGCCAGAAACTAAACTGGATTAACCATATAAATATGTAGCTACAAGGGCAGGGAAGAGGATAGGAATCCTGCAGTGAGTAACTCACCTCCTGACCCCTTAAAGCCTTTCCACTATCTATAAGGCACAAGTCAGACTATGATGGAATACTCTCCACTTGCCTTAATTGGAAATCTAACAGCACTCAAGAAGCTAGCACCATCCAGGACAAACAACTCATCAAATCTGAGCCAAAGTTCCTTGAGCTGCAGACATTTATTGTAGATGTTGTTGGCATACATCACACTAGTGCCTACCAGCTCCCACATGCGATAGGTGAAATGCATCTCCTGTCCTGCCATCTCTTGGTTGGTACCCCTTCCACAAACATTCACACCCTCCATCACTGATGCACAGAGACAATAGGGAGTACAATCTGCAAAATGCACTGCATGAGCTCACCAAGGCTCTTTAGGCAGCATCTTCTAAATCAAATATCATCTTGAAGAACAAGGCTAGCAGACACACGGGATTACCACAACATGGAGGTTCCCCTCCAAAGCATCCTGATTTGGAAGTATGTCACCGTTTTTTCATTGTCGCTGGGTCAAAATTCTCAAACTCCATCCCTATCAGTACTGTGAGTTGTACCTACTCAAGGATAATAGTGCTGTGGTCAATCTACTCACCTCCTTCCAATCCCTATTCTCACCCACACTAGCTGCAAGAGCATGGAACTTGATGGACAATTGTAAGGCCAGAGATCCCTTTATTGCTGAATTCTGGATCCCCATGTCTATCGCACTTGTAGTCAGACTCTGCTGCCTCTGACCACGGATCAAATGTGAAGTACCTGGCCTAAGAGGCATGACTGCCTTGGGAGCAAATGTCTAGCTAAGTATCCCCCTCCCTGATGCATCACGGTGTCTGAAGCTAGAACGTCAGCCCATCCAATCTGAGACAATGTTTCTCGAGCCGCAGACATTGATTGTAGATGTGGTTACTATGCATCACACTGGTGTTCACCAGCTCTCTCATGCTACAGGTGAAACCCATCTCCTGTCCTGCCATCTTACTTGTACTTTACTTAACTAATCCAGTTTGAAGTTTAGAATGATCCCACAACAATGATCCTTAGTTATATAATGGAGTTTAACCAGATTCTCTGTACTGTCCTCTCCATCGGATTCAGTGGATGAGGTTTTGTCAACTCACCGATGGTGACTACAAGTTCACCGTTTTGTTATGAGTGATCTTTTCCTTCTGAAGAGGATGCAGATTGTTAGTGTATTGCCTTTTCTTTGCGTAATATGCCTGCTATTGTTGAAAAGTTAAAGGTGTGGGGAGGTAGCAAGAGATTGGTGTGAGGCTTCCATCATTGGAAAGTGCATGTGTGAGCTGAAGTATATTAATATTAAACATGAGTCCTGAGTATTAGTGAGCATCACTGGAATAGTGATGGGTTACGGTGAACTAAGCACCCTTATAGACCAGTGGCTTAGTGAGTATGAGATATGAAGTAAAGATGCATTCATAGACTTTGACCATCATGGCCACGGTTTCCTAAAAGTGCTGAATTGGTGGAAGACCTGTTCTGTCAGTTCAACTTCTCACTTGAATCTCCGCACTCTGTGCACTGAAGAGTTGGGAATCTCATTAAAAGGTGGAGGGGGATGGAGGGGGGTGCGGGGGGAGGTGCTTATTCACGCTGGAGTTTGACAGTTGTGCGCATGCACATTGGCCCTGCTCTGTCAGTCTCCCCGTTTGCTGGACAACCCGAGATTGCCGCATTGCTGCCCCTCCAGCCTTCCCCCACCGCCAGATCGCAGCCCCCACAGCAATTCCTGGGCCAGCACTGACATCCCCCTCCCTGCCTCGTCCTGGAGTGTCCCGATGCACAGCTCACCCCCACAGCAGTGGCGATCCCCCCACCCCCTCACCCTGCCAGACTGACTCCCCTAGGATCAGACCGCCCCTCCCCCACCCCGGCCCCGAGACAGCTCCCGCTGGCAGATCCCCTCCCCAGCACATCCCAATCGCTGCCCTCCCACCATCTCAGACAGATTCTGTCTGCAAAGTGGCAGTGGGACCCCTCTTCATTAAATGGCGTGCAACAATTTCTATCCCCAGATGTGTCCTCCATGAGCTTTTGATGTTGCAACTTTCCAATCGATTCTGTGTATCTAAAAGAATACCACACAATGTAAAGTTGCAGTCTATTAACATCCAATGCTAGCCTTTGCATAATTGTTGTAAGTTTGATTTTCTGTATTAAATTAAATCAAATGTGGATTAATTACGATGATGAATAAAAACCTAATAATGCAATTACTAAATGCGGGTGGGGAGAGGAGGGAGGGAGCTTTAACATTAAATCAACTTAAATTGGCCACAATTTTTATGTGTTAAGTATAAAAACTCATAACTGATGGTTGAAGTAGGATTGAATATGTCCAATTATAAAAACATATAAAATATAATAAAATTGAAATCAGACTTATTGATGCTGGCCATCTTACATTTCATGAGCTATAATTTTGTAGACAAATTGTTCTGATACAGTCGTTCATGTTGCACATACTGTATGACCATCCCAGCAATAATGCAAGTCTCAATATCAAGCCACATCTTACTTCATCGATAAAACATTTCAGTACCACGCATTAGTTTCTGATTACTTTGGAATTTTAATTTGCCTTTATTAGAAGTGACAGATGAGAAATTCAACTGAGGTGCAGCTATTTTGCACAGCATCAAAAGGTCCAATATCGTGCTTGCGCATTCACCTTCCAAACTGTTAATGTGTTCTCTCTCTGATATTGTATCAGTCTTATCTTTAGGCATCTATGGCATGTGCGGAATGCACACAAAAAGCACTCATTTTATTTAAGTAAGGCTTGTTGTAGGAACCTGGGAACCATTTGTGAAATTGGGCTGCCCAGTGCCTAACTCACCACATGATAAACATATTCAACCAAACTAGCACTGACATCCTTGTGCAATTTAAAGAGCTCATCCCCTCCATGTAACTTTATCCATTTAGGCTGCCAGTTAACATCTGGGAATTTTTTTGCAACCTACATTCTGTCTTCTACACTTTAATTCTAAATTCTGATTACAATTTTTACTGGTCTGTTATGGGTAGCCACAGAATAGGACAAGTATGGTACAAGCTTGACTTGCGGGTAGCACCAGTTTAAAATGGTACCTTTAACCATGTGGGACAGCCACAATAAAGACATAACCTACACTAAGGGCCGTTGAAATGCCTCCCCAGCACCTGTAGTGAGGGGGGGGTCACGCCACATGGGGAGGTCACAAAGTGTGACCTGACAACCTCACAGGCCTGCTTGGAGGAGGCGGGGGTTGGTGGTGGTGGTCAGGAGAGTGGTATGGGGAAGACTCTTCCATTTGGGCACCACATGCCGAATAGAGGGCTTTACCAATGGCACAAGCTACACCCATGGCAAAATATCCCACTGCTCCCCCCATGGAACAGCCACCCCTCATTACTGGGACCTGCCTGACCGGTCCCAACGGGCTGTCCCACTTACCTGGGGTCCAGAACCTCCATGGTTACTTCTCGTCGGGGCTTCCTGCGGCTCCAGTAGGGGCCCCCAATCCTGGTGCAGCTACTGATATTGAAGAACTGTCAGCACCTCTGGTACCGAAAAGCTGCTGGCTTTTTAATTGGCAGGCAGATCTTGCAGGAAGGCTTCTTATCCTAAAGGCTCTGGGATTCCGAAAGCAGGCAGGTAAGCGTCTAATTAAGACTTAATCACGTCATAACTCCTGGAAATGCCCACAGTGGGACCGACCACCCACAGTAGTCATTAAATTCAGCTCCCTGTGTGCACCCTTCTCTTCCTACCCCAAAAAGAAAGCTGTCTGATTCTCTGAGGTCCTCTTCTTTCTTCCAATTAGTTGACAATCTGCTTCGGGCAGGCACCTCATCAGTCTGCAGAACGCTTCAGATTAGTTTCAGATATGGCTGTAAAGGGTCAGGTTCTGAATGAGTAAATAATTAAGTGGGTGGCATTAAAGTCTAGCCCAGGACTCATATTACTGGAAATAGTTTCATTCTTCTTTAATTATTAGTACGTGAATATTTCATACAGATAAATCGTCAAGATATAATTGCATTTTTAAAATTCATTTTGCAGAGTGTGAGCATCACTGGCTAGGCCAGCATTTATTGTCCCTTCCTAGTTGCCCTTCAGGAGGTGGTGGTGAGCTGCCTGTCTTCATTGAAGAGAGGGACAATGCAGATATGTTAGTTAAGGAGGAGGAGTGTGAAGTATTGAGGATGTGAGAAAAGAGGGAGGGAAGAAGTATCAAAGGGATTAGGTCTTTGAAAGTGGATAAATCATAAGAGCTAGATGAAATGTTCCCCCAGCTGTTAAAAGAAGCCAGGGAGGAAATAACAGATGCCATGATTTTCAAGTCCTCACTGTATACAGGCGAGGTGTTGGAAGATTGGAGATCTGCTAGCATTGTACTTTTGTTTAAAAAGAGAGTAAGGGATAGATCGAATAATTACAGGCCAATCAGTCTAACCCAGGTAATGGGAAAATTATCAATTCCGACAGACAGGATGAGCCATCACTTAGAAAAGCACAGATTGACATTTTTTAAAAAAAAGGACAGTCAGCATGAATTTATTAAGAGAAGGTTGTGCCTGACTAACCTGTGTGAATTTGTTTGTAGAAGTAACAAGACGATTGATAAGAGTATTGCAGTGGAGTTGGTCTACATCGATTTTAGCAAGGCTTTTGACATGGTCCCTCATGACAGACTGGTGAAAAAAAAATGCCCATGGGATCCAGAGAAGTGTAGCAAGCCGGATACAAAATTGCCTCAGTGACAAGAAATAAGTTTGTTGGCAGCTGTTTTTGTGACTGGAAGGCTGTTTCCAGTGGGGTTCTGTGGGGCGCAGCACTAAAACACCTGCTTTTAGTTGTATGTATTAATGATACATAAGGGCGGCACAGTAGCACAGTGGTTAGCACTGCAGCTCCAGGGACCTGGGTTCGATTCCCAGCTCGGGTCACTGTCTGTGTGGAGTTTGCACATTCTCCTCGTGTCTGCGTGGGTTTCCTCCGGGTGCTCTGGTTTCCTCCCACAGTCCAAAGATGTGCGGGTTAGGTTGATTGGCTATGCCAAAATTGCCTCTTAGTGTCCTGGGATGCGTAGGTTAGAGGGATTAGTGGGTAAATGTGTAGAGATGTGGGGGTAGGGCCTGGATGGGATTGTGGTCGGTGCAGAATCGATGGGCCGAAGGGCCTCTTTCTGCACTGTGGGGTTCTATGATTTCAGTATAAATATAGAGGGCATGACCAAGACATTTGTAGGCAACACAGCATTTGGCCATGTGGTTAGTAGTGAGGATTGCTGTACGCTGTAGGAAGATATCAATGTACAGGTCAGGTGGGCAGACAGGTAGCAAATTGAATTCAATGCAGCAAAGTGTGAGGTGGTGCATTTAAGGAAGGTCAAGCAAACCAAAGGAACAATGGAAGAATACTGAGAGGCGTAGAAGAAGTGAATGGACATTCACAGATCCCTGAAAGTAGCAGGACACATTACTGAATTGGTTAAGAAGGCATATGGAATCCCTTATTAGCGGAGGCATATAAGAGCAGAGGGAGTTATGCTTGAATTATATTAAACATGATCTAGGACACAACTTGAAATTGTGTGTAGTTCTGGTCATCTCATTACAGAAGGCATGTAAGTCCACCAGGGAGGGTTCAGAGGAGATTCATGAGGATGTTGTGAGGACTGGAAAATTACAGCTATGAGGGAAGATTAGACTAGATAAAAGCAAATTATTGCGGATACTGGAATTTGAAACCAAAAGAGAAAATACTGGAAAACCTCAGTAGGTCTGGCAGCATCTGTGAAGAGAGAAAGAAGCTGACATTTTGAGTCCAGATGACTTTTTGTCAAAGCTCAAAAAGCAGGTGGTAAGGATCCAGAACTCACTGTCTGACAGGGGGTGGTTGAGGCAGAAAACTTTGTCTCATTTTAAAAGTTGCTTGCATGTGTACCTGAAGTCCCATAACCTCCAGGGCTATGTACCAAATGCTGAAAAGTGGGATTAGACTGGATGGTTTATTGTCTTCCAACCCAACACAAACACGATGGACCAAATGGCCTCCTCCTCTGCCATAAACATTCTATGATCACTGTTAACCTGCAAGTCTGTTATTTTCAGTTCCAATTTGATCTGGAGGTCCCTTTGGTATTATAGCAAGTGAAAAGACAATAACAGGAACAAAATTTTTAAAAATGCTTTGGGAAAGAAAAAGTTTTAAGCACTCTTTATTTTAATTATGCTCTCTCTTGTTGCAACAAATTAAAGATTCCAATGCTAGCCATAATATTTTTCAGAAATAATATTTTACGACTCAGGAATACTGACAGTCACATATAGACAATGTTACTAATGATATCTCACTACTCTTGGAAATTGGTTCAGTAATTAGTCTTTATTTGAATATTACAATTAATAGCAGTGTCTGCTGAATTTGGCTTCTTGCACAGTCAACTGCAGGAACATACCTTTCTGCTTATAATTCACAGTTCAGTAATAAACAATTCCTTTTAGGCATCTCCTTTTCTAATTAAGATTATATATGACAACTTCTGTCATCACCTAAAAAAATGGAAGTCTGCAATTCTTTGTGATTGAATGTGTTGCGATTCCATTGGGGAACCATAAACCAAAAGAGAAAAAAAAGAGAGGGCGGGATAAATGTACCTAATGACCCTCCCAATTAAAGAAATTATCCAGCTTTTATAGTGTTTAATCCCATTCAGAGCCAACACAATTCAAACATGATTTACAGGCAAACGATGGGTGGGACTTTCTAGCCGTGCTTGCCCTGAAACTGGAAAATCACACCCCAGGTCAACGGCCCTTTCCATGGCCCACCGCTCACCCTGCTACAATTCCTGTGGCAGGCAGAATGGGAAAATTTGCCTTCATATTTCAAATAAAAAGATAGATCTTGCTTTAAACAGTCAATACAACAAAGCCATATCTTACACAACCACAAGTATTCCCCTGCAGTGCGGTTGACATGGTACAATTCTCATCAGCAAGGCACACTTCTATGAACCCTTTCTGCTTTGGGTTGCAACAGTCCAGATGTTCCTGATGCCGCAGCTTTCCAGCATTCATTTTTGGTTAGCAATCAATAATACCTGGCTCATGGTTTGGCCACGTCTGCAAAGCATTCAGATGTTAAGTGTCTGAGTTATTTGCATAGCTTTCCAGGTTTTAGACTTTTTTTTAGTGAGCCTGTACAGTGCCTTCAAGAGCTCCTGTCTCCTTTTTTGCCAACTGTCCACTTTGTGATTCCCCCCCACAAGAATTAGGTGTGTTCTTCTTTCTGTAACTGTGTTTTCCTTTTCTGTTGGTTCTTCATTCTCCAGCTGCTCTGTTGTAGCTCTTTGTGTTCACAACTTCCCTTTGTTTTGGCCACAGAGACATTGATATCTTAACTTCCTTTCTGTAGTCATTGCTTCCAGGTCAAGGGTCAGCAGGTCATTTAAACCAGTATTTCTTAATAATTGAGAAAATTACAATTGATCCCTTTACAATTGATGCAAACTCTTTTCAAACAAATATTCTTAGAAACAATTACAGATTCCACAGACAGTTTTAGAAATTACATTTTTTTCATATAGCATTGCTTTTGAGTCAAATGCTATCACAATTGTTAATGTATAAACCTAAACTGAAGTCGTTGGCACATCATGTTGCTAAAAATAAAATTAACCAATAATCAACATAGTCATGATACTCAAAGGGTTTTAAAACTTCTACTTTTATACCTAAATCAAGGAAATGAAAATTAGATTGTTCCAATAATTGCTGACTGATCTATATTGTCATTTTTATGCCTGGATTGACAGTTGACAATCTGTGCAGCTGTTTTTGAAGCAGTGTGAACCATGTTTATTATTGCAGGGGGCATAGAGGCAGCTGGGCAGCAAATAATTTGTCTAGATTGAAAAATCCAATTCTTTTATCGTAAGAATATCAGGAAAAACAGAGGAATGTGGACAAGTTACAAATTATATTAAATACGTCATCCAGTTTCTTTAATGTGAATAAGCAAAAGATAATACATGTAAGTATGATTTTTGTTTGATTAAATAACAATGGATTTATCTTGATGAATGGCATCTAAATGCTTTAGTCTCTGTAGCATTCTTTATGCTGCTAGCCATACTGGCTTCTGTATTGTTGAGCGTCCCTTGGCTATGCCATCCAAAAATCCCCAACTAAATGGATGAGTTCAACATTTTGAACTTGTATAGCACCAAAGAGAAAGTGGTAATCAGTGGAAGAATAATGAATTGACTTCACAGTGGAATATAATTGTGAATACACATCAGGTGAAATTTAATGCCATCCCCTTAGCACGTTTGATGGCATGGGTTATTTAATCAGATGGAAGGGTGGCAGGTGGGGTCCCCACTGATCTCCTGCCTGCACTCTAATTAAACCCATGGCACAGAGGGCCATGAATGGTTTCCCTGCCCAGAAACCCAGAAAGTGAGCAATTAACATGGCGAGCACAACATGCAAACATGCATGTGAGGTTCCTTGTGGGTTCTTGTGAGAATTCCCTTGTTCAAAGGTACTCCATGCCTGATTGAGGGAATTGGCATGGGAAAGGGTGGCCCACTGAGAACCACGTGTCTTTCTCCCTCCTCTTCCCCACAACCACTCCTACCTGTGCCTTGGAATCCAACGATGATCCTAGGCCTCATTGGGCTTAATGTTGGCAGCCATTCTATAGAGCTGCCCCTTGCATCCCTGATCCTGGAGAAGACCAGCCACTCTCCAGTTGAATGTTGGAGTAGCACTTCTCTTGGTCTGCCTTCCCAACACAGGTTCCTGTCTGCAGGCAAGGCCCCTATCACCTCTATTAAACATAAGAACATAACATAAGAAATAGGAGCAGGAGTAGGCCATCTAGCCCTTCGAGCCTGCCCCGCCATTCAATAAGATCATGGCTGATCTGTCGTGGCTCAGTTCCACATTCCCGCCCTCTCCCCATAACCCTTAATCCCCTCGCTAATCAAAAACCCATCAACCCGCATCTTAAAAATATTTAGCGAGGCAGCCTCCACCACCTCAACGGGCAGAGAATTCCAGAGGTTCACCACCCTTTGAGTAAAGAAGTTCCTCCTCAACTCCGTTCTAAACCGCCCCCCCTTTATCTTGAGCCTGTGCCCCCTAGTCCTACTGTCCTTTCTGAGCGGGAAGAGTGTCTCCACCTCTATCCTATCCATCCCATTCATCATCTTATACGTCTCAATGAGATCTCCCCTCATTCTTCTAAACTCTAACGAGTACAAGCCTAGTTTATTCAGCCTCTCCTCATAACTCAACCCCCTCAACTCCAGTATCAGCCTAGTAAACCTCCTCTGCACTCCCTCCAAGGCCAAAATATCCTTGCGTAAGTGCGGCGACCAAAACTGCACACAGTACTCCAGCTGCAGCCTCACCAGTGCCCTATACAGCCGCAGCAAGACCTCCCTACTTTTATATTCAATCCCCCTCGCTATGAAGGCCAGCATCCTATTAGCCTTCCTGACCACCTGCTGCACCTGCAAGCTGGGTTTTTGCGACTCATGCACAAGGACCCCGAGGTCCGTCTGCACCGTCACCTGCTGCAGTTTTTCACCACGTAAGAAATAATCCTTCCTACCATTATTCCTACCAAACCCAGCCCATCATTTTATAATTTCCAGAAAAATATTCTGCCCACCCTAAAAATAATCCCATAGGATCACGGATAAATGGCATGACAAGTTACTTAGAACATTTGTATCAAATGGAAGAGGAAACAGAGAAACAACAGTCAAAATATTGCAGATGGAAACCATGCTTTATGACTGTCAATTGCAATCAGCTACAGCGAGCTAGTAATTGGGAGAATTAGCATACAGAAAATTGAGCTGACATGCTGGGGGTGTCAGAAAATGAAAAGAAACCAGGGGAAAATTTTCATGAACTCTGCCTTTATATTGATATCTAACATTCCAAATGACATATTTAGTTTATGTATTTAGTGATGACGGCCATGGAAAAAAAATCCAGCATTTAAATGTTTTAAAGTTAAATCAATGATAGATTTAATTGTTTGATCCATGCTTTGAGATTAATCTTCGGCAGAATTTAATTAACGTAAAAACAAAGAGGAAAGGAAAACACTAAAAATATTTGTAAGACAGGCAGACTAATCATTACTTGAAGAATGCTAGCAAGCACAGTAATTCTGCAACTATGTTGAGTTCACAGCCTTGAAAAAAGTTACCTCTTTGCATTGCCTGACTTCTGTCCGTTGCATTTCAATAACAGTTAACTTTGGAAGTCGAATTGTTTTTGAGAGAGTGAAAGCAGGCTTACCTTCTGTCTGATTATATCACTGCGTGATAAACGTTGGCGGAAAGTTATGGAAAAATGAATGCTGAGTCAATCGTGTAGCTGACTCACTTTTAACCTTATCTGTCCTTCTTGCTTTTCACTACAACATGAAAAATTACATTATTGCTGGTGATACTCTTGTTCACCAAAGCTCAAGAGAGAGAGGAATGAGTGGAGCTGCAAGGTGTGTTGGCCTGAGGAGTGATGTGCAGGAGGACGTTGGGGAAATCAGGATGTGGGGTTTGCACTTGAATGTGGGATGCTACACACTTTTCCTGCCCTGCCGAGGTCATTGAACCTGTTTGGCACAATATCCACACGCAACGCACCACACTTCTGACCCCCTCAACCACTTCAAGTCTGCTTTGTTTCAGTCTTTTTAATCCTGTCAACTGAGGACACTTCCTCTGTCGGTCCTTACAGCATGCAACGTGTTCTCCACACATGCCTCAGAAGGCAACCTTCCCATGTTAAATCTCCATTTGTATGTTTGTTCTCTGTTTCCTCACAGTATTCATATTGACCCATTCCAAGTTCTGACAAAGTTCCTTCAAATACACAATCTTCAATTGTCATAGCAAGCTGCTCTGATGCCCAGCCCCTCCAATGCCCAGGGCGGCACAGAAGTACAGTGGTTAATACTGCTGCCTCACAGCACCAGGAACCAAGGTTTGATTTCAACCTTGGGTTACTGTCTGTGTAGAGTTTGCACATTCTCCTCACGTCTTTGTGGGTTTCCTCCACGTGCTCCATTTCCTCCCACACTCTAAAGGTGTGCAAGTTAGGTGGGTTGGCCATGTTAAATTGCTCCTTGGTGTCCCAAGATGTGCGAGGTAAATGCGTGGGGTCATGGGTATAGGTCTGGGTAAGATGCTCTGTTAGAGAGTTGGTGCAGACTCGATGGGCCTAATGGCCTCCGACTGCATTGTAGGAATTCTATGACTCTTAATGCCAAACCCAATGTGAATAAGGCGATAGGGTGGATAAGGTAAGTGGATAAGAGGGGATAGGGTGGATAAGTTAAGTGAATGGGGGGGATAGGTTGGGTGAGGCATGGAGTTAAGGTGATAGATGAATTGGGTGGCAGATGGTTAAGGTAGTGGGGTCAGGTTTGATCAAGCTGGGAATGAGGTTTGGTCACGTTTGGACTAGAAGAGTCAGGAGACTGAGGGATGACTCAGGTGGAGGGTCAAGTTGTGAGGTAGTTGGGGGTCAAGGGAGGGAATTGTGGTGTGGGGGGGGGGCGGGGAGGAGCTCAGGTGCAAAGTTATTTAGGAGTTAGGCTAGGCTTTGTTTTGCCTAACATGGTAACTTTGTCTAACTGGTAACACTCCGGGTAAGTAACTGGGAATCATACAAAGTTTCTGACTCTAACTTAGAAACAAAGACTTTTGTGAAGAGTCCAGGGGAGATGGGGAATATTTTACAAAATTTTACTGTGCAGAAGGAGGCTACTCAGCCCATCAAATCTGCACCAACCATAATTCCACCCAGGTCCTATCCCCATAACCACATGCATTTACCCTAGCATGTCCCCTCACCCTAAGGGGAAATTTAGCACAGCCAATCCACCTAACCAGCACATCTTTGGACTGTGGGAGGAACCAGCAGCAGCCGGGGAAACCCACACTGACATGGGGGGAGCTTGCAAATTCCACACAGACAGTGACCCAAGCTGGGAATTGAACTGGGTCCCTGGTGCTATGAGGCAGCAGTGCTTACCACTGTGCCACCGTGCTGCCCAATGCCAATTGGAAATTCAAACTTGCAGCCAATTCTCATGGAGTCTGTGTGTCAGGATCACCGAGGGGTTCTATAGCACAACTTGAGGGGGTACACCTGATCTTTGATGATGGGGAGACAGGAAGATCTGGGCCAAAATATTTCAGGCTTAACTTTAGTGTTGTCTACTAACCATTTCTGGTAACCCCTGTCTTTACCTTCTGTATTAACTATTAACTATTAACTTATTCAACCATTGCCCCCAACACTCCCTCCACGCCCCACCTTATAATCTTCCTGGTTATCCTGCTCCTGCCATTTGGCATAAACTTTAACTTTCTTCTGACTTTTATTCCCTTTCACAGTGTGCATTACCTTTGGAAACTCTTTTCCTTTAAAAGAATATGCCTAGTTACTCCTGTACTATATTCTCCTACCCAGTCCCTATCTTCGTAACCCCACATATTTACCCCACTCATCCCCCTAACCTACACATCTTGGGACACTAAGAGGCAATTTAGCATGGCCAATCCATCTAACCTTCACATCTTTGGACTGTGGGAGGAAACTGGAGCACCCGGAGGAAATTGATGCAGACACGGGGAGAATGTACAAACTCCACGCAGACACTCAAAGCTGGAATCGAGCCTGGATCCCTGACACTGTGAAGCAGCCGTGCTAACCATTGTGCCACCATGTTAGCTGGATCATCTCCCCTATACCCCCTCCACCAGCCCTACTTGATCTCCCACAAGAAAATCCAACACTTTCTTTCCTTAATCATAACAGAAAATTTTGGAAATACTCAGCAATTGATATAGCATCTGCAGGGAGAAAAACAGAGTTAATGCTTAACATTGGTGACCTTCCATCAGAATTGTTTCCTATTATTCAAGGTTTTGATCTGTACACATATATTGGCCACGATTTTCCCAAAAGTGCTGAATTGGTGGGAAAACAATTCAGCTTCTCATCTGGATCGCCAAAGTCTGTGCACTGCAGAGATCCCAGTTGTGAATCTTATTAAAAACCTAGGTGGGGGGTGGTGGGGCCTATTCGGGCCAGAGTCTGACAGTTCTGGGGCCACAGCGCATGCGCTGAGTTGCAATCTGCCAGTCCATCTGTTTGCTGGCCAGCTCAATCACTGGCTGGCCTGGGACTCTCACAGTGCTGCACCTCCAGCTCCCCCCGCAGCCTGATCGCGGCCCCCACAGAAATTCCCAGACCTGTCCTGACCCCCACCCCCATCCCAGAGGAAACCTACGCAGACACCAGGGGAATGTGCAAACTCCACACAGACAGTGACCCGAGCCGGGAATCAAACCGAGGACCCTGGAGCTGTGAAGCAGCAGTGCTCACCACTGTACTACCATGCCAGAAAAGTTGTGGGTTGCAATGGGAGAATTGTGGCCATGATTTCTCTTCCTTACCTGTAACACAATGCTTTTACAATTTATATTATGACATTAAAGTCTCCTAATATTACTTCACTATTTTTGAAATAGATTTGCTCATCAATCTGCTTCCCACTATTGGCAATTCTATTAAAAAGCACCCAACAAATGCTCTTCCTCTGTTCCTCAACTTTTAAGTCAAAT
Organism: Carcharhinus amblyrhynchos; assembly: GCF_965287045.1. NCBI lineage: Eukaryota > Metazoa > Chordata > Chondrichthyes > Carcharhiniformes > Carcharhinidae > Carcharhinus > Carcharhinus amblyrhynchos. The sequence goes on from NC_137336.1 coordinate 45,241,604, forward strand.
AGCTTTAGTCATAGAATCATTGAGTTCAACCTCTCTACGAATGATAATATCATCCTTTCTTTTTCTTTCTTTTTCCTTTTCTATCACTCCTTAACATTAACAATGTAATCCTGGCTTTGGCTGCGTTAGGTCCCTAATAATGGAACCAAGTCATTTGCCTGCAGCCCACCAAATATATTAGTTACATCACAAATTTGACATGCATATAATTTAGTAGCTCCTTATCACTTATTTTCCTCAACCTGTCTTCTGCACTTTTTGGGATATTTCTAATTTTACTGAGATCTTGTTCTCTATTTTTGGTTCCCTTCCCCAACAGTACAAGTTAACCGTTCAGCAATTAGTTCATTGTTGTATTTATAAATTTTGGAAAAGGCAAATGGGAATTTCAAAAAAAAGGTACACTTTTATTTATTTTTTTTATGAATCTGACCTGTAAGATTATAAGTTCACGTCCCACTCTATAGACTTGAACATGTAATTTGAGCTTTTAGTTCAAATTAAAGACAGAGGAAGTTCTGCACCATTAGGGGCACTGGGCCCTAGGGACACTCTGGGTCCTCCCACAGTCCAAAGGTGTGCAGGTTATGTTGATTGGCCATGCTAAATTGCCCCATTGATTAACATGTAACCACTTGTGCAACTATTTTCAAATCTATGATGCACGTAATTAGGAAAAGTTTCATTTCCCATCAATATGAAAATTCCTTGTATACACAATAGAAAATATAGTATACTTCCTGAGTTATGCAAATGGTGTTTTCATTCTTAGGTAATCAAATATAACACAGCCCTTTAAAGGAGAAGACAGGATGGGCTGCTGACTCCTCTAAGTTATGAGCTACACCCGATAAGCACGACTAATGAATCTACCTTATGGATGCTCGTCCCCAGCAGGAGCAGCAATGCAGATAGGTGAGTGAAGGTTCTCTTTGTGCATGCCTTGGAAGTGTTAGACAAATGATTTGGATGCCTGAACTACTCCAATATTTCCTTAGAATACAATTAAAATGATTGCAGAGTCCTGCAAGGTGCACACTGTTGTCCTGAGCAATCTCCTCACCAGGAACTGAACTGAAAAAAAAAGCTGCAAAGCCTGAAAGATTCAGAATAGGGTTAACTGTGGGAGCTAATAGCAATAAGCGTCAGGAGTGTGAGCTCAGAAATTTGTTACCAGAGTAGATTTTCAATTATTGAGCTACTTTATTTTTTGGATATAGAGAATTGCTTCATAAGACTGTTTACGTTGGTTACATATATTTAAGTCACGGGTAGATAGGTTTCTGATAGACAAGGGAATTCAGGGTCATGGGGAGAAAGCGGGAAAGTGGAACTGATCCACTTCAGATCAGCCATGATCTTGTTGAATGGCGGGGCAGGCTCAAAGGGCTAGATGGCCTACTCCTGCTCCTATTCCTTATGTTTCTTATGTTCAAGCTCAGCTGTCCTCAATCCATTTTTTTAGAAGCCAGTTAAGGACAGTTTCTGGGAGCTTAAACAATGCAGAAAACTAAGTCTAATGAAGTTGCTGATCTGTTTTAACATATTTTGAAGGAATACAGAAAGCTCAACACAAAGGTTGAAAACAGAAAGGACACTAAGTATATGAAGTAACTGACCACAGATAATGAGCACAGTTACCTATAGAAACTGAAGGAATACTGAAACTGAATCAATTGATACTACTGCTAATATCTTGGTTAAATTGGAGTTTTAAATTATGAAATCCCTATTGAAAGCAAAGGAAGCGTTGGTACCTTTAAATACTGATTGTCTTCTGTATAAATCTCAAGGTGTGGCGTTTCATGAAGACCTGCCTCCTCATCTTGCCCCAGGACCACTGGTACCCTTTAAGCTATTTATAACCAATTGTCTCTCTCCATTAGAGAGAGATTCCTCTGGTCATTTGCAGACTATGGTCTTACCAAGGGAACTGTATGTTCTCTGTTCTGGTTGCTTTTGCATGACTGACATCTTTAGTAGCACATTGATGGTTATAATGAGAATGAAAGGCTAATGTAGTATATTGATTAAACATAGACTAATGATCCTGAGACATGAGGTCAAATCCCACCACATTAGTAGAGAGTTTGGATTCAATTAATTAAATAAGTTTGCAATTAAAAATGGTATTGCTAATAGCGACCATGAAGCTACTGGATTGTTGTGGACACCATCTGGCTGATGAATATCAGTTATGGGAGGAAATCTGCCATCCTTGCCCAGAGCTGTTTCTATTGTTGACTCTTGACGGTGCTCTGTAATGGTGGAGAAAGCAATTCAGTGTATTAAGCTCCTATGAAAATATTTAATAAGAATAAGACTGGACTAGCCTTTGACATTGAACAAGTCACTGGATATCACGGAGGCACATCCAGCCCAGCTGATTCTGCAAACTCTTCCTCACTAACATATTGGGGACTTGTGTCGATATTGGGAGAGTAGTCACATAGACTAGTCAAACACCAGCCAGACATGGTCATACTCACGGAATCCGATCTTTTAACCAATATCTAGATTCCTCCATCCCACTGCTGGGATGTCCTGTTCCGCAGGCAAGATAGGCCCACCAGACGTTGTAGCACAGACAGGAGGGAGTGAACCCAGGAGTACTGAACGTTGACTCCAAATCCATTAAATCTCATGGCATGATGTCAAATTTGGAAATGTCCTGCTGATCATCATCCACTACTCTAAACAGTTGATAAATTAGTTGAACCCTCAAAGTTGAACACCAATTGAAAGAAGCAATGAGGGCAGTGAGGGCACAAGTTGGAAGACTTCAATGTTTAGTAACAAGGTTGGCCAGTAAGCACTTCTACTGAGCAAGCCAGCTGCAAGACTGGGGGTGGGATTCTCCCAAAAAAAATTGAAGTGCCAAATTTGCATAAAAACTGGAGTAAATCACACTTTTTTTCAAAAGCGTGAGTTTCAAAATGAATCTCCCACAATCTATGCTGCAGTGTGCACAAGCATGATTCACTCCAGAAACCAATAGGTGGAGCTTATTCCTGCTGAAGAGGCCAACAGCATAGCGCTGAGTGAGTCATTGCGCATGCACCAATCTGTCAGCGCTGAGATCGGCACATGCGCAGTGGTCCCTGTCTATCAGCCTCCTGATTGCTGGCCAGCTCAATTGCTTGACCTACTTGACCGAGGTTGCCCTCCATCTTGCTGTATGGCACTGCCAGCTTGTTAAATGCATGGATTCAGGACAGATCTTTCAGCTCAAACTGTGTCGGTATGTCCTGTGCTCAAGAAGCAGGACAAACCCAATCTATTACTCTTTCCTCAATTATGAGAAATGTAATGGAAATAGCCAATAGGGCTGACAAGTGTCACATGTTTACCAAAAAAATTGCTCACTGCTGCCCAGTTTAGGTTTATCAATGAATCCCCCAATCATCATTTTAAATGCAGGGAATTTCACTAAGAGGAAACAGTTTTCATTTCCATTTGTAAGACTTCAGATAATAAAGCTCTCTGTCCTCACATGGAATAAAAACTGGAAAATGCCCAGGCTTTAGCTGGTAAGTAGTATATTTGTGCCACATAAATGTAAGGAAGAGAAACCCTTTTGAAACAATTTTCAAATGGGACATTCAACAACATGCTTTGGGAGGTTGGGAGTAGTTCTGATGGGAATACTGCTATTTGGAATGGGGCAGCTGGGAATGAAGCTGATGGGAATGGTGCTGATTGGAATAATGCTATTGGTAATGGAGCTGATGGGAATGGCGCTGATGTGAATGGCATTAATGGGAATGGAGCTGATGGGAACGGTACTGATAGGAATAGTGCTATTGGGAATGGTGCTGATGGGAATGATGCTGATGGGAACGGAGCTGATGGAAACGGAGCTGAAGGGAACGGAGCTGATGGGAATGGTGCTGATGGGAACAGAGCTGATGGGAAGAGAGCTGATGGGAATGGTGCTGATGGGAATGGTGCTGATGGGAATGGTGCTGATGGGAATGGAGCTGATGGGAATGGTGCTGATGGGAATGGAGCTGATGGGAATGGAGCCAATGGGAATGGTGCTGATGGGAATGGAGCTGATGGGAATGGAGCTGATGGGAATGGTGCTGATGGGAATGGAGCTGATGAGAATGGAGCCAATGGGAATGGAGCTGATGGGAATGGTGCTGATGGGAATGGTGCTGATGGGAATGGAGCTGATGGGAATGGAGCTGATGGGAATGGTGCTGATGGGAATGGAGCTGATGAGAATGGAGCCAATGGGAATGGAGCTGATGGGAATGGTGCTGATGGGAATGGTGCTGATGTTGCTCATTCTAAAATTAAAGCCTGCTGTACTGAAAAAGCCACAAGATCAGGCAGTGCTATCAAAAAGAAGCAAGACATTGGCCTGTAACTTCTGTGGAGTGGCAACCAGAGTTGGATTCCATTCCGTTCTGGCTTGCTTACCTGAAGATGAAGCCATTCCTTTCTTGTCTGACTCAGGCTGGGTGAGAACAGTGCAATGCAAGAGATTCCTGAGGCCCTTGTGTCAAGAACAAATGAGTTAGAGGTAAGGAAGCCATGTCCTATTTTTGCAGGATTGACTGCCATACAACAGAGGTGCAGCCATTTTCAGAAGGCAGGGAAAAGTAAGTTTATAAGGTGAGTGGGTAGGATTAGGGGTGGAGATGGGGCAGTGGAGGAGGGAGAGTGGGAAGGTTGGGAGGTCATGTGGTCAGTGGGAGGAGGGATCATGTGTTGGGAAGCCTGGATGGTTAGTTGGGACAGCATCAGTCAGCCGGTCACATGGGCAGGGGTAGACAGTGGAGGGCTTAGATGGTCACTGGGGTCGTCAGCTTTCTGTGATCAACTGTGGTCAGTGGGAAGTAATGTGGTGATAGGGTTGGCCACTGGAGTGTCAGTGGGAGCAGGGTGGGTGATCGGGGGATGGTCAGTGGGTCAGGGGATTGTCAGTGGAAAGATGGTTACTGGGGGTGGTCACGTGATCGGTGAGGAAGGCCAGGTGGTCAGGTATGGTCAGTGGGAGAGTGGTCAGTGTGGGGTCAGGTAGTCACTGGGAACGTGGTCAATGGTTGGTCAGATGGTTGGCAGGTCAGGTAATCAGTGGAGGAGTTGGGAAAAGTGAAGGTGTATGACGAGAGTTCCCCAGCACATCGTTAGGATGCCCCTAGGTTATTACTCCCTGAACCTCCCTGAAATTATGGGCCAATATGCAGCGAAAGAAGGTGCTGAGAAATTATACAGAGATTATACAAAACACAATCGGCTTCTTCAATAAATTAGCAGCTTCAGAAAGTTTGCCAGTTAGTTAGTTGAGATTGCCATGAGCAGTCTAGCAATCCAATTTATTGTGTTCTACAAATAATAACATTCACCATACGGAAGTCTAGTTAAGATGGAGAGTGTCATGCATGATTTAAGGTTTAAACAAAAAAGTGTGCTATTTGTTCATTATCATGATCTAAGGTTATCATCAATATGTGAATTAACTCTTGGCATGTAACCATTGAACAGAAAAATTAAGATTATTGCAGCTATGGAAGCGGAAAGAGAACTGTATATAACAAGATAGGAACCCAACTCAACAGGTGAAGGGGAAAGCTGTAGTCAATATGGGATGGCCACTATGGTGATTATAAGACCATTTATTTGGAACATACTCAGCCATTGTACTGCTAGAGCATCTTTATTGCTCAAGAGTAGACAAAGGCACTTAAATCTTAATCTCTTAAGTTAAATGAGGCCATTTATTAAAGGAAAAGGAGAGAAAAGGCAAAAACAACCCTCTTGATATAAGTTCCAACACAGTGTCTTTCTTAAACTACTGGAAAGTAGTTTTATTCAAAGGTTCTAGGATTGTTAACAAGTAGAAGCATGCAAGTCTGGAGGTGTGCCAATTGATTTTGAAGAGGGTTTTAAGTCTATAAGAGCAATAATGCTTGAATTGGAACTAATTGATATTTGTTAGCAGTTAAAACTGTACCTTGTTGTGTTTAAGTATTTCAATTGGTAAATGTTAGGCTAATTCATTTATTATAGTTAAACTGTATTGTTAAATAAAAGCCCTTCTTAGTTTACCTTGCAATTGTGATAAAACTGTGCCTTTAAGAAATGTATTTTTATCATGTTTATTGTAAGGGGCATGTTTAAAATTTAGCTGTTTTAAACTGTGGCAATTTGTCTGCACCAGGCAACTCGCATGCTGAGAATATGAACTAATGATTCATCTTAGCTAGTTATGTGTTGTTTTAATCGAGTTAATGAAGTTATTTTGGGTTTCCCCCTGGGATTTCAGAGTAGGATTTTGATTAGGTCGATTGGTGTAGACAATCACGTACTAATGGGCAGAGCTAACAAAGAACAAAGAACAAAAACAGCCCGGGAAACAGGCCCTTCGGCCCAACGAGCTCGCGCCGCCATCCCAACACCACCAGTCCCCCCTCCACCCATGACCCTTTCCTAATGTTTTATGGCCATCCACATTGAGGGAAAGCTAATAAGGAAGAAGCAGTCAGCCTCTGCCTGCCTGGTCCTGAAAGAAGCAAGATGTGTCTGTCTGTCTTTCTCTCTGGAGGCTGTTGTTTGGGGTTATCAGAAGACAGATGTCTCTCTCTCTCTCCAGAGATATTCAAAGGCTCTAGGATTGTTAACAAGTAGAAGCATGCAAGTCTGGAGGTGTGCCAATTGATTTTGAAGAGGGTTTTAAGTCTATAAGAGCAATAATGCTTGAATTGGAGCTAATTGATATTTGTTAGCAGTTAAAACTGTACCTTGTTGTGTTTAAGTATTTCAATTGGTAAATGTTAGGCTAATTCATTTATTATAGTTAAACTGTATTGTTAAATAAAGTTTGTTTTGATAAAACATCCTAGTGTGTCGATATTATCACACCTTGGAGTGAAACACCTTATTCTCACTCTAATGCCAAAATGAAACAAAAACTGTTGGGGTCTAGTCGGGCTCCATAAAATACTTTGCTTCCTGTTCTAGTACCTTAACACAATTCAATGTCCATCTTAATCTACCTGGAAATGCAGTGTCCTTCTTAAACCACCTGGAAATACAGTGCCCATCTTAACCTACCTGGAAATACAGTGTGTTTCTTAAACTATCTGGAAATACAGTGTGCTTCTTAACCTACCTGGAAATACAGCATGTTTCTTAAACTATCTGGAAATACGGTGCCCTTGTTAATCTACCTGGAAATACAGCACCCTCCTTTATCTACCTGACAATACGGTATCCTTCTTAATCTACCTGGAAATAAATTGCCTTTCTTAGTTACTAGTCTACTTTTGGCAATAAAATACGCTCTAGCAATACAATCCTCAAATATGTACCAAGTATTATAATCTTGAAATCACCACCCATTGTTGCAGTTCTCTCCTACTGCAGCATTGTCAGATTCTACCTTGTTGTCTTCTTGACTAAAGTAACAATGTTACCTCAATACCTTACATCTTGTCCTTAAAGTGGTGCTCAGGATGCCAAGGGCTCAGTAACATTTTGATGATAGGCTTAGATTATAATAATGAAAACTACATCACACTTTTGTTTAAAACATAAATCACACATGACACTACCCATCTTACTTCATCTTCTTTGCAGTAAATTCCATCATTTGTAGAACAGAGTAAGTTGAATGGCTGGGACTGCTCAAGATGAAATCAGCCATCTCACCGGCAAACCTTCTGATGATGACTATTTATTGAAGAGGCCCATTATGTTTGGTGTAATCTTTTTCAGTCATAATTCCTCATTGTTTACACAGATGCCTCCTTTGGTTACATTCTGTTCCTTCTTGATAGAACAATCTGCTTGTGTTTAGCAGGTTTTAAACAAGCACCGTTTCCAGCTTTTCAAAAAATGCTGATTGAATGTCCAGCTTGAAATTTGTGCCAAAAGGGCTGCTCTTGAAGTGATAGGCAATGACTATCTCCAACCACTTTCCTTTGACTTTACTGAATAGCTCATCATCAAAATCCTCAGGCTACCATTGACTAGCACTGGGCCATCCATGTTAATACATTAGCTACAAAACCACGTCAGAAATTCCGTGACAGTGAACATACCTCCTGACTCCCGAAAGCCTTTTCACCATCTAAAAGACACAAGTCAGGTGCAAAAGGTACCCTCCACACTTCCTAGAATGAGTCCAACTCCAACAATGCAGAAGAATTTCAACAGCCTAATTCATTAGCATTTAAATCACCACCTTACATATTCATCATCTCCGCCACTGGCACACATTGGTTACAGTATTTGCATTATACAAGATGGACTGTAGCAACTTATCAAGCTTCCTTTAAAAGCATCCTCCAAACCTGTGGCCTCCACAATCTAAAAGAGAAAGGGCAAAAAAGCACATAGGAGCAGCATCACCTGCAAGCGCCCCTCCAAGCACGGAAATTTATTGGTATTCCATTACTGTTGTTAGGTCAAATCCTGGAACCTCCTAACTTCACTGCGGATGTACCTACTCCAAAATCCATAAGATGTTAAGAAGGAAGCAACGCTTGTGTTAAAAGGAGAGATGAAATGAACTGGGACTTCTGATTAAAACTGAAAAGATTTCAGAAAAGGAGTTCAGAAATGTTGGTAGTTTATTAATATTATACATTAGGAAAGAAAGCTATTTTTATTGGTCACTGATTCAGGACATGTATTTCAGATCACCAACAAAAGAAAAAGTTGATTTTTCATGCAAAGGTTTATCAGGATATTATAGAATCCTACAATGCAGAAGGAGGCCATGTGACCCATCAAATCTTCACCAACCATAATCCCACCCAGGCCCTATCCCCACAATCCCATACATTTACCATAGCAAGTCCCCCTGATACTAAGGGGAAATTTAGCATGGTCAATTCACCTAACCCTCACATCTTTGGACTGTGGGAGGAAACCAAAGCACCCAGAGAAAACCCATGCAGACATGAGGAGAATGTGCAAACTACACATAGACAGTGACCCAAGCTGGGAATCAAACCCGGGTCACTGCTGCTGTGAGCCAGCAGTGCTAAACACTGTGCCACCAAATCAAATGTGCCACCAGAATTAATGTGGGAAGCAGAATCCACATAGCTTTCAGGAGGGAAGTGCTTTCAGTATTTGAAGAAACATTCAAAGGGCAGAGGTATGTGCCCCAATGGATTTCATATAGTCAAAATAGCCTTCTTCCCGACTGTAAATCATATAGAGTTTTATTTTAGCAGAGTTTAAGTGGAGGTCAAAAATGAATAATGAGTTAACTCCAATTAGTTTCAGATGAAAAACCATCACATATTGGATACCTGAATCCACATCTATTATTTCTATTCCGTTATGTTGAGCATGACATTGCTCATTCTGTCAGTTGTGGGTTCGGTTAACAACAAAATCTAATGCAAGTAATCGATATCCAGTAAATTCCAACACTTCTGAACATTGAAGCATCTCTGGCTTCATAAACTGGGCGGATCCATATCAATAATGGTCACCGTGTCCAGTAACTGAAAAGGAATTTTTTTCATTGAACTGAGGTGCAAGGTCGGGGGCGAGGAGGGGGCATTAGATAGAGAGAAAAAGAAATCTTCACAGCCTTGAAAGTTCAAATAACCTGTTTATGCCTTCCATGTAATATTTTGGCACGGTGGCACAGTGGTTAGCACTGCTTCCTCACAGCGCCAGCGACCTGGGTTCGGATTCCAGCCTTGGGTGACTGTGTGGAGTTCTCCCCATGTGTGCGTGGGTTTCCTCCGGGTGTACCAGTTTCCCCCCATACTCCAAAGATGTGCACGTTAGGTGGATTGCCCAGACTAACTTGCCCCTTAGTGTCCCAAGATCCGCAGGTTACGGGGATTAGTAAATTAAATAGTGGGGATGTTGGGGAAGAGGGCTGCTGGTGGACCCGGGTTAAGATGCTCTTTCGGAGAGTAGATGCAGACTCAATGGACCCAATGGTCTTCTTTTGCCCCGTAGGGATTCTATGAGATTGGTGATTTTACAATAATTTCTGATTGTGTGGTGTCAGGTGTGTTTAGGTTTGTGTTTGTTACTCTTGTTCATTGAAGGGAAGCATGGTGCGAAACGTGACATAGCCCCAACCAAAATCGACTTTCAACACAACCACGTTTCTCCTTAATGTCACAACAATGATTGCCCCTCTCTCGGTGACACACTGTTCCGAATGGAATCAATGGCATGTACTAAATGGTCAAATCGTACGTCTTCATCTCCAGAACGTTTGTGAAGGAAGTCTGCGGCAATAATTCAGCGTTGCTGCGAAACCTTCTCACGTTGGGAGTTTGCTGTGTGAATGATTTTGCTACTTGAGCCAGGTCTCCGGCTGTCAGGAGGTCTCTGAGTGCTGGGGACCGATACAGTGCCAAGCTGCCGTTGTCTGTGAAGAAATAACACTCCACTCTTCCATTCCGCGGCTCATCTCATCTTGTTCCTGAAACCCAAAGAGACGTTTGTTATTCCCTCCGACACATTCAGTTCCAACCAGCCTGGCAGACGCAGGGGAGCTCAGTTCATTAGAAGGATTTGTTATTTTTTCAGTGACATGCTCTGGGGGATGTTGCCATTCCAACAGCAGCTCCTCCGGTCCCCCAGTAGTGTTTAGCATTGTTTGCGGGGCGGGGGTGTAAAAATGCACAGTTGTTAATTCAAAAGTGGCCTCAGCTCCTCGAAAGAGAGGCAGCCAGTCCCCTCGGTTTACCCAGCAGAGCGAGATGTGACTGACAGCATCGCACGTCACCGCAGCAGCCTTCCCAAATCCGGTACTTTAGAAAGCTGGAGACTCGATAAGTGGAGGATTTGCGACTGTAAACTGACAAAGCTTCGCACAGTGATCCCGCCGAGCCTTTTCCGAGCACAGCCGCTGAGATGAAGACAAGCAGCGTTTGTCAACCAGGCGAAACATGTCACTTAGACCACGTACTTTCCTCGGACTGAAATGGTAAGACCTATTTGTGGCTAAGTTGTGCTGGCTACACCGGAGCGATATTATGTCTCTTAAGATGGGGAGTTGATCAAGAGAACGGGAAGGATGTTTTGGAGTCTGCCGCAGAGAAAATAACAGAGAGACCAAATGATTGGCATTTTAACTTGTCTTTACCTTGTAGCTTATTTTCTTGATCTATTGTAGATTTAAGCCGATGTTTGTAATCAAAATAGATCACATTAAGTGTCATTCGATTCTATTTGGGACTTTCTAAGTAGTTTGCTTAAGCGTGTGTGGAAAGAGGGTGCTGGGGAGGGAATCAGTGGTTGCTCCAGCATTTACACCCAGCAAGAACTGGAATGTTGCAGCTACCGACAGCAGGTTGGGTCTGTCTTATGTGAGCTTTAAGGACATCGCTAGATGTAATGTTATCGCATCGCGGGACAACAAAAACAAAACACAGCGGCCACTTAACACTGAAACGTTAGTAAACGCCAGGGGTAGTTCAGAGATAAAAGCCGCCACGCGTTCTGGCAAACACATGCTGCGATATTATCAAATCTTGCGGAAAACGAGACGCGGAGTGCATCTGAGGCAACCTGCTCAGCGAATCCTTCTGCCCCATTCCAATGTCGCACCTTTCACTCGCTGTAGAATTGTCAACCCAACAGCCGTTCTTTTCAAAGGGAAATAACAGGTGAAGCGATAAGTTGTGTGATTCTGAGAACATACTCAACTTTTAGACCTTCCATTGTAACTTTCCAATTTTTCGTTCATTGATTTCAGACTGTCAAAATCAACCATTGCTTCAAGTTGATCTCCAACCTGTCAGTGAGGTGAGATTACAGAATAGTTTAACCCAAAGAAGACTTTTATCTCCCAGAACTTACTTAGTTAGGACTGCTACCTCACAGTACCAGAGACCCCTGTTCGATTGCGGGTCAGTGTCTCTGTGGAGTTTGCACGGTCCGTGTGGGTTTCCTTCGGGTGCTCCGATTTTCTCCCACGGTCCGAAAGGCGTGCTGGTTAGGTGCACTGGCACCTCAGTGTCCCTGAACAGGCGTCAGAATGTGGCGGCGAGGGGATTTCACAGTAACTTATTTTCTACTTGTGACTAAGAAATAAACTTTAAGTACCATTCTCCCATTACATCTAGTCTTAAAGTCGTGCCCTCAAGCACTCTTTCTGGTAACCTGTTCCCACCTACAGACTGTCCTCTCTGTGTATGGCTTGTTCTTCCAACCCCTTCACTGTCGTAGTTTAGACCAAAGCACTATTCGGAGTTAAGTTGCTTGACATCTTTATCTTACTTCACTCTGCACTGCTTTTAGAAAGTGGTTGAACAGCTGAAACATTAGAAAAGCTAACTTGTTGCAATTTTAAATCGCCTTACAGAAAATCCAGCAACAAAAAGTTATGGTATTCCAAATGATGTACAACCTGGACCCGTCTCATTAATTAATTTGAGAGAATGGGTGAAGGTTAGGGTTCGGTTTAGGGGCTATTTTGTGCAATTGGTGGGAAAAAGTCTATTCCAAGATAGCAGACCCACACAGCCCGAGGGATATATAGAATCTGATAATGACAAGGTGTGTTTCAAATGTCAACGTGTTCAAACCAGCTACATTCAAAGCGGCTACTAAAAGATAGGCCAATAAACGAAGGACAGCAATTCAAGTCGCAATGTTTTAAAGAAGAAAAACAAAAAAATCAAATTCGCAGGGAAGTAACCACAGAATTTCCTTGATGACATGAAGGAGGCAGCCACAGTAACGTGCCGATTACTATAAAGTTCAATGGATCCCTTGTAAAATGCACAGAATGCACAAATGGAAGACATTTGCTATGCATATCTGGGCCACGACACTCAAAATTGACATATACTGCGTGGACAGTTTCAATCTTCATGCAAGGGAGTTGGAGTGGGTCGCATAACTAAATACAACCCTAAATAAACTTCCGAAGCGTTTCATTCTTGCGTTCCCCCCCCCACCCTTCTGTACAACCTGCCGGATGTCTAATAAATGCATATTCACTCAGAGATGCGATTGAACTTGACTTGCCAAATACATGTCACCAACTATCACAGCATTGATCCTGGAGCAGGAAAAAGCCGGTGTGGGCTTTGCAACAGCGCGGGAGCTACTTCCAACTGCTGGAGAAAAAATACCGTGAGTATGAAGGGCATGGCGAAGGGCAAATTATAGACAGCTCCCTGTACCTTGTTCCTAAGGCTTGGAATCCATCCATACAGCACAACTTTCAAATAATCATTGTCTATTTAAGCACTGAACGAGTAAGAACGAGTGGATTTATGAATTCTTCAAATTGCCTGAGGATGGCACTGCTTGAGAATGAGATTTGAGGTGAGTGAAGGTGTAGGTGAGAATTCGTCTTGTTGCAATCTGCAAGATTAGAGGCGTCCAGGAGATGGCATTCCGATATGTCTGAGATTCCAATGGTTAGACTTGGCAGGGAGTGAGATGGTGCGATGATTGCTGAACTGGGCAACATAAAGCATTCTAATGTCTCTCTCTGTGTCTCGTTTTCTGTGTATGTGTGTGTGGGTGCGTCTTCGTTTAAGCTGTTAAATGCCAATACACGTAAAGAACTCCAAACCCTACTGATTTGGAGTAGGACTCCAGTAATAGCAATAAGGGCTAGTTGAGGATGTTATCAATATACAGGACAATTAGTGAACTCGGACTAGACGCGAGTTAAAAAATATGAATTATAAATGGTTTAATTTCAGCACGCGTCCACTAAGAACATGAAAATGATACAGCGCTTATATGAATTCGTGTAAAATTTGGTGCATTTATCTGCGCCAGCATGCAGGGATCATGGTAAAATCAAACTCGGTAGCGAGTTTCGCGGTGTCAGGTGGGGCGAATTGTGTAGAAAAATTTAGGGTTTAGGGTTGCGTTGCCCGGCTACAGCCGGCAGCCCCCCACCGCTCCCACATTTCCCAACCAAGATACTTGATCATCCTTATAAATTAGATAAGGATTGTTTTGTTATATGTTCTTGGCGTCTGCAAAGATCCCGTCTCCAATTTTGATTGCTGCAACAGGTATAATTTGCTCCCCCCCCCCACCACCCCCGTGACTTCTGTTGTGTACTTAGAAAGTAGTTTAATGCATCCTTATCTGTTTGAAATGATGTCGCAATATAAACTGGTTCAGAAAACACGCTGCCATGGTCATCTATAGCTACACTTCGCTTTCACTCTATTTGAAGGTTTGGTCTATTTTTGAATCCCAACTACGTGGACGGTTTTAATGATTTGCTTTTATAGAACTCCAATATAGACTAATACAATAGGAAAAGGGCTTCATGAAATCATTGTTTATAAAACAGTTGGAACAATAGTTTTGTCACGAGAAAATTATTTGTCTTGAGAACACTTTAGGGAAGTTCAATTTCTTTAAACCTTAAGTTTGTATATTTGAGTTGCTCTCAAACTCAAAATGTGCACTTAGATGTGAGGCATGGTTGTAGTTGCACGCACACACTTACACACATTCTTCCTTTTTGTCTCAGTGTGTATACTTAAGCAAGAATTTACCTCCCTTCAAGATTTTAGAATGGAGTTCAGATTTAGCTCCCCCCCCCCCCCCAATTTTTACTTACATGTTGTCCTACATGCAGGATGTGAAAACTGGAGTAAGTACTTTTAACTGACACACTTGATACCACTCAAAACTTGGTAGTAAATATTCATCCAATGTTTTGTAGGGAGGCTGTTGGTTTCAGAATGGTGTCTCTTTAGGAAATCTTCATACTCCTCAGTTGGTTAATTGAAAATCTTTATTAACGATTAGAGCTATTTACATTTGTACAATAAAGTTTACAGTCCAGGAGCTATCTCCATGCTTAGGTCTATACCAGCCTCTGTGAGTTAAGATGCTCTTTCAGAGAGTCACTGCAGACTCGATGGGCTGAATGATCTCCTTCTGCTCTGTAGGGATTCTATGATCTCTCTTTACACTGTGGTGTTCATTGGCTGTCGAAAATGGACAGGGGTTCGATGGCTTAGAGATGCAGGGTGAGTGGAAGGGGTTGGGAGCTCTGGCTGTTGATCCAGCAGTAAGGGTACTTCAGTAACAAGCAATGTAAGAGCTAACTTCACAAAATAAATCAGAGTAAAGGTTTAATAAAGAAACTTCATTACATCACCAGTCAAGCTATACCCTGAGCCACAAGTGCTTTCCACAATCTCCATCTGCTTTCTATTAAGACCATCATTTTGCCATTTGTTGCATTGTCCATCAGATCAGCTGGTCAGCTGACCCTCACAGCATGTTACCATGGGTTACATTCTAACAGCCTTTTGAACTCATTTTCAAAAAAAACCCCTCATCTACACTGGGGTCCACGTCATCTCTAAGGGGCTGTGAAGCATGACTATGTTAAAAACCTGGCCTAACTCCATGTGAGAGAGTATGTGAGGAGTAAGAGATGCCCAATTCTGCAATGGAGTCCACTAGGTCTGGAATGTCGAACACAGGTTACTGAGAGCAATCAGTACAAATCCTCCCAAAAATGAAATAGTCTAGGAATTTGTTTTACTCATTCATAGGACATGGGTGATTCTGGCTGGTCAGTATTTATTGCCCATCCCTGGTTGCCAGAGGACAGTTGAGAGTCAACCCCATTGCTGTGGCTCTGGAGTCACAAGTAGGCCAGACCAGTTAAGGATGGCAGATTTCCTTCCCTAAAGGACATTAGTGAAGTAGATGGGTTTTTGACAATCAGCAATGGTTTCACGGTCATCAGTAGATTCTTAATTCCAGATTTTTAATTCAAATTCCACCATCTTCCATGGCGGGATTCGAACATGTGGGTTTCCTCCGGGTGCTCCGTTTTCCTTCCACAGTCCAAAAAAGTGCGGGTTAGGTTGATTGGTCATGGTGAAATTGCTCCTTAGTGTCAGTGGATTAGTAGAGTAAATATGTGGGGTTATGGGGATCGGGCCTAGATGAGATTGTTGTCAGTACAGGCTTAATGGTCTGAGTAGCCTCTTTCTGTACTGCAGGTATTCTATGATTCTATTCTATGATTCTACTCAATACCACACTGATCCCGAGGCCTGAGTCATGTATCTTCTTTAATCACTGTGTGGGTGGTACTATACTCAGTCCCACATTAAACCTGTATGTGTCGGACCCTCATACTACACTGTCCTACAAGTCTTTATCTGATGTACATAGCATTACATTGGTTTACTTCATGTCTTACAACTATTATCTATTTACATTGTAGTTACCATAGAATTCCTCCAGTGCAGAAGAGGTTTTTCGGCCCATTAAGTCGACACTGACACTCTGACAGAGTGTTCTACCCAGGCCATTTACCTGCCCCTTCCCTGTTAATCCATACATTTACCATGACTAATCCATCTAACCTAGACATCTTGAGACACTAAGGGGCAATTTAACATGGCCAATCCACCTAATGTGCACATCTTTAGACTATGGGAGGAAACTGGAGCATCCAGACAAATCTGCAAATTCTATACAGACAGTCATCCACGGCTGGAATTGAACCCAGGTCCCCAGAACTGTGAGGCAGCAGTGCTAAGCATTGTGCCTCCTTTCTGCCCATATTGCTATTACTGGATTTGCATTATTATAACATTTTCACTATCCCATCTCATTTTCCCCCATCCCCTTCAAGTTCTTGCATTTACAGATTCAGGTGGTCTGAAAGGGGTGGTGGTCTGGTTGTAACCCTTTCATATCTCATTCAACATTCTGTCGGAGGAGTGGTCAACTCTGTTGCTTTTGTTTCACCTGCTGGCTTGCACATTGGACTAGGATTTGAGTGCTTTCCTCAACATTTCTTCACTTTACAATGAGAGCAGCTTGTCTAGGGATAGGGTGTAATCTCTTCCATTTTCTCATGACTGTGCCCACTGCCATGCCAACTTGGTAGGATCAGCATTGATCCTCATTCTGTCTGAGGACTCTACCCTACTTCTCGATGCCTGTAATCCAGACCGTGTCACCATTCTGCAGCTCTGGCAAGTGTCTGATGTGATTCTTCTTGTTGTAGGGAGAAGCTTGCTTCTCTCTCTTTGTGACTGATCTTTTATTTGAATGTCCAGATTTCCAACACTGGCTTTCAATTTTTGAGTGGAATTGGAAGTTGTGTGCAAAGTTTGCTTGGATGGGGACGGTCCATACTGAGGGGAGGGACCTGAAAGTGAGTAGAGCAACAGGAAAGTTCTCATTCTTTTTTCAGGAGAGTTTTCATCATTCCACATCTCCATTTGTCTTGGAGTGCTGATGCAGTGGGGGAAGTTGGCTTTGACTGCTAAGTGTGAAACATTCATTAGAGAATTGCAGGCCATAATCTGGCATTAGCCCATCTGGGATGCCACACAATCATCTCTTTTCGTACTCTGATGACCGCCTCTGTACAAAGTTGTTTTACCTCTACCCATCTGGAGAGGTAGCCCACATCTATCAGGAAGGATTTGTTGTTGTAGACAAACACATTGATATCCAACCTCTTCTAAGGCCTGTTAGGGAATAGACAAAACCTCTGGGTCCAGTGAGGCATCTTTATGAGCTGCATCTCATCCAATAAGGAGACTACAGGTTTACAGTCCCCCTTGATTGTAACCTGGAGGCTGATAATATGGTCAGAAAATTCTTCACATGTCCATGTCACCACAACAGCTATCTTTTCTGTGACAGCATATCTTGCCTCCATGTCCAAAGCTCTCTGGAAGCGTAATACACTGTTGGGCAACTTCCATCCAATAGTACCTGAAAACAGCCCACCCTGAGGCCTGTGGACAAAGCATCTGCTGCCATAGCAGTGGGCAGTGCTGGATCATGGTCAGCCAGAATGTCAGTGGCAAGCAACATTACCTTGATGTGAGTGACTGTTTCTTGCTGCAGGCCCCACAGTACCATGCTTTGACTTTCTTAAGCAGGTGTCTCAAGAATTCTATGAACTTTAACTTGCAAAGTAACCAAGTATTGGAAAGAGCTAAGTTAAAGAAGAGAGTCCAACTGCCCAGTAAACTGATCAATTCCTTCATAAATAATCTCTTCTATTGGATGAAAGAGGTGTTAATACAGATATTTAAAGTCTGAACTCATCAGAGACAGAATAGTGGTGGGTGTAACTGATGATATGCTCTCTAACCTCCTACAAACTAAAGAAGATCTAATCCTGGACAAGACAACCCAGACAATTAGACTGTCTGAACTCTGCAAGTAGCATAGGATGATATTAATGGGAGAGAATAAAGCATGGGGCAGAAGCCAACCCTCAGCCAGAGTAGGTAAGAACATTGCCGTATTATTCACAAACCCCAGGAGATGCTGGAGGTTGGGGACTGAGGAATGGATGGGGAACTTACCTATTGCCTTAGTTTTCTGTAGGCCCATTGTGATACCTCTGTTGCTGATGATGATGTGGGGCAAAAACCAAATGGAAGATTTAGAAAATTTGCATTCATTCATTCAGCGTCAATTCTGCTTCCTGCGGCCGCTGTAAGGCTGCCGGGAGCCTTTTGTTGTGCTCTTCCAATGTCACCCTGCGAACCAAGAAATAGTCCATCTGGCAAATGATCCCCTGAAGGTTGTGCAAGATGTCTGAGGTTGTGTATTGGAATATTTCTGGGGCAGACTTAATTCCAAAAGGGAAGCAGTTGGAGCAGAATCTGCTGAAGTGAGTAATAAATTGTGTTAGCATCAGGATTTCTCATCAAAAGGAAGCTGCCAGACTCTACTATTTGCATCTGGTTTCAAAAACACAGTGCTTTTAGAGAGTTTAGTCAAGCTGTCATTCACTGAGGACATTATGGCCTTGTTAAGCTTGTAAGGTCGCCTCAGATGCAGAGGGACCAGTTCAGTTTTAAGCCTGAGACCATTCTGGAGTACTTTGCAGTCAGTTGTACAACTGGGAGAATGACTCCCATGTTCACCACCTCATCCAGCTATTGCTGTACTTTCTTCGTGAGGGGATGGTGAACTTTTTATGGAGTGAAAACATAAGCTGGCTTAGTATCATCCCCCACTGTGATCTTGTATGCATTTTTCAGATGGACTAGTCATAAAAAGAGCTTTGGGAACTCATTCTTGTATTTTGAGCCAAGCCCTTGTTCGCTGATCTCATCAATCCTTTGCAGGAGGTTCAGTTCATCATAGGCTTTGCGGCTTAATATAAAGTAGTTCCAAGAAGCATGGCTGAGTCGTTTCTTGTTTTTGGTCTCGAAATTGTGGTATTTCTTTGGGTCATCTTTGTGTTTCTGGGGTTTTGGCTTGTGCAGTTTGCCATTGTGTCCAAATCTGATATAGTGGAAGCATTGGGCTGTACTTGCAAGACACTGATCTCTCCTCTGAGGGCATCTTGCATCACAATGCTTGCAAGATTGCTCTTCTGGCTGTTTA
The DNA here is from genome assembly GCF_965287045.1 of Carcharhinus amblyrhynchos. Classification (NCBI taxonomy): domain Eukaryota; kingdom Metazoa; phylum Chordata; class Chondrichthyes; order Carcharhiniformes; family Carcharhinidae; genus Carcharhinus; species Carcharhinus amblyrhynchos. The sequence continues at coordinate 45,260,924 of NC_137336.1, forward strand.
GAAATTGCTTTCTCTGACTTGGATTGTTTATAGTTTATTTATTTATTAGTGTCACAAGCAGACTTACACTCACATTGCAATGAAGTTACTGTGAAAATCCCCTAGTTGCCACACTCCGGTGCCTGTTAGGGTACACTGAGGGAGAATTTAGCATGGCCAATTCACCTAACCAGCACATTTTTGGACTGTGGAAGGAAACCAGAGCACCCGGAGGAAACCCACGCAAAAATGGGGAGAATGTGCAAACTCCACACAGACAGTGACCCAAGCCGGAAACTCAGGTCCCTGGTGTTGTGAGGCAGCAGTGCTAACCATTGTGCCACCATGGTTGTCTCTGTGTCCTTGTATCCTGATAGTGTAGATTGAGGGTTGGCTTCTGCCCCATGCTTTATTATCTCCCCGTAAAATCATTTTGTACTATTTGCAGAGTTCAGACAGCCTAATTGTCTGGATTGCCTTGTCCAAGGTTAGATCTTCTTTAGCTTGTAGGAGGTTAGAGAATAAATCATCTGTGACACCCACACTACTCTGTCTTTGATGAGTTCAGACTTTAAATCTGTGTATTCACATCTCTCTGTCACCCAATAGAAGAGATCATATATGAAGGAATTGATGGATTCCCTGGGCCGTTGAAATCCCTTATTGAATTTAGCTTTTTCCAATACTTAATTGCTTTGCAAGGTAAAATAAAGGTCGAACATTTTAAAACCTCTTATTTGTTGGATGATGGTGTCTTACAATCGACAATTGGGTCTATAGAGTAGAGCAACATGTTTGCTTTTTTCTGACTTTTTATCTCAGTAATGGCTGCCTGTGCTGACTTCTTTCATTCCATGGTTTGCTTTGATGAGTAACACGGTATTCAAATTTAAAATTCTGCTTGCTATTTTTTGAGCTGGACAGTCATGACTATTGTGAGAAATATAAATAATTAATTCTTCTGATCTTACAAGTGCAAAGGCAACGTGTGATGGTTCTAATGGGGGAATTGGGTTTCAGCGACAGGCTAGCACCTCTGATACTGAAGATGGAATTCTTCCAACATGTCCGCCATGGGAATCGCAGTGGGCAGAGGCAAACCATGCAAAGGTCCATTGACCTCAGGCAGGAATTTCGAGCTTTTAGGTGAGTGTGGGCAGAAAATCCCACCCTGAATTAGGGAAAGGATCTCAGGGCTGGATGTAACCTGGAACATTCAAAGATTTAGCTCACCCTTGCAGTCTCCGTGAACTCTGTGCTCTAAAGCTGGAATTCTAAGATAGATCCAATGGAGTCTTCTGCTGCAGTAATAATTCTGTCTCAGCTTCCAGATCTTTTCTCTGGAGCATTTTCTGGCAAAGTTTCTCTGCACCTTTAGCTTCTGTTAGGAGCTTCTCTCAGGTCAGAATTTTCATTGATGTTTTTTCTTGGTCTTAGTCTTAGCATCTCAGCTTATTTTAGCATTTTAGGAAGATTATGGGTTTTTGATCCCCAGCTGCCACTATGTTTGGAGAGTATTGATCGCAGAACTGTGTCTCTTAAAGAAGCTTCCATAGTCTTCAGTAGGTTAACTGTAAGTCTTCGTTTACAAGTAAAACTATTTGCACGATACAGTATAGGTTAAAGGCTAGGGGTCATTTCCATGTTTAGGTCTTTACTAGTCTTTGCTCAACACCACACTGACCCCTGGATCTGGCTCATGTACCTTCTTACATCACTGTACTCTGTCCCATATTAATTCTCTATGTGCCAGACCACCATACTATATGTTTCCAATTATGTTTGAGTTAATACCGCCTTTGTGCAATACATTTGCTATGTTCCTCTGAAAGCAAACGCCTATGATTGGATTTATTTTGGAGCTTCTTTCAAACTTCGTCACATCAAAAGCTTGCCTTCCACCATATTTGACCCCTGCACAAACATACATGTTTTTGTTAGGCGCATAAGTTTACATGTATAGATATTACTTCATCTAGCACTGGCAATTAGATAGTCACTAACATAGGAATTCATTGACCTGTGAACTATACTCCAACTCCCCCAAAATCAGCTAAGTACCTACTTAAAGGGAAAGAGCTGCCATTCCTATTTGATATGCCAGATAACTTGACCTGAGGCTTTACAGCAAAGACCTAAGCAGTTGTACACAAAATCATCCAATAACCAAGTAAAATATAAATCAAAAACCTCCTTCACAGGAATGTGCACCATTGAGCATCTAAGAATCAGTCCAAGATTACCAATGAGAGATGCCTTACTCCTGGTTACTCCTAAATCTGTGTTTATGACATACATTGATTCATTACTTCAATACTTTATTGGAATATATGGCTACATAGACAATACATTTGCATTGATCTGATGAGAACAATCACTTTCCCAAAAAGTGGACTAGTTTTGAAGCTTTAGATCAACTTGAAGGGGGAGGGCAGGTTCCCCATTAAGAATCTCATTGTGAAAATTAGATGAATCAGGTAGTGCACATAAAATAATCTAATCACAGTTAAAATAGACAAGGAATTCTGCTGATGTAATGAAGACATTCTGCTCAAAGGCAGTGATTTTCTTTTCACAAATATCATTTGTTTCAAGTTTTATGTGTCTCAGGTTGAAAACATAAACATGACACAGGATCACTCACCATCACATAAATCAAATCAAGTTGAGGTCAATCTGTATTACAGAAGTGCCCCTATATGGGTATGGAGATGTTTATAAGTAAATGTCATTCTCTAGTATCATTATGTTGGATGGCATTTGTACAGTAAACAATAGAATTGCATGTTCCTTCTGTGGATACTATGCAGTATGAGAGTTTAATGAAGGACATGAGATGGACAGAGTTTAAATAGTCTGGCACTGCTTTTAAACAGAGCTCTTCTGTTAAACAAGAAGCAATAAAATTTACAGAAACCAGACGGCAAACTGTGAAGTATCAAGTCAAATGAATGCATGTGTAAAATCTGCACAGTTTATCCTGGCTCTGGCTCATGTGTTCTTTAACATCTCAGTGAGAAATATCAGGATTTAATATGAAAAATGAGTTTATATGTAAGTTAATGAAATTATCATCAATAAGGTCATAGATCTACATAGTTACAAGAAAATCCATTAACTCCAAGAACTTTTCATCATGAATACTAATCTCTCCCATGACAGTTACAATTTACACAGTCGTGAGCAAAATATTTTGAGCCTGGAGAGGAAAATGTTAAGAGAAACAATCCCTATATGTTTGAAACGGATCCTACAAATGACACCACGGAAATTCATAAAATAAACCACATGGACATTGAGTTCAGTGAATTGTAATAGTAACGTTACCATTTAAAAACTGGCCAATACTAAAGTACATGTAATTTTTTTCAAAATTAACAATCAAGGATTGACACAGTAATATTGCATTTTAGGATGTGGGTTTTCACTTGTCATCCTTGCGTGAATTTTCAGCCTCAGACGTCTATTTATGGGGAAGTAGCATTGGGAAGTCAAATTGGAAAAGACTGTGGGAGGACAATTATATTCTGAAGTTGGTGTTAAGATAGTCACAGTGTTTTACAGCATAAAAAGAGGCTCTTTGGCACATTGTGTCTGCGCCAGCCATCAAGCATCATTATATTCTCATCCCATTTTTCAACTCTTGGCCTTGCATGCTGTGGCATTTCAAGCACTCATCTAAATGCTTCTTAAATTTAGCACTGGTTAGCACTGCTGTCTCTCAACGCCAGGGATCCAGGTTCAATTCCAGCCTCAGATGACTGTGTGGAGTTTACACGTTCTCCCTGTGTCTGTGTGGGTTTCTTCCGGGTGCTCCAGTTTCCTCTCACAGTCTGAAGAACATGCTGGTTAGCTGCATTGTCCATGCTAAATCCTCCCAAGCAGGTGCTGGAGTGTGGCAACTAGGGGATTTTCAGATTAACTTCATTGCAGTGTTAAAATAAGCCTACTTGTGATATTAATAGATTAATACATACATTTTGTGAGGGTCCCTGCCTCTACTGCCTTTCAGGTAGTGAGTTCCTGATTCCCACCCCCTCTGGGTGAAAAAGTTTGTCCTCAAATCCCCTTGCCTTAACGTAGTGAGTGAAGATGTCCTTAGTGCACTAGCACCAAAATTTATAACTTGTTTTACAACTTTGGTGTACCTAACCTGTTGAGAAAACTTTGGTCATTGTGACCGTGGAGCAGAGAGCATTTTGCTTTGCGCTTGTTCATGCAGTAGGTAATGACTAAATGATTCTGCTAACACTGAAACTCAGTGGAGAAAAAACATTCCATTCCTCAGTATTTACATACCTCACCTTGAAACGTGCAAAAACATTATACCATACTCAAACTAGTATGCTCACTAAGTGACATAAACGTTAAGATATTTTTCTGATAATTTTTTTTTTAAATTCTGTTATGTATAAGCTGTCAATGGATCTCATTTAATATCATGGAAAGTTGAATGTTCCCTTTTTGTCCTGAAATGTAATTGATTTTAGATGACTGTATTAACTATGACTAGGTGGGAGGTGGGCGGTGGGGGTGGTGGGGGGGGGGGCGTCAGTGGTGGGGAGTTGAATCAACTGCTAGGTCAATTGTTTTGCCATAGATATGACTCACATACAGAAAGAAAATTTTGACACTTTGTAGAAAAGGTAGAACTTCCTGAGATAGAAGGATTTCTGTTTTACTTTCGATTAAATTCTATTTTTCTTTACTTTTGATGAAGTGCCTGTGGGAAAGTTGGCGGTTACCAACTGATGATGTACAAAAAGTAACCCCTTTCATTCCTCATGCCATTTGCAGTCCCTTAATAATGAAATGGGCTTTGCAGGAGAAGGAAATTATATTGTTTCCTTTTCTTCAATGAGAAGTAGAGGTGGTAAAATGAAGAGAAGAGGGAAGATGGAGTGTTGGGAGAGTGGCGAGGACCTGGACAATGCATGGAGGTGAGATAGAAAACACATAAGCTTGCAACAATAATTAATTAAAGTTTATAGAACTGAAAATCAGATTCTTTAGAACATTGGGAAGCCAAAACAGGATTCCAACTAACAATTTATAAATCATATATTGGAACATTTGTGATATAAGCAGTCCGACTGAGTCATAGAAAATTGCTACTTAACTGACTCAATGTGATAGATGCTCTTGCAAGAAGGTCACCATTATGATCTGTGAAACAAAAAGAAATGAAGATTTGTTGGATGTGATCCAATTGCTATTCTATACGGCAAGACTTTCCTTATTAAATTTAGAGATAAGGATTCAGAATGCATCACACAAAAGTGTTAAGTACCTTTGTTGACAGAGCGAGCAATTAATTATTCTCCCAACCCTGACAAGGGGAGATTTCTGGTGAGGTAACAACCATCTTGTCCAAGTTTAGTTGGATACAATGGTTGCAATGGTGAATTTAGCATGGATATGGATTTGATTTGTGGCTAATTGTCCTGCCTTTAGAATAAAAAGATTATTTCAACCAACCATATACAAGGAGGTTCTCCCAGTTGAACCCATATCTTGGTTATCTCATTTCATTAATTATTGTGAATAAGCTGAAGTTTGTATGAAAAATAATTCTATTTCATAAGGATATTCTGGGAAATTATGGGCAACTATCTCCTCTTTTCTTCCTGGTGTAGGACTCGACAATAATGGAAAATCATTATTTCGCTTCTTATGTCCCACTAGGACTACCACTTTGCATTTTCACTGCATTCAGATTACGGTGGGGATTGGTGTACATTTCACCAGCAGAATTTTTTGGCTCCTACCCTATTAATAGTGTTTCCTGGATCTATCGCTTGTAAGGTGGTTGCAACGGTGAAAGAAAGCGGTGCTTCATACCAGTCCAGTTTCAATGTATTCTTTCCCAAGAATATACCTGCTGAAAGTTTTGCTCTCAGCCACTTGATGGGCTGAATGGCCTACTTCAACTCCTACATTCTGTGGTCCTGTGGTGTAGTTAGACACTGCTTCCCACTTCTAGGATAAATCTATTTTTCTTGCGTTGCTTCTGTCTCTGTTCTTTTAGTGTATGTTCACGCACACTGTCCTTCCCTTCAGGGAATAGTGGGGAACTGGTGAGAGGATTCCCGAGCTGATTATCAACCGTGCTACAACAGCAATCCCACAGCTGCATTGGCAGAACTTTCTTCTTCAGCAATGATGGCATCACTTTCAGTGGTTGTGATTTTGCTGAGAGCCCACCCTCCATACAAGTAACCTTTAACCGAGTACAAAGGGAGTTTCTAGTGGAGGCTTGTTGGGTTGAGTTTTGTAGAAGAATCCAGGCCTGAGTTTGTGTAGTAGGATGCTGCTTAATTACGTTTCTTGATATTGAACACAGGTAAGACTTGAAGACGGCAAACTCTGCTAATGTTACCTCACTTAAAATAAAATCCTTCAAATTTCTTTGGCAGACAGAATGGGGAGCCGGATGGAGAGAAGAGACTGTTGGTAGACAGATAAGAGTTGTATTCTTCTTGCCTCATTGCATGAAGTGGGTGTAATGTTTGAACTGGACGAGCACCAACTCAGAAATGGCATTTTCTGGCTCGTACAGGAGCGGTTGTATTGGAAGGAGGAGGCAAAATAAGTCCAGATTTCATCCTTCACTTTAGAAAAGAAAGACTTGCATTTATGTCTCATTTTTCATGATCTCAGGTCATCCGAAAGTGCTTTACAGCCGTCTTACTCCTATTGAATTGTACCCATTGTTACAATGTAGGAAACAAGGAAACACTGCAGCAATTTTCACTTAGCAATGTTGTAATGACTAAATAACCTGTTCTTGTTGCTATTGATTGAGAAATAAACACTGACCAGGACACCAAGGATAGCTCTCTTGCTCTCCTTTAAAATAGTGTCATGGAATCCTCTACATCCACTAAGAGGACAGACAGATTTACAATCTCAGCTAAAAACCTTTTAGCATTGACTAAAGCTTCCTGCACAGGAAGAAATCAGAGCAATGCGGCACCAGATCAGGGAGAGGGCTGCTAGGTTCTCAGATGTAATACTGGAGACTTTAGTGCAGGAGGTGTAAAGGAGGAAGGATGTTGTCTGTAGGGAGTCAGGAGGTCTTCTAGACAGATATTGCAAAGACAGTGGGAGCCATGGATTTTAATGCTAGGGTTCTTGCCCTGAGGTGCAGGGTACTGTGCGAGAAGATGTTCAGGCGTCATACTTGAACAGTCAAGGTCAGTGGATGGATCTTTAAACACCATCTTCCACCAACCCCAGCAGCAACGTCACACATTGCTCAATGCACCAACAATTACCTATCCGCAATTTACATGCTGCACACACACTCAATGCTTCAAGCTTCACACATGAAGTAAAAGCTAAGGGTGGCAGGTGTGACTGCATTTCCCCACATCCTTGGAGAAGACAGTGTGCAGAATTACTGAGGCAGACATACTGAAGCTAAAGCAATAGGTGTCACTGAAGCCATCTATAGTACAATCTTTACGCACCTTTTTAAATCCCATTTCAATATGTTACACCCCTTGCTTTTCTCAAATCCTCCCCTTCCCTCAGACCAAACTTTTCCTTCCATATTTCAGATGCCCCAAGACCCACTATCTTGCTAGCCAGTGGTAACTGAGGATGAAAGCCCAGAAGAAGAGTGTATGTTGGAGGAGGAAGCACTGCTGCTAACACATACAACCACCTGTTCAGATATTGAAACTGTGCATAACTTAGAGGGGAGCATTGAGACAAGATGTGCATATAATGAGTTACCAGGAATGAGTGGGCTGCAAACGGGCCAGGAAGATAGGGCAGTGCAAGTGTCAGCTCGCTGGAGGCAGATGGTTTAGCCGCAGAGGATTTAGAGGAGGATTTAGATGCAGCAGTGTACAGGATGGGCATGCACACTGAAATGCTTGATAAATTGGCAGGACAGTCAGTGAATCTGCTGTCATTGCCAAGGACCATGGAGGATCCTGGCTCCAACTTGGCACAGAGGTTGGATTCCATCCTTCCCAAAACAGAAGAGGTGGCTAATTTCATGGTAACACTTCCCAGTGGTGACTACCATCATGCAACATCTGATGGTCAGTGTTGCAACTTCTCTGGCTGCATGAACAAAATGTGAGTACTGGAGCAGAAGCTGAGATCATAGATCTTTCACCATTCTGGCTCAGAGTGCCACCATTATAACTCACTGCTCAGAGAGATTTGCAGAGTGTCACAGGACACTCAACTCCCTGTCCTCCAGCTGAGTGCTATGATTTCTGAGTCATCACTTTGGCGGAATAGTGACTCAGTGGCACACTGAGGCAGATAAATCTGCTGTGCCCTCTCTTTCTCTATCTATTTCTCGATCTATCTATCTCGCTTGCAAGACAATGCTCAAGCTGCCACCATTGTCCTTCACTGTTGCCTGCCACCCCATGCTGTGGCCATTCATGTTGAGGTGTTGTGTGTGAGCTGGTCAGGTCTTCTAGACAGAGCAGCTTGAATGCATCATGCAAAGCCATCAGTAATCGCCTCCATTGAAAATCACCAGCCTTCCACTAGTAAGCCTGCAGTCATTGGGGTAATACTGCATTGGATCAGTAGACCATGGAAAGGCACCAATAAAACAAGAGAATGTATAGGGTGAATAGTTGGAGTGTTGTGTGCTTATGGAAGTATTGTTGGACAAAGTTAATATGAAATGGTTGCTTTGTGATGTCTTTTATTTCAGAGATTTTATGGTTTGTTCCAAAGTGATTGAAAGCTAGGGAGTGTGGAGCAACCATAATTTGGGATGTTTTCAGGGGAACTAATGTTTCATGAGCTGCTAGCAGACAGATTGTAAGGAACAGTGATGTGCAGAATGCCTCCTCCATGCCTCCACCTTCCCTCCTTCTCTTTCTCCTCCTCCTGTGATTGTTGGCAAATCCCTGGTGCTAAGAATGGGTACCTTATGATGTCTATAGCAGATCATCATGAATAATGAGGCACCTTCCAGCTCACCCCAAGTTGTCTAGGCAGCAGACACATTGTTTCAGGCTGCTGATGGTCTACTGTACAATGTTCAAAGTTGCTCTATGAATAACATTATGGAAGCCCTGTCCACGTGTGAGCAGAGGGGAATCATCATGCTTAGTGGCTGAGAGATGGCTGGAAATGGCTGACTGGTGTTGGATGAAAGTACATGCGAAGCTGTACTTTGGGAAGTGGACATCTCCCCTCTCCCCACCATTCTGCCACCATTTTTGTCATCACTTGGTTCCTGTAGTGCAGACACAAGCAGTGACATAGGACCAAAATTGCAGCATGATTGTTTTGCATTGTCTATCTGGAAGACCACACAGATAATTATTGCCTTTTATGTCAAGGGATGATTCTCGATAATGGTTCGAAACTTGCCTTTTATCAGTTCACACTCATAAACCAAAACAAAATCGAGGTTTTGGGACCTTTTTTGAAAAGCATCCAGCAGCTTCTTTACTGCTTCCATATCCCAAGCTCTGTCTAGTCTAAACAAATTGAGGAATTTGGCACTGAACTGGGTGCAGAAGCCCTCTTTCAATTTTGATAATAAACATGGGCTCATTTGAAGAGGTTTTGTCTAGATTGAAGATAGCCTTTGTGCCCCTGTGCATCTTGCAGAGAGCTCTGCTTTGCTAATGTGGTTCTATTGAGCCTGACTTACAAAGCAGCTACAGCAATGTGTCCCACTGAGGCAAAAGTGGAATCTTTTCCTTTCCAAACTTTATCTTATTAACTTCTGAATTGGTCTTTCAGGAGAAAATAAAATGGATAAGACTAGCCTGAGCAATGATATTGTTCAATGCCTGAATGTGGTTATTGGGTTTAAGATGAATGAGTGTTTGAGGCATTTTTGCTTTATCTACTTGATATTATGCCATAACTTTGTGTTCTTGAAAAATGAGTCAACGGCATTGGATGGCATAGATTAATAGTAGTATATCAAAATAAGCTGAGTAACTTGCACTCAACTGAATGCACAAATTTGATAGCTAACCCAAAGCTTGTTCTCCCCTCCTGATTCTGGAAGAATATTTGGATCTAAAACTTAGTTTTTCTCCCTTTCTAATTCACGTGCTTCTTTCTCAGTTAAATTACTTAAATACAATTTGAGCGTTGTTTGACCAGAGGAGCACAGAGAAGAGTTGCTCCCTCATTCCCTTCCCACGTCTGCAATGGAGAAGAGCGTTTTTAGAGAAGGCAGGCAAGATAATCTACTGATGAAAAACAATGTCACTACACTTTGTGTACTAAAATGATATACAATAAGCAATACTGGAACCAAGAGTTCGTTTGTGCCAAAAAATAATGGCACAACATGTTCATTTTGAGAATTATTGCGTACTTGTTTTTAAGTGCTTCCTATGTGATTGCCAAGAAGATTACTTGGAAATGGAAGGTACCCAATATTGTCTAAGCTTTTTGTTTTCTTTGATATATTTGGAATTTGGAACAAATTTTAATGATAGATTTTTATTGTAGCTTTAACTCAAGCCAAAAAGGAGAAACAAAATCATAATGTTAGAAAAGAAATTCCTGAAAGATCAGGGTTCCTTTATTTATAAGTTTTTTTTCTGGGAATAATCAGATTACTTTAAAATATGTTTGTTCTGTATTTGAAACTACGACACTTCATCCAGGGCATTTTAAAACTACTTCCTGTCCAGGAAATGTTTTAGCAACTAGAATTCCATTTTCCTCAATATACAAGGGCAAATATGTAAAAATAAGAAGAAAATGACAATGTGCCTAGAGGAACGGGTAGAGATGTCAAGCAAATACTTTAGGCTGAATTATTGGGCCCTGCCAAGGGCAGGAACAGAGGTAGAAAGGACCCAAAGATATCGGTGTTGTATGGCAATATCAATCTCGGCATCAGCCATGACCACCAGGGCGGGATCACGATTCTGCCTGATGCCCAATTTGTCTCAATTATGGCACTCAGTATGAGTGCTGCATTGGGTGTTTTTGAGTGTAAGATTCCCCCATTATGCTGCAAGTCAACCTGACTGGATTTGCTCGGTGATCTCCCCGGATGGAAAAATGGCCACCCAAAATCCTTCCGTCTCTGGAATTAGCCAGGGTGGTAACAGCGGGATCTGCACCTTACATCCTCACACCCAGTCAAGTAACCCCGCCTACCACGCCCCCTGCAGCCTGCCATCTTTTTTGAGTTCACCTGGGGAGTTTTGAGGGGGGGATGGGAATTAAATTCTATACTATATCTCTGAAGTTTAGAAAAAAAGAAGTAATATCATTGAAAAGCATGAAATTAGAAACCACAAAGAAACCCTACAGTGCAGAAAGAGGCCATTCTGCCCATCGAATCTGCACCGACCACAATCCCACCCAGCCATATTCCCAAAACGCCACACATTTACCCCACTAATCCCTCTAACCTACACATCCCAGGACACTAAGGGGCAATTTAGCATGGCCAATTCATCTAACCCACACATCTTTGGACTATGGGAGGAAATTGGAGCAGCCGGAGGAAATCCACGCAGACCTGGGGAGAGTATGCTGACTCCACACTGACAGTGATCCAAGCTGGGAATCAAACCCAGGTTTTTGACACTGTGAGGCAGCAGTACTAACCGTTGTGCCACCATGCCACTCCATGGCGAATTTGACAGTATAGCTGCTGAGAGACAGTTTCCACTGAGCTGGAGAGTACAGAACCTAGAAGCATAGGCTCAAATTAAGGAGCTGGTCATTTAGGAGTGGGATGAGGAAAGATCTCTTTAATGAAGAGGTTGTGAATCTTTAGCATTCACTGCTCCAGAAAGCTGTGGAAGCTCAGTCACTGAGTATCATCAAGGCTGAACACAATAAGTTTTTGGACATTAAGAACATAAGAAATAGGAGCAGGAGTAGGCCATCTAGCCCTTCGAGCCTGCCCCACCATTCAATAAGATCATGGCTGATCTGAAGTGGATCAATTCCACTTTCCCGCTTTCTCCCCATAATCCTTAATTCCCCTGTCTATCAGAAACCTATCTACCCGTGACTTAAATATATTCAGCGAGGTAGCCTCCACCACTTCAACAGGAAGAGAATTCCAGAGATTCACCACCCTTTGAGTGAAGAACTTCCTCCTCAACTCTGATCTAAACTGCTCCCCCCTTATCTTGAGGCTGTGCCCTCTAGTCCTGCTATCCTTTCTAATCGGGAAGAATCTCTCTACCTCTACCCTATCTATCCCCTTCATTATCTTATACATCTCTATAAGATCCCTCCTCATCCTACTAAACTCCAGTGAGTACAGACCCAGTCTATTTAGTCTCTTTTCATAGGCTTACCCCCTCATCTCCGGTATCAGCCTGGTGAACCTTCTCTGCACTCCCTCCAAGGCCAATATATCCTTCCGCAAGTGCGGCGACCAAAACTGCACACAGTACTCCAGCTGCGGCCTCACCAGTACCCTGTACAGTTGCAGCAAGACCTCCCTGCTTTTATATTCTATCCCCCTCGCTATAAAGGCCAGCATCCCATTCGCCTTCTTGATCACCTGCTGCACCTGCAGACTGGGTTTTTGCGACTCATGCACAAGGACCCCCAGGTCTCTCTGCACCGTAGCACGCTGCAGCTTTTCGCCTTTTAAATAATAATCCCTCCTACTATTATTTCTGCCAAAGTGGATAACCTCACACTTGCTAACATTATACTCCATCTGCCAGGACCTCGTCCACTCGCTCAGCCTATCCAGATCTCTCTGCAGACTTTCCACACCCTCCACGCAATTTGCTTTTCCACTCATCTTTGTGTCATCAGCAAATTTCGTTACCCTACACTCAGCCCCCTCCTCCAGATCATCTATATAAATGGTAAATAGCTGAGGCCCCAGCACCGATCCCTGCGGCACTCCACTTGTCACCAACTGCCAACCAGAATAGCACCCATTGATACCAACTCTCTGCTTCCTATTAGACAGCCAGTCTTCTATCCATGCGAACACCTTACTCCCAACTCCATGCACCCTAACCTTCTGTAGCAACCTTTTGTGAGGCACCTTATCAACGCCTTTTGGAAATCTAAAAACACCACATCCATCGGTTCCCCTCTGTCTACCGCACTAGTCACATCCTCATAGAAATCCAATAAATTTGTCAAACACGACTTCCCCTTAACAAATCCGTGCTGCGTCTGCTCGATCATACCATTCTTTTCTTGACATTAGGATGTCAAGGAATTAAGATTAACAGTGGTATTGACATACAAGTTCAGCCATGATAAACTGAAAGGTGGAAGAGACTCAAGGGGCAGGCTCAACCTATTCCTGCTCCTATCTCTTAAGCTTTGAAGATGAAGAGGACAAATCTATTTATACAAGAGGGCCTCTCTCAGAAAAGAAAACTAGAGATAATAGGAAAATTCCTAGTAGTTTACCAAATAATGCTTAAAAAAGGTTAACATTAAAATCTTACAAATGCTCTGAAATATTACTCCCAATGTTTGAAACTAAGCACCTGCATGTAAAAAGCTTCAAAGGTCAAGGGACTAGTTGTCAAATGTGAAGTTGTTTTTGGTTATGCTATCTTACATAACCACATTCTACACTGTCCTTAACTAGCATTCACAAATGTGGGCTGCCAGTAGGATTGCTTGTTTTATTTCCCTTTCTGTAGCCTGGAAGTCCTTGAGCCAGTTGTAGTATCCTTGCTGATATCACAGTTAAGATCAGATCACTCAGTCTTTCGTTTGGCATTTGTTTTGCCACACCAGGTGGTATATTTACTCACTGGATCATTGGGAGCCTATCTGGCCCTACTTATAGAATACCTTGTTCCACTTTATTTATTGCATAGGTAAGAGAATTTCTTCAGCAGACTGAGAGATGAAAACCTGCAAATATATTACCAGCATGATGCAAATATAGAGAAAACATTCAAACTTCAAGAAAATGGGATTTGCAACGGTTTCTACAATATTGATAAATTATTGACTCATACACATTGAGGATAAATCATAGCTTGAAATGCTGGATTCTACTAAACATTAACATTTATATTGCTGCCCATATATGTCACATCAGTTGCCAGAATGGTGACTAATCTCTGTTCTTCAGGCACAGTGCAAGGAGAGTCAATCATTCTAACAGCTACATTAAGGAAGCTACATTTCTTCCTCAACTGCAAAGGAAAGATGAAAGGATACATTTGTAGCACCTAAGAGCTGTGTATAAGTTTTATTTTTCCAATTACATTGAAAAGTCATTTTTTTATTCTGGTACTTGTGAAAAATTACTGTTAAGCTAAGGTCTATTGCTGTCCCAAATGCAGTCTTACTTGAAAAGAAAAAAGTAAAGAAAAAAATAATTAGAAGCTACGTACAGTTTTCAGAAAAGATGCTTAACTTGATACATTTATGCAGGTAATGACAGACTTGATGTATGGGGAATATGCAGTGAAGATGGTATATTTGGATTTAAAGAAAATCTTCGGTAAAGTACATCATAGAAGATTAAGTGGTACATTTAGTAGATGAATAAAGAGAGTAGGCACGTAGGTTAAGCAAGGTAATTGACCAGAAAGAACTGCAGGCATCTCCCCTTGTTGGGGACTAATTGTTAGATAGCTTGAGATGAGAATTCTGCATCAAGCATTGGACAAAGCAAGGAAGCAGTCCTCAGTGAAATATAACAGTCTTTATGGGGATTGAAATACCCACCATTGACATCATCTTGCCTAACACTATAGCCATCTGATCAACTGAGCCGCAGGTAAAGCTGCACCTCAAGTAGATAAAGCCTTAGAGGACATTCATGGAATATTGGGTTGGTGGTAAGTACAGAATGTAAAAGTTAAGAAGCTAAGATTTCATCTTGAATGGTGACATTAAATGGTTGTTATCAGATTGACTATCCATTATGGGATTACATTTCAGAGTGTGTAAAATGATTGGCTGATATACCCATTTTGCCATTCCACCAAGGATGAATTTCTACCCCAAGGTGTAATTGTAAATTTGCATAAAAAGCTTAGCAAAAAATTGGTGTGTCACACTATAGGAAGGATCATGAGGCATTGGAGTAGGTTCAACATAATATGTTACTTGATATGAGGAAATAGGAATATATAAAAAGACATAAGGTAGGTTTCTCCGATTTCATCTGTGCCCACTCCACTGCAAGTGAGAATGGAGAATTTGGCGTTCCAGGAAATCTCTAGTCGTGAATGAGGATGGAGGTTTCCGATGATGGAAAGTTGAGGCTGTTTTGATTAGAACAGTGGGAATTGATAGAAGTGTTTAAAATTATGAATTGATGCAACAGAATAAATAAAAACTGAAGTGTCTAAATTCAATAGCAATGATAATACACCTTTCACAAAATGGTCATTGCACTGAACCCATGTGCCAGAATGAAATCCACAGGAACCTTGTTATGGTCTCATTGGAATCAATGTGGAGAACTGTGGGCATCCCCATATGGCTCAATGGTCTGACTCCTACACATTTCAGCAGTATTGACACAGAGCCAACTTGAAGGTAAGCTCAAAGAGAAAGGAGATAGCAAATGGGAGGTGAGGGGGTGAATCCATGGGCACTGGAGCTTGCAGAATTTATAGTATTAATGTGAAAGTTTAGCATCTCTTCGCTCTTTTCAGTTCCACATTAAAGTAAGCCTCTTTTTTAAAAAAACACATCCTGCCTATTTCTTCAGAATGTCCAACTATTCCTTTAAGAAGCAATGGTTAGTCCTCTGTGGACATGACAAATTGTGCTATCAGGAGCTGATTATAAACAAACTTAGCAAATAGATTGTTTAATAGATGCAGAGCTTTCTTTCCAATATTATTTCTGGTGGGCATCAAGACAATGCTAGCAATGGCCCCAAAATTATGAATTTTAACCCAACTCTTTAGCAGTAGGTCCTGCTGACATTATAATGAGGCCTAGGCTCCAATGTCTGGGGAATATTGTGCCTCATCCTTCAGAAGCTGACAAGTTACCTGTGTGGCCACAATCCCAGAAATGGTCATGGCCTGAATTTCAGGACCCTAACTATATGAGAAAGACTTACAACTCTATTTTACAATGCTCGTACTCATGGAGGACAATTAATTATTTCGTAGTTTGCTATCCAAAAATCACAGGTTGACAAACTGCAAGTTTCTATAACACAAACCAATATCCTGAATCACCCAGAATTGGCCAATTAGTTGTTTTTCAACAGTATAATTGTGAATATTGTTGAAATATATTCCTTGAATCAACTTGTACTTAAATATTTCAGTTTGGTATTATGCATTGAAGTACACACCTCTACCTTCAACTCTCATGTAAATTGATTCAGCTAAAGGAAGGTAGTTCTGGTTTGTCTACATCCCTACAGTACAGAAGGACGCCACTTAGCCCATCAAGGCTGCACCGACAACAATCCCACCCAGGCCTTACCCCGTAACAACACATATTTATCCTGCTAATCCCCGCTGACACGAAGGATCAATTTAGCATGGCTAATTAACCTAACTCTCACGTCTTTGGAGTGTGGGAGGAAGCTGGAGCATTGAGTCATAGAGTCACAAATGTTTACAGCATGGATATAGGCCCTTTGGCCCAACTTTTCCATGCCGCCCTTTTTTTAAAAACCCCTAAGTTAGTCCCAATTTCCCACATTTGGTCCATATCCCTCTATACCCATTGTACCCATGTAACTATCTAAATGCTTTTTAAAAGGCAAAATTGTATCTGCCTCTACTACTATCTCTAGCAGCTTGTTCCAGAAACTCACCACCCTCTGTGTGAAAAAATTGCCCCTCTGGACATTTTTGTATCTCTCCCCTCTCACCTTACACCTATGCCCTTTAGTTTTAGACTCCCCTACCTTTGGGAAAAGATATTGACGATCTAGCTGATCTATGCCCCTCATGATTTTATAGCCCTCTATAACATCATCCCTCAGCCTCCTATGCTCCAGAGAAAAATTCCCAGTCTATCCAGCCTCTCCTTATAACTCTATCTATCAAGTCCCAGTAGCATCCTAGTAAATCTTTTCTGCACTCTTTCTAGTTTAATAATATCCTTTCAACAATAGGGTGACCAGAATTGCACACAGTATTCCAAGTGTGGCCTTACCAATGTCTTGTACTACTTCAACAAGACATTCAACTCCTGAATTCAATGTTCTGGTCGTTGAAATCAAGTATGCTGAATGCCTTCTTCACCACTCTGTCTGCCTGTGACTCCACTTTCAAGGAGTTATGAACGTGTACTCCTCAATCTCTTTGTTCTGTAACTCTCCCCAACGCCCTACCATTAACTGAGTAAGTCCTGCCCTAATCTACCAAAATGCATCACTTTGCATTTGTCTAAATTAAACTCCATCTGCCATTTGTCAGCCCACTGGCCCAATTGATCAAGATTGTGTTGCAATTGGAGGTAACTTTCTTCACTGTCCACTATGCCACCAATCATGGTGTCATCTCCAAACTTACTAACTATGCCTCCTATATTCTCATCCAAATCATTAACATAAATGACAAATAACAATGGACCCAGCACTGATCCCTGAGGCACACCGCTGGTCACAGGTCTCCAGTTTTGAAAAACAACTCTCTACAACTATCTGGCTTCTGTTAAGAAGCCAATTTTGTATCCATATGGATACCTCACCTTAGATCCTGTAAGATTTAACTTTATGCAACAACCTACCATGTGGTACCTTGTCAAAGGCCTTGCTAAAGTCCATGTAGACAACATCAACTGCACTGCCCTCATCTACCTTCTTGGTTACCCCTTCAAAAAACACAATCAAATTTGCGAGATATGATTTTCCACTTACAAAGCCATGCTGACTGTCCCTAATCAGTCCTTGCAGCGCTAAATGCCTGCAGATCCTATCTCAAAATACCTTCCACCAACTTATCCACCACAGATGTGAGGCTCACTGGCCTGCAGTTCCCAGGCTTTTCCCTGCAGCCCTTTTTAAACAAAGGCACAACATTTGCCACTCTCCAATCTTCACCTGTGACTATCTATGATTCAAATATCTCGGCTAGGGAACCCACAATTTCCTCCCTAGCCTCACAATATCCTGGGATACACTTCATCAGGTCCCGGGGATTTAGCTACCTTGATGTGCTTTAAGATTTCCAGCACCTCCTTCTCTGTAATATGTACACTCCTCAAGACATCACTATTTATTGCCCCACGCTCCCTAACATCCATGCTTTTCTCATCAATAAATAATGATGAGAAAGATTCATTTAGGATCTCACCCATCTCTTGTGGATCCATACATAGATTACCCTTTTGATCCTTAAGAGGTCCTACTCTCTCCATTGTTACTCTTTTGCCCTTTATGTATTTGTAAAAGCTGTTTGGATTCTCCTTTGTCTTATCTGCCAAAACAATCTCCTGTCCCCTTTTTGCCCTCCTGATTTCTCTCTTAACTCTACTCCTACTCTTTAAGGGATTCATTTGATCCTAGCTGCCTATGCATGTCAAGTGCCTCTTTCTTCTTCATAACCAGGCCTCAATATCCCAAGTCATCCAGGGTTTCCTGACTTTTGCCAGCCTTGCCCTTCACTCTAAGAGGAACGTGTTTACCCTGAACCCTGGTTAACACACTTTTGAAAGCTTGCCACTTACCAGACATCCCTTTGCCTCCCCACCACGCTCCCCCCCCCACCCCCGCAACCAATTAACTTTTGAAAGTTCCTGCCTGATACCGTCAAAATTGGCCTTGCCCAATTTAAAATTTGAACTTTTGGGCCAGATCTATCGTTCTCCATAACTATCTTAAAACTAATAGCACCCAAAGTAAACCCAAGCAGGCACGGGGAGAACATGCAAGCTCCTCATGGACAGTCACCAAAGGCCAGAATTGTGCCCTGGTCCCTGGCATTGTGAAGCAGCAGTGCTAACCACCATGCCACTTGGGAAGTATTTACTCACAGCACTTTCTAAATGGGTTTCTCTGCCTTCAAGATAAAAATCTCCAATTTTAGCCTCACTCCTCACCATTGTACATTTGAGCAATACCACATTATTTAGTTAAAACTATGTCTGAATTTCCAGCTTTTTGAATAACTAAATATTTGGAAGGTTTGACCTTAACCCCTCCAAACAGCAGGCACTATTCTCCAATCTAGTTAAAATTTTGATTATTGCCTGACAGTTCTTACAACAGATGGCTGGAAGGTTGAAGAGCACTGGATACAACTGATTGCTTAAAGTTTATTTTTTTTATTAGTCACAAGTAGGCTTACATTAATACTGCAATGAAGTTACTTCGAAAATCCCCTAGTTGCAATACTCCGGCGCCTGTTCGGGTACACTGAAGGAAAATTTAGCATGGCCAATGAATCTAACCTACGCATCTTTGGACTCTGGGAGGAAACCAAAGCATCCAGAGGAAATCCATGCAGACATGGGGAGAATGTACAAACACAGTCAGTGACCCAAGCTGGGAATCAAACCCAGGTCCATGGCTGCCACCATGCCCTACCCTCTGTTTATACAGTTCTTTCTCCAATATAGCCAATGTGTCCATTAGACATGGTACATTTTTCGGTAGACTTGCTAAAGATAAAATCTTAATTATATTCCGCAAAACACATTTGCAAAGAAGAGGTTTATAATTTCATCCACCTCGAATAGTTTCAATCCTTCTCCATTATAGATAGAGCTAACCTCATAATGGAACTTGAAACAATGAATTAAGCAGATTATTTAATGTCATCTTCGATTTGCAGCTTGTTAAGGCAATAAATGAAGTGCAACAACACGCTCAATTGTTGCATTTGCTCATTAACTAAAGGGACAGTATGTTACTAATAGTGACTTAATGGCTTTTTCTGATAAGTAGAAGCAAACCTTTGAAGTATTCTTCATGGCCCAGAAAATTTATGAGACCAGTAGGAAAAATGTTGCATATTTCAAGCTTTTGGTAATCTAGGCAATTGCTACATTGTGGTTGTAGCAATGACCTTAAATGAGCTTTAGTGCACAACCAGAAAGGGACAGCAATATTTTGTACCAGTAATATTAATGGATGGCATAAAAATCAGACATTCCTAGATAACCTCATGTCCATGACCATGTACCAAATGTGATTTTAAGAGAATATGAGAAAGGTAGAACAATTTCCATAGAATCTCTGCAATGTGGGAGGAGGCCTTTGGCCCATCGAGTGTGTACTGACCCTCCAAAAGAGCACTCCACCTTGGCCTGCTCCTCCGCCTTATCCCTGTAACCCTGCACATAGATCACAGTCAATCCACCTGACTTGCACATTTTTGGACTAATTTATATCATGTCTCCTGTTAGAATAACAACATATTATATCATAAATATTATGTTGTAGATACTGAAAATGTGAAACAAAAGCAAAAAAATGCTCAAAGCACTCAGGATTCTGATTGCATCCATAGGGAAAGAAGCACACTTCAGTCAATGTCCTTTCATCAGAATTAAACAGGGAGTGAAATGGGATTCACCCCCACTGGTGGAAGTAACTCACCGTTGACCGCTGGCAGGATCTTCTGGTGTTTTGCATGGCTCGCTCACCTGCCCTGCTGTTGGAGAATCAGTTGTGGGGATTGCTTTTGCCAGGATTGGAAAATCTAGCTGGCAGGAAGAGCAGAAAATCCTGCCCAGAATCTTTCTCTCTCCGCAGATGTTGACTGTCTTACCTGATGAACATTTCCAGCACTTCCTATTTGTATTTGTTATGCCAAGGCTGCTCCATATACATCACTAAAATACCTGCTATTGGGAGAGGGGAGGGGTGCATTTTTATATTAAAATAAAGTGGCAGCAGGATTAGAATTGTGTTTTGGTTAATGAATGCTAGAGTTCAGATTTCCAGTGTTCAGAATTTTGCGACTAGCAGAAGTGTGACTTAATATTGCATTGTCATTGATCCTGACGATGGAGGCAGACCTCCATTTTTAAGGCCAGAGTTTCTATGAGAATGTGGCCGAAATCTAAAATTCCCTCCTCCCAAAGAATTGTTCAAACAATGCCAATTCAGAATTTCAAAAGTGAAATCAATGCAATGTTATTAGACAAGCATATTAGTGGTAATGGAACCAAGGTGGACAGATGAAACTAATATATTTGACATATGTTATCTAATTGAGCTGCAGAGCAATTCTATGATTCTGTGGCAATAGACGAGTACTTGACATGCGCAAGATCATGGGGAAAGGGCATGGGAATGGCACTAAGCCACAATGTTTGTTTGGAGAGCCAGTGCTGGCACGATGAGTCAAATAGCATCCTTCTGCACCATAATAATTTGAGAACTCTGTAGCGGGCTTGAGGAGCTGAATGTCTTAGTCCTGTCCATGTGTTCCTTCGTAGAGAGCAATAAACAAATGCAATTCGGGATTAAGTGACAATGTTAAGACTTCATTTACCTCTGACTTCTCATTGACTATTGTTCATTCCTACTCCCACCAGCAACCCTGGGCAATGCAAATCTGGAGGTAGCCATTTCCAGTGAAAATTGAAGTCATCTTCAGCAACAGTCTGAAAAGATGAATGGAGGCTTTGGAGACAGTTTTCTGACAGCTACTTGTAAGTTTTTCAGCCTTAAATATTTCTAAATTGGATGTTCTTGTTGCAGTTGCATGATCTGCTTTTCAGTCCCAGTTCTTTTCCCCCATCCTCTTTTAAGGTGCTGCTGCAGTCAATCCTTCACATTTGGCCATGTGTCCAAATTCTTACATACAGATCATTAAGCTTCTTATTGGTGAGTGTGTTTCATATTTTCACCTTGCTGATTGTATTCTCACTAGTATCCAGAAACAAGATTGATTGGTTCCATGCCAATTCGTTGGGGTGGTCATTACCCACCTAAAAAGTACTCAAGATGAAAATCACCCTGATAGTTTAATGTTGTCCCAATTCATGCCATCTAATTATCATAAAGCAGTTGTCAATTTACCTTCCTGAGACTTAATTTTTGGGTTGAATCTTATGTGCCACCCCCCTCCCCCACAGGTATGTTTCCCACAGGCTGGCACGTAAAATAGGGCGAGGTACCACCCTGCACCACCCCCCCCCCCACCTCCCCGACACCCCATTATACAGGCCTTATTACTCAACCTTATGTTTGTCTTTGTCATTCTGAGATTGTCGCTTGTTCTGCACACTGTGATCTGGTGCTGTGGGTGCATGAGTTTTCCAGTGATTGCTTCTCTGCGCTCCATGTTCAGTTCCCTATTGCATCCGCAACTTAAACTTTCAGGACATTAGTGTGTTGAGCTCACTGTGAGGTGCAAGAGATATGTCTGAAAAAAATCATCCTACAGATAATTGAAATTGGCTTCAATGACCCTGCAACTGGAAGAATTTTTATTCTGGATTTACACTACAACCCAATTTTCCAAATCTCTACCCATATTGCAAGTAGGAAAATTATGTCCCCCCTTCCCCACTCTTGAATGTTACATCAAAACTGGCGTAGACCACTATTGGCATATGCAAGCAGGTGTACTGTGTAGCCAATGAACTCTGCACCAATTGGCCCTTATGCATTCAACATGGAGTCTAGATGCCCTACCTTCCACTAACTTAAAACTATTAAGCAGTCCATAGATGGGAAATTTTATATTATCTTAAATAAGGTTCCATTATATCTCAAATGATTTAAGTGATTTATTTTAAAAGATAACGAGGAAATAGCGAGGCATCTTGAGGGGAACTGCTTGATAGAGCAGACGCAGCACGGTTTCCTTAAAGGGAAGTTGTGTCTGACAAATTTACTGGAGTTCTATGAGGATGTGTCTAGGGCGGTGGATAGAGGAGAGCCAGTGGATGTGGTCTTTCTGGATTTTCAGAAGGCGTTTGACAAAACCTCACAAGAGGTTATTGCAGAAGGTCAGGGGGCGTGGAGTTGGGGGTAGGGTGTTAGCGTGGATAGAGGACTGGTTGTCAAATAGGAGGCAGAGAGTGGGGGTCAATGGGTGCTATTCGGATTGGCGGATGGTGACTAGTGGAGTGCCCCAGGGGTCGGTGCTGGGGCCTCAGCTTTTTACCATTTATGTAGATGATCTGGAGGAGGGAACCGAGTGTAGGGTGTCGAAATTTGCTGATGACACCAAGATTGGTGGAACGGCAAATTGTGCGGAGGGTGGGGAGAGTCTACAGAAGGATCTAGATAGGCTGGGCGAATGGGCCAGGAAATGGCAAATGGAATTTAATGTTGGCAAGTGCGAGGTGGTCCACTTTGGTAGGAATAATGGTAGGAAGGATTATTACTTACGTGGCTAAAAACTGCAGCAGGCGACGGTGCAGAGGGACCTCGGGGTCCTTGTGCATGAGTCGCAAAAACCCAGCTTGCAGGTGCAGCAGGTGGTCAGGAAGGCGAATGGGATGCTGGCCTTCATAGCGAGGGGGATTGAATATAAAAGTAGGGAGGTCTTGCTGCGGCTGTATAGGGCATTGGTGAGGCCGCAGCTGGAGTACTGTGTGCAGTTTTGGGCGCCGTACTGACACAAGGATATTTTGGCCTTGGAGGGAGTGCAGAGGAGGTTTACTAGGCTGATGCCGGAGTTGAGGGGGTTGAGCTATGAGGAGAGGCTGAATAAATTAGGCTTGTACTCGTTAGAGTTTAGAAGAATGAGGGAAGATCTCATAGAGACGTATAAGATGATGAATGGGACAGATAGGATAGAGGTGGAGAGACTCTTCCCGCTCAGAAAGGATAGTAGGACTAGGGGGCACAGCCTCAAGATAAAGGGGGGGCAGTTTAGAACGGAGTTGAGGAGGAACTTCTTCACTCAAAGGGTGGTGAATCTCTGGAATTCTCTGCCCGTAGAAGTGGTGGAGGCTACCTCGCTAAATATTTTTAAGACGCGGGTTGATGGGTTTTTGATAAGCGAGGGGATTAAGGGTTATGGGGAGAGGGCGGGAATGTGGAACTGAGCCACGACAGATCAGCCATGATTTTATTGAATGGTGGGGCAGGCTCGAAGGGCTAGTTGGCCTACTCCTGCTCCTATTTCTTATGTTCTTATGTAAAGTTGCCATTGTCCCAGATGACCGTAGGCCGCTCTCCCTTTGAGAGGAAGAACTGACTGACAATGATTTAACTGAAGGGTCACCACAGCTTAAGCAAAAGGGCCATGTTGAAAAGTTTTCTTTGTTTAGAGAATGAGGAGCCAGTATGGGAATTGAACCTGTTTTGGTAGCATCACAAACCAGCAAGCTGAGCTAAACTAACCCTCACAAAACAAGCCACGACATTTCAAACTGCATTTGAAGCACTTCGAGACACATCTAACGTATGATCAGACATGATTTAACTGAATTAAAATTTAATTAACAACGAATGATAGATTTAAAATAAGTCAATTAATTTTCTGTCTTTTTACTGCTTGTAGGGCAAGTTATTCTGTGCGGGCGCTAAGATCAGATATTTACATGTTGACTCCCTGTGATGGATGAAGCTGTTTTAAATGAGAGGTATGCCAAGGAGAAACTTCAACAAATCTTCTGAAATTTATTGTGGCGTTAAACATTAGAGCAGTGTAATGATTGTGAATATATGCATGAAGTTCTTGGATTTCAAATTAATTATAGCAAAAAATCAATATTGGCATGGTGCTTTATACCAAGTGTTGGTTTTCTGTATATTTTCACCATCACATCCTTTAACTTACATAAATGATATAATTCTATCTGCTGGTGTTTACTATAATATTTAAACCAGTAAACCGACTGCTTTATATTCCACTATGAAAAATCTTAATATATATGAGGAAAGAGAGCAGAAAGAGGGCAAGCATGCAGTTTAAATGACCTTGTGGGACTTAGTCATATCCATTCTACTGTCCTCCCACCACTTCTGATCTTAATTTGCTGTCTTGAGTAGGCTTAAGAGACACCAGAGTGCAATTGTAACTGGAGGCCTGCATGCAGAAGCCATAGTGGCTTCTCAGCAAGGCTAATTTAATAGGGAGAGCAGCAAGGGCCAGAAGAAGCTCAACAAAGTAAGTGGATTTTCTTTTCTTAAATCTCTTGTTGGGCCTTGATGAACAAAATTGTTTCTGCACCCCAGAAGGAGAATTTAGGAATCTGTGACCCGGGGTTTCTCACGTTGGTGAATGGGGAGACTCTCCCAACCTCCTCACAAAAACACTAAAATGCTGGAGACTTATCTTTCAGAACTCCATATGTGCTTCTTGCTGGGTTCACATGAGAGACTGATGAAGCTTAAAATGATGGGCAGCACAGTGGCACAGTGGTGAGCACAGCAGCCTCACATTGCCAGGGACCCGGGTTCAATTCCAGCCTTGGGTGACTGTGTGGAGTTTGCATGTTCTCTCTGTGTCTGCGTAGGTTTCCTCCGGGTACTCTGGTTTCCTCCCACAGTCCAAAGTTGTGCGGGTTAGGTTGATTGGCCATGCTAAAATTCCTCCTTAGGTTAGAGGGATTAGCGGGTAAAATATGTAGGAATAGGGGGGTAGGGCCTGGGTGGGATTGTGGTCGGTGCGGACTCGATGGGTCAAAGGGCCTCTTTCTGCACTTTAGTGCCTGACACGGGAATTAGCAGAGTTAATGTGTGGGGTTACAGGGATAGGGCCTGGGTAGGGGTGGTTTGACAGGCCCAATGGCCTCCTTCTGCATTGTGGGGATTCTATGATTCTATGATGCCCAGGAATCAAACTGCTTCTGTGTATAGCTGGATGGATTGACGGCACAACTCCTAGTTTAAGTTAAAACTGGAGCTAATTTCGGTAACCATTTTGTTAAGATTGTAAAAAAAATGGAAACCTGATATTGTAACAGTTGCAACTATGAATGGAAAAAATACAAAGTAAACCAATTTTTATCATCATTATAGTATATATATTTCTGTTTATCCAGTAGCTCGGATTCAAAGTATCATCTCACAAGTAATACTTGTGCCTTGTATGCAACCTGTTAACATTTGTCAAAAAAGTGGACAATGTCGTATTCAGTACAAGCTTAACACTATTATTGAATCTGAGAGTGTTTCAAGTATACAATATCTGATTTCACACTGATATGTATACAGTTAAAATACTGAACACGCTTCATTATACTGTCCAACAGCTCTTTATTAAAGTACATTAGCTTTGAAAATTTAAAGGCATTCAAGTGAATTTATGTCAGGTTGTTTTGGGGAGCACGTTACAGAATAAAAATCACACTCCATCATATGTTATTGTCAACAATTTACATGGTGTAAACACACAGCTGACAATAAATCAGCAACACTTTTTGATGGCTTTATGTACTCAACTATTTGAGTGTAGCCGTCATTATAGGGATGGTTACTTACTAAACAATGAATTGACAAGCAGCCCCAACTATGCATTAGCTGTACTGATTTCAGATATTTTGATGGCTTAGCTGCAGTATCCATGGTTACCTGCTATTCTGATTGGCTGTCTCCATGGAAACAGTGGTCACTCAATCAGAAAGATACACCAGTAACAAACTTTTACTATCTCCCCTTTCCTCTCCGTACTAGTAATTTTTCTGACATAACCTCGAAATTAAGTAAGGGGAGTATTGAAAAAGAGGTGTCTAAAATCACATGGGAAAACTGATAGTAAGTTCACCGTGCCTGAGACAACCATCATTCTATTTCTGAGTTTGGTGTCAGTTACATGAGCTTTGACCATGAACAGTATACTTTGCATAGCGTGTAAGAAACAATACTTCTCATTGCATCCCAATACATGTGACAGTAATAAATCAATCAATGACGAGGACCCACATCTTAACTACAGTATTGAAAGGATCAATGAAAGATCGGCAATAGACAAAAAGTGTCAAGGTTTTGAGATGTTCATTATTGCCTCCCTTACTGTACTGATGTGGCCTATGAGGAGCTGGAGAGAAAAAGAAAACAAGTGCGACACTTGCATTTCCAATCTCCGGGCATCACAAAATGATTTACAGCCATCGAAGAACTTGTAACCACAATTTTAATCTATGAAAGAATGTAGCAATGGCAGGAAGAAACATGTTTCTCTTACAAAGAAGACAAGGATAGAGGTGGCCCAAGAGGTCAATAACATGAGCATTACGGCACACCCATGGATTCAGTACAAAAAATGCTTTAATGATATTACCACATCAGGCAAAATGAGTACAGCTGCAAACTCACCTATGCCTGGTTCTGCATATCATCTCATCCACACTGCCTTCTGGACTACTGCATTACATCACTCCTCTGACCTTGCTCTCTTCTCTTTTCATATACTTTCTCACACCTTAATTCTCTCCATCGACCACCCTCATCCTCTTCATGTGCTCATGGAGATCAATCTCTCAAGAGGAACTGATTTCCTCTGAGGTCACACCATCACAGGACTATCACTAGGCACTCATTGACTCAGCTATTTGCACTTTGGTCGGGCCAGTTCGACATGGAATTTCACCTAGTGACTGATTGAAAGTTTAGAATTAAGCAAGAGCAGATGGTAGTGGAAAGAAACTGTGGAGTGTCCATGTCGGGGAGTGTAGTCTTTTCTAGTTGTGTCTAGCTGAACTCAGATGCTGCACTTTGGAGATGTTGATAGAAAGGAGTTTCATTCAGGAAAAGCAGAGAATGTGGGTTGCACTTTCCAAGTAGGGGACAAAATAGTTTTTGGAAGGCTATCTTTTGATTTTTAAAGCTACATTGTGCTTTCCAGGAGCTCCTTTTTTGTCGGCACTAATTTCTTTATTGGACGCTGTAGTCACATAGTAACATGACTTCTGTATTTGTGTTG
Source organism: Carcharhinus amblyrhynchos (assembly GCF_965287045.1). Taxonomy (NCBI): domain Eukaryota; kingdom Metazoa; phylum Chordata; class Chondrichthyes; order Carcharhiniformes; family Carcharhinidae; genus Carcharhinus; species Carcharhinus amblyrhynchos. Next base: position 45,288,586 of record NC_137336.1, read on the forward strand.
ACATATGGGATATTTGGGCTCAGACTGAAGCAGATTTAGAATAACTTAATATCCTCGATAATGATTACCCCTCCAATAAATGTAAAACTATAACACACAAGAAAAGCATTAGTTTCTAGACACAACAGTATTTAAATTGGCAATAGGTATAAGGTTACCAGTATACAAGAGGTTTTTGTTAAAAAAATGTATTTTCTAGTCCCAGGCACACTTCACAGAGGAATCCACAGAAGAATGCACGGAGTCCCTAAGTGTAGTAAGTGGCCATTCGGCCCAGCAAGACTGCAACGACCTTCTGAAAGAACATCCCGTTCAGGTCCTCCCCTCCGCTCTATCCCCATTACCTTGTGCATTTACCATGGCTAACCTTCCTACACTTCTTTTGACACTAAGGAACATTTTAGCAATCCACCTAATTTGCACATCTTTGGACTGTGGGAGGAAACTAGTACATTCAGAGGCAGACAAGGGGAAAACATGTAAAGTCCACACAGATTCTCACCAGAGGCTGGGATTGGACCTGGGTCCCTGGTGCTGTGAGGCAGCAGTGCTAACTTCTATGCACAGAGAGCTGTCACCCTAAACACATCTTGCTGTTTGTGGAAGACAGTTCAAAACCTCTGCCATCTTTTGTGTATAGAACTGTTTCCTGATTACTCTCTCGAGTGATCTGGTTCTAATTTTTAGTTTATCCTAGCTAATCCTAGACTCCTCTCAATTAATTGATCATTTTCCTAATGACATTTATTGAATGTAAAGCACTTTGTGATGTCTTAAGGTCATAAAAAGCACTATAAAATATAAGTTATTCATTACTGTTTGAGATCTTACTTTATACAAAATGGTTGCATATTTGTCTGCTGTATTTGCTCTTGTCTTTCCTCCTGTTCTTCCTCGTCCGCTCCCTGGAAGTGTCTGCAGACATCCTGCCTCATTTCTCCTGTGGGTCTAAACTTCGGCACTGTGCAATATTGTGCAGAGTGCAATATACAATGATTAATCTGACTTTTGGGTACTGAAGGATGCCTTCAGATCTGTCTGGGCATCTGAAGCATATGATCAGCATGCTGACGGCTTAATAACTGAAACATCCCATGGTATAGTACTCATTATAGCACTATTGGGCTTCAGTCACTATCAACAGGCATTTTTGAAGGGGAATGTTCCTTGTCTCCAAGCAACCACCCTTTAAGTGCACTTGAGAGTTCAAAAGTCTCAAGGAGGTTGGGTGTCACAAGACAAACATCTTAGCAGCTGCCCAGGAATCTGGACAAAAATAACCCAATAATTTCACACCAACTGCACATGGATGGAGTGAAGACCTTTGCAGATCACAAATATTCCTGGATTATTTGGTATTGAGGTGGTGTGTTGCTATGAGTGTGCAGTGAGTTATACTTGTATCTGTTTGAAGCCAGCCAGCAATGCAAGCCTTACCACCCACGCATTCTAACTTTCATTATTCTAGTCTAATTGCACACACAATTGTTGGTTGTGGCGAGCATCCAGCAGTCACCAGACTTATGCACTTCCGGTCACTGACTGAGTTTCGGAGATGTATCTTCAGTATAACACTGGAAAAACCAATGGCACAAAGGTTGAGAGTGGTTATTCTCACAGGCACTGGTAAAGCGTAGGTACCAAGTCCAGCTGGGAGGAAACAGCACCTGTGTGCCTCACTTGACAACCTGAGCTAACGCCACCATTCAGAAATGTCAAGGAAACATCTGCCTTTAGACCCTGTGTAATGGTCACTGCCTCCTGTGAGGCCTCCCCTCTCTGCTGCCACTCCTCTGTGCTTCTCCCCTTCTGCTGCTTCCCCTCTCTGCTGCCCTCTATCTGCTGCTTTCCCTCTCTGCCATTCCCCTATCTGCCGCCTATCTCTCTGCTTTTCCCCTCTCTATTTCTCTCCTTTCTCTTCTCCCCTCTCTGTCGCTCCCCTCTCTGTTTCTCTTCTCACTGTCATTTCCCTCCCTGCTGCTCCCCACCCTTTCTCTCCTCTCTGTCACTCTCTTTTCTGTCACTTTCCTTTCTGTTTCTCTCCCCAGTGCACTGTTCTCACTGCTGCTGCCCTCTCTGTTTCTTTCCTCTCTGCCGCTCCCTTCTCAATCATTCCCCTTTCTCTTTCTCTCCCCTTTGCACTCTCCTCTGTCCTGCACCCCTCTCTGTTTCTCCCCTCTCTGTCACTCCTTCTCTGCCGCTTCCCTTTCTGTTGCTCCCCTCTGCTGCTCTCCTCTCTCCTGCTCCTTCTCTGAAGACTTTCTGCAAGGCTCTGAATAGCAAGCTGCTGTTGCCATTGCTTATCATATTGTGTCTCACTCAAGATCAAATTTCACACAGCTAGTTCCGATGAAATTCGGAAAACCTCCGAAGTGTAGAAAGGAAACACAAAAAATACTGTGCATAAATCTTTTCTCACTAGTAGGTAAAAATTCAGTGTAAAGACTAACTATTTAAATTAGCATCTCATACAAGACACTAGTTAGACCTCAGTTGGATTATTGTCTATAATTCTGTGCACCACACTATAGGAAGGGAGTGAGTGAACTGGAGAGAATGGGGATGAGGTCCACAAGAATGGTTCCAGGATGAGAAATTTCAATTATGAGGATAGATTGGAGAGGTTGGGAGCATTCTCCTTGGAGAGAAGAAGATTAAAAGGAACCAAAAAAGAAAATGCTGGAAAATCTCAGCAGGTCTGGCAGCAATTGTAAGGAGAGAAAAGAGCTAACATTTTGAGCCCCGACGACCCTTTAGCAAAGCTAAAAATCATAGAGAGTGAGAAATCTTTATATTGCAGGGTGAAGGAAGGAAAGATGAATCATAGCCACAAAAACAAGGGGAAAGGTTGCTAATGGCAGTTCATAGAGAGAATAAAAGGTGTGAATGGTCAAACAGCAGAGAAGATGAAATCAGAGGGTAAGTTGTGACAGATGAAGATGTGGGGGGAAGTGGGGGGGGGGAACGGATGGGACAGCGGTAAAATTGAGAAAAAGAGGGGAAAGGGGAAGAGAAGGGGAGGAAAGGTAAGGAAAGGGGGGGGGACAAAATAGGGGGAAAGGGTGAGGGGGGGAGAAAAATAAAGAAAGACAATAAAAAAGTAAAAAGTATAGAACAGTTAAAAATGAAATGAAATGAAATGAAAACAAAGGGGCCGAGGTGGGGTAAAGATAATCATCTGAAGTTGTTGAATTTGATGTTGAGAACGAAAGGCTGTAAAGTGCCTAGCCAGAAGATGAGATGCTGTTCTTCCAGTTTGCGATGAGCTTCACTGGAACATTGCAGCAGGCCAAGGATAGACATGCGAGCATGGGAGCAGGATCGTGTGTTAAAGTGGCAAGCAACAGGAAGGTTAGGGTCCTGATTGCCTTTACTAGGATTTGACTATTGATTTAGCTTTGACAAAGGGTCACCTTGACTCAAAGCATCTGCTCTTTTCCCTTCTTACAGATACTGTCAGACCTGCTGAGATTTTCCAGCATTTTCTCTTGTGGTTTCAGATTCCAGCATCTGCGGTAATTTGCTTTTATCCGAGATTAAAGGAAGATTTGATAGATTTGTTCAAAATCACGAGGGGCTAGATAGGGAAGAGAGTGTTCCCGCTTGTGAAAAGATCAAGAATGAGGGGGCACAGATTTAAAGTGATTTTCAAAAGAAGCAAGTGTAATGTGAGAAAAGTCTTGGTCAAATGCTGCCTTGATGTCGAGAGCTGTCACTGACACCTCACCAGAAATAGATTGCAACGTAGAACAGTTAGTGGAAGTCACAATGCAGGATGATAGAGTAAGCCCTCCAAGAGTTTTCTATTGTATTTGAGTTTAGTAAGCTCCTCTTGTTCAGAAAGTAATGAGAATAGCTGTGCAGGGATTCAAAAAGAGAAACATCTGTGATAGTGACATCACACAAAGTATTGCAGGGTTCTTACCAAAAAGTGGCAGAGTTTTGTTTTGGTGAGAAAACAAGACCTTTCCACCCCTCTGATCATTGGCCCTTCCCCCTCCCACCTCCCACCTGATCATTGGCACCTTTCACCCCCCACAATAATCAGCCCTTCCCCACCTCCCAAATCATTGGCCGCTTTCCCCCCACCCCCAATCGCTGGCCCTTTCATCCATCCCCCCAACACCCATCACTGGTATCCCCTGTTCCTCTGTCTGTGTCTGGCCCACAACCAAATCTGAATAGATCTCCCCTCGCCCATGAGGGTCCCCTTGGTACAGGTCAGCACTGCCAGGTTGGCACAGGCATGCTGCCAACCCGTCAGTGCCAACCACTTGTCAAGGGGCAATGCTGGGGGCATTGCCAGGCCACTGTCTGGCCATGTCCCTCTCTCCCAGGGACTGTACTCAACCTTCACGACCCCAGGGAGACGCCCACAATAGGTTCACATCTAGGTGAACCTGTCTTAAATGGCACCAATGTGCTGTCAGACTGACACCCGCTAAATACCAGGTGAGGGGGATGTCCTGGAGAGAGTGCTCACTGATGACATGCTAATGTATTAAAAAGAACTTCCTGGGTTCCTGATGCATGTTTCGCTGGCGAGATGGCTGAAAGATCAGAACTTGGAAACACGCTGGCTTGAATCATGCTTTCTGAGTCACTCTGGATTTTGAGTGCATGTCACCATTCCCATGGACAGAGAGCATAGGTTCAAAGTCACCCCCGAATCAGCAAGCATGCTTTATCACAGAGAAAATAATGAAATTTGTCTGTTTTGAAAGGGTGGGAATTCAGACACATTATTGATTTTAAGAGTAATGGAAACAAAATTGGAAATATGTTTCCATTAGTTGTCAAGAGCAAGCTGAATACAGACTTGCTTTTGAACACTGCAGTAACAGATAAGAGCAATGAATGAAGTAGATGATAACATCTACCACAGGCGTTACACAGGAGCTAAGGAGCTGATTATTGTAGGCAGACAGCGCATGTTGATTTCTCATCGCTATGTGCTACCCACCATATTGAATTGCCCTTCACCAAGGTGTATTGGGAGTATCATATGGAAGTATCAAAAATGCTCATTATAATTTTTCAATTGGGAAATTGGACTTCCCAATGCCTGATTCACCAATTAATAACTCAATTAGCAAATCACAGCATTCACAGACAAAAGGATGCTTAGATAGCAGACTTGTTGCTGCTTTGTTCTTCTAGGCTGCTGGTTAACCCTATATGTTTTCTGGTCAATTTTCTGCCTTCTACAATTGAATTCTGGGCTGGGATTCTCCCAAAAAAATTCTAAGTTCCCAACATGTGGGAAAATGGGATTTTTTTTAGCATGATTTCCAAAATGAATCTCCAACACTCTGTGCATCACAGAGTGCACGAGCAGGATTGACCCTGAAATGCACGGGATGGGGCCTATTTCCATCTGAGAGGCAGGTAGCATAGCGCTGAGCAGGCCAGTGTGCCTGCACCGATCTGTCAACGCAGAGTGGCAGTTGCCCCCCCCCCCGCCCCCCCTCCACTTCCCCATTGCCGGCCTAACAACTCCTCCACCCCTGATCGCTGGCCTCCCATACCCCCCTGATCCAGCCCCTATGTGTCCCCCTCTCCCCCAGCCAGCCCTGATATCCCCAACCCCCACTCCCAGGCAGCCCTGAGATCCCAGACACCCTTCGATTCCAATGACTACCCCAATATTTCCCTGCTCTGATAGCCCTGCTTTCCCTCCCTGATAGTCCCAACACCTTCCCCCACACCCCCGCTGACCAGGCCAGAGTACCTTCCCTCTATGGCCAGCCCTGATCACCCTCACTCCCGCTGTCTGTCACCAATCCCTATTGCAGTGTGGCAGCAGGCCCCCACAAATGATTGCCCTCCCAATAGGCCCCATCCAGTAAGCCCTGCCCTCCTCTGGCCATGCCCCCTTGGCACAGCCAGGTGGATAGTGCCAAGGTGCCCATTGAGCAGTGCCAGAGTGCTCCCTACACCAAGAAAAATGCTTCCATTACCTTCCAAACGTACAGAGTGAAGCAGGATGAGAGAACACTAAACTCTGTAAGCAGCGCACACTTCCCCAGGATTCAAGGTGCCATGGGCTTTGTCACATCTCCCTGTATGCTCTCCATCACCATCCTGATATCATTCTGAATAGAAAGGGCATTTCTAATTTCTGAATAAACTTGTTTTGCAATCACAGATAGTATACATCATGGAGATATTTACGCAGTTTCCTGGCAGCCTTCATCATTCATTCATCCTGTACCAATCCTTGATGTTACCTTTACTCAAACCAGGCAGTAAGATCATAAGTTGGCTCCTGGGTAACATTTGTCAAGGAGTAGAGTTTGAAGTGATGTATTTCCGTATTGTTCAACATTAGGATATAAGAACATAAGAACTAGGAGCAATTGTAGGCCATCTGGCCCCTCGAGCCTGCTCTGCCCTTCAATAAGATCATGGCTAATCTTTTCATGGACTCAGCTACACTTACCCACCCACTCACCATAATGCTTAATTCCTTTACTGTTCAAAAATTTATCTATCCTTGCCTTAAAAACATTTAATGAGGTAGCCTCAACTGCTTTACTGGGCAGGGAATTCCACAGATTCATAACCTGTTGGGTGAAGATGTTCCTCCTCAACTCAGTTCTAAATTCATCTCATTGAGATCTCATTGAGACATATAAGATGATGAATGGGATGGATAGGATAGAGGTGGAGAGACTCTTCCCACTCAGAAAGGACAGTAGGACTAGGGGGCACAGCCTCAAGATAAAGGGGGGCAGTTTAGAACGGAGTTGAGGAGGAACTTCTTCACTCAAAGGGTGGTGAATCTCTGGAATTCTCTGCCCGTTGAAGTGGTGGAGGCTGCCTCGCTAAATATTTTTAAGACGCGGGTTGATGGGTTTTTAATAGGCAAGGGGATTAAGGGTTATGGGGAGAGGGCGGGAATGTGGAACTGAGCCACGACAGATCAGCCATGATCTTATTGAATGGCGGGGCAGGCTCGAAGGGCTAGATGGCCTATTCCTGCTCCTATTTCTTATGTTCTTATGTAAATCTGCTCTCCTTTATTTTGAGGCCATGCCCCCTAGTTCTAGTTTCACCAACCAGTCGAAACAATATCCCTGCTTCCATCTTATCGATTCCCTTTGTAATCTTACGCGTTTCTATAAAATCTCCCCTCATTCTTCTTAGAAATAAGGTATAGGTTTAAGTGAGTTTCATTTAGTGCTTCTGTGTAAGGAAAGGTAAACCTATCATTAAATTCATGTTAAACAAAGCTGTTTGCACGTATGGGGATATTTGGTTTCCGTTCACACTGATCTTTTGAGCCAGGATTCCATCTGGGATCTTCCCATCCAGCAGTAACATCAACTGCCACCATAACGCATCCCCTCCAGACATGGCTCGTGATTACTGGGAAAAATAGGGCTATGTTCATCATAGTGGGTGGAGTGCATACACATTGGTATAACAGTCATGCTGAAGTTTATGATAGAAATCCACCTCCTAACTTGGATAGTGCTCTCCAGCAGGGAAGTTGGTATGTTGGCTGGGGTACATGAATTCCAGCAAAGCAGCAGCTTTTAAATACAGCACAGCCTCTGCACAGTGAGTTGCATGTCCCTGTGGATACCAATTCTTCTCTGCTGTAGGTCAATGGGCAGTCTTTCCAAAGTCTTCAAAATGAGCAGCTGCAGTTCCTTATGTTCTGTCTTTCCTATTTTTTTTTCTGAAACTGAAAGTTTCTTCCGGCCCTTAAATTTGAGAAACAGCTCCAAAGAACAGCTTCCTGATTAGATATCCTGCTCACACATGCAATAGGCTCTTCACATCTGGATCATCCTGCACAGGGAACATGGAAAGGATCTGATCTTGCTGCATCCTGGAAAGCCACTCTATGAAAACTGTGTAGGCCAATTTTGTGCTTAGCACAAACTATCTGCTCAAATGTTTTGAGTCCATTTCTTTAACAATTTTATACAATTGGTAATTGTGTTTCAGGTAATTGATAATCCTGCTGATTGAGTAGCAAACCTGTTGTCCATCCATTTCCCTTCCATTTTGCTATCACTTGGTACCTAACTGTAGCATTCTGGAAATTATTGTAATGTATATTTCTTTGTATGTTTCATGATGTATTCTGAACAAAGATTTATAATTGACGGCAATTGCAACTGCTTTCTGTTTTACATTTAGTACGAATGATGGCGAGCCACATGAAGTCCCTGGTTTCTCTACGGTTCAGAAGGCAGTTCTCATCACGTTTCTTTCAGCTATTATGATAATGACTATTTTGGGAAATCTACTGGTTATGGTAGCTGTATGCAAAGACAGACAGCTACGGTGAGTGGTTATACAGAATAACAATGTGCATCTAAACTGAAATCTGACAATGGATGCTATTTTGATTTTCATTGCACTTTTCTAGGTAACTGAGTTTCTATACCACCTATTGATTGTCAAAATGCTTCAGTTGCTATTGTTATGTTAATCTGTGTTGAAGAATCTCCAACCTGCCTATGAAAACTATGTGCACTTGCTATGCATCAGGAGGGAGAAGAATCTCTGTAGCCTGTAGAAAATATCTATATGGAAAGAAAAACATTGAATTGGCTATTTTTTTTTCCCAGTGAGTAATTTCAGCCATTCAAAAAATAATTTCTGCAAGAAATTGGATTGGAAATTGCTGGGGCCCAATTCCGGGTGAAATTGCGGCAAAGTGTAACCTCCGCCCACCTGCCCTTCCGAAGGCTGGAGACACCAAATTCAGTGAACTGAGACTTTTGTACAACTGGAGCTTACAAGCGTTGGCCAAACTACCCCAAGTCAATCTGCCCATCTAAGGTGAAGGAAGTATTGCCCTCTGGAGGAATAAAGGGCCAGTCAATATTTTTCAGAATTCTTAGATTGTAGTCACTCAAAATAAAAAAAAGTCAGGTCTTTGCAAGTCCTCAACAGTACTTTGGCTAGATCTTAACTGACATGAGTTTGACTGATACCTTTTAATGGCATAAAATCTGGAAGGATCGGGAACTCCCACAAGAGGCCTTTTGACATGGAGCAACAAGTATATGTGTTCCTGGTTCCCTGACTGGAATTTTGGATGTAAAATGGTGGAATACTGGTAGAATCATGTTCCAACCCATTTTCCAGTCTCTGGCCACCTGGAGCCCTCAGTCACTTACATTCTCTCCAGTCTAGGAATTTCAGCTTTATTATAGAATTGGAGGGCAAAGTATAATCTTGACGATGGGGGTGTGTGTTTGTGTAGAGGGGGATTTTGCTTGCTGACCCACAGGCCTTTTCCTGGGGATGTCTGTGCTGAATTAGGTACAAATCATACACTTAGGATCGTAGAATCATAGGACGCCTACAGTGCAAAAGGAGGCCATTCGGCCCATCAAGCCTGCACCAACAACAATCCCATCCAGGCCCTATCACTGTAATCCCTCATATTTATCTTGCTAATCCCCTGACACGAAAAGGCACTTTAGCATGACACATCTTTGGACTTTGGGAGGAAACTGGAGCACTTGGAGGAAACCCATGCAGACACAGGGAGAACGTGCAAACTCCACACAGACAGATCCCTGGCACTGTGAGACAGCTGTGCTAACCACTGTGCCACCATGCTGTCCTTAACTGGGCTGTGGCACACCTTTCTCAGGATCAATGAGCCTGGGATTGGAAGTCCCACCCACTGAGAGCTGCTGGCTGATCATATGGTCTTCATTGCACATCACACCAATGGGAAGGCAGAGGCTGATGCCAGAAATGCATATTTATTGCACAAGTGCACAATAAAGAAACCCCAACTTGAGTATTGCATCCAGTTCTGGTGCAATACTTCTTCACTATGCTTGAGGAAGAATGCAAGGGTCTTTGAGAGGTGCAAAGGAGATTTAACAAAATGGTTCCAGGGAAAAGGGACTCTGGTTAGGTTGGAGAAGCTGGGGTTGATCTCCTTGAAGCAAAGGAGATTGAGGGCTGATTGCGAGAGTTGTATAAGATAGTAACAGATTTAAATAAGATGGACATGAAAAGCTATGCCCATTAGTTGATAGTACAAAGGATAAGCAACACAAATTTAAGGTTTTGGGCAAGAAATGTATGGGGGATATGAGCTGGAACTATTTCTGGGGTATCTGGAATTTTCATGCATCCCCATCCAGTAAACAATGTGGTATACTTTTGACCACCTTGTTTGTAAATTTTTCATGCGGCCTTGTCGGGGTTCAGCTTCCCTTCCCTTGTTCTTCTCCATCCCCCTCCTTGCTCCTCTGTCATTGTGAGCCCTCGCCTTTCTTCACCCCTCGCACAGCCCTCCCTTCCACATTGCCCTCCTTATCTTTTTTTTCCCAAGATGGCACCGGAGTGAAGTAACTTCTTGCAAGCTGTGCCCAGCATACCTCCTAATTCTATCTTTTACTCTCGATCTATGCTTCTAAAACTTAATTCGAACTCTTTCAAACTCTCTAACAATGCTTAATTCAATTTTTATGACTGTATTACTACATTCTGCACTCTCTCGTTTCCTTCTCTATGAACGGTATTTTTTGACTGTATAGCGTGCAAGAAGGAATACTTTTCACTGTATGTTAATATATGTGACAATAATAAATCAAATCAGATTCATCAGTCCACCACAAACAAAACCCAATAAGAGGAAAAATATCTAAAAATATATTAATGTTCCATATGTGCAATGTGACATCCAAGTGACTTTTCATTGCATGTTAGCATCACTCCTATTACACAATTATACTTAGAGCCCATTACCCTTTGAGTGGTTTATTCATAATTACCCAAACCCTTGTACTCATTTTGAAATCCAATGGGTTACCAATGAAACATAGGGCGCTGTTGGAAAAACAGTTGTGAGAGAAGTATCAGTTTAGCAGTTTTCCTTTTATAATTAAAAACCTGTGAACAAAGAAAGACTGTACCATTTTGAAAATGGGAATGAACTTTGCAAACAATAATAAAACAGCCAATTGTAACTATGTTGCTTCAAAATTTCTCAAATAGCTAATAAGCGATTTCATTAAAATACTTATTGTAACATGCAGAATTTATGTAGAACAGCAAATTTTTTTGAAAAAAATGAGAAAGTCTAACAAATGTGCAGCTAACCGCCGTGAAAATAAAGTGTATAAATCCTTGATGGGGATTGCGGGGGGTGGGGTGGGGGGGTGGGGGGCGGCGGGGTGGTGCCGGGGGGCGGGAGGTGGGGTGGTGCGGGGAGTGGAATGGGCTCCAGGAATATAAAAGAGACACTGGGTATGGCAATATACACATCAATTTATCAGCAGGATTCTGGCAGCAGAACTTGCACAATTTGAAGAAAAGTACAAACATTAAGCTTGAATATGACTGCAGCATAACGACAAAGGACACAAATGGATGAAAAGGAAATAGTAGGTATTAGAAATTTATGGAAAATTGTCATTCAAATGCATAGAAATGTTGGACAGTAGCTTTGGGATAAAAAACATAATCTGGCTGATGGAATGCAGTGACCAGTAGAAGAGAATGCAGATTAATGCAAATCAAATTGCACTTACCATAATGGGAGAGAAAATGTACTGCAAAAAATCTCTTTGAGAAAAATCCCCCAATTTAAAACAAAATATTATTGCGTGGTAAACAGTTGAGTCTCAACGTAATGCTGAATATGGGTTAATATGGAATGTGATGCGCACATTACGTAATTTATTTACATCTTTTTTTCATTAGTGTCATTGAACAGAAGAAAGTGTATGTGTAGTTTAGTATTCAGTGTGCAAACAATCTGAAAGTGTATTGAAACTTTTATTTAAAATGTCTTGGTGATCATTTAACAGTACTAGTCAGTGACAAATGGTATTATCAGACAACTATTGAACCCGAGTCTCACACATCATTAATATGGCTTTCGGCGATAATTTATAAATACATTGTTATGTGTATTGTGCTCCTCCAACCCCCATTATAAATCTGATGTGATGGTATTCAACTGCTTCCCTTATGTTATAAAGAAATGCATGCCATCTGTAAGCTGCTGAGAAGCCTTATGAGTCATCTGATGGAGAAATCACATTATTTTCCCCCTTCAAAACATTCTTTCCTTAACACTGTCAGCCACACAGATAAGAAGATGTATTTCTGGTTAATGGAAAGGGTGATCAAGTCCATTAATAGATGTTGTACATCCTGCCTTCATGATTGTGTCACTTTGGCTTCTAATTGCTCCTAGACAAAGAGGAATACAAAGGATGAACGTTGGAAAATCGGGAAGATTATTAGGTAGAAGCAGCCTGAGAACAAATATTTTCGGTGCAATTGAATGAAGGCCCCCCCCACCCCCCTCCAAGAGCAGGAAACAAGGTAATTGTGTGGGAGGCAAAATGTCAGCTTCCCAGCAATGAGATGAAAGTCAGGAAATGAGTTGATGGAGGGTTAATGTGGAATGTAGTACTTGATGGCAAGCAGTGAGAACCTATTTTCAATGCATTACCATGTTATGCATAGTCATTAAACACTTGGTTGCCAGATTAAATTATGCTATCCTGATTAAGCTGACAGCAAACAAGAAGTACTTATCTTTGGATTGATACTTGGTTAAAGGTGGCACATAGAAGGCAAGGTAGACTTCTAAGGTAGGTTTGGAGTGAGTAGGCGCTGCCATTCTTGTGTGGGAAATATTGTTGGATCGGGGAGAGGAGGCTGAGCTGTTACATTGAAATCAGGTGGCTGCTGTCTAGGGTGTTTTGAATGTGGTAGTCTGAGGGAGGAAGGTTGGATTGTGGTGGCCCCAAGAATCATTGTGGGGGACAGAAGGAGGGAGCTGGGCAACAGAGGGAATGTCAATCTCTGCCAAAGACAGCTCAATCAAGACATATAGGAGATCAAAGGTGATTGAGAACAGGTCAATGGCAAGGCTCTGAAGGTGATAGGGACAGGTCGATAGTGACAAGGGGCAGCTTGATGGTGACAGACAATTGGCCAAGGATAATAGTGAGTGGCTCAAGGGTCATAGAAGGCAGGGCTAGGGCAATGGAGGACTTGCTGCAAATGATGAAGGGAAAGTCAAAGGTGACTGAAAGAGAGTTCTGGGTGATGGCTTGCAGCTCAGAGATCCAACTGTGGCAAGTGGGGAGGGAGTAACAAATCCAAAATCCTTCTCTCAGATGGGCAGAATAATGCTGCTGGCTAACAAGGAATGGATGCCAATCTGGCTACTGTTTACATATGATACCTGGATCATCGACCAGAGTGAAGTAACAATGGGGTAGGCAATTTCTTGCCTGTGCCACACATTTGATTTGCATTGACTGGTCACCTCAAGATTACATATGGTCAGCCATCCTATCTCCAAGTGTAAGTCCAGCTCACTTCCAGTCCCACCATTGGGACACCCGGTCTTGATCTAGGACTGTCCTAGAACAAAGAACAAAGAACAGCACAGCGCAAGAAACAGGCGCTTCGGCCCCACAAGCCCATGCCGCCCACTTTAACACACCAAGTGAGTGCTTTATTCGAGTCTTAAGTCGCTCATCCATGTTTTTGTCTACCTCTAGTGGAACTCCACAATAAAGGGGGTAGAAATTTAGGGAATTGTACCTACGCCAGATTAAGGGAGATCCAATTAAGGGACAATTTATTGATGCTAATCAGCCTAAAAAGCACGTTTTTGGGATGTGGGAGGAAACTGGAGTACCCGGAGAAAACCCACGCAAGCACAGGGAGAATGTGCAAACTCCCACAGACATTGACCCAAGCCGGAGATCTGACCCAGGTCCCTGTAACTGTACAGCAGACAGTGATAGTCACTGAGCTGACGTGTTGCCTGTCAATTGGCCCAGATTAAGTGTACACTAACAGACGTGAAGCACTAGGCAACTCTCGAAGCAACATCCAAGAGCAATCCTCGCATGACCCGCCGCGTGTATGCACCTTGTTGGCCAACAAGGTGGACCGAATCGCCTGTGGATGTAAAAGGAGACATCAATAAACATAAATAGACATACAACAGGCTATACAGACAAAGATGGAGTCCTCCATATAAGTTCATATGGCCTCTTGGCGGGCTGTGAGCCCTACGGTCTGACAAATGACAAGCTTGTCTTGCGGCATAGGTAATCTATCACCTGTCATTGAAGATCCCCAAGAGCTCCAATGTAAGTGACAAGGTAAGCCTTGAAATTTGTTGGACGACTGATAGGAATCTATTAATTCCCAGGAACATCATGAGGCTCTTAATCTTCAACTAGAACATTCATTTGTATCCCTCCATTTCCAGTCTGCTCATGTGACTATCCAGGTAAGTCTTAAACAACCCTAGTGTGTCTGCCTCCACCATCCTACTTCGCAGTGCATTCCAGGCCCCCGCTACCCTCTGTGTAAAAAACGTCCCTCTGACATCTGAGTTATACCTCGCCCCTCTCACCTTGAGCCTGTGACCCCTCGTGATCATCGCCTCCGACCTGGGAAAAAGCTTCCCACTGTTCACCCTGTTTATACCCTTCATAATTTTATACCCCTCTACTAGGTCTCCCCTCATCCTTCGTCTTTCCAGGGAGAACAACCCCAGTTTACTCAATCTTTAATGTCCTATGAACACATTGCAACCCTCCTAAGGACATAACAGAGTAGATTTGATATTACATACTGAGAGATTGTAGTACGTGCACAGTTCTGTGCCATTGCAACATTTGCTTTTACACGAAAATTCTAAAAAATACTGTTGCTTCATTTGGGGATATTTAACAATTTTCTCCAAGAGTTTATTTTAATATGTTTTTCTAAATGTTCTGATTTATTTCAGGAAAATCAAGACCAATTATTTTATTGTCTCTTTGGCATTTGCTGATCTGCTTGTTTCAGTCATGGTCATGCCTTTTGGAGCAATTGAACTAATACAGGAAAACTGGACATATGGAGATAGATTTTGTCTCGTCCGAACTTCATTAGATGTCCTGCTTACTACAGCATCTATCCTTCATCTGTGCTGCATTTCTTTAGATAGGTAGGTAAAATGATGTACTTTTACATGCTGTATTCTGTTTACACTAGCACAATTATATGTACAGCACATTCTTCTTAATAAAACTGAATACTGCCAGAGGAATAACCTTGTTATTTTTGAAGCCTTGGAGCAAAAAATGGTGTTTCTTACATTTGGTGACTATGGTCTAATATATTTTATATAAAAGCTGACAATAATCTTCAAGCTTGGGAAATCAATGTCATATATTTAATACATTTCATACAAAGAAATATCTTTGCCCCTCAAAATGCAAATAAATAATTAAAACTTACAGTACCCTTAATTTATATCATACTTTTGCTTTATTTAAATTCAATAAGATGTCTAGTTCTGATTAAGACGTGGAATGCACTGCCTCAATAAGTGTTGGAAACCAATTCAACGTTTTCATTCTGTGATAATCTCCAGGGCTTGCACTGGGAATCACTGATTGACCTCCCTGAAGGATTTGTTGAATACAAGGTCCCTGAGGATTGGCAATTAACTCACCACATAGAGCTCTCATACTAAGCCCTGTATTAAGCAAAACCCTGACTGGGTCCATTATCCCATTGTCCTGGTTGGAACCTGTCTGTGTTTACCACAGGCTTGTGGTTTTGCTTTATTTTGTACAATAAAGCACTACTCCTTTACAACCGATTCCTGGAGTTATTACAGTTCCAAAGGGTTACTAGATATATACTTGAGAGAAGACAAGTTTGCTGAGCCATGGAGAAAAAGCTGGGGTGTGGGACTAATCAAATAGCTCTTTCAAAGAGCAAGGATGGACAAAACAGGCTGAATGGCTTTCTGCACTGTATAATTCAACGAATTGCCACTAATACTTTTTCAGACGCTTTTTAAAATTTTTACGTGGCACTGCCAGATTTATGGTCCATTCCATGTAGCCCTGAGAAAATGTTGGTGGGTCTCCCCCTTGTAAATCTGCAGCCATTGTGCAGACTATACCTCACGTGAGTTATAAGTTAGGTTATTTTAACCTAATGACTATGAAGGTATGCAACTGCGCTTTCAGGTAAAGGTAAAATGTAACTTGAAGGGAAATCTGGAGTTAATATTGTTCCCATAGTCTCTTATCTTGGTTTTGACCCTCAAAGTGGTAGGGGTCAGAGGCAGGGCCTGAGAGGGAAATCATGGGCCCTGGTTCTTCTCCTGTTTTTGAGCCCTTTGTCCTTCCCCCTAACCTTCCCCATCACATCCTTAAAATGCCCAGTGTTGGGAACCATGTTCACAATGGGGTCAATCTGTTTCATATATGTTTAACAAAATGTCATGGCTGGAACCTTACCACCATTCACGCTGGCAGGATTTTCCCATCCCACCACAGTGAATGGAGACTCGGCTGGCCGCCAAATTCTCCAACTTGATTGCCGGTGTGTTGTGAATGTCAGGTAAGATTGTGCTTCATGTCTTTTGTATTTTATGCCTCTATTTTATAAAGCCCATCAAAAGTTAAGGTTTCAGTATGTTATATTTTACAACCACAGCTTTTTCAGGCAATTCCACACAACTTGGTTAAAAGCAAATTACTGCAGATGCTGGAAATTGAAACCAAAGGAGAATACGTTAGAAAATCTCAGCAGGTCTGTCAGGAGAGAAAAGAGCTGACGTTTCGAGTCCAGATAACCCTTGTCAAAAAGCAAAGCAATAATTTTATTTTTTTAAAATGTTGATGAAAAGGTCATTAAAAAGCATCTGGTTTCAGTCCCTCATCATAACCTTAGGGTGGGCTTTTGAGCCCACACTTGACGTGTGTAAGATCACTGGATGGGGTCTCAAAATCTGGCGCAAACTGGAAATTGCAAATCTTCCTGGTGAGATCACAATATCCAATTATTCCCTTCCCTTGCCAGCGATCACTAAGGTGACAGTTCCTGGTTCTAAGAGTCCCCACCTGTCAGAGTGACGGCGCAAACCATGTCCACTTTTTTAATTTACTTTTAAAGTGTCAAAATCTGAAGAGAAAATGAACTGGTGGAGATAGCTTCATACTAATTTCCAGAATTAACATTCAACAAATTCTCGTATGATTTCCCCATTAGTCTCTTACATAGGGATAAATATTACCAAAAAACGGCAGAGTGCTTTTTCCTGATGAGAAAAGTGGCATGTTTCTCTCCAGAGGGACCCTCAACGCTCTGACAAAACCCAGCCACACACAGACTGAGGCGTTATCTTTCAAGACTTTTAAAGGCTGAAACATTTCCAACAATCTTCAGCCAGAAGTGCCAAGCAGATGATCCATCTAGGCCTCCTCTGGAGATTCCCCAGCATCACAGATGTCAGTCTTCAGCCAATTCTATTCACTCCACGTGATATCAAGAAACTGCTGAAGCACTGGATACTGCAAAGACTATGGGCCCTGAAAAAATTCTGTTAATAGTCCTGAATGCCTGTGCTCCAGAACTTGCTGTGCCCCTAGCAAAACTGTTTGAGTACAGATACAACACTGGCATCTATCCAGAAATGTGGAAAATTGCCTAGATATGTCTTATACACAAGAAACAGAATAATTTGGCTAATTACTGCCCCACTAGCCTACTCTCAACCATTGGCAAAGTGAAGGAAGGAGTCATCAGCATGGGCGATCAAGTGGCACTTAGTCAGCAATGGCCTATTTACAGACACTCAATTTAGGTCACCAGGGTCACTTAGCTCCTGACCTCATTACAACCTTGGTTCAAATATGGTCGGAAGAGCTTAATACCAGAGATGAGGTGAGAGTGACAGCCCTTGACACCAAGGCATCTTTGATTGAGTGTGGCATTAAGGAGCTCCAGCAAAACTGGAGTCAATGTGAGTCAGGGGAAAACTCTCTGCTGGTTGGAGTCATATCTAGCACAAAGGAAGATGGCTGTGGTGGTTGGAAGTCCATCATCTCAGCTCCATGACATCTCTGCAGGAGTTCCTCAGGATAGTTTCCTAGATCTAACTACCTTCAGCTGTTTCATCAATGATCTTCTTTCCATCAAAAGGTCAGAAATGGGAATGTTCGCAGATGATTGTACAATATTCTGCACCACTCGCAACACCTCAGAAACTGAAGCAGTCCATGACACAATGCAGCAGTATCAGAATAATATCCAGTTTGGGCTGACAAGTGGCAAGTATCATTCTCATCACAGAAATGCCAGACAATGACCATCTCCAACAAAAGAAGATATAACCATCAGCCCATGACATTACTGTCACTGAATCCTCCACTATCAAAATCCAAGCAGTTACCATTCACTGGAAACGGAAATGGACTCGCCATATTAATACTGTGCCTACCAGAGCATGTCTAAGGCTAGGAAACCTGTAGTCAATAACTCACCTCCTGACTCCTCAAAGCCTATCCACCATCTACCAGTCAGGAGTGTAATAAGATACTCTCCACTTGCCTGGATGAATGCAGCTCCAACAACACTCAAGAAGCTCAACATCATCCAGGACACAGCAGTACACTTGATTGCTACCCCTCCCACCATCATTCAATTCCTCCATCACCAATGAACTGTGGCTACAGTGTGTACTATCTACAAGATGCACTGTAGGAACTCACCAAGGTTCCTTAGGCAGCACCTTCCAGTCCCACAACCACTATCATCTAGATGGATAAGAGCAAGAGTTACCTGGGAACACTACCATCAATTGACTCACTCCCCTGATTTGAAATTGTACTGGTGTTCCTTCACTTTGGCTGGATCAAAATCCTGGAATTCCCTATTGCAGAGCGCTGTGGGAGTTCCAAACCTTGGGGACTGCAGCGGTTCAAGAAGGCAGCTCACCACCATCTTCTGAAAGGCAATTAGGGATGGGCAATAAATACTGGTCTAGCCAGCGAGGCCTACATGCTATAAGTGAATAAAACAAAAGGGTATCTACATCATCCAGAATGTGCCTGGGGGTTGACTGATCCATCAGTCCTTTATATTACAGGACTTTATCCAGGAGTAGAGTACTCACTGTGCATTATTTGCAGACACGTTGAGTGGGAGGGCACCATTTGAGAGATGAGGTGGTGCTGTATGAGCCTCCCTAAGGCATAGGCTCTGGTGATTAGAACCATGTGCAACCTGGCTCTCCCAGACCTGGTTAGGACTGGGAGGGAGACCAAAGTAAGCTTAGCAAGCTTCTGCAATGCATGTTTTAGATAGTATATACAGCAGCCTCAGTTCTCGATGGATGCAAGAGATGGTTTTATTTCTGGTGGCAGAGGCACTAGTAAAACCATCTATCATTCTGGTGCAGACGTTACCTAAATCCATTTTTATGGTAAACTGAGTTGTTAATATTTGGCTGACCTGCTGGTTTTAATGCACTAAAGGTAGACATTTGCCATTATATTGACTGAAAGTAGAACATACAGGAATGACAGAACATTGCAAATTATGTCCTTAATTTAGATTTCAATTATCAGCCTTGAAAAGGAAACTACAAAGTTCTGTCAACTATGTGGAAACTACAATCATCCTATCTGACCTAGTCATTGCTCAAAAGAAATGTTCTTCTTTTTCATCTCTGTGAAGACATTGCAATTGACGGTGAAGAGTCTATACTCAGACCACCCTCTAACTGAATCTGTACTGCCACCATTCAGTGAGATCCATACAATTCCATGTATCCATTTATGCCCCTTTGGATAACAAAATTCTATCAATCCCAGATTCAAAATGAATAATTACCTAGCATTAGTTGCTGCTTTTGGAGGAGGGTTGCCACTCCTCCCACACTTTGTAGAAGTGTTTCCTAAAGTCATTCATGTTCTATTTTTTAGACAATATCCCTTTAATCCTAGCTCCCCAACCAATGGAAATTGTTTCTATCTACCTAAATGTTCCACTTAATATCTTAAAAATTTTGAACGAAACATGACCTCAACTTTATAAACTCCAGGAAATGTAATCTACCCTTGTAACTTAATCCTTGGAGGCCATGACTAATTCCCATAAACTTACATTGCCTCCAAAGCCAATTTATTCTTCTGAAAGTGTAATGCCTAGAACTGCCGACAGATCTCAAGGTATGGGCTAACCAAGGTCTTGTGTCCCTGAAGCATAACTTCTACCTCCTTGTATTCTCAATCTCTAGGTACGGTGACCAACATATTGCACCAGCCTCTCTGATTATTTTCTTTACCTGTCAATGATGTTTTAATGGTTTATGAAGATATGGCTGAAGAAGAAAATTAAGAGATCTAGAGCAAGAACCATGGGAATGAGAGGAGAAGTCATTCATATTTGAAATTAATTACTTGAAAAAGCAATTTTTTTTCTATTTTTCCAGGTACTATGCCATTTGTTGTCAACCTCTGGTTTATAGGAATAAAATGACACCCTTGTGTGTTACTTTAATGCTCGGGGGTTGTTGGATTATCCCATCATTCATTTCATTCCTACCTATCATGCAAGGCTGGAACATCATTGGAATACAGGAACTGGTAAGTGCTTTTTAACCTAATAAAATTAAATCATTATATAGATATATGTTACATACATGTGTTATATATAGAAAATAGTACATGTTATAAATAATTCTGAGGAATTATTCCAAAGAGTTTGAATGAATTGTCTTTTGTCAAATCTATACACATTTAGCTATTTTTAATCTTCCAAACAGGTTTCTGCTCTTTCAACAGTGCATGATTTTTACCAATGAAACAATGTCATCCTTCACGACAGTGCCTGTGGTAAACTATCCCTCCTTACCCTTCTTGACCTGTCTGTAGGTTTGGCACAGTTAATCACACCATCCTCCTTTAACATCTCCCTTCCATTGTTGAATTAAGTGGGGCCACGCATAGACTCAATTCTTATCTAATCATAATCAGAAAATGTTTTCATTTCCCACTGCCACACTGTTACCTTTGGAGTCCCCCAGTGTTTTATCCTTAACCCTCTCCACCTAATTCCTTTTTATCACCTACATGCAATCCTATGATGACATCATCTGAAAGCAAGGAATTTAAAGGACAAATTATATCCAGGACAAAGAAATTTTTTGCAAACTTTTGTGCTAGTTTTAAAAAAATTGCATTTGAGGATAATCATATCCATAAAATTCCCATGTCTCAGCCTGAATTAATTAGTTTCCACAAATTGTACCTGTTTTCCTGTGTAGGTCTTCAAGGAGGCTCATAAAACTAAACCGTTCATTTTAAACACAAGGATACTAACAGGCATGTTTTAAAAGCGTTGAAATATTATTTTTGTTTGAAGTTACTATGAAACTGACTGTATATTTAGTAAGTGGTTCCTTTTAACTTATGGTCATTTTCAGTTATTTAAAATCAGGCTGCTTAGAGGTGACAGGCTCCACATTTTGATTAAAAATTGTTAACTTTTGTGACAAACCTACCTTATATTTGATTAATAAAGTTACATCAGGTTACCACTCTTAAATAAATCACAATGTGTTTTAAAGTGCAATTTTGTCTAAAATATTTTTTTAAACACTGCCTGATTGAGTTGGCTTGAGGCAGATTCAGTGATATGCAAATGAAAATGAGCAGCAACTTGAGCAAAATGCCCTTCTGAAAACTTGCACCACTTTGAGCCGGGGTTGATAATTCTGCCCAATGTGTAAACTCTTTGCACAGTCTGATTTTCCTTTCCATTAATGTTAATCTTCATTTGGGCAGACTGTCCAATAACAGGAGTTTTATTCCTCCACTGAAACTGGAAGTTCCTCCTTGGTATCTCATGTGTGACAGAAATAGGAAAGCTTTTTACTTTGATGCAGGCATCAGTGTACTTAATTGGAATTTTTCACAGACTCACTACTAGAAACAGCCAAGGACCCTAGAAGCCATAGAGATCCTACAATGCAGAAAGAGGCCATTCGGCCCATTGAGTCTGCACCGCCAACAATCTCACCCAGGTCCTATCCCTGCATTTTACCCACTAATCCCTCTAACCTATGTATCCCGGGACACTAAGGGGCGATTTAGCTTGGCCAATCCACCTAACCCGTACATCTTTTGATTGTGGGAGGAAACCGGAGCACCCGGAGGAAACCCACGCAGACAAGGGGAGAATGTGCAAATTCCGCACAGTGACCCGAGCCGGGAATCGAACCCAGGTCCCTGAAGCTGTGAAGCAACAGTGCTAACCACTATGCTATTGTGTCATGGAAATACAGACTGCAGATCTACTGGTATTGAGGAAAGAATTGCTGGCACTCTGCATATTGGTTTCTCGACCATTGTGGCTATAATGCATAAGGCTGATATTTAAAGCTTTCATTATCTGATAGACGCCACTACTGCAGCCAGCAAGCACATGGAAACACCACAAATTGCAGATTCTCCTGCAAGCCGCACATCATCTTGACTTGGAAATATATCGCTGTTGCTTCATTGTCACTGAGTCAAACTCCTGCAACTCCCAACCTAACAACACTGAAGGTTCAAGAAAACACATCAGTACCACATTCTCAAAGGCAGTTAGGGCTGGGTGATAAATGTAGCCCTTGCTAGCAATACCAACTAAAGTAAAAAATAAGAAGTCCAGCAGAATGAGCAGGTCAGTGTCGACCTTCCTAATATTGCCAAATAGCTGCAATTGCCAGGCTTCTGCTCTTCTGTCTCAGGGGCCTTGCTAGAGGAAGTTTGTAGGTGACTCTGAACAAGCTCCAGAGAGGCAAGCAGAGGAGCTCCCTGATAACAGTAAGCTATTATGAGAGGAAAGCCATCTCAGTTCCAGGACTCTTTTACAGAATATAAATAGCTAACCACCCTCTAAAATAAGAATCCTCAGGTTGTACTTAGAAACACCAGAGAATGCGAAAGAAAAACATGCTTACTTACGGAGGGAGGTAGCTGAGAATAGTTTTGCTTCCATTCATGTTAGACTTTGAGATAGTAAAATACAAAATGTACATAGAAGCTCAGAACCACAGAAAATAGAAGGAGTAAGCCATTCAGTCTTTCGAGCCTGCTCTGCCATTTTGATCATGGCTGATCATCAAATTCAATGTCCTGATCCCTCCTTCCACCCATCTCCCTTGATCCCTTTAGCCTCAAGAGCTAAATCTAATTTCTACTTGAAATCAGACAATGTTTTGGCCTCAACAACTTTCTGTGGTAGTGAATTCCACAGATTCACCGCTCTGGCTGAAGAAATTTCTCCTCACCTCAGTCCTAAAAGATTTACTCCTTATCCTCAAGCTATGCCCTCTGGTTCCGGACTCCCCCATCATTGGGAACGTCTACCCAATCTAAATTATTTATGTTTTGTTATTCAGAAAGATAAAAGACATATAGGAAAGAATGCATTTACTTGATGGTGACTCACTCATTAAGGTTATTATTGTCGCCATGGTCATTGAGGGAAAAGGTGTTGTCATTTTCTAGGGTGAGATCTGGATTGAAGGATCGCCCTTAACTTGAAAGTGGGGTTGAAGGAGGTGGGGCACGGGGCTGACAAAGAAGTGTTAAACTGAAAAGAAGCCTTTAGTGACAAGATGTACTCTGGAATGCCTTACAGCACTCACAGAGGAATCATAATGCTCTCCTTCATGTACTTCTGCACTTTCCCCAACTCCCAAAACTCTTGTTCCTCTTAGGTAAGCCTCTCAGATCCTTGTCCCTTTGCCACACAATAGGAGGTCATACTTTCAGCTGCTGAAGCCTCTTCATTTGCCTCTCTACTCTTACCCTTTTAAAACCCTCCTTAAAACCCTGCCTCAGCAAACAAGCTTTTAGTCACCTGTCCTAACATCTTTGTGTTTAGCTTGGAATTCAGTTTTTTCCCTTGGTACTGTTTTTAAAATTGTGTTAATCCATCTGGATGTCAAGCCAAGTGCTCTGAGCTTCGAGACTGTATTCACTTTGTCAGTGACATATTCCCATTGCCCGCCATCTACTCTTCATGGTTGGAAGCAGGTCTTTGCTACAATGTTATTTTTGTGTTTTTTTTCCCTAATATAGTTTACCAGCACATCTGCAGTCTGGTCCAAGAAACAGGCTGTCTCTTTGCCTTCAGTCAGATATTTATGACTTCAGTTACACATTCCCATGCAGGGTTTTTGGATTTTTTTTTAACATTTCCAGAAGCCAAATGCTTTAGAAGTGTGAAAGGATTTGCAGTTTATTAAGATAAACTGTTGCTTTACAATTGTTGCTATGAAAACCTTGTCTCTCAGAATTAATATGTAATAATGCCATGTGCTTTCACAATTTAATGAACTTTTCTTAAAAATGGCAATAAGGCAATGCTTTTCTCCTATTTTTTGACACCAGATAAATGATCGTCTTCAAAGTTATTGGGTCCAAAAGCACAAGCAATCTAACTTTGGTTAAATGCAGATTTCAGGATGAGGCTGACATTAAAAAATGTATTTATTTTTCTGTCTCCCATTATGTTCTGGAGGAGTTTTATTCGTTCTGGGCATGCTTCCATTGATGCTGGGCATCTTCACTGATGTGGCGATGCCGGTGTTGGATTGGGATAAGCACAGTAAGGAGTCTCACAACACCAGGTTAAAATCCAACAGGTTTATTTGTGTTCACAAACATGGCATTCATAGGCACAGACTCAATTTACAAGGTAAATTGAGAAAGAGTCTGTGTCTATGTATGTACGCCCTGTTTGTGAACACAACTCTTCACTCAACTGAAGAAGGAGCTTGAGGCTTTGAAAGCTTATGCTACCAATAAACCTGTTGGACTTTAACTGGTGTATTGAGACTTCTTATCATCTTCATTAACCCAAGGGGTTACAAACATCAAAGATAGGAGCAGAAGTAAGCTATTCGGCCTCTCAAGCCTGCTCCACCATTCAATATCTACAAGGTTGATCCTTTATCTCAATATATACTCCTGCTCTCTCCCATACTCTTGATGCCTTTAGGGTTTAGAAATCAATCTATTTCCTTCTTAAATATATTCCGTGACTTGCCCTCCTTAGCCTTCTGTGATAGAGAATTCCACAGGTCCACCACTCTCTGTGTGAACAAATCCCTTAAGATAGAATTCAGTTATTCTATCGGCAAGATTTTAATTCTGTCCTTACTTTAAGGTCAGTGATGTGATAATGCATGCATAAATAATGGGGCAGATTTTTCAAACTGCGCACCTACTGTCAGAGAGTGACCGGAGATCCAGTTGGAAATCCTGCCTGATTTCCTTTAATTCCTGGCGCTGTGAAGCAGTAGTACTAATCACTGTGCCACCTTGTCCCTCTCAAATGTCAAATGCGTGTTGAAATAAATGTTATTTATTTTCCCCAGAGACATGTCTTTATTTTGAAATATTCAATTTTTAAAAAGCTTTTATTGATATCATAAGACCTTTGCTGTCTTTCTTACTCTGCAGGTAGAAGAAAGAAAATTCAGCAATGACTCAAATACAAAATGTATTTTCATGGTGAACAAACCTTATGCCATAACTTGCTCTGTTGTAGCATTTTACATACCTCTTATTTTAATGGTACTAGCGTACCAAAGGATATATGTGACAGCCAGAGAGCATGCCCATCAGATTGAAATGTTGAAGCGTGCAGGAACCTCAACGGACTCTGGGCAACAAGCTGACCATCCAGGCAACCACAGAATGAAGACTGAAACCAAAGCAGCCAAAACCTTGTGTATTATTATGGGATGCTTTTGCCTCTGCTGGGCACCATTTTTCATCACAAACATCGTGGACCCATTTATAAACTACTCTGTTCCAGACCAGCTATGGACAGCCTGCCTATGGCTCGGATACATTAATTCGGGGTTGAATCCATTCCTCTACGCTTATCTGAACAGATCCTTCAGGCGTGCCTTCCTGAGAATTCTGTGCTGCGGTGAACGGTACAGGCGATCCTCTTTACTGGGACAGACTATACCATGCTCCACCACAACAATCAATGGGTCAGCTCATGTATTGAGGTATGCATTGCACATTAAATTTGCCTTTAAATTAGTCCTAATGTCGGTGAGCAGACAATTTCAATATTAACTGACGGACCCGGCTTCATGATCTTGGATATGGGATGAGTGCAGGAAAATGGAATTAGCACACGTTTAGTAGTAGATATTGTCAGTGCATACTCGATGAGCCGAAGGGCCTTTTCTGCGCTGTATGATGACTATAACTCTGGTAAATCTAACCTTTTCATTTGGACTCCAATTCATTGCTCAAAGCTGTTACACTGATAATATAAACTTGGTGAGTTTTTGTGCATGTTTTGGGTGGTTTCTGGGCAGGCAGGTGGGTGAAATACAGCGAGGGACTTTTTCTGCTGTTTGGTGGGTGTATACAAATGAAATAATAATGGTGGAATTGCACCAACTGGCGTATGTTCCATCATTTACACTTTAGCAATACTGGTTAGCGGGGGAACCATTTCCTTCTTGGCATCACACTTGCCGAAGCAGAATACGAAGATTTAAAACTGAATTGGCAACAAATCAATTGCAGGAAAATAATCAGCATTTGAAAAAATTGACTCAAATTTTAATAATTTTTTCCCCTGAACAAGCGTCTGTCACTCCTCCACTCCAGGTGGTAGCTTGGTGAGATTTACAATATCAACTGCATTTCTTACCAATAACCTGACCTCAGGACCTGTCAGGGTGAGGGTGCCTGACAAGGCTACTGAGCTTTCAGGGATTCCTCCAGACCAGGGAATCCAAGGCAGGAGTTTGATGTGTGGAATGATATCGCTAAATCTTTAGTGGATTAAAGGGATAGGGCCTTTGTTTTGATGGTGTTTTGTATTGCTTGGCGTTTTTGATCAAATCTATCTGTTCACCAGCATCTTCTCAAGAGCAGTTAAGGACAGGAAATAAATTCTGCCCTGGCCAATGATGCCCACATCCCATGAACAAAGAAGTCTTAACATTAAGCTCTGAGACAGATACTTATCCAGAAAAATGGTCCTGGTCAATGCCACATTCTTATCAGATATACTAAAGTACAGGACAGTTAGTTTTAGCATTATTGTTAGCTGGCTATAAGATCCATGTGGGCAGCCTCCTAATTTTTTTCTTTTCAAATGAGAGTTACTTGTTTTTAATAATTGGAAATGCTTTTGAGGAGCAGTTTCGCACATAAGGTAATAACTACCTTCCTGCCAGCTCCTGGAGTTTGATAATTAGTTTTTGTCAAAAAAGAGCATATTTAGTGACATTGAGCTCCTAATGGGCAGTCACATTCAGAGAGTGTTGGAATGTTATATTGTGGCAAACCATTCTCCAAACCTTTTGAATCTGTGTAACTTTGTACAGCATTGTTGATGCTTAATTTTATTTCATGCAACATGGCATTTGAGTTAGGAGTGATAATTGAGATGAGAGGCTTTGTGATAACTGAGTTATTCATGAGAAGTTAATAGCAAATGTAACCTTCTGTTTTCTTATTGATGGAATGACCATTTCTGTTTTTAGTTATACAGCTATAATCACCAAAAGACCATCAGCTAATTGACTCTCATTTCCAAAGAGTGCAAAATGATAGCAATAAACCAAACATGCAAACCATCAATCATTCTGAGTGGCAGTCATAAACTGGCATCGCTTCTCACCATTGCAGTCACTTTATTCAAATCCAGAGCAATATTAATGTAGGGACCAGACCTGAACTCTGATTTAATCGTATCTCCATGCAGAGATATGTGCAGCTTGACTGACCTCACTGGATCTCAATCAGGGAATGTATAATCCCTTCAGAACAGTCATGACAACATGACAGATGGTCAACAAGACACCATTATTTGGAATGCTCAATTACCATTCAGGAAGGCACAAAGCTCTTCTAAATTTGTCATAGTTGCCCTTGAATTATTAGCGCTTAGCATTTATAAAAAAACTGTTGATGAAAACCAATTTGCAGTACAGACTTCCAAACTCCACAGACACTTTTTAGTTGAAGAATATTTTCATGTTTTGAAATTTCAAATTGCATCAGAGTTTATTTCAACTGAATCAGAAGAAATTTAGGTGATCAAATACACCTTAATTGCAAAATACATCTTTTTTATTGAAGTGCCAGTTGCTAAGTAATATACACAACACTGACTGATATTTGTCACCATTTATTGTACTTTCAATAGTTTTTATTCAGAATTATACCATTGATTATGAGGCATTGTATATGTTGACTAAACTGTGCTTGCCAAACAATTAGATACAACTGAGCCAATTCAGTCATTAAAAATCCTAGCAGTCTGAATGGTAACAGAACTAAAAGAAGCAAATAGAAAAGATGAAGAAAGTGAATAATACACCTTTGGCGATAAACTTTCCTGCTTTTTGCCCTTGGCAAAGCTTATTATCCAGCTGCAAAAGATAAGAAAAGCAGAAGGATACCTGTTATCACTGTGATTTCTAGGTCTTCTGGGGTCTGGAGATTGGGGCTGATGGTGGTGGTAGAGCTAGGCTTAGGCCTGCTGAAGGCACAGGCCCAGCAATGCTATGGCAGAAGTGGGAAACAGTATACTGTATCAGTTTCTGTTGCTAAGATGAGAGGTTTACCTTTCAAAGAAAAATTGAGCAGGTTGGGCCTGTATCCACTGGTTTAGAAAAATGAGAGGTGGTCTTATTGAAACATATGAGCTCCAGAGAGGACTTGACAGGATGGATGCTGAGAAAATGTTTCCCCTTTTGGGAGAGACCATGGATACAATTTAAAAATATGATGAATCTCATTTAAGATGAGGATGGGAGACCTTTTCTCTCTGAGGAGCATGATTCTGTGGAACTCTTTTCCCCTGAGAGAGGCAGAGGCAGGGTCATTTTAATATTTTTTAAGGCAGGGATAAATAAATAGATTCTAGACTAAAAAGGGAGCCAAAGGCGTAGGGGGTAGGCAGGGGAATGGTGTTGAGGCCACAATCAGATCAACCATGATATTATTGAATGACAGAGTAAATGTGAGGGGCAGATGGCTTGCTCCTGCTCCTAATTTGTACGTTCAAATGTACATGTGTTTATATCGCCATAGCCTGAAGCCATCGAGGTGTGGGACCACCCCAGTGATTAACACTGAGTTGTTGGACCACCCATCAACTAATATTGGGTTTGCAATTGTACAATGGGGAGGGGGAGGAGTGTATGGGCTTGACAGTAACCTTATTAAAAAAAAAATTTCCCTTTCTGTTGCCACGCGGATTTGCCCAGTCTCCGACCTGAGAGAAGTGTGTGCAAGTAGCAGGGCCCACTTGCTTGGGTATCTTATTAATTGAACTTTCATAAAACAGAAAAAAAATGAGATTGAAGCCAAAGTGGTATCACTCACTCAACTCCCCCTGGGAAACTTTATAAAACAGAAAGTGAGGGTACAAGAGATCCAGTCTCAGTGGCTTTCCACCTTTTCCCCTCTGCTTAATTGAACCCAGAAGTAAGCAGAGTGTAAATGAACCACATTACCATATTCAGGGTATCCTCAGGACAAGCAGGGTAAAATTCTGATCCATTTGGAGTTGCCATATGCAATTGAAGGCATGACATTATCCCATATAATTCTCATATTTGCATCTTTGGCAATGTTAGATTCTTTTTAAATGCCTGTGATTGAGGCATTCAAATTTAGCAGGCTATGGCCTTGCCTTGTTGCTCATACCGAACAATATAGAAAATGACTTCTCAAAACCACCATCAACTATTTGCTTTGAATTTCTGTGGGGAGGCACTATTACACTCTGGCCAATCCTGCATTGAGTTTCCTGTGGCAGCTGCCCAGTTGTGCTTTAACTGACATGACCATCAGCCCTATTCATGCGGATACACCTGAAACTGAGATATGGTCAAGTGTTCAACTCGTAACAATCAGCCATTCCTGCTCAGTCTTTTGATTTGATTCATTATTGTCACATGTAGTATACAATGAAAAGTATTGTTTCCCGTGTTACTATACAGACAAAGCATAATGTATACAGAGAAGGAAAGGAAAGGGTGCAGAATGTAGCGTTACAATCATAGCTAGGGTGTAGATCCTTTCCCTTAAAGGCCTTCTAGGGAAACTTGGCCCATGTTGTGCCTAATGCACATCATTTTCAACATCATAGCTCCTTTGTCACATTTTAGAAGGCTGTGGACATGAAAATGTGTTGCAGTTAATCGGTTCAAATTGTGTATGTGTAGAACAACAATAGATAGGTCATCAAACAGATGTAGATTGCTCAAAGTGAAATGTGAAGAAAGCGTGTACATCAAATTACAGCATAGGCAAGAAAATAGCTAATGTTATTATTAAATTTGGATCTTCTGCATTTAAAATAGTTTCACAATGCTTTTTGTCAGATATCTGTGCTTCTTTGAGAGCCCTTGGGCTTGAGCTGATCGGCATGTTAGAGCCAACACTGACAGCTGAAGAGACTCAGTCAAAGTAATTGCCAGCTAGCATCGAAGCCTTCAATTGCCTGCATCCTGTATTCTTTGAGCACTGGGAAGATTCCCTTTATGAATCAGTGTGATTTCCTGCAAGTAATTTACCCAGGACTCAGAAATTGAGCTACAACAGAATGGAGTCTTGACTAATTTTACTTCAACTGAAAGTTTCAAAACAACATAAAACATAAACTTTGCAAATTTTAGTTTGAGGGAAGTTTGGGCTGAAAATCTTTTTTTTTAATTGAGAAGAAACACGAATGCTAGAAAGACAGAAAGAAATTGAAAGTAAGGCAGAGAGAAATAGAGAAAGGTATGCTTACATGGAAGAAAGAGAGAAGCCAGGAATGAGGAAGATCCAGATGCACTCAAACTGGAGGAAGAGACAGACAGAAAAGAACTGACAGAAAGGCACACTTCTGTTCTACTTATTTTTCAGCAATGCAACTGGTAATCAACTACAATGAGGGCAATTGATTTGGTCAGAGATAATTGTCAGGTATAGGAAAATGGTTCAAATCCGACAGAGCTGTCATAGAATCCTACACTTCAGGAGGAGGCCATTCAGCCAATCGATTCTACACTGACTACAATCCCACTCAGGGCCTACCCCCACAATCCCATGCATTTACCCTAGCTAGTCCCCCTCGCACTAAGGGGCAACTCTGCATGGTCAATCCACCTAACCCGTACATCTTTGGAATGTGGGAGGAAACTGGAGCACCCAGAGGAAACTCACACACACACAGGGAGAATGCACAAACTCCACACAGACAGTGACCCAGGCTGGGAATCGAACCCAGGTCCCTGGTACTGTGAGGCAGCAGTGATAACCACTGTGCCACTGAGATCCTTTTCTCACCAATCCAATGATATTCTCTCCTCATCAGAACTTCAATCTTTATAGCCATACTTTAAACATGCCTACATTTTATTTTTATCCTTTTGACAATTAAGGACATTTCTCGTTTGTTACAATAATAGCAGTCAAGCAGAAATCAGGTGGCACCATTTTAATTGCTGGTATTAAAACAGGTATAAATGATACTATCAGTCGATGGAATAGGATATTTCCTCTAAATTTATTTTCATTTTATTTTTATTTTTATTAATGTTTATTTACATTCTCCTACTTTGCTTTCAATCTTGATCATGTTTGATCTTCTATTCTGCTCCAAATGCTTGATTCCTATTTATTCAACTACATATAACACGTCAGATTTCTACATCTCTCGAGTTTTGAAGGAGAGTCAGATTAGAATTGAAAAGTTAACCCTGTTTCTCTCTCCACGGAGAGAGAAAGTGCCAAACATGCTGCACTTTTCCAGCATTTGCTGCTTTTATTTCAGATCTTTTGCAGCCACATTATTTCAATTTTATTTTATTGAGAAAGGAGAAGCATAGGCAGTTAAAAACCTACTACTGATTAAAGGGCCATTGTAAATAGAGCAATCAATGTGGAAAATTACAGTTCAATAACAATAATTTTACAGTGAATAACAAAATATATTTTATGTTTTAAAGGATATTTCTTTGATTATAAAACTATACTGTGATTAACTTTGTTGTCACATTGGCCACAATTTAATGGCTCCATTGATCATGGGCATAAATTCCACAATGACCGCTCAGTCTTGCGTGCAGCCGGAAATGGGATTAATGCCAGATGGATGATATGATCAAATTAAGACCCAAAAAGGGCATAAACTAGACTTTATTATATTTTAATGAATTAGTATTTACTTACCTGCCATGACACTATATCGTCTACCAACAACATATCCTCCCACCCAGTCGGCATCATATGAATTTAGTCTCCCTGGTGGTGAGGGATCCTGGCACTGCCCCCAGCATCCAACCTCACTGTCAATCTGGCTGGTATTCTGGGAAGCCCCATTGGAAGAGTTTCCCTAGTGGCTGTGGGTGGTTGGGGGAGAGTGGGGGAGCAATGCTTGAAATGGAGGGGAGAAGGAGATTACCTCGGGTGAGGGGGCTGGAGACGCTGGAGGGGTGTGAAGTGGTGCAGTGATGGGAAGGGGAGGATGGTGCCAGTAAGAGGGTGGTGCCCGATGCCAGGGATGTGGGCTCAGTCACCCTGATGCTTACATAGTAGAACAGAGTGCCCTGATCTATACACCTTGACCTAAGTAAGCATGGTGGTAAGGAATGCCCTTCTATGTTTGAGCGTTGGGGAGTGTTTTCCTTGTCCCAATGTCTGTGGGAGGAGTGGGGCTTAATCGCTGTCGGGGGCTGGCCCAATCTCCATTGAGGTGGCAGGAAGGAGGGCCTTCAAGTTAAATTTGAGATTGTAGCGCCATTAAGAATAGTGCGTTCATCTCAGAATCCTGGTATTGTTGGTGTGATTAGGCCCCGCCCCTCCAGCTGGCTGTCTGATCCTCGTCAGCACTGTGAAATTGCACAGACTGCTATTAGATCAGGTGAGAAAGGTGCCTGTGAAGCTGGTGGGTTTCACATAGCTTTTCTCACCTGATTCAACACTGTGCAATTTTGAACACAAGTGGTCAACTAATATCTGTCAATCTATAATCTAGAATATTTTTCAAGATTTTTGGTATGTTCACTTTCTGGGGCTGCAGGAAAGTCACATCATGCTATTTCTATCACATTTAGGTATTGTATGTCCCACTTTCCAACATATCCATTACTCATATTTAAACTGTAAGGTACACTTACTATTAAACTTAACTTTCAGTATTCTTGGCTCTAGATGGCACTACTGCTCCTCCAAGGTCGATTTCCCAGGTCTTTTCTTCCATGTGACCCTGAAACTAAGTTCTTTTTAAGCTTTAATACTAAAAAATCCCATAGGCCAGGTGTCAAAAGTGAAGGCTTAAGATGGTAGATGGGACACTGAGCAAGTTCATACTGGATAGCGGCGAGCTTCTTGTGTACTTTTGAAGCTACACTTAACCAGGACAGGGTGATTCCTGACCTGTACCTACAGAAATAATTAAATATGGTATGTGTTTTTAAAGAATTCTTATAAAGATTTTTCCATGGGACATCTACTAAATTTAATATATATATAGTATAATTTTATCTTGTGTACATTATAACGACATGGGCTGCAGATGGAGTATTGTGTTCAGTTTTGATTTCCTCACATGGTGGGTAATGTTCAGGCTTTGAAAAGGGCTAGAGGAGTGTCAGTCGACTAATTCCCAGTTTAAAACATATTTGTTACCAAATTAGGCTGAGAGAGCTGGGGCTAAGCGTTTTAGAATGTGATAAACATAAGGGTGATCTGATCAAGGTTTTCACTTTGATAAAGAGAATTGATTGTACACCAAATGACAGACTGTTCCAATGAATTGATTAGGAAGGAGATCACAGTTTAAAGTTGTAAAAGCCCAGATCTTGTTTGGATACCAGGAAGTGGTTCTTTTCCTAGAAGAATAGTGGAGCGCTCAAACAGGCTGCCAGTTGTGCAGTGGGTAGCGCTTCTCTGAGCCTCTTTCTGGCTAAGGCAGAGATCAGTGGGCCTGGGATTCAGGGCCAGAGGTTAGATTTGTTTGCATAGTGAGGAATCAGATAGGAATTTTCCAGATTTTCTCCTCCAAGTGATGTGAGTTTTAACCTCTGTTTTTATTCCCTCTCCCAGTTCTGAGTAGAGAAGAGACTATCTTGTGATACACCAAGTGCTATCATTGTTCATAAGTTGTTAAAGTCCCACTATCCCTGTCTTTTGAAAGGTCATTACACATCCAGGATGTGACTCATTCAGCACCTCATCTGTGCAGTGAGCCTGATATTTGAAACTGAACAATGGGTATTCCAGGCCATTTGACACATGCCAAGTTTGATTCTACCTCACCCTCTATTAATGTCCTTGGATTTTTCCAGGAGTAATCATTGACTAATGATCACATTGAATTGTAGCTTGCTCAGGATTTGTGAGGCTGAATGAAGCTACCTCCATTGCTGCCCGTAGAGATCAATTATTTCAGCGGAGACAAGATACTGAGTGCCATATCAATTTAATAACCTTGTTAAGTCTTCAAAAATCCAAGCTTCCATACTGTAGACTACAGCTAATGTGTTAAGTATCTAACAACTGCCCACGTATTCTGAGGCACGACATCGAGTCTGCCTAATTGGGGAATGGTAGCCTTAAATACCATTGTACATTTCCCATTAATACAGCATTCATCAAAATATTCAATCAATCCAGTTTTTCCAGCAAAGCTGTTTATGATTGACCAGCTACCAAGGTAAACTCATCTACAGCAAATGCGCTCTAAACATGACATCAATCAAAGTCCAAATGACAAGAGACGGGTCATTTGAGCAAAGTTAATGCTTTGTTCCTTCTTGTGACAGTTACTTAATAAGTGAACAACGTGGCAAATTGTAAAATCGGTTTACAGAATTCATTTAGTGTGCCAGCAAATAGGGAAACTTCAAAGCTTAGAGTTCTCCAAACCTTGCGGAGAAATGACTGGGTCTTTGGCAATTTATTGGTACATTTAGTCCAGTTAAAAAGAGAAGTTGAATTTGTTTAGTTGTTAATGAATGATGATCTATTTTATGCTAACAATTATGCTTACACAATGACGTTAAAGTAAATGATAGCCTGATTCATTGAATAAGAAATAAATCCATGAGAATTGTGCGCAATCATTTATTCAACATGTCAATTTTTTTTATACACTTCTATGTACATGTCAAATTTATATTATAGTTAAACAGCAATATGCCAATGCTGATAAGCCTCTTACCAGCTGGTTCAAAAGTAAAGACTTACTTTTTCAACTGGATTATGGTGCACCACACGATAGGGAATTTATAATAAAGAACAATAACAGTGTTAAAGAATGTTGTAAATTTTTTTTTCTTTTAAGTTGAGATTCCATTAAAATTCACCATTTGTGGAGGACAGTTACAGCAGATTAACTGTGAAGAGGTGGGCTTTTCCACACCTCCTACAATTTGTTTTGTGGCTGCAGAGGCAGCCTGCCAGTAGCCAGCAGTGGGAGTCCTCTGGTCTTTCCACTGTCAACGGAGTTTATCTGCCCAGATGCTGGGAAACCCATGGTGGGGGTTCACCATCGGCAGGACCAGGAAACCCCACTGGTGGGAATGGTAGGAAAATTCCAGCCCATTTATCGAATAATTGGATTTCTGAAGTGTTTTCTTGTCCTCTTGTCACATGGGATGTCAAGGCCATGTCCAATACCAATGTGCAGAAGGCAGTGGGATAACTGGAGCAATCAGATGGAGGAAGATCAGTTGAGAAGAGGGGAACAAACAGACAAGAGGGACATGGTACAGAGAGAAGAAAGGAATAAGAGACTCTCAAAGTGATAAAGAGGGGGATAAATTTGGCACTTTGTTTGTACTCAGACATTATCATCGGAATTTTACTGCCCTGGAGCGGATGAGGGGCAGACAATGGAAATGTCCACTGACCTCAGGCGGGATTTTGGGATGAGTGTGGCTGTAAAATCCTGCCCATTATTCTGAAACGGATGTGATCGATAAATATGTTACGGACAGGAGAGAGAGACAGATTGAAATCGTAGAACCCCACAGCACAGAAGGAAACTATTCAGCCCATCAAGTCTGCATCAGCTCTCTGACAGAGTGCCATATGCAGGCCCTACTTTGCTGCCCTATCCCTTTAACCCCAAACATGGCTAATCCATCTAACCTGCACTAAGAAGCAATTTAATTCTTAATTCTTTTATCTTCCTGACCACAGTTACAGTTTAATTTAGACAAGACTGTAGTGTGTTCCCAAACTCTGTTTGTGTGTTGTCAGTTATTACAAAGTCACTAGCAGCAGGCTTTGGGGATTTTTTAAACCAGGAGCATTAGTCATTCATATACACTTTTCCCGGGTTTATCACTAATTCACAAACATCATGTGCACATGGAAAGATACAGTAAAGCAAAAGAATATCACTTCCAAGAATATTAAAACTAAGCAGATTAACTAACAGTTGAGATAGTTGTAAGAATGCAGTGAGAAGGTCTTACCCTTAGGAGCTGAAGTTCAGACTAGACCAGATGTGGGAAACAGGAGTATCTTCAAATAAGATGCGCAGTAGGTGATGCAGGCAGCTTTGGTAATTCTTGTTCTCATTTTCAGGCAAACATTGGAGGATCTTATAGAAACAGGCACTCAAGGAGACTTTAAAACTTAATGTCTTGTGGTTTGACAGAAGGCTAGGTGTTATAGCTTACTTTCAGCAATGATATTCCGTCTGGGCGGCACAGTGTTTAGCATTGCTGCCTCACAGCGCCAAGGACCTGGGTTCAATTTCGGCCTTGGGTGGAATTTGCGTGTTCTCCCTTTGTCTGTGTGGGTTTCCTCTGGGTGCTCCAGTTGCCTCCCACAGTCCAAAGATATGCAGGTTAGGTGGACTGGCTGTGGTAAATGAATGGGGTTATGTAGGTAGGGTTGGGAAAGGGCTTGGGCAACATACTCTGTCAGAGAGTCGGTACTGACTCGTTGGGCTGAATGGCCTCCTTCTACACTGTAGGGATTCTATGATTCTAATGTTGCTGCTGCATTCTGCAGTATGCCACCTGCTGCAGAAAGCAAGCAAGGCTGAGAATCAAATGTTTCCAACATGTGAAAGCTAGCAATTGAAGTCTTTTTTTTAATTCATTTTTGCGATGCAGACTAGGCCACTATTTATTATTATCCATCCCTTGAGAAGGCACTGGTGAGCTGCCTTCTTGAACCACTGCTGTCCATTTGGTGTAGGTGCACCCATAGTGCAAGGAGGGAGTTCCTGGATTTTGACCCATTGACAGTGAAGGAACTTTATTAAATTTCCAAATCGGGATGGTGAGTGAATTGGAGGATAATCTCCAGATGATGGTGCTCCCAGGTATCTACTGCCTTTGTCCTTCAAAGTGGTAATGGTCTTGGGTTTGGAAGGTGCCACCTAAGGAGCCTTGGTCAGTTCCTGCAGCGCATCTTGTAGAGGTACACAAGGCTGTCACTAATCATGGCGGAGGGAGTGAATTGTGTGGAAGGGGTAGCAATCAAGCAGGCTGCTTTCTCTGGATAGTGTTGAGCTTCTTGAGTGTTGTTGGAGCTGTACGTATTTGGGCAAGTGAAGAGTATTTCACCATACCCTCACTTGTGCCTTGTAGATGATGGACAAGCTCTGGGGAATCAAGAGTTGAATTACTCATCGCAGGATTTCTAGCCACTGATCTGCTTTACATCTATAGTATTTAGATGACTTGTTCAGTTGAGTTTCCAGTCAATGGTAACTCTCAGGATGTTAATGGTGGGGAATTCAGCGATGGTAATGTCATTGAAAGTTAAGGGACAGTGGATAGATTCTTTCTTGTTGGAGATGGTCATTGCCTGGCACTTGGGTGGCACAAATGTTACTTGCCACTTGTTAGTCCAAGCTATTCATGTTAACAGAGGAGTTTCCACTTCCTATGGTCAAAATCCATTGATATTCAATGGAGGTAGATGGGGGTGGGGGACCTTAGCACTTCCCTTGTGAACAATCAGTCTTGTTAATTCTCCCTTGTTACGTGGTAGTGTTGAAGACAGAAAGTCTGAGGCCTTAGGTACTTCCTGTTTTGAAGTGTGTCCTGACAAAGAAAGCTGGAACATCCCACCCCTATGAGGGGCATGAATGGCCAGAAAATTCCAGCTGACATGAATTTACATAGTGCCTTTAATATAATCAAGAAGCACCCTTCACAAAACAAAACATGATAACCAGTCACCAAGGGAGATATAGCATTGGTTGGCTACAAACCTGGTCAAAGAGGGATGTTCTAAAAGGTCTCTCAAAGGAGGGAAGCAATGAAAATGAGGAAGATGAGGATATGGAAGAGGTTAGATTGAAGGCTGTTAGCCTGATATGCGCATTCTCATTCACCAAGGAGCGATTGATAGCACACATGTTTATGCACAAGCTCCATATGACAACCTACTTTGTTTTATGAATACTCTAGGACCTCACTCTATTAATGTCTAAGTAATGTGCAACACCAATTAGCTTATCCCTCGTGTTGATACCAGATATCCAGCTTGCTGCTGTGATGTTTTAATCACATAACAATCCACTAAGTCCCTTATGTCTTAGAGTCATATATTAGTCAAGTCTTCCATATTAAGCTGGAATGTGAACTGGATTTAACACAAAATGCCTCACTGTTAACATTTTTTATGAGTTTGTTGTGATCTTTTATGAAGGTTCGCTTGTTTGTCTATCTTATTGCTTTAGATGGCTTACTGATTTTGAAGAATATAGGCTCAGAAATATTTTAAAAATTTGGCCAGTACAATGAACATTTTATAGAACTCAAACTAAACAAGAACTGCCAAGACACAAGTTACTTCTTCTTAAATAACCACTCTGCCCAAGTTACTTGATTTGACATACAACCCTGGAAATCCCTAGGGCTGCAATGGTGGGGGCGAGAATGGGTGTGTCTTGAATAAAGTGGAGTTTCTATGCATCTGCATTGCCATTGTCCCTGATTCTTGTCAGAAATTGCATGTGCAGTGACATTAAATGTTAGGATATTGGGAGTAGGCATATTCTTGGGCAGTTGGTGTGATGCTGTTAATGAGGCAGTGGTGTAGCATGGGGGAGGTGGGTGTACTGGTACTATCACTGGACTAGTAATACAGAGACCCAGGATAATGCTCTGGGGACCAGAGTTCAAATCCCACCATGGCAGAGGGTAAAATTAGAATTCAAGAAAAATATGGAATTAGATGTCTAATGGTCACCAAGGAACTATTGCCAATTATCTTTAAAAAACCCATCTAGTTCACAAATGGCCTTTAGGGAAGGAAATCCTGGCCTGGCCAACATGTGATTCCAAACCCACATGGGACATCCACATCCCATGAATGAATAAAAAAAAAGTTGCCTGACCTAAGGGGAGGGTAATAAAATGGCCACAGAGGCTTTGACAGGGTGGCTGAAGAAGGAAGAACCTCTCTGGTGCCTTCTTCTGACATGATTTGCCAAAAGTAACTCAGATAAGCAGAAGCACATCTGTGGAAGTACATGCTGGGTGAATTTAATGTGACCCACTTGAGAGGGTTGAGGAGCCACAGTCCACACTCAGGATTGTACGCGAGGAGCCCCAGTGTAGCTGGCAGTCACTCCTCCTTCCTGTCAGTGCACAATGTGACCTCTCTGTATATCAGCAATGGAGGAGCCTCTGGAGGGGACTCCAGGCTCATCAACCTTGCCTTTGCTGTGTGGAGCTCATGGACAAACAAATGCATATCTCCGGCATCCAATGAGTGGTCTGTTGGTCACCAACCTCTCGATGGAGGAAGTTAAGGCAGCACCAATGGCCTGGATGGATTCCTCCACCTTCTATGCATAGTGTCTGCTAGATGTTCCTATCATTGCAGCTTCAGCAGGTTTCTAGTAGCTGAAACCAGAGGCCAATCATCAGCCTGGGGATTAGCATGGACCACCAACAATCCTCTGACTGCCATGGCCCTTGACTGTCACAGCTTCTGTTGGCAGTTCCTGCACATCTGTAATGAGCTCACAACTTGTGATTCCCAATGTACCTTTTAAAAATTCCTTCATGGGACGTAACTATTGCCGGCAAGTTCAGCATTTGTTGTCCATCCTTAAATTCCCTCGTGAGCAGTTAAGAGTCCTTCTGCCAAATATTGCTGAAATTGGCATCTTACTGTCCATCACTGTCACATGATTGGACAGGTCCTGTGCCTCCAACATGTTAATTGACCAACCATTTGCCTACCATGGTTGGTAGGCAAAATCCCTTCCTGTTGGTGACAGCATCGATTTCCAGATCTGCTGCTGACACCCACTCCATGGGAATTAAATCCAACTCTCTTCACCTGTTTCTTCCTTTCTGTTGTATATCCAACTTTTGGGTAGGTGGTCTTCTGAATAACGATCAGTGATTTATCACTAGATCTGTCAATAAAACTGGTCCCACCTACTCCCTTCCTGGATTGCAGATTTTAAGAAGACATCTCCCGCTATTGTCAAAAAGTATAAAGAATACCCTGGCTTATTGGATCTAGGTTGAATCAATGTCCCACATTCTATCTGTATTTAATGAGCTGTCGCCCTCAACAAATTGATTCATCTAGTTTTAATACACATTGCCAATGTGTATATCTTGTCAGGTTAAAAAAGAAAACTGTGAATCTGGGTTGTTTTAAAACAACAGTTATATACTGTTGCGTTGCTCCTTTCTAAAACCTTCTCAATGAAGAAGAAATAGAAACAAAAAAATCTTAAAATGCGGCACACATTAAACAATTGCATTTACAGGGGCTTTGATTGCCCTTTTTAAGTGCCTTCACATCACCACAATAACCCATTTCTCAATCCTCCATTCCGATCTTTTATTAGTGGCCTGTTCATATCAACAACAAGGGAAGACACGTCATCCATCTTTTTGAAAAATATAACATTTGGCAGCGATGCACCTTGATCAAATCTCAACTAAAAGTCTCCTACTGCACACAGTGCGAATGTTTCCAATTTTCCACAACAACCAGTCTTCTTTGTGCACTTGCCAATTTTGCAGCAGATTTTCTGAGCTCTTACATACAGCAAGGCAACTCCCACATTGTGGGCAGAATTTAATGCAGTCTCCTTGTCAAGTTTGGTGGCAAGCGCTTTTTAATCAAGCAGGAGGATAGGGAGTGTGGAGCCAACTGCCATGAGCCATTGGCCCAATTAAGACCCTGGCAGGAAGACTCATAGACAGCATTCCATCCCTGTTACCAATTGAGGTCCTGACATGGGCAAATTTTACTTTTATTCATTCGTGGGACATGAGTGGCCTGGCTGGCCAGCATCTATTGCTCATTCCTAATTGCACTTGGAAGACAGTTAAGAGCCTATTTTCAAACAAGATCCTCACAGTAAATATAAACATCTACAATCTTTCACTGTCGCTGGGTCAAAATTCTGGAACTCCCTCTCTAAGAGCATAGTGATTGTATCTGCATCACAGGGGCTGCAGTGGTTCAAGAAGGCACTTGCCATCACCTTCTGATCTGGCTTACATGTGGCTCTGGAGCCACGTGTAGGTCAGACAGGTAAGGATGGCAAATTTCCTTCCCTAAAGGACATTAGTGAACTGGATGGATTTTTCCAACAATTGACAATTGTTTAATGGTCATCAGTAGATTCTTAATGGATTTTTTTAAACTGAATTCAAATTACACCATCTGCCACGGTGGGACGCCAGGTATCTGAGTTTCTGGATTAATAGTCTAGTGATAATACTATAGGCCATCACCTCCCATTAATTCATTCCCATTTAAGGGCCTCTTTCCTGTCACCACTGGTATTCATTCAGTGGTGATGCAGGGGACTCAATAATTGGGATGTCTGAAAAGCAAACCCTGGTGTGTTTCCTTGCAGGCTTCTGTGGAGGAGGTGGGAGGGTGGGAGTTCCCCTGTTGTCAGGCACTCAGCGACTGATTGAGGGAGCCGACATTGGGAAGGTTGAGTGGGGGTGGCTGGTGAGACATACTCCCTGTTCTTGCTGTTGACACCCCTACCTCCCATCCCATCATCACTCAGCTGTACCTGGGTCCATGGTCATCCATTGGCACTGCCAAGTAATGAAAAGCAACATTGTCAGTAGCTGCTGCTATGGGAGTGGGTAATTCTGATCTTGTGTGGGGAGGCCCTGGATCAGCAGATGATATTTCTTTCTTTGTTATCCAAGCCAGGCATGAGATACCACTGGCACCAGGGTCACCAGAATGACAACAGATGCTCTGCCCTATAGCTTCTCTGCTCTTTCTCTGCACTCACTGCTGTGTTACAATCCCTTTGGGAAAAACATGACCAAAACAACCAAATTGACTAAATGCTCCCCAGTTGAAGAAATGACCAACAAGATTCCCTTTCTATAGCTTTTTAAACACAAATCAGAACTAAAGCCAATTGCATATTAATTAATAGGCAAATGATCATTCAAATAAAGAGATATATTCCACTTTCAATAGTCGACACAACAGAGATGTAACTTACGCAACCACAAATATTCACATCACTGCCTACACTGCGTACGTGCACAGTTCCACAATCTGCTGCTCTCTATTCATGCAAGCTCACCAGCCCTGTACAACAACAGATTTTTCTTTGGGTTCCATGTCAACCATTCTCATTAGCAGGGCATGCTTCCATTAACCTTCACTCCTTCAAGTCATGATAGTTCTCATGGTGCAGCTTGCCAAAGTGCTTTATCAATTGACCAACCAATAACATCCTGGTTCTTGATTTGATCACCATGTGGAAAAGCTCATTAACAGCACCAAACTATTCTCACTGCTTTCCCAGTTTTAGAACTTTTTAGCCAGTTCACATTTTGGGCAGAGTTCTCTGGCCATGCTGATCTAAAAGCCAGAACTTCCTGCCCAACTATCAATGTGGTTTCACAATGCCCACAACGCGCCCACTAAGAGACCAGCGACAGACGGGATGGGAGAATTGCAATCTTTGTTTCTAAGAGCTCATGTCCCCCTTTTCTGTAAAACTCTTCCCAGAAAATGATTTGCTTCTTCTCCTCACACGAATTCTCTCTGCTCCTCTTTCCATTTCTGTTTGCTTTCTCTCCATGATTATGTTCTGTGCTCCACCATCCAGCTCCTCTGCTTGTAGCTTTCCTTCATGTCTGCAGTTCTTCTTTGCCCTTTACAACAGTAGCTTCTTTCTCTGCCAGCCTCACAGCTTTCATTTGCTAATTCGCCTTCTGTTGGTACAAGAGTCACCAGGTCACATGGGCCAGTATTTCTTATTATTCAAGGAAGTTACAATTGATCTCATTACAATTGATTCAAAATCTTAAAACGTCCTTTGCAAACATTGTTTAAAAGAATTACACATTCCCTAGACATTTTAAATACATTACAAATTTTCTTCACTCTATTGCTTCCAGATCAAAGGTCATCATAGCTGCCTTACCTCAGCGATGGCAGTCTTAAAATTAAAAATTGCTGCCTTTGTGCATGCTCTCCTCAGTGTCAGCAGCCCTTCAAATCAAGAGCTGGAATTACATCAGCTTTGTGGATTGATCCCAATGCTGTAAGCGCGGGCCTCATTATCCCGGCACTAATTGGGATAAACCCACCATTAAACAGCCAGCTAGTGTTTAATTGTACTGGATTGACATGGGAGTTTGGGGCCGTTATTAACAGGCAGTGGGTGACGAGGAGGTCATCTGACCTGACTGTCTGCCCCTCTGCTGCAGCTATATTCACAGCTAGGAGTCCTGAAGAGGGACCATGTAGTGTCTGGGAACACCATCCAGGCCTTACATGCGCGCTGGGCACCGCAGGGACTTGGGTGTATCACCGACCCCTTTAATCACATTTTGTTTTATAAAATCCTACAGTGCAGAAGGAGGACCAGATAGGGCTGCTGCAAGATAAATTACTTAATCTATAGCAACAGCTCAATTGAACCCAGAAGAGATAAATTATCTACACTGCAGTCAACGTTAAATGTAAAACAAGACCAATGAATTGTGATTGAATAGAGAAGAATGCCCCTTTTCATTTACAGTACTGTATAGAAGGAGTCCATTGGCCCTATCAACCACAATCCCACTCAGACCCTATCCCCATACATTTACTGTGACTGTTCCCCTGACACTAAGGATCAATTTAGCATGGCCAATCCACCTAACCTGCACATCTTTGGACTCTGGGAGGAAACCCATGCAAACATGGGCAAAGCGTGCAAACTCCACACAGACAGTGACCCAAGTCAGGAATCAAACCCTGGTCCCTCATGCTGTGAGGCAGCAGTGCTAACCACTGTGCCACTGTGCCACCTTTCTGCTTTGCTTTTTTTTAACTATTTCCTTCTTTTTTGGGAGCTGCCCTTCTTGCTTTGTCCCTTAGTTTGCTTTAAATTAACTTAGTTGAATTATCCAAAAGAACGGGTGGTGGGGGCCACACTATGTGCGTTCCCTTCCACCTCCCTTATATGTTAAAATCAGTCCCATCGTCTTTACTGCAGCTCTGTCCGTTGTTGGGCTTTTCTGTGTTTGTGAATTCCTACCTCTTTCTGCTATGTCTCTCATTTATTTTAGATCTGGGATATAATCAAGAATTGGTAATGCATCTAGATATATTGGGTAGCATCCTGATTTAGTATAAATCTTATACTCAGTTCTTTACTTGTACTTGCTACTGAATAAAAATTAGGAAACTTTCCCAAGTTGTTTTCTTCAATTAAGAGCTAGGACAGCAGGTAAAACTGAGGTCCTTTGTCTGGCACTTTTAATTAATGATGACTAAATATAGCCAGTTGACAAGCTGAAATTCAAAGTGGCATTTGTACAGTCTACTAGTTACTGTGCTTACTTTAGTAAACTCCTCAGATTTTT
This sequence comes from Carcharhinus amblyrhynchos, assembly GCF_965287045.1. Classification (NCBI taxonomy): domain Eukaryota; kingdom Metazoa; phylum Chordata; class Chondrichthyes; order Carcharhiniformes; family Carcharhinidae; genus Carcharhinus; species Carcharhinus amblyrhynchos. The sequence continues at coordinate 45,333,236 of NC_137336.1, forward strand.
AAACAGCTTCTCAATGTTAATGTTTCTGCCATTTAAAACTAGTATTTAAATTTATGCCATTTGAAGCAAATATTTAAACATCAATGGTCCTTCTTTATAAATGTTTATTACAACTAATTGATCTCCTATGCTACAATACAGAGCATGTAGAATTCAGGTTAAGTGGAATTAGAAAGCAGGAGAAATTAGAATTGGACCAAGAAGTGGGATAAGGAAGGAGGCAGGTGGAAAAAAAACATCTGATGGAATGAAGGGTGAAAGGGGATTAGGGAGAGATAGTGAGATGAAGGAGGAGATAAGGAGATGATGATGAGGAAATGCAGTGGAAACTTAGGGAGTGGGGTGATGGGGAAATTGAGGAGAGTAAAACATTGTTTGGATAGGACAGGAAGAGAAGTGAGGAAGAGACAGGATGGTTGGGGACAGAAAGTGGGAGTGGGAGTGGGAGATGGAAAAGGGGAGGGGGAAACAGGCACTAGGGCAGGAGAGCAGAAGTAAGGGTTTTGAAGGGAAAATGGAGAATAAGGACAGAGAAGGATGTGAAGCATATTAATGGGGAGAAAATGAGCAAAAGAGAAATGAGAAGGTTGGAGAAAGATGGACGTCTGGATTGACTCCAAACTGTAAGTTAATGCTTAAGTAAAGTTTATTTATTAGTCATAAGTAAGCTCGCATTAACACTGCAATGAAGTTCCTGTGAAAATCCCCGAGTCGCCACACTTTGGCATCTGTTCAGGCCAATGCACTTAACCAGCACATTTTTCAGACTGTGGGAGGAAATCCACACAGATACACAAGAAAGTGTGCAGACTCCACACAGACAGTGACCCAAGCTGTGACACCAGTTCCTAGCACTGTGCCACCATGCCACCATGCTTAATGTGATGTTCAGGGGTTGATACAAATCTGCAGTGTTAACATTGCGTTTGTGCTCAGAATGTGTGTATGGGAGAGTGGGGCTGAGTTCTGATCTGGTTGTGGCATCTTTGTTCATTCCTGTATTTAAATAAAGCTCATTTTCATCAAAGCATGTGCCTTAACCCATAGTGTAGGAATTATGCACTTTTTGAGCAGTCATAAAAGCTGCAGAAGGGCCTGAGAAGATCTGTACAATTGTCAAACTGTAAAGTCACTTTAATCTCTAGCCTTCTAAAAAATTAACTTAACCCAATCATCACGTCATTATTAATGTTTTATTGCTTTCCACAACCTATCATTATCTTAGTCAGATTTGTAAGTTGACAGTTTGATTGACCGTTTAGAAAAGCTATTAAATGGTTAGTTACCTTTGATTTGAGGTTATAAATATAAGTCTGTTTATTTATAACAGATTAAGTACTTGAGGAGATTTAAATGTTTTAATGAGCTTTCATGAATGAGAGTATTTTGTATACAATATTAAAGGTGGTAAGAGAAATATAAGGTCTTCAGCTCGTCTCAACATGGTTCCTCAGGTCAACCCATAATGGATAGTGGGTGAGTTGGCATAGAGGATTTGAGGCAAAGAGTGATGAGTGAATTGGGCATTAGTCGGCATGAGCTGGCCTGGAGGATATGGAGAGGATATTAGAATGGGTGGGATGAGTGGGTAAAGGGAAGGGTGTGAATGGTGAAGTCTAGAGTACTAAATACGTTTGAAAACTGGGGCAAAGTCCCAGTGAACCAAGGCTGGCCATTTAAACAGCACTTGACAGTCCGAGTGGTCATCTCTGATCTGCATCTGCAGAGGTTGTTTTCATCCACACCACCACCCCCACCACCCCCACAATTGTGAAGATTTCACCATTCAGGGGAGTTTCTCCCAAGCTACTCAACTCAGTAGCAAAAACCCAGGCCACAAGTGTTTTAAAGTTATCACAATTCACTTTGCTGGCATTTGGGATCCTAAGTCCTCTCACTGTTTCCATAGCTAATAAATGAGTTGCAGTGTTCCACTTGAAGTATTAAGAAATGTTTTTAACCTGACAATATAAGAATTGGCATTAATGCTCTTTTCTGCATTTAATTGGTCCACTTGGCAGCACAAAGCCCTGTGCCCCTAAACCCTTCATGAATAGCTTTCACAATGGGCAATAATATTAACCACACATTGTCGCTTTTGACAGAAGTCCAATTAAGAAAATAGCATCATGTTACCAGTCTTAAACATATGAAGCATCTTAAACTTTAAAAAAAGTTCTAAATTGTTCTAAAGGATAATTTTACATTTGTGATTATGCAAATGAATTAGGGCAGAAAATCCAAAAAACCAACACAAATTTGAGGGCAATTTCAGATTGCATTACTGGTTGTACCAAAAGTAGTAACCTTACCCCTCCCATGCTTTTTGAGTATTATTAGAGTTTCACAATAATAAAGAAGTATCCTTTGATTTAGCCATATCTCTTTGGTTTTCAAGTTTTCTGGTTTGTGGGGTCAGTCCATTAAATGTAGAACCAGGTTGGGTTGCTGCAAGATAAATTACTTAATCTACAGCCCCAGCAGTTCAGTTGGACCCAGAAGAGGTAACTTATCCACAATGCAGTAAAGGTTAAATGTAAAACAAGCCCACTGAAATTGTGATTGAATGGAGAGGATGCCTCTTTTCATTTATAGCCCCTTAACTTTCAAAACTAGATCTTACTCCATTTCAGATGATCAGACTTAATTTCCAAAACTGACAGTGGTCCAGATATTCATGTCAATAAGGCCCATGTCGCTTACTGTCATTTCTACAGAAATAATGCAGCAATTTGAGACTGTGGATGAATGATTGAGTAAACTCCAAATTCTAAAGGTTGCTGTCTGTTCTGTGCTGTTCCATACTTAGCTTTGCAAAAATAGAATCCTTTTGTCTGGCTCACCATTAAACTACATTAAATGGCATGAAGCTGTTATATTTGCTGGTAGCTCTAAACGATGTGATCTGTTGGTTACTGCCAGTCAACAGGGGCGATTCTCCCAAAGAAAATTCAAGCAAGTGCAGCGGGCCAGGAGAATCATCCCAAACCTCTCTGGAAATGAAAATTAATTATTTCAAGTGTGGGCTCTCATTCCTTCTGATATTAATTTTTTTTTAAAGTGCCACTTAGAGTTTTTTTTGAATAAACTTTTTCTTCTTGTCACTTTACTCTTTCCAAATCCAATCTGTCTTAGAGTCATAGAGTCATAGCAGTTTACAGCATAGAAACAAGCCCTTCGGCTCAACTTGTCTATGCTGTCTTTTTTTTTAAACCACTAAGCTAGTTCCATTTGCCCACGTTTGGCTCATATCTCTCAATACCCATCTTACCCATGTAACTGTCTAAATTCTTTTGAAAGACAAAATTGCACCCCTCTCCACTACTACCTCTGGCAGCCCATTGCAGGCACTCACTACCTGCCGTGTGAAACAAATTGCCCCTCTGGACCCTTTTGTAATTCTCCCCTCTCACCTTAAACCTATGTTCTCTAGGTTTAGACTCTTCTATCTTTGGGAAAAGGTGTTGACTATCTGATTGATCATTATTTCATAGACCTCTATAAGATCACACCTACGTGTCCTATGCTCCAGGGAAAAAAGTCTCAGTCATCAGCCTCTCCTTAGAACTCAAACCAACAGCTCCCAGTAGCATCCTTGTAAATCTTTTCTGCACTCTTTCTAGTTTAATAATATCTTTTCCATGGTAGGGTGACCAGAACTGTACACGGTATTCCAAGTGTGGCCTTACCAATGTCTTGTAGAACTTAAACAAGACGTCCCAACTCCTGTATTCAATGTTCTGACCAATAAAACCAAGCATGCTGAATGCCTTTATCATCATCCTGTCCACCTGTGACTCCATTTTCAAGGATCTCTTTGTTCTATAACTCTTCCCAGTGCCATACCATGAACTGAGTAAGCCCTGCCTGGTTCAGTCTACCAAAATGCATCACCTCACATTTATCTAAATTAAACTCCATTTACGATTCATCAGCCCACTGGCCCAATTATCAAGATCCTGTTACAATCCTAGATAACCTTATTCACAATCCACTACATCACCAATCTTGGTGTCATCTGCAAACTTACTAACCATGCCTCCTCAGTTCTCATCCAAATCATTAATGTAAATGACCAATAACAGTGGGCCTAATACCAATCCCTGAGCAACACCACTGGTCACATGCCTCCAGTTTGAAAAACATCTCTCTACAGCCACCCTCTGTCTTCCGTCATCAAGCCAATGTTGCATCCATTTGGCTACCTTCCCCTAGATCCTGTGAGATTTACCATTGAATTCACCCATTCTATCTTAAACCTCCTTCTTAGTTTTTGTGTTGCTAATTTCACAATCATTGAATCAGATTGTTTAAGGAATTTTGCAACTGTTTACTCTGATCATTCAAGTTCTGAATACCTGCTACCTTTACTGTGATTTTATCAGCTCTGACTTTCAGCAATTTGACGAGCAGAAATTGCGCAAACCTGTAAGTGCAAGAGTAGGTGACTGAAAAATGTGGTTTAATGTTTTCGTATTTATTGAAATGTTTAATACTTGCAAAAGGAAATGGAGCAAAGTTGTGGAACATTGTTTCAAAATGTATCCAGCACAGAAAGTCACTAATTATCACTATTATAAAGTAAAATAATTGAGATTAATAGATGTTAAGTCATTATCAATGCACCCCTTTCTGCAGTGAAAGAGCAAACCAAACTGTTATTGTGAATAACATTATCACTTTTATTAAAAACAGAATCTTGTTAATAGCACTCAAGTCCTTTGTCAGAAATCTATTCAGATTATGTTTTACCCTAGATTGTTGCTTCTCATTTTAACCTGAGTGTTAATAATTGATATCGTGGAAGAAATAGCATTATTCCTGGAGTGAAAAGCTACAGAAATGTCAACAGTAGCTATAGCTGCTGATCTAATCAAAAGCGACTGTTGGGTTTCTTTATATTCTATGTACTGCTGAATAAATGTTTCACTTTGCCGGGCTGGACATATCCAAGTGCTTGAAATGTTGCTACTGTTAAAGATGCTGTATAACTAAGTGCTTGAACAAACAATCATCCTTTTATAGCTTTATATCAATTATATAAAAATAGGATTTAAAATACAATTGTTTGCTGCCATGGCTTAAATGTTGAAGTAGTGCTCCATTGTTGAACATACAAAGGCCTAGGTTTTCACAGAGTGGTGGAGTCAAAATGACCTTTAAAGATAGTGGGCAGGACCCAGATTGAGAAATCCTGCCGCATTTCCGACAGATCCCATTTTTGCTACTAGAGTAAAGGAGGTGGGGAATGATTCACATAGGAGGGACACCCAAACTCAGCAAGGCTATTTGGACACTGAGCTGATTGTGAACTTAATCAGTTTTTATGAAAACATTAGTTGTCTTTGCTATGAGATTATTAAAATCTGTATGATTTTATGAGGATCTAAATACTATGAATGGGCTTTTGTGAATGGGAGCTTTTACATTGTCGTAAAGGCTGTAGTAGATGTTTAGGCCTTTATTTTACTGCAATATGGGTCTTGATGTCAGCCCCTGGTGAATATTTGGTGAGTTGGCACGGCAAGTGTAAGGGAGAAGGGTGGTGGGTCGGTTGGCATTGAGTTAACTTGGGAGCTATCGGAGACTTTGGGATGGGTGGGTGCACGGTTTAGTTTATAGGATATGGAACACTTGGGGTCGATTGGTGTTATGAGTTGAAATGAAGATGGCGTGAGGCTGAATGAGGGTTGACGAAGAATAAGGATGAGGGCTAGAGGGCTTATTTAATGTTTAAAAATGCAAGTTGGGATGCAGTCCTTGAGAATTGAAGTGGGACTTTTCAATGGCAGCCCTGATAGCTATCTCCGATCTGCATGCAGGACCCAACTCCATCCTGCATCTGCCCCCCAGGGACGAAGATCCAGCCATTCAGGTGAGCTTTCGCAGAGGCAAGCATGGCCAACTGGCAGATCTCCTGATCCCGCTATCTGACTCGGAGTGAAAATCCAGGCCAAAGAATTGCAAACAGTGAAGAAACACTTCCATAAAACTAGTTTTTATTGCCATTACTTGTATTTTTCTGGTTAATCTGAGGCTGCTGAACCTGACAGCTATTTAGTCATTTATGGGGGAGATACTTATAAAATTATAAGTAAATTGGAATTGCTTTTCTTACAGTTAAGCATTTCCATTTATTTTCCAGAGAGCAGAAACTGTTAAGATTATAATTTTCCTAGTGAGCACAGAAATAGGAGAGTAATGCAGGTGAATGCGCAACTTAAAAGTTGGTGCCTGACGACTGGAGAACAGTTAATGTGCTCTGCTTTTTAAGAGGAGTTGTAGAAATAAGGCAGGGGGCTATAGATCAGTAAGTCTCACATTAGTGGTAGGGAAACTATTGCAAAAAATTCCAAGGAGGCAAAGCTTGATCAGGGATAGTTAGCATGGCTTCATAAAAGGGAGATCATGCCCAACAAATTTGATAGAATTTTTTGAGGAGGTGACCAGGTGTGTAGATGAAGGTAGATGGATGTAGTTTATATAGGTTTCACCAAAGCCTTTGGCAAGGTCCCACGTGGGAGATTTAGGGAGAAGGCAAATGCCACATGGGATGTAAGGTAATCTGATAAAGTGGATTCAAAATTGGTTCAGTTGTAGGAGGCAAAGGGTGAAGAAAGAAAGCTGTATTAGTGACTGGAGGCCAATGTCCATACCAAAACTATCTGTGCTGGGTCCCCCACTATTCATCATTTATATAAACAGCGTAGATGACTATATGGAGGGTTGGATTAATAAATTTGTGGATGACACATTGATTGGCTGGGTGGTTAACAATGAGGTTGAGTGTCTTGGACTGCATAGACAGAATGCTCAAATGGACAGGTAAATGGCAGATGGAATTTACCCATGAAAAGTGTGAGGTGATAGACTTTGGAAAATTATTTGACAAGGAGGTCATCAATGAAAAGCTTAGAAGTTCTGTGGAACAAAGGGACCTTGGCATGTTTGTCCATAGATCTCTGAAAGTGGAAGGGTATGCCAGTAGGATGGTGAAAAAGATATATGAAGCACCTGCCTTAATCAATTGCCACATAGTTTACAAAAGCAGGGAAGTCATGTTGGAATTGTATAGACCTTTGGTAAGGCCACAGCTAGAGTACAGTGCGCAACTCTGCTCGCCACATTATAGGAAGGATGTAATTGAAGCGGTGGGGGTGCAAAAGAGATTCACCAGGATGTTGCCTGGCTTGGAACATTTAAGTTATGAAGGGAGATTGGGTTGTTTTTGCTGGAGAAAAAACTGAGGGGTGACCTGGTTGAGGTGTACAAGGTTATGGGGGGCATGGACAGGTGGATAAGGAATAGTTGAAGATTTAGTCACAAGAAGACGTAGGTTCAAGGTGAGGGGCAGAGAATGTGAGGAAAAACCTTTTTACCTAGAGGGTTGTCACAGTCTGGAATGCACTGTCTGGGAGGGTGGTAGAGGCGAGTTGCCTCAAATCCTTTAAAAAGTACCTAGATGAACACTTGGCATGTTATAACATTCAAGGCGATGGGACAAGTGCTGGTAAATGGGATTAGGTGGGAGGTCAGTTGTTTCTCATGTGCTGGTGCAGACCCAATGGGCTGAAGAGCCTTTTCTATACTGTGTGATTCTATCATTCTATGTGTGGTCTTAATTCTATTACATTTTAAGTCATTTTCAAAGGAGAAATGTCATAAAAAAAATTCCATTCTGAACATATTAAAATGATGGCTAGGAAAAGATCAGTTGGACCATTGAACTTGACCCACACAAATAAATATAATAATTTAGAAAATCCAGAGCCACTAGCAGCCAGGTAATTTCCAGGGAGAGATGAATAAATGCACTTAGGAAATCTGAAGGTCAATTTATAGGAGAAAATAACACAAAAAATCCTCCCTGAACCCTCTAGGTGATCAAAGCTAGTGTGGAAGACCACTTTGAATTTTTTAAAATATTATTTAGTATTCCACTAACATCTGGTATGTTGTGTGCTCGATTCCAGCTCCCTTTTGAATCTTTGTGGTAACTTCACATTTCACACACAAGCTGGCACATTTTTCCAGAGGTCAACCATTCTCTAGCAAAAGTCAAACCACCTAACATTCAACCTCGTACTGCCTTCACATAATATATATTTGTAACCACCGGCGCTCCCCAACCTACCTAAATGAAATAGTGAGGATACAAGGCAAGGCTAGGGATGTTAAGGCCCAGTACATCTCAGATAATCTGCTGCCCTGTCCCACTCAACAGTCAGTCAAATTGATACTCTTACTGAGAGGAGGGAGTCCAGATTTTGGACAATAGGGCTCAATGGGGACGTGGAGGACCGGCCCCTAGAAGTTAGTGGGGGGCTCTGGCTGTGATCGGCCATCCTTGCCATGACCAGGGGGGTGATCTTGGGGTGATTGTGGGCAGGGTGGGTCTGACTGTGATTGGGAGGAAAGAGATGCAAAAGGAGTTTCTAATCTTTCCAATTGTAAGGCTCAGAATATGGATCCACAAAGAAACCTGAAATAGACTTAAAATTTACCATCTCGTTTTTTAAAATTCATTCATAGGATACAGGTGCTGCTGGCTAGGCTAGCATTTATTGCCCATCCCTAATTGCCCTTCAGAAGGTGGAGGCAAGCTCCTTTCTCGAACTGCATCGCCTAAACCAAGGTCTAGTTTTATCAGACAGGGAATCAATAATGGCTCCCCTCCCCACTCAAGTCTCAACTTGAAATTCCAGATCGGATTACAATGATATTAGATTAATGTTGGGACATAAACAGAGACTGTCTTGTGTTATTTTGATCCCTATGCGGTGCTCAGGATTCGGAAGAAGGATGGAGTTTGAAGTCAAGGGGCTAGATCTTGAGCCCACTTTTGCCATCCATGGGAATGTTGGCGAGGACTCAATATCTGGCGAAACCTGGGAATTATGAATCGTGATCGCGATTTCAGATTTTCATTCCCCTCTCTGCTGACATAATCAGCTTCATGTCCATTTACATTCATTTTAATATATTAACAAACTATGAAAGATCACTCCACCAGATAATGAGCCTCCGCCATACTTTCAAACCATGGCAATGTGACGTCACATCAATGCGGTTTACAATAGGTTCATCCATACATGAACCTGTCGTGGGGGCAGAGGGACATGACCAGTCAGTGTCTTGGCACTGCCCCCTGTCAATGTCCCTTGGTAGACATTGACACTGCCAGGTTGGCACCATGCCTGTGCCAACCTAGCAGGGTCAACCTGGCAGTGTCAACCTGTACCAAGGTACAGTTCCTGGGCAAGACCCCAGTAGGAGCTTCATAAGGGAGGGGGATGTGTAGTTAACACTGCTGCCTCACACCGCCAGGGACCAGGGTTCAATTCCCAGCTTGGGTCATTGTCTGTGTGGAGTTCTCCCCATGTCTGTGTGGGTTTCTTCCGGGTGCTCCAGTTTCCTCCCACAGTCCAAAGATGTGCAGGTTAGTGGATTGGCCATACTAAATTGCCCCTTAGTATCAGGGGGACTCACTATTGTAAATGCGTGGGGTTATGGGGATAGGGCCTGAGTGGGATTGTGGATGGTACAAACTCAATAGGTCGAATGGCCTCCTTCTGTAGGATTCAATGATTAATATGTGGTTGTGGGAGGGAGCAGGCGTGGGAGCTCTGGACGTTGGCGATGACTGTTTGAGAGGAGGGGGGAGGTGCCGACAACGGCTGTTTGGTTGGGGTTTGGGGAGAAGGAGTCTGATATTTGTAGGGATGGGATGGGATTGCTAGCACTGACTGCTGGGGGTGGGCAGGGTTTGAGGAGGAGAAATTCTGTCCCTGATCGGATAGTTTAGCCCCTCAGACCTCCATAGTGGGGTGGGAGGGGGTGTTAATTTTGCTTTGCCCTGATCTAAATGCAGCCAGTGTGTTGAGGCCCTGCCCCTTACATGACGACATGAAACACACACCACTGTTTTTTTGTGACAATGTGGTAAGATCTGGAGGGAAAACTGACCTGTTTCTCTAGCTGGCACCAACACTCTGCCATTTTTTGGTATGACTCCTCCACCCACCCCCACCCCCTCCATAGTCCATCTTTCTGTACAAACAGAGTCTAATCCTGTCATTATTCTAAACCCCTTTTTGAATCACCCAACAGTTCTATATCTCTAAACTACTAAGTTCATTGGGAAATATTGAAATACCGAACTATCATAAATAAGTTTAGATATTGGAACTATTGAAAAAGTCCTTCTGGAATGGAACAATAAGGTTGAGATTGACAAAAATGCAATTTATCAGTAAATTCAGAACAATAACAGGGGTAACATATGGATGTCTGCAAGGCTCTTTGTGCTTTAATGCCTTTATAAATCATATAGTAGGGACTTGATAGAAATTGATTTTCATTCAACAAATAGCTAGTTCATTGGTGAGTGTCACTTTTTATGCAAGTCATACTATTTTGGCATCACAAACATCTACTGAGCTGCAGGGCCTGAAATAGATCTTGTTCTTGACTACTGTCCAAAATAATGGGCGTTATACCACTAAAGCTGCCAAATAATGTAAAATTCTGAGGCCAAAGTTAGACTTCCATGGGACGTAAGGGACCATTCAGAAGCATGCTCACCCTGAATGCCAGTGTGTGCCACCACAAGGCTTAGAGAGGTTTGACCCCAGGCCTTGACTATTTTTAACCAGCTCTGTGAATGCAGATCGGACAACTCAATGCAACTCACCTGTTTGGAGGTCTCGGCAACAGCAGCCCCAAGCAGATCCTGGAAAGACTGGTGGGGAAAATGGGAATTAGTGAGGGGGTGGTTGGGGGAGGCGTAGTGAGAGAGGAAGACAGCCGTGGAACTAGAAAAAGACCTTCTTCAATGACCTCCAGCAGTCACTATGTACAATTGGCTAAACAGCTTCAGACCTCAAGAGATTGAGCAGAATACAAATGGAATATTATTATAATCCCAATATAGCAATTAACAGAATCAAAATGCTAATTCTATACCCCGAAACCAGATGCAGTGCATAACCAACTGGAAACCTATGATTTTGGAAAGTAAAAGATAAAGGTAATGAATGTTTTTAATGATTTGCTGTTAGTGAGAGTGGAAGTAAAGTGTATGATTAGAAAGCTTGTTATCTCTGGCAATAATCAGCTAATTATAGAAGAAAGCATGAGAAACAGCTTCATTAAGTCTAAAGTAACAGTCCTCATTCCTATTTGATGGAAATGTATGAAATGAACAGACTAAAGAACTTGGAAACAATCAAAATGTCATTCTCAGAAGAACTCTGATTTAACTGCCCTTTATCACCATTTTAAGATTCTTCTTATTATTGTAAAATCCCTGCATGTCCATCCTCTATGATCTCCTTCAACCCTCCACTTCAAGATGGCACTGGAACGTGGCGATTTGAATCATAGAATCCCTACAGTGCAGAAGGAGGCCATTCAGCCCATCGAGCCTGCTCCGTCTAGAACCCCGCATATTCGCCCTGCTAATCTCCTGACTCTAGGGTCAATTTAGCATGGCCAATCAACATAACCTGCACATCTTTGGAGTGTGGGAGGAAACCCATGCAGACATAGGAAAAACATGCAAGCTCCACACAGACAGTGATCCGAGGCTGGAATTGAACCTGGGTTCCTGGCGCTGTGAGGCAGCACTGCTAACCACTGTGCCACAGTGCCATCCCAAGAATTGAACTCGGGACCATTGGTGTCCAAGACTAGTGTGCTAACCACTGAGCTATGAAGCCAACCACTGTGAGCTGTCCCCAGCATAGCTTCCAATTCAACTTTTACTCTCATGTAATGCTTTTAAAACTCTACTCTAACTCTTATAAACTCTTAACAATGCTGAAAGACACAAAAATCTGAGGTCACGTACCAACCAACTCAAGAATAGCTTCTTCCCTGCTGCCATCAGACTTTTGAATGGCCTTACCTCATATTAAGTTGATCTTTTTCAACACTCTAGCTTGGACTGTAGCGTAACACACTGTGTAACCGTATCACAACATTCTGCACTCCCTCCGTTCCTTCTCTATGAATATAGTGCACAAGTAACAATACATTTCACTGTATACTAATACATGTGACAATAAATCAAATCAAAAAACCCTATCACCCTCAAAGCCGCTCACCACCCTGACTTGGAAGTACATTACCGTTTCTTTACTGTTGCTGAGTCAAAATCCTGGAATTCCTTCTGTAATAGCACTGTGGATGTATCTACATCACATAACTGCAGTCATTCAAAAAAGCAGATTACTACCACCTTCTAGAACCATAGAACCCTAGAACACTACAGCACAGAAACAGGCCTTTTGGCCCTTCTTAGCTGTGCCAAACCATTTTTCTGCCTAGTCCTACTGACCTGCACCTGGACCATATCCCTCCACACCCCTCTCATCCATGTACCTGTCCAAGTTTTCCTTAAATGTTAAAAGTGAACCCACATTTACCACTTCATCTGGCAGCTCATTCCACATTCCCACCACTCTCTGTGTGAAGAACCACCCCCCTGCAATATTCCCTTTAAACTTTTCCCCCACGTCCTTTAGTTTTTTTCTCCCCTAGCCTCAGTGGAAAAAGCCTGCTTGCATTCATTCGATCTATGCCCATCATAATTTTATACACCTGTATCAAGTCTCCCCTCATTCTTCAACGCTCCAAGGAATAAAGTCCTAACCTATTTAACTATTCTCTGTAACTCATTTTCTCAAGTCCCGGTAACATCTCTGCACTCTTTCAACCTTATTAATATCCTTCCTGTAATTAGGTGACCAAAACTGCACACAATACTCTAAATTCGGCCTCACCAATGTCTTATACAACCTCACCATAACATTCCAACTCTTATACTCAAAAGCAAAAGCACTCTTTACGAACCTATCTACCTGTGACGCTACTTTTAGGGAATTATGTATCTATTTTCCCAGATCCCTCTGTTCTACTACACTCTTCAGTGTCCTACCAATTACCTTGTATGTTCTACCTTGGCTTGTCCTTCCAAAGTGCAATACCTCACATTTGTCTGCATTAAACTCCATCTGCCATTCTTCAGCCCATTTTTCTAGCTGATCCAAATCCCTCTGCAGGCTTTGAAAACCTTCTTCACTGTCCACTACACCGCCAATCTTTGTGTCATCAACAAATTTGCTGATCCAATTTACCACATTACCATCCAGATCATTGATACAGATGACAAACAACAATGGACCCAGCACTGATCCCTGTGGCACACTACTAGTCACAGGCCTCCACTCAGAGAAGCAATCCTCCACTACCACTTGCTAGCTTCTTCCATTGAGCTAATGTCCAATCCAATTTACTACCTCTCCATGTATACCTAGCGACTGAATCTTCCTAACTAATTTCCCATGCGGGACCTTGTCAAAGGCTTCTCTGAAGTCCATGTAGACAACATCCACTGCCTTCCCATCATCCACTTTCCTGGTAAACCTCCTCGAAAAGCTCTAATAGATTGGTTAAACATGACCTACCACACACAAAGCCATGTTGACTCTCCCTCATCCATCCCTGTCCATCCAAGTAATTAGGATGGACAGGGACTTATTATCAAGGATAATTAAGAATGTGTAATAAATGCTGGCCTAGTCGGCGATGCCCGCATCCCTTGAATGAATAAAGAAAGGATCACTGCATTTCTTGGTTTTGGCCTTTTGCACATTCCCAACCTTCATTGCTTTGCCATTGGCAGCTACTTCTTTGACTGTCTATGCTCTAAACCCTAGTATCCTCTGAACAGGCCTCACTGCCTACCGCTCTCTACATCTTTGAGACTTTGCTTAAAATCTACCTCATGTGTTCTAATGTCTTCTTCCTGACCCTGCTTAAAACTTAAGGTCCTGTTGATGCAAGTTGTGTTTATGTTGGAGAGAAGAAATGAATGCTATTCAGGAACAAAAAGAAATAGAAAAAAAAATTAGAAGTTTATTTATTGAATCAGAATACAATCAAGAGTAGAAAATTGGCTTCATTTGTGAAATTATTTTACAATTTATATAGACCTTGAAGGAAATGCTGGACAGAATTGTACTGGCTCGCCCCATTCATTGATGGGCTGAGTGAACTGGTAAAATTGTACGAGAACAGAAATCAAGATCACCCACGATTTCTCAGCTCTTGAAGCCTTACGAGAGCCAGATTTCCAGCGAAGTTAGTCTCTCGCTGGAAGTGGGTGAGATTGAATAAATTATGTTAATATATTAGATCATAGATCTTCATTTGCACGTCTTTAGTGAATCATCCAGGCTTGCTTACTTTATAGACTCGCCAGGAGAGGGTCTCTCTGGCAAGGAAACACTTGCTCTTCATGAATGGGTAACAGTTGTGTTGGCCTGGCAGGTAGAACCAGAGACCATTGAGGCCCCATACGGAGGCTGATGGCAAGTGGGGTGCCCCTTGGACATTGCCAGCCTGGCACCTAGGCAGTGTCCACCAGGCAGTGCCAGGGATAGGGCTATGGGGTGAGGCTATGGGATGGTATTTATAGGGTGCGGAAAGGGAGGGGAGCACCCAGCCGTCCCGCAGCTCTCATCGGTGGAGGGGGGGAAGGGGTTGCAATCAGTTTGGGTGGCAGGGTGGGGGGGGGTGCATTTCGGGCTGTGGAGGGCTTGTGATCTGTCACAGGGGAGTTTAATTGAGGCTGCCTGTAGCAGCAGGGACTTGACAGCTCTCTGTCTGTCACACTCCTGCTGTTGGAAATGCACAATCACAATAGCTCCTGCTGCATTTGCTATTGTGCATATGCAGACACAGAGGTCTGCGCAAGCACAGTAGCTCCCTCTGCACTGTGGCTGGTGAATTAAGCCCCACCCACTGCCTGCAACAGCTAAAAATGATAAAACCCATATTTTCAATGTCTATGTCCGTAAGCTTGGGAGTGAAAACTCGCTTAAAACATGGATCGGGGACTTCCATGCTAGCTGGACACTTAGAATCATTCTCGTAATATTTCTGCCACAAACTGCATTGTATGACTCTGTAATGCCAAGGAAGTGGTACCAGACTTTGACAAGTGCATCAGAGAAGTTGGCAGCCCTGCTTTCAGTAATGGTCATTGCAGTGATTCTTGGATTGCAGCATAACATAGAGATGGAACAGGATGCATTGTTTGGAGCAAACTTTGTGCAGAGAGAGAAGGAGGGTTCTCAATAGAAGGCTCTAACAACTTTACCGAACCCTACCCTAGCAAGGGACAATATCTAAGGCATCTACATTTCATCAAAGGTGTGATGACTGAACTGTACCACCTCTTGCAACCCAACTTGCTGCTAAAATCCTATGCCGGTGGATCCTTCCAAGTGGGAGCAGATGGCATTAGCACCATTTCACAGTTCACTATCCAGCAGGGTGGCACTTCAGCAATCCTAGTACCCTGTATGTAAACTGCTATCTGCAGACATGATGGCAGCAGTCTAAGCCTGCATGGAATCAAGCCGGGCCAGCAAAGCAACTTACGTTATTGTCTCATATTATCCTCGCACTAGAGCACTCAGATGTCAGATGGTTTTTTCCTGTGTTGCAATGAATGCTGAGACAATGGATGGGATTTTCCAGCTGTTCATGCCTATGGGGTTTTCTGGTCCCGCTGCAGTGAATGGAGATCTGGCTGAGCACAAAATTCTCTGCTCTGCAACCGGCAATGGGGGTGGGAGGTTGGGCGGGGTGGGGGGCCGTTTGGGGGGAGGGTAAAGTGTGGGGTGGGTGGATGGCCAGAAAATTCCAGCCATCATGTCTGGGTCTACAACTGCTGTTACAGCGAGGGCCACATCAGAAAGGAATGGGCTCCAAGCACTGTGCCAAGTTACAACCAGACTCCCCCTTTTGCAATGACAAGAAGATACACAGCAGGTCTGTCAATGCACCAAGCATTTCTGTGTGCGTACCTATTCATATTCTCCTTAATGCTACTTCATTGAACACCTCATTTGAGTGTTCAGCAGCAGAATCTGTCTGTGGGCCTGTCCTTCAGTGGGCTGGTGCATAAACCACACTTTCCCCTTGGGCTGGGCTGTTGCCCATCTGTCCACTTTGACTCACTATATGCAGATCCTGACTATATTACCCTATAAGGTGTAAACAAATGGGTAGTGTAAGTCTCCAAAGATTCATAGTTTGTTCCAAACCTAAACAGAAAACTGAAGAGGTTGGACAGATGTTTACATTTCTTTTCACAAGAATGTGGGCAGGGATTGGGGGGGTGGTTAGTGATGGTGGGGCAATTGAATCAACACTACCACCTGCTGCAGGACCCTCAGAGATACGATTTTTATATACATAGCAAGCCCCGGGCAATTCTCCATCTCTCGCTAACTACGCTACTCTGACAATGTTAAACTGAAGAGTGGAATGTGATATGAACATGTTGGTTTATAAGATAACATTGCTGACAGTATTGTGCAGTGTAAAATATTCAGTTTGCATTGCCGGTGATGAGTCTTTCCAAGACCATTGCCAGTTTTAGCGAATGACTGGGAGGAACAGTTTTCACTTAGACATTTTCATAGATGGATTGAATCACAGGACAAATATGGTGGCCAGTGTTTGCTATTTCTGTGCCCACCAATCTCCAGACTCCCACCCATAATAATGATTGAACAGAAAAATGTGCAGCAATACCTGCAACAGGTCGCGACTTTGAGCTTTCTTGTGGAAGTCATTTAAAATAAAAAAAGTAGGAAGCAATATGTTCCATCCGCTGGTGCTTTGTCAGTGCTTTTACCCAACAGTAATTGAAGAAAAAATTAATCTCAGTGGTTTATATATTTTGCATTCCACTAGTCTGCCAACTTGGAGAAAAGTCAGGACTTGGAGCAGACCTTGGTTTACTGCTTTCTAAAATAATAGTAACAATATTATCACCACCCCGAACAAATTCTTCTCTCAAAGTTGAAACAAAGCATTTACTTTATGACATCAAGACAAATTAGATTTATTTCTCCAACCTACTGGCCCTGTTGTGATTACTTAAAACTTTTCATTGTGCCATCCTTGTTTCTACTGATGGGCAATAGTAAAAAGAAAACAATTATTATTTATTATTGACAAGCAAATGGTAAGAGATCATCTTAATTATTTTTAAGATGCAAATCTCTTAGCCAATTATAGTAACATCAAAACAAGTTTTTTTCCTATCTGTACTGTATTAAAATCTAAGTTTTTAGTTTGCTACAAGCAGTTTGTTACAACTGGTACTTTGAATTCAGAGGGTATTGAGGTCATGGGTGCAATTGCTGTCTTACTTCATCTAGAGAAGGTGACATGGGCAGTACTGTGGCACAGTGGTTAGCACTTCTGCGTCACAGTGCCAGGGACCCCCGTTCGACTCCCAGCTTGGGTTATGGTCTGTGCGGAGTCTGCATGTTCTCCCCATGTCTGTGTAAATTTCCTCCCAAAGTCTGAAAGATGTGCTGATTAGATGCATTAGCTAAACTAAATTCTCCCTCGATGAACCCGAAAAGGTGCCACAGTGTGGTGACTAGGGGCTTGTCACAGTAACTTCACTGCAGTGTAAATGAAAGCCTACTTGTGACATTAATGAATAAATTAAACTATTACTAAGGATTTTTTTGGTAGTAACAGCAGCAAAGTTGTCAGCATTCATCATTTTCACTCCTTTGAAACTGACAGCAGTTCCTGGAATCTACAAATGTGCAGTGAAACACAAAGATTCAGAAGACCGCAATTCTGCACTTCTCCACTGGAATGTTTTTGAAGCTTGCCAGATAGAAATCAAATAACAATTACTGAATTGATGAGAAATTGCTCTTTTTATACAATTAGTCTTCCTATAAAATCCCTTGAAAATTTTGCAACTTTTTCACTCGCTGCAAAATTAAAAGTTAAGTATCTATTGAAAATAATACAGGCTTTCCCAGGTCACTGTTGTAGAAATGCTTTACTAAATGTTTGGAAAATGGAAGAAATTTCTTCATCTCTCACTCTGGCATGTAACACTACCTGAGCATCTACTGCCATTCTATTGTGTATTTTTACTTCTCCAAACGTATCAAGCACACATCCCTTGTTCTCCCACTTCTAAGCCATCTCCAAGAAAACAACTTTTCACATTTTATCAGGCGCACCAATCTACTGTGCCCAGTTTACCACCATTTTCATCCACTAAAATCTTAAGCCCAGTGTGCCTTCATTCATTCTCTCACACCATATCACCACTTTCCCAGCGATGTACCACCCCAAGTTTATCTATCCAGCCTTGCAATGTCTGGCACTGCTCTCCCAATTCTTCCATGTCCCTAGACCTGACTCCCATTTCTCCCACAGCCTCCCAATGATGTCATAGGATGCCATCCGCACCAACACCTACCAGAGTTCAGAAACCATATTCCAATAATCTCTGTGCTGAACTCTCACATTCCACAACCTTCCTAATTCTCCTACACTTTTGTGCCCCCAATTCTTCCATATCCCATAGGATTGTCTCTCAGTGTACCCAAGCTGTGGCCTAGTAGCCCTTCATTGTCCAAAAATGAAATGCACAGTAAAACTGGACATCGCACAAATGTGCGTTGAAATCTATTTGCCACAGGTTTGCCCACGTACATAATCTATCAGTGTGTTGTTCTAATTCTATGCTCCCATCTATGCTACATGATATGACATCAACCTTGATGTCATCTGAAAACTTGGAAATATGGTTTGCTTATTATCTAGTTGCTCATTATCTAGTCACCTGAAACTGAATAATTCATTTCTTGGTTGTTCTTTGAAGAGAAGATGGCCAAGTTCATCATCTGGGGTATTTGGTAGGGATCTATTAGATATATAGGTGACTGCTAAGGCCAATCTGAGCCCAGAAGGTTCTGGTGCAAATGGGACAGATTACCAAAGTAGATAATTGAGTTTTGGATGATTTCCCCTCCTTGCATTTCCTCTCTGCTGCTGTCTGATTTTTTTTCAAACTGATGTTCTGCTGTTATTGGCAAAGACTGAAGAAATTGGGTCTTTTTACTTCAGTATAGGGGAGACCTGATGGTGTCTTTAAAATTATGAATCAGTTGGGCAAGGTAGATGTGGACAGAATCTTTCCACCTTTGGGAGCATCCAAAGATAGGAACTATAAGTAACAGATAGTTACAATAAACACAATAGGAAAATAAGGAGAATTTCTTTTTTCAGAAAGTGGTTAAAATGTAGAGTTGTACCATGGGAAATGATTGCGACAAAGAGCTTATATGTATTCAACAATCAATTAGGATGGCACAGGGGAATAAATAAAATGGAAAAATACAAGAAATGAGATGATGTTGATGGAAAATGGGAGTAGACTCATGTGAAGTATAGGCACCAATTTGAGTGATTGGTCCATTTCTGTGCGATATGTGCTATGCAACTCAATCTGATAAAACATGCTTTGACTTATTCACATAATACTGTTATCTAAAGTTAAAGCTCATAGAATTGATGGAAAATTATTGACTTGGTCAGGAGATCAGTTAGGCAATAGAAGAGAGAGTAGAGATCATGGATATGTTTATATGGAAGGAAGTGATTACTCGATATGTGTTTGGGGCCTCAACAATTCATTACATTTATCGATGACTTAGACAACACATTGGAGAACCATGTATCCCGATTTTCTGATGACACCAAGTTTTTTGGATTAGTATATATGGAAGTGTCATATTATACAGAAACATTGATGAATTAAGTCAGGGTTTCCCAAACTTTGAACTGTGGAACCCCAAGTGACTTTCCAAGTGCATCAGGAAATCAAAAGCATTCTCATATTTTTGAATTCACTTTTATGCCACAAAATCAGTGCAAACTATTGTGGGAAAATTTTGAAGGTGCCAGTTGTGTCTTAAATTTAGACAATTCAAAACTTGCAAGAAAAATATCTCTGTGCAAAGACATAACAAAATGCATTTAACAAATAAGACATAGAACAAACAATACACATACAGCTGACTGAAGACTTATGAAAGGTTAAGTAGCTTTGGGAATAGAGCAACAGAACCTCTCCAAAAGGTCTGAAGTACATAGTCCAATACAGATCAATTGTACTTTTTTCTAATTAGTAATTCTGCCTTTCATTAGCTTGAATCAATTTAATTTAACAGTCATACATCAGTACAAATCTCTGTCAAATACCTCAGCTAATCATATATGCTTAAAAGCATGGTGATATTTTATTCATCCTTTGAGTCCAGATGTGGCCACCCTTCTTGACTCTATCTACATCTCTGTTACTGGTCACAGCAGATGCTACTGTCAGGTCAAAGTGGACGTTCCCACCGGCTCATTGCCAAGTTGAATAGACATGTGTTTCTGCATCCAGGGGCATATCTACCCTTGTGTCTGGATAGTGAATGCATCAATTCATTACTGTTGCAATATACATTCCCTTAGAGGAATTGTCCCAATAAGACTACTGCTGAGTAACCAGTTCCCAGACCTTTTGGCTTTAAATTATTGACTCTTACCACCAAGCCTTTCGGTAACTCAGCTTGATCAAAGTGACCAATTCATTTGAAGTACATTAAAATATCATAAGATATCAATGTATATGACTTGAAATTGTAACTACTTGTTTTGATTGTCTTGCTGCATTCACACATGTGTAAAACTGTTTGTGTTAGCTGTCTTAAGAATCATTTAATTCTTTTCTGATTTCTTGTCCTCTGAAAGACTGCATTCTGCCTATAAACCCTACAAGCTGGTTAGGAACCTCTTCCACATAAACATAGAAATCAAATGTAAACACATATTTTCTAGTTATATCTGTTTATATATTAGGAATTAGGGAGAGGCACCCAGTCACAAAAACATTCAAAGAAACAGAAAATGTACTGCATTAAATAATTATATGGGCCAAATTATCCTGTCTTCATTCTATTATGTTTAAGGGAAAGATTTGCATATAAATGGAGGTAACAGCATTGAATAAATGAGTATCTGCTTGTGATACAGCTCATTCATTATGTTAAATAATTATAGATCTATCTTGAATTAGTTCATTAACACTCTCTGCAAAACAATACTTTTAACTGATCTACTTTCCTGCTAAAACTATCCTATCAAGAAAAAAAAAGCTAGCAAAATACTTATTAAAATCTCATAATTCTTCCTTTCTTTGCAAAACAACAGTTTGTTCTCCACTGTGACTTGGAGAGTTCATCAGGCAAGCCAAATGGACTGGGAAGATTTTAGGTTTAATCCTATTCTGCTCTAAATTCATTGATCTCCATTGGAATGTGTGCATCATGTGACAACAGGAATTGGCTGGGTCATGGGGTGGAACATCTGGCTGGCACTCACTGTCAAGCTTAACTCGAGTGAAGTACCAGAGATCACCCTGTGCACTTAAAATTATCAGAGTCCTTCAGTAGTATACAGAGGAGAAGATAAAAATTGAATCTTGAAATTCCAGAAAACCAAAGCTTAGCTTATTAGTTTGTGTGCTTTGCATTAACGACTTGGTTCCAAATCAAGCCAATAAGAATACCCTTTCAGTATCGTGTTTCTTCAATTTATTCACTGTAGTTACTTGTTTCAAACCTTGGTATCATTCTCTACATATTAACTATCTTTCCCTCTTTTATCTCTTTGCCCATGTTCAATCTTCTACAACCTTTTCTGCTTCAACTTTAAAGTGGCTGCTCTGCTATCTCCAAGCTGTTGCTGCAATTCTGTAATCACCCTGAACCCGTGTAGCTCTAAAAATAAGAACGTAAGTGATGCTGGCTTTTTCTGTATTTTCTGTACTGACTGTTTAATTCAATGTAAACAACTTGAAAAGCAACATTCCCATGTATTGAGAGTATCTTAATTTGTATTTTTCTTATATTGAAGCTTATTTTAGCATGGAAACAAAAATATACCATCTGAAAAGAATATTATCTACTTGGCATCTAGTTTTTATCCTTTCAGCTATTTGATCAAAATTAAGTTACGTGTGAAATGTTTGTACTAAGAAAAGGTTTACCTTGGCTATCAATCTTGGCACAGATTTTACCTCACTAGCACTGTTAAAGCCTAGCACCCTTTTGCTGTTGTGCCATCAGACACTGTTAGGCTTGGCTCTGATGAGAAGGGTGAGTGCAGAAGACTCCAGCATTCATCAGTAACCTTACCAGGAGTGCTATCTGACGTCACACAGCCCTACCAGTTGATGTGATGCCAGAATGTTTAATTTTGTTCCAAACACTGACCTTGCACATAGAATCTGAGAATCATTGAATCCTGCAGTGCAGAAGAATGCCATTTGGCGCATCAAGTCTGCACCAACCACAATCCCACCCAGGCCCTATCCCTGTAATCCCATGCTTTTATCCTAGCTAGTTCCCTGACATTAAGGAATATTTTAGCATGGCCAATCCACCTAACCTTTGGATGTGGGACGGAATTGGAGCACCCGGAGGAAACCCACGCAAACAGGGGAGAATGTGCAGAGTCCATCCAGGCAGTGACCCAAGCCAGGAATCGAACCCAAGTCCCTGTTGCTGTGAGGTAGTAGTGCTAATCACTGTGCCATCATGCTGCCCAACATCACCCAACAAAGAGCAAGTTCTGACTTTCAAGCTGGAGCCTAAAGTGGTCTTCCTTTAAGGGCCAGGTCCCAACTTTCAGGCAAGGTAATTTTGAAGAATTTCTGCAATTGAAAATGTCTGAAATGTTTTGGAGGTGTTGTGGTAATTTCCTAGATTTAGGACAAAGAACAGAACAGCAGAGGAACAAGCCCTTCGGCCCACCAAGTCTGTGCCAAAATAGATGCCTCTCCATCTAATATTTTCTTGGTCCATATCCCTCTATTCCCTGCCAATTCATTACCACAAAGTATTGTTGCATCCTCACAGGAATGTCAGAAGAATAGATAATCTATTCATGCAAAGACTGAAATAGATATTGGGTTGCTGATGTAGTGGGCCCAGGTCAGCTGCACGACAGATAGATGGGACTGAGGCAGCAGAGAGGGCAATCTTTGTGCTATGCCCTCTGCAACTTAGAGCTGGACCCCTCTATATTCCTTGACGATAAGAGGTGTCTGCCTGGCAGCCATTTGATCGAAAATAATTTGAGTATGGAACATTTTTGCCTAACTTAGGTTTCAATTTAGGCAAAAATTATGCTAATCCAGCATAATGAAGCCTAGCACCCCTTTTGTTGTTGTTGTTTCACCACCAGACACTTCTAGAGACACAGGCCAGCCAATGCATCACAGAGTCCATCCTGGCAATCCCCTCCTTTATCCCACCAAATCCTGATCTAAATCCTCTGCACTAGAATGACCCTGTGACCTTACCATCTGAGTGAGCTGGCAAACAAACCGTCTTTTAATGTGATCTGGCTGCAATCCACTCATGCATAGATGCTTCACCACATGCTGATCCCAAATCTATAGTAACTTCCAAATTACATGCAGTACCGACATCTGAGCTGGTGGCTAAGTGTGTCCAATGGAGAGCTAGAGGTCCATGGTTATATCATAAAGATGTGCAGGTTAGGTGGCTTGGCCATGCTAAATTACCCTTTAGTGTCCAAAAATGTGGAGGTTAAATGGATGAGCCATTGGATATGTGTGAGGTTATGGGGATAGAGTGGATGAGAGAACTCTCTGACAGAATCGGTGCAGACACGAAGGGCCAAATCACCTCTTCTGCACTGTAGGGATTCTACGATTCTACGATGCTCATAATAACAAATGGTAATTTAAGATTAAGGTGAGAATAAAGAAGGGACATTGAGCGAGACATACCATCATCCTTAATGTTCTCAGTGACATTGAATGTCATTGGATTCTGTTACAGCTGACCCCATGGTGCTGAGAGCTGTCTCCTCCATATAGGGCTTAGGACTTGCAGGTGTCCTGGTCCCTCAATGGTCCTGCTCTGGTCATACAAAGGGCAGAGTATCAGTGATTATGTAGCACAATCTTTGCAGGATGTACTTGCCATAGCTGAATAACTAGAGACATGCAGAGCCAACAGGAGGTGAATAACTCAGAGAATGGTTAGAATGTCAAGCTCATGACTACAAGAAGTAGTTGAAGCAACTAGCATTGGTACACTTAAGGAGACACAGGATAAAGATTTGGGGTAAAAGAAGTAGAAGATATGCTGATGGGATTTGATGAAGATGGAAGGAGGCTCAGGTGGAGTATCAACAATGGCATGGCCCTATTGCATCAAATGATTTACTTCTGCACAGTAAACACTGCATAATTCTATGTAATGCGTATGAACAAGATGGATAAGGAAAGACCCATCAAGTCTATCCCATCAACTTATTTTGCACATATCTAGCTAGCCCAGTCCCTGTGACAGGCAAAAGCAAAGCAAAAAGTATTTTCAACTTGAATATTGTCAAAAAGACAGATATGTTGCAGAAGCTTTGCATCTTGTACTCATCCGAAAAACATAAGAATGCCAAATTCAGACAATCTCAAGTTATACTGTAGAAGAAAAGCGTGCTGATTGGATGACAGGTCAACTCTGATTGATCAAGGCTTTACCATGAAGAAAGCAATGGGAACTACAGGCCCCTCAAGGTTCCGGGTAATTCAAAAAAAAATACAAGATTTGAACCTATATTTTTGGATTGCAGAGGACAGAATGCTTTTGGCAAGTAGAAATGGGGCACATTATGAGCTTGATTGATGGCCTTAAATTGGTTGTTAGAACACTCAAGAATGTCCAGCAAGTGCGGAGAGCAACCAGGAGAAATTTCTTTATGTAGGGCATTTCTCGTGGACAACAGTGCTTTGCACCGAGGAAGAAATAGAACTATGAGAAAAGACCAGGGCCAAATAGCCTGCTTCTCATTCTGTGGCTATATTACTGTTTCTATGAGTCTTGCTATAACAAGAGACATAAGGGTGGAATTTTATGCACCCCACCTTTCATAAATTCCATGGGCTGGCAGGTGGAGAGAGTGGGGGTAGGGGTGTAGGGGGAACATAGAAACAGATCTCATGGAAGCAGCATCATGCCCTTCATCTACCCACTTCTGCTGGTATTTTACCAGTGGTGGGGGAGGGATTAGATGGCATGCCTGCACTTGGGCCAATTAAGACCCTTAGCTGGCCAATTATTGGCCACTTAATTGCCTTTTTTCTCCACTGCTGATGATATGCCACGCCATGCAAAACACAGCCTCCTTTTTGCGGGCTGAGGGGGGATCTCCTTCGGCCAGTTGGAGGTAGTGCTCCTTGCATATTCCCCTTCCTCCCCTATTGGAGTTTGCCTTACCACCCTCACTGGCCTGGCCGTGGTAAAATTCTGGACTTACCTGCATGTCTGGCAGCATGGCTTCTCTTCAGTTTAGTCCCAGCAATGGCCATTGCTTCTACTGGACAGTCGAGAGCTGCAGACCATTTAATTAGTCTGTCCATGCCACTCTGTCACTCTGTCCATGCATCTTATAATCTTACCTTCCTTTGTTACCTCCTTGTGTTAAACTATCATACAATTGCCTCTGGTTGAATTTTACAGTTAAAGCACATGAAAACTCATGTGCATACTTAAAATTATAAATGAATATTATTACTCTAATGTTTAGTAAGTGTTGTTAAGGTATTTTGGGATTTATTCTTTTGGACTAGCAAAGTTACCTGCTGCACATTATTTTCTGAAAATAGTCCCTTGCTATTTGCGTCTTATTTTCTCTGTCAGTTGAATAAGAGCTTCCTACTTCTGCTGTAGTTTCCAAGGAGGATCCATTCAGTTGAAGCCATGGGATTTTCTCCTTTCTTTCCCACACTATTTTGGTCGACTGTTGTTTTAAAGTGAGCTCGGGGCGGTGTGTTGCTTAAATAAGCAGATTCTGCTCTGATTATGTAGTCAGGGACCATTTAACCTGAGGAAGTAGTGGTGGTTCCCCTCCCACCCACTATCATCACCACACCACCGCCCCCACCCCCCTCCACACCCCTCCTCCTCCCACCCAAGATCTCCAGCCCAACCTGTTAGGACCAAGAGCCAGGGCCTAAAAAGGCAAGTGACATATATTTTTAAAGTTACCATCTTAAATGTTCAGCTTTTGTGTGGAACTTAAATGATTACCATCTGCGTCTAAATCTAATTGGGCTCTGCCAAGCTTGTAGCCAGCCAGAGGTCAAATGTAAAGGTCACAAAGTTCCCGATTTCTATTTATATCATTTTCCAACATCTTGCAAGTAACTCAACCATGTGGATTAAAAAGGAAGGACTGTTCCACGCACCAAGAAGGATGGAACTTTGTTACCATTAACATGCTGGTTGTAATATTGTCGCTATAAATCTGTTCAAACTTTCCTCCAACCAGATGCTAAATGTTATTTTTTTTAATTTAAGAGAAGTAGTAATATTGCAAAATATGTTAGCAATGTCAATATTTGACTTCCAAGAACTATTGCTAAACTTGCAGAATTGACAGTACGATGCCAAAGCCCATTTGAAATGTACAAGGCCGGTTTTGCAACCCAAGAGGAATATCCTTCCAAATTGAGCATAGAAATGTCATAAATTATGAATTGAGACAATATTATATCAAACAGACACTATTGCATAGCACTGTGCTACACTGTGTTTGAATATAAAAGATTTATACCTCGATCAACTTCTCGAAGAACATATTTTCTGGTCATTATCACAAATTGGCTGCTGTATTTTTTATGCTATTACAGTGACTACACTTCAATAGTAATTAATTAACTGTAAAGCACTTTGGAAAGTGCTGAGGTTACAAAAGGCATTATAAAAATGGTATCCGTAACGAGTGCAATTCACAGCCAGATGTTGAGAAAAAATTAAGGTGGGTGGTTTCAACATCAGCTTTCACTCTTCACCCCCATCATAAAATCATGGTATTTGAAGTGCTTATATATATAGATGCAGTATTACATTTTGCATCTGTGTGGCCAGATCTGCATTTGTCAATCCTGGCTAGTTCCCTGGGGAAAACAAAACATAACGCTGAAGCAATTTCCCAGAAAGAAAAGTAGGCTCTTCACTTCCTTGGTCAGAGAACCAAACCCAACTGGAATCATCAAAAAAAATTCAAATCCGACAAATGATTCTTTCCGAGTTATGGGTTTCTGCTTTGGTACCACACTGTGTAGTTGTCTCCTGTTGCTGTGAAGTAGTATTTTTTTGACCTATTATTTACAAGCCTCTCTGACTCAGAAGGTTGGTGTCAGCAAAATGATGGGGCTGAGTCTGCACCTAGTTGTGCTACTTCCACACGTCCAGAGTGATGACAGGAGAAAC
Source organism: Carcharhinus amblyrhynchos (assembly GCF_965287045.1). Taxonomy (NCBI): domain Eukaryota; kingdom Metazoa; phylum Chordata; class Chondrichthyes; order Carcharhiniformes; family Carcharhinidae; genus Carcharhinus; species Carcharhinus amblyrhynchos. Next base: position 45,360,436 of record NC_137336.1, read on the forward strand.
CAGAAGAGTTGGGCTTAGAGATGTCCTGTTTCTATTCTGTCCAGCTGTAACTCGTGTACAGATTTCATGTCAGGCTTGAAAAATTATTTAATCAAACATCAGCTACAATTTATGCTTTTGCCTTCAAAACTCATTTAGAAGGATAAGGGAATCTGTATGTAAGCAGAGTTTTTAAGCTGAGATAGGCTATCTCTTTGCATGTAATGTAAATTACTTTTATAACTTTATTGGTGACAGTATTTTGTAATATTTATGAAATGTTAGCAATATTGCTGTGCAATGTTTATTTGCACTTCCTGATTTAGAAGATGGAAGTGAGTATATTGATAAATGAATTTGGCAACCACTAGACTGGAACTATTATGTTCATACAGAGAGAAAAACTTGCATTTTTATAATGCCTTTTGTAACCTCAGCACTTTCCAAAGTGCTTTACAGGAAATTAATTACTATTGAAGTGTAGTCACTGTAATAGCATAAAAACTGCAGCAGCCAATTTGTGATAATGACCAGAAAATATGTTCTTCGAGATGTTGATCAAGGTACAAATGTTAGGCAGGCTTAACTGCACTGCATTGAAGATGTCAAAGAATGAGGATGGTCTCTGGGGAAATATGGAAAAGCTAATTGCATGTCTCTCAAGATTCAGCTGTGTAATTACGCCACCAATTCAGTGCTGGAAAGATTGTGAGAGGCAAGAAACAGGGTGCTAGCTCATCTTTTCACATCTCTCGTGATTTTATAACTCACTACACTGATCGACTGCTGTGATTAGCCGGTAAGGTTGCCCCCAAGGAGTTACACTCCGTCAACACCCAGTTCATCATGCAGATGTGTGCCCGTTTCCCGGGGAGCGCCCATGACAATTACGTCTTGGACCACTTGCAAATTCCAGCTGTATTTGAGGGACAGTGGTGGCCGGAGGGATGGTTCCCTGGGGACAAGGAGTACCCACTCCAGGAGGAGGCTGATGACCCCAGTACGAAGGCCACAAACACCGGTGGAGCTCAATGTAATGAGGCTCATGCCTCAACGCGCATGTTAGTGGAGCAGGCAATCGGACTATTGAAGAAGTGGCTCCAATGCCTGGGCTGGTTGGGGGATACCTTATAATACAGCCCCCAGAGGGTGTCTCACACCAGTGTGGCCTGCTGCACTTTCCACAACCTAATGCTGCAGAAGGGAGACAACCAGACCTGGAGGATATGGGCAAGTGCAAGGTCTCTGCAGATAAAGAGGATGTTGAGGAGGGCAGTGGGCCTGATGATAAATATAAGAACATAAGAACATAAGAAATAGGAGCAGGAGTAGGCCATCTAGCCCTTCGAGCCTGCCCCGCCATTCAATAAGATCATGGCTGATCTGTCGTGGCTCAGTTCCACTTTCCCGCCCTCTCCCCATAACCCTTAATCCCTTCTCTTATCAAAAACCCATCAACCCGCTTCTTAAAAATATTTAGTGAGGCAGCCTCCACCACTTCAACGGGCAGAGAATTCCAGAGATTCACCACCCTTTGAGTGAAGAAGTTCCTCCTCAACTCCGTTCTAAACCGCCTCCCCTTTATCTTGAGGCTGTGCCCCCTAGTCCTACTGTCTTTTTTGAGCGGGAAGAGTCTCTCCACCTCTATCCTATCCATCCCATTCATCATCTTATACGTCTCAATGAGATCTCCCCTCATTCTTCTAAACTCTAACGAGTACAAGCCTAGTTTATTCAGCCTCTCCTCATAGCTCAATCCCCTCAACTCCGGTATCAGCCTAGTAAACCTCCTCTGCACTCCCTCCAGGGCCAAAATATCCTTGCGCAGGTGCGGCGCCCAAAACTGCACACAGTACTCCAGCTGCGGCCTCACCAATGCCCTATACAGCTGCAGCAAGACCTCCCTACTTTTATATTCAATCCCCCTCGCTATGAAGGCCAGCATCCCATTCGCCTTCCTGACCACCTGCTGCACCTGCAAGCTGGGTTTTTGCGATTCATGCTAAAGAGAAGGAAGAATGATGGGCAATGGACAGGACCAGAATTGGTCATCGAGCAAGGGAAGCTCTGATCACTGGCATTTCAGGGACAAACAGGAGTAACAGGTGATGAGGTCCCCTGCAATGGACACGCTGGTCAAACCAGTGATGTAGCGCTACCTTAGCTAACGTTTCATTTCACGTTTTCAATAACAGGGGCCACAGCCTTACTGTGCAGGAGAATGATGATGACTTGCAGTGAAGACAAAAGTGGATGCAAAGGGGTTGGGTTTACTCCTTCAATGAACACAGTCCCGGGGAGGGCAGCCAGGGGCTGGGGTGGTGTTTACTCTGTCCTCAGTGTGTGCGAGGCATAGCACAGCCAATCTCACACTTCATAAGAATGAAACTTTGGTTTTGTGCGTGGGTTTGCCAAGTTTGGTGGCATGAAATGACAGGGTGGGAATGAACAGAATGATTTATTATTTGTAACTGCTGATGTACAATGGCAGCAATATGTATCATGTCCAAGATGCACTGCAGCAAGTCACCAAGACTCTTTCAACAGCACCCTGCAATCCAGTAAGCTCTAGTGGCTAGAAGGATAAGGGCAGACATGTGAGAACAGCAGCATGTGCAAGTATAGAGAGGCTGGTGGCCTCTCTATACTTGTGCCTACTTTGACCTGTGCCTAATACTTCTTGCTCCTCCTGACTCTCCCACTTCACCTATGTGTTTCCCCAGGACCTACAGCTGAGGTTGAGGAGGCCTGCTGACTTCCGTTTCCTGTTGCCTGAGATGATGCTAGTCACTGTCCACTGGAGGTTCTGGGCCTTGAGGGCCTTGGCCTACTTTCGGGCAGCATGGGTATTGGAGTGTTGCCTTCATTGGTGTGAGGCTGAAAATGTGTTTTGCACAGGAAGAGGGACTCAGATAGGCTGGACACCTTCAGGGTCTCCTGGGTAGAAGGCACTCAACTGTGTGCCAGATGACCCTCATCTCTTTGGGTACTCGATGGGTCCTCCATAGGACTGAGGGGCAGCTGGAGTGAGGTCCAGAAATCCCACTGTCCTCTGACATTGACACTTGTGGATTCCCGACAATGCCTGCACCATGCAGTTGAAGACTTGCACCATGGAGTTCATGTTCTCAGACATGGAGGTCATGAGTTGAACCATGCTGTGGAATCTCCTGACATGGACTGCACATCCTGCATCAACGTATCCACTGCAGGCACCATCCTTGGAGTGTTGGCTTTTTACGTTGGAGTAATGGGGTGTGAGTAATACTTTTCACTTAGCTGGATGAGCGCAGCTCCAAAAACACTCAAGAAACTGGACACCATCTGGGACAAAGCAGCTTCTTGACTGACACCCCATCCGCCAATCTCATTCACCCGCTCCACTGCTGATGTACAGTGGCAGCAATGTGTATCATGTACAAGATGCACTGCAGCAAGTCACCAAGACTCTTTCAACAGCACCCTGCAATCCTGCAAGCTCTAGAAGCGAGAAGGATAAGAACAGCAGACGTGTGAGAACAGCAGTACTTGCAAGTTGCCCTCTACTCCACACCCAATAGCTGTGCCTTCCCTGTGGCAGCATCAAAATCCTGCAGCTGCCTTGCCAACAGAACACTATTTGGGCTGCAGCAATTCAATAAGGCAGGAATTACTGCCTCCTTCAGGGCATTGAGGGCTGGGCACCTGAAATGCTGGTTTGCCTTTGATATCCATATCCCATGAAAGAAACCCAAATTCAAATGAGTTGGTTGAGTAGACAGTTCACTTATCCTAGTGGAGTGGATAAGATCATTAATCCATTTTCTGCACTGCAGAGCAGTCCTCCTCTGGGCCTCAGTGGCACTGACTATCTTGGTGACCTACTCCCAGGCCACTGTGGTCATTCATCTGGTATCCTACTTCCATGTTCCTGAACAGGACTTCCCATCTTACCTTGACGGCCTAGAGGAGATGCTCCAGGGAGGCATCACTAAATCATGGGGCCAGAGCTTGCTGCCTTCTGCTGCTCATCCTTATTCCAGGGTCCTGGTACCATTAATGATTGGCTGCCAAGTTGCTTTTTAAATATGGTGCCCAAACATAATGGCAGAGCAGTCAACTTCCTGACCTCCCAGCCAGGAAACTGTGCACATGCACAAATAATGAGACGGAGAGTGCACAGTTGTGCGCAACAGCCCACTCCATTCCATGGCGGGATTCAGCTTGACTTTTTTGGTCTCTCCACAGAATTCTGGCAGGAGGGGAAAATTCTGCCCTTCATCAGTCAAAGACTTCTCCTTCCCTGGCACTATTTACAACAATATCAGCTGCAGGGCCCAAGCTCTTCTGCATCTCCTATTCTTTGACTGTGACTTTTCATCACTAGCTATGAGACTGCACTAAATGAAGTCCCAGACAGTTCACAGATAATTGGTCACCTTGCCTTATTGAGCCACATGGATGTACTTTTGGGTGTCTCACACACCTTGCTGGTCCCTGCCTTCTGATCCATTGTCCTACTGATTTCTGCCTCTTTTGCTGCTTCCAGCCTTCATGCACATTAGAATCATAGAAACCCTACAGTGCAGAAAGCGGCCATCTGGCCCATGGAGTCTACACCGATCACAATCCCACCCAGGCCCTACCCCCATAGATTTTACCCACTAAACCCTCTAACGTACGCCTCTCAGAACACCAAGGGGCAATTTTCGCATGGTCATTCAACCTAGAATGGGATGATGCTCCCATATCCACATTAGCTGAAGCTCAGGGACCGTAGCTGGAATTTTACCATCTCGCTCACCCAAGGCTCATGAGGTCCCACCCTATGCCAACGGAGAATGATGTTCTGCGAGCCTTGTCCGCCCCAAATCTGGGGTTGGCGAGGCTGTAAAGTTCCGGCCCGTTACTTAGTCTTGCATGAATGGCAAGTTGAAATGCTGGGGTGTTGCCGCTGGTGCGCACAACCAGCTACTTGGAGTCATAAGTGAGTTGTGGGGCACTGGTTTCCCCAATTACCTTTTGACATCACTTAAAGTCAATGAAGGAATGTCAGGAATGCATGTCCTTAGTTTGAGAAATGAAAGAGGAAAGAGACAGTTTTGTCAAGAAAATTATCTGACAGTGGCAAACAACTTCTTTAAGCACCAAAAGGAATACTGTACACTTGCAGAAGTCCAGGTGACGCGTAAAGAAATCAAATAGATTATGTGACGGCAAAACAACATTGAAGAAACATTAGAAAGAATGATCAGACATATTCCAATGGGGATATAAATTCAAATCATTGTCTCCTTGTGGCACAAATAAAGATGACACAGAAAACATCAAAAAAGAAGAAAAGTACGTGACCATTTGCGCCTTGAAGAATGAAAACATCAGCGAGTCATTCACGCTGAAAGTAAAAAAAAGTATGAATGTCTCAGGACGGAGGAAACAGAACAAGCAGAGATCTTGGAACCAGAAGTAGAAACAATTGAAAGAAACATGAAACAGAATATACAGCGCGCTGCAAAGAAAATATTTTCACTATGGAACAGAGAAAGAGACAAGGGGTGAGTGTCAGATGAAATAGAAGCAATGAGATAGAAAGGGGAAGGAATAGGAAAAGAAATGCACCTGCATTGAATGAAGTTGAATTTGCAGGCCAAAGATAAATGGTAGAGTGAAATGTCTGATGAAGTATGTAAGATGCGAAGAAATCATAAATAAAACGTATGCACCAAGAAGTGAAATCTTCCATAGGTATTAAGAGGAGGGTGACAAGAGATGGTCGGTGCATAAGAGACATAGATGGTAAAACATTGTTGGAAAGGGATGAAGTCGTAAAAAGATGGAAGTTTTTATTTATTTGTGTCACAAGTAGGCTTTCATTAACACTGCAATGAAGTTACTGTGAAAATTCCCCAGTCGCCACACTCTGGCACCTACTTGGGTGCACTGAGGGAGACTTTAGCATGGCCAATGAGCCTAACAAGCACATCTTTAGACTGTGGGAGAAATGATGTGGAGATGCTAGCGTTGGACTGGAGTAAACACAGTAAGAAGTCTCACAACACCAGGTTAAAGTCAAACCAGTTTATTTGGTAGCACAAGCTTTCAGATTCTTGCTCCTTCTTCAGATGAGTGAGGAGCTGTGTTCACAAACAGAGCATATATAGACACAAACTCAATTTACAAGATACTGGTTGGAATATGAGTCTTTACAGGTAATCAAGTTTTAAAGGTGCAGACAATGTGAGTGGAGAGAGGGTTAGGCATAAGTTAAAGAGACATATATTGTCTCCAGCCAGGACAGTTAGTGAGATTTTGCAAGCCCAGGCAAGTCGTGGAGGTTACAAATAGTGTGACATAAACCCAAGATCTTGGTTGAGTCCATCCTCATGCATGCAGAACTTGACGATTCCTTTCTGCTCAGTGATTCTGCATTGTGTGTCGTGAAGGCCGCCTTGGAGAACGTTTATCCGAAGATCAGAGGCTGAATGCCTGTGACTGCTGAAGTGTTCCTTAACAGGAAGAGAACACACTTGCCTGATGGCTCAACTGGATCTTGGGTTCATGTCACACTATTTGTAACCCTTACGAGTTGCCTGGGCTTGCAAAGTCTCACTAACTGTCCTGGCTGGAGACAATACTCATCTCTTTAACCTGTGCTTAACCCGCTCTCCACTCACATTGTCTGTACCTTTAAGACTTGATTACCTGTAAGACTCATATTCCAACCATTATCTTGTGAAATGAGTTTGTGTCTATATATGCCCTGTTTGTGAACAAAACCTCTCACTCACCTGAAAATGGAGTGAGACTCCAAAAGTTTGTGCTACCAAATAAACTTGTTGGACTTTAACCTGGTGATGTGAGACTTCTTACTGTGGGAGGAAACCAGAACGTCCGGAGGAAACCCACGCAAACAAAGTGCAAACTCCATACAGACAGTGACCTAAACCAGAAATCAAACCCAGGACCCTGGCACTGTGAGACAGCAATGCTAATCACTGTGCCAGTATAATGATCCAAATTAAGGGAGTCTTCAAGATATGGAGGATAATGATCGACCAAACATTATGATATCAGAGGTAAAGAACCATTTGCTATGGTGGGATTCGAACCTGGGACCCCAGAATGTTAGCTAAGTTTCTAGATTAATACTCTAGCAATAATACCATTAGGCCATCACCTTCCCTCATATTGAGCAAGAAAGATATGAACTACAGAAAGATATTAAACGACAGGGCCAGTGGGCAGAAAATTGGCAATTGGAATTCAACCTGAAGAAGTGTGGGGTAACATATTTGGAGAAGGCAACAAGGCAAAGGAATTTATAATAAAAAGTAGAATTTTGAGACATGAAGAGGGACCAAGCGATCTTCAAAGGCATTTCTACAGATCCCCGAAGGTAGCAGGACATGTAGATAAGTTGGTTAAGAAGGCATACAGGATATTTCCTTTATTAACCAAGGTATATAATATAAGAGCAGTGCAGTTATGCTCGAACCATATAAAACACTAGTTAGGCCACAGTTAGTGCACTGCATTCAGTTCTGGTCACTATAATACAGGAAGGATATGATCACACCAAAGAGGTCTCAGAGGTTTCTTGAGGTAAAGAGGTAGAGAGTATCGCTAAAAAAAAGACATTCTGTCGAAATTTTCCATCTCACATTCATCAGGACAATCACATGAATACCAAAGTCAGGGGAAACAACAACTTTATACTGACTGAAAACAGAGTGCTGAATGGTTGGAAAGTGGACTCTGATTTGTTGAGGCATTGCCATGGAGATGCACCAGTTAATTGTGGCCAACAATTAACTGCCAAGCATTGTTTGGAAATTTAAACAAGGCAGCTTGATTCTTGATTGGTGAAGGCATTATTCTGAGGAATGAAACAATGAATGACTATCATTTATTTTGTTTAACAGAAACAGATGCAATGTGTGTACATAGTCCTTGCAGCCTTTGTTCTGTAGCCCTGTAGCTCACAACACTTTCGGCGCATATCCAAGTATTTTTTTTAGTGCAGTGAAGATTCCTATTTCTACCTAGTCTTTAAGCAGTGAGTTCCAGAACCCTACCATTCTTCAGGCTGAAAAGACATTCGTCCCAACTTCTTTCTAGTTCTTCTGCCAATTACTCATCCTTCTTATCTAGGCTCCTCAAAATTTTTTGCGCTTCAGTTACAACTCCCATCAGTTTCCTCTGTTCCGAAGAAAACAAACCCCAACTTCTCTCCTAGCCAAAAATTTCCATTCTCTGCAATATCCTTGTCAAGAAACCTCTGAGACCTCTTTGGTGTGATCATATCCTTCCTGTATTATAGTGACCAGAACTGAATGCAGTGCACCAACTGTGGCCTAACTAGTGTTTTATATGGTTCGAGCATAACTGCGCTGCTCTTATATTCTATACCTTGGTTAATAAAGGAAATATCCTGTATGCCTTCTTAACCAACTTATCTACATGTCCTGCTACCTTCAGGGATCTGTAGATATGCCTTTGAAGATGCCTTGGTCCCTCTTCACGTCTCAAAATCCTACTTTTTATTATAAATTCCTTCGCCTTGTTGCCTTCTCCAAATATGTTACCCCACACTTCTTCAGATTGAATTCCAATTGCCAATTTTCTGCCCACTGGCCCAGCCATTTAATATCTTTCTGCAGTTCTCATCTTTCTTGCTCAATATGAGGGAAGGTGATGGCCTAATGGTATTATCGCTAGAGTATTAATCTAGAAACTTAGCTAACATTCTGGGGTCCCAGGTCTGGAATTAAGAAACCATTGTTGGAAAAACCCATTTGGTTCATTGATGTTCTGTAGGGGAAAGAAATTTGCCACCATTACCTGACCTAACCTACATATCATTCCAGACTCACAGCAATGTGGTAAACTCTCAACTACCCTTGAGCAACTGGGGATGGGCAATAAATGCTGGCCAGTTTGTGATACCTATGTCCCACGAATGGATTAAAAAAATCAACCACATGTCTGAATTTTCTGTAATCTGTATACTTCTTAATTAATCTTCCACATTTAAATGTAAGTTATTGATATATAGCATTAAAGCTCTGCAGAACCTTGTGAGGAAAAGCACTCAAATCACAAAGAAGTGCCTGTTGACCGTACCTCTTTCTGCTCAATCTTGGATTTACTTCTAGTCACTGGTTTGGTAAAGGCACCCTCCTGGTTATGATATTAAAACCCAGCAAAAATATCCAGAGTATGAGATTTGCTGGTACATGGTTTTCCTTGACAAGCTTAGTACTGAGTATTTAAAGTTTAAGTATATTTATTTATTAGTCACAAGTAGGTTTACATTCACACTGCAATCAAGTTACTGTGAAAATCGCCACACTCCGGCACGTGTTTGGGCACACTGAAGGAGAATTTAGCATGGCGAATGCACCTAACCACTCGTAGGTGGTTTAGAAAAGGCACACGAGAGGAAATGAGGCCTGCGTGAGTTGCTCCATTCCAGTAGCACTCCATAAGCTTCCACTTGGTACTTTGCTCCCATAAACACACTATGCACCACATGTAAATGGTGAGTGGGTATGTTTCATTGAATACTGCCATTTTCCTCTTTTACTGCCCCCGTGAACAACACCACTACCAACAGCTACAGTTGAATCCATGAGTAATCACTCATCTCTGCTCAACTGCATCAGACCATCCATATATCTGCAAGGATTTTGAACTTATGCCATTCCATTCAGGTTAGCAGGATTTTTACATCTTTTTAGTTCATTACATAACTGTAGTCATCTGTTCAATTTCAGGGACATTGCTATCTCTAATTTTCTCCTGATCCTCCTCTGAGGCAACATATTCAATTGACGTAGTCATAATAAGCTTTCGAAATTGCCCTTTTCAAACAGGATCAATTATTTGCACATTGTTATTTGCTAAATCACTGCAGAATATTGCGTCATACGCCCACTTGTCACTTGCTAAACATAGCTTTAGAAAAACTACCAGAAGATTGCTCCAGCTTTCTACAAATGTAATTTGTTTATGTGTTTACTAAATCAGTTGTTCAAACCTTGCGAAGGTTCTCGATATATTTTGTCTCCAGAAAGCACCTCACCTAATCACCAAGCACACTCAACATCTAATGCATAGGGCAGCTGATAAATTCTTACACAATGATCAATTAAATATGTCAGCGGGTAATAAATCAAAAATCTGCTTCTATGAAAATATGAATTATAAGGAAGTGCATTTGAGATCACTGTAAAGCTTTCTAACACACTATCAGAATCAGGCTATGGAAAGATTAGGTGGGACTTTACATCCTTGCTCATCCTGAAACCATAAAATCCCGCCTGTGATCAACAGACCTTTCCATGGTCTGTCCATCACCCACTCTGATTTCCGTGGCAGGCGGGAGGGTAAAATTCTGGCCCACGTGTCTGTTCAAATCTCCTTCAAGTTGCTTTATGCAGTTTGAGTGAGTGCAGCAAGAATCATAGAATCATACAATGTCTACAATGCAGAGGTTGGCCATTCTGCCCATCCAGCCTGCACTGATAACAATCCCACCCAGGCCCTATCTCCATAACCCTACGTATTTACCCTGCTAATCCCCCTGACACTGAGTGGCAATTTAGCATGTCCAATTCACCTAACCTGCACATTTTTGGACTATGTGAAGAAACTGGAGCACCCGGAGGAAACCCACGCAGGCACGGGGAGAGTATGCAAACTCCACACAGACAGTGACCCGAGGCCAGAATTGAACTGCTAATCACTATACCACCGTACTGCTCAGAGAAAATGGATTGCGGATTTTCCATAAGATTTCATAAAAATCATTCACTCAGCAATCTTCGTGTCATCATCAAACATAAAGGCTGGTAAATTTGGCTCCATGGCATGACAGGAGTGTCGGCACTACCTGAGGTGGCAGAGGGCAGAAATGGCAAGGTATCAGCTCCCAACAGCTTATGATGGAGCTCGTTCCAATTGCCATATTGGAAGAGCAGCAGTCTCAGCCCTGTGAGTGTGCTGGGAGTATATGGACCAAGCAGAACAGATTGACAGTCAGCCTATAATATTGGTTTGATCTGATGTTTGACTTGCGGTTTTATACCTTGCTAGTCCTATTATGGTCCTTTCTTAACATGTACAACTGATCACGTGTCCAACAGCATGAGAAACCAACACTATTTCAAGGGATCACATTCAACTTAAAGGTGAGATACTTTTGAGTTTCTTTTGCTGCTACGGACTTAGTAGAAATCTGGTCATTGTGTTTTGTGGAAGCGCTGACTGATGTTCCTTCAATGAGAAGGAAGAGGTACTGGATCATTGCAAGGCATGGTGTGATCGTGAAGGACCTTTGAGTGCAACATTTTGCAACCAATTACAGTGGCTCCGGTTTCTCCAGGGCTGTGGCTTAACAGGGATGTGAGCTGAGGCAGCAAGAGGGAAGAAGCTGTAATGGAGGGAGGGAAGAGGAGGAGGAGGAGGAGGGTTCTCAGAAGGAGCCTTGTTCATCCAGGGTTTTCAGAGAACACTTGTTCTACCTCCACCTCTGCAAGGGCAGTGTCTGCTACACCGAGGTGGTGGTCACAGAACTGTGCCATCTCCCTGAATCAGACCCACTACTGCAGAGCAAAGCAAGGATTGTGCTGCCAGTTGCTGGCAGAGTCACCACACTAGTGGACCCATCAAGGATGGATCAGGCAGAATTCCTCAGTTTATCATGCATCACTGTGTCAAGGAGGCCAATGAGACCCTGAATGCAAAGAGGGGGGACTTCATTGTCTCCTTTCTAAGCAAGGACACCAGAAAAAAACTTCTTGAGGATAGCAGGCTCCCCATGTTTCAAGGGAATCTTTAGATGCACATGGCTCTGAGGGAAACGCAATGTGAAGCTGTCCTCAAACTCTCGAATCATTGAATCCCTAGAATGCAGAAGGAGGCCATTTGGCCCATCAAGCCTGCACTGGCAACAATCCCATCGGACCCCATCCCCACAACCCCATGAATTTACTTAATCCCCCTGACACTAAGGGGCAATTTGGTATGGCCAGTCAACCTAATCTGCACAACTTTGGACGATGGGAGGAAACCAGAGCACCCGGAGAAAATCCATGCACACATAGGGAGAACGTGCAAGCTCCAGGCAGACAGTAACCCAAAGCCAGAATTGAACCTGGGTCTCTGGCACTGTGAAGCAGCAGTGTAAATCACTGGATATGCATTTGGTGGATGACCATGCACACAGCATCAGGTTAGTGAATTCCCACCATCCCTGGAAGCAGTCCCATTGCTTTCCTTCCCCCCGGATTTCTACAACCCCGCTCATGGTCAGTAAATTCAGACTCAAATCTACCCTCTAAGGTACACGTTGTCCCAGTACCTGTGCTGGTGGCTTGAAGTATCAGATCCACTGATATTGTACTTTTTTCACCACTTTCTTGCTCAAATTGGATTTTAGCATCTTACCGTCACTGCCTGGTGAGCAGCACCTCTGGAGTGTTTGAAAAAAGAAAGGCAGAAGGGTAGGACTGGGTTGATAGAGGAAGGGAAAACAAGAGGTGTGTGAGTGTGATGTTAGTGTACCTTTAAGAAAGGTTTTATTAAATTATGATCTCTGGAGCTCTCACAGCTTCAGTGTTTCTCTTCACTGCCGACCTGTCTACCAGATGTCATTTTATCACTCCTTGAGTGGTTTTAATGAGGGCCTGAGCTACTTTCTGAGATTAGTTTTATGATCCTGCATTATTAGAAGGGAAACTGGTTGGCAGTGACAGTAGTTCCTTCATTTTTCAGCTCTGAGCTGCAGGTTAGTGTTTAGAAGGGACAGCAAGCTGAAAAGAAGTGTTTTTCTCTCCAGCTAGTCCCCCTGACACTAAGAGACTATTTAGCGTGGCCAATCCACCTAACCTGCACATCCTTGGACTGTGGGAGGAAACCAGAACACCCAGAGAAAACCCATACAACATGGGGAGAACATGGATACTCCACAGATACAGTGACCCAAGCCGGGTATCAAAACTGGGTCCCCAATGCTGTGAGGCAGCAATGCTAACCACTGTACCACCCATGAGATCTGGCAGTTTTGGTACATGAACCGCCAAAACAGAGGTGCAGCAAATGATTAGAAAGGCAAATGGATTGTTCTCATTGATTGCAAGGGGAATGGAATATAAAAGTAGGGAAGTTTTGTTAGAGTTGTACAGGGAGCTGAATTACTGTGTACAGATCCTTACTTAAGAAGGGGTGTAATTGCAATCGGAGCAGTGTGGAGAAGATTCATTGGACTGATTCCTCGAATAAAGGGGTTATCTTTTGAGGAAAAGTTGGACAGGTTGGGCCTGTATCCATTGGAATTCAGAAGGATCAGAGTTGACTTTAGCGGAACATGTAGGATCCTGAGCAGACTTGACAAAGTGGATGCCAAAAGAATGTTTCACCTTATCGGAGAGACGAGAACTGGGGGACACAGTTTAAAAATAATAGCCAGGATTTTCTGCCCCTATTTTCAGTGGGGGATGGGGACGGGGTGATGGATGGCAGTGACAAAGGGGGCAGAGAATTGAGTGGGAGTCCCAAAAGGCTTTTATGTTGGCAGGATTTCTCTGCTAATTGTCCTTTTCCCCTGTCAATGACTTAACGGGAATCCTGACTTTAAAAACTGGGATTTACATTTACATCAGTTTGAATCTCATTATCAGGCCTTTATGTCTGATAGTACCCCACTTCCCCCCTCCCCACCACTCCATTTTAAATTGTTGGCGTGAGGACATGCTGAAATGAATCTTGACAGATCCATCACAACATGCACCTGGTAAATAAAGCTCGCCATAGCACACAATTGAGTACAGCATCAGAGAGTCCTACCTGGGCAGTGCTAGGGAACAGTGCAAAGAGTTGTTCTATGGGGAGGGTGAAGGGCAGGATTAAATGGGGAGAGGGGAGGGATTCTGTATGCTTAGGGATACTCCATGGTTGTGGTAGTGGGTGGGGAGAGCTTTTGTGGGGAGGAATTAAGTGTTCGTATTTTTACTTATAACTTTTTTTAATTGGAGCAACCTTTAAAAAGGAGACGCTGATCTTTCGGAAACCCGCCCGCCAGTATGGTGTTGTGGGACCGGCACCTTCCATTTATTTTGGTAAGGTGTTTGAAAATTGAGCAGGAAAACCCAGCAAGAGGCAGACGCCTCTTTGCTTTTCCCGCCCGAGACAAGGCTTCATCAAAAAAAATCAGGAAATCCTAGCCCATGGGTCTCCTATGTAAGATGGAGATGTGGAGAAAGATTTTCTATCAAGGATTAGTCATTGGTCTGCAGAATTCTCCTTCCCAGAGAATGATGGAAGCTGGGTCATTGAATATTATTGAGGGTGAGTGGATAGATTGTTGATTGACAAATGCGTCAAAGGGTATTGAGGACAAAAGGGGGGGATGGTTAGACAAGAAAGTAGAGTTCAGAGCACAATCAATCAGCCAAGATCCTATCAAATCGTGGAGCAGGCACGAGGAGCCGAATGGCCTGTTCCTGCTCCTGATGTGTAGATTCATATCCACATTTTGTTGCAGCCAGACTCTGCATTCTCCTTTCCCATGCCAGCCACAGCCCCCTTCCTCCTCTCCCTCCATCCTGCCCCACTTTAAGAACCTCAGGCTTGCTTTAACTGGTGTGCGCCTGAGATAAACCTGGCCCAATGCTGATTATGCAGTCAGTCAGTATCTGGGCTGCATGCCACAATCAGGGAGATTAACAGACAGCACAGGATTTACATGTTTCATGTGTACCTCCACATCGGGGGTGGAGAAATCGGACATCACAATCCTGGCAAGCCCATTTTCAGAAGATAATAAATCCTTAGCTTAAAAAGAATAACTGATTTTAATGAATCTCAGCGCTGACACTGGGAGTAATAGTTTCTTACACATTGGCTAACTATTTCACATGATTTAATTCATTGGCAGACATTTCTGATCAATGCCTCTAAAACTGATGAGACTTTAGCATAATTTTGTGACTTTAGCATAACTTTGGCAGCAGATGCATTCCTGTGACGCAAAGCACCAATCAGCTTGATGAAATGGTTGGGATCTTGCCTGTCACTTGTTCATGTAAAACATCTTCCTCCTCCTCAAGCTTTCTTTTGGAATGCGTAAGGACTTCAAATAATATCTGATGTAGAGAAGACAAAAATACATTTGCTGTTTTTGTTTTCAACATTATGTGTGAAGCTTGGCATATATAACTCTTAAAATACCTATAAGGGTCAGGAATCAACTGTATGTGCATATAATTCTAGTTTTCTTCCAGTGATTTCTATAGCACAACAGTGTCTCAAATCCTGCTATCCAAAAATTAGAATTGTCCAAAAACTTGGCTGGACATTTTTATAAGCTGCCATGCATCAATTTTAATTGTTATTAAAAGAATAAAATAATTTACCGGGACAATTTATTGGCAGAGGCTCGGTACTCCATCGGATTAGCTATTGGCTTTACGCGACAGTCTTTTCCCATTCTTCAAGTGATCTAGCAATCTTTGACTCCACTTAACAGGGGTCTGCCCAATCCACCCTTATGTAGAATTCCTACAGTACAGAAAGAGGCCATCCAGCCCATTGAGACTGCACAGACTCACCGAAAGATCATCTTATCCAGCCTCACCTCTCTATCCCTTTAACCTCTGTGGGAGGAAACCAGAGCCCCCATTGGAAACCCACGCAGACATGAGGAGAACATGCAAATTCCTCACAGTCACCCAAGGGGTGCGAAACCACAGTGCTAACCACTGCGACACTGTACCACCCCATATTACAGCACTATTTCATCTCTTTTAAAGCTACTTCTTCAATATTGTGTATTTTTTTCAAACTTTAATAAAAATAAACTTAATCAGGAGGGAGGGTGGAGAGGCTGGAAATGATGGCCGGGGGAGGGACTTGTGCTGATCGCGGAGGGTGGGATAGATTTGGAGGGACCTACTCTGATCATAGTGGGCGGGTGGGGAAGAGGCTGCCTCTAATCGCAGGGGAAGGGGAGGTGCAGGAACCAGCTCTGATCATGGGGGAAGGAGCCTATTCTGATCGCAAGTGAAGTAGGGGAGGGGCCCACTCTGACTGCTGGGGGATGTAGACTGGGGTTTTCTCTTAAGGCTATGTATAGCTACTAAAGCTGATACAGAGATGCAAAATGCAGTGCACTGATTTTGACGACGTGACTTTATTTAACCAAACAATCGAATTGGGAGAATGAAATGAGGAAGCCCTGCACTCTGAAAGAGTGAGCTGCAGGTTCATGTTTAGAAGGGACAGCAAGCTGAAAAGAAGTGTTTTTCTCTCTAGCTAGTCCCCCTGACACTAAGAGGCAATTTAGCATGGTCAATCCACCTAACCCGCATATCTTTGGACTGTGGAGGAAACAGAGCATCCAGACGAAACCCATGCAGACATGGGGAAATGCCATCAGTCTGAAAAACAGAGCCCCCATGAAGGCAATAATACACATGCCAGGTCACTTTGCCCACCTTTCCGCTGGGCATTATCCATTAAACATTAATATAAATGAATCAATAACCATCCTGTCATTAACTCCATCCAATAACAATACACATCCTGACCTCATGGGATTTCATTTGTCATAAATTACAGACGTTATCTCCCTTCTGTTGCCCAACAATATGGGTCGCTGGACAGTGAAATGGGAGAACAGTTCCCACCAAATTGAACCCTTGTGACTCTCGTCCAACCCAGAGAAATTCTTTAAGCCTGCTTGCCACCTGCGTTACCTCTCAGACTTTTATGACCCTATTCGTAAGGCTAGCATTGGTAGCCATCTTGTTCCCAACCACTGCTAATAGCATTACTGCTTTCAACAGATCTATTGTCTCTTACCTCTCCCACCAGGGCCTGTTGCATTTTACATCAGAACATAACATAAGAACATAAGAAATAGGAGCAGGAGTAGGCCATCTAGCCCTTCAAGCCTGCCCCGCCATTCAATAAGATCATGGCTGATCTGTCGTGGCTCAGTTCCACTTTCCCGCCCTCTCCCCATAACCCTTAATCCCCTCTCTTATCAAAAATCCATCAACCCGCGTCTTAAAAATATTTAGCGAGGCAGCCTCCACCACTTCAACGGGCAGAGAATTCCAGAGATTCACCACCCTTTGAGTGAAGAAGTTCCTCCTCAACTCCGTTCTAAACCGCCCCCCCTTTATCCTGAGGCTGTGCCCCCTAGTCCTACTGTCTTTTTTGAGCAGGAAGAGTCTCTCCACCTCTATCCTATCCATCCCATTCATCATCTTATACGTCTCAATGAGATCTCCCCTCATTCTTCTAAACTCTAACGAGTACAAGCCTAGTTTATTCAGCCTCTCCTCATAGCTCAACCCCCTCAACTCCGGTATCAGCCTAGTAAACCTCCTCTGCACTCCCTCCAAGGCCAAAATATCTTTGCGCAGGTGCGGCGCCCAAAACTGCACACAGTACTCCAGCTGCAGCCTCACCAATGCCCTATACAGCTGCAGCAAGACCTCCCTACTTTTATATTCAATCTCCCTCGCTATGAAGGCCAGCATCCCATTAGCCTTCCTGACCACCTGCTGCACCTGCAAGCTGGGTTTTTGCGACTCATGCACAAGGACCCCGAGGTCCCTTCGCAAAATGTAACCCAAAGCAAAACATATCCATCTTGTAAATTCAAAATACATGTTTTAAATGAGAAATATTTGTTAATCATACGGACCTGTCTTCTATGGCAACAGCCCTGGCCAGCTTACATTCCCACAGTCCAAGATCATTCATTCTAAAGTTAGTGTTGTGTTAGTGTTCTAAAACCTATGGTTATGTGTTAATTAGCCCCCCACTACATCAGGGGAGAGAGGTGGCAGCTCTAATCGTGGGGGGGAGGGGCATACTCTGATCGCCTGCTTTGGCCACAGGAGGTGGGTGGATGGAGATGGGGGACAGAGACGGCAGCTCTGATCATGATGGGGGAGATGCCCGCTGTCACTGCGGGAGGGTTGCAGATGGGCTGGGATCACGGAAAGTGGCACGGAGGGGCCGGTTCTGATCGTGGTGTGGGGTGGGGGAGAATCCCTGAGATCTCTATGATGGGGTGGGGGGAGGGAAGCTTTTTTCTCTGATAGGGTTGCCCTTTAAACATGGAGCTCAGATCTGAGTGGAGCTGGGCTTTAACGGCACGTTTAAGCCCTGCCCCTTAACTATAACGGCATGAAATACGTCCGCAGAGTATTTGTTGGCAGAGTGTCAGATGATCTGGAGAGAAACCGATGTATTTCACATCAGTTTTCAGTCAAGCTCTGACACTTTGCCAAATTCTGGTAAGATTGCCCCCATTGTTCCTTCATTATTATTGAATAACGTTCAGTATTCAAGTTATCTCTGAGGTTGTTCGGAAAGCTCTTTAGCAGTGATCTGATTTCCAATGTCTCTGACCAAATCCTAACTGTTTTTTCCCTCTTTACAAATCCTTGTATTCCTTTTGTGATGGTAACTGATTTACTGCTCTGTGTACAATTTTCAAATACCAGCTAAAATAACCTGTAAATGCAGGTTTCAAAATTGGTTAAAAAGAAAATAGGCAAGTTTCAGGTCTTTCTTTTCAGGGCACAACTTAACTAAATCCACTATGACTTCTAATAATGGTATTTTACTCAACAGAATTGAACTTTTTTTAAACCAACAATTTACAAAATGTTATTCCAACACTTGTTTGGTACTGGTATGTTAAAAATGTGTCTGCATATCAGAAGGAAAATAATCTCTTACAGTGCAGCAAGATTAAAGAGTAAACTATACCTCTCATTGCAGAGTTAATCACAAATATAAATACCATTTAGAACTTCCCCATGGTCATTGCAAAGCCACTGCCCAAGGGGTCCATGCATTAAGAATGGTTGTTTTAAAAGTTCATATCAGATAAACTGTGGCAACATGTTTCTTATGAATTGCTTTGATATGCAATATGTTTAGGGCCTAAGTCAATTAAACTAATCTTATAGAATTTCTAATAATCAAAATGGAGACATCTTACATCAAATGAAAAGGGGGAAATTTTAACTCCTTCAATAAGAGGTGATGGCCGAGTAATATTATCACTAGACTATAATCCAGAAACTCAGCTAATGTCCTGGGGACCCATTCGAATCCTGTCACAGCAATTGTTGGAATTTGAATTCAATAAAATATACCTGGAACTAAGAATCGACTGATGACCATGAAATCATTGTCGGTGGTTGGGGAAAACTCATCTGGTTCATTAATGTTCTTTAGGGAAGGAAATCTGCCATCTTTATGTGGTCTGGCTTACGTGTGACTCCAGAGCCACAGCTCCAGGCAACTAGGGGTGGGCAATAAATGCTGACCAGCCAGCGCTGCTCATGTCCCATGAATGAATGCTCTAAAAAACTGGTGAAAACCAGGCAATATAAGAAATCAAATCAAAGCGATCCTCCTGGCACAGTTAAATAGGCAGCTGAGGCATCTACCTTACTCAGGCAGAAACCTTGTGAATACTTTCAAATCAATGTTTTTCTTTGAGTCATTAAGACCCTGAAGCTATTGTAATGGACTACTGAGCAAAGTAGCAGCACTTTGTTCAGTAGAAGGTGTCAGACAAGAAACAGATTTTCTGAAAGATGGGTGTAAAAAGTATTTTTGAGTGGCCAAGACGGACAGAAGAGCATAAGTCAAGATTTTTAATAATAAGATAGTTAATCTTTCATGGAGTTGTACAGCTTGCAAGAACAGCTACAGGTTTTGTGGTGCATGTGTTGATTTCAGCATCAAGTAACAAATAGCTATTTATTGTGGAGTCCAGACTAACACCAGGAATAGACAAGGAAAGGTTAGAGAGGTTAGGTTTGTATCCACTAGATTTTAGAAGAGTGAGAGGCAACTTGATCAAAACCTTTAAGATCCTGAAGGGTATTGGGTGGATATGGAGAGGATGTTTCCTCTTGTCAGAGAATCTAGAACTGGGCGTCACTGTTTAAAAATAAGGAGTCACTCATTTAAGACAGAGATGAGGGGAGTTTTTTTTATCTGAGGGTCGTGAATCTCTGGAGCTCTCTTCCTCAAAAGGCAGTGGAAGCAGAACCTCTGAATATTTTTATGGCATTGCTAGATAAATTCTTGATTAACAAGGGGGTGAATGGTTATTGAGGGGAGACAAGAAGTTTGCCTACTGCTGCAACAGGTCCACAGCAGATGCCATTCCCCTGCTCTGCACTCAACCCTGGAACACCTAGATAACAAGGACACCTATGTCAGACTTTTACTTATTGACTACAGCTCAGCCTTCAACACTATTATTCCCACAAAACACATCTCCAAACTCCATGGCCTGGGCCTTAGTACCTCCCTCTGTGACTGGATCCTGAACTTCCTAACTCACAGACCACAATCAGTAGGGATAGGCAACAATACCTCCTCCATGATCATCCTCAATACCGGTGTCCCACAAGGCTGTGTTCTCAGCCCGTCACTACACTTTCTATACACATACAACTGTATGGCTAAATTCCCTTCCAATTCAATTTTCAAATTTGCTGACGACACAACCATAGGGGGTCGGATCTCAAACAATGACGAGACAGAGTACAGGAATGAGATAGAGAATCTATCTGTGAGGCAACAATAATCTCTCCCTCAATGTCAACAGAATGAAGGAGATTGTCATCGACTTCAGGAAGAATAAAGGAGAACATGCCTCTGTCTATATCAATGGGGATGAAGTAGAAAGGGTCGAGAGCTTCAAGTTTTTAGGTGTCCAGATCACCAACAACCTCTCCTGCTCCCCCCATGCCGACACTATAGTTAAGAGAGCCCACCAATGCCTCTACTTTCTCAGAAGACTAAGGACATTTGGCAGGTCAGCTACGACTCTCACCAACCTTTACAGATGCACCATAGAAAATATTCATTCTGGTTGTATCACAGCTTGGTATGGCTCCTGCTCTGCCCAAGACCGCAAGGAACTACAGAAGGTCGTGAATGTGGCCCAATCCATCATGCAAACCAGCCTCTCATCCATTGACTCTGTCCACACTTCCTGCTGCCTCAGCAAAGCAGCCAGCATAATTAAGGACTCCACGTACCCCAGACATTCTCCTTTCCACTTTCTTCCTTCAGGAAAAAGATAAAAAGTCTGAGGTCACGTACAACCAACTCAAGGACAGCTTCTTCCCTGCTGCTGTCAGACTTTTGAATGGACTTACCTTGCATTAAGTTGATCTTTCTCTACACCCTAGCTATGACTATAATACTACATTCTGCACTCTCTCATTTCCTTCTCTATGAATGGTATGCTTTATCTGTACAGCGCACAAGAAATGTTAATACATGTGACATTAATAAAACAAATCAAAAATGTGAGATTGAGGTTACAATCGGATCAGCCATGATAATATTGAATGGCGGAGCAGATTCAAGGGGCTGAGTGGTTTAATCCTGTTCCTAATTCATATGTTTGTGTGTTTGTAGATGTGTGATATGTGAAGCTACCAACAACGTCGAGCATCACATTGTCAATACTGATAAATGGTAATATGGCAACATGCTGAACCATGACATTTGTCTTCCTGATGTGTGTGTGAGAGAGTCTGCCCATTACCACTGCAGTGATTCCTCAGTCTGAAATGTTAGTGCGGCAGAAACTCTCTGATGAGGTTTTGGCCTATCTTTGTCTTGGATCTGGGGCTGAGCATGTTTCTGTCAGTTCTGCTATGTAAGTAGGCACCCACTATAGATGACCCAAAAACATGTGTCACCAGTAAAGAGGAGAATATGCCAAAGGATGGTGGTGTGAGTATGCAATCTTGTTTCACTCTGCTGCAGATCTCCCAGGGTTCCGATAGTGCCCTGTCATAGCTGACATAGCCATCATAATGTCACAAGAAGAGATCCCATTGAACAGCTGCAGCAGGCAACTAATTTTTTCCTGCAGCTGAAATAGACCAGTTCTGCTGATATGCTAGAATGTCTTGGTGAGATTGGTGAAGGCAGTATAAAATTTCCTTTGTTCACAGAGCTTCTCTTGTAGCTGCTGGGCTGAGAACATCAAATCAATTAGAGATCTTACTGTTCTAAAACCAAACTGGGACTCAGGAAAGGTGCATTCAGCCAGGACCTGCAGTATGACGGGGAAAATGGCAACAGTGCTCAACAGGGAGATGCCTTAATAGTTGCTGTAACCACTAGAGTCGCTCTTGCCATTGCAGAGGGTAACTATTTTTGCATCAAGCATGCAATGGATCGAGGGCATCTTGATGAAGCTTCCGCTCTAAAGACTTTATTGCCAACACAGTGATGATATACAGGGACATCAAAGTAAGACTAGACTTTAAGTGCGACTGCTCCAATGGACTCCCAGGCTCCAGCTGCCAGTCCCTCTTCTGTTCATGATCCGCACTCTCTTGCCAATTGGCTCAGCTTCCCGCTGGAGCAACCCATGGGTCCTACCAGTCACATGGTCCTCGAAACAACTACCTCCATTCCCCCATCGAGTGCTGTGTCATTTCACTCCATCCCTGGCCAAAATCTGAAACACTCCTAAAAAGAAACAAAGAACAACATTAGTAAACACATCACAGGCCCTCAAACAAAAAGATATCCAGAAAAACCACTAGAAAACTCATCAAAGGCTTGAACAGTCCGGGGCCTCCCTGGCTTTGATAGAGCACCTCAGTTAGATAGCAGGTTTGTCAGCATTTGAAGGATAAGATGAGACAGACGAGAATGGCAAGTTCATTAATGCTGGATCCAGTGGGTCTTTAACTGCTCCTGGCTCATCCATCTCCTTACCCATTGGTTGCTCAGGCCCCCCATTCTCTACCAAAATTCCAGTAGCCAGACTTGGCAGCCTCAAACTAACCACAGGAATCGCTTGGGTATCTCCTGCGTCCAATACTTCTTTCCTCCTCAGGTGTTCAAGTGTTTCCTAAGCCTGCATCCTTGTACCTCCCATCCTGTTCCCTCCTATAGCTTGCCTAACTTATCTTGGAATACCTCCTGATATTTTTTAAGACATCATGTAAGTTTCCTTCATTGATGTGGAAGATTCCTAGCCAATTTAATCTAATTTGGTGAAGCCAGTCTCAGCCCATCAGACTTAGTCCTTGGCCCCTACCACTATTAGAGACAGTTGAGATGACTGATGGCGTTAGCTTACAGGTGTTGTAGTTAACAAAGAATAAAGCACAGTACAGCATATGAACAGGCCCTTCAGCCCACCAAGCCAGCACCGACACATGACACCTTTCTAAACTAAAGACCTTTTGCCTCTACATGGTCCATATCCTTATATTCCCTGCCTATTCATGTATCTGTCAAGATTCCTCTTAAACTTTGCTATTGTATCTGCTTCCACTATCTCCTCTGACAGTGCATTCCAGGCACCTACCACCCACTGTATAAAAAACTTGTCTCTTACATCGCCTTT
This sequence comes from Carcharhinus amblyrhynchos, assembly GCF_965287045.1. Lineage (NCBI taxonomy): Eukaryota > Metazoa > Chordata > Chondrichthyes > Carcharhiniformes > Carcharhinidae > Carcharhinus > Carcharhinus amblyrhynchos. The sequence goes on from NC_137336.1 coordinate 45,383,828, forward strand.
AAACTACCCCCCTTTTACCTTAAATCTATGTCCCCTAATAATTGACATTTCTAGCCTGGGAAAAAGACTCTGACTTTCCATTCTATCCATGCATCTCATAATTTTGTAAACTATTTCCATTCAAGTGAAAAGAAACCAAGTTTGTCCAATCTCTCCTCATAGCTAATACCTTCCAAACCAGGCAACATCCTGATAAACCTTTTCTGTACCTTCTCCAAAACTTCCACATCCTTCTGATAGTGTGGCAGTCAGAACTGCACACAATATTTCTAATGTGGGCCAAACTAAAATTCCACACAGCTACAACATGGCTTGCCAATTTTTATGCTCTGTGACCCCACCAATGAAGGCAAACATGCCATTAACCTTCTTGACCACTTTATCCACTTGTGTTGCCACTTTCAGGAAACTGTGGATCTGTATGCCTAGAACCATCTGGTATGTTAATGCTTCTAAAGGTTCTGCCGTTTACTGTGTACTTCCCTCCTGCTTTTGACCTTCCAAAATTCAACATCTCACATTTGTCCGGATTGAATTCCTTCTGCCATTTTTCCACCCAAGTCTCCAGCCAATCTGTATTCTCTGGCAATCCTCGTCACTATCCTCATCTTCCCCAATCTTTGTGTCATCTGCAACCTTACTAATTAGAGCACTTAAATTCTCCTCCAAGTCATTTATGTATATTACAAACAAAAAGAATCCCAGTACTGATCCCTGCAGAACACCAAAGGTCATAGATCTCTGGTCAGAAAAACACCCTTCCATCGCTACTCTCTATGACTTCTCTCTCTTAGTCTTCTATGACCAAGTCGGTTCTGTATTCATCTTGCCAGCTCACTGCAGATGCCATGTGCCTTCACTTTCTGTATCACCCTAACATGAGGGACCTTGTCAAAGATCTTGCTGAATTCCATGTAGACAACATCAACTACCCGACCCTCATTAATCATTTTTGTCACTCCCCCAAAAAACTCAATCAAGTTTGTGGGACACAACCTCCGCCATACAAAGTGAAGTACTTCCTCACTATCGATCCTCCAACAGTGAAGCACTTCCTCAGTACCAAACCTCTAACCGTGCAGCATTCCCTCAGTTGTTCCGAGGATCCTTAAAGCTTCCCCAATGTTTGCTGCTAGTCTGGCCATGGTGCTTCTTAACTTTAGGGGCAGAATCCCACTTTGTAAATAATAATATGCTGTTCTCCTACAACTATGGCAGAGGCACCATGTCCACCTCCATTCTGAGTAGTTCATCGTTTGCCATCAACACAATCATAATTAGGGCCACCTTGTTGTTTAACCTGTACAGTTCAAAATTGGTTTCAGGGTTATTCTCAACATTTATTTATTTAAATGTTGAGAATTTATTTTTTGGTTGCCCCCACGAGGCTCTGCATTTGCTCCCAATGTGCCCCCTCCTATTGCTGGCATAAGACATAATTTCCCTGAGTTTCTGGTGGTGATCTCCCCCACACCATTGGCATTCTTCATAGCTCCTGATCTTTGGACCAAATTCCCTATACCTCTGCACTCTCTTTAGGTTCTGAGCCTGCTTTCTCGTTACTTTCTGTGCCCTCCTCTCTGGCAACTCGACTACCAGCAACTTCCTGCCAAACTTGGTGGACCTCACCTGTTTGCACAATCCGCAGCTCCAGCTGCAGAGTGACAAAAAGTACTGAGGATGGGGTGCCATTGTGAACTCTGAGTCATGGACATTACTGGCAAAATTACAAACTAATTTGTTTATCAAGCCAGCTAGAAAATGGTGCAATGTCGCATGACAGAGAGGTAGCAGAAATTTACAATTGTCATACATTACCAAATGATTAATGGCACCATACACCTTGTGCAATGTAATCATTCCTTTTTTGTGAAGAGCTATTGATAGGAGAATAAAAATGTTCTTTGGCAACGAAACATTGAAAAGCTACCGCCAGCATTCATGCTGTGTGATTGAATAGATATGAAACTACAGGACAGTACCAAATGGTTTCATCTAATGTAAATGCAGAAAGATTAGCAGCTGTTCTAGATGTAACAACACTTATGAGTTTAGGATTCAGATAATTTGCTGTATTTCAAACATGAAAGAGATCTGCACTGTATCAGATAGAGACCAATGCACGTTGTTTAATGTGGAATAAAGTTGAGTTGCCAAGAAAGTTTCCCATAACATCTTGGAACGGATTTCAATCCTTTTCCACGTATGAATAGAAGTAAAATAAGAACATAAGAACATAAGAACATAAGAAATAGGAGCAGGAGTAGGCCATCTAGCCCTTCGAGCCTGCCCCGCCATTCAATAAGATCATGGCTGATCTGTCGCTGCTCAGTTCCACTTTCCTGCCCTCTCCCCATAACCCTTAATCCCCTCACTTATCAAAAACCCATCAACCCGCTTCTTAAAAATATTTAGCGAGGCAGCCTCCACCACGGGCAGAGAATTCCAGAGATTCACCACCCTTTGAGTGAAGAAGTTCCTCCTCAACTCCGTTCTAAACCGCCTCCCCTTTATCTTGAGGCTGTGCCCTCTAGTCCTACTGTCTTTTTTGAGCGGGAAGAGTCTCTCCACCTCTATCCTATCCATCCCATTCATCATCTTATACGTCTCAATGAGATCTCCCCTCATTCTTCTAAACTCTAACGAGTACAAGCCTAGTTTATTCAGCCTCTCCTCATAGCTCAACCCCCTCAACTCCGGTATCAGCATGCTTATTTAAAAATGCCTTTAATCTCTCGTCAGTACAGATTGGAAGTAGTCAGATTTCACACAAAAATGAATTCACTTAAATATAATAATTGAGTCACAGGATAGGAGAACTACACAATGCACTGGAACTAGAGTGTCACATGTTACAGCTAGTTTAAAACAACAAAGTCCCATATTGTGAGCATTGGATTGCAGCTGTAGCAACAAAACATATAAATAAGATGTTTTCCTGCTGTAAGTAACAATTTCTATGAGAATAGGAATTGCTATTAATTTGGGCATTAGCTTAGATTTTAAAGTGAATTCCATTTACACATTAACCCCAGATGCCATGGTTTTTAAATGGAAGTATAAATGACACAATTTCACACCCACAAAGCAGGCTTCCCAGTGAAACACTAAAGAACATTAGCGTACAGAGCAGCAGGTTATCGACTTAATCAGACATTCAAAGCTTTCTTTTTTATCATCTGGGGAGAGGAGACCCAGTGTTTTTTCAACCATGCTATTCTGAAATGGCAGCGGGGAATACAGTACAAGAAAGGTTAAGTTCACTGATCAAGCACTGATCAAGCACAGAGATGTGTCAGGAGGTTGGGGATATGTTTCCTTTTGACTCCTAATGGAACAAAAAATTGAAAGCATTTGTCATTGTGTCTACAAATCTATCAGCTCTTCTGACAAGAATTTATTTATTGGGAAGGGGGTTGTGTGAATGGAAAGTGAGAAATGAACAGAAAAGGTGCTCCTGCAATTAATCAGGATGTTTAGGAGCTTTGTAAGAATTAACAAAATAATGTGAAAGCAGTTCAGGAGTGTTGGATAAATGAGTAGTTGTGAACAGTTAATATAAGTTCAGTGTTTCCAAACCAGCAACCTGGGGACCGAGACAGTACTGGATTTTAAATCCTGCCGAGTTTCGGATCAGGTAGTTCAATCCAAAGGTGAAATAGGTCTAGGCAGTTTGGGTGGAGGGGTCAAGGATCATTTGCCATGTGGGAATAAGCTTATGTGCAAGCAGCAAAGCAGATAACTTGTCAGGTACCACACTGTGCCAGTGCAGTACCGGGCCAGGTTTTTCACTTAAGTTTCAGTTTCTATTTTAGTCAATTAAAATGATTCAAGGTGCAGTCTAAAAAATTCTGGTTTTCAGAAACCCTTAGTTTGGAAAAAGCTGTGGAAGTTGTTGAGTTCAGTGGAGTGAGATAGTGAGAAGTCGGAGCATTATTAGTGGACTACAGGTGTTGGAGAAATATGACAGCCTGGCACAGAAGAATGGCAATTGTAACAGTCGGAAATCAGAAGAAATAGATTCTGGGCTGGAATGGTTGGCAGGGATGGTGCAAGGAGAGAGATTGCTTAAAAATGGATTAAATGGACCTTTTTCATACAATGGAAATTATAATTAACAGCAATTTTTCTTCTTCCTTGGATCTGAACTACCAAGGAGTACTTATATTATCAATGTAGAAAATAAAACAATAATAGTTATATTTTAAATGAAACAAGATAATACAGTGACTGAAATAGATGTGCTAAAGATCACTGTAGCTCTAATTGTCCATAAACTTGGGAGTAAAATGTCATAGTAAGGAGGAGAACAATGGCTGTAGAACTCTTTGGACTACCCTGATGCTATGACAGGTGCTATGTATATGTAAGTCTCATTTTATTGTCTTTGACATCTTCCAGCTGAATACTGCATGATCCACTGCGTGTCTAATCAGCAATAGAACATTCCTTTAGAGCTAACAACAGAAACTTCAGCCAAAGAGGGGAATTGCAATGAAGTTTCTTTGAAGTCTTGACCCAAATTTTAACTGCCAAGTGGAGGAATATTCAAGCTTCTGTGCAGTGTCAAATCCCCTAAAAATGTGACACAGGACCAAGATCAAAATATCATCTCATCACTTCCACAGTTTTACCTCAGTGGGGTTGCAGGTGAGCACAGAAGCCCCTTGGAGATGTTGGCTAAGTAATTGTAATATAGAGATAGGTACTTCTGTTTTAACCAAGCATCCTGGCTTTAATAGTCAGCACACATTTTCTGAGGCAGCAAGCCAGGATCACTCAGATAGATGGAGAGCAAGGGCAGCTTCTTCAGTGAAACTGACAGGCTGGGAAGGATTTAAACAGTGAAGCTGGAAGAACTCCAGCAATGCCCAAGCAAGGATTTGCCCTCATAGCTTGACAGGTGGTTTTCAACTTTTCCGAAATGATTTCACCTGGCTTGGACATCACTTGCCTTCAGTCTTCATTACAGCAAGGATGCACTGTACGTGATTCCACCCTGGGACTCTGACAGAAAACAAGCAGAGCAGCACCAAAATTCACCAGCAGAACCAAGAACAATACCAGTGGCAGTTCCAGTTAACTTCTCCTCAGCCACATGGATGTAGCTTCAAGGAGGTGAGCATCCCCCCCCAACTCCCCCCCCCCACCAAACCCCCCCTGAGCCCCCCCACCGAACCCCCCCTGAGCCCCCCCACCCCGCCATACCGCCTATAGGCAATGGATCGGCTCTGTTGACATATCTGAGCACAGCACCCAGGAAGCTCAGGCTTTCATGTTGAGCATTCTTGACATCTCCAGCCTCCCAGAGCAAGACCTGCTCCACAGTGGGCCAGGTGGGCACATGTTGCCAGAGGCCATCAAGGCGCCTGTCACTGGAGATCGCCACACATCATGATTATTACACCCCCAACCCCTCTCATCTAGCCACCTCTCTCTCTCTTCAGTAAGGAGGCAAAACAGAAAGTTCTGAGTGTTGGAAATGAACTGTGTGGAGTAGAGTATAGGACAATATTTGTGGAGGGTGGCTGTGAGGAATGGACATGAGATGGCACAAAAATTAGGGTACGTGTTGGCAGTTCAGATGGGGTTTTAAAGGGGGTGAGGGGGGGTGCCAGGAAAGAAAGAGAGAGAACGCGATGAATAGAGCTACAAAGTTGGATGTTCTGAAGAGTATTTTATGGGACAGTGCTGGGAATGTCAGTGTGATGCTTTACACCTGAAAATGTTTTTCTAACCTTCCCTACCCTTGTGAGGTCCTGGACTCTGTTCAGGCAGCCCTTCCAGGTTGAAGTGAAAGCACATTTGTGCTAACTTCCTCAGCCACTAATTTGCAAGTTTACTTGTTTTGAGAGGTTGGTCTTCTCATCTCATTGCAGTGCCTCAGATCTCACAGCAAGCTTTCCAAATAGAGGTTAAAACACATGGACAGCCTTTCTTGTTTCCTTCTCAATTCCTGTGGTCACTGCAGCCTCGGTAATCCAAGTCCAGTTCAGCCATTTTGACCCATTGACATGGTCTGTTTTATTACAAATCTTTCCTTAGACACAACCTGCCCAACATCCCACCTGCCTTTTCTGCTAAGTCAGGAAATCTGGAAATAGGATGCTAATACCATTGCTCAGTTACAGAGCCATGGTAAAGCTAAATTTTTTGATAGGTTCCCTTCCCACTAAGAACCTCCCCAGAGCATTTGGCTTTAACTGAAATAAAACGGCAGATAATCACACTTGTAATTTAGGGGAATAAGTAAGCAAAACACTACAGATAATGGAATCTGAAACAAGAACAAAGGATGCTGGAAAAACTCAGTGGCCCTGGCAGCATCTGTAGCCGAGAAAAAAGAGTTAATATTTTGAGTCCATTTGACTCTTCTTCAGAATTAAAGAGAGGAAAAATGTGTTAGATATTATAATGTAGCTGAGAGATTGCAACAAGATGTACCTTCTCAAGATGGGGCAGGGAAGTGTTTGCTGAGTTAATGAGGGAATGTCAGATGTTGAAAATGAATGGACAGTTTTATATTTGGATCTCAAGTTAATTTTTAAGAAATATAAAAGCCTACTTAACATTCATGGTCATCTGTAGCAAGGCACAATTTTAATTTGGAAATTGACAATCTAGCACAGTACAAAAATAACCACAAGCAAAACCTGGCAGGAAGCAGCAATGCGCCCTGAGAAAGATAAAGTTAGTTTTTAATTATTATTTTTATGAGGATTCCTTGTGAGCTCGGAGGAAAGGAGTTCTTTTCCAGAGCTCGCAATAAATATTTTCTTCCTTCAAAAGCCTGGGCTTTCCCTTTTTGGCAGAGTGGGCAGCATAGTGACACAGTGGTTAGCACTGCTGCCTCACAGCACCAGGAACCTGGTTCGATTCACTGCTTGAGTCATTGTCTGTGTGAAGTCTGCATATTCTCCCCATGCCTGCGCAGGTTTCCTCTGGGTGCTCCAGTTTCCTCCCATAGTCTGAAAGACATGCTTGTTAGATGCATTGGCCACGCTGAATTCTCCCTTAGTGTACCTGAATAAGGGCTGGAGTGTGGTGACTAAGGAATTTTCATTGCAGCGTTAATGTAAGTCCACCTATGGCACTAATGAATAAACTTAAACTTCCTACTTTGCATCTTGGATATGGTGCACACTGCTGTCACTGTGTGCTGGTAATGGAGGGAGTGAACATTTAAGGTGGTAAATGGGATGCCAATCCAACAGATTGCTTTATTGTGGATGGGGTCAAGTTTCTTAAGTATTGCTGTGCTCATTCTAGCAAGCAGAGATGGTTTTGTTTTCCAGTTTTTGTACTTCAGAAGATTGTGGTTGATTCATCAGGATTCAATAGAAATGAAAATTGGGCAGTTTGATCATTTTTGTTAAATTCAATAGATTGATTCAATACCATTGAGCCTAGCTTAATTTTGAACCATTAAAAGTTATTAGATACAAAACCCAAAATTTGGGAGAAATGCTGAGTGGCTGCTCTCTTTTTACAAAGCCGCAATAAGGAAACAATTTATATGGATTACGCAGGATGAAACTTAAAAGTGAGTTATTTACTACTATAACGTCATAGAGTAAACTACACTATAAGCACAATTTCACCTGTGGAATTTCTATCACAAAGCTTGTTAACGTAATTATTCTTAATGATTTCATACTGTTATTACCACAATGCAACAGTATTAGTATTTATTTTCCCCAAAACATTCAACATTTCATCTTTAAGTAGTGTGAATAATAAATTATCTAGTATTTACTATTAAAATTTATAATATACATATCATCATTAAAATTACTTTATCTTTCTTATGATATATGGATAACACTATTTGTAGAATGTCTAAATGTTTAAATTTCCATTTTTGCTATGTTATTAAAATTGCTAATTATAGACAGACAATGTTATACAATTTCATTCTTGTTACATAAAGTTGATATAATATCACTTGGCATTTTATACAATTGTTTGCTTAAATTAACATTTTGCTCTTTTGGCAGATTGCAAATGAATAGCTTATATTTTATAAAAATTAATGGAACTATTTTAAAATAACTTCCGAGGGAGTAACTAAGCAGAATGCACTTGTAATAAAGATTTGTTTTGTACTTGCAATGCACTTAAAATTGCAATTCCATTCGATACATGGCAGATGATTAATTTATCTGGTTGCAATGCACAACAATTCAGGAAGGAAATAATTGAATTGGAGATTCCATAAAGCAAGTGGTATGGCAGCACTGCTGCCTCAGAGTGCCAGGGACCCTGGTTAGATTCCAGCCTTGGGACTGTCTGTGTGGAGTGTGCACTTTCTCCCCATCTCCAGGCACTCTGGGTTTCTCCCACGGTCCATAATGTGCGGTTAGGTTGATTGGCCATGCTAAATTGCCCCTTAGAATCAGAATAAATATCTGAGATCATGGGGATAGGGCCTGGGTGGGATTGTTGTTGAATAGACTTGATGGGATGAATGGTCCCCTTCTGCACTGTAGAGATTTTGATTCCAAGTAATTTACTCAATTACATTGAAAAATATTGCAAGTGTGAAATATGTTAATGTGAAACTTAAAGAGGAGACGCTGCCAATATAGGCAGAGAGGACATATTTTGGACATGCTTTAAATTTGAAATTAAATACTAATGGTGCAAACAAATAATAGTTGTGTCTCTATGGCAAATCTGTCTATCTTATTGATGTTTTAGGTCTAAGATATGCAGAACAACAGGACAAGGAAATAAATAAGTGAAGGATAGTAGTACAGAAGATGTTAACAGTGTATAAACACAGAATGGTGTATTTCATAGGCACAAGGACACAGGTCCTCAGAAATATGTGGGTGCTAGCAAAACATTTGGTGTAAGGGGAAAAGGTACTGTGCTAATAAGTCAAGTGTGTTTGAAAGCCTGTTTTAAGCCTGCAATTTTGGAGCTAATTGATGATTGCTATGATTTAACCATATCTGGAGGTGCTAAAAAAATCACCTGCAGGTTTTGCATTTATGCACTGAATTAGAAGCAAATTTCTTGGGACAATGTATGTAACTTCAGACATCTATTTCCACTGATGGTGTGGCATACACTGGCTGACCCACAGCAAAATCTTACAAGATAGCCTAGGGAACGAGTGAGACGGCCCATTAGGCAACCAGATGCTTTTTGTGGTGGAGAAGATCCAGAGACGGGGGATGCCCTGTACATGCTGAGGGAGATTAGCGTGGTGGGTGGTGGGAGCAAGAATTTACCTTCCATTCCTCTCACCTTCAGCAGCTGATGCTGCTCTTCTTGGAGTTCTCTCCTCCTCTCCTTCCATCTCCAGGACTCAGGCCAGCCCTTTGCAAGATCACCATGAGAAACTAGTCTAACGCCCTTTTCAAAAGCAGTTTAATTCCAGCAGCAAGTGAATAGGGAAAGCCGAGCAAGCCTTTTAGTTGCGTTCAGTATCCTCAGCCATGATTTCTTCACTCCTGTTTGGGTGATAACTCGGAGGAGAGTGAATGGTTAATTGGCTTACAGCTTCTTTAACAAGTGCAAGCTAACAATTTAATTGGTGTTCAGAGCCTAAATGATTTCATGGCAGCATTTCCAAGCACATGCTTCAAGTCCTTTACCAAATGGCATCTTATGTGGCTGGACTAAACTGGCATTGCTCAAGGCCTTATATAAGTTCCCTCAGAAAGCCTAAACTCCTGGAGAAAATGACCCACATGTTATGTGCCATTTTAAGCGTGTGTTCCAAGCTGTGTACCAGATGTTTCATTATCCTATTGTATAATTTGTTGGTGTCTTAGGTCATTTACAGAAAAAATAAATAAAAGCCAAATGGGTAAGTACGCACAGACTGTGGCAGACACATCACAGCAAAACCTCACGTTCAAATAACAGTTGATCTGAATCCCAGTCAGTTTCAAATTAAAGTAATGGTCCCTCTGAAACCCTGACAGTTCAATGCCCACTGTTACTCCCTCGGCTAGAGAAGCAGGATACATGAGTAAGCAGTACATAAAAGTCAATTAATTTCAGGCAATACTTAAAATATCTTAGAAAACCCATTAAACTTTCATACCACATATACTGTGACACTGCACGTAACTGAATGTTATGTGAACTTAAGCATCACAGTCAAACATGAACTAAACAATTTAAATCACTTGGGATAAATGTTATAGCCTGTCATTTTTTATTGGGTTCGAATTGATCCTTGGTAGATGTTAAGAAAAACATAACAGGAAAAACAACCAGCAGTTCCACATGTGGCTGGAGTTTTCTGACTGTTCATGCTGGTGGGATCTTCCGGAGCTGCCACTGGCATACCACTGCTACTGGTTTCCAGGCAGCGAGGTGTGTGGTCAAGAGAAACCCCAATGACAACAGTGGGATCAGAAGATTCTGCTGCCGGCCAGTGGTGGGGCCACCTCTGCTGCTATGAAACACATAGTGGGTTGCATGGAAAACCGCGCCCTATAAGTATGACCAATAGATAGAAATAATTCACAACACAGGGAAGCTATTCAGCTTATTGTGCTTGTTCTTGCTCTTTGAGAGAGCTTTCCAATCAGTCCCACTCTCTTCCTCTCTCCCCAAAACCCTGCAAAGATTTGTCTTCAAGTACTTGTCCAATTCCATTTTGAAAGTTAGTATCAAATCTTCTTCTACCACCATTGTGGGTGATTCATTCCAGTTCATAAAGGTTTCCTATTTACTTTTATTTTCTCTCATGTTATCTCTGGCTGTTCTGCCAATTATCTTAAATCTACGTAATCTGGATGCTGACTCATTTGCAACAGTTTCTCTTTATGCACGCTATCAAAACCTTTCTAGACTTTGAACACCTCTAGTTAACCTCTCTGCTCTAAGGAGAATAACCCATTTCTTCAGTCTCTCTACTGAATTCTCTTACCCAGCATACCAAACTAATAAATTTCCTGTGCAGCTGTCAGGAAAACAGAGCTGGTTAAATGTGACTTTATATTAGTATTTTTAAATATTAGAAATAAGCTATAGATTTAAGTGGGGTTAATTTAGTTTTTCAGTGTAAGGCAGAGTAAACCTATAGTTAGATTATATTAGACAAAGGTGTTTGCATCTGAGGGTTGGTTTCAGATAAAACTGTGTTTCCATTCTGCTTAGACATTGCAAATTATTTCAAATACAGCAGAGACCCGCTCTGGTGACATTTGTGGTGACATTAGTATCTTTATTGCAACTGTATCTCTTCAAACATTGTTTGAACAAAGATTTTAAAGTATGTCTTTTTGGAAGTAGAGTTGGAAGTACAGCATGAAAAGTAAGGAGAAGAGTAAAGCTATTGCTTTGTAAGCAGCAGCACCTTTGGGTACGAATGCTTTTTGAATGTGGTTTTAATTGAAATCATTAGTAGTTGGTTATAGAAGGCTAGAGAGGGAACATCTTTCTCAGTTTTGCCAAAGGAAAAGCCATACAATTGAGTAATGGTTTGAAAACAAGTGCAAGAAATTTAAAGAACAGCTAATTAAGGAATCTAAAGAACTGAAGAAAAGCGTCCAAGAACTCTGAAGTTAAAGGAACAAAAAGAGAGACTGCCGTTGGGAACAGGATACTGTTTATGGAAGTTAAAGTCAGACCTTGGAAACCTTTTTATGCAGAGGGGCCTGGAATGAACTGCCAAATAGGGTGATGGAGGCAGATACGCTGGCATCGTTTAAGACTTACCTGGATAGTCACATGAGCAGACTGGGAATGGAGGGATACAAATGAATGGTCTAGTTGGACCAATGAGTGGCACAGGCTTGGAGGGCCGAAGGGCCTGTTTCCTGTGTTGTACTGTTCTTTGTTCTAAGAAGAGCTGATGAGATTAGCAATTGTAAGGTTTTGTGTCCTTATTTCCAATGGTTGACGCAATATTATTCTGTTGGGAACTGAGTACTTGAGGTCTTGTAAAAGCATCTAAGACAAAGGAAACCTAAAATGAGAGGTAGAAAACCTGGATTCTCTGTTAAAAGTCGAGTGGAAGCTTTGTTTGAAATGATAATTTGCAAAATCTAGAGCAGATTCTTAATGCAAAGAGCTGAGGGAAAACATTGTTTGTACAAAGAATTTAAAGTATGTCTTTTTGGAAGTAGAGTTTAGAAACCTAGTGACAATCATCGGTGGGGGGGGGCATTATTACAGAAATCCATGAAAGGTCAGTTGAGTGACATCAGCCATTTGGTTTCAGAGTGAGGTGTTATCTTTGTAAACTACACATTTGTGAAACTAAGAGGGGAGTAAGGTGTATTCCATCACAATCAAACTTTTAAAATTTAATCAATGTTTTCTTTTCTTGTTGTCAAAATTAATTAGTCCTGTGACTCAGTTCCTCCACGTTTTCTGAAAGAAAAGTAAATGTTACAATCTTTTGAGCCAGGGTTCCATTCTGGGATCTTCTGATCCAATAGTAACACCAACTGGGATTGTAACACAGCCCCTTCAAGGTTTTGAAACATACTTCAAGAGTGGTGCAGCTAATTGGGCATAATGCCCCAATTGGAGCCTAATCATGTTCTATGAAGTTTAGAATGACTTTTGCACTCTATATACTATCTACAAAGCCATAGATCACATCTGCCTTTGTAATTAAACTTCTCAACTTGTCCAACCATCTTATATACCTACTTTTACCTCCTGGTTCTCTGTTCCTGCACTCCCTTTAAAAATATATCAACTATATCATATTTCTGTTTTCATTCCTCTAACCAAAATGAATCATTTGACACATATCTTTGTGTCAAATTTCATCTGCCATGTGCCTGCCCATTGCACTATTCTATTGTGTGATTGCTGAAGAGTCTTACTTTCTTCTTCAATGCTTAATAAATATCTGAGCTTTCTGTCATCTGCAAGTTTTGAAATTATGCCCTTGTATCCCGCATTTCAGACCTTTGATGCATATTAAAAGTAGTAGTCCAACATCAATCCCTGAGAGATGTCACTCTATACTTCCCTGCAGAATGAAAAAAGTGCTTACCATTTCTCTGTTTTTTGTCACTTAGCCAATTCCATTTCCATGCAACCATTGCCCCATCAACCTCATTGTCAATAAGCGATGTACTATTTTACGTGCTCTGTGAAAATCAGATTTTTGGCTTCCAACACTGTCTTCCCACTCACCACACTGGTCGATCAGCGCATTGAGCTGATAAAATTGCGCCAGATATCTCTAAACTAATGCCTCTATCACCAACGACTGGCCTGTAGTTGCCTTCTTTATCCCCCTCCACTTTTTTGAATCGGGATGGAATATTTGAAATATCTGCGATTAAAAGGAATCTGGATGGCCTAGTGCATGAATCACAAAAGACAATATACAAGTATAGCGAATAACCAGGAAAACTAATAGAATGTTATTGTTTATTGTGAGGAGAATTGATTAAAAAATTAGGGATGTTGTGCTTCAGTTGTAGAAGGCATTGGTGACACCACATCTGGAGTATTGTGTACAGAACTGGCCTCCTTTTTAAGGAAATATATAAATGCATTAGAAACAGCTCAGAGAAGGTTTAGTGCACTGATACCAGGAATGGAACAGTTGTCTTATGAGGAAACATTGGAAAGGTTAAGCTTGTATTCACTCGAGTTTAGAAGAGCAAGATGTGATGTGATCTAAACCTTTAAGATCCTGAGAGGTATTGACAAGATTAATGTGGAGAGGATGTTTCTTCTTGTGGGAGAATCAAGAACTGGAGGTCCCTCATTTAAGACAGAGATGAAGAGAAACATTTTCTCCAAGGATTTGGAACTCTCTTCTTCAAAAGGCAGTGGAAGCAGAGTCTTTGAATATTTTTAAGGCAGTTCTAGATAGATTCTTGATTAACGAGGGGGTAAATGATTATCAAGTAAACAGGAATGTGGGTAAAAGCAAATTACTGTGGATGCTGGAATCTGAAACCAAAAGAGAAAATGCTGGAAAATCTCAGCAGGTCTGCCAGTATAAGGAGAGAAAAGAGCTGACGTTTCAAGTCCAGATGACTGTTTGTCAAAGCTGGACCTTTTGTCAAAGACAGGAATGTGGGGTTGTGGTTACAATCAGATCAACCATGGTCTTAATGAATAGCGGAGCAGGCTTGAAAGGCTGAGTGGCCTACGCCTGCTCCTAATTCATATGTTTGCATGTTCACATTATCTTCCAGCCCTCTGATACCACTCCCATATTGAAGAAAGATAGGAAACTTGTGGACATAGCCTCTGCAATTTTCACCCTTTCTTTCTTTACAATGCATCTTGTCCAGACTGGGTGTTATATCCAATGTGAGTGCTGCCAGTCATTTCAGAACCTGCTCTTTATCTATTTTTATCCTATCAATTTCTCTACCACCTATTCCTTTCCTGTGATTTTAATGGCTTTCTATTGCAGTGTACACTGGAAACTGCATGTGGTTGTACTGACTGTTTTGTAGGTGAATTCAAGCTGTGATATTGAAAGCACTGCTGTACGATTCACATCTTGCTTGTCCATCATCTTGCAAAGTTACTAGTCTTAATTGAAATATATAGTTTAAACTTTTTTTGATAGCTTAAGTGAAACAATTCTGAAAGATTTGTTGCAGATTGGATCTTGTCATGCCGATTATCAATATTTCACACTGACACCATTTCCACAGCTCTGTCAGCATCTTACTGCGAGCCTTACAAAATCAGCATTATTGCAACTGGAGGCACATTTTTAAGTAGTTGGCTTGCAATATTCTGAAGTTTTCTTGCACAACTCTGCAAAATCCCATGCTGCAACAGGTCCACAGCAGATACCATCTCCCTGGCCTTGCACTCAACCCTGTAACACCTAGATAACAAGGACACCTCTGTCAGACTCTATTTATTGACTATAGCTCAGCCTTCAACACCATTATTCCCACGAAACTCATCCCCAAAATCCGTGGCCTGGGCCTCAGCTCCTCCCTCAGCGATTGGATCCTGAACTTCTTAATTCACAGAACACAATCAGTAAGGATAGCCACGATCATCCTCAACACCAGTGCCCCACAAGGCTGTGTTCTTGGCCCCAACTATAGTCCTTATATACCTATGATTGTGTGGCCAAATTCCTGTCCAATTCGATTTTCAAGTTTGCTGACGACACCGTCGTAGTGGTTCGGATCTCAAACAATGACGAGACAGAGTATAGGAATGAGACAGAGAATCTGGTGAACTGGAGCGGCAACAATAATCTTGCCCTCAATGTCAACAAAATGAAGATTGGTATCGACTTCAGGAAGCGTGAAGGAGAACATGCCCTCACAACATCAATGGGGATGAAGTAGAAAGGGTCCAGAATTTCAAGTTTTTAGATGTCCAGATCACCAACAACCTGTCCTGGATCCCCCAGGTCGACACCATAGTTAAGAAAGCCCACCAACACCTCTACTTTCTCAGAAGACTAAGGAAATTTGGCATGTCAGCTACAACTCTCACCAACTTTTACAAATGCACGATAGAAAGCATTCTTTCTGGTTCTATCACAGCTTGGTATGGCTTCTGCTCTGTCCAAGACCGCAAGAAACTATAAAAGGTCATGATTGTAGCCTAATCGATCACACAAACCAACCTCCCCCCCACCATTGACTCTGTCTACACTTCCTGCTGCCTCAGCAAAGTAGACAGCATAATTAAAGACCCCATGCACCCCAGACATTCTCTCTTTCACCTTCTTCCTTTGGGAAAAAGATACAGTTTCTTTCCTGTTGCTGTCTTTTGAATGAACTTACCTTGCAGTAAGTTGATCTTTTTCTACACCCTAGCTATGACTGTAATACTACATTCTGCACTCTCTCATTTCCTTCTCTGTGTTTGGCGCGCAAGAGACAATACTTTTCACAGTATGTTAATACATGTGACGATAATTAATCAAATCAAATCAAATCAAATCAAAGTTTTACAAAGGTGCACAAGGGACCAGATTTTCCTATCAGAGATAGGGAATAGGAGTTGGGTCCAATTCTTGATTTCTAATCTGTTTTTTCATTCATTCATGGGACGTGGGCATACCTGGCTGGCCAGCATTTATTACCCATCCCGATTTGCCCGAGGGCATTTAAGAGTCAACCACACTACTGTGGCTGTGCAGTCACATGTAGGCCCAACCAGGTAAGGATGGCAGATTTCCTTCCCTAAAGGATATTCATCAACCAGATGAGTTTTTCCAACAAGCGACAATGGTTTCCATGGTCATCAGTGGATTCTTAACCCCAGATTTTTTTTTATTGAATTCAAATTCCAACATCTGCCATGGTGGGATTGAAATCTTGGTCCAAGAACATTAGCTAGTTTCTGGATTAATAGTCTAGTGAAAATACCACCAGGCCATCGTAGCAGCATGGGGGGTTTTGAACAAGTTGGGTCCTTAATTGCAAGAGAGACAATTGTGCTGTGCAGTTAGGAAGCAGATGGATTAACCCTGCAGCAGGGAGCAGAATCATCAACGTTGTGCCTGAATCATCTTGTTCATTTTAAACTGCTGGAGAAGGACCTCACCAGAGAAGAAGAGAGAAGACTGTTCCGAAGCCTCTCTCTGCTGTTCCCCAATTGGTAAGACCCTCTGCAAACTGGCCTTGTAGAAAGAGCTCAAGATCAGTTGTGAACCTTTGCAAGATCTGTTGCTTTGAGCCTTCACTTTTCTGTCTCATGACTATCTTTACAAATAAAATCAGTGACCGTTCTTCTCCCCTGCCTGTGCATGTAGGCTGCCATACATAGCTTCTAGAGGGGCCAGCAGACTGGTACAGTTCAGCTTTATTTATTATAGTAACAATTTTATTGTTGTACTGTCAAATGAATAAATTGATAATTAGAGCGAGTGAATTTGAAGTTAAATCTGATACAGAAGTGGGAATCTTCACCTAAAACACTGGACAGGTTTAGATCAGGTTGGGGCTGGGGGGGCGGGGGGGGGGGGAATAACTTCTGAAAAATCTGCTTCTTGACCCAAGCCTACACCAATTCATCAATTTCCACCTTTAACTGAGGTGACTGGCAGACCATCTGACCCAAGCAGGCAGGTAGGAATTCCAAATATGATCAGGAGGCCGTAAGCCACATTGCCATTTTCTTTTCAACTTCAATAGCTGCTGGAAAGCTGGCAACTTTATTGAAGTGAGAAATTGGTGTATTCTAGAGCTAAGTGTTGGTGCTTTAGTTTGATTTGATTTGATTAGATTTATTATTGTCACATGTTTTGGGATACAGTGAGAAGTATTGTTTCCAATGAGCTCTACAGACAAACATACCATTCATAGAGTAGTTAGGGGAGAAGGAAAGAACAGAATGTAGTGTTACAGTCATCGATAGGGTGGAGAGAAAGATCAACTTAATGTTAGATGGGTCAGTTCAAAAGGAACAGTACAGTGGCACAGTGGTTAGCACTGCTGCCTCACAGTGCCAGGAGCTTGGGTCCGATTCTCGGCTTGGATCATTGTGTCTGTGTGGAGTTTGCATGTTCTCCCCATGTCTGTGCGGGTTTCCTCCAGGTGCTCCAGTTTCCTCCCACAGTCCAATGATGTGTCGGTTAGGTGGTCATGCTAAATTTCCCCTTATGTCAGGGGGCCTAACTAGGGTAAGTGTATGGGGTTATGGGGATAGGACCTGGGTGGGATTGTGATCGGTGCAGATTTGGTGGACCGAACGGTCTCCTTCTGCACTGTAGGACTCTATGAGTTTTAAAAGCCTGATAGCAGCAGGGAAGAAGCTGTTCTTGAGTAGGTTGGTATGTGACCTCAGACTTTTGTATCTTTTCCCGATGGAAGAAGGTGGAAGAGAGGATGTCCAGGGTACGCATGATTCTTGATTATGCTGGCTGCTTTTCCAAGGCGGTAGGCAATGTAGATGGAGTCAGTGGATGGGAGGCTGGTTTGAGTAATGGACTGGGCTAAGTTCACAACCCTTTGCAATTTCTTGCAGTCTTGGTCAGAGCAGGAGCCATACCAAGCTGTGATACATCCAGAAAGGATTCTTTCTATGGTGCATCTGTAAAAATTGTTGAGAGTCATAGCAGACATGCTGAATTTCCTTAGCTTCCTGAGAAAGGAGAAGCGTTGGTGGGCTTTCCGGCATGGAGGAACCCGGACAGGTTGTTGGTGATCTGGACACCTAGAAACCTGAAGCTCTTGACTATTTCCACTTCATCCCCATTGATGTAGATAGGGACATGTCCTCCACTATGCTTCCTGAAGTTGATGACTATCTCCTTCATTTTATTGACATTCTGAAGGAGATTACTGTCATCTCACTATTCCCGTTTCCCTAGGTTATAATCATAAAATCATAGAACCCCACAGTGCAGAAGAAGGCCCTTCAGCCCATTGAGCCTGCACAGACAATAATGCCGCCCAGATCCTATCCCCATCACCCCACGTAACACCCCTGTTAATTCCCCTGGCACTAAGGGTCAATTGATCATGGCCAATCAATCTTACCCACACATCTTTGGAGTGTGGGAGGAACCTCACGCAAACTCAGGGAGAACATGCAAACTCCACACAGACAGTTACCCAAGGCCGGAATTGAACTCGTGTCCTTTGCACTGTGAGGTAGCTATGCTAACTGCTGTACCACCATGCCACCCTAGATTTCTATCTCTTTCCTGTACTCTGTCTCATCATTGTTTGAGACTCGACCCACTATGGTGTTGTCATCAGCAAACTTGAAAATGGAGTTGGAGTGGAATTTGGCCACACAATCATTAGATGTACAAAGAGTACAGTAAGGGGCTGAGGACACAGCCGTGTAGGGCACCAGTGTTGAGGATGATCATAGAGGAGGTGTCATTGACTATCCTGACTGATTAAGGCCTGTGAGTTAGGAAGACTAAGGTCCAGTCGCAAAGGGAGAAGCCAAGCCCCAGGCCACAGAGTTTGTACATGAGATAATGCTGCAGATAATTGGAGATAATGCTGATTAATATGCTACTGAATATGTAAATAGTTGGGTATATATCATCCAGAGGAGGTAATGCAAGCAATTGGTGTAGCATACAAAGAACAAAGAACAACACAGCACGGGAAACAGGCTCTTCGGCCCAATGAGCCCGCACCACCGTTTTAACATTGTGAGTGCCTTCTTCTCCCTATGACCTTTGTCTACGCCTATTGGACTCCACAATAAAGGAACCATAACCAGATTGAGGGAAGACTAATTTAGGGACAATTTGTTAACACCAATATGCCTAAGAGCATGTTTTTGGGGTGTGGGAGGAAACTGGAGCACCTGGAGAAAACCCACGCAAGCACGGGGAGAATGTGCAAACTCCCACAGACACTGGCCCAAATCCATGTATCTGCACAGCAAACTGTGATAGTCACTGAGCTGTCATATTGCCCGTCAGCTGGTCCAGTTTAAGCGTACACGAATGACATGTATGTATATAGAGGAGATATCCTGACTCTTGTTATTCTTCAATAAAAAAACCTTTATGTAGTTTACCTTTAATTAGCATCTGGCATGTTTGCACAAGAGCTAATGACAATAAGGTAGCAATAGTAAATAATATGGCGGCAACAACAATGCAGGTGCACAATATGTTAGCAAAAATGTTTGATTTAGTGGTAGCAAATACTACACCATGGACAATGGGAAAAGCCAAAAAACCCTGAACAATGTTGTATGCAGCTGGAAGAAGCAGCAACAGTGAGGTTTAGGACCAGATTCATAAACCGCTCCACAACTCAGTGAGGAGTTGAATGCAGTTTTGTATTAGAACAGTATTGGATGAAAAAAGCAGTGTTTTGTCAGAATGTTACAGCCAACAAGAGCTAGACTCACTACACCTAATAGTTCACCAATCTACCACGTGTGAGTATTAACTTCGAAGTGGAGATATGAATGTTTTGCACGGTCATTACAAGTCTTCTGTGTTGTTGACAGCAGTGGACCAGCAGGACCTTTTCCTCATGTTTTTGCAAAAAGGAAAAAATTGTTGGGACCTAGTCTGGCTTCCTAATATAATTTGGGATTTTGGTCCAGTACTCCAACAATGACCACTCCTTTTAAAATTGAAGATATACAATCAATGCCTACTCCTCTAGGCAAAGAAGATTTATAGAGGCATTTGGTCTGTTTAATTTAGCGCCATATATCCCGAATTTCCTGAGAAAGCATCATCACTGCATGAATTTCTCAAGAAAGATTTGCCATTCTTGTGGCATGAAAATCATCCACATGCATCCAGTTTGTTAAAGCAGTCGCTTTCTGCTGAAGTATGATGATGATACTACAACCCAAGATAAACTACATATGATGTAGATGATTCACAAAATGTCTCAGATCATCTCTGTCGCAGGAAGTCAGACCAATTAGGTTCAACTCTAGGTGTTTGTCACCTACTCGGATGAACTATTCAAACATCAAATGAGAAACATTGGCATTAATGGTCAGAGATGTGGAGATTCCATAAGTACTTATTTGACAAACACTTTGTTGCCAAGACTGATTGCAAGCTATGAGAAATAATTTGGCAAAAGGCATTCACAAGTGCATTACTGCTACTCCAAAGATTCTTCATAAAAATGCAGAGGTTCCAGTGGAAAGTATAAACCTCATGGTAAGGTCTGACACATTGAGTAGGTAACCCTCACTCAAGTTATACCATTGGATGCGCAGGTGGATAAAGTTGATGTAGAACTAGAAGATACATACAACACAGACCTAATGTGATCGTAATAGAAAAAACATATCGTGTTCTAGAGAGAGACTTCCAGAGATTCTGCCATCAGAGCATTATGACAGCTCATTGTAAATGAGTGGTCAGATACAATAAAGAGAATTCCACAAACCTTTGAATGTTTTGGCCATACTATGTTAAGTTAAACGTTTCAAGCATTTAAGAGGTTTTGATGCCTAAAAAATTTCATCAGGATATCCTTACCCAACTACATTTGGATCATATGGGCATTGCAGGCTCAAGGCAACTTGCAAGTGGGACACTTTGCTGGCCAAGGATCAATAACAGCATAGACCGGACAGTGAGAATGTGTGATACATGTCTGGAGCAACTCAACACAAAGAGCCATTCTATCCTCATGATGTTCCATTACATCCATCGTCAAGGATAGTGACTGACTAATTTACTCTTAGAGGTGATGACCTTTTACTTATTATCAACTCATTTTTCAGATTTCTAATATTCGGCAGGTGAGAGATACAACAAGTGAATCGGTAGCAAACACGTTGGATGGGATTTTCTGGCAGTGCTCGTCCCAAAACCAGAAAATCCCACCCAAGATCAGTCTTTATATAGTCCATCCATCCTACAATTCCTGTGGTGGGTGGGACGGGAAAATCCCCCCATTGTGTGAAACTTTCAGTCTTTTTGGTCCTCCAGAAGAGATAGTATTGGATAATGGTCCACAGTATACCAATAAGTCATTCCAAGAGTGTGCAAAGTGCACTGTGAGTCACAGTATATCATCCCCACGCTGTCAAACAAACTAGCAAAAAGGATGGTGTGGATGGTGAAGTCACTGATTTTGAAATGTAAGGAGACCAATCAAGACTTTCAAGTAGTAATGTTACATCTATGAGCAATACCACAAGCTACATGATTACCATCCCCAAAGGACATCATGGTTGGAAAGCAGGACAACTCCTCCGAGTTATCATCAGTCCAAGACAAATTTCTAGCAAGTCAAGAGAAAATGAAAAGCACTCACAACAAATATATAGACATGGAGTTGCCTCTTCTGCATATGGACCAGAACGTCGAAGTGATTCACTCACAATAGAAGACACAGTTCACTGCAAAGATGTCAAAGATCTGTAACGAGCCATAGTTGTAATCATCCCATATGGAGTGACACTGAGGAGAAATAAATGTCAGCTGAAAGACTTACCCAAAAACTTCATACTTAACATTCTTTTAGTATCAAGAGTATGGTTATTTTCAAGTCCTGTGAGTAGATTTAGGGAAGATGCCGTGCACAATGCTGAAATGTGAGCTAATTGTCAGCCTATACCTACAATTCAAGAGAAAAGAGTTTAACAATTCCAGATCTCAGCAAAATTTGATTATTACCAGGTCAGGTTGACTCAGGAGGCCATAGCTCAGACTTCCAATGAGTCAGTTTGACTTGGAAGCCCTTTAAAAACAGTGAGTGGGTCACAGTTCCAGGATTCCTGACCCCATTCCTGACATGTGCAATTTTTGGGAGTGTCTTTCAGAAGCACTTATTCAGCACTCATTACCTGACCAGCTCCATTGTAGAGGTAGGTATCTCTCACTCCTAGAGTCATGGTTCATGGCTCCTTACAGGAGTCATGAACCCTAGTGTGCATGAGAGGGCCATTTGAAAGGTATGTTCAAAATGCCAAATTAACCCCTCCATTCCCACCAACACCTTCAGGCCCCTGATGCCCCCTATGCCAGGCTTTGCCCTTCCACCCATCCCTTCAAGCCCTTCATGCCCCCTTTATTATGCTTTGCCCTTCCATCCACCCTTTCAGGCCCTCTATGCCCTCTGACATATATGTACCCATTCACTGTGCACTTTCTAGAACCAATGAATACCACAATGTAAAGCTGTATATTTGAAAAAAAGCTTTGAAAAAGTGAAATCCTTTAATCACTTTGCTCTATGCTTGAAATGAAAGTTTGGATAAGCTAATAAATATATCAATCATCCAGGATGTTCAAAGTTTCAAAAACCACAAACCACAAACACTTGAAAGCACTTGACTTATGTAAACGATAATTGTGAAACTAACTGCAGAGATCCTACAACAAAATCAGATTGAAATATCAGGGAAGCAACCAAGTTGTTTGACATTGCAGAGAGAAAAAGCAGCTAGCATGAAGTTCCTGGAAAAAAGGAGGGAAACGTGTTTAAATTTTTGAAGAGACTCAGCTTAGCTCCGAGATTTGCAATCGTATTATTTTGTTTACTGAAGGAGTTAGGTGGATTGCTGTTTGCTATAAATATATAACTGCATTATAGAATTGTTTCTTACTTGCTTGTTCATCTTTTGTAAAATACATTAGCTTGATATTTTAAACTTAAAATGTAATCTGGCATGATACTATCTAACTATTGAATACCAGACTGAAAGCTTTACAGGTATAAGTCAGGAGCTAAAAGCAATTATACGATCAAATTTGTTGTGCATTGAGCACTAAAAGCTTAGCAAGCTCTCAAGCCAATGATTTGGGTTCATGGTTCACCAGGTTGATACCGGAGATAAGGGGGTTAGCTTATGAGGAGAAATTGAATAGACTGGGTCTGTACTCGTTAGAGTTTAGAAGGCTGAGGGGGGATCTTATAGAGACATATAAGATAATGAAGGGGCTAGGTAGGGTAGAGGTCGAAAGATTCTTCCCGCTTAGAAAGGAAAACAGAACTAGAGGGCACAGCCTCAAAATAAGCGGGGGAGGGCAGTTTAGAACGGAGTTGAGGAGGAACTTCTTCACTCAAAGGGTGGTGAATCTCTAGAATTCTCTGCCCATTGAAGTGGTGGAGGCTACTTCATTGAATATATTTAAGTCACGGATAGATAGGTTTCTGATAGGCAAGGGAATTAAGGGTTATGGGGAGAAAGTGGGAAAGTGGAACTGATCCATTTCAGATCAGCCGTGATCTTATTGAATGGCGGGGCAGGCTCGAAGGGCTAGATGGCCTAATCCTGCTCCTATTTCTTATGTTCTTATGTTCTTATACACAATTGCAAGGATAAGGTGATTTTGTGACTCACATTTGTGTATGAATGTGGTCCGGGACAGAGATTCTCAACCGGAGATTCATCGCCTTCTTGGTGTCCATGCAATGGTGTTAAAAAAATAAACCAGAGAATATATAAAACAAAACACACTTCCCTCCACCAAATGATATGGTGAGGAGAGGTGAAGTTACCTGCTTTGAGGATGTTAGGATGCTAATCATCTAACAAAGTATCCTCAAGCACCTCATGCTGACAGTCAGATGTTTAGGGATTTGCAGGAAGGGACAATGAGTTGGGGGAAGAACTTAACATACCTAATCAGTTGAAGTTGTAGCCATATTACAATACCTTTAGGTTCGTTTTTTTTTGGAAAATGCGCTTTAATTGGGGAAGGAATCCACGTGACATGAGATCTGAAAGTCAGCATGAGAACTGTTGCTCATCACCAGCAATAACTTCCACGTTAAGTAATTAAAACAAAAATAATAAATGTATAAGGTTAATTGTATAATGATGTTTATGCAGAAAAAAATACCTTTGGTCTGGAGGCGGGGGGTGCGGTGGGGGCTGTGAAATTTTTATAACATGGGAAGGAGGGGTCTCAGAGCAGAATCATTGAGAACTACTATTCCAAGATGGGGGCCTTGGTTATTTAGGATTGAATGTTAATAAATGCCTAGAACATGATAGGAAGCAAGGAAGCAAGGGATAAAAGGTATGATCTCACCTGCCGTTCACGCCACACTCCCACTGCAGGGAGATCAGGGAATAAAGCGCCCAACCAAATTTCCGCTCACTGCAGCAGGATGAAAAAATTCTGCTGGCATGAATGACCTTCCATAATGCGGAGATGCTGACGTTGGACTGGGGTAAACACAATAAGAAGTCTCACAATATCAGGTTAAAGTCCGATAGGTTTATTTGGTAGTAAGCGCCACTAGCTTTCAGAGCGCTGCTCCTTCGTCGGGTGAATGGGGAGTTTTGATCACAAACAGGGCATATAAATGCACTCATTCAGTTTACAGAATATTGATTAGAATGTGAGTCTTTACAGCTAATCAGCTAATCAAGTCTTAAAGGTGCAGACAATGTGAGTGGAGGTAGCATTAAGCATAGGTTAAAGAGATGTGTATTGTCTCCAGACAGGACAGTAAGTGAGATGTTGCAAGCCCAGGCAAGTCATGGGGTTATAGATAGTGTGACATGAACCCAAGATCCCGGTTGAGGCCGTCTTCGAGTGTGTAACATAAATGTAACATTCCATCATGTAACATTCCAGCCGGTATATGTATTGAATAGAACATTTAGATCATGCATATGTAATATACATAAACGAGTTGAAGTAAAAATGAATGAATACATAGCAGAACTTTACATATAAAGTTCAGATGTGTGCCCGACCCAGAAGTGTGAAAAATTGTGCGAGATATCAGAGGTGCATCCCAACATCATCAAGCACCTACATGATATTTCAGTTGCCAAATGTGCAGTGAATCAGAAGCGCGCCTATCGACAATCAAAAAGCAAATTGAAATGAATTGAACAACCTTGACTGGAATTTCACGTTACCCATTTGGTAGAGGTTGGCTATTACATTTAAGCTGCAAACTCGGCCGAGGGTGGGATGAAATGTCAGGACTCAAAACAAAACAGACACATCTGTGAACAGAGTTTTGTGCATGTTGGTGCTGCCAATTTGTGGCATAGCTTTAACATGGATATTTATTTTTTCATAGGCTCCTGAGCTCCCTGAGACAGCTGGACAGTGGCTGTCCCCATGAGGGAGCACATTGGAAACACCAGCCCGCATCCACTCTTTACCCATTGTCCACCCTCTTCTCAGCCTCCCCAGCAGTGTTCAGTTTTTCACAGAGCCCATGTTATGCTGGATGGCTGTTACTTGTCCAGCCAGCATTAAGTAGCTCTTGAGACCTCCCGCAGCCAGGATCACATTATATGTGTGCACAATAGGTGAAAGATTAAGGCTATAGATTTGTATCTGAGGAGCAAATTAGTATCATTATTGAGGTTACTTTGTTGATTTATAGTGTTTGACCAATCTGGAATATCGTGCAGTTCTACCTGCGTAACATATTAAAAGAACTGTTGTCCTTGAGGATTCACAAGATGAGTAGACAAGCATGATTTTAAGTATCAACAATTACATTTTCTTTGCCAAAGAGAATCCTTCAAAACAAATAAATTGAAGTTGACAAGATCACGGAGCAGGATTGGAGGTTATGTGCAACTTTCACCCAAGCTGTTCAGTAAAACGCCACAGAAAGTTATTAAAGTAAACCATATAAATGGGTAATGAAAACAGCTTCTGGAGGGAAAACAGATTCTGGATACAATGCGAGGGTTCAGAAAAGGTTAAAGGTGTTACATACACTGACAAATATATTGAAGATCTGGGTCATGTTGCCTCTTAATCCTCTTTTCTGTCTAAGCAAAAAGTTTCTTTTCATAATTTAGAACAGCACTCCCAAAATCAGGATTTGTTTCCTCAAACTTTCTCCAACACATTGGCATCAATCTGGTTGTATGATATCCAACATTGCACACACGATTCCAAACATTTTTGGCATTATTGCTGCAGATAATCCACAGACAATGATTTTTCTCTTTCTTTCATTGTTTCAGGAAGCTACATTTTTTTTAGTGGGCCAAAAGTCAATTAATATCCAACTGAGTTTTAATTCCTGTTAAATGATTGAGATTACTATCACAATTGTTTAAATAGTCACCGTGCTTTTCATTGAGAAGCTTCTGAATGGCAGGGTTTCTTGGCTGATTCAGAAATGTTTTTTGTCTGAGTTCCTGTAAAATGGCAGCCAGACTGCAGGTCTAAATGTGCTGCATTCTGTTTGTATGCTTTGTTCCAATACATCTTCAAATGACTTTGGAATGGATGAGTCATATTACCTTCCATCAGAGGATCAGGCAAGTTGAGATGAAGCAGCTTGGATAAAGCGATTTTGACATCTTTGTAGCTGTAGGTACAGATGGATAACAGGATGACTGGAGCAATTTTACCAATGAATGAGCTGGGCCCAGGCACTCAGGCTCTACCTATTGTAGAGGTAGTCAGCAGCTGACCTCCCCTTCAGCTGTAAAGCCTCCAGATAGGAAGACTCTTCATCCCCACCCCACACCCCTTTACCATCAAGCCACTAGCAGTCCATCTTGATGGACTCACCATGCAGCAGGATATCATTCAGAGGCTGATAAAACCCCAACAGTTTGGTAAAATGCCAGTCCTCAGAGTAATTAATTGGATCAATTAACTTGAAAAATTGGTAGAATTCAATCTTGAATATAATAGTTCCAATTTAATAGTCAGCAACTTGTTCGCCATTCATTCACAGCAGTATTAATAGGCTTTTGAGTGGGCACTTCCTCTTTTCAGATTTCTGCTTAGTTGTGACACCCTCTAGAGGAAGTTGTGGCATATGTGAGTTGGGCCAGACATGGCAGGGTTGACTCTGTCCAATTTATTCCGTAGAAACAATAAGCACTGATAATCTCATCAGTTTTATTACAAAAAAATTCATGCTACACCATACCTTACTCCTGTGAAATGCTTTGAAATTCAGAGGCACAATGTAAAGGCAAGATGTTGTTGTAAAGATAGGGAAAATCACACTGGCATGTGATACATTGTAGTCAGCCAATATAATGTGCCAACAGCTCAGTACAGTTATTGAATTTTGCTAAATTTGGAGCAGAGAAGGCATAATGTAGATATTAGGATGTCTGAAATCTGCATAGAATTGTAGTTTCATATAGTGCAGAAGAGGCCCTTTAGCCCATTGAGTCTGCACTGTATCGAGACACATGAGAAACACCTGACCTCCCACCGAATCTCTTACCAGCATTCCTACGTAAGGTCCAAAATGTTCTCCTTCATTGGAGTCAGCACTGCAAGATTTGATACCTCCCAACAGTACAAATTCACTCTTTGGCATTGATATTGCAGTAGTTGGTGATTCTGAAGCCTGTATATAGGGGATGGGTGGTGATGCAAGTGGAACACAAATATTAGCTTAAATGATTGTGATTTATATGAGCTCCAAATAAATTATTGACATCATTCAAGATTTCTCCGAGTACTTGATCAGTATTGTTGCAACAATTGATTAGAAACTTTATGTAAATATGTAATCATATCTAAAGATTTTTACATTTGCATCTTTGTAGGAGGCAGTGTTTTCATTGTTAGCAGTTTCATGGCCCAATATATAATAGATTGGTATCTTTACTGCATCAAATACAGCCTCATGCTAAATAGACCTTGAGCCACCATATTGAAAGCTCCTGAAGTAAAAAAAAAGTTGTTTATTGTTTATGTTACAGATTTTAGTTTATAACGAGGCATCGCATTTCTGAAAATATTTAACCCCTTGACTGAGCAACACTTAAAGATGCATAAGCACTCTTCGAATATGATTTAAATGTAGAAATGTTCTTTGAATATGATTTAAATATTGACTGGTCACTATTTATAGTAAACATAATTTATGAATGAGGTAAATGTCTAAATTGAGGGTTTATTACTAATGTACAATTTTCACAATACCATTATTTGAAGATCTTGTGGTATTTCTAAAGCAGTTTTCCGTCAAACAGCTATTTACAGGAGTTCTGTGACGATTGATTTAATATTACTTGGATCTTGCAGCCTAACCTGTTTATCCTACTTGCTTATCTGGAGAAATTTAATAATCAAAAATCAACAGATTATAGATGTAAACGATGTTCCTGATATGCCCTTTTTAAGATGCAACTGAGAAGAAAAGGAAAATACTTTGAATATGTATAGTTCAACTTTGCCAGTATTTATATATTTTTTGAGTTCATGGGATGTGAACATTGCTGGCTGGGTCAATATTTATTGTCCATCCCTGAGGACATGTACGACTCAACCACTTTGCTGTGGACCTGGAGTCATATGTAGGCTAGACCAGGTAAAAACTTCCTTCCCTAAAGGGCATTCATAAACCAGATGGGTTTTTATGACAATTGTTTCAATCATCAGACTTAATTCTAGATTTTTATTGTGCAGTGGGATCTTAACCCAGGTCCTCAGAGCATTACCGTTGCTGGATTACCAGTCCAGTGACAATACCACTATGCCACTGCCTTATGATAAGTAAAATGCATAAAGGTTAAGCATTCAATATTCTTATCTCACTAATTAAGGCCCTTTCAAAATATAATAAAGTCATACCATTTTAATCCATAGTTCATTAATGTATGTACCTGAGATACATAGAAGATTGCATAATACAACCAAATTTTAAGTTAATTCTTAATATATGCTAACTTTTACTACAACAAGTGCAATTAGCTTTGCCTTCATTTTTATTTTGAGAGAACAGAAACCTCTAGTTTGAAGAATTGAATCAAATCACAAAAGCTCAAGGTGTATTCCTATTACAAAGGTGCCTACACTTTAATATGTATCCCATTGGTTGTATAGCACATCTTGAGAAAATATCTTTCTGTTTTTGATTTGACCATTGTTTCAAACCACTGCTTTGATACCTTTGCCTCTGAGTGTACTAAATAATTGTGTGCAATTTTATTTCCCAAAACCCCTCTGAACATGTAGCCCTGTGAATGTTGGGGCCATTAGCTTTCTATCAGTTTTGTGGCCCTTACTATGAATGACAGCTAACACCTGCCTGTGTGCAATCAACGCGATTAAAGCCACTTAGATATGCTGAACTATTCCTCTTGAAAAATACTGGCACTGAAGCCATTTCATTCTGATATTTGCCACTGAAATGCAAAGAGGAATCCTAAAATATTAAATTGAACTGGCCATAGCAGAAGTGTTTTTCCCATCATAATAACATGATAAAAACTATTTGCATTCTACTAGAATGCAAAGCAGTGCACTCGCAGAAATAACTAAATGTCTGCTTGTTTTGTGCATTATTGAAAATGAACTGATGTCCCATTTGTGCAATGGTTTTTTTTTAATTACATCATGAAAAATATTTTCCCAATCCGTGCAAAGTTAACCTGTTCTGAATGCGTATAGTCTATTATTCATTATTTCAAATGTATTTTCCTATTAAAAAAAAGCAAATTAGCTTGAATTATCCAAACTTAATTAAATGGAACAAGAGGCAGGCTTTGCCATTTCAATTCAAATTAACAAATAATTTGAATGAAGAGAGTTCAAATTATAAGAAGTTCTTGTGAACTCCCATCAGCTTATAATGTAGAAACAAAATTCTGCTCACACTGGATGTCATTTATTTTCATTATATCTGCAGCCTATAAATGTTTGAAATGCACACGATTTGGAAGTTCAAAAGCAAATCAACCAAAATTAAGCACTAATTAGAGTGGAACAACAAGAATTCTTGGATGTAAATTTAAAGACTGGCCGACCTGTTGTTTAACTGGGATTGACATTAATGTGTAAAAAAGATCTCCTGGGTGACAGACTGAAAATTTATTCCATAATTCGACCTGACTGAAGAATAACAGTGCTAATGGCAATTTGTTGTTACCACCTTTAATGTGATAAAAGTGTGCTTCACAAGAGTGTCATCAAACAAGATTTGACAGCGAGGGTGGGATTTTACCCTCATGGGTGGGTGGGTGGGTGGGATTGGGGGATGGGTGTTGCTGCTGGTACAGTGTTGGGGAATGCATCAGAGTGAAGCACCAACATTTTCCACCCGTGAAATAGGTTTCCCAGCAACGGGGTGGGGGCGGGGGGTGGGTGGCAGGGGGGCAACAGGATTAAGAATGTGCAGGATGGCGGTGAGCAGGCAATTGAGGGCATTAAGCATCCAATTCAGAGCAATTTGGTATTGATTTTTAAATCTTCCCTGGGAGGGCACACAGGTTTCATTGAGTGTCAGCAGTTCACCTGCTCAAAGGAGACAAGAGCTCAGTGGCTGAAGAGTGGTGGCTGGAATGCCTTGGTTACTGTCGGGTTTTCAAATAGACCAGCTGACATTATGTTAAACAACGTTTGGAAATTTGGAGGCAATGTACAATGTGAGTCCATATTGGAGGGCATTCACTGGAAGGATCTTCCTAGGTCCAGTTAAGCTGTTGCAGGCAGCACTAGAGAAGTGAGAGGCTTTGAATCTTGAGCGCTCCAATTCTGAATGGATGGATTGTACTGAGTTTGACTCCACAAGAGTAGTGTGGGAAAGAGACAGATTCAGCAACACAGTACTGGCCTACAACAACCACAGGACCACCAGCCTCATGAGGGTGCGAGGAAACCTCGACAAGGTGTGAGTGGAAGGGGCGGAATCAATAGAGCACAGAAGGCACTACCAATAGAGATGTCGAGCCTCATTATCAAGACTACATCCATCCAGGAGTGATCATGGGTTTCTGTGAAATGCTGGGGATAGAATCATAGAAACCCTACAGTGCAGAAAGAGGCCATTTTGCCCATCGAGCCTGCACCAACCACAATCCCACCCAGGCTCTATCTCCATATCCCTACATATTAGCTGCTAATTCCTCTAATCTATGCATCTCAGGACACTAAGGGGAAATTTTAGCACGGCCAATCAACCTAACCACATATCTTTGGACTGTGGGAGGAAACCCGAGCACCCAGAGGAAACCTACGCAGACACAAGGAGAATGTGCAAACTCCATTCAGACACTGACCCAAGCCAGGAATCGAACCCAGGTCTCTGGAGCTGTGAAGCAGCAGTGCTTACCACTGAGCTACCATGCCACCCAAGATGGACTGGGGCTCAATGGAATATGGTGACACTCATTATCTGTATCAACAGCTCTCAGCTTCTACGCCTCAGGGTCATCCCTAGGGATCTCCCAGTCAGCATCAAGCAGGTGACCAATGCCATATACCAGAGGGCAGGATATTACATTATGAAGGATGCTAACTGCCTTCACAGCAGGAGATACTGGGGCAATGACCAAAAGTTTGGCTAAAGAGGTAGGTTTTAAGGATATCTTAGAGGTACTGGGTGACATGTTGGCACAGTGGTTAGCACTGATGTCTCACAGCGCCAGGAACCCAGGTTCAATTCTGGCCTCAGATCACTGTCCATGACTCAAGTTTGCACATTCTCCTCATGGCTGCATAGGTTTACTCTAGGTGATTCGGTTTCCTCCCACAGTCCAAAGATGTGTGGGTTAGGTGGATTGAGCACAATAAATTGCTCCTTAGTGTCAGGGGGACTAGCTATGGTAAATGTATGGAGACTGGGCTAGGTGGGATTGTGGTTGGTGCAGAATCAATGAGCTGAACAAACTCCTTCTGCACTGTAGGGATTATCTGAGGTCAAGGGAACTCCTGAGTTTAGGGCTTTGGCAACTGAAGACACAACTACCAAATATAGGCAGTTAAAAGTGGGAACACAAGAGAACTGGAGAAGCACAGTTATTGCAAAGGTTTGCAGGGCTGGAGGAGGTGACATAGGTAGAAAAAGGCCCTGGAGAAATTTGAAAATAAAGACAAGAATTGTAAAATTGAGGTATTACTTATCCAGGAGCCAATCCAGATGAGTGAGCACAGGGGTGATGGACGTTCCATAGATTCCAGAAATGGATAATAGCAAATGCCAAAGTGTTTTTCAAAAAAAGGATAGAGAGAGAAAACAGAACTATAGACCAGTTAGCCTGACATCAATCACTGGGAAAAGGGAATGAAGAAGTTGTGCTGCAATTCCATAGAGCCTTGCTGAGGCTATTCTTTTCGAGGAAGGAGTGAGCGCCAAGATTGGCACATGCGCAGTGGCCCCACAGCTCAATCCCTGGCGAGCACCGTGATCCCCAGAGCAGTGGCCCTCTGACCCATCCCCTGCCATGGCCTGAACGTTGGTCCCCAAAGAAACCTGGGGGCCCATGCTGGTACTGCCAAGTTTACAATACCCAGGGGGGCATCCATCCCCTGTTGCCCGACCTTTCTGGGGGCCTCAATGGCCCCCCTTCACTCCAGCAGGGCCGGGCCGCCACATGTGGGGAGTTATTGTAAACCCTGCTGGAATGAAACAATCCTGACGGGGGGGGGCAGGGGGCGATGCAGGAGAGACCTGCTAATGATATTAAAAACAGATTCAAAGGTGCATTTAAAGAAATTATGCCGCGTGCAGCAGAAGCCAGCATGGAGCCGATGGCGCTGGAAATCCGATGCTAGGAGACTCGCGGAGGCCGTGGCGCCCAGTGGAAAGCCCACAAAATGGCCTCTGCTTGAGTCTCCCGGCCCACTGCACTACAAATGCAGTGCAGCGGGCCAGGAGAATCGCCCCCGCTGTGAGTTCATTTATTATGACCAGGCACAAAACTTGAGGAGCTGTGTGTGTGTGTGTGTGTGTGTGTGTGTGTGTTCTACTCAGAGCAAATAATGAACTGAGCCTGGACCAATAACACATTTCTTTTCCAGTGATGTTCATGTGGTATCCCTTTAAGACACATTACAACAGAGAGGAGATAGAGACAACTAGAGAAATTATTTGGATAAGCATTTCACCAATTGAAGGAGGCTAAAAGATTACATTATCATTGCAGGTAGCACACCATGCCCAGATTATCTCACTAGTATTTTACTATCTGCTGAACCTTCTTTTTTTTTATTTTATAGGTACACGGTTTTACAGAATGGCCATCTTCAGGAGCATGAAAACTTGTCTCTCCAAACTGATATTCAGTCATAAAATAAAGTACGTCTGAACAGGACTGAGACACGGAACATCTGGCTTTCTCCTATCACTGGAATTATTTCTTTCTCTCTTGGTTTGAAATCTTGTTCCAACTTCTAAATTCTGAATATGTTTACGGTACCATTATACCCAAAAGAAAAGGTGACTTTGCATAGTTGGAACAGGAATTTGTAAATATTTATTTCAGTGAATTTTTACGAATGGCTTCTAAAATTAAGAGCTGATGTTGTTCTTTCTGTTACTATGTGACAGCTGTCTCGAATCAAATGTGTAGAATGAAACTTCAGATAAAATGGAAAAAAAACCTGCTATTTACATATTGAGTACAAAGTCAAATGCACGCAGTGTTTCGATGTTCTGAGTTTCTGCTTGATAAATGGGATGTGCTATTTGTAAGCTTTAAGGCCAACTTGTGTAAATGTGTCTTCAGTGTCTTCAAAGGAGGAAGACCGTCCAGTGCATTGAAAATATTTTACGTTGTGAAAGAAGCTTTAGAGATAGTCTTTGAGAAAATTGCTACCTGTATTGCTTGTATTGGAAGTGGGAGATGAGAGATTGCTGACTCCAGCAATGTGAGTGGTGTAAGCTTTTACTGTAATTCCCACACACGGTCAGTTTGTTAGAAAATGAAGCAGTGTTTAATATATGCCTAGGATGCCATTTACTTCATGATGTTATCCAAAGCCAGTCAGTGTAAATAGATCGGTTGCTTAATTAATCGTTTGGAAGCGGAACTAGTTTGAGCAAAACGAAACAAACACTTCCGTTAGATGTTGTTCCATCGAGAGGTATTGAATTGTTTACCACTGAATACCATCTGAAACAGCTTTAATAACTTGTGCTATCTTTTCGAATGCTGCTGACAGATGTTTTGAGACGAAAATAAATATTTAAAATGATAAAATACACTTTGCCGTTTTTTTTAAGTATTCAAACACTTATTGCTTTGCTGGCAGCTTATAATATTTTGAAATTTGGGTGCAAGACATTGTTCAGAATTGTGCCGGTAAAATGTGGGCATAAAGTGGCTGTTAATCGACCAATTAATTGGATTAAATGACCACCGCCTCCAGTTTACTTTTTTTACTCTTGGGACACGGCTGGCCAGCATTTATTGCCAATCCCCAGTTGCCCTTGGAGAGCAGTTGAGAGTTAACCACACTGGAGTCACATGTAGGTCAGCAATTTTCGCTACCTAAAGGACATTAGTGAACCAGATGGATTTTTCTGACAATCGACAATGGTTTCACATCATCAATAGATTCTTAATTCCAGATTTTTTTAATTGAAAATTCCATCTGCCATGGTGGGATTCGAACCCGGGTCCTAAAATCATTATCAGTTTCTGGATTAGTAGTCTAGCGATAATACTACTAGGCCATCACCTCCCTCTAAGGTTGGAGTCACATCAGTCCCACCATCCAACATATGGGGTGATCACAAGTAACATTGTGATGATTAACCAGCAGCTCCAGGAGAGTCCTTCTTTCATTTCTGGACACTCAAAACAGCCCACAGAGAGGCTCCCTAGCGGCAATGTTCAGCCCACAGTTGTGATGTCTCTGCTGGAGGTTTCAACTCTCCAAACTCCAGGGCCTGCTGTCTGGCCCCGGCAGATGAAGAAAATATTTCCCTGGCCCTTCAAATGTGCCTCAATCTAATGGTGCCTTCTGCTTCCCCTTGCAGTTTCAGCAGTGGCCCCCTCTGTTAGGGGGGGCGCTGATGGGCTGTGGGAACTGCAGTTCCTGTCTTTCAAATCATCCCATGGCAGTGAGAGATGACAGCTTCCCTTCCGTTGCCTTCTGTCAGTGTTTTACTAACCCTCGCAGCTGTCAGTCCATCTCCAGATGTGGAAAATATCCAAACCTTTTTGTCCGGCTTTAGTCTTGGTTTGCTTTATATTGTTAAAATACCGAACTTTAAATAACCAAGTCTGTACCCCATCCAAGATTTCAGTACACTTTGAATCTCAACTAATTCAACAATTGTCTGAAATTTACCAGCAGGAATTTCTGATGAAATATAATTTTCCATGAGGCTAACATTGAGATTGTTTCAAAGCAGTCAAGTCTGGAGGTGCTAAAGGTGCAGAGAAGAATTTTAGTGGTAATGCACTGGGTGAGGGTGTCAGCAGAATAGGCAGCATAGTCAGCAGAGTAGAATCAGCATTGTTGTCATGGTGCCAATGCATGAGGCTGAATTTTACAGGACATCGCGTTAATTGCTTTAAAGCAAACCTTTGACCCTATCTCGGGACGACGTCTGATCTGAAGAGAGCTGTTGGCCAATTTCCAGAAGCATCAGGGGAAGGAATGCAGGGAGCCCCACCATGCTGAGGAGCTCAGGTAAGCCTGGGCTCAAGGGCTCAGCGAAGGATCGAGGATAGTAAGCATGGTGGGACTCCTGTAGCTGAGGGGAGCATTAAAGAGTGGGGATACCTTAAGGGGCATGCTACTGGTGGGCCCAAGGGGCCCCGATTCTAGCCTCATACCAGCCCACAGAGTTAAAGCTTCAGGTCTCTCCTGCCAGGGCTTAAAATACCACGTCAGTGGAATGAGACCGGTAAGTGACATTATTTGGCCACTCAATTGGCCCAAGAGCAGGCAGGCCACCTGGTACCTCCCCAAGACCTGTAGAATTCCATACAAGTTGGGACTACTCTGTGCAGTTTACAGTCCACGCCTTCAAAACCACTGACAGGGGAGCAAAAATCCAGCCAATGCTTTTGCTAATGATTAGGATGACAAGACGAAATACAATTCAGCGGCTTCATCTGCAAGATCAGTCAGGGAGGCAGAAGGTCAGGAGCCAAGATGTTGGGTTTCAAAATTTCAATCTTGCTGATAGCGAGAATAATAGTGTTAAAAAATGTTTGGCCGGCAGGATTTTTCCATCCCGCAGTTGACAGAAATTTGGCTGGGTGCCACATTCTCCAACCTTGCTTCACTGAGAGCGTGGCATGAATGGCTAGTAAGATCACGCACAAACGATTTCTAATCGATTCCCACCAGATAGGAATTCAGCAACACATCCTGTGGAGGAGCCGGGAATTACTAACAGCAGATTCTGCATCTCCATGTTTAATTGTTAAAGGCAATGTCCCAGGCATCACATGTCCTGTCCCATCAACAGGAGAGACCCACCAGAGGTGACAGCACAGTATATAAAATCAGCAATGAGTTCTCCTGGGAGTCTTCAACATCGACTCTGGACCCCATGATATCTCATGGCATCAAGTCAGGCATGGGCAAGGAAACATCCTGTTGACTACCACCTACCTTTCCCCATCAGCTGAAGAATCAATGCTCCTCTATGCTGAACACCATTTAGAACCATCAAATCCCTATAATGCAGAAGGAGGCCATTTGGTCTATCTTGTCTGCACCGACTCTCTAACAGAACATCCCACACAGGCCCTATCCCTGTAACCCCACATACTTATCCTGCTAATCCCCTAACCAACATATCTAGGGACACTAAAGGGCAATTTAGGATGGCCAATTCCCCCAGACACAAGGAGAACATGCATTATTGTTGGAGGAAGTGCGGAGGGTGACAAGGTGCAAAATGCACTCTGGGTGGGGACTTCAATGTCCATTACCAAGTGTGGTTCGTAGCATCACTACTGACTAGAATATGGGTCCTAAATGACATAACTACTAGACTGGGTCTGTGACAGATTGTGAGGAAACCAGCAAGAGGGAAAATCTTACTTGACCTCATCCTCACAAATCCACATATTGAAGATGCATCTGTCCATTACACTATTGTAGTAGGGACCACTGCATGGTTATTGAGGCAGGAAGTCCCATCTTCACAGTAAAGATAGCCCCCATCATGTTGGCACCCTATTATGCAAAATGGGATAGATTATGAACAGATCTAACAACTGAAAACTGAGCATCCATGACGTGTTGTGGGCCATCAGCAGCAGCAGAATTGTATACAATCACAATCTGTAACCCCATAGTCCATCATAACCCCCAACTCTACTGTTACCAACATGCTGGGGCATCAACCCTGGCCATGAAGAGTATAAGAGGGCATGCCAGAAACAACACCAGGCAGACATAAAAATGAGGTGTCAACTTGGCAAAGTTCCAACACAGGATTACTAGCATTCCAAACAGTAGAGCTAACATGCAATAGACAAAGCCAAGCAATTTGCAACCAACAGATCAAAACTAAGCTCTGCAGTCTGGCCAAATCCAATGGTGAATGGTGGTGGAAGATTAAACTACTCGATAGAGGAGGAGGCTCTACATACACAAATCCCTATTCTTAGTGATGGGGGAGCTCAGCACATCAGTGCAAAAGACAAGAACAGAAGATTACTAAATGGAGGATCAATCTTAAACTCTTCCTGAGCTCCCCAGCAGCACAGTCAGTAATTCGATTCAGTCCATGTGATGTTTAGAAATAGCTGAAGTATTGGATGTTGCAAAACATCTGGTCCCTGACAACCTTGGGAAAAGTACTGAATATTCATGCTCCAGGACACACCCCAGCTAAGCTGTTCCAGTTCAGCTACAACACTGGCATCAACCCAGCAAATTGCCCTGGAATGTCCTGTCCACAAAAACCAGGACAAATCCAACCTGGCAAATTACCAACTCATTGATTTACTCTCGATCATCAGCAAAATGATAGAAGGGATCATTAACAGTGCTATTAGGTAGCACTTACTCAGAAGTAATGGGCCCAATTCTCCCATCCCGATACGCATGTTTTTTGGCACGCCGGGTTGGGAGATGTGTGTGTCAGCCATTTTGCAAGATTCGCGCATGTCTCCCCCACGTGGAGAGTAGGCACAGTTGAGACCATGCTGGAAACTGGTGGAAGATGAGTAATTTAAATCTATTTTTAATCTATTTTAAATGATATTATCAGCTCAGGACTGAATTCTCCAGGCCCGATCGCCAGGAGTATTTCACTCTTGTAGGATTTAGAGTAGATCCCCACTTGCAGGGAACTAGTGGGAGACATCGCTGGAGTGAAGGGGGGCAATTGATGCCCCCCAGGGAGTTGGGCAGTGGTGGGATGGCAGCCTCCATGGGCACCTTGGCAGTGCCAGCCTGTGCCCCCAGCACTGCCTAAGGGGCAAAGTGCCCATGCCCAAGGGACATCTTGGCACCATCCACCAGACATTGGGCAGTGCCAAGGGGGTGGGGCCTAGGGATGGGGCCAAGGGGTGGGGCCAAGTAGTGGGCCTATTGCTGGCAGGGCCTGGGGGTGATCGTGGGGGTGGGGGGGGTGGGGGTCTCACTGCCACTCTGCAGAGAGGATCTGTCAGGGCTGGAGGGAGGCCAGCAATCAGGGTGGGCTGGGAGGGGTTTGTTCAACTAGGGAGGTCTGCCTCCTATTGGGGGTTTACCTCCTTGGGGGGGGGGTCTGCCTCCTTGGGAAGGGGGGTCGGCCTCCCATGGGGGGTGGTGGGCCTCCTGGGGGTACGGGAGGGGTCAGCAGAGTGGTGGGGGAAAATCATCACTGCTGAGAAATGGGGGCGCTGGAAATTGCGGTGCTCCAGGACAGGGGTGGCGGGATTGGGGCTGGTCGGGAATGCTTGTCTGGGCTGTGGTCGGGCTGCAATCAGGCCATGGAGGTGTCACGACAGGCAGCAGTGTGGGGTTCCAGGCTGGCCAGTAATCAAGCTGGCCAGTAAAGTGCAGTCTGACAGCCCGGGATCACTGCATGTCCAAAG
Source organism: Carcharhinus amblyrhynchos (assembly GCF_965287045.1). Taxonomy (NCBI): domain Eukaryota; kingdom Metazoa; phylum Chordata; class Chondrichthyes; order Carcharhiniformes; family Carcharhinidae; genus Carcharhinus; species Carcharhinus amblyrhynchos. Next base: position 45,422,849 of record NC_137336.1, read on the forward strand.
GCCCAGAACTCAGACTCTGGGATGAATAGGCCCCGTACCCCCAAGCTTTTAATGATAGTCATGATTGTGACCTCTGCAGTGCACAGTGTGAGATTTGAGTCTGAACTACCACTGAAAAAGCAATCATGAATTACACCATTTTTCCCGCAAATACAGCATTTCAAATTTTTTTTGGAGAATCTGGCCCAACTTGTCCACTGATGGTCAGTTTGGGTTGCACCAGGGTCATTCAGCTCCTGCCTCCTTACAGCCTTGGGCCAAAAATGGACAAAAGAACTGAACTTCAGTGAAGTGAGAATGACTGCCCTTTACATCAAGGCAGCATTTGATTCCATTTGTCATCACTGGGCTTAAGTAAAACTGGAGTCAATGGGAATCAGGGGGGAAATTCTCCATTGATTGAAGTGACACCTAGCACAAAGAAAGGTGTTTGTTGTGTTTGGGGTCAATTATCTCAGTTCTAGGAATCACTACAGAATTCCTCAGGGTAACGTTTTCGATCTAACCATAGGGGAGGTGATGGCCTAATGGTATTATTACTGAACTATTAATCCAGAAACTCAGGTAATGTCTGGTGACCTGCATGCGAATCCCGCTATGGTAGCTGTCAGAATTTGAATTAATTAAAAATATCTGGAATTAACACTCTACTGATGACCATTGCATTATTGTCAACTGTCAAAAAAAAACATCTAGTTTAGTAATGCCTTTTAGAGAAGGAAATCTGCTGTCCTTACCTAGTCTGGCCTACATGTGACACTCGAGCCACAAATGGTTGAATCTCAACTACCCTTGGACAACCAGGGATGGGCAATAAATGCTGGCCAGCCAGTGATGCCCATGTCCCATGAATGATTAAAAGAAAACCTCCAGTTGCTTCATATATGACTTTCCCACCATTGTAAAGTCAGAAGTAGGGACGTTCACTGATGATTGCACAATGTTCAGCACCATTTGCCATCCCTCAGTGCAAAGCAGCCTACTTGATTGGTACTGCCTTCCAACATTGATTAGTTGCAGCAGTGTGTACCATCTACAAGATGCACTGCAGCAATTCACCTGTGTTCTTTTGGCAGCACCTTCCAAAACCAAGGATATGGAAGCTGATGCATGGACACACCATCACCTGCAAGTTCCCCTGAGAATCACAAACCATTCTGACTTTGAACTATATCGTCATTCCTTCACTGTCACTGGGTTTATATCCTTGAATTCCCTCCAGCCAAACAGAAAATGAAACCTTAAACTCACTAGAAAGGGGGAAAAACTGTCCAAACGCACATGATCTTCCTCCTAACACAGGGCCATAAAATAACCCAGAGTGAAAATAAACAAACCGCATTTAAACACTGAAGGAGCAATGACAAAAAACCTCTCCCGCTAACTCGATAACAATGAAATCAGCGGAAGGTAAACTAATGTGACACTGAATAAGATAGAGGGTTACATGTATGTCTAGTAGGTAGGGACATGTTCGGCGCAACTTGTGGGCCAAAGGGCCTGTTTGTGCTGTAGGTCTTCTATGTTTCTATGAATATCCTACCTCCTCCATCTATAGGCTACCTGAGTGACCTCAGTAAGGGGAAAGGAATAATCAACTTGAGCAAGTTCTGTTGAGATGTAGGGAGGCCACAGTATATCAAAGAAAAGTTTGTCAATGTTGAGATTCTTATTTGTGAGCAGAATACATTTTGAAAAGTGATAGGCAGTAGTTCTATCATATCAAAATATGACATATTTGTGTCAATTGCCAGGAGAGATAAAGGTCCAGCATGGTATTCTCATGCAAACTAATAAAAATGCTGTAATTACATGTTTTTAACCATTTCAGTTTGTTGAAATGCTTTTCAATATTAGCTTATTTGATTTTAATCTTTATTTTCAGGCTATGTTAATCACAATGGTGTCAGCATGATTAATTATGAAATTGTTCTGTCATTATAATGTTAATCTACGATCAAGAAACACTAATGTACAACGCAATGTGGTTTGTGACTCTCAGGGGAACTTGCAGATTACCATGCATCTGCTTCCTTGTCCTAGGCAATAGACATCATGGGGCTGTCTTGGCATCACACCCCACTGGCCAATGGATGGGGCAAGACAGTAAGATCAAGAGAGAACGGAGAAATCAGGCTCACGCTCACCATGTTCGCCTCTCGCGACCTTACCGGCACTGGATATTCACTGCGATCAGTCTTGTGCCCATTTCCAGTGCAAGGCTGAATAATTATTTAAATTAAATTTAAATATCGTTTAAATAGAATTAGCAAGCCCGGGATTCAATCGTCTGGTCTCACTTGACTATGTGGTCTCACCAGGGGAGCTTCTCTCCAGCGAGAATCATAGCTGGTCCCCAGCAACAGGAACCAGATGTAGTGGCCTAGTCAGTGGAACCAAAGGCCATTGAGTGCTCCCCACTACACCCCCCCCAACCCCCTGGGAGGTCAGGAGCAAAGGGGGGGACCCTTGGGCAGTGCCAGCCTGGCACCCTGAAAATGCCAGACTGGTACCATGACAGTGCCAAAGGGTTGGCTAAAGCGGATAGGGCCTCATGGGGGTGGGCCTAGGCCAGGGCAGACTACTCGGGGAGGGGGGTGGTGGGGGAGAAGAGGGGGGGGCTGCTGAGCACTCTGCAGTTGCAGTCAATGGAGCGGGGAGCCACAGCACACACTACAGCTGTGATTAGTGAAGGGTGTGGGGGTGAGGGGGTTAATGGGTCTGGCCGGGGGTCAATCAGTCCAACTGGGGGGGGGGGGGGGGGGGTAGGTTGATCAGTTCAACCAGGGGGTGGGGATCGATTGGTCCGCCTTGGGTGGGCAGGGAGTGTGGGGCAAGAGTCAATCAGTCCAGTCAGGGGGGCTCGCAATCTTGCATCTCGTAGAAGGTACACATTGCTGCCACTGTGTTGATGTTTGAATGGGGAGTTACCAATCACGTGGACTGCTTTGTCCTGAGGTGTGAATGGTGCTGAATATTGCACTGTCATCAATGAACATCCCTGCTTCTGACCTTATAATGGTGGGAAGGTGGGTAATTTGGTGATAGATCAACATTCCCCTGGATGTCAGTGAACTATTTCATCAAATTTCCAAATATTCAAATCATTTTCAGTGGAATTATACAAAGACTACCTTCATGATCACTTTCGTCAAGTATTATTTCAATACGTATGCCAACTTGCAATGAAGAATGCCAATGAATACAAAAATACGTATAATACTTTAATTATAAAAACACTTAAATACAATAATTGAGAGGAAAAGTGAATAACTAGAAAATGTCAAATTATTTTAGACACCTTTAATTAAAGCAATATCTAGTGATGTTCTGTCATTAGTCAGCTTGCTATTCATAACTGTCTTGAATGTGATCAGCATACATAGTGAAAAATATATTTTTGTTGGCTTACAAAGTAACATTTCCCATGTTTTAACATGGGCATCCAAAAATTTATGATATGCGTCTGGCAGAACATGTCTAAATCTTTCACATAATATGAGATTTATGCAACATATTCAGTCATCATTCATTCTTCCATGGGATGTGAGCATTGCTGGCAAAGTCAGCATTTATTGCCCATTCTTCATTGTGCTTGTGCAGGTGATGGTGAGCTGCCTTCTTGAATGGGTAAGCTATTCCCAAAGACTTGGGGGTTGGGGGGGGGGGCGGCTGGGAGGGAACGTGGGGAAGTGGGTTCCAGGATTTTGGCATAGCAACACAGTGACTTATTTCCAAGTTAGGATGGTGTGTGACTCGGAGGGGAACCTGCTGGTGGTGGTGTTCCTATGTGCCTTCTGCCCTTCCCTGCCATTTAGGCCGAGGCCGCAGATTTGCAAGCTGTTTTCAGAGTAGCCTTGGCAAGTCGTTACAGTACATCTTGCATGTGCTACAAGCTGCAGCTACAGTGTGCCAGTAACAGAGAGAATGGATTCAAAGTGATGAATGGGGTGCAAATGGAGCAGCTGCTTTATCCTGCATAGTATCGAGTTTGAGTGTTGCTGGAGAGTATTGCATCAGAACCCTGACTTGTAGATAATGGAAAGGCTTCATTGAGTGAGAAGGTAAATTAATTGCCACAGAATTCCAAGCCTGCAACCTGTTTTTTGATGCAGTATTTACAAAGCAGATCCAGTTAATTTTCTGACCAATGGTGACCTTCAGAATATTAATGTTGGAAGATTCAATGTTGGTCATCCCATTGACTGTCAAAGGGAAATGATTAAACTCTGTTTTGGGACTTGTAGTTCAAATGTTCATCAATTAAGCCCAAGCCTGAATGTTGTGCAAGAATTACTTCATTACGTGTGGAGATGTGAACGAGATGGAAGATAATGGAATCATCAGCTAACATTCCTGCTTTTGACCATTGAACAGAGGAAAAATAATTGATGAAACAGCTGAAAGATATTTGAGCCTAAAAAATTTACTCAAAAGAATTCCTTCAACGATGTCCTGGGGTTGAGGTTGTTTGGCTCCAAACAACCAAGATATCTTTTTTGCTGCGAAATATGATTCCAACAAGCAAAGGGTTTCTCCCTCATGCCCATTGACTTCAATTTTATCAGAAAGTGGAGGCCCCCTCACAGACCATGGCCCACTAGATAGTGGTGCCACCCAAGTACCTGAGGAAGAGATTGAGAATGTCCACAGAATCTCCATGGATGGGCATGTGGGAGAATCCAAGCCCAAATAAGTGTGCATTTTTGCTGGCCAGGCCTCCAAAAGGACATTGTGTAGTTCTATAAAACATGCCAACATGCTAGATGTCAGGGAAGCACCGGCTTGTAAATAAAACCCCTGATTCCATTCCAGCTTTTGGGGAACGGTTCAGTAGGGTCATGGTGGATGAAGTGGGATCCCTGTCAAAAAGGAAAAGGGGCTGCCAGTATATCCTCAGAATTGTAGATGTGGCTATAAAGTTCTCAGGGGTCATGGCCCTGAGGACCATTTCTGCTAGGGTAACGGTGGAGAAGTTAACTCAGTTCTTCATCCGATATGTATCATCTGGTATGATCCAGTCAGATCAAGACACCAATCTTGTGTCCAGAAAGTCATCTGTATATAACCCAACTGATATCCCCAACTTTTCACCCACAGTTACAAGGGCTTTAGAATGGTACTATCAAACCCTCAAGGTGATGCCACAAGTACTCCCATGATTGGGTCAAAGAGTTGATATTTCTCCTGATTGCCACCCAGAATGAAAATCCCTTTGAATTAGTTTACAAACATTAGGTAGGAGGTCCTCTAGAACTAATCAGGGAAAGGTTCTTAGAACAAAGAGACGAATCTTCAACGTTAGATTCCATTTTTCTGTAGCAGTAGTGGCTCACGACTTTACAGACATGAAAAGATGATCAGAAAAACATGCCAAGACCTGAACATTTCAGCCAGGTGACATGTATTACCACCCTTGCAGAGTGAACCACTGAAAGCACAATTCAGTGACCCATATAAAGTAGCAAAGAGGAGTAGCGAGGTCAATTATTTAAATGATACCCCAGACCCTGAGGAAAAAGAACAGGCTGTGTTACATCAACATGCTGAAACAGTGCCACAGGCAGGAGGAGGATGAAGAAGCATGGGTCTGTCAGGCAGTAAGGAATGTGATGGATGAAAGGGGAAGCCTGGTCAACTCCCAAATTGAACTTTCCACTTAGCTAATGCCAAAATGCTGGGAAATTAGACACTGTTTTCGCCTCTTCAAACACAGAAGAGAGAAGAGACGGGGCTAATTGCAGCATTTAAAGGAATCTGTAGGGACAATCCTAGCCATGCGCGACATGGAGGAAGGAGTACCCTCCCGATGAAACAGTATCTTTCTCACTTGCGTCCTGAGAACCTGGCCCAGTGAATGGAGAAATCCAACCTGATTGAACAACCTGATTGGGCAGCATGGTGGCACAGTGGTTAGTTCTGCTGCCTCACTGCGCCAGGGACCCAGGTTCCATTCCAATTTTCATTGATCATCTGTATGGAGTTTGCACATTCTCCCCATGTCTACGTGGGTTTCCTCTGGTTCCTCTGATTTCCTCACAAAGCCAAAAGACGTGCAGGTTAGGTGGATTGGCTATGCTAAGTTGTCCGTTAGTGTCCCAACATGTTTACTTTAGAGCATTAGCAGGGCAAATAAGTGCGCTTACGAGGATAGGCATTCGGTAAGATGCTCTGTTGGAGAGTCAGTGCTGACTCAATGAGTGGAATGGCCTCCTTCAGCACTGTATGATTCTATGATTCTTTCAATCCAGTCAAAGTAGCTGTTAATGCTTCAGCCCAGTGGTTCAATCAGGCTCTGCATTAACTATATAAAGGTGAATACAGTGATTTGGGCAAAGTTCTACCTAATTCCCTGCATGAAAGAATGCATTGACAGTGTAACAATTGCCCAATTCATAACAAAAATAAATCTGCAAAAGGGATCTTTAACACCCTGGACTAAAGAAAACTTGCCCTTTGCCAGCCCAGTTTTCAAATGCCAGATTCTGTCATTCGAACCAAGGATTGCACTGGCCACCTTTCAGAGGCTCAGGAACCAGGTGATGGCCAGGCTTCCTAGCTGTACTGTGTACCTTGATGACCTACTGGTATACACTGCCACCTGGAGGGAGCATTTGGAACAGCTGAAAACCTTGTTCAGTGGCAAATCTTGCAAAGAGTGAGTTTGTAATACCTTAGTTACAGGAGATAATGGGCCAGATTTTACCAATCGGAGGCTAAGGGCTGACTCCGGACGTAAAATGGACCCGAGCTCGGAAACCTCATTCCAGCGCACCCATACACTTTCTGCCGGCTCCAATCCAGTCCGCACTGTGGGCGGGGCTTAGCACTGCTGGAATGAGCTATGAATTATGCATGTGCAGTTCAAAAAAAAATCTGAAACAGCGTGCCTGGGCACGAAAGACAAAACAGAGAGAGCTGCAGGGGCGGGGGGGAGCGGGGAGGTACTGGTGGTGGAGTCCATCCTCCCCCCAGCCACCACCTCCCCCCCCACCCCCCCAACCAAAGATCCACCTGAGCCCGGCCCCCTCCTCCGCCAGACGCCAGCAGAAGCCCAGGAAGGTGCTGCAGGCTGTCCAACGAGTGGAGTAAGAAGTCTCACTACGCCAGGTTAAAGTCCAACAGGAATTTAACCTGGTGTTGAGAGACTTTCTACTGTGTTCACCCCAGTCCAATGTCAGCATCTCCACATCAACGAGTGCAGATCAGAAGGATGGTGGAGGGATAGCAGCAATCCAGGTAGGTTAGGGGTGTGCTCTGTTGAGGCGGGGGGGGGGGGGCTTGCCTGCCAGGGGTCTGATCACGGGGGAGGCTGCCTCCCGGGGTGGGGTTTGATCGCAGGGAGGGGGGCCTGCCTCCCAGGGGGGGTCCAATTGCGGGGGGAGGGGGGGGTCTGCTGGGGGTTGGGGGGGGGGGGCCTGCTCCCGGGGTGGTGGGGGTGGGTCCGATCACAGGGAGGGATCTGCCGGGTGGTTAGCGGGGGGGTCTGCGAAGGATGTTCGAGGAGGATGGGCTCCAGAGGTTCCCCCTGCAGAATAGGAATCGGATTCGGATTTTCATTCTGCAGGTTGATAACAGCGCAGATCCAAAACGGATCCGAAGACTGTAAAATGGGATTGGCAGTAGAGTTGGGCGCACAGTTTATTAAGTCGATTTAAATGCATTAGCATGCATTTAAATCGTCGCGCTGCCCGATTGGGACACGGACCGGATCCGCACTCAAATCGGGTGTCAGTAAAGGCGCAATCTGCTCGGCTTTGGGTGCAGATCACATTGCAGGCCCAATGCCCGAATTTACCGCAATTTTGTGCCCGAAAATGGGCGTGAATTTTTGGTTAAATGAGGCCCAATGGGTCAGTTGCCATGACTTTTACCACAAATTCATCCCAAACTGTAGCCGCCCCACTGATGGATTTGCTACAGAAAGAAAATGGAAGCAGTGTGATCAGGGAAGTCTCAAGCAGCAGATGAGGGGCTGAAAGCCATTTTAATCAACAAACCAATGCTGCCCACCTCAAACTTCAATAAGCCCTTCAAGGTAGCTATTGATGCCAGTGCCCTGGAGGTAAGTGCTGGCCTGTTCCAAGGAGATGGGTCAGACATAGAGAGGCAATGGGGATACTTCTCCAAGTATTAAATCTACACTAAAAGAGATACTTCACAATGGAGAAGGAAACCCTGGGGCTCATTCTAACTCTTAAACATTTTGAAGTATATGCCATGGATGCAGGGAGAATTTAGTGTACACAGACTACGATCTCCTAACTTTTGGCATTATGTTTAGCATTGCCAGGTTGGTATATGCATGGTGCCAACCTGGCAGTGCCAACCTGTGCCAAGGGACAGTGCCAGCAGGCATTGCCAGGCCACTGCCAGGTCATGACCCTGTTCCCCGGGGGTTATAGCCACCTTTACACCACTGGGGGGGGAATCCCCACAATGGGTTCACTTCTGAATACTTTTTTAATAGTGCTAGAAATTCACAAAAGTTTAGGATTTCTGCATAGGTTTAATTTTGACTTCCCAACATGAATAAACTTTTATGTACAGTGGTCTAATTGGCTGGTGAAGTCTTTAACAATTATCAGGTGGCAGTTGTTTTTGAGATTAATGATCTGCTAATGAATTTACAATGTTGGACCCATATACTTAAAAGTTGCGTGGTTGTATAATTTTGTTAGTGAGCTCTTGATTGTAGAGACCATAGAATTGTGGATTGTAGAACCATAGAACACTTATAGTGCAGGAGGAGGCCATCCCACCCATCATTTCTGTACAGACTCTCTGAAAGAGCACCTTACCCAGGTCTACGCGCCTCTGCCCTATCCCTGTTATCCTGCACATTCACCATGACTAACCCACCGAACCTGCACATCTTGCGACACTAAGAGACAATTTACCGTTGCCAATCCACGTAACCTGCGTATCTTTGGACTGTGGGAGGAAACCCAGGCCACGGGGAGAACGTGTAAACTCCGCACTGTCATCCAAAGGCCAGAATCAAACCCAGGTCTCTGATGGAGTGAGGCAGCAGTGCCAATCACTGTGCTGCTATTTTTCTGTTTGTATAATACGACGAATCAATCAATTAATATATGAAAATACTCTGAATATTTATACTGGCAAATCTATTGAAGCTGTAATAATATGAAGGTATGAAGCACCTTTCACCACTCCATACTCCCAGCAGGCAAAGAGTGAGGGATTTTTGCAGGCAAGGATTAAAAAATAAGTAAGATTGCTTCGTGCCGCAAAGCAGGAGGAGGAGAAATGCAGCTGGACAATGTTTTAGGTTAAAAATATTTGCTGCTGAAAACTGGATAATCTCATGTCATTGCTGCACATTCACTAAAATAATACTTCTATCTCATCTACATTTTTGTCTATTGACGCTCTACACTGTGGTGTGATCAGGAATACCTAAAGGATGACTGAGGCATATGATTTAATATGGTAAGATAAATGTTGACTTTTATTTTGATGAAAGATGCTCCATCAAAATTTAACACCGTAATAACAAATACCTACCTCAGTATGTAGTGGAAAGTTACATCTCTAAATTAAAATATTATAGTTTCTGCTTTCTTTCCTGTAGCATCTGCCACAGTTTTCCTCATGAAATAATAAAGATGACAGAAATAATTTAAAGATTTGCCCTAATCATGAGGAAACTTTTTTTTTGGGGGGGGGGAAAGAAGCATCTTCATTTATTTTCAAACAAAATAACATGAATTTGTTGTCCCCCCTAGAAAAAAACGTTTCTCGTAAGAGTAGTGCCTTTCCACGTTGATACTGTTTTGTCAAAACCGAGCAGAAATTGAGTAAGCTGTGCTTTGAAACTAAATTCATAGATTTGCTCTCACCACAAACTGTAATTATAAATGAGACGGAATTCGTTTGTGACTCAAAAAGGCAATTACAGCTCCACTCAAAGACCTTTCCATTCCCTCTTCAATTCTGTAGCTTACACACTGAGAGTGTCTGTGTGCCGGGTAGCCGAATAAGGCATCTTCTTCAAGTTGAATGTTAAATACAGTAAACCATTCTTGTATGGAAACTACTGTTTCCTGTCTGTCATATGCAAACAGAAATGTGTCCAATGATATTTGATGGTGTGGGGCATTTCTTATAAACTAAGTGAAGAAAGGTAATGGGGGAAATCCTATCAAAAAACGGCACAGTACTGTTAACAGCAAGAAAACCAATGTGTTTCCTTCTGGACAAATCCTACAAATCTAATCTCCTACAAATTTGCACCAATCAACATCACAGGATCAAATTTCAGTCACAAAAGCCCCAAATGTCAACCGTTATTTAGACCACATTATAATTTGATGTGCTATTTGCACCCTCAGTAGTTTCCATCATTGAAATAGTTGAACAGTTAATTATCATTGAGCCACCTCTATTAAAATCAAGGCAGAGATTGCACTATGCACGATGATCATCAGTGTTCTTAGACAATTGCAAAATGACCCTGGTGGCCTGAATGTCTTTGATATAATAAAGGTGATCTCATGCATGCAGCATGTGCAGGCATCCATAATAAAATGAATGCTTCTCCAAACTGTGCGGACGTTAGAGGGTAAAGAGTGTTTGTGATTATGGGTGCAGTGTTGGGGAGAAAGTTAAAAAAAGATGTAATTTTCTGAGTGGGCAGGGAGGGGCAAGAGAAGAAATGTCTCTTTGAAAATTGTAGGAAATAATTTTAAGGAAAAGGTGAGGAGGGAGAGTTTTCACAGTGAAAAAACAGAAGCTCATCCCTCCTTCTGGCTAAATTAAGTTGGGTGCCAGGAAACTGAGATAAATAAACACATAGCTGACACTCTCAGGTAACAAGTAGAACATGTTGACAGTAGAATACTGGGAGGTGATTCTCCCATCCCGTGCCACTGCATTTGAAATGCAGCAAGCTGGGAGACTTGAGTAGGGGCCATTTTGTGGGTTCCCCCCTAGGTGCCACAGCCTCCACGCATCTCCCAGTACCGGATTTCTGACACTGTCAGCTCCGCACCAGAAATCAATGTGGAGCTGTCTAATGTATTCACAATCTAGTTTAAATATGATTTGATTTAAATGCTATTAGCGGGCCTGGGACTGAAATCTTAGTTTAGTATCGTTCCCTATTTGCTGGCCGCTGGCGGCCCGATCCCGCTGAAGTGAAGGGGAGGCAATCAAGGCCCTCTACCGCCCCCCCACACCCCCCCCGCCCCCCCCATGGGTCAGACTACCCCCTGGACATTGCCACCTTGGCAGTGCCAGCCTGGAGCCTGATACTGCCCAAGAGGCAAAGTGCCAATGCCCAGAAGGCATCTTAGAGGTGCCCACTGGGCATCAGGCAGTGCCAAGAGGGTGGGGCCTAAAGGGGGACCTACTGGGTGGAACCTCTGGGGGTGGAGGGCAATCGATGGGGGTGCAGAGTTCTGCTGCCACTCTGCACTTTGAGTTGAGAGACAGAGAGAGGGAGGCCTGCAATCAGGGCTGACCATCGGGCTGGGGGGAGGGTGCTGTTGGGGGTGGGGGAAGTCAGAGCTGCTGGTGTAGAGGATGCAGAAAGTTAGGGCTACAATGAAGTGGGCTGGAGATTGAAGCAGGCCAGAGAAGGGATTGGGGCTGGGCCCGGACATAACCAGGAGACCAGCGATCACGTCATGGGGACTTGAATGGCCGGCGATGCAGGGGTCGCGGGGCTGGCCAGTGATCGAACTGGCCAGCGATCTGGAGCCCAGTAGACAGGGGTCACTGCGCATGCACCGATCTTGGGTGCGCAGTGGCCCACTCAGTGCTATACTGCAGCCTCTCCAGCAGAAATAGGCCCTGCCCACAGCTTTTTGCACTGACTTAGGCAAGTGCATTCTGCAGTACACACAGTTTGGGAGAATCATTTTGAAATTCCCGCTGAAAAAACCAGCATGATTTACTTCAGTTTTTATGCAAGTTCAACACTTCGAATTTTTTTGGAAGAATCACCCCCCCCCCCTTATCTTTTTTTAAAGTTTATTTATTATTGTCAGAGGCTGTATAAGGCTCTGGCCAGACCCCATTCGGAAAACTGTGAACAGTTTTGGGCCCCATAGCTAAAGAAGGATGTGCTGCCCTTGGAAAGGGTCCAAAGGAGGTTCACAAGAATGATCCCTGGAACGAAGAGTTTATCATTTCAGGGACGGCTGAGGACTGTGGGTCTGTACTCATTGGAATTTAGAAGGATGGGACGGGATCTTTTTGAAACTTACAGGGTACTGCGAGGCCTGGGTAGAGTGGATGTGGAGACGATGTTTCCACTAGTAGGAAAAACTAGAATCAGAGGGCACAACCTCAGGCTAAAGGGACAACAGAGGTGAGGAGGAATTTCTTCAGCCAGAGAGTGGTGAATCTGTGGAAATCTTTGCCGCAAAATGCTGTGGAGGCCAGGTCATTGAGTGTCTTTAAGACAAAGGTAGATTGGTTCTTGATTAATAAGGGGAGCAGGGATTATGGGGAAAAGACAGGAGAATGGGGATGAGAAAAATATCAGCCATGATTGAATGGCGGAGCAGACTCAATGGGCCGAGTGGCCTAATTCTGCTCCTATGTCTTATGGCCTTATGGTCACAAGTAGGCTTCCATCAACACTGCAATGAAGTTACCATGAAAATCCCCTAGTTGCCACACTTGAGTGCCCGCTTGAGTAAACTGAGGAAGAATTTAGCATGGCCAATGCAGCTAACCAGCACAAATTTCAGACTGTGGGAGGAAACCAGAGCACCCGGAGGAAACCCACGCAGGCACAGAGGAACATAAAGACTACGCACGGAAAATGATCCAAGCCAGGAATCAAACCCGGGTTATTGGTATTATGAGGCAGTAATGTTAACCATTGTGCCACCTTGCCACCATTTTCAGTATTTTTAACTCAAAAATTCTGTGACTTGCTATTTACTTGGTTCTTCTTTTACAATTGCTGAAACACGCAGATAAAAAAAAACAGAAGAAGGGCTTTAGTTGAAATAAGAAAAATGTTTGTGAAAGATTATATTGGTTCCATTGCTCTACGCATTTTTGATCATCAAATAATATTGTGGTGCAGTTACAATGTACAAAATGCATCTAGAGGAAATGGGAATGAAAAATGGATAAATGCTTATATATCTGTACACAGTGTCTCACTGAGAACAGAGAAAAATCATTGTTGCAGAACAAATTCAAGCTCAGGGGGATTGTGAAGCAACTCAAGGGTTGTAGAATAATAAGCAACCCATCTCAAACACTCTGTGATTACTGAGCTGCAAATGAATTACCTGAGTTTAAAACCTGCCTTGTTATGGCACAGATGGAGACCCTTTGGCCAATCATGTCTGCAATCACTCTCCAAATGAATGTTATGACTTAGTGTCATACTCTTGCTTTTTCCCTGCACCCCTGCACATTGTTTCAATTCAAATAAAGATCGAATGTCCCTGTCAATACCTCGATTGAACCTGTCCCCATTATACTTTCAGGCACTGCATTGCAGATCCGAACCACTTATCTGAAAAGGATTTTCTCACATCACCTTTGCTTCTCTTAAAAATCACTTTAAATCTTTGACCTCTCGTTCTTGATCCTTTTACAAGCGGGAACATTGTCTGCTTATCTACTCTGTCCAGCTCTCCAAAATATTGAACATCTCTATCAAATCTCCTCTTAGCCTTCCACTGTCTAAGGAGGACATTGCAACCTTTTCAATCTATTCTCAGAACAAAAGTTTCTCATTCCTGGAACCATTATTGTAAATCTCCACTGAATTCTTTTCAATGCGTTCACATCCTTTCTATTGGGCCTGATTTTACCATTTTCATTCTAAGTGCTGAATCTGGGCACCATTCAGATCCGATTTGGAAATCTGCTTTCAGATGCCCCCATACGAACTTAGCCTGAAAACAAAATCGCGAGTCGAAATCATGCTGTGGATGGGGCTTACTGCACCCGAAACAATCGAAGCTCACATGCGCAGTTAGGAAAAATTTGAAAAAACGCACCCTTGTCAGATCGCTCCCGGGCCGCAAAAAAGGAGAAAGAGGCTCAGGAGCAAAAAGTGGGAGCAATGGCCCCACAGACATCACTGTCCCCCTTTTCCACCTCCCTCCACTACCCAGGCCGATCGCAACTCACTGCCCCCTTCCCCCCCCACCGATCACCTGCAGAGTGGCAGCAGACCCCACTGCCCCCTCATCCCCCCACCAAAGATCCATCTGGCCTTCTCCCTCCCCCACCAGTGAGCCATCGGGTCTCCGCCACCCCCACCAGAGATACATCTTACCCACCTTCCTGCTGCCCCCATCCCCCTACAGAGTGATCTGGCCTCACACCTCCTATCCCCTCCCAGAGAATGATTTGGCCTCATGTGGCCCGCCTCTCCCTCCTCCCCAACCAGACAACGATTGGCGCTCCCACCCCACTACCAGACAACGATCGGCCCTCGCCACCACCACCCCTCACCGCCAACAGACAACGATCGCCCTTCCCCACTCCCCCTAGAGGATGGTCTGGCCTCACTCCCCTTCCCCCCCACCAGAGAATGATCTGACCCAACTCCCCCTGCCACAACAGCCAATCTGAGTCAGAGAGCCACTGGAGGCTCTGCACTCGCCTCTTCAGCAGTTGGAGCACCAACTCAGACTTTTATTCTGCATGTTTATTTTGGCGCGATTCCAGATCGGCGAACACGGTGGTAAAGGGGGAAATGCTGATAAAGTTGGGCAGGCAGTTCATTAATTCAAGTGAAATGCACGCAAATGCATTTAAATTGCCATTATGCCCTTTTCGGGCACAAATTGGTTCGCGCCATTCCCGGGTCTCAGTGAAGTGGCCACTTGCATGGGCACGGATCATGTTAATGGCCTCAATCCTGACTTTACCATGATTTCGTGCCTGTTTTCGGGTGCGATGCAACGGTAAAATAGGGGCCATAGTGTGTCACCCAGAACTGTACACTATATTCCAGCTGAGGCCTAACCAGTTTCTTGTATAAGTTCAGCAAATCCTCTACGCTCCTTACCCTTGAACTCTATGCCTCTATTAATAAAGCCCAGAATACTATACGCTTTATTAATTGCTCTCTCTACTTGTCCTACCATCTTCAATGATTTATGCACATATACACCAGGTCCCTCTGCGCCTGCATCCCCTTTAAGAATTTTACTCCTTACTTTATATTGTCTCCCCATGTTCTTCCTACCAAAATACATCATCACACACTTCTCAGCATTGAACTTCATCTGCTACCTATCTGCCCATTCCAAGTTCTACATTGTCCTCTTCATAGTTTACAATGCTTCCAAGTTTGGTATCATCCGCAAACTTTGAGATTATTCCCCATACACCAATATCTCAATAATTGTTATCATCATCTGCAACCACATCTGGAGAAGACATTGTTCCAGAACCTTCATTCACAGAGGTCATACCCAGGAAGTATCCCAGAAGTTGTGCTGCTTGTTCCAGAGTTCTGCAGTACCCAGAGAAGCAGGCAGGAAGATTTTGAGACAGGGTGTCAGTCCAGTCCAGTCTCTAGCTCCAGGGCAGGCCAACTGCATTCTGAGATAAACCTAATATCATGACACAAGAAAACAGGTAGTTTATTGGTTTGAGATCCTTGCAGCTTAGAATGATAAAACCAAGAATTTAGTTGGAAATCAGAGAGGCAGTGGAACCAATCTGGAATGGGAGAATAAAACTTAAGGCCAAGGCTTGAGGCGTACACTTACCTAAGCATCAGAGAGGCACAACAATCAGCTATTAGGATCCTCATACACTGAGTTCAAAGGCAGTGTTGAAAGAAAACAAACAGCTATAATGTAGCAAAGTCATAAGTTGATTGGTTAAAGAATATCTACTGTAAAGGTCCATATATAAATAACTGGTTTAACTCACTACTTTTAAGAAAGGTATATACAGAGCTTGATTTATAGAAAAATGTAAAAGTTTTACATAACCTTAAGTACCAACCCTATCCGCACAGGAGAAGGAACTGATTGGTAAGTAATGGAGTATAATTATGTTTTCTACTATCTAAGTTCCAGTTTATAGTAAATAGTCTAGAAGTTAGTTTAAGCTATGCAGGACAGCTCAGCAGTGTAGAATGTGCATCCTGTAGTATATGGGGAGTCATGGACACTTGACATGGCCTAGACAGACACATGTGCAGGAAATGTCACCAGCTGCTCAACTCAAGCAACAGCTGGAGTGACTGTGTGAATCAGCATAGCTAACAACTACACGGATAGCACATTTAAGGAGGTGGTCATGGCACAGGTTAGGAGCATGCAGGCAGAGAGGGAATGGGTGACTTTCAGATGGTTTAGGAGTGTCAGGCAGGTTTTATTGGGACTTCCCTGCATAAGTCTCAATGACTAGCTGGTCTTCTATTTTGTATAGAAAAATATCCAATCAACATATGGCTTTGTCATGATTTTGCTGTTTGTATTCTTGTTTTTCTCAACAAGAAGCAAGAGAAATGGATGATTGCAGGAATTGTAATTTGCTCTGAACTTCAGGTATATGTTTACTGTCTGGGTGAGTGGAGAGGTGCTCGCAGAAAAACTAATCTCTGTAAGCGGTGCAGAAATAAACAGGTGTGCAATATAGGAGCTGAATAGTGTGAATGCTGGAAATCTGAAATCAAAACTGTTAGAAATACTCAGCATGTCAGGCAGCACGTGTGGGAGAGAAACTGAGATAATGGCTTTGATCTTTCAATTGGAATTGTAATAAAGATTTACATGTTTGCTGCTGCTGAGCGTTAAGACCCAGAGGATTGAAGTACTGATGCCCCATGCAAACCTTAAACTTTTGATGTGCCGAGATACACACTGTGAATGGCACTGACACTACTTGAAGTTGACCAAGAAACTTGGGACAGATGCCTTAGCTATGTCCACACATTTATGACAAAATGCCAAGAACTTTTAATTGCAGTGGTCTGACCAGGATAGTATTGTCTCTGATGGTGAACCAAATTTGACAAGGCACTGGCAGCTTATTGCAAAACATCTTAAGGTTAATTCATAGAATCTAAATGTTGAATTTCATCTGAGACCCAGAAGCAATACCATGAGGAAAATGTGTAATTTCTTTAAAATATATGCACATCCTTTAATGCAATGTGGCATTTTAGCATTTTCAATCTATGAGTCTTAAGTAACACAAGGCCAAAACATGACAAATTCACTTGAAAAATTCTCATATCACTCCATTAAAATCTTATTTACATGCATATGACATCTGGAAACTGACTTCAACATAAATCAGATTGTCTTTCTAACAGGTACTTCAACATAATTGTAACAGTAAAACTGTGAGGTGTAAGCATATGTTCTCTATCCTTTAGTTTTTATGCTTTCTGACATGTGAGTGTGTTAGCTAGGGTGGGAGCCAACACAGGGAGCAAGAAAGAAGAATCAAGCACTGTACCTGTTTGCTGATCAGAAGAATAAATCACCCATCTCTGAGAGTGTACAGGGTGTCATTTAACGTTAGGTCGCACGGTAACATACTTGTTAGCATTGCTGCCTTACAGTGCCAGGGACCTGGATTCAATTCAGACCTTGGGTAACTGTCTGTGTGGATTTGTACATTTTCCCCATGTCTACGCGGGTTTCCTCCAGGTGCTCTGGTTTCCTCCCACGCACCAAAGATTTGCAGGTTAGGTGAATTGTCCACGCTACATTGCCCCAAGTGTCGCAAGATGTGTAGTTTAGGGGGATTAGTGGGGTTATGGGTATATGGCAGGACACGAGCTTGGTCAGATGCCCTGATCATCTGAGCAGTGCAGACTCAATGGGCCGAATATCCTCCTTCTGCACTGTAGGAATTTGATGAAACATAATGTCCAAGGAGCCTCTGAAGAAGAGACATATGGACTCGAAACGTTAACTCTGTTTCTCTCTCCACAGGCACTGTTATACCTGATGAGTCTTTCCATCATTTTCTGTTTTAATTTCAGATTTTTATTTTATTCTGATGTCGGAGGAGTTGTGTGCCAGGTGAGTACGCTTCAGTAAAGAGGTAATTTCTCTGCACAAAGACCTGAAGCCAAGCTCTGGGCACATTGCCTTATCAATGGCATTGAAAGTAAAGACTGCTCTGAGATTTTACATGCGTGTATCATTTCAGTCAGGCACAGGTGACATGTGCATCATCTCCCAGAGTGCTGTGAGGGTCTGCATTCACCAGGCATCTGAGTCACAGGGAAAAGGTGACTGGGAGGGCCTGGGTGGAATGATTTTTCAGAGAATTGGTGCAGACTCAATAGGCCAAATGGCCTATTGTACTGTAGGGATTCTGTGGTTCTAAATAAGATGAAGTGAAACAAGTGACATTATCTTATCATCAAAATTCCATTGAAAAAAAGGTGAGTAGATAATGGAAAACTTCCTCATCAAAATTATTCATTCACTAAAATATTTTAAAATATTAAATGTTTTGTAATTTTAATCTTTTTCAGGTTCATAACATTATTTTGAATAGTTTACTATAATTACAGTTAATGTTTAACAGGAATTAAACTGAACTCAAACAATATACAGCTGAGTAAAATTATGAATTAAATTTAATTATCAATAAATAACACAACACAAAGAAAATCATCCTGCCTTCTGTGGACAGTTGCTGCAAAAGCACCAGTGGGGGATGGGGAGAGGGAGCAGTGTAGGAAGGAATGGGTATGAAGGGAAGAAGATGGCCCTAATTTCTTTTGTACCTTCTCCAGACCTGTCACTGGATCTCTCCTACACCAGGGATATGCCTAACAGCAGATAACTCAGTACTGCTGCTAACTAGAAACTGACTCAGGGATCTGTACCATTTCTTCTCTTGTGTTTATTACTGCTGCATCAGACACAGGCACTGATGTCTGTTTCAGATGAATTACAACATTATGATTCAAGAGGGTCTGCATTATGACAGTGAAATCTTCATGAAGAATTTGAGTGGCTAGGGCCAGCTGCTCACAAAGACCCATGATAAGATCTTTCATATCCTGCTTCAAAATATTTAACTCCTGTTGGTTCAGATTCAAAATGCTTAAAGGCCTGTCACATTCCATGCGCAAGGCATCATTCACTTGTTCGAAGAATGTCTGCTTCTCTAAATTCTCAGCAAGGATTTGACGTGGCCCATGTGTTCACTGTTATGATCCCCATAGAGACTGATAGTTTGAACAAAAGAGATTAATTTCTCAAACAACCAACAGAAGTAACCAAAGGATAAGATTTCATGTTATAAGACTTTTACTTTAACCAACTAAAATCAATATCATTCAAACTTTACTTAAAGGTAACTAATACTTTAAAGAAGAAGTACCTTCACCATAATTAATGCAGTCATGATGAGTATTGCAACTCACTTCACTGTGCTCTGCAGGTATATATCATTATAAGAATGAGTCGCCAATTACTCCCAACTTTCTCATTGTCAAGCCAGGTTGCAACTTCTAATATTCTTCAAAAGTTTGGAAGGATGGCACAGTGGTTAGCACTGCTGCCTCACAGCATCAGCAACCTGGGTTCGATTCCCAGCTTGGGTCACTTTGTGGAGTTTGTATGTTCTCCCTGTGTCTGCATAAGTTTCCTCTGGGTGCTCCAGTTTCTCCCACAGTTCAAAAGACATGCTGGTTAGGTGCATTGGCCATGCTAAATTCTACCTCAGTGCACCTGAACAGGTGCCAGAGTTGGCATTTAAGTTTAAATTTATTCATTAAGTGTCACAAGTAGGCTTACATTAACACTGCCATGAAGTTACAGTGAAAATCCCGCGGTCGCTATACTTCAGGGGGAAACCGGACAATCAGATCATTTGGGCCTATCTCCAAGCAGACATTTAATATGACTATCATCTTCTCCCTCCCCTTGCCCCATCCAGAACATCATGCTTCAGCTTAAATTAAAGGACACATCTTAAAACATAACAGACTTGTAAAGTCCCACATTCATAACATAGTGAAGACCACAGAGCTTGTACTTGCAAAGTCACGCCTCACCACCCAGCATTTTGGACTGTTGTGATCTACTTTCTTGCACTGAACTCTTGGTGTTAGTTTCATGTCAGATTTGCTCACAGCAAAAGGGGGCTGAAGATGGAAATATCAGGATCTGCCCCTTACGGACTTCCCCATTCTTTAGCAGCCTAAAGTTTTAGGGTGAGGGTTGGAGTCACAGCACCACCATGCCTATCCTTACAACCAGACTGAACACCCTTTTGCTCCATTGGATAACACTCCCCTTCCCCCTCCAAGCACTGTTTCTATTTTGCCTTCCTCTAAACCCTCAGCCCTATTCCTTCAGCAGTTTTCACCTTGAGAAGCTCGGCTGCTGCCTCCGACTCACCATCATTACCAGCTGATGTGACAAATAACAGCTGTCTGAGGAAAATATTTGCAATTACTTGTTACATTAAATAAAATGTTCTGTTAAATGGTTTAAAGGTTCAGATAGTGACATCACCTTTGTGCATCCAAACATCAGAATGACAATTGGTTCCTATGGTGTTAGTAATCCCCAACAATTGTCTGGGCAACTCGTCCTGTTGGGTGAGCTTCTTTAGAGATGTGACGCCACCCCTGATCAAAGAACATCCCCAGGCATTTGGGTTAGTTTTGCTTGAAGAGACAAACGCAAAGTAAAAATCTGGTTTAATCTGTTAACTCTCTTGCAGCCCTGTCTTGTGACTGACTTTTCACGGTTACCTGAACCATTTTTAGTGATAATAAAAGCAAACAAAAAAGGTCCACTTTGTGAGCATGAATATTAGAGATAGCAGTTAATGACAAGGTCCAAGGCAACTGAATTTTACACCTTATTAAATGGGAAAACATCCACACCTCACAGCCTTTCAAACTATCAACTCTTAAACTATAATTCAAAGTTTCTAAAAAAGAGTACAGTGGATTAATACGCATACACTGTTAGTATTCCCAAAGTTGTTGAGCCATATGTGTGTGCTGTGATTTACAAACATTTGTCTGTAAAACTTCCTTCCAGGATAAGGTGTTGACATTCCTGGATACATTTGCCTTTGTGTTATTGATGATACAGTGACATTATGCTTCTACCTCAATAAGTAGAATGTTAAGGCTCTCATCCGTGAAATTGTGACACTGTTTCTTCTCATTAGCATTCTGCACTGCTGTCTTCAGCAACCAATTAAGCAACTCCTTTTCACTTGGCTACACATAAAATACTGTGAAATCCAATTTATCATTTATTTAATTGTAAATACCTCTTAAATTCAATTTTTAACCTTTTCCATAGTTGCGTATATCCATTTAAAGGTTATGCAAGCTCATAAAAGCAATTAAAACACTTCAAAAGGATTAAAATTGTTTTAAAGAATATTAAGGACATTAAAAAAACACTCAGCAGAGGGCTGAAAAGTTGTTTGATCCCAGTGGGCATTCTGCAACTGATAACATGAAAGGTGACATGGCTTTGGCGTTACTGTGCCTCACTAATGCCTCTTATTGTTGCCTGTCTTGATGATTGAACCTTGCAACCGGAACAGTAAGACCCTAATGTTCCAGTGTGAAAAACTTAAGGACACAGATTAATTCACAGTCTACCTGAATATGTCGCAGCCTCGCTGGTAACTGGAAAGTATCAGGTTAATGTTTCATCAGCATTGAGAGTGCTTAGAGCTGTGACAATCTTTAAGCCAGGCAGGGAGAGAGGGGAAGAAGAAACAAAAGGGAAGGTCCATGATAAAGTGGAAAACAGGAAAGATTAAATGACAAAAAAGACAATGGTGAGAGAAAAACAGAAAGATTTGTGTTTATCATGTGTCTTTTATGACCATCAGACATCTCAGTACATTTTACAACCAGTGAAGTTTTTTTGAAGTGTGGGGGCTGTCGTAATATAGGAAACATGGCAGTTAATGTGTGCACTGCAAATACTCTCAAGCAATGAGCTGAAAATGACCCGATAACCTATTTTGTCCATGTTGTTTGAAGAATAAATATTGACCAGGTCACTGAGCATAACTCCCCTAATCTTCTTTTTGAAATAGTGCCATGGGACCTTTCACATCCATCCAACCAGGCAATAGGAACTGAGTTTAATGTTGCATCTGAAAACTAACACCTCTGACAGTCTAGCACTCCCTCAGTACAGCACCCAAGTAGCAAATTTGATTTTGTACTCAAGCCCTTAAAATGGGACTTGAACCCAAAACACTGTGACTTGGGCAACAATGTTATGAACTG
Source organism: Carcharhinus amblyrhynchos (assembly GCF_965287045.1). NCBI lineage: Eukaryota > Metazoa > Chordata > Chondrichthyes > Carcharhiniformes > Carcharhinidae > Carcharhinus > Carcharhinus amblyrhynchos. The sequence continues at coordinate 45,445,065 of NC_137336.1, forward strand.
GGCTAACACAAGAGAAACTAATAGGGAAGGTAAAGAAACAAAAGGGACTATATTTTCTGATCAGTGATAATGCTGGGTAGGATGCCACTGCTAGCAACCAACCAACCAGCTAACATGACTGCCCATTTCATCTTGGATCTTCTGATCCTGGCTAAAACAGAAATGGACCGGACAGTCTCTCTCCTCAAAGCCCAGTGAGCAGAGTAGAGTTGGTGGATCGAACCAGAGCTCGAGCTGCCATATTTGGGTACAGTTTTAAAAGTCCATTCTTTTACTGAGGTTTATGTTTATTAGTGTCACAAGTAGGCTTACATGAACACTACAATGAAGTTACTGTAAAACTCTCCTAGTCACCACATGGGTACACTGAGGGAGAAGTTAGCATGGCCAATGCACCTAACCAGCATGTCTTTTGGACTGTGGGAGAAAACTGAACACCCAAAAGAAACCCACGCAAACACGGGGAGAATGTGAAGACTCCGCACAGACAGTGACTGAAACCAGGAATCGAACCCGGGTCCCTGGCGCTGTGAGGCAGCAGTGCTAACTACTGCGCCACTGTGTGGGCTAATGGATGTGTCAGTGGATGAATAGCTGAATTGTTGAGTGACTGGGTAGTTTGGTGATGTTTGTAGGTGGGTTTGATGGGTATGGTGGGGAAGTGGGGAGTTGAGTGGGGTGGATCAGTGGGTAGTGGGGTAGGTGGGGAGATAGTCAGGTGGCCAGGGGATAGTCAGGTTGGGATAGGATGTAGTCAGATGATTAGGGGTAGTCAGATTGAGTCAGGGGTTGGTTGGATGGTGGGGTGGTTGAATGGGGGGGAATAGTTGAGTCGGGAATAGTCAGTGATCAAGGCAGTAGTCAGGTCAGTGGGTATTCAGGCGTCTGAGCTGGGGTGGTGAGAGCTAGTTAAGTAGTCAGGGTGGATAGTTAGGTTTAGTCAGGTGTGTAGTTGGCTGATGGGGAAATAGTCATGTGGTAATGAAGGGATAATAGGATGGGGAGTCAGTTCTAGAGTTCCCCAACTGTTTTAAAATGTCTAATATTTTCAGGGTAAGTACACAGATAAGCCCTGTGTACTTAGTACAAGTCTGCTCCTTGAGCTCTGGGTCAGAATTATCCAAGGGGGGACCCTGGGCAGCAGTGAACCAGCCCATCAGTAGTTTAAACTTGTTGGGTAATTTGCATATATGCCAGCATGTCAGCTTTTCCCCATGGTGCAAGTCCTGTCCTATGTCTTATCTCCGACAATCCTCAAATAGGAAGATTTGGGCCAAGATGCCTCCTGGAGAAGGTGAAAAGAGGAAGACTGAATCACCACCAACTGCTGACCAAAAGAAGAAAAGGATATGAGGAAAAGGGGTCATGATCTGAAATATTGCACCCAATGTTGATTCTGGAAAGTGCCAAGTCAAAAGAAAAAGCGCTGTGCATAAGGTGGGAAACTAATTGTTATTGAATGGAGGAATCAAACCAAAGTCTGTGGTCGATTCATTGATGCTAAATGAAATTCAGCATTTTTGAAAAAAACTGCTTGAAAACTACATGCTTATCTGCACCAGGATTATTCAGGGTCCTGGGAAGCAAGTAAGTAGCCCATCAGAAGTTTAAACTTCCCGGTTAATTGTCATGAATGCTGGCATATCAGGATTTCCACACAGTTTGATGTGCATCTCCTGCCCTACATCCTGCTTCTGAGGACTCTCCATATACAGCTCTGACCCAGATCATGGTGGATATTCGAGTGAAAAGATCATTTTTCATTCTGGCTACCAATGTAAACATGAAATACTCTTAGGTCAAATAATACAGAATTCAAAGTGGACTATACTCTATCCACTCTCTCAGACTCAATGCCAGAAGAGAAGATTGTCAACATTTTTGATCAGGAAGCATGTGGCACTATCAAACTTGAAAACAACCATACCAAGTGCATCCATAAATACAGTGTAATGTAGCGAGGTGAATGGGCCCTTAACATCCCAATCTTCGGCTTCCAGCTTCCCCCTGAGGAACATTCACTGCAGGGCACTAGGTCCCTGTCAGGAGGGGTCATCAGCCTGGGAGGATACTGGGTAACAGGAGTAAGTAGGCCTTGGGGTTCCTCTGGGAACAGCATTCTAATTCCTGAAGAAAACTGGAGGCATAGCCTAAGAACAGAGTGTGGCTGAAGAAAGCTGTGGAGGCAGGGCCTGAACTGGGAGTGCAAATTGGAGGAGGAGAAGGCACCAGAAGTCTTGCGGAGAGAGACAGAGACAGAGTAGGACTGTAGCCAAGAGATGAAGCAGTAGAACAAGTCTGATGAGTCACTGTGTTGAGGAGCTGAGGCCCTGAATAGGTCAAAGATTCTGATCATCACCAGTGAATATTCTCTGTATATAGTCTGTTTCTTGAAGTTACGTTTTTGCTCGGGAATTTGTACAATATTGATGGCAGTAGAATAACAAAATCTTTTTTTCTAATCTGCTTGCAGTCCTTGAGCAAAGACCAAAGAACAGTAGAGCACAGGAACAGGCCCTTCAGTCCACCAAGCCTGCACCTGTCCCTAATCCTTATTTAGATCCAATACTTATTAAATCCCACAGTACATTAAAACAAAGTTTTAAAAAACAACAACATGAGCATGCAGACTCCAGGGCAATTAAAATGACAAAATTCCAGTTATGGTGAAGTCATCAACTGGTAGAAAAGCAAACTGTATAGATCAATACTGGTGATAAGTTGAAATTCCACAGCACTATCTCGAGATCAGCTGAACTTGTTTAAATTTGTTATACGATCTTGCTGACCAACTAGAGCAAAGTCAGACCAACAAGAGCACAAAATAATTGAGCAGTGGGAAACCATCATTTGACATCGAGGTCTCCCTATGAAAGGAGATGTAAAACCTGTGGCTGTGGCTAAAGCTATAAGAAAATGAGAAGTCGTGTCAATCAAAGGGAAGGTGAGGTTGATACCAGCAAGGGAAAGACTGTGACATGATCTGATGCCCAATGCACCTTGGAAGATGCACTGGGGGACCCCTTGGAAGTCCCAATGCAGGGATTCAATAGGAATTGCCAAGAAAGTTTCAGCCCCACTGTTGGGCAATTTTGTTTCATCTGGATATCGCCAAAATGTCTCCAACTCTAAAGAGTCAGTGATTTTGGAGGTTCACACGTAGCTGAATAGTTACCCAAAAGGTGTTAAACAGGAAAAAAAACCTTACTCCTGGTAAGGGTACAACTGACTCCCAAACTCCCCACTGACAACCCTCCACCCTCAACTCCCCTCCTTACTGACATTCAATCCCCCAGCTCTCTGATCTTCCTGACCCTCCAACTCCCGTCCCAAATCTCCAGTGTCCCTGATTCTTTGACTCCTTCCATGACCCTCTGATTCCTCTTCCAACACCCCCCCGATTCACCTGACCACCCAATCACCCTGTCACTCTACCTACTCTATCATCTACCATCCTGCCAATCGATCCATCTTGCCCTCTACCACACTATCTACCATCCTGCCTCCCTATCCATCCTGTCTCCTACCACGCTGCCCATCTTGCAATCCACCCACTTACCTCACTCATCCTCATTCCCTTACACAGTGAAAAGATTTTTCAATGCCCCATAACTTTTCACTGTGTTAAAGACAAAGAGCGAACAAAACACGGCATCCGGTGCTGTAAGAAGAAGGGGCTGGGGTCTGCTTAGTTGCTCCTGATAAAACTGCTGTTAAAAAAAGGACTCCAAGTACAGGTATAAACTATATTTCTAAAGAGGCCCAATTCATAAGTGCGGTCCAGAAATCAGAGTTCTGGCACCATGTAAAATAAATAGCAGCAAAGTGGCAATCTGAAGGTGATTACCCCTCTTTGAAAATTTCAGTCCATTTTACTTAGACAGGCGTATAATTCATGAATTATTCATTTGCCTAAGTATATGCAATACACTCATTTCACCTATGTACTAAATGTACTTTCCAGATGGAGTCTATTTGTACAAGGGTTAGGCTTGGTCAAATAACTGTGAATATGAGATTACTGGAGTTGACAGATCTCTGTTCCAAATTTGCTGATATACATATTTGTGCTGACTTTACATTGCTATTTATATAAATTTTGCATGAAAATTCACATGTAACAAGGAATAGTGTATCTCAATGTATGAACAAAATCTTCATCCATATTTTATTATACATAGATGTTTACTTACGTGGCGAAAAACTGCAGCAGGCGACGGTGCAGAGGGGCCTCGGGGTCCTTGTGCACGAGTCGCAAAAACCCAGCTTGCAGGTGCAGCAGGTGGTCAGGAAGGCAAATGGGATGCTAGCCTTCATAGCGAGGGGGATTGAATATAAAAGTAGGGAGGTCTTGCTGCGGCTGTATAGGGCATTGGTGAGGCCGCAGCTGGAGTACTGTGTGCAGTTTTGGGCGCCGTACTTACGCAAGGATATTTTGGCCTTGGAGGGAGTGCAGAGGAGGTTTACTAGGCTGATGCCGGAGTTGAGGGGGTTGAGCTATGAGGAGAGGCTGAATAAACTAGGCTTGTACTCGTTAGAGTTTAGAAGAATGAGGGGAGATCTCATTGAGACGTATAAGATGATGAATGGGATGGATAGGTTAGAGGTGGAGAGACCCTTCCCGCTCAGAAAGGACAGTAGGACTAGGGGGCACAGCCTCAAGATAAAGGGGGGGCGGTTTAGAACGGAGTTGAGGAAGAACTTCTTCACTCAAAGGGTGGTGAATCTCTGGAATTCTCTGCCCGTTGAAGTGGTGGAGGCTGCCTCGCTAAATATTTTTAAGACGCGGGTTGATGGGTTTTTGATAAGAGAGGGGATTAAGGGTTGTGGGGAGAGGGCGGGAATGTGGAACTGAGCCACGACAGATCAGCCATGATCTTATTGAATGGCGGGGCAGGCTCGAGGGGCTAGATGGCCTACTCCTGCTCCTATTTCTTATGTTCTTATGTTCTTCAACACATATAATTGATACTGTAACAACTACTTTAACAGGAAAAAAATTGGGAATGGAATGCAATAAACTAATAATTTCACTATTATGATTACTAAGGGTAACCCAGCATTGCACAATACTATAAAAATGGTGGACTGAAAATAGAGAGCTTCCACCCAATGTAATACAATAGTCAAATACTGCCTCTATTATGTTGGTGAGAGTTTACACCACATAACTGGCTGAGTCTTCAAAAAGTTGAAGGTAAGTGTCCCTATGAAAAAACATTACATTTTTGAGGCAGCAGCAATATGGTATAGGTAAATAAAGTGAATTTGGAATTAATTGCAAAATTGTACTCAATTAATTTGGATACATACAACTGTGCTGGAGCTTTCCTCCAACTCACCCACCACTGCTTGCATGGTCTTCCATCAGGTGGAACTGTCAGGGATGTGACTAGCTCAATCAGCTAATGCCAAGAGCATATGTGAACTATGGGTAGAGAAGAACTACTAAGAAGTTCCTGTTACTCGCACTTGCCACTGAGGAGCACTGTACCCCTTGTTCCCAAGTAGCCTTGCATTCTGCCCCATTTTGAGCAGTAGTTGAGCTTCCTCCAGCTAAGCAGCATATCCTCAATTCCCTCCCCCACTTTCAGTACGGAGTACTTCATCCCTTGGATTTGACAGCAGCTCTCTTCCCTGCAACACTTGCTCACTTCCGCTGAATCATTTTGAGCCTTATAAACCTCCCACCACCCAACCAAGCAACACTTGATCCCTACCTCCCTCCCCCTGTCACTGACCAGCTCTTTGGCCTCTTTCACCATTCTCCCCTACTGAGCAGCATCTTCACTGCTGCCCCCTCTTTAAGCAGGGTGGTTCATTGATGCAAATGTACACTATCCTCTTTCTCCAGCTTGCAGAGAATTCTTTCAGACCCTAACCATCTGATCTTCCTCTCCAAAGCGCATCAATGCCAGCCTCGGCAAATTAGTCCACTGTACAACCCACCATCAACCCCCCAGGTCCCTCATCATTTTTCATATGAGATGATTATCCAAACATCCTCAATGCCCTCACTCTACCTGCTTCTTCTGCTCTTTCTCCATTCCCAGTCCCCTCGCTGTTCCCATTCCATCTTCCCCTTCGCCTCACCCGTTTGCTTTCCTCTGCCTCTCCACATATCTTTTGTCTGCTCCTTTCTTCATCTCTCATCTCCGTCCTATCTACCTAATCTCTCTCCATAATTTATCTAATTAGCTACAGAAATGCTTCCTGATTTAAAAGAAAACTTCATCTGGCCTTGACTGTCCATCTACAATATCAGGGAGATCAACTGGGAAATTATAAAAATTGAACAGTTTCCTGTCCATTTCATTTTCCTTTCATGAGGAAATGAGATTAACTGCCCTTAACATTGGCCAAGTATCAAGGAACCTTAGCAAAAAAATGAGTTCAGTGGGGAAATTTGATCTGTATCATATCCAACAGGAAGCAAGATGGTTCTGGTTATCAAAGGCCCATCATTACATCCTTGGGACAATGCAGCAAGTGCACTGACTTCAGTTCTCACATATAAAAAGCTCAACACCACCCAGGATACAGTTCATTTAATTGCTGCCTCTGTCAATGGCCTCAAGATCCATTCCCTCCATCATTGATATGCTGCACCTGCAGTATTTCTTATTTAAAAGGATTATTGTAGTAACCATGGTTACTTTGACAGTACCCTGCAATCTGCCAAAAAGGACAAGAAAGACGATGCTGTGGGAGCACTATTACTGCCATATCAAACATCATCCTGACTCAAAACCAGTTATAGAACTCAACAAACAAAGCAGAAGTCATGAGCTCAAAGCTTAAAATGCCAAGTTGTACAATTGAATTTGATAGTTACTGGGTGTGCACCAGGAAAAAAACTGAGCATGAAAGATATGGGACTATTTTAAAATTTCCCTTCAGGAAAGAATTGTCACCTGCCTGAGCTGGTCTATAATACCCAAATAATGCTCACGCTCAGAACATTCTTAAAGTTCTACTTCATAGTTCAAAGATGATTATCTGAAATGGAATGCTATCAGGAAGAGTTGTGCATGCACAGAATGTTCTACTAATGTGGTGGGTGCTCCCAGCTCAGTTTATTACTACAGAAAAGGTCAGTATGACACTGCAACTTTAACCTCCAAATGATATTTTTCTTTCGATTTAACTGAACAAGTTGCATGGCTTTTAAATGCAGCTCTGTTTTTAATCGCATTTTCGGTGGCTAAAAATGTCTCCTTTTACAACAGAATAAGTTAAGATTAATGGAAAAAATTGTAGAGAACAACTGGTTCTTGCAATGGCAAACAGATGTATGTAAAATTTCCCCCCAGCAAATAATTATTCTGGATGAGAGAGCCAGTATTGGAAACCAAAATTTATATGTGGAGGGCAGCATAGTGACACAGTAGTTAGCACTGCTGCCTCACAACACCAGGGACCCAAGTTCAATTCCGGCCTTGGGTGACTGTCTGTGTTGTGCTCTGGTTTCCACCCGCAGTGCAAAGATGTGCAGGTCAGGTGGATTGGCCATCCTAAATTGCCCTTCAGTGTCCCAAGATATATAGGTTAGATGGATTAGTCATGGTAAATGTGTGAGGTTATGGAGATAGGGTGGGGGAAAGGGCCTGGGTAAGATACTTTGTCAGAGAGAATTGGTGCAGATCTGAAGGGACGAATAGCCTCCTTCTGCACTGTAGGTATTCTATGGATTTTATGTGCATGAGTTGACAAAGCTAGTTCAGTTGGTTGTAATGAAATTTTTAATTCTAGGTCGTGGTTTCAAGCTCCACCTTGGGGGATGACCTTTTCTTAAATAAGAAATTCAATTTTTTCAATTGATTTTTATCAGTGGTGACTCTCCACAGTTATGAACATATAAATTTTGGTTTCCAAAACTGGCTCTCTCATCCAGAATAATTGGTTGCTGGGGGAAAAAAGTACATATATCTTTTTGCCATTGCAAGAACCAGTTGTTCTCTGCAATTTTTTTCCATTAACTAATTCTGTTGCAATAGGAATCATTTTTAGCCACTGAAGATGCGATAAAAACAGTTGCATTTAAAAGCACCAATGCATTTGTACAGTGCAGGAAGTGCTTCACTAGTGTTGTAGCAGGAATAAACTGAGCCTTTAACATCAACAGCTCTTTACCTCTGAAAGAAACAGTGGTTAATTAACAGCAATTAGATTTTATGGGTTCAAGGGACAGATACCTCATCTTTGACCGAAGTACACCCTTGCATATTAGATTGTACAATGTTCCTACCTTGGTAAATGCTGCATCAATCAGCTTACTGACAGCAACCTATCTCCGTAACCTCACACATTAGTTGAATCGTTAATGTTTACTTGAATATCTTAGAGCATCTGATTTCCATCATCATTCAAAGTGACTCACTGGAAAGCACCACATATAGCTAAAGTTTAGGTCCCACAGGCACCTCAGGTGCTGTAACCATGAAACAGCAACAAATCGCAAGTCAATGAACCAGGTAGCAAAAAAGAGTCTGTTGTGGCAAATACAATAAACCAGCTTCTCTGAGGTTGTGGGCTCCAAGTAAGTCACATTTTTAATTCAACCATAAGCTGGGGGAGATGCATCCCTGGTTGGTGTCCAGGGTCTCTCTCTCTCTCCTTCTCTTTGATACAAAGGCCAGAATTCCCTGACCCCTGCCACAGCTGGGGTTCTCCGGTCCTGCTGCAGCGAATGGAAATTTAGCTGAGCAGCAAATTCTCCACTCTCGCTAGAAGCGGTGGTGGGGTTAACGACATTGGAGAATTCGGCCAAATTCTGTGTAACATATTTACAACTTTTAGCCATCACATTTCACTACATTGCTTGGTACAACCCAAAATGGGAAAGGTGGCCAAATCATGGATTACAAGGGAAATTAGAAATAATCACCGGCAACCTCCAACCTCGTCCACAGCTGGGATTCTCTCGAGCCGCTGGTGTGAATGGAGTTTTGGCTAACTGTCAAATTCTTCATTTTCACTGGCAGTGGGGGCACAGCAAACCAGGTCAGAGAATCCTGCCCAGTATTAGATCGACAGAAGAGGCATATAAACTGGCCAGAAAAAAAAACAGCAGACCTGAGGATTGGGAGGAATTTAGAATTCAGCAAAGGTGGACAAGGGGACTGATTAAGAAGGGGAATATATATTCCTAGAGTTAGCTTGCAGGGAACATAAAAACTTCTTTAGAAGTTTTAGAAAGGCTTCTTTAGATATGTGAAGTGAAAAAGATTGGTGAAGACAAATGTAGATTCCTTACGTTCTGAAATAGGGGAATTCACAATTGGGAACAAATAAATGGCTGACCAACTAAATACATATTTTAGTTCTGTCTTCACAAAGGAGGCCACAAATAACATACCAAACATATTGGGGAACATGGGGTTTAGTGAGAACGGGGAACCGAGGGATATCACTAAGGAAATGGTGGGGGCAATTCTCCCATCACGACCCGTAACTGGGCTGGGAGATGCACATCGTCGGCCTTTTTCCAGGATTTGCCCATGCACCAGGAATGCATACGCATTTCCCAGAGCCGGAGAACAGCCTGAGTCCAGATCACGCTGGAAACCGATGGGAAGGGAGGTCAGTCATTTGAATTTTTTTAAATGTATTTTAAGGATGTTTTACGTTTCATTATCGGGAGTTTGCCAGTCCCAATTTCATCTCCCACCCCACCAGGAGTTTGTCATTCCGGCAGGATTTAAAGTAGCTCCCCATGTTCAGGGAACTAGCGAGAGACACGGCCGGAGTGAAGGGGGGCACAATAGGGGCCCCCCCCCAGGGTATGGGCAGCAGGGGGGTGGTGCCCCTGGGCATGGGCACCCGGCAGTGCCAGCCTGTGCCCCCGGCTCTGCCCAAGGGGCAAGGTGGCCATGCCTGAGGGCACCTGGGCACTGCCCACTGAGTATCAGGCAAAGGGGTGGGGTCTATTGTGAGCAGTACCTAGGGACAATTGGTTGGGGTAGGGGGGTCCCGCTGCCACTCTGCATGGGGATCAGTCTGGGCTGGAGGGAGGCCAGTGATCGGGGAAGGCTGGGGAGGGGGGGGTGGGGAATGGTCTGTTGGGGATGGGGGGGAGGGGGCAGGGAGGGGGGAGTGGGAGCTTGCCTCCCAGGAGAGTCCGACCCCTGAGGGGGGGTCTGCAGAGAGAGGGGTTCTGCCAAGGTAAGGGGAAGTGGGGGGGATCACCACTGTTGGTTGCAGGGGGTTGGACATGGGGACACTCTGATAAATTGCCCCTCCGTGTCCCAAGATGTATAGGTTAGATGGATTAATCATGGTCAATGTGTGAGGTTGATGTTTGATATGGCAGTAATGGTGCTCCCACAGCATTGTCTTTCTTGTCCTTTTTGGCAGATTGCAGGGTACTGTCAAAGTAACCATGGTTACTACAATAATCCTAAAAGGTTGGTAATGATTTCCTGCCCATTCAGGGAGTCTCATCTGAGTATATAATGAGGAATGTCAGGGCTACTGAGATTCCAGATTCTGACTTTGATCTGATTTATTATTATTGTCACATGTATTAGTATATAGTGAAAAATATTGTTTTTTGCGCACTGTACAGACAAAGCATACCGTACATAGAGGAGGAGAGAGTGCAGAAAGTAGTGTTACAGTCATAGCTAGGGTGTAGAGAAAGATCAACTCAATGTGATTATGTGTGCTTCCCTTGTAATCCATGATTTGGCCACCTTTCCCATTTTGGGTTGTACCAAGCAGTGTAGTGAAATGTGATGGCCAAAAGTTATAAATATGTTACACAGAATTTGGCCGAATTCTCCAATGTCGTTAACCCATTCAAAAGTCTGATGGCAGCAGGAAAGAAATTGTGCACCTGAAGCACCCTTAGGAATGAAATTGAGTTGAAAAAGCAAACCTGGTAAAGGGACATTGGCCTAAAAGGAGTTATTTCAGCTCCCTTCTCAACAGCTCCATGCCCTTAGAATGACATGTTATGTAAGCAAATATGGCTGACATTCTGCACTAGCAAAATCAAATGAGTAGCCTCCCTGCTGTTCCATTTTCTAATCAGTATGTTGGATTAGTCATGGACAAAGCGACAGGAAACCTATCGGTACATATTAATCTTTATTAGAAATTTGAATTATAATTAATACAGATGAACATATTTTGTGAACAGGCCACTAAATAAATTGCACGAATTCAGTTAACATAAGACCCTGATTGTTTTAATATTTCGTAATTTACGTATAGAATGCCAAAGGCTCTTTCCAGACCTGAGCTTAATTCTAGCCCTGCCAGAAGAATATTAAAACTACAGTACAATATAGGAGTTATACATGATTGAATGAACAGTTTCTGGTGCCAGTTTGAACAGAAGGATGGTGTGTGCCAGAGTCATTTGCATAATTTATTCAATGGGGAAAAAGTCATGTCTGAAGTTGAACTGGAATCTGACATGTTATAAATTCGTTACCACTGCTCAGATTTATTGATAAAATATTTCTGATAAAAACATTAAGGCTGATTACCCTATTGGCTGAATGTTTTTATTTTGTTTGCAAGTGATATACAGCATAGGAATAACCAATCTCAGGCTTCACTGTACACACACGCATGCGCACACCCACACGCGCATACGCGCGCACACACATGTGCATGCATAGACACACATTCATGCACAGATGCGTACACACACACTTATGTGTGCTTACACACACACGCGTGCATGCATACACACACACACACACACACACACACGCAAATAATTGAATAAACCTTTCATCAGTCAGTCATGATTCAGACATGAATAATGACTTGGCCACAACACCCAAGGGTAACAAATATCCATAAAGTCACATTCCAACAAGCAGTAACCACCCTCAAGTAATGGAAAGGAGAGAAAATTAATTCAAATTTTCAAACTTCTTGTGAGATTTGAACTTACATCTCTCTAGATTAGATCTTTCTAGTCTAGAAAGCGAACACCACCACTGCACCCATATTAAGTAAGCAGAGAATTATTTGTTGACTTCAGGCAGACATAATATACTATGGCTCATAATTCATAATAAGTAATAATGATTTTAATTCCTGCAGCTATTATTTTCAAAAAATATATTTTATTCACAAAATTTTGCAAAAGTGCTTAATAGTCCAAATTTAACATTGCTTGAATGCAATAATGGTCAGCTTATTTCAATGTATTATGTGACATTCTCAGGTGCCTTATTATAGTTCCAACTATAGGTTTTCTTTATAATTTACATTTACAATTCAAATGCAATATTTTCTGATGCACACATCCAAAAGGGTTTGACATGAGTTCCAGTCCCTCAGTGTACTATGGTGGGTGAGCTTTGGACTTTCCCCAGTGAGAGCTTGTGGCAGGTGCCCCAATCATTGGTTCATCCCTCAGCTCATATTCCTGGAACTTGGAATGTTCTAGTCTGCAACACTCGGTCATGGATAGCTCTTTTCACTGAAAGACAAGCAAGTTTCAGGTAGACAAAAGAGCATCATTTACCAAGTTCATAGTTCTCAGCAGCTGCGGATGATTGTCTCAGTAGGTATAACTGGGCACAGCCCATAGAGTGCAAAGTCCTGTTGTTACAGGGCTATTCAGAATGAACTTTGACAAAAACCACTGTGTGGTCCTTCTTTGTGTACCTTCTTTGCAAAGGCACATTTCAAAAGGAGGTGAGTGACTATCTCTTCCCTTCTGAAGTGTGGAAATAGACTAGCAAGACTTTTTAAATCATTACAAATTAAGACACTGACAAAACTAGCAGTATTCAATTAAATTACTTTAAATAAGCTAACAAGAAGCAACTTACACTTATGAGATGCAGTGACTGATTCAAATAAGCGATTATGACTATAAAACATAAATGCAGATATTTTAAATGTATTATTATTGATCTTAAGGAATATTGTTTACTTTGGCCAAAAGCATTTTACCACAAGGCATCATTGTAAAAATCATTAGGGTGAAGTCATATTTCAAGAGAATATTTGAACCTTGCAAATATGCAAGATTTATCAGCTCTGTTTCCAGTGGGAGAACAGTTTGAACATTTTATCATGTATTATGAATAGGGCTAATTCACAGTCCAGACGAGGTGGACTGGTGCCCAGATGTGTTGTCATGAGTTTGTCGGTTGGACAGTGAACTCTGAGGGGACCTGTGAAAATGAGAATTTCAACTCTGGGCTGAGTATCTTAGGTTTCTAGGCAACCAGGGTGTACGGAGTCAGCTTCCAGATTTCACAGACTAATAAAATACCATTACATTGATGAGTATTTGACTGTTATTATTGTTGATTTGTGTGTCTTGAAGATGATTGATTTAAATACATTGTAAGATGGGAATGATATTTAAGAAAAATCTACAATTGATCTGTTTTTTGATTGTGTTGGCAGATCTGTTAGTGAGATTTCAATGCCCAATACCAAAGCTGCTTAACTCTTTGATGATCTCTTGGCAGTTGCTGGTTCAATAAAGTTACATCATTTACACAGAAACACTGACATCGTGAGTCTTGTATTGTCAGAAATTTCTTGACAGTGCTGGTGACTATTACCCCACAATGCCTTCCTCAGTGGCCTCAGTGTGGAGAGTCTCCAGGTATGCATGAAGGATCTGACAGTGACATTCACTTCACCATCAGTCAAACTATGTCTTGGAGCTAATTCTGACCAAGTGACTTCAACAGTCTGTTCAGGAAACAAACTGACACAATTCACCATCTCCTTTTCCCATAGGGGACTGCATTAGCGGAACTGGCTGATGGACTTCAGATAAAAAGGTACTTTGTTGAATATTCTTTTTCCAGGACAGTACTGTCCAATTAAATAGAACATTCCACAGAAACATGGCCAAAACTCTTTACAACACTTGGGGCAGGTATAAAGGGGTTAAAAATCATTGCATGCAGCAAAATTCCTGGGAAACTGCAAGGTACAGCTGCAAAAACAATGGGCACAAGGGGGACTTTGACAGATGACAGAAGAGCTGTAAATTCTTAAATTGCTGTTTAAGTTAACAGACAAGGACTACAATGTGTTTTGATAGCCCACAAAAAAGCTATATGTCACTGTCCAGGATTATAGACAATCAAAGGCCACAGCAGGGTGTTTACTGATAGCATAATTATGTATACATGCTTTGTTAGTGATTGGATACTATAATTGGTTAAATATTACTATGGGAAACAAATAAAGTGATCAGAACTATCAGTTGTGATTGGATATTGATTACCTTCAAATAAATGTACAATTTTAATTGATCCTAAATGTATAATTACCATTGTATTTCTTTGCTCTGGGAGCTTGTAGACCCAGAGGTCTCCATGCTATATGTTGAATAAAAATTTAAACTAGAACCACTCCAAGTGTTATCTGGTCTCTCAAGGGAAAGGAAATACGAGGTAGTTGGACAGCTGTGAAGTTCTCTGTCAAGGTAGAACTATAGAAAGTAGTGATACTTGGGGTTGCATTTTACAGGGAACCTTGGAAGGGAAGGGAAGTCGGTTGGAAGCCAACACAACAAGAACATGCCTACCCTGCAACGATAACACACTAGGGATGGGCTAAATGATTGTGGGTCTTTTGCACCTCAGTGGGACAATCTGATACGCCAACTTCAGCTGTCCTAGCAGTTGCTGAGCTCAATGTTATGTAATGCCAGTGTAGTATAAAGTGTTAAAGTAATTTAGACAATCCAGATTCAACATCGCAATGGATCCTCTGATATGTAGCCTTGAGGATTTGCTGGGCCAATGATTGGAATCTCTTTATCCCCAGGAAGGACATGAGGCTGTTGTTCTTTTCCAGCCACTTCCCCCGGGCGCCAACAACAAATCCAAAGAATTGGGGATTCAGGCATCCAGTAAGTTGTTCAATCTCTGGTCTGAGATGTCGGTATTTAAGGCACTTTTCTTGTCACGCCTTCTCCAAGCTGCCACAATTGTCTTCGAACCGGACAGTCACATCTACCACCGCCACCTTTTGGTCGTTCTCCCTCTTGAAGATGATGTCTGGTTTCCAGAGGGTGCCATCTTTGGCAATCAGTCGCGGTTCAAGGTAAGATGTCCAGCCGTATTTTCCAACATAATTGCAGATCATCAGTGATGCAAAATTATGTGACAATAAAATTCACTGAGATTCTATGTGAAGCTTCATTCTACGCTTTATCCTGTACAGAGTTAGAAGAATGTTTAATAAAAGTTACCAACAGCCTTGCCTCCAGCAGTCTTCATTGATCCTAACCAAGGACAATGCAAGCTCAGATCCACAATGATGATAACAGATGGCGACAGCAGTAAAGATAATGGAAGAAGCATTGATTAAACAGCCGAACAATTGAAAAAGCAGCAAGCATAATGACAGCACATAGGCACAAACACTAACATAACTCAAAGTAAGGCTCCAGTGAAGAAACACCATGGAGAAAATCTTGCCTTTACCCGGGGTGCTTTGAACATGTAAAAGAACTGGATCCAGCCGAGAAGAGGTAGAGGCATTGGAGGTTTACCAGGTGAAACTGCTTCAGGGCCTTGAGAGTAGACTATCATGTCATACCCTTCTCTATAACATTCCACAGCCGTAATGGTCAAACTGGACATATGTGAAGAAATAGCAACATATCAATATGTTATAAAAGCTTCTAATACATATTTCAGCATCATCATGGAATCATAGAATCCCTACAGTACAGAAGAAGACCATTTTTGAGAAAGTGACCAAAGAGGTGGATGGGGGTAAGGCAGTGGACGTGGTGTATATGGATTTTAGTAAGGCGTTTGATAAGGTTCACCATGGTAGGCTTCTGCACAAAATGCAGATGTATGGGATTGGGGGTGATCTAGGGAACTGGATTAGGAATTGGCTAGCGGATAGGAGACAGAGGGTAGTGGTTGACGGTAAATATTCATCATGGAGTTCGGTTACAAGTGGTGTGCCTCAGGGATCTGTGTTGGGGCCACTGCTGTTTGTGATTTTTATTAATGATCTGGATGAGGGTATAGTTGGGTGGATCAGTAAATTTGCTGATGACACCAAAGTCGGAGATGTGGTAGATAGTGAGGAAGGGTGTCATAGTTTGCAGGAAGACTTAGACAGGTTGCAGAGCTGGGCCGAGAGGTGGCGGATGGAGTTTAATGCAGAGAAATGTGAGGTAATTCACTTTGGTAGGAATAACAGATGTGTTGAGTATAGGGCTAACGGGAAGACTTTGAATAGTGTGGAGGAGCAGAGGGATCTAGGTGTATGTGTACATAGATCCCTGAAAGTTGGGAATCAAGTAGATAAGGTTGTTAAGAAGGCATACAGTGTCTTGGCGTTTATTGGTAGGGGGATTGAATTTAGGAGTCGTAGCGTTATGTTGCAACTGTACACAACTCTGGTGCGGCCGCACTTGGAGTATTGTGTGCAGTTCTGGTCCCCACATTACAGGAAGGATGTGGAGGCTTTGGAGAGGGTGCAGAGGAGGTTTACCAGGATGTTGCCTGGTATGGAGGGGAGATCCTATGAGGAGAGGCTGAGGGATTTGGGGTTGTTTTCGCTGGAAAGAAGGCGGCTAAGAGGGGATCTTATTGAAACATATAAGATGATTAGATGTTTAGATAGGGTGGATAGTGATAGCCTTTTTCCTCTGATGGAAAAATCTAGCACGAGGGGGCATGGCTTTAAACTAAGGGGGGGTAGTTATAGGGCAGATGTCAGGGGTAGGTTCTTTACCCAGAGGGTGGTGAGGGATTGGAATGCCCTGCAGTTGTAAATGCGCCTAGTTTGGGGGCGTTTAAGAGGTCTGTGGACAGGTTTATGGACAAAAAGGGATTGGTTTAGGTTAGTGGGTCATTGTTGTTGTTTTTTTTTAACTGGTCGGCGCAACATCGTGGGCCGAAGGGCCTGTTCTGCGCTGTAATGTTCTATGTTCTATGTTCTATTTGGCCCACCAAGACTGCACAAACTCTCTGACAGAGCATCTTGCAGAAACAACTACAGCCTGAAGAAAAATTTTATACAATGAAGACATCTCAATGTCATGAATGACTTGCTCAATCACAATGAGATTTTGGTCATATGGAGGAGAGTCCTCAGATTTGAGATCCTTCATAGGAAACATAAGGGATACCTGGACATTGCAAAGTGTCAAATCATGTTGTCCAAGAGCGCAAAATTCTGATTGGTGACCAGGGATGTCAGAATCATTAGAAGAAGTTATTTTAAGTTTCATCACCTGTACAATCCATCAGCAGGAACAAAGAGAACCACTGAAGGTATCCTCATTTCCCTCAAGGCCATGGGAATGTCTCAGAATAAATATCTTGCGTTCAAAGGGAAGAAATTCCACATATTTGTTGAATAGTACTGGAGATGGATTGAAGTTGAGTCTCTACTTGATTCCACCTTAAATGCTGTCATTACATGGCTAAAATAAATTTTTAGCACATATAGCATTCCAGACCTAATCATTTCAGACACTTTTCCACAGTTTTTCAATAAATGGTTTAAGCAGTTTGCAGAAGCCTATGGGATTTGTACACATGATGATTTGTACACGTGACGCTCTTAACCAGATACCTGGTAGCTAAAGGGGTGACCAAACGAGGAGTAAAGACAGTGAAGGCTTTGTGGACAGCACAGTGGCACAGTGGTTAGAACTGCTGCCTCACAGTGCCAGGGACCCGATTTCGATTTTGGGTCACTGTCTGTGTTGAGTTTGCACATTCTACTTATGTCTGCTTTGGTTTCCTCTAGGTGCTCCGGTTTCCTCCCACAGCCTGAAACATGTGATGATTAGGTGCATTGACCCTGAACAGGCACCGGAGTGTGGCAACTAGGGGAATTTCATAGTAACTTCATTGCAGTGTTAATGTAAGCCTTACTTGTGACTAATAAATAAACTTTAAATAACTTATTTAATAGAGTCAGAGCTTGGGTGAGAGACAATGTAAAGGTTTAATGTATATAGCCAGATATGATCTAAGGAGATCCATCAAAGATGCCAAAAGACAATACCGGACCAAGCTAGAGTCCCAGGCTAGCCACACCGAACCCCTCGATGATGGCAAGGTCTGCAATTCATAACAGGTTACAAGATGAAGGCATGTAAAATTGCTGGCTTCAACACACCCCTTCCTGATGACCTCAATGCATTCTTTGCCCATTTTGAACAAGATGTCAGTGAGAGCACATCCTCCACCCTGGAAGCCCTGGATGAACCTGTATCTGGGGCTACCGTTGCAGATGTCAGAGGCTGTCTTGAAGGTCAAACCAAGGAAAGCAACTGAACCAGATGGGGTACTCAGACATGAACTCAGATCCTGCATGGATCAGCTAGCAGAGGATTCACAGACATCTTCAACCTATCTTTATAACAATCTGAAGTCCCTATCTGCTTCAAGAAGACAACCATCATCCTGGTACCTAATTAAAACCAAGCAGCATGCCTTAATGACTATTGACCATTGGCTCTGGCATCAATCATTATGAAGTTCTTCGAAAGATTAGTCATGGCACGAATCAACTCCAGCCTTCCAGACTACCTGGATCCATTACAGTTTGCCTGCTACAACAGGTGCACGGCAGATGCCATTTCCCTGGCCCTGCACTCAAACTTGGAACACCTAGATAACAAGGACACCTATGTCAGAGTCTTATTTATTGACTACAGTTCAGCCTTTGACACTATTATTCCCACGAAACCTATCTCCAAACTCCGTGGCCTGGGCCTCAGCAACTCCCTCTGCGAATGGATCCTGAACTTCCTAACTCACAGACCACAATCAGTAAGGATAGGCAACAACACCTCCTCCACAATCATTCAAAACCAGTGCCTCACAAGGCTGTGTTCTCAGCCCCCTACACTCCTTATATACCTATAACTGTGCGGCCCAATTCCCCTCTAATTTACTTTTCAAGTTTATTGACGACACCACCATAGTGGATTGGCTCTCAAACAATGATGAGACAGAGTACAGGAATGAGATAGAGAATCTATCTGTGCGGCAACAATAACCTCTCCCTCAATGTCAACAAAATGAAGGAGTTTGTCATTGACTTCAGGAAGCATAAAGGAGAACATGTCCCTGTCTACATCAACGGGGATGAAGTAGAAAGGGTCAAGAACTTCAAGTTTTTAGGTGTCCAGATAACCAACAACCTGTCCTGGTCCCCCATGCTTACACTATAATTAAGAAAGCGCACCAATGCCTCTACTTTCTCAGAAGACTAAGGAAATTTGGCATGTCAGTTATGACTCTCATCAACTTTTACAGGTGCACCACAGAAAGCTTGGTATGGCTTCTGCTCTGCCCAAGACCGCAAGGAACTATAATATGTCGTGAATGTGGCCCAATCCATCATGCAATCCAGCCTCCCATCCATTGACTCTGTCTACACTTCCCGCTGCCTGGGCAAAGCAGCCAGCATAATTAAGGACCCTGGACATTCTCCTTTCCACTTTCTTCCTTCAGGAAAAAGATAGAAAAGTCTGAGGTCACTTACCAGCTGACTCAAGAACAGCTTCTTCTCTGCTGCCATCAGACTTTTGAATGGACTTACCTTGCATTAAGTTGATCTTTCTCTACACCCTAGCTATGACTGTAACACTACATTCTACACTCTCTCCTTTCCTTTTCTATGAACGGTATGCTTTGTGCATGCAACAAACAATACTTTTCACTGTATGTTAATTAAATTAAATAATTAATAATCATTAAATCAAATCAAATCAAATAAACAGCCTACATAATCAGTGATGTAGGGTCGCATGACAATAGAGTATGCTGAGAGATAGTTCTATGTGAAGTTCTATACTAAACCTTATCCTGTCCATAGTTAGAAGAAGGTTTAATAAAAGTTAAAGTTTAGCAGTAATCTTGCCTCCAACAGCCTCCACTGATTCCAACCAGGAACAACCTCAGCTAAGACTCATAACGATGATTGGAGAATTGGAACTGTAGGAAGAAAGATGAAGAAGATTACGATTGTCCCTGAAAGGTCAGTCTGGGGGTTTTCTGAGAGACCAGGGAGTAGAGACCTTCCAGATGTGTCAATGATGCAGCTAATGTTAGAATGACCAGCTCGGATGTCCTCAGCAACAGTGATAGCTTCTGGAACACACTCATCTGCTCACTCTCAAGAATCAGGAAAGTAGATATTTATGAACTGGAACAGAACGTTTTTGTACATCACGCTTGCTATGAGGAGACAACTGGCCATCACCTTTTCAACTTGGATAGTGGTGAAGTTGCCTCCTCTGGCCAGATTGATATTCCATTGGATCAGCAGCGCGACCATTGCTTGTAGGGACAGAGATTCAATATTCCACACTCGTACAACAATAACAGGTAACTTTGACAAAATATTTAAAACCATTAAGATACATAATTTACCAGTCCAATGCTAATGCTAGTCCCAACCTTTGGGTATTTTCTTGCACACCTGTAATGTTGGGGAATTGTTGCATTGTCGCAGGGCTGGGATACCAGTCCTACTCATCCATAAAAATATTTTTTCACCTGGCTGAGATTGAAAGATGATTGTGTAATTAGAAAGATTTGGCCAATCCCCCAGATGGTGCTTCCTTTCCCCTCTGCTCCTCATTAAAAACTTTGCTGCCCCCAGCTTCCATGAAATAGTGTGCATTGGATACTCTGCTGCCCAACCCCCAGCCTCTCTGCTTTTGTGTGTACTGCATGCTCTGCTGCCCACCACCCCCCCAAGCCTCCATGCAATGGTGTGCACTGGGTGCTCTGCTGCTCTCAGGCTCCTGGAGTTGGGTGGTATTGGTCACATCACTACTCCTGACCTGAGGCTTGGGAGCACAAGGCACTTCATAGCTTCCATCTCATGGAGCTGCGGCATATTGATCACTTCACATGCTGGCATCCCCAATTTGGAGACTATAATCGAGTCTGGGGCTCAATTGCTATGGCCAGCCTCTGCTCCTAATGTTTGGGTGTTGGGTTGCACTTTGCTTCTTCCAGTGTTCCAGCTGGAGTTATGTTTACACCCACTTTTGGGCTTTGCCACTTTTTCTGTCGGTGTTGCTTTCTTGCTGTTTCTCATCCAATGAGAAGCATTCATGGTGTCTGCTTGGACACTACTTTGTGCCATTAGTTCGGACAGTTTCATTTTTCCATTATTTGTGTCTCCTTTGTGTTTTTCTCTTAGCCATCTAACAATCTTTTTTTTTTAATTCCTAGTATCTGTTCTGCATGCTAACCAGACAAGTTTCAAACACTGGTGATCATCATAAATTGGCACTTTTGAATGTCATTATCTGGTGGGCTCAGATTAAATCCATCAGGACATAAATTCTGCAGAGTATTTAGAAGATTCATGCATGAATTCAATTAATTTTGATGATTTGACAGTTGATATGATTGGCATTGACAATGGTACTAATATAGTGAAAACCATGCATAAATACAGCAGCGATTGCCTCGATAGAAAGTGAGTTTAACATAACAAGACTAAATATATGCATTGTGCATGAAACCCAGGTGGACTAGAAAATTATCAGATAGCATCATTGGATTACCTTTAGAATCAGTAAATGTTTGTATCTATTGGTGAAACCAGTAAATTTTCCAGATGATTTTAAAATCATTAGGAAGTGCAGGGAGGACTATATCAATAATTCAGTTCCCTTTGTTAATTGTTAATAGTTACGAATAGTTACATTTTGAAAAAAGATCAACAATAATATTGGAATCATGCAGGTAAAAGGGGAATCTACTTTAAGAAAAATTATTGCTTTTGTTAAAGTGATATGTCTATTGAGACAGTTAAGGCTTTGAGTACAGCTCAACAATTATCTCATCTTACAGCTTCTACTTGTGTTGAAATAGCAAAATAATAAAGCTGAAGTGTGTAATATATTATTCTACACTATTCTCCATATAATAATTTATACCAGGCTTCGTTCATCCTTCATGTAGAATTCCATCACCACAGACCGGTTTCATCATTTATTATCTCCGATTCAAGACATTTTCAACAGTAGTATTTGGTTCAGATGACTGAACGCTAACACTGGATCCAACACTGATTATCTGAACCTGAAACTGTCAGCAGACCTCAAATTGGCAACATTTGTTCAAGAGAGGCAGCTGTGCGTAAACATCCCGAAGGATTTGAAGCGCATCAACAGGTTCTGTGTTCCCAGAGCTTCTTGTCAGATTCCATTATCTGAAGGTAATAGTTGTTGACTGTATACAGTGAGTGAAAGAAATCACAGGAAAATATAGTGAACAAATTTGTCAGCTTCCTGTGGACAAAATTCAAAGTCCTGGTGTGTTTATAATCAAAAGAATCAACTCTCCAACTATCACTGCTAAAGAGAGGCTTGCACATCAACACATCCAATTTCCAGCAAAATGTGTATGTAGTTGGACTATAAAGCAGAGATTGCCATATATCGTTCATTCAATTTTCTATTGAGTTTTTACTGCTTGGACCAGGAGTCCAGTGGCCAGGATTTGTGTGCCTCCACATTAGGAAAGTAACTTTACCAGAACGATCACATGAAGATTGCCGTCTTCTTACGTAGTTTGAGTGGCTGGATCACATTGAATCTCCTAATGTCTGCATGGGGAAATATGCTCCTCAAAGAACACTATCGGCTGACAGCTAACAAAGCACTTTCATTGACATAGGAACTTAACAAAAAAAACTACAGATGTGTCTGAAATCCCGTAACCCTGATTGAAACACACTCCACAGCCAAATAATTGATAACAGCCACATCTCTTGCTGGGCACTTCTAGCTATGACCAACCACAGACTGGTATCTGACTTGAGTTGTGAAGGCCCAGGTTTCGTCCTTCTACAGAAAATCTGGACAATCCTCAAGCACTTGAGGAAGGGCAACTGAAGACATGGCCACTTGCTCCACAAGTGGAACATGAGGAATAGCTCAAATTGTGACCTTAACCATTAAAGTCAGACCTACATACTGAACTTCTGCCCTGGGAGATCTATTCCTGGTGACATCAGCACCATTCACACTGCATCAACAGAAGGATGGTTAACCTCAACATTATACTACTACCCCAGCCACACAAAATTCCCCTTGAATTCCCTAGCACGCCTATGATTTTCCAAAAAATCGTCATAAATTGCAGGATTTTAAAAGCTATCATATTAATAAATGACTAGTTATATGCTGCAGTTATAGGCAGACTGAGCCTAATTTAATTCTAATTTGGTTGGTTTTCTTCCAATATTCAACAAAGTTGATTCTACTTTTTTTAAAGTTCACAAGGACCTCACTGGCTGGCCAGTTTTTAATGTTTAATTTCCCTTGAACTGAATGGCTCACTAAACCATTTCAGAGGACATTTAAGAGTCAAGAACATTGCTGGTAGAACTGGAGTTGCAAGTCGGCCAAATCAGATAAGGATGACAGAGTTATTTTGCTAAAGACGTTAGTGAAAAAGATGGGTTTTTATCACAATGGTTTCATAGTCCTCATTAGCATGGCTGCCTCACAGCACCAGGGACCCAGGTTCAATTCCCAACTTGTCCGTGCTGAGCCTGTACGTTCTCTCTGTGTCTGTGTGGGTTTCCTGTGAGTTCTCTGGTTCCTCCCACAGTCCAAAAGGCGTGCTGGTTAGATGCACTGGCCATGCTAAATTCTCCCTCAGTGTAGCCGAACAGGTGCCGGAGTGTGGCGACTGGGGGATTTTCCCAGTAACTCCATTGCAGTGTTAATGTAAGCCTATTTGTGACACTAATAAACTTTAAATTAGACTTTTAATTCCATAATGTTATTGAATTCAAATTTCACCATTTGCCATGGCAGGATTTATGTATGTATCCTCAGAGAATTACTCCAGTGACAATACCACTATGCATCTCAGGACACTAAAGGGAAATTTTAACATGGCCAATCTGCCTAACCCGCACATCTTTGGACTGTGGGAGGAAACCCACGCAGACACGAGGAGAATGTGCAAACTCCACACAGACAGTGACTCAAGCCGGGAATCGAACACAGATCCCTGGAGCTGTGAAAGCAGCAGTGCTAATCACTGTGCTAACGTAACGCACCATTGGGAGTTGTTTTCAGCTTGTGAGTTTTTTTGTTGTTGACTTCCCATGCTTTGTTGCAATCCTTGTTTTTTTTAAAACTTAAAGCTGCTTCTGGTGCCAGCTGTTTCTTTCACTTGTTTTTACTAACTCCCTTCTGTTATTCTTTTTAATGTCTCGGATTTTTAGCATCAGCGCTCTTGGTTGTCTTTTTTCAAATCTTCCAAACAGCTGCAATTTTTTTTTACCTGTACCCTGTAGTTTTCTTTTGTTTCAAAGTCTGCAGGTTTCTTTTTGTTCCAACTCTGCAGGTCCCTATATTTAACTGTTAGTCTTTGTCTGCCATGCAGTACAAATCCAGCATGCGGTTCAGGTGAAAATTAAATTTTCCTTACTTTAGCTTCATTTTTCGAGTGGCGTTATCCAAAGTCCGTTATCCCCATTGGCAGCTTGTTAAGGTTTTGGTCCTGGCACACTTCAAGATCAAAGGCGGGATTTTCTGGACACGCTCACCCTAAAACTGGAAAATCCCACCTGAGGTGAATGCACCTTCGTATAGCCCGCCTCCTGCCTGCTATGATTCCTGTGGTGGGTGGGATGGGAAAACAGCCCCCCCAGTAGACACAGGCGGTGATTAACACTGCAAACCGTTTTGTTTGTTGCTGCTTCAATTAAAGCTAATAAGAAAACATGGATCCTACAATGCCACAATGTGCTGGCTTGCAAAGTACGGCAAGCCAGGCAAAACATACAACGTGTAACAACCAACACTGGCTCAAATTCATGAAGAACTGAGAGATTCATGACTTGAACCTCCATCCGGGGGTCTGGTGAATGGTATTTCTGTGAAAAGAAGGAACTTTCTGTTGGTTGGATAAACGTCATCAGCTAATGTAAGCTGAAATGCCACTGATCCCATATAAAAGGTTGAAGATTGAAAGATCATAAGACCATAAGTAATAGGAGCAGAAGTAGGTCATTTGATTCATCAAGTCTGTTCTGCCATTCAATGAGGTCAGGGCTAATCTGATATAATCAAGTTCACTTTCCCCATGAGGAATCAGGGTAAATGCTGTTAAAGGACAGCCAGGGTGCAAATCATGGAATGTTGCAGCTGTCCAAAGGGTAAAAAAAGAAGGGGAATGTGATCATTATAGGTTTAATAATTAGGGAGAAAGATGTCATCCTTTGTAGGCTGGATTGAAAGTCACAGTGTGAGGGACATCCTGAGCTGGTTTGTGGGGAAATTGGAGGGGCTGAGAGAAGATCCACCCAGTATGGTCTATGTTGGGACCAACAGCATAGAAAAGAGGTCCTGTTTGGAGAGTGTTAGGAACTGGTGGAAGGGAAATTAGGGTGGTCACAAGAACTTTAAATTAATAAATTGTGAGGACTCAAGTGGAAAAGGTAGTATTAATAGATAGATCTAAAAGGGAAGAGAAGTCGGAAATTATGTTTTGAAGAACTACAGTTAAAGGAAAAGCTTAAAGAAGATTAAAATTTGAGTAAAAATGTAAGAGCTGGAAGTCAGATCAGGATGGCTAGCCCAAATAAGTGTCCTTTAAACAAACAAATTAAGGGAAAAATTGAATGAGTTCCCAGCAAAATTTCAACATTGAAAGTACGGCCTGATAGCCATTACTGAGGCATGTCTGCAAGACGGTCAGGACTGGGAACTAAATCCACCAGCCTCTAAGGTCTACAGGAAAAATAAGGAAAATGATAGGGGGAGGAGTAGCATCAGTCACTACAGATTAAATCACTTCAGTGTCAATAGAGAACATAATTAAAGTTAAGCAGTCGGTGGAGATCTCCTGGGTAGAATTGAGAAATAGGAAAACAACAAGAGTGGAATTAACCACTGACAGGATCCTGTTGTTAAAACAAAAAGATTCAAATGAGTAATGTGGTCTATGAATTCCAGTGCCAATGTAAGGTTCAGTACTTAGGCCGTACATCCCAAAGGCTGGCAGATTGCATCAGAGACCATGTCCCAGCCATTTTTCGCAACAAGCAATGGACAGACTGTACCCCACCACCATATGCACGCAAAACTTTGTGATTGGACATTTGCTAAATAATTCTCAGTGACTAAGGATTATGCTGACAACTAATTGAATGTTATTGGTTAGGTTCACAGTGTGCTTAAAGTTACATACATTAATAAACAGAGCCCTGTCCTTTACAAGCAGAAAAAAACATGAAAACACATTGAATCTGTTTCAGCTAAACATAAAAACGGGACAGCCATTTACTGCTTCATTCCTCAGGGCAACACCTTGGCCAGTCAGGATCAAACTGCCTGTTTAAATTTCAAACAATGATAGAACAGTTAACTCTCAATCATTTGATGCATTTTCATGGTAACATTTCTACCAATCAGCACTTTCTTTCCTTATAGTATAGATTATTCTTTTCCCTTGCATCGGTATTCTTGCAAAGTGCCCCAATGAATGCAAGCCAAAATGTTTTGGTGTGTCTCTTTTTTCAGCAACACTCAAGTTATATACTATCAAATGAATATTTAAATAGAAGAACATTTGAGACCATAGTGGGAGTTGTGTATAAACCTCCCGGTAGCAGCTGTGAAGTGATAAATTGTACAGAGGCAGAAATTGAGCAAGCATGTGACAGAGAATCATAAATCAGTTATCATAACATCTGTTATCAGGATATTGCTAGAGTCTATAATTAAGGATGGAGTGGCTGAACACCTTGAAATCTTTCAACTGATCGGAGAGAACCAGCATGGATTTGTCAAAGGCAGACATTGCCTGACAAACCTGTTTGGACTTTTTCAAGAGGTGGCTAAAGTAGTGAACACTGAAATATTTATGGGTGCTTTTGATATGGACATATAGAAAGAATTTGAGAAATCCCCAAGGAAGAGATGATTAGGTGATGATGAAGCTCATGTTTTCAAGGCATATTATAAACCAGGATAGGAAATTGGCTGAACAGGATCGTATGGATATGTACTCTAATTGGAAGGATGCGACTAGTATAAGTGGGTCCTCAACTATTCACTATAAGTGAATGGGCAAAATTGTGTCAAATGTAATTAACAGAAGTTTGGTAGGAAGAATGGTAGGAAGGACTATTACTTACGTGGCGAAAAACTGCAGCAGGCGACGGTGCAGAGGGACCTCGGGGTCTTTGTGCATGAGTCGCAAAAACCCAGCTTGCAGGTGCAGCAGGTGGTCAGGAAGGCGAATGGGATGCTGGCCTTCATAGCGAAGGGGATTGAATATAAAAGTAGGGAGGTCTTGCTGCGGCTGTATAGGGCATTGGTGAGGCCGCAGCTGGAGTACTGTGTGCAGTTTTGGGCGCCGCACCTGCGCAAGGATATTTTGGCCTTGGAGGGAGTGCAGAGGAGGTTTACTAGGCTGATACCGGAGTTGAGGGGGTTGAGCTATGAGGAGAGGCTGAATAAACTAGGCTTGTACTCGTTAGAGTTTAGAAGAATGAGGGGAGATCTCATTGAGACGTATAAGATGATGAATGGGATGGATAGGATAGAGGTGGAGAGACTCTTCCCGCTCAAAAAAGACAGTAGGACTAGGGGGCACAGCCTCAAGATAAAGGGGAGGCGGTTTAGAACGGAGTTGAGGAGGAACTTCTTCACTCAAAGGGTGGTGAATCTCTGGAATTCTCTGCCCGTTGAAGTGGTGGAGGCTGCCTCGCTAAATATTTTTAAGAAGCTGGTTGATGGGTTCTTGATAAGAGAGGGGATTAAGGGTTATGGGGAGAGGGCGGGAAAGTGGAACTGAGCCACGACAGATCAGCCATGATCTTATTGAATGGCGGGGCAGGCTCGAAGGGCTAGATGGCCTACTCCTGCTCCTATTTCTTATGTTCTTATGTTCTTATGTAAATGTGAGGCCGTGCACCTTGGACATAAGGAAGATAGAACAGGATATTTTCTAAATGGTGAAAAGCCTAAAACAGTGGAGGTCTGCAGCAGATTGTGGGGTCTGTTTCCCTACGACAGTACAACGGAAGAGAGTCACCTGGCTTGAGGGACCAGTCATATGAGAAGGTGGAGTCCTCTCTCATGCAGAATCATTGAGCAACCATGTAGTAAACATCTAAGAACTGGGGCTTAGCCCCAAGGCAGCCTTGGCTGCTAATGCCTGTACCTGATATCTCTTTATCAATAAATATATTTTGTTCCTAAAGAAGACCATAAAAAGACCATTAGATATAGGAACAGAATTAGGCCATTTAGCCCATCAAGTCTATTCCGCCATTCGATCATGGCTGATATATTTCTCAACTCCATTCTCCCATCTTTTCCCCGTAACCTTTAATCCCCTTACCAATCACAAACCTATCTATCTCTGTCTTAAATACACTCAATGACTTGGCCTCCAAAGCCCTCTAGGTTCATGAATTCCATAGATTCACCACCCTCTGGCTGAAGAAATGCCTCCTCATCTCGATTCTAAAGGGTGGTCCCTTTACGCTGAGGCTGTGTCCTCAGATCCTGGTCTTGTCTACTAATGGAAACATCTTCTCCATGTCCACTCTATGTAGACCTTGCAGTATTCTGAAAGTTTTAATGTGGTCCCCCCTCATTTTTCTTAACACCATGGCAGGAGACTATGTGAGCTTGCTGGCAGCGGGATCTTATGGTCCCGCCATTGTCAACAAGGTTTCCTGTTGAAAGCACCCTTCGCTGCTGGAAAACCTGTGGTGGGGGTGCACCTTAGGCAGGACATGAGTGGCAGCAAGATTTTGGCATATGGCTCTACCATCCTACTAGAGAATATCTTGGTGAAAATCATGGGTGAACCTTAAGTACAGAGTATAGGGCCGAGCATTGCAATGCCGAAGTACTATCTGCCAGATGAGATGTAAAACTGAAATCCCTCTCAGTTAGATGTAAAAAAATTCCATGACAGTAGTTCAAAGAAGGTATTGTTCCCTATTGGCCAATAGCAATCCCTCATTATTATCACTTTTAAATAGACTATCTAGCCATTTTCACATTGCTGTTTGCAGGAACCTCCTGTGTAAATTAGCTTGATGTGTCCTCCACTACAATAGTGACTACACTTCAATGGCGAGAAAGCACTTAGGATGCTGTGATGTCATGAAAATAGTTATATCAGGTGATACGGTGGCACAGTGGTTAGCACTGCTGTCTCACAATGCCAGGGTCTCAGGTTCAATTCCCAGCTTGGTTTACTGTCTATATGGAGTTTGCATGTTCTCCCTGTATCTGTGTGGGTTTCCTCCCACAGTCCAAAGACATGCTAGTTCAGTGCATTGGCCATACTAAATTCAAGCACCTGAGTGTGGCGACTAGGGGATTTTCACAGTAACTTCATTGCAGGGTTAATGCTAGCCTACTTGTGACTAATAAGTAAACTTTAAATAATAATGAAACATTAAGGTCAGAGCTAAAGTGTCTAGCATTTTATTTGAAACAACTAGACAGAGACAGAGATAGAGGGGAACCGGTCGATGTGGTGTTTCTCGATTTTCAAAAGGCGTTTGATAAGGTGCCGCACAAAAAGGTTGCTTCAGAAGGTTAGAACAAAGAACAAAATCAGCCTGGGAAACAGGCCCTTCGGCCCAACGAGCCCGCGCTGCCATCTCAACACCACCAGTCCACCTCTCTACCCATGACCCCTATCTAATGTTTTATGGCCATCCAGATTGAGGGAAACTGATTTAGGGGCAATTTATTCCTGCCAATCAGCCTAACAGCACATCTTTGGGGTGTGGGAGGAAACCGGAGCACCCGGAGAAAACCCACGCAAGCACAGGGAGAATGCGCAAACTCCCACAGACACCGGCCCAAATCCATGTGTCTGCACAGCAATCAGCGATAGTCACTGAGCTGTCGTCTTGCCCAGTATCTTGTCCAGTTTAGGCACACACTAACGACATGAAGCACTAGGCCAATCTCAAACAACCAAGAGCAGCCCCAGTACGACCCATCGCGTGTATGCTCCTCGTTGGACACGAGGTGGACCGACTTAAAACCTGTGAATGAAAAGAGAAAAAACATTATTATCATACTATACCCATTTACATTACCAGGGACGCCCCAATGCTAATGACCCTTATTTAAAAGGTTCTCCTATATCCACCCATCTCCAACTCAGTCATGTGCCTGTCTAAGTTACTCTTAAAGGACTCTAGCGTGTTTGCCTCCACCACCTTACTTGGCAGAGCATTCCATACCCCCACTACCCTCTGTGTGAAAAACCTCCCTCTAATATCTGTGTTGTACCGCTCCCCCCTCACCTTAAGTCCATGGCCCCTTGTCCTACGTGTCTCTATTATAGGAAATAGCTTACCTCTGTTTACTCTATCTATACCCTTCATAATCTTATATACCTCTATTAGATCCCCCCTCAGTCGGCGTCTTTCAAGGGAAAAGAGCCCCAATTTCTTCAATCTTTCCTCATACCCCAGTCCTTCCATACCAGGCAACATCCTGGTAAACCTCCTCTGCACTCTCTCCAGAGTCTCCACGTCCTTCCGGTAGTAAGGCGACCAGAACTGTACGCATTACTCCAAGTGCGGCCTAACCAACGTTCTGTACAACTGCAACGTTAGACTCCAGCTCTTA
Source organism: Carcharhinus amblyrhynchos (assembly GCF_965287045.1). NCBI lineage: Eukaryota > Metazoa > Chordata > Chondrichthyes > Carcharhiniformes > Carcharhinidae > Carcharhinus > Carcharhinus amblyrhynchos. The sequence goes on from NC_137336.1 coordinate 45,475,660, forward strand.
TATTCTATACCCCTTCTGATAAAGGCTAACATACCATAGGCTTTCTTCACCACACTCTCCACTTGCACTGCCACCTTCAAAGACTTGTGCACTCGCACCCCCAGGTCTCGCTGCAACTCTATACGCCTTACGGGCTTACCCTTTATCATATAACTTCCCCCTACATTATTCCGGCCAAAATGCATCACCTCACATTTATCCGGATTAAACTGCATTTGCCACGTATCTGCCCAATCAACTAGCCTATCAATATCCCGCTGTATTGCCAGACACTGCTCCTCACTGCCTGCCAATCCAGCCATCTTGGTATCATCAGCAAATTTGCTGATCACACCACCTACTCCCTCTTCCAAATCATTTATATACACTACAAAGAGAAGAGGTCCCAGTACCGAGCCCTGCGGCACACCACTAGTGACAGACCTCCAGCTAGAAAAAGACCCCTCCACAACTACTCTGTGACTCCTCTTTGCAAGCCAGTTCTCAATCCATCTAGATACCTGACCACATATCCCATGAGCTTTAATCTTCTGTACCAACCTACCATGAGGGACTTTATGGGGCATGGAGTTGGGGGTAAGGTGTTAGCGTGGATAGAGGATTGGTTGTCTAATAGGAGGCAGAGAGTTGGTATCAATGGGTGCTATTCTGATTGGCGGTTGGTGACTAGTGGAGTGCCGCAGGGATCGGTGCTGGGGCCTCAGCTATTTACCATTTATATAGATGATCTGGAGGAGGGGGCTGAGTGTAGGGTGTCGAAATTTGCTGATGACACAAAGATGAGTGGAAAAACAAATTGTGCGGAGGGTGTGGAAAGTCTGCAGAGGGATCATAAGAACATAAGAACATAAGAAATAGGAGCAGGAGTAGGCCATCTGGCCCTTTGAGCCTGCCCCGCCATTCAATAAGGTCATGGCTGATCTGTCGTGGCTCAGTTCCACATTCCCGCCCTCTCCCCATAACCCTTAATCCCCTCTCTTAATCTCCTCTCTTATCAAAAACCCATCAACCCGCGTCTTAAAAATATTTAGCGAGGCAGCCTCCACCACCTCAACGGGCAGAGAATTCCAGAGATTCACCACTCTTTGGATCTGGATAGGCTGAGCGAGTGGGCGAGGACCTGGCAGATGGAGTATAATGTTAGCAAGTGTGAGGTTATCCACTTTGGCAGAAATAATAGTAGGAAGGATTACTATTTAAAGGGCGCAAAGCTGCAGCATGCTACTGTGCAGAGGGACCTGGAGGTCCTTGTGCATGAGTCGCAAAATCCCAGTCTGCAGGTGCAGCAGGTGATCAAGAAGGCGAATGGGATGCTGGCCTTTATAGCAAGGGGGATAGAATATAAAAGCAGGGAGGTCTTGCTGCAACTGTACAGGGCACTGGTGAGGCCGCAGCTGGGGTACTGTGTGCAGTTTTGGTCGCTGCACTTGCGCAAGGATATTTTGGCCTTGGAGGGAGTGCAGAAGAGGTTCACTAGGCTGATACCGGAGATGAGGGGGTTAGACTATGAAGAGAGACTAAATAGACTGGGTCTGTACTCGTTGGAGTTTAGAAGGATGAGGGGTATCTTATAGAGGCGAATAAGATAATGAAAGGGATGGATAGGGTAGAGGTAGAGAGATTCTTCCCACTCAGAAAGGATAGCAGGACTAGAGGGCACAGCCTTAAGATAAGTGGGGGGGGGGACAGTTTAGAACGGAGTTGAGGAGGAACTTCTTCGCTCAAAGGGTGGTGAATCTCTGGAATTCTCTGCCTGTTGAAGTGGTGGAAGCTACTTCGCTAAATATATTTAAGACACGGGTAGATAGGTTTTTGACTGACAAGGGGATTAAGGGTTATGGGGAGAAAGCGGGAAAGTGGAACTGATCCACTTCAGATCAGCCATGATCTTATTGAATGGCGGGGTAGGCTCGAAGGGCTAGATGGCCTACTCCTGCTCCTATTTCTTATGTTCTTATAACTAGCATATTGGCATCCAGAGTCCTCAAAGCCATGGCCAGCACCTGTGTGGACTAATTTGATTGCCACAACTGGTGCTTCATGGATTGAACACTTAATCCATGGAAGAAGATACCTTTGCAATGTCATGAGACATTAATCTACTCAAGCTAAGGCTGGAATACTACATGCTTCCTGTGATCCTGGACAGTGCACATGGAAGGTTTTGTCAATGTGTCACAAATTTTCTGCTTCCCCTTGAGAGTCATCTTTTCCATTGATGGTGCCTGGGGTATATCATCTATGTTGAACTGAGCAAAGCCTGGAGAGGTCAGTGCACTGCGACATAGATTCTCCACAGTTGTCCCTGCTCTTGCTCACTTGTGAACAACTACATGGAAACCTAATTATCTAGCTACATGTTCCAACCCTAGTTCCAGTGTCTGAATTGGTGAATTGTGCATCTAGTGGCAGTGTACCCTCAGCTAAAAATCAGCTAACCTAAGAACTCATCATTTTCAATGTTGACTTGCTGCTGCTGCATGTGTACAGGTCTTAGCAGACAGAAAATGCATGAGTTAATCTTGGCAGATGTAGGAACTCAACATTATGGAGATTGTCATGTTCGCTGCTGAAATCAAATGCACATGACTGACTGTTATGGGGCAAATAGGTCCCTGTTATTCAGTTCCGTCACTGAGGAGCTCAGAGGCAAGGGAAGTGCCACTAACCTCCTGCATTTCCTCCACTGCAGTTGTTAACTGGGAAATCTGTAGAGGACAATTTCTGGTTCTCTCCATATCCCTATGTTTTGCACTTGCAAGGTAAGTAAGTGTGAGGGGTGATATGCTGGAGCAGGTTTGAGATGGTACAGTCAGGTTTGGAGGGAGGGATTGGTACAAACAGCAGAAGATAGCTGAATTTACAACCTTCTCTGACCTGGCTAAAGCACAAGCTGCTCTATATCCAAAAGTGTGGCACAATGCCACTGCTGCTGCTGATCTCCTGGTCCATCTCTAACCATAACCTCCTTTGTGGCAGCAGCTGTTTATGTCAGTTGCTGGAAGAGTCTCTCGCTGACTGCTTACTTGCGTGCAACAGTATATCAAGCTCTGCATCATTAAGAGAAGACACAGCCCTTGGGCACCCCAAATTCATGAGGAACCTGTTTCTTCTCTTTGTGCAAGATCCTAATTCGTCTAAATTCCATCTTTGGTTTAGATACTCCAACTGAGATTGCATCACATGCTTCATACTATGATAGGTGCAGCTCATTCAATGGCAAGCACCAAAGTTATGTTTTTATTAGATGACTGGGTTAAAATATCACAGAGAAACGTGCTGCAAATTCATTTAAGATTCCTAATTGATGTTGCCCCTCATCACCACCAAACACCTTCCAAGTTCATGTTACAGCCTATAACTCTAAGACACTGAGGATGTTAGAAATATATGGAAAGTCAATATGCATCTAAAAAATGTATTAATGTTCCGTGTACAGACACTTCATTAAAATTATAATTATACTGCAATTTGTTAATTAGCCCTAGATGAGTTCAGACTGATTCAATACCTAAATAATCTGACCCCCAGATGATTTTAGGCTAGTCGAGCCATGACCTCCCAATGACCTTTGATAAGCATTTTATTGCACACAACTTGGTATAACAAAATTGATTAAATTATTTCAAAATTCTTTATTTATGACTGCACTTTTCAAAGTTAATTATCGATGTAATTCCAGATGAAGAAAAGTATGGCTTTCTTCTTGAACAATTCGGCTGCTTGAATGAATTAATTATAATAATATATACTGCTATTAATTATCATTGCTGCATGTGATGATATACAGCCACAAGACCACATCCGAACACTGAAAAAAATAAAAGGCTGTACATTAAGCCACCGCAGTGAACTACATTGCTCTGAAAATTCCCAACAACTATTGTGTGTTCAAAATGATGAATGGGTTGCAAGATTCTATTCCAGAACACACTGAAAATTCTTTTGTCAGAATTCATTAAGGAACAATGTGAGGAAAAATTGTTTATGTAGTGCTGCTTCTGGTCAATTCCCTGGGGCCATATTGTGCTGCTGGCCATAAGCATTGCAGGTTTTTCCAGTAATATCAATGGTGAATGCCACGGGTGCCACACAGGTAACAGCTGATGAAACTATCAACAACTCCCCCCCGCCCCAAAGAATTGATGTAACGCTACATGATGCTACTCGAAACAGCGCTACTGACCAAATTCACTGCCCATTTATTTTGTAAGTGCTACCATTTGGATTTGATACCATTTACAGCCATAGACAGCACTTTGATTGCCATCACCAATAGTTACATAAAATTAACACCAGTAAAATCAAACAGCAGTTTTAAACAGGTAAATTGGCCTGTAGGATTTTGATAATATGCTAACTTTTAGGGTTCATTATTAGTCTAACATATTCAGCTCATCATGTCTGCGCTTGCCAAAACCAACTAACTAACTTATTTCTGGGCAGCAGGGTGACACAATTGTTAGCACTGCTGCCTCACAGTGCCAGGAGCCCAGGTTCAATTCCAGCCTTGGGTGACTGTCTGGGTGGAGTTTGCAATTTCTCTCCGTGTCTGCATGGGTTTCCTCCAGGTGCTCTGGCTTGCTCCCATAGTCCAAAGATGTGCAGCGTAAGTTGACTGGCCGTGCCCCTTAGTGTCCCAAGATATATAAGTTAATGGAATTAGCAGGCTAAATACATGGGGTTATGGGGTAAGGATAAGTAAGCTGAATAGTCTCCTTCTGCATTGTAGGGACCCCATGATTTTAATCCCACTCTCCAGTACCTGCTCTGTAGCCTTGCAGGTTAGTTCAGAGGTTTGCAGGGATAGGGCCTGGGTAGGATTGGCGTTGATGCAGGGCTTGATGGGCCATATGACCTTCATCTGCATTGTAGGGATTCTATGATTCAGGTGCAGATCCAGTTACCTTTCAAATGAGTTGAGTATTTCAGCCTCAATCATCAATTCAGGCAGTTAATTCCAGATGCCCACCACCCTCTGGGTGAAAAAGTATTTCCTCATGTCGCCTCTAATCCTTCAACCTTAAATCGAGAAGGCCTGGAATCAAATTATGGCATGGTGAGTGCAGCAGGAGACTGTCACTGCTCATGGATTCAATGCAGGATAGGTTCAATGAGCAGCTGTGTTCCGGTACAGTGAGTAGTTTGACCCATTCACATGAGAGTCCAAGGAAATGGCCTTATTTGCATCCCGCAGTTAAAGTGCAAGACATGGCACATAGCTCTGTTACAGAATTGGGGTTTAATGTATAAACTGCTCATATAAGAGCTGACAGAACACATGTGAATGAGCACTGTGATGCAGCTTGGACATGATGGTAATGGTGGAGGGCATGCTGTTACTTTCCTGGGCACAAAGGATCATTAGCACAGAGGAAATGTAAGGATGAGATTGCATCATAAGGTCAGTGTGAGCATTGTTAAGGCAATGGCGTGCCTACAGAAAGGTGCCTAAATAACTAATTTTGTATTTCACATAGGTCTATGCTCTGGCCCTTCACCAGCGCTCCCCTACCCCACCTCCCTCCCCTCCATCCCTGGACATTGAGAGGAGGAAAACATGTCTGGGTATGCAGTGTCACACCATACAAGCCCACAACTCTGCCAACTCAGATACAAGCATATCAGGCTGATGTGGTCAGTGTGTAGATTCGTTGGCACAGGTTGAATGTCACTACACCAGAGAAGGAGGTGTCAGGATTAAAGACATCTGTGCACTGTCTCCTTCTGAAGAAGAAGAAAATTTATGTTGATGCTCCAATAGGCAGGAACGTGGAGCCTCGGGAATCACCATTTTTAGCACAGTGGTTAAATAATCAGCTGCAGATGTGTGGACATCTGGCAGAGATCCCTGGGGCACTGCGAGTTCTAGGACTGCGAATGGAGGAGTCTATTGGCTTCATGAGCTCCACATTATCCCACAGACTCTGACCGTGAGAGATTGGCCAGTCTCATGGAGAGACACAAGCAGCAACACTTAGAGTGGATTCAAGGGCAGCGCCTTGGCTAGGGAAGGATGCAAGCCTCTCCCAGTAGTCTGGATCAGTCCACTCGGTGTCTGAGAATATCTACAGAGTAGATAAGGAGTTGTGTACCTTTAACAGCTCACATTGTGGGCTCAGCAGGTTGCTGGAATGGATGACTGCTTTGACCAGCAGCTAACCCCATCGATTCATCTAAAATCTAACGCTGTGCTGTACAGATCACTGAGAGTGTGAAGATACCAAGAGTTCTTCAGCATCTTCATCTTCACTTCATCAGACTTTTGAATGGACCTCCCTCACATTAAGTTGATCTTTCTCTGCACGCTAGCTAACACTACATTCTGCACTCTCTCTTTTCCTTCTCTATGAATGATATGCTTTGTCTGTATGGCATGGAAGAAATAATACTTTTCACTGTATACTAATAAATCAAATCAAATCAAACCATCCACCTCCCCAGCCCTTCCACCAGAGCCATTAGCTGCTGCACCTGTGCCATTGACCATAGCTGCCCATGCTGAGAAGAAGAAGACACAATCTGGAGGGAGTGCTCAAGGCAGGCCACCACACTGTTCATCACCATTTGAACAGAGAAGTGAGCAGCCTGCCTTCTCTGTTTCCACTGAGGCAACTCAGGGTTGGGGGACAGTTCCAGGGAGTGTGTGAGAGCAAAGTGCGCTTTTTGCACTGTATATACCAAATGCGTCCACCTTTTTAATGTATTTACTTACACATGTACATACCTGGGTGTGTCTGTACACTAGAGAGCTCAGAAAGAACGATAACATTATGAAGGCAGTTCTCATCAATAATAATGAGGCTGGTATGCTGAGGCCCATCTCAATGTGCCTTCAAGAGGATTAACATTATTGACTGATTTTTGATGCATTAGAGGACTTTTGTTTCTCTGCTGTATCACATAAAAATTTAGTGTTCAAAAGCTCAAGCATTGAGATGCTAATTGTATCATTCATTGTCCATCCAAACTTGACTTTAAGGGAAGCTAAATGCAAACAGATGCTGGTGTCCATATGTCCCAGGATGTACTTAGTGCAGTAAGTAGAGGAATACGGAAGCTAGGAATGTTGCATGTGATGCCCGTATCAGAAACTGGTCCATTGTCCAGAATGGATGATGTGCCAGCCTTATCAAAGAGCTGTTATTGCATAGTTACAGGCTCTTCATGTGTAGGATGGCTTATCTGCCATCAACATACAATCCTATCAACATGTATTCTGATGTCATGTCACTCTCAGCATCATGGCCATGGTTTGATCAGGAACATGTTGGTGGCATGGGCCCCTCACTTACAGTCACTGACATTCAGATGAGAGAACCAGGTTATGAATGAATTATTACAATGTGTGTTTGCTACATGATGAGGCCCATAGTTATGATGATGAAGGAACCTGGGGAGGAGCCTGCTTCGGTAACTCTGTGACACTCCCTCCAAAAAAGAATGTTTCCTGTTGGGTTTGCACTGCCTGACCTAGCCTCAACAACCGTCCAAGCCCCAAGCATTGGAAAAGATCTCCTTACAGTGAGGGTGCAGGGAGACACGGAATGTAGCAGGAGAGATGTTATGAAGACTACAAAGATAATGGGCTTTGTGAAGTACGAGGTGCCTTATTGAGTGGGCAGGGGTTCGCCCAATGATAAGCAGCCAGTGGGGGTTTTTAAGCCTGTAAATTTAACCAGGCCAGAGTTGTACTTCCTGACTACCGCATTTTAAGCAGCAGGAGAGGCCTTTTTCTTTGGTTCACAATAAAGGATGTTGGTGAGGAGATACTGGTGTTTGGCTGATTTACTGCACTGATGATATAGATGCCCCTGTAAAGGTCTCAAGATGTGTTCCACCCCCAATTCCCACACTGCCAAAATATGTTCAGGGCTGGACTTACAATTTTCAGTGAATTGCTGTATTTTCCCCATGATGGATAAGCTCTCCAATGTGACAGAAATGTGGGACCATATTTTAATACAGGGGCCCAATGAGAACTTTGCCAAGAAAAACCAGAAATCTGCTGGTGCGTGGAGTAAGCCATTATAAATTCATTACCGGAAACGTTTACGGTCTATTGGCTTCTGTGAACCAAAGAGAGAATTCGCAAGCCTGTAATGCTTCCAGCTATCATCTCAAGAATTGATAATGAACTTGATGCTTAAGAATTCAAGGAGTTAAAACATGTTGGGGAAGATTTTCCAGTCAAGCTCACTCCAAAGCCAAAAAGTTCCCCCCGAGGTCAACTGACCTATGCATGGTCCGTCTCCAGTCCACTATGATTTGAAAATTCCACTCATATTCTTTAAAAGTACATCTTGTTGTAGTTAATTGAGAGGTGGTAAAAAAGGATGCAACCCACCATTTCTACCCCATCCATAACAAAACAAGTCAATGGGAAGAGTCCTGGTAAACCAAGCAGGACAATCTCAGTCAAAGGTCACTCCAGAACAACTTACAGTCCTTTCGGATTGACCACCTAACTGGTAACTGCATACTTTATTTGAAATTGCTTTGTTTAGAATTCTCAATTTAAGTCTTGAATTTAGTGCCAACTGGTGTCAGTTGCAATTCTCTGTCTGGGTAGGACTGTTGTTGGTGTAGGCTCAATGGACTGAATAGCCTTCTTCTGCACTCTCGTGATGTTATGATTCTATTCAGGCCTTTCATTATATTAAATACCTCAATTAGATCGCTCTTCAAAGAACTTAGTTGAAAATAGAACACAATTTTATGCACCCCATCCTTATAAAGAGAGATAAAATGGGTTTGCAATATCCTTTTACTTTAAAAGTAATCACTCCATTTCAAAGATTGAAGAGTATCTAAAACACAAACAAGCCCAATGCAGCAAAACTCGAATGAATCATAATGTGTCATGTTTGCCATATTCTAAAATTAACAATAATAGAGCCAATGAAGGTTTTCAATTAAATGATAGTAACTTTCTGAACACCACTCACTTGCAGTGCCTTTATGTTTTCTTGATTTTCAGAAGGCATTTGATAAGGTGCCACACAAGAGGTTATTACAGAAGGTTAGGGGACATGGAATTGGGGGTAGGGTGTTAGCGTGGATAGGGGATTGGCTGTCAAATAGGAGGCAGAGAGTGGGGGTCAATGGGTGCTATTCGAATTGGCAGTTGGTGACTAGTGGAGTGCCCCAGGGATCGGTGCTGGGTCCTTAGCTATTTACCATTTATATAGATGATCTGGAGGAGGGAACCGAGTGTATGGTGTCGAAATTTGCTGATGACACCAAGATTGGTGGAACGGCAAATTGTGCGGAGGGTGTGGAAAGTCTGCAGAAGGATCTAGATAGGCTGGGCGAATGGGCCAGGAACTGGCAAATGGAATTTAATGTTGGCAAGTGTGAAGTTGTCCACTTTGGTAGGAATAATGGTAGGAAGGACTATTACTTACATGGCGAAAAACTGCAGCATGCAACGGTGCAGAGGGACCTCGGGGTCCTTGTGCACGAGTCGCAAAAACCCAGCCTGCAGGTGCAGCAGGTGGTCAGGAAGGCGAATGGGATGCTGGCCTTCATAGCGAGGGGGATTGAATATAAAAGTAGGGAGGTCTTGCTGCAACTGTACAGGGCACTGTTGAGGCCACAGCTGGAGTACTGTGTGCCGTTTTGGTCGCCACACTTACGCAAGGATATTTTGGCCTTGGAGGGAGTGCAGAGGAGGTTTACTAGGCTGATGCTGGAGTTGAGGGGGTTGAACTATGAGGAGAGGCTGAATAAACTAGGCTTGTACTCGTTAGAATTTAGAAGAATGAGGGGAGATCTCATTGAGACATATAAGATAATGAATGGGATGGATAGGATAGAGGTGGAGAGGCTCTTCCCACTCAGAAAGGACAGTAGGACTAGAGGGCACAGCCTCAAGATAAGGGGGGGGCAATTTAGAACGGAGTTGAGGAGGAACTTCTTCACTCAAAGGGTGGTGAATCTCTGGAATTCTCTGCCCGTTGAAGTGGTGGAGGCTGCCTCGTTAAATATATTTAAGATGCGGGTGGATAGGTTTTTGATAGGCAAGGGGATTAAGGGTTATGGGGAGAGGGCGGGAAAGTGGAACTGAGCCACGACAGATCAGCCATGATCTTATTGAATGGCGGGGCAGGCTCGAAGGGCTAGATGGCCTACTCCTGCTCCTATTTCTTATGTTCTTATGTTTATGTTCTTATGTAAATCTGTATAAGGCCATGACAGTACTATGAAGCAGAATTCATTGAAAATAGTATTCATAAGATATGAACAATGAAGCGTATCTGATATATGGAAATTAATTAGAACTGTATTAGAAACTCTAATAAAAATTTGTACATATTGTACCCATTGCCAGAAAATAATGCTGCCTCTCTGTACAGTAAGATCCATCACAAGTAGTCTGTGCTGTAAGTACAGTGGATTCTATGCTTGAAAGTTTTGAAAAGTATATTGTAAATTTTATGACATAATGTGGAGACTTTTGTTTGCTCTCTGTGATAATTAAACTCGGTAAGATGATCAATTAAACTCGGTAAGATGATTTTTAATGGATTTATTGTTATCGGCGTAATGATATGTATGAAAAATAAATGGTCAATAAAAAGATTTTTGTACTTTTATTCAAAATAGTCAGATGAACACTGGAAGAGACATTTGCAATACTTAAGTGATCGAACAATTACTTAAATAATTTACGGAAGTTTGGGTTTAGTAGGCTACATTTATTTCTGCAGCAATTCAAAAAACATAATTGCCTGCTACATAGCACCAAAATAGATTGTTATGAAACTCTAGGGCACATGTACCAAAATTGATAAAGCTGGCTAACAGAATGTTGGTGGAAAGCGTTTTAATACATAGGAGATGAAGATGTGCTTCTTTCATACGAGGCCTTGATCATCTTTCATTTGGAGTATTGCATTTTGTTCTTGGCATTGCATCTTCGATTCAATAAAATGTCACCAGAGTTTACAAAGTTAAACTACAAAGATGGGGTGCATAAAATTGTGTTGTATTTTCAACTAAGTACTTTGAAGAGTGATCTAATTGAGGTATTTAAATATAATGAAAGGCCTGAATAGAATCATAGCATATCTAGAGTGCAGAAGAAGGCTATTCAGCCCATTGAGCCTACACCAACAACAATCCTATCCAGGCCCTATCCCTGTAACCTCGCGCACCCACCCTGGTAATTGCTCTGGCACTAAGGGGCAATTTATCATGGCCAATCAACCTAACCTGCACATCTTTGGACTATGGGAGGAAACCCTTACAGATAAGGGTAGAATGCGCAAACTCACACAGACAGTCACCCGAGGCCAGAATTGAACCTAGGCCCCTAGCCCTGTGAGGCAGCAGTGTTAACCACTGTGCCACTGTGAATTATAGAAAAAGCTATTCCCTTGGTAAAGGGAAACAAAAAGGCATGACCTTCAATGTGGCCTGAGGAAGAAGTGGAATAAGGGAAGAAGGATCAGGTGTACAAATACCCTCATTGTTGATTCTTCCAGTACTGCCTGCATCCACAAGCTCGGTGATGCCATTTTTCCATGATGTTCAGCACCATCCTCGCCATCGGGGTTTACGCAGACAGGTATGTTTGGCCTGCTCAAATTCCTTTTTGCTATCTCCTGTTATATACCACATTCTTCTGCTGGAAAGAGGGAAGTGTGTCGGTGAGTGGCCTGCAACATCTTTGTGTGATGCATCTCTTATGGCTGAAAAGGTACAAGTGTCTGTGTGAGCTGTGAGCTGATAGGTTGAGTAACATTTGCAAAAACAAAGAACAAAGAAAATTACAGCACAGGAACAGGCCCTTCAGCTCTCTAAGCCTGCACCAACCATGCTACCCTACCCCTCTGGGGACCATATCCCTCCATTCCCATCCTATTCATGTATTTGTCAAAACACCTCTTAAAAGTGTTCTGTCTGTGAGGATGAGGATAAGGTAAAATATTTCACTTGAGGGGATGAGTGCTGATTAAAAGAGACTAATGGAAGTTTCGGGAATTAACAATGAATAAGACAGGTGGTGCAGTTGGTAGAATATATAATTTGAAAAAGAGAACTCACTCATTTTGATGGAAATCTGTCAGCTTATTACATTTCTTCTTGCACTGAATGCACGATATTGGAGCTATCCTCCTGATATTGATCTCCATGTTTCCTTCTTCCCATTTCCTCCTCATTCTTCCCTTGAGAATCAAAAAAGTAAGGGTAGATAGAGATAAACTACTTCCTTCTCTGGGGGAGTCAGAACAAGAGAGCTTAACATTAAGATTAGAAGTAAGCCACTCAGATATGATGTCAGGAGGAACACCTCCATGTAAAGAGAAATGGAGTCTGGATTAGCTCTTAAGGTTGGATCAATTGCAATTTTAAAAACTGAGATTGGTAGATTTTTGTTTATCTGGGGTATTACGGATTACAAAACCAAAATGCAGAAATAGAGTTAAAATACAGGTCTGCACATCCTAACTGAATGATGGAACAGATTCAAAGTGCTGTACAGCCTATTTTCATTCATATTGTCATAAACTATATTGGTAACATTGTTATGCAGATCTAAACTCAAGCCAAAAGAGAATACAGGATATATATTCAATTTATGTTTGAGCATTCTGTTAGGTTACTAATTAAATGCCAACCAATTTTCCCTGCTGAAACAATGAAACAACATTTCTTGTTGAATTAATTTATTATGTAAGACTAGCCAAAATCCCTCAGTTAATTTGGCTTAGTTTAATTGTTTGAGCTAAAAAGTTTGACTAGCTAAAATATCAACTGTGATCAACAGTGGTATACTGCCACCAAGCTGCAGCCACAGCAGAAATGATTTATCCTCAACAAGTTTAGCAATGGACATAAAAGCTAGTCAGGACATGGCAACTGGATAAATGCACAATGAAACATAAATAATATTCTCATTTAGACAGCAGGGTAAAGAAGCATTTTAGAAATACTGAATATTATTTAAATGCTTTGGCTTGCTATACAACATCAAAACCATGTTTTGAACTATATTTGAGAAGGTAAACATCCTTCTCTGTACCAGACAGTATCAATACCATGGACTAGGTTGTTTTAATAAAACATAACGGTGATCCAAGCCAGGAATCGAACTGGGTCCCTGGCCCTGTGAGACACCAATGCTAACCATTGTGCATAGAAGTAATTCAGACATGTTAAGCAGCTGAATTAGTGAGTTGAAAAAATTAAGCTGATCATCAATAACTTTACAAAAGAGAGTGGACACAGCCCTACCCCATGCACTTCACATCCTTTACTTTGGGAAGTTGAACAAATTTTGACTAAGTTCTGCTCTACTGGCATTATGAATAGCAATGTGCTCTGCAAAGCATTCCCTATAATGATGACAAGACAATAGCTTTTATACAGAATAAATGGTCCCTTGTTGTCTTTAATTAACAAAAAGGAAAACACAGCTGCAGTACTAAACGCACAACATTTGCTGTATGCAATTTGATTAAGATTTGGGATTTGGGGAGTTGGTGAGGAGGAGGATAAATCTGGGCTTGGTACCCACTGCTTGTTTGGCTGCTACAAAAGCCCTTAAAGTTCCAGAATGAGGTCTACACATACATATTTCTGAGACTAACTGCGACAGACACCACACTGCTGAACAACTTAGCATGAGGAAACCTAATTTCCACCAGAAACATGAAGAACAGGCATATCACTTATTTGTAAAGTTTATTTATTTATTAGTCACAAGTTGGCTTACATTAACACTGCAATGAAGTTACTGTTAAAATCCCCTAGTCGCCATACTCTGACGCCTGTTCAAGTACATAAAGGGAGAATTTAGCATGGTCAATGCACATAACCAGCACATCTTTCAGACTGTGGCAGGAAACCGGAGCACAAGATTGTTATCAATCTCAATGCAACAGAGCCCTACGTTTCAGTCTCAGCCCTTGCTTAACCTCACGCTGCTTAACACAACATGAAGCAACATAGAGGAACTCCTAAAGCACTAAAATCAAAGCAAAATACTGCAAATGCCAGAGAGCTGAAATAAAAGAAGAAAATACTGAGAAACTCAGCAGGTCTGGCAGAATCAGTGCTGAAAGAAACAGAGTTAACATCAAATCAAACAGTTCTGTCACCACTGCTTTTTAAAGGAATCATTAACTACTGAAGATTATGGTGTTTTCTTGTGGATACGGCTGTACGTTTTGCATCAACCTTTAAAAGTCTGCAGACAGTGTTGTAGCAGGTGCTCAGCCTGAGCTCATCCAACCCCAGGATCCTTGAGGTACCCATGAGGTCACCCTCATGTCAGCATAGTGTAAGGGGTACATGGGGTGGCCTGTGATTTAAATGGTTGGGGGGGGGGGTGCCCCTTTTTTCTGAGGGGGCTGGAGATGCTCCCCGAAGCATGCCATGTCCCCAGTTGTGATTAGCCACAGTAAAACCTGCCCAGTGCCATTACCACTAATGGTGAATAGCGGTAGGTGGGCTGGTGAATGGCAGGGGACAAGTGAATGGGCTATGTATTATACTCAGTGGGTTTGCACAATTATCGGGTTGCTTTGAGCAGGAACCCGATCAGGGTTGGCGGGAGGCCAAGTGAATCCCGACATCAGTCATACATGCTGGGAATCCCAGCTGTGGCTAGTGGTTCAGTTTTTTTTATTTGTTCATAGGCCAGCATTTATTGCCATCCCTGAGGACATTTAAGAGTCAATTACACTACTGTGGATTTGGAGTCAAATACAGGCCAGACTAGGTATGAGTGACAGATTTCCTTCCCTGAACGGACATTGGTGAACCGCATGTTTTTTTAATGACAATCAACAATGGTTTAATGGTCATCATTAGACTTTTAAGTCCAGATATTGAATTCAAACTTCATCATTGGTGGGATTTGGACCCTAGTTCCCAGAGTGTTACCCTGAGTTGGCACAATGGCATAGTCATTAGCACTTCTGCCTTGCAGCGCCAAGGACCCGGGTTCAATTCCCAGCTTGGGTCACTGTCTGTGTGGAATTTGCACATTGTCCCCCATGTCTGCATGGGTTTCCTCCGGTGCTCCGTTTTCCTCCCACAGTCCAAAGATGTGCGGGTTAGGTACATTGGCCATGCTAAACTGTCCCTTAGTTTCCTGTGATGCATAGGTTAGAGGAATCGTTGGGGGGGGGGGAAATGTGGGGTTATGGAGATGGGGCCTGGGTAGGATTGTTGGTGGTGCAGACTCAATGGGTTGAATGGCCCCTTTCTGCACTGTAGGGACTCTATGATTCCATGGTTCCCTGGACTACTAGTCCAGCAACAATACCACTATGCCACTGACCCTTAGGATGTGGCATTTGCAGATGCTTGACCTGACCTTTGCCACTCATGTGACTTCATTAGTCCTCTTGCGACACTGCATCCAGGTTTTTGGCACTATACTCAGATTGTTGACTTCTATGGTTATCTGTTCTACTGCATTCTTGCACGTACCTTGTATCCCCCTGAATATACAAGACATGTCAAATCCTTTCCATCCCCTCCTCCTAGATGTCTTGTGCAGCATCCAAAAACCTGGGTCTCTGCACACTCCAATGGTCAGACATTCTTCTCTCTTTCCTCAATCAGTCTCATTTGTAGAGTGACTTCCACCACTTGCTTCAGCCACAAGTGCCCTTCCCAGCCTTTACCAGGCACTGGCTGTGGTGCAATATTGCCTCCCCCTTCTTACTCCTGATTTGTACGGCCATCAAAGTTGCCATCGATAATGCTCATTTTTAGGGGATTATCAATGATTTCTGAGATCAATCAGGTGGGATATTCAAAGGAGTACCCTCTGCCACTTTAAGGCAATAAACGAAGGAAAATGATTAGGAATGTGTTATAAGCACCTTGGGTGACATGCAGGCTATATGCTCAGTAGTCACCCATACGTTAATCTTCACCAATATCAATTCTGTTAAAGGTCACTGTTCAGTCTGAATAAGCTAAGCATTGCAGCAGACATTAGAGAATTAAGGAATTTATCATGCAGCATGGAGCTGTGGTGGAAGCAAATAAAATTTTAATGTAGATATCAAAATGGTTTATCTTTATGTGTTTCAATTACTTTGATAAACACTGCACACGCAGATGACAAAATGGGTTTGACATCCCCTGCTTTAGAGTGAAGAAAACACATATGCAATTTACGAGACATATTGGGTTAGGAAGACAAATGACTACTGCTAATCTCTATATTCCCCCTGACCTTTTCAAGTGGATCAGCAATAACATTTCAGGATACAGTATAAAACACATTGTGGCATGGAAAACTTGTGACTTTGGACCTCTGATTCCAAAGATTCTTCAATCCTTAGGTTTTCCTCACCCCTTGTTTGGTCTTTTCTTGCCTCATGTCTGGGTCTGTTGTCGACTGTAGTCACAGACAGAATTTATATATTTCCTTTCATTGCCCATGTTCATTATGTTTGTGTAGGAGGAGTGTATCTTTTTACTCTCTGAGTGAGTGACCCTAATTAAAAAGTCCAACAGCAAGTTTTTGGTGAATTTTGAAATAAAGAAAATTATTCATTATCACATACTTATCCCAAATTGTAAAATACAATATCCCATACATTCTCTGAGGCACACAAAGAGTAGCTGCAGATGAAAGTAAAACAATATGTCGCAAGTTGTAATTATCTCAGATTATTTTGTGACAGAAGTGAAATTTTCTTAGTTTTTTAGATAGAGGTGATGCTTTAAAGTTGGAATGAATGCCTGTAAAGTGAAGGATTTGCAGTCAGCTGTGAAGTTTTGTATAGTTGAATTTCTGGGAGGTTGGTTCTCAGGCGAACTTGAAGTTGGAAGAGATTAGCGATTGTCCTTTTCCCACTTTCAAAGTAAGGCTGTTTATTACCTTGGCTGCTTTTGTTTTAAATTCAAATTGTGGGACGTGGGCTGGCCAGCATTTATTGCCCATCCCTGGTTGCCCTTGAGAAGATGGTGGTGAGCTGCCATCTCAAAATGCTGCAGTCCACGTGGTGTGGGTCAACTCATAGTGCTGTTAGGGAGGAAGTTCCAGGATTTTGACACAGCGGCTGTGAAGGAACGACGATATATTTCCAAGTCAGGATGGTGAATGGCTTGGAGGGGAACTTGTAGGTGGTGGCAGTGTTCCCATGCAACTGTTATCCTTGTCCTTCCAGATGGAAGTGGTCGTGGGATTGGAAGCTGCTAAGTATCTTTGGTGAATTTCTACAATGCATCTTGTAGATAATACACATCGCTGCTACTGAGCATCAGTGGTGGAGGGAGTGGATGTTTGTGGACGTGGTGCCAATCAAGCGGGCTGCTTTATCCCAGATGGTGTCAAGCTTGAGTGACTTGTGAGTGGTCTGATGTTTTTTGGTGGAATTCTCTCTCTATGAGTAACTTCTCGCAAACTTAAAGCAAACAAAGAAAATGGCCTCCTCATCATATGACTTTCACAAATCCAAAGTCCTTTTTTCCAAACAGAGCGTGGCTTGTTGTTACTCATCTCATATTGTCATTTGTCCCTTGAAAGTTTGAACCAGCTAAAGTCTTTGTTTTTGAGTTGCCCATTCAATTGATAATACTGTTTTGAATTAGTTTCAGGAAAAAACATTAATTTAAGATAGATCAGGAATGTTCCTTTGATTTCCTCTTGAGACAAGGGATTGTTTTCAATTCATAGGCAAGTCAGGGGATCTTAGAATCATAGAATCCCTACAATGCAGAAGGAGGCTATTCAGCCCATCATGTCTGCACCAACTATGATCCCACCCAGGTCCTTTAATCCCATATATTTACCCTATTAATTCCTCTAATTTACACATCCTGGGACAATAAGGGGCAATTTAATATGGCCAATGCACCTAACCCGCACATCTATGGACTGTGGTAAGAAATCCACTTGGGGGAAACCCACTTGGAGGGAGAACATGCAAACTGCACACAGACAGTGACCCTGACCCATGCCAGGAATTGAATCCAGGTCCCTGGAGCTGTGAGACAGCAGTACTAATCACTGTACAACCCCAGGGAGCTACCTTTTATGGTCAGTTTTTAAAAATATAAAAATGTGTTTGAAGTTCAGAATATAGGGATATGAAAATTAATTGTTATGAATTCCATTATCTTTGCAATCATGGAACTACCAGGATAGAGAAAGACAGCTAGATGTAGTCTTTTTATTGCCCAACAAACGCTATGAAAGCAGTTTCACAATTGCTGATCGTGATGTTCATGGTGATGTATTACTTCATGGCTCAAGTGTGTTTGTATAGTTAGCACATGTGCCATGACACTCATCTGTAACTTTTCAAGGACCATTACAACATTTTGCAAACACAACTGGGTTGCAATGTCTTTTTGAGCTTGTTTCTCACTTCCCCTTTCTGACTCTTCCCCCTCTCTCAAACCACTCTCTTGAATTCCCATCTTTACTTCTCTACTGTTTCTTCTCAGCAATTTACTGTGTTTTTCTTCCCCTTTTTTCTTTGTTTAACTGGCAAAGTGTCAACAAATATGGGTCGGTATGATGTTTATGAGGTCTAAGGTGTAATATTGACATCATTGCATCATCAGAAATTTGTCTCACAACTGGAACATGATCTGAAGAATGATTAATAACTCCCAGGTCATGTTGTTTGCTGTCAGATGCACTAATCCAACAAACTCTGGGCCTATATTTCAGACTGCCATTTATGTCAAGACAAAAAAAAACTCTGGTCTGTTATCAAATCATATATTTCATACAAACAAATTCTAAGCTGGCACAAGTGTGTTATTTCCCATTGCTGAGAACCAGTCATTACTTTGCAAATAAAGCAAACAATTCGGCTAATGTCAGATTGTGTATTGGAATCAGTTTGAGGTATGAGAAACTAGTCTACTCAATGCTGATAAACACATTCAAAATAGTCTAGCATTAGCTTCCCAATTTGTGATATTTTGCTCCAGAATAATTCTGACCTTTTCTTGACAGATAACAGAGTAGTCACCAATGTAGTTAGAATCATAGAAACCCTACAGTGCAGAAAGAGGCCCTTCGAATCTGCACCGATCACAATCCCACCCAGGCCTTACCCCCATATCCCTACATATTTTACCCGCTAATCCCTCTAATTTAAGCATCTCAGGACACTAAGGGGCAATTTTAACATGGCCAATCAACCTAACCTGCACATCTTTGGACTGAGGGAGGAAACCAAAGCACCTGGAGGAAACCCACGCAGACACAAGGAGAATGTGCAAACTCCACACAGACAGTGACCCAAGCCAGGAATCAAACCCAGGTCCCTGGAGCTGTGAAGCAGCAGTGCTAACCACTGTGCTACCATGCCACCCTATTTGAAGAATTTGTTGCAATATGCTTTCAATCCTTTTAAACAATTTTAAATGGATATAAAACACTTGGAAATCATGTTCAGCAAATCTTGTATATTGTGCATAAAAAGCTAAATGGCACTTAGAGTAGGGATAAGATGATGATATACACGAAGGAATGTAAAATGGAGAATTACAGGAATTATAAATGAACATGTTTTGTTGTAGAAAGTGAAGTGAAAGTGTATGATCATATCCTTTATCCAGAAATTAAAATGCTGCTCATAATTTTATTGCAAGCAAGGGCTTGTAATGTTTACAAGTAGAATCAATATTTTTAGACCTGACTGCCATTGACAATGAAGCAGACACATCACTATCGTGAAATAGAATTGTGCTATTAATATTTACTGGGGCTGATTTCTCAAGTACCATTTTCCTCTGACCAGGCCTAAATTAAAACAATTCTTGAATCCTTCATTTTGATATTTATGCCACTAAAACAGATGACAATGTAATCCTCTTCCCTTTTAAAATATACAAATCATTTCTTTTGTAATATACAGCAGCCTAAAACTAATTTGATGGCACTTGATGAATCATACAGCTACTTATGTTCAAGGTCAGGGACAAAGATCATGTATCTACATGAATACATTCCAAAGTAATTGCAAAATCTGTTTGTTCATCGTGTATACAATACAGGATACCAGCGCAGTTTACATAATCAAATACTTACATAAGGTATTTTCCTTACGACTGACATGTAAAAACATTTGAATTGAAGATACTAGGGTCTAAATTACAATTGGTTACATCCATTTTTCAAGCTTGTCATGTGAATGACAGTGATGAGTTGAGTGCAGTGATGATCTATGCTGAATTTACTCAGAGTCACTGCTTAACTTGTCTGGAGAGTTTTTTTTAGGCAGTTGCCCTAAAGGAGAATAGAATTGCTTTATACATTAAAATTAAAGTCCTGCATCGAAGCATCCCATTGTTAAATTTGAGTGTAGTTTTTTTTGTCAAGTTTTAACATTGACCAGGAAATCATTGCCTTAGCCGGCAGCAGTCATGGAGTCAGGTTTTTAAATGCATCGGGACCAAGATAGGAGGGGAGCAGGCAAGCAATTTGGCACTGCCAGCCTCTGTGCCCATTCCACACCAATGTCTAGAAGCCAGCCTATTTTCAATGCGGGCAGCTCAAGGTCAGATCAGCTGCCCATCTCTTCCTGGTGGAAAGACAATTCAGGCCAATCAATTTTAGTCACAGAGCCTACTAAAACCTACTTACCGTGACAACTGAGATTTTCAGTCAGCATTGTAGGCAGCCCACGTTGGTCAGGACCATGTTCAGAAAGTGGGGATGGGGCATAAAGAATGATGGGAATGATTCCTGGAAAATAATGGCTGTAGCTGCTGGCTATCCCCAGGACCTTTGCCAGGCAGCTATGACCATTATGAAGGACTTAACGAGCTTTCTACCTCTCTCTCCACATTACAAATCTGGAGTTCCTACCTCACTTGCTGGTAAGGGCAACATGTCATTTCTGGATGTCCTGCTCCCCTCCTATCTCGCTCCCAATGCATTTAAAGACCCGACTCTATGATTGCTGCATGTTAAGGCAATGATTTCCTAGTGAATGTTAAAACTTTGCAAAAAAACTACACTCAAACTTAACAATGGGATGCTTAGATGCATCATTGGGAGCTCATCAGTCATCCTTAATTAAACAGTAAGCCTCTTCCTTGACAGTCACTGGCCTGGCCCTGTAAAAATCCAAGAGGCATGCCTGGAATGCTCTCTGCAGGCTCGGGATCCAGAATTGAACTGGCAGCCAGGTCCCTACCCAAAATTGAAGATTCCAGCCATGGCCATTTCAAAAAGTGCTCCTCTCTGTTAATGTAACCTAGTGTTTAGGCTTTATAAATACTGAAGAGTACTTTGGTGGCTTATGACATATTTGTGGTGCCTGTTTCTTTGAACACAAGGTGTGGTTTATGGGAGGTACTGCACTTTATTGAAGGTTTGCTTACCAACATTGCTGGAACATGGGTATTCTAGTTCGTGTACAGCAAGAGAGGCTAAAGAACATTGGACTTTCCAACTTGTAGGGAAGTGACTAAGAGATTATGTCATCATGCCAGAGCCATGTTGCCTCATAGATATCTAGTTTGAGCTGCTAGATCTTTTGAGCTTCTCTCTCTCTCTCTCGGAATGGTGTTATTTACAGAATGTGTCTATAATTGTATGTCCTTCCTAACTACTTGTAACTATATACACTAATGGTTTTAGGCATGGAGCTACCTCCATCTTCTTAAGGTGTCTCTGGCCAATACCACACTGACCCTAGGTCTGGTTCATGTGCTTTCTTACATCACTGTGGGCAGTATTGTACTTGATCTCACATTAACCTTATATATACCAGACCCTTATGCTACAATCTAATTCAGCACTTTGATTCCACAAAGACTGTGCAGTTGACATTCCTACGAATACTGCCATGGAGAGATCTATCTGCAGCAGATAGACTGGTGAGGACAAGATGGTGCTGATGGTGGCAAAAAAGTCTTCATCTTCACTATCTCAATGGATAAGTCTGTAGGACAACTCTCCGAATTATTCCTCAAGTCCCTTTGATGTCACCGAGTGGGGTTTGATAAAGTCAGCTGATCTGGATATGGCATTGTCATGCCCAGATATGATCCTTAGGTTGATGCCAAGCAGTACATCCAGTTTTATCCTTACATTCTGTCATAACCATTTGACATAACTAAATACTAAGCCATTTCAGAGGGCCACTCAGAGTCAATATCTTTATTATGAGTCAACAGCCATATATAAGTTAGATTAAGTTTGGCATATTTTATTCCCCAAAGAGCATTAATCAGCCCGTCTTTTTTAAAACTGCAATCCATTCATTACATTATTAACATCAGCTTTTCATTCCAGATTTATTTGATTAACAAATTTTAATTTCTCCAGTTGCACTTGTGAGATTTGAACACTCGTCTACTAGATCTTGTTTCCAGGGTCTGAATTGTTAGTCCAGCAGCATAACCACTCATCCACCGTTCCCACTGATTACATCACTCAATACAAGGGTTGAATTGTCAGAAATAGCATGGCATGTTTGATATAAGCAGCCACTCCATTCAGTACTTCGATTCCACGAAAACTGTGCGGTTAACATTCCTAACAATTGTTTCATTCCCATGGCACTGGCAAGTTGTTAATGCTATCTGTCTAATATAGGAGGCTGCTGGTGATAAGCAACTGGTGAGACTGTAATAGATTCCAAAGCAATAACTTAATTCTTTGGAATTATGCCTATATATAAAGTTAGATCAGATTGGATGATGGCTGTTCTGTATTTTGATCACTTCAAACAGTGTTGCATAACTGTCCCTCATATTATAGTGAATATAGAAGGAAATTTAACTTTACCTTTTCAATATAAATTCAAGTCGACTTACATTATTAAATAACGTCCTTGCCTGCAGCTGGCAGGAAAATTATACTTTCTAACTATTTGGAGTACAATCATTCTTTTAAACAAAAAAATTAGAAGATCCAAATTAAAGGCCTGCTCATATAATAGTGAGAAGTCTCACAACATCAGCTTAAAGTGGTTTATTTGGTAGCACAAGCTTTCCCTTCATCAGGTGAATGGAAGTTGTGTTCACAAACAGGGCATACATAGACACAAACTCAATTTACAAGATAATGGTTGGAATGCGAGTCTTTACAAGTAATCAAGTCTTAAAGGTACAGACAATGTGAGTGGAGAGAGGGTTAAGCACAGGCGAAAGAGATGTGTATTGTCTCCAGCCAGGACAGTTAGTGAGATTTTGCAAGCCCAGGCAAGTTGTGGGGGTTACAGATAGTGTGACATGAACCCAAGATCCCAATTGAGGCCGTCCTCATGTGTGCGGAACTTGGCTATCGGTCTCTGCTCAGCGATTCTGCATTGTTGTGTGTCATGAAGGCTGCCTTGGAGAATGCCTACCTGAAGATCAGAGGCCAAATGCCCGTGACTGCTGAAGTGTTCTCCAAATGGAAGAGAACACTCCTGCCTGGTGATTGTCGAGCGGTGTTGAAGCTGCGACATCTTCTCTGGAGCCTTTAACATGTCATCGATGAAGACGAACATCTCACCAAGGCATCCCCATACCCCCACTTCTTGCCTTCAAACAACCACACAGCCTCAAACAGACCATTGTCCACAGCAAACTAACCAGCATCCAGGAGAACAGTGACCACGACACCACACAAACTGCCACAGCAACTTCTGCGAAACATACTGGATCATTGACACGGATGCCATCATCTCACGTGAGAACACTATCCATCAGGTACACGGTACATACTCTTGTGACTCAATCAACATTGTCTACCTGATACGCTGCAGGAAAGGATATCCTGAGGCATGGTACATTGGGGAGACCATGCAGACGCCACGACAATGGATGAATGAACACCACTCGATAATCACCAGGCAGGAGTGTTCTTTTCCTGTCAGGAACACTTCAGCAGTCACGAGCATTCAGTCTCTGATCCTCAGGTAAGTGTTCTCTAAGGTTGCCTTCACGACACACGACAATGCAGAATTGCTGAGCAGAAACTGATAGCCAAGTTCCGCACACATGAGGACGGCCTCAACTGGGATTTTGGGTTCATGTCACGCTATCTGTAACCCCCATGACTTGCCTGAACTTGCAAAATCTCACTAACTGTCCTGGCTGGAGACGATACACATCTCTTTAACATGTGCTTAATCCTCTCTCCACTACATTGCTTGTACCTTTAAAACTTGATTATCTGTAAAGACTCGCATTCCAACCATTATTTTGTAAATTGAGTTTGTGTCTTTATATACCCTGTTTGTGAACATAACTTCCACTCACCTGATGAAGGGGCCGTGCTACGAAAGCTTGTGCTACCAAATAAACCTGTTGGACTTTAACCTGGTGTTGTGAGACTTCTTACTGTGCCCACCCCAGTCCAACATCGGCATCTCCACATCACATAACAGTGAGAATAAACAGGTTTGAAAGAAGTGAGAATGTATAAGGATACACTTCCACAAACATTATCAGTGAATATAAAAGATATTTATTTATCTGAATTGTACAGCAGCCACATAGTTGTAACCAGTTCCCCAAAATGTCTCTGCCTAGGAGCCTCTCTCACCGTGTGGGTGATTCCATGTCCTGATTCCCAAATGATCATCCAAGCCATCTTGCCCTTACTCTGCTGCATTTACAATCTTCAGTTATTAACTTATTCGGTCCTGAATACTAACTAAACATTGTACACACGATTTGCACAATTATAAATCAAGGTGGTTTTCTGTTTCTCGTAGAGTGGCATAATTCTGTCGTCTGAGTTGTTTCCCTAGGATTGACATTAACTAGAACTGCAATAACAGGCACCACTCCTGGCATAGGCGATCCATCACTATCCACTTCCAAGGAGACACCAGTTAATCGATAACTGAACAATCAGGTACTTTGTTGTTTAAGGTTTTGAAAATATTTATTGCTGGCAACACTGACTGCTGGAGTGTCTCCCTACTCTTCAAGTAGTCCACATGTTTATGAATGATCTGTCCCCACATGTTCACTTGGTATGAAAGGGGATTCAACCTTAGAGATGATTATTCCAGGGATCTACCTTACTGAAGTTTCATATTGGCCCATAACTTCCTCCTGGAGGCAGAAAGCCATGGGCCACCAGAAATAGGAGAAAATATCTGACAAACTGACCTGCATTAGAAAATCTCAATTGTAACAGCAACCTTCAGCCTGCAGCGAGATAATCTCTGCAGTGCCCATATGTTTTAATTTAGAATATAGAAACTGAAAATGTAACTGGAAAGGAGAGAGGTCAGAACTTCTTGGGCCATGATTTGGATACCTTATTGCCTGAGGTTGAGCAAAGGTGAGTTCACATTTTGGACCATGGAAAATCTAGAGCAGCATATGCTTGCCATTAGTATTCTTCTGCTTTGTTTATTCAATGATGTTATTCATTTATAATTATCACTCATTTAAATGTTGTGTTTAGATGTTTCAATAAAGAATTGCAAAATTTTGTAACGTTTAATGGAAAACATTTAATATCAACAATAATGATTTAAATACATTATACTTTGATACCATGTTAACATTTAACTAAACATTCAACTAAAGCAGTTGTACTGTCAGTTAATAATTACCTCAATGCTTCCAAATTTCTTGCAATAAGATATATTGAGCAAAATCTTACCTAAAAATGACAGAGTGCTGTTTCTGGCGAGAAACCTGGCATGTTCCTCTCTAGTGAGAAACCAGTCGGTTTTCTCCCCAGACATGCCCAACCTGACAGTGCCAACTTGTGCCAAGGGGCAGTGCTAGGGGCATTTTCAGGCCACTGCCTAGTCATATCCCTCAACCCTGAGGGCTATATTTAACTTTACAACCGCAGAGCAACACCCACAACAGGTTGTAAATGGCGCCAACATGACAGTCCATCAGCACCCGCTGAATATCCAATGAAGGGGGACGTCCCGGAGAGAGTGCTTGCTAATGACATGCCAATACATCAAAATGAGCTTTCTGTGGTCCCACAGTGTGTTTCATTACACTTTTCCAGCAAGGGACCGGTAAGATCAGAAGTCAGAACTTGTCGGCACGAATCACACTCTCTGGAATTTGAACACACGCTGCCATTCCCCCAGGTGGAGAAGTGTAGCTCAAAATCACCCCATTTTTTCACTTTAACACAATGATCAATGATTTTTTTTTACTTTAACACAATAGTGTTGTTGTCTTTTTGTAAACACAGTAAGAAGTCTCACAACACCAGGTTAAAGTCCAACAGGTTTTATTTGGTAGCTACGACAACGGATCAATGAACACCGCTCAACAATCACCAAGCAAGACTGTTCTCATCCTGTTGGCGAACACTTCAGCGGTCACGGGCATTCAGCCTCTGATCTTCGGATAAACGTTCTCCAAGGCGACCTTCACGACATACAACAGCGCAGAGTAGCTGAGCAGAAACTGATAGCCAAGTTCCGCACACATGAGGACGGCCTCAAACGGGATCTTCATGTCACACTATTTGTAACCCCCATGACTTGCCTGGCTTGCAACATCTCACTTACTGTCCTGTCTGGAGACAATACACATCTCTTTAACCTATGCTTAATGCTATCTCCACTCACATTGTCTGCGCCGTTAAGACTTGATTCGCTGTAAAGACTCGCATTCTAATCAGTATTCTGTAAACAATGTGAGCCTTTATATGCTCTGTTTGTGATCAGAACTCCCACTCACCTGAACAAGGGGCAAACCCCAAAAGCTAGTGGCGTTTGCTACCAAATAACCTGTTGGACTTTAACCTGGTGTTGAGAGACTTCTTATTGTGTTTACCCAAGTCCAACACCAGCATCTCCACATCATGTCTTTTTGTAAACACAGAGGCAAGAGTGCTGGGGAGGGGTTGGACATATTAATTGTACATTCTATATGCTTCTCTCACAATCTCAGCACCTATTTCAAATCTTCAAATGAACTTTACTGCTGTACCAGCTAGTGGTGGAACATGACTCCATTTTCAACCTGCACCCGATTCTGCAATACCTGTCAGAGAGATGGTTCACATCACCATACAGGAGGCTTGCATAGATCTACTGAACAGAGTTTTAATGTGACAACAGTACACATTTATTAGATCGAGAATGATCCAAAGGAAGTAAACTTTGCTTGCTCTTTGTGATTTTTTTTTAAGGTACAACAAGGAAGGTAATTTGACTAGAACCTTTGCTTGCTGACTACAACCTCAAGCAACTTATTGAGCTGAGCAAAGAGCATTTAGGACAGGTCATCAAATGAGTGACTTGATGGTGGAGGGATGGTGTGGTTGGGGGAGAAGGGTAGAGAGGGGGATTGTTTTAGGGAGAGAATTGCTGGGTTTAGGGGCTTTGTAGCTTAAGATAAGGTTGCCAATCGTTGAGTGAAGGAAATGGAGGATGTGCAAGGGACAAAAAAACTGGAGGAGCTCAGTGATCTCAGAGGGTTGTAAAGCTAAAAGAGGTCAGAGAGGTAGTAAGTGAAGGTCGTGGAGGGATTTGAACATAACGATGAGATCTTTAAAATTAAGGCATGAGATAGAATTTGGCAGCAGACTAACTGGGACAGAGCAGAACAATTTATCTTCATCTTTATTAGAACATAGAACACTACAGCACAAACAGGCCCTTCGGCCCACAATTGCACCGATCACATCTATACCTACAAAGCCATAGAACTATCTGTAACTCCCAATGCCATTAGATCCCATATACTCATCCAGAAGTCTTTTAAAAGACCCAGTGAGTTCGCCTCTACCACCACCGATGGCAGCCGATTCCACTCACTCACCACTCTCTGAGTGAAAAACTTATCCATAACATCTCCTCTGTACTTGCTTCCCAGCACCTTAAACCCATGTCCTCTCGAAGCGACCATTTCAGCCCTGGGAAATAGCCTCCGAGAATCCGCCCTATCTATTCGTCTCAACATTTTATAAACCTCTATCAGGTTGCCTCTCAACCTTCATCTCTCCAGGGAGAAGAGGCCTAGCTCCCTCAACCTATCTTCATAAGGCATGCCTCCCAATCCAGGCAACATCCTTGTAAATCTCCTCTTATTCGTGAGGAGAAACTGAACAAAGTTAAAGTAAATAAGATGCACTATTTTTATTTCTCCCTATTCATTCACAGACTCATGTTTCTGCCCATGTCTCACAAAGATGTTGATCAGTCCACCCACTGGAAGAATGGAGAAGTGCACATGAGGGCACGTGTAAACTACAGCCTTCAGCTCAAATAACTTTGTAGTTCTGTTACAATTCTTAGGTCATACAGTTATATAACCGGATACAAGGAAGTCGTGAGTGCAATAACACGGGCCAGACTCTTAACGTAATTTGAGTGGGCACATGCCTGACCTAACAGCATGTGAAATCGTGCAAGAAGATATCTATCATGTGTCTCAATGTCATTGCTCACTCATGCGATATTTCACAAACTGGACACATACAGCACTTGGAAGCATCCCACTGATAGTTAAGTGGGCAATTAAGGCCATTAGGGAGTCGAATGAAAGCAATTTTACATGGGTCCATCCACTTTTACAGTTGGTGGGTGGGGCAATCAGCCAAGCGGCCTTCACATTTTTGCCACAACTATGAGATATCTGGGGTGAAATATGATTTGAGAACACTCTGGGGACTGAAATGTTTTTGAGTTCTGCTGTCAGGTGTTTGAATATGATGTGTGGATACATTTTGCTGCATTTTCTTCATCTGATTTAATTTGTACAGGTTCTGCAACTCCCTGAGGCACCTCCGCAGCAGCTGTCTGCGTCCAGGAAGCTCATTAGGAGTGCCCGCCCACATCCTCGCTTTTCTCAGTGTCCACCTTCTTCCCGCCAGCTCCTGCGTACTAGCAGTACTGAGCCTTTCTCAGAGCACATTTCACACTGGCTGCCCGGCAGTTGGCCAGTCAGCATAAAGTCACATCCAGGGCCAATCATAGCCGGAAATGCATTTTGCGTCTGCTATCACACCTGTTGATCACATGCCCCTGTCGAGCACTAGGGTTAGGCCATAGAATCCTATTGTAGGAATGACAAGACTATTTAAGTCTGAGATAATGGCAAGGATCTCCCAGCATCAATTTTGCTGATCAATTATGTGCACCGGGACCCTGAGGATAGCCCGACCAAGCACATGTGCAGTGTTTATCCAGCAAGTTTAAACTTCTGATGGACAGAATTACAGTGCTGGGCCCACTCCAAGAATGGCTAACACAATGATCATAGAATTCAGGCTTAATCACAGGAGCAGGTTGACAGGGGTTAACACCAGGAACTGTATAAGGAGGGCGCAATAAAACATTCACGCACTCATTCCCCCAACCCCAAAAATGCTCACCTTCCTCCTCATAATCAGGACAATGCATAGCATCCCCAATAACTCCCAATACGCAACCCTCTCCCGGACCCCACCATAACCCCAACAATACTCAACCCTCTCCCAGACCCCACCATAACCCTGACAATGCTCACCATCCCCAACAAAACTACACACAGTACTCCACGTATGGCCTCACCAGCACCTTATACAGCTGCAACATAACCTCACTGGTTTTAAACTCTATTCCTTTCGCAAAAACAACAAAATTCCATTTGCCTTCTTAATTACCTGCTGCACCTGCAAACCACCTCCTTGAGATTCCTGCACAAGGACGCCCAGGTTCCTCTGCACAGCAGCATGCTGCAATTTTTTACCATTTAAATAATAGTCCATTTTGCTGTTATTCCTACCAAAATGGATGACCTCACATTTACCAACATTGTACTCCATTTGCCAAACTGTCACCCACTCAGACTATCTATATTCCTTTGCAGGCTTTCAGCATCCTCTGCACACTTTGTTCTGCCAACCATCTTAATGTCATCTGCAAATTTTGACACACTACACTTGGTCCCCAACTCCAAATCGTTGATGTAAATCGTAAACAATTGCAGTCCCAACACTGATCCCTGAGGCACACCACTAGTCACTGAAGAGGCAAAAGTTTTTGGGGAAATAATTCCAGAGCTTAGGGGTTGGGTGACAGAAGGCACTGATGGGGTCAAGAAGCAGGAGCAAACTAAAGCTCATCTCTTTTAACCTCAAATCACAAGATAAACTACAATGTCCTTACAGGACCTATTGAAATTACCTTTTAAAAGGTGCCTCATACACTTACAGTTCATGACTCCTATAAGGGGCCATGAACAATGATGCTTAAAAACTTTGGCCCAACTCCATGAAAAGGAGCAGTTTGACATGCTGATCTCCACAATGGAGCTGGCCAGATTGGGAGTGCAAAATTGGGATCTTTACAGACACCAGCCCTCACTCTTCAAAGGTACCCTCAAAAATTAGACAGCCTGGGAATGGAGTTCTAAGTCCCAGAAATGGGTCATATCCGCCATTTTTACAGGGCTCTTGACTCAGTGAAAATCCAGACCAATGTCTCTGATCCAACAATATCATACTCATTCTCCCAATGCTGCACTTTTCTTCCCAATGATAATATGGGCAGCAGCCAACACCACAGAAGAATTATAAGGGAAATGAAGAGAGCTGATGTCTCTTCAAACAAGTGCTGATCTACTTTGAAATAAGCTGTTTTCTCCATCTTGAAACCAACTGCTGAGGCAATGCAGAGATGTAAAATTCACAGAATATCACAGAAAAACCGGATAAAAACCAAGTCAGGCCAACAGGTCTATGACAGTATTTATACTGCACATCAGTTTGCTCCAACACTTCTTCAGCTTCCTAAATATAAATGCAATAGTTACCATCAGATTTTTCTGAATCTTGTGTCACAGTTGTTGCTTTGGAACTTGCCCTGCAGTGTCAGAAGGTGAATCCACAGCACTGCTGCCAATACAAATAGAACCATTTCTTTTAGCACCGACTCTGTTTTCATTTCAGACTCACGGCATTTTGAATTTTCTCTTTCATTTTCCTGTGACATAAACTCCCCATAAATTTCTACATCAAATGCTTATCTGGTAATTTTAATACTGACGGATTTATTTATAATATTCCAAATATTACTGTTCTGTGTAGACTAAACCATGCTGGAGCCAGTCACACAACCACTTATCATATTTACTGATTAATTCTATGCCCTGTTTGCTGTGTGACAGGGGCGTATATTGATGGAATTCATTGTGTGCTACAGAGTTATGCTTCCTGTAAGCTACACGGATAGCGGACATAGATATCAATAATCTCTTTCTCAACCTGCTAGCTATAGTAGGATTCATAATAATAGTAAAGGAAGGAATGCAGCTGGGGCACTGAAATTCAACTAGGTAAATAAAATCGAGAGTAAAAAGGTGTTATCAGTGACTATGATACTACTGGATTGCAGTAAAAACCCATTCTGCTCCTTCAAGGAAGGAGATCTTACCTAATCTAGCCTACTTGCCACTCCAGATCAACAGCAGCGTGACTGACTCTTACCTGCTCTCTGAAATGGTCGAGGGAATTATGAATTCAAAAAGGTGGTTCAGCATCATCTCCACCAGGGCAATTAATGCAGGCTTTATCAGCAATTCACACATCCCATGAATGAATTTTTAAAAATCATTAAAAGGAAAGATAATCAGAATTTGTTAGATACATGCATTTGGACACCCTCATTCATCCTGATTTCTTTTATTATAATTTCATTTGACGTTCAATCTCCTCTTATGGCTGAGTCACACAAAACAGGGAGTACCCAAGCTTGATCTCCTTGACACAGCGGCACAGTGGTTAGTACTGCTGCCTCACAGTACCAGGGACCTGGGTTCAATTCCGGCCTCAAGTGACTGTCTGTGTGGAGTTTGCACTCTCTCCCCATGTCTGCGTGGGTTTCCTCCCACAGTCCAAAGATGTGTGGATTAGGTGGATTGGCCACACTAAGTTGTCCTTCAGTGACAGGGGGATTAGCAGGATAAATACATGGGGCTAGGGCCTGGGTAGGATTGTTGTTGATGCAGGCTCAATGGGCCAAATGGCCTCCTTCTACACTGTAGGGGTTCTATGATTCTAACTAATTACAGTGCAGTGCAATTATAAGTGCAGTTCAAGCACTAAAAGGGACCCCAGCACTCAAATTGGAAAGGAAGGAAGGAAATGAGCCAAACAGAAAATAATTAGGGCTCGATTCTCCCAAAAAAAATTCTAAGTGCTGAACTGGTGAGAAAAGTGGTGTAATTCATGATTGTTTATCAGTGGGAGTTTAGACTCGAATCTCCCACACTCTGTGCAATGCAGAAGTCACAATCGTGAATGTCATTAAAAGCTCAGAGAGGGTGAGGGCTATTCACACTGGAGTCTAACAGTTCCAGAACTCTGTGCGTGCACAGTGGCAGTCAGACTGCAGCTTGCTCGCCAGCTTGATTGTGGCCAGCCCGGGATCCCCGCAGTGCTCAACCCCCACCCCCAAAATCTGATCTTGGCCCAATCGCAGCCTGCACAAGCATTCTCAGGCCAGCCCCAATGCCCCCTCCCCCCACCTGCATCCTGGAACACCGCTCTGCCCTCCCCAGCAGTGACGATTCCCCCCACCAACCACCCCCAACCCTGGGCAGACAATCCCCTTCACCGCTGACCCCAACCAATACCCCAGAGAAAGACTACCCCCCACAGGAGGCAGACCCCCCACAGGAGGCATACACACCCCAGGAGGGAGAAACCCCCAGCATACCCTTCCCCACAGCCTGCCCTGATCGCTGGCCTCCTTCCAGCCCCAATCGATCGGTGGGAACCACACCCCCACCCCCATCAATTGCCCCCTGGGCCCCCCCACAACAGACCCCGCTCACAATAGACCCTGCCCCATTGGTTCCATCCCTAGGCCCCACCCCTTGGCACTGCCCAATGCCCAGTGGGCAGTGCTAATGTGCCCTCTGGACATGGGCACTTTGCCTCTTGGACAGTGTGAGGGGGCACAGACAGGCACCGCCAGGGTTTCCATGCCCAGGGGTCATCAAACCCCTCACCGGCCGATCCTGTGGGGGACCCCAGTTGCCCCCCTTTGCTCCAGTGAGGTCTCCTGCAAGTTCCACTGAAGTGGGCAACTACTTTAAACCCTGTCAGAGTGAAATATTCCTGGCTTGGTGGGAGATGCTATCAGGCCCAGAGAATTCAGTCCCGAGCCCGATAATGACATTTAAAATAGATTAAAAACAGATATAAATCACTTACCTGTCTTCCCACTGATTTCCGGACTGCGCCTGCTCTCCGGTTGTGGGAGACATGCGTGAATCCTGCAAAATGGCCGACACGCATATCTCCCAACGTGACATGCCAAAGTACGAGTGCGTCAGGATGGGAAAATCGGGCTGTTTAGTCTTTAATAAATTTGTAAATCCAAAAAGGATAGTCAAAAGAAGGATGGAGCTAATGAAGAACCAAAAAGGAGGCAGAGAACAAATCTGCGGGCCTAAATGTGTACTTTGTACTTATCTCCACTAAAGAAGAAGGCTGAGTGTCATATTCTGTGTCCCCGCTTGCAGTGACAGTGGGGCATGAACAGCCAGAAAATTCCAGCCAAAATTACAAGTCTGTATGACCCTTCTACAATTTACTGTGTTTCTCTCTCCACAGGTCCTGCCAGACTTGCTGAGTTTGAAGCATAAGATTGACAATGTTCAGAGTGGGGAAAACACGTGGCTCAGGTGAAATGCTTCCTGGGTTGCTGAGGAAAGTGAGAGTGGAAACCACAATCTTCTAATCATTCTCAAATATAGGAATGGTGCCAGAGGATTGAATGATTGCAAATATTGCATCTCTGTTCATGAAAGGGAAGAAGGATAATCCTACTAACTGCAAGTTGGTCAGTCTTCCAACAGCACTGAGGAAAGGTTTAGGCATATTATTCAGGGATAAAATTAATGGACATTTGGAAAAATATGGGTTAATAAATGAAAGCCAATATGATTGACATTGTGTCCATGGACTTTCAAAAAGCATTTGATAAAGTACTGCTTAATAGATTTCTTAGTAAAAACCAAAGCCTGTGGGATTATAGGGACAGTGGCTGTTAGGATGTAAAATTGCCTATGGTACAGAGTTGGAGATGCCGGTGTTGGACTGGGGTGGGCACAGTAAGAAGTCTCACAACACCAGGTTAAAGGTTAACAGGTTTATTTGGAATCACAAGCTTTTGGAGCATTGCTCCTTCATCAGAAGGATGAAATAGACACAAAGATGATTGGGAAAGCGAATTGCATGGAGGACGTGGAAAGTCTACAGAGAGATTTGGATAGGCTAAGTGAGTGGGCGAGGATCTGGCAGATGGAATATAATGTTGGCAAGTGTGAGGTTATCCACTTTAGAAGAATAAGAGTACAATGGACTATTATTTAAATGGTGAAAAATTACAACATGCTACTGTGCAGAGGGACCTGGGGGTTCTTGTGCATGAATCACAAAAACTCAGTCTGCAGGTGCAGCAGGTGATCAAGAAGGTGAATGGAATGTTGGCCTTTATCGCGAGGGGGATGGAATATAAAAGCAGGGAGGTCTTGCTGCAATTGTACAAGGCACTGGTGAGGCCGCAACTAGAGTACTGTGTGCAATTTTGGTCCTCTTATTTGCAAAAGGATATACTGGCCTTGGAGGGAGTGCAGAGAAGGTTCACCAGGTTGATACCGGAGATGATGGGGTTAGCTTATGAGGAGAGATTGAGTAGATTGGGTCTGTATTCGTTGGAGTTTAGAAGGCTGAGGGGACATCTTATAGAGACATATAAGATAATGAAGGGGCTAGACAGGGTAGAGGCAGAGAGATTATTTTCACTTAGAAAGGAAACAAGAACTAGAGGGTACAGCCTCAAAATAAGGGGGAATCAATTTAGAACAGAGTTGAGGAGGAACTTTTTCTCTCAGAGGGTAGTGAATCTTTGGAATTCTCTGCCCATTGAAGCAGTGGAGGCTACCTCGTTAAATGTGTTTAAGTCACAGGTAGATAGATTTCTGATCAATAAGGGAATTAAGGGTTATGGGGAGCAGGTGGGTAAGTGGAACTGAGCCACTAACAAATCAGCCATGATCTTATTGAATGGCAGGGCAGGCTCGAGGGGCTAGATGGCCTACTCCTCCTCCTATTTCTTATGTTCTTATGTTCTTATTCCAAATAAACCTGTTAGATTTTAACTTGGTGTTGTGAGACTCCTTACTATAGTACAGAAAGCAGAAAATAGATGAGCATGGTAATTTTTTAAATGAGAAGGAAGCATGCAAAGGTGTTCCAGGTATCTGTGTTAGAAGCCTTGCTCTTTTTTGTTATGTATTACTGACCTGTTCTTGGGTATCATTTCCAATTTTTCAGATGTCATGAAACTTGAAAATATGGTAAATGGACAGATTTCAGGAGGGAGTTGACAGACTGGTGAAATGGAAAGATAAGTGTCAGATGCAGTTTAGCATAAAGAAGGGATTCATTTAGATAGGAAGAGTGAGGGAAATAAATATAAGCAAAATGGAAAATTTTAAAGCAATATGGGAAACTGTAATTGTCTGTACACAAGCCTTTGATGGTGGCTTGACATGTTAAAGGCTGATTAATAGGCATGGGAATCTTGGTTTTATAAATAGAAGCATAGGGTTGGATTTTCTGACCCTTCCCATCAGTGGGATGGTCCAGTCTCACCAAAAGCAACACGACCGCCTGTGACGGGTTTTCTTGTGGCAGGACGGGTGAGCTGTAGAATTTGCCCCACCGGCAGCCAATGGCAAGCCTCTCCACCAATGGAAAACTTGCCACGGGGAGGCCAGAAAATTCCACCCATAGATTAATTAAAAGCAGGGGGTTATGCTAGCCTTTATAAAACACTGGTTAGCCTCCAACTGGAATATTTTGTTCAGTTATGGGCAATACACTTTAGAAAAGTTGAGAAATCATTTTGGGAAAATTAATTGGATTGAAGGCAGATAAATCTCCAGAACCTGATAATCTTCATTCCTGAGTAGTTATGGAAGTTGCCCTAGCAATAGTAGATCCATTGGTCATCATTTTCCAAAATTCTTTAGACTTGCACAGATTGGAGGGTGGCTTATGTCAGCTGGTTATTCAAAAAAAGAGATAGAAAGAAAACAGAGGACTATAAACCGGAGAGCCTAACATGGTAGTAGGGAAGTTGCTACAGTCCATTCGCAAGGATTTCATAGCACAGCATTTAGAAAGCAGTGGTATAATCAGACAAAGTCAGCACAGATTTATGAAAGGGAAATCATGATTGACAAATCTACTGGAATTCTTTGAGCATACAACTGGTAGCGTTCACCAGGGAGAACTAATGGATGTAGTTTACTTAGACTTTCAGAAGGCTTTTCACAAGGGCTCACACAGCAGATTACTGTGTAAAGTGGGTAGTATCTTGAGATGGATAGAAAGCCAGTTAGTAGACAGGAAGCAAAGAGTTGGAATTCGGAGAAGTGGATACTCAGCGAGACCTTGGTGTCCTTATGCATCAGTTGCTGAAAATGTGCAGGTGCAGCAGGCAGTAAAGGAAGCAAATGGTTGTTGGCCCTTCTAGCAAGAGGATTTGAGTATCGGAATGGGGATGTTGTATTGCAATTGTGTAGGGCATTGGTGGGGCCACACCTGGAATACTATGTCCAGATTGTGGGATGGTGACGCCCTAGTGGTATTATCGCTAAGCTAATAAACCAGGAACTCAGCTAATGTTCTGGGGACCCTGGTTCGAATCCCACCGTGGCAGATGGTTGAATTTGAATTCAATAGAAAATATCTGGAATTAAGAATCTATTCATGATTATGAAATGATTGCCGAATATCAGAAAAATCTATCCAGTTCACGAATGCCTTTTAAGGAAAGAAATCTGCCATCTGCATCTTGTCTGGCCTACATGTGACTCCAGAGCCACAGCAATGTGGTGGACTCTCAACTGCCCCCAGGCAACGAGGGATGGCCAATAAATGCTGGCCAGCCAGTGATGCACATGCCCCATTAATGAATAAAAAAAAAAGTTTTGGTGTCCTTATTTTCTATAGAGGGAGTGCAATGAAGGTTTGCTATAGAGAGAGTGCAGTGAAGGTTTACCGGGCTGATTCCTGGGATGGCAGGAATGCCATATGAGGAGAAATTAAGTTGGTTAAGATTAAATTCGCTTGTGATTAGAAGAGTAAGATAGAATTTTATAAGTTTCTATGAGATACTAACAGGATTAGACAGGTTAGATTCAGAAAGAATGTTCCCAATGGTGGGGGAGTCCAGAACTAGTTTGAGGATAAGGGGATAAGCCCTTTAGGATTTAAGTGAGAATAAATTTCTTCACCCAGACAGTGGTCAATGTGTGGAATATGGGGACAGATCAGGTAACATGGAAGGCAGTGAAAGGTTTATTTTATGAGCCTCCCGTCTTCAAACCTGACGTCGGGAGGCTGTAAAAACCAAACCAACAGTAACTGCTCAGGATGTTGATGCTACATGCATGCTACTGTGTAGCCACCAGGGGACAGTGAGCCCCTACAGTAACATGCTAGCAGATTCACTAAATAGTGTGCATTCAGATAATACACACAAGAAACAGACATATTCATCTCACAATTTAAAATAGCAGCTGAACTCATTATTTTAAATGTTGTCAGCAGCCTTTTTAAATAACAGCATTCTAAATATAAAGATAAGTGGGTGTCATTGCTTCGCTTAGTGGCACTCAACTTCAGATTTGTAGATTTGGCCTTACAGCAGGATTTAAGCACATAATCGAAAGTGATGCTCAAGGATGTGCAGCATATTTGGAGGTATTATCTTTTGGGTGAATCACTAAACTGACTAATCTGATAATTCAAGTTGATTTTCAAGGCTGGATGACACAATTTGACAAGTAGTGAGTTCTTCTGACTGACATTTCCTGTTAGTTGGCGCCACAGGGTATTTCATGGCTGTCTGTATGAACTTGCTAAGTAAGCGTAGTGTGACTTTCAGTTTTTACACATATAATGGTTAGTTCGTGCACCACAAGTTAATGGGTGGGATTCTCCCCCCAAAAGTTCTAAGCGTCAAGTAAATCTCAATGATTTTTTTCAGCAAGACTTTCAAAATGAATCTCCCACACTCGGCATCACAGAGTGCCCTAGCGGGAATTCTGTTAGAAATCAGTGAGCAGGGCCTATTCCTACTGGAGAGGTCGGCAGCATCACGCTGAGTAAGCAACTGCGCATGCGCCTATCTACCACAGAGCATATCAGCACATGTGCAGTAGATCCACACTGCCAGCCTCCCAATCACTGGTCAGCCTGATCACCGGCCAGCCCCATGACCCCCATCACTGGTCGTGTGAACCCATCCCCCTCCCTCTGATCGCTGGTCTCCCAGATGGTCTGGCCAGCCTCAAACCCCCCACCTATTTCCCTCCCCTCTCCCCTAACAGCTCTGATCTCCAAATTTCTCCCCCCCCAACACCACCGGCAGCTCCCCCCTCCACAGTCCCGACCCCTCCACCCATCCGAAACCACCTCCGCCCACCCCACCCCCGATCCCGATGGCCAGCCATGATCACTGGCCTCCCTCCGTCTGTGTGATGGCTTCAGCCAGGCTAATGAGGTTGGTTTGCTCAAGTATGAACTCCCTGATAAGTCCTAACTGATGGTCCAATCAGGGAACCTCATGCTCCCTAGTTAAAGCAGGTCTGTCCGTATCTCTGCTGTATTAGCCAAAGCTCCCAAACGTGAGAGCTCTGCTTGTATTATAGTTGGGAAATAAAAAGCAATTGGTGATGGACTTTCACCTCAATGGAGTTATTTCATTCTGACACTGCCAAGTGTAGTGTGGCAGCAGGACCCCCTAACCCCACCGATCTCGCCTCCCCAGAGGCCCAGCCCCCATTAGGTCTTGCTCCAAGGTGCGCCTTGGGCATCTCCACCTTGCCCCTTGGGCAGTGCCAGGGGACCAGGTTGGCATGGCCAGGCTGGCAATACCCAGGGGTATTTACCCCTGACTTCCTGGGGGCTGCCATGGCCCTCCTTCACTCCAGCGAGGTCAGCCACCAGCTCCCTGCTAGTGGAGAGCTGTTGTAAATCCCACTTCAGTGAAATACTCCAAGCGAGGGCAAGGGAGGGGATGGTGGCATTGAGTCTTCAGTCTCGGGCCTGCTAATTAAATGTAAATTATGTTGAAAACAGCATTATAATAATATTCAGCTCCGCGTCCATTTCTGGCTTTTGGGTTTTGGGTTCAAATCCCATGTCAGCATAAAGATCAAGGCTGCTATTCCAGTGCAGTGCTGAGGGGGTGCAGCAGACAGAGGTGCCATGACTTTTAGATGAGAAGTTATACTACAGCCTGAAATGCTTGCTCCCATTACATTATTTCAAAGAATTGTGGGAGTTATCTAAGGTGTCCTGACAAATTTTTATCCCTCAATCACCATCACCAAAGAACAGATGATCTGGTCATTGGAACATTGCTGTTTGTGAGAGTGTGCTATATAAAAATCGATTGCCACATTTTCTATATCAGTGACGACACTTAAAATTACTGAATTGACTTCAAAGCACTTTGAGATGCCTAGCCATCATGAAAAGAACAAGGTAGAACTTTCTTTCCTTTGTTAAAAAAAAGCACAATTTTATTGATATCAACTAATTGCATTAAAAAAAACACAACTGCAGGCTGAGTAAAAGCAAATTACCGCAGATGCTGGAGTCTAAAACCAAAAGAGAAAATGCTGGAAAATGTCAGCAGGTCTGGCAGCATCTGTAAAGTGAGAAAAGAGTTGACATTTCGAGTTCAGATGACCCTTTGTCAAAACTCTCCACAGATGCTGTCAGACCTGTGGAGATTTTGCAGCATTTTTGTTTTGGTGTCAGTTTCCAGCACCATTGAACTTGCAACTTCTGTGGTGGACGTGTCAAAAAGAAAGTTTTTCAGGTCCCCTGTATTTATTATTCAGTGAAACATCTTACTTTCCCAGGCATTTTCTTGAATTTTGAGAAGGCTTGTCCAACCTTTTCACATGGTGGGGTGTAAGGCCACATTTTAAAAATGTTTCTCTCTCAAGGGGCTGATAAGCGAATTTTGGAAAGATAATGTTTGGCACAACACTAACAGGAAATTGAAATGGAAATAGTGGAAATTAAAATAAACAACTTACTCTGCAAAAAAAATCAAAGCGATGAATTGATTTTTAAAAATGGGTAATAAAGTGGTGTCTTAGGGTGTGAAAGGATGGGTGTGTGCGTGTGTGTGTGTGCGTCAAGCTTACTCCCAGGGTGGGATTTTCTATTCCTTCCTGTGTTGGGCATCTTAAATGTTTATTTATTGTGCCACAAGTAGGCTTACATTAATACTGCAATGAAGTTACTGTGAAAATCCCCAAGTCGTCACACTCTGTCACCGATTCGGGTACACAGAGGGTGAATTTAGCATGGCCAATGCACCTAACCAGCACGTCTTCGAACTGAGGAAGGAAACTGGAGCATCCAGAGGAAACCCACAAAGACACGTGGAGAATGTGCAGATGCCACACAGACAGTGACCCAAGCCAGGAATTGAACCTGGGTACCTGGCGCTGTGAGGCAGAAGTGCTAACAACTGCCCCACCGTGCTGCCCTCAACCCCCTCCCCCCCACGCCACAATGGTCCCAATGGTGGGTGGAAAAGAAAATTTTGCCAGAGC
Source organism: Carcharhinus amblyrhynchos (assembly GCF_965287045.1). Taxonomy (NCBI): domain Eukaryota; kingdom Metazoa; phylum Chordata; class Chondrichthyes; order Carcharhiniformes; family Carcharhinidae; genus Carcharhinus; species Carcharhinus amblyrhynchos. The sequence continues at coordinate 45,516,178 of NC_137336.1, forward strand.
AAAAAGAAACCAGGTTACTGTTGGCATAAAAACAGGTTGCAATTGTCCACGCTGGACATCAATGGCAGCACACATTTCCCACCAAGGCATGTCAGGGATGCCTTGCAAATATATTGGAGTGCCATGAATACTCATTATAAAAGATGCTTACTGGAACCATGTATCCTGCCATGTTGAATCAATAGGCAACACTAGTGTCTCATTACATCAACATGTTTCACATGCTGTGTATAAGTAATGTGCAAGCTGCACTTTGCTTTTGATTTTGAGGTTTGTTCATTCATGTTACATTGCACAGCACTCACAGCACATTGAGTTCTGTGCCGGGCTTCACATCGACTTCAGAAGGCTTTTGAAGGAAAATTACGTGAACCAGGTCAGCAGAAAGACAGGGGAGTGGGTTATAATATACTGCAAAGCAAGGGCTTGACATAGGGTGGGTAGCAGAGACTTGGAAATGTTGCAGTCAGACACATGTTGCAGAGATGAAGCACCCCCTTTACCACAATGAGCAGAGAGTCTCTTACAGAAGGACATAAGAGAGTTGGGGCCAGAATGGGAGGATCGTGGAGAAAAGAAGCACTTCAGTTTACATTGCTGAGCTTGGATACTGTCCTTGTCCCAGTCCAGGGAGGGGGAGGGCATGTCAGTCTAGTGTCAGCCATGCCCAGCCCATAGTGCAGAAGTTGTGGCTGTAATAGCATGTGCACCAATCTGGGGGTCTCTGGCATGATACTGAGCTGGATATGGCAGACCCACAGTCAGGGGAGACATCTGCAGCCTTTGGATAGGGGAATGGTTAATGTAGGGGCACTCAAAAGTCTCATATGCAGATCTCTTTATGTCACTGTGCTATAGGCCTCAAGTTGAGGAGATATTTAATCCATAGACATAGGCACACCCATGTCAAATGATTCAGGGGTTATACTGAAATATCCACCAGTATCACAATGGCATTAAGGATTACAGGAGGAGGACCGAGAGTTATTGGAGTGAGGGAAACCTGAGCATTATGCTCACCCAGCATGATGAGAAGGGTTTCTAAAGGCACACAAGGAGTGTCCAAGTTGGTCCAGGAGTGAAAAATTAGCATCTTGAAAATTGAAGTGATGGCACAGTAAAACTGTGAAATAACTGGTGGGGATGGCTCAGGGGATCACTGAGGAGGAATGCTGCATGGCCCTGGTTAGAGCAGCAGTGGCAGGCGCTATTAATGGTACGCCCAACTAAACTGCGGAGAGAAATGCACAGCTGAGAAATACTATGAACTTTTCAATGACAATGCAGGGAATCAGGAGAGTTGAGCAATAAAACTAATTCACGCAAGACTCATTATGATTCCTGCTGCTAATCGATCTCCTTGTAATAACCATTTCTTCCAAGTGTGAAAATTCCCCGTAAAGTCAACAGCAACTGGTCAAATTGAAAGCTGCAGGTGCCTGTTAAAAGCAGGAGCTCAGAATTTTGGCACTGGCAGGTTCACATACTGAAACTCTCAGCCCCCCCAGTATAATATATTGGGTATTCAATATACCTTCACTGAGTATTTGCCCTCACCTGTATTATAAACAACGTATCCAAGAATTTGGCCAATGTAATCTCATTGTAGTTGTGGGGTAGGGAAAAGGGAAGGCTGGCATGATAGCACAGTGAGATTCTTGAAATGGACATTGGCTATCAGGATTTCAGTGATGAAAAGGTGTTGACACTGTTAAGAAGCCCTTGAACCCACAGTCACTCACTGGTTATCGACAGTAATAAGACCTTTGGAGGCTGATGGAGGGAGCCCTGTTCTGGCTTGCTGGACCCCAGACTGATTCACTCACAGCCCTGCTCCAACTTGCCTGGGTCCAGATCCAGCTCCCTCACTCCTTGCCCCAATTGGATGGCCCAATAATTGGCACTGCTACCTCACAGTGCCAGGGACCCAGGTTCAATTCCTGGTTTGGGTCACTGTCGGTGCAGAGTTTGCACGTTCTCCCTGTGTCTGCGTGGGTGTTCTCTGGGTGCTCTGGTTTCCTCCGAAAGACATGCTGGTTATGTGCATTGTCCATGCTAAATTCTCTGTCAGTGTACCCGAACAGGTGCTGGAGTGTGGCAGGTAGGGGATTTCACTGTAACTTCATTCCAATGTTAATGTCAGCCTGTTTGTGACACCAATCAATTAACTTTTTTTAAAAAAACCAACTCGCCTTGGCCCCACTCTAGTTCCCTCATCCTCTGCTCCAATTTACCTGTGCCCTGCTCCAGCTCCCTTGTAGCTCACTCCCTACCTTCACTCTCTGGTCTCTGTAACCTACCTTTAAAATCCTGCCTTTCCACTGTTTGCTGCCTATCCAATCACAGGTTGGTTTCTCTCTGCATTTGCATTTGCTAATGACAGGCTCACTGAGGAGCTTTTTCAAATACAAATCAGTTGAATGTCCAATGACACTCACTAACCTTTACACATGCACCATAGAAAGCATTCTTTCTGGTTGTATTACAGCTTGAGATGGCTCCTGCTCCGTCCAAGACCACAAGAAACTATGAGGGTCACAAATGAAACCCAGTCCATCACACAAACCAACCTCCCATCCATTGACTCTGTGTATACTTCCCCTGCCTCAGAAAAGCATCCAACATAATCAAGGACCCCCCATGCACCCCGGACATACTCTCTTCCACCTTACACCATTGGAAAAAAGATACAAAAGTATAAAATCACGTATCAACTGATTCAAGAACAACTTCTTCCCCGCTGCCATCTGATCTTTGAATGGAGTTATTAAGTTGATCTTTCTCTACAATCTAGCTATGACAGGGTGGTTAGGTTGCAGCTGTATAAGATGCTGGCGAGGCCACACCTGGAGTTTTGGTCTCTTTACTTGATAAAGGATATACTGACACTGGAGGGGGTGCAGAGGAGATTCAATAGGTTGACACTGGAATTGAGAGGGTTGGCTTATGAGGAGAGATTGAGTAGACTGGGGACTATACTTATTGGAGTTTAGAAGAATGAGGGGGGATCTTATAGAAACATGTAAGAAATGAAGAGAATAGCTAAGATAGAAGCAGGGAAGTTGTTTCTACTGGCAGGTGAAGCTAGAACTAGGGGGCATGGTCTCAAAATAAGGGGGAGCAGATTTAGGACTGAGTTGAGGAGGAACTTCTTCACCAAATGGATTGTGAATCTGTGGAATTAGGTTAGGCAGTTGAGGCTACCTCATTGAATATTTTTAAGGCAAAGATAGATACATTTTTGAACAGTAAAGAGACTAAAGGTTATGGTGAGCAGGTGGGTAAGTGGAGTTGAGTCCATGAAAAGATCAGTCATGATCTAATTAAATGGCGGAGCAGGCTTGAGGGGCCAGATGGCCTACTCTTGTTCCTGGTTCTTATGTTCTTATGACTGTATCACTACATTTTGCACCCTCTCCTTTCCTTCTCTATGAAATGTCTCCTTTGTCTTTTAGCGCACAAGAAACAGTACTTTTCATTATATACTAATACATGTGACAATAATAAATCAAATCAAAGTTTGGTGACTCAAATCCAGAGACCTCAGGGATCACAATGTAGCAGGCCCTGAGTTGGACTAGCCTAATTTAGATAATGGCTGGCCTAGGATTAGACTATCCCAGGTAATGCAAGTTTATGCTTGATATCCTGAATCAAAATGATCTGAAATTCAAAAGGCAATAGGACTCTAGGTTTTCAGATAAAAGATAGTTGATCCATATAAAACAAAATTTAATCTGTAAAGTTCAAATATTAAATCTGTCCTAGTTAGGTAAAATTCATGATATTTCGTTCCAATTTTACTTGGTTTAAATGATACATACCCACTCCAATGATCTAGTTAATGGTCATGTTCAATATGTATATTTTAGCAATTTGAGTCACTATTCATATGGAAACTTTTGAGCTTGTACCTTTCCATTATGTGATCTGAATCTATTAGATACATAATGTTAATGTCACGACTTGTGAAACATAGAAATTAAATAAACACACAGCAGCATGGTGTTGCAGTGGTTAGCATTGCTGCCTCACAGCACCAGGCACCTGGGTTCGATTCCCTGCTTGGGTGACTGTCTATGTGGGGTTTGCACATTCTCCCCGTGTCTGTGTGGGTTTCCTTTGGGTACTCCGGTTTTCATCCTACAGTCCAAAGATATATGGGTTAAGCTGATTGGTTATGCTAAATTGTCCCTTCGTGCCAGGGGGACTAGCAGGGTAAATAAGTGGGGTTATGGAAATTGGGCCTGGGTGGGATTATGATTGGAGCAGACTCGATGGGCCAAATGGCCTCTTTCTGCACTATAGGGATTCTATGATTATACAACTAACTATTAACTGAAAGTTCAGGACAGAGATCTATAGAAAGAAAATTTAGAGAGTAAATAACATGAGGAAAGATAACACAATTTTCCATATAAACAAAATATATGTTACATCCATTACTTGTGTTCTTTCTGTTTTACATTCATATTCATAACTTGAAGAACAGTATTAAAATAAGACATGTATTTTCTTCCAGGCTTCCTGACAGATCTTCCAACACATGGGATAGGATTTTCTGCCCTCTCCCTGCCGTGAAATCTTTTCCAATGGCAGAGGTGGCTTACTATTGGCCACTGTTGGGATCTTCAGGTCCCATTGATGTCTGTGGCATTTTACATGGCTCACCTATCCATTCAGCAGGAAGGACAGGAAAATCTCGCCCTTGTGACCGTACTAACCATTTTTCTACTCATTCACAGAATGTGAGTCAGAAATTATTGACCATCCTTTATTTACTAATCGCACATTTTCCAATGTATGAATACTGCACTGATTCTCTTTTAAACTCTTTTGATAAATCAATTACTGGAAAATAACATAAATGGGGGATTGTCCCTTAAAGGGTAACTAAAATCAAATTACAAAGGAAACGTAACAAATTTTAAATCAATATCATTACAGGGATGATGCTACACCCTATCCCCTGTGGTCCCCACTGGTCACAGAAGGACTCCACTGTGCTTGTGTACACTGTGTGCTCCCTTTCCAAGGACACCCAGCTGTGAACACAGCTGAGGAAAAGGGGCAGAGAGTTGAGTCACAGCACCCCCCCTTCCACCTCAATCCCCCCCTCCCCCCCAAGTCTCCCTCACCCCCACCTCCACCCCCCACCCCCTGATCAATCGCCCACTGCCTGGAAATCTCTATGGCCAATTTGGCCAGGCCCCAAAGTTAGGCATACAAAGAGGACTTTGACCAGCCCCCGCCAGCCACCACCTGCCAGCCACCTCCCGCCACCCCCTGCCAGCCACCTCCCACCACCCCCACCCCGCCTCTTCCCTTTTGCATTGGCTGCCCAAGTATCAGAAGCATGGAGCTGAAATGCAACCAAAGCCTCATTAAAAATTTCACAGGAAAATTAAATAAGTGTTGCAAACAACCATAACCCATATAGGCATGGACCATGAGCTCCGCAAGAACTTTCACAGAACGTCCGCATCAATCCTCCCTAATTGCCCTCGAGGTGATGATGATGAGCCTCATTCTTGACAATTGGGTGGTTTGCTAGGCCGTTTCAGACGGCAGTTAAGATTCAACTGTCACATATAGGAAAGAACAGGCAAGAGCAGCTGATTTCCTTCCCTCAGGAATGTTTGTCAACCAGATGGATTTTTACGACAGTTTGCTAATTATTTGCTCACCGTTGTGCATTCAGATTTAGTTAAGTAGCTGAAATTAACTCCCACAGCTGCTCTGGTAGGATTTGGACTTAGTCTGCTGATTATTAATAGAGGCTTTTGAATTACTAGTCCTCCAATATAACCACTAAGCTCCTGTTCCAAATTAAACCAACTCTGCTCATAACTCCCTGTAATTCTTCTGCCTTGTTTGCATTTCCCAATAACTACTATTGGCAAACGAAGGTAACATTCTATTATCACCAATAACAGCATGTCCAGGACCGGATCTGAAAATTGGTCCAGTCCAATGCTTGGTAAGGCCGACATACATTTTACACATTCTCCCTACTGAGTGTCTCATTAATTGGTCAGAGGTAGACTGCGATTGATGGTTAGATTTTCATTCCCATCAAATGTATTCTCAAGAATTCAATGCTTCCATTGACTTTGTTTCTGTGATTTTATTCCTGGATGGTAACTTGCAAAGAAAAACAAGCATCTTTCTCTAGAACAAAGGTTTCCCTTTAGCTACTACCCTTCCACACTCACCTGCTCCCCAACACCTTTAGGTGGACACTCACTTTTCCAGCAAGCTTGTAGTTTGATGGCATTGTGCACTGGGAAAATTATTGACCATAGTTATTCAGAATTTTTTTAATGAAATTTTTGGCATGTTCTTATCTAGTTGAAACAAAATATAATTTATAGAAAAAGGGCAAGAAAGATTAAGATTTTAAGACTATTTCTTCACTCAGTGACTACATAAACCTCAACCCTTATCCTTTTTCCTGTGGAAAATTGGATTAAGAAGAATAGATCAAAGCAATAATACATGTTAGCTGCACTAACTTTAAAAACAGCATGACTAAATTGCCTAAGAATGCCAATCCTGTTTTCATGTCATTAATCTTGTTGCAAATAACAATTACTCAATATTTATAACCAGCTGGATAGCCTTTGTTTCTTACTTTTGTTAAATTGTAACATAGCTATTCTAAGAGACATCACATATCTTGCCCATATATACTTCAAAGAAAAATGTATTACTAATGTTGGCATGTCACCTCTCTTCATTGAGAAGGTTATTTGTCTGTTGCTATGTATCTCTTTCCATGAAATTTATATTGTACTTCTAGAAGTAGGGAAATCATAAAATCACGTGTTTTTTTCCTACCTTTTCCAATTACCCTGCAGAAATCTATTTTTAATGTAAGTTTTGTTTTTCTGAGTTGGCGATATAACTATCTTCAGACTCTCTTACTTCAGCTCTATTCATGTGAAAAGGCCCAGCGAGGAACCCATCTGGACTGCTGTTAATTGTTGCTAGAGCAAGTGCCATTGGATAGAGCACCCAGCTATGAGCACAAAAGCAGAATACTTCAGACGCTGGAAATCTGAAACAAAAGCAGAAAATGCTGGAAATACTCAGTAATATTTCAGGTCAATTATTATTTATTGTGTATGAGATCTAATTATAGATAATTAAGAGATCACGAGTAAGTAGGGTAAACTAACTGGAACAGTTTATCTACATGTCATGTCTGTACAAGACTGGCTTGGTCAAGCTCCACCTAGGGTCAGGCTACTGACCCATTCCCTTAAAGGGAATTGGAATTCCCTTTAAGAGAATTTATGTATTCCAACATACTTGATACTATTCACTCAATAGATACTATCTAATCTGCTGAGTATTTCTAACATTTCTGTTCTTATGCCAAGACATGAATCTTTCTGATCTTTCCTGCTGGAAGAGGCTCAGTTTCACTCAGTGACCTCACACCCAGCAAGGTGATTGAGTGGAGTTAATCCATCAATCCTGAATGTTCAATGCCACACTCCTCCCCTCCACTTCCGTGATTATTAGCATGCTTAATCTGGATTGAGTTCACTCCAACTATTGAAAACAAGGTAAAGGTGTTTTTTTTTTAAAAATGGAAAGAATTATATCTTCGAAGTCTATCTTTCTGTGTTCTTGAATAGAAGCAGCCTATGTTCTTTCCAATTTGGCGAAAATAAATTGTATCATTTCCTACTTGAGATGAAATGGTTTTCCTTAATTACTTCAAGCAGGTTAAATAAAAGATTCATAATCTGATTATAAATTCACATCCATCAGAGTGTATATTTTATTTTAGATTTTCAGGACCTATAAATAATTACATGCAAGAAACAATTAGCAGATCCAGCTAAATCTTAAAACTATTTGATTTAAGTGCAGCCCTTATCTTATTACTCTTAAAGTGGCCACTTAAAATTAAACATAAAGGCTGGATTCTCCGACCTGTCCTGCAGTTGGTATTCCCGGGTTCTACAGCAATGAACGGAGATTTAACTGAGCACCAAATTCTCTGTTCTCACTGGTAGCAGTGCCAAGATGTAAACTGACAGAGAATTCGGCCTTTGTTAGAGAAGGAAACTAAAGTGTCTAACATAATGGTATTGGTGTCAGCCATGGTTCAGTTAAAGCATTCTAGCCTCTGATTCAAAAAGGCTGTATCTTCAAGCACCATTCCTGAGACGGGAACATATAGTACCAGATTTTGCTTAGTAGGGCAACTAATGGAACCCACTATTAGTTAGATGTGCCCTTGCACCTTTCAAGCTTAAAACATTTTTACCCCCTGAGTTGCTGGAATCATGTTGAAGGATGTTGAAGGAAATAGAACATCTAGGACCTGGGTGAATAGGACAAGCAACTGTGTATCTCCTTAACAAATCAAGTTCAAGGCTTGAGAATTGAACGACACAAGGAAGGAAGCGTAAATTCAAGTGAATGAATTCAAAGCCGAGGAAGGAACAGAATACAAATATAGAGAAGGAAAGGAAGGTTGAATAATGAGGAAGCATATGAAACAGAGAGAAAAAAATAAAAAGAAATTTTAAACAGAATGACATTTTTAATCTCCAACAAGAAATAGCTGAAAGGAATGAGACTCCACGGTTGTAATTGTTAATTTTCAGTGCCAGGGAGGTTGATTGGCAATAATTAACAGTTGTGTTGATAAAAGCATGTTTCTACTTGAAGTGCCATGATCTAATTGTCTCTGGTGAGTTTAATTCAAATCTGCTGGGCAAATACAGCAACTTGATACTGTTCAATGCATTTCGATAGTGAGGCAGAGAGCATATGGCAAATAGTGGAGTGGCACAACTCAGACTTGGATTTTGGAAATTTACTGCATGTCTAGCTGAAGATATTGTACTATTTACACATAAAATAATGATGGCTACCATTAGCCTCACCATTAATTTGACAGCAAAATCTGGCCCATTGTTTCTGAAGATTGGCTAACCTTTTCGGTATGTAATCTCCAGCCTATCTTTGTGTGCCAAACTCACATACACTCGCCCTATATAACAGGCTCAATGGATCAAAAGCAGTGATTCTCACTGAATTTAACCACAATGCATAAGCACTGGAATTTCCTCCTTAAATCTCTATTTCGCTCAGCTCTTTTAAGATGCAACCTAAAACTTGCAGTCAAATTATGTTTCACAGCTCTGATTTGAGGTGCATTGGGATGTTTTACTCCATTCAAGGTGCTCTGTAAATGCAAGAACTTGTTCTTGTTGTACCTCTTTGACAAAGCTTTTGATCACCTGTCTAAACATCTCTTTGTTTGTCTTGGTCAAATGTTGTCTCATAATACTCGTGGGAATCAGCCTGGGTTGTTTTTGTTATCTTAAAGACACAATATAAATGCAAATTTTTGCTTTTGTCCATCACCAGTCAAATAGATAGGCATTGTCTATAGATTAAAACTGTCTTCCTGATCCATATGACTCAGTGTTACATCAGGTAGTGAATTTATCCAGTTAGCCTTTGGTAAATACTCTTCCAGTCTCTATCAAAAAAAAGGAAGAGAAAAGCGCTGAATTACATTTGTTTCAAAGATATTAAATGCCAGTAATGTGATGGTGGGTTTTGATGCAGCTTCTATCATCATGTTGCACATTTGTTTAAGCAATGGCATTGATTTGCCAAACACCATTTCAGAAAGAGAGTTTCTCTTTATCTCTGATGGCTAACGTTTCGCTGGGGAACCTTGCTGGAAACCTTACTTACAGCAAAGGAGCTGACTTACATTGCAAAATGAATAGTCCAACAAACTACAGCATGTCATACATTTTCTGCCTTTCGGTGGCTGCTCATTCATTTATGTAAAAACTAAAATCAATATCAGTTTAATACTCTCCCTCGTTATGAAATAAAAGTCTTATTTTTGATCATGTTATTTTTGCAGAACAAGCTAGCATTCCCAGACAGAATATTACAAAACCTTATCCACAACACATGCAACAGACCACCTGAAGTTGAGTGTTCAATGAGGTGTTGCTGAGTAAATGTAACTATTACAAGCAATGATTTTTCAAATATGCCACAGCTGTAATGTTACGTGACCAAACTCAAGATCCAAGATAGGAAACAGTGACACGTCACTGTATTCATCCTTTCATTATAATCCTAAGGATTAGGTCATTGGAAATCTTGCACAGACATGCTGATAATAAGAGGTGCCTTACAACTCCAATACTTAAGGTGGCTGTTATACACTATACTGTTCTTAACAAACACTACATGCTTCCCTATCAGAAGCAGCCTAGGATCCTCTATCTTGCTAATCAAAATATAACATGTCCCAAAAATAAAATAACCAAAAGAGCCTTATAGACAAAAATCATACAAAACAATGTGAATTTTAATGATGTATTAATGGTTCTTCCAACTTAAACTTTATAATCAATTCTATGATAATAAGGGATTGGAAAACTGAAAAACTCATAACGGTGCCCTACAGAATTGATCAATGACACAAGCTCTTTATGGGATTAGTTTTCCCAATCCTTAATTTCATGTCTAGTTTTTCTTCAAAAATTCAAAAGCACATTCATCAAAGAATGAAAGTAAGATTTCTTTTTAGCCATTTTGCCACATACCTGGAATAAATATTGCAACATGCTAAATGGAAGATGTTTTCCTCAAGAAATTAAGGTACAAATGCAGGAATCAAGAAAAATTTTACAACTTTTGGACAGAATTTTTACTTTGGGGGAAAGGGAGAGATGGTACGTTCTGAATGAATTGGGACATGGGAAGAAGGGAACCTTCACATGAGTCCCAGAATGTAGCCTGGCTATTTTAACTGCCAGATCTTGTTAAAATAATGCAGGAAAGTGTCCCTCCAGAAACTGTCAGGACTAACCTCAGTGCCAACATGTGGGAGTGGGAATTCAGGTCAGAAAAATTAAGACTCCAGAAACTCAAATCCTAAAGTGGGAGTTCCAGCCAACTTTAACATCAGTGATGGTACAATGCCATTAGGCAGGATTTGATTTGATTTATTATTGTCATATGTATTAGTATACAGTGAAAAGTATTGTTGCACGCTATACAGACATAGCATACCATACATAGAGAAGGAAAGGAGAGGGTGCAGAATGTAGCGTAACAGTCATAGCTAGGGTGTAGGGAAAGATCAATTTAATATGCGGTAGGCCCATTCAGAAGTCTGATGACAGCAGGGAAGACGCTGTGCTTGAATCGGGAACAATGAGTTCTCAAGCCAGTAAGTGGATTTGGTCTAATCCATGCACCATTCTTGCTGGGTGAGAGGGCATTTATGCTGAAAAGTATTTTGCTACCTCTTTGTCAAACAGCGTACTATTTGCCACCTTTTGCACTACATGACAGCGTGAATATGAACTTTGCATTAGGAAGATATAGGAATGAGCACTCTGGGAACTGCTAAACATCTGGCAACATGATTGAGTCATGTTGGAGGGTCAACAGCACAGAGATGATTGAGGAGGCCAAACTACAGAAAACCACAAAAGTGAATCAGATATGATATGTACTCTAAAAGGGCAACAGAGGACAAATCAGACCAGAGTAAATTATCAGACACATTACATACATGGAGACACATAAGCCAGAAATTAAACTACCATTCAACAAAAGGCATATGGTTATATAAAACAATAAAGCACCCAGGACACTTGAATCACATAAGACTCAATTAATGGTGACGGTTAATGACATTGATAATGACGACAATAATAAATACGTTGAAAAGAACAGGCGGGCTTCTAGATTTTCTTTTCCTCAGTCTATTACAATATTATAAGAACATAAGAACATAAGAAATAGGAGCAGGAGTAGGCCATCCAGCCCTTCGAGCCTGCCCCGCCATTCAATAAGATCATGGCTGATCTGTCGCTGCTCAGTTCCACTTTCCCGCCCTCTCCCTATAACCCTTAATCCCCTCTCCTATCAAAAACCCATCAACCCGCGTCTTAAAAATATTTAGCGAGGTAGCCTCCACCACTTCAACGGGCAGAGAATTCCAGAGATTCACCACCCTTTGAGTGAAGAAGTTCCTCCTCAACTCTGTTCTAAACCACCCCCCTTTTATCTTGAGGCTGTGCCCCCTAGTCCTACTGTCTTTTTTGAGCGGGAAGAGTCTTTCCACCTCTATCCTATCCATCCCATTCATCATCTTATATGTCTCAATGAGATCTCCCCTCATTCTTCTAAACTCTAACGAGTACAAGCCCAGTTTATTCAGCCTCTCCTCATAGCTCAACCCCCTCAACTCCGGTATCAGCCTAGTAAACCTCCTCTGCACTCCCTCCAAGGCCAAAATATCTTTGCGCAGGTGCAGCGCCCAAAACTGCACACAGTACTCCAGCTGCGGCCTCACCAATGCCCTATACAGCTGCAGCAAGACCTCCCTACTTTTATATTCAATCCCCCTCACTATGAAGGCCAGCATCCCATTCGCCTTCCTGACCACCTGCTGCACCTGCAAGCTGGGTTTTTGCGACTCATGCACAAGGACCCCGAGGCCCCTCTGCACCGTTGCCTGCTGCAGTTTTTCGCCCCGTAAGTAATAGTCCTTCCTACCATTCTTCCTACCAAAGTGGACCACCTCACACTTGCCAACATTAAATTCCATTTGCCATTTCCTGGCCCATTCGCCCAGCCTATCTAGATCCTTCTGCAGACTCTCCACACCCTCCGCACAATTTGCCGTTCCCCCAATCTTGGTGTCATCAGCAAATTTCGACACCCTACACTCGGTTCCCTCCTCCAGATCATCTATATAAATGGTAAAAAGCTGAGGCCCCAGCACCGACCCCTGGGGCACTCCACTAGTCACCATCCGCCAATCCGAATAGCACCCGTTGACCCCCACTCTCTGCCTCCTATTTGACAACCAATCCTCTATCCACGCTAACACCCTACCCCCAACTCCATGTCCCTCGACTTTCTGCAATAACCTCTTGTGAGGTACTAGACTAGATAAACATATTTAAGTTTACTCTGCAATAGAACATAACTTATTGATCATTTGAAAAGTAGGCACATGTCTCCTTAAAATGAAGTAAACCTTCATATAATCCTGTGTTGAGAGGGCTGACAGACTGCTTCCAGTTTCCAGCGCAATGTAGAAACAGCTCACCCACTCAATGTCTGTTCAACAGCAATGAGCTAAGATTTGGGATTATACCAAGATGAGGAAATTGCACCCAAAATCCCCACTACTGCGCCACAATAGTCTATAAGACTAAACAGGTTTAATGACAGCAAAATTTACAGTAAAATCCCGATGACTCAAATCACAGGGGAACTGCCTCCAACATTGTGTTAAGCAAAGCTTTGTAATAGCTGAGGAGGCTCCATTCCCACGTGAATTTTAAAAATGAAAGATTCAAATGCCGAATGAAAACACAGCAAACGAAAGATGTGTAAAGAAAGTCTTTATTCAATGTGTTCACAGTTGGCAATGATCTGACCTTGAAAAAGGCCAGGAGTGAGCTCCAGAAAAAAAATCCTTAATCTTTCTATGCTTAGAGTGTTGTTTTTGGACATGCACAATACAGCCCACCATATCGTCAAGGCAGTCAAACATGTTTTCAGTGTGTTCAGGCTACAGTGCAAAATTGTGGAGTATCTCTCTAGCTTTTGTGGCAGGAACTAGAGAAACATATTGTTGGGAACACTCAGCAGACTTTTCAAGTTCATTGGACTCTTTGGTTGAAGAACATGTCTGTGGTTCATCATGTGGCATCACCCATCCTCACATAACTTTCCAGCACTGTCTCTTTGCTGGAATTTCAATGCCAGTCACCTGCAGACAAGCACAAAGTCCTTGTTATCAGGTTGGTTGGCCTCACCTTGTTCCTCCTCATTCTTGTGGTCTCGTGACATTGCGACCTGTTTTGACTTCCCTTTCCTGCAGTACTGAGCCATAGTGGGGAACGTTCTCTGCTTAGGTTGCTTTGAATGATTTTAGCAGTGCTCCCTCAACATTGGAATAGGTGGCTGTTTCCAATGTCTTCCTTGTTTGTTGAACCATTCCAAAATGTTCACCTTGTGTTTTTATTTAATGATGGACAAACTTGGTGGCGAAATCTCCCAACTCTTTGCAATGTCTACAAGCTGAGTCATGGTTTTGTGTATCAACTTCATCTTCTCTCTGATTGATAACACTTTTAATTTTCTACGGGTTTAACCACACTCATAGGTTTTACACTTCCTTTCACCGCAAGATCTCCATGTCAAATGATGGTATGTCCAGTGCTCCGTGATTTTGCGCCCATGCAGTTTAACTACACTCTGATTGGTCAGCACAGCCATACAAGGCCGTTAGAAATAGGAACCTTGCTGATTCGCCCCTCGAATCTGCCCCACCATTCAATAGGATCATGGCTGATCTGACATTCCACATGTCCACTTTTCTGCCCTTTCCCAATAACCCTTGGTTCCCTCACCGATTAGAAATCTATCTATCTCCGCCTTTAATATACAGAAGGACTCTGCCTCCACAACTCTCTGTTGCAAGGAGTTCCAAAGACTCACAATCATCAGAGAAGTTCCTCTTAACCTCAGCCTGAAATGAAATGATCCTAGATTCTCCCATGAGGGGAAACATCGTCTCAGCATTTACCCTGTCAAGTCCTTTAAGAATCCTATTTATTTCAAAAGGATCACTTCTTATTCTTCTAAAGAAAATGAGTACAGTCCCAACCTGTTTAACCTTTCCTCATAAGACAATCCCTCCATACCAGAGATCATCGTAGTGAACCTTCTCTGAACTGCCTCCAATGAAATATCTTTCTTTAAATAAGATGACAAAAACTGTTCAGTAGTCCAGATGTGGTTTCACCAGTACTTTGCACAATTGCAGCAGAACTTCCCTATTTTTACACTCCAACCCCCTAGAAATAAGGGTTCTTATTCCACGAGCCTTCCTGATTACCTGCTGCACCTATGTTAGCTTTCTATGTTTCATGCACAAGTACCCCCAAGTCCTTTTGTGTTGAAGATTTCTGCAGTTTTCCTCCATTTAAATAACTCTTCTTTAGTTCTCCCTTCCAAAATGAATAACTTCACATCTTCCCACATTATACCCCATTTGTCAACTTTTTGCCTATTTACTTAACCTATCAATACCTCTTTGTAAACTACTTGGATCCCTCTTGCAACTTGTCTTTCCACTTATTTTTGTGTCGCCTGTAAATTTGGCCACAATACATTTGCTTCCTTCCTCCAAGTCAGTAATATATATTGTAAATAACTGTGGTCCCAGCACTGATCCCAGTGGAACCCTGGATAAAAGCAAATTACTGCGGCTGCTGGAATCTGAAACCAAAAGAGAAAATGCTGGAAAATCCAGACGACCTTTTGACAAAGGGTCATCTGGACTTGAAATATCAGCACTTTTCTCTCCTCACAGATACTGCCAGACCTGCTGAGATTTTCCAGCATTTTCTCTTTTGGTCCTTGTGGAACCCCACTGGTTACAGGCCATCAACCTGAAAAAAAACCCTTATCCCCACTTGCTGTTTCCTGCCAATTAGCCAATTCTCTAATCATGCTAATATACTACCTCCAACACCGCAGGCTCTTATCTAATGACTTAACCTTTTGTGAGATACCTTGTCGAATACCTCCTGGAAGTCCGATAGGAACACACCTACTGACTGCACTCTGTCTACTCCAGTTGAGTCTTCCTTGAAAAACTCTAATAAATTAGTCAAAGAAACAAAGAAGAACAACCCAGCACGGGAAACAGGCCCTTCAGCCCAACGAGCCCGCGCCGCCGCATCGCCCTACACCTATTCTACCCTGCATGTCTACGAATGGGACCCTACTCAGTCAGATTCAGGGAAGAAATAGTGTCAATTTGGTGGAAACCAATTAGCCTAAGAGCACATCTTTGGGGTGTGGGAGGAAACCGGAGCGTCCGGAGGAAACCCACGCAACCACAGGGAGAATGCGCAAACTCCCACAGACACAGGCCCAAATCCATGTATCTGCACAGCTAGCAGTGCTAGTCACTGAGCTGTTGTGGAGCCCGTCTATCGGTCCAGGATCAAGCACACACACCGACATGAAGTACTAGGCCACTCCTGGACTTCCAAGAGCAGCCCACGCACAACCCGCCGTGTGCATGCCCCTCGCTTGACACGAGGTGGACCTCCACCTGCGGAATAAAGACAAAACATATTAATCATACAGCCTGCCCTTCCGGTGTCTCCCGAGGTTTAACCCTATTTAATAGCCCCTACCATATCCCTCCATTCTCGTTTCACTCATGTGCCTATCTAACTGCATCTTAAACGAGTCCAACGTGCCTGCCTCCACCACCCTACTCGGTAGCGCATTCCAGACCCCCACAACTCTCTGTGTAAAGAACCTTCCTCTTACCTCCAAATTATACCTCCCCCCCCTCACCCTTAAGTGATGACCTCTTGTGTTCGTACCCAGTCTAGGGAGCAGTCTCTCACTATTAACTCTATCTATTCCCTTCAGTATCTTATATACCTCTATCATGTCCCCTCTCAATCTCCTTCTTTCCAAGGAGAATAGCCCCAGTCTCTTCAGTCTCTCCTCGTAACCCAGTCCCCCCATGCCAGGCAACATCCTGGTAAACCTCCTCTGCACCCTTTCCAGAGACTCCACGTCCTTCCGGTAATAAGGTGACCAGAACTGGACGCAGTACTCCAAATGCGGTCTAACCAACGTTCTGTATAACTGAAGCATTAGACGGCAGCTTTTATACTCTAAGCCCCTTCCTATAAAGGCTAACATCCCATAAACCTTCCTAACAACGTTCTCCACTTGTGACACAACCTTCATGGATTTGTGGACCTGCACTCCCAGGTCTCTCTGTACGTCTATACTCCTAATCGGCCTACCTTTTATCACATAGCTCCTCTCTGCATTATTCCTTCCAAAATGCATCACCTCGCATTTGTCAGGATTAAATGCCATCTGCCACCTATCTGCCCACTGCACCAACCTATCTATATCCTGTTGTATCACCTGACAATCCAGTTCTGTACCCGCCAACCCTGCCATCTTGGTGTCATCAGCAAACTTGCTGATCACACCACCTACTCCCTCTTCTAAGTCATTTATGTAGACTACAAAGAGGAGAGGTCCCAGTACCGAGCCCTGCGGCACACCACTAGTCACTGGCCTCCAGCCCGACAAGGTACCCTCCACAACTACCCTCTGTCTCCTATTTCCCAACCAGTTCTCAATCCACCTAGCTACCTGGCCTCGTATCCCATGCGCCTTAACCTTTTCTACCAGCCTACCGTGAGGGACTTTGTCAAACGCCTTACTGAAATCCATATAGATGACATCAACGGCTCTCCCATCGTCAACCGTTTTTGTCATCTCCTCAAAGAATTCCACCAGATTCGTAAGGCAAGACCTCCCTCTAACAAAGCCATGTTGCGTATCCCTAATCAGATCGCAACGCTCCAAATGCTCATACATCCTACCCCTAAGTATTTTTTCCATTAACTTCCCTACCACCGACGTCAAACTCACCGGTCTATAATTCCCAGGGTTATCCCTACTACCTTTTTTGAACAACGGGACCACATTTGCTACCCTCCAGTCTTCTGGGACCTCACCTGTGTCCAAAGAAGAGACAAAGATGTGCGCCAGAGGCCCAGCAATTTCATCTTTCGCCTCCCTAAGCAGCCTGGGATAAATACCATCAGGCCCCGGAGCTTTATCCGTCCTTACGCTACCTAAAAGCCCTAGCACTTCCTCTCTCGTAATAACTATATCCTGCAACTGAACCTCCGCTCCCTCCAAGAGACCGCACGATTCCGAACCCCTCTCCTTCGTGAATACCGACGCAAAGTATTCATTCAGGAGCTCCCCCATTCCCTCCGACTCAATACACAACTCTCCACTCTTGTCCCTAAGAGGACCAATTTTCCCTCTAACTACTCTCTTGCCTCTAATATAGGAATAAAATGCCTTAGGATTATCCTTAATCCTACCGGCCAAAGCCATCTCATGCCCTCTCTTCGCCCTTCTAATTCCCCTTTTTAGCTCCCTCCTTCTCTCTCTATATTCCTCCAGCGCACACTCCGTACCCATTTGTTTTGACCTAACATACGCCTCCCTCTTCTTCCTAACCAAGTCTTCAATATCCCCCGTAATCCACGGCTCTCTAATCCTACCTTTCCCATCCTTTCGCTTAACCGGAACAAACCTCCCCTGCAACCATTTCATTTTGTCCCTAAAAGCCTCCCACTTGCCAACCGTGGACTTGCCAGCTAACAGTCCCTCCCAGTCAGTTTGCTGCAGCTCCCTCCTAATCCTGCCATAGCTCGCCTTTCCCCTGTTCAGCACACTCCCGCTTGGACGGCACTCGTCCCTTTCCATTTTTATCCTAAAGTAGACGGACTTGTGGTCACTGTTTGCCACATGTTCGCCTACCTCTACCTCACCCACCTGCCCTGGCTCGTTTCCCAACACTAAATCCAGTATAGCCCCTCCCCTAGTCGGGCAAGTTACATACTGTTCTAGCGACCCTTCCATAACACATTTCACAAACTCCTCTCCCTCCGTACCCCCAGCTCTAGGCCCCCTCCAATTCACTCCGGGAAAATTAAAATCACCCACTACAACCACTCTATTCTTTCTGCACCTGTCCAAAATGCCCCTGCAAATTCCCTCCTCCACTGACTTTGGGCTGTTGGGTGGCCTATAGTACACCCCTAGCAGTGTGATCTCTCCCTTTTTATTCCTCAACTCCACCCACAGCGACTCAATCCCTATCTCTTCCATATCGCCCTCCCTCTGCACTACTGTGATGTTTTCCTTGACTAACAGTGCCACCCCTCCACCTCTCTTCAACCCTCCTCTGTCACACCTAAAACACCTGTACCCAGGAACATTCAGCTGCCAGTCCTGCCCTTCCCGTAACCACGTCTCCGTTACAGCCACCACATCCAACTGCCTCACAAACATCAAGGCCCTAAGCTCATCCGTTTTCCCTGCCACACTCCTAGCATTGAAACAGACACAGTTCAACCCACAAACGTCCCTCGGAACCACCTTCTCCCTTATAATTTTCCTTTCACCCGTCTCTCTCCCAGCCACCTCCCCACCCCCCCTCCCTATTAGTTTAAATCATTCCTGAACACCCCAGCTAACCTCCCTGCTAAGACACTAGTCCCCCTCCCATTCAAATCCTCCCCACCCCTCCTGTACAGTTGCCCTTCTCTCCTAAACACCTCCCAGTGATCTACATAAGTAAACCCCTCTACCCTACACCAGTCCCTCAACCATGCATTCAACTGCATGATCTCGTCATTCTTAGCCCTGCTCGTACTGGGCAGCAACCCAGACAGTGCCACCCTAGAGGTCCTGCTCTTTAGTTTGGCCCCCAACTCCCTAAATTGCCTACGGACCTCTCCCCTACTCCTCCTTCCTATATCCCCCTCCCTTACGTGTACTATGACCTCTGCCTGGGTCCCCTCCCCTTTCAAAATTCCCTCTACCCTTTCCATTATATCCTTTACCCCTGCTCCAGGGAGGCAGACCACCATCCTGGAGTCGCGCCCTTGCCCACAGAACCTCCTATCAATCCCTCGGACCCTCCCATCCCCTACCACTATCACCTTACCAGCCCCCTTCCGTCCCTCTAAATCAGTCTCCCCTTCCTTCCTATTTTTCTGTGCCCCTGCCGACGAACCTTGGGGGGCCTCCGGGGAGGCCGGGGGACCCTGACTACTCTTCTTCTTCCTCTTTCCCCTCCTAACAGTCGTCCATCCTCCCTTCTCTTCAGCCCTTGAGACCTCCTCCTGCTCATGTTTCCCAGCCATTATCTCCTCATTCTCCCTAACTAGAAACGCATCTTCCAGCCGCCCCTCGAGTTGCCTGACCCGGGCCCTCAATCGCTGCAGTTCTAAACATTTACTGCAGATGTGTACCTTGGGGACCCGTGACACCACCAGGAACTCCCACATGTGGCACCGGACGCAACTTACATTCCTCCCTATATTCCCTGCCATGTCCCAACCTCTTGTAAGTGCCCAAGGTAGAAATCTGTCACTCACCTTCTCCAAGCCTGCACTCGCCTAAGCCCTGCAAGCCAAAGCCCTTCTCACTCAGTTCCCACTCACTCCGCTGCCCGCTCCCGACGCTGCCCGCTCTATACTGCTACCCCTTTTTTATACCCCCCGCTCCCCCTTAACGACTATCCCCTGGCCTAACTTCCGGTACGGAAGTAAACTACACTCTAACAAGCCCCGAGAACCGGAAGTACAGGAAAAAAGCGGTTTTCACTTTAAATCAGTCACTCACCACAGCCACAGCCACCAGGTTCAATGCTCCGGAGAACCATGATTTACCTTTCATGAAGCCATGCTGACTCTGCTTGATTAAATTATGATTTTCTTCTCTAGTGATGGTAATGGGATTTAATTCCTACCCCACATTCTTTAATATTAATGGGTTGTTCAAAGTATCTTCCCCCTTAAGGGCTGATGCAAAATACCTGTTTAACTTCTCTGTCATTTCCTTGTTCCCGATAACTATCTCCGCAGATTTATTTTCAAAGGGGTCAATTTCACTTTGATCTCTTTCTTCCTTTTCATATATTTAAAAATGTTCTTATTGTCAATATACAACACAGAATCAAGTCATTCAGCTTAACAAAGCCAATGATTATGCTCCATTTGCATCTCATCCCATCCTTCCTCATTTAACTTTTAGCAGCACAGTCCTCAAATCCTTTCCCCATCATAAGCTTATCTAGGTTCACCTTAAATGTATTTATATGTAGGTTTGTCTCAACCAGTCCCTGCAGTACCAAGTTCCACACTCTCACTAATCTCTAGGTAAACAGCTCCTACTGATTTCTTGATGACTATCCTATATTGATGGCCTTTAGTTTTGCTCTTCCTTAAAAGTGGAAATCATGGAATTATAGAATCCCGACAGTGCAGAAGGAGGCCAATTGGCCCATTGAGTCTGCACTGACTCTCTGTCAGAGTATCTTATCGAGGCCCTCGCCCCACCCTATTCCTGTAACCCCATACATTTACCATAATCCACCAAACCTAGACATCTTTTGACACCAAGGGGCAATGTTCCATGGCTAATCTTTGGCCTGTGAGAGAAAACTGTAGCACCCAGAGGAAACCCATGCAAGCACAGGAAGAGTGTGAAAACTCCACTCAGTCACTCAAGGCCAGAGTTGAAGCCGGGTCCCTGGTGCTGTGCTAACCACTATGCCACCCTGCCTCTAAACTCTCTCCTTTTTTCTCTGTGTACATTATTGAAACCTTTCATAATTACAAGAACCCTAATGTGATTGGACAGGGAAGGGCAATGGCATCGCGCTATTGTCACTGGACTGGGAGACTGGGAGTTCAAATCCCACCATGGCGGATGATGAAATGTGAGTTTAATTAACAAATGTATAGCAAAACCATTGTTGTAAAAACCCATCTGGATCTTTAGGGGAAGGAAAGGGCACATTGGCACAGTAGTTAGCATTGCTGCCTCACAGCACCAGGAACTAGGTTCAATTCCTGGTTTGGGTCACTGCCTGTGTGGAGTTTGCACATTCTCCCTCTGTCTGTGAGGGTTTCCTCCAGGTGCTCCAACTTTCTTCCATAGTCCAAAGATGCGGGTTAGGTAGATTGGCTGTGACAAATTGCCCCTTAGTGTCAGGGGGACTAGCTAGGGTAAATCCATGGGGTTATGAGGATAGGGCCTGGGTGGGATTGTGGCTGGTGCAGATTCAATGGGCCAAATGGCCTCCTTCTGCACTGTTTGATTTTATGATTCTATGAAATCTGCTTACATGTGACTCCAGCAACATGGTAACTCTTAAATGCCACTTAGTTCACAAGCAATCAAGGATGGGAAACAAATATTGACCCATGCACACCCACAAACCATAAATGAATTTTTAAAAATAGCAACATATTTACACTGTCAATGTTCTACCATTATGTGATATCATATTTATTTAATTCTATGAAATTAAGTTAATTAAGACAGTTAATTATTATGGACTTCAATTTTAAAATGCTTTATCTCCCCACCCCCATCAAGACATACTGAACAGCTGTGACATAATTTATGTTCCACTGTGTGAGCATTGTGAGCTACTTTGAACTACTGGAGTCATAGTTTCCCATTTATTTATCTTCATAACCAAATGTTCCTTGCTGTGTTTATATATGTAAAGCTTCCAAGCCAGGAATGTGGGACATTGACATCACTTGGCAAACAGTGCAGTACAGAAAATAACTTGCCAGTTAGACAAGAATATTTTAAGAACTTGATTAATTTGGAGCTGTAATTCATTGTTCCCAGGGCTGCCAGCAAAGCTGTATAACTTCCCACAAGGAAGTAAATGAGCAATACCAAAAAATCTTGTAAATCCATGTTCAGTCTTATTTTACCCATTATTTAGATTATGCATCAAAAAGTGCATACGTTCACTCAATTTTATACGCATTATGAAAGCTCAGATGACTCACCTCAATCTTTTCCCACGTGCCCACACATCTATGCCCCCAATCCACCCAGCCCTCCCGTTCCCTCTATCTCCCCCTCCCTCACTGCTCCCCCATCTCCCTCCGCTGCATTGCCAATGCCAAGCCGATAGGTCTATAATTCCCTGTTTTCTCTTTACCTCCCTTTTTAAATAGTGTGGTTGCTTAGCTACTCTCCAATCTGTAGAGAATGTTCCAGTGTCTCTCGGGTCTTGGAAAATGACTGCCAATGCATCCACCATTTCTAGGGCCACTTCCTTAATTGCTCTGGGATGTAGATTATCAGGCCCTAGGGATTTATCAGCCTTCAATCCCATCAATTTCTCCAACACCACTTCTTTAAAGTTTATTTATTTATTGGTCACAAGTAGGCTTATGTTAACACTGCAATTAAGTTACTGTGAAAATTCCTTGGTCACCACACTCTGGCACCTGTTTGGGTACAAACAAGGAGAATTTAGCATGGCCAATGCATCTAACCAGCACATCTTTCAGACTGTGGGAGGAAACCAGAGCACCTGGAGGAAACCCACACAGGTACGGAGAGAATGTGCAAACTCCACACAGTTACCTGAGGCCAGAATTGAACCCGCGTCCCTGGCACTGTGAGGCAGCAGTGCTAATCACTGTGCCAACATGCCACCCATATTTCCCCATTTCCCTACGAATACTGAATTCCTTCTGTTCTCAATAACTCCTGTGCTCCTCAACATTTCTGATATATTATTTGTACCCTCCTTTGTAAAGACAGAACTGAAGTATATATTTAGTTGGTCTGTCCCTTATATATTCCCCATTCCCACAGTTCCCCATTTCTGACTGTAATTTCTGACTGTTTCCTCGTTTCTGACTGTTTTTGATTGTCTTCATCAATCTTTTTCTTTTCACATACTTATAGAAGCTCTTTGTCAGTTTTTTTATGTTTCCCACAACTTACTCTCATACTCTATTTTCCCTTTCTTAATCAATCCCTTTGTCCTCCTTTGCTCAATTCTAAACTGCTCCCAAATCTCAGGTTTATTGTTTTCCCTGGCCTCTTTCTTGGATCTAATACTATCCTTAATTTCCCTTGTAAGCCATGGTTTGACCACATTTCTAATTTTATTTTTGCACCAGACAGGAATGAACAATTATTGCAGTTCACTCATGGTTCTTTGAATGATTGCCATTACCTATCCACCATCATCCCTTCAAGTAACGTTGCTCAGTTCATCATAGAAAACTCACAACTACCATCATAGTTCCCTTCATTTAGATTTAGGACCCTAGTCTCAGAACCAGTTACATCACTCTCTGTCTTGACGAAGAATTCGATCATATTAAGGTCATTCATCCCCAAGGAGTCTCGCAAAACTAGACTGCCAATTATTCTATTCTCATTATACAATACCAAGTTTAAGTTGGCCTGTTCTCTCGCTGGTTAATCCAAAGAATAATGGGTCGAATCTTCTGTGGAGTGACAATCACAGTGGGATTGCTACTCTGCTCCTATTTTCCCACCTGAAGTCTGGAGCTCCGCAGTTCTCACCCCAAATTCTAATCTGGGCTTACTGGAAAATGTGGAGAGCAGTTGCTCCTAGAGTCAGGAGGTCAGTACGATAATTACTCAGGAATGAGAAATGGTTTTAACCCTTCGAACCTTCCCTGGGTAAGTATTCTGGTATGTGAGTGAGAACCATCAGAAAGCTCTCAGGGCTCCAGTGGAATTTGAAACTTCCCAGGCAATTCCTGTGTAGTCCCTGCATGGCGGTTTGCAAGGGGTCCCCAGTGCATCTTCTGGAGTACCTCAGAAGATGAATCTTAAATAAAGTTTTTCTTAGTTCTATGTGTGGCCATAGTGGCGATACTTATTTCAAATAATATTCCCTTGATGCAGCAATAACTGCTACAGGAACTCAATTAGTTTTGACATGTTTGACATATTATCTAACTGTTCCTATTTCCCAACAGATTTGACTCTTTATTTTAATAGTGAAAGCTGGAAGTCACTATGGTCATTGATAGATTGGCACTCTTAGCTAATATGATGGGTGTACATGACCTGTGGAGTTTTAAGATGCCAATTAAATTAATTGTGGAATGCTGCACACTGCTAGCCATATGTTACATATGTGGATAATTTGTACAGAATGTTAGTACAGTTCATCATTGACATATTTTTGGTATCTAACGGGCGAGAACACCACCATCACTGCCATAGTTCAAATAGTTAACTCAGCTGTTGCTTCCCAATGAAAGTTATTATTCTTAAATGTCACACTATTGGAAACATCTCTGAGGCAAGTTACTGCAAACATTTGTAATATAATCAAAATAAGTCTGAACATATACATTTACACATACATATTAGATCGTCCCTGCATGAGACAATCTTTCAATCAGCGGTCAATGGTTTGACTGACAGACTAGGCAGGTTGCGGAAGATGATGATAGTCATAAATATATTCTGAACAACACAATATTCACAGAATTCCCACTTAATAACTTTAATATGGCATTCAATTTTTGTCACTTAGGATTATCATTACAACTGAGGTACCAAGTAATGTCTAATTGCTCCATATTACCGTAGATTGTGGTGTATAGGTCAGATATTTGAAGTATCTTTCCACCCATGGGAGTTGGCTTATACATCAAGTGCAAAATGTGAAATATTGGTGTTGTCACAGGGGGACCTCTATCAATTCGTCAGTCCCTGCCTACCTTAAACCTCCATCTATCTTCTTGGCAACATTGCCCGCTTGATCCCATGCACCAACCACTTAAGTTGAACGTAACCCTAAACATGCATTTCTGAGCTGAAAGATTAAGGCCAGCTCCTCTTGCAAGTATTGTCCAAAATATGAATTTATTAACTGAAAAATGGGAGCAAGGATGAGTGAGCTTGTGTGCCGAGTATAGGCCTAAACATGCAGGTTGGCTCCTAAGAAATGAGGTCATCTTATACACAGCCATTTATATTTTTCTGTACAAACCAAAAAAAATTGATCTAATTCTAAACAACTAATTCATCTTCAGATGAAAAAAAATTAAGGTATTTAATATTCAAATCTGAATGGTTTTCTTGTTTTATTTTTAGAAATTTCACACTAATGCAAAAAGTTGAAGCTATTTCACATAATCATATTTCATATCATTATGGCATCTGGAAAAAAATGTAATTCACTCTAAAAATTCTTCAACATAGCTTTATGAATGAAAAATAAAGATGTGTATCTATGTAATGCTTTTCATGACTACAGGACGTCTCAATCTGCTTTATAGCCAATGGAGTACTTTGGAAGTGTAATCACTGTTGTAATGTAGGAAACATGGCAACCAATTCATACACAGTAAATTCCCATATATCGAAATGGAATAACAGCCTGAGCATTTGTTTCGTGATTTTAAGGGAAGGATAAATATCAGCCAGGACATCAGGGATAACCCTTCTTTGAAACAGTGCCATGGGACATTTTACATCCAGTTGAGATTGTAGGCAAATCCTCTGTTTAACAGCTCATCTGAAAAACGTTGACTGGAATTTTCCAATCTCGTTCACACACTACTGCTGTCAGCGAGGATTGGAGAATTTGGCGCTCAGCCAAAATTCCATTCACTGCAGTGTGACTGGAGAATCCCAGGCGCAGGCAAAATAGGAGAATTCCGGCCATTGTCTGGAATTTTCTGGCTGTTCGCTAGTGCTGGATTCTCAGGTCCTGCCAGCAATGCACCCGTGCCACGAGTTTCCCAGTGGCGTTGGGTGGCTACATTGGGAAATCTCACTGACAATGGTGGGATGAGAAGATCCCACTACTAGCAAATGGCATAACTCCTTTCGCTGCCATATCTCTAACAACACAGCATTCCTTCAATACTCAACACTTGGCTGTTGCCCTTAGATTGTATCCTAGGGTGTATTTTTTCAACTCTCCCCTCACCGTGAGCTGGGTTTTCCCTCAGTAGAGGCAGCTCACCACCAGCAGTCAGCAGGATTGTCCAGTTCCACTGAAGTCAATGGCAATTTAAGTTCTTTGCTGCCATAGGGGAACCCGCAGCAGGGGTGGACTTCAGTAGGACTGGAAGATCCTGCTGGAGGGAAAGACTGGAGAATTCTGCTGTTAGAGTGGGATTTGAATCCACAACCTTACTAGAGGCAAGAGCTCTATCAACTGTGTCACAGCTGATGATTTTCTCTATTGTTAACAATGATGCTTACTACGTAAATCAATAGAACATTTCAAAGATAGAGAAGAAAACTTTCAAAATATGGTTTTGTGGTGCATGGCATAAAGAGAGAGAAAAAACATTCCTCCCTAATTCATACCATAGCTCACCAAGCTATGTTTTCTCTTTGGAAAAAATAAGTCTAAGCTTAGGAGTGTAAGAGGAGGGATGGTGGCAGGGGAGTATATTGATTTGGAAAGTTGTGTTTCCAATGTTGGGAACAGCCTGAGAAATCATACCAGTGACAGGAGACTAATTAAGGCAATTGAAAAAACACTTATCTTCAATTAGTATCTTATTGAATGTGATTTAATAATACCTTCCAAATTTAGCCTGTGGCTAACAGGAATCATGGGTTGTCACCCATGTTCGTGATTTGCAGGCAGAGTCGTAATCCTTGGTCAGAAGATCTGCCATTTTTCAACTTCATTCATATCATAATCAAATCATAATTGCTTTGCCATTGGTGGCCATGTCTTCAGCTGTCTACACTCCAATCAATTGCCTCCTATATCACACTTCTTCACTTTCCTCCTTGAAGACACTTCTTAAAACATACACTCTTTTGGCCAATCTTTGGGTTATCTGACCTAATAGCTCTTTATGTCGCTCAGTGTCATACTTTGTGAAGTACCTTGAGATGTTTCATTGTGTTAGAAGTTCATACAAGTTGTACAATATCTGTAATCTGCTGGCAAGGAAAGAAAAGGTGCGAGAAGGGGCTTCTCCCAGAAGGTGAGGGGAAAAACACTGTAGTTGAGAGGCTGAAGAGAGGGATGAAGGCTCATTTCAAGGGAAGACACAAATGAAGGGGAAATCTTTGGCCATTGGGATTCGGGCATCTGATATTGCTGAACTCACAAATGATGGAAGGAAACAAAGAGGTAAGGGGAATCCAAGCACTAATGGCTGCATGACTGGGGCATTAGGGGCACCAAGAGCTACAACCTGTGGCTAGCCAAGATTCATGGGAAGCCAATCCAGGAAAGAGAGACAATAGGCAGAACATCCCTCTTTCCAGAGCATTGAGATTTCAAACTAACTTGTGCAGTTGTCTAAGCGACGGTACTAGAGAAGGCTAAACACCTCCAGGGAAGTGTGTAGGATTACACACTGCTGCAGGGCAAGTGGTGGAGGCTGCCTCCCTAAATATTTTTAAGACGCGGGCTTATAGGTTTTTGATAGGCAGTGGGATTAAGGGCTATGGGGAGAGGGTGGGAATGTGGAACTGAGACACGACAGATCAGCCATGATCTTATTGAATGGCAGGGCAGGCTCGAGGGGCTAGATGGCCTACTCCTGCTCCTATTTCTTATGTTCTTATGTTCTTATGTTATGTCCAATGGGACTGGGTGACACCAAATGCCAATTGCACTACAGATCACCATTGTATTGAATTATTATGTATTCAGATCTTTTCAAGGATTTACTGAAAATATCTGTGGGATATCACTGTCTTGAATGCTCTTTAAAAGGGCCGGAGAGTGTATTTCCATACAGACCTTGAAAGCCAACTAGAGTTGGTTTGTAGGCCTCAGGGCCATTGCAGGCTTCCCACATGTGCAGGGAGTCATAGATTGCACACAAGTTACCATTATATCTTCATCTGACAAGCCAGCAGTCTTCATCAATAGAATGGGATCGTACTCAATCAGCATCAATTTGATATGCAACCATAGGGAAGGCATCCTTCGGGTCTGTGCCCATTTTTCCGGAAACATTCCAACTCTTTTATCCTCCAATATTCACAACTGCAACATATGTTCAAGCCTTTTGCACAGCTCAACAGATGGATCCCTCAATGACAGGGTTTACCCACACAAACTGTGGTTGTTAACGTCAGTGAGAGAATACAATGCCTAAAACAGTTTCACTTACGACATGATGGAACAGAATAGACTTGTCCCTGCTGCGTATCTCAATCTTTTTGTTGCTTTAAGTACATCATTTAAATCTCATTTATATTTCCTGCTTTATACTTCCTAGTTTGAGCTCTGTGGGGGAGAAATTCATTCCGATATCCACAATATCAACGAGGAATGCTGTGCAAGCTGGGGAAATAACTAGAGGTGACACTGTCTATCTCTGGGCAATCATCATATTTCTACATATAACTAAATGTAGCCCTAGGCACTCACATTTCTCCCTCTTCATGTTGGAGTGAAAATTCTTCAATCTGATTGATTAAAAACCTTCACTGCTTCTTGTTCTGTTCACATACACAACAGTCCTTCTGATGGTGGTACAATGGTCAGGGAGCAGGGCTGCCATCTGGAAAAGATGCCAAATTTGAGGAAGTCCATGCTGAGAAGCCTATGAAAACTGATTGTCTGCTCAATAAATAGCAGTAAAATCTCGTTCATTAGTATTTAATATTAGTATTTGGAGGTACACAACTCCTTATTAACATGTGCATTACTGAAATTACAAATTAATCTTTTCAATATTTTCATCAGTTACAGTTTGCATTTTTGTTTAATTTTGTAAAACATTTGATTATAGAATCATAGAATGGTTGCAGCACAGAAGAAAGACATTTTGCCTATTTTGTTTTGGTTGATTTCCTGCAAGAGCAATTCACCTTGCACTACTCTCCTGACCTTTTCCCCATAGCTCTCCAAATCTTCCCTCTTCAGATAATGGTCCAATTCTCTTTTGGAAGCCATATTTGAATCTGAATGACATTCTGAAGCAGTGCATTCTGGACTCAACTACTTGGTGAGTAACTTTTTTTTCATGTCACTATTGCTTCTTTGCCAATCATCTCAAGCCTGTGTCACCTGGTTCTCAATTTGACCACAAATGGGAACCTTTCTCCTGACTTATTTTTGTCCAAATCCCCTCATGATTTCAAAATCTTTGAATAAATTTCCTCTCAACCCTCTCCTCCAAAGATAACAATCACCATTTCCACAATTTATCCACATAACTGAAGTTCCAACTGGTTGTCTAATAGGAGGCAGGGAGTTGGTATCAATGGGTGCTATTCTGATTGGCGGTTGGTGACTAGTGGAGTGCCGCAGGGATCGGTGCTGGGGCCTCAGCTATTGACCATTTATATAGATGATCTGGAGGAGGGGGCTGAGTGTAGGGTGACGAAATTTGCTGATGACACAAAGGTGAGTGGAAAAGCAAATTGTGCAGAGGGTGTGGAAAGTCTGCGGAGGGATCTGGATAGGCTGAGCGAGTGGGCGAGGACCTGGCAGATGGAGTACAACGTAAGCAAGTGTGAGGTCATTCACTTTGGCAGAAATAGTAGTAGGAGGGATTACTATTTAAAGGGCGAAAAGCTGCAGCATGCTACGGTGCAGAGGGTCCTGGGGGTCCTTGTGCATGAGTCGCAGGTGCAGCAGGTGATCAAGAAGGCGAATGGGATGCTGACCTTTATAGCGAGGGGGATAGAATATAAAAGCAGGGAGGTCTTGCTGCAACTGTACAGGGCACTGGTGAGGCTGCAGCTGGAGTACTGTGTGCAGTTTTGGTCGCCACACTTGCGCAAGGATATTTTGGCCTTGGAGGGAGTGCAGAGGAGGTTCACTAGGCTGATACCAGAGATGAAGGGGTTAGACTATGAAGAGAGACTACATAGACTGGGTCTGTACTCGTTGGAGTTTAGAAGAATGAGGGGGGATCTTATAGAGACGTATAAGATAATGAAAAGGATGGATGGGGTAGAGGTAGAGGGATTCTTCCTGCTCAGAAAGGACAGCAGGACTAGAGGGCACAGCCTCAAGATAAGGTGGGGGGGCAGTTTAGAACGGAGTTGAGGAGAAACTTCTTCACTGAAAGGGTGGTGAATCTTTGGAATTCTCTGCCCGTTGAAGTGGTGGAGGTTACCTCGCTAAATATATTTAAGACATGAGTAGATAGGTTTTTGACAAGCAAGGGAATTAAGGGTTATGGGGAGAAAGTGGGAAAGTGGAACTGAGCCACTTCAGATCAGCCATGATCTTATTGAATGGTGGGGCAGGCTCGAAGGGCTTGATGGCCTACTCCTGCTCCTATTTCTTATGTTCTTATGTTTCTTATGTTCCTCATCCCTGGAACTATTCTGATGAGTCTTTTCCGCACCCTCTCTAGATCCTGATATCCTTCTGAAAGTGTAACATTCAGAACTGGGTGCAACACAGTTAAACACACTTAGCCTATCTAATTCTTTATCCTTACCAATTTTAAACCCATCAAACGTCTCAACTATACCCCCTTCCACCATGTCTTTGGTAGCATCTTTTTTCATGATAGAGATAGATAAAATGTATTCATTCAGTACACAAGTCATGTCCCCTTCCTCTGCATAAATCTCTTTCTGTGTCCAAAATTGGCCCTACTCCTCCTTTTACCACTCTTTTATATTTATATGTCCACAGAAGATATGTGGAGTCCCTTTTGTTATCTGCCAGTCTCTTTTCATACTTCCTCTTTTTTGTTTCTCTTATTTGTTTTGTTTTCAATTCTCCACTGAACTTTCTATACTGAGTCTGATTCTCAATTAGATTATCCACAGTATTAAGTGCATTCTTTTTCTGCTTCAGCTTATTCTATCTCGTTCCTCAGTCAGGGAGTTCTAGATTTCATCTCCCTTATCACACCCATTTGCCAGGCAGAAAATGGGATCTAAACAAGCCAATTTTAGGGAGATCTACTGTGCTGTGGTATTGAAAAGAAGCATTTGGTGTGACTGACCTATCAAATGCTGCAGAGAGGATGCGAAAGCAAAATTCATCTTGATCACAGTAAAACGGCAAAAACACTGAAAGCTGGAAATAAGCTTATAAATATATTTAGACCCTATTTTCAAACTATATTGCAAAATTACACCAACACAGTTTAAAAGAACATTGCCAGAATTTTTATGGCCGTTCTTGCCGACAAGACCTTCCAGTCCCGTCGACAGCGAACCCCCAAAGGTGCGGAAATCCTACCCATTATTTCTGAAACGTGTGCACTTGCTTTGATTTGCACGTGAGTTTTGTATTTTCAGAACAATTAATATTATTTCCCCAATTTTCAAACACATCAGGGTGAAAAGAAAAACATGCTATCTCCTTAACCAATATCATTAATATACATTCAGTAACGCAGCTGAACTGAAAAAAACACACTAACCGGGATCTGGATAGGAATTCTGAAAGAAGGATTATTTCTTGTTAAACTTTATTTTTAAGAGAATATGTTCCACTTAAAGAAAATAATGAAGAGAACATAAGTGGCAGAATGCTGGGGAGATTTTACATTCCATTGAATACTCCAATTTATTTACTTTTACATGTAGCCTTAACACAAGTGACCTCATTTCAAAACAATACCAAAACAGGATGTACAATCATCCCTTTCAGGGAACAGTAAATGTATCAGATGGTTTAGTAAGACTAAAGGAGGTCAAAGCATTTCCTTTATCGCAAATCAGTTTGATGAGGTAGCATGTTATCAGAGCATTGGATCATCCAAAAAGACATGATGCTGAGGTGATGTTTGCTGGCACCACAGCTGGAAATAAAGCAAGCAAGTATTGTCATCTCATCATAGAATGTTAAATAATCAGTGTTTGTGTATGCCAAAGGACTGAGGAACTTTGGAAGCTTTTAAAAGCTCTTCTTTGACTGATCTTTAGCCCAACATCTCTTTAGGTGACCCACTTTCAAATTATGTCTGTTATTATACCTGTTAAGTGCCTTGGTAGATTTTATTATGCTTAAGATGCTTTATAAATATAAATTGCAGTTTTCCTTGATTTTGCTCAAGGGAGAAGAAATTTCTTCTGCAGATGTCCCAGATTCACTACAATAAGCCACATTCAAAGAAATAGTTCATATTGTAAATGGTTGAGTAGTTATTGATTGTACTTAAACTGAACGTTAAGGCCCTGAAATGCCATTACCAGTAGGGGACTGGTAAAACCCTTCCCCATTACAGCATTTACCATGCACAATGGCACAGTAAAAATCAAGAGCCCAGTATGTAGGGACTGGTGACCTCCAGCCCATGATTCCACTAGTGCATCCAAGCATTAATGCACCGCACCACCTGCTGATCAATTATTTTTAATTTTAAATGCAAGATGATGCTTTGTCCTGCAACCCTAACTACAGTGCCTGGTAGGCACTGATGTAAAACTTTGAGTTTTGTCATTATTCTGCTACAACCGGTCTGTACATGTGATATTTTGTGACTTTCCTTTCAATAATAATAGCTAGTGGCTGCAAATTGCACACAATAGCATTAAGTACAGCAGCTATTCACGTGTTACACAAAGAGCACACATTAGTGGAAAATAGGTTAACCATGGTGAACACTTCCATTTAAATTGAGTAAACATAAAAGAGTTCTCAGAAGTCTCTTTCCTTTTGCTTTCACACATTGGTATTGAATAACAACAGCAGTAAAAGTGTCACAGACAAACCGCAAGAATGTGCGTCATCAAAAATGTAAGGACTTTTTCGTCTTTTATGGAAAAAAATATGAACTGGAGCACACATGTGTGATAAATAGTCTTTCATTTACGGATATGAATGTGACATAAAATCTCAGTAATCCCTCCAGCAAAAACAAATGTTTTTTTCCCTTCAGAAGAATAATTCATTTTACCACAAGGTAAATAAAAAGATCAATCGAAACAGATTATAATGGGCTACAGTTAAGATTACTACATAATATTCATGCATTTAACTTGTCATTTTCTTGAAATTAATGTTTAATTACTGGCAAGTTCAGCAGTTATTGTCCTCCTTACCAGCCCTGAGAAAGTTGTGCTTCTCAAACCACTGAAGGCTTTTATTGATACGACTGAGTGGTCTGCTAAATCCACACAAATATAATTATTTTTAAGATGAGATTTATTGAATTTACTTTCATGCATTTTTAAAGCAAGATGTAACATAACATAATGACACTATTGAACAAATAACATGCTTTTAAAACAGAGGGTATTTACCTCAAACAGTGATAAACCAGAGCTTTGCTGAAATTGGAAAAAGAGAAGTTTTTTTAATATTAATCTTTCCATTTACATATGAGTCTAGCCGAGACTGCTGGAATGAAAGATTACTTATCTATGACGAATGAGGAAACTTTACAAAATTATTGAACTACATGTGCAATGAATAGCCTGTTATTTCTCTCACTCTTCAAAATGAAAATCAGCAGTTTCAACTCGTCGAATCATAGACTCTCTTCAGTACAGAAGGAGGCCATTTGGCCCATTGAGTCTGTACTGATCACAATCCCACCCAGGCCCTATTCTTGTAACCCTCATTTACCCTGCTAAACCCCGTGACATTAGGGCCAATTTAGCCTGGCCAATCAACCTAACCTGTACATCTTTGGATGGTGGAAGAATACCGGAGCACCCGGAGGAAACCCACGCAGACACAGGGAGAAAGTGCAAACTCTACACAGACAGTGACTCAAGGCCAGAATTGAACACGGATCCCTGGAGCTGTGAGGCATCAGTGCTAAACACTGTGCCATTGTGTCGCCCACAGTGACTCAGTGAATGCAAGTTCAAAATAAAAAGGAACCATAATTGGATTTGGTGGTCATAATGATGGCTGCTACAGGAAGTGTAAGTTAAAATAATGAGATAAGGATTAAGCCACATTTTTGCCTCAATGTAAAAGGAAGCATTATATTGCATCTCAGCCAAGCAATCCTATAGTTCTTATTTACTAATATAGAGATCTCTTTAGGAAGGGAAACACATGCCTGGAATTCCCTCTGCATTTGTGCCCAGATACATCTGAAATCTGGGTGCAAACAAATTATATGATTTAAGCGATTGTAGAATTTTGGTCACTAATGAGATATGTGCATAACGGTTATATATCTAAATCTTTTTCGTCTTTTATGCAATTCATCCAACCTGCCATCTGATTCAATCATTTCCCACAGAACTGACCCAGTAGGATAGACTCCCACAACTCCCCCACACACATATACACTCACCCTAAAACTCAACCTCTCAAATTCCGCTTGTTCGGTGAGATCTATCAACTTTCAGGTGAAGGCGACTTGGTGGCGTAATGTTTAGCGCTGCTGCCCCTCACAGTTCCAGGAATCCGTATTCAATTCCCAGCTTGGGTCACACATTCTCCCTGTGTTTGCGTGGGTTGCCTCCGGGTCCGCCATTTCCTCCCACAGTCTAAAGATGTGCAGGTTATGTTGATTGGGAAGGCTAAATTGTCCCTTAATGTCAACTGGATTAGTTTGGTAAATACTTGGGATTATGGGGATAACGCCTGGGTGGGATTGTTGTCAGTACAGGCTCGATGGGCTGAATGGCCCCCTTCTGCACTGTAGGGATTCAATGATCCTATCACCTATGATTCCTGCTGGAACCTCGTTATATGTCATTGAAAGGAAACATAATAAGAGTTTAAAACCACAGGAAGAAAATGGGAATGAGGTAAATATCTGGTTAACAGTACAATAACAAAAAGGTCTCATTGTTTATTGCAAAAATATGCAGTGAGTTGTTAATTTTGTAATGCTAGATGAGAACATTCTGATTCCAAAGTGATGTGAAACTCATACATTTTAAATTATAATTTGTCATAACTTCTCCTCACTGCACCCCCACACCACCCTCATCTCTGGTTTTTCCTTCTAAAGGGAAACGTGAATCAGTGTGTTAAAATTCCTGCATGCAAGAACGAAAAAAAAACAGCACTGCATATGATCCTAATCAGCTTGGAGTTGTACCTGTGCCATTTCGAAATTGCTTCAAGAAGTTGGAATCAGTCAACAGTTCCCAAGGAGCTCAGCAAGAGCACTCAATACCATACATGTTGTGCTGGTACATTATGTATCAGCATGACTACTGAGGAAATGTGGTCTCATGCAGTAAATATGGTTGGAATGCTGACTCCCAGTGCCTCCAGATTCTCTAATGTAACAGCAACATAATCCAAAGTCTTTAGGTCAATGTTTTTGTTATCCCCAAACACCCAAATATATTTTCAACAAAATCAACCAATGCATGTGTGCTTGCACGTTCCACATTCCGAGAAGGATTATACATCGACTTATGGAACCTGTTCAAGATATAAATGTTTACGCGATGACTAACCTTGAAACACTTGCGTGCCATTTTTAACATTTCAAATGTAGTTAAATCCTCATGCAAACTTAAAATAAGCAAATTCCTTCTCCCGTACACTGTTTCAAGTCTATTATCGCTTCCTAATTTTGGACTCAATTCTGCATGGATTAGTTTTCCTATTTTTGCAGTGATCCACAATAGCTTTGTTCATTTTGTAATTCCCATCTGACAGAATATGAATTGCTAAAAAAAATCACTTGTGAAAAAGGGTTAAGACTTTTTAATGAAAACATTAAGTAACAACAGCAAACTGGAAGAGGTTCTTACAGGCACACAAAATTCATATGTTTAATAAATCTCATCTATTAATTGAGAAACTGCACCAAATAAGAAGGACAGGGACTGTCTGGAACTGATTGAGAAGGATAACTATTATTTGGGAGCTACAGTGGTACTTTGCGAAATCAGATTTGAGCAAACTTAATTCAGTTCTTAATAGGACCTCATTCACTGCACAAAACTAGACAGCTTGATCAATTCGCATAGACAGAGAGAAAATGAGTGGACAGACACACACAGCTACAATTGTCATCTGGACTCAGGACTTGAATTTACCACCTGCTGGTTCGTGAAAGAGATCTTTTGAATTAATTAAGGTCATGGTCACTCAGGGTTCAGTTGTTCCTACTATCTTGCCTTCATTCACTGCAGTGTTTCCCCAGTTAAGCTAGCCTACCTCCTTGGACCCTGATGTGGAGATTTAAAAACTAAATTCAAGAAAAATACGTTTTTAAATGACATGTGTGTACAAACTAGTTCAATGCTTTTAAATTGTAGTAAATCCTTCCAAACTCACAACTTCTACCACCTAGAAGGACAAAGTCTTTCAAACAGACACCACCATTAAAATAACAACAAGAAAGTGCCAGTGAAAGCAGTATCACCACACCAGTTGTGCAATGAAAAGAAAACTAAATATCCAATTTATTCATGAGGACACATCACCTTTTTCTTCCTCGTCACACATCATCCCGACTTTGAACTGCGCACCATTCCTTCACTGTTGCTGATCAAAATCCTGGAATTCCCTCCCTAACAGCACTGTGGGTGTACCTACACTAGATGGACTGCAGCGGTTCAAGAAGGCAACTCACCACCACCTACCCAACCGTAATTATGGATGGATAATAAATGCAAGCCTAGCCAGCAATGCCCATGCCTCATGAATGAATTGTCATCCCAAAATGGCGCTGCAGCAAGGCAACTTCTTGCAAGCTGTGCTCAGCATACCTTCTAATTCTATCTTTGCTCTCGTTCTATGCTTCTAAAACTTGATTCTAATTCTTTAAAACTCTCTAACGATGCTGTACACTACATTCTGCATTCTCTCATTTCCTTTTCACGGTATGCTTTGTCTGTATACAGCACATGAAACAATACTTTTCACTGTATACTAATATATCTGACAATAATAAATCAAATTTTAAAAAATATAAAAGGATTTTTTTAAAAAGCATCCTGGATTATAGCATTTTAGGATTGGGATGTGAATCCACTATTTGGAAACAAAGCACTCCCAACCTTTTTTAAAGTTAGAGTTTATTTATTAGTCACAAGTAAGATTTACGTTATCACTGCAATGAAGTTTGGGGAAGGGCAGAGAAAATGACCAGTTCTTTTATATAATCACCACCATTAAAAACACAACAAGAATGTGCCAGTGAAAGCAGGATTACCACACCAGTTGTGCAATGAAAAGAAAACTAAATACCCAATTTGTTCAAATTATGAGGAAGTTCCTCATAAGTGAGTTGAAATTATGACTCCAAACTATCTTCCTGATTTACGACTGATTTGTTTATGTATTATTTCCAATTAATTAAGCATCTGCTTGATGAATGTTGTGCTCACCAAAGTGTGTGATTTTTGTATTGGGAATTCAAGCACCAAAGAATGAAGCATGTTCACAAATGTTTTGGTAAGGCTCAGCAGATTCAAGTTTACAATTTACTCTAATCATAACCGGAGACTATCTCTTAAAGGGCAAAATAGTATTTTTGCAATTTTCTATCTCAGGCATCCTTTAGTCTTTGTGAAAGATCACCAATCTGGGGAAGTGTTTGTGCTGTGGAACCATTCCACTGGAGATTGGATTGAGTTTGAACTTATTTCATTGCGGATGCTTACAGTAAATATGGGTCTCACTTCCCATTGATTTGAGTTGGATTTGAATCCAGACCCAAATGTGAAAACTGGGCATCTCCCTAACTTCTGCTTATTCTTCATAATCTATATGCTGAGAAACCAAAAATCTACTTTTAATATTAAAACAATCAATGCATCTATCTCTAGATTAAATGATTTTATGTTACGCATCATTGAGTTGCTTCGGAAAAGGCCTGTCGGACATCACTGAGATTTTTACAAGAAACTCTTCAAATTCACTGTGATATTTCTTTGCGTAATGAGTTGCTTTGTGTACTTTAGTTCCATTGTGAAAGTTATCTTTTATTTTTGCAGCAGTAACTCTGGCACTTTTACTATGTATTCAAGCAAAAGTTAGCTGTTGCATCACATCAGAGAACATGAACGTCTCTAATCTATTCATTTAGAAACACTGACATCAGGCAGGGTACAGCACATACAACAGTTTCAGAACAATTCTCAATGATTGCTCAATTATTAAGGCATGATTTTAGCCACTTTTAAAGATTATAGACCCGACTGCCAGTCCTCAATGGTTGTCAAAGAAGAACAGTGCTAATATATTACTTTATCTTCTTGCAACAATGAACACTTTTAAAGCACAGATTTATGATACAATTCAGTTCCTATTGAAGTTCTAAGGATGACTTATAAATGTAATAGAGTTGTAAAACTGAAAAATCTCATGCAAGGTCAACGGGCATTTCTGTGGTCCATCATTTGCCTGCTCCAATGGAGCGGGGGGAGGGCGTAGAATTCCAGCCACAGAGTTTTACAGCACAGGAAAAGGTCCTTCAGCCCACCATGTCTGTGCAAGTCATCAAACATCTATCTATTCTAATCCCATACTCCCATTCAGTCCACTCTTTATTCATTTCCTGGACTTATCCCCAGAACATTTCAAGAAATGTTTGTCCATTCATAGTGAATTTTCTTTTTTTAAAAACCAAGTGCAGCTCTTACGTAACAATAAAAATGTTATTATCAATGTAAGATACACACAAGTATCTCAATTTCTCCTGATAGCAATTGCTTTCAGATAGTGGCAAAAAATCAGTTAATATTTCAGTGCTTGCGACACTCAAAAATTGCCATAATCGTGTAACCATGGGTTATAAATTGAGTAGTCATCTGGAAAATAACCTATCTCAAGGTTTTGAAAGAATATGCAACATGGATATATAAAGCTAAATATAAAAGGGGCTTGGACACAAATTAAAAAGAAAAACTAAAAAGATTAAGGTTCAATTAGAAAGGCAACTATAGGTACATTCCTCTTAGGGAGTGTTGTGAATATACTCTTTGGAGGATAATTCATATTCAATTCTGAAAAGAAATGGATCGCTACATTTATCTATTTCAAAACCTTTGAAGGATTTTTCTTTAAATCCTTACTTTGGAAAAAAATTGAGTTTCCTCTCAATTCCATACCAACCACTGTGATCTGTGTAACCTGTGGACCTTAAGTGTCTTCTCTTCATTCAGCCAAGGAAGTAGTTAAATTTTACTTTACAATAACTGTGTTACCTCACACTCACACTGAGGAACAATCATCTTTGTTAGGCCTTAAGATGTTATACACTGCATTAAACATTCTGAATAAGGCAGGTTGCTAACAGCAGAAATTAAATATTAATGCAAGGTCACAACAACCAAATAAAACCACGCAGCTCCTTCAAGATGGGACAACTCCAGGACATTTTTCAAGTTGAATGTTTTTTTTTAATGAAGTATTTCACCA
Organism: Carcharhinus amblyrhynchos; assembly: GCF_965287045.1. Classification (NCBI taxonomy): domain Eukaryota; kingdom Metazoa; phylum Chordata; class Chondrichthyes; order Carcharhiniformes; family Carcharhinidae; genus Carcharhinus; species Carcharhinus amblyrhynchos. The sequence goes on from NC_137336.1 coordinate 45,555,866, forward strand.
AGGTCTTAAGGCATGAACATAAAATTCCAGGTGGGATTCTCCGACCACACCCGCCACAAAACCAGAAAATGCTGCCCGATTTTGATTTGATTTGATTTATTATTGTCACATGTATTAACATACAGTGAAAAGTATTGTTTCTTGTGCGCTATACGGACAAAACATACCATTCATAGAGAAGGAAACGAGAGAGTGCAGAATGAAGTGTTACAGTCACAGTTAGGGTGTAGAGAGGAATCAACTTAATGCAAGGTTATTCAAAAATCTGACAGTAGCAGGGAAGAAGCTGTTCTTGAGTTGGTTGGTACGTGACCTTAGACTTGTGTATCTTTTTTCCGAAAAAAGAAGGTGGAAGAGAGAATGTCCAGGGTGCAAGACTTTGTGCATAAGATTTTGATGGGTATAGATAGAATGAATGCAAGCAGGCTTTTTCCACTGAGGCTAGGGGAGAGAAAAAAACAGAGGGCATGGGTTAAGGGTGAAAGGAGAAAAGTTTAAAGGGAATATTAGGGGGGGCTTCTTCACGCAGAGAGTGGTGGGAGTGTAGAATGAGCTGCTGGATAAAGTGGTAAATGAGGGGTCACTTTTAACATTTAAGAAAAACTTGGACATGTTCATGGATGAGAGGAGTGTGGAGGGATATGGTCCAAGTGCAGTGGGACTAGGCACTGACAAGAAGCTCAAAAAGACCTGTTTCTGAGCTGTAATTTTCTATGGTTCTATGGTGCGTGGGGTCCTTAATTATGCTGGCTGCTTTGTTGAGGCAGCTGTAAGCGTAGGCAGAGTCAATGGATCGGAGGCTGGTTTGAATGATGGATTGGGCTACATTCATGACCTTTTGTAGTTTCTTGCGGTCTTGTGTGGAGCAGGAGCCACACCAAGCTGTGATACAACCAGAAAGAATACTTTCTGTGGCGCATCTATAATAGTTGGTGAGAGTCATAGCTGACATGCCAAATTTCCTTAGTCTTCTGAGGAAGTAGAGGCATTAGTGGGCTTTCTTAACTATAGTGTTAGCCTGGAGGGACCAGAATAGGTTGTTGGTGATCTGGACACCTAAAAACTTGGAGCTCTTGACCCTTTTATTTCATCCTCATTGATGTAGACAGGGGGTATGTTCTCCTTTATGCTTCATTAAGTTGATGACAATCTCCTTTGTTTTCTTGACATTGAGGGAGAGATTATTGTCGCCACACTAATGGGCCTTTGTGTGGTCCACCCCCTGCCTGTTACAATTCCTGTGGCGGGCAGGATGGGAGAACTCCCCACTACGTCATCAAAGTCCTGAAATTGATCTATTGTTTAACACACAGATCATCATATATTTAAAACCAAGGGAGGCAATTGTAAAATATTTACTTTTATCAATGTTTTGATGGGAGTCAGACTCTCCAAATGCATTCATAGCATTTAGTATAATGAATAGTAAATAAGGTGACAACAGCTTAAATTTTTATTGCATCGTTAATACAGAAACATAGGGTGCAATCCTCTGGCCGCCCTTGCCCCAAAACTGGAAAACCCCACCCGAGGTTAATGGACTTTTGTGTGTTTTGCCCCCTGCCGCTATGGTTCCTGTGGCAGGGGGACATGAGAATTCCCCCCATAGTTAATCAAAAACTAACACCAAACCAAATGTGGCAATGTCAGGAAGGATGGTTGAAGAAGTACGTTTGAAGGAGGATTTTAAAGGATGAAAGAGAGGTAGGGATCTTTTGGAAGAGAATTTGGAAAAGTCAAATGAATTCAAACATTTCCAGCTAAAGTGTATGAAGTGTTGATGTTCTGATAGCCTGGAGGCAAATTCTATGTTAAATTTAATTCCCTGGGCCTTTCTTGCAAGATATCCAGTGAAGAAAGAAATTTCTTGGTAAGGTCTGCAACTGAAAGGATTCATGTAGACACAATGAGTTAAGGAGTATTTTGTGTATATACCCACACACACACACATATGTGTATTAATAGAGACACCATGGGGTTTTATGCTATTTACTGTTTGATACTACAAAGGCTACATAAGTATGGTGATGGAAGGAGTCATTAATTGTGCTATCAAGTGGCACTTACTCAATAATAACCTGGCTCACTGATGCTCAGTTTAGGCTCCACCAGGGTCACTTAATTCTGACTTCTTTATAGCCTTGGTTCAAACACGAACAAAATAGCTGAATGCAAGAGGCGAGGTGAAAGTGCCTGCCCTTGGTATCAAGGCAGTCTTTCACCAAGTATGGCATCAAGGAGCTCTAGTAAAACTGGAGTCAATGGGAATCAGAGGAAATTCCTCTGCTGGTTGGAGACATATCTGGCACAAAGGGAGATGGCTGCGCTATTGGAGGTCATTCGTCTCAACTTTGGGGCATCACTGCAGGAGTTCTTCAGGGTAGTGTTCTCAGCCCAACCTTCCATGATAAGGTCAAAAGTGGGGATATTCACAGCTCAATTTATAACTTTTCAGATACTGAAGTAGTCCATGTCCAAATGTAACATTCAGGCTTAGGCTACAACTAACATTCATGCCACACAAGTGTCAAGCAATAACAATTTCCAAAATGAAAGGATCTAACCACTGAGCCTTGTCATTCAATGGCATTACCATCGCTAAATCTTCTACTATCAACATCCTGGGGATTACCATTGACTAGAAACTGAACTGGATTAGCCAAATACTGTGGCTAGCAGAGCAAGTCAAAGGCTAGGAATCCTGTGGCAAGTAACTCACCTCCTGACTCCCCAAAGACTATCCATCATCTACAAGGCACAAATCAGGAGTGTAATGGAGTATTCCCCACTTGCCCAGATGGGTGCATCTCCAACAACACTCAAGAAGCCTGACATCATCCAGGACAAAGAAGCCCACTTGATTGCTACCCCTTCCACAAAAGCTCAATACGTCCACCACTGACAAACAGAGGCAGCCATGTATACCATCTACAAGTTGCACTGCAGGAACTCACCAAGGTTCCTTCAGCAGCACCTTCCAAACCAATACCCACTACCATCTAGAAGGACAGGGACACAGATATCTGGGAACACCACCACCTAGAGGCTCCTCTCCAAGTCACTCACCATCTAGACTTGGAAGTATGTTGCCATTCTTTCATTGTCACTGGATCAAAATCCTGAACCTCCCACCCTAACAGTACATTGGGTGAATCTACACCTCAGGAACTGCAGTGATTCAAGAAAGCAGCCAGCCTCTTGTATCATCACCTTCACAAGTGCTACTAGTGATTGGCAATAAATGCTGATCTAGCCAGCGACGTGTCACATCCCATAAATGAATTTAAAAACACTAGGTGATCATGTGTACATTAGGATGACATGTGCACAGGAGGTGATGTATTGGTAGTGAAGGCGATTTCTCCCGACATGGGCAGACACACAGCATGCTAAGATCTCGTAGTAAATGGTTTAACTTTTAGTCCTTTGTCATAATTTCCATGTGACCCAGCAGCTTTACACTATTGATGGTAACATTGTAAATACAAATACACAAATAATTAACACAGTGTGGATTTTTCTCAGAATATCACACAGCAGATATTTTTTTCTCAATCATTACCATTGCCTCTACTGAGATGGGAGTTGATGGCTGCATCTTTCTCTATTGAAGACTATAGTAGATTTTATTTTTAATATCCCTTCCAGGTTCCTTTTTCCCTTACTATCCTGAAGGCACTGAGATTATTAATGGGCCAGCTCAAGCAATTATCCAGTATTCCATCCAAGTGACTGTACTTTATGCGTGAGCCTGAACAGTGACGGGACATCATTTAAATCAGATACTTTTTCACCAATGTGCCATCCATTTGCATCAACATACCATTCATTTGACATCATGAATTAAAATATTTGTGGGTAGAATTCCTTTCTTGTGATGTCACTAATCTTGGAATTTCATGATACCGCATAATGAGAATTTTCCATACAAAATGTCTGCTTCTAACCATCCCCTCTGAAGTACTAAAAATGAAAGAATCTTTCACTTATGTAACAAACTTCCAAAGGATGCCTCAAAGTGTTTCACAGCTAAGAAAGTGCTTCAGACGTGCAATCACTCTTGTTGGGTAGGGAAATGCAGCAGCCAATTTGCATGGGGTAACACCCAGATAATCTGCTTTTAATTGTGCTGACTGAGGGATAAATCGTGGCTTGGGCACTTGAGTAATTCTCCTGCTCTTATGTGAATAGTGCCACGGGAACTCTAATGTCTACCTACGATGGCAAAAATGGCCTCAGTTTAACATTTCCTCCAAAATATGTCACTTCTGTGCTGACCCGCCAGGCAAGATTAAACCTTAAAAGTCCCTAGACTCAGACTTGAATCCATGACCTTCTGACTCAGAGGTAAATGTGCCTCCACCGAGCCAGGGTTATGAGGTTATGAAGTAACTCAAGAAACGCAAGCAGCCAGACATTTCCCATTATGGCATTCAAAAATGCTGGAGCAATTCAGCACAATATGTTTCCTGTTAGTAGTACTTTCTTGGCAAATGTACCTCAAAAAATGTTGCTCGTGAAAAATCATGTGATGTAATCAATTGGGAATGAATGTCTTTACTCAGTTTCCTATTCCTGCTTCACAAGACGTTCGAGTTGTGGGGGGGCAATGAGGGGGGGCGGGGTGGAGAAGAGCCTTGCAAGAGAAAGAAGACAAAGAGAAAAGATCAATGATCCTGGAAAAAGAATTTTTGAAGTGCTATGTTGCTAATACAAAGAGTAACAATGCAGAATTCCGGAGTGAAGTGAAGGAAAAAAGCATTCACTTCACAAACATAATTCAAAGATATTAATTGGCTAAGCAGTTTCCAAGCTGGAGGCGTAGGTGAGGCAACATGCACAAGACTGGAATTAAATTTTTTGGTTTGGATTCTCAGATTTTGAATGAGTTTTTAATCATTTTTTGCTTCATGTTTCCAAGCAGTGTGATGAATACCTGCATGACATGACCCCAAGTCAACAGATAAAGGATCAGTACAAAAAACGGAACTTGGAGGAGTCAGCAGACATTTAGGAGCAAGCACAGCACTCAGCTTTGACAAAGTTTAATTGCTGCTGGATGCAGCCAAAGGCAGGAGAGACATACTTTTCCCAAGCAACCGGAAAGCTCTTGCTGACACCAAGAAAAATTGGTTGAATGTGGACAAGGGGATGAACAACAGGAGTATCTGGTTTTGGATGCTGTGCAGGACATGATTTATTAAACAAATGAGGTTAGGAACATAAGAACATAAGAACATAAGAAATAGGAGCAGGAGTAGGCCATCTAGCCCTTCGAGCCTGCCCCGCCATTCAACAAGATCATGGCTGATCTTCCTGATTCACTTATATCTTGTGGTATAATCCCCATCCCTTTCACTCCATCAAATATAATCCAGCGCATCACTCCTCACACCCACTCAATTTTCAGCACTACCTATCTTTTACTGGCCATGCACTTCCTCACCTCTCGTGTCTATCTACTCACTCAAAATTCCTGTGCAATTATACAATGTCTCATTGTTACCCTCACTGAATGCAATGCTTCCACTGAGTGAAAACATAGTCCCTTACAGTTTTGCCTTTCTGCTCCTTGTAGAAGAGAGTCCAAAGTGTTTCTGTGTGCACGTATGTGTGTGAGAGAGAGAGATAGGGAGGACTAGAAGTAGACTTGCAAAAATAGTCAAGCACATAGATGTAGAGGGGGCAGTTTTAAAGTTAAATGCCACATCTGCAACCTTCACAGTCAGGTAGAGTGACGGGCAGCATGGTGGCACAGTGGCACAGTGGTTAGCACTGCTGCCTCACAGTGCCAGGGACCCAGGTTCAATTCTGGCCTTGGGTGGCTGTCTGCGTTGAGTTAACGTGTTCTCTCTGTGTCTGTGTGAGTTTCCTCCGGGTGGTCCGGTTTCCTCCCACACTCTAAAGATGTGTTGGTTAGGGTGATTGGCCTTGCTAAATTGCCCTTTCATGTCAGGGGGATTAACAGGTTAAATACATGCTGCTGGTGCAGGTTTGATGGGCTGAATGGCCTTCTTCTGCACTGTAGGAATTCTATGATGACAAATTTGCAAGTAGCCGGTGACAGGATTAAAAATATTGCTGACGGACTTGCTGGGCAGGATTTTCCAGCCATGCACACCCCAAAAGCGGAAAATCCTGCCCGAGGTCAATGGACTTTTATATGGTCTGCCCCCCACCCAATACGATTCCTGTGGCAGGCGAGGTGGGAAACTTCCTTCCACTGGCTTTATTTTATCAATGACTGAACTATGAGACTCATTCACATCCAAGACTTTTGTCTTGCTCACATTTATGTTTACAACAGGAGTGACTGGAGATGCACAAGGACGAGTTCTCAGATGACCTTATTCCTCATGAGGATGCATAATTACAGGATGTACAGTCATGCGCCAGCTTAATAATCCCACTTTGATGATCGACTTACACAGCGCGTTGGCTTTTCCCTTCATGATTCACAATTCACAAGAGAAGGACTAATGACAAGGACAGCTGTATCGGGGACACATTCCTCTCCAAACAGGACACAGATGCTGAATCCTGGAGGCAATTACTGAAAGGGATAATATAAGAGGATCTACAAGATGACTGACAGACTATGCACACTGCACACATTTCACAGTGATGCAGTAAATGCAGGTGTTGGGTCCATATGATGTGAAAAGAAATTCAAAATTCTTTTGCCATGTTTAAAATCTAGACTTCTTGCCAAGGCAAAAAAATGGCTGTTACAAGTCACATAACCACAGGACAAAGAACAAAGACAAGTATAGCACAGGAACAGGTCTTTCGGCCCTTCAAGCCTGCACTGATCATGTTTACCTATCTAGACCAACTGCTTATATCCCTCTATCCCCCATTTGTTTATATGACCATCAAGATAAGTCTTAAATGTGGCTAACGTAACTGCCTCAACCACCTCACTTGGCAGTAGATTCCAGGTCCCTGCCATCCTCTGTGTAAAAGATTTCCCCCCTTATCTTGAACTTGCACCTGCTTATAATTGTCATTTCTGCCCTGAAAAAAAGCTTCCAACTGCTTGTCCAATCTATACCTCTCATCATTTTATAAACTTTTATCAGGTCGCCCCACAGCCTCCGTCTTTCCAGGGAGAACAATTCCAGTCTATTCAATCTCTCCAAATAGTTAATACCCTCCATAGCAGGCATCATCCTGGTAAATCTTTTCTGCACTCTTTCCAAAGCCTCCATGTCTTTCTGGTAGTGTGGAGACCAGAATTGGGCACAGTATTCCAAATGTGGCCTAACCAATGTATTATACAACCGTATCATAATTTCCTAACTTTTATATTCGATGCCCCATTCGATGAAGGCAAGCATGCCTTATGCTTTCTTCACTACTTGTGCTGCCACTTTTAAGGATCTGTTGACCTGTACTCTCAGATCTCTTTGTGTACCTATGCTCCTGATTGTCCTGCCATTTATTTTATAGCTCCCATCTGAATTGGATCTACCAAAATGCATCACCTTGCATTTGTCCAGATTAAATTCCATTCGCCATTTCTCCACTCAATTTTCCAGTCTATCTGTATCCTGCTGTATTCTCTGACAATCTTCATCACTGTCTGCAACACTGCCAATCTTACTGTCATCTGCAAACTTGCTAATCAAACTAGCTATGTTTTCTTCCAAGTTGCTTATATATATGAGAAAGGACTGGCCCTTTGTTCTGGAAGCTACCAGCAGGAGTTAAAAGAACAAAAGAATTTCTCCTTCAGATTGTGGAATCTCACATCTTATTGCACAGACCCCTTTTAATCAATGAAAGTGGAGGAAGAGCAGGCAAAGTGGCTTCTCAACCTGAATCATCATTAAAAAGAGATCAAAACTCATTATACCGTAAGAAATAACAATAACCACCTTTTGCCTAAGGGGGAAATAATGGAATTTTGACCAGAGGCACAGAAACTGATTATTAATCCATAATTAACCATGAATGGGCCATGTCACATGATGCAAGCCTCAGACCTTAGAATCATAGGATCAGACAGTCCAGAAGAGGACCTTTGGCCCAGCAAGTCTGCACCAACATGCTATAAACACCCGAATTCCCATCTAATCTCATTTATTAGCACTTGGTCCATAGCCTTGAATTTTATGGCATATCAAGTACTTATTCAGGTACTTTTTAAAGGCCCTGAGACAAGTTGCCTGTATCAAGCTCTCAGACAGCGCATTCCAGAGCACCTAGAGGAACCCCATGCAGGCACATTCTAACCATTGTGCCACTGTGCTGTCCGTCACTCTACCTCTTGACTGAGGGTTACAGATGTGCCTCTTGATAGAAAGGTTTTTTTCCTCACATTCCACCTAAACCTCCTGTCGCTCACCTTGAACGTATATCCCCTCATGACTGATTTTTCAAACAAGGGGAACAGCTGCTCCTTATCCAGTCTTTCCATGCCCCTTGTGGACAGTGTTAACATTACATAATAAAACACAAAATAAACTGGACAAATTCAGCAGATCTGGCAGCATCTGTGGGAAGAGAGGTGGAGTTAATGTTTAGGGTCCATATGATGCTTTGACAGAACATTAACATCTTTGGTCTCACGGGCAGTCTGCTGTTTAACATCCAACTGATGAACCACCAAAAAACAGAATTCCAGGCAAAACATTTCTCCTCAAAGTCTGTTTCTGTTGGAACATTTCCTAACATCAGCTGCAGAACTGTGTATTTGCTTCTTCATGTGGAATCGGCACCCAACTGTAATGCAAACTCCATGGCCAGAATTTTACCGCCAATTCTGGGGCGGGCAACGCTCTCAGAAAGGCATCCCCTGTTGGCCTAGGGTGGGATCTTACAAACCTCAGTCGGGCAAGGTGGTGAAATTCCAATACATATCTCCAGACTTCAGGCAGCTGAACTTGAGCTCCTAAGTGAAAGAATTCCTCATTGGACATTGACCTCTCGGACTCTGGAAATCCAGTGAACTGATATTCATTTTTGTGGCTCTTGTACTTTTACTATCCATAGTTGTAAAATTAGTTTTTCTCTCCACCACTCCTCGCCCCTCCACCAAACCCCCCTCTTCCCCCGCACCTCCTTACTGTGATGATATGTCAGAGAATGAGACATTGTGAATACTGCTCCTCTATGTTTTGAATGTAAAATAAACTAGCATATGAGTTATTCATAACACAAGTTTCCTGCAAGTTATCAGATGGTTTGGGAAAACATACCCCTGCGTACTTCAAAAATCATTCCTTCTGCTTTCAGACAGTTTGCGAGAGGAAAGAAGTAAAGTTTGCCTGTTTCTTTCCAATCCATCTTAAAAGGATGGCAGATATTTTATTCATTGTGTTACAAATCTCCTCCAAGCTGGTCAGCAGTAGAGAGGTAGGAGTGTGTTGGTGATGAAAGTGTCATGGGAAGTGGGAATTCCACTCAAAACACACCCACTTCTCCCAAAATCTCCTTTATATTCTTCCTCCTCCACTTCTTTGGGTGGGATAGAATCCCTACAGTGCAGAAAGAAACCATTCAGCCCATCGGGTCTGCACTGACTCGCTGAAAGAACATACCATCTAGGCCCTCCCTACTGTCCTATCTCTGTAATCCTGTGCACTCACCATGGTTAATCTGCTTAATCTGCATAGTTTTGGAGGAAACTGGAGCACCCAAAGGAAACCCACACAGACACGGGGAGAACGTGCAGACTCCACACAAACAGTCACCCATGGCTGGAATTGAGCCCAGATCCCTGGCGCTATGAAGCAGCAGTGCTAACCACTGTGCCGCCCTTAAGATGACTGATGACTGCTTTGGTTGTCATCCAGCTTTATTCGCACTGCTACACAGTGTTGTGCACATACAGCGCATCATTGATTCGGATGCTTTTGCTAACAAGTATTGAAAGACATTGCCAGATTGATCAAGCATTTCCAACATGCCACCTGCTCGATGATACATCTGGTGGTTATTGGTGGGGTTTCTCACAGGTATCATGGACCAATTATATAGGGTGTATCCCTTATTTCCTATGAGCCAGACTTTTCATGTGCCTCCTGATGTAAAAGGCCTGGAATGTTGGACTGCTGCATCATGAATCTATCGTGATAGCCCCCAGGGAATATGTCGCACAGCTCCATGAATCACTACTTGCGGTTGCCCTTCCTTGAGCACCTCTCTTCCTGTGCACCTTCTGATCACACCTCAGCATGTTGTCATGAATAGTGATTAAGTCAGTCATTGGACATTGTCTCAGAAAAACATTCCATCCTGCTGGTTCTTGCTTGAAAACTTCTAAAACATCTCAAAAATTCTCTGTGCTGACTAGGCATTCTGTTAAGAACATAAGAACGAGGAGCAGGAGTAGGCCATCTGGCCCCTTGAGCCATTCAATAAGATCATGGCTGATCTTTTCGTGGACCCAGTTCCACTTACCCACCTGCTCACCATAACCCTTAATTCCTTTACTGTTCAAAAAATTACTTATCTTTGCCTTAAAAGCATTCAATGAAGTAGCCTCAACTACTTCACTGGACAGGGAATTCCACAGATTCACAACCCTTTGTGTGAAGAAGTTCCTCCTCAACTCAGTCCTAAATCTACTCCCCCTTATTTTGAGGCTATGTCCCCTTGTTCTAGTTTTATCCGCCAGTGGAAACAACTTCCCTGCTTCTATCTTATCTATTCCCTTCATAATCTTATAAAAGATCTAAGATCTCCCCTCATTCTTCTGAATTCCAATGAGTATAGCCCCAGTCTACTCAATCTCCCTTTATAAGCCAACCCTCTCAACTCCAGAATCAACTGAGTGAATTTCCTCTGCGCCCCCTCCAGTGCCCAGTATATCCTTTCTCAAGTAAGGAGACAGAGGGAAATGAAAAAGTTATTGACTGAATTGAGCCTTTCTTGAAACCCATCAATCTGAATGAGATCCATGAAGTGCCCTCCTTCTCACTGGCAAGTTTCCCAAGGCTCAGGAAACGCATGCTAGAGCTGTCAGTTCAAAAGAATGTGTGAATCAATTAGAAATCCCCTCAATACCATATAATTATGATGTTAAATGCTGGGCTAATTAGTGACTCCAACCAGCAGGTTACTCTCACACAGTCAAAGATGCCTCCTCTGCTATTAGGAAGTGATCATTTTGGACTGGGTTCCTGTCATGTTCCAATTCTCCTCTCGCTTGACTATATACCTGAGGCCAACCTGTCCATTCTTTGACATTCAACTTGGCCTCCTGATGCCTTACTTGACAAACAAATCTATTTTAAAAAGCCAGCTGACCAGATTCACTTTCCTCCACCAACTTTGCCACTTTGACAGAGCTCTCAAATAAACTGAATGAACTTTGGGTTATCATTAATTAATATGCACTTTATGGAGAGGCAATAGCCTAATGGTATTATCGCTAGACTATTAATCCAGAAACTCAGCTAATGTTCTGGTGACTCGAGTTCGAATCCCACCACAATAGATAGTGTAATTTGAATTCAACAAAAGATATCTAGAGTTAAGAATGTACTGATGACCATGAACCATTGTCAGTTGTCAGAAAAACCCATCTGGTTCACTAATGTCCTTTAGGGTAGGAGATTTGCCATCCTCACATGCTCTGGCCTACATGTGACTCCAGAGCCACAGCAATGCAATTGAGTCTCAACTGCCCTCTGAAATGACCTAGCCAAGGGCTACTAGGGATAGGCAATAAATGCTGGCCAGCCAGCGATACCCATGTCCCATGAATCAATTTTTAAGATATGTTGAAAAGCAAAGGTTTTCAAATATTCACTGATGTACTCAGCTAGGAAGGGGCAATAGAATCTTTCAAATAAGGAGGAATCCAATAGCCAGCTCGACTGAGCTATTGTTGAGGCAGTGATGTGAACACAAAGGAAGTTGCCATGCAAAAGCTGTCGAAGAGCTAGATAATAGTAAGTTTTTAAACTAAAGGCCATTTAAACCCTGTCCCCTGCTGAGAAATTGCAAATCAATTTAAATCTTTTCCAAATGCCTCCAGCAGTAAAATATTTAAATTTTGTTCTATTCTATCTATAACCCAAAATCAATGTTTATTCATTGCCCATGAAGGGGAAAGATAAAACTACATTCCATATAATTTTGGCTATAGAAGGAATGTTAATCTTTGGTATTTAACATTTCTTTTGCACTATTCTATTGTGCATCCAAGAATTTGACACAGAAATTATAATTTACACGTTTTTATTGAATGTTGCTTTTAAGGCATTTACTTGAATAACATAATTCTTGAACATTTACATGTTGTGAGTTCTGGCCAAGAGACTGGGAATGTAATTTAACTTTGTGCTTCCACTATTGCTGTTCTAAAAGTGCCCACCAGGAGATGCACAAAGGAATGGTAGAGAGGGAAAAATCATTTCTTTCCTTCACTGTGAGGAGTTGCTTAATTTTAAGTCTGACTAGAACGCTGGTCTCCAGATCTGTCAGTGGGAGGCCACCTCCAACCCCTAAATTGGTGCCACCACTTCTGGAGACCTGGAGTCCACTGGAAAAGCCCAGTATGCCCCTTTTAATTAGCTACAATAGGTTCTTAATATGTCATGTAACCCACTGCCCACCCAACAAAGGAACGCCAAGGATGGCAATGGAATTTTCCAGTCAAGAGACTGGGGTTGGGATTTTCCAGCTGCACTCACTCTGAGACCAGAAAATCCCACCCGAGGTCAACAGACCTTTGCACGGTATAACCCCCGCCCACTATGATTCCCATGGCAAGCAGGATGGGAAAATTCTGGCCTCAGTGTGGTGGTGAGAGCAATTAGCAGTGAGTTCCCTGCTGATCGGTGGGACCAGAAATCAAACATGACCTTACATTTGGATGGTCATTAATTATGAATTGACGAGTCGTTCTCCGAACCATATGTCAGGGCAGTGAATGATTCGTCTGCCCTGCCGTGGCCTAATGGAGTCAAAGGATTTGCCATCATTTATAACCACAAGGCAAACACGCATATTATTCTTCATAGCCCTGCAGTATAGAGAACCAAAGCTGACATGGCTCGAAGGAAAAGTAAGATGGCACCAGGGTTCAGCAATGATTCCCTTGGGGCAGTCACACATGGCGTGTGCCAGCACCAGGAAATTTTCTACATGAGGGAAAGTTCCAGGAGGTCCAACAACCTCACCTCGCTGGCCTGGGAAGCAATTGAGAGGGAGTTCTTCTGGCACCTACTCAAGAAAAGTCAGCCAGTGCAGGAGGAGGATGTATGATCGCACTATCAGGGTAAGTCATCATTCAGCTCACTCCAAACTCACACTCTCATCATGGCATTATGCACTCAGTGTATCACTCAACTCAGCTATCTCGCACAATATTAGTGGGAGAGATGTCAGCATTGAAAGCCTATTCACCAGCATTTCATCTACCTTTCTGCACAAACCCCATCCTCAGCGCTTACTGGCAAGGGTTTAGCATACACATGGTGTGGCACATAAATGGGAGGGAAATGGGATTCTGACAAGTTACGTTTTTAATGAGCATTCATGACATGATAATGCATCCAAATGGCATTCCTGACGTTGGCAGAAAGAGTGACCCATCATCACCCCATGTAAGTGGCAAGAGGAAAATTCCGACTCATTTTAAATTTTTTTTTTAATTGAATCTTAAAGTTACACAACTAATGCAAGAGTGGATAAGGCAATCCCAAATCCATCTCCTTGCTAGCTCCAAAAGACAAATTCAAATTGAATCCAATTCATGGTCCCCATAAGAGAGGCAAACAAGATCCAAGCTGACAAGAAAAGAGAATTACACCCAATCCTGGGCTTGATCTGATGCTTGATCTCAATCAAAATTCTGACTCATTTTTCCACCGGTGGGAATCCACTGTTTATCCTCTCCAAATTTCCGGCACCGCTGGCCAGACTGGAAAATTCCATCCTCATTTTTATTTAACATTGACATGCTATAGGAATTACTGACAAATTTGGTTTGCTTTCAGTGTTTTGTTCAGCTGTTTATATTTGTAGTGAAGTGACGGCAAGTGCCCTAAAGTGAAAACAGGCATACAGATGGTGGTTATAAGGAAAATTTTAAGGATCATAACGTTATTGACATATGAAAGGCCTGATTTAGTTAAGCTCTCCATAATGAACTTTGGCAGGCAAGGGATTTTAGCATTTTCCCAATGATAGATGTTAGGCCAAATGGTCTATAGTTTATCACTTTTTGTCTATTTCCTTTCTTGAATAATGATGTTATATTTGCCATTTTTCTATCTGTTGGAACATTATCACATTCAGAGAGTACTTGTAGGTGCGGTTTACAGCAGGTCATGAAGCACAAGGTCTAGCCAAGAGAACTCGCTGAGGGAATACAGCTAAGTATTGTTCTGGAGGGAAGGGGGTGCAGGGGTGGGGGTGCGGGGGTGGGGGTGGGGGAGGGGGTTTGGGGTGGGGGGGAAAGAGGAGACAAGACTATGTCTGGGCAGTTCTGCCACTTCTCCCTACATTTCCATCTGGCACTGTCAGGGGGCAGTGCAAGGGGGACTTCCATTAGGGACATTTGGGATGAGGTGAGGGAGGCATTCTGTGGTGATGGGGGAGGGATCCTTTGGTTACTTTCATTCAGGCTTTCAGTGGGACAGCCTGATGTCATGGGACCCGCCTCCAGGATTAATTTTGACCATCTATTCAAAAGGAAAAGCGAATAAAATGGCAGTGCAACCAGCAGGCTTTTCCCACCCAAGTTGACATTGTCAAAAGGAGAGAAAGCTCTGCCCACTGTCACTGTAGCCACTTCTTTTAAGATACAGACATTCAGGTCCAAGGAATTTTAGTTTGCCTTTAGTTTCATTAGACTTGTACATTTTCTCCTATGATTGTGACTGTTTTAAGTTCCTCCTTCCCTTTTGCCCTCTGCTTTTCATCTATCCTTGGGATCTTCTACTACGAAGACAAATTAAAAAATAATTTTTCAAAGTTGGTGCTATTTTCTCATTACCCATTATTCTGTCCTTGAGCCCTTTGCATTTACTGTTGGAGAGCATCAGTGCAAGGCCAAACTATTTTGCTGTTCACAAAGTGGATTTTCTAAAGTGATAAAATGCAGCAGAAACATCGAGATGTTAGCTAGCAGCCTGATTAAAAAACCAACAAATAACTTGCACATTCCAAAGACCTTTTAAATAGCAAGTAATGAGGGCCTTTCTGCCCATTCACGCCATTGTGGAGTGCAATTTCAGCACATGAAAGTGTGAAGCACCATGAAGCATAAAACTAGAGTATGAGTCCCACAAAACCCGCAGAACCCTAATTTGAATATATTGTTCTCGACTTTAATATAACTAACCTGTGCTCCAGCTATTAGCCTTTAACAGTAGCACAGACAATGCACTTCTGGATTCAAATGCGTACATGCTTCCAGTCAAGCATATCGGGAACTTAATGGCTGCTAAGCCCATGTGCCTTAACACAATCTTCCCAGCTCCTTTACCTGGATGGATCGGATAAGATTTTTCTTTCACCTGGTATGAACAAGCCAGGTCACAGCTATCATTTGTGTGTGACTTTGTGTACGTCATTTATTGTCTGGCATTGTGTACATCAGATATTCTGTAACATAGCGTACTTCAGATATTGTGTGACATTGTGTGCATAAGATACTGTAAGGCAGTGTACATCAGATAGTCTGTGACGCGGCATTTATCAGATATTCTGTGACGTAGCGTTCATCAGATATGCTGTGACTTTGTGTACATCAGATATTGTGTACACAAGATATTGTGTGATGTGTACTTAAATGAATTGACAAGCATTATTTTGCATTTATACCTCCCAAGTCAATTAAAATGGATTTGGCAAATGTGTATAGTTATACACACACTTATTTATATGCCATTACACCAAGAACACAATGTCTAACTCCAGAACAAAGTATAGTGTCCCTAAAGAGATGTGCCCCTCAATTATATTAACCCCTTCATATTTTAATACAACTTCTGGATAGATTAGATTATTAATTTGTTTATATACTTCTGAATTTTTCAGGTGCTATAAGCACCTTAGAGACATGTAAAATAAAGCATTTTCTTTAGTGTCCTCTGAATCATCAGGACAAGATGCTGCTCAAACTGAAATTACTTCACATCAGACAGGCACCAATAAGGTCATGAAATGAGGATAATATTGTACATAATAAACTGTGTTCACATCAGAAGGATTCATAAGTGTTCCTGTAGGTGAACTATTGTAACTAAGGAGACTCCCTTTCCACTATCAGTATTTACTCTCTCTCAATTTTGATTTCCAGAGGAATAGAAGAGTCTCTGGCTAATCCTATCAAACCAATCCAGATTTGCAGAGGTTGCAGACACATAGTTCAGATCATTTGTTTTAAAATTAATGCTTTGAAAACTCAAATACCATCCATGCATTCCTTGCAAGATGTTTAATATACATAAATTTAACAATCTTTCCAACTATATTTAATAACCGAATAAACTGTTTACAAGATCCTCCAAAGAACACAGTTCTTTGAATTTCAAAGTGTACATCACATGGAAATATTTCAGCCAAAAATGATAATAGGATATAATTATCTGCCAAAGGATCTGACCCTGGGTGGTTGAAATTGGAGGCAGAACACTTTTGTTTAGGCAATAATTTCCTACTTATGATTATGTAACACACTTGTTAACTTAAAGCATAACTCAGCACAGCAATCAGGAGAATGCAGCTGAGAAGCAACCCCACAATGGGACAGAATAAGAGATCGCAAAATGATTTGGAAACTGAGATAAATTTGAAGATTAAGTACATTTGAACAATTCACTGATTTTTTTTTGTTAAGGAAAGCTGAACTGAACACTTTCTTTAGTGAAGTAACTGTTTAGGAGTAACTGCCAAAATCTACATCATATCTCATTTTTCTGAATAGATTCTGGCAAATTCAAAATATTTACTGAACTGGAACGATGTTTAAATGGCATCGTAAATGCATATGAAAGACACAGGAAGATCAAATAAACGCACAGGCTTTAATTCTGAGTTCAAATGGAAATAACATTTACTTCTATTAAATTGTTTCTTAGGAGCTTTTTTATATATATAAACCAAATGAATTGCTGAACAAAAATGAATTCAAATTGAAGGAGGCTCCTTCCCTTAATGAATCAATAGAGTTTCGTTATAAAGGATCCCAGAAAATCTAGCATTGCATTATAATTATTATAATTATAATAACCTCTCCAGGCGTGAAATGATATAAAAAAAAGTAGGAAGTTTTTTTTATATCTTTCACATTATTTGTAAATACAGCCTTCCTTCAAAAATAAAGTACAGGACCAATTAAAACAAGTCGATTCACGACGTAGAAAAACAATTTGCAGTTAGATTTGGCAAAGTAGCTCCTAGAAACCCATGGCTGCTTTGTCAAATCAACCTGTCCTGCAAGAGCTTCACTTGAAATATTATCTAATGTGGCTGTTCGATTCCACTATGGCTCATCAAATCTCTCTGAAACTCTTTACTGTTACTTTAGTGATCTCAGTCTTGTTTTGGGCTTCACTAAATGGAAATTATTAAATAGCAGCATGGTAACACAGTGATTAGCACTACTGCCATACAGTGCCAGGGACCTGGGTTCAATTCCAGCCTTGGGTAACTGTCACAAACCTGGCTGATGTTAACTGCGAGGGCGTCCCAACTTGGAAACATCAGTTTGTGGTGGTGTATAGTTTTGTCTGCAGGAATGGTGTAAGGGGCCATGTGTGATATTCAGTGAGAAAAGTGATGAGCCCAGTTGTAGTGTAAAACTTATTAAAGACTGTTTATTACAATAAAGAAAAGACACATAAACATGAACAGGACAATAACAATCTAAGACAGTTATATATAGGACTGCTAAACTCAGCCACAAAGTTTACGTAGGAATTACCCCTCTGATCCAAAGTATTTTACAAGATCTGTACTCTTTCAGGACTTCCCACTGCCCAAACAACACCTAATCTAATAGATCTATAAACAAAGGCTAGCTTATAATTACCACACTGTATCTTCATGGTTCAGTGATGATATGGGTTTTAACTGCCTCCACATTTGTACTCTGCATGCTTGCTTCTGGTCTGCTAACAAGCACTGACTTACAAGTTGCTAGCTGAACTTTGCGCCTCAGGCTGCTAGATGGATACTGCCTCCTGCTTCCATAAAGCGGTTACCAATTATATCATTGCTTCCCTTCGAAGACACTCTCTGTATATTTGGCTGTCTGTCCCCTTGGCTTCTGTTAGCTCTGATATTGTAAGAAGTCTCACAATACCAGGTTAAAGTGCAATAGGTTTATTTGGTAGCGCAAGCCACAAGCTTTCAGAGCACTGCCCCTTCATTAGGTGAGTGGGATTTGTGTTCACACAAACTCAATTTACGAGACAATGGTTAGAATGCGAGTCTTTACAGATAATCAAGTCTTAAAGGTACAGACAATGTCAGTGGAGAGAGGGTTAATCCCAGGTGAAAGAGATGTGTATTGTCTCCAGCCAGGACAGTTAGTGAGATTTTGCAAGCCCAGGCAAGTTGTGGGGGTTACAGATAGTGTGACATGAACTCAAGATCCTGGTTGAGGCCATCCTCATGTGAGTGGAACTTGGCTATCAGTCTCTGCTCAGCAATTCTGCGCTGATGTGTGTCATGAAAGCCACCTTGGAGAACGCTTATCCAAAGATCAGAGACTGAATGTCCGTGACTGCTGAAGTGTTCCCCAACAGGAAGGGAGCGCTCCTGCCTGATGATTGTTGAGCGGTGTTCATTCATCCATTGTCATAGCGTCTGACATCAACATATGTATGTCTTCCCTCAATGGTACCATTATCTACCCCAAAGTATTTCCTATTAACAGGATCATGTATTTCTGTTATTATTGGGATTTCCATCCTGGGAAATATCTTTTAAAACACTGGTGGCTTTGGACCTGCTGGCACATACATGACACATCCCCCTTTTTAAAAAATGAAACGTCGGAATTTGAGGACCTTTCATTTCTCAACCCTTTCCTTATTTGGGTTACAAACATTACAACATTCAAAAACATGCATTAACATTGAGGTTACTCTATAAATTTACACCCACTCTTCCCAGAAATCTTTTTTTTACACTCAGGATAACGTGTCTGCAATGACGTTTTGTCTCCTGGCCACATGGAAGATTTTTAAGCTGAATGGTTGCAATTGCAAACTCCATCAGAATAATCTGGTGTCCGGTCTCAGAATTTTCCAGAAACATTAAAAGGTTGTGGTCTGTATATACAGTTGTCTCCGCTGGGTTGCTAGCAACATAAATCTCAAAATGTTGTGGTGCTTGAAGTCTCATTCTTAATAGTCAAGTACTTTTGTTGGCGCTGATTTCGTTTACTTGAGAAATATCCCACTGGTTTTTTAAAGCTAAGCCCATCTTCCTGCGATTGCACAGCTCCTATCCCTATGTCGTTAGCATCCACTGCTGGTTTGAACTCCTTGTCGTAGTTGTTAATACTGGACTTGTCATCATCTCTGTTTTGAAATGGTTGAACACAGTTTGACAGTCCTCTGAGCAGGTAAAGTGCTTGTAAAGGTCTGAGAATGGTGCTATTCATATGGCGAAAATTTGGAATGAACTTCACTGGCTCATCCTTAGAAATCTTAGAATCTCTTCTCAATTGGTGGGTTCAGCAAAACTCCAAACATGCTGTACTTTTGTGTCTTGCAGAGCCATTTGGTCATAGGATGTAGGAGCAGAATTAGGCCATTTGGCCAATCGAGCCTGCTCTGCCATTCAATTGTGGCTGATAAAGTTTCTCAACCCCATTCTTCCACTTTTTTCCCGTAACCCTTGATCCTATTACCAATCAAGAACCTATCTCTCTCTCTCTGTCTCTCCTAAACGTATTCAATGAATTGCCCCCGCCCCCCAGAGCCTTCTGTGACAATGAGTTCCATGGATTCACCACCAGAGTTTTCGCTTTGCTTGGAGGCTGTGCCCTTAGTCTCTCCTACTAAAAAAAATCTTCCAAATATCCACTTTATCCAGGCCTTTCATTATTCTGTAAGTTTCAGTGAGATTCCCCCCATCTTTCTATACTCCATTGAGATACTAATCCCGAGTCCTCAGATGCTCCTCTTATGTCAAGCCTTTCATTCCTGTGGTCATTCTCATGAACCTCTGCTGGATCCTCTCCAAGGCCTACGCATTCTTCCTTTGATACAGGGCCCAAAGTTGCTGGCAACATTATAAATATGGTCGCACCAGAGCCTTATAAAGGCTCAGCAGGACATCCCTGCTTTTGTATTCTAGTCCTCCTGAAATAAATTATTGCATTTGCTTTCCAAACTACCAAATCAACCTACAAGTTAACTTTAAGAGAATACTGAATTAAGACTTCCAAGTTCCTTTGCACTTTTGATTTCTGAATTCTCTCTTCATTTAGAATATATTCTATGCCTCTATTCTTTTTACCAATCTGCATAATCACACCTTCCCGCGCTGTATTCCATCTACCACTTCTTTGCTCACTCTTCTAACCTGCCCAAGTCCTTCTGCAGTCTCCCTGCCTCTTCAATACTACCTGTCCCTCCACCTGTCTGCAAAATTATCTTCTATCATCTGCAAAGTTAGCCACAATACCCTCAGTCCCTTCATCTAGATAATTTGTATAGAGTGAAAAGTTGTGGTCTCAATGCTGACCCATGTGGGACTCCACTAGTCACTGCCATCCTGAAAAGGACTATTTTATCCCCATACTTGTGCCTTCTACCAATCAGCCAGTCTTCTACCCATGCTGGTACTTTGCCTTTAACACCGTAGGCTCTTTTCTAACTCAGCAACCTCCTGTGCGGCACCTTGCTGTGTCTTGCGAATTACTTTCAGCCATTGCTGTTCCGCTGTTATTCTTGCTAGGATCCTCTCCCAATCAACTCTGGCTAACTCCTCCATCACGCCTCTGGAGTTGCTGCTCTTCAAGTGTAATACTGATATGATTTTAGCTTCTCCCCCTCAAACTGCAGGGTGAATTCTATCATATTATGGTCATTGCCTCCCAAGAGTTCCTTCATCTTCAGCTCCCTTATCAAGTCTGCCTCAAGATCCCTTGTGTGTCCCAAGTGTGAAATTTACGCCTTAGCAAATTTGCCTTTTGCTAGGTTCATCACAAGTTTGGATTGGTGTACGGTGTCAAACAATTTCTTTGGGTGGCACAAATGCTCTTCCCAACTCTGGGAAATCATCAATGTTAACAGTACAGTGACTGAAACCTCAAATCACTTGGTTCATGGGCCACTGAAAAGTAATGGGAGCATTCTTTATCCTGAATAGCATTACTTCAAACTGACAAAGTCCTTGTGGTGACACAAACACAGAGACCTCCTTTGTCCTCTCAGTCAATGATATTTGCCAATAGCCCTTTAGAAAGTTGATTTTACTGATAAATTTCAATCATCCAGTGCTCTCTATGCAGTCTCCCAAACATGGAACAGGGAACAAATCCCTCCTGGTTACGACATTCACCCACCTGTAGTCCACGCAAAGTCTCTGGGTTCTCTCTGACTTGAGCACCAGAATAGGGGAACTCCAGTCATTAGAACATAACTCAATAATATCATTTCAGAGCAATTACTCAATTTCCTTTTGAGTGTGTGATGACTTAGAAGTTGTTTGATTGGAGCAGTTTCAGCCACAGCTATGTCATGTGTTGCTAACCCCATTTTACCTAGTTAATCCCACAGATACAGTTTTAGGACTTCAGTAACTCGATCAGTTCACTCTAGCTCTTAGAGATGATTTAACCACTGGTTTAAATTTCCCAGTACTTCCACAGCACTTAAATTAATTTTAAGGAAGTCACTCCCCCTGCTCTATGACGAACCTGATTTCATGCTTGTTCTGATGTACACATATGTATATATACCAGTAATAAGGAAGGCCTGTAGATAAAGAGATAATCAGCCATGGATATCTAAGGAAATAAAGGAGGGTATCAAATTGAAAGAAAATGCATACAAAGTGGCAAAGATTAATGGGAAGCTAGACGATTGGGAAATCTTTAAAGGTCAACAGAAAGCCACAAAAAAATTATGAAGAAAAGTAAGATAGATTGAGAGTAAAGTAGCTCAGAATATAGAAACAGATAGCAAAAGTTACTACAAATCTTTTTATTCCGCAGGTGGAGGTCCACCTCGTTGTCAAACGAGGGGCATGCACACGGTGGGTCGTGCGTGGGCTGCTCTTGGAGGTTCCGGGAGTGGCCTAGTACTTCGTGTCGGTGTGTGTGCTTGATCCTGGACCGGTAGACGGGCGCCGCAACAGCTCGGTGACTAGCACTGCTGGCTGTGCAGATACATGGATTTGGGCCTGTGTCTGTGGGAGTTTGTGCATTCTCCCTGTGGTTGCATGGGTTTCCTCCGGGCGCTCTGGTTTCCTCCCACACCCCAAAGATGTGCTCTTAGGCTGATTGGTTTACTAAATTGACACTATTCTCCCCTGAATCTGGCTAAGTTAGGGGTTCCACTTGTAGACACGCAGGGTAGAATAGGTGTAGGGTGATGCGGCGGCGCGGGCTTGTTGGGCCGAAGGGCCTGTTTCCCATGCTGGGTTGTTCTTTGTTAATATATAAAAAGAATGGCTCAGGTAAACATTGGTCCATTAGAGGATAAGAAGGGAGATTTAGTAACAGGAAATGGCTGAGGCATTGAACAGGTAGTATCGGTCTTCACAGTGGAAGACACGAATAACATGCCAAAAATTGATGACAAGGCAGCTATGCTAGGTGAGGACCTAGAAACAATCATTATCACTAAAGAGATAATGTTGGGCAAGCTAATGGGGCTAAAGGTAAAGTCTCCTGGTCCTGATGGAATGCATTTCAGGGTGCTAAAAGAGATGGCAGGAGAAAATAGCAAATGTACTTCTGGTAATTTACCAAAATTCGCTGGACATGGGGAGGTTCCAGAAGATTGGAAAACAGCAAATGTGAGGCCAATGTTTAAAAAAGGTTGAAAAAAGACAGGTAACTATAGGCCAGTTAGCTTAATTTCTGGAATGGGGAAAACGCTTGCATCGATCATCTGGACAGAAATTGTCCCATTGGGAAGACACAGCACAGGTTCATGAAAAGCAGGTCAGGTTTAACTAGTTTAGTGGAATGCTTTGAGCACATTATGAACGTGGTGGACAAAAGTTAAAGTTTATTTATTAGTCACAGGTAAGGCTTACATTGACACTGCAATGAGGTTACTGTGAAATTCCCCTAGTTGCCACACTCTGGTGCCTGTTTGGGTCAATGCACCTTTCAGACCTTGGGAGAATGTGCAAACTCCACACAAACAGTGACCCAAGCCGGAAATTGAACCCAAGTCTGAGTCCTTGGCACTGTGAGGCAGCAATGCTAACTACTGTGCCAACCAATGGGGAACTAGTGGATGTGGTGTATCTGGACTGCCAGAAGTCATTCACCAAAGTGCTGCACAAAAGGCTGCTGCATAAGATAAAGGTGGAACTTGATGTCTATGTCGATATGCGCAATGTTCTTGGAAATTCTCTCCACTTGGAGCCACAGTTTGCGGTGTCCATGGTAGCCATGATGTGGAGATGCTGGCGTTGCAACATTTTCTCCCAACGCCGGCATCTCCACATCATAAGACAAAGGTCCACAGCATTATGAGTAATGTATTAGCATGGATAGAGGATTGGTTAACTAACAGAAAGCAAAGAGTGAGGCTCAGTGGGTGTTTTTCTGGTTGGTGATGATGACAACTGGTGTTCCTCAGGGATCAGTGTTGGGAGCACAATAGTTTACAACGTATGCAGATGATTTGGAGTTGGGGACCAAGTGTCACCTGCAAACCAATGTTTGCAGATGACACTAAGAAAAGTGTGCAGAGAACACTGAACATCTGTAAAGGGATCATAGATAGTTTAAGTGAGTGGGTAAAGGTCTGGCAGTTGGAGTACAATGTTGGTATGTGAGGTCATCAATTTTGGTAGGAATAACAGCAAAATGGACTATTATTTAAATGGTAAAAAAAACTGCATCATGCTGCTATGCAAAGGGACATGGGTGTCCTGGTGCATGAGTCACAAAAAGTTGGTTTGCAGGTGCAGCAGGTAATTAAGAAGGCAAATGGAATTTTGTCCTTCATTGCTAGAGGGATGGAGTTTAAAAACAAGGGGGTTATGTTGCAGCTGTATAAGGGGCTGGTAAGGCCAAACCTGGAGCACTGTGTACAGTTTTGGTCTCCTTACTTGAGAAAAGATATACTGGCACTGGAGGGGGTGCAGAGGAGATTCACTAAGTTGACTCTGGAGTTGAGGGGGTTGATTTATGAAGAAAGGTTGAGTAGACTGAGACTATACTCATTGGAATTTAGAAGAATGAGGAGGGATCTTATAGAAATGTATCAAGTTATGAAGAGAATAGATAAAAGAGAAGCTAGGATGTTGTTGCCACTGGTGGGTGAAACTAGAACTAGGGGGCAAACCCTCAAAATAAGGGGAAGCAGATTTAGGACTGAGTTGAGGTGGAACTTCTTCACCCAAAGGGTTATGAATCTGTGGAATTCCCTGCCCAGTGAAGCAGTTGAGGCTAACTTGTTGAATGTTTTTAAGGCACAGATAGATAAGATTTTTGAACAGTAAAGGAATTAAGGGTTACAGTGAGTGGGCAGGTAAGTCGAGCTGAGTCCACAAAAAGATCAGCCTGATTTTATTGAATGGTGCAGCAGAATCGAGGGGCCAAATGGCCTACTCCTGCTCCTAGTTCTTATGCACGTATCACACTTGGGAATGTCTTGAGCTTCAAGTGCCGGATAAAGTGGCTTTAATTGTGAGTCACCCTGCTGTAATTCAATTAACCTCTTAATTGAACCCAACAGAACCACTTTCTACGTCTGTTCCATCCTCAGTTACTCTGCTAAAGGTGGTATAACCTGATCTCATTGGCCTCACCCTGGGTTCGTAATGCCTTCCTTTTTTGTCTTAGCTGCTGAGCCTGTGATGCTGTCACTACTCAATCCAGAATGGACTGTCTGTTTTGTAGTTTCTCTGTGGTTGGATTTTCTATTGGCTGCTTGACCACAGCAGGCATCACAACATCTGTGATCCTGTTATATCATTCCCTAGAATGAAGAGAATGCCTGCAATGGGTAGGGTTTCAACCATGCCTACCATGTGTTCTCCTATCTTCAAGCTACTTTAAGCTTATTTTTATTAAAGGTAATTCTTTTGATTCTCCATGAATGCTATGCAACAAATATCTCCATCCCATAACATTAACAACTGACTTGCACCAGTATCTCGTAATATTTGAACATTTTTTTCCCATCCTGCCCATATGGAAATATTTTACCACTGTCCACAAAGGGTGGAATTTTCCAAAAGATTCCTAAGTGTCATAGTGTGAAACTGTGGAGTCCTCCGTGCCGGTCTTTTCACGGAGCTCGGCACAGCAATCTTCCGGCTCTCTTGTCAATTTCTTTGATGGCTAGGTGTTTTGCACTGGTTGGGGGGGATAGGGCACTCAGGTGCCACTGCGCAGGGTACCCTGATCTGCTGGTGCACCAGGAGACAGACAGACACAGACGCACACAGACTAATAACGGCCTTGAAGTGCAAGAAAAATACACAACACAGGGAGATTCCTGAAAATGGGAAGTGTGGAAAGACACAAAAACATTCCTTGGCTGAAAGGGTTACAATAACCAAACAATACAAAACCTAGTTAAATAGTTCAAGTTTTATTTACTGCATTTCATTTACATACTGAATTACTGATACCTTTGTAAAATTGAATTACACAACCTTTACATATAATGTTCCTTATTCTTACCACAGGTAAGTCTGACAATCACACAGGAATGGCACAGGAGAGAGTCTTATCCGTCAAAAAAGGATTTGTCCTTGCAACACACCTGCACGGAAGTGGCTTTTAATTAATTCACTGGGATCAGGAAAATTACAAATGGAAATTCAGATACACAGCTTAATTGGAAGCTTAATTAGAAGGAGTTAACCAGAAAGGAGATGTTCATTGCAATCCTTGCTTACTTGTTATGTTAATATTAGGGATTCCGGCAAGTCTGACCTTCTGGACTGCACAGTAAGAAGTCTCACAACACCAGGTTAAACTGAACTACACCAGAGGGGAAAAAAAAGGAGGCTCTACACAATTGATGCCTTCTTGAAAGGAATTCAGGCATTGTTATCTGGAGTGTTGTCAATGGGTTCCCAGCAAATCACTAATTCACACTGAATTGAGACAGAGAAGGTCTCCTTCTGGCTGACGTATATTTTGAAAGTTAAAGTAGAAATCAAAATGCATGAAAAATGCGAAGTTAAATATACCAAAAATAATTCAAGTTCAACAGCCAAAACAAAGTGAAGTACTATCACAAAAGAAAATATTTTTTACTAATTAGAAACGGCAAAAGGAAATTTTATAAAGGTAACCGTAAATGAAAATAAAAGATGGGCTACATGATGGGAACCAAAATCAGTTGGTGCAAGGGCAAATATCTTTTAAAAAGAACAGCTCTCTCTCAGTTCCTTCTCGGGCGGATCAATAGTATATAAAGGGCTATATAAAAAAAATCAACATTGCATTCAGCACATATTGATAAACAGTTAGGCTGAGTATCATCCCCCAAATAATCCAACTAAACTCTAAAATACTAAAGAAAACGAATCGTGCACCAGACAAATCATTCCCTCAGGTCAGATGTAATGAGTAACAAGTATCCCTAATCTGTAGTGTATCGCAGAAAGAGAAAATCTGAAACAGATATACTGGTTTTGGTAAAAGATTTTGTCACTTGAATTCAGTTGTACGTAAGGAGGACCAGGTTCAGTTCTACTTGTGCACGCTTTATTAACACAATAAATTTTGCACGCCGGAAGAACGATGAAGTGACCAGCCATGCAGAGACATTTTCCCAATCACACTTGCCCAACAAAGCCTTTAATTTGATACCTAAACTCACCTCTGCACTAATTTCTGAATAATTTACTCCATTACTAAACCCCTTATTTAACAAACTATATACTGAAATCATTTAGCAGAATCAAAAACAATAGACTCGTTAAAAATAGTTGGTCTCTTATGTGTTGTCCCTCAAATTCCACACACAAAAGCAATTTTTCAATGACTGATTCAGTGGTTGTTAAATATGTTGAATTAACAGCTTCGATTGTCAATACTATAAGTGTGTGCCAGTATAATCCCGACATCTTGCACAGAGTATCTAGTCACTTCTTATTATAGAGAAGCCACAGTTTCTGCCCCTCCCCCTTTTTTTTAAATGAACTAAAATATAGTTACACTTAGTTGGCAATTTACTCAGCAATCAAAAAGTACAGCTAATTCCAAACAATTGGCTGGAACCCTAGCCGGAATTCTCCCAAAAATAACCCAAGTGTCAAATTTGCTTGAAAACTGGGGTAAATCATGCCAGTTTTTCCAGTGTGTTTCCTGAAATTAATCTCCCGCATTGTGTGCGCAGCAGAGCCACTGGTGTGATTATCACCAAAAACCAGGGAGCAAGGCCTATTCCCACTGAAGAGTTGAAATTTACATGATGAGCAGGGCCCCATGTAATAAGTCTTCAGAGGTTTAAGTCCCTTCACCAAAATCCCTTTATTTACAAACTCTTACAGTAGCACACAGAGTGCTAGTAGTTAGCAGTCTAGCTCCAGGGGTGACAGGGGAACTGACCCTCCTGGGTACAGGTATGGACAAGGGAAAGACTCCCTGATTGGCCCATCAATTGGACCCTTAATCGGGTAGTTCATACTCCAATAGGCCAACCTCAATGGCCTGACTGAAATCATTACACCCTGTGCATGCACACATCTCTGGGAGAGCCTAAAAGGACCTCCCAGCATTGAGATCACTGACTTCACATGCATTGCTGGCCTCTCACCAATCCCCCCCATTCCCCCACGGACATCGCTGGCCTCCTGATCCCTTCCTCCCACAATTCACACAAATAGCACTGTGCTGCCATGCACACCCACTGTCTGCAAGCATTCCCCCTTGCTGTTTGAGAGCCTTGAGCCCTGGACACAGTACCTTGTTGAGCAAGAACCAATCAGCACCTTGGGAGATGGCTCATCCTCTGTTGAAACCAGGTTCCCTTTACACTTCTCATGGAATTTTTATTAATTGGCCCATGACTGGCCCAAACTGACTAAGCCTAGAACCCCTAACAAGCCGCAGTTGTATATAAACTGCAATAATGGGCACATAGCCAGTCACGTCAGGAAGATGGCTGGAAAGAAACCTGCCCCAGGGTGCTGCCAGGCTGACCAGGCCCAACTGGTGGTCACAATGGAAGAGACGTGTCAGCTGCTGTTCCCCACTTAGGGCCATCACCCAAGGGGTCGCACCATAAAGACACTGCAGGGGGAGAGGCAGCTGCAGTTAATGCCAAGACCTTGTCACCTCAGTGCGGGCAACAGTCTCAGAAGAAACTGAACAACTTTCTTTGGGCAGCAAGGGTGAGTCTGCATTCCATTCTGAAACTTACACGTGCTGTACTAACAATATCAAACCGTGCTCAGACACCTGAAGGGCATCTAACAACACCACCCCCCCCACCACATGAAGTGCATGCAACCTCTCCCCCTCCCTCAATCAGTACTCCCCTCCAGTGGTGACCCTTGGCAAGCCCCCACCCCGACCCCGAGGTCAGCATGACTGATCCGGCACAGGCATCAACCACACAACCCACCAACGCAGGGATTATGTGGGTCATTTTACCAAAGAGGCTTCTGGGTACTTATTGGTGAGCACATCACTGCCGCTGAGGCACATCGGGTGGAGGCAGGCACATCCGAGGGATCGGGCACACGGAAATCTGCCGGAGGTGAGGAACCAGCTAGCACCAAGCCAGATGCCGGGCCTCGGGCTTCGTTCATCCCAAGCCTGGTGGAGATGCATCAGCAAACCTGTGGAGTTGTGGACGGGCTGTCAGCAACCATGCTGTGACTGCAAGGCCGTTTAGAGTCGTCGCAGGAGCTGGTGACGGCACAGCATGGTAATCAACACCGCAAAGTTGGCATCCGCAGTGGAAAGTCTGAATCAGGAATTTGGTCTCATGGGTGACAGGGTCTAGGCCATCCTGGAGACACAGCGGGCCACGGCAGGGACACAATGGGCCATGGCCGAGGGTGTCCCCAGCATCCAAGAGGCGCATCAGTCCGTGGCCATGTGTGTCCAGGGCATGTTGGAGACACTGCTGGCCATGCCTGGAACTCTCGCTGGCATCCTGGAGACACAGCAGGCAAAACTACGAGCCTCAACAATTTAGTCCAGTCTCAGGGGGCCACCGCTGAGGGGCTCCAAAGCTTGGCTCACTCACAGAATGCTGTAGTGGAGGGGATCCAGAGCTCGGCACAGTCTCAGAGGGCCAGGACTGAAGGATCACAAACCATGAGGCAACACATCTGGGCCTCCAGGACTGGCAACACCATCCAGCTGCTCTGGCATCCAATGGAGTGTCCCCAGAGGCTCTGGATACCCCAAGGAAGAAGGAAGAGCTAGCGCCCATGCTGGGGCCTTCCAGCCAGGTGATCACGGACATCCCAATTCCCCCTCCTTCCTCACACCAAAGCATTTCAGGGCCTGCTGGATGAACAGGGTGGCATAGATGCAGTGTCATCCATAAGTCAGCCAGGGCCGTCCAGGTTCCAGCCACCCAGGGGACAGCTGCCAAGATCACAGCTAGACACCTCCACCTCTGGTGCGCAACCTGGGGGAGCACCTAGATGAAGCAGTAGGCCACACAAGATTAAAAAGTTGTAGGTTCACTAAGAGAGCACAGACAAAGGTCACCAGTAATCAGGGTTAAGTTTTGTTCAATGTTAAAAGCCAATAAACTGTTTATTTTCACCTCACAGCTCTGACTAATCTATCTTGGATTCTTCCCCCCATAGAATTGAATGCTCCCTAATCCCAAAGGTGCAGACTCCTGCGCTGCACAATGCTCGGCTAAATGTTATAGACTGCCTGCCCTACTTACCCCACCAGCCATTGGACCCTTAGTCAAAAAGGACCCCGTCAGGTGGGGCCTTACGCCTGTTCAATGCTGCCACACCAACTCCCAACTTTTATTTAGCAGTTGTAAACCACACCAAAGTGACATCATGCCAGAGAGCTGTGAGGTGCTACCAAGGGTGAAGGTTGTTGTCCCGGACCCTCTAATCAGATGGTAAGGTATGTAAATGCATGCAAATATCCATTACACTGATTTTCAGCGTGGTTCTGTCAGCGCCAAAAAACTAGGGTTGGGAGACGTTATTGGGGCAGGAACGCGTGTGCACATCAGTCAAAGCGAGAATCTCCTGGCCAGCTGCGCTAATTTTTTTTTAAGAGCAGTGGGAGGGAAATTGGCCCCCTATATACAAAAACGTCGCTAACAGAATTTATTGCCAATACTTGTGCAATAATTTTAAAGCCAATTTCCAAGGTCACCACAGAAATTTGAGTCAGAGATTTCAACACTGATTTTTTTTTTGCATGTTGACATTGTAACCAGCAAACAAAAGTTTTAGCCCTGGATTCAGGCAATGAACATCCCAACCTCACCCCGTGATATATTTCCATGTGTTAAAAAACTTGGAGGATCAAAATTAAAAATAATGTTTCCATGGCAACACTTTGGCAAATCAGAGTCAAACTGCACACGAATCAGCATCGTTTTTCCCCTGCAGTGTAAATTGTTGTGATAGTTTGAAATTTGCAATTCTTGCATTTGTCCTGGTGTGTGAAACAAAAAGTTTCCCTTTTCAGTAATACTCAAGATTTTAAAAAGTAGAACTATGTCATCTTCTAAAATAATTGCATATACTGTTCATTGCAGGACATGAACAAATGGACTTTCATGATGTAAAGAAATGTATGGATACATTTGGGAAGACTGCGAAGATCCCTAATATTTGTGCCTTATTTTATTTGCCTTCAATCTAACCATTAATGGAAAGGAAAAATGCTGGTTAAAATATTTTTAAACTAAAAATAGGATGATATACAATTTTGCAGCGTCATCAGTTCGAAATGGAATTTCTGCAGAATCCAGGCATCACTGGGAAGGTATTTTTTTTAAATTCATAGTCTCCCCCAGTGCCATGCACGTCAGCTGGAAAGAAAACATTTAAATATGCTTTCACCACACTTAAAACAATGACACTTGCCAATCCAAATGGATGGAAATTGATGGAAGATTTTACAGCAACGTTACTGTCACTTTTTTTTGAAAAAAGGACTTTGTAAACAGCATAATACTTGTTTTAGGTGCATTCATTGTTAAAACATTTGGTAGGGCTGCTGCTATAGTTCAGTGGTTTCTGTCAAGCTACCAGATAATATAGTTATTGCTGCAGTCGGCAACTGGTATCACTGCAGCTAAGAAACAGAATTAATTTTAAAAATGGAACTGCACTGTAGTTCCAAAATGTAACCAGACATTTCATGCACTAACTTCCATAAACTGCACATCATTGCACAACTGAAGCAAATGAAGCTTCCTGAAGTAAGAGACTACGTGGGAATATTTTGGAAAGTAAAGTTAATAAAGTAATGCCTCTAGCCTTGTGAACTCCATCAATTTTAGTCAGGGAGAGCAAATTTCAGAATTTTTTGATAGACCTAATTTGGTCAACAAAATTGACAGTCAGCCTATTTTGGAAAGAACTATAACCCATACAGCCTGGGAAGAAAAATGGAATAATGCAATATTACATCCTCTCTGTCGAGATTCCAGCAGACAAACCACAGACTGTAAAATACTGGTTAGTAATTTTCCCTAGAACCTTCTTCCTCAAGTCTTAAGGCTTCTTTATAATTCTGGGGGACTAAATACTTATTTAAAAAAATGACTTCATAATTTACCTTAAAAGATATATTTAAGAGATATGAACTATACCTTTATTCAAGATATTTGGCATGTGTGCATTGGAAAAAAATATTTAAGTATTACCAGTCATTCATTTTCACTTCAATTTTTAAAACATCTCTTGGACTATTAATACTTTGCACTGTATACATGTGACAATAATCAATCAAATCAAATCAGGCTATTGTTTTCAGTTTTTGGCACACTATCACTGGTTATCTATAATTAAAGCATCTACTAAAGCGACAGCAACTGAAACAGTGTGTTTACATATCATAATCACTTATAGCTGCATCCTAGAATTTTGAGTGACTCTGCATTTTTACCAACTACAGATTGAAATTTCCTCTTATTCCTATTTAATGGTTCACTTCAGACAACTACAGCCTATAGAAATAAGGCAACTGTTTATTTCTCTCCCCTTCAAGCAATTGCTTAGTTTTACCTAAAATGCCAGCATGGAGATTGTTTGCATCCAAATAACTTCAAATGCACTGAAGTACCAGTAAGTAACTATGGACAAAATGGCATATGAGTATAAATATAGATCACAATTTTCAACTTCGAGCATAGATTATAGCCCTCAAAAGCAGTCACATAATTTATGTGCCACAGTGTTTTTTTTAAAAAAAGTCCATTAATATGTCATTTAATGTATACATGTTTGTTACATAGGCACAAAGAAAGACAACAATGAAAATCAAAATTCTGTTCCTTATCTTCATACTTTTGCATTATACAAATGTTGCTGGCACACTCCACCTGACATACGTTATTACAAACCAAATAGTTTATTTCTGAACCACTGGCTATAAAAGTGTATTAAGCAATTATTTTGGTGCATTCTTGTTTTCTGTGGGGCAGGGGAGGGGGGCGGCTGTGAAAATCAGAAAACTAAATACACAACCAATTGAAATTATTTTAAAAAATATATCTCATCGATTTGGACATCCATTTTTAAAGAAACTTTTAAACAACCCCCGATTTTATATCAAAATAACATACAACTGCAAAAATAAGTGGCAGAATCTTCCAGTCGCATTTGAACAGCTTGGTGCATTTTCCAGCCCCGCCAGCACTGTGATGGGGCTGTAAAACTCCACCCAAGGAGTTTCTCCATTGTCCAGTGTTTCTATTCGGCTTATAAGATTAGAAAAGGCAAATGTTACCAATTTATGTCAGGATATAATGTAACGCTAGTAAAGACAAATGTCATGTTTAACCATTCAAAAATATTCGCAACTTAAGATATTCAAACCTCCTACACAACATATTTCACTACATAATGGACCACGTAATGAAACAAGGAGTTGCCCAAAATCGAGTTGCAACTTTGAATGACGTTGGCTGGTAGATCGGCATAAATAAAAATCATCTCAAATTATTTGAAGCCAGTTACGTGTAAACTGGACTAGCTCTGTAATTGCATACATTACTGCTAGTGCATTTTGCCCAGCTGAATCTTCTTCCAGGCTTCAGATGCGGTAAAAATGCAAGAGTCTATGATCCCAGCCACTGTAAATGTTCCTCCAATTATTGCACAGATCTGAGGGTCAAAAATTATATGAATCAAATTATGTAATTTCAGATACCCAAATTTCTCGCAAACATGAATTTTTTTTAAAAGATCACCTGAAACCTTATTCCAAGACAAGATTCACATAATAATATTTCTTTCCTAAATCAAAAACCAGGTTTTCATCAAGTAAATTCAAGCATAATTTTGCAAAC
This sequence comes from Carcharhinus amblyrhynchos, assembly GCF_965287045.1. Lineage (NCBI taxonomy): Eukaryota > Metazoa > Chordata > Chondrichthyes > Carcharhiniformes > Carcharhinidae > Carcharhinus > Carcharhinus amblyrhynchos. Next base: position 45,589,459 of record NC_137336.1, read on the forward strand.
TCTTCCAGGTACCCTAAACTCAAGACTGTCCCAATCTAAACAGGTAAATGTGCTTCTTACAAATTCTGTTGTCAACAGCTATTCTGATCAAATCACTTATGGAATAATAAATCTGGGTTTATCAATCCATTCAGAAAATAAAAACAAGTAACATACACAAATGCTTCTGTTACAGTGTAAGGTGAGCAGTAATTATTCTCTAGGGTTCAGCAAACATCAGTCCCTCACTGAAATCAATTCCACATCCTTTGCCATCAGGAATTATTACACAATTCAGGTTATCTTGCCTTACAATATCATGATTTTGGATTGCAACAATGAAATCCCCTTCAGTATGATAAGTATAATCTCAGATGCACCACTGTGTGAATTTTTGAAGCCAGGCTGCTAAAAATCCACAGAGGCGCAAAACTGGTAATAGGCAGAGTTCAGGTTCGTCTGTGAAAAATACATGAAAGAAGAATCAATGGGCAGGATTTCTCTGGTTTCCCACCTTGCCTTCTGGAGATCCACCAATCAGGATGTCAATGGCAACAACAACCCCCCTCCCCCTACCGATTTAAAACATTCTGAGGAGAGCTCATTGGTTGAAGGTGGGCCTTTTGCCTCTCACTTGGGAGGAAGTCCTGCCTGTCTGAGGCCAGTAGTTCTACAATCTACAAGTGGTCCCTCCACGTTAGGTGCCCAAGCCCTCAGAACCAGGTAGGTGTGGGATCCCGCAGCAGAGGTGGGAAAGGTTTTATGATTTGGGATCGAAAACATGATGCGGATCAAACGCAGGACTCAATCTCATTCCATGACAGAAATAGTCACCTGACAGGACTTTCAAATGATTGGTCAATTTGTGACCAAGGGCAGTGAGGGGTTCCTGCAGGAAGTCCTCCAGCACTGAGACAGTGGCAGTCTGCTGATGGAGGGAAGGGGGAAGGGAGGATTTCAAGATGGATGTGCCCCCTTGATATTCCAAAATTAAAATGTCAGATCATCACCAGAGATCTTCTAGAAGACAAACTGTGGCTACAGTTATGACCATCTTTCTGCAATGGTGGCACGGGGTGCAAGGGGAAGAGGGCTTGGGCGGGAGGTTTACATCATTCTGAGGCATGGCTTCCTTGGCCTGCCATGAGGAAGCAACTCCCTCCACTGTAATGTTCTATGTTCTATGTCCATCTTTCTGTCACTGCTGAGAGGGTCTTGCCTGCCAATTGGTAAATTCCAGGCAGCACAGGAGAAGAGCCTTACAATTATTTCCATTATCTCCCTGCCCCTGATTTTGTCCCCTTGACAGCGGGGTGAGGAGGTGGAGAAATGCTGATGAACCAGCATGCCATCTTCCCACTATGACTCTTCCACTGACACCCCTGGTCCCACCTCTGCAGCTACCCCATAATTTGGGAGGCATAGTTAATTTATGTTTATTCTCCCTACATGTAATGAATCTTGACTTAACCTTTTCTTATAAAAAATATATACTAGATATGAATGCAGTCTTAAGCTTCCCTAAGGCTACACTAATCAGTGTAATCTAATAAATGTAACAAATCCAATAAAGTTAATACTATCAGAGCAAATCTGGCAGCTTTTGAACACCACTCTTATCAGTACTACTTAGGTAAGTGAGGTTACAAGGTTCAAACTAACGTGCATTTTTTTTCCAAAATCACAAATATGTGGACACTTGCATGATCATATTTGATAATTTCTGAAATTAAAGTTGCTACTTATGCTATTTGATGAATACGTATTTGTTGCGTAGGTGTGAAAGCTGCTGCTTCATCCCAAATGCTTGCTCCACAAACAATACACCATCTGCCATCCAGGAGATAATCTCCCTAGAAACAGCCCTGGGTAGCTTGCAGTGCAGAGTGATGATTCACGTACTGCCATAGCAACAATGATGCAAATCCTCACGATTAACACTATTAGTTTCTATATTTGGCCTATAAGAACGATATCCTTCGATTACAGTCTCAGCACGCTAAGGGAGTCTTAATCTTCAATCCATGTACTTTTCTTACTCCATTTCCCCATTCTTAAATTTCAACCCAGCGCTGGATTAAATTCAGAATTATATATTTCTTGAAGCTTTATAAGAGATTTTGGTCACTCCCTTGGACAGAATAATTCTCAGTAAGCGTTCTGAATCGTAGATTCTGTAATCTCTTCTAACCCCTAAATACTGTGGTCACTATATGTCAACATTCATTTCTGTTCTCCCTCTTAAAGTTCCAGCTTGGTAATTAGGGGAACCCACCCGTGTGGAGAATTGAAGTGAACAGCTCAAGCGCATGATCCATACATTCTTGAAATTGACTAGCTGAAAGAACCTGAATGCCCACGAGGCAAATGAGAGACATTATGTAGATTCTCTCTCAAGTTGCTTTGTTAAGTGTTTATTTTAAAAGGATCCGGAGGTTGGCAATAGACTTGTACAAGAATAACAGGGAGCGGGTTAAACAGCACTCAAGCTCTAAGTGCTGCAGCGCGACTGGTCCACTGAACAGCTGCCACTTTAAATGTGGATGAGATATGCACAGTGCAACTCCATGTTTCTGAACACATGCAGTATGATGCCTCCCACCACTTCTCTGCAGTACGAGCAATTCTACCTAGTTTCATAGTGCAACAATTCAATAAAGTGCCCATTTTCCCGCTTAACTAAATGCAACCAAAACACAGGATGAAGGGAGCTAGCTGCATTGATAAGATGAGCAATTTTCTAAATCCTAAATAAATAATGTAAATATTTTACAAATAGTAGCTTCACAGGCATCAAAGGTGCATGAGGAGTTAAACATGCCATTCTTTCTTACGTCAGACTTCTTTCTAATCCTCCAGAATCTGCTCCAGTACACATTACACAAGTAATATGCAGATAACATTCACTTAGAAATGTGAGAAGGTGCAGTAAAGGATTGCAGCTGGGCCACTCAAATTTCATTTTCTGGAATTGTACAGCTATATCACAAATGGAAGGAAGCATAATTAGTAAAGCTCTGTGATCAAACCACAATTCTAGTTTCAGGTTTGCTCAAACATTCTTGAAGCATGTATGCAGCATACTTCACCAACTTATTTACATGGCTAATCAGTTCAGTTTCTGGTCAACCGGAACCCCCAGGATGTTGATAGTGAGGAATTCAACAGTGGTAATGTCATTAAATGTCAAGAGGCAATAGTTAGATACTCTCTTGTTGGAGATGGTCATTGCCTGACACTTGTGTGGTGTGAATATTACTTGCCACTTGACAGACTATTGTCCTGTGTTGCAGCTTCACCAGACTGACATTTTATTTTTAAGTATGTCTAGTGCTACTCCTGTCATGTCTTCCTGCAGAGTTCATTGAACCAGGGATTGATCTCCTAGCTTGGTGATAACGATAGGATGCAGCATATTTCATTTACTTTTTTGTGCTGTAATGGGACATTAAGAGTCAACCAATTACAATGGACCAGGAGTCACATGTGGGCCAGACCAGGTGCAGAAGGCACCTTTCCTCCTTGGTCATTGGTGAATCAGTTGGGTTATGACAATTGATAATGATTTCATGGCCATTAAACATTTAATTGCAATTTTTTATTGAATTCCATTCCCATAATCTACCATCTGCCATGGTGGGATTCAAGTCTGGATCCCCAGAGCATTACCCTGGGCCTCTAGATTACTAGTCCACAGACTAATTATAGATTAGACTAGATTTTTCAAGAACCAGATTGACACTTTACACTCACCCATCACCAAACTCCCCAGTATGCTTCAGGGTGAACAACCCAAGCTTCTCCAAGCTAAGCTTGAAGCTAACATTTCCCATCCCTGGAGCCATTCTGGTAAAACTCTTCTGCACCATGTCAAGAATCTTCACATTTTCCTAAGGTGTGATGACCCAATTTGAATGAAATAGCATAGCTGTGGCCAAAAAAGAGCTTATGAAGGTTAGATTTTGTACTCAATACCTCTATTTATGAAGCCTAGGATCCCATGTGTTTTGTTAACTACTCTGTCGATAAGTCCTGCCACCTTCAAAGCATTATGCACATGAACCTCCCTGTTCATGCACATTCATTAGCACTGTGCAATTAACTATATATTGCCTTTCACTATCCTTTGTGCCAAACACATCAACTTTCATTTCTTGATATTAAATTCCATTCCCTTCTACCAAAGTGGATCACCTCACGCTTCTTTAAATTAAATTCCATCTACCACATATCTGACCATTTTGCTAGTCTATTTACATCCTGAAGCAGTCAATTGGGTGTCATCCTCATTGTTCGCCACACCTCCCAAGTTTGGTATTGTCAGTTAATTTTGAAATTTAACTCTGTATTCCAATATCTGAGTCAAATCCCCTCTACGTATTTCCTTCAATGTTCTCTGTTACTTTATCAAAAACATTCAATAGGATTCATCAAACATGATGTCTTACAAATCCACATTGCTCTCCTTAATCAACTCCTGGTATCTGTCGATTCCGCACCCTACCCCAACACCCCCCCAATTATTGTTTCAAAAGCTACTGATGATAAATTAACTGTCTGCAGTTACTTGAGATGTCTTTGCACCCTTCCTTGGACAAGGGTGTCACATTTGCCATTCCCCAAACTTCTGGCATCATTCCTGCATCCAGTGAAAGTTAGAGTGATTATGGAAAGCTTTTCCCTATCTCCGAGCCCCCAGTTACTTAGCAGCCTAAGAATCAAGCTCTGTGGACCAGGTGACTTAGCCACTATCGCACAGTTAGATTGTCAAGTACATTCTGAACATCAGCCCATCCATTACCTCTATCATCTCTACTTCTTTAGATATTTTGTTTGGACATCTTCCTTAGTAAACATGGACACAAAGTACTCTCAGCTCTGACTAATGCCTCGAGAATATGACACTTTCTTAGGCCTCAATTAGCACCCATCACCACCTCCCTTACCCTCTTACTATTTACACGCAACAAGAAGATTTTTTAGAGTTCCCTTTTAACGTTAACTGCCATTCCATCTAGGATCGGAATCTCCTCCGACTGAATTTTCTGAAATATGAAAAACCCCAAAACCCATGGACTCCCAAGTGTGAGAAACAAAAAGCCAAACCTCAACAAAAGACAGACTGAAGCAGGCTATACTGTAATCAAACTTTCCAACATTGGACTAGAAGTGGGGACATTATCACAGCAGCGGGATAAGATATCTGCCATCAGGCAACCGAATTAAAACACTGAGGAGGCCATTGTTACAAATGGTAACCAAACAACATTCATCACGCAACAGCACTCACAATGGCCCAGGAAGAACAGAAACCTTTCCAGTTTTGGAGACAGATATACCTGACCTTAATGGAGTTGATTGCTTTTGGTTACAGAAATATCAGCACTGAGTGATCTGGACCAGGGCATGCAACAGACAAAGGATCAAAAGGTACTAAGCGCTGACCATCCAGCAGGATGGCTGCAGGAAGTGTGCTTACAATATTCATAAAATTATAGAATCCCTGCAGTGCAGGAGGCGGCCATTCAGCCCATCAAGTCTGCACCAACTCTCTGATAGAGTATTTTACCCAGGCCTTCTCCCCCACCATGCCTCAATAATAAGAGCTGTCATTAGAAGGATAAGATCGAAGAAACTGGCAGTGCTGTCAAGGAGGGGGCTTGCAAACGGTCAACCTGGCTCAGGAACCTACCATTCTTACCCAAAGGACAGCACCAACTACATAAGGGATTGCAAATTAGTAGCCAAATCTGAGAGGTATTGGGGCTGATTTTAAAGTGACTTATAGGTAATTATCAAATCCTGGAGGCATTTAGATTTGAATTGATGGAGGTTTAGGCAGAACTGTGGGATTTTTTTTAAACTAAATAAAGGCTTTCTTATAAGTCACAGTGATTTTAAGTGAAAGCCAAAAGTTAAATCATGAGGGATTTAAGTTGGGTTAACCAATTGATTGTGTGATGTCACTTACACTAGGTTATAGCTCTTTGTATTAGGGTGAGGTTTGTGGTTGAATCAAACTCCATGTCAGTGTAATTTTGTCTTTTATCAAATCTTAAAGTCAAGAACCATCAGTAAAGGGCAACAGGAACACGAACTTCTTAAGTCTATTCTCTCAGTTTGACAGTTTTAATTTCCTTTTCACTTCTCTCAACTTATTTTCTGAGGACTTGTTCTCACCTGGAGAATTCACCTGCCTTGCATTATACACTCTCGTTTTAAAAAAGTCTAAAGTTTATTTATTATTAGTGTCACAAGTAGGCTTATATTAACAATGAAATGAAGTTACTGTGAAAATCCCCTAGTCACCACACTCTGGCACCTATTCAGGTACACAGAGAGAATTTAGCACGGCCAATGCACCTAACCAGCACATCCTTTGGATTGGGGGAGGAAACCAGGGCCTCCGGAGGAAACCCACGCAGACATAGACACTGAACAGACAGTCACCTATGGATGAAATTGAACCCAGATCCCTGGCACTGTGAGGCAGCAGTGCTAGCCACTGTGTTTCATCTTATTTTCCAAGTTCTCTGTCATCCAACAAACCATTGATGGCATTCCTCTTATTGAAACGTACCTGAAATATCTCTTCCTTAAAAATCACCCTTTGTTTCATTACAGATTTTCTTGTTGAACTTTGGTTCAATTTACCTTGGCTAAATTCTCTGGCATCCCAATGAAGTTAGTCCAATTTCAATTTAGGAGATCTGCATTAGATTGTTCTTTGCTCTCCACTATTACTAATCAATCTTACCCAAATGTTCTTCCTTGGCGTTGGGACCCTAACTTGGCAGTTAAATAAGAGTCACAAACAATGTTGCCTTTACACAACATGCTTGCGTCGTCACTCACCAGTCCACGACTACCTGAGTGCACATTACACCCGTACACATCCCGATGGTTAAGAGAGGTTTAGTAGTACATGAGCAAACACCTGGTAAATTTCTTCCCCAACAAAGGAAACTAATGGAGGAGGGTCAGTCCTGACAGGATTCATCAGTTGAAAATGAAAGGTAGAATTTGCTCAACAGTTCCTGAAGCTAGAAGCTCTGTCAGCACTTGTCTTTTGTGCAGCCCGCTTGCTGACCTTTTTAATTCTCAGCAGTTCCACATGTGATTATTATTGTATAACTCACTGGTTATGTACATAGTATGTACTAGATGAATGGGTATGGAGGTGGCACGAGTTGACATTGAGTTGGAACAGAGACTAAGAGGGGCCGTGGGGAATCACTGGGAGGGTATGAGTAAGCATGGAATATGAGAAAGGCCTTGGGAGTAAGGGGGAGGGGATTGAGACAGTAAGCGATGAAGGCTGGAAGGCCTAACTGCTACTACTACAACTGGAATGAAGTTCCGGAGAACCAAGAGGGACCTTCTAACCACGTGACTTGGCAGTCATCCGCCTCCGTGGTTGCCTAGGGTTTGGCTGGGTTGCTAAGTTTTAGTCAATCACGCAACTGCCTCCCAGGAACAAATAGTTTGTGACTGGGAGCTTTAAACCGAGGTGTCTCTTCTGAGTCCAGTAATTTTGCGACATGAGTTGCTCACTTCAAAGCCAAAATTTGGCCCCACATAGCAGCTTTGAACACTGCAAGGTTAGTGATAGCTTAGATGGGAAGTAAGACTTTTCCTCAGTCTCAACCTAGCACCACAGGGGACCTCCTGCTGTAGGAGTAGGATGTGCTTCAATCTCCCACCCTAACTATCCTGTATTCTCAGCCATTTTACTGACAAACTAGGAGGACAAATCTGATATAGTTCTGTGCGCAATAACATTCATCCTTCTCTCGCTTTTCTCCATCTAAAACTCCTATAACCAACAAAAAAACTTTTCTTTCACTATCCCAAACAGGATTTAAATTCAAGACTGGATTATGAAAATTGAATATGGAATACACTACACCAAAGTTTTAACTTTAAAGGAAGCGACATTAATTTTATTACTTGTCTTGGTCTAGCCTGACACTAACATCCCATTTCACTTTATTCAATAAGCAACCTCAAAAATCAGAACAGTTCTGTATTCACAATTAAAAATAAAATAAAATGCATTGGTAAAGGAATCTCTAAAGCACTCTATCTTAAGTCATGAAAAGAACCCATATCAGAAACTTGAGTCAGAGAAAATACCCTTCTTAAAGTCCCTAAATGCTGCAGCGGAAAACCACAAGGTTCTAAATTAAGTAACCCACAGAATAAACTTGAGAACACTCAGAACTTTGAAATAACAGTTCAAATCTTCTTTATGAAGTCAAAGTGCAATTAATCTGATTTTCCCCAATCAAGCTCGAATCACACTAAGGTCATTGAAAAACAAAACCCACTATCAGAATGTCGGCTTTTAAATCAGGCACCTTTTGTAGATTCTCTAGTGTAGAAGTAAGCCACTCAGCCCTTCAAACCTGCACCAACTCTCTAACAGAGCGGGCCCAGCCCTGCCCAATCCCCATTACCCCCATGCGTTTACCCTGCTAATCCTCCGAACCAACACATCTTGGGACACTAACTTAATTGCTGTTCTATTTGTGGTAGGCTACATGTTATGATCTGTATTAAATAGTGTACTGTTAAGCAGTCACATCATTGTGATTAGCAAACATCAACTCACTGTGGTGATGAACCTGTATAATGGTTGTTGCCGTTCAACATATTTTACAGTGATTGGGCTGAGGTCATACCGGAACCAGATGGCAGGTATAATGCGGCCTGTGTGACTGTACGCCACATATTCCTGAAATATACAAAAATTAAACGTTAATCGAATTCTGACAGACGTTATTTAAATTCAGTTGAAAAGGTTTTTTTCCACAATTATTTATTTCAACAACTGATACACAGAAGGGGCAAGGACACCAACTTGAATTTTTATCGCAGATTATTCAATTCTTGCAAAGATCTAAGGTGCATCATACACAATAAGTTAGTTTGAAACTTAAATTGACAGCGTGCAGGAAAGCAGCAGCAGCCATTTTCTAAACAGCATAACCAACAGAGCACTGAATAGGCAAGAAATCTGGTTTTGAGAAGGGAACTTTGCCAGAAGGTTCTCTCACAATACCAAGAAATCTTTAATGTCAAGGTGAACTTGGTATTTCATTCAAAGCATGGCACCTCTGCCATTACCTCACTCCCTCAGTCTTTTTTATACTGGATACAAGCCTAGTTAATTATTGCCAAGTCCCACAGCGGTTAAATAAATGTTACTATTGCAGTCAAAAAACAGGCTGCTTACATGGAACGTGAATGTTAATAAGAAATAATGTGTAACACAGGGGACAGAACAATTTATGGAGGCGGTGGCATAGTAGTGGTTTATCACTGGATTATTAATCCAGGGACCCAGGGTAATACTCTGGGGACCCGGGATTGAATCCCACCTTGGCAGATGGTAAAACTTGAATCCAATTAAAATAAAAATATGGAATTAAAAGTCTAATCGTGACCATGAGCCATGCTGACTATTGTGAAAAAAACAACTGGCTCACTAGTGATCTGTAGGGAAATAAATCGTCCACCACCACCTACATGTGACACCTGATCCACAGCAATGCAGTTGACCTCTGGGCATTTAGGGATGGATTAGGGAAGCTCAGTTCAAGGGAAATTAAGGATGGGTAACAAATGCTGACCCACGAATGAATAAAAAAAACTTTTGACTACCCTCAGATGAACGTTAATTAAAGATGGATGGAAGCACAATTTTGCATTCTTTAAGTCCTGTTACAAAGAAGTCACCTTACCTTTTGTGCTACTGTGTACTGATAGGAAAAGCGTTGATTTGCCTTTAAATCTTCATACACTGTGGGGACTATCTTCAATACATAGTCATGTGAAGCAAGAGCTGTGTAAAAGCAGGGAGAGTCAAATGGATATGTTGCAATATGTAGTGACAACTTTTCAATTGGATTTCTAGAAGTATTGTGGATGTCATTCATATGTAACAATTTTAACACATTACTCATGGTACAAAAATAAACAGTGACAATTACCTCAACCTTTATTTGATTCAAAATGAATCAACTAACTTACAATATAAAGCTAATTAAGAGTTTCAGTTTTGGTTTGTCCGACAGATAAAGAATAGCAATCTCCAAGTAAATTACCATCATTATTACAATGACAGCTCCAACAAAGACTGGAGCACTGCAAGAAGTAATATTTTGTCAAAGTGCATCGCCAAAGGCACGAGGAGCAGTATATTTTCTTAGTTTAACTCCCTGCAGCCGCCACACATAAAGGATCAGCAGCATTTCCACCTGAATGGGATGAGTGAGTCCCTGATCATCAGCCATGCCACGATTAGTGTGACTAACCAAAGGACTTACCTTCATGTCTTAAAATAACAATTTGTGGAAGATTGAATCACCACTGAAGCAATTAGGGCACAGTTCCAATGAGGTAATTAAATGAAAATAAAATATTAAGCAGCAATATCTATCAGCAAGGTAGCACGGGATTATTCAACAGCAGTGCAAGCACTATTACAATAACTGCAGATAGTGCTGTCAGCCACGTGTGGTGGGTTTGTTCCTCAAGCCCCATATATACCCTGCAACATGTTAATCAGGGAGTATGGACCATTATGCTGCACCTGAAATACCTAAACAAATGGTTCAATTTCTAGTTCTATTTTAGTTGGATCGCTTGAAAGTGAGCTATTAGATCAGGTTACTTTTGATTTACAAAAACATACTGCCTGGTTAAACTGGTGTCAGGTGCCAGCTTGAGGGAGCTGAACAACCCGTATCAGGGGAGCACTAAACCTGATACTCTGCTTCTTCCTATCAAAAGCATCCCTGCTGTTGGCTGACACAAAAAAATCTGTGACTTGTGCAGATGGAAAAGGAAGAGAAAGAAAAGTTTAGGCCATGTCCCCCTCTACCCCATCTCAAGAATGCTAATCCCACCTTTTTCCTTCTGGCCCAGCTCCCAAAATCCACCCCCTTGCCCTACTCCCTTGGTTGCAAATTCCTTCTCATAAGATCATGCAAACAAGGAGCAAGCATAGGCCATTCAGCCCCTCTAGCCTGCTCTGCCATTTAATAGGACCATGGCTGATCTGATCTTCACCTCAAATCTGCATCCCTCCTGTCCCCCAGTAACCTACCAGCCCCCTTGCTTACCAAGAATCTATCTACTTCTGCCTTTAAAACATGCAAAGATATTGCCTCCACCAGCTTTTTCAGGAAGGGAACCCCAAAGGATCATGACCTTCTGAGAGAATTTCTTTTTGTTTTGTTTTTCTCATTTCAAATGCAAGACGTCTCACAACACCAGGTTAAAGTCCAACAGGTTTATTTGAAATCACAAGGTTTCGCAGCGCTATTCCTTCATCAGGTGAGGACTCCAAAACCTTGTGATTCAATATAAACCTGATGAACTTTAACCTGGTGTTGTGAGACTTCTAACTGTGCCCAGCCCAGTCCAACATCAGCATCTCCACATCACTGTTTCCATTTCAAATGGGCAGACCCTTATTTTTAAACAGTTAACTAAATACCCAGAACTTACTGCACTCTGACATTGTTACTTTTCCGCCTGGGACTGTTTGCAGTTCCAGCAGCACCTGTCACTGAGTTCGAGCAATGCCGATTGATCAGATAGGCTGGCAACTCTCGGAGACATGCCTGCCTCCCACCGAGATGTGGGAATCAGATTCTCACCTGGCTGTGTGTTATTGCTTGCTCAGCGTCGGTCAAGTGCAGCATAGACTTTTCCTTCCAGGAAATGAGGGGGAGGTGGACAGGTGAGCAATATGTCTCCCCACAAAGCCATCCCCATATCACTGCAGCATCAGTGTAGGCCTCTAGATTACCAATCCTCTAACATTACCACAACATTACTGTGTTTGGGGCAGCACAGTAGCACAGTGGTTAGCACTGCTGCTTCACAGCTCCAGGGACCTGGGTCACTGTCTGTGTGGAGTTTGCACATTCTCCTCGTGTCTGTATGGGTTTCCCCCCAGGTGCTCCGGTTTCTCCCACAGTCCATAGGTGTGCAGGTGAGGTTGTTTGGCCATGCTAAAATTGCCCATTGGTGTCCTGCGATGCTTAGTTCAGAGGGATTGGTGGATAAAATACTTAGTGATATGGGGGTAGGGCCTGGGTGGGATTGTGGTTGGTGCAGGCTCGATGGGCCAAATGGCCTCTTTCTGTATTGCAGGGTTTCTATGATTCTGATGTTACCATCCCCTAACATAGTCAGTCGATGCTCATTTAAACATTGTACTCTCAAAATTCATGTTTGTATTCAGGTGAGATTTACACAGAATTATTCTGAAATATATTGTTTGCATCTTAAAATACTGGTGTATTCTTCAAGTTTTTTTTTTAAATATAAGTTTAACCATCAGCCCCTCCTTATGTTTACCCGGCTAGCTAAAATATAAATTATAACTCTCCTCCTACCAGAGCATATTTCCAACTAAGGTACTACAACAGCTCTAAGGAACATTTTATTTGTGATGTTGGGGGAGATTTAAAGGAAGCTTGCTCAAACTTAAGCTTTAGAAATCACTTTTTCATCTTGTTAAGTATTGAATCTGTAACTATTTCAAATGCAAATTACAATACATCTAACTAGGCAGCTGAAAATACTGCACATTGTGTTATCACTGATTTGACATGTTTTTATATCTAATGGAATGAAAAACCTTCTAGAACATGTGGAGTTTGCTTCAATATTCTCTCCCGCTCTGGGCAGTTGAACCCCTTCAGTTACCTTTCCTGAATAAGTTTTGATACCCCACAGAAACGGCAAGTCCATGTTGATCCAATGTTAAATAATTGTTGGACAGAATTTTTTGAAACCTGATTTGTAGCCTGTTCAAATGAATCACAGAAAAGCTCCACTAATCACAGTAGCGAGGAACTTGAACTGAATTTTCTGCACAATTCACAAATGGATGGGCTAAGTCTCGTTAGGGGGTTTCGGCTACCAGTGGAGAGCCAGCAAGAGACCTGCGCTGCTTCTTTTCAGCAAAGCACAGCAAATAAGGCCCCGAGGGGTGGAAGTCTCACCTACTGATTAGAGGCTGGTACCAGTTTGAGCCCAGGGAGGCAGTGGCTGCTGCAGGAAAAAAACACCTGGCACAATCCCAGGGTCTTGGAGCAACCCCAGGCCTCAGGTAAGCAAATCAGCAGAGGTTAAGGGTAATATTGGCAGCAATGGCAGAGAAATGGTTCTCAGTGCTCTGAAGTGGTCATTAATTTGCCACTTAAGGTCCTCAATAGGCAATGGGGTGGGGAAGGTTGATCGAGTCTTCCGCCAGGAGATAAAGCATCTTACCTAATTACTTGCCCTTCCTTACTTGCCACAGGGAGAGCAGAAGATTCAATAGGTACTGCAGATTACCTTGCAGTAATTTGTAGATCACAGCCCAATTATTTTCTTTAAAAATAATTTACTTCTCACAGTTTTTAACGCAATAATGAGAGTAAAGTAGAAGTAATAGTCAAACATTTAAACCAGCTCTGGAAAAGTTAATTCATGTGAATACTTACGATTTGAACTAAGTTTATCTGTTCTGGCTAGTGCATTAAAAGCAGCTTGAACATTTTTAACCTAAAGAGATAAAACCAGAGTAACTTTTATACGAGGATACATTGACTTTGGGAATAATTTCCTCATGCCCAACATAACATTCCATTTACCTTAAATCAGCTGCCGGTGCTCAGGATATTTTTTTCTCCTTTATTAAGCCCTTTGAACATATGCAGCAAATATTCCAATTCAGAAGCCCCCTTACTAATCATATCAGAATCATTGGCATAGCTTTTTCAGCTTCTCTCCTGGCTAGTTTAACACCTGAATTTTGAATGGACCTACCTTATATTAAGCTGACCTTTCTCAACCCTCTAGCTAAGACTGTAGCACTACATTCTGCACTGTCTCCTTTCCTTCTCTATGAATGGTATGCTTTGTCTATATAGCGCTCAAGAAACAATACTTTTGACTGTACACTAATACACGTGACAATATTTAATCAAATTCAACTGAAACCTTCAAATTATGTTCCTCGTGTTTTCCTGATGCAAGACCTTGAACTTAGCTGTATGGAATTTCATCTGCGAGAATTCTACTCGCTTCCAAATACCACTCTGGGCCTTTGTAACACTGGCTGTATTCATTTTAGGTATATTGGAGTTTAGCTCGTCCTTTTCTCTACTCTATCCCCTCTATAATAGTATAGGTGGCAAGAGTTTATAAAGTTTTCAAAACAAAAAAATTACAGTTAAAAGAATTATGCAACCTTTACATCTATTTTCTGTCTCCATTATCCTCTTGCTCCATAAGTAACCTGGGAGTCAGTTCCAGGGTTGGCTGTATGGGATTCCAGCTGCTTTGTTTTTGAGGAGAGCCTGAATAATAAAGTTCTAACTGCTCAGGTCACTGGAGCCACCTGGTCAGTACATGATGTAATTTTCAGGCAAGAATCCAGCAGCTCAAACTGGCTGAAGTACTCATCAAATCAGAGATCTGATAGATACGTGCATTTTTAGTTCACATTTCTCTATCCGTTCCTCGCTAATACGCGGTGTTCTTTTACTGCATGTGGTCAACTTACTAGCCCAAGTCAACCCCCACCATTACAATAATTCTAGGATAGTACTAATAAAAGGAATCAATTTCCTAAGTCATTTCTGAACCACTGGAGATAAAAAGGCATTTCATTCAATGCAAAGGAGAAACATTTAATAAAGAAAATGATATTTGCAGTGAATTTTACCAGGCAGCCAATTCCTTTCCCCTAGATATCAGCATCATTCTATTTCATTACCATTGGGTTTAAATTAAGGAACAGACTATAACTTACATGGCACTTTATCCTGCCTCTCATATAAGTCTAAAATCATTCCAATTAAAATATTTTGTTTTGATTCACTGAAATGTGAACAGGTAAATCGCATAAACAGTCATTGGATTAATGGTCTGATAGTCAGATGAATGCTGGTTATGAGACTAGAACTACCTGCCCATTCTCAAGGAATGAAGTCCAATTAAGTCACCTGAACACAGTGCACTTCAATTCCACAACTCACTCAAAAAGGAATGACAGCAGTACTTCTTGAGTGTGGCACTCCCTCAGGTCCTGAACTGCAGCGTTTATCAAGTTTGCCCATTTTTCACAAAAAAGTTTTGGGTAAAGTGTTGCTTTTCTGGGTTATTAACCATGATAGGTATATGTGTTAAAAGTGCAAGGGTGATGGGTGGTTATGATATTAATGAACTAGCTGAATATTTCCTTTTGTCTGTAAATTATCAGTTTGTTTCCTTGGCTCAATAGTCTACTAACATATCACGCACACTGATTTGTTGGTCTTGGATCGATTTTTCTGACTGTGAACACTGAAGAGATTTAACATACAGACAAGGATACCTTTCAAATCAGGACGCTGCTCAGGCAGTGTCATTTTTGAATTAAAAGCCTAAAGGTTGTAAAGCAGGGAGCCCTAAACAAAAGGTCAAAAGAAGGGTATACCATAAGGAGTTCAGTGTGACTTTTTTTTAAGTCAATGATGTGGAGAAGTCCAGCATATCCAATTTTCTAAGTTAGGTGAAAGCAAGTTGTGCATCTTGAACTACATGACTGTGATCATAACCACTGCCGTGACAAACAATACAATGATTCAGATTCCTCATCAGCAGCAAAACTGAAAGCTTATGAAATAAGTCTACTCAATGTAATGAGTATTCAAATTGAAAAAACAGAACTGCAAACCAAGGATTTCTATACCTTATTCATACTGGCAATTAAATCTGATGAAAGAGTATCACTCACTTGCCACTTTGGGCAGGGTTTTGAAATCAGTTGTGAGAACAGCAATGATTTTAATGGGGAAGAATGCACTTACCTCTATTATTTCACCAAATGTCAGTTTGTTAACTACATGAGTCATGTCTGGATTATCTGGTTGAGCAGTGGCACTGTGGGTGGATACGTGGAAATTGCCTGGAACCTAACAAAGACATTTATTCACTTACACCAATACAGCTTTAACCCCAGAATTCCACCTAATGTACTAAAAATAAAATAAACAGTCAAACAGAAACAGAGAACGCTTAACACAGGGGTTGGTGGAGGAGAGAAAATGTTATCTTTAAACCCAATTCAAGGTTTTGGTTCAGATTTTGTCATTAGTGCCAAAGGAATGCCGCTTATGGTTAACAGTGTGACAGGCACCTACAAAGTTTTGATGGGCAGACCTGCTGTAATCAGTTGTCTGATCCAGCACAGTGTTCTCCACATGGCACCTGTAAGTAAGGCAATAAAACAGCAAAGCTCTTCAATCTGATTGAAGAGTCCCAACTGTGACAAGCAGAATACTAAACCAGTACAAATTAGATACAGATCATGAACAGAAAGAGAAATAAACACCAGAAAAGACAGATAGGTTGAGAGAGAAGAGGCAGCAAGAAAAGAGAAGGAAAGTTTTTTTTTGATCTCCAACACCAATTAACTTTAGAAAGGATGAGACTCAAAATGAAAATTAAATATTCAGGATTACAGAGGTTGTTTGGCATTAGTTATCAATTATCGGATCATTTAAAATGGTTTACTCATAAATGCACCGGCCCTAACTTATGAATGGTGTCTTTCTCGTGAGCAAATAGCCCAAGCTTATAGAATCATAGAATCCTTACAGTGCAGGAGGCCGCCATTTGGCTACTGAGCCTACACCGACAACAATTCACCCTGGCCCTATCTCCATAATGCCACACATTTAACCTGTTAATCCTCCTAACACTAAGAGGCAATTTATCATGGCCAATCAACCTAACCCGCATGTCTTTGGAGTGTGAGAGGAAACTGGGGCACCCATAGAAAATCCATGCTGACAAGGGGAGAACAGGCAAACTCCACACAGACAGTCATCCAAGGGTAGAATTGAACCCGGGTCCTTAGCGTTGTGAGATTGGAGTGCTATCTTCTGAGCCACCAGATGCCATTCAATGCTGAATTCAACAGAAAAGACTCCTCCAGTACGCCCTGTGGAAAAGCAGGTATCCCTGACAGCAACCTCCAGATTTCCACGTGTAAATGCACAAATGGATGTCAGAGGTTGGTGTCTGATTTACTTTGTAATATCGGTGAGCGACATTAGTCTCACTATTATGATGAATGCAGAATCTGAACCATTATCCTTCACAGAATTTTCAATCAAACCAAACAATTTTAAATAATAGACAACAACAGGAGCATTTTTCAATGTTTGTAGACATTTTTTGTGTTTAATTTTATTTTAAATATTGATATATTAAGTAAAACAAATCATAACTAAATGCTGTCAGAATACAATTCGTACTGCATTTGTTTTGATAGCTTGCAACCACTTCGTGAGGATAGAAATTCCACTTGTCTGACATTTGACTGCTGACTCTATACAGCAAGTAATGTAAAGAGATCAGTTACTAAACTCCTGTCAGGTTTCAGATAGAGGGGTTGAATCATATTTACTCATCAGGACAACTACAGAGTGAGGCATCAAGATGTTGCTTTCTGTTTCAGCATACTGAGAATTATTAGGCTAATTCATCTGTGTTTCTGTAATCAAGTCCACATTTCTTTTATTCGTCTCCACTCCTGACATGATATGGCTCCAATGGCACCAGCTGACACCTAGTGAAATAATGGTGGTTTCGACTATGGCAAGATATTTCTCATTTTTAGGATAAGTATTAGTGGGCATCAGTGTATATCCCTCAAGCTCCAATTTCAGATTTTCATTTACCAATTAATATTACCAATATGGACCCATCAGTAAAAAGAAATTCAGTGATTAGTCAGAGGTTGCCACTCCCAAACAACACGCTATTTTCCAATTACCCAAAGTTATCTGAAGGTTAAATAGCCTTTACCTTACAGGCTTAATCAAGACAAAGAAAGGGATTCCTGCCACATGACTCAATACCCTTTACACAAGCGATGCAAGTCACAAGGGCAGTTACAAAAAATAAATATACTCTGTGGTCGACCAGCAACTGGAAGAGTACTTGAAAGTGAGGCACAGCAACGCAAAGAAATCCTGATTCACAGGATTACAGATGAGTCAAGGTTCGTAAGCATTTTTTGAGCAAAACCTCTAACTCACCTTAATAGCGCACAGGACAAGTCATTCTGTTGAACGAACTAGTACAGCTGGTGCAGACTCTTTATTGCTGTTCTGCTTGAGTTATGAAACTACTAAAACTACCTGGAAACAATTAAAACTATGGGTGGCATGGTGGCACAGTGGTTAGCACTGCTGTCTTACAGTGCCAGGGACTCGGGTTTGATTCCCTGCTTGGGTCACTGTGTGGAGTTGTACGTTCTCCCCGTGTCTGCGTGAGTTTCCTTCAGGTGCTCCGGTTTCCTCCCACAGTCCAAAGATGTGTGGGCTGAGCGGATTGGCTATGCTAAATTGACCCTTAGTGTGAGGGAGACTAACTTGAGTAAACGCGTGGGCTAATGGGGATAAGGTCTGGGTAGGATTGTGGTCGGTGCTGGACTTGATGGGCCAAATGGCCTTCTGCGCTGTAAGATTCTATAATTATTTTTATCCCTTAAGTTATCAAAAGTAGGTGTACATATTTCCAAACCAAATAAATAAAGAAACTAAAAGGATGGTTGAACACATAAGGTTGCACAGAAGGAAGCTATTCAACCTATCATGATGGTATGTGTGATAATTTTTTATATTTGGTCGCACTTTGATGACTTTTGTTTTCCTAATTACAGAATCTACTTTAGTCCATCTTATCTTTCCCAGCAAATCTAATTAATTGTATTATTGTCCACAAATTGCAAAAAGAACAGATCCAATTGTTTGAAAACCTTTCCAATGCTATCCATGGCTTGTTTTGATTTTCATAGTTGACATTTTGATTCAGAAGTAATTTGTGGTCCTGGATTAAGCCAAACAAATCTCCTGCATTTATACAGTTTGATTCCTCGCTTAATGTCTACAACTCAAAAATCCATTTGAGCCATCCACGAAATTTTTGTATGAGACATTGCTCTATAGACTTTCTTTTAAAGCAGTGATTGGTTATCAAGGTAGAGTCCCAACTTGGTGAATATTCATGAAATTGGGTCCAAAATGTGTCTGGTTAGATTATACTTTAAGGTTTCAGCTAAAATTAATGACCATAATCACAAACTAAAGTCTGTGAACCAAAGCAATGGAATGTAACCACTTTTTCCTTTCCATTAAAGGCATTGCTTCATGTATTTAGGACGAGTAACCTGGTGCAGTTTTATTAGCATTGCTGAATATGGATTTAACGGCAAAAAACCAAGTACGTGTCCAGTCTTCCCCTTGTGAGCAACCAGATTTAAAAATCAGTAAAAATTACTGAAACCAACCACATACCAACCGACACAAGAATACCTTGTTCCCTGCTGCTATTAGGCTTTTGAATGAGCCTATCTTATATTAAGGTGATTCTTTCTCTAACACCCTATACCCTGCACACTATCTTTTTCTTCTCCCCATGTACTCTATGAACAGTATGCTTTGTCTGTATGGCATACAAGAAAAAATACTTTTCACTGTAAACATGTGACAAGAATAAATCAACTCAAACACTGAAGCATTCAATAGTTTAGTTGTACACTATTTATTACTGTCAGATGTATTAATATACAGTAAAAAGTATTGTTTCTTGCATGCTATACAGACAAAACATAACGTTCATAGAGAAGGAAACAAGAGTGTGCAGAATGTAGTGTTACAGACATAGCTACGGTGTTGAGAACGATCAATTTACTGCAAGGTAAGTCCATTCAAAAGTCTGACATCAGCAGGGAAGAAGCTGCTCTTGAGTCGGATGGTGCGTGACCTCAGTTTCTTTGTAAATTACATGTTTGGAAAACTGTTCAAAAACACACCAATAGTGCCTGAGAGTCTAAAGAGTCTACCTGACCAACGCAACTCAAGGAAAACTTTGTAGTGATATGTGTAGAACCTTTTCTACAGGTTCACCCTCGCTTTGGAATTTGGATGCAAAATTTGTAGAAGCAAGTGAAAATTCTATCTCCCTCCCCCCACCTCCAAGAAACGTTATGATTATGTCCAAACATCTACCAATTGATAAAAGCAAATGACTGCAGTTGCTGGAATCTGAAACTCTAAGAGAATATTGCTGGAAAATCTCATCAGGTCTGGCAGTATCTGTAAGTAGAGAAAAGAGCTGATGTTTCAAGTCAAGTTGACCCTTTGTCAAAGCTCTTCGACAAAGGGTCATAGACTCAAAATGTCAGTTCTTTTCTCTCCTTACAGATGCTTTGTTGCATCAATTTTTAGATGTTTGGACATAATTATAACATTTCTGAAGACATACAAAAGGTTTTCTTTTAGCTTTTAATCTTGGTAAAATATCCTGAGGTCTGTTCCTTTCAAACTTACCTTATTAATGCTGAATTGTCCCTCAAACCTACAGCCTTGGCCATTATTTAGAGGAAGTTTCATGGAGTTATCAATATGACCTACTTCATGTCTTCCCATTTCATCTTGGATGTCTAGACCAACAACTGAAAAAAAGATTTTAAAATAACAAACCACAACAAATATACAAACATGAAGCAAAAGTCCTCAAAACATTCAAGATAACTTTAACCATATTGTCCACTTAAAATTCTGAAATTGGCTCTTGATGGACTAAAATAACTATTCAATTAGCCCTAAAGTAATCAGGAGCCAATTATTAATGCTATACTCCTGGTTATAAAAGGAGTATGTAACAGTTCTAAGTGTGAATTACTGACACAATAAAACATTGGCAGGAATACACATGGAAGACACTATTAAGCCTTGGTAAAATTACATGTATTTGGTCTTAAATAAATATCTAAGAATTAATTCCCATCATCAGTCTTTAAAAGCCCAAAAACCTCAAAAGAAAAATTAATAGAGGCCTATGATATGGTGATTTGGTTTTGAGAAGCAAATTTTGCAACTTGGCTTAATTTTTCTATGAAAACCAAAACCCCAAGGTCTTACCAATGATGCAGTAAAGTAATCAATTGGGTTGAATATGAAGTACTGCGTGAACTATCACAACTTAAAATGTAGGCCATACCCAATTCTTTCTTCAATTTGTTCACCTCAATATGCACAAAGGGCAATTTTTTAGTGGTGGATTTAGAAATTTCTTAAGATAACATGACAACTTAAAATTATTTCTTAAGGTAATCTTAAAAGCATGCAATATCCAACATCACCTCAGTACTGAATCAATTTTTTTTGGGCATGTATAAGGCCGGGCAACAGATAAAATAAATATCAAAATATATTAGTTGCTACAATTAACTTCATTTTTATGCCTAGAGTTGATACAGCAGCTGCCAAACTAAAAATGAAGATCACCATGCACGTGCCATTGCTGCTTACGTCACTTTTGCCAATTATATTTCAGGTGGATTTTGTAGTACATCTCCGATATATCGCACATCAACTAGCTTCCCTACTAACAATTACATAACCAGTCTCTATAACACATCACCACCTGCTCCTTGAAGGTGCAAACACTACTAAGTACAAAGTCTAACAGAAGGAGGCCACACACAATTGCACATGCATGCTTGTTCCTCTGCACAAAGTAAATTAGGAGGAACTTGGGAGGGCAATTCTGGAGTATCAGCCAAGCCATGCAGAACCCACGCTTTCAAGCTTTGATGATCAATTGTGTAGAAGGGAATCTTGGGTCATTTTGTGACAACATCAAATTATTCCAATTAATAAATGCTGATAGCTGATACAACTCAGCAAAGGTTTACCACCAATACCAAATACAGTGGTGGACAAGCCATGCAAAAATCCAGTTGTCTGAAGATCCCACCAACACCAGTAGCTCACTGCATCCTGGTAAACCCGCCATGGAGTTGAGAGGTGAGGACTGGGTCGGATGGGGGGAGGGAGGAAGAGATGGTCAGAAAATTCCAGCCATTGATTAACAACCTTAAAATCCTTCCAATAAGCTTCTGGCTGATGATTAAAGTGGGAAAGACTCCTGATCAGACATACTAGATGTGGAGTGGAGTCCATAAGCTATGGCCTCTGGCAGCTCATTCCAGCAAAAACTAGCCTTGGAAATGGACATAGACTTCCACTGGCCCACATACCTCTACACACAAGAATGAATGAAGGGTGGAAAGAAGGGAGGAAGGAAGCCTTAGCATAATATTGTATATCCATCAGTTCTATGCAGTTCAAAAATGCACAAAGAGAATTGCAGGGCATTTCTGGGTTGACCTCAAGAAATCAAGGCAGGCAATGCTGGAAATCCTGATTTCTTTTGCAACAAACACTAACACAACTGCAAACAATACCAGCATTAAACATGCATGAAAAGTGCCAAGATAAATTAAACTGACTCTCACTGTAAAGAGGACAATGGGGAATGGGGAAGCAGAGAATTGATAGAAGTGGGTGAACTCATGATCGAAGTTTCCTTTTTGAAGTATGAAATGGAATGAGATAGATGTGAAAACATTCTTCCTTGCTAACCAAGGAGCTGAGAAGCGGAATTATCAGTTACAGAAACTAAACCAAAACACAGCTTTACAAATTAGTAACTGCTTCATGGTTAGCGTAGTTTACAAGCAGAATAAGATGCATTCTACAGTAGTAAAGAAACACAAGAAAATACAAAGGACCAGATTGCTGACCTAAAAGTGGCACTGATGCAGATTTGAAATCAACCTTGAAGGTCAGATGAAGTTTGGCCCAGAGGCTTTGAGTATTTACATACAAACAAGTGGGTAAACTGACTTTATCATTCCTTCCTGCTTTTGTTCATTTTTGATTACTCATACTCACCATCGCATGAAAGGTTAGGTAAACTGATATTTAGATTTACTTCAATTTTTCCTCCACTATCTTTATCAGGATCATCCACGTACAATTCATTCACTCTGAAATAAAATGGCAACCATTCATTCCAAGAAGATTTGGTGATAAAAACACTTTTTTTAAAGAAGGTTCCAGCAGACAACACTAAAGATGCAAAGAAATGTAGTGTTTTCCTAACTAACCATATATTCTAGGAAGCCAGTTGGTGAATGATGATACTGGAGCTAATATTTATTTAGTCTTATATTTGTTTACAGAGTGAAAGTTACAGACATATATCTCCTCACTCAACTGCATACAGTTTCAGTAGATATCCTTTTGTGTGCGCTCAGGTAAAACCCTAAAGAAACCCTCCACTAGAGTATAATTAGACACAATTGAAAGGCAATTAACAACAAATCCTAGTGCAATGCGGGCAGGTTTACTCATTTGGCTGACATCTCATTGGAGTAGCAAATCGATGTAATTCATTTACAGCTCCCCACCTTCAACTTGGCGCCACAAAATCTCAACCGTTTGAGCTGGTTATTTGGCATGACCAAGTCAAATAACACTTCAAATTATTTTCTGCTTCGTTCTCAAAAACAATGAAGCAGATGAGAGACATGCAAATAATGACATAGGAGTAGCTGAAGGCTTGGCTAAAATTCGAAAACACAGCACGGTGGTGGCTTGGAATCCAAAAAAATGACAACAACTTTTCAAGTTAAAAACAATAAAAGTCAATCGGTAAGCAGATAGATATCTTTATTCAAGGCATTGCATTTAATGGGTGATGTACAGGTTGTCTGACTTCATAGAATCCTTACAGTGCAGGAGGCAGCCATTTGGCCCATCAAACCTGCACCAACAGCAAGCAGACCCAGGTTCTAAACTTGTAACCCTATGTATTTACACTGCTGGTCTCCCTGGCACTAAGGGGGCAATTTAATAAGAAGTTTCACAACACCAGGTTAAATTTACCATCGCCAATCAATCTAACCCGCACACCTTTGGAATGTGGGACGAAGTCACAGGAAACCCACGCAGACACAGGGAGAACGTGCAAACTCCACACACAAGTTCAGAATTGAATCCAGGTCCCTGGCGCTTTGAGGCAGCTGTACTATCCACTGTGCTGCCCAGTGCAAGTTATCATCAGCAAAAGCAATCTGAACATTTTAAAAAAACAAGCAAAAATTTAATCAAAAGTTACAGGAACCTTAAAGAAGCTTGTTTTTCCCCTGAGCAAATCACTGACACATTTCCATCATGTGCTTTAGACTTTGACATTTAAATGGAAACCCACTATTTCAGTCACCACCTAGTGCTGATTATTTTTAAAAAACGCCTCCGTCACTTTCTCTCAACCGAGAGTCTTTGATTTTTAACTTGACGCCAAGAGTCAGATCAGAAATCTGGAGCCAGGAAGGAAATCGGTCATCGAAACATCAAAGAAATCTGCTCTGCTCCTCCAGCAGCTGCTCTGCTCCTTTCGGTTTGTACTGAGCAAATTAGAGCATTCAGGATAAAGAGCGAGGAAAAACTACGCAAAACAAAACTGTGTGTTGGAGATTGGGAGGAAGAGAGATTGCTCGAAACGCGGTAGCATTAGTCTCCCCAGGAAGTTGAGTGGCACAGGAAGCACAACATTCAGCCACTTATTATGATGCTTAGCCCCATGATCCCAGCTAGAGATTGTGCTCCACCTACAGAACATAAAGCACGGGAAGAGTGCTAATGATGTTAAAAAGCAGAACTTTATGTAAAATATTGTAAAAAGTCTCTCACCTGTTATATTTTGCTCAGGCTTAGCACAAAGGGGGAAAAAACCTCAACTTTAGAATAAAAAACTTCAGCACATGAAGATGAGTGAAAATCTAGAAATCCCACCTTTACATCCTCTCCACACCCCACCCCCCCACCCAAAAAAAAGGCTGTTGAGGTTAGTTTAGTTGAAAATTTAAAAACTGAAATTAGTGGAGCTTTGTCATGTAAAGGTCTCTGGGGATAGAGAGTGAGGGTGGATAAATGAAGATAAGATACAGATCAACCATGATTCAATTAACTGGTGGAAGAGAACTCAAGGGACTGAATGGCTTACTTTTGTTTTCACAACTTATCGATCCTGTGTGAAAATACATTTGATGTAGGGATTGGTTCAAGACCTGTCGCTTTAGACAATCAGAAAGAGGGGGAGTAAATATTGTTTATTTTACATAATCAACCCAGGGAGAATGAAATAGCATTGGCCTTCTGGCAAGTTGGGCCAAAGGGCCTGTTTCCATGCTGTAAACCTCTATCACTCTATAAGGATCAACAGTACTGAGTGACAGTCATTTTAATTGAGCCTTCTGCATTGAGCTCACTCCTGCAAAGTAAGTGTTTTAATCAATATTACAGCAACTGTAAAAGCTGTGGCTACAGTGACATACTCACATTTCAGTGGCAATGAAACCAGTCAGTTCTGACAAGAAAAGGAACAACATGAACACACAACAGCAGATGGAAACTGTAAAAGAAAAGGAACGCACTTAAACAAACTCCAGTGCTATTTCATTCCAAACACAGAATACATAGTCATTGCATAGAGTGAAAGATTCCACTGAATTATACTAGTACAGACCATAATTTAATATTATCACCCTATCATTTATATGAAATAGTGAAGACTCATATTGTTTTGGCATATTAATACAGCAAAAGGCTGACAATCTGGTCACTTGGCTGATGTTAAGTGTCAAGTAAAGAAATTTATAAAACATTAAAACACACATTTCTATCTGAATATTGACCTGCACTTATCAACTCTGTAAAGACAAAAAAAACAAGTTGATTGCAAGAGTTTTATGACCCTGGATCCATTATGTGCTATAAAAAGCTCATTTTCATGATACTAAAAGAAGTTAGGAGAGTGAAACAAGCCTACAAGCAAGTGGTAGTATTGCAGTTTGATTTGAAAAAGGAATATTCCACATGATTCCAAATTCCTGATGTCAACTCAACTATTCATTAGGGTGGTGAACCATTATATAGTCTTAATGCAATGGGAATGCGCCACAGCCTATTGCAGTTGAGCTGCTAAAGCTCAGATATAGCTAAAACACAGCTAGCCAATAAAATCTTGGCAGATGTAGGATTAAACAGATGGCACTCGGCACATGGAATTCTGTTCCGGTCGTCACAGCTACTGAAGAAGGTCGCATCCTTTCAGCCCCTTTCCTATACAGCAAAGTGATTACACTCCTAAAGATATTTCATTGGTTGCAAAGCACATTAGAGGGTCCTGGGGTTGTGAAAAGTGCTATGTAAATACAGGTTTGTTCCCTTCGCTTAACTGACTATACCAACGTTTGGTTACATTTCAGTGAAACCAAAATATCTCCCAAGTCCAACATCACCGCAAGATAAAAATCATAGAATCCCTACAGTGCAGAAGGAGGCCATTCAGCCCACCAAGCCTGCACTGACAACAATTCCACCCAGGCCCTATCCCCATAACCTCACATATTTATCCTGCCAATCCTCCTGACTCTAAGGGGTAATTTAGTACAGCCAATCCACCTAAACATCAAACCTACTGGCTTATCTGAACAAATCAAAATTTTAATCATTTTCAAATAAACACAAAATGAATACATGGTGCATGTCATGTCCTAACTATGTTTAGGATTGTGGGTTTTAAACACAAAGAAAAGCTGTGGCTTATACATGTATATTCAAACTAACAATGACAGATTTATTCGAAGAGGTCTTGCCTGTACAGAGTACAGACTGAAAGTTAAAGCATAAACCCATGAAACACTCCAATGATATCACCATCAAATCACATGACCAGCTCTTAAAATGACCATGTCACCATTTAAATAGATAACGGTGCAGTAGTCAAATTTGACTAGACCATCAGTCACAAATTCAGAGAGAGCCTGCCTAGAGACTCTCCCCATATGAACTGATCTACAAGCAGACCCAATAGGAGGTGCTTCTAATGTGTGCCTTGTTTGGCAAGTGCCTCAAAATAAGAAAAGTTGGTCAGAACTATGGCTAAACATTAAAAAGCTATTCACATAGTGGACTGGGGTCAATATTCTTGTTACTGTACCTACATATGGTAAATGATTTGTGAATTCTAGTAACAAAATGGATAGGCAATGGTAACGTCCATGAAGAAGCACAAGTATACAAGCCATCCATCACAGGAATCCTCAATACACAAGGTTCTCCATTCAAGAATCCTCCAATATAGAAACTTCATGCACAACATACTGTACTGGTGTCAAAGACTTGAATTTATATCATTCCCCTTACATTAACACATATTACACAAGATCATTCCAACATTAAAAATTAAAGGTGGTTTTCATATCTTCACACGCTTCTCATAGAGAACAGTGGGAAGAAATGGAAGGGGTTCCAGACCAATTAACAGTCAAATAAACTCCTTCTGTGGATGTGACCATCTTAGTATCAGCAAATAAGGTGGTTAACTTTGTACAGTGAAACCCCGATTTTACGCGCTCCAATTTAGCACAAAATCAGATATAACACAATGAATCATTGGATCTTTATGCTCTTTCCGGGGAACTGAAAATTGAGATTGATAACAGATTGTACCATTGTCGTCAGCGCTGCCCTGAATTTTACCTGGGTTAGAGCATAAATGTAGGTGCTGGTAGAGCAGTTCAGAACTCTGAGTATACATCCAATTTCATTAATGACAAATAGTGGGTCATTGTAGCCTCGGCAATTGTATTTGCCAGTGATCCGTGAGAAAAGGAAAAGCACAACCGTTGGCACCCACAGCAACATGAAGCTAACTGAAGCAGTAACGAGCAAGACCATGGCCTTTCTCCAACTCTGCATCTCCGGATTCCCCCAACCTTGCTACCTAGAATCCCTGGTGGACACGGCTGGCACTCAGGATGCGCAGAGCCATGGCAATGCAGGATAATAGAGGGGTTAAAATTGTGTGGATCCAATAGAAGGCTCTCCAGTCCGACAATGAGTAGATGTCAGGGTTGTTTCAGCATCTGATTTCCAGGTGCTTGTATATGTAGTAAGGTTGAATTGTGAAGTAATATGATATATTCCTTGAATAAGACAGGAGTTAAATCGCTCCAACTACTAGGCTTGCAAATTTCAGTGTGCAGTATCTTCTACAGAACAGTCAGTCACTGCTGAAATCATCACCAAGTTCAGGCAGCAAGCTCCCACTGGGTCAGTTTGAACGTGGATTTTCTTGAGCCCTGATTTAGCGCGACCCCGCTTTTCTCGCAGTAACATTTTATGGACCCCAACCATCACGTTATAATGGGGCCGCACTGTACTAGCAAGATGTTTTTACTGGGCTTCCATATAATGAATAAAGAGGAGGGATGAATAATTCTGCTGGACGCCAACCAAAACTTCAGAGCTAGAGCTACAGCCCCCACTTGCCAGGGGCAAGTTTAAAACCCTGCACGTTCTGGTTCTGAGGCAAAAAATGCTACTTCCAAGCCAAAAGCTCACTCCAATTATTCAAGTGTAGATATAGATGTCCAGCAGAGCCAAAGCAAAATTTGTGTTGTAGTATCTACTATTGCACTACTGTACAAGTTAATGTTTCTTAAACAATGGTACCAATAGATGTAAATGTCATGGTTGCAGAGGTGTTTCACAGACCGAGGAACAATAACATGCTTTGTCACCACCATTTTGTGCAAATCACTGAAGCCAGATCCAACCACTATTTAAATATCCTAAGCAAACAAATGACGTTAAAGATTATTTTGGCTGTGGCCGTCAAGATAAGCATCATAGAATTATAAAATGATACAGCTACAGGAGATGACTATTTGACCCACTGTGTCCTGGATAACATTACGATCCAAGGCAAACATATCTGCAATAAGTTTTTGCGGGTTGAGGAAATTCGGGTCAGAGGCTGAGCTGTGGACAATGGAACACATCAGGGAGGGAGAGAGTTACTTGGATGCTTTGTTTCAGGAGGCGATGACACCCTTTAGGATAAGGCCATAAAGCATAGGAGCAGAATTAGGCCATTCAGCCCATCAGGTCCGCTCTGCCATTTAATCATAGCTGATATTTTTCTCATCCCCCTTTTGCCTTTTCCCCATAATCCCTGATCCCCTTACTAATCAAGAACCTAGCTATCTCTGTCTTAAAAACATTCAATGACCTGGCCTCCACAGCCTTCTGCAGCAAAGAATTCCACAGATTCACCACTCTCTGGCTGAAGAAATTCCTCCTCATTTCTGTTTTAAAGGATCATCCCGTTAGCCTGAGGTTGTGCTCTCTGGTTCTAGTTTTTCCTACTAGTGGAAATATCCTCTCCACGTTCTCTCTATCCAGGCCTCGCAGTATCCTGCAAGTTTCAATAAGATCCCCACCTCATCCTTCTAAACTCTAATGATACAAACCCAGAATTCCTCATATGACAAGCTCTTCATTCCAGGGATCATTCTTGTGAACCTCCTCTGGACCCTTTTCAAGACCAGCACATTCTTATTTAGACATGGGCCCAAAACTGCTCACAATACTCTAAATGGGTATGATCAGAACCTTATACGGCCTCATAAGTACATCCCTGCTCTTGTCAAGAGCACTAGAATACATGAATGCCAACACTGAATTTGCCTTCCTAACTGCTGACTGAACCTGCACACTAACCTTAAGAGAATCTTGAACAATGACTCCCAAGTCCCTTTGTGTTTCTGATTTCCTAAGCATTTTCCCATTTTAAAAATAATCTATGCCTCCATTCCTCCTTCCAAAGTTCATTATCTCACACTTTTCCACAATGTATTCCATCTCCTTTGCCCACTCTCCTGACCTGTCCAAGTCCTTCTGTAGCCCCTCCCCGCTTCCTTAATACTACCTGTCCTTCTACATATCTTTGTATCATCTGCAAACTTAGAAACAGTTCCTTTCTCCAAATTGCTAATGTATATTGTGAAAAGTTGTGGTCCCAGCACCAACCCCTGAGGCACACCACTAGTCAACGGCTGCCATCCTGAAAAAGGCCCATTTACCCCACTCTCTGCTTTTTGCCAGTCAACCAATCCTCTATCCATGCCAGGATCTTTCCCTTAACACCATGGGTACTTAACTTATTTAACAGTCC
The DNA here is from genome assembly GCF_965287045.1 of Carcharhinus amblyrhynchos. Taxonomy (NCBI): domain Eukaryota; kingdom Metazoa; phylum Chordata; class Chondrichthyes; order Carcharhiniformes; family Carcharhinidae; genus Carcharhinus; species Carcharhinus amblyrhynchos. The sequence continues at coordinate 45,619,378 of NC_137336.1, forward strand.
CCTCTGCGGCACCTTGTCAAAGGCCTTCTAGAAATCTAAATAAATCACTTCCACTGGTCCTACTTTATCTAACTTTCTTGTTACCTCCTCAAAGAACTCAAAGGTTTGTCAGACATGACCTCCTTTTGATGAAGCTGTGCTGATTCAGTCCTACTTTATCATGCACTTTCAAGTACTCTGCAATCTCATGTTTAGTAATGGACTCTAAAATCTTGCCAGTGACCGAAGTCAGGCTAACCAGCCTATAATTTCCCGTCTGCTGCCTCCCTCCCTTCTTAAACAGCAGGCTAGAGTCTTCCGGTTGGGGATGTCGGCCAAGACAGGGGCGGGGCGGGGGGGGCGGGTGCATGTGTGTGTGGATGATATGATTGCGGCTGAGGCAGGAATGAGGGCCCAATTGTCCAACAATTTGGATGAGAGTGGGAGCTGCAGGGCGGATGAGCTGACTGGCCATGGCACAGGAAGCCACTGAAGTTATGAGAATGGAGTGGTAGTAGGGGTCAGTATAGTGAGGGGATTCACACAGTTCTCTGCAGCAAAGAGCCAGATCCAAGCAGCTGTGTTGTCCTCCCACTGCCACATCTAGGGACATCTGCTCCAGGCTGGAAAGGAACTTGCAGTGGCAGAGGGGGAGATTTCCATTGTTATTTTCCATGCAGGTACCAACAGCATTGGTAGAATGAGGAAAGAGGCTCTGCATGGAGTTTGAGGAGCTAGGCTCAAAATTAAGCAACAGAACCTATAATCTCTGGGTTTCTGCTTCTCCCACACCAGTCTTTGAGCCATATATTCATTTCTTTAACTTTTATTACTCTATGCCCATTTGCACATGGCTCAGGTAAAATCCAGAGATTATAACATTTGAGGTTAAAACAGAGGAACAGAATCACAGGGCCCCTAATTAGTTTCAATAACAAGAACAAAAATTAAACATGAAAAGATTGGATTATGGTGCAATGCTCCTTTACTCCCCCATCCCCCACACCACCTGACAGTTTAACAATTACACACAGATTTTAAGATTAACATGGATTACAAAGTGCATCTTAAGTGAGAAGCTGTTTTCCCCTGTGGGGGAGTCTAGGACAAAAGGGCATAATCTCAGAGGAAGGAGTCGCCCATGTAAGACAAAGATGTTGAGGAATTTCTTCTCAGGAGGGCAGTGAATTTGTGGAATTCTTTACCAGAGGGTTGTAGAGGCTGGGTCGTTAAATATGCTTAAAACTGAGATAGACAGATTTTTAAGGGAATCAAGGGTTATGGGGATAAAGCAGGAAAGTAGAGTTGTGAATTAGATCAAATGTGTCATGATCTCATTGACTGATGGAGCAGACACAAGGGGCAAATGACCTACTTCTGCTCTTATGTCTTGTGGTCTTATTACGATCTGTGTCAACTTTTTTCAATGAGATAATTAACCTTTCATGCATCATCCTTGCCCTTTCTCTCCAGCCTAACAATATTTCCTTCTCAACTATTCAGTTCCCTTTTGAAAATCATACTGACCATGCTTCCACCAATCCATCACTGCTGCTTCTTTTGACAATCTACTAACATGGAAAAATAAATTATCCTCATTTACACCAAAGCCTTTCATAGATTTTAAGCTCTGCCACTAACTCTCCCCTTAGCCTTCTCTGCTCTAAGAATCTCACTCCCACAGCTTCTCCACATAACGGTTATGGGTAACCGTTCTGAAATCAATTAGGCATGTTATTGGCTGAACATGCCAAACCACTTTGTTAAAACCTCAACAATATGTTCGGTGTACGTGCACGTATCTAAAGGAAAACTTCAGAACGCGTGACATCGCTGAACAAATGATTTGAAGGAAACTGAATTCCTTGCAATTGTCAGGTAATCCCAAGTGATATTGAAGGAAAAATGTGGCGACTTGACAGAATTTCTGCCAGTCCCCATGTTACTATGCTTAGCTTATACCTTGCAGCTGCTGCTGGTTTAACACAGCCTGGGAACAAATGCTTGCTGTGGAACTCCCCCTGGTGTGGCTTCCTGAAATTCCCCTTCAATGACATGAACCAAAACGGTGAGCTGTGCGCAGCACTCACTCATGAGATCACTGGAGTGGAATGTCTGGTCAGAAAATGTCAGTTCCCACTCTTCTTTTAATCCTCATCTTTTAAAAGAATAAAAATAGTCCCTAAATTAGAGTCAAGAGGTTTACAGTATGGAACAGGCCCTTCAACTCAACTTGTCCATGCTACCCTTTTCTCTTAAGCCACTAAGATAGTCCCAATTGGGCCCATATCCCTCTATACCCATCTTACCCATGTAATTGTCTAAATGCTTTTCAAATGACAAAATTGTACCCACCTCTACCACCACCACCTCTGGCAGCTTGGTTCAAATACTCACCACCCTCTGAACATTTTTGAATCACTCCCCTCTCATATGGATTTGTACGTCTCGCTGGTGTGTGTTTAAGTTTGTATTTGTGTTTCATAATCTAATGGGACTATTCTATGAAGAAAAATACAATTGCACTCATCACAAGCATTTATGTAGACTGGCATGGCAATTATGACACAGAAGCAGGCAATTCACTCCACTGTTCTCATGAGAAGCAGGCCTACTTCCACATGCACTCCCCTTTCCATATCCTCTCACTCCCCTTCCCTACAACCACCTAATCTAATATATTTTTGAATGTTGGTACAGCCTTTGCTTCAAAAACCAAATCCAAAGCCTCACAACACTCTGTGTAAAAGACTGTGTAAAAGGCAGCCTACTTGCTGTCCTGGATCTCAAGTTTGTATCTACATCTCCTCATTCAACCTCTGCAAATAGTCCATAGTGTCCTTTCCAATTTTAAATATCAAATCCCCCGAAACTCCTTCATCGTAATGAAAATAAGGCACAGTCCCCAAGTCTTCCTTCAGCATTATTTTGATGCATAATTATATAAAACACAAGATTAAAACTTGTCAGAATGAAAAAAACTGTAAAATGTTAACATATGGATTTATGGAGAACATGGGGAAGCATGTGATCAAGAAATGATAAGCCATGAAGATCAAGAAAAATGGTGCAAAGAAACCTACTGTACACTTATTCCATATTTATGAGAAAACATTAAACAAAATGCAGAAATACTGAATCAAAAAAAGTTTAACTTCAAAATTCAGAGCACTTTAATCATAGAAATCCAATAGTGCACAAGGAGGCCATTCCGCCCATCAAGTCTGGACTGACAACAGTCCCACGCAGGCCTTACACCTCGTAACCCCACATATTTATCCTGTTAATCCTCTTGTCACTAAAGGGGAAAATTTATCATGGCCAATCCATCTAATCCTTTGGACTGTGGGAGGAAACTCACACAGACACAGGGAGAACATGCAAACTCCACACATACAGTGACTCGAGGTTGGAATGGAATCCTGGTCCCTGGCACTGTGAGGCAGCAGTGCTAACCACTATGCCACCACATATCACAATGCACAGTCTCAGGTTATTAGGATTTTGAAGGTTCACCTTCCAAAAAAATCTCTCAGGATGTAGACGACATGAACAAAAGCAGCATTTATTGTCCATCCACAGTTGCTTTCATGAATCTGTGTGGTGCTAGACAGATGGATGAAGACAGCTCAAGTCAGTTATACTATTGCATTGATTCTTGCACCACTGCAGCAGTCTGGGACCCAATCAGCTGGGTTAATTGCAGTATCACCAAGCCACTTAAATCACCATCATGTACATATTCTGTGCTCTCCTCCTCTTAGTGCCTCCAAGTGGTCTTTAACATGGAGAATAATGATGCGTCAGCTAATGAAAGATGGCAAGTAGTAATCAGGAGAATTTACTCGGTGTCCGCAGCTCAGCCTTCAGCTCAATGATTCTGAGCTAAAATTCTTCAAGCCACAAACACTTACTGAGGACACCATGACTGAACTGGAGTTCATGGAGCCCAGAGACAATTCTGAAGACTTGTGAAGTCACTCCCACCTGAATGTATACAGGATAAAACATACCCAGGGATGGTTTTGAAAGAATCTGGCTGGAATATTAGCTGAAAGGTTCAATCCTGAGCACGATTAGATCAGGCTGCAGCTTGACTAGTCCGTGGTACAGCTCTCCTAATTCTGGCACACGTCCTCAGGATGTTAGTGAGGAGGACTTTGTAGGCTTGACTGGGCCAAATATGCCTTTATTTCTGCCATATGTATTAATATACAGCGAAAAGTATTGTTTCTTATGTGGAGTGCTCCAGAGATCAGTGCTGGGCTGACAATTACTTATAATATATATTAATGACTTGGATGAGGTAAGTAAATGTACCATTTCCAAGTTTACAAATTACACAAAAACAAGTGAAAAGGCAAGTGGTGAGGATGACCCAAAGAGTCTACAAATGGATATAGATAGGTTAACTGAGTGGTCAAAAACTTGGCAGATGGAATATAATGTACGAAAATGTGAAGTTATGCACTTTAGCGGGAAGAATAAAGGAGCTGAATATTATTTAAAAGAAAGACTGAAGATAGCAGCAGCACAGAAGGAGTTGTGGCCCCAAGTTCAGCAGGTAAAAGGCAAATCAAACGGGATGTTGACCTTTACGAAGGGGATGTAATATAAAAATAGATTAGTCTTGCTAAAACTATATAAGATATTAGTTAGACCACACCTGGAATATCGTGAACAGTTTTGTCTCCTTATCTAAGGAAAGATATACTGGCATTGGAAGCAGTTCAGAGAAGGTTCACCAAGTTGATCCCCCGTATGAAGGGATTTTCTTATCAGGAGAGGTTGAGTCTGTTAGCCCTGTATGCACTAGACTTGAAGAATGAGGCGTGATCTTATTGAGACATATTGGACTCCCAGAGGGTTTGACAGGATGGATGCTGAGAGGTTATTTCCCCAAGTGGCAGAGTCCAGGACCAGAGGTCATAATCTCAGAGTAAGGGATCACCCACTTAAGTCAGAGATGAGGAGAAATTTCTAATTCTTAGAGGTTGTGAATCTGTGGAATTCTTTACTGAGAAAAGCTGTAGAGACTGAGTCATTAAGTATGTTCAAAGCTGAGATATACGGATTTTTATTCAGTAAGAGAATTGAGGACTTTTGGGGATAAGACTGGAAAGTGAAGTTGAGCATAATCAGATCAGATCAGTTATGATCTCATTGAATGTCTACACTACATTCTGCACCCTCTCCTTTCCTTCTCCACTATGTACAATATGAATGGTTTACTTTGTCAGTTTAGCTCACAAGAGGCAATACTTTTTACTGTATACCAATACTTGTGACAATAATAAATCAAATCAAGAATGGCAGAGCAGACTCAATGGGTCAAATAGCCTAGTTCTGCACCTATGAAGTATGGACTATTGGACGCAATGACTGACTTTCTCAGTCACGTCAGAGGGCAGTTTAAATAAAGTCAACCACTTTGATGTTGGCTGCAATTGTTTATAGGCCCAATGGGCTGAGCACAATAGACTTCCTTTCCTAAAGGACAGAAGCAAAACAGTGAATAATGTAATCCCTGAAAACAACGACAACATGATTTACACTGAATTTCTTTGAATTATATATCTAGGCTTCTAGATTACTGGTCTAATAACATGAGTAGTACAGTGCTGTGAACCCTATTTCAATCAAAAAACTTTATTTTTCTTTCACAATTTAGCTATTACTGTTGCTCCTCCTGTTCAAGAGTAGACTATTGCTTGTAATCTTAATGAGCAACCTCCTGACTCAGAGGATGGGGATAAAAGATGTTGCGCAATTAACATTGTTAATTCTCCCATTAAGCGATGCATTCTTAAGTTCAAGAAATAAATAAACATAGCCATGCTCTTCAACATGTACTGTCTGGAAACCAGAGGCTATAGAATATTATAGAATCAGTGAACAATACCATTTACACTTCCTCTTAGAAATTCCTGAATGTATGACTCCTCTTCCCAGATTACTGTTAACCTTGTCATCACACCAATGTTGTAGCAACAAATAGCTCACCCAGATCTCTCTTCTTTTTTAAAAATTCCTAATTGTCATCATCTCATTATCGGAACCATTCTCTTACAGCAGCCAAAGGATTAAATTTTATTACTCAAGATAATGTTTTATGGAACATATTTTGCAATTGTATCCATTTCGGGAAAAAAAATGGAGCTCAGGAGCCCTTTAAATCTTTATTCTTGTCACTCTCTCCTCTTCGACGATGTCATTTCTTATTCGAGCCTTTGGTATGTGAAGGATATTCTCTACCTTATATTTGAGGGTGTCTTATTTGTGTATTTTGGAAACAATATAAAAGTTTGCTTTCTATGCTTAATCTCAGGATTAGTTTGATCTCAATTTTGAAAAGGTTGAAACTTTTCGAGCAATACTGGCATTAATTATAATTTTACTATTATACAGGTTGTGCTCGTTTTGGATTATAAATCTACTTCATTTTCCTAATTAACTGCAGCTTTCAATTTAGAACATCATACTTCACAATACATTATCATTTACGGGTACCATTCATTTTGTCATTGAAGGTGGTCACTATATTGCAAGAAAGATAGGCGTTATGACGTGTATAAAAACGGAGGAAACATTTTACAATATTAAGATGTGCAGTTTACAGTCACTAACCAGTCACTACAAGCCTTACTGACTCATGATACCAAACTGTCAAAAATGAGTAATCCAAACACATCACCACTATCCAGTTATAGGTCACATGATTTTTCTGAAACAAAGAGCAGGAAAGCTTGGTTACGCCATCCAACTGCAATAACTATGTTGTGTATTTGTGTAACTGCACTGTGAGCAGAGAGAGGCACATATGTTTGAGGTAAACAACAAAATGTGTTTCTACTTCAAAGCTAAATCGCAAAAAAAATTAATAGTATCACACAGAAATCATCTGGTCCATTTAGGTTTTACAAATAGAGGCATAAGGTAAAGACCCAACTTTAAAATTGTCCAAGGCAATGATTAGGCTACTGCTCAAATGTTTCAGGCATCTCATTTTAGGAAGGACACTACTGTGCACAATGTAAATGCCAACTGTATGAAGTCAGGGATGGGAAGCTGTAGTTTCAGGAGAGACTTGAAAGGCTGTGCCTATTTCCATAGGGGGAACAGTGGCTAAAAGGAGATTTAAAAGGTGGCTTTCTTTTCAAACGAGGAATGATTTTGCCAGAGTATTTCCTCCAGCTGATCAGTGACTTGGACGCAGCAATTTACAATGGTCACCACATGAAATCTTGTTTTGTATGATTTACCTCAGGATTATTTTTGTCTCAATTTTAAAAGTGACATTTTCCCCCAACAGTATTAGCACTATTTACAATTGTCAAAGGGTCAGGAGAAATGTCTTTATTCAGAGAGTTGTTGGACTTCGGGAGCACTTTGTCACGTGAAGTGCTTGAGGCACATACATTTGTATCTCTGATAATAAATAGGAACAAATGTGACACGGAGGAAGATACAGAATTTAATGCGAATAGTTTACAGGCAAAACTTTAGCCAGATAGCTTAGTATGGAAACTAGTTAACTGGAAATGTTTAATTTTAATAAAAAGCTTATATCAACCTTTCGGACTGAATGACTGCTCTCCCCACACTGTAAAATTTGACGTTTACCGTGGTGCTGTTCTACTCTTCAGATTTACCTCACTATTGTGATAAAAGCTGCCCTTCAGAAGCTCTAAAGGATTGCACAAGAGTTACGTAATTTTCCTTGAAACTCTGCTTCCCCGTTCCACCCGGGGCACTTTAAAAGGTAGCATATCACACTGGAGGCCCTGCTAAAATATGAAAGTATTGCATTATGCCAAGAATTATTTCTTAGTTACCTTGTTAGCTCATTTTGCTTTTGGAGCAATTATATGAATTTCATCAAGAAACAACAACTTTGAAGCAGTCACTGGTTTGCATGAAGAAAATCAATGCAATTTAATACAGCGTGGCCCCAAAAAAACGATAATTAATTAAATGGACGTATTGGGTAACTGACACAAATGGAACTGTTTAGGAGTCTCCAAAATGAGCTGGGTCTTTCGGGCTAAACCAAGTAGACACACTCAAATTACATTAGGACAAAGTAAAAGGGGCAGCTCCCCAAAAGGAAGGGGACAGCCCAAACAAAAACAAAAGTACAAAGGAAATTTAAGATACATCAAATCAAAATGTGATTGTCAGGGTCTATAATGCACCTCAGCCCCTGTGACTCCAACCTGTGGGTATTCTTCCTGCCAACACTAACGCCCCTTCCTCCCTTCACCCTAATTCCAACTGACTTTAGTTTTGCTAGGATTTCTTGATCTCAAGTGTTGCCTTAATATCAAGTGCAAGCAGCCTTTGATTTGATTTATTATTGTTACATGTATTCGCATACAGTGAAAAGCATTGTTTCTTGCGCACAATACAAAGCACACCGTTCACACACAAAGAAATGACAGAGTGCAGAATGTACCGTTATAGTCACAGCTGGGTGTCGAGAAAGATCAACTGAATGCAAGGTAGGTCCACTCAAAAGTCTGATTTCAGCAGGGAAGAAGCTGTTGTTTAGTCGACTGGTACATGTCTTCAGACTTTTGATTCTTTTTCTGGATGGACGAAAGTGGAAGAGAGAATGTCCGGGGTGGGTGGGGTCCTTAATTATGCTGGCTACTTTTCCGAGGCAGCAGGAAGTGTAGACAGTGTCAAAGGGTGAAAGGCTGGATGGATGGATTGGGCTTCATTCACGACCCTGTGTAGTTTTTTGCAGTCTTGGACAGAGCTGGAGCCATACCAACCTGTGATACATCTAGAAAGAATGCTTTGTACGGGGCATTTATAAAAGTTGATGAGAGTCATAGTGGACATACCAGCTTGGGAACCCAGCTCTTTATACACTTGGACCAAAACAGCTAAGAGGTCTGGGCTAGATTGGGGTTGTCCATTTTGTGGCCAGGACATACCAGGGAAATTTTCCATTGGCAGGTAGACACTAGTGTTGTAGCTGCATTGGAACAGCTTAGCCAATTAAATTGAATAAGCATAAAACCTGACGGACCACCCAGCATTAACCTGGGCACCGGAAGCAATAAAAGTACACCATGCCAAGTCTTCCTCACTGACGTCTTGGGCCCTTTGCCAAAACTGAGAGAGCTGCCCCACAAACTAGTGGAGCAACAGCCATAATCACTGAATCTTACTGCACAGCCAATGTCCCAGACTCCTCTATCACTATGCCTGAGTATGTTCTGTACCACCAGCAGGATAGACCCATCAAGTGGTGGTGGCACAGTAGTATATAATCTTGAACGCGTTGCTCTTGCAGACCTCATCGGTGACTGACGACCCCAAGAAGTTTCTCTGTGTCAGGAGAAATGTGGGCAAGGAACCTCCGGACGATTACCATCTATCGCCCTCCCATTGCTGGTGAGTCAGTACTCCTGTGCGTTGAACACCACTTGGAAGAATCACTGAGGGTCACGAAAGGCAGGGGTGGAGGACTTTAATGCTTGTTACCAAGCTGGCTCAGCAGTCATACTCAGTCAAACTGACCAATCCCTGAAGAACATACCTGCGATAGGTGGTAAGTCAGTCAACAAAAGGGAAAAACCTACTTCATCTCAGATTTGCCAATAAACTTATCTCAGGTACATCCGTCCAGGCCAGTATTGATAGGAGTGACCGTTGCACAGTCCTTGTGGAAGCAAGTCGAACATCATGTGCGTGGCGCCACCATCACGCAAAATTGGACAGATTTGGAACAGATCAAACAACTCAAAACCGTGCATCCATGAGGCATTGTGCGCCATTAGCAGCAGCAGACCAGTGTTCCATCACAAACTGAACCTCACAGCCGGGCATGTCTCTCACTCCAGCACTATCATCAAGACAAATAATTAACCCTAGTTTACTGGACTGTGCCATGTTTAATTTCACTGATTGATTGTTTTCATACCAAACAGTGACACTGCTTCAAAAGCATCACTTCTTGATGAACTTAAATACGATGGCTCTAAAAACAGAGTGAACAAACAGGTAACTTAAGGGTATAATTCTTGGCACGACACAATTTAATATTTTAACAGAGACTTCACCGTGACCTTCAAAGTGCCCCAGATAGAGCAGGGAAACAGAGTTTCAAGGAAAACTTCGTAACTCTTGTGCAATACTTTACGGCATCCAAAGGGCAGAATCTCTCTGAAGATCAAATAGGTTTTTATCACACTAGTGAGGTAATCAGGATGGTTAAACAGTACTACAGTAGAACCGTAGAATTTTACAGAATGGGAGAACAGGTCATTTAGTCCATAGGATTCATGCCAGCTTTTTGTTAGAATTAATCATTTGCAGTTAACTAGTTAATGGTTAACTAATCAATGAGCGTAAGACAGCAGTGTAAGACAAAAATGAAGCAATCATCCAGGAATATACAATGAGATAAACAGAGGTAAGCAATTCCACAGAACAGATCAAATCTTCAGTCTACCACATCTAATCATGAGCTAATTGGAGGTGAAGCCAACAAACATCCTTATCTTCAACGTGGCTCAGTGGTACTATCAATAAATCATTAATCCAGAAACTCAGCTCACGTTCTGGGCATCCTGGTTCGAAACCTGCCACGGCAGATGGTGGAATTTGAATTCAATTAAAAAAATCTGGAATTAAGAATCTACTGATGACCATGAAACCATTGTCATTTGTCATAAAAACCCATCTGGTTCACTAATGTCCTTTAGGGAAGGAAATTTGCCATCCTTACCTCGTCTGGCCTACATGTGACTCCAAAGCCACAGCAAGGTGGTTGACTCTCAACTGCCCTCTGAACATGGACAACTAGGGAAGGGCACTAAATGCTAGTCAGTCAGTGATGTCCACGTCCCAGGAATGAATAAAAGAATAAAATCTTCAATAATAGCAAAACCCAACATGAGAATGCAAAGAATGGCTTAAATGTTTGCAACCATCTTCAGCCAGAAGTGCTGAATGAATGATCTTCTTAACCTCCTCCCTCTCTCTCCAACCAACCCTCCCATCCCTGATATCCAGCATCACACATACCAGTCTTCAGCCAACTTGATTCACTTCATAGGATATCAAGGAAGTGGATATAGCAAAAGCTATGAGCCCTGACAATATTTTGGCAGTGGTAGTGAAAACTTGTGATTCAGAACTAGCTACGTCCTTAGCCGCAACTTCATTAATATGGGCAATATTTGATTTCTAGAGGTAAGGGGAAGGTGATTGCCCTTCTTATCAAGACAGCATTTGACTCAAGGTGATATCAACGATCCTCTGTAAAATTGAAGTCAATGGGAATCAAGGGGAAAATCTCCATTGTACTAGATATGAGTCCAACCAAAAACAGCTTTGGAGATTAGTCATCCCAGTTTCAGGGCATTACAGGAGCTCTGGATCATAATGGTATCCAGAAGCTACGTGCTGCAGCCTTGACACATCACCATTCCTGCTGGCCATAATGTTTTTAATTAATTACATTATTAATTCACTTACTTATTTTCTGTTACTGTATATTTTATTACCTTAACCAGACTATGTACTATTGTTAACATTAGGACTGGAATAGACTTTAACTACATAAATACTCACCAAATAGCTAGCTTCTTTCCCTGCAATAGAGTAAGAACCAACTCTTACAGGTTTTAAAAAAAAGTAAAAGCAAAAGGAGAGCAAAGAAAAGGAACACCTCATTCCCCATCTTACTAAAATCCCCCACTCACCAAACTCCCAAGTATGCATCCAGTTCCAAAGGTGTATCCATTTGCCCAAGCTGCACTGAAGAACATATAGTAAAGTGAACATCTAAAATTGCTCTCCCTTCACTACTGGCACAAACCATCTAAATGTTTCCCTGCAGCAAATCAACAAGACTACTTCAACAAGCACTGACTAGACCTGAAACCTCAGCCAGAGAAAATTGAGTGTTGCAATTGCGTGGGGACACCATCAATCTGACCTGGAACTATCTCACTGTTCCTTCACTGTCCTTGATCAAAATCTCGAAACTCTCTCCCTAATAGCACTGTGGATATAACTACACTACACTACACTACATTGACTGCAGAGATTCCAGAAGGTACTTCACCACAACCTACATTAAGCTAATTAAGGTTGGGCAATAAATACTGGTCTTGCCCACATTCCAGAAATGAATTTTAAAAATGCTGATTTATTTTAACATTAAGTTGCCAAACTATAAACTCTGCTGACCCTGCACTCAACCATAATTTACACTGATATAGCACCTCTAATGTATCAAATATTCCAAGTATTTCATTGTTGGAATCAAATAGGAGTGGGGGATATTTTGCAACAGCAGGACAGCAGTCGTAATGTCACAAAGACTTGTTCCATTCATGAAGAAACTCTCTTTTCAACTGCTGTGTATTCAAGAACACTTTTGGAAAACAGGCACAAGGTCAAGCGGGCAGGATGTTATAAACAATACTTACTGAAAGCTCCCGTGTATGTGGGCTGTGTAAGGTCCTTTGGTACTTTCCTGTAGATATCAAATCTAGGGAAAAATATGAAAATATTTTAAAATGTAATTAAATTTTAAATTTAACTCCCACTCTGCCATACATTTCAACATTTTCATTAACCATATTTTGATTTATTAACACTATTTGCTTTAATTATTTAGGAAACACTTCTTGAAAAAAATTAAAATTGCTTTCATTTAGCTATTATTAACATGTCAGTTAATATAAAATAATAATGCTATGAGTTTTTTTTGTTTATTTATTAGTGTCACAAGTAGGTTTACATTAACACTGCAATAAAGTTATAGTGAAAATCTCCTAGTCACCACACTCTGGCACCTGTTTGGGTACACTGAGGGAGAATTTTAGCATGGCCAATGCACTTAACCAGCACGTCTTTTAGGCTGTGGGAGGAAACCGGAGCACCCTGAGGAAACCTATGCAGACTCGGGGAGAACATGCAGACTCCGCATGTACTCCCCAAGCTAGGAATCAAACCTGGCTCCCTGTGAGGTAGCAGTGCTAATCACTGTGCCACCCACTTATGCCAAAGATAAGCAGGCAAGTTGCATTTACATTGCAACTTTTTTGTAGGAATAGGCATGTGGCATTTTATGGAGTGATAGAAACAATTAAATAAATGGAGCAAAGCTGAGATAGGAGGGGCAGCACAGTACATAATGGTTATCACTGCTGCCTCACAACTCCAGGGAACTCCTGGCTCCTGGCTTGGATCACTGTCTGTGTGGAGTTTGCTTATTCTCCACCTGCGTGGGTTTCCTCCAATGCTCCTCAGTCCACAGATGTGCGGGTTAGATTAATTGGCTAAATTGCCTCTTAATGTCCCAGGATGCATAAGCTAGAGGGATTAGCGGGATAAATATGTGGAGTTACAGGTATAGGGCTTGAATGGGACTGTTGTCAGTACAGACTCTACGGGCTGAATGTCCTTCTTCTGCATCGTAGGGTTTCTATATGGGTCTGAAGATTTTTAAAGGAGTTTTCTGAAACAGAACTAGACAGAATGCGGCTGAGTTACCTGAACATTCTGTCACTAATGTTGGGATGGAGGGACATAATCACTAAGCATCAAATTTCAAAAGTGAAGGGTGTGGAAGGAGATTGAAGAGGCGGTGTGGCAGGGGGCAGGCACCATGGAGATATTTTATTTTGAGGAGGAAGATTTTAAATCCAATGCAGAGGGGCAGAAGTAATAATATTTTGGGTGAAATTGAAATTCAGGGTGGAAGAGGATGGCAAGTGTGCCAATGGAGAAACCTATCTGCCGATAACAAATCAAGTTCTTAGCAGCTGTTGGTGCTGGGGGGCAAAATTCACCTCTCGGGCGAAGAGAATTCAAGGAGTTTGCACAGCTGGGTTATGGAATCAGTCAGGGAGTTCAGCTGAAGACAGAGGACAAAAATGATGGCTTTGCTCTTCCAGATGTTCATTTAAGGGAACATTTTCCCTTACCCACAACCTATTAGACAGGCATCACATGAATAGTATCAGGTAGAGGTGATGAGTTCAGTGCTTTTTGCACTTGTTTTTGGAGGCAAAGCTACAGAGCTGAGCTTTATGCAGGCAATTCAGCATAGAAAGAACTATCTTGAACTATCCTTATCCTCTAGGACAAGCAGAGAGCAAAACAGGATCAGCTGTGGACAAGGACAGAATTCTGCTTAACATGATCAAGCCACATCAAAGAATAATCAGAACAAGTAGGCACCACTTGTGCATGTGTTTGCAGTCCCAATACATAAGGGAGGAAAAAAATGGAGGACTAGGCCAGAAGGAACACTAAGAGTAAGAGCCCGAGTGATTTCGTAGAGCAAGGATGTCAAATTAAAATAACTTCTTCGGTACAATGAAACATCTGACAACATGGGAAGGAAGAAAGACATCCTGCACTGTATTCATTAAAGCCAACAATCAACATTCCAGTAGTACAGGGTATCACACATCACGGAAGTGTGATGTAAATAATTGCAGGCAATCAAAGTCCTTTCAGTTGCTGTGTGTTCAGAAACAAAATGTTGATACTGTAGCATGCTCGGGGGACATTCACAGGAAGCAGCAAGTTGATTACAGTTTAGAAACGCGAATGTATTACCAAAGAAGGAAATAAGATTCCTCCATTTCGGCAGTATTAAACTAATAAGAAAGACATTCTGAAATACTGTACAGCAGAAACCCAGGAGGAAGATGGCAGGGAACCAACTGGACTCCATCACTATAATGCAAGACAGACATCAACAACATTGAGAACACACCTACAGGTTTATCACCAAATATCAAGGAATATAGAAATTCAGTTTAGATTATGTAATAATGCTATATATTCAATAAGGGAGATATAGGAGGATGGATAGATAGAATAAAGAGAATGACGCAGTAATATTCAACTTTTCCACTTTCCTAATTCTTTTTACCTGCAGCAAGTGATCAAAAAGGATTTCATGCATTTTCTACTTTGTGACAACATTCAATTCATCCAAGTAATTGTCTTTATTCTCCCCTAGTTATAAACCTTGGTGGGTCGAATAAAGGATCAGAATATTATTAAATGAAGAAAAAGTGCAGAAAACTGCAGCACAGAGGGATTTGGGGGTCCTCTTACATAAATGGCAAAAAGCTAGCATGCAAGTTCAGCAGGTATTAGGGAAGGCAAACAGAATGCTCCTATTTATTTCAAAGGGAATGAAATACAAAAACAGAGAAGTCTTGCTAAAACTATGCAAGCCACCAGTTAGACCACACCTGAAATACTGTGTCCCCTTATCCAAGGAAGGATACTAGCACTGGAGGCAGTCCAGAGAAGATTCATTAGGTTGACCCGAGGAATTTTCTTATGAGCAGAGGTTGAATAGGTTGGGCTTATACTCATTTTGAGTTTAGAAAAATGAACAGTGACCTTCTTGAGCCATATAGGATTCTCAGAGGGCTTGCAAGGGAGTTGCTGAGAGATTATGTCTCCTTGTAGAAGAGTCTAGGAACAGAGGGCATAACCTCAGAATAAGGGGTCGCCCTTTTTAAGATGGAGGAGGAATTTCCTTCTCTCTTGAGGGTAGTAAATCTGTGGAATTATTTACCCAAGGGCTATAGAGATTAGTTATTAAGGATGCTCAAGGCTGAAATAGACCGATTTTCAACCAGCAAGGGAATCAAGGATTATGGGGAATTTGGTGGGAAGGTGGAGTTGAAGGATAATAGATCAGTCATGATCTTATTGAATGATGGAAGAGATCCAATGGGCCAAATGGCCTGCTTCTGCTCTGTGTCCTTTGGTCAACACAGTAAGAAGACTCAGAACACCAGATTAAAGTACAACAGGTTTATTTGGTAGGAAAAGCCACTAGCTTTCAGAGCGCTGCCCTTTCATCATGTGAGTGAGAGTTCTTTTCACAAACAGGGCATATAAAGACACAAACTCAATTTATAAAATAATGGTTGGAATGCAAGTCTTTACAGTAAATCAAGTCTGAAAGGTACAGACAGTGTGAGTGGAGAGAGTGTTAAGCACAGGTTAAAGAGATGTGTATTGTCTCCAGACGGGACAGTTAGTGCGATTTTGCAAGTCCAGGCAAGTCACGGGGGTTACAGATAGTGTGACATGAACCCAAGATCCCGGTTGAGGCCATCCTCACGTGTGTGCAACTTGGCTATCAGTCTCTGCTCAGTGGCTCTGCGTTGTCATGTGTCGTGAAGGTCACCTTGGAGAACGTTACCCGAAGATCAGAGGCCAAATGCCCCTGACCGCTGAAGTGTTCCAACAGGAAGAGAGCACTCTTGCCTGGTAACTGTCGAGCAGTGCTCATTCATCCATTGTTGTAGCGTCTGCATGGTCTCCCCAAGTACCATGCCTCAGGACATCCTTTCCTGCAGCATATCCAACATTGGCCGAGTTGCAAGAGTATGTACCCTGTACCTGGTGGATGGTGTTCCCACGTGAGATGATGGCATCCGTGTCGATAATCCGGCATGTCTTGCAGAGGTTGCTGTGGCAGGGTCATGTGGTGTCATGGTCAATATTCCCCTGAAAGCTGGGTAGTTTGCTGCGGACAATGGTCTGCTTGAGGTTGTTTGAAGGCAAGAAGAGGGGGTGTGGGGATGGCCTTGGCGAGCTTTTCATCTTCATCAATGACATGTTAGAGGCTCCAGAGAAGACGTCGTAGCTTCTCCGCTCCAGGGAAGTACTGGGCGATGATGAAGGGTACTCTGTCCACTATGTACCATGTTTGTCTTCTGAGGTTGGTGCGGTTTTTCACTGTGCCACATTGGAACTGTTGATCGACGATTGAGCGCCATATCCTGTTCTTATGAGGGCATCTTTCAGCGTCTGGAGGTATCTGTTGTGATCCTCCTCATCTGAGTAGATCCTGCGTATGTGGAGGGCTTGTCTGTAGGGGATGGTTTCTTTAGTGTGTTTAGGGTGGAAGCTGGAGAAGTGGAGCATCGTGAGATTATCCATGGGCTTGCAGTACGGTGAAGTGCTGAGGTGACTGTCCTGAATGGTGGTCCGTGTCTCCAAGAATGCAACCGATTCTGGAGAGTAATTCATGGTGAGTCTGATGGTGGGATGTCATCATATAGTTGTTTCAGTGATTATTCACCATGAGTCCAAAGGAAGAAAATGTCATCGATGTATCTAGTGTACAGCATCGGTTGAAGGTCCTGTGCGGTGAAGAGGTCTTGTTCAAACCTGTGCATGAAGACGTTGGCATATTGATGTGTGAATTTAATCTCGATGGTTGTTCCATGCATCTGCATGAAGAACTGGTTGTTGAAGGTGAAGACATTGTGGTCCAGGATGAAGCAGATAAGTTGTAAAATTGCATCTGGAAACTGGCAGTTGATGGCAATAAGTACTGAGGCAGTTGCAGCAACGCTATCATCATGGGGGATGCTGGTGTAGAGTGCCGAGACATCCATTGTGATGAGAAGTGCTCCTGGTTCAACTGCTCCATGTATGCTGAGTTTCTGTAGGAAGTCCTTGGTGTCACGGCAAAAGCTAGGGATTCTTTGTAGAATGGGTTTCAGGATGCCTTCGACGTAGCCAGAGAGGTTTTCGCACAGGGTCCCATTGCCCGATACAATGGGACAGCCGGGTGCGTTTGTCTTGTGTATCTTCAGGAGGCAGTAGAGATCTCCAACATGGAGAGTATCTGGGATGAGAGCACAGAGGGTGCTCTGAAGGTCCGGATCAAAAGGTCTTGATTGGTCTGTTGACTTGACGGGTATGTTTTTTGGTCAGATCTGCGGGTAACTGTCTGTAATGTTCCCCGTTGTTCAGTTGTCGGTACACTTCTTTGCACTAATCTGTTCTGTTCAGTATGACAATGGCCCCTCCTTTATCTGCTGGTTTGATGACAATGTTGTGGTTGGTCATGAGAGCATGGATGGGCATTGCGTTGTGCTTGGGTGATGTTCGGGGCTGCCTTGTGAGTGCGGCTGATGAATCTGGTGTTGGCGCACCTCCTGACAGCTTGGACATACAAGTCAAGTCGAGGACAGACTCTTTCCTTTTCGGTTGCTGCGCTGCAGATCTCTGTCGGCTGTTAAGGCCCTTCTTTATTAGATTAATCCCTGCCTATGGCCAACTGTTTCTTAGTTGACTTGCCAAGTGGTACAGAAAGAAAAGTCACTTGCCAGGCAACACTCCTATCCATATTCCTACATATATGACAATTTAAATTTCATCAGTATTACAAATATTGCAACCACAATCTAAAATAGCAATGGTAAATTGAGTGGTGGGCGTTTGAAGTGGCTGCTGGTGCCTCTAATTTGTTTCTGTTTAAAGGATTTACAGTTGCCTCACAGGAGAGTTTTCTGGCAGGAATTGTTCTTACAACAATCGTGACGGTTTGAGACGTGCTGGCAGCTGCATCACTGCCATTCTCAATTGAACATTATGTCTGTTCCAATGCAAAATATTTTCAATCCATTCTTATAGCTCTTATTAAAGGGGAACATGAAAAAAATCAAAATGGAACCATTGTGAACAAAGATAACATCACTTCCAACCCATTTAGAGCCCAGTTACATGTCACTGAACAGAGTGTAATTTTTCTAAGAGTTGTTACAGGCCATACATCATACAACTCCCAATTCTTTACACACCATAGGAGACAAATAAAGCAAGCATGCATTTTTATTTTCTTCTTGGTTAGGATAGGTGGTAAGGTGGCAAACACTGGCCAATGAAAATAAAAGCATCTGAGGTTTGGCTTAATATTGCATTGCAACCAAGTTGATATCATTGCTTGAAGGCATAAGGAAAGCAGACACAGACTCAACTGCCCCAAATTTTGTGGTGACGCTTATAGTGAAACTGTCAATGCCAACCATCATTACTCCTCAAACTAACAACAACTTCTGGAGTCCATACATACATAATTTATGTAGACATCCAGAAGCTGCTGTCAGTAATTAAACACTTAAGAGTCACTGAATCATACAACACAAAAAGAGGCCCATCATGTCAGCAACAGCCATTAAATACCTATATATTCTAATTCCACTTTCCAGCACTTGGTCCATGGCCTTGTGTACTATGGTGTATCAAGTGTTCACCTAAATGCTTCTTAAATGCTGTGTGTTCCTACTTCTATCACCCTTTCAGTAAAAGAGCTCCACATTCCCATCATCCTCTGGCGTGGACAAAGTATTTCCTCAAATCCCCCCTAAACCTTCTGCCCAATATCTTTAATCTGTGCCCCCTGATTACTGACCCCTTTACCAAAGGGAAAGGTTTATTTTTATCTACCCTATGTTCTTCATAATTTTGTACATCTCTACATCTCAATTAGGTTTCCCCCTCAGTCTTCTCTGATCTAAGAACAACAATCCCAGCCTAAACAGCCTCTCTTCATAGCTGAAAAGCTCCAGTCCAGGCAACATCCTGGTGAGTCTCCTCTGCAATCTCTCTAGTGCGATCACATCCTTCCGATAGCGTGGTGGCTAGAACTGGGCACAATACTCTAGTTGTGGCCAAACGAGTGTTTTATACAGCTATATGATAACTTCCCGAGGATAATTTCTCCATAGGGTGCACTGTTGAAGTCCACCCTCTGCCATCCTGTGTTCCAGATCAATTAGAAATCACTGAACTGATGTGAATTTGCTATTTTAAGTCCGATATAACAACTTCTGTCAAAAGTACACCATGTTTACTGACTTGTAACTGGGCTTTTGATGGCTTACGACAATGCTGAATTACTGCTGAAAAGCCTCACTGGGCTTTAGAAGCTAACTTTATATTTCTGAAGTTCCAAAATCCTTCATTGTGATAAATAAAATCTATTTTTACTTTTTTTTAGATTTAGTTATATTTTAGCTTCTATCTTAATCCCATTTGTGTATCCCAATCATTTACTTTACACTCTAAGTGAAGGATAATCAGTGCAGTTTACTTCTCGATATATATCATTACCGGATGCCTGGTGATCCCTTGGCTGGGCAGCAAGTTTAAACAACTGCCAAAGAGGAGGAACTGCACTTCACAGAAATCACTGCATTTTGTGGGCAATTATCTTTGAGGTGAGCAGTGAATGCCTTTGCTTCACCTGCTGACCACAAAATTTGGGTCATTACTTTCTTAGGTGTGACACAGTGGCACAACAGTTAGCACTGTTGCCTCACAGCACCAGGGATCCGGGTTCGATTCCTGGCTTGGGTCACTGTCTGTGGAGTTTGCACATTCTCCCTGTGTCTGCATGGGTTCCCTCAGGTGCTTCAGTTTCCTTCTACGAGTCCAAAGATGTGCGGGTTTAGGTTGATTGACCACGTTAAATTGCCCCTTAATGTCGGGGGATTAGTAAGGTTAATAGGTAGAGTTATGGGGATAGGGGCTGGGTAGGATTGTGGTCAGTGCAGACTCGATGGGCCGAATGGCCTCCTTCTGCACTGTAGGATTCTATGATTGTATGAACTACACATTAGTAAATACCAGAAAGTGACTGTGCACCTAACTTTAAAACTTCCATTGACGGAAAGGAGTTACAAGGTCTTGATCATTTATTTTCTGCACTTGTCCAAGTCGGCAGGAACACTAACTGAATCAAAATAGAATTTCATGGGTAGTATAAGCCATCAGGCTGCTGCTGATAAAGTATTTTCTCTATATGTGTATAATTAGTTTGAAACACAAGTGTATTGATGAAGCCCTAATTAAATGTAAATTACTGAAGGAACCACTTACAATAATTTCTAAAACAAAATTGGATTTCTTAAACTGCCAAACCATTTCATAAACAATACTCTGAAATGCAGTGAATATGTAAGATGACAGTGCAGCTATTTTATAATCAGCATATAACTGTAAATGTACTGAACAGTTAATTTGTTGCCCTTGCTGTTAGCCAGATTTCTTGCTACTCCTCAAATTGTGATAAAAATCCACTTGAAATTCTAAATGGCAAACAGAACCTTGCTTTACTACCCAATGTGTAATGCACTCTAAAAAGATTGTGGCCCTCACAGCAGACGGCCATCACTGAATTAATTTTATTTACACCTACCAAACAGGGGCTACACCCCCTCCCCACTTCAAAAACTTTTAAATTAAGATGCAAAATATTAATGCACACAAATTTCCAGAATATAATTAAACCAATGATATCTGAAAAGTTAACAGGTTGGGTTTGTACACTGCTTCTCACTGTAATCACAACAAAAACATGTACTGTAAATCATTACAAATAAGTCAACACAGTTGTCTTATTGACAGCCCCATTTCTCCAGCCCCAAAAATCATGTTTTTGTAGATACTCAGCATAAAGATCGATCCATCTTTTTAACCACGGTATGTTTTTACTTCCATTAGGAGTCAGCCTCAAATTTTTGGCCCACAAATGCAACTTTTACCTCCCTTATAAATTGGCACAAGGAATCAAGTAAGTAGTATAGGTGGTGTTGCAAAGATGTGCAAGAGTTTAAGGCATGCCCACATAAAACATGGACCTCATGTGAAACGCAACAAAGAGAAATGAACCTTCCAAAAAATGAATTATGAAGCTGGTCTTACACACAGTCATAACATTTTCTGATCTATCAAATAACTGCTGCAGCCGGTCATATTGGTGAATAACTGGTATGGGAATAGGAGGAGAAGGAATCCGACCTGAATAAATGCCCAAGTCCAGACAAGTCATGAGGACACTGACCAGGCACAGGCCTGACCCTGTAAAGCATGTGTCGGAATGGGTCCTCAGAAATAATCAGAATGGTAATATCAGCGCAGAAATGGTATGCATTCACTCAAACCAAAGCCAGCAAAGACTTCAGACCATTAACTAAATGGAATAAAAATGTCTAGTGTTGTACAAAGGCCAAAATTGTTCTGAACAATTATCAGTGCAAAAAAATTACTAGTTCCCATGGATTCATCGTCAGATAGCAGCAAAAACACCAGCACCCACTGTACCACACTGAGAATGTGGATGAAACAGTTTTGATACACCCAGCAACCAACCTATGGAGTGGAAAGGTTTGAAACAGTTTGTGAAATGCATGTGGCGTAACATGAGAAAACGAGGTTCACGGTGGCACTAGCCTGTATGGCCAATGGAACAAAATTAAAGCCTATAGTATTTTATTTAAAAAGAAATCATGCTGAAAACCAAGTTCACTGGATGAATTTCTGTGCATGTTCATGATAACATTTGAATGGATGAGAACAGAGTGAAGTTATGGATCAGATGGATGAGGATGGAGTGAAGTTATGGATCGATAATGCGTGAAATAGGCATCCTATGGCCTACATAAAAAATGCAGCTTATGAGTGTGGTACATGTTATCTACCATAAAGCCTACATGATCAAGAGACAATTGTGAAAAAGTAACACCCACATTGCAGTTATATCAGTGGTGGGGTGGGAAGTTCTAACAGCCATATTTTATCCCTTTGAATGTGTACATCAACAAATCATTTAAGAATCAGTCATGCCAAGGGGGAAAGGTGGATTGACAGACTGGAAACATGCACATTGCCCTGCTTGATGTTGTGTGTGACTTTGTCACCAAACCGTGGGATGTTATTGGGACACAATCTGTCATCAGATTGTTCAAAATATGCAGAATATCTTATTCAATAGATGAGGAGAAAAATGATTTAACTTAGAAGGGTGATTCTGCAACCTAAAGCACTACATCTAATCCAGAATGGGATCTTTATAATGACACCTTACAAGAATAAATGCGATCAACTCTTTGCATCGGATGCTGAAGACAATGAATTTGACCCTGTGGTTGAAGGTATCTTTGTCCAATTAATTTATTCAATAAACCATGCCATGTTAGTTCACTATGACTTACCAATGTTATGTTTTTGTTCACTTTCAAAAATGGTCACCGCCTACACCAGCAATTCACATTTTATTCTCCCCATATAAGTCAGCTCCCATTTCTGGAATGAGTTTTGGAGGCTTCAAAAGGTTGACATAAAAAGAACAGTACAGCACAGGAACAGGCTCATTGGCCCATCAATCCTATGTTGACACATGCCATCTTTCTAAACTAAAAATCTTTTGCCTTCACACAATCCATAACCCCCTATTCCTTGCTTACATGCCAACATTTACAGTTTAACCAATATTTTCAGAGTAATTTACATGCAAAACAGAAGTTTTTCCTTAACACCAGTATATATTTAACAAAAAGCAATGAAAGAAATAATTTATTTACTCTTTTCACAATTTCAATAATCTTTCTGACTATCTCCGTCCACTTCCATTAGCTTGACTCTTCATGGTCAACATTGCTCTTGACTGCCAATTCCATTTAATGGTTGAGACTGCGGCAGTGGTTTGTCTTACTCAAAGACCCTGACTCATATTGCTCTATTGGCAACTTTCAGTTTCCTTGAGCCTTTCATGTCAGGCTGGTGGAGAAATTTGGACTACAGGAGGTTTCTTCTGCTCTCCTGTTTTCAGATTTCCACTTTCAAGCACATGATCTATGTGACATTTGCTTCAAACTTCACTAGATTTGCGAACGCACTTAGTCTCTTTACAGCAGCTCCAATCACATATTTCTCCTGATCACCTTGATGGTTTTTTTATCATGACCTTCTGGCCAGCACTGAACTATCAATGCGCTGTGTACCATGGCTCATCTTCACATTGTTTTGCTCTTACTTTATTAACTTCAGGCTTAAGCAAACTAAAACTTGTACATCCTAGGAATGTGTTTAAACACTGATTCATAAGGTGAGTAAGCTGTTGTGGACAGAGGGGTTATTCTGTCAGAGAGGAAAACGATTGCCCAGCCTCTGACAAACAAGAGCAGAGAAATTACTGCCTAGCTTGCCACCGAGCAAACACTTCTGCAAATACTTCTTCACAATCTGTTCACATCTTTCTGCAACATCATTTGATGCAGGATGATGTGGTGTTAGTGCGTGCTTGACTCCATTCTTACTCACAAATATTTCAAAATATTTGGACGTAAACTGTGGACCATTATCTGACACCAACACCTCATAACCCATGAACTGCAGACTGTTCTCAAAACCTCAGTAGTTTTGGCACTTGCAGCATTGGGCATTGAGTCAACACTTATCTGCTTCTTACAGTTATCAACCAAAGCAAAGTACTCATCCCTTCCACTTCAAAAAAAGTTGACGTACTTGCTTCTACAGTTTTATGTTTGACCATGCAATGTAAGAACCTGGACTATATTGTTTCTCATGCCGTGACACATTTTACAACTTTTCACCAACTCTTCAATATCTCCAAAAACAGCTTCTTGTTACTGCTTTCATATAGACTATCCCTCTTTATGAAGATCCCCTAGTGATCTATTTCGAAACATTGATGGAATAATGGACTCTTAAATCCCTTAGGAGACAGCCTTGATCACCACACAGTTGAGTTTTACATGTGAAATACTCCTGCACTTTCATGGGATAAGTGAGCACTTCATTAGGCATCACAAACTTGCTCCTAACTTCATTAATTCCTTTAGCAGACACCAGCAGGTCATGTCTCTGTAAAGTCGTCACTGGTAACTCTGGCCAAAAATGACTCAGCCTTCAATCGAAAATCTCAATAGAATGTGGATATTTGCTTGATCTTCCGATTTACAATATTTAATATCATACTGATGGTTGATATTATTTGGTCTTCCTTGCTCAAAGACCAGTTTGTGCTCTCACAGCACTTCCTCAATGACAGATGTGTTCTTTGATTCCTACTGTAAATAACTTGGCTCAGTTTAGCCATACTTTCTTCAGCCAATTTCCCCCCCCCTATCAGGGAGTCTATGTTCCCTCCTGCTCCTACCAATGGCAGGTAATAAAATGTTTCATCATATTCCAATCTACCAGTGACAGTCAAATACTGCTACTGGAATAACTAGTCAGTCTCACCTTAGTTTTGCGTAAGGTAATGTGATTTAGGGACTTCTTTGCACTGGTCTTTTTCAGCTGCATCACCAGTGAAACCAAGTTGAGAGTCTTCAACAGATATCTTTGCTGCGGGCACTGGAATTATATCAATACTTCCGACTCTCATTTTCCACATGCTATTTTTCCTGTATTCCAACAGAGTAAAGCTCTTGATCTTTCACTCAATATCATCAACTTCTGTTTCCACATCTATCATATGCGCATAAGGGGATCTCCAGAGACCTGAACTAGCTTTAGATCTACCGTAACCTCAATCTGGTGCACAGCCTGGAGTTTTACCATGACCTGCAGCATTATTGTTTCCTCTATTCTTGCATGCAATCTGGATATGATCAGCTTCCAACAGGCATAGTGCTGTAACTGGGAATGGGGGCATTTAAACAATTGGTGCCTGCCATGACAACAGTACCAGCGACCTCGAGACTGTAAATGTGGCTACCGTGGCCTGGATGTCACTGAAATCTGAAGATCAGGAAATGAACTTCCTTGCAATCGGAAACACTCCCTTTCTGCTATTTCCATGTGGTCTCAATGCAAATCTTCTTCCACATCAGCCTACTGTCTTTACTCAAAAAAGCCTGGCCTCAACTGCATTGTTCTTAAGGGCTCCTACAAATGTATCCCTAAGGTTGATTTGTAAGTTTGTGACATACATACATACAATGACGAGAGACTTTCTTTAATTCAAAAATGTAATCTTAACAGTATCATTCTGCAACTGCTTCCTTTTACAGTATTTCAATTACAAGAGGGCACAGGTTTCAAGGGGAAAGGGAGAAAGTTTTTTTTCCACGCAGAGAACGGTGGGTGCCTAGAATGTGCTGCCAGAGGTGCTGGTGGAAGCAGGCACATTAGCAACATTTAAGAGGCATCTGGATGGGTATGTGAAGAGGGAGGGGATAGAAGGATATGGACTAAGGATATGGAGAACCAACTAAGGTTTGTTTTTTAGTTTGGTTAGGACATCATGATCGATATAACACGTGGACCGGGATTTTCCAGCCGCGCTTGCCCCAAAACCAGAAGATTCCACCTGATGGTAATGGACTTTTACCCAGCCCCCAAAACTACGGTTCCCGTGGTGGGCAGGATGGGAAAATCCCCCCTAAGTGGAGTTTCAGCAGGCAGCCATAACTCAATTAACTTTTTTTTAT
The DNA here is from genome assembly GCF_965287045.1 of Carcharhinus amblyrhynchos. Taxonomy (NCBI): domain Eukaryota; kingdom Metazoa; phylum Chordata; class Chondrichthyes; order Carcharhiniformes; family Carcharhinidae; genus Carcharhinus; species Carcharhinus amblyrhynchos. Next base: position 45,645,402 of record NC_137336.1, read on the forward strand.
ATGTTTATTGAAAATGTTCTTATATTTTACATAGCAAAATAACACAGATACAGATCCACACATGCTTGCGTATACATTCCAATGCGCATGGGCTCAGGGCTCTCCGTGCCCAGGGGACAAACCCCTGGTACCACTGGCACCCACCCCATCCCGTCTAATTGCACCAGTAATGACGGTGATAATATAAAAACATGAAAGGCAGAGGTACGCCGCTGGAGAACCAACTGAGCGCCCAAACAGCCCAGGCTTTAAACTAACAAGCGGAGAAAAGAGAAAAAGAGAGAGACAGCGAAGGAGAGAAGAAGAGAGCGAGAGGGAAAAGAGATAAATTTTCGTGTTGGTCCCCACACCTCAGCAGGATGGGCAGGTGTACTCAGGTAAAAGGCTGGGGCGCATCCACCAATTGGGGGAGGGGGGTAAACTAACTTAATTTACACCTCCCCATCAGAGGAAGTAATATAACAAAATAGTCAGATCTTGCAATATCCTACTCTCAGCAACTATAACATTAGGGCATTTCCCCCCCGCCCCAGTGCCAGTCGAGATTACAGATTTAAGTCCTGGAACAGTGATTAAGCCTCTGACTCAGGCAAGTAAACCAAGGTGTGAGCACATAATGTTTTCTTTACCTCCCTTTTCCAAACAGCACTGGAAAAATTGCAGAGAGGATTAAGGTCATTTCTTCTCAAAGTGAGCTCATATAAAATTTCAGCTTAGCGTTTGCAGTGTCAACACCGACTTGAGAATGAAGTTGCCATTTCAAATGGAACAGTGTCTGAGCAGAGAACTGTAATTGATTTTAAAAGGGTATGGAAATTGCAGCTGGCTTAAAAACATGACCATTTCTGTCTTACTCATGTTTTAATTGGAGGAAATTACAGCTCATCCAAGGATAGTGGTCAGACAAACAGTCTGGTAAAACAAGACAAGGGGTCAGCAGACGTAGGACACAGGGAGAGCTGCGTGTTGTCAGCGTATGTGTGGAGGCTGCATGCAACACTGCTGATGCATCATGAATGCAACAAAACACTAAGAAGGAAGGTTGTAGCCACTAAATATCTTAAAACATGCTATCAATTAGCACATTGTATGTCTACTTAGTTCCTCTATAGCACTCTGAGTCAGAAGGTTGTGAGTTTAACTCTTATTCCAATTTAAACATGTGATACGTTAGGCACAATTTTCTGATTGGTCCCGCCGACAGGACCTGCTGATCCCACCGGCAGGACCCCCGAACCACATGTTTCCCGGTTGCATTGGGTGGAACGAATGGAAAAATCCCATTGATTGCAACGGGACCAGAAGATCCGACTGCCAGCCAATGGTGCACTACTCACAACCGCCAAGAAAAACAGCACAGGGAGGCCAAAGTATCCCAGCGATAAGCGAACATTTGAGGGAACCACATTGTCCATTGGACCAAGACTCTTCCTGCTTGGGTGTATGTAAAAGACACTACTCAAAAGGATATCAGGAAGTTTTCTTAATCCTCTGGACAACATTCACCTCACACACACAGGCTTAAGTGGGAAGAAGTATCAATGTGAAAAAAAAAGGTGGGGGGGTGAGGGGGGAAGAAATTAGATAAAAAATAGCTGAGGCAGTGGGAGGAAAAAATAAAGGAGATGGAAACCAAAACAGGAAAACTTTAGAACACAGCTGACTGGAAAGGGCCAAGAGCTTCAGAAAATAAAAAAGCAACACAACACTGTTAGGCATCCTGGAATGTAAAAGGGCAGATTTACAAAGTTACAAAAGGAGCTCTTTAGGGTGAGAAAGAAAGAAAGATCATTACACATGTCTACAAATCAACAGTGGTTAGCACAGCTGCCTTACAGCGGTAGGGACCCAGGTTCAATTCCAGCTTGAATCACTGTCTGTGCAGACTCTACATGTTCTCCATGTCTGCGTGGTTTTCCTCCAGGTGCTCCATTTCCTCCCACAGTCAAAAAGACATGCTGGTTAGGTGCACTGACCATGCTAAAATCTCACTCAGTGTATCCGAACAGGTGCCGGTGTGTGGCGGCTAGGGGATTTTCACAGTAACTTCATCGCAGTGTTAATGTAAGCCTACTTGTGACACTAATAAATACTTAAATGGTATTTTCATTCTTAAAAAGGGATATTGCAAATTTGTAGAATAAATAGCAGCAAAGGGAGACAATTTTAAGTTTCAGGATGCAGTAGATAAATGAAGGTTGGAACCGAGCCAAAATTAAAGAAAGGGATATAAGGAGGCCAGGGGAATGATAAAATCGATAACAAATTGAGTAAAAAGAACTTTGGTGGACAGAAGGAAAGATGTGAAAGATGAGAACAAGTTAAAAGTTTCAAAACTTTCAAAAACTGTACAGAGTTCTGCAGATATTGCATTAAAAATATAATGGTTGTGAGAGAGATGGGCCCAGAATAATGAATGAAGAAAAGATAAATGAAAATTTGCGTGATGCTCAAGTTATTTGCAATAGTATTTACAAACAAAAAAGGTAATTTGGGAGGAGGTTAATTTGCAATCGATTAAAAGCAAAATGAGAATTTTCCTTTCAGAATTTTAGTAAACAATGTAGAAATGTTACAATAATTATGTATTAAAGCATTAGAGAAGTTATTAAATTAAAAGGAGGACAAAATACCAGACTTTGACAGAATAAATCGAAAGATCTGGAGGAAAATAGAAGGGATAAATTTAGTCGGGGCCATAGAAATGTTTTCTCAGGATTCTATACAAGTGGCTATGTGCTGCAGGGATTAAGATTGCGATAACTCTTTCCAAAATAGAAGACAGGGCTACTTCAGATAATTACAACAATTACAGGTTTGTTACTTTAATATGCCTGGCAGGTAAACATTATTGAAATTAAGTAAGCATGTTCAAATGAAGAACACCATTTTATTCTTCTCCTATTGAATCTTTATATCAATCTATCTCAGCAGTGGCATTCCTCTCAATGCCATTAAAAATTATACTTGCAGGAACGATGCTGCACACCAGCTTGGGCTGGCAGTGCTGTTGTGCCTCCCCACTGGCTGACTGATGTGTGCGTGTGTCTGGGTGTTGGGGAGAGTGATAAGAGGGGCTGATTACAGTGTACATTGGGGGGAAAGTGCTGATTACCGTTCATGTGTGAGGTGTAGGGAAACTGATCACATTGTGGATGCACAGCAGGGGCAAGACAGTGGGTGGTTTTTTTAAAAAATGTCCTCTCTTGTGATGAGTCTGGAGGCAGAGAGGACATTTAATCAGGTAGGAGGAAACCAGTCTGAAATGGTAATATTCTTCTTCCTGAAGGATGCTGCTCGACTTGCTGAGTTTTTCCAGCATTTTCTGTTTTCTACTTCAGATTTCCAATATATACAGTAATGTTTTTTACTTTTACTGTCAGTCAATTTGACCAGCTGATAGAGTAAGGAAGATAGCAGGGTCGAGGAAAACAAACAAGAAATACATTGATTAGAACAGCTTTTACTACTTTCGAGCACCACAGAATAAAGCATTGCACAAGCTGCTTATAAATAGCAAGTCAAAGCTATTGCAACTGGAATTTGACTGTCATACGCTAATTACTACTTATCAATTAGTTGTTTATATTAAGAACTATTAGAATTCATGTAGCCTCGGGGTTAAGGGTTAAACTTTATGGACTTTGAACCAATAATTAAGTTTTCAGCCTGTTTCCGCAGATAAGTCTCCAACTAATGTCCATCACATGAACACAATTATCATTGCATATACATTGATAACACTAAAGATATATTCCAGTTTCTCAAACACAAAAATCAAAGCAAACACTCAAGAGCAGTACTGTGGGAGTGCGATACTGTTGAGACAAAAAAATCAGGAACCTATCTGTCCTCTTGAGTGGCTATAAAAGATCCCCATTGGCACAATTTCAAATAAGACAAAGGCCATGCGTCCTGGCCAATATTTATCCTTCAATCAACATCACAAAATAGATTATCTGGTCATTAATGCATTGTTGTTTGTTAAGAGCTTGCTGTGTGCAAATTAGCTGCATTGTTTCCTACAATGCAACAGTTACATACGGTTTCAGCGACTGGAAAGTGCTGCAAGAGGGCCTGTGGTCGTGAAAGGTACTATATAAATGCAAGTCTTTATTTTTTTCCTTCCTCCACCATGTGTTTATTTATCTTCCCCTCAAATATATCTAAGCTATTCACTGCAACTATTTCACCTGGGAGTTAGTTTCACATTCTCACCATACATACGGATAATTTTTCCTATTTCCCTTTAGTGACTATCTTATTTTTATGGCAGCCAAGCACTGGTCTCTTGCCGCTCGAAGCATCTTTTCCAAACCTACCCTATCAAAACTTTCAGAATCTTAAAGACCTCTATCAGGTCACTCCTCAGTTCTCAGTTTTTTGAGAAAAATATAAACCTGTTCAATCCCTCTGGACAGGTGTGACCCCTCAGTCCCTTCAGCAAGGCATTTTGCACCTTCCAGTGCCTCAATGTCTTTATACTTTGGAGATCAAGATTGTTCACAATTGGGGTGATAGATATGATGGATGATGGTAATGCCGTGGATATGGTACTCAGGCTTTAAAAGAGCTTTAACAGTTAGTTAATCACATGAGAGAAAGGGCAGAAAATTAGTTAGAAATGGTTAGTGGGGAGGAAGTTGTCAAATGTTGGAGTAGTTTCTCAGTAACTAGAAATGTGTAACCGTATTTTGGAATTACTACTATTCAACATGTATATTAGTGATTTGGCTCGAGGGAATGATACCTAAATTAGTTGGTGACGCTGAAGTCGCAAATTAGAAACTCCGAGGTATATTGTGAAGTTAGACTAGACTGTAACTGTTTTTGATTTTGGCATTAAGATAAGCAGAAGATGTTTCACTCCAGGTGTGATTCCACTGACCCTCTAGAAAACTTTTATTAAAATGAAATTAAACAATACCGTTTAACTATAACAAAATGAATCAGTGTAACTTTTATCAATTGAAATACTTAAACATCATAAGGTATAATTCTTAATCGCTAGTTATCTCAATTGGTTCTAATTTAAGCAATATTCATCATAGACATAAATTCCTCTCCAGAATCAGTTAGCAAAAACACACAGGCTTATGTGAGTTGCCAGTCCTCTGGACAAAGCTACTTGTTTTCTGACTCTCAGACAGCAGCCTTCAGAAAAAGACCTATCTTCACACACAGAACTCCAGAGAAAGATACTTATTTTCTAACAGGTCCCAGACTTCAATTTCCAGAAAGAGAGAGAAAGTATTGCTACTCCTTTTCAAATTCAATCAGCAACTGCCTGCCTGTCTCTCTGTAAGCCTAGCTCCATTGCATTCACATGACTTTCTCCTGTTAATAAACCTAATTAAACCCAATTCTAAAACACAAGATAATCCCAAAATTAAAACATTGTTAACACAGATTAAAATAGATACCCAACAACTAGGAGCAATTATTCTTCTGCAGGCTCAGCACATGGGCTGCAGGCAATCGGCATCGTAATCAGAGCTAAAGTATAAAACAGTTCCTTCATAAGAAACATGAAAAATATATTTCTTAAAGACAGAGTATCACCACAGAAGCTTATAATAAATAAAACGTGGAAAGCGAGTAGTGATAAGATGGGAGAGTGGACAAGTATCAAAGGTGGTACATTTGGTTAAAGTATTACACCTTGAACGGGGAAAATTTACAGCATGTGAAAAAGCAGCAAGATTTGGGGATTTAGGCTCCCAAGACATTAAAAACAAATTCATAAAACTAGGTGATAGCAAATTCACATAAAGTATTAAGTCCCGCTTAGAGAACAGTAGTTTTCGGCTCCAAATAATAAAGAATATTGAGGCAATGGAGGGAATGGTATAGATTCACTCCAGATGCTGCCCTGAATGAGGATATAATTACAAAGAAAGACGTGAAAATTTTACATCAGTGAGTTGGACAGGTGATTGGACAGAGGAGTGCAAAATTCAGAAGGACAGTACAAAGTAAATGAAAACAGACCAGTTTTTAGTCGTCGAGGGAACATAGAAATAAATGCAAGACATCGTTTTTTGTTAATAAAAAAGCATACTCAGAATGTGGAATGCACTACTGGAGTTAAGGATTGAAGGTGAGACCATGTGATCATTTAAAAATCAGTTGGATAGGTGATTGAAGAGGATAAAGGATGTTAGAATGCATTAGGCCCATAGGATTCAGCCTACCATGTATGGTGAACATATGCCAACAGTGGACTAGTTGAGCAGATCACCATGATGTTAAAGACCTGTTCTGCTTTGCAGCTTTTTCTAAAGCCACTTTATCTTGATTACTTACCACCATTTTACGGGAGAACATTTGAGTCTTTAATTTGTCTCATTATGATTCATATTGTCTTATTAATATTCCTTCATTTATCTTGAGAAGCTGAATATATTTTATTGCATACACTACTATGTAGGCACTCATCTGCACCCACCCATACATGTACAAACAAAACAGCTGAATGTGAAATTTGAATTTAGTGGATTAATGCATTCATTAAAACAACAACCAAGCATTCACATGCCAGTACTGAATAGTACAACTTCATTCCAGTGTGGTTTTAAGAACTGAATTATCATGCAATAGTCACTTGCTATAAAGAGTGATGTGTTATTGAAGCTTCTCATCTTGCACTCATCAGGAAGAATGTTAGAATGCTAAATTTCAAACATTCACAATTTATATTACATGAGGAGGCAAAGCATTGCCAAGCTGAAAGCAACAGGGAGCTACAGGCTCCCCAAGGTCCCAGTTCAAAAAATGGTGCAACGGATTACTTCTGTTTGCAGAGAGGGGGATCCCTGTGTATGAATGTATGTATGTTGCTTCTAGAGTAAATGAGCCAGATTACAAGCTTGACTGATTATCTTAAATTGGTTGTTAGTGTAGCTATTAGTGCCATCAGGATTGTTCAGCAACTGCTGCCCAACCACAAAATCACATCTAAAAGCAGTAGTTTTGTTTTGGCTTTATAAGCACAGGCTGGTTGAGTACATTCTTGCAAACAATCAAAGGAGTATGCTGTTTGATTTAGTCGGTCAATTGCTGGTTACACTAATACTGGTTACACTAAAACAATTATATGCAGAGAGGGCAGCACTCCAGCATTGGTTGATATTGCTGAAAAGAGAAATTGCTGAAATTGTTAGTCTTGTACTCAACATGACAAATAGAAGAATGCCAAATTTCAAACCAATCATAACAATTTATGCTACAGGAGAAAAGGGGTACTGATTATTGGAAAGTGTAATATATTGGTCTAAGCGTTGCCACAGAGAAAACAAGTGAGCACTATAATTGTTACTTAATTGTTTGGTAGGCAGAACATCTTTTTAGACTGGTGGCAGCCTCTTGCATTATAGCAATGTGAAGTGGCTTACTTAATCTGTTGTTCAAGCTCAGAGTACCTCAACCACAGTGCTCGCAAACCTAAAATATCTACTGTTGGATTCTGCAATTGGGAAGCACTTGCTGAACTCGTTTTCTGCAAAAAAGGAATACGTTCAAGCTTGTGCTTTTTTCCCCAAATTACCCAGGAGCTTGGTGAGCCAGCCTATAGTGCTCACTTGCTTTCTCTATGGCAATGCCTAAACCAATAGATCAAACTTTCCAAACAACAGCACCCCTTTTCTCCTGGAACATTAGTTGTGATTGGGCAATGTTGTCCTGTTGAGTGCAAGACAATAGCTTCAGCAATGTTTCTTTTTTCAACAGTATCAAGCAATACCAAGTGCCAGCCTCTCTGCATATAATCCCTCTCACATAAAGAGTAAGTCATCACACATTTAGCAAAATACACGTGTTCGTTACCAGAAAAGAACTAAGCAACGCACCGTACAAAGTGAGTTAAAGAAATAACTTGTCTGCTTGAATGCATTATGTTTTGTGCCACATTTCCAGTATTGTAGGTTGTCAACACCAGCTTAAGTGCACTGCACATATTATACAAATATCTTGGTGATATGAACCAATGTCCTTACTCTGCTGCAGACTGTATCGGTCATTGTCTCACTGCACTCCAGGTACCACCTCATCAAATATCTGCCAATTTATGACAAAAATATTTCCCACAATCAATACTATTTTGAAGCTGAGCATTTCTTGCCATAGCATAACAGGCAGGCGACTAAAGGGCCTTCTGGCAAAAACAGTGGCTATGGGAGGTGATTAAAGTCATCGTAACAGAATAAGGCCTCTATCACAGAATAACCAAAGTTACATTCAAGAACAAAGCCTGACACCCGGACATACTTCTTCAGCGACTGCACCTTAAAATGTACCAGCAGTTAGTTTCAACACATTGTACAAAGAACATTAAAGAAAGAACATATTGTCTGTTTTAATGCATTATATATTGTGGCACTTTTCCAGTATTGTAAGTAAGTGCCCTTGCAGGTTAGCTACACCAGTTTACATAATGCCTGCTTCTCACAGGTGATTGGAGCTTAGATTTTAAAGCTAAGAAGAGACAATATAGTAACCTTCCAATGCGATTAAGACGTGCATTACACCATGTGGAGCTGAGTTTCTGGACATATGATGTCAGTCACAATACATGCAGTACAGCATTGTTAACAATGGAGCAATAAGTGGCACTGTAACAAGTGAGAATTCATTCAGTAATTGCAGCTCTGAACTTACTTTGTGAAGGATGTGTGGAATGCCTTGAGAGAATGAATATTATACTATGTTATATATTATACCCCCCTCTCCCAATCAACCCATCCACAGAGGAAAGATGCAATACACCTATGGCCTACTTTTAATAAAAATTGGTGCTGGTTTCACTTACAGCAATTTTCTAACTCAGTGTCACTACAGCTTCTGCTTCAAGTCAAAATTTCCACTTTGCAAAGGTAGTTGTAAATGATTAGAGTAAATTAACACCAAAGTCTGGCACTGAACATTTGAACATAAAAGACAATTGGGGGTGGCATCACCAGAGAGATATTAGTCAATCCATTAGCTGGATTAGAACTATTAGTTCTGAAAGTGAACTGCAAAGAGCTCTTTGACACTAGAGGAGTCACCCACAATTGTGCTCTTGCTAAAGTGGCAAAGACTCAAGTAGACCCCAGAGACCACTTGGTTATCAATGGCTCCAATGCAATCATGACTTCCAACTATGCTGGAAAAAAGCCAACATCTGTTTGGGAGATATTTTCCCATTTGTCTAAACATCGCCCTATAACAATTTTAAGAAAAAGTATAACTTGCTGACTTCTAGGTTTCTTTTGATGACACGATGGACATCTGGCTGAGGGAAACAGCTAGCTAGGATCTCCTCTGGTACATGGCCAGCTGCTGACCCTTTCAGCCATTGCACGATGATGTGGAAACCAAGTTTTAGGAAAACGGTGCCCAAATGTCTGCAGCGGCTTTATGACACTGCTGCAGTAACCTCCAGCTACAAAAGAAAACTCCATCAGAACTACACAACCAAAGATGAAACTCATAATTCCACTCTTGGCTGTTCAGTTTATCTTTCTATCATTCCAGGGATTGTACAACAGCAAATCCACAAAATGTATTAAAGTAGGTAAATGTGCTCAAGAGAAATACTTGCAATAAAACTAACATTAGCCATCATTAGCCATTGCAAGTACAACCATGCATCTCCATATCCATTAATTTCTCTGCTTCCCTTCCTTCAGTATTCCCAATTTCAACCTTCAAATCTCTTCTGTTTCTTCTTGTAGTCTAATTTACTTTTTGCTCACTTGCTATGGCTGTTTTAATTTTTCTTTTGCTCTGGACCATTTATCTACTTCCTCTTTCCTACTGATTCAAAATGCACTCTGTTGTGAGCCAACGTAAGTGTTACATTTTTGTTTCTTTAATGCTCTCTCCCCATAGATATTTTAGATCTGCACAACATCCACATCATAAGATAGATATTTTGGACGTTTTAAAATTATTTTTATTCTGCAAACAGAGGATATTCCACATGTAGTATGTTGTACAAACTGGAACCATGTTGCTTCCGATGAAGCTTACCAATAGCTTAAGAAGTTAAACTGAGGAGTATATTAGCACCAGCTTCCATATGATTTTGAACACGGCAGAGGGATCTGGGTGTCTATGTTCATGAATCACAGAAAGTCGGTATGTACATGCAGCATGTCATAAAAAAGGCAAATGGGATGGTGGCATTTATTGCAAAGGGACTGGAGTATAAAAGTAGAGAAGTATTGTTGTAATTGTAAAGGGTGTTGGTGAAACCACATCGGGAGTAGTGTGACAAGTTTTGGTCTCCTTATTTGAGGCAGGGTGTGGTGGCATGGGAGGCGAGGAAGGATGTGGTGGCATTGGAGGTGGTTCAGAGGGGGTTCACCAGATTCATTCTGGGGATGAAAAGGTTGATATACGAGGAGAGATTAAACAGTTTGGGCTTATACTCGCTGGAGTTTAGAAGAATGAGAGAGGATCTAAATCGAGGTTTATAAAACGTTAATGGGACTGATGAAGTAAATATAAACCAAATGTTTCCTCTTATGGGGCAATCTCAAACAAGAGATCACAGGTATAGGTTGAGAGGCAGTACGTTTAAAACTGAGATGAGGAACAACGACTTCTCACAGAGGGTGGTGAATTTGTGGACCTCATTACCCCATGGCACGGTGGAGTCTGAGTCATTGAATAGATATATTTCTTATAAAAGGGATAAGGGGATATGGGGAACAGGTGGGGAGGTGGATTTGAGACCGGGAAGAGATTAGCCACGATTTGACTGAGTAGCGGAGCAGGCTCGAAGGGTTGAATTTGCCTACTTTTGCTCCCAGTTCCTATATTCCTAAAGCAACAGGTGAAAGTTATGGAAATATATCACATTGCTTCAGGTACTATACCCATTGCACTGTACTTCCTTATTTACTGCTTGAGGGCCTTAGGATGTTTTATTACATCAAAGGCAGAATCTAAAGGCAAGCTGTTGCTGCTTAAATCAATGTTTTGAAGTGAGCAAAAGCATACATTCATAAAATGATGATATAGCATGACAGAGCTTGAAGATTTCCCAAATGTATATTCTCAGGTCATTCTGAAACATTAGGAAACGTTATTTTTAAAAATCCACTCATTATCCAAAACATAATCCCAATACAAGTATGTACAGTTTTTAAAAAGACATTGTCTGATATTCTAGGGAGCACATGACTTTTCTTTTAAATTGTGCTTGAAACTGCATTGACAACATTTTTACTACACAATTTTGGATTCATGATTTTCTTTCAACTCATTAGTACCCAATCCCAGCCCAAAACCAATCATAAGGGATTCATCCTAACTATATAGGAATTATCAATTTGCCCTTGTGCAAAGTAGATAGAGTTTTAACAGCATAGGATGAGGCCATTCAGTCCAGAGTCCAAGCTAGCCCCTCTGTAGAATAATACATTACTCCCCATTGCCCAACGCTATCCACATAGTCCTGCAAGTTGATTTTCCTTGAGTGACCATGATATACTGTCACCATATTCAATATGGGCGGCACGGTAGCACAGTGGTTAGCACTGCTGCTTCACAGCTCCAGGGTCCCGGGTTCAATTCCCGGCTCGGGTCACTGTTTGTGTGGAGTTTGCACATTCTCCTCATGTCTGGGTGCTCCGGTTTCCTCCCACAGTCCAAAGATGCGCAGGGTTAGGTTGATTGGCCATGCTAAAAATTGCCCCTTAGTGTCCTGCGATGTGTAGGTTAGAGGGATTAGCAGGTAAATGTGTAGGGATATGGGGATAGGGCCTGGGTGGGATTGTGGTCGGTGCAAACTCAATGGGCCGAAGGGCCTGTTTTTGCACTGTTTTGTAGGGTTCTACGATCTAATATATATTGGTATTGTAGCTCAGTTGTAGATGAGACCCTGAGATTGATACATTAATGATCATCTTGGAGATTGGTTGGTGTGGTGGGGCCAATGGCTGAGATCTCCCTTGCATCAGTGTAAGATGGGGTCAGGATGAGAGGGGTCCTTCTGCTTACTTTGTGACACCAGCATACTTTCCAAGGTCAACTAATATAAATAATTGCAGGCAGATTTCTATTAGGGTGCTGACTGAGGTCTTCCTTTTATAAATTGGGTGGTACGGCAGATGTACCTCTCGCACTGTCAAGGACTTTAAGTACTTCAGCAGCTTAAAGGTGCAATCAAAGGAAAAGGAGGCACAACTAGATGACAGCCAGTTTTGCAGACAGAGAGATGGAGGTTGTCATTATAATGGAGAGAAAAAAATGCATCAAATTACATCTGGAAATATTGGATGTTTACCTAAAACTGAGTTTTTTTTAAAATGGACGCACAAGCCACTGACTGAATTGTTGCAAGGTGAATCATGAAGTGACAATGGAAGCCAACCCTATTAGCAGACAAGATACTTTGAAAAGCATCAAGAAACAAATTGCCATTTCCATTAGAGACAATAGTACATAATCATCATTTCATCAAGAGATTTCCTGTGTAATGCCCAGACTGAATTTGTGGCTTCACCGTCCCACTTGGAATTTACAAAGAATGGGTTGAAACCCAGCTAAAAAGTTGGCCCAGGTTGTCTTTGTGTTTGCTCTGTCACAACAAATGCTGGAAGTGATGACATGGAAGTAATAACCAGCAAGTGCATTTTGCAGGAAGATCACTCTCACTCTCTGACTGTGCAAGTCAGCAAAGACGCTTGCTGAAAAGAGAATTGGGAAGCTTCATCACCAAACTACAGAACACTGGAATTGCAAAACTGACTATTTGTCTGCTGAAGTCAATAATTCCAGAATCTTGAAATTGACTATTCACTTACTGAACTCAATTTTACTAGATACTTAAATCACAAGGACTGTTCTATACACTTTTTTATATTTACCTACTTTGAACTCAATTCTTCTTTCTGATCTACATGAATATCTACGTGTGTGTGTTTTACCATTTCCTTGCCTTGCGCAATTAATAAACCCACTCTACCGTTAACGCATGAAAGCCTGCCTAAATTGTCTCCTTTTTCACTACTGGGTCTGGGGGAAAGAGTGTGCATGAAAAAGGATTTTTTTTTGAATAAAACTCATTACAACCAACAGGGAAGGTGTTGAATTAAGACAGGGAGCCAGGTCATTCCCCCCCACCCCCACCTGGAATTGTAACAATTTGCGGGCATCCCAGCCACAGAGTGACAAATTACGGGGTCTCAATTTGTCACTTGGGGTGAGTCGTAACAAGTTACTTTCAGAAGATGGGCAGAAAAAAGCTCAGCTTATTTGGCATCCACGTCAGGCAGTTCCAAAGATCAATGGCTATAGTTCAGTAGAAGGAGGTGGTACTTGACATTATTGGCAGGTACAAAAGCTCCACGCAGTTCAGTGCCATCATTCAGATATTCCAAGGAAAAAGAATGAACTCACATTTCCTCACAGATAGCCAAAGTACACTGTCCAATTTCTCTCAAAGCTTTGTCATGAATGAATGCTTGAACAGACCGCCAAACACAAGACAGTCAGCAAATGTTTTCCCCCTCCAAACAGCCAGCTGTAATTTCACCCCCCTCCATTTTGTCAATCACATGGTCTCTTTCCATGGCACATCTGGATCATGTTTGTTTCTATTGTCTGACATTTTTCATTCATGCATCTCACTCACTTTTTTTTTTAAAACATGTGATTTGGGCATGGCCAACAATGTCAACATTTATTACCCACCGCTAACGACCCCCCGAAAAGGAGGTGGTGAGTCACTCCTTGAACTGCCGTGGTATGTGTGATGTAAATCTACCCATGGTACTGTCAGGTAAGGGAGTTCCAGGATTTTGATCCCAGGGTCATGAACACCAATACTGGCTATTCACAGCATCAGCCGAGCTGGGAAGAATAGTAGACAAAGTTAGAAAACAGCTGTAGCTTCTTGATAAAAGGAGTGGTTTCTTTTATCAAAGGAAGGGACACACCTAACTATACGCCTTCAATACAAATCCAGTAAGAAGTCTCATACCACCAGATTAAAATCCAACAAGTTTATTTCGTAGCATAAGCCACTTGCTTTCAGAGTGCTGCTCCTTCATCAGGCGAGTGTGAGTTCTGTTCACAAACAGGGCATATAAAGACACAAACTTGAGACTTCTTACTGTGTTTACCCCAGTCCAAAGCTGGCATCTCCACTTCAATGCAAATCAGCAGGGAATACCATTTCTGACTCACCCATTCAAATCATTCTTTGCCTCTTGCCAGGAGCATCATGGTAAATGCAAAGCCCAAAGGCAATTCACATAAAATGGGGTGTGTAGCGGCTGTTTTAAGTTTGAATTTCCTGGTAATCTTGAGTCATGAGAACATTTGTGTATTGGACGTGACTTGTCTTACGAACTCACATACAGGTCGTCAGGCTGGTAGAACGAGATGACAGAGTGTTGAGATGTTGCAGTAGATAGCCAAACAAGATTGCTTACGTTTATCGTCTAACCTGGAATCCTGAAGCATTTCAACCAAATGATCACATCTGCCTGAATGGGCTATCTCACTTTAAATTTTTCTGTTTCTGTTGGCACTGGGTTCTATAGCAAGCCACACATGTCTCCTATAAGCAGTTCCCTTTAGGCCATTTCAATCCAAATGGACTCCATAATTCAACCACTCTTCATTTCAAACACCCCTTATTAAATACCTGAGACCAAGGGTTATATTTCTCATGCCCAGTATGCTGACAGGGGGCGGGGGGCATGTGAAATCAAGCCAATAGAAGCTAATAATACGCTACCCATAAAATGTTTGGCAAGAACAGCTGGGAGGATTTTTTTTTAAGTTCAAAGTGCGCAGGGGTGGGGGGGGGATTGGATCACATTTCAGTGACTGCCCTTTGCTGATCACAGAATGGCATCTCCAAAATCGAACACCCTCTCTAACCACCCACTGCCTTGAATCCACCTGCCCTGCTCTATCCTTTCCATTCCCTAACCGACCCAAACCCTCCCAGCCCCAAACCCCAGGGATCAGTGGGCCTTTTTCCTTTTCCTCCTGCAGTTCCAGCAGCAACTAGCATATCTTTCAGACTGTGGGAGGAAACCCACACAAATACGGGGAGAAAGTGCAAACTCTACACAGATAGTGACCCAAGCTGGGAATTGAACCTGGGTCCCTGGCACTGGGAGGCAGCAGTGCTAACCGCTGTGCCACATATATGGCTGGGGATGGATTTACTTAAAAAGACTTATTTTTGGTGATAAAGTGACCAGCTATTGAACTCAAAGCTTGTTCAATAGCGTAACTTACCAATTACATATTTTTGTTACGAAGAAAACTTTTAACACTTGCCTTCGCCTAACAAAATATGTGCAATTTGAAGAGTTCTCCTGAAACAACACAATTGGAGAATCTTGCAATGTTGCCTTAGAGATGCAGCCAGTTTTAGGAGTGGGACCTGATTTGTAAAATTGAATTATTAAAATACTGTAAAAGATTGTGGAAGATATGAACACAAGGGATATTGGCCGTATCTCAAGAGTTTTAAAGGTTCCCAATCTTTTGCATTGGTTTGTCACATTTCTTCCAGATTATGCTGCTATCACTAATACACACAAACTGAAAGTCAACCCTGCCATTTCTATAGAAACAGTAGAAAGTAATAAGATGATACTTTCTGTGAAGCAAAGAAATAAACAAATGTTCTATGCTAGAAATTAAAGTCATTGCTTTACTCAATTGCTGGCAGCACATGTGCCTTATTTGTTGCTACATGACTTAATTCAATCTCTTCTATAAATACTTGTGATCAGAGGTACTAAATTTATGAAGTAAATATTCAGCCAACTTCAACTGTATGTTACAAGGGAAAACAGCTTTTATTCACACTTAAGCAATTACACACACACACACACACACACACCTCTCAAACTATTAGCTTTAAAGAAAATGTAATCACTTTTTACTTGTGGCCCACATCCAAAACTATACAAACTAGCCCCAATATCACTTATTACTATTCGGATATAAATTATTAGACTGGACACTGACAGTTTTCCAATGCAGGGTCAATAATCTAAGATGACCATCAGCTACCTTTCAAGCTAAACAGCTGTAAAAGGTATTGGGGTGGAAGTTTTCTTTGGGAGCAACTCAAAACCTGTTCTTTTGTCATAATCTAGATGGAAAAATATGCCAGGGGAAGTTTAATTTGCCATCCTCCATACTTTTTTTCAAAATATCAAACCAATGTCAGAAGTTGTATGTGATTCATTCTTGAATGAATGATAAAAGATTATATTACACTTGGCCAATACCTGATGAGATCATCAAGTCATGAGAGGTAATAAAAGCCTGAATATTTTCTCAATTGCAACCAATAATACACGACTCTAGTCTTGGTGAACAAGCACAAAGCTATTTTGATCTTGTGCACATGTATATGCATTTAAGCTTTCTTCTTTCCAATGTACCTCTACACTCATCTGATTCATTTATGGTCAAGAATCCAGCTATGACCAAGCCAGGTAGCCAACATCATTGCCCCTTATAGATTCTAGGACACACTGTACTTCTTCATGGACATCAATCCTGAACTAAAATACAAATGCATTCAACATTCACATCTGTCAGGTGCCCCAAATGTACCTGTCTTTACAGGTGTCACTGTCTATGCAGTATTATTTGTACCTGTCTTTGTGATGATGTTCAGATGCTTGAAGTCACTCATGTAGCTGTCAATAGCCTATTTTGCAGCCATGAAGGTGCAGATTGCATCCTTGTATCTACAAGCCATAATGTCAAGGGCTACCCAAGTTCCCCAAAGACAGTTTGAACAAGAAGGACACACAATAAAGCCACTAAGTCACCAGCTGCCGAGAGTATGATTTGCATCCGCTCAACCACAGCTCTGAAACAAAGCCACAGTATTTTCTTTGTATTTGGACTTTTGCTGTATTTTAAGTCACCATTTGTTCATCAATGTACATGACCAATATGATGCATGTATATTTTCTATTTGTTTGATAAAGCTGTTGTTTTTTTAATGGTTCTATGACATTCCTGGATCTTTCATGATCTATACACTGTCAAGAAGCTAAACTAAAATGTTGCTGGTTTTGCTCCACAGAAACCTGGCCTGCAAGTAAAATGTATTCTTATGCGCCAAGTTAAAAAATAGATTTACAAATGTATGGCTGATCAAAAACACTGAGTTGCAACTTTTGCTTACCTGAGCATCTTGTGGTACAACAGTGTTTCCTTTGTTTGAAAAGCAAAGGTAGCTTTAAATGAATTAGTAGACATTATTAAGGGGATTTAATTTAATGTTTTGGCACCTAGATGGGTATACCCTATAGTTAAGATTCATGCCGGACAAACATGTTTGCATGTATGGGTGTTGGTTTCAATTCCAACTCTGTTTCTATTGTGCTTAGAGAGTGTTACGACATCAAGAGTAAATAGGCTGACAGAAGTAGCAGTGTTTGCTTAGTAACCAGGAATCCTTTAATGTAGAACAGTTTTTTTTGGACTTTAGATTCAGCTGGATATATTGCAGTTGAAGCTAGTACATCTCTCAACTCTGCCAGGACAAGGGAGTTGTAAAGAGGCAAGCTTCCCAAAGAATCAGATAGTGTCCAGATAACTAAGAAATTGGGACAGAATTAAGTTAAGAGATGAGAGACCAAGATATGCAACAGAAGAGAAGTCAAAGGGAGAAACAAACAAAAAGGTTGTGAGTGAAAGAGGCATTTGCAATAAATGGGAAAAAAAAGACTTCAGAGCTAAATCAAAAGTTTGATGCCTTTTTAATAGTCTGAGAATCATGATTTAATGCAACTATGAATCACATGTACAGCAGTCATAATAAAGAAATCCTAAAAGGAGTTGAAAATCTTGGATCTGTTGAAAGTGGGGCAGAAGCTGTTTAAGGGTCACTTGGAAAACGTGGACTGGATTTCAAAATGCAAGCCACTGATCAAAAACATTATTGTGAAAAGAGATTTTAAATGTGTGTTTCCTAGGAATGGGGTTTGAAAACTCTCATGTGACAATCTTTTAAGAGGATTTTGATGAGAAATCCACAGATATCCGCTTGAGTTCAGAGTGAAGTGTGTGTTTTGACACAGCCAGTGTACGTTTAAAGGGATTTTGTGTTACTGAGATCATTGCCGTTTAAGGTATGTTTTGTAATTCATATTAATCTTAAAATCTGTGTGTATTTGTGAGGAGGGAGTAAAGGAGTATATCTTCTTTTTCATTTTTAGTATGATTTTTCTTATTAAAACTAATTGGCAGTCCTGTGACTTTACTCTCCAGGTTTAAAAAGAGTAATTTTTTTTGATCCATCCTGGAGTCTAGTTGTATCAACTGGGAGCATAACACCTGGGATTGTAATACCTTCATATTTCTCGGTCTCTTGCATTCAGCAGTGTTTACATGAGGAGATTGTCTCATTTCATTTACTTTAACATTTTGCACAAATTGGGACTTAGTTATGGTTCAAGAGCCAAGGCCCAGAATCATATTGGTCATTCTCCATAAACTTTCAACATGTCAAGTCCTTTATGAGTCTATTGTTTCACTATTTGAACAATTAGCAATTGTTTACATGTATACATTTGATGCCATAGGACTTGGCGCACAGCCATGACCAATTGTCATCAGAGAAATCCTGACGTTTTATTTATAACACATTTTGGAAAAATAGGCAAAACTTAAAACGTAAATTTTACACAAGACCTGAACAGTTGTACTCAAGCCTAGCTTTCTCGTAAGAAGTTTTATTTTTCCTCGGAATAAAGCTTATGTATCTAATTTGAGTTTCCGTTTGAGTTAAAAGCATTCTATAAAATGCAAACAGTTGTTAATGTAATTTTGTCAATATAATGTAGTTTGGAAAGCAGCTACAGTTGTTATCACTGTTAAAACCTCTTTCACATCATACTACTTGCTTTCAGTTGTGACACCTTCACAAAGTATAAAAGTTCTCATGAGATCCAATTACCAGATGCAGTACAGGAACAACCACAAGACCAAATGCTTGCATAACTCAATTTTCCTCATTACCAATGCTTTTGATGTTGCCCAGGCAACAATAATAATTACATAACCATAATCTGCTTCCGATTTGGAGTTCAACTAGAACTTGGACAAGATGAAATTCAAACCTCACGTTACCTCATAAATGACGGCAACTTTTCAGTTTGCCTTTTTCTGCGAGAGTGAACATGTGGGGCATTGTTGAGGCAGGGATCAATGCATCGTTCAACAGAAAAGTGGATTAATATACAAAATAAAAGCAAGAATCAGAACTACTGGTGTAAAGAAGAAAGTAGGAAAGCAGTTTTGGATTGTTCTGGCATGTTGCCACCAGGCATATAATGGGCTGTGCTATAATGGTTCACAGGAAGGAAGAGTACAGAAAGAAAGGAATGGATGAATACAGAGAAAGGATGACAGGAGAAATATAAAGAAAGGTAATGTAGAGAGATAAAGATAGGTGATGTAGGTGATGTATATGTGCAGAAAAAAGGAGAATGAGGGAGAAATTGAGCAAGAGTACGGAGAGGCAAGTGAAAGCAGGAAAAAGAGAAAATCTGGAGCTGAGGGAGACAATTAAGAGCCTTCATTTTCTGGCATCAGATATAAAAGGTGACAAAGTGACAAAGCAACAGTAAACTGACACCTGTGAAAACAGCAAAAATGTGATTAAGAGCTGCAAGTTGTTTTCTTTAATAAAACAGTCATTGACCACCTTATCAGGAATTATTGTGCATTCACCATATTGTGATGGGCTGCCACATTTTGCTTATACTATATACTGCAATGGTGAGCCAAAATAATGTGCAGTTTTCCCTTTTTATTGTTCTTGCTAATGATACTTTTTATAATCTGTTTCCAATACATCAGAGAAAAGTCTTGAATCATAATAATAATGTACTTGTAACAAGCACTGCAAAATCAGCAGTTTTTCTTACATTTGTTTCAATTTACAAGTGGTCCCTTATAATCACTGCCTCTGGCAAATGGAACAAAGAGCCCAATTTTAACAGCATGCAGCAAAAGTTCAATAAACTGCATTGAATAAAGTTGCCCCATGCTGTGCAGGAGAAAGGGTTCAATACAAATTCCCCTCAATACGACTTCACTCCATCCTCTAACAAGTTGCTAATATTGGCTTCACGCAGTAAGGCGGTCACTTAATTGCCAGACTTTTTTTTTTAATCAAAATGTATTCTTCTGGTTAGCAGCTGTGTGAACTTCAGAGTTCAATTTAAAATCATGATAGACGATAAAATGTTAGCAGATGTTTTTCCTCCTCTTTCAGGCTGTACCTCAAGATCAAGGATGACTTGCTACCACTCCTGATTCCATGGGACCAGACATGACTGATCAAGTCCAGAGCACAGTCTGCAAACTGTGCCACAAATGGGCAGATGTGCTCAAAGAGTCAGGTGTATGATTTGCTTGAAGGTTTATGCGCCCTCTCCAACACCCTGGCTTTGCCGATTTGCTCCTGACAAAGTCTTAAGGTGTCCGGTGCCTTCCTGAGTGAACCTTCTCTATTTTGATCAGTCTCGCGCCAGGGACTCCCATGAAACAGCAGGGAAGTTGGGGGTACATGGAGTTGGGGGTAAGGTGTTAGCATGGATTGAGGATTGGTTATCTAACAGGAAGCAGAGAGTTGGAATCAATGGATGCTTTTCTAGTTGGCAGTTGGTGACTAGTGGAGTGCCGCAGGGATCGGTGCTGGGGCCTCAACTGTGTACCATACACATAGACGATCTAGAGGAGGGGGCTGAGGGTAGGGTAACGAAATTTGCTGACGACACGAAGATGAGTGGAAAAGCGAATTGCGCGGAAAATCTGCAGAGAGATCTGGATAAGCTGAGTGAGCGGGCGAGGACCTGGCAGATGGAATATAACATTAGCAAATGTGAGGTTATCCGCTTTGGAAGAAATAATAGGAGGGATTATTATTTAAAGGGTGAAAAGCTGCAGCATGCTACAGTGCAGAGGGACCTGAGGGTCCTTGTGCATGAATCACAAAAACCCGGTCTGCAGGTGATCAAGAAAGCAAATGGAATGTTGGCCTTTATAGCGAGGGAGATAGAATATAAAAACAGGGAGGTCTTGCTGCAACTGTACAAGGCACTGGTGAGGCCGCAACTGGAGTACTGTGAGCAGTTTTGGTCCCCTTATTTGCGAAAGGATATATTGGCCTTGGAGGGAGTACAGAGAAGGTTCACTAGGCTGATACCGGAGATGAGGGCGTTAGCTTATGAAGAGAGATTGAATAGACTGGGTCTGTATTCGTTAGAGTTTAGAAGGCTGAGGGGAGATCTCATAGATACTTACAAGATAATGAAGGGGCTAGACAGGGTAGAGGTAGAGAGATTCTTTCCGCTTAGAAAGGAAAACAGAACTAGAGGGCACAACCTCAAAATAAGGGTGGGGGAGGCAGTTTAAAACGGAGTTCAGGAGGAACTTCTTCACTCAAAGGGTGGTGAATCTCTGGAATTCTCTGCCCGTTGAAGTGGTGGAGGCCACCTCATTGAATATATTTAAGTCACAGATAGATAGATTTCTGATAGACAAGGGAATTAAGGGTTATGGGGAGAAAGCGAGAAAGTGGAACTGATCCACTTCAGATCAACCATGATCTTATTGAATGGTGGGGCAGGCTCAAAGGGCTAGATGGCCTACTCCTGATCCTATTTCTTATGTTCTTAAGTTTGATCCCTTCAGGGATTCTTTGAGGAAATCCCTCCAGAATGTTTGATGCCTTCAGGGATTATTTGGGTACGTCCCCCAAGTGTGTTTCTTGTATTCCTGAGAGTGTCTGACCACAACTGCATTCCAAATAGAACAGGAGTCTGGTATCAGGCATATGACAAATATGCTCTGATCACTGGAGCCAGTTTTAAGTGATTAACACTTCAATCAGTAAGGGTGTGGAATGCCCTGCCTGCAGCAGTTGTGGACTCGCCAACTTTAAGGGCATTCAAATGGTCAGGCATATGGATAACATTGGAATAGTTTAGGTTAGAGGGTCATTAGATTGGTTCCACTGGTCGGCGCAACATCGAGGGTCGAAGGGCCTGTACTGTGCTGTAATGTTCTATGTTCAATGTCAGGTATGTAGGCTTGGAAGGGGATGCTGCTGTTGGATTGTCTTTCTTATCATCAGATTTGGAGGAGCATGCGAAGGCCCCACTAATGTTACTTCTCCAGTGCTTTGAAGTGCCTGCTGCAGGTTCTCCAAGTTTCCAAAGGATATCAGAGAGTGGAGATCACTGCTGCCCAGTAAACCACGCAAGACCTTGGTCTCAGGTTTGAGATACTGGTCCTCACTTGGTGGAGATGCCAGCATTGGGCTGGGGTGAGCACAGGAAGAAGTCTGACAACACCAGGTTAAAGTCCAATAGGTTTATTTGGAATCAAGAGCTTTCAGAGCACTGCTCTTTCATCAAGGAGCAGCATTCCAAAAGCTTGTGATTCCAAATAAACCTGCTGGACTTTAACTTGGCATTGCGGGACTTCTTCCTGCGTGCACTAGGGCTAGTAGATGTAGCTTAGTCACAAATACCCTACCACAGAGCATCATGGTGTTACTTTGTCTTCATTTTGTCTTTTCTCATTTACGTTCCCAGCAATTTTGTAATAAGGTGGACAGAGACAATGTTAACCACCTCTTCCTGGTCAACATTCAGTATTCCTCAATCGGCTTATGTACGGTAATGTTGTCTCTGTACTGGTCTCAATGGTGTGCTTCCAACTCCGCTCAGAACATAACACTTGACTAGCACTCAGAGATTTCCACTTCCCCAAACATTTTGTCGTCACTGTTGCTTAATGTGTTCCAAAATACTAAAGATCCTGTGGACAATGCTTGCTCCAAAATGAAATTAGCTTTCACTAAACAAATTCTCCCTGGGTTCAACAGCCTCAGAGAGGTGATTCACCCAATCTAGACTGAATTCAAACCTAAGTCCCACTTACTTAAGGAACAATTGAATCAGCTTTGGCTTTGAGGAATATCCAGCCACATCCTGTGATTTCTGGATACCACCAAAAAAAATACACCACAGTTAACACAATGCAAGATTCAAGAAGATTCTGCAAATGGAGAGCACGAGGGAAAAATTGACACAATGGGGGGGGGAGGGGGATCTTTCTCCCCCTCACATCCCCTTATCCTCAAAACAGTGGCTTCAAGCATTCATAGTTTTTGCTATTAATACTTCAAAAGAATCTTGACACTTTAATTAGCTTGATTGAAATAACCTTTCTTTCAATATAGGAGAAAATTATGAAACAATTATTTTTTAAGCTTTTTTTAAAAAAAGATATATCACAATAAATTAAAGGATTTGTTTGTCCTAGACAGTATATAGTGGGTCAATGGCAATGGAAGGGACATAGCTAGGCATAGGGTGTGAACAAGGACACGAGGAGGGCATTTTGAAATTATCCTTTAAAAAGGTCCTCTCATGCAGCTTAGGATCCATGGCTCCTCTGAGGGGCTGTGAGCCACTGTTCTAAAAACCTGGCCTGACTCCATGAAAATTGTGGAGAAGGAACTACTAATCTCCACAATGGAGCCAGCCAACATGGAAGTACCTGATGCTGACTTTTGACAGGGAACAGACCTCATCCTTTGAAAGCACACTGGAAAATCAGACAGTCCAGAAAAGGAGTCAGGAATCCCAGAATATGGACCCAATCATCACTTTTTTTAAAAAAAAGGCTCTTAAGTCAAACCAACTTTGTGAAAATTTAGGCTAATACCTTAAAGTTGTGATCCTGAAAATATGGAGAATTTGCAGTACACACATCCAGAAATTAAAAACTAAGTGTTTACCCACTGCTTTACTGTAAAAAGGAAGTGTGGTCATTTTAAATCTTTGGTAATTGGAAAAAGCATTAAGAAATGTGCTGCAAATGTACTGCATCACAAGACTTAATGCACCTCAGGACTTTAAGTACCAGATGTAGATCCATCTCAAATATCAGTCATAATAATATCCCTCCTCAATGTCAATTATCTCTGAAAGCAAATCAAACATTATGACCACAAATATCAAGCATTAATGTCTACTCCCCACTTTAGTTATGCAGGAATCTGGATTTGCACAAATAAAGCACCAGAAAATGTTTTAAGGTTTTCAACTGGAACAATACTTGTTCCCCCTTCTTTGAAAACAGCTCGAAATTGTCACACAAGCCAAACCCACACCTCATTTTAGAAACCGAAATACTGATAACTGACGTCCAAAATCAGGGGTAAGTCCCACGCCATTCTTTTCTGCAGGGGAAGAGGCTTTCTGGTCACCTTAATCGGATTTTTGCATATCTGCCAACACAACACTACTGCAAAAGACAAATGCTGCAATAAGATAGCCACGTCATGCCAATACTTTTAAGATTATCACCATTTAAGTTCCTCATTAAGCCAAAAGGAAACACACAAGAAAAGGATTATCGCAAGCATTTCAGAGCAGTGTAGTGATATGTGGAATTTGCAACTCTGTCCAAACATACCATGAAAATTACTGAACAGTAAAGTTAACAATTTGATCGCCGCACATACCCTCAGTCTTGCCACTCATCTTTTTGCGCACCCAACTTCTCTTTATCCAGAATTCAAGTTTTCAACAGCCTTGTCCCACAGTAATGAACTCAATTAATGTTACACTTTTCATCTTTTAACATCTTCCCAATTTATCCTTTTAACCCAACTTTCAGCCATCTTTCCAAACTGTTCCAATATCGTTCGGCATTCCTTCACCTGATTTATTCCAAATCTTTGCAATATGTTTGATGTTACAGGTATTATATAAATGCACATTGCTGCTGTCTTCCAAATCTGGATGATATCTGAAGGCAGATGGAGTACTGGGGGGTTATAAGTTTATCGCTATTGCTGCAAATAATTTGAGGCAATTGATTCAGTCCTGCACAACTGCCAGATCTCAGAGCTCAGTTTAACTATCTTTGCATTGCTTTTTTTTGAGCAAAGTAATTTTTCACAAATTTGCTTCGAGAGACATGGGGATGAGGATAGAAATAAAGATTTCTCATTTACAAAACATCTTTAAAAGTTAGTGAAAGTTTTCATGGTACTGCACAGGAGGGCTCTTAATGTGACACTAGGCCACATATTAGGAGATATTAGATTAGCTAACCAAACATTTGTACAAGGTGTGCAAGACAACAAGATTATTTTTTTTAAAGGAATAGTTGCATTTCCCCAAGTTGAAGAGGATAAAATTGCCAGGAGAATTTGGAAGGTCACGAATGAGGCTAATCTTCCCATCAAGACTATACCACTAGGGCAACAATGAGCAGCTGGTGTGACTGAGAAGCCTTTTTTTTACTCTTACACAAAGGTTAAGTTCTACAGAAGTACAAATTGATGTTCCCTTTACATTTGGTATGTTTGCAAATATCCTGATGAGTGCAAAACAAAAAGCTCCAATACATGTACTTTCTCAGCGATAATCAGAGCAGATACCTATGGCCGACCTGAATAAGTGCATGTTGTCTTAAATGTGATATTTTTCCCTAATGACAACATTGCTGAGGATGCAATAAGTGTTCCCAACTGGCAAAATTGTAGCAAAATCAGTGAACTAGTCTTATTTGACTTAATAAATTAGCTACTGAAGAAACAGTAAAGTAATAATGTATTATACAGTACACCGATTTACAAATTGAATTCTACAAAATATCACAGATGGTCTTTAGTGGTTTCTTTACATATTATCTAGCTACCAGTTTGCTAATCTTTTTAATACTTCCTTATAATGAAACCACCATACAGCCGTTGCTGCAACCCATTTCCTATATGCAACTCAAACCCCAAGGGGCAAAATAATGCAAATAGTCCTTTCCATACAATATTTCAAAAGTTACTGCAATATAATAAAAGTAAAACCGACAGTTTTAAAATGTGAAAAAAATTTCTGGCAGACTGACGCTATTCAGACAAATAAAATAAATATATCCTGTGATTATTAACATTTTATCATTCATAAAACATTAACTTGGTTTTTCAATTAAGTAGCTGACACGAAAGCCACTCACTGACATGTTAAATAGCATCTACTAAATATAGTCCCGGATATTTGTAGTTGAGGCTGGAATTTTTCCAGTTCTATTTTCCTGTCAGGGAGTTGAACTAGAGATGGGTTCACATTTAAACATATGAACAAGGAGCAAGAGTAGACCATTCGGCCCCTTGAGCCTGCTCCAGATGCAGAAATGGGCTGAGAGGAACAGGCCAATGCTAATGCAGCCCATTTCCGAGGCTCATCGTTGTGGGTAAGGAAACTAGCAGTTTGAAACAATAAATAAAGCATAACAGATTAGTATTATGGCCTCTCCTCCTCCGTCCCTTCACTTCCTCACCCACCCGCCCTCACTCAAGTGTTCACACGCAGTGCTATAATAACACCCTTCAAATGTCTACTGGACTGACTTTTTCACTTAAACATTAGACTTTTAAGCAGTTGGAGGAAAATAAAACATTCCCCCATCCAAAACTCTGCCAGCTCAAGTGGCACAGATACACCTCAGATTGCAGTATTTCTTGATGAACAATAAAGCAGGAAACATTCTTCTACCTCCAGGTCACAGTTCATAACCTCATTTATCAGATATAAATTAGGAGGGTCACCTCAATCGTGGCCACTTCCACAAAAATCATCAGACATCTGAATTTGACATCCTTAAAACAGTGACACCAACTCCACAAGGAGGCTGGGGGTCACAAGCCATCCCCTTTCCATGCCACTGAAAATAATCAATGCCAGGAATAAAGAGGACTTCCAGCTCCAGGACCAGCCACCATTTTGGTCCAGATTGGGACTATGAAAGTCCAATCCACGCAGTCACCTGGGAGGTGAGATACTGGAGGCACTGTATGAGGTTAAATACCACTAATTCTACCATCAAGGCCCAATGACTGGCACTCCCAAATCATAAAATAGCTGTACCCCTCCAAGCACCTACCTCTAATTCTTGAAAATTAGGCCAAAGATGAAAATGTACATTAAAGTTTGAAATTAACTGGTTTTAAACAAACCCACAATGCAGCAGTTGACTGCAACATATGCCAATTTTCCAGGATAAACCATTAGAATCAGAGATTGCCTACAGTATAGAGAGGCGCCAGTCAGCCTATCAAGGCTGCATCAACAACAATCCCAGCCAGGCCTAATCCCCATAACCCTACCTATTTACACTGCTAATCCCCCTGACACTAAGGGACAATTTAGCATGGCCAATCAACCTACTCCACAGATTTTTGGACTGTGGGAGAAAACTGGAGCACCCAATGTAAACCCATGCAGATATGGGGACGACACGCAAACTCCACATGGAGTCACCTGAGGATGTTGAACTCTAAGCCCCTGGTGCTGCGAGGCCATTGTGTCACCATAGCTCAACTGTATTTGTGAGACTTTTGGCATCAAGTTCTTTCTGATCCTGTTGCTATCCACCATGATATACACAATGTTCAACATACTGAAAGGGTTCAGAGAAGCCTTGAAAGAGCTCAACTAAAACCTTGTGACAGTCATGAACTGGCTTGGTTGAGCAGCTCTCTCAATTCTTCAAACATAAATTAACACACAATACATAAAAGACATCAATCAAAGCCTAGTAAGATGATATAGAACATGAAAAAAGGGCAAAGGATGTCCTCATCAAGAAAAATTTGATACATATTAAAAGCATGCGCATGGTGCGTATGAATGTAATCATTTGAAAGTCTGGAATGGTTTCATTGTAAAATTATGATAATTCTGCCGCAGAACAATGTGGATTGTGAATTTGAAGCACATCCTGTATACTCTATTAATAGGCCATGCGATTGATAATTCATTTCCCGCTGAACATGGAACTGTAGCAATCCTAATGCAGGATGACTCAATGTTAGACAGGCAAACAAAAAAAACATTCACATCTGAAAACTCAATTCAATCTTGGCTGATAAACTATGTACCAAGTAGGTTTTGCACTTAACTTCAGTCGTGCACACTTTTAATCTTTTCTTTGGGTGACCATCTGGATTATAAAATCACTTTTTTGAAGGCAGAAACAAGAAATATTCAATACAGCAGAAGCTGAAATGTATTATAGTATGTAGTATAGTCTTTGAACATTTGCTGGTGACTCTTTTACTTGTTATGAATGCATAAATACATGAAGGCTGACACTTTCCAAAGTACAGCAACATTTTGCTTGGCATTGTAACATTATCTTTATCCACAGGCTACTCAAACTTATGCCAGAATTCATGAATATTGTCATGATTGTTCAGTAATATTAAAGTTATGCATCAAGAGGTTTGTGACAGAGGTATTTTTTATCTTGTACTCAACAGGAAAGCCAAATTTCAGCCATTCTCAATATTTTGTACTACAAGAAAAGCGGATGCCAACTGGTTGGCAAGTTGAATCTGATTGGGCGAGTTGTTGCCATGGAGAAGGCAGTGGGGAATTGTAGGTTCTTCAAGCTTCCATAATTCAAAAAAAGTAAAATGGACTGAACATATTTCTTTTGCTTGCAGAGAACAGTACCCTGACAAGTGAATGTGTATTGCTTCCAGCAAATATAAATAAGCTACATTGCTCACTAATAGCTACACAAACAACCAATTTAAGATAATCAGTCAAACTCATAGGTGGCTCATTTACATTTGCCAGAAGCAAAATACATTTATGCACTGACATCAGTTTTCCATAAAGCAAAGGAGCAAGCCTTGTGTCCTTTCAGAATTACAGAGGAGCCCATGGAACCTATAGATCTTTCACACTTTCTCCATGGCAATGCCTCAACCAGTGTCGACCTGCCAACCAATCAGCACCCTTTCCTCCTGTTTACTGCAAATTAATTTTGATAATTCATTAATATATAATTCTCCCTTTCGGATTACTTATTCAAGATTGATCTAACACAAGAGCACTAAAGGCTGAAAACAGATGTTTAAAAGTGCAACATCCAGTAAGATGAGCTTTTACAAGAAACCGAATATCTAAGGAAGCAATTCATCATTTTTATTTAGAATTTCGATGATTGCGGGGGTTAAGGGGGTTTTGGAGGGGCTGCACATGGTGTGACGGTGGTGGTGATGGTAGGTTGATTGTTGGACAAAAGGAATGAAATCTGTTGCAACAATGTTCACCGCTATCCAAAGATAATTCCCAGTCCCGAAAATATTTATCCTATTTACCATCATTATTATTCTAGAACAATTGGAGGTGTTTGGTCCGCCCTCCAATAACACTTTGTCCCTTGGTTATCGCCACACCATCCAAACATCACATCCTGAGAATAAGAGCTACAAACATCAGTTAGCAGTAGGAACGAAGTGAGAATCTCTCAAGTAATTCTAATGTGTGTTCACTTGATCCTTTTGTGGAGATACAAGAAACCAAAAAGCACAGGGGGAGGATAAAAGAGCAAGTGATTAAGTACGTTTGGAAGAGGACACAAGACGACATCACTTCGTAAATAATTGCCAGATCATACAATAGAAGGTCAGATTTAAATTGTGTTAGCTCTTAGCTGAAGTGGAAATATGGAGGCTCCCACTGGATTCAGCATCCCTGGGATAGGGATGAAAGAAAAATCCAAATTTCTTCCTCAAAAACAATCCGGATATCCAGGATTGTTCGATGTCTGTGTGTTCTAATATACACATACGTACAGTAATGGAGATCTTTATGTCCACCACAATCCATTAACGCACCATCTTAACTTATGAAGGAAAATGATTATTGGGACAAGATAGGAGAGAACTACATATTTCAGTAAAGAATCGGCAATTTTAAGAGAAAGAAGCTCAAGGATAAAACTAGAAAATGGAGGGTGTAAAAGGAAAAAAAGCACTGATATTGGCTCAACACTTTGATGCACTTTCCAATTAATTTGTATCCTTGTACCACGACTCCCAATCTTTGCTTGTCTTCTAATTCTTAAACAGAAGTCCTGGGCAAAAGGAGAAATAGGTAGTTCACAAACCACAAGGCCTTAAATTACCTAGATGTAAAAACCTGAACAACTTCAGGGTGGTTGATGCTCATAAGACCCTTAAAAACACACTTCACATCCATATAAAATAATCATATATTGTGAATAGTAGTGGCTGGACATTTGGATATTCATCATAGAAGTGATGGATGTGATGGATATTCATCAGAGAATGCTACAGTGCAGAAAGAGGCCCTTTGGCCCATCGAGTCTGCACCGACCATAATCCCACCCAGGCCCTACCCCCATATCCCTACATATTTTACCCGCTAATCCCTCTAACCTAAACATCCTAGTACACTAAGGGGCAATTTTAGCATGGCCAATCAACCTAACCCGCACATCTTTGGACTGTGGGAGGAAACTGGAGCACCTGGAGGAAACTGGAGCACCTGGAGGAAACCCACACAGACATGAGGAGAATGTACAAACTCCACACAGACAGTGACCCAAGCCAGGAATGAAACCCAGGTCCCTGGAGCTGTAAAACAGCAGTGCTAACCACTGTGCTACCATGCCGCCCTTTTTGCCCATTTCGTGCCCATCCCCAACTGCCCTCCATTTCATTCACATTGGTGTAGATCCAGAGTCAGATGGGTTTTTATGACAATCAACAATTCCAATTTTTTTTTAAGTTGAATTTAAATTTCACCATGGTAGGATTTGAACCTGGGACCATAGATATTGCCTTGGGTCTCTGGATTACTAGCCCAGTGACAATACTACTACATAAGAACATAAGAACATAAGAAATAGGAGCAGGAGTAGGCCATCTGGCCCTTCGAGCCTGCCCCGCCATTCAATAAGATCATGGCTGATCTGTCGTGGCTCAGTTCCACTTTCCCGCCCTCTCCCCATAACCCTTAATCCCCTCTCTTATCAAAAACCCATCAACCCGCTTCTTAAAAATATTTAGCGAGGCAGCCTCCACCACTTCAACGGGCAGAGAATTCCAGAGATTCACCACCCTTTGAGTGAAGAAGTTCCTCCTCAACTCCGTTCTGAACTGCCCCCCCTTTATCTTGAGGCTGTGCCCCCTAGTCCTACTGTCTTTTTTGAGCGGGAAGAGTCTTTCCACCTCTATCCTATCCATCCCATTCATCATCTTATACGTCTCAATGAGATCTCCCCTCATTCTTCTAAACTCTAACGAGTACAAGCCTAGTTTATTCAGCCTCTCCTCGTAGCTCAACCCCCTCAACTCCGGTATCAGCCTAGTAAACCTCCTCTGCACTCCCTCCAAGGCCAAAATATCCTTGCGCAGGTGCGGCGCCCAAAACTGCACACAGTACTCCAGCTGCGGCCTCACCAATGCCCTATACAGCTGCAGCAAGACCTCCCTACTTTTATATTCAATCCCCCTCGCTATGAAGGCCAGCATCCCATTCGCCTTCCTGACCACCTGCTGCACCTGCAGGCTGGGTTTTTGCGACTCATGCACAAGGACCCCGAGGTCCCTCTGCACCGTCGCCTGCTGCAGTTTTTCGCCACGTAAGTAATAGTCCTTCCTACCATTCTTCCTACCAAAGTGGACCACCTCACACTTGCCAACATTAAATTCCATTTGCCATTTCCTGGCCCATTCGCCCAGCCTATCTAGATCCTTCTGCAGACTCTCCACACCCTCCGCACAATTTGCCTTTCCCCCAATCTTGGTGTCATCAGCAAATTTCGACACCCTACACTCGGTTCCCTCCTCCAGATCATCTATATAAATGGTAAATAGCTGAGGCCCCAGCACCGACCCCTGGGGCACTCCACTAGTCACCAACCGCCAATCCGAATAGCACCCATTGACCCCCACTCTCTGCCTCCTATTTGACAACCAATCCTCTATCCACGCTAACACCCTACCCCCAACTCCATGTCCTCTGACCTTCTGCAGTAACCTCTTGTGAGGTACCTTATCAAACGCCTTCTGAAAATCCAGAAAGACCACATCCACCGGCTCTCCTCTATCCACCGCCCTAGACACATCCTCATAGAACTCCAGTAAATTTGTCAGACACGACTTCCCTTTAATGAAACCGTGTTGCGTCTGCTCTATCAAGCAATTCCCTTCAAGATGCCTCGCAATTTCCTCCTTAATGACGGATTCTAACATTTTACCTACCACAGACGTTAAACTAACCGGCCTGTAATTCCCCGCCTTTTGCCTGGCACCCTTCTTAAACAACGGCGTAACATTAGCCGTTTTCCAATCCTCCGGCACTTCCCCGGAATCCAGCGACGTCTGGAAAATAACCACCAAGGCATCCACTATCACCTCCGCCATTTCTTTCAGAACCCTCGGATGCATTCCATCCGGTCCTGGGGACTTGTCCACAATCAGCCCCTCCAGTCTGTCGCGCACCACCTCTCTAGTAACAGTAATGTCATTAAGACCCTCCAGTCCTACCACCTTTCCATCGCTAACACCCGGCAAATTATTCACGTCCTCCTCCGTGAAGACAGAAACAAAAAAGTTATTCAAGACCTTAGCCATATCCCCATCCCCTACCACTAGGTCCCCTTTCTCATCCGCTAAGGGACCAACGTTCACCCTAGCCAGCCTCTTCCTTTTTATATATTTATAAAAACTCTTGCTATCCTTTTTTATATTAAGTGCTAGCCCAGCTTCATAGCTTCTTCTACCCTCCTTTATCAACTTTTTTGTCAATCTTTGTTGACATTTAAACCTTTCCCAATCCTCTTCTCGCCCACTGCTCTTAGCTACTCTAAATTCCTCCGCTTTTAATTTAACACTTTCCTTCACCTCCTTCGTTATCCACGGCTTATTACCTCTCTTCCTACTGTCCTTTTTGACCATCGGAATAAATTTCTGCTGAGCACCAAGAAAGATCTCCTTAAAGACCCTCCACTGCTCCTCAGCAGACCTACCTTCCAACGCACTCCCCCAGTCCACATTCGCCAATTCTTCTCTCATCCTACCATACTCCCCTCTATTCAAACAAAGGACACGTGCCCGGGAACCCACTTTCTCCTCCTCCATCTGCAACAGAAACTCCACCATACAATGATCACTCTCTCCAAGAGGATCCTTCACCTCAAGGTCCCTAATTCTACCCGCCTCATTACATAGCACCAGATCCAAGATAGCTCGCTCCCTCGTCGGCTCCAACACACACTGTTCCAGGAAACTATCCCGGCAGCATTCCAAGAACTCCTCCTCGAGCCCACCTCGTCCAACATGGGTCGACCAATCAATATGCAACCTAACGCAACTTCATTTCCAGGTAATTACACGCATTGATAACAAAAAAATTTGCATAAAGGAATCCTATGAGTAAATCCTATGAGCTAAAACAGTGTGGAGAAGTGAATGGAAAGTCAATCATAATTCTAACTTACCAAAAAAAAAATACAGTTCCAAATCAAAATATGCAACTCAAAGAGGATTTTAATCAATAATGCAAAATAGTTAATTAAGGAGTTCTGCTTTTAAAAAATGTTTAAATTATATCATTGCTTTAATCTTCTACCTGAAATTACATGTGATTTCTGAAATGCCACATTAAAGCAAGAGGAGAAAAAACTTCCGGGTAGAGCCGGACCTAGGTTAGGACAAATCACGGTGCGCCACGTGTTAACACATTAAAGCTGCTCTGGGAAAAGAAGGATATTAAATATAAATCAACCGCAAAGAACTCACCGAGCTGGAGACACGGGTCCTTTCACAACACAGAGAAAACGATACTATTTATCCTGGCTACATGTATCATTTTAACAGAGGCTCTTATGACACACGCATTTATTTGCTGGTCACGGATATTGGAATAGATGCTCCAGACCTGACAGTATATTTCCATGCAAATTCCGCTAGAACATGGGATCAGAAACAATTATGGAAAAAAAGGTGCATTCCTGAGCTCGAAAGAAGCCCAGTATTTTAAGAATTGCAAACACACGCCCACAGTGCAAGCTACTCCTTTCTGCCTGGGTTCTCTGAGGTTTTTGGTTGCAGTGCCTTTTCTGAAAGGGAACCCTTTACATAGGACCTTGCAGGCACCACCAGTTAAATAATAAACTCTCTGCATCCTTCCCTGCAACAAGAAATAAAACATTTTATTGATGCACCAGCCCGTCCTATCTCCAACTCACCGTCTGACATCGAAAGCCATCCCGGCGGCTCAAACTCCCGAGAGCCAGATCAGCGAGGCAAATCAATGAAACGTAGTGGCAATGATCAAAGAAGCAAAGTGAGCAACTTTCTCTGGAGCCCGCCGGCTGCTCCCGGATGCACCGTCACTCTCGGGACGCCTTGCATTTCGCTATTGGCTGTGCTGAGAAACAGCTTTCTCGCTCCTTTTCCGGTCTGTTGACTGCAGGAAAGTTTGGTACTTTGTTTGGAATTTGTTCTTGTTGCCTTCTCTGCGGGTTCCTCCTCGACCCACCAAACTGGAAGCCCCTGGCCACGGGAGAGCCAAATGGCCAAAGAAGAACAGTAAAGCTGAGACAGAGGTCCAGGCGAGCTGATTCCACCCCTAAAGATGTAGCGCTGACATAAACTTGACAGGTTGAATAGCTAATAGCCCTGGGCTACTTGTGTGTCCCCCCAAGCAGTATATCAATCAGTTGTAGAGGCACTTCAGATGATGCCCTTCAAGTGTTGTACCTTGATGTATAGTAGTTGGAAAACGTGAAAACCCAAAGCA
This sequence comes from Carcharhinus amblyrhynchos, assembly GCF_965287045.1. Taxonomy (NCBI): domain Eukaryota; kingdom Metazoa; phylum Chordata; class Chondrichthyes; order Carcharhiniformes; family Carcharhinidae; genus Carcharhinus; species Carcharhinus amblyrhynchos. The sequence continues at coordinate 45,680,039 of NC_137336.1, forward strand.
ACAACTATCACAATTTCGAACAGAGAATGAAACATAGAATCCCTACAGTGCAGAAAGAGGCCATTCGGCCATCTCAGCATCTCATCCAAACCCACCCTATTCCCATAACTCCACATAGTTGTCCTGATAATCCCTCAATCCCACACATCCTTGGACACTAAGGGGCAATTTAGCATAGCCAATGCAGCTACCCTGCACACCTTTGAAACTGGAGCACCTGGGGTGAACCCATGCAGACATGGGGAGAATGTGCAAACTCTTTACATAGTCATCCAAGGCCAGAATTGAACCCAGGTACCTGGCACTGTGAGGCTGCAGTGCTAACCAGTGTACCACACTGCCGCCTGGCATTTCTGGTGAAACACGTGTGGAATATATCTAAAAGTCAGCTGTTTGAAAACATTGTACTACACCATCTGATAAGAAATAGAAAGAACATTGGAAAAATAGCATTTGATTTTTGAGATTTTTAGTTTTATAAGACAAAATTGATAGGTGTGATTATTGAAGAAACTATCCTGAGCTTTACCACAAAAGAGTGAACTGCCCAGATTCTGTAGTGTGGTTAAATACTTAAGCCTGGAGTTTCAGCCTTGAGACGGGTGTGGGAGTTAGGAAAACTTCCCACTTGGCCTCACTGTCTCGGGAGAAGATTCGCACAAGGATGAGATTTTCATTGTGGGGGATGGGAGGTGGTTTTGGGCTGAATTTGGGCCAGCTGATCCAAGAATAGGGTCAGGGCAGCCACAAAGGCTGCTGGTTACTGAGGCTATTTACAAGGCTTTCACCTTGTTGCTGTGGGATTTTTTCCCAGGCCCAGATTTTTGCTCCCAGTGACTCTCAACCCTGTTAATACCCAGGCATTTATGATTGATCTGTCATTTATCTGGGATGGGGATTGAGGGTCAGGACTGACAACCCAAAAAGAACTGACAGGTGTGGAATGGGCTGGGGAGAAGAGCCACATGGGGCACCAGCACTGTGCCCAAAGTTCATCAATAAAAATTAAAACATGAAAGATCCCTTCAGTCCTCACCCCCTCCCCCCTCAGAGTACTCCCCATGCCCCATCTGTGCCAATTCATACTTCTCAACCCACCCTAGCCCTTTATAACCCCATGTTAATTTAGGGCCAACTTATACTAATCCATGCCTCCACACCCTTTTCTTCTATACCTACCTGGCCACTTCATCATGGGCTGGCCTCAGAACCCATGCAAAAATTAGATAAATTAAATCTAAAATTTTAAAATTCTGTAAAATATTTTTTGTGTCTGTTGCAGACTTCACTATCATTGAAAAAACACTCAGAACCTATTTACTAGTTTTATATACCTTCAACTAAATAAAGCCACAAAAATGTCAAATATCTCATTCAAGTGCACAATTTATTTCAACAAACATTGGAATTCATAGTTCTGCAATAAAATCTATAACCACTTATAGCTGTCAATCAAATTGAAACAGCAGGCACCTGCTGTGATAATGGATGGTTGTGAAATCAGTCATGTGGCATTAATCTAGTAATGAATACCCTCAGGCTTATGTCAACAGAGAGAGTGAAATAGTAAGTAATCATTTCTTTAGGACTCCAGTCATTTTAGGGATAGTTGGCTCACTGAGAAAATTAAACAGCAACTCTCATCAGAAAATGTATTAGCACATTATGACACCAAGAAGGAGTTGGTGCTCACCTGCGATGCGTTCGCATATGGGGTTGGCACAGTTCTGGCATACAGATGGCAAAACGGACAGGAATGGTCAAAAGCGTATGCCTCCAGGACCCTAGCAATAGCAGAACAAAATATGCCCAAATTGAAAAAGAAGGTCTGGCTGTAATCTTCGCAGTAAAAAAATTCCACCAGTACCTATACGGGTGGAAATTCATGATCATAACAGATCACAAGTCTTTGCTGGGCCTATTCAAGGAGGACAAAGCAGTGCTGCCAATTGCTTCAGCCCGGATCCAGTGCTGAGCATTATTACTGGCAACATACCAATATCAGTTGGAGAACCGTCCAGAGACTCAAGTGACAAATGCCGATGCTCTAAGCAGGCTACCATTAGCAGACGCCCCACCATTGATACCGAGAGTAGAAGAAACAGTGATGACACTAAACATCTTGGATACCCTCCCAGTGGCCACACACAATATACGGCAGTGGACACAGCAAAGGTAAAGCACCTGGTGTTAACAGGGGAATTGGAAAGTCCAGTCCAGCCAACTTCCACACATATTGGAGCAGAAGAGAGCAGATCACTGTGGAAGATGAGATATTGCTATGGGGGGCATGGGTCATAGTATGGATACTGGCCGAATTACACCATGTGCATCCCAGAATGTCAAAAATGAAGGAGCTACATCTAGTGGGCTGGTCTGGATGCAGACAGAGCAGAATTGATGGAACAATACCAGAAATGTCAACAGGGGCAGAAGGCGCCACCAGCAGCCCCGCTGCACCCGTGGGAATGGCCAGTTAGACTATGGTCACAATGCAATGTCGATTTTGCAGGCCCATTTATGGGGTCCATGACTTTGGTAATAATAGATGCCCATTCCAAATGGTTGGATGTCTACAAACTGAACTTGGCAAACACAATGGTAACCGTTGAGAAACTGCACACCTCATTTGCAACGCACAGGATCCCAGAGGTGTTAGTTTCCGACAATGGATCAGTTTTCACGAGCCTAGAGTTCACAAAATCCATGAAATCGAATGGGATTCAGCACATCAGGATGGCACTATACCACCCAGCATCAAATGGGTTAGTGGAGAGAGCAGTCTAGACCTTAAACACCTGGTTGAAAAAACAGTGGTGTCATTAGAGACTAAACTCTCACGCTGGCTATTCAATTATAGTCATGATGTGGAGATGCCAGCATTGGACTGGGGTAAACACAGTAAGAAGTCTGACAACACCAGGTTAAAGTCCAACAGATTTATTTGATAGTAAACTCACAAGCTTTTGGGGTTTCTCCCTTTGTCAGGTGAAAGGAGAGTTCTGGCCTCAGACGGAGCCTATGAGTTTACTATCAAATAAATCGGTTGGACTTAAACTTGGTGTTGTCAGACTTCTATAATTCAATTATAGGCAAGCTCCACATACCATTATGGGAATACTGATGGGCAGACGACCCCGCACCAGACTGAGCCTGTTATTTCCAAACCTAGGAGGAAAGGTGGAAAGACACCAAGAAGCCCAATGCCGGGGCCATGACAACACTCGCCAAGACAGGCACTTTGATGCCAATGAGAAAGTCTGTGTAAGAAATTATGCAAATGGACCCACATGGATAACGGGAACAGTCAAGTCCAGGGCAGGACTGGCATCCTACGGAGGATGCATGGGTGAGGCTCTTGTAAGGAAATGCCTGTCCCAGGTCCATGCCTCAAACCCTCCACCTATTCTTAAGCCCAATCCTCCCTGCAGTCCTAGGGACAAGCAGGGTCCCCCTCCATAGGCCAATATCTCCAGCACCCCTGGTGGGAACCTCAGAATCCAAGATGGACACAGGGGACAAAGCTGCAGCAGCTCCCACATGCCAGAAGTTGAAGAGGAATCAGCCCTCCAGAGATGGGCGCCCAACCATTACACCCTACCAATGCCACAATGGAGGATCCAGACCCAATGTTCAAGTGGAAGAAAAGACCCCTGAGGAAAGTAAATCGAGAAGATTCCTCAGACTTTGTGGGGGAGATGTGTGATGATTTCAGTCAGGCAAATGAGGTTGGCCTGCTTGAGTATGAATTCCCTGATGAGTCCTTTCCATCTACTGGTCGAGGCAGCAGGCAATCGAGGGGGTTGTCCAACCCAACTGTCTGCCTCTCTACCATAGCTACATTCACAGATGGGTGTTCCTGGAAAGGAAGCATGCAGTGTTTGGGGGCACTGTTGATGCTTTCCATAACTGCTGGGCACTGCAGAGACAGGGGGTGTATTATTGACTCTTTAAACCACATTTTAATTTGATGTTTTAAGTTTCTTCTCCACTTTTTTTTGTTTTGGGCGGTTCCCCCCCCCCCCCCCCCCCTTTAGGGAGCTGCCCCTTTGAGTTGTCCCTAAGTTAGTTTGATTTTGTTTATTTGGTTAAACAAAAATATATCCCTGATGAGCCCTATTTGATGGTCCAATCAGGAAGCCTCATGTTCCTTATTTATTGCAGGTGTGTCAGTCTCTCTGCCTGCTAATGCAGGAAGCACAAAGAATGCTCTGTTGCATACCTTGTATTGTAAATAAAGAAACTTATGGTGACGGGACCTTCGCCTCTGTGGAGTTACTACAAAATCCCCCTCTACTTCCTTAGTTATGCGGTTTGCAAGAACACTGGTCCCAGCATAGTTCAGGTGTAGATTGTCTCAATGGTGCAGCACCTCCCCCCCCTCCTACCCAGCTTTCCCCAGTATTGTTGTCAGTGCCTCATGAACCAAAAGTCAACCTTTCTCACACCATGTGGCTTCCTCTACCATGGTGCCATAGCAGTCAGCTCATGCACCCTGCAGCCAACAGTCTCATCCAAATACATTAAAAGAACATCAAACTTTTTGGACAATTCCAGAAGCTGACAAGCCTGTACTCCTGTCCTCTGGGTCCCTTACCTACCTCAGCTGCAGTCACTCCCCACCCCCCCACCCCCATCCCATACTGTTTTCCAAACTGGAAGATTTTCTCTCAAAGGGTATGACCACCCTAAAACGAAGAATCCAGGATCTTTCTCCCTCTCTAATGTATAGCAGTGTCCACAGCTTGGCCTCCAGCTCAAAGACTCTGAGCCAAAGTTCTTCAAGCCGCAGACACTCCTGGATAACACCAGTATCCTTGAGCTCTCATGTGCTTTGATACATAATTTGTCCTGCCATCCTTGTGATCTTTAATTGATTATTTATTTTATTTTAGGTATTAAGCAAGCTTATCACAAACTGCAGGACAAATTTAAACCTTTGGAAAATAGACTTTGACCATTCACTAGAATTCACCAAATCTCCTCCCCTGCAGAACAGCAGAAAACACTTCCTACAGGGTCACACATTTATGAAAGTAAAGGAGTACTGCCCTCCTCTCCTCACTGAATTCCCTCCTCTCATCAAAATTCCACACACTATCCAAAGCTACTCTGTTGTTGGCATCGTTGATCTTTTTGCTATATAATAGATGATTTGTGTAGAGGGGAATGGCATCATTTCAAAGTTTTTAAATAATAGTAAATTTGGAAACATAGTAACCAATGAGTAAAATAAAGCAGACCTCATGAGGGCAAAGATAGACTGGTGAAATGGGCAAACACACCAGAAGAAATTTAACAGAGATGTGTTAAGTGATTAACTTCAGTAGGAAGAATGACAAGAAACAATACAAATTAAACAGTACCATTTAGGTAGTAGGGATGGGTGTACATACATGAGGTTTGGAAGATTGCAGGGGAAGCTGAGAGAGCTGTTAAAGCATATGGGTAGCTGGGTCCTGCTGGTTCCAAACAACAGTGGCAGTTTGAATCTCATTCACCTGTTCCCTTCCCCACAAAATTGCTCCATTTTGCTAAAACTGCTAAATTTTGTTCCAAACCCTCAATCCAATTCTTTCAGAGTCCAGCAATGAGGAATATTTCTAAATCTCTCCCCAGACCTGCTTTATATCAGGCTCCCTGACATCCAGGGTCCCATTCTTATTGAACACAACCACTCAGATGAGTGTTTTTCGATCCCGAAAACATCCCTAATATTCACTGTGTAGGAAATCATTCTTCAAATGTCATACTCCACTCTTCTGGAGTTCCTCGATTGCCAATGACCTCATTTGCCTTGGAGATCAATAGGTCAATGTCCCTGTTTATCCTAACTGTATTTATAAGAACGCCAACTCACGATGATCATGGAATTATCTACCAGTATACTCGTAATATACTATATGTGACACACAATATTCCTTTCATAACTTTAATCTCACCTAACCCTCTCCTGTTGATAGCTGAACTATCACCCATTACCCCTATTCCTGCTGATCTATATCAGTTCCCAGCTGAGCATCGCATTACTTTTAAAATTCTCATTTTTTAAAAATTCCTTCATAGCGTCATCCCTTCCTATTTCTGAAATATCCTCTAGCTCCACAACCCTCTTGATGGATGAGCTCCACCAATTCTAGCCTCTTGCGTATCTAAAATTTTAATTGCTCTACCTTTGACAGCTGTGCCTTCATCAGCTAAAGTCTTAACGTCTGAATCCTCCCTTCCTAAATTTCTCCATCTCTTTATCTCCCTTTCCTCTTAAAACACTCCCTAAAATCTTTGACCAATATTTTAGTCATCTGCCCTCATGTCTCCTTATTTAACTTAGTGTAAAAGCTTGTTTGATATTGTTCCTTGAAGTGCCTTTGTGTCATGAGAGTGTGCAAATGATATGTACATTGTGTGTTTTTTATGAATTTCAGAAGAATGTTTTAAAGTTCAGCTTTATTTTCTATAGTCAGCTCAGATGCTGGGAGAGCATGTCAACCTTGCTAGTGGTTCTGTTAAATAGAGTTAATCACTTACATTCCCCTGGGATTTCAGATTAGAGTGATTGACAGGGTCACGTGAAGTTGTGATTTATGTGCAGTCTTGGGTCTGCAGAAAGTTTTTGCTGAAAGGTTTGATTTGATTTATTATTGTCCCATGTATTAGTATACAATGAAAAATATTGTTTCTTGCTCACTATACAAATAAAGCATACCATTCATAGAGAAAGAAATGAGAGAGTGCAGAATGTAGTCTTACGGTCATAGCTAGGGTGTAGAGAAAGATCAACTTAATGCAAGGTAAGTCCATTCAAAACTCTAACAGCAGCAGAGAAGAGGCTGTTCTTGAGTTAGTTGGTATGTGACCTCAGACTTTTGTATCTTTTTCCCGAAGGATGAAGGTGAAAGGGAGAATGTCCTGGGTGCATGGGGTCCTTAATTATGCTGGCTGCTTTGCCGAGGCAGTGGGAAGTGTAGACAGAGTCCATGGGTGAGAGGCTGGTTTGCGTGATGGATTGGGTTACATTCACAACGTTTTGTAAATCCTTGTGGTCTTGGCAGAGTAGGAGCCATACCAAGCTGTCAAACAGCCAGAAAGAATGCTTTCTATGGTGCGTCTGTAAAAGTTGGTGAGAGTCATAGCTGACTTAGAACAAAGAGCAAAGAACAAAGAACAACACAGCATGGGAAACAGGCCCTTCGGCCCAACGAGCCCACGCCGCCATTTTAACAATGTGCTTTTCCTCCTCCACCCTTGACCCATGTCTATGCTTATGGTACCCCCCATTGGAAACCAGATTAAGGGGAGAATAATTTAGGGACAATTTGTTACACCAATCAGCCTAAGAGCATTTCTTTGGGGTGTGGGAGGAAACCGGAGCACCCGAAGGAAACCCACGCAACCACAGGGAGAATGCGCAAACTCCCAAAGATACTGGCCCAAATCCATGTATCTGCACAGCAAACAGTGATAGTCACTGAGCTGTTGTGGTGCCCATCTGCTGGTCTGCTGGTCCAGTTTAAGCATACACAAACGACGCAAAGTACTAGGCTACTCTCGAAACATCCAAGAGCAGCCCTCGCACGACCCACCGCATGTATGCCCCTCGTTAGACAACAAGGTGGACCGATGCACCTGTGGAGTAAAAGAGAAAAACATCAACACATGTCACAGTTGATTTCCAGGAGTGTCCCGAGGCTTTGATCCTTATTTAAAACAGTCTCCTATAACCGTCCATCCCTATATTGCTCATGTGTCCATCTAAGTAAACCTTAAACAATTCCAGCGTGCCTGCCTCCACCACCTTACTTGGCAGTGCATTCCAGACCCTTTGTGTGAAAAACCTGCCTCTAGCATCCAAATTATACCTCTCCCCCCTCACCTTAAGCCCGTGGCCCCTCGTGATATTTGTCTCCAATCTAGGAAAAAGTCTGCCACTGTTTATCTATACCCTTCATTATCTTATACACCTCTATTAGACTTGCCAAATTTCCTTGGTCTTCTGAGAAAGTAGAGGCATTGGTGGGCTTTCTTAACTACAGTGTTGACATGGGGGGGCAGGACAAATTGTTGGTGATTGGACACCTAAAAACTTGAAGTTCTCAACCCTTTCAACTTCATCCCTGTTGATGTAAACAGGGGCATGTTCTCTTTTATGCTTCCTGAAGTCGATGACTATCTCCTTCATTTTGTTGATACTGAGGGAGAGATTATTGTTGCTGCACCAGTTCACCAGACTCTCTATCCTATTCCTGTGCTCTGTCATTGTTTGAGATCCAACCCACTATGGAGGAGTCATCAGCAAACTTGAAAATTGAATTGGAGGGGAATTTGGCCACACAATCACAGGTACCTAAGGAGTATAGTAGAGGGCTGAGAACATAGCCTTGTAGGCACCAGTGTTGAGGATGATTGTGGAGGAGGTATTGTTACCTAGCCTTACTGATTGTAGTCTGTGAGTTAGGAAGTTCAGGATCCAGTCGCAGACGGAGGTGCCAAGGCCAAGATCATGGAGTTTGGAAATGAGTTCCATGGGAATAACAATGTTGAAGGCTGAGCTGTAGTCAATAAATCAGAATCTGACATAGGTATCCTTGTTATCTAGGTGTTCCACGGATGAGTGCAGGGCCAGGGACATGGCATCTGCTGTGGAGGTGTTGTGGTAGTAGGCAAACTGTAGTGGATCTAGATAGTTCTGGAGGCTGGAATTGATTTGTGCCATAACTAGCCATTCGGTGGCTCTGACATCCATTATGACAGTCATTAAGGCATGCTGCTTGGTTTTTCTTAGGTACCAGGATGATGGCCATTTTCTTATAGCAGATAGGGACCTCAGATTGTTGTAAAAAGAGGTTGAAGATGTCTGTGAATACCCCTGCCAGCTGATCAGTGCAGGACCTGATTGCTCGTCCAGTGTCCCCATCCAGGCCAGATACTTCCCATGGGTTGATCTTTGAGAAAGCTGCTCTGACATCTGCAATGGTGACCCCAGATATAGGTTCATTCAGGGCTTCCAGGATGGAGGGCATGCTCTCGTTGACCTCTTGCTCAAAACAGACATAGAATGCATTGCGTTCATCAGGGAGGGGTGTGTTGGAGCCGATGATTTTACATGCCTTCATCTTGTAGCCTGTTATGATTTGCAGACCTTGCCACAGTCAGCAGGGGTTAATGTGGCTAGCCTGAGTCTCTAGTTTGGTCTGGTTCTGTCTTTTGGCATCTTTGATGGAAGGAGTTGGAGTTTGGCTGTTCTAGTTAGGAGAGTTTTGCAGAGTTCTGAAAGTTCTAGATCTCTCTGAAAACTCCAAGGTTGTCATTAGAACAAGTATAATTGTGATTGCTAATTAAATAAGTGGGCTTTAAATCTTTAAGAAGAATGGTGCTTATTTGGAACTGAAGTAGTGATAAGTTAGAAATTAAAGTTCCTTTCATGTTTAGAGATTGTTCAACTGTTAAGTGTTAATCTCCTTTATTTTGTTAGAGTTATACTTAAACTGTGTTATAAATAAAATTTGTTCTGATAAAGCATCCTTTCCTCACATTGTCATAATAAGCACATTCTTGGAGTCTAGTCTGGCTTCGTAATATATCTTGGAATTATGATCCATGACTCTAACATTTGCGGCATTAGCTATTGAAGTGAAAGATATTTGTCATTATTTAACATGTTTACATCAATACTTACAATGAACTTTAACCATGTAAACATTTATAATCGGTAATCCAATTTTATGTCAAATGTTATCAGCATTTCACAATGGGGAAGGCCACATAAACAAAACAATTCCATATCAGGTGGACTCCGTCTCATATGCAACTGAACTTTGTCTCTTAACTCTCTGCTGTTTACCTTCTCACTGCATTTTCAGTTTACATTGTTTTATTTTTAATGTATTCACTATGTTGTTCTCCTATTCTGCCTCCACTTCACCTCTCATGCCTGCACCAAGTTCCTCTTTGTTCCATTCTGTCAGAGTTTACACACATCTTCCCAGTCACTCTCCTACTAGATTCGCAGCTTCTGCCATCATGGCTTCCCCATCTAAAAGATTAACTTTGCTGACTATTTCCAGCGGTATATTCTTATTTCAGATTTCCAGTTGCTGCACTTTACTCTTGTAAATACAAACATGTTTAAATTTTCAGAGAGACAAAATGCTGATGTTCTCCTGCACTGACGTTATTATTTGATCATCCTTAGAATTTTCATATTAAATGTTGTTTTTTAAAATGTATGCTTGACAACATTACAGGTTAAAGCAAGATAATTAGTTGTGGTCCACACAGGACCATATGCATCCCTTTCCATTAAAGAGAGACAACTGGTTACATGTAGCTTGAGGGGCACCACTCAAGTATGGAACAAGGTGAGGCAACAGGTCTCCCTAAACTACCATAACCAATATGGGAATCGAAACATTAAGATTTAGGCCTCTTTTGAAATCTGGATTTCGCAATAAGCTTGACAATGTTTATGACATACATAACAACATAATGGATAATTTTAAGATGTCATGAATGAGCACTCAAATTTTATGACTATCATATAACTAAATCACATGCTCTTTGTTTTGCAGTGTAAACTTTCCACTGTTGAGGAATGGTGCTTCTCAAAGCATAAGAGAGTGACTTGCTTCCTCAGTTTAACAAGAACAACCCAGAGCCAGTTCTAGGGGTGGATGTACATCAGAACACACTATTTTAATACACACCAGACTTTCATTAGTAAATAGAAGGATAGTTGTGTTCAAGGGCCCTGGCTATTATAAGAGGAAACACCGTAAGGGTAAAAATAGCTGCACTCAGCAAAATCTTGTAGAATTCAGCTGATAACATGCGTCATTAGCCACACTCCAATGGTTCAAGTTGCTCTTCTGCATCCCTGTCTGTACTTGCCTAGCCCTGGGGGGGGGGGGGGGGGGGAGGTGCCTTGGTATCTGCCAGTACATCTGAAGCCTTCCAGAGCCAATGGGCAATACAGAAACTACTACAGAAACACCTTGGTTTAAGTTACCAACTTTCCTTTCTGTTTTGCGTAATTTAGCCGCTCAAAGTTTGTGCTTTTTTAAAAATAATTTACTTGATGACACCTATCCTTTTAAGAATTCATCTACAATAGTTCAATTTTCACTGACAAAAACCAGTGGCAGATGCCTTAACCCCATGATTGAGGATGTAGTGCAATTGGCTATTCCGCTGTGTCTGGAATATTCGTCTCAAACTCTACGCAGTCCAACAATAAACCAAAGCGTTATTAAATAAGCTAGAATTGCCAGCAGGCAAAGTCAGTTCGCTTTTAAACCAAATTGAATGCACAGAAATTCTAACCACGTTATTAATCAATGTTCGGACCAATTGTAAAAACACCTACCTACCAATTCTATAAATTGCACATTATCGGGGGTGGGGGTGGTGGGGGGAAGGGACACTCATCATCTTCTGACTTTGAGTTGATGATCACGTCAGGTGAGACAATTCAGAAATTACATCATAACTAAATTACAAACACATAGTTTTTTTTTACAGTAATCATCCATCCGAAAATAGTCTTGTTTTAATTCATCGTTAATTAACCCATAGGTGTTGTTAAGCATGTCGACCCATTTCACTGCAGTTTGACAAAGCTAAATTGTTTTCAAAAAGTAAAAATATCAAAGCATGATGTTAGTAATTCCACACATTAATTTTGCATTATAATCGAATAAAGGTCTAAGATATTCATGGTCTTTAACAAATATTCTGTTACTGTCGACATATATTTTTGCAACGGTGTTTGATGGTTGGTTAGGTTCTAAACGCGTGTTTTTTCCCCCCTTTTAAAATGTGTGCCTGGCAATGTAGTTGCATTGCGATATTGTGAAAAGATGACTTCACACGTTTTAAGATTTAGCTCATTGGCCGCGTGTTTCTGCTGTTCAGCAGTCAGCGGCTTGTTCAGTCAGTAGGGGAAAAAAAATCATTCGTTACTTAAACTATCGGCTCAGAACGACCGACTAGTATTTCTTCGAGTTATCAAGAGCGTGTTTTAACCTAACTTTAATATCAAATTGATAGACAGTAAAAGAAATACATCCTGGTTAGTTGTACAGCAATTGAAGACGCTACATACTTCGCGATATCTCTCCCTCCCGAAGAGCGTGCGCGCAGATGTACAGTCAGAATGATTTCACTGGGGAATCAGGTAACTTCATACCAATACCCTGAGTACTCCGTCACCTGGTCTGTTCCTTTGCAGCGCAGTTCAATTACGTTGGTGAAGGGAGGTATTAAATGGATCCCAAGCCTCTTCAGTTTCAATTTGAACCCAGATGGGAGGTCAGGGCATTAATAAGTAAAACGAAAAAGTGACGACCAAACAAAGTTTATGTTCCCAGCTGACCACCTAAATCAAGATAACTAAAGTTTAATCATCACGCGAGTCTCACGGCGCCTTGAAGTGCGCAATAAATTTAGCAGCTTGGTTTTAAAACTTTCTCCAACTTTGGAAAGGCACAGAACTTTGGGAAAGCACAGAAACTCAGAGGTGAGGCACTGCTGCTTGTCATGACTTCCCCTGTACTTTTCGCAGTGCTATTTGCAGTGAGTAAACCTGTATAATGTTGCAGTGCCTGTGCCATGCTACAGTGCCCTGTGTTGCTTACAGCGGAGTTGCTGCCGGTCAGCTGCTGCTGAAGGATTGAGGTTACATCACATTGTGTCCATTGAAACAACAAGCCCAGCGTGACGTGTTCCCCTGGCAAACGTCAAGGACAGGGCGTGTCACTCTCAGCCAGGCGCCGAGTGCGTCACAATGGACCGTCACGTGACACGCAGCGCGTCACCTTCATTCACAAAGTCGCCCATAAAAAGGCAACTCTTGGAGCAGCGGGGGCCAGAACCAGAAGGCAAAGCAATCTCACCGCACAGATAGCCAGGATTTTCATTTAAAGTCCAAGAAGCAGAGCTGGCTCCTTAAGAATCAACTGTGTAAATCAGCAATTATGGTCATGATGGAAATCTCTAGTGTCAGCAATGAAACTCTCGGGCAGCTCCTGAAGGAGGACTCCTCCAAATGCCTGCTGCTGGACTGTCGCTCTTTCTTCGCCTTTAACGCTTCGCACATCGTCAATTCGCTCAATGTCCGCTTCAGCACCATCGTCAAGCGGAGGGCCAAGGGGACAATGGGGCTCGAACACATTGTGCCCAACGAGGAGTCCCGCCATAGTTTAGTGTCCGGTCTTTACTCGGTGGTCGTTGTGTTTGACGAAAGAACGTGTGAGTTTGACCTGCTCAAAAAGGACAGCACTGTACTCCTGGCGGTCAACGCGCTGTGCCGGGAATCCTATGGAGCAAGGATCGTTTTTCTCCGAGGTAAGCACAATTGAGCGTCTTTTTAAAAAAAATCCCCACATCGATACACAATGAATGTACCCCAACCATTCGTTACCTCGCATGAACAATCGATTGTTCAAAGCGATATAACTCCGGCATGTACGCATTTGGTGATTTTATAGTTTAAAACATTGTATTTGTCTCTTTAAACGAATTCTAACTTTCCTCTTCAATATACGCGACGGTCCTATCCTTCTGAACCTTGTACACGTGTTTATAACATAATCGCTTACTGACTGTGCGCCAGTAAGTTTGAAATCGGTGTCTTAAAGTTAACAAAAACAATTAACCAGCTCCGCGTCTTCAATTTCAGGTGGCTACGATACATTCTCCTCGGAATATCCAGAATTTTGCACTAAACCTTCACCTCCTTCGGGATTATCTCTACCTCTGAGCTCCAGCAACAATCCCAACAGTGCAGAGTCGAGCTGCAGTTCCTGCGAGACTCCGCTATATGATCAGGTTAGTTAACTCGAGAAGGAAATTAATAATCGATGAGCTTCAGTGTTTAGCCCAGTTGTATTGCCCAACATTTTAATAAGTAATAAAATAGATAACACTGCCTAGTAAAATTGATTTAAATCGCCCCTTTTATAACTTGTAATCTTTTTAATGGATGTGTTTGCTTCGGGGAGTATAATATGTACGTCGCAAAAATGAGATGGTTTGATTTGAAAACTGAACTGTGGTGTGTTTTTTCTCGGTAGGGTGGACCTGTTGAAATCCTCCCTTTCCTCTACCTCGGAAGTGCCTACCATGCGTCCAGGAAGGACATGCTGGATGCCCTGGGCATCACAGCCCTGATCAATGTCTCTGCCAACTGCCCAAACCACTTTGAGGAACATTATCGATACAAATGCATTCCTGTGGAGGACAGTCACAAAGCAGACATCAGCTCCTGGTTCATTGAGGCAATTGAATTTATCGGTAAGCTCATCAGGTCATTAAACAATAAACATTATTCTTTTAGATCAGCAAATAAGAATGTTGACGAGTCGTTGTATCATGTTTCCTATTGCTGTCAGAATATTTTAATTGGATAAAATAACGTCAACATTCTTAATAGCAGAGGTGGAATTCGATCTCCGAATTATAATTTAACTTAAATTTAGTTTCTACTTCATTTTGAAACCTTTGACATTCTGGTCAGTTTCTAGTTGTACTAATCCGTTTAAAATAGTTTTTGCTTAAACTTAACGTAAATTATAATCGTATTGGGTGTTTTAATATCCAGTTCCTGGTGCTAAATCAGATCTTGTTGTTTCTTTCAGACTCTGTGAAGAGTACTGGTGGTAGGGTGTTTGTGCACTGCCAGGCTGGCATCTCCAGATCTGCTACCATCTGCCTGGCTTATCTCATGCGGGCGAACAGAGTGAAGTTGGACGAAGCTTTTGAGTTCGTTAAGCAGCGCCGGAGTGTTATTTCCCCCAATTTCAGCTTCATGGGACAGCTCCTGCAATTTGAATCTCAAGTATTGACCCCCTCGTGTTCGACAGAGGCTTCCAGTCCCTCCGGCAACCCCTCTGGTACCTCAACTCGATTTGTCTTTAACTTTCCTGTCTCCATGCCAGTCCATCCGGCAACTAATTCACTAAATTATCTCCAGAGTCCCATCACCACTTCTCCCACGTACTGACATACTGGAAAGACTGATTTTTAAAGACTGAACCAAGTACAATAAGCTGAAAGATCATGTTAGATGTACAGGGATCCATCTATGATTACCCAGACCAGGAGTTTGCTTATTGTGTTTCTTTTTGAAGAACTTTATTACCTCAACCAGACCCGTGCACTGTGTCAATTCTTAAACTGTCTGGGGAGGACCCGACCGGCGTTTGAGCACTTTTTATACCTGTGACTACAGTTCATACTGATTTGTCAGTATGATAATTTATGCAATTATTTATTTACATAATGGCCATTTTGTTTATTGTACAGCTATTTTGTATGAATCCAATAAATTTTTTTACATAAACTTTTCTTCATGTGTCACGGCGTGTTATACTAGCTCTTTCCATCAATCACCTAAAAGCAGCAAGTTCTGTTCTGAGACGTGGGGTAGTTGCTCTGTTTTAGCTTTTACCAACTGTTACTTTAAATACTAGCTTTCCCCTAGTTATCAGCACCAGGTAGTTATCTAGTAATTCTCACTTGGTTTGGAATGGTTAATTTTATAAAGAATTTTAAAACATATGCAGTGTTCGGGGAAGGGTTAGTAAACTTTCAGGATTCTCTCACTGTAGCATTTTCCTGACGCATAGGCCAAATTCAAACGAAAGGGAGCCGTGAAACATAACCCTTTCAATCCTCCATCCTCGAGCTCCTCTATGCACACAAAGTGGGGATGGTAAATTAGTGCGCCATTTCCGCTTGAGGTTTCTCCCGCAGATGAACGTGTGATCCATTCCTCGGGGGCGTAATCTACCGCCGAGTAGGTGTCCCTTATTACACAGTGAGAGTGTTTAATTTCAGTAACACCTATCGTTTCAGTGACATTACGTTTTTTTAAAAAAAACCTGGAGGGTATGGTATCTTCCTCAATATAGTCCAGCCAGTTGCTTCGGCATCTTCAAAATCCTGTTCACAGCAATTAGTTAAAAATCATGTCTTCAGGGAGCTGGTTTAGTTTCATTGCGCCCTGTCTATAAAGGTACAAAAATACATTTTTTTTGACAGTGCAGTCTTTATTACCAGAAGCAACAACTGCAATCCAGTTCCCCTTTAAACTGGCTCTTTCAGATGTAGCTATATTTAAAGTGCCAATTTATTCGAAAGACATATTTTGCCTACGTCAGGCATTTACTGAGATTGTATTTGGGGCTTAGAGGGGAATTATTCTTAGCTACTGCTTCTGAATGGGTTGGAGGGATGAGAAACCATTGTCTTTTGATGAGTGAGGTAGGAAGGATGGTGTTGCTCGAGTCGTAATTCAAATATTGAGAAAGTGATTTGGATTCCGTTTAAAAGTCAAAATATAACTCCATTATCGAGGAAGCTGTCCAATATTTTTTAAACAGCCGATTCATTAATATCCATTAGCGAAGGACCCCCATGCCCGCCTTTGTTCGTAGTTTTAGGCTAGATGTACTTTAAATATCCTGAGAAGCGACCGAGAAAGTCGTTCCGCTGTTACCACCACTCTCTCCAGGTACTTAAGGATCAACTAAAATTGTTAACTTTGGTAGTGTAGCTCAGACCCTGAAAAATTGAAGACAAAAGATAATATACTCTAACACAAAGGTAGGTATTCGCTAATTTGGAGCTCAGTTTATGTACATTTATAGAATAACATAAAAGCCGCCAACAATCATCACCACACTAGCGTTAAAAAAATTTAAACGTTTTGAATGTGATGCAAATCCAAAGAACAGCAAAATAAAAGTGACTGGGACAGGACAGTCTGTCCCATATTCAGCGGAAATACTTTGGGGACAGCAGTATACATGTCAGTCCCACAGTCGCAGAAATGAAACCCAAGTGAACAGAAGAGAGAGACGGAATCTCAAAGCAAAAGGACCTATCCTGAACGTTTCACAATGACGGAGGTACTTGGGCTAAAAAGTAAAGATTAGCCAAGTTATTTGTCTTGGCGCTGGTTTAATCGTGGATCAATGGCGTTGCTAAGTTACGTGGAGGAGTTGTTCCTCTGAAGTGTATGACTGGTTGTGTCTCCATGGAAACCACAGGGAGTTTCCTTCTTCGCACAAGGAAGCCGCGCGTCACGGCTTGTTCTTGGCCACCAGCCCGGCTCTCTAAGCAGGCAGTGTTTATAGTGAATAGTCTCCAAGTCTGATAGCAATATGTTACTTTATAGGAACATATCCTCCGGGAATCAGTGTGTACAAACTACCTCACATTCCTTGGAAGACAACTCATTTATACTTACATAAACATATACATACAAAAAAAGATATCCTAATGTTCAAGGAATTTAATATGGGTAGACATATAGCTCGTGTGTGTGTGTATATATGCATATAAGGGTATGTATATTATATAGTGTGTGTTTATATACGCGCAAACACATACACACCCATCTTCAATTCCTTGAGTATCAAGATTTCTTTATATATATATGTATACATTGTATATATATATAAATATAAATGAGTTGTGTTCTAAGGAACGTGAAAATTAGTTCGTACGCACCGATTCCCGGAGGATATGTCCCTATAAAGTAACATTTTGGTATGGGTATACATATAGTGTGTGTGTATATATATATATAGAGTGTGTGTATATGTGTATATATATAGAAAATATATACATACTGATCTTAACTTCCTTGAATATCAGGATTTCTTTTTCTGTGTATTTATGTATGTGCACCCCAGAGGTTAAAGCTTTCGGAAGTGAACCTTGAATATTGGAATGACGAACTCTTCTTCGATTTATTACAGTTAAATCCCCCACTGTGGGAAGCAACCGTTTGTACAAAACCCCCCTGTGGGCTTACATGTCCACTGGTGTCAAAAGCATGGCGATTAAATTGATGAGTAACCTTGCCGGGGGAATGTATTTTAAACACGATGCCTGCAGTTTGAGAAAACAGATGTGGACAATCGAACCATCCGCAGAAAAGCGTGGCTTTCTCTCTGTACCCGGGTGAACCACAGAGGATCAAATCCGATTCAACCCGTCAGGGTATTCATTCCAAACAATCAAGTGATGTTGTCACTTAAACTAGGCTGCAAATTTCAAATAGATTGCCATTTAAACTAGGCTGCCAATTTCAAATAGATTGTCATTTAAACTAGGCTGCCAATTTCAAATAGATTGTCATTTAAACTAGGATGCAAATTTCAAATAGATTGTCATTTAAACTAGAGTGTCAATTTCAAATAGATTGTCACAAACCAGAGTATCAATTTCGACAACAGTGAGACAAAAGGACGTTGCAAAGGTGTAAATAATAGGTTCCAATGTTTTTTAACATATATATATAAAAACGCCATGTATCGGGTATGTTGGGGGTTGCTGATCAGCTGTTTGGTAGCATTTCACTTCTCAGATGAGTTGGTGGGGTAAGTGATCCCGAGCCACTGAGGATCACCTCAGGGAAGGAGTACCCCCAGCACAGCCAGCTCCTATTTTCACTGGGCGTTCTTGCCCTTGACGTTGTTCTATTATGGAAAAGCCGGCGTGTGGCCAGTGGCACTGCCACTCAGTTACTTTCCATGACAAGGCCCCCAGTCGGCAGGCGAGCGTCTTCGGCACATGAACAGGAAAGAGAGAGGAGCGCATTGACGTTGCAGCCGGCGAGAGGCACAGCGAGGCGGAGAGAGAGAGAGAGAGAGACACTACGTTCCCCTCATTCCTCGGAATGTGTCCCACACCCTTTTCCCATTCCTTTCCAAATTGTCCCAGCGGCAGCTCAGGCCGGATGTTACACTGCTTCTATCATTGGAAACATTGATGGGTCGAATTGCAAGTGCAGCATTTCACCATGGACTGAAATAGCTTTGCAACGGATGGATTTTTTTTTGCATCCTGTTCTGAGTATCGGGATATCTTACCCTTTGCGCTTCATTTCTGATAGAACTGGCATTACTTCCGCCAGCATTCGCCTGACAGATAACGAAGCCATTCCGGCTTTCACACCACCTTTAAAAAATAAAATGCTGAAGCTGCACTTTTCCTCCTGAGAGCACGACGTAAGCTTCCCCCGAGACAGCGCTGGGGTATTAACGATGCATAGCAGCTCCAACAACAGATAATGAGAGAAACACTAATTATATTACAGCCCCCACAGCTAAATCTGGTCTTTATAGTCACTCCCATGTAGACACATTCTAACGTTTAAGCTGTGGTTATATTTAGGGAAAGTGGGCCAGAACTCTGTTCAAGTCACTGAATTTTCGACAACTAACTGCAGGTTTAAAGGACTAACCCCCCAGGAGGTACACGGGGAAGGATGCGCTTGCTATATGGGCCGTTTAAAAATCCGACAGGAATTAAGAATGAAAGTATTACATGAAGTTGCAGAGCAAATCAGGACATCCGTGATCACAGATAATTCATTTCTTAGAAATGTGAGCAGTGCCGGATGGAGGATGAACAATCACCTTATTTTATCTCTGGCCCAGCTGTCATGGAAACTATTGTAACAGCTTCCAAAAGCTTTCTGCTAGCTATGCTTCTCTCTCTCTGGTCAAACCCTGCCATTGAGTTTCAATATCATTATGTTTACAATATATTTCCACATCATTATGTTTACAATCGAAAATCGTAATTAAGTGCAAGGCAAAAAATAAAATTGTTACAGGCATAGGTTAGGATTTAGGCCCAGAACTTGTAATGGAACCTTACCTCAATGCACACGTTCAGATTGTGTACAAAGTGTCTATCAGAGTGTACGATATATACAGTTTTTTTTCCCCATTAATAATTAATAGTTGAAAAAAAGCTTAGTTAAACACTATCTTAAAATTTTTAGGCAATACTTGAGAAAGAAATAAAATTAAAGGAAGAAAATTACACCTCAGGTACACCATTCTGTGGGTTTCTAAATTCATAAAACGGTGATGGCCCTTTGGCGTAGAACATAGGGGCCAGAATATTTGCATTCTCCAAGGGGATACAAAATAAGGTGCAGATGGTGGGCAGATGATGACTTCAGTGTTGGATGGCACAGTCATGATGTTGGGGAATTGTTCAAATAGGGAGGCCCAAGACAGGACAGGTGGATGGATTCAAGGTGAGTTGGTAGCAGTTGGCAGGATGACAGCAACAGATACTGGAAGAGGTAGGTGGCAAGAAGCCTGAAATTTCAATGGAGGGTGTAGGCAGGAAATGAAACAAAACTGAGCAGGCAGGCTACAAGACATGAAGTGAGTACATTGGAGGCAGCTGCAGTGGGAAATGGGTGGGTGGGGACACCGAATGGACAAAACCAACATTCCCAGCCCTAAATGTCAATCAACATTGCAGCCAGCAAGAATAGCGAGGGGGTAGAGGGAGTGTAGCACGTTGGTCATTGATTTCTGGGGATTCAATTAGTGAGCTGTATTTTTGGCCCAGAGTGCTGTGGGAATTTTAGTGGTGTTTTCAGACTCCGTGATTTATGACTGTGCGCATACATGTATACAATGTGATAAGTGACAAGGAGAGATTTGTATAATGTACTGGAGTGCATTATTGAGGTTAGGTACAAAACAATGATGAAATGTAATGATGTAAAATGATGAGAAATCGATACAATCTCAAATAAATTGAATTTAATTCATTGGAAAAGAAATGATGTGTTGTGTTTGATTATATAGCTGTGATTTATTATCCAACATTAAAGTGAAATATACAAAATAATAAAAAGTACCTTGCAATATTTAAAGTTAAAGATTTTTTAAAAATGAATGTTTCCACATTGAAGTCTTCCTCTGATTTTGAAGGTTAATATGTATTGAGCGGACAGAGAAGAAAGATTGGTGCTTTGTAATTTGCGCTCATCAATCCATCTTTCCTTACCTTCTTTTCTTCTGATGTTCACCTTATCTCACTCACAGTGGGGTTAAGTGATGGGGGAGGTACAAAATAACAGGGAGAAAGATGCTGGACAGAATGCAGAAGGATATATTGATGGAGCTGAGTAGGAACGAGGTTGGTGCTGGGATGTTGGTGTTCAACTGCAAGCTCAGTGAGTCGTGGTGAAAGGTTAGAGGATGAAAATGAAAGGGTTGAAGAGAGTTTGGTGGTGGATGATGGTGGTGAGCATCAGAAGAAAAGAAGATAAGGAAAGATAGATTGATAAGTGCAAATTATGAAATGCCTATCTAATTGCACTGAAATGAGAAGAATCAGGGTTTGGGTATGTTGGTGAGTAACAGGGTGCACATGAATTTGGTAATGCAGAGTTTCTTGGTGTCGGAGAAATGGGGTTTGGTCTGCTGTAATGAATGCGAGGTGAATTTTGGATCCTAGGAGGAGTGTATGGAGATGTCTCATTAATGAGAAGGATATTGTGGAACGTGGAAGTAGTGTGATAATGATGCTTGGATAAAGGGAAAACAGGGTTGTGGGAAATAGCAGGGGAAATGGTTTTACAGTGTGGGAGTTTTCCAGGGGGATTTTTGCGATGTTAAAAGACCAATGATCCAGAATATGGGAATTTTGTTGTTTGTTCATTATAGGCATTTATTGTGCATAATTAGTACTGGGAATGATTTAGTAGGTGTGTAAGAAAGAGGGAATATCGGCTCTGTGAATATTAAGAGTGCCTGAAAAAACGGGAGAAGCAGAGGGTGGGGGAGGGGGGGAGGTGGGGGATAATTTTGGTTTGTTAGGAAGAGCGAAAGATAAGGTTTAGGCACATTGGGATATCAGAGTGTTAGGAGTAGGTAATTATGAGAAAATGGAAAGTAGAAATTCTGGGAGAAATCTCTGAAGTCTAGGATCATAGAATCATAGAATGCTACTGCGCAGAAGGAGACCATTCAGCCCATCAGGTCTGCACTGACCACAATCCCACCCCAGGCCCTATCCCCATAACCCCATACCCTAGCTCATCCCCCTAATATTAAAGGGCAAATTAGTATGGCCAATCCACTTGACCCACATATCTTTGGAAGGAAACTGGAGCACCTGGAGGAAACCCATGCAGATATGGGGAGAATGTGCAAACTCCACACCGACAGTGATGCAAGCTGGGAATTGAACCCAAGTCCCTGACACTGTGAGGCAGCAGTGCTAACTACTATGCTACCATGCCACCCAGATAAGGGGCATGGATAGAATGGATAGTTGGAGCCTTTTTGCCAGGGTAGAAATGTCAATTACTAGGGATCATAGGTTTAAGGTCAAAGGGGGAATGCTCAAAGGAGATGTGAGAGGCAAGTTTTTTTATACAGAGGTTGGTAAGTGCCTGGAATGAGCTGTCAGAGGAGGTGGTAGGAGCAGATACAATAGCAATATTTAAGAGGCATCTTGACAGATTTGTGAATAGGCAGGGGATAGAGACTGCATAGAGGCAAAACGTCTTTAGTTTAAAAAGGTGTCATGTGCTTGCCCAGGCTTGATCAGCCAAAGCCGTGTTCCTATGCTGTACTGTTCTTAGCTCTTTAAGTATGTGGCACAGGTGTGATGTTGCAGAAATATAAAGTTTGGACCTGGTGACATTGGAGAAGTGGCACTGGGATGTAGGTGAACTTGGATATGGGAAAATGGGACATCTCAGCATTGAGGAAGTGTGATGATTTAGGATTAGGAAGAGGGTTGTGGGATCTGCAAAGTTATGGGGATAAAGCAGAGGAGTGGGATTAGGTAGAATCTGCAGGCCAATGCAGACTCAATGGGCCAAATGGCCTCTGTGGATTTTCTGTGATTCTGGTAGCACTTAGTAGGGAGTTATCAGGATGTGATGGGACAGAGTATGGAGTGTTGCAACATAAATACATGAATGAAGGGTTGAGAATATCAATGGGGAGCCCTAGATTTGAAAAAGCGGCAGTACATCAGGGATTTTTGGCAAGAAAAGATGGTGAAAGATAAAGGTGCTTGTTGTGGATTTGGTTTGTAGTCCTGATCCCAAGCTATATGTAAATAACATCACGTTCTGCTTCAATAGAATGAAAAACATTCACTCTCATTCTTACAATAATTTACTATTAAACTGTACAAACAGAGACTTATGAAACATTAATGTCAAATCCTTCAGCATTTTAACAAGATAAAAAATAAATCTGAAACAGTAATTCCAAGATGCAGATTTCATATTTGTACTATCTTTTAAATAATATAATAAATGTCTTAATTAATGAGATAAGAAATATCAGGATTGGAAATCAATTCTTTACCAATTTTGGCTCACACTGTCAGTGTTAAACAGTCTTAAGATGATGTGTGACATAACAAATGTGCCCTGTTTGTAGTCATGCACAGCAGATCCCATTTTCCAATAAACCAAAATGATGGTGAAATTTCAGGTGCAGATTCTGATCTTGATATAGGATTCAAGAAATTTTATTATAATTTTTATTGATTGTTTTTGTTGGAATTAACTAATGACAATAGGCATAGAACCCAACAATGCAGAAGGAGGCCATTTGGTCCATCGAGTCTACACCAACTTTCCGAAAGGGCATTTTACCCTCCTCCCACCCTGTCTCCATATTCTCGCACATTTCCCATGGTCTTTTGGCTAAGATCAAGTGTAGTATCGATGTGCTTGATTGAAGTCATTAGGTTACATTTTGGCTTCATTTGAAGCAATTTCTAAAAGCAGCATCTCGATGCAAATGAGATCAAGCCTTGCAGGAGGAGCTATGCTTACTCCCATCAACTTGGATCATGTAAATCAAGACCAAGACAGGAGGTGAGATCCCTATCTTGTCAGCTTGGATTGGGATGTCTCAACTTGTTGAGACTCTGAATTGGATTTGATTGGATTGAATTGGAATAAGAACAAAAAAAAAATCCGCCGAACCTACACGTCTTTGGGACACTAAGATTCAATTTAGTATGACTAATCAACCTAACCTGCACATCTTTGGACAGTGGGAGGAAACCAACACACCTGGAAGAAACCCACGCAGACACGGGGAGAACATATGAACTCCACATAGACAGTCACCCAATGCCAGAATTGAACCTGTGTCCCAGGCATTGTGAAGCAGCAAAGGGCCTGTACTGCACAGTAATGTTCTATGTTCTATGCCACCATGCCACCCCTAGAATAGAATAGGAGGAATACAACAAAATATGGCAGGAATATTGTAAAAACTGCAGGAGGACATGGCTATGTTTGCAGGTTGGATTGATATGTGGCAGATAGAGTTTAATAAAGAAAAACACAAGAAATTAGAAATAATAGGGAATGGAAACTTGCAATAAATAATATTATTTTAAATGGAGAAGGGACACCTTGGCATGGGGTACAGACATGATTAAATATGGCATCACAAATTGAAAGTCCATTAAAAATGGAATGTCTGTTTTTATAAAAGAAGTTATAGAACAGAGAATATAAAAGTAAGAAGGCAACATTGAACTTATACAAGAACTTTGACTAAAGTTGGAAATCTTGTATAAGTTCAATATTACCTTCTTACTCTCATATCCTCTATGACTTCATACCAGTTTTGTACAATTTTGACATACCAGTAAAGGCTGGATATGAAAATAATGGAAAAAATGCAAAGCTGATTCACCAGGATGTTATCAGGGTTGAAAGATTATTGTTGTAAGATACCTGAGGAATTTGGGAGATCTTCCATTGAGCTAAGTCAGTTCAGGAATGTCTAGTGATAGAGTGATAAAATTGCAATGGTATGATAGGGTGAATATTGATAAACATCCTGAGGGTTGGACAGAAGCTGAACTGGACCAGCCATAAAGTATGGTGTTTAACAGAGCAGATAAAAGCCTACAAATCTTGTGGTGAGTAACTCACCTCCAGATTCCCCAAAACCGGTCCACCGTCTGCAAAGCGATGCCAGGAGTATGTTGGAATACTCTGCCCTTGCCTGGATGACTGCAGTTCCGACAAGAAGCTTGATACCATCCAGGACAAAGCAGCCTGCTTCCATCTTATTCCTCCCAAACATTATATCCCTCCACCACCAATGAGCAGTGGTAGCCATGTGTACCATCTACGAGAGGCACTGTAGGAATTCAACAAGCTCCTTAGGTAGCACCTTCCAAGTAGTAACTAGAAGCAGGAGTAGGCCATTCAGCCCTTCGAGCGTGCTCTGTCATTCATTTTGATCATGGCTGATATTTGAATTCAATATCCTGGTCTCCCCTTTCCCCCCGCCATATCCCTTGATCCCTTTAGTGCCTAATGCACAACCACTACCATTTCGAAGGATAAGAGCAGCAGATACCCGGGAACGCCTCCCACCTGGAGGTTCCCCTCCAAGTCAATCACTATCCTGACTTGGAAATTTATCACTGTTCCTTCACTGTCACTGGGTCAAAATCCTGGAAGTCCCTCTCTACCAGCACTATATGTGTACCCACACCTCAGGGACTGCAGCAGTTTAAGAAGGCAGCTCACCACACAAGAGCAACGAGGGATGGACAATAAATGCTGGCCAGCCAGCAATGCGCACATTCCATAAATGAATTTTTTTTAATTAAAAAAGATTATTTCTAACAATACATGAGACAGTGAAAATTTAAAATAATCACATAAAGATTTAAAGAAAATGTTTGAAAAACGATCTTGTTAATGAAAGTTAGACTTTAAAATAACATAAACAGAAGCAGGATTAGATTGTTACTTGAAAAGAAGAACATTAAATTTCATGGACAAAAAGGAGAGTGAGATCATGTGAACAAAGATACCAGTTCTGACTTAATGTGGATGATCCTCCAATCTCTTCAGACAATGCGCTGGAATCCCGGTGGACGGATGTCAGCCGAAAAATCAGGATTCCGGACAGACTTGAGGGCTCTCGGGATTTACACTCCCTGCTCCATCATTCTACCAGGTTCCCATCCAGATGAGAGCGGGTGGAAACCTGATAATTATGCAAATACAGTCATTTGAATGTCATTAGTGGGACTGACCCCAGATGCAGCAGCCAAGTGACATTTACTCACTAAAGGTCTCGTGGGTGTAGTTTGGTGTTACTCTTGGAAAGTAGGGACCTGATGGCAAGGTATCTGAGGTGGAGCAAGAAGGTGTTTATTTTTAAACTATCTTGTCTTGCTTGTGGGGGACATGTCTGACTCAGTGCAGGCAACTGTGGTTCAAATTGGAGGGAAGGGTGTGACACCAGGTTGGGGAGGGGGGTGGGTGGCAGAGGTGGTGGTGGCTGGGATCCCCTGGGTGGAGGAAGTCTTGCTTCCATTGACTTATAAAAGTGTTGCAGCTAACCTAATCCATATGAGTTTTAGGCACCTGAATGTCAAATGTGAGAGTTCCTCTCTATGTCTGATCTCAGCTCTGTCCTTCTGGCTCATGGGAATCACATACACCGAGGATGTATGGACTCCTGCATACCTACTCCTGTTAACTTCTCACAGTCTGGTATCATCCTGTCCTCATGCAGAAGCCTACAACTCAGGCCAGCCCTGTCTTAACTCCCTTTGCAGACAGCAAGTGTCACTGACCCAGGACCTCCTTCCCTTCAAACCCTACATGAGCACTGGACATTGGCACACCTCATGGAACTCCCTTTATTGACAGTCCCACACCAGATGAGGGAGAGGAATCAGAAAAGTGGGCAGCAAGGTGGCACAGTGGGTAACAATGCTGCCTCACAGTGTCAGGACCCAGGTTCAATTCCAAGCATGGATCACTGTCTGTATGGAGTCTGCATGTTCTCCCTGCGTCCGCGTGGGTTTCCTCCGGGTGCTCCGATTTCCTCCCACAGTGCAAAAGACGTGCTGGTCAGGTGCATTGGCCATGCTAAATTCTCCTTCGGTGTACCCAAATAGGTGCAGGAATGTGGCGACTAGGGGATTTTCACAGTAACATCATTGCAGTATTAATGTAAGCCTACCTGTGTCAATAATAAATAAATAAGGATCAGGCACCCCACTAGCAGCTGAAAAAGTGTTGCCGGATAACCCATGTTACAGAAACAGCTGCAATGCTGAAACATATAAGGGAAACTCCATAAAAAATGAATCTCCATTGCCTTTGTCTGCCTCATCGTTATCCTACTGGATGACATTAACACTGCCGGAAACTTGCTGGGTCTCATCAAGGAACATGATGGAAGCTCAAACTGAAACTTGTACCAGTGTCACTTGGTGCAGCATAGCTTCCCTCAAAGGTTCACATCTCCTATTGAAGGGAATCTTTAGACTTCACCACTTTCAGCACATCCAAAAGTGTTCCATAAGTGCTGTAAAGAGAGGGCTGATGGGGACTGGAGGCTATAACAGAAGAAGAGGACACAAGGAGCAAAGGCCTCACTATGCAAGCTGGGTGGTGTGGACAGCAGCTACAGTAATACATGATTGCACAGGTGGGTGAGGGGGTGGGGCAGATGTTAAGGGTTGTCCAGCTGTTGAATAAAGGGATTGGAAGGAGGTGGGAGGGATGTGCTCAAGTGCAAAAATGGATAACGTTGTGAACAGCATTTCTTCCGCTCTCTCTTTTCTTTGTACTCACAGACTGAGGATGGATTTTGGTTTGGAGCCATTCCAGATAGTGATGGCTCTGATTGTTGGCACTGAGGCAGGCAGGAGCTTGCAAGAGTGTCAGTGCTAACCCAGGCATGACCCTGCATCACAGGAGCCGGAGCCCAAAAATAAGAAGTCAGCTTCAGTGCCAATCGTAGAAAGGCTGAGGAGGTGGCAAGAAGACATCACAGTGGCATAGTGGTTAGCACTGTTGCCTCACAGCTCCAGGGACCTGGGTTCAATTCCTGGAATGGAGTTTGCACGTTGTCCCCATATCTGTGTGGGTTTCCTCCAGGTGCTCCGGTTTCCTCCTATAGTTCAAAGATATGCGGGTTAGATCGATTGGCCATGCTAAATTTCTCCTTAGTGTCCCAGAATGTGTATGTTAGAGGGAATAGCAGGGTAAATATGTGGGGTTTCGGGGATAGGGCCTGGGTGGGCTTGTTGTGGGTGCAAACCTGATGGGCTGAATGGCCTCCTTCTGCGCTGTAGGGATTCTATGAAGACAGCGAGACCATAGTCCCCCAGTCTACAGGAAGTTCTGATATTTTGAAGAGCTGCTGGAGCACATCAGGGGTTAGAGTCACGGAGTCACGGAGATCTACAGCATGAAAACAGGCCCTTCAGCTCAACTTGTCCATGCTGCCCTTTTTTTTAAACCCCTAAGCTAATCCCAATTGCCTGCATTTGGACCATATCCATACCCATCTTGCCCATGTAACTATCTAAACACTTTTTAAAAGACAAAGTTGTATCCATCTCCACTACTACCTCTGGCAGCTTGTTCCAGACACTCACTACCCTCTGTGTGAAGAAATTGCCCCTCTGAACACTTTTGTATCTCTCCCCTCTCACCTTAAATTTATCCTCTCTAGTTTTAGACTCCCCTACCTTTGGGAAAAGATATTGACTATCTCACACAGGGCTGGTCTCCTTCCAACCATCTTCCTTGGCAATGTGACTGCTGGGTGTACAGGAAGTGCTTTTAATCTGCTCCCGCTTTTTGCTCATTCAGGTGATTCCTGGCTCCAGTGAATCAGCCACAACTGGTGAAAGCACTTAGTCTCAAAATGGCCCAATGGTATAAATGCTGCTCTAGTGCTGTAACATGCTATATGTGTACGTGAGTGCACTAGTTCCAAGTTCCCCCTTAGCTGTTAAATGTCTACTTTGCAGCAGGTTTGACCAGTTGTACTTTGTATTCTGTACATCAGTCACAGACCAGTTGCTGCAACATTAAATCTGCAATCATATTTTTCCAACTCGATAGCTGCAGTATGAGTTCTAGCCAGTTAGAGTCCTGTTTACACTACTTGCCTCCTGCTTGTCTGGAGGTGGCAGTGGGTGGGGAAGCTCTCATCAAACACTTCTCTATGTGACTTCCTCTTCCAACAGTTAAAGCATCATTCTTGAAGGTGCACGTTTTGCAGAGATCACACTCTTCAAATGTTTAGGTCATCTGTAGGTGGATTTAAAAAGTCCAGTGACCCGTTAACTGAGTAGTATATTGCACTAGAGTGACTATATTTCATATAGTGTTTATTCCAAGGAATGAGCTCACCCCCTCCAGGAGTCTCAGATTGGTTGTTTCCTGAGTTAGGTTGGGTATGATGTTGGATTAAAACTAAAGTTTATTAGTCACAAGTAAGGCTTACATTAACACTGCAATGAAGTTACTGTGAAATTCCCCTAACCGCCACACTCCGGCACTTGTTTGGGTCAATACATCTAACCTGCACATCTTTCAGATTGTGGGAGGAAACCAGAACACCCAGAGGAAACCCACGCAGACACAGGGAGAATGTGCAAACTCCTCACAGACAGTGACGCAAACCGGGAATCAAACCTGGGTCCCCAGCGCTGTGAAACAGCAGTGCTAACCACTGTGCCACAATGCCGTCACCCCCTCCCCCCACCCACACACTGTGCCACCCCTTGTGGTGTTGCTTCAACATAGCACAAGTGTTTCAGTATTAATACAAAATTGTGGTGTAAATGCACCCTATTCTGCACTGTGGCATACATTAGTGCCTGACCTCAAGAACAATCTTTCTGTCTTTCCCACAGACTATTCCTACATCCTCTCTATTGGTTCTATCATACTGCACTTGGTGATGCAGTTCTGCCAATATTTGATGGTGATATGAGCACATTAGGCTGGAATGTGGTTGATAAAGCTCCTCACGTGCACAGTGATTTCGAACCACTGTGAGGTTTTTGCTGAGTGCTGACAGAACAATCAACAGTGCTGAATTGATATCAATTGAATTATAACCAAAAGGCCAAGATGTTTCTGATTGGCTTAAAAAAAAAGCTCCCTGATACTTCAGCTGAGTGGGTGATAGCATTGGCAAAGAAGATCCTGGAATTTGTTTCCTCCCAGTCTCTTCACAGTGATCCTGACCAGCTTCAATCCTTGTCTTGTGCTGAGATAACAGATCTTAGTGTGATTGCCTTCAGAGCCACAAATGAAGGGAGCAGGATGTTGGCCAACATTCCCATTCATAAATATTATCTAGTGACCTCTTTCGGAAATGCATGTGTGGATTTTGAGTGAGGATCAGTTTTGGGCTATGACACCCCCTTTAGTCAAATACCAGACTGACAGACTGGGTAAAATAGTGAGGAGCTGCATTAGAACAGATCCCTGATGCAGTCCGAACACTGGGGCATTTTCCCAATGGCAGGACTGACTATGGAGAAGCTGCCTGCTCTAAGGAAATGGGATAGCCCGATTTGCAAACTTTACTTTCTATTTAACACCATTTCATGGAGCTGCTATCCGAGAAGTTAGCCCCTGCGACCTCAAAGACCTTCCTGAATGACTTAATCACTCTGACTCTTGACCCCTTAATTTTTCATGTTTTTAACAATTATCTGCCATAAACTTGAGGCTGTTAAATGGCTGACAGCCAGCTGGTGAAGTAGGAAACCAAAAGCTGATCTTTACTCAGTTCTGGATGTATTCACAGAGTGAAACATTATTGTTGGAGTTTTACTGTCTTGCCTGTCCAAGGCTCGTAAGATCCCACCCAAGGCCAACGGATAATGTGATTCTGCGAGCCTCACCTGCCCTGAATCTGGGACTGAGACTTCAGTAATTCTGCTGAGGCTCAGAGGTGCTGGACCACTGTTTGGGTCTGCAACCATCCTGAATTGATAGCAAGCTCACAGGCAACAAATTAAGATCTGCCTGCAGTAAAGTCACTGAGCAATACTGTTGCCAGCAACAACAAGCTCAAAGCTCACTTCTTGACCGGACTGACACCAGGGTGACAAAGCTTGCAATAAAGTTCAGCCCTCAACGTCTTGGCTCATCAATAAAGAACAGTTCTCGGAACCAAATGTTATGTGTCGAAATTACTTTGGGCCATTTTTCAAGTGACATTAATTAACTTCTGGAGAATTGTGGCTGATTAGATTTCATCCAAAGTCCAAACCAACCCATTTGTGCTGATTTCTGAATGACTCACACGGCAGAGGTTACTTTCATTTTAATTCCCTGGTTTAGGCTGTGCCAACATTAAGAGATGCTCAGCAGGAGGGAAGCTTGCTCAGAATTTCACAAACCTGAAGCTTCCCTCATCCATCCAAAGGCAATTGCTTAATGCCATTGAGCATGTTGACTACCTGCCCATTTATTAAGGGTGTCATGTGTAACAGAGAAAAACCTGCAAGGAAAGGAAAAGAGAAGAACACAAAATAATTGTACTGAGAAAGAAAGCAAGGCCTCTCCGTTTGCAGTAATGACAGACATGCAACTCTTGGAGCATTTGCAAATTCACTGCATGCAAATACATTTAAAGAGGTATTCCTTATTTACTGTTTTCTATGAAGAACCTAAGGCAATATTATGGTAAATCTCACAAGAAAGCTTGCTATCTTCTATACTTGAGTGAAGTGAGATATTTCTGATGACAATGTAGATCTAGTTTTGTACTCTGAATCCTGAACTGAGTAAACGTTGATTTCTGGTCTCCTTCACCACCTGGCTGTCAGGAATACAGTAAGAAGTCTCACAACACCAGGTTAGAGTTAGATTGTATTTCTACATCACGTAAGGAATATTACAGCCTCGAGGTAAGATGAATGCATGCCCAGACATGGAATCAGGTGTTAAACTGGTTTGTTAGTGACCTGTAGGGAAGCTTTCAACTTTGTGGCTAGCGCCTGTGGTTACTAGGCAACAGAGGAAGCTAAGTTGTCTAAAATGGGAGGAAGCATTCTAAGGACTAATGAAATGCCATTATGCCAGAGGGTAAGATGTGATTAGCTAAAGTATATGATAGGTATTGTTGTTGATTTATGTATATTGAAGATGATTGATTTAAAGCTCATGAAAGGTCTATAATTGATCTGTTTTGAACTGTATACATCAGAACTCATTGGAGAGGTCTAGCTCACCGGGAGCTGCCCCAACCGTTTTGACCAGCACTCTTAGCAGGTGCTAGTCAAAATAAGGGTTACGTCTTTAAACTGAGAAACTGGCTTTGTGAATCTTGTGTTGTTTGAAATTTTTGATGGTACCCAGCCACCTCGAAACCACCACCAATGCTTATACAGGGCTCAGGTGATGAATTCCACCTGGACAGCCTGTTACCAAGGGAACTTGCATTCAATGAACCCCATGTGGAGATCAGTTAGAGATTCCCCATGGAACTCATTGGGGTTATCACAGTACTCAACAACTCTGCCAACCTCCCAGATAGCCATCCTACCCTGGATTGTACACTTTCCAGTCAGGCTTCCTGAGTTATTGCAAGTACCTGCATAAACAGTTCCACAGTGTTGTTTGTGGCTGTTCCATCTGCATCCCCCTGTTATCCTGCTCTTTAACAAAAATAGCCCTGAAGAATCCTGCTCCTTTTCAGAGTGGGGGTGGGGGAAGGGGGAGGGAAGGAGTGCAGTCTACCCCTGGTTTGATCTGTTCAAAATTCAATCTAAGATAATCTTCACAGCACTCTCAGGTCACCGTTTCAGGAATAATGCACCTGCCACTTGCTTGCATGATTGTGTTGTGGAAAGTGCCACCTGCTGGCCATTCTGGGTTCAGGTCTCTTATAGCACCTTGTGGGTTGGTTTATTCCTGCAGAACAAATGATCAGTTTATCACAATGATGTATTCCAATATCAGTAATTCACAGCAGAATAGCAGAAATAACTTTTCACTGCACCGTTTATTGCTGAGTCTTATTTTATTTGACTATTCTTGGAATTGTAATTCCTCATACAGTGATCATTTTCATATATTGTCAAACTATCCACATTTGACACTGACAGTCAGCACTTTAAATGTTACTGTATGCTATGGGCAGGAATTCCCACTATAGCTTTGCATCTCCATCAGGAATTCCTTCCCGCCCTTTGTATGCAATGATGCTTAGGCGCTGGAATCAATATGAACAGAAAGAGCACAGGGGACTGCAGACGGGTCGGAGAGGTGCTGGGAGTATACTGAGGTGGGAAAGAAGAAAATTGTCACTATAACATTTAAAGTAAAAAGTTTATTTATTAGGCACAAGTAAGGCTTACATTAACACTGCAATGAAATTACTGTGAAATTCCCCTATATATGACATGGGTGAGAAAAAGGATGGCAACTTGAGCTGAGAGGAGGGAGCAACAAATAACATTAATTGAAAAATACATTGGAGTCTGCAGGGGTAGTGTGGTGGGGTGGTGGGAAGCCGGGGTTGGGGGGGGGGTGGGATACTGGGACAGTGTGAATTCTCCATCATTGTGACAACTGTACATCAATTTTAAACTTAACACTTAGATGTCACAATGCAACACACAAACATCTGTCCACAATCATTTTAAACTCAACACTTAAAGGTCGTAATGCAGAGCACCAACATGTGTCCATGATAAATGGAAGAAATGAAGGAAAATTCCTACATTTTGTGCCACAATCTGACAATATTCAAATAATGAAGTGTTGTTATCAGTAATTTATGATCAGCCTGTATAGTATGGCTATATATCCCAAGGATATGTTTAGGGCTGTCAGCTTTTTGAAGCTGTCAGTCAGCTTTTCCCAGATTCCACATTTCTACCTTCACAAGACAATATAGTTTGATACATTGTTGAAACAAAAGGAGTTTTTCACCAAGTTTAATGGAGGTTCCTGTGATTATGGACTTGGATCAGGGTAAATTCAGGTCTGGTTAATAAGCAAATGCTGTCAATGCTGGAAATCTGAAATTAAAACAAAATGCTAAAGGGAGGGTATGACATTGGGGTTAAGGGGGTCACCTCCAATGGCCTCAGGGAACTCCCAAGCAAGGTTACCCACCTACTTTAGCCAACACCAGCCTGCACAGTAAAAGCTATAGGGCTACCCACTTGGCAATGGCCTTCCCCTGCCGTAGGTAAAATGACAATAGAGGCCATTAATTGACAACGTAAGGACCTCAATAGGTCCAAGGGCTGGCAGACTACCCAATCCCTGCAACCCCAGTAAAATGGAAGACAGTTTGTGAACAGGGAGACGGGGGGCGGGGTGGGGGGGGGGGGGGGGGGGCGCGGCAGCAAGGGAATGCAGAAAGGTGGCAGGAAACCACACACCAAATTTTAGGTTCCCTCCCGGCTGTTGGTGAGGGTAGGGGGAGCATAAAACCTAGCCCACCATTTGTCGAGAAGCAATGTCATTGGCAAAATGATGAACGATTGCTGTCCTAAAGGGCTAAAGCAAAGAAAGAAATGAGACTGAAATGAAAGAGAAAGGAACTAAAATGGGGACATAGATTAGATTCTGAAATTGATGAATTCCATGTTGAATCCAGTACGCTGTGCAATGTGCAAATTGGACAGATTTTACAATTTTGCTCATCGCGAAACCATAAAATCCCACCTGGGGTCAATGGATCTTTCCATGTCCTGCTCTTGCCCGTTCCGATTCCAGTGATAGAAATGGTGGTAGAATTTCAGCAATGAAGTGCTCTTACTCAAATTTGTGTTGACCTTTAAGGTAACAATGCCCAAGGTTAAGGACAGAAAGATCAATGTAAGAGGAAGGTAAAGAATTGGACTGACAGACGATCGATGCTTGGGGTCACATTTATAGACAGGTGTTTTGAAAAATGATTATTCAGTCTCCCAGTGTAGAGCACACTATATTTGGTTTTCCTGGTGTTGTACACACTACATTTGATCTCCCAGTACGGAGCACAGTACTTTTGGCCTCATCTCTCTATCTGACATTCACACACACACTCACATCTCTCTCATATTAACATATATGCTCACATCTCTCCCTTTCGCATTCACACACACACTCATCTCCTTCTCACATTCACACACACGCTCACGTCTCTCTCACATTAATACACACACACTTAGGTCCTCTATCTCACATTCACACACACACATACGTCCCTCTCTGTCATATTCACACACACTCTCATGGCATCACAGTAGCACAGTGGTTAGTACTGCTGCCTCACAGTAGTGGGGACCCAGATTCAATTCCTAGCTTGGGGGACTGTCTGTGTGAAGTTTGCACATTTTCCCCATGTCTGCATCAGTTTCCTCTGGGTGCTCCAGTTTCCTCCCAGACCCTAAAAGATGTGCTGGTTACATGCATTGGCCATGATAAATTCTCCCTCAATGTACCCGAATAGGTGCCAGAGTGTGATGACTAGGGGATTTTTACAGTAACTTCATTGCAGTGTTAACATAAGCCTACTGTGACACTAATAAGTAAACTTAAAATGTCTCTCTCACATTCACACGCACACTCACATCTCTCTCACATTCACACACATGCTCCCATCTCCCTCACATTCACACACATGCTTACATCTCTCACATTCGCATGCATGCTGACATCTCTCTCACATTCACACACATGTTCACATCTCTCTCACATTCACACACATGTTCACATCTCTCTCACATTCACACGCATACTCACATCTCTCTCACATTCACACACATGCTCCCATCTCCCTCACATTCACACACATGCTTACATCTCTCACATTCGCATGCATGCTCACATCTCTCTCACATTCACACACATGTTCACATCTCTCTCACATTCACACACATGTTCACATCTCTCTCACATTCACACGCATACTCACATCTCTCTCACATTCACACACATGCTTACATCTCTCTCACATTCACACACATGATCACATCTCTCTCACATTCACACACATGCTCACATCTCTCTCACATTCACACACATGCTCCCATCTCTCTCACATTCTCACGCATACTCACATCTATCTCATATTCACACGCATGCTCACATCTCTCTCACATTCACACACATGTTCACATCTCTCTCACATTCACACGCATACTCACATCTCTCTCACATTCACACACATGCTTACATCTCTCTCACATTCACACACATGATCACATCTCTCTCACATTCACACACATGATCACATCTCTCTCACATTCACACACATGCTCCCATCTCTCTCACATTCTCACGCATACTCACATCTCTTATATTCACACGCATACTCACATCTATCTCACATTCACACGCATGCTCACATCTCTCTTACAATCACACAAAAAACCTCACAACACAAACCCCTTTACGGTTTGACTGAAACTCACAGTACCCACACATCTGATCAATATCAGTGTGGACTTAAATCTGGAGATGGCCAGTTTCTGTACTTCTTCTCCTGACTGCAGTGTCCCTGCTCTGATGTCACCCACTTTGATGATGATTCATATCACAGTATCACAAACAGAGATACTGTTGCCATTAATGCTTAGCAATTCCTTACCTTGGTCTGGTCTAGACAGGATTGTCTCGAGATAGTCCATTCTTCTGCTGTTTACACAACACAAAACAACATTATCCCCTCTTTATGCTGACAGTACCTCATCTTCTGATCAGGCACAGTACAACCTTCTGGACTTAACACTGAGTTCAACAACGTCTGACTGTGAATTCTCTCCTCCACCTTGACACCATTTTTATTTCTACCCATTTATTTTCATTTCTTCTATTGATTCATTTCCCGTCCCCTATTTTATATTGCTTTTCATCGTTTGTTCCCTTACCATCATGTCCCCCACTCCATTAGAGCCATCTGTTACCTGTCCCAGATTGTCTTTTGACACACAGCTTACTTTTGTTCCTCCATTAACACATTCTGTTTTCTTAATGTGCCACTATCGCACCCTTCTTAGCCATGATCACCACCATTTACATTCCCTTTGTCTTTTTGTCCATGACATCTTTGTCAATCTCCTCCTTGCCTTCACCTGTTGTTGGCTCTCTATCCAGTCCCTATTGCTTCACCCATCTCCCTTCCTCCTACCCCCTATGACAATATAAATTTCATCCCATTTCCTGCTTTCTTTAACTCTGATGAGTCATCCAGACTCAATACGTTTGCTTTCTTCTCTCGCCACATATGATGTCAGATCTGCTGAAGTTTTCCAGTATTTGCTCTTTTTGTTTCGGATTCCAGAATCCACAGTAATTTGCTTTTATCTATGATGGGTGATACCTGACTCCAAGGTTGTCTGAGATGTGAATGCTCCTTTCAGTCCTGGCAGGAACTAATTGTGTGATATAATGACAGTTGTCCTGTGTTCATTGTCCATAGTTATGGCTTTCTCCCTGGAGGCTCTGAGAGAAAAGGAGATGGTGGATCCTGTCGGATGGTTCCCTGAGCAGACTGTCACTGTCGTCTGGCAGAACGCCTCATCACCAGAACTCACAAACAAGCACCAAAATCTGGCTTGGCTGGTGGTGAGAAGGGCACTGCCCATCAGATCCTTTATGCACGCTCAAGGTCTCAACATCACCGCATGCTGCCCTCGAAGTGGCTGTGGGGCTGATGAGATGGTTGCACGCCTCCTTGTGGAATGTGCCTTTGCAAAGAAGGCCTGGAGTGAGATGCAGTGGTATTTGTCGAAGTTCATCCTGAGCAGCTCGGTGACACAGGACTCTGCTCTATGGGCTGTTTCCAGGGACGCACACCGAGACAAATATCAACTGCTGCTGGAGGATCATCAACTCGGCGAAGGATGCACTTTAGTCCGCCTGAAACTTGCTGATCTTCCAGTTGAAACAACTGTCCTCGACCGAGTGTTGCAGACTGGCACATTCCAAGGTCCAGGACTACGTCCTGAGGGACATGCTGAAGCTTGGGGCAGCAGCCGCAAAGGCACAATGAGGAAAGGCCGCACTCTAAGGCCTTATAACGGAGGCAGACCGAGGGACCGGGAAGTGCAGAATATCCTCGGCCTGCGTAACTGTGTGTCAATCTGAGAAATAATGGCACACAGTAAAATTTGAGGCATGTATGTAGTTTTAAGTTTTGAAATGTAATGACTAATTTTGTTCAGGACTATAAAAAGTTTTTTTTTCTGCACTGTTACAATGTTTAGATGTGTAGGTTTGCAATGGTTTAATTGAGTTTTTTTATGAATAAAGTATATTTTTGAAATAAAAAAAATGGCTTTCTCCATCTCATGATGAGCCAGAGTTACAGTTAACTCACCCCTCTATTACAGTTAACCTTTAGTGTCTGTAGAGCTCATCTCTGTGTGTGGTTTAGAGGTTTTTATATTTTTACAGCTCTGGGTTCATGCTCTTCAGTTCATTGATGAGAACAATTCTCAGCACATACCAGATTTTATGGAGTGGAAACCTTTTCAGTTGCAGTTTATCTCAAAGTTGATATGCAATGTCCTCAAAGTGACGAACATGCAGTCGATTGCACCCGACATGGTAAAGTCTGCAGTCTCCTTGAAGTCAGATGCTTACTCTGCCTGTTGCTCTCTGGCAAGACAGAATGATAGCCAATTAGTTTTCTTAGCATTGTGAGCATCAGTGAGTGACTAATGTAACACAACAGTAAACTGCAAGATGTTGCAAATAACTCCCAGCTTCAAACCTGGAAGGAATAGGTACACAAATTGCTCATGGCCACAGTCACTCCCAAAGCCAATGACAATGAGGTCCTTACCCTGCAGTGTGATTGTGGATGTGGTTGTAACAGGTGGCAGATTTCAGTGGGGCCATCATTGCTGAAGCACAGCCTTCTCACACAATGTTCTTTACGAACATTCAGGTAGAAAACTTGCCCCCTGAATAGCCTGGAGGAATATGACCTCCTGCTGAAAGTATTTCTCTGGCGTCCTGTCTCTTCTCGCCACTGTCTTACTGTGTGTGTCCTCTAATCATTCTCCATGTCAGGCTATACTTCAAGGGGGATGTTTGCAACTGCTCCCAAGCCTGGAAGCAACTTGTTTGTGTGGAAGCCTTGAAGTCAAGATAAAGTCCTACAGCCCCTGTCTCACCACTTTCTGTAGAATGCAGTTAATATTTGTACAATCACAGTGACTAGCAGTCGGAATCAATCAGCAACTACTTATAGGAAATTGATGACTCCTTTAAACAGTGCTGATGGGTTTCATTTTATTCTTTCCTGGGATGTGGGTGTTGCAAGCGTTTGGTATCTATTCCCAATTGCCTTTGAAAAGGTGGTGGTGAGACACTTTCACTGCAGTCCATGTGGAGTAGGTCCACCCACAGTACTGTTAGGGAGGGAGTTCCAGAATTTGCCCCAGTGGCACTGAAACTGCAGTGATATTTTCCAAGTCAGGATGGTGAATGGTTCGGTTGGGGCGGGGAGAGGGAACTTGCTGCTCCCAAGCATCTGCTGCCTCATCCTCCTAGATGATGGAGGTCATGAGTTTGGAAGATGCTTGTAGTACGCATGTGGGCAAAGAAGCCTTGGTAAGTTCCTATAGAGCATCTTCTGGATGGTACACATTGCTGCAACTATGCTTATGTCGTGGAGGGAGTGAATGTTTAATCTGGTGGTTGGCATCCCACGCAGGGGGACTGCTTTTTCCTGGATGATGTTGAGTGTTATTGGAGTTGCACTCATCTGGGCCAATTGAGAATATTCAAGCAAGTGGAGACTATTCCATCACACTCTTGAGGCTTGTAGATGATGTACAGGCTTTGAAGAATCAGGAAACAAGTTACCTGCTGCAGGATTCTTAGCTTCTGACCTGGTCTGGTATGGGTGGCATGGTGGCACAGTGGTTCGCACTGCTGCCTCACAGCACCAGGGACCCTAGTTCAATTCTGGCCTCGGGCCACTCTCTTTGTGGAGATTGAACTTTCTCCCCATGTCTGCGTGGATTTCCTCTGGATGCTCCGATTTCGTCCCACAATCCAAAGATGTGCAGGTTAGGTTGATTGCCCATGGTAAATTGACCCTAGTGTCAGGGGGATTAGCAGGGTAAATGTGTAGGGTTATGGCAATAGGACCTGTGGGTGATTGTGGTTGGTTCAGATTCAATGGGCCGAATGGCTTCATTCTGTACTGTAGTGATTTATAATTCTATGATTCTATGATAGCCACGGTATTTATATGGCTACGTCAATCCAATTTTTGGTAAGCCCCAGGATGTTGATGATGTGGGAATCAGTGATAGTAATCCCATTGAATTTCAAGGCAAATTGGCCAGATTTTCTCTTATTGGAGATGGTCATCACCTCGGACTTGTGCGGCGCAAACGTTACTTACTTGCCACTTATCAGCTCAAGCTTGGGATGATCCTTCCGACTGCTAAACTCTGTTGGCGCCAAACCAGCATTACATGTTGATTGACATCATAATCTATCTACATTGCATACTTCCAGTGAATGGTCTCTCTCTGCACATGCTAACTCTCTCACCAACATGGCATCCAGGTTGACTCGTGACAAATATGTGCATGCACTGTTGATGTCGTTTTGAACCTTTAAGGGCACTCATAACAATGGGTGCTGAACATCCAAATTTTTCCACAAAAAGTGTCATGCTCTAAAATATTTTCCTTAATTGAAAGAGATGGCATGTCTTGTTTGAAAGTGTAACTGGACTGAGCACCAAAGTGAATTTCTAATGTTCCTTGAAAGGAAATGGAAAATTGGAAAAATATGTATCTTAATGTAATTCAGTTCATTTGATTCTATGTGACCTTTCAAAGAAGTAACGAGTAATTTCTAACATGTATGAACAGCATCTCCAGCAGTGACCTTCTACCCTAGGTAGTTTTATCAAAAAAATTGACAAACAGGATAGTCTGTTTTCTACTCATAAGAATAGTTTTTGGTTGCACAGAAGTTGATTAAAATGAGGTAACCTTGAAACTTTACATCTTGCAGTCATCAGGACATGTCATAAGAATATAAATAGAAGGGGAAAACAACAATTTGCACTGTATAAGAAGAGAGTGCTGGTTGATAAGAGGACCCTGATTGGTACAAGCATTTTTATGCAGAATGCACCAGTTGATGGTGGCTGACAGTTAACTGCAAAGACCTGTTCAAAATTTAAACCAGGCAGCTTGACCCTGATTGGCAAGGCATTACCTTGAGGATGAATACGGCTCTGTGTATTAATGATTATCATTTCCTTTGATCTTCATTCACAGAAAAAATATGCACACATACCACACTTGTTTCAGTTAGACAAAATAAATAAGAAGCATTTAGTGACTCAGTCTTCAGGGCAATGCCTTGATGGATGTATCAGTTTTCTTATTCAGTGTTGTGGGGAGATGTCAATTTAAGCTGAGCATTCTGTGGGAAGTAGCTCTTTGTTCAGAAATCTCATTAGGGTGCCATAAGCAGAGGCTTGAGGGATAAGATACCCATTGAATGCAAGTAATATGTGTAGATCAGAGGACAGAAAATAGAGAAAAAGTGGAGGTAAAATATTTTAATATCTTAATACCCTAAATGGAAAGTACTTTTCTCTACCCACCAAAACATTTTTTCAGCATCAAATGAAACTAACTTTTTAGGAGCGAGCAGCAGATGGCACAAGTGAGCTTACTTTGAATTTGAAGCGGCCTGAAACTTGTTTTTCAGCTATATTATTCAAATTGCAGAAATATGTAGCAGACAAAAAACGGATATTTCATAGAAGTACGAAAAAATAATCACAGTGATGCTCACATGACAGTATACTTCTATTGATAGCTTTGGGAAATGGGACACACATGAACTGTAAAATCTGTTTTCAGATTCTTCACTGGGAGATGTACTTATGTTGATGTTTTATAAGTTATTATCAGTTGATTACCATTAGTATTCTAACTGCTTTCCTGTGTGATCTATGCATTCTCCACCTTGCTTCAAATACAAGTGACATTTTGCCTAGATATGAATCATGTGGCTGATAAATAATATTTAATTAATTCTTTGATCTGCAAACTTTTGTTCTTGTAAGGCACAGTAATTTATTGGTACAAATCCTTTCACCACTTCCTGTATTCTTGTTATAATGTTGCAGTATTTGACAGTTTTGGTTCTTTTCATTCTTTGATTCATAGCACTACACTTACAGCATTTCAAGTGCATATCTAAGTATTTTTTAAATGCTATGTGGATTTTTTACCTCTACCATCCTCTCAGGGAGTGAATTCCATAAACATACTATTTGACTGAGAAAAATTCTCTCTCCTTCTTATCCTTTATCAATTGCTTTAAATCTACCAATCTTAGTTATTGATTTCAGTCAATAGGTCCTTCCTATTCACTCAATCCAGGTCCCTCATAATTCTGTACATCTCAAACAATTTCCTTATCAGGTCTGGCCTACATGTGACTACAAACCCTTGGCAATGCAGCTGACTCTTAACTGCTCTGTCGTGATCCAACAAGCCATCCAGTTGTGCTGAACAGCTACTGAAAGTTTTAATGCAAATAAGACAGAATCACCTCACTTCAGCCTAGAAACTGGACATGACAAGAACCACACGCAACCCAATCAATCCTACAAAGTCCTCCTCATGAACATCTGGGGATTTGTGCCAAAACTGAGAGAGCTTTCACATGGTCTAACCAAGCAATGGTCATATTAACTGAATCAGATCACCAGCCAATATTCCAGACTCCTCCATCAGCATTTCCTCAGTGTCTCCTGACAGACCCAGCAGAGGTGGCAGCACAATGGTACCTGGACACGAGGCAGTGGCTTTAGGTATCCTCAACATTGACTCAGGGCACCACAGGGTCTCACTGCATCAAGTCAAACATGGACAAGGAAACCTCCTGTTGATTACCATCAGCAACAGCTGATTAATTTAGCATCATAAGCTGTGGTCCCATCACCCAGCATTTCCCTTACTCTGCCATTTTATCCAAAGTCTGCAAAAGTTTCAACTCCGGTTTGCTGTGGGTTATAGGAGAGTTTGCCAAGAGCAACATCAGGCACAGCTAAAAAATGAAGCACCAACCTGCTGTGGCCACAACACAGAGCTCTGAGTGTGGTCTGATGCCACGATGGTTAGCACTGCTGCCTCACAGTGCCAGGGACCCATGTTCAATGCCTGTGCGGAGACTGCATGTTCTCCCCTGTCCACATGGGTTTCCTCCGGGTGCTCTGGTTTCCTCCCACAGTTCAAAAAACATGCTGCTTAGGTGCATTGGCCATGCTAAATTCTCCCTCAGTGTACCTGAACAGACACCAGAGTGTGGCAACTAGGGGATTGTCATAGTATCTTCATTGCAGTGTTAATGTAAGGCTACACGTGACTAATAAATAAACTTGAAAGCTTACATAAATGCCGAGCAGCAGAGCAGCGTGGTATAGAAAGAATTAATTGATCCCACAACCAATGGATCAGATCAATGTTCTGCAGTCCTGCCATGTTCTGTTATGAATAGTGAACAATTAACAACTAATGGGTGTAATTGGCTCCATGAACACTCCCATTCTCAATGATGGCAGCGCTCAGTTCCTGAGTGCCAAAGACAAGACAGTAGCAAATACAACCACCTTAAGCCAGGAATTCCAAGTGGATAATCCATTTTGGCTTCCAACTGAGATCAACACC
Organism: Carcharhinus amblyrhynchos; assembly: GCF_965287045.1. Classification (NCBI taxonomy): domain Eukaryota; kingdom Metazoa; phylum Chordata; class Chondrichthyes; order Carcharhiniformes; family Carcharhinidae; genus Carcharhinus; species Carcharhinus amblyrhynchos. The sequence goes on from NC_137336.1 coordinate 45,723,308, forward strand.
ATCGTAAAAGGCAATCTTCGGCAAATTCAATTCACTCCATGTGATATCAAGAAGTGGCTGAACACACTGGATACAGCCAAGATTTTGGGCCCTGACAATATCCTGGCTATAGTTCAGAAGACTTCTGCTCCAGAAATTAGCCATGCCCCCAACAAAGCTGTTCCAATACAGCTGCAATATTGGTAGCCAACTGATGATGTAGAAAACAGAAGCTTTGAGAGGGGAGACCCTGGCTGGTGTCACACCTAGCATGAAGAGTGGTTGTTGGAGGTTATGCATCACAGCCCCAGGATAGTACTGCTGCTGCAGGAGTTCTTCAGGGTACTGTCTCAAATCCAACATTTTCTGCTGTTTCATCAAACAACCTTCCCTGCATAATTAGGTCAGAATGTGGGGATGGTAATTGCAGTCTTCAGTACCATTCACTGAAGTAGACTGTATCCACATGCAACATCTGGACAACATTCAAGCTTTGGCTGCTAAGTGACAAATAACATTTGGATGACACAAGTGATAGGCAATGACGAGCTCCAACAAGAGAGAATCTCACCACTTTGGTTTGGTATTTAAAGGTAATAGCGTTGGTGAACTCCCAGCTATTAACATCATGGGGACCATGAATGAGGAGAAATTTGCCTTAATAACTGTGACAACAAGAGGAGGGTGGAATTTAATGATGAGTTGATCCGCCTGCTGCAGACCCACTCCAGTCAGATCCAGAATCAATCCCAATCAATCACTCTGCTCTCATTGGAATTCCCGGGTCCTGTAGGGTAAATTTCCTGCCTCTGACAGCAGGCAGCCAGTGACAGGCCTGCAGCTCTCCAGTAGCAGCAGCACTACTGGGAGTAGTGGCCATTGTTGGTACTGCAATAGGCCTGAGGTTGAGGATCATTGCTGGAGCTGCAGAATTTAGGTGAAAGGGGCAGGAGCTCTAAGGTCAGTCAGGCATGTCATGATGAATGGTGGAGGAGGGTCATTAGTGTAAAGGGCAAGAGGACATCTTTCCATAGGGGCAGCTCTTGCCATGGCAGCACCCTTCACTGGGCTCAGGCTGCCCAACAAAGAGGGACTCCTGCACCAGATCAAAAGCATGCCTACATGGCTTGGACCTCATCTGCTGCTGGTTGAAGACGAGCAGTGGCAGGATGAGTCCTTTAACTGGCCCTAAAGGACTTGATTGACATCTGGCCAGGATTTCCTCCCCTCTATTTGCCTGGATGCATACTGCTCTAATAACACTGACGAAACATGACACCATCCAGGATAAAGCAGCCTGCTTGATCAGCACCCCATTTATCACCGTAAACATTCACTCATTCCACCATTTGGTACTGCTTGGCTGCCATGTGTACCATCCTCAAGATGCACTACGGCAATTAGCTAAGACTCCTTTGACAAACCTGCAACCACTACCACAAAGAACCTACCACCCAAATGGGCAGCATAGTGGCAGAGCAGTTAGTGCTGTTGCCTCATAACACCAAGAACCCAGGTTCAATTCTGGCCTTGGGTGACTGTGTGGAGTTTACATGTGCCAGCGTGAATTTCCTCCAGGTGCTTTGGATTTCTCCCACAATCCAAAGGGGATTTTCACAGTAACTTCATTGTAATGTTAACATAAGCCTACTTAGGATACGAGTAAATAAATTTAAAATTTTAGATGCGCAGGTTGGGTGGATTAGCCATGCTTAATTGCGCCTTATTGCCCCAAAATGTGTGGGTTAGAGGGATTAGCAGGTTAGTGCTAGGTAACCTCCCCAAGTGCAGGTTAGGTGGACTGACCATGGTAAATGTGTGAGGTAATGGGATAGGGCCTGGGTAAGATACTCTGTCAGAGAATCGATGCAGACTCAATGGGCTGCGTGGTCTTCTTCTGCACTGTTAGGATTCTATAAACAAGGGTAGCAGCGACATACAAACCCCACCATCTGCATATTCTCCACCAAGTGACATGCCTTCCCAAATTGGAAATTTATCACTGCTCCTTTATTGTTGCTGAATCAAGATGCTGGAATTCTCTCTCTAACATGAATGTACCTATATCACATGAACTATAGCAACTCACCACAACCTCTTGCAGGGAAGTTAGGGATGGATAATAAACGTTGGCCTTGCCAACAATGCCCAAAAACCAAGAGCGAATTTTAAAAGTGCAATGGGTTCATGAACTTCTTTGTTACATTGATTGAATCTATCCACTTGGCTACCTTGATGCTTCCTTGCTTTCTCCTAGCATCCTCATCAGACTCCTGCAGACTGCTCAAGAGAAAGCAAATTGTTAAGAAGAATTTTTTCAGGGCCAGGAAGGGAGTTCACTGCCATCCTTTTCTTATCACTGGGAACAACTCCCCTATCACCACAGTGCACCCCACCACTTCACATCCTCCCAAGCCACCCCACCCATGCCCAACCCATCAGCCTGACTATATGAAGCTAATTGGGTCCATATGGAAGCTAGCTAATTATGAACCTTATGAATCCAGCAAGTTGTAACTCATCTCTCTGGTGGCCACTGCAGATGCTCCACCTTTAATTTAGGTGCTGTTTATATCTTTCAATCTACCAAATCTGGCATCCCAACTTCCATCAACCCAAGTCATTTTAGATGTCTGCAACGTGCTCTCTGGAAATCCCATCTAAGACCCGATACACACTGCTACCTTTCTCTCCCCCTTAGAACCCATCTTTTCTCCCAATCTTTTAATTACAATGCCCCATCTATTTGTGTTAGTTTTGAAAAGTCACCACTTTGCAAGTCTGATAACGTGGCCCTTTTAACAGTCCTTGAGGGCCATATGATCATGCCGGACCCTCTGGAAAAGCCAAGCCAATTGGCAGCAAGGGTGTACCTCCTGGGGCAGGAAGGAATGTCAGTTGGAGCCAGGAAGGAGAAGATAGACATTTCTGCAGTTCTGTCAGAGCCTTATTTGTATAAATGTATTTTGTTGTTAATAAATCATTTATTGCTTGAAGCCCAACAACACCTTTGAATTTACTGCAGCAAATATGCACGACTTTCCCAGCTTCACAGCAGAGTAAAATTTTCTGTTAAGTCCCAAGTTGCGTCTATCCTTAATTTGCCGTTCCTCAAATTTGTGTTGTTCTGCAGCCCTGTGTGGAGTTGTTGAATTTTAACTGAAAACTATCACTCTTTCCATAACTTTCTCCCAGACATTTTCACACAACTGAATCCTGACAGTTCTGTTCTGGAGACAATCTGTCATCACTGCTGGATACACAGCTCACTCCTGGGAACTCACAGAACAACTCAATCATCAGACAATTTCACCGAGGAGCTGTCTGGAGTCAGAGACACAAGACTTTTTCGCCCAAGGAGTCCTACTGAGAAAAACAAAACACTCTTCAGTTAAGGAAATCAGTTAGACCAAAGTAAATTAACAGAGAACACTAATGTATCATTAAGGTGCATTGCCAGGCCACATACCTGTTTATCATACCACATCACAACAGGACATTACATCACATTTTCTATTGTCAAGTGACAACTTGAGCCATGAAGTGAAGGCCATTATGATGACTTAATGATTTGGTGTCCTTTTTAGAATACTATATTGTTTTTATGCCACTAGCAAATGCACAGTTTAACTTATATCTTTACAGCATTTCAAACACATCTTGGTAAAGTTAACATGTCAAAGCATGGTAGCTCCCAAAAAAATACTGACATCACAATAAATGCTCACAGCTATTTAATATTATGGTCACATGATATTGTTCTCCCACTATAAAATACATATTGTTATGTTTGTATTGGTTTACTTTATGTCTTACTTATCTCTGAGCAATGCAATGATGATTCTAGTTCTAAACCTGACAGTTCATTTGTAGAAATTCAAAACATCTCAGAACTGATAGGATTTCTTATAAGTTGGGTCAGGATTTTCTGGACCCACTCGTGCAGGACGGAAAATTTGGCGAACCAGCAAAACATCAAATGACGGAAGGATCGTAAAATCCTGGCCATGGTCTCCGCATGATCCAAATTCCTTTTCACAACATTCAGTGGTGTCATTCTCCAGCTCTACTCACTTGTTTAAGCATTCAAGCAAATGTCCAAAGATCAATTACTAGATTAACATAATTAAACACAGATAATACAAACCATTGAACATGCCACATTTATTATTCATAAAAACCATTGCAATGGTGCTGAAACATGAGCAGAATCTTATGGTCTGGAGTATAAATTGGGTGTGGCGGTCAGAGTGATTTCTGCTTGCAACGGGATGATTGGCCACATGCAATCCTGCACTATTCAGCTCAATAAACATGTCTACACAATGAACATGGTGAAACTTGTGGCAGGGCCGGTTAATTTGTTGACATTTCTACCACTTCTGTTTTAGCTAAACCATAGCCAGTAGAGGTGCATGATTAGCAGGAGCCAGCATCATGTATGCCTGAGGTGATCTGTAAACACATTGCAACAATACATCTAGTCAGTATATTCCTTGAAGCTAAAGTGGGTTGTCCATTACTTGGCCTCCCCCAATCCCAGCATGAAAAGGCCCATCATGAAGGATAATAGATGAGTGTATAGATACTGCAACAATGGACCTGAGATGTTCTACATTGCCATATTTTCATCAACCCCCTATTCCCTTACTTCCCTTCCTCATTCCCTCCATTTGTCTCACCCCTGCCTTGGGCAGCCTATGTAACCCTTCAGCACAGACTTTACTGCAGCTCCTGACATTGTTGGAATCTTGATGTTATGAAGCCTACGAGTCAAGGAACAATCCTGCTGCGATATGGGCTATTCCATAGAAAGGAAAACACACCTGAGCATGGTTCTTATGCAGTTGACTTATGACTATTAGAGTGTCCCTTTAGTCAGTCAATTGTGCTCACAGTTAACTCTGCTCCCCCCACTCTTCCCCACCAAAGTCTCCCCACTTCAAGGATTCACATGTACAGAGCAACTATGATGTGAAGAAGAGCCATGAGATTATAGTGCATGTAACATTCCAGGCACATTCCATTACACATCAATTTCCCTGTTTCACCCTTTATCCATCCAATATAACTATTCCTTTCCCCTCTGTTACCTTCCTCTTGATTATTTTTCTATACATTTTTAAACTTCTGACCGTACCAGCTTATTCAGATTTGTTCTGCATCTGTCCTTCAGCTTCTCCAATACACTGAGCCTCCCCTAGTCTACAATGTGGGTGAAGGTATGTTCCTGCATTTCACTCATCTTTCTTGAGGATTCTGACCCAGGGGTCTTGCCGTGTTCTCTCGATTTCCCATGCAGCTTAGAACTGTCCATCTTTCCTGATCCTAGATTATTCAGGGTCTGGTGATATTTCTAGTAAGTACTATTTTTCAGACTTTGACTAAAATAGGATACTAACAGATGTTGGGTCAGAGGCAGTGTCATGGTTGTATCCTCGTTGCCAAGGGTATTGAGACAATTTCACAGACTTCATAAGAAACGCAAAATAATTTATAAGAAGAATTGTACACCAGTGCAGCAACTACACAGCTACACTAAATCCCCAACATCCCTCCAGCCTAAGATCACCCTGTGGTGATTACCACTCTGAATCCCAATTGGTCACCCAATCCAAGTGATTCTTACTCTGCCTTGTTGCCCTTAAAAGGGCAATTATGAAATTCACCACACATCCCCATGTCCATCTCCCATTAGCTGCACCAATTGTTTTGTCAGTTTCCATGAACCACTTCCTCTTTGAAAACAGACAATACCCGACTATGATCCTGACCTTCCACCTTGCTGTATCCCAGTCCTCCTCTCACTCTATTGTTCCCTCCATTGCTGAGTACCCTCAGCTTAACCCCCAGGATAACAGTATAGATGGAACCAGCCTTGTCCTTTAAGGAAATGTATGTCCCAATATCCCTGGTCGGAGATCTCACCTTCACTTGTTCACAGGACCTCCAAAACCAAATGCAAGTCCCTTCTCTCCCTTGCATGTCCTTGCGCCTTCCCTTTTCTCCATAACCCCAGCCTTACCCCAGACTCGCTTTCTCCTTTAGCTAGCCTCCCTGCTCCATACTCCTTAGACTGCCACTACCTGATCATTACCTTGTTGAACAATGCTCCCCAGGGAGAAAGATAACAGTAGCTATTCACTGCAAATCCAGCAGATTAACTACCTCAACTGCTGCATGCCACTTGTTCGCAGTTCTAAATTTTCTAAATTTGAAGGCAAGTATTGCCAGTAACCGGGAAGGGGGACTTAATTCTGGTGAGCTGGCCTTTTAATCAGCATGCACGGTATGCAAATACACTTTCCCAATGCTTGCAGTTGGGAAGCCTGACATGCCTTCAAATGCCCCTGAACAGAACTGTAAAGATTAATTGCACCATCTGGAAGCTGATTTTTGGTCACCTGCTTAATTAATTCCCCCACCCACTTTTTTTACTGCTCTCAGGAGCAGCACAAGATTGCACCCATGATGACTAGCAGGAGGTCCCTGTAACACTTATTTAAAGATCTAAATTCCCTCAGGCAGAAACGTGGGTTCAAAACAACTGTTTCTCTAGCAGTGCCTTACATTTCCCAAGGAACATATGTTTGAAAGTGAATGCATGCAATGTAACCTTGAATTGCACTGAAAGCATTGGATTTTATTATTCATGATGAAACTAACATTAAAAAAAAGTAGATGTCTGTTATCTAAAAGGAGGAAAACTCATCAACAATACTCCAGCTTGCCAGCGTAGCTTGAAATTTTTATCCCCTATTTTCCAACTCCCAACTTCTGCTGTATTGCACTGAAATAGTAGTGACAATTTTTATACTGAAGTCCTGGAATGGGACTTGAATCTATGGTGGTTTCAACTAGTGTGCCACCACACCACTCACCACTATACCACACTCCAACCCCAAGCCCATAGCTGTCACCACTTCAATGACAGCCCCAGCTTAAAACAAATCCTAAAGCTTCTTCTGTTGCAAAAACTTTGCCATTTTTTCCTCCCTCTAAGTAGTGACCTTCATTTATGTTTCAGGATCCTGCTGAGAGCCAGTCAGATATAATTAATGGGTTCTAAATAAGGAACCTGGAGAAGGGTCACAGCAATGGCAAGACACTTGCTGGATACCCTGCCCAGAGCCTTCTCAAGTGGTGAAGAAAATGAAGTCTAGTCATAGAGTAATAGAGGTTTCAAGCATGGAGACAGGCCTTCGGCCCGACTTGTCCATGCCGCCTCTTTTTTAGAGCCCTAAGCTAGTCTCAGTTGCCTGCATTTAGCCCATAACCCTCTATACCCATTGTACCCATGTAACTGTCTAAATGCTTTTTAAAAGACAAATTGTATTCACCTCTACTACTACCTCGGGCAGCTTGTTGAAGACACTCACCATCCTCTGTGTGAAGAAATTGCCCCTCTAGCCACTTTTGTATCTCTCCCCTCTCACCTTAAACCTATGCCCTCCAGTTTTAGATTCCCTTACCTTTGGGAAAAAATGTTGACTATCTACCCTATTTGTGTCCCTCATTATTTTATAGACTTCTAAAAGATCACCCTTTAGCCTTCTATGTTCCAGAAAAAAAGTCCCAGTCTATCCAGCCTCTCCTTATAACTCAAACCATCAAATATCCTTGCATCCTAGTAAATCTTTTCTACACTCTTTCTAGTTTAATAATATCTTTTCTATAATAGGGTGACCAGAACTCTACACAATATTACAAGTGTAGCCTTACCAATGTCTTGTACAACTTCAACAAGACGTCCCAACTCCTGTATTCAATATTCTGATCAATGAAACCAAGCATGCTGACTACCTTCTTCACCATGCTGTCCACCTGTGATTCCACTTTCAAGGAGCTTTGAACTTATACCCCTAGATCTCTTTGCTCTGTAACTCTCACCAATGCCCTCCCATTAACTGAATAAGTCCTGTCGTGGGTCAATCTACCAAACTGCATTATCTTGCATTTGCGTAAATTAAACTCCATCTGCCATTCGTCAATTCACTGGCCCAATTGATCAATATCCCATTGCAGTCCAAGATAACTTTATTCGCTGTCCGCTATGCCATCAATCTTGGCGTCACCTGCAAACTTACTAACCATGCCTCCTATATTCTCATCCAAATCATTAATATAAATGATAATTGATAAATAACAGTGGACCCAGCACTGATTCCTGAAGCACGCTGCTGGTCACAGGCCTCAAGTTTGAAAAACAACCCTCTAAAACTACCCTCTGTCTTCTGTCATTAAGCCAATTTTGTATCCATTTAGCTACCTCACCTTGGATCCCATGAGATTTAACCTTATACAACAACCTACCATGCAGTACCTTGTCAAAGACCTTGCTAAAGTCCACGTAGACAACATCAATTGCACTGCCCTCATCTACCTGCTTGGTTACTCCTTCAAAAAACTCAATCAAATTTGCGAGACATGATTTTCCACTCACAAAGCCATGCTGACTGTCCCTAATCAATCCTTGTGACTCGAAATGTCTGAAGATCCTGTCTCTCACAATACCTTCTAACAATTTACCCACCACTGATGTGAGGCTCACTGGCCTGTAGCTTTTCCCTGCAGCCCTTTCTAAACAGTGGCACAATATTTGCCACCCTCCAATCTTCAGGCACCTCACCTGTGGCTATTGATGACTCAAATATCTTTGATTGGGACCCGCAATTTCCTCCTTAGCCTCGCATAATGTGTTGGGGTACACTTCATCAGGTCCTGGGAATTTATCTACTTTGATGCAGTTTAAGACTTCCAGCATCTCCTTCTCTGTTATATGCACATTCCTCAAGACATTACTATTTATTTCTCCAAGTTCTCTAACATCCATGCTTTTCTCAACAGTAAATAATGATGAGAAATATTCATTTAGGATCTCACCCATCTCTTGTGGATCCACACATAGATGATCTTGTTGATCCTTAAGAGACCCTATTCTTTATTTTGCTCTTTATATATTTGTAGAAGCTCTTTGGATTCTCCTTTGCCTTATCTGCCAAAACAATCTTGTGTCCCTTTTTTACCCTCCTGATTTCTTTCTCAACCCTACTCCTACACCCCTTACACTCTTCAAGGGATTCACTTGATCCCAGCTGCCAGTGCATGTCATGTGCCTCCTTTTTCTTGACCAGGGCCTCAATATCCTGAGTCATTGCCCTTCGCTCTAAGAGGAATGTGCTTAATCTGAACCCTGGTTAACACACTTTTGAAAGCCTCCCATTTACCAGATATCCCTCTGCCTTCCCACAGACTCCCCCAATTAACTTTTGTAAGTTCCTGCGTGATGCCATCAAAATCGGCCTAACCGTAGTTTAGAATTTTAACTTTTGGGCCAGACCTATCATTCTCCATAGCTATTTTAAAACTAATAGAATTACGGTAGTTATTAGTAACTCTAATTACTAAGTAATTAAAGAGTGGCTTTCTTTAATTACTTTATCTCAGTCCATTGAAAATTGAAACCATATGAAATGACAGTGTCCTTGCTGAGAAAGGCTGGATCTTTCCCTTTTTGTGGCAGGCCAAAAAGATGAGGAGTCCTGAAAATGAACAGTGTGAAAGACCATAAGGGAAATCTGATCTTCAGAAACAGCCATAGGCTAGTCTAGGGTTTCTGAAGAGGAATTCCCATAGTCTGGGCAGCAGAATACCTAGAAAGTGGATGTAAGAGGAGGTCATGGATCATGTGGTTTGATGGTAGCAAAGATAAGCGAGAGTTAAGAGAAAAGGAAAGCTATCATTTTTTAATGATATGATTTGTTGCAAGCTTCAATGAGATTGAGTGCTTTTTTAATAATTTGCCGTTCTGGTTTACATAAACTAATCAACATGTTCTGTACCCTTCAGGTAAGTTCTAATGGGCACTTTTGTTTTAAAGATATAGAATAATCTTAATTATAGGAACATTTGCACCATGTAAATGTTAGACTGTGACCATCTTCAACAATTGAAGCCCTTAAGTGGGCAATTAATTCCCACTTAAAGGCCTCATCTCATTACCATTGGAAATGTAGGCATGGGTTACATCCCTACCAAGGAAGAACAAGGTAGGGGCTTGACTACCTGAAATAAAAGCAGAAGTAGACGCATCCGATTTTGAATTTACAATGCTGGTTTCGACTTTATGATGCCACGCTAGTGAACTGTTGGTCCTTGTCAATTGTTTCTTTATGTTTCATCTTTCATAACCTCAGTAAGGGCAAATCACTTCTCAAATATAGGCTGGAATTTTACCACCCCACCCACCCACCACAGGGATTGGAGCGGGCGAGGGGCAGACAATGGAAAGGTCCATTGACCTCAGGTGGGAATTTACAATTTCAGTACAACAAGCCCGTAAAATCCTGCACATAGTATAGAAGCACCATTGAATGTATCGGCACAATTATATCATGGGAAATACATTATTGTAAGGCAATTATACAGAAGCAAATTCTCAAAAACCTTTCACTATTCAGTGAAAAAAGGGCTCCGTGCCTTGGTTCAGGAGCTAATCCCCTATTTCTAACATTGTTCATATGAGAAAACTGGCTTCGACTTATAGCACGATTTTCAGGACCCAATTGTGTCACAAGTCCAAGGGCTGCCTGCAAAGTATTTTGCGAGTTGTTGGATAGTAATGAAGGCTTGGATCTTCTTTTAGAATTCTTGGATAAACATTCCAAGAAACACGACGGGGACGATCTTCCCAAAAAAATTCATGTGTAGCAAAAGTCTGACAAGTGGAGTGTGGGACAAATGGGACATTCCATGGAGACATCAAAAATGGAGGGCTCAAGAATGCCAGATTATGAATGGATTATGATATCAGACTCAAGCATCAAAATATGAAATGTTAAATGACAGGCAGCATGAGGAGACATTAGATTTGATAGTGGTTCAAGAAGTGGCATTTGTGTCAGAAAATGAGCAAGTGCCAGAGCTAGTGGTTGTCCTGGCAGACACACCAAAGTGGAAGTTATAGGTCAATTACATAAGGAAATGAAAGCGCCAGAGTATTCACAGCACAGATGTAAAAGCAGAAGTCCTCTTAATTATAAAGTTATGGTGGTTGCCAGTAAACCTGAGGATAAACTCATAAGAGTGGGAACACAAGGAATTAGATAGTTGGGCTCAGTTTATCCTGAGCTACCACATAAGAGTCAGCCAGTTTTGTCATGTGGATAGATTTATACTGGAAAAAAATCACTGGCACTTATAAGGCCTGAATGAGACTAGTTGCTAGGGGAATTGAAGAATAACTGGGAAATACAGGTGTTAGAATGGACTGTATCACAGATGACTAAGTAATCTTGTAAACCTTTTTAGTTATTCTGACCACATAAAAGTAGAAGAGTAGATCAAATAAACAAAGAGTTATGCTTCTGCCGAGTGATATCTATTAGAGAGAAGTGTTCCTGAAATCATACAAAGAGGCAGCAAATGCAAAATGAAAACTATAGAAACCAAACAAATATGTCGAGGACCTGAAGAATGCTTCCAGGCTCTGATTTTGTTTGAGGGAAGGGTGCGATCTGTTTTACTGAAAAGAGTTTCTAATACTGCAATGTTTTATTGATATTATGAAGGAAAACTTTCAGGAATTTTCCTGACGCAAGTTGATGACTTCTCATGTGCTGGTACTGTGGAATTTGAGAAATGTGTCACTGATCACATTTGAGTAGAATTTAAAATTATGATTATAACAAGAAATGCTGGAAATATTCAGCAAGTCAAGCAGCATCCGTGGGGGAAAACAAAGTTAATGGGCTGGAGTTTTATGGGGAGGAGGCTGCTACTGGGCCAGCTACCCAGGAGAAAGTTTAGAAGCAACTGCAGTCATGTCAGATGCAGAAGTAGGCTGTTTAAAAGGCCCGCTTTGGTGTTGTGGGACTTTGTCACATCCCTTACACCCCAAACACTCACCAAGCTTCTTCCATGTCACCTCATGACACCCACCCACTCCTATTTTTCCTCATTCGCCCATGCCAAATTATGCTCCCACCTATCCCCTGAGGCCCCTCATGATTTATTGACAAGCCTGGCCTCCTCAAAGCACTTCAATAGGTTCCCATGGCCCTCATGCCAAGCTATCATGTTGATTTACTCATTGAACATTGTATTCATACATAATGTAGCCTCCAGAGACAGTAGAATCATAAAATCATAGAATCTGTACATTGCAGAAGAAGGCTATTCAGCCCATTCAGTCTGCACCAACATAACAGCTTAACCAAGCCCACCCCTGCCCTATCCCATAACCCTATGCATTTATCCTGTCAATCCCCCTTCCCTACACATCTAGAGATGCTAACAGATAATTTAGATGGTCAATCCATCTTTGGATGTACAGGATCCAATGTAGGTTATGTAAAACTCTAAAAAAAGTAGTTCATTAATGATTTTCTGCTTTCTTTAAAAAAAGGTTTCACTTTACCATAGCCCAATAGAAGTGTCAATCATCTAGAATGTTTAAAGTTTAAGTGGTAGAAACTGCAAGCACTTGATGCTCTTAACCACTTGATGATAAATAAACATTGTGCATTTGACAGATGTGGTCAGAGAGCTAGAGCAGTCAATCAAGCAATGTTTCCTCATGGGCTCAAATGTTTCAACAGACTAAAAAGTGTCTGGGTTCTTAGTCAAGCCTCATTATGTAGTCTTCGCTGAGAACCTAGGCATTGATTAGGGTATTAGAAGTTGTCCTTTAGCTTGGGAAACTAAAAAAAATTAAAAGATATTTTAATGTTAGAGACACTATCACTTTTGGAGACAGTGCATATGGGATTCTGTTTCTTAAATAGTTAAAGTGAAATTCTGTTTTAAAGATGGAATTCCTATTGAATGTTACATAGATAATCATGTATTGTGTGATAATGTACTATCAAAAAAAAGGTATGTGTGAGAAAAGGTTACCGATTTACTTCACTGGCTGCAAACTAACGATGTAGAAAAAATGAAATCTCTAAAATTAAATCGTTGGATTCATGCCATCAATCATCTCCTTGTTTTGCAAAAGGAAATGCATGCATGAAGAAACCGTTACAGGTCCTAGCGGAGGTTATATAACAAAGTAATGATTTGTACAGACATAGCGCAAAGCCAGTCTCTTCATTTTCGATACTCCCGGGTGGTCATTCAAGCATTATGTAGTTCCTTTAATACTGGACAGTGTCCCGAGAATGGAAAAATTACTTGGGAACCCGAAAAGAATGATCGCAGCTTCAACACTAAGTTCAGCTTTCTTAATGAGGTATGGTTTTATTTCTTTGGAAGGTCATCCTTGGAATCCACCTTGTGAGATCATGTGCTTTATTTTAGATAAGGTTGGATCTTTTTAGGTATAGGTTATGATCTGCTTGCTGGTACCGCCAATGTCTCCAAATTGTTTAGGGTCATCACACCTCTTCTACTGCTTGTAAAGCAGCCAGGATTGTGGGAAGCGTGAGGCAACTCAGTGCATCCACATTAGCTATCAGAATACCAAAGCACTGTTCCAGAATATATTTATTGGTCAACAATACCAGGACCAAGCGCTGTATCCAATTGGAAATGATAGTGGGAGGTGGGTGGGGGGGACAGTGATTAATAGTATTATCCTCTTTGAAGATGCCCAGTAAAGGTTTATGGTCAGTAACTACAAAATATCATTAACTATAGACATATTGATGGAACTTCTTCACACCAATATGACCGCCAACTCTTCCTTCTCAATTTAAGAACATCTTCCTTCTGAATCCAAAAGAGTCCTTGATGTTCAGAGGCTGTCTAGATGAAAAAGTGGAGGAAAAATAAGTGTTCTCCTTATCGCCAATGCAGTAATTCAGCCAAACACCAGTTTCCCTTCCCAGTACCTTTCATTGTGCACCAAAGAAAATGCGCGCACCCCCACCCCCCATGGCTTTCAGTCAGGCAGTCTTCACCTTGAGATCTACAACTCCAGTCTGGGTAACATAATAGTCTTAAAAACCCCCACTGAGTGCTTCCCATTTGGTGAGCCTCTGCTCGCTCAGTAAGGCAGCTCATACTCATAAAGCCCATGAGTAGATCTATTGATGATTCTCCGTGATCCTTGTGGTCGTCATCATAAGAACCTACTGCTCTAAGAGGCTGTCCTGAAAACATTCTACCAACTCATCTTACAGCTTCCTTTGGTGATCTGATTCGTCTAATCTAATATATAGGTTAAAATCAATCCTGATAATTGCAGTGCCTTTCCTACAAGCCCTCATTATTTCTTCCTGTATACCATGTCCTGCAGCGCCATATCTAATAGGAGGCCAAAAATCTACTTCAACAGCTGAATTCTTTCTTTTGCTATTTCCTCTCTCTGCCCAAACTCATTCTACATCTTGATCTTTCGAATTGAGGTCATCTCTCACTATTGTACTAAGGTCATCCTTAGCAGTTTTGGTCAGGAAATTCATCTGAACTGTGGTGGCCTCTGCCTCTTCTGTGTGGTGCTTTTGAGAAAATCAGAGGAACAACTTCCTGCTACTAGATGAGAAGAAGAGGTCTCTCCTCTTGGTTGACTGCCATCTGGAATTCCATTACAGTTTCTGTAATAAGAGAGATCTTTCAAGTATCTGCTTCTTCTGTTATGTCGCTTGATGCCTGTAGCCAAAGTGAGGTTTTAAGAGCTGCTGGCTAATTTTAAGTAGCTCAAGCACGTATTAAAAGTTCTGAATAGTGAGGCTTCAAATTAACAGGCACCGATTTCATTCTGAAAAGGCCCCTGACTAATAAAGTTAGCTTGTTCCACTCATGTGCTGTGCTGAGTCTTGACCTGAAACAGACCTAGGTAAATTTCAGCTCACTGAGTCCTTTAAGAGGGAGGGGAGTGTTTAAATGAATCCAAGGAGAGCAGCAGAAAGTCTTTGGACTGTTTACAATAACATGATTACTTCACAGACATCCAGATCAATTCATTTCACTTTACTCATAATTGATTCAATTTAAAAACAGTTCAGCTAAGTTGCACAAACCAGGGTAGTACTTTGATTTGATTCAAGTTTGTTGCACAGAATGTCTTGAAAGGATTTTGATTGATTCTAGCTGTGTCCCAAGTGAACAAAAGCAAAAATTGGAAATCCTGCTTTTTTTTGAAGTATGTCAATAAGTATTTTCATAGTTTTCAGCTTTGTGTTTTGGAAGATTTTATTTTTTTTCAAATATATATAAAGAATGTATTTACTGCTGCAACAGTCAAAGCAGTGGATAATCCACATCTGTTTCACGGAACGACTCCAAACAGCAACCCACAGAGCAGACATTTTTCCTTCTTGTGTAAAAATGACTATTTTGCAGGGCAATGCCATAAGTATGCATGAAATACTTGCAAAGCCATATTAATATTTGTAGATTTCAGATGCTCCAAATTGCTGACTTAAACAAGTGTTGGATCCACCATTAGAAAGGGCCCAAAATGCATGTTTAAGGGAATCCAATGACAGAATTTGCTGGCTCCGACTATATTACTGTTCCTAACAATATCAAGCTCTACCAGCAAGACAGAGAACCCAGAATGAAGCTCTACAAATGAGTCTGTTGCCTCTGGTCCATTGAACCATAATGAATTTCTACTCCATTGACACAGTGGCACCAGGTACAATATGGCAGCTTTCAGGGTATTTGAAGAAGGAACTTGTACTTACAACTAATCCCAGTTGAGGACCTTGCACTAACTGATTAAATATGTTGATAGTCTCCTTCTTTGTTGAGCTATAATTTCTTTGACTTTATTTCATTCGATGTGGAGAAGGTTAAACATTTATATGGGGGAAAATTACCAGCAAAGTCAAGTTCACTGGAATGGATAATTGATGAAAGAAATCTCCACGTGCGCAAGTTCATTTTTGTTTCTTTTCCAATGATAGATGCTTCTGTTAATTCAATAACTGTTAAATAAATAACATGTTTGAATTAAATTGGGATTTATTCACCCAAGTGTTAATTGTACATCAGTTGTGTTTAATTGTTTGCAGGTGGTTGGCATTAACTGGGAATTCAATTGTGCGTCTTTAAATAGAAAAAGACTAATAATGTCATGGAGATATAAGACTTTGTAAATAAAAGTCTACATAAGGGTATAAAGATTATCTCCAGTTCTATCCTTTTGCACCATTTTGGATTGAAATACGGGGTTGGATCTTCACAAAGCCATGAAGACTCCGGGGATCTTTTGAAATAGTGGATGGGACCTGGATCCAGAAGTCCTGCCCTCATTTTCTGCAGATCCCATTTTGCCGGTAGGGGAAAGGGGATGGCTGAGCTGTGAAGTGCAAAGGTGTGAATTGTAAATTGGCTGGGCCATTGAAACTCAGTGTGTTGAATGAATAACCCCATTTTTTGCTCTAGGAAATGCCTCAATCTACAGGACTGTGTTCCATGACTTTGTGGCAGAGATATCAACTCTTACCAAAGGCAGATCAGATATGTAAAACTCTCAAGCTGTGAAGTTGTTTAAATCCAGTGCTGTTTAAATTTTGGGGGAAAACTGCTTGTGTCTGTGAGAGTGAAAAAAGTCATTTCTAGCAATTTCAATCGATGTTTGTTGATATAATTTTATATGTTATCATTGTAGCATTAATACTGCTTGATTGCTTCCACAATCTGTTATTATCATAGTGGAGTTTGTAAGTTTACAGTTTTAATGACAGCTGTTGTTAAACTATTGTTGTCTTTGATATGGGTTGTGAATACAAGTATTTGTTTTTATAAAGGGTTAAGTACATCAAGGAATTTAATTGTATTAAATTTACAGATGATTTCATGGATTTTATATGGAGGAGTCTGTCGTAGAAGCAAAACCGTTTTGGAATTTCATCCCAGAATAGGCTCTGAGCTCTGGGCAGGCTGGATACTGGATGAGTTGGCATGGCAAGTATAAGGGCAAAGGATGATGGATGGTGGAGGCAAGTATTGTCACCAACTTGGGATAGGTGCTCTACGGGGCCATGGGGATGAGTGGAGAGGCATATGTTAGTATGAATGGGGCATGGGAGGCTGAGAGGATATCAGGGGCAAGGACTAGAATGCCTAATATTTAGCAGCACCACTAGGACTATGTTCTAGAGAACAAAGGTATGCATTTTCACCAGCAGCTTTGACACTTGACAGCCCCTATGGCCATCTCCCACCTGCATCTGAGGATGATGGGCCCAACTCCACTCCACACAGCTGACCGCCCCCCTACAATCCTCCCCACCCCCTCACCACCCCAGCCCCCTGAATGAAAGTTACACCATTTGGGGAAAATTTTCCTGAGGCAGATGCACTGAGCCAGGAATTTTACAAACTTGAGCTACCCACCTGTAAGGTGAAAATGCAGCCCATGGTAGCAGGGAATGATTGCGCAAAGATGAAGCTTCAAAGTGAAGAAAAAGAACTCGGACAGTGAACTACAACCTGAGTAGCCACTGGGAAAATGAAGCAAGTGTTGATTCCATTCAGCCCCTTTTCCCAACAGACTCCTCACTTCATTCGTCTAAGAATAATTCCACTTTAGGTTCACATTTTCCAGGCCATAGCCTAGCTAGAATAAAATTACTAATCCTGAGTTCTGGGACAGCCCATCGATCATTAAGTATAAAGGCCATAATGAGCATTTGCAAGTTTTAAATCCTGTGAGCCCATTTGAGTTGATGATGTATGAGAAGTTATTTCTATCACTAAGAGGTTGGCCTTTCTTTCTGATTTGATTTTATTCACATACAATGAAAACTATTGTTTCCTGTGCGCTCTGCAAACAAAGCACACCATTCATAAAGAAGAAAACGAGAGAGTGCAGAATGTAGTGTTACAGTCATTGCTAGGGTGTGGAGAAAGATCAACTTAATGCAAGGTAAGTCCATTCAAAATCTGACAACAGCAGGGAAGAAGCTGTTCTTGAGTTGGTTGGTGCATGACCTCAGACTTTTACATCTTTTTCCCGGTGGAAAAAGGTGGAAGAGAAAATGTCCAGCTTGCGAGGGGTCCTTAATTAAGTTGGCTGCTTGGCTGAGGCAGCAGAAAGTGTGGACAGAGTCAATGGATGGGAGGCTGGTTTGCGTGATGGATTGGGCTATGTTCATCACCTTTTGTCATTTCTTGCAGTCTTGGGCAGAGCAGGAGCCATACCAAGCTGTGATACAACCAGTAAGAATGCTTTCTATGGTGCATCTGTAAAAGTTGCTGAGAGTCATAGCTGACATGCCAAATTTCTTCAGACCCTATATTGTGCTCCACTACATAGGTCCACAATAATTCCCTTTATCAAATTCCTATGGTTTTCTCTGTACTTCAGATTCTCCCTTATGTTAGCTCCGCAACAATGTCTGCACTTGCATTGGGGATCTGAAGTGACAAAACAAATTGCCATTGGTTAGACATGGCTGTTTTAAATTAGGACATGGAACATCACCTTCTTCTAGAGGCTCTGAAAGAGCTTCCTTTACTATAGAAACACAGGCAATAGAAGTGGAATTTTAAACTCACTGCATTGCTGGAGAAGATTCTGTTAAGCATTGGCTTTGCGGACTTAAATACCAACCTCCCACGTAACATATTTACAATTTCCAGGAGATGCATCACTTCAGCAGATAATAAACAGTGTCTCATAGAAGATGTCAGAACATTGCTTCCGCGTTTGTGCATTGACATCCTGAAATTAAATGATTCATGGAATAAATGCCCCACTGGCCCCTTGCAGTCCTTACCTTGTTGACTTTCTTCAGCTTCATGGTTGTGTGCATGTTCACCATCTGCAAAGGAAAATATTGAGTGAATGTGAAACAGCATTTATAGGAATGGTTTCAGGAGAAGGGGAACATGGCATTGTTGCAATTTCAGCTGAAGGCCAATTACCACCACATATAGCAGTGCCACTTCTCCTTCAAGCTATCTTGAGAACGGGTCCAAGAAAAGACATTTACCATTCAGAGCAGTTTGAAGCTTCCGTCTGGTCACCTGGATACATCCATTCCAATTGCTTGAGATTGAATCACAACTGAAATCGTATATGTCTTCCTGGATCCTCTGTGACTGATCCCTAACAAAAGATCCATGATCATTAGCAGTGTCTCGATGATGCAGGACACATCTCTCCCTCCAGAATCCTATTCAACAGAACATAAGTATGGAGTTTAGTTTCTAAGGTTTTCAAACACTATTCTTAATGTCCATCATTAGGAAGCG
The DNA here is from genome assembly GCF_965287045.1 of Carcharhinus amblyrhynchos. NCBI lineage: Eukaryota > Metazoa > Chordata > Chondrichthyes > Carcharhiniformes > Carcharhinidae > Carcharhinus > Carcharhinus amblyrhynchos. The sequence goes on from NC_137336.1 coordinate 45,742,442, forward strand.
CCTCAAAAGCTAGTCATGGCACGGATCAACTCCAGCCTCCCAGATTGCCTGGATCCACAACAGTTCACCTGTTGCCTTTGCAACGGGTCCACAGTGGACACCATCTCTGACTCAATTTGATTTGATTTATTATTGTCACATGTATTAGTATACAGTGAAAAGTATTGGTTCTTGCAAGCTACACAGACAAAGCATACCATACATAGGGAAGGAAAGGGAAAAGTGCAGAACGTAGTGTTACAGTCATAGCTAGAGCATAGAGAAAGATCAACTTAATGTGAGGTAGGCCCATTCAGAAGCCTGATGGCAACAGGGGAGAAACTGTTCTTGAGGATATGAGGAAATAACGAGTGCGGTTGACAGAGGGGAACCAGTGGATGTGGTGTATTTAGATTTCCAGAAGGCATTTGATAAGGTGCCTCACAAAAGGTTGCTGCATAAGATCAAGGTACACGGAGTTGGGGATAAAGTGTTAGAGTGGATTGAGGATTGGCTATCTAACAGGAAACAGAGAGTCGGAATAAATAGGTGCTTTTCCGGTTGGCAATCAGTGACTAGTGCCGTGCGTCAGGAATTGGTGCTGGCACCTCAACTGTTTACCATATACATAGATGATCTGGAGGAGGGGACCGAGTATAGGCTAACAAAGTTTGCAGATGACACAAAGACGAGTGGGAAAGCAAATTGCGTGGAGGACACAGAAAGTCTTCAGAGAGATTTGGATAGGCTAAGTGAGTGGGCAAGGATCTGGCAGATGGAGCATAACATTGGTAAGTGTGAGGTTCTCCACTTTGGAAGGAATAATAGTAAAATGGATTATTATTTAAACGATGAAAAATTACAACGTGCTACAGTGCAGAGGGACCTGGGGGTCCTTGTACATGAATCACAAAAACTCAGTTTGCAGGTGCAGCAGGTAATCAAGAAGGCAAATGGAATGTTGGCCTTTACCACGAGAGGGATGGAGTATAAAAGCAGGGAGGTTGTGCTGCAATTGTACAAGGTACTGGTGAGGCCGCACTTAGAGTACTGTGTACAATTTTGGTCCCCTTATTTAAGAAAGGATATATTAGCTTTGGAGGGGGTACAGAGAAGGCTCACCAGGTTGATTCCAGAGATGAGGGGGTTAGCTTGTGAGAACATAAGAACATAAGAAATAGGAGCAGGAGTAGGCCATCTAGCCCCTCGAGCCTGCCCCGCCACTCAACAAGATCATGGCTGATCTGTCGTGGCTCAGTTCCACATTCCCGCCCTCTCCCCATAACCCTTAATACCTTCTCTTATCAAAAACCCATCAACCCGCGTCTTAAAAATATTTAGCGAGGCAGCCTCCACCACCTCAACGGGCAGAGAATTCCAGAGATTCACCACCCTTTGAGTGAAGAAGTTCCTCCTCAACTCCGTTCTAAACCGCCCCCCTTTTATCTTGAGGCTGTGCCCCCTAGTCCTACTGTCTTTTTTGAGCGGGAAGAGTCTCTCCACCTCTATCCTATCCATCCCATTCATCATCTTATATGTCTCAATGAGATCTCCCCTCATTCTTCTAAACTCTAACGAGTACAAGCCCAGTTTATTCAGCCTCTCCTCATAGCTCAACCCCCTCAACTCCGGTATCAGCCTAGTAAACCTCCTCTGCACTCCCTCTAAGGCCAAAATATCTTTGCGCAGGTGCGGCGCCCAAAACTGCACACAGTACTCCAGCTGCGGCCTCACCAATGCCCCATACAGCTGCAGCAAGACCTCCCTACTTTTATATTCAATCCCCCTCGCTATGAAGGCCAGCATCCCATTCGCCTTCCTGACCACCTGCTGCACCTGCAAGCTGGGTTTTTGCGACTCATGCACAAGGACCCCGAGGTCCCTCTGCACCGTCGCCTGCTGCAGTTTTTCGCCCCGTAAGTAATAGTCCTTCCTACCATTCTTCCTACCAAAGTGGACCACCTCACACTTGCCAACATTAAATTCCATTTGCCATTTCCTGGCCCATTCGCCCAGCCTATCTAGATCCTTCTGCAGACTCTCCACACCCTCCGCACAATTGTAGGCTGGGCCTGTACTCACTGGAGTTTAGAAGGTTGAGGGGAGATCTTATACAGACATATAAGATAATGAAGGGGCGAGACAGGGTAGAAGCAGTGAGGTTATTTCCACTTACAATGGAACCAAGAACTAGGGGGCATACCTCAAAATACAGGGGAGTCAATTTAGAACAGAGTTGAAGAGGACTTTCTTCTCCCAGAGGGTAGTGAATCTTTGGATTTCTCTGCCCAATGAAGCAGTAGAGGTTATCTCGTTAAATGTGTTTAAGTCACAGATAGATAGATTTTTAACCAATAAAGGAATTAAGGGTTATGGGGACTGGGTGGGTAAATGGAATTGTACCCACTATCAGATCAGCCATGATCTCATTGAATGGCGGAGCAGGCTCGAGGGGCTAGATGGCCTACTCCTGCTCCTATTTCTTATGTCCTTACAAATTGGTTGGACCTCAAATGTTTGTATCTTTTTCCTGGTGAAAGAAGATGGAACAGAGTATGTCCAGATGCATGTGGTCCTTAATTATGCTGGCTGCTTTTCCAAGGCAGCGAGAAATGTCAATGGATGGGAGGCTGGTTTGCGCGACAGACTAGATAATGTTCACAATCCTTTGTAGTTTCTTGTAGTCTTGCACAGAGCAGGAGCCATATCAAACTGTGATACAACTGGAAAGAAAGCTTTCTATGGTGCATATGTAGAAGGCGGTGAGAGTTGTAGCAGACATGCCAAATTTCCTTAGTCTCCTGAGAAAGTAGAGGTGTTGATGAGCTTTCTTATCTATAGCTTTCACATGGAGGGAGCAGGACAGCTTGTTGGTGATCCTGACACCTAAAAACTTGAAGTTCTCAACCATTCTACTTCATTCCCATTGATATAGGTCTCCCCACCTCTACTTTCAACCTGGAACACCTGACTAGCAAAGATACTTATGTTAGACTTCTATATACTACTTTCAGCCCAGCCTTCAACATCATTATCCCAAAAGAACTCGTCTCCAAGCTCTGGCCTAGGGCTCGGCTCCTCCCTCTGCAATTGGATTCAACCCTTTCTAACCTACAGACCATAATCAGTAAGGATAGGCAACGACTCTTCCTCCATGATTCTCCTCAACATCGGTGCCCCACAAGGCTGTGTCCTCAGCTCCTCACTATACTCCTTATACACTTATGACTGTCTGGCCAAGTTCTGCTCTAAGTCCATTTTCAAGCTTGCTGATGACACCACCATAGTTTATCGGACATCAAATAATGATGAGACAGAGTACAGGAAAAGGATGGAGAATCTGGTGAACTGGTACAACAACGATATTCTCTCCCTCAACATCAGTAAAATGACACAGATAGTCACTGACTTCAGGAAGCATAGTGAAGGACATGTCCTGTCTACATCAATGGGGATGAAGTAGAAATGGTTGAGAGCTTCATGTTTTTAGGTGTCCAGGTCACCACCAACCTGTCTTGGTTCCCTCCATGCTGACGCTATAGTTATGAAAGCCCACCAATGCCTATGTTTTGTCAGGATGCTAAGGAAATTCAGCAAGTCCACTACGATTCTCAACAGTTCTTACAGATGCACAATAAAAAGCATCCTTTCCAGATCTTTCACAACTTGGTATGGCTCCTGCTCTGACCAAACCACAAGAAACTACAAAGGGTTGTGAACATAGCCCAGTCTGTCACGCAAACCAGCCTCTGATACATTGACTCCATCTACACTTACCACTGCCTCAGACAAGCAGCCAGCATAATTAAGGATGCCACACAATCCGGACCCTCTTCCACCTTCTTTGATCACCAATCGATTCAAGAACAGCTTCTTCTCCACTGCCATTAGACTTTTGAATGGACCTCTCTTATATTAAGTTGATCATTCTCTAAACCCTTTCTATGACTGTAACACTACATTCTGCACCCCTTCCTTTCCTTCTCCCCCCCCCCCCCGTGTACCCCATGCATGATACGTTTTGTCTGTACAGCACACATGAAACAAAACTTTTCACTATATAACCAACACATGTGAAAATAATAAATCGAATTAAATCAAATGTCAGATCCATGGATGATCTATCTGAAGCTTTATGCACCCTGTCTGCTGTAACATCATTCTGATCCTCATCCTGCTGTCACTCTGATTGTATCCACATTGATTCAGGTGAGGATTTCACTGAGGTACCATGTTCCCTGCCCACTACATTGTCGCACAGACCTTTGCTGCTACTAAGGATGTCTATCTCTTCGAGTTCCTGCTGTGTCGTATCATGCTGCTGTTCAGGCTGGCTGTGACCATCACTCTCAGTTGTAAGTGCTTGCTCTTCCATTCAGCTTTTCACCTGTAGACGGCCAACTCTGGAATTGTGTACTTGACACCTGCCTGGAGATAATTTTTGTACTTCTGTCTCCATTGTCTTACCTCTAACTCCATGATTGGTCAAGTTCAATCTCGTGAAATTCAATCAGGGTGATAGATTTCATTACAGGAATTCTGAACAGATTCTCTGTTATTCATCTCAATGCTCCCAGTTAGTTCCTTTAACCACGAATAATTATTTGCCCTGGGCAATGTGCGACACTGCTGTGTTGAGAGATTTTGTAGATTTAATTAAATGGAACATTTATAATTGTAATTACATAAGCTTTGTAAACTTAATCAATATACACATTGCCAATGTATTAAAACTTAAGCATTGTAAATTTTATTATTATTTTATTATTTGTTGATGAGATTGATTCCATTGATGGGGGGTGATTTTGAGCCTGCACTCTCTTACTGCAGAAATGGCAGCATGCGTTCAAAATCTGGAGACTGCGATTCACACTGGTGAGTTCCAATCTTCCCAGCCTCTCACCAGTGGAGTGGCAGGAAGCTCAGTTTAATACATTAGCACATCATTAGCAAGCACTCTCTGTGGGACTCTCTCCCCACTTCCCCCCTCCCCACTGCACCGGATATTCAGCGTATCCATGTACAATAGGTTCATCTAGATGGAACCTGTTGTGGGGGTCCCCCTGGGAGCATAAAGGTGAATATAGCCCCTGAGGGAAAGGGACATGGCCAGGAAGTGGCCTGGTAAAGCTTTTTGCCACAGGTTGACACTGCCAGGTTGGCACAATGCCTATGTCAACATGGCTGTCCCAGGGGCCAGCTCAATTGGGAGCCCTAGGGGGAGGGAGTTTGTTCAGATTTGTTTGTCGGTGAGGAATGGACAGAGGAGCAGGATGGCACACCGATCTCTGAGCAATGGGTTTTGCCCACATGTTGAGGTTCCGTCCCTCTGTATAACAGCGTGAAACACTCGCCCTTGATACTTTTGGTGGTGTTGTAAGATCTGGAGAGAAAATTCATCAAGTTCTCTGCAAAGACTCATGCCAATTTTCTCATCGGAAACAACACTCTACCAGATTTTGCCTGAGGAGTTTGTCTCAGGCAGAGAGATTAGGCAGTTTAGGCCTATTACCCCTGGTGAGATGTTTATTTATTAGTGTCACAAGTAAGGCTTACATTAACACTGCAATGAGGTTATTTGGGCCATTAGGTGTGGGCAATAAATGTTGGTGATGCCCATGTCCCATGAATAAATAAAAAAACCTGCCAATTTAATGCAATAGCTTGCTTAGTGGCAAGGAGTTGTTTAAGCTTAACTATTTTTCTGCATTGTGTTGCAGCTCGTGGACCGTAGTAATCACGTGTGGAGGCATTTCAGCCTATGACCAGGTCTCTTGGAATTATAACTTCACCCTGACCTGAACAGATTGAAGCCACATCTGTATTTATTCACACAGCTGGGACAAGCACATGCATTTATGCAAAGTCTATACATGTGCAATAAATTAGTTTACATTTCTGGATCTCGCAGGCAGTGCACTGATATATAAGATAAAGGCAAACTACTGTGGATGCTAGAATCTGAAACAAAAATAGAAAATACTAGAAAATCTCAGCAGGTCTCACAGCATCTGTGGAGAGGGAAGGAACTATTCTCTCTCCACAGATGCTGTCAGACTTGCTGGGATTTTCCAGCATTTTCTGTTTTGTGTGTGAGCATTGGTATGTTCCTTTTTTGTGCTGAAGGTTCAGTTGCAGGGTGCTCTGGAGATCAGTGAGCCAGTGTGACACACCAGTGGAGAAACATGCCATTTGTTAAGTCCCTGAATACTGTTGTGTAGAGCTCTGATGTGCTTAGAGGCAGCTCAAATATGGTTGTGTGGCCCACGCTTCATAAACAGTTAACTACAGTTGTAGTGTTAATGAGTAGTCGTGTTTATGTTTTCCCTCTTCCTTCGCCATCTGAAGCATGTTTCACTCATCATTAGAAGGTGAAGAGGTTGAGAAATGATGAAGTCTCAAAGAAGCAAAGCAAGCAGAAGAGCTTTTTTTAATATTTAAAATTTATTTTATGGAATGTGGGCATCGTTATCTAGGCCGGCATTTATTCTCCATCTCTAGTTGCCCTTGAAAAGGTGGTGGTGAGCTGCCTTCTTGAACCACTGCAGTCTTGAGGTGTACATACACTCACAGTGCTGTTATGGAGTAAGCTCCACAATTTTGATCCAGTGGCAGTGAGGGAATGGTTTCCAAGTCAGGATGGCAAGTGACTTGTAGAGGAACCTCCAAGTGGCGGTGCTCCCAGGTATCTGCTGCTCTTGTCCTTCTATGGTGGTTGTAGGTTTGGAAGGTCCTGTCTCAGTAACCTTGATGTGTTCTTGCAGTGCAGCTTGTAGATGGTACACGTGAGTGCCACTATTTGTCAGTGTGGAGAGATTGAATGTGTGAAATAGGTAACAATCAAGCAGGTTGCTTTATCATTGATAATGTCGAGCTTCTTAAGTGTTGTTGGAGCTACACTCATCAGTCAAGTGGAGAGTATGCTATCACACTCCTGACTTGTGCCTTGTAGATGGTGGACAAGAATTGGAGGGATTGGAAGATGAGTTACTCACTGCAGGATTCCTAGCTTTTGACCTGCTCTGGTAGCCATAGTATTTATATGACTAGCCCAATTCAGTAACCCTCAGAATATTGATAATGTGAGATTCAGTGGTGGTAATGCAATTGAATGTCAAGGGGTGATAGTTAGGTGGTCTCATGTTGGAGATGGTCATTGCTTTTCCCTGTAAGCTTAACTCCTCCCCTTAAGCACATGAATCTGTCAATCAACCTCATCAAAACCCTATCTGAAACCCCAAGGGAAAAACCAAACAAATAAAAATGCATTAAATCAGATTAAAACACATTGAGCTAAAATCAACCATTAGCCGGTATTCTCAGCATGTGAGCTGCCTGGTGCACAGACAAATTGGCACTGTGTAAAACAGAGCTGAATTTCAAACATGCCCCTCACGAGAAACATGATATGAATACATTTCTTAAAGGCACAGTATCTCACACTGTCAATCCCCCTTCCATGCCCACAAAGCAGATGGCACTCCTCACCTTGGGAAACTCCGCACACTCACTCCCTTTTTATCTGTCTCCACTTCAATGCAATATTGGCAGTGACCACTGCTCCCTGTGGTGCTGCCAGTACTGCAGAGCTGCCAGCCTCTGATTCACCAGCAGCTCTCGGAAACAGAATATCTGTCCCACAGCAATGAAATGTTCCTGGGTGGAGCTGGGATCCCTGGCTGCAGTACCGCTCTGCCAATTGGGAATTTAATTCCATTGGGACTTTCAGACTTTCAGAGGTGCCATCAGATTTCACAGTGGGTGTCAGGTCCCTGCCTCTCTCATTAAATTTCACCAAGCTTTTAATGTGACAAAGTATGATATGCCAACCCTTGCAGGGACAAGTTGTTCCTTTGCTGTTTGCAGGACCTGAATCTGGGTGAAAAGTTAATAGACAACCATTATTCAACAGTTCTGTCTCTTTCATCAAAAGATCATTTTTAATTCATAAATTTTCACTTAATTTTACTGACAAAAATATGTTGGTAATGGCTGATACTAAATTACATTTAAATTGAGATAATTGCTTTTAAATAACAATCCACAAACATTGCTTCAGATAGAATCCAATATTTTCATTCGAGCTGAAACACGTTTTTCATATCTTTTATAATCAAATAACTAAGTTGATGAAAAGAGCTCTCCATGTGTAGGTCATGGCTTTGCTGCATGTATCTGTTAGCATGTATTTTAAAATATATCTCCAGGGTAATATTTTGCTAATTGTGCAACTTGGTAAGAAAAACAGGCTTTAAAACCAAACCAAGTTTCTTTATGATCTTTTAAATCCTGCTTTCTTTTTCTGATTGGAAAAATACTTGGCATTTTCACCTGCCTCCAACTATCCCTCTAAGCTTATCTTCAATATTTTTAAACAGAATAAAATGGCTTAAACAAAAAGAAAACATAGAATGCTCCATTAAAAGAAATGATTTTAATCTTCTAGTGATTTTTCTTTTGAGTTGCTTGCAGTAGCATCCAGGAAATTGACGTTTAGTTTTTGATGTCACCAGGGCAACACTGGAAGGTTGGAAATCTGAGTATTATATATACTGCCTCACATTTCTGAATAAATGCTTCACTGTCATCTTAAATTTCTTAAGTTGATATTAAGTGTATAATAAATTCATAGGACTATATTGAGTCAAAACCCTATTCTTTTTGCAGCTCAATAATTGAGTTAGCATGCATATATTAGGTCTAACACGACACACAGAATTTTGAAATGTTTTCAAGTTTTCCATTGAATAATATACTGAAAGAAGGACCTATTTAATTTCTCCATAGTTGTACCTTAAACTGTGAACATTTCACTGAGATAACTGCGTAAAAAACTTGTGAATGGAGGTAGGAAAAAAGAAGTTTCAGACTCTGCTTTTGTTTATATGTGGATTAGTCTTGTTATTACACTGTATGCAACAACATGGTGTGTCACATAAAATTTCATTCACTTCATAAAATACCTTCTTACTCATGTGCAAGGTGTTAAAGGCTTTAAAAAAATGCAAAACCTAAAAATGTTACTGTTTTATTTCAGTGGCATACAAGAAAGTTCTGATTAAATCATTATTTCTATTTTTAGAAATTGACTCTTACCATTATGTGAACCTGAAAAATATTGAATTATTAACACAATGGCTGAATGTTCAATGTCTGTTTGGCAATGGGCTGGGAAGCCAGTTGGCTGGCAAAATGACTAGGGGGAGGTGTTGGGAGGGATGCCCATATCTTCCTGCTGTCCTGACATATTGCCAGAAGTCAGAATTATAACAGATTGGTTCCCCCCCTCCCCGCCCACACCCTAGTGGTCAAATAAGCCCTTTAAGCACTCAATTGATGTTCACTTCCTGCCTCCAAAGGCATTCTGCGCATATCAGAGGGGTCACTGCCACAGGAGGAGGCAGCTGATGGCTTCCAAGCTATCTTTAGTGAAGATCTCCTTAATGGACACTCCACCCTGGTTCCTACAGCCAGCCAAGCTGGGTCCCCTCCTGCTTTTGGCCCCTGACAATGGGACTTGCTGGTAAATTGTAAAAGTCAGTCCTAGGTATTTTCATTAGGCTGGTGTAACTTTGGTGACCAAATCTCATGGTCAAAAGGGACCAATCTGGCACCTTTTAAAAACCTCTTATACAATATTGCTGGCAGAAAGGCTGCTTTCCCAAAGATGAAATAACAAAGCTATCCACTCCCCAGATTCAAGGGAAATATGATTTTTTTACTGAGTTAATAGTCACAATAAATTCTAAGGTGAATATCCATGACTGACTGCCGCAGAATGATCTCCTACTATTGATCCTGTAAATCAATCTGCTGACAACTTGGCTAATACTGAAAGTTGCTTAGAAATGAATACATTTAGAGCTTGAGCATGACTTAGTGATAACCATTTAAGTCCCGACTCAGCCCAATCCTTTCATTAACTGAGATAAAGGCCAAAACACTGCGAATGCTGGAATCTGAAACAAAAACAAAAAATACTAGAAAATCTCAGCTGGCCTGACAGCATCTGTGGAGACTGAATAGAGCCAATGTTTTGAGTCTGGATAACCCTCCATCAGAGAGCCCAATCCTTTCTTTAACTGCTCTTTTACTATTTATGTGTTTATATAAAATACATTTGGATTCCCATTTATGTTGCCTGCAAATCTACACTCTTTTGCTGGAATATTACTGCCTCACCCGCCCTTAAACTGAATATTTTACTGAGGTAACTGTGTTAAAAGCCTGAGAATGAAGGTAGAAAAAAAGAAGTTTCAGACTGTACTTTTGTTTATATATGGATTAGCCTTTTTATTACACTGTGTGCAACAACATGGTGTATCATATAAAATTTCATTCACTTCATAAAATACCTTGTTGCTCATGTGCAAGGTGTTAAAGGCTTAAAAAAAGGCAAAACCTGGAATGTTACTGTTTTATTTCAGTGGCATACAAAAATGTTCTGATTAAATCATTATTTCTATTTTTAGAAATAGACTCTTGCCATTATGAGAACTTGAAAAATATTGAATTATTAACACAATGGCTGAATGTTCCATGTCTGTTGGCAATGGGCTGGAGAGCCTATTGGCTGGCAAAATGACTAGGGAGACGTACTGGGAGGGATACCCATGTCCGCTCCAACACAGGGGCAGGCATGCCAGTAAAATTCTGGCGTTTATCCATTATTTTCTTTTTCTGTTATACTCAGTACTTTTTATATTCAGATTAGTCCTCAACTAAATTATGAACCTAACATTCATCAAAAGACTCTTTTCTCTTTTTCATTTTAATCTTTACATCTTTAGTCATCCAGAGAGCCCTATCTTTGGATACCCTTTCTTTATGCCTCACAGGTGTCTGTACCTGAACTATCATCTCTTGGAAGGAAGGCCCCTTCCCCCCATTGTTGACTTACTGCTTTACATGCCAATTATTGATTCCACTTGGTCTAGATCACTTTTCAGTTCACTGAAATTAGCTCTCCTCCAATTGAGTATTTTTATTTTAGGCTTTTCCTTGCCCTTGTCCAAAACTGCTCTAAATGATGGTTCTTACCTGAATGCTTCACCACTGAAAGATGTTCCATTTCATTCCCCAGAATTCGATACAATGTCTTTCACATTGGACTGCAAGCATCTTGATCCAGGAAGTTCTCTTGTTTACATTTCTGGAATTCCTCCCCCTCTTTGACCTTCATACTATTATTTTCCCAGTCAAAATTGGGAAAGTTAAAGTCTATCTTTTCAATTTGAGGTCTGGTCATTTTTTTTTAATGAAATGCCCAAGTTGGCTGGTCCTGCTATAACTTCCCAGTCCTATGACAATGATTCCTTATTCACTTCAACGGGGAGCAAGACAAGTGTCACGTTTCTGCAGTACAGGCTAAAAAGCTAAAGAGTAGAGCAGCTTGGGAGTTCATTTAAGTAAATGGATGATGTTTATTTGATGAGGTCTCCTACAAAAGGGCACTGTGCCTCTGGATTGTAAAATTTGCAAATCTTACTTCATAAATTTAAGAGATAGGAGACTAATCATGCAAAAATAGAGCTCCCAGTTTTAGATCACATTGCAAAAGTTACTGGAACCAGTCAATCAGGTGATACCCTTTACCTCAGGTGGGTTGGAATACAACATTGATGTTTCAGTGGTTTGGAGCATCAGCTAGGCCCCATTTGGAATACATTGTTCTGTTTTGAAAATTACATCTCAATTTAGTTTATTTATTAGTGTCACAAGTAGGCTTACATGAACACTGCAATGTTACTGTGAAAATCCCCTAGTCACAACAGTCTGGCACCTGTTTGGGTACACTAAGGGAGAATTTAGCATGGCCAGTGCACTGAACCAGCACATCTTTCAGACTGTGGGAGGAAACCCATACAGACATAGGGAGAATATGCAGACTCCGCACAGACAGTGACTCAAACTGGAATCAAAAGACATTGGGAGCAATTCTGCTAACAAAATTTTAAGTGTCCCATTTGCGTAAAAATGGAAGTAACTCGCGTTGTTTTGATAGTGGGATTTTCAAGATGAACCTTCCACACTCTGTGCACTGTAAAGTGCTTCGGGGAGATTCACGCTGAAAATAAGGGGGTGGGACCTATTCCCACCTGAGAGGCTGACAGCATAGCATTATTCAGACCAAGGCGCATGTGGCAACTTGTCAGAGAGAGACTGGCACATGTAAAGTAGCCCCACATTGCCAATCTACTGATCGCTGACCAACCCTGCAACGCTGCTAAGCAGCCCCTCCAATCACCGCCCCCTCATCCCTCCCACCACCTGACTGCTGGCCTCCCAGACATCTTCCGATGTGTTCCCTCCCCGCCAGCCCCAATCTCCCCACCACCCCCCACCCCCCAGTCCTGATCTTCCCGGCAGTCCTGACAGCCCCAGCAGTCCTGACCCATTTCCCCCCAACTCAACGGCGAGCCCTGATCAGCCCCTTATCTCCCTCTGCCCACAAGCCTGGCTGCAGAGTGGATCCTGCCCACTCACACTGATCTCCCCCTTAGGCTCCACCCTCATTAGTCCCTGCCCCTCTCTGGCACTGCCCCCTTGGCAATACCTGATGCCTGGTAAGCAGTGCCAATGTGTCCCTTGAGCAGTGTCAGGGGGCCAGGCTGCCACCACCAGACTGACAATGCCTAGGGGGCACCCTGCTTATCCCTAACCTACTGGGGAGCCTCCATGGCCTGGATTCACTCCAGCCTGGGGATCAGGCTCCCATAAATGGGGAACTGTTGTAAACCCTGCTGGAGTGAACCACTCCTGGTAGGGGTTGGCGGGGCGGGGAAGGCTAGCAGACCCAGAGACTTTAGTCCCAGGCTCGATAATGATAGTAAAATCAAAATTTAACTATTTAAATTGACGACTCTGGAAATCCTGTCCACGGAAATACACGGAGGAGTCTGCTAAACGGCTGATGCCAGGAGCATTGTCCCCACTGGACTGTGGTTTGGGGACAGCAGGAATTTTCAACATGACAGATTTTTGCAAGATAGGGATTTGATTTGATTTATTATTATCACACATATTGGTATACTGTGAAAAGTACTGTTTCTTGCGTGTCGTACAGACCAAAGCATACCGTTCATAGAAAAGATGTGTGAAAAGGTGCGCACTTGGATTTGAGGCAGAAGATGTAAGAAGCCGAAATCTGTAGGATGGTAAAACATACTGGGTTGTGGTGGGGTGGGGGAGAGCTGACAAGTTTATTCATGTTCCTGTGATCGGCATGAACATGGTTATTTACAGGTCTGAATTTATTTAAATGCATGTAACTAATCTTTATCCGCGTGCTCTCAACACTTGAGTTTGTGACAGTTTAATTTCCCAACCCGTGTCTGTGAGCTCAAACATGAACCTGAGGGCGAAAGGGCTGCCAACCAGGCTACTGTTGGGAGTTAGTTTCTCAACGCATTGCCGCGGTACATTTTCAAATTCAAATTGCACAACAAGTTGGTGCCTGCTCTGCTCAGAGATACCGTATTTACACAAAGGCGACAGCGTTTGATTTTGCTTTGTTTTGTTTTGAAAACGGGGAACCTGTTGTTATTATATAATGCCATCTGAAACTGACCTTAGAGAAATGTTGTGCCAACGTGAGCACTTTGTGTTTAACACTGAGGATCGCCCATTCATACATTTCAGCTGGACAGCCTGTTGCATTTGTACAGATTGGACAACTGTGAGATCTATTGCAAATCCTTATTTCAACTGAACACACACACAGACACAGCCCGGCAAACCATTGTAGTTTTGCCGAAAGTAGGTAGGATTGAACGTATTTTGTGTGTCGACCGATTTTTTTTTTGTTTAAGATATGCCGAGGGGAGTTGGATGGGTTTGGGGAGGAGGGGGTAGGGGGCTCAAACTCCGCCTACAGCATGCACTCGGGATTTTCCATCCCCTCTGCCTATCCAACCCACGTTCAAGTTTGAAAGCGCGCAATCCCCGGCTCCTGGTGCACCAGTCAGTGTGTGTGTGCCAGGGCTGGCTGGATTGGCCGGCGCCCCTTTCTTATGGTCAGCGATTGGTTCCAAAGTAGCGGCAAATAAAAAGTGCGGAAAAGAGAAATACCTCTCCCTCTCACTCTATATATATATTTATAGATAACACCTCGAGGAGGGAAATATAGGAGCAGCCCGCTAAACTGCTTGCAACGCCCGGCAACGCACCCCCTTCCCCAAGCAGCGCCTGACAAGACTTGAGACAAGAGCAGACAATGGGGAACAGCAGCTCCAGCTTACTGACCCGCTCCAACTGGAACAACATCAACCTGGCCAGCAGCAGCAGCAGCAGAGCTGGGCTGCACTATCACCATCACTGTGAGTTTAAGCTTCATGTAATTATACCCTCCGTCCTCCATCCCTCCCTCCTTTCCTCATTATGTTGCTGCTGAGAAGCCACTCTGCCACTGCACCCGTCTTTGCCTGTGATATTTATAGTCTGTGACCCTCAGTTGCTAAGTGATGGCAAGGGTTTGGTGCTGGTGGCGTTGGAGAGAGAAATGTACCAGTTGTTGGGCAATGGGACTGAAAGATGGGCAAATTCATGATGGGCACCGCCTTGAGAGTTTTCATTGAGAGCAAGTTGGGGGGAAAAATCCCCCCCCCCCCCATACACTTCATTTGAAATATTGGCATCGCGCCGCCCGCCAGCGCGGTTTAGTTGCTGTTTATTGTAAGAAGTAATGTCAGAGTTCATTACAGCTGATAACGTTTCCTTCCTTCCCAAGGTCCTAAAGGTAGCCGGGCGCAATCCAGCTCCGTGAGGAGGGAAGTGTGTAGGTGGAGGCACATTATTTAGTAGCAATTCCAACAATAAGATTTCCTTTACACAGCCGAATCGACTCATCCAGATGATTATCGGACGTTCCGAAGTACGCAGCGTTCAATTGTGTACTTCGAATAATTTGTAAATTTTACTCCATACTGACTGCTCAAATGAGAAAGCGCAATTAGAAAAACAATACAAGAGGGGAAGGCAAGGGAGGTGGGATCAGCTAAGTTGTTCTTGGTGAGAGCTAGCATGGCCATGACAGGCCGGGTAGCCTCCTGTGCTGTAACCATTCAATGATTCTGTGACAACATAACTTTTTCAGCAACTCAATTGGTCTGAGTATTATGGTGTGTGCTTTCATTAGTTGTCCAAATTAATGGGTGACTATTGGCATTATTTAAACATAATTTTCTGTATTAATTAAAACCCAAGGTTCTCTTTGATCATATGCCAAGCAAGAACTGCAGTACACTTCACCAGGTTGTCCAATACTACAAACAAATATTTTGCATAATGGAATTTAATTAAATATAGGGTGGAGGGAGAAACATGCTTGCTTGTCAGCTCACATGTCTGATAACAATCTCTATCCCCATAAACCTGCACATTTACCATGGCTAATTCACCTAACATGTACAGTTTTGGACTGTGGGAGGAAACCAGAACATTCAGAAGAAACCCACACAGACACAGGGAGAATAAGCAAGCTCCACACAGTTACCCAATGCTGGAATTGAACCCAGGCCCCTGGCACTGTGTGGCAGCAGCACGAACCACTGTGCCACAATTGCATCCATATTCATCATAGATCATAGAACCCCACAGTGAAGAGAGGCCCTTCGGCCCATCGAGTCTGCACCAACCACAATCCCACCCAGGCCCTACCCCCATATCCCACCTGCTAATCCCTCTAACCTAAGCATCCCAGGACACTAAGGGCAATTTTAACATGGCCAATCAACCTAACCTGCACATCTTTGGACTGTGGGAGGAAATCGGAGCACCTGGAGGAAACCCACGCAGACACAAGGAGAATGTGCAAACTCCACACAGAAAGTGACCCGAGCTGGGAATTGAACCCAGGTCCCTGGAGCTAGGAAGCAGCAGTGCTAACCACTGTGCTACCGTGCAGCCCGCACGGCACATATTGCACCATTAATGCACCAAACTGTCCCAAGGTGCATTAAAGGGGCACTATAAAATATGACACTGAACCACTTAAGGAGACATAAGGCTGTTGATCAGAAGTTTGGTTAAGGAGATAGGATTTTCAATATTGTCTTAAAGGAAAAAAATCATTGGCAGGTCAGCATTTATTGCCCTTCCATAATTGCCCTTCAGATGATGGTGCTGAAGGAACAGCAATATAACTCAAAGTCAGGATGGTAGGTGGTTTGGAGTGGAACTTACAACTGGTGGTTTTTCCAAGTGCCTGTTGTTCTTCTTCTTCCAGGTTGTGAAGGCTGTTGTAAAGTTGAATGTTATCTCATGAAGAAGTCCCCAGACCTGTATGGTTGAACAAAACCTGTTTATTTAACATATATATAGGATTCAGGTCTGACTAGGTCCTACTTACATACCAACTTCTACCAGACTCAGTACTACATTCTACTATTCCCATGCGACATTAACCCTTACAGTTCTGGACATCCTAATATTACCCCTCCCCCAAGCTATGACTGGAGGAATGGTAACCTTAACTGCTTTGGGCTGACGTTGTTGAACTGGAGTTGAAATTATAATACATGGATGTTTTAATTATTTGGGTTCTGCATCTGGTTTCAGTTCTTGCGACCCTTAATGTTATATTTTTTCTTTGTTGACAATCTGTTTTCCTGGGTCAGATATTTCAAATTTATCCCTCAGCTTCCGTAGGGAATGTTTGCGTCATTCATTCATTCATGCAGTGGGCTTGGCTTTTCTTTCTCAATAGGGTCGACCATGCAGTTCCTGAAAGTGAAGTTTACCTCCCTTACATGTGTATGTTTCTCATGTTTGAGCTCAGCCTGCAGTTTGACATCTAATGCTGCACTCTGTTTTCTTCATGTGCACATATACTTCCCCAAGTTTTGTCTTGGTGAGTTGGTGGTAACTTCTCTCCTGCTCCGGGAAAAACTTCATGTTGTGTGCGTGAGCTTGAAGCACCAGATTCATTGCTGTAGTTTATCCTGCTTTTGTGACAGCAGCTGTTTAACTCTTGAATTTCGGGCGCACCCCTCTGCTTCTCCTTCTCCTCTGCTTTAAGTACATTGATGCTCATCTGCAAAGAATTTTGGTGGATCCAATTCAGGTGGGAGCTATCAAATAAATGGCAGAGCCATCAGGAGCATAAACACACAGAGAGATCTGGGAATACAGGTCCACAGATCCTTAAAAGTGGCAGCACAAGTAGAAAGGGTGATGAAGAAAGCATATGGCATGCTTGCCTTCATCGGACGGGGCATTGAGAATAAAGGTTGGCAAATTATGTTACAGTTGTCTAAAACGTTGATTAGGCCACATTTGGAATACTGTGTCCAATTCTGGTCATCACACTACCAGAAAGATGTGGAGGCTTTGGGGAGGGTACAGAAAAAGTTTACTAGGATGTTGCCTGGTACGGAGGGTATTAGCTAGGAGGAGAGATTGAATAGACTGGAATTGGTTTCCCTGGAAAGACAGAGGCTGAGGGGCGACCTGGTAGAAGTTTATAAAATTGTGAGAGGTATAGAAAGAGTGAACAGTTGGAAGCTTTTTCCCAGGGCAAAAATGACAATTACGAGGGGCACAAGTTCAAGATAAGGTTCAGTGGAGGTGTGCTGGGGGAAGTTTTTTACACACAGGATGGTGGGGGCCTAGAATGCACTGTCAAGTGAGGTCAGTTACGTTACCACATTTAAGACTTATCTTGATAGACATATAAACAAATGGGCAACAGAAGGATATAAACAGTTGGTCTATATGTGATTGGCACAGGCTTGGAGGACCGAAGGGCCTGTTCCTGTGCTGTACTGTTCTTTGTTCTTTTTTGTAACTGAATGGTGGTGATTTAACCTGAGGGTTACCTTATTTTTGGCAAGGGGCCAAAGGTGTGAAGGTGGGGCCTTCATGGATAATCTTAGCCAGTAAAATAATTGAACCCACGATGTTGGTGTTGCTCCACATCACGAACCAGTTGGGCAGCCAACTAAACTAACCAATCCCCTTGTAGTTAACCAAAGACATGTCTGCTCAGGAGAGAAGAAGGTTAATTGTGGATGATGTGTGGAAGTTTTTACTATTTACTTGTTGTCATACCAGAGCGACTGAGTGGTGAAGTTAGACCGTTGTACAGAGCAACTTCAACAGTCCGGCTTAAAAAGCAATGAAAAGCCAAAGATAAGATTCCGGGGCAAGGCAAGAAACAATACCCAAACAAAACACAAGATAATGGTGCTGTGGAGCCAAAAGACCTTGGCACGAGCAGTGTCTATTAATCACAAAGAATGTGGTGATCACACAGAAAAAGAAAACTCAAGCCCACTCTATGAATCATGCCCATGGCTGGTAGTTGGATTTCTCTAGACCCACACAGTGGTGTGTCCATTGTCAGTAGCCAGAAGTCTTTTAGGCATGTTTACTGATCTGACAAGCCTGTCCCACTGGCTCCTGTGTCTAACTTTGAATTTGTGAGGTGACCATTTACAAATATATCAGCATTCTAAGGTGTGAATCTGTGATCTTTAATTTCTCCCAAGAAACATTGTTGGATGTCATATTGGTGTTGCTCACCTATCTCATGGACTCATTTGGGATTCTCCATATGTCTCCAAGTTATGGACATACACATCGTCTCAAAGTGTCTGAGGTGCTTGCAGTGAAAACACTGCACAATAATTGCTGGACATTGCTTACATCTGTGAGGTCCTTTGGCTCCAAAGCACCAACATTGTCGGCCCCCATCTTGTGTTTTGCTTGGGTATTGTTTGCTTTGCCCTGGAATCATTTTGCCCTTTTGTTGCTTTATGAACCAGACTGTTGGCATTGCTCTGTACAACAGTTTAACTTTGCCACTCAAAATGGTTTGGTTTTGCTGGCAGACTTCAAATTGCCTGTCGAATCGGATGTTTTTTT
This sequence comes from Carcharhinus amblyrhynchos, assembly GCF_965287045.1. Classification (NCBI taxonomy): domain Eukaryota; kingdom Metazoa; phylum Chordata; class Chondrichthyes; order Carcharhiniformes; family Carcharhinidae; genus Carcharhinus; species Carcharhinus amblyrhynchos. The sequence goes on from NC_137336.1 coordinate 45,761,285, forward strand.
CTAAAGTCAGATCTTCTTTAGATTGGAGTACATCCAAAAGGATATCATTGTCCAACCCCACTGATATTTGGTCTCTTATAAGTTCTGATTTAAGGTCAGGTCACCATAGTAACAGCCTTCAGTCAATCTGTATAACTCATTTATGAATGAGTTTAGGGCTTCCCCAGGTTTTGGGACTCCCTTGTTAAATTTTGCTTCCTCCAAAATATTATTGCATCTTAGGTTAAATAGGTGTCAAAAGATTTCATAATCTCTTCAAAGTTATCAGAAGATTTATTTATTCCTTGTCTGGCAATTGTGTCATTGGCTATTGGACCTACTGAATATAATAGTGTATTCACTTGTTTGGCTTTGCTTTATTTTTCAAGTCTGATACTTTCATATATCATAAAGATCTTCATACTGTCCAATTTTGCACCTGATCTCAATTAGTTTGGCAGTATTGATTTATCATCCATGGTTGTTTTTAGCATAGGGGAATACAGCTTTAATTTCTTTTTAAATGCTGCAGGAATTATTTCATTTCTCTTCACTTGCTTGTTGGGAGATGGTGAGCTCCCACCACGGTTACATAGCTGTTTTAAACTTCAACAATTCTTTTGAATGAATTGCTTTGGTCAGCTAGTCGCTTTCAAGCTTGCAGAATCAAATTGAAGTCAATCTTTTCCCTGACTTCCCTCTAAAAAAAAATGCTTTTGTTCACGTGTGTTTACCATGTGTTGTGGCACTAAGTCTGGAGCATCCTTCCAGTCAAGCTCATTAAACCTACTAGTCTGTCAGTGCTGCCCTATTACTGAACCAAAGTTAAAAGTTTAGTTTAGTCTTTTTTTGGAGTTCGCTCACCTTTTTACGATCTGGCAAAGTCAAAGGTCCTTTGACTTTGCTTTCAATCGTTCTGGAAATGGACCTCCACGTGCTCCATTGTGTATTTGAGGTCTTCAATTTAGACACACTTCACTCAGGTCAGACTGCAGTTTCTTTATTCCTTCATTCTTAGGAATTTTGTGGTCTTTCACCTGTCGCCTCCATTTTGTGGTTGTTATTTCATGAAGCGGTCTAGAGGTTTGTATGATTGAACAATTGCTGTTTATAAATAACTCATTTCTATACAATAAAGATTTATAGGATACATTCTGGACTAGATGCTGAATTCTATCAAACTCATTTCTATGCTCCACTACTCCCATATGACTCTCTCCATCATAACACGGATGGTACTGTTTTCCCAATCACCCGTTAACTCATGCAGTCCTAAGCATCCTAATACAATAGAGGCCACAAGGAACTGCCAAAGCAGCCTCGATAAGTTGCTGTAATGGATCTTGTATACCACTGTTTCTCAGTGGTAGAGGCAGTGAAGATTTAAGGTGGTAGATTGGACACCAAGTAAGCATATGGTTTCGTTCTAGATGGTGCTAAGTTTCTTGAGCGTTGTAGGAGCAGCACTCATCCAAGTAAGTGGAGGGTATTCCATTACACTCCTGGTTTGTGTTTTTCTGGTTGACAAGCTTTGGAGAATGAGGAAGCAAGTTACTCACTGTGGAGTACCCAGTTCTGACCTTATTTTATGGTCCCAGCAATTATATGCCTGCTCCAGGAAGTTGCTGGAGAGGGATTTAGCAAGTGTAAGCATTGAACAAAAGATGAAGGTGGTTAGATTCTCTCTTGCTAGTGGTGTTTATTGCCTGGCACATATGAGGCATGGATGTTACTTGCTATTTGTCAGTCGAAGTCTGAGGAAAGTTTAAGTCTTGCTGCATGCGGGTACAGACAGCTGCATTACCAAATAAGTTGCAAATGGAACTGTTGGCTGTGCAGTCATCAACAACCATTCCCACTTCTGACCTTATGATGAAGGAAAGTTCACTGATGTAGTAGCTGAACAGCTGTAGGAGCCTCCTCCTCAGGATAGTTGTTCATTCCCATTCACAACTGGGATGCAATAGAACTGTAACCTTGGATTTGATCAGTTAGTTATGGGATTGCTTAGCCCTGTCTATCACATACTGCTTGTACTGTTCAATTTACATGTGGTCCTGTACTGTAGCTTCCCACTTTTAGGAATGCCTGCTGCTGTTTATGGCACACTGGCCTGCACTCCTCAGTGAACCAGAGTTGATTCCCTGGTCTGAGGGTAAAGGTAGAATGAGTGATGTGCTGGGCCATTAGGTTGCACATTAAGGCGGGATAGAATTCTGCACCTGTTGATGGCCTATAGTGCCTCATGGATGCCCAGATTTCAACTTGTTTTGAATCTGCTCCGTTTAGCACAGTGGAACTGCCATACAACACTGAGGTCAAACCAGACTGTTCATAGCTGTGGCATCCTATTTGATCTTGAGCCAAGCTTCCAAGCCAATATCCTCTCCATCACCAAGATCACCTATATTTGCTTTCATACCATTATCCAACTTCTTTCCCTCCTTAACCTATCTGTTGTTAAGATCCTCATCCATGCCTTTGTTACTTCTTGATTCAACTATTCTCCTGAACGGCCTTTCACCTTGTATCCTCTATAAACTTGAGCTCACCCAAAACTCTGCTGCTCCCATCCTAAATACTGTTAATCCATTGTCCCTGGTCCTATTGACTTAAATTAGTTTCAGACCCGGCAATAAGTCAATTTTAAAATTCTCATTTTTTTTTTCAAGTCCCTCCCCTTCTCTGTAATCTGCTCGAGCCCTACAATCCTCAGAGCTATCTGGATTCTGCCTTTTGCGCATCCTGAATTTAATTGTCTTACCTTTGGTGGCAGTATTTTTAACAGTCTGATCCCAGAATTCTGGAATTCTCTCTCTGCACCTTTCTTTGTTTCTAACACTCCTAAGGTGTGCCTTAAAAGCTACCTCCAGTCAAGCTTTTATGGGGCTTGGTGTCAGATTCCCACTAAGTGCTTTGGGATGTTTTACTGAGTTAACGGCACTACACAAATGCAATTTGTTGTTGAATATTCTTAATTCCTCGCAGTTGGAGAGAGCAGGTCTATTTTTACAAGTTGTTGGCAGTACAGATGGAAACCTCTGATTGGATTATGGCTTGTAGGCGTTTGCTGATGTTGAGTCATTCTAATCATTGACTGATTTTTCTTTCAATAGTCTCCTGAACCTAATGAACCATAGGATTCTACTGCACAGAATGAGACCATTGGCTCCACATGTGTGTCTTGGCTCCTTCCTGGAGGATTCTGAACAATTTATTAATTAAACTGATTATTGTTCCATTAGTTCTCAGCTACTGTAGATATTTCATTTTTCAATTTTTGATAGTGTATGAGGTACTGCTAAATTATAATTATATTAATTTCCCTTCCGTTCCCTCCAATATCCCTGTCCTGGCTGCTGCTTTTAATAAATTGTCATTGTATCTATTGATAGAGTCACAGAACCCCTAAAATACAGAAGAATGCCATTTGGCCCATCTGGTCTGTACTGATCACAATCCCATCCAAGCCCTATTCCTGTAACCCCACACATTTACCCTGCTAATCCCCCAACACTAACACAATTTAGCATGGCCAATCAATCTAACTCGCATATCTTTGGACTGTGGGAGGAAACCAGAGCACCTGAGGAAACCCACGCAGACACAGGGAGAAAGTACAAACTCCACACAGACAGTGACCCGAGGCCGGAATGGAACCTGGGGCTCTGGCGCTGTGCTAACCACTGAGACAGCATGCTGCCCATTTCAAGCAGATAGTTAGATAGTTACCACAGGTCTACAAAATTGGCATCATATTAGAAATGAACATTGATATTGATCCTGATGCTGATGGCGATGAAGAAAGAATTACTTTATCAAATGTTGCAGATTTCCAGTGTTAAGACCACCAAAGTAATTTTTTGCTGTTGATCAACTGCTATGAACTAGAAGGGATCTGTCATAACTCTGGACCTTTTTTTTTTCTCTCTTAGGAACAACATAATTATATCTTTGTGGCACTTTTAAAGGATTTTAAAAATATTGTCTTCTTGGGGAGTCAAAGTTTTGTAAGAGCTCAAGTTACTTGATTCAACTTTATGTTTAAAGTTTCAAGAGATCTGATGCAAATTTCTTGGCTCTGCAGTAGATATTCTCATGGGTACAGCTTTACTGATTGCTCCCATAAGTGAACTTTATGTTGCTTAACATCCAGAAGGCACTTTTTGTGTCCAACATTTCATTAAGCAATTGAATATCCTGAAAATAATGAACAAATTTGTGCGTTTTCCTGTGCAGAAAGCATTTGAGTGAAACTAGACCAATTTTAAACTGACAAACTAGGTTAGTTTATGTAAAACGGTTTCCAGTGAGCTGTATTTATTTCCTCAGGTCCTTGTATCACAAAAGAAAATGCGCAGTTCCATCTCCTTTAATGGCTAAAGTCGCGAACAAATCAACTTCCCTTAAGCCAACTCTTACACATGCCTCTCATTATACTTGCATGTATTCATACCAAGGCCTGGAGTCACTCAATATCTGATTGCAGAGAGAGGAAAATCTCCCTGGACTCTCCAGGCCAGAGAGAGTTGTAGACATACTCAGATAATGCTCCAAACCTTTCCTTGACTATCATCAACTTATGAAATTCCTTTCTTGGTTGAAAAGATCCAGCACCTGTCTTGTCCCCTCTACTAAGCGCCTTGCCAAGTGCGGAGAATAAAAAAACCATTTGACCAGAAAATTTGAGGATGAGCTACAAATAATCTCTGTTGTCTCAAAGCTAATGTGACATGAAAGTAAACAATCCGATACCTGTGTTGATTCTTCTGCTTGGTATTTCTCACTGTGAATCAATATAATCAGCACCTTAAATGGTCTTTATATTCCTAAGTTAGCCTTTGTGAGATAAGTCTAATGGTAGCAATATTGTAAAATAGATTAAAACAAAATTCCTCTCAGAGCATACAGATTAAAGTTTTGAAATGTTAGAATGTGAGGAAAACAAATCAGGATTAAAAGTAACTTTAAAATGCGCTCAAGAAACACCTGAAAAAGTATAAATTATTGTTTCAGATGTACCATTACTCTTTCTCTTTATTTGCTAAGATTTTGAAGTTTTTCATTCTATTGCTAAAGTTTTTGGGATTTTGCAGGTGCAGAGTTTGGATTTAAAAAGGAGATAGACCATCATGAGGAACAGTCTTAATTTTTATGTTTAAGTGTTGTCTTACGATATCTTTTTCACAAGATTAAAATCTTCATTAGTTCGAATATACATGTAAGTAGCCTGACAACACCAGGTTAAAGTCCAACACGTTTATTTGGGCTCTCGGAGTGCCGCTCCTTCATCAGGTGAGTGATGTACATGGAATCACGTGTGTACATAGAATCACAGATGTACATGGAATTCATTACTTCAACCTTTTTAACTTACTGGCTGACATTTTAAAAACTACAAGAGCTGGGGTGTTTTCTCACTGTCCTTATATTTCTCGAACCAGACTAAATGCAGACTGAGAGATAAATACCTCCCTTATTTGCAAGTTGTAATGGTCCTCGATTAGATGAATTTCAAAGAATGTCAGCCTGCTTTCTAGCAGACCTCATACAGAGAACTGTTCACACTTTGCTATTAAATTGTTTGACTCAGTTTGCAAAGATGATGCTGGTGTTGCCAGCATTCTGATGGTGAAGCAGTGAAATCATGTCACTAAATTGCTGCATTAATGTATTATTAAGAAGTACCTATTTTGTTGGTTTTGAATGAAAAGTAAAAGAATGATGCTGCTGGTAACGTGACTTGGGTGCACATGGAATAGCAAAATTATATTTTTACTTGACGAGTTTGCTTTGGTTACGAACCTTTTTAACCAAGTCTTAAAGTCAATCACTGTTACAAAAACAAGCTATTTCCCAGAATGGAAGAGTCAGTTACTAGGGGGCATATGTTTAAGGTGCGAGGGGCAAGGTTTAAAGGAGATGTACAAAGCAGATTTTTTTACACAGAGAGTAGTAGGTGCCTGGAACTCATTGCCAGGGGAGGTAGTGGAAGCGGACATGGCAGTGACTTTTAAGGAGCATCCAGACAAGTACATGAATAGGATGGGAGTAGAGGGATATGGTCCCCGGAAGGGTAGGGGGTTTTAGTTGAGTTGGGCAGCATGGTTGATGCAGGCTTGGAGGGCCAAAGAGCCTGTTCATGTGCTGTAATGTTCTTTGTTCTTTGTAACCAGTGGGCCCAATTTTACTAAACGGGCATGAAAACTTGGTAAAGGCGGATGTGAGGCGATTAGCATGATCCACGCCCACAACTGCACAGATGTGCACCTTACCAAGGCCCAAAAATGGCACGATCCGAACCACACCCGAAACGAGCACAACAGCGATTTGAATCAATGGGCCCAATTTACCAGCACTTCCCCCTTTACCATTGCGTTTGCCCATTCAGATTCGGAGCGAAAGAGACATGCTTGGCAAAGGTCTGTTTTGGGCATTCCAGTTTCTGAAGAGGTAAGTTCAGAGCTTCCAGTGGATCTCTGACTCAGATTGGTGGGGGGAGGAGGGCAGCTGGCCAGATCATTCTCTGGGGGTGGGGAAGGCAATCATTCTCTGATGGGGGGGGGAGGGAGGCCTGATTATTCTCTGATTGGGGGGGGGCACGGTGGAGGGACGCCAGATGGATCTCTAGTGGGAGGGAGGGGGGCAGGGACTGGGGAACTGCTGCCACTCTGCGGGTGATTGGTGGGGGAGGGGGGAAGTCGGGCAGAAGGTCGCGATCAGTCTGGGTAGTAGGGAGGGGTGGATAAGGGGGACAGTTATGTTGTAGGGGTGGGGTCAAGTCTGTGGGGCAAATGCTCCCGCTTTTTGCTCCTGGACTGCTTCATCCATCTTTTTGTGGCCTGGGAGCAACGTGACAGGGGTGCGTTTTTCAAATTTTCTTTTCATTGCGTATGCACAGTTCAATGCTCCAATCGGAGCTACAGCACTCCGGGCGAGATGAACTCTGCCCACAGCATAATTCAGATTTGCGACTTTTTTTCAGGCTGAGTGCGTGTGGGGGCACCTGAGAGCAGATTTCCAAGTCGGACCTGAATTGCGCCCAGATTCAGCACTTAGAATGAAAATGGCAAAATCGGGCCCTTTGTATCATTCAAATTAGATCCATAATTGTAAATCCGATTCCTCAAACTGTATGTTTGCAAAGAAGGATCAAGTTACTTTTGAACAGACACTGATTTTTCACTGTTTAATGTGTGATTACCATTTTGTTTTTGAATTGAACAACCCATGGGAGTGTGTGAAAGGGTTAATAAATGATAGGAGTTGGTGGAAAACAGTCAAACTGTTTCGAGAGTTGATGGGAATAAATAAGGTAGAATAACTTACTCCGTAGGCAGAAAAGATTACATGGAAGGAAAATAAACTATTTCAGAATAGCTCAGCACTGAATTGTGACTTATTTATTCATCCAAGAAGTTAATAGTAGGCACTGGTATAAATATATGATAACATTACTTTCATCTTAGTTTATTTTCTTCATTGTTTAATAGACGTGTTTCATATTTTAAATTTGAAATAAGATCTGAAGCGAAACAGTGCCTCTTTTGAAAATACTGGAAACTAGCAAGGATAAATTCCAGTGGCTTAGCAGTAATTATTTGACTGGGTTTGTGTTCCTTATCATGATCACAATCATAGGATAACTTTTTGAAAGTATGGACGCTAGTGTCAGAACAAACCGAGATTCAGGATTGATCCCAACATTGTGATCCCTCCACCATCCCAGCAGTTCTGATAGGAGGGATTTTCATGTCTTGAGGAGCGGGACAGCATGGGCCTGAGGCCTGAGGGGGATACAAAAATGAATCAATGCTGAAACAGCCAGGTTCAAAGGCCTGCTTCCACTCCCAGAAACATTAGTCCTGTTCTTCATTGCCATCCATGGCTTCCCAAATAATGTAAAATCTGAAGACCACTGTAGAGCATTCCAATCTCATTCTCTTATCCAGCTCACATCTTACCCCTTACCCTCTTAATCCATAACCTAGAATCCGCTTTCTAAACTAAATTTATAAGCCCTGTGATAACGTTTAGGAGTAGTTGAAAAGTTCATAAATCCATCAAATTAAACAGGCATCACTTGAATAGTCACCCGATAAATCATTCCCATATTTAGAAGCTTATAAATCTGTCAAAACCATCAGATACACATTCCATAAAGCAGCAGAATACTCTGACAGTACAATTCAGAAACATTGGTGCACTGGAAGGCAGCCAAGCCATCAAATGTGTATTTCCCAGTCCAGGTAAATAAGTAAACATTGCACTTTAGAAGCCATTAACGCCGTTGAAGGATGTCAAAAGCTCATACATCTGTCAAACTTTGCATATAGCCAAACACATGGCTGAGCTTGTCTGCAAAGACCAAATGACAGCAATGGGGAGACTTTGAACAATTAACTCTGGATCTCACACTGGATTAGTCTTTCAATATTGTACAATGTGGGAAGCACTTTGTCTAATAAATGATCTGCTCTTTGGGCAGGATTTTACAGCCTGATTCGCCCCCTAACTGTATAATCCCATCCAATATCGATGGACATTCCCATGTTCTGCTCCTCACCCACTCCGATTCCCTTGGTAGGCAGGGTGGTAAAATTCCAGCCTATGTATTTTACGACATTTCAGCTTTTATGGGGTTGGTTTGCCAGTTGTCAGAAGTAACAACCTGGCAAACACATCATTTAATGTACACTTACAGTTTCCGATTACAGCACTGTCATCACTCACTTTAATAAATATAGAAAAAAGCTCAAACTACAGCATTTCATGATGAACTGTAAAAGAGGCAACAAAATTTTTACTCATCTTTTGTACTCTGCTTGCATCCAACTCAAGATTCATATCTTCATTCCAAGGGTTTGATTTGGGAGAGCTTAACTGTAGCTACCTCATTGAAAAGTCCAGATGTTCTAAAATGTCTGCTTCTACAGTGGTGCCAGCAACTTCTAAACAACATTGTGCCAGGTTTTCCAACTTCCCCTTTCCTGCCCTGTTAAAAATGGCTGAGGATGGAAACAAAGGAACTGCTTCCGCTTTTGCTTCTTTGTGGTCATTTTGTTCCAAACTCATTCCCTTTGATCCCTTTTCAGGACCGCAAAATCCCAGCTTTGGACTCTTCCATGGAAGTGATCTAAGATATTACAGCCAAACAATAATGAGCAGGAAGGATATAAAAAGCTCCAAACTATGACAAAGGATTCTCTGGAAATGCAAGGATCAGAGTTCAATGGGGCACAGAAAAGAGTGACGTTAAATGTGGGTTCATTTGATGTTGCCACTGGGAGACAAAAAAATAGAAAATGGTCTATAAGCCCAGCAATCACATACCTTATCTTAGAAACAACAACTAAACCAGAATATTTCAAACTTATTAAATTAAGTGAAGTTAAAAATAAATGGCAGAACATTTAAGCTATGTTGAAGCAAAAACTGTTTCCCAGCTGTAATTGTGGTTACATTTTGGCACGGCCTGCAGTATTAACCATTATTGCTACTACTACTGTGCGCGTTGATGAACATTTCGATGTCAAATTTGCAGTTTTTCAGCCAGTTGGCAGCCTCCTCATCAGCCTGGTGTAGGGCAGTGGGACCGTCACTGAAGCACAGGTTGGAGCACTTGTTGATTACACGGTTTGCACTTCGCCACGGTTACACAAGGGTGAGTCGTCAGGGGAAGAGGTCGTTGCAATAGGGAAAATGCCACCCTTAAAATGCAAATTGCACATAGCTTTTTCTCATTTGTGTGTTACTGAAGAGGAAAGAAAGTAGGACATTGTTATACTTTGCATTAAACTGCTGAGCTGATTTTGGTGTGGGAGGTAATTCAGAATTTCAAGTATTTTACTGGATGTCGTAGCCTTGAGCTGAGCCTCAGCATGTTATTGTGCATCAGTGATACTAAGTTATGCAGTATTGGATTTGGAATTGCATACGTTGGGGCAATAATGAAAAGGCGCTAGTCTGCATCCAGGTTTGATTCAATCTTTACAGTTAAGAATATATAACCAACCTCTGTCCCGGAGACCCAAAGGAATTAAGATGAGACTTCAACTGAAAACAAGTTTTTTCTTGAAAAGGATAGTGGGCTACTGCCCATGCAAGTCTGCAGTAATATCAATTCGTAGATGCATTTTCAGTCACAAGTAAAGTATAAATTTAAAGGCCGTACAGTAGTTTAAACATTCTGAAATGCTTCTAAGACTTGATAGTAAATAATTCAATGTTGGAAGGAAGTTAATTGCATCTGGAAGAGCAGGCAACCTTTTAGAAGAACAGAAATCTACTGATAATTAATGAAGCAAGTAATACTTTGCAAAATAGATCCATGAGAAACACAAAACAGAATGCAAATGAAATAAATGGCTCTCCTTCCAAGCGGTTGTTTGCTCTTATGGCATTTGATGAGTCAGTTTTCTGAGATTCTTGGCTGATGTCAGATATCAGACTGTGTGTCTTGGAGACCTGAAATAACAGAAGGAGAATATAAACCCCTTCCAATGAAGCTAACTTGGGCAATTATTGCATTGTGTTATATCGCAATGTAGTTTTGTGTGCGAAGGTGAGATTGATCTTGATGAAGGGCTTTGATCTTGACTTCACCCAGGCACACTAAATGTTTGATTTCTTTAACAAAAGAGTTTTACAAAAAATAAACTCTTTCTGTCCCCTTTCGCTACCCCATTTCCCTCAGTGACCTCCATAGTCTTCACCTGAATGCAATTAGGTATTTTGTTATCTACAGTGATGAAGGTGGGCAGAGTGGGAAGCAGTAGCTTAATGGTATAGTCACTGAACTAGTCATCCAGAGACCCAGGGTAATGCTCTGAGGATGTGGGTTCCAACCCCACCATGGCAGATCGTGACATTTTAACTCAATAAAAATAAGGAATTAAAAATCTAATGTTGACCATGAAGCCATTGCTGATTATTGTGAAGACTGAGCTGGGTCCTTGATGTTCTTCAAGGTAGTTCTGGCCTACATGTGATTCCAGATCCACAACAATGCAGTTGACTCTTAAAGTAGGAATAGGCAACAATTGCTGGCCTAGCCAGCATTGCCTACACTGCTTGAATGAATAGAATAAAAAGATAATGTTTTCACTCTTGTTAATCTATTTATCTGTAAAGAATATTTCACAAGAACTAATTGACAGATCACAACAAATCCAAGTACAGGATAGTATATGGCCCCAGGAAGAACTGATTTGTTTATGACAAAATTGTGGATTTGGATCCAGATCATGGAATTTTTTAAAGGATCCATTAATATTGGGAGATAGGGTGAATTGATATTTTCTGATAACATTTTATGGATTTTTTTTAAAAATATTGTTGATTATTTTGGAATGCTGTGAATGATCTCAGCTGCTCTTTGGAATATCTCACATTTGTCAACATGTGAGCAGAGTTTATAGAGCAGGTTGTTGGATGTGGATTGCTCTGAAAGCTTCTCAGTGAGATGGATTCTGTTAATAAAATTATGTAGTTACTGAACATTAACAATGTAGGGAAAAGTCTCAAGGCAGAGCAGCATAATTATAATAACATTGAGATAACATGGTTTGACGGGGGTATATGCTTTACTGAGTGCCCTCTGCACTTGTATATGCCTATGAATGTACAACATTTCTGAATTTTGTAATGGTAGCATCCTTGCTGTTTGCTAGTTGCAACATTTAGTGGGCAGTTGGGCAAATGTATTGGTATGAGAGTTGAAATGTTCTGATAAAATAGAGGCACGTCTGTGCATCTGAAAGTAGATGTATATTCATTGGGTACGATGCTTACTATTGTGTGATACACTATAGGGCTGATTATGAATGCACTGTGAAAATGCTTTGTAATACAACACAGGAACGTTAAGAGCCCATTTACCTTGGCACAGTTTTAGAAACTAAAATTTATTTATTTATTAGTCACAAATAAGGCTTGCATTAACACTGCAATGAAGTTACTGTGAAATTCCCCTAATGGCCACAGTCTAGCATCTTTTTAGATCAATGCACCTAACCAGTAAGTATTTCAGACTGTAGGAGGAAACCAGAGCATCTGGAGGAGACCCACGCCTACACAGGGAGAAGGTGCAAACTCCACACAGTGACCCAACCCGAGTCACTGGCATATGAAGCAGCAGTACTAACCACTGTGCTACTATTAAATTTCTTCTTCACCTGTATCCACATTCAGGAGCATGGGCATTTATGCTTTCACCATCTCCATCTCCCTCTTGTCCTGCTGCTTTTCCCTGGATAATGTGTTTCCTCATGAGGGGGCAAGCATCTATTCAAGACCTCAAAAGCTGAAGCGAAGAATGGAACTAATTGGCCTTTTCAAGCAATTTAGCAATTTTAATATTTAGCATCAATCCATTTTCAGTCAAACATCTGTGTGAAACATGGCTAGCATTCTACTGGAACCGGCTAATTCACTCTTTGCACTGGTACGTTTCCAGGGTGTCATGTACTATACATTAGCAATATGATGTAAATAAGCTGACTATACATTATCAAGCTTTTTCTCTTCTCGGCACTTCAGCCTCCATTATGCCTAAAATTCAACCATCAAATTGCCAGTGGACTGAGACTGCATTACCATCCAGTAATAGTTTGACAGGGGTGGGGGAGAAATTGCTTACAGTGTTTTACATTCTGTTGCACACTTCTCCTAAACTGTTCAAGCCTTGCAACTAAATTTAGAGAAGGCAATCTTACCAAAAAATTCTAAGTGCGAAGTAAACATGGAAATGGGAGAAAATTGCACCCTTTTTCTGGCAAGTTCCTAGACACAATTGTATGGCACTTAGAGGAAAAAAAGGCAAAATGTGATTCTTGCCAGTAGAGGGGTGGCAGAGCCTATTCACACCGGAAAGTTGGCTTCTGAGCTGTAGGAGCGCAATTGTGCATGCGCCTCGATCTGTCAGTGCACTGTGTACAAATGCCACTTCAGGCCTTGCTTCATCTCAGTAAGACTGCCTCCAGAGTGTCTATACCATCTATGTTTCCAGACAGTTTATGCTCCATATACTATTGTTGAAATTTCGAAAGCTCTGATACAAGGCTGCGCAATTTTAACCTTCAGCCTCTACTATGAAGTAATGCTTTGTTCATTATGCACCGAATGTTAAACATCACTTTATTTTCAGCAGCCTCCTTCTTTTCCGGCTTGTGGTCTTCAAAAGTTGGAACCAACTCAGTATCTTCATTTTGCCTCATCAGAATCAACATTGTAGCTGAAAATGGAGGGCCCCAATAGACAGTCAAACTTTATGTCCCCTGAGGCAATGCAAAACTTTAAAGAGAACGCTTAAATGAAAATATAATAACCAAGAATAATGATTTTGCCTGAAGTTTTAATATTAAATCCATGTCAGTCCGTGGTCCTACATTTAACTCAAATTCCACATTTTTTTTCCTCCCATTAGCACAAAAGTATGGCTTTGGCACTCATTGGACCAGGACTCTTGCCAGAAGGATGAGCTAGTCTGCACCTTCTGCTGGCTCACCCTCCAATGTCTATTAAAATGTCTCATAAAATTCTAACAGGGTTAGACAGTGTAGAAACAGAAAAAATGTTCCCAATGGTGGGGGAGTCCAGAACTAGAAGTCATAGTTTGAGGATAGGAGGAAAACCTTTTAGAATTGAGGTGAAATTTCTTCACCCAGCGCATAGTGAATGTGTGGAATTAATTCACTGCCACAGAAAGTAGTTGGGCCAAAACATTGTGCGATTTCAAGAAGAAATTAGATATAGTTCTTGGAGCCAAAGGGATCAAGGGATATTGCGGAGGAGGGCGGATCACGATATTGAATGTGATGATCATAACGAATGGTGGAGCAGACTCTGAGGGCTGAATGGTCTACTCCTGCTTCTATGCCTAAAATCGCTCAGCAATGGCACAATTTTGCCAAGCATCAAATGCATGGATTCTAATGGCTCTGGAGCATTTTGACACCAATTTACTCTGACTCCTGCTTCATCAAAACATTACATTTCTTTTAATGTTTGTATATTGATTGAAACCACTTCTCCCCTATTTGTTGCAGGAACATGCACGGGGGACTCTTCTTAGTAAGCAAACAAAAGTAAATAAGAATAAACATTAGTGAGATACACATTCTCAAAACCTTTCAGCTAATCAATCTTCCTACAGTTCACAGACTCCAAATCAAAGTCATCTAATCATTACTAAGTGTTTCTCAATTGAATTAAGTTTAATATTGAATTAATATTTAGCACCAATTCATTTCAAATTACTGATAAAAAGAAAGCAAATATTAAGCAATCTGATGTGTGATTATTTCCTTTGAATGTTCTGCGGGGGATTAGAGGGAGGCATATTGCCCCTCCTCTCCCCTGAAGGAAATGTCTGGCAACTGAGCTACATAAGACATTGGTACCCCTCTGCTGGTGGGCTTAAATAGATGAAGTTCCACCCTCAAGATCTTCAATCAGCAGCTTGAGCAGTCATGGAGTGGCAGTGCTCAGTGCTGAGACAGAAAGGAGGAACTGAGGATGAATGATGGAGACAGGTAGGTCAAAGGCTTTTATAGCAGGAGTGTCCTGAGAGCCCTGGGGGTGTTGGGGGGGGGAAGCAGTGTGGGAGATGGATTTTGGTGCGCAGGTGGCGAGGAACAAGGTGAATAGGGGGACACCCTGGACACTGGACAACACAGATTTGCTGCCTTTTTTCAACTTGGTGTCAACAAAACTCAACTCCCACCCTCATATCTATGCCAGCCATATTATAGCATGAGCAGTGTAATATCCCAGTCACGCTTTACGAGAGACAGCTTGGGGCTGGACCAGAAGGTAGTGGGCTGGGGACCCCCTGTATCCTACATGCCTCCCTCTTTCTCCCCCACCCCCGCCACCTTTCTCCCTGCCTACTTGGCCCCCTCTTCCTGCCCCCTCACCCGCTGCCAAAAGCTTGATCAGTAAGGAGCCGTAAAATCCAGCCCTATGTCTTGACTTCACATCCTGATAGAGTACGATAGAGTATTAAAAATTAATGTTTTCTTTTTACACAAGAAATCACTTGATGTCCTCTGTAATTGATAGTGAATGGAATTAGTTAGAACTTTTGATGCTATAAACTCTGGAAGAACAAACAGTTTTGGGGTTGGATCTTGTAGTGGGAAGATGGTCTTTCTTTCTGAAAAGTAAAGGTGGGTGGGTTCTTTCTCAAATAAATAGGGAAGAAACTTTCTGCATTTCTCTTATTATACGTGGCATTCTGTTACTGATCTGACAGAGTAGATAACAAAGAGAAGAATAAAGAGCAAAGGAAAGGACAGCACAAGAACAGGCCTTTCGCCCTTCCAAGCCTGTGCTGATCATGATGACTGCCATTCCCATCCTATTCATGTATTTGTCTAGTTTCCCCTTAAATGGTGCTATCATACCTGCTCCCATCGCATCCCCAGTCAGCAAGTTCCAGACATTCACCACCCTCTGTGTAAAAAAAACTTGTTTTGCACATCCCCTCTAAGCTTAAGGAAGACTTGTTTCCACTGGCAATAAACCGAAGACAGTAGTCATGATGTGGATATGCCGACATTGGTCTGGGTCAACACAGTAAAATCGGTTGGACTAAAACCTGGTGTTGTCAGACTTTTTACTGAATAAACCGAGGACACAAATTTGAGTTAATTTGCAGAAGAGGTAGCTGGGAAGTGAGAATTCTTTTGAATGTGGTGAGTTGCTATGACCTCAAAAGCACTGAATGGGTGGTGGGAACAGATTCAGCCGTAACATTCAAACGGCAGTTGGATATATCCTTGAAAAAGGAAGCCATTCCAGGGCAATGGGGAAAAATCAGTGCATGGGACTAACTTACAAAGAGCATGGATAGGGCATGCTGGACTGAATGTACTGATGATTCTCGTAAAGGAAACCTTTGACAGCATTACAATTTGTAATTACTGTAACTTTAAAAAATTCCCTGAATTAAAAATCTAACATCAGTTGCTATAATCTTCATGCATTTGATTAGTTTCTTAAGTTTTTATGACCATTGTTATCAACTGTCACTCTGTCTGATGACATACTTGTGTCATTTCCATCAATTTGATCATTAAAGGATTACAGTTTCGTGAGAACATTCAGCCTAGCATTTCCTTCAATTAATCAGTGCATGGACTAAATTATATTCCAGTGTGTTACATTATCATTTTTGCATACTATTTTAATCATACAGCAAGTCTTTTCTGTTTCATCTAAAGATAGTGGGCCAGATTCTCCGACCTGGCCTGGAGCTGGAATTCTCCAGTCCTGCTGCAGTGAATGGAGATTTGAATGAGCATCAAATTCTTCAGTCTCACTGGCAGTGGTAGCCGGGCGTGAACGGCTAGAGAATTGTAGCCAGTGTCTCCTTTCAAACCTCTGGTATTGTGGTTGAAGTAGGTCTTGCGTAATACTTCATGATGATTTATGTTTAGGCGGAGAGTACATAGACACATTCTTAACCTACAAACCCATGCCAATTGTAATAGATACAGTACTGGAAGACATTTAGCATTGATCCCAACAGATATTTAATCAGCTTATCTGTAGACACAGTTTCTACAGTCAATCAGATAAAAAGCTGCCAGCAACACATGGAGACAACTATGTGCTTGACATTTTAAAGACATGCAGTAATTAATCCATGAAAGTTTTTATTGATTATTTATCCTGGCTTTTACACAAAATGTAACAGGACTCATTATGTTGATAGTCTCATAACATTTATACCCTGGATTTAAGTTTTAGATGGTATTCACAGTATGTTCATCCTCTTCTGCTAGAATCATTTGTCAATTTTTATATATTTTTGCTGTATGGGATTATTGTATGAAAGTTTTGCTCAAAGCAACGTTTCATTCAGCTGTGGTTTCGAATGACCTCACATGAATATGGAAGTAGAAATTAAATGTGTATTTTATTTTAAGTCATTGATTCTCAAACCAGTCTTCCAGGAAAGAAGATTTAACTCAACTGAAGTGAGAGCAACTTCTCACTCTCAACACGATAATGTCACATCATCAGTGCAATGACTCATTTTAATGCAACACAGGACATGGATTATCTATTTACGTCTGACTCTAGCAGAGACTGTGTGGGAAATTTTAGCCCCCAACCCAAAACAAAATGATGAGAGTGAAAAAAAATGAATCCCAGACAACCCCAACACATGTCCAATCCGTCCACTTCTGTTTTAATGTGGGGCGGTATGTCGACCAGCCCACTCCAAGGAGGCTGGTTGTTGCTTGATCACAGTGAGACTGAAAGCCTCATTTGTATTCACTATTTGAAATTCAACACTGACTCACTAGAAAACAAGTCAGGGTGAGAGAGGATTTTATCAGAAGGTAAGTACATTTCCACCGGAACCCCTGGATGTTAACCATTTCTGTATAGTTCTCCAACTGACTTGGCTAACTTCAATTGGGGCAGCACGGTAGCACAGTGGTTAGCACTGCTGCTTTTCAGCTCCAGGGACCTATTCGATTCCCTCCTTGGGTCACTTCTGTCTCCTCCTGTCTGCGTGGGTTTCCTCCGGGTACTCCGGTTTTCTCCCACAGTCCAAAGATGTACAGGTTAGGTCGATTGGCCATGCTAAAATTGTCCCTTAGTGTCCTGAAATGTGTAGGTTGGAGAGATTAGTGGGTAAATGTGTAGGGATATGGGAGCAGGGCCTGGGTGGGATTGTGGTCGGTGCAGACTCAATGGGCCAAATGGCCTCTTTCTGCACTGTAGTGTTTCTATGATTCTATGAATTTAACCCCCTTCAGCGGGAGACAAGCAGGGTTGGGTTGGTCACCCATTGGCGGGGTGGTTGTGGGGGGAGGGGTACGTGTGTGGCCGGAGAGATTTTATTAAATATGCATAAGTGGGAAAACATGTCAGGCAGGGTGATTTAATCATACAAAATCAAAATTACATTTTCCCAATGGTGGGGTCAAACCTAGAGATTGAACTGACTTTTATGTTTTGAAAATGGGACTGCTTTAGTCCTACAGCGATTCAGTATCCGACGTGATTGCTTTAGGTCACAAATCCTATGTCAACACACTGGTCGGCAATAATACATGGATGCACAGGCTCCAAAATCAGGAGCACAACCAGCATTTTGAAAAAGAGACAATCAGCAGTCATTTAAGCTGATTAGTAGTTTAATCAACTGCAATAGAAGCTTCATGTCTGGTGGAGCAAAAGGAAGAAAAGGACAGGGAAAAGGAGGAGCAACGTGGCACCGCAAAGCGCTTTGTGATAACATCCAGGGGATCACCAAACCAGCTATCCTTTGCCTGGCTCGCTGTGGCACGGTCAAGCAGATCTGGGAATTGATCTACCAGGAGACCCGCAGGGTGCTGAAGGTTTTCCTGGAGAATGTGATCAGATCACTTATACCAAGCACATCAAGCATGTCACCTGCTCCATCGATGACTTTTCTTCCATCATAAGGTCAGAAGTGTGGATGTTTGCTGATGTTTACATAATTTCAATATCATTCAGGACTCAGATATTGAAGGAGTCCATGTCCAAATGTAGTAAGACAAGGCTTGGACTGACAAGTGGCAAGTAACATTCACACCACACAAGTGCCAAGCAATGACCATCTCCAACAAGAGAGGATCTAACCATCACTTCTTGACATTCAATGGCATTACCTTGCTGAATCTTTCACTATTAACATTCTGGGCCAAACCATTGACTAGAAGCTAAACTGAACTAGCTTTAAAAATACCGTGGCTACAAGAACAGGTTAGAGGCTAGGAATCCTGCGATGAGTAACTCACCTCCTGAATCCCCACAGTCCAAAAATGTGTGGGTTAGGTTGATTGGCCAAGCTAAGAAATTGCCCCTTAGTGTCCAGGGATGCGTAGGTTAGACGGATTAGTGGGCATAATATGTAAGGATATGGGAGTAGGGCCTGGGTGGGATTGTGTTCAGAACAGACTCAATGGGCCAAAGGGCCTCTTTCTGCACTGTAGGGTTCAATGATTTCTATGAATCCCTAAAGCCTGTCCACCATCTACAAGGCACAAGTCAGGAATATGATGTAATATTCTCCATTTGCCTGGATGAGGAAGTGTGTGGAGTTTTCCAAGGCGAGGATTGCCATCTGCTTTGTGGGCATGGAGGGGGATTGACAATGCAGCAATACTGTATCTTTAAGAAATATATTTATATTGTATTTTTTTGTGAGAGTTATGTTTGAAATTCAGATCTGTTTTACATAGTTCTAATTTGTCTGTGCACCAGGCAGCTCACATGCTGAGAATACAGGTTAACAATTTATTTTAGGATGTGTTTGTTTTAAGCGGAGTTAATGCATTTTTGTTTGCTTGGTTTTGCCCTCAAGGTTTCAGAAAGGGTTTTGATTAGGTTGATTGACAGAGTCATGTGCTTAAGGGGAGGAGCTAAGCTTTCAGGGAAAAGTGATGACCATCTCCAATAGCTTCACATTCAGTTGCATTACCACCGCTGAATCCCATACTATCAACATTCTTAAGGTTACCATTGACCAGAAACTGAATTAGTCTAGTCATATAAATACCATGGCTACCAGAGAAGGTCAAAAGTTAGGAATCCTGTGGTGAGTAACTTACCTTCTAATCTCCCTACGAAGCCTGTCCATCATCTACAAGGCACAAATCAGGAGTGTGATGGAGCACTCTCCATTTGCCTAAATCAATGCAGCTCCAACAATGTTCAAGAAGCTTGAAATCACCCAAGACAAAGCAGACTGTTTTACTACACCTCATCTGCAAACATTCACTCCCTCCACTGCCAATGCAGTCATGTGTACCATCTACAAGATGCACTGCAGAAACTCACCAAGGCTCCTTAGGCATTATCTTCCAAACCCATGATCATTGCCATCTAGAAGGACAAGAGTAGCAGATGCAGGGAACACTATCACTGGGATGTTTCTCTCCATCTGAAGGGGAAAAGAGCCAGAGAGCCAAAGAGCTAGAAGCTTTGCAGGCATGACAGGTTTTCCAACATTATTGACTGCACCCATGTCACCATAAAGACACTAGCAGGGCAAGCAGAGATTTTTACTAATAGGAAGGGTGACCATTTATCCAATGTCCAAATAATCTGTGACCACCAGCAGCATGTACTACAGGTGTGTGCATGGTACTCAGGGAGCAGCCATGATTCATATACATCTACTAGCACTCCAAGGTGCTAGACATATTTAGTGGACTTAATACATTGGAAGGATGGCTGCTGGGCGGACAAAGGGTACCCGTTGAAGAAGTGGCTCTGGCCTCCCAGCCATGGGTTTCCTGTTGGCAGGAGGTGGAGTGTTGTTCACTAACTGTGGGATTCTCTGCTCCTGCAGAGAATTCCCATTGACATCATCCCACTCCGGAGAATTCCAGCTGATATCTGTCACAGGAACAAAGCTGAAGACACCAAAACTGCACACAGTACTCCAGGTGTGGCCTCACCAACACCCTATACAATTGCAGCAAAACATCCCTCCCCCATATTCAAATTCTCTTGCTGTGCAGGCCAACATACAATTTACCTTCTTTACTGCCCACTGTACTGTGCACTTACTGATGCACGAGGACTCCAAGGTCTCGTTGAGTATCTACCACTCTCAAGTAATAATCTGTCTGCCTATTGTTGCTCCAAAATAGATAACCTCACATTTATCCACATTATACTGCATCTGCCATGCAGATACCCACACACGCAGCCTGTCCAAATCATGCTGAAGCATCTCTGAAACCTCCTCAAAGTTCACCCTCCCACCCAACTTTGTATCATCTGCAACTTTGTGTCATCTTACAGTGCAGAAGGAGACCATTCAGTCCATCAAGTCTGCACCAACACTCCAAAAGACTTCTCTACCTAGCCTTGCTCCCCTGTCCTATTCCTGTAACTGCACATTGATCATGGTCAATGCACCTAACCTGCACATCTTTGGACTGTGGGAGTAAACTGGAGCATCTGGAGGAAACTCACGGAGACATGGGGAGATGTGCACAGTCTGCACAGACTGTCACTCAAGGCTGGAATCAAGTCTGGGTCCTTGGTGCTGTGAGGCAACAGTGCTAACCACGGTGCCATCCTATTATTGGCAATGTAGCTCCTATTTAATGAAGTAACTATTGTGGTGTATTTGAATTCCAATTGTACGTTTACAAAGGTTTTGATTTCTCATTTTGAGTAGTACTTTAAAGATATTTTCTGTGAAGTAAGGATAAACCAATTTAGAAATTCCATTTGGGAGGTAAGAGGATCCTTCAATTATTTTTGAGAGTTACTACAAATTTATGTACGAATTAGCAAAGTAATAATTTGAAAAAAAGTTTTGCACAGATCATTGTTTTAGAAAATATTAATTTGATTGTATTAAATATATGCAGTAAGTGTTAAGAGTATATTGGCAAACGTTGGTGCAGCAGTTATACAAACTCTTCCAATTCTGTCTGCCCTATTCTTTTCACTTGAATACTCTTTGAGAATTAAGATTACTGTGAGATTTGATGATGAACCAGAATTTACAGTTAATTGCAAAAAACCAAAAGGTACTTTAATTGTTTTTATTGCAAGGAGTTTGGAGTATATATGTACGGAAATCTTGCTACAGCTGTAGAGAGATTTGGTGAAACCACATTTACAGCATTGTGCCACAGTTTGAGCCTCTTTATTTAAGTAAGAATATGTGCATTGGAGACAGTTTAAAGGAAGTTCTCGAGGTTGATTCCTGTGATGAAGGGCCTGCAATAGGGATCTCGTATCAGAAAGTGGGGTTGTTAAAACCTTGGTCATTTGTGCTGTCTGCTGTAGTTCAACACATGCCTTTTGTATTGTTTAATGTTGAAATGAGTGAATAGAGAGGGAAACTATAATAAATAAAACTTGATATTATTTGAGCTTGGGAATGGCCCAAATGATCTTTGACTGGTCCTTGTGTTGTGTAAAATGGCTACTGCCCAAAACCCTTTATTTACATACCATGATACTAGACGTCACATGAATACAGGAAACCACAATGTACAAAGGTATTTATCTAAGAATTGACCACATAATTTCAAAGCCTTTTTTGTCAACCACTGACAGATAGTTGCCAGCATCCTATGCCACCCACGCCCCAATATCTCCATCAACCTCCTTTAGCCTGCAATTATTTCTGACTACTGTGCATCATTTCTTGCTGTAAGTAGATGCAAAATATGTTTCAAAATAACCAAGAAACTGAGACCACCTGCGTTCCCAACCTCCATGTCACCTTGTGTCAACTGTGAGCCTGAATTGTTCTTACCTTGTAGAGTTAAGTATGATATTAGAAGCATATTTCAATGCGAGGAATAAAGAGAGACCAGCAAAAACAGTGGCATATATATGTCAACTAATGAAGATTGCCTGGTGTGATAACCCTCACGAGGTCCATGGGGAATCACTGATTGATCTCCTTGTGAAGCTCATTGAGTGCCAGTTCACGTGGAGAGGCCTGCCCAGCTGGAACTGATTACCTGCGCCTTTTATAAGGCAGGCCCAGGACCGGGCTTGCTGGACTGTAGTCCCAGACAGGGACTAGTGTGTGTACACCACGGCAGTAGTTTACTTTGCATCTGTAATGAACTGTGTTCCTTTCCACTTGTTTTTCTTGAGTCATTGCACTTGATTGCTTTTCAAGTAGCCTCACTGAAGCACCATTGTGGCAAAAGAACATTCTTGTTGGTATTTATTGTGAGGCTACAAAATAAGCAATGTATTGATTTCATGATAATTCACGAGGCATAAAAATCTCTTGCAGATCTCCATCTTATGGTCAGCTGCACATGGCATCATCCCACAGCTTC
This sequence comes from Carcharhinus amblyrhynchos, assembly GCF_965287045.1. Classification (NCBI taxonomy): domain Eukaryota; kingdom Metazoa; phylum Chordata; class Chondrichthyes; order Carcharhiniformes; family Carcharhinidae; genus Carcharhinus; species Carcharhinus amblyrhynchos. The sequence goes on from NC_137336.1 coordinate 45,784,081, forward strand.
ATTGATTAAGTTAGCTTCATTGATTAAGTTAGACAGATTAAATGCAACATGGAGAGATGTGTGTTAACCATTGATAAAAACAGATGGAAGTCAGGCAAAAAAGAGCAAGACAAAGAATGGACTGTGAAACAGTGATCACTGCCATAGGATATAACTATTATAACAGCTTTTGGGTTACATGGTATTGGCTCTTGTCATAAGAATGTAATGGGATCTTCAACTGTTAACAATAGCATCAAGTCTGCTCGATTTGTTTTTTCACTCTTGTACCTGAAATTTCATAATCCCGAAACCAGGATGAATTTCAACTGATTATTTTTCAAATTGATATATTTCCGCACAATCAGCAGACTCAAGGCACAAAATAATCATCACAAACTTTATTTCTTTGCAAATCCTTTTGGGCTACATGAGAATTCATCATCAGAAATGAAGTTTGTAGGTAATAAAGAGAAAAGGGTGTCCAAATTTCATTATACCCAAAAATCAGGGATATGATACATACACTGCTACTGCCTGTTGCATGTAATGTTTGAGCTGTCTGCTGATTATCATCACTGAGGTGTTCTGCCAGTGCTATCTGTCATATTCCTTGGCAGTGCACCTATTTCAGATATAGGGCATCCGGCATCAGTTAAAGACAGGAAATATCTCTTAAAGGAGTATTGTACGTTAGCTACAGAAGGAAATCTGAGCTGCTGAAATTGCTGCTGGACTAGCAATTTGAGCCTTACGTTTTTGGTGAATAACTTTAAGTATAAATACTTTTGCAGTTATGCAGATGTCTGCAAAATACAAATGTAAAGAATGAATTTCTGTGGAAGTTCTCATAATTATCCACTGTAGCTTTGGTGGATAAGGCCCTGGAAACCCCGAGCAACCAATTTTGCTGGACTTTTTGTAGCCCGATGGGTGAAAAAGATTTTCCCCAAAACCCCTCTAAATCACCTGCCCATTACCTTAAATCTATGCTCCCTGGTAATTGGCCCCTCCATTGAGAGGAAAATTCTTTCCTACCAATCCTACCTATCTCTCTCATAATTTTGTACACCTCTATGAAGTCTCCATCTGACCCCCTGCTGCTCTAATGAAAACAACCCCAGCCTATCCAGCCTCTCTTCATAGCGGAAAAGCTCCAGCTCAGGTAACATCTCAGTGAATTTCCCCTGCAACCTTTCTGGTACAATCACATCCTCCCCACAATGTGGTGACCAGAACTGCACACAGGACTCTAGCTGTGACTGAATGAGCATTTTATATTGCTCCATCATAACCTCCCTGCTTCCCCCCACATTGTCCTTTTCCTTCCAGATTTGTCTTTGGTGTCACCCTCGAGTGGCTAGATGGCTGCCTTCTTGGGATCTAGGGTTGTCTGCCAAACAACGAAGGCTTCTTGCTTTTCTTCTAGAAGGTAACATATTTCAGCATAATTTTCATTGAACCTGTCCAGGTGACAACAATGCCTGAACCCAATGATCTGGGCAGCTGACTTTTATTTGATTCCACTGTTCTGAATTGAGTTGGATATGTGAAGATTTTCCAGGCTGGTCATGAGCTGCATTTGGAATTCCTTTCTTTGGTCGAATTGCTTTAGAGCTTAGATATTGGTTCTCTTCCTCTTGGAATTTTGCGTCTTGCATGTCTTGGTACTGGGTTAATGATCATCATTGATCCAAGAAGTCGATGATCTATCCACATCAGCCTGAAGTATTTTGGAGCAATAGACTTTATAGTCTTTTAAATTATTTTGTTAGAAGGTTTTGGTCAGCTTGGATCTGTAATAGTAAAAATGGAGGTCATAAAATCCTACAGCGCAGAAGGAGCCATTCAGCCATTGCACCAACCACAATTCCACCCAGGCCTTATTCCTGTAACCCCATGCATTTACCCTAGCTAGTCCCTCTGACAAGGGTCAATTTAGCATGGCCAATCTACATAATCTGCACATCTTTAGACTATTAGGAGGAAACTAGAGCACCTGGAGGAAACCCATGCAGACACAGGGAGAACTTGCAATCTTCACAGTGACCCAAGCCAGGAATTGAACCCAGGTCCGCTGAGGTAGCAGAGCTAACCACTGTGCCACTGTGCCCCCCTTCCTGTATTATAATGAGATCTTATAATGTTGTAATGTTCTGGCTTTGATTTGTATATCTGTTATAATCTATTTAATGTATGTTATGATCTATTTAAGTTAGAAGCAACTGGTTAAGTGAACATTTCATTAATATTCTTAAGCATTCACAAAGTCAGTTCTCACATCTCAAAGCTAAATTGAATAACATCTTTAAATTAAAGTTGACTTTATAAGTGTGATTTTCCAACACTTCTGAAACAAGAAAATGTGCTCTCTTAATTTATCTAATTTTGCTGTTTCTGAGTGATGTCAGTGGATGGGATATTATCAGCGTGCAATGTTGGAAGGGCAGGAAATTTTTGAAAGCTGTGTGTCAGGTCAATTAGCTGACCTTTTCCCATCTTTGTGTGATCTTGTCTTAAGGTCAGACTAGCACCAGCTACTTGTCCAGCAGCAGGGTGTAGTCAATTAGTGGCAATTACTTGCCCACTCAATTGGTAATACCAGTGGGATCTACCCATACCCTCCTGGATAAATGTGAAGCCTGTCAGGTGCCTGGAGGTGGTCTTCTTGCAACAGACCAACTGTATCAATGAGGCCTTCTTTGATTATTTATCCCCAAATTGTTACAAACTCAGGTGAGGAGGGATGGCTAACCCTACTTATTCAATGCGCCCTCTGCTGGCAGTGGCAAGGTTTGCTCTAACAACGTTCCCATTTCCATAGATACCTTTCCCAGCCCCAATAGTAATGTTCAAAAAGGAGCCAATTTAACTAGGATTTCTTGAGTTAAAATAGGCTAAGCTTATTAACTACTAAAATAGTAAAGAGAAATGGTAAAATCAAAGCATCTATATCTATACAGATTAGAAGGAAAGATTGAGTCCAAGAGTAAGTAAATATAAATAAAAAGTTATGTGGAATAGACCTTGAGTTGCGAGGAGTAGGCAATGAATCAAAGCAGTCGTTATGAATTGATTCCAATATAGTTTGCCTTCTGCTGGTGAGTAGCTGATTCTTCAATTCAGGTGTAGGGGTATTTCAGTTTTTTTCCATCTGCAATTTTTTTTTGCTGGCTGGTTGACTTCCACAATCAGTGAGAGAGTTTTTTGTTAAGATACTTATTTCCTTTTGCCAGGGGCACTGCTTCTGGTACTCTGTCACGAAACTTCAGTGTGAAAAACTTTCAGCTGCTTTTCCTCTCATTACACACACACACACACACACACACACACACACACGGGCAGGGCAGACACAGGCAGGCAGCAGGCATGGGGCAGCTCTCTCAGTTAGCTTTTAACCTTTTTTGTGTATTAGAACTGGAACCAGAATCCGCTAGTCCATCTAGTAGAGTAATTACACCCAAAGTATTTTAAATGGGATATCCATTATGTTCCTTTGTCTTCAACAGAGATGGTAATCAGTCTGAGGTGAAGTACCATGTATGGAAACATAGGGAGGGGTTCTATTGTCCCTTTGAAAAACATACTGCAGCCATTCTTACCGGCGGCCAACTGTAAATTCTCAGCCATCTTTGGGGTTTGTGTCCATTTTAAAATATCAAACTTTTAATTTACTTTTAAAACGTTTTAAAGTCCAATATTTCTGTGTGTTATTCCATGTTCTTGTTTCTCCATCATAACACCATTTTACTCTCCTTAGCTAGCATTAGCTGGCTTGAAATGGGACTTCTGCCCCTCAGAGTTGCTGGCCATTTGGAGTGACCAGCAGCTCTTTAGACCCAGCAGCACCATGGGAGTAATGACCACTGCTTGGACTACAGGCAGCTCCACCTGGTCAAGTGCCAGATCCCACAGGACCGGATAGGAGTGAGGGATCACAGTCGAGATGGGAGGGGAGACCCATATGAAAAAGGTTATGATGGCATAGCCAGACTGGAGGGAGTTTCTGGGGAGATGGGGCACAGTTCTTGGTGGGTGGGAGGAAATGGAGTGGTCACCAGAACTGGAAAGGGCATCCGTGATGATAATAACTGATAACAACCAATGATAACCTAATAACTGATACCAAAACATGTTAATCTGCCAGATCTCCCTTACTGTGCCTGAATTCCTCCCATTGGCCTCAAAATTCTGGCCTGGTGGGAATCAACCTTCAAATAGCCAATAATTTGTTACTTTGGGAACTCAACTCCACTGTAAAGATGGTGGAGCCACAGCCTGTAATGTGGCAGGGGTGTTGGGCGGGGCCAAGCGAGTAATAAACCTCCAGGGGAGTTTTACAGCGGGTTTGTCAGTGGGAGATTATAAAGTTCTGCCCCTTGTGAGAGAAAGTACAAACCTCAACAATGATCCATTCCCTTTTGTATCCAGTTCATGACAGTAATTCAGCAACCTCTCTAATTAGATTTGGAGTCAAAACAGAAAATTCTGTCTCAAAGGTCTGACTGCATTCACTTCCATTCATTTGAGTACATTGCATTCTGCTTCCAAGCGCAACCCACCAAGTAATTCTTTTGTACTGATTAGCTGTTCTGGATTGCTCCACAAAATTCCACTTTATTTGACATCTGACTTGTGTTACATTTTACAGCATCTTTTAATTCAGGATACGTTAGCAGTTAAGATTTTATTTAAGGAATTACTACGTATGATTTTAATCTGAAGTTCGTGTTTTTCCTTTTATCCAAAAAATGGAGACTGCCTGTTAATCCTCTGCCTTTGGCACAATTTGGATCGCCATATTATTAAAAATGTGTGTGAAGCACAGTGCACCCAAATGATCAATGTTCTCAAATAGTGGCCAGGTAATGACACAATGTACATCATGATTTCTCTAGACACCACGATCCTTTCAAAGTGATGCAGGAAAGGAGATGGTTCTTTATGTTGATTTTGCTCCAAGAAAGAGACTTCCATGCAGTAGGAAGAAACAACATTTCGGTAGCTATTTCAAAAATCAGATGGTCAATTCAGAAAGAAGTGTGGATGACTGAATGTGACAATTGTCTACCATTCCCTCCCATACACTATAACATGCCTAAATCTATAGCTATTTAATACTATTGATGTAGTACGTTGTAAATATATGCATCCTGCATTTAAACTGCAAACAACAATGCCACCAATATGTAAATGAATGTACACTGCAAGAAGAAGGACAAATAACTGGGAAAGGAGAAACAACTTTTGGGGAGAAAGTATTCAATTTTTTTGGAAGGCTTGAATGTCCACCTCATTTATTCTCAGATCTGCACAATTTTATTCAGTGAAAATAATCTTAGTGCCAATAATCTCTATGAATTAGTGGATGCTGATGCTTCAACACTGGTATTTCACCTTTGGATTTAAATCCAACCAGTTGGACTGGACGGAACTCTGCAAGCTCAGAAATAAGGTTTGTCATCTTGGAACTAGTTTCTAGTGGTTATAGAAAGCTAGCACTAATGAGCATTAAACTGGAAAACGTAGGGACCACAGAACAGGTTGGGTGGAAAATGGAAGACAATTGACACAGAGCTTGAGAATATGGAATAGAATACTGGGGCAGACTAAAGGGAATGCCAGTGTGCACCTAATCAGTGTAAAACTGACCCAGTATTGCTTGTTAATGAGCAACACTAGCAATTCTCATGTCAGCTGTCACAAAATTAACAATTACAGAAAAGCTTTTCTAAAAAAATGGAAATAACCAAGCATTCGGGTCACTACATGATGCAGTACCAACATGCTGCCAAAGGAGTCGCCAACCTCCTATACCTGGTGCAGTTGACTGCCTCAAATTTACTTGCTAAAACGTGAAATTAGAACTATGAATTATCCTAGCAGATTTTGAATTATAGTGAGGCTGTATCACAGGCCTTAAAACAGAAAAACGTTGCCACCAGTCTCGTACGTAAGATTGATATGACTAGTGATTGTCATTTCAGATGATATCCTGTTGGAATATATCAGTAATGCATCTTTTTATGATTGCAGCTTCTGAATGCAAAAGGCAGTGAGATTCTTCCTGTTGTGCCCTTAGTTAATTTAGCAGCCTCAAGCTATGATTAAATAAAGGAAATGACTCCATTTTAAGGATATAATTTCATTTAATCTTAGTCAGTTCTAACTGCAAGACCAAGTGTGCAACAAATGTAGCTGATTTGTGTCAATAAGTACCGAAGGCTGCTGTGTGTATACAGGACAAAAAAAATTATGAGTATATGCCTTGAATGTGAGCCTAGATTCAGTAAGGCCTAACGAAAATGTTCTGTGCACTTATTGTATTGTCTATTAAACCTTGAACTATAAATTCTTCCTATAATGGGCTGCTTAGAATAGTATACAATATTTTGTGGAGGGACTGATTGTGGACAAGTCCCCAGGACTGGATGGAATGCATCCGAGGGTTCTGAAAGAAATGGCGGAGGTGATAGTAGATGCCTTGGTGGTTATTTTCCAAATGTCGCTGAATTCCGGGGAGGTGCCGGAAGATTGGAAAATGCCGTTATGCCGTTGTTTAAGAAGGGTGGCAGGCAAAAGGCAGGGAATTATAGGCCGGTTAGTTTAACGTCTGTTGTAGGTAAAATGTTAGAATCCGTCATCAAGGAGGAAATAGCGAGGCATCTTGAGGGGAATTGCTTGATAGAGCAGACGCAGCACGGTTTCGTTAAGGGGAAGTCGTGTCTGACAAATTTATTGGAGTTCTATGAGGATGTGTCTAGGGCGGTGGATAGAGGAGAGCCAGTGGATGTGGTCTTTCTTGATTTTCAGAAGGTGTTTGACAAGGTACCTCACAAGAGGTTATTGCAGAAGGTAAGGGGGCATGGAGTTGGGGGTAGGGTGTTAGCGTGGATAGAGGATTGGTTGTCAAATAGGAGGCAGAGAGTGGGGGGTAATGGGTGCTATTCGGATTGGCAGTTGGTGACTAGTGGAGTGCCCCAGGGGTCGGTGCTGGGGCCTCAGCTATTTACCATTTATATAGATGATCTGGAGGAGGGAACCGAGTGTATGGTGTTGAAATTTGCTGATGACACCAAGATTGGTGGAACGGCAAATTGCGCGGAGGGTGTGGAGAGTCTGCAGAAGGATCTAGATAGGCTGGGCGAATGGGCCAGGAACTGGCAAATGGAATTTAATGTTGGCAAGTGCGAGGCGGTCCACTTTGGTAGGAATAATGGTAGGAAGGACTATTACTTACGTGGCGAAAAACTGCAGCAGGCGACGGTGCAGAGGGACCTCGGGGTCCTTGTGCATGAGTCGCAAAAACCCAGCCTGCAGGTGCAGCAGGTGGTCAGGAAGGCGAATGGGATGCTGGCCTTCATAGCGAGGGGGATTGAATATAAAAGTAGGGAGGTCTTGCTGCAGCTGTATAGGGCATTGGTGAGGCCGCAGCTGGAGTACTGTGTGCAGTTTTGGTCGTCGCACTTACGCAAGGATATTTTGGCCTTGGAGGGAGTGCAGAGGAGGTTTACTAGGCTGATACCGGAGTTGAGGGGGTTGAGCTATGAGGAGAGGCTGAATAAACTAGGCTTGTACTCGTTAGAGTTTAGAAGAATGAGGGGAGATCTCATTGAGACATATAAGATGATGAATGGGATGGATAGGATAGAGGTGGAGAGACTCTTCCCGCTCAGAAAGGACAGTAGGACTAGGGGGCACAGCCTCAAGATAAAGGGGGGGCGGTTTAGAACGGAGTTGAGGAGGAACTTCTTCACTCAAAGGGTGGTGAATCTTTGGAATTCTCTGCCCGTTGAGGTGGTGGAGGCTGCCTCGCTAAATATTTTTAAGACGCGGGTCGATGGGTTTTTGATAAGCGAGGAGATTAAGGGTTATGGGGAGAGGGCGGGAATGTGGAACTGAGCCACGACAGATCAGCCATGATCTTATTGAATGGCGGGGCAGGCTCGAAGGGCTAGATGGCCTACTCCTGCTCCTACTTCTTATGTTCTTATGTTATGTTATTATCTGTGTTGTGTACAACTTCAGTAGTACTTTCTTGGTTATATATTCAGTGGTTTGAGGTTTAAGCTCTCAGAATCCTATTTGACTTTTTTTTTAATTTGCCTTTTCTTTACAATTAAACAACTTACCTGAGGAGATAGCTCCACAAATATTTCCACCCTCCATGATAGAGGAGCACTGCACATCAGTACAAAAAATAAGCCTAAAGCATTTGTAACAGTTTTCAGCCAAAAGTGTTGATTGAATGATCCATCTCAACCTCATTTGTGTGTCCCAGCATCACAGAAGTCAATCTTCAGCCAATTTGATTCACTCCACATGATATCTAGAAATGGCTGAAGATGCTGCAAAGGCTGTGGGCCCTGACAGTATTCCATAAATTGGACTGAAGGCTTGTGTTCCAGAACTTGCCACTTGCCACACCCCTAGCCAAGCTGTTCCTGTCCAGCTATGACACTGGCATGTACCCAGCAATGTGGAAAACTGACCAAGTGTGTCCTGTACACAAGAAACAGGACAAATCCAACCCGGCCAATTGCCGCCCCATTAGTTTACTCTCAAACATCAGTAAAGTGATGGGAGGGGTCAAGAACAGTGCTATCAAGTGACACTTGTTTAGTAATAACATGCTCACTGATGCTCAGTTTGGATTCCACCAGAGTTACTCAGTTTCTGACCTCATTACAGCCTTGGTTCAAACATGAACAAAAGACCTGAATGCCTGAGGTGAGAGTGACTGTCCTTGACATCAAAGCAGCATTTGACTGAGTATGGAACCAGGGAGCCCTAGCAAAACTGGAGTGAATGGAAATCACAGAGGGAACCCACCACTGATTGGAGTCATACCTGACACAAAAGAAGATGATTTTGGTGGTTGATTTTATTTATTATTGTCACATATATTAGGATACAGTAAAAAGTATTGTTTCTTGCACACTGTACAGGCAAAACATACTGTTCATAGAGGACATGGAGAGAACAAAAGGAGAGGGTGCAGAATATAATGTCACAGTCATAGCTAGTGTGTAGAGAAAGATCAACTTAATATATGTTTGGAGGTCAATCATCTCAGCTGCAGGACTTCACTACAGAAGTCTCTTAGGATAGTGTCCTAAGCCCTTCCATCTTCAGCTGCTTCATCAATGACTTCCTTTCCATATAAAGTCAAACGTAGAGATGTTCGCTGATGACTACACAATATTCAGCACCAGTCATGACTTCTCAGATACCGAAGCAGTCTATGTCTAAATATAGTAAAGCCTGAATAATATCCAGGCTTGGGCTGAAAAATGGCAAGTAACATTCTCACTACACAAGTGCCAGACAATAACCATCTCCAAAAAGTAAGAATCTAACCATCACCCCTTGATATTCAATGACATTGCCATCACTGAATCCCCACTGTCCTGAGGGTTACCATAAATCAAACATTGAACTTGTATAGCCATGTAAATACTGTGGCTACAAGAGCTTTATATGTCTTTATATGCTCTGTTTATGAACAGAACTCCCACTTATCTGACGAAGGATCAGCGCTCCAAAAGCTAGTGGCTTTTGCTACCAAATAATCCTGTTGGACTTTAACTTGGTGTTGTGAGACTTCTTACTACAACAGCAGGTCAGAGGCTAGGAATTCAGTAGTTAGGGCACCTTCTGACCACCACGCCCACACCAGAGCTTGTCCACCATCTACAAGGCACAAGTCAAGAGTGATGGAATGCTGTTTACTTGCCGAGATGAATACAGCTCCAACAGCACTCCTCAAGAAGCTCAACATCATCCGCTTGCTTGATTGGTATTCTTTTCACAAATATTCCCTTCCTCCAATGCGAACACTCAGTGGCAACAGTATCTACAAGATTTATTGCAGAATCTCACCAAGGCTTCTTTGGCAGCACCATCTAAACACACGACCGCTGACATCTAGAAGGACACAAACAGCAGATACCTGGGAACACCGTTAGCTGGAGTTCCCCTGCAAATCACTCATCTTCCTGACTTGGAAATATCCCACTCTCCATAGCTGTGCACTCAATTCCCCTCTATTCACATTGCTTTGATTTGAAGCCTTCCTAGCAAGCTGAAACCTTTTTGAAACCCTCTCTATTGTATTTGAAACCTTTGATCAGTGCTTTGAAATAAGCTTCCATTGACAGCTCAAAGGATGTTTACTCAGGTTTCAGTCATCTGTGTTTATTTTCATTCCCCTTCACACTTGAATGCATCTCAAGAACTTCCATTGTTCTTAGCTGCAATGCTTAGAGACTGTAAACCTGAATGACAGCTGTGGTTTGTCAAAAGGAATGTATGGTTTAATTACTTTACACTATGGTGTTTATTGGTTCTGGAACATTCACAGTTACATGGATACGTACGTGGATATGGAAGTACCAGGGCTTGGCCTAGGGGACATGAGAGGACATAGGAGATTGGTGGAAAGGCAGAGCTTGGCATGAGTGCATGACCGGATGGAAGGACAAAGCTTGGAATAGGGGACATTTAGGGCCTGAGGGGTGGGTGGAATGGCATTGCCTAGCATGGGGATGTGATGGGTAGATGGGGGGTAACTTGGCATCGGGGTGACACCTAAAGGCTCCCTATGCACAATAGGGTTCACAATTCCTCCAAGGGGCTGGGAAGCACAATTCTTTAAAAATCTGGCCTGACACGATGAAAATTGCAGAGGAGTAGGAGAACAAAGAACAAAGAACAACCCAGCACGGGAAACAGGCCCTTCGGCCCAACAAGCCCGTGCCGCCGCATCACCCTACACCTATTCTACCCTGCATGTCTACGAATGGAACCCCTAACTTAGCCAGATTCAGGGGAGAATAGTGTCAATTTGGTAAAACCAACCAGCCTAAGAGCACATCTTTGGGATGTGGGAGGAAACCGGGAGAAGCCAACTTTGGGGTGTGGGAGAAGCCAACTTCCGCAATGTAGCTGACCAGGTCAGGAATGCCACACACAGGCTCCTGATAGGAACCAATCCTAACCTTTTTAAAGAGACTCCCAAAAATCACACAGCCTGGGAATGGCTGACGAATTTCAGAATCGGGACCTACCCTCAATTTTTTAAAGAGCTCCTGAATCAGCCCAACACAGTGAAAATCCATGCTGTCATGTTCATAATTCTAAAGATAGATTGTGCTCTCATGGAAGCTTCTGGAACTGTTTTTCTTTACCCAAAAAGGCACACTGATGAACTATTGAAATGCCAGCCTCTCTTTGTAACTTCAACACAAAGCTGGCTGATGTTATCTGCAAGGGCATCTGAACCTAGAACACCAGTTCATGCTGGTGTATAATTTTGTTTACAGAAATGATGTGAGGAAGTAACCAGCCCAGTTGTAGTTTAACACTGATTAAAGGTTATTTATTACAACGAAGTAAAGACACATATGCACAAACAAGATTATAGTGATCTAAGACAGTCACATATAGGAACTACTAACCACATCCACACAGTTTATCTAGAAATTATCCTTTTAAATCCACAGTATATTTACAAGTTCTGAACTCTTTCAGGACACCCTTCTCTCCAAACAACATGCACTGCAATAGATCAATCAGTAAAGACCAGCTTATAGTTACCACATTGTACATGATTGAGAAGTTATTCTAGGGAACATCTCATCTTGGTTCAGCGAAGGTATGGTTTAAACTGCTTCCACAAAGGTTTCTGCATTCTTGCTTCTTGACGATTGGCTAGAACTGGCTTACGGGCTGCTAGATGAAATCTACCTTCTACTTTCATGAAATGCTGGAAATTATACTATATTTTCCCTTTTCTCTCTATGTATTTGCTGTCTGTCGTCTCAGCTTCTGTGGCTTGAAAAAAATTAACATACGTATGCATTCCCTTGAAGGTTCAATCATCTAACTAAGGTGTTTCCATTTAGCAGGACAGTGTATTTTTCTGGTCTGCCTAATCTGCTCATCTCATTACTGGGAGACTGTCATCATTGAGATGCATTTTGAAATGCTGGTGACTTCTATCTGTTAGTTTTGTTACATTTGTGGTATTCATAAAACAAGCTTCCAGAAAGTTCTGAACTGAATCATATAGGCATGGGTCTTCCCCTTGACAGACATGCCTAGACAACATTCCTTTGTGGAATTCTCAGCTACCATTGTTTGGAGCTTCTCCAGAGCACAAACTCAATTGACTCCTTGACTCTGTCTCCAGGGTTTCAACATAGCAATAGAAAGCTGATGTGACCAATTATCCACAAGTTTGATCACCTTTGGCCATGTGACTGAAAATGATTCTCCAATACTGAAATATTTTAATCCTAAAACTCAGAAGAGACCTGGGGCAGTCTATAGAATAACACCAAGAAGACAAAAGCTGTTGCAAAAGGATGCCACCTTTTCCTTTTAAGAAGCAAGAGACTTGAGTCCTTTTAAAAAGCATTCCAGCCAATTCCTAAGTTCCAAATTCACCTGTAAAGGAGTTGAACCTTCTGATACCACAGCTATAAATGCTTGAATTTGACCTGCAGAACATTGTTCTCATTGAAGTAATCCTGATATCCTACCCTAGTTATCTGACTTTATTGGAACTACAACTCAAGAATAGAAGGTTCCTTCTTCACTGGAGTCATACAAACACAGGAACTATTAACAACTATTTTGGCTTAACACTTCCAGAAGGGCACTCGTTTCTTTAATTATGTTTTTCCTTGAGTGCGGTGTGATGTGGTGTTTAGATCTTTCATATTGTATGCATGTGAAGAAATAATCCTCTTTATTTTAGCCCATGCAAGTTTGTTGCTGATACTTTTAAAGTTGACCACACACTAACAGATTTAAAAACACATACATCTTCCTTTTCAAAACTAAAGCACGCTGATTATGGACAGAAGAGGAGGAAATTAGAGGATTTAAGTTTAATCTGTTCTCCTCAATCCATAACAACATACACAGAAAATTTAATATTCTAGATAAATGTAACTTTATATGTTCTGAGATCCATCTGTACGTATATACCACCATTACCACTGTTCATCCCTTAAACTATTTCATGAGAGGCCAATCCAAAATTGTCCCATTACTTACAGTTGTTCAATCAGCCATTTCCAATTAAATTTGTACTTTCAATGTCAGCCTACTTTATAATTATTTACTATACAGATCAATGCAATAAATCAATTAGTACCCTCAGCAGGGAATTTAAATAATGACGAGGATCTTTGATTTTTAATTTTCTAAGTTTGAGATTAATTGAGAAGGTGTTCGTCTGATAAATAATGGGAGAGAAGTTTGACCCATGGCTATGTATTTTGCATTTGAAAAACAGGCGACCATGAATTGCAATGGAGGTGGAGGACATGGAGTACCTTGGCCAGTCAAGTTCTCATGACGTACCCAATACCATATTGAGGGTGTGTAAGGGGATGAGCAATCTGCCTGTCTGAAATAGGCATAAGACTTTTTCACTGCACAATTCAGGGACAATGCCAGTAATGGGACCCTGATGTAAAATTCTGGAAGAAACAGGTGGTGCTTGTGTTCCATGTTATCAATGTTACCTGTCAGCTAAAATTTATTTTAGTTCTCCTTCTTGTTCCACAAAATCATGGACTTTTGCTGCCTTAAGCTTGATGCTCCGCCCCACCCCTACCCTCAAGAATTGATTTTGTTTCCTTCTGCCCTCCCAGCACTTGGTTATGTGCCAACTTGGCATCTCAGTCTGTTGGAATTCATCAGGGCCTGATTGTCAAGCTACATCAGGGTGCCTATTTGGCGCCCATAACTCAAGCCTTCCACCCAAATAAGCACATCATAGGATTTTGCTTGATTACTTTATATAATTTTAATCTTTTTAGAATGATTGTTGATATTTGGAAACTAGTCTGGCCACAGCAATGAAATTTGGATAGAATGGTACTTGATGAAAAATCCTGCAATCTGGGTCTTCTTAGGTTCGCACTCTTGCATTATATAGTCAATCTAGATTCAAATAATTCATCTTGCATACTGCATCATTTTAATTTCAATTCCAACATATTTGTTTTACAATTACTGGAATTAGGAATTTGAGTGGCAATGCATTCATCTTTGGAAACTTCCCTATTGTAGTGAGTTAATACAGAAACCATTTGCAGTTAAACTGCACTAGTGGAGTGGCTGAGACCAGTAGCTCTACAGTATAAATGGTGGTTAGCTAGACATAATTTATACAGAGGCCTAAGCCCAGTCACGTTTAACAATGTCTCTGCCCGAGAGAGTTCTGTATGTTTGATTATACCCAACAGCAGGAATAGCAGTATTCACGTCCTCAAAAATGCTTGCAAATATGGAACTGCCGGTCACTTTTTGATGGTGTTTTATGTTGGTTTTGAGAGATGATGCACCGGATGCAAAGCCTAAATGGTTTGAGATATCTTCAGGATGGGGTCTTGTATACATGACTTTAATACAATGAAGTCAATCAAGTTATATACAAGTTATACTTACTTTTACATTGCTAAACACCAAAATTGCTTCACAGTGTTGCAAGTACAGGCTTCAACATCTTGTTGCAAGTGTAAGCTGATAGTGCGGTGAGGCAAAAGAGCATCCAGGACCTTGGTGAATGATGGGACCAACGTTATACCTCCTTAACCATTGATGTTTAAAGTATTCAGAAATAGACAAAGGAAGAACTGAGAAGGCGGATGAATTGTAGTAGTAAATTCATTATTAAATCAGGTACAGAAAGAGAAGAAAAGAGAGGGAATGAAAAATTAGATTAAGAGAGACAGAAAGGAGACAAAGATTAAGGTTAAAAGACAAGGTTAGAAGATTTAATAATGTAAATTTTGACAGTCTTGAGATCAAGAGCCATTCACAATCTATGGAAATGAGACTCCAATGCCAATGGCATAGGTTCAATTCCTGTACAGTCAGAAGTTATTCATGAAGGCCCTGTCTTCTCAACCTTGCTGCTCACCTGAGATGAGGTGGTCCTCAGGTTATATCACTCCCAGTCACCTTTCCCCTTCGAAGGGTCATCTATGGTCACCTGGGACTAAGGCGACTTTATCTTACCTTACAATATTTATACTGTTTATACTGGTTTGACCAGAGAACTGTTAGATCACATATTAGTCTAACTGTATTTAACTGTTTTTATTATGTATTTCAGCATTTTTGAATTGTGCATTGCAGGGAATTTACAAACACTCTGAAGATTCTTTCAGTTCATTCTGCTCATTCTCAAGCTATGAAAACACCATTCATGATGTGTGCTGGTTTCCCACTTTTCTTTCCAGCATCAATATTTTGTTTTTGATTAAATTAAATCAGGGAACTGTGACACAATGGTTAGCACTGCTGCTTCATGACACCATGGACCTGGGTTCAATTCTGACCTCTGGTCACTGTCTGTGTGGAGTTTGCACATTCTACCTGTGTCTGTATGGGTTTCCTCTAGGTGCTCCGGTTTCTTCCCACAGTCCAAAGATGTGTGGGTTAGGTTGATTGGTCATGCTAAATTGCCCCTTAGGGTGGGATTTTCTGGCTGCATTTGCCCCAAGACTGGAAAATCCTGCCCAAATTCAACAGACTTTTGCTTGGTCTGTGTCCCACCCACTACAATTCCTGTGATGGGCAGATGGGAAAATTCTGCCCTTAGTGTCAGGGGAATTGACAGGGCAAATACGTGGGGTTATGAGGATAGAGCCTGGGTGGGATTGTTGTTGGCGGAGGCTCAATGGGCCGAATGGTTTCCTTCCACACTGTAGAGATTCTATGATCTGCCATTGGGTGACCAATTGCATTTGCTTTAGCTCACTCTGTAAATTATGATTTGTTTCCTCCAAGTTCACTATCTAGTTATTTCACAAATTTGGTATCAGCTGTAAATTTAACCAGTATTTTCAGAATATAATTCATAGATGGAAGTGAGAAACAGTGGTAGTTCCAATAACAAGCCATGGATGTCCCATTCAGCACTGTATTCCATCCCTACACCTACCACGCTACCGCATGGTCACACATACCTGAGTGCTATACCAGTAACTCATTGTTAAATCCCCATAGCATTGAGCCCAATCAGTAATTTTTATTGTGTGGGACATCAACAAACGCTGTTAGAAATCTAAGCTCACATTGTTGTAGGGCTAAGCACAAAATATATTCTCAGAATATACTTTCACTCCATTGTAGGGGACATTGATTTGCACATTTTCCCATGTGTCAGTCTTATGTGGTTTCAAAATCTCTGCTGGGCAAACTCCACAACCAAGCTTTTATGCCTCACCGTCTGAATGAATGTGTAAATGACAAACATTTCTATTGAGGTATAGACCACGTTTTGAATATGTCACCGTTCATTTTTAAATGCACTTATCGATGTTTTGAGAACTTGTGGAATGGGATGCTTAACTGGTGTAACAGAAAGAATGGCAAAAAAGTCAGTTTAATTCATAATATAAAACAGAAACAAAGTGCTGGAAAAACTAAGCAGGACTGGCAGCATCTGTGGAGGATTAACGTTTCGAGTCCGTTTTGACCCTTTTTCGAAACTCTTGCTTTTACATCAAGTATTTTATCCTGTCTTTGAGCTTATTCCTATGGGTGGACCAGTTTAGTTATGTAATCTTATTAAATCTAATTAGTGGAACTGAGCCACGACAGATCAGCCATGATCTTATTGAATGGCGGGGCAGGCTCGAAGGGCTAGATGGCCTACTCCTGCTCCTATTTCTTATGTTCTTATGTTCTTATGATGGAATAGAAAATAATGCAAAATCCAAAAAATGTTATTTCAGTTATTAAAAACCTTTAGAAAATTAGAATTAAATAATATGCAAACAATATGATTTATGACAAATAAGGTATTAACTTGGAAAAGATGAACGTGTTAACTTTGATTTGTATCCATGTACCTTTTATATAACAAGAATCCATAACATATGGCTGATTGCAGAATGTGCTGAAAAGAAACTATCGGGAATGCGAGCTGCATAAGATTACAATTGCACCATAACCACAATGTCAGTACAAAGCTGTTTTGCTTCACATCAACCCTGCAGTTACAGTGTTAATGCAGTGTGAATCCAGAATTAGGATCCACCTGACACTGTGATGGAGGAAAATAGTTCTCTCTAGAGAAGATGGTCGTGCCTTGTTTTGCTTTGCTTGAGAGTCAATTTGGGTCTTGATAATCTATTAAAAGTGCTCAAGATTAGCTTGGGCAAAGAATGGATCTACTTTGCACTGATGGGAAGCCTATAGTGCAAATGCATTCTTAATTCCCAAAACATTTAAGATAAGGACTGTGTGCAACTGGCTAAATCAATATTGTTAACTTAGTTATGTCACATTGTTGACAATTTACTGCATGATTGTGGAATTATGTATGAAGTAACAAACTCTTGGTTAGCTTTTACAGAATACAAATTAGTGTGGCCATGCTTATTATAGAGCTGGTAAATCTGATTTCTTCATTGAATGATAAAATTGATACACACCTCTATTTGGAAAGGGACAGAGACAGAAAGCAGGAAATAATAGGCCACTTAGTCAACTATCTATCACTGGGAAAATATTGGAATGCTGTATTAAGGAAACATAAGCAGGGCATTGGAAAATAGTAATGCAACTAGGTCCAGTTAACAGTGTTTTGTGAATAGGAAATTATCTTTGACAAATTTCTTAGAGTTATTTGAGGATGTGACATGCAAAATGGATAAAAGAAAATGGCACAGTGGTTAGCATTGCTGCCTCATAGTGCCAGGATCCCACGTTCAATTCCTGGTTTGGATCACTGTCTGGGTGGAGTTTGCACGTTATCCCTGTGTCTGCATGGGTTTCCTCTGGGAGCCCCGGTTTTCCCCTATATTCCGACAGACGTGCTAGTCAGGTGCATTGGCCATACTAAATTCTCCCTCAGGGTGCTGGAGTGTGGCGACTAGGGGTTTTTCATAGTAACTTCATTGCAGTGTTAATGTAAGCCTACTTCTGACACTAATAAATAATCTTTAAAGTATATGCAACATATTTGGATTTCTAAAAGGCATTTAGTAAGGTGTCCCATAAAAGATTACTACACCAGGTAAGAACTCATGGTGTTAAAGCTGATCTAATGGAATGAGCAGAGTATTGGCTAACAGGAAACAGAGTTGAAGTAACTGGTCATTTTCAAGTTGTTAAACTGCAATTAGTAGAGTGCCACAAGGATAAGTGCTGAAGCCTTAACTATTTGCAATCATACTAATGACTAAGATAGAGGAACCAAGTCTATTCTGGCCAAATTTGCTGACAATACAAAGGCAGGCAGAAAAGAAAGTTGTGAGGAGGACACAGAGTCTACAAAGGGATACAGACAGGTGAAGTAAAAGGGCAAAAATTTGGCAGATGGAGTATAATGTGGGAAAATGTGAGGTTGCCCACTTTGTAGAGTGGAACAGAAAAACAGGACATTATTTAAATGGAGAGAGACTGCAGAATACTATGCCACAGATGAATCTCTGCCCTTGTGTGTGAATCACAAAATGTTAGCACACAGGTACAGCAAGTAATTAGGAAGACAGATTGAATATTCAACTTTATTGTAGGGGTGGAGTGTAAAGTCAGGAAAGACTTGTTACAATTGTAAAGTGCATTGATGAGTCTAAATCAATAGTATTGCATACAGTTTTGGTCTCAATGTAGGAGGGACTTGCATTGAAGACAGTTCAGAGAAGCTTCAATCAGTTGATTCTTGGGATGAAGGAATTGTTTTGAGGAAACATTGAGCAATTGGCCTTGGAGTTTAGAAGAAGGAGAGGTGACCTTATTGAGATTCAGAGGGAGTTGAAAAGGTAGATGCTGAGAGAATATTCCTTGTTGCACTGAGATCTAGAACTAGAGAGTACAGTTTCAAAATAAGGGGTCTCGCATTTAATCTGGAGGTGAGGAAGATTTTTTTCTTAGAGGTTATTAATTTCTAGAGCAGGTGCACTTAACATTACACTTCTGCTAGGAAACAAGGGCAATGGGAATTTGGTTCCAATTGTGTTTAAAGTAATTTAAAATAATTGAGAGATGCAAGAAGTCAGTATATATAAAGGAAAGATAAATCTTCCTCTCCCCCTCTCTTACCTCCTTTACAACGTTCCACTTTGATCAAGCCACCCCATACCCACTTCTGTGTCTTGGTGCCAGATTTTAATTGGTAACATTCCCTGTGAAGCACTTTGGGATGTTTCACTTGATTATCGACACTATGTAAAGTTTTTGCTGATAAAATTCAGGTGGTTCACTATATTTTGTGAACAATTTCAAATATAATTTCAGCCACTTCATCTCAACGTAATTGCCATCAATCTCTCTGCAGCCTGTAATCAAGGTGTCAACTCTCATTACTTCAGCTGCATTTTAACATCACTTTCTGGTCTAAAAGGAGAGTTTCAGATGGGCAGTACATGCTGAGTACTGAGTGACTCCCACTTAGCTGGAATCACTCTCTTCTGGCCAGGAAGGAACTCCTCAGTTCCACAGAGCTGTTATGCCAGATCATGGTGATCAGAAAGTGCAATATGCAATCATTTAATTGAATTTTAAAAATCAGACTTGACACTTCATGGAATTTAATGCAATGTCGACTTGTGACCGAGAAATTGGGCACTACATGACTTCCTCAGTAGTCCCCAAAATGGAGGGTGGGTGCTGGAATTGTGTGAACAATTATGACTTGAAGTTTGCTGCTCATCATATTGGATAATGAAGTATCCTTTACTTGTGCCACAGTGGGCGGCAAGGTGGCACAGCAGTTAGCACTGCTGCCTCACAGCGCCAGGGATCCAGATTCAATTCTGGCCTTGTGTAACTGTTTGTGTGGAGTTTGCACATTCTCCCTGTGTCTGTGTGGGTTTCCACTGGGTGCTCCAGTTTCCTCCCACAGTCAAAGATGCAGAGGTTAGGTTAATTGGCTGTGCTAAATTGCTCCTTCGTGTGCAAAGATATGTAGGACAGGTGGATTAGCCATATTGAATGTGTGGGGTTACGGGAATAGGGCGGAAGGGAGGACCTGGATAAAATGCTCTTTCAGAGAGTTGGTGCAGACTCAATGAGCCAAATAGCCACTTCTGCACTGCAGGGATTCTATGGATTTTATGCCAGAAGCAGTCATTGGGCACTTTCTATATGTAACTAAGGCATTCATCTCCTACTTGAGGTCCTACTACAAGACTGGTTTGCTCTGAGACAGCTAGTGTCATTGCTGGCTCCATTCAGGGAAACCATCAACTATCATTGCCTGCTCTGTATGTGGGCTTACTTACCTGAATGTGGAATTGAAAGGAACAGGAATGTCTTTAACTCTAACCCCAATTCAGGTCTCAGTCACTCTTGATCATCATAGTTTCTGTGCTATTGAGGTCTTAGGCCCAATATTCAGGGTTCTTTGTATGCTACTGTCTTGTGCACAGGCTAAGCACCTTGAATAAAGGGACCACAAATCTCTAAGCTACTGTTTGACATGGTGATTTATAAGAAATGTAACTCGAATCAGATATTTTTGACAGGATTCATTGCAAAAACTCAATCACAGATTCTGTGTGATGTTTTATGACATTTTATTTCTACAATCTTCCAAACTACAGAAGACAAACATGCCTTTGGAGAATTAGGACCATCTTTATGAAATATCTTCGATAATATGATTTTAGAAAAATACTGAAACGATTGTGAAATGGAATGTTTATCATCTCTTAGTGACAAATGAAAATGAAAAAATGATTTATTAACTATCAGTGTAGAACATCTTTACATTGTTTTCTAGAAACTGGGCTTAAGTCTGTTTTTTAAACAAAAATTTACCAGTGAAGTGATTTTTGCATTGCCCTTCATTGTCATGCCTTTCAGTTTTGTTTTTGTTCTAGTTCTTGACAGTGTGTCAGAGATGTTGTCAAGTGCTGGAGGTGGCGGCAAATACTGAAGGATTTTCCCATATGAGTGAGATGAATGCTTGCAATCAGGAACTGAAAAACAATAGTTCTTCCCGCAATGGTACAACATGTCATGTAGAAGAACTTTCTTTGTGTTTTCTTTTTGTTTGGAGGGTGTGAGGATTATGTTTTCTTACTTCAAAAGAGGAGAAAATGTTTTGCCGAGCATCTTTTATCTTTTGTTACTAAAGATTTGAAATCTGTATCTGCACATTGTGCTTTTAACAGGTAAATGATGAAAACCCAAAGATGATCTTTGATTTGAATAATAGCCAAAAATATCCTAGCTGTTGTTTTGATGCAGTTAACTGAGTGACAGGCTAACAGATATCCGTGTTCTGGCTGGTCATTGCTGCTAAGGAACAGGAGTTTTCACAGCAACTTCATTGCAGTGTTAATGTAAGCCTACTTGTGACAGTACAGTAGTTACTGTTATCTCTGCAGTTTCATCAAAATGTAATCACATCACTTTAATAATTGACCAGCATCCTTGGTGTTATGGAGATGTTCAGTTTAAGTTTTGCAGTATATGCTCCTGACATTGATTCTCCTCACCCCAAAATCCTTTTATAAAATCCAATGAAATAATCTTTTTTAAATGTATGCAGTGATAAATGTTAGCAAAAAGATCAAATCCAGACTAAATAAATGTTTGGTAGCAACCTCTAAACTTAGAACTTGAATTGATTATCTTCATAAGCAATGGGCTACCCTCTACCTGCTTTAGATAAAAATGCAATCATTTGTGATATTTCTTTCACTTCGTTTTGTTCGGTAGTCTGTAATATAGACAGAATTGTTCATAAAATGATACTCCTTATTAAAGTAGTGTACTTTTAGTGATCTGATATAGTTCAGACTATATTAATTTTGGGCCTTGACATGCCAGCAGTATTGTATCCATGTTTCGGATTCATAAATGCACGAAGTGATTTCATCCAATACTCCTGAAACCTAATTCAAGTACTTTCAGTACATAATGCAGTTTACATTGAACTCCTATTGGACAAACATCCCAAATTTAATGAAGCATTTCCAGTTAGTTGCATTAATTGGAACTAATTAGTCCTGCTTCGGGATCCAATTGCAATGGGCAAACAAATTTCTATATTAACTTTGATTAAATGCTCATATCAATAAACAGGTTTATGTAAAACTATAGTGCCAAGTGGATACTTGGCACTATACCTTTACAGAAATATTAAACTTTGTTTATGCAGTGGTGCAACTTTGTGTTCTCCGATGCGTCTTTTCCCAACATGGTGAGGGGTTTAGCATTACACTTTAGTGTTAATGAGCTGTGTAATGTGTTTAATTCTTGAGCAGTTTTTGATCACAGGGCATTTGATCGCTAAGTAGGGTTAAGGTGTTCAGTCACCACAATTACACAATATAACAATACAATTTTGTCTTTTAAAAAGCGTTTACATGGGTAAGATGGGCATAGAAGGATATGGGCCAAATGTGGGCAATTGGGACTAGCTTAGTGGATAAAAACTGGGCGGCATGGATAAGTTGGGCCGAAGGGCCTGTTTCCACGCTTTAACCCTCTATGACTCGATGACCACATTCATTATGATTGTTATACAAAATTGAGCAAGGCATGGCATCCGAAGTACAGTACAGTCTTGTCTAGTCTGATGGGTTGGAACAGACGAGAAGAGACTTGCATCCATTGTTAGATTCATACTGTCATCACCATTCTACGTATAAAGATGGCCGAAGAGATACATGTTTTCTTATAACTTTTCCTACCTAGGCCCATTTTCACATATGCAAATATGATGACTGAACCTGTTTATTAATAATTTGCAACTGAGAAAAGTAAGGATCCCTTTCCCCATTTTGTGATAGTCAGAATCTAAAATATATCGATTAATGATTACACTTATGCTTTCCATAAAATTCAGTTTGACAGTGATTTTACCAGTAGAAAGCTGTAATAGATATATCATGTAGCTCATTAATACACATTCATCCTGCTTCTTCCTCGTTGTGTGGCACTTTACCGCAGAGTTCCTGTCACTTCTTAAAGTGTAAATGATGTACAGTTCTGTATTGTTAAATTCCAGTGACAAAAGATGTAGGAGCTTGAGTTTAATGTCCTCATTGTAGACATTATTTAAAAATTATTGTACGCTTTATTGCTGGTATCACTGGTGCAAGTGAAAATGCGGTTGTCAGTATTGGGCTGTTCCCATTCCAGGTATTATCTGTAACATCGTCATCTGGGAAGTCTGATGTCACCTGCGACAACTGGTTTAAAATGTTAGCCCCAACACTATTGGAAAACGTTTTGCATAATTTTTATGGTTAGGTCGAAAAAAGCAATTTTCCAAAGTGGACTCTGTTCCACTGAGCTCTAATATTTCCAGAAAGATCAAATTTCCATTTAAATTTAGCTGCCAGATTCTGCAGCTAGCGCATTGTGCTATGTTCAGCTGTTCAAAAATTATTTGTGTTGCTCTGAATGGCCATCAGAAGGTATGCAGAATAGTCCAGAAGAAGATTTCCAATTTGTGGCATGTGCATGTGTTTTTCTTCTCCAGTCTCTGGAACAAATGCATCAGATGCAATTAGCACCTCATCTGAAGTTATGAATTCACAAGAAAGAACCTGTAGCAATGAAATCTGTCATTTGATTTTCATTGATGATGAGACGCACTGTGCCATTAAAAAAAATTCCATTGGAATCCTACAGTGCAGACAGAGGCCATTTGACCCATTGAGGCTGCACCAATCACAAACCCACCCAGGCCCTATTCCCATGACCCCATGTATTTACCCTAGCTAGTCCTCCTGACACTAAGGGTCAATTTAACCAATCGACCTAACCTGGACATCTTTGGACTGTGGGAGGAAAACAGAGAAAACCCCTGCAGACACAGGGAGAATGTACAAACTCCTCACAGACAGTGACTCAAGCTGGGAATTGAACCCAGCTGTGAGGCAGTAGCGTTAACCGTTGTGCCACCGTGCTGCCCCAAATTCCATGTTGAATTCTTGAATTGTTACAGCAAACGTACAAGTTCCTCTTAAAAATGGAAGTGAAGATCCAAAGGTTATCTTGCATTAGTTTTTTTCTCCCACAAGCCCTGTGTGGAAGTAAAATAATGATCTGATCTGTCGAAGTAATGGACAGTATGTGAAGGACGCCAAAATATAATACAAAATTGGTCAATGCTGTATTCAGTAAAAAACTTACTTTCCCATTTTTTAGTTAAGTAAATTGACATTTCAAATCAGAAAGGAATTATTTACACTCCCTGATTTCAGAGAAACTCCATTATCAAACATGCCAGCGAGCAAGGCTATATCCTTTTACTCGTATTTGGAACACGAGGTTGGCCATGCTGTCATCCTGGGAGAGATTGAAAGGCTATCATACCATACTAAGAATCTTAAATGCACTGCAGGTATCATTTGGGAATGAATTGATTAAGCAAAGTTTGAATCAGGCATTTGTCTTCAGTTAGGAAATGATCATATAGCCATGAATGTTGAGGAGAAAGAAGACTTTTTAAAAAATTTTATTCCATTAAAATGATGTTGCTGGGAGCTTTTCAAGAAATTGAAATTCAACCAGGATAGGAAATCTTGATTAGAAACTGGGAAATTTTGGATCTGATAAGTTCAAATGTTATGGATTTTAATGTTATGGATTCAGCTATATCTTGGTGCTTTGTGGCTTAGTTGCGCTATACACAGCAGATTATTCAATTAACAAAGAAATCATTATTTGACAGAAAATATTCCACGCAGTAACTGCTGGCTATTGCTCATTAGCATCTTTATCTCGCTCTTTGTCCTGCTGCATTCTGTTGCCTCATTAAAGAGTAAATGCCTGTCTTTCACAATGCTATGTACAGCCAGCAGATCGCCACAATCCTACTAACACATCTGAGAGAAAATTGTAAAATAAAACGTGACTGACTTGTAAAATAAGATGTGGCTGGGAGCCATGGCTGAAAACTCCAACTGTGTGATTCATATCTCATTTCATATAGGAAGATTGGAGCATCAGTAAGCCATTCAGCCCTTTGAACTTGCTTCACCATTCAATACAATCATGGCTGATCATGCACTTCAATGCCTTTTTCTCACATTATCCCCATATCCTGGTAATGTTACTGATATTTAGAAATCTGTCAATCTCTGCTTTAAATGTATTCAGTGACTGAGCTTCCACAATCCTCTTGGTAAATAATTCCAAAGATTTAGAACCCTCTGAGTAAAATAATTCTACTCATCTCAGTTCTAAATGGCTTACCCCTTATTCTGAAATTGTGTTCCAGGTTTTCGACTCCTGAACCAGAGGAAATACCTTACCTGCATCTACCTTATCTATCCTTTGAAGTATATTGTAGGTTTCAATGAGATCACCTCAACTTATTCAAAACTCCAGACAATACAGGTCCAGTTTCTCTTTTCATAAGACAGTCCTGCCATCCCCAAAACAAAACTGGTGAACTTTTGTTGCAATATATCTAAGGCAATAATATCCTTCCTAAGGTAAGGGGATCAAAACTGCACACAGCATTCTACATGCTGCCATCTCTTACCATTTACAAAATACTTTGTATATTTGTTCCACCTATCAAAGTCCACATTTTCCACATTATGTTCCATCTGTCACGTTCTTGGCCAGATATTAGCTGGAAATTTAATTTCCGGCCCTCCTGCTGGTGGGATCTTTCAGTGCCACAAGGTCAATGGACATTTGAATGGCTCACTTGTTGCAGAGGGATCCACCATGGTGATCCCAGAAAACTCCAGTCTCTAAGTCTGTCCAAATCCCCTTGAAGCCTCTTTGCATCTTCTTCACAAGACACATTTGCACCTAGCTTTGACATCTGCAAACTTGGAAATATTACATTTGGTGCCCACTTCCAAATCATTGATATTATGTTGTAAACAGCTAGGGGCCAAGCATTGCTCCTTGCTGCATACCATCAGCAATAGCCTGCCAATGTGAGAATGACCTGTTTATTCCTGTGCCCTGTTTTCTGCCTGTTAACCAATCCTTAATCCATGCCAATATATTACCACCTATTCCATGTGCTTTAATTTTGCTAATCAACTTCCTGTGGGGCACTTTATCAAACGTCTTCTGAAAATCCAAGTATACAATGTCCACCAATATCCCTTCATCAATTCTGTTAGTAACATCCTCAAAAAACTCCAGCTGGTTCATGAGCATGACATCCCATTCATTACCATAGAATCCCTACAGTACAGTTGTAGGCTATTTGGCCCATCAAGTCTGCACCAACTATGCAACCAAGGCCAACTGCGTACTCCCCCACCCCCATCCCCCTTCTCGGCCTTATCACTGCAACTCCGTACATTTACGGTGGTCAATCCATGTAACCTGCACATCTTTGGACTGTGGAAGGAAACCTGAGCATCTGGAGGAAACCCATGCAGACACGGAGAGAATGTGCAAACTACACAACAGTCACCCAAGGCTGGAATCAAACCTGGGTTCCTGGTGCTCAGAGGCAGCAGTGCTAACCACTGTGTCACTGTGTTGCTCATCAATCCATGTGACTGTCCAATCAGATCATTATTATCCAAGTTTCTCTTTCACATCTTTGAGAATAAATTCTAGTATTTTCCCTAAGGCCACCACATTGGTGGTTTTTTGTTGTCTGTCTCCCTCCTTCTTAAATATTGAGACAATATTTACCACCTTTCAATCTGCAAGAACCATTTGAGAATCTATGGAAATTTGGAAGATGATCCATTATCCCCATAATTACCTATTTCACTATCCTGGCAATACAGAGTATCAGATCTCGAGGACTTACCGTTAGTCCCAATAATTTCTCTAAGATAATCTTCTTCCAATATTAATTTACTTCAATCACTCATTGTCCCACATTCCTTGGACTTCTAATTCTGGAAGATTTATCGTATCTTCCTCCGTGAAGATGGGCACAAAGTGATCATTTAGCTCTCTGCCATTTTTTCTATTTACCGCTCTAAATTCTCCTGACTGACTGTAAGGGATCCACTGTTTGTCCTAGACAAATGTTTCCTTTTTCCATTACTTAAAAGGCTTTTACAGTCCTTTTTTTAATGTTTTTTGCTCGTTTACATTCATATCCTATTCTCAGTTTTGGTGCCTTGAAAAAATGTATGGTTGTTGTAAACTGTATAATCATTTGTTAAAGAGTGTGCATTGCCTGTGTACAGTCATACCTTTTAACGTGTTTTGTTCCCAATCCACCTCAGCCAATCTACCCCTCATAATTTTCATTGTTAAAATTTGACATCCTGGCTTCAGATTGAACTAACTCACTTTCAAACAGAATGCAAAATTCAGACTATGGTCACTCATCCTTAAACATTCTATTATGACATTATTAATCAGTCCTTTCTTGTTACAAAATACTAGATCTAAATTAGCCTATTCAATAGTGAGTTCCTCAACATACTACTCCCATTCCTAACACACTCCACAGCATTTGTGCTTATTAGATTTTCCCAGTCTATCTGCAGTCACCCATGGTTATTGTATTACCATACTACATGCTTTTCTAATCTCCTGATTAATACCATGCCCTGCACTGTGTCTACTATTCGATGATCTGTAAAGAACTTCTTTCAGTGTTTTCTGTCCCTTGCTGTTTCTTATCTCCACCCAACCTGAGCCCATATTTTGTTCTCATGATCAGAGATCCTCCCTTACTGATCCTCCCTAGGGCAACACAGTGGCACAGTGGTTAACACTGCTGCTTCACAGCGCCAGGGACCTGGGTTCAGTTCTGGCCTTGGGTCACTGTGTGTGTGGAGTTTGCACATTCTCCCTGTGTCTATGTGGGTTTCCTCCAGTTGCTCTGGTTTCCTCTCACACTCCAAAGGTGTGCAGGTTAGGTTGATTGGCCATGCTAAATTGCCCCTTAATGTCAGAAGATTAGCAGCGTAAGTATGTGGGGTTATGGAAATAGGGCCTGGATGGCATTGTGGTTGGTGCAGACTCAATGAACTGAATGACCTCCTTCTGCACCACGTTGATTTCCTCTGGAGCACCACACAGACAAAGGGAGAATGTGCAAACTTCACACAGACATTTCCCAAGGCCAGAATTGAATCCACGTACTGATCCCACCTCTTATTATCAGTACAGCACCAGCCCTTTTTTCCCTTTTTCGCCTGCTTTCTTTAGTGTTAAATATCCTTGAATTTGCAATTCCCAGTCTTGGTCACTCTGTAGCCATGTTTCCATTGTGGCATTTCTATTTACCTCCATTTGCATCTTTACATCATCTGCTTTCTTGCAAGTGCTGTTGCATCCAGCATCTTGGCAAGGCTTATTTGACGGCAGCTTCCAAGCCCACAACTTCTACCTTCGAGAAGGATAAGGGCAATGGGTGCACCACCATCTGCAAGTTCCCCTTCAAGTCACACGGTATTCAGACCTGGAATTCTATCGCCACTCCTTCACTGTTGCTGAATCAAAATCCTGGAACTCCCTTCCCAATATTAATGTGGATGTCGTTGCATCGAATGAACTGCAGTGGTTCAAAAGGGTGCTTCTTCTGAAGGGCGGTTAGTGTTGGTAACAAAGTGGTCTTGTTAGTGATGCCCACATCCGAGGAATGAATAAAAAATGACATGCCGAGATGTTTCACAGAAAACACATTACTGAAATAACTACATTGCAGAGAATACAAGGATTGAATATACTGAATGAATATTGGGATATATATGTTCTTATGATTTTACAGTGTTATGTCATTGAATGACAAGGGGATGTATATAGACTCACTTGTTGAACGTGGTCACTGGCTGACAATTGTGTAGTGCTGATGTTATTTGCTACCTGTCAGTTCAAGCCCATGTCTTGCTACATGCAGACATGGATTGTTTCATTATTTAAGGAGTTGGGAACGGGAATTAACACTGTGCAATTTACATAGTCATCTAAAATATATATTTTTCAGAAATTAATGTCATTAGTTCTTTAATAATTTTTGATTCCTGCCTCTGAATCAGATTCTGTACCATGTTGCATCCACGCTTGTGTAAGGTAGTATTAGCCTTCATTATAGATGCCCATGTAAAAAGCTAAAGGTACTGTGGTTAGGAGCCTTTACAGGCTTCAAGTGTGAAAAAAAATAGAAGGAGAACGGACTGAATTATGTCAGTGTAAATGACTCATGCAGCAATCCACCCACTTCTCCTTTGTGGCAGGCTTGGGAACATTTCATTGTTTTGCAGACAGAAGGTTATAATTTTGTATTCTGTAGGTTGTTTTCTATTTATAACCCTGTGCCAGACAGATTACTTAAATAAATTCTCTGATAATTTTACATTTATAAATTGATTTCTTTTGTCGAAAATTTGAGGAAAATGTTATGCAAGTGTCAAGCCTATAAATGATGCACTTCTCTCCATCTGCAGAAATATAATTTCTCATTCATCTTTACTATTAATCTTCTCTCAGACATCTCTCTTAAATGTATTCAGATTCAGTCCTTACAAAGAGATTTATGACAGTGAAATGAAATATGTATTGCATATTTGTGTTCTAATCTTTCTCTTTCCACCCACCACTGATGCCACCCACTGCTTTTTGCTGGAAAAATCACACGGTGGAAAGATTTAAAAGAAAAGGATATACATATATCAGTAATTTTTATTGCCTTGATGTCTATTCTTTATGATCACTTTTTAAACCCTAGTAAATACGTAGACCGAACAGAACATAGTCACTGAAATTAGAAACAAACTTTTTTTTCACTGGGGACAGGATTATTTTACTGCACTCTTATATCAGCTAAGGAAGAACTGGCTTTCATGTTTTTCTCTTTGGAGGTTCGTGCGTTAGACTAAGTCACTTTTCATCATAGATTCATAGAATCCCTACGGTTCAGAAGGAGGCCATTCAGCCTTTCAAACCTGCACCAAAAACAATTCCCCCCAGGCCCTATCCCCGTAATGCCACATATTTACCCTGCTAGTCCCCCTGGCACTGAGGGTGGGATTTTCTGGCTGCGCTCTCACCAGGGCCAGAAAATCCTGCTCAAGGGCAAAAAACCTTTGCCTGGTCCGTGTCCCGTCTACTACGATTCCTCTGGTGGGCGAGATGGGAACATTCTGCTCTAATGGTCGATTTAGGGCACCATGGTGGCACAGTGGTTAGCACTGTTGCCTCACAGCATCAGGAAGCCAGGTTCAATTCTGGCTTCAGGTGACTGTATGCGGAATTTGCGCCATCTCCCTGTGTCTGCGTGGGTTTCCTCAACGTGTTCCAGTTGCCATCCAGTATAAAGATATGTGGGTTAGGTTGATTGACCAGGATAAATTGCCCCTTAATGTCAGGGGATTAGGATTACGAGGGTGGGATCTAGGTAGGATTGTTGTTGGTGCAGGCTCGATGAGCCGAATGGTCTTGTTCTGCACCATACATTCTATGGTTCTAAGATTAGCATGGCCAATCAGCCTAACATGCACATGTTTGCAGTGTGGGAGGAAATCGGAGCACCCAGAGGAAACTCACACAAACACAGGGAGAACATGGAAACTCCACACAGTCACTTGAGGCTGGAATTGCGGCAGCTGTGAAGCAGCAGTGCTAACCACTGTGCCAATGTGCTGTCCTTAAGTAAATTTTGGAATTGAAGTGAAATATATTCCTTGAGGGGAAATATCTAAAAGCTTTGTTCATTGACAGTGGGCTCAGTTGCCTCTTGCTGATTGATTACTGTAGGATGTTACTGGATCTGGGATACATTGTTTGTGTCTTTCCTTGCTTAGCATGGGAAATGCTTTTTCAGGAGGCTTGGCACACTCCTCCATAAAGCCAACTATTCCCAAAAAGAAGGGTGAACTACTGTAGGCTGCCAATTCCATTCCAGTAGGAAATGCACAAGGCCAGAATTTAGTGAACCTCCCCACCTGGCAAAGTGCCTTACTCTGGCATTTCAGCCAAATCGGAAGTTCATGAAAAACATCATACAGCTAGAAGTCGTGTTGCGTCCTCCTCTGGCACATCAGGCCTCCCATGTTGCTCATTTGCACATCCTGTTGATTGGTCGTAGAGCAGTCCTGGCAGAGGTGTGGGAGACAATTTCCAATCTCTTGTCTTGACAAGTGAATGTGTATCCTGTAGGAAGAGCTGGAAATGGAATGACAGATAACAGCCTTACAAGCATTAAAAGAAAATGCGATATAGATTTCTGGCACAGAGAAAATGGCTACAGAGAGTGAGGGTTCAGGCTCCATTAAAATGTCACTTGTTTTGGATGTGAGCTGTGCTCAGGATGGGCATAGCATTTCCTGACTGTTGCATGAGCACTTAAATTAAGTAGTTGATGACAAACAAATATTGGCCTTGCTAGCCTGATAAGTAGACGTATTGTAGCCTGTCTTATATCACTCTTAAAGCAGATGTTCTGCTTCTAGGTGACAAGGAAACTGAGGGTTGGGATGAAGGCTTGTTGGAAGGTGTTACTTGAGGGACAATTGGGAGAATGTGCCCCTATATCTGAAAATTAGGCCCTGCTTTTGGCTGAAAATCCTAAGTCCTGCCATCAAACTCAGCAATTCCCCTTCTGGCAGGGGTGAGATTTGTGGTGGGGCACATTTCTCACGTACATATTTTATGGAGGCTGCCAGCCATCATCAGCTACCTCCAGACAAGTGGAACTTTTAAGTCTTGCAGCCTAAATTCGACATGTTAGGCCTGGTAGAAAGCAGGGCAGAAATTTGTGGATATATTTGGATGATGAGGGGACACCTTTGGGGAAGTAAAGTATGTCTTTGTACATGGTCCCCATCCTTAATTGAATGGCAAGAATGACTTCCCAGCCATTAATTAGCTACTCCAGCAAGAAATCGATGTTGGCTGACTGCTGATCCCCTTCTTTGGATCCTATTTCAAAGTGAAAAATCGTCTTCATAGGAATTTTTTTCTACAACAGATAAAAATTAGTAATAATGATCTTTTAATCTTGCTTCAGATAACCTTGGAAGCCAGCATGTGAGGGGTAAGATGATTTAGCTAGACAAGCAGTGGAAAACTCACCACTAACCTTCCTTAGTAAACTGCATGGATTTAGCTGATTAAATTCCAGTAACAGTTCAACCCTTTAGCTCATGCCAATCTGCACGTATTCTTTCTGGACTTTAAGTGAGGTTTTGCACTGTGGGAGACCATGTAATCCTTATCATACAAAAAAGATTGTGTTGTGTGGCAATTAGTTCATGGTTCATGTTAGTACTTTAGAGATAATGTTTAGCCCTGTGAAGATTTAAAGTTTAACTGTAGAAAATGAGACAAGTGCAACTAAAGCAGATTGGATTCTCTTGTACTTAAAAGGTTGGGGCCATATTGATTTGAGGGAGTAACAGCTAGAAAGGTAAGACCCTAAAATAGCTTGTGCACTTACTTAGCTGCAAGCAGTGATGTCTTCACTGCTTGCAAAGAAATGTATTCGGAAAGATGTTTTGGTTTCTGAGTTAAAGCTAAATTAGTTAAAGAGCATTCAGTGAACCTGAAAGGTCGTGACATCATGGAGATGGTTGAAGCTTCAGAAAGTTCTCTGGTTTCAATTTATCTGAGTGTTCCACAGTAAGGGAAAGGCCTGGATGCCACAAAGATGTTCCTGTTAGCACATTTCAGGCAATTAGGGCTCAGGCCCTGAAAGACATTCAGTGCAGCTGTGTGATGCAGTTTGGATCTTGTGTGGTTTGCAGCTCACAGGGAAGCCTTGAAAGAAGTCCTATAGGGCTCAAGCAAAACCTCGGAGCTGAGAAAATGGTGGTTCTGTGTGAGATACTTGGGCTCAGAGAAGCCCTGGAACTATTTGGTGTGGCTAGGATACTGAACTTTGGAAAAACCCAGGATCAGTGCCAGCTTTGAGAAGCTAGAGGTTCGCAAGAGTTAGAAATGTGCCAGTAATTAGAGATGCGGATGTAGCATTTTGAATTCAGTGGAATTCAGTTTCAGCAAAGAGATTGAACCATTTGGAGCTGAGCAATTTTGGAGGCAGTCTGAGTCAGAGTAGCTTTTGAAGGAATTCACCTTCAGAAGTGAAGAGTTGAAATCCCTCAAGGTAATAAACAAAATATTGTGATTTACAGTGATCACAAATATCTGGATAGGTTGCCAGGAATTCCATGGTATCTGTCCTGGTCACACGTGTCATTTAATGTGCAGTGTGATGTGTTCAACAACAGTGTGCCTGTTAATTGATATTTCCCTCATGTTAATTCTGAATGTTGGAATATAAGATAGATATTGAAACTGAATTCTATTGAATTCAAAATCCTACATCCGCATCTCTAATTACTGGCACATTTCTAACTCTTGCGAACCTCTAGCTTCTCAAAGCTGGCACTGACCCTGGGTTTTTTACTTTTGGGCCTTTTTATTGTAAAGTTTATTTTGTTTGTTTAATATCAGGGAATCTTGTGGCTTTATTATCCTAGTGGGTAATTGGAATTTCAAACTTCTTCTGCTTTAAGCAAAATGTCACTGGCCCCTCACAGGACCATAACAATAGCTTTGCTTGGAGATTCTTAAGCATGGTGCTGGATTCCTATGCACTCCAGCAGCTGACTGACTGAATCATGGCATGCTCATTCATGAAGTTGAACTAACTTCACTATTCAATAGATTATTTGGCATTCCATCAATTTGAATATTATGACTATTGCTGTTATCATTATGTTTATTCTTGATGGAATACTTCCTACCACTGATTAAAACAACTGTCATAAATGAAGCTATGGGAAGTTTGGGGAGCGAGTAACCACTGTAAACATTCACGTACTGTACTAAACAAGGACATCTGCAGAGATATCATTGGAAACATTAACTATAAAACTAATTGGGTGCACTAACTTGAAAGTTTTTTTTCACCCTAATTCCATTGTTGCTAAAACATGCCTTAATCAAAGCCCAAACTAAAAGATTAGATACTAATGGAATCTGTTTACATTAAGGTCATTGCTTGCCCTTCTTGAGTATCATTTCTTATTTTGCTCTCAGTCGTCTTTTATATGTTTAAAATATTGTTGCTCTGACCTATTTAAGGTGCTCTTTGTTTGAATTATCTGTTTTACTTCATATTTAGACAAAGCAAATATATTCTGCTCAGATTTAGCGTGATCACTTAACACTTGGGCTTGGATATTCAGAGTCTTGAAGACTATACGTTCTATACAAAAGGGTAGACAAAACCCAGATCTGAAAGCCCCACCCCCATATCCAGCCGAAGCAGGGGAGGGGTCAACAGCAGGGTCAGGAGTCGGGATGTGACTCACACATGAAGGAAACCTGAATTCACCAGGCCATTTGAACTTAGTACTGAATTCAAACATACCCCATTTTTGCTAGGGTAAGGGCCTTATCCCTTACTCCAGCAAAAGTACATGTAAATATTCCATCAAAGTACATGTAAATACTATGAAGAGTGGATCAGGTTTGCAAAACTGTATAGCTGTTAAATTATTTAAATCCCCTACCACTTAAACATTGAAAGAAAATTTGCCTGTCTGTGCCTGACAGTTGAAAAATCTGTTCTAACAATAACTGTTTATTGACATGACTAAGTAGTATTATTACAGCATTATTAATGCTTCACTGCTTTTCACAACCTATCATTTACACAACGTAAGTCCACTGTTTGACTGATAACTCAAAAGAGGTTGTTAAATGGCACTTTTTGGTGTGAGACATAGAACATAGTAACTAGAAGCAGGAGCAGACCATTCAGCCCTTTAAGCCTGCTCTGTCATTCTACTTGATCATGGCTGATCATCAAATTCAATATCCTGATACCCCTTCCTCCCATATCCTTTAGCCTCTTTAGCTTGAAGAGTTATATATAATTTCTTCTTGAAATCAGACAATTTTAGTATGAAGTTATGAATACAAATGTTCTCATAAGGCATTGAATAATTGTGGGGATTTAAATGTATTGAATGAGCTTTCATGATTTTTTTTATCTTGAAACCTGTAGAACACATTCAGAACTTTATTTTGTTTAATCTCAACATGACTCCTGAGGACCTTCCATAGAGTCATAAATGTTTACAGCATGAAAACAGGCCCAACTTGTCTATGCAGCCATTTTTTTTAAACCTCTAAACTAATCCCAATTGCCCACATTTGGCCCATATCCGTTTATACCCATTTTACCCACGTAAATGCTTTTTAAAAGACAAAATTATACCCGGTCTACTACTACCTCTGGCAGCTTGTTCCAGATACTCACCACTCTCTGTGTGAAAGTATTGTCCCTCTGAACACTTTTTATCTCTCCCCTCTCACCTTAAAACTATGCTCTCTAATTTTAGACTCCCCTACCTTTGGGAAAAGATACTGACTATCAAGCTGATCTGTGCCCATCATTATTTTATAGACCTCTATAAGATCAGCCCTCAGCCTTCTACGCTCCAGAGAAAAAAGTCCCAGTCTACTCAGTGAGTTGGCATGGAGAGTGTAAGGACAAATAGCAGTGGTGGATGGGATATTGGGTTTGTATGAGTTAGCATAGGGGCAATAAAGGACCATGGGATGAGTAGGGGAACCAGGGTTGGCATTGAGTTTTCAGAGGTTATATAAAAGTCTATGGAGGTAGGCGACGAAACTCATTAGTATGTGTGGGAATGAGTGGGGGTGGTGGTGAGGGCCAGAGGGCCTGGATGTTTAAGAAAACTGAAGCAGGTCTTTTCAACAGCCTGGTATCACATGCGATTGGCAGCTCCAGCAGGCTATATTTGATCTGCATTCAGGGTCAGCATGTCCAACTCCAGCATGCCCCCCTCAGGGGGATGAAGATGGTGAGTTAGGAGATTTTCCAACTCTTCACTCCTGCATCGGGAGTGAAAATCCAAACCTTGGGCTATTCTCTGTTGTGTTCATCACCCTTCATTTCAGGGTTTTACAGCGACAGGCAATTTGATGTGTGTGACATTTGTTTGTTGTACGCAGTCGGTGGATACGATTTTAATCTGGCTGCTTACACTTGTCTTGTTTTACTTGGAACTAAATCCTGACGAGTCCCAGGGCCCGATGGTCTGCATCATAGGGTCTTAAAAGAAATGGCTGCAGATGTAGCACATATATTTTCAGAATTCCCAACATTCTAGAAAGGTTACGTGAGGTTGAAAAATAGCAAATGTAATTCCTCTATTCAAGAAATGAGGCAAA
This sequence comes from Carcharhinus amblyrhynchos, assembly GCF_965287045.1. NCBI lineage: Eukaryota > Metazoa > Chordata > Chondrichthyes > Carcharhiniformes > Carcharhinidae > Carcharhinus > Carcharhinus amblyrhynchos. The sequence continues at coordinate 45,820,153 of NC_137336.1, forward strand.
CAAAAGCAGGAGACTAGAGGCTAGTTAGCCTAACACCTGTCAAAGAAAAAATGCTGGAATTGATTATTAAGGAGGTTATAGCAGGGTGTTTGGAAAACCTTAATGCAATCAGACAAAGTCGACATGGTTTTGTGAAGGGGAAATTATGTTTGACTATCTTATTAGACTTCCTTGAGGCAGGAAGTGGAACCTGTAGATGTGATACTTGGATTTCCAAAATGCATTTGATGAGGTTCCCATCAAACGTTATGGCACAAAATGAGGACTATGATGTAGGCATATTAACATGGATAGAGGATTGATTAGCTATCAGACTTAGATAAAGGGTCATTTTTAGGTTGGCATGCTTCAATAAATGAAGCATCAAAGAGATCAGTGCTGTGTCTCAGACAATTAAAAACTAACCCACTTTCTGAACTCCATTTACCAGCTTGATTCATATCCATTAATGCTTTAATCTAACAAAAGTCTAACCATCATTGACCACACACCATTGGAATTATTTCATTTACACCTATCCAACTGAATCCTTTATCATTTTAAATAATGTGCTCATCCTTCAATCTATCTAAATTCAAAGGAATGAAGGCCAAGCTTATGCAACCTGTTCTTTATAATAAAAAAACCTTTATACTTTGGCATTATTCCTATAAATTCACCCTGTACCTTCCCACCCCTTGCCAGTAAAAAAAATCCCTGAGATGCAGTGCCTAAAACTGAACGCAGTACTCCAGAAGGGGGTCTAACTAGGATTCTGTAACAAATGAAGCTTCATTTCCTCCCCATTTTATACCAGGCCTCTTGTGATAATTCCATTAGCTTTTATGATTACTGGCTTAATTTCTGCAGCTCTACGCATGTTGTTGTTCGGGCATTTTACTGATTTACAGAAATTTTAAGACCGTATCCTCCCTCCACATCGTACAGTTGATTACAAATGCTCCCTGCCGAAATTAATTGGAACCAGGGAATTAATTCCGAATGGGTCCATTATAATAAGCAAATGAAATTGAAAAACATCAATGCCTGTGAAAAGATATTCTTCAATATTTGCTTCATCCGTGTCAACTCACCTTGCACAATAAATGTTACTATTCCAACAGCAGATGGAGCTTTTTTGTACGTGCAGGCATGAGTACACACATACATTGCCACATTGCAGAGATTACCTTTACATATCTTCACTGTAGATCATTTTATAATAATTTCCCAACCTAGTTTACCCATGCAGTAAGCATCGCTGTGTTACACTGAATTGGAATGCATTTGTTCTCAGGGCAGTCTCGAATGGCTGTTCGCCTGCAATATAAATAAGGGCAATCGAGACATTCATTGTCACGGAACTGGAGAAAGGAAGGAATCAGTACTGCCAGGGTGTATTCTTCCCTTTTGAATCATTCTCCTAGCTCCAGTGGTTTTTATATGTCTTGTAAATCAACACTATTTAAGAAGATGAATGAAAACACTTACCAAACTTGTTTAATTTTCTGTGTTCCAAATTTTTCCTTGTCCAGATATGAAATTATTGGAACAGCTTAAGTGGAGGGAGCTGGGCCAGGTTTCAGGAATATTTCAGATGTGTTTCATTAAAAGATCTCACTTTGAGTCAGTGCAGCAGTAATCACAGCATATAAATGGATCCATGAACCTTTGAGGTGACCTGGTGTAAAGCTGCTGCCTGCTCTTTATATTGCTGAGTAGAGGGTGTATTTGTGTATCCTAAATCTCTTATCGTTCACTCGTTCAATTTACTGTATAAACAACTTCAGTTTTAATAGAAATCTGAGGAAGTGGTTGCATATTCAAAAGGGAACCAGAAATGATTGATTGTTTCCTCGTAAAATAACCACGCACCCATTTGCAGCATAATAGTGTCACACGACCATGTGTAACCTTTCCCTGTGGGAAACTTAGCGCATGGGGAGTTTCCTCTCTGAGCCACACTAGATCGCTGGAGCTGCCTCCTTAGTAATGTTGTTAGCAGGCCAATCTGTCAGAAAAACAAACGAATTTTTGTGATTTGTGAAGTTTTTAAAACTGATGAATTACTTATTACATCTGTTTTACATGAGATTCGAGCGCACTTTCTCCAGTCACTGCCTTCAAAGGAATGGCTAAGATCGTTATTTAGGAGGGAATCTCGCAAAGAGCCTCACAAGAGCACCATTCTGACAACGTGCTGTAAACTTCATGTTTAATAGGTCTAACATTTTCATAATTTTGAGGAACATTTCTGGCCAGTCTGACTTGGAAGCAAAGTACAATTTGTTTAAAATTCATTTAAGTATTGCATCACTTCCAAAAATTGCTTGCAGCAGTTTTACTTTGGATCTGATAATTACAGTGAGCGGATGCATTTGCAGGAAACTCGTTCGAACATATTGTATAAACAGTTGGAGATCTTCTGTTCTGTTCAACAAGCATCAAGCTGTTTCTTTTTCGGTTTTTATTTTATTGTACTAAGGACTAAATTTCCCTTTGTTAGAAATTACCAAAACATAGGCTGATCATCACAAACTAGGCCAAACAAATGAACCTTGCTTACCTCTAATAATTTATACCAGGTTAGACTATTAAGGAACAGTGATGGAAGGATTGCCAAATTTACAGATTCAGTTTTTTTTAAAAGAAGTAGCTGCTAATTGAAATTTTTTCACAAAAATGCATTAGAAACTTGCAGTGGTTGAGATTGTGCAATAAATGCCATGCATTTGAGAGCTATTCAGCTGATTTTAGTACAGGCAAACAGGTCACAAATGGGTTGCTTCAATAACGGGACTAAATGTAATAATGTAATGAAAGCATAGAAACCAGAAGCAGGAGTAGGCCATTTGGCCCTTCAAGCCTGCTCTGCCATTCATTTTGATCATGGCTGATCATCGAATTCAATATCCTGATCTCCCCCTTCCTCCCATATCCCTTGATCCCTTTAGACCCAAGAGCTATATCTAATTTCTTCTTGAAACCAGGCAACATTTTGGTCTCATTTACATTCTGTGGTAGTGAATTCCACACATTCACCAGTCTCTGGGTGAACAAATTTCTCCTCACTTTGGTTCTAAAAGGTATGTATGTAATCATTGTAAGTTAGTGGATGACAGAATGCTGTTATTAATAGGGAGTACTCGGCATCAATCCTGTTACAGCATGGATTGTTTCGTTAACAGACATCATAGCATTTCACATGAAGTATTAATATGGCTCTGATTCTTTGGAGAAAGCATTCTTGAACTTCATGTAAAAGAAATGAAATAAATAATTCAATAATCCCTCTTATCCCTGCATCCTTTAAACTATTTGGCTGTGCATCAGTATTGTGGTAATGTTACTGGATTAGCAACTCAGAGGTCATGAGTTCAAACTGCACTTTGGCAAGTTGTAAAGTAAAGATGACTGACAGCTGCTGGAATGTTGTAAAAACCCAACTGGTTCAATAACCCTTCAGGGAAGTGAGCCAACTTTCTGTGACTAGCTTGACGACATGTGGCTGCTGTCATAGACTACATGGCTGACTCTAAATGCACATGGCAACCGGGAAATCGCAATAAATGTGACTAGGGATTGACAATAAATATGTCCTTGTTGGTGATATTTATCTTGTTGGTCCATATCTCATCAACAATTAAAGGTAGCAACTACAAAATGTGGTCTGACATAGATACAATTGCTTTTGTGGGTTAAGAATAGAAAATTTTGGAAACATTCAACAGGTCAGGCAGCAACTATGAAGAGCAACAGAGTTAAGGGCCAGAATTCTCTGGTCGTTCACGCCAGTAGGATTCTCAGTTCCGGTGGCTGTGCACCCCTCCTGCGGGTTTTGCGCCGACTTGGAGTGACATCAATGGGAAATCCCACTGGCAGCAGCAGGGCCAGAGAATCCCATCGCTAGCAAACAGCATGCCGCCTTCCATTGCCAGGAAACGCGCAGCTGGGAGGCCAGAGAATCTCGCCCAAGGTTTCAGGTCGCTGCTGTTTCAACAAAATTGAGGAAAGATGGAAATATGACAGGTTTTAAGCGAGCAAATGAGAGGTGAGGTGGGGGAAGAGGTGCAAAGGGGAAGGTGTATAATATAGTGTGGGACAGGAGAGATTAATATCAAAGGTTTCATGATGCAAATGTCAAAGGGAGTGGCAGTGGATAAAGTAAGGGAAGCAAGGATGTGTCCAGATGACGTGTGAATAGCTGGACAGCAGTCAGCTGAATAAGTAAAGGAATAAAGAACAAAAGAAAAAAAAAATTCAGTCAAAAATTACAGAACAAATTGGAGGCAGAGGTTATGATCCAAAATTGTTGTGTCCAGAAGGTTGTAGAGTGCCGATTCAAAAGATGAGATGCTGTTCCTCAATCTTACATTCAGCTTCACTGTAACACTGTAGTAGACTGAAAACAGAAAGGTCACAGTAGGAGCAGGAGGAGAATTGAAAGGATAGGCAGCAGAAAGTTCAGTGCCAAGCTCCTACCCAATCACAGATCTTTCTTTTTCTTCTTTCTCCCTATCTTCACCTGCTTTCATGTATTCAAAACCCATTGCATTTGTGCCTTTCCTCAATTCTGAAAAAGGGTCATCACTGACCTGAAATGTTAACTGTTTCTCTCCATGGATGCAGCCTGACCTCCTTAGTGCTTCCAGCATTTTTGTAGCATTTTGTTTGCAAGCGTACCTGGATATGGCATTCCTCTTTTATTTCAGATTGCAATCACCAACTGCCAAAAAACTTTATTAACACTCCACAGTGCCCCCACTAGCACTGTCTGAGCAAAAGAAATGTGGAAAATGTTATGTGTGTTGGGGCATGGCTCTTTAAGAGAATGGGTCAGGTAACCCAAGGCTCAAGCCCCATCTTGGGTGGAACTTGCCTGAGCAGTCTGGTGCCGACAGTGCCAGGAGAAAGACTTCCTTAAAAGAGCCTTCCCCCCACCCCACCACCCCCCACCCGCCCCCGCCCCCTCCCCCTCCCCCCCGAGAAAGACTTGTAATAAACTGTTCTGTTAATTTATTACTGCTGACCTCATGGTCCTTATTAGCGTTCAGTATTAGACCTTCAGACATAATAAGGAAGATCTCACCTGCAACTTGTTGAGTTGTCCTTTAAATCTTCCCCATTCAGGGCCAATTTTGCCTCTCTGTACTGGCCTTTTTCCTGAATGATGAATGTGTACACAGACAGAAGCTATATGGTCCAGGTTTATAATCCAGGTGTGGTATCAGCTAGTTAGATTTTGTGATGTTGGCATAGTGTCCACTCACAGCTTTCTAGTGCACACAGTCACACTGCGTGACTCAGATCTGTGCCCTGTACCTTTAAATTCCACTAAACAAGCCATCTTTCAATGGTGTACCGACTTGGGAGAAACTTTTCAATTGACTGGAACTAGTAGACATTGACGATTTAGGAAGGATGAATCCTGTGTTTACTTGTGTCTTTCTATTGGTATCTATGTGTGCTTTTCACTGATAATGTTTTGCTGGTAGAAATCATTATTTCAAGATATTATGGGTCAGATTTTCATCTTAGATGCGAGTAGCTTGAGTCAGCAAATTTCCTGGCTGACACACCTGCCCTGGGAAAAAGTGCCCTCAATGGCCTGATTTCTTAGGCTGGGGGGAGCAAGGCAGGAGGTGGGAGTGGGAGGTATATAGAGTCAGACCTGCCACACCCTGACGTAGTTTGGATGCGGTCACAGAGGCTTCTGATTGCTGAAGCAGGCTGGTTAAAAGGTCCATGTCATCTGTCTTGGATTTTGTCCCAGTTGTTAGCCCTCAACCTTCACATCCCAACAACCCCCTCCCCCTACCAACATTTCTTGCCCCATCCATGCCAAACCATGTCTCCTCACCCACCCTCAGGAGATCCTTATGCCCTCCATGTGAACTCATAGCACTTCCATGCCCATTCATCTCATTTACAGTCTTTACAGGATAAACGAACACTATCATAATGAAGGGATTAGTTGAAAAGTTTTTGAAATAATAAAAAACTATGCAGATATCCATACCATACAATTGTAGAGATATGCAATGTCTTTATAATTCTCTCTCTCTTGGATATTGTTTGTGCAGTTTGAACTAAATTGTGCTCTTTGATTTGGCATGTTTAAATTGCCAGAAGCAATGCCTTCCTCTTTTCCACGACATGATTGCTGATAAGTCCAATGAGTTAATCAAAATCATATTTATCCATGCAGGAAAGAACTACAGTAAAATAAAAATCCAAATTGGAAACTAAACACTTGCCTGTGTACAGATACTGAAAGCAACAGCTGCATAGAAAATTAGGTTTCAATATTATGGAATGAAAATCAGATAAGGGAGCAAAGTTAAGGTTGGTGGCAATTTGTCCTCACAGAACAATTGAAGAATTCCAAACTTGCATTGTGCATGAGTGATGGTTTTGCTTGGGTGCAGGAATGAATGCTACAATGATGAGATGTGTTAATTTTGTCTGTACCTTTAATCAAGAAATCAAATCATTTTTTGATTTGAAGGCAAAGAGGTTAGATAACAGCGGGAATTTCTAAAGTTTAAACCTGACCTGGCAAAACCTTGTCATTACAGGAAAGCTTGGCCAAAACTGAACCGTTTCAAGTCCCCCCAAAGCTTATCCTTTGGTATATATTAATACAATGATTGTAATCTGTAATAGTACACTTGGAATTTGTCCTCCATTGTTTTTGCAGAACAAAAGTCAAAAATAACACTTGTGCTTGCCTCGGAATTTCCAGATGCAATGTCTTTGCAACCTAGTGAGCCAATAGCATTTAGTTGTTAAAAACAAAAATATAAAATGATAGAAATACTCAACAGGTTCGCAAGAATCTGTGGAAAGAACAGAGGAGTTAACGTTTGTCAAAACTGTTAGTAATTTGATCTGTGACCTTTTGTTAACTTCATCATTTAGCTGCAGAATCATCTCCAAACTGTTCCATGTAAAAGGCTCACATTTTTGTACAAGGGATTAAAATTAAGAACTTATCTTCCAAGTATCAGAGCAATGATACACATAAATACAGATAGTGTATATGTAATGAAAATGCTTTTTTGCTAAAGGGAAAAAAGGGACATGCGCTGAATATTTCCAGTGTCACCCACCGCAGGAATCGTAGCGAGCTGGACAAAAAAATTCACTGAACCATTTAAAGGAATGTTGAGTACGGGTGGGAATTTCCAATCATGGGGCATGTGCAACCAGAAAATCACACCCATGATATCAAAGCTTTTCATCTTGCACTCATTCGGGAATGCAGGAATACCAAATTTCACTGAACTTACAAACTCACACAGTTCAGTCCTGCTTCACTTACACTACGTATGCTCAGGTGGATGGTGTTTCCATTGCACTTCTTTAGGGGCCAGTTCTTGCTAACAGTTTCTGCAAGAAATGTGTTTTCGATGGAATGGCTCTTAACCTTCACTCCTGAAATTTATGATATGTAGTGACATGTTTGTGATATTTGAATTAGAAGCTACATGTAATAATTTCCTTATACAGGAATTGAATTTCCAACCCACACTCAAATTCATTTTTCAAATGGAGCAATCTGATGAGCTCCCTTTCCTCAACTCGCTAGTTGAGAACTCCGCTAAAGGGTTTTCTATGGCTACCTACCAAGCCTGCCTTTATGGGTTAGTGTATGTGTTGGGATATCTACAGTTCTATGTGCTACTCAATTGGCCTCATCAACAATTCCATAAGTAGGGTCCAGGCCATTTGCTAACCATGGAAGCTTGATGCAGAAATAGAATGTATTGAAACTATCCATGGGATAACAATTAACCTGATCAGATCATCCTTTGCTGTGTATTGTGCATACCCTTCATGGATCCAAAGGTCACCACTTTCAGGTCCAGTCTAGCTCAAATTACACTGGAATTTGAGCAACAGGTGAAGCTAGCCGTTTCATGCTGCCACTATGCAGTGACAACACACAGAGACATCTTGACAAACACATGAATAGGATGGGAATGGAGGGATATGGTCCCCTGAAGGGTAGGGGTTTTAGTTCAGACAGGCAGCATGATTGGTGCAGGCTTGCATGGCTGAAGGGCATGTCCCTGTGTTGTAATTTTCTTTGTTCTGAAATCATAGAATCCCTTCATTGCAGAAGTAAGCCATTCAGCCCATCTAGTCTGCATCAACTCTCTGGCAATATATCTTATCTAGGCCCTCCACTCCATCCTATCCCCGTAACCCCACACATTGACCGTAATCAATCAATCTAACCTTTAGTTTTTGGAAAATAACACAAGTGCTACTGTCAAACCAAAAAGACATTTTGCCTATGACGTAAGACATGAATTTCAGTGCCTGTGTGATGCTAGTCAGGTAGGCTGTATGTCCCAACAATTGGCAGATCATATTGGCTGTTCACAATAGACAGAGTACTTACCGACTATTCAACTAACCCATGCTTGCAAAACATAGAACATAAAATCTAATGTTAAAAGTGCAGCACTTGCTGAACAATCCCAAGTGTGCAAAGAATTACACGAACAGCCAATCACTCAGGCTTGCAAGGTAGTTCTCTTATGCTTTCCGGAAGTTACGTATATTCACATTCAGGAACCAATCCTCCATAGCTACAAGGAATATGTCTAGTTATCACATCTTTTTTGAATAAACGAAAGTGTTGGGGCAACAACTCTCTAGTGAATTTGTCATGGTAATATAGCGACCAATTAGAGCTGATTTGTCAAGCAGTTATTAGCCCTTTTCTCATGTAGTATAAATTGTTGTTCTCTTTCAAATTTGGCATTCTTGCATCTGTCCTGGCGAGTAGAAGGCAATAAACTTCAACAGCATGGGTTGGATTTTCTGGCCTCCACTTGCTGCCCAGATTCTCTGGTCTTTCTGAAAGTCAATCACATTTTGGCCGGGCAGCTGATTTTCCCATGTCAGATCGGGCCACGCTAGAGCTGAAAGATCCAGCCATGTCTCTTCCTCCTTTCAGCAGTATAAATTTATATATTAACAAAGCAACTAAATAATATTTTGTTTCGAGCCCAATGAAGCATCTTCAGTTCTAACTGTTCATTCAATAGCTCTTTGTGAAACTTAATCTGCGACACTGTTGCTTACCATTTAAAACTCCATAGGCTAGCCTACCCACTTCCACCTCATGTCCTAGATTTGTACTGTGGTAATTTTAGACAATTGTGGTCGATTGCAGCCCAGAATGCAGAATCCTGAAGCTAGCAGAGGAGGCACTGGGATAGAAATATGAGAGATGCATGTGAAACTGTACTCTAGACACTGCCATACACAGGTCACATTGATTTATTTAGTGCTTGAATTCATTTTCTCCTCTTTCTGTGGCTCCCCTATTGCAATAGGACATGTGATCTCTGCTGTATTTTATTACCAGACTAATACAATTTCTTGTCAGATACTGGGAGCTCTTGCCTTCTATATGGTAATGAACTTAGGCTGGCAAAGCAACTGAGAACAGGAGAACATAAAGTTAAGTTTGTTTATTAGTCACAAGTAGGCTTACATTCACATTCCAAAGAAGTTACTGTGAAAATCCCATTGTTGCCACAGTCTGGTGCCTGTTCGGGCACACTGAGGGAGAATTTATCATGACCAATTCACCAACCTGCACATCTTTGGACTGTGGGTCGAAACGGGAGCACCCGGAGGAAACCCATGCAGACACGGGGAGAAAGTGCAGAAGCCACACAAGCCAGGAATCGAACCCAGGTGTTGTGAGGAAACAGTGCTAACACCGTGCTGCCCATACATTGCCAAATGCACAATAGCCAGGTGAAAAGTCTTCAAAGTATAACAATTCATGTATTTATTCTTGTATAGGTGACAGTGTTTTCATTTCAGTGGAGTTTAAAAACTTCCCTTCACTGAAGATCCTGCATCCTGTTCCAATGCTGTCCACTGGTTCTAAAGCATTCATGTCTGGTCTTAGAATTGAAATGATGGTCACTTGGGTGAGGTAGCATGGTGTCTGTGGGATTTTTGTGGGCCTCACCTCAAAGGCTGATCCATTCTTCCTGTCCTATTATTGATGAAGTTTTAGTACATTGTGCAGGAGTCCACAAATGCAAAGGAGAAATCCTCCCAGAATACAAGGATTAAAGATTCAATTCTGGCCTGTCGATGTGGAGTTTGCACATTCTCCCCATGTCTGTGTGAGTTTCCTCCGAGTGTGTGTCCTCCAGCTTCTTCCCACAATTCAAAGATCTGTGGGTTGGGTGGATTGGCTATGCTAAATTGCCCAATAATATCAGGGGGATTAGCAGGGTAAATATGTGGGTTTACGGGGGTACAGCCTGGGTCAGATTGTCACTGGTACAGGTCTGATAGGCTAAGTGGTCTCCTTCTGTGGTGTAGGGATTCTATTCCATTCTATTCTAGAAGGTTGACTGTATTAACACTTAAATCTATTTGTGTCTTCAAATTTAAAAATCTCCTATGCCTTTAAAAATCTTCGATGAAGTCCTGCTGAAAACATTTTAAAAGTGCAAAAGAGACGGAGTTTTATTTTGGGAAATGGAAGTCAGCTGTGCTGTGGATCCTGGGGATACACCTAGACGTTATGGGAGGGTCGGGAAGATTACAAAACAGTAGGCATTTAATGGGCAAAGATGAAATATAGGAGCCAGTGTAGATAGGTCACCGTTTTTTTTTTAATGTTTGGCAACACATTTCACTTTGTTCCCCCACAGAGCTCCACCCTGTGGGTTTATACCACTAAGCTTGGGGGAACCACTGTACTCATCTGGTGCTTCATCCTTGTGGAGTGTAAGAATGGCAGTGCTATGTCTCTCCCACCCTTTTGCCAGTCCCCACTGAGGAAGGGCATTCCCACAGCTGCGATATGGACAGGAACCCAGGAAGGAGGACACGGGGAAGCATGACCTGCATACCAGCCTTACAACCTCTTTAAAACAAGGGGAACCCAACACGAAGGGAAGGTAAGGCCTGCAAGTGACTCCTCCTGACCTCTCTTCCAGAAACGGAGATACTGCGGCCTCAACCCCACCCCCGCACCCCCCCACCCCCCGCCACCCCACCACCCCACCACCCCATGTTGAACCGATCTAAGTCCCCAGAATCCTCTCTGGTGTCCCTGAGCAGTGCACACCAAGGAAGGTGCTGGCTGCCTGAGCACTCACCTCCAAAAGCCCCCTCAAAGGTGAGGGCACAAGGTTCACACTTGTAAATGCTGCAGGCGTGACATCATGCCAGCTCCAGCTGAATATTGGTAAGGAGGGATGTCCAGAGAGAATGTTCACTAATGACATGCTAATGTATTAAGATGAGCTTTCTGCGGTCCCGTGACATGTTTCACACCACCCCACTGAGGGGCCGTAAGGTCGGAACTTGGAAATTTGCTGGCATGAATCGCACTCTCTGGTTTTAATCACATGCTGCCCTTCCGGGAGAGTACAGACTCCAAATCGCTCCCTATGTTTCTAATTAGTCTACAACCGCTCTGATGGAAGCAGGATCATCAGGCATTATGGTGGTGGCAGTGTTATCATTCAGCTGGTCCATTTAAATGGAAATTTTCACAGCAATGTGGATGTGCAAGAAATTTTAAATATGACAGAATTTGATAAGACCCAAATACAGGTACTTTGGAATGGTTTCAACATTGGGCTCTCCTAATGCAATAGGCTTAAATAAATGTCTGCTCTTTAGATTGTAATAAGGTGAACACCCTGAAATACTTGGATTGTCATTCACCTATCCTGACTGTTCAGGTTGTAGATTTGTATGGAACTATTTGAAATTCAGTCTTTAGAAAGAAGGGAGCAATTATTGACAAATAAATTAAAACTGTAAAAACAATTCTTTAGCTCAGACAAGAGGGGACAGGTTACACTTTGATAGTTGGTGTGCTTTTTATAAATTTGGTGGTATAACATGTCATAAGAACTAAAATTAGGGCAGATGTCCCTCAGAATTGGCTGAGAAAATACACAGTTGCCTTGAGAAATATCTTTTTCTTTGGCCGAATCTTGTATTGATACAGTGAGCTGAATTTTTGCCCCCATATTGCAGTGAGTACAGAGGTGGATCATGCAAAGTTTTATGCTGCTGGTTAGTGCATCGGTCACAGAACTGTCCCACGTGACCAACCATTTTTCCGGAGGGGGTGATGAGAGACGGGTGTAAGCAGGGCTACCACTCGCGCGTGTAGCAAATCAGGAGGACTTAATAGCTTATTAAAGCCTAATATGAGAGGCTATTTGGAATTTGTCCGTTGGACTGCAGGTATCCAGAGTGTTAAAAACTAAACTAGAAGCCTGGATGCTAAAAACTATGTGGATACCAGAGTTTGGGAGATGGTCATAGTGCAGATTAGTAGCATGCAGACAGAGAGGGAATGGGTGACCATCAGGTAGTCTAAGAGAACCAAGCTGGTAGTGAAAGAGTCCCTTGAATTTATGTTGTTTGCTAATCAGTAGCAAGATAGCAAGTGTCACTCCACTATTCAAGAAAGGAAGGGGGGAGAAAAGAGGGAACTACAGACCTGTTGACCTTACATCAATAATAGGAAAATGCTAGAATCCATTCTAAAGGATGTGACAAACAGACAATTGTACAATAATGATCTGTTTGGATATAGTCAACATGGATTTACGAATGCGAAATCATGTTTGTCAAATTGATGGTTTTTTCTGAGGATGTTACTAACAGAATTTATGAAGGGGAATTGGTGGGCATTGTATACTTGGATTTTCAGAAAGCTTTTGATATAGTATCCCAGAGGAGGTTGGTTAGCAGTATTAAAACTAGGCGATAATATACTGCATAGATTATGGATTGGTTAACAGGAAGAAAAACAGAGTCAGAATAAATGGCTCGTTCTTACGTTGGCATGCTGTGGTTGGTGGGGTGTCACAAGGCTTAGCAATTGGGGCCCCAGCAATATATACTAATGATTTGGATGTGGGGACCAAATGTAATATTTCCAAGTTTGTGGATGACGCAAAGCTAGGTGAGATTGTGTGTTTTGAGGGAGATACAAAGTGACTTCAAATGGATTTGGACAGACTTATTGAGTGGACAAGAATATGGCAGATGGAATATAATGTGGAGAAATGTTGGACCATAAGATGAAGGGAGCAAAAAGTAGGTCATTCGGCCCATTGCGTTTGCCCTGCCATTCAATGAGATCATGACGACTGATCTGATATGATAATCCTCAACTCCACATTTCCCAGCTTATGCCCGTAACCTTTGATTCCATTATGAGGTTATCTATATTGGTAGGAGTAACAGATATACAGAGTTTGTTTTTAAATTGTAAGAGATTAGAAGGTGTAGATGAATTGACATCAGGGGCCCGATCCTCCTCAGGGCCAATATTTCCTTGAGTACCTGCTGGTGATGGGAAATCTTGCATTAGAATAAAACAGTTGATATTGGAGAACCACTCACAAGCGAATTTCTGCGTGAAATGCTTGTAAAAGGACTCCCGTAATGCTTTATGAAACCAACTCACTGTTTATTGCATTTGTGTAAAATTCCTTTATGCATTTTTTAACAGGTCATTAACCTGTGTATTTAAATAGATTGACTGGAGTTAAATGGGTGGCAAATGGAGATTGTGCAAATGTCTTAAGTACTCCTTCACCAGAGGAAATTATTCTAAAATGTGGATCTGAAAGCTGAAGAAGAGTCCTGAGAAAGTTGTGTAATCATTATCTCTTTCCGCCTGCAATCTTCCTAAAACTACATCTGAGTATTCTGTACGAATTTACGAGTTAAATAGTCAGTTATGTCAACATGACAATACCACTCCTTTTATGGAGTTTGGTTTATTTTACATGTTTTGGCATGTATGCTTGGAGGAAATGGGTGATGACCTATAGTGCCGGAGCCAACAAAGTGCTTTAATTTGTGATGCATTTCCTTGATTTTTGCATCTCAGCTATTTAAACAAAACTCTGCATGGAGAGAGGGGTGGTTGGCTGAGAGAAACAAATTAGATAGTGACACTTCAATTATTCTTTCACATCTGCCTAAATTGTTGTCCCATGAATGGTTTCGCATACAGTGCTAGCTGGTTGGATTTCATCAAAATTAGGTTGGATTCAGCTTCCATTGCCCAATGGAAATAAGCCCGGAAAACTGCCTCCACTCAGTTACTAATTGGCAATTTTATTCAGGCCGTAGATAGATGGCTTGTGGGTAAAAAGGGTAATGTCACAGTTTTGCTGTAGGGATATGCTCCTCTGAGTTTGGTCATGAGGAGCTTTTTTGCTATTTTCTTAGTAACTTTTGGAGTACCTATATTCTGATGAAAATGTTTCTATGTAAACAAGGAAATGAAATAAGATGAACACAATAAGTGCCCATCACTTGGATGACTCCTGGGGTAGGTGCTGCTGCAGAGGTGATAGATTTGTAACTTGAGACAAGATAGTGGACCACTAAGAATTAAGCATTGAAATAATGTGAAACATTTCCTCCCCTTGAAGGCCTTCCTGTATAATTGTATCTGGCCTAGTTATATTTCGTGCTGATGCTGGTGGTTGAAGTGGAAAGTGTTCCATTCCCATCCACAAACAACAGTCACTTTAATGAGCACAGAATTTATTGACAGGAAAGAAATTAGTTGTATAGTTTTTGCTTTGCAAATTTTCGATGTAAGTGATCTAACTTAATGACACAAATGCTTGTAATCCCTGTCAATCCAAATGTCTTCAAGGAAGTTGTGACAGGTGAATGCAATAACATTGAATTAAACTAAACTTTGAATATGTAATATTTTGACACACTTTCATGGTGGCCAGAGTATTTAAAGTAAAAGTTTATTTATTAGTCACGAGTAAGGCTTACATTAACATTGCAATAAGGTTACTGTGAAATTCCCCTAGTCTCCACACTTTGGCGCCTGTTCGGGTCAATGCACTTAACCAGACGTGCTGACATCGTGAAAACTGTAATGGAACATGGTTATAGTTTCAAAATATAGCCACATTTTTCGATACAATGTCCCTTGGCCAAGAAAAACTTCAAGACCTTATAGGCCCATCAATGAAAGTAGCTCAATACTCAAAAAATCCAGACAGACTCTTTGTGGAAAGAGCACATGTAATTTTATTAACCCAATGGAGTGGCAGGTCTTGTTAAACTGAGCATTATAGCTTGTGGAGGTTGCATAATGCAGACTGTATCTTTACTGCACAGTTACAGACACAGTTCATTCTGTACTTTATCTGCGGAGCACCAGCCATGAGCAACAGACCCTGACCATTGAAGTCAAAATCTTATCTGCAGCAGGCACAGTGGCTGCTTTGTTTGGCTAACTAGGCATGAAAGCATAAAATAAATTGTTTGGATTTCTCTGGATTTATTTTCAATACACTTGGGACAAACAGTGTTATATCAGATTTTAAAAATGTAATAATTTGTCTAGCTGCATATTTTTAAACATGGGAAGGCATTTAATTGCTTCTCAAGAGATGAGAAGACATTGCCAAAAATTCTGTCTGGAATCTTTCACAACTTTTTTTTTCATTTTCCCATCATTTAGTGGATGAATAGACTCAGAAATGTGGGGGTGATTGTGAACTCGAGCAACCTTGTCTTTGTTTGTTCCCATGTTCTAACCCTCTGGGGATGAGTGCTTGAAACCACAAGTTGCTTGTTTCTCAGGCCTGAAAATTGTAGTTGGAATTGTACTAAACTGGGTTACAGACTCTGACATTTGGCTATAAATACACTATGCAATGTCAGTGATCTACAAAGAGGAATAGTTGCAGAAAAAGTAAAACCTTGCAAGCAATATCAAGGCGGATAATGTTAAGTTTTTTTCATAAATGTGCTAAGTGAAAGAAAGTGGGTAAGCAAAATGTGAACATGAAATAAGCAGTACTCAAACTGACAATAAAGGAATGGCAGGCTTGTTGAATGAGTACTTTGCATCATACAGGGAAAGGCTAAAGTCTCATAGCTACATGGAAAACTTAAAACAGGAAGAGGGACTTAATGGATTAAACATAATATATATAAAACAGAATATTGAGAATAAAAGATTTAGAGAAAATAATGAGATGCAAGGTAAACAAACCTCTAGGACCTGATAGTTTCCATTTAGAGTATTCATGGTATTAGCTGAGAAAATTACAGGTGAGTTAATGGTAATCTTCCAAAATTCTTGATTTGGTAATAGCATCATTGGATTAAAAAATTGCAGACGTCACTCAACTATTTGAGAATTGTGGAAGAGAGAAACTGTAAAACTATAGATCTGTCATTTGAACACCACAGGAAAGTTATTAGAATCTGTCATTCGAGACAGACGAAAAACTTGAGCTAATCTGAGAGAGTCAGCAAGGATTTCTGAAAAGTAAGTCATGCCTAATTAATCGAGTGACTTGGATGAAGGATTAGAGAGTTACATATCCAAGTTTGCAGATGTCACTAAGTTCGAAGACACAATGAGTAGCATAAAGAGGAGCTGGACATTGTAAAGAAGGATTAAAATGGGGTTCCATGATGGGAGATTAGAAAATCCAGCGAAGCAAAAAGATTTGGGTGCCTGTGTACGGAATACACTAAAAGTTAGTAGATTGGTGCAAAAGACAATCAAGAAGGGTAATGAAATACTGACTTTTATCTCAAGGAGGCTGGAATACAGATTGTAGGAAGTAATATTTCAGCCATGTAGAACTGGACAGCTGCATTCAGTTCTGAGCATTGTAACTTGTAACAATTTCATGGCCTCAGACGTGCTTTGCAGATTCACTGTGATGATAGTTACGGTTAAAGTGATAAGTCATGAGGGCAGGTTATACCAACTTGGTTTGGAGTCCCTTGAGCACCAAAGATTGTGGGATAATCTAATCATGATGTACAGCATTTTAAAAATTGATAAGAGTATATAAGAATAAACTATTTTCTTTGAGAGAGTCCTGAACTAGTGGGCAAATCATAGAATCCCTACAGTGCAGAAGGAGGCCATTCAGACTATCGAGCTTACATTGACAATAATTCCACCTAGGTCCTATCCCTGTAACCCCATGTATTTGCCCTACTAATCCCTCTGAGATTAAGGGTCAATTTAGCATGGCCAAACTAACCATCACATCTTTGAAGTGTGGGAGGAAACCAGAGCATCCGGTGGAAACCCACACTGACACGGGGAGAACATGCAAACTTGACACAGACAGTGACCCGAGGTTGGAATTGAACCATGATCCCTGATGCTGTGAGACAGCAATGCAAGCCACAATGCTGCCTTATCATTTGGATTAGAATCAGGCTATTTAGAATTAAAATCTGGACGTACTCCTTCACACAAAGGGTAATAGAAAGCGAGAAAATGCTGTGGATGCCAGGTCCAGTTAAACTTTCCAAACCGAGATTGATAGAATGTTGTTAGATATAGTTAACAAGTATATGGAGCAAAGACGAAGGAATGTGATTGAAGTACAGATAAGCTATGACCTAATTTCATAGTTAAAATGACCAAGAGGCTGAGTGGCCTACTCCAGTTGCTAAATCTGTGTATTTTACATTATCTCATGGAAAGATTCAAATTCGTCCTGATTTGCTTTTTCTATGTAAATGGCCTTTTTTTTTCTAAATTGCACTTTGTTCACAGATGTCACTTCTCTATTAAGTGAGCATTTGCAAAAAAGATTTTCAGGAATGATAGCAGAACTGTGAGGCTATATCCAGAAGGAAGGGATGAACAGGTGGCTAAGGGATGAGCTTGTAAAGATCTTTGAAATTGGGAAAGGCTTTAACAGAGCATATAGAGAGCATTTCTGCTTGTAGAAAAGAGCATAACCGGTGGCCACAATATAAGATAGTTACCATGAAATAAGATAGAAAATTCAAAAATGAAGCAGCTTTACTGAGAGTGTGGAGAACTTACTACTACACTGGGCTGGAGTTCGCAGGGTGGCATATTGCCTGCCCGCCACCACCACCACCACTGTTGCAAGAATTGACCATAGCAAGCGTACCTAAACAAAATCTGTCCTGCAGTCATAAATTGCTTCCACTGGACTACAGGCTGAGAGTGGGATCTCCACTCTTACTGCTAGCCCTCTCAGTCCCAGAACTGGGTAAATGTTAAAGTTTATTTATTAGTCACAAGTCAGGTTTACATTAACACTGTAATGAAGTTACTGTGAAATTCCCCTAGTCGCCACACTCTGGCACCTGTTTGGGTCAATACGCTGTTGAGAGTGCAAGGAAGTCCACGAAGAAGGTAGCCACAGTATCCAGACCCAGTTATGTCATGGGTCTGTGATGGGGAGGGACCAGTAAGCCTAGGAGGGTGGGGGGGGTGGGGGGAGTGCAGAGGGGAAGAGTGGGGAGGATGTGTTTTCAAGGTTAGCCAGGGAGGAACAAAGGAAGAATGTTGGTGACATCTTATGGAGGGTATGGTTCCCCCAGTGTGCAAAAAGCAACTCCTGAACACCGTGACCACTCCCCCCCCGCATCATGTCCTTCCCATCTTAACACATTCTTTAAAAAGTGGCTTGCCTATTCCTGCTCACCCCAATCAATTTTGGGTATTGTTGGCCAATTGGCTAGTTAACAAGCTCAATTGATGCTTAGTTATTTTAAAAATGGTGGGTAGGCTGTCAATTCTGGCACCCACCCACCTACCATATCATGGGGGAGCAGCTTGAGGGTGGACAGGAAGGTGGTGTGTTTGCCATGTTGCATTTCCCCTACTCCCATTGCAAACATACCTAGAAGCATGTCATAAAATCCAGCCCTGTGAGTGGTTGAGGTGAATAATAGAGATGGTGCAGGGGGTGCTAGATATGCCTATGAAGGAGAATGGAAGAGAGTGGAAGAATGCTGATGGAGTTAGGTGAGAAAGAATGGGAAGAAACTAGAACGGACAGTTTGAGTGACTGCCCTGTTTCAGCACTTAACAATCTGTGTAATTTATTGGTGAGCTGAATATAACTCTTTGTATTGTGGATGGTATTACTGTACCTAATTCAGACAAGAAACAATAGATATTGTGGCTGGGATATTCTGACCTCACTTGTGGCTGAGGTTCTCTTGCCCTGCTGCTGTGAATGGAGATTTGGCTGAGTGCCAAATCCTCCGTTCTTGCTAGCATCGGTCATGGGGCAAACAGCATTGGAGAATTGCAGCCCATATTGCACCAAATTCATTGTACTGCTCTTACTATCAGAGAGCAAAACCTTTAATAATGAGCAGAACCAAAGAATCATTCTGTCCCTGTAGTGGGTATGGTTCCACGCATCACACATTTGTTTTTATTTTCATCAGTGAGCCACTTCGATTAAAATCTGTCTGGCTTGTGTTTTTCCTGTGGTTTAGAGATCGCAACATTTTAAACTCGAGTCGCTCAGGAATCTGTGAACTCTCAAAATCACTTTTGGGTAATGTTTCCTCTACGCTGTCTGCTTGTATGTCTGCACAGCAATTGTGAAGGTATCATACAGGCTGCTCGCAAGCTGTTCCCTTTAAGATACCATTTGTTCATGGCCATGCGATAAACAAGTTTTAAAGTAGCGTGTGTTGAAATAAAAAGGCCAAACACGCCAAAGAATATTTACAGGAATCAATGCTTTTGGCTGGAAAATATGTGAGCCAAAAATAGCTGGCTACACATATATAGCAGGGTAGGCATATTTGTGCCATACTATCCAACATAATAACATGATATGTTTAGTCTTTTTTGTGTGTATGCTTCAGCTGTGCAATCAGCGCAGCAGATTGTGGATTGTAGTAATCAAATCGGAACAGACATTTGACCATAAACTGGACCTGAGAGAAATGTTCAACTTTTCATCACCTAAGGCGAGGAAGTTGTAAGCTAATAAGTTAACTAATCTGTAATGAGTGTCAAACTCATTTATTTTCTTGATCCATTATTTATTGATCTTTTTCGGCTATACTTCTGCTTTTTGACATTATCTGGGTGGGTCTAACCAACCCTGAAACCAGGCGGGCGATTCTCCCAAAAGTGCTGAATTGTGAGAAAACTGGTCCAGATCACAACTGTTTCCTCAGTGCAAGTTCAGACCCAAATCTCCCCACTCTGTGCAACGCAGAGGTCACAATTGTGAATATCATTAAAAATCTGGGGTGGCGGGGGGTCCTATTCGCGCCAGAATCTGACAGCTCCAGAACTCTGTGCAAGCGCAGTGGCCCTGATCTGTCAGTCTCCCCATTTGCAGTACAGCTCGATCACTGGCCAGCCCAGGACCCCCCCCCACCCCCACATATTGCTGCCCTTCCAGGCCCTCCACCTCCCCGTCCCTGAGCACTCTGATGTCCAGTCCACACCCCCCCTGCAATGGCGATCCCGTCCTAGAGGTAGACTCCCCTGACAGAGCGTGCCCACCCCGATCGCTGGCCTCCCTCCAGTCCAGACTGATCCTCATGCAGAGAGGCAGCGGGACCCCCACCCCCATCAATCGCCCCTAGGCCCCGCCCACAATAAGCCACCCCCTTGGGCACTGTCCAATGATGGATGGGCATGGGCACTTTGCCCCTGGGCAGTGCTGGGGGAACAGGCTGGCACTGCCAGTGTGCCCATGTCCAGGGGGCACCACTGCCCCAGCACCCAACTCCTGGGGGGGTCCCTGATTGCCTCCCCCTCCACTCCAGTGGGGTCTCCAATTAGTTCTCCAAACATGTGGAGCTATTCTAAATTCTGCCAGAGTGAAGTATTCCTAGCAGGGTGGGAGATGCTATTGGGCCCAGCAAGTTCCGTGCCGGAACCTATAATGACATATAAACTACATTTAGAATAGATTAAAATCACTTACCTCTCTTCCCGCTGGTTTTCAGCATGGTCCCGACTGCATCTGTTCCCTGATTCTGGAGTCACTCGAAATGGCCGACGCAAGATTCTCCGGGCCTGACCCACCAGAAAATTTGTGGGTCTCAATGGGAGAATCGCTCCTCAGATCTTTACAAACTCGTAGGGAAGGCTCTAGCTTGTGAACCAATATGGACACTTTCATTTTATGACCATGATTAAATTTGGTTGTATTCCTGACCTACAACACCTCCGTGCAACCTCTCCTCGGTCTGCTTTGCTGCAAAGAGAATAATACCAGCTTCTCCAACCTGACCTTGCAATTAAAATTCCCCATCACCGGAATATTTATGAAGCCCAAGATCCCAAATACTTTGCTAATCACTCTCTCAGTATATCCTGCCATGATCAAAGATCTATGCACCACACCCCCAGGTTTCTCTTTCCTGCACATTCTTTAAACTATGCCATGTATAATGCTTCTCGCTTTCTCTTCTACCAAAAGGCACACTTTGTTGCTATAAATTCATCTGCCACTTGTCTGCTCATTCTGCTATCTCACGTATGTCCTGTTGTAATCTATTAATAACATCCTCACTATTTGCCACTCCTCCAAGTTTGGTATCATTGGAAAATTTTGAAAATATTATTCTCTATTCCAATATCAAATATATTTATGTATTGCATTGATGCAGTGTTTTTAAGAAATGCATCTGTGTCATGTTTCTTATGCAGGATCTGTTATAGCAGTTCTAAGCACTCGGAGCTGTTTTCTCTGTATACAGCAGCACTGTGTTGTTACTGCAGCAGCATAATTGATCTTAATTTCTACAATGTTTGTTTTACTCTAGACTAAAGCAGGGTTGTTATTTTAGTGTTATCCCTTGGGATATTTCAGAGTGGGGGCTTGATTAAGTTGATGGACAGGTAAGGCCACATGACTGGGTGGAGCTAGGCTTACATAGAGAAATCAGGAGCACTCTGCTGTTGGGATCATCAAAGAGAAGTCGCTTTCTCTGTCTCTTTTTCTCTGTCTGGAGTTGGGGACTGGAATCAGCCAGGAAATAAGTCTTTTTCATTTAAGATTCTGCTGCCTGGAGATGGCTGTATGAGAATCAGAAGACAGGTGTGGGTCTGGATCTCTATCCAGAGGGGTTAAAAGGCTGGAAACCTAGTACCACATGAGCATATTTGTATTTTGTGCTAACTAATTCTGAAGAAAGGTGTATGTCTATGGGGATATTGTTTCAAATTAGAGCTGTAGAGATTGCTACTTGTTTAGAATTACACTTGTCATGTTTAAATATTTTAACTGGTAATAGCTATGCTAATTCTTTTTATTATAATGTAACTATGTTCTTAAATAGAGTTTATTTTGATAAAAGCTTCCTGGTGGGTCAATTGAATCATACCTGAAGCAAAATACCTTATGCTCACCCTCATGCCAAAATCAAAAGGAAAATTAGGGTCCATGTTAACTTTGCAATATACCTTGGAGATTTTGATCTGGTATCTAACAATATTTCATGAAGCAATGGTCCTAACACTGACATTTGGAGAGCAGCACTGTGTACCATTTTCCAGTCTGAAAAATAACCATTTACCATTACTCTTTTTAAGCTAATTTTTAATCCAAGCTACCACTGGCCCTCTTATTCTGTAGCCAATAATTTTGTGATCCAGCCTTTTATGTGATACTTTGTCAAGTGCCTTCTTAAAATCCATACAGACAACATCCATTGCATTTCCTTCCTTAAATGTCACTGTTATCAAAAAATTAAATTAGCTTAGTAAAGCACCACCTGTCTCTTACAAATCCTTGCTCTCCTGTATTAACTCAAACCACTCCAAGTGCATGTTGATATTTTCCTGACTATTGTTTCTATCTAAATCCTCACCAACCACTGATTTTTAAAAAACTGTCCTAACTGGCAATTACTAGGGCATCCTTGTGCCCTCATGAAGGTTCGCACATTTGCCAATCTCCAATCCTCTGGCACGTTCCCCGTATGTGAAAAGATTGTAAGATTACGGACAAAATTACATCAAAAAATGTCAGAATGTTGGTTCTGGTGAGAAAAACGGTGTGTTTCTCTCCTGATCTTTCTGAGGGTGAGAAAGTAGGGTCCCAAACCAGTGTCCTGTGCTTGAACAGAAGGGAATATGATAGGATGAGGGCAGAATTGGCTAATGTAGACTGGGAGCGCAGACTAGTTGGTAGGGCAGCTGAGGAACAGTGGAGGATTTTTAAGGAGATTTTTCTCAGTACTCAGCAAAAATATATTCTGGTGATAAAGAGGGAATGTAAGAAAAGGGATAACCAGGCGTAGATAACTAAGGAAATAAAGGAGAGTATTAAATTAAAAACCAATGCATACAGAGTGGACAAAACTAGTGGGGAATTAGAAGATTGGGAAAGCTTTAAAAAACAAAGAACTACTAAGAAAACGATAAAGAAAGGAAAGATAGATTATGAAACTAAACTAACACAAAATATAAAAACTGATAGTAGAAGTTTTTACAAATGCATAAAAAGGAAAAGAGTGGCTAAAGTAAATGTTGGAACCTTAGAAGACAAAAAGGGGGACTTAATAATGGGAAACAAGGAAATGGCCGAGGCCTTAAACAGGTTTTTTGTGTTGGTCTTCACGGTAGAGAGTTGGAATAAATGTGCTTTTCCGGTTGGCAGTTTATGACTAGTGGTGTGCCGCAGGGATCAGTGCTGGGGCCTCAACTGTTTACCATATACATAGACGATCTGGAGGAGGGGACCAAGTGTAGGGTAACAAAGCATGCGAATGACACAAAGATGATTGGGAAAGTGAATTGTGTGGAGGACGTGGAAAGTCTGCAGAGAGATTTGGATAGGCTAAGTGAGTGGGCGAGGATCTGGCAGATGGAGTATGACATTGGCAAGTGTGAGGTTATCCACTTTGGAAGGAATAATAATAAAATGGACTATTGTTTAAATGGTGAAAAATTACAACATGCTACTGTGCAGAGGGACCTGGGGGTCCTTGTGCATGAATCGCAAAAACTCAGTCTGCAGGTGCAGCAGGTGATCAAGAAGGTGAATGGAATGTTGGCCTTTATCATGAGGGGGATGGAGGATAAAAGCAGGGAGGTCTTGCTGCAATTGTACAAGGTACTGGTGAGGCCGCAACTAAAGTACTGTGTGCAACTTTAGTCCCCTTATTTGTGAAAGGATATACTGGCCTTGGAGGGAGTACAGAGAAGGTTCACCAGGTTGATACCGGAGATGATGGGGTTAGCTTATGAGGAGAGATTGAGTAGATTGGGCCTGTGCTCGTTGAAGTTTAGAAGGCTGAGGAGATATCTTATAGAGACATATAAGACAATGAAGGGGCTAGATAGGGTAGAGGCAGAGAGATTATTTCCACTTAGAAAGGAAACAAGAACTAGAAGCCACAGCCTCGAAATAAGGGGGAATCAATTTAGAACAGAGTTGAGGAGGAACTTCTTCTTTCAGAGGGTAGTGAATCTCTGGAATTCGCTGCCCATTGAAGCAGTGGAAGCTACCTCGTTAAATATGTTTAAGTCACAGGTAGATAGATTTCTGATCAATAAGGGAATTAAGGGTTATGGGGAGCAGGTGGGTGAGTGGAACTGAACCACTATCAGATCAGCCATGATCTTATTGAATGGCGGGGCAGGCTCGAGGGGCTAGATGGCCTACTCCTGCTCCTATTTCTTATGTTCTTACATTCTTAATCTTTCACAAATGAACATCTGGGCATTTTTCATGCCGTCAAGTAGGGAGTGGGATCTCAACACACTGGCAAAGCCCAGCTGTATTGAGATCAGGCCACCATATTTAAATGGTGCTCCCAATCAGACCGAACAATGACCTCCCCACCAGGTCTCAGGGTCTTACTCCCACCACTCCTCATCAGAGCTGGCCCCACCCCTCCTGGTCAGAGTTGGCATTTCTTCTGCCCACCTCCACTCATCGGAGTTGGCATTCTGCCCCCTTCCATCTGACCCCCCATCAATCAGAATTGGCATTTCTCTACCCCAATCCAAGCAGTCAGTGCCAGCACCTGCCTGCCTTCCACACACCCCCACACCCCCAAACATTGAACCCACTATCCCCGCCAAACCTCCCACCCACACAGTTGATGTCGGCATCTTCCCTCATCACACCCCCCGCCCTCCCCTGATTAAAGCCAGCACCACTTCCCCTTCCACCCCGAACATCGGAATCCTTCCCCTGCCCACACTCTACCCGCATAGTCAGTGCCAACACCCATCCTAACCCCTTGCCCCTCAACTGGAACTGACATTTCTCTCCCCATTCCTCCCTCGATCAGAGCCGCACACCCTCCCCCTGAACATGTGACCCCTTGCCCCCATTCCCCCAGTCAGTGCTGGCCACATCAACCTGTACCAAGTGCCAGGGAACTCTGGTTGGGGGTGGGGAAGGGAGCCCCTGAGACTTCCCTGGTGGGTCAGCGGGGTTAGGTTTACTCAGGTTCTGATCGGAGATCCTGTAAAGATGGTGCCCCGATCTCTGCACAGTAAGATTTTGCTGGCGTGTTGAGGCCCTGCCCCCTTGTATGATGGCATGAAACATGGCCCCCTAACTTTTTTTTGTTGTGTCGTAAGATCTGAGACAAAAACAAACGATTTCTCGAGTGAAACACACCTGTTTTCTTGTTGGAAACAACACTCTGCCGTTATTTGGTAAGATTTTGCTTAATGTGTTTGGATATTTTTTATGTTTCTATTCCCTAACCGGATTGCATCACCATTGAATTGTCTTTGAATTGCTTTGCCTCATACAATGTATGTTTGTTCACCTGTAGTTAAGGTGCCATAGGTGTGTTACTGGAAGTGATTAATTTGTGAAAGTTTTTACTATAACCTCACTGCTTAGCTGATATTTTAGATTCTACACTAATGCTCTCCTCGCCATTGACCTCAAAGAAAGCTGTCCAGAAAGCCCTAATGAGTTCTGTGGCATGGATTTTGCCTTTTCTGACCTTAATTTTATTCTAGTGTCAGATCCAGGGGATCTCTGTTCTACAATGGGCATGGTGGCATATTGGTTAGCGCTGCTGCCTCACAGCACCAAGAACCTGGGTTCAATTCCCAGCTTAGGTCACTGTCTATGCGAAGTCTGCATTTTCTCCCCATGTCTGCACGGGAGGAAACCAGTCTGACCACAGTCTGAAAATTGTGCTGTTTAGGTGCATTGGCCATACCAAATTCTCCCTCTGTGTACCTGAACAGGTGCTGGAATGTGGCGACTAGGGGATTTTCACAATAACTTCATCGCAGTGCTAATGTAAGCCTATTTATGACATTAATAAATAAACTTAAAAAAAAACTTAAAGTCAAGCAGGCTAAGTAGCCAATCCCACTGGAGAATTTGTACAGATAGCTAGTCTATTAGGAAATGCAACTGATTATCTTAATTTTTAAATGGTTCTACAGAGAGTAAAATAAAAATTGGGAGGCATGCTCAGGATTAAGTTACACACTGAACTATCATGAACAAATTAAAAAAATAACAATCTATGAAATATTTTTATCATAGTGGAGGAGTTTGACATTCCACAAATGCAAAGCTCATTTTTCAGGGCCATAGTTGTTGTTCAATAACAGTTATATCATAGCGTGTCATTTGAATAAAAATGATTACATCTCATTTAACATGTCATATCTTTATCAAGGTATATAAAAACAGAAAATGCTGCATAAACTCAGCAGGTTTAGCAGCAGCTATGGAGAGAGAAACAGAGTTAAAGTGTTGAGTCCATATGTCTCTTCTATAAAACTGAAGAGGGTGGAAATATGATGACCAAGCACAATACCACTATGGAACATATCTTCCGCTTCCCCCATCTTCAGCATTCTGCGGGGACCACACCCACTGTGATATCCTGATACAACATCTGCCCCATTACCTCTGCCCATCTCACCATTCAAAGCCCCAAATGCTCCTTTCAGATTAAACAGCTTTTTACTTGCACCTCCTACCTCCATCAATTTGGTTGATACTATTCGCTGTCCCCAGTATAATTGCCTCTCCATTGGAGAGACTAAACACAGACTGGGTGACTACTTTGTGGAACACCTTCACTCGATCCACAAGCATGATCCCCAACCTTCCTGTTGCTTGCCATTTCAACTCACCACCTTGCCCTCATGCCCACAGGACAATCCTTGGCTATCTGTAATGCTGAAGTGAAACCCAACACAAATTGGAAGAGCAACTTCTCATCTTCCAATTGGGCAGTTACGGCCTCCTGGACTCTACACCGAGATCAATGACTTTAGACTGTAAACTTTCTCAAACATCTTGACCCTTTTTTTGTTTTGTGTTTGTTCCAATGCAAACCACTACATGCCTGCCCCCTCCTCCTATCTGTGACAGGCCTATTACTTGTTCCCTAGTTTTGTTTTCACTGAGAATTGACCTTTATTCCCCTATTAACACATTCTGCTCTCTTATGCCACTATCAGTACCTTATTTAGTCTTTAAGGTCACCATTAAGACTCCCTTTGTCTTGTGTCCACGTCAGTCTCTCCTTAGGTCCCACCCACGCCTGACCTTCTATCTCGCTCCCTCTTTGTCACTCCCTTTCTCCAAATTTATGATCCACCATACTTCAATCCTGCTTCAGCTCTGAAGAGGAGTCAGGCAGACTTGAATCGTTAACTCTGCTTCTGTCTCTGTAGATGCTGTCAGATCTGCCAAATTCATCTAGCATTTTCGGTATTTATTTCAGATTTCTAGCATCTGCAGTAGTTTATTTTTATCTTTATCAAGGGTCTTTTACAATGAGACTAATAGTGTGAAAAGTGGAAGCTCGTGTCAAATCAAGTGATTTCTAATCTTTCCTCCTGTGAGGACTTCAACAACGGAGTCTATGGAAGAGTGGGGAGTTACTAACAGAATGGTCTGGATTTCCGTGTTCAACAGCAGATGGACAAACACAACAAGCTGCTGCCAATTTCGCAGAGTAATAATTGTGAGTGCTGACAGACTCACTGTTATTATTACCACAACATCCAGGCCTATGAACCAGAAGTGAGTTTTGTCTGGCCTTGGCCAATTAGCAGTAGTCTCTGGAGCAGCTGTGGTATTTCTGTAGAAGTTCAATGAAATCTTGGCACCATATTATCCAGTCTTTTTGCATTAACTCATGGCTTTTTTTAATAGAGAACAGACCTCCAAAAGCCAAATACAAACATATGATTAAGAAATATTGAAAATGCTGAATAGGGAAAAAATGTCTGATAACAGTTGCATCATAAGTAAATGTACCTGCCTCATAGTGCCAGAGATCCGGTTTAATTCGGGCCTTGGGTGACTGTTTGTGTGGAGTTTGCACACTCTCCTTGGGTCTGTGTGGATTTCCTCTGGGTGCTTCAGTTTCCTCCCACAATCCAAAGATGTGCAGGTTAGGCAGATTGGCCATGCTAAATTGCTCCTTAGTGTTGCAAGATGTGTAGGTTAGGAAGATTAGCAGGGTAAATACATGGGATACTGGGACAGAGGCTGGGTAAGATGCTCTGTTGGAAGGTTGGAGCAAATTTAATGGGCTGAATGGCCAGCTTCTGCACTGTTCAGATTCTACAATAAAAATCAATTGCCCTTTTAATATGTCAGAAGAATTGACCCTATGTTAGAAAAACTCATGAGGGGTTTAGAATGTGCATATGTTAAATATTCATTCATGGAAAGTACCAGGAACAAAACGTACTTGAACAGAAAATGAAATTGGATGGAATGTAAATCAGACTGTTGACTTGCTACTGCGCGTTACTCCTTTAGTGTCTGAAAGGAATATAGACAGGCTTTTGGAAGATGAAAGAATTGGTAGTGTAGTAAAAGGAAAAACAATAAATTGTTAATTCAATTTGAGGAGAGTCAGTTAGTTTGGATGGCTGGTTAGTAATGCAGAGTGATGCCAATAGCTTGGGTTCAATTCCCATACCAGCTGAGTTTGTTCATGAAGACCATTAACACTTCTCAATCTTATCCCTTGCCTGAGATGCGGTGATCTTCAGGTTAAAATCATCACCAGTCAAAGTGGAGAGCACCACTCCCCTCAAAAAGGAGAGCAGCCTACGGTCATTTGGGACTTTAACTTTTAATTCAGTTTGTAACTCTGAAAGTAAGACAGTGATGTCCTTTAAAACTGTTCTAATTCAAATCACAACCTTTATTCTACAGTGAAATTTAAACTATAGTGAAAGAAAATGTTGACTGATTCTCACATTTTGAATCTTTTCATATCCATTTTTTAAACAACCTTTCGTTTATAGTACCAAGGTGAGGGATATTAGTGATAAGGAGTGGAACTCTTGCCATTAAAATACCAAGGACATCAAATTCAACTTTGTCATGTACCTCACAACTGAAACGGAAAACTGGGCAGTTTGTTCATTAAGCAGACAATCCTCTGCACCCAAGTATTACAGTAAGCACTTCCAATTCAGTTACAGCTCAGTTAACAGGCCTACTAACACTTTGGAACATGATGGGCCTGAGTGTGTGTACTTTATGTGTGTGTGTGGCACGCTGACACTGTGGTTAGCACTGCTGCCTCACAGCACCAGGGACCCATGTTCGACTCCTGCCTTGGGTCACTGTCTGTGTAGAGTTTGCAATTCTTTTCACGTCTCCATGAGTTTCCTCCGGGTTCTCCGTTTCCTCCCACAGCGTTAACGGCGTGCAGGTTAGGTGGATTGGCCATGTTAAATTCTCCTCCGGTATACCCGAACAGGCGCTGGAGTGTGGTGACTGAGGGATTTTCACAGTAACTTCATTGTGGTGTTAATGTAAGCCTACTTGTGATTAATAAATAAACTTGACTTTATTTGCATCAGGGAGCTTTAGCATGGCGAGCAGGGCAGTCATACCATTTATGATGGTAGTAAAAGTTCTCCAAAAAACAATCAAAGCTTACATTCATAGAGCTGTGTGAAGCTGCAAAATTGATTGGCAGCAATAAAGGTAGAATTAGCAAGATGAATGGTTGGAAAAGAGATATATAAGATCATGGATTCAGACACAGCCAGGGGAAGTTAAAGGTAGCAATATATTGATAGTTTACTGTTGGCAATTGTTTTCCCAGAGCACGTTGCAAAGAAAAAGGAATCAAACTCTGTATTGCAGTGGTGTGTGAAATCTGACATTTTGTGGGTTTTAATAATTACTGGAGGAATGGAAAATGTGGGAGTTCTTCTGACTGAAACAAGCACCTGTGGCACACAGATGCTGTTAAAAAAGGGTAGAGGTACAAATGGAGGTCACAGCTCTGCTTGAGTGTCAATCTCCCAGAACCTTACCAGCGATATAACTTTGTTTCAGATACCGAAAGTGGGCAAAAGTATGCTGATCCACTGCATTCATAATGTAAAGAGCAGCACTGGTGTGAAGCTGTCTTGTCTAGCATAGATGTTGGAATTACAGTTATAAGTGCAGCTGAGTCAGACTCAATAAAGGGGGTGCAGGAACAAAGAAAACACACAAATCTTTGCAGGAGGCATAAGCTGGAACTTTACCTTGGGTCTGGACATCATGGTCAAATGTAGCAAGTGAGTTTGTGTGGGTGGATGGCAGGACCATTGATTGGCCGCAGACAAGCCTCTACAAGTTGCCAGCCCATTCAGAGGATCAGCAGCACTGCAGCCTCATCAGTTACACCAAAGGAGGAAATGCCAAGGCTGGAGCATTTGCCACCATCTTCAGCCAGAAGGGACATCCATCTCGGCTTCCACCTGAGATTCCCTGCATCACTGATGTCATTCTTCATCTAATTTGATTCACTCCACATGATGTCAAGATGGATGCACTTGATACAGGAAAAGGTTATTGACTCTGGCAACATCCTGACAGTATCATAGAATCCCTACAGTACAGGAGAAGCCATTTAACACATCGAGTCTGTACCAACTCTCTGATAGGTTATCTTACCCAGGTCCTTTCCCATCAACCCCACATAATTACCATGTTAATCCATCTAACCTACACATCTTGGGAAACTAAGGGTCAATTTAGCATGGCCAATCAACCTAATCTTCCCATCTGTGGATTGTGGGGGGAAACCAGGGCACCTGGAGAAACCCATGCAGACACAGGGAGAATGTGCAAACTCCACACAGTCACCCAAGTTCAGAATTGAACCCCGGTCCCTGGTGCTGTGAGGCAGCAGTGCTAACCACCGTGCTGTCCTACTGATGACTTGTGCTCCAGAGGTAGATGTACCCCAAGCCAGGCTGTTCCAGTAGAGCTAGAACATTGGCATCCACATGACAATGTGGAAAATTGTACAGCTAGAAAGGAAGAAAAATCCATTCTGGCCAGTTACCATGCATCAATCTAATCTCATCATCTGCAAAATGATGGAAGATGTGTAGGTAATCGAGGGATTGAGTTTAGGAGTCGGGAGATAATGCTGCAACTTTATAAGACTCTTGTCAGACCCCACTTAGAGTACTGTGCGCAGTTCTGGTCACGTCACTACAAGAAGGATGTGGAAGCTATTGAAAGGGTGCAGAGGAGATTTACAAGGATGTTGCCTGGATTGGGTGGCATGCCTTATGAGGGTAGGTTGAGGGAGCTAGGTCTTTTCTCCCTGGAGAGACAAAGGATGAGAGGCAACCTGACAGAGGTTTATAAGATGCTGAGAGGTAAAGATAGGGTGGATTCTCAGATGCTATTTCCGAGGGCTGAAATGGTCACTACGGGAGGACACAGGTTTAAGGTGCTGGGAAGTAGGTACAGAGGAAATGTCAGGGGTAAGTTTTTCACTCAGAGGGTGGTGAGTGAGTGGAATTGGCTGCCGTCGGTGGTGGTGGAGGCAAACTCATTGGAGTCTTTTAAGAGACTTCTGGATGAATGCATGGGATTTAATGGGATTGAGGGTTATAGATAGGCCTGGTATGTAGGGATATGATCGGCGCAACTTGTGGGCCGAAGGGCCTGTTTGTGCTGTAGTGTTCTATGTTCTATAATGCAATCGAGCTTTTCATACACAGCAATAAACTGTTTGCTTTCCATAAGGGCTACTTGGCTTCTGACTTCATTACAATCTTGGCCTAAATATAGAAAAAAAAATTGAATTTAAGAGAGGTGAGGTGAGAGTGACTGCCCTTGACATCAAGGCAGCATTCGAATATCAAGAAGCAAAACTGAGGAATTGAGGGCAAGCTCTCTAATAATTAGGCTTGTACCTAGCCGTCAAAATACACCCTCTGTAGTGAGACTTCTTGGAACAATGCTGTCTCATTGCATTGCTTTAAAATCACTTGGGCTGTAGGGAGAGACCCTCTAGGCTAAGATCAAGTGGCAAAAATCAGGCATCAGGTCAAGCCCAAGATGGGGTGTGATGCCTTTTCCTGTCAGCTTGGATCTTGTTTGTCTCCCCGGTGGGGACTATGAATTGGATTCAATTTGAATTTGTTTTTTGGAACAAGGAAGCAGATGGATTTGGGGTTCCCCAGTTTACCCTGAGCATTGGTCTCGTAACTTTAAATATGGAGTAAAAATTTTAAGAAGGCAGCATGGAGGTACACACTGGCCGAATAATCCAGCGCTCCAGGCTAATGCTTTCAGAACATGGGTTCAAGTGCCACCAAGGCAGCTGGTAGAATTTAAATTCAATCAGTAAATTGGGAATTGAAAGCTAGTGATGGTGATGATGAAACTCAATAGTCATAAAAACCCATCTGGTTCACAAATGCCCTTTGGGAAGAAAACAGCCTCCGTGTGTTTGACTGCTAACTGCCCTCTGAAATAGCCCAGCAAGTAATTCAGTTCAAGAGCAATTAGGAATAGACAAAAAATGCTGGCCCTGCCAGTGATGCCCACATCTTTAGAAAGAATAAATAAATATACACCTTACATTTTACAAGCAGTAGTAGCAGTTTGAAGTTGAAACCACTTTATAACTTTGCAGTGCCATTGCATCATGGGTTAATTTTTGATTAGGAGCAAACTGAATAGCAGATCCTGAACATGTAGATTTTATACCTGACAGTGATTCATTCTGCCAAGTCTACATCATTTACAGAGTTATATACAAAACTTTAATAGCCAGTAACTTTTCATGTGTAACAGGAAGTACCATGTTTGTGTATCATAAAAAATACGATTGCATAAACTGTATAAACATACAGGAAGATACTGCAGTCTGGATTGACTTAAGAATTTTGTGTTTTCTTTGTAGCTCACTTAACTCCAGCCAAGTTACAGATAGTATTAAAGAAGTTTGAACAGTAGATACTATTCCTTGGTTCTTTGGTGAGGAATGTAATTTTCACAGGTACCTTTGGGGATAAGGCTCCCAACTTTGGAAACTAGCACTGTATAAAGAGTGGAAAATGAATTTTACATACGTCTGTATGTTGTTAAAATTAGCCAAGATGAAATTCCATTTTTACTCTTTCCCGCAATGAAAAGAAGAAAGATGCTGTAGGAATAAGTACTTTTTCCTAAGTGTAAAATGCTTATATCCCAAAGCTTTTCTTGCTCATTTGCATCAGCATTCTCGCTTTACTAAAAACTGAAATGGAAGTAGTCAGTTGATATCAAGCAAGGTGATCCTTACAGGATGGGTCTGCCAGCCAGGATCTATTGTTTGGATTGAATTGTACATCCATTAGAACCATCTTTTTCACTTCAGTGCAATAAATGTGTTTGTCTTTGAGCACAGAGAAACATAATGGGAGTTAGGTGTAAAGAAGAAGACAAAGGCCCAGATTTTTGCTCCTGATTCAGGTGCACAACATCAGTAGTCATGCCCACCGAACTCAGAAACAGATTGGAAAATGTAATTGAGACTGCCAAGTGCTAAGGCAGGCTGGTCGTAGGGCTCACATTGTTGCTTTGGGACTAAATGCAATTAGACCATCTAGACCAAACGCTTACGTTCTCTCACCTTGCTTCCCTCCCCCACCCATGCCCATTCATGCCAGCTCATAATCCCATCTATCCCCATGGCCCTTCATACCTTCAAAGCCAAACTATGCCCTTCTACCAATCCTATGGACCTGTATGGTCCCTAAGCCAACTTAGTGTCAATTCATGCCATCTCATGACCACTACTCATCCCCATGGCTCTTTATAGATCCTAAGTTAATATAGTGCCAAATTATGCTAACAAGATTCCAGCATCCATAGTAATTTGCTTTTATGCCAATCCATGCTACCCCCTCTCTCTCAACCCCTCACCTTCTGTCCATATGCTGTCAATACCATCTCACCCATTATTCTCTGTGGGCAGATCTCAGGAACCATGCTGAGATTAAATAACAAAGTTCTACATATTCATTATGGACTTCATCAGATAAAAAGCAGAAGAACATTCAATATCTTTAAATTCATTGCGTATTCATAGTCCCACATCAAAGACAGCCAAACCCTTAATAATCTCTTGGTCTGTCAATTAAACTTACAGGCCCCCCACTGTCATAACGACAGTTTGTGAAAGCAGTAGAGTAGTAATAATACTGTAATGATAGTCCTCAGATTTAGGTCAACAGATATTGAAATTGCAACCACCTATTTTTTCAACTAGGAGAAACAGCAGGTTGTTTGGTTTTCAAGATTTAAATAACAGTGGATTTAAATAATTTGACAGCTCTTCAGTTCCACAGACCTCATCCACCTTTTGCATGCATATAGATCTTAAAAATCGTAAGTCTTACACACCAAGGGAAATGGAATTTGCTCCAGCCAAATTGGAACCTGTTTGAACTCGGCATTGAGTTTAAATAGCCCTGCGGGGTTTGAATTTCATCCATGTGTGAATCACATCCTGCCCTTGCTTCCCACCACCCATATCCATCGCCGCCTGGCAAAAATAGGATCTGTCAAAAATGGCAGTGGGACTTTCGGATCCACAGTCCAGATGCAATTTTGAATATGACTGGAGTCATTATAACTGTGCAAAAATCTGGGCCTAATCTGTGGACTTTCAAGAAAAATAATCTAGCCACATAGAAAATCATAACAGTTAACAAATTCATTCTATAAAGACCTTGACATAACATTGATGGAGCAATTTCATTTGATTTAGTGTGCTGTACTGAACAGTATAACAGTGACAGGTATCTCTGTATGATCACACATTACAGAACATATAAAGCAGTAAGTGCTTTTTGACTAGAGGTATTTACCCCAACAAGTTTTTCTTTTTGTATTTTCTGCCCAAGGATAGTTCCAATCCACAAAATCATGATTCTCTCAGTCTTGGCCAGAGGACAGGAAGAAAAATCTATACACACATATGTATCCATCAGGCTGACTACTTTATAAAATTACCCTTTTCTGTTTTTCAAAATGGATGATTGCTGGGTTGATACAATGGCTGCAGCTGGTCACGTGCTGGTTTCTGAAAGTTTCTGAGAAATTTGAATGTGAACAAAGGCTAATGCGTCAAATGTCCTGGAATGGAAAACCCTTTGCATCGTATAAACATTCCGACCAAGCCAATACAATGGAATAGCAGACAAGGAGTCTGCTCCAGTCAGCTATGGATAAATGCAGTTGTTTATGACTCCTAACCTCCACTGTGATGCCAATGACCGCACTGTTACCTGCTCCAAAACATAATTACCGGATTCTACCACTCCATCCACCATGGAATCAGAGCAGTGAGGGGCGGACAATGAAAATATCTGTTGATCTTAGGCAGGAATTTCTGGTCTCGCTCAAGCAAGGTCGTAAAGTCCTGCCCAGTGTCTTTAATTCAGAATTCTCATTGGCTGAATAACTCAATGCAAAACAAACCTGTTGCATGACCGTGACTTGAGCTCTCAGAACTCCTTTAATTGTATAATGTTTGAATTTTATCTTCAGCGACTCTTTGACCCCAGGAGAGAAGCAGGACTTCAGGCAAGCAGCTTGTCTCAGTCTACTATTGAGCAGGTAGCAGCAGAAAGAGCTCTGACAATGTTAAATTGCCTGGGCCTCATCTGAATTGCTGGAACATTGAAAATTCTGTATCTGTGCCTTCAAGACTAATTTATTTTTATATGCCTTCTCGCACTATGGAACTCCCAGCTTCTGGAAAGACAGATCATCCTGCAACAATCAGCCTGCTACCCTCTGAAGGAATATGCCATTGGACTTTAGATTCCAAACTGCACTCAGATAAAACAATAACTCTTATTTTGAATTGTGGTCTCGCACTGTACCGGGGGTGGTATGGTGGCACAGTCGTTAGCAGTGCTGCCTCACAGTCCCAGGGACATGTGTTCGATTCCCAGCTTGGGGCACTATCTGTGTGGAGTTGCACATTTTTCTCACATCTGTGTGGGTTTCCTCGGGGTGCTCCAGTTTCCTCCCACATTCTGAAAGACATGTTGGTTAGGTGCATTGACCCGAACAGGTGCCGGATTGTGGTGACTAGGGGAATTTCACAGTAACTTCATTGCAGTGTTAATGTAAACCTTACTTATTACTAATAAATGAACTTTAATTTTACCCTTTTTTGTCTTTATCCATCATTTCTTGTATGAGTGCAAAAGAGGCTCGAGAGTGTGTGTGTGTGTCTCTGTGTCTGTGTCTATGTCTGTGTGTGTGTGCACACGCACCTGTGTGATATTATCAATAAAGGTTTGCAACAAGAGAAACTTAAGGGTTGGAGAAAATATGCCACCGCTTATAAAGTGGGAAATCAGAAATCAGAAACATCTTTCTGTTTACAGACGGATAGTGAGAGGAGAAATTAGACTTGTTCAAGTTAATCCCCCTCCTGTCTGAAACGGAAATTGGGGGCTCACATCCAGGATTGATCCAATTTGAATTCAACCAGAGTCCAAGTTAAGAGATGAGTCAAATTATATTCAAGGTTGCTACCCTGGTTACAAAATGGCTGCTAGAGTTAGAAAGAAGGAGGCTAGAGAAAGGATTCAAGAAAAGAGACTGGGAGACAGAATGGGCTCAGCAGCAAAATATGGCAGAGATTAGGAGGGGACTCCAAAAGGAGATATGGGAACTAGCCACATTACAGGGAAAGAACTTGGTGTGGTCCCATTCATCATGCCTCGAGAAGCAAAAACAGTCCAGAGAGACTGAACAACCTAATCAATTTCAGCAAAACTCTGCAATGTGGCCGAAGGCTGAAAAAAGCTCAGAGATTCTGCAGAGGGCAAAAGAAGCCACCAGTGATATGGTGGCTCCAGAGTAGTT
Organism: Carcharhinus amblyrhynchos; assembly: GCF_965287045.1. Classification (NCBI taxonomy): domain Eukaryota; kingdom Metazoa; phylum Chordata; class Chondrichthyes; order Carcharhiniformes; family Carcharhinidae; genus Carcharhinus; species Carcharhinus amblyrhynchos. Next base: position 45,857,067 of record NC_137336.1, read on the forward strand.
GCGTGGATTTAAAAAGCCTGGGATTAGGCCAATAACATTGAAAGAGGCCAAGACCAATCTGCAGAAATCTGTAGAAGGACAGAAAGCTGGAGAAGGTCAAGAGTCATAGAGGTTTATAGCATGGAAACAAGCCCCTCGGCCCAACTTGTCCATGCCACCTTTTGTTTTAAACCCTTAAACTAATCCCAATTGCCCACATTTGGCCCATATCCCCCTATACCCATTTTACTCATATAACAGTCTAAATGCTTTTTAAAAGGCAACATTGTATCCGTCTCTACTACTACCTCTGGCAGCTTGTTTCAGACACTCACCGCCATCTGTACGAAAAAATTGCCCCTCTGGACATTTTTATATCTCTCCCCTCTCACTTTAAACCTATGCCCTCTAATTTTAGACTCCCCCACCATTGGGAAAAGTTATTGACTATCTACCTTATCTATGCCCCTCATTATTTTATAGACCTTTATAAGGTCACCCTCAGCCTCCTAGGCTCCAGAGAAAAAAGTCCCAGTCTATCGAGCCCCTCCTTATAACTCAAACCAAGTCCCAGTAGCATCCTAGTAAATCTTTTCTGCGCTCTCTCTAGTTTAATAATATCCTTTCTATAATAGGGTGACTAGAACTGCACATGGTATTCCAACTGTGGCCTTATGAATGTCTTGTACAACTTCAACAAGATGTTCCAACTCCTGTGTTTAATGTTCTGATCAATGAAACAAAACACCAGTCTGTCCACATGTGACTTCACTTTCAAAGAGCTATGAATACATACCCCTAGATCTCTTTGTTCTGTAACTCTCCCCAACGCCCTACCCTTAACTCCCATGGCTGTCCCACCCAGAAGTGACATTAACCTCAAGCAAGAAGGTGGTAAGGCAAAGCCATGCTAGTAAAATTAAATAGGGTTCAGAGATGCCAGGGGCAACCCTGGCATCTGAAATAGATTCCCCAACTTACACAGGTAGCAGAATGTCCTAAGGCAGGGAAAGAAATAATAAGGGAGATGGCCCATGTACCCCTCAAAGAGCCTGAAAGGAAACAGGTTATCAGCGTAGAGAGTAAAGGGTTAAGGACTTGCCCGAAGTATGGCTCGCCGACTCATTCTTTCCAGTAAACCCTCAGGCACGGTTTGAAAAGAAAGGAGCTTGTGCGTCGCTGCTGGAGGAGCAGAGGCTCTGGCTGTATGAAACCTTGCTGTCATGGTTTCGAGAGGGATGCCAGGAAAGTCCTCGACTGGATACACGCTGTTTGTGAGGAAACAACCTTGCCCAGATTTAAAACAAAAGAAGCCTGCGCCTTTCTGAGTGAGCAAGACGTTCGGCTTCCCAAAGTCTCCTTCCGGAATTTGGAAGTAGATCCGAGAGATTCCCAAATAGCCCCAGAGCAAGTGAGGAAACTGCCTGACCCAGTTGAAGAGCTGCAGGACACAGTAGTCAAAGCCAGCCAAACCCCTGTGAGTGAGCTGATGTTTCCAAAAGTACAGGACAGTACAGGTAGGTGAAAAGGACCCAAATTGGATTTAAAAAGGAAGAAGCCTGTGCCTCTGCTAGATGAACAGTTGGTCGGGTGATCCCATACCATTTCTCCAACCGTGGAAAGAGAACAGGGAACATTCCAATTAGAAATGGAGATGCCTCACCTAATTGATCATAGGATCCCCACAGTGCAAAAGGAGGCCATTTGGCCCATCGAGTCTCCACCACCCACAATTCCCCCTGTAGCCCCATGCATTTGCCCTGCTAGTCCCCCTGACACTAAGTGGCAACTTAGCATGGCCAATCAACCTAACATCTTTGCAGACACGGAGAAAATGTGCAAACTCCACACAGACAGTGACCCAACTTGGGTTCCTGGTGCTGTGAGGCAGCAATGCTAACCACTGTGCCACCGTATTGCCCATGATGAGTCGCAGTCCAATGCAGCAGGAACTGGACAGCCACCTGAGGGTAGCCTGAAGAGGTGAAGTGAGGAGGGTCAGGAGGCTTTCCTCGTTGGATGCTCAGCTACAGACAAGCAAACTGTGGAACTTCAATTGCCCAATCAGCAACCCTGACCCAAGAGAAGTGGGAGGATGCAGCCATCCTGCTCAGGTAGTTTAAAGGAATTTGCAGGGATCTGCTCACTGAAGGGTAGCCCTTTAGCAGTCCATGACATGGGTGTGGGAGAACCTCTATCAATAAATCTAATGCCAACCGGCTGAACCCCAAGCTGCTAGTGCAGGACGGGTGAGAAACCCAATACATGCTCAATCCCAGGACCTGGCATCCACAGAGTGAGATGTCCAGCCTTCCCCTTCAGATTGCACACAGCAGCTTGACTATTACTGCCTTCCCCCCCAATTCCAACACCCCTACCGCACCCCACCTCCCCCCCCCACCCCCCAGCCAATCAACCTTTTAAAACCCCAGCCTCATACTTAACCAGGAGGCTGGACTGCCTGCCCCTCAACAGAGGGAAACCAGAACGGTAAGACTAAATTGACTTCTCCACACAGATGAATTTCAAATCCTCCCAAGTCACCTCAACCTTCCCAAATCCTCAGCCCATGTCATTTCCAACATTTCAATTGAATCGTACGTATTCTACATACTGGATAATTGTGTGACCGCTGTTAGTAATGCTGTAGCTTCAATACAACCTCTTTGCAGTAAATTCAACATTTGGTTGACACATTTGGCGAGAGCAGCTGCGGCACTGCAGCTGCAGGTGATTATGTTATCTTCATATCAGCTGATTCTTGACCCTTCTGCGGTTAGACAGAAGCACTTAATTACCTTGCCTCAATGATCAGCTTTCTGCTCTTGCCTGAATACTGTCATCAGCAACATTACAGGATGTGTGTCATTCAATGCTCATGCCCTGGTGATTTATAGTTATTTCCATAGGAAGCAGCCCATGTGAGGTGGGGTGTGATGGCAGAGAGTGTAACATGGTGTGCATACTTTCCCTTCCTCTAGCATCTGATAAGATATCCTATTTCTATACATGTTATGTTCACATTTCCAATTATAAGGCTTGTGGGGATAATATTACACACCCAGCACTGGAAAATATTGCGCGAATGGATCCTCTTGGGAGTACCAGTGATATCAGTGATGTATTTGCGTATGATCAAAAAAGGACAAGGTGATGATGAATAATATATTCAATAGAAGGTACTCAGTGTATTCCAGATTTTCTCCTGACAGAACGGCTGAATCAAATCATTGATGTAAATATAGTTCAGGGTAAAAATCAGATTTGACGTCTTTTAAAATCTATTCCTGCAATGCTTCTTAAAAAGCAAATATTTCACACTCCTGTCTCCAGAAGATGTTGACCACCCCCTTACCCTCCATTATCACAACCAAATGGATATTATTCATGCATGAGTCTTGAAGCTGTGACAAAAGTACTATCCCACTTGGATATAAGGCAGATTCTGACCTCTACATAGTGTCCATAAATGCAGTTATTCACAAGACGCTTAGTCCGTTGGGCAGCACTTCCAAATTTTCAAAAGCATAAAACAGATGGCAATAATCATTTAGCTCTCAAATGAAACAGTGTCCCAACACTTCTGATCTCTGGAGGGAGGAGCTGGTGGTCGTCAGACATCCACACATGAAGATTGCAGTACAACTGCCTGGGAGGTTCAAACTTCTGGTGAGCCATTATCCTCTGTGGGAACGATAGGAAAGTCTGATTTAAATCAAAGACTTTGGGTGATTCTGACTCTCTCAACAGAATAGTTATCCAGGCATATTTTGAAGGATTGAAGTCACTTCTAGCTCCTAAGTAATTGTAGTACTGATCTTCCTGACCCTCCACTGGGCCTCCCAATTACTCTCTGCTCCCCCAAACACTCCTCCAACCGCCAAGTGCTCCATTCCTCAGTACCTACCTCTCCCACGCCCCCAACCATGCTCTCAACTAGATTTATGCTCAGATTCTGTGTGTCATCAGAGAACACACCCTCTCTGGTGCAAATTGAGGACCTTTTCTAAGGCTTTTTTGATCAAGGTAATACAAAAGTGCCCTTCCTTCCAAAGTCTTCCATCCTTTCCAGCATTTCCATTGGGCTTCTGCTATGTTTCCAACTGCAATGAGCTGCCATGTTTTTCACAAGCTTCCAAACCCCGCACAACTCCTTCAATATATCAAATGATTGACTCGACCACCTTTGACATGGTGCGCCTGATGTCCCTCACTGCATCAAGTCATGACCCGCCTCATTCCCCATGCTGTGAAAACGACCAGCACGAGAAATGAGGATGGGCATTCCATGTGAAGAGGCACCCACCCCCAACCTGCTCCATTTTCTGCCTGCCTGACTCGCATTTGTGCATGTCGGGACAGGAAAATCCAGCGCTGATTAGCTCCACTGATACTGCTGGACCTGTTGAGTATTTCTAGCATAGTCTGTCTTTATTTTAGTATAGATCTTACCTGATACGGTCCTGCCAAAATTGAAAGATATGCCGCTGAAATTCTGCCTGCCATGGAATCAGAGCAGGCAAAGGGGGACAATGAAAATTGTTGAGAGTTCAAGCAAGGCCATAAAATCTCGCCCTGCGTGTCACAAGATGTGGGCCTGTTATAACTTAAGATTTGAGTGTACCCAACATTTAGTCACCTTTGTTGCAACAGAAAAGACCTAAAGCACACAAAAGAAGCAATTTTCTACAATGGTAAACTTAAAATCTGTTGAAGGAGGATGAGTGTTGCCTAGATATGGAATGCACTGATTTTAGCAATTTCAAATTAATTAATTTTTATTTCTAAGTGGTATCTTAAGGAGGGATAAGAATGAGACCATTACTTTAGAACTAAGCTCTGCTGAAAGGTCAAATTTATTAATCTGCGCTCTCCTCTTTCATACACCCATCAATCTTCTGTTGTTTGAAACAGTTAAAACGCAGCAGCCTAAAAATGGAGGTCACTGGGAATGGAGAATTGACACTTAACTTGCTAATGTAACATTCCTCTGTTTGCTGTTTTACCAGACGTAAAGCTAACTTAAAATAAACGGATTAACACTCTCGACAGATAGTGAACAGTGGAACATCGCCAAAATCGTATGTTTGTCCAGAATATGAGAGGCATAGATAGGGTGGATAGTCAGAGGATTTTCCGAGGGTGGAAGTGTCAATTACAAGGGGGCACAGGTTCAAGGTGAAAGGGGCGGGTAAGTTTAAGGGAGATGTGCGGGGAAAGCTTTTCATGCAGAGAGTGGCGGGTGCCTGGAATGCACTGCCAAAGGAGGTGACGGAAGCAGGCACATTAGCAACATTTAAGAGTCATCTGAATGGGTTCATGAATAGGTAGGGAATAGAGGGATACGGACTGGGTAAGGGCAGAAGGTTTTTTTTAAGTTTAGTGAGAGTATCGTGATCGGAGGGCTGAAGGGCCTGTTCCTCTGCTGTCATTTCTTTTGTTATTTATTCTAATATCACAATGATTAGTCATAGACAATGTTGAACTTTGTTTCACTTAACATTATCACTTAGATAAAAACCTAAGTGTACAAACATTGAATGTGCAGAAACAGCCCATAGTGCTGTGGGTATAACTATGCCCCAGGGATAGCAGCAGTTCAAGAAGGCAGCTCACCACCACCTTCTCAAGGGCACCTCGGGATGGGCAATAAATGCTGGTCTAGCCAGCGATGCCCACATGCTCTAAATGAATAAAATCTGCCAGCGATGGCAACATCCCACAAATGAATAAAAATCTATTGGGTTCAGGTCAGTCTGCTTGACATTTCCAGTGAATGTTCACCATTCCAAAACGAATTGTCTGAGCTCTCACCCTGTTTACTGCATAGTAACACCAAGATCCCTAAAATGAGAAATTATCAGAAGTGAATACAATTTTCAAGGCTACTGGAATGAATGGGCATCACATTGGCTCAGTAGGTTAACAGTCCACCAAGCGTTCGGAGCGGTACAATAAAATCTGCACATAGGTTTCTGTCTTTTTATACTTTAACATTCATTGAAGGTAGTCTTGACCTTGATTGATTGAAAGTGTAAGGTGGGTGTGATTGAATCAATCATCCATTGTACATCTGTCCTGAATTTCAAATTGGGAGTTATGCATGACAGCAACAGCCCTTTATATAACACCTTTAAAATAGTAAAACATCCCGTGGAGCTTCACAGGAGTGACTGATTGAATTTTACCCATTTTACACCATTGCTTAAAGTCAAAATCACCTCCATTATTCTTTCAACTCCACTTGCTCCTTTATTTTGAAACCTTGTCAAATGCATAAGTGCCTATACAGGAATGTTTCAGTAAAATATGTCAGAGCATTAATGCAATCAACCTTCTACAAAAGTGGCTGCAACCCGTTCGCAAATTCACACCTCACATAAGTTAACAACATAGAATAGACAAAAGATTCATTTGGAGGAAAATATTTGTAAAACTGTCTTTCAGCAATTTATTATATCTAAGTTCTTTAGCAATGGGGTGAAGAAAAAGCCAGAAATATAACCGTGCTAAAACAATATAATGCAGGTATGCAAAATCTAAAGTAAGAACAGAAAATGGTAGAGAGACCCAGCAGGTCTGGTGGCATCTTTAGAGAGAGAAACGTAATTAATGTTTAAGGTTGATGAATTTTCATCCAAATGGACAAGCTTGGCGGGATTTTACAATCTCACTCAGGCGAGGCTCGTAAAATCCTGCCTGAGGCCAATGGAGAATTCCGTTCTGTGAGATGGTAAAATTCCAGCCATTATCTGTTTTTCTCTGTCCACAGATACTCTTGACCTGCTGAGTCTTTCCAGCATTTTCTAGTTTCATTCCTATAACTTTGAGTCTTAAAACCCATTCAGTCATTATTACACTTCACTGCTTTTAAAGGTACCTCGTAAGCAACAGTGGGAGAGGTTCACACCTGATTTGTTAGATGACAACCTTCCAACTGATTTTTTGGTTCTGACACCCCAACTCCCACCTTTCAACTGGTTGATACAGGCAAACCCGTACCCTGGTAGAATACAGCTATTTTTATGAAATGCAGACAAGCTGATACATTGGTTGAAATGGTGACAGTTCACTTGAAACTTTATGTGAAAAAGAGACGTCGCTGATGAAAGGGAAACAAAAGATGAGTAGAATAGAAAAACGTGAAGGTTTTGTCTCAGAATATCTTGGACTGAGAAATGGTTTTCATTCCCGCCTCAAGAGCAAAGGAAGTTAGATAAATTGTTGGGATCCCTTTAAACTGTTAATCACTACTGACATTATTTACTGTAATGGCAGGGATGAGAGGGATTCTACATTACCTAGAAGGTTCAAAAATGTTTCGCTCCAAGGATACATTTTATAATGCCAATACCAACTACAGGATTGATTTATTGTTCTCTTTATGTGGCTGTATAAGGAGAACAAGACTCAAGTCGTAGGAAAGTAGTTGTGAAAGATATTTTTTGAGTCATCTCGTTTTGTCATGTAATATCCTGAAAAATTGCATTGTGTGCAATTGTATAAACATAATAAAGGCAGTTTCAAATATAGACAACTAGTGTTGGGGAATATGAGTCTGTTATTGATCTAGTACATTATACGCTAATATGGTAAGCTGCAGATTGGTTAACATTGCTATATATTGCCTCAGCTGGTAAATCAATGTTTGGAAATGAAACTTTGAAGCTTACTAACCAAGAACATGTAGACATATACCGCTCCTCAAACTTTTAATGAACTTGCCCCTTTTTTTCAAGTAAGTACAGAAAAACAATTGAGTGCTGCAAATCAGAAACAAAAACAGGGCTTTGTAAGTTCAGTGTAGGCTTGTCATCAGTTCTATGATTTTGTCAGTTCTGACAGCAAAAAAAAACTCCCTTTTCTCTTCAGGTGCTGAGAAATACAGTTATGAAATGTTTTTGTTTGCAATCCGGTTTGACCTGGATACACAGAAGAGGCGAAGATGTTCATCGCACATAGGGTCTACAAATACAAATTGATGCCTAATACTTGACAGCAATAAGTGGTCTTCTCACATCAAATGGAACTTGCTAAAATCTGAAATTTCAAACTTTGAATGCTTCAGATGATCCTTCAGAGGGCACTTCAGAGAAATGTACTGCATGTGGACGCAAAGTGATATTTATTGCCAAACATTCGAAGCAAAATGGTGACCTTTCTGTACCAGCCCATGCCCACTAAGTGCCTACGGTTTCTCAATCTTCCTGACCCTTCCACTACATCTAGGCATATCCCTAAAGTCCAGAGCTGACTTGCACGCCCTTTTGCCTGATGATCTTGGTGGGTGATCCTGGGAGGCTGGACCTTGAGACCCTGGCTTGCTATCGGGCAGCACGGATGTTTGACTGCTTCTTTTGTTGTTGTCAGAGGCTGGAAGTGTGTCACTCACAGGGAGGGGGCTTTCAAATGAGCTGGAAATGCCCAGGTCCACTGGTTGGAGGGTTCTGGGCTGTACTCCTGCAAATCGTCTTCCCTTTGGGTTTTTGGGGGCCCCTGTGCTCCTGCATAGGATGGAAGGACAGCTGGAGTGAGATCCAGAAACCCCGCCTTCTTCTTGTGCTAACACTCATGACTTCCCACCAGTGCCTGCACCATTCTGTTGAAGCCCTCTATAATGGTGCAGACCTCTCCTGCTATGGAGTGCATATCCTGCAGCAAGTTCTCCACAACGGACTCCAACTTCAAAGCGTTGATCTCGGTGCACTGCAGTGACGGCGCTTTCTCTTCGGATAGAAGGCAATGCAACTCCTCGGCCTTGCACTCTGAGGAGAGCTGTGTCATCCCTTCCTCGTATTCGCAACTTTGTAGCTCCAGCAGCTGTGGGACAACCGGACCCAGGGGCACATCATTGGAAAGGGGGCACAGCAGAGTCCTGGGCTCCAGCATCCCTCCAGTGCCGGTTCCCTGGGATGTACTTGCTTCTGCCTGCGGTGCATCTTCAGCTATGGGGTGCTCACCAGTGAGTGACCCAAAAGCCTGTGGACTTATTGGACCTGCCAAGGTGTTGGTATCTGCATTTGTGCTTGATGTGGCTGACAACTGTGATGCCTCTTCAATGGTGAGGTTGGAGAAGTCCCCCTCTGAGTTGTTGGAGTCCAGTGGGCCCAGAGGTTGCCAGGATGGTCTGGCCCATTTCGTTGGCCAGCCTACAAGATAAGGAAAATGGCATCAGTGCATTACAGAAAATACGGAGGGAACATTGATTTCTCACCTGAGGAATTGTGGCATATGTGTTGAGGAGTCTCACATATGCCTGCTGCCCCCACTTCACCAGCAGTGCAGGCACAATCTTCCTCCTCCCCATTCTGATCAAAGGTTCGGTGCTCAAAATGCATGAGAGTTCGCATCTTGGGCATGATTCCAGCCGGCTGTGCTTGCTAACATCTGTTGTGGTTGAGATTCTCCTACAGTGACAGAGAGGAAGTGTGTTGACATTTAAGATGGTGATGAGGTGTGTCAGCCATCGTTATTGGGTGGGAGCTGGAATATGAGGAGCATGGTAGCTACTTGGGGGGGGGGGGGGGGGGGGCGGGGGGGCGGGTGGGGGTGGTGGTGCAGGTGGTGTAACATGGTGATTGTGGGAAAGAGAGGGGGGCCTGGTGTTTGATGTTGACAAAGCCAAAGTGGCTAAGGAAAGAGTTTGGGGTGCAAAGGTTCTACGAGGGGGTCCAGTGGGAGACTGGGGGTGGATCACTTACCCTGGCAGAGTGACAAAGAACACTCATCCTCCAACACTGCTGCCCCATCCTCTTCTGGAGTGCGTTTGCACTGATCAGAGCTGCCATTGCATCCAGGTGGGGGCGATGACCCTACCTGAAGGCATCTTTAGGGAGCTGGGTGAAGTGTGTCCTGTTTCTGTTCCACTCCATCCAACATTCTGGTGAGGGCTCCCTCCGAAAAGTGCAGTGCTGCCTTCTGCCTGCTATCTCCTGCAGCCATTATGGTGCAGGTGCTGGGAAGGGTTTATATGGAACTCCCCAGTCCTTGCGGAAGTTAAGTCATTGTGTGGCGGGTCATTCAGAGGAAACTCATGGACATAAAAATTATTGCTAACAAAGAATAAGATTTGGTCTGAAAGCACACTGGAACTGTTTGTAGGAAACACTTGCCATAACCAACACTGCCATTGTTGGTAAGATTTTGCATTCAGTCATGAATGTTGATCTGGGTTCTTGACATGGAAAATCCTTTGATTAACTTGAGTGCAATTCTGATATGTGCTGGCTAAAAAGCTGCATGGCACATTATTAAACAAACTGGCATGTGTTTTCTAAAGTTTGCATGGTGGCACAGCGGTTAGCACTGCTGTCTTATGGCACCAGAAACCCAGGTTCATTTCCAGCTTTAGGTAATTGCCAGCTTGGGTCATGACTGTACAGAGTCTGCATGTTCTCCCCATGTCTGCAGGAGTTTCCTCCAGTTTCCTTCCACAGTCCGAAAGACATGCTGGTTAGGTGCATTGGCCATGCTAAATTCTCTCTCAGTGCACCCAAACAGGCATCAGAATGTGGCAACTAGGGGATTTTCACAGTAGCTTCATTGCAATGTTGGCGTAAGCTTACTTGTAACACTAATAAATTAATTTTAAAAACTTTAATGATCCAACGTGTTCTCTTCTTCGATAGGGGATCAACATGTCATTCACTATTCTTGTGTAACATAAGTACAGCTGGCAATGGCCACTTTTAGCTCATCCATCCAGAAAAACCCTTCAATTGCTCAAATTGCAGTATCCAACTCTTTTCTTACACTGTTCCAGATTCTTTGATTCTTATCCTTGATCAATTTTTTTATAAACAATATAACACAAATCCCAAAAATGAATCCCAAATCCCAAGAATATAGTACTACCTTCTGCACACTCGCCTTTCCTTCTCTATGTACGGTACGCTTTGTCTGTATAGCGCACGAGAAACAATACACTGTTTACTAAAACATGTGTCAATAATAAATCAAGTCAAAGATTTGTCTTGAACTAGTTTGAACCATGTTTCACAATTTAGTTTGAACTGATTATTCTGGCTTCACAATGTTGGCTTTGTACACTTCTCAATTGACCTGCGGTCGCAAAGCCCAACAGTCTGCAGGTTTTGCTCACATGTCTATCCTTTGACACTAGGGATCATCTCTGTGTCTCTTTTCTGAACTGCCTGCAGTGCTTAAATGTCTTTGTTGTCTCTCAGTGATCAATATGGGACAGATGTCATGTCACAGCTGATAGAGTTGACATTTTGAGTCACATCAGTACATTTGCCAGCTGGCAGGACTGTACAGAAGGACTGTATCAGCAGCTTTGTTTCTTAAATCAATCATTCCATTTATTAATGTGTAAAAGTTGTGACTGTAAACATTTTCATATTTAATCAGTTGTAGAATTTACATATTCCATTTGATGTGAGGGGAGTATCCTTGGAATGTTGTTGCCCTCTGCGAAAAGTGGCATTGTTTTATTTCCCATAAACTCTCAGTTCTTTTTCTTTAAACTTTTTGACATGTCCAACATCAATAATTCTTCTAGCATTGAGTTTTTAATGACGGCGTGAAGTAAACTTCTTGCTCATATTCCTTCAATGCATTGAAGTTCTGATGCTGTTGGTCCAAACAACCTTTTGGAATATATTGGGGTAAGTGTGATGGTGTAGGGGAAGCATGATTCTAAATACAGTAGTTGTTTAAAGAAAGGCAAATTTCAAAAGCAGCTATTTTGTTGGCTTGCTATCTTTAAAATGGGACCAAAATTATTCATGGATGTTTCAAAATTTACTTCCCTGAAATGAGAATGCATTCTTTTTAATTGTTTCCAAATTGAACAGGCCAAATCATAATAGTACTGTATTAGCTTGACTTAAAGAATCAGTACCCTTGCTTTTTAATTGAAATACATCTAATTTTTTTTTATTCATTCACCAGACATAAGAGTTGCTGGCTGGCCAGCATTTATTGCCCATCTCTGGTTGCCCTTGTTCAGAGGGCAGTTGAGAGTCAACTGTGTTGCAGGCCAGACCAGTTAAGGGCAGCAGATTTCCTTCCCTAAAGGACATTAGGCTGATAATGGAAGTGAAGGGGCACTGAATTGTTCAGATAAAGGGATAAAATTAAGGGCCTGTCTGCATGTTCAGGTGACTGTAAAAGATTGCTTGGTAAAAATTGAAGGATAACTTGTCCCAACCCATATTCAGTGAACGACAAGAACTGGGCATCAACTATAATACTGTTTATGGGACCTTGCTCAGTGCAAAATAGCCTGTATAACATTGCACTTCAAATATGATTCGTTGTTTGTAAAGTTCATTGAGAGATTTTTAAGAATTTCGTCTTGTTTCTATACGCATTTCTGCTTCAAATTTATGTATATTTAACAGACAATTTATAAAAAAGCTTGCATGAATTATTAGAGTATGACACTCTATTGATTATGTTAGAAATTCATCATTCAGAGACTTTTGTGGGAAGAATCCAAGGAATTTTTCAGATGTATACTGTAGGCAAGCAAATTATTTGCTGAGTACAGTATTTTATCACTTTCCACCCCACTGTCTCCTCACTTTAACCGAAGGTCCATTGCTTGCTAACCTCTTAGGATCCATAGCTTTCCAATGGGAAACTGCTTGTTTCTAGTTCATTTGCTGTCTACAGGTTTCTTCTGTCTATAAGCTGTTGTGTAATTTAGGACAGGGTTTGTGAGTGGCTTAATCTGTAGATTCTGAAATAATTTACTCGATTTTAAAATTTTGAGCGCTAAATAAGCTCTCTTTGCTTATGGTGTTATATTTTAATGAGTTTTAGAGATAACTTCTTTGCTACATTTGTGTGTGCGATGTAATAGGGTCTTTTGGGGGAACCATAGCCAGGCAAAAAATGGCCATAGTTGTAAAGATTTGTTTCCCACAGCTTCTGAATTTCATCAGCAGTGAGAGGCTTCAATGTTCCTTGCATTTGTAGTACTTTATATCAAGGAACAAATTACAGATTCCAATTGGGCTTATTTTGCCTCTTTATGGTTCCCGTTTAACACTCCTTTGCTGGTATAAGGTATCCCTGTTGTAAGATGTAGCAGTATTCCAATTGCCTCCAGAGTATCAGGGTTCTTCGAGGGTTCTTTGGGCCTATAGCCAAGGCATGACTCATTGAGCCTGCTTATCCACATGTGATTGCAAAATTGGTCGAACTCAGTAGCTTTTATGTAACCATTCAAACTTTTACTTTTATTTGAGAACAACAGACCAAACTTACAGGACTCCTGTTGAAAATATGTCACTTGCTAAAGTAAGGAAAGAAAAGCAATTGTTGAAAAACAATATAAGAATAAATTTGACATATTTAATATTTTCTCCGGGAACATGGTTGATAGATAATTCCTGAAAACCATTGGCCAAAAAGGAGTGCCTGCTCAATTCAACCCCTGATGCTGGAGCGCCAGAGGATAAGAATTACCATTTAGTAATGCCTCAAGTGTTCCATTACCTCACAAGCACTGTCATTTTCTTTAATTTATTGGTGGTATTTTCAAATGGAATATCTTGTGCATGCGTTTCACCATTGCCAGGCTTGGAAAGTACAAAGACTGCTAATTCTGGCACGATTTGAATATTTTCCATATAAACATTGTCTGAATTGTTCCAGCAACATCAACAGGTGGAAGTATAGTTGCAGGCAAAGTCAAGATTGTCTTTAAAGGAACCCGTGATCTTCACAATTACATTTTATGTGGTTGGATATATTTGAGCTGTGACCAAGCACTCAGTAGGCTGCCATCCTGAACTGGTCCAGATTGATTCTGGAGATAAAAGGGTTGATGTATGAGGAGAGATTAAACTGTTTGGGCCTATACTCACTGGAGTTTTGAAGGATGGGAGGGATCTGATCAAGATATATAAAAGTTTAAAAGGGATTGATATAGTGAATGTAGACCAAATGTTCCCTGTTATGGGGAAATCTTGAACAAGAGGTTACAGGTATAGGTTGAGAGGTGGTAGATTTAAAACTGAGATGAGGAGGAACTACTCGCAGAGGGTGGTGAATTTGTGGAACTCACCGCCTCATAGAGGGGTGGAGTCTGAATCATTGAATGGTTTCAAGAAGGACATTGATATAAATAAAAAGAGATATGGGGAACAGGTAGGGAGGTGGATTAGAAACCAGGGAGAGATCAGCCATGATCTGATTGAATGGCAGAACAGGCTTGAAGGGCTGAATTTGCCTACTTCTACTCCTAATTCCAATGTTCCTATGTCATGTATTTCAATTTGATGATCTTTACATTTTTACATGGCTGAAGATCATAGATCCCTATAGTCCAGAAGGAGGCCATTCAGCCCATCATGTCCACAATCCCACCCAGGCCCTATCCCCATAACTCCTTGCATTTACCCTAGCTAGTCCCCCTGACACTAAGAGGCAATTTAGCATGGCCAGTCCACCTAACCTGCACATCTTTTGGACTGTGGGAGGAAACTGGAGCACCCAGAGGAAACCTGCGCAGACAGGGGAAAATGTACAAACTCCACACAGACACTGAGCCAAGTTGGGAATCGAATCCAGGTCCCTAGTGCCGTGAGGCAGCAGTGCTAATCATTGTGCCATTGTGCCACCCCTGAGATGATGAGATATATTTTAGCTGTTGAGCAGATTAGAATTCGACTGGCGTAAAACAAAACAATAAAGCTCTCTTTTACCTTCTCCATGATATCCATGAACCATCTCATCATAAATATTTCAAAACTATTTCAGCATTTACACTTTGGATCAAATGAAGTGACCAACCTTTCCTCCAAACGTTTACCTCATGCTGTAATTTCAACTACTTGCTGCTTGATTTTATATGAAATTGTGCAAATATAAATTACTTGGATTTTCAAAAGGCAATTTAACCAAACTAAATGCTTACAGAGTTAAGGGCAAATTAAAAAATGGATTAAAAATTGACATGGCAAATAAAGGAAATATTCTTGAACAAACAAGGATTTACAAGGATAATACAATTACTGAAAGGATTTGTTCTTGTTTTCCTGCTGTGCACACAATTCATGAATGACAGGTGGAGGTATATTAGTTACTCATGACGCCATCATGTAGGGCCAGGTGACTAATGTCAGTGTTGTTGCATGTCCAAAGGACCTGAAGAAACTAAGAAATGAGCTTAGCAGAGCGGCAGACATTGGTGGCACAGTAGCACAGTGGTTTTGCGCCGCTGCCTCACAGTGCCCAGGACCCAAGTTTGATTCCTGGCTTGGGTCACTATCTGTGCAGAATCTGCACGTTCTCCCCTCACCTAGTTCCCTCCAGGTGCTCTGGTTTCCTCCCACCACCTGAAAGACATGATGGTTAGGTGCATTGGCCATGCTAAATTTTCCCTCAGTGTTCCCGAACAGGCGCCGGAGTGTGGCAATGAGGGGATTTTCACAGTAACCACATTGCAGTGATAATTTCAGCCTACTTGTGACACTAATAAATAAACTTTAAGTTTGTGAACACTCATAAAGGAAATGTGCAGCGTGGACATGATGAGAAGACCTACGTTGACAGGAGTGACGATAAATAAAATTCTGGTTGTGATTTCTTAAATTGTTGAGTGAACATAAAGCCTTTGTCAACATGACTAATCAGGTTCCGGGATCCCTCTTGAAGTAATCTAATTAATTAAAACAACACTTCAGTAAAATCCACTGTTTGAGGCATACCTCAAACATTTTTGTGTCAATGTGGAAAGCCTACCCTCAAATGGATATTGAAGCTAAAGAATTCAGAGAATTGTTACAGGAATATTTCTGGCAAACCAGCACAGCAATAAAGTTCCATAGTGCTGAACTTGTTACTGTTGGACATGGGATGATGGAGAAATGGCATGATCCAAGTCTTCATGTTTGTTGGATAATATGGAAGTTAGCAGGTTACTTAATTTAATCCGTGATTGCAGAATAAGAAAATGTAAATATAAAAATGAACATCAAAGAAGTTATGAGATTGAAAAACCTTCTCCCTTTCCACTCCCCCTGAACAGATTAGTAAATTCATTGAATAGAGTATTCCCAAAAACAGTACGTAATTAAAACAATAACTAATGATTCCATAAGCCAAGAAAGAAGGAAATCAAATAAAGATGTTTATTTAAAGGCAGCTGTGCAAATATTGATGGAGAGTTCAATTTATAACAGTAGATTGGTTTGGAGTAATGTTTCTCCTTTTCTGTCATTAACCTGCAGGAGGCATGGTTTAAACACTGACACGTCCCCTTTCATTTTTGCTTTTTCCCTCTTCACAGAAAAAATGCCTCGTGTTCTATTCAGTAATTTACTGAAAACCATCCAAACACTCAAAAGTGGTATCTGGCTTAGAGGTGGTGGTTGCCATGGTGTAGATTGATGTGCTAAATTTCCAAGGAGGATAGTTAAAGTTTCAATTGAACGGGAGCCAGTGAATGAAATTGAGCTTCTGCTTGGTTGGAATCTGAACTGACATTACTAATTGCAGCTGCAGCGTATGTATGTCCAGAATGTCGCTGAGTCATTTGCTCTAACACTAAAGGCATATGGAGGATGGGTCCTGAAGCCAAGTCTCCTAAGATATATATGAATTTTTAAGAATAAGTCCATTAAGGCAATGCATATGTCCCTTTTTTCACAGACCCCAAAACAGTTTACCTCTTTCTCATAATCCTTAAGCTCTACACATTTTCTACAAATCTTTATATATTAATACTGTCAAAATCAATGATCTTTCCTAATAATTTATTTTCCTTTAGGTTAACAACCTCTACTTGTCTTCCTGATTGTTATCTTTTATCTGCTCGACCTGGATCCTACACCATAGGAGCAATTTATAAGGATCAGTTCTGCAAATTACTTTCATAAAAGCATGCAATTGCAATAATTGTCCCCTAATCTTGTGTCTTAATACACTTAGCTACCATATCCAGGGAATGTTTGCTCTGATAAACCAGATGCCAACTAACTGATTAAATGCTTCCATACGTCAATGAAGGTGTGAGGTTCAGAAGATGACAAATCAACTACAATTGGTATACCTTAGATTTTCTTTTCCTGGAGAAAAGCAACATATTTTTGCCATGGTGTGTACTGCTATTGTAATGGCCCCTGTAGATATCATTTTAATATTCCCTTGTTGTTATACATTATTTGCAAAGAAAAGGTGCCTTGAAAATGCATTATATAAATACTTAGATGTTTGAGAGACACAACAAGACTCTACTTTAAAACAGTAAGTCTAATGGTGATAAAGTTGGTCATCACCAGTAGTGCAAAATGGGCTGATAGCCAATCAGTAGCCGGTTTTTAACTGCACCTGTTGGGTTTGCTAGAAAACAAATCTAGACACAGTATAAGGTGGCGGCCAAATTTATGGGCTCATTTTGCATTACTGGAGGTGACCAGTTTCACTATTCATTGTGTTGCAAATGCTTTTTTGCAAAACTAGTATCATGTGTGAGAATCCATGAGCAATTATTTGTACATCTCAAATTAGAACAACCTTCATGAGTCACTCACTAATTTTGCTGCTTTTCAGTTGTATTAGAGTATACTCTGTCATCTGATTTTTTACAAATTTTATCTTCTCCGTGATTATGCCATTTATCTCACATGATATAACTTTCAAGCACCTTTTAATGGTATTGATTCATTTGGTCACAAGTAAGGCAAATATAAGCTGCAATGCCTAGAGAAATAATTGGATTTATAACTTCCACTCTTAGGCAGTTCAAATTAATGAACTACTTTTTAAAGACAATTTGCATTGCCTTAGTTCCTCTCAGTTCACTATAATGTCTGCCTCTCTGTGATCAGAATGTTCTAATGTTCATATTTGATCACTTTGACTTGATTTTAAAAATTGTTATGTGGTATTATGACACTGATCTCCATGCTGCAACTAAACAGTTAATCAGTGCTGATTCCTCTTCAAAGGATGCTCAGGAGTCATTTAAAAATGGGAGCATCTTTGAACACAAATAACCCAGCGATGTGTCACTGCGATGAAGTTATCGCAGCTGGAGATTTAAAAAGCCTTATTTGTGGACTTTATAATAATGGACACATCTAAGCCAAAGAGGTCAATGTTACCAACGTGATTGGAGCTGTAAGTGTAAGCTAGCCTGTAGGATCGGAACTGGAGTTATTGACTGAAACCAAATACATAAATGTAAACCAATTTTAATTCAATTTCATGAAGGATCAAGGATTTATTGCACGTTGATGACTAATATAGTTCAAAAACTGAAAATAAAGGACAAATCTTTTGAAATATACGGGTGAGAAATTTGGATCTGTAGCATTGATGGAGCTAGCACTACATAAGGCAGAATGTTACACTTCTGACAGCCACTTGATGAAGGAGACCAGAAGTCAATCACTTCTAGCTGTATAGTCCATCACCACTGTTCCTATATATGTGAAGTTAATTATCAAATGAGTGTCTCACCCCACCCTCCAGCCCCTGCATACACTTAACCTGTAGGTGATCAGGAGATGGAGACATTCTTGTCCCCCGTCAGTTCTGCTGTGCTGCCTTCTGTTGCGCTCAACTTTCTCCTCCAATGAAGAAGGAAGAATGTCAGTGAGTTGATTGCATTGTGTTTGGGTGATATGTTTACCACAGCTGAGTAGCTGCAGGTATTTGGAAGCAAGGGGGTCACACTTTTTGCCTTGATCACTTTGAATGTCTGCTCCCAGTCCTTTGCAGCCTCTTAGACTGCATACCACTGTTCCCCACCCCATCCCACACCCACCCAGCACAATGGATCAATGGCTGCTCTCCGCCTGAAAACTCTGCTTCAGGCCACCAGTGTCACCTCCAAGAATGAAGGTTCTCTCTCTTCTCTGCAGTGCTCCACTTGTACAAGTCCTACATGCAGCCAGAGTCAGAGTATGCAGCCAGCAGCAATTCCCTTTAAGAGGAGCAAACTGGCTGCTCCCATGTGCAAGCTGTGCATGATGCCCAGCACCCCCCTACTGAACATTCAGGCCACTGGCAATGCACAAACCATTCAGCCAGCCAGATAAATCAGATTAATGCAGAGGCATTGAGTGCAGCAATCCTTAGCAGCAACAGATGTAGGCACATCAAGAACTGTGACCCTGACCCAAAATGGGCCATAACCATTTTTTAGCCCTAAATTTTGAAATTTCAGATTAATGAAAAATGCCTTGTCTTGCAGGTCCACCAGTATCATTAACGTTTCTACGATTAAATTAATAACCTTTACCCACTAGAGTTTTTGTCAATATTGCTACTTAAATACATTGGAACTGGCTTTTCCCCTTTGTCCTAGTAAAGGTGCACTTTGTTTCCATAGAGTCATTTTCTGGACTCTCTCATTAAAATTAGATCTTTGGTGAGTAACACTAAGGGCATGGGTGATGAAAATCTCTTGAGAGATACATCCCAGAGCTCACTGCACCTCTAAAGTGGTGACTCTTTGATTTGTTGCCATATTCAACATGGCAACAAATTTTAATTTTGCTCTAGCTGACACTGACTACTGATGACCTTTGTGAAATTATTGTCTCAAGCATTAACCGTAGATCCTGTAACATATTGTGCATGTACATGGAGTGGAGCACGAAACTTCAAGTTATTAATTAAATACAGAATAACAGATGAAAGAAGCAAAGCACAAGTTGAATGTCCTTTTACCTGCTCTGGTTTTACTCACCCCTACTGATTTCCTTCATCAATGGTTAAAAATGGCTGTAATAGTCTTATATTTCTCCTCTCTTTTCCATTACGCACACTACTTTAAGGATTAATGGAATTATATTTTTGCTTTGTAACAACCAGGCACAGGGTTTGCTATCTTTTTTAACAATCAAGAACATAATAACACCAATGACCATCACCACCAAACATCACAATTTCCCAATGGTAAGCTGTAAATTATTTCTCTAAATTAGCCACACAAACATTGAGATCTTGTAGAATACCAGAGAATATTTATAATCAATCAATTAGTACTTCTGCAAAAATAGGAGAGAGGTTTTCAGGGGATATGTTAAACATTTCACTCTATGATTTTTGTGGGTGAGACTTTAATGATCCTAGGTGATCAATTGACCACATAAAGCTACAAGAGACAAAATGAGTCTGAGATGTCAGAACATATCGCTCCCATTTCTCCCACCTTTTCTTGTATTTACAAGATAGCAATATCTCTACCTATCAGTTTGAGATACCTGTTCCCTTTCCACCCCAAAAAAATCCTTCAGAGGTACACATATTGTGCATACAGGAGCATGTGTTTAAACTTAGGATTTACTAAGTCAGGTGTCACATTAAGATAACTGTAGATAAATTGGTCACACGGCAAATTTGCATTTGTGCTCTTTTACCTCAGGATTTAGGTGGTGCTCTTAAATCAGATAATCTTTAGTCCATTATGTTTTATGATGCAACATGAATCTCTCAATTAGATTATAGCTTATCACTCATAGGTTACCATAACTATTTCTAATTGTATGCTTGGATTGCAGAGGAATTCAGTTTGACTATGTTATCTCTGCAGTACTGTAGACCAATATACCAGTAATGTTGTTTTGTTTATTAGAATTCAGACTTAGTTTAAAGAAAAGGAATGACTGGGGAACTGATCTCATATTTGTCCTAGAAAATTATTAAACATTGCTGAAATGTAGGCGTTTTAACTGGGGCTTGGGGATTGTGACTCACAAGAACCACTGTTTGAAATTAAAATTCATTTTTCATTCTCTTTTAACTGTTTATAACGCTCATCATTCACTGGCTGACAGATGGACATATAACACTGTTATGATTCAATTAGGGACCAAAAACTTTCGTCGTAGACAAACTTTGAAATTTCAGGTATTTACTAAGAAAATGAAACCACAAGATCCCACAGTTTTAAGCTAACAGAAGATTTTTTACTATACAGGAATCAAGCAATTAATTATCTTAAACTCTAGCATCCAGAATTAAAATGAGGTAAGCATGAATTAACCGGCAAACTGCGATTGAAGACAAAACATAAACTGCACATCGAATGATAGGCACAACCAAGATGAATCGTATAGATTTCTCAGCAACCCACCAGATATCAGTGATCACTATGAACCATACAAATCCTTCAACATTCTCTTCCATATGAGAGATTTTAGTTAATCCCCTTTAAGGTTTCAGCGTCTGCTTTCCCTTTGACAGCCACTCCAATAAGACTACCCCAATGACAGCCAGTTATTCAATCTCTTCATCCAAAACTGTATCCTGTTCGATTGAGATTACTTCCCCACCAGCATCTAATCACCAGCATGATCCCAGCTCTTTAGCTGTGCTGAAGAACACAAATTTTGTTACCCCACTCCCGGCTTCATGGAGCAGATAATTACTGCACCCTGTGGGCACTGCGTAGACACCTCTTCAGCTTCACTGTGTTGACACTGCTCCCTGGCTGCACTGAACTAATGATGGCCATTACTCTTAATCTTATCTGAGCCCAGCTCCCAGCTGCACTGAGCAACTATTACCCTCCAGCCTTGTGCTCCCCCTGCTTCTGAGGACTCATCTTTCATGTAGACTTGTTTTGCGCTGAAACCTCAGTCAACTGATGTTTGTACCATCTCCCTCCATCCGGTCAAAAGAAACCTAAGAGCACACTGAGATTTATAGCTCTGCACCCTGAAATATAGCGTGAACCCAACAACATGCTCAAATTCCCTTATTTTTTTTCCCGGTTTTCTCCCTTAAAGCCTCATTATTATATCACAGTCATTATATCCAGAAATAACTAAAGAGTCGACTCCAACAAAATGTGGGACGTATAGAATCATAGAATCCATACAGTACAGAAGGAGATGATTTGGCTCATTAAGTCTGCACAATCTCTCCGACAGAGTGTCATTCCCAGGCTCTAACCCCGTAACCCCACGGATTTAGCCAGCTAATCCTCCTAACCTACACATCTTTGGACACTAAGGGGTAATAGATAATGACCAATCCACCTAACCTGCACATCTTTAAACTGTGCAGGAAACTGGAGCACTCAAAGGACACCCACACAGATAAGGGGAGAATGTGCAAACTCCACACAGTCACCCAACGCTGAAATTGAACCTGAGACCTTGGTGTTGTGAATTAGCAGTGCTAATCACTGTGCCACCATGCCACCAGTAATTATAGGATACATAGATATGGATATATAGAGTGTGTAGATGCATTGTGATATGCATGTGCCATATCTAACAAGAGAGAGAATATATAGGATATACATATTCAGTATTTGCTCAGCCAGATGTAGGATGCCAGGAAAACACTTCATTGTGCCTAAGATCTTCCAAACCAAGCTACTGAGAAACCTGTCTGAGTTGTGTTTTTGACTCCCTCTTAGTAGCGACACACCTAACTTAGCCATGCTTGATGGACCTTGTTATCAACAGCCAGGTTATCTTGCAAGTGTTCATAGGCATATAACTAGAAGTTAACTGGGTAAAACAATGCAGCATACCGTCCCAGGATGCTGATGATGTTTTCTGTGTATGTCTAGCTGGTTAGGTTATTGGTTGCCTATACTTCCAAGTCCGATCAGTGAATCTATCTGGCTAATTTATCAGTCACCAAACAAACCCTGAAGTATTAGAGGATTGCACGTCTCAAAGTTGGCCAAGGATGACAAGAAGGATCATTGGGATATGCTAAAAAGGCCTTGGCTTTCTATCTCTGGAGTGGTCTTACAAGACTAATAGTGGATTCACAACATAACATTGGACATTTAGTTTGGTGAAATTTTCCAGCTACCCAATTTGTGAAGACAGCATTGCAAGAAAGCTAAAATAAATTATTGATATTAAGTACCAAGCTGAAGTTCATTATTTTGCTTGATACTCTCTGCCTGCAGCATAAAGCTTGCCTGTGTAAATTTGATCCATGCAGTCCTACTTCAGGTTGTTTCTTAATGCAAGGTTGCTGGTACTCCCATTAATTATTAACTTTTTTTTTGTTGATGACTAATATTTTTCTACTACAACAGAGCAAAGAAAATTACCACACAGGAACAGGCCCTTTGGCCCTCCACCTGCATGGGCCATGCTGCCCGACTTGGCTAAAACCCCTTATTCTTCAGGGGAACATATTCCTCTATTTTCATGCTATTCATGTACTTGTCAAGACGCCCCTTAAAAGTCATTGCCATATCCGCTTTCACAACCTCCCCCAGCATCGAGTTCCAGGTACCCACCATTCTCTGTGTAAAAAATCTGCCTCGTACATCTCCTTTAAACCTTGCCCCTTGCACTTTAACCCTATGTCCCCTTGTAATTGACTTTTCCACCCTGGGAAAAAGCTTCTGGCTGTCCTCTCTGTCCATGCCTCTCATAATCTTGTAGACTTCTATCAGGTCTCCCCTCAACCTCAATCGCTCCAGTGAGAACAAACCAAGTTTCTCCAACCTTTCTTCACAGCTAATGCCTTCCACACCCAGCAACATTCTGGAAAATCTTTTCTGTACCCTCTCCAAAGCCTCCAAATCCTTTTGGCGACCAGAATTGAACACTATATTCCAAGTGCGGCCTAACTAAGGTTCTATAAAGCTGCAATGTGACTTGTCAATTTTTAAATTCAATACCCCAGCTGATGAAGACAGGCATGCCGTATGCCTTCTTGACTACCTTCTTCACCTGCATTGTCACTTTCAGTAACCTGTGTACACCCACATCCCTTTGCAATACTCTTAAGGGTTCTGCCATTTATTGCATATTTCCTACCTGTATTAGACCTTCCAAAATGCATTATCTCACATTTGTCCAGATTAAACTCCATCTGCCATCTCTCTGCCCAAGCCTCCAACTGATCTATATCCTGTTATATCCTTTGATGGTCCTCATCCCTATCTGCAACTTCACCAATCTTTGTGTCGTCCGCAAACTTACTAATCAATCCAATTGCATTTTCCTCCAAATCATTTATATATATTACAAGCAGCAAAGGTCCCAGCACTGATCCCTGAGGAACACCACTTGCCACAGCCCTCCATTCAGAAATGCACCCTTTCACTGCTACCCTCTGTCTTCTTTGACCGAGCCAGTTTTGTATCCATCTTGCCAGCTCACCTCTGACCCCATGCAACTTCACCTTCTGCACCAGTCTGCCATGAGGGACCTTATCAAAGGCTGTACTGAAGTCCATATAGACAACATCCACTGCCCTACCCTCAGGAGTAATCCTGAGATGACAACTCTAGAGGTCCTGCTTTTTAATTTTCTACCTAACTCCCTAAACTGCTGCTGCAGGACCTCATCATTCTTTCTATCTATGTTGTTAGTCCCAATATGTACCTCTGGCTGTTCACCCTTTCCCTTCAGAACTACATTGAACATCTTACATTTTTACTTTCACCTATGCATATCTGCCATTTATATAGAAGTCTTCTATTTACAACCGCCATTTCGCTAGTGAAGGACTGACTGAAGCAATGCAACATAATACCAGACTAACACACAGGACCAAAAGCACACATAGCAATATCTGTCCTTATAGTGATACAGATACAAATGGCATTTAGCTTTTAGGCAGTAGGGGTCATTGGAATACTAAATAAGCCAGTCAATAGGTCAATGTGTGAAACAAATGACTAATGCAATTTTTGTTGGGAAGAGGGAAGTACCTCAGTGACTTCCCCAGGGGGAGGGCATACCAACTAGAGGAAACATAAAACATTTACTAGCTTCTGAGCATCCCAAGGCTCCAGAATGCATGTCCATGTGACTACTAACGTGCAACGGATAAACATCATTCAGGCATGAACAAGACGAGGTGTTATACCAGAAATAGTAACCAGGTTTTTAATCTTAGGGTTAGGAACAATGTATTATTTTTAAATTGAATATATTTTTGTGTGTGTGTGTGTTAAGAAAGGTAAATGGTTTCAATTTCATTTTTGGTTGTTTATGAGCTTTTGTGCCTGAAAGTCTGACCGCACCTGTGGCTTAAAGTGTAATCTTCTGGGTTTGTTCATATAAAATACACAATTTAATGAGGTTTTACAACCCCTGAATTTAAAGAGATGGGTTATAAAGGGAAATTTAAAAAGGAAGTGAGTTGATTTGAGGGGAGTTAAACCCGAAGTAAGAACAAATTGGGTGTTGCTGAGCAGTAATGGTAAAGTGATGCAAAGAAACACAGAAAAGAGTTCAGTGTATGTCAGAGCGTGAAGACAGGGGTGTTTCAGCTCTCCGAGAAAAGAAAAATACAAGGCTAACGGAACAGTACTTAACTAAATAGTTATAGGACTCAGTAACGTGATCAGTTTAGCAATGTTGCTATTGAAACAGCAAATTTAAAGCGTAATTTTTTGGATGCCTCAGGGTGACTCAGTAAGTCGGCTGAGCAGTTTCAAGTGAATGTTCAAGAAATCATCAAAAAAAACTGTTTGCTCTCATAGCAGCCCCAAGCATGGAGCTTTTGTGTCAAGCTTCTGGTAACTCTTAACTGGTTTATGTGCCTGTAAAGATATTGCTGGGTAAATATTGGGAAATTGACACACCTTGTGTTTGTATAGAGATTTTTCCAACCTTTTTGTCTAGCGTAGTATAGTTCATTTTTCTTGTCTTAATAAATAATTTATTATTGGTGTGAAATGTTCATCAGCAGACACCAGTGAATTTGTTTGGTAACATTCCTCCATGGTTTCCTAGACAGGGATAGGATCCATCAAGCCAGGTTTCACGCTGGGATCTGACTTGTTCAGTATTAACATAAGCTGGGATTGTAACAATAGAAATGCAATCCTGTACCTTAATGTCCATTACCTGGAGGAGCACCCATCATGCTTTAGTGCAATAGTTGGATTTTTGTCAGAATTACTTTAAATTTATGAAAGAATGAAAAAAATTTGGAGGCATAAAGCTAACCTTTGCAATGGTGGCTTATGAATTGCCACGCACCAGCACAGTTTAAATACACCCAAGTCACTATTAAGTATTTTGTACATTCTGGAGTTAACAATCGGTGTTTGCTGCCCTCGTCTAGCTAAAATCTCTAGAATCATCATGTCTGATGTCTAACAAGGAGTGAGTAGGATGATGGGCTGCAAGTCCATGGGAGGTTGATGAGGAACAGGAGGAAAGCAGCATGCAGGTAATTGGTGCACAACTGTAGTTTAAGATGGACAAATTCTTGTTCTTTTCAATTACATTTTATTACCTCCAAAAGCAAACTCCAAAAGCTTTACTGAAGCAAATCTGCTATCTTTCAGTCCCCTCCCAGCTCTTATTAGACTATGTCCCTGTTCTATAAATACTACCCCTACTATGAGGAAGTAAAATTTGTATTTTGTATTGCTTATACAGCACTACGGGGTTTTCAGTCCCCTTTCCCCTTTGTGACCGCACATGGTGCCCTTGCCCTGTTACATAGTCCGAGGTTATGTCCAAGATCTGAGTGGATCTCAGAGATTACCACATATCTTTGCTGCATTTCCTATAGCAAGACCGCCCAAGGTGCCATTACTGGACGGAGGATTCTTGAGCACAAGCCGCATTGCACATTTTATTTCAAGCCTATCCTCTCACAGAACCCTCCGATGTAAGACAGAAAAGTAGAGAGATCCTCTTTAATGATGAGCAGGATTCCCTTCAGTACTGCTGGTTTGTCCAGTTCCAGTCTAATAAAAATGCAAGCCTCCATCTAGTCACTTTTTTGCCCATGGACGAAGAAGGGTACCCTGAAACTGCTTTCAGTATTTGAGCGATAATACAGAAAAATTGCTATTGCTGTTGGCTGTTCCTCTGGATAAACATCTCCTCAAAATTGAAATGACTCATTTGTCTCCGATAACAAAAGGACACATTCCATTTAATCATAGATATTTTATCTTCAAAACAATACCATTTTTATTTTGTAGTTATTGTTTCCTTTGATGTTCTTGGAAAAGTTGAAGAAAAAATTATCCTGTGGATTTAAATGGGCAATCAAATGCTATTCCAGAAATTAATTTAGTCATATAATTGTTGCAGATATGAACATTTGTGGTATTTGGCTGGGAAGCCTCTTCTGCTCCTATAATTTTTGGAGAGTGAGGTGGCTGATTGACTTCTCTCCAGCTGTTTTAATTGGCAGGACATAAATACACTTGGGTCAGGTTGGTCTTACTAGTCCTTTCATCTCCCCAGACTGATTCAGCCTGCAACAAGGTACTTTGTCTTGTAGCCCAGCTGGAAGGTGACACAATTTAAACCATAGAAAAATCAAGTTCAATAATCATTGCCAAGGTACAAATTAGGGCTTGTGGTTGAGAAGTCAAACCTTTCCATTATGCAAATCCACTGCTACTTTGACAATAACCAAACTGTTTCTTTTTTAAATGGAAATACTATGAAAATAATTTGTACTGAGGCCCAAAATACTTGCTATTATGTTGTGCTTTGCAGAATTCACACTAGCTTGGAATCATTTTCATACCAACGGAATACATTGTTAAAAGTTGTCTGTCCAGATAATGCAAAGTAGTCTTTTGACAGTTCTTGGTAAAAGTGCTGCGCTGGCTGCGATAGACCAATGTGAAATGTGGTGTCAATCTGGCTCTTGATAATAATGACTGCAACTCATAGCTTTCCTAATTTGAGAAAGTCCAGGATGACTGATGTGGGAAATGGCAGACTGCATTGTTTGTTATAGCTGCTTTCTTTCTGTACATTGCTCAGGCTGAATAGAACGAATGTTGTTTTGTGGTGCAGACCTTGGGGCTGTTCTGACATCAGCTGCACTGGAATTCTACCGCCCTGCCCACCATGGAATCGGAGCGGGTGAGGAGTGAACCACTGGGAGGTCCATTGACCTTGGGTGGCGTTTTCCGGTCTTGGGTCGAACGAGGGCATAAAATCCTCAGATCTATCCTCAGCACAAATGTGCCTCACCTTGATGTTCAGAAGAGCCTAAAAGCGATCTGACATATTTTGTTAAAGATTATAGTAGCCACAATGCAATGGCAGTAATAAAAATATACATTTGTTTCCACAATTAGCTGTTTCTGTCCCTTCCTGCACGGTTGACTAGATCCCACCTTTACTATTATGCCAAGACCTAGACTCCCATAACTTGTGGCTTTTGCCCTACCTTGCAGAGCATTACACAATAGCAGTTATCCATAAATACCATGCTATCATAAAGAGGAACTGTTGCAGGATACTGTTTGGGGCTGAGGTTGAGTTTCCAGATTGGTCTGCTTGCAAACTCCAATACATTGGCAGCGACCTTGTGCTGCAGCATTCATATAATATCATTTGGAGCACAACTTCAATGTGCTACTTTTTGCTGAACGGAAATCGATGCCAAAAAGCAGAATGCTTCACTGATCCTGTAAATGTATGCTTTCCAAACTAGAGAAGTTTCTTATGAATGTTGTATTAGAAATCTAATTTAATATTCTGGAGTACACCTCCATATAAAAAATTAACTTGGTTTATAACTCTAATATTTATATGACATGGTTTCTCCAAATGTGAATGTTATTGCTGCTTCATTCTCAGTGGCACAGGCTTCGAAACTCTTGGACAACCTCCACAGCCTTTACCCAAGAGCTGGCTCTCACCTTCACTGTTCATAGATTTTGTGAGCTGGAAGGGGTTGGTACTGGGTGGGGGAGTAGAGTTGGTGAGGCGATGGTGGAGGCAGTTGGAGGGGAAACTGAAGGGTTGATAATTTTCCATTAAAATTGCTGTCAGAAACATTCTCTGCCCACATGCACTTTCCAACAATGGGATGAAATACTTTTTGTGCATCAGGTCCATTTTTATACACACATTTATTTCAGAAGAGGAAATATTGCTCCACAAATATGAATATCTTGGCCATTTCAAAACTGGCAAATGAGACCATAACAAAACAGTATTATTTTCAACTAATATATATAAGAAAATTGAAATGTCTGACATTAATGGCTGGTTGTTACATAAAAATATAAGAAATAGGAGCAGGAGAAAGCCACTCAGTCCTTTGAGCCCACTTCTTTATTCAATAAAATCATGACTGATTTCCATCTCAACTTCTGTACTATTCCTGTATGTCTTGATTCCCATAGTATCCACAAATCTACCGATCTTGAATAGGCTCACTGACTGAGCATCCACAGTTCTCTGTGGTAGTAAATTCCACAGGCTCATAACCCTGATGGGAATGCATGAAGCCAGATAGTGAGGCTTCCCATGTTGTCAGGCACTCAGTACCTAATCGAGGGACTTGGAATTGGGAAAGAGAAAACCCCTCTCCCTCCTCCCCGCCAAACACTTGGTGTCCTTCTCCCAGTGACACCCATCTTGCTCATTCACTTGTGCCCAGTGATGATCCCTGGTGAGGTCCTCTGAGCATTACCGGTAGCAGCCAGCGCCCCCAATGACACTGACCAGATTGGAGAGCTGCTGGACTTTGTTTGGCCAACAGTTTTCACAGTGGGATTTCTGCCCCACTGGGGCTTGATTATGTGGAAGGCCCAATGTCAAGTAAGTGTCTAAGGGCAGAATGTTGCTTAGGGTCTTTGCCATGAAAACATTGTGGGGTTCGAATTGGTGGGGGTTGGGAGAAAGAGAGGGTGCAAAGGGGAATGGAATGCCTGCTATTGACATTAAATTCTAGCTAGAATAATTCTCTTCCTTTAACTAACTCCTCTTGTTTGCCATAAATGACCATTTCTCCAATGTGTTTTGATACCTTAAGTGAAAGCATATTCGCTGCTAGTTATGAATTATTTATTTAAACATTTGCCATTATTCATCCACCATTATATCTTTTTCATTTAACTTTCCAATCTACCTCTGCCAAATTCATAGAATCATAGAATCTCTACACTGCAAAAGGAGGCCATTTGGCCCATTGAGTCTGCACCAACTCACCAACAGAGCATTTTATCCAGGCCTTATTCCCGTAACCCCACATATTTACCCCACTAATTCCCCTAACCTATACATCTTGAGACACTAAGGGGCAATTTAGCAAGGCCAATCAACCTAACCTGCACATCTATGTCAGACTCTTATTTATTGACTACAGCTCAGCCTTCAACATTATTATTCCCACAAAACTCATCTCCAAACTCCACGGCCTGGGCCTTGGCACCTCCAGGAAGCGTAAAGGAGAACATGCCCCTGTCTACATCAATGGGGACAAGGTAGAAAGGGTCGAGAGCTTCAAGTTTTTAGGTGTCCAGATCACCAACAAAATGTCCTGGACCCTCCATGCCAGCACCATAATTAAGAAAGCCCACCGATGCCTCTATTTTCTCAGAAGACTAAGGAAATTTGGCATGTCAGCTATGACTCTCACCAACTTTTACAGAGGCACCATAGAAAACATTTTTTCTGGTTGGATCACAGCTTGGTATGGCTCCTGCCCTGCCCGAGACCGCAAGAAACTACAAAAGGTCATGAATGTAGTCCAATCCATCACGCAAGCCAGCCTCCCATCCATTGACTCTGACTACACTTGCCGCTGCCTCAGCAAAGCAGCCAGCATAATTAAGGACCCCACGCACTCTGGACATTCTCTCTTGCAGCTTCTTCCTTCGGGAAAGAGATACAAAAGTCTGAGGTCACGTACCAACCGACTCAAGAACAGTTTCTTCCCTGGTGCTGTCAGATTTTTGAATGGACTTATCTTGCATTAAGTTGATTTTTCTACATCCTGGCTATGACTGTAACACTACATTCTGCATTCTCTTGTTCCCTTCTCTATGAATGGTATGTTTTGTCTGTATAGCATGCCAGAAACAATATTTTTCACTGTATGTTAATACATATGACAATAATAAATCAAATCAAAATCAAATCACTTTTGGAGTGTGGGAGGAAACCGGAGCCCCGGGGAAAACCTACACAGACATAGGTAGAACATGCAAATTCCACTGAGAAAATGTGCAGTGTCCCATCATACCTTTCTAGTTCTTTATGTTCAAATTGAATACTCTAGCTTTTGGCTTAGCTTAAGCATTCTCAGACTCAATGTGATGTTCCCTATGACTGCTGTATTAATCCTCTTACGTTATTTATGCACTTCCTGACATTCTCATTCCTATAAGGAGACAGTAAACAACTTCCACCAGTGGATCAGGCCAGTATAAGTGTCCTGACCTGAAGTAACTTAAATAGCCAACTATTCAAAAATGAAAAAAAGATTGCAGCTTTCATTTGAGGTCAATCAGGAGACACATAATACTGGAGTGCATTGAATTTCAAGTCATTTGGTGTATTTTAGAATAAGCTATTAGCAATCTATTTCTTCAGTTTAGATAGACTTAATTGTTGACATTTCCCAAGGGTTGTTATTAAAGCTGAGCCCATTGTGCATGAACGGCTGCATTTCAAGAGCATCAAAGCCACGTATCTCATGGGGGTTGGGGTGGGGGGGGGGGAGGTGTGGGGCAGAAATGTGCTGAGCTCACCTTTTGATTGACAGTTTTAAGAAGCTTTTAAAGGATCAATTGTCTTTGAGGTAGTTAGTAAACGAAAGTTTGTTTTTACAACAGATAGACCACTTCAGGAATTTAAAATTTTTGAATGGGTTTCATGATTAAAAGTTTTTTTTTCAGTATCTATTGTGTATGAACTCTTTTAAATTGGTAGGAATTTAATATTTTAAATCTCCATATGTCTCCTAAGGTTCACCATAGTGGATACTCAGTGAATGGCTGTACACAGCATGGAAGTGGCATGGGGGCATGCAGGTGGCATGGGGATATGAGGGTCTGGAAGTGACAAGGTGGGGTGAGGGTTGATGGCTAGAGGATACAACAACCTATTATACATCTTGGTCTGCAAAGTCGGGAAATTTCCCAACTCAAGTTTCCCATCTTGATGGCAAAAGTTGTCTCCTTGCACTTTGTTGGTAAATTGCCAGTTGGCTGTGTGACATTTGAAACATATGAAAGCCTGTGGTAATGCAAACCACATGAATGTGCTGAGTATCAAATAAAAGATGAAAAAAAGTTAATGGTACAATTCATTAGCATTTAGCAATTTACTAAACTTTTCTTTCTTCATTTGTACTGGCAGTCAATTCCATTGACTGCGACTTGGTATCTTGTAGTTACGTTCTGAACACCTGTCTAAATATTAGATTTCATTTGGAATAACTGAGTGAAAATTTCAGATGCTGCCAGTGAGTCAGTGAGATGCAATTTAATCAAGTGGTTATGATGACTTCATAAACCACAATTACAGTTTTTGAATGAATGTTCCTTGGATGCTAAAAGATTGGAGCAATGCTTCAGACAGGCTGATTTCTAACAGTGTGTGGTTTTAGCATTTATGTCATCATTTAATTTATATTTTTGCTGATAGGCAATTGGCATTGATTTTGATGATATCAGGCCTGAAGCTACTTGGCATTACATAATTGGTGCTTTTGTATCTTAGCATAAGGCTACCAGAAAATGAAGCATAGAACAGTATTCTCAGATCTATTGGTCATCTTGCCTCTAATGTTAAATTAAGCAGACAAGCAACAAACTTCTGTTAACCTTAGCAGAAGGCGATTTATTCTTTCGTCTTACCACCTTTCAAAAGATCCTTGGTAAATTGGTGTCCATTTTGAAGTACCAATCTTAGCATTGTTCCTGCAATCTATCACTTGGGCACTATACCAGCATTGAATACAGGCCAGCAATGGAGAAGGACAGTGGAAGAGAAGAGAAGGGAGATAAAAGATAGCAGGTAAAGAGCACCCCAGAAACAATGCACATGGAAAGCAAGGAAGAGTACAGGTAGAGGACTGAAATTGGACCAAACCCCAATGATTACAAAGACATTTTTGTAAGTGACAATTCAGGGCAGTATTTTCCTGTTTCCCCCCATTAGCCCCCTCCCTGTCCCCTTTCTGATGCAAGCTCATTCTCTGCTCTGCTCGACTGCTACCCTCTCTCCCAATCACCTGTACTTTTCCCAACTCAATCCCTCACCCCTCCCCAATCTCTTTTAACTATCTAACTATAGAATAGCTCTCTGCTATTCTGACCATCATGAGATTATTAAATTTTGTTGTGCCCTTCTGCGATCCTTTAATTACCTTGTCCAATTTCTCGTGCAGAGTTGAAAAAAAATGTCTCTCTAACCATGTTTGCAACCATCAAAATGGCCCTTTGTGTCATAACATCTCAAGCAGATGTCACTAGCAGGACAGTAACAATTTATTGTGTGTGCATGTGTGCGTTTTCCTTAAGGTACATTAGGTAAGTGCAGAAATGCTGTTGGCTGTGTCAAAATGTGAATGATATAATCCCCTCTAAAAAGTCATTCTTGCTGATAGATTTTGGTTATTCAAGAGCAATGTTTTGTTGGCTATTAATAATCATATTTACAAATTGTTCCAATCTATCAGTGGTCTTAATGTTGTTTAATGCACTCTTTTTGTGTCATACAGGTGCATACCAAGAGTCAGATCCAGTTAACTAGGTCTGACAAAATGCTTGTGGGGTCTGTCAACAGTTAATTGCTTTCCCGTCCCTCAGTAGTAGCAGGGCTATAGATACATCTAAGAACTGTTGAAGCAGCATCATATGTTTTATATCTTTCTCGCTACCGTTCAGAGTATTCCTCAGGGAGTTTCTCAAGTTTCAGCATTGTCAGTAGTCGTTTTGCTTTGAACATGAATAGAAATTTGGCAAGACTCTCCATTTGGAGAAACTGGTTTTCCATTACAACTACGAAGTTACCGTTCAGAGGATTTGCTCATTTATAGAATCATAGAATCTCATGGGAGGAAGACATTTAGACTGTGATGTCTCTTTGAACGAAGCACCTAATTAGATCCACTCAGTTGTTCTTTCTCAATAATCCAGCATTTTTTTTACTTTTCAAGCATTTATACAATTCCCTTTTAAAGTTATTATTGAATCTGCTCTCATCATCCTTTCAGGCAATGCATTCCAGACCTTACCAACATCATATATTTTTTTAAAAATCTGTACCTTGCCTCTAACTCTTTTATCAATCACCTTAACTCCAGTTGCCAACTTTTCTGATATCCGAAACTGTTTCTCCATCCTGATTAAAGGTTTTGGACAGCTCTGTGAAATCCCCCCCTTGCCCATCTCTACTCCAAGGAGAACTGATGCGGAGATGCCGGCGTTGAACTGGGGTAAAACAGAAAGAAATCTCACCAGACAATGCGAGTGGAGAGAGCTTTAAGCACAGGTTAAAAGGATGTGTATTAGAACATAGAACATAGAACATAGAACATTACAGCGCAGAACAGGCCCTTCGGCCCA
Source organism: Carcharhinus amblyrhynchos (assembly GCF_965287045.1). Lineage (NCBI taxonomy): Eukaryota > Metazoa > Chordata > Chondrichthyes > Carcharhiniformes > Carcharhinidae > Carcharhinus > Carcharhinus amblyrhynchos. The sequence goes on from NC_137336.1 coordinate 45,891,259, forward strand.
CGATGTTGCGCCGACCAGCTTTTAAAAAAAAACAACACTAACCCACTAATCTAAACCAATCCCATTTCGTCCATAAACCTATCCACAGATCTCTTAAACGCCCCCAAACTAGACGCATTTACAACTGCAGCTGGCAGGGCATTCCAGTCCCTCACCACCCTCTGGGTAAAGAACCCACCCCTGACATCAGTCCTATAACTACCCCCCCTTAATTTAAAGCCGTGCCCCCTCGTGCTAGCTTTCTCCATCCTAGGAAAAAGGCTATCACTATCCACCCTGTCTAAACCTCTAATCATCTTATATGTTTCAATAAGGTCCCCTCTTAGCCGCCTTCTTTCCAGCGAAAACAACCCCAAATCTCTCAGTCTCTCCTCATAGGATCTCCCCTCCATACCAGGCAACATCCTGGTAAACCTCCTCTGCACCCTCTCCAAAGCCTCTACATCCTTCCTGTAATGTGGGGACCAGAACTGCACACAATACTCCAAGTGCGGCCGCACCAGAGTTGTGTACAGTTGCATCATGACGCTGCAACTCCTAAATTCAATCCCCCTACCAATAAACGCCAAGACACCGTATGCCTTCTTAACAACCTTATCTACTTGATTCCCAACTTTCAGGGATCTATGTACACATACACCTAGATCCCTCTGCTCCTCCATACTATTCAAAGTCCTCCCGTTAGCCCTATACTCAACACATCTGTTATTCCTACCGAAATAAATTACCTCACACTTCTCCACATTAAACTCCATCCGCCACCTCGCGGCCCAGCTCTGCAACCTTTCTAAGTCACCCTGCAAACTATGACACCCTTCCTCACAATCTACCACACCTCCGACTTTGGTGTCATCAGCAAACTTACTAATCCACCCAACTATACCCTCATCCAGATCATTAATAAAAATTACAAACAGCAGTGGCCCCAAAACAGATCCCTGAGGCACACCACTCGTAACTGAACTCCATGACGAATATTTACCATCAACCACCACCCTCTGTCTCCTATCTGCTAGCCAATTCCTGATCCAATTACCTAGATCACCCCCAATCCCATACATGTGCATTTTCTGCAGAAGCCTACCATGGTGAACCTTATCAAACGCCTTACTAAAATCCATATACACCACGTCAACTGCCTTACCCCTATCCACCTCTTTGGTCACTTTCTCAAAGAACTCGATAAGGTTAGTAAGGCACGACCTACCCACTACAAAACCATGCTGACTGTCTCTAATCAATTCATTACTCTCCAAATAACTATAAATCCTGTCTCTAATAATCCTTTCCAAAACCTTACCCACCACAGAAGTAAGACTCACCGGTCTATAATTCCCAGGGAAGTCTCTGCTCCCCTTCTTAAACAATGGGACAACATTTGCTGTCCTCCAATCTTCCGGTACTATACCAGAGACCAACGACGACCTGAAGATCAGAGCCAGAGGCTCCGCAATCACCTCTCTTGCCTCCCAGAGAATCCTAGGGTAAATCCCATCCGGACCAGGGGACTTATCTATTTTCAAACCCTCTAGAATATCCAGCACATCCCCCGTATCAACTGCAATACTATCTATTTTACACCCCTGCACCCCAGTGTCCTCCTCAGCTACATTCATGTCCCCTTGCGTGAACACCGAAGAGAAATATTGGTTCAACGCCTCTCCAATCTCCTCCGGTTCCACACACAACTTCCCTCTACTGTCTGTAACTGGCCCTAATCTTGCCCTAACCAACCTTCTGTTCTTGACATACCTGTAAAACGCCTTAGGGTTCTCCTTAATCCTATCAGCCAAAGTTATCTCATGTCCTCTTTTAGCCCTTCTTAACTCCCTCTTCAACTCCCTCCTAGCCAATCTAAAACTTTCTAATGCACTACCTGAGCCCTCAAGCCTCATCCGAACATAAGCCTCCTTTTTCTTCCTAACCAACGAATCAACTTTTTTAGTGCACCACGGTTCCCTGGGCCTACCAAATCCTCCTTGCCTGACAGGGACATACCTATCACAGACCCGCAGTAGCTGCTCCTTGAAAAATCTCCACATCTCGGACGTTCCCAGTCCCTGTAATCTCCTAGTCCAACCAATGCTTCCTAATTCTCTCCTAATAGCCTCATAATTACCCTTCCCCAGCTGAAACTACTGACCCGAGGTTCATGCCTATCCCTTTCCATCACTAAGGTGAACGTAATCGAATTGTGGTCACTATCCCCAAAATGCACACCAACTTCCAAGTCTAGCACCTGGTCTGGCTCATTACCCAGCACCAAATCCAATATAGCCTCACCTCTAGTCAGCCTATCTACATACTGAGTCAAAAAACCTTCCTGCACACTTTGAACAAAAACTGACCCCTCTAACGAGCTAGAGCTATAGCAATTCCAATCAACATGAGTAAAGTTAAAGTCCCCCATAACAATTACCCTATTACTTTCACTCCTAACAAGGATCGTCTCCGCAATCCTTTCCTCAACCTCTCTAGAACTTTTTGGAGGTCTATAAAAGACTCCCAACAGGGTGACCTCTCCTCTCCTATTTCTAATCTCCGCCCATACTACCTCAACAGACAAGTCCTCATCAAAGTTCCTCTCTGACACTGTGATACAGTCCTTGACCAATAATGCTACCCCACCCCCCCTTCTACCTCCTTCTCTACTCCGACTAAAGCATTTGTACCCCGGGACCTGCAACATCCATTCCTGACCCTGCTCTATCCAAGTCTCTGAAATGGCCACAACATCAAAGTCCCAGGTACTGGTCCACGCTGCAAGTTCATCCACTTTATTGCGAATACTCCTCGCATTAAAGTATACGCATTTCAAACCCTGCTCCGCCCCACCCCCACAATGCCGTGCATTGCAGTCCCCATCTATGCCCCCCTCACTTTCACCCCCTCTACTCAGGATCCCACCCCCCCTCTGAATCAGTTTAAACCACTCCGCATAACCTTCACAAATTTACCCCCCAGGATATTTGTTCCCCTCTGGTTCAGGTGTAGCCCATCCCTCTTATAGAGGTCCCACCTTCCCCAGAACGAGCCCCAATTGCTCAAGTACTTGAACCCCTCCCTCCTGCACCATCCCCTCAGCCACGAGTTCAAACTTTCCCTCTCTCTATTCCTCTCTAAACTATCCCGTGGCACAGGCAAGAGTCCAGAGATAACCACTCTGTCTGACTTGGCCTTTAGCTTCCACCCCAACTCCATGAATCTCTGCTTAATATCCCCTTCCCTTAGCCTCCCTATATCATGTGTCCCCACATGAATTATAACTTGGGGTTGATCTCCCTCTCCCCTGAGAGTCTTGAATATCCTCTCTGATACATCCCGGACCCCAGCCCCTGGTAGGCAACACACCAGCCCTGAGTCCCTATCATTGCTACCGACTCTCCTATCCGTCCCTTTAACGGTGGAGTCCCCAATCACAAGTCCCAATCTTTTGCAACCCCTAACCACCTGAGCTTTTACAATAGGCTCATCCCCAGAGACCTGCTCCCTTTGGCTATCCCCAGTTGATTCCTCCTCAACTGTAGCCTCCAGGACCGAAAACCTATTTTGGAGGGGAACAGCCCCAGGGGATTGTCCCACCACATTCTTCTTTCCCCTCCTCGTGGCAGTGACCCAAGACTGGTTTCTAGGAGTGACTATCTCCTTATAACTCCTATCAATGTCCACCTCTGCCTCCCAAATTATGCGGAGTTCCTCTAATTCCACCTCCAACTCCTTTACACGCTCCTCCAGAAGCTGCAATCTAACACACTTCTTACAAGTAAAATCCCCTGAAACACTACTGGAGTCCCTCACCACGTACATCCCACAGGAGATGCAGCACACTGCCTGAACTGTCATCCCTGAAATAATTACCAGCAGAAAAAATAAAAAATATTAAAAAGAAAACTTACCCACACTTATAATTTAGGTTAGAGGAGGTGGGAGGGTGGGATTCTCTACCAGTGTAGAGGATCGGGTATCCTCTCTACACTAATTTATAGGGTTAGGGGCCCGAAAAAAAAAACTACAACTCCCGGCAAGCGTCCTAGTGACAACTTCCGGTTTCTAACTAATTTAAAAAAAAACCCGCCGAAACTCGCAACTTTAAAACTAAAAATAAAAGTTAAACAGTATAAACAGAAAAATATACCTTCTTGCTGCCTCCTCTGATGCCCAAAAATTGCTGCCTCTCGACTCTGCTCGTCAGGAACAATGAGGACAGTTAGTGAGATTTTGCAAGTCCAGGCAAGTTGTGGGGGTTACAGATAGTGTGACATGAACCCAAGATTCCGGTTGAGGCCATCCTCACGTGTGCGGAACTTGGCTATCAGTCTCTGCTCAGCGACTCTGTGTTGTCATGTGTCGTGAAGGCCACCTTGGAGAACGCGTACCCAAAGATCAGAGGCTGAATGCCCATGACCACTGAAATGTTCCCCAACAGGAAGAGAACACTCTTGCCTGGTGATTGTCGAGCGGTGTTCATTCATCCATTATCTTAACGTCTGCATGATCTCCCCAATGTACCAAGCCTCGGGACGTCCTTTCCTGCAGCATATCAGGTAGACAATGTTGGCCGAGTTGCAAGAGTATGTACCGTGTACCTGGTGGATGGTGTTCTCACGTGAGATGATGGCATCCATGTCGATGATCCAGCACGTCTTACAGAGTTTGCTGTGGCAGGGTTGTGTGGTGTCGTGGTCACTGTTTTCCTGAAGGCTGGGTAGTTTGCTGCGGACAATGGTCTGTTTGAGGTTATGCGGCTGTTTGAAGGCAGGAAGTGGGGGTGTGGGGATGGCCTTGGCAAGATGTCCGTCTTCATCAATGAGATGTTGAAGACTCCGGAGAAGATGTCATAGCCTCTCCGCTCCGGGGAAGTACTGGACGAGGAAGGGTACTCTGTCCACCATGTCCCATGTTTGTCTTCTGAGGAGGTCGGTGTGGTTTTTGGCTGTGGTGTGTCAGAACTGTTGATCAATGAGTCAAGCACCATATCCTCTTATGAGGGCATTTTCAGCATCTGGAGGTGTCTGTTGTGATCCTGCTCAGCTGAGCAGATCCTGTGTATACGGAGGGCTTGTCCGCAGGGGCTGGCTTCTTTAACGTGTTTAGGGTGGAAGCTGGAGAAGTGGAGCATTGTGAGGTTATCTGTGGGCTTGCGGTACAGTGAGGTGCTGAGGTGACCGTCCTTAATGGAGATGCGTGTGTCCAAGAATGTAACCGATTCCGGAGAGTAGTCCATGTTGAGCCTGATGGTGGGATGGAACTTGTTGATGTCCTCACATAGTTGTTTCAGTGACTGTTCGCCGTGAGTCCAAAGGAAGAAAATGTCATCGATGTATGTAGTGTATGGCATCAGTTGAAGGTCCTGTGCAGTGAAGAAGCCTTGTTCAAACCTGTGCATGAAGATGTTGGCATATTGAGGTGCGAATTTGGTCCCCATGGCTGTTCTGTGTGTCTGGATGAAGAACTGGTTGTTGAAGGTGAAGACGTTGTGGTCCAGGATGAAGCGGATGAGTTGTAAAATTGCATCTGGAGACTGGCAGTTGTCGGCACTGAGTACTGAGACAGTTGCAGCAATGCCATCGTTGTGGGGGATGTTTGTGTAGAGAGCCAAGACATCTGTTGTGACAAGGAGTGCTCCTGGTTCAACTGCTCCATGTGTGCTGAGTTTCTGTAGGAAGTCCATAGTGTTGTGACAAAAGTTGGGGGTTCTTTGTACAATGGGTTTCAGGATGCCCTCGACATAGCTGGATACATTCTCGCACAGGGTCCCATTGCCCGATACGATGGGACAGCCAGGTGTGTTTGCCTTGTGTATCTTTGGGAGACAGTAGAGATTTCCAATGCGGGGAGTACATGGGATGAGAGCACGGAGGGTGCTCTGAAGGCCCAGATCAATAGTCTTGATCAGAGTGTTGAGTTGACGGGTGTGTTCTGATGACGATGGCCCCTCCTTTGTCTGCTGGTTTGATGACAACGTTGCAGTTGGTCTTGAGAGTGCGGATGGCATTGCGTTGTGCTTGGGTGATGTTCGGGACTGTCTTGTGAGTGTGGTTAATGTATCTGGTGTTGACGCACTTCCTGATGGCTTGGGCATACATGTCGAGTCGAGGGCAGCGGCCTTCTGGAGGAGTCCAGTTAAACTCCTTTCTCTTTGGTTTCTGCACTGTGGATCTCTCTGTCGGCTGTTCCGTCATCTCACGTGAGAACACCATCTACCAGGTACACGGTACATACTCTTGCAACTCGGCCAAAGTTGTCTATCTGATACATTGCAGAAAAGGGTGTCCCGAGGCTTGGTACACTGGGGAGACCATGCAGATATTACAACAATGGATGAATGAACACTGCTTGACAATCACCAGGCAAGACTGTTCTCTTCCTGTTGGGGAACACTTAAGCGGTCATGGACATTCGGCCTCTGATCTTCGGGTAAGCGTTCTCCAAGGTGACCTTCACGACACACGACAGCACAGAGTCACTGAGCAGAGACTGATAGCCAAGTTCTGCACACATGAGGACGGCCTCAACCGGGATCTTGGGTTCATGTCACACTATCTGTAACCCCCACAACTTGCCTGGACTTGCAAAATCTCACTAACTTTCCTATCTGGAAACAATACACATTCTTTTAACCTGTGCTTAAAGCTCTGTCCACACACATTATCTGTACCTTTAAGAATTGATTAGCTGTAAAGACTCACATTCCAATCATTACGCATGTAAATTGAGTATGTGTCTTTGTGCCCTGTTTGTGATCAGAATTTCCAGCCATCTGACGAAGGAACAATGTGTTCCAAAAGCTTGGGGCATTTGCTACAAATAAACTTGTTGGACTTTAAGCTGGCGTTGTGAGATTTCTTCCAAGAAAAGCTGCCATAGTTTCTCTGATCTCTCCCTGAAATTGAAATCTTTCATCTCTGGCATCATCCTAACATAGTAGTCGCTTGGTGGCACAGAACTTTTATATTGCCGAAGAAAAGAAACATGCCATCAAAATGTTTTGTCTTGAACTCATCAGAACAGGTGCAAGAGTGCCAAATCTCAAAGGGAGCAACAATTTATATTGCATTTGAAAATGAGTGCTGATTTGTTGGCGAGTCAGTTCGGATTGGTCAAGATGTCACCATGGTGATGCATCTGGAAACTATTGTCCATCATTGTTTTGTTTGTTCAAGAAAGAACATGTCTGGACATATTCCTTTCAACTGCGGAGGATAGGTCCTTGCATTTTGAATGTATGCAGCTTCTATTAAGTGCAAATGAGCTACATAGGGAGCCTAACGAATGATCTTGAATAGATTCTGTCCTTGACCCACTGGGATGTCTTCTCTCCCTAGCATGCAGTGCTTGCCTTAATGAAAATCACCACTCCTCCCTTTTTCTTTCTTCCCTGAACAACTTGTGTATGTACAGTTGAATTCAGCTATGAAAGTTTGAATTAATGATGTTGCCATGGATTCCTATCTAGGGCCAATTTGTGCCAACATGATAAAGATGCTTTTGATTAAATGACCCCTAACTTTTAAAAAAAATATATAACTCACAAGATCTGGCTGTTGCTCATTGCTAATTTCCCTTGAGAAGGTGATGGTAAGATGTCTTCTTGAATCACTGCAGTCCATGTGGTTTAGATACATTTATAGTATTGTTAGGGAGGGAGATCCAAGATTTTGATCCAACAACAGTGAAGGAACAGTGATATATTTCCAAGCCATGATGGTGACTGACTTGGAGGGCAACCTCCAGGCAGTGGTGTTCCCATGTGTCTGCTGCCCTTGTTGTACAACAAGGGGCATACATGCGGTGGGTCGTACGAGGGCTGCTCTTGGTTGTTTCGAGAGTAGCCTAGTACTTCACGTTGTTAGTGTATGATGCTGGGCAACATGACAGCTCAGTGACTATCACTGTTTGCTGTGCAGATACATGGATTTGGGCCAGTGTCTGCGGGAGTTTGCACATTCTCCCCGCGCTTGTGTGGGTTTTCTCTGGGTGCTCCAGTTTCCTCCCACACCCCAAAGATGTGCTGTTAGGCTGATTGGTGTAACAAATTGTCCCTAAATTAGTCCTCCCTCAATGTGGAATGCCATAAGCATAGACAAGGGTCATGGGTGGAGAGGGGACTCATAATGATAAAATGGCGGCGCGGGCTCGTTGGGCCAAAGGGCCTGTTTCCCATGCTGTGTTGTTCTTTGTTCTTTGTCCTAGATGGTAGCAGCTGTGGGTTAGAAGGTGCTGTCGAAGGATCGTTGGTGAGTTCCTGCAGTACGTCTTGCAGATGGTACACAATGTTGCAAAAATGCATTGGTGTTGGAGGGAGTAAATGTTTGTGGAAGGGGTGCCAATCAAGCAGGTTGCTTTGTCCTGAATGGGATCAAACTTTCTGAATATTGTTAGAGCTGTACTCATCTAGGCATGTAGAGAGTATTCCTGACTTGTGCCTTGTAGATGGTGGACAGGCTTTGGGGAATCAGGATTCTTAGCCTCTGACTTGCTCTTGTAGCAATAGTATTTATGTGGCTCGTCCAGTTCAGTTTCTGGTCAATGGTATTTCACAGGATGTTCATGGTGGGGCTTTCAGTGATGTTAATGTCATTGAATGTCAAGGTATGATGACTAGAATGGTCCTTGCCTGGCAGTTGTGTGGTGCAAAAGTTACTTGACACAAATAGAGGGTTAGCAAAAAATATTCTAGAAGGTCCTAGTCAGTAGTAGGCTTGATGTTGAGGAGGAAGCAAAACTTTGAACGTGAGAGTACAGGTGATAACATACTAGTGGACTTGGCCAAAGTGTGGACTGTTAATGGATGGAGGTTTAGCATAATGTCAACCATACTGAATTGCCCCATCATTCAGTTCTGTTACATTCAGGGTGTCACACTGAGCTTGAGATTCTTCACAAATCCCCTGTCATCATCAATTATAGAAGCATCTATTAGAATCATAGAATCTCTACACTGCAGGCCATTCAGCTCATCAAGCCTGCACTGACAATAATCCCACCCAGGCCCTATCCATGTAAGCCCATGTATTTACCCCACTAATTTCCCAGATACTAAAGGGCAATTTTACATGGCACATCTTTCGTACTGTGAGAGGAAACTGGAGCACCCAGAGGAAACCCACAGAGACATGGGGAGAACATGCAAACTCCACGCAGACGGTAACCCAAGGCCAGAATTCAGTCTGGGTCCCTGGCACAGTGAGGCAGCAGTGAAATGGTTTACCAGCTAGAAATGACCATTCAAAGTTTCACGCTTGTCTATGCTGCAGTTCTCCATATAAGATAAAACAGCAATAACAACATCTGCAGGGAGACCACAGCATCACAGGCCATTGACTGAATAGAGGCACCTCCATAATTGCTTAAACCACTGTAATGAAGGTTATTTTGTCTAAACTGCACGCAGCTGTCTTGGTCAGCTTCAATTTTTTTGGGAAAAAATTAGAGAACTTTGAGAAATGGTTTAAACCTTAGGGAGAAACAATTACTCGAAAGGATGAGAATGGACTCATGTAATCTGCTACATACTGTGCTGAGATAGATCAGTCTTGACTTCAGTTTCTTTGTCTACATTTACTTGAATTATTTAATTGCATTTTCATGATGTCTGTTCTTATTCTTTGTTCCCTGGCTTCCTTTATGGAAGAGAATCCTGGTAAATGAATTCCTTCATGGATTCCAATCTCTCTTTTAGGGATCATTTCTATAGTTTCCGATCCCATAATGGGGGTCAGTTCTGGGGTGGATTGAAATTTGACAGGACCAGTCCCATCCTGAGTAATTATTATTTCTGTTAGTAGATTTTGGACAGAAGCACTTCTTTGTGGAAAAATATTTTAAGCCCTGACTACATTGCTGTCCAACCAGAGTTAGGAAAAGTGTAGTTTGGCCCCACAATCATGTTGGATAAGGCTGCTTCCTGCTCCTATCATTGTTGAATTGTTCACCATTATTTATGACTTTAGCAGGACTGTAGGGCTTCCTTCATTCATGGCATACATGTAAAGAATATCTGGCTGGTCTGCTGCCCCATTGACAACTTAATGTCATTGCAACGGTTTACGAAAATTGCTCCTGTTTGGTCTGTATAAACCCAGCCGAGAATATTGCATTTAGTCCGGAGGCTATTTTTGTGAACAATACCTCTGTCGGGATTAAGAATGGATCTAAATCTGTATGATGACCATTGAGTGGGAATTTTGTTTATGAGTGGACCAAGGCTGGTTTGAAACCTGGAGCTGAGTGGCCCTGGCAAAACCCAAACTGAACATTGGTGAGCAAATTATTTGTGAGTATGTGCTGCTGACAACACCTGCCTTCACTTTGCTGATGATTGACAGCAGACTGATAGAATGACAATTGGCGTGATTGAATTCATCCAGTTCTTTGGCAAATTGAAAAGCTGTTAGCCTGGTTTCTACCTTGTCTTCTATCACAAACTTGTACTCCTGGACTCAACTCCCCTCCCACTTGCACTCTGGCATTATATGCTGGAGACAAAGCCCATCCCACTCATTTTTAGGGCAGCTAAAATTACACTAATAAACATAATTTTTATTCCATGTTCATCATACAGACCAAGATCCATTCTTAATGCTGACTGTTCACAAAAACAGACTGCAGTAATCTGGACCAGACAGAGGCACCTTGTTTAAATTGTGGCGTTAAGTTGCCAGTGGGGCAGCAGACCAACCAACTAGATCATTTGTAATGGTCATATTAGACTAACTGGAATATTTGACAGCAATTGACATATTTGGCATTTCTACCAAAGCGTAGATTGTATTGCTTATAATAACACTGTACAAGAATGAATATGAATAAGTACTTGTTAATTGGTTAATATTCTTGAATGCAATTTACACAATGGCTCAGCCATAAAGTATGTCATTAACCGATCATTTTGTCTCTCTCTCTCTCCATAGTTCCTATTTTGGTGCTAATTAATTATCCATTTGGTACCAGTTATGTATCCAAGCAGATTTATTCTTTGTTAATCTTGAAAGAGACTTACTGATATTAATAGCTTTAAACATTTTATATGAAAGGATGCAAATAAAGAGTTGATATGATTATGGAAATTTGTCATGTCTCTATGAAGTATTCCAAAGTGTGGTACGCACAATTTGATGGTGCAATTATGCTTGACATATGGCAGCAGTTGTGGCCATGGTATGATCCCACAAACATCAGTGAAATGAACAGTAAATCTGCTTTTTATTTGGCAATGCTATTGATGGAAGAATGTTTGCCAGGACAAAGAATGAGCTGCTCCTCCTCCTCCTCACATTATGCCATAGGATCTTTAATATTCAGCCCAACAGGCATAAAGGACCGTGGGTGAACATCTCATCCGAAAAACAGCACCTTAGGCAATGCAGAACCCACTTAATACTGTGAGAGTCAACCATGAAAATAAGCAAAAATTCTGGCATGATGTTGAGTTGAGGTTGTTTTGACAGAGCCAAGCAGACTGTGTTATAGCCACGCAATACATTTAAAATTGACAGCTTGGGAGAGGGTTCATTAGCAAGGACTCTATTTCATTCTCCCAGTTTCTCTGTCTCGATCACATCTGCTCTGCTGATGTCACCTTCCATACCTGTACATTGGATCACTCTTCCCTGTTCCTCACCCGAAGATACCCTTGTTGACAGGGTTCATTCCATTTCCTGCATTTCTGCTGCCATCTCTTCCCTTCCCTAGAACTATGATAGGGTTTTCCTTCCACCCCACTTCAACAAATCATCATTCTCTGTCATGTTTGTCATTGTTAGAGTAATACAACAACCCAAACACACCTTCCGCTCCCTCTTCAGTCTTCTGAAGGAACTATTTCCTCCATGAAACCCTAATCATTTCCCCAAACACTTCCGACATCCTCTTCCCTTCCCTTCCCTTCCCCTCCCTTCCCACGTAAGCGGAGGGAATGTAACACCTGTCTTTTTATCTCCTTCCTTCTCATCATCCAAGACCCCAAGCATTCCTTCTCAGTAAAAGAGTGATATGCTTATTTTATTATTCACTCATAGCATCTCTAATAAAGGCAGCAATGTTACCCATCTGTAATTAGACTTGAGAAGGGCAATTGTGTCAATTTTCAGCACTGTATTTTCTGGTCACTAAGTGATATCCTCATTTCTGGGGAGACCAAATGCAGATTGAGTGGTTACTTTGCAGAACAGCTCTGTTCAGCTGGAAAGCTTGATCCTGAACTGCTGGTGGCCTGTTGTTTTAATTCTCTGTCCCATTCCCAATCTGACTTCTCTGACCTTCGGCTCCTGCAGTGTTCCAATCAAACACAACATAAGCTTGAGAAGCAATACCTCATCTTTTCATTAGACATGTTACAGCCTTCCAGACTGAGCACTGAACTCAGCAAATTCAAATCATAATCTCTGTCCCCTATTTTCTTTTGGACTGTAATTATTGGTGATAATTCTGTTTTACAGATTGACACCTCCTCTGGACCCATTGGGCGAGGTTTTACAACCTTGCATGTTCCAAAACCGTAAAATCCCATCCAAGGTCACTGGACCTTTTTGTGGTCCGCCCCATGCCCACTCTGATTTCCACAGTGGGCAAGGCAGTAAAATTCTCGCCGTTATTTATTTCTTTACTTGTCCCATTATCACCTCCTTTTGTCTTGTACCATCATCCCTTTCATCATTTAAAGTCTCCTGCCCTCCAGCCTGACACAGAGCTTCCCTTTGTTCTTCCCCTGACCCCTTCACAGCCTCTGCACTTCCTGAAATCCTGCTATATCTCTAGTCTTTTTTCCAGCTTTCGTGAGAGGCAATGAACCAGAAATATTGGGCTGAATTTTTTGCCCCCATATGGGTGAGTACTGAGTTGGTCAGATGCGAGAATTTGCTCTGACATCTGGCCTGTTGGTTTTCCTGCGTAAACCAGCCTCCACCTCATTTTCCAGCAGACAGAATGGAATTTGGAAGGATGAGCTCCCCACAAGTGGCTGTTGGCTAATTACGGGAAATTAAAGGCTTATTAAAGGCTACTGTCACAGAATTCCAGTTGGTTCCCAGGCATCCTGAGGCCTCAAGGCCTAGACCAGCTACCCTGGAGGCAGCTTCCCAGTGGCAGTCGGTGGGCAGCATTGCAGACAGGCTCTCCCCATCTGCCTGGAAACGGGATCCCCCTGAACAATGGAGGCCTGGCATATTTTTAAATTTAAGAACTTGGGGAGAGAGCACGTCTAGATGGAGAAGCAGAAGGCACGCTCTTTCTCACCTGAGTGGCAGGCCACTGCTCCTTCCAAGAGAAAGGCCATTCTATTGGCCCTCCAACTACAACAATATGCCCAGTATCCTTAATTGGAGAGTGAACCCACCCTCTCACCACTAATTGGCCAATGTTGTCCAAATTCATAGAAATCATAGAAACTCTACAGTACAGAGAGAGGCCATTTGGCCCATCAAGTCTGCACCGACCACAATCCCATGCAGGCCCAACCCCCATATCCCTATATATTTGACCCACTGATCCCTTTAATCTACACATCTCAGGACACTAAGGGGCAATTTAAGCATGAGCAATCAACCTAACCCACACATCTTTGGACTGTAGGAGGAAACTGGAGCATCCAGAGGAAACACATGCAGACACAAGGAGAATGTGCAAACTCCACACAGATAGTGACCCAAGCCAGGAATCAAACCCAGGTCCCTAGAGCTGTGAAGCAGCAGCGCTAACCATTGTGCTACCGTGCCACCCGGTCACATTGTGAAGGGTTGCCACTTCCTTTTGATCCTAATGTCAGGACCCAAAAATTCAGAATGCTGTCCATTAGTCCAGTTTCATTCTGTAGATGCTGAATGACTTGCTGAGATTTTCCAGCATTTTCTGGTTTTTTATTTTGGAGTTCCAGTATCTGCTTTTGCATTTGGCAATTCACTACCATCTTAGAACATAGAACATAGAACATAGAACATTACAGCGCAGAACAGGCCCTTCGGCCCACGATGTTGCGCCGACCAGTTACAAAAACAATGACCCACTAGCCTATACCAATCCCTTTTCGTCCATAAACCTATCCAGAGATCTCTTAAACGCCCCCAAACTAGACGCATTTACAACTGCAGCAGGCAGGGCATTCCAATCCCTCACCACCCGCTGGGTAAAGAACCTACCCCTGACATCCGTCCTGTAGCTACCCCCCCTTAATTTAAAACCATGCCCCCTCGTGCTAGCTTTCTCCATCCAAGGAAAAAGGCTATCACTATCCACCCTATCTAAACCTCTAATCATCTTATATGCTTCAATAAGATCCCCTCTTAGCCGCCTTCTTTCCAACGAAAACAACCCTAAATCCCTCAGTCTCTCCTCATAGGACCTCCCCACCATACCAGGCAACATCCTAGTAAACCTCCTCTGCACCCTCTCCAACGCCTCCACATCCTTCTTGTAATGTGGGGACCAGAACTGCACACAGTACTCCAAGTGCGGCCGCACTAGAGTAGTGTACAGTTGCAACATTACACTGCGACTCCTAAATTCAATCCCCCTACCAATAAACGCCAAGACACCGTACGCCTTCTTAACAACCTTATCTACTTGATTCCCAACTTTCAGGGATCTATGTACACACACACCTAGATCCCTCTGTTCATCCACACTATTCAAAGTCCTCCCGTTAGCCCTATACTCGACACATCTGTTGCTCCTACCAAAGTGAATTACCTCACACTTCTCCGCATTAAATTCCATCCGCCACCTCTCGGCCCAGCTCTGCAACCTATCTAAGTCTCCCTGCAGACTATGACACCCTTCTCATGGGGAATTAGAGATGGGCAAGAAATGTTGGCCTAGCCAGCAATATCCATAACCCATGGGCAAATTTTAAAAAGCATTAATTGCAGATTGCTTTCATGCATCACTAACTATTCTATGTTTGAGAACATATTGCATTGAAAAATAGTTTTTAACTGTAACATTCTGTTGTATCCTCAGAAGCAAAAGATCTCTATGATATCTTCTCCATTATAGTCAAGTATGCCATTGAGTGCATATTGTGTAAAGATGATATCTTAGGTGAGCTGAGAGAACTGCACAAAGTCTCAGCTACAATCAGTGGGAATATATATACCACAACTTCCATGCAATGTAACTGAACAAAAACCAATAAATGGAGACAGCTGCCAAACACTCAAGAAGCACTCAATAGTACAAGTGGCACGGTGAACCAAGACGCATATAAAAATGTCTCAAAGAAGATTAATAAATGTTCAAGAGAGCCCGAATTAAAAAAGTAAGATTAAGATAAAATCAAAAAATTCTGGAAATACTCACCAGGTCTGGCAGTTTCTTTGGAGAGCAAAATAAAGTTAATGGCCAGAATTCTCCAGCCTTTCATGCCCCTCTGCCATTAAGACCAGAGAATTTAGCACTCGGCCTGTTTGGGTAAACTGAGTGAGAATTTAGCATGGCCAGTACACCTAACCAGCACATCTTTCAGACTGTGGGAGGAAACCAGAGGACCCAGAGGAAAGCCACACAAATGCAGGGAGAAGGTCCAGACTCTGCACAGACAGTGATCCAAGCTGGGAATCAAACCCAGGTCCCTGGCACTGTGAGGCAGCAATGCTAACCATTGTGCCATCATTCTGCCCTTGAACCCCAAGCTTCCGGTTCAAGGTAGAGGGATTCTACCCTCTGCACCACAAGTCTTCCAATTCAGCACTTGCATCAAGATAATTTGGTAAGAAAGAGTAATTATGTGTTTGTGGGAGGGAGAACTTACCTCATATGTTTATTGGAGTTCTTTGAGAAAATGATCGATTTCATTGGCGTGAATGTAGTATATTTAGATTTCAGCAAAGCTTTTAACATTGTGGGCCTGAACTTACCATCAAGTTGCACCCGTTTTCGGGTGCGAAAACTTGATAAAGTCGGGCATGAGGCGAGTAGCGCAATCCGCGCCTGCCTCCTCAACCATTCCCTCTTTGTCAATTGCTGAAAATGCCTGCCGGCTGTACCACACCCGAAACGGGCACGATGTCAATTTAAATGCATTTGCATACATTTAAATTGACTTAATGGCTTTTCAGCATTTCTCCCTTTACCACCATGTTCGCCTGTCCAGATTTGGCATGAAACAGAACAAGGTCAGATTTGCGTATTCCAGCTTCTGAAAAAGTAATTTCAGAGCTTCCAGTGGCTCTCTGACTTGGGGGGGTGGGTGTGGAAGGCAGATCAAATGGCTCTCTGGTTGGGGGGGAGGGTGGCAGGTCAGATGGCTGTCTGGTGAGGGGAGGGGAGGGTCCACTGCCACTCTGCGTGTGATTGGTAGGGGAGAAAGGGGGGGGGATCCACTGCCGCTCTGCATGTGATCAGTGGGGAGGAAGGGGGATTCTGCTACACTCTGTGTGCTTTCAGTGGGGTGGGGAGAAGGGGGCAGGGGGCCACGGTCAATCTGGGTAGTGGGTGCTGAGCAGATAAGGGGGATAGTTATATTGTGGAGGTGGGACAATGCCTTTGGGGGCCAGGGGGGAGGCATTATTGGGCCCGGAATGTATTAGGGGAGCATTTCGCTATTTTTTTTATTGCGCATGCGCAGTTGAAGGCTCCAATCGGAGCAGCAGGTTTCAGGCGCGATAAGACAGGCTTCTGCAGTACAATTCAAAATAGCTGATTTTTTTCAGGCAGAGTGTGTATGGGGCACTGGAGAACAGGTCTAAAAGTCAGATTCAGCACTCAGAATCAAAATGGTAAAATTTGGCCCTGTGCATCACAATTAATTTGTCACAAAGTTGGAATACTATTTAAGATTCTGTGTGGTTTGAAAATCGACTGAAAGAGACAAAGCAAAGTGTGATTTGTAAATGTCGCTGTATTGGTATAGCAATGTGGACTTGCAATGCTGAGGCCTTTGTTACATTCAAAAGATATAAATGATTGGAGCCTGGTGCCAAAAACAAAGCCGTTTAGCTTTGCAAATTATCCCAAATTGGGAGTGATTTTGAACAGTAGGAACAGGCAAGTCAGATACAAAGGGATCTGAACTGATTTGGCAGGTAGATTGCTTCAATTGTATGTGGCAAATTACATTTAGTGTAGGTAAATACAAAATGATGAGCCTATAAGAGAAATTGACAGAACATAAGGGTGTGCAATTCCAGATTATAAAACATAGCATAGCAGAAGGATCTGGGGAGATTAATCAACAGTATTTTAGGCTGGGAAACATTTTTCACAAAAAGTTTTTAAAATCTTATTTCATACTTGCCACCTTTGACATTATTTGCGCTTTTGTTCCACAGTTTTGTTAGTGTGACTTCTATTGCAACGATCGTACCTGAACTTAGAAAATAGTACAATTCTTTTTCATTTTGCATGTTTGCATCAATTTGCTGAACACGTAAAGCTGATGCGCATGGTCTATAGTGTAATTATTTTAGGCGCATGCAAAGACAGGATTTTAGTTAAGGAAGTCTCATTTCCCCTGATTAACAATGTTCTGTCTTGCATACACATGTTTTATTAATCACTATTAGATGTGACCATGTCTCAAAAATCCTGAAGTAATTCCATGGGAAGCAGCTAAGCATCCGATCAGGTTTCCTTTTAATTATATTTTTGTGAAATGGGGTGAGAGGGCAGAAGGAGAAGGATATGTCAGAGATGAAGGGGGAGAGGGGAAGAGGGAGATGCTGGTGATGAAATGGGAGGGGTGGGGGAGCGGATGTTGCTGGCGATTACTGTCTGGGGGGTTGGGGGAGAGGGAGATGCCAGCTATGACTGTTGGCGGTTTGTATAGAGCCCCAGATGCCTCCATGGTGGGGTGAAGGAAGCTCATTTTGGCTCTGATCAGAAGGGCACCCCTGTGGAGCCCAGCTTTGCTGGCGTGTTTAGGCCCCACTCCTCAAAATGGCAGCATGAAACATGCTCCCCCTGTTTTTTTTTTGGCCAAGTGCCTTAAGATCTGGAGAGAAAACCTGCCTGTTTCACTGGAGAGAGACACACCTATTTTCTGTCAAATCCTGACACTTTGCCATTTTTTGGTAAGATTCCACTCAGTGATTCTATTGCTAACTCAAAAAAAAAGTTGAAACATTTGTTTCTTTAGATTTTAAACATTTGACATGATGCAGGTGCATAATTTAGTATTATCGTATAATTTCAATGATTTTTCTTGCACAACCTAAATGTGTGCACAGTTTATTTAGTACGTCTCATGGAGAAAGCCCTTGTGGAGCACATTACAAGTTGGATAAGTATGATGAAGAATAAGAAGTAGGAGAGACTGAGTGGGAAAGGAGCACAGTCTGATCCCGTAAGCAAGGAGGTTTATAATCCCATTTCAGTTCTTGAATGTGACAATTTGTCCTAGTTGGAAGCTCACAAGGAGTTTCTCCTGCTTATCCTTGCAACTTTTCCAGGATTTCCATTGATATTTCTTCAAGGTACAACACAATTATGTTTATTTTAACCAGCCATTAGAAGGAAAGGCTGCCTGGAGGTGGCGTTTTAGTGCAAGAGTATTAAAGAGCAGGAGAGCACTGATGGAAGGGAAACAGTAAGACAGGACTGGAGGAACAAACTGGAACATACAAATGGAGAGGGGCACTCATATAATATTTATCTGGAATAAGGAGAGACCAAAAGACATGAATGAGGACCATGGAGTTAATGCAGTAAGGACAAGGAGAAACTGGCACATTCAAGGACTGAAATTGTATTATAGACCTCATGCAAGGGAGCACAACTGAAGACATAGAATAAAACTTTAGCAGCTAAAAGAGAGCGGTTCAAATGCAGGTGGATTCCTGGAGGTGGAATTGTGTTTGGTATTTGATTTGAAGAGAACAAAAATGATAACACAGAGTTATGCAGAACACTACCATCTGAATGATGACCATTGTGGTTGATGAAGCCAGAGCTAGAAGCACCAAGGTTCTGAAGCAAACTAAATAGTATGGCTTCTGTTTTGCTGGCATTGACATTTGCAGGAAATTGTGGTTCATCTGAGACCTGTGGAGTTAATTTAACTCGACCTGCATTTAGGGAATTAAAAATGAACACGTCACTTACCTGTTCAGTACCTAACTATTTCTGACCATTTGCAATGTTATCCAGCAGAGATTTGCAGGAAGATGTAGCACCCCGTAAAAGTAAGTGCGAACCTCATATCTTTATGAAAGTAGAGGCCTACTACATCAACAGGATCCTGACCTAATTTCAGCTGAGCCTGTGGCTTTCTTACTGGCAAGCCAGATCTATAGGTAGGAAAAATCTGGTCTGAAGGCAGAACAAGCCTAACTGATACATGAAAACCTTTACTTTGTGAGGCCATGAGCTCTTTTCTGGGGCCCATGAAGGGACAGATGCCCTTCCCTGAATTTCTACTTCTTTCCTTCAAATACCTTCTTCCCACCTCTTAACTGATGACAACCGAAGGATGCAGACAGTGAGGGATTCAAGAAGAAGGAAAAACATACTTCATCTTGTCCTTACCTATCTACCTGTCGCAGGTGCATCTGTCCATGATAGTATTAGTAAGACTGTCACATAGTCCTTTCGGAGACACCTCTGTCTTCACAATGATGACACAATGCGTTGTGTTGTGCAGTACTAATACGATGGAATAGATTTAGAACAGATATAAAGGCTCAAAACTGAACATTATAGAACACTGTGGCCAATCAGTGGCAACAGAATTGTACTCAACTCAAGTCTGTAACCTCACAGCCTGCATATCCCTCAGTCTGACTTCAGTTTCAAGCCAATGGACCAACCTTATTTCAGCAAGGAGTGCTGGAGGGTGTGCCAGAAGCAATGCCAGGCAGTCTTTAAAATGAAGTGTCAACTTGCAGAAGCTTAACAGCAGAATTGACAATAGACAGAGTGAGGAAATTCTGTGCTGGTGGATCATATCAAAGCTCTGTAGTCCCACCATATCTAATCATGAATAGCGAGGAACAATTAAACAATGGTAACAATTAACCTGATTCTGGGAAATGAGTCCAGATAGGTGATTGACATCTCAGTGGGGGACCATTTTGGGAACAATGATCATAATTCTATAAATTTCAAGATACTTGGAGAAAAGGATAGAAGTAATCCCAGAGTGAAAATACTAAACTGGGGAAAGGCTAACTACAAGAGTATTAGGCAGGGATTAGGGAATGTAGATTGGGGACGTTTTTTGAGGGTAAATCCACATCCGATACATGGGAGTCTTTTAAAAGTCAGTTGTTAACAACTCAGGACAAGTATGTCCCTGTTAGAAAATGAAGGAAAAAGGTGGCAAGATTCGAGAGCCTTGCATGACAAGAGAGATTGTGAGCTCAGTGAAAAAAGTGGAGGCATACATAAATTTCAGGAAATTGAAAATGGGTAGGGTTCTCGAGAAATACAAAGACAGCAGGAAAGACCTTAAATGGGGACTTAGGAGGGCAAAAAGGGATCATGAAATGTCATTGGCAGGTAGGTTTAAGGAGAATCCCAAGACTTTTTATGCATAAATAAGGAGAAAGGAGGAAGTAGAAAGCTGAGGAAAGGGTGGGTCCACTCAAAAATAGTGGAGGGAATTTGTGTGTGGAGCCAGAAGAGCTGGGTGAGGCCCTTAATGAGAGCTTTGCTTCAGTATTCAAAAGGAGAAGGATGTTGTGGATGCTAAGTGTAGAAAGCAGGATGTTGACATTCTAAGACATGTTGAAATAAAAAGAGAGGAGATATTGGAAGTTTGAAAAACATTAGGATGGAGAAGTCCCCAGGGCCAAACAGGATCTTTCCCAGAATACTGAGAGGGAAGAAATTGCTGAGGCCTTGTCCAAAACTTTAGTTTCTTCTTTAATCATGGGCAAGGTACCAGAGGATTGGAGAGTAGCTAATATTATTCTTCAGATAAAGAAGGGTAGAAGAGGTAATCCAAGAAATTACAGACCTGTGAGCCTTACATCAGTGATGGGGAAATTATTGGAGAAGATCCGTAGGGACAGGATGTACTCACATCTGGAAGAGAATAGGCTTATTAGCAATAGGCAGCATGGGTTTGTGAAGCGGAGGTCATGCTTCATAAACTTGATTGAGTTCTTTGAGGAAATAACAAAAAGAAATGACCAGGGCAGGACAGTGGATGTTTTACACATGGACTATCGTAACGCCCTCGATAAGGTTCCTTATGGCACACCGATACAGGAGGTGAAGTCATTTGGGATCCGAGGTGTGCTGGTAAGATAGATACAAAACTGGCTTGGGCATAGAAAGCAGAGAGTAGCAGTGGAAAGGTATTTTTCTAACTGAAAGTCTATGACAAACTGTGTTCCACAAAGACCAGTGCTAGGGCCTCTGTTGTTTGTATTACGTATAAATTATTTGGAGGAAAAGTAGGTAGTCTGATTAGTGAATTTGAGGAGTAGCAGATAGTGAGGAGGACTGTCAGAGGATACAGCAGGATATAAATTAGCTGGAGACCTTGGTTGAAAGATGGCAGATGGAATTTAACCTGGACAGATGTGAGATGTGATTTGGAAGGTCAATTGCAGAAGGAAAGTACACAGTAAACAGTAGATCCCTTAGAAGTATTTGCATACAGAGGGATCTAGGCATGCAGATCCACAGTTCCCTGAAGATGGCAACTAGGTGGACAAGGTGGTTAAGAAAGCGTATGGCATGCTGGCCTTCATGGTTCAGAGCATTGAGTGTAGGAATTGGAAAATCATGTTGCAGCTGTAAAAGACTTTGGTTAGGCTGCATTTGGAGTATAGTGTAAAATTCTGGTCGTCATGCTACCGAAAGGATGTTGATGCATTGAAAAGGGTGCAGAAGAGATTTATTAGGATGTTGCCTGGTTTGGAGGATATGGACTTTGAAGACAGGTTGAAAAACTTGGATTGTTTTCATTGGAGTGTTGAAGGATGAGGGGGGACCTGATTGACGTTTACAAGATTATGACAGGCTTGGAAAGAGTGGATAGTCAGAGTTTTTTTTTCCCCAAGGTTGAAGAGTCAATTACTCGGGGGCATAGGTTGAGAGTGAGAGGGGGTAAGTTTAAAAGAGATGTAAGGGGCAAGTTTTTCACACAGAGGGTGGTGAATGCCTGAAATGCGCTGCCAGATGAGGTGTGGAAGCAGATTCTATAACAATGTTTAAGAGGCATCTGGATAGATACATGAATAGGCAGAGAATAGAGGGATATGGACCACAAAGAGGCAAGAAAATATTAGATTAGAGAGGCACTGGTGTCACCAGACTTGGTGGGCCAAAGGGCCTGTTCCTTTGCTGTCCTGTTCTTTGCCTTTTGTTCTAACTGAAGGAGTTGGCTCCACAAATATCCCCATCCTAGTTGATCAGTGCAAGCGACAAGGCCAAAGCATTTGCAACTTTCTTTGTGTCAAGTGGATAATCCATCTCCACCTGCTGCTGAGATCCCCAACATTACATACATGAAGAAATAACTAAAGGTACTGGATACTATGGTCACTGATAATGTTGCAACAGTATTACTGAAGCTTTGTGCTCCAGAATTAGCCAAGCTGTTTCATTAGAGCTGCAATACTAGCATCTACCTGATGATGAGGAAAAATTGTCTTGAATGTCCTGTCCATAAAAAACAGGACAGATCCCATTTGGCTAATTACTGAACCATCAGTCTTTTCTCAAACAGCAGCAAAATGTCATAGATAGTGCTATCAATTGGCATTTACTTTGCAATAAACTGCTTACCAAAGCTCAGTTTGGGTTCCATCAAGTCCTTTCAGCTCCTCATTACAGCCTTGGTCTAGACATGGACAAAAGAGTTAGATGTCAGAGGTAAGGGGAGAGTGTCCACCCTTGACATCGAAGGCCACATTTGACCAGGTGTAGTATCAAGTCAATTGAAGTCAATGGGAATCAGAGGGAAAACACTCCATTAGTTGTAGTTGTGCTTGTGTCCAAGCCAGATGGTTCCACAAGATTCTGCACTGGTGACCAAAATGTTATTATAGTGACCTGAGATGACTCATATCCCAGCTGGAAGATTGCATAAACATAGTGAAGCAGCCTATATCATAAAGAAAGATTTATTTAAGGGATACTGGCAAATTTACTTGATTTCTGACATGAAGGAACTCTCTGCCTTTGTAACTCCAGACAGGTTATACCAATATCGAGTTTTGCACTTTGGACTCTGAAATGCCTCAGCAAAGGCTAATGAACCAGGTAGTGATAGGCTTGTTCAATTGCATAGTGTACCTGGATGACCTCCTAGCATACAGTGACATCTCGAAAACCCACATGGAGCAACTACAAGCCCTTTTCCAGAGAGTACAGTCAGCTGACCTAATGATCAAAATCGCAAAGACCAAGATCGCTAAAATTAAAGTGACCTATTGAGGACACACAGTGAGTGAGTCGAGGGCAAATACTTCCCCTCTTGACTTGATACAGGTCAAATGCGACCTTCGATGTCAAGGGTGGACACTCTCCCCATACCTCTGACATCTAACTCTTTTGTCCATGTTTAGACCAAGACTGTAATGTATAAGTTGTAGCCCAGTTCCCTATTCCCACCACAAAATGGGAAGTCATGAGGTTATTGGGGGTATGTGGATGCTACTGCAAGTTCACCCCAAATTTTAGCATTGTAGCTGCCCTACTGACGGAGTTAGTACTGACAAGATCAAATGTGATATGGACTGGGGCATAAAACTTTGAGGATTCTCATCCAGGTTAACAAATTTGGGAAAGCTAACCAGGGGAGCAGTCATAACACTAGCAATACCCATATCCCAGGAGCCCCTCTGTGCCCTCCTCATTTTCGTTCCAAGTGGCAATTGGATTCAAATAAAGCGTTTGATCACCATAGTATCCTGCAGCTTCCATCAGGCAGGAAATCAAGTCACAAGATCGGTTTCCAGCCATAAAGCTCTCCAAGTTAAAATCCACTTCTTAAGATCAGATTGGCAGTCTGAAGACAGCAATGTCAAACTCTTAAGACTGCGTCAAAGATGTATTGAATCTATTTTGATTGCTCTGTAACCGCCCAACACAAAGGGAGAATTGCCTGGCCAGTGCACCTAACCAGCATATCTTTTGGACTGTGGGAAGAAACCAGAGCACCTGGAGGAAACCCATGTAGACATGGGAAGAACACACAGACAGTGACCCCCAAGCTGGGAATTGAACCCAGGTCCCTCAGACTGTGAGGCAGCAGTGCTGACCACTGTGCCACTGTTGCCCTCCTAGCCAGGAACCATCATGACTTGAACATGCACTGCTGTTCCTTCATTGGCGTGTAGTCAAAATTTTGGAATTTGCAACCAATTAACAATAGGAGAGCAACATTGCCACAAAAAATGTAGCATTCCAAGAAGGGCCACAGCCTCCTTATAGAGAGCAAGGATGCACAGTGAACGTAGCCCCAATAGAACAGTCTTAAATTAAAAAGGGAACCATTTCAACATTTTCAGTTCTTTCTCTAGGTCATTACTCTGTTAGTGCGAGACATCACTGAAGGACTTTGCTCATTCATTATTGAGTCTTTAAAGTATCTATTCCCTAAACCTTCACCGGAAAAGCATTTTGCTAAAACTTTCCTTCCTGATTGTAGGACTACAGTTATTTTGATGCAAAAATCATGAGATGGAAGCACAGTTTATAGAACAGCTGACTGCTGCACATTCTGCTTGTCTTTATCATGCATGATTCATAAATATCCTGGCTCCGAGGAATTAATTAAGATGATGAATAGATAGAATTTTAGATGCATAACAATTGTCCTGATGGTCTTGAATATTCCAAAATAAATTTCTCGTTACTGCCTTGCATTACAGTAGCTTTTCCAACACCTTATTCTTCAAATGTTCTTTTCAAAATTGATTTAATCTTTGATGGGAAAATAGTTTGAACCATTTTAATGTTCAAAATTTGACGTCACAAAACCAGCTTATTCTAAAATGATTTGCAGCATATCAGCTATATAGAACAGACAGTACAAATGATTGTTTTAATTTGCCGGTTAGGATCAAGTGTCTGATCAAGCCTAAAATGGGGAGCAATGCTTTATTTTGTAAGCTTGGATCCTGTTTGTCTCTCTTGTGGGGACCATGAATTGGATTCAATTTTAATATGAATAGGGTTTTTTGAGCAAACAAGAAAATGGAGTTGGGTCTGCCTGGCCTACTCTGAGCTTTGTTGTTTTAAGAATGGAGTAAAAATTAAATAACACAATTACAATTTCAAGATGATTAATGGAAGTAATCTGCAAACCATAAGCCGTGCATTAATAGCCAGAAAGCATCCGTTGGAATGTTGGTTGTAGTTTGATTAGGTGCAATGGTTTTTCCTGTATTTACACTTTTTGAATATTCCTTTTCATTTGAACAACTGAATGACCAAACAGAGGCAGGGGCATGGAATTTCCATGGGCATACTCCTCACATCTACCATAAATTCAGCAGGACATTGTGTGAAATGTTGAAAAACACCACAAGACCCTGAATTCACAGTGGATGAGCAGGAAAACCCTGTGGAAACACAATGCACCATCTTTTATATATTTAAAGTAAAAAACAGGCAATAATAAAGCTATTAGCATATGCTGTTAATAAGGAGTAAATTGGATGGTTATGTCCAGAGAATGTACATGCGCAGTTAAATGCAGAAACTTGAAATATTCAATTTGACCTGTTTCTCCACAAGCTGCTTGGCACTGGTACCTTGATGTAGATTCAGCATTCTAACAGATGATGGGTGTGATGTTTAACTTTTTTTAAGTTTAAGTTTATTTGTTTGTTACAAATAGGCTTACATTAACACTGCAATGAAGTTATTGTTAAAATCCCCTGGTCATCATGCTCTGGTGTCTGTTTAGGTACTCTGAGGGAGAATCAAGCATGGCCAATGCACCTAACTAGCATGTCTTTCAGACTGTGGGAGTAAACCGGAGCACATGGAAAATTTGCTTATCTCACACATTAGTTAGCAAACTAACAAACCAGAAAAAGCTAGAGTTGGTTTCATGTGTTTCATGGAATGATTCATCTTAATGAATTACCCTCAGGTTCTAAAAATTTAATTTTTTATGTGTGGCATCCCACTCCTTAAGAATTTAATTATTGTTCATGATTTTATTTTTCTTACTGTCTTTTAATACTATCTAGCTTTCCTTCTATTTCATTTTCTGTACATGATTTTACAGTTATTAAACATTGCTGAAAAAATACATATTGCCAAAACCTTTTGTCTTGCATTCATCAGGGCAATTGCAAGAAACCAATATCAGGGGAAAGAACAAATTTATACTGCATGAGAAGAGCCCGCTGATTGGTTGGCAGATGGACTCTGATTGGTGAAGACATTGCTATGGATAATGCACCAGTTGATGATTGCTGACAGTTAACTGCCCAACATTATTTGAAATTTAAACCAGGCAGTTTGACTCTGATTAATCAAGGCATTGTCATGTGGAATGAACCAGTGAATTGCTATCACTTATCTTGCTCAGCTGAAATATGCACAAATGCATACATGTTCTCTTTGTTTGCAAAGAACAGGGCCCTGTATATTAATTGATGTCACTTCCAGTACACGCAAATGTGCAACACTGCGAGCCTGACTGGCAATCTTAAATTGGTTGTTAGTGTAATTTTTAGCACATGAAGGATTATTGGGCAAATATTATCCAATTGTGGAATTACATCCAATGTTGGGTACTGCTTTACATGCACTGGTTGGTTGGATACAGTGCATACCTCGCCCATTGTGAACAGGAGAAGGGACATGCTGTTTGACATGATCCACCAGAGAGATGGATTTAGCATCAGAATAACACTGAAATTCATATACCACATTACTCATTTATGTGATTGACAGAATGTCTTTTCATCTGGACAGCAGCATCTTGAATATCACCCCTGTTGCTGCTGCATAGTAGCTGTGTGAAGCAGCAAGCTTCACCTGTGGCTCAGATTTGTTGAGATTCCTTGACCTTCCAGGGTAATCTGAGATAGATTGGGTACTTCTCTGGTATGAAAATTAGGGGGAATTTTCCCGTCCCGTCTGCCATGGGAATCATAGCAAGCAGCGGAGGCAGAAGACGCAAAGGTCTATTGACCTTGGGCGGGATTTTCTGGTTTTGGGGCGAGCGTATCCAGAAAATTCTGCCCATATAGTCTGAAGCCAGTCCATGAGTTTGCGTGATATACAAGGCAAGATGTTGTGATCAGAGCACCCATTATTTCACAGAATGTGTTTGACGTGCCCTGTTTCAGCATCAAGCTTGCTTGGTGAGCAAATAGCTCAGCCTCTATTTACAAGTTGCCTATAGGGCCCGAGCCATTTGATCCCCATTTAAATTTGAAAACTTACACTGACAACCAATTTAAGATTGTCAATCGGGTTGTCAGTGTGGCACATTTGTGTGTACTGGAAGCTACATGTACACAGGGTCCTATTCTTTACAGGCAGAATAGACATGTAAACATATTGTGCCTGTTTCAGCTAAATAGAGTATAAAATTGTTGTTTCTCCTGATGTCAATGTTCTGGAAATTGTCCTGATGTGTGCCAGATGGAAAGCTTCAGCAAAATATATTTTTTCAGCAGTACCGAAGTTCTGTACTGTCAAATGACACATTAATTAAACATTCTAATTTAGATTTTGTGGAGGGGAGAAGGGGTTGTAGAATTTTAACCAAAAAAAAAATTGGGTTGCTTAAGGGTTGAAGTCTGACATATCAGTTTCTTAATCTAAACCTGCCCCCAACTCATCCACCTCTCACTTAACCTGAGGCTCTTGGAAGGCAGGTTGGTATTTAAATTTGATAATGGCACTGCGAGCCTTTATTGTCAATCAGCTTTTCACATTTGACTGTTGTTGGCTGAGGAGCTACAATGAGACATGGACTTGCCACACCTGGGAGGCAAGCGTGCTTGTATACCTGCTTCCCAATCCAATGGGCATGGCAAAGGAATTTCTGAGATTAGGTCCCCAATCCTGACTTTCCCCATGAGGTGCTCAATTCCCCTCCTGGGATTGATCCTCCTCCCAGGATTTACCTCCCTCTGGTCCTCTCATCACCCTGCCTAAACCCCTCCACCTCCACCACCCCAGTGTGGACATCTTTGGCTCTTCCCTATCCATCTATGTGAAAATGATGCCTCGCCATTCAAATCCACAGTGTACAGGGATTTCGTGACTTCTGGTTTCCCTGCACCTTTCTGGACACTCCACTCATCCAGATCAGGTAAGTATAAATCCAGACTGAGAGTTGAGAATACTTCAATTCGTACTATTACTTGGCCTTTTCACACACACCACCGATATCTTGTCCCTGGGAGCTGCAACTTGGGAGTTAGAAGCCCACTAATAAGCTGTAAGCGTGATGAATGGCAAGACGCTGACCACAAAATTCAAACAATTATGTTTAGGAATCTGTTTGGGGCTCTGAAGATTTGTGTTTATAGGTTGTTACATTGTGCTAGTTACTAATCAAATCAAATCAGTGTTCCAGCTATGCAGCCATTACTTGCATTGTGTTTCATTGTACAAATACTTCCAGGCCTGCTTAAGTGTAAAATAAAATCCTCTCTAGACTGGCCCAACTATGCATCTTTGCCCTGTCCAGCAAAGATCTCTGCCCTCACACAACACCAGTTTTCCACAACAGCAGCCTCGCTGAGTCAGATTTACGATCTGTGCTCAATAAGAACAGTTTTATACTTGGGAAGCATCCCATTCATTGAGACTGCCAAATTTCTTTCACCAAGGCAACAATAGACTAAACTAAAATTGTATAAAACATCACTAATAGAAACTGATTTCAGCACCTATTTCCAATTGCTTTAGTACCTGAGTATGTTCAATACTCAGGAAAGGAGGAGAATATCTTTCCAAGGCAACTCTGTGTTGTTAAAGACCCAAGAGAACAATATTCCTTTATGTAAAATGTGCTAAGTGTGAAAAATGGGATTGTGTGAAATAAAGCAAGAATATGAATAATTATGGCCAGAAAATACAATAATATTACTTTGAATGTCCTTTACATATATCAAACTAAACTTTAAGTCAAGTATTGCAATAGGATCCCAAATTCATTTGTTCTAAAGTCTAAGATTTACCATTTTTGTTTGTGAACAATAGAAAATATACGATGATATATATTTAGATAATATTTATACAAAACACATTGAACTAAAGTTATATACCGCAAAGGGTATTTTAAATCTTTTTAAAAACATTTGTCACAGCTTTAATTGATGATCATATGACAGTGATGCTGCAATGAAGTCATATTCCTGTGTTTGAACTATTTACATTGCAGTAACATCTTCTGGACATTGTGTGGTGCACATTGTAAATGTGCTGTTTCTAACAAATTTATTCACTGCTTCTACACAAATGAAGTTAGGATTTTGGAATAAATATTGAATTTAGGGAATTTTCACTAAAGTACTGAATGGCTGTATACATCATGATCAAAAGAACTCCAGATGAATTCTTTGCACTTCTTAAGTCTCCAGTGCCCTCTCTTGCCTCCCTTACTGGTAAGATGTTTGATCTCAGTAATTAATATTATTCTTAAATAACTCTCCCATGGGTTGCAAAATGTTTCCACATAAAATACTTGGAAAAATGGTCAGTGCAGAAAAGTATGAAGAAATAGAAATGTGAAAAAGACTGATATTTGGGACAAAATTTCCCCAGGTAAAGGGAGGCTGATTAGGTGTGTTCCTGTGGGGAGTTAAAAGAGACAGGTCAAGGCCCACTGTCACCCCACCTTCTTTGGGTTCACCTGGCTGAGTTTCCAGTGGAGAGGGAATTTCTGTGCAGCTATCAGTAAGTAATTGAAATATTCAAATAACTCCCTAAGTTTTACTATAACTAAGGATTTCCTGAGCTGTGGAAAATGCAGCAGTGTGATTGAGGTGAGTATAAGCTGGTGAAGTTGACAGGCTGGGAAGTCTTTGATGAGCAAATCCAGGAAGTTGCTGTTATGAGCGTGTGAGAGGTTGATACAGCACTCTTTCTTACAGAGTACTTCCATTGCTTGACAGGTAATTGCTAGCTTCTTGCAAATCAGTTCAACTGCCTTGCATTTTTCTCACACTTCCCTGATACCAATCTTCACCACATAATGAGACCAGCTTATGCAGCTCCACCTTGCACATCTGATGATGAGCAAGAGGAGCAGCAACACCAAAAGCACCAGGGGGAGGAGCAGCATCAGTATCAGCATCTGCTGTCTTCTCCTCAGCCATATGCTTCTGCACCAGGCAACAGGTTTGACACTGTGATCTGTCATGTCACTGTACCTTCAAGAAAGGTTTCTTAAAAAAACATGCAGATTATAGCTTCAGCAATGTCATTGAGGTGGAGTTATGCTGCGGCAGTCAAGTGATAAGGCTTCCAGTTGCATTTGTGGCAATCGGGTGATAGGCATTTGTTTCCTTTGGGCTTTCAATTTTGTTTCGGGGAGGGTTTTGGAAGCAGTTTAGCAGCAAGCGAAGGAGCTCTCTCTCTCTCTCTCTCTCTCTCCATGTTCTTCTCTTTATTTGCTTCTGAAACTATTATCAGTTAGCTGAAGGAGAGGCTTATTGACATCCTGCCTTAAGGAAGCTGTGTTTTGGGCAACAGATTCGACGACAACCTCTTCTGAGTTTCTTCACAAGGGATTTTCAGCATTCAAACCAGGAGGCTGGATTCCTGTAACAAGGGACATTAACCTATGCTGTATTTGGAGGGGTAGTGGATGTTGGCTTTGTTTAGAACACATTAGAGATATTCCTTAAGAGTTATACATTATCGTGGTTGGTGTCTTTCTTGTTTGCAAGTTGTTAAAAGTTCTTGCTAATTGCCTTACTATACATGTCAAGAATATTCTTAATTAAAATTTGTTTTTGATAAAAGCTCCTCGCGAGTCAATTGAATCACACCTGAAGTGAAACCTCTTGTGTTCATCCTAGCTAAATTCAACATAAAATGTTACAGGTCAGGCGAGCTTCACAGAACACCTTGAAGTATCTAACTTGACTTGAAACAGATCAAACTCCAAGGAGGTAGGACCCACTGCACAGGGTTGTTATGACCTCTGTGGAGGCCATTAACATTTAAAGAGATATTTGAACATCCAGCGATCAACTAAAATAAATGATGCGATAAGATTTCATACTTTAAATGAAAAACAAACTTTAAAGTATATAAGCAACTTAAACAAAGCAAGCATTGATCGCTTGAAATGCATTTGTCGAGACCAGTATGAATCCAGTTCCCTTTTTACATCCTGCTCTGCTCAAGCATTTTCTGATAATTTATCAGATCATTTATTTACCCTTGGAAACAATCAGGCGTGCCACAGCTCTCAGGAATTCACTTTGAATTCTCATTAGTGTGCCTGCTGTTCTCCGAAGCACAAGATTTCACAGGAATCCTTCCTTTAGCATTCAGTTCAATGATGCTCCAACCTTCAGTCAAAATTCCACAACTGTGGACTTCTGAGCTCAAGATTGGGCATTGCCACATTCATGCTTTGTGATTTAAAGATCAGGAACACCCCTGGTTTATAATGGCCCCAGTGCTCCTTGTCTTGGCTTTGGGCGGATGCAGACTGCTTCTCCCAGTTTGCCCTCCGCAGCTGTTGTACAGCTGAAAATTCTACAGCTGCTTTACATGCAAATCCTGGCAGATTTTTCTCTCCCTACTCCTAGCTTCACCTGAACAGGTTGCTGATTGCATGTTCTTGTACACAAATAGATAAATTACAGATAAATTAAGGCAAATGAATCTTTTTTTAAATCTCCATAGCCCATCTCCAGACAATGTTGCAAACTCAACACATTCTAAACAGAAATGTAAGTTAACTGTCTTTTACCTTCAAAACAACCTTTATGTGAGATTCTCCAACCCTTTTCACCGGAGGGATCCTCCAGTCCCACCAATGATGACAGTCTGCAGTGGGTTTCCCGATGGCGGAACGGGTAAGTCATGCTAAAGGATGTAGACATTGACACGATTGGAGGATCCTACTGGTGGCCAATGGCAAACCACCTCTGCCACCAGAAAACATGTTGCTGGGGAATGGAAAATCCCGGCCTATGATTCTGGGACCCAAATTAATCATTTATATATCTAATAGAGGTAGCGGCTCTCTTTCCAGACTTGCTGGGTCCACCAAGACCCTGTTCCATATGAAGGTACTTTTGGTGTCTTTGATCTGTGGACTACATTAATAATTGAATTCTCTTATTGAAATAAAGACCCTCCAATATTTAAGTTTCTGCTGTTCTAACTCTAATCCTAATTCTAATTAACTAAATGCAGTCACCCAGGTATGTTCAAATTGCACTTACTTTAAGAGTTGTTCACTGGCTTCTCAATTAAATGTTTCCATTTATCTTACACTTGACATTTTAAGCCCTCAAATTAAACATGAAACTTCTAAAATACATGAATTATGAAATGAGAGATCCACAACAGATTTAAAGGTGTCGGACCAACTTTCTCAATGTCTGAGTGTCAGAGCCTCAGGTTTTCAAGGTAAGTCACTGCCAACATCGGCAGTCCTCTGGAAAAAGAGTTCCTTCCCAGTGGGTTAGTTGGATGTTCCTTGCCAGTAGCTTTCAAGGTGAAACTTTCCTCTGAGGTTGTATGGTCTCTTTTCTTGGGCAAGAGGAAGTAGAATTATGAACATTAGCCATAGCTTGTGTGGGTAGCAAGAAAGGATTGCACTTGTTGAGGATGACTATGAGGCACGAGAATGAAAGGGCAGTAGGATGGAGGTGTGAGTGTCATCTACTTAAATGAAGGCTTGAGGAGATGCCTGGAGGGAAAGAGAAGGATGAGTGGAGCTGCAAAGTGTGCTATTCTGATGAGTGCTGTGAAGGAGTTAGGGTGTGTGACTTAGCACTGTTAGGGGAAATGAGTAGATTAGGAAAACATTAAGTAAAATCACATGCCAGTGAAATATTTATATCACCATGATGAACTTACACACCTTCAAGGACTTCAGATCAACAAAGACCCTCCAGCAAGATATTGGTTGCTTGTTGTTGGAAGGACAGAAATTGAGTCAGCAGATAGTCTCTAGCTAGGAGGAGAGAACAAGTCCTGTTTTTGCGTGATGGTCTAATAATAAACCTCTACGTAGAACAGATTGGAAATGAAACAATGTTCTGTGTACTGATCGACAGTGTATAAAATGTAGTGGAAATCTGATTTGAGAGGAATGCTGTATGAGAGGAGTGTACTGGTTTCAGGGGTCTTTCTAAGACCGCGCTCTCCATGGGTGAGTTCTGAATTAGAGAGGAATGCTCTATTAGGGGTCTCTCTAAGACAGTGCTCTTGGTGTGTGAGTGCTCTATTAGATGTGATTGCTGTATTAGGAGTCACTAAAACAGTGCTCTCCACGCTTAAGTCTTAAATAAACGATTATAGCCTGTATCTGAGTCTCCTGTGGTTAGTGGATAGAAATCC
Source organism: Carcharhinus amblyrhynchos (assembly GCF_965287045.1). NCBI lineage: Eukaryota > Metazoa > Chordata > Chondrichthyes > Carcharhiniformes > Carcharhinidae > Carcharhinus > Carcharhinus amblyrhynchos. The sequence continues at coordinate 45,924,658 of NC_137336.1, forward strand.
ACCACAACCTGAAAGTGCCTGAAAGTGTTACACAGCTTTATCACCCTCCTGAGTTCTTGGAATGTCTGAATGCATTGTCCCCAAGATGAGGGACCACAGTTCTGCTATTGATTTCCTTGGCCAATTGTTTACTTGGCTGCAAAAGTTGATCCCTTCCATCTTTGGAAAGGATGAACTCGCTTCTGACCCTCAGACTCCACAGTAGACCTCCAGCTAATAGCCATCCTCCAAAGTCTTCTCTCCATTTCTGTGGTTGTTGCAACCTGAAAAATGTGATGACTAGTCAAACTACTGCAACTCATGCCATGGTTCCTTTAATTACAGTTTCTTCCCTTGACAGGTGCCAACCTCTCATCTTTCTGAATCATTGGGGATTCAGGAGGTGGGATGCTAATGATTTCACTCAGTTACAGCGCCTCAGCAAAGATTGCTTTACCAGTCAATGGGTTCCTAATCTGCTAATGATGCTACTATTTTGGCAGAGGTGCGGTTCAGTAAATTCTACCCTTGACCTGTAGATGTTGCTTCAGGAAAATGTTGTCTTATTGACCCCAGCATCTATCATAGAATCCCAACAGTGCAGAAGGAGGCCATTCGGCCCATTGAGTCTACACAGACCACAATCCCACTCAGGCCCTATTCCCATAATCCCTTGTATTTCCTCTGCTATTCCCCTAACACAAAGGTCAATTTAGCATGGCCAATCAACCTAACCCATGCATCTTTGGACTATAAGGGGAAACCAGAGCACCCAGAGGAAAGACACGCAGACATGGAGTGCAAACTCCAAATCTCCACGATCTTCAAGGGTGGAATTTATTTTTGACATTGGTGAGATCACATTTTCAAATCCTGACCACCGTTGCTGCATTGATCTCAACAATTTAGCAAATGCCGCTATTGTTCCCCCATCCCCCTCCCCCAGTAAGAGGGCCTCTTATGATGAATAAAATTCACTAGATTTTATTAAGCTCATGTAAATATTTCACATGTCTAAATATAGTGACCTTGAACTTGATTGACATGAGTTAAAATGGATGCCTAACTAAGGCATACTGATACTTAACCAAGTGCATGTTGAAGATTGTTGCCAGTCTCCAACCAGATCTCCGGCCCAATTCCTTTCTTCTCCACCCCCAGCCCCCCACTTTTTCTTCACACCTCTCCCAACTCTACCCCAGTCAGGATTTAACTGACAGTTCAGAATTCTCCTGAGCATGTTCGGCAAGCGTTTGTAGTTCACCAGGCTGATATAAATATAACCCAATGTTGGGTATTTCTCATACCTACTTGATCTGACATAGTTTAGAAAACTTTGTGAATGTTTGAGGGAAGATGGAGTTATATGTCTTACCCCTCAAAATGGACAGTGTGCTGAAATAATCAGTGAAAAGCAACCAGAATTGACAAGGGAAAGCTTTGGGAGGGATTTAATTCCATCCAGGCTGCAGTACATTCTGCTGACAGTTCATATTATCTAATGGATGTAGTGTGTAAGTGTGTGGGCGAGCCCTTGGATTTTTTTTTGTGCGAACCTTTTTCTTTAACCACCCACACGCTGATCCTGAGGGGGAGCCCTCTAGAAAAACCAGTCTTGCTAATAGTTTCCTCAGCCTGTCATCTGTTACAGCTTGAAAAGTCAAAGAGAGATGCATAGACTGAATCATTTCAACTCTGAAGGAGAGCAGAGAAGCACTCCTTGATTTCCACAAAATCAAAAGTTACCAGCAATTATAGGCCTTCAAACAGTGATATTTTAAGTTCACTGCAGGAAGTTTTTTTTTGTAAATATGTAGCTTTCAGTATCATTTTGATTTTTGCCCCTTTCTCGTCTGTACTTTTAAAGCGCTTACTTTAATTGAGTTTCTTTTGTGTGTGCCTCTTTTTCCATCTTTCCTGCCATTTCCTTCTTTTGCCTTGGGCTCATGTTCATTTTCTGCAAACACAATGAAACTCTTAGGTCTGCAGGAGACATAGGAAGCCTGGTGATTGTGCCAAGTTTGTGTTTGCATCACAGGAATTAGACACCCAGGCTCCAGGACATGTGTCTTGTCATATCAAGTTTATGAAATCCAAAATCGTAATGGAAATACTATGCAAAGCAGATCACATTTTAAGGCACTGTGCTGTCAGGAATTTTTTTTTAGTGGGCAAGTTTATGTGATTAAAATTAATGGAAATAGCACAAAAGAGAATAGCTTGCCTTTATGTGGCATCTTTTAAATCCTTAGGATATCCCAAAAGTGCTTCACAACCAATGGTGTGCTTTTTGAATTGTAGTCACTGTTGTATTGTCACCTAACATTGAACAATTTGCTCAGAGCTTGGCTCCACAACAGCAATGTGAAAACCATATTTTCTGTTTTGATGGTCTTGGTTGAGGGATAAGTGTTGACCAGGAGAACTCTCTGCTTTTCAAGTGGTGCCATGGGATCTTTTGTATCCATTTGACCACTTGGGTACCTCACTGTTTCACAGATGTGCCAGACTAGCAGCTGAAATCAGTGGAATGGAACTTAAGTCAAGAACCTTTGCATTCAGATGTCAGAGTTTGTTCACGCTGTTATCTAAGCATCATAAATCCATAATTAGCTTGATCACTAGCCAGCTCCGCAACCCCACATCGCAGCCTCACCGACCCCCCACAGCTTGATCACTGGCCCCCGGGCGTGTCCGGGTCAATCTCGTCCCCCACCCCCACCCTCCGGCCCGCCTCAAAATTCGCCTCCCCCACTCCCCAGCCGTCCTAACCTCCCTCTTCCGCCCCCAGCCTAAACCCCCCGGCAGGCGACCCCAATCACCAGCCCTATTTGCTGGCCTCCTTCCCTCTGTCACCCAGCCCAACTGCACAGTAGCAATGGGATCTCCCACCAATCTCCATCCCCAGAGGCCACACCCCCATTAAGCCTCACCCCCTTGGCACTGCCCAATCTCCATTGAGCAGTGCAAAGGAGCCCCCTTGGGCATAGCCACTTTGCCCTTTGGGCAGCGCCAGGGGCCATGCTGGCACTGCCAAGCTGGCAATGCCCAGGGGGCACGACCCTTACCCCCCCCCCCCCCCCGACCTCCTTGCAGGCCTCAATGGCCCCCCTTCACTCCTGTGGGATCAGGCCACCAGTTCCCCGCGAGTGGGGAGCTATTGTAAACCCCGCTAGAGTGAAACACTCCTGGTGGGGAGGAGAGGCTAGCATTCATTCCTTCCTTCCTGGAGCTGCTAATGAAATGTAAATTGTATTAAAATAAGGATTAACATAAATTGTATCCGAGCCAGAAATTGGAGCGGAGTTGACGGGTGGCAGAAATCCGGAGACTTATGGAGGCTGCGGCCTACAGCTGGAAGCCCGCTAAACATCCTCCGCTTGAGTCTCCCTGCTGGGAGAATCGCTCCCAAGATCTTTATAGGCAACAGACTTCAGGGGCGACATTTTACGGCCTCGAGACTGGAAAAGCCCGCCTGAGGTCAACGGACCTTCCCAATGACAGCCCCTCTCCTGCTCCAATTCCCATGGTGGGTGAGGCGGTAGAGTTCCAGAAGAAATGTTAGTTCAGGGTAACATCGTTTTAAAACTTACCTGATTAGGTTCAAGATATGCATCTTTTTAGTTACTTGTTGTAGGCAAACGTTAAAAATAATTAATATAAATGAGTAGTCAGTGGTGTAGTAAGTTTTAAAATAACAAAATAGGGGCCTGCTGCAAGAACTTCTGAAAGATGAATGATTCCTTTTAACAGTGTAAGCAAAACAACTTCAAGGGATAAATAGATTGAAATACTGTGGTATGTTCATTATTTATTAGTGCATTAAATCAAAATGACAATCTCTACTTAGTTCTGTGTAAGAACCTATTTAAACCCTTTGCACATTATCTTTGGCCTATACTTTTGCAAAGTGACTTCTTGCCTTTCCACTCCATTAGATTCAAGTTATCAATATGATCCGAAGAGGTGTGGGCAATTTATTTATGATTAAGTTATGCAGGAATTTTAATTTTCAGGCTGGAATGGTTTATCTGTCCAAAAAATGTATTTCCATCAGTGAGGTTGTGTCTTGTCAGGCGTGAGTAGTTAACTAAACTAATGGCTTTTCCATGCAAGTTGGTGACTGTATAACTAATTATCTAAATTATGTAGCTTTTTAAAAGAATGATGTGGTCATATTTTATCGATGTTGTATTAATTACAGTTAGCTGTCATAATTTTGCCTTTTGTGTGATTCTCCTGCCAACCTGGGGAGACAAAATCAAAGATTCAAGCCAATATATCATTTCCTTTTGTAACCTTTTAAGCTGTTTATTGGCAGTTCTCCCAGTGACTTCAATCTTCTGAACTGATCCTTAGTGCGGTCTTCCAATTTAGGTGCGTGTACGTGGAGGTATTACAAGCACAAAGAGTTGAGAGCTACTTGTGGCTCAGAAACTGTGATTCAAGTTGTAATAATCTATATGTAAATAATGGAAGGGCACTGGAGAGCACATCTTGCTCAATACTAGCAAGGAACCAAGAGAATTTCCAAGGTTAAAGACGTGAAACAAATGTTCTAACTGAAGGCCTCACCGAACAACGCTAAGTTTATTGTGCTAAGTCCACCACAGTGTTTGCTGTGAAGAATTTTGAGATTATTTGAAGGTGCAGTGTTTGCTGAAAAGCTGGTGCACAACTCCCATAACTGCTGACATCAAAGATGCTTTGACCTATTTGATAGTTCTGCGAGTTTTTTTTTAAGTCACAAAGCTGTCATGCCTAGCATCTAAGCCTTCAAGTAAATATGTGTGTTTATCTGTCAAAACACACCTGCATGACCAGATTCAAACTTGAGCCTTGAGTCAGAATCAAAGTATCTTTGATTGCTATTTAAAATAGAATCATGAATGACATTTACTGCTCAGGGGTCCACCATGCAAAACACACTGTCAATTTACTACTGTTAAGCATCAACCATGTAATATCTTGAGCACAAAAATCTAGACTGACACTCCAGTGGAGTACTGAAGGCATGTCTATCAGATGAGATATCAAACCAAGGCCCTGTCTCCTCTCTCTGGTGGATGTAAAAAGATGCCATTTCAAAGAAGAGCAGGTAACATATCCCCTACGCCCCTCAATCAATATCAGAAATATTGATTATTTACACTGCTATTTAAAAGATCTTCCTGTATGCCAATTGAGTTTCATTTTTCCATATTATAAAGTGAATTCACTTCAAAAATACTTAACTTATCATAAAGCACTTTGGGCCGTTCTGAGATTGGGAGAGGTATTATAGAAATGCAAGTCTTCCTCTCTTAATATCTCCATGCAATTAAAATATTTACATAGGAACATAGGACTTTGGAGCAGGAGTAGCCCATTTGGCCCTTCTAGACTACTCCACCACTTGGTAGGATCATGACTGATCTGGTTGTGGATCTCAACTCCATTTATATGTCTGCCCCCCATAACCCTTGACTCCAGTGTCAATGGAAAGTTCAACTCACCCGGTGAATAAACTCAATGAATGACACAACTTGTGCTAATTTCTGGAGAAGTGAATTTCACATACCTCTTTCACATAAAAGAGAGAACTCTTATTCTTAAACTGCATCTCCCAGTTTTAGTCTTTCTCAGAAGAGGAAACATCCTCCCAATATCCACCCCATCACATCCACTCACGCTCCCCCCCTCCCCCCCCCCACCCTCCCCTCACCTGTCCCCATGTTTGATATGTTTCACTAAGATCACTTCTCATTCTTTAACTTCAATGGGTATAGGCCAAGCCTATTCACATTGTAAACTTTTCATTTCAGGAAAATGTCAAGTGGACTTTCTTTGAATTGCTTTTAATGCAATTATATCTTTTTTTAAATAAGAAGACCAAAACTGTGCACAGTGCTCCAGAAGTGGTCTCACCAAAGCCATGTACAACTGAAGTAAAAATCTCTTACTTTTATTTTTCATTTCCCCTTGTAGTAAACATCAACATTCCATTTGCTTTCCTAATCATTCTACTTTTTTGTGATTTATGTACCAGGATAGTTGGATCCCTTTCTACCTCAGAGTTGTGCAAACTTCTCACCATTTAAATAGCATACGGCTTTTCTCTTCTTCCTGCCAAAGTTTACATTTTCCAACATCATACTCCATTCATCAAGATTTTTCCCACTTACTCAAACTGTTAATAATATCTTTGCAAACTTTCTACCTCCTTTCAACAATGTATTTTCTTACCTATCTTTGTGTTATTGGCATATGTAGCCATCATACGTTTCGGTTCCTTCATCCAGTGACATTGATTATAAGTGGTTCAGACCCCAAAACTGAATCTGTGGCACTACATTAGTTACTAGCCCCCATTATCTGCTTTCTGTTAGCTATCCAGTCTTTTATCCACACCAATATGTTACCCACTACACCATCTGTTCTTATCTTGTGTAGTAAACTTTAATGTGGCTCTTATCAAGTGCCTTTTGGAAATCTACGCACACCATATCTACAAGTTTCTCTTTATCACCTTGCTGGTACTTCCTCAAAAAAATCTAAACAAGTAGAATTCTTCCTTTGAAAAGGTATTCCATTTGCTATTTTTCATTCCACTGGGATCCTTCCAGAATCAAATGAATTTTGGAAGATTATAAACGATGTCTCTACTATCTTTGCTGCCAATTCTTTTAAGACCCTAGAATGTAGATAATCTGGAAGTCTAATAGTTTTCCCAGTACCTTTTCCCTGCTGATGGTGATTGTTTTGAATTGATCCCTCCAATTCACCTCTTGATTTTCTGGTTTCTTTGGCAAGTTTTCAAAGCCTACCACAGTGAAGACAGAGACAAAATACCTGTTCAATGCCTCCACTTTTTCCTTGTTTACCATTATCAATTCTCCAGACTCATTCTCAAGAGGGCCAGTGCTAGTTTTAGTTACTCTTTCCCTATTTAAATGCTCGTAATAACATATGCTCTCTGTTTTTATATTAATAACCATCATCCTCTCATAGTCTACTTTCTTCTGCATTTTTTTTTAGTCATTCTTTGCTCGTTCTTATATTCTGACCAATCTTCTGACCTGCTGCAAAATGTTTGCCGATTTGTACGGTGTTTCTTTCAATTGATAACTTTAACTCCCTTGTTTAGCCAAGGGCAATGCATCCTTCTCAAAGAGTCTTTCTTACTGGGATAAATCTTTGCTGAGGGTTATTAAATATCTCCTTAGAAGTCTGCCTCTGATCTACACTGCCACTGTAACTGCACCTTTTAACCTAGTTTCCCAAAGGAAGGCATTATAAATGCCAGGAAAAATGACCTTTGAAAATTATGGTTCTGATGCAATGTCTGCAAAATTTAGTGTGAGTTCTGCATTAGATTTGATCTAGACCTTATCAAGCTTGGGAAAGATTGATACTTGCACTAGCAGTAAATGCTTCATTTTCTAATTTTGTTGTTCCTCTTCAACAAGCACATGGACTTTGTGACTTTACTTATATGCAATTATGCTTAAACTGGTTCAATTATTAAAATGGATAACTGGGTTTACCATGGTGCCAATATCCATGTAAGGCAATGGTTCATAATAATAGTGTGCAAGAATTAATACCATGTCACTTAATATCAGTGAAGTTCTGATGACTTCAGGAATTCAGCAGGATGTAAGCATTAGAACAAACAGGCCCAGTCTGCCCCTTTTTGCCAAATCTATTGTTTGACGTTAAAAATATGTGGTGTAAATGTACTAAGCATGTGTGATGTACTTGGGTTCAGCCTCATTTCAAACCATTAGAAATTTTATCTTTCCATTCCAAGCGCAAACTCATTCCTGCGCAGGGAATGACAAACTTTCAGCCTTTAACTGGTCTCTGTTTCCTGGCTCTTGTTAGATAATCTGTGTGTAAGTTTTCTCAGAAACCCTTTCCATTTCAAAGCTCATCTTCGTGACAATATGTATCACATGGGCCTTGTATCCAGGTAGAAAAGCTGATTAACTATTCTTTGGATCCCAAGTCTTTCCTGTTTTAGAAATAAATGGACAGTGCAAAATAAAACTGTTTACAAAACAACAATTTCCACACCTTCCTGGGATTCGGAAGACTCTCACCAAAGCCTTGTACAACTGAAGTAAAACTCTCCTACTTTTATTTTTCATTTCCCCTTGAAGCAAACATCAACATTCTATTTGTTTTCCTAATCATACTACTTTTTTGTGGTTCATGTGCCAGGATAGTTGGATCCCTTTACAGTCTAACCACTGTAAACACAAATGCTGCAGCCATTGTCTCCAAGCGTGAATGACTTACATCCCTCCAGCAAAGCAACCTGGGCCTCCCATTGATCTTTAAGGACTGTGCCATTCAGGCCTGTGGTCAGGCAGATTCAACAACAGTTCACATGACCTCCTTAATTTTACCTAAAATTAAGTACGCTATCCCAAAAATAACAATCTTATACACCTTGTATTTATAATTTTACTCTAACTTTCTATTCCAGACATTAACAAAGATCAGATCAAAATTGGTACAGAATCTCATAGATCAGAAATTCACTTTGAAGGACAGTGAAAGAGAAGTGAAGGGCAGCATGGTGGAACAGTGGTTAGCATTGCTGCCTTACAGTGCTAGGGAGCCAGATTTGATTCCCGGCTTGGGTCACTGTCTGAGTGGAGTTTGCACATTCTCCCTGTGACTGCATGGATTTCCTCCAGGTCCTCCAGTTTCCTCCCACAGTCCAAAAGATGTGCTGGTTAGTGCATTGGCCATGCTAAATTCTCCCGCAGTGTACCCAAACAGACTCTGCAGTGCAGCATAAAGGGATTTTCATAGTAACTTCACTGTGATGTTAATAAAGCCTACTTGTGACATGAATAAATAAATTTTAAACTTCAACTGAGGTGTGGAAAAGTGAAGGATAATCATAAGTGAAATAGATTTGATAATTTGATAATGACATATTAAAACTATATTTAACCTACTGCCCTTTTCCCCTCTCCTCTTCTCATGGTGCTTATCCTTATTGTACCAGGAGACCATAGATAATGGTCTTCCTGAACCTTGCTTAAGTGTCTGTCTTTATACATGAATTCTCTCAGAGAACGTGATATGATGAGAAGGACAATGCAGTCCTGTCCTTATTCAATGTCCAGACAGGCCTGTTTTCAGCAATATTTTCAGGATTACAGCCAGATTCGCAGTCGATTTTCCTCCCCTGTGTCATCCAGGACTAATTATAAAGCTTCTTCCCCCTGCCTCAGCAGTAACTAGCTAGCTCTGATTGATTTGATTTCTTACTATCTGCCTGTCTGAGCCATGGGGATCAAGGAGTGGAGGAGGAGTTTCACCGAATATTCTCTCGTTACTATTATACTATGAGATGTCTTTCCCAAAGTGAATCTGCATCATATTGAACCTTCTGAAGATTAAATATTAAATTGACGATTTCCTACACCGTATCATAGCATTATAATTTTGCAGCATAGCAGGTGTTTTGATATCTTGCAACCACATTGACTTTTACTGAGCTGTCTATTAAATTCATTTTGTCTTTCCTTTTTAAACTCTGTTTTATTTCTTTGTGCTTCAAATGTTTATCCAGTTTCTGTATAAAAGCTATAATGGATTCCGTCATTTTTCTGATAGAGCCACAATCAAAGAACAAAGAACAATACAGCACAGGAACAGCCCCTTCAGCCCTCCTAGCCTGCACTGATCATGTTTATCTATCTAAACCAACTGCTTACATTCCTCTATTCCCCCTTTGTTCATACGCCTTTCAAGATAAGTTTTAACTGTGGCTAACGTAACTGCCTCAACCACTTGGCAATGCATTCTAGGATCCCCCGCCATCCTTTGTGTAAAAAACTTCCCCCATACTGTTTTGTTTTAATTTTTAACATCTGCCTTTATTCTTGTGTTGACGATCTCAGATATATGTCCTCTAGTTACTAATCTAGTAGCTAATAAAGTGACTGATGAGTGATTCATACACTTAGTTTCAAACTTCAGCTGTCTCAGAAGTGGTATGATTGAAGAGCTTACTTACTATGTGCTGTCATCGAACCAGAATATTTAAATCTTCCCCCCGCCCCCAGGTATTTTTCCCCTTGTGTGACCAACAGAAGACAGAGGGGGCGATCTTACCAAAGCAATTCTAAGTCCAGGACGTGCAGGAAAATAGGAGAGTTTTTCGCCTTTTGGGCAAATTCAATCCAGAATTTTACGCACTTAGTGCATGAAAAAAAGGGCCAAACCATTTCTCACCTGTAGGAGGAGGGGGCAGGGCTAAAATCACTAACCAGCCTGCTACAGCAGCAGAGGGTGTAATTGCGCACCTTCTGTGGTTGCACATGCGCAATGGCAACCAGCAGAGCCTTGACAGGTCTGAGAGAGAGAGAGAGAGAGAGCAGTCAGGCCTCTTCAGCTGCATCTGGCTTCGACCCAACCCCCCTCCCCCCCACCTCTCCCACTAGTAATCGTGAGGGCCCATGGCAGATCTCGAGCCCCACACCGCCCGAAAATATCCCCCAGTCCTCCCCCCCACCCCCCTCCCCCCCCAGACTGATCACCCTTGTGCCGCCGAAGCAATTGCAATGCAGAATAGCAGTGGGCCTCCCTCCCTTCTCCCCACCAATTGCAATGCAGAGTCACAATGGGCCCCCCCAACAGATCATGATGCAGAATGACACCAGGCGCAACTCCCCTCCCCCCCCTTCCTCTCCCATCGATCACGATACTGAGTCACAGTGGGACCTCCTACCTGATTGGCTTGTCCCTGCCCTTTCAGGCCCTTTCCCTGCCACTGCCTAGTGGGCAGTGCCAAAGTGCCCAGTAGGCACTGCCAGGATGGCACTGCCCAAGGGACAACCCCCTTGCTCTCCGCTTTCCCAGGGGAACTGAATGGACTCGGCTGTACCACCGAGGTCATCACAAGTGGTCTCCGTTTGTGGGGACCACACATGATTCTCCCCGGAAAGAACCTCTCCCGGCGATTCCTGGCAAGTGAATCCGGAATAATGCATCCTGGCTCATCAGTTACATTAAAATAAGTATTAACGTACATTTAAATAATTTATTCAGCCTCTCACTTGAAATGGGCAGGAGCCTAATCGCGCCAAATATCTAATGCTGGTAAGATCGCGTGAAATTGAGTGTGAACCTGATTTCTCAGCTCTTGTGCAATTCTAATTAAATTAAACCTTTTAATTTGAATTAAAAATGCCCCCAGAGAGTTGGCTCAGATTTCACTTGAACAAATCCTCTCTTTTTTAACATTTCAGGTTCCAATATTCAACATAAATATTCATTAGTTTCAACACTTGCTTTAACTTACTCAATTCCATTCGCTTAACTTCAACCTTAACTATAACTCATGTAACTTCATCTCTAATGCAAGTTTAACTTTAACTCTAACTCATTTACTTTAAGTTTGCCTAAAAACAAATAATACCTAGTAGAGTGAACTGCCCAGGACATCCCTTAGGTGTGGCTCTTTGTTCCTCGTGTTTCTTTGTTCTCTGAAGCTGATCTTCAGGGCACATGACATAAATGCAATTCTCAAGTTTCCGCTAAGGAAAAGACTCAAAGTTCCTCTTTTTATCTTAAACTTTGCACATTCTTCTAAGAAGTTCTCTGGCACCCAACCAATGATACCACCAGAAACTGAGCACAATGTTCGATTATAGCCAATGGAGTTATTCACAAACAATTCCCAAATATTTAAACCAAGTTGCTTTTAAGTCACATTGCTTCATCATGTATGGAATAAGGGAATAATCATTGGCTTTGGTCTGTCTTATACCCGTCCAAAAAACTATCCTTATTTGGTCAACACAGGAAGTGTCAGGTTACTTCTCCCAGGACAAGTCACGACTTGCTTCGGCCTCCTCTGATCTGCAACAGTGTTGAATTCAACGTGACCAAAATTCCCAGCATGCTTGATTTTAGCTCTTAATCATTCTCAGTGCTGCTGTTGCCATTGGCCACCAGGCCACAGTATGAAGATTTTGCTTTTAGCTTATAGCTTATGGTTCACAAATGTTAATAAGGATACCAAATGGGTACAAATGAACATAATTATGCAGCCATTAGATCGAATGCCTGATTACACTAATCAATGCTGTACTTATGTATTACTTTTTACCTCTGTGTAGCAATGAAAATAAAATTGGTTTGTGTTATTTTAGCCAAGCACTTCTGGTTAAAGATTCTGCTTTCATCTTCAAACCTTCTCTCATCAAGTTTTGGTGATAACATTCTGCTGACAGCTGTTAGGAAATGATATACAATTCTGAAAGTTCAAACCATGACATTTCTGTAATTAAAGATGTGTATTTGGCATGTGTCTGATATGTCCAAAGGTTTTCCCTGTGTTCACAGACTGAGAAACATGATGGTTTGCTCAAATTTCCATCTTGACTGACAAGCAACAAATGAAAAAGCACTTAAATATTTAGAAACACGTACAGTGGATTCCATTATCTCTTAGAAACTCGCATTCACGAAAAGAGCAATCCATCCCTCAGAATAAAATGTGAGAAAAGCTTATGCATACTGACACATTTCCACTTCCCCCAACATGATTCCCTCTCTCCTTGCCTTTGAAGGACTGTGTAGACATGTTTATTTTCTCAAAATTTCTATATTCTTACCCATTCCCAGCAGTCACAAACCCTTTATTATGCTATTTTCTACTCATCTATTGTCATTGGCTTCCCATCAGCTACCAGTAAGCACCTGGAATTTTGCTGTGAATCTCAAGGTCTTGTTTAAGAATCATTATATCTGTATGATTTTCCCCAACCATAGCATACTGTGATCTCTGATGCTTTGTTCCCCTAGACTGCTGTGCATTCTTGATTTGCTCTGTACAAATTAGACTCTACATTAGAATTCCCAACAGTTCCCTTGAAGGAAAACAGAATGATTCCCACAAATGGCGTTGGCGTGTTTTTCAGGCTGAATCTTATGCCTCATTAGTATTAATTTTTATGCCCACGAGATTGATGCTGCACCTGCAGTGTCTTCCCTCTGATCTGTCTGCCCTGCATTGATTTAACTGCTGCAAGGACTGGGAGCTCCATATAAACAGCTCCCCAGGTTCACCAGCCCACCTGTTCCACAATGACTTCAGGGGATGGCAGCCATGAAGACCACACCTCATTTTTCGGAGAGGGCACTCACAAGGATGCTGGAGGGAATGGAGCAGAGGTAGGACACCCTCTGCCCCTGCTCCAGGAGACAGCCTTCTAGCTCTCCCTCAAAGACATTTGGGCTCTGAGTATGACCCAAGACGTAGCTGTCATGGACATTCTCCAGGAAATGGGGCACACACCTGCATGCCCATGGTCACTGGCATGTGATGACTGACAAGCTGCACATTGAGGGAGTGGAATCCCTTGCAGTTCATTAACGGTGGCATGTGGTGCCCTGCAGCGCGCAGGGCCACACAGATGCAGTCATTTAAACTTGCTCTTGGGGCAGCTTATTAAGATGGTGTAGCCCATGGCCCTGACGTCTTGGCTCGCTTGGTCCTGGTCTAAGTTGATATACATGTGAGCCCTCATGCAAAGGTACATTTGTGTGTGGCTGACTGGGAGATGGCCCCCAGATCGCCCGTGCTGCCCTTGGATGAACCATTCGCATTGAAATTCAGAGCGGCTCTGAGCTTAAGAGCCACGGGCAGTGGGTTCTCCCATTGTACATGGTGCTAGCTTTTGCAGGATCTGGCAGAGCTAGTCCATCTTCCTCTGCGAGAAGCAGCCCTCTACGACACTGCATCTCAGACACCTGCTGGTACGATGACCGATGTCGGAATACTCTCAGCCAGTGTTCACACATCTGTGATGCTGCTCCTAGAACAGTGTCAGGCCCAACCTCTCCTTCCTCCACGCTGGTCCTGCCCAGGCGCTGAAGCACGCTGCTCTATGACAATAAATCATCTTCCAGGCCATGCACTGTAAAGAAGAGAAAACCATAGTGAGCTATAAGGGTTCATGAGGAAATCCCGACCCTCCTTTCTGGATTTGTCTGGGACTACCACCCAATGGCAGCACACTCAGTCGGTCCTTTGACACCATCCCTCACACCCTCCACTCTGATGCTATAGCCATATGTCCACATTGTTCACCGTCAATCCAGCAGGATGCAGCGTGTAGACCCACTAGGATCTCAGTGGCACCAAACACCACATTCTCCCAGCCCTCAAGCAACCAACCCCCCCCCCAAAAGAAACCTGACGTCACATTAGCAGGCAGCCGAATGGCTACATGTGACCTCGCGATGTACCCATCATGACCTCAATTGAGTTGATAGACATCACCATCAAGCTTTGTATAGGAGCTCACATGAGTGTAATCTGTGTGATGTTGCAGCCCTTCTGGTCATGCCAGTCCAATGCTTGGGACGAAAGCTGTCAAAAAAAATGTCCTCTAATAAATGCCTGTGCTGTTAGGCTACAAAGCATTTATTGGCATAACCATCAGTAAAGGGAGGCCAGGGTGTCTGTTCAGCCAATTGTCTTGCTATTGTGGCAGATAAGGCACGGCTGAATCATGCAAGGCCAGCAATTACTATATCCAGCACTTTCCTAGAGAGCATCTGTTTCTCCCAGGTCACAAGAGGTGCAGAGCTGGGCAGCCTTCCATGACCCATTGAGATCTTCTGTTACACGCAAGCACCCCTGACAATTGGTTTGGAACTGCCAGACTGCCTCTCTCCTTTGTCCTCTCACTGCTGCCCAAGTGTGGGTTCTAATGACATTGCAGTCATTCCCGTCACCCCTCCCCATCTCCAAGCTTGAGGTCCTTCCGGCTCCATGAGGAGAGGCACAGCCCATTCCTGAATCCCCCATTACAGCCCAGCCTGTCATGGACCCCACCCAGCAACTCACAATCATTCCCACCAACTCCCCCGCCCAGCCCCTTGCTGTAATGGTTAAAAACAGGAGATGGCTATTTATTAACAGGCACGACAGTAAAAAAATCTTGCGTAAGCACCAAACGCAAATACAAAGATAGAGGGAAGATACAAAGAACTATTATAGAGAAAGATAGTAATAATTATTGAAGAGAGTTTTTTTTCCCAGCTGTGATTAATGCTCCTGGAGATAAGCTAGCATGTGATAACATAGAGACAAGAGAAAAAAGGATGGAAAGATACCTCATTATTAGACTTGTCAGGACTAGAAAATTACATCAAAATTAAATTCCTATATTGAGTGCAAAGAGGAGTTCACCGTGTCTCACTAATAGTGAAGTTTGAGGATTGATATGGTGAAGTTTGACTCTAGGATGTACGTGTGTGGTATAAGGGAGTTTCCATTTCTTCACACAGATTTCGCAACAATTTCACAATTTATGCCTTAAGTGTTACAGCACTGGATTACTTCACGAGCTATTATCCATCTGATTTTGTTTCATGTGTTTTTGGGAGGGGTACTAAAAGACAGAGCTCTCTTTGTGCTCTCGTAAAAAATATCCAATTGTTAAAAAGCCTAATATGAGAGTATGTTTGTGGGTTGAGAAATGCTAACTGGGGCAGGTTGAAATTAGTGACAGGCCTGCAAACAAATTAAAGGAACATATGATTGCATGGGTTGTTAGTTACCGACCGTTAAGTCTTAAAGGGGGATGTTCAAGCAAAATATAAATTTCAAAAGCGACATTTCTCTGGGCAGATTAATCTATAGTTCCTGTTGCCATTTGTTTTATTTTCTTTTTCCCTGCACTTGTTTAAATAGTGTTTGTAATACACCAATGCGTGAATTGTTCAAATTCCACCAAATCACCCATACAGTTGCACAATGGCATTTTGCTGGCAGTTCATTTACAGTAAATTCCTCTGCAATCAATAGTTCCAGGGTGAGGGAGGAGTTCTTATGTTTACACGATCTAATATGTGTTCTTAGAATCATAAATCTTAAAATGTCTACAGTGCAGAAGGAGGCCATTTGGCCCATCAAGTCACACCAACCACAATCCCATCCAGCCCCTATCCAAGTAACCCCTCCACATTTACCCTGCTAATCCCTGACACTAAGGGACAATTTAGCACGGCCAATCAACTTAACCTGCACATCTTTGGAATGTGGGAGGAAACTGGAACACCTGAATCCACGCAGATACGGGGAGAATGTGCAAACTCCACACAGACAGTAACCCAAGGCCGGAATTAAATCTGGGTTCCTGGCACTGTGAGGCAGCAGTGTTAACCACTGTGCCACCATGCTGCCCAAGACTACAATTTCTAATCTTGCTAATTTAGGACAGTGTTGACCTATAGCAATCACTGGTAGGCCACTGGCTATGGCAACAGTGTTTTAGGAACAGGCGTTAATTTTAGAAAACTATGTACATGGACTCACATAATAGAGATAAATGTATTTTATAAGTATATGAACTTAGCAAATATCTGTCACCATTCAATCCAAAACATGCCTTCTTACTCTTCCCACAAAATTTAGACTTCTGGCATCAATTTAGCAGATTCTGCACACCATTATACAGCTTTAGGCTTTTGTGCAGAGATTGCAAGCAGTTCTTCAAATTGGCTGGGGTGATTGCTTAGAATATTGGCTCACACAATGAAATGTGTGAGACCCCTCCTGTTGTTCACCCAGATTACAATAATAGAGTTGGCCACATTGACAGTGCACTCCTCATATAGTGGGTAGAATTTAATAGTTGATGTGAGGGCCTGTCCACCAGCTAGAAAATGGGTAGTAACCATCCCTTGGCCATTTTTGTTAATGGCAAGGGGGTGGGGCCTACAGGGATAGGGGGCCTACTGAGGGGGCAGATCAATGGTGGGGATGGGGAACTGCAACGGATTGGTGGGAGAGGGAGGGAGGAGGTGATCAGGGCTGCACATTGGGGGAGAGTTCTGTGGGGGGCGTAATATGGGTGATGTTGGGCTGCATAAGGTGGGGCGTGGAGGAGGAGAGGTTGGGATTGCCCATGAGGAGGTTGGCCCAGGTGGAGGTGCCAGTAGGCCAGTGATTGGGGGAGAGGCATTGGGTAGACCAGTGATCGCAGGACAGGGGGGTGTTGGGAAACAATAAGCCAGCGACTGGGAGACCGACAATGGGGCAGCCAGTCTACATGTGCCGATCTCCCCATTGACAGATTGGTGCACAGAGCATCGGAGATTCGTTCCACTAGGTACCTCCAAAAAACAGATGGAAAGTCTCCCGTTTTCCCATTTGTTGGGTATTTAGTTTTTTTGGAAGAATCCCGGCCAGTGTTTCTGATGTTTGTATGCTGCTAACATTCATCAGTTACACATGCATTAGACACCCTTTCAGCGAGTAATCAATATGCAAGTGTTCAACGGTCAGGAAACACTCACACACTTTCCTTTTTTTGTCTCACCATTTTACCAATAAATGCATAAAAGTACTGATGAGACATTGACTCATATTTCCCACGCTGGTGTCTATAACTATTTTTGTATTTACTAATCAGGAATGCAATTAGCCATATCTGGATTCCCAATTAACGACAATGGCTAAAGTATTGAATAACCCTGATTTAGAATTACAGTTGCTATAATAAAATGTGAAAATGGAATATAAAGAACATCACATTTAAGTGGATAATAAACTCCAGCATAATCTTCGTGCAATCATAAAAGCAGGAAACAGGACGGTAACTGCTGGTTGCTACTATGATATTGCTATGGAAACAAGCACAATTTTTGCTCCAAGTGCATCCAGATGGTTGGCTGCGAAGAGGCAGACACTTTTCTCAG
Source organism: Carcharhinus amblyrhynchos (assembly GCF_965287045.1). Taxonomy (NCBI): domain Eukaryota; kingdom Metazoa; phylum Chordata; class Chondrichthyes; order Carcharhiniformes; family Carcharhinidae; genus Carcharhinus; species Carcharhinus amblyrhynchos. The sequence goes on from NC_137336.1 coordinate 45,942,361, forward strand.
ATACTTCCTCAGATGAGGCCGAAAATGTATTTTTAGCTTAAGTTTCCTCCTCTGTCGTTGTAATTCTTATAATTCTTCCTCTTGGAAGAGGCTGCAGCAAGCTCCATTGGCTTCATTTCTGTCTTTTAGACTTGTTTGAAAGGAAAAAATCCTTTTCTTACTCTGCAATTATGCCAAATTGTATATCATTACAAAAATTATAACCTTTTTTAATGTTGAAGTAGATTTCTTTCTGTAAATTATACTGCAGGACAGGAGTATCCAAGCTTTTATTTTCACAGGCCACACAGTTTCATGCAATGAAACCACAATGGTCAAAAAAGTTTCAGATTACGTTCTTGTTGATTTGCATTTTTCAATCTTTCAACACTAATTGACCTTGGAGTTCTGATTTATGATTTATTTGCCAACAATGTCGCAGCTCTTTCCATCTTGAACCCAAAATTCAAAGGACAAACCATTGCGTAAGCAATCTGAATGCAAACATTACTGAATTACCTGCTGTTCAGAATCACATGTGAGGGTTCAGGAGGCAATGTTTGAACATACTTATTAATGGGATAAATACATGGGAGAGCCAATCTTACTGAGTTTAGGAATGAGAATTTTTAATGCATTAAACAAATAAAAAATAATGTGTTAGAAGTCTGCATCTTTTTAGTTTTTGCTAACTTTTTAAAAAATAGAGTTTAGAAAAAATCACAAACTCAACCATCTCACCCATAGTTACATTATTCTTCCCATTCAGAATATTGTCCTCTGTTGTTGCTATTGCCACGTGAACCTTTGTCTCAGAGGTTTTCAAGTATAGTTAGCACCAAAAGGAAAACATGGGCGTCGGCTATATTTAGTAAATCTCTAACCCTTCCAAGCCTCACTCAGGATTGCTAATGTATAGAAATCTACAGTGCAGAAGGAAGCCATTCAGCCCATCGGGTCTGCACCAACCACAATCCCACCCAAGCCCTATCCCCATAACCCCATAAATTTACCCTAGCTAATCTCCCTGACACTAAGAGGCAATTTAGCATGGCCAATCAAGCTAACCTCCACACACTTTGGAGTGTGGGAGGAAACCAGAGCACCCGGAGGAAACCCACGCAGAAGCAGGGAGAATGTGCAAACTACACACACAGTGATCTAAGCTGAGAATCTCACACAGAGTCGGCACTTTCAGTAATCAGTACATTCAGTAATTCTGTTCTAGAATAACAAATGTTTTCATCACTTTGGTGGGCTAAATGTAATGGCGCATTCTGTTAACTTGACTCATATCAGTTATTGCTGAATATTTTCTTCTCATCATTGCTTTGCTTGAATAAGAACTTCCTAATGAATTCAAAATGGAGGACCTCTGGGGGAAAGTAACCATTATACTTAATAATTAAATTGATGTTGGACTTTGTATAATTTGAATACAATTAACCTTCGTCTACACTGTTGTCTCAGCAATCTCACTCTGATGCACAAAGGACAGCTGCCAGAATGAACAGATCCAGTAAACAAATAGCTTCCAGTTCATCCAAATATTTATACAGTCCTTGCAACTAAACAATAACTGTACCAAATATGTTTCACTTTTCCCGACATAGTGTCCAAGATTTCAGAAAATGATTCTATGGAAGAAGATACAATCAGTTAAATATGTTGGAGCTATTGTTGTAAGAGTGCAGGATTTGCGAATAGAGATCATGATCCCATTTACTGAATTGTACATCACAATCACACTGTCACAAAGGCGAGAAGGAAGTCCAAAGACATTTCAAAGAGCTATGAGTTCATAAGGAATAAAACTATTAATGTCTCCTTCTCTATGACCACACACATGTTATCTGATATATGCATCACATCAACATTTTATTTATGCATATATTGATGCTGCTGCAAATATATTTGGGGGCTGGGGTTTCAGTAGCCCTGCTTGCTGCTAGCAGGAATCCCGATGTCCAGCTGAATGGTTCATCAGGGCTAAAATGGGGATTGCCACCAGGTGTCAAAGCATTTCCAATTCACCTGGCCTGCTCTGCCAGTCCTGATCAGATTTCCAATCAGAGAGAGTGGGAGCCTAATGATTGTTCCCAAGTGTTGAGTTAAATGTCATTAGTGGGCTTGAAGCCCAGTTCAGTGCCCTAGTACCATTCACCCTCTTCCCAAGTAGGAACTGCACTGGTGGGCTTTGGTGTTGGTCATAACCAGTGTGGACCTGGCATGTTGAATCCTGGAAGTGGGAAGGGGGGTTAAGGAGGTAAGTGCAGTGCCCATGTGCTCCTCTAACGCTGCCAGGCTACAGAGGATGGGTCCCTCAAAAGTCCTGGGGTTTGAGTGGGCACAGGCTTGGAGTGACTTTGGCATTTCCTCCTGATATGTGATTCTAGTGGCTAGAATGCCCCTTCTAGTGTTAGGATATCTGAACATCATGCTTGGCCTGGTGATTTCAGACATCTCTCTATCAAAGTCTTCAATTTGGTCAATGGACTGTAAGAACTTTGAAGTGGCCTGGACACTTTAATCTCCATGCTTTTTGGACATCTAGCACTCTTTCAAATCACAGCAGCACTCCATTCTGCTAAAGAGATTCCCCTTTCTCTCTGACAGAAGCTGCAGGTGTGGGAAGACCCCTTTCAAGTCCTCTGACTGACAGGAGAAGCAATTTTCACTGGGGATGGGGGGGTGGAAGGGAGGATTTCCTTCGCCACAACTGCCCCTCAGCCCCATATTTTTAAACTGCACTTATGCCAAGTCTCAGAGCCTTCCTAGAAAGCACAAATGCTTGTAAATCCTTTGAACTTCTTTGCTTTCCTCTGAAAAACTTTGTTTTCATTCAGTTTTATGCTGCAGTCTAGCAAGACTGCATTGCTTGACAGCTTAATGGTATTTGCACAGCATGCAGTGTTTATATTTCCCTTTCTTTGCTTTCATTTTATTGTCTCAATGCAAACACTTTTCTTCCCCCATCTCCCACACCGGACCGTCCATCTCTTGATCTTAAGGTTGCTACAGCTTGTTGCAACCTCTCCTGGATATAGTTTCATATCCAATGCAGTGTCTTTGTCCTTATTTCTGATGAAGGGTCAGATGGTCTTGAAAAAATGGACGGGACTTTCCACCCACCCACCCCCTCATCACAGCGCTTTGTTGGAGCCAGTAATTCAAATGACCTCCATAACTCACGCATGCACAAAACCCCGGCCTGACTCCAGTCCTGCCCCTGCAAAAATGGGAAATAGCATATTTGGAGACAGGACTTTAAAAAACTGGGATTCGTCATGTTGGAGAGCAAAAGCCTCAGGCGTAACCAGAACCGCTCCATCATAGTGAAAATCTGGGCTGCAGTGTAATCTTATTTCTGTGGCACCATTTTAGTAAACTTAGACTGTATCCTTACTGTTTTTGTTTCTTTGCTATAGTGCGTATGCAAAGCTGCACAGAATGACCCAACTACTTCAAATGAAGTTTTGTACAAATTCAGCATTACCTTCCTTGTTTTTATTAAGGATTCTGTTTGTCATTTTAACACCTTTAATAACCTGTGTGTGCACTGAAATCCCAGTACTTAAACCAAATTATAAGATAATGTTCCTTCCCTTCTCCTTCCTTCCAGAATGACTTCACCACTTTTCTACATTAAGCTACATCTGTCATTATCCACCCACGTTCCTGCCGTTTGTGTGACAATTTTTTGACGCTGCCAGTTTGATCTCACCAGCATAACTTCTGTAACGTTTCCACAGTTCTTAAAACGAGGTCATAGAAACAGTCCCATGTTAGACTTCTGTGCAATTCCCCTCCTTATTTGTCTTCAGTCTGAGAAACTTTTGCCACTGGCCTTTGGTTCCTGTGCTCCGACCTCAGAACCTTTTTGGAAATTGTGTCACATAGTTCCAGACAGCTCCTCATTCTCTGTCTGCACTGTAGTTTCATCCAACATCCTGCTGTTAGGGCTGCTGAGTATTGGCAGCATTTCCTGTCATTATTTACCTTTATCTTGATCATTCTCTTCGTGTAATAAATCTGAAAAAAAACCTTTTTACTTGTCTTCACATTATTCTTTCTAACTCCCTTGGCCTTTCGATTCCCCCATTTTATAACTCTCTTGGCTTGTTTACACATTTGTCCTTTTGCTCTTATTATGTGCTGTGCCCGCCCCACACTGTCCCCCCGCTCCGGGCAGGCGGCAGTCAGGATTTTTTCCAGATACCAATCCCACCACTGAAGGTGGGGAGGAGGGGGGCAGAGTGGAAAATAATCACTTGCTGTCATTTTCATGGTTGCGCCCCAATAATTGGCCTGCAGGCGGGCTCACCATCTACTTAAGGTTGGTAGCTGGACCCTCCAGACTGGACAGTGCATCAGAGGCCTTTCAGCTTGAAAGGAGCAGCAGACTGCAATCGAGGGTAAGTGAAGGAGAGGGTATTTCGAGATGAAGGAACCCTCGCTCCAACTTTTTAAAAACCTTCAATTAAAAAAATGGATTTTTGCGTCATGGCTGCTGCTGTGGAGGGCTGAAGAAGAGCCGTCTAGAGGGCGACCTCTGGTTGCTTCTCCACCCTAAAAATGGCCCAGAGGTGGGATGAAGCTGGAGTAACAGCAGGGCTATTTTTCACCTCCCAGCCCAACCCCAATGTGGATTCAAAATTCTAAATGTTTCTTTGATAGATTTTAATTTGTTGTAATTTCCTTGTTAATCCACAGAGCTACATACAGGCTTTTATGTAATCCCTCTCCCTCACTGATGTATCATTTGCTTAAACATTTCCTTTGGCGATTTGATTTGCGAAACCTTCCTTCTATTTAATTTTGTTCAGGTCCTTTTATACTTTGCTGTAATTTTTCTGGTGAAGTTTCTTGCTCTCAACTTTTTAAAAAACTTTTCTGTTTTTAACTTAACTATATTGTGGTCACTGCCTTGTAAATATTCCCCTTTTACAGTGAATTCTTAGCATTTAATTTATTCTTCATCAATGCATTTATACCACCGGGGGCAATGTGAATATTAAGTATCAGCAAAATGGGTCTGAGCTAAAATGTAAATACTCATGTCTGCATACTTTGGATCTGTAATTTCAGATTTACATCTGTGGATAACATTTAACTCAAGTGCAAAGTTTATCCTTCCAACTCTTTTGACTGTGAAAAAGGATAACATCAAGATTTAAGGCTTGAAGCAGGAACACTGCAAGGCATGCTGACATTTACCTATTACTTTGAACAGCAGAGGATGCCATAGCAACTCAGTGGCCAAAATAAGCAGGCACTTTGTGAAAAGATAAAAGCAAAATACTGCAAGTGCTGAAGATCCGAAACAAAGACTGGAAAAACTCATCAGGTTTGGCAACGTCTGTGGAGAGGGAAACCAAGTTAATATTTTGAGTCCGTATGACTTCAGAACTGGAGAGATAGAAATAAAATTTCTATTAATTTCTACTTCTCAGTTCCTCAGAGACATGCAGACTTGAAACGTTGACATCTCTTTCCACAGACGTTGCAAAATCTGCTGAGCTTTTCCAGCAATTTCTGTTTTTACTTTGCAAAAAGAAACAGTTGAAAAGGCTTGATTAGCTTAGTAAATAGAGAAGTAAGAAATGAACTGAACTATTTGTGTTTAGTTCAAATAAATCAGTAGAGTTACATCTATATGCATGTGATCTTGCCTGAAAGAAAGATGTGATTATGTCATGATGTGCATCATAAACTCCCTGCATAGATAGCAGCTTAAATAGTTTAAAGTTTATTTATTAGTGTCACAAGTAGGCTTACATTAAAACTGCAATGAAGTTACTTTGACAATCTCCTAGAAGCCACACTCCAGCGCCTGCACTGAGGGAGAATTTAGCATGGCCAATGCAGATACAAATTGTAATTGCAATTGTAATGTTGGTGTAAATGTACAGCTTGACTATCTTGTGAAACATTCACGGGTTACAATCTTGTTCCTAGATGTGACTCTCAACAGTAAAATGTGGAATATCCTGACCTACTCCATCACACACAATTCCTCTGGAATTACTGACCCAACATTGTCATTTGTTTATTTTTCTGCTTTAGGCTTCAGACGATAGCAGTGCTGCACATTGCCAGCTGGTATCACAAGGTGTGCACCTCAGTGTAATACTTGATTACAGTGTAATCCTTGACTTGAGCTCTAACACTCACAAATCACCATTTCTTATCATTGCTCCAGCTGGAATTTATAAAGTATCTCTAAAGACAAAAATGGTGATTATTGATAGCATTATTGAAGCAACTTAAGATGGTTATTGAACTTAAGGGTGTGAGGCAGCTCAGTTGAAATGTTTGATAAAGGATAATTAACCTGGCAGAAAGGACTAGAGAAGCTTCTGGAATGTTATATTAGCCGAGAGTTCCAGAAATGATCAAATTGTGTGAGCTGCTGATGCATATACTCATCAGCATGATCCCTTCTTTATTGTTAATTCTTTCACTGGATATGGGCATCACTGGCGAGACCAGCATTTATTGCCCATTGCTAATTACCTGTGAGAAGGTGATGGTAAGTTGCATACTTGAAATGCCTGAGATGTAGATACACCCACTGTGCTGTTAGGAAGAGATTTCCATAACATTGACCCTAGCAACAGTGAAGGAATGATGCAATATTTTTCCAAATCAGGATGGTGAGTGACTGAAGGATAATCTCCAGGTGATAGTGCTCCCTGGCATCTGCATTTCTTGCAGAGGTTACTGCTCTGAACACAATACAGAGTTTAAAGTGACTAAAATCACCACAAATACATATCAATCCATGTTTCTACATCACAGGTACAATCGGCATGGCCCAATCACTCATAATAATGGATTTGAGGACACCCATTTTTACTAGTCTTTCTAATTCTGCCTCTACTTTAGGTCTAATTAGGTTTGGTACTGACCTAGCCTCTTGACTTGACTTTTATCTTCAATTTTAACTTGATTGAAATCTCCTTTCCCAACTCCCCATCAAAGAAAATGGCATGTTTCTTTAAAATCTTCAGTTGGCCTGCTTCGGAATCTGACATGAGAATTATCTCAGCCCAGTTTAATTTGATCTTTTCCAGCCAGGTTTTCCCCATTAATGTTGGATAGTTTCCTTTAACAATGTGCAGGGACGAGTCTGTGGTCTGTCCATTCTACTGCATGTTTACATCAATATGGCCCCTCAATGGAATGAATTTTCCAAAATAGATTTTTAATGTTATCTTTGAGGGTTTCAAAGCAATACATGTGGCTTTTCTTGGTAAACAGTTTCTGTTTCCAAGAAAACTGCTGCTCCAGTGTCCGCCTTCATTTTCACTGGTTGTCCGTCCAGTATAGGGGGTGACATAGCATTGGTTTGTTGCACCAGCAATAGCCAGTATATTCATCCTCTGACTGTGACTGTGGATTTTTTTGGACTCTTTTCGAATCACATAAATACTTCTCCCTCTCGGTTTTCCATAAAATGCATTTGGTTCCTGCTTCAAACTCGTCATTCCTTTCACCAACAAGCACATTCGATATGCCCTCCCTGCCACAATTTCTGCACTTTACGGGCGGGCTTTTACAGCCATGCTCAACAATGTCAGAAATTCTCGCTCAAGATCAACAGACATTTCTGTTGTCCGTTCTTCACCTGCTCCGATTCCGTGGTGGGTGAGGTGGTAGAATTCCAGTGTATGTCTCTGGTGCATGCCCAGTTTTTGCACATGGATGGCAATCTCGCACCTGTATCTGTGTTCAAGTCTCAGCCAACATTTATGGATTCTAGTGCTTGAACTTAACTGCTGAGCTTCCTTGGCTGCCAATTTCATGGAGACCGTGACTTCTAAAGCCTTCTTTCACTTTAGGTTGCGTTCTGTTAACAACAGCTTTTGGATAGCTTAGTTTCTTAACCCACACGTTAGTTCGTCCCTAATGGTGTCGTTCAAGGTATCCCTGAATTCACAGTATTCAGCTAATATCTTCAGAGTAGTTGCAAACTGTGTGATTGATTCACCTTCTTGTTGGTTACGTTTATGGATCCTGAACCTCTCACTGATGACTAAAGGTTTAGGTGAGAAGTGGCCCTGCATCATTTCCATTATTTCATCACTGGCTTTCGAGCCTGGCTTTTCCAGCTGTACCAGACCCCTTATAAAGCTAAATATTTTCTCCCCCTATTGTGCTCAGAAAAGTTGAGACTACAATATCTACTGCAATTTTATTCCTTTAGATAAGGTCATTGAATCTTTCAGTATATGAGCTCCACTGCTCGGGATCTCATCATAGAATCATAGATCAGTCATAGATTCTATGATGAGAACCCATCAGCCCATCGAGACTGCACCAAATACAATCCCACCCAAACCCTACCCCCGTATCCCTACATATTTTATCCACTAATGCCACTAACCTGCACATCTCAGGACACTAAGGGGCAATTTTTAGCATGGCCAATCAACCTAACCTGCACATCTTTGGACTGTGGGAGGAAACCAGAGTACCCATAGGAAATCCACGCAGACACAAGGAGAATGTGCAATCTCCACACAGACAGTGACCCGAGCCGGGAATTGAACCCAGGTCCCTGGAGCTGTGAAGCAGCAGTGTTAACCACTGTGCTACCGTGCCACCCCAGGAACATCCCGCCATTTTATACTTTGGAAAGAACTTGCATAAGTACCGGAAGATCGTTTAGTACTACCTCACTTCCTTTTCAAACAAGGTACCCCTGATCTCAGCTTCTTTCCTTCTAGGTTTTGCACCATCCCCACCTTAAAACTTATTGTTGCAGGGTGCTACTCACAGTGCTCCCTATTCCAATCCAGATCTTTCCAGGCAGAACATTAGGCGAGCTCCTTTTCGGTGTTGTTTCCCTGAAATCTGCATTTACATTTCAGTTCCTTCGATGGCTGTTGCCATTATTCTGCAGCCCTCCATCGCCAGTTTTGGTGCAGTGATTTATTTTTAAATTTTCTGGATATCTGCAGAATGGACTGCCAATTTTTCTCTCGTTCCACTGGATTTCTGCAATTCTTTTTTGAGGCTTTTGTAGCATGGATCAACCACCTCGTCACCGGTTTTCTTTGCGGTATTTTTAAAGGATACAAACAAACAAGAGCTTTATCAGAAAGGGCTTTACTTTACAGGCTATTAGAAAAGACTTCCCATTTGCCCATGCAAACAGTCAATGGTATCATCAAGATTTCATAGATTGATCCCTTAATGTGCCCTTGTTCTGCACACCTTCAAATAACACCATCTGCCTTGGTGGGATTCAAACCCTGGATCTCTGGATCACTAGTCCAGTAACAATACCAAAGTGCCACTGCCTCTCTCAAAGGTGCTGATGGTGCTTTGAGGATTAAAAAGTGGTTTTGGTTCTGTCTATGATGCAACCTGGTCAACCTAATGAACCACTGTCTTAAGATGGCTTGACAAATGGTAGATAATTCTTGGGTGGCATGGTAGCACAGTGGTTAGCACTGTTGCTTCACAGCTCCAGGGATCTGGGTTTGACTCCCAGTTTGGGTCACTGTCTGTGTGGAGTTTGCACATTCTCCTCGTGTCTGCGTGGGTTTCCTGTGGGCGCTCCAATTTCCTCCCACAGTCCAAAGGTATGCGGGTTAGGTTGATTAGCCATGATAAAAATTGCCCTTAGTGTCCTGAGATGTGTAAGTTACAGGATTAGTGGATAAATATGTAGGGATATGGGGTTAGGGCCTGGGTGAGATTGTGGTCGATGCAGACTCAATGGGCTAAATGGCCTCTTCCTGTACTGTAGGGTTTCTATGACTTCTTGACCTACCTTCCCGCTTTTCAAAAGAAAATTAGTTTGAATATGGAGAAGGGAGACATAAGTATAAATGGAAGTTGGAGCATTCAAATTGTACTTTAGCGCAGAAATTGTAAATTATAAATTTACAGTTATAAATTGTAATTATACATTGTATTTTGGAAAAATGCTTAATTGATATTTAATGAATGAGAATATTGAAGAGCAAATAAAAGGCTTGACCAAAGTATGATTGACTTCTTACATTTTTCTTTGCAATTGCCTTTAAGATGTTTTACTTCAATAATTTTTAGAACTAATATTACAGCAGTACCAGTAATTTTAATGTTTTGAGCAGCTTAATTGATGTAATTATTTTCAGCACTTTACAGCACAAGAACTGAAGAAATCAAATCAGACATTCCAAAAAAGAATCCACTGACAGCCTTAAACATTAATTATGTTTTTACTTTCTAAATCTGAACATTTCAATGTGTAACTAAATAATTGCATACTCTGTTTAACTGCTAACCAAAGTAAATCTGGAAAGTGCGAGTGGAGTGAATCTTGGTGCTGCTTGCTAACCACACAATACTAATGTCAGAGAAAGGAGGATTCTCTCTGTCTGTGAGGCCAAACAAAATGCACAAATAACAACTGTTTATTTTGGTGTATTGTGACTATGTTCTGCGATTCAGGGGGTTTTACTTTGTGTTAAATAGTTTTCACTATTTTCACTAATACTGTAAGCTTGGTGTTCTGCTGAGTTGGTCTCCATGGCTGAGTAAGTAATGGGGAAATTGCTTCACAGGGAGGACTTTTGGAAATGGAATTGCTTTGCTGCAAGGAATGGTAGAGGGGTAGAAAGTTGGCTCTTTTAAGAGTAAATCAGATAGGAATTTGAAACTGGAAAAAGTGGAAGGGTCTTGGAAGAGGCTGGGCAGTGGGCTTCGTGTCAGATCAATCTAGCAAGGTGTTAACAGGGACATGTTGGTTAAATTACCTCCTTCTTCGAATTATGGAATTGTAGAATGCTTACAGTACAGATGGAGGCCATTCTGCTTTTGCCAGTTCTCTGAATGAGCAGTTTGGTCCTGCCACCTCTCCCTGCTCCTTTTGCCATAGTTCCACAGTTCTTTTCCCTTTAGATGTTTATCAACTTTATCTTTGAAAGCTCCTCCAGTCTGCCTCTCTTAGCAGAAACAGCTCAGGGAGCGATTCTCCCAAAAAACTTCTAAGTGTCAAATTCGTGTGAAAACTGGAGTAATTCAAACAAGTTTATTCAGTGAGAGTTCAGAGAAGAGTCTCCCGCACTCTGTGCACTGCAGAGCTACCGGCATTGTACCACTGCAGAGGTCACCAGTGTGAAATTAACTAAAAATTAAGGGATGGGGCTTACCCCAGCTAGAGAGGCTGAAATCGGCATACTGAGTAGGCTACTGCGCAAGCACCAATCTGTCAGTGCCGGGATCGGCGCATGCGCAGTGGCCCTGCACTGATGGCCTCCCAACTGCTGGTCAGCTTGATCATTGGCCAGCCCCGCAATGCTGGCTCTCCGCCCCCTCCATGGCCCAATTGTTGGCCCTCTGATCATTCCTGGGCCCAGCCCCGGCACTGCCCTCCCAGCCTGTCTCGAGCTCCAGCTCCTGCTCTCTCCCCACTGCAGTTCCAGCCCCTCCCTGCCTCGCCAGCCCCAGCTGACCTCCACCCCAGCCTGCTTTGATTGCTGCACTCCCTCCTTCCCCCACTGTTCCCTATGCAGAGTGGCAGCAGGACCCCCCATCCCACTGATTTTCCCCAAGGCCCTGCCCCTATGCCCCACGCCATATGGCCCATCCCCATGCCTGATGGGCAGTCCCAAGGTGCCACCACGGCATTGGCATTTTGCCCCTTGGACAGTGCTAGGGGCACAGACTGGCAATGCTAGGGTGCCAATGTCCAGGGGACACCACCACCCCCAGCTGCTTGATTCTCTGGGGGGTGCCCCAATTGCCCCTCTTCACTCCAGCAGGTTCTCCATTAGAGGGAAGCTATTCTAAAACCCACTGAAGTGAACACTCTAGTGGAGGGAGTGGAGGGAATGTGGAAGGGTGATGGAGATGCTGGTGGACTCAGTCTCTGGCCCGCTAATCAAATTTAAATTATATGCCAATGACCATTTAAATGATCTTTGCGTCTCCCTGCTGATTTCCAGTGCGATCTGATGCCACCAGAAATCCGGTGCTGGGCGATGATAGTGGGGCACGAACCCTGCGAATTGGCCAATGCGAGAATCTCTTGGTCTGCAGTGCTAAAAAATTAGTGCAGCAGAATTGGAGAATCATGTCCCTCTTCTTTGAAACCATTCTCATAAGTATTTTCTGCACCCTATCTTCACATCCTCCCTGAAGTGTGGAGCCCAGAATTGGACACAGTAATCCAGTTGAGGCTTGGTAAAGGTTCATCATAACTTCCTTACTTTTGTACTTCAAGCTTCTATTCAGGAGGCCCAGCCCTTTTAACCACGTTCCAAATCTGTTCTACCATCTTCAATGATTTGTTCACACATACCTATAGATCTCTCTACACCATAAACTTTTATCATTCCATGATAAAATTATATCAGTCTAATCTTGCCACAGAATATTCCTTAATCTGCCATTAGAGACATTTGAAAACATTGGCTGGAATTTTCTGGCCATTTATGCCTGTGGGATTTTCTGAGCACCAAATGCTCCCTCCTCACTTGCAGTAGCGGGGGGATTGAATGGCTGTAAAATTCCATGATTTCTTCAATTTGACATTGTAGCCTCCTCTTATGAATCTCTGAAATTGATATCAAGATACCAAGACTTTGATTCGCATTACAGATCTGATATTAACACCCGGAAACCTTGGGACCGAGATCATGTGGGATCTCGGATGTTCCCAGATTTTGGATTACCCAGTGGATCAATTTTGGATTACCCACTGGATCAGGTGAGAGCAGGCAGGTATTAAGAATTTACTTTCAAGTTTCTGACCTGGCTTGAGGTTGTTCCATCTTTTGTTCCTGAGGTCAGCAATCTCTCCTGGATATCTATATAAACCTGTGATATATTGAAGATCTTGAGGGGTGTTGGGAGGGTGGATATAGGGAGAATGTTTCCTTGTGTTCGAGAATCTAGAACTCGTGGATCAATGTTTACTTAAGATGAAGATGAGACGAAACCTTTTCTCTCAGAGGGCTGTGCATCTCTGGAACTCTCTTCCTCAAAGGCAGTGAATCTTTGAATATTTTCACAGCAGTGCGAAATAGATTCTCGATTAACAAGGGCGCGAAACATTATCGGCGGTTGGCAGGAATGTGGGGTTGAAGTTACAATCTGATTTTATTGAATGACAGGGTAGTATCAAGAGGCCAAGTCACCTATTCCTCTCCCAATTTGTATGCCGGTTTATTTTCATTTAGGTGAGTTCTTCGTTTTTATCACCGAATTTAATATGCAGGCTTCATAGTGAGGACCCCAAAAATACTTGAGTGATTGCAATGATTTTAAGGACCTGATTTTATCTGGGGCATGAGATTTCCGGCCGCACTTGTCCTGAATCCAGAAAATTCCACCCAAAGTCAACAGACCTTTCCATGTTCTGCCCCTCACTTGCTAAGATTCCCTTGGCAGGCAGAATGGAAAAAATCACCCCATTGTATTTCAAAGAGTTTATAATTATTAATTTTTTTCTCCATTCACTGCGTTCAGTGGGCCAAGATTAATTGTCCAGTTTTCGGACAATTCCGGCTTTTGGAAAGCTGGATCTGGAGTCCTATACGCGTATCAAATTGGTTGAAATGGCTTCATCTGGCTTTTCTCAAACATATTTTGTTGCTCAGTCCTGTTCAAATTCAAGAGGTAGCTGTAAAATTGACTGTAAGGCAATAAAAGTCAACTGTGGTGGGGCACCATGCAGGCGCTAATGAGTCAGCCAATAATTGCATACTACACCCCGTATCCCTTTTCATTGAAATCACCACTGACTTTTATCCCCTTTTCCTCTATATCAAAAATAAGTAACCCTGAAGCTTCATTCTTGTTTCGGGCTGCAAAGAATCGTATACATTTTGCTTCTTGTTAATATTTAGACAGAAATTAAACCTCCAAATGATTATAGACATTGTTTTAAAATAAGAAGAAACAAATAAAAATGTGAAAAGTATACATTGTTCTGCTGTGCTATTGCCCTTTAGTCTGGCACAGGATACAGGGATTTTCTTATTTACTGCCAGGAACCTATTTAAGCAGGAAGCTCTGCAATGAGGAAGCAGGGTATTTTATTGTACCATGTAACTTAGAATGCATTATCAGTGAGTGCCATTCTCAAATGATCTTATAATTATAGGTTATTCTGAGATTTCCGTAGCAATCCTTCAAGACCGAATTCCACCAGTCTGTCCATTCTTGCAAATGGTCAAGGAGCAGGCTTTATTATTGTGCCTTCTTTCACCTCAGTTTTTAAGGCACAAAGTTCAGATTTATAACACCACTAGAAGTAGCACTAAGAAGCCCTCTTGCGGGTTCTTGCTGCACCACCCGCCAGCACCATCATATACATGCACACTCTGTATATGTGCCCATCTTGGCAAGGATCCTGATGGAGGTCCACCACATGCACCAGAAATAACGCAGTTCATCCTATAATGGCGTCAGTGTTACAACTGCCTGATTAGAAGACCATTTTGGACAAAGCAGGACTGTTCAATTAATTCTCCGATAGCTCACAAAAGACCCAGAATTCAGCTGCAAGGTGGGCCCTACTTAAAGGGCCAGGCACTCAGTCTCCAGATAAGGTGATTTACCCCAAAATCTGTGATTGCTCAACGTCTGGTGTCAGGAAGCTAAGGTATTTTTAATTGATTAATATTTGTATTGTTGGATATTAGAAATAAAGTATAAATTTAAGTCAGTTTAATTTTTCTGTGTAGGAAAGGATAAAACTCTATTTAGATTCATGTTAAACAAAAGTGTTTGAAGTTTTTGGTTTCAGTTCAAACTGGGTCTGCATTGTGCTTAGAGAGTTAATGATATAAAAAGTAAACATAAGCTTAGAGAAAAATAGACAATAGAGTCAAAGAAACCCTAAAGTGCAGAAAGAGGCCATGTGGCCCATCAAGTCTGCACTGATCACAACCCCATCCAGCTCTACCCCAATATCTCTACATATTTACCCACTAATCCCTCCAACCTATGCATCTCAAGACACTAAGGGGCAATTTTTAGCATGGCCAATCAACCTAACCCACACACTTTTAGATCTTTCAAAGCTTTGACAAAGGGCCATCTGGACTCGAAACATCAACTCTTTTCTCTCTTTACAGATGCTGCCAGACCTGCTGAGATTTTCCAGCATTTTTTCTTCTGGTTTCAGATTCCAGCATCTGCAGTAATTTGCTTTTATACAGTGTGTTATACTTTCATATTTCTTTCTCATTGTTTTATATATTTTTGAATTCTTGCAGTTATTCTCTAATTCAATTGTTACAAGGTTTCTCTTAGTTAAAATTTAATTGAAAAGCTGGTTGCGGGATGGCAATCATGTTAAAGAGTTAAAGAAAAAGAGATAAATCAAATTGCAGTGAGCAGAGGACACTAATCTTGAGTTTCAAAAGGACTACTTGTTTAATTCTTGATCCCACAGAGTTAAGGATTTCTTTCAAGCTGTTATGCAAAAAAGATTTTGAAATATATGCCCTGTCCACTCTTGTTGAGAACCAAGGTCTAAGAGTTCGAAAATAAAATGCAAAGCAAATAAAGGTGTTATGCTTAGGCGATGCCACATTTAGGCTTCAAAATTCTGAGAGTTAAGGTTGATGGAGTGAAAAGAGTTTGACTACTAACACCTTTAGAAAGTTTGAAAGTTGGAGGCAGTCTTAGATCTTTTTTATTTCTTTGTGTACTATGCTTTCGAAATTAGTTGGATGAAAGAAGCTCAGTTGACCTTTTAAAGCAGTTTAAAGATGTAATATGTGTGGGCAAAAGCATATAATCTGCAGGTGAAGTCATGACCTCCCTTCCCACCATTTGCTTCAGAAGAACATTGCAATTGTACAAGATTACAATTAGTAATTTCATGCTATGAGAGCAACATAAACAGAAACCTCAATTAATGCATGTCCAAATTGAGGAATTGAACTTTTGAAAATGGGAGTCAGCACTGATAAAGGCATCTTGAATGGTAATTTCCAATCATTTCTTATCTTACTCTTTGTTATGTATCTCTTATTGAGACAGAAGATGGAGAAATGATGAAGAATAATCAGAATTCTATTTGTGAAAATTCTCACAGGAGAAGTGGCAACAAACCAGATGAAGGGATAGAAAACTATAAAAAGAAGCATGAATTATTTTGGGGAAGGGAAAAGAATAAAAAGTGTGTCTAATTTGTGTGGAGCATATTGTTATGCACATTAATGAAAGAAGAGTTTCAAACTGATCTTTACTGTTTGTGTTTAGTTTCAAGTCTTTTCATTCAAGGTTTGATTTGTCCATCTTCAGCCCTCTTTTTTTACTGTGGCCATTTTCATCCAAAGATCAAACTTATTGACACTTCCTGTGAGAAGCTAATGAACCAAATTTAATTAAAAAAGGCTTCCCTTAACAGAGTGGCTTTCATGACCTTGGAACATCCCAAAGCAATTTACAACCAATTAAGTACTATTGAAGTACAGTTACTGTTTGTTGCAATGTACATGACCACCTGTTTGCACACAGCAAATTCCCACAAGCAGCAATGTGATGATCACTATAAACATTTATTGATGTTCATTTTGGGATAAATATTGGCCAGGATCCCAGAAATAATACCCCAGCTCTTTTCAAAATGGTTCCATATGATTTTTACATCCAGCTGAATTTTTTTATTCATGGGATGTGGGCATCATTGGCTGGGCCAGTATTTATCCCTGTAAATGCTGTCTACAGAATGGAACCTCAGAGTACTTCTCATTTTCAACATAGAGCATGGAGGCTGAAAAGGAGAAAATGGGCTCCTGCAGTAACAAATAAAACTCCCAACAGTAAGAAATAAGCATAATAAAACACCAGGAGACAAGGGCAACTTTTATATAATGCAAAATACTCTAAATGAAAGGCTCTTTAATTGTGTGGAATAAAGTAAATGGAGAACAAACAGCATTATGAATCATTTTAGATATTTAACTGGTAATTATGCATTAATGTGAATCAGATATATCAGTGAAATAGGCTATACAATATATTTCTGTTTTTCACTATAACATATGAGTATGAAACAGAACATTCCAGCTATGAATTTATTTTATTTTTTGATGCTGTAAGGTTTGGACCATTAGAAAATGGAGTAGGTTAGATTAATAAGACCATTAATATTCTGTAGTTAAATGCTGATGAATTATGATCCGCAGACCATCCATTGACAATACAGTCCCACTGATCCATTACTAATGAGGGATGATGGTGCTTTTATCTGATTAATGGAGGGCTCACTCCAGTGATAACATTATTGCAAGTCACCAGATATTTGGTAGTTGTTTGTCATAAGTATTTGCAAAAAAAACTAAAACTGTCACATCTGTTTTGTAGCCTGAAAGCTATCTGCCACCTACAATCCTTTCCAACTTAAAAAATGAAGCAGTGAATATTTTAAAGAATGTCATTGAAAATTTGTTTTTCTTTTTTGCTGTCCTTGGTTTGGCCTTGTGCACTATAAAATGTGTTTGCAGGATGTGCTTATTTCATAAATTGAGTTTCATCATTTTAGTAAACACAAAAGACTGGACTACTGCTCCCAAAGGGTAACTGTGCCCTATAAAGAGGTATGCAATCTGTAACTTTGTGGTAGAAATTTACATTGGCTGGATAAAGATTATTTACCACTATTCAAGTAAGTCAAATTTTGGTTATTTGCCATAACAGTTGACAATTTTCCCCAAAAAGAACAAAATGCATATTCGTCAAACCCGAGCTTCTTGGACGGTGACGAGGTTGGAGAGCAGAATGAAGCAGAACATGGGGGTGTAGTACAGATGTCAGCTTAATAATACAAGGGAGAGTCAGGTGGAATATAAAAAGTATAGAGGAGAAATGAAAATTGGTCGTTTGATCGTGTAGAAATTGAATATTGCTTCAAAAAGAGACATGCTGTTGAAGCTTTTGTCTTGCACTCCTCAGAACAGAAGCAAGATTGCCAAATTTCATTGGGAACAACAACTTCCACTGCATGAGAAAAGGATTGGTTGCCATTTAGCTTTGATTGTTTGAGATATTGCCATGGTGACTGCACCAGAGAGCTATTATCCCCTATGCTTTTGTTTGCTCAAAAAGGTGCCATGTCTGGCAATTTTCTTTTTGCCTGCAGAGGATGCATCAAAGCTATCCTGGAGGTTAATGGCTATCCCGATCAGATCGTTGCTCACTGTGCATTGCAAATATTCCTGAATAGGCTAAAGCACCTCAAAATTGCCCAGTCAACATCAAATTGCGATGGAAGGCTAAAGTATCTCAAGAATTTGATGAACAAGTGAAGTGAGTCATTTTCCACTGCTAGTGTGCAGTGGCAACACAAGTGGTGCTTTCCACTAACAGGATGACAATGTCAAGCCAAAAAGGTGTTCTGCCAACCAGACAAATGAGTAATGCAATATTTGAATTTCAGCGCTGGTGAGCTGCCAGGTGTGTAGGCTGTACGCCTCAGCAACTGGCAAGTCATATTAAACAGCACATCCTTCTGGCTATTCCAATAGGCCGAGTATTGATTGTACTCAACCAACTAACACGCTTGCACAACTCAGCACGTGATGTTGAACGATAGATGCATTTATGTGATTGGGCAGCATTTGCTGAACAAGTCTTAAGATTTTGAGGTCGGCAAACAGGACTGTTTTAGTTGTGGGGAAGCATAATATCTGACATGATCATATGGTCACCTGCCTGACATCATGAAGCCAGTCAGCAATCGTACGGCTGACGGGGTGTGGGAGTCAGGGCGGGGGTGGGGGGTGGAGGGGGGGATGCATGAGGGGTGGGGGTGGGGGCTTCCAAATCAGAAACCTGGGGGTTCCCAAATCAGGAATTTGCCTGCCATTTTGAAACGAACAATCGGAAGTCAGTTAAACATATTAGTTGTCCAACTGACTGCAATGATACATCCCCAATGCCATAGATTGCCTACATGTGAAGCACAGCAGATAGGCACCTGGCTTTTTTCATTGTTAGTGGGAAGGGTGGATATGAAGCTGGGTGTATGGTTGGCTTTAGCAGGAGAGGCTGCTGACTGGCTTTCCATCACCAATCTGTGAAGTGCATGAATTGCTGGACAGTATCAGGGCCATTGATCATTACAATGTCCTCAGTGGGCAATCTAACTGAATCTAATATTATTGCAACATTGATGCTAAGTCCAACAAGGGCATAGTTTATTCCTCTGGAGATTACTCCACCTGTGAAAAGGAGAGAAGGAGGAAGAAGCCAACAAAACAGTGGTAGCAGCCATAGGAAGTGGAAGAAGGAGGCCAACCTGCAAGGGAGAAAGAGCCTGCAGAGGGCAGCCTGCAGCAGGTTCAGAGACACAAGCTGAGGCTAAAGCCAGGCAATCATGTGTGCAGGGGTGCTCACGGCACGCCTGCAAATGATAGAGAGATAGTGCCTGAAGGGACTGTCTTTTGCAAGCTACTGTGACATCTCTAAATGGCATGCTAGCCCCAGAGATCACATGGGTGACTGTGTGGGGGGAGCCATCCAATGCCGCAAAGTTACAGTGACACAATAATATTTTTGCGTCAGGTCATTTCAGACCATTGAGTGGAGACCTGGGTGAAATAAACTTGTCTGCAGCACACTACTCCGAAGATGTGTGAGATTGGCCATGGTAAATTGTCCCTTTGTGCCAGGGTGATTAACAGGGTAAATATGGGTTACGGGGATAGGGCCTGGGTGGAATTGTGGTCACTGAGGGCTCGATGGGCGAAATGGCCTCCTCCTGCACTGCAGAGATTCTATGGTTCTATACTATTGCAATAAGGTGTTTGCAGATGCCATATTTCACCACGCAGAGCAATTCATCATCTTCACCACTGACAACAGGCATCAAAAGTGGTTTTGCAGCAATGGCAAGTTTTGGAAGAATGCACCCATGTCACCATCAAGACACCAGGAGGCAGCCATGGACAGTTATTAACAGAAAGGGATACCACTCAATCAATATCCTGACAGTCTGTGACAACCAACAGTGTGTAATGCAAGTGTGTGCATGGTGCCTGGAAGCATCCTTGATTTGTATATCCTCTGGCACTTCCAGGTGCCAGGCATGTTTAGTGGGCCCGATGCATTGAAAGGATGGCTGCTGCATGACAAAAGGTCACCATTGAAAAAGTGGCTCATGACACATGTCCACGACTGAACTGAGTGCTGATACAATGAAGCTACGGCACAACCAAGTCCATCATCAAGCAGACCATCAGTCTGCATAAAATGAGGTTCTGGCACCTTAACTGCTGTGGTGGATCTCTCCAGAATGAGAGTGTCCTTGATAGTGGCTGCTTGTTTTGGCTCTCAACAGCACGTTGCTGAAGAGAGGAGATGATTTAAGAAGCAGTATTCTGGGAGAAAATTAATAGCCATTCAGACAAGTATGGACTCATAAAGATAAACCAGCATGTTATGGGCAAATTATGCTTCACCAACTTGCTTGAGTCTTTTGATAAGGTAACAGAAAGGGTTGATGAGACCCTTGAAGTTGATTTGTGCAACAAACTTTCAAAAGCTATTTGATAAAGCTCTATGAGACTATAGGGGCAGGAGTGAAATGGCCTAGGGGATAGAACACAGCAAGCTGCGCTGAATGGCTCTTTTTGGATCGAAGGGAGTTATACAGTGGTACTCCTCAGGGTATAGTACTAGTGCCACCGTTGTTTTCGATGACTTGGACTTGAAAGTAGAGTGGCTTGGGCGTAGAGGGCTTAGCGTTGAAATTTCCAAACGACACCAAACTTGGAAGTGCAATAAACTGCGAGAAAGATAGTTAAAGCCTTCAAAAGGTCTTGTGCATGCTGGTGGATCATGCGGGCATATGACAAATGAAATTCATGTTAAATTGTGAGGTGATATATTTTGATAGAAAGAATGAGATCAGGTGATACAGGCTAAATGGAATAGTACAATCTTAAAAATATTAACCACAGGATGCATTAAAAATTTTTTCAATGGGTCTTCACTGATTGACAAGCTGGCTGTCTGTTAGGCAGGAAAGCAGACAAGGGAGCAGATGTCAGGTCACTGTACCATAGTGGAACACGGGATGTCAGATTTTTTTGATTGGTCGGCCATTGCATGGGGTGGGGATGAGACATGATTAGCCAATTGCATGTAGGTTAGCTTGTGGAGCCTGGAGGAAACACAACCCTCCTTCTGGCCCACAAGCAGGCAAATGAAAGCTTCTACCTCATGGATCCAGCCCTTCTCCCTTGCTCCCCGACCTTCATATTTATGTGCTGTGTTCCCCGAGGTGCAGGATTGCGTGAGCTAAGAATTTTAAATGCTGTTACAATGGTGGCATGCAGCCTTCTCAAAAATATTACATTTTGTTTTATTCATTCGTGGAACATGGGTGTCGCTGACTGACCAGCATTTATTACCCATCCTAATTGTCCTTGGATGGCAGTGGAGAGTCAACCACAGTTTTAACAGAGGATCAGGAGTGAACCAAGCCCCTCATAGGAAATGGATCAGTTAGGAGAGGTGATGGACTAGTGGTATTAACGCTAGACTATTAATCCAGAAACTCAGCTCATGTTCTGGGGACCTGGGTTAAAAACCTGCCGCGACAGATGGTGGAATTTGAATTCAGTTAAAAAAAAACTGGAATTAAGTAGCTACTGATGACTTGAAACCACTGTCGATTGTCAGAAAAACCCATCTAGTTCACTAATGTCTTTTAGGGAAGGAAATCTGTGGCAGAGCTGTGACCCTGGAGTTACATGTAGGCCAGACCAGGTAAGGACAGGAGATTTTTCTTTCCTAAAGGACATCAGCAAATCAGATGGGTTTTTCCGACAATCGATGATGGTTTCATGGTTATTAATAGCTTTTGATCCTAGATTTCTTTTTTATTGAATTTGAATTCCACCATCTGCCGTGGTAGGATTTGAACCAAGTTCCCAGAACATTAGCCCTGTTTCTGGGTTAATGATCTAGCGATAATACCAGATAATACCTATTGCCTCCCTCAACTATTTCCTGTGAGGGGATTGTTCTACCTCGCATCCTCTCCGTTAAAACTGAAAGGTAGCAAATCCTTCCAGAGTCCAGTTTGAGAAGTTGAGCATTTTTTTCCCTTCCCAACCATCCATGAGGATTAATTTCCTTTCTATTTTCCTAAAACGTTAGTTTAAAAATCTTTGACAACAGCTCACAAAATATGCAATTAAAAAAAGTCTTTATTTTTAAAACTTGTTCCTTAAATGATTATAAGTAATATTATGTTAGTTAATGTACTCTACGTGACAGAAGATAATGCTGCAATGAAAAATTGGGCTTTGTGGAAGTCAGAGAGGGAGAAAGGATGGCAATACATTTAGCTCCGCATTACTTGTTGTATGACTGAAAGGCTTATAAAAATTATCATACTCCTATTGTTTGCTTGAATACTTCAGAGTGTGCATAATTTTCAATTAAATTATTACATTTTAAATTGTTGTGAACTTCTGACAAATAAAACAACTAAATCTTCAAAACTAGATCACAAAACATTAAAACAAAATAGTAAGTACTGATGCTCGGCATTGAGAACGATAATTTGTTTTTTCTTCAACTACCAGCCCTAGCTGTCCTCAGGTGAGTGCAAGTCAATGTATTCATGTCACCAGGAAACACAGCTCTGCTTGGTATATCAGATATGATGCATGTGGCTCAACTCAAATTAAAGAGGCAAGGGGAAAAAGGAGGATGTTTATTTTACAAGAAGTCTTGATCTGAATATATGTTACAATTGTTCCATTGCTGAGTATGAACGTTCATACCAATGTAGGATTATAAACCGATGACATGTGAAAACAAGTAGTTACATGAGTTTGTAACTTAAGCTGTGGTTCTACACAATGTTCCGACATTTGTATTGGGGAGAAAACATGTAAATATTTGAATGCCTTGGGGAGTAATCCAAATGTTGAAGGCACAAAGTTGGTGGGTTACTAAGGGTGTGGGTAACTGGGGATATTTTACCCTATAAATTTTTACACAAAACATGGTGCTTTCTGGTTAATTCTAAACACTTCTGTACTTCATCACTAAAAATTCTTCAATTCCAAAAATGAAGGGATGTGATATTTGGAATTTTAGCAGAACCATCAGCAAGAGACTTTCCAAAAAATTGCCTTGATAGTCAATAACTTAAATTCAACCTCTTGCCCTCACTCACAGAGGCAGTATGCCCCCTCTGGACCCATTCTCCACTCTTTTACAAGGACACTCTCCTCCAATCCTATCAATTCACTTATCATGATTTCTTCCTCTGCTTCCCTTTTGAGTCAACTTGATGCTCTTCCTTCCTCACACGTGCAACCCCAGTAATTCAGTCTGTCTTCCGCCCTTCTCAGTTCAAGCTAGCATCCTTTACAAATCCTTAGATTATGGTGGCACTATTTCCCTCCTATCCTGTATTAGTCTCAGCATGCTTCATGTTACCCAAATTCACTTCTATCAGCTTCACTTTCTCCTTTCTCCTTCTCATCCTAGACTTGGTTCAAGCACCTATCACTTCCACTGCCTTTTTAATGCCATCCATTTTCTTACAAACTGCCTTTCTTTCATTATTCTCCTCTTCTATTATTACTGCTCTTATTCAATGCTGCTCCAGCCCCTGCATGCTGTTAGTCTATATTTTGACATGCACATTGCAGAGGCTGAAGCCGTTTGTATCCATATTGAAGAAGAAAGGCCTATTCCATGCAGACTTTTGCAGACAAATTGCAACATTGGACAAATCCTGAATGCAGATGGTAGGAATCTGAAATAAAAAGAGAAGTGCTGCAAATAATCAAACAGACTAGGCAACATCTGTGAAGAGAGAAACAACAGACTGGATATTATGCAGTGTGTGGTGTTCTCACATCTGCCTTTGGCTGGCTCGCCCACAGATAAGGTTGTTGGCCCTTTAATTGGCTTGATGTGGAACTCCCACTCTCCCTTCCGTTGAGCTGTCAGCCACTCAGTTGACCAGCAGCTCTCTTGCCCCAGCAGCACCACTGGGAGTGGTCATCCCTGCTGGGGCTACATGCAATGGATCTCAGACTATCAGGTAAGCCAGGAGCTGGAGGCAGTGATCAACAAGACGGTGGTGAAAGGGAAATGGTGGAAGGAGGGTGCAAGACGTGTATCTTGGGTAGGGGCATGGAAGGGGCGGTGGAGTGTTCTTGATACACATACTGTGCTCAAACAGGAGACACACCACCCCCCTGCCCCACCTACAGTAGCCCAGCCCGTGGATTTTATATATCTCTTTGCTTTCAAACTCACTGGCAGGGAAGCATAAAATTCAGCCTTTTGTTTCTCACAGATGCTGTCTGACCTGCTGAACATTTCCTGTTTATATTCCTGAGATGCTGGTGTCAGCGTGTGGCATGCTGATGGCTGATACCTACGAAAATCATTAATTACATTACATCCGCTTGTAATAACCTTTACCATAACAGCACTCATTTATCTCAGATTGATATTTAGCATTATATTTAATAGTTATATAATATGAATACATTGATGTCTTAATACTCTTAGCTTCATTATTATAGGCTTATTTGATTTCACTGAGCTCTATTCGTGCCTTCTATTACCATCTTAATGCTCATTACATTTTAATTTTACCATTAGTAAGAGTTTAAGAAGTACACTTTTACTCATTTGTATTATTGAAATAGAATTCTGTTACTGTTTGGGCAAAAATTTTACTAATAATTTTATTAGTAATAGATTATTCATGGTATTTATCATTGTGACACAGTGCATTGTCTGTGCTACCAATTAGACATTTAGTTGAGTTATGTATATGTGGGCGGCATGGTGTAACAGTGGTTGGCACTATTGCTCACAGCACCAGGGACCCAGGTTCAATACCCGGCTTGGATCGTTGTCTATGTTGGAGTTTTCAAATTCTCCTCATGTGTGCATGGGTTTCCTCCGAATGATCTAGTTCCCTACCACAGTCCAAAGACGTGCGGGTTAGGTGGATTGATCATGCTAAATTGCCCCTTAGTTTCTGGGGTAAGCTAGCTGGTGTAAATGCATGGGGTTGTGGGGATAGGACCTGGGTGGAATTGTGATCGGTGCAGACTCGATGGGCCAAATGGCCTCTTTCTGCACTGTAGGATTCTATGATTCCTTACTGAGTACCATGAATTATGTTGGTGTGCTGTGCCAGAGTAGCCCTGAATTAAGGTAAGTGTAGTATGATTTCATTCAGCAAAGTGCTGAAATTAATGAACATGCGCAGAAAATTGCATCCTTTGCTGGTTCTTTCTCAATGGGGAACAGGGTAATTTCTGCCCCCTTTACAGCTGTATATCTTGACAAAATAAATTGGAAAGTAAAGAGTTAGTTTGCATGAAATTAGGCTTGAACCCAAGTGAGGGGAAATATTGAGTCTGCTGGCAGTTAGTGCGTGACTTGCATTATAATATCTTAATCTCTCTTCCTTTAACACTATTAAATTAGATATGCAGTTAAACTCTGAATTAAACAGGGCCAGTAGATAGACCTCTGAGTGTCGATACCATCCATCATGCCACACTTGTTACTTGTGCTTCTGTAAAATCAAAGGGAATCCTGGCCTCAGTATTCACTTGGAAGAATGATATTCACCACCGATACAACCATATCACTGTACACACTACTGTACTGGTCGAGGCTGTTAATTTTATCTCATTGTGCATAGGCTATTGATCACATGTAAACTTAAATTGAGGCTTTGATTAAAATGTAACAAAATAAGATCCTAAAACCCTCACACTCTTTTGATCTGCCCTGTACCATATATTTGGTTAATTGTGCTTCTTTAATGTGAAGATTGTATAATCTCTGATCTTAACTGACTCAATCAAGTCAAGACTCAGGCTAATGTACTGAAGTATCAATCAATTGGATTTCTTTATTTAATTTCTCAGTTATTAACACATCAGAATTTAGAGAGCAAAGTTCAGGCTTATGGATCAAGTTCCAGCTTTGTTTTCACTGCAGTAGCAGGTCACATTTCTTCAAATTAAGAGGCAAGGAAATAATAATTCCGTCTACAAAATTATAGTAAGTCAAACACCTGAAATCAAAAGCATATGGGAATACCTGCAGCTGTGGAGCAGCATCACGCTTGCCAACATTAATACTCCTGATAAGCACAACAACGTAACAACCAATTGACTGAATTTTAAGGTAATATTTCCTAGCTGTGTCATGTAACATAAAATTCTGATAATAACCATGCCTTGGAATAAATCTGTGGAAACTGTCAGTAATACTTCTTTTTAATAAAACGTATCAGGAAGAGATGGAAGTTCTTTAACTTCTGAAGCTACCATGTGAAGCCACACAGGATGATGGATGGAAATCCTTTTTGCTTGCTCTCAATGTGTTCTTTCAACCCTGGAAAATTTTCAAAGAGATAGGCAAATATTTCCGAAAAATCAAAAGCCAATGCAGAATGGACTATGGACTTAAACCCTGTGATTTCAGGCCCCAGATTGAACCACTCTGTACTTTTTTTTTGCACATATTACAATCACGTGACATGTTCCAATAATTTCTCTCATTTGTGCTGTTGCAGCATGAGGAACATAGGGTAATGCTTGCTTCTGCACTCCTAATTGCAGCTTTGCCCACTGTTGAAAAATTGGGCAGGTGCAAACCATGCTTTTTCATTCATATTGAACATTGCTTGGATGTCAGCCTATGATTTTCCAATATGCACTGCCAGCAACTCAGGCTTCCTACCAGAAGTGTTGAAACAGGAGTACAACACTTGAAGAAAATAACATGTAATGATGGAAGGAGAAAGTTGCTGAAAAAAATCTACGATCAAAAATTGTAGTGGTGGTCAACTGGAAAATTGCTTTCAGATTTCTTGTTGAATTGAGAAAGAGTCCTGATCTGATGTGGTAGGTTAGATTAGCTCTTGCTCTGTTACCTCTCATATTTAGTTTGTATTCAATCCAGAATTGTGGAGCCAGGAGTCTGCAATATGCCACAAGAGTCATCATTGCATGAAATGCATTTGGTGCGTCAATCCTCTTCCTAATAATTGCTCCAAAATGTTCAACATTTTAAAACAAATTTAGCAATTAGCTTAAGACCAACCAGCCCAGTGGCAGGAGTGCAAACATGGAAAACACAGTACAGCATGAGGCGTTCTTCTGAGACTGGATTCAAGTTGCAGTACCCTGCAAAAGAAGCTATATTCTGTGAATTATTGTACCTGACTTGTGCTCAGTATTGTTGCTAGGTAACAAAAGGTGAACTGATGCAATCTCCATGGGCACAAATTAAAATAAACGTTTCCATTTGACAGAGTATTTCATACATTGTAGTGCTGAAATAATTCCATTGGATAATAAACAGTGAATCTTTTGTCTGAGATTTCTTATTCCACTGTTTAATTAGAGGCACTCTAATTCTATTCTTTGTTTTAAATAGGCTAATACAGTCACTAAAATAGAGGGAGGGAATTTAGATTAGTTAGTGCTTATTTGCTAGTGTCCCATAATGTAATTTCAAGGTCTGTGTGTTTAGAGTATTAAAATATTGAAATCCATTTGTTTTATCATTTCACACAAGTTTACACCCAGTTTAAGTTAATTTGCATTGAGTTACTTTTCTCTTCATTTTCTTAATTTAACAAAGAGAATAGCATAAAATTAACAATAAATTCCCTGCTTTAAAAACATAAGAACAAAAAGCAGAAGTAGGCAATTCAGACCCTCGTGCATCCTCTGCCATTCAATATGATCATGGTTGATCTAATCTCGGCTTCATCTTTGCCTTCCTGCTCGTTCCCCATAACCTTTCATCTTGTTATTAATTAAAAAGCTACCTATCTCCTCCTTTATACTTGGACAAATGCCTTTCACTAAAATTGGTGAATCAGACAAAAATTGTGATGGAGGATTTTGCCTTCAACTCAATAATACGATATCTTCTGTTAATAATTAAGTTCCCTTACATGCTCAGTTTTAAAGATATGACCTCCTTAAAAAAAAGGACTAGCTGAATTTCTATTTGGAGTGAATATACCCTGAAAGTTGAATTGAAGTGTGTTTCATTGAAGTGTCAATGTAAGCACATTTGTGACTAATAAATAAATTTTAAAACTTTAATTTTTAAGTGGTGGTCTTTTGGTGCAGTGGGTAGTGTCCCAGGCAGTAAGAGTGGGAGACTCCTGCTCAGGCATGCTTAAAATGCAGAGTTGCACCCCTCAAGCTATAAGACCCTGGCAATAGATCAGCAAACCATTCAGGAATTACTAGCTATGGAAACAGACAGAAGTCTGCCTAGTGCATCATGAGCTGTGGGAAGAGAAAGAAGAAAGTACCCTGCTTCTTTTCTAAAATTTTAAACATAAGGTGCAATGAGGTCAATTGGACCTTAAATGGAAGGAGAAGTAGAGAGATAGGTAAAACGGTCTACTAGTTACATGATGTACAAAGCCAAAATTGCCGCCATAAGATTTAAAATCTGTAGAAACGACAATAATGGAACATTGAAATAAACTGAAAGGATAGGAATAGAATGGGAAATGGTGATCATTGAGGATCTTGTATTGGTTTGGGAAAAATACGCTGAGATTGTTTAATCATGTAAATGGAGTCTGCAATAGCTATCATGTTGATTCCACTCTTTCATGCATGTGATTATTTTTTTAAATCTTGGCACACTAATGCTTTATGTACTTTATTGTTTTCCAGTAAACTTAACAATAGGTTTCAGATTCATTACATATGGTGAGTGAGAGCCAAAAATAATTATAAATGGTGACATTCACATCCAGAGTCTTTTATACACATCCATGATAGGAATAGTAAATAACTCATTAGCGGAAAGGGCTTTTCAAGTCTCTGGAGAGTTGGAATCTATTTGTCACAGTCCAGTTATAATGGAGTTAAGGTATATTTCAAAGCTTTTCTTACGGTTGTGTAAGAACAAACTATGCTATTTAAAAAATAAGGAGAACTGTATGCCTGTTCAACCTTGAGCCGGCACTAATGAAATTGCATACCCACATTTTGCTGATGAAATTCTTAAAGGCCGATAAAAGGCTTAAAGCTCTGAATATTTATTAAGCTAAGTTAGGCAAGAGTTACATATTACATAATATAGCATAAAGGAAAAAGCTGGTCCTGCCATTCCTCTGTAAACTTATCCAACACTACAGCTAACCTCCAAGTTCTAAATCTATTTGGCCTCTTAGGTGTCACTTCCTCCCTTCATTCCGCCATTACTGGCCATGTCTTCAGGTACTAAAGCCTCATGGGCCGGGATTTTCCGATGGACTGCAGCAGTCCAAGAAGGCAGCTTACTACCAGCTTCTCAAGGGCAATTAAGGATGGCCAACAAATGCTGGCCAAGCCAATGACGCCCAAATTATGCGAAACTGTGAAATACAGAAACTCTGTTAAAGTATATAGAAACCCATACAACTATATGGTAGCTTTGTGTTCTTCTTTGGTCATATGCCTGCAAGCTTTTGACTTTTTTGGCAATGCCAGACTGTAAAGTTGATTAATTTTTCCAGATGCACAGTGGAAACTTCAAAGCTGCAAGAAAAGTTACAAAATCTGCCCCTAATTTCCCTTGGAGTCAAATCCTTTGCAGTTCAGGCTGGCCTTCAATGTTTATGCACAACACTTGAAAGATGAGAGATGTACCACTGTAGTTACTGAACCACTGTAAGCATCTGTAGTTTTTAAGCATGAGTGGATTTTAAGTTAAATGCTAGTCAGATGATTCAATAGGTCAACTTAGTTCTCTCACACTGTTACTTTGCTTGAATGTTAAGAAATTCAAAGGTATTTCATCCAAAGCAAAATCAACTGCAATACATCAATAGGTGTCAAGTATCTTTATTTTTGGGAGGGGGAAGAGAAGGTGGAGAGCAAAAGAAACTGAAATGTTTTGTATAAGTGGACCAACTTTTGTTAAAAGCCATGAAAGCATTCTTATAGCAACAGTATGCCATAATCAGCAACCTACTGATAGAATGTGGTGCCTGGAAACCATTGACAGTGGCAGCTAATTGTTAAATGAATGATTTTATCACAAGTGCAGTGATAATGCTGTTGAGGAAATGGTTTCTTAAGCTTCGAAAGCATGATAATGTTTGTGTCCATCATTCGGACATGAAGTTACACAGCGAATAGTTTGAAAAACCCCTTTCTACACACAAGAACAAAAAGAGTTCTAGTACTACTTCCTGTATAATGATCAGGGTTTGAACTGGATTGACTTTGAAAGAAACAAAACCTGAATAGCAAACTCAAAGGCAAGATTGTCAGAAAAGCTTTGAAGTTATTGAGCTTCAAGCCACAATAATCATATTTTAGCACTGCCCTGCAGAATACTTGTGGATACTGGTTCAATCTAGGGAACTTTACTTTTGGTGCAAGAAAAAATAGTTTTCACACAAAAATTGATCAACAGGTGTGCTGAACTTTCAAGTAGGCCAAAATCCAAGAATTGATTAGGAGCTGATTGCATGCTACAATAAGACAATGTTACTGTTTCTTTGGATAGATCAATTAAGAATGGTCAAATGGCATTTCTTGACAATCAGCAAGTGTGTTAACAGATTTTTAACTCTTCTGCTATGATAGCAGGGAAAATAGTTTCAGACAAGCATGTTCAACCACTCGAGGTATCCCTCAGTGCCTCAAGCATTGGTTCAGGGCCCTTCTAAGGTAATGTTAATAAATGGCAGAAACATTTTGGTGGGTGAAGAGAATCCTGAAAAATCACCTCCACAGTTACCCCAAACCCCCGTCAGAATGGAAATTTGAGATCAACTCCAAACCGTGTAGTTCTCAGATAACATCTGATGATTCATGGAAGATAATTGAATCTGCTTTTAACATCATTCCCAAATTCAATATCCATCTTTTACGGAAGGATTGAGCCGTTGCTCAGGGAATTGTTGATTATCAGTTTACCAGAAATGCTTCAGAAGAGCAGCCTGGTTCTTGTGAAAAGAATGTGATCCATCAGTCAGAGTTTTCCATAAGACACAGTGCCTCTGGGCTTGGGAATGAAAATGAATGAATGCACTTAACCATCCATGGGCATCTACGGGAAGATGTATGTGTGTGTCGCAATGTCAAGTGAGGTCCAGATCTATTTCAATGTGATTTCCCTTCCCCCTTGCCTATCCCCCTCCACCCTGCTGCAATCCATTTTCAACTTCAGAATGAAAGTACTGAAGATTATTGAAGAAATTCACCATGTTTAGCCATTGAGCTTAAGTCTCTGTCAGCATAGATGATGATGCATTAGGCCTGTGTGCGTGTGTGTACAAGTATAAACACACAGATAAAAAAAGGTGACCTCCTCGTGACATGCAGTTGTTTGATAATCAGCTAACCACACAGAACCAATGTCAACAGATGGAGAGCGTCTTTGTAAGTGAACACTAGATCACCATCTCATTATAACTTGAAAGCAGAACAAGATTGACAGTAACAGCAGTCTAATCCATGGTATGTTCTGAAACCCCTTTGAGTTGATTGTACTGCAACTATCCCAGCAGCTGCTTAAATCTTATATGCATGTGATCCTTACAAAATTTCAAAGTAGACAATACAGGACTTGATCATACTTTTCCCAGCCTTCTTTACTGTTAAGATAAAATATAATAAAGGAATTAGTGATCACGCGATCTTTATTCAGTTGTTATATCCAAAACACCTTGTTTAACCTCTTTTTTCCATACCAATTTGCTTTGTAAGTTTTTCTTCCCATTTCTATGGTACAAGTATACCTTCCTGAAGTTGAGAAGATTGTAAGCCAACCTCTTCCCAGGTATCTTCAAACACTGAAAATGCTGGAAAGACTCTATTGGTCTGGCAGTGACTGTACAGAGAAAGATTTAACATCTGAATCTGTGAGACTTCTTCAGAGTGAAGAGCTGTCATACAGACTCAGCATAGTAACCCTGGGTGCAATAATACCGGCCATTTATGCCATGCTCCCGTGGCAGCGAAGTCAGAAAATTTGATAGCCAACCAAATCTCCGCTCACTATAGCAGGATGGGAAAATCTAGCGGACGTGTTAAGATTCTGGCTTTGTCTGTCTCTCTCTCTTCCCACAGAGTCCTTCCCGCATTTTCTGTTCTATTTCAGATTTCCAACATCCACAGTATTGTGTTTGAATTTCAAATACTGCTTTGAGACAATACATTGAGAACGGTATGAGAATGAGTGGGACTGAATCACCCTCAGAATTCCCTTTCTCCTTTAGATGAATGCTGACCTCCACATTGCACCTTTCTTTCACTGAATACAGAACACAGAAATTGCAGATTTCAACCCACGTTTTCACTACTCTATGCAGCAGCCTACAATATTAATAAGTTGTGTCATTGTATTCCCAAATTAGAAAGGTTCAAATGTATTTTTTTTCTCTTTTAATAATATTGCATCCTCATTAAAAACTGATCTCATGATGTTGACTGTTAAAAGCCATGTCTGAAAAAACATCTTTTTCCTTAACAATGCCTGAGGACCATTTTATATGGATGAGTAGATCACTCAGTATAGGAAGATAGAAGTTATATCTATCAAGCAAGAGGAGGCAATGGCCTAGTGGTATTATTGCTCGACTATTAATCCAGAAACTCAGCTAATATTCTGAGAGTCCAGGTTCAAATCCCACCACAGCAGATGGTGGCATTTGAATTCAATAAAAAATATCTGGAATTAAGAATCTATTGATAACCATGAAATCATTGCTGATTGTTGGGAAAAACCCATCTGGTTCACAAATATCCTTCAGGGAAGGAAATTTGCTAACCTTACCTGATCTGGCATGTGACTCCAGAGCCACAGCAATGTGGTTGACTCTCAACTACCATTGGGCAGCTAGGTGCTGACCAGCTCATGAATGAATAAATAAAAATTTTTAAAGTACCCTAATTTGAAACTCCTGTTTGAGACTTCAACCTCTGTGGATGGGAATTTCCAGTCTTGCTCGAGCGAGGCTGTAAAATCCTGCCCAAGTTCAATGGACATTTCTGTTGCCTGCCCCTCACCCGCTCCAAATCCGTGATGGGCGGGGCAGTAGAATTCTGTTGCTTGTCTCTAAAGTTCCCGGGGACAATTTTGAGCCTGAAATCTAATGTCCATGAGAAATGTGGTGCACGCTCAAAATCCAGAGAGAGTTGGAAAGCAGGATTGTCACCAACAAGATTATGAGTTCCGATCTTCCAGGCCCCATATCAGCAGAGTAACAAGAAACACGTCCCGGAATCTCTGGAAGGTCATTTTAATACATTAGCATGTCATTAGCAAGCACTCTCTCTGGGGTTACCGCCTTCATCTGATATTCAGCCAGTGCCATTTACAACAGCTCTACATAAGCATGAGATAAAGGTCAAATACTGTGAATGTTGGATCTGAAACATAAGCAAAACATGTTGGAAAATCTCAGCAGGTCTGACAGCATCTGTGGAGAGAGAATACAGCCAACATTTTGAGTCTGGGTGACTCTTCGTCAGAGCTAAGAGCGAAGAAATTCAGACGAGATTTATACTATGAGGGTGTGGGAGCTGGGGGTGGGACTGTAATTGAACCAAGGAAATGTAAATGATGATGAAGAAAGCTGGGAAAGATGTTAAAAGTGTCCACTAAGGGATCAGAATGTGTGAATGGTAGAACAGAGGTAAAGATTGTTAAGGGACCAACTGAGAAATGTGGTAGTTGCCCGAAGAGGGATGGGCAATTGCAGATAAGATGGAGAGCGAAAATGGAGAAGTGGAAAAATGTAAGTGAGAGTAAAGGGTGACTAAAAAATGGATGAAGGAGATGAAAAGAAGAAATGAAATTTTTTAAAAAATTGTGTGAACCTGGCGCCTTCACCTCTAAGGGGGAGTTCGGAAGTGAACACTCAGACAGCCATCAACCTCTGGGGTGTTCACTGCATAGGGGGCACTGGAGTGAACGTGGTGGGTGGAAACAGATAGATGCAACCCAAGGCAGGGGTCTACAATCGCCATTTTGGAGGAAGGGATCCAGAGAGGTCATTTGCAGGCCTTATCTTCCCTTCATGCTGGGCCACCATTTGCTTTAAAGCTGGTATGCAGGCATTACTTCCCCTGTCCTCCTTCCTGGGCTCCAGTCCATGTCACAGCTAATGACATGCTCAGCATGCTCCTCCATGGATGGTTTTTCTCCAGGAGCTATGGTTTCCTCCCACACTCCAACAATGTGTGGTTAAGTTGATTAGCCATACTAAATTGCCTCTTCGTGTCAGGGGGATTTGCAGGGTAAATATGTTAGGTTACAGGGATAGGACCTGGGTGGGAATGTTGTCAGTGCAGGCTCAATGGGCTGAATGGCCTCCTTCTGCACTGTAGGGATTCTATGGTCCTGATTTTAATACTTCTTTTTCATTAGGGCTGACTCAGGATATATTGTTTCTATTGAAACTGCCTGTTATTACAACAGTGTCTCTTACTCCTTTATCTAATCAATATGCCATCATTTTTTTTCCTGCCTTGAGGCTACACAACAGAGCTTTCTTAATCCTGCCCCACTCCTGCTTGTTAATTCAAGTCAGTCCATTTTACCTTTCAGCTTTTCTTAGTATGTAAAGTCACCTTCCTGAATTTCCAAATCCAACAGATCATACACACAAAGCCACCCCATCTCTCCAATAGTTTTCTTCCCCAGTGTTTACTTCTGATGCCCTTAGATACCGAAATCATTTTGTAGATATGCAAATGTCCTTTAATATTGAAACCATCGTAATTCTGTGTCTTTCCCATTGCTCTTGATATGAGCTTCTGGTTACGAATAAATCTGCAAGTAGAGTTCATTTACAGTCATGGTGACAAAAATACACCTTCATTTTCACTGAACCAACTGTCAGAAGAAAATGTACTATTGATTTTAAAATATGTTTTGGGTGTTGCTAGCATGATGATAAAACAAGACAGGTTCATTGCGTACATTTGCCTTCAGTGATGCAAGTACAAGAATTAGCCTGTCTAGAAGTGCTTTGTTGATGAAGAGGGCTGATGAGATCGAGCAGGCTACTGCATGTTTTCACCCCTATTTACACCACAGTCTTCTTCTTATAGCCTGTATGGACTGATGGATTTGATTTGGTTGGGATGGAGTTGCGAGTTAATCGTAATGAGAGATTATTACTTGGTTTACTGCGACTGAGCTTTAATGCATGTTGAAACGGGTTCAGTGAAATAGTGAAATGAAGATACTAGCGAATAAAAAGGAAAACAAAAGAGGAGAAAAGGGTGTGCTTTCTGGAGAAGGTCAAATTTTTGAATTACTTAGCAGGAATGGAACTAGCTTAGCAAATCTAAAAGTAATCATGATAGTGTAGAATGAGTTATAGCCTTACAAATGCTCCCTTTAGCAACATGCCCATGGATTAGTGATTAGAAGGCATGTTGCTGTGTTTACTCTGAATTACAGAGCATTTAGTAAGAATACTCAAACCCATGAGGATCTTAGCCATACATCACTTTGTGCAAGTACAAACGTCCTTCCCATTTTTGTCCGGCTATGCTATAAATAGAAATACATTTGCCAGATTGAGAACATAATGTGTTTGGCCAAATCGACAATAAGTTACTTTTAGATGAAACAATTAAACCTGTATTTTAAACCTGTATTCTTTGAAATTTGCTTAATTGCAAAAGCACTGTATAATGAGACTTTAATATGAAACACTTACCCAGGGGTGAGTGAAATAAAAGGCCTTCTCAGATCTGGCAGGCCAGTTTTATGAATGGTAAATATGCTCCTGCTTAATTTTATTAAGATCTCTTATTTGTCAAAGTACATTGTCAAATCACATCTCTAATGAAGGGAAACACATGCTAACCAATTCTTCAAAACATAGTTTAAGCACTGCAAACATTGTTTTAGTATTAAAGATAAACTTGAGATGGTGGCTGGATTTTACTGGGTTACTATCCATGCCCTCTGCTGAAAGGTTGAGTAGGAGTTTACCCACCATCCCAATGGCTGCCCCACAGTAATTTCATGCTGGGAGCTGCATTAATTGCTTTAAGGTGAGACTTCTATCCCGATCTTAGTTGGAAGACCTGTCTGAGAGAGCTGCCAGCTAATCAGGTGGCCAGCAGTTCTGTAGTCCCAGTAGCACCAACCAGGTGCAGTGAGCACTACTGGGACTGCGGGCAGCTCTACCACAAGGGCGGCACAGTAGCACAGTGGTTAGCACTGCTGCTTCACATCTCCAGGGTCCTGGCTTCGGTTCCTGGCTTGGGTCACTGTCTGTGTGGAGTTTGCACATCCTCCTTGTGTCTGTGTGGGTTTCCTCTGGGTTCTCTGGTTTCCTCCCACAGCCCAAAGATGTGTGGGTTAGGTTGATTGGCCATGCTAAGAAATTGCCCCTTAGTGTCCAGGGATGCATAGGTTAGAGGGATTAGTGGGTATAATATATAGGGATATGGGGGTAGGGCCTGGGTGGGATTGTGTTTGGTGCAGACTCAATGGGCCAAAGGGCCTCTTTCTGCACTGTAAGGTTCTATGATTCTATGACAAGAAGGAGCCAGTGAAGTCCAATTTTGTGTTTTCCAGCAAAGGGGCTGGAGAGCCAAGTTGAAGAGGCCAGAAGGAGGGTTAAAATGGGAACAACCCCACAAGGAGAGGATTCCTTCTAATGGGCCTTGGAAACCCACAAAGGAGGCTTCCCTTTTTTGGCCAACACCAGCCTGCATTGATAAACTGCCAGGTGTCCCATATAGTTAGTGCAGCCTTGTCACTATGGGTAAAATACCTCCGAGGGTGTAATGAAGCTCTTAAGTGGCTATTAACTGGAAGCAAACACTGACACCTACCTTCCTGAAAAACTTCAGACATGTGGTGAGTGGGCGGAGGGGCAACAGGAATGCCACCTGCTGGATTTTGCATCCCACCCCAGCCTTCAAACCCGCCGGCAGGGGAGTGTAAAATCTAGCCCGTTGTTTCTTAATCCAGTAAACCACAAGCATGAAAGTTAACTTACAGAAATAAATCTAAATATGTAATTATATTACCAAGAGATTAGTATCTGTCATTAAGAAAAAGCAATTCTGGCTTCGCGGTTTCTGTCTGCTATGTGCACTACATGCAGTTGTGTATATGTCTTCCGTCTATTCCGATCACACATGCAACAAATGACAAGATTAGGAAGAGTAAAGTTTTGTCTTGGTTAGGTATGTTGGCCACCTAGTCAACATGCTATTTTACCCTCTACCTGATTTCAACAGAAAATAAAATAGGGCCAAGTGTAAAACAAGAAGTCAAATTGCTCTCATCCCTTGTGTGCTCTTGCCCAGTATGAATTTATTCCCCGCCAGTGTTTTGGTCTGTGCAGCTGTGAACCTTAATGCATGGTGTGCCGTCACATTTTTCCTCCTGATCCAATCAAATCAGGCCAATGATTTCTGTCAGCTGTGTCTATATCTGGAAAACTCTGAAGGCAAACAGGACAAATTCTTTAATTTACTCTTTCATGACCATTATTTTGTTTGATTTTTTTCTTTCTTTCATTGAAGATTAGTTCATTGCGTTGAGGTTTTTGTTGCTCTTTCTTTTACAACTTTCAGACAATGATGGTGGACTGATCAGGCAGTGAAAAGGAATAAGCTTCCCTAATTCTTTTTTTGGGCTTGAAGTTTATTTATCAGTCACAAGTAAGGCTTACATTAACACTGCAAGAAAGTTATTGTGAAATTCCCCTAGTCACTACAGCCCGGCACCCCTTCAGGTCAATGCATCTAACTAGCACATCTTTCACAACGTGGGAGGAAACCCACGTACTCATGGGGAGAACGTGCAAACTCCACATAGACAGTGATCCAAGGCGAGAATCAAACTTCGGTCCCTGGCACTGTGAGGCAGCAGTGCTAACCACTGTGGTGCCGTGGTAGCTTGCATTTCTCCCATGGTCTTTTGGGAATTTTGTATCTGCCAAAACCATCATGTCAATTCAGGAGCATTGTCTTCCAGAGGGATTCGCACTTTTGAATGTAGAACTCGTCCCAATTAAATTCAATCAGTGCTTCAACTGTTTAGATGTTAGAGTATCTTAAAATTATATTCAAAATGGCAAATAGAATGTTTTATTTCTAAGCAAGTGGAATCCAAAAGCAAGGAAGCGATGCTTCATTTGCACATACCCTCGCTCAGATTCCATCCATATTCTGTGTATTTAGTACTGCATTCCAGGAGAACCACAAGAGATATATTGGCTGTGTTCACAGCTAAAAGGCAGCTTCACCAGAATGATATCTGGCCTTTAAAGAATTAAATCATAAACACAGGTTGTTTGTGTCCCCTTGAAAGATCTAATTGAAGTGGTTTAAAATGATGGTAAAGGGGCTTGATTCTGAAACTATAGAGAAACCTTGAACCAGAATTCAAAAGAATGGAGCTTAATCTTAAAATTCAAGCTAACCTATTGAGAAATAAAATCAGGAAGTAGTTTTTATCTTAACAAAAAGGATGGTGGAACTCACCCAAAATTACTGGGAATGCGAAGTCAATTAAAACCGTCAAGGCTAGGAGTGATTGTTTTGTAAGGTAAGGATATAAAGGGATAATGAAGAAAAGCAGGATTTGTGGTATAGATTAACCATGAAGTAACTGAGTGGCAGAAGAGTTGACTGTAATTGTGTCACATTTTTCATGCTCTTGGACCAACTTAGTTAGCAATTGGAGGGAGCCATAAATTTGACAACTTTGCTGTGTAATGCAGCCAAACCTGGTAGGTTTAGAGGGAGGACAGGCAGAAGTGATCCAGGAGATGATCCATGTGATATTAAACATTAGGGGTTGGGGGAGGAATTGATTTTTCTGAGGCCAAGAGGAGTTCCACCCATTTCAAAATTTCATTGGCATCATATTGATATCACAAGAGCTATCATCAGTCAGTGCCTAGGCCACCAATTTTGAGGCTTCAACCAAAATGGCAGTGACTTAGATATTACCAGGACTGGCATGATGTGTTGCATTGCTATTGTCTTATTCCCACCAGCGAAAAAGTTGAACATCATCCCTCCTATGTGTGATGACCCCCATGGTCTACATGGCGAATCACTAATTGACCTTGCAGTTGGCATCATTGAATACGAGCTGCATGGGGATTGGTAAATAGCCAACCAGGTGGAGCTCGTATACTGAGCCCTGTTTCAAGCAAGACCCTGAGAGACCTCTTTAATCTTTTAGTCCCAGTTGT
This sequence comes from Carcharhinus amblyrhynchos, assembly GCF_965287045.1. Taxonomy (NCBI): domain Eukaryota; kingdom Metazoa; phylum Chordata; class Chondrichthyes; order Carcharhiniformes; family Carcharhinidae; genus Carcharhinus; species Carcharhinus amblyrhynchos. The sequence continues at coordinate 45,981,527 of NC_137336.1, forward strand.
GATCTTTTGTGTTCACCATAGGCTTGTGGTTGTTGTTTATTTTCATTTTGTGCGATAAAACCATGGAATTTTAAAAATGATGATACTATGTCAGATAAATTTGTAGAATCTAAGGAGCAATATATCAAGAGTAGGATTTATCTATATATGGTATTTTAAAACAGAATTTGTTATCTGATGTAAGTTAAATATTTTGATCGAAAACATGGAGTCAGAATTAAGTATGGGTGGGATTCGGGTAAGTGGGGGAACTAAGAAATTTCAATCAGTTATTGTTGATTTTACGACTCCTGTCATTCAGCCAGTCATTGCCCAAAGATGAAAAACAACATCTGGTTAGGGGCAGGTGCAGATTATCTGACAAGAGAGGCTATTGGTGGGGACTGGGGAATGGTTCTGGTACTCGTTAGGTCACAGTTCTGAATTTTCATATTGATGAAGAGGCTCTCTGTCTTTGCGAAAATTGTGGCAGAAGCCTGGATCCAAAATTCCAGCTTTCCGAACATGGCCTCTGCCATTTTCACAAAGATGGCGAGTAAAGCGGGTTCTAATTTACACACCTCTGCTTTAGATAGGCAATTGGACACACAGCTGCCTCAGTCAGATCTGACTTTAGCTAATGGTACCCATCTAATGTAGGCACTTTAGACCAGGAGAAATTCTAAAACTGACAAAGTTCTTTGCAGAAGTCAAGTGGTCATCCTTTTGAAGAGGTAGGGTACCCTCATACACGTGGTCCTGGGAGACTTTTGGATGAGGTAGAGTGCCCTTTGGGACTGATAAGGTGCTCATTGGGAAAGGTGCCCTTTGCAATTGTTTAAGTAAACATGAATGTACGTGAAGAGTACATAAACTCATTGGAACTGTCAAGGTAAAACAGCAAGATAACTGCCAAAATGACAATCAAGCTGCCAAGGAATTAAAATCTCCCACTCTTTAAAGAAAGCAGTCTGCATTGTTTAAAAAAAATCAATGCTTGCTATTTCACTGCGTTAACATAAGCATGAGGTCTAGCATTACAGGATTAATGCTGTATGACTACATTTACAATCTTTTATCATCACAAAGTGGTGCCCGTGGGTTCACAGTTTGATTGGTAGCTCCAAGTAGTTATAAACTCTTTGAGGTGAGACCATGGCCAGAATTCTCCGACCGTTCATGCTCCACTGCTGCCTCCAGAGAGGAAGGAGAATTTGGCACTCAACCAATCTCCATTCATTGCAGCAGGAGAGAATCCCATTGGCATGAACAAGCAGAGAATCCCACCCCACAAATGCAAATAATTGTTTCATAAGGGACTAAAGGAATTTAAATGTAATGAATGTTTTTACAATGATAGTGTTTTTTGTCTGCAATAGCGAATTCATCAATAGGCACTTAAAAAATTTACTTAATCTCAGCATGGGTGCTGAAGTCTGCCCAAATTGGACACTGACTGATTCGGCATGGCATGAGGGTAGAGAGGCATGATGGATATGAAATTTATGGGGTGGTTGGGGATATGTAATGACATGGGTTGACATGGATTTGGCATGGGATGTCAAGCATGAGGGCTGGAGGGCTATATTTTGTTTTATTGTTTATCTTCAAGGCATCAACAACATACCAATGCATGGAGGTCGCTGTTCATACAGTCCACATCTGTACCAGACAGCCTCTGACCTCTTTCCAGGATCACCCTCCATGACTTCCATCATCAGTAAATCATCCACCCTAGACTGAAAATATACTATATGACCTGCCGGACCTTCATCATCGCTCATGTTGGCAAAGCCGAGAATTTACTTCTTGTTGAATTAGTATGATGCTGTTGATCCAAACAAAATGAACTCCAAAAGGTTGAAAAGACAGCTTTTTTAACAAAGCCATCAATTCTTAATACCCTCAACAAGGCCTCACAATAATGTATATTGAACACTTCTTTTGCTAAAAAGGTTAATACAATCTATAAAATGCAATAGAACATTGTGCATCTGACTCATGTGAGGACTTGTTCCAGTCACTCCATGTGATTTGCCTTTTTGAAATTCATGCCTGTTCTCCAAAGCAGCGCACAATAGACAACAAATTAAACCTGCACAAGTCAGTGCTTGAAAGCAAAACCATAAATAGTGCAGTTTATCTCAGACAAATACATTTCACACATTCCGATCAAAAAAGAAGCTTTTATGATAACTTTCCTATTCATTTAGCCAAAGCTGAGAGGAGTTAGAAATCGTATTTTAATTTCAGTTTGAAGCTTGTTCTGCTGATGACCTTAGATTATTTTCAGTGTTTTCATTTGTGTCTTGTACACGGTGACCCAGATTTTGTGATGATGATGAGACTGTCAGTGTTCAGGATCATTGCTCCTCTCCAACTGACAGCAACTTCTGGACTCCACACATGTGCAGTTAAACATAGAAATCCAGAAGCTGCAGCTTGTGATGGTATCCATCTCAGAAGGGTTTGCTGTTCAGCCCACCCATCAGCCACAACCATGCCTCACCTGACTGAAATCATGGAAATCAATTGAATTAACATGCACTTTCACTCTTATGTTAGTCTCACTTTAAAACAATTTTAAAAACATTTCACCTTATTGAATGAGGTATAAACTATGTTTTTAACATTGTACTAAGTGAAGATTATTTATGAACAGCCTCACTGACCCTGAATGACTAATTTCATATTTGTGGTTGATTATATTTCCCCATTCTGAGAAAACAAAATTGTATTTTTTTTTAATCTTGTTTATGATATTTCAATTTCTAATATTGTGGCTGGAATTTTACTGCCTTGCCCGCCTGGTCAAAAGTTAATCACCCTACAGTGTCTTCTCTAGTTGCTACAGTATCCATATAGACTTTGAAACATACCATTTAAGCCCAATCATTGGTAATATTTTGGGCGATTTCCTCTATTTGCAATTTTGCAACAGAAAATGATACATTTTGAGGTATTGGTCCTTCAGTTAAAACAAAAAGAGTCTCTTGATTTTCCACTAGATAAAGGAACTAACCTGCATAAGCATTGGAAGTCATGGCTACAGTTTTTGCTATGAGTTTAGTCTTCTGCACATGTTAAAGGCTTCTGATTCTGGTTGACAACCAGTAATTTATTCTGATAAGTCTATTTGCATGTATGTTGAATGAGAATAGGATTGATCAAGACTGTGATGTCCATCATGGCCCTCACCATCTGAGTTTGTAGACGTGAAATGGCCATTAGGGCACAAGAATCAAGCTCCAAATCAGGCTGAAATGATGGAATTCCAATATAACCTGGAGTGCAATTTGTGTGGGTCAGAGTCCGAGTTAGAGAGTAACTGTTCTGATAGTGTTTATCGTCTATCACCTTGTTTATGTATGTGCAAAATGTGTTTGTCTAGTACTCTTTTTGTAAACATCGAGTACTTTTCAACTCATGGTGGTACTTGACATTTTTTATATCCCTGTGACTGCAGCTCAGCATCCCTGTTTTTCGAGATTTTGCAGTTCATTTACTTGAACATTTTAGTGATGTCTTTGCTAAGAAAACGTTCTTAGGAACATAGGAACAGAAGAACAGGAGTAGGCCATTCAGTCCAACGAGCCTGCTCTGCCATCGCTGATCATCTGCCCCAATGCCACTTTCCTGGACTATCTTTATATCTCTTGATGTTATTAGTCTCCAGAAATCAATGGATTACTGCTGGGAACATGCTCAATGATTGAGCTTCCATATATATACACATCTGAGAGTGTAACAAACATATTTAATTAGACAACCTAGATGGCTGGTAATAAAATGTGCGTATCAAAAAATAGAAACTAGACTTGATTACACAGTAGTAAATAAATCAAGATGTTGTTAACCACAGATGTTAAGTTCCCAGTGGTTTGTAATCATCTGCTGAAATGAATGTTAGACTACTAACTTAAAATCATTCCAGGGAGTTCACTCTGTTTTATGAGAACATATGCAAAACTTTTAAAGGCCAATCAACTCATCCAGTGTTCTGTCCTTCAGTACATTCTTTAAGCTTCTTGTGATCTCGGCATCAGCTTAAATCCTTTTTCTTATCATTAATGGCTGTCATGCTGGCAGCTGGTCGCTGCAGACATTAAAAATTCAGGTGCCATTACAGGGAGCCTATGAAGAAATAATTTCCAATTAATTACTAGAAAATCCTATAGTGAGTAAATGTTTGCATTGTATTATTAAAGGGGTTAGTATTATGAAAAATGTCATTGACAAGCAGATTATGCAAAGGCATAAGTGATGTCCAAACACACCATACATCATTTCCAAGTAATTAAATTCTGAAAATTATGCAGTCTGTTCCTAAGTAACCATCACTAAATAAAAGGAAATTGTTACTTTTTCTCCGATCAACAGTGCACTTTTAATACTCTAATCTAAATATTTTATTGAGTCCAAAGATCTAATTCTTCCAGTCCTATCCACTGCAGGAACCATCACAGGCGTGATGGTAAATATGATGTATAACCCAATCATCCATTGACCTCGGGTGTTAATTTCCAATCACGGGGCCAACAGGACCAGAAAATCCCATCCACAGCCTTTTATGTTCACACATGGTCACCTTTCATAATGCAGTTAGACACTTCATTGCCACAACCATCACCGTCCTGGTTCCAGGTCTGGGGAAACATTCCTCTTCAGGACAATTTGATTTGATTCAATTTGATTTGTTATTGTCATATGTATTAGCATACAGTGAAAAGTATTGTTTCTTGCTCACTGTGCGGACAAAGCATACTGTTCATAGAGAAGGAAAGGAGAGAGTGCAGAATGTAGTATTACAGTCATAGCTAGGGTGTAGAGAAAGATCAACTTAATGTGAGGTAGGTTCATTCATAAGTCTGATGGCAGCAGGGAAGAAGCTGGTTGACTCGTGTCCTCAAATGTTTGTATCTTTTTCCTGACGGAAGAAGGTGGAAGAGAGTATGTCCAGGTGCGTGAGATCCCACATAATTTAACTACTTGGAAGTGATGTGTGGCGTGTTTCGTCATCAGCTATGTCGTTGCATAATCTGCTTGTCAATGGCTTTTTTCATACATACTTTGCCGAGGCAATGAGAAGTGTAGACAGAATCAATGGATGGGAGGCTGGTTTGAATGGTGTTTTGGGCTACATTCATGACACTTTGAAATTTCTTGCAGTCTCAGGCAGAACAGGAGCCATATCAAGCTGTGATACAACCAGAAAGAATGCATTCTATGGTGCACTGTAAAAGTTGGTGAGACTTGTAGCTAACGTGCCAAATTTCCTTCGTCATTTGAGTCTTAATCTTCTGAATCTAGCCCATAATTTAGTTAGCTTTATTGCCTTTCTATCTCGTATATAAAATTTCAGAAGAGTGGATAAGATGTGACCTGTAAATTAAAGAACATGATTTTGGTGCCAATTTCTCTTCAACAGCACCTCAAAACAGCCAAGTGTGATGCTTGGTGGTTCCTGATCATGGGCAGCCTAGAAATAAAAATAAGCAGATTTCTTGTTAACCCTTCATAGTTGGCAATGCCTTTTTAAAAAATGTATTGAATAGGAGACTAATTGTACAATGTTCATATATTTCCTGCTTTTCCTCATGATTATCTTCTTTGTCAGTATTCTGTTCATTGCATCCCTTCCTATAAGATATGTTGTACAAGTGATTTTTTTTTATTAATGAACCATCATGAGCTGAACTTAAAAGGGGAGCCAGTGGAGCCAAATTTACCTTATCCATTTGCAAAAAAAGGCATAGCCTCTGCTCCCATTGGGGCATTCAATTGTATTTTAAATGATTCTTGGGTTGTTGCTCCTGCTGTTCTATCTGGGAATCCACTCCATCTGTTAATTACATTCCATGAGGCTGAACTGACTGACATCAATACTAAATTTGTCGTATTAATGATGTCCCCTGGAGATATCATAATTAAGTGCAGGCTGGGTCGACCCCACTCATGTCAGTTAAGCCCTTATTCTGGCTTCCTGAAGCATCCATAAGAGCAATTTAGACCAGAAGCCTTTTTAATTCAGCATAAAGCATTAACATAAGCAGTATCAAAATGTTTTCAACAAACTTCCTGTGGCACTGCAATTGTAAACATGTGCTTGGAATGAAAAGGAACCATTCGGACTGTCAAGTACATTCCTTCCATGGAACAGCCAAAGCTTAATAGCTTGGTGAAAGATTGTAAAAAAAAATTGTAAAAATATCCCTGCCTCCAAAATGATATCGAGTGTAGCTATAGAATATCGGTGTAACTTTACAGCTTACATTAGTCATTCTTTCCATGACATGGTAGTTTTGCAAGATCAGGAGCCTTATTTTCAATAAAACATTGTCACTTTTTTATCCATCCTTGCCCTTAGCCATTTTATTAATGTTTTTGGCGTGAACTGTTTACATTGGAGTTTGTTGTACCTTTTCTCTACTCTCCTGTCATAGAGTTCTCCTTCTTCAAGTCCTGCTGTTCTATGATTCCTCTTGTCTTTGCTCCAGATAGGTATCATAACATTGTTGACCTTCACCTTCCAACCTGAGTAAAACAACTTCCAGGAGGTGGTGACATAATAATGTTCATTTAAACCTACCACACCGTAAGTTCATAAAGCCCTTACACCTCACTGAGTTTTATGTAACGGGAGAGGCCTATTGTGACATGTAACAGAGTGAGAAAGGGACAACATGTGAAAGATCGACCCTGTGGCCTTTCCACCAATCAGGTTGACTCAGAAACCCTATAAAAATGGCTGCCATGTCCTGATTCTGAGACTCCCTTCACCATTCCCCGCTGTGCAATTTTTAGGAGTGGCTTTAAAAGATGTGCCCTGCTTTCCGCCATATCCATCACTCCCGACCTGGCCAGTTCCGTTGCAGAGACAGGCATTTCCCACTTACCTGCAACTTTCATGGAGTTTTCAAAGATCCAAGTTTTAAAAAGTTCAGCCCTTTAGAGGAGTCGAGAATCTAGTGTGCATGAGGACATCTTTTAAAAAGCAGTTTCAAAAGGCCTCCAATGCCAAGTTACATGCTCCACCCAACTCCTCAAGCAGTTCAAGCCTCCTAAGCTAAGTCCTGCCCTTCCACCCATTCCCTTAGGCCCCTCATGCCCCGTATGTCCATTGACTCAGTGCACACTTTCTAGGCCCAATGCACACCACAGTGTAAAATGGGATATGGAAAATAAAGCTTTGAAATAAAGTGATCCTTTAACCACTTGCCCCAATGCTTATAAAAAAAAGGACAAGCTAATAAAAGTATCAATCACCTGAAAAATTCTTCCACTGTTCCTCCAGAGTAATGAATATTACTTGATTCCACATTTAACTACTGCATTGCTTTGGAACAAAGCATTTCTCCACTACCCTAAGTTTGTTACTTTTGTATAACTCCTATACTCATCTTTGCTTATGTCTGTGATGGAAACAGCTAAAGTTAACATTCACTTTTACATACTTGTATGGTATGAAATTCCATGGAACCATCGGTGCATGAGAGTGTGCTGAAATAGCAGAGATGAATACTTAATTCTGAGACCGGAAAGATGGGTGACATTCATTTTAATGATTTGATTAGTTAAGGAAGATTTTTCGGTCTCTGCAAGGTCGGCTCATGGACATATTTTGACCTGCTAACATAATTCAAACAAACCATAGTGTCTCGGTCATAATGAGAGACTTCTTTTGGCTACTGAGTTCGCAAAATCATCAATAAAGTGGGATAATTTCCTTTGATAGTTATGTCTAGCAAAATTGAAAATGTCCTTAAAAAGAAAATCTTTTTCCTTGCTAGAAATAAACAGAGGGAATCTGCACAAACTCATTTATAAAGCCACCGTAGGAACCAGAGGAATTCTTATCCCAATATGACCTGAATTTTTATTTTGCTTTTCATTATGTCAGCAACTAAGTCAGATGTATCGCTGCATTGAAAAGTTTACTTATTTTATGTGATATGGAATAATGCCAACTATAAATATTACTTATTTTACTTGATCTATGTCCAATGCACTATTGTGTCGGTATGCAAAAATTCCATCAGTGTATACATTTGGAAATGCCTCCATACAAAACAAAATACACAGCCTTTTTTGACTGTGCAGCAGGAAAGCCTCATCTGATTCCTTTGAAGAAAAAGTCATGCACTTCATTTTGTGAAAAGTACCTAATCTTATTTTGTATTGCACTCATCTGTAGTGAGTTGAGTGTTATGGTAATCACCAGGCCTCACGTCCTTTCTAGCCCCGTGGGGAGATTATTGGAATTTATTTCATTCTCCTTAAAAGCAAGGATGAGTTCAAAAACCCATGTGGGAGAATGAAACGTGAATCGTGGAAGGCCCATCATCCATAACAAAATTTAGTGGCAGCCTGCCTACCCGAACTTTAAGAATCCCTGTGGAATGATATTCCTTATTGGTGTCAGGAACCTAGAGATGGGGTGGGGGGGGAAAGGTGAGTTCCACGCACCCCGTCCCCCCCACCCCACCCCCGTCTTCTGACTGATGGTTGTACACCAGCAGTGGCACAATGATGTCCTTAATTGGCTTCTGGGTGGTAGGAGAAGAGGAGAAAGGCCTCTGCAAACCTTTTCAGCCTGGAAGCAAGTAGGAAGACAGTGAGATCTTCATTCTGTGCCATCCAGCTAATCACATGACAGCCTCCCTTACCTCTGAAGATGGGGTGGGGGGGGGCATTAAATTTTAAATTTCACCCACAGTGGATAATCACAAGTACTCCATCAATCTGTGGCACACCACACTATTTTCTATAAGCAACCCTTGAAACAAACCTGCAGTATATTAACAGGCTGTAAAATATAATTACGGGTCAAGACAACAGCATTAACGTTAAAAAGAAAGATTACAATTCTGAGACCAGTAATTTCCTTGGAGAACATCCAGTGCACGCTGATCCATATTTCTATTATAACTTTATTACATATATAGATGTTGCATGCTTTTTATTCCAATTTCAGTTTTCTTTTCATTTATCCATACTGAGGATGTTACAGATGTTGATGGCTATTTTGTCCCCTTTTGTGTGTAACGTGAGCAGATCCAAAATGGAACTGTACCATCTGATTCGGTCAGACTTTATCTTAGGAATGCAATTGTTTCTCCAATGGGGAAAATGCAATTGTTTCTCCAATGTTTCTTCGTTACAAAATAGGAAAACAATTACCTAAAACAAAAACAAAGGGGATAATTTTAACCCAGTGGGTAGGATTTTCTGGCCCTGCTCACCCCAAGTCCAGAAACCCCTCCTCTTGCTCCCACCAACTTCCCCCCCCCCAGGTCAACAAACCTTTGCATGGTCCACCCCCACTTGCTATGATTCCTGTGGCTGTCCGGATTTGAAAATTCCACCCTATGTGTCCAATACAAACCGACAATTAAACCACTCAAAATCCCCATCGACAAGAAGGAGGGAAACCCATTTAAGTCAACCCGTAAAAGCCACAAGGTTTTCCTTGAGGAGCCAAGAGGGACAGAAGTATGCAGAGGCCACACAAGGAAAATGGGTCTCCCCTGTCCTGGAGCTTTTAAAAATTCTTTCTGGGGATCATTGGCTTGGACCAATATTTATTGCCTAATGGTCTTTGAACTGAGTAGACCAAATCAGAGGCGGTTAAGTGTCAACCACATTGTAATGGGCCTGGAGTCACATGTAGGCCAGACAAGAATTTCAGATTTTCTTCCCTAAAGGACATTAGTGAACAAGTAATAAAGCATGAAAAAAAAACTGAGGATTGACTCTAATTAATTTTTTGCATCAGAGAATAATTGACACCAAACCTTTTTAATAATGGTGTTTTGCAATGTATAGAATTACAATTTGCAGTTTATTTTATAAATTTTACTGTATTATCAAGTGTTTGGACTCTTTTGCAAACTTTAAGGTGGATTATTTCTCAAAAGCCTGAAATCGCTGCCTATAATTATCTGAATTAAGTTATTGTAATTATGTGAAATCTAATTTGTAACCATCATTTAATGTTATATTGGCACAGTATTTCAAGGGTTGTTGTAGTATTGTTTTAATAATAACCTTTGAAATCTAACCTATTCAGCACAGGCTTCTCAGCCCAGCTGGCATGCGTCTGTTTCAGTCTTCTCTTGGGAGTTTGAGCTATTGCCTTGACTGTGGCTAATTTCCCAGGTGGCCGGGATATGCTGAGTAGAGTTATCACATGACCCATGGCATGCATTACCAAGTCATGCTAGTTGCTAAAGATACACAGCAAACTGTGGTAACCTTACCAATACAGTTTGAAGTAAACTGTAGAGCAAGAGTCTGCTGTATCTTCACTGTTACTTGAACTCACAAGCTTTACACTCTGAGTGGAACCAGTCTAATAATGGAGGGAGGGTTGAAGATTAAAGATACAGAAAAATGTACAGGAGCAAATGGATACCTATCATCCAGGAACAAAGTGGAAAACAGGAGGTCTAACACTGCCACAGGTAATGTTGGTTTAAGTGAAGAAAGGTAGTTGATATTATATAAGATTATTCAGTTCCTGTTGTGATAGGGAGAAAGAAGATTGTGGAACTCAATTAATGTCTTTTTTGGTCCATATTTATGCTAAATTTACAAAATGACTGTGATTCCCTAGATCGGTAGTAGCAATTACGCAAATAATTCTTTCTCAAGACATTCTCTCATGATTTCCCTGTAGATCAGAAGAGGTCTTCATATGTGGTTATGTTGTGTTGATGTTGGAAACACCACTGAAAAATACCTGGTACTTAAATTGGGATCATGAATATACACCAAATTATAATACAGGTGAAGATTTAAATATTCTTTCCATATTTGAAATCTACGTAGTTTTGGATAGTGCTCACTGCACTTCGTTTTACATTTTTTGGAAGCAAGTATAGTGCTTTCAAAAAAAAGTACAATACATTGGAATTTGGAACAGATTAATATAAAAGCTGATAAAGTTGTGTATAAAGGTTGAAGAGGTGGTGTATATTTTGACTGCAAGTTAAATAGATAAATGCCTATTTTCTTTTCACAAGTAGATTTAAACAAATTTGTGCGAGCTTGGTTGTGTGTCTTACCTAGCAGCCATTGCAAAAGAATTCTACCAACAGCAGTGACTTGGTACTGATTGGGAACAAGAAGTGGTCAGAAAGTTTACTAGTCATGTTCCAATCATTAAGTTTCAAAAGGTATCAAAGAACTCTGTTGTTTTTGTTCCAGATTCAGGAGTCTGAATTTTTCTAAATCATCCTGTGTCAATTCAAATTTGTGCTAACGGGACAGAATAGTATTTAATGCAAAAGCTTGTGATAATTGCGTTTCACCTTCACAACCTTCTACCAACTGTTACAGACGGGTGAGGAGTGGTAGAATAGCTCCACTTTCTTTCCACCCTTCAGGTGGCCACAACCTAAAAGAAGCTGCGTGCCATTCGGTCTAATGGCTTGGCCCATGTGTGGTTGAATATACAGGTGATGTCTGGATGTTTTGTAAATGGTTGAGGAGATGGATCGTTCACACTTATCTATATGGATTTTCTTTGGAGGACCACTTCTAGGCAGCCTCACTACTTGCATATGGTTTTCTAATTTGTATGATACAGCAATGTGAATATTCGATCACCTTAGGAGCTGTTGTTTAAGTCGCTTAAAATCCTACTAATCAGACTTTTAAATTTATCCAGTTGCTTCAGCACAATCAGTAAAATAAAGCCATTTTCAAAATATAACATGGGTTTATAACGCTACTTGTTCCCCTACTCAGAGTCACAGACAGTGTTATTGGCAGAAGCCACATAAGTAACTCAACTTTTCTTAATCTTTACATGAGCCTCACTTTTTGTTATAATTTCCCCATTTATGTTACAGAACAGAATCTTCAAAAGAAGTCATGTTTTCTTGGCTAACTCATCACAAACTCTTAAATTCACTGGTATATGTCTTTAATAAACAGATTTATGCATAGTAGTGGATTTCACAAGAATAATATGGTACTTCATGAGTTAGAACAGGATAATCTCCACAGTGTTGAAGTCATCAGATTTTATCATTTTGTTTGGGAGTGAGGTATGCTCCGAGCAAAATCTTTTCATTATTGTTTCCTAACTTGATGCATTGTGTAGGAAGGCAGAATGTTAGATGGTTATGACATGCAAGCTCCTTTGCATTCCACAGCTCTGATGTACTAAAGTTGGCCTTGTATAACAGCAGTTGCAGTTTCCTCTGTTTCAGATGTTTGGTAATTGCTGCCTTTGCTGCATTGGAGTTGTAACATTGACCATGAGACACTATGTTGGGACGGGGCGGGGGGGATTCTTTTGTTGTGAGCAGGCCATGAGGCTCAAACAAGTGCCATTTTGCAGGTTCCCCCCTGGGTGCCATGAGTCCCTGGCCACTGGATTTCCGGCGCAGTCAGCTGCATGCCAAAAATCGGCGTGGAGCTCCACAATTTATTTAAGTGGCCCTTTCAATCTATTTGACATATCGTTATCAGGCCCGGGACTGAAATCTCCAGATCTGTTGGCATCTCCCCCACAATTTACAGCTGATGTAAATTCACAATTTGATTTACAGCTCAAAGAGGTAAAGATGTTACTAAAAGATGTGCTGACTTTGATGTTGGTTTAGAAATACAAACATTTGTTTTATAAGAGATTAAGTACTTGAGGAAATTTAAATGTATTGAATGGGCTTTCCCAAATGAGAATGTTTTTTGTTTCATGAAGTCTGTAATAAATGCTTAGAAACATAGTTAATTTAGTCTCAGCATGGTTCCTGAGGTCAGCCCATGGTGGTTAAAGGGTGAGTTGGCATGGAGGGTCTATGGGAAAAGAGTGATGGATGGGGACATGAGTTGGTATATGAGGTACATAAGCCCATGCGAGTGGTGAAGGGTCATGAGTTGGAACTAAATGGGTATAGGGGCTATCAGAAGCCATGGGGATATGGGACACCGTCTGTAGAAGCTAGGTTGACACGGTGATACTGAGCTGCCATATGGATAGGTGTGGGGATCATGGGTTGGCATGAGTTGGTATGGGGATCTTAAGTTGACACTGGGGCTATAAGGGACCATGGGGTGAGTGGGTTAACGTAGAGGATGTGAGAGACCATTGGGTGTGAGTGGTGGCATTGGTTGGCATGATTTAGCATGTATGTGAATGGAAAGTGAGCGGGGGTGTGAGGGCTAGAAGGTCTGATGTTTAATAAGACAGCGTTGGACTGGCGTAAACACAGTAAAAAGTCTGACAACACCAGGTTTTAGTCGTCTGCTAAAACCTGGTGTTGTCAGACTTTTTACTGTGTTTAATAAGACAGCAGGGATGTAGTCCCAAGCCTTTGTTGTGCACATCATCAGCATATTTTTGTTGCTGCCCCGTTGAAGTCCTCTGCATCAGAATTTCTAGTCTTATCTTATGATGAGCTGGCACCTGGGCTATCCTTAGCTCAGGCTCTGAACAGAGCCCATCCCTGTCAATTTGGCCCTACATTCAAATCTTGCCTCTAACCTATCCTCTAAGATATATACAGTGTCATTGTAGATAACAGATCTTGCCTCAAACCTACCTTCTAGTGTACACACTGGAGACATGTTATCTGAGAAAGAGGCCGATAGTGTGAAATCAAATAGCAGAAGTTTTCTTTCTTCATCACTCTTCTTACTGTTAATTATTGTCTGACAGTTTGAACCTCTTGGCCATGGTTGTGTTGCAGAGAGTAGGTCGAAAAATTTGCACCTCTACACTACCTGCAACTTCTAAATCAGAAGAGAGTTTGGGGTTAGAGGTGAGTGAGATGGAAGAGAAGAATTAATTATGGTGCTGAGCCAAATCTCAGCCAAACCCCACGGTGGCACAATGTTTAGCACTGCTGCCTCACAGCAGGAGTGACCAGGGTTCAATTCCTGGCTTTGCCTGTGCGGATTCTTATATTCACCCCATTTGGCATGGGTTTCCTCCCACAGTCTGAAAGACGTGCTGGTTAGGTGCATTGGCCATGCTAAATCTCCCCCCAGTGTACTTGAACAGGCACTGGAGTGTGGCAACTAGGGGATTTTCGCAGTACCTTCATTGCAGTGTTAATGAAAGCCTTCTTGTGACACTAATAAATAAATAAACTTTGTTTTTCTCTCTGGAAAAATGCTGCCAGTCCTGCTGAGTTTTTCCAGCACATTATCTTTTTATTTTAGGTTTCCAGCATCCAGAGTGTTTTACTTTTATTTTATGGTTTAATAGCTGACAGTTTAGATGTAGGTGTGAGGCTTGTAGCAGTGTGTGAGAATATAGTTAATCTAGGGACATCAGTTATGAGATAGAAAGGCAAGTGATGGAGGTATGGTGATTTGAACGCAGTCTGAGGCTATGATGGAGTTGGAAGGATTTGATATTTGAAGATGCAGTCACTGATCCTTTCCACTTATGTTTGTCTTTGGAGTTCTTCCAGCTTTGCATCCTGATCCTCAGGGCTTGACTCATGTCATTGACCTTCAAGGCTAACAGTCCCCACTGCCTTTTGGCAATGTGTCTGGAGAATATTCCTCCCCTCTGTAGATTCAGAGCATCTCTCTTCCTTTCCAGCTCCTCCACCAAGAGCTCCAATGCAATGTCTGAAAACCTTGAATATCTCCCCCCTTTTGTCATATTGCTTACTCTTTCTCAAGTCAGATTCTCTTCAATCATTAGCACTGGTATCTGCTTCAGCCGCAATGTGCCTCCCCTTTAAGAGGTGCAGGCTAACTTTTGCGGATTAGCTTTAAGCACTTTGCCTCCTACCCACCAGTCACCCACTCTCCACAATAAATTCCCCCCTCCCCCGCATACTCAAACTCCCTCCCCCACAAACATTATCCTGGTTAGGTCAGAATGCTGAGCGATGTATCGTATTAGAATAAATGGGAAGGAACTATTGACTATGAAAGATAATCTCTTGCTGGATATTTTAGCCACATGTAAAATAACACTGTAATGTCAGCTGTTGGCTAGACTTTATTTGCATCACATTCAAAGCGGAAAACCAGGCAGTTCAGTGGAACGATGACAAGCTCATCTCTCTTGCAAGTGGACTTCCTTCCGCCGAGTTACTATAACGAGGACTACTGCTAAAGAACACCTGCTCCTCAATTTAGTCCAGCAGATCCAGTTTAAAAGTCCATTAGTGTTGCACACACAGGACTTGCAGTGCTCTGCCAAGCAAAGCAATATCGAGTATGCACTTGAGAGCACTTTGCTTGTTTGCCAATATTTCAGACTTTAGGAACTGTCTTATTTTCCAGAATCCCGATGAAAACTGGTTTGATGACATTTGTATTTTTTTTGCCATTTCATGATGTCTGTTATTCTTCGTAACTGATGCCACACAGTTAGTACATTATAGTTTAACACTCTTTTGAGCATAGTTTTGCAAGTGAAGAACATTCCAAAAGTGCGTGTAAAATATTTTTTCAATCAAATTGAGCATTTTCCCTGTTGACCTATTTTGTAGGATTCTTCATATTATGTCTTAAAACAAGCCAAATACCAGGAATATATAAGCCAATTCAAACAGCTACTTAGCATTGTCGCCTAGAGTTTCCATAAACCTCTTTTTTGCATTGCTTAGAATATTACATTCCATGGGTGGGTATGTGCCATTCACTGCAGCAATTCAATTGTCAAACAGACCATGTCAGTATACACAAGCCAGCCAGAGCTTGTTTCGCGTTCTTCTCAAATATTTATATAAAACCCAGTTTCACATCTCACCAGTTTAAATGCATTTTTTTGTTGGTTGTTCAATTAATTTGATGTGTAGATTAACTGGTTGCATAGAATGATAAAAACTCTATTTATAAAACACACATCACCTCATTATAAATTGCCACAATTGCCAATATATAACTTCTTACAGAGAGCCACTATGTTCATTGTGACCTTGTTGAGGTCAGAAAATTAATTCTACATTCTTGAAATGTGATGATGAATAACTGTGAGCCTTAATCCAATAATACCAGGCTGAGATCTTTTCTGCTGCACTGATTTCTTCAATATGTCTTTTAAGAGTGGAAGTTGGATCTCTTTGTGAATGCATTAACGAACAGATAAGTCTTATGTACTCCTGGTGACACTTCTGCATAAAAATGCAGAAGATTAACTAACCCCGAGGTGAGTAGTCCTTAGATCAATGGAAGAATACAAACCTTAAATGAATGAAGACTCAGCATCTCCTCACTGACGATTCAACATTTTTTGGTGATGATGATGAAGACTCTGGCCTCTGAGTCACGAGGTTATGGATTTAAACCCCACTCCAAAATTGAGCACAGAAGTCACGGTTTAGCGGCCCCGCTAGCCATGGGCATAAATCTTGTAATGGCCACTAAATCTCGTGAGAGGACAAAAACTCCTATTTGTTTACTACAGCCCGGCCTTCAACACCATTATTGCTACAAAACCAAACTCCAAATCCTGGGGCTTGGCTCCTCCCTTTTCAAATTGGATCCTAGACTTCCTAACCAACCAACCACAATCAGTAAGGATAGACAACAAAACCTCCTCCACGATCATCCTCAACCCCAGTGCCCCACAAGGTTGTGTCCTCAGCCCCCTGCTATGCTCCTTATACGTCTATGAATGTACGGCCAAATTCCCCTCTAACTGAATTTTCAAGTTTGCTGATTACACCACCATTGTGGTTGGATCTCAAACAACGATGAGACTGGAGTACAGGAAGGAGATAGAGAATCTGGTGAACAGGTGCAACAACAATAATCTCTCCCTCTATGTCAACAAAATTAAGGAGATGTTCATCTACTTCAGGAAGAGTAGTGCAGGACATGCCCCTGTCTACATCAATGGGGACGAAATGGAAATGGTCGAGACCTTCAAATTCCTAGATGTCTGGATTGCCAACAACTTGTCCTGGTCCCTCCATGCTGACACTATAGTTAAGAAAGCCCACCAACGTTTTTACTTTCTGAGGCAGCTAAGGAAATTTGGCATGTCTACTACAACTCTCAGCAACTTTTACAGATGCACCAGAGAAAGAATTCTTTCTGGTCGTATCGCAGCTTGGTTTGGCTCCTGCTCTGTCCAAGACCGTAAGAAAGTACAAAGGATGTTGAAGGAAGCCCAGTCCATCAAGCAAATCAGCCTCCCATCCATTGACTCTATCTACACTTCCTGCTGCCTCAGAAAAACAGTCAGCATATCAAGAACCCCACGCACCTCCGACATACTCTCTTCCATCTTCTTAGTTGGAAAAAAATTACTTAAGTCTGAGATCACATACCAACTAACCCAAGAACAGCTTTTTCCCTGCTGCCATCAGACTTCTGAATGGACCTACCTCATATTACGTTGATCTTTCTGTTCGCCGTAGCTATGACTGGAACGCTACATTCTGCACCCTGTCCTTTCCTTCTCTCTGCATGTTATGTTTTGCCTATATAGGTTCGATTCCCAGCTTGGGTCACTGTCTGTGTGGAGTCTGCACACTCTCCCTGTGTCTGCATGGGTTTCCTCTGAGTGTCCCAGTTTCTTCCCATGCTTTGAAAGGCTTGTTGGTTAGGTGCATTGCGGCAGTGTATCCAAACAGGCACCCGTATGTGACAACTATGGGATTTTTCACAGTAACTTCATTGCAGTGTTAATATAAACCTCGTGTGACTAATAAATAAACTCCAAATAAACTTTTAACTTTAGAAACAATATTTTTCACTGTATACTAGTACACGTGACAATAATAAATCAAATCAAATCAAAATGGGATTTGTGCTAACAAGAATTCAAAGTGTGATCTTTCCCGCCTCCGTCTGGTGATGTAATCAGCTTCACATCTAGGAAGGGCATGAGCCTGATTGGCATAAACTATAATATATCTAAATATCATTAATGGGCTTAACGCTGCTACTTCCACCCTTGCCTCCCCCAGCCGGAATGATATTGCAGATCACTATTCATTTTCATCATTATTTGTGATGAACATGCTAGGGGCACATGTTCCTAGTATAGCCCCCTGGGTGGCGAGAGACATGTCTGGCACTGCCATCTGGCATCTGGGCAACCCCTGGCATTGACAGGGATGGGCTGTCTGAGGAACCCTATTGAGAGTTTCCCCTTATGTGTGGTTGGGGCAGGGCACACCCAATGCCTGTGAAGGGGCACTCTCCAGTGACTGAGAAGGTGGGGAGGGATACCTGGGAGGGAGGGGGACTGCCTCGATGCTTGCATGGTTGGGGGTCTGCAGTAGGGTTAGGGTTGCCTTGTGATTGGGCGGGCAGGGGGGTGCGGGAATGCCTGAGGGGTTGGGAGGGGTGTTGTCCGAATGCCTGTGAAGGGGGTACTTCGTGTCTGTGGAGGGGTGGCAGGATATATTTATGGAACTGATGGTAACCCGATCTCTCTGGAGTTTGCCTTGTTGGCGTTATCAGTCTCCGCCAGAGTGATGACACAAGCCATGCCCCCAGATTTACTGTGTATTGAGTGTCAGGGATGTGGAATGAAATGTCAGCTGTGCATCTGGGAAGATATATGTAAATTTTCAGTCTGAACCTGACCCTCTGACAAATTTTGGAATATTTTGACCAGAATCTAGGTTGACATAAAGACATTATTTTAAGATATAAGTCACAATTTTTAGAAGCATGTGTTTTTTGACATGCAAAACATGTGACTTTACAGGACCAAAATATTGTCCTTAACATACGTGCATACTTCTAGTGCATGTCATGCTGCATGCCATTTTGGTGAGTATTTTTTGGTGCACACACAGTGAAGAACACACTGGAAATATGCAAAGAAGATCGTGATGCCAATCAATGTATAATACTGGTTTGATCTCATTGCATTTATAACTCAACACTCCATTCAATACCCTCACTTAAATATGCATTCAGCAATAAGAAGTCCCATCACCAATCTATTTAAAGACAACATCAATTATTTTTCCAGTTACTTTTGGATTGATTTTTGCTGGCTATTTCTGTACTTTTCAAAGCATTTGAAGCTTCCTGGAGTTCTTTAAAGTTGCTGAAGTTTACCAATGTGACAAGTGCTGAAGAAATTTGTCTCAACTTCACAAATTCTACACAAAGCATATGCTTCCAGAAATACAAGCAGCAGTGGACTGTAGCATGACTTAGAGAAACAGCAAAGGTGTCACAGAGCAAGGCTACCTTCTGGGAGAGAGAGGAATGGGTAAAATACTGTCTGCCAAAGGTTCAAATTGCCTAGTGAGTTCAGGGAAAACATTTTGTATCAGAAACTCAACGATGAACAGTGTACCAGTTGTCTGGACTTCAGTAAGGATATACGCATTGAAATCTGCACCGGCTTTTGCCAGAACTGCAATCTCAGAGCAGGACAAGCACAGCATTGCCACTGGCAATGAGGGTGACCGTCAACAAAGACCTTAATACATCGAGTTCCTTCCAGGCTGCAATAAGTGATATCACTATCCTAATACAACTACCCCCTGTTTACATCCACTGTTGTATAAGGGAGACCAGCAAAGCTCTGAGCATGATCAATTTTGATGTGGAGATGCCGGCATTGGACTGGGGTAAACACAGTAAGAAGTCTCACGGCACCAGGTTAAAGTCCAACCAGTTTATTTGATAGTAAACCCACAAGCTTTTGGAAACACTGTGCCTTCGTCAGGTGCATGGAAGGTTCTGATCAGAGAAGGGCGTATAAAGTCACACACAGTTTACAGAATACTGATTAGAATGCACGTCTTTACAGCTAACCTGCTATTCAAGTCTTAAAGATGCAGACAATGTGAGTGGAGATAGCATTAGCATAGGTTAAAGAGATGTATATTGTCTCCAGACAGGACAGTAAGTGAAATGTTGCAATTTCAGGCAAGTCATGGGGGTTACAGATAATGTAACATGAACTCATCTTCCCAGTTGAGGCCATCCTCATGTGTGCGGCACTTGGCTATCAGTCTCTGCTCAGTGACTCTGCGCTGTCGTGTGTCGTGAAGGCTGCCTTGGAGAACGCTTACCCGAAGATCAAAGGCCGAATACCAGTGACCGCTGAAGTGTTCGCCAACAGGAAGGGAACAGTCTTGCCTGGTGATGGTCAAGCGGTGTTCATTCATCCGTTGTTGTAGCATCTGCATGATCTCCCTAATGTACCATGCTTCGTGACATCCCGATGTGAATAGCCAAAGGTAACAAATATAAACAAACGGCAGGTTTCCTAGTAGTATATAAGATCCCTTTATTCTGCTATAGTCCACAGCACAAGCTGCATTTCAGCCATTACAGTAAACCAGAGTGGCTATGGGCAACAAGGAGTACCCCTTGACAATACGGCTGAGAGGAACTTCTGGTTCCCCCGATGATGACCCTCCCCCTTACCAGTGATGGGTTCCCCAGCAGCGCAGCCAGTAAGTAATGCAATTGGCCACTGAGTTTGGCAGAGATGGAAGATCTCATGGGTGGCCAATGCTGAGCTGCCTCCACTATCAGATAACTACCACAGGGTGGCGAGCCGGGGGTCCTGGCCTTCATCAGATCAGCTTTTATTCCAGATATTTTATTTGGATCCTGGACTGCGCTAGAGGAGACCTGCAGTACTCCAAGTGCACAGTTCAAGAACTGTGATGTCTTTCTGTGTGCTACCCTACTTCACCATCATGAACAACTGAGAGCAGGAGCAGAAGGGGAACAAGGTTTAGGAGCTTAAGAAAGAGGATGAGGAAAAGAGGCAGAAATCTATACAACCATTTCAGCCTGGACTTGCAGTTAAGAATTTACCCAGATTTGGTGCCCCCACAACCTCCATTCCCAAACATTCCCATACCTTATAAAATAAAAACTCCAGAGGAAATTTATTGAGAAAATCATCCATACTGCATGCAAAAGTCAACTAATTACCCTTTTGCATGCCCTTACTGCATGTGTTGCTTTGCTTATGCCAGTGTTTCTAGATAGTGCTACCCTAGAAGCAATAGAAGGTTGTCATTCGGTGGGGGAGTCTAAAGATGGTCTTACAGGTTGATTTCAAGCAACTCTGGGCCCAGAAGGCCCAGCTTCATCCAGCACCATCTCAAAATAGGCATCAGCAATCTGGGCTGGTTGGCTGGCAGGCAACAACAGGGGCTTTTGCGAAGTGCCAAGAGTGAGAGGACAAGGGCTGTAATCTGGATTGAGGACAGCAAGTTCGTGCTCCCCGGAGTCATTTTCCCTCCCCCAGAGCAGCGCCTCAACAATCCAACTAATCTCCTTGGGGGAAGATTGCTGGAATGCTCTGATGCTTGCAAGCCTCTTTGTAGAGTCTGTGCTAATACGGCAACAATCTGATCTAATAGGACAGAATCTGAACTTGCACTGCAGTTCTTAGGTGTTGAAAAATTAAAAGCAAACAGTGATGGCTTTGGAATGCAGAAGCATTACTGTGTGGTAAACAAGGAATGCAGGAACTAGTATCCATGTGGGATTATGATATACTGGCAATAACAGAGACCTGACTCAAACAGGGAAGAAACTGATGCTTAATATTCCTCATAGCAATATATTCAGAGAAGATAGGAAAGGAAAAGAGAGTGGGTGGCATGATACCATTGATCAAAGATACTATTATAGCACAAGTGATGATATACGTGAGTGTTCAAAGACATGCCGAGAATTAAAGAACAGCAGAGAAGCTATACATCTTGCTGGATGTATACTATAGGCCACTCAATTGTGGGAATGAAATTGAGCAAATCTTAAAGCCGAAATGTGCAAGAACAATGAATTTTCCAAACATAAACTGGGAAAATAGCAGTTTCAAGGACAAAGAGTGGGGGAAGGATCCCTGAAATTTCTAAATCAGAATGTTTCCAGTCCAATGAGGAAGGAAGTAGAGCTGTAGCTGGTTCTGAGGAATGAAGTGCAGCACATTTGTTGAGTCATTTGGGAAATAGCAATCACATAATCATTACTTTTAGAGTAGCCATGGAAAAAAAAACAAGAGATATTCAAATATGAAAGGATTAGTCTGCAAGAATCTGAGAGAGAAAGACAGAGGGCAAACAGAGAAAGACAGCTGTCTGCACCTTAAGCAGAAAAAGTGCTGGTCCCATCATTTACCACGCAAAATGCGAGTGGAAGCTCATGCTCAGACTAATTAGATGAAGCTCATGAGGACTTAAGTGTCACTGGAAGATTTACTTAGCTTGGCGAGAGTGAAGAATCTCCAATTTGTCCCTCACCGTGAAAGTCAGTTTTGGAATTAGGAGTTTCCCATTTGCGAATGAAAAAGAAAGTCACCCCTCGGGAGCTATGAATAGCTTTGGACTGAAGAATGAAGCATTCTTAAGAGGTGGAGGAAAATGTTAACTATGGAGTGGGATTTTTGGTCATTTTAAGAATTAAATGGGGACTCTTTTATGTAATTCAGAGTATTAGCTGCCTACTAATTAGTACTTACATAATGCTGCTTTTGTTTGTTTTTACAGTAAAAGCTTTAATGCTTAGAATGTTGTGTGATCCTTCCAATCAGCCATTGGAAATTCAAATATCTTGTAAAAGTTATCTGTCTCTGTGGGGATCAGGACACAAAAGGCAAGGTATCAGAGAATCATAAAATCATAGAATCCCTACAGTGCAGAAGGAGGTCATTCGGCCCATCACAATCCCACCCAGGCCTTAGTCCCATAATCCCATATATTTGTTTTGCTAAACCCCCTAATACTAAGGGGCAATTTATCATGGCCAATCAGCCTAACCTCACATCTTTGGACTGTGGGAGGAAACCGGAGCACCTGGAGGAAACCCATGCAGTCAAGGGGAGAATGCGCAAACTCCACACAGACAGTGACCCAAGGCCAGAATTGAACCCAGGTCCCTGGTGCTATGAGGCAGCAGTGCTAACCACTGGATACAATAAAGATAAATAAAGAACATGGACTATAAAGGTTGACATCATTCAAAGTATTAAAGTCTGAGAGGAGCATATCTAGGTTACTGAAGAAAGTAAGGGTAAAAGTAATCTTAGCATCTCCATCCCTACTTCTTAAGACAAACGTTGCTTCTATTTTATCTGAAAAGTCTTTGGTTAAATAAATTGCTGCCAACCTCTTTTGATCAAAGGAGTCTTTGCCATCCTGCTAATAATAAACGGAATATCATTTGGCAGATGTTCGTAAACACCAGTGCAAAATGACATGTTCTGTGGGGAAAATGACAATACCTCACAATTTGCCTTTCCACAAGAAATATGCACCTGATACTTATATGTGTGTATTATTATAATTATTGTGAATTTTACATTTACTGTAACATTAAGCCTGTCGTGGTAGCTCCATATTGGAAAAGTTCCAAAAACTGAGCCTGTTAATCAAGGATACATTTCTAAATAATATTCTCAGTATTCACTTTCTTGCATTTTCCAGGGCGCTTTAAATACTTGGAGGTCACTTATGCAATGGAATTTACTATACATCCACTAACACAGTAATGGATAAGTTATCATTTGGCTAATAATTACTATTAGGCTAAGCTATTACTACATTGCTGCTTTTGGTTGGAGAAATGAACATTCTATGTTTATGAGGAATGGATTGATATCTGACTGAATGTTCCTTGAAATTCCATTATTTCCATTAAAGTGCATTTTGTAAATCCTAGGTGGTAATTCTAAACAGTGAAGGACCTGAAGAAATGCTAATGTGCCAAAAAGCAAGAGGTGTTGAAGTATTCTGTCTTAACGGAGTAACCATCATTTCACACTTCCTTATATTAGCTGTATTTGAGGAGAATGCTTTGGATTTGGCAGCCCCTTGTAATAAAACTCATAAACAGTACACAGTGTTTATTGTTTGCCTGTTACCACCTGACAGCCATTCGCTAATGCACTATACTTGTACAATTCACATTGTTCTAATCTCAGTAAGTTTCATATGTAGGCTAAAGAAAAACTATGCTATGTAATTGTGAATTCAGAAGTAGACCCCACCATCCCTCACCAATCCCACATAGATGCAAGCTTAAGGGCAAAATTCTCCCATTTCGTTATTAGGTGCGACAGCGAAGTGATCCTGGCGCTGCCTGTACCACAGACCAGAATAACAGGATGCCACACCAGATTCTGCTCTTGGAGGCTCCCTAATTATGCACAATCAGGTTTCCCTCTGACTCTCCGGGTGGGTGGCAGCTAAATCGCCTGCCCGCCCTCAGCTGATGGGTTCAAAGGCCCTGGTGCCATATATAAAAACCAGCCCAGCACACTCATATCACTCTCCGCAGCCCACCTGTCTTTACCAGATCATGTAAGATGTCAGCAACCCAGAGGGAAAAGGCTAGCAGCCTCCAGTGTCTCTTGATACAACCAACCTCCCCCCTGCCACTTCACCTTTGAGTTGCCCATACCCCACTTGAACCTCTATCCACTACATCTGGAGTCTTCGTGCATCCCCTTCCAGTAAACAATTGGTATACTTTGAGCCCCTTGCTTGTGATCACTTTAGCCATCGGGTTTGATGCCAACATAATGTCCCACTGACATGATGCAGGTTTGAAAGGCCTGATGGGATGCTAGCTGTTTTAATGAGCATGCGTGATATGCAAATTAATGCAAATAGAATTTGTGCCACCGGTCAGCAAGAAGAGTGACCTGCCATTAGGAGAATTGCAACGTGATTTTACTCCGGCAGGCAGGTTTCTGACTTTTTGGTTTCTGCCAGATTCACTGCACCCGCCTGCCACCAAACCTACCATGGGTTGGTTAGGAGAATTCTGCCCCAAGTATCTGGTGAAAGGAGGGTTGCCACTGAGAATATTTATGTCCTGAAAAGTTGTTTTTTACACTCCAATCTCGCAACTAACATTTCTGGGATCTGAGTGCTTGGGGAGCTAATAAAAATACAACCATGCGGTTACAAATAATCATTACCGAACAGTAACTTGTCTGGCACACCATCTTTAACTTTTTAAATGTTTCCAATGAATGCGCTGAGCCTACAATGAAATAGGTTTGAGCAGCGCCAAACCACTTTCAAGGTGAGGAATGATTCTTGCCTTTTCGTTGTGTGGCTATAGATCGCTCTACAATCTGTAACACACCACATGCATGCAACACCTCCCCCCATTCCCCCCTCCTGCCGCAAAACCTGATGACCAAGATGTGCTCATAATGCGGCCAAGCAGATTGAGTATCAATCTCCAAATTCTTCCAGCACATGCCAATGGCTGGCGGTAAGAGTGGGAGAGATTCCTGGTGAACCATGTGATGGAAAGAACATTGGAACCTCAAATCATTACTATCCTTTGCTCCAGACTATAACACGTGCCTAAAAGTACATGTTGCCGCAGCAACTCGGCCTCCCTGAGTGAACTGTAACTCACCACCACCACCACCACATGTATGCAAATCTCTGTATTTGGCTATTAAGTTAATTGTAATCATTAAAGTTTCTCTTTCCTCACGGCTGTTCCTCATTGTTTGAATAACCTTCACATGAGCAATTCAATTATCTTTTTGACCTTAGTATTCTGATTATGCAAACATGCATAAAAAGTTGACCAAACCATTTTTTTTCTTAAATGTGCTGTACCTACAACATTGTGAGCATTGTTGGTGCTAAATGTGCCAAGTTCATATTTGTTGAGCAGTCCAAGGCTAAAGCATTGTACATTAAAAAAAACAAAGTACCTACACTTCGTAACCATCCTACCTCCAGGTACTGTTGAGCACCTTTTTTGGGTACATTTTGGTATTTCATTCCTAATCAAAAAGCCAATTAAGTCTAATCAGATTCCCCACATGAGAGACAAACCAGATCTAAGCTGACAAGAAGGATATACATTCTATCTTGGGCTTGATCAAACAAGCTCTCAGCTCCCAGCCTCCCGGGCTTGATCTGAGCTTCACCTTAGCCAGAAGGCCCAGATACTTTTGAGCACCCTCCACCTGAATTGTATTAAATCCTATAAGTAGCATCTTTTTACTTGCTAAACCTGTCCACATTTAGAGTAGCGTTACCTCAATAAGCTCGTGCATTCTTGAATTTAATTGAACATTAGTCACTTAATTCATGAAGTATGAAGTGGATCATAAATTCTGCTGAGTCCATGACTTCCTTGTAAGTTCCCCTTTGTCATTTCTGACCTAAGCTGTGATGCAAGTTGCTAATACTTATGATAGATAGCAAGAAGACCTAAAACTATACAAGCAAAGTCAAGTAGTGTGTTAAAATAGTGTTGGATGTTCAGTGAAGGTGGACGATTTTGGAAGGTTTGTGAATTGAACAGTTTTTAATCACTTGCTAACAACGCTTTATATACTGATACTGAAAAGATGCTGTTTTGTTTAAGTGAAACTTTAAATATTGCTTTCTGAGCATTGTCATGAACAATTGTGGACGTATTTTCCTTTCCTCTTATTGCATTTGAAACTTCTGAAAAAAAGCACTGTGATCACAATCACTCAACTCCTACTTTGTTTCACAGAGTCTCCAGCAACTTTGAAAGTGGCTAATAGCAAGGAACTGGAGAAATAAATAAAAGGACCCTGCAATTTTTTCTCAGTTTATGAGCAATAATGGAGGGCTTAGGTGCACAGTGGCACAGTAGTTAGCACAGTTGTCTCAAAGTGCCAGGGACCGGGTTCAATTCCCAGGGCTTGGGTCACTGTTTGTGTGGAGTTTCCACATTCTCCCCATGTCTGTGTGGGTTTCCTCCGGATGCTCCAATTTCCTCCCACAGTCCAAAAGGTGTGCTTCTCAGTGCATTGGCCATTTTAAATACTCTCTCAGTGTACCCAAACAGGCATCAGAGTGTGGCGACTAGGGGATTCTCAGAGTAACTTCATTGCAATGTTAATGCAAGCTACTTGTAACACTAATAAACAAACTTTAATGCTTGCAGTTCATTAATTAATTTGCCACATGTCATTAGCTCACTTTCATGCAGAATTGTTATTTTAAGGAATACAATTTTTTTGCCACTTGAACTGAAAGAGTGTGTGCTTAAGGATAAAATCTTTGACCCCTAATGGTCCTACATCAATTTTAGAACTGGAAAGTTCCCTCCATTGAACTCCACCCCCCCTCCCCTCCCCTCCCCTCCCCTCCCCTCCCCTCCCCGACAGGTTTGAAAGCATAAGGCTCTTAAATTGCAGCATGTGGCCTGCCTGCCATCGACTCACCTATCTCAAATTTTATGGGGAGCAGGGCAGACAATGGCCAGCTCGCCTGTCCTTCAGCCTACTGAGGCTGTTAGGTGGCCAATTAAGGGCTTCATCTCATTTCCACTGCCATTTTACTGGCAGCAGTGGGAGGTCCACAACAAGTGGGTAGCCCACAGCTTTTGTAGTGTGAGTTGATGTTCTGTTGTCAGGAAAGCGGAGAGAACCTCCTTTGGGTTTCCCTAATTCTCATCCAAGGTCAACACCCATAAAGTCATTACCCCACTCCTCCCAGTCCCCAGCTCTCACTTTCCACTTTCTCAAACCCCCTACCCCCTCACTCTCCACACTGGGGCCTATAAACCAGACCCCGCAGATTCCCCGGATTTACTTTTAGTCCAGCCTCCATTAGTTCCTCTTCTGTAGGTACTGCTTGTAGTCCCAGCAATGACCACCACTCAAGCCTGGTACTAAGGGGACTGCAGAGCTGTCAGCCAATTGCTGAATCTTACATGACTGTAGGGCAATAAGTGTTGCTGTGGATGTTTTCCCCGCTGACCTTTTGTGTGGCAGGGTAGAAAACCTCGGCACCTGAAAAATCTTGCCCCTAAGATCAAACGCCCACCCATTACTGCATCAGCTTGACTGGGAAATAGTTTTGTTCTATCTTTCAGCAGCTCATGAGGATCTTTCCCATTCAAGAGACCCATCTGGTGTACTAGAGGTGACTTTCCTCTAAAGGTTTAATTCTGGCAGCCAGTATTCAGATTAGTTGGCACCTTTCTAAACTTAGCTTTTTCCCCAGAATGACAAAAAAAGCCCTTTTGTTTCCACGTCAGCAATGTCAGAAGAAATACGATATCTCATGGGTTCTGCAATTGATTATCAGATTAGGAACACCTGATCCTCCAGTATGATAATACAGCTGCAAATTTCGACTCCATTCTCCTTCTGTCCACATCATTTTAGGTTTTCAGCACACTGTGCCTTTTTGTTCTCCAAGTGAACTCTTAATCAACGGGTTTGTAAGTATCAGATCAGATCCTATTAGCTACATTCCTCATCAGTTACAAGCATTACCATTTCATGACCAAACCATTATTCAACCAACTCATACCAACAGTTGCCAATTTTTGAGTCCTGAATGACTATCAATCCTAATATTATTAAGAAACTGTGCTTATGAACACTGAATTATGCATCAAAGATGTTTGGTTCTTAAAATAATAGAATTTAACAATACAGAAGGAGGACATTAAGCCATTTTGGCTTGTGTAAATTCTTTAAAAGAACTATTCAATTAGTTCATTCCCCCCGCCCCCCACCATCATGTATGTTATCTTTTTCTTTTCAAATATTTATACATATTCCTTTTAAAAGCTATGAAGTTCAGTAAAGTGTTCAGAGAATTATAGCTTTGTGAAGTCATGTGTCAGCTATGAAGGAATTTATAAACATGCGCAGAATGGCAGACTACAGAGGATTTTTAATTGAAGTATGACTGTCACAAGTAGAAGTTCATGTAACTTGACTGGTTGACATTAGATTTGAATAGCGAATCATTCAACACAAAAGAAGGAAAGAATTTAGTATTTTGCTTGGCATGCCATGTAGTTTAAGTTATCAGTGTTTTCAGCAAAGAACTCACGGATGGACACTGAAGATTTAGCTTGGTCTTTTGAAGAATTAAGTTGGATACTATCCATCTAGGTCTTGTACATTTACATTATTCACAGGTGCAGATGCTTAGGACTAGCCACTGCCAAAATATGCTTGGAAGTGCTTGTGGCCTTGCAGTTACCTAATGTAAAAAGTGCTGAACTGTCATGAGAATGACTCAACACAACACATCTGATGGATCAAAAGGTTAAGCAAGTGTAAGGAATGAAAGCAACAGTGTGTTTTGGTTATAATATTCAGCTGCATTGTTGCTGCTTGTAGCTACTCCTATCTTCAAAGAAATCATTAAAACCCCTACAGGGCAGAAGAGATCATATATCCCATCAAGTCTGCACCGACTTTCTGTCAGAGCATCTTACCCAGGCCCTCTTCCCCCACCCTTTTCCCATAACCCCACACATTCCCCATGGCTAATCCACCTAACCTATGCATCTTTGGACACTAAGGGGCAATTTAGCATGGCCAATCCACCTAACCTGTGTATCTTTAGACTGTGGGAGGAAACCAGAGCACCTGGAGGAAGCCCGCACTGACACAGGGAGAGCATGCAAACTCCACACAGACGGGTGACCCAAGGCTGGAACTGAACACAGGTCCCTGGAGAAGTGAGGCAGCAATGCTAACCACTGTGCCACCATGCCACCATGCCACCATCCTCATACATCCACTGTAGCTCATTTGCAACAACTCTATGACCTCTGTCTTCTGAATATGCCTAGGTCAACCCGTCTTTCTGCTGCCACTTTATGGTTACAGTCTTCCTCGATCCATTTTTTGTATAGTTCGAATATTTCTTCATTTTAAACAGGGAAATGTTATGATATGGTCAATGGCTTCTCTAGGTTCTTTCTATTGCTTGCTGCACCACACAAATCCAATGGCACTACAATGCCCTACGACATTTAATCAATGTGATTTAATCGATGACTACATTCCCAAGCGGTAACTTGTTCCAAGACTGAAACCGGCATATCAAAAGAGAGCTTCATGATGGGCATCAAAGCTCTGACAAATACCATAGCTCAGAATTTGGGCAATTATCACAGCTAGGGCAGGCACACCTTTGTGGAGCATAGTGAAAAAGACTTGTTTGTGACAATGGATTCACGTTTTGTTTTGTTGCACTTTGCTGTCCCCATTCTTATACTGATTTAGTATAAATGTTTTTATAGATAAATACAGGTGATTACATTTTGTGGTTCATCCTTTTTTCTTTCCCAACTTTTGCTTTTCTGTACTATGTTGATGTTTTAGATTTTTCTTTTAAATTTAATCCACTTTGCAAGGAGCAGGTCATCTCAAGAAGCAGATACAATTATTTGAAATTCATTTCATTTTATAATTGAAATAAATTATTTTTAGCTGATTCAAATTCAGATTAAAATCTATATCAATCTATATTTAATGACTGGTCAAACAATCTTATATTTCTCACAGCCATTTCATAGCCAAACCATTTTAAAAAATAAACACTGTGGAATTACTTTTTTAGTTCAAAGTAATTTAATTGATGTGGTAAGATTGTTTCCTATGTATATACAAAAGCCTTTAGACTCAGTGGGAGCACTTCACCACAGTACTGAAAGAATGCTGCAGTGTTGATAATGCTGTCTTTCTGTAAAACAAAAGCCTTGTCTACCCTCTTAAGTCAATGTAAAAGATCCTTTGATGCCATTTGAAAAGCAAGGGGAGTTTTTCCAAGATGTTAGCCAATATTTATCCCTCAACCAGCTTCACCAAATCAAATTCCCAGTCTGAGGATTCAGGGTAGACCATTTAGGACAGAGGTGAAGAGACATTTCTTCACCCAAAGAGTGGTAAGCCTGTGAAGTTCGTTACCACAGGAAGTAGTTAATGCCAAAACATTGAATGTATTCAACAGGCAGTTTAATGTAGCATTTGGGGTGAATGGGATCAAAGGTGATGGGAAAAAAGTAGGATTAGACTATTGAATTGGATGATTTGCCATGATTGTAATGAATGATGGAACAGGTTCAAAGGGTTAAATGGCCTCCTCCTGCTCTTCTGTGCTTCTATGTAAATTATATGGTTATTTCTCTCACTGTTGACTGTGGTACCTTACCGTTTGGAAACAGGTTGCTGTGTTTGCTTCCTATACAATAATGACTTTACTTCAATAGAGTAACTAAATGTCTGTGAAAAATTTTGTGACGTTCTGATACCATGAGCAGTTCTATATAAATGCATGTACCCTTTCTTTTATTCTACTAAAAAGATTTCCTTTAATGTAGCTGCTATCATTACCTTGGTACTTTCTAATGTATTTTACAGCAACAGAGTGTAGCTTTTCAAAGTGTCGTCACTGTTGCAGGAAGTACGCAGCCAATTTGCACACAGAAAGTTGCCACGGGCAGCAATATGATAACAGCCAGATGATAACCTGTTTCTGTGGTGTTGATTGAAGGATAAATATTGGTCAGGACAATGCTAACAATGCAGCTTTTCTCTGAAATAGTGTAATTTGATGCATATCCTACTGGATAGATGGAGCCCTGGTTTAATCTATCAACTGAAAGACTGCACCTCCAACACTGCAGAATTCTAGTTTGAAAAAACTTATTAAAAATTGAGAAACAGTGTTTAATTGCAAAGTATCATTTTGGTTTAAATGGTGATCCAAAATTCTCATAAAGCTATATGTAACTTTTGCTGAGGGCATTGAAAAAGTTTAATATTGTTACAGCAAATGAGTCGAGACAAAGCAGGGATTTGTTTTCAGCAGACGGCAAGAACAGGCCAATTGGTTTGGGGAAAAAGGAGGAGGAACAAGTATTTGGAGACGTGAGAGGCAGGAAAGAATGACGTCCTATGCAGGGGAGGTATAGAGACCGTGAGAATTGAGAGGGGTTGGGGGGGCAGTACAATGAGCAAGACTGACGCTGGAGGGAACTATTTGACCTTGTCACAGGAAAGTGTTGAAAGCTCATAGCACAAAGCTGGACATCACTCCTGCACACTGTTGTAAAAGTGTAATAGGATGTATAAAATACATTTTAAAACAGATAAGATGAAGAACCTCTGAATAAGTTCTTAAAACAGGCAGGGCACTGAAATCAAAAAACAAATTAGAGGCTTTCAAAATGCTGTTGGTTGGGAGGATTAGAATAATAGTGAACTGGACTTTGAGGAGCCATTTATGATCATGATATGATATTTTTCTTAAGTTAATGCCGCAAGTGCTATCAACAAGATCAGGGCTGTCAAAATATTGTGTGAGCCTGAACCACCAGTCTGAATTGAAATGTTAGCCTCTGAATCATTTATTAACATTTCTCCACTGCAGCAACATAAAAATTTTTTACATTGTCTGATTAGATTTAAGTTTAGATGTTATTTGGAGTATAAAACCATTCAAAGAAAATGTAGGTATTGCCCAGTTATTTGTGCACTTTGTGAGAATATGTTTTTCTATTTACTAAAATGCATTGAGAAGTTAGCTGAGTTATTGATTGAAGGTTATTTTGTCAATATGTGTGACCTGTATTCTTAGGAGTGTTTTTTGTAAAAGTTCCATGTCTGAAGCTTTTTAAATAATGAATAGCATTATATATAATAGACACTGGATACAGCAAAGGCTATAGGCCCTTGACAATATCCCGGTTTAGCACATAGTACTTCAGAATTCGCCGTGTTCCTAACCAAGCTGTTCCATTACAGCTTCAACAGTGGCATCCATCCAACAATGTGGAAAATTGCCCAGGTATTTCCTGTTCACAAAGAATAGGACAAATCCAATCCAGCCAATTACCACGTCAGCATGCAGCCCACTCCATGCAAAGTGATGCAAGATGTCTTTGATAGTGCTATCACGGGGAACTTCCACAGCAATAACCCATTCATTGGCACTTAATTTAGGTACTGGTAGAGTCATCTGGGTGAGGGTAGCTGCTTTTGGGATCAAAGTGGCATTTGATCGGATGTGGCATTAAAGAGTACTAGCAACGTTGAAGTCCACAAGAATCAGGTAAAACTCCAGTGGTTGGAGTAATGCATAGTGAAGATTGTTGTGGTTGTTGGAGCCCAATTATCACAGGCCCCAGCACAACTTAGCGGGGATTCCTCAGGGTCGAGCACTAGGCCCAATTATCTTCTGCTGATTCATCAATGACCTTTCCTTTGTCATGGGGTCAGAACTGGGCATGTTTGTTGATGATTACACAGAGCTCAGCATCATTTACAATCCATCAGGTATTAAAGCTGTTCATATCCATTTGCAGCAAGGCTGGACAATATCCAAAGATATGCGGTTAGGTTGATTGGCCATGCTAAAAACTGCCTTTAGTGTCCTGAGATGCATAGGTTAGAGGGATTAGTGGATAAATTTGTAGGAATATGGGGGTAGGGCCTGGGTGGGATCATGGTCGGTGCAGACTTGATGGGCCGAATGGCCTCTTTCTGCACTGTAGGGTTTCTGTGATTCTATCTTCAAGTTTGGGCTGGTAAGTGGCAAGTAACATTCACATTACACAAGTACCAGGTGATATTATCTCCAACAGGAAAATTAGGGATGGACAATAAATGCTGGCCTTGCCAATGGCACTCGCATCACGTGAGAGAATAAAAACGGTGTATGATGTTGTTCTGGTAACAGATGAGTGACCTGTTCCAGGATATAGCATTCTTTTTGGTTGTATCACAACTTGGTATGGCCACTGCTCTGCCCAAGACAGCAAGAAACTATAAAAGGCCATGAATGTCACCCGATCTGTCATGTAAACCAGCCTCCTATCCATTGACTCGGTACACTTCCCACTGCCTCAGCAAAGCAGCCAGCATAATTAAGGACCCAATGCACCCTGGACATTCTCTGTTCCACCTTCTTCCATTGGGAAAAAGATACAAAAGTCTGAGGTCACATATCAACCGACTCAAGAACAGCTTTTTCCCTGCTGCCATCAGACTTTTGAATGAACCAACTTTGCATTAAGTTGATCTTTTTCTACACCCCGGCTTGGAGTGTAATACTATTCTGCATTCTCTCGTGTCCTTCTCTATAAACGGTATGTTTTGTCTGTATAGCACACAAAAAACAATACTTTTCACTGTATACTAATACATGCGACAATAGTAAATCAAATCAAATCAAAAAAATGGCAATATGCCTCGGTGCACCACTAGGTGTGGGAAGAGAATTGATATTGGAATGATCTCATTCTCAGGATATTGCAAAGTGGTCCGCAGCTGATAAATTACATATTGAAATGCACTTGCTTGCCCTCCTGATCAATGAAGTTGTTTGTTCATGCTAATGCTCCTTCTTCTGTAACTGCAACTGATTGAATTTCAAGATAATTTTATTTTTGGTGGTGATGTTTGACAGCAACATGTTAGCCAGGACGTAGGCTGAATTCACCACACTCCTTCAAATTACGTCAATTCCACGCTTCAGTTTATTATCTCACCTGAAAGACAGTCAGCAGGATTTTCCATCCCTTCCTGCTGGCAGAGTATCCCGGTCCAGTCAAAGGCGATTCCCCGAACCTCATGCAGGTTCTCTGGCAAGCCATACAAAACACCATAGAGTTTGGCAGGAGCGGAAGATCGTGGTGGCAGACAATGGCGAGCCGCCTTAGAAAGCATGCCATGGTGCTGGGGGCAAGATCCTGGCCAAGTGTCTCCATAAATGATAAATGTATCAAATTCCTCATTACTGCAACAAAACAATCAGTTGAAGGTGTAATAGCTAATAGTGTAGCAGTGGAAATTGGGCAAGTTCAAGAGGCCTAAGTTGGAGGTGCAGAGAAACCTCTGAAGGTTGTAAGGTTGGGGGAGGTTACAGAGTTAGGAAAGGGGGAAAACCAGGAAGGATATAAAAATTGTAAATTTGAGGCAGTGCTGTGCCAGAACGTAAAGTTGCTCAGCAAGTATAGCACCAATGGGAAATGGTACGAGTTAAGATATAAGGAGCAGAATTTTGAATGAGTTTGTGCAGGTTGGAAGGTGGGAGGCCAACTTAGATGGAATGGCTGAATATGGAATGGACCAATCTACTGATTCAGACAAGAATACTAATGCTAAACAAAATTGACCATTGGCTATCAAGTAGTCTGAACTTTTTTTATGCATACTTGAAGAAAATACTAGTTTTGTGGAACTTTTTGCATTTATTCCTGAATATATCTGCCATTATTATCTTGTGAAAGTCAACTTAGTTTCCACCATTGTTCCATCAGATTACTGCCTTTTTACTCATTTAAAATTATATCTTATCTTTGTGTATGTTATTATATACATGCATCATTATGGTGCAGAAAGAGACTGAAAATGAATTTAGTTTGCATATAGTCAGTGATACTGTTTTAAATCAAACTAGATTCTAAGTGTGGCAGATTGAGAGGGAACAATTAGGGCTATAATGATCACTGCCCACTCTTGCCACTGGCAGTAGTGTGTTCAGAATAAATCACAGTGAATGACACTTCTCATTCGGTTCACTGCTGCTGATTAGAATATCTATTAATAATGCTCACACCGCAGCACGAAATTCTCAAGTATAATGATTGATGTGATGTGATGGACAGCTCATGTTGAGTGTTTTATTTCGTTCGTTATTGAGAAGTGTCTTTGAATCCCTTGAGTGCCATTGTCTCCAGCAATGCTTAGGGCATGTCCTTCATGAAGGTTTTGCAGTTGACTCAGTAACATTAGAACCAAAGCGCAACTAAATCCTCCTGTATAATGTTCAATTCAAGCTCAACTTCCCCAGTGAGGGAGTTTTATTCCCATACCAGATTATTCTTCAGCAATTCAGGCTCATTTTGTTTAGAAACAGTAATGACATATTTAAGAACTAAGGGAATTCACTGTTTGCATCATATGCAAATTGGACTTTACTATTTCCATTTCACAAGGACTTTGTTTCACAAACAACAAAGACAACAGCAAGATAAAGGTATTTTTTAGTATCCTATCAAGATTTCAAGAGGGCAGCAATACTTTTTAGTAATCGCTTACCTCTTTAGTATCACTGAAAAAAATGGAGAGGTCAAAGCTATTCATCTTCACCACTTCAGGGCCCTTTGAAAGCATACCACCCTTGCCCCCACCTCAAACTGGTATTCTTGCATCGTGTGATGATGAGTCTGAAGAAAATATACTTCAACATGTCTCTTTTTTCAGCAATACCCAAGGGGTTTGTTGGCTACGCTCACTCCAAAACTAGAAAACCCTGCCCAAGGTCAACAAACCTTTACATGGTCCATATCTCTCTTGCTGCAATCCCCCATGCCAGGTGGGACAGGAACATTCCACCCACATTCTGCAGTTACTTCTTTGTCAGTGCAGTTTCTTCAAGGCTTACCTACATTGTTGACTTTTCCAGGAATTAGAGTTAAAAGGAATACTGTTCAGCATTCCAATTGGGAACAAGGCTGAGAAACACAACACAATGATTAGAATGGAGAAAATCTGAAATAAAGGTGGGGGGGGCGCGATTCTCCCAAAATTGCTGAATTGTTGGGAAAACTGTTTTAGGTCACAACAGTTTTGTCAATTCAACTTCACACCCAAATCCCCCCATTCTGTGCACTGCAGAGGTCACAATCGTGAATCTCATTAATAACTTGGAGAAGGGGCGGCCTATTCACACTGGAGTGTGACAGTTCTGGAACTCTGCGCATGTTTGGTAGCCCTGATCTGTCAGTCTCCCTGTTTGCTGGCCAGCTTATTCACTGGCCAACCTGGGTCTACCACAGTGCTGCCCCTCCATTACCAACCCCCCCCCCCCCCCCCCCATCCCCATGGCCCAATTTGCAGCTCCCATAACAATTGTCAGGCCAACCCTGACACTACCACCCCACCCCCTCCCGCCCCAGAGTGCCCTGATGTCCAGCCCACCTCCCCAGCAGTGGCAATCTCCCCCCACCCCACCTCACACCAGCAGACCTCATCCTTGGCCCGCCCCAATCACTGCTGTCCCTCCATCCCAGACCGATCGCCATGCTGAGTGGCAGCAGGACCTCCCACCCCCACCAATCACCCCTAGGGCCCACCCACAATAGGCCCCACCCCCTTGCTGCTGCCTGATGCCCGATGAGCAGTACCAAGGTGCTCCTGGGCATGGGCACTTTGCCCCTTGGGCAATGCCAAGGGTCACAGGCTGGCACTGCCAGGGTGCCCATGCCCAGGGGCACCACCCCCCAGCCACCCAACTCCCTGGGGGTCCCTGATTGCCCCCCCGCTCCCCTTCATTCCGGCAGGATCTCCTCTAGTTCCCCAAATGTGGGGAGCTATTCTAAACCCCGCCGGAATGAAGTACTTTTAGCGAGGTGGGAGATTCAATCGGGGCCGACAAGTTCCTGATAATGAAATGCTAAACGTATTTAAATTAAATTAGAAAAAAATTCAAATGACTGACCTCTCTCCCCATCTGATTCCAGCGTGGTCTGGACTCCAACTGTTCGCCAGCTCTGGGAAATATGCATGCATTCCCGGTGCATGCGCAAATCCCGGTTCAAGGCCAGCGACGCGCACCTCTCAGCCCAAACCACCAGAAAAGTTGCAGGTTGCAATGGGAGAATCGCCCACAAAATCCAAAAATCCTGCAACCAATTTGATCCTAATTTTCCCTGTTTTAAAGAGATAAAATCATAAATTTGAAGTATTCTTGATTGGAATCGATGCATAATTAAGCTTTCAGTGAACCAGGCCCAACAGTGCATTCATATTAATTGTAACATTGTACCTTGTCACAGAAGGACAGGGTATTTTCCAAAGGAATTCCCACCACACAGTGAGCCTCCAGTCTCAGTTTGGCTACTGACAGTTGGAGATGGCACAGATCCACAGTCTGAACGGCTGGAGAAACAAATATGGGAGGACAAGTCTCACAGCTCAAAGTCAGTTCAAAGCAGCAAAGGAGTGAATCAAACTACACAAAACTTATATCCTCTCCTAAAAAAGAATAATAGAACATAAAACATTAGAGCGCAGTACAGGCCCTTCGGCCCTCAATGTTGCGCCGACCAGTGGAACCAATCTAATGACCCTCTAACCTAAACTATTCCAATGTTATCCATATGCCTATCCACTGACCATTTGAACGCCCTTAAAGTTGGCGAGTCCACAACTGCTGCAGGCAGGGCATTCCACAACCTTGCTACCCTCTGAGTAAAGAACCTACCTCTGACATCCATCCTTTAATTACCACCCCTTAGTTTAAAGCTATGTCACCTTGTGTTAGTCATCACCATCCAAGGTAAAAGGCTCTCACTGTCCACCCTATCCAATCCTTTGATCGTCTTGTATGCCTCAATCAGGTCACCTCGTAACCTTCTTCTCTCCAATGAAAATAACCTCAATTCCCTCAGCCTTTCCTCATAAGACCTTCCCACCATGCCAGGCAACATCCTAGTAAACCTCCTCCGCACCCTTTCCAATGCCTCCACATCTTTCTTATAATGCAGCGACCAGAACTGTATGCAATACTCCAAGTGCGGCCACACCAGAGTTTTGTACAGTTGCAACATGACCTCACGGCTCCGAAATTCAATCCCTCTACCAATAAAAGCTAACACACCGTATGCCTTCTTAACAACCTTATCAACCTGGGACAACCTTATCAACCTGAGATATAGTCAAGGCACCTAAAAGGAGGGGGTGGGCAGGGAGTGGGGATGGTTATTATAAATGTACAAAGGGTGAGCTAGTGAATATTTTTTTACGATTAAATGAAAAAGTATCATGCGTACTTGAAGTATTGGTTACTGTGCTTGTTCATTGTAGATTATGCCCACAGTACTTCACGTTTTTATCACTGATAATATTCTTTTCTAAATGATGTGATGAGTGTATTGAATGTATAGTGAAGGCTGTAACATTCACAACATCAACCAAATAAATTTGAGAAATAGAATATAGAACAGTACAGTACAGTATGGGCCCTTCGGCCCTCGATGTTGTGCCGAGCTATGTCCAAACCCAAGATCAAGCTATCCCACTCCCTATCATTCTGGTATGTTCCGTGTGCCTATCCAATAACTGCTTGAAAGTTCCTAAAGTGTCCAACTCCATTATCACAGCAGGCAGTGCATTCCATACCCCAACCACTCTCTGAGTAAAGAACCTACCTCGGACATCCCTCCTATATCTCCCACCATGAACCTTATATTTATGCCCCCTAGTAACAGCTACATCCACCCGAGGAAATAGTCTCTGAACATCCACTCTATCTATCCCCCTCATTATCTTATAAACTTCTGTTAAGTTGCCTCTCATCCTCCTCTGCCCTAAAGAGAAAAGCCCCAGCTCCCTCAACCTTTCCTCATAAGACCTACCCTCCAAACCAGGCAGCATCCTGATAAATCTCTGCACTCTCTCCAATGCTTCCAAATTCTTCCTATAGTGAGGTGACCAGAACTGCACACAATATTCCAAATGTGCTCTCACCAAGGCCCTGTATAGTTGCAGCATAACCCCACAATTCTTAAACTCAAACCCCATGTTAATAAACACTAACATACTATAAGCCTTTTTCACGGCTCTATCCACTTGAGTAGCAACCTTCAGAGATCTGTGGATATGAACCCCAAGATCTCTCTGTTCCTCTATATTCCTCAGAACCCTGCCTTTGACCCTGTAATCTGCATTCAAGTTTGTCCTGCCTAAATGAACCATCTTGCACTTATAAGAAATGTCCTTATAAGAACAGAAACAATATTTCTCTGTATGCTAATGCAGTTTACAGTTATAAAAATTCTAGAATGTGATTGCCAGGAGCCTTTTACAGCTGCTTTGGGAAAATTGTCGGCTATTTTCACTTCAATGTGAGAAATTTGTTATTTAAAATACAAAAAAGATTAATCACACAGGAACATTTAAATTTCTATAGTTCTTAAAATTAAGCATAAGGAAACCACACAGTGGATTTTCTTTTCCTTAATTAAAGTCTGTGAGAATGGTTACAAGCTTAAAGCCTGGGGATCTTTCACCGTAATTAAATTTTTAGGTCATTGCTTGATTCAACAACAGTAACTTTCAAGCAATTTGCATATTTTATATCTAGAATCTGAATGTATTAAGTTAATTATTTTTCTGCAATAACTATATCTGCCTCATCATGGTCTTTTTTAATTATATATTTTAATATCACATTCTTATTCCAGGGAACCTGCAAATCCCTGTTTTGTAATACTTCATGGTTATTAATGCAAATTTTTCTGAGCTGTTTTCTGCAACATCATCTATTATTTAGAGAGGCAGAATACAAACATGTGAACTGATGAATCAGGAGCAGGATTCGGCCATTCAGCCCCTTGGGTTTGCTCCTGTCGTCAATAAAATCATGGCCTCAGTGGTACTGTCCTGTCTACCTTGGAGACCCTTTGACTCCATTGTTAGTCAATACTCTGTATACTTCTGCCTTCAAAATATTCAATGACTCTGGGGTGAATTTTATCATCCCACCCGCCATGGGAACCGAAGTGAGCGAGGGGTGGATCATGGAAAGGTCCATTGATCTCACGCGGGATTTTCCGGTTTTGGGGCAAGTGAGGCCAGAAAATCCTGTCCCATTTCTCTACCACTCTCTGACCTCCTCATCTCCTTAACTGGGAGAGCCACCATCTTGAGTTGGAAATTATTCATCGCCACTGGGTCAGAATCCTGGAACTCCCTCCCTAACAGCTCTGTGGCTGTACCTGCACCTCAAGGACTACTACCTTCTCAAGGACAGCTAGAGATAGACAATAAATGCTGGTCTAGCCAGCAATGCCCACATCTCATAATTTTTTTTTCAATTTAAACTGTCTCCCAGTTCTGGACTCACCCACAAGAAGAAATATCCTTTCAGCATCCACTCAGTAAAATCCCCTCAGGATCTTATATGATTCTTTCAGATCAGTACTCATTCTTCTAAACTCCACCACAGTACAAACCTGTCCAACCTTTCTTCATAAGAAAACCCCTTTCTCCCAGGAATTAGTCAATTGAAAGTTCTCTGATGCTTCTAATGCAATTATGGACACAGTATTCTAGATTTTGGGTGGGATTTTTTGGCCAACTTCAATCCAAAACCAGAAAATACCGCCCGAGGTCAACAGACTTTTGCATGGTCTGCCCCCCTCCCCCATCCCACCTGCTATGAATCCCATGGAGGGCAAAATGGGAAAATTGCCCCTGTAGTCTCACCAATGCCTTCTACAATTGCAGCTGAAGTTCCTTGTTTTCATATTGCATTCCCCCTTGCAATAAACAACAGCATTTTATTTCCCTTCCTAATCAATGCTATACCTGTATGCTAATTTTTTTGATGCATATACCAAGACAGCCAGATTCTTCTGCAGCCCAGAGTTTTCTGTAGCTCTCCATTTAAATAATATGGGGCGTGATCTTTTTTGCTCTGCCGATGGCACACCTCTGTCATATGTTTGCTAGTTTGGAATCAGTGGAAAGTCCTATAGACAGCGATGGGACCAGAAGATCCTGCCAGCAGTCAATGGCACGCTGTTTCATGCCACTGAGAAAAATGCCATGGGGATGCCAGTGAATCCCAGCGATGCTGCTTTTCTTTTTTCTCGGCCAAAATGGACAAGTTCACATTTTTCCATGTTATACTTCACTTTTGCCCACTCACTTAATCTATTTATGTCCCACTGCAGAGTCCTGGGCTGGAATTTTACCACTGTTCGTGCCAGTGAATGGAGATTTGGCCGGCCGCCAAGTTCTCTGACCTCGCTGCAATGGGAGCAGGGCATGAATGGGTCGTAAGATCATACCCCTCATGTCCTCTTTACAATTACCTATGCGGTCTTTTTCCCTTTATATGAGAGAAAGGAGCCAGTTTTAAACAATAAAGTTGCAAAAGTATCCTAAATAAATAAATTTAACAGTTTTGGCACCTCCATGACTTTACTTGTTAATAGAGCTTTTAATTAGCTCTTAAAAATAACTTTTGGGTTATTTCCAGTCTGTTATGGTAATTAAAGAATTGATGGAAATTTGTTTTTTAACAGGAAATAAATGCTGGCAACAATCTGATTTCTTTAAACTTATTGCATTTGTAACTATTTTTTTCTACTCTTTGCATCTTAATATCACTTTTCAGAGTTTATTTCAAAGTATATAAATTTTATTAGGTCAAATTTACCCACTCCACCATCTCCAATAAATACTATCTTATTTCCAATGTTTATCTCTCTTCCAAGCTTCTGTTTCGTTTTAAGCTGTATAAAATGTTTGCTTTTTTTTAGTAAGCTCCATTATTGCCTGTTTGAAGAACTCCAAAAAGAACTCTGTTTGGCATTGAGGCAGTACTGACTTTAGCTCACAGCCGCACATCCATGTCTATTTCACCTCAAGACTTGACTATTTCAGCACACCTATCATCGGTGTCCTATTTTGCAACCTTCATAAACCTGAGTTCATCCAAATCTATGCAGCTAATTTTTACCAATCCCATTCATTCATTACCCATCCTCACTGACTCACGTTGTCAAGACCTCAACTTTAAATATTTCATCCTTCTTTTCAAATCCCTTGATAGCCTCACTCCTCCCTGACCTATAATCACTCAAGTCCTTTAGACTCACAAGATCTCTGTACTCTTCCAATTATGGATTGTTGCTTCACCACTGATGGCTGTGCCTTCAGAAGCTGATGCCCTAAGCTCTGGAATTTCTCCCTAAATCTTTCCACATCTCTATCCCTCCCTTCTACTTTAAGACTTCCCTAAAACCTATATTCACCAGACTTTTGGTCATCTATTCCAACATCTCTTTGTGTGACTCAGATAACATTTATGTGAAAAGCTTTTAGAATCTCTATTTTGTTAAAGGCACTATGTATATACAAATTGGCTAAGTCATCAATTACTTCCTACATGACTGTGATTACAGTTCAATGTCCAGCTTCACTATCTTGATCTTGCCACTGCCTTTGACTCTGTCAACTACATAATTCTAGTCAAACACCTCTCCTCCACAGCTCACCTCAGTGGTGCTAGTCTCTCCTGATTCCTTTCCTCCTTGTCTCATTGTCATCAGCACATTGTCTCAAATAACTTCTTATCTTGTGCCAGCATGATTCTAGTCCATGCTCATTCCGCTCTGCCACTCTACCTTTTCCATTGACCAAATGGCTGTTTGTCATTCTCTTCAGAAGCTAATTTGATGAGCCCTAATTTCCTACACTGTGATGCCATCAAAGCCAAAGACATCCTGCTTGGTTTGTAAAGTGCTCTGAGATGTTGTTTTTGTATATGATGAAGCATCTGAGTATATTGGGCTTGGGCTGTGTGCTGAAGTTCCGTTGTAACCAAGCTAATCCAGTACAACCATGACACATTCTTTCTCACATCACCTGTCCAATGATGCACACATGAACGTACAAATTTTAGTCCATGTCTATTCAAGCCTCATGATGTGTCTGCACCATGCCTTAATGACTATCGTCTGGTGGCTCTGACATCCATCATTATGAGGTGCTTCGAAAGGTTAGTTATGGCACGAATCAATTCGTGCTGGATTACCTGGATCCATTACAGTTCACCTACCATCGCAACAGGTCCACAGCAGACGCCATCTCCCTGGCCCTGCACTCAACCCTGGAACACTAGATAACAAAGACACTTATGTCTGACTCCTATTTATCAACTACAGCTCAGCTTTCAACACCATTATTCCTACAAAGCTCATCTCCCAATTCCGTGGCCTGGGGTTCAGCTCCTCCCTTTGTGACTGAATCCTGAAATTCCTAACCCAGAGACTACAGTCAGCAAGGATAGGCAACAACACCTCCTCCGTGATCATCCTCAACACCGATGCCCCGCATGGCTGTGTCCTTAGCCCTTTAGTAAACATCTATAACTGTGTGGCCAAATTCTTCTCCATTTGCAAGTTTGCTGATAACACAATCATAGTCAGTTGGATCTCAAACAATGACAAGACAGAGTACAGAAAGAGATAAGGATTCTGGCAAAGTGGTGCAATAACAATAATCTCTCCCTCAATGTCAGCAAAATGAAAAAGATAGTCATCGACTTCAGGAAGCATATTGCCTCTGTGTACATCAATGAGGACAAAATAGAAATAGTCGAGAGCTTCAGGCTTTTAGCTGTCCAGATCACCAATAACATGTAGACACTATTGTTAAGAAAGCCCACCAACACCTCTACTTCCTCAGAAGACTAAGGAAATTTGGCATGTCTGCTACAACTCTCACCAACTTCTACAGATGCACCACAGAAAGCATTCTTTCTGGTTGTATCACAGCATGGCTCCTGCTCTATCCAAGACCGCAAGAAGTTACAAAGAGTCGCAAACGAAATCCAATCCATCACTCAAACCAGCCTCCCATCTATTGACACTGTCTACACTTCCAATGCTTCAAAAAAACTGCCAGCATAATTAAGGACCCTCCTGGACATACTCTCTTCCATCAGGAAAAAGATACAAAAGTCTGAGGATACAGTACTAACCAACTCAAGAACAGCTTCTTCCCTGCTGTCATCCAAATTTTGAATGGACCTACCTTGCATTAAGTTGATCTTTCTCTACACCCTAACTATGACTGTAACACTACATTCTGCACACTCTCCTTCACTATGTATGGCATGCTTTGTCAGTATAGTGCGCAAGAGACAATACTTTTCACGGTATACTTATACATGTGACAATAAATTAAATCAAATCTGGCCACCTGTCCACTCCAAGCCCTCTCTGAGAC
The DNA here is from genome assembly GCF_965287045.1 of Carcharhinus amblyrhynchos. Classification (NCBI taxonomy): domain Eukaryota; kingdom Metazoa; phylum Chordata; class Chondrichthyes; order Carcharhiniformes; family Carcharhinidae; genus Carcharhinus; species Carcharhinus amblyrhynchos. The sequence continues at coordinate 46,025,946 of NC_137336.1, forward strand.
ACATTGTTTCCTGTCCTCTTGAGACTCACATTGATCTAATGCCACCATTGTGCACAGCTTAGTGTTGTGGAGGAGGTCCTGCATTGGACCCAGGTGCGTTTATGGACCTCACAGTTGTCACCTCTGTGCAGACATCCTTGCTCAGGCAGGAGGGTCTCCTGATGCTGCCAGAGGGTAGTTCCTGCCATTGTCAGGCAGGATGGAGCAGAACCTGTTTTGAATTATTGCTGGACCATGGATCCAGGCCTTGTCCGCTCTGAACCTTGTGCTGCCTGAACCTGGAAGTCAAGGTGATCACCCAGGGCTTCTGTAGCAGGCTCTGCAAAACAAATGCTGTTGACTTATGGGCAATGTGGACATATCCAGCTGTTGTTTAAAAATAGCAGTCCGCCGATACCATCAGCTAATGACGGTTTCGATGACTTTCTGACCAATCATCAAGGTGGACATGCAGGCCCAGACAATTGGCCGGGGCCTGCATGTCCACCTTGATGATTGGTCAGCCATTGTAGATCAGCCATTTTCATCACAAGCAAAAGTGATGCCCACTTTAAGAACATAAGAACATAAGAAATAGGAGCAGGAGTAGGCCATCTAGCCCCTCGAGCTTGCCCCGCCATTCAATAAGATCATGGCTGATCTGAAGCGGCTCAGTTCCACTTTCCTGCTTTCTCCCCGTAACCCTTAATTCCCTTGCCTACCAAAACCCTATCTACCCACGTCTTAAATATATTTAGCGAGGTAGCCTCCACCACTTCAACGGGCAGAGAATTCCAGAGATTCACCACCCTTTGAGTGAAGAAGTTCCTCCTCAACTCTGTTCTAAACTGCCCCCCCCCTTATCTTGAGGCTGTGCCCTCTAGTCCTGCTGTCCTTTCTGAGTGGGAAGAACCTCTCCACCTCTACCCTATCCATCCCTTTCATCATCTTATATGTCTCAATAAGATCCCCCCTCATCCTTCTGAACTCTAACGAGTACAAGCCCAGTCTATTCAGTCTCTCTTCATAGTTCAACCCCTTCAACTCCAGTATCAGCTTAGTGAACCTTCTCTGTACTCCCTCCAAGGCCAAAATATCCTTGCGCAAGTGCGGCGACCAAAACTGCACACAGTACTCCAGCTGTGGCCTCACCAGTGCCCTGTACAGTTGCAGCAAGACCTCCCTACTTTTATATTCAATCCCCCTCACTATGAAGGCCAGCATCCCATTTGCCTTCCTGACCACCTGCTGCACCTGTAGGCTGGGTTTTTGTGACTCAATCACAAGGACCCCCAGGTCCCTCTGCACTGTAGCATGCTGCAGCTTTTCGCCCTGTAACTAGTAGTCCTTCCTACTATTATTCCTGCCAAAGTGGATAACTTCACACTTGCCAACATTATATTCCATCTGCCAGGTCCTCGCCCACTCTCTGAGCCTATCTAGATCCCTCTGCAGACTTTCCACACCCTCTGCAAAATTTGCTTTTCCACTTATCTTTGTGTCATCAGCAAATTTCGACACTTTACACTCAGCTCCCTCCTCCAGATCATCTATATAAATAGTAAATAGCTGAGGCCCCAGCACCGATCCCTGGGGCACTCCACTAGTCACCAACCGCCAATCCGAATATCACCCATTGACACCTACTCTTTGCCTCCTATTTGACAGCCAATCCCCTATCCACGCTAACACCCTACCCCCAACTCCATGCCCCCTAACCTTCTGTAACAACCTTTTGTGCGGCACCTTATCAAACACCTTCTGAAAATCGAGAAACACCACATCCACTGGTTCCCCTCCGTCCACCGCACTAGACACATCCTCATAGAATTCCAATAAATTTGTCAGACACGACTTCCCCTTAACGAATCCGTGCTGCGTCTGCTCTATCAAACAATTCTTCTCAAGATGCCTTGCTATTTCTTCTTTGATGATGGATTCAAGCATTTTTCCTACAACAGAAGTTAAACTAACCGGCCTATAATTCCCTGCCTTTTGCCTGCTACCCTTTTTAAACAGCAGCATAATATTAGCCGTTTTCCAATCTTCCAGCACTTCCCCAGAATCCAGCGAGGTTTGGAAAATAATCACTAAGGCATCCACTATCACCTCCGCCATTTCCTTCAGAACCCTGGGGTGCATTCCATCCGGTCCTGGGGACTTGTCCACCATCAGTCCTGCTAGTCGATCAAGCACTACCTCTCTAGTGACAATGATCTCATTCAGTCTGCTGTCGGCACGTATGCTGGATGACAAAATTCTGTCCATTAATTTTGTCTCTGTACTACCAATGGAACAGAGTGAAACTGTACATGAGTGGGAAAATGCAAGCACAGTTCTCTCAGTCCTCTCACATCTAAATTGGTGGATCGAGTCAGGCAGCAAGTAGCTCTCATTTTTGTGTACACTTCATTCCAAAAGGGAAATATTTAAGCACCTTCAATTTGGCAAGATCCAAGTAATAGATCGCTTTCGTCACTACACAACAAAAAGCCCTGTCAAAAATGCCCTGTGGTTTTGAGCTATCAATTGCTTTTTAAGTACCAACCACCTGTGGACTCATTCTGGTTTGTCAGTAACTGCCACTTTGCAGGTTGCCAAGTATATGCAGGTTTTGCAGGTATTTCTGAAACTGTATCCTAATGTATCCCATGTCTCAGGCATGTCTTGATAGTATTGACTGAAGGGGAATCACAGTCACAGAACTGAAGGGTATGATTGTTCAAAATTCAGAATCAAAGAGCATTCAGAATTCAGAATCAGACAAGGGCATAAGGTCAGCTTCACCCTTCATTAGCTTCACTTGTCACCTTTAATATAAAATTGTTGCTCATTGTATGCGTTGAAGCATCTCAGCACCATTATAATGACAGATTTTATTAACTACCTGTGCATCAAATAATTGATCTGCTAAGATTACCACTGTGAGCTGAGAATGTGACATGTTAAGATTAATCATAACTTCTGAATTTCTGAAAGCCAAGACACAAAGAAGAGTAGTTACTGTATGTTTCCAATGTTGGTAAAAATATTGATGTACATGATCAAAATTTCAGAACTAAAGGCAGAAATTGGTGGCATAGTGGTTAGCACTGCTACCTTACAGGGCCAGGGACCCAGGTTCGATTCCTGGCTTAGGTCACTGTCTGTGTGGAGTTTGCACGTTCTCCCCATGTCTGTGTGGGTTTCCTCCCACAATCTGAAAGACATGCCGGTTAGGTGCATTGGCCATGCCAAATTCTCCCTTGTGTACCCAGACAGATGCTGGAGTGTGGTGATGAGGGGATTTTCACAGCAAACCTACTTGTGACATCAATAAATAAATTTTTAAAAATACGGAAGTCCTCCCTTCATAGTGGAAAAATATTAAAAGCACTTCAAGGTCAGATTTGATGAGTAGTTGGAAATCAATGTACATCATCCAGAAATTGCCCCCTGTTGATCAGTTACCTGAAGCATTACAGCACTTCAGACTTTATCAGCCAGAAACTAGATTAATTCGTCACAGTACATCCTGTTCAAATTTCCCAGCATAATATTATTCAACCATATTGTAGATATCAAACAAATCACTGTTGCAAATTTAAATAAATGCTGACATCCCAAGTTACAGATTATCCTGTGATAATGTACAGTTGTGTATTGCGTTGAGCTAATATAAATCTTGGGTAGTTCACCCTAACCAACCAGGCTTTAAACGTCAAGAAAGCATTTCAATAACCAGCAAAATATATAGGCTATGGAATGGAAGAGTTCTGTTTTATTTAACTGTTCAGATAACACTTCCATTTTAAAAGTAAATCCATCCTTTCTTAAGAAAAAGCATTTTGCTTTTAAACAACCCTATAACAATACGTTGTTTGTGGTTTGCCTCTCAATATTGGAAATCATAAATTTTAAAGTTGGTAAATGTTTAATTTTTATGGTAGTAAAAAGCTGCAAATTACTCTTTTTGTCATTGCATATTTCCCCAGTAGGATTAGCCAGAGGAAGCATATTGCTTTTGCTTCTAGATTTGGAAAAGACTTGCATTTTACGCAGTAAAAAACCTTCTAACATTTATTTTTGGATTATGATTTGTAATTTAAATAATTGACCCCTCTGATTGGACAAACCCTTTGATCTCCAGTGGGAGGCTCAAATGTCTTCACCCTCTCCCTTACATTAAGGGATGTGTTTGACCTGGGTTCTCTGGAAAATTCATCCTTTACATCCATTATGGATTTCAATGGAACTGACTTCAGCTGACAGTTGATCTGAACACCACCGAGCTCTTAGGACATGACTCCAAAGCACTCAAGGTATATTGAATAAAGCATGATTTCTTTTGCAGCTCCCAACTTCTTTCCTTTCTCAATCTTGGAATTGGTTTTTACTGTGAAGTTCTATTATGAGCCATCCACTGTCCAGCAGATCAGTTCGGATTAGGCACCATGTGCAAGCATGATGTTGTTGCTCCAGTCATTTCAGTGGCCCCATACATATGATTTATGGCAAGATCTACATTTTGGCGCCATGACAGATAGGGGTTCAGCCCAGTGCTGTTGTATGAGTAGCTGGGGCTGATGATATTCCACTAAATAAATCATTTTCTAAACTGTAAGGTTCAAAGTTGCAATCAGATTGTAAATCAGTAATACTTGTTGCAAAGAATTCCACAAGGCCAGTGGGGGAGAAATCTTATCAGGTTATTCGTCGTATAAGCAGTATTTGTTTCCATGTCAAAATTCATGTGAAAAGCCCATATCAGAAATTTTTTTTAACCTCATGATCTGCTTTCCATTGTTTAATTAAATTAACTTAAGTTAGCTGTATTGCATAATTTATCTGGAGGAATTACGTCAACATTTTCTAATTGAATTTCACAATGAAAATAATGGATTATTTGTTGGTTTATGGTTCATATGCCAACACTGAAGTCTTACCATACAATGAGCTCCTGCAATCATTCAGTCATGTTATGAGTGTGTCTTAGACAATGACAAGACATTACAATCAATTTTAACATGTTTCGCCTGATGCTTAAAGGCCAGTAACAACCTCAAAATCGAGTCAATTGCCTTAACCTTAAACCTTACTGTAAGGGAGAGATAAGCTTGATGCTATTTTTATCAGGAATGCCTCTTTGTGGTCTAAACAAAAACTTGGGCCACTGCCACTTTGGAACTGGCCCCCCTTCCCTGCTCTTAAGTTGATGTCCGGTGACCAGGACAGTCTATTAATGTCCAGTCTTATTCCATCGAGGTGCATCCTGATGCCTGCTTACCAACCCTCCAATAAATAAGACAATGCCTAAAAGTAAGAGCCATCTCTTCACCGCCATGCAGTCAGCTGACACATCCTACCAGTTGGTCATCCAAAAGGCAACATCATGTCTGCTCTCTGAAGAAGAATGAACTAGCACATTAAAAAGAAAATAATTTTTGTTCATAATTTTTTTTCCTTTTGTTTCATGGAATGCGGGTGTCGCTGACAAGGCTAGCACTTGTTGCCCATCCCAAATTGCCCTTGCACTGAATGGCTTGTCAATCCAGAAGGTCAGCGATCAGCGGGACTCTGGCTCTGGCCAGTGATCAAAGTAAGAAGTCTCACAACACCAGGTTAAAGTCCAACCAGTTTATTTGATACGTCAGGTGTGTGGAAGGAACAGCGTTTCAGAAAGCTTGTGGGATTACTATCACATAAACTGATTGGACTTTAACCTGGTGTTGTGAGACTTCTTACTGTGATTACCCCAGTCCAACTCCAGCATCTCTACATCAGTGGTCAGAGGCCAGCAATCAGGAGACCAGGAATAGCGAGCCACTGTACATATGCCAATCTCTGCTCTGACAGATCAGCGCTTGCACAATGGTCTGCTCATCGCTTTGCTGCCAGCCTCTCAGGCAGGAATAGGCCCTGCCCCATACTTACCAGAGTGAATCCTGCTAAGGCACTCTGAAATGCTCAGAGTGTCGGAGATTTGTTCTGGTAAGTATGCCTGCACATTGGGCACTTAGTTTTTTTTGGGAGAATCCTGGCCAAAATCTCTGATAACTTCCTGCACTCTTGCAGAATTAGTCAGTAACCATCAAAACCGTTATTTTATAATTTGTTATCAAATTTGTTTAAAGCGTAGTTCATCTAGGAATGAATCCTGTATGGCTCATGGCACTTACTTGGATGTATTATGGAGTTAAATTTGCTTGTCGTGCAAATATTCTTTTCCTGGTTCTCTGGACAATCCTGTAACATGGATCTTCAAAATCTTTGGATCTTTCATTCTGACATAAGTGCCAAGAATCTCTAACACTGGAGCTCGAGGGTTGGGAGGTTCTCTCATTTAAATAATAAAGGTGGTCTTCTAGGCCCACTCTATGTACAGCTGGAGCAGGGCTGGTGTGGGAAAGTGTTAGGCCGAGCCTCTCAACAGCCCCAGGACAGCGAGAATTTGCTGTCAACATTTGTTAGGGGAATCGGTTACAGGAAGGTTCAAAAGTAAAAACAGAATGTGCTGGAAATATTGGGTAGGTCATGTAGCATCTGCACAGAGAGAAACAAAATGAATATTTCAGAGCATAGATCTGATGCTTAACTATTTCACATAAAAGCTGCTGAGTGTTTCCAGCACTTTCTATTTTTATTTTTGTTTGGCATTCTGGCAATCTGGCTAGGAGGAGGCAACTTCAGGCCTGATAGATCCCTTCCCTCTGACCATGGCCTGTCTGACATAGCGGACTTTATTTTGTGTGAATGGAGGTTTCTGCCCTAACAGGCAGAACTGGTGGCTCAATTCCAATATATTTGGGTCCCACTTTAATCACAGGCCTTCTGCTTCTCACCGTGTGAATGTAGAGTGAGTTGTTAAAACCCACAGATTGCTTGGGCTGTGATGTCTGGAATTTAAGTTGTCTTTGCAATGAGGGATAATTCTGTTCAGCCGCTGCTTTCTAAGAAGAAAAGCCACATTAATCTATTAACAAGTAGTGATACATGGTGAGTGCAGATTTTACAATCATGGACTGATGAATAAGGGAAATTGGATCCTTTAGGGTTGATGAATCCACAAGGTTATACAATGTAATTTAAGTATAGTTGAAGCTCCATTCAGCTTATCAGCTGACGAATCAATTGTTTGCACTGTATGGAAGTAATTTTGTCCATTAGTGATGCCAACACTCCTGTTTATTAGGAAGAAATATTTTTTGAGGTTATCATTTTTTGTTCTAAGCCCTAGTTGAGAAAACCTGGCAAATGTATTTTAAATGAAACAGAGCACTGGCTTTCCTATTCAGTTCACACAGCTGAACAAATTTAGTTTGACTTTTTATATATAGGACCCATTTTACAGCTGCATGTCAGCATGAAGTAATGTTCACATTGTTGGTGTTGTATGTGCAGTTGGTTGATGTGAGCATTGTGCAGGAGCATGCACATTAAAGGGGTGTCATTGTATAGACAAAGATCTTGCAAGACATTGATCATGTTTGTAGTCAGAATTGTAGCACACCAGCTGATATGCCTGTGGCTTCTAAGAAGGTGAAAGTTGACATTACAGTAGATCTAAGGTTAGGATTTTCCTCTGTGTCAGAGGTACACTGCATCTGTTAGAGGAGGAAATCACATAACCCTGCAAGAACCAGGCACACTCCTGATAAACTCTCTGGCTGGGCCTGACTTGTCCCTGTCTCCTTCAGGCACTTTTTCATCAACACAGCCAGTGGCCTTGAGAGGAGCAAAATGAGGATGGAGACTGAGAACATCCTCTTCAGCCTCATTAGTATTGTAGCATTGGGTCCTTGTCTGTGACATACCTTGGAGAAATCCCAGGAACTCTGAGGCAACACTCTGGGGATAATGACCTTGACTAAAGGACCTCCACCCCTTTTTCCTTTCAGCTTTGCGGAAGGAATGTTGACATTCACCCACTAACATCTGCTGTTGTTGACTCCTTTCAATTTTTGTGCGGTGAACTTGCATATATGTTTTTGCAAACAGCTGTTCTCTATGAACTAAGTCTGACCATAAAATGCCCAGTAGACCACCACCCTTTAAATGACTTGCAGATGACATTTAAAGTACCACGAACAGTGTTATTTTGGTGTTATTCACCATTTTCTTATGTCCTTTATAAGTTAGCATTGCAAAATCTATCTTTGAAGATAAGCCAGAACGATAATATTATTCAAGACTTCTATTATTTTCTAAAGTGTGAGTTTACTATTAGCGATACAGTTAAAAAAATCAATTTCAAGGTCATATCCTTCCTTAAGTATTAGTATCCTTTGGCACCATTCCATCTTTCAGCATTTTTAACAGTCATCTAAAAAATGCACCGGTATTGTGTTTATAACAATGGCATTACAAGACAAAGGGAGGGGCAGTTCCAAGGACACATATGTAAACCCAATTTAAAGTGGATAGGATTATGAGTCTGAAATAAGTTATTGGCCTATATGGGACATTATGCAGTTAGCTGTTTCAGAAGGTTAATATTGTGATTTTTTTAAGCAAACCCAAATTTGAACTGTACAACACACCCTAAAATGGATCAAACCAGTAAATAGCATGAGAATTTTCTCAAACCTATAAAAATTAGATAAGAATCACACATTTTTCATGCTTCAGCTTAATGTTCCTGCCTTGTTAAATCTCTCATTGCATTTTGCAATAAAGAAAGCTTAGTTTATTTTGTTTTAAAAATGGCTTGTAACAAAAACCTCAGTAGGGTTCTTTGGAAAATTTAAGTGGAACAGTTCTAGAAAATTATGCCTGAACCAATCTAGCTGGTAATAAATTTGATAACTGGCAGAGGAGAAAAGAAAACCTTGAAAAACAGTCAGAATTATATATATTCTTTCCTTTAAAGGTCTGTGCCATTTTAAAGCTTTTTTTCCTTGTTCTATTTGGCAAGGAAACACCACATTAAGGCTGTTATTACTTGGTTTGAGTACGTTAACCAGCAGATAAAACTTTTATTACTAAAAATTCAGTGCAGGTTTGCTTGTATAATTGATTTGATTCATAGTTTAGGGTAACTTTTAATTGAAATATTGATGTGCCTCTTGCAACTAGGCCACATAAAACTTTATCGTATAACATCGGTTTCCTAATGTTCCATGTACCTTTTATCTGAAAGGGAATGTATGCTATATGGCTTGCACTGATTTATTATTGCTATTGGATTGACAGTAAAGATTCATCCATAATCTTCAAAATGATGTGTAGGGATGAAATTTGGTGACCCATAATTTTATATAGTGAATATTTAGATGGTAATTTTATATTTTTTTAAATGTAGAAGGAATGAACGAAAAAACTCTCTCTTTTCCACTGTTCACAAAAAATAAGCAATAATTAATAGCTTTTTGTTTCAAGTCACTACTGAATTTTGACCAGACCTGTGCAAAGGATAACCATCTAACAGTCTGAATCCTGAATTTATAAAAGTAGTTGTGTAAACTTGAACATACCTGGTGTTTGATTGTAAGAAATCCATTAAGAAGCTTCTTAAAATGTGTTCATGGGATAAGGGCATCGCTGGCAAGACCAGCATTTGTTGCCCATCCTTAATTGCTCTTGAGAAGATAGTGGTGTTGAATTGCAATCTACGAGGTGAAGATACTGCCAGCGTTCCAGGATTTTAGCCCAGCAACAGTGAAGGAACAATAATATTTTTCCAAATCAGGATGGTGTGTGACTTGGTGAGGAACTTGAAGTTGTTGGCATTCTCATGCAGTCTGCAGCTTTTGTTTTCCTAGGCGAAAGTTTGTTGGTTTGGGAAGTGCTATTGAAGAAGCCTTGGCGAGTTGCTGCAGTGCACCTTGTAGATTCAATGATAAAGACGAAAGACAAACTGAGAATTATTTCTTATGTATTTATTATAGAGGTTTATTCCATGGCATACTCCTTAAAACCCACTCTTCTAATTGTGAGTACAGAATGTGTCCCTACCTCAAAGTTTGGGATCTCTCGTACAGTGTTTAGATTTAGTGGAGTCTACATTCAACTTGAAACAATAACAGATTTAGCAGTTCAGAGACCCACGCCCAATCTGTAAGGGGACTTGGGTCACTGCCAAACTGGTGAACTAGGCCTTTTTTTCAGATGAACCTAGCAGCCATCAGAAATGAATGTTGGCTGTGTTCCAACATTGGAATGAGGTTGCTGCACCCTATACAGAACTGAAATCGTATAAATTTGTTCAGACTAGTCTGAACCCAAGTTATGCAAGTTCTGACTATCATTTCTGGAGTTATTAAATACAAAAACATCAGAATTTCCAAAATGTTGCTGGTTTGTGGAGTTGAAAGGAGCTGGTGGCCTTGGCTATACCCCCGTGCTCGATCACCTCCACCCCATACTTGGGCTCACCTGTGGGCTTCGGTCCCAGTTAAAACTGGCTAGATGCAGACAGGCAAGCTGCATCTGGGTACATCCTGATGTCCAGGGACCAATTTAGTTTTGTCCTCAGCCCTCTCCATTCTGTGTACCGTCGCTGCACACAATCAGAGTTGCAAACATTTTGAGGCACAAACAAATTTAAGCACCAACAAAATGATGATAAAAGAGGACGATTACTCAAATGCAAGAAATTACAATTGAATGTTGATAATGACTGTGCACAATACTGAAACATCCATTGCTTCTTTTACTACTTTTATTAGTTACAAACTTTTATTAGTTTGCTTGAATCAATTCTCAACTTTCAGTTTTCTTTGCCTAAATCTAATCTGGCTTTGCAGTTTTAAAACAACTCTGGCTCTGAATTTGAATCTGCTGTGGATATAGTCTGGGATCCAATAGTATTGCTTTTCAAAGTAATCTGAACATCATATTTCTAGAGTAGTTGACTAATGTTGATCCAAGAACCATAGAATTGTTACAGATCATAAGGACATAAGTTGGTCCCACTCCTCATCTATGTTTGGTAAAAGTACCCAGAATTGTAGTCTTAGAATCTACCTGGTTCAGTTCAAAATGGATTTCAAGAAAATTAGATAGCTTCAACACAGATAATTTTGACAACGGATGGAATTTAGTTCCAGTGACCTGAGTAGTGGCTATTACAAATAGCTCTCTGAGGCCTAACCAGGGGATTAATGCTGGATCCTTGAAGACAGTTTAGTGGAATGTAAAGGGTTAATATCAGGAGCATCTGATACTGAGAGCAGGATATTCTGTCCCTTCCCACTAGTGGGATCTTCAGGTCCTGCCAATTGTGACCCCCCACCATGGCTGGTTCCCTGGCAGTGGGTTGGGCAAGCCACACAAAATGCCATTGGCATCAGAAGATCCTGCCAGCAGCCAATGGCGAGCCAACTCTGCCGCCAAGAAGCACACTGTGGCATGGCCTTGTCACTGCTGCAACAACACATGATGAAGTAACTGAGATCTGAAGGGAAATAGAAGTGCAACCTTGTGTCGAATACTGAGATGTACATAGATCCGTAAATGAACAAGAATGGTTTTTATAAACCACAGACTGGAGTAGCATTCTTAAGAAAATAGGCAAACCCTAATGAAACCCCATCTAGACCACAAATTAATAACGAAACATGGATGGCAGCGGAGAAAGCGTAAAAAAGCCTAGGAAAAGCCCAGTGAAATTGCAAACCTGAAAGACCGACAATTCCTTGCACAAAGAAAAAGGATTGACGACTCACCTGACAACAGAGCATTATAACTGAAGCAGAAGCAAGTTGATACACAGACCTGGAGTTCTGACAAGCAGTGTTTACAGATTACAATCTACAAGGCAAACTACTGAAGCAGCAACAGGCCCAGAGCTTAGAACAAACATAGCATCTATGCTGCCACTCCCAGAAGCTCTCCAAACAGCTGAAGGCTCACAATAGGAACAATCGGAGGAAGGGATTCTCCAGATGCAGAACAGCTTCAGATTTGCAGAAAATAAGAGTTTGGACCATTATTTTTGTTTCCCAGATTTTACTGGTGTCCTACTTTAAAAAATGCAAGACCAGTTCAGGCCGGTATTCTTATTTTTCCAATTTTACAGTTTTTTCCTTCTGGGTAAAGGATGAAAGGATCAGATCAGTACTTTATTCTTTGCGGTAGGAGCTATTGCAGAGAACATAATAGCAAGACAGGGAGTCAATGAGGCTTCAAGCTCATACGATTAAGTCCTCCAAGAATTTACTGCATACTTCAGTGTTTTAAAACATTTGGTTGTTGAGCATGTGAGGAACTAAGAGGAAATAAAAACTGGCTGAAAACTAGCTAATACATGGATTCATTTGCTAATGACCAGTATACACATACGGAGATCTTCAGATATGAATTAATAAGCAATCATATAGTAGTTGGGGTCTAAGATGAAACCCTATCAGATCTCTTACAAACAAAAAAATTTAGTCCTCACAAAGACAGTCGAAATAGCACAACAGATGAAGCAACCATAAGAAGCTAAAACAGCAGTTGTTTGTGGGAAGGTAATGTCCTTTGGAAAAGGCTGAGTGAAGCCATTCAATATGTTGGAGAATAAAAAGGAAGCGCAGTGAAGCAAAAGCCCACAAAATTAGGAAAAATCATGCTAACTGTTATCATGAAATGCTGTTGGTGTAGCAAGAAAACCCTTCACAAAAGGAAAGAATGCCAAGCAGAGACCACAGAGTGCCATAATTGTGAAAAATTAGAACTTACTAAAGTTGTCTGCTGATCAAAAATACAAGTAGTTCATAGGCAGAAAGATCAATAACAAGTCAAATCAAATTCCAGAAGTGGAACAGTCACAGGAAAAATAAATAACCCTCTTAGGAGAAGTTAATGGAACAGAAAATAACTATTAGAACATAAAATTGGAAGTTGATGGTCACCCCCACGTCAAGATAGATACTGGAGCAGGTATTGTCTGATGACAAACTGGTTTAAAATATCATGTTACAGCCATCCCCCTTCCAGTTGCAAGATCCAGAGGGCTATCTTGAAAGTAATAGGCTTGGAAAAATTAAGAAACAAGAATAAAGAAATTATTGAATGCCTGGATGTTATACAGAACCACATGCCATCACTATTGAGCAGAAATGTGTGTTTGCATTGAGACTGATTTATAAGTTTGATGATATTGCCAACAAGTATTCATAAAGTATACTTCCTGAAAGTATAGGGAAGTTGAAGACTGAATATCAAATAACTCAAAGGATGGATGCTAAGCCTACAAGTCCCTTCATAGTGAGGAAGGACTCTCACCCACTCTTAGACAAAGTCAAGAGTGAGATTGAACATGTAACAACAAGAGTCATCTCTCCAAAGCCATACTGATGCAAGTGGGACACGGGCGCCTTGCAGATTCTCGGGGGAAAGTAGTTGAATTGAGGAAGAGACTTCTTCTTGAAGCTGTTGCCTTTTCCCTCTGGGTTGCTGACATCCTGCACGGTCCGGTGAAGACAGGTGGGCTGAAGAGAGTGATATGAGTGTGCTGGACTGGTGTTTAAATATAGCGCCAGGCCCTTTAAACCGGCCAGCAGATGTGGGCAGATGAATCAGCTGCCAGGTGACTTGGAGGGGAACTCGTCTGTGTATAATTAATGAGGTTCTAGGTGCAGAATCTAGTGCAAAATCCTGCCATTCTGACAGATGGGATAGGCACTGCCGGAACCACCCACCGCCACATTTAGTCTAAAAAACAAAGGATTCTGCCCTATATCTTCCAAGAGAAAGGCTGTGCAACCATTGAGAAAGAAACACAAACAGCCACATCGGCATTCAGTAATTTCTCTATATCAGGGAATTAAGTTTTCAAATTGAAACTGATCAAGCCTTTGGCTACTCTCCTTAACCTAAGGGGTAAAGCTAAAAGATTTTAATTTTATTGAAGAAGTAGGAGCATACATGTCACTCATCACCAAGCACTTACCAACCACGGAAAAGAGATTACAAGAGATTAAGCAAGAACAACAGCAGGATGTCACATGCATCCAAATGAAAGAGTACTGACAAAACATCTATCCAAAATAAACTCCAAACAATGCAATACTTTGCCATTGTTTTGAACAGAGAAAACATCACACAATCATTGATAGTTTCATAGTTTTTAAGGACAGACTTGTTATCCCTCAAAAACCTCGGCTGGAACTCTCCAGCCACTCACACCCCACCATCACAGCCAATGAGAACAGAGAATTTGGCACTCAGCCAAATCTCCATTCAGTGCAGCAGGACTGGAGAATCCCAGCCATGGGCCAGCCAGGAGAATCTGGTCCCTCAACTCAAAATTCTCCAGAAAATCCATTGAATTGGATGATAGAGAAAGCACTTGGTGATAGTGAAATGCGAGTTAAAATGCTGGGTGGCCAGGCATCAGCTATTGCATCGAAAAGTTGTTTTCAAATTGCCTTACGTGTTCAGTGAATACCTTTCAATTCAAATTATAGAATCCCTACAGTGCAGAAGGAGGCCTTTCGGCCCATCAAGCCTGCACCAACCACAATCCAACCCAGGCACTATTACGCATGACCCTACATATTTACCCTGCTAATCCCCCTGACACTAGGGTAATTTAGGGTGGCCAATTAACCTAACCTGCACATTTTTGGACTGTGGGAGAAAACTGGAGCACCTGGAGGAAACCCACGCAGACACGGGGAGATGGTGCAGATTCCACACAGACAGTGACCCGAGACCAAGATTGAACCCAGATCCCTGGTGCTTAAGGCAGCAGTGCTAACCACTTATGCCACCATGCTACCCTGAACTACTTGCACCTTCCACTTTTTCTTTGCGGGGCTATGGGATCACCTGGGAATGGGTTTATCTGAATTTAAAGATAAAGTGTTCATCATTGCCGTTACCCCAGATGATTTGAAATGAGTAGACTGTATAACACCATGGTGGAGACAGGCATTATATCACTGAAAAGAATCTTCAAGAAACATGACATCCTAGACAGTTTGGTCCTCAGTTTGTGAATGAGCTGCGCCACAACTATGTTAAGGAATATGGTTTCATTCACATGACGAGTTTGTCTGGATATCCTCACTCAAATAGGGAAACAGAAAGAAGAATTTGAATAAGCAAGGGATTGTTGAAAATGAATAGAGATATCAACTTAGCCCTTCTTAACTTTGCTGCTAAAAGACAGGTTCCTGCCTTCAGAATTGTTGATGGGAAGATGCCTGTGAATGCAATTTCCAGCTCTACAATCAAAACTACAGCATTATTTCAAATCCTGCCCATAAAGTATCAAACCCGGCAAAGTAGGCTGGGAGTGAGAAAATGAAAACAGAAGAATGAAATGCATTTCATAGCTGCAGCATATAAAGTTAAAACAAGGGTAATCAGATGAAGATTCAGGGTAGAATCTTCCAGCTTCCGTGAGGGCATATTTGAAGGCAGGACCAGAAGAAAATTTGAAAGTGAATTCCTCTGGTCAGCAGCCTGACATGATCTGATTTCATTAAAAAATTAGATATAGCTCTAGGGACTGAAGGGATCATGGGACTTTGGAGGGAAGGGGGTATCAGGATATTCAATTTAATGATCAGCCATGATCAAAGTGAATGGTGGAGCAGGTTCGAAGGACTGAATGGCCTACTCCTGATTTCTATTCTTCCTTTGGGATGAAAGCCAGTAACCAATCAGCATATTTAAGTGTCCTGATGTGGAGGTGACATCCCTGTGGCAGAAGACAGAGCCCATCAAAGCCTCTCATTCATTCTCCACTGATCTGCAAGGTTCACTGGACCCCAGCTGAGTTGAGAGTTCATTTTTACAAAATTGTGATATCTTCGGAGGGCAACTAATGGTAGAGGTGTTCTCACAGTGCCCGTTCTACAACAGCAGCATCCAGCTCTGCTGTTGAAGCTGTTGACCTTCCAAAGCTGCAGCCCCTTTGTTTGAGCCTGGAGCCTCAGGTACCAGCCTGACATTGGTAACTGAATGAAAGATGTCAATTAGGAGAAAAAGTGTAGGAGAGATGAAATTACTCCCCAGAGGCTGGTGTCCCTTCACCAGATTTCCTTTATTTACAAGCTAAATTCCACTCCTAAGAATGCTTCAGGTACAAAGTCAGAAGCTGGAGTGTTAGTAACCCTGACACTCCTCTATACATGTGAGACTCCCTGATTGAGCAGGTAATTACTACCTCAATCAGGGAGTTCATACTCAAAGAGGACAGCCTGCTGGGTCTCATTGAGGTCATTACAATAGGGTACGCTGCGAAGGGTGCCGACTTGTGGTTAGCTCTAAAGTGTTTAAGGTTCTGCCCACAGAGCCCATAAATTAAGATACAATGAATGTTCAAAGCTGGGGTAGGGGGAAATCTCATGTAAAGATCCATCAGTTGAATTTTCTTTTTATCTGAACATGCCCGTTTGACACATTGCATCAGAGGAAACCGATCCCTGTCCACTGCAAACAAGTACTGGGCAAGAATTCAAATTGTCAAAAGACATAAAACCCCTTGCAAATGAAACAGAAGCAGCAGATGCTAGTTTCTATCTTTGTTTGGTACCATCCCATGATGTTTGATTTAAATAAAACTTAAACACCATAGAGAAAAGATCTTTCATTCTCCCTTGGTGAATAATGTTAGTTTCTTTTTACAAAGTCAACTTGATGAATCCGGGTGGCGGGGAGAAAAGTAGAATGTGGGAGAAGTTGTAAATATGTCTCAGCTGTGGAAGTTGTACAATAGGCAGGAAAAGCAGTCTGTTTCCTGTGAGAATTTTGTGCTGTTTTAAGTGATAAACAGACCATGAATTCCGCTGTCTGCTTCATTACGGCAGAAGATAAAATGAGGCATCAGCAGATGCTTTCACTCAAGCTGTACTAATGGCCTTTGGCAAAAAAAAGTTTAAAGATCATGGGGAGGAAATATCTGCACAGCACAAAATGTAACATTGTCTTTTGTGTTGTGTTTGGCTCAAATTTGACAAAGCTGAGCTAATGAATCAGGGTGAAGGAGAAAATAATGACTTGGGAGCGAAGAAGTGGGCAGGCTAGTTTTCATCATGTCCAAGACTAGCAGTACTATAAGTCAGATTAAACCATCAACAGAATATGGGAATGGTGAAAGACTTTTAAGCTTATCTTCTACCCCTGAGGAAACAGCATTCCTCACTGACATGTGTCGTGGGAATTACTTCATAGCAATGGCATCTGCCTGTTTTAAAAGTGAACCTGGTCCGTGTATCAGAATGATAGCCTATGCGCTCTTAGGCAAGCTAAGGCAAAGTATTCATGTGTTATTAGTGTGGTTGGAGCAGTTAATATTTAACCTGACAGATACAGGTCCTGAAAACCTATGGTTCTTCAAGCATGGTCCCCCTGGTAACTTTAATAGGGTTGCCAGATGAGGCTGGAATTTTAGCTGGGATCCAAACAAGCCAGTAACTTCCCATGCAGCCTTGTAGGATTGGTGACATAAGACAGGACAGGAGCAGAGGCAGTGACCCTCAATATCTTGAAATATGGTTTTCCTGTCTCTCAGAAGGACCATAACAAAAGCAGGCAGAAGAGGAATCAAGTGTTCAATTTGGAATTGTGCTTGAACTCCCAAAGGATAATATTAAAAAAATGTAGATAAAATTATAAGTTATAAGATATGCTTTACAAAGGTGGCTATTTTGAAAAGCTGGTATTTCTCTCCTGGGGTATGGATGTTCCTACCACTTCTTTTCAAATCTGGGAACCTCTGCCAGGATGTGTCCATAGTGGCATGAACATCGATGTTCAAGCTCACACAGAGTTCTCCGGGGTCAGCAAAAGAGATTCCCAATGGACACATCCCAGTATTTGGGCAGGATGCAAACCCCTTATGAGTATTTGGACCACATTATTGGTATTTAGTTTCTATGCAACGTAGTCTCAGAGGAATGTCAGAAACTGAAACCACAGTTTACAAATGTAGCAAATATTGATGTCAATGTTCTACAGGTTTATCACAGATAGTTCCCTCTTGTGTAGTATTTAAACATTCTAACCAATATATAGTTGTGCCACAGCCATCCAGAGATCTTAAGTGTGATCCCCAGTCTGCTGACCTAGGTGAGCAAGCAGTAGTTGAGATGTTGCTCAGTGGGCAACTCCTGAATTCGAGAGTGGGGAAAGCAGTTAGGGTTGTTGTTAAGTGTGCGTACGCAAAGGTGGGATGAGAAGCAAACTCATGACTGGAAATTCACAACACACTAAGGCCCCTCTATTTCTTTGAATTCCAGACTCCGGTGGCCATCTTGCCTGGGGACTGACTGCAATCCCAGCAATGGTCACCGCTCCCAGTGCAGGGGCTAGAGGACTGCCAGCCATATGATTGGCCAGCAACATTTGGAGGCAAAACATCCTTCCTCGTTGGGATAGAAGGCATGACCTCAAGCAATTAGCTGCCAGAGCCAGACAAAAATTATGTCATGACTTCCCAGCTTGAGGGACACAAGATTGCCTCCCCATCTCCAACTTTGTAGGTGGTAGATGGGGCCACCAGCGACGTATAAATTCAGCCCCATACACTGAATAGCCCATGACTCTGACTGCCTAGGCTCAAGCATGTAAATTTTCCATTAGGAATCAGATACTGGAAGGCTGCACATGTCTGTGAAACTGTCCTACAGCAATAATGAGTGCCCATCAAAAAATGATATCAAATGTCAAGGAGGCTCCATGACATGATGTCACCTCAACTTATTGCATTAGAAATAAAAGCCTTAACAATGTACCATTTCAAGACTACTGAAAATTGACATCTAAAGGGATAAACTATGATCAATAGTATCTAGCTGATTTTGTGTCCCTACTTAATAATTTTAGTAAAAAACAGAAAAAAATTACCAAACGAATGCCAAATAAAGGACAGGAATTCAAAAGAAGTTACGTTAACCTTGTGTAGAACCTTAGTTAGTTAGACTGCATTTAAGATATTGTGCACAATTTTGGTTTTCACATCAGAAAAAAAGACGCAGTAGCATTGGAAAGAAGATGTATTAAGATAATACCAGAACCGAGAGTTTCCATTTATTAGGAAAGGTCGAATAGGGTGGGCTCTTTTCTCTTGAAATAGGGGATGCATTTTCGCTGGGTCAAACTGAGGGCACAGTCCTGCAGAAGCATTCATATTAATTTTATGAATGGACAGAAGGTGTGTTTGTCATCCAATGAAGGATGGTCAGTGGACTCTGGAAGCTGGAAAGCCAATAGGAGGCCATCCAACACTAAAGGAACAGTAGCCTGCTGGTTTAGGTCAGGGTGAGTCATAGAGTTATAGAGGTTTACAGCATGGAAACAGGCCCTTCGGCCCAACTTGTCCATGCTGCGCATTCTTTTTAAAAACCCTAAGCTAATCCCAATTGCCCGCTTTTGGTCCGTTTCCCTCTATACCCATTGTACCCATGTAACTATCTGAAGGGTTTTTTAAAAGATAAAATTGTACAAGCCTCTACTATTACCTCTGGCAGCTTGTTTCAGACACTCAACACCCTCTGTGTGAAAAAATTGCCTCTCTGGACACTTTTGTATCTCTCCCCTCTCATTTTAAACCTATGCCCTCTGGTTTTAGACTCCCCTACCTTTGGGAAAAGATATTGACTATCTACTTGATCTGTGTCCCTCATTATTTTATAGACCTCTATAAGATCACCCCTCAGTCTCCTACGCTCCAGAGAAAAGTCCCAGTCTATCCCGCATCTCCTAATAACTCAGTCCAATAAGTCCCAACAGCATCCTAGTAAATCTTTTCTGCACTCTTTCTAGTTTAATAATATCCTTTTTATAATAGGGTGACTAGAATTGCACACAGTATTCAAAGTGTGGCCTTACCAATGTCTTGTACAACTTCAACAAGACATTCCAAGTCCTGTAATCAATGTTCTGACCGATGAAACCAAGCATGCCTTCTTCACCACTTGTCCACCTGTGACTCCACTTTCAAGGAGTTATGAACATGTGCCCCTAAAACTCTTTGTTCTGTAACTCTCCCCAGCATCCTACCATTAACTGAGTAAGTCCTGCCCTGGTTCAATCTACCAAAATGCACCACGTGAGAGAGAGATGGTACCTCAAAATAGATGTGCCCTCTCAATTTTTTTTTGACTGCTGTGGTGCAGGGAAATGTCCTCCACAGGTCAACCTTGAGCTGCGTGCCAGTGTGGCCAATGCATTAGAGAGTTTACATTGAGTTTTGAGCACTGGCCCTTGGTTTCAAGTCGGGCTTGCTACATCCAGACATCTGCTGGGCCCTGGAAATAATGGAGAACCTACAAGCTGATTGGAAAATTCCATCTGTCTCTGATCATTAGCCATCATAGACCTTTATGTTGAAAAGTTACGTGTGATTTGTGGCTGCGTAGCTGACCAACCTGCCTCCTTGAAATTGCCTGGAGGTAAAAGATATTAGTACACCAGTATAGCAGCCAGGACTGGGAAATTCTGGGGTCACCAGGAGCTTCTGAAATTCCTGTGTAACAATAGAGTTTTTCAAATAAATTACTTGTCAAAATTACTTAAATGACATGATGTCATCATCAAAGCGAGGTTTATTAAAGCCCTATTTCTTGACTTTTTAAAATTATTTTTAAAGATACTGTAAACCAATGGAACCAACAATGTCAAACATTTTCAAATATTGAAGGTCTCCTGGCTTCAGCCTAACTGCATTACACGTTCCTTCAAAAGCAAAATAAATTAAAGCTGTAACAAAAAAATACATTTGAACATTTGTTCAACAAATGTGTTAAAAATATTCAGGTGGATTGTTTGTGCTAGGAACCATTCTGTTTCATGTGCAGGAAGCCATACCTAATGTGTACCTTATTCTATGTTCCTGTGTATTTAAATAAAAATAGATTGCTGTAAATTGCAAACAACAATGCAGAACATGCAAATGTTTTCTTGTAAATTGCGTCTTAGAGATGAATTACACTTTATCACCTTAAGCCTGCTGTGCTTTATGTACTTTGAGAATTCCTACTGACCTCTTTACCACTATAATCATCTGACCTCACCTAGGTATCCCCTTTTATGTAAAATAACAGCTGATTAGAGATAAATTACAATAGCATTCACTGTGGTTTTGGGCTTGAATCTCATGAGCAGTTTGCCAAATCTAATTTTGGAGCTTGTACAAATCTATAATTCATTTTGGCTGCCTGTTATCATCCATGAATTGACACTTTCCCAGAGAACTGATTATCTACTTAAAGTCGGGTTTGATGAGTACAGGAATGGGCTTCAAGGTAAAAGGGGGTGAGAAAAGGAACATTGGCCAGAAACGATAGATGTTTTTTAGGGTTTTTTTTGCAAAAGAAAATGGTAACATATCAAGTTCAGGAATTTCATGGTTAGCTGACCAACAATCAGCATATCACACTTGTGGGATTGGAGGATAGACTGCACTGAACAAAATGGCATGTTTATGCAATCACTTGCCTTCCTAGAAGCAGAATAATATCCATTTAAGGGCACAGAAACAACCGCATTGAGGCAATAGACCTCAAGCAATTATTGCAAGGGAATTATCTCAAAAAAAGTAATTATGGCAATTTGGAGCTGTTACAGCATTCTTGTGTGTGTGTGTGTGTGTGTGTGTGTGTGTGTGTGTGTGTGTGTGTGTGTGTGTGTGTGTGTGTGTGTGTGTGTGTGTGTGTGTGTGTGTGTGTGTGTGTGTGTGTGTAATACGTGTAGCAATGGGATGCTGTTGTTAATATGCAACCCACTGGGGGAAATTTGAACCTCCTAAAATGGGTAGGTTTGGATCATGTGGTATGTTGAATTTTCTAAATCTCAAACCCAAACCAATCTCGCCTCAAACCATACCAGATTATAGTTCCAACAACCATAAAGATGAGGCAGATGACAAACCCACCTGAAGACAGAATGCTCACTTAAATATTTTAATGAGACTGCATGCTTCAGATCTTATCTCGGTTCCAGCTTTAGCAATGGCCAGCTGGATATCTGAGACTTCGGCAAGCTGAGCATCTAAAGGGAGGAGAGTGCTGATGTGTGGAAATGTTGTCCCTTTTCAGTATTGATTGTGGGCCAAGAGGAACAGGAATGCTCGCCCACCCCAGTCCCCCGTTGTATGACCACTGCACATGGTCAGTGTCCCTTGCAGTGGTCACTAAACTTAACCCATGATCGCTACAACCACTGCTCCCATCCCCAACCCAATATCTCTCTGACCATCCCGGTAATGACTGATTGGAATTCTCCCAACTGAGACTAGGCCAGAATTCTCCCATCTGTCACTGCCAATGAGAGTGGAGAATTTGGCTCTCAGCCAAATCTCTATTCACTGCAGCAGGACCTGCACATTCCATCTTGAGCGAGTTCAGAGAATGTCCAGGGTGGGGACAGGGAGTGTGTCCCACTGTAGAGGCTGGTGAGAAACAATGGCGTATCCTCCAGCCCCGACCTTATTGAGTATGCATTGAGGAGTTTAGCACCTTATTCTGTGATGAGGCAGGCTTGATGTTGCGCAACCCACCATCATTTCCAGAGGCCACGTTTAAGAACAGACTAGCATCTCTACTGTCAGCACCTACATTGAAGATGTCATGAAGAGCAGGTGAAGGTCAGGCCACTGAGCCTGACCACCACCCCCCCCCCCCCCCACCTCCAATCAAAGTTATGCCCAACACTCCAACGCCCTTATTCTGCAATCTCCACACCTGCAACAAGAAAACTATCTGCTCTAGAACCTCAACCTCTTTTGCAACATTCTCTGTTAGACTTCTGGCCAACAGTCAAGCAGGAGTCCAGAGATAAATCTTTCCTCAGTTTTACATCTATTCAGTAAGTGAGAAATTACAAATGCATATCTCCTAACTAACTCTACAATCCAACACCAGTTGCTCAGGTTCCAGAGATAATTAAGGAGCTGTTGCTATTCAGAGCATTGATTGCTCTGTACAGAAAGCTTGCCATCTTGTTAATCCATCATTTATCCTGCACAAATTACTGTGAAAGCAACATGGTCCTTATTGCCATGAATCTCCTCGAATGCTCCCTCTACACTTTCAGGACTTTCTGTTTTGAGTACTTTACCATCTTCAATCTTTCACACAATCCATTCACAGCCTTACTTTCGTAACACCTTCCAAAACCACATGAACTGCCTCAGGGCATTTGCCCCCTTCTGCCATTACTTTAATCTGACCATGAGAGAAAAAAGTAGTTATCTTCAGCTCCTCACAAATTCACTTGGAGATTCCCAACTCCTTCATTTTTGAGCTTCTGCCCAGTTTGAGATCTCTGCTATCTCTGCTTAATCATTTCTCTCAGTGCCTCTGATGGTTTAGTTGTTACAATATCGTATGCAGTCTCCAGAGCTATCACTGCATCAATACAATCATCATCTCTATCTCTGAACTCAAAGGAATGGAAATTAAAGTGTAGCTAACATCAAGCTGGTTTAGGTAATATACCACTAATTACTATACTAATGAGACTCTGTTAGGTCCCAACCTCCCCACAATTCCCCAAGGTCATAAAACCTCTGTGCACTGCCTTCTGCACCTATATTTCACCTATGGGTTCTACACTGCTGACTCTTAATATTTTCCCACACAACTTCTAATCATTTAACTCCACTTCCTCACACCCATATTAGCTGATGTCATGAATAGTAGCCGTTCAATGAGTGTTATCCCTCCCTCATTACTAACTACAGTTATTATATACCTTCTCAAAATATTTGCCTTCAATTCATCTACCCTTGACTCTTTCTTAGCTACAAGCTGCACCTCAGCAATATCTTTCAGACATAAGCGACAGTTCCTACATTATATATTGCTGAAACTCTGTTCATCACTACTCTTTGCCCCTTATCCTGCACTGCTGGGGTTCTTGACATTGAGTCCTGACTGAGTCATAACTTTTAGCATCATAAGAATCAAAGCCTTGCCCTGTACACAGCCTTAAACTCCACTTCTTTTTCATAATCTCCATCCCTTTCTCTAGCAATGCTATTTAATCTTCAATGCTATTCAATGCTGTTTAATCTACTCTCCTAGGCTGAACTAAATCACAAGTTTGGACATCCACTTTCACCTTGATCTGAGCTTTTAATCCCAGATCATTTCCATCACAAAGACCGTTACTTTCACCTTGACAAAAGTGCCCACTTGCATTTGTAACTAAGCACCCTGTTACAACTAGTGAGGGTACATGTCAGACCTTGCCCTTTCTTTCCCACCCCTTCATCAAATGTAACAGGGTTTCTTTGTAATTTATAAACATCAACGTATTCATTCAGTGTATGTATTTAATTTACATACTGATTGCAAAGAATTCAGTTGGACAATTTTTCTGAATTTAGACTCAAAGGGGTTAGTTTTTATTATGCCAAAAATCCACTCAGGTAAAAGCATTAAAATATTTAAAAAGATAAGCCCATGTCTTGAGCTTCTCTCACTCACATACATACACACACACACGTGCGCGCATGCACACACAGAAAATTACATGGTGTACAATAGAAGGCTCTTTCATGGCCAAATTAAAATGAAGTGATGAAAGATATAAAAGAAATTGAAAGTTCACTATCAGTGACTTCTTCTTTGGTATTCATGACTGAGGCAGATTCTTCTTATGGGTGATCTTGAAATTCCAGTGGGGCTGGGGGTGCTGTAAAATGCAGTTTCTGGAGATAGTCTCTTTTTTAAACATAGGGCCCGATTTTACCATTACGTCATGCCCGAAACTTGATACAGTCGGGCATGAGGCAATTAACACGATCCATGCCCACATCCGCACAGATGCCCACTTTACCAAGGCCCAAAAATGGCTGTGATCTGAAACGCACCTGAAATGGGCGCGACATCAATTTAAATGCATTTGAATGTATTTAAGTTGACTTAAAGAGATGGATGCCCAACCTTACCTGCATTTCCCCCTTTACCATCACGTTCACCCATCCAGATTCAGCGCGAAACAGACATGCTCCGCAAAGGTCCGATTTGGGTGCTCCAGTTTCTGAAGAGGCAAGTTCAGAGCCTCCAGCAGTTCTCTGACTCAGATCTGTGGGGGTGGGGGCAGCAGGGCAGAAAGGGTCTGCTGCCACTCTGCTAGCAATCGGTGGGGAGGAAGATGGCAGGGGATCGCAATAGGTCTAGGTGGATGGATAAGGGGGGTGGTTGGATAAGGTGTTGTAAAGGTGGGGCGAAATCTGTAAGGACCATCACTCCTGCTTTTTGCTCTCCGGCTGCTTTACCTGGTTTTTGCAGCCCAGGAATGATGTGACAGGGGAAGGTTTTTTGAATTCTTTTCTAACTGCGCATGCGCAGTTGTAAGTTCCAATCAGAGCTGCAGCGTTTTGGGCACAATAAGCCCACCCACATCACGATTCAGACTCATGATTTCTTTTTCAGGCTAAGTGTGTATAGGGGCGCCTGAGAGCAGTTTTCCAAGTCGGATCTGAATTGTGCCCAAATTCAGCACTTAGGATCAAAATGGGAAAATCGGCCCCATAATCTGTCTTTTTTCAAAAAGTCAATGATATTGCACCTGAGTTCTTTTCCATTGAAATTCTCTATCTAAACTGTAACAGAGAAAGGGATCCAAACTTGGGAGAGATGGCAAGAGATGGCATTAATGCTCCATTGACAGATTTCTTCTAGACTGTTATTAGCAGCTTGAGTGTTGTAATAAAAAGCATCTCAAAATGGTTATTCTGGTCATATTACCTCTCCCTCATAGTAAATTGGATATTCCACAGAGGGTAATTGACTAGCTCATGTTTTGACAGATCTTGGCAATTGTTTTATGACCTGAATGATTAGTTTCTTTAATATCCCAACCATCACTTCTGAAAGGACGATTCTTCCCTGTGATGAGCTCGGAAGAACACTGTCCCAGTAATCTTTCTGTCCCTGCCTGAAAGGTAGCTTTATAGGAATGCAAATGGTGAAAGCCAGTTACAGTTTCATCTTTGGAATAATACTTTACATCAGCAGATGTGAAAATCCATAGGAAGATTTTTTGGTATGTTCAAAGTGTAATTCACATTGACTTCCAGAAACTGGGCAAATTGTAATCCATTTGTGTCAGATGACTTATGGCAGCCATCATAAGTCAGTGTCTTTGCTTGCTTTCTAAAAGCCTTTTTAAAGCGGTTCAGTACACATTTCACCAGATTAAAGATAGTTAAGGATTAATGTACATACACACATCACATCAGCATGGAACTCTCCACTGTTGAAATCACCTCCATACTTGGCTATTTCAATGTTCTCCATGTTTGTCTACCAACCTCTAGCCTTTATGAACTACAACACATCTACAATTCTGCTGCTTGTTTTCTGCTTTATATGTCTGTCTTGTCCATCATCCTTGACCAGCCCTTTTCTTATGCTTTTTCTGTATGCCCAAATGCAATAAATTTTAAATCAATTTCTTTATCTGTAAAGCTCTCCATGCTGTTGTCCTATACTATATCTGAAATCTTCAGTCTTACTTCTCTTCAGTCCTACTTCTTCCCTGTGCTCCATTCCTCTGAGATGAGTCAATTGTGCCTCCTCCATGCCTCCTCCCTACCACTGGTGACAGAGTAATCAGCTACTTTTGGAACTCACTTGCGAACTCCTCACCTCTCAATTACTTTTTCTTTACCGACTTCTTAAATGTATCTCTTTAAGCAAAATTTTAGCCACATTTCCAAAATTCTCCTTTAATAACTTCATATTGATTTCCTTATAAGTAGTGGTCAGTGCCCTTCAGCTGTGGCTGAGTTGGTAAACCCTCCGCCCTGAGTTAAAAGACTGCCTCAAGAGGTCTGAACAAAAAACTCCTAGTTAAATTTCCAGTGCAGTTCAGAGGGAATGCTGCACTGTCCTAGATACCATATCTTGAATAAGGCTTTAAACTGAGATTCAGTTTACTCTCTTATGTGGATAGAAAAGATTGAATGGCACTATTTCTAAAGGGATTGAGGAACCTCTATCTAGTGTCTGGCCATTATCTATCCTATAACCAAAACATCACCAAAAAGCAGATTGTTCAGTCATTACTACTTTGTTGCTTGTTTGAACTTGCTGTGTGCAAATTGGCTGTTGGCTGTTGCCACATTGACTACACATTAAAGTGGTTCATTAGCTATAAAGCACTCTGAGAAGCCCTAAGGTTGTGAAATTCACTATATGAATACAAGTTCTTTGATTCTTTTTGAAGTGCCTTGAGGCATTCCTTTACTTTAAGTCTCCTACATGAGTGCACACACTCGTTGATTAGTTGTGTTTTAAACTTCTTAGAGATATAGTTCAATCTATCAAACCATGGGAGTATCCTGTAAAATAATAGCATAGTATTTAGAATAGTAAAGTAAGAATGTTGTTCTATTAACTTGTCTGGGATTTTACCAATTGCTTATCTAGAAATCAAGCTACATGAAATACTCATGAAGTCATAGGGAGCTAACATTCATCTGTCGGAGTGATCCAATGTACAAAGAGGAAAAGTTCTAGAATGAAAAATGACCTCAAATTGTGTGTCTGTACATAATATATAGGGGCTGACTTCAAAAGTGTTGCTCAAGATTGTACCCTAGGAAGTTTGGTTTGTCAGCTGAAGATGCATGCTGAGACAAGATTATTAATAGTAAATAGAGATTGATAGTTTGACAGTTCAGCACTTGTGGCAAAGAAGATAAAAGTGACATTAAACTTATTAGTTGTTAAGAGCTTACATCAGCTAGCAGCCGCTAGATTCTGTTTTACTGCACATATCTGCATAATAAAATGAATATTAGTTTCCTTCACATGAATAATCTGAAACCTCAGTTCCTCTCCATAGGTATTGCCTGATCTGCTGGATATTTCCAACATTTTCTGCTTTTAACTCAGACATGAAGTTATGTGGATGAAATCCTATTCCTCGATAAATTGCCTGAACACAATATTTGCAAACTGTGGCTGTTACTAAAGATTTCAACAGGTAGTCCATATGTAGACAAAGTGACTTTCCTACAACTTGTCAACACATTATGAGTTATAACGGCTGGGATTTTCCAGTTCCACCTGCAACAATTCCCACCCCGAGTGTGACCAGAAAATCCTGACAACATATATTCCAGACACCTCTGGGTAAGCACAGCAGTAGCCAGTTGCTATAAATTAGCCCTACCTATCCACATAATTAAAATGCTGCCAACTTTCTGCTATAGCCAATATGGTGGTGGCTGGGATAATAGATGTTCTACTTGCTGGCTTGGTGGATAAGTTAAACAGAATGTGTAACTTCACATGATATTTCCTGACCATATGTTCCTAATTTTTTAAGGCATTTCTTTTGCTTAAGCTTTTTAACATCACAATTTTGTTCAGTGCATGATTGAATCTATTACGGTTAGTTGTTCTGCACAATTTCTTTATTCATGAATGACTGGGAAGCAAAACTGTGCTGTTGTTCATTACTTCTGATAATGTGATCTATGGAAAGTGCAGTTTCCAAATTTGATCAATGGCTATTCGTTCATTTTATTAACAGTTGGACACAGCTCTGATGTAAACGGTGATAGTGGGGTCGGACACTTTAGGAACTTGAAAGCGGTTATTGGATAGGCACATGGAGCACACCAGAATGATAGGGAGTGGGAAAGCTCGATCTTGGGTTTGGACATAGCTCAGTACAACATTGAGGGCCAAAGGGCCTGTACTGTGCTGTACTGTCCTATGTTTCTATGTTTAGCAGCATCTTTTAAAAATCTTAAAGTATGGTGCAGATCAGGGGACTGATCCAATGGCCAGAATTCTCCGCCCTTGCCTGCAGCTGGGATTCTCCAATCCCGCTGCAGTGAATGAAGATTTGGCTGAACTCCAAATTCTCTGTTCTCACTGGCAAGCTGTAGTGGGGTGTGCAAACCAGAGAGTTCCATCCAATATCAACAGCAAGTAGTCTGAACCATTTCAAACTTCCAGGGCCGACTCCCTGAATGAAAATGGGTAATTATAATAATGGGAAATAAGAAAATGGTGGATGAATTGAACAGATTTTACTTGCTTCTGTCTTCACTGTAGTGGACACAAATAACATCCCTGAAATAACTGTGAATCAGGAGGTGAAATGGTGAGAGGAATGTAGAACAATTTCAATCCCCAGGGAAAGGGAATTGAGATAAATATTAGAATCAGAAGCTGACATGTCCTGATGGCTATCACGTCAACAAAGTTTGAATATTCAGTCAGGGGAATCATGTGGCATGTAGGCCCTTTAAAGCCTCACTATGTCACCAGGGAGGTCTGGGGAAATAAGGAAACAAGAGCCAAAATTCTCTGACTGTTCACGGCCCATCACCGCTGCCAATGAAAATGGAGAATTTGGCACTGCAGTGAAATCCCCTTTCATTACAACGGGACTGGAAAATCCCAGCTGTGGGTGAGGTCAGCAAATCAGGCCTGAGATTCTGCCAACAAGAATCTTGTTTCCTGTCTCTAGCAAAACGTTGTGTTTGTGTTGCCATTCTCACTGACGGCAAACTCAGACTCAAAATCACCCACGCATCTAGAATATCACTTATAATTTTGTTCTCTTTATTCAAGAAAGGATATAAATGTGGTAGCATTAGCTGAAGAAATGTTCACTTGACTCATACCCAGGATGGTAGGAAGATAATGAAAGATTGGACAGGCTGAGCCCATCCCTGGGGCGATCAGGATATTGAATTCAATGTTCAGCCACGATCAAAATGAATAGTGATACAAGCTTGAAGGGCCGAATGGCCTACCTTTGCTTCTAGTTTCTATATCCATTGGAGTTTTGAAAATAGAGCGTTGATCTTATTGAAACGAAAAAGACCTTGAGGAGACTTGACAAGGTGGACGCTGAAAGGATTTTCTCTTCGTGGGATAGACTAGAATTAGGAGATACAATTTAAAAATAGGGGTTCTCCCATTTGAGATGGAGGAGAAGAAATTTTTTTCTGAGGGGCGTGTCTGTTTGGAACCCTCTTTGCCAGAGACCATTGGAGGCAGGGTCAATAAGTATTTTGTGATGAGGTGAACAGATTTTTGACTGGCAAGGAAATTACAGCTTATTGGAGGTAGGCAGAATATAGAGTTGAGGCCACAATCAGATCAATCATGATCTTATGGAATGGTGGAGCAGACTCATGGAGCCAAATGGCCTACTCCTGATTCTAATTTGAATGATTATATGAATGTATTGGCAAAAACTTTGGAAAGTGGGACACATTCCTGATGCTTATTCAAAGTGGGATTGCATCTCTTTAAAGAGTGCACCTCTTAAGTAATCTTTGGCACATGTCCAGGCTATAGTCACCTCATCTGCCTGAATTAACTCAGTGCTAGCTACAGTTTATGCAAAAGCATTCTCCAGATTCCTGATATGAATTCTTATGAGAAGTATAGTCTTCTGCTGAAGTTCAGGTATCTCTGTTTGAGCCCACAGGCTCAATAAGCAGGATGAAACCACCCATGAGTCCTTTCCTGACTCTTACACTGTTTCCTGTAGCTCGCCCACCTGTTGTTGCTCTGCTCCCCTGTTCTTCCTCTGCCAAGTGACTGATATCATTCTCATCATTCAGTAAAGGAAGGAAATCTCTGTCATAATAGTATGGCTGAAATGTTAAGAAATGCAAAGTCTAAAGTACAATATCAGCCAAAAAAAATACATTTCCTGAGAAGGTTCTCCAGCTCCCCAGACAGGCATTAATGATTGAGTACTAATTGATGCGTGTACCTTTAAGTAGCACTGAAAGTGCCTGTTTATGTTCTATACCATCTACTGACTGTAACACTATTCTACACCCTGTCTTTTCTTTCTCTATTAACAGTATAGTGTCTATATAGTGTGCAAGAAACAACACTTCTCACTGTTTAGCAATACATGTGACAATAATAAGTCAAATCAAATCAAATCTACTGGGTGGTCACCTCAGTGAACATTCAGCATGCTGAGTTTCATAAAGGTAGCATTGAGACCCTACTGAAATCATAGAGCTCCTTTTTTGCATACTTACTGTGACAACCCCCCCCCCTTTCACATTTGATTTCAATGAAAAATTATCGTGGAATTTGAACACTGTTTGAAGAGCAATAGAGCAAATACATTTACAGGTGAGCATCTATGTTGTGCATCATTGATAAGTTAAGCATGTTTACATATTTCAAACATGCCTTCAGGTTAACATGTCCTTGCACAACACAAGCTCAACTAAATGTCCATAACTAAATCCACTATGTCCAAAAGTATATCAAAGTATGTCTAAAGTGCATAAAGAGCAATGGATGTCTGATATCAAAGATGCAAAAGTTGCAGAGAAATCTGAAGATTTTGAAGGACTGGTGTACAACTTAAAATGGTATCACTTTCAAATGTACCCTGGATGAATACATTTTAGTGTATATTTTGGGTGCATATTTCAATTTGTTTGATTCAGTGATTTTCTCTTTTATACTTGGATTAGTCATCTGCTAGGAACCATTTTTGTAGTCTCTCAATTAACCAAAGGCAGAATTTTCCCAGATTTTGGCAAAGGCCAATAACAGGCAGGAAAAGCGGTTTTGACAGTGGCATTCTCCACCATGATCTTGATTATTTTGAAGTCAGATCAAAGCTCTGCAGTCCTGCCACATCAAGCTGTGGATGGTAGCTGACAGTTAAACAACTAACAGATGGCAAAGAGTGCACAAACATACCCAGCCCCAATGATGGGGGAGACCAGCACGTCAGTGGCAAAAGACAAGCCTGAAACATTTGCAGCCAGAAGTGCCAAGTGGATGATCGATCTTGGCCTCACCTGATAAACCCAGCACTGGAGATGTCAGACTTCAACCGCTTCAGTTCATACCACATGTTAGCAAAAACACAGCTGATGACACTGAAAAGAGCAAAGAACATTTAACTTCAGTGCTGAAGACTTGAACTTTCAAAACTATTCTTACCCCTAGCCAAGCTATTCTAGTACAGTTACAACGCACACAATTATCTGACAATGTGGAAAATTAACCAGGTATGCCCTATCCACAAAACAAGACGTATGTAATCTAGCCAGTGACTACCCCATCAGTCTAATCTCAATCATCAGTAACAAGATGAAAAATGTGGTCGAGACAGCTGCCACTTACTCACCAATAATCTGTTCTTCTCATCCATGCTCAATTCGGAATTGGCTCAGACAGCTCAGTTTCAAATATTATAGAATGGAATTTCACAGTACTTCATTGCAGTGTGACTTTTTTTTTCATAGAATCCCCACTTTGCAGAAGGAGGCCAATCGGCCCATTGAGCCCTCACCAACAACAATCCCACCCAGACCCCATCTTCGTAACCTCATGCATTTACCCTGCTAATCTCCCTGACCCTAAGCGTTAATTTTATATGGCCAATTAACCTAACCAGCATATCTTTGGACTGTAGGAGGAAACCGGAGCACCCAGAAGAAACCCACACAGGCAAAGGGAGAATGTGCAAACTGCCCGTAGACAGAGGCCAGAATTGAACCCAAGTGCTCTGAGGCAGCAGTGCTAACCACTGTGCCACAATGCCAATCTAATCATTACAGTCTTGGTTCAAACATGAACAAGAGAGGTAAATTTCAGAGGTAAGATGAGGAAGATTTCCTTGACATCAAGGCATCATTTGACCAAGTTTAGCGTCCAGGAGCCCAACTAAAGTTGAAGTCCAATGGGAATCAGGGAAAAGCTTCAGTGTTTGCTCACTCAGAAAAGATTTCTGTGGTTGTTGGAGGTCAGTCATCACAGGAAATTACTGCAGGAGTTCCTCAGGGTGGTATCCTTGCTCAATCAGTTTTAGTTGCTTTATCATTTGATCAGAAGTGGTCCATTGATGATTGCACAGTGTTCAGCACCATTTGCAATTCCTGAGATATTGAAGGCATCCACACCCACATGCAGCAACACCCGAATAACATCCAGTCTTTGGCTGATAAATGGCAGTAACATTCACGCCACAAAAGTACCGGGCAATGAAAGTTTCCAAGAAGAGATAATCTAATCATCTCTCTTTGACATTCAATGACATTACCATCACCAATCATCTGGGGGTCATCATTGGCAAGAATTTGAACTCACCCAGCCATGTAAATACAATGCCTACAAGAACGGATCAGAGGCTCAGAATTCTGCAGTGAGTAATTCTGCTCCTGATTCCCCAAAGCTTGTTTGCCATCTACAAGGCACACATTAATAATTAACTACTCTTAATGTCATTAACGCCTGGATGAGTATAGCTCCAACAATGCTTAAGAAGCTCAACACTATTTAGGAAACACCTGCCAATTTGATCCACCATCTTACATATTCAGTCCCTCCGCCTTTGGTGTACATTGGCTGCAGTGTGTACCATCAAGAAGATGCAATGCAGAAACTCACCAAACTTCCTTCATCAGAATCTTCCAAACCTGTGACCTCTACAAAAGGACAAACGCACCAGATTCTCTCGAACACCACCACCTGCAAGTTCCCCTCTGAGCCACACATCATCTTGAAACTATATCTCCATTCCTTCACTGTCACGGTGTTAAAATCCTCGAACTTCCTTCCCAACAATGCCATCAGTACACATACATCACATGGACTATGATGGCTCAAGAAGGCAGCTCACCACCATCTCCTCAGTTGTAATTCTGGGCAACAAATGCTGGCTTTGTCAGCAGTACCCATATCCCACAAATGAATAAAAAAAAGAAGCAGAACTCATTGAGATATTGTTGGCATGCTGTAATAAAGACAGGGCCAAAGCAAGCAAATATACAGGAAACCATAATGCCTACTAAAACAAATGTCACCAGAAAAATAAACTAATGAAAAGCTTGTTGCAAAGAATTTCAGTTTATTGCTAAGAATAGATTCTTGTTTTTTTTCAAAACTTTATAGTAACTCCCTATGTCTTGAAAATGAACAATACAGGAGTGTTAATTAAAATGGCTATGGACATGAATTCTTTTTAATCAGATATGTGTCTGACTGTTTAAAAATCGTTCCTGTTCATACATTTTTTTCTTTTTTTTCAAAAAAATGACTGAAGAATGTATATAATCCCTTTTGGATTGGTTGGAAGATCATGACAATTCTGTTGCAACAACCAGCTAAATAGAACTAATTAAAATATATATATATGTATGCTGGTACATATGAATGAACTAATCTTAGGCAGGCTAATGATAAGAGTGCTACCATTGGGCAAGTGGCCCTAGTTGGAGATCAGTCAGGGGTTCCACTTCTGATAGTTATTCAATGACCATTAACGCAGTGATTCTCAAACTGGCATTTGAAGACCCATTGAATGGTTAATAGATACTTTTCTGAGGGTCCCCAATTAACTGAATGAACAGCAGCCAGAAGTAGGCTTGGTGTGTGGTGGGAAGTAGAAGTAGAGTATGGTAGTCTGTGGTGGGTGGTTCAAATGGATGGGCCAGAAATGGAATGCTGTTGCCACATGCACAGCACAGAATGGGTGTATTGCCTTTGCTAGGAGGATAGCACGATTGGAGAAGTGCTGACAGTGGCTGAAATATCACCAGGGAGATGTACACTTCCAAGGATTGTGGTATACACCACCTGGGTAGAGCCTTGTACAGGACAGGGAATGTTTTTAAATATTTAAGTAGGCACACTTACTGATACCTTTTTTCTTGAAAACATTATTAAAACATACTTACAACATTTATTATGACTATTATATGATATTAATGTTTAAAATTGGGGTCTGTGGTTACTAATCCATTTGAAAAGGGTTTTTTCAACTAAAAGAAATTTTAGAAGTACTATCATAGCGACAGCATGTATCTGTAGCTGTTCTATGATAATAGGACTGCCTTGAAATCAAGGCAGCACTTGACCAACTGCGGCAGCAATGAGACCTAGCAAAGCTGAATCAATGGAAATTAGAGAAACTGGTTGGAGTCACATCTAGCACAAAGGAAGAGGATTGTATTTGTTGGAGGTCAGTCATCTCAGTTCCAGGATATCACTGCAGGATATCCCCTGGGTGGTTACCTGGGCCCAACCATCTTCAGCTGCTTCACCCATAACATTGTCTTAATTATACCATCAGAAGTGGGGGATGTCCGCCTAAATTGCACATTATTTAGAACCATTTGTGACTCCTCAGATACTTCTCCCCTGCCATTCAATGTCTTGTTCATCGCCAAATCCCCCACCTTCAACAATTTAAATGTTACCGTTGACTAGAAATGAGCCATATAAATTCTGTGACTACAAGAATAGGTCAGAAGCAATGAGTAGTTCACCTCCTGACTTCCCAAAGCCTGCTCACCATTGAAAGGGTGAAAGTCTTCAGTGTGAAGAAACATTCTCTACTTGCCTGGATGAGTGCACCTGTTTCAACACTCAATGCTCAAAATTATCTGGGACAATGCAGCACTTGATCATCGCCCCATTTGCCACCTTAAATAAACATTTGTTCCCTCCATCACTGATGCATAGTGGCAGCAATATGTACCATCTACAAGCTGCACTGCAACTAACCAGACCCCTTCAACAGCACCTTCCAAATCTTACTACCTAGGAGGACAAGGGTAACAGATGTATAGAAACACCACCACCAAAAAGCTCCCCTTTAAGTTCCACACTAGTCGAATTTGGAACTATATTGTCATTCCTTCACTGTCACTGCAGCTTCCTTCCTAATATCACATTAGGTGTACTAACATCATCTGGACTACAGTAGTTCAAGAAAGTGACTGATCACCACATTTTCAAGGAGAATTAAGGGTGGGTAGTAACTGCTGGCCTCACCAGCAAAGCCCATATACCATGAAAGAATAAAAAGAAACAATATTCGAACATTGCAATCATCACTCGTGAAGAGTGAACATTTTGTACAAGGTACCAGCTGGCAGCTAGCATAAGTCAGAAGCTTCAGCAGAGGAGAAAAGAAAATTAAACGGCAGAGCATTGTCTTCTGGTTGAGATGATTCAGATTTAAACAAGGTTGGCGCTTACACTACCGCACCAGTACTATCAGTTTGAACCTCATCAGGCTGAAAAGATTTAATGACTCATTTCTGCCACCAGAATAATGGGAATTATTTCCTAGAATAATTACATGCATGGGTTAGTACCTTGATTCTGAAAATTTTAATAAGATTCCAATGCAAGAATGCAGCTTTGCAAGAAATAATTAAGGTCCATTCCATGTAGTGAAAATAGATGACATGCTATTACTCTGATGTAAACTGTGGTCAAAATGTATGGTTTTATCACATGGCTATGTTTTAAACTGTCTCTTTTAATTCAAGGTAAAAAAGGACCATGTGACCTCTTGTTAGTCCTGCCCAATGCACAGTTAATGATTCCACGGAAAAGTGTGGGGAGGGCGCAAGTCAAGCTGTTTTGAAACATAAGTGTTAGTTTTTATTCCTGAGCACAAAGGCAGAAGCAGCTGGCCAGGCTTTAGACAGATTGGTCACCCAAGCCAGGTGACCCTTTTCTACTGTGTTGCCCTTAAAGGGATAATCACCACACCACTTAATGCATTGCCAGTTTGGCAGATATGTTCCTCAGGACTAGGCCGACTTGGTAATAGAGTACCTCCTGTGCTATTGCTACCTTCAGTGTTTCTTAACAGTGGTGGGTCTAAGTTCTGTAATTTCTTCCTTAAATATCTCTGCCTCTCTACCTCTTTTTTTAGAAGAAGGTCTCCTGACCAAGATTTGCCATCTATCTGAATTTCTTCTTACGTGGCTCAGTGTCACATTCTGTTTGATAAGCCACAGTGACATGCCTTAGGAAGTTTTACTACATTGAAAATGCTATATAAATGCAAGTTGTTGTTAATGTTGATGCAGACAATATAATACAATTGTGGAATTGGTGAGCAATGTGATTTGATCAAATACAGATTGAACTAATAACATAACAGCTCTTTGCTATGGGAATTACAAAGGCAAAACCCAGCACATTTTTCTTGTTCAATTATCTGTTTCATTGGACACGGTTTCTGGCTAGCAAGTCCCAAGACAACACTTTAGTTGTGTGAAGTCCACCATTCAAATGCAGTATCTAATCCAACATGATATGAGTATATTTTTACTTGCCAGGGATCTTGAATAACCTGGGCAAATAAATATTTTGTGCTCTATATAGTGAACTTAATTTATTAACATTTTGGTTACATTTTGGTTTGCTTTTGTTAGTGCGTTCAGTTGCTATGATACCAATGCTTCTTGCATGTTATTGATTCTGGAACCTGAACAGCTCCAGCAGTGAGTGTTAACTAACTGTAACGCTGATTGTTATCTCTCCCGCATGCATGACCATGAACTGTCTGTATCACAAGGAAGTTCCTTAAATGTTTCCAAATTTTAAAATTGTATTGCCATTTGGAATGTGTAATTTTATTTCTGCCCCATCCAAAACAGATGTATTTCATGTTCAGTACGATTCTTCCAAGCAATTCAGAATTCATTAGATCATCTATAATAACAAAATAAACTCGTGGAATTTAAGCACCAAGTGACTAAAGCTACATTTTTCCTAAATAAGATAGTTTTACAATATATCTGTATGGAGTTTGCATATTCTCCCCATGGCTGCATGGTTTTCTTCCAGCTGCTCCAGTTTCTTCCTATATTCCAAAGATGTGTAGGTTAGGTCGATTAGCCAAGGTAAATGCATGGGTTTATGGGGATAGGGCGGTGGGTAGGCCCAGTAAGATGTTCTTCTGGAGAGTCAGTGCAAACTTGATGGGCTGAATGACCTCCTTTTGCACTATAGAGATTCTGTGGTTCTATGTTAACTGCTGCAAATCTTGTATATTGATAGGTTTAAGTCATTCCAAATAACATATAAAGGAAGAATTCATTCTCTGAAAATAACATACTATGAATTTTTTTTCACCTCACTTTGTGGTTTGGTCCCTCTTCCCTCCAATTGTAAAAACAATCCAGTGGGCTCCAGCAACAGCTTCTCTCCACCCCCAGTCTAACAGCCAGTTACTTTTCTTTTGTGTGGCCAATGGCATGCAGATCATCAGCATGATTCTTTTTCTGCTGTCGCATTTTGACAGACCTGGGGGACTTCCAGAATTGATTACAAACAGCCGCACCCTACAATTGTCATCAAAGGTCATGCAGTTCAATCTACATTATAAATTGCAATTAAAAGAATGACAAAGAAAAACAATGACAAATACATTGTGTAACTAAATGCAAAGTTGACCAAAGTGATTTTTCTACTACCCATAAATCTAACAACTGCTGCAATGTCATCTTTTATGTTGTATTGCTTGCTGCATTTTGTAGTACAAAATTAAAGTCATTTCAACTGCCTCGTGCGTATATGCAAATAGTGATCCTTGCTTTAGTATTACTATTAATTTATATGTTGAGGAAAGGAAGGGAGTCAAGTTTCCACTGATTACATGCCAAAGAATATAAATGTTCCCCAGGATCGCCAGACTCTCTTATGTCTTTCAGAATGTCAGATTAGCTACTGGAAAAGATGGCTTTCCCACTTCGTCTTCTTGGTTTCTCCAAACATTCCTCGAAGGAACTTTCAAGACTCAAACTGTTCAACATTTAATGATTCCTTATAGAGGCCAATGCATAAATTCTTGCTTAAACAAAAACTCTGCTTGGTTAAAACTGTTGTTCTGTGTTGTTATTAACTGTAGCTATGGGTCATAAATTAAACTAAAATGGCAATGTTCATAGGAATGCAAACCTCCCACGAGGTTATCGGGTCTGTACTTGAAACAAGTACTGTTATGGTAAAAGGGTCAGGTTTCAGGGTGTAGCGTCCTACTTTGCATTTTAACTCTATACTTATCCAGATACAATTAAATTCCTGGGTAATCATTCTCCTTAGACGTAAGAAAGAAAATATAGCAATCTGAAAAAGTACAGCAATCTTGTCTGCATGAGTTAGAAAAGTACAGTAATGTGCTTTTTCATTGATCGTACAAATAGATACATATATAATGACACCAGAAATTTATGGAAAGTTAATTAAGTCCAATTAGATATAAATTTTATTTTCACCACTTCCAGTTATTCCTGTGAAAGCATCATTAATATCCAAATAATATATTGGGTGGGATGTATTCCGTCATTTTCATTTCAATAACAATGTGGATTGGAGTTTAAAGTCTACATTCCCTTGGTCGCCTATTCCTCCCAGTCCCCCACAATCTCCAACCTCCCCAGTCTTTTTTGCACAATCTCCAGCACCTCCACTCCTGCCTCAGAACTCATTCACCTTCCCCTGTGATCTCTGACTCTCCCCATCTCCTGCAATCTCTGACTCCCCCACCACACTCCTTGGATTGCCATAATAAAAGCAGAGTACTGCAGTTGCTGGAATCTGAAACCTACAGAGAAAATGCTGGAAAATCTCAGCAGGTCTGGCAGCTCAGAACTTTGATAAAGGGTCATCTGGACTCGTAACGTCAGCTCTTTTTTCTCCTTAATGATGCTGCCAGACCTGCTGAGATTTTCCAGCATTTTCTCTTTTGGTCCTTGAATTGCCAACCCAGTGGGGAGTTGACTTGGAGTCTCCAGGAATTGCCGATCAATCTCCAGTGCACTGCTGTGTGCAACCCTAGTGGAAGGTCACTGGGACATTGAAAAAAATATCATTTGTTGTCACTTTGTTTGAATAGTTTTTCTTTACTCGACATAAAGCTATGAAAATGGTACAAAAATGCTGTCTGGCTGATAGTTAAGCATCATCCAGTTGGGTGATGAGTATTTTTGCTATCCAATTGCTGTAGAAAGGCAGTGCTTTACAAGGATGGAAGTATCACTGTAATGGATGATTTAGCCCATCAGATCCATACAGTGCTTAATACGCCACATGAGCTTCATTCCAGTTCTCTTCCTCACATCCCTTCCTACATTTATGGAAAGTGTCACACCCCAATATACATGGGATATGCATCTGCTGTTTTTCTGTTATGTCAGGGAAATTCCTGATTTTCTATGTTTCTGCAACTCTTCTAATAAAGTTATGGCAAAGAGAACTTCAACAGAAATTCACCCGACTTTTGTTTTCTCCCACTTATTCTTTGCAATGCATTTGCAAACAAAATCAAGCCGCAGTTTTGTTTTTCAGCTTACTTCAGTTAAGTGAAATCAAAAGAGAAAATACCTTTCAGCTTTGACAAAGGGTAAACTGGACTCGAAACATCAGCTCTTTTTTCTCCTTACAGAAGCTGCCAGACCTGCTGAGATTTTCCAGCATTTTCACTTTTGGTTTCAGATTCCAGCATCCGAGGTAATTTGCTTTTACCTCAGTTAAGTGGCTTTGCTCACTTTTCTCATTTCAAGACTTTCATTCAAAGTTTCTTCCAGTGTAAACTGGATGGTCTGTAAAACCCAAACTTTGTCCCATGACTATCGTTCTTGTCCATTAAGTACAGTTAGGCTAATCAGCCATTGCTCTACTTCATCAAATCACATTGTACCATGAAACCATGTCAGCACAAGTGCAGTATTCCCCATTTTTAGTGGATATTTTTATTACCAATCTCTTTTTAATTATTTTGTGGGATGTGAGTGCCACTAGCTAGACCAGCATTTATTGCCCATCCCTAATTGCCCTTGAGAAGGTGGTGATGAAGTACCCTCTTGAAGCACTGCAATCCATGTGAGGCGGTTACACACATGGTGCTGTTAGAGAGGGAGTTCCAGGATTTTGACCCCGCAACAATGCAAGAATGACAATATAGTTCCATGGTGTGACGCTTAAAGAGGAACTTAAAGGAGTCGGTGCATCTGCTGCACAGTCCTTATAGTCATGGAGGCTGTGGGTACAGAAAGTGAATCTGCCTATTTAGATTAGAAAATGATTCCAGTTTTAAAGAATAAGTGATGAGGAAACATTTTAATATGCTACTTTGAATTGTATGATTTTCTATTGTACTGAAACATATGCATTTGTTCTAAATTTAACATAGTTGGTGACCAGACAATTGATCGATGATATTCAGCTGCTCAACAACAAAAGAACACAGGCAGAAAGACATCCTTCCTAAGAATAGAAGTGTGCAAGTTGAGGCAACTAAAGAACAACCTTTTTTCACGCCATTTGGAGAATGCATTGTTTTAATACTTGGCTGTGTGATATTTCTGAAGTGGTAGAATAGAAATAACTGTTTTTCATCTTGACAGCTTCTAAAATT
This sequence comes from Carcharhinus amblyrhynchos, assembly GCF_965287045.1. Lineage (NCBI taxonomy): Eukaryota > Metazoa > Chordata > Chondrichthyes > Carcharhiniformes > Carcharhinidae > Carcharhinus > Carcharhinus amblyrhynchos. The sequence goes on from NC_137336.1 coordinate 46,066,974, forward strand.
AGCTAAATAATGATTTTGTACCTAAAAGGTCAAACATTCTCATAGAGTGCTTTTGTTTAAGAAAGCAAACCCACCCTTTGCTGGCGAGAGGCCAAGGAGAGGTGTTTTTTCATCCACTGAGTGCACTTGGTTTGTCAACCAACTGAAACCATAACCATAATCAGTTACTAATTCGCAAGTATGTCCAGGAAAACAAAAGGAAAAAAAGCAGGTTTCTTCTAGCTTTTGATAATTCTATGTTTAAATAAGAATCTGGAAAATTGCACATGACATCATGAGCTAGATTATTGTCTAAATTACTGCTACTTCAAGTGGCAAATGATAAATTCTAAACTGAAGCCTGGAAGCTACCACCTCAAACATGCTTCCACAAAACTGCACCAGAATTATTCCTTGACTAAAGAACAATCCTCTTTCACCATGTAAATGGTTTTGGTTGTGGTAGGGGGAGGGTGGGTGATAGTTGGAGTGGGTGCATCCCAGAAGAAGGGCAGTAAGCTAATGCTTCCAATCATTTCTTGCAGCTGAGAGATACTTGACTCAGGCATCACAGAAGATATCTCTCCCCACATTCACCAGGTGGAGGGGCTAAGAGGGTCTTACTTAGGCTACCAGTGCCTCAGAAGGCTGCGCTTTTCCCAACAAGACTATTGGAAAAATATTCTGGCAGAGAAACTGTAACCGACTGTTACAGGAGAATGAGCTTATTTTGCGCCAGCCAAGTTTAGCCCCACCTCAGTTTCTTGGTGATTGGATCCTTGCAGAAAGCATCCCATTAGCATTTGAAGGTCCCCTTGCAGAATTGTTGTTGGAGACTTCAACCATATCTCTCATGTTTGGTGCAGTTGCAGCATGTACCCAAGCACAAGCAACCTAGCACTACAATATATCATAACATTCCTTTAAGCGCTTCCTCCATCCAGAAAAACCTCACACCCATAGAAGCAGGATATTATCTATCTTTCTTGAATTTGTTCATGGGGTTGGCCATTCTGGAAAGGTTAGCAATTGTTGCCCATTCTTAGTTGGCAATTGTTGCCCATTCTTAGTTGGCAATTGTTGCCCATTCTTAGTTGGAAATTATTACCCATTCTTAGTTGGCAATTGTTATCCATTCTTAGTTACCCTGAGAAGGTGGAGGTGATCCACTTTCTTAAATAGCTGAAGTCCACCTAGCATAGTGGCACCAGCAGTGCTGTTAGGGAAGATGTTCAAGGATTTTGTCCAAGCGACGGCTAAGTGACTGGGATACAATTCCAAATCAGGATGGTGTGTAAATTGGAGGGGAACTTGCAGCTGGTGATGTTCCAATTGTTCTTCTTGGTGATAGAGGTTTCAGATTTGTAAGGTGCTGTCGAAGGAGGCTAGCAATTTGCAGCAGTGCATCTTCAATCTGGTACACACTGCAGCCACTGAGTGCAGGTGATGGAGCTAACTAATATTTACAGAGATCGATGGAGTGCAAATCAAGTGAGCTGCTTTATCCTGAATGGTGTCAAGCTTCTTAAATAATGTTGGAGGTCATCCAGACAAATGGAAAGTATTCCATAACATTCCTGACTTGTGCCTTGTATCTGGTGGATGGATTTTGGGGAGTCAGGAAGTAAGTTACTCATCGCAGGATTCCTAGCCTCTAACCTGCTCTTGTAGCCACTGTATTTCTTTAGCTGTTTTCATTCGGTTTCTGGTTTCTTTGTATTCCCCCATCATCAAGATCCATGGGGTGGGGTGTCACCAAGATGACAATGATATTGAATGTCAAGGAGAGGTGGTTGGATACACTCTTATTGGAGATGTCATGGCCTTACACTTGAGTGACATGAGCGATACTTTCTGAAAATGATGCAACTTGGATCCACTCACCTTAGTTGTCTTTGTCAATTAATGTATTTTCTCCCAGGCAAGACTGCACCTTTTGATACAAGAAGTACCTTTCAAGCAGTATACTCCCATAGTGGCATTACTTACCTTACTATGGGTGAAGTTTTCCAGCCCCCTTCCCCCTGGAGTGTGTTTTCCAGCAGTGGAGGTGGCTCACCAGCAACTTCCAACAGGATCTTCTGGTGCCACTGATGCCTATGGCACTTTGCATGGCTCGCCCATCCTGCACCAGGGAGCTTGCTGCAGGGGAGATCACCTTTAGCAGGACAAATAGATCCTTCCAACAGGAAGGGTGAGAAAGTCCCGTTCATAGGGTTCCCATTATCATATGTGCATGTATACATTCAGAAAGACCAATAAAGTGTAGTTCAGTAGATAGATTCCTGGATGAGCCAGCAGGACTGATATGGAAATGCTTAGTGGAAAAAGTGCTTTGTAACACCAGGTTCAAATGTGAGTCTACACTTATCTGAATGAAGCTAGAGCAGAGTTGTAAATATCCTGTTAATTATTAGTGATAATCAAAACTTTGTGAATGTTTCAGGAAGCAGTACATGAATTGACTTGAGACAACCATTTAAGGTGAGTTATATTCAAAACCAACTCATGCTGACCCAAACTGAATGTGGTTGCTATGGCCTGAAAGTCAAACTGAGCTAAAAAAAAATCACTTAGTATTTAGTTCAATAAAAAGTGGAGTGGCTTTAAAAGCACACCTGCGCATTTCCATCAGTTCAGGTTTATTGTTCAAAGATCAGAGCAAAAATATGAGTGGCATTAATACCAATTTTTATGAGAAAAGCACTATGATTTTTTGAACGGAAGTAGAGCAATGGGAACTGCTGCAGTGTGTGTTGGCATGATGACACAGTGGGTAGGAGTATCAAAACAGGATGCAAGGTACAGAATACAATCATTATTCAGCAAGTACTTTCCCACCTGCTGCAGAAACAAAAATACTCCTGTTTTGTATTCACCCCTAAGCTAAGTCAGCTTAAATTGGACACATGAACTACTTCCTTTCTTTTTTTTGTTTTGAATTGGTTCAAATGCAAATTACCAAATAAATGTGGTTTTCAGTGTCTCTGTTGTCTTAAAAATAAATGACCATAATTTAGTGTTTCCTTCATAAATCTCTGCTCCAAGGTCGAGAATGCACAACAGTCCAGTCAGCAGACATCATCACCATGATTATCATTGACAATGCCTCTTTGTCAGTCCTGTAAGTGGTGTGGCTAAAAAGATGCAGCTGCTCATTCTGCTCGCCCTCCTGTCTGCTCTTTCCCCCACTCTTTCTTGCACAGCGATTGTGACAAAGAATCAGGTAGCTTTCCTTCAAATAGATGACTGAAAATCAATGACAATTTAAATTGTGATTCTGTCATGGAGTTGATGAGCTAATTCATTAAGGTCACAATGGGGGCGGCACAGTGGCACAATAGTTAGCACTCCTGCCTCATACTGCCAGGGACCAGGGTTCGATTCCCGGCTTGGGTCACTGACTGTGCAGAATGTGCACATTCTCACTGTGCCTGCATGGGTTTCCTCTGGGTGCTCTGGTTTCCACCCATGGTCCAAAAGACATACTGATTAGGTGCATTGGGCATGCTAAATTTTCCCTCAGTGTACCTGAACAGGCATCTGAGTATGGCAACTAGGGGATTTTCACAAAAACTTCATTGCAGTGTTAATGTAAGCCTCCCTGTGATATTAATGAATAAACTTTAAAATTTCACCTGGGACCAATTTTTTTTTTAAATTAGAAATAATTCCTGATTATTGGTAAGTATTGAGATCGTCTTGCACGTGGCATTAAATATTACAATAGATTAGTAAGTCTAAAATGTTTAAGGTAAAGTCTGTTCAAGGCTTTCAATACATCACTAAACCTTGTTGAAATTCTAAGTGCTCTTGTTGACTTCATTGTAGATCTAACTCACACAGCAACCTCCTTACATGGATATGCTTTATTCAAAGAACTAATTTAATAATGGACTAAGTGGAACTATTTGCAAAAGTACCTTCCTCTTTTGTAAAATAACTTGATATTTTCTAACAAGCTGTAAATACATTCAAATCTCAGCCTTTCAAATGTGGAATTTATTGTATTCAGAACAAAGAAGGAGAATGGTAATGGTCTTGTGGGTGAACTGGTGCACAACCCTAGTATAAATCTTAAGTCCATCATAAATGAAAACACTAGTTTCCCAAGTTACGGGAATTATTGAGTAAGGACAGAGTCATATAGTAAGAAGAGTAGATTAGCAGGGTTTGAATACTCCTCAGGAGAAACGTTAAAGGCTGCTTTAATTAATGTGCGTTTGGTACTTCAATCATAAGGAGCTGCCCATATTCTTCCAGGTACTGGTTTTGATCTTGATTTGTCTGAAGCACAAGTAGCTGACGTATTCTGAGAAAGTACCAGTGAGCAAACTCAATACCTTAATTGCTTGCCAAGAATGAAGGTTACCATCCAGACCTTTTTCAAAACTTAAACAGTCACAAAGAAATAAGAAACAGCATGTAACTTTCAAGGAATGATCTCACAATCAGGAAGTGGCAGGGTGAATGCTGAAACTATCATTGTGGGGAAGAAGAGAACTCCATCTTCTTCCGGCTCCAAAGGGAAGCTTGTTCTAAAAAAAAGCCATTTGAGCCTCTTCTGGCCGTCGGCTTCGCTTCCTCTTATCTTTACCTGCAAAGCCACAATGGCTTCTCCACTCAGGTCATCATTTAAAACTGAAATCAGAACTCAATCATTCTTTTTGCATTCATTCATGGGACATGGGCATAGCTGGCTGTCCAGTACTTTTTGCCCATCCTCAGGGCAGTTGAGAGGCAACCATGTTGCTGTGGCTCTGGAGTCACGTGTAGACCAGGTTAGGTAAGGATAGCAGATTTCCTTCCATAAAGGACATTAGTGAACCAGATGGGTTTTTCCAACAATCGACAATGGTTTCATGGTCATTCGTAGATTTTTAGTTCCAGTTATTTTTTATTTAATTCAAATTCCACCATCTGCCTTGGTGGGATTCAAGACCATGTCCCCAGAACATGTGCTGAGTTTCTGGATTAATAGACTAATGATAATACACTAGGCCATTGTTTGCAGTCTACATAGTTAAAGAAAGAGCCTCCAGGCTTCAGACAGGTGACCTTGCCGCCCCAAAACAGGAGCTTCAAAGGCAAACAATGAAAACAGTTCAAACTTTAGTGGGCAGGCCTTCTGGCTGATTTGAACTACTTGTGGTTCCCAACAAGCAAGTAATGATAAAATTGCTCCTTGTAACTCTTAAAAAAGATACTCCAGAATGATAGAAAGGAAGATCTTGCATGTATAGAGTGCTTCGCACAATGCGGGACATCCCAAAGTGTTTTACAGCTAATTAAGTACTTTCTTAAAGGGTCGTCACTGCTGTAATCTAGAGAAAAAACATCAGACAATTTGCACAGCTCAAATTTCCACAAACAGCAATGTGATAATGGTCAGACAATCTATTTTCTTTAGCAGTATTTATTGAAGGATAACATTGATCAGAACACCAGGGATAACTCCCCTTGCTCTTCTTCAAAATGGTGTCATGCGATCTTCTCAATCCACCTGAGGGAGCAGACAGAGCCTTAGTTTAATTTCCTGGCTGAAAGATAAAACCCCAAACAGTGCAGCACTCCCCCAGTACCATGCCCAAGGATCATACTAGATTAATTTTTGGTGTTCAAGTCTCAGGAATAGGATGTGAAACTGCAAGCTTCTGAGTTCTTAGGGAATTATGTTAGGGCAAATGTAACTGACAATAATACTTGTGATTCATTTAAGCTAATAAAATTATAAACTGTAATAAATAAGCTGTTTGTCAAAGATTTTCTTTGTAATTACTTTTCAAAAGAAGGAGGGATATTGTCATTCTCTTTATGACTTACTGAAGCATTCAAGTTACCTGTTAACCTATGTAACAAATTGACGTGGGCCTTGTGATCGCAAACAATCCACTGAGAAGTACTGTAGGTGTTGGCATAAGAGTCAGTCTTTGAAGCTCTGAAAAGTTCCTCCAAAAAACAGGGGTCGACTTATACACTAAGTATGAAAGCGAACCGTTGACATCGGCGCGGGTGGGCCATCTTTGCCATTCACCATGCAGCATCTTAAACATCTGTGCATCTTGACAACACAGTCTATATCACCTGCCTGATCTCTTGCACGTAATTATAAGGTACCAGTACGTAAAACATGCATTTGGGGTGAAATGTAGAGGTGAGTTTTCCCATTCTGCCCACCACAGAAATCGGAGTGGGCAAGCAGTGGACCATGGAAAGGTCTGTGGGCCTCAGGTGGGATTTTCCAGTTTCGGGGCAAGCATGGTCAGAGAATCTCGGTAATAAGACACCGATTGCTAATGCAAATATAGAGTGTTGCAGCTAAAGGCTTGTGGGGGGAAAGATGTTGACTTATATGTCAGCTATATGCAAAAGGACGAATTTTGGGGCCAATAAAGTTGAGTCATGTTACATGCTTTGTCATATTATTCGACCTATGCTGTGTGAGTTGGATTAGATTATGAGTCTTAGATTAGAGCAACTATTAAGTTACCTTTTTTAGTTGTTCTGGAACAATCATAACACACCTAAGTTGGAGTACAAATCAAATGTCATCCACTAAGTAATTTCCTCTCTTTGGAACTTACTTCAAATTTCATAATTCTATCAAAATATTCCAGGAGTTGAAAGAATGCCAGCCATGTCAAACAGATCAGACAAAGAAATTTCTTTATACTTGAATATCCTAATTGTCTAATGGACCTTATCATTTTTCTGGACTATAGTTCAGTGTTGCTACTTCAATATTCTTCTGAAGCCAAAAAGATTTTCTCATGCCTATTTTTCAAATTGTTTATTTCAAGTTATTATTGATGGCAAGAGAACAATGAAAATTCAATCATCTCTGTCTTGTGTGTTAGCTCAATGTCAACTTCTTCTGTTATTGTATAAACCAGGGGTTCCCAAACTGGAGCCTGCGGACCCCAGAGGGTCCATGGGTGCCTCTCAGAGGGTCGGTGGCAGGTCAGGCACATTGTTAATTTTGAAAACTGCTGCAGACCTGCTTGGCCAATTTGAGGCTAACTTCAGGAAAAGCCAGCCTCTGACTGGATGAGCATAGTAAGAAGTCTCACAACATCAGGTTAAAGTCCAACAGGTTTATTTGATAGTAAACGCCACTAGCTTTCGGAACGCTGTTCCTTCGTCAGGTGTGTGTGTGTGTGTGTGTGTGTGTGTGTGTGTGTGTGTGTGTGTGTGTGTGTGTGTGTGTGTGTGTGTGTGTGTGTGTGTGTGTGTGTGAGAAAGATGGAGTGAGTGTATGAGACAGGGGAATGTATGCCTGTGTGAGCATGTGTGTGCGTGAGAGAGGGTGATGTGAGAGAGAGGGAGCTATATGTGTGTGTGTGTGTGTGTGTGTGTGTCCCCGATACGAGTATGAGTTTTCCAGCATCACTCCTATTAAAAATGACAAAAGGTAAAAATTAATTATATTTTTACTCAGAGGAAATTTTTAATTATTACCAGATTACTCACTGCTAAAATGGGCATTACTTCCAGGGGTTATTGTTAAGGGACAGTGGGAGAATGTCTTAGCCAGGGGTTCGTGCGAGGTGGCCATAAAGCTGGTGAATGTATCTGTATCTATGTGTCTATTCCTTATTCTTAGTATGTGCATAGATGGAGCTAGAAAAGACTTGTTTACATTTATTTTCTGTGTTCACACCTATTTCACGGCAAAAAGTGGTGTCAATGTTATAAGAATGCTTGGGTTCCCCTGATAGGCTTGGCATGTCACTAGGGGCTCCATGGCTCACTGTTTGGGAAACAGTGACATAGACAGTCTCAGGTTTGGAGCACAGTTCTGATGGGTAACTGCCATGGTGGAATCCTCATTAGCACTGTCTCATCCCTTTAAGACCACTGTTTATGCAGTCCCTTACGGAGAGAATCTCCAAGAAGATCGCGCATGTGCAGTCCCACAATGAATGTAAGCACAACAGGGGTTAAGTATTGAACAAAGTTTTTTCAAGAACAGAACCAATCTCACAATGAAGAGAAGCGCAGCCACGATCAGGAAGTGGCTGGCTTGCTTTTGCTTCAACTCGCAGGCTTTTCCACAAACATCAAGGCTGACACTCCATTGCAGTTCTTTTAAACAGAAGCTCCATTGCCTGCTTGGATTGAATTTCTTTTATTGTTCCATGGGTTGTGGGCGTTGCTGGCTCAATCAAGCATTTGTTGAACATGTGTAATTTCCCTTGAGAAAGTGGTGGTGAACCACTCACTTGAACCACTGCTGTCCATGTGCTGTTAGGAAGCAGAATTTTAACCCTCCAATAGTGAAGGAGCAGCAATATAGTTCAGTGGCTTGGAATGGAACTTGCAGATGGTGGTTTTTCAATGCTTTTACTGCCCATGTCATTCTAGCTGCCAGAGGAGGGAGGTTTCGAAAGTGCTGGCTAAAAAACCTTAGTTACTTGTGGCAGTGCAAGTAACTAAGTGTATATGGTACACTGCTGCCACTGTGCATCAATGAGGGAGTGTATAATGTTTAATTTGTTAAATGTGGTGTCAAACAGGTGGGTTGTTTTGTCCTGGATAGTGTTGAGCTTCTTGAATGTTGTTGAAGTTGAACTCATCCAAGTAATTGGAGAGTACACTTGTGCCATCTAGAGTGGACAGACTTTGAGAAGTCAGGAGGTGGACATTTGTCCCCGCCTCTGATCTACAGTTGTAACCACAGTATTTATATAACTGGTCCAGTTCAGTTTATGGTCGAAGGTAACCCCTCCCCAGATATTGATGGTGGGGAATTCAGTGATTCTAATGCCATTGAATATCAAGGGGAGGTGATTTGATTCTCTGTTGCTGGAGTTGGTGATTGCCTGCAGCTTGTGTGGCACTAATGTTACTTCTCACTCATCAGCCCAAACTTGAATGCTGTCCGGGACTCGATACATATGGACACATACTGTTTGAACATTTGAAGATGTTTGAATGATGCTGAACTCTTCACAATCATCGATGAACATTCCCACTTCTGACCTTATGATGGAGGAAGGCCATTGATGATGCAGCTGAAGAGGTTGGGCCTACGACACTACGCTGAGAAATGCTTGCAGTGAAGTCCTAAGACTAAGATGATTGGCTTCCAACAATCGCAACCACTAATAGTTCGATTCCAACCAATGGAGAGTTTGCCGGGTTCAGATTTGTCAATAATTCTTGATAGATCTGCATAGGTAGCTTGATCTGCATGTCCAGCCTCCAATGTATCAACTGTTAATTTTTATCTTAGAAAAATAATCAATCTCCTTAACTCTGCTCAGCCTAACTTACATGTCTATTAGTTCAAACAGCACTGCAGTATGAGAGTGAAATTAGTTTGTGGCAATAATAGGCAACAATGAATGGGCAATCCCTTTTATACGTTGCTAAATTGTCTTTTCCATTAAAGTCAATGCAAAAGAAAATCCTCACTTCATTTTCGTTTCCCTGCACGAAAGCAGCAGTTGTCTTTAATATTCTTTGAATTTCAAAATCAATCTGATATTTTTCAGAGATAGCAAATATAGGCCAGGGATTATTGGATTGTATGCTAGCATCCAATTTTCTATTATATTTACTATAATTTACTTTGAAGATTGAATACAATAGTGTTTCTTTATTCAAAGAATAAGATGCAATGCTTCGGAATAGATTACACGGAAGTAAGAGAATAAATTTCAAAAGTTACAGCTTCTAAAGTTCTCTAAAAAGTCTTTCTTTTATAAGCCTCAGTTACTCAACATATCGTTAAACTAAACAGATTACAGACCATTGAATTTTTGTCTAATACAATTTAACTCACTTTTCTCAGCCAATGAATTATTGAGATTCTGCACTGCCATATGACACTCTTAAACTAAGTTGTTTTCTTTTTCCAGGTAAAATTAATGATTAATAGTCTCCCAATGGAAGAATTAAATAAGTTCAGTAAGCAGGACATGAGCAAAATGAATTGAGTTGTGGGAACTTTATGGCCATTGTTATGGCGACCATGAAAGCCATGGTAGATCATTAATAGATCTACCTGTGGGCTTTGTGGAGTACAATCTGCCTTATTGAGGGAACAGTGGCTCGCCCAATGGGAGGTAGCCAGCGAGGGTTTTTAAGCCTGTAACTTTACCTGGACTGGAGTTGTCAGTCCCAAGATGAAGACTACCTGACTATAAGCCACGGGAGTGGCCTTTTCCTTTGGTTCACAATAAAGGGAGTCGGTGAAGGGAATCTAGCATTTGACTGAATTACTGCAGTCACTTTCTTTTTTCACCCTTTTCCCTAAAGATCTGGTATTTGCAGCATGCTTTATAAAGTTCGAAGAACAATCTTCATTTACAACAGAAAAAAATGAAAATCCAGATTTAACTGTAACTTGCCATGGCACCTTTGTCTCAGTGATGTTTATGGTTTTTGTCAAACTTGGGCTTTTTATCAAAAATATAGGTCAAATGGCTTATTGTGGCATATTGAAGCACAGTATTACCCAAAGATCATGGGTGTTAGTTATGTTTACCAGCTGTTTTATAAGTTATTTGAATAAAGATTCATAGTGTGCACGTTTTGTTATAAGTATTTGCGGCTTTCATTTGTCATTTTTGTTCACTCCGTTTGCCATTATCTGGGACATGATAAGGAGCTCATAAAGAAATTTCCCATCATCTTCAGCCATGACCATGTTACGTAGTGTAATTTTAAATTTATTTATTCATTCATGAAGTGTAGTTGTTGCTGGCTTATTACCCATCCCTAATTGCCATTGAGAAGGTGATGACGAGCTGCCTTCTTGAACTGCTGTAGTCCCTGTGTTATAAAATGCCCACAATCGTGCTAGGGAGTAAGTTCTAGGATTTTGATCCAAAAGAATTACCAAAGTATTCCAAAAGAATGACTGAATTTTCACTTTGTTTTACAACCTTCTCCCCCCAAATCAACACCCCCCCCCCCCCCCCGCCCCCCCACAACCCCCAACCGCCTATTTCAACTGAGGTCCTGATCCTAGCTTATCGAATGCTCCTTTTCCCAACCAAAACTGTAACTCGCTTCTCGGATTTTGCACAGAACAATGAGGAGCAGTGTGAGGCATGGCCACTAGTATCATGTACTGTGGGCCTGACTAGTTTGTTCCACCACATACTTCCATCACTGACTCGGAATTCACAAATGGCATTTCTTAAAATACTGCAGGAGGCCACAGTTGGGTTACAAAAGTAAGTGTAAAATAAAGCCCAATCCTCAGAGACTCTGTAAAGAAGGAAGAGCTTCAGTAACCTAAATAAAATGAGTGAAAAGGATTCTCCAGTATTTTTGCTTGCTCTGTCTCCTTTCTTGTTTCTTCCCCTGGAAGAAGCAGTGCAATGAAACCAGAAAGTGGAACATGTACATGACCCTCTGAAACAACTGAAGCAACCAGCAAGGACGCCTGCTGTTAAAAGGGATGCAGTATGGACATTTTTTATTTACATTTCTGTTGCATGTTGCCAGTGTGCAAAATTTCAGGAATGGCAAGGGCTTATCAGACAGAGCCTGGTTATGATGGATCAGTGGGTTTTGTAATGTGCGGCCCTGAGTTTATCATCTGCTGGTCCAAATTTCAAAAAGACAAACACCCATTTGCTACTTTTGTGCCCAGATATGGGATATTAGCTCACACAGAAACCATGGAGCATGATAAACAAAGAATAGGATTAAAGTGCGAGGTGAACTACCCTGACTTCTACAATAGGTCTTATTTAGTTTGCATCAACTGAAAATATCCTAGATGGTGTGACACGATAAGCAATGAGAGGAGACCAAATTTAACCTAGAGCTAAAGTATTCTTGTGGTATGCAAAATTGCATATGATCATGGGTGTTTGTTATGTTTACTAGCTGTTTTATAACTTGTTTGAATAAAGACTCACAGTGCACATGTTTTGTAAATATTTGTGGCTTTCATTTGTCAGTTATTTTAACTCAGTTTACCATTACCTAGGACATGATAAGGAGCTCACAAGGAAATTTCCCACCATCCTCAGCCATGTTATGTAGTGTACTTTTTAATTTATGTATTAATTTGTGAAATGTGGTTGTCGTTGGCTAGGCTAGCATTTATTATCCATCCTTAATTGCCATTGAGAAGGTGTTGATGAGCTGCCGCCTTGAACTGCTGTAGTCCATATGTTGTTGAACACCCACGGTTGTGCTAGGGAGCATGTTCTAGGATTTTGATCCAGCGACAGTGAATAAATGATATATTTCCAAGCCAAGGTGTTGTGCAACTTGGAAGGGCTTTTGTAGGTGGTGGTCCCATGTCCTTGTCCTTCTAGAAATCAAGGTGATAGTCATTGTGGGTTTGGAAGATGCTGCCTAAGGAACATTGGTGGGTTCTGTAGTACGTCTTATAGATGGTACACACTGCTGCTAATGTTGGTCGGTAGAAGAGGCATTGAACATTTAAGGTTAAGGGTGATCTAATCTGATTGAAGTCTTCAAGATACTAACAGGAAAAACAGGGTAGATAAACATAAACTATTTACACTGGTTGGAGATCCTAGAACTAGGGTGCATCATCTAGAAATTAGGCCCAGATCATGCAGGAGAGATATTAGGGAGGACTTTTACTCACATAGTAGTAGGTTGGGTCTCTCTTTATGTTGGATCAGTTGTTATCTTTCAACTTGAGATAGATAACTTTTTGTTAAACAAAGGTATTAATGGATATGGGGCAAAGGCAGATATACAGAGTTAGGCCACAGATCAGTTATGATCTCATAAAATGATGGAACTCAATGGGTTGAATGACCTACTTCTGATCCTATATTCCTATATTGGGGTACCAATCAAATGGCTGATTTGTCCTGGATGGTACTGAGCCTCTTCAGTGTTGTTGGAACTGCACTCATCCAGGCAAGTGGAAAATGTTCCACCATACTTCTGATATGAGCCCTGTAGATACTGAACAGGCTTTGGGATGTCAAGAGGTGAGTTACTCATCACAGAATTCTCAGCCTCTGACCTGTTCTTTAGCTACAGAATTTATGTGGCTGGTCCAATTCAGTTTTTGTTGAATGGTAAACCCAAGATATTGATAGTGGGGATTCAGTGAGAGTAATGCCATTGAATGTCAAAGAAAAATGGTTTGTTTCTCTATTGGAGATGTTGGAGATGGTCATTGTATGGAACTTATGTGGCACAAATGTAGCTTGTCACTTATCAACCCAAGCCTGAATGTTGTCCAGGTCTCTCTGCACATGATCACACTTCAGTTGTGAATGACGCTGAGTGTAGTGCACTCATCAGCAAACATCCCCACTTCTGGCCTGATGACCTGAAGATCTTCTGGTCCTGCTACTGTCAGTGGGATTTCCCATTGAATCCACCCCACGCCTCCAGGAAACCTATGGTGAGACCAGAAGATCCTGCCATCATGATCAGCCAGAACACCTCATCCACTGTTTTTAACTATGAGTTCACTTTTCACCGCTTTTCCTTTTCGATTTGGTTAGTTTGCTCTTGCTGACTAGATGTTTACAATGATGCCAATGGTACAGACTTAATCCCCATTCTAGCTCTAGTAGTTCATGTAGGCCTCCCTCCTTATCTTACCTCCCACTTGCAGAGTGGTGCACCTGAAGTCTGCTTCTCTAATGGAGAGAGATCCCTGTGATCCTTTGTGGTCTGTGCTTAATTACTTATCCGTAATCCTTTTGAATTTCAACTGTCAGTGTTCTGCTCATTTACAGATTTTAGTTAGCCCATTCTGCAGCTCCTTCGCTGTCTTACCATTCTCAACTCCTCCATCAGTTCAGTTTCATCTGTGAGGTTGACTGATTTGCATTGAGTTGTTATTACATTTAGCAATTTGCGACCTAATTAGAATCTACCTGAAAATGATGACTGAGAAATTTCTATGGTAATGACACGAATAATGATGGGCCAAAGGGCTTCTTTCTTTGCTGAATGACGCTATTGCAGAGTTGTTTTCCAGTGACTATGAGAGGAGAGGAAAGGCCAGCCAGAATATGAGAATTAGAAGAACTCAGTCTATTTAGTCCAGATTCGCACGATTGCAGGTTGCAGATCTGTCTGCTTTATTTGTAAATACACGTTTAGTACATATTTTTAATATTGCTAATTATATTATTTTAACATTACTCCTAAAACCAGCTATGGTGCACATAAAGTTAGACGAGAGCTTGTAATTATCTTAGTAAACAATGAAAATAAATTGTATATCTGCATCATATAGTTTTATTTGAATTTAGATGGACAGAATAATGTGAACTGTATCAATAAGGTTTTTTATCTTTGAGTCAGAGGTGTAGCTAACGCACAATGCTGTCCTGACTCAGCCACATTCAGATTTGTCATTCCTTAATGGCTTTTCCAGGATAGACTGCATACAAAAACTAATTATAGGCATCCCTAGCTTATAAAAGGGAACCGAGTTTATCTAATAGTTCATCCTGATAGTTTCATAATACAATAATAATAGAGATATTGGCCAATCATAATAATCAATTTTATTAGTTTGTTTAAAACAAATCCAGGAATGACATGAGAACACCTCCAGTAGTGGAAAGCTAGAGAGCCATTGGCCCAAAGGTGTGTTCTCCCTCCAAACGATGTTACACTTATCACATCATTTCACAACTAACTCATAATACTTCTGTAGATCCATTTTGAATATCACACTCCTTCCATCCTTGCCTTTAAATGCAGGCAGTGCCCTCTGATTCTAACACCTTATATGTGAAAGGCTTCTGTTGACATAAAGGTGCTGGAATACAAGTGTCCTCAGCAGTGTTCCAGTTCAGAACACAACTTTCATCTCCATTTCAATTTATGTCATTAGCTCTTAGAGATTCTGCATTGGAAAGGAATATTGCCTTGCCCGTGTACAGATATTGCAACCAGGAAGTCAACCATGCCTTCTAAGAATCTTGAACTTTCTCATACCGTATGAAAAATACATGCTGAAATAATCAACTGATTTAAGCATTATTGTTTTCAAAGTATTTGTGTTCTCAGTAGTTTCCCATAGAATCCCTACAGTGCAGAAGGATGCCATTTGCTCCATCGAGTCTATACTAACGCTCCGATAAAGCATCTTTCCCAAGTCCGCCCCCGATCTCTCCCCATGACCCTGCACATTTAGTCATTGCCAATCCATCTAACCTACATATCTTGAGGCACTAAGGGGAAATTTAGCAGGGCCAATCCACCCAACCTGCACATCTTTGGACTGGGGGGAACTGGAGCATGCAGAGGAAACCCATGCAAACATGGGAGAACATGCAAACTCCACAGTCACCCAAGGCCAGAATTGAACCTGGGTCCCTGGTACAGTGAGGCAGCAGTGCTAACCACTGTACCACCATGCCACCTTGTTCTGCATAAAAATGTAACGATTAACTGTAACCTTGCTCAGCTGAAGATGCTGTCACAGCGACCTTAATTCAATATTCACTGCCTTTTAAAATATATAGAACATAGGTGGCATCCAGTACCTAATACATTGTCACCCTACACACCCCAAATCAATCATAAGCAAAAGGTTTAGTTAGTTTGGCCCCCTAATCACAAATACTTTTTTACTGTAATTGCCAGCTAAAAGTTAATCATCATCTTGTCATTATTAACTATGCCTAAAGTCTTGTTTGAAATTACTAAATAACTGCTGTGCAAACTGAAAGGGCCTATCACATAACAAATCAGACAATTGCATAAAGTAGATGCTTAAATTCCAATTGGTATGAACTTCCTAAATGGGCCTTAGCTTTATTTCAAATATGATTATCCTTAGAAACTGGAGTAACGCAACAGTAGGAGCAGTTGAGCAATAATCCATTAGGAGGACATTTCCAGCTGCAGTGTTTCAGGCAATTGTTTGCACATTGATGGCAATAAATTATAATCATCCAAGTCACTCTCTGTACAGATCATCACTTGTTTTCTGAATCCTGCTGAATAAAGAATGACAGCCTATTAAACTGTACTTCTGTTTTAAAGGGACTGGTTCCACTGGGGATTAAGACAGATTATATTACACTATCAAGAAAGGTAAATATGCTAAGGACCCGGTCTCCACAGAGCAACTTACAAGTTTTGATTCAGAGTATAGGTCAACCTTACCAATAGATCAATATCAACTTAGTAACTTTGTATTGTCAAAATCAATTAAGTGATTTTGTTTGCATAGATTAATGTATATTATACATCCTTTTTGATTTTTATAAAGAATCGTTATTTTGTTCCCAATCATGGAGTATTATGAAACTCACTGTGTTAAAGAATGTCTATTTTTAAAATGGGCTGCCAAATGTAATATTACATATTGTGACTTAAGACTGTGATTACAAAACAAGTACAACCGGTTTCAGCATGTTGCAAAGTTAGTTCAATCATTGTTTATTTTTTCAGTTTGTATCAGTAATCCTAACCAATGCAGGTAATTGAAAATTCTGGGTTTAAATAAATATTTTCCTAAAATTTTTCAATTACCTTTAATTGTTTTAAGACAACAATCAAGTTAGCTGATCTTAGCCAAGATTATAATGGCTACCAGGTCTCCTGAGCTAAAGATACAAAATACTGCTTCTGATCACCAGTGAGTAATAGAATACTCTACTGATAATCAATGCCAAGGTTTGCAAACAAACATTTGACTGATACCTGAAAGGTGCTTGGGTCTTCCTTCAGTAGAGAAAGAAAACATTTGTTTTACTTGTTAAAATTAGAAGTGTGTAGCACATTGATTCAGTGCATTGAAACAATCCAGTGGAGAACCATGCAAATGTGCAACACAGCCTAAGTTCATTCCATTTAACTTCAGTTTTCAATCACTTCACATTGTTAGAGAGAGATTCAAAAGGATGATACTGCCCTCGGCATTTTCTACTGGCCAAAGTGAGATACTAGGAAAAGCATCCCCACCTCTTCTCATTCGTTTACAGGTCATATGTGTTTCAGGGAGAGCAAAAGGGGGAAAAAGAAAGTTCAACGGCTTAAGTTATTGCATTAGGTACTCTTTCCTGTGAGAAAAACTTACTTTCTTGTTTTTCTTGTTTTGGGATATATTTCAATCAGACCACATAACTTTAGTCCTGGCTCTCTTGCCGATTTGTTGGTCAAGCTGTAGGAAATGGTTAATCAACTCTTTATATAAATTTCTTCATATTAACTGTATCCAATATTTTCTCATTTGCAGCCAATCTCATAAGCAGATTGACTATTATTTTGCTATAAGCAGATCTGATCTTGAGAATTCTAAAACATACACTGGGTGCATTGATATAGACAACATGACACTTTGCAAATTATATTCAATATCAGAGGGATGCAGAAGAGATATGAGATTTTTCATGCTAACTTGATGGAGGTGGCAGGAAAGAGTTATATTCATAGAATCATAGAATCCCTACGTTGCAGACCCATTGAGTCTGCACCGACTCTCCAACAGAGCATCTACCCTAACCCACCTCTCTCACCATTCTCTTAATCGTACACATTTACCTTGCTAATCCCCCTAAACTACACATCTGAGAACCCTAGGGGCAACTTAGCACGGCCAATCCACCTTAACCTGCACATCTTTGGACTGTGGGAAGAAACTGAAGCACTGGGAGGAAACCCACACGGACAGGGGAAGAATGTGAAAACTCCACACGTACAGTCATCCACACAGACAGTCAGACAGTGATTGTACTACAGAGCCCCAAATAGTGAGTGGGAAATTGAGGAGCAAATATGTAAGAAGATTACAGATAGCTCCAAGAAGAATAGGGTGGTAATGTAGAAGACTTCAACTTTCCCAATATTGACTGGGACAGCCATAGTATTGGTGGCTTGGTGGAGAGAAATTTGTTGAGTGTATCAGGAGGAATTTCTCATTCAGTTTGTGGATGGACCAACTAGACAGAGGGCAAAACTTGACCTCCTCTTGGGAAATAAGGAAATGCAGGTAATAGAAGTGTTAGTGAGGATCAGTTTGGGACCAGTGACTATAATTTCATTAGTTTTAAGGTGTCTGTGGAGAATGATGGATCTGTCCCAAAAATTAAAATTCTAAATTGGGGTAAGGCCAATTTTGATGGTATTAGACAGGAACTTTCAAAGGTTGATTGGGGGAGTCTGTTGGCAGGCAACGGGACATCTGGTAAGTGGGAGACTTTCAGGAGTCTGTTGACCAGGGTTCAGGATAAGCGCATTCCTTTTAGAGTGAAGGGCAAGACTGGTAGAAGTAGGGAACCCTGGATGATTCTGGATGTTGAGGCCCTGGTCAAAAAAAGGAGGCATATGACCTCATTAGGCATCTGGGATCATGGATCCCTTAAAGAGTTTAGAGGATAAAGGAGGATAGTTAAGAGAGAAATCAGGAGGACAAAGGGGGGCCATGAGATTGCTTTGGCAGATAAGGCAAAGGAGAATCTAAAGAGCTTCTACAAATACATAAAGGGCAAAAGCATAACCAGGAAGAGAACAGAGCCTCATAAAAATCAAAAAGGTTATCTACATGCGGATACACAAGAAATGGGTGAGATCCTAAATGAATATTTCCCATCAGTATTTACTGTTGAGAAAGGCATGGATGCTAGGGAACTTGGGAAAATAAGTAATGATGTCTTGAGGACTGTACATATAACAGAGAAAGAGGTTCTGGAAGTCTTAAAGCGCATCAAAGTGGAGAAATCCCAGGACCTGATGAAACGTATCCCAGGATGTTATGGGAGGCTAAGGAGGAAATTGCAGGTCCCCTCGTAGGGATATTTGAATCATTGACAGCCACAGGTGAGGTGCCTGAAGATTGGAGGGTAGCAAATGCATTCCTTTGTTTAACAAGGGCTGCTGGGAAAAATCTGAGAACTACAGACTGGTGAGCTTAACATCTGTAGTGGATAAGTTGTTGGAAGGTATTCTGAGAGAAAGGATCTGTAGGCATTTAGAGAGGCAAGGACTGATTAGGGACAGTCAGGTTGTCTTTATGAATGGAACATCATGCCTCACAATTTGAATGAGTTTTTTGAAGGGGTAATCAAGAAGTTAGATGAGGGCAGTACAGTCGACAATATCTATGTGGACTTTATCAAGGCCTTTGACAAGATACCACATGGTAGGTTGTTGTATAAGGTTAAATCTCACGGGATCCAGGGTGAGGTAGCCAATTGCATATAACATTGGCTTGATGCCAGAAGACAGAGGGTGGTTGTAGAAGGTTATTTTTCAAACTGGAGTCCTGTGACCAGCAGTGTGCCTCAGGGATTAGTGCTGGGTCCATTTTGTTATTTGTTATTTATTATTAATGATTTGGATGAGAATTCAGGAGACATGGTTAATAAGTTTGCAGATGACACTAAGATTGGTGGCATAGTGGGCAGTGAAGAAGGTTATCTAGGATTGCAACGGGATCTTGATCAATTGAGCATGTGGGTCGATGAATGGCAGATGGAGTTAAATTTAGATAAATGTGAGGTGATACATTTTGGTAGTTCAGTTAATGATAGGGCACTGGGGAAAGTTATAGAAGAAAGGGATCGAGGAGTAGGGGTTCATAGTTCCTTGAAAGTGGATTCACAGGTGGACAGGGTAATGAAGAAAGAATTTGGCATGCTTGGTTTCATTGGGTAAACATTGAATACAGGACTTGGAATGTCTTGTTGAAGTTGTACAAAACGTTAGTAAGGCCACACCTGGAGTACAGTTCTGCTCACCCAATTATAGAAAAGATATTATTAAACGAGAAAGAGTGCAGTAAAAATTTGCAAGGATCCTACTGGTACGTGATACCTTGCATTATAAGGAAAGGCTCAATAAACTGGGACTTTTATCCCTGGAGCATAGGAGGCTTAAGGGTGACCCTTTTAGAGGTCTACTACAGTCATAGATAGGGTAATAGTCAACATCTTTTCCCAAAGATAGGGGAGTCTAAAACTAGAGGGCATAGGTTTAAGGTGAGAGGGGAGAAATACAAAAGGGTCCAGAGGGACATTTTTGCATGTAGAGGGTGGTGAGTGTCTGGAATGAGCTGCCAGAGGCAGTAGTAGATGCGGGTACAATTTTGTCTTTTAAAAAGCATGTAGACAGTTACATGGGTAAGATGGGTATAAAGGAATATGGGCCAAATATGGGCAATTGGGTTTTTGATAAATTGATAAAAACTAGGCAGCATGGACAAGTTGGGCCAAAGGGTCTGTTTCTATGTTGTAAACCTCTGTAACTTTATCCAAGATCGGAACCAAATCCAGGTCTCTGACGCTGTGAGGCAGCAGTGCTAACCATTGTGCCACCACGCCACACAACAATACAAAAACAGCTGCAAGAGCAGGTAACCTTAAAAGGTTACATCTGTCAAAGGATTATGGCCTAGGGTGATGGAAAAGTTAAAAGGTCATTGATAGTCCATAAATTTCTGTAACTTACTTCAGCTAAAAAACTTGATTGATAGATCAATCAGGCCATGTAAAACTGAAGTTACTGATATAAGGGGAATGAAAGGAAGTTTTGAAAATGCTAAAGTATGATAAGATTGAAAAAAGATATAAAATAAGTGATGCTGGGAAATATCTCAGAATTCAATGAGGCCTGATCAACCTTCTTAACTTTAAGAACTTAATATATGTGAATTCTCAAGTGATCTCACAAGGTTTTTCCATAAGTGCTGACGTTATGTATATGTTTAATTATCATCAGCAATGGCTGTTGTTAGATGCTGCATAAACCTATGAATATCTGCATGTAATGTTGTGAACTCTACTATTTTGTGCAGTAACTCATAAGCAAAAGCACCCATCCTCCAACAAAGATACAACATGTATGATTGGAGAATCACGCAAAGAGGAAGAAATTATAATCAGCCTTAATCTATTGACAACAGAACTGGTATCAAAAGGAGAAACTCTGGACTTTTACTGCCTGCTGACCAACTTCCTTTCTTGAGGACCAGTAAAAATTCCCTGGTATTACTATTTAGTAAGGGATGCAAAATCAGAAGGACTGCTAAAATCCTATTTCTGCTATTGTCACATGGAAACCAAGTTACTACTGTCAGTAGGACCAACCCCATTTGTTACTAGCTGTAAAATCTAGCCTCTTGATACATGCAGTACTTGGTCTCTTCAGCCTGTGGCAGAGCTAGGGTCAACTGGGAAGGTCACACTCAAACTCTAAATGACTAAGCAAGAAGAGAGCCAAACTGGAAATGCTGATATACCTAACTCGAAGGCTGGGATGGGAGACTTACTAACTCGCAAGCCATATCTGTCAAACCAATGATGACTTTCCTGTGCACTCCTCCAAAGACGCGTTGATTGTTTTCAAAATGATTGTGAAGGTGGGGGGGCTGGTGGGGCTTGTGGGAACGTGTTCATGAATCCTCATTGCCATCAACATGAACTATATTCCTTAAATTTAAGATGAAACATACTTTACTTTTCTTGTATTCTGTCTTCTTTCTCTTTTGGTTGTTGCTTATTCTGAATGAATGAACATCTTTGAGGTGAGTTTGGAGGAAGTCTGATTACATTTTAAGCTCAGTAGTTATATTTGGGAAGGAAACTAACTAAATGGATAATGGACTTCTTGCAGTACTTTTTCACGCCATGGAAGATACTGCTTTTCCTCATTGATCACCACAGCATTTTTTTGAAGCCACCATTCCTCCAAGAATATGGTTTTGGAATGGCAGACCAGAGATGTGAATCAACACAATGGGTCAAGTGCTGTCTGTTGGTCCTCATCAGGGTGACCAACTGCTCTGCTGCAAAGCACCCCATCTTGTGGTTGAACGAAGAACTGGTAAAACTGGCACAATTTTGAAAACCAAATTCTGAATTGAATTTGAAGCTGTCATTTATTTTCAGATCATCCATGAAAAGAGTTATAACTAGAAACTGAAAACCAACATCTTCTGAATTACTTTATCATCAGCATTGCATACTCTATACTCAACAGACAGAACATGCATCTGCTGCAGGACCAGATAGGTTGCGTTACTTTTGTTTCTGTGGAATTGCCCAACCGTTTTGTCCATTCATAGAATCCTACAGTGCAAAAGGAGGTAATTCAGCCCATCAAGTCTGCACTAACCACAATCCCACCCAGACCTTATCCCTGTACCCCACTTATCTACCCTACAAACCCCGATACTAAGGAGTAATTTAATACGGCCAATCAACCAATCTGCACATTTTTGGAATGTGGGAGGAAACCAGAGCACCCGGAAGAAACCCGCACAGAACATGCAAACTCCACACAGACAGTCACCTGAGGCCAGAATTGAACCCAGGTCCCTAGCACTGAGAGGAAGCAGTACTAACCTCTGTGTCACCTTTTCCCTACCTAAGACCCAACATTAATGACATGATTGAAAAAGATTTCTTTATATTTTAATCCTTTGCAGTTACTATGTGTTATGAATGTGTTATAAATCCCTCTTCCCCAGCCATTATAAATGGATCAAATCATTACCATTCAGGATTTTGGACTATGTTGTGGATATTCTTTAGTTTTCTGTGTAGCAGGGTTTGTCTTTTAAATAATACCAGCACTTTTTTGATCAAATGAGTCATTGCCTTTTCAACATCAGAAAAGGCCAACTGATCAAAGATGAATTTTAAGATCAAGTCGTTCTAATTAATAAAAACTTTTCAAATCTTATCTAGTTGCTTTCTGAAAAACCATAATGAAGCTGAGCTTGTATTACTCATGTAATTCTAGTATTCTCATTATGTCTATAATGTGTTTGCCACCAATTATTCTCTACCACTTTGATGATCTATCACAACATTGCAATATCAAAAAATATATGGACAGCCTTTCCCTTTGTTTTTGTGGCTTTGACTTATCGTTCATTCCCTCACCTGATAGTATAAACATTTTCACTTTCTATGCCCTTTAGCTTTGACAGAGGGCTATCTGGACTTGAAACATCAGCTCTTTTCTCTCCTCATAGATGCTGCCAGACCTGCTGAAATTTTCCAGCATTTTCTCATCTGGTTTCAAAAAATATATATTCCCTTCTCACAATGGCATTTAGTAATTGGCTATTTCAGCGTGCTTAAGACATTGCAACAATCATGCTGCAAAGTTAGCCATTTAGGCTGGTTGGACATGACATTCCCTATCATTGAGCCCATGATCCAGCACTGCTGATATTCTCATCCATTTCAAAATTCAACTCCAATAACTACGACATTGAGATGATCAGCTCAATGTTTAATTTCCATTTTTATGAGAAAGTTAGAGATATTTTCAAGAATTTCATAGGGACTTGGTCGAAGTTGGCTGTATTTTTTTAAAAAATCAGCTTTTAAATTGATTGAGTCAGTGCAGCAACTTTATTTTTAACTGTGCCTGATTATTGATGAACATACAGCCTTTAGAGCTATTGTGGATTTTATCCTGAGTGGTGTTAATGGGATAGCAGGTCAATGCAGTATACATGCGGATGAAGCAACTCAACGAAAAGGGACATTATTACAGACTGGAAGAAGTGGGAGGACCAGCTGATGCATTATCTGTCACTACCCCAGCGCAGCTTAAAATGCCCAAATCAGATTCAGCCCAGTAAAAATAAATGTAGGGCAGCTTTCACTGACAGTACAGCATGTCATAAATGATCTGAGTCACACTATCTGAGCCTATTTCTTAAATGATATGCTTTCATCATCAATAATGCACCATCATATGGTGATCCACATTACCGTTGCTCTTAAGAATAGTTGTGTCCATTGGGTTTTCCCCATTGTGAAGATTTTGAACTTTGATTACTTCAATGTCAACACCAAATTGGTTATTCTGTTGTCTTTCAAGGGCAATCAGGGACAGGTAATAAATACCAGCCTTGCTAGTGAGGCCCACCACGCATGAATGACTAAAGAAAGAAAAGATATAGCGCTTAGGCATTTACTTGATGAATTGAAACATGTACCACAGTGCAGGTAATATAGTGAGGCTAATGGATCCTTTAAGGGAAGAATGTTTAAAATATTAAGATGGCATTGCTGCAGTCACACAGCTCTCAAAGTAGTTTGAAAGCTGATCTTTAAAAATGCATCACAGTTTGAATTCCAAAATACTTTCTATGTTTTTTATATACTTTTTGGGCTACATCGTTATCTGACTACAGAGTCAGAGAATAAGTTACATGTCCCCTTTGCTGACAAAAGCAGTTCATTTCTTGTAGTTACTATATGTAAGCAAATAAAATGCTGTATGGCATTCAGTGTGTTTGAATCAATTGTTCCATCATATTTCCATAAGACAGATCAACTATCTGATTTTCTGCAGCACTTGTTCATTAACATGCACAAAAAGTCATTAAGAAGAAAACATTACCCTGTATAGTTTTTGGAAGTTTTTTTTTACAGGGTAATGTTTACAGAATAAATCGTGAGGGGTAGTTTATATTGAGGCCAAACATCAAGAGATGTGCATAGAACTATTTATTACTATTATCTTTAAGAATAGTACAATAAATCAAAGCATCTGTTGGCTTAATTGTAAGTGCTAGGAAATAACTTATGTCTGAAATTCAGCTTTATTCTGCTGTGCAAGCACAACTCTTATCCATTTGTCATCTCCTTTAGCTTTTCAGTCCAGAAACAGGAAATCCAGGCAAATTGGTAATTTGGTAATTTATTCAACAGCAATCATTTGTTAATTCAGACTTAGAGGGCTGGAGTTACCTAGGTGTTCAGGAAAACCAGTCATGCTTACTTTTGTACCTTCTATTATTTTCTTGCTGCCGTTGCCAAAATGTACAGTTGGGAAGGGGATTTAAAGTTAGAAAAACAAATTGACAATTGGGAAGGGAAAAAAAATGAAAATAGAGTCAGAAAGATCAAAAATTGAAAAGGCAACAGTGATACAATAGGGTGAATAAAGCAGAGTCCATTTTTATAAGTGTTATTTTTCATCAGAATTTAGTTTACATCAGTATTTGAGTAAGCTCTGGCTTATGTTGCAGTGAACTAACTATTCCTGATGTTTGAAGAACTACTACTGTACTGTTATTGTTTGTTTTAGTGTCACAGTGCAGGCATTGAAAACATAAAATTGGTTGGCCCAGA
The DNA here is from genome assembly GCF_965287045.1 of Carcharhinus amblyrhynchos. Lineage (NCBI taxonomy): Eukaryota > Metazoa > Chordata > Chondrichthyes > Carcharhiniformes > Carcharhinidae > Carcharhinus > Carcharhinus amblyrhynchos. The sequence continues at coordinate 46,091,978 of NC_137336.1, forward strand.
AAAATAATTTTCATCAAGTGGTTTAAAAATTAAGTTATTTATTATCCATTTGTAAAGAGTCACATCTAAATAGACCCTTGTTATATCTCTGAACGCTTCACATACAATGAACTACAGTGTAAAAAAACGTGGCAGCCATTTTGCATACTGACAAATCACATGAAGAGCAACAAAGTGAACAAAACAGTAAAATAGGTTTCTCATGACGTTGCCCGAAGTATGCATTTTCGCAGGATACTTCTCTGCGCATCTTGAAATAGTTACATCCATCAAAATATGGAAATAAGATTTTGGTTTAACATTTCATCCAAAGAACATCATCCCTGACAAAGCGACCACCAAGTTCTTCATTTTAATGAAGTTATCACGTTTGACTTTGTGTAATAGCGCAAAATAGGGGACTGTGAGTCAGCAATTTGTTTTATATCTTTCCAATTTTTATTTGCTGGCTTGCAAGCTCCTATTTTCTGTTACAGAATTGCTCAAAGTCTAGATCTATCTCCTGAAATGAAGCTTTAACCCCTCAGTTTTCTGCCTGGGAGCAAGAACACTGTCCCAATGGAATTAAAAATGAAGTTTACACCATAGCTACCCTTATTAAACATTTTTGTTCATTTCTTCCAATTAATTTGAGCCAGCTATTGCAAGATATTTTGTATATTTAATCAATTTTCAGCCAGTTATTAATTCTGGTCTGCTACAGGTTGTGGGCATGAGCCAAGTGGCCTAATTCTGCTCCTATAGCTTATAGTCTTACACTGAAGCTTACATAGACGTACTTTTTTTTTGAAGAGGGCTGTCTTATTTCTTTGCCTTCTACTTTTTGACCTTGTGTTTTGAGATAGAATATTCACATTGCTGCTATTTGATCGGGAGCATTTGACTGATACAAACCGTTAATTTGTGTACAAGGCTGTATGCTTTCCTTATATTCACTTGTGTGAGAAACACAGCTGGAGCTCAAAAGAGTTGGGGAAAATTGTGAAATATGCCAATGCCTTCTATGTAAAATGTATATTTTTGTTGCATAATCAAAATTAGTTCGTTTGTACCATAAGCCACCTAAAAGCTTTGGTCCCACGCTAGTGCGGATGTTATTGCTTTTTCACCTACACCCTACAAAAGCTTATTATGCATTACATAACCAGAAGATGTGAAAAAAACAACTAACAATAATAAGTGTGTCAGTGAGACTGCAATCCTTTACTGAGGTTCTGATGTTCATTGACTGGCTATGGTGTTTAAGAATAGTCTTGTTCAGCGTTAACCTCATAATTCATTGACACTACATATGCCACAACGGTATGCGGATGCCAAATTACACGTTATCTTTCGGTCGTGGCTTTTATTGTCTTTTAAGCAAGGTGGAATTTCCCAATCATATGATCTTCAAAACAAAATATAAAATAAATGCGTGATCCCAGCAAAGAAAATACTGTTCTCGTGTTGACAGAGAGAAACCCTGTTAAGAATTACATTTATTTGATTAATATACCCATATACAGATTAGAAGTCCCAGATGAAATGACACGCGGGTTCTATAAATCCACCCTAATTGCCCCAGAGGGTCATTTTTACATTAGGCTCCATAAAGCATTCCTAAGGCATGATGTAGTTGTCACACCATGCCAGTCACAGATTAAGAATCAGCTTTCTGATTGTAACTGTGTGTGTGTGTGTGTGTGTGTGTGTGGGGCGGGGGAGTCAGGCTGCCAGGAAATAACAGAAATGTTGGTGCTCTTTCTTTCTCTCTGGTGCACAATCTCAGCAGCAGTGTCCAGGGTCAGGACTCCCGAGGCGGTGTGGTTGACCGAATTGGGGGTTTTATGTGCCGCGTTGATTTTGCACGGGAATGATCGATTGTGTACGGTGGGAAGCAGTGACGGGGAGATGGGCAAGGATCATTGGGGAACGCAGTCGGAAGTAGTTGACTTTCCCTAAGTCGGGGAGCAGTGGGGGTCGTTTCAGCCTCGACTCTGTGTGTGTGTAGCCTGACCAATTGCACCCTCTACGCGATTCCTGAGATAAGGAAGACTCGCACCAACCATTCGGGGAAGCAGCGCACACGCGAGCAGTTGCCCAGATTTTTTTTCTTTGTGTCGAAGGCAGGCGGTGCTTTAGAGATCACACTTTGGAGGCTCAGCCCTCCTCGGATTTATTTTCTCTTTTTTTAAAAAAAGAAAACCCCAGCGAGTAGATGGACCTTCTGCAGCCGGGAGCAGAAATTACAACGTTGGTGAAGCACACATGAAAGCAAAAGCCCACCAGCTCTTGTCTTGCTTTAAATGAAAGGAAGTGATGGGGAACAGTGCTCAGAAAACACACGCAGGTAGGAAGCTGCTTCTCCACCGTCTATCTGTCTGCGAGCTGCACAGACCATTCTGTCCCAGCTTTTCTTTAGACAGCTAGCTGTGGAAGTCTAAATCGTTTCCAAGCCCAGTGAGGTTTTCCCAGAAGTGCCTCTTCCATTATTCTGTGCGTGATTCTATTTTCACTGTGGGTATTGTCAGCAAAACCCGCAGCTATCTCTGCCGAATGTGGCACATGTTCAGAGCTCAGGCCATCAGATGCTGCTTTATTGAGGTGGGGGAAGATATTTCTAAAGCGGTGGTTGGGGTGGGCTTCCCTACTTTCGATGCACGGCAGCTTCGAGCCCTGGCTTGTGTGTGAGCTCTGAGACTGGGCTCCCCTCTCCCAGGCGTGTGTGAGAGCTCTGAGACTGGGCTCCCCTCTCCCAGGCGTGTGTGAGAGCTCTGAGACTGGGCTCCCCTCTCCCAGGCTTGTGCGTGAGCTCTGAGACTGGACTGCCTTCTCCCCAGGCATATGTGTGAGCTCTGAGACTGGGCACCCCTCTCCCAGGCTTATGTGTGAGCTCTGAGACTGGGCACCCCTCTCCCAGGCTTATGTGTGAGCTCTGACACTGGGCACCCCTCTCCCAGGCTTGTATGTGAGCTCTGACACTGGGCTGCCCTTTCCCCCCAGGCTTGTGTGTGAGCTCTGACACTGGACTCCCTTCTCCCGAAGCTGATGTATGAGCTCTGAGACTGGACTCCCTTCTCCCCATGCTTATGTGTGAGCTCTGAGACTGAGCTCCCTTCTCCCCAGGCTTGTGTGTGAGCTCTGAGACTGGACACCCCTCTCCCCAGGCTTATGTGTGAGCTCTGAGACTGAACTCCCTTCTCCCCAGGCTGATGTATGAGCTCTGAGACTGGACCCCCTTCTCCCCAGGCTTATGTGTGAGCTCTGAGACTGGACTCCCTTCTCCCGAAGCTGATGTATGAGCTCTGAGACTGGACTCCCTTCTCCCCAGGCTTCTGTGTGAGCTCTGAGACTGGACTCCCTTCTCCCCATGCTTATGTGAGAGCTCTGAGACTGGGCACCCCTCGCCCAGGCTTATGTGTGAGCTCTGAGACTGGACTCCCTTCTCCCCATGCTTATGTGAGAGCTCTGAGACTGGGCACCCCTCGCCCAGGCTTGTGTGTGAGCTCTGACACTGGGCTGCCCTTTCCCAGGCTTGTGTGTGAGCTCTGACACTGGGCTCTCCCCCCTCTCTCTGAGCCTCCTGTATCCACTCTCTGCCGGGGATACACACAGTGTGAGCTAAGCTTCGCTTCTCGCAACCCATTGATTTTCATCTTGTCCCCACCAGTGGCTGCGGGGGCGAAATCGATTCGCCACACCGACTAGACAAGTTGATTCTAATCATAAGAGACAAAGAATATCCCCCTGACCAAGGGAACCACATCAAAATTAAGCAACTCACTATGGATGAGAAGAGCATCTTTCTGCGTTACTGAATAGAGTGGGGGGGGGGGGGGTCAAGGTTTTATCTGTATAAAGACACGGTGAAACTAAAATACATCAATTAAGGGTCGATTAACAACTCAGTTCTTTTTTTGCTGATCACCTCTGATCTCAACACTCCCAGGAATTATAAATAGACCTGTGAGGCCTTTCGTGACTGAAGCAGTTATAAATATAGAGTTTCAGAAGCTTATTTGAGTGTTTGTCTTGTATAAAAAGCGGAGGCCGGTGAAAGAAGGTAGGATGCCAGGAAACTCATTCCCCATAAGCTTGTCGAGAAAATAGCTTTTGCGCCGAATGGGGATTGAGATCCGTGTGACTGACTGTCTTTAAAAAAAAATCCGGCTATCTTTAGTTACACTAACTGCTACATGGAGGTTTCCAGTTTTCAGCTGTCGAAGGAGAGACGGTGTGTGTTTCACTTAGGGGACACTCCATCGCCCCGGGCTTCAAGAAAAGTTCCAAACAGGTGGTGGGACAATGTGACAGTTGCTGCCGCTGGCTAAAGGCACTCTGGTTCGCGGAGCAGTCAATGAGACTAGTCTGTTTGTCTGGAAAATGTGTCTTTCACAGCAGGAGTAATTAATGCAGAAAGCCACTGCTGGCTATTGCCAGAAATTGTCATCTTCGTGTCGCATTGAGTGTAGCATCAACATGGCAAAGCAACTCTACCACAAAATATGTTTGCATGTTCGGGGGGGAAAATAGGCTGTTTTTTATTTAGGTAAATTAAAACTCTTTGCGTATTACTGTTGCCTGTAAACGCTTTCACTAATGTTGCTTCTGGGATTCAAGAACGACGTGATGGGGTGGGTGTGTGAGCCCTGGAGGATAGTTAGCGATGTTTCTATTTAAGGGGATGATAGAGACAACATGTGTTCTCTCTGAGATTCTGGCACATCTGAAAAAACAGCGTGTTTCGGTTACAATGTCGCTGTTCTCAGGGCTGTCAAAGAAAAATGTATTGAAACTCAAAAAAATGGTTTGAATAATTGTATAGGAAATGGAATGATTGAAACTGTGAGGACTGTTTAGATTTTGAACCAATGTTAGAAAATTATTGCCTGTATTACTTGGTCTTCTACATGTTGATATTATTTAATTTTTAAAAAAGTGAGGATCACAAAAGTAAATATTCCAGAAGCCTCTTGCACATACCTGTATTTTGTAAGATATCATCATTCAATATTTCAGTGCGGGCAAAGGCCACCCAACATTTCACGCTGAGGCCAATATTGGGAAAGATCTATTCGCTTAAAAAGAGCATTGATTTTTCCCTATTCACTCATATCTAAAGCTTTTCAATCCATCTTAGTGAAAACTAACACATTGTAGGTATTGGAAATCTGAAATAAAAGCAAATAAAGATGGTTCATCATTTTGAACACCTCTGTAACATTCCCCAGCCACTTTCTTGGTTCCAAAGGAAACAGCCCCAGTTTTTCTATTCACTGCTACCTAAAGCCTATCAATGCATCTTAGAGAATCTCTTTGGCATCCTTCCCATGGTTTTGACATCCTCCGTGAAGTAGGTGCCCAAACTGGGTATAATGGTCCAACTGCAGTGTTATAAAACATATATGGCACATATTGCAATAGATTATTTTCAGAGATTATGATTTTAAAAGAGTACACAAGATTTGATTTTTCTTCCACCTTTTGGCAAGATTCTAATTCTCAAGCCTGACTTTTAGTGGATGATGTGGAGGTGCCGGCATTGGACTGGGGTAAACACAGTAAGAAGTCTTTTAGTGGATGCCCATGGACCCATTAGTTTTTTGCATAAATTTTTGTTCTAAGCAAATCAACGCAAAAACTTGCAAATGCTTTGTTTGAAGCAGCAACCAGGAGGGCTGAAAGCCTTCCGGAAGATCAAGGCCAAATCTTAAGAAGTATTTCTAAAACAGAAAAAAGCCCACACAAAGTTGGCTACCTCAGTTCAAATATGTATTTCACCTGCATTATTACATTGAACATGTAAGGCTTAATAGAGGTCTTTAAAATTATGAAGGGAGTTAATATGTTAGACATAAAGAAGATAGAAACATAGAAAAGATGTTTCCACATGTGAGAGAATTCAAAACTAGGATTCTCAAAACTAAGATTGTCACAACTAAATCCAGTAAGGATTAGGAGAACGAAAACAGAAAATGCTGGAAAATCTCAGCAAGTCTGACAACATCTGTGTGTGGGGGTGGGGGGAACAATATAGCCAATGTTCCATTCGAGATTACCCTTCATCAGAGCTGGGAGCAAAGAGAATCAGCAGAGATTTATACTATGAGGGTGGGGAGGGTGGTGGAACTGGATAAGGGAATGTAAATGGGACACAGAAGGCTGTGAAGATGCTAAAAAGTGTCCATTAAGTGATAGAATGTGTGAATGGCAGAAGAGAGGTGCTGGTTCTTAAAGGACTGCCTGAGGAATGTGGCAATTGCCCTTAAAGGGATGGTAGTGGTGGTGGTGGGGAGGCAGAGTGGGCGGGGAGGGGGGGCAAGAAGGAGAGCTGGCATGGAAAGTGGAAAAATGGTGGTAGGAAAGAAGAAGATTGACTAAAATGTGGAAATTGCTACCACATGGAGTTTTTGGGCAAGTAACATAGACGTATTTGGGAGAAGCAAAATACATGAGGGAGAGATCATAGGACTCCTACAATACAGAAGTAGGCCACTAGGCCCATTGAGCCTGCACTGAAAACAATCTCACTCTATCCCCATAACCCCAAGTATTTATCCTACCAATCCCCCTGACACTAAGGGGCAATTTTGCATGCCCAATCCATCTAACCCCTATCTTTGGACTGTGGGAGGAAAGCGAAGCACCTGGAGGAAACTCACGTAGACACAGAGAGAATGTGCCAACACCACGCAGTTAGTCACCCGAGGCCAGAATTGAACCTGGGTTCCTAGCACTGTGAGGTAGCAGTGCTAACCACTGTGCCACAATGTCTTTCCCAGCAAGCAGTCTTCTTGTTCCAGGAAGCAATAGAAGGTATTGCTAATAGGACTAGATGAAGTAGAGTAGGGGAAGGCTTATGTGGACCATAAACGGCATAGTGAGGTAAATGTCCTGAGTGAATGGCAAATAAGTTCAGTGCTGTAAATTCTATTTGACTAGAGTTCAACCTAGTGAAAGGATTGAAGCAACAAGGAAATAACTGAGTAGTGGTAATCCTTAAACTGTACTAAGGAACCTCACCTGCTATTGCAGTGCCTTTTTACCATTTTTTTTCTTGTTAATATGCTTTGCAGTGCCCCGCACCTCTCCTGTTTTGAAGGTGATGCCTCTTTGCACAGTACCACAGACACATACAACATTCAAGTGGCTGTTATTTGTGTGTAGCCATTGATGATGACTGGGTTATTTGACTATGGCAGTCAACACAGCTGAGTCGAATCTTCACCACATGCAGCACCTCCAGATGGACAGTCATCCAGAACCCTGGCTAATTTTCTCTTTTCCTCATTCCAGCAGCTACAACTTGCATTTGTATAGTGATTTTAAAGGTGCAAATTTCCTGGAGGGCTTCACATCAGCATTATCAAACATAATTTGACAGCAAACAACGTAAGTCGATAATTGAGCAAATGACCAAAATCTTGGTTAAAGTGACGGGTTTTAAGAAACAAGTTAAAAGAAGTGAGCAAGGTAGAGAATAAGCAGTTTTAGAACAGGAATTCCAAAGCTTAAGTGTTCATCAGTTGGAGACACGGCTGCCAGAATTAATGGAGAGTTGTGGAGCTGGAGAAAGCCTCAAAGATGGGAGGTGCAAAGCCATGGAATGATTTAGAAAAAAGGATGAGAATTTGAGTCATGTGGTGAGTGGCACTTGGTGCCATTCAGGCTGCAGAGTCTTGGATAAGCTCTATTTGCTCCTCATGCAGTGTGCCAATTGTCACATCTAGGGGTAACAGAAGCTTGGGTGTGGGTTTTAGCCATTGAGTGAGGACACAGACAAATATATGATTGAAAGCTTATTTTAGGGTAAAATACAGGACAAAGGTAATGAGGCAATTTGTATCCTTCTTGCAATTATTGTAACTAAGATCAGCCAAATCAACACATGGCCACACAAACAATGTGGCCAAGGACTGAGTGGTGGCAAGCAATGTTTCATGGATCTCTACAGAAGCTTTGCATCAATCTAGTTATCCAGGCTTCAAAACGTGACTGGGGAAATAAAAACCCACACAAAACAGCTTACTTAAGCACTTTGGAACAATAAACTCTGCATCACATTGAAAATAAAAAAAACTCAAACAAGAATTATAAAAATGTAGTAATTGGCAAACAAATAACTGTTATTAGGTCATATAATAGTAACTAATACAATTGTCAGATAAAGATTGAATGTATTGTTTGCAGGTCAACATGGCTCTGTTTGAAGTTAAATATTAGAGATGTTTTCAATGGAAGAATCTACAATTTGTTGTTTCTATTACTTTGCGTCAGTAGCAAGCTGGAATTTTTGCAGATGCTGGGTTTGGAAATAGCAAGAATACAACTGTAGATTGCTAATGTCAGACTTGTGAGTTATATTAACAAACATTAACACTGGGGTGTTTATTAATGCTGACAGTGCATGTCATGGTGGTTGACTTATTTATTGACATTAATCTTTTTCTGAGTGGTGGAATATAGTTATGCTTTTTTCTCGGTGCCTGCAGCACGCAGCTGAACCCTTTTGTTTTGCCCTGCTCCGCTGGCAATTCTTTTGACCATAAGTCACATAACTCCTTGCTGAGACCCTTTGCTTGTTGTTATGGCCGGGACAGTTCAACAATACCTTGTACTCACAAGCTGAAACTCGCTGACATGCCCTTGCATGCAGCAACGTGTAAATTACTTTAAAGATACTACACCATTTGCCAACAATTTTTGAAAATGTTGACCTACTCAAAGATCATAATGCTGTACATTGAGTTCGACTTGAAGCAGTTACAACAAAGGACTATTTATCTAGTGGTTTTTAACCTTCATATTGACTGTTTTATATCTTAATTCTGAAAATTAGAAAGTGTAATTTTTCCAATAATTCTTTCACATTCTGGGGAGGCGATGGCATAGTGGTATTGACACTGGAACTGGTAATCCAGAGACCCAGACTAATGCTCTGGGGTCCCAGGTTTGAATCCCACCACTGCAGATGGTGACATTTGAATTCAGCAATCAAATCTGGAATTAAAAGTCTAGTGATGACCATGTCGACTGGTACACTAGTGTCTTTTAGGGAAGGAAACCTGTTGTCCTTACCTGGCCTGGTCTGCATGTGACTTCAGACCCACAGCAGTGTGGTTGACTCTTAACTACTCCTTCAAGGGCAATTAGGGATGGGCAATAAATGCTGGCCAAGCCAACAATGCTGATATCCAATGAACAATTTAAAAAATAGCTATTTTACCCAAGATTTTTGCTTTAAGCTGTACAGCATTTCTGATATGAAATCAAGTTTTGGGCTTAAAGATACATTGTTGATTTTAACAAAGGGTGATACTGGGATTACAGAGATAAAGAAGAGATTTCTTATGAGAACGGAATAGCCATTGTAACTATTATCAACAGCAATAAAAGAAAATAATTGTTTTAGACTTCCAGTCAGTCATTCACAAGAAATGGTTTTAAAACACTTTTAAGAGGTAGTGCCAATTAAAATTGGCAGCCCTATTCACGAACCCTGGATGAGAGGAGGAGTGAAGGCCCTTCCTCACTTTCCTTTGGACATATGGGCCAGAAAATTTATGTAGGTGGAGAGACTCTCTCTGCTCAAGTGAAAATGGTTGCGGAGGCTCTGATCCAGAAGTTCTGCCACCGAACCTGGTCTCCACCATTTTTTTAGGGAGGGGGAGAAAGGAACAGGGTTCCCGTGTGCACATCCATGGTTTGCGGAAGCAACTGCACAGTAAGTGCATGTTAAATAGCCACTTCAGGCCGATATGATTTAAGCTAGTGCAAAACACAACTTGGTGCACTTTAGTTCTGGTAGAAAAATGTCTGAAGCTGCTGGAGTTCTTTGGAGAGGTATGGTATCTTTTTGAACATAGTTCCAGGACAGCTCTGGGAGAAATCAGGTATCCTTTCGGAGAGGTATGGCGCCCTTTGTGATTATTAAAAATATGCGTGAATGCACATAAAAAATGCATAAATCATCAGAACTGTCAAGAGAACTTTCAAAACAACTGTCAAGCTGTCAAGGCATTTAAATGGTCATCCCTTTAAGTATTCAAAAATCCTGTCTGCTGTGTTTTAAGAAAAAGATCAGTGCTTGCTGTTTCACTTTGTTCATTGATATCAGCATTGCACTGTAGAAAAGTTACACCAGAGAAAGAGGCCATTCAGCCCACTGTGTCTACTAAACCAGCAGAGAAAGAGAAAAAAAGATAAATGAGTCATTCATTTTAATTCCACTTTCCAGCACCTGGTCAGCAGCTTGCAGGTTAGGGCAGTTAAGATGAAGATCCAGTACCTTGTAAATGAGTTGAGCATTTTAACCTCAACCACAAATTTGGGCAGTGAATCCCAGATGCCACCAACCTATGGGTGAAAGACATTTTCCTCATGTCCCTCGATCCTTCTGCCAATCATCTTAAATCTTTGCCCATCAGTAATTGACCTCTCAGCTAGGGGAAATAGGTTCTTCCTGTTTACCCTTTCTAGGCTTCTCATACTTTTTTAAAACCTCAATTAGGTCACCACTCAGCCTCCTCTGTTTTAATGAAAACAACCTTCGACTATCCTTAAATCTACAATTTTTGAGTCCCAGCAACATTTTTGTAAATCTCCTCTATACTCTCTCCAGAGCAGTTATGTCCTTCCTGTAATGTGGTGACAAGAACTGTACACAAAATCTTTTAAAGTTAATCTATTAGTGCCACAAGTAGGCTTACATTAACACTGCAATGAAGTTACAAACTCCCTAGCCACCACACTCCGGTGCCTGTTTGGGTGCACTGAGGGAAGATTTAGTACTGTCAATGCACTTGTGAAAGAAATGGCCAGTAAACTGTGGGAGGAAATCCACGCAGACATGGGGAGAATGTGCATACTCCACACAGACAGTGACCCAAGCCAAGAATCGAACCCAGGTCCCTGACGCTGAGACAGCAGTGCTAACCACTGTGCCACCATGCTGCCCTAATCTAAGATATGGCCTAATCAGTGACTTATACAGTTCCAGCATTACATGCTTCCTTTTATATTTAATATCTCATTCAATAAACAAAAGCATTCCATATGCTTTCTTTACCATTTGTTCCACCTGTCCTACTCTTCTTCAGGGATCTGTGAACATGCACATCAATGTCTCTCACTTCCTCAAGCCCTCTCAGTGCCTCCTGTTTATTGAGTATTCTCTTTGCCACATTTTGTCTACTCAGCCAAAAACTAGTGACATAATTCTGGAGACAACAATCATCATTTTCACTATCAACTACACAGCCAGTTTTTGTGTGATCTGCAAATTTCCCAATTATACTTCTCGCATTTAGGTTAAAATCATGAATATATACAACAAACAGCAGGGACTCCTACACTGAACCCTGTGGACTGCCACTGGTAACTTTTTTCCTGTTTGGGAAAACATCCATTGACCATTAACCTCTGCTTCCTGTCACTGGGCTAATATTGAATCCAATTCATTATCTTCACCTGTATCCCATATGATTTCATTTTTTTGACCAGTCAACCACGTGGGACCTTGTCAAATGCCTGACGAAAATCCATGTAGACAGCATCCACTGCACTACCCTCATCAATTCTCCTTCTAACTGTATAAGCCTAAGGGTTATCATTACAGGATTGATAGTGCATGTCTGATTTCACAACCTATTATCATGGTGGAGTGACTTTTGATTTACAGTTTGATTGACAGTTATAATCTCTTTAAACTGGGACTGTGAATAAAAATCCTTGTTTTCATAAGAGATTAAATGTAATGAATGTTTTATTTAATCAATTGGAGTGTAGTTTTTTTTTAATAATTAATTCATCAACAGACACTTGAAAACTTCATTTCATCTCAGATGGGTCCCGAAGACGATGCATGCTGGGTAAATTGAGATGCTAGGTGTAAGGGCAAAGGTTTATGTGGGGGAATGGATTAGTTTGAGTTGCCACTGAACTAGAGCTGTAAGGGGCCTTAAGGGTGAGTGTAGAGGCATTAGCTGGGAGGTTTCCTTGTCTACCTTATGTAAGCCTGCCATAATGTTGCAACTGCTGTAAAATCTCCCTTCTGCTCCATGGAGAACAATGCCACATTTTCGTCATCCCTGGAGTATTCTGATAAACCTGATCTGCACCCTGTCAAGGACCCTCACATCCTTCCTAAATCAGGGTAATCAGAACTGGATGCAATATTCTAGCTGGGATCTAACCAGGGCTTTATAAAAAGTGATGATGTGGAAATGCCAGCATTGGACTTGGGTGGGCACAATAAGAAGTCTTACAACACCAAGTTAAAGTCCAATGGATTTATTTGGAATCATGAGCTTTCAGAGCACTGACTCAGCTGATGAAGGAGCAATGCTTCAAAAGCTCGTGATTCCAAATAGATCTGTTGGTATTTAAAAAGTGATTGCTTGGCAGCAATTAAGACTTATCATGATGTTAAAAATGTACCTATACAAAGGTACATTTGGAAAGGTTGGAAGTTCTTTTTAGCAAGCTTAGTTGATATCTGATGAGCAATTACTGCAACTTAACATGTTCCATATGCTTCAATGCTATGAATCTGGGTGAGATACTGGAATGGCAAAATGATTGGGTCATGTGCTGGACTTTTCTTTCGCTCACAGTAGCCTGTCTCTCATCAATATCTGGGCTTACTGGAAAGTTGAGTCAATCAGTCACCAAAAAGAAATGAACTTGTTTTGATGCCTCAGTTTTCCCTTTTCCATCATCTCGCCTCCAGTCTGATGCCTGTGCAAACTCTGGGAGGTGATTCCTGATATTGAAACTATCACAACCAGGAGTTCCCACCTGCAGCCTGCATATGGCCAATCCCCAAAAGTGATAAATCACGTCACAAACTGTGGATCAACTCCTGAACCCGGAGGGCGTGTTTGATGAAAAAGTATGAAAGCAGAGGGAAGAACCAATATTTACTGGGGAGGCAGGTGATGGAGGTCCGACATGGAAGTTCACCCTGGCAAGAAAGCAAAGTTAAAGTTAGAGGCACTGATGCAGACTTTGGAAACAATTTTAAAGATTTACCACAATGCATTCACGTTGGTCAAGATATAGTTCTAAGATATCAAAGTATGACCACATAATCTAAATTAACTGTACCAGATAAACAAATGTAAATAGAAGCATAAAAGAAACAATCTGTCATTTCATTTTATTTGACCTTGCTTTATAAAAGTGTTAAGTTAATCTAATCAGACTGGAGAAATGCATTTTCTGGCATTTCAGTGAGATAACAAGTAGGGCCTATTGTTACCCAGATTGCATTTCTAGATATTGGGCAGTAAGGGTGAAAATTCCATGTAAGCAAAGGCAGGATTTGCTTCTGAGAGTGACCACTGCTGTTAAATCAAAGATGGTTTAAATAATTTATAACAAACTCTATTGGACCTAATTGTCTATTGTCCTTTTTAGTGTTTTGTTTGTTGATAATTCAGCACAGATTTCTCTAATTTTTTCTTACTGATATGAAGAAAGGCCATAAAATAATTGATGCAATATTGATACCTTCTCAAGTCTTTGAAGCGCCTTTGAGATTCAATAAAGAGGTTTGCATTTTAAATTCAAAGTTGTTCATTTTATTTCAGAAGCAGTTGCTTTTGAAAATTGAATCAATTAACTTTTTTTTAAAAAAATTGCTTTTTCTTTCCATTTTGACACTAGATAAAATGCTGGGTTCTATTAATTTTATCTCAAGCCATTGTCACTAGGATATTGTCTTAGACAACACATTAGCCAGAATGCACAGTGGTATGGACCATTTTCACTTATCTTGATACTAATTTATGACTGAAAATGTTGTTACATTTATAAAATTCCCTTTTTAGGTATTCCGGATATGTTTGGTTTCTGAACTTCAGTCTGCTCTTATGTATGAGTCCTAGAGCTTCTGTCCCAAAGTGTTCTCACTAGTCCATATACCTGTGTTAACTTCATAGAATCCCCACAGTGCAGAAGAGGCCATTCAACCCATTGAATCTGCACTCTGACAGACTAACTTACTTACCCAGGCCCTCTTCTCCACCCTATCCCTGTAACCCCACACATTCCTTTCCCATGATTAATCCATCTAACTTACACATCTTAGAACACCAAAAGGCGGTTTAGCATGGCCATTCCACCCAACCTTCACATCTTTGGACTGTGGGAGGAAGCACACACAGACACGGGGAGAATGTGCAAACTCCAGAGATAGTCACCCAAGGCCAGAATTGAACCAGGGTCCCTGGAGCTGTGTGGCAGCAGTGTTAAACAATGTGCCACCATACCACCCTAACATGTCCAAAATATAGAGAACCCGCTGCCCATTATTTCCATTGCTGATTTTATCCTATTTATTCATGTTAAACTTACCGCCTTCAGAAAGCAGTAGAGTTACCTACGCACGGTCTTGACTTGGGCTTAAGCTGCCAAACAATTCCATTCAGCTGTAATGAGCAAGTGAAAGGAGCAGTAAATGATATACCTTTGCAGCAACTAAGCTTAGCAAGCTCCTCATGACATGCAAAGTAATTGATGGTTGGTGACTGTTGTGCTAAACTGTGATGTAAGTAATATTCTTGCCTAATGATTCTGTTCATTTTTAATTGACACAACTGCCACATTTTAAAAGCTACAGACTTGCCAACTTGAACAAGGCAGATTGAGAAATACCTTTAAAAACATGAATGTACCAAGGCAGTATTGAGTAACAATCTATTAAGTTCAAAATGCTGCCCAGTAAACATATTTGAATAAGGTGTTTCCATTCAAATTGACCGTTTTTCCCTCTCCATTGAACAAAGGACACAAACAAACAGATGAAAATTTGTATCATTTTAACCTGAGGAAGCTTGAAATGGGCGCAGCAATGTCCAATTTTGGAGACTGCACACTGTGCTCCAAAGGCACCTAAAATATATCTGATCCAGGATGGGATTAGGCCATTTTTCACACATTCAGGTTGGCTGTCTAAAATAGGCAATCGGCACTGCATGTGTCTTGAAAAATTCGTCTGCCCTGAGTTGAGTAAGTGTCAAGGCATGCAGGTTTTCTCATCGATGAGGCAGCCTAGATTGTGGTCGTCATCTCAATTATTATTAAAATGTTGGAAGTGGAACCAGAATGAATAAGGAATGTGGCTTTGGGTTCCACAGAGCTCCTACTGCCTGTCATCATACCCACAACCTTGAGAGCCACTTGGTGGCTGCAGCCACAAGACTGACAGTCTGAACCATTGAAACCCAATTTTTCAATCAGTCAAGTACTTGTGGAGGTGCAAAAGGAGCTTGCCACTTGGTGCAACTATATAGATGCAACCCAAAGAATAATTCCTAGCAACTCCTGAGCTTCTGTCTTCAGATTTTTAGCCTGGGCCCGTTTGGCACTTGCAATCTGATTTCATCCAATTCCTGGGCTGTAGTTTCTGTGGCTGAAACTGGTTTTAGTCCACTAGTTAGGTACAGAATTTAGGAAATTAGTACTCTGCTAAATCTTAGATTAAGTGCTTCATTTTTGTCACAACACTCCTAATTTTGTCTAAGAATCTGAGCAATAAAAAGAGTATTTTTTCTGGAAGTTGCTAGTTCTTTCTAAACAATTATACCAACAAAATATGCAGGAAAGCAGAATAAGTGGGTCAGACAGCATCTTGGGCACTGTGGTCGGATGAATTTTGTAGCTTTTTGAAAGCATTTTAAGTAAGCAAGAATGACAGACTGAAAATCCAAAGAACTGTTTTCATTTTCAAGCTAACAAATGCAGGATTTTAATATGACCCATTACGTTATTAGTTTTTGCAGATCAGTCATCCAATCGTACTACAGTTCATCATGGGCTCTCCACTCTGAAGAAAACAAGTGCATTTGTTTTTCTTTATTTTTAAAAAAATCTGCTTTCTGTAATTGCTAATTATAGGCTTAATGATGTTTTATTTTCTTTGGAATAAGAAATTCCCTCTATCAGCATGTTCGCAGCCAAAAGTCCTCATAGATAAAGCTAAAAGGCTGATTTAATTTGCTTTCTCTGATTTTGTTTTAGACAAGTTAAAAATGAATGCTGAGTGTGCACATGTCCACAGAGAGTATTCCAACCAATGAGTGAGATAGTGAATAATAAAATCCACTGTAAATGTAAAAATACATTCAACAGTGTCATTAGAAAGAAGAAGCAGAACAAGCTGCTTTGTTTTCACTTTTTGTACAATAAGTTTAATTATTTCCTGTGCTGGTAGAGACATTTTTAATGGTCAAAGGTGTTTGTAACTCAATTCCTTCGCTTTTGAAGGTAGATTAAGACACTGCTTTTAAAATGTTGTAGTACTGTGTGAGTGGCACGGTGGCACAGTGGTTAGCACTACTGCCTCACAGGGACCTGGATTTGATTCCCAGCTTGGGCCTGTGTGGAGTTTGCACATTCTCCCCGTTCTGTGTGGGTTTGCTCCAGGTGCTGAAAGATGTGCTGTTTAGGTGCATTGACCCAAACAGGTGCCGGACTATGGTGACTAGGGGAATTTCAGAGTAACTTCATTGCAGTGTTAATGTAAACCTTACTTGTGACTAATAAATTAACTTTTAACTTAAATTTGCTGCTGGCATTTTTCCATCAGTGGTTTCATTTCAAAAAATGTTAGTTATTGCTTTTAGATGGCCTATAACTGAGGTCATTGGTTAGGAATGAAATATCTTGTAGTAGGAATTAATTAAAAGAAAAAGTATACTAGGATAGGTTTCAATTAGATTTATGCAATAACAGCCTTTTGCCCGAACACAACAGCCAAAGAAGTATGTGTGCTGTTAATGTCTGTAAAAGATTAGTGGACTGAGACTATATTTACAGAACTTCATGCGAGAATTACAACTAAAATTCTCATGACATTTGATATCCTTGAGCATAGGAACTTTTATTTGTGAACATAGGTTGAGCCTTCCATTGCTAAGCTTCCAATGTAAACACTTCTGCCCCAGAGGACTTTTGGTTTTGTGCTGTTTGATCTTCTCTCCATTCTCCTCAGTTTTTTCTTCCCCTCCATGTTCTCTTCCTGCCACAGAATACAAAGCAACAATTCAGAGTCCTCTATAGCGCTTAAAAGAGCTGCTAGAACTGAATGAACATGTGATAGATCAGGCACCACCAGACTTGAGCCCAGAGTACTAATGTAAACTTTTGCACCACCCTGCTTGCTGGCTGAGGGAAGTTTATGAAAAATTAGGACTCACCCATGCCTATGTTACATTTAGAATTGCTATTATAATGAACTTCTGGCTGACCTCCCATGTTCTACCTCATTGAGGTTGTCCAAAACTCGGCTACCTGTGTTCTAGCTTACATCAAATGCATCACCCACATGCTTGCTGATCTACACTGGCTCCTAATTAAATAGCACGTCGATTTTAAACCTCTTACCCTCATTCCCAAATCCCTCCATAGCCTGGTCCCTTCTTTATCTCCATCCCTTCTTTATCTCCATAATCTCCTCCAGTCTGAAATAGCTACGCTCCTATAATCCAGGCTTCAGAGATTACCACATTTTAATCATTCCATCATTGGTGTCTTCTGCTGCCTGGTCCCTCAGCCCTGTAATTCTCTCCATAAACTTTTCTACCTTATTTTCCTCCTTTATGAACTCCTCAAAACCTACGTTTTTGATCATCTTTGACTTTTGGTCATCTGCCTGAACATCTCCTTCTATTGCTCGGTGTCATAGTTAGTTTTATCTTCTGTGAAGAGTCTTGGAATATTGTATTTTATTAACGATGCTATATTAATGTAAGTTATTGTTGTTGTTGGCTGTCTTGAGGGGCAAGTTTACTGACTTGTTACTCTGATTGATGGGCACAGAACAGGGGGATCTGTTCATGCACAACTGCACCCTCTGGTGTCAGCAGACAACTTTTTAACAAGCTTAGGCCGTGCCCCCTCTGATACTGGTGGGAATAGATTGTGTATCGTGTTTTGCACTCAGTGCCATAATATTTCATTTGTGGCTTTGTCGAAAACTCCCGTTTTCACACTTGTTCGGCACTTAGAATTTTTTTGGCAAGATTGTCTCCTTTGGCCTGACATAAATATTAACACATGCTTACCCATAGAGAGGTGAGCTAATCTGGAGCGTTCATGTGCTAGAAATCAGATCAAGGAGAATTTGCTGCAAAGCCCTAGAATCTAACAATATGTCATCCTCCTCAGCTATTGAAAAAGACCTAATGATAGAATGAGTATGATACATACTTAGGAGTTGAATGTGACACAGAAATGATAATCAGGTATCTTGTCATTTGAGTAAAAGTTGGAAAGGACATTGACCAGCTTGGTGTCTAACCAAAATGATGATTATATGTATTTTCTCATCATTGGATTTTTTTCCTGCTGTCTGTTCCAGTCTAGACTGCAGTCACCCTAAATAATTATCTGAATAATGTAACATCTGCCATATATGCATTCGCACAGCCCAGTTCTATCAATTAACTTAAATTGTATTCAGTCTCTTGCTGGAGAATATGTTGGCTGTCACCACATTTGCCCATGCCTCAAAAGGAATGATAAACCACACTACTAGCACTCTGTACACAGGCCAAAACTACTTGTTTAGATTTGTTTACAGATTAAATAGTTCTACCTTTCTTGCTATCAGCAAGACACTGGCTGGAATTCTCACGCCTCTCCACTGCTGTCAGCAAGAACGGAGAATTTTGCACTCAGCCAAATCTCCATTTATAGCAGCGGGACTGGAGAATCCCAGCCATGGACAAGGTCAGAGAATGCCGTTCACTTTATAATGCAATACTTGCAGAGAATCAGACCAAGTTCACAGGCGATTATTTTCACAAAGGCACCTCTTGCAATCTTTGGTGAACATAAATGCATTTTAGTTAAACAAGTTAATTTCTCTTTCCATTTCTGTGATTTTTTTTATAATGTAATGTCAGCCATATGCTCCTGGAGACACCATCTTGAACTTTGCCAAAGCTAAAATCCAGTAGCCAATCTGCAATTTTATGCCTAGCATTTCTTTCAGATAAAGTTATCGCTTAAAGCAGATGAACAACAATAATATAAACATTATTTGCACCATAGAAATAATTTTGCTAACTTCCTTTATAAATGTTCCATACATAAGGCTTTACGACTGATCACAAATAAAACAGCAACAACCAGAAACTCTGGCTAACAAGCTACACATGTTAATATTTTATTCATGCAATTTCAACTATCAAAGTAACTTTTAAAAAACTTTAAAACTGATTTCTTAATTCAATGTATTGGCTTATTAGTAGCTAACTGTCTACTGTCTCCCATTTTGAAATTTAATAAGATTTAAAACTTAATAATACCTTATTTCTACCATTTTAAAAAGAAGGCACAAAAACCCCTGCAGATAAAAAAAGGATTATCTCTCATTGTATTTATGTATTTCATTCACTAAAATTCAACAATGTATAGAATCTTTCCATATATATATGGGTTATGCTTTATTCAGCTTTATCATTTTTATCATTATACTTTTGCGTATCTTGAATTAACTATATTACTATTCCCACAAATGTTTGTGACAGAACATGAAATTGATTCTAAGTATCCTATATTGTGCACACTTGCACGATTCACAAATTATTATGTACAGTTCAGAAACCCCCAGATGTTTCCTTTTGCATGCTTCTGTGGCTAAAAAAAAAATTTTGTTCAGTCAAATTTTGCAACAAAACAATGTAAACCTAAAAGCATTTTTTTTGTTCCGATTAAGGCAAAGTCACTGACATTTTTATATGATCTACAAATTAGTTCCGTAATAGAACAGCACCGGATGGTAGGCCCTGGGCAGGAACAATAGTGTTCCTGTTTATTTCTGCAGAGCAGCACTCTTAAATTAGATATTGGTGGCTTGGATTTTCGCTTCCATGCTCCTATCAGACATCACACATTGCAAAGATGTGCACCCAAAGGCAAAACCCGTGCTTTTTCAATCAGTTATTTCAACAGTTGGAAAATCATGGGCTGGGGTATTTTCCAATATTCTTCCATCATATGTCGGGAGCACTGGTGTTGACTTCGAAAAGATTTATATGGCCTTTTAACCCAAGCAATTATTTTACCATTTAAAAAAATATTTAAGTCAGTTTCTCAAAAAGATTGCCCTTCAACCGGTACAATGCCAGATGTTCGAATTTAGCACATTTGTCATTATACCATGTGTTGTCCAGAAAACTGATTGAAACTGAATAGGAAGATGCAGCTTCAGAGCAACACATTTCCAAGATGTCTAGGCCTCATCACAGAACAGGAAAACTAACTTGCATTTAATGTTCCAATTATTCCATGAGGAAAAGTTATTGTGGATTTTATAAGTTATCATTAAAAATTAATTACATTCAAACTGGCTGCAGTTATCTAGTGCTTTAAGAGGAATTTGCTCTTTTACTGTAGTTGTTAAAGTTTACTTGTCCAATATTGAATGGTTATTTGAAGCTAAACTCTACAATGCGTAAGTGATTTTTTTTTCTGAATCGTAAAAGAATTGGACAGCATGTTATGAAACAAACACTAAAGAGTTTTAAGCTTATTTATTAATGTCACAAGTTGGCTTACATTAACACTGCAGTGAAGTTACTGTGAAAGAAAATACAAAATACTGTGGATGCTGGAAATCTGGGAAAAATAGATCAGAAAATGCTGGAAAAACTCAGCAGGTCTGGTAGCACCTGCAGAGTGAGGAAACTTTTCCAGTCCATATGACATATGAACTTGAAATGTTATCACTGTTTTTCTCTTTTTTCCAACATTTACTGTTTTTATTATGAAACAAAGTCAGCTTGGAGCTGACTCACTCCACCCAGCCCATCCCACAGCCATTATGCGCTGTGAGGGTGGGCTCAGTAGCCTGCCAGTGGGACTTGCTCATCTTACTGAGGAGGATGTCCCACCCCTGGGAGCCACTAGTTAATTAAATTGGCTGACTGAACAGCACCAAGAACACATTAGTGAGTGCTGCTGATACTCCAGGCAAGGCCATAAAGAAGGCACAATGGACCCCAAAGCAAGGTAGATCCAGAGTCAGGAAGGGTTTGGAAAACGGATAAAAGCAAATTACTGCGGATGCTGGAATCTGAAACCCTAAGAGAAAATGCTGAAAAATTTCAGCAGGTCTGGCAGCATCTGCAAGGAGAGAAAAGAGCTGACGTTTTGAGTCCAGATGACCCTTCATCAAAGCTTTGACAAAGGAACATCTAGACTCAAAACATCAGCTCTTTTCTCTCCTTACAGATACTGCCAGATCTGCTGAGATTTTCTAGCATTTTCTCTTTGGGTTTGGGAAGTTTAGGGAACGGAATGGGAGTATGGGGGTATGTGTTTTATAGAGCAAATGGGTTGGAAAAAAGCAGGGTATTATTGTAGTAGGGGTTGCTCCCTGATGCGCAAAGGATAGGCAACAAACTTAGTGGCCTCTTTCCTTCCCATTTCTTTAATAAGGTTTTTCAAAAATCAGTCTTCGTATTCCCATGCAACATTCCATACCGACTATATTATGGCATGAGCCGTGTTTTATCAGGGTTAGTTGGCTTCTTAACAGGCTCAATTCATCACTTGTTTAAATATGATGAGCAGGCTGCTAATTTTGGTCCCCAGTCACCACCCTTCTAATGGGGGTGAACTTGGGGGTGAGCAGAAAGGTGATGGGCTTGACTCCCGTCCAATGTTACATGCCCCTCTGCTGAAAACGTGCTTGGTGGGGGCACATAAAATGCAGCTCAAAGGCAGAATGATTGTGTCACGGATTAACAAAAGGTTTCAGTTGCAGAGAGTCTTCTGTGGAGTATTAAGTCCTTTTTACAATTAAGTGAAATCTGGCATTTTTTAAAAAATCAACTTTTGAAAAAATGTTTTCTGCTTCATAAAATCCCAGGGTGGCTATTGTTAATAGACCCTGAAAACTCTTAAGAGACCCTTTAATCTCCTTGCATTGTGAGTGCGTGATTACCAATAGCAATTATCTCCCACCCACTCCGTTTATAGTGTAAGAATAATTGTGTGTGTTTCTTTTAGTGTACAATGGAACATGGGAAAGTGAAAATTAACAACCACATTATGTCCATTAAATCGTAACCTTCTTTGGAAGCACACTTGGGCCACCATCTGTTTTCCTACATGGAGTTTTCTATAGTCAAAATAAAAACATTGCTTTCAGTAAAGAGTCTGATAATAATACTGTTAGCTTCCCAACTCAATTACAAAGCATTTGTGTTCTATATAGTGGCTTGCCACTTGAATTGAACTGTTCTTTTAATCAGTCTAAGATAATTCTGTTCAAATATTGTAGATTCTCAACTGGAGTCTGTGGAGCCAAGCATTGTTTGTGTACATACTGTTAACTTTGCTAATAGCAACATGATTTATTGTTTGGGTTAATATAGCCATGCTGACCCACGGATTCCAAGAATACCAATCTCAAAAATGCTACTGAGCATATTGGGAATGGATTATTTTACATAATTGAATAGTTTGTTTGCAATTAAGTTGATAGATGTACCATAGTGTACAAAAGGAAGAAAATGATTGTCAACGTGTTTCAGGTGGGAAAAGATGCATTTATTAATCCACTTCATATAGGAGAATGTACAGTTGGAGATGTTAACAGTATCCTAATATACTGAACCTTCCTAGCACTTCAATACTGACAAATCCTTATTAATCATGAATCATTATCAGAACAACCTGAGTAGGCATCATTTAGTTTGTTCTTTTTGTGATGGTCTCTTGGCATTTCTCTGATTTTAGAAAAACCTTTTTATCTATTCCCAATAGAAACCTGGTAAATTAATGTAAAGCAGGAGTTAGTACCAAATTATATATGTGTCCATTCCCTCAAAGCTATTTATTTATGGATAGGTGCACAGGTTTTTCTACAACCTGTTATAGATTGTTATAGGTACACGTTCAGGGCATATGTCTGTATTGCTACCTGAAGAACTGATCTTATGTTGGTGATTCAAAACATCGGCATCCTGATAATAAAGCTAATCTTGCTTTTTCTTAAATGTAAA
The DNA here is from genome assembly GCF_965287045.1 of Carcharhinus amblyrhynchos. NCBI lineage: Eukaryota > Metazoa > Chordata > Chondrichthyes > Carcharhiniformes > Carcharhinidae > Carcharhinus > Carcharhinus amblyrhynchos. Next base: position 46,114,978 of record NC_137336.1, read on the forward strand.
GGAATCAGTAGATTTGCTGTAGGCCACATTCTAATAAAAATGTAAGAACTTTACATCTAATAAAAATATAAGACTTTATGTCTCCTTCAAGAACCTGTAACACCATATCTGCTTAAAACAGAGGCTGTAGTGTCAGTAAAGCATATGTTAAATAAGGGTTATGAATGTTCAATTCTGAATTAGCCTAGGGAATTTTTCTCTGAACACATGAGAATTTGTCAGTTGTTTTGTTGTTCTATCAATGGATGTCAGCAACTCTGAGCAGATTCTTACACTTGGCTAGAAAACGGCTTTAGCAGTACCACATTATGCCCTGATGTGGTGGAGTTAATTTACAGATGATAAATAAGCTTATCCTTGAATATTGTTATATACACCAGACTTAAATGAGGTGTACAAAGCTGATGTAATTTTAATAACATTGTATACAATGCGAACATCATTTTCATATTTTATGCATATGGTCCATCAAACCAATGATTGATTTGCAAGTCAAAATGTCAAAGTATTTTCTGGACTTCAAAAAAATTCCAATTCAACTTTATCTCTCATTATCGATCAAGGTGGAATGTTGTCTATACCTAATTACAAAAAGCATGGCCGCTATTCTCCCATCCAGGGGTGGTACCGTGGCACAGTGATTAGCACTGCTTCCTCACATCTTCAGGGATCTGGGTTTGATTCCCAGCTTGGGTCATTTCTTTGTGGAGTTTGCACGTTCTCCCCATGTCAGAGTGGGTTTCCTCTAGGTGCTCCAATTTCCTCCCACAATCCAAAGATGTGCAGCTAGATGCATTGGCCAAGCTAAATTGCCCCTTAGTGTCCAGGAATGCATAAATTGGAGGGATCAGCAGGGTAAATATGTGGGCTTACGGGGATAGGGCCTAGGTGGGATTGTTGTCGGTGCAGACTTGATGGGCTAAATAGACTCCTTTTGCACAGCAGGGATTCTGTGATTCTGTCATCTTGCTGTGCTAACTTTTTAGCACAGCGGGCCAGGAGCATCACACATCAGCCGATTCACGGGCTTCCCATGAGCATTCACGCTGCGCTTGCATCTCCCAGGGCCAGATGTCCGGCGGTGTCTGCTCCATGCCGGACATCGATTGCAAGGTGGGGTCAGTATTTAAAAAGTATTTACCATACTATTTAAGTGCTATTACTGGGGTAGGGACTGAACTCTCCAGGCCTGCTAGCATGTCCCATCCTGCCAGAGTGCTTCACCCCAGTGGGGATTACAGTAGCTCCCCACCAATGGGGAGCTAGCAGCCCAACCTCACTGGAGGTTGGGTTGGGCAATGGGGGGTGGTGCCCCTTGGGCATGGGCATCCTGGCACTACTCAAGGGGCAAAGTGCCCATGCCCAGAGGGCACCTTAGCACTGTCTATCAGGTATGGGGCAGTGCCAAGAGGTGGAGGATATGGGGGGGCCTAGGGGGCAATCGGGTCCTGCTGCCACTCTGCTATTGGGATTGATGGAGGCTGGAGGGAGGCCAGTGATTGGGGCGAGCTGGGGGGCATTCTGCCAGGGAGATGGGAGTCTGCCAGGGGGTGTCTGTTGTGGGGGTGTCTGCACTGCGGGAGGGGGGGGTGGGGAGATTGGCACTGCGTGCTGGTGATCAGGACGATCCGGAATGGGGCAGGGGGACTTGAGGCTAGCTCGGGAATGGTTGAGTTTGGCAATGGAGGTGTTTGCAGGGGGGCAGCACTGCAGGGGCCTGGGCTGGCCAGCGATTGAGCAGGTCAGAAAACAGGAGGTTGACAGTTCAGGGTCACTGCACATGGCGCAGAGGCCCTTTGGTTTCAGCCTCCTGGGCGGGAGTAAGGCCCAGCCCTGAAATCTAATGATATTCATGCAAGTGGCCTCTGCAGTGTACAGAGTGTGGGAGATTCTAGTGTGAACTCCCACTCAAATTTTCCCATAAATTTCACACTTCGGATTTTTTTGGGAGAATTCCAGCCCATATTTTCAATAAAATGGAATGAACAAGGCTGAGCGTTAAGAAAAAAGTTGTTATTTGTGGTATAAGCTTCTTTGATGTGAGGCTTTTAAAAATCAAATCCGTTTCTTCACAAATTGTCAAAGGAGCCCTGCTACACGCAGCTGCCCACTCCAACCAGTTGCCTGCTTCCAGCGGGTATACGTCACAAACAGTAGCAGTTTATCATTATACAATAAACTAATGTACCACACACAATAAATGGGCAATTGAATCTGGACAGGGACAGTGAGTTATAACTTTCTTCACCAATGCAACAGCTCCGCAGCCTGGAAATGTTGCAGGTAGGAGTAAGTTATAATGGCTTCTTAATCTTGCCCATAGTAAAAGTGGGAAATGCTGCAGTGTTTGAGAAAACATGTCCTTTTTCATAAATTTTATAGTGTAATACAGTTGACATCATAAAATGGATCATTTTTCTTTACACTATTAACTTGTTATAATTGTCACTTCTGGGGTGCGGTGCCACCTGTGGTTGAATTGCAAAATAACCTCCATTCTAGAAATGAGTATACCAATGAGTATACGTAAAGGGGAATTTCCCATCCTTTTGAAACATACTGAGTCCCCATCAACATTTAGGGCTGGGAAATTGAGGAGAAGCTGTTTCTGCCAGTTTTCCATTTTTAAACCACTTGCCTTGAATTTGCTGGTGTTTCCAGATCCTTAACCACAATCTGTGCGGCTGTGTGGCAAACAGGATAGGGTGGCATTAGCGACAAACGGGCCATGTACGAGCAATATATTCCCTTAAAGCAACCATACTGCAATCTTGTAGAGACTGTTCAGTGCAAAAGTCAGCCACCCCAGAGAAGAGTGAAAGCTGGGTCATTGGATATATTTAAGACTAAGTCATAGACATGTAGGCACATACATGAAAGTGGAATTACGATTATGTTCAGATCAGCTATGATCTTACTGAATGGTGGAGCAAACGTGAGGAGCTGAATGATCTACTCTGGCGCTTGTTCTTTCTGTTCTTAGAATCATAGAATCCCTACAGTGTAGCAGGAGGCCATTCAGCCCATCGAGTCTGCACTAACCACAATTCCACCTGGGGTCTATTTCTGTAACCCCACATATTTACCCTGCTAATCCCCTGACAGATGTGTCAATTTGGTATGGCCAATCAACTTAACCTGTACATCTTTGGATTGTGGAAGGAAGCTGGAGCACCTGAAGGAAATTCACACAGACACGGGGAGAATGTGCAAATTCCACACAGTCACCTGAGGAATTGAACCCAGGCCCCTAGCGCTGTGAAGCAGCACTGCTAACCACTGTGCCACCATGCCACGTATGTTCTTGATACAGAAATTAGAAAGAATGTTGCTTCTTAGTACTCTTAATTAAACAAATGGTCAACAGCACTGTAACTCCAGATTTCCTGCATTTACTGTTGCAATAAAGTGGTCATAACTTCGACTGAGACTTGTAAGGCACAGCCCTTACCAAGATCTCTGAGGCAGGGAGGAGTGAAGAGCTTTGGATTATTCAGGATTCCTAATGTTGGGAAACACTTTTGCTCCATTTTAAATAAAGATTTTGTCTATAGAAACCTGGGCTTTTTTACTGCTTCTGATGGGGCGAAACAATGGGCGGATTTACCCCACCTTCCAATTGAGGGCTTTTTGTGAAGAAATATGGACTTCATTTGAGAAAGCCCATTACGGAGGAGGATGAGGAGGAGTTCAGGATGGAGCAAAGGGGAGTCAGGCAGCATTTAAAGAGGATGTAGCCCACTAGATACTCCTCCCCTCATCACCAATAATGCAGGCAGGGCAGTGTAAATGAGGGTATTATTGTGCAGGTATGTCTAAGAAGAGTTTGTTGCATTAAAGAGGCAAAAAGGTACATTTGTCTTCCACTGAATGAGGACTCACAATGACATTCATCTGTCTGCACTGCTATCTATCTGTGCTTTCAACCTATCTCCCTCTTCATCATCATTCACTTTATTTTGCTCATCAGCATCATTGTCGATAAGGCAATAGTGGAATTTGCTTTGTGTTTCCAATCGTCATTATATTCCTCCTTCCATTCATCCCATTCCTGGGGATCGAGAGGACAAATTAGTATAAGCTCAGGATGGGTGAAGTTAAGGGTCATAGAAGCGAGTGAAAGCAATGGAGCCTTGCCAAGCTGGCAGGACAGCAAATTAGGTGTTCAGGCACTAATCTGGTACCAACCATATGACATTAACCTGAATATATTGGACAGAAATAGCAGAATGTGTCCCCATAGGCTGCATGGCCATCTCCTCATAGGATATGAGGCGTTTAAAGGTGGAACTCTCCTTCTGGTGGTCAGTGACTCACCAGGATACCCACCTATCTACCTTATTGCCTCTTTAATACAACAAACTCTTCTTCGACATGCCTGCTCAATAATACCCTCATTTACGCTGCCCTGCCTGCATTGTTGGTGATGAGGGGGGCAGTGTCTAATGAGCTACATCCTCTTTAAATACTGCCTGGCTCCCCTTTGCTCCATCCTGAACTCCTCCTCATACACATTCCTCTGACCTGTACACATTTCACTACTGCTTCCCTTGAGTCATTAAATGCCTGAATCTAATCCCATTAAGTTTTGTTCATCAAGATAGCCACTTGTCGAAGCTTTTGACCAATCCTGAGTTAAGAGTTTAGACCATCCATCTCAACTGATTGAATTCATTCTCCCCACAGATGCTGGCTTGCTGAGTATTTCTTGCTTTCTCTGTTCTTATTCTTTGACTTGCAGTATCTACAGTACTTAGATATTTGTTAACGTGACACTAGGACCTGATGCTTGAAAAATGCATTTTTTTTGTGTGATCTCACTGAATTGTCTTCTAAAGCATATATATGTGGAGGTTAGAAGAAGGGAGTTTGAAAATAATAAGAAATTGCTGTGATGGTTGATACATTTGATTTCCAACATGTGTCTGGCTGCTGTCTTATATTTTAGAAATCAGTTCTAAAATGCTCAGTCCTGTGCTCCTTCTCATCCTCCTCCATAATCAGAAATCGGGACAGCACAGTGGCTTCTGAATTCTGAAGATACACCTGTGAACAGCCACACAAGTCACAAAAGTATGTGAATGTGTAAACAAAATGGAGCTTCAAAATGGAGCTCCTCCCTCAGTGTACCTGAACGCCAGAGTGTAGTGACTAGAGGATTTTCATAGTGACTTCATTGCAATATTACATAATCCTACTTGTGACACTAATAAATAAACTTTGCAAAGTATCCTGATATACAATACAGAAAGGACATAAATAAATGATTGGATATGATTTTCACTGTGACTGTTAACTATGTAACAAAAAAGGTTACCACCTTTTATCAGCAGAGATGTGATTGACGCAAGCATTTTTCATAACGAAAGCATTTAATGTTCCAGTGCACAAGCTGTTCAGGTGGTTCATGCTTTGGCATTTCCAAACGCGGGCTTCATTCGTTTATATTGTTAACTTGTCCACTGCAGTAGTCGCAGTAGATAGAAATCTCTTCTTTCTGAGCCAAGAACAATCTGCATGAGGCGCTTGACAAAGAGAGTACTTCTTACTGAACAGTGCTGTTTGGTAAGATGAGCTTGCAGCTCTGATGTCTGACGATTTAATCAAGAGGGTGTGAGCTTGAGTGCTGGAACTATTAAATATTAAGAGGAACTCACTGCCTGTATTGGCCAAGGACTCCAGCTATTACCCAAGCCACCAGACCAGCTTAGAGGAGGAACCATTTTATTTAATGGAAACTGGTATTACCCACATCTTAGAATTACAGTACATGCAGGGTGGTTGCAGAATGGCGCTGATATTCATTTCAGGGTTAGTGACGTAGTTCATCCTGCAATTCTGCTGGGAAAAGATTTCTGCTGGTATTTTGGAGTTGGAATAAAATGGGAAAAAGGAATAGGAAACAAATAAGCACCTAGCAATAATAAAACCTATACCTGTGTAATGTGACACTAATGTAAAACTAGTTATAATGTTCAGTTTTATAGAGTTATTATTGATAAACGGTTTACTTGCAGGAAGGAATAGACGAATAATGTTGAAGTAAAATCTGAGAGCCTCTCTAATGCAGTTTAATTTTAATCTTACAGATGCAACTCACCAGGCTCGCTCTGGATCTGCTCGACAGTATTACACAGTTCCACCGAGTGGTCATGAACGGAGAGCACATCCAAACATTGCTGAGCCTCCTAGGTTTCATTCACAGGCCAAAGGCAAAAATGTCCGTCTGGACTCGCATTTCAGAAAAGCCACCCGGAAAAACAGTTTCTGTAACGGTGTTACGTTCAGCAATCGTCCGGTTCATCTATACGAAAAAGTGCGATTACGATTATCAGTAGTACTTCATGGTTGGAGTGGTGCTTTACGGTTTGGTTTTACAAGTCATGATCCCTCGCTGATGAGCTCTGCAGACATCCCAAAGTATGCATGCCCCGACTTGGTAACCAGGCCTGGTTATTGGGCTAAGGCGTTACCTGAAAGATTTGCTCTGAAGGACAATGTCCTTGCTTTCTGGGTGGACAGACATGGACGAGTATTTTACAATGTGAACGATGAAGACCCTGTTCTTTTCCAGTGTGGCATTAATGTTTCAGGACCACTCTGGGCATTGATTGACATTTATGGAATTACCCAAGAAGTCCAAATGCTTGGTAAGTATTCCAGCAGCAAAAACAAAATCTCTACAATTCTACAGAAGAGGTGGCTTATCTCGGATAATTGTTAAAACACTCATAACATAACAAATCTGAGTTGCCTATTACTTGAGCCCACCCACATTTGTCACTGCGAGATCAAGGTTTGTAATTTGTAAGGCATGACCCACAACCCGGTAGGTGGAGAAGAAAATGCTGATGAATTTTGGCTTAGAATGAATTGATAATTTTTGTGGAAGAGCCTATGATCTCTATTTCCAATCAGTAAAATCAATTTGATTTTATCGGCTGTGTTCTTTTCTACAGAATCAAAGCATCACTACCACAGATAGTGTAACCTTCAGTAGCCATCCAATTAAATATGATTTTGTGAAAAAAGTCAGTAATAATTGACCAAAATTTGAGACTTCTGGCCAAGCTTTTGTCCAGAGGCTGGGTCAATATCTGTGAGATCATATCGTGTCCCATTTCATAGGAATGAAACCAGACATTTTATCAAGTAAAACATTTGAAGGGTTATCACAGTGCTTTAAGTGCTTTCACTCTTTCAACGAGGTTCTCCGATCTCCTCTGTATCCAGCCCACTGAAAGTGAGAATGGAGAATTTGCGTTCCAGCCAAAACACTGTTCACTTTCAGCAGCACCTCAGAATCCCAGCCATGAATGAGGACGGAGATTATCTGCATTTGCTTTATAATTTTAGATTTCAAACCTCACATCCATCCATTTGAAAATTTGCAGTCTCTTAATGTTGTAATTCTGCCTTTCAGAATTTACCAACTCAAACTGTTAGTTTTAGGTTTTCATAAGTTTCAGAGCAGCACTCCTGCATTTTGCTCTGTGGGTGAGGAAGTTGCCTAAAATTTCTGCTCCTTTTGTGTTTTCTTGTCTCCATGTAAAAATTTGAATACAGAAGCATAGCAGAGCGATGTAAATGTTAGCTTAAATCAAACAGGTGTTGAGTCCAAAAATGTGTGGGTTAGGTGGATTGGCCAAGTTAACTTGCCCCTTTGTGTCAGGGGGACTAAATGCATGGGGTTATGGGTATACAGCCGAGGTGGGATTGTGGTGGGTGCAGACTCGATGGGCCGAATGCTCAATGGACCATTATCAACTTCATCGTCACAAAACAATAGGGATTGAAAGATGTGTATAAACTGAGATGTGCAGTGATTTCATCATTATCTGATCCCATCATATGTGTTATATACTATAACACCTGTACTGCAAATATATCATGATTGCAGCAACCTTTGCGTTTATTACAGCATATCATTTCGTCCTGGAGCCAATGTGATAAGAGTAAGATGTCATTTCTGGAGCATGGGTGGGATTTTCCAACCACACTCACCCCAAAACCAGTAAATCTGGAACAGGAAATTTACAGCCATGATATTTCAGAAGTGAGCTTGTACAAAAGTGACCAAAAAGGGCAACGTAGACTTTTTTGAGGCACAGTACTTCGAAAAAGTATCTGTCAAGTATCAGCATCACTCCTGCAATGCATGCTAGTGTGGATCTAACATAAATTGAGTCCCCTCTGGAATTTGGCTTTTCAGTAGCTTCAGCCATGAGTACAATGTGGTGGCACAATGGCACAGTGTTCAGCACTGCTGCTTCACAGGTTCAGGGACCTGGGTTTGATTCCGGCTTGGGTCACTGTCTGTGCAGAGTCTGTAAGTTCTCCCCTTGACTGCGTGGGTTTTCTCCGGGGACTCCGGGTTTCCTGCCACAGGTTGAAAGATGTGTTGGTTAGGTTCACTTGCCATGCTAAATTCTTCCTCAGTGTTCCACAACAGTGCAGGTGTGTGGCGACTAGGGAATTTTCACAGTCTACTTGTGACTGATAAATAAACTCTTAAACAACATAAAATGGTCAGTGCAACACATGACAGAATGAAAGGGAAATGTGCGTTCTAATTAGATATCTCAAAATATGTTCCCTAGTTAAGTGGTACAATAGCTTTAACGACAGTTCTCCTTTCCCCTTATAATTTGCAACCTCCTAATTAACGGGATAAAAATTCTCCGATCAGTGCCAGCTCATATTTTTCATTGCTACACCATGTAAGATTAAGACCTAATGAACACAATTAGGTGAGGAAAGAGAGGACACAGATTAATGGAAGATGAAAATAATTCCTGACTATGTTATGTGTTTCTTCTACACCAATTTTGTCAATCCCTAATAAAACAGCTGCAAACTTGCTCACCAAAACCACATTTTTATTTCAGTCAGAAGGATACATCTTTTTCCAAAATGCCATCCATTTTCTAATTGGTGTATGATGAGAGAAACACATGCTTTATTCCCTATTTTACATCCCTATGATTTACCAAATACATTCTTCAGCTAGTATGTTTTGCTGAAATGTTGGGCCAGATTCTCCGACCTTGCCTGCAGCTGGGAATCTCCAGTCCCAGAGTAGTGAACGGAGATTTAGCTGAGCGCCAAATTCCCCGTTATCACTGGCATTTGCAGCAAGATGTGAAAGACTGGAGAATTCCAGCTGTTGTTTTCTGATGCTTGTTCCCCACCATTGAGCAATATCAATGGTGGGGAACAAGCATCTCATTGAATCCCTACAACACAAAAAGAGGCCATTTGGCCCATCAAGCCTATACTGTATCCACCCTATCTCTGTCACCCCACATATTTACCTTGCTAATCCCCCCAAAATTAGGGCCAATTTAACATGGCCAATCACACTCCCACACATCTTTGGACTGTGGGAGAAAACCCACACAGACCTCAGGAGAATGTGCAAACTTACACAGACAGTGAGCCAAACTGGGAATCGAACCCAGGTCCCTAGAGTTATGAGACAGGGATGCTAACCTCTGTGCCACCATGCCATCCACTCCTGTCGTCAGGTGTCCATGCCAAACAGTCTACATCAAACAAAACCCAAACAAAGGTGCAATAGGGTTGCTTCCCCTATACTTGAAAGAAGGAAAGTCCAGAGGAAATTATGTTTTTGTGCTTTTCGTTGAAGATTACATTAATATTGCCAGAACTTTCAACTTCAGCAGAGGTGTCAACTGGATGGGAGTGGATTGGACATCCATTATATATCGCACCCTGTTTTTATTCCCTTTGAAACCAATGAAAAGAAATCATTCAGTTTGTACAAATCAGTTGATTCACTGCTATTCATATTACAACCCTGTTGAACTTGAAAGACAGTAAAAAATCTGACAACACCAGGTTTAAGTCCAACCGATTTATTTGATAGTAAACTCACAAGCTTTCGGGGTTTGCCCCTTCGTCAGATGAATGGAGAGTTCTGGCCTTAGACAGAGCATATAAAGTACAGACGGTTTACAGATTACTGTCAGACTGTTGCCTTCCTGTTGCCGAACACTTCAGTGGTCGCGGGCATTCAGCCTCTGACCTTCGGGTAAGCATTCTCCAAGGCGGCCTTCACAACACATGACAGCGCAGAGTCGCTGAGCAGAGGCTGATAGCCAAGTTCCACACACATGAGGACGGTCTCAACAGGGATCTTGGGTTCATGTCGCACTATCTGTAACCCCCGTGACTTGCCTGGGTTTGCAAAACCTCACTTACTGTCTGGAGACAATACACATCTCTTTAACCTGTGATCAGTGCTCCTTCCACTCACATTGTCAGTCACTTTAGGACTTGAATAGCAGGTTAGGTGTGAAGATTTTCATTCTAATCCATAATCTGTAAACTGTCTGTGCTTCTTATGCTCTGTCTGAGGCCAGAGCTCTCCATTCACCTGACAAAGAGGTTAACCTCGAAAGCTTGTGAGTTTACTATCAAATAAATCGGTTGGACTTAAACCTGGTATTGTCAGACTTTTTACTGTGTTTACCCCAGTCCAACGCCGCCATATCCACATCACAACTTGAAAGACACACCCATTATCTTTAACACTTAATTAAAAATGAGTTTTTCTGCTGGTACAGGAATACTTGAGTAGGGTCTTGCTCCCTTATGGACTACTCTGTGAGAAAAATCCTCATCTGTCTCCCTAGAAAATCAAAGTTTCAGTTTTCAGCCTGACTAACGTGAATTCATGGAGTGTGTTCAGGACAACTAAGTTTACAAAGTGGTCTAAATTCTCTGGTCGCTCACGCCGGCAGGATTATTTGATTCTCAGTGGCATGGGATGGAATCAATGGGAGATCCTATGGATAGTGATGGGACCAGAGAATCCTGCCACCAAGGAATGATGTGCCACCTCCCGCCATCAAGAAATGTACAGCTGGGAGGCTGGAGAATCCAGCCCAGTGTATTTAGATTATTTCTTAGAGCAATGCATTCTAGTGCCAGAGAGCAGACTATTTTAGAATCACTATTGTGCAATGGAACAGGATTAATGAATGACCTCATACTAAAGAAGCCTCGAGACAACAGTGATCATAACGTGATAGAATTTCACATTCAGTTTGTAGATGTGGGGGAGGGGTGGGGGAGGAATTATTCTTCCAGCCTGCAGTGTTGCTCTATCACCAGGCATCAGGCAGTGCCAAAGGGGTGGTGCCTAATAGGGTTATAGGCTTATAGGGTAGCTGATCAGTAGAGGGACGTACTGCCACTCTGCCAGAGGATTGGTGGCAGATGGAGGGAAGAGGAGATCGGGGCTGGCCATCCATGTTGCTCGGTGGGGGGTTCTCGGGGCTGCTGGGGGACTCAGGGCTGCAGGGAGAAGGTTTGGGACTGTGGCAGGGGAGTTTCAGGACTGCCAGGATCGGGGGTGATTCAGGACTACCAGGGGTGGGGGGGGGTGGTATCGGGGAGATCAGGGCTGGTCAGGTGACATCGGGGCTTGTCCAGAGAAATCCAGGAGGCCAGCGATTAGGGGGTAGGGGCAATCAGAAGGGCAGCGACGCGGGGACACAGGACTGGCCAGCAATTGACCTGGCCAGTGATTGGGCAGCGGCAGTGTGAGTCCAGTGCACATGCACCAATCTCTGCTCTGACAGATCGACATATGCAAAATGGCCCACTCGGCACTACGCTGCCAGCCTCTCCAGCGGAAATAGGCCTCTGATTTTCAGGGTGAATAATGCTAGGGCACTCTGCAGTGCTCAGAGTGTGGGAGATACATTCTGAAAGTCATGCTAAAAAAATCAGCGGATTCGGCACTTTGGATTTCTTTGGGAGAATTGCCCCCGTGAAGTGTGGGTCTAAGACTATTGTCTAAAATTTAATTAAAAGCAATTACATGAGAATGAAGACAGAGTTGGTTGCAATGAATGGAGAAAATACCTTTAAAAGTAAGTCAGTAGAGGAGCATGAAAAGCTTTTCAGGAGATGTTTCATATTCTCAGCAAATTATGTTCCATTTAGAATGACTATGAGACGGATACAGCATCAATGGATAATTAAGGGGGTTAAGAATAGAATCAGATTGAAACAAAAAGTGAACATTAATGTGCAGATTAATGGTAAGTTAAAACATTTGACAGGTTTTAGAAACCAGCAAAAAATTACTGAAAATGAAGGAGAAAATAGTGTACAAGAGAAAGCTAACTAGAAATATAAAACAGTTAATAAGAATTTCTACGAGTATTTAAACAAAAAGTAACTAAAGTGAGTGTAGGTCCCTTAGAGAGTTTGCTGGGAAATTAGTACTGGGAAACAAGGAAATGGCAGAAGTACTGAACACGCATTTTGGCCCAAATATTTGATCCCAAGGTGGTTACACAGAGTCGGGAAATTTCTGGCTCAGTACACCTACCTTTGGGTGAAACAGCCCAGAATGTCCAGCTTTACGTTCAAGGGGCAGTTTGCAAGGGGTACATGTTGAAACAATTCAAGGGCTGCCAAATCCTGAGGTGGGTTGATTAAAATACTCACCTTTCTACTCTGGGACTTTGTTTCAGTTTTAATAAAAGCAGGTAGGTCCGCAACCCTTACCCTCACACCATCTTCACCCCCACACACTCCCTAAGTCCCATCCATGTCAACTCATGCTCCCACCCACTCCATGACCCCTCATATTCTCCATGCCAACCCATGCATTCTATCTGCTCCCTTTGGCACCTGGTGGTTTCTGTGCCACTATTGTACCAACTGATGGCAACACATGACTCCCCCCCCCCAACCCCCCACCAATCCCTATGGCTTCTTGTAGCTGCCCTGTCAACTTTGTGTCAATCTATTGCATATCACCAAGCACTATTTTCCCTTATAACCTCCACACTACCTTATCTAGTATCCACCACAAGGAATCATGCTGAGATGAAATAAAGCTTCACTCTACAAAGAAGACAAACTTTCGTTGATAAAAGCCCATTCAAGATATTCAAATCCCTTCAAGTACTCAATACTTCACAAATTTCAGTACATTTGTACTCATAGCCCCACTTTAAAGACAGCTAGTCGCTTAATAACTTCTTTGAGCTGTCAGTCAAACTGGCAACTTACAGACCCACCCCTCCACCACGATATGATGGGCTGTAGAAGCAGGTAAGCAATAACATGATAAATGAATATTTATTCATTTAGCAAAAGTAAATCCATAAAGTCACACGATAGCCTCTTCATTTGCTGAGTTAGTGTGTAGAGGGGACACTCCTTGGTAATGTGCAGCAGGTATTTGCATCTTTCCACAAATACCTAAGGTGTTTTTACAGAGGCCCCAGCATCCTAGGATCTTAAAAGAAGTGACTGCAGAAATGCATTGGTTGTGATCTTCCAAAATTTCCTCTATAATGGAAAAGTCCCAGCGTATTGAAGAATTGCAAATGCGACACCTCTGTTCAAGAAAGAGGGAGTAGCTTAACATCTGTGAGAGGGAAAATGCTAGAATCCATTATTAAGGAGATACAGCAGAACAGATAGAAAGTTGTTATACAATCAGGCAGAGTTAACATGGTTTCGTGAAAGGGAAATTGCATTTGACTAGCTTGTTGGAGATCTTTGAGGAAGAAATGAGCAAGGTGAATAAGGAGAACGTGGAGATGTGATGTATTTGGATTTCCAAGATGTATTCAATAAGATGCCACATGAAATGTTACTTCACAAAATAAGAGTTTGTGGCGTGGCAGTAACATGTTAACATGGATAGAGGATTTGTTAGCTAACAGAAAGCAGAGAGTATAGATAAATGGGTCATCTTGAAATTGGCATACTGTGGAATGCCACAGGAATCAGTGCAGGGGCCTCAATTATATACAATTTATATCAATGTCTTGGATGAAGGGACTAAATGTTGTATCATCAGTTAAATTTCCTGATGATACAAAGATAGGTAGGAAGAAGCCATGAAGAGTCTTTGAAGGAATTTGGATAGTTTAAGTGAGATTGCAGAATCTGATTTACAGAGGGATCTGGGTGTACTGGGACATGAATTAGAAAAAGCATAAAAATAGCTTAGTGTTGTTACAATTGTACAGGGAATTGGTGAGACTGCATTGAGTATTGCGTGTGGGCTTGGTCTCCTTACTTAAAAAGGGACATAATTGCAGTGGAAGCTGTCCAGAGAAAGTTCCCTTGATTTAATCATTGGACGAAAGGGTTAATTTATGAGGAAAGATTGAGCAAGTTGAGTTTATACCCATTAGAGATTAAAAGAATGAGAAGTGACCTTATTGAAACAGATAAGAACTTGAGGGAAACTTGACAGGGTGGATGCTGAGGAAATGCTTTCCCTTGTGGAAGAGTCTAGAACTAAGGTTAAACACAGTTTCAAAATGAGAGGCCTCCCATATAACACTGAGGTGAGGACTTTTTTTGCTCAGAAGGTTGTTAGTCTATGGAATTCTCTTTGCCAGAATGGATGTGGGGTCATTGAATATCAGCCTATCAAGGCTGAGTTAAATTTTTGATAGACAAGGGCGGCTGGAGAGTACAGTAGAGTTGAGAACACAATGAGATGTTCTTGTGATGAGTATACTGGAGACAAGGCACTTTGAAAGTTGCACCCTTTTTCTGGTTTCTAGGACTGGACAGCTCTAGAACAGATCTTTGTTGTCATAGTTACCATCGTTTGCTATGGATTTGCTCCAGGTTACGTCTTTTCAGCTGTGTCATTGGAGCAACATGTAGATGTATCCATGCGTCAGTCTCACCCAACAAGAAATCTAAATATTTGATGCTGATATCTTTAATCCCAGTGAAAAGGTTGGTGTTTCTTGTAGACCATTAAATTAGCAAATGTGTGAAATCCTAATGTTTGGTGTGGATTTATCATGTGACTATGCCTCTTCAAAACTGTGACGAACGCGATTCAAAGGGCAAATTGTCAAATAACATTGCCTTCGAGTCACCATGCCCTCATATTTAAGTGGCCTCATTTAGCTTGGTGACTGAAGGCCATTCAACAGTAAAATTCCAATTTGTACACTCACTATTGACAGTTATCTGGAATGATTTAACATTCCAGAATTTTACTGCCATGCCGAGGATGTTGATTTTTATCATGTCACTCTGCTCCTGCCTTTTGATAGGAAATCCCATTCCTTCCTCCAAATTTATCAGTGCTTGCCCAAAAGATTTGCCTCCTGAATAACACTTGAGTTACAGTCAAGGAAGGGATGGAGTCTGTCAGAAAAAAAGCACAGTAAAAAGTCTGACAACACCAGACTTTTTACTGTGTTTACCCCAGTCCAACGCCGGCACATCCACATCAGAAAAAAAGCATCCAGGGCTAATGATGATGGTTGCAAACCAATAAATCACTGTGTGCTCAACTGAAGCTGAGTTCAACTCATAATGAAGGAATACTTCAAAAGAGCTGAGCATTTCTCAAACTATTGATTTTGAAATAAATTGAAGTTCTTTTTGCCAAGAATGAAACATACATCAAATCCAATCAGATAATCACAGCGCGTTTTGTAATTGCTGTCGGAAAATATCCTTTGTTTAGCTGGCAACAAATGGTAATTACTTTGTGACATTTTACAAAAGCCATGAAAGATAATGTACCAGAAATGTTTAATTGCTGTAGCTCCTTTTTATTCACTCAGAAAAACTTGCTTGATTTTTCCTTCTCATTTAGAGAATTATAAGTATCAAAATGGGTACCTACTCACTCCACACTGGACGCTGCACAGCTTAGTGCATGTTGCAAGTTAGCGATTAAATTGTTTCAGAATTTTAATCTCAAGAGTAGTTCGCCAACAGTCAAATAAGTGTGATGTGCCTGCAAACTGGGGATCGCTTTAGATGTCGGAACATCCTCTAAGATCACGAGAGATACTAAACATGAAATAAAAAGATGTTATGCTTCAGTTACACAGGGCATTGGCAAGACCACATTTCAAATTCTGCTGGAACTTTGGTCTCCTTATTTAAGGAAGGATGTAAACGCACTGGTGGTAGCTCAGAGGATGTTTGCTGGATTGATACGTGGAATGAGTGGGCTGTCTTATGAGATTAGGTTAGGGCTATTTTTACACTGGAGTTTAGAAGAGTGAGGGATGTCTCAATTGAAGTAAATAAGATCCTGAACGGTGTTGACGTGGAAAGGATGTTTCGTCTTGTATGTGAATCCAGAACTAGAAGGCACTGTTTTAAAATTCGGAGTGATCCTTTTAGGATGGAGATGGCAGGTGGGGAGGGGGGGATGGTACAGGTGGAAATTCTCCTGCCCTGCTAACCTCTGCAATGCCCCTGCAATGGATCAGAGAATCAGGCATCGAGCAGAAAATGGATTTGTGCCATTTGCCAAACCTCTCATGATGCTCCCACCCCACTGACACCAATCGGGTTCCCAACCATAGTGGGCAGGAATCTGATAAATATTCAAATTCACTACTTTATACATTATTAGCAGACCTGAAGGCTGATTCAGTTCCCTCACACTATTCACCTATCTCACTAGAGGGATCAGCATTGGGCAGGCTTTTGTACAGGTCCTTGTGTGTTGGACCCTGAGGGTCTGGGAAGCACCACCAACCCCTCAGCAATGTGAGGCATCCTTCCCCTCACTTAGGCTCCCCTACAGGTGATGCGCCTTCGTAGTGCCAATGGTGCACTGGTATCCTGGCACTGACTCCCAAGCCTGGCACCTTGGGCCCCACCAGGGGTGGGGTGGCCAAAGAGGTAGATCCAGTGGCTGTTTTCCCCTCTGCCAGTGCCAGGCTGCAGAGGAAGGATCCCTTAGGGTGCCACAGTGGCACTGTGATTAGCACTGCTGCCTCACAGTGCAGGAACATGGGTTTGATTGCCAGCTTGGGTCACTGTCTGTGCAGAGTTTGCACATTCTCCCCATGTCTACATGGGTTCCTCTGAGTGCTCCGGTTTCCTCCCACAGGCCAAAAGATGTGCTGGTTAGGAGCATTGGCTATGCTAAATTCTCCCTCACTGTACCCAAACAGGCATCAGAGTTTGGCAACCAGAGGATTTTCACAGTAACTTCATTGCAGTGTTAATCTAAGTGTACTTGTGACTAATAAATAAACTAAACTCAAGGGCCCTGGGGTTTGGATGGAGTCAGGCTGGGGAAAGGGGTTGGCTTCACCCTTTCCCCCCAGGATGGGGATCTCGTGGTTGGACTTCAGGGGATAATATTTTTCTCTGAGTGTTCTGCAACATTGGAACTAACTGCCTCAGAAGGTGGTAGAAGTTGGGATCACTGAATATTTTTAAGATGGAGGTAGATAGATTCATGTTCAGCATGGACATCAAAGGTTATGGGAGGGGGGGTAGATGGGAAATGTGGAACTCAATACAAACAGATCAGCCATGATCTTATTGCATGGCAGAGTAGGCTCGAAGGGCTGAATGGCCTACTTCTACTCCTATTTCGTAGGTTCGTGAAATACAATTCCTATAACAATATCTCAAGAGGAGCCTGTTTAATTTTAAATTGTTCCCAATTTTAAGTGTGCAATTTAGGTAAGGTTCAAATTTCATGTGACAACTACCCTTATTTGCTGTAGGGATATTAGATAAGTTGGTAAATCCTCTCCTTTACATAAATTAGGAACTAATTCACCTCTGTGGGACAACAAAGTGAATAAAGATAATGCCTCTGTACATAGCCAAATCACTGGCAAATACAGAGCAAAGACATGTGTAGATTGTTAATTTGTGGCTGAGTTTGATTGGAGGAAATGTCTGGATGAGCGGTTCCCTAACTAAGTGGAGGAAAAATAAAGATAAGATGCATGAGGTCAGATAGATGGTTAATTGGGCACTGCAGCCTGTAATCTTTGTGCTTTAATCATAGTATTCTTAGCCTGGTAAACTCCCCAGTGACAAGCATTCAGACCTGATCACTGACTAGATTCAGAGGCCTCACAACACCAGGTTAAAGTTCAACAGGTTTATTTGGTAGCAAACGCCAATAGCTTTCGCCACTTGCTCTTTCGTCAGGTGAGTGGGAGATCCGCCACTCGCCTGACGAAGGAGCAGCGTTCTGAAAACTGATGGCTTTTGCTACCAAATAAACCCGTTGGACTTTAAACTGGTGTTGTGAGACTTCTTATTGTGTTTACCCCAATCCAACGCCGGTATCTCCACATCATAGATTTAGAGGCTACAGGGTGTCTTGTAACCCACAAGAACCACTCGGTTCTTCTTCTCACATTCCATTCTATTCACTATTCATTGCCATGTGAGAAACAGGACCTGTAGTTGAAATATGCAAGCACCATCCATTTGTGTTGAAATGGCAGAAGATCTGTGTTCAATTGAATTGATGAATCTTTTCAAATAGTTCTAAGGTGCAGTAGCTCATGGCAGTTTGCTATTGGTGGCCCTGCCTCAAGCTGTGGCCAGCACAGCAACACACATGTCCTCTGTTAACATAATGTGATTTGATTCTGAAATGAAACGTTAGCTGCCACAATGGAGATTCGAGGGGAAGTTGCTTTATTTAATGCAAAAACAAATCCATATGGCTGGTACATATTTTGCACTGTTCAAAACAAGAGGAAAGAAAACTGATTTGCCATTGAGGAAAATACAGGAAAAAGTCCTCCCTTTCCCCACTTCATGAGGTGGAGGAAACATCTGGAATCAAAATAGCACATCATTCCCAATCTATCTGCATGTCCGGACATCAGCATGTAGTCTCCTTGGGGACAAATTAAGATGACAATTAGTTGTTTGTATATGTGGCTTTTTCTGATTCAGTGTTGTTTTAATGGAGGGGACTTCCCAGTCATTTCTGAATGCATCTATGACTATCCATTGTAAAATGAAATCAGATAACCAAGGGACAGTTAAAAGTTAACACAGTTTCAAGCACAACAATGAAAACAGATCAGTTTTAAGGATTCATTGGTAACTTTCAAAATCCCGTGAGGTGTGATTGGTGCACTATGGGCAACATTTCAGGTTAAAAGTGGTGTCTGAGGCACTTGCATAGTTCTACACAAATTGTGGGCTCACTGGAAATGCTCATTGGAAATATGCAGAGTAGGCAGATCATAATATTGCAATCGAATTTGAAGCAAAAACTGCTATTTTGAAGCTTAACACTTCAACTAATGCTATATCTTAATAAATTGCTGAATACCCATTCAGCAGTAGGAAGGACCCCTTTAAAGAGATTGTGTAACCAGTTTCATTTTAATTGCTGGTTGATTTCTTCTGCCATTGCTACGATTTTAGTGTTTGGTGTGCTCTGTAGTCTGCAGGGAGGGGTGGGGCACATGCTGAATGACTTTGGGTGGGATTCTCTAGCCTCCCCTCAGAGTGTGTCCCTTGGCAAGAGGCAGCACATCGTCGTCTCTGATCTAGCCACTGTCAATGAGATTTCCCATTGACTCTACCTCATACTGCGACAAAACGCACAGCGGAGGTGCGACGTCAGCAGGACCAGAAGATCCCGTCGGCACGAGGAGCCAGAAGGGTCTGACCTTTGTCCTGACTTCAAGAATTCTGCACAAACCATTTGTTCTGTGCACCCAATCACATGAAGTTTGTTTGCAGGTGCAGCAAGTGATTAGGAAGGCAAATGGGGTGTTGTTGTTTATTGCAAGGGAAATGTAATATTGAAGTAGGGAATCTTTGTTTTCTTTCTACAGGATGTTGGTGAGACCGCATCTGGAGTATTGTTTTAGTCTCCTTCTTTTAGAAAGGATCTAATTGCATTAGAAGCAGTGCAGAAAAGGACAACTCGACTGATTCCTGGGGATGAAGATGTTGTCTTAAGAGGAATGATTAGATAGGTTGGACTTGTATCCACTGGCGTTTAGAAGAATTAAAGGCAATTTTATTGAAACATGGAAAATTCTGAAGGGACTTGACAGGTGGATGCTGAAAGGATTGTTCCCCTTACAGGGGAGACTAGAGATTACAGTTTAAAAATATGGGAGCTCCCATTTAAAACGGAGATGAGGAGAACTTTTTTCTCTTAGTTTCATTGATCTATGGATTCTCTTACCAGAGAACAATAGAGGCTGTGTCACTGAATATTTTTTAAGGTTGAGTCCTTGAATACTTCTAAAGCTGAGTTGGATAGATTTTTGACAGACAAGGGACTCAAAGGGTCTAGGGTTAGAGAAGAAAGTAGGAGCCAAATCAGACTACCATGATCTTATGGAATGGTAGAGCAGACTCAATGGACCAAATAGCTTCCTGTTACTAAGTTGTATGTTTGTTTGGATGTATGTTCATTCACGTGGGTACAGTGGCTGGCATTCTGCTTGGAATATTAACTGATTTGGAGAATGAGCAAACAGCACAGAAATCAACGCAAGTTTTGGAAAGCGAGGGGTGGAATCTCAGCATATCTGTGACATCCGTGTGTCAGTGTGTTCTCACTGAAATCCAGCACCCACTGCTGTCACACTGCAACCTCAGATCAGGAAAAGGGCCGCATTGTCAGTGATTGTCGATGATGATTAGCATTTATGTATTTGACTCCTTCCAAACTAGAAGTATTTTGCAGTTGGCCATTCATGGTTGTGTACGAGAAGACACTGAGTTAACTACATGCCGGACAGAAACAGGCAGAGTGTACCCTCGGTTTTGCTAGGATTGCAGATTGTGCGCTTCCAAAATTCCATGGATTCTGGAACAATCCCAGTGAATTTGAAGGTGACAAATGTAGTTACACTAAACAGGGAAAAAGAAAATGGGGAATGACGAGTGAGCTACCGTGAAGTCAGTCATCAGTAAAATGCTGGGATCCATTAGTAAGTGGTAACACTGAACTTAGAAAATCATAATATGATTAGACAGATTCAACATAGATTTATCAAATAAAATCATGTTTGACAAATCTATTAGAGTTAGTTTGAGGATGTAAGTAGAGTCATCCCAGGAACCAGTGGATGTAGTATTATTTGCAAAAGGATTCAGTAAGGTTGTTGCACAAGAAAAGGGCTCATGCTGTTGAGGTTAATATATTACCACGGGCAGAGGAATTGTTATAATTTTTTTCATGGGATGCAGGAGTTATTGGTTAGGCCAGCATTCGTTGCCTGATTGTCTTTGAACTACGTGGCTTGTTCAGCCATTTTAGAGGGCAGTTAAGTGTCAACTACATTGCTGTGGGTTTGGAGTCACATGTAGGCCAAACAAGGAAAGTGTGGCAGATTTCCTTCCCTAAAGGATAGGAAACAGTCAAACCAAATTAGTCATTTTCAGATCTGTACGCTGGGGCTAATGTGGTACTGTGAGGATAAATGCTGGGGACTCAGCAATTTACGATCAATACTAATGATTTAGATGAAGGAACCAAATGTAATCTTCCAGGTTTGCCGATGAAATAAAGCTAGATGTGAAAGTAAGGAGGACATGAGCAGCTTACTAAGGATTTTGCCAGGTTAATTTTTTTTTAATTAGGTCCTCACACACACTTTCTTCCCTTTGGGGAATAGTGGAGAAGTGGTGGAAGGATTCGAGCTGATAATTAGCCCACTGAATGATGATATGAATATTCCTTTCCATGGCCAACAATTCCTGGCATTGGACATGAGCCTGGAGCTTTGGGATACTACCACTGTGCCACAAGACCTCCTTCTGGTTTAAGTGAGTGGGCAAGAAGGTGGCAGATGGAGTATAGTGTGGGAAAATGTGAGGTTATGGTGGTGGTGGGGTGGGGGGTGGGGGGGGGGGTTGTTGTTGGCGGCGAACTTAAACAAATTCCAAGTGCCAAACGAGCATGAAAACTGGAGAGAATTTCACCCATTTTTTCAATTCGCTTTCAGATGTGGTCTTATACCACTTAGTGCAAAAAAAAGGCAAAATGTGATTCATGCCACCACCGCACCCCATCCCCCATCCCCCCCAACCTCCGGGATATCACCCTGATAGACCCGCTTCCTCCCCGCCCATCGCCCCAGCAGGAACAGTAATGCACCAACCACTATGTTGTGCATATCCAGTAGCGTTTTTTCTCAGCTGTGCAATCAAGGTTCTCACCCATGTATTGTGCAGTCGAATCTCTATGTTCCTCCAGGGACCTGGCACCACAGATATTTTTGCCCCTTAGCCTGGCCGCAAGTGACTCATGCCCACTGTCTTATCACATGCAGATCCCATCTCTATGCTATTCTGTAAATTATGGCCATTGTCAGTGATTGGGTTGTTGGCTGTGAATGTTAAATCAAGTGATGGTGTGTCTTCAGCATCACTGTCTCTCTGTTCCTGCACTGCTGCTCCAAATTGCATTTCATGGGTATCTGAAAAGAGAAAAGCTCAAGGGTAAGTTTGTGGAGTGGGGAGAATGGGGAGGGAAGATGGAGAGAGTGCAAGAGGTACATGTTTACAGCATCTGCAGCTCACAAATCAAAACTGTGTGCAGAATGAAGGATGTGGGAAGGAGAGGTGGAGATAAAGACAGGGTCAGCTTTTATGGTTACAAATACTCTGCTGGTCTGCTCATAATAAAGGATAGCATTCCATTAGCCTTCTTAATTACTTGTTGTGCCTGTACACTAACTATTTGTGATTCATGCCTGAGAACACCTAGATTCCTCTGCACCTCAGACTTCTGCAGCCGTTCTCCATTTATTTTTTATTATTCCTGCCAAAACGAACAACTTCACATTTTCCCACATTATACTCCATGTCCCAGACTTTTGCCCAGATTTACTCAACCTTTTTATATCCATCTGCAGCCTCCTTATGCCTTCTTCACAATACACTTTCTGACTTATCTTTGTCATCTACAAGTTTACCCACCGTGCTTTTTGCTCCCCCCATCTAAAGCCTTGATGTAATTTGTAAATCATTGAGGTGCCAGCCCAGACCATTGCAGCCCCCCACTCGTCACATCCTGCCATTCAGCCAATGGTCCATTTATGCATATGAATAAATACCTATTAATGAACGTATGCAGGTTGTGCATTGTGACTGTTTTCTTGAGCTGTCGAATTTAGCTCCCAGTGTTTCTAGTTAACAGAAATAGTTGAGGAATCGAGCTAAACCATGGATTTAATACCTGCTAGAAATGCCATATGTGGCATTTTAGTCTACATCATTCAGTACACGAACAATAGTGATAGCTTATGTATAATGAATGATTCAAAGTCTGCCTGTGAAGCAGGCTGTTGGTGTACTCCTTAGACAGCTTCATCAATTCAACTCAATTTGGACTGATTGCTTGGTACAGGAAGCTCGACTGAGGATGCAAATTCCAATTCTACCAAGCATGTTGTAATATATTCTGTATGATTGCTGCAACAAAGCTTGGAGTTCTTAGTACAGCTGTGAAGAGTGCTCTAAAAACACCATGATTTTACAGTCCGCCCACGCCTGTCAGATCAGCTTTCATAGACAACTGAAATTATGGTAATGCTAAAACTAATAACTATTTCCTCATAAAAACTCTTAGTTAAATTATGTTCTTAAGTAGCCTTTTCAGAACAGTCTACAATTGATTATTAGCGATGGTAACTTAGTAACGTGGGTTGCAGCACTAATCAAAGAAAACCCTTAATCACCAAGGATGTGTGAATAAAGTTTAGTTTAAAGGCCTTTATATAACCATTGGAATGATTTTGGGACTGAGTTTCCATCAAGGTTAATAGCTTGTTTTAGTGTTAATTGCTGGAGAATTTCACACATGTAAAAACATTTTTTTTTGCTACCTGATTTCCAGTGATATGGATAAGGACTGTCCAAGATTCATAGAATTGTAGAATCCCTGCTGTGCAGAGGGGACCATTTGGCCCATCAACCTGCACTGACTCCCTGACAGAATATTTTACACAGGCCGCTCCTCTGCCCTATCTTTGTAATCCCTCATCTAACTGACACATTTTGGGACACTAAGGGGCAACTTGGCATGGTCTATCCACCTAACCAATGCCCAAACCCACCTAATCTGCACATCTTTGGACTGTGGGAGGAAACTGGAGCACAGTAAAAAGTCTGACAACACCAGAGCACCCAGAAGAAACCCACGCAGATACAGGTAGAACATGCAAACTCCACACAGACAGTTACCTGAAACTGGAATCAAACTTGGGTCCTTGGAGCTGTCAGGCAACAGCGCTAACCACTGTGTCACCGTGCCACCTAGGACACAGAAGTCATGCAACATTCTCCCTACACCTCCAATTCAAACAATGCAAGGGACCATCCATGTCATATATGCTACTACTGTATTTTTGAACCCAGTCTGATCTTTTCATTTCTGTCAGTTTCTCTTCTCAGCCTTGAAGATCTAATTCTGGCATATGTGTTGAATACCAGAGTTTAATCTTTGTATTTAATTATTGACTAGCTTTATTAATTCATTCTTCCATGTGTCAGTAATTGTAAGTCATCTCGTGAAACTATCCACTGGGCAAGGCTATTGTGCACAATATAAAGCACATTGAGCTTCTATACTCGTCATTGCTGTAAGAACTAGGTAGTAATAACATGTAGGAATCGGAAAAGTCATTGTGGCGAAGGGTGGGTGTTTGTTTTTTGATATTGTGAGCTGGGAGGATCAATTGAAGGAGGTCTATATTATATGTGGTTTCCTAAACATGCATAAACATAAACTCCTTGATTTCCCATTTCATTGTTCACCTTGATTAGCAAACAATATAGCTGTGTGAGAGCAAGCAGGTGCACGAAATGCAGTAACATTCTCTACTCAATTGTTCTGCAAATGTGTGCAGGCTCTCAGCTATTCCAAGTCCCACTCACTGGTTTTGAAACAGGGAGGAGAAATTTCAGTTTGGAAAAATACCATCAAAACAGGAAAAACATGTTGAGAACCTTTTCCATACAGTGATTAAATTCTGAGCTGATGATGCCACTGTAGTAGTTATTGATGAATATATATCTAAATTAGTTTCAAGGTGAGAGGAAACAGGAAACAAGTCAAACAGAACAAAATGTAGAGGAACAGACCCACACCATTGAAATACGTATGTTCTAATTGATTAGAGTTTGGTCAAATTCAGCTTTCATTAATGTTTCTGAATGTTGCATATGTCTTAGGTATAGTAATATCTGTGGAAAGAAATATTTTCTGATCAAAGATGTCACAGCATTAACGGTTTCCCTCTGCTTCTATTACAGAGAGCATGTTTGCAGAAACCATAACTTCAGCACGGCTCAACACAGCACGACTGAACAGTTGTCTTCCTCAGACAAGTCATGACAATGCCAACTTCAATAATAATGAACTGGAGAACAGTGTTGTTGTGGCAAAAATCACAAACCTAAATTTAGGTGAAGTTCAAAATCTTGCAGCAGACAATCATAATTTACCATGCTGTACCAACCGACGGCTTCGTTCACGGGGCTTGCCGTCTTTCCTCGACACCGACCTTCACTTTCACCATATACGAGGGCCAGATGTCACTCTTTCTCAGGACAGAATGGGAGCATGCACAAACTGGCAGGAGAGTACTAGGACCCTGGTGTTCTCTGATAGGCCTTTGCACACTGGGGAGACCCTGTATGTGGAGGTGGGGCATTTAGGGTTACCATATTATGGTGCTCTGCTCTTTGGCGTGACATCATGTGATCCCAGCACTCTGCGAACAAATGAACTCCCAGCGGATCCAGACTTCCTGCTTGATCGTAAGGAATACTGGGTGGTGTACAGAGGCTTTTCAATGCCCAACAGTGGTGATATTTTCAGTTTCACCATTCTGCCTAATGGTGAGCTCCATCATCGTGTTAATGGGATAAACATAGGGATGCTGGTCTGCGTGGACACCACTCAGTCGCTGTGGGTGTTCTTCAGCTTACATGGAGTGGTCAATCAGCTAAGGATACTGGGTAAGTACATGCTTATCCCATATGTCAAGTGTTTCTGCTATTAACTGCTCAGTGATTCTTCTGGGTGAGATTCTGGGGACACAACCTAAAAATTAATTTGAGAAAGTATCATTCTCTCTGAACTGTGCTGGTATGAATCCTGTAGAATGCTAATGTAAAATTACTATTCTTAAAGGCTCTTTACTCAGCTCTTATTTTATACCATATAGAAATTTTAATAAACAAAAACATATTTTGTTGTGACTGCATATAGACATCAAGATATTTAAGTGTCCTTGTATTTTGTTTGTAAATTCAGTTGCATTCAGTTGTAGTAATGGCTGTGACTTCCACCATCAAAGTATTTCAATAATAATCTACTTTTCAAATCACATATGGTTATGACAGTTGAAATTGATAAGAGTTTTTAAAATTACCTGTCAAAAGTTCCCAACTCCACTTTTCCCAAGGTTCAGAAGCTGATTTACCTGGCAAGGTTCCCACAGCCTTCAGGAAGTCAAATACTTGAATGCAAATAGCAACCCAAGAAAACATTATATTTGGAGCAGATATTTAAATGGTGAATACCACATCATTTTATATGCATGTAGGGTCACCCCCTGAGGTGGGAATCAGAAGGTGAGCATGAAATTGAAGCCCCACACACCTCTCATTAGGTCCTCCTGTCGTGGGCTTGCTCAGTGATGGGAAACCAAATTTGGTCCATAGGGTCAGGGTAAGAGGTTGGTGCACACAGACACACAAACACACACATGCATGCATACACACATACACCCTCACAGCATGAATTGCTTGGGCGAGGTTCTGCAGGGCAATAACTGCATGAATCTTTACCATCAGGTCAAAGATGGGAATACAAGTAAGGGGTTGGCCACTTAGGACTGAGATGAGGAGAAATTTATTTCTGAGTCTTTGGGGTTCGCTACCCAAAGACCTTTGGATACTCAGTCATTAATCATATTCAAGACTGCTATCAATTGACTTTTGAAGGAAATCAAAGGATGTGGGGATTGTGAGTGAAGGTAGACTTGAAGCAAAAAAGCAGCACAAACTCCTGAATGGTACAGCAGGCTTGAAGGACTCTTCTCCTGCTCCTGTTTATGCTTTTATATTCAGTCTGAAAACCTTTGATTGTTTTCTGCCATTCAATCATCTTTCGACCTTCTTGACCACATCCACTTACATTTCATGTACTATTACTTTTCCATAAATGTCTTACATAATACCAAATCAAATGTATTTTTTTTAATTCTCCATCAATCACATTCATTTCTTTTATTTGTCCTCTGTTTTTTCTTCCAAGTGTTCTTTTTGGTCGATCAAGCATGACTCATCTTACAGAAATCCCTGTTTGGCAATTCTGTTGTGTGCTAGACTTCAGTAGTTTATGAATAACTGAAGGAAAGCTAACGGACTTGGCTTATCTCAGTGTCTCATTTTCCACCTTGCAATTCTCTGATACATAAATATTTTTCAAACGAATTATAGTCAAAGGCTCTGCTATTCCTTCCCTAGTTTCCTACAGAATCCTTTGATATAAACCTGGTGATTTATCCATTACAAGTCTTAATAGCTTCTTAGCACCAACTCTTTGAACGATAATCTTCACTTGAGGCAGACTACTTATTTAGTTATCTCTGCCACTACCCGAGACTCTGCAACAAGCTTCTTTCCTTGAACATTTATTGAGTTTTCATCGACTCCGATTACCTACCTCCAAGTAATATTTCTATAAGAAGCCGTCTTTATTGCTCTTCATGGTGTTTGCTAATTTTCTCTCATGCTGTCAATCATCACCTCATTTTAACCCCAGGGTTTTCAAGTGCACAAGAAAGGCGTTTAAACCCCAAAAGATGATGATTGAGGTCAATACAAGCAAATTATGCCAATATTTTCTTTTTTTCTCCAGAAAAGTTACAGTTACTTCCTGATGTATTTTGCACTATTTCCTTCAATGGCCTTCCTTGATAACTCACTTCATAAATATTGTCTTTTGTGTAAAACACCTTCCTCCTCTTTTGTTTGCCCATTTCCAAATTTTGAATTGTTAATCATGGCAAACAGTCAGGCTATATCAACTTAACTCTTGAAAACATCAGTTATGTCACCGTTAAGACTTCTCTTTGTCAGCCCTCTGTTGGGTTATGCTTGGACTGTTTTATTTACCTTCCTAACAGAGGAAACTTGCAAATGGGTGGTTTGGATTTTTGAACAACCCCGGGAGATGAATGAATTTTTTTCATATATATATATGTATCTATATATATATGTATATATATATATATATATTCTCAAGCCATCTAAAATCTGATATATATATATATGTATATATATATATATCAGATTTTAGATGGCTTGAGAAAGTAACAACTTGTACTGCTAATTATCTTGGAGAACACACCCTTTTTGTGTCCATCATTATCAGTGATGTTGAAAAAATGAGATTTTCTCGGCAATAGTGCAAATCACTGAAGAAATTTGGGTGATGAATGCTCAATATGTTATCTGATTTATACACAAGAGCACACACTGCTCTTTAATAATAATCAGTGTCTTTGAAGATACGAGTTTTATTTCCACAAGACATAAAAAATTTGTACTCACCATGTACATGTCATGACTTTGGACTACACTTATTCAGTATTTAACAAAATTATTTTAAAATTAATTCAAGATCTAATAATTGCAATCCATTATGCATGTCATTCGGTATCGGTTGAAGGATAAATACTAGCCAGAACATCAGGGCGATCTCTCATATTCTTCAAAATAGTGTCATGGGATCTTTTGGATCCACCTGAGAGAGCAGAAGGGACCTTGGGTTGATGTCACATCCAAAAGACATTGCTTTGAATATCACAGCACTCTACTACAGCACTCCATTGCAGCATTCCACTGCAATACTGCATTGGAGTGGCAGCCTAGACTTTGTGTTCATGTCATTGAATTGTGACGTGAACTCAACCTTCTGACTCAGAGGTGGGAGTCACGGCTGATACTAATGGCAGATTAAACAGAGTCCATAGATTTCATTTGTGTTGGGCCATGAATATTTGATTCAAATATTTTTTGTGGTTAGGTTCTATATGCTGTCATGAAGAGACTGAGAGTCAGGATTACAGTTTTAATAATGGTGCCTCTAATGTTGAGCAACTGAAGCATCATTGAAAAAAATTAAGTCTGTTTGCATAATTGAAGTCCCTAAAATTGTTGATATTGTTAATTAAATATTGGATGCCAATATATTTGGGACAAACAATATGAATAAAGCCAGATGCAATTTGCCTTTTGGTACCGTCAGAACCTTCAGTTTTATTTAATGGTGACTACAAAAGATGATGTGAATTGACACAGAATTGGTGTTAACTGATACTCTGGGGATACTGTCAAGGCACATTGTTAGGACAGAATGGAAAGAGCCTTAGTTTCCATCTGGCTGGTCTGCACTTGATCTTAGATTGATGTCAAAAATAGGCTGTGATTTTCTTTAGATTTTGACCAATACAGACAGATAAATACGATGGGTTAGACCATACATTTGTTTCACTTTGGTGCTGACACAATCCTCAGCTTATGTTAGCAATGAGCACTAAATATAGTTTGATCTGGTTTAGGTTCAATATGGATTTCTAATTACTTACTTCCATTATTCAAAGTTTATGTCACAATTCAAATTATGTCACAATATAGGAAAATAAATGTTCACAATTTCATAAATGTTCACAATGTTCAGATCATACTAATGTTATCTCTGCATGTTGGGCGCTGTGTACTGAATAGAACTGTACTCACTGGAGTTAATATGGTTTAATATCCCCTCTACAGGTACATCTCAGTCCAGCCCTGTAGATGTATCCCCTTCAGGTTCTCCAGGTGGTTCCCATTATGACAGTGACTCTGACATGGCATTCAGCGTTAATAGATCCTCATCTGCATCTGAATCGTCACTGGGTGAGGAAAAATCTTTGTTTGTTTGTACTCAATATTAACCTATGCTGTCTATGTGATTGAAAGGTCATGGGCAGAATTCTCCCCAAAAAATTCTAAATGTTGAATTTGTGTGAAAACTGGAGTAAATCAGTGGGAGTTCAGAAAAGAAACTCCCATACTCTGTACATTGCTGAGTGCACCAGCGTAGATCACCCCAGAAACCAGTGGGCGGGGCCTATTCCCACTGCAGAGGCCAACAGCATGGTGCTAAGCAGACCACCGTGCATGCACTGATCTGTCAGCACTGAGAACAGCACATGCGCAGATGTCTGCCGGCCTCCCAATTGCTGTCAACTCGATCACTGGCCAGCGCCGCGGCTCCTGCAACACTAGCTCTCAAACCCTCCCCACAGCCCTTTTGCTGACACCCCCCATTCCAGGGCCTGCCTCGACCCTGACCTCCTGCGCCCCCCCATCCCACTGACAGCCCCAAACCATTCCCACTCCCTCCCGCAGTCCCGACTTCTCCCCTGCTGTCCTGACCTCTCCCCCAAGTGGACTGTCCCCCCACCACCACTTCCACCCTGATGCCCAGCCCCGATCGCTGGCCTCCATCCCTCTCCCACCAATCCCACTGCAGAGTGGCAGTAGCACCCCTCATCCCCACTGATTGTCTCCACCAGGCCCTGCCCCATTAGGCCCTACTCTCTTGGCACTGTCCCTTGTCCAGTGGGCAGTGCCATGGTGCCATCTGGGCATTGGCATTTTGCCCCTTGGGCAATGCCAGGAAGCACAGGCTACCAATGCCCAGAGGGTGCTATTCCCCCCACCGGCCAACTTTCTGCCCCCTTCACTCCAGCAGGTTCGGGCCACCAACTCCCCGTAAGTGGGGAGCTATAGTAAACCCTACTGGAGTAACCCACTCTTACGGGAGAGGCTAGCAGATCCAGAGTCCTGACCTACTATTTATAGGTAAATTATATTTAAATTGGCTTCTGAGTACATCAGGCCGCTCAGCACCAATTTCTGGCACGGAGTTGGAAGTGTCAGATATCCGGCACTGGGAGACATGCAGGGGCTGTGGCGCCCAGCGGCGAACCTTTGGAACGGCCTTCATTAGAGTCTCCCGGCCCACTGTGTAGATGGGAGAATCACCCCCATTGTCTTTCATGAATGGTGGTGGAATCTCATGCCCTATTTCCCAGAGGCATAAGTTCCACCTGACAGGTACAAACTAGCATAATTCTCACCACTAGTGACAAGAAGTTTCCCCCATCCACAAGGTGAATCTTTAGACGTCCCACAACAAACTTGTGCATGAGGCACCGTGGACATATGCTGTAAGGTCTCCATTTGGAACCGAGCAATTGTCACACATTCTGGAATCCCCTCCCTGAAACAGATTCCTCCTAACAAGTCCCACATCATACCTATGCAGAAAACAAGAACCAGACAATGACAACAGGAACATTGCCCCATCAATCCCCCAAGCATTTCAGAAAATGTGACCAAGTTCAAGTTTTTATGCAAAATTGAAAACACCTGAAGAAAAAGATGGAAAACACTCCTGCAGTCCTACCCATATAATCCTACAGTGCAGAAGGAGGCCATTCAGCCCACCGAGTCTGCACCAACCACAATCGCACCCAGGCCCTTTCCCCATATCTCCATGCATTTAACCTAGCTAGTCCCCCGACACTAAGGGACAATTTTGCATGGCCAATCCACCTAACCTGTACATCTTTGGAGTGTGGGAGGAAACCCACACAGACATGAGGAGAATGTGCAAACTCCACACAGTGACCCAAGCTGGGAATTGAATCCGGGTACCTGGTGCTGTGAGGCAGCAGTGCTAAACACTGGCATCATGCCACCCCTCCGGCTATGCTTCCCTGTATTCTGAATCTGAAACATGATTATAAATGTACAATTATGCGTAGTTTGGTAGTCTATTTACCTTCCCATAGATGGCCTGTTGAGAATATACACCAGTGTCACAACAATGTAGAAAGTAATTATTTTAAAATATTTACATCAGGACCATTACTTGATAAATGTTTACCATTTTTTCTGTTCATAATGTCTTATTTACACCATCTGCCTTGTTGAAATAAAATATGACAAAATAGAATGTAGCATATGCTACCTCAAACTCTACTGAAAGAGAGTCTATGAATTATTTAAGAGGGGTGCTAGATAATTGATAGAAAAGTAATACTGGTGTTGGAGCAAGCT
This sequence comes from Carcharhinus amblyrhynchos, assembly GCF_965287045.1. NCBI lineage: Eukaryota > Metazoa > Chordata > Chondrichthyes > Carcharhiniformes > Carcharhinidae > Carcharhinus > Carcharhinus amblyrhynchos. Next base: position 46,146,904 of record NC_137336.1, read on the forward strand.
GGAGAGTGGGTTAGCCTTTATTAGACAACACTCACAGCAACTTGCCGCGGTGGAGGTGAATCATCATTGCCGATGTCAATGGGGCTTCCGGTTGAACATGTGGAAACTTATGGTGGGAATGTGCCGTCGGCAGGACCGGAAAATTCCGCCAGCATGAACAGCTGGATAATTCCAGCCAACGTTTAAAAATGAGGTTTGGGTCACCATTTGAAACAGAAACGAGGCAAACCTTCTCAGAGGGGCGTGTGTCTTTGGAACTCCCTAACTGAAAAGGCAGTGGAAGCAGAGTGTTTGAATATCTTTGAAATAGAGGCAGACAAATTCTTGGTAAGCAAGGGATTGTTAGGTTATTGGGGATAGGCAGGATGTAGATTTGAGGTTACTATCAGATCAGCCATGATCTTATTAAATGGCAGAGCAAGCTCGAGAAACCTACTCCTACTCCTTGACCATATGTCCAAATGCACTATAACATTCAAAAATCTACCGACGCGATTCTCCCAAAAAAAATGTGAAGAACTGGAATAACTCCCACTGATTTTTTTAGTAGAATAGTCAAAATTTATCTCCCACACTCTGAGCACTGCAGAGTGCCATGGCACGATTCAGACTGGAAATCAGTGGGTGGGGTCTGTTCCCACTGGAGAGGCCAGCAGCGTAGCACTAAGTAGGCCACTCCACATGGGCTGATCTGTCAGATCAGAGATCGTTGCACGCGCAGTTGCCTGCACTGCCAGCCTCCCACTCGCTGACCAGCTCAATTGCTGGCCAGCTCAGCAACCCCTCCAGCGCTGGCCTTGCAATACCCCTCCGCCCCCCCCAATCGCTGCTCTCTCCTGGACTTCTCCGGGCCAACACTTCCTGGCCCGATCTCCTTCCCCGCCCCATCCGGCTAATCTGATTTCCAGCAAGGTGGTGAAGACTCCAAAGAACTTGGAGCTAGAGGCATGCGGAGACCCTGGTGCTCAGCAGGGAGCCTGCTAAACGACCTCTGCAGAAGCCACCTCCGACAAATTTTAATATGTTTCAGGAATGGTTGTGGCTGATGGCCATATTTGCAGTTTGCTTCCTGTTTTTAATCTACTACTGAGTGCAGCAATTGTCAGCCATTCCAATATATATCTTGCATGTACTATGCAGTAGTTATCACCCACTGTATTAATAATCAATGCAAAAAAAGGACAAAATATTCATTTTGGATGTGATTCAAAAAAGGTAATAACACTGTTAGTGTTTTTTGATTTTGACTATTTTTGAATGAAAATATTGTAACTTCCCTGTGTGTTTACAGCACTTTTTTTGTTCTGACTATTTTTATGCAGTATATATTTTTTAAAAATAAAATGCTTCAAATTAGTATTCAAAAAACATGTTGCTAATAGCAAAGAATACCGCTGCCATCAAATATCTCGTCAAGGAATGTTGGTTTTCACTGGAATGCAGAAGAAAGAACTGAACACCTTAAAGATGCACTAAAGAAAGAAAAGTAAGGTGGTATATTTATTTGCTGTACACACTCCTCACTGTGCTGAGAACCAAACACAAGGCAAAAAGAGAAGTACTGCAGATGCTGGAAACCTGAACTTAAAAACAGAAAATTCTGAAAACTATCTCAGCAGAATCTGTGGAGAGAGGAAACAAAGTTAACATTTCAGGTCGATGGCTGTTCATCAGAGATGATGAAAGAGTTAAGACAACGATCAGTTTTAAGCACGAGGAGTGGCAGTGGGGGAGGTGCGTAGTGCGGGGAAGGGGATAAAGTTTTAGAAAAAGAACAAAAGGGAAGTTCACCGTTTGGATGGAAGGCAGGAGGGATTAAATGACAAGAGGACACACGGTACAAGGCCAAAGAGAGTAGCAATGGAACAGGTAAACAAAAGATGTGTCTTGAACGGATAACATCTGCTTTCCGAGAACATAAAGTGTGGGGAAAAAAAGGGAGACCAAGCGAGGCTACGCTTTTTCTCTCTCTATCCTTTTATCCACTTGAACAGCAACCATTCATAATTCTGCCACTACTGCCTCCTGTAGACACATATACAACAGCAAAATCCCTCAGCCGCTGCAAATCTAAAATAAACACAAAGATATTGAAGCAGAATCTGGTCACTGAATATTAGCTCTGTTTTTCTCTCCACAGATACTGCCTAACCCACTGAACGTTTCCCACTTTTTTTTGCCTTTAATTCGTTTAGATTCAACTTTCGTTTCTTTACTTGCTCCATTACAACTGCCCTTGGCCTTGCCTTTTGTCATTTAATCACCCTTGCCTTCCACCCTCTCGCTGACTTTTCCCCTTTTTATCCACATTCCCCCTTTTCACTTGCTTAAAATCGATAGCACTCACATTTTCTCATTTCCAATGGAAGGTCATTCGCCAAATATAACAATCTGTACCTACAAATGAAGTAGTTCGAAGTACTAACTAAAGATCAGTCACTTGTATTATTCTTGCATCCTGATATTGAGGGGGATATCAAGCACTTTAATAGGGAGGAATTTCCAGCCGTGCTCGCCACAAAGCCAGAAAATCCCACCCGAGGTCAACAAACCCTTGCATGGTCCGTGCCCTGCCCGCTACAATTCCCATGGTGGGTGGGGAACAAGAAAATTCCACTCTCAACAGCCCCCTCTGAAACGCTAAAGCTAACCCCATGATACACTGCAATATCCTGAGCTTTTTGTTAGGATCTTTCTGGCAAACGCTTGTGTTGCCATGGTAATCAGATAGAACCTCACGAGTACGGTCGGTGTTTCATTCACACCGAGCTCAAAATTCAGAATGTCATTGTACATACTTTGCCCCCCATAATCATTTATGTGCTACTCTAAATCAGCGCACGCCCTTCAATTTCAGCTTGTAATTGGCTCCAATCTCCTGATTCCTGGTGGACGGGGATGTCAGACTCTACTTGGAGTTCAGTTCCTTTATATTGGTTGTAAAAATTGCATTAAGCCAAAGCTGTGTATTCAGTTTGTCCATTTGTAGCCCGAATTTCTAAACTCCCAAGCAATCGGTACATTATTTAGTTGAATTTGAGATGGGGTGAATTCAGCAACAAATTGATAGCACAATAGTACACTCTGCGCTCCATTACATTTCTATTATTTTTAATAGATTTGACTGACAAAATTCTAATGCGCATTGAGAAACCTTCTGTCAGCCGCCCTTGTGGAGAAAGAAAAAAATGCCAAATCATAACAGCTCAAAGCAGAAATTTTATGGGTGGGGTTTTGCGCTCTCCTCGCTTTGCAGTGGCGGAGGTGGCCAACCATTGGCTGGTGGTGGGATCTTCCAGTCCCGTCACTGTCAAAGGGGGTTCCTATTGCTCGCACCTTCCGCCGCCAGGGAAACCCGTGGCAGGAAGTCACCGTCGGCGGAATCGGAAAATCCCATCCTATTTTCCACACCACAGTAGCATATGTTTGACCAGGTTGAACTACAATATAAAGCTGAAATACCTCTTATATAGGACAGTTTGCTGCATACGTGCCAGAACAAAAATAGGTACAGCGTTACAAGAACCCCAAGCTAAAGGGGTGGCACAGTTGTTAGCACTGCTGCCTCATAGCACCAGGGATCTGGGTTCGATTCCTGGCTTGGGTCACTGTGTGGAGTTTGCACGTTTGCCCAGTGCCTGTGTGGGTTAGGTGGATTGGCCATGCTAAATTGCCCCTTAGTGTCAGGTGCCTAGCTAAAGTAAATGTATGGGGGTAGGACGTGGGTGGGATTGTGGTTGGTGCAGGGCTGAATGGCCTCCTTCGGCACTATATAATTCTATGAAAGGTTTCATTCTTAATTGATACTATTTAAAGACAATTTTTCAGCTTCACAACATTTACCATCGGCAACTGACATTGGTCACAGAAAGAATAAAATTCACTATAAACTTGATTCTCTCTTGATTCAGCAAAGCTACATCTGTACAACCACATTTTTTCTGTAGCATGCATAACATTCATAGATAATTCTTTATTTAAGCAGAAATAGCCACTGAGGCCAAAGGACATGCTCAATGTCATGGGAATCTTACAGCAGGTTATAATAACACCAGAATGAATTTCCTGAAGGATAGCGGGTTAAGAGGAGTTCATTGAATGATGAAGGGAAGAAGCAGCAGCGCCACCAAAAGGACAGTCACAATGACTTTCTCATTGTTGCTACCTCAGCCTTGACTCCCAATTATTTTTAGACGAGGTCCCTGTCGTATGAATTAAGATGGATGCACTTTATTATAAGAAGGCATTCCCAACGGTGGGTTGCAGTGTTTTCCCTGACTGGGATGATTAATGGTCACATTCCATCATATTGAACCAGTTGCATACTATATAGTTAATGAAACAGAATCTTATAGCGGATCAAAGTAACGAATTAGTGAGTCGACAGTTCGAGTAACGTGACTGACAACAAATCAATCGAAGTTCTCAACAGCGCTGGGAAAATATTCCTGTCTTATTTTCTGATGTATTTTAAGTCAGCTTGCATTTATCATTCAGCAGAATAAGGCAATTTAATTCATTCATTGAATATATATATAAAGGAATGTTTATATTAACAAATTACTAAGGATTGAAACAAGATGAAAAAAAGGACAGTTTTTTTTCCATTTTTGAAACTGTACTCTATCAACACTTGTAAGACTATGAGGGGAATTCTCCGGCCGTTCACATCAGCGGGATTCTCCGGACCCCCTGGCAGCGCACCCCCTCCCGTGGGTTTTACGGCGGCGGGAGGTGACATCAATGGGAAATCCCACTGACAGCGGCAGGACCAGAGAATCCCGCTGCAAGCGAACAGCGCGCTATCGAGAAACACTCAGCAGGGAGGCCGGAGAATTTCACCCACTGGTTGCAAAATGGAAGACTTTGAAGACAAATCTTAGTGCTTATTCAAATACCAATGAGAACATATCTTCTTGTTTTTATAAAGCTTTGCGAACTCCCTTTTTGCTCTGCATCATATATTGCATATTCAAGATATATGCTATTCAGTGCTATTTAATTACTTGATGGTTTGGGGTTTTAATTGTTTTTTTTCTCTCTGTTTCCCACAGTGACTGCACCCAGCTCTCCACTGAGTCCTCAGTTCTCCCCATCTTTCTCGCCACCTGAACCCCAGAATAGCAAAAATGGAGAGTGTACCGTCTGCTTCGACAGTGAAGTTGACACCGTCATTTACACCTGTGGACATATGTGTCTCTGCTACGACTGTGGTCTTAAGCTGAAGAAACAGATCAATGCCTGCTGCCCCATCTGCAGGCGAGTTATAAAGGATGTCATTAAGATATACCGTCCATGAAATATTTGGCCCCCACACGGACTATTCATCAATTCACATTATAGTTTTTAAAGAAGTCTAGAGTTTTTATAGATAGGGAAAGCTTCTATTGCTCACTTTGATTTCAGTTATATATCTTCACAAGGTGTGGCTGTACTCTTTGTCATTCAACTTATTTTCTCTATCTCTAATTTGTCTTCCCCCTTTCTGTTCCTATTCCCATTGCCTGTGGTTATCTGCAGACAAGAAACTGGGATGGCTGCATGCATTTCCATCTGTAGAAACAGTGCCACTCCATGATTGACCAATAAGTGTCATTCAAGTAGAGAAATTTGGACACTATCTAGCAGCCAAACTGAACACAGGTTAATTAACCTCACAAAGATTAAGCAGTTCAAATAAAGAGCAAATTTCTTCTGATTTGCTTTTCTGTCCTCTGATTGCTACAAGATAAAAAAAACTACTAACCATGAATGCAGACCAAATATTTTGAGAAAGAAATGCATTTTGATGTAATTATCACTATGTCTAATGATCACATCCACCACAATATCCCTAATGACTAATTACAACTAGGCTATTTTTCCACAAGCAGATAGCTACCTCTTGGTCTGCAGTAGTCAATGATAGATTTTTCTCCACAAAATCTGATCTGCTTCTTATCGATCTGCTTCGTGCACATCAGCCTACAAAGTTATTTAGAGGGATCTAAATTGTCACATTCAATTAAGACATCCTACATGCCTGCAAAGCACATTTTAAATTTAATCTGGAGAGAATGTAGACATTATTAACAGATTAATTAATATCCAATTGCCGCTGTGTTAGGGATGCTACACGTATGCCAAAATCGATAGATCACCAATCGTGATGGACCCCCAAATTGAGAGTTATTTTGTTTAAGTTTTCTAAAACATCAAGCCGTGACTTTTACTGAAGGAATTGTGAAGACCGACGGGTTCAATAGTGACTAAAGTTGTAGTATCCCTTTTGGCAAAAATCTCAAATTTAACTGTAAAATCTAAACGGTGTAACAGTTACCATAATCCAGTTTTTCTTTAAAAAATAATAAATTTTGCCCTCTTTTTGCTGATTGGATGAATTCATGAATTTTTGGTTCATTACCCGCTGTTCCTACAGTTGTGGCCGTCTGTCAGAAGAAATTGAGATTCTCAATTCCTGATGGAGGTCTGCCTCCCAGTAATCCATGGGTCAGGACATGGATGAGTTCATTCCATGAAATGGAAGTAAGTGAGGAGGGTCAGGGGCATTGGGAGGAAGGCACCAAGGGAAGCCTGGTTCCATTGAGCAAACATTCAACTGATTCATATGTTTCAGAATCGAGGCTAACACGCCAGCAAAGAGATATTGCAACTTTAATATGGCTTTAACAAGTAAGAAGTTTAATGCTGGATATTTTCTGTGGTGATTCAAAGCTACAGGTGCCTTACAAAGGAAGGTGATGCACTTTTTTTCAGATTTCCCCGTGAACTTTGACTGCCACTATTATAGATTCACTGATTAATGGCAAAATAGTTTTATAGGACTCACGTGACAACCACTAAAATATTTTCCTTTTGATAATGGAGTGAAAATGGTATCTAACACAAATATATTTAATATCTTGCCTAATTTGCTGACTTTGTACAAAAATAGTATCTAGTTTCGTTAGTGTATTGTTTCAATATTGAAGATGATGGCACATGCCAGAAGCTTTCAACGGACACTTTGTACAAATTTTGCCTGCAATATATATAGTGTAAACATTATAATTTTTGTTCTTTGCACTTAATTTAAATGTTTTTTGTTGTCCAAGGGTTTGTGTTTCTGTGTGCGTGTGTGCTTGCACTGTGAATGAAAAGATTAATAGATCAATTGCAATAGAGGAAATGTGACCTAATCATCAAATGAAAGAGTGAGCATCCCTTTTTCTGATGCCTGACTGGACTGCCGTTCAGAACTGGCAAAACTCTTCTTTAAATAGCTGGTTACAACATCTGGTAACACATTCTTTTATGAGGTATGAACAAGCATCCAATGCATCTTTGAATACATTTTCCAAGTTGAAGTTAGGGTTTATATCGGTAATTAAATTGATGTAATGCTCACAATTAGTTTCATCTTGTTTGGTTTTCTTCTATAATTCTTCTGGTTTGTCCCAGCATCTTTTATCTACCAAGTGTTAAGTTCAACTTTGGAACATGGATGTCCAGATTCTGTGCTTCTCCCCATTGAAGACTCTGCTTATCTATGTGTGTGCATAGAGCATTCAGATTATAAAATGACTGATTCTATCCTGCTCCATTCACCTGTTAGAAGTTTTCACCATCAGGAACTTGTGGAGATGACTGGGTTCTCCGCTGCCCGCTGGAGAGTCGGCATAATCTACCAGTATCCTCTTTTCGTGAAGGCCTGTCACAGTCATGTGCCAATCAGCCACTTAACAGGCCAGTGGTGAACCTTCCCCCAGAATCAACAACCCCAGAGGAGAGGCTGGCAGCTTTATGAATAGCAGTGCCACGGCAGAGACGGTTGCTGCTGCCAGTACGATACCCACCTGAGGCCTATGTTCATCATTGGATCGCAGGCCAGAGGTGAACGACAGCCAGAGGGAGGTTCCAAGGGGCGGGCTGGGCTGTGGAGTCAACAGCAAGGGCAGGGGAACTGCTCGTAGGTCCCTCCCTTGCTGATGCGAGGTTGCTCAATCAGGCACTGAGTGCCTTTGAATGAGGGACACCCCTGGGAATCTGTAAGAAAATATTTTTACGATGTGCCTTGCATGCCCTAACCATTGCTGGGCAAATACTGGCAGTGGCAGGATGAGGTGATGGCAGACTGAGAAGACTATCTACAGGGCTTCCTGCCATGGATTTACTCAGGGTGGAGACAATAAGGTGGTAGGATCCACCTTCCTGCCTGATTCAATACCTCTGCTATCAAACTCTTCATGGGAGGAGAGGACAGAAGATTCTGCCCCACATCTCATAGTTTTGCTTTGTCACCATTTGCTAATAAGCAAGGATGTCTCTTTTTTAGATGCATCCTCAGCATTTGTTACCCATCCCTAATTACCTTAGAGAGGGTGATGTTGAGCTGCCTGCTTGAACTGCTGAAATCCCCGTGGCGTAGGTACATCCACTGTGCTGCTAGGAAGGGATTTCCAGAGTTTTGATCCGGCTTCAGTGAAGGAACACTGATATAGTTCCAAGTCAGGATGCTGACTTTGAGGGGAACTTGTAGTTGGTGGTGTTCCCATGCATCTGTTAACCCTGCCCTTCTAGATGATAGAGGTCATGGATTTGGAAGATGCTGTTGAAGAAGGCTTGATGAGATGTATTAAATGTCAATTATTTTACCCCAGTGCATGGGAAATCTACATCCAGCGTAAAGAAAGGATGTGCCTAAAAGTATGTAGCAGAGAAGCAGAAAATGAGGTATATCGCAGTGTTGACACTCTGGGAAATACAGGAGAATCATGCCCTAGTAATTTGGGTTTAGTATACCCAATATACATTGACAGGAAGTCAAGAAACAGAGAATAACATAGTAACATCAGCACCAAATGGATCATATCTTCATCATTATTCATTGCTATTGAAAAATTAAAGTTAGAAAATGTATTTAACTAGTCCTGTCACAACTGTAGGATGCCCCAAGGTATTTAACCGCTGATGGAGCATTTTGAAGTGTAGTAATAACTGTAATATAGGAAAGTGAGTTAATTTGCATAGAGCAAGGTTTTATATACAGCAGTGAGACAAACAGCCAGGTCACCTGTCTTTGATGGTGTTGGTTGAGGGATGGATATTAGCTGGGACACCAGAGGAAATCCAGTGCCAAGGGATATTTCACATCTACCTGCCAGTCTTGCCAGATGGCCGAGGCCCTTTTATTGGTTTAAGGCAGGATGTCCACCCTTCTCAAGAAGCCAGCCTTGTCTCAGAATCCGTCAGTCAGTCAGAGAGGTGGCAGTGCTCTGGCCCAGGAATAGTGGTCACTGCTGGGACTGCAGCAAGGCTGAGAGGAAAGCATTCAGTGATGGAGTCCAGTGTTAGCTGAGTCTGGGGTCTCACAGGGGCTAGATGGGCAGACCCCAGGGAAGGGTGGAGCAGTGGGCTGTGTATGTTTGGAAATGGCAAGGGGGCACTTGTATTTTGAAACCCCAATGGTCACAGGGTTTCTACCAAGGAGGCACCACTCACCCTCTCCTCAGCAGTGCCCCTACTCACCCCCGTTTTAGTAAGAAACATCAGCTTCTCCTGGCATGTTTTAATCCCATTGGCTTCCTGAGGAAGCTCTTGTGTAGCCCATGAGCAAACAGGCTGATTGCACTTCCTTGGTAAAATTACAGCAGGGGCGGGTAAGTTTGCTGAATGGCATCACTGGTGTGGCCCCTAACCTGCCATCCTCCTACCAGTACATCACCCTCACTCTCTTCCCCTCCCAAACTTTCCTTGCTCCAGCAGGGAATAGTAACATTTCAGATCTGCTTGCCTTACACTTCTCCTATAAAAAGCTGTGGTTACCAATTTTTCATCACTCCAAATTTCTTCCAGCTCCCCTTGAACGCATTGACTCATGCTAGGCTGGTTCACTGTCCCAACGCCATCACTCAAATAACCCTCCTCATGCAACGTGAGCCTAATGAACAAGTACCAGGCTGCATGATCATTAAAACGTTGCAGCTAAGCCCAATCCTGACATTTCACCAAATCAATCCTTGTGTATTTTCCAGAGAGCAAGTAGGAGTGAACATCTGGCCTTTATTTCAGCTCGCCACTCTGGGATTAATTCTGACATTGTTATTGCGGTCCGATAGAGTCCAGTACATGCCAGCTATCAACCTGGGATCTTCCTGTATAGTTTTAGTTCATCATCATTAGCAGATAATGTATTTTCCCCATAACCCTTTGGATCAACCAGGTTAAAGTTTTTCAGATGCAAACTGTAATTTGACCCTTTTAATTGAAACTCTTCCATGGGAAAGATTTATGATTTAAGCAACTAGATTTAATATATTGAGTGGTAGGGGTCAAAAATATTCTGTGAACAGCTACTGCACTCTTTCCTGGAAAAACAAAACAGGTCATCTATAATTGGTGTATTACTCTAATAAGTGTTATCTTCACTTTGCCATGTTATTGCACGAGAGTTGCACTTAGCAATTTACTGCCCTTTTAAGAAATGACCAAAGAGGAGTTAACCTTGTCACTTCAGACATGCTAACATTGCTGCCGAGTGGTTATATTTCTGTACATTACTGGACTGACCTTGTTAAGAATTACATGACTACTTTTACTTCAAGGTAGTCATGCTTTCAGGCCATGCTTGTTCATCTTTCCTCAGATTAATGTGTTGCCTTGACAAGAGCCAACTGTTCCATGTAAATTCTGGAAAACTGCTGCAGTGAAACCATGTACAGGCTTACAAATATTGACGGCAATGACTGACTTCTGTAATTCTGCAGTCATCTTTTAACAAGGTGCACTTCATATAGGGTGTAACATTATTAGCTCCAATAAAGTGGAAAGGAATTGGTTGTGGGGTTGTTTGGACTATTTCTAGGCCTTTTTAAGCTACAGTTACATTCTCAATCTCCACAAGGGTTTAAAACCATTGCACTGCATTTCCAGTACCTGCATTGGTCTTTCTTGGGTTGTGTCTGTTTTTGAAACCTTGTAATCTAGTAAAAATAAATCAGTCACTGACATTTGTTTGATTTATTAGCAGTTTTAGCATTTACCTGATGTAGGCTCAAAAGATAATGGTTCCAATTTTAACCTGCTCCAGCTGGTGCAATGATGGTTTTGCCTCGTGCAGCAACATTTGGCACCATCATCCGTGGAAAAGTTCTATTTATTTCCTGAAATGTGGTTAGCATTAGTAAATACTCTGATGTAAGGAGCAGGTCTTTTTGTATATATTTAAAGAAAAATACTGCAAAATGTTGGATGGGTGTCGGGTGAAAAGAATTAGATGAACGTTTGTACAGAGACAGTCCTTTATCTCGCCTGGCACAACCAGTGGCCAACGTTTGTTCGCATGAAATAGGTTGGATCATGCAGAGCAATAATTTACACGCAGCTTTTGAGCACCTTAAAACCTCAATTGATCGCAAGTTGACTAGATTTACCCACATCTTTGCACAGTCATTGCACAAAGCTAAGGTTAAAATGGTGCCCACTATCTGAACATATTGTTTATATAGAAACTGAGGGAGATACTTTGTTTCTGTTAATGCGTGTAAGAAGTTAACTAACTAAGAAAGAGCAAAATATATGGATAGTCCCTTTAACGGGATATAATGAGCCTTTAATTCCAATTTTATTTGCCAAACTGAATACAAAAAGCTATGCTTTGCATTACTTTTATACAAGAAAACACAAATTCAATATCAATCAAAGATTAGCATGAAATTGTATCTTGATCAATTCAAAATTGAGCTCCTTTTGAAATTTAAAAAGTGAAAAAAAAAACGAAATGGCAGTGTCTCTTCAAGGGAAGTGTCAGATACAAGGTTCTTTCCCTCACCCCTTTTCTTTTGTAGGTTAAGTTTATGAAAACACTGCAAGAGTTATGTTTCTGCTGCTTTTTGTAAATTATTTGCCTCGAAACACTTTGTTAATTCTGGTTCTTAATAAATACATACTGTACAGCTTCATAGTAGACTGCTTCACTATGTATACTGGGGTTTTAAAGATTTTAAAAAATGCAGTTTTGATGCTGTTGTAAACAGTTGCATAATTGTAACATTCCTTTGTTCTGTGACCAAATGCTTCCCATGTTGCTCACATGACCAGGCTTATAAAGTCTTTTTGAGACCTATTCTGTGGCATTTAGTTTGTGTGTTATATCTTAACCAATTCATAATAAATTGCTGCTTTCTACCTACCTGAGGTTCTCTGGAAGTGTTACGGTCCCTTTAAGGTTAGGACCACTCTGTTTTATTTATCATTATAGACATCATCAAAAAAAATTGCTCGTGATAAAAGTTCAGTTTTTACCCAACTTAGATTCTGTGCACTGACATAGAGAATGTAACTAACCACGTTATTAATGCACATGAAAGGTACTTTCTGCATCCAATCACCACCCCTTAATTAATGTTTATTGTTTAAATTAATAATTGACACCTACATCATGTACAGTGCTTTGTTTCCAAAATGGGGTGAGCTGTGAATTATAAATAAGTTGGCTTAAAACTCAAGTTGAAAAACTCCTCCTGTACCAATATAGATGAAGAAAGGGAATTTTGTCACTGATAAATGGCTCAATTTCACCCCGCAGGAAGTTGACAAAATGATGCACATTGAACAATTGTAATAATTTTCGTTCTCATTGTTCAAGTGACAGAGAACCTAAACTGAGTAATGCTTCATCCTATGAAAAGGAAAATTATCTAAAATATAGAGCAATTACTTCATTTAAGGTTTTCAATAAAGCACAAAAGCAATCTTTTAATTGACTTCACAAATACTTTTTCTAACATGAGGGAAAATGCTGTAGATTTATGGGTGGCATGGTGGCACAGTGGTTAGCACTACTTTCTCACAGTGGCAGGGACCTGCGTTTAATTCCAGTTTTGGCTGACTGTGTGGAGTTTGCACATTCTCTCCTTGCCTGCATGGGTTTCCTCCAGGTGCTCCGGTTGTGTAGGTTAGGTGGATTGGCCATGCTAAATTGCCCCTTAGTTCTACAAGATATATAAGTTAGGGGGAATTAGCAGGGTCCCACATGGCAGACTGACACAAAAACTAAAATCACATGGGATTCACGGTGGGCTGGTTAGATGGATACAGAACTGGCTTGGTTATGGAAGACCAAGAGTAGCAGTGGGTGTTTTTCAGAATGGGAATCTGTAGCTAGTGGTATTTCACAGGGATCAGTGCTGGGAGCTCTGTTGTTTGTAGTATATATAAATGATCAGGCGGAAAATGTGGGCAGTCTAATTAGTAAGATTGTGGATGCCACAAAGATTAGTGGAGTTGTTGATAGTGCCAAGGATTCTCAAAGGACACAACAGCATATACATAGATTGGAGCCTTGGGCACAGAATTGACAGATGGCGTTTAATCTGGACAAATACAAGGTGATGCATTTTGGAGGATCAAATTTAGGTGTGAATTATACTGTAAATGGCAGACCATTAGGAACATTAACATACAGAGGGATCTGGGCATGAAGGTCCATAGTTTCCTAAAAATGGCAACATGGGTGGCCAAAGTGATTAAGAAAGCATATGGCATACTTGCCTTCATCAGCCAGGGCATTGAGTACAAGAGTTGGGAAATCATGTTGCAGCTATATAAAGCCTTGGCTAGGCCGCATTTGGAGTATTATGTGCAGTTCTGATCACCACACTACCAGAAAGACATGGAAGCTTTGGAAAGAGTGTAAAGAAGGTTTGCCAGGATATTAGCTGGTCCCAAGTGTGTTGGTCTTGAGGAGAACTGGAATAAATTAGGATTGTTTTCACTGGAAAGACAGAGGCTGAGGGAAGACCTGATAGAGGTCTACAAAATTATGAGCGACGTAGACATGGTGGATAGAGGCTTTTTCCAAGGCTGCAAGTGTCAATTACAGGGGAGCGTCACAGATTCTAGGTGAGAGGGGGCAAGTTTAAGAGGCAAAAGCAGAAAATGCTGGAAAATCTCAGCAGGTCTGATAGCATCTGTGGAGCGATAATAGAATGAACGTTTTGAGTCTGGATGACCCTTTGTCAGAGTCGGAGGAAAAAAAGTTTCTTGTCAATGCGTCGGATAAAGTGAAGAATGAAGTAAAACTGAGGGCCAGATTAGCTTTGAGAAAGAGTGAGTCAGTAACTGGAGAGAGATAGCAAGGGTGTACATATGACGGCGCCTGGTATTAAGTATGGATCTCGGGATATGGTGAGGAAAGAAGTCTGAGGAGCATTGTATGTCCTGGAGATGTCAGTAATCCTGGGTGGATTTAAAAGATGAGGGATGAAACTTCATTTGGAATAGATGTGGCGTGAGTTGGAGACGGAGACAGTCGCTAAGGAAGGAAATGTGGCTGTGAAAGTGAGTTCTGGTTAACACCGTGACAAATACCAGGTGGGAAATGGAAAGCAGTGACAGTGTGCAGGGTGAATGAGACAAGCAGACATTCTGTCGGAGAGAAGAGCAGCACTTCTTCAGCGAAGGTGATCCTGGAAGAGAAGTGGTAGAGAGCTAAGAACTAAGCTAAAAGCAAATTACTGCAGATGCCAGAATCTGAAACAAACGCAGAAAATGCTGGAAAATCTCAGCAGATCTGACAGCATCTGTGGAGAGAGAATAGGGCCTATGTTTCGAGTCTGAGTGACCCTTTGTCAGAGTGCAGTTTAAGTTCAAAGTTCAAGGGAAATGTCCAGGGAACAGTTTTTTCATGCAGAGAATGGTGAGTGACTGGAATGCACTGCCAGAGGAGCCATCACTGTGTCAACATTTAAGAAGCATCTGGATGATTGCATGAATAGGGAGGAAATAAAGGAATACAGACCAAGTAAGGGCAGAAGGACTTTTTCAGTTTAGTTGAGACATCATGATCGGCACAGGCTTGGAGGGCCGCAGGGCTGTTCCTGTGCTGTATTTTTCTTTGTTCTTTGTTCTAAATACATGAAGTTGTGGAGTAAGCCTGGGTAAGATGCTCTGCTGGAGAGTCAGTGCAGGCTCGATGGGCCAATTGGCCTCCTTGTGCACTGTAGGGATTCTAAGTTTCTATGATAGGTGGCACGACCTGGGTTCAATTCCAGACTCGGATCACTGTCTGTGTGGAGTTTGCACATTCTCCCCATATCTGTGTGGATTTTTCTGGGTGCTCCAGTTTCCTCCCACAGTCCAAAGATGTGTGGGTTAGGTATATTGGCCATGGTAAATTGTCTATTAACATCAGGGGGATTAGTAGGGTAAATACTTGGGATTACAGGGATGGGGCCTGGGTAGGATTGTTGTCAGTGGAGACTCGATGGGCCAAATGGCCACCTTCTACTCTGCAGGGATGCTATGCAGTGATTTTAAAATATACAGTCAAATCCAGCGGTGAAATTTTACGCCAGTGAGATTTTTTAGTCCTGCAGAAATCAATGGATTTTTGAATGGCTTGCCGTATTACATTGCCCCGGCCGAACTGCAGCCTTAAAATTTCACTCAAGCGGTCTGAGGTTAACTGAACTGGGGCCCACAGCTGTTTGCATTCCCTAGCCCGAGTCTAACTTCAATGTACTATAAAAGTTGGAGCCTGTAATCATTTCATCTTGTTCATACAAAAGCCATGTAAAACTGTTGGGCCTAAACTCTCAGCTTAATGTCATCATACACATATGCATTGCAAGAAAATACTTATTTTGTCTCCTTTCATAACCCCTTTCATCGAAAACACACACTCAGAAAGAAACAAATTAAAAAGCTTCGGCACATTAGTCACATAACTGGAAGAGCATAACTGCAGCACAGAGAATAAAAATCACCTGAAATTAAAGTAGCAGAACTACCAGCTAAAGCATCAGGACCAACATATGGAAAAGCCACCAGGCCTGGAGGGAGTTACAGAGGCTGATGTGAAAGACACAGCCACTGAATTTGCTCAATATCTCCAGGCACAACATCCATGAAATGTACCAGTAGAAAATAATGTCAATATTAAATCCTGCCAGTGCAGTTGCCAGATCAGATGTGGTACATGAGATCCTGTCAGAAACCCTGTTATATACTCTCTTGATGTGATGCTGAGGGCCATAATTTACACAGCTAAATTATACCCCCTGTCCACAAGAGAACTAACTGTAGAGCCAGCTCTCAACGGACAGCAGAAGAATTCAAGCAGCTGCTTCGTATTTGCTCCCTATCAGCAAATCTTGAGTTCAGCGACTGAGTTTCATTTGGGTGCGGAGGCACATTTCACTCCGCAAAAGGCCTCATTGATTCCTTTGGGGGAAATCTGATTTTTCTCCAGGTACCCGATCCCATGTCATTTTCCTTTGGCCTTTTTTGCAGCTTGGGAATGTCAAGTGTGCAAAACTCACGCTAAGCTACACTTCCCCATTTTTACTGAGGGAATGAAGATCAGATTTCCTCACACAAAGGCCACTTTTGTGATGGGGGGTTTTGGAAGCATACTAGGATTGGGCGGCATGATGGCACAGTGATTAGCACTGCTGCCTCATAACACCAGGGACCCAGGTTCAATTCCCAGCTTGGGTCACTGTCTGTGTTCTCCCCATGCCTGAGTGAGTTTCCTCCCTCGCTCCAAAAATGTGCGGATTAGATGGATTGGTTATGCTAAGTTGCCCCTTAGTGTCCACAGATGTGCGAGTTAGGTGGATTGGCCATGTAACAGAGCAGGATTACAGGGATAGGAGGGAGGGGTCTGGGTAAGATGCTCTTCTGGAGAGTCAGTGCAGACTCAGTAGGCCAAATAGCCTCCTTCTGCATTGTGGGGGATTCTATTTCCATGGCTTGAGCGTTCATGAAGAAAATAGAGAGCATGCTAAGGAATTTGGAACGTTCTGGAAAGTAAGTGTAAAATGTTTTCACTATTAGGTGCTGTATTGTAATGTGGATGTGTTCTTAATGCAGTGATTCATCATGGGGGATCTGTCCGGGAATACTAAGTTGTCCCTTACGTTGAGTAGCATTGTATACTTGTCGGCAGAAAATGGAAACACAGCCCCTTCCCCTGAACTGTCACCCACAGACTCCCAACACTTCCACTGCGTCCTCTGCCACCTAAGTCAGAAAACGTTTGACTTTGCCGGCAAATTAGCTTCCTCCGTACACTTGCCACCAGTAAAAGCTCTGCATTGTGTGCAGGGATTGTGCACCATCTAGTGGACAGGCTGAATATTGAAAGACCCAATGGCATTGTTGTCAGCAGTTGATCTGTCTTGAAGTGTGGTGATTCGTAAATGTTAATTCACCTTCTCGATGCCAATACCTATCAAACTCTTCTGATTTGAAATCAAAAGCAAAAGATTGCGAACTCCAGCAACCTGAAATAAAACCCAGAAAATGATGGAATTAATCAGCAGGTTAGACAGCTGCTATGGAGAGTGAGAAATGATGTGGAGATGCCAGCGTTGGACTGGGGTAAACATAGTAAGAAGTCTCACAACACCAGGTTAAAGTCCAATAAGTTTACGTGGTAGCACAAGCCACTAGCTTGTGGAACGCTGCTCCTTCATCAGGTGAGTGGGATTTCAGTTCACAAACAGGGCATATAAAGGCACAAACTCAATTTACAAAATAATGGTTGGAATTCCATTATTTGGAAGAGGGGGAGCTGGAGGAAGAGTGGTGGGAGGGAAGAAGTAGTGGGAATGTGCAGTTGACCAAGCTGTCATGGACAAAAAGATAAAGGGATGGTGAATGCTGGTGATAACGGCTGAGAATGGTGCTAACAGCAGCCCAAGAAGAGATTGGAATGTGTAAAGAGGTAGAACTAGGGTGCAGTTTGTCAAAGGACAACCTGAGGAATGTGGCAGAAGCCCTATTGGGGTTAGGGGGTGCGATGAGAAACAAGATGAGACCTAGAAGTGGAGTGGACAAATGAAACGATGGAAGAAATTAAAATAGAAGTATATAATAAGAATATGAAATAACAAAACTGAGTTAAGAAAATAAAAAGAAATGAAATAAAGTAAATAAATGTAAATGAGGTGAAGTTGGAGGAGAGAGTTCATGGTCTGAAGTTGTGGAACTCAATGTTCAGTCCAGAAGTCTGTAAAATGCCTAATCAGAAGATGAGGGGCTGTCCCTCCCGTTTGTATTGGGCTTTACTGGAACATTGCAACAGGCTAAGGACAAACATGTGGATATTGCAGCAGGATAGTGTGCTGAAATGGCAAGTGACAGGAAGCTCTGGATGTTGCTTGTGAATGGACCAAAGATCTTCACCAAGGTGAGTATTGTTAGTGTTGGGAATGGAACTCTTCTTATTTCAGGTATTCAATGAGGTTTCGATTACTTTCTTGTTGGGTATGTCAGCTAGATGAAGAGGAGAGATCCTGTCATTCTGTCCTTACAATGTGCACCCAAGCTTCAACCTCAACAGAGCCACCAATGTTTCCATTTCCCATCCTGTGGCCTTTCTGTGGGACTTTGAAACGACCTCTGGAATGGACAAACAAGTCACTCAGTTTAAAGGCAATTTGGGATGGGAAATAACACTGCCAGTGATACCTATAGCCTATGAATGATTAAAAGAACTTAAAGGGGCGACACAGAAACTTTCAGATACATGATCAGACAGCTCAGAGGAAATATTATTGGCAATCCTACTTTATAGTGCCAATATTCATTCATTGTCACTGGGTCAAAATCCTGGCATTACCTCCCTAACAGTTACTGTGGGTGTACCTACACCAAAGAGACTGCAGAAATTCAAGAAGATGGCTCACCACTACCTTCTTAAAGGCAATTAGGGATGGGCAACAAATGCTGGCTGAACCAGCAATGGCCACATTGCATGAATTAATACAAAAATTGTGAAATATCTGACACTGCATTTTTTAGATAGCTTAATTTTGACCTATGCCAGCTATATGGAGCTTGTAAAGTAGCTTCTAAAAGACTTTATTCTGCGTATTACTGATCTGGTGATCCTATGTTAGAAGTTGTGTGATTGAATGCTAGAATGTGAGTTTATAGAATGTGTGACTGTTCTAAGCAAGCACATCTACAGTATATATCGCCAGCTTGAATCTCTCCAGCTCAGAGTTATAGGGAAGGGCGAAGAGTTTCTAAACAGTTTTATTCAGAATATAATCACAACCCAAGGAAAAACGCAAGTTGATAGGGAGCTAGGTAGCAGGGATTTAAGACAAGTTGAGAAGGAAGTCATGGGAACATAGGAATTAGGAGCTGGCAAGGCAAATCAGCCCTTCAAATCCACTCAACCATTTAACATGATCATGGCTGGTCTTATTCTAGCCTCATGTCCAATTTCCTACCTATTCCCCACAGTCCCTTATCCCTCTTTTCATCAGTAACATCAGGTCTGTTGGCACCAGTCCAGTCCAACCAGTACAATGTACTCAGTACCTCTGAGCACAAAGACTGCATGAAGGGCAGCCACAGTACAGACAAAGCCATCTTGGCTCAGAAGACTCTCTGGGATATCAGGGGATGGGGCTGGAGAGCAGAATAGAAATGTGACAGTTAGAGGGGAGTAGGTAACTCTGAGACAGATTTAGTCTTCTGCAACCAAGAATAAAAGGCCTCATAATTGTGTTACATATGGCAACTGGAGAGGAACTTGGAAAGGTAGGGAGAAAGTCCAGTTAGTGTGATCCTTGTTTGAACAAATGCCAGGAGGAACAGGGAGGAGGCCCTGCTGAAAGTGTACCAGGAGTTAGGCTCTAATTTTAAAAGTGCAATAATCTGAGGACCCGGGATCTTGAGGAGCCTGTAGTTACCCAATGCTTTCTCCATGCCAACATCTCAGCCAATCAGAGTCAACTTGCCAACCAATCAGCACCCTTTTCTCTTGCAGCACAAATTGTTGTGATTGTTTGAAATTTGGCATTCTTGTGTTTATTTTGACAAGCACAAGGCAGAAATCTTCAGCGACATTTTTCTCTTTTCAACAACATTCTGTATTACCAAACGGCAATGTCTCAAGTGTATTGTCCAAACCATGTGCAAGTTGTCACAGGAACAGACAAACCAGGATGATTAGCATATAGCTAAAGGACTTGTGTGGAAAAGAGGTGGTACCTTTCCATGGGAATCAGGCATGAAATCCCAGTTCTGGAATAAGAGGGAACTATATCAATGGGATGTGCTTCACCTGAACTGGGAACTTTTCCTGCCAATGTGGACAATGACATCTGTCTGTTTACCCTCCCGTTTCAGAATGCCTCATCTGAGGGACATCCATGACCCTGGCACTAGGGAGGCAACATACCATCCTGGAGTCTGACTCACGGCCACAGAAGCGCTTATCTGTACCCCTCGCTATCGAATCGCCAATTATTATTACTCTACTATGTTTTGTACTTCCGCTCTGTACAGCACAGAGGGGAAGTACTGTTCTGGTTGCTGCTGCTGCTATCACCTGCAGCACAGTGGATAGCACTGCTGCCTCACAGGGACCCAGGTTTGATTCCTGGCTTGGGTCACTTGTCTGTGTGGAGTCCCTTGTGCCTGCATGAGTTTGCTCCGGATGTTCCGGTTTCCTCCCTCACTCCAAAGATGGGCAGGTTAGGTGGATTGGCCATGCTAAATTCTCCCTCAGTGTACCCAAACAGGCACTGGAGTATGGTGACTAGGGGTTTTTCATAGTAACTTCATTGCAGTGTAAATGCAAACCTACTTGTGACTAATAAATAAACTGATGGGCCAACCCTTCATCAGTATCCAAAACTGAATACTTGTTTGAAAAGGGGACTCCTGCGCTGACTGCCTGCCCCATGAAGCAGTCACCCATCTATTTTCCTGTACCTTGGATGTGACCACATCTCTATAACTTCTATCTATGAAGTTCTCAGCTATTTTGTGCCCCTTAGTGCCTCCAACTGCTGCACAAACCGATCTATTTGTTCGATGAGCAGCTGAAGCTGGCTACACTTCCTGCAGATGTTATTTTCAGGCTTACTTCAGCATTCATGATTGCCCACATCTCACAGTTGGAACACACAACCCCACCAACTATCCTCTATTTAACTACCTAAAAATGAGTTCGCTAAGAAGTCTCACAACACCAGGTTAAAGTCTAACAGGTTCATTTGGAATCATGAGCTTTTGGAGCGCTGCTCCTTTATCAGGTGAGTGTGCTGTGCCCAACCCAGTCCAACGTGGCATCTCCACATCATGGCTAACATAAAAATGAGTTTTACTTTCTAACAGATAGGCCCCCTAACTTACAATCTGTACCACTCTATACTAACCAGAACTAAAATTCAATTTTTAGAACATAAAGCTATACCTCTAAAACATGTGGAGTTGTGTTTTGCAGACCTCTCCCCCACTCCAAGCATTGCTGTTTTTTCAGTGCCGGTGGTGGCGGGGTGGGGATGTAAATTATAAGGAGTGGCACACCCACCACGTTCCCACTCAGCCCTCTAAAATACGATAGCTGGGCGGACACTGAAATTGGCAATATGTCTGCCATACTTAATTAAATAATTTAGGGTCAACTGAACTTGTTAACAAGTTAAATGACCCATATAACATCCAGATCACACCATTATATGGTTGGCAATGTACAAGAACAAGCCATTTTAAATAAAATTTTTGCAATGGCAGAAAGAAAGGCAGGATAGATCATTACTAGCTGTGGATGTGGCGGGAGGGGGATGTTCTATGCACATTGGGGGCTTCCCCCAACCCAAGATGTTACTCCCCTTTGCCTGACCCCCAAAATGCACAATCCTGCCCCTACGCCAAGCTAGCCGGACAAGATACTGAACTCAGCTGGATTCAGATCCCAAGTCTACCTTTCCTGTTGGCCTACATGCTGTCTCAGTGGAGTTACTACTTAGATCTGGTGTTGATGGGACTGCTGGAGCTACTGGCTAATGGGAATTCCTCCTACTGAGGGGTGGAGATCGCACTCTCAACCTGTTTAACCCATTCACTATGGCTATGGATCAGCCTTCTTTGCAATGCATCAGCTGGTGGCCAATTCTTGTAATGAGGAGCGGGCAGTCCACACTACCCCCACCACCTCACAAAATCCAGCCAATTAGGCATAAGCGACTATACAGAATCATTGAATCCCTACAGTGCAAAGGAGGCCATTTAGCCCATTGAGCCTGCACCAACTCTCCAACAATAATCCCACCGAGACCCTATCCCTGTAACCCCATGTATTTACCCTGCTAATCCCCCTAACCTACACACCTTGGCACATGAAGGGGCAAATTAGTGTGGCCAATCCACCTAACCAGCACAGCTTTGGACTGTAGAAGGAAACCCATGCACCTGGTGGAAGCTCATGCAAATACAGGGAGAACATGCAAACTCCACACAGTCACCCAAGGCCGGAATTGAACTCTGGCAATGTGAGACAGCTATGCTAACCACTGTACCAGCTGCAAAATATCATAAATATTTTATATATATAAATAATTTGTTGGACAAGTGAATTAGTCACATCTCTGGTTGATCATGATTTCAGCATGATTAATTGGTGCAACTGTAGTAGTTCACACTTTTACCTCAGCACTAACAATGATGTTAAACAAAGTGAGTCTGGGGAAAGGAACTGGGGGAGAAATGGAAAATTATTATTAAAATTACACTTAGTAATGTTACTTTATACTTAAATGTTGCAAAGTGTATTTACCATCTTGGGAGATGGTAAATATTTTAATGAATGTAAAAACTTTCAATCCACATTATATCCACTAGATGGCAGCCTCTTGCATCCAAACACATGGTGGACTTTGCACTTCAAGTCCCAGATACCTAATCAAAATACTTTTTGATAAATCTTTTTAATTAAACTAACCCTTAAAATCCTTAAATTAGCTTCACTAGCGTAGTTCAAACGAAAGAACGCCTGCTTAAGTGAGCTGACCCAGCGTTTTCTTGCAGATTCAGTTCTTTGCAATGCAGCCACACACTAGCATTCAGAAAAAAGTGTTCCCCATTGCTTACATTCAATTAATATTCATAATGTAACCAGCAAATAGTGAGCATATTAGGTGTGCCTTTGATTCAAAGTTAAAACAAATAGTAACTGTGACTCAACTATTGCTGTTAGACTGGCGTAATTTCCCTTCACTTGTCATTTGAATGAAAATTTACTTCTAACATTTAATTCATGGAATCATGGAATCCCTACAGCACAGAAGGAGGCTATTCAGCCCATCGAGTCTGCACCAACAACAAGCCCAACCAGGTCCTATACCTGTTAACCCCACATGTTTACCCTGTTAATCCACGCATCCCAAGGCACTAAGGGGCAATTTAGCATAGCCAATGCACCTAACCCACACATTTTTGGACTGTGGAGGAAACCGGAGCACCCGAAGGAATCCCATGCAGACATGGGGAGAACATGCAGACTCCACACAGACAGTGACCTAATCAGGGA
Organism: Carcharhinus amblyrhynchos; assembly: GCF_965287045.1. NCBI lineage: Eukaryota > Metazoa > Chordata > Chondrichthyes > Carcharhiniformes > Carcharhinidae > Carcharhinus > Carcharhinus amblyrhynchos. The sequence continues at coordinate 46,170,221 of NC_137336.1, forward strand.
ATTGAACCTAGGTCCCTGGAGCTGTGAGGCAGTAGTGCTAACTACTGTGCCACTGTGCCAAAATATATTCCCATTATCCCCTCTTGAGAATTAATTATTATTAATTATCATGAGGGGATAATGAGAATAAATTATTTTTGCACAGCACCTGTAAAGAGGCACCATTCTCAGTAGAACTGTGAAATGAGAGTGAGAGATACATATAAATCACTTCACCTTTTCAAATTAGAGGAATCTTTCTCATCATTAAAATTAGTAAATACGTTGTTAACTTGGGAGTGGTAGTTTACAGTAGATTAATGTTCAGTGAATCAGTTCATCTATGAGTTAGAATTCTCAACTGTTCATTAAGGTGGATCATTGAAACAAGCAGCCAGGCACACTGACAGGAACTGATTTATAATGACGTGTCTGAATGGGAGAGCAATTTTCCTCCCATGGGGATTGCTGCAGTGTTGCAATTGTTCCAGTAATTCATGGGAATATGTAATTTAAATGGATATGGCCTTGAAATCTTTAGAGATATTGTACAAGACACATGAGAAAACCATGGCAATTCTGCTAGTGTGACCAAGTAAATCTAAAGGTCACATACCGTGGTCTTACATACATGAAACGGCACAATTATTTCTGGGGCATTTATGAAGCTTTGCATGTCCAAAACCTTCATTTCTTTCGTAACCTTTATTAACTAGAACAAATTGTTCTAAATGCAAAAAGAAAGCATATTACCAGGACTTCGCACAGATCTTAATATGGAACAAGATACACAAGAGTGTTCACCACAGTATTTTCATGAGATGTAAGACCTCCTTACTGAAATCAAATCTCCTGATGCTTTGGCTTTTCCCATCCTGGCTGAGCTAAGCTTAGACTGCTTTTGAGCCTTATTTTAGCTACATCAGTCTTACCATTGCTATTGAAGAAATAGAATAACATGCTCATTATATGGTTAAGGTCCTTTGTCTTAAAGTTAGGGGTGGGTCTTTTTAGTGGTTTGTATCTCTGCAATTAAACTTCTGCTGGAAGCACTTTTCTTTAAACAGATAGCTTTGCATAAAATTGTAATTATGAGATTGTAATGTTATATATCAAAATCAAAAGATTACTTGTCTTTATTTTCCTTTATTTGGGGCCTTAAACTATTTCAAAGAAATCTCAAGATAGCTTGCAACGAGGAAGACCATTCAGTCCTGTACAGTTACTCCCATTGCAACATTTAATTGTTTCTTAAGTGATCCCAAGGCCTTTTCTCTCCATCCCTCTTTGCCATCTGTTGATCAGTCTTTGTTCTTGTTTCTCTGGAGAACAGTGAATCTATGAAACAGGGTAATCCCTCACACAATGAATGCTGAAATACTGTACCCATTGAACAAGAACCCGACCTGGAGTATGCCTGGAGTGAAAATCAACTTGGTCAAGACTTGATGTAGATCAGGACTGATGTAATTCCCTGGCCTAATTTCGATTAAGTGGATTGGAGAGAAGGATTCCTGTTTTTGTACCCTATTTAGTCTGGATTTCTATAAAAGCAAATTACTGTGGATACTGGAATCTGGAACTAAAACAGAAAATGCTGGAAAATCTCAGCAGGTCTGGCAGCATCTGTAAGGAGAGAAAAGAGCTGATGTTTTGAGTAATTTGAATAATAGATTTTCCAGAATTTTCTCTTTTGGTTCTAGTCTGGACTTCTCTCTGATTTATTGCTTCCCCAAGATGACACTTGGCTCTGGATATCTGTATAGTTCATGAATGGTGATGCAAAAGTACTTTACAACCTTTAGGGAAGAAAATCTGCCATCACTACCTGGTCTGGTTTACATGTGACTCCTGCTGCACAATATGGTTGTCTTTCAGTGGTACCAAACCCATTGCAGAGAAGTTGAAAGGGAATAAAACTGAACACATCACCAGCCATAGACCTAGGCAGTGGAAATGGTAATGGCACACTAAGCCCTGTTGACGTTGCAAAGTTCCCCTTACTAAAATCAGAAGGCTTGTGTCAAAAATTGGAGCACTGTCCCACAGATTAGTCAAGCAACAGCCTTGATCTGATAATACCCATGGAATCAGACCTTACAACCAAATTCCTAGACTGTACCTTCACCATTAGTAAGTTTGCAGATGACACCGAGAATAGTGGCATAGTGGACAATGAAGAAGGTTATTCGGATTGCAATGAGATCTTGATCAATTGGGTCAGTGGGCTGACAAATGGCAGGTGGAGTTCAGTTTAGATAAATCTAAGGTGAACCCTTTTGGTAGATTGAACCAGAGTAGGACTTATTCCGTTAATGGTAGGACACTGGGGAGAATTACAGAATATCTAGGGTTCTAGGGTATTACAGAATATCTAAGATATCTAGGGTGCAGCTTCACCGCTTCTTGAAAGTAGAGGCAGCTACAATTTTGTCTTTTAGAACATAGAACATTACAGTGCAGAACAGGCCCTTCGGCCCACGATGTTGCACCAACCAGTTAAAAAAGCAATGACCCTCTAACCTAAACCAATTCCTTTCCATCCATAAACCTATCCACGGATCTCTTAAACGCCCCCAAACTAGGCGCATCTACAACTGCAGCAGGCAGGGCATTCCAATCCCTCACCACCCTCTGGGTAAAGAACCTACCCCTGACATCTGTCCTATATCTACCACCCCTTAATTTAAAGCTATGCCCCCTCGTGCTAGCTTTCTCCATCCGAGGAAAAAGGCTATCACTGCCCACCCTATCTAAACCTCTAATCATCTTATATGTTTCAATAAGGTCCCCTCTTAGCCGCCTTCTTTCTAACGAAAACAACCCCAAATCCCTCAGTCTCTCCTCATAGAACCTTCCCTCCATACCAGGCAACATCCTGGTAAACATCCTCTGCACCCTCTCCAATGCCTCCACATCCTTCCTATAATGTGGGGACCAGAACTGCACACAATACTCCAAGTGCGGACACACCAGAGTTTTGTACAGTTGCAACATGACGTTGCGGCTCCTAAATTCAATCCCCCTACCAATAAACGCCAAGACACCGTATGCCTTCCTAACTACCTTATCTACTTGATTCCCAACTTTCAGGGATCTATGTACACATACACCTAGATCCCTCTGTTCATCAACACTATTCAGAGTCCTACCGTTAGCCCTATACTCTACACATCTGTTATTCCTGCCAAAGTGAATTACCTCACACGTTTCCGCATTAAACTCCATCTGCCACCTCTCGGCCCAGCTCTGCAACTTGTCCAAGTCTCTCTGTAAACTATGACACCCCTCTTCACTATCTACCACTCCTCCGACTTTGGTGTCATCAGCAAATTTACTGATCCACCCAACTATACCCTCATCCAGATCATTTATAAAAATTACAAACAGCAGTGGCCCCAGAACAGATCCCTGAGGCACACCACTCGTAACCGAACTCCATGACGAATACTTTCCATCAACCACCACCCTCTGTCTCCTATCTGCTAGCCAATTCCTGATCCAATTAACTAAATCACCCCTAATCCCATACATCTGCATTTTCTGCAGAAGCCTTCCATGGTGAACCTTATCAAACGCCTTACTAAAGTCCATATATACCACATCAACTGCCTTACCCCCATCCACCTCTTTGGTCACTTTCTCAAAAAACTCAATAAGGTTAGTAAGGCACGACCTACCCTTCACAAAACCTTTAAAAAGCATTTAGACAGTTACATGGGTAAGATGGGTATAGAGACATATGGGCCAAATGTGGGCAATTGGGACTAGCTTAGGGGTTTAAAAAAAAGGGCATGGACACGTTAGGCCGAAGGGCCTGTTTCCATGCTGTAAACCTCTATGACTCTAATTCTGGGTATGGACTGACCGAAGGTGGTGAACTGGAGAAATCTCACTCCTTTCCAAAATCTTTGCCAGAAACATTCTGAATCAGTTAGTGCAAATCTTGACTCGGATCTGTTGTCAGATAGTCAATGCATTTTCAGAAAAGGTGGAAAAACCCCTGGTATGGGGCTGAATAAGAAATGTGCTCTGCTGTCAGGGGAAGATTTTGCATTAGGAGCAGGCTGCCTTCTGACTTCCAGGTCCATTGTTGAAATGTGCCCACAAAGCACTAATTGGACCACTAAACATCAAAAAAATGGGTTTGAGCCCTTTATGAGGTGAGCATCCTGGCGAATCATTGTTGGAGGATGGGATGTCTGAGGGCATAGCTAGTTATTTAAAGGACCCCCAGGCATGGCGCAGTGTCTGGGAACCCAGAAAATGTTGTGATTCATCATAGCTGTGAAGTTCACTGGGACTTCAGAGATTTGCAGGCTTTTAAGATAAATCATAGAATCTACAGTGCAGAAGGGCATTTGGCCCTTCAAGACTGAATCCCACCCAGGTACTGTTCTATCCCCATAACCCCATATGTTTACCCTCATGATCCCCCTGACATTAAGGGGCAAATTATCATGCCAATCAATCTAACCGCACATCTTTGGACTGTTGGAGGAAACCGGAGCATCTGGAGGAAACCCACATAGACACGGGGAGAATGTGCAAACTCCACACACACAGTCACCCAAGGCCAGAATTGAATCCAGGTGCCTGGCACTATAAGAAAACAGTGCTAACCACTGTGCCACCATGTCACCCCTATGAGTGCGCATTTTTGAGAGATCTGGTGGACGATTTTCTGGCCCCATGTGCTCATGCGCAGATTGCACTGGAACCGTGAAGGGTCAGAGAATCACAGGGAAGGGGCCTAGTGCTTTTAGTGCCAACGAGAACCCCCTTTGAGATTCTTCCTGCACCCCGGTGTAAGGGCGACAGCACCAGAGTACAATTTCGGCCTCAGGTGACAACCTGGGTGGAGTTTGCACATTCTCCCCATATCTGCGTGAGTTTCTCCCAGGTGCTCTGGTTTTCTCCCGTAGTCCAAAAATGTGCAGGTTAGGTGAATTGGCCATGCTAACTTGCCCTTATTGTTAGGGGGATTAACAGGGTAAATATGTGGGGTTACAGGGATAGGGCCTGGGTGGGATTGTTGTCAATGCAGGCTTGATGGGCTGAATAGTCTCCTTCTGCATTGTAGGGATTCTATGATTCTATGTAAGGGTGCCCCGATCTCTCTGAAGACAGGCTTGCTGGCGTAATTAGGTCCTGTCCCTCACGACCCGGTGCAAAACTTTGCCCCCTCCCAAGAAACGACAAAATGCAGGAAGATCGCTATCAGATTTGCAGCATAAGTCATAAAGACACAAATCTCACTGGTTGTCTCATTCTAAGTGACATTCACCAATGTCATAAGACCTGCCACTGCTGCCAGCAAGAACAGAGAATTTAGTACTTAGGAAAATCTCCATTTACTGCAGTTGGACCAGAGAATCCCTGTCACAGGTGAGCGCAAAGAATTCTGGCCTTAAGAGACTTTTTGGGAAAATTCCGTCCCCAGTGTGTCCAAATTTTGCCAATGAGCAGAGGTTGTATTCTCTTTGAAGTCGAGCAAATTTTCCGCATCTCTGATTAGAGGGGTTTACCAGTTGTTACTTGTTTCCCTCCAGTGATGTTAGGGCCATTAGAGTGAGGGCCATTAGAGCCTTGATTAAATGATGACTCTCTCAGAGCCCTCCTCCATGCAGAGTCAAACCGACGTGAGCATCTGATACCATTCGGTATCAGAGGAGAAACCCGACCAAAACACATGCTCCCTAGGATGTAGCCGTGGAGGTGGCTGTGGAGATTAGCAGTGTTGGGCTGGTGAGGTAGAGCTGGTCTCAATTACAGTAGAAACTCGATGAGGGCAGCTGGGGTGAGTAAGTCCTCAGTCTGTGTTATCTCGTATGTATGATAGAGGGTGCTCAGACAAAAGCAGAAAGAATGCGAGTTTGGTTGGGCTCCAATGCAATGATCAGCGTGATGTCAATGTGCTCTTATAACTTTGGTCCAGTTGGAGGGTGGAGGCTTGGCGCACTGGGCAGATTAGGGATATGCACTGCACCGAGGCTGCCAAACACTTTGTTAATAATGCACTGGCCTCGTTTCAACAAATAAGCTGACACCTTTGTAGGAGACCTGAATCCACAATGCCCAAGAGTGAGGCCGGACTGGTGAGGGTGTGCCAAATCTTGAGGGGATCTTAATTCTTACTGAGACAATCATCCAAATCTGTTGGCAGAGGCAGGATTGGGGGAAGACATGGGCCTGCTGAGATAGCATAGGCAGAAATAAGGAGGGCAAGTGGGATGGAGGTTTGGTACGGTGCAAAGGAATTTGTAAACATCGGTCCGAGACTGAAAACCTGGCAGCTTCATGATTGAAGCTTCAGATATTGGTACCAGTGTGTATTCTGTCTACATATTCTCATCTCTCATAAGTAATGTTGCAAAGCTCAATGACCGTGCTGATGTGGCAAGGTCTGTGATAACCACTAACCTCTTCACCTATGTTTCTCTGTCACAGGTGAAGTTTCTGCCATGGACTCTTGCCTGGATTCCATGCCACCACTCCCCTCTGAGGAGAAGGAAGAGCCCATGAAGAGTGCAGTGTCACCAGCGTAGATATTGGCACCTAGACCCACACGTGGAAATGGAGGATGCACAATCTGGAATGAGACAACCAGTTGCAAGTGGCTGGCAGGGAGGACCAAACAGTCTTAGTACCAGAGCATGAGCAGCAACTGCCCCAGTCTGGAAGTACCTCTCAGGCTTTGCTGCTGGAGGCAGCGTCTCCTCCATCCACCAGCCATTGGCACAGTCCTTGTGCAATGCTGTGGTGACCCAACATCCTCCTGCCACTCAGCAAAAGTCTTCTAATGTGGTGGGCTGCTGAAGGCCACAGCTGCACAGAGGCTGCCGGCTGAAGTCATCCAGGTCAAGGGAGGTGGCTGAACTTCAGCCTCTCTGCAGTGCAGCACTAAGCAAGGAGGAACACTGTGCTGGTGCACTTATAAACACATAAACCAAACTCCACAATAGTCATGAAGAGAAATACTCACGGGTGAGTACCTTATGCCTGTCACTAATCATTGTAAGCTTGGAAATAAATGCAGGCAGCATTGTCCCTCATTTTGATGTTTGATGCTATGTTATCGCTGTGAAACTTGACTCAGGGGATAGACAAAAGCTTTCTAATTTCAATGCAGGGCAGGATGTTTCATTTGTTAATATTTGGAAAGTGTGTCAACATGATGGTGACATGAGGTACACATTGCACATGGCTTACATGCATCTGAGGGAAGGACATTTAAAACTATTGAAACCTCTCCTTTCTTGAGGCATCCCTCGTGTCAGAGCCATCCATGCAATCACATCCATAACCTCTATCCTGAATGTCACCATGTTCCTTCACCTCATCCTTAGCCTCTGATGAATGGCCCCTATCTGTTGTGCCCTCATCATGTGGAGATGCTGGTGTTGGGACTGGGGTAAACACAGTAAGAAGTCTCACAACACCAGGTTAAAGTCCAACAGGTTTATTTGGTAGCAAACACCACTAGCTTTCGGGGCTCTGCTCCTTTATCAGGTGAGTGGGGAGTTCTGACCACAAACAGGGAATATAAAGACACACACTCAGTTTACAGAATACTGATTAAATCGTAAGTCTTTACAGATAATCAAGTCTTAAAGGTGCAGACAATGTGAGTGGAGGGAGCATTAAGCATAGATTAAAGAGATGTGTATTGTCTTCAGACAGGACAGTGAGATTTTGCAAGTCCAGGCAAGTCATGGGGGTTACAAATAGTGTGACATGAGCACAAGATCCCAGTTGAGACCATCCTCATGTGTGCGAAACTTGGCTATCAGTCTCTGCTCAGCGACTCTGCGTGAAGGCTGCCTTGGAGAACTCTTACCCAAAGATCAGAGGCCGAATGCCCATCACCACTGAAGTATTCCCCAACAGGAAGAGAACAGTTTTGCCTGGTGATTGTCGAGCAATATTCATTTATCCATTGACATAATGTTCCACACACATGAGAATGGCCTCAACTGGGATCTTGGGTTCATGTCACACTATTTGTAACCCTCATGACTTGCCTGGGCTTGCAAAGTCTCACTTACTGTCCTGTCTGAAGACAATGCACATCTCTTGCACCTATGCTTAATGCTATGTCCAATCACATTGTCTGCACCTTTAAGACTTGATTAGTTGTAAAGACTTGCATTCTAATCAGTATTCTGTAAACTGAGTGTGTGTCTTTATATGCCCTGTTTGTGATCAGAACTGCCCACTCACCTGATGAAGGGGCAGAGCCTTGACAGCTAGTGGCATTTGCTACCAAATAAACCTGTTGGACTTTAACCTGGTGTTGTGAAACTTGTTACTGTGCCCTCATCCACCAGGGATCTCTTCTTTGGATCATGAGTTTTTGGATAGGAGGTTTTGCAGACCACGACCATTATGGACACAAGAAGAAATGTACTGCAATGCCTCGCCTGATCTGTCAACTTATCCACATTTTCAACAGGCTGATGGCTCTGGTGCTTCTGTGGTTGTCATTTTATCCCCTCTCCACTTCTTTCTGTGGAACTAAAAAAAAAGTTATTAGCATCTCTTCACTGCATACCTCTTGTTACCTATTAGCCTTGTTACCTAGAAACCATCCATCGAGGGTTTTAGTCTACTGAACAGAATTAGCACCAGTGAATGTCAAAGAATGAAGGAGTTGTGGCTGCTGCCCAGGTTCCTAGCGCATAGCTGGATGATCTTTCCAATGATGCTCACAGACCAGCTCCATCTTCAATGAGTGGAAGCCCTTAGTGTTGATGAAGGGGCAGGATTATCAGCACGAGCCTTTATGGTGACATATATACAGTCAATAGCTCCCTGCACCCTGGGGAAACCCGTAACCGCCCTGATTCTGCTTGTCCAGTGTGAATGAGATATAATTTGTAGCCCCTCAGAACATAGCATCAATGAAGACCTTGATGCAGCAGTGTGCATCAAGCAGTGTGTCAGTCAATACCCTCAGGTGATGAATGACTCCAAAATGAAACAGATTGACACCAAGAATTATAGCATTCCTTTATGTATCATGGAAATAAATCTCCTTTCTAAGAACCGAAGCTTACGGAAGTTTTATTTTAATGAAGAGTGAAAATTCTTTTGCTCACGACAAACTTTAACAAGAATTTTGAGGCATTATTGGAAATGTGACTGTTGCAAATGTATTTCTAGAAAATGTTATGCTGGTACGGAAAACTTAAATAACATACTTTATCATCCTATGCCTTCTGCTGGAGATACTTTTTTTTGTGAAATGACCAAACAGCAGAGCACTTATCACTAATTACGATTTTTTTTTAAACACAGAAAGTATTTAATTAAAATGAACTATGATATGAGCCTCAGTACAGAAATCCCACCGGGTTTCCAAAAATAGTGTACAAGAAATAATTAAAACAAAAGCTGTTAAGTGTTTATTAATGTTCTACAAAATAAACCTTTGTAACAAAAAACAGTTGCAATTTGAGGAAGCTTCTTTAAAATTCAAATTGACAGTATATCATTAGTAATGTCTATTTTTTACAGTAACAGTATCTGAATTACAGACAACTGAACAGAATTATGGCATTTGCGGCATCAAGGCTAAAATCCCTTAAGTCCCACATCTTTTATTCTTGAGCTGATCTTTGCAGTTGATAAGGCATTGCTATTTCACTTAATGGTTAGGATCTCATTGCTGTTCAGTGGACCTTTACGGAGGTAATGCATGTTAAAACATAAAATGCTTTTTTTTAGCATTATTTATTTTTTGAGTAAACATGCTTATTTAAGATGAAGAATGTGACTGTTATGAAATGGAAGGTCTCCACATTGGGTCCTCTGACAACATGAAGTGCTATTAGATCATGCATGATCTTGATCAAATGCAATGCCAAACTCCGAATGGATCCAAATTCAAACTCCACAATCACTCTCTGCCCCAGTACCAACTTTCATTCCTACCTTCCCACCAACCATTTGCATTTATATAGCACCTTCAATGTGGGAAAACATCCACAGGTGCTTCACACTATCAATTATTCCCAATGATCCTAGCAAAACGTTGAATTAAATTCAAGCAACTTATTGGGTAATTCTAAGCGGTGTATTCTTCTGCATGACGATTGCTTATAAACTTTGATTCCTTCCTGATTCACTTTTCTCCCGTCCCCTTCCTTTGGGTTAACCTATATGTCAATCACTACGCAATGGTAGATGAACTGCTTTCAAGTATGTATCAATGGCTTACTGTAACTGGCTACTAGGAAGTTGATGTTGATTATGAGGAGTGCTCAACTTCCAATAGGGAAATCCTGCACTTGGCATAATTGTAAATATGTATGACTAGCTAACTAGGTGAGTGAGTTGATAATTAGCACCTACCATTTACAGTGTTTTGACTCAAGAATTTACCTCCACTTTCACTATCATCTGTATGACAAGAACTCAAAGAGAAGCATTACTCAATTCAAATCTATTTGTACAGTGAGTAGTGATTATAAAGCTGAGGATAGGTCATTCAACAAAAGACTGTAAGATTATTTGTCTTGTGGGGCAATAGGAAAAACCTCCAAGGGGATGGGCTTTTTGGTAAGTAAAGCAATTATTTTCATAGCAAAACCTTTCTGAACACTGAATTTTACCCATAAATCAAATATGTATTGTGTGATACAATTAAGGGAGATTACCTAATGATTTTACCAGGAGAAGCAATATTAACACTGATCCTGTTTTCTCCAAAACCAGTTAACAATGCAATTATAAAATACTTTCAATGATCAATGAGAGAAATCTAAGTTCTTCTGTTGTCCAATTTATTAAGAACCAAACCTTAGATGGGATATACACACTAGTTAGATTTTTCTTTTGCTTCAATGCATTCCAGGGATAGCACGTGACACGCTGTATTTGCAAGCTGGGATTTATGACTCAATTGTTTTGGCACTTAATGTAGATTTCTAGATATCAAAATGTAATATTTAATATACACCTCCTTATATGCAAACTCAAAGAAACACAGATACGGAAATTTCCCTGGTCAAGCTTCCATTCCAGTGGCATTTGGCAATGTCGCCTACTGTGTCATTAGTGATCTTTACAAACCAGTGTCAGTGTGAAGTGCATGGATAAAATATATTCACCACAATCATGTAGCAAACATTTTGAGTTGATATTTAGTGTACAATTGTAGGTGGCAATGGATTTAGATGCTTCAGATGCTGCCCGCTATAAGGCAAAAGCAAAGTTAATGAGTGGGAATAGGTGTGGGACCAGTGTAATCTCCAGTGTTGCATAAATATCATACAGATATTTTTAATAATGTTCTTTCATTGTAATCAAATCGAAGTACATTACTTCTGCATTGTGTTAGCTTAATTATTCTTTCTTGGTGTTGCATGTCAGGAGAATGTTCATGTTCCCTGGTTCAAGAGTGAGGTATTTTACTTTTCCTATTTTCAAATGCCTTTCAATTCTATTAAGAGCAGTCATGTTAACAATTTTTAAAAGCATGTTTCACATTTCAAGTCTCTTGCTCCAGAGTTTATGCTTGATACCAGTCAAGCCCTCTCAAAGCAAAAAAGCCCACTAAATGTTTGATGAAATCTATGCTACATTACAATTAATGTGTTTTAGTTATTATCTTGTAAAGACCCCATGTGGTTTACATTCATGAGGGATTAGCCAAAAGCATAACTTGTGCAACAAGAATGAATAGAGGAGTATTATTCAGTTTGAATTCTGTTCATCATTGTTCTCAGTACACTCTTTGTAACAGTGAATGCGTTTCAATATCAAACCTATTAGCAAACCCTCCTGATTATTAAAGAATAAAATCAATAGCTAATTGGATTGAAGTGTCTTCTATCCACTTATCTTTCAAACATAATAACTCCTAGCTTTCGAGGTATTGGAAGTATACCAACAATATAACTGTTTGTAGTTAGGTTTCGCTATAAGTATTGATTACAGAAATGTATATGCTCTATCTTTTGTAGGGAGGTTCTACAACAGACTCTATGTTACCTGCATGTATAACTGTTTTTTAATCTTTACGTGCATTATATCAGTGGCTAAACTACTGCATCCCTCTTGACATGGCTGTATATTAACTAAGGTGTTTCACAACTACATAATCTACTTTTACACAATAGTACAATATAAAAGAAAAAAATACAAAAAGTGATGCAGAATAATGTTATCATTTAAGAAGGAACAACAGTTTTTTTTGGCAGAATTTGTTCGTACCAGATTTACTTCACAAGATGCCTGCAATTGGTATGAACCTTTACGCTGCTGGAATTTCGCAAATCTCAAGATTTTGGACAGGAGTCTCCGGTCATTCATGTCAGTGGGATTGTCTGGTGCCACAGCAGTGAATGGAGATTTGGCTGGGCGCCAAATTCTCCATCCTTGCTTGCAGTGTCAGTGGTGCGTGAACAGCCGGAGAATTCTGGCCTTTGTTTCTGTATTCAATTGCAGTTAACTGGCGATAAAGCAACAGATTTTTATTTAGAAAAAAATCATTTTCAATAACCTGGATAAGTAAGTTAAACTGAACACTGATATATTTTTCAATTTTTTTTCATGTCAGGTGAAGCTGGCTGCATTTATTTACTCTTCCAGCACAACTTTGTAGATAAACCGAATGTCCACCTCAGAAGGCATTATGAATCAATCACATAATGAGGACATTTAGGTCAGACTAAGTAAGGCTTCCTTACTTCAAGGACATTTGGGAACTAGTTGAATTTTTAAGACAATCTGACAGATCATCATGGTGTGATCTTGGCTGTGAGTCCAGTACCATAATTACCATCATGTTTTCCAAACAAAAAAAGGGTATTTCTTTGCTCTTGGGTGATGACTGACAGACCATCGCGAGCAAGTGGGGTAATATTAAATGAAAGCACGTAAAATATGCAACAATTACTGAAATCTTGGACTTTGTGGCCACGCGTTTCATATTGTTCCAACTTAGGTTGAAGTTATATAAGGAATGTATTAAGTTGCTTTTAGAAAGCATAAACCTATAAATTAATGAGCTAATTAAATATTACATATGAAAAAGCATCTTGCGGTGTAAAAAAAAACCTATACTAAGGTACAGTACTCATTTTCTGACAAGATAATTGGAAGGGGCCCAGCCCTCCCATAATGGCTCGCTATTTAGGATTTTACAATACCACCATCCATTGGCATTTTTTTCAAATACTTCAAAAACAGTTCCCTCCTTAAATCCAGCGGTCTCCTCATCTCCTGCAAAATCTGCAAGAGCTACATAGAGGCATTGCTTTGAAGATTCTTCATCTTGGGGCAGATTTAAATTGACGGATGCCACGTTAACTTTCTCTTTCCCCAGTTCCAATTTTTCTGCCTGCCTTTCTGTTACTTTCGAAGGAACAACCAGTTCTTTTCTGTGTTCGTGAACTTTGGGCGGAATGGCTCCTTTTACCGGGAGGGGCTCCCGTGACCCTCCCCTTGCTTTAATATCATCTTTGCTATGTTCATGAGATGAGCCAGATTTAAATCTCGGTGGAGCTATGAAAGGTTTGTTTTGCCCCCAGGCGGACTTGCTCTCAGCTGCATCTTTTTGATGACCTTTAACATCTGCAGATTCTGTGGGGGTTTTCTTTGGCAGTGGGGGCCTTCTGGGTGGCACAATTGGTCGAGGTGGACCCTCTTTGTGTGTTGGAGGTGTGCCTTTTGGTTGAGCATCATCAGCTTTCTTCTCAATTGGCTTTAAACCCTTTGAAATACCTGCTTTGTCTTCAGTGATACTCGGATCATCCCTGTTATTTTGTTCACTTTCAAGTCCATTTTGTTCTCTCTGAAGAACTTTCATTTCACTTATCTTTGCACTCATTCCTAAATCTTGCTTCAGTTGAGGTTCATTTTCTATATTTCCATGAAAGCTACTCGCATCTATAGACAATTGATTATTTGAGCAGTTCTGACTGCCAGCAACATTTTGGGAAGAGTCCTGCTCCCCCATTTTGTCCGGCAGTTTTGCTTTTCTCAACTTACTTCTCAAGTTGGAGATGTCGACTTCAGATTCAGACTGACTTTCACCTTTTGTGGCAGGAAGTGGCTTAGGTCTCAATAGAGGTTTTGGCTTCAGTGGTAGGTTTGGAGACAATTCCACTGATTTGTCTTCTATTTCAGGCTTTGGCTTTGCTTGTCTTCCCACAGGCTTTAGATTAGGCCTGGCAATTTCATCTGCTAATGTCTTGGGCCCTGTTTCAAGTCCTTTCGACTGTGAAACTTTACTTGCTTCAGCGTTCAGCTTCTTGTCTCCTTTAGGTGCCATTTTTGGGGGCAACAGAGGTAAAATAGCTCCAGGCACACCAGGCTTGGGTGGAAGTCCCTTTGAATGCTTATCCATTGCTTCTACCTCAAACCTATTGTTATTCTGTTCTTTCTTTGAAGGGAGAACTGGCTTCTCTTTGTTAAATTTGGAAGAGTCATTATTCATTATATTTGAAGGAGAAAAAGGCTTGGATTGGGATTCTACATTTGAGGAAGAATTGAATTTATTATCAGTTGATGGGGATTTGCTTGCATCCCTCCCTCTCCAATCCTTCAGTCGGTGTTGAATTACAGACTCATTGTCAATATCATTCGATTGTGGCTCTTTGGGAAGAGGTCTAGTTAAAAAGGCACTATCTCCATTAGTACTGCTTCCTGTAGCTCCATCTGAAAGTTTAAGTTTTGCCAGTTCTTGTGCTAAAGGTGGAAGGAAATTTGCCCTTGAAGCATTACTTGATTTCTTGTACTTGTCAATGAAAGAAGCTGGGGCCCATCCTTCCTCGTCATCTATCTGAATGTACCACCAACCACTTAAGTTCTTTTCTATCACCTATAAAGAAACAAAAAATACATTTACCCTCAGCAGCAGCTTAATGTGATAATAAGCAAGGGGCACTAATGACCATTCCTGCTCTTTAGTGACTCAACAGCAAACCTACTGAATTAAATGAAGGCTTAGGAATTCAAAATAACACTGCAGAATCACAAATTAATTCAAAAATGATCCTCGTTTATGTGGCAATAAACCAATTTCTATTATTTCAAATATATATAATATATAGCATTTTATGAAGTAAGATTTTGGATCTAGAATGTGTACATCTGTTCACATTCCCAGAACAAGTAAAAAAAATTAGTTAGCCATCAGAAAATTATTAATACTCCCCAGGCTTAACTATTAAATGTATTTACATGGGATGAGGTTCTAAAGGATAACCACTGAAATATGAACTGCTGCCTTTAGGACAGAAAAGAAAAATGTGGAGGGACTGCAAGCTTTAACTTCCCATTGTTTAAATAATGAATTAAAGATGCAAAAAATACAGCATTTCATTGGGTGTCTGTCACTCTTTATGTTAACTGCAGACGCTTCAAATTGAACCGATTAAACTTGGTGCTATCCATGTAACAATTTTTAAAATCAAAACTATTAACAACTGCAGACTGCACTCTCAGATACCTAGTTTATAATTATTATGAAGTAGATCTTATAGTTTGAATTTTAATGTTGTTCTAAGTTTCTATTATCAGCATCTTTATAGCTTTCACACTGTACCCTGTGTCTACTATTCAACATGCGCCCACTATACAGCATTCATTAAAGGGGGTAATAGGAAAACTGTTGTTCAAGGCTACCAGGTCCCCTGGACCCGATGATCTGCATCCTATGGTCCTAAAAGATGTGGCTGCAGAGATAGCGGATGCATTAGTTATAATTTTCCAAAATCCTCCAGGTTCAGGAACGGTTCCAGCAAACTGGAAAACTGCAAATCTTACACCACTATTTGAACAAGGAAGATGACAGAAAGCAGGAAATTATAGGCCAGTCCAACATCTGCCTTTGGGAAAATTATGTAATACATTATTAAGGAAGTAGTTGCAGGATATTTAGAAAATCATAATACAATTGGGCGGTGTAAACTTGGTTTTACGAAAAGGAAATTTGTGTTTAAGAGTTCTTTTAAAGAAGTAACAAGTAGGGTGAATAAAGGGGAAATGATACATGAATAGGATACATGAATAGGGTACATGAATAGGGAGGAAATGAAGGGATACAGTTGGTGTAAGGGCAGAAGGCTTTTTTTTAGTTAATTTGGGGAATCATGATTGACACTGGCTTGGAAGGCTGAAGGGCCTGTTCCTGTGCTATACCTTTCTTGTTCTTTGTTCAGTAGATATAGCACATTTGGATTACCAAAAGGCATTTGCTAAGGCATTACATAAAAGGTTATTGCACAAGATAACAGCTCATAAGAGCTGATAATATGAGCATGACTAGAGGATTGGCTAACAAACAAGCTATTATTAAAGACGTTATCACAAAGCACTGGGAAAAATTCAGGACAGTCAGGCAGAAACAACATGGTTTGTGAAAGGGAAATTATGTTGAACCAATTTACTGGAGTTCTCTGAAGAAGTAACATGTCTGTGGATAAAGGGGGACTGGTAGATGTACTGTATTTAGATTCCAAAAGGCATTTGATAAGATGCCACATCAAAGGTTATTGAGAAAAATAAAAGCTCATGGTGGAGGGGTTAACAGATTGGCACAGATAGAGATTGGTTAGCTAACAAGAAACAGAGGGAAGGCAGAATTGGGTCTTTTTCTGGTTGCAAAGAAGTGGTGTGCCACAGGGATTAACGATCAGATATCCACAGAAGTTCTATTGGGTGGCATCAGCCCCTTGGCTTCAGATTGTGGAGTGTCTGACGACAGTAGGCCTATTGGTTTACATGAATAGTGTTCTCACCAAGAACATTAGAGTATAAGATACATTTTATAACTTATGTAATTTTTATAAAACTATATGTACCTGCAAAGGTATAGCTGAAGTGAAGGTATGGTGTATTATAGACTTCTTTTCTATTATCAGTTATTGTTTAATAAATGTTTTATTCTTTTGTTAAGTTTAATTGACAGTCAGGTGACTTTGTTCATCCTTGCCCCTAAACAGAAGGTAAAAGTTAGGGTCTGTCAAGTTGGGTTCCATTCTGGGGCCTCACTGTCCAGTAGTACCATCAGCCGGGATCATAAGAGACTACAGAATACTGCAGTACAGAGGGATCTGGGTGTCCTTGTACATGGATTACAAAAAAAAGCTACAGGTACAGAAATAATTAGAAAGGCAAATAGAATGTTGGCTTTTATTGCAATGGCATTGGACTGTAACAATCGGGAATTCTTGCTCTAACTGTAAGTTGGTCAGACTACATGTAGGGTACTACATACAGTTTTGGTGTCCTTATTTAAGAAGGAATAAATCTGGATTGGAGGTAGTGTTGGGTAGTTACTCAGGTTGGTTCCTGGGATTAAGGTATGTCTAATGAGGATAGTTAGGGTGTATACTCATTTGAGTTTAAAAGAATGAGTGGTGACTGTATTTAAACATACAAGATTCTAAGAGGGCTTGATAGGGGAAAAGCTGAAAAGGTGCATCTCCTTGGTATAATCTAGAACTAGGGTACACAGTTTCAGAATAAAGAGTCTCTCATTTAGGATGAAGAAGTTGGCGGGGGGGGGGGGGGGGGGTGGGGGGGGGGGGGGCAGGGGGCGGGGTGGAGGGTTGTTCTTATCTTAGACCGTCATCAATCTTTGGAGTTCTATACCCCTGAGAGAATTACAGGCTGAACTATTAAGTGTGTTAGAGGCTGAGTTAGTCAGATTTTGATCTGAAAGTGGGGGAGGGGGGGTCAAAGGTTATGGGGTGTTGACTGGAAAGTGAGGTCATGATCAGATCAGCTGTGATCTTATTGAATACAGGAGTGGACTCAAGCGGCCAAATGGCCTTCTCCAGCTCTGTATCTTATCTTCATGCACGTTAAACATATGTCTGGGTAATGGAATAATATCTATTCCAGACGCCCAGCATGATCCTGTATAAGGGGGAGAACTTCCTCAGGGATATTTCCATTCCAGCAATATAACTTCAGTGGAATCTCTGGGACTTTTGCCAAAGTTAGATGGAGCAGGAGAATTTAAATTAGTAATTAACAGTAAAATTAACTCCTGTTTTACTGTTAATTACAGGTATTAAGCATGAGGTTTGGGTGTATTTGGAACTGGAATGAGAATGCACAGACTGAATTCCCAAAAGGCTGAGGAGGGTTTTGGCCATTAGTCTGTGCTGGCTTTGAACTTTGGCTCCTGAAGAAAAAGAGTGCACTGTTATGCCCCCAGTAAAACTCTTTCAGACCAGTGCATCAGAATGTGCTTACAAGGGCATCCATATCACTGGTATATATATATATCTGTGTATATATGTAGGCACACAACATTTTCATTTGCTTACCTCAACTTTTTGTCCTGCCTGAAAACTGATGCCGTCAGGAATGGTTGTCTGGAAAGCAGCAATAGTATAAAACTCTTCTTCTACTTCAGGGGGAGTAGGTGGTTTGGGAAGATTCAATCCACGTGGCTGTTTATAAAGTTAGTGAAAGCCAAAATCATTTACTTAGCTAGCCAAATAGATGCATTGTCATTCACGTTTCTTCTTCTCTATGTTTTCTAAATAATAAATAGTTTCACAGGTAAGAAAAGCTAGCAGGTTAGGAAACAATTAAAAGATTCGAAAGAAAAGTTATTACTATTAACTGTACATACTTTAAGACACCTAAAGCCTTTCAAAAAAAATTAATGCCATGAAAAATACAGCAACAGTAGGCTATCGAATTGGTTATTAACTGCAACTCTAACCCAGACTACCTTATTGCAACCAGGGGTGCAGGTAAGAAACTGATATCTATTTCCCCAGGCATAAAATGGGTACCAAAGGTTCTAATTTAATAGTGGCATAAGCCCTGTCCAATCTAGGCAGGTATAGGTTGCACTGTTGAATTCATGAGGCATATTTATAAGGTGTCCTCGAAAGATACATAAAGCAGAGCCTTAGTGCTTTGATTGTTAAGATAGTGACCTGACACCTGTTCAAGGATTCCTGTCGAAATTAGTCAGCAATGAAAGGGGCAGGCCCAGCACCCAGTCTCACTCAGAATTCTTCACTAATCCACACTATAGAAACATAAAAAACTAGAAGCAGCAGTAGGCCATTTGAGCCTGTTCTGCCATTCATCTGATCATGGCTGATCACTGAATTCAATATCCTGATCCCCTCTTCCCCCCATATCCCTTGATCCTTTTAGTCCTTAGAACGATTCTTCTTGAAATCCACAACATTTTGGCCTCAACTACATTCTGTGGCAGTGAATTCCACACATTCAGCACCCCCTGGGTGAAGAAATTTCTCCTCACCTCAGTCCTAAAAGGTTTACCCCTTATCCTCAAACTATGACCCCTCCTTCTGGACTCCCCCATAATTGGGAACATTCTTTCTGAATCTACCCTGTCTGACCCTACTAGAATTTTATAAGTAGTTATGAGATCCCCTCTCATTCTTCTAAGCTCCAGTGAATAATATAAATGTTATGTGACTTAGTCTCACCTCATATGACAGGCCTACCATCCCAGGAATCAGCCTGGTAAACCTTTGCCGTACTCCCTCATAGCAAGAACATCTTTCCTCAGATAGGAACACCAAAACTGCATACAATATTCCAGATATGGCCTCACCAACACCTAAGAGCCACGACAGATCAGCCATGATCTTATTGAATGGCGGGGCAGGCTCGAAGGGCTAGATGGCCTACTCCTGCTCCTATTTCTTATATGTTCTTACACAGCTGCAGCAAAACATCCCTATCCTCAAATCCTCCCACTATGAAGGTCAACATACCATTTGTCTTCTTTATTGCCTGCTGTACCTGCCCGCTTACTTTCAGTGACTGATGCACGAGGACACCTAGATCTCACTGAGTATCCACCTCTCTCAATTCAAGTAATAATCTGTCTTCCTATTATTGCTACCAAAGTGGATAATCTCACATTTATCCACATTATACTGCATCTGCCATGCATATGCTCACACACTCAGCCTGTCCAAATCATGTTGAAGCATCTCTGCATCCTCCTCACAGCTCACCCTCCCACCCAACAATGTACCATCTGCAAATCTTTCAGTTCCCTCTTCCAAATCATTTATATATAATGTGAACAACTTGGGTTCTGGCACAAATCTCTGCAAACTCCACTAATCACTGACTGCCAATCAGAAAAAGACCCACTTACGTCAACTCTTTGCTTCCTATCTGCTAACCAGCTTTCTTTCCACCTCAAGACATTATCTTCAATTCCATGTGCTTTCATGTTACATAATAGCCTGTTATGTGAGACCTTGTTGAAAGCCTACTGAAAGTCTAAGTAACCCATATCCAGTTGTGAAGTTGTACGAATGAAGTAGCGGCATGATGGGAAAATTGGTCAAGTATTTGGTACAAAATAAGGAAAACTGATCAAGCTATTCCAAAATGCCAGACCCCTGTAAGGCTTAATAAGACTGATCCCGCATAACTTAAGACATGATTAAGACTAGAGAAGGTTAAGCTGTGCCTAACCTCTGTAAGTACTGATAAGGGTGACTCCACATGACCTAGAGCTTTAAGAGTATGACAAGATAACGTCAGAGATGATGGAGTCATCAACCTTCCTCTGTTCTATCAAAGGACAAGATAAAGGTATAACTGATGAGACAAAGAGTTCTAGGAGATCTGCAGGTTGTACCACGATTTATGATATTGC
The DNA here is from genome assembly GCF_965287045.1 of Carcharhinus amblyrhynchos. NCBI lineage: Eukaryota > Metazoa > Chordata > Chondrichthyes > Carcharhiniformes > Carcharhinidae > Carcharhinus > Carcharhinus amblyrhynchos. The sequence goes on from NC_137336.1 coordinate 46,190,832, forward strand.
TTATGATGCTATTACTGATCAAATTTCTGAATAAGCTCTGATCATGCAAACTGATAATGATTATATATAAATACTGAATTGATTCTTTATGTAAGGGCGGACTTGAGGAAGAATTAGCAAGTCGTAACGACGGCTCTCTGAACTCAAGTTTTTGCCAATACTGCATGCAGTGTTTTGTAAATAAAGACAAGTTATTTCGTTGGAACGAACTTTGTTGAGTCTTTGTACCACAGTCAAGAAGCAGGAAAATTTCCACTTCAACACAGTGGTTCTCCTCGGTCAACTCTACTAGTTATATTTTCAAAGAATTCATAAGAACATAAGAACATAAGAAATAGGAGCAGGAGTAGGCCATCTAGCCCTTCGAGCCTGCCCCGCCATTCAATAAGATCATGGCTGATCTGTTGTGGCTCAGTTCCACTTTCCCGCCCTCTCCCCATAACCCTTAATCCCCTCTCTTATCAAGAACCCATCAACCCGCTTCTTAAAAATATTTAGCGAGGCAGCCTCCACCACTTCAACGGGCAGAGAATTCCAGAGATTCACCACCCTTTGAGTGAAGAAGTTCCTCCTCAACTCCGTTCTAAACCGCCTCCCCTTTATCTTGAGGCTGTGCCCCCTAGTCCTACTGTCTTTTTTGAGCGGGAAGAGTCTCTCCACCTCTATCCTATCCATCCCATTCATCATCTTATACGTCTCAATGAGATCTCCCCTCATTCTTCTAAACTCTAACGAGTACAAGCCCAGTTTATTCAGCCTCTCCTCATAGCTCAATCCCCTCAACTCCGGTATCAGCCTAGTAAACCTCCTCTGCACTCCCTCCAGGGCCAAAATATCCTTGCGCAGGTGCGGCGCCCAAAACTGCACACAGTACTCCAGCTGCGGCCTCACCAATGCCCTATACAGCTGCAGCAAGACCTCCCTACTTTTATATTCAATCCCCCTCGCTATGAAGGCCAGCATCCCATTCGCCTTCCTGACCACCTGCTGCACCTGCAAGCTGGGTTTTTGCGACTCATGCACAAGGACCCCGAGGTCCCTCTGCACCGTCGCCTGCTGCAGTTTTTCGCCACGTAAGTAATAGTCCTTCCTACCATTCTTCCTACCAAAGTGGACCACCTCACACTTGCCAACATTAAATTCCATTTGCCATTTCCTGGCCCATTCGCCCAGCCTATCTAGATCCTTCTGCAGACTCTCCACACCCTCCGCACAATTTGCCCCAAGAGATTCGTCAAACATGAAGTCCCTTTTGTAAATCCATGCTGACTTAGTCTGATTTTACCACTGCCTTCCAAATGCTGAGTTATGAAATTCTTGATAATGGACTCTAGCAATATCCCCAGTACCGATGTCAGGCTCACTGGTCTATAATTCCTTGTTTTCTCACTACCTCTCTTTTTGAATGGTGGGCTTACATTAAGAAACCCTCCAATCTGTAGGAACCAACCCAGAGTCCAAACAATTTTGGAAAATAACTACCAATCGAACTATTATTTCCAGGGCCAATTCCTTAAGTACTCTGGAGTGAAGATTATCAGGACCTGGAGATTTATCCACCTTCAAACCCATCAATTTCTCCAAAACCATTTATCTACTAATGGTGATTTCCTTCAGCTCCTCATTAAAACTTGTTTCTCTCAGAACTTCTGATATTACCATGAACTCAACTTTTAATTTTTAAGAATCTTCCTGTGGAGCCACAAAGAGCAAAAGACTTTAAAAAGGGAAATACAGCAAGTATAAAATCCTCAAAATGATATAACAGCATTTTGTCACAAAGGCCATGTTGTGGTTATTTTTAAAACTTTTAAGAGCTAATGAAGCAACTCATGACATTCTGTCCCATGACATGACTAGACAGTGTTGGTTACTGTCTGCTGTTGGATTCATAATGTGACTACAGCAGAGAAACCCTCCGGAGAAACAAGTCAGTTTTCTTCCCAGATCACACAACACTGCCAAAAGAAAAATTAAGGGGGCGTATTTCACACCACCGTGCAGGGGATGGTATTACAAAACTCCGCTGCACAGAGATCGGGGCACCATTTATAATGGGCACTTTGATCACAACCTGTGTAAACCATCCCCATCCCACTACTGAGGTCTCAGGCACTTCTGTCACCACCCCACCACCAGCCCCCCCCACCCCCCATCATCATCAGCTCCTTGCTCCCCACCGATCATTGGCTCCTTCTCTCCCCTGATCACTGGCCCCTCCCACACTCCCCACACCCCCCTTGATCAATGGCCTTTCCCTTCCCTCCCCAATCATCTCACCCCTTCCATCCCTCACAGTCGGAGCCAGCACCATCCCTTTCCCCCCTCACCCCCCCGCCCCCCCCCATCCATCCCCATCAATGGCAATTGACGGCAACCCCTGCTCCATTCCTGGGCACAATCTCATACAAATATACACCCCGTCTGCTCCATGAGGACTACACTGGTGCCTGCCCTTGGCACAGGGTGGCATAATGCCAAACAGGCAGTGCCGGGAGAGCAGTGTCGAGTCACTGTCTGGCCATCTCCCTTTCTTCCGTGAGCTATACTCATCTTTGCCACCCCGAGGAGACCCCCATGAATGGTTCACATCTAGGTGAACATATTGTAAATTGCGTTGGCACGTGTCAATATATGGCTGGAGGTCGATATCTGGCAAGGGCCGTGGGTTATTAAAATGTATTGAAATTCATATAAATCAGGTTTCTGCCCATCATGGGTGTGAACCGGCTGACATTCCTGGCAAGGGGCAGGGAAATTCCAAGATCACATTCTCATTGTCGAGAGCTGCAACCTTCTTTCCAGATCTTCAGCCCCTGCTCGCATTCGCACGGATGGTGAACACGGGTTCAAGAGCGCATCCGTGGTCAAATCAGGTGCAGAAAGTAAAATACAGAGTGAAAGGAAGATTGGATTAAGAGAAAGAGAAAAAGAAATCAAAAGAAAACTAAAAAGAAAGTTTTAAATTGCCTGCAACAATTCCAAACTGAAAGAATGAGACTCCATACTTACAACAGTCCATAGGCACTGGCAATAATTAAAACTGTTAAAAAGGATACATAGATAGAAATGGATAAGGCTTAATTGTTGATGGCAAGTTTGTGTCTACAGTACAGGAACTTTATGTCAATTACTATTTGATTGGTGAAGCATACAGCAAAATGGCATTTTTAGGAAGCTAATAGCCAAATAGTGCAACTCAAGACAGCTTCTGGGTTTTCAAATTTAATCGCACATCTGATCTCACCTAAAGTTGATGTGCAATTTGTGCATAAATTACAGCGAAGACCGTTAACCTCACTGTTACTTGACAGTGAATTCTGCAATCTCCTTCATAACTATACCTGCATCTTACACCTATTCTTTAACTCAGTGATTTTGTCTGCAAACCCCTCCACACTGATCAAAGTACTTGTTTGCAAATGACTTGTCCACTTTACAAGAAAACTTTTAAAAACACAATCTTAATTAAGCTTTTGGTCATCAGCCATAATTTCTCCCTTCCTGTTATGCCCATTTTCTGTTTTGTGAAGTGATTTGGGACTTTTAATTAATTTGCTGATACTCACCACAGTAAGATCTCTTCTTGGAGGTGGTCTTTGTCTCATGTTTAGTAACTCTGTATTGTTTAAAAGAAATGTAATTAAGTTTTGTTGTATAGTTCGCTAAGACTCCTTCTAATTTTCAATATAATTAATAGCGGAACAAGAATTTTCATCTTTCTTCAGACGATGAAAGTTAAATGTGATACGTGTGATATTCTGAAAGAGGTTAAACACACAAGAATGATCCACAGGCCTTTAGATTATCAAATTTGAAAGTTTCAATTGGAAACTTGGAAAAGTGAGGAAGTACCTGAAGATAGCAATTCTCATAGGCCACTGTTGGCTGAGAAAAAGCCTAAATGAAAACAGACAACTTGGATGCACGGATGCATGGAATTCTTGTGGTGATGTGGAATTACAGTGCAACTTAAGAGGAAGGCCCCACTTGACTCGCAAGAACACTGAAGTCAGCAATTATCAGACTACTGGTATATGGGCATGTCAAATCAATAGTGGGTACAGTTTAAATCCACATAAAAATATGAAGCCATATTTTAAATGGATCCAGATGGAAATGGATGATCATGGAATACTTTTTAAGTTTGCCATACAAGTGACATTTCTGCTAGCCCTTGTAACTTGACATCTCAAGTTTATAGCGATGAAAATAGAATTCAATAAATTTTCCCATCAAAGGAATTAGGAGTGGAACACAAAATATCATCTTGTTGTCATTCATTCCCTCGGGTTAGACCTCCATATACAACACCTGCTCGATTTCCACCTATTCCAGAAATGCTGAGTCATACAGGAAAGGAAACTCAACTTTTGCTTTACCTTTTCAATGAGCAACATCAAGTAGATGGATGAGTTTCAACTACTGCCTATTCTTATTATCTGTTCTGTCACTGGCAATATTCTGAAATGGAACCTCTGAAGTGAGAACTCCTATAGCTCCAACAAGTGACATGCCATCTGTTTCTCATCACAGCTAATGAAGATATTCTATGTGCCTGCACAGTTCCAAGTACATACTTACTGCTTTTCGCATCAGCACATGCTGCCCCTCGGATTGCGATTTTTTCATCCTTCTGGTCAAATAAAGATGTCTTCTCTCTGATCTCTTTCGGGCAGGCTGACTGTTTGCCAATTCCATCAAGGTCAGTTGCACTTGAATGGATAGATTGCCCCGAAGTTATTTTCTGACCCAAGAGATCATTGGTAGCCTTTTTCAAGTATGAGGCAGGGGCCCATCCCTCTCGATTTTGATATCTGTTCCAGAAGAAATAAATACTTTCTGAAATGAACTTGCTTAATCACTATGGCATTGCTGTCCCTGAACTCTCAAAATCGGTTCTGTAAACCTGAATAGATGTGCACTTAATTTAAAATAGAGGCCAATAATAAGTAAGTTAGGGAATGGGATGGATTTAAGATTGCTACTTTCTGATGAAAGACATAATCAAGAATCCTCAGTTCTCTGAAAACACAATTGCCTTTCCCCTTCCCCCATTATAAAGAAAATCTTTTAAACATTGTACAAGCAGTCACGCTATGAGTTTTTCCTGACATTTTAAGTTACAGGTGTTCCAATTTCAACCATCAGTGACCGAAAGGATATGTCAGTTCCTGTTCTCAGATCTGTAACTAAACAGGCAACCAGGGAAACTGTTTCTCCAAGTTTCTAATTGAGATTGCATTCATTATATGGGAACCTCACAGAAGAATCCCATAGCACAATGGAGAGAACTTTAAACCACTCCTCTCCCCAGGACAAGTTGAGGGCAGGTGGAGAGTAGATTTAATAGCCCAATTCCTGAAATCTGACCAAACCTGCCATCAACCTATCTGTTTTAACAGTGACAGTTTTAAGGATGCCTGAGCAATCCACACTGGAAGGGTGGGTGAGTAGTTAGATGTAAATGAGTCTGTACCCCTGATATTGTCATAACTATTTGAATTTAACACCTCCTGCATGAGTTTCCTGTGGCTCAGCAAATCCAGGAACTAAAGGAAGCTAGGAGCAGCTGGATTCAGCAGTTAAGTACTTTTTTATGGCACTGGAGAAGATGTGCTGCTTCACACAGCCTCTCAAGCAAGTCTTTTGACATGATTTGTTGGACCAAATACCAGCCAATTCAAACCCTCAAACTCTCCTGGTCGCCTATCCTTTCCTTTTGCCAGTCTGACCAGCCCCAGCCCAGGGGATCTCTTCTGGTTTTCTGCCAATCTGATCTCTGGTTGGCAGTTGGGTGGAAGTAACTGAGGTTGTACCATTAAACGTGGGAAGGCCTTCAGCCTCCTGGGAAATCACCCCTGCTCCCTTGCCTCACAACTTTACTCCCCCGCTTTCTCCTTGCCAATATTGGAGTCAATAGATAGGAATGCAAAAATGACAAAATATTGTCACCACTTCTCACATCTTTATTAAGCGGTACATGATACTAGCACTGGGACTTTGTCCTTTAACACTAAGATGTTGAAAACATCCTGGCTGAAATGTAGCAAAATTGCAATTGCACTTGATAGCAAGTAACCAATTAAATGTACCAGGGTTCAAGAGCCAAGTGTTGTAAAAGATCGATCAACACAAAATTCCCATCTATCTTGGCAAATTGCTGACATTCAACTAATGGGGAAAACATTAGTGGAAGTTTGGGCCCAATCTTCTAAGGAAAGATTGTTCGATTTCTACTCAGCTCCTATTTTCTTACCTTACACTGGAGTTCCTTATACCTTACCCAGTGAACCGGGCCTCCTGAGAAACATGGAACTTACCTGTTCCAGGACTCCTTTCCTCACAGGCTAGAGCATCAAAGGTAGCCAAGACATGGCCATTTTATTTTACAGCACTAGCTGCCATATTCCAATAAGTTTAAATATCCCTTTCCTTAAAAACCATTTTGACAAGCTAAGAGAAGGTAAGTATGTAAGTGGGTGTGGGAGGTCAGGTGTGAGGGGGTTGGAAGGTAGGGGCAGAATGGTTGGTGATGTCAAGGTAGTTGGAGAGTGGTCAGGGGTCGGGGTAGTAGTGAAGTCGGAGGGTCAGAATATGTGGGACCTGGAGAGTAGAAAGGGTTGGTTGGGTTGGGGGATTAGTGGAGGGTTTGGGTGGTCAGAGGTCGGGATGTGGATAGTTGAAGGGCCAGGTGGGTATTTGGGGGCATCATTGAAATAGATACCTAAGAATTAGAACTAATTTGAATCTCTCTATGTTTTCCTGGGTAACTATTCCGCTGGGTCAGACACATTCAAAACCTCTCATTTCAAATCAGAGTTTCAGAGGGTTCCAGGCGAATGGTAATTTCCAAATGGAAGTTGAAACTTCCCAGCTAACTCCTGCACATCTTCTGGGATAACCCTGGAATATGATAAGCCTTAAGAGTTTCCGTTCAGTTTACACTGGATTGCTGCTGCTGTCAGGAACGAGAAGTACAAGCACTCCTTTAAGACCAATGAATAAGCAGTGACCAAGAACTGTCTGTTGTTCCCATCATTCAAAATGCCACCACCGCAAAGAGACTGCATGCAAGAAAAATGACTGTTCCTTATTAAAGGTCTCTGAGGGACTCTGTCATGGGAATCAGAACTGGGATTTTTTTCACACATGCGTGTGAAACGGATATTAATCCCTCCTCAGCTGGTTACATCAAAAGGATATTACATAACATTTATTTCAACAAATTAATCATATCCTGTCATATTATGAAAGACAGCTCATTGATTAAAAAGGAAGTCATCAAAATCTGGCACATCTAAGCTCAAACAAATTCAGCTACTGCTAAGTGGGAACGTCTGGTAAATAGCTTAAATATAACTTTAAGACATGAACAGAATGTATCACAAAATACTGACATATTTCAAGATTTTATTTGTTGCAAAGTAACTTGTACTCTTTGCCCCAGATCCATATTATCCTTAATTGGGAGATGGGAACAGTTTTACCTTGTATCTCTTTTGCCCAATAGTGTTGCCATATCTCCATCTGATGAATGCTATAGAAAGGCAGCCCTTCCTCCAGTAAGATGCAGCAGGAGGAAACATGCCAATATTTGTTTTAAAGTCAGGAGCTGCAAAATTTGGCTGCATAGTGTCCATTATTTTGGGTATTGTTTTGCATCTAAAATGTCATCTGTGGTGCAGGGAGTGTTGACCAGACCATAGAATCCCTACAGTGCAGAAGGAGGTATTCGGCCTATCGAGTCTACACCGGCCACAATCCCACCCCAGTCTTATTCCCGTAACTCCATATATTTACCCTGCTCATTCCCTTTAGCATAGTCAATCAACATAATCTGCACATCTTTAGATTGTGGGAGGAAACTGGAGCACTTGGAGGAAACCTACACTGACATGGGGAGAAAGTGCAAACTCCACCCAGACAGTGACCCAAGGCCAGATTTGAACCCAGCTCCCTGCGTTGTGAGGCTGCAGTGCTAACCACTGTGCCACCATGCCACCCATGTTTGTCAAGTAGGTAGATCATGATGTCAGTGTGTAAAACAAATTTAACACTAGTGGTGCCTTTCTGGACCTCAATTTCCAGGCATATAGCCTTTTGGTTGAAAGGATCCCTGGCCAATACTACACATATGGATCATCAACTACTTACAGGCTATTTGCTGATTGACTTCTGTTAGCTCTTACTTTAATTGTAAACATTTTGGTGCTTCTGGAGTTGTTTGAAACTGATGTCTAAGAAGGAGTGAATAGGAATGTGAGGATCTTTGTCCTGACTTTAAGAATTCTGCACAGGTCACTTGCACCCATTGATGATGAGAGTAATTTGCATCTCCCTTAGCCTACTGCAAGGCAGAGAGAGCAGCAGCAGTAAGGAAAAGTTGCTGGTAGAGGAAGGAAGGGAAGAAGGAGAAAGTCTCTCAGCTGGAGAGGTGTTCGAAGAGCAATTCTCCTACCTGAACTTCAGCAAGGGACAGTGCTTTGGTTGTCTCCCCAACACCAATGAGGTCTGCAGTGAAATCTGTCACCTGCTTTCACCAATCTCAGAATGATGCAAGGACTATATTGTCACTTGTGAAGATGATGTTGGCCGGAAAGAAACAGGCAGAACAAGCACTTGGCAACGCAGGTCTCCCCGTGGTGCAGGGTGCTATAGGCTGCATACAATTCACCTTGTGGTGCCACATGTCAACTCTGAGATATACCAGAACCGAAAGTGATCCCTTAACATCCAGCTGCTGTGAGACCATACCTAGCACATTATACAGGTGACTGCCCAGTGTTATGACAGCAGTCACAATGCCTTTATTCTGTGCCAGACTAGTGTACCATCTTCATTTGAACCAAATTGGGTGACAAAGGCTATTTGCTGATCACATGGCTCCAGTGCACGAGCCACACGTAGGTGAGCAGACTTTACACGGCAGGAAACCATGTTGCCACACAGCATGTCATTGAGCATTGGTGTGCTAAAACAATGCTTCCACTGACTGAACCTTACTGCAGGAGTACTGCAATAATTAGCAGAGCATGTATAAAGGTTCGGCATGGTCTGCTGCATACTGCACAACATGGCCATTATGAGCTATATGGTGGTCAACTAATGAGGAGGATGGCGGTGGGAGGGAAGAAGGATGAACGAAGAAGGCAATCCACTACTGCTGTCCTTTCTGACTGAGTTGTCCGTGATCAACTGATCTAAAGCTACTAACAACATAAACATTCCAAACAATTTTTATAACTCAAACATTGCATCAAAGTCAACTAATGATCCTAGTCATCAGCGTGCCTTTGATTGTCCAAGTGTGCTTATGCAGTGCTACCCTTCTGGCTCTAGTGTGTTACTGGAAGGTTGCTGACTTTATCTTGGGGGGAGGTGGGAGGGGGCAATTATTTTGGTATGGTTGAGACCAACATTCCAGTTGCGATAACCATTCAGAAATTTGTGGAGATTTGGAACTCATAGCCAATCTGTCACAAATTGCTCTGTTATCTTTTAAAAACAATAACTGTTAGCACGATGAACATACCAATGTTTTGTTCAGCAAATTCAAAGAGTGAGATTTGATGCAAGATCAACTTCTATGATCATACAATTATTTTGCATTATACATGTGAGGCAAATGTGGCAACATAGCAATCTGCAAACTTGCATTTCTGATTTAAAAACTCATGTATATTAGAATGAGAGGACATGTATGAGAGTATTCTTATAAGTTACCCCAGATAGGAATATAGGTGGTGCTGTTGCACATCTATTTCTCTTTTTCCTCTAGTCCAAATCATTGTGGTAACATAATGCATAAAATTATCATTTATGGGGCACATCATCATTAGTCAATAACTGGCATGAAATCTAAAGTGTGTGTTTATGTATGCATGCATGTATCTATGTGTACGTGTGAGGTGTGCATAAGTTTGTCTATTTAGTGTGTGAGTTTATGTTTGCATGCGTGCATTTGTCTGTCAGGGAAGTGAGACTCAATCTCAGCTTTCATTGATGCATCATGCCCAAATTCCCTTCCGCTTACAGTAACACTACATACACAACTGGAGTCAACAATCCAGCTTCAATGCATTTGAGTGAGTTTGTCACTGTGTGTGAGTTGTGAGTTAATCTATGTGTGTACGTGTGTGTGTCTGGCCAACCTTATAACCAAATGTCCTCATAACTATTATCCCCCATTGCTATTCTGCCAGATGAAGTGAGCCTGCAGCAGGTTTCCCATCCTCCGCTCATCCATTTTTAGGCATAAGAGAATTTTTCAGCCCTTACACAATGCTTTCTCTAATTTACTGTGGACCCCAGCTTACACGCAGCCTGTCTGCTCCCTTAACAGCATGGTCCCGACTGCTGCACACCCACATCCTCATGGTTTAGAGGGATGACAGATTAGGATTCTCGTTTTGCTTGGGGAAGGTATATATTCAATGGCTGTTTTTGTCACCATTACTTAACCTGGAGTTCATACGTCTACCTTGCTACTTTTACATGGTGTGTATATATACTTGTATATCACAGGAGCAGATATAATATATACACTCACACATATATATCCAAGAACTGAAAACTGGAAAAGAAACAATAATTGTAGAACCTCAAGCGATTCTGTTCCTTACATCTGTTAGCCCTAACTCCAATGACTCATTATCCACATGCTCATTATTTGCTCAGTGTACGATAATAAGCTCTATTCTGGAGAAGAAGCTGGAAACAGGAAGTGGTACCATGAGGCCAAACCACTTCAAGTAATAAAAAGTTGACTAAGATGGTAGTTTTTGTACAAGGAAACATACATCATAACCCTCTATATTTGTCTGGCTGGAGTTTAACCATTTAAATACAAAATTCTCTGTAGGTCTGTTAATACTGCATTAACAGTGGTTTGTTCCAAGCATCACCAGTGGCAAAGGTTCTCACTGTTAATAGGTAAGATACCATAAAATTGCATAATTGATTTGTAGCATGTTAACCTTTTTCTACAGCCAACTTGGAGGGCAAAACAAAAATCACAACAAGCAGCAGCAGCATTTGATATGCCTGAGTGAAATGGAACAATTCTGTACCACACCAAATCTTTAGCTGAAGTTGCATTCACAGTGCAGGGAATTTTTGAACTGGCTTGTAGTCTTCTTATAAGGAGATAAGGGTTTAAGTTATGGACAACACAAGTGTTTGCTTTTCTTCAACTCTTCCAATAAGCTCTATTCCCTTTTCCTTCATGTACTTATTGAGCTTCACCTAAAGTGTCTCAACTACTCCTTAAGGTCCTTTTACTGTTCTGGTTTGCAGCTACCACACCATCAGCAATTGCCCCCTGAAAAGGTGTCAGCCAGACAAGGAAAGTTCTTGCCAAATGACAGGATTCCTCAAGTGCAAGACACAATATATGGTATCTGCCAATGGAGAAATTGAAGCAATATACATGCAAAAGACAGAAATATTTTATTCAGATCGCAAGGAAGTACTATTGTTATATCCCTAAGTCATGTTATCTCACAGGTAGAGATATAGGACCATGTGACTCCTTTTACAAAAACTCCAATTAGGAGCAAAAAAATTCAGACCCATGTCCTCGAACAACTGAAACCAGAGAGGGTGGTGATGGCAGACCTCAATGTGTAACAGTAATTGTTGTGGCTCCAAATAGGGCTAACTTTCTTTTAGTGCAATCCTGCAGCAGAACTTCTTAACTCTACAGAATAGCAGGAGCAGTGTTCTCCACAAGTCTCCACTGTGACTTTGTAAACAACTAATGCACAATTCTACCATCATCAATGCTTCACATTGAAGTTGGGCCCTTTAAGAGTTGGCACCCCATTGGAATTAATGTCCTCCACCACCCTCAATCCCAATTCAGCTGTTCTTTAAACTCAGATTTCTGGACAAGATTTTAGGGCAGCACGGTGACACAGTGATTACCACTGCTGCCCAACAGTGCCTGGGACTCGGGTTCAATTCCGGCTTCAGGTGACTGTGCGGAGTTTATGCATTCTCCCTGTGTCTGCATAGGTTTCCTCCCAGGGTTCAAAGATGTGCAGGTTAGGTGGATTGGCCATGCTACATTGTCCCTCAGTGTCCAAAAGATGTCGATGGGGCAACTGGCTTCCTGCAACGTAGGGATCCTATGATTCTATCTGGCAGAAGATTCAACCTTTATGGGAGGGTTCTCCTGCTGCCAGACCAACAAATTTTCTTTGCCATTTGCACAAAATGATATAAAAATAACATTTAATAAAATAAGTTCAATTTATAACTTAAAATTGCATACAGGGCATTTCACCAAGATCTCATGAAGGACAAGTCCACAGTCATGAAGTCCTATGCCACAAATTTCCCTCATATCATTGTAAAACGAGGAATCACATTCAGGTCTTTGACTTACCTGATCTTCCACCAGCCTTCCAGATTCTTCTGTATAACCTCCACCACTGCACCCCTTTCCAAGTCAATCTCATCATTATCTCTTGCTGAATATGGATAAATGACAACAAAATTCTCTTCTGGAAAAAAAAGACAAGTTTATATGACATTTACAATCAAAAAATCACATGCCATGCAGGAGACCAGGATTTATGGAGCTAGCAAAACTGAACTATGATTAATAATGATGTTTGAAGCTCTGTAAAATTAGTTCACATAAAAAGCTCAATATAAAAAGCTCAATGCACATGACCAACAATTTCATCAGTGTAGAATTTTACAGTAAAGCACATTTGTTTTGATTCAGGGCAATTTTTTAAAAAAAGTGCTAACACTTCATGCTGTAGCAGGAGGCAGGATGGAAGAAAGGGCTAGCTGCGTAGGAGAAAGACTGCAGGAAATACGAACGCCATGCAAGGTTTTTAATTACATTTCCACAATCCAGATGTTGTGGCAAATTTCATCAGAGAAATGAATAATCATTGTGCCTCAGTCCCCTGACATAAGCTATTGCATGCATTGAGGAAAGCAATTTCTGACCATTTTGCACAGGAAGTAATGTCAGCATTTCACTTTTGCCAGAGCACTTAGGGACTTTTGGCAAAAGTGAAGAAACAGACAACTTCCGTTATGAGATAAAACATTGAACTGGTTTAATTATTCAGCTCATTCATTGCCAGTTTTGGACCTGACCTTGGGAACAGACGTAAGGGTTAGAATAGGGAGGCTATTTCACCCTATAAGGGTTAGGATAGACAGGTAAGTCACAATACTTACTTTATAGCTCCTGCTACTTCTAGTACCATGGCCTTAGTTGGCATTGGCAACCATGGACTTCCATTAGATTGGTCCATGTTTAGGCTTGGCAAAGTATCCCAGAGCCTAGTGCAATATGGTTGACGAGAAAACTCTTCTCCAATTACTGTCTGTCATCAGGTATAACGGGAGGAATTCACGGATATCAAGTCCTGAAGTGGGGCTTGAACCTGGAGCTTCTAGTCCATAGGTAATGATGCCGCCACTGTGCCACAAGGTGGCCTTTACTTATTTCACAGGAGCACTTAGTGTTTATTAAATTTAAGGAGCATCTATAATTTTCATGCTTTGTCACAGCAATGCAAAATATTATTGCTGCTTTCCCCTGTATAAAAGAATGAATGCAATGAATTACAACTTTATCTGATAGTGCATCAATTTGACTAGAATTACAGAGGGCTAGGGCAACATAACTGAGTAGTCTATCGTATGATTGTAGGGAAAAGTCTTGAAGTTGGATATAGATCTGGTAATAGAGGCATCCTGCTCAAACTTAAAAATAGCAATGCAGCTTATCAAAAGTTACTTATCTAAAGCCATTCATTACAGGACCAAAAACGTGTGCCCTTCCACTCCTGTCATTAGTCTGGGGAAATAGTGCCTAGATGGGTTAGAAATTAGGCAAGACCTTGGATATGGTGGGTCTCATTTTACACTGGAATTCTTTCCCAACCTTGTGGAAGTAAAGCCTTAACTTATCCCCAACAAGGTCAGCTATGTAGGGGGCCCCAGGGGGGAAAGGACAGGGACATTTCATATCAAAAGTTTCCGTGACCCTTGTTTCTTAAAGTTGGGAGCATCAAGCTAGGGCAGAACCGTAGACTAAAAGCAGGTAACAAAAACAATACAAAGAGAATTCAAGATGATTTGCCCCTTGGTTAGCTGGTGATAAATGAATTTCAGTGTAAATAAATACAAAGTTCTTTATATTTTAATAAGACCCTTGTCAGACCCCGCTTGGAGTACTGATTGCCTCAGTACAAGAAGGGTGTGGAAGCTATTTAGAGGGTGCAGAGGAGATTTACAAGGATGTCGCCTGGATTGGGTGGCATGCCTTATGAGGATAGGCTGAGGTAGCTCAGTCTTTTTTCCCTGGAGAGACAAAGGATGACAGGTGACCTGATAGAGGTTTATAAGATGTTGAGAGATATAGATAGGGTGGATTCTCAGAGGCTATTTCCCAGCGCTGAAATGGTCACTACCAGAGGACACAGTTTTAAGGTGCTGGGGAGTAGGGACAGAGGAGATGTCAGAGGTAAGTTTTTCACTCAAAGGGCGGTGGGTGAGTGGAATCCGCTGCCATCGGTGGTTGGGGTCTTTTAAGAGATTTCTGGATGATTACATAGGATTTAATAGGATTGAGGGTTATAGATAGGCCTGGTAGGTAGGGATATGATCAGCACAACTTGTGGGCCGAAGGGCCTATTTGTGCTGTGGTATTCTATGTTCTTTATATTTTGGATGTTCAATAGGAATCATATACTCCATGAGTAGAATAGAACTTGTGTGGGTGTCCAAAAAAGACATAATGGCATTAATGGTACTGTCACTTGCCATGTCTGGTGTGAAGTAGCAATAATGAAAGTAAACAAAATGCTGACTAGGCCACCTAAGTTCAACTTCCCCATGGGTATGCTGAACCATCACATCCAAACTTTAAAGCACGCACAAAAGATTAATCCCAATAATCAAAGAGGAAACTATGAGGGACTGTTCAATAAATGAATCTCAAAAGAGATATTTCAGTATGGATGCACAGGTAAATAAGACAGCAAACAGAATATAGGAAAGTAAACTCAAAACATTAATTTATGGTGTGTAAACACAGTAGAACAAAAAGACTTAGATTCAGGATTGGTGAAGGGCAAATTTGGGAAAGACACCTGAAAGATAGTGATAAAAAAGGCTGGAACAGAATGTCATGAACATCAGTCAAGGCCAACTGACATACTTAAGCAACTCTAGATACCAGATGGTAGGATGGTAGATTTGAAATTCTGGAACAGCAAGATCTAAAATTGGTGAAGGGAATTTTTCATCCGAATTTAGGAGCTTGTGAAAGCATATTAACAGGATATTGCATTAGGCCTTATTGCATACATAGTTTAGACAGTTACAAAATGGCTTTCCTCTTTAAATAGGTCAATATCTGCTGGAGAGCTGTCATGACATTGTTAAACTTACATTTCAGCTAAGCATGGTTTTATGGAAAACGCCATTATAAACTGAATTGCACAGTTGTATCTATTGGATAACAGGTTCAGCAGTCTATGAATATAGGGAGAAGTAGACAAAGCTATCTTTAACTCCAGATTCAAACTGAGGTGCATTGCTAATGCAACATAAAATTACAAGAGCAAATTCTGCTAAACATGTTCATGCAAAACATGTAAATGAGACACAGGTGCAGCACATATATGCAGCAAGCAATGACAAACACAGACTACTATAACAGCAAGCACTTGTCTCCATCCACCTTGGCCCCAAACATTGATGTACAAATCTCCTAAAGTCCGTCGACGGCCCACATGTCTTGGCAAAGACCAGAATGTCTTAGGGACTGACAGCATGTTGGGAAGTAGGAAGTGATCACAGAGTACAAAAAGCTCATTAATGATTCATCATGTCACTGTGATAAAATTGCTATTGTTAATATATTAGAATGGGCAGTCAAAACTACTGACCCATTGATAAATAGAATCATACTTGCAAGATGAACAGGAAATGCCCAATACATATTAAATCACAATATTTTATTCACGAACAAGTCCCTGCGATGGATGTAATTTTTTTAAATATGTATTTAAAAGCATTAAGTTGACAAACTAAATGGAGACACGATGACATCTGAATACATAGTGGCCAAGACAAATAAAACAGTACCTGATGTTACAAATGTCAAACATTAAGATAAGGAAATGTTCCTTATTCTTTTGAAGTGGTTAAGTGGTTCTAGCAAAAATAATGGATGCTACGGTCTATAATCTTCCAGTCCTGCTGCTGTCAATGGGGGTTTCCCATTATTCACACCCTGCGGCTGGTGGAAGGGTGGGGGTTGCTGTCACTGGGATAAGAAAACGGCTGGAAAATCCTGCCCTTTGATTCAAACCTGGGCAGAAACAAACTTCCACCCGTATGCCAGTGGCAAATTTCCAAGCACTCAAAGAAAATTCCATTCCAAATTGACAGAAACCATTTTTTATCAGATTGCTGTTTGTTTTTAAAATGTTTGAGATTAGTTTTACATATTGGAGATTTGGGAATTTTTGACATCTTTAGTTTGGTTTAAGAGCATTTTTTGTGTTTCCATATAAAAGATATGCTTGTACGTAATAGTAGTTTGATAATATTCCAGCATTAAAAAATAATGTGTTTGTTCAGTTCCAGAGTAAAGCTAAAAATAAGCCTTTCAAGTTCTAACACAACAAGTATTATCTGAATACAACTCTTTGTTAGTTTTGGCTGCTTACCTTCCCCTGGCTTGGCACTAACAATTGAAAGGTCATCCTGAGCTCCATCCTGGGCCTCCAGACACGTGGCAGGGACCCAACCCTGCTCATCGGCTGTGCTCACAAACCACCATCCTGGAAGCACAAGAACTTCATTTCACCAAACACATCAATCTATTTAGTAACTACTTAATGCATTTGGTATTACTACTGTTCCAGCTGATTGCTTCCTCAGTGCCTTAATATTCCAGTGCTGCATTACTGTTTCACTTCATTCCGCACACAGGCTCTCTATCTCCACGCTTGCTGCTTTAGTTGGTCGGCCGAGCCAAATTATCATGATCTAAAGACTTCTTCCATTGCTGAAGTCTAACATCTCTCTTTCCGGGGTTGGGGAAGTGGCCATTTGAATTAAATGATGCTTCTATGGAACAAACGCTCACTGTAAAAGTTCAAATTAGCCCAAAGCAAGTAATGCTTCGAGTGAAGGGCAAATTGCTTGTCCCACTTCATCAATTGCCTCAGAAATTGGATTGCGTCTGAAAATAGGTGCACAAGGTATGGGGTGTGCAATGCTTGCGCCATTTACTATCTGTGCAGGCACACGTAATATGCTCTTACTTCATATGTGAAGACAGGTTAAATAGCACTGTCAACATAACCCTTGGAAGAAATGGTCTCAAGGAAATAATGGCTTCGAAGAAGACCTAAGGTAGCAGAAGTAAAATTGGAAAACGGGGGAAGGAATAATCATGATTATTATCTTGTATTACATTTTACTGATACAGATCAGCAATCATATTCTACAAAGGAACTAGAATTTGTGTGACCAAGCTACATTTATTTCATGATTAGTATAAACCAATTCATCAACTCAACTTAGTTAAGAGAGTTACAACGGAGTGGAACTGTAGAATGAACAAATGGAGATGGAACACTGCCAACAGTCTAGACTTATTTCCTTACAATCCAGATTGCCTTGAATCTGTTCCACGTTTGTGTCAATGCCTTTTCACTGTGGACTGACCCCTATTATTTCCTTCTGTTTGTACAGGGTTATTGCTTTACATTATGACTTTTCCATATATCTTTAAATGACAACATTGAGCCACAGCATCTCAATATCAAGAAACATAGAACATCATAAATCATGGCGTTAGATAAACATACTCCTTTTGTAATTGAAACACATGGATTATAATTAATGGGTAAGGGAGACCTATATTTTATCATATGTTACATTGTATATCAATCAACAAATTTCCTAGCCATCTTAAATTTTTTTATAGCTCTAAAAAAATCATGACACATTGTTCAGCTAATTTCATTTTAAGTTTTTTAAATATTACAGAATATAAAAGATAATGATTTTATTCTACCAAATATGAAACACTTTTTTTTGCCTGTCACAGAAAATGAAGTAAATTAAGGAAAGCTGACTTCTGTAAATCCCCAAATCATCAGGACACAAATTCGGAGAGATTGGAAAGTGCTGGAGAGCAAGTTGGTCCGAGATGCACATCCTTGCACATGATTGAAATAACACAGCCCTGCTCAACTGCTTAATAACAAATATATATTATACGACTGATCAGGAAGGAGAAAAAGTCAAAGCGAATACAAAAATCAAGCTCCTATTTAAAAACGGACAAATTAACACCCATTCTCAATCCAAATAATTCTTGGGGGGTGGGGGGGACCTTACCAGCTTGTCATGCCGGTCAATCAGCATGGTGAACTGGTAAGATTGTGAGAGGGGCAAAAAAATCAGGATCACTCCTGGTTTCTTGCCTCTTGCAATATTACCAGTCCTGTTAAGCCAGTATAATCAGCCTCGCGCTTGTGAAGGGCATGAGGCTGATCCAAGTTTTTATAAGTCAATTTAAATATGACTAGTGAACCCTGGACACAATCGTCTAGGCTCAATTGCGTAAACAACCTTGCCAGTGGAGGTCCTCATTGGCGAGGAACACATATAGTCCCACCACTGGGGTCCAGATGTGATGGCCTCACTGATGGAATTAGGGGCCACTGAAAGCCCCTGGTGGTCGTGGACAGAGCTTGACAGTGCCTCTTGTCCAGTGCCAGCCTGGCACTGCCCACCTGATACCCGGGCACTGCTCACTGCGATCTCCCAATGCACAATGTATTGTGCACTCTTGAAAAAAGGATAAAAAGGAAAATTGATTGAAGACGCACCTGAGAACTCAGAACACCATGGGTACAGCAGATTCAAGCTGAGACACAGACCAGGAGTCTGGACAGATTGAGCACAGATCACAATCTACAAGGCAAACCACTAAAGAAGTAACAGATTTTGAGCTTAGGATAAGTATGGCGTCTACAAAACCACTCCCAGAACAGTTCCAAAGGGATCAAGTCTCTCAACAGGCTCAACACTGAGACAACTGAAGAAAGTGATTTTCCATGTACAGAACATCTTGAGGTTTACAAAACATGGAACAAAGGATCGGGTCAGTACTCTTTGTGTGCAGTAGCAGCTATTGGAAATGATATAATTCTGAGATAGGGAGTCGATGAGGCTTCATGCTCTTACAATTGAGTCTTCCAGGCACTCCATGCAAACTTCAGTGTTCAAATCATGGAAAAAGCAACATTCAATCAGAGGAAAACAAAAACTGGGTAACGTATTCATAACTGACCTGTATAAGCTAGGAGAAAATTACAACCGTAGGGATGAATAATAATGGTTGGCATATTAGATGAAGCTCCATTACACCTCTTGCAAACGAGGGAACATTTAACTCAGTGGCATTAGATAGCATGATGGACCAAGCTAAGGAAGTAAAAAGGAGCTGTTGTTCATGAGAAAAGTGACGTTCCTTAGAAAAGGAGTGAGCAAGGCCATTCAAGATATTGAACTGAAATGAGGAAGTGCATTAAAGCAAAAGCCTGTTAAATTGAGGAAAGGTTGTCAACATCATCTTGAAATGCTTAGATATGGTGGAAAATACCTGCAGATGTGGGAAGAATGCTCAGTGTGGGCGCAAAGTGCCACAACTGCGGAAAGTCGGGACATTTTATATTTGTGTGCCAATTTAACATACAAGTAGCTCACAAGGAATGAGAGAAAATAACATGGTCTAATCAAAGACAGAAAGTGAAGGAATCACAGAAAAAAACAACCTTCTTAGAAGAAGTTTAACAAAAGAGATAATAATTACTGGAACATTAAGTTAGAAGTGGATAGACACCCATAGATACAGAGTTTAAAATTAGACACAGGTACAGGTGTTTCAGTCTTATCTTAAGTAAAATAGCTTAGAAAATATTACATTACAGTTATTCTTCATATAGTGTGACGATACTGTGCCTTGAAGAATTATATATATATTATGTCTCTTGTAAGGAGTATGTTTAGAATTCAGATCTGTGTTGCCAATTTGTCTATGTAGTCTTTCAAAATTAGTAGCTGGGAGAACAGGATAAATTAATGATGTGTTTGTCTAAGCAGGACTAATGCCTTTGTGTTTACTTAGGTTTCCTCTGGGGTTTCAAAGTAGAGGTTTGGTTAGGTTGATTAACAGGGGCAGAGTCATGTACTTAATGGGAGGAGTAAAGCTTGCAGAGAAAAACAGTTTCTCTTTCATTTTTTAAACAGCATTTACTGCCTGATTCTGAAAGAAGGAGGACGTGTCTCTCTCACTCTTGAGAGGTTGTCTGAAAGCTCCAAAACTGGTAACCTAAGTCACAGTCATAGCGCTGTGTTTTACTAATTAATTTTAAAGAGGGGATGTACGTCTATAAGAGGAATATTGTTTGACTTAGAATTCATAGCGATAGGTTAGCAGTTAAGAATTATATCTTGTCATGTTTAAATGTTGTCTAATAGCAATGGTTAAGCCAATTCATTTGTTATAGTTAAACTGTGTTGTTAAATAAAGTTAGTTTTGATAAAAGCTTCCACATGTATCAGCAGAATCGTGCCTGAATTGAAACATCTAATCCTCACATTAATGCCAAAATAAAAAATTGCTGGGGCTAGTATGACTTCATAATATGCCTTGGCATTTCTGATTTAGTACCCTAACAACTATTACAAGGTTCAGGAGGGACTACACTGAAAGTAAAAAGTCAATAGTTGGCCAGATTAAGATGCAATGGTGAAGAAGCTATTAAATCTTTGTATGTCATGTAGAACCAGAATCATCACTATTAAGCAGGAAAGTATGCTTACAATTCTGCAGAAGAATCATATAAACTCAGAATGTTAATTCTGTTTCTCGCTCCACAGATGCTGCCAGATCTGCCATGTTTATCCAGCATTTTCTGTTTGATATGCTTAAAATTGGGGATGATTCACAAGGTTGATGAAATTCCTGATAAGCAATCCAATAATGTATCCAGGAATAAATTCCTAACATTATTTTCAGACTTCGGAAGGCTGAAGAGAGAAAATCATGTAACCTTCAGAGTTGATTCTAAGCCAATTGGCCTTGCTATGCAAAGTCAAGAGCAAGAGTGAGTACGTTACAACAGGTGTTATCTCTCCAATAAACAGACTGATGATATGTTGCCGTGGAATGGACACAATACCAAAGCCTTTAATTCAATTAGAACCAGTGTGGACTTGTCTCAATTAAACAAATCAATAACGTATTAGATTCACCTGATGGTATAATTTATGAAAGTTTCAGGAAATTAGGAAAATGTTTCCTCTTCACCAAATTAGGTGCAAAGAGGGCTTTTGGCAGTTGCCTCTGGACAAATAATCCAGACTCTTAACCACTTTTATGATGCCATTCGGTTGTTACTGTTAATAAGTTACCATTTGCATTTGCTTCTGCACCAGAGATGTGCAAAAAAATGATGCTTCAAACCCTTGAAAACATGGAAGGAGTAATATGCAATAGGGATGACGTTGTTGTACATGGTTCGTCAAGAAAAGAACATGATCATCAAGTAGAGTGGTCCTCAAAATTTTACAGGAAGGGACTTTGACATTGAAAGAGAATTTGCAAGCTTATGATAACTTTCATAAGACACATTATGCAGGTTTCAGGAATGACAGAAAAGCAAGGTGATTAGAGAGTACCCACATCCTAGCAATCCACAGAGGTACAAAGGTTCTTGGGTTGGTCAATGAAATAGACAAGTTCCTACCTAAAATGGCAGAAATTGGTGAGTCAGCTGTTGAGACAACAGTGGTGCTGAAACGTGAGCAGGTGAAATGTTCTAATTTCACCTGAAATTCTAGTGTACCATGATCTAGAATTGCCACCAATTATAGTAGTGGATGCATAATCTACGGATTTGGCTGCAGTTTTGCTACAGATTCAACAAATGGAAAAAGACCAGTTTATTAAACCTCAACATCACCCACAGACATAGGGTAAAGGCATACCATCACTAACAAAGAAGCATTGGGAACCACATGGACATGAAGGAAGTGTTCTGATTGTACGATAGGATTAAGATTTGAAATTTAAATCAACCACGAATTTTGGTTACTCTTCTTAATCTAAAGAAGATTGTCGCTTCTAAATCAATGCTTCAGACTCAGGCTAATGAGGTATAATTCCATGCCTGAGTAGATTCAAGGGAAGTATCAGACATAGCTGATGCACTATCAAGAAAAGCAATGGAAGGTGTCACGCCGAAAGATTTGAATTTCATTGAGGAAGTGGATGCATGTGCTGTTCATTAACACACTAATTCACCACTGAAAATAGACTTCAAGGTATTATGAAAGCACAACAGGGTGACTGATGAATGCATCTAAACAAAAGATTACTGCCAGAAAAGATAACTAGAATATATTGCTAATAGCACAATGCTACACCAATACTTTGAATAGGGAAAATATCATCAACCATTTCTTGGTTTTTAAACAAAAGACTAATCACTCCTAAGACATTTTCATTCAAAATTCTCCAAAAATAAACTCAAGGTCATTTGAGGATGGCAAAATGCCGAGCAAGAACCCAGTGGTCAGCCTAGTGGTCAGACATTAGTTGTTCTATGCAAGTGCTCATCTTAAACTGCCACAAGTGTACAGTGAATACTCAGCAACGGTGGGACCCGCTGGCACGCCCCACCTTTCCTTTGAGGCCATGGGAGTCGATCTATTTGAGTTCAAGGGCAAAGTATTCATCATTGTCATTGTTCAGATGGATTGAAGTGAAAAGATTGCATAGCATCACGGTGGAGGAGGGCACTCAACCTGAAGAGAATATTTGTGACGCATGTACATAAGAACATAAGAACATAAGAAATAGGAGCAGGAGTAGGCCATCTGGCCCTTCGAGCCTGCCCCGCCATTCAATAAGATCATGGCTGATCTGTCGTGGCTGATCTGTCGTGGCTCAGTTCCACTTTCCCGCCCTCTCCCCATAACCCTTAATCCCCTCTCTTATCAAAAACCCATCAACCCGCTTCTTAAAAATATTTAGCGAGGCAGCCTCCACCACTTCAACGGGTAGAGAATTCCAGAGATTCACCACTCTTTGAGTGAAGAAGTTCCTCCTCAACTCCGTTCTGAACCGCCCCCCCTTTATCTTGAGGCTGTGCCCCCTAGTCCTACTGTCTTTTTTGAGCGGGAAGAGTCTTTCCACCTCTATCCTATCCATCCCATTCATCATCTTATACGTCTCAATGAGATCTCCCCTCATTCTTCTAAACTCTAACGAGTACAAGCCTAGTTTATTCAGCCTCTCCTCATAGCTCAACCCCCTCAACTCCGGTATCAGCCTAGTAAACCTCCTCTGCACTCCCTCCAAGGCCAAAATATCCTTGCGCAGGTGCGGCGCCCAAAACTGCACACAGTACTCCAGCTGCGGCCTCACCAATGCCCTATACAGCTGCAGCAAGACCTCCCTACTTTTATATTCAATCCCCCTCGCTATGAAGGCCAGCATCCCATTCGCCTTCCCTGGTCATTGTAGTGTTAGACAACAGTTACCTGTTTGCTAATGAATGATTCAATAAAATTGTGTAGGAATGTTTTCATGCATGAGATTATTTTGCCCAGATGTCAGTCAAATGGAGAAGCAGAAGCAGTACATTGAAATGAATACATAGTCTGACCGCCACCATAGACAAGATAAATATTCAGTTACTGGATAAATCATTTACATAATAAAGTCAAGAACTATGATTTGTCCAGGGATAGCTACTTTACTTTTGTTGTATTTATCACTTGAGAGCATTCGTCGCCATTAAAGCCAATAGGAGTTAAATGATAAACAAATAATAAATATAATGCTATAAAAATCTAGTAATGCAACAGCACACTTAAAAAGTGAAGAAGGTTTAATTACATTGTCCTACAAAATAATCCAACTTGACATCCTAATATTATCAAAGAAATTATTAGTAGCTACATCCCATCCAAGCAACACTGTTCCCTCTTCGAGTATAATCAAGCAAATTATTGAAATTCACAAGCTGCTAGGATCACAGACACGTTAACGTAGAAGTGTGAGCTTTAGAAACAGGCAAACAAACATAATGTGGAAACTGGATCCACTATTGCTGCACTTTGTGGAATGGAGGGTGAAATACTTGGAAAAGAGTGTCAGTCCCTCAACTTTAGACAGCTAAGTTTGTTTAGTTTTCCAAAAATAACTTACCAGATTCATTTTTCTCAATTACTTCCACGACTTGTCCTTGATACAGACTGATCTCGGTGCTTTCTTGTTTATCATAATTAGTCACTGCCACATACTGATCCAGGAAAAACTGGTCAGCAGATGCCCCATCTCCACCTGAAATCAAAGAATCAACCTTCAGGAAATGTTATCATTATAACATGGAGCAGGCCACAACAAAATGGCTGCATTACTCTCTGCTATACTCTCAGATCACCAACTCCGAGCAATGCATTGCCGGGTCCATTAGGTCTGTGCTACAGAGTGTCTTGTGAAGGTAAGGTGTGCAGAAGAATCAGGATCTGGAACACAGCTATTTGACTTTGGTTAAACATTACACTTTGACACTACTTTACAGGTACCGTACTGTAAAAACATTGTTTTAGCAATCAAATACAGTAAGGCACTTGTGCGTTGCACTACAGTTCAAAGGAGTGCACTCAAAATCTGCACATACAAGAAGAATTACAATAATTCTTAAACAGGATGTTAACCATGATGTCGTTACAAATGGATTGTTTCATACAGGACAATCTCAGTAGTCTCGTCTTCAGCCATAGAATCCTATTTCCTGTTACCCTAAAAACAATCTCAGGTTTAAGACTTCAAAATTTGTTCTTGTTGGCCTGGCTGCAGGAAAATTATTCCAGCATCTGGAACAGGTAGATCCAAACAATAGCGGCTCCTTTAACTAATGACAGCTCACAGATGTACAGGCTTGGAATTCTGGGGAGCAGCATTGCTGAGAGCAGCCTTAGGTAAGTGCTTAAAGAGGAAGGGAAATTGATCAGGAAGGTGATCAGTGCTATGACCCCAGTTGATGTAAAAACTGGACAGAATGATCCCAGAATGGAACCCTGGCTCAAAAGACAATGGCTGGAATTTTACCGCCTCGCCCGCCCTGGAATCTGGGTGGGTGAGGCTCGCAAAACGGAATTCTCCGTTGGCCTCAGG
Source organism: Carcharhinus amblyrhynchos (assembly GCF_965287045.1). NCBI lineage: Eukaryota > Metazoa > Chordata > Chondrichthyes > Carcharhiniformes > Carcharhinidae > Carcharhinus > Carcharhinus amblyrhynchos. The sequence continues at coordinate 46,216,090 of NC_137336.1, forward strand.
CGGGATTTTATGAGCCTTGTCCGAGCGAGGTCACAAAATCCCGGCCCATGACTTTTACTTTTCTTAGAAAATGTGGAGAAACAGAGTCACAGGACTGCTAATTAGCTTTAATAATAAGAAAATAAATCATTAGACATGAAAAGTTTGATCATAACATAATACCTCTTACAGACCCTTCAACGTTACGAATGCGTAGGCTTTTCAAAGATAGCACATCACTCTGAAACCAAATGACCGATGCCACTCATAGATCTTCCATGATTTCTCTCACAATCCCCCAAGATGACATAAGGGTCACATAAGGGTTTCCAAATTCTACTCCCAAAAAGACACACTTTAAAAGCTTCTTTCAAACAATGCTTTCCAACAAATGTTTGCCTTAAGAATCCACTCCAGGTGTTCCAACTATCCTTTCAAACAAAGGTTCTGCTCCACTTTTTAACAAGGAAGCCAGCATCAGGTTTTCCATCTCTCCTTTCAGTTTTCTTTGTCTTAAATGCATTTACACAAACTCAGGTACTCAGTCTCTGACAGAATACTATTGTTTCAAACACTGGGAACACGAGCACAAAATCTTATGATTGCTTCAGATATGTGGATTGTCCATAGCCAGCCTCATCAGCTCTGCTCTTTCCAGGTCTGACTAACTTCCATTCCATACCTATTCCTAAAGGCAATTCCTCTTTGTTCCTTTAACTTCAGACTTCTTGGAATCTACTTTTCATGTCTCTAGTTTCCTTGACCTTAACTGTTCAAGTTTCCTGCGCTTCTTTACTTAATCATGACTCTATTGTATAGCTTTTCTTCTATTATGAATAAGTAATAATTCAAGCACCTTTCATAAACATAAAATGAGGCCCATACATATATGAGTTGAGATACCACAAATTAAGATGCGCACACACACAAAATATTTGACCCCCCTTTATACAAAATGGTGCATCCCAATACATTTAAAAACGGAGTCTTTTTTAAAGCCTGATCAAAGGTTGTTGACCAATCAAGGAACAGCTTTTCCAATCCACTGGACCAGGAACCTTTAACATTTTAAACTGAAACGTGCTAAAGTCAGATGCTTTGCATAAAAGTGCAAGGAACATGGAAAACTACATGGGTTTTATTAATCAGATCTGTGTCTGTGTGGGTTTCCTCCGGGTGCTCCAGTTCATCCCACACTCCAAAGATGCGCGGGTTAGGTTGGTTGGCCATGCTAAATTCGGGGGATTAGCAGGAAAAATATGTGATATTATGAGGAAAGGGCCTGGGTGGGATTGTTGTTGATGCAGAATCGACGAGCTGAGTGGCCTCCTTCTGCACTGTAGGGATTCTATGATCGTCTGACTCAGTGGAACTGGTGTTTTATCGGAATCAGAGAATTTCACTTGAGGCCTTAGGCACAAACCTTTGGAAAAACTATTCACTCATAGTCGAATTCTTCTACATTTTCCCCATCCCCTTTTATTATTTCATGTGTCAAAAATCTATTTGATCCTGTATAAAAGCAATTACAGATTCTGCTTCCACTATTGTTTTGGGCAGGGCATTCTTGATCTTGACATCCCTTTACATAAAAGTTCTCCCAACTTCTCCCTTTCTTCTTTGGTGATAAACTTAAATATATGCCTTCTAGTCCCCAATGCAACTAGCTTGTCCTGAAATCTCTCATAATTTTCAGTACACTGTATCAGATCTTCTCTTATCTTCCTCTGTTCAAGTGAAAAGAGCTTCAGTTTCCCTTGGCTCTCATCACTGATAGCATCTTCATGAATCATTTTGTGCTTTGTTGATTTTCTTGACATGCTTCTGAAATAGGACACCTAAAACTGGTCGTAAATCAGGATTTCAGCCCAATTTACTGCTTAGTATTATTTTTGCATTTGCTCCAAACTACAAAACCTAGGATGCCATATTACCTTTTTCAAAAGAGCATTTTACTGGGATACAGTGAGAAGTATTGTTTCTTGTGAGCTGCTACAGATAAAACATACCATTCATAGAATACCGAGGGGAGAAGGAAAGGAGAGGATGCAAAATATAGTGGTGCAGTTACCGATAGGGTAAAGAGAAAGATCAGTTTAATATGATACATTTTTAAAGACTAGCATTGGAACATCCAAGCTTCTCTGTTTTCCTACTTTTAAAGTTCTGCAATTTAAAGTAGTCTTTCCCCAAACATGCATCACCTCACATTTTCCCAAATCAAATTTAATCCATATATCCAATCTCCTAATTGGCTTCTGGCTTCATGAAATTCCTTGCAGGCCTTTTCATTGTTATTTATATTATTTATTTCTATATTATGGAATCATAGAATGATCCAGCACAAAAAAGGCTGTTTAGCCCAACACACATGCTGGCTCTTTGTAACAGCTGTCCAATTAGTCCCAATTTCCCCATAGCCCATCAAAATTTTCCCTTCTACTTGAGTGGAGCATAAATGCCAACGTAAACTGATTGTCCAAATGGCCTGTTTCTATACTGTATAAATACTTGCCCAATTACTTTTAGATAGTCACCATCACATTTGCTTCCATCAACATTTCAGACACTACAGTCAAGGTTTAACAATGTGTGACACTAAAAAGTTACCTCTGGTCCTTTGACTAATTTTCTAAAAGGTTTAATATTGTAGTCTATTTTCAGATCACTTTTAAGTACTCAGAGGAGCAGTGGTTCTAACACAAACTCCTGGGTGATATCGCTATACACATCCCTTAGATCTCAAAACTGAAAGTGTACTACTTTCTATTTTCTGTCTTTGAATAAAATTAAATTCAGGGTGCCATGTCCCTCTTGATACATCATAGAAGCCTATGTGCTTTTTGATTTGATTTGATTTATTATTGTCACATGTATTAAACATATGGCGAAAAGAATTGTTTCTTGCACACTATGGGGCCAACGGGGGGCATACACGTGGTGGGTCGTGCAAGGGCTGCTCTTGGATGTTTTGAGAGTAGCCTAGTGCTTCACGTTGTTAGTGTACGCTTAAACTGGACCAGCTCATGGGCAACATGACAGCTCAGCGACTATCACTGCTAGCTGTGCAGATACATGGATTTGGGCCAGTGTCTGTGGGAGTTTGCGCATTCTCCCCGTGCTTGTGTGGGTTTTCTCTGGGTGCTCTGGTTTCCTCCCACACCCCAAAGATGTGCTCTTAGGCTGATTGGTGTAACAAATTGTCCCTAAATTAGTCTCCCCTCAATCTGGTTTCCAATGTGGAGTGCCATAAGCGTAGACAAGGGTCATGGGTGGAAGAGGGGACTCATTGTTGAAATGGCGGCACGGGCTCATTGGGCCGAAGGGCCTGTTCCCTGTGCCGTTTTGTTCTTTGTTCTTCTTTATACAGACCGTACATAGGGAAGGAAAGGTGAGAGTGCGGGATGTAGTGTTACAGTTATAGCTAGGGTGTAGAGAAAGATCAGTTTAATTCAAGGTGGATCCATTCAAAAGTGTGATGAAAGCAGGGAAGAAGCTGTTTTTGAATCGGTTGGTATGTGACCTCAGACTTCTTTATCTTTTCCTGATAGAAGAAGGTGGAAGAGAGTATGTCCGGGGTGCGCGGGGTCCTTCATTATGCTGGCTGCTTTCCCAAGGCAGTTCAAATGCCTTTTGAAAATCCACATTAATAACATTCACTGTAATTTCATCGGTAATACATTCTACAAAAATGTTATTAAGATTGTAGGACACAACTTGCATCTTGTAAATCAGTGCTGGTCATCCAGTTACGCCGGGTATTCTTTCCAGTTAATTGATAACATTTAAACTGTCTTAGGCCATTATAAGGTTAAATTGACAACATTAGACTGATTACTGTGCAGTTATCTGGTCTATCCCCTTCTCCCTTTTTGAAGAGCAGTGTTACGTTTGTAACCATACCCATCCAATCCTTTGATACACATTCTGTACACAAGAAAGTTTCAAAAGCTGTGGTTAAAGCCTCAGCATTTGAGGATCTATGCCATCAGTTCCTTTCACTTAGTTCCACTTTGTTTTCCTGTGTTACTTCCTTATCTAGGTATCCTATTTAAATTGTTCTGACTCGTTTTGTATCATTTCAATTCCACTAAAAGCCTCTTGTGAAACGCAAACACAGGTCTGGATTTTCACCTGTGAGACTGGGGTCAGGAAATTTCCTAGCTCAGCCTGCTCACTTTGATTGCATGCAAAGGTGGTATCTTCAATGCCAATGGTCAGATGCAGGCTGGAGTTCACCAGCTGACTCAGGAAAAAGCTCGGAGGTAGCTACAGGGTTTGCCGGATACTGAGGTGGGCTGTTTATAGGTCCTCATCCCCGTTAAAATAAAAATGCCAAGGCCCTCACCCCTCACACTCCCCATACCCCATCCATGCCACCTCATGCTTCCCACCCACCCATTCTATGTCCTCTCATGCTGCTATGCCATGTGGATGGATGACATAGCTTGGCATAGGGAGTATGAGGGACCATTGGAGTTGTGTTGAACAGCATTGCTTGGCATATTGGCATGGGGCAAGACGAGGACCTACTAAACTTGCATTTTAAAAAGGTCCCCTCATACAGATGAGAGTCCACAATGTTTTTAACAGGAAAACCTGCACCCTTTAAGGGCACTCCTGAAAATCATTCCAGGAATGGAGTCAGAAAACCTGGAATTGGGATCCTCACCCCCAACATTTTTGAAGCGTTCTCCAGATATCCTGACTTAGTGAAAATCAAGGCCAAACTATTTTATTGAGCATCTCCACTATTTCTGAATCCTTTAAAATGACCTCCTTTTAATATCCAATTATTCTTACAACTACTTTTCTATTTTGTATGTGATTACAGAATCCTTTATAATTTCCTGTTATGATAATTGTCAGTCTTTTTTTGGGTTCTCTTCCTCTTCCCCTGTTTTGTTTCTCTTCAGTCCTCCTGAATTACCTTTCGTACTGAGAGCCCCAGGTTTGTCACAGGCTGTTTTTCAAGCTCCATTCTAATTTCTCTACTTTGCCAAGGCTCTCCTGATTTGCGGCACCATTTGTTACAGGAATATGTATAGACTGTATCCTAATCAAATCCTGTCTGAACATTTCCTGTTTTGAGTACCACTTTTAAAACAAACATCCAAATAAGTTGCCTTTTCATCCCATTGAAATTGGCCTTTATCCAGTCAAGTGCCGATATCAATGATTGTTTGCTCTCCTTTTTAATTTTATGCAAAACCTAATTTTGTTATGGTAGCTGCTGTCTACTTTTAAATATCTCTTTTTACTTATTAGTGTCACAGGTCAGCTTACATTAACACCACAATGAAGTTACTGTGAAAATCCCCAGTTGCCACACTCCAGCACCTATTCAGGTACATGGAGGGAGAATTTAGCCTGGACAATGCAGCTAAGCAGCGGGTCTTTCAGACTGTGGATGAAACCGGAGCACCCAGAGGAAACCCACGTAGCCACAGGGAGGACATGCAGACTCTACACAGACAATCACCCAAGCTGGGAATCGAACTGAGGTCCCTGGCGCTGTAAGGCAGCAATGCTAACCAATGTGCCATTATGCTGCCGCTACTCGGCCTATTAAATGTACTAAAATTACATTCATTTTGCTCTTTCCTGGTTGGACGAGAAAAAACTAACACAGAAAGCAGTCTGGGGACATTGGAGGAAATCTCCCCCCCTTTCTTTGCCACACACAGTTAAATCTCAATGACTCAAACTTGGATGACACAGAATTTTGCTTGTGTCACAGTTTTCAAAATGTTCCCACTGGGAGAATAGCAAAAGGCATAGAACAATGCCTTTTATATAGCCAAAATTCCATGGTGGTCAATCTGATTTTGCCAAATTTTCGCTCAGTCCATTAAAAAAAACAAAATTCTTCACAAAGTGCAAGTTGGCCTCTTTCACCAGCAGTCGTGTGACTATGCTGACCAATCAGAGCAGAGTGGTTAGATCTAAGCGTGCCAAAATATGAAATGCTGAACAAGTCATCGTCTCACATCGAGATCTCTCTGTGAGGCTGCGTGCAAGCATGGAGAAAACTGCGAGAAAGCTAAAAGCATGGTTGATTGGACAGAAGGTGAAGTTGACAGAGGAAATGGAAAACCTTGGTGAAAAGTGGAAAGAGTGGGATATCAAGTTTGTCCAGCAGTCTGAACACCAAGGAGAACATCTTGGAACAATTCAACACACAGGCATTGTCTCCAGCAAGAAAGAGAATGAGAATGACAATCTATCCTGATACAAAGATGCCCTGCTTTTTAAGGCAGCCTGAACAGAGAAGATCCCTGTTATGTATGTTGCGGCATAGTCCCTTTAAGGAAATGAGTCATGTTACCTGGGGTGTGGGTGAGCTAGTTGGGAACCACCCCGAGTGGGCAATCAACATTTGGAGTGTGGAGTAAGTAGACTGAATAAAAATCTGTGCTCCCTGACGCCTGGCTATGGATTAGTTCTTGAGGAGATACCTCAGTACTAAGAGATTTAACAATCCCCATCTTGCATTTGTAGGCATATGAATTACATAAAAACACATTCATGTTGCAAGTCGGGCTTCGGCTTCTATCGCAAAACTGCGTAAGTTGCAGTTCAACATGTTTTCCCTGGGATTTGACTCATCGAGAGATTACAATATTACACTTGGCTCTTGGCTTCCTACTACAAATCTTTCCCAAAAAAGCTTGCCTGCAGTGTGTAATTTTTCAACATTACTCTGGTTGTGGGAACAGCTGACTCATAAAAAACAGGGCTGAGCTGAAAGGAGCCCAGCCACTGCAAAGTTGAGTAACGCTGAATAGACCTCTTTGCAAAGCCTTAATTAAGTGGGTGGGGTGAGTCAAGAGACATCCTCCAAATTCAACTTAAGTATCATCCTTCTCAAATGTGCGCATGTTGCATAAATGGAAGCAAGATCACATCTGTCTGCTCAAGTATATGAAAGATGCCACATCTTAATTCAAATGAGTATGGTGTTCTGGTCAACATTTCTTCCTCAATTTACAACATCTAGAATAGTTACCTGGGGCTGGAATTCAATCATTAAATGAGGTTTCAATAGCCTGAGGGCAGGTGGGCTACCCAATGTCTCCACCATCTCCTGCAAAATCTAATGCAGTTCAGGGTGAGTGCATGGGCTCAGGCCAAGTGTGGAATTTTGTGTTCTTCTCCAACAGGTTTAGTGGCCATGCAGTATTTCATCAGGCAGAAGGGTGATGAGTTGGGATCCCACAAACTTCCTGGCTTGTCAACAATTAGGTCCATGGTGAGACAGCCTGTGGGTGTCCTTCCTGACCTCCCTGCCGCTTGAAGTGCTGAGGTGGGCAATTAATGCCTTATTAAAGATCTCATCCCAGACCCGCTGGCATTAACTAAGCAGTTGGGGCATGGGCAGTGCTGCTTGATATATGGTGGACACCCCCCACCCCCCAAACGAAGGACCTGCAAGTAAACCATGATATGTTCGCTTGCAGGTTCTTCATTGGCGGGGGGGAGTATGCCATTGCTCAAAGGCACTGAATGTCTGATTGATGGACGTGGCATTGGGAAGGGGGTGAAGGACCTGCTAGCAGCCAACCTCCCTGACCTTGGTGTAACCTCTGGACCCCACCATCAACACCACCTTGAGGTCTAGATCCTGAGTCTTTGGCGGGTGCCCTTCCAGCAGCAGTCACCACCTCCGAGTGGAGCTGCCATTCAAAAGAACTGCTGTTTCTGATTGGACAGCAACTCCCAGTAGGTGGTTCTTCTGTCCCCAGAAGTCTGCTCCCAGGGGGAGGCCCACCAGGGGCTTGCCAAAGTAGCTAGTCTGGAATGCAATACTCACGGGCCTGCCTGGAAAGAGGTGATGCGGTGCTCTCAACTGCTTCCCAGTTGACAGTTGAGGCCCTGTTGACCCTGTTATGATTCTGCCCATTGGTTTTACAAGACCCACACCCCCGTCCACCCCCCAACCCTGTCTTCAAACCCTTGAATAACATGGAGGCACAAAATTGAGCTTGTCACCTTGATTGCCAGCAGCGATAAGGGTGTTTGTTAGAATGACGACTGTTGCCTCATCATTTTCCTGCTGGCTTTTAGCATGTTAAAGCAGTTCTCTCTGGCAGGCCCAGCTAACTGATGCAAGCAGACCTCATTTCATGCAAAAGGTCCTCCTCAGCATTCCTTTATTCACCTTCTTCTTTTGCCTCCAAATAAGAGCAGTGGTGAATACTATGCACAATAGCTGTGACAAAAATTAAAATTAAAAGTAGTTCGGCTTTAAGAAACTACTGCCATGAATGCCAAAATGTGATTGGGCTTCAACATGCATATTCTATGGGCAGGTGTTTAACACAACAACACCATTCATGCATAAAACTGGTAGAATTGAATAAGAACTCATTACCTTTAAACTGTGAAAATGGAACCCTCAGTTGGAAAGCAATGAGAAATCAGCATGGCCCCAGCAAAAGTGGAACTTGTGCCATTCCCTGGTACTCAATTAGGCTGCCATGAATTCCCCTATAACTCTCAAACTCAAAGGCTAGAAAATCTGAACTGCAGCCAGCAGCCATGTTTTTGTTGCCAAAATGTCTCAATGAATTCTTGAGACTTGCATATTTAAACATGTACTATTTATTGTTCGTCTTTAACTATCTGCAGATCCCAGGTTATTGCCACACATGGTGCTGATCACCATGCAGGCAGATTTCAAAGTATTCGCTCTGAGCCTGTTACCATGCAACTCTTCACATCATGCTATGGGTGGTGCCATTCTCCATGGTGCCAGTCCCATGTTAACTCTTGCTCTGCTGAGCACCTTTGCAATCCAAAGACAAGGACATAATATCATAACATCCTACTTTCCTTCTCCAAAGAAATCTTTCCTCCCTTCCAACAGATTATTACAGCATAATTTTTACTTGCTATTCTTTCTTCCCTAGTCTCAAATCTCTAACTTTATGAATTGAGGCAATCTTGAGGGTTGACAGCGCTTCCAAATCTCAGTCTGTCCATGTTTGAAGGAATGGCAGTAGTACTGTATTTCTGATCATTTATTATCTCCATTTGATTTGCTTTCTGCGCTCCTTGTGTTTCCCTTTATTTACAATACGTCTGCTTATTTTAGACATTGTAGGTTTGTTTTGTTCTTACTGAAGGGTGTGTATACTCCTTTCATCCTTGAGTGGACTCAAATTTTCCTCTACCATGGTGTCCACCATGATCTTGATGGATGTTTATGCTTTGTGAATGGAACCTTCATCTCCACTTGTTTTACAATTTCAGCCACACATCTGTTTGCTGTTTTACTTCCAAATCACTCTGGAAGCTTATGAATCTTTTCATTCAGCTCAATGGTTTTCAGTTTATCTGAGACATCCAGTGATTTTTCTTCTACTAGTGCCTTGCGCCTGTGATAGATTTACAGTTTCTGATCTTATTTCTGTCTTTGCTTTCCCTGTCTGCAGCCTGGAAAGTCTGACCACTTTTCCTTACAATGCTTCCTCTTTCTCATTCAACTGTTTTTTCAGTTTCTTTGTTGTAGCTTTGGCTTCCTCCTGGAAGATGAAACATTAGTAAGTCTTCCCCGCCAACTATTTCTTCAGTTTGTTCATAATGACATGAAACACATTTTGCTTCTCTTAGTAATCTTCCTGCGGAATAAATCTTGACCTAAGGAGTTTGTGCAACATGTGAAGGCCTTTCAACAGATTTTCTTTTTCTTTGCAAAGCTTGCATGCTTCATCTTGAACTTGACTGTAATTCAGCAAAGTCTCCTCGAGTTTCTGCTGTTGTGCTTCAATTCAGCTTTTAAAGATAGTCTTCATGTTGCTCAATGGCCAGACATTCCCTTTGCATTTGATCTTGAAGGATAATCAATTGTTCTTTCAATTTGACCTGGTGCCAACTATCTCTTGGTTTCAATGCTTTTATTCATTGTTACTGATAGTTCCAGCACTGAAGCAACATTCAACATTGTGCTTAGTTCCTTATGTTTTTCCATTGTTGCATATTGATTCTTCAAGCAGTCTTTCAGGCTTGCAGTTTGTTTACATGCCTTTTTTGCCTGCTGATTTGCCTCAGAGTAAATCTGATTTGAGTTTTTCCAACTCTTGCCTTGATTTGCCAACTGCGTGATTGAGGGTCATTTTTAATTCCTGGTACTTTTGCTTTGCCTCCGAAATTTGTTTGTTCAGATCACAAACAGTTTTCTTCACTGAAGACTTCAGTTCATTGTGCATTTTCAAAGATATATACTCAGCTTGAATTTTATGCTTCAAATCTTCCAAATCAGCTATGATGCAAACATTTCCTGGTAAATCAGTTCAATTACTTTTTGCACGGTTTGCTTCTTTGAGTTACCACAGCTGGTTTTTCTTCATTCACAGTCATCTACTCACTCCATCGTGCCATGTGCTATTGCAGTTTGGGTACTGTGTCAGTACCCAAGGAGTTCTACATTTAAGCCATTCTGCTGCTTTTTAGCCATTTTCTTCTGCGCTAAACCCTTTGGCTTGTGCGTGTCATTGCACTCACGTGGCCAGCAAACATCTTGTAACTGATTTAGATGTTGTCTCCCTCACTCTGGGGTCTTTATTTGCCCTCAATACTTTATTGAGAGTTGCCCTCTCTCTGGAATCTTTTGCTGCCCTCTCTCTGGGGCCTTGCCTTGCCTACTGTCCCCGGTCTTTTGATGCCCTCTCTTTCTAGGATCTTTTGTGGCCCTTGGTGCCTTACTGGACTTTTTCTTTTTAAGAAAAAAGCCAAAGCAGTGATTATTTCTTTTTTGGCTCCACGGGCTAATGGGAGTGATTCTTCAGCTCTGTGCACTCAGGTTCAAATTACATTATGGCTGGAGAATCTCACAAGACGGACCATTACGCGATTGGCATTTGGCATTTACCCTCCCACGTGACGTAATTTGGTTTATTCCCGTGAGGGCGTGAACCAGATTAGCAGATTCAAATCTGCATTTAAATATGCATTTCTGGATTCTAACCAGATTCACCCAGCTCTCAGGATTAACCCAACCCCCGGGATTCACCGACCCGCCAACGCAACAGGCAGCCCGCAGAAACCACCACTGGTTTTCACAAATGAAGACCAGGTGTGATGGCAATGCCGGGAGGCTCGGAGGCTATTGGAGTCCTTGGGTGGTCAAGGACATGCCTCAACAGTGCACCCTAGCACTGCCAAGGGAGAAGCCATCAAGCCGCTGGGCACAAAACGGGCACAGTCCATAGTGGGGATATGCAAATGTGAGGGAACTTTGATGCCAGCAATATGGGAGGGGATGCCAGTGATTAAGCGGAGGGGGTTTGGATGAGGGGGTGCCCGAATGGTTAATCTGAGATTGGGGCACCCTTTAAATATGGCACCCTGATCTCTGAGGAGCAGGCCTCACTGTTGTCTTTAAGCCCTGACCCTCTCATTCACGGGGTACATCACCACCTCACCTGCCCAAAAAAGAATAGGGATTGCTATCGGGACCAACTAAACCAAGGTGACACTTGAGCCGGAATTTTCCAACCTCACCTGCAGCTTGGATTCTCCAATCCCACTGCAGCAAATGGAGATTTGACTGACTGCTAAATTCTCCATTCTCACTGGCAGTGGTAGTGGGCTATGTGAGAGCAGAGAATTCTGGCTGTAGTCATTTTGTCAGAGAATTGCGCCAAATGATACCAAAGTGTAAATGTGCAGTTATAAGCACTGGATACAACCTCAAAAAGAATTGTTTATTATTCATGGTAACTTTAAGAATTTTAAAACTTTAAACTTGTTTGTGAAGTGCCTTTTTTTGATTTTAATGTATTTGCAGGATTAAAACCTATGGAAATCTCCATTAATTTTGCAAGAAATATTACTGGAGGAACACGACGAGCCCGATTTTACCATTTTCATTCAAAGTGCTGAATGTGGGCACAATTCAGATCCAACTTGGAAATCTGCTTTCAGATGCCCGCATATGCACTTCGCCCGAAGAAAAAGATCGCGAGTCGGAACTGCATTGTGGGCAGGGCTTAGCGTGCCCAAAACAATTGGAGCTCTGAACTGCACATGCTCAGTGAGGAAAATAAATTTGAAATTCGCGCTGCTGTCACATCGCACCCAGGCCGCAAAAAGTGGATAAAGCAACTCCAGAGCAATGATCCCTGCGGGCATCACCCAACCCCTACAACATAACTTTCTCCCTTATCCACCCACCCCCCCATTACCCAGACCAATCGCGACCCTCTGCCCCCTTTCCCCCCCACTGACTGCCCACAGAATGGCAGAAATCTGCCCTCCTCCCTCCCCACCAGAGATACCTCCTCCCCTCCCAACCAAAGAATGATCCATCCCCACCCTCCCCGACAACGATTCGGCCTTCCTCTCCCCTCATCCCTATCCACCAGAGATATATCTGACTCACGCCCACCCCACCACTCTCCCCCACCCACCAGAAAATGATCAGGTCTCCTTTCAATGCCCTCCCACCTCCCCACCAGAGAATGATCTGGCCCACACCACCCCCACCCCCTCATCCCCCATCAGAGAATGATCTGGCCCACCTCTCCCCTCCCACCCTCATCCCCCACCAGAGAATGATCTGGCCTGTCTCCCCCCCAACATTGATCTGAGTCAGAGAACCATTGGAAGTGCTGAACTTACCTCTTCAGCTGTGGAGTGCCCAAAACAGACCTTTGCCGAGCAGGTCTGTTTCGCGCTGAATCCGGATGCGCGAGCATGGTGGTAAAGGGGGAAATGCTGAAAGTGGGCGGGCAGTTCATTAATTCAATTTAAATGCATGCAAATGTATTTAAATCACCATTTTGCCTGTTTTGGGCACGAATCAGATCGCTGTCTTTCCCGGGTCTTGGTGAAGCGGGCATCTGCGCGGGAGCGGATCGCGTTAATGGCCTCATGCCCGACTTTACCACGTTTTTGCACCCAACATAATTGTAAAATCAGGCCCAATGGGGCAGGATTTTCCGGCTGTTCTTATTGGTGGGATCTTCCAATCTCACTTAGCCCTCCCCACACACCGCCCTCCCGCCCCTCATGGATCCCCAGTAGCAGAGAGTGTGAACAATAGGTGAACCCTGTTGAAAGTGGCCAGACCAGAAGATTGTCCTGCCTGCCAATGGCAGGGCACCTTCGCAAAACTCGGTAGGAGTACAGGGGAATCTCACTCTATGTGATAAGTACCAGTAAAACAAATGTGAATAATTAGTGCATGAAGAAATAAATCATTTATAAGAATATCAAATGTTAAATATGTTGATGGCAAAATAAATTCTCAACATACGCCAAATAATTCTGAGTATGATGTACTGATTATTAAAGCCAAACATTTACTGATTATTAAAGCCAAATATTTAATATTAACAATATTAATCATTGTTCAAGATTCAACAAGAATTGCTATTGATTTCACATTCCTTAAACTAAGTCATATTTGCAGTATTTGCAAATCATCAGGCAAGGTAACCTTTGAAAAAGAAAGATCTTTATTTAAAACTCAATCACACTAATTGTTTGTTTTCCAAACAGCAAAACTGCTCATTTTTCTGTTTTAACTAGCATTTTGCCTGGCACATGATCCAAAGAACTCACAGACGATTGCAACAGTGCCATCAGAAAACAATTACAAGTACCTTGACTCTTGCTCAACCCAACAGATAATTTCCTAATGTCATTGCATAATGTGTTTATCCTAAAGGAAATTGCCACAGGGTTTAATGTTCTCCTACTGTCATTGCATAATGTGTTTATCCTTAAGATTTTAATTCTGCAAGTATATTTTTTAAAAAATCAGGAACAAGTTTAAGTTTAAAGCTAAAGTTTAAAGATTTAAATATTTAAAGTTTATTTATTAGCATTACAAGTAGGCTTACATCAAAATTGCAATTAAGTTACTGTGAAAATCCTCAAGTCGCCAGGCTCCAGTGCCTGTTTGGATAGACTGAGGGACAATTTAGCATGGCTAATCCATCAATATAGCAACAAAAATAAATGATATTGAAGATATTATGGGATAAGGTTTAGTAATTCAAAATTGGCAATTTCCTATTTGGCATCTTGTTTAGTAATGCTGGCTGCCATCGTACCTGAGAATATTACCTTAATATCACAAGCTGTCTAATAAAACCAAAATGAATACAGATTGGTTGCTGCTTTATCGGCTGAGTTGACAGCTGGGGAAGCCAATGGAAATGAAGGGATTAAAACTTCAGAAAAATCAGAAGGGAACAAACTGGGATTCCATACTTCCTTGCTGTGGATTTCCCCAAATTTAATTGTAATCTGGTCAACCTGCAGACGATCGTTCATTCGTTCAAGCACCACGAGGTTCTCTGAACCACTGGTAAGACTTTGCAGTTTCTATGCACTTTTTGGATCAGTAGCCTACCTCATTGTAAGCACAATGTGATCAGATACTATTTTGTATAGCCTAGTAAGAGTCAGCACCTTTCAGAAGTAGAAGAGTTTATGTATTTCTGGTGGGTTTTTGTATTCATTCAGTGTTATATGTAAATGGAGAATCCTTTGTGGTAGCCATGTGGCAAAATGGACACGGGTGTAAACTCAGCACATAATTAGAACATCTTAATCCCACGTGCTTGGCAAATGTTAATGAATTTGTTTTTAAAATAGATGTATAGTTGATACCTCAAAACAGTATAATACTATGGAAAAGGGAAACTGAAATGAAAATTATAAAATAAAACTGCTACCCATCACTTACCCGGACAACAAGTCATGAGGCAGGCACATGTTTTCTGTGGAAAAATGCATGTCTGCTCTCAATCAAGGATCTGAGTCATAACCAAATGTCCAATGCCCGCATTAAATTTTAAATGAAAACATGTGCAACAATATCCAACGGCAATACAAGGACAGTTTAATCCTCTCATCTTATCTCTGCTAGAATACTTGTACTGAAGTTACAAAAGGATCAACTAACATTCACATGCTTTTTGCAAGTGGGTCTAATATGTATAAATATACATGGTTGCGTATTGAGTCTGAGTTAAAAAATGAAGCCTAAATATAGTATAAATAATTATAATGATTTGCTTTAACAAGACTGAATTGATGGTGTACTGTAATTCACTTACAGTCAGGATACTAAAATTGGACTCTGTATCCTTTGGCTAGGAAAAGTGGGATAGGTGGACAGGAAGCAGGTAGGTTTCTCAATCTCAATCATATCTAAAGGTTCCTCCCAGATAAAGTGTTTTTGTGGACAGTGGCATAATAGTAATGTTACTGGATTAGTAATGCAGAAGTAGGAATTCAATTCTCAGCATGCCATTTCAATTTAATTAGTTAATAAATCTGGAATCAGTATTCATGGCTACGAAACTAATAGATTATCACAAAAATCCATCTAGTACCTGAGGGAATGAACTCAGCTGTCCTTATTGAGTCTGGTCTATGTGTGACTCCAAACCCACTCTCAAATCTGAACAACTATGAGGTGCTACGCAGAACTATAAGAATATTGGAATTAGGAGCAGGAAGAGGCCATTTGGCCCATCGAGCCCGCTTTGCCATTCATTATGATCATGGCTGATTATCCACTTCACCCCATTTTTTTTCTCTACCTCCATCTCCCCTGATATCATTAGTATCCAGAAATCTTTTAATTTCTGTCCCGACATGTTCAGCGATTGAGCTTCCACAGCCTTCTGCAGCCCAAAACTCCAAAGCTCCACTACTCTCAGTGAAGAAATTCCTCCTCAGCTCAGTCTTAAATGGCTTGTCTTTTATTCGGAGACTGTCTTCTGTGTCTAAACTCACCAATCAGGGGAAATATTTTATCCATTTCTACCGTGTCACATCCTGTAAGAACTTTATAAGTTTCAATGAGATCATCTCCCATTCCTTAAAACTCTAAAGAATACAGTTTCCCCTCAGAAGACAATCCTAGCATCCCAGGGAATATACTGGTGACCGCTGTTGCACTCCTGCTGTGGCAAATGCATGTTTCTTTAGATTAGGAGAATAGAACTGTATACAATGCTTCAGGCTCAATACAATTGCAACAAGACATCTTTACTCCTCTACTCAAATCCCCTTGCCATGAAGGCCAACATACTATTTGCCTTTTTAATTACTTGCTGCATCTGCATGCTAGCTTTTGATAACTCATAAATGATGCCCAAATCCCTTAGTCAACAACCTCTCACCATTAAAGAAATATGCTGGGGCAATCTCATGAAAAAGATTCGAAGTACAGAATGAGCTTGAAAATGGGAGAGTTTTGAATCTGTTTTTTTGGTGAGTCTAAATCTGGTACCTTATACACTTAGTGCAAGAAAAAAAAATCCTGAACTCGGATTTCCGCCTGAATGGGGAGGGGTTTAAATTGCCAGAATGCTGGCTGATAGCAGCAAAGGGTGGTATTATGCATGTGTGCTCTGAGCAGCACAGACCTGTTATACAGCCTCTGCTGCTTTCAGCTGGCCTCCATGGCCTAACCCAGTGTGCCCGATCACGGCCTGTTGGCCAGCAGGGCATGATGGTAAGATCGCTCCCTCAGCCTTTTTTTCCTACATCACACTTATTCACATTATATCTAATCTGCCATAATCTTGTCCATTCACATAGCTAGTCCAAATCCTCTTGAAACCTTCTTTCATTTTTTTCAACATTCACATTCCCACTTAGTTTTGTGTCATCAAAAAATTTGGAAATATAATGCTTGGTTCCCACATCCAAATCATTTATATAGATTGTGAACAGCTGTGGGCCAAGCAATGATCCTTGTGGTACCCCATTAGAAATAGTCTGCCATCCTGACATGGACCCATTTATTCATATGCTGTGTTTCT
This sequence comes from Carcharhinus amblyrhynchos, assembly GCF_965287045.1. NCBI lineage: Eukaryota > Metazoa > Chordata > Chondrichthyes > Carcharhiniformes > Carcharhinidae > Carcharhinus > Carcharhinus amblyrhynchos. Next base: position 46,232,862 of record NC_137336.1, read on the forward strand.
GTCTATTAACCAATTTTCAATGCACAGTAGTTTATTACCCATAGTTCCATGTGCTCTAATTTTGTTTACTGGCCCCCTGTGTGGCATCTTCTCAAAAGCCTTTTGAAAATCCAAATGCACCACATCCACTCATTCTCCTTTATCAATGGTACAAGTAACAGCTTCAAAAAAAAAATGACAAGTTTGTCAAACACGATTTCCTTTTCACGAGTCCATGCTGACTCTGTCCAATTATATCATTATTTTCCAAGTGTCCATTAATCACATCCTTTATACCAGATTTTAACTTTATCCCTAACACTGATGTCTAACTAACAAGTTTATAGTTCTCAGTCTTCTCTCTCTCTCTTCCTTCTTAAACAGTGGGGCTATATCTGCTACTTTCCAGTCTGCGGAAACCTTTCCAGAACCCACAGGCTTTTGAAAGGTACCCAACAATCTCTATAGTCACCTCCTTTAACACTCTGGAATGCAGCTCATCTAGCCCAGGGGATTTATTGGTATTTAACCCAATTAATTATTCAAGCACTACTTCTTTCTTGATACTAGTTAATTTCAGTTCATAATTTTCACTGAACCCATGGGTCCCTAATTTCTCTGGGAGATTTTCTGTATCTTCCTCTGTGAGGACCACAAAGGCCAAAATTTTCCGGCTGTTCTCACGGTGGGATCTCCTGGTCCTGCTGACAGCTACCTCACACTGTGAGTTCCTTGGTGGCAGAAGGTGCAAACAACAGGAAAACCCACTGGGGACGATTTTACCATTAAAGTGATTAACACTGATTTACGCAGCCGACACCATTTTAGGAGCGCCGGATATAAGAACATAAGAAATAGGAGCAGGAGTAGGCCATCTAGCCCTTCGAGCCTGCCCCGCCTTTCAATAAGATCATGGCTGATCTGTCGTGGCTCAGTTCCACATTCCCGCCCTCTCCCCATAACCCTCAATCCCCTCGCTTATCAAAAACCCATCAACCCGCGTCTTAAAAATATTTAGCGAGGCAGCCTCCACCACTTCAACGGGCAGAGAATTCCAGAGATTCACCACCCTTTGAGTGAAGAAGTTCCTCCTCAACTCTGTTCTAAACCATCCCCCCCACTTTATCTTGAGGCTATGCCCCCTAGTCCTACTATCCTTTCTGAGCAGGAAGAGTCTCTCCACCTCTATCCTATCCATCCCATTCATCATCTTATACGTCTCAATGAGATCTCCCCTCATTCTTCTAAACTCCAACGAGTACAAGCCCAGTTTATTCAGCCTCTCCTCATAGCTCAACCCCCTCAACTCCGGTATCAGCCTAGTAAACCTCCTCTGCACTCTCTCCAAGGCCAAAATATCCTTGCGTAAGTACGGCGCCCAAAACTGCACACAGTACTCCAGCTGCGGCCTCACCAATGCCCTATACAGCCGCAGCAAGACCTCCCTACTTTTATATTCAATCCCCCTCGCTATGAAGGCCAGCATCCCATTCGCCTTCCTGACCGCCTGCTGCACCTGCAAGCTGGGTTTTTGCGACTCATGCACAAGGACCCCGAGGTCCCTCTGCACCGTCGCCTGCTGCAGTTTTTCGCCCCGTAAGTAATAATCCTTCCTACCATTATTCCTACCAAAGTGGACCACCTTGCACTTGCCAACATTAAATTCCATTTGCCATTTCCTGGCCCATTCGCCCAGCCTATCTAGATCCTTCTGTAGACTCTCCACACCCTCCGCACAATTTGCCTTTCCACCAATCTTGGTGTCATCAGCAAATTTCGACACCCTACACTCGGTTCCCTCCTCCAGATCATCTACATAAATGGTAAATAGCTGAGGCCCCAGCACCGACCCCTGGGGCACTCCACTAGTCACCATCCGCCAATCCGAATAGCACCCATTGACCCCCACTCTCTGCCTCCTATTTGACAACCAATCCTCTATCCACGCTAACACCCTACCCCCAACTCCATGCCCCCTTACCTTCTGCAATAACCTCTTGTGAGGTACCTTGTCAAACGCCTTCTGAAAATCAAGAAAGACCACATCCACCGGCTCTCCTCTATCCATCGCCCTAGACACATCCTCACACAGTCAGCCTCTGGCCGTAAATGGGCAAGAGGAAGGTTAATGCCTCTTGCCCATTTAAAATTTACTTTAACATTGTTTTACATTTGTTTAGCGAGCTTAGTGCTCAATCATCCGGGCCCATGCTGCTTTATGACCTCGCCGGGAAAGGTTCTCACTGGCAAGGAACAGACATGCTTCCCATGAACAGGGAGCAGTCGACTTGGCCTCGCCAGTGGAACCAGAAGCCATCGAGGCTCCCCGGAGCAACTGAGTGGAAGAAGGGGTACCCTTTGGGCAGGGCCAGACCGGCAGTGTCACCCTGCCGCTTGGGCAATGCCCACAGAGGTCCACAATTGGTGGGGGAGGGGGGACGGTGATTAGTCTGGGTGCAGGCCCCCGCGATTGCAGGCAGGAAGGGGGAGCAAGTATTGCTTCAGGTTGTCAGCTCTCTCTTTTCCATCAGACCCCTGCTACTGCTAATGCACATATGCAATATCAGAGGCCTGCACATGCGCACTAACTCCCTCTGTGGGGTTTCAGGCTTCTGCAGCGAGCAACAAACTTGCTAAACTTTTGCAGGTGGAGTGCGTATGGCGGGTCGGGGGGGGTGTGGGGTGGTGGTGGGGAGGTTGTGTGGCCTGAAAACATGCCCAAAAGACAGATCTGGAAATTCACCCAGTTTCCCCACCCAGCTCTTTGGAAAAAAAAGGCGAAATCGCCCCCATTGACAATGGAGGAAACAGAAGATCCTGCACGTGATCAATGTCGGGCCATCTTCTCAAAACATGCCATGGGGTGGTGGAGTGGTGGGGTGGGGTGGGGGAACCCCACCAAAAGTGATTGATTAGTTTCTCCACCACTTCCCTATTCTCAAGTAAAAGCTCTCCTATCTTGACCTGTAACGGATCCGCGTTTTTCCTTGTTAATCCTTTTCTTTTCACATTCCTTAAAGAAACTTCTGCAGTCTGCCTTTATTTTTCCTCACTGGTTTGCATTCATATTCTCTTTTCCCTTTCTTTATCAGTTTCTTGGTCATCCTTTGCTGGAATCTGAATTGCTCCCAATCCTCGGGTTTACCACTTTTCCTGGCAACCTTATAAAGTCACTTCCTTTGATCTAATGCAGTCTTTAACTTTCTCTATTAGCCACTTTGGTATTCCATTACAACCTGTAACCTCAAGGCCTAACATACCCCTCACTCCATCATTATCATCAAGTGAGAGTAACAATACTGGTTCAATAAGACATTGGGAAAGTATTCTATTAGAGCTAAGAAACAATGGAGGCACAATGACATTAGTGAGTGCATTCTATTGGCCACCAACTAGAGGAAAAGGTATTGAGGAACAAATTTGCTAAGAAATTACAGACAGGTGCAAAAACTATAGTCTAATTATAATGGGGACAGAGTAAGGAGAGGTTCTACATAGCATTAGAATCAATCTTAAAAGAAGTTATAGCTGGGCACTTAAGTTATTTGAAGGAGTAGCATGTGCTGTAGATAAAGGGGAGCCTGTGGACATGCTGTATGTGAATTTCCAGAAGGCACTTGGTAATGTGCTACGTCAAACCTTATTGCAAAAAATAAAAGCACATGGTGTAAGAGGTAACACATTAGCATGGACAGAAGGTTGGCTGGCAGGCAGAAAACAGAGAGTATGTATAAATGGGTCTTTTTCTGATTGGTAGGATATGTTGAGTGCGTTCCCATAGGGGTCTGTGCTGGGGGTCAACTTTTTATAATTTATATCAGGTGACTTAGATGACAGGAGTAGTGGCTAAATTTGTAAATGACTCAAAGATAGGTAGGAAAATATGTTGTGAAGAGGACATAAGGGGGTTGCAGACAGATATAAATAGGTTGAGTGAGTGGGCAAAATTCTGGCAGTATTATGTGGGAAAATGTGGAATTGTTCACATTGGCTGGAAGAATAAGAGGGATCTCAGTGTTCTAATTCATGAGTCACAAAAACTTAGTATGCAGGTACAAGTAATTAATAAGGCTAATGGAATGCTAATCTTTATTATGAGAGGAACTGAACATTAAAATAAAGATATTATGCTTCAATTATACAGGGCATTGGTGAGAACACATCGCAAATATTGTATGCAGTTTTGGTCTCCTTATTTAAGGAAGGATGTAAATGCTTTGGAGATGGTTCAGAGGAGATAACCTGGAATGAGCATGCTGTCTTAGGAGGATAGAATGGACAAACTGGCCTTGTTTCTATTAAAGTGAGGATGACTTGATTAAAATATGTAAGATCCTGAATGGATGTGGAAAGGATGCTTCCTCTTGTGGCTGAGTCCAAAACTGGGGGACACTGTTTTAAAATTAGGGGTTACCCTTTTATACAGAAGTGAGAGGAAATATTTTCTCTGACAGTTGTGCGACTTTGGAACATCTGCCTCTTAAGGTGGTCATTGAAAATCTTTAAGTCAGAAGTAGATAAATTCTTAAATAAACAAAACACTGCTGATGCTGGAATCTGAAACAAGAACATAGGAAGCTGGGAAACTCAGCAGGTCTGCCAGCATCTATTAGGAGAAAAACACAGTCAATGGACCAAGGAATCCTGTTGCCACGAACGGCCAGAGAATCCTGTCCAACATTTCGAGTCTGGACTCTTCACCCAAATAGAATTAAGTGGGGCAGGGCTATTATCAGTGTGATGAAAACATATGGAAGGCACAGTGGCACAGTGGTTAGCACTGCTGCCTCACTGCACCTGGGACCCAGGTTCAAATCCGACCTTGGATAATTGTCTGTGTGGAGTTTGCATGTTCTCTTCATGTCTGCGTGGGTTTCCTCTGGGTGCTCCGCTTTCCTCCCACAGTCCAAAAATGTCCAGATTTGGTGATTTGACTTTGCTAAATTGTTCCTCAAATAGGTAAATAGGGATTATTGGGATTGAGTGGCCACTCCAGTGTACAGGAGGTTGAGAGTACTGAGGTCATGAATAAGGTTTCAAGGTCGCAGGAGTGTACTGGCAGGCAGGAAGGTGGTTTGAAGTGTGTCTACTTCAACGCCAGAAGCATCCAGAATAAAGTGGGTGAACTTGCAGCATGGGTTCGTACCTGGGACTTTAATGTTGCGGCCATTTCGGAGACATCGATAGAGCAGGGACAGGAATGGTTGTTGCAGGTTCCAGGGTTTAGATGTTTCAGTAAGATCAGGGAAGGTGGTAAAAGAGGGGAAGGTTTGGCTTTGTTAGTCAGGGATAGTATTACAGTATCAGAAAGGAGGTTTGATGAGAACTCGTCTGCTGAGGTAGTATGGGCTGAGGTTAGAAACAGCAAAGGAGCGGTCACCCTGTTGGGAGTTTTCTATAGGCCTCTGAAAAGTTCCAGAGATGTAGAGGAAAGGATTTCAAAGATGATTCTGGATAGGAGCGGAAGTAACACGGTAGTTGTTATGGGAGACTTTAGCTATACAAATATTGACCGGAAAAGCTATAGTTCGAGTACTTTAGATGGGTCAATGTTTGTCCAATGTGTGCAGGAGAGTTTTCTGACATAGTATGCAGATCGGCCAACAAGGGGCAAGGCCACAGTGGATTTGGTACTGGATAATGACCAGGCCAGTTGTTAGATTTGGAGGTAGGTGAATACTTTGGTGATAGTGATTACAATTCGGTTACGTTTACATTAGTGGTGTAAAGGGATAGGTATATACCGCAGGGCAAGAGTTATAGCTGGGGGAAAGGAAATTATGATGTGAATAGGCAAGATTTAGGATGCATAGGCTGTGGAAGGAAACTGCAGGGGATGGGCATAATTGAAATGTGGAACTTGTTCGAGGAACAGCTACTTCATGACCTTGATAAGATGTTCCTGTCAGGCACGGAGGAAGTAGTCGAGTGAGGGAACCGTGGTTTACTAAAGAAGTTGAAACTTATGTGAAGAGGAAGAAGGAGACTTATGTCAAGATGAGATGTGAAGGCTCAGTTAGGGCGCTTGAGAGTTACAAGTTAGCCAGGAGCGACCTAAAGCAAGAGCTAAGAAGAGCCAGGAGGGGAAATGAGATGTCTTTGGCAGGTAGGATCAAGGAAAACCTTAAAGCTTTCTATAGGTATGTCAGGAATAAAAGAATGACTAGGGTAAGATTAGGGCCAATCAAGGACAGTAGTGGGAAGTTATGCGTGGAGTCCAAATAAATAGGAGAGGCGCTAAATGAATATTTTTCGTCAGTATTCACACAGGAAAAAGACAATGTTGTCGAGGAGAATACTGAGATACCGGCTATTAGGCTAGACGGGCTAGGAGGTGTTAGCAATTCTAGAAAGTATGAAAATAGATAAGTCTCCTGGGACGGATGGAATTTATCCTAGCATTCTCTGGGAGGCTTGGGGGGAGATTGCAGAGCCTTTGGCTTTGATCTTTAGGTTGTCATTGTCTACAGGAATAGTGCCAGATGACTAGAGGATAGCAACTGTTGTCCCCTTGTTCAAGAAAGGGAGTAGAGACAAACCTGGTAATTACAGACCACTGAGCCTTACTTCTGCTGTGGGCAAAGTTCTGGAAAGGATTATAAGAGATAGGATTTATAATCATCTAGAAAGGAACAATTTCATTAGAAATAGTCAACACGGTTTTGTGAAGGGTAGGTTGTGCCTCACAATCGTTATTGAGTTCTTTGAGAAGGTGACCAAAGAGGTGGATAAGGGTAAAGCACTTGATGTGGTGTATATGGATTTCAGTAAAACGTTTGATAAGGTTCCCCATGGTAAGCTATTGCAAAAGATACAGAGGCATGGCATTGAGGGTGATTTAGCAGTTTGGATCAGGAATTGGCTAGCTGTAAGAGGACAGAGGTTGGTAGTTGATGGGAAATGTTCACCCTGGAGTTTAGTTACTAGTGGTGTACCGCAAGGATCTGTTTTGGGGCTACTGCTGTTTGTCATTTTTATAAATGACCTGGATGAGGGTGTAGAAGGATGGTTTAGTAAATTTGCAGATGACACTAAAGTTGGTGTAGTTGTGGACAGTATGGAAGGATGTTACAGTTTGCAGAGGGACATAGGTAATCTGCAGAGCTGGGCTGAGAGATGGCAAATGGAGTTTAATGTAGAAAAGTGTGAAGTGATTCACTTTGGAAGGAGTAACAGGATTAAGGAGTACTGAGCTAATGGTAAGATACTTGGTAGTGTCGAAGAGCAGAGAGATCTCAGCGTCCATGTGCATAGATCCCTGAAAGTTAGCACCCAGGTTGATAGGTTGTTAAGAAGGCATATGGTGTGTTAGTTTTTATTGGTAGAGGGATTGAGTTTCGGAGCCATGAGGTCATGTTGCAGCTGTACAAAACTCTGGTGCAGCCACACTCGGAGTATTGCACACAGTTCTGGTCACCGCATTATAGGAAGGATGTGAACATAAGAACATAAGAAATAGGAGCAGGAGTAGGCCATCTGGCCCTTCGAGCCTGCCCCGCCATTCAATAAGATCATGGCTGATCTGTCGTGGCTCAGTTCCACTTTCCGGCCCTCTCCCCATAACCCTTAATCCCCTCTCTTATCAAAAACCCATCAACCCGCTTCTTGAAAATATTTAGCGAGGCAGCCTCTACCACTTCAACGGGTAGAGAATTCCAGAGATTCACCACCCTCTGAGTGAAGAAGTTCCTCCTCAACTCCGTTCTAAAACGCCCCCCCTTTATCTTGAGGCTGCGCCCCCTGGTCCTACTGTCCCCTTTGAGCGGGAAGAGTCTCTCCACCTCCATCCTATCCATCCCATTCATCATCTTATACGTCTCAATGAGATCTCCCCTCATTCTTCTAAACTCCAACGAGTACAAGCCTAGTTTATTCAGCCTCTCCTCATAGCTCAACCCCCTCAACTCCGGTATCAGCCTAGTAAACCTCCTCTGCACTCCCTCCAAGGCCAAAATATCTTTGCGCAGGTGCGGCGCCCAAAACTGCACACAGTACTCCAGCTGCGGCCTCACCAAAGCCCTATACAGCTGCAGCAAGACCTCTCTACTTTTATATTCAATCCCCTTCGCTATGAAGGCATTTGCATTGGAAAGGGTACAGAGGAGATTTACCAGGATGTTGCCTGGTATGATGAGGTCTTACGAGGAAAGGCTGAGGGACTTGAGGCTGTTTTCGTTAGAGAGAAGGTTAAGAGATGACTTAATAGAAGCATATATGATGATCAGAGGATTGGATAGGGTGGATAGTGAGAGCCTTTTTCCTCGGATGGAGATAGCTAGCATGAGGGGACATAGCTTTAAATTGAGGGGTGATAGATATAGGACAGATGTCAGAGGTTGGTTCTTTACTCAGAGAGTAGTAAGGGTGTGGAATGCCCTGTCTGCAACAGTGGTGGACTCGCTGACATTAAGGGCATTTAAATGGTCATTGGATAAACATATGGATGATATTGGAATAGTGTAGGTTACATTGGCTTTAGATTGGTTTCACAGGTCAGCGCAACATCGAGGGCCGAAGGGCCTGTACTGCGCTGTAATGTTCTATGTTCTATGGCTGAAGGATGGGGTAGGGAGCGGTGTATGGGCATGGGTAAGATGCTGAGTAGATGTGGACACGATGGACCGAATGGCATTCTTCTGCACTGTAGTACTCCTTCACCCTGGATCAAAAAGGAGATAGAAAGTAAGATGACGAAGAAAATGAAAGCGAGAGTCAAGCTGAATGTAAAATATTCAGAGAGGAATGAAAAAAGTAGTAAAAAAGAATATAAGAATATAAGAAGAGACTTGCAACAAACATAGAAGGGAATCCAAAAGTGTTCCACTGGCATATTAATAGTAAAATGGTAATAAAAGAAGAGGTGGGACTAATTAGCAGACAAACAATGGATCTATGAATGCGAGAGGGGACAACTGTATAGCAAATAAGTGCAGCATGGTAGTTAGCACTGCTGCCTCACAGCATCGGGGACCTGGGTTCAATTCCTGGCTTGGGTCATTGTCTGTGTGGAGCCTGCACAGTCTCCTTGTGTCTGAGTGGGTTTCCTTCAGGTGGTCCGGTTTCCTTCCACGGTCCAAAAGACATGCTGATTAGGTGTATTGGTCATGCTACATTCTCCCACAGTATACCTGAAGAGGTGCCTGAGGGTGGCGACTAGGGGATTTTCACAGTAATTTCACTGCAGTGTTAATGTAAGCCTACTTGTGACACTAATAAAGAAAAGTACTTTGCATCTGTCTTTACCAAGGAAGAAGATGCAACTAGGGAATAGTGAAAAAGGAAACAGTTGGGACAGTGGATAGATTAAAAATTGATAAAGAGAAGATATTACAAAACTGGTTGCATTTATAAGTCACCAGGACCAGAGTGCGGTGGATGTGGTGTTTTTAGATTTCCAGAAGGCATTCGATGAGGTGCCTCACAAACCGTTGCTGCATAAGATTACGGTACACGGAGTTGGGGGTAAAGTGTTAGTGTGGATTGAGGATTGGCTATCTAACAGGAAGCAGAGGGTTGGAATAAGTGGGTGCTTTTCCGGTTGGCAGTTATAGACTAGTGGCGTGCCGCAGGGATTGGTGCTGGGTCCTCAACTGTTTACCATATACATAGATGATCTGGAGGAGGGGACCGAGTGTAGGGTTACAAAGTTTGCTGATGACAAAGATGAGTGGGAAAGCAAATTGCGTGGAGGACACAGCAAGTCTGCAGAAAGATTTGGATAGGCTAAGTGAGTGGGCAAGGATCTGGCAGATGGAGTATAACATTAGCAAGTGTGAGGTTATCCACTTTGGAAGGAATAATAGTAAAATGGATTATTATTTAAATGGTAAAAAATTACAACATGCTACTGTGCAGAGGGACCTGGGGGTCATTGTGCATGAATCACAAAAACTCAGTTTGCAGGTGGTCAAGCAGGCAAATGGAATGTTGGCCTTTACCACGAGATGGATGGAGTATAAAAGCAGGGAGGTCTTACTGCAATTGTACAAGGTACTGGTGAGGCCGCACCTAGAGAACTGTGTGCAATTTTGGTCCCCTCATTTGAGAAAGGATATATTAGCTTTGGAGGGAGTGCAGAGAAGGTTCACCAGGTTGATTCCGGAGATGAGGGGGTTAGCTTATGAGGAGAGATTGATTAGACTGAGCCTGTACTTGCTGGAGTTTAGAAGGCTGAAGGGAGATCTTATAGAGACATATAAGATAATGAAGGGGCTAGACAGGATAGAAGCAGCGAGATTATTTCCACTTAGAATGGAAACAAGAACTAGAGGGCACAGCTTCAAAATAAAGGGGAGTCAATTTAGAACAGAGTTGAGGAGGAACTTCTTCTCCAAGAGGGTAGTGAATCTTTGGAATTCTCTGCCCATTGAAGCAGTGGAGGCTACCTCGTTAAATGTGTTTAAGTCACAGGTAGATAGATTTTTGATCAATAAGGGAATTAAGGGTTATGGGGAGTAGGCGGGTAAGTGGAACTCAACCACTGTCAGATCAGCCATGATCTTATTGAATGGTGGGGTAGGCTCGAGGGGCTAGATGGCCTACTCCTGCTCCTACTTCTTATGTTCTCATCCGAGGATACCAAGGGGAAGTATGGGTAGAAATTGCAGGCAGCGGCCATAATCCTCCAATTCTCTTTAGATATAGGGGTGTTTCCGTAAGTTTGGAGAATTGTAGATGTTGTACCCTTATCTAAAAAGGGATGTAAGGATAAGAGCAGCGACCATTTTAACTTCAGTGGTGGGAAAGATTTTAGAAATTATCATCCAAGTCAAAACTAACAGCCACATGAACAATCAGACAAATGAATTAAGGAAAGCCAGGGTGGGTTTGTTAACAGCAAATTATGTCTAATTAATTTGATTTCAGGCTTTTTGATGAAGTTACAGATGATTGATAAAGGTAATCCTTTAATGTGGTGCACACAGACTTACAAATAGCATTTGATCAAGTGGCACATAACAAGCTCATCAGCAAAGTCCATGGAATGAAAGGGACATGGATGCAAAGTCGGCTGAGTGTCCAGAAACGGTGATTATGGTGAATGGTTTTACTTGGGAGTGGAGGAAGTTTGATAGTGGGGTTCCACAGGGCTCAATGCTACTGTATTAATGATACTAACGTAGCTGCACAGAGTACAATTTCAAAATGTGTTGGTGACACAAAACTTGGAAGTTTGTGAACTGTGAAGGGAATATTGACAGATTTCAAGAGGACATATAGACAAGCTCATGGAACAGGCAGCATGGTGGCAGGTGAAATTTAAGTGCAAAATGATACATCTTGGCAGGAAGAATAAGCAGACGCGATATAAAATAAAGGATACAATTTTAGAAGGGGTTCAAGAGCATAGGGACATGGGTTATAAGTGCACAATTTTTTTGAATGTAATAGGACAGGTTGAGAAAGTTAGTAAGACGTATGAACCTTGAGCTTTATAAATAAGAGGCATAGAACACAAAATCACTGTTTCAATCTCAGCTGGAGCAGTGTGTCCAATCCTGAGTATCACACTTTAGGAAGGATTTGAAGCCTTTAGAGAGGATGCAGAAAATGTTTGTGAAATGGTTGCCAAGATGGAGGGACCTCAGTTAATGGATAGATTGGGTAAGCTAGAGCATCTCTTGCTGGAGAGACAATTTGACAGTGGTGTTCAAAATCATTAATGGTTTGGACAGAGGAAATAGGAATAAATGGATGTTCCCAACTCTGCAAAGTCCACAAATCAAAGGACACCAATTTAAGGTGAACAAAGACAAAAGGACCAAAGGTGACATGAGGAAAAACTGTTAGGATCTGGAATGCACTACCTGAGGGTATGATGGAAGCAGATTCAATTGAGGGTCTCAAAAGAGAACTGATTAATTATCTTAAGAGACAATAATTGCAGGGTTATGGAGAAAGAGTGGAGAAAGAGACAAACTGAGCTGCACTTGCAGAGAGCCAGCATGGATATGAAGGGCCACTTAGCTTCCTTTTGTGGTTTTATGCCAGGAGCAATACCAGGCATATCAAAGATTGAAGGGCCACCTAGTGAAGTTACAACATAGGACTCCATGCATGCTAAATAGTGGAAGCAGAAAATATGACCAAGCTAAGTGATCCCACAAACAATCAGATCAAAATTCTTCAGCCCTGCACATCCAATTGTGAATGGTAATGAAAAATTAAACTATCCAGGGGAGGGTACTACAGGAACATTTCCATTCTCAACGATGGGGGAGCCAGTGCAAAAGCCAAGACTGAACAATTTCATCTATTTTCAGCCTGATGAGGCAAGTTGGTGATTCATGTATTACGGACGGACGGACGTATGTGGAGGGCTAGACTGTGCTAATTTCTCCTTTCATCACCAATTTCCTTCCCTCTTTACTTCCCAACTCTTCAGTTTTTAAGTGATCCAATTTCTATTATCTATAAGGCAAACTCAGAGGGTTAGTTTATTTGCACACACTCAAAATATAGGAGAAGGTGTCACTACATCGTATTCACATAACAAATGAGGGGGATGGAGAAAAAAGGATTTACAGTCATACAAAGAATTAGTGAGTTCAGAATCAAAAGTCCAGTGGTGAATTCTTTCACAGTGGTTTGGCAAGCTGAACTGATGCTGGATAATTCATTTCTGTAGTAGAGTTGACATTTACAATGAGATAGACATGTGGAGTAATTAATTAGTCCACATCAGCCATGTGGGCAATGGTATAGAAGTCCAAAAGTTCCAGTGGAAGCTGTGTAGAAGGGGCCAGGCATTCAACATGGTACAGTCCCTGTGTTGCTGCTTGATAGATGGAAGATGGCAGACTGATTTACAATACAGAAACTCAGTATAATTGGTTCCCTCAGCTAAAGGGGTCATACTCTCCACCTGGCTTTGACAGAGGGTGTATATTCCCTTGCCGGGGTTCCTGAGATTGTTGATGCTCCAACCATTAAGAATTTGAAAGGAAGGTTACAGGGCTCTTTGCCCAAACAGATGACTTAGTTCCAGTAGATCAGGCTTGGTTTATGAAATAAAGATGGCATTTGTAAAATTCCCTCTGAATTTGGTCTCTGCAGTTCACAGAAATAATGAGGTGCAATTCTTTGCAACACTGCCCTGATAGTTTTTCTGTTTGGGGTCACAGCTAGACATAGCTTCAATCATTTTGAAGGTCGTCGCCCAGTTTTCAAATTTTAGGAATTATACAAAAATCACTGTAGGTACGATATTTCCACCCCGCTGCATTGATCGATTAGCGTGGCAGGAAATGTGACTGGGAGGATAAAAATGCAAATTGAGCCAAGCGTCAGGCCATTCACAATCCCCGCAGGCCATTTTTCAAGACATAATCAGCCTTGCGCTGGGAAAGGGGGCGAGGTTGATTTATATAGATGTGTGTTTATTCAAATATGATTAGTGAGCCGGGGATGTAATAGTCTGGGCTCACTTACCTTTCCATCCATGTTGGATGAGGTCCTGAGGATCAGAGATGGTCCTCACCAATGAGCACCGGACATGGTGGCCTCACCAGTGGAGCCGGACAGTATGACTGCCCTCTAGGCAGTACCGAAGGGGTGGGGCTCAAAGGTGCAAGGCCAGACAGTGTAGGGAATGGAGGGCAGTAGGAAGGAAGGAGGGAAAAACCCAACACAGGGGTGGGGGGCGGGGAGGGGAGGAGGGAGTGATGTCCAACTGCCAAAAACATTGATAGTGTGGGAAAGCTGCTTGGGATAGCATGTCGAAAAATGCCAGAGTGAAACTCTCCAATTTTCAGACTTTAGTGGCACTGAGAATTTTGGGGGAGAAAATCCACCATATATTTCATAAAATGTGACATAAGGTCTTAACCCATTGTTGAGATGAGGCCGACTGATTGTCCCTGACATCAAGACATCATTCAGTGGCATCAAGAGCCCCAGCAAATATGAAGTGAATTCTGTAATTTTGTTTGTATGTGGTTCAGGTCTGGAACACACTGCCTGACAGTGTGGTAGAGACAGGTTCAATAGAGGCATTCATGAGGGAATTAGATGATTACTTGAACAGAATCAATGTGCAGGATTATAGAGAGCAAGTATGAGAATAGCACTAAATGAATTGCTTATTCAGAGAGCTGGTGCAGGTACAATGGGGAAAATGGTCTCTTTCTGCCCCAGAACAATTCTGTGAATCAATAAAGAAAATTCTCCACTCATTAGAGTCATACCAAACATTAAAAGAAGATTATTGAGTCCAATCATCACAGCCTGAATTCATCATTTTAGGCTCAGCTATATTCAAACAACTTCATCCATGACCTTCTTCCATCATGACATCAGAAGTGGGGATGGTCACTGATGTTTGCACAATGTTCAGCACCATTTGTGACTCCTTAGATATTGAAGTAGTCCATGTCCAAATGCAGCAAGACTTGGGCAACATTTAGACTTGGGGCAGTAAGTGGCAAGTAGCATAGATCAATGCAGCTCCAACAACATGCAGGAAGCTCAATATCATCCAAATCAAAGCAGCCCATTTAATTGTTCCCTCGTCATTGCCTTGAATACTTAATCCCTCCATAAACCAGCGGATTGGCAGCAGTGTGTAGGGTCTACAATATATACTGCAGCAATTTGCCCAGACTCCTTCAACAGCACCTTACAAACCCATGACCTCTATGATCTAAAGGACAAGGGCAGCAGATAAATGGAAACATCACCTCTGGTGAGTTCCGCTCCAATTCACACACGTACTGATTCAGAACTAGATTGCTGTTCCTTCACTATCACTGAGTTAAAGTCATGGAATTCCATTCCTAACAGCACAGTGGGTTTACCTGCACCACATGGCTTGCAGCAGTTTAAGTAGGAGGTTTAACACCATCTTCTCAAAGGCAATTAGGGATGGGCAATAAATGTTGCCTGTGCTAGTGATGCTTACACTCTATGAACAAATGATGAAAATGAACTAGGTGAGTTTTTTTTGCTCAGCAAAGACACCTTCTTTGATTGACTAGCCTGCTAAAGATCACTGTGTAGGTTAAGGTATGAAGTATAACCACTTTTGAGAGAAACTGAGGTGCCTCTATATTTGGAACCGCATTCTGACAAAAGGCAGTTCTTTCAGGGAAGGAAAGTGGGGGTGGGAAGCGGAAGTGGTTTTTTTTTCCCCAATAAGTATCCCAGTAGTAGAGTACATAAGAGCCAATTCAAACAAACATCAAATGTACCACAAGCAACTTTACAGATTGCAGGAATATTGGAGAGGATGTGGTCAGACTGTCAAATTTCTGCACATCTTGATCATGTCCTCAATCAAACCACATTCTGGGAATGATTTGGGACAGCAGAATGTCTGTGGCCAATATTGAGATCTCATCAGGCTCATGCTCTCGCCTACTGGACCTGTCCCCAGAGGCGCCCGGGTCATTTGAGGTTCAGATTAGTACAATTCTAACTACTGGAATGATACAGGAGGAAGCCATATGGCCCAATATGCCTCCACCAGCTCTTTGATAGAGCTATTCATACATGAATAATTTGCACTCTAAGCAATCTCAGTTGCTCATGGAAAATCAAATTAGAAAACTGAAGATGGAAGTGCAATATGCCAAGCACAATTTTGTGTTTGATATTGGTCAATTTTCATATCATAGTCAAAGCGACATTGTAAATATGTATCACAGGGATCATTTGTGTTTTGTCACTCTTTTAAATTTCAAAACATATTTGCCAAAATAACTCTAAAGCTACTTGTAAACACTCAAAACTTAAAATAAACTCGGAAATGCTCCATTGTTGAGTACTTCATTGTTCTGTAATGCTTTGAGAATTATACTACTGACATTGATTTTTGTTTTATTGTGCTTTGTGAGAAACATGTTTGTAACTTTTACTTCTTAATTGATAAACATCTTCATCAAAGCAATGGTGTTAGTGCTGGCAGATGTAACACTTTCTCAGCCAAAGTCAAAAACTTGTTTTTATGCAGGGCCTAGAAAATAAAAATAAATCTCCCGGAGGTGTATTCAGCAAATGGATGCTGAATCAAAGGAATGGTAAGAGAGATGACCAAAAACTTGGTCTCAATTAATAACCCCAGATCAAACATAGTATGGACTAGCTGTAAAATAACGTTTCTTCTCTGTCTCAATGCTAGCTTCCGAAAATGCTAGCTTCTTTCTTATTCAGTGCATTTTTTTACATTTCCTACATTAGTTAACTTTGTGGCCTTTCTGAATGATTTAAAGCCAGTGCCAAATTTTAAGCTGTAGTTTTAAATAGTAACTTTGGTGCAGCAAGGTGGCACAGCAGTTAGCATTGCTGCCTCACAGCACCAGCAACCCGGGTTCGATTCCTGACTTGGGTGAATGTCTATGTGGAGTTTGCACATCTCCTCATGGCTGTGTGGGTTTCCTCTGGGTGCTCCAGTTTCCTCCCACAGCCCAAAGATGTGTGGGTTAGGTTGATTGGCTATGCTAAGTTGCACCTTCGTGTCAGGGGGATTAGCGAGGTAAATACAGATTTTTACAAGGATAGGGCCTGGGTGGGATTGTTGTCACTGCAAGTTCCATGAGCCAAGTGGCTTCCTTGTGCATTGTAGGGATTGTAGGGATTCTAATATTCTATGATCTTTTCCCCCACTGAGATGCTGAGATACTGAGCCACCTTGATTCAGAAAGTTTCTCATTTGATTTTGTGCTGATGTAACTTTGGACTTGAAGGGGTAATATTACAATGAACCTCTGTAGTGGGTCATCAATTGATGTTCAACACTGCTACTTTCACTCAAAGACGAAAGGAAGTTATATTTGTAAGATACTGCAGGCATTTGACAACTGTGGAAATTCTGCTGCATAAACCTTCGTGAAAGAGGGGGCAACTTTTAAAAAGAAATCCATTCATCTGATGAAACAGTGAAAGTTATTTATAATAGCTGAAAATGCGCAACTTGTCAAAAGTTCTGTGTAACAGCTGTAATGCTAAAAAATAACATGATGAAGTTACACATTACAATTCTGCATTGATTACAATGTGAGTTAGATACCTTGTGTTGCAGTAAATTGTTACACATTACAATTCTGCACTGATCACAATGTGAGTTAGATACCTTTGTGTTGCAGTAAATTGTTATACATTACAATTCTGCACTGATCACAATGTGAGTTAGATACCTTTGTGTTGCAGTGAATTCCTGCTTTTTCCAAGATGCTAAATAATATGTGTTGATACATGCAGAGATATTTTGAAATAAGTTATCATCCCCCTTGAAAACTTCTAAAGCAGCAATCAGAAATAACAGCAATTGTGCAGTTGCTTAATTTTGTGCATGCTGCATTTTTGGTAAAATCCCTTTGAAACAATATATAAATGAAACTCAAATAAACTAGGCACTGTTTGAGTGAAACTTGGTATTCAAAATCTATGAACAATCAAACTGTAAAAGCAAACTCATCCCTGCTCTACCACAACTTCCTCTTGTTTTATCCATTTCTTTGGTCTTACATCATAAACCATTTTTTGCATATTCACACCAAGTTTCAAATCCAGTTTGGAGTACAGCTTCAAAACATAATTCAGTGGTTCACATACAACAATTCTGTGAAAAGTGTTGTGAAAAGAAAATTGCAGACTCCGTGATAACATGTGAGACAGACAGCTCCAAGTAACTTCTTGGATTAAGTGTAGTTTTGAATTCATTGTTGTTGAATAACCTTCTTACAGGCTACTTGTTTGCTCCAGTCAGAATGAGGTACCATAAAATCATATTCCAGCTGTGTTTTTTTTTGCTATTTTATAAAGACTAATTACACAATGAGAGTGGCAAGCAATTACATTTCCAGATATGGCACAAAACATTTTGATTGTTCTGATGGAGAAATTTACCATCCAAGTTGTTTTGTGTCAGTGAAAAGGTTAATAGATGATTACTTGAATAAAAGTGCACCTATATTAAGATTGGAAAACGTAAATCTTCTTTTGTAGGTAGCAGCTTTTTGAGTGAACCTTAACCAAGAAGAAAGTTGAATGCAGTGGAAGAACATATTCAGTCCCAAATTAATCCATTTGTAATCAACAATACAAAAGGTACATGCATGAACCACACCGCACTTAGCATTAAGCTGGCCCCATCCACTGCCAATCAGCTGGCTGCATGGTCCAAAATCATTACAGTTCAAGACCATCCAGCAATGTTAAGAATCATTTAAGTTATGGCCAAGCGAATTTCTCTAATACCTCTCTTTAGAAACGAAGTCGTTCTCTGGATTATTGCAAGCCCTAATGAAGGAAAATGAATGAAAGTACACGTGAGGAAAATGAAATCATTTCTCTAAAAGGTTTTGAACTGAGATGTTGAGAAAGCGAACTATATACAACGCAGGAGAATTTACCCTATGCGTGTATAATTTACGGAATACAGGAATGTAAAATTCATAGCCTGTTTGCTGATCTACACATATGATACATAAGAAGTCCATGTTGTTACACATACACCAGTTATACAGAAACCAGGTTAACTTTTTTCTCTATCAATGGTATTATGAAGCACTTTTCTTAAGGAAACATGAATTTGAATTCATGTCAATGACATACATGTGCTCTAAATACATCAGGATTGAGTTTCAAATGACCAGTCAGAAGAACCAAACATGGGAACATGCATCTGTTGTAAAGGTTTGCCCTGCCAGTAGTACCAATACTAGTTTCTTTCACTATCAGATCAACCTTTTGCTATGTTTCAGTGATTCATTTCAGTTGAGTTGTGGCTTTATTTAAGGATTTTATATTGTTTTGCTTTATAGTCTTAGTGCTTTTCTTTGTTGTGTTGCTCTCATTGGCATCAATATCATAGTTGGTTAGCTCATTCCGAAAGCATGGAGAAAATGATGTATTTTTCACATTATGTCACAATCCCCTAAGATGAGGAGCCAGTATATTTATGTTTTCTAATGTAAATGTATTTGATCATAAGGCAAAGGACCTTGTCAATGAATCTTTCCTACTGAGTCTTTATGGGGTGGCACGGTGGCACAGTACTTAGCACTGCAGCCTTACAGCATCAGGGACCCGGGTTTGAACCCCATCTTGAGTCATTGTGCGGAGCCTACACATTCTTCCTGTGCCTGCGTGCGTTTCTTCTGGGTGCTCTGCTTTCCTCAAACAGTTCCGAAAGATGTGCATTGACCATCCTAAAATCTCCTTCAGTGCACCTGAACAGGTGCCGGAATGTGGCAACTAGGGACTTTTCACAGTAACTTCATTGCAGTGTTAATGTAAGCCTACTTGTGATACAAATAAGTAAACTTTAAACTTTAATGGGGATAAACATTCACTCTCACCTCAATATGGTAATGTGATAGAGTGGATTTTTGGTTTGCTGTAAACCAACTTGATTTCCATCCCATTAAATTCAGGAAGCTTCTACAAAGGGAGGCCAATCTGGTCCTCCATGTTGCCCCAATATCTTTAAGAAAATAAACATTTTCTTACTGGATAATATCCACCCTGACCCCTCAGATTTGGGTGGTCCATTTTGAGGCCTATACATGGATGAATACCTTCCCTATTTCAAATTCTCATGCAGTTATGGCAAGACAAATATTCTGGTTCGACATGTTATACATAGATGGAAGGCTGCTCATAGCTTTCTCATCTGATGTTTAAACATTTGTTCTAATGTGGGCAGCCACCCCCACCCGACCCTCTTTAGTGTATTATACAATTTCATACGTTTATTATGTGGTATCTTTGGAACTTTGTCAGGAATTGCTGCCAGAACTTTGTTCCTACTTATTCTTTATAAATATATAGACAGCTGAATCAGTGCATTTGGGAGACTAAGTCCAAGGGAGACTGCGTGGGGGGTGGATAGGGCAGTGTTGCATTATCCTGGTGCTTAATTTAGATTGTAATTGGAGGGAACTGAACAGGGAGAGGAAACATTATTCAGTCAGGTTAGACCCTGAGCCTGGGTTTTCACTACAAATCTGCAAAATTTATTTGCACCACACTTGTTACAAATGAAGCAACTGAAATCCAGCAGCCACATAGTGGGAACACAAGGTACATATCACTAAAACCCACTTATAACTTCTAACTCTAGGATTCAGAGCAGCTTTAACTTATTGGATCACTCAGAGTTATATTTGTGTTTCTAGGGATGGGTCTGGACTACCTGTCTTGGATTGAGATGTTCAGATAATTTGCACATGGCCATGCTGTCCATGCTATCAAATTGTGTCTTACTCTTGTCACTTAAAATTGCAGCCATTCCTATACATTGAAGCAATCTGTGACAAAACATGGACATTTGTACATGGACAGCATGGCCATGTGCAAATGTCCATGTTTTGTCACAGATTGCTTCAATGTATAGGAATGGCTGCAATTTTAAGTGACAAGAGTAAGACACAATTCGAAGCACTTAATAAAATGATAATTTCCCCATAACATTGTTTAAGATGCCTACAATTAGTTTATGAAGTGGTGATGTGTTTCTTCAGCATGCTATGAAAAATCACCATTACCAATCTGTTCCATAGCTGAGAATCCTTTTTTGTTACTTGACCTTTCCTTTTCCTTGAGAGGTCCAAGTACAGTACGTTCAGAATATCTGGAATAGGATCACAAAACTTTTGGAATTGTGCTTTCTGTTTAAACAGCAGACGCTGTTTTTCACTTTCTAACAAGTCGTTTTTGACTCCTTCTTGACTGAACTGGAGCGGGCGCAGAGAGGACTCAGAGGTAATAACCACCACCTTGCAAAGTGGGGAAAAGAGAACCCGGAGGCAATAACCATCATCTAGAAGAGTGGCTGAAAGGAGGATCCACTATACAGAAGAGCTATCAGATTCAATCTTGTACAATGTGTGACTCCAAATCGGAGGGGACATATTCTAAGAGAAACCAAAATGTGACCAAAAGGGGTCAATCAGGAACGGACACAGTTTCAGGGTAAGAGGCAGGAGATTCTGGGGGCTTTTGAGAAAAACACTTTTCACTCGAAGGGTGGTGGGAATTTGGAATGCGCTGCCTTGGTGCTGGAATCCTTACAACCCTTAAAAAAATATTTGGATGAGCACTTGAGGTATCATAACATTTAAAGGTATGGGACAAATGCAGGAAACTGAGGTTAGCGCATCTTTGGTGGTAATTATTGTTGCTGCAGACTGAAGGGCCTTTTCTGCACTGCATGACTCTATGACAACACTGGAAAATAGATAAGCTATTGGTTGGTGAATATTATAATTAGCTTCAAATCCCACATAATTTATTAGTAAATGTAAGGTTTTACTAGTTGTAAAAATGTTGACTAGCAGTATTAAAGTTAATGGGAGTAGCAGTGTTTATTCATTATAAATAACATGTAACACATATGGCAGGGAAGTGATGTGTTGAATTGCCGAATGTGGAGATTCCTGGACATTAGGCAAACACGTCTGCAGTCTGCGATTTGAGGAGCTCCAGCTCAAGGTCACTGAACTGGAGGCCAAGCTGCAGACATTGCGACGCAACAGAGAAGGGCAAAATTTACCTGGGCACTTTTTACCAGGAGGCAGACACACCCGTTAGAGTAGGGTCTTCTGATTTGGTCAGTGGTCAGTGACAGGAAGTTGTGACTACAAGTGAGGCAAATATGGGGACCCAGAAAATAGCATTTGATATTATTCCAACAGGTTCTTGAAGCCTGAATGGATGAAAGGGGTGGCTGCAGAATGGATGCGCAAACTGGCTATGGTATAGGAAACCATTCAAAGGCGGGGGGGGGGGGGGGGGGGGTGGGGGGGGTGGTGGTGGTGGTGGTGGTGGTGGTGGTGGTGGTGCAATTAATAGAAATGTAGTGTTATGTGGAGACAGTATAGTCAGGGTTGGTCATGGGGGTTGAGTCCAAGTTGGGGTTCGGGAGTGTGGTGTTCAGCTGGGTGGGGTGGGGTTAGTCCATGCAGGTGGGAGTGTCAGGGAAGGGGGGGTGTCAACAATTTTTTGGAAGTTGGGATGATTTGTACCGTGAAAGAGATGTGTGGAACTTAAAGATGCTAGCTCCGCAGAGATTGGGGTGCTGCTTTAAAGGGTGCTCGATCTTAAAATAATGCTAGAACCCCACCCCCCCACAACACACACTATTACAGACCCCCACAATCACTGGCTTCAGACCCCCCCCCCCTATAAATCACTGGCTTCAGGCAATTCCCATCCAATCTACAAATCAGCAGCTTCAGGCAACTCCCATCCAATCGCCTTTACCAGCCCCCTCAAGTGAGTGACACCCCACTATGGTGTTGCCAAAAGCCCCGCTCAGGCCCTGCCTCTTCATGCCATACCCGTTATCACAAGGGTGCTCCAATGGCTTCCTATCTCCATCCTTGGCATGGCCATCATGTCTGGTCTCCAATTGTGGAGACAGCTACTGATGCCCACCAGATTCATGTTGCAATTGAGGGTGGATGAATTCATCTTAAAACTGATACTACATATTTAGATGAAGATTTAAACATGCTCGTCTTGTTCACATGCTCGCTGGGGATGAACCAGATTACATCACCAGCTGGGACAGGCAGAATCTTAAAATGAGTTCTCCCTGGCACAAGTTATGTTATGCCCTTCTCGTATGAATCTCCGGCCGTAACAGGATTTGTGTCTACATAAGTAGGCCAGAGAATTGCCCCTTTTTTTAATAATAAAAAGTTGTACAGACTCGGTCTGCATCCATTAGTCTTTAGTAAAACAAGAGGTAATCTTAAAGAAACATGTAAGATTCTGAGGAGACTTGATTGTGTGGAAACTGAAAGGATATTTCCCCATGTCGGAGAGGCTGGAACTAGGGGATACAGTTTTAAAATAAAGGGTGTCCCATTTGAGATGGAGGCACAAAGACCATTTCTCTCAGAGGGGCAGCACAGTGGCACAATGGTTAGCACAGCTGTCTCACAGCACCAAGGACACGGGTTCGATTCCGACTTGGGTCACTGCCTGTGCATAGTCTGCACATTCTCCCCGTGTCTGTGTGGGTTTCCTCTGGGTGCTCCAGTTTCCTCCTATAGTCTGAAAGACGTGCTGGTTAGGTACACTGGCCATGGTAAATTCTCCCTCAGAGTTCTGAACATGCATCACAGTGTGGCAGCTAGGGGATTTTCACAGTAACTTCATTGCAGTATTAATGGAACTCTATTTGTGACACTAATAAAAAGAATTAAAATCTGTGGGACTCTCTGCCCCAGAGGGTGGTCTAGGCAGGGTGATTGATATTTCTTGACAAACACGGGAGTTAAAGGTTATCAGGTTTCGGAGGAAACATAAGAGTTGAGGCCACAATCAGATCAACCATGATGGTATTGAAGGCAGAGCAGGCCCAAGGGTCTGAATAGCCTACTTTCTAACCATATGTTCCTAACTGTCACTCATAATTTTGTCTCGCGTTGACCTACGGTTACTTGATTTAATTCTTCATAAGAATTTGGCAGTTTTTCCTTCAGCTGAACATTCAGAGTTTTGAGTCCCTTGCATAACACATAGTCTTACCCACACCCATTTAGCTAGCATTCCGCAAGTTTTCTTTTTAACATGGGAAATTGTTGGTGATCCTGTTACCAGATAGGAATTCCCATGAGCAGTTCTCTGGATTGGTCTTTAGAATTCCTCACCATCCTGCCCTATCTATACTATACGAAGGATATTGTCTATGATTGAAAAATACCTCTTCATATATTAGCATCATCTATTGTCAAGATAGTAAGAAAAACGCTTTACCATTTCACAAAATTTCACAGTAGATTGCAATTAATAGAAAATATTTAAAGCCTTGGTAGCAGAGAGCCCTTCAGGCTAAACAATTTAAAATAGTTTTAACAGACAGCTAGCATTTGGACAAATAAATTAAATGTTCCTTACCAGATTTCTTCTTTCCAACTGGCTCCCTGTAAGAAGGAAAATGAAGGTATTAATGAATGAATGAAATGCAGCAAGTGATGGTTTAAAAGACTGACTTACACTTCAGGTTTCTTACAGCAAAAGACATTTGGAAAATTAACGGTACGATATGCTAAATGATGGTTTAATGATACAAACACAATATTGTTATTCTATTGTCATCAATAAACACTGCAGCATAGAACTTAAGAGCAGAAGCAGGCTATTCAGCCCTTCAACCCTGATTCTCCATTCAATACGCTCACGTTTGATCTGGTCATGTCTCAACTCCATTTTGTTGTCTGCCTCCAAGGCACTTGACTTTCCTGTCTATCAAAAAAAAACCTGTCTAACTCTGCTTTGAATAAATTCCATGACTCAGCCTCCACTGGGGAAGTATATGGTTCTAAGAGAAATAAATTCTCCTCATCTCTGTCTTAAATGGAAGACCTCTGATTTTTCAACTGTGTCTCTTTGTTCTGGTCTCTACCACAAGTGGAAACATCTTCCCAAAATCCCCTCAGGATCTTTTATGTTCTACTAAGATCATCGCTCATGTAGGGCTAACTAGTTCAATCTTTCTTTATAAGGCAGGTCCCTCATCTGAGGAATAAGTCAAGTGAACCTTCTCTGAACTGCTTCTAATGCAATTATATATTTTTTAAGAGATTGAAAGTGTACACAGTATTCCAGATGTGGTTTCACTAAGGTCCTGTACAGTTGCAGTAAAAGTTCTTATATTCCATTCCCTTTGTGATAAATACCTACATTCCATTTGCTTTCCTAATCACTTGTGTATCTGCATAGTAACTTATTGTGAGTCATGTACTATGACACCCTACATACTATAGAGTTCTGCAATCTCTCTCCATTTAAATAGGATACTGCTTTTCTATTGCCAAAGTGGACAAGTTCACATTTTCCCACATTATATTCTATCTGCCAAATCTTTGCCTATGCACATAATCTGTCTATAGCCTTTTGCAGACTCTCTACCTCTTCTTGACAACTTACTTTCCTACCTATTTTGGTGTTGTCCATAAACTTAGTTACCATACACACAGCCCCTTTAGCCAAATCATTGACGTAAATTGTAAACAGTTGAAGCCAGCACTGATCATTGATGCACTCAGTTTGCCAAACCGAAAAAGACACATTTATCCCTACTTTCTACTTTCTGTCAGCCAACCAATCTTTTATCTGTGCCAATATGTTACCCCCTACACTGCATAGCCTTATTTTGTGTAATAACCT
Source organism: Carcharhinus amblyrhynchos (assembly GCF_965287045.1). Lineage (NCBI taxonomy): Eukaryota > Metazoa > Chordata > Chondrichthyes > Carcharhiniformes > Carcharhinidae > Carcharhinus > Carcharhinus amblyrhynchos. The sequence goes on from NC_137336.1 coordinate 46,257,960, forward strand.
TTGCTATGGTATCAAATGCCTTCTGGATATCCAAGTACACCACATCTACAGGTTCCCTTTATTCACCTTACTTGTTTCTTCTTCAAAAAAAACTCTAATAAATTAATTAAACACAATTTCCCTTTCACAAATTATATTTTTCTAAGTATCTTGCTTTGAACTCCTTAGTAATGGATTTAGCAATTTCCCTATGACAGATGTTAGACAAATTGCTTAAAGGCAAAATACTGTGGATGCTGGAATCTGAAACAAAATCAGAGAACGCTGGAAAATCTCAGTACATCTGACAGCATCTGTGGAAAGAAAATAGAGCCAATGTTTCGAGTCTGGATAACCCTTAAACTGAGCTCTGACAAAGGGTCATTCACACTCAAAACTTTGGCTCTATTCTCTCTCCAGAGATGCTATCAGATCTGCTGAGATTTTCCAGCATTCTCTGTTTTTGTTGTAGCCTGTAGTTTTCCACCTCTAACCTTTCTTCAATGTTCACTGTTTTTAAAACTGATAATGATCTAATTTCCGTACAAGTGCAGTTGAAATAATTCCTCCAGTTTTGCTAGAACTGCTATGTCGATGGGTTGAAGGAACAGTGGTTACTGCTATTCAATGGGCAGCAAGTGGCCAATGGATAGATTTGACATGGTTTTTGTGACAAGTATTGATCTGGAGGCAAATCAAAGGGAGGTAAGCTGGGATAGTACCACTTGAATAATTCACAAGATAGAATGAAAAATACTGGAAAAGGAAAGGTGAGGGGATACTCCCTTCAAAAAGAATCATCCTGTCTTCTATAAAAAGTACACCTACCAGTGGATGTTATACTCAGTTTAAAACTATATATTTCTGGACTCAATCCCTGCCCCAACCAGTGCTGCATGCTTCTAGAAAAAACTAACTAATAGCAAGGAAGGGAAAGAAAGAGGAGAACAATTGGATTAAAAGGTGAGTTGGTAGTCAGTTTGGCAGCCACACTGCATCATATTTTCCATTGTTTTAAGTACACCATTAGCCAGCATTCTTGATTTCTGCACTATAAATTGACATCAAAATTCTGTGCAAGGTTAAGCAGAGTCGATCCAAAAGCAAGCTCTTTGATATATAGCAAGGTACAACACAATCTGTCAGAGCCAGACAGACAACAAAGACAAACTCAGAATATAGTTCTAATAAACCCAGGGAAGATTTAACGTGGAGAAATTCTATCAGCTTGTTTGAACTTTACAGAATTTACAGATGACTTGGGTTTAGAATCTTGCAGCAAAAAATTTAATACACTTGTGACACAAATGCAGAGCTTTTATTCAAACTACCAGTTTCACATTATTTTGGGATTTTTACTTTTTTTTCCCCAAAACACGACCCACATTCCAGACCAACCAGGGTTTTATTGCCTGGTAAAGCAAAGGGGGATTTGTTTCTTTAAAAAAAACACAAAACTCAGGATAAATTAGGTTTTAGAATCATTATATTCAAAATAGTGACATGGAGTATGTCAGTGGTGAGTGTATTTCTGATTGGCACACCAACCCTTGCAAGTTTAAATGCTGGTGATTGGGGAAAATTGAAATCACAAACTGAAATTTCAATGTCAAGAAGAATAAAGAGAGAAAATTTGGAACAAGAAAATGTGATATTTCAGTCTCTTCCCAAGCCAATCACTTCAAAAGACACGGCTCGTATATGGCAGGAGATAGCATTCAAAATTTCACTGCCTATTATGCAAAATCTGTGGTGGCGAGGTGGTGACATTGTGGTTGTCACTGCATCAGTAATCCAGAGGTCCAGGCTATTGCATTGGGACCACTAGTTCAAATTCACCATAGCAGCTGGTGGAATTTTAACTAATAAATTCAATGTATTAATAAACCTGGAATTGAAAGATAGCCGGTAACCATAAAGCTTCTCATGAATTGCTATAAAACCCATCTGGTCCAGAAATGCACCAAGTCTCCACAATAGCATCCCACTCAGTTCCTCCCCACACCCTATCTCTGTAACCCCCATGCATTCACCATGGCGAATCCATCTCAGCTACACATGTTTGGACACTAAGAAGCATATATTTAGCAGGGCTAATCCACCTTACCTACACATCTTTGGACTGTAGAATCCCTACAATGCAGTAAGAGGCCATTTGGTCAATCAAGGCTGCACCAACCACAATCACACCCAGCCCCATCCCCTTAGCACTATGTATTTACCCTGCTAGTCCACATGACTCAAAGGGGCAATTTACCTTGGCCGATCAACCTAATCCATCTTTGGACTATGGGAGGAAACTGGAGCATCCCAGAGGAAACCCAGGCAGACATGGGGAGAATACGCAAGCTTCACACAGTCACCCAAGGTTGGAATTAAATCCTAGTCCTGGTGCTGTGTGGCAGCAGTGCTAACCACTGTGACACCATGCTGTCTAATCAGCAGTCTATCCAGATGCAAGGGCCCTGTGATTCGCATTGCTACGAGAAAAGTTGTTGAAAAATTCCCTGTTAAGTGCAGGTTACAGGCTGTCCTAGGATATCACAGGATATCTCACACAGTATATTTTAGTCTGCCTCGACTGGGAGAGAGGGAGCAGCTGGAGGCCAAATAAAGACTCTTTATGATTCGCCATGGGGCAATGCGGGTAGAAGCTTATGGTTGGATTGTAAAGACAAAGTTCATGCAGAGTTGAAATGAGACTAAAAAGTCAGCTAGCTTGGGCTAGAGAAAGACTTTTTGGGAAAAGAAAACCTCACTGTGAAAGCCAGTTCTAAGATTGTAAGGTAACAGACTGAGAAAAGAAAACAACAGAAATAAATTCTTGGAAGATAGAATAAATTTGGATTGATTCTGAAAAAGTTAAATGTCTGCTTAAAGGACAGTGTAAAATATACTCATGAAATTAGTTTTCTCAGTTGGGCTAAAAACCAGGTGTACATTTTGTTCTGTGGTTTAAAGTTGCCTGAAAATAAATTGTTTAGTTAATAGTTCTTTTAGTCATTTGTTACAATTTATGGACGCAATTCTTCCAAACAATTTCGAAGTGCAATTTCCCAAACAATTTCGAAGTATGGTTTCCAGCAGGAAATACACATGTCTCGACCAGTCCTTTGACATATCTAATGAATTTAGCGCCACACACTAGCTTTCTTCCCCATAACCTAGCAATTTATCTTCAAATACATATGCAATTGCCTTTTGAAAGTTCAACAGCATCTGAACTACTCTTTCAGGTAGTACATTCCCAATCATTACAACTCTCTTGTGTGAAAAACAGTCTCTTCTAATCTTGTGCCAATTATTTAAAGTCCTGGATTTACAGTTGCCAGAGGAAACACTTTCTCTCTAATTGCACTATCAAAAGTGCTCATAATTTTGAATACTTTTATTAGGTCTCCCCGAAACTTCTTGGTTCAAAGAAGAATAATCCCAGCATCTCCAATCTCTCCACAGAACTGAAGTTCCTTACCTCTGCTATCTCCCTGGTAAATTTCCTCTGTACCCTGAGAAATACTTTTGATATTCCTCTGAAAGTGTGCTGCCCAGAATTCGGCAGAATACTACAGCTGAGGCTTAACTAATGATTTGGGAAGGTTACACATGACTTCCTTGTATTTTGTATTCTTTTCCCTTATGTTTAGCAATATAAAATTATATGGGCAGCACTGCTGTTTCACACTGCCAGGGGCCTGAGTTCAATTCTGGCCTTGGGTAACTGTCCATGTGAAGTTTGCGTGTTCTCCCCATGTCTGCGTGGGTTTCTCCAGGTGCTCTAGTTTCCTCTGACTCTCCAAACAGTGTGATCAGGTTGATTGGCCATGCTAAATTGTCCCCTAACATGAGGAGGATTAGCAGGATAAATACATGGGGTTACAGAGCTGGGGCCTGGGATTATTGTCAGTACAGGCTCGATGGGCTGAATGGCATCCTTCTGTACTTTAGGGATTCTATTTAAGTAATATTTGATTTATGAATAGAAAACAAGGGTTGAATGCAAACCTTTAAACACATCAATTACATATCTGCTCCATTAATCTATTTTAACTACAATTAGTCTTAGGAAAATGCTGAGTATGATTCCATTAAATTCACAGAATTCTTTAAGTTTTTGTACTTCAGCAAAATAAACAAGATTCTAACACATAAGACCATAAGACATAGGAGCAGAATTAGGGCACTCGGCCAATTGAGTGTGCCCCGCCATTCAATCATGGCTGATATTACTTGGACTATTACTTACGGGGCGAAAAACTGCAGCAGGCGACGGTGCAGAGGGACCTCGGGGTCCTTGTGCATGAGTCACAAAAACCCAGCCTGCAGGTGCAGTAGGTGGTCAGGAAGGTTAATGGGATGCTGGCCTTCATAGCGAGGGGGATTGAATATAAAAGTAGGGAGGTCTTGCTGCAGCTGTATAGGGCATTGGTGAGGCCGCAGCTGGAGTACTGTATGCAGTTTTGGGCGCCGTACTTACGCAAGGATATTTTGGCCTTGGAGGGAGTGCAGAGGAGCTTTACTAGGCTGATACCGGAGTTGAGGGGGTTGAGCTATGAGGAGAGGCTGAATAAACTAGGCTTGTACTCGTTAGAGTTTAGAAGAATGAGGGGAGATCTCATTGAGACGTATAAGATGATGAATGGGATGGATAGGATAGAGGTGGAGAGACTCTTCCCACTCAGAAAGGACAGTAGGACTAGGGGCACAGCCTCAAGATAAAGGGGGGGATGGTTTAGAACGGAGTTGAGGAGGAACTTCTTCACTCAAAGGGTGGTGAATCTCTGGAATTCTCTGCCCGTTGAGGTGGTGGAGGCTGCCTCGCTAAATATTTTTAAGACGCGGGTTGATGGGTTTTTGATAAGCGAGGGGATTAAGGGTTATGGGGAGAGGGCGGGAATGTGGAACTGAGCCACGACAGATCAGCCATGATCTTATTGAATGGCGGGGCAGGCTCGAAGGGCTGGATGGCCTACTCCTGCTTCTATTTCTTATGTTATGTTATATTTTTCTTATCCACATTCTCCTGCCTTATCCCCGTAACCCCTAATCCTCTTATTAATCAAGAACCTATCTATCTCTGTCTTGAAGACACTCAATGACCTGGCCTCCACATCCTTCTGCAGCAAAAACATACATCCGTATTATTTACTGTTACCATTTTTGCTAAATTACGCAATTTTCCTACAACAAAACAGTAAACACTCTATAACAATGGTTTCAATGTAGTGTCACATCCCTCTCTTCATGACACACAGTTGATCAGGGATACGAATATGCAGTTTTGCAGCTAATGCAAAACTGAGGAAAGCAACAATGGATAAAAAGGAAATGTATGATGCTTTGCCAACTAAAATCTGAAAGGAAATTGTTCCAGCCTAGTTACTTATGAAGCCAAAAGTGCTAAAGCTATTTATGAACAAGTCTATTATCAGCAAGTTTCAACCATGTTCATTTGTTTTCCAAAACCTTTCAAAAGATGTTACTAGCTGGAAGATGGCACAACGCGGTGGCACTTCATTCTCTTTGTTTTATTAGCTCCCATGACCAGCGTCAGCTGCTTTACAGTGACTGAACGAGTCAACCTAAAACAAAATCCAGGATTCAAGGACTTCAGCAGTCATTTTTACTGCAGCATCTTGTGATTTTCCAGAATTTTTACCAGTGTTTTCCGCAATTTTAATCGTTTTTCCAAGAGCACAAAAAACAGTGCCCTCTTCTGTAATGTAACTGACGAGCTCAGTATTAATTTATATGGCACTGCATTCCTGATAACAGACTGTTCACTTAACGCACAACGGTGCCTTTGTCTTTGCTGTACTGCACTCTTAGGTGACCTTGCACCCTTTTGTTCCTTCAACTAGTCACATTAATCACACATTAGCATCCAACAATTACATAACAAAAGCCTCGTAATGTAATGCTGACATATTCGCAGCAAAGTATGAACAAGCAATCTTATTGCAATTAAATGGAGTTATGAAGCTGTTAAAAATTCAGGTCCACTGCAGATACCTTCTTGATTTTAGGGGCCTCAGCTGCTCTATTAAGCTGTCTGAATGTCTTACTTTTATGCGAGTTTGCTCCCACTGCCCTATATCTACTCGTACAATGGCATCGCCCAGGGATGTAACAATAGTATCCCTTGTTTTTCAGACAGAGTTCTCATGTCTAATGAGTATGTATTTCTTCAGCCTCATCAAAGATGGATGAACAAAATGCTCAGAATGTTGAAATTCCATGCATGTTAGTAAACTGCTTTATTTTCTATCAAGTAAATATACAGACAACAGTTATGATCGGATTCACTTTTTCCGTCATTACAACTTGCCTATATTACAAAAATAACGAATCTACTATTCTAACCACTTCAGTAGTTTATCTGGCTAAATTCATTTTCTGACTTATCTCTCCAAAATTTGCAGTTTATTGCACTGCCTCTGCCCTCAAGTCACACCATTTCCAATAAGTGATTCTGTTCTAGTTTTTAGTTGCTTAAAGTCAGAAAGTGATGAAAAACCTTCCAATAGAATGGAAAGGATATTAATTGATTATTGAGACAAACTAACTGAGACAGGCTAATACATAGAAGCATACATTTAAAGCAGGAGTAGGCCATTTGGCCCTTTGAGCTTGCTCCGCCATTCATTTTGATCATGGTTGATCATCAAATTCTATACCCTAATCCCACCTTCCATCCATATCCCTTGATCCCTTTAGCCCCATGAGCTAATTCTAATCTCTTCTTGAAATCAGACAACATTTTGGCCTCAACTGCATTTGGTGGTAATGAATTCCACATATTCATCACCCACTGGGTGAAGAAATTTCTCCCTGTTTCAGTCCTAAAAAGTTTACTCCTTATCCTCAAACAATGACCCCTAATTCTGGTCTCGCCTACTCTATCTAATCCTGTTAGAATTTTATAAGTTTCTACGAAATCCCCTCTCACTCTTCTGAACTCCAATGAATATAATCCTAACCAACTTAGTCTCTCCTTATATGTCCATCCTGCCATTGCAGGAATCAGACTAATAAACATTTGCCGCATTCCCTCTATAGCAAGAACATCCTTCCTCAGATAATGGCACCAAAACCGTGCACAATACTCCAAGTGTAGCCTCACCAACACCCTTAATATGATTGCTGTAAACATCCCTATTTCTATATTTATATCTTCTCGCTATGAGGGCCAACATACCATTTAGCTGTTGCCAAATACTGCCTTCTGTACCTGCATGCTTACTTTCAGCGACTATTCCCAAACAGAGGCATGATGCCTGAAAATGGTTTACTCAAAGCAATGCCAGCTGCTAGCGAGCAAGTTCCTTAGGGTCATTCTTTTTCCTCGTCGCCACTGAAATAACTCCTCAGAGGCTGGTGTCCCTTCAACAAACTCCCTTAATTTACGAACTCAGTTCAACTCCTCAGAGTGCTTCAGGTACAAACAGGTCTAAAGTCCGAATCCAGAGTGCCAGTAGCCCTGAAACCCCCATACAGGTGAGACTCCCTAATTGGGCAGGCAATCATTAGCTCAATCAGGGAGCCAAGAAGCCAATCTCATGGCCCCCATTGAGGTCATTACAACAATGTTCATGCATACTATGGCACCCTTGCATCTTGAGTGGAATCCTGCCATGTGAGTGAAACCTGGTGCTCCTTCATTCTACTTTGCTTTATCCATGGGGATTGAGATATAGCTCTTCACATAAAGCACCTTGGTGACCTCCCAAATAGTGGTGTGCGGCGAAGTGAGATGTCTGCAACCTGACAGCAGCCCATATTAAGGGCCACAATCTGCTGCACATTCATTGATGAACCTTGACATCTGGTTGTAGCAGGTGATATAGTTTTATGAAAATGAAGGCCCCTTAGAGTTTTCTCCTCAGTTAATGAAGGAGAGCTGCTTTCTGAATAATTGCTATGAATATGGCTTCCTTGTGTAGTTCCCTCCGCCCTGTTGTTCGCAGTTGCTCCTGTTTTTCTGTACTGATCTCCTTGATCCTCCAGCCATGAAGGGAGCCCCAAGAGACTCCCAACAATTGTATTCCAATTACTTATGAGGCAGTGAGAAAGAGTCCAATAACACATTAACATTGTAACTTCCAAACACCCTAACATCAGACTGGGGCAGAGCCCCAAAGATACACTGGGGAAATCCTCTCAGAATTTCACAGGTAAGATTTGCATTGCAATTTCCCAGCATGTAAACTTCCCCAAGGCAATTACCCTGGGCTGGGAACCATCTGAAAATATGATTCAAATTAATCTGACTGACACCTGTCCCTACCCCCACACGACTGTCTCAATCTGCACACCCTTTCGCACCATCACCCCCCAACACTCGCAGTTCTAAACCACCTTCCCCCCTCCCCCGTGACTATGACCTCCCCTCAAGGCCCCAGACAAAAACAAAAGGCGATGCACAATCATCTTAGCTATGAATACTGTTTACTGTAATAGGCTCTTTTGACAAAATACGTGTACTCACGTCCATCCCTTCCCACAAAGTAATTTTTTATACTCTCCAGGGCAGCTCGGCTTCCTGTCAGGGCTGTTTTAAATGCCACTCTATAATCTAATTGATGAGATATAATGCCAGACATGATAGATTTACCGAAGGTAGCTTTTCAATCCTAAAGATGGTCATTTAAATTTGGCAGCTCTTCAGAAACATCCCAATTACAGTGAAGCATAATCCAATTGCACCAAAGGATAAACAAGGTCTTCAGTAAGTTATAGCTGTATAGTAATAAAGAAAATACTGGCTGGTTTTGAAACTTCACCTCAAAAAAAACACAATGTCCTTGAACTGATACCTAAATCCTGCAGTTGAAGGCTGCACCACACTGGCTGAGGCTATCAATCTCAGAACATCACCCTGAAGACTCAGCTGCAAGCTGCACACTAAAACATCTTCATCCCCAATCAATAATATTTAATGCTAGGGGAACGCAGATTAAAAAAAAATTCCACAACATTCAAAACATTGCAGACAAAGTTTTGAAAGGGCAGTCCATGAGACAGTTTGGGTACCAAAAAAGATGGCCTGGCTTAAGTTTATTTATTAGTATCAAAGTAGGCTTACATTAACACTGCAATGAGGTTACTGTGAAAATTCCCTAGTTGCTATACTGAGCCGCCTGCTCAAGTACACTGAGGGAGAACTTATCATGGCCAATGCACGTAACCAGCATGTCTCTTGGGCTGTGGGAGGAAACTGGAGCACCCAGAGGAAACCCACGCAGACATCGGGAGAACATGTAGACAGTGGCCCAAGCTGGTAATTGGACCCAAGTCTCTGATGTTGTGAGGCAGCAGTGCTAACCACCGTGCCGTCCATATTTAGATCAGCAGAAACACCAGGTAAGCCTGGGCAGGGACAATTGCAAAAAGATAAATGGGGGGTTGGACTATTGAAAGGGGAGACTTCTAAATCCCCTCAATCTCCAAGGGTGAACTTAAGGCCATTGCTGGTTCCTCTCTGATGGTAACCCCAGGAAGTATCAGGAAGTGAGGTGGAGGAAAAGATATATTCACTATGGGCCAAACCTCTGGGACTCCTGAAATCACTTGACGTGCAAGGAAGAAGCCAATAATAATCCTGTGTGAAAAGGTGAGAACAACAGCTCTGCCTGAATTTTAAATCATTTTCCATTGCGATCCTGAAAAATAATTGCAGCAAAGAAACTTCAAAGAATTACTGTTTTAATGCGCTATATGTTGATAAAAATCAAATCGCTTTATATTAATAGATTTTCATTTTATGATGATTGAAGACTTGTACACATATCTAACTCAATAATTCCATACTATCTAATAACTGACTAGGTTTTGTTACAGTAAACGTACATATTTTAAATCTAGATGAAAAAAAGTTCCTGGTTAGTAAATAAAACATTGGGAAAAAAGTCATCATGACTTTTGCACAAATTATTGAAATTTTCAGAAAGGAATGATCGCATGTGCATTTGACTGATGTTTTAACGTTATAGTGTTTTGTTGTTCAAAAATAGGACCTTTAGTAATTTGATGGAACACTCATCCTTTTCTAGATGGGCACAGTTCCAATAGCACTCATGCAGCTCAATACTATGAGGGTAAAGCCACCTACTTCACCAGCATCCAGTCCTGTGCCTTACACATTCACTTCCTCCACCACTGACACACAATGGCAGCACTGTGTACCATTTGAAAGATACATTGCTGCTCTCCTAGCCAAGCTGTTCCAGTCTAGCTACAAAAATGACATCCACCCAGCAATGTGCAAAATTGCCCAGGTATCTCCTGCCCACAAAAAGGACAAATATAGCCCACAAGTTACTGCCTCATCAGTCTACTCTCAATCATCAGCAAAATGATGGAAAGTGATGTCAACAGTGCTATCAAGTGGCACTTACTCAGCAATAACCTGCCCACTGATGCTTAGTTTGGGTTCTACCAGGGCCACTCAGCTCCTGACCTCATTACAGCCTCAGTTCAAACAGGGACAAAAGAACTGAACTCCAGAGGTGAAAGTGACTACAGTTGACATCAAGGCAGCATTTGATGAAGTGCAGCATCAAGGACCCTAGGAAAACTGAAGTCAATGATAATCATGAGGAAAACTCTCTACTGCTTAGAGTCATAACAGCACAAAGGAAGATTATTGGAGGTCAAGCATCTCAGTCCTGGGACATAATGCAGGAGTTCCTCAGGATAGTGTCCCAGGCTCCCCATCGTCAGCTGTTTCATCAATGACTTCCCTTACATCATAAGGTCAGAAGTGAAGGTGTTCGCTGATGATTACACGAAGTTCAGCACAATTCATGGACTGCTTCAGTATCCGAGGAGTCATGTCCAAGTGCAACAAGTCCAGACAATATCCAGGCCTGGGCTGAAACGTGGAAACATTCACATTGCACAAGTACCGGGTAATGACCATTTCCAACAAGCGAGGATCTAGCCATCTCCCCCTGACATTCAAAGGCACTACCATCACTGAATCCCCCACCATCAACACCCTAGAGGTTATTATTGACCAGAAACTGGACTGGACCAGGCATATAAATGTTGTGGCTATAATGTTATAGCTTTGGAATTCTGTAGAGAGAAACCCAACTCCCAACTTCCCAAAGCCTGCCCACCATCTACAAGGCACAAATCTGCAGTGTAATGGAATATTCCCACTTGCCTGGATGAATGCAACTCCAATAACAACCTGTAAGCTTGACACCATCCAGGACAAAGCAATCCACTCAACTGACACCCCATCCACTGCCTTAAACATTCACATCCTCTGCCACCAAGTCATGTGTACCATCTACAAGATGCAAGGCCAAAGCTCATCAAGTGTCTTACATTAGCACCACCCAAACCTGCAACCTCTAGCCGCCTAGAAGGACACGGGCAGCATATGCATGGAAGCATCATCACTATAGGTTTCTCTCACTATCATTGGGCCAACATCCTGGAACTCCCTCTGTAACAGCACTATGAATGCTCCGACACCATATGGACGTCAGCAGTTTAAGCAGGCAGCTCACCACTACGTTAGATATGAACAACAAATGTTGGCCTAGCCAGTGACATCCACATTCCATAAACAAATATAAAATGGGCAAAGGATGGTGGGAGGCATGGGTTGGGATTAGCTGGCACTAAGTTAGTATCGAGGCATTTAAGGGACATGGGGGATGGGTTGAAGAGCATATAATAGCATAGCAGCTATAAAAGGCCATCGGTTAGTGAGTAAAGCAGCACTGTGTGGTATGGAGGTTCAGGAGGGGCAAGGGGCATGGAGGAGAACACGAGCTTGCATGAGTTGGTATGGGTGGACATGGGGATTGTGTCAGAGTTGAAGGGGACCTGAGGGAGGGTGATGGCTGGCAGACAGACTGTATTTTATTTTTTTTTTCTAAAGCTGGGATGGAATCTAGGACGATGGGTGTCGGCCTTTTATGCAGCCCACCTCCACACCCAACAGACCCTGTGCCTGCCTTGGCACTGTTTCCAGGAATGGCGGGGCAGTGTTCCTAATAACACGCCATCCCCTCCGAATGAAAACCCAATTGTTCGGATGGTAAATAGAGTAGTTTTCAACAAAAGTAATCCATTTTCATTTAAAATGAGCAAATGGCCTGTCTTCTGTAGATTCTAGAATAAAGAAAATCGTGCCAAATAAAGGGTCAAACTCAAAATCTATTTCTGATTCACCCTTTACATTCAAAGCATGCATTCTTTTTGGTTTCCTCCCACAGTCCGAAAGACGTGCTGGTTAGGTGCACTGGCCATACTAAATTCTCTCTCAGTGTACACCATTCATGTACTTAAGTTTGTTAGAAGCACATAGGAATGCAAATTGTTGGAAACACCTAAAGCTTAAGTTGAAACCCATATCTAACTGTGTTTTACTGTAATTCAAGTCATAAGTTAATAGTTTGGATCATTTTTGGGTCATCATGTAGGCACATTAAATTGCATAAAATTCTACAGTGGGACTCCAGAATGTTCACAACCTCCTGACTTGGGAGTCTTGCCTCCCAAGCAGACAAAAAACTATTGTTAGATATTGGAGGACTGTTGTAACACACAACTGTATCCCAGCGCAAATCAAAACTTATAGGACAGGGGGCAAGAATATTTGTTTGGAAGGGAAATTCTGCTTCTGTGGCATTCAGCATGCGGAAGAAGAGATGCCAAACAATTCACCTGAATATAAATTACATAGATCTGTTTCCTACAATCATCAAATCATTACATCATTTGGTGTCATTGCCTGCCAACTGCCCAAAGGGAAGCATCCTATTACAAATCTTTATAAATTATTTACTAAGTTTCTAACCCAGTTGGTGGAGAATATATAGCGTTTTGAAGCTGTAAAGAAACTAAAGACAAAGAAAATAAAATAACTAATAGAATAATAGAATTCCAATAGTATCCCTACAGTGCAGAAGAGGCTATTCAGCCCATCGAGTCTGCACCAACTCTCTGACAGCTTACCTTACCCAGGCCCCCTCCCCTGCCCCTTCCCTGTAACCCCACATTTCCCATGGCTAATCCATCTAACCTACACCGAGGGGCAATTTAGCACGGCCGGTCGACTTAACCTTTGTACTGTGGAAGGAAACTGGAGCACCAGGAGGAAACCCATACGAGATGGGAAAAATACACAAACTCCACACAGTCATCCAAGGCTGGAATTGAACTCGGGTCCCACTGTGTCACCAAGCTGACCTATGAATATTGTTTGGAGTTCAGAACTCATTCAATAAACTTGACGTCAATATTCTAGAATTTAAATGTTCTCATGATCAGAACATTTACGATCTCTGTTAAAGCAAGCTAGTTTTTAGTAAAAGCTTTGTACTTGTGTGTTCTTGTTTCTCTCCAATTTGGCAAAGATAGACTCATCATGCCAGACCACAAGGTGAAAACAATGTTACCACAATGAAAACAGCATTCCAGGAAGTTAAGCCGTGATTTCAAAATCTATTTTACCAATGTTCCATGGGGGGACAAAATGTGTTTTGCTGAATAACATTTCATATAAAATCTTTTCTATTATGACTGAAAAATGGAAATGCTGGAAATACACATCAGGCCCATCAATATTCTGATGATGTTTGGCGTACATATTCTGTTAGAACTCTGAGGTTATTGCAGACTCATCAGTGTTGCATCAATACCATGCAAACTAATAAATACTGGTCATCAGAAATTGATTTCTCCGAAACAGCTGCTAGTGTGGAATCTGTCACCTTGACCTCTGCAGTTCTTTTGAAAAACATCTCAAATGGACTATGAAGATCCCTACAATGAGCTTTAAGTTGTGTTTGAAAAAGCTTTTCTCCAAGTGTTGCATAATGGGTGGCTATTTAAGCTTAAAGACAAGAGAATATGGAGTGAAAGCTGAGGGATGGATTTTTAAAAACTGGTTAGAATGCAGGAGAACTTGCTACAGCAAGTGCGCTCGCATGCAGGATTAAGTGATGAGTGGGTTTTCACAGAAATTGGTTTTGTGACCTTTGTGGGTGGCACAGTGGTTAGCACTGCTGCCTCACAGTGCCAGGGACCTGGGTTTGATTGCTGGCTTGGGTCACTGCGCAGAGTCTGCATGCTCTCCTGTGGGTTATCTCCGGGTGCTCCGGTTTCCTCCCGCAGTCCGAAAGACATACCGGTTAGGTGAATTGACCATGCTAACTTGCTCAGCATTACCCAAACAACTGCTAGAGTATGACGATTAGGGGATTTTCAGAGTAACTTCATTGCAGTGTTAAATATAAGCCTGCTTGTGAGTAATAAATAAACTTTACTTTGCTGTTTACAAACTCCAGTTTAAAAATTCACTGCAAACTAATCAAACTGGCAAGCTGTACAAAACCAGGGGTCTGAGGGTGTGGCTTGGGAAATACAAAATAAGTTCGGCAAAATATACATAAATGGTCAGGGTAGTGACGGGTGAAATTGAAGACTGATGGGTATTGAATATTACACACTGGGGGGAAAATAGACATCGAACATTCTCCATGGATAGTGGTGAACTGGTTCCTGTTGAAAGTAAGCTGTGCAGCACTTTTCATTGACTCGAGTCTACCACAGCAAAACCTCAGGTAACCGAACATACTGAATTACCTAGCCAAATCTGTTATGCACAAAGTTCCAAATTGTGTTGTGTAATTATAGTACCCGGGGCAATTTTCCAACCTCGCTACAACTGGCAGATCGTGTCAATCCTGGAAAATAGTGTGCAGACCTAAAAACAAATTTCGCGCCCAACGATTTGCAATTGTTCTGGTCCCTTTCTACTGGCACAAACCAGATTGTGCCTGAGACCGATTAACATATTTAAAGTCATATTTAAATATGCTTAGCCTATTCAACGCCAGATCCTCCAGTTCCCAGGATCTTCTGATCTTCAAGTGTGGTGCGAAAATCACTACCAGTCTCCACTAGCAGAGACCAGGCATGATGGCCACACTGGGGGGCTCAGAGCCCAGTGAAATGGGGCCTAAAGGGTGGGCCATAAACAGGTGGGCATGAAGGGGGGCATGGGAGGGCCCCAATGCCAGCGATCTGTGTCAGGGAGGTGGTAGGGAAATATGTCACTACTAAGGGAGGAGGGTGTCCCAATGTCCATGGAGAAAGGAAGGGGGTAGCGCATTGGGAGATTGGCCGCCCTTTCAAAACGGCACCTGATCACTTGCAGCCAGGCTCACCAGCATGTTTAGACCCCGTCCCTCCAGAACCAGCACGCAACTCACCACTCTCCCAAAAACAAAGGGTGGGGTGATTGCAGTCCAGACTGGGCTGGACAGACCAGCTCAAATCGCACTGGTTTTCTAGTTGTTATGACACTTTTGTTTAAGTTTATTTATTAGTGTCACAAGTAGGCTTACATCAACACTGCAATGAAGTTACTGTGAAAATCCCCTAATTGCCACTCTCCAGAGCCTATTCAGGTACACTGAAGGAGAATTTGTCATGTCCAATGCACCTAACCAGAACATCTTTGGATTGTGGAAGGAAACCAGAGCACCCAGAGGAAGCCCATGCAGACATGGGGAGAACTTACAGATACTGACCGAAGCTGGGAATTGAACCCAGATCCTTGGCATTGTGATGCAGCAGTGCTAACCACTGTGCCACCCATGAGTGGCACATTGGGAAAAATCACGTCCCACATTTGGTTGTATTGTATGCCCTATCACTAAACACTATGACAAAATGAAGAGGTCCAAGCTCTCGAAATGACTTGGAGATAAATCACAAGAGGCATCATGACTATCAGATGAGATATGCAGAAAAACTGAAGAAATTCAAGCTGTTAAACGTCGAATGCTGGCAACTGACAGATGACCATTTTGGTGTATTGAAGTTACGACGTAAAAAAGAGTCTGGGAAAAAACTCCAAATAAACTTGACAACACTAGTTCAAACAAGTAGAAGGCAAGTTTCAGACAAATATGAATTCCTTCACATATAAAGTGATCAACATTTACTCTGAACAGAGAACTGGGGGCAAAATGCCTACAAACAATTGGATGCTGTAACCAAAGAACAGCAAATCCTTTCTGAACATATGAACCGAATGGGATAATGGCTTCTCTTACATGAATGTATCTAGTGTGCCCACTTTGAGCTGCCCATTTTAGGCAAATGCGTACACCAAAGTGTTGATGTACATTCTATGACTATTGGTGGCGAAGATCAGAAATATCAGTAATCTCTCTGCAAACATTTCTATTGTGCCCAGCTTCCAATGCCCGTTTCAATAACACATTTAAGATTCCAAGTCTGATCTGGTTTCGGTATCTTTGATGTTAATCAACCCTCTGAAAAATGAGTTGAAAAACAGAAGCTGAGATACAGACAGAGATGAAGATAAATATCTCTAGAGCATTAGTCCATTTCTAATGGGGTCATGGAAATATCATCTTTTGAATGCATCCAGTCAGAATAAAATAACATTGTTAAATTTATAATCTCGTTATTTTTGTCTTCGGGGGGGGGGTTAGGAAATGGACTAACCGATTTTCTTCATCTTGGTAGTTTCACCGCTCACAGAGCAACATCTAAAATAAGGAAAGTATACGACAGAGTAAACTGTGCGTTGTTGAATTGAAAGACGCAAGCTCAATATGTTAAATGTTCTCTTCATTTTCATGCTATGGGTTTCAGTGGTTCAAAATAGCAGAAATTTTAAGTGAAAGCAGATGAGATTTTCTGATTTTACATCGATGCAGAAATCCAATGGGACAGGGTTACCCATCTGACTCTGGAAAGCCAATTGAATAAACTCACAACTGATGAAGTTTTTCAGCCAAATATCCCTATAATCAAGACCTCTAAACTCTGTACAAATGTTAATGTGATGTGCAACAGTTTTCATTTATATATTTTACCATGTTAAAACATCTTAAATTGCTTCAAATGTGAATTGCTTTTAAATGCAGCTTTCATTTTATGTAGGCAATATATTATATCAGTTATTCTGAGCAAAGAATGCCCCGGGAGACAAATGAACAAATAATCTTATCTTTACAGGAAAGAATCCAGACTTTAATGGTTTCGTAATTTAAAAAGATTCTGGTGATAACATTTCCCCTTCATGCACAAACATCTGATGTAATATTAATAAGGACCTTGTCCCAAGTTAAATTGTTCCAGTGCAGCTACAACACTGGCAACTACCCGGCAATGTGGAAAGGTAGGGCCTGTCCGCAAAAAGCAGGGATAATCCAATCAGACAATTATTACACCATCAGTCTACTCTCAATCAGTGACGAAAGACGCCATCATCCAGAATATTATTCAGCATCACTCAGACAGCAGTTACCTGTTCAGTTTGAGATTGTTGGAGGTTGATCATCTCAGCCTAGGCCATCACTGCAGGAGTTCCTCAGGATACTGAGCCCCACCTTCTTCAGCCGCTTCCTTAATCATAGAATCATAGAATTCTACAGTGCAGAAGAAGGAGGCCATTTGGCCCACTAGATCTGCACCGTCCACAATCCCACACAAGTCCTATCCTCATAACCCCATGCATTTACCCTAGCTAGTCCCCCTGACACCAAGGGGCAATTTAGCATGGCCAATGCACCTAACCCGCACATCTTTGGACTGAGGGAGGAAACTGGAGCACCCAGAGGAAACCCACAGAGGCACAGGGAGAACGTGCAAACTCCACACAATGACCTTCCCCATCCCAGGGCATGACCAGCCATGTCTCCAACTACATGGGAGGCTAGAAATGGCCTCCAAGCCCTCAGGCGTGGTCATCACCAAATGGAGACCAGTAGTGATTCCTGCTGGCACCACATCATGCCAATAGGTGGGAACAGTGGACATTCCCAGAAGATACAGTGCCTAGCCAACTTTGTACATGGAAATCTCTGCTAATGAATGGGGGCAAACCTGATTATGTCTGCTGGAATAGCCCAGAAACGTTGTGAACCATTTGGCATCCAGTTCAAATCTTGTTTCAGGGCTCTCCTGGTATTTTTCTGACCTAGTGGGATTTGTGCTGGACACAATGCGGCTCAAAAATCATCCCCAGTGTGTGTAAAAGGCATTGCAGTGTTTAAACAGCCATGATGGTATTGAGTGGTCCACTGCTGTTCCCGTGGACAATACTCAGGCTTGGGCTGATAGGTGGCATGTAATATTTACGCCATATAAATGCTAAGTAATGACCATCTCCAACAACAGAAATTCTAACCATTGCCACTC
This sequence comes from Carcharhinus amblyrhynchos, assembly GCF_965287045.1. Lineage (NCBI taxonomy): Eukaryota > Metazoa > Chordata > Chondrichthyes > Carcharhiniformes > Carcharhinidae > Carcharhinus > Carcharhinus amblyrhynchos. Next base: position 46,276,143 of record NC_137336.1, read on the forward strand.
AACATTAAAAAGCATCATCCGCACTGAATCTCCCACCATCAGTATCTTGAACCTAATATTGACAGAACATTAACAGGACCAACTCTATAAATACTGGGTCCACGAGAACAGGTCAGAGGCTGAGAACTCTGTGGTGAATAGCTCACCTCCTGATAACTCGACAAAGCCTGTCCAACATCAACAAGGCACATGCCAGGAGTATGATGGAATGGTCTCCACTTGCTTGCATGAGTGAAGCTCTAACAGCATTTAAAATGCTCAACAGTATTCACTAAAACGCAGCCCACTTAATTGGCACATCACTCATCACCTTAAACATTCACTCCCTCCAACACTGAGTGAACAGTGGCAGAAGTGTGTACCTTCTACTAGGTCCACTGCAGCAACTCACCAAGCTTCCTTCAATAGCATCTTCAAAACCAGCAATCACTAACACCTAAAAGGATAAGGGCAGCAGATACATGAGAGCATTGCCACCCGCAAGTTCCCTCCAAGCCACTCATCATCCCGTCTTGCTGTATTTTTGCTGTTGATAGGTCTTATGACCTGAAACTCCCTTCCTAACGGCACTGTGTGTGTGCACTTGTCAGATGGATGACAATGGTTCAAGAAGACAGCTCATCATCACCTTCTCAAGAGCAATTCGTGATGGACAATAAATGTAGGTCTTTTCAAGGATACACACATCTCATGATTGATGGGCTGAATGGCCTTCTTCTGCACTGTAGATATTCTATGATTCTACGAAGTCATTTTATTTGAAAACTTTTGTGAATAATCACTATGTTACAGAAATTCTCATATTCTAAAGGTTATTTTTACAACTAAGACAGATGTAAATCAAGAACTGCATGATTTACACAGACAATCGCTGTGAAAATACAATAAACTATAGAGACTGCTTTAAAACAAAAAAAACACAATGGGTGGAATTTTCCTATCCCACCTGCTACAGGAATCATGGCGGGCAGGACAAGGAACATGCAAAGGTCTACTGACCTTCGGCGGGATTTTCCAGTATTGGGGTAAGCGTGGCAGGAAAATCCTGCCCAATATGTTTACTTCTCAGTCTTATTCTTTACGGGCAATTTTATTTTTTGGAAAGAACCTGGGAGGTGATGAGACAAAGTCCATTTTTATGCGTGTGTATCAAAATCTGCAGGAAAGCAATTGCCTGAGACAGGCATCCACAGGTGAACTGACAGGCATCACCAGCTCAGACTTGGTTCATTCATCAGGTAGGTATGTCGGGGTTTGGGAGAGCTTTGTGAATGCAGAACAGGGATAGTGCAGGGAATAGTGGCCCAAGCACTGTCTCTAGGGCTCAGAGGAACATACATGCTCCTGCAGAACAGAGTGCCCACATCACAATCTCTGTTTAGCCGGCTGCAAAAACAGCTTCAGTGACCTGGCAACATGATAGGATGCCAATTCGCATTTACTTATGATCTGACAGCCTCATTTGTCCAGACGAGTGGTGAAAACAGCAAAATATCTTGCTTTGATTTTAATTCCAGCTCCACTGCACACAGAAAAAAGAGGTGAAATGCATATCTGTTATGTTTCATGTGGCAAATCATTATTTAAATTTAAAAAGGGACCAGAGATCGAAGGGACAGATTATTAGGAAAATTGCTCTGATTGAATTTTGGTATAGAAGCTCATAAGAAAAACTGTCTGGCCTTTTAAAGAGTGTAGATTAACAATATTGGAGAACCTGATCAATACTGATCAGATTAGAGATGAACATTTCATAAAATGTGTACGGTTTGTAACTTTGAATATGACCTTATGTTGCATTTCTTAACTTCCCTAATTTCCAAAGTCAATCATGACCGAAATATTTACTTATAGCACTGTATATAGAGAAAAATGCTTTAATAGCTTCACTTTGCAAACAAATAAAGCTCTGAAATTAACGTAAATAGCATCTGGATGGACACAACAGGGGCAAGTTTCAACTTGACTGCACAATTAGTTACTTGATGGAGTTCGTCTGTTGTAGATTCCTTTCCTTTGGTTTCAGAGGGTGAAATATCAAGTGAGTTCTACAACAGGCATGTGATCTGCTTCACAAAATGGCACCATCAGACCATAAAGCTGAAAATGACCCTCTTTACTCCAGTAAAGGGGGAAACCAGGTGTCTTTCTTATTTATTTGCATCAACCTCTAAGTGAGGCAACTAAGCCGAGTTCACGTTCTTCTGCCCTGCAGGAAGTTAATTCATCATTTCAAGACATACAATTATGCAGGGCTGAGATTCAATTATAAGGCTGGAACTTAATTATAAGTTTTATCTGACCCGGCACAAAACACTGACAGTGAAACCTGAATAGTTTATGGGCATCAACTAAATTCCACACTTAAATTCTGCTGCGAGTGGCATGTTTTACAATGTCAGCAATTATAGCCCACCCCCTTTCATGGTCTTTGATAACAGCCAATACACTGGTATTGTTCTCAAATCTTATGCCTGTTCTGTTTCCTAAAACAAATGGTGTATTTCCCTATTTATCGTCCTTTTGCTCTGACACCCTCAATTTTACCAGTCACTACCAAATGCACTATCTTCTCTCTGCAAAGTACATGCTTAAAGAATTATAATTGGTGACCATCTGCCAAAGTTCTTTGTGTATGCCTGCTTCCCTCACAACTTCCTCATTAATAGTGTGATGTCCAACTAATCATCAATGTATGACTCAGAAACCATATTCCTGTTTCCTTTAAATAATCTTCCATTGTTTTGTTTATATTCCAACTTTCACATCCATATGATAACACTAATCAGATGTAGCAATTTAGCAATCTCAAACTGCCTTACATAGAGTTGGTCTTGTTTGTAAAGAGGTCTTGTTACTTCCAGCCATTCTGGACAAAAATATACCCTGTACTCTCAATAAAGATCTAATGACACTTAGTAACAGTCTAAAATGATGCTGCCTTGAGGTAGTAAAAAGCTTCAGAAGATGCCACAATGGAACCTTGACCTGAAGTACCAGTTTAGCCCATGTTTAGCAATGGCAGATAGCTAAAGGGGTAACTCAAGGTTAATTTAGGTGCCAATTGCCAATTACAATGCCAACCAGTGCACAAAAGAAGGCTGCATGGCATTTTGGTGGTTTGTGCTTGTCCTGTTGCCTTATTCTAACAGTGACCATGTGTTTGCAACTAAACAAGCCATTTGTGCGGATTTCAAGGTTAGCCACCACTTCACTTTCACTTGCTGCTGGAGCTGTGAAGGAAACCTCAGAAACACACTGGGGAAACATCTCAGATACATTGTCAAGACTCCATCAAGACTCTAGCAACATATATTCTGCACCTTAACTGAAATTGAGCAGCTGCTGTGTTACTCTACTTTTTAGGAACCTCGCAGGAATCAAAAGGAAAAAGGGAGCACTCAGGCAGAGGCACCTCGCTTGGGTCATTCTAGGTCTGGGCAACAAATGGAAGGTGGACGTGCAGTCAGGCAGAGCAGCAACTACAAGAGAGAGAATCAGAAGCACAGGTCCAAGACACCCCTTCTCCTCTGCATCTTCACTACCAGGATCTCTTAGTGCTGTGTCCAAGAATCCACATCACATTTCCCCTGGAGAAGGCAGTGGTGTAGTGGTTATATCATTGAATCCAGAGGCCCAGGCTAATGGTCTGACATCAGCTGACAGGATTTAAATTAAATTAATAAATCTGGAATTTATAGCTGGTCTGAGTAATGGTAACCTTGAAACCACTTGGTTCACTAATGCTCTGTTGGGAATGAAATCTACTGTCCTTACTGGTCTAGCCTACATGTGACCAACAGCAATGCGGGTGACTCTTAACTGCTCTCTGAAATGGCCTAACAAGCCACTCAGTTGTCTCAAACTGGTACAAAACCTCAAAGGAATGAAACTGGTCAGACCACATGGTATCAGCCTAGCCACCTTAAATGACAATGGCAAACTCAGCTCTGTCGTCCCTGCAATGTCCACCTTATTAATATCAAGGGGCATGCATAAAACTAGGCCAGCTATCCCACAGACTGGTCAAACAACAGCTTAGCATTGTCTGCAAAGTGTGATTCGGTGAATCCAACAATGTCTGAGACATCATCATCCCTGGATATGTGCTGTCACACCAGTAGGACAGACTCACAAAAGGTGGTGACACGTTGATATAGTCAGAAGAGAGTTGCCCTGTGAGTGCTCAATGTTGATCATTGAACCCACAAAGTCTCATGGTATCAGGTCAAATATGGTAAGGAAACCTTCTGCTGATTACCACCTACCACCACCACTTAGCCGGTTAAGTGGCAAGTAACATTCACATCACATAAACGTTGTGCAATTACCATCTCCAACAAGAGGGGATCTAATGATCTCCCCTGGCACTCAATGGCATTACCATTGCTGAATATCTATCAACATGCTGTTACAATTCATTGAATAGAAACTGAGCTAGTATATAATTACTGTGGCTACAAAGGCAGTCAAAGACTGGAATTCTGTGACGAGTTAACTTTTCTCCTGATTCCCCAGAATCTACTGGAGCCAATCTTTACACACTTTCGTAAAATTTATTTACAGAGTTATAAATTACAAGCATGCACCTCCTCACTTTAGCAACCACAGTTTGTTTTTGGTCTTTATTTGTAGGAGTGCAAGAGAACACTAGTTAAAGGTCAACATCAGCATACAATTAAACACAAAATATCCAATTTTAACTACAGTAGCCCACCAAAACTGTGTTTAATCAGCTGGAGTACTAAATCTGTAGGTGTCTGAATTAGCACCACCGGGTAAATTCAAATAATGGCAATTAGCATTCAGGATATAAACTGTGTGCTCAATCCAAACTCTGAATAGGCATGCCTCATTAAGCACCACTTATTACTGGTGGGCAGTACAGTGGTTGTCACTGCTGCCTCACAGTGCCAGAAACCTGGGTTCAAATCCGGCCTCAGGTGACTTTGTGCGGAGTTTGCACATTCTCCCCATGTTTGTGTGTTTCCTCCGGGTGCTCTGGATTCCTCCCACAGTCCAAAGATGAGAGAGTTAGATTGATTGGCCATGCTAAATTGATCCTAGTGTCATGGGATTAGCAGGGTAAATATTTGAGACTACCCGAATAGAGTCTGGGGTGGGACTGTTGTCGGTGCAGGTTCGATGGGGTGAATGGCCTCCTTCTGCTATGCTTCTATTATTTTAGCACCAGTTTTCATCTTTGGTGGCAAGGATTTGTATTTCGTAGACAATTCTGAATGTCAAGTAAAATGAATGACCTTAGTGACGAATGTAGAAAAACTATTTATTGCGCAGTTTTTGTATTATTTCCAGCTGGGATTCAAATTACATTTTTGGATTTTGTTCTTCAATTCTGGATGTGACTGAAGAGAGCCTCAGCCAGAATCAGAATCACAAGAGGAATACATAACTGAGAACTGTCAGTATTCAAGGGAGAGTGAAGGGTGAAATACAAAAGGAAGTCATTTGTGAAGTCAAATAGCCTAATCTCAAACAAGACTGAAGTGCTAGCTATTGTTCAAGCCAATTTTTTAGATTTTGTCAATCCATTTCACTTGATGGTATTATGTCCTCTCCATATGCACAGAACTTTAAAAAATTGACCATTTTAGAAATGTTATTAATACATTAATAGTTAAATTGCAACATATATATTGATTGCCTAATCTTTCTACATCCAATGATCATGTGTGGGGATAGAGGAGGGGATGGTTTGTGGTGTGGAGGGAGACAAAATGCCTTCTAAAACAAATAGGAAAATATCTGCTTTTTTCCAAAGTTAATGACCTCTTAACAAAATCAGCATAAGATAGCTTTAGAATGTACGATATAAGAATGTCATTTAGATCGATTCAGAGAAAAATGGGCAAATGCTTATTTATATATGTTACTCTATTGGTTATCCCAAAACAGGAACTTACCATCAAGACTTCTCTCCAAGACAGGAGAACTGCTTTTAACTTTTTAAAAAATTGGATCTCTGATGAGATGGGAACTTAATGCACTTCATTTAGGTCAAATCATTATAAGCAGCTGCTCTCCTTAGTTGAAGGGTCAGTCACAAGAGACATAAGTTCGAGGTGAGGGGCAGGAGGTTTGGGGAGAAGGTGATGTGAGTGAGGGGTTGTGTGTGTGCGGGGGAGTGATGATAGTGAATAGGTGGGGTGAGGGTGTGACATGAATGAGACGGCGAAGATGATGCGAGTAAGGTGGGTGACACGGAAACGTTTAAAGTGGTCAGAAGGTTCAGTTGTTTATTAAAAAGCCTCAGATAGCATCAGGAGCACCAGGTATAGGTTTTCTAAGAATCGGGAAGGGGCTTTTCAACTGCTCATTCTGGACTCAACCTACCTCTATTTATGCCTCAGGTCTGTAGCCAAAATCCAGAATACTTAAACCCTCTCCACCTTCACCACACAGATGATACTACTTGTCGACAGTCTTGAGATGGAGGTGAAATCATTGCACAGGATTAATCCCATTTCTCAATTTCTGCCGTTGACATGAAAACCTGGCCCTTGGGCAAGATTAAACCTACCTTCGAGGATCAATGGAGAGATGGTGGCGTTGTGGTATTGTCACTGGACTAATAATCCAGAGACCCCGGCCAATGTTCTGGGACCATGGAATCAAATCCCACCAGGGCAGCTGATGGAATTTAAATTGAGTTAATAAATCTGGAATGTAAAATTAGTTTAAATGATGCTGATCATTAAAACTATCAGCAATCATTGTAAAACCCCATCTGGTTTACCATTGTCCTTTAAAGGAAGAAAATCTGCCATCCTTACCTAGTCTCCTGTGAGACCCAGAGCAATATGGGTGACTCTTAACTGCCCTCCGAGATGGTGTGCAATTAGGAATGGGCAGCAAATGCTGGCCTTGCCAATGGTGCCCACATCCCGTGAAAGGATTTAAAAATGTTTAGTGTGACGCATACAAAAATAGGAGCGTACCCACCTAGAAAAAGATCATTTCTGACTCTCCCCAGTGCAGGAATTTAAGATTGAAAGTAGGAATGATGTTATTATTCCATCCTCCAAATGAGAGTTTTAGAAAGTATAAATGATTTCACATCTGGATCCTGAAAATCTTGAGGTAATCCCAGGTTGAATCAGACAGGACTTAAATGTAGTTAAGAAACTAAGTATAGGTTGAAAACGCAGCAGTTTGTGTTAGGTGACCTTCCTGTGACCTCACGCAGAAAGGAGAATGCTGGTGTTTTAAATGAATATTCCAGAGCAGAATTTCAAATGCAACTTACCAGAATTACTAATGAGTCTGGAAAATTCACATTTTTTTACTGTTCTTTGATTCCACAATATGAAATTTTACATATCTGACCTAGAGCTTGCTGGAAATAGGTATGACAGAGATTTGATTTGATTTATTAATTGTCACATGTAATACATATTAGTATATGTATTAGTGTGTCATATTCTCTTTCTGTGGTGGGGGGGACTTCTCTGGCCTTCCCACAGCATATTTTTCGGCAGCAGGAAGTGGCCCATCATCTTCCAATGGCAGAATCTTTTGGTCCTGCTGCTATCAATCGTTACTTTCCATTGATTGCATCTCACGTCACTGGGAAGCCCACGGTGAGGGTGTGCCATAGATGGGACCAGAAGATATCACCAGCGTGAAGAAATGGAAGATCTCTTCCTCCCGCTTTTGGTCTAAAATAAATTTGAATTGAAAGTTACTGAAAGAACAAGGCGAAAAGTACATGGTATGGGCAATAGGACATCAAGGATCTTGGTGAATGATGGGACCACAGCCTAGTTAACTAAAGAGATTTCAGGATTGAGAAAAAGATAACGGCAAGAAAGGATGAATTCGAGTCAAACCGGTACAGAAAAAGAAAGAAATGGAAAGAAAGACCAGATTAACTGAAAGAAGAAAAAAAGACAGGAAAATCAGAACTTTTTAAAAATCTAACTTTTTAAAATCACAAATAGTTTTTTGCTACCTTTAATAACAAGACTCCACATTTTAAAATCCCTATCTGGATCTGAAAAGTTGATTAACTCAGCAGGAACATAAATCGCAATGAAAAGATTGTTGTACTGTTAAGCAACAGTCCTAACTTTTGACAGCAAGATTAATTAGCAGCTAATGTCAAACTCATGAAACTCAGCGGTGGCGGCGGTGGGGGAGGCGGATTGAATTGGATCATTTTCCATATCTTGGGAGCCCCCCTCTCAACAGAGACAGACATCACGATGAAAACATGAGACTAATGTAATTGTTTACCAGACAGTAGTAATCCCACAGCTGTACGCTTCTGAGATTTGGATAAATCTTCTAAATCCGGTGGCAAGGAAGGTGGTCCAATAGCAGAGTCTTCGCCCAGTCAACATACCCAGCAAGAAGACCATAAAATATAGCAGTAGAATTAAGGCATCAAATCTGCTCCACCATTCAATCATGGCTGATATTTTTCTCATCCTCATTCTCCTGCCTTTTTCCCATAACCCTTGATCTCTTTATTAATCAAGAACCTACCTATCTCTGTCTTAGAGACACTCAATGACCTGGCCTCCACAGCCTTCTGTAGCAGATTTCCACAAATTTACCAGTCTCTGGCTGAAGAAATTCCTCCTCATCTCTGTTTTGAAGGATAGGTGTTGTGAGACTTCTTAAAGGATCAACCCTTCAACCTAAGGTTGTGCCCTCTGGTTTTAGCTTTTCCTACTAGTGGAAACATTGTCTCTATATCCACGCTATCCAGACATTGCAGTTTCCTGTAAGTTTCAATAAGATCCCCCACTCATCCTTCTAAACTCCAATGAGTACAGACCCAGAGTCCTCAATCGTTCCTCATATGACAACTCTTCATTCTAGGGATCATTCTTGTGAATCTCCTAAACAGGCATTAATCACTTTAAACCAATTTCGCTGGGCACAACATGTCATTCAAATGCCTGCAGAAACTCCCAAAGCAACTGGACCACTCAGAACTTGGTCACAGTTGAAGACTCCCAGTTAGACAGTCGATAAGCTTTAGAGATGTCCTTAAAGCATTCCTAAATATATCAAACAGTCCCACCAACACACTGAAATTCCTGATATGTGACCGAAAAATTGGAGAAGATTCATTTGGGAAGGTACCATCAAGAGACACAGTCAGGAACATATTGAGGTGGAGTTAATGCATCAGAGGGACCACATAAACCCCCCAAGCAATTCATCTATCCAACCCTCCAAACTCCACCTGTCTCTCATGAGACAGAAACTGCAGATTGTGCATTGGACTTATCATCCACCTCAGAACCCATCAAACCAGAGTGGCAGCAAGTCATCCTCAATCCCAATGTGCCAACTCTGAATGGAGCGGAAATTGTCCAGTGATTTGTGGCACTTGAAATTCACAGGGTATCTCCTCCTAGCTTTAGAGTTGATACATCAGCAATGCCTAGTCTCAGTAAGCGTACCATCATTTTGGCATCAAGATTTGAGCCTTAGATTGCAGTGTTAATAGATATTGATATTAATCACCAACCAAAAGGTTGCACCTTGTAATTATTACCTCTGTGGTTTCAATCGCAAACTCTGTAGGGTTCTGAGTGGGTTAAACCAGATAAACAGAAGAAGTTAGAACAATTAAAATCGCTTCTAATTTCAGAGTAACCATTGTATAGACCCAGGCTGAAGCCACAGGACTTCCCCCACACCCATAAACCTCCCACACCTCCCCTATCCCACCATCGCCACCGCCCTCGAGGTCTCTCTCCAGCCTCACTTCCCAATGGACCACTCTATTCTCCCCCAATATACGAGGGGTCTGCTTCCACACTCCTGGCTATCTCTCACATAAGTTTCCCCCACCCTGTAGTCTCTTTCCCCACCTCCCTGCTAAGCCCAAGTCTCACCCCACCCCTCAAGTCTTGACTTCTATCACCGAGAGACCTCACTCAACCCAATCCTCCCACCTCATCCCACAGGCCAAACTCCCCAACCTGCAGTCTCACCCAGCCTGAGTCAGAAATATTCTTCTTACCCAAATAATGAATCTACATTGCTCTAAGATGGCTTTTAAAAGAGGGAGCACGTGAGAACTTGACATGACATTTTGCCATGGAGGCAGGAATCAGGAGCCTGGCCTGATCTCCTGTTATGAACCTGCCTCCGGTGGGAAACTGACTAAATTTTCAGATTTTGGTGGAAGCGAGGCTTTAATTGATATGGGGATGTACCACCTCCAATTTTTCAGTCACAAATCTTGAATTCCAATGCATTGATGGGAACGTTCAATCTTGTTAGAAATGCTTTGAGGTCATCCCTAAAGCATATCCACTGTCTTCCTGGGAGCTTTGTGAGCAATTATAGCAAATGAGGACAGGAGTGGAGTCAGATGAAGTGGGGGACTCACTCAGACACTCAAAGTAGCCACTACAGAGCCTGGGGCAGAGTGTTTGCACCAAAACATTCCACTGTACCACTGGAAAGTGAAACGTCACAGCGATTCAGCGGGAGAGCCGTTGATGTCATCTACATGGATTTCAGTAAGGCATTTGACAAAGTCCCTCACGGTAGGCTGGTAGAAAAGGTTAAGGCGCATGGGATACGAGGCCAGGTAGTTAGGTGGATTGAGAACTGGTTGGGAAATAGGAGACAGAGGGTAGTTGTGGAGGGTACCTTGTCGGGCTGGAGGCCAGTGACCAGTGGTGTGCCGCAGGGCTCGGTACTGGGACCTCTCCTCTTTGTAGTCTACATAAATGACTTAGAAGAGGGAGTAGGTGGTGTGATCAGCAAGTTTGCTGATGACACCAAGATGGCAGGGTTGGCGGGTACAGAACTGGATTGTCAGGTGATACAACAGGATATAGATAGGTTGGTGCAGTGGGCAGATAGGTGGCAGATGGCATTTAATCCTGACAAATGCGAGGTGATGCATTTTGGAAGGAATAATGCAGAGAGGAGTTATGTGATAAAAGGTAGGCCGATTAGGAGTATAGATGTACAGAGAGACCTGGGAGTGCAGGTCCACAAATCCATGAAGGTTGTGTCACAAGTGGAGAACGTTGTTAGGAAGGCTTATGGGATGTTAGCCTTTATAGGAAGGGGCTTAGAGTATAAAAGCTGCCGTCTAATGCTTCAGTTATACAGAACGTTGGTTAGACCGCATTTGGAGTACTGCGTCCAGTTCTGGTCACCTTATTACCGGAAGGACGTGGAGTCTCTGGAAAGGGTGCAGAGGAGGTTTACCAGGATGTTGCCTGGCATGGGGGGACTGGGTTACGAGGAGAGACTGAAGAGACTGGGGCTATTCTCCTTGGAAAGAAGGAGATTGAGAGGGGACATGATAGAGGTATATAAGATACTGAAGGGAATAGATAGAGTTAATAGTGAGAGACTGCTCCCTAGACTGGGTACGAACACAAGAGGTCATCAATTAAGGGTGAGGGGGGGAGGTATAATTTGGAGGTAAGAGGAAGGTTCTTTACACAGAGAGTTGTGGGGGTCTGGAATGCGCTACCGAGTAGGGTGGTGGAGGCAGGCACGTTGGACTCGTTTAAGATGCAGTTAGATAGGCATATGAGTGAAACGGGAATGGAGGGATATGGTAGGGGCTATTAAATAGGGTAAACCTCGGGAGACACCGGAAGGGCAGGCTGTACAACTAATATGTTTTGTCTTTATTCCACAGGTGGAGGTCCACCTCGTGTCAAGCGAGGGGCATGCACATGGCGGGTTGTGCGTGGGCTGCTCTTGGAAGTCCAGGAGTGGCCTAGTACTTCATGTCGGTGTGTGTGCTTGATCCTGGACCGATAGACGGGCTCCACAACAGCTCAGTGACTAGCACTGCTAGCTGTGCAGATACATGGATTTGGGCCTGTGTCTGTGGGAGTTTGCGCATTCTCCCTGTGGTTGCGTGGGTTTCCTCCGGGCACTCCGGTTTCCTCCCACACCCCAAAGATGTGCTCTTAGGCTAATTGGTTTCCACCAAATTGACACTATTTCTTCCCTGAATCTGACTGAGTAGGGTCCCATTCGTAGACATGCAGGGTAGAATAGGTGTAGGGCGATGCGGCGGCGCGGGCTCGTTGGGCCGAAGGGCCTGTTTCCCGTGCTGGGTTGTTCTTTGTTCTTTGTTCTTTGATTCGGTGGCCTGTCATTCACCAGAGAGAGGAGGAAGGTCTTCTTTCCAGATGTTGGCAGTAGGTAGCCACCTCATCATGCAGCAGCTCCAGCTCTCTGATCAATGTCATCGCCTTCTCTCTCCAATTCTTCCTCCTCTGATGAGCTCTCCTTTCATGCCCTCACAATCCCTGTGGAGGGCCACGTTGTGGAGGTTACAACAATAATGATCAAGACCCTTGCAGGAGGGTACTGCAGAACATCACGCAACAGAGGGACACCGTACCCTCAAAGCTTGCAATACGCATCAGTTGTGAATCTGAGGAATTGCTCAGCCTTGGTGAAGAGGGCATTTGTCCCCTTGGTGAAGTACCAACATGCAGCCCACTGAGAGACGCCACAGAGGGTCTGTAGCTGACGAGGTCACAGATGGGAATGACCATCCACCAAGAGAACAAAGAGCAAACAACAATACAGCACAGGAACAGGCCCTTTGGCCCTCCAAGCCTGCAAGGATCATGGCGTTCCTAACTAGACCATCCATTTGTATCCCTCTATTCCCAGTCTGTTCATGCGGTTATCTAGATAAGTCTTAAATGATCCCAGCATGTCTGCCTCAACCCCCTTGCTTGGTAGTGCATTCCAGGCCCCCACCACCCTCTATGTAAAATACGTCGCCAGCATATCTGTATTGAACATTGCCCCCCTTACCTTGAACTTGTGAGCGCCTGTGTTTGTCATTTCTGACCTGGGAAAAAGCTTCACCCTATATACGCCCTTCATAATTTTATAAACTTTTATTAGGTCGCCCCTCATCCTCTGTCTTTCCAGGGAGAACAACCCTAGTTTACTCAATCTCACCTCATAGCTAAGACCCCCCATATCAGGCAGTACCCTGGTAAACCTTTTCTGCATTCTCTCCAAAGCCTCCACATCCTTCTGGTAGCGAGGCAGCCAGAACTGGATGCAGTATTCCAAATGTGGCCTAACCAATGTTCCATATAACTGCAATATCATATGCCAACTTTTATACTCTACGCCCCATCCAATAAAGGCAAGCATGCCACATGCCTTCTTCACCACCTTTTCCACCTGTGCTGCCACCTTTAAGGGTCTGTGGACTTCCACGCTCAGATCCCTCTGTGTGTCTATACTCCTGATGGTTCTGCCATTTATTAAACAGCTACCCCCTGCATTAGATCTACCAAAATGCATCACTTCGCATTTATCTGGATTAAATTCTATCTGCCATTTCTCCGTCCAATTTTCCAGCCTATCTATATCCTACTGTATTCTCTGACAATGTTCATCACCATCCGCAACTCCAGAAATCTTTGTGTCATCCGCAAACTTACTAATCAGACCAGCTACATCTTTTTTCAAATCATTTATATATATCACAACAGCAGAGGTCCCAGTACAGAGCCCTGCGGGACACCACTAGTCACAGACTTCCAATCAGAAAAAGACTCCTCCACTGCTACCCTCTGTCTTCTATGGCCAAGCCAGTTCTGAATCCATCTAGCTAGTTCACTCTTTATCCCGTGTGATTTAAGTTTTTGCACCAGCCTGCCATGAGGGACCTTATCAAATGCTTTACTAAAATCCATGTAGAGTCATAGTCTCCTTTGTAACTGATTCTCAGTTATGTCTTTAGCTTCTGCCTGTAGAACCGGTGTTCAGGGTTCTGTCTTCTTCACCATTTTGCCCCTTGTCCCTCTCCTCTGACCTCCAGATGCCTGGCACTCTGTCCCTCCTTGGACAGATTTCTGCTCCTCATCTTCAAAGGCCTCAGTATTCATTTTGATCAGTGCCCTTCCTGGTGCTCAGCTGGAGAGTCAAACTAGCTGTGACCACTGGTCCAATGCCCATGTGACACCTGAACTGGCAAAACACCTGGTTCTTCCCTTGATCTTTGATGGGCTGCTGCAACTTAACTTCAAAGTGGGGTGAGTCCTTTAACCTATCGGAAGCATCTTGCCTCCATGACTATTCCACTGTGTGGTCCCCTAATGCACCTTCAGCTGGTCTGAAGCAGACAGCTAAAAAGCGTTGGGCACATCCAGAAAAATGCAGAATGTTTCCAGAGACCAGTTTTTAACAAGCCCTTAATGTGCTTAAATGGTCTGTTTGGGAATGTGAGAGAATTTGGAGACCCACACTTGCCTTCCCCCCACCCTAGCGGATGTCACTGATGCTGAAACAGAGGCAGGCATCTGACTGCATGACATCACCGTCACTCTTTTTTTCCAACCATTTGTCTCCGTTCCAGCCAAATTGGGCTGCAAAACTCCAAACCCTGAATCCCCATGGTCATCAGTTACCAGTGAGATGTGAAAACAGAGTCTTGACAATCCAGCTAAATAAATAGATGAGCTCAGAGTCCTCTGGGGTGAAAAACATGAAATGGTTCACAAAAGATTACAATTAAATGGAGTGAACCAGGGGTATTATAAAGAACAGTAGATTTGTCTTAATCCTTTCTTTTGCCAAATCTACTCAGTTTTACCTTTCCCAAAAGTGTGAAACTCCAGCTGGGTTTCGTGGACACTGGGCAACCTAAATTACATCAACCAAGTGATTATTTTTCACGCAACCTCAGAAAATGAGTGTGTGCTTGGTCACAAGTTAGTGAATCCTGGATACCACCACATCTGAACAGACTGTCACCAGATGTTCACCAATGCCACTTTAAACCAGGAATCACTGAATGAAGATCAGAAGACAGGAACCTTTCGGTTGATTTTCTCTATCTGAGCAAAAATGTAACTCATTTTGAAGATACAGTATGACGTAAAATGATCAAGGCAGAACAAAACATATAAAAACAATACATTATTTTGTCCAAAGTAGTAAGTGACAAGGTATATGCCTTTTCCTTTTTAACCTTAACCTCTTCCTTAACATCGTGTGGATTTTCTAAAATCAGAACCCGATTCTGGACTTGTCAGTGACGAGAGGACATTGAATAATTCAACGATAATACTGGGTAAGATGCAATTTCCTACAACATACTCACTCTTTAGGTGGATTTAAATCCTCGGGTCTTGTTTCAAAGAACTGCAGAACTTCATCACACTGAGAAATATGGGCTGGTAATCGGATAAGGGCCTGCAAATATTCAACAAGCAACAAGATGAGATTTTTATGATCGTCTGTTTAAAGGAAATTCATTTCTGTCCAAATTGAGATCATGAACCTAATGCATCAAAATGCAGGTCTCCTCCATAGTTTTGGAATTTAGTAAAATATGCATTCCTTCTCCAGACTCTCTCTGAACAAACAGATTTTAACCTTGCACTCTATTCCCCCATTGTGAAAATACTGATCTGCCATAAATCTCTCATCATAGAATCCCTGCTGTGCAGAAGGAGACCATTCGGCCCATCGAGCTTGCATCAACAACAATCCTACCCAAGCCTTATCCCCATAACACCACATACTCACCCCACTAATCCCCTTGACACTAAGGGGCAATTTAGCATGGTCAATCCACCTAACCCACACTTCTTTGTAGCGTGGGATGAAATTGGAGCACCCGGAGGAAACCCATACAGACAGAGAGAGAATGTGCAAACTCCACACAGAGTAACCGAGGCCGGAATTGAACCTGGAGCCCTGGCGCTGTGAGACGGCAGTGCTAATCACTGTGTGCACCGCTGGATCAAATATATACACATGCATACAAACATATATGTATATATGTACACATTTATACACACATCTAACATATACACATGTATAATACATAAACACCCAAGTATATATACATTTACACAAATATCTAACATAGAAAATACATACATTATATGCACATATATAAAATTTACGTACACATATATAACATGTATACATATCATATAGCAACACAGTACAAGAATAACATACAAAATGGTGACATTTTCAATCACTACTGAACTAGTTTTTACAAGTTATATTAGGCAAGTACATCTGCTACTTCCAAATAAGTATGCAGGAAATATTAAAAAATAATAAATGGTAACTGAATAAATGGTCATACTGCAGGGTTCAGAGGATATCATAAACCAGTGTGTTCATATCTGACTCAGTTTCCTACTTCAAACACAAATTGAACTTTGACCCCCATAAGAGATGATCTTATCCCATTTGCTGCAGAAATACTCATTATTTGTCACATTGAGGCTCCAATCTGCCTGTGCTCTCCTGGCTCCTTTCCATTATTCATATTCTTTCAACTTCTGTTGATTCAAAACTTATATCTTCCTTGCGCAAAGTTCTGCTCACCCATCACTCCTTTTCTTGTTGATGTATGCTTGCTCCTGGCTCCCAAGCATCCCCAATTTAAAACCTGAGCATTTTGTTTAAATTCTTTCACGGTCCCATTTATTGCTATCTCTAACTTTAACCAACACAACTACCCAATACTCCCTTCCTCAGATTCTGGTTTTGTGCGTACCTCTCACTTCCAGTTGTCATCTTGTGCCTCCATCTCTCACTTCACTCACTGTTAATAGTGCCTTCAGCCAGGTTCCTCCTAAAACAACTCTGCCTCTCACCTCCCCAACTGCCCTTAAGACCCATCTTAAAATCGTTCCCCAACTCTTCCAATGTTTCCTTTGTTAGCTCATCATTTATTTCTGTTCCAGGACACCTTGGACGGATATAAGATCTTTATCCACATTCAAAGCACTAGACAAACATGAGGTATTATTCATTTTGACATCTTTGTAGCCCTAGTGCATTTCAATACTATCAACAAACGTGCTGCTTCGTGTGCTTTCTGGCCTTGGCTTCCCCGGTTTTGCAGCGATGACAACAATAAGATTTAGTGTTACGCCCTTCCTCGATCCAGCAAAGGAAAGCAAATGGAGAGGTGGCAATATTCCAGCTTCCAATGCAGCTATCCTCCTGGCGGAGTCTTTTCCTGGCAATTCACACAGTTCCATAATTCAATTCAGGGGTTCATTGTGTAGACCCATATCTCATCAATACATGGAACATAGTAGCCCTCAAGAGAACTCCTGATTGGGATTGTAGCTCTTGTGAAAAATCAATGAGTAGCACTATCCAATAACGAAAAAGGTTATTTGAGCAATTCAAAAATACCAGTTGAATTCCTCTGTGATTAGGTTGGTTTTTCAACTTCTTCAGTCCCTGTATCAAGAAAATCAATATTTTTAAGAGACCTACCGGGTTGTTTAAGGTCCCTAGCCTTTTATTTCTGGAATCTGGGAATCAAATCCAATCTAGATTGAGAACTAAAATTTCCTTGCATGTCTAGTTTGGACAATGTCATTTGACACAACTACCTTCTAATCCAACTCAAAAACTAAAGGTTGTTGACATGATATGATCAAGTGCTATAGAAAGGTAAGCCTTTATTTATTTAATCATTGAATATAATTCAATAGGATAAGAGGACCATAGCTAACATTTGAATATTGCAAATTTTAAGTCATTTATTCAGATTCAACTTTAAATAGTTTTGATATTTTAATTTCCTTGCCTCATGCCTGCATATCAGTTCACTAAAATAAGAGGAAAAATCAACATTTATGAATACACAAAATTAAGAATACATAAAATATTTTGGAGAAAACTGCACATAAATCCTTTATGATTTAGAGAGCTGAATTTTGCGGCATTTACTGCTAACCAATTCAAGAAATGCAGACTATTGTACTGTAGCAATGGAAATTTTAGTTTTAAATAATTACTACCAAACATTTTGAGGCTTTCTTAATTCAAATGACTATTTCAAGCTCAGTCTTGTAAGAAGTCTAGCAACTTATGACTGATAGATTTATAATATTCACAACTCTACGTCGATCTAAAATACAAGCAATTTGAACTCATTTAGCAATAACCAGGTGAGTGGGCATTAACAATTAACCAGATTATTTTTCTCGGCAGCAGTAGGCAGACCGCCATTGATCGGTGGTGGGATTTTCTGGTCCCACCGCTGTCAATGGGATTTCCAGCTGAATCCACCCCACACGCAAGATCTTGTTGACGTGAACAGCCAGAATATCTCACCCTAAGTTTGCAACAGACATTCTTCTGAGATGTGCCCATGGTAGATATAGGGTGAGTTGGCACAATAGGTGTCAAGGAAAAGGATACTGGTTGGAGACATGGGCTGGCATGAATTGGCACCATGTTAGCATAGGGATGATAAAGAGTTGGGTGGGGGCATGAGGTGGCATGGCAGATATGAGAGAGTGCAGAGGATGGGCAAAGTGTCATATGTTGAGAGTATGAGGTCATGGGCTAGGACATAGATTGGCAAGGAGGATGTGAGAGGCATAATGTGGCATGGAGAGCATGAAGACCATGAGAGCTGGGCATGGGTTAACCTGAATGGGGTGTAGGGCATGTTTAGAAATTCAGGGCATGAATGGGATGAGGGCTGTTTTATGTTTTATTAAAAACTTTCACACAGTGCCAGAGTACCAAGTGAGACCATCTATCCAGCCTGCCTCCAAACACAGCAGCCTCTACACTTGTTCCGAGGTCATGCAGCCCAGCTTCCAAAGGACTGCACCACCATGGAACAAAAAAATCCAGCTTCTGATCGCTCTCTGTGGAACTAAGAAATGTCTCAACTCTGCCCTCCCAACTCAGCAGTGAAATTCCAGGCTTCAACTTAAAAGTTTTGTGGGATGATGTTTGGAATTTCAGACTTTATAAACCCTATTCTTTAAACGTCATACTTTAAACTGTCTATGTAATTCCAACATAGAATGGTGGTTGCAGTTTAGAAGGGTGTTAATTATCATTTCTGCATAGATATAAGGCCTTTGTGATTCATGTTGTCATCGAGGTGAGCTTTGTGAGGGGGCAGCCATATAAAAGCTATGGTAATATCAGCTTATGTGGTTTTCTTAACATATCCTTGAAACTCACAGACAGGTCAGTCTACAAGAATCTGACAGAGAGAGCACTGTGCTAGAGGGTCCCTGTTTCTATTTTTCACGATGTGGAGGTGCCGGCGTTGGACTGGGGTAAACGCAGTAAGAAGTCTCACAACACCATGTTAAAGTCCAACAGGTTTATTTGGTAGTAAACGCCACTAGCTTTCGGGGTTTGCCCCTTTGTCAGGTGAGAACTCCCACTCACCTCACGAAGGAGCAAAGCGCAGAAGTTAGTGGTGTTTACTACCAAATAAACCTGTTGGACTTTAACTTGGTGTTATGAGACTTCTTACTCTATTATTCACAACAGAGAATGCAGGTGGAAGCTTATGCTCAGATTGAAGAGACCAAGTTTGTAAGGAATTAAACAAGGCTAGAAGATTTGCCTAACTTTGGCTAAAGAAGGTAATCGCCAGGATAACACTTAGCATGAATGTCAATTTGGGGACTCGAAGTTATCTGACAAGAAAAGAAATTGTAACAAGTCATTGAGAGCCAAGAATAGCTTTAGGTTAGTTCCTGGGGAATGAAGTTTTTACCTGAGATGGGGTAAAGTATAACTGTAGCAAGGTTTTTCAGCCATTTTAAAAATTAAATAGGGAAAACATATCTGTAATCAGAATTTATTTCACCTACAAATATTCAGTCAATGATCTTTTGAGTTTGTTACAGGAAGAGTTTTACAACCTGAAATCTTGCCGTGGGAACCTTCAGCCACTTTCTGGAAATTCAAATAGCTTATTAGGAGTTATTGGCCACTATGGGGATCACAACAACATACTCAGTCTGACTATCGTTAAATACTGGCACACAGTAGTGGAAATTGAAAACCCTAAGAGTAGCAGAGATCAAAGTCGACAAGCCTGAACTGTATGCCCACCTAAATACACTAAAATGACCACAAATTGCTTGTTGAAATAAACCTGAAATCATATAAATGATGGTTCTCACTGCTGTAAAGTTTCTATGCCATCCCATGAACAAGGCAGATCGCACCTTTACAAATATCAAAGAGAAAGACAAGTCCCCAGTGAACCTCAACTTCATTCAATGAGCTGTAGCTAATTCATTATTCACATTTTATTCAATTTCTGTTGTGTCAGGCAGAGTTCACTCATCTGTTAAAGACATCAGTAAAATCTTGGCTACAAAGGCCAACTGCGGGGCCAATTGCTAGTTTAACAGTATCCCAAACTTTTCCACCTGCAAACTTCCCCTCCAGTGCGGTCTCTTTCAGTGTGTCAGTGCTCGGGCTACAGAGATCCCCATATAAAGCACAATTTACAATTTCAGGGTGACAAGGGGACCCATCAGGTGTCTGTATTTTCCTCCACACTCCTGAATGCAATGCCTGCAGAGGTTTAATGCCACCATTATGGACGGAAAGGTGAGTGGCAAGTCACATGCAGTTCCAAGCCCCTCATGCTGATTTCACCAGCTTTTTTGTCCAAAGTACTCCACAGGCTAACCTGACTCATAGCTCCACCCATTCCTCTCTTTCCATGTATCTCCACACATCCCCAGGTGAGCAGTCAAGGCTGACACTCATCTCGCTCCCATCTTGCAAACTTTCCTCCCAGTCATTACTCCACAAATTTTCTCATTGAACCCTCTCATCACAATCAAGTTCTCGCATTCATAACCTGCTGTTTTCTCTCCTTACAGAAGGGAACTCCAGGAATAGGAAGAGAACTGAGGGAGATCTTCCAGTGATCAGCACGCTGACCATGCGAAGGACGCTGCATCGGAAATTGGTAATCTGTCGGATGCTTGGTCATTCATAGAATCCCTACAGTTCGGAAGAAGGCCATTCAACCTTTCGAATCTGCATCGACAACAATTCCACCCAAGCCCTATCCCCGCAACCCCACGTATTTATCCTCCTAATCCCCCTGACACTCAGGGGCAATTTAGCATGGCCAATGCAATTAACCAGCATATCTTTGGACTGTGGGACAAAACCTGAGCACCCGGAGGAAAGCCATGTAGACACGGGGAGAACATGCAGACTACAGACAGACAGCTGAGAATCAAACCCGTAGCCCTGGCACTGTGAGGTCGCAGTGCTAACCACTGTACAACCCCCCAGTTGTGGTAGCTGCCTGGATATCTTGCACAGACATGTATAATAACAGACAGGTGGTTACGTTCCAGCTGAATGACAATGGAATTGAATCCTTTTCGATCAAACAAATACTCGTGGATAATCTGAAGGCACCTTGATTGCTGGAAATGTGAAATCCATGATATCCTCAATCTATGAGAATCCAGCCATGGAAGCAAATTCAAGGCCCCTCCAATTCTGTCTGACCCTATCAGTGCAAAGTGGTTTTAAGGGGTGACCCTGGCAAACTTGGCATCAGATTGTGAAATCCTCCAGACAGCATCAGTTCGTCTCTGGCCAACAAGAAGCCAGAGACAAACAAATTCAGGCCAGTGGTGACGTTGACCATCACTGGCAGCATGTGCCCACCCGGTCCACTCCTGCAGGAAGTCAGCAACAAGCTGCTTAGAAGCCCGAAGCCTCCTAAGACACTTTAACTCAGTCATGTCCAGAAAGCTTTTCCTCTGCCTGTATAATCTGTGTTGGGAATGTCGCCTCCTTCAGGCTGGAGCTCTGTATCCACCCCTTCTGTCCCATGGAGTAGCAGGAGGCTAAGGAAAAGACTGCTGATCCTGCTGTTCCTGTTAGCCATGATGTGGAGATGCTGATGCTGGGTGGGGTAAGCACAATAAGAAGTCTCACAACACCAGGTTAAAGTCCAACAGGTTCATTTAGTAGCACAAGCTTTTAGACTCACAGATGAGTGAGTCACTTGAAGGACTGACACTCCGAAAGCTTATGCTACCAAATAAACCTGTTAGACGTTAACCTGGTGTTGCGAGACATCTTACTGTTCCTGTTAGTGTCAGTGTTGTTGCTTGTCTTGCGCTCAAGCAGAGGTCCAATGTAGAACTGCTCTCATGCTGCTGAGAAGGCTGGGGGTATGGAAGTGTAAATCAAAGTCAAATAACTCCAAGGTAAAACATTCTCAATAAAAGGGCCTTTCATTTAGACAAAAAGGCAGTTGTCCTATTCCAGTATTTAAAGAGCTTCCGGCCTGTCCATTTTCCATCAACCCTGCCTGTACTTTGGTCTTCCTGACTCTGGCAATCTTCAGAAAGGCTGGAAAACTCATGAATTGCCAGGTAAAGCCAAAATGCTGATTGAAATCCTTTGCCATTTGCCTTTTTACACACGGAAATCACTCCTGTGCACCAGTTAAAGGCATCAGCTTCATGCCAACATGCTAGAACTGTTTCCTTCTCTAACCCTCCAGCACAAATCTTTACCACCACCCATAGCAAGTCAAATTCGCTCTTCTCCATCTTCTACTATGACTTTCATCAACCACTTATAAACCAATGCCTCAGACAATAAGGATTAGCTGTATAAGGATCATTAGCAAGATCTTGTATATACAGAAAGACAATGTTAATTTATATTGCTTTCCAGACAAGCTCTTGAAGTATAAATATATGTGTCCTGTCACCTTTGTGACCTCAACCATTAAGAAACTGCTGAGATGCGGCAGACAGGGGAAGCACATAATGGCAAAAGGCTTTTACTGATGTATTTGAACCAAAAGCATGACAGAGCATTACACTAATTGTCTGGTCAGAGGGCAGAGGAAAACTGTATTGAATACAAATCCAGTACATTCTAAAGGACACTCCCAAAGTCAATATGTTCTGTCGACTCTTCCTGCAAAAGTGGAATACTGCAGCTCCAGTTCAAACATTTGTCCTTGGACTCGAGTTTGTTGCTTACTTTCTCAAAGACTGAGAGGTTCAGACAGTCAATGCAATCAAAATTCAATGTAGGGAACATGAACACTATGTATTATTAATGCTTGGCAAAGCATCCAGAAGAGAAAAATAAAGCAAATGTTCTTGTCAGTAATAGCACAAAAATATTAATTATGAAATATGAGGTATTTTTAACGAAGTGTAGTAATGTAAGAATAAGTCCTTCTTGGTAGCAATGCGTGCTATTTTACAAAGCAGTAGTGAATGAAAATAGAGTTGTGCTTTTTACTTCTTGCCACCTTTATAAATCAGAAATCATTATACATTAAAAAATGTTTTAAAAACTCATGGGTTCTTCAACCCTTTGGAGAAATCAGATTTTGCCACATTTTAATAATTCAAGAGAACAGCTGAATTAATACATGTTAAGCAACTGGGGGACATTAATGGTAATTAAAAAATTCATGAGAATGAAATTCTACATTAATATCAAGGTAACAATATTTTGCCTTTATAACAGAAAGAGAATGTTCACCCTGCTTCCATACTTGATACCACAAGAACAAAAGGCTACGCCTTTCAAATACTTTTGTACACCAGTCACTGAAGGAAAGCATGCAGGTGCAGCAGGCGGTAAAGGCGGCAAACGGTGTGTTGGCCTTCATAAGAACATAAGAAATAGGAGCAGGAGTAGGCCATCTAGCCCTTCGAGCCTGCCCCGCCATTCAATAAGATCATGGCTGATCTGAAGTGGCTCAGTTCCACTTTCCCGCTTTCTCCCCATAACCCTGAATCCCCTTGCCTACCAAAAACCTATCTACCCACGTCTTAAATATATTTAGCGAGGTAGCCCCCACCACTTCAACGGGCAGAGAATTCCAGAGATTCACCACCCTTTGAGTGAAGAAGGTCCTCCTCAACTCTGTTCTAAACTGCACCCCCCCCTTATCTTGAGGCTGTGCCCTCTAGTCCTGCTGTCCTTTCTGAGCGGGAAGAACCTCTCCACCTCTACCCAATCCATCCCTTTCATCATCTTATACATCTCAATGAGACCTCCCCTCATTCTTCTAAACTCTAACGAGTACAAGCCCAGTCTATTCAGCCTCTCCTCACAGCTCAACCCCGGTATCAGCCTAGTGAATCTCCTCTGCACTCCCTCCAAGGCCAAAATATCCTTGCGCAAGTCCGGCGACCAAAACTGCACACAGTACTCCAGCTGCGGCCTCACCAGTGCCCTGTACAGTTGCAGCAAGACCTCCCTACTTTTATATTCAATCCCCCTCGCTAGGGAGATGTTTCGAATGCAGGAGCAGGGTTGTGTTGTTGCAATTATACAGGGCCTTGAGGAGGCCACATCTAGAATATTGTGTGCAGTTTTGGTCTCCTTTCCTGAAGAAGGATGTTCTTGCACTTGAGGGAGCGCAGCGAAGGTTTACCAAGCTGATTCCGGGAATGGCAGTACTGATGTATGAAGAGAGATTGACCAGCTTAGGATTGTCTTCTCTGGAGTTCAGGGGGGGAAGCTCATAGAGACTTATAAAATTCTAACAGGACTAGACAAGGTAGACGCAGAAAGGATGTTCCCGATGGTGAGGTGTCCAAAACCAGAAGTCACGGTCTGAGGATACAGGGTAGATCATTTAGAATGGAGATGAGGAGACATTTCTTCATTGAAAGAGTGGTGAGCCTGTGGAGTTCATTACCACAGGAAGCAGCTGATGTCAAAACACTGAACATATTTAAGAGGTGGCTAAATATAGCTCTTGGGGCAAATAGGATCAAGGTTATGGGGAGAAAGCAGGATTAGGCTATTGAGTTGGATGATTAGCCATGATTGTGATGAATGGCAGAGCAGGCTCGAAGGGCCAAATGGTCTCATCCTGCTCCTATGTTTCGAATTCTACTAAACAATCTGCACAAATATTACACTTCGGGCCCGATTTTACCATTTTCATTCTAAGTGCTGAATCTGGGCGCAATTCAGATCCAACTTGGAAATCTGGTTTCAGGCGCCCCATACGCACTTAACCTGAAAAAAAAATTGCGTGTCTGAATCATGCTGTGGTGGGGCTTAGCACACTCAATATGATCGGAGCTCTGAACTGCACATGCGCAGTTAGAAAAAAATTTGAAAAACGTGCCCGTGTCAGATCGCTCCCAAGCCGCAGAAAGCAGAGAAAGCAGCCCAGGTGCAAAAAACAGGAGCAATGGCCTCCATAGACATCACCGTCCCCCCTTATCCACCCACTCCCCGCTCCCCAGACTGATCAGAACCCTGTGCCCTCTTCCACCTCACCGATCGCCCGCACAGTGACAGCGGATCCCCCTGCCACCCCGCCACCAGAGATCCATCTGGCCTCCCCTCCTCTCCCAACCAGCCAGCAACTGGACCCTGCAACTGAGATACCTCTTACCTGCCTCCCTCCTCCCCAGAGAATGATCTGGCCTTTTACAGCACTCCAAGAAAATGATCTGGCCTCACCATCCCCCCCCACCCCCCAAAGAATGACCTGGCCTCTCTGACCCCCTTCCCCCTCCAGAGAATGAGCTGGCCCCAGCCCCCCCCAAGAAATGATGTGGTTTCACTCCCCCCCGGCCCCCGGTACCCCTGCCCCAGCCTCTCACCAGAGAATGATCTGCTCATTCCCCACCCCCCCACTAGACAATGATTAGGATTTCCCTCCTCCAATCCCCGCCCCTCACCAGAGAACGATCTGGCCCACCCTCCCTCCTCCCCCACCACTGATCAAAGAGCCGCTGGAAGTTCTGAACTCACCTCTTCAGAAGCTGGAGTGCCTGATTCAGACTTTCATTCAGCACGTCCATTCCGGATTGACGATCATGGTGGTAAAGGGGGAAGTGCTGATAAAGTTGGGTGGGCAGTTCATTAATTCAATTGAAATGCATTTAAATCACTGTTGCAACTGTTTCGGGCACGAATCAGAACACAGCCATAGCCAGGCCTCGGTAAAGTTGGCATCTGCGCGAACGCGGACACAGATCGCGTTAATGGCCTCATACCCAAATTTACCACATTTTTGCGCCCCAAAACAGGCGCGACACAATGGTAAAAATCAGGCCCTTTGTTTCACAGTTTTATCCAATTTTTTTTCTCAATCTTGACTGTGTTTTCACTTTTGACCAAGTTGACCTAAAAAAGGACACTCAATGTGTTAATATTTGGGTAAATTAAGATTAAAAAATGAAATTTGGATAAAATAAAAAGGGGACTGGATAAGGCAGATGTCTGATGGGGGTTTTGGTTTATGACTTAGCAAACCAGTGAGAAATGCAAGTGTTTATCCAAATGACTGGGGGAAAACAATGGGGTGTATTTGAAGGGATAGCTTCAAAGTGGAGAGATAAGGGAATTGGTGCTTATATGCTAAACAGTCAGGTCCACAAGCTGAGTAACACCAAAGGGAAAGAATAATGTATCCACAGCACAAAAACTGCAGCAAGGGACACAGTTGAAGTAAATACCAACACAGCCACACCCAGCTGCAGAAAACAGCCTCCCCTGAAAACAAGTTATTGCTAAAAGGGCAGCCGCTAAAATCAAAAACTCGAACTGAGAAGATTATGTCTTCACTGAAACTGAAGATGGTTTTCCAGAACATGGGTAAATTACTTGGGTGTGGTAACTATATGCTGGATTTAGCTCATTGAGTTATGTAATATTGGATATTGTTTGGGAACAAGGGGCATCGCAGATTTCAGGAAACATTAGCAGTTGGGTACAAAGTGGTAACTTCAACTTCATGCAATACAGCATGGAGAATAAGTCACCTGTCCCTTTACCTCTTCTATGTTTACCATCCAAGATCTAAAACACTCATTCCAGGTTAAGCAGCATTTCACTTACACCCCTTTCAATCTGGCCTATTACATCCACTGCTCCCAATGTGGTCTCCTCTATATCTGAGAGATCAAACTTAGATTGGGTGATCGCTTTGCTGAGCACCTCCAGTCTGTGTGCAATCGGGTCTCTGACCTTCCTGTTACTTGCCATTTTAACACATGATTCTGCTCCCATGCTCACGTCTGTCCTTGGCCTGCTGCAATGTTCCACGAAGCTTAACGCAAACTGGAGGAACAGCATCTCATCTTCCAATTAGGCACTTTACAGCCTTCTGGTCTCAACACCAAATTCAACAATTTCAGATGATAGCTCCACCCCACCTTGAACCCTTTGTTCTCACTTTATTTTTTAATTGTTTTCTACCTTTTACTTCTTTATTGTCTTTCATTAATTTTCTTCCCCCCACTCTTTCCACTTATTTTATCCCCCCTTTCACTTCCCCTTTCCTCCATTTTATCTCTCTCTCACCCATCCCCCCCCCCTCACATCTTCATCTGTCACAGTTTACCCTCTGATTTCAGTTTCTCTGCCATTGGCCATTCACTCTCTATATGGATTGCCATTAGCAGACTTTCCCTTTGTTTTTGTGTCTGACTTATCTTTCACTCCCTCCCCCTGCAGTATAAACACCTCCTACTTTCTAGCTTTGATAATGGATCATTTGAACTCAAAACATCAGCTTTTTTCTCCCCTTACAGATGCTACCAGACCTGCTGTGATTTTCCAGCATTTTGTCTTTTGGGTGGAAAATAGGTCATGTTTGTTAATAAATGATTACATTTAAGAAGTGAAGAGAGATGTCAATATGCTGTTGTATTTCTATTTCCACGTACACTTCAAGACTCAGGGAGGAACAGCAGAAAAATAAGCTGCAGTGCACCAGAAGAAACTTGGTGAGAAATAGGTTGGAACAACAATTAAAAATGATTCCCAATAGTACCCGACACCTGCTAACAAACGCTCTGACATACAAAATTTAAAATAATGATGTAAAGTTTTATTCTCCCTCATTTGAAACGGCAGACCAAAAGGTTTTCTATGTTTTATTCATGCTCACTTCTTAAAATTTGATTTTGTACTGAACATAGGAGTAGGCCATTCAGCCCATCGAGCCTGCTCCACCATTCAATGCAATCATGGATAATCTTTCACAACAATGCCTTTTTGTCCACACTATGGTCATAACCCTTTATCTCACTGGTATTGAGAAATCTGTTGATCTCTACCTTAAACATACTCAATGACACAAGTTCTACAGCTTTTGAGGTAGAGAATTCCAATGATTCACAACTCTCTGGGTAATAAAAAAATTCTCTTCATCTCGGTTTTAAGTGGCTTATTTTGAAATTGTGCTCCCTGGTTCTAGGGAAACATCTTACCTGCAGCAATCCTGTATTCTATTAAGCATTTTGCAGGTTTCAATGAGATCACCTTTCTCATTCTTCGATTCTTTCCCAATCCCAGGGAATAAACTCAGTTTTCCCAGTCTCCCTTCATAGGACAGTCCAGCTGTCCCAGGAGTAAGTCTGGTGAATTTTCGTGACACTCCTTCTGCGGAAATAATATCCTTTTTAGAGTAAGGGGACCAAAACTGCACAAAGTGCTCCAGGTCCAGTCTAACCAAGGCTCTATACAAAGGGGCATGACTTTGGGGCAGCGTGGTAGCACAGTGGTTAGCACTGCTGCTTCACAGCTCCAGGGATCTTGGTTCGATTCCCACCTCGGGTCACTGCTGCTTCACAGCTTCAGGGACCTTGGTTCGATTCCCACCTCGGGTCACTGTCTGTGTGGAGTTTGCACATTCCCCTTGTGTGTGCGTGGGTTTTCCCCGTGTGCTCCGGTTTCTTCCCACAGTCCAAAGTTGTGTGGGTTAGTTTGATTGGCCATGCTAAAATTGCCCCTTAGTATCCTAAGATGCTTAGGTTAGAGGGGTCAGCGGGTTAAACATGTAAGGATATGGGGGTAGGCCTGTGTAGGATTGTGGTTGGTGCAGGCTTGATGGGCCGAAGGGCCTTCTTCTGCACTGTAGAGTTCTATGATTCTATGATTTGCTACTCCTGTACTCAAATCCTCTCACGATAAGTGCTCACATACCATTAACTTTCCTAATTGCTTGTCGCACCTGCATGTTAGCCCTCAGTGACCTATTGACCAGGGCATCCAGGTCCCTTCATATATCTAAACTTCATGACCTCTTAACATTTAAGGAATACTCTACACATCTGTTCCTCCTAGCAAAGTGGATAACCTCACCTTGTTCCACATTATATTCCACCTGCCATGCTCTTGCTCACCCGCTAACTCCATCCAAAACCACTTGAAGATGGTTTGCATCTTCCTCACAACACAGATTCCCACCAAGCTTTGTGTCATCCACAAATTTGGAATAATTACATTTGATCCCCACATCCAAATCATTGATACATATTGTAAACAGCTGGGTTCCTTGCGGAACCCACTAGTCACAGTCTGCCAGCACTAGAATAACCAGTTTATCTCAATGCTCTGTTATCTGCCTGTCAACCCAATCCTTAATGCATGTCAATTTATTACTTCCCATCTCGTGTGCTTTAATTTTTCCAATCAACCTTTTGTGGGAGACATAATTAAAAGCCTTCTGAAGATCCAAGTATACTACATTCACCGACTCCCACTCATCACTTCTTTTATTAACATCCTCAAAAACCTCTAACAGGTTTGTCAAACATGATTTCCCATCCATAAATCAATGTTGGCTATGTCCAATCAGTTCATTATTATACAAGTGTCCATTAATCACAATCCTTTAGAGTAGATCATAGCATTTCCCCTACTACTGACATCAAACTAACAGGTCTGTTATTAACCATTTTCTCTCTCCCTCTCTTCTTAAATAGTTGGGTGAGATTTGTTACCTGCAGGAACCATTATAGAGACAATAAAATTTGGGAGATGATCAGCAATGCATTCCTAAACCCATAGCTGCCTCTTTCGACACTCGGGGATGTAGATTATCAGGTGCCAGGGAGTTATCAAGTATCATCAATATCTCTAACATGACCATCTTACAAATATTAATTTCCTTCAATTCCTCATGTTCCCTAATACCTTGCATCTATAACTCTGGGAGATTTATTGCATCTACCTCAGTGAAGACATACAGAAAGTAATCATTTAGCTTCTCTGCCATTTCTTATTATCATTAGAAATTCTGACTCTGTCTGTAATGGACCCACATTTGTCTAAGTCAAATGTTTTACTTTTTGCATACATTTAAAAGTTTTTATCATCCGTTTCTTCCATTTTTTTTTGCTATTTTACATTTATTTTCTGGTCTCCTTTTTCTGATCAGTTCTTTGGTCCTCCTTTGCTGGATTCTACAACTCTTTCAATTCTCGGATTTATTATCATTCCTGGCAAATTGATAGGCCTTAAGAGAAACATTAAAATGAACCAAAATAATTTCTTCCTTTTCTCCCCCCTCCAGCTTTCCATGCTTTCTCCTATTTTTCTTTTTGTTCTCCAAAAGATCTCCAAATTGTCACTGAATCATGAATCCAAAGTTCAGAAGATAGTTACAGATGAAGCAGGCCACTTCAGCATCAATTGGTTTAATATTCTGCAGAGTCTACAGGTGGGATTCTCTGGCTTCCCTGCAGTGTGTTTCTTGGTGACAGGAGGTGGCACACTGTTGGCCAGTGGCAGGACCTTCTGGTCCTGCTGCTATCAATGGGATTTCCCACTGATTCTACCCTACGCCACCAGGAAATCAGCGGGTGCACTGTCAGCAGTAACAGAAGATCCCAATGGCATGAGAAGCCGGAAGATTTTGCCCTTCATCTCCATTCATGCTGGAATGGAGGTCCAATGATCATTGTGTGAATTACAATTTACTGACGTCAGACTTTTTAAAGAGTTCAAATCTATGTTCCCCTGCCTTACCCTCGGAATTTGTCTTTGAGTCATATTCCAGATGTACGTTTTCCATTCCCTTCAATAACAGATATGCCTTTTTCAAAACCACCTCTCAGACACTTCCTTTTCTCCAGTCTTTCCTCGTAGACTGAGACTTTTGATCTTTGGGAGCGACATTCATGCAATTGTAAACGTATTTCTTCCCCTAATTCTGTCCACTTCACAATTAAATTGAAGAGCACGAAAACGAGTTAATTTGCACAGTGCTGTTATTGACCAGTAAGCATAGATGTGGCCTGCATGGTAAATCTTTTGTGTTCAGTGGCCTGACTGCAGATTGATTTAATCAAGGGATAATTTTGCTGAAGGTTCAAAACCATTCCATTTTGTAACCCAAGCACCAGTTGGGCTGTGGTTCTGTCATCTGTCATTTATTGAGTAAACACATTTCAGTCAGCAGAAGTAATTAGGTTTCTACAACTCGGTCATTTGAAGTTCCTGCTGATCAGACGTCAATGTGTATAACAGCTCATGTCTGTGGTTCCCCCATGGATGGTCAGAAACCACACTGAGTGTCTGGAAGGATGTCTTTGCGCATGAGTCATAAAGGTTTACAGCACAGAAAAAGCCCCTTCAGCCCAATGTGTCTGTGCCATCCATCAAACAACTATGTGGATGGGTAAAAGCCAGTTCGAGAGGGTTTGTGAGAGAAACATCCCCACAGTGGACAGAAGAGATACACCACTCTAGCAGGGCTTCCCAAACTGTAGGTTGCGACCCAGATGAGATATCGGGGTCATGAGCTCTGAGGCCGCATTGGTTGCTGAGAAGCTCGGACTATTTTCGGACAGCAGCAAAGCCTCTTTGAATCCTGGTGGGGTTTTTTTTGGTGATGAGCACGGCCTAATGGACTGCTCTCTGAGACCCGAATAATGCTGCAACAAAACAGGCTAGGTAGGTGTTGGCTTTTGCTGCAGAAAGCCTGCCTTTATATCAACTCTACTCACAAGGGTGATTGGAAGGGGCAGGGGAGAGCTGGTGGTATAACTGGTGTAGGAGGCAAGGTACCAACCAACTCATAAACAACTTCTTCAGACTTTCGAATGGACCTACCTCACATTATCTTTCTCTAGTCCCTAGCTATGGATGTGACATTACATCCTGCACTCCTGCCTTTCCTTCCATTCTTCTTGCCACAATGAACAATTTTACAATGATACACCATATAAGCTTTGTCTGTATAGTGCAAGAAACAATACGTTTCGCTGTATACTAATACATGTGACAACAATAAATCAAATCAAATCAAAAAGGTTCAGATGAAGGAGAAGATGGGGGGAGGGGTGCGAAGGTGGAGTTGATGGGATGTGGAAGAGAGGCATGTCCAACTTCTTTCAAGCGCCACCATCCCCTCCACCCCTCCCAATCAGTAACTGAAGCCTCCAAAACAACCCCACTTCCCTTCCCCCATCCCATTCAATCAATAACTCTTGTACTCATCCCACCATACCAAATTTCTACATTGTGATTCAGATGAATTCTGAGGCCTTAAGGTAGTGTCACACCTGGATAAGGTTGGGAAACATTGCTCTACAGTCACAGTATCACAGAAATCCTACATTGCAGAATAAGGCCATTCAGCCCATCGAGTCTGCACTGACTCTTAGAATCATAGAAACCCTACAGTGCAGATTGAGACTGCATCCCACCCCAGGCCCTATCCTCACACATTTACCCCACTAATCCCTCTACCCTATGCATTCCAGGACACTACGGGCAATTTAGCACAGCCAATCAACCTAACCTGCATACCTTTGGAATGTGGAAGAAAACCAGAGCACCTAGCGGAAACCCATGCAGACACAGAGAGAATGTGCAAACTCCATACAGACTGTGACCCAAGCCTGGAATTGAATCCAGGCCCCTAGAGCTGTGAGGCAGCAGTGCTTCCCACTGTGCCACCGTGCCGCCCATGACTCTCTGATAGACAATCTTTTCCAGGCTCTTTCCCCCACCTTATGCGTGTAACCCCACATATTTACCATGGCTAATCCACCTAACCTACACATCCTGGGACACTAAGGGCCAATTTACCATGGCCAATCTATCTAACCTGCACAACTTCGAATGTGGGAGGAAACCAGAACACCCGAAGGAAACTGTTGCAGTCACCCAAGGCCAAAATGAACCCGGGTCCCTGGTGCTACAAGATGCAATGCTAACCATTGTGCTGCCCTGTAGTCAAATAATTATGCAATGCTGAACTCAGGAGTTCAACCCTCTGAGTGAAAACATTTCTCCTCATCTATCTTAAATGAGCAACCCTTTATTTATAAGAGTAACCTACTTCTGGATTCTCCTCCAAGAGGAATCACCCTTTCCTCATCCATCCTGTCAAGACACTTCAGATTCTCTCATATGTCTCAATCAAGTCACCTCTTACTCTTCTAAACTCCAGTGTATACAAGCATAGCCTGTTCAATCTTTCCCATAAGACAACCTGCCCATTCCAGGTATTGATAAACTTTCTTTGAACTGCTTCCAACGCATTTACATCCTTCCTTAAATAAGGAGCCCAATACTGTAGCAGTATTTCAACGAGAAGTCACCAATGCCATGTACAAGTGAAATGTAATCTCTTCACTTCTGTATTCAATTCTCCTGGCAACAGATGATAACATTCTATTAGCTTTCCTAATTATTTGCTGTACCTGCATACTAACCTTTTGCAATTCATTCACCAGGACATCCAGATCCCTCTGCAACTCACGGTTCTGCAATCTCTCACTATTTAGATAATATGTTTCTTATTCATTCTTCCTGCCACAATGAACAATTTTACACTGATACACCATTTGCCAGATCTTTGCTCATTTACTTAACCTCTCTATATTCCTTTACAGCCTCCTTATGTCCTTTGCAAAACTTACTTTTCTACCTATTTTTGTACCAACACCAAATTTAGCAACCATAACTTGATGAAGGGGCCAAAGGCATTAAAAAGTTGAAGTCCCAGCACTGATCTCTGAGGCACATTACTTGTGATATATTGCCAACTTGAAAATGATCCATTTATGCTGATTCTCTGTTCCGTGTTAGTCAGCCAGTCTCCTATACATGCCAATATGTTGCCATAAGCTTTTATCTTCTGCAATAACCTGTGATGTTGCAACTTATCAAATGCCTTCTGGAAATCTAAGTACTGTACATCTGTTGGTTCCCCGTTATCCATAGAACACGTGACTCCTTCAAACAACTCTATAAAATTTGTAAAACATGATTTTTCTTCCACAAAACTATGTTGACTCTGCCTGATTACCTTGAATTTCTCCAAGTAACCTGCTTTAATATCTTTAATAATAAGCTAACTGGCCTCCAGTGTGCTGCTTTCTGTCTCCTTCCCACAGCTGTTGAACATTGTCCATATCTTGGCAGCTGCCTTTCTCAAAAGGTCACCAACAAAAAGGAGACCCAGAACAGAATCAGCTGTGCCAGTGCAGCCTTCCAAAAATAAGACAACAAAGTGCCTACAAATTCTTTATTGTCATTACCCTTTCATATGGCTGTGAGATCTGAGTCATCTCTGAGAATGTTAACCAGTGGTGTCGCTGTAGGATACTCAAAGTCAAGTGTGAAGACAGACAAATAAACTCCATCAGCCTAATCAAGGCCAATGCCTTCTGAGTCACCTGAGGACACGCAAATTATGAAGCTTGACAGACACCATCTTTACTTCAAGGGAATGATGACTGCAACATCAGTGAAATAACCACACACAATGAAATTACAGAATGGCTGAATACTATAGAGACTACAGCACTGATCTGTAATCATTTTATTGGGTTACCTCCTAACTAGTTGAAAGCATCCCATCTACTAAATTTAGTACTGTACTGTGAAGAAGACAAACAGCTGAAGTATGTGAACGCACTGGTGCACTGAAATGTCATTGACGCATATTTTTTTCTATAGGAGCTGTACACTGTTTAGACAAAGAAATCTTGGCTCCGCTAGCACAAGCACAGCTGGCCCTGCTCTCATGTATCAGCTCCTCTGCTGCTCTGGGTATACAATTTAGAGAATGTGTCCAAATAAAAATATCCAATATATATTTCTTAAAGATGGAAGTAAGCATGCCAGTTCATTTTGCAGCTGGATAGAATGGAAACATTTACTGTACTGTACTTAACAATGATACTTAATGCTTTTCCAAATATCTCTGTGACAAAGACAGAAACTAGTATAATGCTGCTTGGAAATATATTTTAAAACTTTTTCGGCAAGCTTAAATGGATGCAGAAACCTGAAGAGAAAATGCTGGAAAATCTCAGCAGGTTTGGCAGCATCTGTAAGGAGGGAGAAGAACTGATGTTTTGAGTCCAGATGACCCCCTGTCAAAGCTAAAAGGCATAGAAAAGGTGACGGCATCACGCTGGAGTTAGTGAAAATGGCGGAGGATTATGCTATGCCTTTTAGCTTTGACACAGAGAGTTCTGGACTTGAAACGTCAGCTCTTTCCTCTCCTTACAGATGTGGCCAGAGCTGCTGAGATTTTCCAGCATTTTCTCTTTTGGTTTCAGATTCCAGCATCCGCAGTAATTTGCTTTTATTAAATGAACGCAGTACTGAAATGTTATAAATAAATGGTACATCACATTTTGTGAACATTGTGGAACTGTGATCAAAGAGTTAATTATGACAGGGGTTTTCTAAATTAAGGATCAAGCACTGTTAAATAAGCCTTTGTACCATTGTTAAAACCAAGTTTGTTGCCTCATTTCCCTCAGAAGTCCATAAAAGTGTATTTAATTGGGGCTGTGTCTGGTGAATCAAGCTGAGCACCTTTGTTCAAAGGGAAATAAGCTTGACAAACGGGAACACTTGTGACCAACCTGGAAAGCTGGCAGGGGAAATGAGGCTGAACAAAGAGCTGAAGCAAAGTAAGATTGATTCAACATTTCTGCCTCTCCAGAATTATAAGGACTTCTGTTCAAACCATTTAAGTGCAGGTGGACAACTGTAAGCTTTTGTGAACGTTGCCTTTTTTTGCTCACAATTAGTCAATTTAACTGATTTATGCTTACTTATAAAGCTCCTAGAGAAAAAAAATTCTTGCATTTACATCATACTTCATCCCATTCCTGCGAGACAGGTGGCGTGGGAGGGAGCCTGTTATTTTGGTGAACACTGGCACTAATAAGATGAGCCTATTGAGTTTTAGAGCACAATTTTTGGTCCATTTGCTGCATACCAGAAGGTATTAAAGCAGAAATGTCGACAACTTTACTGCTGGTGTGCCAATAGACCCATTATCATAAGACACAATGGGCTGAATTTTACCATCCCACCCACCACAGGAATTGGAACAGGCGAGGGGACGGACCATGGAAAAGTCTGTTGACTTCGGGTGGAATTTTCCGGTTTTGGGGTGAGTGAGGTCAGAAAATCTTGCCCTGTATGTAAGCTCTACTCGTCCACTTCCAATGAAGATGCGGAGGGATCTGGCTAACACACAGCCGCACATTTCAGAATGGCTCAGGGATCAAGTGAAAGGAGACTGGAGATTCTAGTGGAAGAAGTGGACAAGAGGATGTCTTTATTTGTAAGTTGGGATGGTGGGGGAAGTCTACCTCACCCTCTTGTCCCTCCCTCCATCCTCTTGTGGCTCTTGAGCTTGATTCTCTCATGATTCTATCCTAAGAATTTGGAATACTTCTCATCCTCTTATCCTTTCCTTTCACTTTCTCTTTCAGCAGCTAGTGGCCTCATGTCCTCTTCCAAATCAAGGGGGCCCATAGCAAAATGCCAATGAGGAAGAATTCGCTTTCTCCTGGTGACTCCGATGAGGAGTTCAATAGGCTAGGTAAGTACTTATACTTTCCAAATGAAGTCCTCAAAAGTATTTGTAACATAAGTGCTACTTGACTGCTGGTGAAAGCTTTACAACGCATCCCAAAAAGCTTCCCTATGCATTTCAAAAATTCCCTTTAAATCTCCAGCAGCAGATGAACAGTGAAAGGTGATGTATCTTCAAGTAGCACTCAAAATCCTCAACAAGCTGGTTTACTCTCAATCACCTGGCCGCTGTTATGAGATGGTGTTTGATCACATGCTATCCACCAAAATGCTGTGCAACCTTCTTAATAACAGCTGCTAGGCAAATCGAAGTGGCTATCTGCTGTTTAACAATGCTCCAGGTGGCTGTTCCAAGCAGAAGCTTAAACATCCCTTACTAAAATGGTGCTTCGTGCTAAACCAGACACTGGCAAATTGTGTCCACCTGATCCTCTGAGAAGGTCTCGTTCCAGGAGGTTGGAGACGTCAACAGCAACAGTCTGAGAGCCTGAGCCTCCGTACGAGTTGGTGCCCAAACACACTGAGGGAGTTAGCTGGCTTCCCCATGTCACATTTCCCCTAACTGGATTGTAGTATCCATTCCCTCGGCCCTATGGAAAGTTTATTCAAATTTATTCATTGTCCAAGGGCAGTTGCGAGTCAACCACACTGCTGTGGCTCTGGAGTCATATGTTGGCCAGACCAGGTAAGGACAGCAGATTTCCTTCCCTAAAAGGACATGAGTGAACCAGATGGGTTTTTCCGACAATCGACAACAGTATCATGGTCATCAGTGGATCCTTAATTCCAGATATTTTTTATTGAATTCAAATTGCACCATCTGCCATGCTGGGATTTGTACCCAGGTCCCCAGAACATTAGCTGAGTTTCTGGATTAATAGTCTAGTGATAATACCACGAGGCCATTGCCACTCTAAGGGAGGGTCAAAGGCTTGGACAGAAGATAGCTGCTACTGGTGTTGCACCTGCAAGTAATCCTTCTCTTCTTCTCCCTCACTGAAGGTGAAGTTGCATAAGCTGCTTCCATGTCTTTGTGAGGGCTGGCAGGAGTGAATTCCAGCAGAAGGCGAGTGAAGGACTGGACAGGATGAAGTTACATTCAAAAAGTTGGCAATTCACCTGTCATGATGTGGAGATGCCAGCGAAGGAGCAGTGCTCTTAAAACTAGTGGCGTTTACTACCAAATAAACCTGTTGGACCTTAACCTGGTATTGTGAGACTTCTTACTGAATCTACCTGTCAAGCAGCGAAATCACTCTCAGGAGAGTAGAAGTGATTTAAACAGCAGTCTCCCACCTTGTTATGACTCGAGCTGTTTTCACAGCTTGTCAAAACGCTGACTAGTCCCGAATCACATTCGCTCACTATCAAATCAAGAATTGAGGGTTAACTGGTATTTAATGAGTTATTTTGTTAACTTACTAAAGCTCCAAGGCTGCTTGCCTTTAATCCACCCCCAGTGAAAGCCAGAAGTTGATAGAATTACATCAAGATTCTTACTCCCAACCTCGCTTCTAAAGGGGTTAACTACATAAACCTACCTCCCATTACCTAAAAAGCTCCATTTGTGGTTATCTTCTCTTGGAAAAGCCAATCAGTGAGGGAGAGAATGCAAAAGGCCAACATTACTGTCACCCCCCGCCAGGAATGAAAAACTGGATAAATGATCAATAATGCCAGACATGATTGATATTATTGTCTTTAGCAGATGCCTATGTAGACATCTCTGGAATCTGCAGGTACCATCCCCACAGACTTCACCAAGCAAGGCCCAAAGACAGCCCTCTTTAAGATTGTTGGTACACAAATGTACTTAGCTGATAACATTGCCATTATGCTTATACTTGGCATTTACTATACGTATTCTTATTCTAATTGATATTAGAGTCCTAAACCTCCTAAGGTTAGAGACACTGCATGTTGTATCCAGGTGAGAAAGTGGCAGCGGCAAAGAGATGTGGGAGAGGGCTGGACTTCAGCACTGCCAAAATTTCATCTCAATTGAATTTGACCTTTAATTCTCCTCTTAAGAAGGGGCTGTGGACAGATCTTACGTTCGCTATCCCTTCCCCATCCCACATTTCAATTGGGGCAGGGTGGGGGTGCAGATTCTGCCTCACAAAATTTACACTTCTATTGGTTATGCAAGGCCTCAGCAGAATTTATACATGAGTCTTCATCATTGAAGAGTCCCTTTATGGCCATTCACATGAGTAAAGTAATCGATTGCAAATTTGAGGCCATGTCCCTGGCCTTGGATGAGGTGAACACAGTAAGAAGTCTCACAACACCAGGTTAAAGTCCTTGGATGAAGTGAGACAGGTGTGAATTTTGCAGCAATGCCAGAAAAAGTGGGCCCTCAGGAATTTCCAGGTCTTTTTGTTTCCATTCTGATTGCTTTTGCATGTGCTTGGGAAAACTAGTAATAGAAGGAAAACATTATACAATGGCACATCTGCAACAAGTTGAGTAAAGAGGGCCATTAACCACTCTAGCAATGCAAGGTGAAATCTTAAAACACCGACAGGCAGGTTTATACACTTCTTTAGAGGAGAAAAGGAAGGGCAGCAGTATTGCCATCAGAAAAAGAGCAGCATGAAACGACATGAGAAACAGGAGAAGACCTTCAGGTGCATCAAGACTGTTCTGTCAATGTGATCGCGGCTGATCCGAGGAAGGAGCTTCTCCTCATCTCAGTCCTGAGTGATCATCCCCTTATCCTGAAACTGTGCTCCCTTGTTTTTAGATTTCCCCAGCCAACAGAAACAATTTCCCAATACCTACTCCCTCAAACCCCTTCATAATCATCAATGTTTCAATGAGATTGCATTTCATTGTTCTAAACTCCAGAGAACAGACACAATTTACTCAGACTCTCATCATAGAACTCTGCAGTATCAGACAGGAGGTGGGATTTATCGGCCGCACTCAACCCCAAAACCAGAAAATCCTGCCCAAGGTCAATGGACCTTTGCATGGTCCATGCTTCCCACTCGATACAATTCCCATGGCGGGCGGGGTGGGGCGGGACGGGAAAACTTCTCCCCCCGCCCCCCCCGAGATGTTTGAACTCAGGTTCTACCTGCCTGTTATTTTGGAGAATAGCAGCATCCTAACATTATTAAAGTAGATCAGTCATTTAGCCGGGGTGTCGATCTTTGTTTAGTGACAGACTTGTTGCTTTTAAGTCAAAATGTTGTGGATTCAGGTCCAATTTTAGTAGCTTGCACAAATAGTCCAGGCTGAAATTTTAGCACAGTTTTAATGGAATGATGAACTGACACAGATACAATTATTTCAGGTGAGACCCCCTCTGCCTTCTCAAGTAGCCATGTAAGATACCATCACACATTTGGAAGAGGAAGAGTGAAGTGCATCCAGGTTGGTGAAAAAAACGTGTCCTTCACCCAATACCTAAAAACACATAGGGGGCAATTCTCTCATCTCGCTGCATTATTTTTTAGCGCAGCAGGCCAGGTGATTTCAGCGGCACTTGATGTACAGGATCCGCATTGGGCATCCCGGCTTGCTAGCATCGCCCAGCACCAGATTTCTGGTGATGTAACATCCACACCAGAAACTGGCAGGGAGGCACATAATCATATATTATTACTATAGCTCCCCACTTTCCAGGAGCTAGCAGCTCGGCCCCGCTTGAAGGAAGAGGGCAATTGGAGCCCCTCCAGAAGGTCGGGTGACACAGGTGGTGCCCCCTGGGCATTGGCACCTTTGCAGTGCCAGCCTGTGCCTCTCAGCATTGCCCAATGGGTAAGTGCCAACGCCCAGGGGACACCTTGGCACAGCCTATCGAGTTGGGCCAAGCATGGTGGGGGTGGGGGGACAACATTTGGACCGTGAAGGATGACTTTGTGGGGGTCACAGGGCTGGCCAGCAATCAGGAGCCAGCAGTGCAGGCCCACTGCACGTGCATCGATCTCAGCGCTGACACATTGGCGCACGAGCAATGGCCTCCTCAGCTCTCTGTTAGTGACCCCCCAGGTCGGGATAGGCCCCGCTGCCTGAACTCTGGAGTGATTCACGTTAGTGTACTCTGCAGTGCACGAAGTATGGGAGATTCATTTTGAAACTGCCACTAAAGAACCGGCATGATTCACTCCAATTTTCATGCAAATTCGACACACAGAATGTTTTTGGGAGAATTCTGGCCATAATTTGGTCATTTATTGAGAGAGCATCTTGTGTGTAGATCGAGGCTTGAGAGGTTGAACATAATACTTTAGTTCTTATGAACTTTTTTCCTTCAGATGCAATATTTTAATAGATTCAGTGCTATTCTTTGGGGTTCCTTACATCAAATTCATAAAACTCATGTATTTTTTGCCACAAGGGAAATAGTTGAACATATTTTGTGTCCTTTTTTCTCTTTACCATATCTTCATTACAGTTCATCAAAGAAGGTGAAAGGGCTAAATATGTATAAGCTTACCCCTTGTTAAACCCCTCATTGTTAAAACTTTACTTAGCAACTATCTTGCATTAGGCTAGAAATATCAGATAGTATGTAACATGTATTCAAATATAAAATTAGCTTAAAAATGCTGAATTGTAAACATGCCAGGATGCTAGCGCTTGGTTCTGTGCAGAACTGCCAAAGTGGGTGGGAACATGTTGATTGTGCAATGCTGCTCATTGTAATATAATTAACAGGCTGATAGCTCAATTCAGCAGCCTCCCACAATGCATCTCCCCACCTCCAAAAGCAGGTTCGAACAAATGTAGATCTGGCACCTTACATTCCAAAGGGGTGTAAGAAGGTAATCGGTGAGCTCACATGCCCTTCTGCCAATGCCAGGTTACAGAGAGAGGCCCCCCCTTCAGGGCACCCGGAACCAACCAGCACTGCCCCTGACAGTGACATCCTGACCTGGCACCTTGTTCTTTGAGGGAGGGGAAGGGAGGTAAGGACTGTGCCCATGTGCCCCTCAGCTGTTGCCAGGCTGTGGAGGGAGAGTCCCCCCCAGAGATCTAAGGGTTAACCTGGGCTGGAGAAAGGGCTTGATCTCAGGACTCTCCCCCAAGATGGGTGTTGCACTTATCCTTGATGCCCTGGGAAACATGCTATTCAGTTTCAGGATGGTGAATTCTGACATCATTCTGGGGTAAGAAAGTTATTATTGCCTGTGTGCTCTGAAACCTTTGAAGTGCCCTGGTCATTTTGACATCCATGCCCCTTGGACATCAAGAAGCCTTCAAAATCACCACAGTGCTCCATTCCACAATAGGAACTGGTCCTGTGTTAAAAGCCCTTTTACATTGCTCTTACAGAAATAACCAGTCAGCATTTCCTGGGAGAACCATTTGTTTCTCTGATAGCATACAGCTGCTATGAATCCCCTTTGAAGTGCTTGATAGTCAGTTTCACTGGTGAGTACCCCTTTTATAAACTGGAAGGTTAGCATCCGGGGTCTGCATCCTTTGAAATGGTTTGTATGGCAGATATGGATCACTTACCCACTAGCAAAGAGCTTTGCTTGTTTTTCTTTCCCTTCAAGCTTGAATGCATCTCAAGTGCTTTATAAACTTTGTGGTTAGAAAAGAGGAAGTGAAATTTCATTAAATATCCAACCTATTAAATGCTTACAAACACTCAGCCTTTGATCGACAGGTGTGGAGATCAGGGTGCCCCAATCTCTGTAAAGCCGGGCTGGCCAACCTGTTTCAGAT
The DNA here is from genome assembly GCF_965287045.1 of Carcharhinus amblyrhynchos. Classification (NCBI taxonomy): domain Eukaryota; kingdom Metazoa; phylum Chordata; class Chondrichthyes; order Carcharhiniformes; family Carcharhinidae; genus Carcharhinus; species Carcharhinus amblyrhynchos. The sequence goes on from NC_137336.1 coordinate 46,318,209, forward strand.
TATGCATAAATTGAAATGGTTAAAGTGGGTGAATCCTACCTGACCGGCAATGTTAATACCAGTGGAAACACTTCCTGTTTTATATTGCAAATAGGTGAATTGCAGCCAATATCTAGATTAAAATTTAAGAGCAATGCTTGGAATGTTACACTGTCAGAGGTACAATTCAGATGAAACATGGTTAGAAAAGGTGTCATAGCACTGTTTAAAGAAGAGCAATGGACTTCTCTGGTGACTGGCCAACACGGATCTCAAACCAATGCCATAAACTGATCTAGCCATTTATTCACTTGTCATTTGAGGGACCAGTGTGTACAACTTCTGTGTTCCAACATTAAAACAGTGGTAACACTTCAAAAGTATTTCATTAATTGTGAAGTGCCTTTGGAAGTCCTGAGATTGTGAAAGACACTATCTAAATGAAAAGAAATCTTCCTTAAAAGATGTTTGCAATTTAATTGCACCCAGAGGCTTAGAGGAAAACTGCCCTGCACCCACCACTGTTCTGAAGTTTCTCCAATCTGAAAAACAGGTTTCTGGTAACAAAAACACATGGTTCCCACCAATCCATCTTCCTCCAATATGCTTCCACTTAACTTTTCCAACACCATGTATGCTTTAATGAAGCGTCTGTTTATACTCTTTGAAATTTACTATGTAAAATATCCAAACCAGAGAATTTCACTAGACATTTGCTTAGTTCTCTGCCATGTTATCCCTGTCCATAGAAAGAAGCATTAGTAATAGATATTCTTTATCTGTTTGTGATCCACAGCCCCTGTGTGGAAACCCTGCATTATTTATTGCTACACAACAGTCTCATGTAAACTGCCCCATGGTTATCATATAACAGTCTGAAGCAATTAAAGGGATCATCTCATAAAAAAGAGCAAGCAATCCCCTTTTACACACGCCATACATATTGATGTTCTAGCATTAGGAACTAATGAATGGTGAAAGCAAAATGTTCAGATCTCCTACTAGCTTGTAAACAATTCACCACCAAATCTCTTTGATCCCTAGACTCAAAGAAACTTGCAGCAAGGAATTTAAAGAGCAGCATGGAAAACACTTTGACCACACTTATATTAGCAAGTTGATATGTGTTAAGTGTGCATGCATCTCCCACCAAGAACCCACAACACTCTTATCTTACCCTACTCATGAACAATGGAACTTAAAAAAGTGCTGAGAAGAGGAGATTCCATTTTTAATTTATCCCATATGTTAAATTACTTAAAAAGAAATAGCCCAAAACAAACTTTAATTTCTCTTATTCCTTCCAAACATCTACAATGACAAGTAGCTGTCACTCTATTTGTTTTAAAGTTTATTTATCAATGTCACAAGTAGGCTTAGATTAACATTGCAATGAAGTTACTGTGAAAATCCCTGTAGTTGCAATACTCTGAAACCTGTTCGGATACACTGAGGGAGAATTTAGCATGGCCAATACACCTAAATGGCACTTCTTTTGGATTGTTGTTCAATTCCCAGCTTGGGTCACTGTCTGTGCAGAGTTTGCATGTTCTCCCTGTATCTGCGAGGGTTTCCTCTGGTTTCCTCGGTGAGAACATGCAGGTTTCGCACAGACGGTGACCCAAGCCGGGAATCGAACCTGGATCCCTGGCCCTATGAGGCAGCAGTGCTAACCACTGCGCCACTACTGTGCCATATACTCAATGTTATTTTGAAACAATGCAGTTGACAAGATTTTTGTTAGTTAAGAATGTCAAGGCGTATAGTGGAAAAGTGAACCTTTGGTACAAAACAGCCATGATCTAATGCAATAGTGGAACAGGCTCAACAGCCAGAATTTTCCGACCCTGCTGTGGCAGATTTCCCAGAGGCAGATACGATGAGCCTTCAAGTCCCTGCTGACTTCAATGGGATGAAGGCTGAAATTCCCACCCCTTACAAGATGTTTGAACTGTGTACTCCTGTTCCTGCTTTCCTGGGTAAGAATATATCCTCAGAACTGGAGCAAAACAGCTTCCATCTCTTATACAAACCACCAACGTATTTTAATGGAACTGGATGTTGTATAATTTGGCCAATAATTCGAAACTTCTATATTTTCTCCATGTTTCCTGTTTTGTTGCAAACATGGGGACAATATAAAAACCTATATCTCGAAACATTGTGTGAATTGCAATTGAACTCGATGTTTGCCACCTGCTCAGTGTAAACATCTTTGATCCGAATATTTTATCTGGATAACAAAACTTGGTAACAGAACAAACCAGCAGAGGTTGACAAATTATGTAAACGCATGTATTAACCATTACACTAAAAAGAACTATTATGCCTAGTGCATGATGACGGTAATACCATAGAATGGCTACATTGCAGAAGGGGGCCAATCAGCCCATTGAATCTGCACCAACAATCTGAAAGAACATCTTACCCCGGCCCATCACCACCCCATAGTTTTAATAGCAAATTTCAAAACCAAATGGAGTCTAAGATATTACTGTTTTAACATATAGAACAGTAATATGAGTTTTAACAAATCAGAAATCAAACATAGTTAAGGCTAGTCTCAACTGTTACTGTTAGATGGGATGTCAGATTTCATAATCACAAAGTTTTGTTCACATGCGTTCACAAGAGTGATTATAAAGTCTTAGTTACAATGGGATTGAGTATTTGTATAGAAATCTGCACATCTGACAGGGCTTGCCATATAACTTCTTTAAGTATGAGCTTCAAAATGATGTACCATTAGACCAATCGCGTTTAAACAGTGTTGCATTACGTTGCAACATGCCATCCCCCTTGTACTGTTTTGTGTGTCTCTGAAGCTTTCACAAATACTCTAATCTGAAACAGTTTTGGATAAAGAATGCCTATGCGACAGATCTAATATTCGTGGGGTTCAATATTGCTACTGATGCTGTTGTATCATATTGGTTAACAAATGACAACCAACTGACAGTATTGAGTAATGAATGATTCTGTTCTACAGCTTGCACTAGTTTATAGCAGGCCAAGTGTTCTTGCAACATAAATGAGAATACATGTTCGCAAATATGCTGGAGATTAAGAGACAAACATTCTGTTGCTCAGCAGTGGCACAGTGGAACTTAACGTAAACCAGTGCAGGGAACAACGGGTTAATAAACAGTCATATAAACTGAATGTTTATCATTAGATATTCACAAATTAAAGGGATATTAAGTTACAAAAATGTATTTTCCAAACATTTCCTCTTTTGATGTGCCAATGAAGAGAAACCAAGCTTTATAATATTTTCATCCTGATTATGGACTGTGCAAGTAATGCAACATGTGCTCCAATATAACTTGGCTTTACCATACTGTCTGTTCATAAACAAATAAAAATTTGAAAATCACTTTTCTATTTAAGCTGTTCCCTTCCAATATTTCAGCTGGATTTTTTGTTTGCCTCTGTATTGCTTTTCCAGCAGTACTGGGGTAGACCATGGAGGGAAGCAAGCCAGTTATTTTTTGTATTTACAATTTTCAGCAGGAGGTAATGCTGGCAACAACAAGTACCTGCCCAAATATGGGTGGGTACCTACTAATTAAATGGTATCCAGAGAGTGACATCATATATCACTGCCTTAACAAGATCAGATGCAAGTCACACAAGCAGTCTACAGGCACCATCTCAAAGTAGAGCCACTGCAGGGAATTTACAAGTTCAAAGTGTCCACTCAAGTGAATGAGGTCATCTCAGGACAATTATTGAACTTCTCTTTGTCAACAACCTATACTTACTATAATGAAATGTCCCAAATCACTTCAAAGGAGCATTATAAAACAAAGTATAGCAACAAGATCACATAAAGCGATATTAAGTCAGATGTCTTAGTCAAAGAGATAGGTTTTAAGGGGTATCTTACAGAAAGAAAATGAGGTTGGATGCAGGCAGATAGTTCCCAAGTTTGGGATCTAGTTAACTGAAGGCTTGGCAACTAATGGTGTAATTACTCTAATGGGAGAAGCTCATGACGCCTGAATTTAATGAGCACAGATTGTGGGTTTTGGGGCTGGAGGAGATTACACAGAGGAGGAGGGGCAGGGTCACAGAGGGATTTGCTAATATACGCAACAGACCAATCATTTCTATCTGCTCAGCCGGTAGTCAGCTGCTTTAAGCTGTTGCAGAATCCCTCGGATTCGATTAAAGACATTATCTAAATGCAAGATGTTGTAGTTTACATTTGCAACAACTTGTATTAACATAGTAACTTTATTGTAGTAAAACATTTCAAGATGAGTCACAGGAGCATTAAACAAATGCTGACACTGAACTGCACAAGGAGCTATCAAAAAAGCTGACAAAAAACTTTGTCAGGGAACTAGATTTTAAGAAGCATTTTAAAGGAGAGAGAGAAGCAGAGAGGTTTGGGGGACGGGTGTGGAATTCCAGAGCTTAGAACCCAGAACAATTACAAACAGATATGCGCAAAAGTTGGACGACCACGGATACCTCAGAGGTGAAAAAAAGGGACATAGTTGAAGCTTTTCACTTGCACTTATTAGGTCAGATGTAAGAATGCCAAATTTCAAAGAGAAAAATTCATTCTGCCTGAGAATAGGACTGGTGATTGGTTGGCAAGCTGACTCTGATTGGTTGAAGTTTGCCATGAAAAATCATCCAGGAAACTAATGCGAATACTTTTATTTATTCACAAGAGGTGTAATGTCTGGACATATTCCTTTTACCTGCAGAGGACATTGAACTCGCACTGAAATTCGTATACCACATTACTCATTTGTGTGGTAGGCCGAACAGTGTTTTGGTTTGACAGCAGCATCCTGTTTGTGGCAGACATTTGTGTTGTCATGGCACAGAAGCATCACGTAATAACTAGCTTCACCTGTTGCTCAAATTTCTGTGATGCTTTATGCTTTCAGAATAATCTGAGGCAGACTCGGGTCTTCAGCCCATTTATGAGTACATACACTACAGAGTGAGCGATAATCTGACTTGAGTAGCCATTATTTCATCAGTCTTACTTTGCCCAGTGAGCAGAAATGGCTTGGTTTTATTACTGGCATTACCAATAAAGCCAATCTTGTCGTGCACAGAATAGGAGGAATCCCAAAGCAGTGAAAGTGGACTTGTAGTAGTGCTTGCAGAAGAGACAAAGGTGGCTCAGAGACCTGTAATGTTATGAACTCTTGGTGAAGGAGGAAGTGCTTGTTTGGAAGCTCATCTCAGGATCAAATAGGACACCAAAGTTTGCAAACAGTCTAGTTTAAGCAGAGACAGGGATGGTGTCTATGGCTGGGACTGAAGACAATGCCTTCAGTCTTCTCAACACCCAACAATTAGTTATTGGAAATTTTTGCTCATCCAATCCTGGATGTCAGATAATTTCAAGGGAGTGGAAGGGTTGGAAGGCTTGGTGGTGAGACAGAACTGTCAACAGCATACACGTAGAACCTGACGTTGTGTTTTCAGACGATGCATTGATGGGCAACATGGTAGGAGCAGGAGAATTACCGGTCCAGTGGTCAGTGCGTATGATTACCATGACTGGGCAGAAAAGAAAGAAGTAGGAGAGGGCAGACTAACCAGTCGGATAACAGTGGGGGGGCATCAAATGTGGACAGTTTGATCAATCATGTTAAAGATTGCAAACAGGTCAACAAGGATGAGGAGGGATAATTCACAGTGGTAAAAATAACATATAATGTTATTTGTTGCTTCAGCATTCCTTAATAGTAAATTGACCATCTTGCTACAGTGCATGTATTATTTGTTAGCTACTAATAACAAACTAAAACTACACTGTACAATCCATCCTTGCTATTCTCACAAAAGAAATCCCTTGACTGCTGCAGAGCGACATGTATTGGTGCTCAAAGTTGTCCTGTTATTTTAATCCTAGAAAGAAACACCTTCACTCTAAGTTACAGGAGTAAATTCCATGAACTGAGGATCAATCATGTAATATTAGAAGATAATTTTATCTTTCTCTGCTGAAAATTTTAATATTCAGTAATAGGAATTAAAGATCCTTTGCTGTTTAGGAAGCTAGTAGAGTATTCGATGGAAACATCTGACTATAAAAGTGCAATTGTTGGTATATTTTTGGCACTGGGATTTAGCACTTCCGTGATTTTGGACAGTAACCTACTGTAACACTTTCCTGTCTGCCGCCTCCAATGTGTTAACTGCCAACGGACTACATAAGGAAACATTTGTCTCAGTTAGAGTCCTCGAAGGTCACAAGCCAGAAATGAGCTAAAGATCTGTCAGTTCTCCCCTCATGAACTTACCCTGCAGTATTCATCGATTGGTTTCAGCCGCTTGACTGCAACATCCCTGATGTGACTTCGTCTGAAGAGGATTTTACCTGCAAAGAAAGAAACACATAGCATCTTTTCAGCAAGTGAACAGACAAATGACCTTCCTCATACCCTCTGAGTCATGAACAAACAGTGCCTTCCTTTTCCATTCACTTTGTTCATCTGGGAAAGAGTCAAATGTTCAATTCTTTCAGGAGATTCATTGGGAGCCGTTGGACATTGGTATCTGTGTGAATTATTTGGAATTCTTTTTCCATTCAGTTGAGAAAATATTTGCCACAAGCAATTTTATTGCTGCGAATGAAAAGTTCTGAATGGAATATTCTGATTGTTTAATTGGTATCAGGTAAATGTGCTCAAGTAAGCTAGATCTCAACGCAGCAATAAAAGTAATGCTCTTCATTGAGCCACTTACCCCTTCCATAAGCGAATCAATTAGAAACTTAGTGTGATAGACTAGGTGGTACACATATAATGCAAGATAGTGGGAGGAGCGGGGGGGAGGGCAAGCAATGACACTGTACACAAAATAACTAAAATACTTTTATGCAATTGATTCAAGTATTCTTCTGTGTCTTTTGCACATTGTTATTGTGCAGAATATAATAGGGCATCCGAAAGATAATGCTGCAGGAGATGAATTTGGCCACTTTCTTTTGCGCATGCAGCCAGGATGGTTCTTTAAACGGGTAACTCTGTCCTGCATCAACGTGCAGCATATAATTAACTCAGACAAAACTCTTATTTGAAGAGCGACCTTCCCCCATCGAGACTGCCCGAGCCTTCAGGTCATTGGTATCAAGGACAGCTACTCACTTCTCTTCTTTGGGATTCAGCTTTCGTATCCATCTTCAGGTCAACATTGTGATATGGTCTGATGCTGAGTAATTCGGATAGAATCCAAATTAGGCATTGATGAACAGTTTATTAGTTTGCAGATGCCACTTGATGGCACGAATGATAACTTAATCAATCATTAATGATTGGGAGGAATCTGATATCATAATAGGCAAGATTAGACCTTCCTATATTTTCTCAGTAAAATACACTTAAGCAGTTGTCATTATTGTTGGGTAGTTACCAGAGTAGTAGTAACACTGCAATAGCTTAACAATGGGTGTGATTAGCTCATGTGGAAAGGCCTGCAGCATTACAACTGGAATACTGTCTGCCTCCACACCCTTTACTCTGTCCAGTGCATTTAGATACTTGTTAATGTGAACTGAATTGTCTGGACAATTGGTTTTTGGTCTTCGGGGTCTCTTGGGAACAAGTTGAGGAAGATTCACTCAGCATGCTTGGCTGAAGATGCTTGCCATCATTTTAGCCTTATCTGTTGCACTCATGGTTGAGGATAGAGATTGATTCTGTTCTGCTGGAAATGGGCCTGCTTATCTCTGTCTATAATCAGCATCTTGTGGTATATGCACGATGCCAGCTGAGCTTCACTAGGTTAGTACCTATTTAGTTACTTCCCTGAAAAATCGCTTATTCCCTGATGTCTCCCACCAGACAATATTTTCTATTCCCTTTTTAATTCAAACTGTGCCTCTTTTAACTGTACTCAATATTGTTTCAGTCGCATTGCTGCACATTAGCCTATAGTATCCCACTCCTGCCAGCTACAAGATAAATTTCAGAATTTTTACAATGCAGGAGGCAGCCAATCAGCCCAACGGGTCTGCCCTCTGAAAGAGTATACTACCCAGTCCCACTCCCCTGCTTTATCCCTGGTACTTAGCACATTCTTTCTTTTTAGATAGCGATGCAATTCCCTTTTGAATAACTCGATCAAACTTGCCTCCCTCTCAATAAGTTTGTTCCAGACTCCAACCACCCTCTAGGTAAAATAGTGTTTCTACATCGCTTACAAACATACAAGCAAGGATCAGAAGTAGGCCATTCAGCCCCTCCAGCCTGCTCCGCCATTCGATAAGATCTTGGCTGGTCTGAAAGTAACCTGAAATCTGCATCCCACCTACCTCCGATAACCTATCACCCTCTTGCTTACCAAGAATCGATCCATCTCTGCCTTAAAAGTATTCAATCTGTGTGGTGAGAATTCAGAATCCCACATTAAGCTTGCTGCTTTTTTCTTTCCTAATTCTTGCTGGTGCAATTCTTCAAACCAAGAAATTACCAAGGTCACGTGAGATTACGTTGTTATTTTCAGACATCTGATTTGAAAATAGTAAAATTTGCTAACTGGATTGCAAAATAAAAATGCTGACTGCAGTCAGTGTATCCTCATATTATATCTTCAAATGCAAAATATTATTTTTTAAAGGAACAATATATGACAAATTGTTGCACTGAAGAATAGTGAAAGGAGGGGTAGCAAGATGAAATAACATCAGCAGTTTATAATTAGCAGGAAATTGAAATTATAAATCCTTTAAACTGAAGAAATTGTGAAAATTAAGTATTGCAATCTGTTGCTTTTGGTACTGGGACAAGAAAGCCCTGTTGGCTGAAAATTAAACTAGGATGAAACATTTACTTTTACATCTGGAACTGGAGTTTAAATTTAAATCAGTGATGCAATAAAAATATTCTGGCTTGTTGATTGTAATTTTTGCAACCTGAATCCTGGATTAGGCCTTTTGGACTCTTGAGCCTGCTCCTCCATGCAAAAGGACTGTGGCTGAGTTTTTGCCTCAATTCAACTTTGCTGTCCTATCCCATATCCCTTGATTCCATTCCCCAAAACCATCCACACTTTAACACTAAGTTGCCCATTTCAATCAGAAAGACTGTCAAGGTGGCTGGGCATGGGAAACAGGGAAGAAGTTAACATTTGTGTAGTGTGTGGTGATCGTCTGGGGTTAATATTTACAAAATAATTGTCACTGCTCACAGAATGGTATGTAAATCACTTTGTTCTGTAAAAGCCAAGGGTTATGTTCTTTTTTTCTTGTGAGACCTAGGCCACATACAAATGTCTGAACCATTTGCACTTTCCTCTATGATCATTTGGGAGCACAGACCAACCAGCAAGCAACATGATGAAGTAACTTTAAAATCAATGGGGCACGGTTACGTTCTCCAGCTCAGGGCCAGGTGCCACTGAAGGGTAAGAGGGGTAAGGGACATTTGCCCACCTTCTGCCGAACCAAACTCATTCTTGGCCACACCATCACTCACTCTTTCTCTCTCATTCAAAAATCCAGGAAAATCTAACAAAAGAGATCACACTTGGCATGAGTAAAGAAGACGGCCTCAGAGGATCTGACACAGATGGTAGGGATTACAAATTGAATCCAACGACATCCACACTGCCAAGATCCAAGGAGGATTTCACACACTGAAACAATATCCATAGCAAATGACAATCAGCTCCAGCTGCTTTCCCCCAACAAACAAACCTCCAAAATCAAAATCAGTGCATCCACTATGGACATTTTGGCCAATGGCCTTCAGGCAATGAGAGGCTACAGGGACAGAGAATAATAACCAACTTCCAAAAGCTTCTCAGTCAACACTTGCACGTGTCTGCATCTCCAGGGTAAGGAAGAGTAAAACAATACCCAAGACCTGTCCTCTGTTGCACTTTTAGGGGCTCCTGCTAGAAAGGACACTAGAACATGTAGGGCAGAAGTAGGATTGGGCTCAGATCAGTTGTTTTCCACTACTCAATTGCCTACCAGTATTCAGTAGGACTGGGTTCATTTCTAGATTGCCACTTATTGAGGCTGATTAGTATGGAACTGTACTCAAGCAATGGTCAGCACTCTCGTGAGAGAAGTAAGACAGAATTGGCAAAACAAAGCATGTAATACGTACCATTATCATAGCAACCACTCTGAGCACAGAACCTCACATAACCTCAAAAATGTTTAATTCCAATTTTCTTTTTCTATATATAAATAGTGCATAGTTACGGTTTTAATAAAATAACTCAGGGATAAGAAGTCTATGGAAATCAGCCATCTACATCTGAGCTAATATGACTCATTTGCATTGGCAGCACTAATGAATAAGCCAACTGGTGCCATTTGCTGACATATTTTCCACAAGCAATGGTATCTGTGTCCCACACTTCAAAACTCAAGTAACGCTGCTTGCCATTGAAAGTAAAAATGAGTGCACACTGTTTAACCTGTTCATCTACAACAACAACAATTTAAAAAATACTATTGCCTACAGGTTAAAGCAGGGGTACAAATTTGTGTAATTGAATTGAGGAATTACTCAGTGCTGTGAGTGGTTTAAAGTGAGAACTGGCAAAAACTCAAGATCCATTTGATGCACTTTGATCAAGGTGGCACTGCCACAGGCTAAGGCAAGCTTGTCCTTGATTATTTTGCAGAAGAATTTCTGGTCCCGTGATCCCAAAAAAACTACAATAAAAGAGTACAGCAATGACATTCATTCCAACAAATAAAGCAAATTAAAAACATGTCCAATGGTTGCAAATGCATTCATTGCTGACAACAAACTTTAAACTTCAGATGAGATTTATGAAAAACATGCATCAGTGAGACGACTCTCTAGGCTCTGTCTGGCATGCAGCTAAGTAAAACCAGAAATCTGGGAATTAATCTGCTATTAAGCTCTTGTTTAGTGTGGTGTCCCTAGTTAATGTCATAAAACCCAACAAGAGCTGGCAAGCAGTAATACATTTCTACTTTGTGGAGATTAAAAGTTAGAGTGAGCTATAGTTGTTGCCAATAAATAAATACTTTTGCCACCTCACATAAGTCGGAGAGGATGAAGCTGACCTACTTAAAACAACCTCTACTTTGTTTCAAGCATTAGAAAAACACTTTGCAACAGAATTGAGGATTAATTTGAAGTACACTGCAATACATACAGCATATATTCAGGGATTATTTCATATATTACAACAATTATGACACTTGCAGCTTTAATGTATACATTATGTGGTCCTGGCTGACAGGAATATTATAAATTAACAAATTATCCCAAATAAATTAACAGAATAATGTGGTGAAGAGGAAGAATGATCTCCACAAATCCTCATGAAGGACAAAGGCATACTCTGGGGTGAATATAAGAACACGCAGAAACTTACTAAATGGATGGTTGGGGAAAGGACCTGTAGAAAGGCATAGTGGCAGTCACAAAATATTACAGGAAAAATTATTTCACTCTGTGAAGTGAGAACACTATAGGATACTGACAGGATAGAAAATAAGAGCTAGCTCGTGGGTGTTTGGTGAAGACATGATGCCCCTGGGAGGCACGGTGGCACAGTGGTTATCACTGCTGCTTCACAGCACTATGGACCCAGGTTCGATTCCCGGCTTGGGTCACTGTGGAGTTTGCACGTTCTCCCCGTGTCTGTGTAGGTTTCCTCTGTTTCCCACAGTCCAAAAGACATGCTGGTTAGGTGCACTGACCATGCTAAATTCTCCCTCAGTGTACCTGAAGAGGCGGCAGAGTGTGGTGATTAGGATATTTAAACAGCAATTTCATTGCAGTGTTAATGTAAGCCTACTTGTGATATTAAATAAACTTTAACTTTAAAGTTTTTTTTTAAGTTTTATTTATTAGTGTCACAAGTAGGCTTACATTAACACTGCAATGAAGTTATCATGAAAATCCATGCGTTGCCACACTCCAGCACTCGGGTACACTGAGGGAGAATTTAATATGGCCAATGCACCTAACCGGCACCTCTTTTAGGCTGTGAGAAACCAGAACACCTGGAGGAAACCCATACCGGCACAGGGAGAACTTGGCAAACTCCACGTAATCAGTGGCCCAAGCCAGGAATCGAACCTGGATCCCTGGTGTGAGGCATCAGTACTAACCACTGTGCCTCCCTTCGCCCTCAAAAAAAGGTGCTACAGGGTGTTATGCCAAGTAAGTCAACAGCCAGAATCTGACCACCATTCACACTGGTGGAATTTTTCCGTCCCGCCACGGTGAACAGATTTGATGGCCACCAACTTCGCTGCAGCGGGAGCGTGGCATGAATGGCAGGTAAGATAGCGCACAATATCTTGAAGATAAATTGAGTTGGAACTCCCAAAAGACTAAAATAGTTCAAAACAATGAAACTCGCTGAATAGATGGCATTCCTCTCCACAGAGTCATTAAGGGCCAATTAATATCAAGCCACTCTTAAAAATTCAGGTCAGCATTAGACACTTCCTCAGGTTCAGTGGGATCAGTTGCTCAGATGTAAGGGCCGGATTTTCACGACTGAGACAGGTAACTTGAGTCAGGAAATTTCCCGACTGTGTAGGCTGGTCTCAATTTAAAGTGTTCCACATTGCACAGTTTTCACTTCAGGCAGGCGAGTGTAAGACGGAATCAGGCCCTTCGTGGCCATGGGGGTAGGCAAGTATCCAGGTGGGCTGGTTAGAAGGACTTCCTCTGGGACTTTGTCCCATTTATAATAAAAGCAGCTAGGAAAAAATATTGCAAAGCCAGCAGCAAATTTGTATTCCACTAAGGCACATGACTTCATCTCCAACAACAATCTTTGGTCCAATACCACTGTTGTTCACTGTTCCTTATCCAACAGATGAAACAAATGAAATTGCTTCTCCAAAATAGTCCTGGTTCCTCAAAAGAAATCCTTCCAGGGAATTTACAGTATAGTTTGACAGTATGAAACCCAATCAGAATAATTACCAATGTGCACTTAAGAAAGTATCACCCTCAAGATTCCAGGTCACATCAAGTTTTGTCAAGGCCTTGCCAAGTGTAAACAAAATCAAATGAATGGCCATTCTTGGTTACGGATATGTAGACATTCGAATAGACAAGATATGCATTATCTGTAAAATCTGATTCACACCCTACATCCTTTCATGTGGCCAAGTCTTCCAAGTGATTAGGAACCAAGAGAACCTCACACTGGAGGTCGTGATTGATTCTGAGAGACACTTTATAGAAACCAGGCATCCTGTTGCCATAATAAAATTCTAAACAATCTGAGTTTGAGATGATAATGTGCTGTGTCATAATAAGGCCAAAGACCACACAAGGTAGCATTCCATTCAATAGAAAATCCCGACGGATTTCCTTTTCCTGTATTACAAAACACATTTCTGATTTCCTCAGCTTCCCCCTGGCGCTTCTCAGCATTCCGGTGAACAGCAACCTTACTCTAAAAGCAAACAAGTCATCCATTGGTTAGTCCCACGTGTAAACGCTCCTACCCAACAGAATTGAAAAAAAAACACTTAAAGTAAAAATGAAATACAGTTTATTTATTAGTCATAAGTAAGCTTACATTAACACCTCAATGAAGTTACAGAGAAAATCCCCCAGTCGCCACACTCTGGCACGTGTTCATAATTAGCTGCAGATTGCATGTTTTCTGCTACTTTTAAAGTATGAATATGGCTTTTACCATTACGTATTACATATGCAAAACTGAAGCCTAACTTCACAATGCATTCCAAAAACACTGTGCTATAATCTGGTCTTTCATTATTTAGGCAGAACAGTTATTCTAGCCCCCAAAAGGGTTTTAAATCATCACAACATGTTGGGGTCATCCATTTTTACTTGAGAGCTCAAAATAAATTGATCGCATAACTGATCTTGTTAAATTAATGGAAAACCATCCTGCTGAATGTTATGCTGGGATATTTTTATTCAAATTCCCGAAACTCCGAAGACCATCAAGACATTTCTAGAAACCTCTTATCACAATTCAGGCATTCTCCACAGAAAAGGAAACGTACAGTTCTGTAAAAACGTTAACTCTTGGCGATTCTCTCATTCCAACCCGCTAATTTTTTGGCAGGTCGGGTGGGGAGATGCACATGTGTGCCAGTTCTCAGGATTCGCACGTGCGTTCCCAATGCATATGTGTCTCCCACCGCTGGAAATCCAGCGCAGTCGGGACGACACAGGAAACCAGCGGAAGGACCAAGTAAGTATTTTAATCTATTTTTAATGTTATTCAAGTGTCATTATCAAGCCTGGGACTGAATTCTCCGGGCCCGATAGCATCTCCCAGCCCGCCAGTACAAATTGACTCGGCAGAGTTTACAGTAGCTCCCCATTTTTCGAGGAACTAACAGGACAAGGAATGGGAATCACTCCCCCCGAAGGAATGAAGTGGGGGGGCAATCAGGGGCCCCCCCCAGGGGGTCAGGCGGCAGGGTGATGGTGCTCCCTGGACATGGGCACCCTGGCAGTGCCAGCCTGTGCCCTCAGCATTGCCCACAGGACAGGACATGGCCTATTGGGGGCAGGGCCTGGGGGGAGATCAGTGAGGGGGGGGGGTCCCACTAGCACTCTGCATTGGGATCCGTTCAGGGCAGGAGGGAGGCCAACAATTGATGAGGCGGATGGAGTGGAGTTTGCTGGGGTGGGAGGGATCATCAATGTTGAGAGTGGGAGGGGCTGGAGCAGGGTGGGGGTGTGGGAGTGTCAGGGCTGGCCGTGGGGGCCGCAGTTGGGCCACAACCAGTGACGGACGGGTGCTGTCAAATCTGACATTTTGCTGAAAGCACGCAAATTAATCTTTAGTAGTGCACGCAGCAGTGGATCCACTGCCATACCTGTTACATTTAGAAATTAAAGTCTAAACCAGAAATATGTGACTTCCCAGCCACCTCAATGGCAAATGTCAGGAATCTCAATGGGGCAACTGGGTTTAAGCCCAGATTTAACTGTGATTCCTAATCCTTTGCCGTTATAAAGTTTTGACTGGGCCGCTAAATGATACAGCACTACAGCTGTGCAATGCATAGGGGCTTGATTTAGTGACCCGTCGATCGTGGGCAAAATCCCGTAATGGCTGCTAAATCTCGTGAGAGACCAAAAACAGAACTTTCGCTAGTGAGATTTCAGTTTGAGTTCTTTCCCACCACCCACCCGCCCTGATGTGATCAGGTCCACACCCAAAAGGGGCGTGAGCCTAATTTCCACAAACGTCAATGTATTTTCTACTTAGCAGCCTTGACGTTGTAACGGGTGGTGTGACGCATGGAGGTATGTATGGGCTCTTGGTGCTTAGAACATGGCCAGGCAGTGCCCTGGCACAGCCAACCCCACCAGGGGTGGGGGGGCACCAATAATTGTGCGGTGGGTGAATGCCCTTGTGCCTAGGTTGGAAGGGGAAGCGGATGCCCAATGCCTGTGATGGTGGGAGGAGAAGAGAGCCCCAAAGCCTGTTTAGAGGGGAGGGGAAGGGAGAGGGCAGGGGGTGGTTGTAGCAGTGGTGGGAGGAGATCTGGACTCCTGGCCTTGCCAACATCACTGGACTCCACCTCTCCAGCTGACTGTGTTTTATAAGGGGAAGAACCATACAGTGTTGTTCAACACGGTGAGAAAAGCTGCCTGTGCAGCCTTTCGAGCTTGACGCCAATTTACCCGCCAGGGCCAACGCTTTGCACAACTTTGGGAAGATTCCACTAATGGTAGGCATTCCTTTTCGAAGGAAAAGACATTGATTCTCTGGTCTGCCCACAGTGTGCTTCTCGGTAACACAAGTTTGGCTGACAGCAGAACCTTCTGCTCTCGCTGCCATCAATGGAATTTCCCATTGAATCCATCCCATTCCATTGGGAAGCTTGTGGTGGGAGTGTGCCTTCGGTTGGACTGGAAGATTGTACTGCTGTGAACAGCCAGAAGATTTTGCCCATCATTTTTAAAATGGTTATCAAGTACTTCACATTTGAAGTTTTAAAACAAATGGACAACAGTGACTGGTGCTCCTTTTGCTTTTATATTTCCGATGTAGATAAATAAACTCCTCAGGAAATTGTTGCCACAATCCCCTGGGTGCATAAATTAGAGCATAATTCCTGTATTGGTTTATTGCAGAAAA
Source organism: Carcharhinus amblyrhynchos (assembly GCF_965287045.1). NCBI lineage: Eukaryota > Metazoa > Chordata > Chondrichthyes > Carcharhiniformes > Carcharhinidae > Carcharhinus > Carcharhinus amblyrhynchos. The sequence goes on from NC_137336.1 coordinate 46,334,259, forward strand.
TTTGGGGTCGCACCTCTATGTATAAATGAAGCAAGACACTTTTATTGCAGCAGCACCATCGCTTCCAGGTTGAGCAAATAATACTGAAAAGTGTTAGACTACACTTGTCACTTTTGCTTATTTACTACTTTGGGCATGAGAAATACAATCTTACCCAAAACTGGTGTGAGGCTGGTTGTAATATTTAAAAGCTATATTAAATATCGCTGTAGTCTGGGCTCACTTGCATCATTGTTATAGGTTCTTTCTGGTGACAATCACACGTATGGTTCCCAGCAATGGGGACCTATCATGATGGTCTCGCCGGTGGGACCGAGGCCATGGGGGCCTCCTGCAAGGGGCCTCTGTAACAGCGATCAATGGTTGGGGGAGAGGGGGGAGGGAACCTCTGCCTCTATGCAACAGCAACCAGAGGGGACTGCTGCGCACTCTGCAACTGGCAATTGGCCGGTCAGGTCAAGGAGGGTTTTGGCTGTGAGGGATTGTGGGGCTTCAGCTGCAATTGCACAGAGATCTGCAAATGCACAATTGCACTCTCTGCTGCTATCAGTTGGCTGTCAGGCAAGCTATGACCTGTCCACTTCTCCCCTGCTGGCGTAAAACTGGTTTGGCCTTATTGACAGTCAGATAAGATTCAATTTTTAAATTGCCCGCAAAAACAGCACAAACTCCTCCCTTTTTCACACTTGTTTGGCACTGTGAATTTCTTTGGTAAAATCGCTCCTAATGTTTTTCCATTCCAATCACCCATTCCCAAATAGTAAAACATCAATTAAACACTTATGCTCCCACCATCTTAATCTTTTCCCATCCACGTACTGCTTCTTAACATCTTTACTCTCAGGCCAGGTCGACCTGGTTAACTAGGATTCCTTGCTTCTTTTAGACTGTATCATTTTCTGTAAGTCCCAAGGCCACAATCCACAAGCCAAAAGAAACTGACATTGGGAACTCTGTCAAAAGCTTCCATCACAGGCAAAAAATTTCTCATACCAATAATGAGATCTTTTGGGAATTTCTATTCAATTACTGAAATGAATTCAAATTCAAATTTGATACACATCATATTTGGTCCCAGCATGTCGAAACAAATGGAAATTTGGACCAGCCTTCTTGGGTGGAAGTGTGAAATTTAAGGAGGCGACAAGCCCATATGTTTCCAAAGTGTTTAACTATCTCAACACACTCAGATGTTCATTTGTTATTCAAGCATTTTATCACCTCCCTTTAGTGGATTAACATCTGAAGTTAAACATATCAAACATCAATTCCAATATTATGGTTCTATGGTGAAAGAAATATCATGTTTCATCACAGGGAGAATCAAAAGATCAAATGTAATTCACATGGTGCTAAAAATCGAGAGAAAAATAATAAGGTAGAATTTTCTGGTCTCGCTCGCCCCAAGGCCTGAAAATACCGCCCGAGGTCAATGGACCTTTGACCCACCCGCTACATTTCCTGTGACAAGCGGGAAGGGAAAATTCCACCCTAAATGTTCGACGAGTTGTTTTACAGCATAGCACATATCCATCACACGCCTCACATATGACAATTTATCTAAAAAAATTAAAATTAATATAAAAGTATAGGGATAGAAATTCATCTCACAATGAGACAGAACAGGCCTCTGAGAATGTCCTCCAGTTATAGGCAGTGCCTAACAGTCACTTCCATTGCAGAGTTCCTACCCTTTGGATTGCTCAACTGCCTTTCTTTTAGTTTCAAAGACTTCATCACCCTCGATAACTGTTGGTAAAGCAAGGAAGTAACTACATTGGATTAACTGGGGCACATACGATGCACAACTGGAGGAAAAGCAGCTGAGCTTCCAATTAAGTATTTTGCAGGTTAAGGACTTCAGTTGATTTATTAGTGTCACAAGTAAGCTTACATTAACACTGCAATGAAGTTACTGTGAAAATCCCGTATTTGCAAAACTCCAACACCTGTTCGGGTACACTGAGGGAGAATTTAGCATGGCCAATGCAGCTAACCAGCGCGTCTTTTGGACTTAACATTGAGTTTAACAACTTCAGACCATGAACTCTTTCTCCCTCAGCTTCACTCCATTTCCATCAATTTATTTTACTTCACTTCATTTATTTATTTTTGCAGGAGGAGTTTTGCAATTGACTTCTGAATTTGTAGGGATAAGGAGGGTACAACTAATAATGATGTTTGGTCCTGCTGGTCATTGTTTAAAAGTTTTGATTGGAAGAGCACAATTGGGTAAGACTGCGCTGGAACGTCTTCTGTGGCTCAACGGCATCCTGACAATACCCCCAATAACCTTGCAACATTTTAAAAATCACACTTTCCATCTTGAAACATGTCTCAGGTTGTCCTTTGACATACTGCTTACCTTTATTCCATCATTTACACATTCTGATCCCTTAATCAGCACCGTCTTGGCCAGGATCACCCCCATTTATATTCCTTTTATCCTTTTGTCTATGACATATTTGTCAATCTCTCCCCTCTCCACCAACTGCTGGCCCTCTACCACCCCCGACGCACCCCACCCCCACCCCGCCCAACCCCATCCCCACTCCTCACCACAGCAGTATAAATCTCATCCTATTTTCTATTGTATTCAGCTCTGACAAAGAGTCATCCAGAATCGAAACATTAGCTCTGTTCTCTCTCCACAGACCCACAGATTTTTTAGCGTTTTCTATTCTTTTTACAAGTTTATATTTACTTCAGAGACCATCATATCAAAAGGGAGATTGCTTAATTGTATTTCTGTCTCCTTTCCTTAAAGGAAAGTTAACCCCTGGCCTGTGATGTGACAGGAGGAGTCTTGCAATTGATTTCGGCATTTGTAGGGCTAGGGAAGGCAACAATTAATAATGATCTTTGACTTCCTGATCATTATTCAAAAGTTCTGATTGGAAGAGCACTATCGGGCAAGGCTGCACTGGAACATCTTCTGTGGCTCAGCAGCCTCCCGTGAATACCCCCAACATGGATCACAGAAGAAATGTGACCACTTGGGAAGTCACTGGATGCTTTGATTTTGATTTGATTTATTATTGTCACGTGTATTGGGAGACAGTGAACAGTATTGTTTTTTACGAGCTATACAGACAAAACATACCATTCATAGAGTACATAGAGAAGAAGGAAAGGAGACAATGCATAATATAATGTTACCGTCACAACTAGGGTGTGGAGCAAGATCAACTTAATATGTGGTAGGTCCATTCAAAAGTCTAATGGCACTAGGGAAGAAACTGTTCTTGAGTTGGTTGGCAAGTGACCTCAGACTTTTGTATCTTCTTCCTGACAGAAGAAGGTTGAAAGGAGTATGGCCGGGGTGCGTGGGGTCCTTGATTATACTGACTGCTTTTCCGAGGCAATGGGAAGTGTAGACAGAGTCAATGGATGGGGGGCTGGTTTAGCAAATGTGGAGCTTTAGACCAGCAAGCTTGGTTTCATAATGACCAAAAGATGTGCTGGTTAGGTGCTTTGGCCATGCTAAATTCTCCCTCAGTATACCCGAACAGGTGCCAAAGTATGGCGACTAGGGGATTTTCGCAGTAACTTAATTGCAGAGTTAATGCAAGCTTACTTGTGACTTTAATAAACATAATATTTAAACTTCGCTCTACAAGTAACAGAATTCCAAGTGATGACATTGCCTGGGAAGATTTCCACAGGTAGAAGTGTTATATGGCGGTTTGCCACTGGCTTTCTGGGTGGATTTTTTGAGTCAATACAGAATTGTGGAGTGCAGCTGTTACTGGGAATACTTCTGAGTGACTGAAATCAATCTCAGGGGGGCAACATTTGTTTAAAGAGAAAAAATATTAGAAAACATACATTTCTAAAGTTTTACTTATCGGAGATTTAATGGGTGTTACTCTGGAAAGACCATTGGAATATCTTACAGATTTTTTGGCAGTGGAAAACAGCTATTTAATTCAGTTAATAGAAATCTGCTGTTCCTCCTCATCACCACTCTGCCCGCTTCCCTAATTCCCCAATGTACAGCTGAATTAATACTTAAGAGTGAATGTTAATGTAAGTACGTAACGACTCTGACAATTACAAAAATCAGAGTGAAATTAATATTCATACAGGAACACACCAGCTAGAGTTTTGGAATCATTTTAATTACAGCAAAAAGAAATCCCTAATCAACAGCTTAATTTCAGTAATAGATTACTTCACTGGCAATATATTAAAAAGTACTTTTTTAATCTAAACCACTTTTATGGTTCTCCAGAAAAAATTTAATTTAAAGAGCACTGGGACCATATAAGCTTTTTGTCAATTTTGTGGCTGCAAAATGACTAGGCAAGAAAAAATTTTCAAGTCCAAGGCAAAATCAATGCAAAAATTAGGACCGAAAGGATGTCAGCCCATATGACTTTATGTTTACTTTGTATCATCAAATCAAGGGACTATTGCCTAATTGGATTTCTGTCTCCTGTTCTGAAAAGGAAGCATGGCCAGAATTCTCTGACCTCAGCCAAATCTCCATTCATGGAGAGTTACAGCGGGACCGGAGAATCCCAGCCACAGGCGAGGTCAGAGAATTCCAGCCCATAAATTTCTTGTTAGTCCGATATCACAGAGGCAGACTCTTGGCCACAGGAGCTGAGATCTAATATCCCTGCACTCAGCTTTCTTTAAAGGATCATCAAGGAAATTGAGTCAAAGTTGGTCTGACTCTTGGGATGGAATTCCCTCGTCCCACTCACAGCAGGTTCGGTGGCTGAGGGGAGCAGAGAATCTAGCTGGAGCCAAATAAAGAATTTGGAAACCCGTTGGTGTAAAATCACAGCAGTTCTTCCAATGGTTAGTGGTGGGTTGGTCTTCCCACTGGCTAGGAGTATGAATAACATTTGTATTTTGTGGCGTGCATAAGGTTATCCTCAGTTCACAACAGATTTTGAGGCAAGTGCAACAAAGTCTTTCTACCACAGTGCTGCACTATTTCTTATGTGCTATTCACCCCTCTACTGGGCAAACCTGTACCTACCCTCCAACTCCATGGCAAATTGGTCCTCATGGACAACACACTGCTGCTGGACCCATGGATCATCCTGTGTCATTGAACTGAATCAGTACAACACCAGGCATTGGGGGTACAGGGTGTCCTCGCTCCTGGTGCCACACACCAGTGTCTATCTGGACAGCATGTGGCTACCGCAACAAAAATCTAGGTTTGACTCGGGGTGGAGTGCAATATGAAGAGGAGCTGACAAAGACAAAGAGGTTGGGCGGGGGGGTGGGGGCAATGTGAAAGGAGATAGATGAAGAAGACAATCAATAGAAGACCAGGGGAAGAATGAGGGGAAGATAGCTGGATCCTGACAAGGCTGCACAGAAAGCTCACAAACAAGGGGGTCAAGAGGACACATCTAGTCATTTAAAAGGAAGGGGAGGTGCAAAAGGGTCCATGTGGAGCATGGTGATGAGCTTGGGTTGAGGGCCAATGAGTTAAAGAAAAGATTTCTTCTGGAAACTGCTAGCCTTTTCCTTCTGGGTTGCTGACATCCTGCATGGTCTAGTGAAGACAGGTGGGCTGGAGAGAGTGGTACGAGTGTGCTGGACTGGTTCCTGAATATGGCATCGAGACCTTCAAACCTGCCAGCTAATGCCAGACAGACACATCAGCTGCCAGCCTGCCAGTGAGGTGACTTGGAGTGGAACACACCTCAGCATAATTAATGAGATTCCAAGTGCTAAATGTGCCTGTTGCAGATGGCAGGGCGCTTCATACATACTCTGGTCAGTCTGGCTCAGCAATTCTATGTTTAAACTTCTCTGAACAGTAACAGGATTCCAAATGATGACATCATCTGGGAAGGTTTCCACCGGCAGGAGAAGTGACAACTCTTGTGTGGATTTTTTGGATTAATACAAAATGTTAGAGCACAGCTGCAGCAGCTCTTGTGTTACTGGGATAAATCTGGACATTTGGCTTGAACACGAACAATTTTTGTAGTTCCACTCTGGTCATAATCTAAGTTTTATTGACTAAAATAAAATTTTTAATACTCCCAACGCCTCCTAGAATTGATGCGGCAAGTGGAGACTCAGAAAAGCTAGCAGAGGACCTAAGGATAACAAGTTTGATTTCTCACACCAGTCCAGGCCCATCCGCAACACAAGACTGATCCACAACTCATTTTCTCTAAGGCAAGCCATCCCATCAAAACAGGGGTTTTTTTTCTCCAACCATCCTCGCCTCTCACAGCAAATCTAAGACACTTGTGGGTTCTTTTGTTTCAGAGGCATCTCAATGAAATGCCTGAGCTACAACTTCAAGCTCTCCTCTGCTTGTTACCTCACAACCGCTCATTCATGCAAACCCAAGCTGTGTCTTTGGCAGCTTTTCTCCAGCCTCCCCTACTTCCCCTCTCCAAGTTTATCTCTTCCAGTAAAGCTCACCCTCGATTTCTCAAATGCTTTTCTTGATTCTAACAGTTCTGTTTGCCTAGGCATTCTCCTTTTTTTACAAAATAACAATGTTCACCTGCACACCCTGTCAAGACACTTGCAATCAGCACACGAGTTTCAATTTCACTTCTCACTAGCATGCAATCTCTTGCATCCTCAAATGACAAGTTGTACAAACTCTGCGACCAGTGCCCTACCACCACGTGCCTGACATCCTCACTGGGCTGAATTCAAAATCTCCATTCTCCATTATGAATCCCATCATGGCCTCATCCCAGCCCACTTTACTGCAATCTTCTCCAGCTTTCTGTCTGTGCTCTGGGAGTCTCGTGCTCTGGTTTTCTATCCATCCTTTACTTTTTCTAATCAGCTTTCAATGGTGGAATCACAGAATCCCCACAGTACAGAAAGAGGCCATTTGGCCCATCGAGCCTGCACCAACAACAATCCCACCCAGGTCCTATCCCCGTAATTCCAAAATTTACCTCTCTAATCCCCTGACACAAAGGGGCAATTGAGCATGGCCAATCGATCCGATGCATACATCTATGGACTGTGGGGGAAAACCGGAGCACCCAGAGGAAATTCACAGAGACGGTGAGAATGTGTAAACTCCACAGTTACCTAAAGCCAGAATCAAACCCGGGTCCCTGGCGTGTGAGACAGCAGTGCTAACCACTGTGCGGCCTTTAGCCACTACAGCTACTTGACATTAACTACCTTCATAATGAGCTTTGATTTACTCACATATGTTATTAATCTAAGAGTTAAAAACAAATCGGAGTCAAGAAACCCAACTCTTGGGCGGCACGCTATCGCAATAGTTAGCACTGCTGCTTCACAGCTCCAGGGACCTGGATTCAATTCCCGACTCGGGTCACTGTCTGTGTGGAGTTTGCACATTCTTCTCGTGTCTGCGTGAGTTTCCTCCAGGTACTCTGATTTCCTCCCACAGTCCAAAGACGTGCGGGTTAGGTTGATTGGCCATGCTAAAGACATTGCGCCTTAGTGTGCTGAGATGTGTAGGTTAGAGGGATTACTGGGTAAAATATGTAGGGATATGGGGGTAGGCCCTGGGTGGGATTGTAGTCGGTGCACATTCGATGGGCCGAAGGGGCTCTTTCTGCACCGTAGGGTTCTATAATTCTATAACTCCTCAAAATAAAAACTACCAGCTCACAACATATCCAGATCAAGTGTTTAGCTGACATACAAATATTTGTTCAAGACCATTTGTGGGTTTACATTGTTCAAACCTTCCATTATATTTTGCTTTGAAAGGCAAAATGAAAACACGTACACAAAAATTAAATTAAACCTATTGTGTGTTACTTTAAGACATTCGAAGGGATTCACTTTCACTGGGTTTGGCTTTCATACGAATGAAACATAAATTACCAGATGTGGAAACTGCAATCAATAAAACCTTTACATTAAGCCAAAGTCCAGTTGCATTTCTATAGAGGAATGTGGAAAATCTAAGAGGACAATCAATCAATACTCCTGCAGTGTAGAAATGAACACAACAGACAAGAGAAGTTTCAGAACAAGGGACCAAACTTCCACAACTCAGAATTCAAAGAATGGGGCACGGATTGAAGTACCGTGACAGGAAGCAGATGAGTAGCTACTGAAGTGCAGCAAACCAAGGATGAAATCAGGAGTGTCTGTTGCAGCACAGCAATCAACTGTATCATACAGTCACATAGCAACGCATTATTTTGGTTTGAACCACTGCCATATTTCATGATCCGTAACATCTGCTTGAAACTACTTATACAATCGTCAAAATCTATCAGGTTGGGGGTGTCTGCGCACACTTCCAAGTCATTATATTTTGCTTGATTCCCTTGAATTACTTCAGTGAAAAGGCCAGGTTATAAAACATGTCAATTCCTCTTACTTCTTTTGGCAAAAGCCAGCCAGCACTGCCACGTTATCTTAACGTTATCAGATGTTATGTAATGTTTACTTTCTGCAGTCTTGATGAGCTATGTAAAACTGTTCCCTCTTACAGTACAGTCATTTAGCCATGCCACCAAAGCTGTTTGCCAGAGTAATTGGAAGGGGGAAATTCTACTTCATCTGCAACACAGCATTCTTTCCAAATCTGGAATTAGTTCCCAGCGCCAGTCTTTCTAACTGATTCAAGCATTAACTCCTAAAGTGCTGGAAAATCCAAGGATATTCCACACTCTTGGAATAGGTCATTCCTATTGATGTGGATTCAGATGGACTAATCAAAGTACCATGATTGCATTCCAAAATGATTGATGGGTTACTCAGTCAGAGTTCACATTAAAATCCAACAGCAATTACTTCAAATGATGTTGGTTTTAAAAACAGGAAGATGTATTCTGGGCAGAAGTGCCATTTTTCACATGAACAATTTGCCAGAGAACCACATTTCTCAGTTTAAACTTATGGGATGACAAACTTCATAATGCAGGAGGATGTATAACTGAAAAGGTGAAATTGGGGTTTCATGTTAATATCATGTAACATCAAAAACTAGTAGGTGATTTGGGCACTTATACAAAACTCAACTGGATAATTGGATGTGGTAATAACTCCAGTATAGCAGATGTCTCCTCTCTTTTCCAATGTAGCAGATCTCTCCTCACTTCTCCAATGTAGCGGATCTCTCCCCACTTTTCTCAGTTACTCCCAACTTCTGTCTTTTTGTCGTGCATGACTAATTGGATAATGTACCTTATTCAATTAAGAGTTTAAGAACAAAGTGTAACACATTCAAAATGTACCATAAATGACAGTTTTATGACACTGGAACTCCTGTTATTTAAATTTAGTGTCACCTGTAACTCAATCTAATTTTACAGGGTCAAAATCAGTGGGGAGATTTTTATGCTCCCCTGGAGGCAGGTTTGAAGGCAGGTGGTCCTGTGAGATGCCACAGGTGCTTTTCCCAGCACCTAACCTCTGTTCCTGACCCCGCCATTACTTTGAGTGGTGGGGGAGGTGCCAGGCCTCCCCATTCTTATGCCAATTGAGGCAAGTAGTGTCTACTGCTATTTCACAGGAGGTGAGTGGACTGAGGCCAGTGACAGGTGGGAAATCCAGAAGGTAACACTGCTTGGGCATGTGGCATGAAGGAGCAGGGATGGGACTGAGCCTGTTTTGCGTGTCCCCTGTCTCCATCAGAATCCCACTCCCCCATCATTTGATCACTTCTATGTTTCCCCGCACCCCTTCCCTGTCCAGTGCGGCCTCTGATTCTCCTTCACTGCTCTTAATGGCTCTGCTAGCACCAGAGACCTGCTGGTCATTTGACTGGCTTGTGTGGCCTGATGGGAGACACAGGGGCAGAAGTCTCAATACTGGGCAAATAATGCCCTGGACTATACCCCCATGTCCACTCTCACCAATATCAGCCACTCGCACCCTGTACAGTTCTGTCCAACTAACTCCCTTTGAGGCGACGAAAATAATGCAGTTGCTCTTTTAACCATTGATTGTGTAGTACCTTGGAATGTGCTGAGATAACGAATTGTGCTCGATGCAAGTCCTTTTTTTATCAATATCTGCCAAGTTTCCGATGGGATTTGCTTAACATATCAAAGCACAGGGAAAGCATCTGTTTATCTGTGTCAGTCTTTTACCACAGCATGTGAAAAATAAAAAAAACATTAATTTGTGCCATCAAAAATAGCATTGTTATACTATGGGACAAAGAGTTACCATTTTGTTGTGCTGCACTGAGAAAAGATTAAAGTGGACTCACAACACGCAGCCATTATTGAACTAACTTCCCAACTGAGAGGACAATAGAGAGGGCAATAAAATGTTCAGAACTTGCAGTTTACTGCAACCCTTCCCCACTTAAAAAATGTCTCCATTCAAATCTAAAATGGTACATGTCCATAAATTCCCAAAATATAAATGACTAAACCAACAAAAACAATACCTGAATAACAATGGAAACACGCAAGACCCACATTTGCAGCGTTACTTCCATGTAAACAAGAATGTTTTTCTTTGACGCTAGCGTGCAATTAGCAAAAATCTTGTTGACAAGGAATATGGAAATTTAACTATGTTTCTTTTCTTCTTCCTTCTGAAATGCAACCTTTCTGGCTTCATTCTCTTTTGTCTGGGTTTCTCATTCCATTTCCATTAGCTTCGCTTTGCTCTCTCAGCATCTCTGGCTGGGTCAAAACCAAACTTTTTACCAACTTCACTCAATGGTTCAGTCTGTGACAAATTGATTTGTTTTAATCAAAGATCCTGATCCACTTGGTTCAACTGGCCGATTCAAACGTTCAGTTTCTTCTCAACTTTCAGTTTCTTTCTGACATTCACTTTGGGTTGTCAGACAAATTTGGACTATCGGAGGTTTTTCCTGCTCTCCCTTTCTCAGATTTCTTCTTTCAAACCAATATCACAAGACATTGTTGGAGTCTCTCTCCAATCTTCATTAGATATATGAAGGCACCTAGTCTCTTTACAACAATTACAGTTACATATTTTTCCTGATCACTTTGATGGTTTATCACCCTGACCTTCTGACCAGCTCTGAACTCTGTAGGTTTCTTGCCTCATGGATCATGTATCCTCTTCAATCTCATTTTCCTCTGACTTTGCTATTGACAACAGGTTTAAGAAAACTAAACCTTGTACTAGCGGCATGTTTAAACCCTAATACAGATGAGAAACCTGCTGTGGACTATGGGCTTATTCTGCAAGAGAACAAAAAAATGTTTTTGCCTGTCAAAGAGAAACATACCAATTACTGCCAAGCTTGTCACTAATATTTCTGCAAAGACCTGTTCCCAATCTGTACACTTCTTTCTGTAGCACCATTTGATGTTGGATGATAGGATACTTGTGTGTGTCTGACTCCATCCTTACCCAGAAGCGTTTCATGCTATAGGCCATTATTTAACACCAGCACCTCTGATAAGCAGTTGGTTTGCCATTTATCGGTTCAGACCTCAGCAATTCTGGCACTTAGATATTGGGCACAGATTCAACATAGTTACAGTGAGTGGATCAATCAACCAAAACAAGGTAATCTTTCAAGAGAAGTTGTCATGTGCTCATTCCTATGGAATTTTATGCTTGACCATTAAATGAAAGGAGCCTTGATTGGATCATTTCTCATTCTACGACACACTTCACATCTTTCCACCAAGTCTTCAATATCCCTGTCTATCTTTAGATACCAAACACAGCTTCTTGCTACTGTTTTCAAGAGGACTATTCTAATATGCTGTTAATGAAGTTCCTCTTACAGTCTCTCTCCAAACCTTGGTAAAATATAATGGTATTCGTCCATCTCAGGAGACAATGGACTGTGGCCAGACTATTCAACATGATTGGTTTTAGCTGTAGAGGCCAATTTGTGAGTGGCATTTCTTTCTGCAGCTAGCATAGATGAACAGCATTGGCCCAAGATTGACTTACGTTTTCTCCTTCTGCTACCATCTAGTCATTTCTTTCGACTTCTGCTTTTCTACATCCTTCCTACCTGCTTGCCTCCAGGCACTCCAAGCAGCAGCAAGAACTTTCCATGCATAGACTTCGATTCCTGTCACCTTGAAGTCACGTTTGCAGACATCCATCCTAATACTGCAGATATGGGTGATCTTTTGGTTTCGTGTCGATAGCAACCTACAGCATGTCTTTGCAATGTGGCTATCATCCATTCAGCTCAAATGACTCAGTCAACAGAGTCACTATTGACTCAATAAGGTAAACAGGCTGGGGCTCCCTGCACATTGGTGTACTTCCATATTGGGACTGTGTCTTACCAGGAGATGCCCAATTTTTGTTGTGCCAGTGGAGGTAGAAGCTGCTCAGTCACTTTTCCTGGTTGGCGTAAATTGGCCATGTCTCACTCTTGTAAAGGAGAGTGCTGAGAATACAAACCTAGTAAAAAGGGAGCTTTGTATTTTTGGTTAACTTGCCCTTGGCTTCTTAACTTCGACATAAAGTTGGCAATCCTGATGCTGATTGCAACATCAAGGGACAGGTCTCTGGTAACTGTCAATCCAAGGTATATGAGGCTGTCGACGACTCCAGAGTGAAGTTGTTGATGTTGATGGCAGGTGGACTGTCTACATCCTGGTCCATCTTCCTGACACTGATTGTCAGTTCAAACTCCGTGCAGGCTTGGGGGAACTGATCCAAAAGCTGCTGCGAATGAGATTCAGTCTGGGATACCAGAGCAACATCAGCAACAAACAACAGCTCAGGGATTAGGACATTACACACTTTAGTCTATGCAGTCACACCAAGTTGAACACCTTGTCATCGGTTCTGACATGCAGGTAAACACCCTCATTTCAGTCACTGAAAGCATACAATAGCATCATGGAGAAAAATACGCCAGAGAGAATTGGTGCCGGGACATAGCCCTAATTTACCCCACTACTGATCTTGAAAGCCTCTGATGAAACTACACATGTTCTCATGGAACAAATAAATTAAGTCCAGGAGACCAGGCGCGCAGTCTATTTTCCACAGCAGTTTGAAGAGTCTGCCTCTTGACAAGGTTGAAGGTCTTGGTAAGGTCTATGAAGGCAATGAAGAGCGATCCACACAGTTCGCTGCATTCTTGTTACTGCCAAAGTGAGAAAATCATGTCAACTGTCGGGTACCAGCTCTGAAGCCACACTGAGACTCAGGGTAGATGTGTGATGCCAAGGTCTGTAATCTGGCCAGAGCAATACGAGCAAAGACCTTTCTCACAATACTTAACAAGGAGATACCTGTGGAAAAATGATTCTTAAACCCCAGAAGAGAAAGCTTTGATTTGCACTCAGTTCATTTATGTGTGTGAAATGATCCTGCAATTTCCCATTAGCACACTCTTTAGGCTTCCCATTCATTACATAATTGAGCATTTTATTGAGCAGCATTTCCTTGTGAATCTCTTCATTGATTTCTCGGGAAGACAGTGGCATACCCTTTGTAATTCACAGCGAATTCAGTGGCGCAAAGCAAATCCATCTTCACAGGAAATCGCAATAGAACACCAACATTTGAATGATACTCTAACTTCAGATTTTTAATATCAGGCCGTGGCTGATTTTATCATTTGGATCTCCTTGCTCAAAGAACACTTTGCGCTCTCATCGCACTTTCTCAATGTCAAAGGTACTGTTACCGATCACTACTGTTAACAACTTAGTTCAACCATAATTTCTTAAATCAGTTTCTTTCCACCAAGAAGGCTTTGTTCCCTCCAATTACTACCAATAACAAGTAATAGGATGCATCATCATATTCCACACTAACATTATTCCAATATTTGGTCAAATTACTGTTATTAGAATAGCTATTCAGTTTCACATCAATTTTGCATGAGGGAATATCACTTAGGAACTCCTTGTACTCTCCTCTCATGATAACAAATATTCCTGCAGCTGTATCAATGACGAAACTAAGTTGTGAAATGCAGACTTTGATTTCTACTGTGGATAATGGAATTATATCTTCAGCCCTTTTACTCTCATCTTTCATGTGCTGTTTTTCTTCCTCTGGCTACAGCTCTTGATCTTTCTGCTCAAATATATCATCTTCTGTTTCCATATCTATCAGATGTACAGTTGTGGATTCCCAGACATCTGAACTAGCTTTAGATGACCTCAACCTGGTGCACAGCTGTGACCTGGAGCTTTCCCATGATCTGGAATGTGACCGTTCTCTCGATTCCTGCATAGCTATCTAAACATGGCCAACTTTCCCACAAACAAGCACTCGAGTAGAAATGAGGGCATTTAAATAGTTAAAGAGCTACCATGGCAATAGTTTCATCTAAGTTTCCGACAGAGACCATGAATTCAGCTGCTATGGCCTGGTTCCCATTGAAATCTAGTGGATCTCCCCATGCTGGGCCAAGAAAATATTTCCCTTATGATCTGCAGCTATCTCGTTCTGCCATCTTCATGGTTGTGATTTCATTGCAGCTCCCCTTCCACAATACCTTATTGCCTTTGCTTACAAGCTTGGCCTGGATTTTATTGTTCTTTAAGCTTCCTACAAATGTGTCTCTAAGCCTGATTTTTAAACTTGCATCAGCCCCACAATGACAGGACAGTTTCTTTATTTTGAGACTGTAATCTGTAACATTCTCCCTTGGCACTGCTTCCTTTGCCACATTGCAACTTTTAATGCAGTTTCATTCTTAGTCATTCTGAGTACAGAATCACATTAATTTCAGAATGGTCTGTGGCACTGGGGTCTCTTAGGCAACACGCCACCTTAAAAGGATCTGGCCCTATCATGATGAGAATATAATTTACATTATCCTTATCTCCTATTTTACTTGTGAAAGGCCTCTTCACAGGCCAGTGTCCCTTCACCAAATTCCCTTTATTTACAAACTCAATTCCACTCCGAAGAGTGCTTCAGGTACAAAGTCAGAAGCCCTGACACTCCTCAATATATGTATACAGATCAAGCAGACAATCATTACCTCAATCAGGGAGCTCACACTCCAAGAGACAACATCATGGGCCTCGTTGAAGTCATTACAACTTGCTTTCAGCCAAATGTTAATCTTCATTTTAAATTGCATCAATCCTCATTGAATTCCCCTACTTTCCCCATCTATATCTTGAGGACATTTTTTTTCCATTTCATACCGCGCTGATTCACTGGAGCAATGTTTCATAAGAACATATGAAACAGGAGCAGGAGTAGGCCATCTAGCCCTTTGAGCCTGCCCCGCCATTCAATAAGATCATGGCTGATCTGTCATGGCTCACTTCCACATTCCCGCCCTCTCCCCACAACCCTTAATCCCCTCTCTTATCAAAAACCCATCAACCCGCATCTTAAAAATATTTAGCGAGGTAGCCTCCACCACTTCAACGGGCAGAGAATTCCAGAGATTCACCACCCTTTGAGTGAAGAAGTTCTTCCTCAACTCCGTTCTAAACCGCCCCCCCTTTATCTTGAGGCTGTGCCCCCTAGTCCTACTGTCCTTTCTGAGCGGGAAGAGTCTCTCCACCTCTATCCTATCCATCCCATTCATCATCTTATACGTCTCAATGAGATCTCCCCTCATTCTTCTAAACTCTAACGAGTACAAGCCCAGTTTATTCAGCCTCTCCTCATAGCTCAACCCCTTCAACTCCGGCATCAGCCTAGTAAACCTCCTCTGCACTCCCTCCAAGGCCAAAATATCCTTGCGTAAGTACGGCGACCAAAACTGCACACAGTACTCCAGCTGCGGCCTCACCAATGCCCTACACAGCCGCAGCAAGACCTCCCTACTTTTATATTCAATCCCCCTCGCTATGAAGGCCAGCATCCCATTAGCCTTCCTGACCACCTGCTGCACCTGCAAGCTGGGTTTTCGCGACTCATGCACAAGGACCCCGAGGTCCCTCTGCACTGTCGCCTGCTGCAGTTTTTCGCCACGTAAGTAATAATCCTTCCTACCATTATTCTTACCAAAGTGGACCACCTCGCACTTGCCAACATTAAATTCCATTTGCCAATTCCTGGCCCATTCGCCCAGCCTATCTAGATCCTTCTGTAGACTCTCCACACCCTCCGCGCAATTTGCCGTTCCACCAATCTTGGTGTCATCAGCAAATTTCGACACCACACACTCGGTTCCCTCCTCCAGATCATCTATATAAATGGTAAATAGCTGAGGCCCCAGCACCGACCCCTGGGGCACTCCACTAGTCACCATCCGCCAATCCGAATAACACCCATTGACCCCCACTCTCTGCCTCCTATTTGACAACCAGTCCTCTATTCACGCTAACACCCTACCCCCAACTCCATGTCCCCTGACCTTCTGCAATAACCTCTTGTGAGGTACCTTGTCGAACGCCTTCTGAAAATCAAGAAAGACCACATCCACCGGCTCTCCTCTATCCACCGCCCTAGACACATCCTCATAGAACTCCAGTAAATTTGTCAGACACGACTTCCCCTTAACAAAACCGTGCTGCGTCTGCTCTATCAAGCAATTCCCCTCAAGATGCCTCGCTATTTCCTCCTTGATGACGGATTCTAACATTTTACCTACAACAGACGTTAAACTAACCAGCCTATAATTCCCTGCCTTTTGCCTGGCACCCTTCTTAAACAACGGCGTAACATTAGCCGTTTTCCAATCTTCCGGCACTTCCCCGGAATCCAGCGACATTTGGAAAATAAATCATGTTGGCACAGTGGTTAGCACTGCTGCCTCACAGTGCCAGGGACCCAGATTCAATTCCTGGCTTGGGCCACTGTCAGTGTGGTGTCTGCACATTCTCCCTGTGTCTGTGTAGATTCCCGTCAGGTGCTCTAGTTTCCTCCCGCAGTCCAAAAGACATGCTAGTTAGGTGCACTGGCCGTGCTAAATTCTCCCTTAGTGTACCCGAACAGGCAGTGACTACGGGATTTACTCAGTAACTTCATTGCAGCGTTAATGTAAGCCTACTTGTGACACTAAAACAAACTTTAAACCTTCCTCAAAATAAACCTTGGGAGTTTTCAAAAATGTGCCACAATGTTCCACAGTCTTAAACTTCTCAAATGAAATAATTCTATCTTAATATTGTCATTAGCTTCCTGTTGTGCACTGCACTGAGGAAAGATTAAAAACGGGGGCCCTGGATTTTTGTGGTGGACAGCAGTACTGGGAGTTGGGAATTTTCCCAACCTCACCATCCTGTCTCCAACCTGGAAGAGGTCGCCATTTTCCTGTCCGAGAGGTGGGCATGGGCTGGAGAAAGAGCCGTGGCCTCTGGAGGCAGGATCATAGGGAAATAGGATACAGGAACATAAGAGCAGGCATAGGCCATTGTCCCATCAAGCCTGCTCCACTATTCCATGAGATCATTAACCTCAAAACCATGCTCTTGTCCCATCCCACGTCAGTTGATGTCATTAGCATCCTTCTGGATATTATCAACTTCTGTCTTGAACATGTTCAATGATTGAGCTTCCTGTGGGGTAGAGAATTCCAAAAATTCACTACCTTCTGAGTGAGAAATCCCTCATTATCTCACTTTCATCTGAAACTGTCTCATCAGTTCTAGACTCACCAGCCTGGGAATAATCTTGTCGACATCTACCCTGTCATGCCCTAGAAATTTTGTAAGTTTGAATGAGATCACCTCTTAACCTTAAAACTCTGGAAAGCGCAGCCACAGTTTCATCAATCACTCCGCATAAAACAATCCTGTCATGCCAGGGTGAACCTCCCTTTGTGGTAAGTATATCCTTCCTTAGATAAGGACACCAAAACTATACAGAATAGCTCTTTACAGTGGGCCTGCAGACAGAGGCAGCCCAATGCTGATGTGAGGCCTGACTTTGTGGAAGCAAATATTGATGACTTCAAACAATAAAGAAAGTCACAGTTCACACCCTCACTCATCAGGTGTAACTCTGGAGGGGTTCCCAATAGTAGTCGCTTCCATGAAAACCACAGGGATCTGAATTGGACACCTTCAAAACAGTGACACCAACTTTAAATACCAGGCAGCTGGGGCTCACAACCACCACCCCCCAACACACACACACACACACACACACACACACACACACACACACACACACACACACACACACACACACACACACACACACACACACACACCCCCTTCCAGTGCCAGTGAAAATAGTCAGTGCCGGAAACAAAGGTGGGATTTCTGGATCCATAAGGTGTATGGATACTAACAGGCCAGAATTTTACTGCCCCCGTCTGCCATAGGAATCGAAGCGGACGAGGGGTGGACCATTGCAAGGTCCATTAACCTCGGGCAGGATTTTACAGCCTCACCCATCCCGATACTGTAAAATCCCACTCTTAGAATCCCTACAGTGCAGAAGGAGGCCATTCAGCCTATCGAACCTGCATCAGTAACAATCTTACCAAGACCCTATCCCTATAACCCAACGCATTTACCCTACTAATCCCCCTAACACTAAGGGGCAATTTAACATGGCCAATCAATCTAACCTGCACATCTTTGAAGTGTGGAAGGAAATCCATACAGACACAGGGAGAACATGCAATCTCCACAAAGATAGTGACCCAAGGCCACGATTGCACCCAGGTCCCTGGCACTGTGAGGCAGCAGTGCTAACCATGTGCCAGCGTGCCACCCCAAATTGAACTAACCTTATTTACATCTCCCCAACAGAGAGGACAGTAAAGAGGATGACATAACATATTGCTCAGATTCTGCAATATACAACATTTTTCATTTACTACATAACATTTTTGTGGGAGAACTTGAGCTTGTTTCCAGAAGATATTTTGCAAACCTATGTCTTTATTACATATTTACATAAAATGACAATCGAGACCTTAAGAGCACTGGCAGTACTTTCCTATCCCAATCTGTCTTTTTATATTTATGATGGATATTTTGCCTTGATATTTTTAAATCTGTCCCAAATATAGAAACAAAGTGAAACACATCAACAAAAATATGAGAACAGGAGAACTACTCTCCTACATAGTTTGGTCAATGTGCATTAATCCAGTTAGATCCCAGGAGGAATTTTGGAAGCTCAGGGAAAACATGCTGGTTCTTGGGCAAAAGCACCAAATTATGACATGGCATTACAGGTTTACAGCTTGTGATAGCTCTAACGCACTGAGTAATTTCAACCTTATGTGCCAGCGCAACAAAACCCCAAAGTGACTGCTTTGAGGATTAAATAACAACAATGACTTAAATATTATAGCTTTTTCCTAACGTGGCTGAGTGTTAATAACGGATTTCCTCTAAACCTTCAAAGCAGCCATACCTAAATTGTACCAGTCAGTTTGCATGATAATATCTCATATCTGACTTCAATCTAAGTTGTGAATCTTACAAAATACTTAAACTGATCCAAGATCTCAGGAGAATTTCACTGGTTCACTCAGTGTCGAGAGACTAGACTCTTGAACTGTTCTCTGGTAATGGAGCCCTGTCGAACATACTAAAGTCACGTTAAACAGTTTCCGAACCAAATTGCAAAATACTTATATGACTAATACAATAATGAGGGATTTTTACTTTTCCTGTGGAAAGTTATCCATTCTTGACTGGAAAGTCTTTTTTTTAATCTGCAGTTTCAAATAACTTTTGTCAACAGCATTTAATTTCTTAACTTTTCCACATCTCTCTATGAAAGGATAGAAAATATCTCCGAATGCAATATTTACTTAATTCTCTCTCTTTTAATCTGTAAAATAAAAAAACAGTGTAATGAATTTGACTTACTGGGCACATAAAGGGGGGGGGGAAAACAGATAAATGAGTAAAAGCAAATTACTGCTGATGCTGGAATCTGAAACCAAAAGAGAAAATGCTGGAAAATCTCAGCAGGTCTGATAGCATCTATAAGGAGAAAAAAAAGCCAACATTTTGAATCCAGGTGACCCTTTGACAAAGCTGCTTTGACATAGGGTCATCTGGACTTGAAACATTGGCTCTTTTCTCTCCTTACCGATGCTGTCAGACCTGCTGAGGTAAATGAATATATTGTTCTAAGTATAATGCACTGTACTTGATGTAAATGTACATATACCCATACATATTCCAAAAAAATGTTTTGTTTGTTGCATTTCTGAAATTACACCAAAAAGAGAAATAATATGGTAACTGAAGCATTTCTGTAAATGCTTTATTCAGAAAAACAAAAAATTGTGCAACATATATCAGAAATTTTAGATGGATTCCGCTTGAGTGATACTGAGAAAGGTACAAAGTTTCTCATACATTCAGAGCGTCTTTTCAGATAACAATAGTTTTGCTCAGCTGTAGAGGGGATTAAGGACCAAAATAAGCCATTTTTAGGTTTAAACATAATCAAAAAAGGCGGAGCCCCTCCCAATGTTTGCAATGTTACACTGCCACTTTTTTAAACGTATGGGTCCAGATCTTCCAGTCCATGTCAGAAGCACTGTTTTCAACACTGAAGGCAGCCTACTTACCTGGATAGTTATTTTCTGGCCAAACTTCCGATGCAAGAATCCACAAAGAGACTTGCGAACAGGAATAGCATAGGCATAGCCCTTTCATGACATCAACTGCCCCATATTCAGTTAGTGTGTAAAGGTTCAAAAGTTTTTAATATGTTAGTGAATGGATGAGTAAGCAAACTAATGGTTAACTGAGTCAATGGATAGGTTTGTGAAATGGGCGAGTGGGGTGAGTCAATGGGTAGGTTTGTAACAGGTGGCAAGTGGGTGAGGTGGTGATCTGTGCATCAGGATTTCTACAGGGTCCCGATGCACAACAGTTGCATTACATCTGGTTTTCAAGAATCTGAAAATCAGAAGATTCAGGCATGAACAATCTGTTGCAGGGACTGGTTTGGAATAGGATGCACCTGTTTAAGTGGAGGTGGACAAAATTTGTCTAGCCACCTCATCTGAATGGTTGTGGCGCAGTTTCCTGTGCTTTCAGAGCTAGTGGTCTCCTCTTTTGAATGCTTCCAGCGATCTCTAAACATGGTTGGAGGCACCAGGAACTTTACTTGAAACCATGTGGTACTGACAGCTCACTGTTTCTTAAAGGCAGGTTGCTTCTCAAAGGGAAAATGGAAAAACAAGATTGCTACAATGGAAATTCTTGCAACTGCACCATGGTACGGAGCCTAACAGATGTGGCACTGGAGGCATTGATGGTGTAGGTGGATAGGAGAGAGCTTGTAGTCTCATTGGGAAGGGGGCAGGAGACCCTCAAGGACAGCTCTCAGCATTGGAGTTGGACTAGGTCCTCAGCCTCCTGTCAATGTCAAGGAGCAAGGAGAAGTGTGGCTCCTACCTGCAGGAGATATCATGCTGAGCATGCCTTATCCACAGCTTCTGCTCCATCTTTCTGTTATGATATAGAGCCAGACACTGCTTCTCTCTATTTCCACCTGCATATACTCATTTCACTGAAGGATGCCATGCAACCCAGAAGCTTCCAACCAGGGAAGCAAATTACTTTTGTGGCCTGTGCCTATTTCATATGAAATTATGGTCAATATGATCAATCAATATTTTGGAAATGCAAAACAGAGAGTTCAAATAAAGGAAAAAAGGAAATAAAAACAGGATGTAAAAACCTCTTGCCGCCAATTTTCTTAATTCTCACTGACTTCAATGTGTAAAATAAACAGGAATATTTAATTAGGTTGGCTTATGATGTAGCAAGGCAGCAAAAGCAGAAAACCAGGGAAAACTGATTAGTGACATCCAGAAATACTGATGTTAGTTAATACACAAAAGTCTGAGAGCATGTACCGACCAACTCAAGAACAACTGCTTTCCTGCTGCCACCAGACTTATGAATGGACCTACCTTACATTAAGCTGATCTTTCTCTTCACCCTACCTGTAAATGCAAAACTACATTCTGTACCTTCGCCTTTCCTTCTCCTCTATGTACTCAATGTTTTGTCTGTATAGTGCGCAAGAAGTAATACTTTTCACTGTATCCCAATACATCTGACAATAATAAATCAAATATATTTGGAAAATAGAAAGTCACCTCTGAACTAGTTTTCTCAACATTGTTGAAATAACCAGGACTCACTCTATCCTTAAGTTTATTTGATGCACTCTCTCAGCTCCTGGAACCAACATACTCTACCGTGTTTTGAATGATTTGAGTCTCAAAGTCTCCAATCCAAAATTGGCAGATGGGTCAACAAGACATAGTGCAGGACTCACCCTCGGAATGACTGAGAGCTGTGCAAGTCTTGCCAGTCCAACTTCTTTATAAAATAACATGTGTTCAGTATCCAGTCTAGATCAGCCTATGGTAAGGTTTCAATTCGCATTTACACTCACACTGTTTAAATATGTTATACGGATACACAATGTGTGTTTTTTTTTGTTTATAAATTTGGGTTAACTATTCCAATAGTAAGAAAAATAGCCATTGAAGCCAGGGAACCTGTGGACGTGGTGTATCTGGATTTCCAGAAAGTATTCAAAAGGTGCCACACAAAAGGCTGCTGCATAAAATATAGGTGCATGGCATAATGAGTAATGTATTAGCATGGATAGAGGATTGGTTAACTAACAGAAAGAAAAGTGTGGGGATAAATGGGTGTTTATCTGGTTGGCGGTCAGTAACTAATGCTGTGCCTCAGGGATCAGTGCTGGGATCACAATTGTTTACAATTACATAGATGATTTGGAGTTGGGGACCAAGTATAGTGTGTCAAAGTTCGCAGATGACACTAAGAGGAGTTGTACAGCAAAGTGTGCAGAAGACATTGAAAGTTTGCAGAGGGATATTGATAGTTTAAGTGAATGGGCAACAGTCTGACAGTTGCAGTACAATGTTGGTAAATGTGAGGTCATTCATTTTGGTAGAAATAACAGCAAAATGGATTATTAAAATGGTAAAAAAAATTGCAGCATGCTACTGTGCAGAGGGACCTGTGTGTCCTTGTGCATGAATCATAAAAAGTTGATTTGCAGGTGCAGCAGTTAATTAAGATGACAAATGGAATTTTGTCCTTCGTTGCTAGAGGGATGGAGTTTAAAAACGGAGGTTATGTTGCTGCTGTATAAGGTGCTGGTGAGGCCACACCTGGGGTACTGTGTATGGTTTTAGCCTCCTTACTTGAGCAAGAATGTACTGGCACTGGAGTGGGTGCAGAGGAGATTCACTGAGTTGATTCTGGAGTTGAGAGGGTTGGCTGATGAGGAGAGACTGAGTAGATTCGAACTATACTCATTGGAATTTAGAAGAATGAGAGGGCATATTATAGAAACATATAAAATTATGAAGGGGATAAGATTGAAACAGTGAGATTGTTTCCACTGGTGGGTCAAACGAGAACTAGGGCGCATAGTCTCAAATTAAGGGGGAGCATATTTAGAACTGAGTTGAGGAGGAACTTCTTCACCCAAAGGGTTGTGAATCTGTGGAATTCCCCACCCAGTGAAGCAGTTGAGGCTACCTTGTTGAATGCTTTTAAGGCAAGGATAGGTAAATTTTTGAACAGTAAAGGAATAAAGGTTATGGTGAGTGGGCGGGCAAGTGGAGATGAGTCCACAAAAAAAAAAATCAGCCATGATCTTATAAAATGATGGAGAAGGCTTAAAGGGCCAGATGGCCTACTCCTCCTCCTAGTTCTTATTCTTCGTTCTTACGTTGTCAGAAAAAATTGAGAAAGAGAAAAAAATTATTCTTCACCATTCTTTCTCATCAGGATAATCCAATTAAATTAAATTAGCTGTTTGGAATTCCTTTGTGTGCAGCTCAGCAAGAATTACCATAAACTATCTGTATTGCTCTGGGTGATAGAAATCAGGCAAACCCCTGGTTGCTAGCCAGTGACTTTAGTGGGAAATATGTGGACATCAGATGAAGCCATTGTCAGATTTGGCTGTAATGTACTCCACACTCACATACAATGATAGCATTCACTATCCAGGTTCACATGAAAAGAGGGCCATCAAAAGGAGATGCAGAAAGGCAACCAGGGGAATCCTACACTAACCTGAGTCATTACACTTTCAATAGTCCTAGGCTGCAACCAGAGAAATAATTTGCATTTATATAGTATGACCTTATAGTTTTCCAAGGTTAAGCGTCATCACAGTCATTACAAAATATGGCAACCAATTAGCATATAGTAAGATCCCACAAACAGCAATGAGACAAATTACTGGATAATCTTTCATTTTAAGGTAAGCAATAAATCTTAGAGGACATCAGGAGGGCTCTTTTGCTCTTCCTCAAAGGGCTTGATAGCAATATTTTATATCTCTGCCAGAGAGGACAGATAGAGCACATTGTTTCAATGTCTCCCTGGAAGGCAGCACATCGAAGAGTGCAGTACTCTCTCAGTAGTGCACTAACTGTCAGCTGAGTTTCTATGGCTTGAACCCATGACCTTCTACCTCACAGGTGATATGCTAGTGTTTAGCCAAAGCTGACGGAAAATTCAACTCAAAAAGAATAAAATTCACTAATTTGATCCACAAATACAAAATATTCTCTGAGCCAGTTGTGATTAATTTACTAAGAAGACCGAACTGTTGGTGCAGAACGCAACACCAGCATTCAACTGGAAAAGTGTCCTCAAAGTTAACTATGTAAATGCAGCTGAGATCTTGGAGAAAATGTGAAAATAAAACACCACCTATGTCCCAAACATCTCAATTCTTTCCAGATTTTCTAACAGTTGTAATTTTAAAAAGTCTATCTGCTTTATCATTTTAAAAAAATCTTTTGTAACTTAATAGCATCCAATGGGGTATAGAAAACAATCCACTTGGAGAGAAAAAAATTGATCAAATAAGCCATAAAATCTAATTATGCACAGAAAGGTACTGGATTTCTGTATCTTGATCTTGCACACAGTTTATTGTACTGTATTGCACTCGCTATTTCATGGATTTCAATCTTCTATTACAGCTGCAATGGAGCGACAAGAGTTCTGATGAAATACAAGTCACGTTTTCGTGAGACTATGGCCAATCAGTTACATTGTAATCAACACTACCATCTCGGTGATATTTTATGGTATTATAATATGCTTGCTTGTTGATTAACAGCCACAAATGTGATTTATGACTGAAAACACTGAGAACTGACAGCTTTTACCTCATCATTCGGGGATTTGGTAGCTTGCATGAATATTATTGATTGTCCTTTCTTTGTCTATTGAGGTGAAGCAGTAATGTAGAACTGCAGGACTGTTTTATACATAAACTACAGGGAGGAAAAGATCATGGATAGTTGTATCACTGCTAGACCTCAGGGAGTCCAACTGAAGCAATTCCATATGAAAATAAATTGCAATAGCTCCTTACAAATTCTGTGTTCAAATCATCCTGCGGCCGCACTCCTCCTTACCTCTGTAACGTCCTCCAGCCTTAAACCTTCACATATCTGTGTGCCTCAAATCTGGTTTGAAGTGGGTAACCTCCACTCCTTTTATTCAATGGCTATATCATTGGCTGCTTTGATCCTAAACTCTGAAATTCCCTTCCTGAACTCCAAAGATGTGTGGATTAGGTTGACTGACCACGCTAAATTCCCCCTCAGTGTCCTAGGATGTGTTGGTTAGAGGGATTAACAGGGTAAGCATATGGGATTGCAAGGATAGGGCCTGGGTGGGATTGTTGTTGGTGTAGATTCGATGGGCTGAATGGCCTCCTTCTGCACTGTAGGATTCTCTGATTCTATGATTCTAAACCTCTATCTCTCCTCCTTTTGAGATGTTCCTTACTCTTCTTGGGGTGTTCCATATCTTTTGGTCCAAACTTTTGGTCATCTGTTAGAAATTAGGTTTGGATGTTAATTAAGGTCCACCCAGCGTGTAACACGTCTGCCAGTTGGGTCTGTGTGTGGATGGGCCTGGAACACATTGAATGCTGCATGCCTTTGATATGAGAGGAGGCAGCACTGTGAAGGCTGCCTGGAGTTTTCAGGGAGGCTGAGGGTGCTGAAAACCAAGGATTATATTGCTGTCCAGATCAGTCATCAGTTCAGGAGGCCAAGAAAGATGGGAGATCAAATTTGGTGGGCTAAGGGCCCCTGTTTCTCAGATAAGTGCCTATCTGTGCTGGTGCAGGAGGGTACCCAGCAACGGGAAGAGAAGGCCGTTCTGTCTAAGGTGACCTGGATCAAGTTGGCTGCTGAGCTCAGTGGGCACAAGGTTGTGTGCCACACTAGCTGCAAAGTCACAACACGTTCAACAATCTTTTACGGTCAGCAAGGGTAATAGCGTCTTCAACACCCCTTCTACCTTGGCCTCCTTGTTGGTTCTGTACCAACTGAGCCCATGCTTCTCCTCTCACAGGTCTCTCCTTGGGACGCTGCCTGTGTTCACCTTGCCTCCTCTTCCTCATCACAGGAAGTCCCACCGGCTGAAGAGGATCCCCATTGGAGCAGATGCACAGGACCAGTGCCTTGCAAATGATGGCTCACCGTGCTCCAATCCTGAGGAAAACCTCCCAGGGAAGTCCTGAAATGCTGAAAGTTACACTTCATATGCTAAACAATAACTAGGAAACTCAAGCTAAATTCTACAGTCACACAGCTACAAACTCTACCACAGAGAAGCTGCCATTGCTCTGAGGGCCTTTTCTCCTGCTCTTGGATGAGGAAATTTAAAAGCTTAATGGGTGCCCATCCATTTTGCCTGTGCAATGAGCAGAATTTGCACGGGCAGTGTGGAATCCCTGTCAATTGGACTCTTAATGCCCTTAAAAGGTCCTTTGATAGTTGGCAAGCATGCATCCAATTTGTGCACATGCCCATTTGTTTCAAAATCATGAGCATGCACAACGACATGAGGAAAACACTTATGCAGTTTTACACATTTCCAGCCACTTAAAATTCTGACCTAGAGTCTTGACATTTAGCTTGGAATAAAGTAAGGTTCATTTGTTAGTCACAAGTAGGCTTTCATTACACTCCAATGAAGTTACTGTGAAAATCCTCTAGTCACCACACTCCGGCGCCTGTTCAGGCACACTGAGGGAAAATTTAGCATGGCCAATGCACCTAACCAACACGTCTTTCAGAATGTGGGAGGAATCTGGAGCACCCAGAGCAAACCCACGCAGGCACGGGGAGAATGAGCAGACACCACAAAGTTAGTGACCCAAGATGGATCCCTGGCACTGTGCGCAGCAGTGCTAACCACTGTGCCACCATGCTGCCCTATACAGGGTCAGTCTGATGATATAGGCTGTGTTTTACTAGAAACAAGTAACTATGTATTTTGACACATGACAATTGCCCAAATGCAGAGGAATCAAAAATACAGGAGACGCGCATGGCAGGAAATACCTCTGCAAAATGGGAAAGTAACTGGGTAGATTTCTAAGTAAACAGCTCGATTAAAAAGTTGTGTTTGAATTGCCTTCTTGAAGTCAGGGTAAGGGACATCATGAAGAGGGTTCAAAGCATTGTGTGGCAGCAAGGAAAAGAGCAAAAATTTATGATCTAACTCACAGCGGACAACAGAGAGAGGAAGTAGGTTGAGAGCCTGCACAGAATTGGGGAGGAAATTGAAAAGCAGAACTCAAAAGATTATAAACCCTGGATTACTTGCCATGCTACATGTATGGGAGACTACAGATAGGAAAATATGTAGATTCATGCATGGCCAAAGATATAGTGCATGAATGAGTGCTTCAGATATCCAGGGATATGGGAACCAGTTCTGGGACAGGATGAATCTGCTCAAAATGGGCAGGTTGCACCTGAACAGAGCTGCAGCCAATACCTTTATAGACAGGTTAACTAATGCCGTAAGAAAGGGTTTAAACTAAGTGGGCAGGGCTAGGTATCTAGATGGAATATTAAACAGTCGCAATAAAGCCATACAGAAGACTGGGAGAAATAGTCAAAAATCAGAAATCATATCCAATTAGATGGATTACAGAAATTACAAAGTTTAAATTAGTCTTGGAGTGCATTTGTGTAAATGCATGAAGGAAGATTATTAAGACTGGTAAACTTCAAGCACAAATAGGTAAGTGGGAATATATGTAGTGTCAATAATTGGGACTTGGATCAAAAAAAATGGGAGCATGGGATGCTTAAGCTTTATTATACAATGTCAGAAGGATAAAACGTACAGTATCTATCTTGTATTCTTAACATTCAGGGCAAGTATGATGTAACATGGATTAACATGAATATAATCTGGTATGTATTAGCAAGGCAATTGTAGTCAAACAAACTACATTACATGATAAATGGCAAACGTAAGCAAAGGACTGTACTTCTAACAGTGCAGTACCCCCTCAATACAGTACAGGAGTGTCAGCTTAATTTTTGTGTTTAAGTCCTGGAGTGGGCCTTGGACCCTCAATCTTGAGGATTTTGGGACATATCAAGGTAAAAATAAAGGCAGTTCTATAAACGCTTGCAGTATTTAAAGGGGATAAGTTGCTCAGTCTCAACTGGATGCAACTTAGGGTTTAAGGAAATAAAGGGAGAAAGTTCCGAGGTACTGGCCACAATCTTCCATTTCCTCTTTAGATACAGGGTTGATGTCACAAGACTGAAGAGATTTCAGTTGTTACAGCCCTGTTCTAAAAAGCAGAACTGTATAATATCAGTGGTGAAAATGCATTTAGAACCATTGATTCAGGAGAAAATTAACTTTCTGGCGAGTTTTTGATGGGTTAACAGAGAGAGTGATGAAGGCAGTGAAACTGATATTCTACATGTGTACTTCCAAAAGAAGTTTGATAAAGTTCCACAGGTAAGGCTTATTAGCAAATTTGAACCCAAGGGATAAAAGGGGCAATAGCCACATGGATACAAGTTTGGGTAGAAAAGAGATAGTTGTGGAGAATCACTGTTTTTCAGATGGTATTAGGGTCCAGTATTAGGACCATTGTTAATTTTAATAAAGACTTGAGGATACAGGGCAAAATTTCAAAATTTGCAGATGACGTCAAACTTGGAAGTTTAGTATTCAGTGAAGAAAACACAAATAGACTTCAAGTGCATGTAGGCAGGTTGATAGAATGGGCAGTTGTGTGATCAGATCATAGAACCCTATAGTGCAGAAAGAGGCCCTTTGGCCCATCGAGTCTGCACCGAACACAATCCCACCCAGGCCCTACCCCCATATCCCTACATTTTATACCCACTAATCCCCCTAATCTATGCAAAGCTGGATACTAAGGGGCAATTCCTTAGCATGGCCAATCGACCTAACCAGCACACCTTTGGATGTAATGTGGTGATACACTTTGATAGGAAGAATGAGGAGGAGCCATATATATGATAAATTGTACAATTTTATAGGAGATGCAAGGACAGAGAGAGCTGCATTGATCACAGGTCTTTGAAGGTGGCAGAATAGACCAACAAAGCAGTTAATGTGGGCTTTTACTTTGCTTCTATTTCAGTTAATATGGAATCCTGTGCTTCATACAATAGGAGGTATAGAGTACAAAAGCCAGGAAGTTATTCAAAATTTATATAAATATTAGTCTGGCCACAGCTGGAATACTCAGCCCAATTCAGTGCAGCCCACTTTAGGAAGAATGTGAAGACAAGGGAAAGGGCACAGGACAGATTTATTGGAATTATAAGGGATTACAGTCATGTGAAAAGGATGGAGAAACTGAGGTTGTTCTCCTTAGATTAGAGATAAGGATTGTATTCAAAAAAGCATTCAAAGTCATGAAGGGTTTAGTTTGAATAAATAAAGAAAAACTTGTTCCAGTGTCTGAAGGGTTGATGAGATTTAAAGTGATTAAAAAAAGAAAATGAGGAAAAACCTTTTTTTGCGCAACAAGTGGTTCAGTTTTGGAATATACTGCCTGATAGGGTGGTGGCCATCAATTAAATGGTAGCTTTAAAAAGAAAACTGGAGAAATACCTGAGGAGAAAAAAAATCTGCATAGAGAGACAAGTGGAGAGAGCAATGGAGTGGGACTAACTAATGGACTGATCATCAAAAGAGTTAGTAGAAACTTAATTTTAAGTTTATTAGTGTCACAAGGAGGCTTACATTAACTCTGCAAAGAAGTTATTGTGAAATCCCTTAGTTGCCACACTCCGGTGCCTGTTTGAGAACACTGAGGGAGAAGTTAGCATGGCCAATGCAAAATTGTCATTTGGATTGTGGGAGGAAACTGGAGCACCCAGAGGAAATCCACGCAGACAAGGACAGAATGTGCAGAGACCTCACAAACAATGGGCCAAACCAGGAATCAAATCTGGGTCCCTGGCATTGTGAGGCAGGATAGATCAAATGGCCTCTTTCTGTTCTGTACTGATCTATGATTCTATGTGCATTATCCACTTTCCAGAGGCTGCCTGATTATCACTTTCAAGGATCATTCACGTATTTTTGAAGAGTCATGGCGTAGCACACTCCATTTGCCTGGGAGGCCATTGTATTCATTACTGCATCATTGTGATTCCCTACAATCCTAAAGGTGATGTGACTTTGTCCTGTCAATGAAAGCAATCTGGAAGGAGGCAACATCAATTAGCCAGAGGTGCAGTGCATTGTCTTTTTTCCCCCAATCACCTTATAGTTTCTCCCATGCCTTAAAGGCCAAAACATACAACCTTAAGCAATATTAAATGATAAAAACATAGCTGCTTTGAGGTTAATTGCATGTTTGCAGATCTCAGGAATATTATGGTTCATTGTGGATGATTAATGGGGGTGGGGGGGAGGGGGGAGGAGAGGGGGGGGGAGAGAGAGAGAGAGAGAGAGAGAGAGGCACACAGAGGAGGAGGGAAATATGTGTAGAATAAAAGCAGCCAGAGTTCCCTGTCGCTCTTGATCAAGACCTAGCAACATTTGCAGGAAGGTACACCAATCTAGACATCTGGCAAGAATAGGATCAAACTCAAATGTGGTGCACCCATATTCAAAAAGCCTATCAGCATTGAGGTTAGGTTTCTGGAATGCTGCTGGGATAGTTTCCTGGAACAGTGTGTGTTGGAGCCGACGAGGGAGCGAGCTATCTTGGATCTGGTGCTATGTAATGAGACGGGCAGAATTAGGGAACTTGCGGTGAAGGATCCTCTTGGGGAGAGTGATCATTGTATGGTGGAGTTTCTGGTGCAGGTGGAGGAGGACAAAGTGGGTTCCCGGACACACGTCCTTTGTTTGAACAGAGGGGAGTACGGTAGGATGAGAGAAGAATTGGCGAATGTGGACTGGGGGAGCGCGTTGGAAGGTAGGTCTGCTGAGGAGCAGTGGAGGATCTTTAAGGAGATCTTTCTTGGTGCTCAGCGGAAATTTATTCCGATGGTCAAAAAGGACCGTAGGAGGAGAGGTAATAAGCCGTGGATAACGAAGGAGGTGAAGGAAAGTGTTAAATTAAAAGCGGAGGCGTTTAGAGTAGCTAAGAGTAGTGGGCGAGAAGAGGATTGGGAGAAGTTTAAATGTCAACAAAGATTGACAAAGAAGTTGATAAAGAAGGGTAGGAGAAACTATGAAGCTGGGCTAGCGCTTAATATAAAAAAGGATAGCAAGAGTTTTTATAAGTATATAAAAAGGAAGAGGCTGGCTAGGGTGAATGTTGGCCCCTTAGAGGATGAGAAGGGGGACTTAGTGGTAGGGGATGGGGAAATGGCTGAGGTCCTGAATAACTTTTTTGTTTCGGTCTTCACGGAGGAGGACGTGAATAATTTGCCGGATGTTAGAGATGGAAAGGCGGTAGGACTGGAGGGTCTCGATGACATTACTGTTACTAGAGAGGTGGTGCTCGACAGACTGGAGGGGCTGATTGTGGACAAGTCCCCAGGACCGGATGGAATGCATCCGAGGGTCCTGAAAGAAATGGCGGAGGTGATAGTGGATGCCTTGGTGGTTATTTTCCAGACGTCGCTGGATTCCGGGGAAGTGCCGGAAGATTGGAAAACGGCTAATGTTACGTCATTGTTTAAGAAGGGTGCCAGGCAAAAGGCGGGGAATTATAGGCCTGTTAGTTTAACGTCTGTTGTAGGCAAAATGTTAGAATCCGTCATCAAGGAGGAAATTGCGAGGCATCTTGAGGGGAACTGCTTGATAGAGCAGATGCAGCACGGTTTCGTTAAAGGGAAGTCGTGTCTGACAAATTTACTGGAATTCTATGAGGATGTGTCTAGGGCGGTGGATAGAGAGCCGGTGGATATGGTCTTTCTGGATTTTCAGAAGGCGTTTGACAAGGTACCTCACAAGAGGTTATTGCAGAAGGTAAGGGGGCATGGAGTTGGGGGTAGGATGTTAGCGTGGATAGGGGACTGGTTGTCAAATAGGAGGCAGAGAGTGGGGGTCAATGGGTGCTATTCGGATTGGCGGATGGTGACTAGTGGAGTGCCCCAGGGGTCGGTGCTGGAGCCTCAGCTATCTACCATTTATATAGATGATCTGGAGGAGGGAACCGAGTGTAGGGTGTCGAAATTTGCTGATGACACCAAAATTGGTGGAAAGGCAAATTGTGCGGAGGGTGGGGAGAGTCTACAGAAGGATCTAGATAGGCTGGGCGAATGGGCCAGGAAATGGCAAATGGAATTTAATGTTGGCAAGTGCGAGGTGGTCCACTTTGGTAGGAATAATGGTAGGAAGGATTATTACTTACGTGGAGAAAAACTGCAGCAGGCGACGGTGCAGAGGGACCTCGGGGTCCTTGTGCATGAGTCACAAAAACCCTGCCTGCAGGTGCAGCAGGTGGTCAGGAAGGCTAATGGGATGCTGGCCTTCATCGCGAGGGGGATTGAATATAAAAGTAGGGAGGTCTTGCTGCGGCTGTATAGGGCATTGGTGAGGCCGCAGCTGGAGTACTGTGTGCAGTTTTGGGCGTCGTACGTACGCAAGGATATTTTGGCCTTGGAGGGAGTGCAGAGGAGGTTTACTAGGCTGATGCCGGAGTTGAGGGGGTTGATCTATGAGGAGAGGCTGAATAAATTAGGCTTGTACTCGTTAGAGTTTAGAAGAATGAGGGGAGATCTCACTGAGACGTATAAGATGATGAATGGGATGGATAGGATAGAGGTGGAGAGACTCTTCCTGCTCAGAAAGGATAGTAGCACAGCCTCAAGATAAAGGGGGCGCGGTTTAGAACGGAGTTGAGGAGGAACTTCTTCACTCAAAGGGTGGTGAATCTCTGGAATTCTCTGCCCGTTGAAGTGGTGGAGGCTACCTCGCTAAATATTTTTAAGACGCGGGTTGATGGGTTTTTGATAAGAGAGGGGATTAAGGGTTATGGGGAGAGGGCGGGAATGTGGAACTGAGCCAGGACAGATCAGCCATGATCTTATTGAATGGCAGGGCAGGCTCGAAGGGCTAGTTGGCCTACTCCTGCTCCTATTTCTTATGTTCTTATGTTCTTACCCACGAAGAAAGGTACTGAAGTGAAGTGTCTGTAACTGATTCCTGTGGCATTATAACCCAATCATCAATAGTGCCCCAGGGAAAGAAACTGAACGGATTAAAAAGTATCTTCTGGAAAAACAGAACACTATTTATTTCTCTGGCAAGTGTGGTGATTCCCATTTGCCAACCTGGGCTGCATCTTTGCGGGGAGCAATGATCAGAGAAGCCAGAAAGCCAGCTGCCTGTGATGTTCTTGGCCACAGATAGTATATGATGCCAGGGTATTGGAAGAGTGCAGAAACTTAACACCCTGACAAATGCAGGTCTGCGCTATCTCAAGCTGCTTTCACATTGGCCTGAGACGGTGTGTCTCTTTCAACCAACAGCAACTCTAATGTAAACTTGTCAGATTGTGGAGATTGGCTAAGCTTTTTTAGTTTTCCTTTTATTTTCTGTGGCTCAGCTGCAGACAGGAACCAGAGCCCATGGTGAGATGGAAAGAACGCATAGAGCTTCCTCAAACTAAAGTACATAAACAGCATGGAAAATGTAGCAGAACCCCCGCTTGTAGACAACTGATTACCTGATGGTTCACTCAAAGGGTAACCAGCCATTTCTGTTTTAAACAATATGATAAGAAAGTAATCCAGTTTGGAGGAGTATTCGAGACAGCAGAATTGCTCAACATTTGACACAACGCAAGTCAGGCTCTGGGTCAGTTTAAGGTTTAAGATGTTTTGTTTCATATGTGGGGTTGTCAGCTCTGGTTTTGATTACATAACATTCTGAGCGCTGACATCTGTAAATCAATGCATTTCCTCAAACTGCATGTGGGATCCATGTAGTTGAGCATCTTTGCTGGTAGTTTCATGCCAACAGCTATTATTCAAGAATGTCCAAGAAACAGGAGGACATCCATCAGCGAGCGAAGAAGCCAAGCCAAGCGTGGGGAAGGGGGTCAAGAAGTAGTGGCGGGCTTTGCAGTTGGAACCGGAGGCAAAAGAAACTTCAGTTCCACCAGTAACAAACAGCAACTCAAAGCAATTGTAGCAATGGCTAATAATAACACTCAATCTCAGAGCCTGCAAAATGGACACCGCTACAGGGGGGAAAGAAGCAACCTGGAACAGGTTCAAGTGGCAAAGTCTCTGTGATCAACCAATCTCAACATTTAAGAAGAGGATGAGGTGCGTACAGTACAAACTAGCATGCCACAAAGCCAGTGCCTTCACTCATGCCTACAACAGTGACTTTCTGTGCAATATTTACATTAAGATCAGTAAATCACATATGAGACAGCGCTAAATGAGACAGTGAATGCTTGCTGAACACCATCTGAAACAATGGGAGAATCCAAAAATTTATGTAAGTAGATTTATGTAACGCCCTGAC
The DNA here is from genome assembly GCF_965287045.1 of Carcharhinus amblyrhynchos. Taxonomy (NCBI): domain Eukaryota; kingdom Metazoa; phylum Chordata; class Chondrichthyes; order Carcharhiniformes; family Carcharhinidae; genus Carcharhinus; species Carcharhinus amblyrhynchos. Next base: position 46,368,791 of record NC_137336.1, read on the forward strand.
ATCCTATAACTCTGTCTGATATTTATCCTGAAGCTATAACCAGGATAATCCTTAATTGCACAGGAATTGTTGAATCTCCCCTGTCAATGCCACTTCTAAAAAGCTTGATTGCTCTCCCTACTTCCATGAACTGAAGTTTGGTCTCAGTTCTGAGTTGCCATCTTCAGAACAGACTTCTGGCCTTTCGAACAGCACAGCTGGAGAATTCCGCCAATATTTCCAAAGGGACAGACATAAAAATGCAGCCAGAGAGACTAACACAAGAGGCAATCAAAGGAAAGTTATTCAAAAATGACAACTAGTACTGCTCCTAAATACTAAGGAGCCAATATTTCAACAGTCTCTGTACTATTGTAAATCATGGGATAATGCTCAATAAAAGAGGGAGAGAGTTGGAACGCCAATTTGCTGTTACTTTCATGCATCTCAAACATTTCTGTGGATTGAGGTCGAACAAACTCCCTCACTGGACAAGTAAGCTTCACTGTAACATACAAACACATAAGTTCTGCATTCTCATGCTTCTTGTATCTTTAGCCCTATTTATGTCAACTTTTCAATGTTGATCGTCAATTTGCATGTGGGATCCATGTAGTTGAGCATCTTTGCTGGCAGCTTCATGCCAACAGCTATTATTCAAGAATGTCCAAGAAACAGGAGGCCATCCATGAGAAAGAGAAGAAGCCAAGCCAAGCGTGGGGAAGGGGGTAACCAGAAGTGATGGTGAGCTTCGCAGATGGGAACAGAAGGCTAAAAACCACAAACTCTATATGAACACAGGTTTAAAGCTGCAGTCAGAAATCAATATTCAGCATTTTCTCACTCAGTCACGACCGGTTTTGTTTCTCTTCTAGTTTTAATCCTCCTAATTTGCGTTGTTCTCACAATTCAGAATTCTTTGCCTTTAGCACCATTAATGGCATTAAGAGGTTTCCCTTATTTCAGGTTTTTAAGGAGAAGGGAGAACATCATAAAAAGACACTTGCCAAGTCAAGCTGCACTGTCCAAATACTACACGTGCAGACAGAAGTAAGTGCATTTTGCTTTGACAGATATACATATAGATTGCACTACGAAACTGTGGACTGGATTTTTCCAAAACCGGGTGATTGCACTGCTGGGATTGAAAGCAGATTCTATCCCTGCACAGGTGGGACCCAAGTGAGATTTTAACAGTAGCAACCAAATATGAGGGCACCACTGTGACCTGCCTTTGAGAACTGACAGCCTAACCAGGGGGTAGATAATCCAGCAGCAAAACCAAGAGAGGTGGCACGTGCATGGTGAGCCACACCCAAAGCCAGGAAAATCCCATGTCGGGGCCAGTGAGCAAGCCCCAGCAATTAGAGGGGTAAACACTTCCAAGATGGTACCAAGACACAGGAGCAGTCATTGCCGCTCAAGGGCTCCTCCATTCATCATGGGACACGATAAAGGAAGCTCACTGCGCCCCAACTCTCCACCACAACCCCCCACCCCACCAAGGATTTTCTGAGAGAGGCGGTACCAGTTTACCCTGCAGTTTCTGCACATGGCAGGGGCCAATCCTAATGCCGGTAAAATGCCAATGGAGGTATGAAATTGCCACTAATAACTCAATAAATGATTAGCCACCCAGCAACTGTCAGCAATCAGTCGCATCGCAGATGTTCCCACTGTTGAGAACAACGCAGTGGAATTTGTAGCTGTATTTTTTTTGAGTTGCACATGAACCGCAAAGGAAAACCAAAAACGTGAACTAAGAAAGGAAACTGACCCTGCCAGTTTCTGAGGAAACTAAAATTAGAGAGTATTCTGGGGACAGCTTGCAAGAAATTGTCACGCTCCAGCACCAACTTGAAGTCCTGTCCTCCAAACCTATGAAAGAACACAGAGCCCTCCAAGCTCAGTCATAGATAAGGATTCCAGTGGGGCAGTACAGGAGGCTAGATTTAATGGAGACAAACATATAGTTGCTGTCTCTTTTTTTCTTACTTGAAGATCAAATTAGTGGATCTACACCATCCAGAATGAGTCGAGATGGTTCTGCAGATGTATTTTCTTTTTGGTGAAGAATACCTCTCTGAAGCTTAAACTGGTTGTGCATGGATGTTGGCTAAGGATCAAGCTACATCCTGGAAGGAGAAGGGCTGAAATTCTTTGCCAGATAGGCAATGTTTCAAAGGAATTTGTGATCTACTTTGATGACCAAAATGCTCAGTAGACTGCCGAGCCAATATTTAATGTAGAATTTATAGTTAAAATAGACCACAATTTGTCTTTTAATCATGTTTAACTACAGTTGAATTTTTGTTCTGAAGAACAGGTAATTAACTAATTTAGTATTTAGCGATTGCATTCTTTGACTCTTTGATAATGAAATATTTTTTCTCTTTCAATCTGAGGAATCTTGTGGTTTCGTTCTTTCAGCAAATAACTGGAATTTCAGATTTTGTCTATTTAAAAAAAGTTGTCCAAGATCATGGCAGCAGGAAAATAGTGGACTCCCACCTAGTGCCTTCCACCAATTTATGAGACCTCCTGGCTCCCAACCAGTTTCTAGAGGCCTGTTAAAAGTCAGCCTGTAACCAGGAAGGTTGACTTCAAGAATAGGAACAAAGGTAAAAGTCTACAAAGGCCTTGGAAATCATTATGCTGGTCTGTTGTTCAAAAGCATTCCCAGACACAATGCATCTTGTTCTACATGGTTCTTTTTTTTTGTTCTGCACGAAAAAGATATGTCAGCAATTCTAGAGTGGCGCACCAGCCAAGATGTCCCTAACCATACTGGCTAGCAGAACTGTGCCCAGTAGCCTGCACGTTGTTGCTTCACAAGATCTCGGTCAGCACCTCACAAAAAACAGTGTTTTACCAATATGCATGTCAGGGTTGAAAAAGCTAGTGGTTTGATGCAGTCTGAAGCTTACCTCCACGTACCTCCTGTAACATGTACTTACTGAGATAGTGCTGCGCAGTCTTTTCAAACACCTCATGCATCATCACCTCCAAATTCAGCAACTATTAAATAGGGGTTTGGAGTCGGACAGAGAGAGAATATTTCCCTTTTTCTTCATGCTCTGCCTCTTTTATTTCAGCCCACATCCAACCCTTGTTGCCCCCGAGTTGTGCTGTCACTTTCCTGTAGCTCACTTTTAGAGGTAGGGTTTCCTTTTCATTTATATTTGCTTATCTTGGGTAATGCTTCACAGCATAGGCAAAGGTAGCATTTGAACATTTTTAAAAGGTTTTATTTCAGCACTCTCCTTTATTTGTCCCCATACTTCTCACTTCCATTTTACACACAAACATTTTCCACTTTCACCATCAGTCCTCACCCCACATTCGGCCACTTCTATACCACAGATCAAATAATTAACCTGTTAGCACTATTCAACTGTGAAAATAAGCAGGAAATACAAGGTGGGGATGGGTTGGTATAATGCAACGTACAGCAACGAACAAAGTCCTCCTTCTGATCCCAGATACTGCTATTTCGAACTGTGGGTTAAATAAGCATTGACTGGGGTGAGCAGTCATTAGATTAGTGAAGATGAGTGAACTGTTTAAACAATATACGGAAACTGTGTTTTACAGACCAGTATTGAGAACTGAATCGATATTTCTGTAAATTAGTGGATGTGAAACCATTAATCAAACATGCCCCAATATCAGTGGAATTTGAGACAAAGCTTTCATGAGGATAAATTTTGTTTTTTTTAAACAAATATGTTCCACTAATAGCCATTAGACATACCATGATCACAAAAGTCTTAAATGGGTGGAACTGTTATCGCTAATCAACTGTGGAATGCTGTCCACTGATAACCGCTAGAATATGTTATTAATCTGTACAGACACAAGGGCAACATTTAAATGTTAACAAATATACAAGCTTAAATGATAACACATGATGTCATGTATTAGAAAACAATCTGGATAAATATTAATCAATATAAATGCTTACACACATCTAAAAGAAAGCAAAGCACACGATAACATAGACTGCAACTCAAAGGCTTTCTGGAGGTGTAGCCAATGTGTCAATGTACAGTCAAGAGTGACGCCAAGGTATGGTGATGTTGGGTTGTAGATAAGCAGTCAGCCACACAACTATACATGAAATTCTTCCCTGGCCGAGTTATTCAAATAGAAAGCTGAAATGACAGTCCTGACTGCATTTGATCAAAGTCCCCACATTCTGAAATAGGTTTTCAGAGAGCATGCTTTCAGTGAGTATTTTCTCAATGCCCTGAAGTTCTTTAACCTGGAGAGCCAGGCCCAACATGTCAACGTGTCAGAGCGCCGTGACCTTGTGGGATGAAGGGCATTGGTAAATACGTTGAAGAGGCTCGACGTGAGGACTGATCCCTGTGGGAGTCCGTTTTGGAGGATATATGTGGGTGCCTGACTTGCTCTTCAAGGTACATAGGAAAGAGTTCCTCGCTGATCACAGAGTTGATTAGCTGTAGGATTTTCATGCAGCAGACGATTTTGGAATATTTCAACAACATGCCTGCCCGTCACACTGTCGTGGACACAAGATAAAAGAACAAAGACAGTTTCTGTCTTTAGGCCTTTATGGAAACTGGCCTCAATGCGGGAGGTCAGTGTCAGGATCTGCTCAGAGCAGTTGCAGCCTGTGTGGAAACCTGCTTGTTGAGGAGGGTTATTGCTGCTTCTAGGGTGGGACTCAACCTATTTAGCAGGAAGCACTGAGAACATAATATATGTTATTGAGAGCAAGGTGATGGAGCAGTAGCTACACTGGCCCTGCCCCTTAAGTGGTTTTCCTACCTCAGCAACAGGCACTACCTTGGATTGATGCCAGATGTTTGGAATGGCAGCAGAATGAGAGAAGGTGCTGTCTCACTAAAAGTTTATTTATTAGTGTCACAAGTAGGCTTACATCAACACTGCAATTAAGTTACTATGAAAATCCCCTAGTCGCCATACTCTGGCACCTGTTTGGGTACAATGAGGAAGAATATAGCATGACCATGCACCTAACCAGCACATCTTTCAGACCGTGGGAGGAAATCCATACAGGGAGAACTTGCAGACTCCACACAGCTGTGACCTAAACCGAGAATCAAACCTGGGTCCCTGGCACTGTGAGGCACCAGTGCTAACCACTGTGCCACCCCATTTCCCCTGCATGTTAAGGCTGGAGAAGTCTGTCTTCCCTGGAAAATCTCGAGAGACTGCGACAGTGCTGCAATTTACTGTTCGTTTTTTCTTCCCTGCTGACTAAAATCTTTGAATTTATAATGAGCTTTGAATCAACACTTTCAATGCTGTTTCTAGGCCCCTGGTCCAGTTGTTACTTCCAGGAGACATAGGAGTTTCCATACCTTTACATTTGGGTGCATGAAGTCAATGTTATCTGCTATTTCCCCCGCCATCTTAGAGGCTTTCCTTATCAAGGGACTCGGGAATGCTATTGCTACATGGGGGTCTCCATTTTCCCTGTATTTTTCCAGGAAGTATCATTCATTTTCTGAAGTCCAACAGGGTATGAAAGTTATTCTGAAACCCTGTTGTTGAGTCTGCTGTACAATCACATATATTTTTATAATATCATGTGGCCCCATTGGGTCTTAGGTCACTTGTTTTAAAGGTTGCCTTCACAAACTTGTCATATCATCTCTTATAGAAGTGATCTTAGTTCTGTTATCTTACCTTCATGCCATTATTAACACCTTTAGTTCTTAACATTGCCAATAACACTTCCTTTGTCTTAGGCCCTTAGTATCTTTTTCCAATCTTTCAGAGCTCATACCTATCACTGACTTCCTGTTTTGCTCCACTGATTTCACACCATCTTCAACATTGCAAAACCCATCACATTTCTCTCTCTCTAACTCTGAGGACGTGTAGCAACGTGAAATATTAAACTTTATTTACCTCTTCACAGATTCAGCCAGACCTGCTGAATGTTTCCAACATTTTCTGTTTTTATTTCAGATTTCCAGTAAGCAAGATTTTGCTTTTAACATGTACATTTTTAACTTCTGCATATCGTAACCAGTCATATAACCAAAAGGAAAATAAAGGCCAAATTAAGATTTATATTCATCTCTACTGTAAGCTTTTCTTTTGATAAGACTATTCCTGAGGAATTTACAATACACATGTATAGATATTGGAATTTGAAGCAAGTAAGCTTTGGATAAGCCAGAATTGCGTGACGATGGTATCCCTCTTTGGGACATTTTAATTGAGGTCAGAATAAAACCTGTGTTGCAGATGTTGTAAGAAGTCTCACAACACCAGGTTAGAGTCCATTGCAGATGTTTAGCAGTAAATGGAGGTCTAACAAAGCTCTCCTTTTCAACTTGCAGAACAATGGTGCTATGGATCTTAAAAAAGGGAGGTTATGGCCTAGTGGTATTATTGTTAGACTATTAATGCAGAAACTCAGCTAATGTTCTGGGGGACCCGGATTCGAATCCTGCCACGACAGATGTGGAATTTGAATTGAATTTTAAAAAAATCTGGAATTAAAAATCTATTGATGACCATGAAACTATTGTCAATTGTTGGAAAAACCCATCTGGTTCACTAATGTCCTTTAGGGAAGGAGATCTGCCCACCTTCAACAATCTTGCCTACATGTGACTCCAGAGCCACAATAATGTGGTTGACTCTCAACTGTCTTTCAAGGGCAATTAGGATGGGCAATAAATGCTAGCCAGCCAGCGATGCACATGTCCCATGAATAAATAAAAAGAAGCCTTTCTTTATGCTGATGGACACAAAGTGAAATGCTGAGGAAAGGGAGAATAAAACTTAAAATTAAGAAATTGGAATTGTGGAGCTAAAAAAAAATAGGTAAAACTCTAAATAGGTAGAGAGAGCTTGGATACTAAAAGTTCAAATAAGGAACCTCACAGAATAAACAATTCCCCATTTCACCATTATCAAATTCCTGGTCTGAAACAGAAACAACAAGGTCGAAGCGTCAATTAATTCCAGTCCCATCACATCACATACTATGTCAAGGCACTGCACAGATCTCTGGCTTTTTACACATATGATCTCATGGTTAGAGTTCCCCCACATACACTGCATCAAACAGTATACTATGCTCAGAAGCTTACTACACAATGGCTGTGCTGCTGATTCCACATCGCAATAACAGTTACTTTTCTTTTTAAACAGAATCAACAAATGTCATCTGCGGTAATCGAACAACTGTTAAATGTGGAAATAAAACCTCCTTACACATACATTATTTATCCCACCAGCAATTATAACTTTGCAGTCAAGCTCAGCAATCAACCATTACAGGGGAAGTTCCTTGATTCATTATTGCTCAGTCCTGAATCACAGAATCCCTATAGTAGAGAAAGAGGCCACATGGCCCATCGAGCTTGCATTGACAACAATCCCACCGAGGCCCTATCCTTGTAACCCCATACGTTTACCCTGCTAATCCTCCTGACACTACAGTCAATTTACCATGATCAATCAATTTAACCTGCACATCGTTGGACTGTGGGAGGAAATCAATGCACCCGGAGGAAACCCATGCAGACATGTGGAGAATGTGCAAACTCCACACACACAGTGACCCAAGGTCGGAATTGAAACTGGATCCCTGATGCTGTGAGGCAGCAGTGCTAAATAAAGTATTTGTGAACTTATCAAGCTCTGGTCCTTTGGCATTGCCAGGAAGGTACTATTTAGACTATAATGTGCATTGGAAGGAGGAGATATCTGGTAGAGCAGGAGGAGGAGTATTTCCAAGCAAGGATGAAACTACAGGCTTGCCTACAGAAGGCAGAGAGTGGTTGTGGATGGGTCTTTTTCTGCATGGAGGTCAGTCACCAGTGGAGTGCCCCAGGGATCTGTTCTGGGACCCTTGCTGTTTGTAATTTTCATAAATGACCTGGATGAGGAAGTGGAGGGATGGGTTGGTAAGTGTGCCGACGACACGAAGGTTGGTGGTGTTGTGAATAGTCTGGAGGGATGTCAGAAGTTGCAGCGACACACAGATATGATGCAAGACTGGGCGGAGAAGTGGCAGATGGACTTCAACATGGATAAATGTGTTGTGGTCCATTTTGGCAGGTCCAATGGGATGAAGGAGTATGATATCAAGGGTAAGACTCTTAGCAGTGTTGAGGAGCAGAAGGACCTTGGGGTCCAGGTCCATAGGACTCTTAAATCAGCCTCGCAGGTGGAAGAGGTGGTCAAGAAGGCACATGGTGTACTAGCCTTCATTAACCGAGGGATTGAGTTTGGGAGTTGGGAGATAATGCTGCAGCTTTATAAGACCCTTGTCAGACCCCACTTGGAGTACTGTGCGCAGTTCTGGTTGCCTCATTACAAGAAAGATGTGGAAGCTAATGAAAGGGTGCAGAGGAGATTTACATGAATGCTGCCTGGATTGGGTGGCATGCCTTATGAGGATAGGTTGAGGGAGCTCAGTCTTTTCTCCCTGGAGAGACGAAGGATGCGAAGTGACCTGATAGAGATTTATAACATGTTGAGAGGTATAGATTGGGTGGATTCTCAGAGGCTATTTCCCAGGGCTGAAATGGTCGCTGTGAGAGGACACAGGTTTAAGGTGCTGGGGAGTAGGTACAGAGGAGATGTCAGGGGTAAGTTTTTCACTTAGAGGGTGGTGGGTGAGTGGAATTGGCTGCCGTCGGTGATGGTGGAGACGAACTCGTTGGGATCTTTTAAGAGGCTTTTGGATGAGCACATGGGATTTAATGGGATTGAGGGTTATAGGTAGGCCTCGTAGGTAGGGATATGATCGGCGCAACTTGTGGGCCGAAGGGCCTGTTTGTGCTGCAGTGTTCTATGTTCTATGTTTTACTTCTATAAGAGATGATATGACAAGAACTCATACCTGGCAGGGTAGAGGCAATGATCAGGATGGCTGATGAGGTTAAACCAAGGCATCACCTGATGAAATTTTTCAAAGCCATCTTGGCCTTTGGGCTAAGATCAAACGTCAGACAGCACCCAGGATAGGGTGCAAATCCTCATCTTGGATTGTCTGCCCCTTCTGTGGGAACCAATTTGGGTTTTTATTTTGGATGGAATAGATTTTTTAAAGAAATATGGCAAGAGGTGAGAGGCAACAGAGAATCCTTGGGTAGTGTTAATAGAAATTGTTTTGAGATTGTAGTGGCAGTCATGTATAGGTAGCAATTGTGAAGTGACAGAACAGGGATTAAGGTAGACAAGCGTGTCATGAAGACAATCATTTAAAGTGGAGAATTTTAACTACAAGGTAGATTTGAGCAAGCTGGACATCGCTGACAAGGCGATTTGGAGTTTATCCCTAATTTCCCTTGAACTGAGTGGCTTGTTAAGCCATTTCAGGGGGCAGTTAAGAGTTAACCATATTGCTGTGGCTCTGGAGTCACATGTTGACCAGACCACATAAGGATGGCAGATTTCCTTCCCTAAAGGAGAACCAGATGGGTTTTTAACATAGATGATAGTTTCATTACTGAGGCTAGCTTTCAATTTTATTAATTGAAGAAAAGTTCCACAAGTAAAATGGTGGGATTTCAACCCCTGTTCCCCACTAAAGCCTAAAGTCTAATGACTTTAGATCAACTATAAAAATTCATTGGAAGTGTTCAAAAACACTTTAAATTGTTCTGATGCGTGTATCATGTACAACTTTTCTGTTTGCATATATATAGTCCTGTGTTTAGCTTCACCAGTTTAGTACCTCATTTCAACTGTCCCTGATGCAACTCCTGACATGCTTGCTTGCACTCCCCATTGGACCCCTGGACCTCTTCCTCAAGCTTTCGTTCCCCTCTAACCTTGAAAGTTTGTGAGTTTACTATCAAATAAATCGGTTGGACTTAAACCTGGTGTTGTCAGACTTCTAATTGTGTTTACCCCAGTCCAACGCCGGCATCTCCACATCACCTCTTCCTCTACATCATCCCTCAGTCAACATCACAAGATCATTTGGTCATTATCATATTGCTGTTTGTGGGAGCTTGCTGTGGACAAACTTCCTACTTTACAACAAAGGCAACATTTCAAAAATGCTTCATTGGCTGTTTTGAGACATCCAGTGGTTGTGAAAAATGCTTTGAGAAATCCTGATTATGAAAAATGCAATATAATTGCAAGTGATTCTTATAAAACAGGAATCCAGGTAGCGGAAAGGGTGAAGTTCTCCACTGATTGGAGTCATACCCAGCGTAAAGGCAGATGACTGTGGTTATTGGAGGTGATTGCAGCAGGCGACGGTGCAGAGGGACCTCGGGGTCCTTGTGCATGAGTCGCAAAAACCCAGCTTGCAGGTGCAGCAGGTGGTCAGGAAGGCGAATGGGATGCTGGCCTTCATAGCGAGGGGGATTGAATATAAAAGTAGGGAGGTCTTGCTGCAGCTGTATAGGGCATTGGTGAGGCCGCAGCTGGAGTACTGTGTGCAGTTTTGGGCGCTGCACTTACGCAAGGATATTTTGGCCTTGGAGGGAGTGCAGAGGAGGTTTACTAGGCTGATACCGGAGTTGAGGGGATTGAGCTATGAAGAGAGGCTAAATAAACTAGGCTCGTACTCGTTAGAGTTTAGAAGAATGAGGGGAGATCTCATTGAGACACTTAAGATGATGAATGGGATGGAAAGGATAGAGGTGGAGAGACTCTTCCTGCTCAGAAAGGACAGTAGGACTAGGGGGCACAGCCTCAAGATAAAGGGGGGGCAGTTTAGAATGGAGTTGAGGAGGAATTTCTTCACTCAAAGGGTGGTGAATCTCTGGAATTCTCTGCCCGTTGAAGTGGTGGAGGCTGCCTCGCTAAATATTTTTAAGACGCAGGTTGATGGGTTTTTGATAAGCGAGGGGATTAAGGGTTATGGGGAGAGGGCAGGAATGTTGAACTGAGCCAGGACAGATCAGCCATGATCTTATTGAATGGCGGGGCAGGCTCGAAGGGCTAGATGGCCTACTCCTGCTCCTATTTCTTATGTTCTTATGTGATTCATCTCAACCCAAAGACATTGCTGCTCATGTTTCTCAGAGTAGTGTTTGAGGCCCAACCAGTTTCAGCTGCTTTACCAATGATCAACCTTCTCTCAAAGGTGAAAAGTGGGGATGTTTTCTCATGCTTGCACAGTTCAATATCATTCTTCGCTCCCTAGATGCTGAAACCTCTGTGCTTGCATGAACCAAGACCTGGATAACATCCAACCAAGCGACTACCTCCAATAAGAGAAAGTAGAATCACCTTTCCTTGGCATTCAATGACATCACCATTGTCAAGTTCCCTTTCATGAACATCCTGGGTCTCGCCATTGACCAGAAACTCAGCTGGATTAGGCATAGACATACAGTAGATATAAGAGGTCAGAATTTGGGTATTCTGTGCCTCACCTCCTGACTCTCCAAAGCATGTCCACCATTGACAACTCAGGTGTGTGTTGGAATTCTCCGCTTGCCTAAATGAGTGCAGCTCCAACAACACTCAGGAAGATTAACACCAGCTAGGACAAAGGAGCACATTTGTTTTGCACCCTATCCATCACCTTCAGCATTCACTCCCTCAGCCACGGCTGCAGTGCATACCATCCAAAAGATGCACTGCTGCACCCAGCTCATCAAGGCTCCTTCAAAAGCACCTTCCAAACCTGCACCACAAGACAGCTCAAGCTCCTCTCAAAATCACACATCACACTGACATGGAAATTTGTCGCTGTTCCTTCATTGTCACTCAAAGGCCACTCTAACAACTTTACGAGAATGCTTTCGCCAAACACACGACTGCAGTCCGGGAAGATAGCTCACTGCCACTATCTTAAGGGAAATTATGGATGGACAATAAATCTGATTTTGCCAGAAATGACTTTTTTTTCGATGAATGAGTAAGAAAAGAGCTGTTAACATCTATCATTGCACTAATGCCACAAAGTAAATTGCAGACAAACTATCTGCCAGATCTGCCTTTAGGGCCTAAAAAAAAATGGATCTTTTGGGAGCAAGACATGGAAAGAAAACTAGCAGTATGCATTACTGTACCTGGCAGGAAAGGAATATAGCGCTGCTTGGGGTCTTTTTGGCCTCCTTCCACTGGGAACGTATCCAACAGCTGCATCTGTGGGACGCAATGAGTAAAATTAGAGAAAGTATCTCCGAATAGTCAAATCTAAAACACTTTGAATAAATGGAAAAACTATTTATTTAAAATATTTTTGTAGTTTTTCTACACGAACCACATGAATTTGCTCGCACTGCAACATGAGCAGATGTGCTGTTGAAGTCATTTTCTTTGCTGTAACTAGAACTTTCAATGGATCTGGCGATGATTTCATTCATTTTACAGTCTACACTATTAATGCTTTGCAGATTGCTACTTCAATCCATACTTTCATTCAGCCAAAACATCAGATACAGAATTCTTTCGATATAAACTGAGGTTTATATTGATCATTTTTAATCAAACACGGAGAATCAAATAGTTGATGAACTAATATATATGTACATATCCATAGAAATTTTGTGACTGTAAAGTCAGTTTCAATGAACAGTTACAATGAAGATAGTCACTGCAGATAAATCATTCAGAAGCAGAGAGACAGTGACAAGAAAAAACAACCAGGCCAATGAAAGGAATATAAAATTTTAATTTCCACTGTCAGGTGAAAACTGAATAGAACTGGATGCAAAATAAAATAGCTCAGATGTGCCACTCAATTCCTGCCCCAAAGCTAGTTTAACTCTGTTAGCTTCCAGCAGCTGACTCAGACAAGAGTCCCATTAACATATGTAAATCAGAGCCCTGCGATATAACATGGACCCGAATGGCATTCTCACACTGCAATAGGTAAGGCATCTGCTGTGTATAGTCCATCTGTAAACTCTACCAAGAACAAAGCAGTGGTATTAAAAGGTGAGTTTTGACCTGGGACCTTGAAAAACAAGTCTCTCCCCTCTGCTGCCCTGGACTCTGCCCAGTCCCCACCCTGCAATTTCCAAAATGCTGGTGGTTGGCCCCAGGACACCCAAGCTTCACCTTGGAGTTGACCAGCAGCCAGGCAAAGGGTTGTAAATGAGGACATCCAGTTAATAATCGGTGAGGCCTGCCAGAGGCTCCTGGGCTGCTGCCCGTGATTCCACTGGCTCCTGGCCCAGCAGTTAAAATCTCCCTTGGAGGGAGAATCTGAAGACAGAAGAAACAAAATAAAACCTGGAAAGATAAAAGAACATAAAATTGAAAAGCGAAATGGAAGGGGGGAAAAATGAACAGCTTACACTAACGGGTGCAATTAAAAACAGCATCATCTTTCTCATGTTGGGGTTATTCATTCAGGCCTCTTATTTGTCTTTGTTCCTGACTCCCTACAAATGCAGCTCCAATAAAGTTTTTTATTTCAACAGAGTAGTTCCAAAGGGCTTAGTGGGTATAAAAAAATTAGAAGGATTAAAATTTACCCATTACCGACTTACACTTGGCACTTAACCCCTCTACTTTCAAAGATATGCTTCAAAGAGTACCTTGAAATTGGACAGAAACTACACGCTAGGTTCAGCCAAGTAGCTTGCAGACAAAGCAATAGGGTGAATTTAGGTTTAGGAAAGTTGCGATGGAACTCCTGAAAGTGGAGCTGGATACCAGACGCCAGGATCCTCCAGCCACCATAAGCTTACCATGCACGAGTTACAGAAGTTGTCTTCATTTGAGGAAAGAACAATCCCATGACTGTTCACAGCAGTCCCAAAATACACTACTGTATCCTTTAAAGGTTTAAATGAATCATTATAACTGAATGCTACTTTTTACCATTGTCACTAACGGTTTCTGTTGAAACAAGAGGATAATTGTGTGGATCCGCTATTCCGTTACATGGCCACACAGTAAAATAGGTCTACTTCCAAAAAGCCTGCAGCGACAAAATAACGAGAGGCCAATAGTGAAAAACCTATTCCAAATAAAATAAGAGCATCTGCTTAAAATACTGCCGGTGTTTCTAATTATCAGATGCATGGACATGTGTTGAATGTTGACTGACAATTCAGAGCAGTGTTCAGAGCTGATGTCTGGCTTATAGTGAAGACATTTATTTCCTAGTCACAGATTTAAATATGTGGCAAAGATTTGGAGCATTACACAAACATAGTCTCACAAACCAGGAAGTGCAATTACATACATTATTTTCAACAATGATATGCAAACAAAATCTGGTCAATTTTGCATTTGTTTAATATTGCAAATTTAAAGAATCCGTTAAAAATAAAACCTGACCTTTTGCAAAGTTTCACTTATTCTAATTTTACTTCTTTAAATGGTGTTCCCACAAGCTCAGAGACAGATGGGCTCAAAATCAAGACTGTCTACTTTTTGTTGGTCAAAACAGATGGGAATTGGGAATGTGTTATCAAGAACTTGCAGTGTTGGCAATTTTATGTTCCTTTTGGTTAATATTGCTGGCATAAACATGCAAATAATATTATTTTTCCTGTCACATGAATAGTACATTAAATAAATTTCACCATTAGGACTGCTTTTGAGTATCAGTCACGAAGAATAATGGGCGGCATGGTGGCAAAGTGGTTTAGGACTGTTGCCTCATGGCGCCAGGGCTCCGGTTCAATGTCTGTGTGGATTTTGCACATTCTCCCCATGTCTGCGTGGGTTTCCTCCCACAGTCCAAAGATGCGTAGGTTAGGTTGATTGGCTGTGGTAAATTGACCCTTAGTATCAGGGTATTGGCAGGATAAAAAGCAGGGTTACGGGAACAGGGCCTGGGTGGTCAGTGCAGAGTCAATGGGCCAAATGGCCTCCTTCTGCACTGTAGGATTTTATGAATGAATGAATTAATTAATTTCATTTTTCTTTTGGCTTTAATGAGAATTTCTCTTTTATTGTTCCCTGACCTTTTGAATTTTAACTGGGGAACTACTCAGGAGATATTACCATGCCTGGCAGTACAGAGGAAAGAAATAAAATACAAACTGATGAAATAATACCATTACTGTTACACTTATCCGGATAACCATTTCTGCTGATATTAACTCAGCTTGTTTAAACCATCAGGTTTACATCCTCTCAGTCTAAACCCCAGGGGTGCCATCACTCAACTCAACCTACACTAAGATCATTCATGAGTTTTGTTTTCAAATGAGGAATTGATGACAATATTCCCTATGAAATTATCAAAAGACACATGCAAAAGTTACTTATATCCTAACACCAGTCTAACAGTTTTGGTTTTATACAAAAACAAAGCTCAATAGACAGATGTACTAAATGCTATGGTCCTGGAGTGCACTTAATAGAATGTTAAGTTTCAATCCTCATTCTTTGCTGAGTTAGCTTTCTCAGTTTGAGCAACTGAATGCTTGTAATCTTTTGCTTCAGTGCCTTCGTCAAGGCATTTGATATCTACACTTCACCAATTTGTGGAACTCGTTGCCCCATAGCACAGTGAATTCTGAATCATAGAATCCCTATAGTGCAGAAGAAGGCATTCGGCCCATTAAGCTTGCACACAAAAATCCCACCCAGGCCTTCTTCCAGTAACCCCATATATTTACCCTGCTAATCCCCCTGACATGAAGGAGCAATTTGGCATGGCCAATCAACCTAACCCGCACATCTTTGGATGGTGGGAGGAAACCAGAACTCCCAGAGGAGACCCATGCAGACACAGGAAGAACATGCAAATTCCACACAGACAGTGACCCAAGCCGCAATCAAACCCGGGTCCCTGGCGCTATGAGGCAGCAGTGCTAACCATTGTGCCACCATGCCGCCAGTTGTTAAATGGTTTCAAGAGGAAGGTAGATATACTTCTACTTCAAAAAAAGGGACAAGGGAATATGGAGAACAGGCGGAGAGGTGGATTTGAGACCAATGAGTGGGCAACCATGATCTGATTGAATGGCAGAGCAGGTTTGAAGAGCTGAAGTTGCCTCCTTCTGCTTCTAATTTCTATGTAGTTCCAAATAGAGATATGTATGCCCCCTACACACTTAAAAATGTGCTAAATTACACTCATATGTGCTGCTGAAACTTCTTACACCAAAGGGCAACTTATATACTAGTACGCCTCATTGTAACACAATTTTGGACTGAAATGCCTCACTAACCTAACGTACTGAAAGATAGCCGTGTTGCAAATCCTTTGATTTAAAGAAAGCCTTCAGTAAAGTGTTGGATGAAAAGCTACTGTGTAAAATCTCATCATGTGGGTTTTCTTATCCACTAGATAGGAAATAGGTTATAAAATGGTAGTTAGAGCAACAACTTCAACTGAAGCATCTCTGCAACAGGCCAAGCTTTAAGTGAACTCTGTAGAGCTGGGTGTGGGGGATCATCGATATTCTTCATTTCAACAAATTATATGGATAATGGAATTAATGGAACTATTCACCAGTTTATAGATAATGTAAAAAGAAATAAGAATTATGTGGATAAACAAAATGTGGGTCAAATTTAGACAACGGTCTGTTTTAGGCCCATGTACACAACACATGCCCTTTAATGTGAATAACTGCAATGTTAAATATTAGGGTTTGCAAAAGAATAAACATGATCATACAATGCAGAGATATCCATTAGCTGTTACCAAGTAGGGAGCAGTCCTGAAGTCTTAAGAAATTGTCAAGCTTTCAAGGTAGTTAGTTCCCTTGTAAAGGGATGGGAGGTGGATGATTGGAATATTTTGGTCCTAATTATTTCCACGTGTTTGTGAAATGTTAGCTAGGGTCTATCCTTCACCTCAATAACCCTCACTGTGGCAGCCCGCTATGCTGCACCCATAACACCACCTTCAAGACCAAACCTCTTGCAATCCCAGCTAATGCAGTAGTGTCAACGACAAAGGCTCTCAGCTGAAGATTCCAGTATTACAATGGAATCAACAGTCCAAGTTGTCCGGTTCCTAGGAATACTGATACTCCCAAGTTTTTTTTGGAGTTTATTTAGATGGCCACCCTGGAATTTCCCAGACCTAGCAATGAATTAGCTGCATCTTTGCATCTTTTTCACGTTCCCCCTAAGATAGTTGGTCGTTGAAGTGTGTGGCATTTGGCTTGTGTCAGATGGTGTTACCTGCACCTTTTATCTCTAGGGCAGATAGTTATGAGGATGTAATAAAAATTAAATGTAAATTTTGCCCTGGAAATAATGTTTCGGGTCAATATTTCTCCAACGCACTCTTTTGTTTCTCAGACATTATGGCCATGATTTTACCAGTTCACCCCACCCACGGATGGACGAAGTGAGCTGGTAAAATCACGTGAGAGCCAAGAAATCAGGATCATGCCCAATTTCTCGGCTCTCACGATCTTGCCAGCACCGGATCATTGGCTCAGTCAGCCTCTTGTCCATTTCCATGTGTTTAGCAAGCCCGGCACTCAATTGTCTGAGGTCACTACCTTTGTGGCCTCACCAAGAGGGGTTCTCTCCAGCAAGGAAAACACCTGCTCCCCATGAATGGGTGAACAGTCATGTTGCCCTCACTGGTAGAACTAGATGCTATTAAGGTGCCCTCCCAGGAGGTTGAGGGCAAGGAGGGGGAGTACCCATTCGTACTCTGGCAATGCCCACCAGGACCTGATGGGATGGCGTGACAACACTGCACACTCTGCAGCAGCGACCAGTGGAGGGAGGCGAGGGGACACTTGGCATATGATCATGGAGAAAGAGGGGAGGCACGATTGGTCTGGGCAGCAGGGACTATATTTTCAGGCAGTGTGGGGCTCACGATCGGCCGCGGCCCCCTGTGATTATGGTTATGGGGGGCGTGCGTTTGGGATTGTGGGGGGGGGGGGGTGCTTTTGGGAGGCTGTGTTGAGTCTTGTTGCAGCAGCAGAGGCCTGACAAATTGCTCTGTCAGCCCTCTGCTGCCTGTTCAAACTGGTGAATTAAGCCCCTCCCACTGCCTCCAGCAGTTGGAAACCATTTAGCTCATTTTTCCAAGAACTACGTGCATAAGATTGGGAATGAAAACTCACCCAAAAAAAAACTCTCCCATTTTGACACTAGCTGGGCGCTTAGAATTTTTCTTGTAAAATCCTTCCCTCAGTGCCTGGAGAATGCTGCTAGATCCTGCAAAGCAAGTCTTTGAGGCTGTGCTTATATGGTCAAAAGATCATTGGAAATATAATTTTAGGCTTAGAAATCATGGGTCCTGGTGTAATCTCAATAATTTTTTTTAAAATAATGTTCCCTCACTGAAAAACCTGGATATCTTATGAGTGATACCTTTATAAAAATCACTGCACTCCCATCATTCATAAAATATATTGTAATATAACTTAGAGTGCACGGCAAAGCAAATCAATGTAATCATGACCTATGAAATTGGATATTTATTGGTCACATCATAACTTTCTGTTCCATTTAGAAAGCAGCATATGTGGCGTCTCTCCATCTAATTTGTCAGAATTTAATTCTGAAGCCTTGAGTTGGATTTTCACTATTATATTGAACAGCTCAACTCAGGAAATTTCCCAACTTAACAGACAGCTCAATATTAAGGACCCCGTCAAAAGCACTTTTTCCCTCGAGGGAGATATGGGAGAGATCAAGTCAGGCTCGCAAACCCCAAAACAAAATTAGAAACAGCCAGTTTGGGAGTGCAGAGAATGCAGGCTCGCTACCCTCACTCTTTTCCTGAATCAGGAATCCCAGAATTGAGACCCACCCGCCATTTTTAAACACCTCCATAGCCAGCCCGACTCAATGAAATTGTGAATCTTCATACTTGGTTTATGTCAGATTGAAGGGTGTGTAATGTCTTGCAATTTGTATGTACACATAATATTATGTGCAATCATTATTTGTTTTACCTGCATCAACTAGTACAAGAGATACAAGATAGTAGTTGGGGGGAGGAAAGGAGGAAATTGGCACGAATGAAGATACAGAACAATGTACATGATTAGAGGCATTGTCAACACAACACAATTTATACTAGAGTGAGTTGATACCTGAAAAACATAAAATTCCAACAGTGCAGGAGCCATTTGGCATAACAATCCCACCCAGGCCCTACTCCTCTAACCCCACGCATTTACCCTTTCTTAATCCCCCTGATATTAAAGGGACAATTTAGCATAGCCAATCTTCCTAACCTGCACAGCTTTTGACTGTGAGAGGAAAATGGAGCACCTGGATGAAACCATGCAGGCACAGGAAGAATGTACAAAATCCACACAGTCACTTGAGGCCAGAATTGAACCCAGGTCCCTGGTGCTGTGAGGCAGCAGCGCAAACCACCGTGCCATGCTGTGGAGTTAACTTCTTTGGTGGTTTGGTAATCTTATGCATTACTGCTGCTCAGCTGTTTAACATGTGCAAAGTCCAACTAAAGCAGCATGTTTGACAGAAATTACATAGAATTATATTTTCATTGCTTTTTTTAGAAAAAGACTAGCAATTTCAGATCACGCTTTTTAAAAACTGCTGCTGTCACAATATAATTAGAAATGAACTTCTATCCTGACTGAAGGAGCTCAATTCAATAGTTACTGCATCAAGCAAAATGGCTGCCTCGTCTTTCTGGAAACATCAGAAATTAGCATAAATTTAACAGCTGTGCAAATCATGTTGTACCATTATTAATGTCAGTTTGCTATTTGGTCAAGTTTATTGGCAATACACCAATTAAAATATGAACTACAGCCAGACACTCATCCTGTTTGAGTGTTTTTGATAAGACCCATAATAAATACAAATCTATACGTTTAATCATATCCCTAAAATGTAGAACACCATGTAAACAATATATTGATCTTGAACAAATTTTCAAAAAAATTCAACTACCAGGTTCAACGAGTGAACTCATGAGAACTAGAAAACAGATTGTAAGTTTACAGTATTGCTATGAATGCTGTATAATTTTAAGTTGAAATGACGTATTATATATTCATACATACTTGTGTGTTAAGAAAGGTAAAATTGGTTTCAGTTTCATTTAGGTTTTGTATATGAACCTTGGTTCCTGGGAGTCTGCATGGGCTTGTCATGAAAAGCTTTCTGGTCTTTTGGGTTTTTTGCATTTTTTTTTAATGAGGTCTTACAACATGCGAAGTTAAAGAGATGGGTCAAAAAGGATTGAAAATTCAGTGATTCTAGAATCATAGCATCCCTAGAGTACAGGAGGAGGCCATTCGGCCTGTCAATTCTGCACTGATCATAATCCCACCCATGCCCTATTCCCGTAACCCCACATATTTACCCTGCTAATCCCAGTCACATGGATCAATTTAGCTCGATCTATCAACCTAACCCCCACATCTTTGGACTGTGGGAAGAAACCTATGAAGACACGGGAAGAATGTGTAAACTCACCACAGACAGTGACCCGAGGCCGGAATGGAACCTGGGTCCCTGAAGCAGTGAGGAAGCAGTGCTAATCATTGTGCCACCATGCTGCCCACTTAAACAGGAAGAAAATAATGGGAGTAAACAGACATAGGATCCTTTGTTGCTGTTACAGGTGATATTATAATGGGAAATAGGGAATGGCAGAGATATTAAACCAGTATTTTGTATCTCTGTTCACTGCTGACGACATAAAATCAAAATGAGGAAAGCAAACTAAGAGGTTGTTTTGCCATCCCACCCGCCACGGGAATTGTAATTTGGGGGGGGGGTGATTTGGGAAGTTGCAACAGTTTCACCGCTGTTCAAAAGCAGAGAATTTAAAGCCACTTTGCTTGGAATCAGTCATGGAGAAATTGCTGATATTCCATTATTAAAGAACACAGGACACTTAAAATATCATAAAATTATTAGGTAGAGTCAACATGGATTTATCAAAGGAAAATCATGTTTGACAAATCTATCAGAGTTTTTGAGCATGTAACTGGCAGGATGGATAGCAAGAGGGTGTATTATATTTGGATTTTCAAAAGGAATTAGAAAGCACCATATGAAAGGTTGTGACAGACGAGGCTGCAGATTACAGGGGAGCAGCTGACTTGCTCCACGCCAACCCATCTGGTAGCCATACAGCTGTGGATGGGCTGAAGTGCCTGCCAATGGGGCTCCCTCACTTCACTGGAGAGGGAGGAAGCCCTGACTTGGGTACTGCTGGCCAACTGGATTGACAGGCAGTGCCAAGAGCACAACAGTGGGCACTGCCAGGACTACAAGCAGTTCCAAGAAGAAGAATCCAATTATCCTGGGGCATGATACACCTGAGGAATTGCACAAGGGTTTGGGCAGCTTGTGGGGGTGGGGAGGGGAGCTGGAGTTTGGGAATAGCGTGAACAGAGCATTGGTTGAAGGACAGAAAATGGGGCATTCTTACACTGGTGGGTTGATAGTAGTGTGATGTCTCAAGGACAATGCTGGGACCTCAGTTTCTTACAAATCAATATTAAGGCCCAAGATGGCCAAATGAAATATATCCAAGTTTGTTGCTGATAAGAGGCTAGTAGGAAATGTAAGCTGTGAGGAGGACAAGGACCCAGATTTTCATCCCTGGGTCTGGTTTGCCAAGGAATCTGCATAGGGATAGAAACAGGTTGAGCAAAAGGGCAAGGTGGCAGATGGAATAGAATGTGGGGAAGTATGAGACCATTCACTTTGAGTTCCTGTGATTGGAGCTCTCATTTATATGGATGGTAACTGCCTCAGGCAGCAGTTTATTAGCACTCTCCCACAGGCTGCTGGTGAAGAGTTAGAAATATTATTGTTTTCCGTGAAAACCTGTTTCCTGTGAATGAATTTTTTTTAAAGGGAATGTTTGGTTTTGCAACGTTACTGATTTGGGAAACGGTGAAAGATTGACCCAGTTTGTACTCTGGTTGCTCGGCCTGTTCAGTCGGATGGTTTGAAGCGATAATGGAGTAGGCATGGATTGAGCTGCATCTGAAGCAAGTAATTTTACCCTGATGTTCTCTGTCATTTGATGCAGAATATCCTTGGTCTTTGTGACATTCCCCGTCAATTCTTTTGGGAAGTTCACTACACATTCCACAACATTACTTTGGTAGGAAGAGGACAGAATAAATATCATTTTTAGTGATTGGGAAACTATTAAACACTGGCATTCAGATGTATTTGGGTGTTTTTGTTTAAAAACACAAAGTTAACATGCAGACATAGCAATCAGGATGCAATTGTATTGCAATAGCATTTATTGCAATTGTATTTAAATGCAAATATTTCTCCTATCCTATGAGGAAAAATCAATGAGACTATCCCCTCTGGAGTTACAAGAATGGAAATATCTATTTGCAGCATACAAGACTCTGAGAGAACTTGACAAAGTTGTTGCTGAGAAGTTGTTTCCCCTGGGTACCCTTTCAGTAAAAAATAAAGAATCTTCTCTTATTTGGATCGAAAACAGTGGGTCGGATTTTCTGTTTTTTCCCGCCAGTATGATCTTCCATTTCCATTGGATGCAATTCCCACCCCCCACCCCCCGCCCCCGCCCCGTGGCAGGTTCCCCGGAGTCAGGACAACAAGCCGTGCAAAACGTCGTAGACATTGGGGGACTGGAAGTTGGAGGGCTGCCCAATATCCCAAAGCAGAAAAAGAAACATTTCCTTTTGAAGACACCACCTTGTCCTCAGCTCCTTACTATACTCCTTATACACCAATGACTGTGTGGCCAAATTCCCCCCCTACTCGATTTTCAAGTTTGCTGATGACACCACCGTAGCAGGTCAGATCTCAAGCAATGACGAGACAGAGTGCAGGAATGAGATAGAGAATCTATCGTGAACTAGTGTGACGGCAATAATCTCTTTCCCAATGTCAACAAAATGAAAGAGATTGTCATCAGTAAGAGTAGAGGAGAGCATGCCCCTGTCTACATCAATGGAGATGAAGTAGAAATGGTTGAGAGCTTCAAGTTTTTAGGTGTTCAGATCACCAACAACCTGTCCTGGTCCCCCAGTACTGACACTATAGGTAAGAAAACCACGAACACCTCTATTTTCTCAGGAGACTAAGGAAATTTGGCATGTCAGCTACAGCTCTCACCAACTTTTACAGATGCACCATAGAAAGTATTCTTTCTGGTTGTATCATAGCTTGGTATAGCTCCTGCTCTGCCCAAGACTGCAAGGAACTACAAAAGGTCATGAATGTAGTCCAATTCATCATGCAAACCAGCCTCCTATCCATTGACTCTGTCTACACGTCTCACTGCCTCGGCAAAGCAGCCAGCATAATTAAGGGCCCCTCGCACTTTCTTCCACCTTCTTCCATCGGGAAAAAGATACAAAAGTCTGAGGTCACGTACCAACCAACTCAAGAACAGCTCCTTTCCTACTGCCATCCAACTTCTGAATGGACCTACCTTGCATTAAGTTGACCTTTCTGCACACGCTAGGTATGACTGTTACACTACATTCTGCACTCTGTCCTTTTTTTCTCTTTGAATGGTGTGCTTTGTCTGCGTAGCATGCAAGAAACAATACTGTTCACTGGATTCAAATACACGTGACAATAATAAATCAAATCAAACAGAACAGTTGCCATGGTTGCGTCAGTGCATCACACGGGACATTACAAGCACTTTGGGATATAATACAAGTTTTCCCTTAATTTCCTTCTATTCCCTAATCTCATTTCTTGCTATGCATCTTTCCTTTTTGAGAAAGGAGTAGATATTAATATAGGACTTAGACACCTTACATGAGTAGCTTGTCTCAGGCAAGGTACTCCACTCTCCCAAGGGAAACATTACTGCAGCGCACAAACCCAAAGATAAATGAAATAAAGAATATTATGCTTTCCCCACTCCAATAATATCAGATGCTCGGAAGCTTTAATAAATGACATCAGTTCATATCAGCAACTGTATTATTATTCAGTCTACAGATTAAAGCTGAACAGAATGACAAATAGTGAGCCTAGGGAGTGCGCTCACACTTCGTGAAATCAATTCCCAGGAACAAGAAAATAATATTTTGTCGGATGGAATTAAGCCAGCACAAACAAACAGGAGAGGAAAAAGTAACATTACTTTTCTGTTTCTGAGACAGTAAATCTCTGTCTATTCTTTGCCCAATCCTAAGGTTAAACCAATAACAATAACTACACGGCACAGCTTAATTAGACTAAAAGCCTCTTTTAGCTCTTCACTAGAAGATCGTAGTACTGTTTTACTGGTAACAATGATCATATTTTTTGAACAGATTTGAACAATCAGTGCTTCTAACCTGTTCAATGATTTATTTACTGCCGGTAAATCAAACTAAAGTTTAGCCCTGGCCTCATCAAATGGTCACAAAGGGACAAAAAAAATGTTCCAGTAGAGATCACCAGGATTAAAATGATTATCAATTTTTCCTCAGAGTGGTGGTGGTCAGGTCAGTTTTAGTATCTCTGTGCTGCCCTGACGGTGATCTTCCTGACTGTTGCAGGTCAATCGCAGATAGATGTTACCAAACAGCAAATGGCAAATAATTCATTACCTGTTTCTGGCAGAAAAAATCTTTACTGGATTCTTAATAAAATAACATTGCACTGTCCTTTTGGATTCCTTATAATTGATGTCAATAGCATGTGTGAGATCTAGTCCATCAGTCAGTCACCATAAATTATACTCCATCGGTCTATCTGAAATCTAATCGGCACTCAATAAAAGGTTCAGAGAGCTGAGGTCAGTAGATGCAAATTAAATTCCATTGCTTTTACTTGAAGGATTGTTAGCTTCAAATTGAGTCTATATGACGGGAATCTCAATGTAATCTGCTCTTCTAATTTCTTCACTCCGTTATACTGAATACATACAATGGTAACTGCATCCTGTTAAGTAGACATTTTCGTTAATCAGATGGCTAACATAAAAGTTTAAGAAGATTTGTAATTTAAGCATAACCGGGTGCTCACAGCATATTTTAATAGATATTAATACAAAAGACCAAAGTATCAAAATTGTGAAAATCTATTGTGGTAAAAGGCTGACTACAAGGTGATATACAGCAGTGCACATGATAGGCATTCATTTCGCTTCACATTAGAAGATATAGTAGTACGCAACATTGTACCATGAAAGAAACCAGATTAATGGATTATTCTGAGCTTACACAGGCACAAATGATTTATGGCATGTGCCACAGGCTAAATTGGATCAAGTGAATGATGAAAATTATCTAATAAAACTGGAATGTCAAACAAGGAGAGAAATCAACCTCCGTACTTGTGCATCTCAGGATGTTTAGCAGAGGTCCATTTTCATTAAGCCAATTTCCTGTCAGACACACGTTGTACACTATGCATTATGGTCTGTGATTATTGACCTGAAAATGAAGTCAAAGCTTTTATCTTTGAAGAACATGTGCATTTCTGTCCATTTTGAGAAAGGTGAAACGGGACTGTTTTTGTAATTCCATCATTCCTCATTAATACAGTTAGAGATACATATTGTATCCATAGAATTATATTCTGAAATGATATATTTATCATACTAAGTGATATAAATACAATAAGGGTATAATCACTAGGAAAGCACAACCTTATCAGATAGATCAAATGGTAAAATAGTACTAAATATTTAAACGCTGTAATTGATTGAAGTTTCAAAAGATCATATTCAAATGATCTCCGAAACACCACTAATACAAGAAGTGCAGCACAGACAATGTCAATTTTTTTTGTTCAAAGCAGGCAATTAGCGTTATTAATTTTCAGCATTCAATAGTTTATTGCCTTGTTGGGTCAAATTTCTTCAAGCTGGGATGGTCTGAGCAGGAACAAGCTGCTTTTTCTCTGCAAGGCTAAGGAAAATGCTCAATCCCATTGTAGTATGAAACAAAATCTATACACAAATTCATTCCCCTTAGCAATAGGGAGAAAGGTATTTTATCTGTGTTACATACAAACTAGGAGGAGAATGCCACTCGGCCCCTCAAGCTTGCTCTGCCATTCAATAAAATCATGGCTGCTCCGCTTGTAACTTCAACGCCACATTTCTGCCTTACCCCAATAACCTTTCACCCCCCTTTTAACCCCACATTCCTGTCCACTGATAACTTGGCACCCTTCTTGTGAATCAAGAATCTATCTGACTCTGCCTTAAAAAAATTCAAAGACTCTGCTTCCAATGCCTTTTGAGGAAGTGAGTTCCAACGGCTCACAACCCTCAGCAAAAAAAAAAATTCTCCTCATCTGTCTTAAATGAGCAACCCTTATTTTTAAGCAGTTACTCCTAGTCCTAAATCTCCAATAAGAGGGAACATCCTCTCCACATCCACTCTGTTAATACATCTTAAGATCACAAAGGTTTTGATCAAGCCACCTCTTGATGGGTGGCATGGTGGCACAGTGGTTAGCAGTTTTGCCTCAGTGACAGGAACCTGGGTTCAATTCTGGCCTCAGCTGAGTGTCTTTGTGGAGTTTGCACCTTCTCCCATGTCTGCATGGGTTTCCTCCAAGTGTTCTGGTTTCCTCCCACTCTCCAAAAATATGCACATTAGTTTGATTGGCCATGCTGAATTGCCCCTTAGTGACAGGAAGATTAGCAAGATAACATGTGGGGTTACGGGGGTGGGGCCTAGGTGAGAGTGTTGTTGATGCCGCTTCAATGGATTGAATGGCCTCTTTCTGCACTGCAGAGATTCTATGATTCTCTGTTAAACTCTACTAAATACAAATCTAACCTCCCCAAACTTTCTTCATAAGACAACCTGTTCATTCCTGGTATTAGTCTAGTACAGTGGTTCCCAACCTTTTATATGTCATGGCACATTCTATATTATAAACTAAATTATAGCACACCTCCTATTTTCTCCCTTACTGGGGACTTTGTTTTTAACTTTGTCTCTCTTGTTTTTGCATCCACTTTGATGTTTTGCTTTTTTTTGCAATCACATGAGATCTTTGTCTTCAGCTTCAAGTCCCATTGGTCATGCACATGGGCCTAACCAATATAAAAATCTAAACCACATATGTGCAGCCCTTTCCCAGCTGTTGTATGGGCAGGGAGGCCAAGATTCATCAGAGATGCCAACTTTAGAGCTGAAAATGAAGGTTCACTAGCCAATCTACAATCCATATCAATGTATTACCTGCTACATCATGAGCTTTCATTTTACGCAATAACCTTTGATGTTGCACCGAATCAAATGCTTCCTGGAAATCTCAAGTACAGTACATCCACTGGTTCTCCTTTATCCACAATATATGTGACTCCTTCAAAAAACACCAATAAATTGGTTAAATGTGATTCCCCTTGCACGAAACATGTTGACTCTGTCAGAATGCCTTGAGTTTTTCTAATTGCCCTGCTTTTACATCTTTAATAATTTTATGACAATTTTCCCTATGTCAGATGTTAGGTTAATTGGCCTACAGTTTCCTGATGTTTGTCTCCCTTCCTTTTTGAATAATACATTTGCTATCTTCCAATCTAACAGAAACTTCCTTGAATCTAGAGAATTTGGGAAAATTGTATTGTACCGGTCTAATTTCAATTCCAGACCAGTTTCCTGTTGACAACGAGCAATGTGAGTTAGAAACACATCTACTGCTCTGCAAATGTGACCCGGGGTATCTTATCATCTGGGCCTCATTTAAATTCAGCTGGCTGACTTTCAAGCAGCTTTACCTGGGAAGTTGCCAAGATACAGTGGGGGACTAGAGGTCATCTGCCGAGACCAGTTAGATGGCAGGTGACCTCTAGTTTGTTGTTGGACAGCAGGGCAGTCTTGAAATCGAGGAGGTTGAGTTCACAGCAAGAGTTAGCCAATACTGCCATTTGGTGTCCACAGGAGAACTTCTGCTCCTCCTGACCCTGCAAGGAAAGTCAACCTTTTCCTAAATCACCACTGGCCACAATTCTCTTTGCTGCTCCTTCCACCTGGTGGAAAATTCACCATAGCTTCAAAGCAACGATTTCCTCATGTTGGGTTTTATTCAATATGCACAGCCCTTTTTAAAAATGGTTGCAGCATGTGTGAACAGCCAACGTAATCACAATTGCTGTGCGGCGATGCATGCACACAGCTTGGAGGGAACATTGTTGTCAAGTTAAAATTCCAGTCAGGTGCCAGTAACATCCTTGGCATCCAACGTGTGCATGTGAAAAAGAAACTCACTTGCTTTGGGTGGGTGTATGCCTGGCAGATTAGAGTTGGGAACTGTAAGCTCCTGGTATCTCCAGGGCAATGAGGCATCGTGAGTGTTTATACCTGCCCATTATCCATCTACCCGGAGGGTAGGCCAGTAAAATCACCCCCAAGGTAGATAATGAAGGATCTAGCTCACAACACAAGTTGTGTTATCCCAACCAGATACATTTTCAGTATTGTGCAATAATAAAAGCAGAATACAATAGTCCAGAACAAAATTGCAAAGAAATGCAAGATTTGTCACATTATTTAATATGAATTAATGAATTTCTGTTCAACAAATAACAAAAGGCATTTGATGAAGTACCATAAAATAGATTGTCAGCAAAACTGAAGCCCATGGGCTGAAAAGGGCAGTAGCAATATGGATACAAAATTGACTGAAGGATAGAAAACAGAGTTGTGATGATAAACTGCTTTTTGACGTGAGAGGTATACAGTGGTGCCCCCGGGGTCCAGAACCGCTGCTGTCTCTGATTTACATTAATGAATTGGACTTGGTTGACAGTACAGGGAACAATGACGAAGTTTTCTGTTGACTCAAAGTTTGAAAATGTAGTGAAGAAGATGGTAATAAGGCTGGTGAAATAGACAAATATACAGCAGAGAAAAAGCAACTGTATGATGATACATTTTGGTAGAAAGAATGAGCGGAGACAACCAAAGCTAAATAGCATAATTTTAAAGTTACTGTAAGAACAGAGAGGGGCCTGGACATGTTGTGCACAAATCTTCAAAGGTGGTGGGAGAGGTTAACCAAGTTGTCCATAAAGCATATCAGGCACTGGGGCTCTGTAAACAGAGTGTACAAATGCCTGGATGTTATACTGAACTTAAATGAAAGATTATTTAGCCCCAGCTGCAGCCCAATTCTGGGCTTTAAAGAAAGCTTCAGCGATGAGCGAATATAGTTACATGAATGGAATGAAGAAGCTCAGGTTGTTCTCCTAAGCAGGGAATTATTTGATAGAGGCGTTTAAAAATATGAACTGTTTAGGTGGAGTAAATAAAGAGAAACTGTTTCCAATGACTGAACGAACAGTAATGAGAGAGCATAGTTTTAAAGGTGAAAGACAAAACAATGAGAGGCAACAAAAAACTTTACACAACAGATTCTTGCACTACCTGATGGATAGTGGAAACCAATTCAACTTTCAAAGCAGAACTGGATAAATGGTTGAAAGAAAAAAAGGCAGTTTGCACTTTTGCCTCATAGTGCCAGGGACCCAGGTTTGATTCCTAGCTTGGGTCAAAGTCTGTGCTGCTTTTGCACATTCTCCCCATGTTATGTTTGGGTTTCTCCAGGTGCTCCAGTTTCCTCCCACAGTCTGAAAGACGTGCTGGTTAGGTGCATTGGCTACGCTAAATTTTCCCTCAGTGCACCCGAACAGGCACTGGAGTGTGGTGACTAGTGATTTTCACAGTAACTTCATTGCAGTGTTAATGTAAGCATATTTGTGAAACTAAATAAACAAACTTAATATTTCAGTAATATCAAGAAAGGTTCTGACTGCTTCATTATTTTAAAGAGAGGCAGAGGCAAAGGACTGAACAGCCTTTTTATGTGTTAGTACTACTCTACAATTCTATAAGAATATTTTGATATAAAGTCACTAAGTTATTAAAATGCGTATGTTAAAAGATGTTGGCATAGAATAGGGAAACTTTGAGGGCTAAATATATAACATGTTATTTGAGGAAAATTATTGAACTGGCAATTATTTTGTTGGTTAATCATTTTCCATAATTCTGCATTGAGAAAATGAAAGCTCTTTCTCCGGTTGTAGTGAGCCAAGCATCTGGGAAGCAATTAAATACATGACTAATGCCTTGCTTTCCTTTCACAATATGATCTCATATAATCCATACACTTCGGTGGAAATGAAGGTGTCATCACAACAACTGCTTGTATGTGTCAAAGTCTCAGGTGGAATCAGAGACAGAGGCCAAAATTTTACTGCACCGTCTAACACGGGAATCGGAGCAGGCGAGGGCAGATAATGGGAAGGTCTGTTGGGATTTTATGGTTTTGGGACAAGCGAGGCAGTAAAATCCTGTCCAACAGGCAAGATTTCCCATTCCTTCCTGTGGGCGAGATCTTTTGATCTCACTGAAGTTGATCCCCTGAGGCAGGATCCTCAAGGGATTGCAAGGTGGGCATACTCAAGTGCCAACATAATTGAACACATTCACTACGTACAGATTTAATTTAGCAGTTTCGGGGATGGGAAAGATCAAGCAGACTGGATCTGCATTCTCTAGTGAGTAGTGGAAGATTGAAAGGTGACCTCAGTGAACCATATAAAATTTTGAGAGGGCTTTGCAAGGCAGATGCTGAGAGACTGTTTCTCCTGGTTAGTGATTCTAAAACGGGATGTCATGGTTTCGGAGTAAGGGATTGGATACTTCAGGCAGAGATGGAGAGAAATCTCTTCATTCAGAAGTGTATCTTAGCAATGCCCTACTCCAGAAAGCTGTGGATGTTTATTCACTGAGTAGAGTCATGCTGAAGTTCGACAGATTTGGAGATACCATGGAAAAATGGAAATAAGAAGAATAGATGCCGAATGGCAGAGAAGGTTAAAAGGTCCTCAGGCTACGTGGTGCTGTTCCTATTTATGACCTCATATTCATGCCATACAGTTTGCAAACTTTATGTGCAATCCATCCAAAATAGTTAAATTCAGATCTTCTTAAGCAATGATTTGGATACCTGCATGAGATCAAAGGGGAGTTCACATTTTGGGCCATGGAAAATCTAGATATGTTTATCATTAGCATTCTTCTGCCTTGCTTACTCATTTATAATTCTCATATTTAACTCTTCTGTACGTTTCAACAGAGCATTTGTATAATTTCATATTTAATTTTTTTTAGTAAACTTTTGTAGTTTAATGGAAAATATTTATTTAACAAAAATAATGGCATAAACACAAAACTTTAATCATGTTAACATTTAACTAAATATTGCACTAACATGTTTAATTGCCTCATCTTTTCAAGTTTCTTACAAAATATATTTCTCTAACAACAGTCAATAAAATACATCAACACAACAATTCTGTTGTCACTAAACAAAGAGGTAAAGGATAGATATGAGGAGGGGGGGAAAAGGTGGAGAGGAGGGAAAAGGAAGGGAGGACGAAGGGTTTGGTTTTTACATGTAGCCTGACTCTTCCATTCCTACATCAAAGTCTCAAAAAGAACTTTAGTTAAGAATCAAATGAAAAGGCATGACATTCCAGCAGTGGTAGAACATGGCCCCAGATTTTCAAGCTGCACTGGATTCTGCAATACTGAGTTCACATCAGCTTACAGGAGACTTGCATATATCGTCTTAAGGGATACACTTTCCCGGAGCATTTAACTAGCCAAGCCACACATTGATATACAATCAGATCAACATTTCATCAGAGAGGCTCATAAAATAGGGTTAAACACTGTTTAAAGTATATTGCAAAGTCCAAATTCTGAAATTCATTCCCGACATTGAATGAACATTTTTAATGGAATTAGTTGTCATGACAAAGTTTGTTTAAAAAATCAATTTCTTTCATATTGTGCTTTATTTATATGTTAAACAACTGCTTAAAATATGTACAAAATAAAAACCAGCCCAAAGAATGACTGCTGCCTCTATGCACTGCAGCTAGACTAAAAGATAAAAGTGCAAATAAATAAGGGCAAAAACCCGCCTAACAACAGCGCAAGTGCTGGAGGTTTTGATACAATTGTAGCTTAGTACTTCAAGATTGGCAGCTTTCTGAACCTCAATCAGAAGTTTAAAATTGGTGCTCTTTCAGCGCACATGCCTGGACTTCCGTGATGTCCTACATGCATGTCCAGCACTTAATCAACACATCCCAGCATTTTGAGCCAGAAGTTACAGGCCATATACATTGCTGCTTCCTGCCCAGTGGGGGATCATGAGTTGCAATTGGATTCAACTAATTA
The DNA here is from genome assembly GCF_965287045.1 of Carcharhinus amblyrhynchos. Lineage (NCBI taxonomy): Eukaryota > Metazoa > Chordata > Chondrichthyes > Carcharhiniformes > Carcharhinidae > Carcharhinus > Carcharhinus amblyrhynchos. The sequence goes on from NC_137336.1 coordinate 46,400,746, forward strand.
ATCTGAGTATTGCTGAAGCTTTCATCTTGTACTCATCAGAACAATCACAAGAATACAAAGTGTCAGCAAGGTGAATAACCTGGGTGAAGAGTGTGCTGACTGGTTGGCAAGTGGACTCTGATTAGTAGAGGTGTTGCCATGGAAAATGCAGGAGTTGATCAGTATAACAGTAATTGCGGGTGAGATTCTCTGACCTCCCCTCAGCATTTTCCTTGGCAGCAGGCGGAGGGGGCTGCATGCTCTTCACTGATAGTGCGATTCTCTGGTTCCACCACTATCAATGGGAATTTCCAGTGAAGCCACCCAATACTGCCGGGAAACCCACGGCTGGGGGTGCACCACCAGTGGGACCAGACAATCCCTCTGGCATGAACAAACAGAGAATTCTTGCCCTATCACAAAGCTGATCCAAGATAACTGGAAGCACAAATCAAATACAAATCAGGACAATGTCCATTTTATATTGAACTACAGTTTTTAAAGTTCCATCTTTCAGACGAGAGTTAAACCAAGGCTCTTCTATGATTCTCTCAGGTGTATGAAAAAAAAATCACACTTTTCGAACAGGAGCAGAGGAGTTCTTAACCAGGCACTGATCCCCGATATTGATTATCTAGCCATTTATCATATTTCTGCTTATCAGAGCAAGCTGTATGTAAATTGACTGCCAAGCTTCCCTATTATACTATAATAATTACACATCAAAAGTAATTTATTGGCCGCAAAATGTCTCGAGATAACGAATGCGTTACATAAATGGAAGTTATTTCTTTCTTGCTGCTTTTTACTGCACGGCAGAAACAGAATAGTTAAGAATTTCTTAAGTGCTCCAAATCAGTAAAATCTTTCTCCAAGCATGTCAAGCTACATAAACATCTCCAGAGTCTAATAAGTTTTGACATCCAGTCTGTTGCCAATTCTAAGCACTCACAGCTCAGGTTTTTGGCAGTGGAAAATGGATAGCCCAACTTTTACCCTGAATGCTGAAAGCAATGGCTATAGCACTCCACGATAGGAGTGTGTCTCAGGCACAGCCAGTTCGACTTACTGACTGGAACTTGTGGAAGGAAAAAGATTTCCTGCTGTGAATGGACTGTTGGCATAATAAAGCTAGACATTAATCAATCAATCAGTCTGTAACTATATCCCAAAGATTCTGGCATTTGGGTAAGAATGATTTCCACTTACAGCAAAAGCATCTTGAGTAGGAGTGCTATAATGTTCTGCACCACAGCCTTCCCACCAATTTAATAGCACAAACAGGACCAACAAAGAAACACCAAGAACACATTCAAGTGTTTGTCATTTACCATTTCAGCACCAAAAGTTTTGGTCTTTTTGTGTACCAAATAATTCTCCTGCCATGGCTGACTCGAGAAATTTTGCATCTTTACTGTTAAGTAGGACACTTGCATACAACAACCAACACTAACGGAAAATGCGCCAATATTTTCAGATTTTTAATTCAAAAAAATAGTTTATTTGAAAATACATCCTTCATCGGGCAGTTTCCAAATGGCCACAAAGATAGATAGGCCGAAACCCCTACATGGAAGTTCCTACAGACAGCTGGTGTGAATCGGAGTCTGTAAATGATGCCAGTGTGACCATTTACTGAACAGCATCTGAATGTAGAGTTCTTTCAGTTCCCTCAGTGATTTTTAATCAAATCAAAATACCAGCAACTTAGCAGTTCATTCATATCCCCCACAAAAAAGCTTCATTTATCAATATTAACATGCAGCGCTGACGTCCCTTTAGAATACCGACAGGGCTGAAGATGTTTTGAGTTTAATTTGCACTGACACCTGGAGGCTTTATCCATTCAGCCATCCTTCTTTCAATTAATGAAGTATCTCTTATTTATATGATGGACTAGCTTAATGAATCAGAAGGGATGGAAGAGTGCACGGGCACAATACAAAGAAAAACTTTCATCTTTTCATTTCCATCTCTAATTTGGACAGCGCAGCTAAATTAATTGAAAACCTGTTTCACAGGTGAATGAGCTGATTGCAGGCAGATGGGACTAGGAATACATCAGTTCTGGCTTGTTGGAATGCTATATTTAGCTATCATGCCTGACTCCACAAAGCTCAAAGCTGCCTCAGTTTTGACACTAGCTACACTAATCCAAAAATGTGCTGGTTAGGGTGACTGGCCATGCTACATTGCTCCTTCGTGTTAGGGAGGTGTGAGGGGGATTAGTAGGGTAGGTATGTGGGGTTACAGGGATAAGGCCAGGGTGGGATTGTTGTCGATGCAGCCTTGATGAGCCGAATGGCCTCCTTCTGCACTGCATGGATTCTATGATTCTACTGATTTAGATACAACTCAGGAAATATCCCAATGGTTTAGTGAATTACGATATTGCGCCATGCAGAAGCAGTGAGTCACACAAAACAAAATTAGCCAAACCCTGCCAAGGCTATGGTGTGGATACAAAAAATTGCCTCAGTGTCAGAGGATGGAGATGGGGGCGACAGGAAAGAGTCAAATTTCATGTTTTATCCTGAAAACATGCACAACTACTGTTTATGAATAGGATGAGGCTCTGATTGAAGCCCTGAACCAGTAAATAGTCTAACAACGTCCAGAGTTCAAGCTCTCAGTAGAATAATGGCCAGCAGGCACAGTATCAAGGAGCTGCTAGTACGCATGGAGCTGTATCCCAGCATGAGTCATCACCTCCGGAATAGAACATAGAACATAGAACACTATAGCACAAACAGGCCCTTCAGCCCACGAGTTGCGCCGATCACATCAACACCTACCAATCTATAGGCCTATCTATAACCCCCAATCCCATTAAACCCCATATACTCATCCAGAAGTCTTTTAAAAGACCCCAGCGAGTTCGCCTCCACCACCACTGACGGCAGCCGATTCCATTCACTCATCACCCTCTGAGTGAAAAACTTACCCCTAACATCACTTCTGTATGTGATGAATAAATAAATAAGAAAAACAAAAAGCAAATTGGAGCAAAAAAAGATATAGTTGACAGGTGCTTTCTCGATCAAACTGCTATTTGCATTAAGAAATAGTTTGCATTGCACATACTTACAGTAGACTGACAAGTTGGCACTTGACCCTGCAAACAGCTAGAATACTTTAACAGCCTGGCAGAATCTTCCTGCATAATCAAAGATTAGTCAAGACCATATGCAGATACAAAATCAATTGAAAACTTTAGCATTTGCAGCCATAGTCATTGCCTTCTTGAGAACTGAGTTTCCACTTTACCCAGCACTACTTCAAGTTGGCAATTAGATAATAAAGGATGCCCTTTCTCTCAGGTATTTTATGCTTGCTGTAAGATGGATTCCAAATATAAAAGGTGTACTTAATTAGCAGAAGGCACCTCAATCATCAGCTGAGGTATCAAGTTTTACTTTTAAAAAAATGTACCACAAATATTTTTACACCTCCTTTGACTGTTTTATTCAGAGCAGCAGTTTGGGAGCGTGGGGGAAGTGAAAAGAGATGTGTACAAGGCTACTGAATCCCTTATTTACCGCAGCCTTTGTAAGGAACCACAAACTAAATGTGCAACATGGGTGAGGATGCTAAAACATCTCCATCACTTTGCAACACAGAAATAATGAAACTATATTGCAAGGCATCTATGCTTCTCAGCCTTTTGGCGAAGGTCAAGCCCAGGGTCAGGTGTAATGCCTGCTCCTGTCAGCTTGGATCAAGTGTGTTCCACGTGTGAAATTAGATTCAATTTAAATTGGTTTTTGGAGCAAGCAAGGGGATGGATTAAGGGCTTGCCCTGTCCACTCTGCATCAACTTTGTAACTCTGCGAAAGGAATAAGGCCATTTGGTAGAACAATGCACAATAATGTTCCAATAAATACTTCCCAGACCATGGGGTGGTCCATGCAAAGGTCCATTGACCTCAGGTGGGATTTTCCAACTTTGGGGCGAGCACAGCCAGAAAATCCCACCCACTGTGTCTACAACCTGGTCAACGCAATCCCTGAAGAATTTAAACAAATAAATTGTACTCTATTCAAAAATGTCATTATTAAGAACATCCAGATCTACGGTGCACACTAAAAAAAAATCAAGCACATCATTCCTAACTTCTGATGATGGCATAATGGGCAATATCTGATCAGCCGCCAGTTGTCCATTACAGAGGGTGGGGGGCATGGTGGCACAGTGGTTAGCATGCTGCCTCACAGCACCAAGGACCCGCTTGGATCACTGTGTGCAGTTTGCACATTCTTCCCGTGTCTGCATCAGTTTCCTCCATGTGATCTGGTTTCCTCCCACACTCCAAAGGTGTGCAGTTTAGGCACACTGACCATGGTAAATTCTCTCTCAGTGTACCCGAACAGGTGCCAGAGTGTGGTGACTCGGGGATTTTCATAGTAACTTCATTGCAGTGTGAATGTAAGCCTACTTGTGACTGATAAATAAACTTTTTACTTTGAAAACTAATTGAGAGGAATAAAGATTTGCATTTATATAACACCTTTCACAATTAACCTCAGAACAGCTCAAAACAATTTACAAAGAATTAAATACTTTGAAATCCATTCACTGTTGTAATTTACCTCCTGCTTAATTTACCTCCTGCTTAATCTCCACATAGTAATTTAGGAAAACCAGTACACAGTAAACAGCAGGAAAAATAATGGCCAGATCATTCATTTAGGTGTTGTTTGAGGAATGTATATTGGCCACGGCATCAGGACAATGGCACCAGGAATCCAGGAGGGGTAGCTCGGTGGCACAGTGGTTAGCATTTCTGCCTCACAGTGCCAAGGACCCAGGTTTGATTCCCGGCTTGGGTCACTGTCTGTGTGGAGCTTGCACATTCTCCCTGTGTCTGGTGAGTTTCCTCCAGGTGCTCCGGTTTCCTCCCTCAGTCCAAAGATGTGTGTGTTAGTTTGACTGGCCATGCTAAATTGATCCTAGTGTCAGGGAGATTAGTAGGGTAAATATGCAGGGTTACGGGGATAGGGTTGGATTGTTGTTGGTGCAGACTCAATGGGCCAAATGGCCTCCTTTTGTGCTGTAAGGATTCCATGGTTCTATGAATTGCTCTTCTTTGATATATTGCCACAGGATCTTTTGCATTAGTCTGGAAGGACTGGTATCATCAAAAGGACAGCACCTCAAACAAACAGTCTCCCCAAGACCTACACAGGAGCCCCTAGCTTGCGTTTATGGAGTGGAGTTTGAACCTATGAGCTTATAACAGAGATACAAGAGCGACCAATGAGCCAAGGCAAGAGAGATATACAACAGGTATTTGGTCAGCTATCTCCTGCTCAAGACTATCACAAAACTGAAAACAATTTCAGCAATTTGAGCCTAAGATTCCTGCAATGTTGCCCGTACAGCAGCAAAAACTGCAGTGGACCAAAGAGTAAGTGCTTCAACATTCTAGAGCCTGAGTCCTGACAGACAGCAAGATAGGTTTTTGGGGTCCCAGGGCAGCGAGGGCAGAGAATGATGCAAAGTGGACGTTTGGGTTTCTGAGAGGCTGGGATTGGGGAGTTGGGGAGGGAAGTCCAACGATCAGCAGATCTTGTGTGTCGGGGGTGGGGAGAGGGTGGTTTGCAGGCGTCAGAACGGGTTTCTTATGGACGCCCCCTCACCTGACTTCCCACCTGAGATCTAAGCTGTTTCAATATTTTTGGGTTTCCCCCACAAGGTAAATCCTTTTGTTCAGCCTAAAGATTGAGGCCGAATATGAAATTGCCCTTACTAATTAGTCATTTAAGGGCTTCAGTTAGGGCAAGGACAGATGGCCAATTCAAGGCCTCACCCACCTCAGTGCCAAATCACTGCGAGGTCAGCACGGTGGAAACCCATTCCTCCAATTTCACAGCCCACCCCTGCCTAAAACCTCATGAGCGGCGGAGCGTGAACTTCAGGCCAGGAACTTTCATTTCTCCATCCTAGGTTTGGAAACAGCCTTAACAAGACAATACGGTAACATAGTGGTTAGCATTGTGCCTGCGTGGGTTTCCTCCAGGTGCTCCAATTTCCTCATTCAGTCCAAAAGGTGTGCAGATTAGGTGGATTGGCCATGCTGAATTGCCCCTTCGTGTCCAAAGATGTGCGGGTTAGGGGGATCAGCAGGATAAGTATGTGGGGTTACAGGGATAGAACCTGGGTAAGATGCTTTGCCAGAGCATCCCGATGTGCCAAATGGCCTCTTTCTGCACTGTGGAAATTCTATGAAATGGGATGAATTTAACTCTCTCCTTCATGCAGGGTTGTGAGGAAATTGTCAACCATTCAGCTTAGAACTGACAATCTCAGAAAGGACCAAGAGACAGCTGGCTTGGGAAATGCAAAAATTAGAACAAAATAAATGGGATCGCTTCTCAGCCTTTTCGCTAAGGTGAAGTGTCGGATCAAGCTCAAGTTGAAGTGTAGTGTCCTACCTTGTCAGCTTGGTTTATGTTTATCTCTCTTGTGGGACCATGAATTGGATTTTGAATTTGGCTCAAGTGAGGGATGGATTTGGGTCTGCCCAATCCACTCTGAGCACTGGCTTTGTAACTTTAAGGATGGAGCAAAAAAATTAAAACAAATAAATAAATAATCCCCTCCCCTTTTATTTTTCCCTAAGATGTGGGTATCGGTGGCAAGGCCAGTATTTATTGCCCATTCCCAATTGCCCTTGAACTGAACATTTCAGGAGGATAGTTAAGAGTGAACCACATTGCAGTGGATTGTGGTGTGACATGTGGGACAGACTGGCTGAGGACAGCAAATCTGCCTTTGCTGCACAGTATTCATGATGGGTCTTAACAACAAATAATGATAGTTGTCATGGTCACCATTACTGAGGGTAACATTTCAAGCCAGGGTTAAGACATGTTCCATGTTAGCTTGACTTAGCGACAGCACTCTAGCCTCTAGAGCTAGAAGACCACAATGAAGTCCCATAGCAGAATTTGAGCACATAATCAAAACAGTACTGAAGGAAAGCTGCATTGTCAGATGTTAACCAAGGCCTCACCTGCCTGTCCAGATGGACATATAAAATCCCATGGCACTTGCCTTTAAATATGAGCATGGAATTCTCTTTGTTTCCTAGCCAAAACTAACTCAACATAGAGTATCAAAACATCAAGGGGAGATTCATCTCATTTATATTTCAGAGACTTTTCTCTGCTCAAAACATTTTTCAGTGTTTGCCTGCATAACAGCAACCACTGCACTTTAAAAAGTAATTCATTCATTGGCTGAAGTGCCTAGGTTGTGAAAGTTCACAAATGCAAATTTGGCCTTTGTATCTGGCCTCACTATACCTTACCACAAATCACTGAAAGATTACAGCACTAAAGAAGGCCATTCAGCCAATCATGTAGATGTTGGCTCTCTGCAAGAGCAACTCAGCTAGTCCCCCTCGCCTGTCCTTTCCTCACAGCCCTGCAATTCTCTCTTTTCTGAAAGTCATGATTGAATCTCTTCCATCACACTCAGAGGCAGTGCATTCCAGATCCTAACCATTTGCTGTGAAAAAAGGTTTTCGCTCGTGTTGTCATTGCTTCTTTTGCCAATCACCTCAAATCGGCGTTGTCTGGTTGCTGACTATGGCACATTGGTTGGGAACTACTGGTCTAGACTGGTCAGAAATATAAAACACATCTAATAAATTTCCCTTCAACCATTGTTTCTCTAAGGAGAGCAACCTGTGTGAAAGATAGCTTATAGATGCAGATTCTTTCTGGCATATGTTTTGAACCACAAAATGTTAACTTGCAGGTTTGGGGGAAAAAAAACTTTAAAAATTTGGAAAGAATTGCATTCCAAATCCATCATCTCAGTGTGTTAAATGTCTCTGAATATGCATTTAGCAGGGAATTTCGAATCACATTCCTCAAGGATCCTGACAAAGCAGCTGGTCCCACTTGCACACAGGAATGCATTTTTTTTACTTCAGAATTTCCTGACTGCAGATGTATCGAGACCTTCCCAGACTAAAAAGTCCAGCCCTTTGGCAAGCGGACATCACAGTCAATCCCAACCATGGTTTGAAAGGTTGTGAAAATACGTTTACAAAGAACATACATCACCATTTCTTTCCCCTAGTGATGTATGGGTTTTTAAGCTTTAACTGGATTTGTGGCACCAGAATGTAAGAAATCAATTCAATCTGTAAAATAAACCACAAACTCGTTGTTCCCTGGAGTACCTTCCACTGGTGAGAGTGGGAAATTTATTTATAACTGTAGTTAAAGCAAGAAGAATAGAATACAAAAGTTTAAGTGCAGCCTTAACCCAAGTAAGACCACAATTGGGGATGCAATGTAGAGTTTTGGTCTCATATTGTAGTAAGGATATTGAAGCAAGAGAGAGGGCATAACACAGACTCACCAATAGGCTGCCTGGTATGAGAAATACCCTATTGGGTTATTTACAGGGGAACAGAGGATGCCACAGAGTGGTTTGAGAGAGATGTGTAAAATTATCAATGGATGGAGGAGACAAGGATATAAAATGCTAACACTTTTGGAAAGAGGACAGGAGAAACATTGAAAGAAAGAGGGTACATTTGAATTACACTCCAGAAGATCTGCGATTGTCCATTTACTGTGATTTAATCCAGTCACAAATGACTTTAGTTCTAAAGATCAAACTATTGTGCAATTATAATGAGAACTATAAAATTATAACCAGGAGGAGCTTTGCCCAACACAGCCACAGGTACATTTTAATTAATTCAATAATGTAGTTAATGTATTGGGAACATGTTTGTGACTGGTAATTATAATTTTTGATTTGAGATATATCTGTACATGAAAGGGAAAAAGTAATTCTCTGGAAGACACCTTAGGAATAAGCAAGGTTTCAGGAGAACAATACAACAGTAGAAAACTACATCAAATAATAAAGTGACAACTATAGGGAAACATCATATTCAAAAATACTCAAAACCTGCTTTCTCAGTGACTCAATGAAGAACTGTATCAAAACAGTTCCAGGCTCGCTATCTAGACTGCGCTTGGCTAATCTCAAACAGGCCAATAGATGTGATTTTACTTCTTCTTCCCTTAGACAGTCCCTCAGGATCAAGGAATACTTGCTCCCACTCTGAATCACTGTGTTCTGAAATGGCTAATAACTTCAATGTGTAATCTGCTGACTCGAAGGGTCGGGCAGAGGAAGCACTGCAGTTTGTACACACTCTGACTCCTCAACTTCACCTGTGTGAATTTCTGACAGAGTCTCTCAATCTGTTCAGCTCGTTCCTGAATTAATTTTTCATTATTTATCAATCAGCCAGGGACTCTCATGAATCACAGCTGATATGGTGTTACAATTGGTATCAGTATCGCAGGAGTTAGAAAAATAGGTTGGGGGGGGCGGAGTCATTTAGCACTCCTGTTCCTGATCACTAAGCGACATCCTGATGGAAGTGCACATGAATGAATTGAGTTCGGCTTTGATGGACCCTGCAACTGAATAGCAAATTGTCACCATTGAGTGGAATCCCTGGAGCCATACCTCAGTGAGGAATCAATTCTTCAGGATAGGATGAGGGGGTAAAAATGAAAACAAAAAAACAATGCTTGTGAAGCAATCATTGATTATTGGATTCCCCTGAATCAGCCTTATATTTGCAACTGCTTTTATATCATAAAAGATAATGTAAGAAAATCATATTTTGAAATTTTAGTCTTGACTGTTACTTCAGATTTCATTTTTAGTATATTCCTCGGTGTCATTTACCTAAAAACGGATATCTGCTGTTAATGAACATGTCAATCTACATGGTCATAGTCATAGAGGTTAACAGCATGGGAACAGGCCCTTCGGCCCAACTTATCCATGCCGCTCTTTTTTTAAACCCCTAAGCTAATCCCAATTGCCCGCATTTGGCCCATATCCTTCTATACCCATTTTATCCATGTAACTGTCTAAATGCTCTTTAAACGACAAAATTGTACTCACTTCTACTGCTACTCCGGCAGCTTGTTCCAGACACTCACCACCCTCTATGTGAAAAAATTGCCACTCTAAAAATTGACACTTTTGTATCTCTCCCCTCTCACCTTCAACCTATGCCCTCTAGTTTTAGACTCCCCTACCTCTGGGAAAAGATATAGACTATCTAGCCCCTCATTACTTTATAGACCTCTATAAGATCACCCCTCAGCCTCCTACACTCCAGAGAAAAAAGTCCTAGTCTGTCCCGCCTCTCCTTATAATTCAATCCATCAAGTCCCAGTAGCATTCTAGTAAATCTTTTCTGCACTCTTTCTAGTTTAATAACATCCTTTTCATAATAAGGTGACCAGAACTGCACAGTATTCCAAGTGCAGCCTTACCAATGTCTTGTACAACTTCAACAAGATGCCCCAACTCTGTATTCAATGTTCTGACTGATGAAATCAATCATGCGGAATGCCTTCTTCACCTGTCTGTCCACCTGTGACTCCACTTTCAAGGAGCTACAAACATGTACCCCTAGGTCTCTTTGTTCTGTAACTTACCCCAGTGCCCTACCATTAACTGAGTAAGTCCTGCCCTGGTTCAGTCTACCAAAATGCATCACCTCGCATTTGTCTAAACTAAACTCCATCTGCCATTCATCAGCCCACTGGCTCAACTGATCAAGATCCCATTGCAATCCGAGATAACCATCTTCACTGTCCACTATGCCACCAATCTTGGTGTCATCTACAAACTTACTAACCATGCCCCCTATATTCTCATTCAAATCATTAATATAAATGACAAATAACAGCGAACCCAGCACAGTGTCAAATGAAAGCTAATTTTTCAGCTACCTTTCACAAAGCATACAGTACTCTGGTACTTCATGAATATTAACACACCACAACATTCTTAGACTATCAGTAACAGAAGCTACTCATGGACGATGATGACTGAAGAATGCATTAAGCCGGGCTAGCTAGGAATTTAACCATCCAGTTTTAAGCCAAGTCACCATAATAACCCAATGAGCTGAATTACAAAGTAATTGCCTTCCTCTTTATAAATTGGGCACTTATCCTCATCGGATGGGAGTATTTCTGTATGGTTGATTACATGCCAGAAGTCTGCATGATCATCCAAAGAGCTAACTGCATTAAAAGGCTTTCAACCTTATGTTATGTCTTCTGGTTCCGTTATGTTAAAAATAATCACAGTTCAGATACTGCTGAAGCTGCATCGCTGGTATTTCTTTCTGCTCTCTATACGACTGGTGGACTGAATCAACTGATACAGTGTGTTGCATGATTCTAATGTAGCAGCCTGACCAAAACAAGTTAAAAACATTACACTTGTGGTAACAGGATGTATAGGCCACTGTACTTGAGTTGTCATCCAGATCTGTGCTAACATCAAATCACAGGTAACATTGATAATGTTCTGCTGTTCTGTCTCACAGTCAAGCCTAAAAGCAGTTTGTGTTTGATGACCAGGTAGAGTCATGTCAGCCCCTCCACCCAGTGAGTTGTGTTACTAGCTCTGTGTTTTTGGGCAGTCTTCAGTGTATCCTTTTACCTTTTTCTTTGGCCAACAGAGAACTGGGTGAGGGGAGAACCTGACCAGGGAGGCATTTTCAGTGCATCCAATGCAAACTCAAGGGAGTTGGATCTGAGGGACCAAGGCTTCGATAGTGGTAGACACCACTTCATGTTGGACATTGTCATTGTTCTGCTGGTCCTCCCAATTGATCTCCACGATCCAAGGCAAGCACCATTGGTCCAGGTTTTGTTACAGTGGAGGAGGGTGGTAAACACAATGGCCTTATAAACCAGGACCCTTCTTGTCATATTGGCATAGCTTGAAGGCAACATTGGCACAGTTGACTCCGTGCTTGGCTTCCTCATTAATGGTACTCCCATTGAAAAAGGTGGCTGCCATGATTTGGAAAGTGCTGCACATACTCCAGGACTACCCTATCTGCACAGATGGTACAGGGGATACTGATCTGGCCTGGGGAAGTCTAAGAGCTTCACTAATGCCCAGCTGAGAGCTGAGATTAGTCACCTTGGCAAAAGAACCCACTAAAAGTCAGACTAGGGTTTTTTCTAGTCTGTACATCTCAGTTCCATATGGATAACACATTTACCAACTTGACTATTAGATCTGGTGGACAAGATTTACAAACATTAAGACAACAAATCAGTTAAGGAAATCAAGGGTTACGGGGATGAGGTGGGAAAGTGGAGTTGAGGATCATCATATCAGATCAGTCATGTTCTCCTTCAATGATGCAGCAGGTTTGACGGGCCAAATGGCTTACTTCTGCTGCTATGTGTTATGGTCTTAAATGTTTTGCAGTAGCAAATATTTATAACTAGTAATTATTCTGTGAACATAAACAAAAATCCCTGCAATGATAGACTCTCTTACCAGCTTATTGAAATTAAGATTGCACACTGATTTCACAAAAACCCAGATTCCGCAAATCATAAGAAACCTGAACACAATTTCTTTCTAAAATGTATTATTGTTTAATTTTTCATGGGATATGGGTGTCACTGGCTGGGACAGCATTTGTCACCCATCTCTAATTGCCCTTGTGAAGGTGGTGGCAAGCTGCCTTCTTGAATCACTGCAGTCCATGTAGTGTAGCTACATCCTCAGTGGTGTTGGGAAGGGGGTTGCAGAATTTTGACCCAGAGACAGTGTTGTAATGGTGGCATAATTCTAAGTCAAGATGGCATGTGGCTTGGAGGGAAATTTGTAGATGATGGTGTTCTCAGGCGGCTGCTGTCCTTTTTCCAGCTGACGGAGGTTGCAGGTTAGGAAGGTACTATCAAAGATGTCTTGGTGAATTGCTGAAGTGCATCTTGTAGATCATGCACACAACTGTCACTGTGCATTGGTGGTAGTAGTGGAGGGAATAAATATTTAAGGCGGTAGCTGGGATGTCAATCAAATGGGCTGCTTTGTCCTGGATCATGTTGAACTTGTTTATTGTGCCATGAATGGCAGCCCCAGCTTTGGCACTAATTGATAGTGGTGCCACAGAACTGCAGCGTTTCCCATGGACAATACAGAACTCACCACTACAGGTGCAATATGTTGCCTGTTGGTCAAGAAGCTCAGGTACCTATACAGTCAGAACACCTGTCTTGTGCTTGCTGATCTGTATGAACCCATTCAACCAGTGGAGAAAGGTTGGCAACTTGGTTACTTATGCACATGCTATTCATCTGAAGTGAACACAGCACCAACAGCCTGAGCAACATTACAAAATCACTTGTTTACACTGTTCTGCAATATATGCATGTTATTTTAAATGCATAATAATGAAAATCAAATTTAGTTATGCTTAGACCGTGAATGTTACTGATCGTCTTCAGTAACTGTAGCTCTTTAGAGACATCTCTTTCCCTCATACCTTTGTCAGTCAAGGAACGGGGCAAACAGGTTATCACTGACAGTCTATGACTTGCCTACATTCACACCAGAAAATGTGTGACTGCACCAAAAGATGACTTGTCTCCTGATTTTTCTTTCCGATTGGGAAGCATTTACTCTCTGCTTTAGTGACAGGTTGGCGCTGGGGTGAGAGCAAACCCAATCCATCTACTCATGGTGGAGCTGATCAGGTGATCAGAGCCCTGAAGCCGGTACAGGCTAAGTGCAGGGAGAAAACATTTCTTGTGTATTCATGGCTGAGCTATTTAACAGGCTTTGATTGCATTAGTATCACTTAAGGCAGGACTGACTGCAAAAAATTAGAGAAGGCTTTGGACTGCTGTTTGGGCACATCTAGTCCTATTTTAGCTGAGATGTGATCTGTTTATTCTTCATCTAATTGGTTTAACACCTCATTATTATTGTGACTAGCAAGTGTCTAGACAGGGCTAATATCATAAATCTACACAATGGGGATGAGAATGAAATGGGAACTTATTTCAAAATCCAAATGCAGTCATTACAATTGGTGGAAATTAGTGTCTAGACAGCGTCAGAAAATTTCCAGGCCCAAGACAAATTCATTTTAACATTGATAAAATCATTAGTGAAATCAGAATACAAACTTACGCAAAATTAAGTTTCAGGTGTGGCATTTTCCTTTAAAACATGCACTATAGTAAAAAGCTTAAAGGTTAAAAAAAGCAAACATTGTCATCAATTAAAATTATATTGTTAAATATCAGACAGGGCATATCACTTAGAATCATAGATTCATACAGCACAGAAGAAGCCCTTCAACCCAATGAGACCAAACTGACATATTAAAAACACCCAAACTTCTACCTAATCTCATCTGACAGCACTTGGCCCCTAGCCCTGAATGTTATGATATGCCAAGTGCTCAGCCAGATACTTTTTAAAGGATGTGAGGCAACTCACCTCTACCACTCTCGCAGGAAGTGCATTCCAAACCATCACTACCCTCTGGGTAAAAACCTTTTCCCATTAAATGTCCTGTCTCTCATCTTGGGGCTATATGATGGCACAGTGGTTAGCAGTGCTGCCTCATAGCACCAGGGACCCGGGTTCAATTCCGGCTTGGGGTCACTGTCTGTGGAATTTGCATGTTCTCCCTGTACCTGCGTGGGTTTCCTCTGGGTACTCCGATTTCTTCCCATGAACCTTAACATGCTGGTTAAGTGCATTGACCCGAACAGGCACTGGAATATGGCGACTAGGGGAATTTAACAATAATTTCATTTGTAGTGTTAACATAAACCTTACTTGTGACTAATAAATAAACTTTGAACCTATGTCCCTTCATGACTGACCCTTCAACTAAGGACAACAGCCGCTCCTTATCCACTCTGTCCGCATCTGTCAATCTTGTACTTCTCAATCAGGTTGCCTCTCAGTCTTCTCTGCTCTAATGAAAGCAACAAAAGCTTACGCAACCTTCTTCATAACTTAAATATTCCACCCCAGGCAGTAGCTTGGTGAATTTGCTCTGCACTCTCTCCAATGTAGTCACATCCCTCCTATAATGTGGCAGTCAGAATTGCACACAGTACTCTAGGTGTGGCCTCACCAAAGTGCTATACAACTCCAACATGACTTTCCTGCTTTTGTAATCTGAGCTTCAACTGATAAAGGCAAGTGTCCCAGATGCCTTCTTCACCAGCCTGCTTTTAGAGATCTGTGGACAAGCACATTTCAATAGAACTTCCTAGTGTCCTATCATTTATTCATTGAGTGCTTTCTTGTCAAATTACTCCTTCCAAAGTGTATCATCTCACACTTTTCAGGGTTAAATTCCATCTGCCACTTATCTGCCCATTCCATTTATATCATCTTTTAGCCAAAACATTCTGCCTCACTGTTAACCACCCGCCCAATCTTTGTGTCATCTAAAGATTAGATAGGAGGTTAATAGTAAGGTGGAGTGTTGAGGTGAGCATGCATTTCAATGGCAAATCTTCAAAGACTTTGAAAACTGCAGCACATTGCACACATCCTTGAAATAAAATTTACAGAAAGACGTCAATTGGATCTGTATCAAAAGCTTTAAGTCTACCCAACTCTCATCGCTCTTGCCTCATTACACCACACAATTTCCTACAAACCCGCATGAAGGGTTAGAGGTATTCCCCAGATTGAGGCATGAAGAAATGATAGATTATCACTATGCAGAAGGACAAGCAAGGGTTATAAATATTTCACCAAAGCCAAGAGAACTTCACCCCACATGAAAAGAAAGCTTTAAACTTTGATTTACTCAAACCTCTGATCTTTTCAATCTCAAAATTTGAGCCAATGTACTTTGAACGAGCCTGATCCCAACTGGGATCATATTTCTGAGCACAGAACTGAATTTTATCATTATTGCATTCAAAAATATTTTGCGCTTCTATTTTTGTCTGTAGCTTTTCAGTTTTCAGCAGTTTGAATTTAATGACAAGATGTTTTTGGTAGACTACTCATAGTCCAATGGATCTAAACATTTCTAGCATCCAAATTATCTTGGGACTCCTGAGGAAACCCCTGATTTGATAATCTAAGTAAACTCTCCCAAGAAGTCCTTCAGAGAGCTTTAGCTTAAATTTTCAATTCCAGAATTAGAGATCTCAGAATAAGGCGCCATCCATTTAAGACTGAGATGAGGAGAAATTCTTCACTCAAATGATGGTGAATCTTTGGAATACACTACACCAGAGGGCAGTGCTGCTCAATCAAGGAGCGCTTTCAAGTCAGAGGTCGATAGCATGTTGGGCGCCAAGGGAATGAGGGGTATAGGGATGGGACAGGAAAGCTGAGTCGAGATAGAAGATCAGCAATGATCTTACTGAGTGGCAGAGCAGGCCACATGACCCACTCACACTTCTACTTCTTAAGCTCTTTCATCCAAGTGCATGTTGCAGACATCAGGTTTATATTGATGAAGAGGAATGTAGTAACTTGCCATTAGGTTAATGTTCAATCCATGAAGCATATTTTACAAAAGGTATTATGAACAGATTACCAATTTTTTATCTAATGAATTATAGTCAGAATATTTATGACAACTTTTCTATAACAATTACAAATTTAATTCAACAGCATTATTGAGTGTATTTCTGTCATTACATGTAGGTAACATAGAAACTAAATGCAGGAAAAGGCCATTCGGCCCTTTGAGCCTGCTCCGCTATTCATTTTGATCATGACTAATCAACAAATTCAATATCCTGATTTCCCCCCACCGCCCTTCCTCCCAAATCCCTTTAACCCCAAGAGCTATATCTAATTTTCTTCTTGAAATCAGACAACGCTTTGGCCTCAACTACTTTCTGTGCTGGTAAATTCCACACATTCACCACTCATCAGCAATAATAAGCTCGATTTAGAATCTGGCCTCCTTTTATTCTCCTTCTGCTAAGGAAGTTATTCCATAGAGTGGCAGATACTTGCAAATCTCCAGCTCCTCCCCAAGGTCAGAGGAAACCAGAAAACAAATGAGCTTCTTTATTTTTCCTATGTTAAAAATGTGGCACAAGATTGCAAGTATAAGTGTGAAAAATGACTTAAATTTCTGGAAACATATGGAAGAATTGCCTCTGGAAAAAGTGTTGTAAGTATTTTCTGGTTTGTTGCTGGAACATTTGCCAAAAACATTTACATGACTAGCATATGTGACAGAACAGCCATTTATTTATTTGGTGCAGTTCTTCCAAAAAGTGCTTATCAAAACTCAAAAGACAGAGATTAACAGAATCATAAATAAAAGAGATGCAGCTCAGGGAACTATTCAGAGCCTATCATAATGTTGAAGTAGATACTTTCCTGCTTCTTGACTGCGATAGTCAGACTCAACAAAAGTAATTCCAACAAAATAACTAGTCTTTATTTCCGAAAGACTGCATGCAGTATTGGCAAAAACTTGAGTTTGGAGAGCCATTGTTACGACTTGCTGATTCCTTCTCAAATCTGCCTTTACATAAAGAATCAGTTCAGTATTTATACAAAATCATTATCAGTTTGCATGACCAGAGCTTATTCAGGAATTCGATCACTAGTAGCATCATAAGCAATGTCATAAATCATGGTACAACCTGCTGACCTCCTAGAATACTTTCTCTCATCAGTCATACCTTTATCTTGTCCTTTGATAGAACAGAAGAAGATCAGTGACTCCTTCATCCCTGACCATATCTTGTCTTACTCATACAGCCCTAGGTTATGTGGAGTCAGCCTTATTAGGTCTTGATCTTCCCGGTCTTATTCATATGTTAGGTTATGTAAAGTCAGTTTTCCTTATTTTGTACCAAATACATGACCAATTTTCCCATCATTACACTACTTCATTCGTACAACTTCACAATAAAAGCCATGTTTCTTATCCTTCTCCACTTGCCAGTTTTTTCATCTGCTATCGACACTTGATACCAGGCAGCACAGTCTTGCTCGCTAAGTTGAAGAGTTCTTGTTACATGCTGTTCTGCTATTTTATACATACAAAAAAGCTGGCTACTCCAAAACAGTCAGTAAATTGTCCAGTCGAGGTAAAGTCATCATAATCCCAGATGACCAAAGATTACACTCCCCTTTGAGGGGAGGGAGCTGATGGTGGTGTTTTATCAGAGGACCAACAACTCAGGTGACAGGGGCCAAGGTTGAGAAGGTAGCCATTCATGAATGACCTCAGCTGGTACGGGAATTGAACCCACGTTGTTGGCGTCACTCCGCATCACACACCAGCTGTCCAGCCAACTGAGGTAGGTCCCTGCACAACCAGGTCAGCCACCACACTCCTCAATAACTTATAGCATGGGAGTTGCCGTACCTTCTCAGAGGCAACATGGTGGGTGGGGGGGGGAAACAACACTACATTGGAAAGTCCACATCACCATGCACATTGTTGTCTCTAACAGCGACACGTTCACTTCAAATCACTTTGTATAAATAACTAAGCGCATTGTACAAAATAAAATTCACCAATGCCAAAAATGTACACTCATTCCCCTCATGGCAAACATTAACAGAAAGAAGGCAGTACTTATTGGTGGCAATGAAATCTGCATGCTGAGGTCTATCTCGCACTGACACTCTCAGGAGGGAGGATGCGCCCACACATACCGCCAGCGGAACGCTGTTTCCTTCTTGGACCTTCAGAAAATGTGGCGGCAATCCAAGGGAGGCTCTTTGAAATGCACATTGCGGCATGTCTAGTGCATCAATAATTGTCGTTAAGTGGGCATTAACCATCAGATTCAATGATCAAGTCCAATTTATCAGATGCACTACAAGCATGAGTGCTCTGCAGTAAGCAAACAGCCACATGTGACTCTTACGCAGTCACCTCAGCAGATTTCCCACATTTCAAGATGCCATGTATGCTCCAGGGTAGCATGCCTGTGTGATTTCCCCACTACATTTGAAGCCTTCATCTTCTAAAGGTACTAGAGGCTGTGGGATCATGAGGAGCCGAGGTGTTTAGCTGCAATTCATGTTGTACGATGTACAGTTGCTGCAGCACTATTAGCGCATACAATCATATCTGAAGGTTCTTGGTCTGATGTTCTGCTCCCTACTGGCACCCTCCACATAGTGATCTTGGTTTCAGGGGGCATATGGTGGTGTTTTCGATTGGCCAATTGATAGATATGTGAAGGATATCTCCAGGTGTGGTTGTTCACTATATTGAGGCCAAGAGTCATGGTTTCAGCCGTGTTAATGGTGGTGACTTTCAATATGTGCTGTTGGTTTTGGCTTTTGTTGGGGAGAGACTTTTCCCTGAGGAACTGTGGCTCCCATGTCGAAGATTTATTACATGGAGGCAAACAAAGAACTGGCTGATACTTATCGTGACATTTAGAGGTTCAGAGCCACAGACTAGGCTGTTTGCCCTATTTTTACCCTGGCTTTTACAGACATTTACTTAGAGCTTTTCATAGCTGGCATAAAACCAGCATAGATTAGCTGGAATGTCAAAGCACTCTAGCACCTCCAACAATATTCATAACCACCACCCCACCTCTAGCAATGCCCACTCCCACCTCTGACAATGCTTACACTCCTGGCATTGTCCACCCACTCAAGCACCCTGCTCTCCCAATTCACCTCGGGAATCCCTGGCTCCTGTCTGCTGGAGGAGTTAGCATAGATGTGCAGGTTAGGCTGATTGGCTATGCTAAGATTGCCCCTTAGTGTCCTGAGATGCATAGGTTAGAGGGATTATTGGATAAAATATGTAGGGATATGGGGGTAGGGCCTAGGTGGGATTGTCGTCAGTGCAGAGTCGATGGGCTGAAAGGTCCCCTTCTGCACTGTAGGATTCTATGGTTGGGGGGGTTGGGGTTGGCACTGTCACCGGAGGAGAGAGATGCTGAGCAATGCAGGGGTTGACAGCTCATTTTAAATCACTGAAAATCAATGAACTTGAGACAGACCTCAAGGGACATGTGTCAGTTCACCATGAGAAAAGGGGCCACAAGTGCGCTGGAATTATACTCAGCAATTTGCCCACCAACTTTGTTTCTTCATCTCTGCTGGAGCTGGCATCGGGAGGTGCACAAGGCACCAAATTAAATGTTAAGCAGGCAGATTAAATTGCTGTTAAGTGCCCAGTGCTCCCTCTCCCATGCTGGGTGAAAAAATACTATGTAAGATATAACGTCATGACCACCAAGCTGAATAATTATTACATGCTCGAATTTTACTGAGATTTGGATTGTATTGCATAACTCACAGCCCATTATATATGTCGTAAAATCAATTTATTGTGTGTCCCTGGGTACTAAATTGCCAGGGTCCGCGCAGATTGTTAAACATTTAAAGGTACAGAATGTTCCAATGCTTATCATATTGCTTCCCATCGAGGAACAGGGGTGGGACCCTCTTGCAGTGTTTTGATAGGTCACCAGATCAACTCAAGGGTCAATGAAGAGCTTTTCTCGAGACACTCAGTCTGAAGCAGTTTGCCACCCAACAAGGGTCACAGAGAAAAGAGGGTCAGGAACAGGTCTCAGTTAAGTTAAAAGAAAGGAGCAAAGAAACAGGCTCCAACTTAAGGCAAGTGTTGCAGGAGCTAGACTAAGAGGGCCACTGGAGCAGTGATATTCTGCTCAGCATGGTCATAAATCTGAAAATATGTTTGTAAGCAAGTGTTCTGATGTACTCAGCAAGTCGAAGGAGAAGGAATCTCAGGAGGTGAGATTGAAACTCTGCCATCTAAGTGGCAGTGACCATTGGAGAGTATTCCAAGACAGGATCTTCAAATTGGAGGTTGGAAACCTCCATGGAAAAATGAAGTTTTAAGTGTGATTGGTTGGTTCACTATCTCAAACACCAGGGTTGGTTGTTGAAAAATCCATGGAATTGGACTTGGTTGTATCTTTCATTTATTGTGTGGTATGACGTGCTTGACCACAGTTCACTTAATACATATGTCCCTCATATGTACTCTGAATATTAGAGTAAAAGATAAATATTTGTAAATTATTTTACTTTAATAACTTGTAAAGTTTATTCTTTTTATTTGTTCACACTGACAGGAGCTTGTGAAGTTATTCCCTTACTAAGCATCTTGAATCCCAGACATTATCTAATATAAACAAAGCATTAATGGTATTTAATTGAATCTCTCCTCCACCACCTGGAATCCAGCCAAAGATTGTAACATACACAGAACAAGATGATAATTTGATGCCATTTGTAGAAGGGGATACAGAAACCCTGGGATTTGGAAGCCTATTATAATGAAGTAGACTAGTTTAGAATAGGGATCACAGGGTGCCTTATATATGCACCAGAAGGAATCACAAGTGCCTCACACATATGTATATGAAGGTATTGTCTGCACAGACACATACATAATCATTGGTTGAGAGTTTTGAATAAGTATTGTAGATTTAAAGTGTATTCTCAAATATTTTGCAAGCTTTGGCCAAGATGCAGCCTGTTCTAGAGCATAATGGGAAATGAGCAGAACTAGACTGGCCACATTCTTTGGAACCAATAAGGTATAGAATATATTCTCTCTTATCAGTAGAAGACCATATAGCTGCAAGCTACCAAGGTTTTAAATGAATGGAGGCATTTAGCTTCTAGCTGCAGGGAATAGAAGTATTCAGCTTCTACTGATAAGATGTAGCTAGCAAGCAGAGAAATGACTCCCTCTCCATTCCCATGGTTTACAGGTGGTGAGGGCGATCCTTGAACCTGCCGGATTTGAGTAGGTAAGTTTGCTAGGCAACGTGGGGCGGGGAGACTTCCGGCTCTGGTTTACCAATGAATTCCCAATTCTGCCAGAAGGTAAAATGCTATTGGCCAAGGTAAATAATGTGTATTCATGTAATTGGATCATCCAATGTGGATGACAGATTGGGCCAGAGAAACAAAAAGGTGTATCTGTTTTACACATTTCCTGTAACATCAGACACAAGTTGGATTCTCCCAGTTGTCTCTCTCCTAATGCATGTTGGTGGATAAAAACATCTTTAACTGCACACTGTCTGTCATGAGTCTTTACACCAGCTGAGTTCAGCTCAATACGTGGAACCAGAGCGAAGCGCCCAGAATACCCCTTACACCATTAGTTTTAATGAGGAACTGCCCGCTATTAATCACAAAAATCATGCTCTTAATTTTTGGAAAGTCTGAACAGTGGAAATCATTCTGCTGTGTTAATGTCATCTAAAAGGATCATTTTAACAGCTCCCACCCTGTACAAAAACTGACTGAATCGGTCTGGATGCCCATTCTAATCCTGTCAACTGGTTGCCAAGCGGATTATGTGGAAAGTATCCCATGATATAAAATGTAAAAAATACTTCCAAAAGCATTTTAGACTGTACAATGAAACACATACTCTCTTCTCCAATGGTGGGACAATAGTACAAGGGTAGCAGGACACCATTTTAAATCTGCGATCACCCTGTGAATGGGTTATTACTATGTTAGAAGCAGATACCCACGCCAGTACCAGCGCAGAGTGTCCCCCAGCCAAGGGAATAAAATGCCGACGTGGCATCCTACCACCCAACTGAGAGCACAAACTGCGAGGCAAAAAGTGCAATATCCTTTTGACACTTTGCTTACAAGATATTAGGTTGACTGATAGAATGACAATTTTTCCTGTAGGAATCCACTGCTGTAATTGTGGAGTCAACATGTAAAGCAGAATGGCATTGACACCTGCTCTCTGTAGCCATGGGTAAAACAGTGGTATATCCAGTGGCATTTGAGTGGTACATGATCATACTACCTTTTCCATCCAAAACTGGAAGGGGAGGAAGGCAGAAACAGCTGCCATCCTCTTCGAATTTTCCAATAATACCTGGTCCTGAGGGGATTTAAACAGTGCCTGCTCAGAGGGTGTTTCTCCTGGGGAAGAGTTCAAAACTAGGGCACACAATTTTAAAATAAGGAGTTTCCAATTTCAGACGGAGCTGAGGAGATTTGTGTCTCCCCTTCTCGAGGGTACTGAACTTTCTTCTCCACAGAGTGACAGAAGCAGGGTCACTGAATATATTTTTAAAGCAGAGGTTTATAGATTCTCGACCAAGGGGTATGGGGGTAGGCAGAAATGCGACATTGAGGCCACAATCCGAATAGCCATGATCTTACTGAATGGTGTAGCAGGCAAGAGGGGCGAAATTACCTACTCCTGCTCAAATTTGTCTGTTCACATGTCCCTCTGCTGAACTTGGGCCCAAATTCCACCTCAGAAAGGAGCAGTGTTTCTGCAATTTTGTGTTCTGCTATATTGATAACAATTGGTCATCCTGATGACACAGTGGTTAGCACTGCTGCCCCGCCGCACCAGGGACCCGGGTTCAATTCCAGCCTCTGGTGACTGTCTGTGTGGAGTTGCACTTTGTCCCGTGGCTGCATGCATTTCCTCTGAGTGCTCCAGTTTCCTCCCACAGTCACAAAGATCAAGCATAGAATCCCTACAGTGCAGAGGGAAGCCAAGATGTGCGGGTTAGGTTTATTGGTCATGCTAAATTGCCCCTTAGTATCAGGGGGATCGGCAGGGTAAGTACATGGAGTTACGGGGATAGGGCCTGGCTGGAATTGTTGTTGTTGCAGGTTTGATAGGCTGAATGGCCTCCTTCTTCACTGTGGGGTTTCTATGTCTGATAACATTTGCCAGAGCTACTAAATCAAACAGCAAATAAAGTAAATGTACCTCATTTTTCTTCAGCTTTATTTCATTACCTTTTTGCTAAGTAGGCAGAAACACAGCCAGAAAAACAATATGCCAAGTTCTAGCCTTAAACTGGAACAATCTGATAGTTAAAAGGAGGTTGTAACCTACCTAAGATAGAATTATTTATTTGAAATCATGCTGTTGTGAGGTTAAGGATGTACAACATTTCTACTTAAAGAACCAAGTTTTAAATGTTTAGCAATGCATTGGTACTGCAACTCAAATCAGAACTAATCATATTTTTTTCCCCAAAAGCTTTAAGTGTAATTTGAACAAAATTCAACACAAAGCTTAAGTTACCTTCAATAATATAGAGCACTGGCAATGAAACGCTATCCAACTAGGTCCAGTACGTCTTTCCAGTATACACTGTATTATTAGATCAACTTATTGTCGGTAAGTTGGGAGTCTGGGCTCTGAGGGGCCATGGATGGAGGGAGGATGCCCCTCCCATGGGGAATCTCTCCCCTACTCACAACAGCCTATGCGGGGAAACCTACTAGCTAGCCACATGGCATGGATCTCTCCCACTGCCAGTTAAATTCCAGTGCGGGTGGGATGGGGCACTAAACTGGACATTAATGTTCCACTTCAGGGCTTCAATTGGACCACTGATGGGCAGGTCACAAATCTCACCCACATTACTGGCAAAACTATGCTGGTGACAGGAGTGGGCAGGAAAGTCACCTGCTGGATATAATCAGCACCTCTTCCCCTGCACCACACACACACACCCCCACTTCCCCCCCGCCAACATAAAAGCTGGGGGAAGTGTCAAATCCAGTTGCACGATTGGACCAATCATGTTGTGGGCAGCATAATATGGGGGTGAGGTTGGAGGGGGGTTTGAACAGGTGCTCACATGTCCACCACACCACACACCTCCAGAAGCAAACTCAGCATGGAGCCAATTCACTTTAGGCCAACCTGCCTTGCAACCATTGCACCGCACTCAGGGTGTAAACTGGTGTCGTATGGGACTTCCACCTTCGGGAGTGGTAAGCCAATCCAACTGGTTGCCAGCTCCAGCAGCCACAAGGGTGCATTAGTGGTGGTGTTGGAACTCGAGAGTGCAACCAGTCCCAAGAAGGCGGGCCGTGATGGGCTTGGGCCGGGAGTGTTTGCTCAATTTGGAGAGAAAATCAGGGGTCTACGGGTGGTGCATTTTATAGAGCAAGTACGAAGAAAAGGTGGGTGAGTAGTTTCTTAGAGAGGCTGCCTCCCAATGCACCAAGGGCATCTCCTGAACATAATAACCCCACTCCCATCAAGTTATTTTTTAAATGGCCTACCCGCTCCCACTCAACTGGCCACATCTACCATATTTTGCTGTGGGTAGTGTATTATTGGGATCAATTGGTTTATTAACAAGCTCGATTAATATTTGATTATTTATTAAAATGTGGTGTGTGGGCTGCCAATTTCAATGCCCTCCCACACTAGTGCCACCATCCCTATTCCCCCTCTCCACCCCACAACTTGTTCCTTATTGCTCTATGTTCTGATGTAGTTATATACCATTACATGACATCCACCCAAATTAGTGTATAAATTTCACTGTATCCATTCCAACTTTCTTAGGGCAGAATGTTCTGCGAACAGACTTCTGCAAGGGATATTGTAACATGCATGCAAGAGAGCCCATGTAGATTTGCAATGATGACGCAAGGGGTTTTTTTATAAATGAAAAATTGTGACTCAAAAGTAAAGAGAAAAATACAGGATATTAATACTGGCAGGAATTACAGACCACACACACAACAGTCTCAGCACGCCTTTGAAGGTGGAAACTGTTTTCTTGTGATACTCTTCAAAATGAAGCCAAGTAGAATTAATCTACTGCCATTATTTCATCTCATACCTGCTTAATTGCAATAGTGTGAAAATAAATGTATAGTGCATTAAAATTAAAGCTTAATATAAATGGAGGATGTGTTCTGCCTGATATGTGCCAGTGAGCATTTATGAAGCAGTAGTTGCTAAAAGAATGGTAGTATGTAGAATAAAATGTTCAGCCCCAAAAATGTGTTTATATTCTTGCACATGGTGCTTAACTTCTGTTCACATTAACTTTACTTGGTGTATCAATATTTTGAGTCACACTTTGTATGTCAACATATTTTAAAAGTGTTCCTTATATCACCCTGCCAGGCCTCTTGGCTTCAGTACGCAAGCCATCCAATTCCCTCTTTCGTAATCCAGGGTTTTCAGGAAAATTTCCAGGGTTTTTCTTATTTCGAATTCAAATTCCTGAATTCCAGAATTAGTCAAAATTGGTGACATTACACAAATGTGCATTAAATGTAATAATATCCCACTTCCACCTCAATAACCTTAAGCAGGGATTTTCTTTAAAAACTTACCTTTCAAATCAATGCAGGTGCAAGAAAATATGCTGTGGCAGATCATCTACAATGCACCATTTCATGCAAGATCCTGGGAACAGGAAAATATTGCATCCTCCGACTAACAGCATTGCAACTCCACAGGATATCTGTATATACACATGTAAACCGCATGCTGAAACCCAAGTACTTCCTTGCAAATCCATGTAATGCTGCCGAGAGAAAACCCAGAACCCCTGTGAGTCTTGATCCAGAATTAATCACATTATGAGCTCCTTGAAGACGTCTTCATCTGCTAATTCGGAGATCAGATACAATTGAAGGGATTATGCGAAACCAATAAGGCAAATAACATGGTTTCAAAAAGGTCAAGTAAGCTGGTTACTTTGATGGCCAGGGAACAGGCCTGAAGGTGCATATTTTGAAAGCTGACTGGGTAGATTTATTTGGTTCCCCGATGGCTCGTCCATTAGGAAACACATTCTAATGTGCAGTTTAGGTTTAGCATCAGAGAAGATGCCAGTGCTGCTTTGATGGATGTTCCAATCAACACTGATCTCCTTTAACAGCTTTGTTACTGCAAAAAAATGTTGCCTAGGGTCTTTCTTGTGGTCTCCAGTTTATTATATTGTGTACCAAAGATCATAGGAACTGCACAAAAATTCCACCTGTTGTAACTTACCATCCGGAGATTTCAGCTTCAAGAATTCACCAAGCAGATGGAACAAACAGTTATTTTGTTCAAATACAGCCCATTCTCGTGTTAAGTGTAATATGGAAAACTACTTTATTTGCATCCTGCATTTTTCTTTGCTTCAGAACATCCTTTTGCTTACAAAGATAGATGAAGTAGATCAGCCCCTTTGCACTGCTCAGGTGTTTGCTATTTTCCCCATCTCCTAAAGTGACAGCAGAATGCTTTGGACATCTCACATACTTCTAATAACTGAGTTAATATAGTTTGAAGTTCTTTGTTAAACCCGGACTGCTCCAAGCACAAACTGAAGAGGTAGGATTTCTGTCCCTAAGAGAGAGTCTGTCTGCTTATGGAAAGGAACTGGAAATATGAGGAGGATGTTGTGAAAAACCCAAATTGCAACTAAAAGATCCTTGCCCAGAGGAATTCTGGACATATTCATGACCGATTCTAGTTATTTTTTGGGAAAATTGTGGCCTATGTTGCTAAGAGCACGATTTAATTAAAAAGATTCTAAGTGCTGAACAAGGGAGAAAACAGGAGGGAACAGCGCTTTTTTTTGCTGAGTTGCAAGTTGCAATCTTATGGCACTTAGTGTAAAAAAAGTGCCAGGATGCGATTCTGGCCAACAGGCAGTTGGAGGGAGGTGAAGGAGCTCGCTGGTGAAGCCAGCTGCTGACCTCTTAGGGCACCATTGCACAGATGTCCCAATCACTCAGAGATCTCCCCCTCCCATTCCAGGACATTGAACCACTCCCATGCTGTCACCAACTGCCCTCTGCGCAAGTCTACCCACACTCCCCACAGACAGTGACATTGTCCCATTCCCATCTACAGAGCTCCCCCCTTCTCCTATACCGACTGATTGATTTGCAGAGTTCCTTCCCTTCCATCCAATTGTCACCTCGGAAGAATTCCCTTCTCCCACTCCCTTTCCACCCAGCTCTGCCTTGCCCCCTTGTGGCATTGCCAGAGTGCTTGGTGGGCACTGCCCGGCCTTGCCCCTGACCATCCAGGGAGCTTCACTGGCCTCTGATCCCACTCCCCACTGAGGCCTTCATGTCTAGTCTCCACTGATAGAGACCATCCATGAATCTTGCCTCAGCCAGTGAGATGGTTAAGGTAAATGAGCTCGGACGATAGGGTCCAGAGTTATTAAGTCATTAATATTTAAATCGCCCACCCCCTCAATCTAATTCAACCTTTTCCATTTATCCATCTAATCTGCTGCATCCAAACAACCTCAAATTCCTGTAATTTACTGACATTTAAATCTATGACTATCTTGGGCAAAATCCTTTTAACAACTCTATGATTTGAGTTACATAAATCAGAGTAGCTGCTTGTTTGTATGATGAAAATTATACCTCATTTCCTAAATTCCATTTAATTTATTATATCTGTACAGACAAGAATCTTACAGAAGTGAAAGAGGACAAGGTATGTTGAAGTGCTTTGCTTTTGTAGTAAAACGCAAACACACTTATATGTGTACACAAGTAACAGTTTTCCCTTGGCTTGCCACAACACAACTCACCCCTTCCCCACATGGGCACTTGTCCCATGTTTTTCAGTTTTGCTGACACTGACACTGATCTTTGTTCTTCTATTAACACATTCTGCTACCTTAGCTTTACCACCTTTGGCACTTTTCAGTCCTTAATGGCACCACTAACATCCCACTTTGTGCTTTTCCATACACCTTTGTCAATCTCTCCTTCTACTCTTCCCCATACACCTCTCCAACTATATGATTTATTATATTTCTACCTCTCTTCAACTCTGCGAGAGTCATATAGACTCAAAACATTAACTCTGTTTCTCTTTCCACAGATTCTGTCAGATCTACTGATTTTATCCAGCATTTCATGTTCTTACACTTGTTTTCTCCATGTAGCCACACAAAAACATGCATTTTTTTCTTGCCGGGTGTTGCGGGGGGGGGGGGGGTGTGTGTGTGTGTGTGTGTGTGTGTGTGTGTGTGTGTGTGTGTGTGTGCGTGCGTGCGCACACTGGATGGCTGGCTCCCCACACACCCCTCCCAGTATGCCTAAAACAGATGTAATATCCCACCCAGATGGATAATGCTCCTTAAAGCATTACACAATTCCAAAAGTTAATTTGCCATTAAATGGGTGCGCTCTAGCAGCACAAATGAATGTAAATTAAAAAATGAACCTTTCAAAGTTTAATTGCTTTAATTTTGCAAAAGAATTCACATATCCAGCTTATCTATTTGAGGCTATGTCTGTGCCACCCAGATCTGACCACTGTTTATTATTAAGGTAATTTACTTGCGTTAAAAAGGTTATGATGAACTTCACTCAAACTTTTGAATAGTTGGATGGTTCACATCCTTTCACCAAAAGTCTTTTTCTGATTTCTATTCTATTCCTGCCCCCCCGGCCCCACCGCAAACACTTGCCAAATTATTTTCATAGAATTTGTTCAATGGTAATGTGGTTTTTAGATCACACCAATCATTTCTTCCCTACAAAATTTTTATTCCTTTTTACGTCTTGAATTCCAGGAAATATGCAGATGGTAATCCCAGTGCCAATCACTTTCATTAGAACATTTGTCAGACAAATTGCTATTGTACAAAATTAATTTTCAAAAAGACTAGCCTTTTAAGTCAAGTACCTCAGCTGTCAAGGATTCAGAGCATCTCTCAACACCACTAGGTCTTAAAAGCACCACACAATGGTCACAGCCTTTCAGCATGCTATTGTTGTAACAAGGTGAATTACATGAAGTTTCTAAATTGCCTTAAATTGCAAACATCCGAACAATGGACTGAAATTGTTTTAAAAAGCCTAGAAATTAGGCCTAGCAGATGAAAGCTTAAATTGCCCAGGTGATATTTCTCTCGCCATTATTTTAGCACTGACATTAACCTCTTTTCTTTAAATTGTGGGTAGTATGTTTCAATGTGAAGACGTTAGGTCTATTGATCAGAATCCTTGCCTACCTTTAATTTCATCTTGCTTCCAAGCCCATTAAAGCACAGACTACAGCACAAAACTTCAAACTTGCTAAATGGACTAAAATTTCTTGTGGACCAAACAACAGTGAAGCTATTTTCCCACACCTCTCACAAGCTTCAATAACATCTTTCAATTCACCATGAACAATATCAATGAAATATCCATTAGTATTATGAATGCATGTCAACAGCACGTATTATACATCTGTGTCTAATGGAATGAGAAATAAATGATTAACCCCATTTCATCCAGCAGTATCAGAGATGGTGCAGGCAGAAGATTAATACTACCTGTGCAGACTCTCTCAAAATCCTTGTGCAAGATTAAAGTAGGAAGTGCTGGCTCAGTGTAACACTCGGAAGATTTTTCTTTTGTTTAATATACTTTTTCAGGTAGTAACATGGAGCAATAATGTCAACGTTATTGGCTTGCATTTACTGTTTGTTCCATTCCTCCCCAAGAAGTTTGCTCCATATTGTGGTCTGGTTCCATAGAATATCCCAATAGCTTCCTGTCCTTCGACTTAGTGACTGTTGTTCATGCACTAAGCAACAGAAGCAACCATCACATTGAAGCCATTTCTCTTCTAACATAATATCCACAAAAATGCATTTCCATCAAATCATTGGATAGGACTTAGGATTGTGAGCACCCTGGCTGTTACAGGCACCAAGCTGTCCCCTCATCACGATCAAACCTAAAACCTTTCTGATCTATGTGCTTCTGCAACCCAGCATATCAACCATCTGAACTATTTCTGAACCAGGCTCCTCTGGTATGTCAAGTTATTAGCCAAATTACAGGTCCTGATAGTCATGGTAAGCTTAGGAGATGAATTATCATGATGAAAGAACATTAGTTATTGTAGGTTTTGGCTTTCAGGTTAAGCCCACATCACATATTCAAACTTTCATTGGAAAAGAGCAGTAATTGGAACATGAGAACATGTTGCTGACTTGCATTAAGATTTTAGGCTGGTGTGCTGCTGCTGCTGAGCTCAGATTTTCCAAGAATACATCAAACATAGTCCAAAGCCACTAGCTCAGAGGTTATAAAGTGTCAGCACACTCAAACTCATCTCTGCAGATGTGACATGGAAATTCATTGGACCAGCCCAACATTGGAGCAGGTTTTAGCTTTTTTTTAAATTGCAGTCTACATTAGCTAAGATATGGCTAAATTTCCATTCAAATTATTAACCTCATTGATTGATATGTATCCAAAATAGACAACCCAAATTCATTGATTATACTTTCACCCTATGCGACACGACGAGGAAAGTCCTCTCTGTTGTTTCATTCAAAAAAAAGTTCATTCATCCAGGTTACTTCAGTTCAAAAGAAAGTAATAAAATTTATAACTTGGAACCAATTTACTGGGCCAGATGCCACTGGCTGCGGCACTCAACCTTCCAACAGCAGGCATCCAAATTTCACCTCAATACATTTTACGTGCTGATGCTTTGTTGCTGACATTAGAAAGTATTTTGCATGAGACTTATCCATTGATGTTATAAACAAAATGCAACATGAATCAATAATTTCAGGTAAGGCATCAACTTGCACACTTTCATTCCTCAGGTTAATGGGTCCCTCATTAAAACAATCAATATTATCTACAGTTACATTAGTCTCCAAATTAAATTGGTGCCATTTCCTTTCCATTTAAAGGATTTGGGTGATGTAAGGAGCTAAACAGATGGTCTGGTTTATTTATCCCTGTAAGAAGTTTTGCAATACCAGGTTAAAGTCCAACAGGTTTATTTGGTAGCACAAGCCACTAGCTTTCGGACAGCTGCCCCTTTATCAGATAAGTGGGAGTTCTGTTCACAAACAGGGCATATAAAGACACAAATTCAATTTACAAAATAACGGTTGGAATGCAAGTCTTTACCGGAAATCAAGTCTTAGAGGGACAATGTGAGTGGCGAGAGGGTTAAGCACAGGTTAAAGAGATGTATATTGTCTCCAGACAGGACAGTTAGTGAGATTTTGCAAGTCCAGGCAAGTCATGGGGGCTACAGATAGTGTGACATGAACCCAAGGTCCCGGTTGAGGCCGTCCTCATGTGTGCAGAACTTGGCTATCAGTCTCTGCTCAGCGACTCTGCGCTGTCGTGTGTCATGAAGGCCACTTTGGAGAACGCTTACCTGAAGATCAGAGGCCGAATGCTCATGACTACTGAAGGGTTCCCCAACAGGAAGAAAACACTCTTGCCTGGTAATTGTCAAGCGGTGTTAATTCATCCATTGTTATAGCGTCTGCATGGTCTCCCCAAGCCTTGGGACATCCCTTCCTGCAGCGTATCAGGTTGACAACATTGGCCAGGTTTCAAGTATTTGTACTGTGCACCTGGTGGATGTTGTTCCCACATGAGGTAATGGCATCTGTGTCGATGATCCAGCACATCCTGCAGAAGTTGCTGCAGCAGGGCTGTGTGGTGTTGTAATCACTGTTCTGAAGGCTGGGTAGTTTGTTGCAGACAATGGTCTGTTTGAGGTTGTTTGA
Source organism: Carcharhinus amblyrhynchos (assembly GCF_965287045.1). Taxonomy (NCBI): domain Eukaryota; kingdom Metazoa; phylum Chordata; class Chondrichthyes; order Carcharhiniformes; family Carcharhinidae; genus Carcharhinus; species Carcharhinus amblyrhynchos. Next base: position 46,432,837 of record NC_137336.1, read on the forward strand.
AGGCAAGAAGTCAGGACGTGGAGATGGCTTTGAACATCTCGCCAAGGCTATCCCCACACCCTGACTTCTTGCCTTCAAACAACTGCACAACCTCAAACAGACCATTGTCCGCAGCAAACTATCCAGTCTTCACGACAACAGTGACTACGACACCACACAGCCCTGTCACAGCAACCTCAGCAAGATGTGCCAGATCAGCGACATAGATGCCATCATCTCACATAAGAACACCATCCACCAGATACACGGTACATACACTTACAACTCGGCCAATGTTGTCTACCTGATATGCTGCAGGAAAGGATGTCCCAAGGCATGAGAGACCATGCAAACACTACGACAGTGGATGAATGAACACCACTCAACAATCACCAGGCAAGAGTGTTCTCTTCCTGTTGGGGAATACTTCAATGGTCACGGGCATTCAGCCTCTGATCTTCGGGGAAGCGCTCTCCAAGGCAGCTTTCACAACACATGACAATGCAGAGTCGCTGAGCAGAGACTGATAGCCAAGTTCCGCACACATGAGAACGGCCTCAACTAGGATCTTGGGTTCATGTCACACTATCTATAAGCCCCATGATTTGCCTGGGCTTGCAAAATCTCACTAACTGTCCTGGCTGGAGACAATACACACGTCTTTAACTTGTGCTTAACTCTCTCTCCACTCACATTGTCTGTACCTTTAAGACTTGATTACCTGTAAAGACTTGCATTCCAACCATTATTTTGTAAATTGAGTTTGTGTCTTCATATACCCTGTCTGTGAACAGAACCCCCACTTACCTGATGAAGGGGCAGTGCTCCAAAACCTAGTGGCTTGTGCTATCAAATAAACCTGTTGGATTTTAACCTGGTGTTGAGACTTTTTACTGTGTTTACCCCAGTCCAATGCTAGCGTTTCCACATTATTATTTATGCCTGTACAGAGATTAACTTATATAATGAATTGAGAACTGGAAAAAAAATTCAAACTTTGGAATTAAATTGAAGGTGTATGTTCAGCATCTTGAAAAAATCAAATTAAAGGTACATTGTTTTACAAGAACACTTAAAGTTAGGTGAAGTTAACCAGTATGGGTGGCAGTGCTTTTGCTGCCAACTCCTAAGATGGTGGGGGAAGGAAAATTCCGCCATCCTAAAAGTGCTGGCCATGATTTTAGAACATAGAACACTACAGCACAAACAGGCCCTTTGGCCCACACGTTGCGCCGATCACATCTATACCTACCAAGCCATAGAACTATCTGTAACTTCCAATGCCATTAGATCCCATATACTCATCCATAAGTCTTTTAAAAGACCCCAGCAAGTTCGCCTCTACCACCGACGGCAGCCAATTCCACTCGCTCACCACCCTCTGGGTGAAAAAAACTTACCCCTAACATCTCCTCTGTAATTAAGTTGGAATTAAGTTGGAAGCTTTTGCTTTTAAATTGTTGCATGTCCTAACATTGTGAACAAAATCTATCACCTTACTGCTGCCAACTTACCAGTTTCTTCGGGGGAATACTCAAGCATTTTGTGTCAATGAACGCTTTAAAAAAAAATCAGCAGAGTCTACAGGCAAGGTTTCTATGGCCTCGCTCAAGCGAGACCAGAAATTCCTACCCGAGATCAATGGACATTTCTGTTGTCTGCCCCTCGCCCAATCCGATTCTGTGACAGATGAATTGAAAGAATTCCAGCGCACATGTCCATTAAAGGAAAGGTAAAGTTGCCATTGTAACAGATGACCATAGGCAACTTCCCCTTTGAGGGGAAGAGCTGACTGGTGGTGATTTAACCTGAGGATACCATACCTCAAGTGAGGGGTAAGGTTGAGAAGGCGGGGCCTTCATGAATAACCTCAACTGGTAAGGGAATTGAAAGCTTGTGAGTTTACTATCAAATAATTCGGTTGGACTTAAACCTGGTGTTGTCAGACTTTTTACTGTGTTTACCCTAGTCCAACGCCGGCATATCCACATCAAGGGAATTGAATCCATGCTATTGACATTGCTTCGCATCACAAACCAGCCATCAAGCCAATGGCTTTCAACAGTACCCATCAGTAGTCACCGTGGTACATCACAAGAAGTGAGTTAATTTTAAAGCAGTGGTCCAATGTTTCCAACTTAGCTAAGATTGTAAAAAAAACACTCAGATCGACACACTGGTTTGCCAAGTTCATCTGGAACAACATACACTGAGAACTGAATCAGGTCCCTATCTTGATCTGACAGGGTCTCCAAGTTCAGAAAGAATTCACAGCATAGATCTCAAGGCTTCATGCCCAATGTTTCATACCAAACAAATTACAGCAAAGCTTTTAAAATTGACAAAAACATTGGCTCATGGACTGCTGCACAAATCAAAAATATAAGTCATTGGATCAAAGAGAGATGGATTGTTACTGAAAGCAATTTGAACTTCCAAAAAAGGATGCAGGACAAACTCTGGGCCAGGCCCAATGTTTTTTTTAAAGTGATCAGTAACTATGTTATAGAGAACAGAGAAGTGTCAACCCAAAGCTCAGAAACAGGACCCGACAGAATAATAAACCACTGCCTGACAAAAACAAAATTAATCATGTCTTCTCCCTTCTAGCATTTGCACAAAATTATCCACCCAAACCTTTAAATATATCCCTTTAGTGCCATGAATACAGGTGGAGGTTTGCCAAACCCATATTTTTGTTTACTTATACCTTTAGAATGAATGGAATGCTTATTGTACACTCGTTAGTGTAGAGCATGCTCAAGCAGACAAAAATGTTGATAATTACTATATTTTCCAAGCAATTATTTTATGTCACATTGGTTTGCTTTTGAGAGAAAATGTAAAACGGACTATAGCAAATCATCTCTCATGATACATATTTCTAATGACATTGAGAAGTAAAAGAGCTGCTCATTCACTATCACCCATTTCACATGAAGGGAAAATCTACCCTAATGTGATGTGAAATAATGACATTGGTGAAAATAGTAATTATCAGCAGTTTTGTCCACCAGAGTGTTAGGAAACCAAAGATAATTTCAAAGGATTCAAATTTATATTGTTAGACATTTGAAATAATGTATAGCTTTAGGTGGGTTTAATTTAATACTTCTGTGCCTGGAAGGGACTTACTGTTAGATTCATACTGGACGAAGATGTTTGTAGGAATTGGTTTCAATTCCAACTGGGATTTTATTGTGATAGTGAGTTATGCCATGAAAAAAATCATAGGCCAGCATAGGTTTGAGGTGCTGCTTGACAATTAGAAGCCCTTTTAAGATTAAACAAAATGTTTTTGTTTGTTTTTTTCAGTTTTTAACTGAAAGCTAGACCAGTTGGTGACAGGCAGCTAACATCTCTCTCAGCTTTGCTAGAAGATGAGCCATACAATAATGGTTAAGAAAGTCACTGCCAGAAATCTAGAAGACAGCTACTTAAGGAAACTAGAGAAATGAACAGGAGTTTCCAGGAAGCTTTAAGTTAAAGGAAGAAAGAAGAATTGGGAGAAAAACAGACTGAAAAGGAGCTGACCAGTGAGAAGTCAGAAAGTTATCTGAAATGGTTCTAAGGTTTGTGATATTTTACTATAGCTTGAGAGACATTAAGTGAAATAACTGTGGCATAGTCAGTAGCTGGATATCAGAGTTTGTGTATAAAAGCCATCATGAAAATAAAAGGGGTTGGTACAAAATAGTGGAGTGGATTTGCTGGTGAGGTGGAGCAGAAGTTCTGTTCAAAGAAGTCCTTTGAAAAATGTGGAGTGGAATTCGGAATGCAATCTGCTAATGGAAAGCTTTATTCGGAGACAAGGTTTTGAGAACAGGGTTTGGAAGCTCTCATGTGACAATCATCTGGGGCGATTTTGAGGAGAAATCTACAGACACTAACTTGATTTCAGAGAGGAATGTAAATTTGACCACAGCCAATCTGTGGGTTTGAAAAGGGACTGTGTGTTAATGAGATCTTTGTAGTTTAAAATATGTTTTGTAATCCAAGTTAATCTTAAATTTTTTGTCAAACTATTAACCTCAGGGGGAGGGGGGAGGAGTATTGCATTATCATCCATGTTTAATAAACGTTTTTTCCCCCGTTGCTGAAACTAATTAGCAGTCCTATGAGCCTGTTCTTCCATGTTTGATATATAAAAAAAACAAGTAAAAGTTAGGTCTTTTGAGCCAGTGTCCATTCTGGGCATTTCCCATCTAGTTATAACATCAACTGGGTCGAAACAGGAGCGGGCTCTACAACAAATACTGTCATTACCAAGTTAAACAACATCAAAAATCTAACTCTTTGCTTTCAAATGGGGTAGGTAAACTCTAAAATAAAAATGTGCTTTCCTTCCTAACACTTAACCTCCTCAATTTTCTCCATTCATCTGAATGTACCAACTCGCCTCTAATATCTCATTGATGTGAATGGCCTTTAAGGGACCCTGTGGTCACTAACTGTCCACACATGATAATTGGAGGAAGGGCAGTGAGATGGGTCATTTCATATCTGAAGTAGAATTCCATGGAGTGGAATGTAACCTATAATAGTTACACTCATAAAACTAATTTTGCATTTCAATTTTACTTCTCTGTTAAGTTGTTTTTGGCTTGAATCGGAGCCATTTATGGCCACATGGTAATTTCCAACAATCGCATTATTGATCTGGAGCACATAACGGATATGCTGTCATTATTGCACAGGACTGTTCACAGGCAGGAGACCTGCTGCACAAACTCTGAGTTTAGACATAAAGCAAGCAAGTCACCCATAGAAAACTGCTAAACAATTATTATAGGGAAGCAGTCATTTATTTGGGATTCCATCTAAAGAAAATTTTCAGCCTTGTTCCAGGCAATTCACCTGAACAGATGCTTACAATGGTTCAACAAACATTGCTCCATTTGATTTAGGGATATAGGCAGCACTGACAAGGCCATATTTATTGCCTATCCCTACTTGCCTTGAGAAGCTAGTGAGTTCTCTTTTTCAACTACTTACTCCTTTTATTAATGTTACTTTCACACTGATAATAAATATTGAATTCCAGTGACAATAAAGGAACATGATAAATGTCAGAAGTCAAGGTGCTGTACTGGAGGGGAATCTGGAGGTGATAATCTTTCCTTTGACTTTGCTGCCTTGTCATTCTGTTTGGCACAGTGTGGGAAATGCTGTTAAAATGCATGGTGAGTTGCTGCACTGTGTCCTGTAGATTGTATATATTCTAGCCACAATGCTTTGATGACGGAAGAGATGTGCCTTAGTTGATTAAGTGAACTGCTCAGTCCTGGATGCTTTTTGCATGTTCACATAGGTCAGGTCCCTTGTGAGTGGAACCAATAAGTTTTCTCTTTCGCAATCAATAACAGATAAACATATGCCCTTTCCAGATCAAAAGAATCTGTACATTGTATTTTTATAATCACTCATGACTATATCTAGTATTTTAATTATCTAAAAATGCTTCCATGATTCCTTTCTGGGAGAAATAGCTATTGCTTTTGCAAAAGGGAGGACTTATAACCCATCTGGAGTTTGATGTTGCAGTTTGAGGATGAGAAGATAGAATCCTTACATTGTAGAAGGAGGCTATTCGGCCCATCGAGTCTGCAATCCCACCCAGGCAGGCCCTATTTTTGTAACCCACATAACTCCCCTGACAGTAAGGAGCAACCCCACCCAAATCATGTTCCCTGCAACCCCAACTATTTACCCAGCTAATCCCCCTAACCTATACAACGTGGGACACCAAGGGGGAATTTAGCATGGCCAATCCACCTAACCTGCACATCTTTGGACTGTGGGAGGAAACCGGAGCACCCGGAAGAAACCCACACAGACACGGGGAGAATGTGCAAACTCCACACTGACAGTGACCCGAGGCAAGAATTGAATCCGGGTTCCTGGTGCTGTGAGGCAGCAGTGCTAACCACTGTGCCACCCCTGAGATGAGAAAGAATGAGAAGGGTGAAGAAAGAAGGCTCTTTTGTTCATGTCTTCTTTAAATTTATCAGGCCCAAATTGGTTGGCTAGAACTTCAGCACCGAGAACCTCCCACCTCGTCCACAGCTGGGATTCTCCAGTGCCACTACAGTCAAAGGAGTTTCAGCTGAGCATCAAATTCTCCATTCTCGCTGGCAACAGCGTAGCAATCGCAGATGAGATTGGATAATCCCATTCCAGAACTCTGATATATTAGAATATGTGAGGCTGCCACAATGAGAGAAGGTACTATTTATTTCCTTTTTAATTAAAGCACCAAAATCAAGCTCCTGCATAGTATCAGAATCATCATCTCCCCATTGAAGCAGACACGATGTGACATCTCCAAACATCATCATCATCATCATCTATAATCTTCTATTGGCATGGTGTTTTTCTGATTCCAGATAAGATCATTTTAGGCAGGAGACATATGGGTCTGGCTCAACACTGAAACTTCCCTTCTGACATTACAACAGTGATGACACCTCTAAACATTCTTGGTAGGTTGTGAAGTGTCTTAAAATGTCCAGTAATCACAAAGTGCCATATAAAGACAAATCTCTTCCTCTTTCCCTTGTTCTTTAGTTCAGTTCTAACAGTCCCACTGCATGCCAGGTCATTACGATAAGACAAAACACAAAGCAGTCCAAATTTATATTAAAAGCACAGACTGGTCTTTTCAGCTATCAGCAAATATGCACCATATTAAGCCATGTCCATCCCCAATGGACTTGATTTACTGCATGAGGAATGACTGAGGACTCTGGGTCTGCACTCATTAGAATTTAGAAGGATAAGGGAGGGATCTTATTGAAACTGACAGGATGCAGCAAGGCCTGGATAGAGTGGATATGGAGAGGATGTTTCCACTAGTAGGAAAAATTAGAACCAGAGGACACAACCTCAGGCTAAAGGGACGATCCTTTAAAACAGAGATGAGGAGGAATTTCTTCAGCCAGAGAATGGTGAATCTGTGGAACTCTTTGCCGCAGAAGGCTGTGGAGGCCAGATCATTGAATGTCTTTAAGACAGACAATAGATACGTTCTTGATTGATAAGTGGATCAGGGGTTATGGGAAAAAGGCAGGAGAATGGGAATTTAAAAAATATCAGCCATGATTGAATGGCTGGCGGAGCAGTCTCGATGGACCGAGTGGCCTAATTCTAATTATTATGGTCTTGTGTCCATCATCTTACACAGAAGTGACTTTAGTTCAAGAAACATTTTTAAAAAAATTAGAAATTCATTAATGTGGCACAACAAAATCTAATCTATTTTTTCTTTTCATACTTTTAATAAACCAAATTCATAACCTTTGGTAGGAGCTGTACCATGTTCTCTATAAACTTGGAGAGATCTGGAGCAAAAAGGTGGATAAAGCTGCACAACTTGTATCACAAACTTGTATCGCTGAACGTTGCATCACAGTTTGCATGGCCATAAAATAATGCAAACCAATCATTAGGGCTTCATTTCCAGAGGGACAGAGTTGAACAGTAGGGAACTTTTGCTAAACCTACATCAAGGATTGGTTTACTCTGTGCAACTCTAGATATATTAGGAAAAGGATGCAGAGACACTGGGGAGCTTATAGAGAAATTTACAAGAATGATATCCCAAATGCATGGGAATACACATCAGGAAAGGATCAACATGCAGGGTCTTGTTTTCTCTTGATAAAAAGGTTGAGGGGTGACCAAAAGATCTTTGTAATTCTGAAAGATTTTGATAGAGTGGGTACAGAGAGAATGTTTCCTCTTGTAGGAACTAGAGGCCATCAGTACAAGATAGTCACCAAGAAAACTAACAGGAAATTCAAAAGAACCTTCTTGACCACCATTTTTTCTTTGCCGTTATTCTATGGTTGTGATCCAAACCTTACCTGCAGATTGAAGAACCTGCTGTAGCGTCTGTAGATGACCTCTGTGGAACCGTTGGACCATGTGACTTGAATGATATAAACCTGAAAGCCAAAGAAACTGATCAGAAAAGAATGTATATCACAGGATGATCATTTGGTTTGTTATTACCCCAAGCACAGCCATATCACCTAGGCAAATACTAAATCTGTTTCTTACATTCCACAACATATACAATGTGAGCCAAGTTACAAATACAAATGGGAACACGCAATTTAATTGACAGAGTGAAAGTAGCAAGGTAACCTGCTCCAGACGCTTGACAATGACACTTTCTAGATACTTTAATGGAATTGGGGCACACTTTGCTATCTCTATGTGAGTGAGCATGCCTTTCACAACCTCGCTTTCCTTGGTGGGCCTAGGTCTGGAACTCTGAGGCCACAACTCCTCATGGGTTATGCCAATTCCCCACTTCAACCCAGAAGGCTAGCAGAACTCTTTGGGAAATACCACAGACCTATTTACAACAATCCCCCACCATTTCTTGGGAGATCCTGACTGCACATCCACATGTTTCACAATGGTACACACATGGATCAGGCCTACTTTGCTTCAGGCAGCACTTGCTGCCTCAGCAGCAGGTTTTGCAGGCAGTGCCACATCACTTTTAGAGGGCTCACAGTGAATCTCTACCTGTCAGACCAGTTGTAACGCCAGGATGGCTTTTCAATGAATGCAGGGCTAGGATTTGCCTGGGTATGGGGGGGTACCCCTGGGTGTGCTGAGGAGTCCATGCAGCCTCAAGATAGGGAGAGTTGAGAAGGCAATGCTGAAAGGAAATGAGGCTTGATAGAGATGTGAGGGTGTATGAGAGAGTGTGAACGATGATGTCCCTTGAACTGAAGTGAGTGAGATGCCAATGAATGTGTGATGGGCTTGTGCGATTGTGAGTTGTGTGCTGAGATGGTTGACTTGTCCTGGTGGCACAGATGAGATAATTCATCCTCTTTCTGCATTGAATAAATGACCCAGAATGACCCAGCTGGCAACGGCCACCACTGTCAAGGCCTCTCAAGTCACTGTGATGAGTTTACCGGACCTCCTGAAGTCAGAACCTGGGGTAGAGAACATTATGGCGGGCCTCCAAAAGGCATTCCAGCGATGGTCACTGAACTCTTCTTGGTTTTCAAGGTCATGTCATCACCAGAGCAATCCGAGGCTGCATGCATTAATTACTGTTTAAATATGGCAACTGGCAGGAGAGGATGTTCAGATAACGCTGTGGCAGGTGATTCAGAGGCCTCCAACCAGTGATACGGCACAATTTCTTTGCCTGCATGATTAATATGATTGGAAGTGCAACAAAAGCCACTCTTGCGGCCGGAAAGGAGAACTGTTTAATGCCCGCTACCACACTTAGTGCGATTCAAGGAAAATTCCACCTACATGTTGAATTTGAACACATATTTATCTCAAAACCAAACAACTTGAGGAAGGGTGACATTAATTGAGAATGGAACCAACAGTGACAAATTGGCAGCATGACTAGTACCAGATGATATATATAGATACTCAAAAGTAAATACAGTAAGCAAATTTACCGACACACATGGCTCCCAAGTTTGACTGCAAACATCCTGTTCCTGTACATTCATTTCCAGCTTCGCATCAGCATTTGGTCATTCTTTCATTACTCTTAATAGGTATGCTAAAACATCTGCAGCACACATGTTGTGAACTGCAGACTGTTGAACACATCTCAAAGGGAAGCACTGAGAATTAAAACATACTATTGTATGAAAGAACAAAGTGAGAATTTCATTAATTTACTAATATAATCAAAAAAGTTAAAATATCAATAATCAATTGCATATATTAATGAAATACAATCCCCAGTTTTAATTACAGTTCAAGCTCAATAACAATGGATATCCTGTGTGTGCAGGTTTTGCAAATTTCCACAGAACTGAAAAAACAGGACTGTGAGTAAAAATACAGTCTCACCCTCAGCAATCACTGGGTTGCTGAAATCAGAAAATATAAAGGAGTTTTAAAGCCACTGCCACATCCTTTCAACTTCCAGTCAAAGGAGGTAATGACCGCTCTGTCGTAATTAGGAGTTGGAAAGAATTGAACCTATGACAGACTCTGTCAATAGCTCAGACTGAGCAATGTGAGAATAATGGAGAGTGTCTGCTGGCTAGCAACCAACTCACCACACAGTGACCAGACAATTATTTTAATAGCTGGGAGAGTTAGGGAGGGAGGGGGGTGGTATAAGAAGGAGAAGAGTTATACAAAAGAACATCCTGCCTCATACAAAGGCTGTTGATCATGTGCAACAACCAACATGCTTATTCAGGAGTCTCTGTGTGAGACAAGGAAATCGCAGTCACCCTGTAGCCTTACTGAAAGCACTGTATCACTTCCATTTTCAGATGAGGCATGTTCGCACTTGAAAATTTAACACTTTAGACTTGGGCACCGACCAAGCAGTTTCAGGTTTATGGTATGTAGTGAATGCTGTGGCTCATTGAAAGCACTATTGTCTCTGAGTCAGAAGGTTGCGGTTCAAGTGCCATTCAAGGATTCCAATACAAACTCAAGACTGACACTCAGTGCATTGCTGAGTGAGCACCAAGTGGAGAGGACCTCCACAGGCAGTGCTCTGAAAGCTTGTGGCTGGTGCTACTAAATAAACCTGTTGGACTTTAACCTGGTGTTGTGAGACTTCTTACTGAGCACCACACTGTCAGAGGTGACATTATACCGAAAATCCTTCTGTCCTCTCAACTGGATGTAAAAGGTCTTTCCTGGTGCCCCAGCCAATATTTCTCCTCCAAATTGACATCACTTAAAGAGTTTGAATGTATTGCTCTTTTGAAGCCTTGATGTATGTAAATTGACTGCCATGATTTCTACATAACAAGTGACTACACTTCAAAAGTAGCTCACTCACTGCAAAATGCCTGCAACCTAAGATTGTGAAAAGGTGCTATATAAACACAAATGCTTTCTTTTTGAAATTTGGGCTCAGTGTATCCTCATAGGATTCACTGTACCTCAGCATGCATAAAGACCTATTAAAATGTCAAAATGTCTTAAAGCAGGCACATCAGTAAAGCTCCCTCTACCAGTCTCATAGAAATAAATATACCTTAGTCCTAGTTACCCTCCCAAAGTATCAGCAATTTTTCACTATCCCTCTTCAGGCATGTCCTAGTTTAATTAAAACAGCCAGATCGATTAATATTCAAGCTTAAACAAGATCCATTAAGCCAATCAATGCAGTCTTTCATCCAATGTGGTAGCTAGATTAAACATAGACTTGGAACTCAAATTTATGAGCTTGGATATACTGCACGTATCCAGATTCAGTCTAAATTTAAATGATACCCATTTGTTGAAAGGATTCCAGCAAACATTATTGTTTGCAGCAAGCTGCTATGTACGATATCCAGGATGAAGAATTAGATTCCATCTTGTTCACTTTTAAAATTACTTTTATACTGGAATTGTTTACTTTACTCTTGTTCCTTGATATTATTCTGCAGCTGTCATTCAAACACAAAATAGATGGCATATGGAGTTTAATACAGACAAATGTGAGGTAACGCATTGTGGAAGGTCTAATACTGGTAGGAAATATACAGAAAATATATAAGAAACGGCAGAACCCTTAAGCGTATTGGTAAGCAGAGGGATCTGGGTGTACAGGTACACAAGTCACTGAAAGTGGCAATACAGGTGAAGAAGGTAGTCAAGGCGGCATACGGCATGCCTTCATCAACAGGAGAACTGAGTTCAAAAATTGGCAAGTCATGTTTCGGTTTTATAGAACCTTAGTTAGGCCGAGCTTGGAATATAGTGTTCAATTCTGGTCACCACAAAACCAGAAAGACGTGGAGGCTTTGGAGAGGGTACAGAAAAGATTTACCAGGATGTTGCCTGGTATGGAGGGCATTAGCCATGAGGAGAGGTTAGAGAAACTTGGTTTGTCCTCACTGGAACGACGGGGGTTGAGGGGCAACCTGATAGACCTACAAGATTATGAGGGGCATGGACAGAGTGGATAGTTAGAAGCTTTTTCCCAGGGTGGAAGAGTCAATTACTAGGAGGCGTAGGTTTAAGGTGCTAGGGGCAAGCAGACGTACAAGGCAAATTTTTTTTACAGAGACGGTGATGGGTGCCTGCAACTCACTGCCGGGGAAGATAGTGGAAGCAGATACAATAGGGAGTTTTAAGGGCGTTTGGACAAATACATGAATAGGACGGGAATAGAGGGATATGATCCCCGGAAGGGTGGGGGGTTTCAGTTAAGTCAGGCAGCATGGTCAGTGTAGCATGGAGAGTCGAAGGGCCTGTTCCTGTGCAGTAATTTTCTTTGTTCTTAATAGGCCCCACACTACTGTTGTACCAGCACTAAAAAGCTATTCTACAAAAACATTGCACATTTATGTCTGTTAATTAAGAAATCTAATAGGATGGTATTGTTTATGCGAGAGGAATTGATTACAAAAGTAGAGGAGGTTATACTTCAGTTTTTCAGGGCACTGGTGAAAACATATCTAGAGTTCTGTATACAATATTGGTTTCCTTTTTTAAGGAAGGATGTAAATGCATTTCAAGGAGTTCAGAGAAGGTTTACTAGACCAATCCCAGAAATGTGCAGGTTATCTTATGGGAAAAAGTTAGAGAGATTAGGTTTGTATTCAATAGCGTTTAGAAGAGTAAGAAGTGGCTTGATCAAAACCTTTAAAGATCCTGAGGGGTCTTAACAGAGTGGATGCAGAGAGGATGTTTCCTCTTGCCAGAGAATTTATAACTGGAGGTCACTGTTTAAAAATAAGGAATTGCTCATTTAAGACAAAAGAAGATAATTATTTTCACTCAGGGGATTGTGAGCCCTGAGGAACACTCTTCCTCAAAAGGCAGTGGAAGTAGAGTCTTTGAATATTTTAAAGACAGAGCTAGATAAATTCTTGGCTAACCAGGGATGAATGATTGTCCGTAGGCAGGAATATGGGGTTGAAGTTGCAAGCTGTTCAGCCATGATCTTATTGAATGGTACAGCAGGCTCAAGGGGCCAAGTGGTCCACTCCTGCTCCTAATTTGCATGTCTGTTTGTTATGTCTGAGTACAAAGATTTATTAAAACATGGGAACATTTTGGCTTCTCGAAGCTGAACCCAAAACTGAACACTTAGTTACGTCATTACTCATGAATAAATGAGCAACTTTAGCCAAGCAGCAGAGACATGGCTAAGTGCAAATATCCAAAACTTACTGTCCAAATTGTGTCACTCTGTCATTAGGTCATGTATCAACCAACTCAAGAACAGCTTATTCTCTGCTGCCATCAGACTTTCGAACGGACCTCCTTATTTAAGTTGATCTATGATTGTAACACTACGTTCTGCCCCATCTCCTTTCCTTCTTCCCTATAAACTCTATGAAGGATATGATTTATCTATATTGCATACAAGAAACACCTCTTTTCAATGTGTATCCCAATACATGTGACAATAATAAATCAAATCAAAAAAGGTTGATGAAAACAGCCTCAGTACTGAAATGCATTGATGGCATGAAGTGCTGCATTTATGCAGTAAATATGAATTAAGCGCACAACAAAAAAATGAAGCCTTGTCATTGCAAGTAGATGTACCCTTTTAACAACACGATTATCCATTACTGCCAATCAACCTCTCTGGCACTGAAACGTTCTTCCTCTTTATTTCTCTTTCTATAACTTATTTGACATTGAATTCACCCAGTCTGATAGGTGTTGCCTTTTCAATCCTTGTAGCGTTTACTTCACAATCCTTCAATCAGATTGGGTAAGTCAATAAATTGGTTATCTTGTTCATTCAGATTTCAGATGTCCTGTTTTCCTCATTGTACCATTATCAACTTGCACTTTCAGCAAAAAAAAATTGGAACCTAAGTATGTACAGACAAATCTGACAATAGTGTCAGATGCCCTGATGCAGCAAAATCTGGGCCATTAGGTTCAGGCTTTTCAAGCAACAGCTTTTATCCACAAGGTGCTTCTCAGGAGCATTATGAAACAAAGAATGGCATCAACCATAGGAGGAGAATTAGATCAGGCAATGAAAAGCTTGACAAAAGAGGTAGAAATTATGGGATGTCATAAAAGAGGAAAGCAGCGAAGAGGTGGAAATGTATTCCAGAAGCCTAGAAGATTGAAGGAACAATTAAAATTAAAAGCAGTCATGACAGAGCAATTGCAGATGAGCTACAATGGATGTCTGAGAATGGAGCAAGACAATTGAGCGTGACATACCATAACAGCAGAATTTCTGCTAGGAATAGCTACAAGCAGCAAAATCAGGAATTTACAAGAGGCCAGAATGTCAGCAGCGTGGATACCTCAAAGGCTGGAGGAGGTTGCAGAGGCCAAGTGAAGATTTGAAAATAAGGATAAGAATTTTAAAATCAATACGTTGCTTGAACAGAAGCCAATGTAGGTCAGCAGGCACAGGAGAGAGAGAGAGAGAGAGGAACTTGACTTGGACTTGAATTAAGATCAAAGCATCAAAGTCTTGGATGACCACAAGTTACAGATTGTAAAATGTGGCAGACCATCCAGGAGGGCAATGAAAAATTCAAACCCAGAGATGATTGACGGCTTCAGCAGCCAGTGGGCTCAGACAGAAGTTAGCAGTGGGAATAGACATTCTTAAAGGCAGAAAGGTTCAAGGCACTTTCATGAGACTATCTGTAAAAATGTAACCAACAATAACTGGCAATTTCAGAGGGGAAGTTAGTTAATGGCATTAAAAGATTTAATTTCATCAAACTTACTCATATACAAATAGAATTCATATATTTCACTATTTCAATAAAATCTTCAAATGCATTACCATTTGTGTGAAGTTACTTTGGCTATTCTTCATGTATTTATACAGATTTCATATTTAGAGGCATATTCCTATTAGTAGGTAGTAAAAATGGCCAAGCTTTCAAAGAACAAAAAAAATCTAATTTTTCCTCCAAACAACCCTGAATTTTCCAATTAATATTCATTTGGTTTTAAATATGGTTTTAATCCATTTATATAAAGTCTCTCTCAAAGACAATACCATGTTTATGTCCTCAAAGAAAATTACTTGCAAACATGGACTACTGCAAAGGACAATAAACCTCTTAATTTAATTGACAGGGCTTCCTCAGTCTACCGCCATCTTTGTCTTGGCAATCCCAGAAAAACTGTGGCTTTGAGAGTACAAAGAATTCTGAGGTGCGGAGGAATCTGGGTGCTCTAGTGCATGAATCAGAAAAGGCGAATATTCAGGTACTGCAAGTAATTACATAAATGACTAGAATATTATTGTTTATTGCAAGGGGAATTACAAATGTAGGAAGGTTATGCTTTAGTTGTACAGGGCACTGATGAAAACACTGTGTACAGTATTGGACCCATTATTTAAGATGTGCAAATGAATTAGAAGTAATTCAGAGAAGGTTTACTAGACTATCAGGAATGGGCAGGTTGTCTTATGAGGAAGGATTGTGCAAAATAGGTTTGTATCTGCTGGAGTTTAGAAGAGTAGGAGATAGCTTGATTGAAATCTTTAAGATCCCAAAGGTTCTTGACAGTATGGATGTGGAGAGGATGTTTTCTCTTGTGGGAAGAATCTAGAACTAGGGGTCACTGTTTAAAAATAAAGGATCACTCATTTAAGACAAGAGATGAGGAGGAATGATTTCAGAGTTTCAGGCGTTTTTTTGGATTCTGCTCCTCAAAAGGCAGTGGGAGCAAAATCTTGAATATTTTAAGTCAGAGCTTGACAGATTCTTGAAAGGTTGTCGAGGCTAAGCAGGAATGTAAAGTTGAGGTTACAGATCAGCCATGATCTCATTCAAAGAGCTGAATGGCCTATTCTTACTCCTAAATCATATAATTATATGGATACACAAGCAAGGCCAAGACTGAGAATTCTGCAGTGAATAACGCACCTCTCTACCCCCAAATCCTGTCCACCATTTACATGGCACAAGTCAGAAGTGTTATGGAATACTTTCCATTTTCCTGAATTAGTGCAAGTTCTAAAACACTTAAGAAGCTCAATACAATCCAGCGCAAAGCAACACCTCATTTACCATCTGAACAATCACTCCTTCCACCACCAAGGAGCACATCAGCAACTCCTTGGAAAGCACCTTCCGAAGCCACAAAGTCTGGCACCTAGGACAAGGACAACAAATGCATGGAAACACCATCACCTTCAAGTTCCCCTCCAAGTCACTCACCATCTTGACTTGAAACTACATTGCCGTTCCTTCACTGTTGCTGGGTCAAAATCCTGGAATTCCTTTTCTCACAGCACTGTGCAAAACACCTACACCAGAGGAACTACAGTGGTTCAAGAAAGCAACTTACTGCCATCCTCTCAAGGACAGAAACACTGGCCTTGTTGTCGATGCTCATGCCCCCTGGAAGACTAATAAATACTATGGGGTTTGAAAGAAACTGAGGCTCTGCGTCCATGTCACAGTGGTCTCATCTGAAGTGAGGAACAGTCTTAGATAAGATCAGACAATAGGCAAACCTCTCCTCCTTACCTCCATTTTATTTCAAAGTAATCCCATCCCTAATAATAGGATCATGATGGAGAATCCTAGCTTTCACTTTTTTCTCCAGGTGGGCAATGCCACCAGAGATCAGTTGGCTATAACCAAACATAATGTCATCACTCCACCAATAGCAGAATATGCTTATCCACTCAGCAGCTAGGCCGCAAAGGAAAGGAAATCATAATTTCAATCCCCGCTCTGCGCTAAACCTGCCTTGAGCCAAGACGATGGTAGGTAAACTACAAATTACTTCTTCCCCCATTAGGGCAGCACAGTGGTTTGCATTGCAGCCTCACAGCACCAGGGACCCAGGTTTGATTCCCAGGGTTGGGTCAGTGTGCATGGTGTTTGCACATTC
This sequence comes from Carcharhinus amblyrhynchos, assembly GCF_965287045.1. Lineage (NCBI taxonomy): Eukaryota > Metazoa > Chordata > Chondrichthyes > Carcharhiniformes > Carcharhinidae > Carcharhinus > Carcharhinus amblyrhynchos. The sequence continues at coordinate 46,449,619 of NC_137336.1, forward strand.
TCCCTGTGTCTGTGTGGGTTTCCTCCTACAGTCTGAAAGATGTGTTGCTAGGTGCATTGGCTATGCTAAATTCTCCCTCAGTGTACCCGAACAGGCACCGAGTGTGGCGACTATGGGATTTTCACAGTAACTTCATTGCAGTGTTAATGTAAGCCTACTTGTGACACTAATAAATAAAACTTCAATTTAAAACAATTGTATTAGGTCCTCCACTTTGACTCATCTTTCTTGGGATCTTCTGGCATGTGTTAATTAACCCCATAGGCTTATGATGGGTTTGCCAGCAGCTGAGCAACACTCATTTGAGAGAAGCTATGGATCATTGCATCCCAGTTTACTCGAGATAAAAAGTGGCTTTAATTGCATCAATTCAACCAGCAATTTTTCAATTTGAAATATAGCAACAATGGATAAAAGTTATCCAGATACCCTCAAATGGAAGGAAAGCTTCCAATCCTTCAAGAAGCATAAGCTATTTTTCACATAGTCAATCATTCATTCCCACCCAGCAACCCATCACAACGCTGTCAGTCTTCAACTCCTCAATAAAATGAACTTCCCTACAGCAATGCCTTTACTGAGCGCCTGCCAAGTTTTTGCTGCTGAGCTTGATCAAAAAAATCTGGAAATGTTGGTACTAAGAGGTAGAGAAAATGCTTACCTGGAGCACTCAGTGAGCCTTTTATTAAACAAAAATCAGTGTGACGTTCCAGTACAAATAGTTTCACCAGAGGTTTATGCCATTACTGGGTAAAACATAAATATTTAGTGTTTTTAATCTGTTAACGATAAACAGCCTGTGGGTGATTCATCTTCTAAAGAAAATTGCATACTGTACTCCACCATACGCATCAAACTTATTTTCTATGTCAGATGGTAGGCATGATTTCAATCATTAGCAGTTTTCCAATAATGTACCAATTAACCATTTGATACTTTTTTAAAAAATCCTGCAAAAAAAAAAACACCCTCTTTCAAAAATCAATATATAAATATATATCGCTATTGTAAAAGTGCGTTGCAAAATATTTATCCTCCTACTGCCCCATGGCCCAAGGAATAAATGCACTTGATGTGATACTGAGAACGCAGCGCAAGTCTAATTGTCAGCCTGTAGGGGAAGTCACTAAACATCGCCTGCAGCTATCCAGCACTCTGGAAATACAGGGGGGGGGGGGGGGGGGGCGGTGGTGGAGGAGGAGGAGGCGGCTGTCCAAATGAGGACCGGATCCGGCTAGCTCACGTAGCTGAGAACCTATTGATTCTCAGTAGTCAAGCTCACAAAAGAGTGAATTACCTGAAACCGACCGGCGGCTGCGAAATGATTAGAAATCGCCGCCGTCAGCACAAAAATGACTGAAGGGCAATTTAGGGAGAGCGCTTGAAGTATATACTTTTAAAAATAGGGTAGGCGATTCATTCACACGTGCGATTCATCTGGAGGGATATCTTCCACATCAAGGTGAATCCCACACGTGTCTCTCGATATCTTTTCCAAAGTTTCATGTTCTAATGAACCACTTTGTTTTTAAAGTCAATTGCGTGCCGTGGTGAAAAGCTGATGTGCTTCATAAATGCAATCGGTAAAGCTTTACTTGATTACCAGTTCCGACACTATCTTATATATATATATATATATGTAGAATCGGCTCCAAGAAGGTAGAGGTTGGTAATATTTCAGAGTGAAATTAAACAGTGGGACCCACCCAGCATCTCAAGACCCAAGTTTTGAATTCGGAACTGTAGACGTAACTCTTATTTTAATGCGATCTCAGCCCGCAATAAATAAACAGCAGCCGTGAAGGGGGTGGGGAGGGGGTGTACTGCCAAGTGGCACATTTTCTTCCCATGTTGGTCGATGTTGCTGTAACATAACTGCAGGGGCTGAAAGGAAACTTTTCATTATTTGTTACTACAAGCACCCCCTTCCCTCTCCCTTATCCATCCACGGTCACAGTCGGTGGAGTTCCTGAAACCTACACTTAAAACAAAAATATTGTGTGCCTTAGCAAAATCCTCCCTAGTCGAGATCTATTTTCATTGTGTGTGTGAGTGGCGATGGAGCTGGGGCTAAAAAAGCCAAACTAATCAGATCGTCACAATAATTACAAACTCCTTTGGAATTAAAAATGAAATCTGAATCAGCCTCGGTGTAAGTAGGTGCCAGACAGTTGTTTAAAACTTGCTTTTCAGTTTAAGTCCATTGCCTCCCCCCAACGCGAGTTGCATTCCCAGATCTTCCCCCCACCCACCGAGTGCTCCACAACATTGTTCTCCTGGCTGGAAGGGAAAAAGCACCAGAGACAGTTCACGGGTGCTGGGATTAGTAGCGCAGCAACTGCAGCCTCACGTACATAATGCTTATTGGGGATCCGTCTTTTCTGCACGTCCTGGACCCTCACGTCCACAATAGACGACCGTGGCATGATCCCGGGCCAATCCGAAAGCTCGCAGTGAAAAGATCAGAGCCGCGGCCGCCTGCAATCTCCGCTGCACTTTGGCGATTCCTCATCCGCCGTCCTCACTCACTCAACTCAACTCACTGCCCCCCGGTCCTCCTGCACTCGCCACTCTCTGCTGCCATCAGCCTTCACTGCTTTCCTTCCCACTTAGTCCGACTATAAGCTTTCCCAGAGAATCGCAGGGAGGGAGGGAAGGCGAAAGAATCCGCCCAGCTTGACGCAGCAGAGCCAGCCCATTTTATTCATTAAAAGGGGGACCCCGTTCTCATTATGCGGCTCGCTTTAATCCGATTACCTCCAAACAATCGGTCGTTGAACCGAAACGTTAACCTTGTTTTTCTCTGCGAAGATACTGATGACTGAATATTTTCAGCACTTGTTGTTGATATGTCGGATTATCAGTGTCTTGCTTTTGTACCAAAGCAAGTTTTTGTTTGCTGGATTTAAGGTGGGAATTGAGGTTTTCTTAACTGCTCTAACTCATTAATAAGTCTTTGTATAACCATACATTGCAGAAGGAGCCAATTCAGTCCACTGAGTTCGCACTGACCACGATCCCACCCAAACCCACCGCCATGCATTTACCCGAACTAGTCCACATGCCACTAAAAGGCCATTTAGCACAGCCAATCCACCTAACCAGACATCTTTGGACTGTGGGAGGAATGACGTGGAGATGCCGGCGCTGGACTGGGGTAAACAGTAAGAAGTCTCACAACACCAGGTTAAAGTCCAACAGGTTTATTTGGTAGCAAAAGCCATTAGCTTTCGGAGCGCTGCCCCTTTGTCGAGTTAGAGGACCTGACCTGACGAAGGAGCAGTGCTCAGAAAGCTAGTGGCGTTTGCTACCAGATAAACCTGTTGGACTTTAACCTGGTGTTGTGTGACTTCTTACTATGGGAGGAAACTAGAGCACACGGAGGAAGCCCATGCAGACATGGGGAGAATGTACAAACTCCACACAGACAGTGACCCAAGCCAGGAATTGAACCTGAGTCCCTTCCCTAGCGCTGTGAGGCAATAGTGCTAACCATTGTGCCACTCGTCACTCATTATTGTTGGTAATTCATGCAATGAGAAGCCAGTGGCGCCTGATGCAATATGAAGCAGTTATCATTTGCACTGACGTTGGAGTCCTGGAGGGTAAAGGGATCTTTGATCTCCTCCAGCATTAGTCATTTAGTCAGACTACTAAATATGTTACTAGAACACTCCATTTTGCAGTGTATGATTATGGAGCTATTCTCAGCAATATGTGAGAATTTAAGAAAAAGGAGCAGGCCATTTGGCCCATCGAGCATGTTCTGCTACTCAATTAAGATCATGGTAGACCTGATTGTGACCTTCACTTTCCTGTCTGGCCTGTCCTCCCCACCTCAATCCTGTCCCTTAACCATTTGACTCCTAGGTCAAGACTTTGTCTAACTCAACCACGATGACACAGTAGTTAGCACTGCTATCTCACAGCACCAGGACCAAGGTTCAATTCCGACTTGTGTCACTGTCTATGCAGAGTCTGCACGTTCTCCCCATGTCTGCATGGGTTTCCTTCAGGTGCTCCAGTTTCCTCCCACAGTCCAAAAGATGTGCTGGTTAGATGCATTCACTGTGCGAAATTCTCCCTCAGTGTACCCGAGCAGGTGCTGGAGAATGGCAACTAGGAGATTTTCATAGTCACTTAATTGCAGTATTAATGTACACCCAAATAATAAATTAAACTTTAAAAAAATCCAAAGACTAACGAAAAGAAATTCTATCTCATTTACGTACAAAATATGAGATCCCCTCATTGTAAAACTCTGACACCCTGGTTTTGGATTCCCCCAAGGGGGGAAACATTCTTTTAGCATCACCCTGTAAAGCTGCCACAGAACTTGATATGGTTCAAGAAGATCAACTCTCAATCTTTGAAACTCCAATGAGTTTAGGTCAAAATTGTTCAACCTTCCCTCAAAATACAACATCTATTTCCCAGGAACCAATCGAGTGATTTTTCTCAGAACTCCCTCCAGTCAAATATTTCCCTCCTTAAATCAGGAGACTAAAACTGTGAATTGTACTTTGCTTACGGTCTCACCCATGCCCAGTATAGTTGTAGCAAGACTTCTATACTTTTATATTTCAGACTGCCTCCACCCCACCACTGACATTTGCAATTAAAATCTAGTCTGAATACAATGCCAGACTTCTGGACATTGTATGATTACGGGCAACAAACTCACAATTGAATTCCTTCATATGACAGCATTTTGGCTTCTTTTAATCACATTCTATCAGCCACAAGGTTATCTGCACTAAATAAAGCAATGCCAAGATATGCTGCAGTGAATCAACTTGAGTTGTTGCTCTTCATTGCTAATTCAATAACTTTGTTTGCAAGTATGTGTAAATGTCAGGGATAGGATTGGATATCATGATGTCTCTCTTCCATGTTTGATGAACCTGATGGTGCTCATCTTCAAGGATCACATTTAAAGAATGATCATTTGGATAAGATATTGATTTGATTTGATTTATTTTTGTCACATGTATTAGTATACAGTGAAAAGAATTGTTATTATTATTGGTAGCCTGCAATCAGTGACTGGAACACAGTACTGTGATATAAATATAAATCAGATGAAGTCTGCACCACCCAGTACTTGACTTTCATTGGTCTCAAAAATAAAGGTCACAGAAAATAAGCCTCTCTGACAACAGTGCACTTTATTCTTCTCCCAAGGCAGTAGCAACAGAAACATATGGATGTTTTATTTTATAGCACAGAAACTAACAGGCATGGACTTATCCCTTTTGGCTGCACACCATAGTACAAATGTTCACAACTTGGCAACCAGTGCCATCATAGAATGACTGAAGTTGTGGATATATAAATAGGCCAAAGATTCAGGGAGCTGATCCCTATACTTTATTCAGAGATTGCTCTCTGGAATACACAAAAGAGTTCTCATGACCAGCACCTACATTAAAAGTAAGAGGCAAGGAGGAATCAAACAGGCAGTATAGTATAAGAATGCAATATGACTCTTATTTTCAGGAGTTTATTGGGGTGGGGTAAAAGATAGGGATTAACAACAGTTAAGTACAGTGCCTTTAATAGAGAAAAACATAAATCCTTCACAGAGGCATAAGCAAATTTGATGACCTCAAGAAATAGATATTGCAAGGTTACCAGAAGCTTGCTCAAGGAGTTTTAAGGAGGGTCTTGTCAAGGGGGGCATTATAGAGAAAAAAGAAGAGAAACAGAAGGATTTAGGTTAGGAATTGTGGAGCATAGGACTTAGGCAGATAAAGGCATGCCCATCAATGGTGAGGCTAAGTGAATGGGAATGCGTAAGATTTGACAGTGTCAGTGGATGATGAACAGTTGGAGATTTACAAACTTGAAACAGGTTGCAATGGGGAAAGACCGGGGCTTGAGGGGATTAGAGGTGCTGGAGTGTGGAAATGAGTATGGAGGTTGAAGCTATGAAACAATTTAAACAAAAAGGATAAGAATTTTAAATTTAAGATGTTGGGGTGCAAAAAAACATTAACATTATGCAAACTGTCACCATCCAATGGGCTGACATTCTCTTTCCACAATGTAAACTTCCACTGCTTTATCATTAAATTCTGAAACCCTGAAAGCAATTTGAACATTGACGTATAGATTAAATAGGAAAACTAAATTTAAAAAAAATTAAAGAAAGAGGAGAAATAAGATTGGGTTCAGTATGATATTGGGGAACACCACACTGACCAGTAGGGAAGTAAAATGGTAATGCAACATAACCCCATTTTGCTGAAGCCATTAAGCTTTCCAAACTACATGCTGAGCTAGAATTCAAACACACATCAATGTGTTTAGTGTCAATGGCCAAATATTGGTTGAAATAAACTATTTTAGATCAATGTGCATTATTAATACTCATTTCTACAGCAAAGCAATACTGTAAAACTGTAATACAACACAATGATTTTTGAAAACCTAACTGACATAGAAAAGATTTAAAGTTTTTTTGTCACAAGTAGGCTTACATTAACACTGCAGTGAAGTTAGTGTGAAAATCCCCTAGTCACCACACTTCAGCGCTGGTTTGGGTACACTAAGGAAGAATTTAGAATGGTCAATGCACCTAACCAGTATGTCTTTTGGACTGTGGGAGGAAACTGGTGCACCTGAAGGAAACCCATGCAGACACGGGGAGAATGTGCAGATTCAGCACACAGTGGCCTAGGCTAGGAATCGAACCCAGATCCCTGACACTATGAGGCAGTAGTGATAACAACTGTGCCACTAAGATACACTCCCAGAGGTATAAAACTATGCAACCAACAAGAATAGATGTAGGTAACTTGGGCTAAAACTTAATTTACAGCAGCATCTTTTGTACCTGTAAACAGAGTAATCATCAAATCCAGAGCAGTTGGAACTTTGTTGAGGTGGTAAATAAATCATTAATGATCGCCATCTACAGGCACAATGACTAATTGACAGCCTTCCATCTGCATGGGATGATGGGAATGAAGCCTTAGAACTTTGGTGAGAACATGAGACCACCTGCAATTTTTTGGTTAGCTAAACACATGGATTTTGGAAAGGCACATTCTGCAACAAGTGCCACACATGAAATTGTCCTTTGCTGGAGATGCAGGGTAATCTCAGCTGATGCCTTGAATGCATGTCTGGAATCTACTTATGGAGCTTGTGAAATCATGTATCATGTAGTGGCAAATTCCTACCTGCAGCTAGTGCTGCCATTTACATTGATCTTCAGCTGTAGAGTCGTGACTGATGTTCAGGGTTTTCATGTCTCTTTTGACAGTAAGCTTGAATCAGCATTGGGTGCCCTGCTGATCTTGTGGTATGAGCCACCTTCCCAATTAGTACATCCTCAGGGATATGGCCATATTGTGCATTTGCCCAAGCCAACAGAACCTTCTTTGCTAGGTTAGCACTGGCACGCTTGCCTGGAGAGGATTGCTTCACTGGTGACTTTGTCTTTCCATATGATGCTAAGGATGCACTGTAGGCCACAGAGATGCAAGTTACTGAGATTTTGTTTTCTTGGTAGGTGTACAGCAATGTATTGAGGATGCAGGCCTTACAGATAAGCACTAAGGTAAAAACAAAATACTGCAGATGCTGCAATCTGAAACAGAAAATGCTGGAAAATCTCAACAGGTCTGATGGCATCTATGAAGAGTCAACATTTCAAGTCTGGATGATTTTGAGTCCAACTCTGCTGAAAAATCATCTAAACTCGAAATGTTGGCTTTATTCTCTCTCCACAGATGCTGTCAGACCTGCTGAGATTTTCCAGCCTTATCTGTTTTTTGTTACAGGTAGGCATCTCAGTTCTGCAGGGCAATTTGCTGGTTTTCTGTGCTTATTTTGATATGATTTGATTTGAGTTATTGTCACATGTATTGGTATCCAGTGAAAAGTATTGTTTCTTGTGCACTATATAGACAAAACATACTGTTCATAGAGAAGAAAAGGAGAGGGTGCAGAATGTAGTGTTAAGGTCATAGCTAGGGTGTAGAGAAAGATCAACTTAATATGAGATAGGTCTATCAAAAGTCTGAAGGCAGCAGGAAAGAAGCTGTTCTTGAGGTTAATGGACCAAAGCTAATGGCTGCCTTTCCAACAAGTGTGCTGAGCTCTCAGTAATGAGATGTGTCACCATCAATCTAAACTGGAGGAATCTGCTGACCCCTTCCAGTGGTGGCGTTCAGTCTGATCACAAGCAGACCCTGTCCCTAACTACAATTTTTTTGAAACGTATAGCTATGTGCTGAGAAACCACAATGGGGAATTACTTAGCATTTGACGCTGCTTATTTTTGACCCTGACTTATGAAGTGACATAAGCAACATATTCCAAGTATTGCTGTAAAAATAAGATTATGCAACCACTCACATTAGCTTAAACTGTGACCTGCTCGAGAAATGTGACCTTAACCACGCTGGGGCAATCAAGATGTCAAATACATTGATGTCAACGGCTGCTGAATAATTTCAGATGCACTTTTGAATTTTACTCATCGCCCTGAGTGTCAAATTGTTTTGCTGCCTCTAAATGAAATAAGTGCCTCAAATACAATAAAGAACAACAAATGCCTGCCATTTGAACTTAATACTGGAATATACAGCCCATTATTTCATGTGGAACGCAGCGCAGCACTTAGGATTAATCAGTAGCACTGAACACAAAAGAGCGGTAATTAACTATCTTGTTGTGGACAAGAGCGAGGAGGCAGTTCTAAATTATAAACTGTCGCTGTTCCGGAATTCTCTGAAAGAGCGCCTTTCAGATGGACCCGGGGAAAGGAGTCAGTTGGCCTTCTGCATGTCGTGGCAAAAGGAGGAGTCAAATATAGGGGAATGTTTAGAAGCGAGGGGAAGGTCCCGCAGTGGGTGCCAGAGGTATTTCGAGTTGGCAGAGAGGGGAAGATTGAAACATGCCCTTGTTCAGTTAAGTCCGCCCCGCAGTCGCATAAGGATCGCTCCAGCCAACAGTGTTCAGTCTCAGATTTACTTCATTGCTCACCCAAGTGTTGCCCCGGCCGGAGAAACAGAGGTTCCCAGCACCCGCAAATGTGGTAAACAATGAGTGGAAAGATTTCCGAAGTGCTGCTTCTAATGTTTTATCAAGATCATTTGTGGTATGATTAAATATCACATTAAATCAATCAGAGTGACACATAGGTAGGCGACACTATTACAAGGCGCACACCAAGAAACTAACGTGGTCATTGTGATTTTACTTTATAACATACTGAATTACGGACCTGTCGTTTACCAAATCAGAGTTACGTACAAGACCCCAAAATATAATTAAAATTGCCGAATAAAGAATTGCGTACATTGATACTTTTAATCAAAAATTTTAAAATGAATGAATAAATCTTCATTTAATGCCCCCACTATTCTAGCATCTTTCTCTACTTTCGTTCCCACCTCCCCTCCTAGCCTTTCTGAGCTCATCTTGTCCATGAGACTATATCCTGTTCCCTCAATTCTGTTCCCGTTGAACTGCTAACCTCCCAGCTTCCTCTCCTGGCCCCCCATGTTAGCCCTAATTGTAAATAATTTGCTCCTCGAGGGATCTGGGCCCTGGTTAGGAAATTGGCTGAATGGCAGGAAGCAGTGAGTAGGGATAATGGGCAGATACTTTATTGCCAGGATGTGACCAGCGGTGTCCACTAGATTTGTGTTCTGGCCTTAGCTTTCACTGTGTTCATTAACAACTTAGATGATGGCATAAAAAGCAATTTATTTATGTCACAAGCAAAAAATATCTATACAATATACAATGATCAAAGTGTAAGATTACAAAGAGATATTGATACATTCAGTGAATGGATAGAAATATGGAAAATGAATCTCAATATCTGCAAATGTGAGGTATCGTCTTTTCTAAATGGTGAAAAGCCAGAAGCAGTGGCAACCCAGAGCCTTTGGGGGAGTGGGGTTCCAGAAAAATAGGTCACTAAAGTGTCATGAGCAGGTACAGAGGAAGTAATGGAATTCTATTTTTCCGGACAACTAATAGTAGAGCAATTTTCCACTTCGTCAGGTAGCTGTCAGTATTGTCATTGTAACTGGAATAGCTTGGCTAGAGGCATGGCTAGGTCTGGAATACTAGTGTTCAGCATTACAGTCAGAATGCTGTCAGGTCCCATCACTGTTGCTGTATGTTTCCAGTATATTGAGCCATTTGCACAGAGTGAATCAAATTGGTTGAAGGCTGTCATCTATAAGGCTGGAGGAGGATGAGATAGATTATCCACTTAGCAATTGTGACTGAAGGTGATTGTGAATGCTTCACCCCCTACCTTCTACACACATTATGCTGTTTTGTCACTGGAGATGGAGATGTTCGTGGGGTTTCCTCCTCTGGTTAGTTGTTTAATTATCTCTCACCATTCACAACTTTTAATTAAGTTTTTAATAATTTCATCTGTTAACGATATATGGTTCATTATCAAATCTGGTAGGGCTTGCCCTATAATGTTTTTAGAATATATTGCTTTAGAAATGTATCTTCAATGCAATTAAGAAATTCAGTGACTTTGCTTTTCCCAAAATATATGAAACTTTTTAAAAATTTCCCTGCTTTAGCTGCCAGCCACTTATTGTCTCAATACATCCTGCTACTTCATTACTGCTTATGGGAGTTTTGTGAACAACTTCCGTTACTGTTTTAAGTTTCACTTGTTCCTCAATTCTTCTCTCTTCCTTAGGTGAAAGAGCAGAACAATGGTTGGAGTAGTGAAAACTGGAGATCCAACAGAGGCCAGCAAAAAGAAGCACATTGATTACAGAGGATTGTAAGGAGGTTCTAGAGAGAGGGGCGAGATCACGAGGGATGTGAACACCAGAATGAGAATTTAAAATCAAGGTGATGTATACCAGGATCCAATCTTGATCTGAGACCACTGAATACGTGGGCTCTTCAAAAAGTTAAGTGTTAGTCAGAAGTAGTGGCTGCCACAAATGAGAAACATTATTGGAGGTATTTGAAAATGAGAGGGATGTGGCAGTTGAGTTGCTCGAGTTTGATATGAAATAACATGCCACTGATAATATCATTAAGTTGAGTGAATGATTCAAATTGTTACGAACATGTTAACATTGAGACCTCAGTTAGGAAATGCATTAAAACCAGTGAGCAAAACAGGACAGAAAAGCAATATTAAGAGAAAAATGCATAAGGTAGATTGAATGTTTTCAGAAATTATGTTATAATTGGTTTCACGGAGGTTACGGAACATAAAACATCTACACTTGCACAGAAAACTAATCTTTCCTGTATGTTATTATAGAAATAATGCAATGGTTAGGGTGAGGCGAGAGCCAGTGGAGTGGTGGTATTTTCATTGGGAACCTGGGATCGAATCCCAATATGGCAGATGATGAAATTTAAATTCTGTAAAAATCTGGAATAAAATGTCTAGTGATGACCATGAAGCCATTGTCAATTGTCATTAAAAAAAACAGCTGGCTGAATAATGTCCTTTAAGGAAGGAAACTTGCAATCCCTACCTGGTGTGGCCTATTTGTGACTCCAGATCCATAGCAATGTGGTTGACTCTTAAAATGCAAGCCACTTAGTTGAAGGACAGTTAGGTATGGACAATAAATGTGGGCCCAGGCAGCAGCGCCCAGATTGCATGAATGAATTTTTAAAAAGTTGCTAAATAAGAGAAATAAATAAAGCCTGTAACGGGATCGAAACTAATGGGGGTAAAGCTTCCACAAGTAAGATATTGCACCTAAAATGTGGCCAAAACTTCACTGCTTGTGTCACAGTTTAAATTTCACATACAATTCATTTGGATAAGCGCAAACATAAAATTTAATGACCCACACAATCTGACCATCTAATAGAACACAATTGTTTTATCATTAAAAAGTATTCCTTGTGGAATTTATAAAGTAGCATCCATAGGCAGTTCTATCAATATATCTGAAGTGGGTTTATCACCAAAAGTGAGAGTATTAGTAAGTATCCAATCCTCCACCTGCAAGTAATCCAATTTAAAATCATGGAAAACTACTTGAAAATACTATACGGGGCCATTTGGACAGAGTGGTGAAGAAGGCTTTCAGCATGCTCGGTTTCATTGGTCAGAATACTGAATACAGGAATTGGACGTCTTGTTGAAGTTGTACAAGATATTGGTAAGACCACACTTGGAATACTGTGTACAGCTCTGGCCACCCTATTATAGAAAGGATATTATTAAACTAGAAAGAGTGCAGAAAAGATTTACTCGGATGCTAGTGGGATTTGATGGTTTGATTACAAGGAAAGGCTAGATAGACAGGCTTTTTTCCCTGGAGCGTAGGAGGCTGAGGGGTGATCTTGTAGAGGTCTATAAAATAATGAGGGGCATAGATCAGCTAGATAGTCAATATATTTTCCCAAAGGTAGGGGGGTCTAAAACTAGAGGACATAGGTTTAAGGTGAGAGGGAGAGGTACAAAAGTGTCCAGAGGGGCAATTTTTTCACACAGAGGATGGTGAGTGTCTGGAAGAAGCTGCCAAAGGTAGTAGTAGAGGCAGATACAATTTTGTCTTTTAAAAAGCATTTAAGACAGTTTCATGGGTAAGATGGGTATAGAGGGATATGGGCTAAATGCAGGCAATTGGAGTAGTTCAGAGTTTAAAAAAAAGGGCTGCATCAACAAGTTGGGCTGAAGGGCCTGTTTCCATGCTGTAAACCTCTATGACTCTACTTAAAAGTATCACTGTCAGTATATTAGTAAGTTGAATATTATTTCAAATGAAAAATCTTTCAAAAGATGCACGCTTGCCTAAGAAAATGAATGCAATTGGAAGAGCCTTTCTGAACTAGCTCTACCAGTGGAATCAGTCTCAATTTCAGTAGCTTTCAGTTTGAGGCAACCACGTCCTGGTGAAATGAATCTAAAACCAGCATCCAAGATCATGAAAGTAGAACATGAGTGGGTTCTGGGTGTTGCTTAAGTTCAAAATTCCTGTACTCATTGCATTGGTTCAGCTGATTTTCCATAGATTGCTTTGATATTACGACCATAACGAAACAGACACTTTAGCCTATGAGAATGAGAATGTCTGTTAATGGAGAAGCGTTCTCAATTCCTAGCTTAATGTGCAACTGGAGGAGGATGAAACTAGTTCCAGTAAATAACTGGACAGCAAAGTGTTGATGCTTCATAACAATTGTTTTCTATGTGCTCTCTGGTAACCATAATGCTGAAGCTCTAATTTGATGTCATTAAGTCTCAGTCTAGACTGTAATTCACAATACTATAAAATTTAATAGTTGAACATATTTTATAATAGCTCAGCAACAGTAAAATGTATGAATTTAAAATATTTCTGGATGTCATTTTTATATGTACTTTGAAACGTAATTTATAGGCAATCATATTATAACTGCTACATGGCGGGGTGGAGGGGCGAGAAGGATAGTGGGAGAAGAGCCTTTTTTTTAATAAACAAAACTTTTAAATATTGTTGCATTGATAACCTGCTGTTACATCTCAACTGAGTAATGGGAATGAGCCAAAACAGAAAATGCTGGAAAATCTCAGCAGGTCTGACAGCATCTATGGAGAGAGAACAAAGCCGATGTTTCGATGGTTGACTTCATCAGAGCTGAATAGGAATGAGCCCATCATTCTGACATTGATGATCATCCCACCAGTACTTATTTCAATTCTCGCCTCTCACCTAAAGGTGCACTAAGGTAGACTTTTGTCTGTTTTCATAGCTAGGTCACTAGTCTGTTGCTGGGGCTTATAGCTTGAGGGGGCAGCACTCCACATCGAGCGTGGCTGATCAAGAGTCACTCCTCTTACTGCCAGCCATTGGAATGTTTGGAAGGATTTGCAGGTTGACACACTCGAGTTGTTTGGTCACATTATGAACATACTCCCTGATACCTATCATCCCAATACAAAATTGACACCGCCAATACTTGCCCTTAAACTTTGATCTCCTGATTCAGAGTTCAACATTTGAGTGACCTGTGGAGCAATTTAACTGAAAACTGCATGGACAAATTTAATACAACGTGAGATTTACAATTCACAATGTTTTGATTAGAAGCTACATAATCATTGTTGTCCATGTGCCGCGATGAGTGGCATAGGTGATCATGGTCTTCAAAATTTCTGATCATAACAACAATGGGTGACCTTGTTGTTGGAGTTTTGATTAATGTTGTTATGGCTAGGACACATCTCAGTTCAGGGATGTCTGCATCGAGTGAGAAGTTAACACAAGTGGCGTCAATGCTATTCACACTGTTGTCCAATTAAGAATCATTTGTACTGACCATATCTGACTAGGGAAAAGGGAAACATGATGTGGTTTCTCCTGGTCTTATAAGAACATAAGAAATAGGAGCAGGAGTAGGCCATCTAGTCCTTCGAGCCTGCCCCGCCATTCAATAAGATCATGGCTGATCTGTCGTGGCTCAGTTCCACATTCCCGCCCTCTCCCCATAACCCTTAATCCCCTCTCTTATCAAAAACCCATCAACCTGTGTCTTAAAAATATTTAGCGAGGTAGCCTCCACCACTTCAATGGGCAGAGAATTCCAGAGATTCACCACCCTTTGAGTGAAGAAGTTCTTCCTCAACTCCGTTCTAAACCGCCCCCCCTTTATCTTGAGGCTGTGCCCCCTAGTCCTACTGTCCTTTCTGAGTGGGAAGAGTCTCTCCACCTCTATCCTATCCATCCCATTCATCAACTTATATGTCTCAATGAGATCTCCCCTCATTCTTCTAAACTCTAATGAGTTTAGCCTCTCCTCATAGCTCAACCCCCTCAACTCCAGCATCAGCCTAGTAAACCTCCTTTGCACTCCCTCCAAGGCCAAAATATCTTTGCGTAAGTACGGCGCCCAAAACTGCACACAGTACTCCAGCTGCAGCCTCACCAGTGCCCTATACAGCTGCAGCAAGACCTCCCTACTTTTATATTCAATCCCCCTCGCTATGAAGGCCAGCATCCCATTCGCCTTCCTGACCACCTGCTGCACCTGCAAGCTGGGTTTTTTGCGACTCATGCACAAGGACCCCGCGGTCCCTCTGCACCGTCGCCTGCTGCAGTTTTTCACCACGTAAGTAATAATATGTATTTGAGGCAAATACAAACTCTCTTTGCAGAAGATCCCCACCTGGTTCCTGCCAGCTGTTGTCTATAAAGGCCACATTTACTGTGATAGAATCCATTGGATTCACCATTAGCCATAAACAGTAACTGCGAGCACAGGACCCTTCCAGGTATTACCAACCGGGCGAGCTGGGCACAGGCCTCACCAAAGGACAGAGTCAACCACACTCTGGGGGCAGGAGGGTGAATTGTAATTCATATACCTCTGCTGCCAGACAATATATCTAATTTAAAATATTCAATAACTTGCCAAAGTGAGTCCATTTGAATTTTAAGTGTTATAGGATTAAGAAAACTAACTTCCTTTGATGAAACACCTTTCATATTGAAAAATATTCCAAATATCTCAGAGGCATAATTAAAAGAATGGACACTGAAGAGGTGGCTAATTAAAGATCAAAAAAGTGGAATTGAGAAGGGTCTTGGGTTGGAGAAGGTAAGGAAGCAGAAAGCACACAACATAGTACACTTTTTATGCCCCACCAGGCAATTGCTTGGGCGAGGGCATATAAAACCTTTTTGCTCACCCCCATAATATGGGAGGTGGGCAGACATCAAATCAGCAACCCACTTGCCATAGTTAAATAGATAATAAAGAGTCAATTGAACTTATTATCAAGCCAACACTATAATTAAGGCCAGCATAATTAAGAACCCCACACACCCTGGACATTCTTCCACCTTTGGCAAAAGATACAAAAGTCAGATCACATACCAACCGACTCAAGAACAGCTTCTTCCCTGCTGCTGTCAGACTTTGAATGGACTTACCTTGCATTAAGTTACTCTTTTTCTACACACTAGCTATGACTGTAACACTACATTCTGCACTCTCTCGTTTCCTTCTCTATGAATGGTATGTTTTGTCTGTATAGCGCGCAAGAAACAATACTTATCACTTTACGCTAATACATGTGACAATAAATCAAATCAAATCAAAATAATATGGTTGGCATGGGCAGTTGGATGGGAGTGGACAGGCTGCTTTAAAAACAAAACTTTTAAAAGGGTGGCCACTGCTCTGTCCAAGACCACAAAAAACTACAAAGGGCTGTGAACTAAGCCTAGTCCATCACTTCAAGATCATATATCCAAGAGCTTATTAAATGCCTCTACCACCCTTTCTGGCAGGAAGTTCCAGACTCCCAACACAGTCTGGGTGCAGACATTTATCATCAACTCCCCTCTAATTCTTCCACTAATTATTTTAAATCTAGTTAGTGGCCTTTCCGCTGATGCAAAAACATCTTCTGATATATTTTATCTCAGCCCCTCATACTTTAATGCACCTCAAATATTTTTCCCCCAGCCTCCTCTGTCCAAGAAAACAAACCCAGCCTATTCAACCTCTCCTCATAGCTCTCAGTTGTGGCAACAATCTCTTTACTTCCGCCATATCCAGGGTGACTGACCGATTCAGATTTCATGGGACCATCCTGTATTTGAGGTGATTATCTGTGTAGTGGGTTGCCACTGCCAGGATGCCGACTGTCCCCTATTTTTGATGTTTACTTTTCACGCACACTCTCACAAGATTACCAGCACATTCCCACCCTTGGTTATATGACGCCATCCCCACCCCCATACTAAAATGTCCATTAAATTTATTCCTTGAGAACTGGTCACCCCGTCTGTACCCTCTCTTGTGAGTTTACAGCTTCCTATAATGCAGTGATGTGAACTGTATGAGGAACCCTAGCTGTGGCCTAAATAATGTTTCACATGGTTCTAGTATAATCCCTCTTCCCTGAGATTCTGCGCCTTGGCTAATAACGGAATGTATCTCATGTACCTTCTGTCACTTATTTACCAATCTTCCTACCAACAGGAATGTGTGGAGGTGCACGCCAGGGACCCAGGTTCAATTCCCACCTTGGGTCACTGAGTGTGTGGAATCTGCACATTCTCCCCATGCTTGCGTGGGTTTCCTCCAGGTGCTCTGATTTCCACCCACAGTCCAAAAGATGTACTGGTAGGTGCATTGGCCATGCTAAAATTCTCCTTCAGTGCACCTGAACAGGGGTCAGAGTGTGGCAACTTGGGAATTTTCACAGTAGCTTCATTGCAGTGTTAATGTAAGCTGACTTGTGACACTAATAAATAAATTTTAAATTTTATCTTACCATTTATTGTGCCTTGTTTGCCCTCCTCAAATGCATGGCTTAAACTTCCCTGAATTGCATTTTCACCTCTCAGGTCTATTGAAACCCTCATATATTTCTTCATCACTATCAACCAGAGTGATGATACAATTTTTGTATCATCTGCAAAGCCGTTAATCCCACTCCTTACATTTAATATACAATGATTTTTATCATAAGAAACAAGGAAGCCAGTACGGAATCTTGCAGACTGGAAAAGCCCTCCAGTCACAAAAACACCTGCGCCAGAACCTCTGACCTCACCCATGGCTGGGATTCTCCATCTCATTACAGTGAAGAGAGTTTTGGCTGAGTGCCAAATTCTCCATTCTCATTGACAGTAGAGGTGAATGAACGAGATTGGAGAATCCCACCCATGGTGTTTATTGCCCTTTACTTCCTGCCAATAAACCAATTTTGGATCCAATTTGCACTTTCCTATGAATCCCACGTGCTTTAACTTTTATGACCAGAGCACTAGCTCATTTGCCTCTTTATTGCCTCAAAGTAATTCAGCCTACATGGTCCAACAGAACCTTTTTTCACTGCTGGAAAGTGCTGCATCTGTACCGGAAGGTACAGCAACATTCCTCTTAACTAAAAACTTATATTTTGGAATTAGTTGCACCAAATGATTCCATTACAGCTACAACTCTGCCATCTATCCAACAAATTGGTCAAGTCTATGTCCACAAAAAGCAGGAAAAATCCAACCCAGGCAATTAGCACACTACTCCCTGGGTCTACCCTCAGTTATGAGAAAAGAGAGTTTTGTTCACAGTGTCATCAAGTGGCAGGTGTTGGATTGCCTTTCCTTCAGGTGGATTTGGAGGATTTGTGAAGGCTGGTGGTACTTCTGAACTTTGAGGTAACTGCTGTAGGTTGTTCAAATCGCCAAAGAATGTAATAGAATGAGGATCATTGCTACCCAATAAACCTTTACTTTGGGTTTCAGATCACAAGTTTGGTGATTTGGTGGGGTGGGGGAGGGGGACTGGGTGGTGATGGCAGGTGTCGGATGGTCTTTTGCTACAAGAGCTGGTCGTGAGAAAGGATTTTAGATTCCTGTTTAGTGAAAGGCTTATTTTCTAACATATGCTGCACAGAAGGGGTAGACAATGACCCGGAGTTTAGTTTTTGAATGAATACACATGCAAATGTCATCCGCGTATTGAAATTCTGACTGAAGTTGATGTGTTAAGAATGGAGGTGTTCATTACTCAAAACCAGCTCTGCTGGACAGGGCACATTGTTTGTATGCCTGACATCAGACTCCCCAAGCAACTGCACCATTCAACACTCAGTTGTGTCCCAGGAGGACAGCAAAATCACTTTGTGGATGTCGCCAAAGTACCCCTGAAGAGGTTGAACAGTCCCACCAACTGATTGTCCCACCACAGGCCAATTCCCTGGCCTGTGACCAATCAAAATGGGGAAGGTCAGGTCATGAAGGCACAGAACACAGAAGTGAAGTTAAAGCATCTTAGAGGCAGTGCATAAAGCTCCAAACAACTCATCTACTTGGCCACTCAAGCACTACTGTCCCTCATCATAGAATCTACAGTGCAGAAGGAGGCCATTCAGCCCATCAAGTCCACAATCCCATACCGACGCTAACCCCATAACCCCATGTATTTACCCTAGCTACTCCTCCTAACACTAAGAGGCAATTTAACGTGGTCAATTCATCTAACACGCACGTCTTTGGACTGTGGGAGGACACCGGAGCACCCGGAGGAAACCCACGCAGACACGGGGAGAATGTGTAAATTCCACATAGGCAGTGACCCAAGCCGGGAATCGAACCTGGGTCCCTAGCGCTGTGAGGCAGCATCTGCAGATCATCTCAAAACCCACCCCTTTGCTATTCAATGACATTACCATCACTGAATATCCACATCAACACCCTGGGGCTGACCATTGTCCAGAAACTGAATTGAACCAGCCTGCCCTCCATCCACAAGGCACATGACTATAATGGATACTTTCCACTTCTCTGGATGTGTGCACTTCCAACAGTACTCAAGAAGTTCAATAAAAGTCAGGACAAAGCAGCCCACTTCATCCACCACCTTAAAAATTCTCCCCTCTTCTGCTTGGAGCATAATGGCAGCAGACTACAATCTGTAAGATGCACTGAAGCAATTTGTCAACCTTTCAACAACGTTTTCCAAACTTACAACATTACTACCTAGAAGAAGATGGGCAGCAGACATCACTACCAGCATGACTTGGAAATATATTGCCATTCCTTCGCCGTTTGCTTAAATTTAAATTAAACATCCTCCTTAACAGCATTATGTATGTCACATGAACTGCAGCAGTTAAGGCAATGGACCCTACCAATGTAAGAACAATTAGGGGTGGGCAAAAAATATTACAGCAACACATCCCATAGATGAGTTTTAAAAGCTCAAATCCCAGCTTAGTAAAATTGGCTTTTTCTCAATTTAAACTTCTACTCTTAGTCTCTGTGCCTTTTTCCATAACCACACTAAATCTAATTGCAGTATGAGCACAATCAAAATGCTCTTCCAGTGATACCACTTCTACTACCTAGCTTTATAACTTAAATAAACCTAGAATTTGTCCATTCTATTGTTGGGGTTGCTACATACTTGCTAAAGCATACTGTATGTTTAAATAATTTAGTAACCTCTTTTTCTTTTACATTGACTGAGTGCCAGTTAAGGGCAGTTGAAATTCCCCTTATTATTTCTGCAGTGCTAAGCAATTTGCCTACATATTGGCTTGTCTATCTCACTCTGACTGTTTGGGAGTCTATAGTATACTCCCAGCAGTGCGGTTGCCCCTTTTTCCATATGGCCTTGATTCTGATTCATGATTCTGCCAGCATATTGCATAAACAGCTGAAAAGAAATCATCTTCGGGTCAAGGGAAGAGGGTGCAGGAGTGAGACTAGTTGAATTGCTCTTGCAGAGCTGGCAATGGCTTGACAGGCCGAACTAGCTCCTCCTGTACTGTAACCATTCAACGATTCTATGATATCATCCGTCCTCACAGCTGTGGCTGTTTCTTTAACCAATATCGTGCCTCAGTCCTTTTTAACCTCCTTCTGTATCTTGTCTGAAAACCTTGTACCAATAATGTTCAGCAGTCATTCCTTAAACTATATTTCAGCAATATTTATGATATCAAAGTCTCTAAGTACTCCCAACTCTTCACTGCAGGATTCCTTGCATTGAAATATGTGTCACCAATTACTGAACCGCTTCTTTATTGTCTATTTTCGACGTTTTTTTCTGTCTTTCATACTTGCTTGCTATTTCCTGCCTATTTCCAGTATTGCTTCTCTCCCTTCTGAATACTTGCTCAAGCCAAAGTAATTTCAACCCTGCCCAGCATGACACTAACAAACTTTACCCCATGATATTGGTCCAGACTCTATAGAGATGTAACCCAACTGGGCTCATGCAGGTCCCCTCTCCCCCATGAACCGATTCTAATGTCCTGGGAACCTAAAGCCATCTCTACTGCACTCATCTCTCTAGCACACAGTCATCTACGCTATTCTAATTCTGTAATCATTAGCACATGGCACTGGGAATAATCTTTAGATTAACCACCTTTGAGGTCCTATTTATTCATACTTTTCTTCCTAGCATCCAAAGAATTTATCCCACCTTTATTGCTGGTACTAATAGGAACTAATACCTGTAACTGGTCACCTTCTGCAGCCAATCAGTGACATTTTTGACTCTGGCACCAAAGACACAACATACCATTCTGGAGTCACATCTGTAGCTACAAAGATTCATGTCTATTCCCCTAACAATTGAATCCCCATTTACCATTGCTTTCCTCACCTTCTGCCTTCCACCCTACACATCTGAGTCACTCATGAAGCCATGATCTTGATCTGGCTGTATTCCCCAAAGGAACCATCTCTCTCATCAGTTTGCAGAACCAAAGTGTGAGATGCACTCATGAAGGTCCCTGCAATGCCTGCCTTACCCTCCCTGTCTGAGTCTGTGGGGCACCCTTTTCCACCTCTTGAGAAAATGCACTACAATGACAACAGCTACTGTTCAAGATCCAAACCGTAGAGCTCCTCCAGCTGACTACATATGTTTGTCTGAGACATGAGGAGCATCCTGGCATTCCCACAACACACAGGATGTGCATTCAACAGGACTGACTTGCTCTACTGTGCCTTTATTTATTAGACTATGATCCAAACTTATCAAAAGTGAAAATTTGAGACTTACTTGCCCTTCAACTTACTTTAAACCTAACCAAACTTAAAGCATGTTTATATTTCTTAGTTTAACCCACTATCTTAAGAACACAAACTGTAATGCTGAATAATCAATCACTTACCCTCTGCTTTTTGCTGTCACTCCTTGATTTTCCTTTCGCTGTTTTTGAATATGCTACTCCCTTTATCCCTGTTATCTCTCAGACTTCTGCTACTCTATTCATCAATAGGTTTGAGAGAAGCAATTACCTAGAGTGTGAGGCCTATGGGATTGGAGGTAAAGACAATGATGGGGGGGGGGGGGGGGGGAAGGGAGGTTCCTCACACATTGGTGGGCAGGGAGTGGTTTTGGCAGCAAACATTTGTAGGTCCAAAGGTTACAGAGATAGGGAGAAATAAAACGATGAGGAATTTAAATGTGACAATAAAAAAGTATTGAGGCAGTGTAGATCAGTGAGAGCAGGTGAGACATAGTCAGGATAACATGGAGTTTGCAGCAAGGGTCATCCAATGATGCAGATACAGATTATATTTTTAACAGTGACAGCATTAACTTTGCTGAGCGTATTTATGTTATGCTTTTAAAAATTGTGGAAGACAGAATAAATGAGTATGTGTTAATTAAAAAAAGACACCCCATCAGGATCCATTGCCTAGCCATTTATTATTGAGTAAAAGAAAATGAATGATTGGACTACCATCTAGTGGTCAGATGCAATATTTCAGCAGACACACGTGACAACTGTAATCAATGAGTAAGGTCACTTATTTTGGTCAGGATAACATTCATTACAAGCTTTTAAAATGTGTCCAATAAATCTACACTTTGAATTTAAGTATTTTATTTACATACCTGACAGACTTATTTAATCGGTACAATACATCCCTTTAAGTATGCTCAAGTGGCCAAGAATAGCCCTCATTTTGAAGTGAATTTGTGAAATAATTTTGGAAGAGGAAAGCCATTAGTCTGCCTGAATTTATTCAGCCATAAAGAGCCTAAATTCACCCCATTTCATCACCCAATTATTTTTCAAATTGCACCAAGGTTTTCTTTCAGTTCCACTGCTCTCTCTGGAATTCCACTCCATGTGCTGATTGCTGTGTTAAGAATTTCCTCACGTCAGCACTACACTTATTTTTATACAACTTGGAACCAGTGTCCCAAGTTCAGATCTTGGACTTAATTTCTAGATTTTACCACTTACATTCTCTTCAATATTAGATGCATCTAAAGATATCTTGCCAGAGGAGCTGTGAGCCAATTATGGATCAAACTGGACCTATTGACAGAAGCACAAAGCAAAGCTGAGGTTATTATATTTTGCATCAGTATTTATCAGAGGTGAAGAATTCCCCAAAACTAGACTTGTCAGGATACTGGATGAGGAAAGAAAATAATCAGATGGTACTGGAACAGCTAGCAGTGCTGATGGCAGGGTGGCACAGAGGTTAGCACTGCTGCCTCACAGTGCCAGGGACCCAGATTCAATTACTGGCTTGGGTCACTGTGCGGAGTTTGCACCTTTGCCTTGTGTCTGCATGGGTTTCCTCTGGGTGCTCCAGTTTCCTCCCATAGTCCAAAAGACGTGCTGGTGAGGTGCACTGGCCATGCTAAATTCTCCCTCAGCATACCCTAACAGGCACTGGAGTGTGGTGACTAGGAGATTATCATGGTAACTTCATTGAAGTGTTAATGTAAACATAAACTTTTAAAGTGGGTAAGTCACCTGGTCCAGTTGGGGCACATCATATTTGCTGAGGGAAGGGAGGAGAGAACTTGCAGGAGTACTGGTCACAATCTTCCACAGATACATGGGTGATGAGAGGACTGAAGGATTGCACATGTTGCACCTTTGTCAAAATAAAGGGGACAATAAACCTGGTAAATACAGATCAGTAAGTTTGACATCAGTGCTGGGGAAACCTTCAGAAACAATGGCTCAGATCCAGTCTCCAAATGGTCTTACCCCAGAGGTACTCAGATGATGTTCAGGAGGTGGTTCTTGGAGCCACACTCACTGATTACATGTGAATTACCCTCAAAGATTCATCTTATGTGGGCAATTACCGTGTGTCTGGAACCCCCCAAAACATCTATTTAACATTGGAGATTTCGGATTGTTCCGACTCAGCTTACAGGATAGTTAACTAGTTAGAAAGATTGAAATCAGTTCTAACTCCTGCGTAACTATACTAGTGAGATCCTGAATCCCACTGGATCCCGCTCTCAACTATCACCCCCTGCACCCTCCCCCCACCCCGACAACCTGTGCCACCCTCCAACCACCTGACTGAATTTCTCCAATTGTATGCAGTTAGAGACGCTCTTTATTGACTAACAAGCATTGGGAGACACAGCCAGAAGTTTCCAACTCCTCTCTGCTGTTACAGTACAAGCATAAGACAGATATACATTTTAGAAGGTTTCTCCCACTCAACCTGTCATCCAAATGAGATGATCCAATAACATTAATGCACGTTATTTACCTTGGCCAATAGCATTCTACCTTCTAGCAGAATTGGGAATTAATTGCTCAATTGGACCTGCAAGTTCTTACGCACCATTGCCTAATGGCCTTACCCACGCAAATCTGACAGGTTCAAGCGATTGCAAACCACGGGAATGGAGAGGGAATCATTTCCCTCTGTCTGCTAGCTATACCTTTTCAGTAGAAACTGAATACTTCTATTCATTGCAACCAGAAGCTAAATATCTTCATTCAGTTTAAAACCCTGGTAGCTTGCAGCTGCAAGGACTCCAAGTGATAATAGAGAATGTATTCTGTACCTTATTGTTTCCAAAGAACGTGGGTTGTCTAATTCTGCTCATTTCCCATTATGCTTTGGGACAGGCTGCATCTTGGCCAAAATTTACAAAACATTTAAAAATACATTTTAAATTCACAACACTAGTTCAAAATTCTCTGCCATTGATTATGTGTGTCTCGACGCAGACAATATTTTTGCATGCTATACGAGGCACTTTGTGATTCTTTATGGCATATTTAAGGCACATTGTGATCCCTATTCTAAAATAGTCTATTTTAATAGTTTTCAAAATCACAGGTTTCTGTACCCCCTCCTACACCCAACTACCCTATCGCACAGACACTGAAGGAAAGACTCCAGGAGCAGGTATGCTCCACATTTCTCAGGAGGTGCAATGCAGAAGCCTGGGAAAGCACTAGTGTAAGAACATAACATAAGAACATAAGAAATAGGAGCAGGAGTAGGCCATCCAGCCCTTCGAGCCTGCCCCGCCATTCAATAAGATCATGGCTGATCTGTCGTGGCTCAGTTCCACATTCCCGCCCTCTTCCCATAACCCCCTCACTTATCAAAAACCCATCAACCCGCGTCTTAAAAATATTTAGCGAGGCAGCCTCCACCACCTCAACGGGCAGAGAATTCCAGAGATTCACCACCCTTTGAGTGAAGAAGTTCCTCCTCAACTCCGTTCTAAACTGCCCTCCCCCTTTATCTTGAGGCTGTGCCCCCTAGTCCTACTGTCCTTTCTGAGTGGGAAAAGCCTGTCCACTTCAATCCTATCCATCCCATTCATCATCTTATACGTCTCAATGAGATCTCCCCTCATTCTTCTAAACTCTAACGAGTACAAGCCTAGTTTATTCAGCTTCTCCTCATAGCTCAACCCCCTCAACTCCAGTATCAGCCTAGTAAACCGCCTCTGCACTCCCTTCAAGGCCAAAATATCCTTGCATAAGTACGGCACCCAAAACGGCACACAGTACTCCAGCTACGGCCTCACCATTGCCCTATACAGCTGCAGCAAGACCTCCCTACTTTTATATTCAATCCCCCTCGCTATGAAGGCCAGCATCCCATTAACCTTCCTGACCACCTGCAGGCTGGGTTTTTGCGACTCATGCACAAGGACCCCGAGGTCCCTCTGCACCGTCGCCTGCTGCAGTTTTTCACCCCGTAAGTAATAGTCCTTCCTACCATTATTCCTACCAAAGTGGACCACCTTGCACTTGCCAGCATTAAATTCCATTTGCCATTTCCTGGCCCATTCGCCCAGCCTATCCAGATCCTTCTGCAGACTCTCCACACCCTCCGCGCAATTTGCCGTTCCACCAATCTTGGTGTCATCAGCAAATTTCAACACCATACACTCGGTTCCCTTCTCCAGATCATCTATATAAAAGGTAAATAGCTGAGGCCCCAGCACCGACCCCTGAGGCACTCCACTAGTCACCAACCGCCAATCCGAATAGCACCCATTAACCCCCACTCTCTGTCTCCTATTTGACAACCAATCCTCTATCCACGCTAACACCCTACCCCCAACTCCATGCCCCCTGACCTTCTGCAATAACCTCTTGTGAGGTACCTTGTCAAACGCCTTCTGAAAATCAAGAAAGACCACATCCACCGGCTCTCCTCTATCCACCGCCCTAGACACATCCTCATAGAACTCCAATAAATTTGTCAGACACGACTTCCCCTTAAGGAAACCGTGCTGTGTCTGCTCTATCAAGCAATTCCCCTCAAGACGCCTCGCTATTTCCTCCTTGATGACGGATTCTAACATTTTACCTACAACAGACGTTAAACTAACCGGCCTATAATTCCCCGCCTTTTGCCTGGCACCCTTCTTAAACAACGGCGTAACATTAGCCGCTTTCCAGTCTTCCGGCACTTCCCCGGAATCCAACGACGTCTGGAAAATAACCACCAAGGCATCCACTATCACCTCCCTAGAGAGCAGAGGAGTGGCAATCCGACTGAGATCATGGATACAGTGAAGAAGCCAGTATTGATCTCCAAGAGGAGATTTAATAGAGGTGTTTCAAACCATAAAGGACTGAGGTGGAATTAATAAAGAGAAACTATTTCCAATGGCTTAAGAGTCAATAATCAGAGGGTGCACAGTTTAAGTTGATTTTTCAATGAGGAAGCTTGATGTGCAGAATCAGTGGTTTGGATTTGGAATGCACTGCCTGATGGGGTAATGGAAACAGATTCAATAGTAGCCTCGACTGATGAGCAAGCAAGTTCAAGTGAGCTTGCGCAATAGCAACCGGGACTCACTAATGACATTGAAATTAACAAATGAATATTTAAATCAGCAAAGGGTGCAAGGCTGATTTTGCTGGCAAATGGCAGCCACATCAGGGATAGTGATCATAGTTCAGTTAGATTTTACTTTATCTCTGTCCTTTTCCAGGGAAATGCTGAGATACTTTGTACTAGTGAAGGCAAATTTCGCAGGAATGAGAAGGAACTTACTTTGCTGAAGTGCACTGGACAGCATTGTTAGCGGACAGAAATCAGTGGAAAACCAGTGGGAAGCACTAAAAAAAAAACAAGTTCCTAAATGTTCACAGTAGACATGTCCCTTTCAAAATAATAGTGCTGTTAAACCTAGAAGCCCTCCATGGATTGATCTTCCCTTGTACTCTTCTAAACAAACAAAGAAAGCATAGGTTAGGCACAATGACTAAGATAGCCTAGACCATTATAGGAAGTGCAGGGACAAAGTAAAAAAGGAATTAGATGCATGAAAAAGTTAAAGGAAACTCAAAGATATTCTACAACATATTAATAGTAAAAAGGTTAGTTGAGGAAAAGGTGGGAGCTATCAGAGATGAAGGGAACTTGTGTGTAGATGCAGAGGCTGTGGGAAGGGTTTTAAATGAATATTTATATTTTACCAAGGAAAGGGATGATGCAGATATTGTAGTCCAGGAGGAACACTTAGATATTGGATGGAACAATCAAAGAGGAAATACTCAAAGGGTTGGAATCCTTGAAAATTAATAAGTCACCAGGTCCAGATGGATTGTTTGAGGCTGCTGAAGGTGGTCAGGGAGGAGATAGCAGATGCACGGAGGATGATTTTCCAATCCTTAGTAGATACAAGGGATGTACCGGAGGACTAGAGAAATGCAAATAATTATAGGCCAGTTGGTCTTACATCAGTGGTGGGAAAATTAATAACATTAATCCTATCTCTTAGGATTGATTCTATGTAGAAAAGCACGGACTTGTCAGGGATGGTCAGCATGGATTTGTTAAAGGAAGATCTTGCCTCAAATTTGATTGAATTCTTTGAGGAATGACAAGGGTTGATAAAAGTAGTGCAACGTTGAGTAGATGAATTTTAGCAAGACATTTCACAAGGTGAAAGCGGGAAAATGGAACTGAGCCACTTCAGATCAGCCATGATCTTATTGAATGGCAGGGCAGGCTCGACAGCCTACTCCTGCTCCTATTTCTTATGTCTCACATGGCACATTGGTCAAAAAGTGAAAGCCCATTGGCGACACAGCAATGTGGCAAATTGAATAAAAAGTTGGTGTAGTAACACAAAGGTTAATGGTTGATGGATGCACTTGCAAATGGAAAGTTGTTTCAAAGGTGTTCCATAAGGCTCAGTGTTACTGACTGAGAAATTTGCAGGTGACACAAAGATTGGCCTAGTGGGCAGGTTAGAGGATAGCTATAATCTCTAATACATTTAGGGAGGTCAAACAATTACAGGGAACACAATAAATAGGGATATACTAAGGGTAGACAAAGAAAGAGATCTTGGCATACAACTATAAGATCCTTAAAGGCAGAAATTCAAGCAGACAAGATTGTAAAGAAACATTTGGAATGTTTTCTTCCATTGACAAAGGTTAAGCATATAAAAGGATATAATATTGAAATTGTAAAAAAACTAGTGAGGCCCCAACTAGAGTTGTGTGTGAAGTTTTGGTCACTTTACACAAAGGATGTAACTGCTCTGGAGAAAGTGCAGAGGAGGTATACAAGAAAGTACCAGAGCTAGAAAAACTCAGCTATGAGGAGAGACTGGATAGGTGGGTTATTACCCTTGGAACAAAGGCGGCTGTGGAGTGACTTGATAGAGGTGTACAAAATTACGAGGGGAAGAGATAAAGTGGACATGATAACACTGTTTCCCTTGACAGAGAATTTTAGAACCAGAGGCATAAATTCAAGGCAAGGGGAGGAAACGTAGCAGGGACATGAAGATTTTTTAAAGAACGCAGAGGGCAGTGGGTGACTGGCATTTGCTGCCTGAGATGGTGCTGGAGGCAGAGACCCTAAACTTAAGTACCTGAAACTGCTGTAAGCTACAGGGCCATGGGCCAGGTGCAGGAAGATGGAATTAGAAAGGGCATCTGGGTGTCCTCAAGCTGGCATGGACAAGGTGGGCCGAATGGCATCCTTCAGTCCTATCACTTTTCTATGGTTTTAAGTAGGGTGACTGACAGATCAGTGCACAAATTGCAACAGATTCCAATGAGACACCGGCAGATTCATCCTTCTTATCTGAACAAGCATCCACAACACTCTTATCATGATTGCCCAAGATAACAGCTATCTTGTGTGTTTTAGCAATATATTAGCAGTCTTGATCTGACAGAACATTGCATTTACTGAGAAACTGCTTGAGGTCAGTCTGCTTGCATACTGAATGGACAAGGTGCATAGCATGTACAAAAGGGCAGGGAGTTACTGAGTCTATTCTGGTTAGGTGCTCCTAGGAGGAGGAAAAAGCAGCTCAGAGAACCTTGGCTGGAGCAAATGCAGAATTCTCATTTAAGGGCAACCCCAAGACTTGGGAGATGACTGCCTTGACGGATGCCAGATATGTAACTGGAGCTCATGGTACACGTCAGCAGATATGGTAGACTGGGGTGATGACTTACAGGATTATTGTGTTCCCCGGTGAGGACGATGTTTCTTATCCTCGTCGAGAGGTTGACTATGATGACCGACCCCCCCTTTCTGCAAGGGGTTATCCTCAAAGGCAGCTGGACATTGCAATTAGATGAGTGACTTGAAGATTTGTATCAATCTGATATCAGCCACATCAGGAAGTGGGCACCAATGGCCTGAAAACCGTAGATGGAGGGTCTGCTATATTGAGGCAATAGAAGCTGATGTATTAACTATGGAGTTGAGTAATATAGAGGCAGAATATGCTAAGTGCTCTAGCATTAGGTCCAAACTTGCTGGGTGGTGAGTCCTGAAGATGTCCCTTCTCCATCACTGAATCCTGGGACAGAGTTATCCTTTGGTCTCTTTTTCCACATGAAACAGTCAATAAGGGAGCAAAAGTTGGGATTAAGTGTCAAAGTGCAAATCAGATTCTGATGCCAATGTTGAATTGACCATTTCAATCTTTCCTAAGCATTATTGCTTTTGTAGTTGATGTGTAGCTGCCATAGTTTCCACCATTGAAATGCTGTAATATCATTAATTAAATAAAGGTCAATATCCGAGTTTAAGTGCCAAACAAACTCACCAATTTGCTTTGGCAAGGGATGGGAAAATGTTCTGATGCTGCCATAATGCCAATAGGCTGTTTACTTTCAGATCGGCACTACACACAGTACACAAACAGTATTGAGGTGAAAATGTTGAGCTTTTACTGCAGCCACTAAACAACAGTACAATGTAATGAGAAAAGGCGGCTATGCCCAGGAGGGAACTGGAGCTTTCAACCACCAGAGGGCGATAACCTATAGTGGCACAACCACTGGACACTGATCACTGAAGAATTTTTTTAAATCTATGCATTGATTTTCAGTTGCATTTTCACTCTTCCTCTTCTGTCCTTACTTGTTGACAATGTAAATCTCTGTCCTAAGTGAGATAATTCCACTTGCAATTGGTAAAACTCTTCCTCTTGAGGGAATCTCTGAAAATACTAATAAAAACAAGTTTCAAGCTAAAGGCCCTTCAGCTGACTTTATAATACGTGAGTAGAGTGCAGGACTGTTGTCAAAAACCTGAAGGGAAAGTCATCACTGCTTAAGATTATTGATATGGTTCTTTGAACAAACATGAAACAAGCAGCAAGCAATGCTGTAGATTATAACTTTTATTGGCAGTTTTTTTTATACAGTAGTTGACCTAAACAGGATTATTTGAACCCAGTTCTTCATCAATATTCTTAATGAGTTAAGTAAAAAATTCTTTGATAATATGAACTAAATAACATCTTTTTTAAAAAACTTGCTTTATAATTTTTATCACCTTTCTTGGTTAGCTGATCATGTATAGACAAAAGCTCTGAAAAACAAGAATTTAGAAGGAGGCACAGAAAAGCATTTCTTGATTAAAGAATACTTCTGTACATCTGCACGTGTACATTTATCTTTCATAGCAAGGCCCTTACATGTACACAGTATCATCCAAGAGTTCATATTCTTTAAGATATCAGTAGTAAATACAGCATTTCTTTCACTTCTAAATCTGAAAACATTAATACAATTTCAGTTTAGAAAATATAAATTAAAGACTTGTTCATATCTCTGTAATCCTGAGTTCATGGAGCAGTAATGCGAGTCCTGATCTTTCCTAGGATGATTCTGGAGAAAAAGGAAAAAATTTGGCAACCTTGTTTGGAGAACTTGGACTCTGGCATTCTGCTTCTTCGCTAAGTTTAAAGAAGGCCTCCTGGTCTTTTTTCTTCTGGATCAGTTCTTCTTCCAAAGCCTGCAAAGACACCACAGACAAAACTGAAAACCTTTCAAATACCAAAATCAAAAGCAGCCCTTGATGTATCACATGTACTAATTTTGAATACTAATCATGAGTAACCTGTTACAATCTCATTATTTGATGGTGTTAACAGAAATGTGTGAAATCAGACTTTGGTTTATTGAAGTAAAAAATTTCCTCGGTCCATCGCTACAAATTCTTAACTTTAAACCAAACGTGTTGGCATCTGGTGATGTGATTTTTTTTGTTGATATATTTCAATTCTAATAACTTGAGCTGTTAAAAAAATCATGCAGTCTAATCAACAGGTGCTGGAGTGTGGCGACTAGGCAATTTTCACAGTAACTTCATTGCAGTGTTAATGTAAGCCTACTTGTGACACTAATAAATAAACTTAAACCTTTATTATATACATGCATTCCATAGCATAAAGACTGGTGCTGGGAATTTTCTTGGTGTTGCACCCCACAATGTTGCCATGTCTTTCACTGGGAGTTCACTCTTCCCACTTCTGCACATAAACTGGGTTTCCAGTGATGTACCAGTGGCAGAATGGGAGGGTGAAGGAAATTCCTGGGGCCAGAATTGCATTTCACAACATTTCTAATCCTGATCAATGCTCAAATTACCACACTAAAAGTTTCAGTTATTTTTAGTCACAAAACACAATGTTATTCAGGATGCACAGTGAATCAACATCCGCAGCATATTAAAGGCATGGCAGTAATTTCAGTAAACGGTAGCAATGTAATAAAGCCAAATGAGATTAGATTTTAAAAACATTGTCATTTTTACTTAAAATCTCAATGCTGATAATCAGTATTAAGGTTTGCACTTCAAAAACATTTGTGACACTTCACTGGGAAAATTTTCAGACTGGAGGCCAGTTACCAGCGGTGTACCACAGGGATCAATGCTGGGTCCTCTGCTATTTGAGATCTTTGTCAATGACTTAGAAGAGGGGGCTGAAGGCTGGGTTAGTAAAATTTGCTGATGACACCAAGATTGTTGGAGTAGTGGATGAGGTGGAGGACTCTTGTAGGCTGCAAAGAGACATTGATAGGATGCAGAGCTGGGCTGAAAAGTGGCAGATGGAGTTTAACCCTGATAAGTGCAAGGTGATTCATTTTGGTAGACAAACTTGAATGCAGGTTAAAAGGTCAATGGCAGGGTTCTGAGGAACGTGGAGCGAGAGAGATCTTGGGGTTCATATCCACAGATCTCGGGGTTCATATCCACAGATCTCTGAAGGTTGCCACTCAAGTGGATAGAGCCGTGAAGAAGGCTTAAAAAGTGTGTTAGCATTTATTAACAGGGGTTTGAGTTTAAGAGTCATGGAGTTATGCTGCAACTATACAGCACCTTGGTGAGACCACATTTGGAATACTGCGTGCAGCTCTGGTCACCTCACTATAAGGAAGATGTGGAAGCATTAGAGAGTGTGCAGAGGAGATTTACCAGGATGCTGCCTGTTTGGAGGGTAGGTCTTATGAGGAAAGGATGAGGGAGCTGGGGCTTTTCTTTTTAGAGCGGAGGAGAACGAGAGGCAACACAGGTTTATATGACGAAGGGGATAGATAGTCTCTGTGCATCCATTCTATTTCCTCAGGTGGACGTAGCTGTTACTAGGGGGCATAACTATAACGTTCACAGTGGGAGATATAGGAGGGATGTCCGAGGTAGATTTACTCAGTGGTTGGGGTGTGGAATGCACTGCCTGCTGTGATAGTTATTGGATAGGCACATGGAATACACCAGATTGATAGGAAGTGCCATAGCATGATCTTGAGTTTGGATATAGCTCAGCACAACATCGAGGGTTGAAGGGACTGTAGTATGCTGTACTGTTCTACGTTCTGTGATGTGTGTTCTTCATAACTGTTAGTTACGAGAGAATGGAATCTCAGCCCTGATGAAATTCTGGACTAAAATCAAAACAGTAAATGCTGGAAATATTCAGGTCAGGCAGCATCTGCACCCAAAATGTTAACTCCTGTTTTTCTCTCCACAGATGCTGTATTTATTATTTTGATGTCAGATTTCCAGCACTGGCAGTGTTTTACTGCTATACGAGTAAGATGCTGAACTTGCAAGATTAGTGCACTTCAGAGGGAACTGTGAACTGCATTTATGTATATATTACTGTCACGTTACATCAAGAATTTGACCTGCTAAACACGAAATGAAATAAAATTATATTCATGCCCTTTTGTTACACATATTTGGTAACATTGCTCTGCCTAGAATCCAAGAGAACAGCCTCTAAACTGCAAGTTTCTCATTCAAAATGACAGAAGCCCATACAGAGTCAATGAGCAACACAGCATGGAAACAGTCCCTTCAGCCCCACTGGTCCGAGCCGACAATGGTGCCTTCCCAGCTAGTCCCAATTGCTCATGTTTGGCCCATATCCCTCATCCTTTGCCAGCCATGTACTTATCCAAATGCTTTTTGAATGTTGCTACTGAACCTGCCTTAATTGCTTCCTCTGGCAGTTCATTGCATATACGCATTACCCTCTGTGTGAAGAAGTTGCCCTTCAGGTCCTTTTTACATCTTTCCCTTCTCACCCTCTAGTTGTCAATTTCCCTACCCTGAAATTGTGTGTTCATACTACTTATGCCCCTCATGATTTTATACGAGATCTCCACATCTTCAGATATCAGAAGATTAAGTACTATATTATGTGTTTGTATCTCAAGACAATAATCTTCAAATTGTACTCTGCAAAAGTAACTGATTAAGACACTTCTCACTCGACCATCACAGTAAAGTTCACAAAGGAAAGTACTTCAGTATGCACAAATATTTTAATAAGACCAGCACCCAAAAGATTGACTACTCCTGAGGTTCCATTTTTGCATTGCCAGCTGAACTGCCAGAAAGCAGCTGAATATGTTACATCACCTGACAAGGAAGTGCCACATACATTGTGGAACATCCCTTATGAGAACTGAGTCACTTGAATTCAGGTTTTAAAGCAGTCAAGGTTGTCATGAAACAATCAAAAGATGCAATGGCATTTAGTTGGTTGACTGCCTCTTAACAGCTACAGAACACAAATCTATTTGTAACTAGTTCCAAGTACCTGTTCTTACTTGAATCGACTATTTTAAAAACAAAGAGAATGGATGAACAATGTGATCAAACCAGTAGAACATTAAAGGATACTGTCTCACTACAGCATGGGTTCTCAAACTGTGGGTACTGACCCCCCAGGTGGAGTTACAGGATAAGCAATTGGAGCTGTAAGTTCACCCTCCTCCAATGGTGACTGTGGACAACTCTTAAGGTCTCATGATGTGCGCTAAAGAGATTAGCTCAGAAGTTGCATCTTCCACAGTAGGGGGATAAGACCCCATGGTCATCTGCCATGTATCCAGCCACTCACCCTCCCCTTGCACTCTGCTCCAACATCTCCCATTCATCCAATTTCACCCTGGGATCATATTAATTTTCAAGGTGGTGAAAAACAGGGTCACAGTGGACAGGAGTTTAGGAAACAGTGTATGACAGCAATCTATAGCTATTTCAAGAATGTGTGTTGACTCATGTTCTGGACAACATTTATCATAGAATCCCTACAGGAGGTGGCTATTTGGCCCATCAAGTCTGCACCAACCACAATCCCACACAGACCCCACTCCCGAAACCCCACATATTTGCCCTGCTGATCCCCTGACACTAGGGTCAATTTAGCATAGCTAATCAACCTAGCCCGCACATCTTTGGCCTTTGGGAGGAAACCAAAGCATCTGGAGGAAACCCACGTAGACCCGGGGAGAATGTGCAAACTCCCCATGACCAGAGGCCAGATTTGAACCTGGGTGCCTGGTACTGTGAAGCAGAAATTCTAACCACTATATCACCCCTCTCGATTAGCTCAAAGCAAAACAGAACGCAAGCTGTTTGTGGGATCTTGTTTTGCAATGTTGGTTTCTTTCTTTGGCTACAAAGCAGTTAATTATTTTCAAAAAAGTAATTCACTGACCATGAAGGCTTTCTGGGATATCTGGTGCATATGAAATATGTTACATAAATAAAAATTTTTTATTCTAATGTGACTGTATCCAAGATCCTGCTAAAAAGCCCTTTGAAATGTTGAAATACATGGCCACAGAGTATCTGTGTGCATGACAGAATATGTGTGTGTGTATACACACACACACACGTGCATTCAAGCGTTGCAAAGAGCCCACCCATGATCCCGATTGCTGCCCTGCAGCAAATAACACAGTGACATTTGTGCTCCTTTCTCGAAGTGCATTTCATCTTTGAGAGCTGCTGGTCAATGATCAACAGCGCCAGCTGGGAGTGGTGGTTACAGCCGGGTACACAAGCAGTCCCACCATGACAAGGTGTCGAAGCAAGCCTATGCTCAGGGGATTTCACCGAGGATGAAAAGCCACTTACAAATGGGCATCTGCTGGATTTTATGTGCCCTCACCCCACCCCCCCGACCTACCTTCTATCCCTCGATAAGGGAGTGTCAGATCAACCCATCATCTCTGTTGGCATTGTCAAAGCTCTCTTTCACCTTACCCTACATATTCTGCAGGGAGGAAAATGGGGATATACTTTTAAATTACACTAGATTGTAGATTTGTTACAAATGTCCCTTTTCTAAGCTACTAACAATGATAGAACCCAAAGCAATCCAGTTGTTTCACTGCACGTTTTGCTGACATACTCATTATTTCCTAAGTCCTCTATGATTGCTCTCCTCAGAATTCTTGTCTACCATAACAGTGTTGGCAGCCTGTTCTCAAGTCTCTATTTTGTTGATTCTGTGAATTAATGGTGGACAAAAGCAGACCAGTAGCTACTCTCCCATCAACTCCTCCCTCCCTGGCCTTTGTGGTGCACTCAAAATAAAAAGGTTAGCTTCTCAATTTAAATCCATATCTCATTCTCAACTGATATGCTGAACAGACCAACTTCCCTTGGAGATCTCCCCCAATCCCAATGGACTTTGCCATAGGTGCTACTGATTTAGCTAGACCCATGGTCTTAAACAGAAAGATCACTCTTATTGGAATTCTCTCTTGTTGACCATGAACCAACTTGGGTTCAGCTGCAAAGACTCCTACAGTCAAAAAGGAAACAAACAATGATTTTAAGACTGGAAGAAAAGCCACGTGGAAATGTAGCAGGCAGTTGTGACAACCTCAGTGCCTATACCATCTCTCACCCATTCACCTACCCTCCAACCATCCCCCACAGGAACCTCCATACTTGGAAGTGAACTTGATGAGGGAAGGTTTTGTTTGGGGTGGGGGGGGCGTGGGGGAGGTGCAGGAACACAACATACCATAATCAGAAGACCACATTTTCCACATACAATGTAATGTTTATTGAACCTATTAATGCTTATGCTTATTAATGCCTATTAACCTTAACCTTATTAATTAACCTAATTAATACTTATGCCACCTGATACAAACTTGTATTGGCAAAGACAGCCTGTACAGAAACAGTGAATATTCCCACAAATTTCCCCTTCTAAGGATAAATTACATAAAAATGAATAAAAATTCAGGCATCAGAAAACAGGAAATTTTTTATTTTAATCTTCTTGACTTTCCGTGACCACTTACTTTCTTTCTTGGCCTCAGCTTCTCTTGCCATTCTTTGAGTTGCTGGTTATGGTTTTCATCAAGTGCTTTTAACTTTTCGGTCTCATGTTCAATTAGAAGATGGCACTTTTCATTCTAAAGAATTAGGGATAATTAAGTTACTGCAACTGATAATTTGCCACATGCCTTTCTTATATTGCCTAAGCACCATTAAGCATAAAAACCTAATTTCACATGATCTCAAGCACAATTACTGACAGTGTACAATTGGCAGTCAAAGTAACTAAAAAGTGTACAACATTTACACACATTTCAAATTTGCAGAATCCCCAGGAAGGGAATACAAATTGTTCACAAAAGTTAATTTTTCATTATTGCGTTTCTGTTCTTTTGAATGCATCATGTAAAACAGTATTCTTTTAATTCAAGGAGTATTCACATATTAAATTCACCAAGGTTGGCCATGTTTGTTTCTAATTATAATGGAGTTGTTAATTACTAAGAATACTTGGGGAATTGCTGACAAGTTCTGCTAATATTTGCACAAACTGAATCACTGTTTGTAATGGCTCTGCAGCTTAGAAATATGTAGGCTTGGAAGGCAACCTAAAATATTTATGAGAGGTGTAATAGTGCTTAATTGGTATTTCAAAGGAAATCTTTCGAGGCCATCTGCTGGAACCTTTAAAACCAGAACTACAGCAGGTTCACTTGGACTCATTACACACCATCTCCATTACAGTATACATTTCTTAGACATTTTAGTTCATTTAGTTCTATTAGGTTCATGTATGGGTTAGACTGCTGCGAGAGTTCTCGAAGTTTTTATTTGCATCAAATTTACTCAACTACCAAAGAAAACACCAAACTTCACCCTAAGGAGGTGGGCTGACATTAAAACACACGAGCCTCACTCTAGAAGTTGAGCTCAACAAAGTAAATGGCACATACTCAAAACTACTATTTATTGTACAAAAATGATTCAGCGAGTTTGTCGTCAGGATGCACAGGCACTGCGCAAAGCAAACATCCCACCTTCCCTTGCAACAGCATGAGGAAAGATGATCAGGGTTTATGCAGCAACTTATAATCTGGCCTGTACAAAATGAGATGTATTCAAGTCCCTCTATACTCCTGGGTGCGATCACAAACAAGAATAACCAAATAACCTGGACAAAATAATCTGACAAAAGGTCATCGATCTGAAACATTAACTCTTCACTTTGTTCTCGGCTCGCTGCCAGACGTGAGTATTTCTAGCACTTTTGTTTGCTTTAATATTACAATGCGATTTGTACAGGAAAAACCAAGCAGTGAACACGCAAAGGTAAGTGCCTATTACCTGTAGTTGCTGGAGCTCTTGGATATTATTGTCACAGGTATGTTGCATGTCTTTCATTTGGGTTTCATGCTTGATTTGCTGATTTTGCTTTTCCATCTTTTGCCTTTTCTCTTCTTGAAGTCCAAACTATTTTTGGAAGTAACACCATGCCATATGTTAGAGAATAAGGGAGTTTTGTGAATACAATCCATCTTTTGATGTCAGTTGTTCTCATAACACTATAGTGTCCAGAAAATTGAACTAAATGTTGATTGAGCGTTTTTGGGGCATCTTAGCACTCTGAATAAAGGCATTCTCCATGCACCAGAGGGCTGGCTGGATTCCTCATACACAAGTTTTTTAAAAAACTCAAAAATAATCAGATCACAATGCAGTGTGAAGAATACAGAAGTTTGAACAATTGCCCTTCCTAAGCACAATAATATATCAGATTGCAAAAGGGGCAGCCAGGAAGCCAATACCATTCCAACTAAAGCAACTGCGTTTCAACACCTAGTTTGGATTTTTTCATTCATGGGAATGAGCGTGTCTGTGGCTAGGTATCCATCCCTAAATGCCCTTGAGGTGGTGCTGGTGAGCCACCGTCTTGAACTGCTGCAGCCCATGTGGTGTAGATACACCCAAAGTGTTGTTAGGGAGTTCCGGGATTTTGACCCGGTGACAGTGAAGGAATGGTGATATATTTCCAAATCAGGATGGTGAGAGACTTGGAGGGAAGCTTGCCGTTGGTGGCATTCCTCGGCAACTGTTACCTTCATCCTTCTAGGTGGTAGTGATTGTGGGTTTGGAAGGTGCTGTTGAAGAGGCCCTGTTTAAAATATTGGATGGTGTCAAGTTTCTGGAGTGTTTTTGGAACTGCACACATCCAGATAGGGGGACAGTATTTCATCACACTCCTGACCCATGCCTTACAGACGGCTGACAGTCTTTCGGCAAGTTACTCAAAGTCAGAGAGGTTTACAGCATGGAAACAGGCCCTTCAGCCCAACTTGTCCATGCTGCCCTTAACTAATCCCAATTGCCTGCATTTGGCCCATATCACTCTATACCCATGCAACTATCTAAAGGCTTTTAAAAAGACAAAATTGTACCCGCCTCTACTACTACCTCTGGCAGCTTGTTCCAGACACTCACCACCCTCTGAAAAAATTGTCCCTTTGGACCTTTTAGTATCTCTCCCCTCACATTAAACCTATACCCTCTACTTTTAGACTCCCCTACCTTTGGAAAAAAAATTGACTTTCTAACTGATCTATGCCCCTCATTATTTTATAGACCTCTAGGATCACCCCTGAGCCTTCTTAGCTCCAGAGAACAAAGTCCCAGTCTATCCAGCCTCTCCTTATAACTCAAACCATCAAGTCCTGGTAGCATCCTAATAAATCTTTTCTGCACTCTTTCTAGTTTAATAATATCCTTTCTATAATAGGGTGACCAGAACTGTACACAATATTCCAAGTGTGGTCTTACCAATGCGTTGTACAACTTCAACAAGACATCCCCCCAACTCCTGTATTCAATGTTCTGACCAATGAAACCAAGCATGCTGAATGCCTTCTTCACTACTCTATCCACCTGTGACTCCACTTAACATGTATCCCTAGATCTCTTTGTTCTATAACTCTCCAACGCCCTACCATTAATTAAGTCCTACCCTGGTTCAATCTACCAAAACGCATCACCTCGCATTTATCTAAATTAAATTCTATTTGCCATTCGTCAGCCCACTGGCCCAACTGATCCAAGATCTCATTGCAATCAGAGATAACTTTCTTCACTATGCCACCAATCTTGGTGTCAGCAGCAAACTACTAACCATGCTTCCTATATTCTCATCAAAATTATTAATATAAATGACAAATAACAGTGGACCCAGCACTGATCCCTGAGGCACACCGCCGGTCACAGGCTTCTAGTTTGAAAAACAACCCTCTACAAACATCCTCTGGCTTCTGTCAGCTCCAATGCCAGCATCTCCACATTCTGTCAAGACAACAATTTTGGATCCATTTAGATACCTCGTCCTGGATCCCACGAGATTTAATTTTATGCAATAACCTACCATGCAGTACATTGTCAAAGGTCTTGCTAAAGTCGAAGGAGACAACATCAACTGCACTGCCCTCATCTACCTTCTTGGTTACCCCCTTCAAAAAGCTCAATCAAATTTATGAGACATGATTCTTCACTCAAAGCCATGCTGACTGTCCCTAATCAGTCCTTGCCTCTCTAAATGCCTGCAGATCCTGTCTCAAAATACGTTCCAATTACTTACCAACCAAAGATGTGAGGCTCACAGGCCTGTAGTTCCCAGGCTTTAAACAAAGGCGCAACATTTGCCACCCTCCAATCATCAGGCACCTCACCCGTGAGTATCAATGATTCAAATATCGCTGCTAGCAACCTGCAATTTTCTCCCTAGCCTTCCACAATGTCCTGGGATACACTTCATCAAATCCTTGGGAATTATCTACCTTAAGCTTTAAGACATCCAGCACCTTTTTCTCTGGAATATGTACACTCAAGACATCACTATTTATTTCCCCAACATCCATGCTTTTCTCATCAGTAAATACTGATAAGAAATATTCATTTGGGATCTCACCCATCTCTTGTGGATCCACACATAGATGGCCTTGTTGATCCTCAAGAGGTCCTACTCTCTCCCTTGTTATTCTTTTGCCCTTTATGTATTTGTAGAAGCTCTTCAGATTCTCCTTTGCCTTATCTGCTAAAACAATTTCATGTCCCCTTTTTGCCCTCCTGATTTCTCTCAATTCTACTCCTACACCCCCTATACTCTTCAAGGGATTCACTTGATCCCAGCTGCCTAAGTCATGTGCCTCCTTCTTCCTCTTGACCAGGGCCTCAAATTGGTAGAAAGCTAGAAACAGTGGTCCAAAAATCCTTGACTGTCCAGGTATATGTTATTCAAATGTCATGAACAGATACACAAAATAATCAAGGCAGCTAATCCAATGCTGGCTTTTACATCTAAAGGATGAGAGATGTGGCCTAGAAGCTTTACAATGAGCAACTCTGGACACCACACCCTAAGGAGGAGATATTGGTATTGGAGAAAGTGCACTATAGATATGCTAGAATAATACTTGGACTCCAAGGGTGAAGTCCTGAGAAGGCAAAAGTTGTGTTCTCTGAAATTTAGAAGGTTACGGGATGACTTCAAGCTTTCAAGATATTAAGTGAAACAGGTGGGGAAATTTGGAGAAAAAAAATGGTTGGGGAGCCTAGCATTAGGGTTTGTCTAAAGATTAGAGCCAGACTTTTCAGGAATGATGTTAGGAGATATTTCTTTATGCATTGGGTGCTAGACCTATTTCACACAAACTGTGGCACAGTGGTTGGCACTACTGCCTCAGAATGCCAGAGATCCAGGTTTGATCCTGGCTTGGGTCACTGTCTGTGTGGAGACTGCACATCCTCCCCACGGGTTTCCTCCGGGTGCTCTGGTTTCCTCCCACAGTCCGAAAGATGTGGTTAGGTGGATTAGCCATGCTAAATTTTCCCTCAGTGTCTCTGAGCAGGCACTGGGTGTGACAACTAAGCAATATTCACAATAACTTAATTGCAGCGTTAATGTAAGCCTACTTGTGAAACTAAAAGAAACTTTAAACTTTAAAAGTGTTCAGCGTACAACTGAGATGGATAGTGCTCCAGGACTTCCTGAATATATGAAAGGAACTTTACAACCAGAAGTTCTTTCAAGATTTAGAAAAAAATTACATCCATTTCCAATGTGAGTAATTGTGAGAAGCGTAGCAGAGTACTTTGGTGTGAAAAATTCACACTGGCGATGTTCTTTGGTCTCGCTACGGGTACATCTACTGATGTGGATTTCCATGCAGCGTAGGGTAGTTTCAGTGGAAGTTCCCACTGACAGTGGCAGGACTAGAAGATCCCGCCACAAACAAACGGCATGCTGCCTTCCGCTACCGAGAAAAACACTGAGGGGAGGTCAGAGAATGTCGCCCACTGTCTGCAACACACAGCATATGCAATTTCTGTTGCCTACATTCATTATTATAAAGTATTAATGAGCATATATATTTCCTCAGAGCCCTTTTTGAAATAGGCAAGTTCATAGAATTGAGCCGGGGGGGGGGGGGGGGGGGGGGCGGCGATAAAGTGGACAATTTAGGGTGCCTCCAGAAGCTACCTGACATCCGAAATTTACCTTGGTGGGACAAAGGTGGGCATCTTATCTATTCCTGGAAAGTGAGTTGACATGAAACAGCTTAGTGAGGTCAGCAGCCTTTGATTTAGCCCGCTTTATCCATTATTTTTGTAAATTATAAATTTACCAGGAATAAATCTGTTTTTTTTTTATTTGAGGAGCTTTGGTGCTGTGCTTGCCTTTTATGCATCTATATTCACAGCCTGATGGAAGACAGCAGCACCTATTGTAACTGTGGAGAATGGGTGAGGTAAACTACCTGCTTGATTTTCTCTCTATCTTCTGTGTGACTCCCCGTTGAGTTAATGCGCAGACTCTTCTTGTACATCACCATTCTAGTCTTCCCTTCGCTTCTTTGGATCTTGGGAAGTCTGTTCTTTTCCTGTTGCTGTTTGATCTTTAGCTGCTCAATCATTCGCTGATTGTAACGTTGCATCTGCTCCAATTCCTTTGGCCAGACAAAATAAGTGAAAGAGTATGTAGGTGGAATGGAATCTTGCCAAACTTTGCGGCAGAAAGCTGAATGTGCTATTGATCATATAATTAAAACAGAACCAGGTGTAATATTCACAGAAGAACAGTAAAGACAACCTTCTCTAAAAAATCCAGTCAACTGAAGATTAATGAAACTCATGGATCATTGAGACCAAAGCTGTGTTCTCTTAGTAGAGAAAAAGAAAATCCAGTCCTTACAGGTCAAATATTTGTGCTTTCCTATCACAAACCAAGTTTATTTTACCTTCTCGTGTTTCTTCAGCAACTGATGTCTTTGCAGAAAGTACTGATCCTTTAACTGTTGCTTGAGGAACTGGTGTTTCTCCTGTAGATGGTGCTCTTCCAGCTCCCAGATGGCAGCCTCTCTTTCTGCAACAAGAAATAGAAGCAGGTTCAGGAAATGTTAAACAACAGAAGCTGAATTCAGTGAGGGCAACCTGGCAGCATATGTTTCCTATAATATGGAGATCAATAATGCATTATATACTAATCTAAGAGGTACAAAAACATATTTAGGTTGTTGATTCACTCATCTCCACTCTTGAAAGCACTGACTCAGTTGCACAGGTAGTGGGGAGCCTTCCCGTATAATGATCAACTGGCCCTTATTCATGCAGTAGCATGGACAACGAGCCTGGTTTTATATAAAGATTTGTCTTCATCAGTGGCATATAGCTCATGCCTCAATGGTCTGCCTTGCTAACTCATTTAAGGGGCATTATTAAATAAATAAACCTTTATTTTAACCTTGACAATGTGGTGGAACAAGCAGGAAAGTTGAGCGTGGCTAATAACACAAATGGCAGTTTTGTCCAGATTCAGAGTGATACCAGGGTCATTTTAGCTCCTTATTAACACACTGTGTACCTGACTCATGGTAGAACACAAGAGGCTGCCTCTGGGGACCCACAGGAATGTTCTCAGGTAGCAATAGGTTATTGGCAGGGGTGGAAAGGGGCAATGGATTAAAAATCAATCAGAAAGATAGATTGACCAATATGTATTATGGGACCCAGAAGAATATTCCTACTCAACTTGGCTCACAAGATAACTGTCAAAATCTAAGTTTTCTGGCCTTACCAAACCAGCCTCTCCAGGTGTGATTGATATCTGCATGAGTCACACACCTCAAAGTTTAAAATAAAAGTTGGAATGTGAATGGGATTGTCAATATTTGATTTCATACATGTCAGTGGAACTCTTGCCTGCCTCGAGTAAGTGTTGTCCCCGTTATCCAAAATGCAGCCATTAAATGGGGGTATGGAGCGAGCACAGGGTGGACAAGATGAGTACTATACACCAACAACTTAAAGACCCTGCACATCACATTCCAGATGGGTGTAGTGGATTAAAATTGGAGCTACAACTTGGAACTGAGTCATTCCAT
This sequence comes from Carcharhinus amblyrhynchos, assembly GCF_965287045.1. NCBI lineage: Eukaryota > Metazoa > Chordata > Chondrichthyes > Carcharhiniformes > Carcharhinidae > Carcharhinus > Carcharhinus amblyrhynchos. The sequence goes on from NC_137336.1 coordinate 46,493,582, forward strand.
AGGCCTGACTAATAGGCAGGGTCACTTTGCTTAAGTCTGTGCAATAATTCAGCGGTTTCGATGCCACTTGTCCAGTGATGACCCAATTGTTTGAACTCAGTTTCTCAACCTGTGGAAGAATATGAACACTCAATACACTTGTCATTTCTCTAGTATCGCAAGTGTTGATGAACTCTAACAGAAGGGGGCATTGCAGCCATAACCTAAAATGGTGAATATTACAAATCAAATGAACTGGAGGAGTGTCTGGTTCATATAGTTTAATCATTTGTCTGATAAATTCATCGAGTCATTGGTGCAGCTGGAATTGTTACAGAAAAACGCAAGACTCTGCTGATTGTGGATTTTTAGATCAGTCTAGCATCCCTAACTTTTACATGTGTGTTTTGTTCAAAATGAAAGTCTGAAATATTTGTTATGGTGTATCTATATTTAATAAATCTGAAGTCATTAATTCTCCAACAATACCACTTTAATTTGTATCTACTTCTGGGGTAGCATGGCAGCACAGTGCTTAGCACCAGGGACCTAGGTTCAATTCCCGGCTTGGACAATTGTCTATGTGGAGTTTGCACATTCTCCCCGCGTCTGTGGGTTTCCTCCCACAGTTCAAAGATGCGCGGGTTAGGTTGATTGGCCATGCTAAATTAACCTGAGTATCAGGGGATTAGCAGGGTAAATAAGAGGGTTATGGAAATAGGGTCTGGATGGGATTGCAGCTGGTGTAGACTTGGTTGGCCGAATGGCTTCCTTCTGTACTACAGGGATTCTATGAAAACTCAAACATCAAACTGTGACTCCAAGAAAGCCGCTTGCTCACCTCTCATTAGCTGCTGCTTCTTTGCAAGGCACACCCTCTCCTGGTCAGAAATTTCCTTCTTGTTCTGTGCAATTATTTTTTTCAATGCCATATCCAGCTCTTGGTGCTGTTTTGATTGAAAGTCCTGCTCCTGGAAAGTTGCACAAATGCTTCAGTGGATTTAAATAACTACCTTGATAAGCCATTGGTAACTTCATTATGATGCCTTTATCTAATTATTAAGACAATTAATAAGTCAACAGGTTTGCACCATTTGACAATGCACTATTTGAAATTCCTATCACAGATAATTCTTCTGCCTCAAACATGCCTTTGCTATGCCATCAGTTCCCTGGCAATGGCAGATCAGCATATTGGAACAGAAATAGAAAGGAGCAGCTGGTAACAAAATGATCTGAATAGACACTGAGTATTACAGATATCTAAAGGCAAAGCAGATTCAAGAAAAAGTCCAACATTAATTGCCCTGATGATCAATGGTGCCATTTCAAAAATCATCCTTTTCCAAGCATTTTGCAGATTTTTTTTTAACAAAAGGAATTTTTGGGCATTAAATTGCATTCAAGCAAATGATTTGAAACATTGCTTACCCAAGACAAGATCAGAAATATTGCATCAAAGTCACAGCTTTTTGCCTTTTGAACTTTGTGCATGAAAACAATATTTTGACTGAAATGTTGATATAGGATCAGACAGTTGAGGAAAAAAACCTTAGATGTGGGCCACAGCAAAAGATTTGCATCCCCCCACTCCAAACATTAAACACAAATAATACAGCAACAAAAGCCAAACAGAACAAAAAACAAATTCCTTGCATGTTAAAGAGTTCATACACAACTGCCACTGAATGAATGAATTGGATCCAGAATGGGAGGAATGTTGCAAGTGAATATAAATTTATTTTAGTGAAGGGTTACTATAACCTTGGCTTATCAAAAATTAAACTGGGAGTTGAAACTGGAAAACAATTAGAGTGTGATTCAACTTTTTAATGAGGTACCAGCTACTCTGAGGAAATTGTGGGCAAATTAGTTCAAGAGTGCAACTGGATTGAGGAAATAAATCAAATTCTACAAAGTAATTCACACTGATGGCACTTGTCAAAAGCAACTGTTCAATGTGTTCTGCTAATTAAACTTTCAGAGTTGAGAATCTACTGATCTTGAGATTTACCTAAGGTTCTCTAAGAAGACATTGGTGGATTATCTCTAGCCCATCCAGAGAACAAATAGCACAAAGTTTGCAGAGCAACATGTATGAGGGGCTCTCATTCAATATATGTTATGTTCTTAACAATTATTTAAGAAAAACCAAAGACATCACAAGCCAGCCAAAATAAGGTTACCACACAGGAGACTATGAACACATAGCAAGACTTCAGTGGGATCATAAATGCAATAAATTCTAGAACTTCAAAAGATGATTTTTCAGCAAAAAAGATTTGAAAAGTAGCCAGAGCTGAATCATGTGGCTTCAAAAACCACCTTTATGGTTGTCACAAAGATGGAAATGAAAATGGCATTTCTGATCAATAATAGATGGTCTCTTTCCTTACGAGAGAGATAAGCTGTCTATTTCCTACAAATAGAAATAAGCCTCTGATCTGAGAGCACAGTAATAATGGTATAAGGAATTGGGTCCTCTTGCACCTACATTTTGATAGTGCAATCTGTGCCCAGTGCCTTACTGTATAAAGGCAGGTACTTGAGTTAGGCTTTTTCATGGTGAGGTTTAGGGAGAGAAAACTAGTCAAGTGATTGGCCAATCGTTTCAGCAGATACCCCTTGGAAGAAGCATAAACTATCCATGAAATGTGTGGATACTGATGATTAAACCATTGAAAATCAGTTACGTGCCAATTTCCGTGATTAAAAAAAAGTTCCACTTTCATGCTATAGATATGCTGATGAGTTCCAAGGACAATATTCACCCTCCAATGAGGCAGAGGAAATGGCTCTCAACTGGAACTCTCCAGTGCTAGTTTTGATCAAAGTTTGAGAAAAAGTGAGATTAGTAAATTTATTAGCAATTTTACATCTTACGGTTGAACTGAAACACCAGCAAAGTGATTCAAAGTTTTAGTTCATTTTGAAAAGAAAATTGGTTAAAAATACAACAGAAGCAGAAACACATGAAAACCACAGTTTCATCAGCACCTTCACCCATTGAAAAGCAAGGTAAAACTCTAAGTAGACCTCCAATTAGCACATCAAAGATGACATCTATCTGTGTCAGATATCTTATCAGAAATGTAGTTAGGTGCATCCTTAATATGCAAAGACATCATGAAACGTAACCACATAACAGAAACTGAAAGCAGTAGTAGCTCTGAATGATGAAAATCTTAAAACCCCAGTCAAGGAGATAAAATTAAAACTGAAAAGGAAAAGACAGCAAAATTTGACAACACAGACTGTGTGGAACATGAAGCTGGATTTTAAGCACACAACAGTAAGAAAATACACTGCTTTTGCTGGCTGCACTGCATGATCATTATCTTAAGATAACAGATACAAGATGAACTGCGCTCCTTGAAAGCAAAGGTGGCTCACATACTAGTACGGTTGGCCACTGCTGCAGCAACCTATTGGGAAAAATGTCCTATTTCACTTTAAAATAACATTACATATTTAGTATCTGGTAAGGAAGCTGGGATTTAAAAGCTTCATCGATGAGAAGTTAAAAATTGTTAGAAAAGTAAAGAAGAATTGAAACAGACCTCCTCCCTCATTATGAGTAAGGCTGTTTGATGGACTTCTTTCTTAGTCATTGAAGCGGCACTATGTATAAACAGGGTATTAAGCATCAACCACAATGTGGAACTGGAATCTTGTGCACACCATTCTGCATTTTGGTGACAGGTTGTCATCTTTCCAAGGCATTGGTGTTGAGTATTTAATGACAAACTGGCAGTTTTCAGTCCTTTTCTCAGGTGGCACCTCAAGTGATCAACCTTCTTCGACTGAACTTCACACTTTACCAGAAGGTACTGAATATGAGCTTTGTGGTTGCTACCTCAGCTTACATAATGGCATAGTGGCAACTATTCATAATCAATATTTATAATTAAACTTGACATAAACATCAGGTTCCTGTCCTGAATTTACTGGATTTATTACCAATATCTAGAATTTATACATCCCAATTAGGGCAGAAATCTTCACCACATTTTCAAGGCTTTACATTAAAACAAGTTGTGTTTCAAGTCGTCCTGGCATACAAGATCTACTCTTAAGACCCCACCATTCTACACCCCCAAAAATGTGATTTTCACGCATTGCCTTCAGCTCAAACACGGTCTCAAAATCTTTTCAGGCCATCCATAGATTGTGAAATACAATTAAATGTACAAAAGTATCCTTGGCAGTTTTGTTTCATTATTTGTAAACTTCAGTTCAACCTGGATGTTTCACAATGAAAGAATACATGAAATTAAATGGATGAGCAATGGATTACTGCATAACTTTTAAACATACCTCAAAACACAAGGCTGTCCATTGTAGAAATGTATCTGCAATATATCAGTTCTCCAAATGCAATTAAACATTCAAGTGTACAGAGATAAGTGATCCCCAAAACCAACTTCCACAGTCAAGTTTGTCCAAAACCAATTGTTAGCTGTTGTAACACCCCACCACAGATATCACCATTGTTGTTGTTAATGCAACAATACACATATACCACACATAGAAAAGCATAAGCAAGGAGGTTATGAAGAGCAGGATTCAAACTTGGGTCGCCAAGCCAAGAATCCAATATTTCAGTGATATCATTAAGGGTTGTTTCTGATCTATCTTTTAATTGCATTGAGTTCAGGTCTTCCAGATGACTGAAGTAAAAGGCAGCCTTCTTCAGTACAATATGTTTCATAGAGTCAAGATCTGAACTGCAACATTAAGCCTATCAACTTCAGCAGGGAAAGGTGGACCAGAACCAAACTCAAACTTAAAATGATTTTGGCTCTTTCCATAAAACCAAGCCATCTGAAATATCAAGGGAGATAAATATTTCAAGGTTGAGACGACAAGACAACTTTTTTTTTTGTTTTTGGTGGCGGCGGGGGTGGAAACAGGGAGTGGGGGTGAAGGAGGCTTGTTAGGAAAGAATACCCAGGTGCCCAGGTCTATAGAGCAAGTTAGATCTGTTGCAGAGTTAGTCACCATATGCAATTCTTCTTTAATAAGTGGTATTAAAAAAGCAAATGAAGAACTTTTATCAGTGGCTGAGACAGAGACGAAAAAGAATCCAATGGATTTTGGCCAATTCAACTCAAGAATGGCTGGAAGCAGCTTACTTAATTCAATTTTAGGCCCTTCTAATTCATTGTTACTATTTACTGCTGCTACCTGTGTTTGTTTCTTCTGTGCAAATTCTCCCATTTTTTGTTTCATGCTGTCTCTGCGTTGGTTTCTGGGAAGTTTTTCAACTTCACTCTTTACCTAATGTACAACAAGAAAGTACATATTTTAACAGTTAATCTAATAATCTGCATTAAATGCAGAGATTTCAGGATCAAGAACAAGAATGCCCAAGCTATGTCTGAAGCCGATGCATACTTATTGTTTTGCTATTTAGTTGTGGCTAAGTAAAATAAATTGTAAAACGTATTTTGATCTTCAATTGCTTTATAGATGATATTAAATTGTAGTTCAGAGTGCCTTCACAGGGAACACTTAAGTTACACTGCCCGTGTAGAACTGCAGACAGGAAGATAAGTTCAGTAAGGGCTCAGGAAATTCAAAAGATCGCAGAAGATTTTCTAACCTTCGTTTGACCCTTCAATACTTATACCTCCCATGTCGCAAAGTTGGGAGGGTGCACAATGGTACATGCCCATCCACTTCCCCCACCCAAGAGCAATCACACGCCCATGTGCTGGAGCTGCATTAAACCTAACTTTGCAGTGATGCACCAATGGGAGTAATTGGAACCCATAATAAAATACAATAAAAATGATTTTTCCCCTTTTTTGGAAAGGATGCAAGTCCTGCAGAAAATTCATGCATCAAAAAATTTACTTGGGTCAGAATTTTACACTCCCCTCCTGCCGCGGGAATCAGAGCGGGCAAGAGGCGAGCCACAAAAAGGTCCATTGACATCAGGTGGAATTTTACAGTTTCAGGACCAGCGAGGCCATAAAATCCTGCCCTTTGTGTCCTCCTAAAAAGGAAGCATTTCACCATCTCAGTTCTATTACAAAGTACACACTATAAATTGATAGCTTTCTTCAATGCGTGTTCAATTGCAAATCATTAAAAAACTGTTTAATGGTAAGTTTCAACCAATTAAAGAAAACACTCTGAATCTTATTGAAGGTTGAATAAACTTCTGATTTCTTTCACCCCAAAAGCATTCTATTGACACTTGAACAGTTAGTTATCATATGGGCATATTTCACCAAAAAAAACATCAGAAAGCTAAGTGAAGAGCCAAAGCCTGTAGTGTATCGCAGTTGGAGAGAGTTGAAGTGGTTGGAGCAAATAGGAGATAAATCTAGCAGTAATCAGCCACAGCGTACATCTAAGTTATTAGAAGCACAGATTAAGGGAGGCAATGAATTCCACTTTCAAAGTTGTCAAAATGAACAAAACCAGAGATGTTGTTTTGCGTCTCAACTTCCACAAGAAGGATGGAAGTGTGCTTAGGACAACTTGCTTGCAGCTCAATAATCAATAGTACGATATGATATCAGTCAGTGATATGATACTAGAGAAAGAAGGAAGAAAAGAAAAGCTGGAGGCAAGAAATGAGTGAACAATCGCAGACCAAACCAGCCTTCACTTGCATTGTGTCCAGAAGCACAGAAATGGTTAAAAGAGCCTCTTCAGGTGTAAGAATCTTCTCTGCCATAAGTAATTCTTTGTTCAAGAATGGTCAGAATGCAGAATTCAGTTCAAAGATTGTATTAGAATATTTTAAAGGGAAGGTTTGCTGCATAAAGGGAGAAGGGAATAGAGGAATATGGGCCAGAGTTAAGAGTGAATTACAGTGGGATAGGTTTGTGTGAAGCATAAATGACTGCCTAGACCAATTGTGCCAAATGGCCCACTTGTGCTGTACATGTTACGTATTTCTATTTGTCGTGTACGATTGAAGATGGGACAGAAGTAGGATATCTGTGTGACTTGGAAGAAAGCTTCAATCTTAATAAATGGATTAATAATGTTGCTCGCTTTGCATCCAAAGAGGTTCCCACCTTTCTACTATGCCCTAAGTAGGATTTATCTGCAGTACAAATAGTATACTTTTTCCACAGCGTATATACAACACTTACCATTTGTCCTGTTTGCTATTGTGAAACATCTCATTTAAAGTCTGCCATGTATTTACCAATGAGAGATTTTTTTTAAAAAAATCTTCCATCTCCAACCACAACTAGGACTTTGACTGGGGTAACCAGCATAGGAGTTTGGTACTGTACCGCAAGCTGCATAGCCAAGGATGACTGGCTACATCCACTGGGAGGTGAATGGCTTTATGGTGCCACATTCTTAGTGTACTCTTCGCCCCACCCCACCCATTCCAAACCATCTCACATCCTTCAATGTGAGCTATTGTTGGAGATGAAATCTTTGCCAACATGGAACAAATATCTAAACATGTGATCAGCTTCATTACAACTACTGCATTAAGGTGGTTACAATAATTAGTTTGCATATCTCCTTTAACATTTCCCAATTAATAACATCTAAATAGTTACAAGCATAACACATTTACAGGAGGTGTTATGCTAACTATCCTCACACTGATGTTTGATATACTACATGTTTAGGCATATGATCACATGTGGTGGTCTGGTACTCCAAAGGAGGATGGAAAAATCACAAAGTATGCTGCTCTTATACACATTAAAATAGCCCAGCTATAGTGAGACACTGCCAGAGATACAGGGCAAATAGTTGATCTAATTGTAGATCTTTGATATAGGGCACCTAAGCATCGAGAAAACACAAGAATTGCAAACACATAACCTTTTAGTGACTAGAGTTGGTATTTGGTAAAGATGTGCATGTGATCTGCAACCCTGGGGTAACACTGTCGTTAAACTAAGTGTTTCATTCACTATTTTTAAAAAGGAAATGACAATACTTTACAGGCACAAAGATCAAACATACATGACCATGTACACATCAAAATCTTAATAGGAATCCTTACATCCTGTACATTTTTAACATTTTGTTTTTACACTAGAAGGTAGAAGGTTAGAAAAAGAATGAAATCAGCAAAATATCAGAAACAAAGTAACCAAAAGACAACAAGTTATCTAGCAGAGAGCATTTCAGTACGTAGTTCACCACATTCTCAGTCCATATAAGCAAAAATTTAAACCCAAAGTCCAAAGCTCACGAGTTATGCTGTCTGCATTTGGACTTTAAGTAACTTGTGGGCTTCGCTTCGCCTTTTTTTGATTAACTTAACAATTAAAGAGAAAGGCAGCCTCAGAGGTCAAGGATAGATTAAACTTCCTATTCTAAATAACAGCAATCAATAAATCATCTCAGACACACGTTAGAAATGTAACTCATTCCAATTACATTTCAAGCTTGAACAAAATTTCAGTGCAGGCTCGCTGGAAAGCTTTCAATTTGACATGGCACTTGATTGTAATTTATTAATCTTTACCTCTTTCTTCTGGGCTTTCAGCTGGTCAATGAACTTGGAATATTCCTTTTCTTGCTCAGCTTTGATACGTTTGGCTTCATCGCGCAGCCGGTTTGTGTGCTCCTGTTCCATTTTCTCAATCAGCTGCTTTTGCTGTCTTTCCAGATTTTCCAACTCCGTGTCAAAGAACTTCTTCTTCGCCTATGGCCAGAAGCAATCAACTGTTCAGATGGCATTTATTATTAGAAATGAATAACTGTCAGAAATGAAAGACAGCCAACTCAATTAAAAGGAAGAGTGGGGGCAGGATTTTCCATGCAACCTGGTGCATGTTCCCTGGAGTCTGATGCGGACCATCACTGACTGGTGGTGGGATCTTGTAGTCCCATCATTGTTAATGGGATTGAACGCACTCCGCATTGCCAGGAAAGCCATGGTGCGCCATCAGCGGGACCGGAAGATCTCACTGGCACGAATGCACAGAAAGTTCCAAATATTTATTCCTAAATAATTTCTGAAAAATGTTTTCATAAAGAATATACTTGAAAAGGCTGAAGGGTAGAACCAACCCTTAACGTGTCTTTAAAAAAGATGGCATGGCCTGGGTTTGTGCACAAAATGAAAAATGCAAATTTACACAATGAAGGCTACATGCATGTGCCTGATAACAAGATGGCATTTTAATGCCCAGCTGCCCGAGTCTTTGCAGGTATGAAGGATGTCATTTCTAACTGGACAGTGCAAGTCTGAGATGGGATGTGAGATGCTTTTAACTTGTGAAGCAGCGGCTCAGAGGAGACCACAGCAAAGCCACTGAAGTCTACAAATACATAAACACAGTACAGTCAAAAATACTACACAACTTTTAAAAAAAGGCAAGTGACATGATGGAGAGCAGTGGCATCAGGAGAGAGGACTTCCACCTTTCCTCCATAGATTGCTGCAGACCCCCAGGCTGCACCACCAACTTTCATTGCTAAGAAACTTTTTGCTTGCTGCTGATCTGAACCCAAAATCCTCCCCTTGCAAGCTGCAAGGCTGGAGATTGGAGGTGGGTGTGGTGACTGGATCAGTCCCTGTGCCAACCAGCATTAGGCAGTGAGTTGGAAACACGTGGGGCAAAGACAGAGATGCTCTCTCTCCTTTAACAGTGGCTTGTAGGTTTACTTACACTTTTTTTTGGGTAAGATAAAGGAAATCTGTCAATTTTTCCAAGTCGAAAGAATTGGTGCAAAGCTTTGTATGAAAAGTTACCTTGTTCTCCTTGCAAACTATTATTTGAAGTGCATTTAATGTGGATTTTACAAAGATTGAGACTGGGAAGGATTAAGGGGCCCAGAAACAGAAGCATTAAAGCCCACGATTTCAGGTCCTAGTGACAGCGCTAGCATTGTAATTGCTTTTGACACTGTTCATAGACCATTGCCTAAAAACCTTCAACTACCAGCAGTGTAACGCTTCCCAGTCTTCCCAATTCTGAGAAGAATCTATGAAGGTGCCGTCAACTGAAATGTGGGCTTCCGCTTAACTCTGACAGATTGTGCAAACGATCAGTATAATCAGGCAGCTAGCTATCTCTAATGGAAAGTTGGCTTCATCTAGTTATCCAAGAGCAGCTGAATTTTGGGTCTCATCACACAAAATGAAAAGCAGCAAAACGTTTGAAAGGAAAGTGAGGCATTAGGACAAATCATACATTCATCTCCTGCTCAAAACGGCGAAGCATTTGCTCCAGCTGTTGCTGCGATTTGAAATTGAGTTGAGTTTGAGCCCGATGTTCCTCCTTCTGAAGCAACCGCAACTCTCGCAGCTCCTGACGCCTGCCAATTTAAAAGGAAAACGAACAATCATGCAATGCTTTCACACGATGGATAGATTGGGTGACTTTAGAATGAGCCTTACTTTCCCAAATTTTTCTGTTCTCCTTTGCCAGAAAAATGCAACCATAGCTAATCTTCAAAATACCAAAATTGTGTACAGAATTAAAACAATGCAATTCTTTCCTCTATTCAGCTTCATATTGCAAAGATTTTTCCAATAGTCTACACTTCCCATCATACAACATTTACAAATTTGCCTAAGCAGATCAAAGGTAAGTCCTTTAATTTGAAATAAAATGTTGCAAGTAGATTATGAAGTTATTAAAAGCTATTTGTTCAATAAATATAAAGCTTCATAGGAAAAAAATGTTTTCACATGCCTTAGGAATCGCATTTCCTCAGTTTTTTTCTCGTCTTCCCCAATAATTTTTGATGTTGTGACACTCACTTCCACGCCATCTACAACAAATTTTCTTGTTCGTTTCAGAGTTTTATTGTTTGCCTTGTTAGTCTACACCAATACACAAAAACATTAATTTAAAATTGCACAAAGTGAAGCCCACTTCAACTGGTTCATTGCATTCTCTCATGAGTAAATATGGAACATCTATTTTTATACCTTATCATAATTTTGACAGAATTTCCTAAAAACATAACACATCTTAGTTGTTCCTGGCAGCAAGATGGATGGCACGCTGCTGCCTCAGTGCCAGGGGTCTGATTCCTGGCATGAGTCACTGTCTGTGTGGAATTTGCACATTCTCCCCAGATCTGCGTGAGTTTCCTCTGGGTGCTCCGATTTCCTCTCGGTCCAAAGGTGTCCGGATTAGGTGGATTGGTGTTTTAAATTGACTCTTAGTATCAGTGGACTAGCAAGGTAAATGGGGTTACGGGGATAGGATAGGGGTTACGGGAATAGGTGGGATTGTTGTGGGTGCAGACTCGATGGGCCAAATGGCCGACTCCTGCACTGTAGGGATTCTATGGATTTTATCATGAGGTACGTTTAGCCATGGGTTCATTTCTCTTACACTGCCCCTATCAGGCCAGAAGCCAGCAATTAGGAGTTTTGAGTATTTATCATCTGTGGACAATTACCTCAAATTTTCTTGCCAGGTTGTCTGTTTAATGAAACCCATTCACTCAAATTGCTGGACAACAATGAAAATGGCTCATCGTTCAATTTGCAAAGTCATAAAAATCAACAATGAATGTGTGAATTTCCAATATGCACTGTCAGTGACCAAACATGAATAAAATTACTCCGAAACCAGAGTTAAAATTATATACCTTTCACGAAAAATAAAATTTCTGCAAGCAAACAATCAATACAGTTTTTGTGCCTTGTATAACCAGAAGTCTTTTGTCAGATGTATTTTACAACCATGGGACTGTTTTGCACAGGAGAAGATGACTGGTGATAAAACATTTGAGACCAGTTTGTACATCCTATATTAGTCATTCAAAATGGATAACAATCCTGCCTCCTCATTATTAAAATGTGAGATGGCAGCTGAGGCATTTTGTCTGGCTTGGAGCTCCTGGATCTAGGTAGGAATTATATCACGGAAGGTACAAATTGCAGTCATACTAATTTTGGGGTGTTTAGATTGCAGATAATGCTATTTTTCTTTCTTACTATTCTATGCAATTTACTTCACAAGATGATTTATTATTTAACAATGTCACTGATCATTATTGATTGCTATTTATCAGCAAAAGAACTTGGGAGATATAAAACTCAAGAATCTTTCAGTTTTCAGTCACTGTGGCCAACATACATTCAAATTAATAGAACACTTTGAGTCCTTGTGCATGAGTCGCAAAAACCCAGCTTGCAGGTGCAGCAGGTGGTCAGGAAGGCGAATGGGATGCTGGCCTTCATAGCGAGGGGGATTGAATATAAAAGTAGGGAGGTCTTGCTGCAGCTGTATAGGGCATTGGTGAGGCCGCAGCTGGAGTACTGTGTGCAGTTTTGGGCGCCGCACCTGCGCAAGGATATTTTGGCCCTGGAGGGAGTGCAGAGGAGGTTTACTAGGCTGATACCGGAGTTGAGGGGATTGAGCTATGAGGAGAGGCTGAATAAACTAGGCTTGTACTCGTTAGAGTTTAGAAGAATGAGGGGAGATCTCATTGAGACGTATAAGATGATGAATGGGATGGATAGGATAGAGGTGGAGAGACTCTTCCCGCTCAAAAAAGACAGTAGGACTAGGGGGCACAGCCTCAAGATAAAGGGGAGGCGGTTTAGAACGGAGTTGAGGAGGAACTTCTTCACTCAAAGGGTGGTGAATCTCTGGAATTCTCTGCCCGTTGAAGTGGTGGAGGCTGCCTCGCTAAATATTTTTAAGAAGCAGGTTGATGGGTTCTTGATAAGAGAGGGGATTAAGGGTTATGGGGAGAGGGCGGGAAAGTGGAACTGAGCCACGACAGATCAGCCATGATCTTATTGAATGGCGGGGCAGGCTCGAAGGGCTAGATGGCCTACTCCTGCTCCTATTTCTTATGTTCTTATGTTCTTATCTGGGGCTCTTGGTTTCCACATGTTGCAAACCCACACCAAAAAAATTGCATTCTGTTTACTATGGGCAAGAAAAGATACTGCTATTTTACACAAAGCAACTATTTCATTTTAGGAAAATAAAAGCTAGCAGATGCTTTGCATGACCATTCATTGTCATTTGGAGAAAGCCCACAACCAGAAAAGGATAAATCAACCCTTAGTTACACTACTTCTAGATCTTTCAAATCTTACTCAGCTGAAATACAAATGGAAAACTCGATTGTTAATCCAGCTGCAGGTTAAGGTTCCAGGCTTTCTGCCTTCCAGATATGTGGAAAACATACCGACGACAATATTACATCAATGCCAATTCCAATATTATGCCAAATAAGACAACTGGACTAAGAAACCCAAGCATTCAAATCCAGTCCAGTGGAGGGAAATCTTCTGAAATTAGAGCTAAACAGAACTGACCCACAATGATAATAGAAATTTCAGCTGCAAGTATATTCTGTTATTACTGACCTAATTGAAGGACAATACATTTCAAAATTGGGATTGTGTCAATGCTAGTAAAAGAGCGAATTTATCACCCATGCTAAACATTTTGTCAAGACCAAAGTTTCTTACCCGTATTGACAGAGAACCACTTTCCTTGATTTCAGCTGAAAGGGAAATATTCAAGTCAATGCTATCAGAAGCAGATATGCTACCCCAGTCAGAATCCCTCCTCGACTGTGTGTTGGTGGAATCTACTGCTCCATTGAGCGTTGGTGAATCTTGAACCAGAGTGATTTGTTCATCAGATTTACTTTCTTTTTCATTTTCAGCAAGCGATTTCTTTTCATTCCTTGAATCAACAGTGTCCACAGAAATTGCCACATCTCTTGGCTGGAGTGTCTCGGAATTGTCTGTCAAACTTTGTTTGATGGAATTCTGTTCCGATACCTCGTTTGCTTCTGAACTTTGTGCAGGAGTTGTTACTGTTGCATTTGATATCCCATCATTTGTCTGCAAGTCCGTCTCAGATTTGTCTTTTGCACATGAGCTAACTTTAGCATCATCAATTCCAGAGTCTGAGCTGCTTGTCTTCACCGAGTTCTCGCTCTCTGCTTTGTCACTGTCACCGCTGCAAATACCCTCGTCCAATAGTCCTTCACTAGACTTATCAGCCTGAGCCTTTGCAACTTCAGGCGCAGCACCATTGGTTTCTAAAGGCTGTAGGTTCTTGGGAAGTTTCTCTGCTTCCAGACTGATTTGGCTCAGTTCAGAGGGACCACGTGTGTGACCTGGAAGAGGCTAAAGAACAACATTTGGATTTTACTTGGGCAGGATTTCAAGCAGTTACGACTCTTGTCAAAAGTCTGACAATAGGTTTATTGCATTTTGAGAGATGAGAATGAAGTTTTATTACATTATATTTTTGTACCAACACAGTTTCTACTTCACATATAAAAAGTACAATCCTAAATATAACCATTTCAATGCAATATCATAGAATACAGTGCAAAAGAGGCCCTTCAGCCCATCAAATCTGCACTGACACACCTGACCTCCCACCTAATCCCATTTACCAGCAATTGGTCTTGTGCATCTGCATATGCACACATACTTTAGAAGTCACATTCACGTCATAATACGAAAAATAGTATAGAATTAAGAGGCATAAATCTGAAACCTCAGGTGGAGCATTTATCTGGCCAACTTGATTTGATTGAAAATGATTGCATTGAAAACTGACAGGACATTCAGTGCTGCAGCATTCTATAAACATACAAAATTACTTACCCCATCTTTGAAAGATTTTATTGTCCTACTCCTCTGCTCTTTCCCCACAGCCCTGCAATTTTATTTTTTCGTTTCTAAATATACATTCAATTTCCTTTTGAAAGTGATTACACTGAACCTACTTCCAGTAATCTTTCAAGCAGTACATTCTAGATCTACATTTTAGTTGGTGCATTGAAAAAGCTCACCTTTCTGAATCTATTATCAAATCAGCATGGTCAGTTATTGCCACTGGAAAATAGTTTCTCCCTATCTATTTTAATGGAATCCAAACAATTTTGAGCACCTCTATTAACCTCTCTGCTCAGAAATCCTAGCCTCTGGTCTCTCCACATGACTAATTATTCCATCCCCGATAATCAAATCTCCAAAGCCTCAACGTTCTTCCTAAACTGTGATACCCAGAAGTCGATACAATGCTCAAATGAGGCCTAACTGGACCAATTTTTAAAAATTAGCACAACTTCTTTGCTTTGGGCAAATTATTATAAGCACTATTTTAAAACAGAGTCCCTCAAAGATACAAAGGAAAGTAAATTACACTGTAATTTCACTGAGATATTAAAAGTTGCTTTCAAATGCACGTCAAAATTGCTTCCTATTCATACATAAGCATTCCTATACAGTCTTGCCAGACTACATCAATGCAGCTTTGTCTTAGTCTGGCTCAGATTTAGAATTTAGAATGAAACTCAAAGTGGATGATAGTTCAATTTGCACTTACTGATAATGGTTCTGATGAGTCATCATCTTCTGCTTCCTCTCGATTGTCTTCTATTTCCTCCATCACTTCAGCTTTTGCTTCTGCCACCAATTCCCTGAGTGGTTTATTACTGCTGACGCTGCTCACAAAAGGGTGCTATTAAAACAAGAGAGAGTTGATAGCAACAAGGTCAATTCAGTTGCTACCCCACACGACTGCATTTAAATCAATTCCTGGATCCCATTCAATGGTAATTTTCGCAGTTCCAGATTGTGTTCTGCTCAGTTTCATTTTGTAGGGGATAGGGTTTAAGGATAAAGTGAACAGCAACAGGTTAATCACCGAGCATCATGAAACTGAATATTTAAAACTCAGGCCGCCACAGGAACGCCAACCTCTACAAATCCCTACCCATAAGATGAGAGTAGGTGAAAATCAACAGTTGTGATTCTATTAAAAAGATGCAACAGCTTTGTAAATTGCACGTGTCACTGACTTCTATGGGAATTCACTACGAAGCATATACACATCAATACACGTTTTCACCCTTCTAGTGTGATTTTGTAAGTTTAAAGACAAAAGACACACACAAGCACTTGAGACTGCATTAATGGGCAGTTAAAACTAAACAATACAGAGGGAAAAATACATTCGATTCCTGGCTTGGGTCACTGCCTGTGCAGGATCTGCATGTTCTCCCTGAGTCTGCGTGGGTTCCCTACTGTAGTCCGATTTCCTCCACAGTCCAAAGACTAGGTACGCTGGCCACGCTAAATTCTCCCTCAGTGTATCTGAACAGACACCTGACTATGGCAACTAGCAGATTTTCATAGTAACTTCATTGCAGTGTTAATGTAAGCCTAGTTGTGACACTAATAAATAAACTTTAAAATTTGATGTCAACTTATTCATTCTATTCAAAATTAACCAACATTATTCATCAAGGATGATGAACAGCCAGCATGATTTAGCAGGTTCTAAACTAAAAATGCTCCAAAAACATATAATCATGTTGAGTGAGCCTTGAGCCTACTGCTGGCATACCTACTTCTGAGGCAAGGTGCAGGGTACAAACTTCACTGAAGGCAATATTAGTGAGTAGAGATTGCAGATTCACAAATTTGGATTGGCATGCAACTGATACTCACTCACATCAATGTATATGGGTGCCCTACGCCCCTCCATCGTACAGGTTTTGGGAGCCCATGAAACCTTTCGTAGCAGAGAACTAACCACTTTAAACTAAATAAAGTTGAATGGTTACGCCAAGGAGCACTTACGTTGTGATCTGTTAGCCAACCTGTAAATCATTCCATGCTACTGTCCAAGGGAAGTGTGACGTATGAAAATAAACATAATGGATGTAGGCAGCCTTCATTATGTACATTCTCCAATGCGCAAGAAAAACTTCAGCAATGTTTTATTCCCTTTCAAAAAAAATTCCACTTCCAAGTTCAAAATGGAGTTTACTGAATAACTAACATCCTCTACTAGCACAGGAACCTTACATTTTCCTTAGTTTATCAGAGACAAAATTTTCTTGTCTTGTTACTATATACTCCTGTGAAACCATTTTGACTGTGTAGGCAATCTCATTTCAGCAATTGGAAATTTATAATCTGTTGAAAATTTAGAACTCTGCACATTTATCACAGTCAGGTAGATTTAATAGAATGTTGATAGTGTACCTGTTTCTGAGAAGATTAAGTGCCAAGTAACCCCTCCTGATGAATTTAATCAACAGGAAATAGAAAACAATAAAATATTCCTCAACCTCTCATTGGCTATGTTAATAAGCTGTGCGAAATTTAGAGCTGATGGTGCAATTATAATGCAGCCACCGGTTTAGTCTGATACAACCTTGATGTTGGATTCTCAAAACCAAAAATTCCAATTTTAAAACATTGGTAGCAGGTCAACTGCAGCCGTGGTGAAGCTAGAGATGCCAAGTCTCAAACAAATGCTGTTTGGCTGCTTGCAATGCACCAATGCACAGACAGGTCTGCATTGATAAAATATGAAGCATGATTGTCCCAGAAACATAAAAGGTTTCTTCACAAAAAAGAGCAACACAGGAACTTTCAATCACGGTCAACAGAAACAATTGGAGGGGGTGGGACTCTTGGCAGATTATTCATTTTCAATGGCGGAAGTGAGATATAGATGAAAGGTTAAAGTGAAAGTTAACAAATCTCCTGTGACATTGCTTATGCCAAGTTGGAGGCTGTTGAAAAAGTTACATGAAGTATGTTGTGCTGCGCTGTACACAACTCTGAAGAGGACTGATCCTGTGCTGTTGCACACGTGGTGCCAATATCAAATACCGTCATGAGGTAAAGGGGATAAGGGCAGGGGTAATGTCATCAGGTGCAGAAGTAATTTGTTGTATATTTTAAAGTACTGTTTGATTATTCCCACAATAAATTCCTATGGTCACATTAAGGATGGAAACTATCTTTGTAAACTTGCATCCTGGGGCTGCAGTTCAGAGGGGAGCATGAGGAGAGGGAAGAAATGATGTCATTACATCGTGACGCACTTGTAAAGGCAACATCTGTTACAGATGTAAACAAAGGAACTAATAATGGCAAACCTTAACAGGAAGCCATGGAAACTTTCATTAATATATAAAATTAGGTATAATTGTACCACAGAGGCACAGATTCTTTCAATACTATTTTGATAATATCTTGGAAGTAACATTTTTTCTAAAACAATTTTAACGTACTGAACAGGCTCCAATCAGATCATTATGATGTTAAACATGTTTACTGACTTAGCATAATTTACATGCAGCCACATCTACCAAAATTAGACGTGGCACGAGATTTAAGCTATATCACGTAATGGTGATATAAAGCATTCCTTAAGCCAAATAAAGCTAAACACCAACTGCCAGAAGCTGTAGGATTTTGTGCACTTTTAACCAATCTACTACTGCCTTACAGTGCCAGAGACCCGGGTTCGATTCCCAGCTTGGGTCACTGTCTGTGTGGAGTTTGCATGTTCTCCCCATGTCTGCGTGGGCTTCCTCCCAGTGTTCCAGTTTCATTCCAGTCTGAAAGACATGCTGGTTAGGTGCATTGACCCGAACAGGCGCCAGAGTGTGGTGACTAGGGAATTTCATAATAACTTCATTGCAGTGTTAATGTAAGCCTTACTTGTGACTAATAATAATTAAACTTTTTAAAAACTTTAAACTTTCCCATGTGGGCAGGCATTTGGTTTGCTGACAATCACGTTCGCTTTAGGAGGAAAATATATATTGATGGAAAAACTCTATCTTGCCACTCCAGTTAATACAAATCTGCCCTTGGGCCATCATGCTATTGTAGATACGCTGTCATTTGCAATATAGCAAAAAAATCATACAGAAAATATAAAACCTCCCTTCAAGGATCGTTAATAAGTATACTTGGTATTAGATATTGATTTTGCAATACGTGGCTCCTCCTGGCCTAACTGCAAAAAAGTGTTAAAGCAGCTATGATTTTTAAGCTACATTCATTCCTTCCTTTTTCTGACCCCAGCACAAAGTTAACAGATTCTTTTCCAGGGTCCAACAATCAGAAAACACCTTTCCAAAAACCAAATTTCAGGCTTTTCTTCTTAAAAATATTACCAAGGAAAATTATTGCAGTAGCTGCTAAAAATGATTAGCGAGACAAAAACATTTGATATGTTCAAATAAGAGTTGGGTGCAAAGATGGGGAAGACAGCTAGGGCTAGGGAAATGTTCCTATATTGAAACACTGCTGCGTTCCCATAAAAATTATTTTTAAAAAATTCCCCCAAAAGAAATCAGCGAAAGTGGGGAACAAAACAATTCAAAACACATCCAGATTATTCACATTTAGGCATTGTTCTGATCGCCAATAAATCAATTACAAAATAAAGAACAGTGCTTGGCCCAAAATAGATGAAAGCCAGTTACATTTACAGCAATTTTTGTTTGAAGCTGAAACCCGAACCATTACAAAAATCACCTCTTTCCAACTTCATTTTATTTTATACTGGCCCCCCGACAAATACCTTCTCTATGATGATCTATTTTTGCTGTGGTTCAATCGTTCCTAAATCTATTGATCACACCCACTCATTATGCCAACACACAAGAATGAAAAATTGAATCAATACCCATTAGAGACCGGACAGCCAACTGAAAATTTAAGGTTGAAAGTTAACCTCACTCAGCCTGCTTCTAACATTCAGACATCATGGCTACGGCATTTAATAAAAATCAATAAAATGTCTCAACTTTCCATTAACCCACATTTTTCTAGATAGTAATGAAAGACAGTGGTTCATTTTTATCAATTTAAAATGGATAGAAATGTCACAATTAATCCCATGACAGTTGAAGTAGTACTGTTTTAAGTAGCATGCGACAAAGGTAGACAAATACCTAGAATTTGAAGGCACAATCCATGAGATGAAACAAGATTATGCTTCTCACATTCTCACCTGCAACAGCTGAGCAGCACTAAGGCGGGTTTCCGGATTCTTATCCAATGCTTTTTTGAGGAAATCTTTAAAATCTTTAGACCTGAGGAAATGACAATTCCAACAATTATTTCATTTAACAACATGGCTTAACTCCATCAGGTTCAAATCACATTTTCTAGTAAGTTTTGAAAATGGTGTCCAACAGTTTTAAACTCAGTGCTTTACATCAGAAAGGCAACATTTTCAAAATCCTTCCCATTACCTACATCATCCCAGTTGAGGCTGTCCTCATGTATGCGGAACTTGGCTATCAATCTCTGCTCGGTGACTCTGCGCTGTCGTGTGTTGTGAAGGCCACCTTGGAGAATGCTTACCCAAAGATCAGAGATCGAATGCCCACGACCGCTGAAGTGTTCCCCAACAGGAAGAGAACACTCTTGCCTGGTGATTGTCAAGTGTTGTTCATTCATCCATTGTCATAGCGTCTGCATGGTCTGCCCAATGTACTATGCCTCAGGATATCCTTTCCTGCAGCATATCAAGTAGACAACGTTGGCTGGGTTGCAAGCGTATGTACCGTGTACCTGTTGGATGGTGTTCTCACGTAAGATAATGGCATGCGTGTCGAGGATCCAGTACTTCTTGCAGAGGTTGCTGTAGCAGGATTGTGTGGCGTTGTGATCACTGTTCTCCTGAAGGCTGGGTGGTTTGCTGCAGACAATTGTCTGAGATTGAAGGCAAGAAATGGAGGTGTGGGGATGGTCTTGGCGAGGTTTTTGTCTTCATTAATGACATGTTGAAGGCACCAGAGAAGATGTCGCAGCTTCTCCACTCCAGGAAAGTACTCTGTCCACTGTGTCCCATGTTTAAGACCTCTTCACTGCACAGGACCTTCAACTGATGCTGTACACTAGATACATCGATGACATTTTCCTTTGGCCTCATGGTGAACAAACCATATGACAACATCAACAAGTTGCATCCCACCATCAGACTCACCATGGACTATTCTCTGGAATCAGTTGCATGCTTGGACACACGCATCTCCATCAAGGACAGTCACCTCAGCACTTCACTGTACCGCAAGCCCATGGATAACCTCACGATGCTCCACTTCTCCAGCTTCCACCCTAAACACGTTAAAAGAAGCCATCTTCTATGGATGAGCCCACTGTATACACAGGATCTGCTCAGATGAGGAGGATCACAACAGACACCTTCAGATGCTGAAAGATGCCCTCATAAGAGCAGGATATGGCCACAGTGAAAAACAGCACCGACTTTCTCAGAAGGGGAACATGGGACATGGCGGACAGAATACCCTTCATTGTCCACTACTTCCCCAGAGCAGAGAAGCTATGGCATCTTCTCTGGAGCCTTCAACATGTCATTGATGAAGATCTTGCTAGGACTATCCCCACACTCCCACTTCTTGCCCTCAAACAGACCACTATTGACAGCAAACTACCCAGCCTTCAGGAGAACAGTGACCATGACACCACCCAACCCTGCCACAGCAACCTCTGCAAGACATGCTGGATCATTGACACAGATGCCATCATCTCAAGAGAGAACACCATCCACCAGGTACATACATTTGCAATTCGGCCAAAGTTGTCTACCTGATACGCTGCAGGAAAGGATATCCCAAGGCGTGGTACATCGGGGAGACCGTGCAGATGCTACAAAAACGGATGAATGAACACTGCTCGACAATCACCAGACAAGAGATCCTGTTGAAGAACACTTCAGCGGTCACGGGCATTCAGCCTCTGATCTTCAGGTAAGCATTCTCCAAGGCAGCCTTAATGACACGACAACACAGTCGCTGAGCAGAGACTGATAGCCAAGTTCTGCACACACGATGGCCTCAACCAGGATCTTAGGTCATGTCACACTATCTGTAACGCCCATGACTTGCCTGGGCTTGCAAAATTTCACTAACTGTCCTGGCTGGAGACAATACATATCTCTTTAACCTGTGCTTAACTCTCTCTCCACTCACATTGTCTGTACCTTTAAGACTTGATTACCTGTAAAGACTTGCATTCCAACCATTATTTTGTAAATTGAGTTTGTTTCTTTATATACCCTGTTTGTGAACGGAACTCCCATTTACCTGATGGAGCAACGCTCCAAGCTAATGGCTTGTGCTACCAAATAAACCTGTTGGACTTTAACCCAGTGTCATAAGACTCCTTACTGTGTCTACCCCAGTCTAATGCCGGCTTCTCCACATCATTACTTAACAAATTGGGAGTGTCTTTGACATAGTCAATGCTCAGTGCTATTTTGGTCAGCTAGGTGCTTGAGGTGCAGAAACATATTTTACTATGTTAGAGAAACTTCAAACAAAGAAACTGAGAAATCCCCATGGACAGAGATTCTGTATGCCTGATAAAGTGGACATATTCCCCCGAATGAGACAACCACTTTAACATGCTCAAGCAGCTTAAGTTTAGTTTACTCAAAGATCCCAAGTGTCTACAGCAGCATGGCTGGTTTTAACCTGAAAGTGGTGCAGCCTAACATCAAACATCACTAGTCTCAATTCCTCTCGCCTAACTGGCCAGAACCACAATAGCTGTTAAGAGGGTGGCTAGTGGAATTACCCAAAGCAGACTGGGAAACCTCAGTCCCAGTGACAATTGCATCCTTCCACTTCACATTACTGAACCAGTCTAGCTGGTCAGTCATTAGCTAGCATTAGTGCCTGGATACTGTTATCACACCGAGATGCCTCTTCCAGAAGCTGTCATCCCAAGTCACTTACACAAGTGCCATTAGTTCGGTGCAAATTCCTAAAGAGCAGCTTAATTATTCATCTTAATGTTCTTCATACACAATTCAATACCACTGACTGATACTAATCACAAGAAAGAGGTCTTAAGAACTGTTTAGAAAGTCTTCCCTGCCAAATAAATGAGCAATGAATCAATGAGTTCTCCCTTCCATAGACCATTTTCCTTTGTGAAATAAATCGAAAAACTGGTCTGTCACATAGCCAGCAGCTATGAAATGTGAAAGACATCACTGCAATTGATCGCTGACCGATCATTACATTTCCAGAGAATGCCGCCAAACTCAAGGAGATCAAAAGGTCTTATTTTCCCTGGGAAAGGATATGGAAAAGGGGAAGGAAAAATTTGAAATTAATTGAGGCCAGTCAGTGACTGGGGAAAAGGCGGCCAGTCTTACTTTTCCAGCCAGTGCCAAATTAATACTAGACTTACTGCATGTTGCAGAAACGCTTGTAGAATTGAGCGGAAGGGAGCACTGCATGCCAGTATGAGAAAAGATTTGTTCAATTACAGCTGAACTGTGAACGGCTTAACCATAGATTTCAATCACATTGAACTGGATTGAGACTGCACGAACACATTAGATTTAGGAACTCCTTGACCAATCCATAAAGTAAAATGCAATTTTCTTCCCCATTTGAAAGACAAAAGATATATTTTTTTTAAGAACATAATGCAAATCAAACATCAGCAAATAATAATAATAATGTTACTTATATATGGAAAACAGGGCTGAGATTAGTCTGCCAAATGGATCCTTTTCCTTTACACTGTCAAGCCTCATTTTAGTCCCTGCCGATGGTGGGAATGTTTTTGGGGTCTGGAACCTAACTCTGAACAACATACATGCCAGTTTCTCTTTTACAAACCAAACTGTTTGGGTTCCCCAACCAATTTGGGGTGGGAAATAGGTGGGATGGCACACCCAAGAGAACTGACAAAACCAAGATTTCTGTCCACAGGTTCTCCAATCTAAACTAACTTTCCACCTGCGGCACAGATCTTTCTGGCCCATTGGCACAGCAAGCTGGGAAGATAGCGTGCAAGACTTTTGCACCAAGCGTGAACTGGACGTGTGCCGAAAGCCATTTTCTCAGCCCTGCTTGGCCGGCATGATCAACTTTGTGCCCGTTAATGCATCCAGCACGGCTGTTTCTGGCCTCCTGGACACTTCCTCCCCTCGTTGATAAGAAGGATCCAGAGGTGACGGCTTCATCTGTGTGTGTGCGTTTGCATGTGTGGACCAAGGCCATTGACATTCCCGTGTGGTCAGAAGCTATGTTCATCACGTAATGCCAGCCTGGCACTGCCCACCTAGTACAGACATGTGATTCAGATCCCAGTGCTTTATATGTTACATTTGAGAACAGGATACAATGTGCAACATCAGCCATTTTGGCTTGCTAGGATCTCAGTTATATTCTTATTCATACACAGATGAGACAAATGAATTAGAATTTTGATTACAAATAGATTTTGGTCACAAAAATACTTGTGCAATAATTCAGTCATTACCATTTTGATGGATTGTCCAGTGTTGGAGGATCACCCTTGGCAATTTTCAACAAAACTCTCATTGGATTCAGCTCATGATGAGGTGGTTCTATCTGAGCCATTTCAATCAATGTTATACCCAAGGACCAGATGTCAGCTTTATAATCATATGGGGTATCTTTCATGGTCTCACACATCACCACTTCTGGGGCCATCCTAAAAGCAAACCAAGAAAGTAATGACAGAAAACAGGACTAGCACGATTGAAGATTCCCTAATTGACAGAACACTAATGGACAAACATACATCTTTGAATATAATTATGAAAAGATGGTTTTATTGACACAGCATAAATGTATACAAGGCATATTTTTTAAAAACTGAAAGCAGAATTAAATAAAGGACAATACAGGTTTAGGGCAATGGTCAAATCAATGGGAGGCAATTTGGCATTGTTAGTTCAGTGAAAAAAGTATCAATAATACATCAACAGGTTTCGCAAGTAGCCAATATTTATAAATGTTACAATTTTGTTTATGGTACATCTTATACGTACAGTATAGGTCTACAATTGCATACAATGGATATTTTCGGATCTGAAAAGACCCAAAATACTAACACTGCTTCTCTCTCCATCAGTGCTGCCTAATCTGAGTGTTTCTAGCATTTTGTTTCTATTCAAAAATGCTTTTGACTGCATCGACAAACATTGACAATTTTTAAAAAATGTATATTTTAATCAGTAAGGCCTCTATTAACACAGGCGGGTACATGGAGCACTTCAAGGCCAAAATGAAAACAAAAGGCTAGAATCTTACCCACCGCTCACACCGGCTGAATCTGCCCATTCTACCACAGTGAAGAGATTTGGCTGGCTGCCAAATTCTCCGACTTCACTGCAGCAGGAGCATGGATGGCATGAATGGCAGGTAAAATTGCACCCAAAATGTTACAAAAGCCAAACAAGCCAGGCAGAATTGGTGGAGAGGGGAAAAATGGAGATAAAGTTGTGGGTCTAATGTGATTTCTTTGGAATTTAAATGCTTTAATAATATGAAGATGCCATTTAAAGAACAAAGAACAAAACAGCACGGGAAACAGGGCCTTCGGCCCAACGAGCCCATGCCACCATCTTAAAGCATTTTCCTACACCCCACTTGACCCATGTGTATGCGTATGGTACCCCCATTGGAAACCAGATTCAGGGGAGAATAATTTAGGGAATAATTAATTTGATAATTAAAAGAATGAGATCACCTGATTCATCCTTAGTGACATCTTTCTGAGCACAACAGGCTGGGCTATGCAACAAATTTGAATATTAAAAGATTGGGAGCACATGCTTGAATTTCTTTCTAAAAATCAATCACTCAAGTTGGTGCATGGCAGAGTGTAAAATGATGAGAATCATAGAATCCTTACAGTGCAAAGGGAGGTCATTCGGCCCATCGAGTCTGCACTGACAATAATCCCATCCAGGCCCTATCCCCATAACCCCATGTATTTACCCTGCTATTATCCCTGACACCAAGGGGAAATTTTATATGGCCAATCCATCTAACCCACACATCTTTGGAATATGGGAGGAAACTGAAGCACCTGGAGAAAATTCTTTTGGGACTCCGGCAGAATATGCAAACTACACAGACAGTGACCCAAGGCTGGAACTGAACCAGAGCCCCTGGCGTTGTGAAGCAGAAGTGCTAACCACTGCGCCACTCTTTATACACGCATCTTGGGACCTTAGTTTCTACCTCCTAACCCGATCCCCCCCCTTACTGTGGGGAGGTTGAAGTCAATGGTATTTTTTGGTCTCAGATTACATGGCAGTAAAGGTGGGCAGAAGGTGAGAAGTGTTCACTGTGGCCCAGGTGGTATAGTATAATGCTTGGAGAAGTTGCTCTTTTCTTGCCCATTAGTTCTCTATGTATATGAACGTGACAACTCAAGTCTAAGGCAAAGGTAAGATAAAACATTACATCCATGAATTAGCGATATTATGGGCATGATTTTACAAGCCAAGAAAGGCCACCCATGATCCCAATGGCTGCCATGCAGCAGTTTAACACAAAGCAGCATTCACTGCTCCAAGATAAGACTTCTGTTTCTATCTCAGGAGGGAGTCCTGCCTTAACAGAGCTGATGATAATCTGATGGCTAACCGCTCTATGTTCTAGCAGCACTAGCTAGAAGCGGTGGCCACTAGTCCCCACCAGTAAGCCCAGGAATAGAGATGCTGGCAAAGGGATGTGAGGGGGCAGTGTGGCTGAGCTGGGTTCAGGGGATCCACAATGCCATCCCTTCTACCTTCAACTTTGACCAATATGACACCAGACAGTGAAAACTGCTGGGCTTTACACATGGTGTATGGGGGCCTCCCTCTCTCTGCCATGGGCAAAATGCTGGTGGTAGTGAAGTTAGGCACTTAATTGGTCATTTACTGGTCTCAATAGGCGTAACTGCAGGTGGATCATCTGCCACTTCGTAGTCCCCATAAAATTTCAGGCAGTTTGGGGGCAGGTGGGGAGGCCACCTGTTGGATTTTGATGGCTCCTCCACCTACAAACCCACCAGAGGTAAATAACATCCAGCCCCATGCTGCTGGAAATTAGGTTGTCATAACAGTTTATGGAGTAATTAAATGATTGCTTTGCAGGATCACCGTTAACCTTTGCTTGCATCCATTTAGTTGTATGGAACACTTCATCAACAGCAACTTGCAGTTGTGTAGTCTTTAAGACCTTAAAAGGTACTTCATATTTGAAACATTGGCAAAGTGGCAGAACATTTTAGAAGGCTTAGCCAAAGGCACAGTGGAACATAGATCATAAAAAAATTAATGCAAGGAAAAACCAGGGACCTAAGCATGTTCAAGAGAACGTACCAATAAAACTTAAATAATTGAAAAGAAACATCCCAAATGTATAAAACACAAGAAAGCATTCAAAGGAGAAGCCAAGGGCTTACTCTTAAATTCCATCACAAAGCAGCATGTACAGATCAAAACCTTCCAACTCTCAGGGAGTAAGTTATATAAAATGTTAAATTAATCACATTGTGCCTTCTTCCTACTGTACTCAGTCCAGTGTTTGTGATCCTAAAAGGCAATGTCCATTTGTACTTACCAATAAGGCGTTCCAATGAAAGTCTCTCTCTTTTGCAGCGTTTTCGAATTTTTTGCTGAAACTCCAAAATCAGCTGTGAAGGAACAAACATAATTATGCTTTTAAATAACTCACTGTATGAGGAGCTTGGCAACAATTCTTTTATTCCAATTCAACACCATGTGGATTTAATATTAAAACTTTGTAACATATTATCTGATTAGGAGCAGGGCTGTAACCAATCCTGTGAAAGTAACCTCATGTTTACATAACCTTCAACAATTTCTATCAATTGAGTTGTCCTTAACAAAAAAGCTGCAGGACAAGGAGAACCTGCAGTGATTTAGCAACTTTCACAACCATTCACGTCACAAAGAGTTTACAGCCAATTCAATGACGGAACTACATCACAAAGAAGTCATTCATAGTGATAGGCTCAACTGGATGGAGATCCCCACCACAAGATCTAACGTGGATAGGCATGCATGAATGAACAGATCTTGTATAGGAAACTCAGTGTAAACTATATCTAGGCAGTCAACACCAACAATACAACAACATTCAAAGAGGCTTACAAACTTGTACATTGCAGACCACCCCTCCTGGGAAAACAATACAGCTGACCAGCCCATCTGGAGGCAAGCAATTTAATTTGGTTTAATCCGTTTGGGGGCCATCTACACCAAACTCAACATGCAATGCGCCTAGTGGAAGTACTGCCGAAGATCCCCCTAGCAGCAACAAGAACTACCAATTCTGCTGAAATTAATGCTGTTCCATTATAGGGCTTCTCAATCATAAGACCCATAAAAGACTTTGGAGGTAATACCACAATAATGAGGAGTCTACCACCATAGCCAATTGAGTACTTCTGAAATTTTCCCACTGTTCTAATGTTCGAAACCTGGTGGCCAATAGATAACCTGTTTTTGTGATATTGATTGAAGAATACTTATTGGCCAGGACACCAGAGATAACTCGCTGGCTCCACTTCAAAAATAGTGCCATGGAATTTTTCACATCCAGCTGAGGTGGCATACCAGGATCTGCTTCAACATCTTATGCAAAAGGCAGTGCTGCACTGCCTAAGTACTGCAATGGAGTGCCAGCCTAGACTTTGCCCTCAAGTATTGCAATGGAACTTCAACCCCGAAGCCTAACTTAGTTTAGAGGCACAGCTGAAAAATTAGACACAACAATGATAGTACAAAAGGTCAAAGTTATTATTAATGTTTTGCAATTTCATCAGTAATGTTTTAAATCATAATGTGCACCATTCTCATTAAATGGGCTACCTAACTGTGGTGGGTAAGTACGAAAAACACATTTGAGAAGGAAGCCATTTATCTATTGCCAAACCAGGTCATTTATTGGCTGGATATGAGCACAGGAAGGATTCAGCTATATTTTAAAAACCTTAGAGGCATTAAGTATAGAATATCTCCAGTCCTTCAACATTAATGTCAGAGTTTAAATTAATTGGAAGTTTTTGGGAGGGGGGGCATAATTCATTTGTGGCTCTTTACTAAATTAGAAAATGTTGCAGTTTGTCACAATTGTCAAACGTAAAATTTTCAGATGAAGGTTTAACCAACTGTGTTGTTCTCACACAATGATACAAACTCTTATTATGAAACAGGAAATGCACAGGAAATTTAAAATATTTTAAAAAAGGTTAGAAAAAAATGCAACACGGAGGAACTAATGATCCAGAATTCTAAACAAGAACAAAAGTTGCTGAAACCCAAACATAACAGAACACTTTATGCAGCACATTCATAGTCCGTCTTATTCAATACAGCCTGGCCACGAAGTGGCTGTGTTTAAACAGTGCTACAATTTCCTGCAATATCTTGGCTTACCATTCTTAACCTCTTGCACAACTTTAAGGTTTAGCACAAAACAGTTTTACAACAGCTCCAGAGGTGGATAACATTTTCTACAATAATCTGCCCTTCAGAATTGTGTAACAAAAAATTCATTTAACTGGGAACTGTAATGACCCACTTAATGAAACAAAATCTTGTGTTGCAGTAATTAACTCGCTAAAGACTTGCCAAAAGTAAGCAGATTTGTAATGTGATTTTACTGTGGAACATTTGGCAAAGCGAATACAATTCAGAATGAATGTTATAAAAAAATCTGTAATTAGCTAATTACGTTTTGTCCTAAACTTCCAAAGCTGAAGAACTTAGCATGGGGACAACATCCAGGACCATCTCAACCCCTCTCCCATGCCATCCACTGCTGGATAGTTTGCCCAATGTGCAACGTTAGCTGAGCCACAATTTCTTCCAGAACTGAAAAATCATTTTTAACTGTATCCATTCCCCTGAATCCATCTGCCCCCATTGTTTTCCACCCTTTCACTTCCAAGTTAAACTACCCATCCAAGTGTTTAGATCCATCCTCACTCATCTACATCATTTTTAATTTCCACCAGCCTTAGAAACCACCCCACCCAAATCTCTGTTCCTCACTTCCCTCTTATATCCTTCCTTTTCCTCCTCCATTTGTGGCTGTGCCTTTAGGTCATATCATAGAATCCCTACATTGCAAAAGGAGGCCATTCAGCCCATCAGGTCTACAACTCTTCAACAGAGTATCTTACCCAGGTCCTACCTCTGTGATCCAATGTATTTACCTCACTAATGCACCTACAACATCTTGGGACACAAAGGGGCAATTTAACATGACCAAACTATCTAACTTGCTCATCTTTGGACTGTGGGAGGAAACCATATCACCTGGAGGGAATACACACCGACATGGGGAGAGACACAAACTCCTCTTGAAAGCTCAGCTTCAAGTTTTTTTTTAAACCTCCCCTCTTCAAAAAGACCTCCTTCAAATTCTGCTGAGCAAAACCTTTGATCACTTTTTCTGGCTCAGTGTCCACTTTCTGATTACATTTGTGTGCAATTGCTTTGAGACACTTTGCTACATTAAATGCAAAATGCTGGCAAGGTTCAGTTTTTTTATGCTGCTTTTTATTAATAGCGAATTGAAAGTTTGCATTTCATCTGATTTCTCTCTGGAACTTGTAAATGTAATGTTCTTTCTTCAAAGCTGTGCCTTCAAACAATTTGGAATCCAGTTATCAAACAATTAATGAATATCTTTGATAGATACAAATAGCTGATTGTATAAACACAGCAATGCAAAGTACAACAATCACAACATCCCATTAGGAACATTGCATTTTACTAAGATTCACTGAAACCAGTAGGTTCCCAGACAAACAAAGCCAATGAACATTTGTTTAGCTTCCACACAATATTAACATATACATCACTTGGTTGCTCTAGGAATTATCACCTTGGCTCATTTGGTAGTATTTTATCGCGAGTCGGGGGCCATAGATTCAAACCCATATGGGTGGCATGGTGGAACAGTGGTTAGCACTGCTGCCTCAGTACCACAGACTTAGTTTCGATTCCAGCCTCGGATTACCGTCTGTGTCAAGTCTACACATTCCCCCTCTGTGGCTTTTCTCCGTGTGCTCCAGTTTCCTCGCACAGTCAAAAGATGCATGAGTTAGGTTGATTGGCTATGCTAAATGTTCCCTTGGTGTCGAGGGGACTAGTTGGGGTAAGTACGTGAGATTATGGGAATAGGATCTGTGCGGAATTGTGGCCGTGGCAGACTCAATGGACTCCTTCTATACCCTAGGATTCCACATTTCTAACAGTCCTTGGGAACAATCTAGACTGATACTTCAGTGCCTTAATTTTATTGGCTCTTGCTGCATTCAATTGGCTGTCATGTTTAACCATTTACCAGTGAAGCATTTTAGAAGAAAAATTACGGAGTGCTTCGAGATGTCCTGGAGATCTAAAAGCAAACTTTTCATTTTTGAACTCAGCAACCATATACTTGGCTCAAATTAAAAACTAAAAGATCTATAAATCTGTAACAAGCTCCAGATTCTGATCTGGCTCATAACAACCACCTATGGACATACAGCACCTTTTAATGTAACAAAACAACCCAAGGCACAACAAAGGAGCAAAATTACACAAAATATGACACCATACAAGTATATATTTGATTAGATAACTACAAGCTTGATCCATGAGGTAGGTTTCAAGGAGTGTTCAAAAGGAAGGAAGCACGTTTAAAATTTAAGTTTATTTATTAGTGGGTTTACAAATAATACTACAATGAAGTGATTGTGAAAATCCCCTAGTCACCACACGCCAGTATCTGTATTGGTACAGTGAGGAAGAATTTAGCCTGGCTAATGCACCTAACCAACATGTCTTTCAGACTGTGGGAGGAAACCAGAACACCTGGAGGAAACTCACGCAGACACCACATGGTAACCCAAGCTGGGAATCGAACCCAGGTCCCTGGTGCTGTGAGGCTGTAGTCCTAATCATTGTGCCACCATGTAGAGTGGCATTCCAGAATTTGGAGTTTAGACTGCTGAAGGCTCAGCCACCAATGATGGAGAAATTACAATTAGGGACAGTCAGTGGCCAGAATTAGAGACATGCAGATATCTTGCAGGACTGTGGGGTTGGAGTAGATAACAAAGATAGGGAGGGGGAAGGCCATGGAGGGGATTTGAAAATGAACACGAGTTTTAAAATCAAGAAATGCACAAGCTGTTCTGGAAATCCCCCAAGTGTCGTATGCGTGTGTTTAATTTTATCTAACATGTGGTATGGAGAATGGTAATTCCCATGAAAGAAAGCATTTGACTGAAAACCTACCCCAGTATTTCTCCTTTCAGTTTCTTCAATTAGTCATTAACCACAATGTTGTGTTACTAATTCATTCAATTCCCCAATAGAAATTCTATTTTTCATTTCATGTTTTTATTTATTTGTGTCACAAACAGGCTTACAGTAACACTGCAATGAAGTTACTATGAAAATCTGAGTCATCACACTCCAGCACCTGTTCGGGTACACTGAAGAGAATTTAACATGGCCAATACACCTGACCAGCACACCTTCCGGATTGTGGGAGGAAACCGGAGCACCCAGAGGAAACCCATGCAGACAGGAGGAGTACGTGTAGACTCTGCACAGACAATGACCCAAGCCGGGAATTGAACCTGGGTCCCTGACACTATGAGGCAGCAGTGCTAACCACTGTGCCACCAAGCTTTCCCCCAGACGAAAATGCTCAAAAGAATATTCATCCAATCCTAATTTTTAGGCTTGGGGTGCATTCAACAGATTTGTGTGCTTTATCAGAACATCATTGATCACGTGCACTACAAAAGCTCAGCTGCAGAGTTCATGTCAGGGGCACAGAGCTTGGGCGGTGCCGTTTTACACTTCTTGTGCTTGCAAAAAACCCGCATTATCAACTCAAACAGAAACAATAAAATTCTATTAATAAATAAAAACTAGCAAATCTGTATCAAATTACAAAGCATCTGCAGTACCTTAAACCCTCGTTTTAATCTTTTGCTGAGGATTAGACTTAAATAATGCCTTACTATAAAATCCAAAGTTACAAGTTAATAAAAATTGACCTAAAATTATTCCCCTGAATGCATTTTAAATAAGTACTGCTAGTTTAAACCGAATTCAACTGTATTTGCTGACTAACCATAGTAAATTGCTATTCGCACATTCAAAACTATTTCAGCCAATTTCAACTCCATGTGTATCAAAGATCCACACACTCTTCCAGCACGGATCACTGAATAATGATCAGGACATGATATCCAGGAGTTTTTCTTCCTTAACATAACATGCCCACTCTTGTAATGCTTCTTAAAACTTTTGTTCTGATTCTATGAATCATGTTCAAAACGTCATAAATAATCAGGAGCTCATCCTATATAAAGAGATCTTGTGTCATATTTCCCAATTCTGGAAGTTTCTCAATAAGAAAATTACTGAGACAGAAACATCACAGAATTGCTATGACGCAGAAGGAGGCTGTTTAGCCCATTGTGTCTGCACCCGCTCTCAAACCAGCATTATGAAATCATAGAATTCTACAGCACAGGAGGTGGCCATTTGGCCCATTGAGTCTGCACTGACCACAATCCCACCTGGGCTCTAGTCCCTTAACCCCATGCATTTATGATAGCTAAAACCCCTGACATTAAGGGCAAATTTGGCATGACCAATCAACCTGACCCGCACATCTTTGGGCGGTGAGGAAACCAGAGCGCCTGGAGGAAACCCACACAGAATGTGCAAAACTCCGTGCAGATAGTGACCCAAGCCAGGAATCAAACCCAGATCCCTGACACTGTGAGGCAGCAGTGCAAACCACTGTGCCACAGCTCCACTCCCCTGCCTTTGTCCTGTACTCTTGCACATTAATCATCTAATGCGCTCTTGAATGCCTGAATTGAACCTGGCTCCATCACACTCTTAGGCAGTGCATTCCAGAGTCTAACTACTTATGTTAAGAAACATTTTCGCACATCACCTTTTTTGCAAATTACTTTAAAATCTGTACGCAAACGTAGGAACAGACCATTCAGCCCCTCAAATCAAAACACAGCTGATTGGCACCTCAATTCATTTAACTGGCTTTGCTCAGCATCCCTAGAATGCGTTCCCTAATAAAAATGGACTGCTCTCAGTCTTTGAAATTTCATTTGTTTCAGCATTATAGCCTTTTTGAGGAAGGTTCCAGATTTCCTCCAGCCTGTTTGATAAAAAATTGCTTCCTAGTCATGAATTGTCACCGTGGCATTTACCATGGCTAATCCACCTAACCTGCACATCTTTGGACTGTAGGAGGAGACCAGAGCACTCTGAAGAAACCCATGTAGACCTGGGGAGAACATACAAATGCCACAGAGAGCCACCCAAGGCGAGAATCAAACCCAGGTCCCTGGCCCTGTGAGGCAGCAGTGCTAACCACTGTGCCATCATGCTGCCCGTGACATGAACGTGAATAGGCTGCAAATGTAGAGATTAAGGTCGCTATACCGCTATGCAAAGGGTGAAGGAACCACCTGCTGCACAGGTATAATGACGGTATAGTCTCAGCATCATCACAACATGCGCTGCAGTCAAGAAAAACTTTGCTGGGCACTCACTATTCATTCTGACCTCTGAGAAGAAGTGCCCCAGTTTGAACTAGAAATCTGCTCTGGTGTTTAGGTATTTCTCACACAAAGATGTGCAACACAAGGTAGCTCCTTAAACAATTTTCTTGCCACTTGGCACCAGCAAACTAAGAATTCAATAAGAGAAACAGCATTCAATTATTTAAGCTATAATACTTCAGCCTGAGACCCACCAGGTCAGTGGAGAACACCTATCCACCCGCCAACTCTGAGACCAGCCCCCTGCCAATTTAGGATCTAGCGAATGTTGACTGGCATGAGACAGGATTTCCATTCCTCAGTTGGGAGAGTGGCCAGCAGCTCTACAACAACAGCGCTGCAGTGGCTCAAGGTCGTAGGCTGCTGGACCTTAAGGGGAGCATACCCCCACTCTGAAGGGCGTTTCTGATGGAGGTGACACCCTTTCCCTCCTGAGATTGAACTTTCTTCATTTCCAGGTTGTAAAACAAGCCACTGAAGGGCCTCACTTAGGTCAAGTGGGCTTTTCTGTCTTGATGCCCTGCCCACTCCAGCATAAATTCACTGCGAGGTCAGGGCAGGCAGGAACGCGGAGGGAATCACGTCCATGCAATTATATATCCCCCCACCTCATAATTGGAGTGGCACGGTGGCACTGTGCTTCGCACAATGCCAGAGGACTGAGTTTGATTCCTGGCTTGGGTCACTGTACAGGGTCTGCATGGGTGCCCTCCCACAGTCCGATAGACGTGCTGGTTAGATGCACTGGCCATGTTAAATTCTCCCTCAGTGTATGAACAGGCACCAGGATGTGGTGATTAAGGGATTTTTACAGTAACTTCATTGCAGTGTTAATGTAAACCTACTTGTGACACTAATAAATAAACTTTACTTACGCAAGTGGCTGTTATTTGAAGGTACACCTGTTAAACACCAATAAAAATAAAGATTTGCATTCAAAAGGAACTTTCCACAACATTGGAATGTCCCAAAATACACAGCCACTTATGAAGTTCTGTTACTGTTGTAATATGGGAAATACATCAGCCTGTTTGTACGCAGACAACTCCCACAAACTGCAATCTGATAAAGATCCAATTACCTATTTTACTAAAGTATAATTATTAGTCAGGCCACAAATGAGAGCTCCGCTGTTCTTACAGAAACTGCTGGTCATATTAGGACTGGAAACATTAACTCTGTTTCCCTCTCCTCAGATGCTGCCTGACCTGACTTTTTTCCAGCACTTTGTTTTTATTTCAGATTGCAAGCACCTGCAGTATTTTATGTTTATTTCCATGTTGTCAGAAATAGTGCCACAAAATCTTTTACATCAAAGAAGAAGAAAGATGGCACCTCAGTCGCGTATCGCAATAGGAAAAACAACACTTTTGATAGTTGGCCATAGAACCGGAGAAAGCCTCAGTTGCTCAGGTGGAAGGCTGACTGACTTGGCAGAGTTGGTCTGTCTCCATTTTCTGAAGTAGACTTCAGGGGAACATGAGTATTTTCAGTTAGTGCTTTCTCGATGTCCTGAGTTTTTGTTTAAGAAGTGGAAAGGGAAGCTTAAGTAATCAGCATGTGTGAAGAGCAGTGGCTGTGGCAGGGACATCACTGGTGTACGTGCTGAAGAAAGCCAGTAAGAAGCCTAAGCCCTGTGGCAGCCCATTGTTGGTTAGCTGATTTGATCTTCAGTGTGCACATGCAGAAACGTCTATTCCTGATCACGCGGTCGTAAAAGGGATTTTCACACAGCAAGTTGTCCTGTAAAATTTCAGCAACATGCCTGTGACGTAAACACAGATTTCGTCAACAAAATTTGTTCCCGCCTTCTGACCTTTCTGGAAAATGGTCTCGATATTCAAGGACCTGCTCTAGCATCGCTTCCAGGGTGGGACTCTGAGCCAGGACCTTGCATGATACTGAGGGCAGTATTATGGGGTTGTGCTGTGTGGTTTGAGTGGTTTCCCTGACTCGATGCCTACAACTCAACAGCAAAATACCCTGGCCTCTCACTTGACAATTCATTCACCGACTAACAACATCTCCAAAACACTGGTGCAGAGGTCGAGAGGACTGTGAATCTCACACAGAAACAGAGGTACCACCTAGGGCAACAGAGCCAACATGCACAGCTTCACTTGTCCTGATCTACTCAGCAGCAAAATACAGCTGCTCAACCTGGCTCAGGAGCCACCCCACTATCATGGTAGATATCCAACTTTGGGAAGCTATATGAAACATAGACCAACAGCTCAAGTGGCCTTCTGTGCCAGCACATATTGAACCCCTTGATGTTTAAAAGCAAAACGTCCTCTGAGAACATCAGCTGAAAACTAAAAGCACTCCCATTTACACAGGGCTTTAAAGAGAAAACTCATACGCTCATCAGAAATCCTGCATCGCCTAGAATCTCCAAACTGTCGACAATTCCATCTCTCAATAGCGCACTTTTAGTTGATTGCAAATAGCACTGGTCACTGCCTGATAACTGACCCAAGTGGTAAATTCCCAGGTTTCCATTTTTCACAGAAAATCTGAACAACCCTCAAACACTGGAAGACAGGTCGGGGATGATATGGCCACCTGCTCCTCAAGTGGAACATGAGGATCAGCTCAATTTGTTACTGTGACGACCCAAGCCAGACCATACCGCACATAACGAGCATCTGTTCTGAGAGATCCATTCCGGTTGGTATCACAACTGTCCATGCTGCATCAGCCAAAGCACTGAATGAATTGTTAATCTCAATTTGAATTATAATTGCTTCTCCAGCAATAGGAAAAAAAAACACCTTACGCATTAAGAAACATCTCTGAAATTGGATACAGAATATCATATTCTAAGCACCCAAAAATAACTAACTTGACATCTTATAAAAGAAGGATCTACTTCTTAGAAGTGCAATGGCAGGTCAAATTGCCTCCAGTTGTGTTGCATCATTCAATGATTACAAAACTAAAGATTTTGAAATTTTTTTTAAAGAAGTGAACCAAGATTTATTTTTCCTTGTTAAGGTCTTGCTCGACCATGTTTCCCTGTGTAGGAGATCTTTTCAAAGAATTTTAAATCTGTGTGAACGCACTCAGTTCAGGATCTGTTGAAAAGGTTGGTGCCCTGGTTTGGGAAAGACATTAGGTGGAACTCTTGCCTGCCATGGAATTGGAGTGGGCAAGGGTCTGATGACAGAAATCTCCATTGCCCTCAGGTGGGAATTTCCAGTCTCGCTTGAGCAAGCCTGTAACATCCTGCCCAGTGCTTCTCCCAACAGTAGTGCAGCAAAAACTGAGAAAGCAAACAAACTTCGACTAATCACATCAGGTAGGTTCTTTGAAGAAAAGTTACCTGAGTATTTTGCAGCATTGTTAAGGGCCCTTCTTTAAAGCCTGTCACTGCTGAATACACTGCCCTCTTAGGTTGCTAATGCAGACTTTAGCTGCTGGTTTTGTTTTTGGTGCTCTGAAAATATTTATGTCTCTTTCACAGTAAGTTCTATCTAAAGGGCCATGAATGTTCAGAATATTTTAAAAATTATTTCATGGAATATGGGGTGTCACTAGCGATTTATTACCCATCCTTAGTTGCCCTGGAGGTGCTGCTGGTGAGCCGCCTACTTCAACCACTGCAGTGCCTGTAGTGTAGGTTACACCCTTGGTGCTGTTAGGAAGGCAGTTCCTGGATTTTGATCCAGTAACAGTGAAGAAATGGCAATATATTTCCAAGTCAGGACGGTGACTGGCTTGGAGGGCAACTTGCTAGTGGTGTTCCCATGCATCAGCCACCTTTGTCCTTCTAAAAGGTATGGTGGTGGGATTGGAAGACGCTGCCTAAGGAACCTTGGTGAGTTGTTGCAATGCAGTGTCAATGGTACACATGGCTGCTACTGAGCATTGGTAGTGGAGGGAGTGGATGTTTGTGGGTAGGGTTCCAATCAAGTGGGCTGCTTCGTCCTAAATGGCTAAGAGAGCCAACCCATGTCTTACAAAGGAAATTAAAGATAATATCCAATTCAAGGAAGAATCATGTGGATTGGCCAAGGAAAATAATAGGTCTGAAGAGTGGGAGCAATTTAGAATTCAGCAAAGAAGGACCAAGGGAATGATTAAGAAGGGGAAAATACAATACGAAAGCAAGCACGCAGGGAACGTAAAGACTGATACTGAAAGTTTCTATAAGTACGTGAAGAGAAAGAGGTTAGTGAAGACAAATGTAGGTTCCTTACAGAAACGGTGGAATGTATAATAGGGGACAAAGAACGGCTGAGCAACTAAATATGTACTTTGGTTCTGTCTTCTTAAAAGAGGACACAAATTAGATACCAGAAACATTGGAGAATGCAAGATTTAGCGAGGGGGGCGGAGAACTGAAGCAGATCGATATTAGTAGAACAAAAAACAATAGGGCACAGGAAGCTTCTTGCGTATTGTTAGAGCTGCACTCATCCAGGCAAGTGGAAAGTATTCCAACTCATTCCCGACTCTTCCTTGTAGATGGTAGACTGATTTGGGGGAGTCAGGTGAGTTACTTGTGCAGAATTCCCAGCTTCTGATCGGCTCTCGTAGCCAGAGTATTTCTACAGTTCTGTTCTAGTTCAGTTTCTGGTCAACGGTAACACCGAGGAGGTTAACCGTGGGGAATTTAGAGATTGTAACGCAATTAAATGTCAAAGGCAGATGGTTAGATAATCTCATGTTCAAGATGGTCATTGCCTGGTGCAAATGTTATTTACCACACATCAGCCCAAGCCTGAATTGAATGCAAGGCTGGCTCCACATGGACACAGACTGCTTTAGTATCTGAGGAGTCACAAATGGAGCTGAACATTGTTTGCTGAAAATTGCACATCGCCACATCTGACCTTATGATGGAGGAAGCCTGTTGATTAGCAGCTGAAGATGGTTGGACCTAAGACACAGCACCATAAGAAACTCTTGTAGCCATGTCCTGAAATTGAGATGACTGACCTCCAACATCCAAAACCATTCTTTGCACGAGATATGACCCCAGCCAGCAGAGTTTTCCCCACAGACTCTAGTTTTGCTAGCTTGATACCAATGCATTACTGAAAATCTACACGTCTTATTGCATTTGGTTTCAAAATTATATCATCTCCTTCTTCAGGCCTCAAATAAATGTGCAGATTAACTTTTCATGGAAAACTATTTGAAACAAGTGCCTTACCAAGTTTAATATTGCCATCCTGGGAGAGCAGAACATTCCCTGCTTTCAAGTCCCGATGGATGATTTTCTGGCTGTGAAGATAATCGACAGCTTCCAGCATCTGACGTGCAACAACACGGATCTGCGGTTCAGTCAATCCACGATCCAATTCTGCAGGAAAAAATGTCACACCACAACATGTTAATTCCAAAGGAGGAATGAGCGCTCGCTAGGTGGGACAGGTTTGGCAAGATGGGCTGGGGAGGGGGTGGGGTGGGGAATGGAATTGGGAAATACTGGGATATGGGATTTGGCTCTTTGGGGCAATTCCCTTCAAGCAAACCTTAGATTCAGACCAAGGGACAAAGACAGAGTTGTGGTAGGTGTTTAGATTCTATCACAATACACTTCAAAATCCTGCACAATATTAGGATCAGTGGGAATATTTCTCAACTTTAGAAGCATGTGGCTGCTCTGCAGTTTGGATGGAAGTCATGGGGGGACTTATATAGTGGTGGGTTGAGTTTTGACAC
Organism: Carcharhinus amblyrhynchos; assembly: GCF_965287045.1. Classification (NCBI taxonomy): domain Eukaryota; kingdom Metazoa; phylum Chordata; class Chondrichthyes; order Carcharhiniformes; family Carcharhinidae; genus Carcharhinus; species Carcharhinus amblyrhynchos. The sequence goes on from NC_137336.1 coordinate 46,533,369, forward strand.
TGCGTGGAAGGAATAAAGGAAGGCTCAGCGTTGAACAATGACAAAAAGTCACAGGCTTCTGAATGCAGATGATGATCAATTAACCATGGCAATTTCACTATTTTAGTTTAACTTCAGATTTTGGGGATCCAAAGGCTAACAAACATTAGTCATTAGCCAACAGCAACAAAATTAAAGTGCAGTTCCAAAGTCTGGTTAATAACATTTTAAATTGCACTCATCGGGGCAATAGCAATGTCAGGGAAAACAGCAACTTGATATTGTATGAGATGACAGCACTGATTGGTACAGGCTTTTCTATGGGGAATGCACCAGTTACTGGTGACTGACAGTTAACTGCCAAGCATTGTTTGAAAATTTAAATTAGGTGGCTTAACTCTGATTGCTCATTCCTGAGGGCAATGCTTTGACTAACAAAAATAGTATTACTTGTTTTGAAGATGAAACAGAAAGAATGCATACACCTGTTCTTTCTGCAGCAAAGAGCAGAGTCCTGTGTATTAATATATGCACCACACCAAGCCCAATTTAAATCTTAAATTAGTTGTCAGAGTAATTTTTAGCACACTGAGGACTATTTAGTAAATGCTGCCCAATTGGAGAATCTTTCAGTTTTCCAAGCACTAGACTGGTTGGGTATAGCCTGCCCCTTTCCCATTGTGAATATCAAAAGGGACATGCTGTTTTGATAGGATCCACCAGTCTTAAGGGCATATGGGCTTCATATTTCGCTATCACTTTGGCATTGAAATTTGTATACCATGTTACCCATCTGTGAGATAGGCAGAACGTCCTTTTGGCCTGACAGCAGCATTCAATAGTGGCTATCACCACACATGTTGCTGTTGCTTTGTAACAGCATGAAACTTCTAACTCAGATTTTTGAGATACCTTGTCTTTGAGATAACTGAATGGTAGACTGGACACTTTTCGTGCCAAAAAAGTCTTGGTTTTAGACCTGTTCATGAGTTTTCATGATTTACAGCACAAAATCATCTAATCAGGGTAGTCATAATAGTTCTAGATGTCTTTGATGTGCCCTCTTTCAGACTTGCATGGAGAGGAAATGGCTTGGGCTCCATTTACAAGATTACCGATAAGACCAATCTGATTGCATGTGGAATTGATAGAATCTCAACTGTAAAGCTAGGTTTGTAGCTATGAATTTCAGTGCCACTATTATGCTAGTTAAGCACGCCCAAAAAACGGGTGGAAAAATCTCCCGTTCTCCCTCCCATTGAGCACTTTGATTTTTCTTGGAGAATCCCAGCCACTATGTCTCTTTCAGTTTCACAAAATAAGTAATAGCCATTCGCTGGTTCACTCCTCAGGGCAATGCCTTTTCCCATCAGGCTTAAATTTTCAAACAATGCTTGGCAGTTAATTATCAGTCATGATTGTCCCGTGCACCTCCATGGCAACACTGCTACCAGAGTCTATGTGTCAACCAACCAGCACTCTCTTCTCATAGTATAAAGTTGTTTTCCCAGACCCCTGTATTTTTGTTATTATCCTGATGAGTGCAAGACAGAAAGCTTTGATAAGAAGTATTTTTTCAGCATCACTCAATTTCTGTACTACCAAATGATTACTTAAAACCTTCAGCGCTGCTGTATGATGCACAAGATCCACAGGATGTGAAACCTTTTACATCAAAGACAGTTATCACAACACCAGCTAGAGTTATAATTGATCCTGGATGTGGGAAAGCCTATCATGAAGCTTTTGATTGAAACGTGTGCAAACAAAAAGCCATTTCTCTATTTGGAACTGGTGGCACAATTGGGAGCAGTTCTTAGTCCAAAATTACATGAGGCAGAGGGAGGAGCAAGTACAGCGTGGATGAGGTCCAAGGGGTGGGCGGGGGGGAGCTTTTCTTTAAGACATAACTACCAAATTTTGAAAGTAACCAATGCACCAAATATTGAATGTACAAAAATAACAGCTTGTTATTCTAATCTTAAAACAGACAAAACTTACCCAACATTGTCGCATCTACTGCGCCACCAAGACAGAACTCGATCATGATCTTTAAAAGGAGAAAAGAAACAAAGTAAGGTAGCTGAACATTTTGGGCACATATTTTACTCTAAGTTATTGCACAAAACCATATACATTACTATTGGTATTTCTCCTACATTACCACTCACCCACTTGGTGAGGACATTAAGCAAATTAAAAACTTGACCTTGACCAGCTGATGGTCATGTGAAAGGGAGAGTCATGATGCAAACTCACTCATCTGGTCTCTGCTAGACTCAGTCAGGAAGACTCAGGTTCATAATATAACTGTGGTTTTACACATCCCTCCAGCCAAGTTAACTGGTACAGGTTAATTTTGTGCCATAGTACAAATTCTTTCAATAACAATAGTAGCAGGGAAGGGCAGGAAAGAAGGAGGCTTAAAAAAGATTTAAAAACCACACATCATTGACAGATGAAAGAAATTCCTGACCACGTAAGACACGTACCATGTTGAGACATGAGTGGCATGGTAACAGTGGTTAGCACTGCTATCTCTTAGTGCCAGAGATTCAGGTTCGATTCCCAGCTTGTGTCACAGTCTTGGAGTCCGTACATTCTGTGTCTGCATAGGTTTCCTCAGGGTGCTTTGGTTAACTCTCCCAGTCTGGCTAGGTATATTGGCTATGCTAAATTCTTCCTCGGTGTACCCAAACAGGCACCAGAGTGTGGCGACTAGGTGATTTTCACAGTAACTTCATTGCAGTGTTAATGTAAGCCTACTTGTGACACTAATAAGTAAATGACAAACAAAAAATAATATAAAAATGAACATACAAGTATTATTGTTGAATAAGCCACCATCACTTGCAGAGAGTTTTGTTCACTACTGGAAATCCAGGACTAAGTCATCAGCAGTGAGCTGTGACTTGGAGGGGGGGGGGGGAGGGGGGGGGGGGGGTTCATTGGTGTACATGTTGAAGAAAGCAGGTGAGGACTGATCCCTGTGAGCCCATTGCTCATCACGTGTGGGCAGTTGATTTGAACTCCAAGAGACACACGTAAGTGTCGGGTTTTATTATAGCAGATGATTTTGGAGCATTTCATCAGCACGCCTGTAGGTACATGGTGTCACATACACAGGCAAGCCAGCAGTTCCTGTCCTCAGATATTTCTGGAAACTGGCCCCAAAGTGTCAGGACTTGTTTGAAGCAGTTGTGGGCAGCACAGTGAAAAACACCACTGTCTCACACAGCCAGGGACTCCGGTTCAATTGCCAGCTTGGGTCAAGGTGCAGAGTCTGCACATTCTCCACGGGTCTGCTCCAGTTTCCTCCCGGTGCTCCGGTTTCTCCCCCCACAGTCCGAAAGTTGTGCTGGTTAGGTGCACTGGCCATGCTAAATTCTCCCTCAGTGTAGCTGAACAGGTGCCAGAGTGTAGAAACTAGGGAACTTTCACAGCAACTTTGTTGTACTGTTAATGTAAGCCTACTTGTGACACTAATAAATAAACTTTGTGGACTGAGTGGGGGCTGGGAGAGTGGTTGCTGTTTCCAGGGTGCGACTCAGTTAGTTTATCTCATACAGAAACTGGTGCTTAGCACTTGGGACAACACAGCAAACACACGATGCACTGCTTCACGCAGCCTGGTCTACCCAACAGCAAGTACTTGTCCGAAGACTACATGGAGCCCACAAAATGGGTTGGTTTTAAAACATACAGGCAAAATCTTGTATGGCAACACAAATTGGTACCTGTGCTGTTCGGCATTATCAGGAACTCAGCTGCCAGAGTGCTGCCCTCTCCAACTTTAGAAACTGTATCTAAATTTAACAATTACTAGGACAGAAAACTGGAATTGATATGGCTATAGCCAGACCAAAGCCAGCAGGGCACAGTCAGAGGCATAATTACTGATTTGGCAACAGCTTATCGAGCAGGAGCGGTCACAGTCAATAACCTTGATTTAGCTCGTTTAGAAACACAGAAACAAAACGCTAAGAGCAGTAGGAAGCTATTTGGCCCTTTGGGCCTGCTCCACCAATCATTATGATCATGGCTGCTCATCCAACTCAACAGCCTAACCCTGCTTTTTCCCCCCATAACCTTTGATTTTATTCGTCCCAAGTGCCATATCCAGCCATCTCTTGAATACATTCAATGTTTTGGCATCAACTACTTCCTGTGGAAATGAATTCCACAGGCTCACCACTCTTTGGGTGAAGAAATGTCTCCTCACCTCCGTCCTAAATGGTCTACCTGAATTCTCAGACTGTAACCTGCGATTCCAGACTCCCACCACCATCGGGAATAACCTCCCTGCATTTATGCTGTCTAGTCCTGTCAGAATTTTAAGTCTCTGCGAGATTCTACCCCCGCCCCCCACCCCCCCGCCCCCGCCGCCTCATCCGAACCTCTGAAAACGATCCTAACCTAGCCAATCTCTCATACATTAGTCCCGCCAACCCTGGAATCAGCATGGTAAACCTTTGCTGGTAAACTCCCGAGAGCGAGAACATCTTTCCTCAGAGAGACCAAAACTACAATAATACACCAGGTGTGGCCTCACTAAGGCTCTGTACAATTGCAACAAATCCCTGCTCCTGTACTTGGAACCTCTTGCAATGAAGGCCAACATGCCAACTGCCTTCTTAACGGCATGCTGCACCTTTACATTTGCCTTCAGTGACTAGTGCACCAGGACACTCAGATCCCGCTGCACCCTCCCCTCTCCCAATTTACAGGCATTCGGGTAGTAATCTGCCTTTTTGTTTTTGTTTCCAAAGTGAACGACCTCACATTTATCCAAATTATCCTGCATCTGCCATTGATTTGCCCACTCAGCAAACCTGTCCAGATCATTGAAGGAACTCTGCATCCTTGTCACAGTTCACACTCCCACCTAACTTGGTATCATCTGCAAACTTTCAGATGTTACATCCAAATCATTAATATATATTGAGAGTAGCTGGGGTCCCAGTTGTGGCACTGCACTAGTTACTGCCTGCCAATTTGAAAAGCACTCTAATCCCTTCCTTTCTTTCCTCTCTGCCAATCAGTTTTCTATCCATCTCAATACACTTACCCAATCCCACGCATTTTAATCTTGCACGATAATCTCTTGCACAGGACTTTGTCAAATGCTTTCTGAAAGTTCAAATGTACCACTACTACTTGTCAACCCTACTAGTTACATCTTCAAAGAATTCCAACAGATTTGTCAAGCATAATTTCCCCTTCATAAATTCAACAGACAATTAACTTATTGAGTTAAAGTCTTGAGTTTAACAGGCTTTGAATAAAAGCAATCAAGACAATTGGCAAGATGCCAAAGGGGAGTTGAAGGAGAATCAGGCTAGCCAACACTTGGCAATGGTGCAAGATGGGCATGCCAGGACAATAAATTAAATCATGCAGGGAAAAATAGATGACAGCAGAAGCAGAACTGAATCCTGTAAAGTACTAATGGGCAGTGGATGATACAACAATTGAGGAAGAGCAGGCTAGTCAAGGCCAAGTTCTTGGATGGGAGCCAAGCAAATTGCGCGCTCATTCCACAGGAAAAGACACCCTAATATTTGGAATTGCCAGGTACGGCAATCAACCAAGGTCTGTTTTGACGATGGCTGCAAGGGAACCTCAGGAAAGGCCTTCGGCATGGTACTAGGGATCTCAAAAATGAGTCAAGTGAAAATACCAGCATTATCCAAGAGGGAATGAGGTTAGAATATGACCGCACGCTGTTGAAAAAAAAGGAGGAAGGCTTGTAGGTACTACTCTGGATAAAATGTCAGTAAACCAAACAAATAAGTGTGTGCCTCTATCCTGTGTATTCAAGTGCACATGCCTTTGGTGATTTTTGGACGAGCACCAATTTAAACCGTACCATAGAAATCCCTAGCTTGGACAGTCACCTTACCCCACTAGATTCCCGGGGGTGAGTGGAATACTGCATCACAGCTTCCCTAAAATATCAGGAATAGGGACCTTCACCTGTGACATCCACAACACCACTTTCTGCATTAGGCTCCAGAGACCAGCCAGAGTAGGCCTAATTGAACTTATACACATACACAGGAGAAGTGAGATTTTTGTCAATGTCAGTGACAAACTCCGGCTGACTAAGAGATTATTTGGAAAAATATCACACCGGTATAGAACTCCTATCAGGAAAATTACAACAGGACACAATTGGCTAACACAAAATCTTTGCCACTACTCCAACAGACAGAGCAAATACAAAAATACATTAAAGAAGCTGAAGTCACCAATTAGGTGAGATGGCTTTTGGAATTGGGGCACAGGTGTACAAATCCACCCTTGGGTTCGCCACAATGGGATGGAGCCCTCAAGCCAAAGGACATTCTGCCCATCGCACAAATGAGTAACGTGGTATACAAATTTCAGTGCCAGTGTGATGCTAGATATCAAGGCCATATGTCCAAAAGATAGATTTCATAAAACAGAATCAAAGAATCATACTGTGCAGAAGAGGCCCTTCGACCCATCAAGTCTGTACTGGCACATTAGAAACACCTGAGCTCCCACCTAATGCTATTTACCAACACTTGGCCCATACCCTTGAAAGTTATGTGCCAAGCGCTCATCCAGGTACTTTTAAAGGCTGCAGGAAGCAGTGACGTGGATGTCACAGGTGAAGGTTCTTCATTGATGTTTTAGGGAAGTAGTGATGCAGTATTCTCCCTTCCCTGACTTGCTCCCTTTGTCTACCTCACCAGAGTTAAAAAGGGTTATTACAAACTGGTCAAGGTTAATCAGCAGTACAGTTACCCACCTTTCACTTAACAACAAATAGACATGGTCAGTAAGTCACTTCTAGCCAATTTTCATAATGGTTATGTTCCATGACACCAGTCACAATGACCATTGTCTTTTCTAGTCCTGCATCTTGTCAATCATTTGTGACACACGCATTTTTTTCCAGTGTTACCAGCTACACCTTGATCACATTGTTTTCCTATCAGGTGGTTTGCTTCAACTGTTTTCTAATGAATCACTAATTGTATTGAAGTTCATTTTTAAATGTCACATATTGATTGGTGTCCACCTTTGATGTAAGCAAGAGTGTAACTGAATCATCACCAAGCACAACGCTTTCACCTGCACAGTGTTATCTCAGTTATATTTATCACATACATTTTAACAATAGCTAAAACAGTTCTGATGTTCTTTACTCCAGCAATTTGTATCATATCAATTTGAGACTCAACTAAAATCTCAACAGTATGAGGAAAATGCTCATTTTAAACCCAGTATTTATGGGCATTGACTTTAGGCAATCCAACAGGTACATGCATCCCATACTTTGCAGAGTAGTAAGCAACTACTGATGCCATGGGAAAGAGATGACACAGTTCGAAAGAAAATCAGAAAAAATCCAAATACACAACATCTGTAGATAGCATTGACAATTTATGTTTTAGGTGATTTATTCTTCACGAGTATGTACCCAAAGAATAAAACATCAGCTCTTCCCAACCATGACGATTGACCTGTGAGGCTTCTCGCTTTTTTTCTGTTAATGGGACTACAGAACAGAATATGCAACATCTAGTGGCTCGACTAATGCTTGAAAAAGTAAATGTAAACTCGCTCAAAGACAGGCATTTCCCATGATAAGAGAACTTCCTTTTATCAAAGCCTGCGCCTGCGCCCTCCCCCTCCCCTGCAGCAACAGTCAAGAACACAGTGGTGTGATGGTAAAAAGGCCCCATTTCCCTTGTTATTGCGAACAGGACATGCCAAACATCCTGTTTCGTCAGCATACACCAACTATCACGCTAGTTACTGAAAGTGAAATTAACAGTCCTAAATCATGAATCTAAAAGAAATCACATTTATTGCACACAAATCATAACTATTATCTGGCCAGAGTAGCAAGTAAATGCAAACCAATCTTTCATGATCTTTTGCATAATGTCAATTAAAAAATACAGTGCAAGTGATGGGATCACTACGATCGGTCTTTCGATGGTTGCGCCACAGAAGGCTTGGCAAACTGCCTGCAGACAAAGGTAATTAATTAAACTCTCATTCCAGTGAACAAGCTCCTACCTGGTTTACATCTAGTGTTAGTGTGGCAAGCTCTTACACATCCATAGCTCAAGATCTGAGTTCATACTCAATTTACTGTGGGGCTACTTAATAAAATGGGAACAAAAATTACATTTAAGGTTGTGGTTAAGCTGATGGTTATCACCACTTATCTAGAAATTTTACAGCTTAGAGCACTGGACAATCCAAGCTACAGCCACAAGTGACCCAGTTCTTTCCTCACTTGTGCCCAAACATCTCTCAGTCTCCAACCACAGCCCAATTTGGGAGGTTGAACATAAGAAATAGGAGCAGGAGTAGGCCATCTAGCCCCTCGAGCCTGCCCCGCCATTCAATAAGATCATGGCTCAGTTCCACATTCCCGCCCTCTCCCCATAACCTTTAATCCCCTCTCTTATCAAAAACCCACCAACCTGCGTCTTAAAAATATTTAGCGAGGTAGCCTCCACTTCAACGGGCAGAGAATTCCAGAGATTCACCACCCTTTGAGTGAAGAAGTTCCTCCTCAACTCCGTTCTAAACCGCACCCCCCCCCCCCCTTTATCTTGAGGCTGTGCCCCCTAGTCCTACTATCCTTTCCGAGTGGGAAGAGTCTCTCCACCTCTATCCTATCCATCCCATTCATCATCTTATACATCTCAATGAGATCTCCCCTCATTCTTCTAAACTCTAACGAGTACAAGCCTAGTTTATTCAGCCTCTCCTCATAGCTCAACCCCCTCAACTCCAGCAGCAGCCTAGTAAATCTCCTCTGCACTCCCTCCAAGGCCAAAATATCCTTGCGTAAGTACGGCGCCCAAAACTGCATACAGTACTCCAGCTGCGGCCTCACCAATGCCCTATACAGCCGCAGCAAGACCTCCCTACTTTTATATTCAATCCCCCTCGCTATGAAGGCCAGCATCCCACTAGCCTTCCTGACCACCTGCTGCACCTGCAAGCTGGGTTTTTGCGACTCATGCACATGGACCCCGAGGTCCCTCTGCACTGTCGCCTGCTGCAGTTTTTCGCCCCGTAAGTAATAGTCCTTCCTACCATTATTCCTACCAAAGTGGACCACCTCGCACTTGCCAACATTAAATTCCATTTGCCAGTTCCTGGCCCATTCGCCCAGCCTATCTAGATCCTTCTGTAGACTCTCCACACCCTCCGCACAATTTGCCGTTCCACCAATCTTGGTGTCATCAGCAAATTTCGACACCCTACACTCAGTTCCCTCCTCCAGATCATCTATATAAATGGTAAATAGCTGAGGCCCCAGCACCGACCCCTGGGGCACTCCACTAGTCACCATCTGCCAATCCGAATAGCACCCATTGACCCCCACTCTCTGCCTCCTATTTGATAACCAATCCTCTATCCACGCTAACACCCTACCCCCAGCTCCATGTCCTCTGACCTTCTGCAATAACCTCTTGAGGTACCTTGTCAAACGCCTTCTGAAAATCAAGACAGACCACATCCACCGGCTCTCCTCTATCCACCGCCCTAGACACATCCTCATAGAACTCCAGCAAATTTGTCAGACACGACTTCCCCTTAACAAAACCGTGCTGCGTCTACTCTATCAAGCAATTCCCCTCAAGATGCCTCGCTATTTCCTCCTTGATGACGGATTCTAACATTTTACCTACAACAGACGTTAAACTAACCGGCCTATAATTCCCTGCCTTTTGCCTGGCACACTTCTTAAACAACGGCGTAACATTAGCCATTTTCCAATCTTCCGGCACTTCCCCGGAATCCAGTGACATCTGGAAAATAACCACCAAGGCATCCACTATCACCTCCGCCATTTCTTTCAGAACCAGTAATATTTCATTTTCTTTGTTTGGAAGCAAAAATATTTGAAATCAACATTGCAAAGAGGCACACTCCAGTTCCAGTGAGTCACTCAGCTCTCCGGGAACTACATGCATCACTTTTCTAACTGACACCTCATCTAGGATGAATACAGCATCCAAGTAATAAATAAGAAAGATGTGGATGTCAAAGCAATAAAATATTTAATGGGAACATCCTGAAGAGGGTGTGGTAACCTTCATATTTCAGTCATCTGAAATTCATGCTAAACAATAAACCTGAAGATTGATTAGGAACAAAGGAGGAGTAGGCCATCCAGCCTGCTCCATCATTCAACTAGATCATGGCTGATCATCTACCTTAAAGCTACTTTCAAAGAACAAAGAACAACCCAGCACAGGAAACAGGCCCTTCGGCCCAACAAGCCCGTGCCGCCGCATCACCCTACACCTATTCTACCCTGCATGTCTACGAATGGAACCCCTAACTTAGCCAGATTCAGGGGAGAATAGTGTCAATTTGGTAAAACCAATCAACCAAGACCCAGAACTGAGTGGAAGACAAAATACAAATTTATTACCACCAGGGTTCATCATCAGTGCCAACCCAGGCACTGTGGGATATTAAATATAGGTAATGATAGGAAGTTGATCCCTCAGTTTATTGATAGAGGGAAACAGCTCCAGGCTGTCCCCTCAAGCATTAAGCAATCTTCTAGAAAAGTTACTGGCAACAAAGAACAAAATCAGTTGAATTCCCGGACATGGATATAGATAGTAAAGCAATGAGAACTGGGGTCTCCCTCGGAAGCAGCAGCACAGCTGTCGAGGTATCATGCACAGAAAGTTTATTAATGTAAGCCAGCTGGTAGTTGCTAATTTATGATGCTTATTAATAGAACTCCAATGGAGCAAGACTCAGCTAATCTTTCCAGATACTGCACTTCCGCTGGGCAAATTGTAATGTTTAGAGCAACATTAAGGTAACACATTGAATTCAAAGCAATGCAAGGAGTTGAATCTGACAGCATTAGTGGCCTGCAGACCCGAGGCCCTGTTCTTTGATGCCCATCATACCTTGCCACTTTTTTAAAAATGAGTAAACACTATCGATGCATCTGGAAGTAATAGTAAAAGTGTCGAATGTCATTTTCTCATCACCAAAGAAGAGAGTTATGTCTGCATCCAGTCTACACCCAGGGACCTACAACAGCGGTCTGGGCTGAGCGGAAGTTTAAAAACCCCTGCCACCGCTAAAAACCAAAACTCAAATTATGGCAGAGAAATAGAGAAACAGAGAAGCAGCTCTATCTTCACATTAGCTTGGAGCACTGTAATAGCAAAACTCGCATTAGATTCAGCTGTCGGGTAAACACCGGAGAAAGTATGCAAGCATTCCTTGCAGATGGCGTCCTGAAGACAGCTGCAAGTTCACCCACTAAGTGGCCTCTGCACAAATCAGCATTTATTTCCCCTTCAGGTTACAGATCCTCCAGGCAACACCACAGCAAAAAAGGTTTATAATCCAACTTTTATTTGCTGTTATTACATTCAATTTCTTCTCAACTTCCTACTTCCCTGAAAGCAATAATCTTTCTTCCCATCTCTTGGACGCCAGGCATCTAATTCCGATTGAAAACAGAAAAAATTACAATTAGGCCTTATATTCAAAATGTATATCTGTGCATCCCTAAGAAATTTGGAATGGGTGGGGGAGGTAAGCAGAGGCAAGACATACTTCTATTCGTGAAAGTCTTACTCTTTTTCTGCCTAAAAAGGGAAAAACATGCTTTACTTCGTCCTCAATCTATCTGTCACAGACGCATTTGTCCATGACAGTATTGGCAGAGTGACCACTGCACAGTCCTTGTGGAGATGAAGTATCATCCATCCAAGGGCGCACAGTGGCACAAGGGTGAGTACTGATACTTCATTGAACCTGGGTCCCTGGCGCTATTATGGTCTTGGGACACTGTGCAGTATGCACATTCTCCCTGTGTCTGCATGGGATTCCGGTTTCCTCCTATCCTAAGATGTGCGGGTTAGGTTGATTGCCCCTTAGTGTCAGGGGGACTAAGCAGGTAAATACATTTGGTTACAGGGATAGGGCCTGGGTGGGACTGTCGTCATTGTGGATCAAATGGCCTCCTTATGCACTGTAGGGATTCTAAAGATTAGCAAGTGATGAGGACTGGTGTCCAAAATCTATACGAAGTGCATAGAGGAAATCCTGTAGTGAGCAACCAAAACACTGACTTGCTGTTTATATTTTAGTTCTGCTTTGGGGAAGAGGAAGACCACAACTAATGTTTTTGACACAAAATGTCGTCTTCTATCAGGGTTCGCAACAAGGCTGCTTGAAGGAGAACCATGAATTTTCATAATGTGGACAAAACCACTTGCTCAACATTCCATGGTTAATTCCAATTCAAAAGTCAGATTAGAATGATTCTGACTAGAAACTAATGTGCGCCAAGCAAGCAATGAACAATATATCCTGCAATAGTAATGTGGAACTAGGTCAATTTTGTTCTTACCTCCAAGTCAGCGTTAAGGAACTGCTTTCTTTGAACTAGAAGTAGGGAATAGGAAATTGTAACTTGTGTTCCAAATCTCCATTTTATAAGCAAAAATGTGTTTTGTCAAGTTACTTCTATAATGAGCCCAAATTGGAAATGAGGTTATTTTAAAGCCTGTGCAACGATCAGTGATATTTCTTGGTGACTTTGTGGTTGAATTTTAAATTATTACAAGCACTTTTAGGCACCAGGAAAAATATTTTCCTCCAATACTCCTGCCCCCAAGTATTCTTTTCTACTTGGCCTTGCTATCCGAATCTTTGAAAGAAAATCAGACTCCAGGTCTAAACTTTCACTTTGTTCACTGATCACTGCTGCTTTTGGAATCCCTGATTTTCTTTGCTCCAATACTTGGTGGCCATACCTTTAGCTGCTTAAACCCTAAGCTCCAGAATTTCCTCCCTAAACCCTTTAGCCTTGCGTACCTCCTCTGAATCGCTCCACATAATCTACCACTTTGCTCAAGCTCCTGGTTGCTTGCTTCAATACCTTCTTGTGACCCAGTGTCAAGTTCTGCCTGATAAAAACATCTGTGAACAGCCTTGGGATGTTCTGCTGCATTAGGAAATGCTATATTAAAATGAAGGTTGTTGTTGATGTGCTCAGAGATGAAGCACTGTACGTGAATTCGCTACAAATGTAAATTGCTATTGCAATTTACAAAAGATGTAAAGCTACTGCATGCAAAGCCAAGTCAAGAATAATTTTCTATTGAATGACAAATATATATTCCTTCATAATTTTTCCTCAAAAAGAACAATACTTTGCATTGAATTTGCGTGGATATGGTCTGCATTTAATTTATATGGATATGGAAAGCAGATTACTGTCAGACCAACTGGCAACAATTTCAATCTTCAAGGTTTGAGTAAAACAACAGCTGCAAACATCTAATGCCTGTAATGTAGTCTATTGTCCCAAAGCCTTTCACTGGAGCATGATTAAATTAATATTTGCTTTGAAGGATATTAATAGATGTAGCCAAGAGTTTGTTTAAAGTGGTAGGTTTTAAACAGCACTTTAAAGTCGGAGAGAGGTAAGTGAGGCAGAGAGATTTGGGTCAGGACTTCAGGTCCAGGCAGCCAACAGGTCAAATAATTAAAACCAGGACATGCAAGAGGCCCGAATTAAAGTAGTGCAGATGTCTCAGAGGGTTGTAGGAGAGTACAGAGATTGAGAGAGTAGAGGCTATGGAGGTGAATTGAAACAAGGTTTTTAAAGATCAAAGTGTTATCTGACTGGGATCAAATCTAGATTAGTGGCAGAGGGATGATGGGGGAAAAAACAGGATTTGGTGTCAGGTGGCCTCAAGTTTAGAGGACACAAGGTGGGATGATTGGTCAGGAGAGCACTGGAGTAGTTAATTCTAGAGCCAACAAAAGCACAGATGAAGGTCTCATCAGCAGCTTGGCTGAGAGCAAGTGAGGGGAACAGGTGTTTATGGATGCAAGAGCCTTGTGACAGAGCAGATATTGGGTTGGAAGCTCAGCTCAGGGTCAGATAGGGTGCCAATGTCTCAAAGGATCAAGTGCTCAGGGCAAGACTATCAAGATGTCTCACTCTGCACACAAGCGCTACCGACTAACCTAAGTAGAACACGACAGAATCCTACAATCCAGAAGGTGGTCATTCAGCCCATTGAGTCTGCACTGACCACAATCCCACCCAGGCCCTATTCCCATAACCCCATGTACCCTAGCGGGTCCCCCGATACCAAGGGGCAATTTAGAACTGCCAAACCACCTAAACCGCACATCCTTTGACTGTGGGAGGAAACTGGAGCAAACCCACACAGATACAGGGAGAACGTGCAAACTCCACAAAGAAAGTCACCTGAGCCAGGACTTGAACCCAGGTCCCTGGCGCTGTGAGATAGCAGTGTTAACCACTGTGCCACGTCTACAGGTATTCCATCCGTTACCAATTTCAAATTTTAACGTTCTTTTGTTAGTGTACACAGAGCAAGAGATGGCACTGGCTGCTGTCATTATTCCAAGATATTAAACCAAAAAATTAGAGAAGGAATTGTTGTTATGAATGAGGAAAGGCATCTGTCCCAGATCAGGGTTTGCATAAAATGTTGGTAGTTAAAAGCATTAAAATAGATTTAACAACACTTAAATCAAATTTTGGCATCTAAAACTACTCTTTACATAATACATTGGTTTTCTTGTGGCCAGTTATGTTTTGCGACCTAAAATGTTTAAACATCAACTTGAACAAACTCAAAAACATTCAAAATAATGCATTGCTGCAATTGGAATAACTGGTGCCATCTGTTAAGACACTTTCATAGCTCATAGTGAGAAGTGCTAATTTGGAATGCGATAATCCAGTGTATAAACTGGACCTCTACACATACTTTCAAAGTTGCAAATGCGGGAATGCAACTTGTATGGGGAGCTACAGGACTTCACAAACTAAGTCTAAAGAGGACGCTAAGGGCATTTCTAGAGTGCCTCTCATGACCACCAGATGGTCCAAAGTGTTTTCCAGTCAATGAAGTTTTTTTTAAAAGCATAGTCATAATTGTAAAGCAGGAAAAACACTAGCCAACCTCCACAAACAACTCCCACTTACCAAGTATCACAATCTGACTATTGACTGCAGTCATTGTGTACCTCCCTATGAAAATTCCCTGGTGACAAACTGCAGCATGAAGCCTTACTGTGCACCAAGAACCAACAGCACTGTGATAATCATTTTTTGTGATAATGGATTGAGATAAACATCAGCCTGGACACCTGATAACTCCCCATTAGCTTATTTGAGATACTGGCATAAGATGTTTTAAATTCGGACAGAACTTCAGTTCAGCATCTCATCCAAAGTGTAGCTCTCCTTCAGTACTGCATAAGTATCAACTTTTTTATGCTGAAATTCTGGAGTAGGACTTGAACTCTCAACTTCTAAATCAGGGGTGAGCGTGCTACCCACTTAGCCACAGCTGACACACAAAAACAGTTCAAAGATTCAGATGGACTAAGTTGTCAGTAACCTTTGACCAATTCCACACGCATACTGCCCCAACGACCCCACCCCTATTTTTTAGGAAACGAGACCTGTCATAGGAGGAAAATGAGAGAAAACGTGACAGGTCAGATACAAGTAGGGTAAATTACTCAATTTCTGAAACATAACTTCAGTGCTAGTCTCAATTTTTCAATCCCAAAATACTTGTTCTTTTTTTAAAAAATGTACATCCGTTTTTTCCAATCTACTGAATTTTTTTTTCAAATTTAAGATGCCTGAGAATCAGGTGGAAAAAAATGATCAGTTGGCTAGAATTATATGTTACATAAAAAGGAAGATAGTTGTGGTTGTTGGAACCAATCATCTCAGCCTGAGGACAATCACTGCAGGGGTACTCAGGCACAACTATTCAGCTGCTTCATTATTGACTTTCCCTCCAACATAAGGTCAAAAGTAGAATGTTCGCTGTCAATTGCAGTGCTCAATACCATTTGCAACAGCTAAAACTGCCTTGTATCCCTATGCAATAAGATTTGGACAACATTCAGATTGGGGCTGAAAAGTGGCATGTAACATTCATGCCATACAAGTGCCAGGCAACAATCTCACACACAACACCCCGCCCCTCCTCCCCCTGCCCCTGCCATTCAACAGCATTGCCATTGCTGACTCCCCATATCAAAATCCCGGTGATTACAACAAACCAAACTTATCCGAACCAGTTAGAAAAGAAGGTCAGAGACTGGAAATTCTGGGATCAGTAAATCAACAGACTCCCCGAAATCTTTTCACCATCTAGAATTTTCTGGATGAATATGGCTCCAACAACATTCAAGGAGCTCATAATCCAGAACAAAGCAGTCCATTTGATCAGTACCCCATCCACACCTTACATATAGGCTCCCTGCACCACTCATTAGTGACAGCAGAGTACCATATACAAGATGCACTCTAGAAACTTGTCAAGTAACCTGTTCCAAATCAGCAACCTCTTCCAGCTAAGGACAAGGAAAATTGATGCATGGGAACATGACAAGGATATCATACCCACCAAGCTACACATCATCCTGACTATGTCAATGTTCATTCTGTGTCAAAATTCTTGAACTCCCTATGTAACAGTGCTTTGGACATATCGACACCTCATGAAGATGGCAGCTCACCACCACCTTCTCCAGCACAATTAGGGTTGGGCAATAAACGGTGGCCAACTGATTAGCCCTGGTTGACGTCATTGGAGGAAGTACAGTGAAGTGTTCAGTAATAGAAAAGTATTGCTGAAACTGAAAGGAAAAAGCTGCAAGACATGGGCGACATTGACCTTGGTATACAGTGCAGACACCTGGGCAGCATCGAGAGGAACAATGAGTGGATACTAATGAGATGCAGGTACAGAGAGGAATATCTGGAGTAATGAGCAAGGAAAGCATCAGGGGATCAGAGAATACTATGAGAGCAAAGTAGCTGAGGAGAGATTAAAACTGTATGGCCATCAGTTGTATATATACAGTGGAGATGCAATTGCCAAGAAAAAGAGAAGGCCTAAGACCAGATGGAAAGATGCAATGGCAAGAGATTTAAACGCAGCAGGATCAGAAGAGAAGAGGCTGACTAATAGGAGCTGGAACAGTGCAATTAACCAGCTTGTGGCAGCCCCAAGTGAAATGGGAGAGATCAAAAGAAGAAGAACATAAGAATCTCAGAACTAGGAGCAGGCAATTCAGCTCCTCAAGCCTTTCAATACAATAATGGCCAATAAATGCTGGCCTAGCCAGCAATGCTCATACCCAAAGAATGAATTCAAAAAGTAACATGTAATAAAGCATGTGTCTACAACAGCATGAAGAAACAATGTGCAGGGATACAGGGAAAAGGCAGTGGAAATGGCCTAAGTCTTGTTTGAAGAGCCAGTACTGACACGATGGGCCAAATGGCCTCCTTCTGCACAGTAACAATTTTGTGAAATTCCTCCATAGCCTTATTTGTTTTCAATCTAATCTCCTCAGTCCTAAAACTCTCCAAGATATCTTAATACCTTCCAACTCTGGTTGCTTGTGCAAGTCCAATTTTTATTGAGCCACCACTGGCAGCTACACCTTCAGTTAGCCAGACCCAAGCTCTGGATTTCTCTCCATGAGCTTCTCTACCCATCTTCCTCTAATACACAAACTTAACTCTTATCCAAACGTTTGCCAAACATGTACTTAAATTAACTGAATGTGTCCCTGTAACAAATCCAAGTCAATCAGCTCAGTACCCACCAGGTAGAATTCATGTTTTCTGGATAAGGATTTAACAACCTTTTCTCATCACTGAATTAGCGAAATGAAATCCATTGCTTCTTTGACTAAATCAAAACTGTGTGGGAAGGAAATGAGCACTTACAAAACTCAAGTATTCCAGCAGTTTTTGTTTAAAAATGAGAATTTTAATACATCATATCAACACAAGTCGAATACAAAATGGCAGGAAAGTCCACTAAATTTATGACCATGTTTTGGTGTTTCCATCTTGGAAACATTTCTGAAATTTGGCATCGTTTGTGTATTTCTGCTCATTAGCTTCAATGTGTGTGACTGCATGTACTTTTTGAAGTAAGCAGATAGTTTTTCTCTGGCCCTAGATTTGCTTAAAAAGATGCGATTACACGACAATAAGGGAGGTCTTGAGATGCAGTAGGTCACATCCTTGCTTCTGAGGCAGCAACTCCAGGTTTGACACTCATTCCGGGACCTGATGACCAAGGTGTGTTCATAACACGGTCAAACAGGTTGAGTGTCAATCTGCAAACCCAACATGCCAATGGCTGACAGTAAATGCAGGACTTTCCTGGTCAGCTGTGCTTAATGTTGTATGGCATTAAGCCTCCAGTCACATTAGCGACCTATTCCAGGAATAACTAGCTATGGAAACAGACAAAAATCTGCCTTAGTGAACCACTAGGTGTGAGAAGAAAATTGGAACAAGTCATAAAAAGTACCCGTCATCAATTCCTCGGCTGATAATTACAAAAGAGATCTATGCAATTAAGAAAGCACCTCTTCAAAGTTTGCATGGATACACAAGGTATTGACAGGTTAATTGTTTAATCATAAATACCAGGGAACATTCAAAAGCGCTGATTTACTGCACTTATTCTTGTTATTGCATTGAATTGCAATTGTTCAATAATGAGCAATTATAAACTCTTGAGTTGTATGGTCAGAACAGTCCAAATATATTCACAAACAGCATCATAATGCAGAACTAGAGTGAGGAAGGAAGTTGGGTGTAACTGGGCAGTGCCATGGGTTAGACACTGGTTGTTTACTTGGGTTCAAATCAAGCCCAGATCAAGTGTAAAAGTCTCCTCCACAGAGCAGCCCTATGGGAAATGAATTCAGGCACCATCAGTCTGATCTGATGTATGACCTGAAAGTACTTGATATCATTATCAGATACCCCAAATGGATATTTCACACCTCAGTGAGCAAAAATTCACCCAAAAATGCAATTTAAATAACAGGGGGACACTTTTCACGCAGGCCCTCTCCCCAAAAAAGGGACAGACACAGAAGAAAATTTAACTGGAACAGGACAGGGAGTTTTAGTGTTTTGAGAGAGAGAGAGAGAGAGAGAGAGAGAGAGAGAGAGAGAGAGAGAGAGAGAGAGACGGAAAGGACTTGATCCCTGACAGCCATGCCCATGATCCAGACCAGGGAAGAGAGGATACACAAATGGCAAGGTTAAGAACATAATAGGAGCAGGAGTAGGCCATCTAGCCCTTCGAGCTTGCCCCGCCATTCAATAAGATCATGGCTGATCTGAAGTGGCTCAGTTCCACTTTCCCGCCCTCTCCCCATAACCCTTAATCCCCTTGCCTACCAAAAACCTATCTACCCACGTCTTAAATATATTTAGTGAGGTAGCCTCCACCACTTCAATGGGCAGAGAATCCCAGAGATTCACCACCCTTTGAGTGAAGAAGTTCCTCCTCAACTGTTCTAAACTGCACCCCCCCCCCCTCCTTTATCTTGAGACTGTGCCCTCTAGTCCTGCTGTCCTTTGAGTGGGAAGAACCTTTCCACCTCTAGCCTATGCATCCCTTTCATCATCTTATACGTCTCAATAAGATCCCCCCTCATCCTTCTAAACTCTAACGAGTACAAGCCCAGCCTATTCAGCCTCTCTTCTTAGCTCAACTCCCTCAGAAAGGGTTCAGAAAGGGTAGGAAAGCTTATAAGGGAGGGCTAGGCTTTGTGAGAACTGCAAAAGGCAAGTTATGTTACAGATTGAAGGCATAAAGGCAAGCAAGTCACTCCATGAAGGGGTTGAGGGAGGGAGACGGTAAAGAAGGAGGATTTTAAACAAAAGGAGAGAGAGCTGGAACATGGAAAGGAGCTCAAAGGAAGAGGTGCCAGAGGAGTAAGGTGAATACATTTCTAAATGCAAAAGGGCATCTTACCACAAAGGGGAATCTTTGGAATATGAAACTGACATTATCATGTATGGTGCTAAGTTTTGAACATGCAAGAACTAAAATTAATAGACAAAACCTCACAACTGACCATTACTTATCACCAAACATTGAGAATTTTAGTGTCTAACACAAGTAAAACATCAGTGTTTCAAAATCTATTTCAAGATAGTGGGCAGCACTGTGGCACAGTGGTTAACACTGCTACCTCATAACACCAGGGACCCAAGTTCAAATCCAGTCTTGGATGACTGTGTGGAGTTGCATATTCTCCCAGTGTCTGCGTGGGTTTCTTCTGGATGCTCCAGTTTCCTCCCAGTCCAAAGATATGCAGTTTAGATGGATTGGCCATGCTAAATTGCCACTTAGCATCCCAAGATATGTAGGATAGATAGTTAAGCCATGGTAAGTGCACAGGGTTACTGAAGAGCAGTGCAGACTAGATGGGCTGAATGGGCTCCTTCTGCAGAGTTGGAATCTGTGGATTCTACCAATGCTGATAGAGGCTCTGCAACAATTCTGCATGCCCGTAAGGGGGAAAATTAAATTGGATTTTCCCTTTTAAAAAAGATTGCTTGTTCAGTTTTAATAATGTACAACCTTCAGTCACCACATGAACTGCTGACATGCTGGCCACAATGCTGTGGAAAATAATTCAGGAAGGAAAAAGGTGGAGCAATCCATTCACGACAATTTCCATGCACCTCCTTGTAGCCTGGAACGTTGTCCATGACTGACAGCTGGTTCCCCATCTACTCAGCAATAATAGTTCACCAACTACCCAGTGGTAATTTATAACCAGGGAGTCTCACTTGTTAGCAAAACAAAAAGAAATAAATCTCCTCCTTACCCATAATTTATTTTCATAAAAGAAGGCATCCAGCTGCTTAACAATGTAAGCATGGTCACAAGAGGCTAGAATCTCAATTTCCACCATATAGTCTTCAAGTTCTTCTTCACTCTTCACCTCAATAACTTTTGCAGCAGCTAAGACTCCAGTCTCTTTGTTTTTGGCCTGTAATAGATAAATATTAAAAATGTTCATATATGGCAAGGTGTTGTACTGAAACTCAGCAAATACAAAAATCTTTCAACATCAGTTCACCATTCCGAGAATGAATCAGTAAATGAGCTAACATTGGGTGCTATTGATTTTATTATGTGGTTTCCATTGCAGCCCTAAAAATCAGAGGAAGTATGTCAGCAAACTGGGCCAGAACACAGTTAATGGCAAATAATCAACACCTGCTTTGACCACATGTACTTTCCATGAGATTTTGCACTGAGTTGTCAAATGTGATCTGGGGCCCAGGTGAATAGGTCAAACAACTGTGTACGTCCTTAACCAGATTGAAGAAAAATTAATAAATAATACAACTAAAACAGGAGCTCAAGTCAGAAGTGAATTCAATGTCAAATGAGGTGCTGAAAACTGGAGGGGAAAAGAGAATGAAAGATTGGATTGAATTGATAGAGAAAAAGAGACAAAAAAAGCTGAAGAGAATTAATTCGAAACTGAAAAAGCAAATCGCCACAGATGTAGAAGTTACTTTTCAATAGAGGTTATTCAGCAGTAATTATGAATCATACCATTGGAAGAGCTTTGAGGCTGCAAAGGATAAACCCTAACTTTCAGTCACAAATTTAGTTCCTATCTGCAGCACTGCATATATGAGCTAAAGATGCCACAAAGTTCAGAACTTCACCCCATTCAACACATTTGAAAAGAGGAGCCAGACAGCAAGGTGACATTTTTGCAAAGCTGGTGGGGAAACTAATCGCATTGAGCAATTTTGCATTTTCACATTTAATTGCTTATCTGCCTTTGAAATTGCTAACCAATTTGCAAAACCTTCACACAATGCTGGTTGGGAAATCTTACTAAATTTTGTCCCCTGGTCTTTGTCAACACTGCCTCAAATAGCAGCAACCTCCATTCTCAATCTAAATCTGGACGGACAGACTACAATTTGTTTAGGTAACCAGAGGTATAGAACACAACTCAGGCATAAAAGATGGTGACCTCAGTTTGCAATCCCAAACTTAAGAACACCCACCAGCCAAAGAGCAAAACTTAAAGCCAAAAAAACTGAGACTTAAAAGCAATGGTGTAACTAAGTGTCTGCTGCTCCAATGTTCAGCCACCACCCCTAATGTTTCTGCAACTCTAATTTTCCTTCCACTTCAGCCTCCACACCCCCACCCACCCTGTGAAGCATTGGGCATGTTGCTGTTAAACAAATACAAGGATAAACTATGCACAATCTAAGTCAACATTTTAAGGCAGTACTGAAACAAGTCCCCCTTCTGTCCTAACCAACATTCCCCCCTCAACCACCACCAGCAAAAGGTTAGCTGGTCAGTTACTGCTTGTGGCTTCTTGCTGTATTAAATTGACTTGTGTCCTTGCATTCATTGGCTGAGGAGTTTTGGGATGTCTTGCTAAAGACAGTTATAAAAATGCACACTTTACCAAGGTAAGCTGCCAGTCTTGAAGTGAGGCCATAATTATGAACAGAGCATTGAGCTACAAGTTATTGTCCCTGAAACTGACCAGTGAGCAAAATTGTAGAATCTTACAGTGCAGAAGGAGGCCATTCGGTTCATTGAGTCTGCAAAGACCACAATCCAACCCAGGCCCTATTTCCATAACCCCACTTACCCTAGCGAGTTCTCCTGACATCAAGGGGCATTCAGCATTGCCAATCCACCTAACCTGCACATCTTTGGACTGTGGGAGGAAACTGGGGCGCCCGGTGGAAACCCATGCAGACACGGGGAGAGCGTGCAGACTCCACACAGACCTAAAGGAATTGAAGTCTGGCACTGAGGCAGCAGTGCTGATCTCTGTACCATCATGCCACCAGAATAATTAAGATCATGTGGAAAAGCTCTCACTGTAGCTTCTTTTCCCCTTGACTGAATTGCACGCTAACAGATCTCCCCATGGCTGCAAAATTGAAGCTTTTTTTTAAGGAAAAAATGGCTTCATTTTTGGTATGGCAAAATAGAAAACCTTGCTCAACTACACATTTTCCACTTGAATGGTTAACCACCATTTGGAAAGCGGCTCAAGTTCCAGACAGTCGCACCCTTCCACTAAGGGAGGACATGGCAGCATGTATGCAACATCAAAGAGTGGGGAGAGACAGAAGAGAAATTAAATCAGGCAATACTTTGATGCTCTGGAATTTCTTGGGTGGAAACAAAAGTAAACACCATCACTCCATTGGCAACTTTCAGGAACACAGCAAAAGTCGTAAGCTATTTAGAAGATGCGAGCTTACATTTCACAAACAGCTCAAGTGAATTTAATCAACATCTTTCATTTATATTGCACCTTCAACACTGAAGCACACTTTAGTTTACTTTCCTAATAAATTAAGATATTAAGTGGCATAAAACTTTGCTGTGGAGAAAGAGAATTGCAGAGTGTTTTCCAAAGGGTGAGGAGGAGGGTGATTGAAGGCCTCATCTAGTCAAATGGTAGGGTAACATTTGGAGTCAAAAATCAGAAGGGAGACCTGGAGCTGGGTGGGGGCAGGCTTAAAAGACTAGGCAAGGTTAAGAAGGGGTGAAGGCATGGAGGGCTTTGAACATGAGGACAATGTATGTCAGCAAAGGAAGAGGTGCAAACTAAACTGTATCCCATAAGACCATAAGACATAGGAGCAGAAATAGGCCAGTCAGCCCATCAAGTTTGCTCCATTCAATCATGATTGATATTTTTCTCATCCCTTTTCTCCTGCCTTTTCGCCATAACCCCAATCGCCTTATCAATCAAGAACCAACCTCGTCTTAAAGACATTCAAAGCTCTGGCCGCCACAGTCTTCTGTGGCAAAGAGTTCCACAGATTCACCACTCTGGTGGAAGAAATTCCTTCTCATCCTTTGTGTTAAAGGCACTAGCCTTTCCCCGCTAGCCTAAACATCCTCTCCACATCCACTCTATCCAGGCTTCGCAGTATCCTGCAAGTTTAATAAGATTCCCCCTCATCCTTCTTAACTCCACTGAGTACAGACCAAGAGTCCTCAATCATTCCCCACACGATGAGCTCTTCATTCCAGGGATCTTCTTATGAACTTCCTCTGGATCCTTTCAAGGCCAGCACATCCTTCCTTTGATACAGGCCCAGAAGTGCTCACAATGCTCCAAATGGGTTCTGGCCAGAGCCTTACAGCCTCAGAAGTACATCGCTGCTTTTGTATTCTAGCCCTCTCGGCATGAATGCTAACATTGCATCTGTCTTCCTAAATCTGAATCTGCCATTAACCTTAACAGAATTTGAATGAGGACTCCCAAGTCCCTTTGTGTTTGATTTCCTAAGCATTGTCATTTAGAAAATAGTCTATGCCTCCATTCCTCCTTCCAAAGTGGATAACCTCATACTTTTCCACATTGTATTCCATCTGCCACTTCTTTACCTACTCTCCTAGCCTGTCCAAGTCCTTCTGCAGCTTCCCCAATACTACAATATCCCTCCCTTCTACATACTTTTGTATCATCTGCAAACTTAGCAACAGTGCCTTCAGTTCCTTCTTCCAAATCGTTAATGTATATTGTGAAAAGTTGTGAGCCCAGCACCGACCCGAGGCACACCACTGGTCACCAGCAGCCATCTTGAAAAAGACCCCTTAATCCCCACACTCTACCTTCTGCCTGTCAGCCAATCCTCTATCCATGCCAGGATTTTACTCTTAATACCATGGGCTTTTAACTTATCCTCTCTTGAAGCAAGTCCAAAGGCATAGTCTTCCTCCGCTGCTGCCCGTAAATACCATTTGTTGGAACACGAAACCCAGATTGCAAAATGTGTGTGTTTATATCAAACTGCAGCTAAAAGAAACAAATTATCATCTTAAATACACATGTACACAGGCACGCGCACATACAAATGGGCCAGGTGACAAAAATAATTGACCATGTATTACAATATTTGTATTTAGTACAGATCAGCAAAAATACAGATTTGAAAAGAAACTGAATCCAGACATTAAACAGCAATATCAACAATAATCCCTAAAGTCACACTAAAAATTACACTATTTCACACCAAGTTCAATTAACAGCTGTAGCACAAGCCACAATATTTCAATAATAATGCCAGCTTAACATTTCCTCTAATTTTTGATATGCCACAACTGGAAACTGTCAAATGCTACATTTGAAAAGCTTAGGCGTGGACGCTAAGGTGACAGAAGCTATTAGATTCTGTCCTGCTTACCCAACACATACACACATGAATGGGATGGATAGGATAGAGGCAGAGAGACTCCTCCCGCTCAGAAAGGACAGTAGGACTAGGGGGCACAGCCTCAAGATAAGGGGGGGCGCAGTTTAGAACAGAGTTGAGGAGGAACTTCTTCACTCAAAGGGTGGTGAATCTCTGGAATTTTCTGCCCGTTGAAGTGGTGGAGGCTGCCTCGCTAAATATTTTTAAGACGCGGGTTGATGGGTTTTTGATAAGCGAGGGGATTAAGGGTTATGGGGAGAGGGCTGGTATGTGGAACTGAGCCACGACAGATCAGCCATGATCTTATTGAATGGCGGGGCAGGCTCGAAGGGCTAGATGGCCTACTCCTGCTCCTATTTCTTATGTTCTTATGTTCTTACACAAGTAATGGCATGTAAACGTTTGGCTGGATATCTTTGCTAGCACCCGCAAGACATGACTTACACTGTATTGATCAGCGCACAACGTGAGCAACAGAGAGAGCAAAAATTCATATCTCAAACATCGCTCCAGGTATGAACTGAGCAAAATGTGGTCAAAATAAACACCTCTTTTCAGCTACCAGACCACTGTTGGTCAGTGGCAGTGAGCTGCTTTAAAATTAACCCTCAATTACTCAGGAGGAGATGTGACTGGTTTCATATTTTGCAGCACCACTGAAAGCACAGTCAATGTCCAATGTCCAATCAAAAACAAACATCTTGAGAGGAAACAGTTTCCCATTAAGCATCCTTCTGGTTTGAAAATGTGTTAATGTGCACAAAATGTGCCCACAAGCATTGCACTGGTGGTTCCAGATTCATTTCCTGGATAAAGTTCCACCTGGAAACTGCATTTGGACAATCATATGGATATAATTAGTAGAAATTATTTTAATTTACTGGCAATTTGTATTCACCCTCAATCACTTTAGTAAAACATTGTGCCCATAACATCAAAGATTGAGCAGGGGATGGGACACCAGTTGTTTTGCTGCCTTAGTCATCTCCTCTGTATATTGCAATGAGTGAAATAAACTAAATGGAAAGACTCTGCATTTGTAGATCATTCTGGTTGTTATAACGTTTGACACCATTGGCACCAATTCAACTCCCAGCTTGGGTCACTGTCTGTACGGAGTCTGCACGTTCTCCCCGTGTCTGCGTGGGTTTCCTCTGGGTGCTCCTATTTCCCCCCCTCAGTCCAAAAGATGTGCAGGTTATGTGCATAGGCCACTTTAAATTCTTCAGTGTACCAAATAGGCACCGGAGTGTGGCAACCAAGGGATTTTCACTGTCGTGTCATTGCTGTGTAAATGCAAGGCAACTTATGATATATAAAAAAACTTTTAAAAACTTTAAACGATTAGTTAGGTAAATTCCCTTGCATGTTACTTTTAACTATTGGATAAAATTGTGAGGATTATAACTTCCCACTGGGGATAAAACCTGGGTTTGTGGAGGTGGAGCTAGAAGCCACAAGTTAGACCAGCATTGAGTGCAAAGGCAACACAAGCCTCCTTTCCAACCCACTACACTCAGGCAGAACCGCCCTCTTGTCATTTGGAAGTCACTCAAACATTTGTTTTTATTCGTTTGTGGGACATATGCATCACTGGCTGACCAGCATATATTGTCCATTTGAAGAAACTTTTTTCCTGATTAATCCAAGACAGGGATGGTCACCATCAATTCAGAATACACATGTGCCACATGGCCTTGAAGTGGGGGGTAAAGGGCTGAAAGAAAGGTTGAAGTCTCTGGGCAATGCTGTATTAAATCGGGTCTAGTCTTGTTCTTTAATGCCTTCAGCATGAATAAAAGATGAAATCATTATGACGGTTCTCATTTCTCAAGACTCTTGAGCTTTCTACTCATCATCATGTAGATCTTTGTTCGAGCTAGTCTGGGTGCTCAATACTGAGTCAATATTGCCAAATGAATGGAAGGGGGTTGGGACAGAGGAAAGTTTAAAGGTGGCACATTTGAATTCATTCTGATGAGGTTGGGTGAGCAAATCACAGGCCCTGTTTACTGCCCCATTTCTCTAGTGTGCCATCCACCTCTGCTGGTGCTGTCAACTCAAAGCCTTTGCTTTCACCATCTTATTGCGGTTTATTATTGGAATAAGGCAGAAGCTCCATTTCTGTAGAATGTACATTCATTCACATATTGTCAAATGGCCTATGCATCAGCACCAGTGTGCAATATCAGAGGAGGATGCAGGGCACCAAAAGTCACTCCTGCAAGGCTATAAGCATGGCATGCAAGGACACTCAATGACCCCTGTAATAAACTGAAGTTATCACTTGTAACCTCATACCCACAGAACAAGAATGCAATTTTCAAAATGGAGGGTGTGGACATGAAAAGTTAATCCAGTCCAACTGAATATGCATCAAACAAGCCTGCAACAGAGTACCTGCATCTGAACCGGATTCATTTTCTGCTCGGCAAGTGGAAAATGCAACAGCACTTTCCTCAGCAGATTGGTACACAAATTAAATTGGGGGCTTAAATAAATTATCCTTCAAGCTGGGTGTCAGAGCCATTTCAGCAGGAGCAGACATAATTACAAAGAACAGGAAAGATCATTGTGAACAATGACAATAAACTGTAGACAGATACATTTTTAATGCAACACTGGTTTCAAAATAACAAAATTCAGAATGATGGCACAGAACTTCCTTCAAAATCTAAACAACAAGGGTGTGATGGTGTAAGTAGCACAACACCACCATTAACCCTGCAAAATTAAACTAATATGAAGACAGCTGATAAGAATTTAAATCTTTACTTGTACTGGAATTTGAGATACACCTTAACTCCAAGTACTGTTCAACAAATCTTCCAACGCCCCCTCACATATTACAAAGACATTTAGTTACCAAGACTGTCATACGGAAGCAACATTTGTTTTTTTTCCCTCAGCATAAGGGCTAAGAAATTGGTCAGCACTAAGGCTGCTGCACAGTAGCACAGAAAATTGCTAAAAGAGGAGAACATACTCAATTAATGTTCAATAATGCTGTGCATCACTGAAATCCAAAGAGAAATGTTTGCAGAGCAGGTAAGGAGCTGGAATAAACACCAATGTCAAATGGCAATGTCCAATAAATTTTACATTCCAAAGGAGCAGGGAGAGAGAGAGGAAAAATAGAAGAAAAAAAAGAGGGAGAGACTGAAGCCAGGGGCCCTTGGATGAGGAACGCAATAGGGAACGTGATTAAACAGAAACCGGATGGACGATGCTGATCAGGTGAAACTTGATAGGGAGGCAATGAAAAAGCTGGCTATGCCTCAGGTGGATATATCACCTGCTCCGGAAAGCTTGCGACCCAGGTTGCTAAAGGAGGTGGGAGTGAAGATGCAGAGGGGCTCGTCATAACTTCCAACCTTCCCCTGATACCATGGGGTTGCCAAAGAATTGGAGAGTGGCAAATCTGACACCCTTATTCAAGAATTGGTGTAGAGATTCCTAGAAACTACAGTTATCAGTTTAACACCAGCGGTCAATAAGGTTTTTAGAAACGATTATCAGGGGAATAAAGGCACCTAGGAGAGGTTTAACATGGCTAAGGGATGCCATTTCAGATTTGTAATAGTCAGATCATGTTAGATTGAATGAATTTTTTTGATGAAGTAACAAGAAAATGTTCAAGGGAATGCAACAGATGCTGTCTATATAGATTTTAAGAAAGTAGTTGACAAGGTACTACAACAAAAGGCTGGTCAGCAAAATTGAGGCTTGTGGACTAGAACAGTCAGCGCCAATTTGGATAAAAACTGGCTTAAGGGTTGAAAACGGCAAGTCATATACACAGTCACTTACAGACTGTGGATGATAGACAATCGTGTTTCCCAAGATTCAGGGAAATCACCTTTTTTGAAATATGGATAGTGGAACATAGCAGCAAATTTCAAAATTTGCTAGTGACATTATACTTGAAATCGTTCTTAAACTATCTTCGATCACTGAACCATACAGTGTCTGTCCCTAGTGCTTCAGTTTGTATACTACATCCATGGTCATCACCATTTTGTGATTGGTGTGCTCAGTGTAGTAACAATTATGCAGTTTCTCAAGGAAAACTTTCAGAACTCCACTGTTGTACCTTATGCTATTTGGACTCATTGTCTTTTAACAATCAAGATGTGCCTGCTGAAAAAGACACTGAACCAAGTCTTCATGGTATTCTCAACAGAGCAGCACCACAATTTTATTAAATCCAGGTAACCAACTTCCATGTTCAGCTGCTCTTCATAGTGAATGCAGAGCAGAATTCCACATTTGGACACAGAGGCAAGATGGTCCTTTCCCTGCAGAATGCTTACTTCTTTAACTCATTTCAAAACAAAGGTACACACAGTACTTTCTTTGCTGAAAAGAAACTTGAACATGCAGGGATGCTGATGAAATGTGACTGGCAAAATTAAGACAGGTGAGAGAACTTTCTGCCCAACATGACAGAATTAACGCATTCAGTAGGAATGGGGGGGTGTGCTGGCTGGCATAACCATGGGTATGCCTGAGCTCTGACATCCTCTCATTCAAGGAGAAAGGTTGATTTTTATGCAAACTACACCTGGTCGTGCATCTTACTGGTCGACACAACCAATTTAATCCTTGTTTCTGAATTCACAACAGATTAACCAGAATAACAGCTTTTCATTGAGAACACTGAAGTCAGTCACCCTCAGTTCCATCACAGCTAACCCTCAATTTACATTTCAGTTCAGACAGCTCACTCAGAACACAGTTCAGGGGAATGCTGCTTGGTCCATTTCAGTGTTAAGAACCCTGCTGATTTCATTTTTGACTCCTGTACTTCAAAAGGGTTTGATTTACTGTGCGATTGGCCACGAAAAGCACCATGACAAAGTTTTATGCAAAGCAGAGAGATTCTCTTCCAATGTCATTGTGCGAGCAATGTCCCAAACCACTGCTCCCCACCCAAAATTTCAGTTCCTTAAACTAAGTTAGCTTTCTGCATTCTACGTGCTATAGCTATCCTGACTGCAACCAGACTTAACCCACTCAGCTCAAAGCTCAATTGCTTTTCAAGATAACAGTTAAAAGCTTCTGTAGCTCACTCGTGACCACAAACCAGTTCATAAAGTGAAGCGGTGAAAGCTCTCATTATGCCTATGCCAGTGTCAAGTCAAATACACTTATGATATTTGCATAGTTGCCACCAGATTCACTGAAGTTGTTTAAACAATCCTCACATAACATCTACATGAGGAAAGCCTAGTGTCTGGTTTCCATTAAAAGGTTCCCTCTCTCACACTGCCACATCACGATGAAAATTAGCATATCCTTGTGATAGTTTGCTCATCAGCTTTATAAATCACAGGCCTCGAAACTGAGGGAAGTTGGAAGCTTTATTTTTTGAAAACTGATATTTTGCACTGCTAAGGCACTGCAAACTCTACTGGATATTAATCCTAACTATTGGATGATCTATGACCACATGTACTGACAGCACTTAAGACAACAGATCTATAATCAGAAACTTGCGTTAATCCCTAGGTCAGGTTGCTGACTTTTTATTTGCAATCATCTGACGGAGCCTTTGGATCTGGTTCCACTTTCTGCTCCATTAGTGGTTCTCTGACTCAGAGTCAAGAGCTCTGAACAAACGCTTCTTCAGTTCCAATAAATCCTGGCTCATCACGAGGGTGAACCAAGTATCTTCTCAACATAATTATTTTCAGCCACATTTGCAATAAAAAACTCAAAAAATATTTATGCCAGAGTTTTGTTGCCAGCTATTTATTGAAATTCCACTTGCACAATTTCTTTGGCGACACAAGAATCTGGCTGTGTTTGGGGGGGCAGGCAGGCAAATCAGATGGATATGAGGCACCAGAATTGTGCAGTGCAATTAGATCTCGGCACGCAACGCCCAAGCTTGCACTTGCATTCCCAACACAGACACCTTGGGCCTTGGGAACTGTTGCACGACATGGGAGGTAATGAACACACAACTGAACATGGTCCACAATTCACAAGCTGGCCCGTAATCACTCACCTCATTCAAACAAAGCAAACTTAGAATGAATGGGTAACTTGTTCATATTTACAATTACAAGCATCATTTTCTGGGCAATGCAATGTGATGGGATTTTGTTTTATTCATTCATGGGACATGGGTATCACTGGCTGACCAGCATTCATTGCCCATCCCTAGTTGCCCTTGTTCAGAGATCAGTCGAGAGTCAACCACATTGCTGTGGCTCTGGAGTCACATCTAGATCAGACAAAGTAAGGATGGCAGATTTCTTTCCCCAAAGGACATTAGCGAACGATATGGGTTTTTCTGACAATCGACAATGGCTTCATGGTCATCAGAAGATGCTTAATTCCAGATTTTTT
The DNA here is from genome assembly GCF_965287045.1 of Carcharhinus amblyrhynchos. Classification (NCBI taxonomy): domain Eukaryota; kingdom Metazoa; phylum Chordata; class Chondrichthyes; order Carcharhiniformes; family Carcharhinidae; genus Carcharhinus; species Carcharhinus amblyrhynchos. Next base: position 46,564,807 of record NC_137336.1, read on the forward strand.
TTTATTGAATTCAAATTCCACCATCCGCTATGGTGAAATTTGAAACCTAGTCCTCAGGACATTAGCTGGGTTTCTGGATTAATAGTCTAACGACAATATCACATGGCCACGAATATGCTAATCCGGGTGGAAAATCACAGTTGTGGGCTTTTGATGCCCACTGGAGCCTGAAAGCAAGGTCCTGAAGCCCAGAGGAAAAACTTGCTCACAAGGTCCAAAATACACTGCAAGATAAGTTAGAAAGACTCAACTGCAAGTCAAATGCATTTCACAATATGCACATTACAAAACAGGAATTTCCTTTTCTCCCTCAATTGCTACACATTTGTTTAATACCTAGGACTGCGTGCGCGCAGTAGCTTTGTTACAATTTGCTGCCACTAGCTTTGCATAAAGATTAATGATTTAAAATGAAAACTCCAGTGGAAGGAAGCTGCTGCCTCATTTTCTTGTGAACATCCTGAATTTCACTTGTTTAAACAAAGCCTGCAAAATCTCCTGCTGCTGCTTGTAGATATTGCTCGTCACGTCACGCTCCCTTGCGCCATCCTTACTTATCCACTGCAGGTCAACTTGGTGATGTCTAGGTTGACACCTTCTTTCTGCTGTCCTCCCTAGAAGAAATCTCTTTTTTTTAGTTCTGATTTAATGGCTAAAAAGTATGATATTTTCTGGCTGTCACTTGTTAAAGTTTGATTTTACTTTTGCAATTTCAAGCATATCATTTGCCTTATGTTCTACATATGGAGTTTGTAGCATACACCTTAGCATCCACATTTTAAAAGCCTCTATTTTCTTCCAATTCATTGTCCATATTTTTAAGACATACAGCAAAGTGGATCAAATGGAGCAATATCATACTTCTTCCCCTCATTACCAGCTTTAGTTTTCTTGTTGTTAACACATCCTTCATCTTACAAAATTTTGTTTTATTATCTCTGCCTTGCTTCTAGTTTCACTATCGCATCCCACCATCTTGTGCTATCATTTGTCCTAAATAGAGCAACTTATCAACTTGCTTCAGAGTGACCCTATCCAATTCAATCTAGTTTCTTCTAGTATTTCTCCTGGCTTCCAGTCTTTTTGGAGTTCAAACTTCATTTTGCTTCATCTACAATATTTTGTAGGGGCTCCTTTAATTTTGCTACTGTGATCTTTTCTTAATCTAGATGTACTCGCCAGAGCTGTATCACCACAATTTTCTTAGCTGAAGTCCATTAACACAGCGTGAGTATGCAGTGCTATCTGGGCTCTTCCAATGATGTGATGTTGGTGCACTTATCTATTTATCAATTTAGACCAGTTTGTTAAGTTCTTGCCTCCAAATTTTACCCTTGGATATACATCTAATTCCTGAATATTTGTTTAGTGCACTGGTTGGATAATTTTGGTGATAGTGATCAGCCTTGCAAAAGCATTCTCAAGTATCGAAGCAAAATCCTGCCACATAATGAGTACATTTACACACCCACTGGACCCATCATGATCCCACACCCTCTAAACACATGGGTCTTAACTTAATTGGTTGGAATGTTAAGCATTCTATGAACTCAACAATAAATATTTAATAAGGTAATAGCCTCAGATTTTTTGTTGGTACAGGAAAATTGTTATAAACTCCATGCCCACATAATTTTTCAAGATCGACAAAGTTGTGAACAGGTCACCTGGTCTAAATTGATAAATAAATAGATATGTGCACCAGTATCACATCACTGGAAGTGCCCAGATGGGACTGCACACCCATGCTGAATTAATGGACTTCAGCTTAGAAAATTGTGATGGCACAGCTCTGGTGAGCACATCTAGATTAGGCAAGACAGATTTAAGTGGCGAGAGAGAAAAGATCAAGATGTTATGCAGGCCAGAGACATAGGACTAGGTCACCCTGGGATTTGTGATCTAAATGATACAATTGACTCCCAAGAAATGGTTTTAAACAGCAATCAATTGCCAAGTACCTTTTCCATTTACTTGTATGAAAATACAAAATAGGTGCAGAAGATAGCCACTTGACGCCTTGAACCTGCTCCACCATGCAATAAGCTCATGGCTAATCAGACTGTTGTGTTCCATATTCCCCATCTACTTCTGATAAACTTTGATTCCCTTGCCTGACATGAATCTATCTACCTCTGCCTTAAAAATAGTTAGTGACCCCACTTCCAACACCTTGAGTCAGAGGTCCAAATTTGTAGAACCCTCAAAACTTTTCTCTCATCTGTCTTATAAAGGCAGTTCCTAATTTTAGATCTGGACTCACCCACAAGTAGAAACATCCCTTTAACGTGCACCTTGTCCATACCATTCAGGATCTTGTATACTTTGATCAAGTTAACCCCCACCCTTTTAAACTCTAGTGGAAACAAGCCCAGCCTTTCCAACATATCCTCATAAGACAACCCGCTTATTCCAGGTATCAACCTCCTATACCTCTGCTGAACCGCCTCCAACACATATGCATCCTTCCTTAAGCAAGGAGACTAAAACACCATACTATATTCAAGATGCAGTCACGCCAATTACCCAAATAGCTGGAATATAACATCCTTACTTTTATGTTCAATTCCTCTCATAATAAAAGATAGTATTCCATTAACTTTCAGGGTTACACATCAACCTGCATACTAACTTAGAGCCATACATGAGAATACCTAAACCCTACTGTACCTCAGCAGTCTGCAGTTGTTCTCCATTTAAATAATAATCTGTTTTATTTTATTATTCCTGCCAAAGTGAACCACTTCATATTTTCCCCTCAAACTCCATCTATCAGATTTTTGCCCACACACTCAACCCATCTATATCCATCTGCATACTCCCTATACATCTTCATAACAACATACCTTCCTACCTATTGTGATATCTGCAAATTTAGCTACCATGCCTTTGCTCCATTGATCCAAGCCATTGGTTTAAGTTGTAAAATTTGATGTCCCAGCACAGGACTCCACTCATCACATTCTACCAATCAGACAAAGACCCATCTATGCATACTCTCCACCCAATCTTCAATCCAGGTTAATATGTTACCCCCTGTTTTATCCTGCTGTCACTTCAAATCACGACCAAATAGCTGCAGTGGTCATTGCCAAGAGGGAGGGAACTCGTTCCTACTGTGCTTTTTCTTTCACTGCAGACCAAATGGCATTGCTAAAGACGTGGAAATGTAAAACTTTCTTTTACCCTGCAAATCTAATTATGTCACTCTCCCATATTTACCCATGTGCAGTGCAGCTAATTTCACGACTGACAGACTGCTAATTTATCTCAACTATTTCTGCACAAGCACGATATGTTAGAATTTAAATACAAACACAGACCTATTGGTCTTCATGATGTGATCCAACTTTACTTTCAAGAAAGTGTTCAGTTGGATTAATTTGACTTTATAACATCCAATCCCCATGACAGCATGGTGCTTAGATTACTGGACAAATAACCAAGAGGGCTAGACTCTGAACGTTCAGAAGTTCAAATCCAGCTGGTGAATTTAAATTTAACTAAATCAATCCGGAATTTTACCCCATGTCAGCAATGGTGACTATGAAATCATGGAATCCTTGTAAAAATCCACCTAGTGTGCTAATGTTCTATGAGATTCCAGATCCTAGCAATGTGGCTGACTTCTTAACTTCCCCGAGGTGGCTGAGGAAACATCAAGGAGGCAGTTCACCATTAACTTCTCAAGGCAATTAGGGATGGTCAATAAATGCTGGCCTTGCCACTGATTTCACAAATGTGTAAAAAATATTGGTTGCTGCATCAAAATTTCAGCCAAACATTTATTAAACTATGCTTCAATGGTTTAAGCATCAAACTGCTATTTATTATTTGCTTGACTACAGTTAATGCATAAACTGCTTAAGCTTAAATATCTAATTAGTCACATTGTTCTTCTACAATTTTTCCCATCTTGGCTTCTTTCTCACCCAGAAAGAAGTTTTAAAACATTCAACGAGAATCAGACTGAATCACCACTTTAACACAAAACATAATAAAAACAGAATTAAATTAGGGGACAGAGAAAAGGTCAAGGAATATCTAACAGAAATTTGTTAAAAAATGTAAAAGAGAATTGACAGGCCAGGTTTTACATTAGCATTGTAGTGCAACAAATCTTGCGCTGGGACAGACACTTCATACCAACAATTACTATAAGTTTAAGCTGGTTTAGAGAATTTGTCACTACTGTTCTCCAACACACGGACATTCAAAACTTTAATTTATTCTTCATGTCTTCTCAAGTTTGAAGAGGTCAGCGTGAAGTGAAATCATTGACTTCTCAGAGCTTCACAGTATCAGCTAAATTTAGAAGTAACTTCATTTTTAATAATGAAGCATCTGTTTAGCTGAAGCTTACCAGTTAGAATTCCTGTAGAATTTATACAATTATTGCCCCCAAACAATCCATGCCACATATAATTTGATTTCTAAATATTCAGAGCTTCTTCAGCAACAGATTTTGAACGCTAGCAAAAATTGTTGAACCCACTCATTTGCAAAGCTCAAATTTGGAGGAGGGGTCAGGCTGAGGAATAGAGTTAAGAGGGTTGGAGGGGGATACAGATAAAGGAGAAGTGAGGCCACAACTGGCTTAAAACGCAGGGATAAAAATTTTCATTGACAGTGTAGGTTTTTTTAAAGTTTATTTATTAGTGTCACGTGTAGGCTCACATTAACACTGTAATGAAGTTATGGTGAAAATCCCTTAATCGCCACACTCTAGTGTCTGTTCGGATACACGGAGGGAGAATTTAGCATAGCTCCTAACCAGCGTATCTTTTGGACTGTGGGAGAAAACCAGAGTACCTGGAGGAAACCAACGCCGACAGAAGAATGTGCAGACTTTGCACTGACAGTGATCCAAGCTGGAAATCGAACTTGTGTCCCTGGAGCTGTGAGGCAGCAGTGCTAACCACTGTACCATCCATCTGGGAGCCAATGCAAATCAGCAAGAATTGATTAGTGGGTCTTGGCATAGGATAAAGAGCAAGGTTTTTGATGAACAGAAGTTTATGAAACATGGAAGCCAGCAGGCGGTCATTGGATTAATTGAGTCTGGAGGGCACAAAAGCATGGGAAAAGGTTGAAGCAGCAGATTGGGCAGGCCTGCACAAAACAAGACAATGTTGCTAGAGGGCGGCAGGCTGTCTTCATAAAGGGCAGGAATTAGTGCCAGAAGAGGACAACATTTGCAAACCTCAGCTTCCACTGTGACCATGAGGAGGATAAAATCAGAGGCAAGAGTCAAGATTCTATGGCAGATGCCAAAATAATTATTCAGTTCTATCTAACATTTAATTGGGTGGGGGGGGGGGGGGGGGGGGGGTTTGAATCTCCAGCCCCACTTGCCCAGGCACAAATTGTGGAATGGCTAGGGAATCTCGTGAAAGGGACCATTAGACGATCTTCACTAGGGAGAACTCATTTTGGATTCTGCCTATCCACCCCTGCACAGCAACATAGTAATTAAATCTTAATTTAAATATGCATTTGTGTTACAGCCAGATTCAAACACTGCTAATCTGGTTAGTGAATACCAGGGAGGAGCCTGAAGGCGGTAACTTTGACAACCCCAGAGTGGGATTTTGTTCAAATGTTTTTTGGTGGGGGAGGGGGGCTCCGATAGTGGCAATTCAAGTTGGTGGTGGTGAGGGGAGAGGGAGTGTCTTTATTGGCAAGTGGGGGTCTGGTACTTGCCAGCAAATAGGGAAGTCTATAGAGATATTTGGAGATGGGGCACTCTTTAAACAGGGTGTCCCGATCTCCCAGAAGCCAGGCTTGCCAGCGTCTATCAGTCTCGCACATCTCTTTCCTGGTGGGAATGTCCCCACCTCCAAATGAGTGGGGGCAGATTGTAATCTAGATCGCACTGATCCACCCAACAGGAATCGCAGCAGATTTCCTGCCGGGGACAATACTTTTGGGAGAACTGCACCTTACAAATCAGATGAGCAGTTTGGCAACAGAGGCAGTGGAGGATGTTGTGGAGAGGGAAACGTATCATCAATACACAAGTGGAAGTTCATCCAATGTTGGAAGATGATGTCATCAAGGAGCAGAGGCTGACAATTATTGGAGAATGAGATAATGGCTGAGGTACAAAAAAGTTTGCAAAGGTGGCCCACCTGTAGTTTAATGGGTGGGAGTCCACTAAGTTGTGCCAAAGAGAAGGAGCATTGCAGAAAAGAGGTCAACAGCAAAGATCAGAGGCGGAAGAGGGAAAATGCACCATGTTCATAAGAGAACTTGGCTTTAATCAGTGTGGATAACTGACTGGACAGATTCAGCATGGAACTGCAAAAAGAATTTGCAAAGATTGATAGACAACACATTCAAAGGCTGGGGAGGGAATAGCAGTTGGAGGAGATGGGGGCTGCAGTTTGAAGGACAAACTTTTTTTCTAAGATAGCAAGAGCCTTGAAGAGATAGAACCATTTACCGTATCAGCTGGCAAGGTGACCAAGAATGGAACTCAGGCAGCCAGTATTTCAATAGCATGGAATCAAAGGAGTAAGAACTAAGTCTTATAGATGAAATAAGCTTGTAGACCTAAATTCAAAAATGACTATATAATGAAACAATTCATTTGTTTCACAACAGTGAAACAAACAGTTGACTAACTGTTTGGTGGCACAACAGTTGATCAACATTATGCTTATCAAGATAGCGTTCTCTAAGAATACCTCAAAGCATAATACTTGTACTACATTCCCCAAGGCAGACTCACTTGTTAAAAACTGCTTCCCATTTCCTTATAAGCCTACGAACTGCATCAACTAGTGACTCATAGCATGAGAACCTGACTTGTTTTATGGACTCAACCAAAATACAAAGAAACACAGCATCTTAGAACAACTTGGCCCAGCTTTCATCACCAACTGGAAACACAGAACTGAACTCACTGATAAAACCAGTGAAATTTGAGATAGTTTGCAACAATTTTAGCTTCGGGAGTAATTGGATTGAGCTGGCCTCACCATCTCATTGGTGAGCAAGAGAAACAGTGATGGCAGAGTGTCACCAGTTACCCAGCCATAGACTCAGAGCCAAACAGAGCAGGGTATTTCAGCCCAGGGCAGAGGGACCACTGGATGAAAGGGGAATCAACAGCATAGGAAACAATGGTGCAATCCTAGCTGCACAGATAACATTTTCCTCACAACAAGCTCACAAATCATACGATCAGTAGAACAGCGGCAATTAAGTCAGGTACTAGAATGAAACATTTTGGACCCAATCCATTTTAAAATCTATTTATGGTGACATTTATGTAGCACGATTAAAGAAACAAATGTTGCCAAGGTGCCACAAAGGAGCGTTATAAAACAAAGTCTAGTAGAAGTCACTTAATAATAAGTCACGGCAAATGTTTACTTAAGGGATAGACATTAAGGAGCATCCTGAAAGAAGACATGCAGCAGGGGAATCCCAGAATCCTGGTGGTTAAAGGCCCAGCCACTGATGGTGGAAGGATAAAGCTGAGGATGCACAAGAGTGAAGCACTAGAAGAGATCAGATATCTAATCAAGGGCCAAAGACCTGGAGAATAAGGAATTAAAAGCAATCACATATCTAAGAGAGGGTGCAGGGTTTGAGAATAAAGAATAAGCGATCAGATATCTAAGAGGACTATAAGTCTTGAGAATAAGGAATTATGAGTGATCAGATAGCTAAGACAATGTGGGGCTTGAGAATAAAGAATAAGAGATCAGATATCTAAGAGAGGGCTGTAGGACTTGAGAATAAGTAATTATAAGAGGTCAGATATCTAAGACAGGGCTGTGGGATTTAAGGAGATTAGAGATGGGAAGGGGCGAGGCCATTAAGCATTTGAAAACAAGATTGTGCTGAACCAGCAACCATTGTTATGTGAATGGTTTATGGTGCGAGTAAGGACACAGTCAAATTTTGCCTGGCCGAGTTTATGGAGGATAAAATACAAGAGGCCATCCAGGATTGCACTGGACAGCTCAAAGCAATAGATAAATAAACATGAGAAATGTACTGTGTGCAAAATTGAGAGGGTAATCAACAATGAAGTACAAGATGATCTGACTTGGCTGGTGACAATCACAAGTGGAACAAGTGGTCACATCTTCTCTGGCCTGTTCTCGAGCAGTTGGGGATTGACCAGATTTGCCATGGGAGTCTGGAAATTTAATGCTCTGGTCAGTTAGTAGTTTGTGGTTGATGTTTGTTGTCAACCAGAAGTTGTGCCATTGAGAGATTGGGATTGCCATCACTTTGCAGGGTGTTAAGTGTGTGCCAGTCAAAGCCATGGAATTCGAGTATGTGGTGGATTTTGTTTGAGATCCTGCATAAGTAGGACCTCTTGGTGAACACCAGCAATGAACATTAGCATCCCTGAGGAAGCACTTGCCAACCCACTTTGCCTCCCTGAAACATCAGAAAGCTAATCATAAACTCAGTACCAGAGACATCAGGTAGATTAAACTGGGACCTTCACAGTTTAGTTAATTATAATTAAAAAAAAGCCCACCAATGTCTCTATCTTCTCAGAAGACTAAGTAAATTTGGCATGTCAGCTACGACTCTCACCATCTTCTACAGATGCACCATAGAAAGCATTCTTTCTGGTTGTATCACTGTTTGGTATGGCTCCTGCTCTGTCCAAGACCACAAGAAACTACAATGGGCCGTGAACAAAGCCCAGTCCATTGCGCACGCCAGTCTCGCATCCATTGATACTTTTAACATTTTCTGCTGCAGTTAGCATAATTAAGAACCCTATACACCCCAGACATACACTCTTCCACCTTCTTCCTTTGGGAAAAAGATAAAGTCTGAGTTCACGTACCAACTGACTCAAGAACAGCTTCTTCTCTATTGCCGTCAGACTTTTGAATGGACGTACCTCGCATTAAGTTGATCTTTCTCTACACCCTAGCTATAACTGTAAACCACATTCTGCACTCTCTCCTTTCCTTTCTATGTACGATATGTATGTATAGCACGCAAGAAACAATATTTTTCACTGTATGCTAATACATGTTATAATAATAAATCACATCAGTTTCGATAGTTCAGTTACTCACAAGCTAAACCATGAAACTAGCTATGAATGTCGTATTTAATATGGATTGAGCAGATGATTTCAATGTTACTGGGAACCTTTAGTAGGAGAGCAACAAATGTGCTTTAAATCAGTTTAAAATGTAAAACTAAAATCTTCAAAGGCATTGTATTTTAAACTTGAAAGCACTTCCAGCTCCTCATTATAGCTACTAATTAACAACAGGGATTGGAGAAGTTAGGCTTCTTACGTTGACCTAGTTAATTCAAAACCATGAGCACGCTGCACAGAGTAATATCTGAATCAACATTAGTCTGCATTTTGTCTGGCCTTACAGAAATGCCTTATCACATTGTTTATCATTACTCAGATTTTAATGACAACTGTTCAGGTAATGTTTGTTTCACTTAAGACACTGGCAGGATGCAATTATATTGATAGTCTCTTTGATAAGTGATTCTGGCAATTTAATTACTGTTTAAAACCCACAACCTTTCTTACTACAGATGCAAACAGAGGACTAATTGTGAATGAGTAATCTGTGATGCAAACATGCATTCAATGCTCACCCGCCACACAGAACAACTCGCATTGTAAACAGAATAGTTTCTCGTCAACATGCACTCTCAATAACAGCTGTTACATTGAAAAAAAAAGGAATTTTTAAAATCAAACCCTTTTGTCGTTACATTTGCAGCCAGTATGAGAATTTAGCTGCGCCAATGAGATACAGAACAAGTCTATGCTAGTGCTTTCTAAGGACAAACCACTTAGTCCCAACTCCTCCACAATTTAGCCATATCCCTGCAATTTTTTTCTCCACATTTTTAGCCATTTGTGTTTTCAAAGCTACTCCACAATTTAGCCATAGTCCTGCATGTTTTCTCTCCAAGCTTTTCTCAAGGTTACTTTACTATTCAGTCTTTATCCATCACTCATCAGGTGGTATATTCCAAATTCTAACTACTTGTTGCTTTGAAAAAAAACTGTAATCCTTTACCCTGGGAACCGTTCTGGTAAACTGCACTGTTAACACATGGTTCATTATCACATTTTGTTTAGCAATCTTACATTATATATTAAACTCAGGATGGATCACTTTTGCATCTATTTGAAGTCAACCTTTCAAAGTTCAGTGCGGTAAGGGGCCCATATATTGCAACCTGATCTGATGACCTGATCAACAATGCAAGCAATGCTGAAGAAACAGACCAGAAGTCAACAAAATGAAAAAGTGCGACAGTCTATTGAAACTGGATATTTGGTTTTATACTAAACTTGGCCAAATCAAAATTAACCGGTTTTGAAATCTGTCAATTAACAGGCCAGGTTACTATTGAATTCTTAAAAATGAAGTGCAATGTTCTTATTCTGTCCACCTCAACAACAGTAAGTCATCCCAACACCAAATTAAAGTCCAACAGGTTAATTTGGAATCATGAGCTTTTGGAGTTCTGCTCCATCAGCATCAGTGCTGGTACTCCAGCAAGGAAGTGTGAAAGAATGCAAGGTACTGTAGACATGCAATGAAATGTACTTCATTACTCCAGCCACCCAGCTAACCTGTGCTGCTAAATTAGCATCTGCTTCATCACTCATTCCAGTAATTCATTCTAAACTTCTACGTAACAACATGGAAGCCTGTCTGTCCTGCACCCTTGATATTCAATTTTCTGTCTACACCCCTTTATTCTAAAACCTTAACCACCGGAAACAATCTATTCTTTAGTTTGTCCTATCACTTGACAATTTTAAATGCCTCCATCAAAGAGTCTTCAATCTTCACTTATTAAAAATAACTACAACCCCAATTTTCCTAAATTTTTTTCCTATTTGTATTTCCTCAGACCACGCAACATATTAATTGAACCTTCTGGATTTTCAGAAGGCATTTGACAAAGTACCTCAAGAGGTTATTGCAGAAGGTCGGGGGACATGGAGTTGGGGGTAGGGTGTTAGCGTGGATAGAGGATTGGTTGTCAAATAGGAGGCAGAGAGTGGGGGTCAACGGGTGCTATTTGGATTGGCGGATGGTGACTAGTGGAGTGCCCCAGGGGTCAGTGCTGGGGCCTCAGCTTTTTACCATTTATATAGATGATCTGGAGGAGGGAACCGAGTGTAGGGTGTCGAAATTTGCTGATGACACCAAGATTGGTGGAACGGCAAATTGTGCGGAGGGTGTGGAGAGTCTGCAGAAGGATCTAGATAGGCTGGGCGAATGGGCCAGGAAATGGCAAATGGAATTTAATGTTGGCAAGTGTGAGGTGGTCCACTTTGGTAGGAATAATGGTAGGAAGGATTATTACTTACGTGGCGAAAAACTGCAGCAGGCGACGGTGCAGAGGGACCTCGGGGTCCTTGTGCACGAGTCGCAAAAACCCAGCTTGCAGGTGCAGCAGGTGGTCAGGAAGGCGAATGGGATGCTGGCCTTCATAGCGAGGGGGATTGAATATAAAAGTAGGGAGGTCTTGCTGCGGCTGTATAGGGCATTGGTGAGGCCGCAGCTGGAGTACTGTGTGCAGTTTTGGGCGCCACACCTGCGCAAAGATATTTTGGCCTTAGAGGGAGTGCAGAGGAGGTTTACTAGGCTGATACCGGAGTTGAACTATGAGGAGAGGCTGAATAAACTAGGCTTGTACTCGTTAGAGTTTAGAAGAATGAGGGGAGATCTCATTGAGATGTATGAGATGATGAATGGGATGGATAGGATAGAGGTGGAGAGACTCTTCCGGCTCAAAAAAGACAGTAGGACTAGGGGGCACAGCCTCAAGATAAAGGGGGGGCGGTTTAGAACGGAGTTGAGGAGGAACTTCTTCACTCAAAGGGTGGTGAATCTCTGGAATTCTCTGCCCGTTGAAGTGGTGGAGGCTGCCTCGCTAAATATTTTTAAGACGCGGGTTGATGGGTTTTTGATAAGAGAGGGGATTAAGGGTTATGGGGAGAGGGCGGGAAAGTGGAACTGAGCCACGACAGATCAGCCATGATCTTATTGAATGGCGGGGCAGGCTCGAAGGGCTAGATGGCCTACTCCTGCTCCTATTTCTTATGTTCTTATGAACCTTCATTGTACTACTGCAGTAATATTATAGAATCCCTACAATGCAGAAGAACGCCATTCAGTCCACTGAGTCTGCACCGATAACAATCCCACCCAGGCCCTATCCCCATAACCCTACACAATTGCCCGACACTAAGGTGCAATCCCATCCAGACCTATTCTCCGTAACCTCAAGTATTTACCCCACTAACCCCTCCCCAATCTACACATTTTGAGACACTAAGGCGCAATTTAGCATGATCAATCCACCTAACCTGCACATCTTTGGGTTGTGGGAGGAAACTGGAGGACCCAGAGGAAACCCAAGCAGACATGGGGAGAACATGCAAACTCCACACAGACGAAAAACTGCAGCAGGCGACGGTGCAGAGGGACCTCGGGGTCCTTGTGCATGAGTCGCAAAAACCCAGCTTGCAGGTGGTCAGGAAGGCTAATGGGATGCTGGCCTTCATAGCGAGGGGGATTGAATATAAAAGTAGGGAGGTCTTGCTGCGGCTGTATAGGGCATTGGTGAGGCCGCAACTGGAGTACAAAGAACAAAGAACAACCCAGCACGGGAAACAGGCCCTTCGGCCCAACGAGCCCGCGCTGCCTCATCACCCTACACCTATTCTACCCTGCGCGTCTACAAATGGAACCCCTAACTTAGCCAGATTCAGGGGAGAATAGTGTCAATTTGGTAAAACCAATCAGCCTAAGAGCACATCTTTGGGGTGTGGGAGGAAACTGGAGCGCCCGGAGGAAACCCACGCAACCACAGGGAGAACGCACAAACTCCCACAGACACAGGCCCAAATCCATGTATCTGCACAGCCAGCAGTGCTAGTCACCGAGCTGTTGCAGCGCCCGTCTACCGGTCCAGGATCAAGCACACACACCGACACGAAGTACTAGGCCACTCCCGGAACTTCCAAGAGCAGCCCACGCACGACCCACCGTGTGCATGCCCCTCATTTGACACGAGGTGGACCTCCACCTGCGGAATAAAAAGACAAAAACGTTAATCTTACAAGCCTGCTTTTCCGGTGTCTCCCGAGGTTCTAACCTTATTTAATAGCCCCTACCATAACCCTCCATCCTCGTTTCACTCATGTGTCTATCTAACTGAACCTTAAACGAGTCCAACGTTCCTGCCTCCACCACCCTACTCGGTAGCGCGTTCCACACCCCCACAACTCTCTGCGTAAAGAACCTTCCTCTCACTTCCAAATTATACCTCTCCCCCCTCACCCTTAAATCATGACCTCTCGTGTTTGTACCCAGTCTAGGGAGCAGTCTCTCACTATTAACTCTATCTATTCCCTTCAGTATCTTATATACCTCTATCATGTCCCCCCTCAATCTCCGTCTTTCCAAGGAGAATAGTCCCAGTTTCTCCAACCTTTCCTCGTAACCCAGCCCCTCCATGCCAGGCAACATCCTGGTAAACCTCCTCTGCACCCTTTCCAGAGACTCCACGTCCTTCCGGTAGTAAGGTGACCAGAACTGGACGCAGTACTCCAAATGCGGTCTAACCAACGTTCTATACAACTGAAGCATTAGACAGCAGCTTTTATACTCTATACCCCTTCCTATAAAGGCTAACATTCCATAAACCTTCCTAACAACCTTCTCCACTTGTGACGCAACCTTCATGGATTTGTGAACCTGCACTCTCAGGTCCCTCTGTATGTCTATACTCCTAATCTGTCTACCTTTTATCACATAGTGACATACTGTGTGCAGTTTTGGGTGCCGTACTTACGCAAGGATATTTTGGCCTTGGAGGGAGTGCAGAGGAGGTTTACTAGGCTGATGCTGGAGTTGAGGGGGTTGAGCTATGAGGAGAGGCTGAATAAACTAGGCTTGTACTCGTTAGAGTTTAGAAGAATGAGGGGAGATCTCATTGAGACATATAAGATGATGAATGGGATGGACAGGATAGAGGTGGAGAGACCCTTCCCGCTCAGAAAGGATAGTAGGACTAGGGGGCACAGCCTCAAGATAAAGGGGGGGCGGTTTAGGGCAGAGTTGAGGAGGAACTTCTTCACTCAAAGGGTGGTGAATCTCTGGAATTCTCTGCCCGTTGAAGTGGTGGAGGCTACCTCGCTAAATATTTTTAAGACGCAGGTTGATGGGTTTTTGATAAGAGAGGGGATTAAGGGTTATGGGGAGAGGGCAGGAATGTGGAACTGAGCCACGACAAATCAGCCATGATCTTATTGAATGGCGGGGCAGGCTCGAAGGGCTAGATGGCCTACTCCTGCTCCTATTTCTTATGTTCTTATGTTACCCAAGGCCAGAATCGAACTCTGATCCCCTCGCGCTGCACGACAGCAATGCTAACCACTATGCCACGGTAGGTTAGAGATATCCTATCTCTAATGTGGATCGCTACTGCGCATATTACCCCTAACTGTAATAGGCAGGTATTATAGTTTTTTAAAAAATCAACACCAACTTGAAATGGAGAAATGGTTACTATAGTAAGAACTTCAATAACCAAGTTCCAAAAAAGTGATCAGTAACCCGCACTGTACTTTCAACTGCAGAGTGGCATTCTGGTTGCTATGGTAACTGCATTCTTGCTGCACAAGTTATTAGAGTGAATTATTTTGGTGGAGTAAGGATATTTAATAACCCTTCAAAACCACTAGATAATTAAAGATGAGGAAAGCCATACAGCACATTTTAATCCATCTTATTTCTTAAACAGTTCAAGTGCTTTTGTTTCCATTACTCCAGAAGTTTTTGCCACACTTTGACAAATTTCCTGGGGATGAATGTCACAGGGCAGGAGGAGAAAGGAGGGGTTATGTCTTTCCCCATCCCACCTGAGTGGCTGAAAGGTTGGTCAGCAACAGACCCGCTTTAAAGCCAGTGCCCTGTAGCAATAATATACTGAGGATGGCCTTAATAAAGTGGGAATTCTTGTCCTCGACACAAAAGGTTCAGCCCTCAGGAACAGCTGGCAAGCTGACTGACTGGCAACTGAGCAGTCCCAGTAAAACCAGAGCAATGTAGCTGGGGTTACAAGATGTCCCAAGGAGGCTCCAAAGTACGCATGGGAATTTTGGTCCAGGAGGGATTGAGATCCTAGGCATGGATGAGGGGATTCCCCCCACAGATCAAGCCCCACTGAGATTCAAACTCAAGACCTCCTGCTTGCAAGTCAGTTGTTTTAACCTACTAAGCCATGGCCAACCACATAGAGAGGTTGTAGAAAGTATTAGTCCAGAATATCGCTTTTAGTTAAATTGTGCACATATAGTTGGGACACTTGTAGAAGTAACATTAGGAATTATAGCTGGGGTGGGAGATTTTCTAGCCCCCTTCCAGTGTACTTGAAGGTGGAGAGCACGTGTCTGTGTGGGTTACGTCCATGGGAGGAGATGGTCCAGTCTCCTCCCACAGTCCAAAGATATGTGGGTTAGGTGGATTGGCCATGCTAAATTGCCCTTTAGTGTCCCAAGACATGCAGGTTAGGGGAATTAGCAGAATAAATTCATGGGGTTACAGGGATAGGCCTGGCTAAGCTGCTCTGTCGGAGAGTTGCGCAGACTCAATGGGACAAATGGCCTCCTTCTGCACTGTAGGGATTCTATGAAATATGACCATCTTCAGTTACCTTCTTCCCCCTCTCCAAGTTGAACTGCTCAAGCCTATCCCATCTTTCTTCACAGATAAATCCTGACAGTAGGCATCAATCTCATGGTTTTCACTGTACTGCCTCAGCACTAAAATGTCTCTTGATTCTCAGTAACTACAATTGAATGCACCATGGTGAAGCCTAATCAGACTACTAAAAAGTTTGATCATGTCTTTTAACTTGTAATCTACTGTTTTGACAATGATATTCGAGTACAATTGCCTTCAGGGTTTGCTGCTCTTCCTTTTCTGGGCATGCTTATCATCAGGTCTACCAAGGATCTCGGGTCTCTTTCAGATTCAATCTTTTTTTCCATAAAAGATATGAAACTCATTGTCTGCTCCTCAAATTCCATGCTCAATGCAGAGGGTACATGGTCTACATGTTGCCCTGACCAGCTCAGCTACACGTTAAAGCTACATTGTGCTAAGATTGCTAATCTCTGCCAATGCAACACTGAGGCTGATGATCCAGTAAACTGATGAAAGATCAATGCATCAGCATCAGGTGGTTAAGACTGCTGCAGTATCAATCTCCATTCCCATCAACCCCAGTCAAATAACTTGCCAACACTAAAATAAAAAATGGCTTCTTGTCAGGAGGTATTCTGAAGTATGACATGACTGATGGCTCAGAATCACACACTTGTAGTTAATGAAAGAGAAAGAAAACCAACCACACCTCCTCACTTCATCAGGCAATCTTAAATGTGAGAATAGTTAATTCAGAGTTACTTTGTCACATTAACTGAAGCAAGGGAAATGCATTAATCTTAGTTGCACTCCTGGATAAATTGGGAAACATCACAGGCAGAAATACGCCTCAGGGAAGGATAATTAAGATAGCCTGTCTGAGCGCTCAATTATAATACGCAGATAAAATTTAGTTATTTACAACTATAACATGTCAACATCTGTTATCCCATACACTCAGCCCCAATCACTTTTTTCCATGCTTAGAGCAACGTACAGTAAACATGTGATGATTAACAAACCCTCAACTTGAAGTGACACTTCTGTTCAGTAACATGTGGCCTTCTGAGTATGCTCTGGATTTGCAATGCTTCAATATCATAACATGCCTCTCCAAGCAGAAGTACAAACCCAACCACTGCAACAGATAACCTCAAACCACCCTTTGTTTTTATAAGCATGTTAAAACTTACTGAGCAAGTTTATCCATTTTGTGTTCACCAAGTACCCTGGTCATTCCATTCTCAAATGGCTGAGTCGTGCAGTTATTAATAACTTTACTCTTCTTAGTTACAATGAATAATCAAATTTCCCCAATTGCTATGGCAGAAACCTTTGCTGCAGGTGCAATTACATGTAGCAATAAACATATGCAAAAGCCGACATCATTTTAGAAACATGGAAGATCGGAGCAGGAGGAGGCTATTTGGCACTTCGAGCCTGCTCCACCATTCATTGAGATCATGGCTGGTCATCCAACTCAGTAGTCAAATCCTGCTTTTTCCCAACCTTTGATCCCATTCATCCTAGTGCCACATCCAGCCGTCTCTTGGATAATTCAATGCTTTGGCATCAACTGGTAATGAACTCCACAAGCTCATCTCACTTTGGGTGAAGAAATATCTCATCTCCGTTCTAAATGGTCTACTCTGAATCCTCAGACTGCGACCACTAGTTCTGGATTCCCCCACCATCGGGGATATCCTCCCTGCATCTACCCTGTCGAGTCCTGTTAAAATTTTATAATGTTATTTAAATCACCTACTGGCACATAAAAACTTTTCACGCACACTAAGTCAACAACGCAAAAAGCAGTTTTCATTGCACGTAATAACTTGACATTTTCTCCTTTCTATCTATCCAAATAAAGTACGCCCACATATCACTCCACAGTTAGGTCAAGGGATCCTGACCACCAGACTCCAAATGCTTAAAAGCATTTATCCCCAAAATCCTGTGTTATTTCAGCAAGCTAGTTTTAATTTAAAATAGGTAGCTCCAAAAATATGGGGCAAGGAATCTCAAAACTGCATCACGTGTTCATATGCTAGTATACAATAGCAACATTTTATGCAAATTCTCAAAATCACAGCTTCCTTCTGCTATACCACATTAATATTATATATTAATATATATTATATTAATATAGTCCAACACCGACAGCGCCACATCATATCACATTAACTCAGCTCTTCTGCCCATGGCATGATAGATCATGATTGCAATATAAAGAGAAATGGGAATTATAAACCACATCCTACCACTCAGTTGCCCAGCCCATAGGGTCAACCCATGAACACAAAGTGTGGAAGTGAAATCTTCAAGATATATTTCTGGTAAAATCTATGACAAGCAGAAGTCAACCAAGTGGGTCAATCACAAGCTGCAAAAATTTAATTTACAATCTCTCACATGGGATGAAATTATTGGGAACATAATTTGACATTATCATAGATCTCAGAATTCCTACAGCGCAGGAGCCATTTGGTCCATTGAGCCTGCAGTGACTCTTATTGAGCATCTTACCCAGGCCCATCCTGGTCCTACCACCACAACCCCACATGTTTATCCACTAATCCCAATAACCTTCATTGTTTATATTGTCACAAGTAGGTTTATATTGACACTGCAATAAAATTACTGTGAAAATCTCCTAGTCACCACACTCTGGCACCTGTTTGGGTACACTGAGGGAGAATTTAGCATGGCCAATGCACCTAACCAGCATGTCTTTTGGGACATGGGATAAAACCATAGCATCTGGTGCAACCCTCGCAGACACTGGGAGAACATGCAGACTTTGTACAGTCAGTGACCCAAGCCAGGAATGGAACCCAGGACCTTGGCGTTGTGAGGCAGCAGTGCTAACCACTGTGCTACTATATTGCCCTATGTATCACTGGGCACTAAGAGGCAATTTAGCATGGCCAATCCACCAAACCTGCACATCTTTGGACTGTGGGAGGAAACCAAAGCTTCCTAAGGAAACCCACACAGACACAGGGAGAAGTGTGAAAAAAGAGTTCAGATGCCACAGATGCACCACATCCCTGTACCACTTCTTAAGTAAAGAATGAGGTTCTCGGAGTGATCCAAGACACTTCAAACACAATTAGCCCATTTCTGAATCACAGTCACTCATAACAAAACTGAGAAGCTACACACATGAAACGAAGGTGACCTGTCTCTGGGTTTCTTACAGGAAAGAATAGTGCTTTAAGGGCCTTTACAGAATCACCATGACAAGTGAGCAAGGGGCCTCTCCAACATCTCACCCATAAGAATGCACCTTGAACAATACTGCACTGAAATCAGTCAGCAGTGGAGCTTAAACGCAGTGCCACATTCCAGAGTAGATAAAACTGACTTTCTGGGAATTGCTAACAATGCACATCCACAAAGCTGCGGATCGAAAAAAAGGGGAGCACTTATTGGTGTTCAATGGAGCGTTAGCCTAATGTGGCAGCTCACAACTGGGCAACAGAACAGCAAGGAGAGGATAAATATAAAGAGAACAAGGAGGCAATAGGTCACTCCCATAGGACGAGAACAAAAAAATACTAAAAATACTGTTTGGTCAAAGCACAATGTGAACGTGGCAGCACATACAACTGATAACTAAATCAAAAGTAACATGAGGTTCAGAAACTTTCCTTTCTACTCTGAAGTTTACTTTGAAAAGGCCCTGAGAAGTCCTTGCCTTGTGTTAAAAGTTATGGACAAGTTCAGCCATTCCCCTTCTTCCCCAAACCACATCAAGAAATGGAGAGAGGACTTACTGACCACACACTAACACAAACTAAAATGCGTCAGCCGGAAGCTATCTAAACTGAGTAGCAATGCCAGAGGGAGAGGGAGGGCGTTTCTTTTTTGCACGGTGACCGGGATTTTTGCGAAGTATTTTTAAAATATCCCAGTCTCATAAGGAGAAGCCGCAGACCAAACAAAAGAATGCGCTCCCTTTCCGCCAGCAAGTTGTCACAGAGACAGGGGCAGGCGATCAGGGAAATGTCCTTCTGTCTTAAAGCAATCCACACACCCCACTCCCAAAGCCCCCAATCCACACACCCCACTCCCAAAGCCCCCAATCCACACACCCCACTCCCAAAGCCCCCAATCCACACACCCCACTCCCAAAGCCCCCAATCCACACACCCCACTCCCAAAGCCCCCAATCCACACACCCCACTCCCAAAGCCCCCAATCCACACACCCCACTCCCAAAGCCCCCAATCCACACACCCCACTCCCAAAGCCCCCAATCCACACACCCCACTCCCAAAGCCCCCAATCCACACACCCCACTCCCAAAGCCCCCAATCCACACACCCCACTCCCAAAGCCCCCAATCCACACACCCCACTCCCAAAGCCCCCAATCCACACACAATAATGTGACACAAGAGTTATGGGGAAGGAAAAAGCCCCCCAATGTTAATCACAAACCCACTCACCTCAACACTCCAGCCCAAGATGGAGAAAATGAAGAAAGCCCACGGGGCTTGGATTAAACGATGTTTAAAGCTTATTTATTAGTGTCATAAGTAGGTTTACATTAATACTGCAATGAAGTAACTGTGAATCTTTGCGGGTTACGTGTGGAACAAAGTTTAAATGGAAAAGAGTGAACAGGCTGTGAGACAGAGAGAGAGGGGAAAGCCAGGTCAGTTTAGCTCAGATACA
The DNA here is from genome assembly GCF_965287045.1 of Carcharhinus amblyrhynchos. NCBI lineage: Eukaryota > Metazoa > Chordata > Chondrichthyes > Carcharhiniformes > Carcharhinidae > Carcharhinus > Carcharhinus amblyrhynchos. The sequence goes on from NC_137336.1 coordinate 46,585,187, forward strand.
GTCTGCCTCCTCACCTTGTAGACCTTGCCGAAAGCGCCGTCGCCCAGCTCCCCGATCACTTGCCAGCTGTCCTCGGGATTGCAGTCCCGGCGGACGTGCTCGTACTGCTTGCATTTCTTCTTCTCGAAAGTGGAGAGTCTCAAAATCCTCTTGAAGTTGGCGAAAGCCATCCCGCAGCCCGGGGAGAGGAGAGGATGTCTGTATGTGGGGGAGACACGAGGAGCAAGAGGCTGCCGGAGGCTCAGTGTGTGTGTTGGCGAGAACAGGAAGCCGGCTCTGCGATACTCAGATCTCCCTCCTGGGGGGGGGGCCGCCTACATTCACTCCCTCCCTGACTCAGTCAGCCAACAACTCCCATCCTCCTCAAACCCCCCACACACAACTCTTCAACCGGAGCATAAACTCTGACAGCACTCATGAGTTTAATGAGTGATTCCGTCAACACCAATTCATCCCCAGCTCCATCCACCTGCCAGTTTCCGCAACTCTTTCTGTCACTTTAAATAACTTCACCCGCCCCGCCCATTGGTCCTGCTCCCTCCCCTCCCCCGCCCGCCGGTCCTTCCCCACGCCCTGCCCCCTCCCATTGGTCCCGCCCCACATCCTGCTCCCCTCCCATTGGTCCTGTCGCCACCCATTAGCCCCGCCCTACCTCTTACTCCCATCTCATTGGTTCCCCCACCTCCGGCTTCCTCCGCACTTGTCCCTCCCCCCCGCAGACCAAGAGTCAAGATATCCTGCTGGCTGCCTATTGGTCCGCTCTGACATCTATCACAAGCCCCTCCTTCTCCCCTGCATTCTATTGGTTCCCAGTCCTCACCTCCCAGCTTCAAGTTATCCTAGACCCAGGCAGCGGACCTGAGTGATCAGCCACCAGACTCAACTGCAATTAAAGGAACATACTGCCTCGAGTGGAAATCTGAAATAAAAACACGGACATGCTGGATAAACGCAGCAGCTCTGATAAGCATCTGTGGAGAGAGAAGCAGAGTTCATGTTTCAAATCCAAATGCTCCTTCTACAGAAATTGGGATTGGAGTAGATAGGTGTTCGATGGCGGGCATGGACACGATAAGCAGAAGGGTTTCTTTCCATGCTGCAAAACTCAACTGGTGGGATTTTCCAGCCTCGGTCACCCCAAGACTGGAAAATCCAACTCAAGGTCAACAGATCTCTGCATGGTCCATGTTCCACCCACTATGATTCCCATGATGGGTGGGACAGGAACATTCCTCCCTATGACTCTATAATTTCTCCACAATTGTCACATGTATTGCTGAAGAAAGACACATTCCATCAAAACTTTTATGTTTTGCACTCATCAGGACAGCTTGCAAGAAAGTAGACCTTGTTGATATGTTTTGTGAGCTGTCTTAATGAGTGAGAGATGCCTTTCTCAAGGAGTTGATCTTCCTTTGCTTGAAGCAAAGGCCCTAAATATCACAAATTTCAGGTTGTCATACACAGGGCCTCCAACCATTCTGTAGAGCTCAATAATAAAGGAGTCAACAGGTTCTCCTAGTTGCTGGCACATTTATTGGACCTAGCGTTTTCAAAGATTTTGTTACTTCTGAACTTAAAATGTATCAAATGATTTCAAAACTTCATCAGATTTTGCAGGGGATTCATTGATTCTTTGTCTTGCTGTTATATCATTGGCTATCAGGCACATCTACTGAATAAAGCAAGAGTGCTGATTTGTCCAGTTTCTGTCTCTTTTTTCTAGAGCTGAAGCAATTATGTATCGCAGAAATGTTTTTCTCCAATGTCCCCAATTTTGTGATTGATCTGAGTCTTGGATAATTCCAAATTGATCTGGAGGAGTGGATTTCTGAAGCATGGCTAAAATATTTAAATTATTGGTTCAGCTTGAGGAGGTTAGCAAAAATCCAAGATGTTGGCGCCATACATTTCTTACAAAGAATTTTGCTGCATGGCCGTTTTTGGTAGGCTCCTACAGTATTGACATTTGTGATCAGAGCGTTTAATTTCTTTTAACAATGGCTACCTGCATCACTGGTTATAGTCCTTCCCACTTTAGCGCAATGTTCTCGGGTCTTGGCAGCATCGAGCCCTAATTTTTCCTGGGTGTTAAAAGTTGCCTACTCAGTTGAGATTTTTTTCTATTTGGAATGAGCTCAGACGCCATGTGTTCAGAAGTCAACTTGGAAATAGGGTTTCTCGTACTGCAATTGAAACAGCAATTTCTGACCACTGTAGTATTTAGCTGTTTTCAGGAATTGTATTGTCCCAGAATTTTAAATTTTCAGCTCCTCAGTCTACTGACTCTGCACACTCTGGATATTGAAGCCGGAGTTCCATAGGATTCAATGGAATCTTCTGATACATTGAGGACTTTAATGCATGTCTTCAACTTTTAAGTCTTTCTTTGAAGCCACTCACTCAGGATTTACTTATGCGGCTTTGCTTCTTCAACTTTTCTTCAGGTCAGGATGCTTCTCGAACCTTCCGTTTTCCAGGATTTAAATTTTCCTCTCTATTCAGTGCGAAATTTTGAGTTGTTCATTCACTGCCAGTACATTGTAAAGTGATGGGTGTAGTTCAGTAGGTTTTAAAATTGATAGTCTTAAGTCATTCAACAGTAAGGAGTAATTAATTGCTAGAAACTATATAGAATCATAGAACCCTATATGCAGAAGGAGGCCAATGGGCCCATCATGTCTGCACTGACCACAATCCCATCCGGACTCTATCTCCATAATTCATGTCTTTACCCTACTAGTCCCCTGACACTAAGGGTCAACTTATCATGGCCAATCCACCTAACCTGCACATCTCTGGAATGTGGGAGGAAACCCATGCAGCTAGGGAAAGAACATGCAAACTCCACACAGACAGTGACCCAAGCTGGGAATCGAACCCGGATCCTTGGCGCTGTGAGGCAGCAGCGCTAACCACTGTGCCACTGTGCTGCCATATACATAGTTAAAGATCCCAGCTAGGAACTGTGTCCATACTTGCTTCCGCACATTGCTCTGTCCAATACTACACTAACCCCTCGGTGTCGGTCTTGTGTTCTTTTACATTACTGTGTGGGTGGCACTACTTGGTCCCACATTAACTCTTTATGTGCAGACCCTTATACTACAGTATCCAGTAATGAAAGATTAATGGCTAGGGCCAACTCAGGCCACATTGTGTGTTTCTTTCCTTTTCTTTCACCACTCTTTCTTTATTTGCTTTATGGAGTGAAGTAAATTTTGCTTGATGATGCTCCTGTGAATTGCGTCAGCAATAAACTGGGTGGTAGAGTGGTGCCCTGGTTAGCACTGTTGCCTCTCAGTGCCAGGGAGCCAGGTTCACCCTAGCCTTGGGTCATTGTCTGTGTGGAATTTGTACACTCAAATCAGTGCAAACTCAATGGGCCGAATGACTTCTTCCTGCACCATAGGAATTCTGAGAATGTTTGCTATATAAATTTAATCTAAATCCTAAACAGGGCTTTGTCACATTTGGGCTTGCCCTCTTTCTGATGGGACCTGTATGTGAGAGAGGGAGAGACGGCATAAGCTGCCTCCAACACAACTCTTTGATCCTTATTTCTCTGTGGCATGCATAGATCCTCATTAGACCACAAGCCAATCTCAACATCTCAGATGGATCTGTCCCACTCCACCCCTGCCAACCAGACTGTCCGTGCCTCAAAATCGGTCAGTTTTTATGGTGTGGCAGGCCCTTCCCAAGTCTCTCTCTCTCACCAATTATGCTTAACCTCTCCTGCACAAAGAGAGAACATGGTGTTGAGAGCAAGTGTGTTTGATATTTTGTAACCACATTTTCAGGCTTAGACATAACCAACTGGATTGAGTGCTGTCTGATTGATATACTGTAGATTGTCTAGAAAAGTTCTGAGCCAGCACCCTCCAGTAGTGAGCTCATGCTGATATGAGGATAAGGCTTGGACAGCTGGCATGTTATTAGTAATACTGCTGGTGCCCTCAATTCCTGTGACCAACCACAGCCACCCCGCCCTCCTCTCCCAGACAGTATCTGAGCTCACTGTATAGAAGGGTGAAGCATCCACAATGACATCTCCAACTGCAGAGTAGATGGACTGCAATGGGGCTATGAGACAACACTTTATCATGTTGCCACTGAAGTTCACATCACCAGTGGGGTGAGTATGAGCAGTTGAGGGTTCACTTACCCTGGCAGAGCAGATGAAACCATCCATGTCTCTTATAGAGACGTATAAGATAATGAAAGGGATGGATAAGGTAGAGGTAGAGAGATTCTTCCCGCTTAGAAAGGATAGCAGGACTAGAGGACACAGCCTCAAAATAAGGGGGGGGGGCAGTTTAGATCAGAGTTGAGGAGGAACTTCTTCACTCAAAGGGTGGTGAATCTCTGGAATTCTCTGCCCATTGAAGTGGTGGAGGCTACCTCACTAAATATATTTAAGTCACGGGTAGATAGGTTTTTGGTAGGCAAGGGAATTAAGGGTTATGGGGAAAAAGCGGGAAAGTGGAACTGATACACTTCAGATCAGCCATGATCTTATTGAATGGCGGGGCAGGCTCGAAGGGCTAGGTGGCCTACTCCTGCTCCTATTTCTTACGTTCTTATGTACGCAGGGCAGTTCTCTAGAACAGACCTGACTGCACTGCAGACTTGCTCCCACACCAGGTTAATCTCCATTCTTAGCGTCCCACTCCTATCCAGTGGATAGAAGACATCCTCCCAACCTCAACTGTTGAACAAGATGCAGGGAGGCATCGTTGAATTTGGGTGTCAGAGCTCCCTATTCTCTCCAGACCCTCTCCTCCCTCAACATTGAGCAGGTTGCTGTCTGGGCATCTTTCAAAAATGGCACTTGGACATGATGGCAGGTGATCCACCCAGATGTCCTACTGTGCAAAACATCAGGAAACCCTTCTAACTGAATAATTAATAAGATCGGGGGCGTGTGATACTGTGCAAATTCCCAGTGGCCTCCACAGTGGGAAATACTCCCCATTCATGCCACCACATGAGACTGAGTCCCAGAATGGAAAATTCTGTCCCTTCTATGCCCCAATGATTGCCTTCCTTATTCTCTACAGGATTTATTTTTTTCATGTTAATCTTCCTTTCTATCTTGTTCTAATGAACTTGTCATTTCATGCTAGCCCTGCCCCAAGCCTTGCCATTTTTCTCCTTCTTGACATGAATACCTGTCATTTTCAGGCAAAGATCACTCCCCAGTGGTTCTGTACTTTTGACTTCGGAACACATTCAATATCGGGAAGCTCTAATTTAACCGGTAAAATTGAGGCTAATTCTACATTTAAGTTCCTTAATGGGCTTCCCTACCTCTGCTGGATAGGTAGCTGTTAGATTTGGAAGCCCACCTCAAATAAAAATGGATGGAGCAGGGAACACATCGGGAAGCCAGGAAAGAGAAATGGTGGGGTGGCTCCCTGATATGTTCCCTCCTCCATGTGTTTTTATCAGCGGTGCCAGCTGAACCTTTCTCTTTCCTGGTTCCCTGCCTCCAAAGACATGGTAAGAAGTCTGACAACACCAGGTTTAAGTCCAACCGATTTATTTGATAGTACACTCACTAGCTTTCGAGGTTAACCTCTTCGTCAGGTGAATGGAGAGTTCTGGCCTCAGACAGAGCATATAAAGCACAGACAGTTTACAGATTACTGATTAGAATGCAAATCTTTACACCTAACCTGCTATTCAAGTCTTAAAGTGGCCGACAATCTGAGTGGAAGGAGCACTGATCACAGGTTAAAGAGATGTGTATTGTCTCCAGACAGTACAGTAAGTGAGGTTTTGCAAACCCCGGCAAGCCACGGGGGTCACAGATAGTGCAATATGAACGCAAGGTCCCTGTTGAGACCGTCCTCATGTGTGCGGAACTTGGCTATCAGTCTCTGCTCAGCGACTCTGCGCTGTCGTGTGTCATGAAGGCCGCCTTGGAGAATGCCAAAGACATGTCCACTGGCTTGGGAGATTGCAGACCACCAGAGGAGACATGCACGACTTTAAACCCTCCACCCTCTACCAGGGTGTGTGAACATTTACCTATTCAATGTGATGGTGGGGAACCTTAAGACCGGAAACTGATCGAGAGGGCCATCTTGAGGGGTCGTATACTAATAAGACAGGCATGAATGGTTAAAAAGATACCAAAACTTGGGACGAATTTTTTCAATAGCTTGCAAGCTATGCAAATCAATCATGCCTAAATTCCCAGTGAAATAAATCTTATCCTGTGGTTCTAGTGGCAGTAATATTCTGAAAGCAGCAATTGAATTAATACCCTTTCCTCTATTGTTTATCTATATGATCTGTTGATCTGCAAAATGATTTAAAGCTCTAATTTGAGATTCAAAATTTACAGAATCAGAATTTTTCCATCAATATGAGTAAAGCTCATTTTTTTCCCTTTGTTTTTCCATTTTTCTTCATAGCTCCAATTTTGCTTGCACGCAGTTACTGTTTGTTCTGTTTAATTCCCAGAATTCCCCTATTTCTTATTGCGTGCCCACTGGCTGCCACATTTAAGAACATAAGAACATAAGAAGTAGGAGCAGGAGTAGGCCATCTAGCCCTTCGAGCCTGCCCCTCCATTCAATAGGATCATGGCTGATCTGAAGTGGTTCAGTTCCACTTTCCTGCTTTCTCCCCATAACCCTTAATTCCCTTGCCTACCAAAAACCTATCTACCCATGACTTAAATATATTTAGCGAGGTAGCCCCCACCACTTCAACGGGCAGAGAATTCCAGAGATTCACCACCCTTTGAGTGAAGAAGTTCCTCCTCAACTCCGTTCTAAACTGCTCCCCCCCCACCCCGCCTTATCTTAAGGCTGTGCCCTCTAGTCCTGCTGTCCTTTCTGAGTGGGAAGAATCTCTCTACCTCTACCCTATCCATCCCCTTCATTATCTTATACGTCTCTATAAGATCCCCCCTCATCCTTCTAAACTCCAACGAGTACAGACCCAGTCTATTTAGTCTCTCTTCATAGTCCAACCCCCTCATCTCTGGTATCAGCCTAGTGAACCTCCTCTGCACTCCTCCAAGGCCAAAATATCCTTGCGCAAGTGCGGCGACCAAAACTGCACACAGTACTCCAGCTGCGGCCTCAACAGTGCCCTGTACAGTTGCAGCAAAACCTCCCTGCTTTTATATTCTATCCCCCTCGCTATAAAGGCCAGCATCCCATTCGTCTTCTTGATCACCTGCTGCACCTGCAGACTGGGTTTTTGCGACTCATGCACAAGGACCCCCAGGTTCCTCTGCACCGTAGCATGCTGCAGCCTTTCGCCCTTTAAATAGTAATCCCTCTTACTATTATTCCTGCCAAAGTGGATAACCTCACACTTGCTAACATTGTACTCCCTCTGCCAGGTCCGCGCCCACTCACTCAGCCTATCTAGATCCCTCTGCAGACTTTCCACACCCTCCGCACAATTTGCTTTTCCACTCATCTTCGTGTCATCAGCAAATTTCGACACCCAACACTCAGCCCCCTCCTCCAGATCATCTATGTAAATGGTAAATAGCTGAGGACCTAGCACCGATCCCTGTGGCACTCCACTAGTTACCAACCGCCAATCAGAATAGCACCCATTGATACCAACTCTCTGCCTCCTATTAGACAGCCAATCCTCTATCCACGCTAACACTTTACCCCCAACTCCATGCCCCCTAACCTTCTGAAGCAACCTTTTGTGCGGCACCTGATCAAATGTCTTCTGAAAATCGAGAAACACCACATCCACCGGTCCCCCTCTGTCTACCGCACTAGTCACATCCTCATAGAATTCCAATAAATTTGTCAAACACGACTTCCCCTTAACAAATCCGTGCTGCGTCTGCTCTATCAAACAATTCTTCTCTAGGCACCTCGCTATTTCTTCTTTGATGACGGATTCCAGCATTTTTCCAACAACAGACATTAAACTAACCAGCCTATAATTCCCTGCCTTTTGCCTGCTACCTTTTTTAAACGGCGGTGTAACATTAGCCGTTTTCCAATCTTCCGGCACTTCCCCGGAATCCAGCGAAGTTTGGTAAATAATCACTAAGGCATCTACTATCACCTCTGCCATTTCCTTCAGAACCCTGGGATGCATTCCATCTGGTCCTGGGGACTTGTCCACCATCAGTCCCGCTAGCCGATCAAGCACTACCTCTCTAGTGACAGTAATCGCATTCAGGCCCTCAACTCCTACCATCCTTCTATCTTTAATATCCGGCAAACTATTCGTGTCCTCCTCCACGAAGACCGAGGCAAAAAACTTATTTAAGGCCTCCGCCATTTCCTCATCTCCCACCACTAAATCCCCCCTCTCATCCTCTAAGGGTCCAACATTCACTGTAGCCAGCCTCCTCCTCTTTATATATTTGTAAAAACTCTTGCTGTCCTTTTTTATATTTAATGCTACTTTAGCTTCATAGTCTATCCTTCCTTTCTTTATCAACTTCTTAGTCATTCTTTGTTGATTTTTAAACCTCTCCCAATCTTCTACTCGCCCACTACTTTTAGCCACTCTAAACGCATCAGCTTTTAATTTAATACCGTCCTTTATTTCCTTCGATAACCACGGCTGATTATCCCTTCTCCTATGTTCCTTTTTTTACCATTGGAATAAATTTCTGCTGAGCACCGAAAAAGATCTCCTTAAGGATTCTCCACTGTTCCTCAGCAGTCCTACCGACAAATCTGTGCCCCCAATCTACATTTGCCAATTCCTCTCTCATCCTATCGTACTCCCCTCTGTTCAGAGGACACAGGTCCGGGACCCTACTTTCTCATCCTCCATCTGCATCAAAAACTCAACCATACAACGATAGCTCGTCCCAAGAGGATCCCTCACAACAAGATCCCTAATTCTACCTGCCTCATTACACAACACCAGATCTAAGATAGCTCTCTCCCTCATCAGTTCCGTCACACACTGTTCAAGGAAACTATCCTGACAGCATTCCAAGAACTCTTCCTCAAGCCCACCGCGTCCGACATGGGTCAACCAATCAGTATGTAGATTGAAATCCCCCATAATTATCGCCGCTCCATTTCTGCACGCATCATTTATTTGCTTGTTTATAGCCCGTCCCACCTCCAAGTTATTATTTGGGGGCCTATAGACCACATCCACCAGCGTCTTCCTCCCCTAGCTGTTCCTTATCTCCACCCACAACAATTCCACATTCTGCTCTTTGGAGCCTATATCTTCCCTTACTACCACCCTGATATTATCCTTAATCAGCAGAGCTACCCCACCCCCTTTTTCCACCCTTCTATCCTTCCTAAACACTTGATACCCCTGGACATTCAGCTCCCAGTCCCTGTCACCCTGCAACCACGTTTCTGTAATGGCCACCAGATCATATCCATTTGTGCTGATCTGCGCCACTAGCTCATTCACTTTTGCCTACATCACATTTGCCTACATCACAACAGTGCCGGCACTTTAAAAGTGCTCCATTAGTTGTACAATATATCGAGATGCCTCAGGGTCATGGGAGTGCTATAAATACAACTCTATTTCCTTGCTTCTTTCCTTTTGGTTTTCATGTTCACTTCTTCAGGTTTTATCACTCCAAAGTGCTAAAATAATTAAGTTGTGTGCACTTGGCAACAGTCTGGCCACTAACGTTCTCAAACAAAGCATGAAATCACAGATTCTTAAGAGCCTGCTTACTGGGAGGCCCATGGGAGTGGATGTTTGCAGAACTTCCTTCCCAGTTCCGTTTTCCTTTCATCGGCATTCTCCTTGAACGCAGCAACGTCTTTATACGCAGGAACATGATGTCTAAAATGACAGACCAAGCCCTCATCCCCCCACCCACCCGTCTTAGTCTGCGACTGATATTTTTTCCTGTCACAACTTGCTAATTCAGCTGCCTCAAGTTTTATCTGAGACTAGTTGTTTAGGCTCTTGTAGAAATTTTAAACTTCAAAGAGTACTGCTCATAATAAAAATAGGTGGTATGGAAAAGACTAAACAAAATGTGAATACAGGGTCATACATATGAATTTGTTGGGGAGGGATGAAGAGTCGGATACATTCTTGATGAACTAAGGGCAAAATTGGGTTTAAATGGCTCAATTACAAAAGTTTACAATACACATTCATGACAATAAATGACCATGAAAACAATTGGCTTAGTTTTTTCTGCAATGGTGAGACCAGCAACATACATTGTAAATATCCCTGTCTTGTCATTGTGAACTTACTCCACTTGCTGGATTTGTAATTTTAAATAGGCTACAGTAACCATAACTGTACAGTGTGTTATGGCAGCGTAATTACAGGAATAATGTACAATCAACTGGCTCACAAAACTGACAGGTGTTTTGAATTGCTGGTTTTGCTCTCCTTTTGAAAATAAACTTCTAGAAAAATGTCGACTTTATTTCATAGCCCTTCACTAAGATCGTATTTAGAAGAGTCACCACTTTCCGTAAATTATTGACTGATTAATCGTTTCAGTGCATGATGACTGTAATTCCAAGGTTAGATATTACTTCAAAGCTAACAAACTCCTCTTTTAAGCACACAGTTAATAAAGACAGAGGGCCCCAAGTTCATTCATGCTCCAAACAAATCAGTGATCACAACAGCAGCCCAAAAATCAAAACTAAATTCATCCTTAGGCCTCATCATCGTAATTTCAGTGAATTGTGGGAGCCAATAGCCTGACTAATTTCAACTGGTCCCATGTCCCACAGGTAAGTCTATGAGTTGGGGGTTTTTGAGGGGGATAACTGGAATGGGGACAAGGATGAGTTGGTTTGGCCTGCAATTGTTTTGCAGAGCCAGGTGGTACACTCCTATACAATTGAACTCCACAAAAAAGGATTTCTGAAGTTTTGAGACAATTATTTGAATGGCCTCCATCAGTCTCTTTAAGAATAAATTATAAACACTCAGCAGGTCAGACAGCATCTGAAGGGCTAGAGTGAGTAAATAGAATAGAGAAATTGAGATGGACAATGCCATGCCAGTTGTTCCCAATGAAAAGATCAAGAGAGGGTAAAAGGCCAGCAGGGACGGTGCAGTTGGAATGAGAATTTAAGGATGTTAGATTAGGTAGCTAAGAGCCAGAAATAATCAGAGTCAGAATTTGTGTTTTGACTTGTCTAACCAATGAAGTGTTTTGTTCTCAAATGGGTGCATGAGGCTCATTTCAATAAAGCAGTGACCTAAATATCCATGCAGATCAGGTCTAGGCTTCTGAAATCTACATTGGATATTGCTGTGCCCAAGGGGAACAGCAATATTGAATTTAGATCCATATAGAGCCAAGCATTCCAAAATTTTCTATGTTGAGATTTTCAGATCATGACTTGTGGAGCAGGTTTTGACAGGCTTTCCGGTGTTTGAAATACTCGTGGACCCACACACTAAGCCTTTATTGTCTTGAAAGGGCTATGAGTCAGGCTCATACAATGTTATTGGTTGAAGTAACATATTAATGATCAGGAAAGGGCACACCTCCACTCTGCATGTGTCTCTGTAATCTTTTAAGGAATGCACCAAAGATGCCAGAGGCAATCAAAGGCACTTTTAAAAACAACGTTCGTCAGACAATTAATGCTCCCATTATTACAACCGGTTTCGTCTCACTAGCTATAGTGAAAAGACGTATCATTTTACTGAGTACTTCTGAAAGACTTGTGTGTGTATATGCTCAGTGACTATTATACCCCTAGCTACTTTTGAAGACAGAAGTTAATCTTTTAACTCAATGTTATATGGAACTGCTGATCTTAGTTATGGTATGTCTGGGAAATATACTAATCATTCTCTTAACTGTTCTAACCAATGGGAACAATTAGAGCCAGCACCAAATTTGAAGGTTTTTTTCCTAACAATCTATCTGCTTATTGGGTTCTCTGTATGAAGGCAGGTTTAACCACAGTGACCTCCACCAACTAAAAGGCAGATCCCAAATCCACACCAGCCGGAACAGGGATCAAATCCCATGCTGTTAACATCAATCTCATCCATGCTAGTCCCACTTTTACATGCATACCTGGAGCTTTGGACCATGGTGGGTGAAGCTCCAATCACTTTCCAGGATCTCTCCCAATCACTATTGTTGGAAAGACTTACTAATTGATACTCAACCTGATAGGCCACATTATGAATGCACCTTCCTTGGCCATCAAGTCCTGGAGAGAGATGTGAACTCGGAGCTGCTGACTCAGAGGCAGGAATGCTACCCACTGTGCCACAAAACTTCCTGCTTTTGTATTCTATTCTTGCTCACAAACACACCTGCACGTAAAAATGCCAGATGACCACCTTGTTAACCGGTCCTGCCACCTTCGAGGAATTGAAGTCCAAACTTCCTCACTTCCTCAACCCTCTCAATGTCTTCTCATTTATTGAGTACGTTTCCATTTATTTGGGGAGGCAGTGGCATACTGATCACTGGATTAGTAATCCAGAGACCCAGGGCAATGCCCTGGGGCACAGGTTTGAATCCTATCCGGGCAGATGCTGAAATCTGAATTCTATAAAAATCTGGAATTAAAAGTCTAATGAAATCATTGTCATTTGTCAAATGCTGGCCCAGCTAATGATGCCTACATCCCATGAATGAATAAAACTCGCCCAATAAAGGAAAGCAATCCATTTGCTCTCTTGACCTCCTTGTCCATCTGACCTGCCACCTTTAGGGACCTGTGGACATGCACCCATCAATCCCTCTCAATATCTTCCCATTTATTGCATTTTCCCTTGCTTTGTTTGCTCTCCCCAAGCGCATTACCTCACACTCTTTCAGACTGAATTCCATTTACCACCTCTCTGCGAACACAGTCAAATGATTGATATCATTCTGGTGGCAACAGTTATCCTCTTTACTATCAACTACACAGCCAGTTTTTGTGTCATCTGTAAATTTCCCATTCATGTCACTCCCATTTAAATCTAAACCATTAATACATACAGGAAACAGCAAAGGACCCAACACTGAAAGTGGAACACCACTGGAAACCTTTCTGCATTCACAAAAACATCCATTGATCATTGTTCCCTTTGTTTCCTGTCACTGAACCGATTTTGGATCTAACCTGCCCAGACCTCCAATTCTCTGGTACCTCACATGTATCTAGTGAGGATCGAAAAAGGATTCTCAGAGCACCCATTATTTCCTCCCTGGCCTCCTTCTACAACCCGGAATACCATATCTCTGATCCTAGGGATTTATCCACCTTCAAGGATGCCAGTCCCTCCAATACTTCCTCCCTATGCTTATAGTATTGAATATTCCACACTCCTCCTCTTTAACTAGAATGTCTGCATCATTCCTCTCCTTAGTGAAGACAAAGCAAAGTATTCATTGAGAACTCCGCCCACATCTTCTACATTAACCCGCAAGATACTAGGTACAGTATCAGTCACTTTCCCATGTGATGGAGACATCACCAACATTTAATTATTTGTAGTATTTCCACTACCCAGTGATCAACCACATCGACACAAATGAGTTTGAATTTGGGATATTGTTCTAATCTCTATTGGGCTTTGCAAATGGACAGAAAGCTCTGAACATATTTTAACCATTCACACAGAAATAGGATGTTGACACAAAGGTCAAATAATAACTCTCTTCTGGAAATAGAATGAGAAATCTAGCAGCTGAAATGGCTATTAATATCTTACACATCTTTTTTGAATATCATTACAAATCTTCAAACAACTCCCTTTGTTATAATACAACCTCATGAATAAGATCAACATTTCTATACTAAAAGACATTTTTTAAAGTTTATTGAGAATTGGTACTGGTGTTCAGTTTACTGATGGCAAGTCTAAATGTTTGAAGGTAGAACCCAATAGAGGTAAATCTAAAAGGATATCCTTTCTTATTTTAGCAACTCAACAGATCTGCTGGTTTAAGGATGCTCTAAAGTTGTGGTTGAATTTGCACACACTTAGTCTCCCCACACCAAGGTGATTGTTAAACTCATACCAAGGCCATACCCAGAGGAAGTGAGGGAAAGTGATTGACGTCAAGCTAGCTTGCATGTTTCACATGACAAGACAAAAAAATAGGTGGCGCCAGAGTGAGGCGACTTCTTGCAAGCTGTCCCCAGCAAATCCTCTAATTCTAGATTTTACTCTTGTTCTATGCTCTTAAAACTAAACTTCACCTCATTTAAACTTTCTAATAATGTCCTCCCTTGCTGCCATCAGACTTTTGAATGGGCCGACTGTACATTAAGCTGATCTTTCTGCACACCCTATCTGTGACTACAACACTATATTCCTCACCCTCTCCTTTCCTTCTCCCCTATGTACTTTATGAGTGGTATTGTGCAAAAAACAAAACTTTTCACTGTATCCCAATGCATGTGACAATAATACATTAATTCAAATCTAAAAAATTGTTGTCAGCTTCAGTCATAGAATCTCTACAGTGCAGAATGAGTTTGGACCATCGAGTTTGCATCGACCACAATCCTACCCAGGCCTTATTTCTGCAACCCCATATATTTACCCTGCCAATCCCCTGACACTAGGGTCAATTTGGCATGGTCAATTAACCTAACCCGCATATCTTTGGACTGTAGGATGAAACTGGAGCACCTGGAGAAAACCCATGCAGACATGGGGAGAATGTGCAAACTCCACACAGACAGTGACCCGAGGATGGAATTGAACCCAGGTCCCTAGCGCTGTGAGGCAGTTGTGCTAATCACTGTGCTATCCTATTATTATTATTTGACGTGTCTGCATGTTGTTTTTTTCACAAAATAGTATTTTCTTTCTTGACACAGAAAGTATTGACCTGCTTATAGGGTGAAAGCAGATAAGTAATTTAAAGCAGTTCCTACAAGTCAGAGACCTACACGCCACCAAATGTCCTTTTTAATGTGACAATTCCAGTGTCATCATTCGACATTGTAAACAATAACATTTTGTCTAAATAGACTAAATTTCCATCACAAGCTCCCCTCATTTTGATTTTTATAGGGGAACCAAATGCGGTAATGAGAATGAGCAAAAATTCTCAGCTTCTTAGGCAACATCGGTAAACAAGGATACAGAGCCAATACTACCATCAATGACCTCACCCCCACTCCCCTGCCATCCTGCATGATTTGGCATGATAACTGTTTCCCAGTATTTCCAGCACTTTCTGTTTTTCTTTCAGATTTCGCGATAATCTCCTTTTGTACATTAATACAGAAGATGTTTATGATTTTACTTTACATAGCAAGGAGGAAAGTTTCCCTAATCTGTTAAATTTATTCAAACACCAAGTTAGTTAGAAAAATAATACTCCAAATACATGATGGGGACTAGTATTCCTGTGGTCTCTAACCATCTTGCCTGTGACTGGTGAACAGGGGATGGGTGACTGGTAACTGCTCCATCACATAGGGGGGGATTCTAAGCCTGTCTGGAATGTTGGCCCCAATTCTGCAACCAGGAGGGTGCCTTCAAGCACCTAAACCTGCCCCTGCCTCCTGTGGGAACTGGGAAAATCCCACTCTGCCTCTTTTAATGAACATCACTAGGCTCTTAATGAGAGGTTCTGGCTACCTGCTGCATATGTGTAGGTAGTTTGCTGTTCTACTCTATCCCACATTTGTGCATATGGCGCAGGGGCTATTTTAGCTCCCATTCCCCTATATTGCTGGCTCCTCAATGTTTAGCTCAACACAATGGTTATCTGAAGTATAACATGGATGCTTGCAGTATTGATAGTCAAAAATCTAGCTCAAGCACAAAATTGGAAATGGAGGTATGGAGCGTTTGAGAATGTAGTAGTATCATTGAAAACTGAGGAGAAGAGTCAGACCCTCAATTTGTTCCACCATTGTTAGATAATTGCTGATCAATGCCATAACTCGATCTAACTGCCTTGCTTCTGTAACTGTAAAAAATATATCAATCTCAGTTGTGAACAAGGACCCAGTTCGATTCCAGCCTGTGTGGAGTTTGCACATTCTCCCCCATGTCTGTGTAGGTTTCCTCCAGGTGCTTCAGTTTCCTCTCATAGCCCAAGGATGTGCAGGTTAGATAGACTGACCGTGCAAAGTTGAAGAACCTTTTAGGAACTTGGTGAAGCAAATGGAACAATAACAATTCTCTCAAACTAGTGAAAGAAAGTGCAAGAAATAGCTATCAACTGTTGGATAAAGCCAGTTAATTATATTGTTCATGTGAAGATTGATGATGTGGACATTAAACAGTTACTAACTACAAGTATCAAGGCATCAAGCTAAATGATGGGGGCAATTCTCCCAGCCCATTATGCTGCTAGAGTAATGCAATGCACCAGGAAATATCAGCGGAGGCCATTTAGCAGGCTCCCCGCTGGGCACCATAGTCTCCGCACGTCTCTGGAGGCCGGGTTTCCGATATTATCAGCTCCACAGTGATATCTGGTAAAATGGTGAAGTTATTATTTTAATGTCTTTAGTGGGCCTAGAACTGAAACCTCCGGGCATGCTGGCCTCTCCCACCAGGAATGTTTCACTCCAGCAGACTGTACAACAGCTCCCCATTAGCAGACCATACTGGAGTGAGAGGTCAGCCGTGGAGGCCCCCAGGAGGTCAGGGGTAAGGGTAGCTGTCCCGTGGGCATTGTGAGCTTGGCAGAGCCAATCTGATCCTTGGCACTGCCCAAGCGACAAAATGGCAATGCCTAAGGGGCACATTGGCATTGCCCACTAGGCAACAGGCAGTGCTAAAGGGTGAGACCATAGCAGGCAGGGCCTATTGTGAGCAGGGCCTATATTGGGATGGAGATATGTGGGAGTGGGGGGGGGTCCCTCCCTCTGCCCATAATCCTGTCTGCTGTATAGGAGTGGGACCCCCACACCCACACTGCAGTCAGGATTACGGACAGAGGGAGGGATTCGCCAGGGAGGGGTGGTTGGGCCTGCGGTGGCGGGGGGGGGGGGCGGGGCGCGATGGTGTCGGTCAGGGAAAACATGGCTGGCAGTGGTTGGGTGTGGGGCAACATCAGGAGATGTACGGGCAACCAGTGATCATTGGGCAGAGAGGATGGGCATATCAGAGGGACAGCGATGGGGATTGCTGGACTGGCCAGTGATCAGGAGGCTGGCAGTGCGGGGCAATTACGCATGCACCGATCTCTGCTCTGACAGTGGCCCACACAGTGCTATGCTACCGGCCTCTTCAGCGGGAATAGGCCGCGCCTCTGGATTTTCAGCATGAATCTCCATGAGGCGCTCTGCATGCAGAGTGTGGGAGATTCATTTTGAAAATCCAGCTAAAAAAAACGGGAGTTACTCCAGTTTTTATGTGAATTCGGCACTTCAAATTTTTTTGGGAGAATCCGGCTGAAATACTGAATTGGAGTGAACAGTGTACCAATGTGAGGCCCAAAGGGCATACCCAAAAATACTACCTCAGAAAATTTAAATCCTTTTGAGTAAATCCTACAATCATGAAACCTGTCTATATGGCTGTAGTTGAGAATGCTGTCTATCCATTTTGGACGTCTCACCTGGTACTGTTGTCTTGGAAAAGCAGATTCTTTAAATGTACAGAGATTATCATATCAGTTCAGTCATGATGTCATTGTATTGCGGAGCAGGTTCAATGGGCTGAATGGCCCATTCTGTTCCTCTATCATATTGTCTATTATTGAACCAAGCGGGAGGAGTATTTCATGAGCAGATCTTTCATGAGAAAATCAGCTTATGAAAAGTTTCAACTAAAGAACATCATGAACAATGGGACTCATGTCTTGTTTCAGTTGTTTGCGTTTAGGCAAACAACTCCAATTCCTCAGAAGTAGGGCAAGTTGGTGGACTCACATGTGCTGTTCTCTCTAAAAATGATTAGGTGTTTGATGTATGGATGAGGATATGCATTCAGGGTGGAATTCACTGGCAGTTTGTTTTAACGGGTTTACTTGGCAGCACAAGCTTTCAGAGGCTCCTTCTTCAGGTGAGTGAGTGAAGGAGGAGTCTGAGACTCTGAAAGCTTGTGCTGCCAAATACACCTACTAGACCTTAACCTGGTGTTGTGAGACTTCTTACTGTGCTTACCCCAGTCCAATGCCAGCATCTCCATATCATGTTTGTTTTAATGCATTGGAGCATTTTAATACATATTTTAAATAAAGGTTACTTTTTTTAGTGCTATCATATATGTAATTTTTTTAAACAAATGAGCAATTTATCCAAACTGAATTACTGTAGAGATAATAAAATGATTTGATTTGATTTATTATTGTCACATGTATAAGTATACAGTGAAAATATTGTTTCTTGCACGCTATACAGACAATGCATATCATTCATAGAGAAGGAAAGGAGAGAGTGCAGAATGTAGTGTGACAGTCATAGCTAGGGTATAGAGAAAGATCAATTTAGTGTGAGGTAAGTCCATTCAAAAGTCCGTCAGCAGCAGGGACAAAGCTGTTCTTCAGTTGGTTGGTACCTCAAACTTTTGTATCTTTTTCCCCAACAGTAGAAGGTGGAAGAGAGAATGTCCAGGGTGCGTGGGGTCCTTAATTATGCTGGCTGCTTTTCCCAGACATTGGGAAGTGCAGACAGAGTCAATGGATGGGAAGCTGAGTGAAGGACTGGTCTTCATTCATAACTCTTTGTAGTTGCTTGTGGTCTTGGGCAGAGCAAGAGCTGTTCCAAACTGTGATAAAACCAGAAAAAATGCTTTCTATGGTGCATCTGTAAAAGTTGGTGAGAGTCATTGAAGACATGCTAAATTCCCTTAATCTTCTGAGAAAGTAGAGGCATTGGTGGGCTTTCTTAACTATAGTGTCGGCATGGCAGGACAAGGACAAGTTGTTGGGGATCAAGGACTGAATTTGAGATAAGAGAAGAGGATGAAATTCTCTCATTTTGAGACTAAGTCCTGTGGCAAGACTGTGGAGTGTTTCCTACCGGAGGAATACACACCAAATCTTCCGGCCTTGACTTCATTAATTATACATCTCAGTGTATAATTCAGTGTTGCATTCGGTGGTGGGGCAGGCCTGGATGGGTGTAATCTGCCGTCACATCAAAAAGTCACCCGACAACACAAACCCACTATTGAAGAAAGAAGATGGACCACCTGAAAATGAAAATATATTTCCAGGAACATTTTGAGGTTGGGGATGGAACCCTCCAGGATTCTGAATCTGGAAGGTTCACCTGCAGATACTCCCCCAACCCTTGCTGTGATGTTCCAGGGTCGTGAGCTGCATCCATCCCAAACTCCAGAGGCAGCCTCAGGAATTATTCAGATGAGTCCCAACTGCATGTCATGATTTTCTAAAAATGTTTCAAGCTGGTCTGTTTCCTGCTGGCACCTCAGAGAATCGGGGATGGGGTGGGGGAAGGGGGGGAGGGGGGAGAGGTCAGGCCTCCCTCTGCATCCCATTAATGTGATGCAAATGAGGTTCATGCCAGCCTCTGGCGGGTTTTCCAACCTACCATGATGGGCTCCAGAAGAAGGTCCTGCTGTAAATTCATGGCAGCGTGAAATCAATTTCTGGGCTTCCTGCCATACTCTCTCCCCACGCCAACCATCAAACTTGCTAGCGGGACCTTGGGAGAACTCCACCCAGAATATCTGCAATTAAGCTTTTTCCCTAGACGATACACTAACATTTGAACAATGCTGGACGATGAACCGTCGTCTCCGGTTTCTATTACAGCTTTTGTTTGATTAGTGTGGAGACCAATGGAGAGGAATTCATGAGACACAGAATGAGGAGAGGCCAAGTAATTTAATGCTAAACGAGTCACGTGCATCAGATTGTTCATGTGGTGCTTTTTAGCATCGCAACACAAATATTCTGATGCACTTAAGCTGCTCCCTCTGTTTGGCAAGCAAGCATCGGAGTTGGCTGTTCTGCTGCCAAATTGAGACCCGTGCAAAAAAAAATCTGTCACTGATGCCATTGGTAAAAAACGATTCTTCAATTAAGAAACAGTCTCACATTGAATAAGATTCGAAAACTTACTTCTATGAAAGGGAAAGAAAAAATATCAAGAGACTTCTTCTTTCACCCACCATGCCATTCACTTTGTCTGGAACCTGGGCACAAATACACTTATTGTCTGAAAGAGCTATTCGTTTGGCTCATTGGATCTCTTGTGGAAGAATGTTTGAATGTCCTCATGGATGTTGTGTCAGGAACAATACTAAAATTCAATTGGCACTGCTTATAATTGGCTCCCCAATCAGTTTTTCCTCCCTAGCTTGGCACTTTAACACAGCTATGCTAATTTGAATAGCCTGAATTTAAATTAACTTCATTCACATGACAGCTGCTTGAGTTTTAGAGGTATGAATTGTGCTATCTGAATAAGCCAGAGAATTCAGTACAGTACAGTATAGGTATATGATCAGTGCTCCACCATTCTATGACAACATTAACACTCCATTTTAAAAAAATAAATTCTTGATACCCGATCTTGGCAACATTAGTAAATTAATGTTTGACAGATTTACAGCATTTCTCTGCCCACTTTTTCAGCATGAGTTAAAACATTGGATTTGTTCTGAAATATTCATTCTTGTCGTAAACCATAAACATAATACAAGCCAGTGCAAGCCTATTTTATATGGGATTTATTGGCAGCAAATACGTTTAGATATCTTGGCATTAGCATTTCTAACTGTTAATGCTGTTAATTTTCTTCTGACGCGGCTGGTGAATCATCCCCACTCTGTTCCATATTGTTCTCCAATTCCCTCTCAAACAAAATGCGTTCATCGTGGATGAACCATTTGGCATTCTGGTACTAACAGAAATGTAGTTTACAGGAAAAATTTTTTTTTTGCTCACTTAAAGTTCCCCATCTGGGTGCAAATTTCATAATTTCCCTGCCCAACACACTCAATGACATATCTTGACTTGGCCTCTATAACCTTTATCCTGACGTCTTCTCATCTGAGCATCTCATTTTCTTCCACCCCTCTCTGGACTGCCCTCAAACCCTACCCTAGCTCCCTCATTGAGTTCTCCTTTCCTTCATCCTTAGCCTTTTGCATCATACAACATCTCCAGTAATGTCAATTCATCTTTGAACACCCTCTAGCTCTGTCTCCATCAAATGTTCCTTTCTCCCAACTTCCTTGAATCCAAGTAAAATTCACACTCACTTTCTTAACTTGTCATCTCTCAATGATTCTGATTCCAAAGTCTCAATTACAAACAAGAAAATCTTCAACCACTTTTGGCTTCCTTTCTGCTCATGTCACCCTGTCTTCACACAACCTTGATCTGTCCACAGGGAGAAAAAGTACTTTTTACCCCTTCCATTCAAGCTACCTCACTTAATTTACTCCCAAATTTCAAGTCTTCTGATCTCCATCTATGACACCTTTGCTTCCAATTCAATATGTCCTTCCCTCTGTCTTAGATGCATTCAATCCTGCCAAATTATCAATTCCATTCCCAGATCCTACTGTTCCTGTCAGTATAATCCCAATCATTTTGGCCTCATGACTAAGAATGAAAACACAAGCGCACATTGTGCACAATTTCTTTTGTCACTTGTTGTCAAATGTGGTTTGATTATTTGAGCATTTTACTCTGCCTAGCCAAAACCTTACTATTTCAGGAGCATCAGTATGCTTAAATAATGTCCTTATTCTAAAATAATGTTTCTTATTCTAAATAATGTCCCAAATAACTTCGCAGTGTCACCTGATAGGAAAATGAGTCCTGAATAGAGATTAATTGAAAAGGTTAAAAAAGTATAATTGAGAAATAGTCTTTGAGTAGGTTTTGAAAGGTTGAGGGAGAAATAGAATCATAGAATCCCTACAGTGCAGAAGGAGACCATTTGCCCCATCGAGTCTGCACTGACTCTGACAGAACATCTTACTTAATTACTATTTTGCCTGCATTGCTGTCCTTTCCTTTTCAATAGTCCATAAACTCTATCTTGTCAGTACTCAGCTGACTGTACCCTTTGTATAGTGTCTCACTTAGCTAGTGCCTGTTCTTACTGGCCTACATTGGCCCCCTATCTTCCAACATATTAAATTATACAACTTCACATTCAAAAATCTTCATAGTCTTACTCTAGACCTATCTCTGGAACCTCCCCATCTTGGTAACCTGAAGAACATTCCCATCCTTTGGTCCTCTGATTTTGCTATGTTTTGCATCGTATGCACATTGGTGGCAGAGTCTTCAGCTGTTCTGTTCTAATTTCTGGAGATTTCTCAAAAAACTTTTCCATTTATCCAAAGATGTGCAGGTTACATTGATCGGCCATGCTAAATAGACCCTTAGTGTTCCAATATGTGTAGGGAGATTAGCGAGGTAAATACATGGGGTTATGGGGATAAGACCTAAGTAAGATGTTCTGTCAGAGAGTCAGTGCAGACTCGATGGGGCAAATGGTCTCCTTCTGCACTGTAGGGATTCTATGATTCTATTTCTCCCTCAACCTTTCAAAACCTACTCAAAGACTGTTTCTCAATTATACTTTTTTAACCTTTTCAATTAATCTCTATTCAGGACTCATTTTCCTATCAGGTGACACTGTGAAGTTATTTGGGACATTATTTAGAATAAGAAACATTATTTTAGAATAAGGACATTATTTAAACATATGATTTTGTTGTAAAGCTGCCTGTACTTTGTACCAACAATGACTCATGAACCCAGCCTCAGAAGAGTGAGCACTTTATCAGTTCTGTTTTAATCAGTCAGTTACTCTGACGATGTCCTTTGCTGATATTTCCTCAATATTAATTCATACCTCAACTGGATCTAGAGCAATATTATTGTTGCTTTTTCAGCAGCAAAAACAAAAGCTTCATTCTCTATGACACTACCCAGGCCCAACCACCTGCTATAGATGTTATGGAATCATACATTCTGTGATATTAAAAGCAATGCCACAGCTGAATTGACAAAGTAAGCAGGTTGTAGATTGCTGATCTGCATTGCAAAATCCAATTAAAATAGAATTGTAGAATTTAAGCAGGATTTCAGAGAATCCAAAGACTCTCATTGTGAAATGCAAGTATCTTCAGTGAATAGAATTACTTTCTGCAGCAAAAAGGGCTTCTCACTGAGTAAGAGAATATTGGTTTGTAATTCGAAACACAACACACGTCTGTTTTATGTCAAGAGTTTTGACATAACTCCTTTGTTCTGTCTAATTTCACCGGGTACAGGGACTTCCTGACAGTTCGTTCCACCAACTGAGTTTGGTGACAAACTTTGTTTAACCCTTCCGTATCCATTTGCTATGCAGTGTGATAACAATAAAAATGAACCCAAAGTGAGTACGATTCTGCTGTAAAATTCATGCAATAATTTCTCCTAATTTTGAACTGCGAGCATTTTTCTGCCACATATAAACCTCATACATCAGTAACTGAACAAATAGCCTCTTACAATAAAACAGCTTGTTCACAAACTTACAGCGCAAAAGAAAAATATGTACACTTAACAATGCTTGTATGAAAAAAATTGTACTGCGAATCTTGGAATTATTTCTTTCCCCAGGTTTAGGATGCAGTGTAGTTTGTGGGTAGAAGCATCCATTTTCTTCTCTTTATTCTTTCACAGAATCTCAGAATTGTTAGGGGACAAGTGGAGGCCATTTGGCCCATCATGTCTGCACCAGGTCTTTGAATGAGCATGGTGCTATTCTGCTGCCTTTTCCCTGTAAGCCTGCACATTGTTCCTGTTCAAGTTATCATCTGATGCCCCCCTCCCGAATGTCTCGATTCAACCTGCCTCTGTTACAATTCCAGGGAGTGAATTCCAAACCTGAACCACTTGCTGTGTGAAATGTTGGGCCCGATTCTCCCATTGCGACCCGCAAGGTTTCTGGTTGGGAGAATCACATTGTCAGCCTTTTTCCGGGATTTGCGCATGCGCTGAGAATGCATGCATGTCTCCCAGAGCCGGAGAACAGTTATAGTCCAGGCTATGCTTGAAACTGGCGGGAAGAGAGGTAAGTCATTTGAATTTTTTTTAGTGTAGTTTAAATATGTTTTGCATGTTATTATTGGGCACGGAAGTTGTCGGGACTGATAGAAACACCAACCCACCAGGAGTACTTCATTCAGGCGGGGTTTAGAGGAGCTCCCCACATTCAGAGAACTAGCAGAACATCCCACCAGAGTGAAGGGGGTCAATCGGGGCCCCCCAGAGAGTCGGGCAGCTAGAGGGGGTGGTGACACTGGGCATGGGCACCCTAGCAGTTCCAGCCTGAGCCCCTGGCACTGCACAAGGGGCAAATTACCCATGCCCAGGGGGCACCTTGACACTGCCCATCGGGCATCAGGCTGTGCCAAGGGGATGGGGCCTCTTGTGGGTGGGGCCTAGAGGTGATCGGTGGGGGTGGGGGGGGGTCCCGCTGCCACTCTGTACGGGGATCAGTCTGAGCTGGAGGGAGGCCAGCGATTGGGGTGCTTCGGTGTGGGGGGGAGTTGGTCGGGGTTGGCACAGGAAACAGGGTTTTTAATGATATTTCTGATTGTAACCTCTTCAGTGCACAGAGTGGGGAGATTTGAGTGAGAAGCTGAACTGAAAAAACAGTTGCGATCTAGAACAGTTTTCCCACCAATTCAGCACTTTTGGGAGAATCACCCCTGTTTTTCCTCGTGCCATACTTGTTTCTCTTGCAAATCACTTTAAATCCATAGTTTCTCATTCTCGATCTTTTTACAAACGGTTTCACCCTCTCTGCTCAATCCAGTCCCCCGATGATTTTGAAGACTTCTATGAAATCTCCTCTTAGCTTTCTCCTCTCCAAAGAGGATTGGTCCAACTTCTCCAATCTTTCTTCATAATTGAAGTTTCTCACTCCTGTAACCATGCTTAAAAGCCTCTTCTGCAGTCTGTCCTTCCTAAAGTGTGGAATCTAAAACTGTACACAATACTCCCATTTAGGTTTATCCAGTATCTTTCAAGGGGTGTGGTTACCACTGTCTAGGCCAGCATTTATTGCCCATTTCTAATTGTCCCTGAGAATGTGATGGTGGGCTGCAGGACGGCACAGTGGCACAGTGGTTAGCACTGCTGCTTTACAGCGCCAGGTATCCAGATTCGATTCCTGGCTTGGTTCACTGTCTGTGTGGAGTTTGTATGTTCTCCCCATGTCTGTGTGGGTTTCCTCTGGGTGCTCCGATTTCTGAAAGATGTGCTGGTGGTGCATTGACCCGAACAGACGCCAGAGTGAGGCGACTGGGGGAGTTTTACAGTAACTTCATTGGCGTGTTACTGTAAGCCTTACTTGTGACTAATAAATAAACTTTACTTCAACCATTGCAATCCATGTGGTGTAGGTACACCCACAATGCTGTTTAGAAGGGAATTATAGGATGTTGACTCAGCAACTGTGAAGAAATGGCAATATAGTTCCAAAGCAGGATGGCTTTGAGAGGAACTTGGAGGTGGTGATGTTCCCATACATGTGCTACACTTGTGCTTCGAGGTGGTGGAGTTCGCAGGTTTGGAAGCTGTTGTTGAGAAAACTTGGTGAGTTGCTGCAGTGCATCTTGTAGGTGGTACACACTGCTGCTACTATGGAGGGAATGAACCTTTAAGGTGGTGGTGGATGACAAGCCAATCGTGCTATGTCTCAGATGGTGTTCAGTTTCTTGAGTGTTTTTGGAGCTGCCTTCATCCGGGCAAGAGGGAATTATTCCATTACACTCCTGACTTGTGCCTTGTAGATGGTGAACGGGCTGTGGGGAGTTTGGAGATGAGTTACACACCACAGGATTCCTATCCTCTGACCTGTTCTAGTAGCCACAGTATTTATCTGGTGAGTCCAGTTCAGTTTCTTGTCAATAGTAATTCCCAAAATGTTGACAGTGGGGGGATTCAGTGATGGTAATGCCATTGAATGTCAAGGGGTGATAGTCAGATCTTCTCTTGATGAAGATGATCATTGCCTGGCATTTGTGTAACGCAGATGTTACTTGCTATTTATCAGCCCAAGCCTGAATATTGTACAGGACTTGCTGCATATGGACATGGACTGCTTCAGTATCTGAGGAGTTGCAAATGATGCATTGTGCAGTCATCAGCAAACATTCCCATTTCTGACTTGATAATGGAGAGAAGGTTATTGATGAAGCAACTGAAGATGTTTTGGTTTTGGACACTACCCTGAGGAACTCCTGCAGTAATGTCCTGGGAATAAGATGATTGACCTCCAACAACCACAACCATCTTCTTTTGTGCCAGGTATGATTCCAACCAGTGGAGAGTTTTTCCCCTGATTCCCAATGACTCCACTGTTCACAGTAGTTCACATCAGGTACAAATAGTAACAGTCCGCCTACTTAAGGTGAAATTAAATCTACTGCTTTAGATGAATCAAATTGTCCCGTTCATTCCTGAATTACATTGTCATTTGAACTAACAGTCCATGTCCAAAAATGTTTCGCAGTGATGTAAAAATGACAGTACAACTGCACCCTACAGTTTTGTGAGTTCACTATAAAAACAGCATATTTCAAGTTTGGGTCTTCTTGGACCCAGGTAATTGGGAAAAAGATTCTGCCCGGAATCACCCAGGATTGTTGACATTGTTAAGAAATCTCCCACCCAGCTTTTTGAAGTCCTGTAGCCCCCACTGAAACACTCCCAACTAATGACAGCCCCACCTTTTGATGGTGCACTTTCTGGTTGACCGCAAACATCACCAACTGCAACCTTTCCATGGAAGATAGGAACAACCCTCAGCTGCTTGAGGACAAGCCAAGGAAGATTTGGCCACTTGTTCCACAAGTGGAACTTGAGGAATAGCTCAAATTGTGACTGTGACCATCTAAGTCAGCCCATCGCCCACATACAGAACTTTTGCCCCGAGAGAACCATTCCTCGTGGACTCACAACCATTCATGCTGCATCAACTGCAGCTGTTGACTGGATTTTTAACCGCAACATTGAACTATATTCCAAACCACATGAGTAATATACCCAAAGAATGACTTTCAGTTTATTTGCTGAATAATATGCCCAAGCTTGTGTATAATTATGCTGCATAACATGAACTGTATTTGAGCTACAGTTCACGTTATTTACCCATAATGTTTTTTTTTATTTGTTGAGACTTTCTGCTTATTAAGTGGAAAAACATGTTTTCCAAGAGCTGTAAGCATTAAGTATTCCCAGGTCAGGGACACTTTAACCAGATGCAGAAACTTTCTTAGTATCTTTGACTGCATCAGTGTGATGCTTCCAGTTACAATTATTCTTCCAGCCATGGCAATTTCTCCCAGATTATGGACAGTGTGATTGAATCTTGTTTGAATTAGATTGAAATGGCCCAAATCTATTAATTTTGGATCTTCTTTCTTTCCTAGTGGTCAGTTTTAATGTTATAAGGCCATAAGATATAGGAGCAGAATTAGGCCACTCGGCCCATCGAGTCTGCTCCATCATTCAATTATGGCTGATACTTTTCTCATCTCCATTCTCCTACCTTTTTCCCATAACCCTGATCTCTTATTAATCAAGAACCTCTCTATCTCTGTCTTAAAGACACCCAGTGACCTGGCCTCCACAGCCTTCTGCAGCAAAGTGTTCCACAGATTCACCATTCTCTAGCTGAAGAAATTCCTCTTCACCTCTGTTTTAAAGGATTGTCCCTTTAGTCTGAGGTTGTGCCGTCGGATCTAGTTTTTCCTATGAGTGGAAATATCTGCTACATGTCCACGCTATCCAGGCCTCGCAGTATCCTGTAAGTTTCAATAAGATCCCCCGTCAACGTGTTAAATAAATGTTGATGGACTTTTGGCTGAAATGAAGCGTTAGATTGAGCCCAAGTCAGGGTGCAATGCCTCATTCTGTCAACTGGGATCTTGTTTGATCGAGCCCGAGATGGAATGCAATGTCTTGTCTTGCCAGCTTGAGTCAGGTTTGTTCCTCATGTGAGGAAAATGAATGAATTGGCTTTTTTGATTAGAAGTAAAGTAACAAAAGGTACCAATATGAAAAAAAACACTTGCAGTTCCAGTCACAGAAGAAAACTTTCACAGCTAAAAGGTAAGGGTACTTTCATCTCATTAGCCTGGACTGCAACAGTGTCCACGCTCCAGAGGTGAACAGGAATGCAGATCGATGCTGGAATGTTAAAGCATTACTTAGACGCAGTGATTGAAACTGCTCGTTCTGGATGGATGCATCTTCCTCATTCCTTGGACATTAACTTTCTATTCCACTTAGTTTCATTTCATTTTTATTTGTGTATGACATGATGCAGCTGACAGAGCATATACATTTATGTGACTGAGAACAAGTTACAGTCCTTGAAGCCAGTCTGCAGATAGTGCAACCACAAAAAAGGTGACATCCTCTCAAGCATATAGAGCGAAATGTTACCAGAAAATTGCAGTGTTGTTTCCGACAAGAAAACCGACATGTTTCTCTCCAGAGAAACTGATCGGTTTTCTCTCCATATCTTACGACACTCTGGCAAAAAGATCAAGGGGTGTGTTTCACGTCGTCACACGGCAGGGAGGGGCCTCAACACGCAAAACCCACTGCTCAGAGGTTTGAGCTCTATCTTCAAAGATCGTCCCTGATCAGAACCTGAGGAATCCTCTCCTCAAGTCCAGCACGGAGGTCTCAGGCACTCCCCTCTCCACATATGATCGGAGTTGACACTTCTCCACCTTCCCCCACCGATCATAAGCCCCTTCTACCCACTCCCTCTAATCATCATGTTTCACGCTTTCCTCCCCACCATCACAATCTGAGCCAACACCCATCTCCACCATCCACCCTCCCTGAAAGGCCTTTGCGGGAATCCCCTGCTCCTCTGTACACTCACGGCCAACACCACAAGTAAATGAATCCCACCCCCCCCTCCTCCTCATGAGGTTCCCACTGGGAATCGCCCCTTGGCACAGGCTGGCACAAGCATGGTACATTGGGGAGACCATGCAGATGCTACGACAATGGATGAATGAACACCACTCGACAATCACCAGGCAAAACTGTTCTTTTCCTGTTGGGGAACACTTCAGCAGTCCACAGGCATTCGGTCTCTGATCTTCGGGTGAATGTTCTCCAAGGCGGCCTTCACGACACACGTGAGCGCAGAGACTGACAGCCAAGTTCCGCACACTTGAGGACGGCCTCATCCTGGATCTTGGGTTCATGTCACACTATCTGTAACCCCCACAACTTGCCTGGACTTGCAAAATCTCACTAACTTTCCTGTCTGGAAACAATACACATCTTTTTAACCTGTGCTTAATGCTCTCTCCACTCACATTGTCTGTACCTTTAAGACTTGATTAGCTGTAAAGACTCACATTCCAATCATTATTCATGTAAATTGAGTTTGTGTCTTTATATACCCTGTTTGTGATCAGAACTCCCACCCATCTGACCAAGGAACAACCAGTTCTGAAAGCTAGTGGCATTTACTACAAATAAACCTGTTGGACTTTAACCTGGTGTTCTGAGACTTCTTACTGTGTTTACCCCAATCCAATGCTGGCATCTTCACATCATGACTGTCAGGTTGGCACAAGCATGGTGCCAATTTGGCAGTGCCAACCAGTGCCAAGGGCAATGCCAGGTGGGTATTGCCAGCTCACTGCCTTGTCATGGCCCCTCCCTTCTGGGGATTATACTTACTTTATGATCCTGCGGAGACCCCCTTGACAGATTCACATTGAGGTGAACCTGTTATAAGTGGCACCCGCTGAATACCCGGTAAGGGCGGACTCCCGGAAAGAATTCTTGCTAATGATATGTATGAAAACGAGCTTTCTGCAGTCCCGCAGCATGTTTCAAGCCATTTCACTGGCAATGGACCAGGAAGATCATAACTCGGAAAATTGCCTACTTGAATCACACTCTCCAGATTTTGAGAATGTGCTGCCATTTCTACAGACGGAGAGTGCAGGCTCAAACTCACCCCACTATCTCCGTAGAGAGGAGAAACAAAAGGGAAAAAATACAGTTCAAGGAAGGCTTCAGACCAATCAGAATCTCACCCGCCACAAACAGAAATATTATATTCACTCAGCAACCTGTTACGTTTCTCTTTACTTTATATGCATTCCTTCTAGTCTTCCAACCTCAAGTATCCTACCCAAACTTGACTGGGTCAAACCTCAGCTCTGAAGACCTCAACTATGTCCCATCCTAATCCATTGAGCCCATACTAAATTCTCAGTTGCGTGCAATTCCAACATAATATTTTAACCTAAATTTAGTATAAAAATATTTCAAAGAATTCCATATATATTTCACATAGTTCTTCCAAAACTATTTTGTTTCTCATAACTAACATTCCTGGAATTTTTCTTATTCAGTTGTCATTGGTTTCCTAGTCCCAGGGAAACTACACACGGTTTGAATTACATTAATTCCAGTCCTGATCATCCTTTGACCATTCAGAGATAACTTACCACCTTCAAAAAAATATTTTCCAGTTGTCCACGATCCTAGGGGCCAGATCACCCCAACCACCGGGCATGTTTTAAACTTTCTGTTTATCTTTCTGCGCTAATTATCCTGTTTAAAAGGTCAGACTTTCAATGCATTGTGTACAGCTAAGCCTCAAATTTAACATTGGGTATGTATTTGGCATATGCAGGTGAGGAGGGTGGGGTGGGGAGAGGTGGGCAGGCGTTTGTGGAGAGGTGAGAGGAAAGACCCACAATGAATCAAACATAATTCCCAATGCATTTTACTTCTGGACCCTATTTCACACAACACCGGTGTAAGTGGAAATGGGCTTTAAGGTGAAAGCCTGATGCTACCAAGTACCCAAGGTATGGTTCACGCTATGGAGCTAGATCTGTAAGAAGGTCTTAGGGAGCAGGATGCCTGGAGTATGGAAGCCCAGGGAACTCTCTAAGCCCGAGTTGTTCCACATGGTGACTAATGTCTTCTGCCTTAATCCTTTGTTTAACCAAAGATGACCCCAGAGGTCACATGACTATGATAAGACGGTGCACAAAGGCATCTCCAAACATCCCGCTGTTCCTTAAGCTCCATTTGTGGAGAAAGTGGTTTCATCTTCCCTGGCCTGTCCTCAAGTGGTTGATAGTTTTCCAGATTTTCTGTGGGAAGTTGAAACCTAGGACTTTACCACTCGGATCAGTTACCAGGTTGTTGTTGTTGTTCGTCCAGCGTTATCGATGAGGACCTCAACACCATTAGTCATTTTGAAGCTGGTTGCGGTGTGTCGGAAGATGACTGATCAGGCCGATTCGGGCACGGAATGTCCTGGCACATATTGGACAGACTTGTGTAGACACTGTAGTTGTTGCGCTGGTGGCTCTGGACTTGTGCAGCTCGCGCTTAAGTTGTACTTCAGCAATGCACCTTGCTTCGTCAGCTTGACAGCCCTTGTGGATGAGGCAGCGCCAGGTAGGGTAGTTTTGTGCCAGCGTTTTCCAGGTGGTCGTGTCAATGTCAAGCGACTTCAGGGAGGCTTTGAGTGTGTCTTTGAAACGTTTCTTCTGCCCTCCATGTGAGCGTCTTCCAGCAGAGAGTTCCCCAAAAAGGGGCTGCTTGGGTATGCACTCATCTGACATACGGATGACATGACCTACCCACCAGGTCTGCGCTCTCATCAGCAGTGTGAGGACTGATGGTAGACTTGCTCCAGAGAAAACTTCAGTGTCTGGTAATTTGTCTTGCCATCTGATGCGTAATATTCTGCAAAGACAAGTCATGTGGAAATGATTGAGCTGTCTTGCGTGCCTTCGATACACAGTCCACATTTCACAAGCATACAGGAGGATAGTGAGTACCACGGCGCTATAGACCTTCAGTTTTGTTGCTGGGCTGATTCCTCGACATTCCCATACAGAGGAGCACTGTCTACCAAAAGCAGAATTTGCCTTTGCTACTCTGCAGTTAACTTCTGTATCAATAGTCACTGCTTGGGAGACGGTGCTGCCAAGATAAGTGAACTGGTCCTGCAGTTTCTGCCCTTTGATTGTGATTATGGGTTCTGTGTACAGTGCATGAGAAGCAGGCTGGTGCATGACTTCTGTCTTTTTAATGTCGATGGTGAGTCCAAAGTTGTCACAAGCTGTGGAAAATTTATCCATACTGACTTGCATCTCTGGCTCTGAGCCAGCATACAGGGTGCATACCAGGTTGTAGTGAGTGATGATTGCAGTCAATCAAGAGGTGTATCATTGAGAGGTAGAACTGTTGTCAGTTTGCAGTATGTGCAGTGTGTTCCAATAACATGACAGGATTTTAAACGCCTCTTTTTTTTTGAGGTCCTGTGTCGATGAGAGATCTTTGTTAACTATCAGTCAGTGGTGTTCTCTGAGGAGGATGTTTTCCATTCGCTAGCAAGCTAATCTTAGGGTCAAAAGTTCAAGCCCTGCGCTGGGCAGTTGTGGTTTTCTGTTTTAGACTGACTGCACAGGTAATCTCCAACTCTGAATTCCTCAGCAGAGAAGGCGCAAATTGTTCAGTGAAAATGAGATTCAACAATACTTTCAGAAAATCTCAGTATGATTTCTGGCCTGTCTCTCCTTTCACAGTCTATCATTGCCAAGGAAACAATGGTGGATATTTTCAACAGCACATTTTGGGATCTGTAACTCTTTACATACAGTTGTGCCAGCATGTAAGGATTTCCCTTCTGTGTCAATTTAATGCGATTACAAAACCTTCATCAGAATATTAACATCATTTAAATACCAAGATTTGGGTGGGTGCCTAATGATCTCTTCCCCCATTGGGAACAGTGCCACCAGCTTTTTAAAAAATGCTATTCAAATTTTCAAAATGCCCAGGTGGCATTTGAATTGATATTATTTGGATCATTAGCGACTGGGTCACTAAACCAGGTATCTAACTGCGATTCGACTGCACCCAGGTTATCCGGATTGAAAACTGTTATCATTTCATCTGCTGATATTTTCTTGTTTTTGATTAAACCGCTGGTAACATTTATTGCATCAATATTCCAATTAATATTACATTTCTAAAAAAGTAACAATTTCTCAAAATTTTCACATCATGTAAGACAATGGGGACGGAGGGGAGAGGGATGACACCTTCTGTTTTCGCGGGAGTCAGGGTGCAGAAACAGCAGCGGTGCTGGAAAATCCCACGCACGTTCCAAAATGGTTTTACGCTGGTGGGATTTCCCTGACCAATTGTCCCCAGTTCCACCAATGATGTAGTTGAGATTACTATTTGCATAGATTTAAATATCATTATATCTGATAGCTCCACTCCCGCTAAGTATTCGTTGGATTGTCAGGGGGCCAGTAGCGGGGAGGGTGTTCTGTAGGGGAGGAGCAGTGGGGGGGAGGTTGTATGGGGAAATGGGGAGGGGGTGTTTCTGTTTTTATTTAAAAAGGGCACCCTGATCTTTTGAACTGCTAATTTGCTAGTGTGGCTGGCTCAATCAGAGACCATTCAGCCAGCATGATGTCTTGGGACCCACATTTTCTTTTACGATCAGCCCTAAAATATGGCAGAAGAAACTTCCCTTGATGCCAATGGCTTGCATCCTGTTTTTCACACCCTCTGTGACCCTGCAGAAAAATCAGAAAGATTCCACCTAATGTATGTCATTTGTATGATTACTAAAAATTAGAATGGACTGTGAAAGTCAAAGTTACAATATATGACTAGTGAGTTATGAATAGGAAAATGTTGTTTGTGCATGACGTTCATGCATAAGCGTTAAGGAATCATAGCGTCACAGAATTGTTATGACATGGAAGGTCATTTGGCCCATCCTGTTTGCACCAGTTCTCCAAACAAACTTCACATTCCCCTGTCATTTCCCGTACCCCTCCACATTGTGTCCATTTGAGTAATTAGCTATGCCATCTCAGATGCCTTGATTGAACCTGTCTCCACCACACTTCCAGGCAGTACATTCTGGACCTGAATCATTTGTTGTGTGAAAAAGCTTTATCTCACATCACATTTGCTTATTTTGTAAATCACTTCAATCTGTGCTCTGTCATTCATGATCCTTTCATGAGTGGGAAAAGTTTCTCCTTATGATTTTGAACATTTCTAACAAATCTCCTCTTAGCCTACTTCTCTCCAAGGAGAACAATTCCTCACCTATCCCTAATCTATCCTCATAACTGAAATTTCTCATCCTTGAAACCATTCCTATAAACCTCTTCTGCACTCTCTAATGCTCACATCCTTTCTATAGTGTGGCACATGGAACTATACACAATACTCTAACTGAGGTCTAATGTGTGTCTTGTGTAAGTTCAGTGTAACCTCCTTGCTCTTATACTCTATTCCCCCATTAATAAAGCCCAGAACACTAGGCTTTATTAACTGATCTCTTCACCTGTCCTGCCACCTTGAATAATTTATGCACGCATACACCCAGGCCCTTCTGCCCCTGTATCTTGCTAAGAATTTTATCCCTTATTTTACCTTGTCTCCCCATGTTCTTCCTAACAAAATGCATCACCTCACTTATCTGCCTACCCCACCAACTTGTCTATGTCCTATTTAAGTTCTACACTGTCCTCTTCATAGTCTACAATACTTCCAAGTTTTGTGTCATCCACAAGCTTTGAAATTGCCCCCTGCATACCAAGATCTAGATCATTAATGCATAACAAGAAGTGGAAGAATTCCATACTGACCTCTGGGGAACACCACTACAAACCTTGCTCCGGCCTGAAAAATATTCCTTAACTATTACTCTCTGCTTCCTATTATTCAGCCAATTTTGTATCCATGTTTCTAGTGTCCTTTTATTACATGGAATATAACTTTCCTCAAAAGTCTGTTGTGTGGCATTGTATCCAGTGGCTTCTGAAAGTCCATGTACACCACATCAACAGCATTACCTTCATTGACCCTTTCTGTTACCTCCTCAAAAAACTCCAGCAAACTGGTTAAACACAGTTTTCCCTTTAGAAATCCATGGAGTCTCTTCCTAATCAACCCATATTTTTCCATGTGACTACTAATTCTATCCCAAATAATTGTTTCTGAAGTTTGCCTTCAGAGAAAGTAATCACATGTAAATCAAAGTAATTGTGCACGTATGTGACGTTAAACTGGTTGACATGTAATTACTGGGGCTATCCTTACAACCTCCTTTGAACGAAGCTACAACATTTGCAATTCTCCAGTCCTCTGGCACCACCCCCCCCCCCCCCCCCCCCCCCCACCCTCTGTACCCCACTCCAAATCTAGAGAAGACTGGAAGATTATGGCCAGCACCCTTGCAATTTCTATTCTCAGTTCCTTCAATATCCCTGGATGCATCTCATCTGGTCCCAGTGCCTTGTCAGTTTCCAGAACCGATAGTCTATTCAACACTTCCTCCCTACCAACTTTGAACTCCTCTAAGGACTGAGTTTTCTCATCTGTTACCATATCCTGGGTAGTAGCTATGTTCTTGGTAAGGATAGGTGAAAAGCATTCATTTACTACATCAGCCATGTCCCCAACCTCCAGGTATAAATTCCTTTTTAGATCCCTAATTGGCTCTACTCCTCCTTTCACCATCCTTTTGCTATTTATATGCCCATAGAAGATTTTGGAATTCACCTATATATTGGCTTCCAAACTTTTTTCATAATCCCTCTTTGCTTCTCAAATGAACTTTTTCACCTTCACTCTGAAACTTCTGTATTCCTCTTGCTTCTCAACTGTACTTTCCATCTCACACCTGTTATTTACTTTTTCTTCCTTATCTTAATTTTTATCTCTTTTATCCATGGAGCCCTGGATTTGTTTGCCCTACCTTTCCCTTTTAATGGAACGTAATTTGACTGTGTCGGAACCATTTCTGTTTTGAAGGTAGGCTATTGTTCAGCTACAGTTTTTCCCACCAACTTTTCGCTTCAGTCTAACCAGCCCAGTTCTGTTCTTGCCCCATTGAAGTTAGCTGTCCCCAGTTTTACATTGGATTGGCCATTTTCTTTTTCTATCAATTTTCTATCGTTATGATACAATGATCACTGTCTCCTAAATGTCCTCCTACTGACAATTGATCTACCTGACCCAGTCCATTTCCAAGAACAAAGTCCAAAAGTGCATGGATCCTTTGTTGTTAACTGGAAACATACTATTATAGAAAAAAATCCTAAGCACAATCTAGAAATCTTTTCCCCTTTATGCCCTTTATGCTGCCACTGTCCCAGCCTACACTCAAGTAAGTGAAGTCCCCCATTATAATTACTCTATAATGTTTGCATCTCTCTGTAAGGTCCATGCAAATTTGCTCTTCTAGGTCCTTCTTACTAGTCTGTGATCTATAGATGACTCCAAGCAACACTTTTTGTTCCTTACCTCGAGGCAAATTGATTCTGTTCTTGAATGCTCTGGGACATCATCTTTCTCCAGCATTGTAACGCTCTCCTTAACCAATACCATCACCCCATCCCCTTTCCTTCCTTTCCCATCTTTCCTGAACATTTTGTACCCAAGAATATTTAATCCCCAGTCTTGTCCTTCCTTGAGCCATGTTTTTGTTATGACCACAGTATCATATTTCCACAATGCAATACATGCTTGTAATGCCCCAATCTTATTTACTTTATTTATTACATTCATATACGTGCACAATTACTTTGATTTAGACGTGATTACTTTCTCCTTTACTCTGACATCACTTAATATCTTATTATTCTGCATACTAGTGCTTGCTGTCCCTCCCAGTATTTTGTGCATCCTGGTATTTATTTTAAAGGTTGTTATCTTTTCTATATGGGTCTAAAACACAGTGAACATTAAATGCATACATACGGTACTTGACTCTCAGCGACAAATTGCAATATGCATATACAGCATGTACACTTAGAAATTGCAAGAATTTTGTTACTATATAGATATAAAGGGAATTTCATTTTCATGATGTGCTGCATTGCCTTCTCATTGAAAAGAAAATGGAGCCCAACTAGCTGTAGGATGAAGTAAATCTGACCGTTGTTATTCAAAAATAAGCTTCAGTTCCAAGAAACCATAAAAATGGGAACAACGATTGGTGTTCCCTTGCAAATGGATAATCACATTTTTCAATTTTAAAAGCTTGTTTCATTGAATGAAGTCAATGCGAGAAAAGCATTTTCATCTTGAGTCTTCGCCTTGAACTGCTGTAGTCTACATACATTGGTGTTAGGCGGGGAATTCCATTGTTTTGATTCAGTGTTGTAGAATGATATATATCCAAGTCAGGGTGATTTGATTTGATTTATTATTGTCACATGTATTAGTATACAATGAAAAATATTGTTTCTTGTGTGCTATACAGACAGAGCATACTGTTCAAAGAGAAGGAAATGAGAGAGTGCAGAATGTAGTGTTACAGTCATAGCTAGAAAAAGATCGGTTTAATGCGAAGTAGGTCCATTCAAAAGTCTGATGCAGCAGGGAAGAAGCTGTTCTTGAGTCATTGGTATGTGATCTCTCAGACTTTTGTATCTTTTTCCTGACAGAAGAAGGTGGAAGAGAGAATGTCCGGGGTGCATAGGATCCTTAATTATGCTGGCTGCTTTGCCAAGGCAGCGGGAAGTGTAGACAGAATCAATAGATGGGAGGCAAGTTTGCATGATGGATTGGGCTACATTCACAACCTTTTGTACTTTCTTGTGGTCTTGGGCAGAGCAGGAGCCATACCAAGCTGTGATACAACCAGAAAGAATGCTTTCTATGGTGCATCTATAAAAATTAGTGAGAGTTGTAACTGACATGCCAAATTTCCTTAGTTTTCTGAGAAAGTAGAGGTG
The DNA here is from genome assembly GCF_965287045.1 of Carcharhinus amblyrhynchos. Taxonomy (NCBI): domain Eukaryota; kingdom Metazoa; phylum Chordata; class Chondrichthyes; order Carcharhiniformes; family Carcharhinidae; genus Carcharhinus; species Carcharhinus amblyrhynchos. Next base: position 46,622,813 of record NC_137336.1, read on the forward strand.
TTGATGGGCTTGCTTAACTATAACATCAGCATGGAGGGACTAGGACAGGTTGCTGGTGATCTGGACACCTAAAAACTTGAAGCTCTTGACCCTTTCCACTTCATCCCTGCTGATGTAGACAGGGGACATGTTCTCCATTATGCTTCCAGAAGTTGATCACAATCTCCTTTGTTTTGTTGACATTGAGGGAGAGATTATTGTTGCCGCACCAGTTCACCAGATTCTCTATCTCATTCCTGTACTCAGTCTAGTCACGGTTTAAAATCCAACCCACTACAGTGATGTCATCAACAAACTTGAAAATCGTGTTGGAGTGGAATTTGGCCACACAGTCATAGGTGTAGTGGGCTGAGAACACAGCCTTGTGGGGCACTAGTGTTGAGGGTGATCATGGAGCAGATGTTGCTGCTTAACCTGACTTCATTAGTAAATGTGGAAAAGACTGATTGTGATCTGTGAGTTAGGAAATTCAGGATCATGTCGCAGAGAGATGAGCCAAAGTCCTAGCCACGGAGCTTGGAGATGAATTTCATAGGAACAATGGAGTTGAAGGCTGAGCTGTACTCAATAAATAGGAGTTGACATAGATGTCTTTGTTATTTAGATGTTCCGGGGTTGAGTGCAGGGCCAGGGAGATGGTGTCTGCTGTGGATCTGTTGTGGCAGTAGGCAAACTGTAGAGGATCCAGGCAGTCCAGGAAGCTGGAATTAATTCGTGCCATGGCTAATCTTTCAAAGCATTTCATAATGATAGATGTCAGAGCCACCAGAGGCTGATAGTCATTAAGGCACGCTGCTTGGTTGTTCTTAGGTACCGGGATGATGATCGTCTTGAAGCAGACAGGGACCTCAGATTGTTGTAAAGAGAGGTTGAAGATGTCTGTGAATACCTCCGCCAGCTGATCCGCATGGGATCTGAATGTATGTCTGGGTACCCCACCCGGGCCAGTAGCTTTCCATGGGTTGACCTTCGAGAAAGTTACTCTGACATCTGCAGTGGTGACCCCAGATACAGGTTCATCTAGGGATTCTATGATGGAGGGAATGCTCTTGCTGACCTCGTGTTCAAAACGGGCATAGAATGCATTAAGTTCATCGGGGTTGGGAGGGGAGGTGGCGGAGGGAGTGGTGGGGGGTGTGACAGAGCCAGCAATTTTACGTGCCTTCGTCTTGTAGCTTGTTATGTCTTGCAGATCTTGCCATTGTCAGTGAGGGTCAGTGTGGCTAGTCTGGGGCTCCAGCTTGGTCCAGTACTGTCTTTTGGCATCTTTGATGGATTTCCTTAGATCGTATCTGGCTTTCTTGTATAGGTCAGGGTCGCCTGACTTGCACGCCTCAGACCTGGACTTCTACAAGCAGTGGATATTCTTGTTCATCCATGGTTTCCAGTGGGGGAACACACAGATTTGCTTCTTTGGCACACAGTCTTCTACACACTTACTAATGGAGTCAGTACTGTAGTGGCGTACTCATTCAGGCAGATCGCAGATTTTTTAAATACTGACCAATCCACTGACTCCAAGCAGTCTGTAGGGGATTACCTGATTCCACAGACCAACATTGCACGGCTTTCTTTGATAGATTCTCCCGCTTCAGTTTTTGCTTGTAAGCCAGGAGCAGGAGCACATCCTTGTGGTCTGATTTGCCAAAGTATGGGCGGGCGATAGAGCGGAAGGCATGTTTGATATTTATGTAGCAATGGTCTAGGATGTTTGGGCCTCTGGTGGTAACTTGGTAGCACGCTCTTGAGCTTGGCCTGATTGAAGTCCCCGGCCATGATGAACGAGGCCTTGGATTTTTCATCTCAAGGCTGCTCGTCGTGGTGTATATTTTATCCAGCACGATTTTCATGTCCGCATGGAGTGGGATGTAAACTACCATCAGAATAACAGAGGTGAACTCTTGCAGAAGGTAGTAGAGGTGGCATTTTAGCGTCAAGTATTCTAGGTTTTGGGGAGCAGAAACTTGCCAATGTTGCTACATCTAGGCACCAAGAGATGTTGATTAGGAAGCAGACCCCACCTCGCCAGCCTTGTCTGAGACTGTTGTACAGTCCATTCGATGGATTGAGAAGCCCTTTGGTTGTAGGGTTGTAGGCTCTATGTTTTGGAGAGTAACGTAGATGAATTGGAATTCCCATAACAGTGTTGGTCTTGCCTTTCTTGTTGGTAGAAGGCACAGTGCACGGGGATAATGATTAAATTGGTGCAGTATCAACTGTGGAGCCTAAGTATTGCAGCTACAGTGTCCAGTGATGGAGAGGGTTGATATCAAGTCTGATGGCAGGAAACTCAGTCCTGGATGGCATGAGCTATGTAAGTGCCGTTGCAATGCACATATACAGGTGAGCAGTAAATAGTTTATAAAAATTTTGACTCCATTCTTAAAGCCAATGCTCAGAGTAGAACAGGCAGACCCGACTCCATCCCCTTGCTTGCTCCAAAAACCAATTCAAATACAAAATAAATCCAATTCATGGTCCCCATAGGATCCAAGCTGACAAGAAAAGACACTGCAAATGATCTTGGTCTTGATCTGATGCTCGATGTTATTTAAAAGGCCGAGAAGTGGTGAGTAGTAAGTATCATGTCACACTCATGATTTGAGCTTTGTAGATGGGAGAGAGGCTTCGAGGGGTCAGGAGTGAGCAACTTGTTGCAGTCACTTTTCATAGTGTACCTAGGTTTTATCTTGCTCTTGCAGCCACAGTGTGATATGGCAACTGCAGTTCTGCTCTGAATGTTGACATATGGGATGTTAATGGTGAATTTTGACATTGAGGTTCTGTTGTACATTAAGGAAAGATGACAAGGCTTTCTCATTTGAATTTTATGTGGTGAAAATGTGACTTGTTAATTGTCAGTCTAAGCCTACATGTTACTCAGGTGGCATGGGCACATAATTTCTGTGAAGATTTATATAAGAACATAAGAAATAGGAGCAGGAGTAGGCCATCTAGCCCTTCGAGCCTGCCCCGCCATTCAATAAGATCATGGCTGATCTGTCGTGGCTCAGTTCCACATTCCTGCCCTCTCCCCATAACCCTTAATCCCCTCACTTATCAAAAACCCATCAACCCGCGTCTTAAAAATATTTAGCGAGGCAGCCTCCACCACTTCAACGGGCAGAGAATTCCAGAGATTCACCACCCTTTGAGTGAAGAAGTTCCTCCTCAACTCCGTTCTAAACTGCCCCCGCTTTATCTTGAGGCTGTGCCCCCTAGTCCTACTGTCCTTTCTGAGCGGGAAGAGTCTCTCCACCTCTATCCTATCCATCCCATTCATCATCTTATATGTCTCAATGAGATCTCCCCTCATTCTTCTAAACTCTAACGAGTACAAGCCTAGTTTATTCAGCCTCTCCTCATAGCTCAACCCCCTCAACTCCGGTATCAGCCTAGTAAACCTCCTCTGCACTCCCTCCAAGGCCAAAATATGCGAACCTAGAAGCTAACAGCAGTATTCAAATTCAGGGCATTGACTATCTGCCCTCCAACCACTCAGGCAGCACTTCTACTTGATTGTTGCATATTGTCTAGGACCAGGTTAAAAAGTTGGTGATTGGACACTTAGTCCCTTAGTCAGCCTGCTCCCCGTGAAACAGTGTACTTTTTTTTAGATTCGCTTAACTGTAGAAGTATCTAATTCTGGTATGTTGGAATTTTATTGGCATGCCTGCCCGAGGCTCATGGATCACACCCGAGTCCAACGGAGAATGCTGTTCTGCAAGCCTCGCCCGTACCAATTCTGGGGCGGGCATGCCGGTAAAATCGGGACCAGTATTTCTCTTTCCACATCCTTAACATTTCCTTGTTGCAATATCCTCCATTGGCTTATCCATAATTGGTGAGATTAAAATTGATACAAAACTATTTAATGCTGTTAGTCAGTTTGAATTGTGTGACAAGTGCAATATCGTTCACCAACTGCTCACAAATTCTAACTAGTTATAACTATCTTCTTAAATTTATTTGCAACTTGGTCTCAGCAGCCAATAGCAAGAAGCTGTTTCATACATATTTTGACTCTCATTGCTTTAACCGCGGCTGGAATGATTAAACTGGTGAGACTTTAATGTTCAAGGCTAAATTTATATTAACACAAAGCAATGCTCAATAGTTTCCCTCACTTCTCCATTTTCAATACGCATCACGCAATTAGCAGAAATCCAGCCCAATTTTCTGTAACTGTGAGATGATTTTAAAAGGAAACATATTGAACAGCTCCATTCCAAACTCATGCTTTGTGACAAAATAGAACTCACTTTAGAAAATAATTAAATGTATCACATCACAAAGCATGACATCACCATCCTACAGAGTTCGTTATTTCTGATTGTCACAAACTTGTCCGGACCACTAAGCTTGACAGCAGTGAAGTTGCATTTCAATAATTCAGTCCTACTTTCAAAATGAAATTGAAGCCTGGATATATTTTCAATTTTCTGTTTCTTGACAAAGTTCATGTTTTAATGTCAGTCAGAAATACCACTGTGGTTCTGGAGTATTTTAAACTCTTGGATGTTCATGACAGCCACACTTTAAATGGTAAGATGGAATTTTCTGAAAGTAAAACTGACTCCAATATTAAACATGACCAGTAGTAGAAGAATAACTGAGTGATGGTCTGACAGTTTTTTCAAATGGGCTTAGATTGACCCAGCTGGAAGCACTCTCACCTTTGAGTCCAATTTGGATCAAGTCACTCTATGGATTGAAGCAAGCAATCAAGTTGGACACTTTAGCACTGTACTGATGAAGTGTTGGATTGCCTAAGATGCAGGCTGGGATCATCTTCCCATGGCAGTGTCATGGCAGGACAGAATTTCTTCCGTACCTCAGCTTTTACCGTGTTGGGAATCATTTCAGTTGCAAAATAGCTCGTTAGGCTACCCAGTGAGAAGGAGTCCCCCATTGTCTAGCTGTGGAGAGGGAGGTACTGGTGTAGTGGTTGTGTTGCTGGACTAATGGAAATGTGGGTTTGAATCCCACTATGACAGATGGTGCAATTAAATCCAATAAAAATCTGGAATTAAAAGTCTAATGCTGAGAATGAAACCATTTTCCATTGTCGTAAAACCCATCTGGGTCACTGCTATCCTTATATGCTCTGGCCTATATGTGACTCCAGATCCACAGCTCTGTGGGTGACTCTAAAATATCTTCTTAAATGGCTTAGCAAGCCATTAGTGATGGGTGATAAATGCTGCCCCAGCCAGCGATGCTTACATTCCCTGAATGAATTTTAAAAGTGTATCTGTAAGTGCATGAATTCACAATTAAAATTATGTAGAAACCCTACAGTGCAAAAGGAGGTCATTCGGCCCATCGAGTCTGCACTGACCACAATTCCACCCAGGCACTATTCCCATTACCCCACGCATTTACCCTAGCTAGTGCCCCTGACACTAAGGGCCAATTTAACATGGTCAATCCGCCTAACCTGCACATGTTTGGACTGTGGGAGGAAACTGGAGCGCCCAGAAGAAACCCACGCAGACATAGGGAGATTGTACAAACTCCACACAGACAGTGTCCAAAGTCGGGAATTGAACCCAGGTCCCTGGCGCTGTGAGGTAGCAGTGCTAACCACTGTCCCACCATGCTGCCCCAAAGATTATTCCTAAAGTCCAAATTCTTCCTGGAGGAGGGATGTTGAAATTGATTTCTTCGTCAGATGTAGCACTTCAATGATCTGGCACAATTCTCGTAGGTAATGCTTTACAAGAAAGAGACTGTTAATATATTCCTGATAGAATCATTTTTCCTTCTTAGGATCTGGGCATTGCTAGTTGAGATGTGAAGATGCCGGCGTTGGACTGGAGTAAGAAGTTTTACAACACCAGGTTAAAGTCCAACAGATTTATTTGGTAGCAAACACCACCAGCTTACGGAGCGCTTGCTGCTCCTTCATCAGGTGAGTGGAAGACCTTTTCAGAAACAGGGTGTATAAAAGCACAAACTCAATTTACAGAATAATGTAAATTGCAGGAAAGGTTGTCCTGAGGCATGGTACATTGGGGAGGCCATGCAGACGCTACGACAATGGATGAATGAACACCGCGCGACAATTACCAGGCAAGACTGTTCTCTTCCTGTTGGGGAACATTTCAGTGGTCATGGGCATTCGGCCTCTGATCTTCAGGTAAGCATTCTCCAAGGCGGCCTTCACGACACACGACAGCACAGAGTCACTGAGCAAAGACTGATAGCCAAGTTCCGCACACATGAGGACGGCCTCAACTGGGATCTTGGGTTCATGTCACACTATCTGTAACCCCCATGACTTGCCAAATCTCACTAACTGTCCTGTCTGGAGACAATACACATCTCTTTGACTTGTGCTTAATGCTCTCTCCACTTACATTGTCTGTACCTTTAAGACTTGATTAGCTGTAAAGACTCGCATTTCAATCATTATTCTGTAAATTGAGTTTGTGCCTTTACATGCCCTGTTTGTGAAAAGATCTCCCACTCACCTGATGAAGGAGTAGCAAGCGCTCCAAAAGCTAGTGGTGTCTGCTACCAAATAAATCGGTTGGACCTTAACCTGGTGTTTTAAGACTTCTTACATTGATGGTTATGCCAGCATTTGCTGCTCATCACATTCACAGATGAGAAAGTGTAGATGAGAAAATGGGGAGGCAGTGGCATAGTGGTATTGCCATTGGACTAGTAATCTAGAGACCCAGGATAATGCTCTGAGGACGCAGGTTGAAATCCTACTGTGGCAGATTTGAATTCAATAAAAACCTGGAATTAAGAATCTAATGGTGACCATGAAACTATTGCCGATTGTTGTAAAAGCACACCTGGTTCACTAATGTCCTTTAGGGAAGGAAATCTGCCATCCTTACCTGGTCTGGCCTACATGTGACTCCAGACCTTCAGCAATGTAGTTGAGTCAAATACCCTTTGAAATGGAGGGTAGTTGGGGATGGGCAACAAATGCTGGCCCAGTCAGGGACACTTACATATTGCAAATTGAATTAAAAAAAGATGAAATTGAATTATTTCTATATAATATAAATAATACAAATTTAGAATATTTTTGCTTTTTTTCTTCATTTCTTGCTCAGAAGATTGCCACACTAAAAGTGTAAGAACAAAATTGATATCCTCTCCATTAGCTGCCTATTTCTATTAACCACTTTTTGAGATCAGGAGAAAGGTTGTGGTGAATAATGGCAATAAATGCAGACAAATAATAGATTTGCAAACCAAAGACATTTTTGCATGTTTCCCACAATGTTCAGTTGCTCTTCAAAATTATCTCACAGATGTCCAATTTTATCATTTTCTTCGCTGTGTCACGGACTTGAGCAAATCGCAGATAAAGACGACTTTTGCTATGTTTGATTGGAAAGCCTCCGGGGAGATTGGATTTGATGAGTTTTACATGTTGATTTGCATCTTAATTGCTAACAAGGTATGAACTTAAATTAGACACTTTGGAAAATATTTTAAGAAATATTTTCTTAAATGTTTTCAACAATTCTCTGGACAACATACTGCTTGTCCACATGCCCAAACCACAGTCTTATAGAGTGAAAAATACTGAATGAAATTGATATTGTAAAGATGTGCTCACAGAGATGACCATCAGAAAGTTTGCCCAAAAGTGCTAAGCCTTAAAATGTCTTCATGCCCAATACAAACTGCTATACTAAAACTGATGATTGTTTCACCAGGCTGCAACTGGCATGCTGGGGATGCCAACTCAAAGTAGTAATGCAATGGTTGCAAAGATGATTGATTAGCATTGGTCACGGTGTGTCTGAGTTGCTTGGGGTCGAAGGATACATGGATGGGATGGGTGGAAGTCAGCAGTGACCCACAGTTTTGAGGCATTTGGAGAATTTCAATTCAATTGAGTGAAAATAATGTGAGAGTGGTTTTTAATGTCTCCCTGTGACAAAGATTCTGTCTAGACTGTCCACAAAAATTGAGCATTAAAAGTTGCAAGATAACTCCGTCACATAGAAGACCCACGAAGGACAGCTAATAGCTTTCTTTCAAATAGTAGCTACTCTGTTGCCAAAACCGTCAAATGTACGAGGGAGGGGACTGGAGGGTGGGGGCTGAAATTCAACCTTGGCAAGGCCAAAAAGCTACCAATAATGGATTGGTCACACCCAATTCTCTCTCTGTTGGCATCAGTCACCAAAGTTAAATTGTATTCCCGCTATTTTCTTGTGGAAGACCAGACATCACATTGATTGGTATAAATAGGACAGACCAAGGTTCTTTCTAAATGCTGAAATATTAGAAGAAGCAGAGGCCCAGAGAGACTTGGGAATGCAGGTACATAGATCAGTAAAATGTCATAAATAAACACTGAAATTAATCATGAAGGCTAATGGAATGTTGGCCTTTATATTTAGTGGACTAGTGATGGCTGCAGGTAGGACATGGCTATTAACATTGTGAAGTGTGGGGGCTTTTGCAATGAGGGTACATATGCCATCTGTCTGCAGAGTCCCAATTTCATGTGGCACTGGTTCCTGGTCACCTCCAGCTCTGTCTTTGGCATTCCACCCTGTATTGAGGGATTGACCTTCCTTCCCTCCTCACATGCCCCCTGATGACCAGGGTTCTGCTCTTTCTGCAGTGGCTGTTGCCCATCACCACCAAAGTCCCCCAGTCTGATAGTTGTACCCAACTGACAGTTAAGCTTTCTTTCTGAGGCAATAGATTACCCAATTGTCCTTGGCAGCCTTTGACATCTATTCTTCTGCTCCTGTGGTGCCAGGGTATGCCAACATGTAAAAGCTCAGGTACCAAGCGTGCACTTTTTCTGCTGTCTGTAAAGCACCAAGGACACTCAATGCCCAGTTTCGCTTTGCCGCATGACATTCTCACATCTTGATTGGTTCCCCACTCTGTACCCACCTCCCCTCCATTGTTCTGAAACTGACAACTTCTAAACATTGTGCACCCCTTTAAATATCCTATCCTTCTCCTTCCACAATCCCTAAATAAGCTATTTAACATGTTTTGTTGGTCCGAATTGGAGGCAGAGTAAGATTCCTATCCATCAATCCTCCATGCTGTTGGAGCCAGAATCAGCCAGCAAGAATGGCTGTCCTGTCATCAGAACTTAGACAAATTCTCAAAAAGTTGCATCTGTCACATTAAATCATTAGTTACCCTCAGCAAAGTTAAATTCTATTGTGTAGACTTGTTTTCAGTTCATTGGGCGACACGGAAGCACAGTGGTTAGCATTGCTGTCCATAGTGCCAGGGACCTGGATTCAATTCCAGCCTTGGCTCACTGTCTGTGTGGAGTTTGCACATTCTCCCCATGTCTGCCTGGGTTTCCTCTGGGACTCTGGTTTCCTCCCACAGTCCGAAGATGTGCCGGTTGGGTTGATTGGCTATGCTAAATTACCTCTTAGAATCAGTGGGATTAGCAGGGTAAATGTGTGGGGTTACGGTGAGGGGCCTGGGTACGATTGTTGTCAGTACAGGCTTAATGGGCTGAATGGCCCCTTAACCCTAAGGCAATTTTGCATCGCCAATCAGCCAAACCAGCACATCTTTGGATTGTGGGAGGAAACTGGAGCACTCGGAGGAAACCCACGCGGACACAGGAAGAACGTGCAAAATCTACACAGACAGTGCTAACCACTGACAGAAAATCTATGATAATGCAGTTCTGTAAGGCTAAACATGGCTTGGTGTCAAATTACCATCTGTATCTGATAATTGTCACATGTACTCACAATCACTGTTTTAAATGTTACAGGATAAAATGGAGCAGCAGTTTCTTCATCGTCACTCTCGGTCCATCTTTGACCTAATTGACATGGATGGTGGGCACACCATTAGTCCAGCAGAATTTTATGCTGCAGGATTTCTCTTCAACATCAAAGGACGTGCTTATCTGCAGATGTTTAAAGATTATAGTGGAAGTGGTGGCGAGGTAAGATGGCAGAATTGTGGCAATGAACTTGCCTCCTTGGCCAATTTTCTCATCTGTTCTGAGAACAATGGCACTTGTTGGATGTTGCTGGATCATGGATCATGCTGCATTTATGTTGTACTTTATTTAGGTGGTCAGGGTTCACGCCCAGTGAGTGTCAGCAGGCCATCAATTGTGAGGTACTTTGCAGCCAAGCCTAATCCTGTCCTCACCAAATAGCTAGGAACAATTATAAGCTGAATTGTGGAACTCCTCCTCCACCTTCCCTTCCCCCTATGCTCCCAGCGGATACTTTCCTTCTTAAAATGGGGAGCGTGTGCACTGAATCCAACTGTAGGTTCCCTGCCTCTAGACCAATCAAATCAAATAAGAGTCTGGGATCTTGCTGAGCTGGTGTGTTTACCCATGAAACAATCAAGAAACCCATTTTTCATACTTCCTTATGAATTAATTTTATGCTAATTTGAATATTGCAGTTCATGAAATAAAAATCAAAGAGTCCCTGCAGTGTAGATGAAGGCCATTCAGCCCATCAAATCTGCACCGACAACAATCCCAACCCAGGCCCTATTCCCCTAACTCCATGTTTTTACCCTGTTGGTCCCCTTAACCCTAAGGCAATTTCGCATCGCCAATCAGCCAAACCAGCACATCTTTGGATTGTGGGAGGAAACTGGAGCACTCGGAGGAAACCCACGCGGACACAGGAAGAACGTGCAAAATCTACACAGACAGTGCTAACCACTGACACCCTCAAGATAAGGCAGATGCAAGGAAATCTTAATTTTTATTCCAAATGGTAATCCTTATGAACAATAATACAAATTCCTGTTGAAAGGACAGTTTTAAAGAGCATAGGTATATAAGAAATAAGGACATGAGTAGGTTTTAGACCCCCATCAAACCTGCTTCAATATCCAATAAGATCATGGCAGAATTTTACATTCACTTCATTTTCCCATTCTATATCATATTCCTTGATTGCCTTAGTTCCCAATGACCCATCAGTCTGAGTTTTGAATATATTCCTTCATTGGGCATCCATTGCTCCCTGAGATAGAGAATTCCAAAGGTTCACAACTCTTTGAGCAAGGACATTTCTCAAATCAATCTGAAGAAACCAACATTTTTTATGTTACAAGCTTTCAGCTAATAGCAGAGATAGAATTGGTGGGTACCCATGATTCTTATACAACCCATGTCAAAAGAAATGACATGGGCTGGAGGGAGAGTTACACTTAGCTACATTCTCAACCCACTCCAGTCCCACACAAATATTGGGCTTTAGTCTACTAGCTGATTGAGGCAAATTACATTGGTATTATATGACATAATCAATCAAGCTAGCAGAGCAATGCAATATTTATTCATCAATCTGGTCTGGATTCAAAGCAAGATACTGCAGATACTGGAAATCTGCAGTGCAGAAACAGGCCACTCAGCCCATCGAGCCTGCACTGACACTAGTCCCACCCACGCCCTATCCCTATAACATCAGATATTTACTCTGTTAATCCCCCTGACACTAAGGGGCAGTTTATCATGGCCAATCAACCTGACCCGCACATTTTTGGAGTGTGGAAGGAAACTGGAGCACCTGGAGGAAACCCACACAGACAAAATTAATTGTTCAGATTGATAAAATCCCAGCAAAACTCCAAATAATTAGTGATGGAGCAAATTTTAAGTTGGCACAGAGGTGGTGAAGTGGATTGGGTGGGGGAGGGGTGTATGGGAAAGTGCAGAAGTGGAATTTTTTTCAACCTTTTACCGTTCCCTCGCCTTCACATGGTTCATCTCTAACTCTTTCCTTCCTTTACTCCTCACTTTCCATTTCTGTGGATATATTAGATACCAATATTCGCTGCAACTCCTCCCACAACTGCTTTGACTACATTCTTTCCCTGGCCTCTTCCTATAAGGACTTTATTCCATTCTCCATCATATGGCATCTGGTCTGAAAATGTCACCTTCCATACCAGGGCTTTGAAATGTTTCCAGATGTGCTCTTTCTTGGTAGTTATGAACGCTTTAAAATCAATATAATGCTTACTGCTTTTGTGCTGGGGTATTTTAAGGTCAGCCAATGTCAATCTTTTGCTTGAAGCACAGTTGTTAAGGTGACAACAGTGAAACACATTGTGAAAATGGATCATGGAGTGAAATCTAAAACATTATGCATGGATCTAGCTGAAGCAAGAGTTCCAATCCTGTATAATACTTTTCCACACATTTACTGTACATGATGATGGTAAGAAAGCAAACTTATCATAGAATCATAGAAACCCTACAGTGCAGAAAGGGGCCATGTGGTCCATTGAGTCTGCATTGACCACAATCCCACCCAGGCCCTACCCCCCCCATATCCCGACAAGCTTACCTGCTAATCCCCCTAACCCCCTACGCATCTCAGGACACTAAGGGGCAATTTTAGCAAGGCCAATCAACCTAACCCCCACATATTTGGACTGTGGGAGGAAACCGGAGCACCCAGAGGAAACCCACGCAGACACGTAAGAACATAAGAAATAGGAGCAGGAGTAGGCCTTCAAGCCTGCCCCGCCATTCAACAAGATCATGGCTGATCTGAAGTGGATCAGTTCCACTTCTCCGCTTTCTCCCCATAACCCTTAATTCCCTTGTCTATCAGAAACCTATCTACCCGTGACTTAAATATATTCAGCGAGGTAGCCTCCACCACTTCAATGGGCAGAGAATCCCAGAGATTCACCACCCTTTAAGTGAAGAAGTTCCTCCTCAACCCTGATGTAAACTGCACCCCCCCGCCTTATTTTGAGGCTGTGCCCTCTAGTTCTGCTATCCTTTCCAAGCGGGAAGAATCTCTTTACCTCTACCCTATCTATCCCCTTCATTATTTTATATGTCTCTATAAGATCCCCCCTCATCCTTCTAAACTCCAACGAGTACAGACCCAGTCTATTCAATCTCTCCTCATAGGCTAACCCCCTCATCTCCGGTATCAGCCTAGTGAACCTTCTCTGCACTCCCTCCAAGGCCAATATATCCTTTTGCAAATGCGGCGACCAAAACTGCACACAGTACTCCAGTTGCGGCCTTACCAGTGCCCTGTACAGTTGCAGCAAGACCTCCCTACTTTTATATTCTATCCCCCTCACTATAAAGGCCAGCATCCCATTCGCATTCTTGATCACCTGCTGCACCTGCAGACTGGGTTTTTGCGATTCGTGCACAAGGACCCCCAGGTCCCTCTGCACCGTAGCATGCTGCAGTTTTTCGCCCTTTAAATAATAATCCCTCCTACTATTATTTCTACCAAAGTGGATAACCTCACATTTGCTAACATTATACTCCATCTGCCAGGTCCTTGCCCACTCGCTCAGCCTATCCAGATCTCTCTGCAGACTTTCCGCGCCTTCCACACAATTTGCCTTTCCACTCATCTTTGTATCATCAGCAAGACACAAGGAGAATGTGCAAACTCCACACAAACACAGTGACCCGAATCGAAACATGTCCCTGGAGCTGTGAAGCAGCAGTGCTACCGTGCCACCCTTGTTTTAGAATGTAGAAAATAGGAATGGACAACAGGATTCTCCAAACCTGACATTTTGTTAGGCTTGCAATAGGAAGTAAATGAAGATGAAAGGAAGTCAAGTGGGCAGCACCATGGCGAGCACTGCTGCCTCACAGCACCAGGGACCCAGGTTCAATTCTGGCCTTGGGTGACTGACTGTGTGAAGTTTGCATATTCTCCCCATCTGGTTTCCTCCTGGGTTTCCTCTGGGTGTCCCAGCTGCATCCCACAGTCCAAAGATGTGTAGCTTAGAATGATCAGTGGGATAAATACATGGGGTTATGGGAATAGGACCTGAATGAGATGCTCTGTCGGAGAGTCGGTGCAGACCTGATGGACTGAATGACCTCCCTTCTGCACTGTAGGAACTATAAAAGCCACTGTTTTCATTTCCTCTGCTGAGAGTAGAATGTGGAGCTGTTTGATTAAAATTGCTTAACAATCATGCTCCCACCCACTTCTGGTTTTCCACCATTCCGCAATGTTTGTGAAATGCTTCACGCCTTTGCTGGAAATGAATGGGAGTCCCATTAGGTCATGCAAGTCTAGAAGGCTCTAGATGATGTTGTATCAACAGGATCCTGACATGAGTCTGAAGTACCAATAGACAAAGCATGCACCACACACATCCTGACCAATGGCACTTTCTGTTAACTGGCCTCATCAATACCCCTGAAAGAAATGGTTGCAGTCCTGTCAGATAAAGGGAAAAAGTGGTTTGCAAATTTTGACTGGAAGGTCAGGAGAAGCATTAATGTTCCTGTTGGCATTACATAAATGTACCCTGGCAATATGCAATCCTCCTTCACTATTGCCTTCTCTCTTACTTTGTTTGGACTGGCTGGGCTCTACAGCAGAATTGCCAGATTTTCCAGACCCTCTTGTTGAACTATTCCAAATGGGTGAGCAACTTGCCAGTAGATTGAGAGGGTACAGAGGAGATTTACAAGGATGTTGCCTGGACTGGGAGGCATGCCTTATGAAGTTAGGTTGAGGGAGCTGGGACTCTTTTCCCTTGAGAGACGAAGGTTGAGAGGCGACCTGATAGAAGTTTACAAAATGTTGAGAGGAATAGATAGGGTGGACTCTCAGAGGCTATTTCCCCGGGTTGAAATGGTCGCTACGAGAGGACACAGATTTAAGGTGCAGGGAGGGAAGTTCAGAAGTGATGTTAGGGGTAAGTTTTTCACTCAGAGGGTGGTGAGTGAATGGAATCGGCTGCCGTCAGTGGTGGTGGAGGCGAACTCGCTGGGGTCTTTTAAAAGACTTCTGGATGAGTATATGGGGTTTAATGAGATTGAGGGTTATAGATAGGTCTGTAGGTTGGTAGGTGTTGATGTGATCGGCGCAACTCGTGGGCCGAAGGGCCTGTTTGTGCTGTAGTGTTCTATGTTCTATGTTCTAGATTAGTTAGTAATGTGGCTTGACCATGAAACTGTCTGTTGACCAACTCTGGATTCATAACACACCCTGAAGGATGGTTTGTCTTAGGCAGAAATAATTATTGTGAAGCTTTCTTCCGTTATTTGATTATTAGAGAGAAAAAAAAACCTGAGAGCTTGTGGAAGGTTTAGGAAGATAACAGTTAAGTCATTTGCTTCACTTCCTGTTCTTCCAGATTATATATGTAAGTTGTTTCAATATTTATCAACAGTGTTGGTATGTGGGAACACAAATCTCAAACAGTTTATGAGTCCTGAGGGGAAAACGCACTTTATAACCTTGGTATTTATTCATTGTGGGTAACAGTCACACTCAGTATGTGATAGCTGAATGCACACCACACTGCTGTAAGAGGGGAATGAGAAAGTCAGGCACATATTGAACTGCAACATGAAATAATTGAAGACATCAGCGTATTTCAGAACAGTGAGAGATGGAGAAAAGAATGAGGAAAAAATTTAAAAGACAGCAAATGCTTTTAAACAAGTCAGATTAACAAACCATGAATGCTGAAAGTATGGACTCATGGCAATTTTTAATTCCATCTGAAAATTTTTGGGATTAGAAAGAAACAAAACAATATTGTTTTGTCTAACTAATGTGTTTATTTATTTGATCTAGAACCTCACCTACAATGAATTCAAGTTGTTCATCATGGCCTGCTTAGATAAACAAGAAAATATTAATGAAGAAAGAAGGAAAAATAAACCGATACGGCCAATAATGAGACTACTTTCTCATAAACGTTCTCCATTCTAATATTATACACTTGAAACAAAACTTGTCCTCTTCAAAGGGGAATTAGAAACATTGAAATGATACTTTCAACAACATTTGACTTGCTCCATGGATTTGGACCCAATGTATTTAATGTAAAAGTTTTAAATTAAAGACATTTTAATGAAAGGTATTTCTTGTAAAATTTTGAGTTGTTAAATAGTGTTTAAATAGCCTATAAGGTAAAGTGGCCATAGTCCCAGATGACAATAGGCTGCTGCTCTCCCCTTTGAATGGGGAAGAGCTGACTGATGGTGATTTAACCTCAGGATCATCACACCTCAGGCAAGGGGCAAGGCTGAGAAGGTGGAGCCTTAATGGATAACCTTAGCCGGTAGGGGAATTGAACCTGAACTGATGGTGTCGTTCTGCATCACAAACTAGCTGTCCAGCCAACTGAGCTAAAAACAACAAACTTATTAGTGTGATTTATTTTTAGGAGTTATGTAAAAAAAGAAGGTAAAGAACAAAGAAAATTACAGCACAGGAACAGGCCCTTTGGCCCTCTAAACCTGCACCGACCATGCTGCCCAACTTAACTAAAACCCCCTACCCTTCTGGGGACCATATCCCTCTACTCCCATCTCATTCATGTACTTGTCAAGACGCCCCTTAAAAGTCACTACCTTCCCCGGCAACGAGTTCCAGACACCCACCACTCTGCGTAAAAAAATCTGCCTCATACATCTTTTTTAAACCTTGCCCCTTGCACCTTAAACCTATGCCCCCTAGTAACTGACTCTCCCATCTGGGAAAAAGCTTCTGACTATCCACTCTGTCCATAACTTCTCCTAATCTTGTAGACTTCTATCAGGTCTCCTCTCAACCTCCATTGCTCCAGTGAGAACAAAGCAAGTTTCTCCAACATCTCTTCATAGCTCTGGATCCCTCCATACCAGTCAACATCCTGGTAAATCTTTTCTGTACCCTCTCCAAAGCCTCCACATCCTTCAGGTAGTGTGGCGACCAGAATTGAACACTATATTCCAAGTGCGGCCTAACTAAGGTTCTATAAAGTTGCAACATGACTTGCCAATTTTTAAACTCAATACCCTGGTCAGTGAAGGCAAGCATGCCGAATGCCTTTTCCATCTCCTTCTCCTTCTCCACCTGCATTGCCACTTTCAGTGATGTGTGTACCTGAACACTCCAATCCCTTTGCCTATCAATACTCTTCAGGGTTCTGCCATTTACTGTATATTTCCTACCTGTATTTGATCTTCCAAAATGCATTAACTCACTGTTTAAATGCAAGTAAAGACTTGCATTTAAACAGTATCTCGTGACCTTAGTAAAATGACTGTATTTTACAATCAAGTCAATACTTTGGGTGAATGTACGTTCTATGTTCTATTTAAAGATATGGCAATAGGCATAGCAAGATCCCATAAATAGCAATTGGCTAATTTAAGGGGCTGAATCCTCTCTTTTAATGATGTCAGTTAGCGGATGAATTTTGGCTGGGATTTCCTTGCTCTTCTTCAAAATCATGCCAAGGCATCGTTTTTATCCAACCGATAGGATGGATGGAAAAAGGTTGGCAGGTGCAGGCTCCTCATCACAATTTAAAAACTTGCGAATTTGATTCAAATATAATATTTCAACTTGAGCATCCAGGTGGATAGTTTGTACATTCATATGGAACAGAAAAAAAACCCCTGCTAACGAAGACAACGATCCTCTGGAGAATAAACATGATGCTACTTCTCAGGAAGGATGTCTGAAGAAAATAGCCACTTTACTTCGCAATCCCATCAAACATCTTCGCTGAATGGGGTAATGGTACAGACCACCACAATAATTATAACTGTTCTGCGATACAGAAAGTATGTGAATTGTCAGACTGATTTAGATTGCTCATTTGCTTTTCAGAAAGTGTCCAAAAATAGGAACTTTTATGTTGTAATTCAGCACATTTCGTCAGCCACCTAAGCTTGCACCAAAGCCAACCAAAATGAATACTATTAGACGCAGTGATTAAGCCTGATACAAAACTGCATTGAAAAGTAAGAGGGGAAAGAATCAAACTGAGTATAAAATGTGGGCATCATTAACAAGGCTGATATTTATTATCCAGCCCCTAATTACCCTGAAGTTAGTACAACTGGATACTTCCGAGGGCAGTTTACAATCAGCCAGATTGATGTGGGGCTATTGTCACGTTACGGGTCAGGCTGAGCCTGGTTGATAGTTTTTCTTTCACTAGGAACGGTGGTGACCCAAATGCAATTCTGTTAAAAAGCCAAAGCAATGGGAAAAAGATTTGTTCGTGCAGCACCACTTCAAGCAGCTGGATGCAAGCTGCATCGATCCCTGGGAGCAACAACACTATTCATCTCTTCCCCACAAGAAGAAACATGCTCTCTGTATCCATTCTCTCAAAGTGTTTTAGAATTTTAAAGACCTCTTTTGAGTCACTCCTCTGATTTTTCAAGAAGGAATTGACCCAAGCTTTCCTGATATGCATCCCCAATCATTTCTGGCTAGCTGGCGGCAGCAGAAGGCCATAGCTGGGCAGTTGGAGATGGTCCTCAACAATCCGAGAAGATTAAGGCTTGGTGAGGGGTCTTAGAACACAGCAACAAAGCAGGACGGAAGGAGAGATTGCAGGGCTGGTAGGCTTGTGGGAAGGGCAGGGTTGTGGCAGAACAATTGGTTATCGATTCGCAAACTGTCGTAACAGCGATTCGGAGTTATGCTCTCTGGATTATTAATCCAGGTTTCCAAATCACTAGTCTGGTTATATGATGCCTAACATAACCATGCTTTATTGCGATTTGTAACAGGAAGGGTTAGAAACTACTTTGACAATAATGACTACTCCAGGTGGATCAAGGGGAAAAAAGTGATACCATGCACCTCCTAGTGGTGAGACTCTGAGGTCCATCACTTGAATACTTTCCTCCCTTGTGCCTTAAAAACAGAATGATCATAGAATCCCTGCAATCCAGGAGGAGGCCATTTGGCCATCAAATTTACACATATTCTCTGACTTAGTATCTGATCCAGGCCCACTCCCCTACCCGTTCCCCTTAACCCCACACATTTACCATGGATAATCCATTTAACCAACACATCTTGAGACACTAGCGGGAAATTTTACCACAGCCAGTCCACTTAACCTGCATATCTTTGAACAGTGGGAGGAAACCGGAGCACCTGGAGGAAACCCATGTAGACACAGGCCGGAATTTTACCAGCACACCCACCTGAAATCAGGGCAAGGGAGAAGTTAATTCTCCGTTGTCCTCAGGTGGGGTTTTATGAGCCCCGCCCAGGCGAGTTGTAAAATATTGGCCAGGGAGAACATACAAACTCCACATAGGCACCTGAGGCTGGAATTGAAACAGCAGTGCTAACCACTGTGCCACCGTGCTGCCCAATGATACATTACGATAAAGAAGATTTAGACGAAAATAAAATATGGATAAATACTTTAAAATATGACAAACATAGCAAATGTAAACAAAATATTTAACCATAGCCTGAACTTCTACTCAGCCGTATTGAAATATATACTTGTTCTGTTGTGGTTTTCTAGTGTCGACAAGAGATTTCAGACTTTATTGAGAACAGAGGGTATTTATTGATAAGAGAAACTTAGGTCCAGAGGTTTACAAAACACTTAATCTCTGGTTGCTCAATGATTCTCCTTGGTCCCTCAAGTCAGGTGACTCACTTTGTTGTACTATCTTAAAGGGAAAGACACCTTGTACACTTTCTGTCAGGAGTTGCTGCATGGGGAGCCGGACACTTGTCTGTTCTATCCCATTCCTGATTCCAGAGTTAGTTATTATTTTAGCCATGGTGAACAGAACTCCACGTTGCAGGCTTAAATAATATTATGTAATAATAAGCTTTATCTATGGAGCAATTTCTCTGGTTCATACTTTGTTAAACAGGCTTTGCAGTGTGTGTCAAGGGTCCAGGAGAAAACCGAAAAAGGCAGTGAATACCACAAGAATTTGTATGATGCTACAACCAAATCAATATGATGAAGCAATTAAAGGAGGAGTGGAAAAGGAAATATCCAAACAAGTGTAATAAATCTAAAATTAGAAACAGATAAACAAAGCTGTAGTTTACCCATGAGATTCACGAACCATAGTATGATACTCTATAGTTTCTGACTGTCCTCTGCAATCCAAGATAGCATTGCCTCCTTGTAATGCACTTTTTACCATGTATAATTCACATTGACAAAACGAACCCTTCACCAACGGTTGGGAGATGGCGAGTGGCTTAAATCAGTAAAAACGAGAAGCCCAATCGCCCCCACCCCAGCACCTAATTCTGGCTTAACTGCGATTGGTTTGTGGTCAGTGGGACGCTCCATACTGCTGTGTGCCAATTGTAATTGTGTTCTGCTTGTGCAGTGCATGTGTTTTCCTGGAGGATTTGATTTGGAGAGAGTGTATTAGAACTGGTGCACAGAGGGAAGTACTAGGTTATAATGTTTACTACTAGGTATGTTATAGTTTTGGCAGAAGAATTGAGAGATAGCAAAGACTAGTAAATTGGAGCTTGTGATCTTAGTATGTCAGATTTTGTGGCCCAAAAAAATACTCGCAGAGATAAAAACAAAACCATATTTGTGCCACTTACCATTGATCAGCAATCAGTGCTCTCGTGGTGAATCAATTGGCAAAGTCCTTGAATAACTGAGCATGACAGATCAGGTTCAGTCCTTCATCTGGACTCCATTAACAGGTCTGGGTGGCCATCAGGATTGATGTAATTAGCCTCAACAATGCCACACCAGAACAATCAGCTCGTGTTCCCATTGCTGATCAGTTTCCGGTAGTTTATGTAAGGACTGATTCCCCGTGGTGCCCAAAGATCTACTGATGTTCATTGTCTTCACAGTTTGTGACTTGCCATGTGGATGAGACACTGGCAAAGCACCTTCTGATCCATAATCCAGCAAGACTCAACACCTAGCAGCACAGGGCACACTGGCAATTTGGACAAGATGTTGAGATTTAGATTCATTGGAAATCAGGGATTAACTTGGGGTTTGCTAGCATAATTAAGTTCAACATATTCAAAACTTGGAAAAAGAATAGTTGTTTTGACTTCCCATACCTAACAGCCTAACTGTTAGTCCTGAACAGCAAGTATTGCGGCATGGGCATTTTAAATTTCAGTATTAAAATTAAGAAGTTAAACTTTTGGAATTTGGATCCAGTTCTCAGTCGTTCACTGCAACATTCTTCAATAAACAGGCCTCTGTTGTAGTAAGAGGTATAAAACTGTACAGCAGCGTCATGGAGCTAGTAAATTTATGTACAAAGAGCAAATGTGTGAGAAAGCCAAGGATGTTGCCGTAATATCAAGTAATATTTAACAGTTATGGTTTTGTATGAAAGTTCATGTGAATCTGTGGATAACTAGGTTTTGGCAATCTTCATTTCATTAGTGTTTACAGTTTAACCTGGAGAGAACTGTATTATGTAGTTGCCATATATGATCTACATTGAGGTGCTGACATGCCTAAAACATTAGAGAAGGCTTTCAATAAGTTGTACTTGGATCTAGCAATTTTTAATATAAACACTTCCTCTTTAATTATTAGTCATCTTTACAGGAGCATACTTCGACCCAGCAGTAAATTGGCAGGAGGAAATACAGTTCCATTATATCCCAAAGTCACGTTATATGTGTATTATCAGAATTACAGCAGAGCCTCATAATGCTGCCAAGTTCCATGATAACATGGCAACACTGTCTGTTTTAATTAGGGGCAGCAGGGTGGCACAGCGGTTAACACTGCTGCCTCAGCACCAGGGACCCTGGGTTCAATTCCGGCCTTCGGTCACTGTCTGTGTGGAGTTTGCACATTGTCCCTGTGTCTGCATGGGTTTCTTCTGGGTGCTCCGGTTTCCTCCCACAGTCCGAAGGTGTGCGGGTTAGGTGAATTGGCCATGCTAAATTGCCCCTTAGTGTCAGGGGGACTAACCAAGGTAAATGCATGGGATTATGGGGATAGGGCCTGAGTGGGATTGTGATTGTGCAGACTCAATGGACAACTGGCCCCCTTCTGCACTGTAGGATCCTATGATTCTGCACTGTAGGGATTCTAGGATTCTATTCTATGACAGATGACTGGGCTGCTGCAAAGGCCTGGATGTCCCTTTGACCTGATGGCACGCGGCTTTATATGGCAATGTGAATCACATAACCTTAGGTTGAGCTTCCACTGCAGCATTTAGAAGTTAGATAGCTTGTGTCTGTGTGCAATTAATGGAAGCTAAGACATTTAACCCATGATGCTGCTATATGTCTGGGTCTATAAGTGGTATCATGGAGTTGATCAAAGATGGGCTGTGCACAAAACCATGAGTTAAGCTGGAGTTAGACTCTTCCATGCTCCTTGACAGCAATAAGAGGCTCTTTTCGATGCACCAAATATATCTTTCAACATTTTCCAACTGCCCCAACGTCCACTCCAAATTCTTCCCCAATTGGTGAGCTGGAACATGGACTATCCTTTCCCATCAAAATGGCTGCAGGTCACTTGTATCCTATGACTCACCATATGCTGATCCTGACTCCATACTGCTCTCCAAAGTATGTGCACTGCTAGTATCTGAGCTGGTGGGTGTAACGATCAGAACAAGCCCTTTGAGGCTTTGCTCTTGCCCTTTGTCTTAAGGCTGCAGTGTGTGGCCAAGCAACAAATCTTGGACATCTGAAAACAAAAATATGGATGGGGAGGGTTAGGATGAAGTTGAGCAAAGAGGGTTTGGGTGGAAAGCAAGAGATCTGTGGTCATACCAGCTGCAGCTTACACTCATGCCAGAGAGTAGAATAAGATTGAAGTAGTGCTTGAGAAGAAAGATACATACCATCATTTTGACTGTTTACAATAGCACTGAATTTAACCGCTTTGGTCACAACCAGTCCCATGGGAGAGTTACGGTGTTTCCAGAAGACACTCTCACAGTACATCCTGCAAAGGCTCAGGAAACACAGGCATGTCTATCTCCCCCTGGTTGTGTGCTACTTCCTGCAGTTATGCCTGACCTTGTCCTACAAGAGAAAGAGATGAATGTTAGCAAATTTATTGCAAGGCATTTGCAAGATGTAGCTGGCATTGCTGAATAACTGGAGGAATGTGGAAACAGCATTGAGGTTGGTGTGAGGCTGAACTGTGTGATGTGAAGTCTCTGAATGTTACACACGAGTCCTGATTGCTGATGGGTGTGTGATGGACTGTGGTGCATTGAGATTGGTGTTGCAGTGGGTGGGATGTCCTTTGAAGTTGCATTCAGTGATCTGAACCATCCATGCAAGTTGTTCATTTTCTAACCCTGATCCTCAGGGTCAGATTCCAGGAATTGATCTCCCTGGCCATTTGACCCCATTTTCTTTGCAGGATATACCTTAAGGGTCTCTTGTGGAAACATCAATTCTCTTTCTGGCTTCCAGCTGGATCTAAGAACCTGGGATTCCCCTCTCTGGCCTTTATCTTCCATCAGCAGCATCCCCAGGCAGTTCAAGCAGCTTGTGCAGTATGGGGTGCAGCTCCCCATTAAGAGGTGCAGGCTAACTGTTCATTATGTTAACCTGGATTCCATGCTGAGTGTACAGCCAGTCTACAGTGTTACGCTTTAGTCACTTAGATAATCAGTCAACAGTGTGTTGCCAGCCTCAATGGCACCAGAGGCAAGATCATCATACAGTGATTCCCACTGCCTAACATTGGACCTAATTGGATTTACCCCCTTTCATTATATAGCATTTGTAAGCATTACATTCTATACATTTCTATAATGTTTAAGTGCTTGAAAAGGAAGGATGTAAAAGGATACAAGAGACATCAGGGGGAAAAGAGAGAGCTTCAGGTGAACAAATTTCAGCACAGGCAACCTCAGTTTACGCAATGCTGTACTTTGCATTTGAAACATAAAATATACAGAACAACATTTCATGCCAAAGTCAAGCAACTATTTTTTGTTTTCTTTTTGTGCAAAAATATTGCTGCAAGTCAGTAAAAGATAATCCTAGATAATGAACAGATTGACTTAAATTTAGAACTGAACTTAATCTGAATACCAAGAATTTTTAGAGCTGTATTATTTCCCAGTAACCCATTGCAGATTCTTCCAGACTTACTGTGGTGACCAACAATTGTTATATACTGCACCACTGTATTGAGTGATAGGAGTGATTACAATGAAATAACTTTATCGCTGGGTTTATAAAATTACATAGAATCTCTAGCATTGAAACAAGCTATTCAATCCATCTAGTTTATTCCAGTGCTTACGATTCACATAGGTTTCCTCCTGCTATTATGACTCGGACAGGAGGAAGTCAGCGTATAACCAAATTGATTAATCCTTGTCTCATTTGGCATTCATGCACAAACAGTTCTAACAGGTTCATGAATTAAAATCAGAAATAAGAAGCCTAAACCTCAAGGTACTCTTTCTAAAACATTCATTCGCAGGATTGCTGGAAAATCCAATATTTATTGCTCGTCATCAACCTTCAGAAGGTTGTGGTGAACTGCCTTCTTGAACTGTTACAGTTTGTGCAGTGTTAAGGACATCCAAGGTGCTGTTAAGGAAAGAATTCCAGGATTTTGATCCAGCAACATTGAAGGAATTATGACATATTCCCAAGTCAGGATGGTGAATGACTTGGATGGAAATTTACTGCTGGTTATGTTCTTGTGCACCTGCTGCTTGTTCTTCTGGGTGCCTCATTAGTGTCCCCTGGGTGACTCATTAGTGAACATCCCCACTTATGACCTTATGATGGCAGGAAAGTCATTCGTGAAGTAGCTGAAGATGGCTAGGCGTAGGATGCTGCCCTGACAAATTCCTATACCAATGTCTTGGGGCTGAGATGATTGGCCTTCAATAAGCGAAACTATCTTTCATGCTAGGTATGACTCCACCTTGGAGAGTTTTCACCCTGATTCCCATTGATTTCAATTTTAATGGACTCTTTGATGCCACACTGAGTCAAATGTTGTCTTGATGTCAAGGGTAGTGACTCTCACCTCACTTCTGGTATTCTTTCCTCTATGTTTGACCAAGGCTTTAATGATGTCTGGAGCTGTGTGGTTCAGCAAGCACATTATGGCCGGAATTTTACAACCTTGCTCTGGCAAGGCTCATAAAATCCCACCCAAGGCTCACGGAGAATTCCATTCTGTGAGTTGCACTCACCCCAATTCCAGGGCGGGTGTGGCAATAAAGTTCCAGCCTATGACTGACAAAAAGCCACCCAGACTTGAAACGTTAGCTCTGTTCTCTCTTCACAAATGCTGACATATCTGCAGAGATTTTCCAGAATTTTCTGTTTTTGTTTCAATCTGAACACTGGTGAGCAGGTTACTGCTGTGTAAGTGGATTTTGACAGCACCATTGATAATACTTTCAACACTTTGTCTGAGATTAGGCCGATGAGGTATTAAACCAGATTGGTTTTGTCCTGCTTTATGTGGGCAAAACACTTGTGAGCAGGTGTCCATTTTGTTGGGTAGATGTCAATGTTGGAGCTGTAGTTGTCTTCCAACAATTGGGTTGGCTCCAAGAGGAAGAATTTTTACAAAAATATGGTAATTTGTTCAAAACCTGATAAAAATCACTTCAATCTACAATAAAAAAAGATTCTATACTCTAGAATTTTATAGCTTCCAATCAATTCTACACAAATTATTCTATCACAACTACTTAAATCAAAAAAAAATTGATCTTAAACAACAATTTCTTCAATCAGATTATCATCGTGAATATGTTAATCTGTGCCTTAACACATGCTGATCCTGGTTCAATTGAGGTTGACAACTTTGTGCCTCTGATCCATTTGATAAATATCATGACCAGGGAATTCTTCAGAAAGCTGTTGTTACTCTCCAGAGAGCCTCCATTTAATATTCAGAGAGCAGAGCAAATCTGAGGAATTTCCTGGCCCATATCATACTGCAAAAAATAATAGCATTAAATTGTAAAACCAATTATTTTTAAATATCAAAGTGACACTTCACAAGCATAAAAAATTACACAAAGAGGAAAGAAGAATATCATGCCTGTAATTACCAGGAATAGTAATTATATATGCCTTTATCACTCCCACGTATAGATTTTCAAATTACTTGGAAAAAATTGTATTTGCCACATTCATAAGGATTTGTCTTTACATTCAGTTAGGCAATGCAATGAACAAGGAGATCTATTGTCTTGCAGATTCATTTGGTATATGTGTCTTTGCAAGTACATATTTGCTTAGAGACATCATTATCAAGCACTAAACCCCTCCCAGCTGTTCAAAAGGCAAGTCATAAATTTCCTTCCACTTACACACTGCATTCACTCATTCATTGAATGACATTACCTGTAATTGCTCCTAACTCATTTGCTAAGACTACATCCCTTGACATCCTTCTGGACCAGATTATTCATGATAATTCATAAATATATGGCTCCCATTTTAAGCAACCTATCAAATTATAGCAATATGAAACTAATACCTCAGTAAACACCTCACTCTTGAGCTTGTTCATGGCAATTTAAAATAAAGAATATTTCAATGTGAATTGTGGAAAGATGAACAAAATTGAACACAATTGGGTTATTAGTGCAAGAGAAACTAATCTTTGAAAGTGTTTCCTTCACAATTCAAATAGCCAGTTTTCCTTTCCCCCTCTGTTTAAAAATTCTCTTGCTTTCTCATCTGAAGCTATTGGTTGGAATCTTTCCAAAGACGCCCAGAGTGTTGGCTGAGGTGAGAAAACTGAGGCTCACAAGCTGAACAGCCAGCTTTTCTTACCATATTGAACAACACTGTGCATTTTAAAAGGGGAATCAGACAGTCAGCAGGAGGGGCAGACCCTAAGGACTCAGACAAGACCAGGCAGGACACCTCAATCTCTAACGTTGGGACCCCCTTTCCCAAGCACTGTGGCATATCCCCCCCCAAGGCATTGGGGTTCTCCTATCTCTCCCCTCCCACTGACCCCCACAGGCATTGGAGTTCTCTCCTTTCCCACCTCTGCCCCACCTGGAAGCATCTGGGCTTTCCCTCCGCCCCTTCCAGGCATCGGGGTACTTCAGCCTTTCCCCTGCCATGGAGGCATTGAGGCTTCCATCTCCCCTAACCACACAAAGGAACACCCATCCCCACCCCCTCAGTGAGGCTCCCTAGAGGACCTGCTCTTGGCAGTGCATGGAATTGCCAGATTGGCACTGTCAAGTCATGTCCCTCACCACGGGGGGGTGAGGGACATTTATCTCTGCATCCCTGGCCTGGTCATCACGATTAGGTTTCATTATTGAAAACCAGTAGTGATTTGCGCTGGCTTGATGACACATCAATTGGGTAGAAGGATAAGGCCTAGGCAGACGTTATGGCATCAAGGTAGGTAAGTACACATTAATTCATTAAAATGCATGGAAATCAGGTTCACGCCCCTTCTGGGCTTGAATCCGATCACGTCACTGGTGAGTGAGTGGAAAGAGAAGATCTCAAACCGAGATCTTGCTGGTGCAAATTCATTTTGGCCCTCTGGTGAGATTTAGCGGCCATTATGGGATTTGTGCCTCCTGCTAGCATGGCTGTTAGATCATGGCCAGTTTGTGGTGGTTACCAAATATCTCCTCCATTGAGCTGTCATGAGTCATACAAAGATCTTTGCAGGGAATGCCAGATTAGGAAGATTTTGCAGATGGGCACAATTCTGTCTTCATCTGGTGATCCCCATGTCTGCAGTTCCAGCACAGAGTCACAATATAGCACAATCAGGAACGGAGCCCTGACCTAATTGCCCTCTCTTAACCCAACCAACTGCAGTGCCACTGCCAATATCTTGCTGAGAGCAGTTAGCTCAATACAGATCAGGCAATGGATTTGGGGGATACCCTGGGTCTTTAAGGCTCAGAGACACCCACTCCAAGATTTCAGCTTTTAAGCTGTGCTTACACATGCTGCGGAGAAACAGAATTAATTGTTGGAGGTGTTGTCTTTTCGATGAGATTTTTGAGTGGATGTAAAATATTCCATAATATGAAACAAAGATGTTTCAGCTCAATGTCCACCCTGCAACCAAACCTGGCTACTTATTGAATTTGCCACATTACAAATTGAGTATTTAAAAGACAAAGGAAGCGCTTCAAAGACACCCTGAAGTCTTACCTCAAGAAATGCAGCATAGACATCAACCCTTACTCAGAAGGGATCTACTTGGAGGAACCTCCAGGTTGAAGGAACATAATTCTTTGAGGAAACCCGAGAAGCCTGGAAAAGGAGCCTGAGAAAAGAATACCAGTGATCTTGAGTCCAAGGACTGAATACACTTCCCAGAGACATCTGTGGTGAAAGTCATAGATCTAGACTTTGGTTCATCAGCCACACAAGGACCTGCAGAACACATGGCCAGTAACATGGAGTTTCTTAAGTGGACAATCATACTCATTAGTGAATGATCGCTGAAAAAGATTTAATCATTTAGAGTAAATCATGCCACAGATGAGTTTACTGACACAATGTAGGCTGAAGGTGAACTTTCAAATCAGCAAGAAAGGCATTGCGAAGTAATACTAATAGAGCAGGGATAGGGGCAGGCAGAGAAATTTCTGGTTTGTAACTCATGTCATTAATTTTCCATAAGTATCGATTCAGTTACTAAATAGTGCCCTCATTTGGCCAAAGTAACATTGTACGTTTTGAGAAGAAAAAGTTCAATTTTTAAAAATAAATTGATTTAGTTGACAAAAAGTATTTATTTTTAAACTTACATAGAAATATTTAACATGTAACAATTTGTTGACCTGGAAGATATTTCTCTGACTAGCAATCAGAAGTGCAAAGTCCAGGTGACTGGTTTTAGCCCATTTCACAAAATGCACTCAGTCCATTGTGAAGCAATCCTGGACACGTGTGGAACTGGTTGATTTGAGATAAAATAAGGAGCAGCACAAAAGTGCTGTTATCATTAAAACAGAGAATCACAACATTTCTACCTTCCTAAGTAAGGTAAGTATTTAGATGAACAACTCTCGGAAGGATGGTGGAGGCAGAGACCCTCGTAATATTTAAGAAGTATTTAGATATGCACTTGTGATGCCAAGGCATATGAGGCCTAAAAGTGCTAGAAAATGGGATTAGTTAGGTGGTTTATCTTTGACTGGTGCAGACACGATGGGCTCAAGAGCCTTTTTTTAATGCGCTGACTCTATAAATGTTATGACTCTATAAATGTTTGTGCAAAATATTTTAAAAAACTCAAGTTCTTGTTTGGGTCTAGCCATGCAGGAAATTTAGACTCTCAGGGCTCTTAACACTCAAATTGAATTTTGCATTGCTTAAATAACCTGCACATAGGTACAGAGTGGAGCTATTTATTGATACAGAGACATTGTTTCATCAATTTGGGTTGGGTCCAGTCTTATTGGCAGAATAGTATTTCAACGTCATTAAACTATTCACTTGCTTGGGAGGATCCTCTTGAAATTCTAACAAAGGAAATCCAGAATGACATGAAAAAATCTGACAAATCATAAGATCAGGGAATTAAACCACCTTTTCAATGGTATTTTTGAATAATATTCTAAAGCAGCTAAACTGTACAGGAGGGGTCGGCAACCTATGGCACACATACCAAAGGTGGCATGTGAAATGATTGAGTGGCGCTTGCACTACTAGTCTAACTAATGGCACAAAAAGTTCTAAAGAAAGTAAAAGTTGTCATTTACATTACTCTGAGATGGCATATCACATTAATAAAAGTGACATTAGCGTTAAATACTGTTTTATTCATTACTGGGGTTTTTTAAAGTCCCAATTTCCTGCTTGCGTCTATATCACGTAATACGGAAGAATGTAGCGTGCTATGACTGTACTGTCACTACAAATTGAGGGGTACATTCGACAAAATTTCATCTCTGAAGAAGGCAAAGTTAAATATCAGTTTATTTCGTCCTTCTTGGACAGATGCATTTTGTTATGTTCAAAAGAACGACAATGCCGCCCGTTATACAAATATTGTTTGTTGCACATCAAGTACTCAATGACATTTTTAAATGAAGCATGAGGAAACCTTTCTTGATGAAGCGGACCAGATTGACGATCAAAAAGGCAGCAGCAGAATAGAACGAGCAATGCAATATTTTTCAAATGCATCAGTGTGAAATAAAAATCAAGCCACAGAAGGAAGTTAGAAAATTACACAGTGTATATTTTGTAAGACAGAGTGTATTACAAAAAAAAGCAGCTTTCTTCAGCAATTTGAACGTTGTGTTCAATGATTTGCCAAATAAAGTTGCAATCGCATACAAAATAGAAGAACTGTCTGTCTCTGCCAGAACCTTTTATAGATGTCTAGGTGAAATAGCAGAAAGCATTAACAAAAAGCAAATGACTCCATTAAAAGACACAGGGGCAGTTAAATGTTGCACTCAATGAGAGCATGGATACAAATGGTCCACTTTTGGCATCTGTTGCAAAATATTTTGCTTCTGATAGTTCCAAGGCTCAGCAGTCAGAGAATTGGAGAGGAAGTGGAAATGATTTGATCTGATTTAATATTGCCACATGTATTGGTATACAGTCAAAAGATCAACTTAATATAAGGTAGGTTTGTTCAGAAGTCCTAAAATTGCCTAAATTCAAATTCAATTGCCTAAAACCCCTGCATGGCACATCAAAGGGGAAAGATATGGCAGAAAGTTTTGTGAACCATTTTGAAGCATGAGGTGTTGATATCCGAAAAATATTTTACATGGCAACAGATTGTGCTCCTGCCAGGGCTGGAAAACAAATAGTTACTTGAAGTTCAAATCAGGTACCTGACTGTCAATTTTCATTGTATCATCAATCAAGAAAACCTGTGTGCTAAAATTTCCAAAGTGATGAGTCCAGTGAAGTTTACTGTTGCTTAATCTGCTTTAACTTACAGACAGCTATGAGTACTGCTGGCAGAGATGGACAATATATATAATGACATTCCACTTCACAGCAATGTTTCGTAGCTAAGGGCTTTGGCACACTTTGTAAACTGTTTTGATGAGACCTTATAAATGTTGAAGTGTATACTGACACTTAAAAATTGAAAATTTACAGCGAAAAAAATAATGAAGATTTAGCATGCCACTTCTGAAAGGTTACTGACCTCTGCTATGTAGAATAATGATCTATTTACACTTTCAACGTTCCTGCATTTTTTATACTGTTACTGAAAAATTGAGACAAATTTATTCTCAATGTCCATGAGAACAAGATGCTCAGTTTACAACAGAAGCCATCAACTGTCAATTTTTTCATACAACATATATATTTTAAAATATTATAATCCGTTATGGATTTGGAATATGACAAAGAGTTTCTATGTTCTGGATCTGAAAAGTACTGGCAGGGATACAAACTGCATGTAAATTAAACCATTCTCGTGGACCAGGGCTCCAGTTTATAATAGTATTGGAAAATTAGAGATACATCTAGCATGTGAAACTACATGTTTGAATCTGTAATGCAGGAGTGAGCCAGAAATCACAACTTATAACTAAGGGAAGACATTCCGTATCCACTGCATGCCTGTAAATTATTAAAATAAGAAACAAAAAATGCTAGAAAAAAGCAGGAGGTCAGGCAACATCTGTAGAGAGAACAGAGTTAATGTTTCAGGTTGATGATCAGAACAGATTAAGGTTTTTCCAGAATTTTGTGTCTTTTTCTTTCAGTTTTCCAGCATTCATAATATTTTGCTTTTGTGTTTCTGTAAAACATCAATTCATCATTTCCTAAAAGATACCAAAGGAAAATACACAAGTAATCAGTGCCTGAAAAGATCCTAGGGAGTGGAAAGGTGAGAATACAGTGCATGGATAAACAAAGGAAATGGGTGTTGTTTAACACTGCAGATGTCAGAAATCTGAAATAAAAACAAAATGCTGGAAATACTCTGGTCAGGCAGCATCTGTGGAAAGAGAAGCAGAGTTATTTGTTTCAGACAAGGACAATTCTTCAGAACTAAAGAGAGGTCTTTGACTTGGAATGTTGGCCAGAATTTCCCAGGTGTTCACACCTTTTCAAATGAGGATGGGAAATTTGGCACTCAGCCAAAACTCCACAGTAACAAGACTAGGGAATCCCGCTGGCGCGAACGTCCAGAAAATTCTGGCCATTAGCTCTGTTCCTCTGCAGTATTTTTTCACTCTAGGCTCCCTGCTCACAACTCTGGAGACTGGTGAGACTGTGGTACCAGATGGGATAAAGTGGTGGCTCTTAGACATATAATAAATCATTCTCTTTCTCATAGGCAGATGATGAAAAACTGCAGCAGGCGACGGTGCAGAGGGACCTCGGGGTCCTTGTGCATGAGTCGCAAAAACCCAGCTTGCAGGTGCAGCAGGTGGTCAGGAAGGCGAATGGGATGCTGGCCTTCATAGCGAGGGGGATTGAATATAAAAGTAGGGAGGTCTTGCTGCAGCTGTATAGGGCATTGGTGAGGCCGCAGCTGGAGTACTGTGTGCAGTTTTGGGCGCCGCACCTGCGCAAGGATATTTTGGCCCTGGAGGGAGTGCAGAGGAGGTTTACTAGGCTGATACCGGAGTTGAGGGGATTGAGCTATGAGGAGAGGCTGAATAAACTAGGCTTGTACTCGTTAGAGTTTAGAAGAATGAGGGGAGATCTCATTGAGACGTATAAGATGATGAATGGGATGGATAGGATAGAGGTGGAGAGACTCTTCCTACTCAAAAAAGACAGTAGGACTAGGGGGCACAGCCTCAAGATAAAGGGGAGGTGGTTTAGAACGGAGTTGAGGAGGAACTTCTTCACTCAAAGGGTGGTGAATCTCTGGAATTCTCTGCCCGTTGAAGTGGTGGAGGCTGCCTCGCTAAATATTTTTAAGAAGCGGGTTGATGGGTTCTTGATAAGAGAGGGGATTAAGGGTTATGGGGAGAGGGCGGGAAAGTGGAACTGGGCCACAACAGATCAGCCACGATCTTATTGAATGGCGGGGCAGGCTCGAAGGGCTAGATGGCCTACTCCTGCTCCTATTTCTTATGTTCTTATGTTCTTATGATATCCAGATCCTTTTCAAATTGGGGGTGGGGGGGTTTGCCTCCAAGAAGGATTCTGAGGCTCAGCAAAGAGAATTGGAGGAGAAATTGAAATGATTTGGTTTATCACATATTAGTATGTAATAGTGAAAAGTATTGTTTATTGTGTTACACCAACAAAGCATACAGTTCATAGAGAAGGGAAGGAGAGAGTGTGGAATGTGTTATAGTCATAGCTAGGGTGTAGAGAAAGATCAACTTAATACAAGGTAGGTCCAAAGGTCCAATGGCAGCAGGGAAGAAGTTGTCCTTGAGTTGGTTAGTATGTGACCTCAAACTTTTATATCTTTTTCCTGATGGAAGGTGGAAGAAAACATATCCAGGGTGCATGGAATCCTTGATTATGCTAGCTGCGTTTCCAATACAGCAGGAAATGTAGATGGAGTCGATGGATGGGAGGCTGGTTTGTGTAATGGACTAGGCTGTGTTTATTGCCCTTTGTAGTATCTGTGGTTTTGGTCAGAGCAGGAGCTATACTAAGCTCTGATACAACTGGAAAGGATGCTTTTATGATGCATCTGTAAAAATTACTGAGAGTCGTAGCTGACACGGTAAGTTTCCTTAACTGCTTGAAAAAGTAAAGATGTCGGTGGGCTTTCTTAACTATAGTGTTGACATGGAGGGACCGGACAAGTTGTTGGTAATCTGGACGCCTGGAAACTTGAAGCTCTCAACCATTTCCACTTCATCCTCATTGATGTAGACAGGGGCATGTTGTCCACTATGCTTCCTGAAGTCGATGACTATCTCCTTTGCTTTACTGATATTGAGTGAGATTATTGCTATTGCATCGTTTCATCAGATGATATGACAGGGTGGCAGTACTGGTGGTGGTATACACAAGCACTAATGCAATCAAACTATTGATCAATTTCAACCATTTTGGAGTAGTTGCCACCAAAGGTCCTTCTGGGAATAAAGGCCCTGTGTTTTAGACCTATATCAGTAGGAGGTCATGAAATTAGAGTGCAATCAAAAATGCAAAGGACATTGCAACAGACTGCTGAATTTTTTGTGTGGAATAGATGGAGGTCTAAAATCAAGCACTTGTCACTAAAATATCCATTTATTATGAACTGAATAAAATAAATTGCATTTGTATCTGACTTTTCACATCGTCAGGAATTCCAAAGCAGTTTGCAGACAATGAACCTAGGCAACAATCTTCTAGCTCTAAGGCAAGAATTCTAAACTAAATTCATGATTTGTGTTTTATTTCAACATAAGCAGCACTCAGAGCCCAAGAAGCGTGAGATCAGCAGGGATATGAAGACCATAAGACATTGGAACAGAATTAGGCCACTCAGCCCATCGTGTCTGCTCTGCCATTCAATCATGGCTGATATTTTATTCATCCCCATTCTCCTGCCTTTCCCCCATAACCCCGATCCCCTTATTAATCAAGAACCTCTGTCTTAAAACCACTTAATGACCTGGCCTCCACAGCCTTCTGTGGCAAAGAGTTCCACAGCTTCACCATTCTCTGGCTGAAGAAATTCCTCCTCATCCCTTTAGCCTGAGGTTGTGCCCTCTGGTTCTAGTTTTTCCTACTAATGGAAAAGAAGTAGAACAGACGATCCGCATTAAAAAAAGACAACAACATACAATGCTACAGTTTCTTCGCTTTCTAAGCTAAGACTTTGGTCACAAATGTGATACTCGTATTTAAGAAAGGGTGCAAGGAGATTCCCAGTAGCTAAAGGCAAGTCACTTTAATATCAGTCGTGGATAAAGCTTTGGAAGTAATAACCTGGAAAACATTGAAAGGTGCTTGGAGAGGTTCAAGTTAATTACAGAGAGCAAGCAGTGATTTGTGAAAAACAGATCATGCTTGACTAATCTAATTGAATATTTTGATGAATTAGCAGCAAAGATTGATGAAAAGGATGCAGTGGATGTTGTTGATCAGAATTTCAAGAACATTTTTAACCAAGTACCACATAGGTGGCTGATTAACAAAATTGCGGGTCATGGAATAGGTGGTGTAAACTTATATTAAAAATTGGCTTAAGGGCTGAAAACAGTGAGTCATGATAAATGATTGCTTTTCAGACTGAAGATGGTAGGCAGCAGTGTTAAAAAAATCAAAATTTGTCTGATACCAATCATGGAGGAATGGCAAACAGTGAGAATGGTACAGATTTTCTGCAACAGGCATACAAGTGACACAGTAAGGCAGCACAGTGCCACAGTGGTTAGCACTGCTGTCTTACCACTGTGTGGCGATGAGATTATTTTCAAAATAACTTCATTGTAGTGTTAATGTAAGCCTACTTGCAACTAATTAAAAGATAGGTTAACAGACTGGATGGACAAGTAACAGAAGGAATTTAATGCAGAGAAGTGAGAGACAATGCATTTTGGAAGACGGGGAGGGAAAGACTACATTGACTTAAATGACACAGTTCTAAAGAATCTACAAGGACAGGGGACCTGGGTGGAGTCACAAGTATAGATCTTTGAACTTGGTAGTACATATTGCAAGTGTAGTTAGCTAAGCATATGGGCTTCTAGGCTTCGTAAACAGAGATATTGAGTATAAAGTCAGGGAACTTATGCTGAATTTATAAAAAAGCACTGATTTGGTTACAACTAGCATCCAGTTTTGGTCACCAATTTTAGGAAGGGTGTGAGAGTTTCAGGTTGCAGGAGTTGGAGAGGTCAGGGATTTTAATGACAGGGTAGGTTGGAAAAGCTGTGGTTGTTCTTCTTGGAGTACAGGAGGTCTAGGGGTGATTTGATGGAGGTTTACAAGATTATTACATGTTTAGATAAGGTAGACAAAGAAAGCTGTTCCTATTAACTGATGGTACAAAGATTAGGAGGACATATATTTAAGGTTTTGAGCAAGAGTTACAGCAGGAAGGTGAGGAAGAACAATTTATTTCAACACAGCAAGTGACAATGACTTGGAACCTCCTGGTGGAAAAGGAGATGATTAATGGTTTCAAAAGGAAATTGTATGGGCATGAGGGAAATAAACTTGTAGGCAATTTGGATAGAGACAGGAACTCGAATTGATTGCTCAACAGCAAGCCAGCATGAACGCAAAGGGTCGATAGGCATTCTGTGCTTCAATGACTCTTACCTTATACAACTTTAGCAAGCTTTGTACAATTTATTGCCAACACCTGCACTGGTATCATCTTTCAGTGTTGATGGAATGAAGCCAGATATTGAAAGAGAGCTGAGGCCATGACCAGCATGAAGTTTGCAAAAATATTGTCAGGTAAGTAACTTATTTACCCCATTGTCATTCAACTACACTGACATCAGTAGTGGTTAGCTGGCATTTTACGATAAATCTGCATGAATACTTTGCATACCACTCAGCATTGGTCCATACCAGAACAATAATCAATTAGCCTGCAGTAAGTGGCCATCAAAAGCTAATCAAGGCAATTGTATAAAATATATTCACATTAGTTTCATGGATTGTTATTCCAATAACTTGTGCATTTGGCCATCTCAGCAGTTAAAATTAACAAAGTAATTTATTTTTCCTTTGTAATGTTCAGATTATTTTTTTTAAAAACAAACTTGTACAAACTTGAATTATGGAAGAACATCACTTAGGCATTGGCTGCATCTATTTATATGGCTAAAACTGTTTTTATGTAGGTGGCTGCATCTTGGACCACATTTTTGTGAATCTGACGAGGAAACTGGTGTTAGCAATGAAAATTCTCTCCCATTATCCAAAAGGAACAAGTGCCTTTTTTATAATAGGCATTATAGGAGGCCATCATCAAATTTGTTAACTTGCCATTGACAAGATGCTTCTTAAAAAGCTGTACAACAATTCTCCTCCAACCCTTACCTGCACATAATTTCAGAATAGCACAGATTATTTTACTTGTGAATATAAAAGTAGAAAAGTATTGCTGCAATTGTGTTGGTGAATCCACATCTGGAGCAGTGTGTCCAGTTTTAGTCTCCTTATTTGAGGAAGGATGCAGTGGCACCTGAGGCAGTTCAGAGGTGATTCACCAGGTTGATTCTGAGGATGAAGGGGTTGACATATGAGAACAGATTAAACAATTTGGCTTGTACTCGAGGGAGTTTAGAAGAATGGGAGGGGGATCTGATTGAGGTATATAAAATTTTAAAAGCAATTGATAAAATATACACCAATTTTTTTTTATTAAGGGGCAATCTAGAACAAGAGGTCATAGGTTTAAGTTGAGAAGCGGTAGATTTAAAACTGAGATGAGGAGGAGCTATTTCTTGTAGAGGGTGGTGAATTTGTGGAACTCTGTCCCACAGTACAGTGGAGTCTGAATCATTAAATGGTTTCTAGAAGGAGATAGATATATTTCAAGTTAAAAAAAAGGATAAAGGGAAATGGGGAACAGATGGGGAGGTGGATTTGAGACCAGAGAGAGAACAACCATGATCTGACTGAATGGCAGAACAGGCACTGTTTCTGCTAATTCCTATGTTCCTACTTCAAAGATGTTTAATGCATTCTACGGACATTAAACAAGAATGTTGTTGATAATATTTCAAATTACTGCTAAAACTAATCAAAATTACAAGAATGCTCTATGTACAGAACTTCATAAAGGCTCAGTTGAAGTTAATATTGGGAGAAGTTCTGTTTTAATCTTTGTGTAACCCACAGTGTGAATATATAAAGAACAAAGAAAATTACAGCACAGGAATAGACCCATCAGCTCTCCAAGCCTGCACTGACCATATTGTCCAACTTAACTAAAACCCCCTACCCTTCTGGGGACCATATCCCTCTATTCCCATCCATTCAAGATGCCCCTTTAAACCCACTACTGTATCCACTTCCACTACCTCCCCGGCAGTGAGTTCCAGGCACCCACCACCCTCTAAGAAATCTGCCTCATACATCTCCTTTAAACCTTGCCCCTCACGCTAAACCTGTCCCCTGTAATTGACTCTTCCACCCTGGGAAAAAGCTACTGACTATTCACTTGGTCCATGCCTCTCATAATCCTGTAGATTTCTATCATGTCGTCTCTCCAAGCTCTGTCATTCCAGTGAGAACAAAGCAAGTTTCTCCAGCCTCTTCATAGCTAATGCCCTCCATACCAGGCAACATCCTGGTAAATCTTTTCTATACCCTCTCCAAAGCCTCCACATCCTTCCGGTAGTGTGGCAACTAGAATTGAATACCATATTCCAAGTGCAGCCTAATTAATGTTCTATAAAGCATCAACATGACTTGCCAATTTTTAAACTGAATGCCCTGGCTGAAGGCAAGCATGCCATATGTCTTCTTGACTACCTTTTCCACCTGCATTGCCAATTTCAGTGACCTATGTACCCCCAAATCCCTTTGCCTATCAATGCTCTTAAGGTTCTGCCATTTACTGTATATTTCCTATCTGTATAGACCTTCCAAAATGCATTACCTCACATTTGTCCAGATTAAATGCCGTCTGCCATCCCTGTGCCCAAGTCTCCAACCAATCAATATCCTGTTGTATCCTCTGATGGTCGTCATCGCTATCTGCGAATCCACCAACCTTGTGTCATCCGCAAACTTATTAATCAAACCAGTTATATTTTCCTCCACATCATTTATATATATTACAAACACCAAAGGTCCCAGCACTGATCGCTGAGGAACACCAATGTATTACAAAAGAACAATTTATGATTTTTCTATGGATAACAAGCACAATTCCATAGCTTATCATTTCAGTCTGCCACACAATCAGAAACAACATGGGTTAGGCTTATTCGTACTGGATAATGATTGAGATTTTCAGCTGAAAATCTGCCCATTCCAATTTCTTGAAAAGAGATAAGAATAGATGGTAGAAGTTGTTACTCTGCATTTAAGTACAGTGAGCAGGCAATGTAAATTAATGTTTAGAAAATGAAGAAAACTTAAGAGTGGTTTAAAAACACACACACAAACTAGTGGAAGGGTAAGTTATAGTTTATTATCATGGGTTACCCTGTTTTTTGAACTTTCCCCAAAAAGGAGATTGTTTTTAATAATAACAGCATTCCTTAGGATAATCAAATAATTAAACAGGACAGGAGTTTAACTGCAATTCTGAAAAACTTATTGATGGGGTGCAATTATTACAACAATTTGGTTTATTTACTCATTCGTTATAAAGCATTCATTACCAAACATTCATTGGTCTTTTATGACAAATAATCATTTATTACAATGTATAGATCTTACAACAGTGCACTGCACATTAAGAGCACAAACTGTATTGGAAAGTGTATAAAGCATCAGTGGACACTGTCCCAACTTCATCTGTGAAAATTTAAATGTACAGTTACAAAACATAAAAAAAACTACTGTCCTTTAAAGAGGGAACAGTGCTAGCCTGCAGTATGGCAGTTTAAAAGCATGATTGAAAACTCATTTTATTAAGACTTTTGCAAATTTGCATTTACAGTAAAAACCAATTCAAAAGCCCCAGTACTATTATGACATACTTAAAACATTTCAATATTTAAAAACATGATGTACAACAGTAAAATGTTGTGCTTTATTATTAAGGGGTTAAAATTGTGTTCTTTCCGGTTCAACAAATACATGATCCTAAATAGCAGAAACATTAACGGAATAAATACTGCAAATAAAACCTTAAAAGATGTCTCAAACGTTTTTAGGAATAGTTTTTGGGAGACTGAATCTTTTAGATAGTTTTGAAAACAATATCTGATCTGTCACTAATAGCATGCCAGACAATTCTCCAGCACTATACAGTTTGTTCAATGCACTCTCCATATTGATAATGGTTTACCTTGAATGTTAAATACTTCTAATAGCTAAATGATAATGCATTAAGTGAAGGCCAACTCACGTTAATCAACCTTTTGTCTGATAGCATTCCTTTCTAATGCGATATAAATTATATATCTATTACCAAGTAATTTTTTTAAAAAAAAGTTCCAAGTTTAACATGAGGGCTAAAAGATTAATAGCACTCCAAGACTGGACAGTAATGCACAAAGTCGTATCTCTAATTTTCTTACAAAAGATAATAAATATAAAGCTCTTGATATTAAAACAGTATTTAATGCCTCAGGCACAATACAGGCCTATATTCACATATACAATTTCATGGTTTGAATTTGGTTCCAAATAATCATTTTTATGCTTCACTGGAGTTCCAGAATTCACTTACTGACACAATATTGTACTTAAGGCTCCCGGGTAAGCAATTCAGTGGCTGCATGATTTTTCAAATTGAGGAAATAAACATGAAATAGATCAAACTATAAAACGAACAATTTGAATTTTACATTGTAATAGGAATAAAGCATTGCTTTTTCTCGATTTCATGATTGAGTTATTCTTAATGCTTATGAGTCATTTCAGTTTTAGAGAAAAAAATCTTTTGATGAAAAATAGCAGGTGGAATTTTCCCGTCGTGTCCGCCTGGCACGTGAGTCAGAGCGGGCTGACCATGGACCGCAGAAAGGTCCACTGACCTCAGGCAGGGTTTTCCAACCTTGGGGTGAGCTCGGCCGGAAAATCCCGCCCAATGTTTCCACGTTTCTGTTTTCAGTATGTAGACACAAGTTGGATGAATGCATGTACAGGTTGGTTTTCAACCATGCTAACTGTTGAAAATGAACAGCTTCCTTGGAATTCAAAATATATTTAACTCTCATGGTTTTCAATAATACTTCATTTTCAGATTTTTAGAAATTAATGTTTGATGCTAACAAATTATTTCTCCAAATAGACAATGAAAACTGAGGTTTGTTGAGGTTAACTGGACTGCATATGAAACCTACAAGCAGGTTACTTACTCATATTAAGCAACCTGATCAGAATGTTACAAACTAACATAGCGATCTGGAAAATTATTTAAGACAATCAACCAAGCTTAATGCTGAAAGGAGACAAAAACAGCTGAGGGCTCAGATGTTGCTGTGAGCAGTGAAGGAATGGCTTTCACCATGCACTTGACATATATTTGTCCAAAGACATTTTTGCTGATTTGTCAGTGGAGTTCAGTTTTTTTCATGCTTTGGATCCAAAATGAGACCCGAAAGGGGATCTGTGCTATTAGGTCAAACAGCTGTAAGGTCCTTTAACCAGATTGATGAATCCTCACAGAAAGACAGGCTGCAAAGCAAGGAGTGAAATGCAGCAAATAAAAGTTACAATTAAATCATTGTACAGGAAGAAAAATATTCGGGTGGGGATCAAGGGAGAGATAAAGAGAAAAAGAGTAGCTAAAAAATTAAAAAAAAAATCTGCATCTTTTTGTTTTCTGAAAGAAAGACTCCTCCCTACTTGTAACATTAACCTTTCAGTACCACAAGATATTGCAGCAATAATTATCACTTATGCAGTTAAAACTCAGTTACTCACGATTGTACAACCTCTGACTTTTCATCTGTCTTTACTGTGAGGAGGAGATAATTAGCCTCAGTTCACACCATTAGTGATCTCTGTGCAAACTTCATCAGCAAAGGACTTGAATAGTGCATCCTGTAGAGGAGCAGGATATCAGTAACAGCAGCTCCAAATTTTTACATTTAATGACACAGCTGCGGATGCCACAAGTTACTGTCAGTTTTACCCAGTAACAACAACTATCCGCTTTAAAAAAAACAGCAAAAAAAGGCCAGTATAATTTAAGATGTACATATAGAAAATTAATCTGCAAGCTCTATATGGAATTTATATTGTTGTGATTATTTTGTGTTTCAATTACATCACACTATGTAAAGCTCTTTTGAACAATTCATGTCACACAAAATTCATGACCAAAAATAAGGAATTTAAGGCATGGAACACCCATTTCTCACCAGGCTCTCTTGCACACATTTGAGCAAATGCAGTGCCCTAAAAAGAGGGCTGTAAACAGACAGACCGTCCATTAGCTGTCTCAACTTAGGGACAAATCTGGTTTCAAAAATGAACTGACCTAATGTATGTTTTCCTTACCCAGTGGATGCTGTTTGATAACAGGAGCACAATTATGGAAAAACTGACCCTTTGTCATTTTGCTTATTTCACCTCCTGGACCATTTCCACATATCCCAGTGCAATCATGACGCAACAGCATTGAACCACTATTTTGCAAATTATGATGTCCACTCATTGCAAATTTACCTCTCTTAAAATTTCAAGTTTGTGCAATGTCAATTAATTAAATTTAAATATTAATACTTATCCCAACGATGGCAGATAGATCTTGTAGCATAAGCACTGTAATTTTAAATGTGCCAATATTAGTCATCCAATGCTCTTAACAACACTCTACCAGGAAAGCATTAAATCAAAGAAAAACAAAAATTGTTTTAATGCAACTTCCATTTTACATATTGAAAGTTATTGAATAGCTTTGCTTTCTATATTGGGATACAAACAAAAAAAACGAGTAAAAAGCAGCATGGCTTTCAATCCATTCTTACAATATTGTCATTGTAAAGATCTGCAATATTCAGATGATGGCCTTGGTAATATAGAACCAAATGAATGCATACACTAGTTAGGGCTCCATCTGATATTGTCTACAGATATATACACATTGAAGCCTTTGCATTTTTAGGATAATGCTCCTAAATAATAACTATCTTT
The DNA here is from genome assembly GCF_965287045.1 of Carcharhinus amblyrhynchos. NCBI lineage: Eukaryota > Metazoa > Chordata > Chondrichthyes > Carcharhiniformes > Carcharhinidae > Carcharhinus > Carcharhinus amblyrhynchos. The sequence goes on from NC_137336.1 coordinate 46,665,130, forward strand.
AAAAACAAAGTACCAATTAAAAGTATCATGGCTGTTGATGAGTTGATTAAATAGAAATAACTAAATACTCCATATGTAGCCAATTGATGATTTTTAAAAAAAACAATTTTCTTCCCTGTTTTTCCTGAATGTATCAATATATACTGAACTGCAGTTTTACAACTGCCTTCTACCATACCCAATTCTTCATGGGATAGACAAACTATCTCACCATGTCAAATATCACTGTCATGTCCCATCATGTCTCACCAACATCCATACATGCACTTTCTAACAGGAGTCAGGAAACCACAATCAAGTGATAATTGTGGCTTTACTCCTCTTTGTCTGGTTGTGCTAGGGCTAGCTAACAAACATCTCCACTCAAGATTGGATGGTTAGCAGCAAGGTAAGACTGCTTTCTTATTCAAGAAAAATCGAGTGGAAGCTTGTGCATTACTGTATATTCCTAATTTTTCATTAAATTAATATGCCGTCAAGCCAGAAATTTGAATCCCCAAGTTTATGCATGTTGGAAACACAGTAAGAAATTTTGCTGTGATTAAAAAAACCTGATTAAATTCAACTGATTCAGTCTCACTGAAAATTATCCCTGAAGGAAACGCTTCTATTACCACAATAGTGTATGATCTTACACATTGACAATAAGTATGTACCATTTAAAAATAGCCATGTATGAGTTAAAACAGATAACTGCAGCACTGCAACTAAATAATGCATAAAATGGTAGCCACACTTAAACTACTGAGTTTTATTTGTAGAACATAACACTGCCCCTTTATTGAAAGAAATCTATTTAGGCCAGATACGCAAGAAACAAAGTCTTCCAGTAGAAAAAAAACACATCCTTGAAGGATCTGATTGAACTGGAGCCTCTCCTGAGTTGCTTTCTTGGTAGAAACTGCTGTGCTCTACACTTAAATGGATCTATAGGAACACATTCTGCAAGTCCTCATCACAGATGGGACCACACAGGTGACATCAAATGAATGTTCTTGTGTAGAAAGGAGTAAAAGCCTAATAAAGGGATTCAAAAAAGGCCAGTCAGTTTTCCACAGGGGTAGGGGTCTGCAGAGGTTGGCTGATGATGACCTGCACCACATAGTCCTTGGGGATTTTCAGTTCTTCCAATTTCATTTTATCTGTCAGTGGTCGGCCAGAAAAGAACCATCTCTGGCTGGAGGGCTCTACTCCCTCCGTTGTGTGCAAACGCCGTTTCATATGATAAACTGTGTCTGTGCTGCGGACAATAAGCTTCAGGTCTTTGCCTGTGGAGAGACGCAGCCGGAGCTGACATTCTTGTCCAGAATTAGGTGGTGGTTCTGGGATGTCTAGTGTCTCTAAGTCACTTTTTTCTTCAATCATGTTGATTGGAGGTGCAAGGCAGTAGACTGGAAGTTGATATCTATTTCCTAGCTCATCATAACATTCTGTAAGGACTCCTGTATGTGGGAACAAAAAGAAAATAAGTTTTCTTAAAAAAACCTCAATTACACGTTCTGAACATTTCTTGTGACAGATTGGAAATTTGATTTTAAGTGGGCACCTGTATCAAATAAATAAGGAAAAAAATCATTCTAACAGGCATATCAAAAGGAGGAAGTAAATGTAAATGATAAGGAAGAAAACTCATTATTTTCTTAATTGAGGGTTAAAACATAAGTGGCTCAAAAGCACATTCTCAATACAGGCATAATTCATATCATCATCTACCCATCTTCAGAAAGGCTCACCTTTATGAATTTGAAATCTGAAGTGTGATTTAAGCAGGAGTACACTGTTAATATCAAACATATCAAACAAAAAGGTAGCTCAAAATAGTCAGTAGTGTTTACAAAGTGATGATATCTTAAAAAACAACCATTAATGGCACATTTCCTTGTATCAAAAGGCTGAATTATTTCAAGCTCTCCTAAAGAGAACCATTAATCATTTAAACCAAATACCTTGGATAGATTTAATTTTCTTCAATTCATAATGAACATAAAATTAGCCTGGAATCAAAAAAAAATTAGAATGTTTGCTCATGTAAATACAAGGAAAAGTTTCACATTGCAAAGAAAAGCCTTACTATTTCTGAAAAAGGCAAAATTATAAACAATTGCAGGAGGGAGAGGGAGAGAAAATGGATAGAAAAAGGAAAATAAAAATTTTAATTTCACACTCAGCAAAACATGTAAGGAAACTAAATTAGGGATGCCAAAGAATTTGAATTAACATTACTTAACCATAATAACCCACAGCCTATTCTTCTCAACTTTCAATGATCTATTGCTGCTCAGATCAGCCATGGTAAAGCCAACAAGATCACATAATAGGAAAGCGGGTCAAAAAGACCATCAAAAATTCATTCAGCAAACTATTGCCAGCTCTTCCTACGCCAAGACAATGAAGCAACATAAAAAGAAAACATGGAAAACAATGCAATTTACTGGCCAAATTCCCAGGCTTTGGTTAGCGCTTATTCATTGTATTCATTAATAATTTCACAGGATTGATTTCTGAAGAAACTCAAGATAAAACATTGATTGAAAAAAAAAGGCACTGTGAGGAGGACAAGCAAAGTAAAAGCTAGGCGTGTCTTGCCCTGCTGCAGTAGTAGAGGACACAAGGGGAAAGCTGATAAGTAGAAAAGTTGGGTAAGTATTTAATAATTTTATCACTTGTAGTCTCGGGTAATTTCTGTTGTTTGTAGTTTGTAAAGGTTATATTCAGTAGTAACGAGGAGCAGGAAAGAAGGGCCCTAGCGAGTTGGATATAATTTGAAACAAAGCATCTTTTAAAAGTTTAATTTAAAAGGAGCAAGACATGACAGGAGGGCTCCAAGCCATGGTCTGCTCTTCATGTTCCATGTGGGAGACTGGGAACATTTCCAGGGCTAGCATGTGTGCAGAAAGTGTCTCCAGCTGCAGCTCCTGGAAGTCCACATTTTGGACTTGGAGCGGCGGCTAGAGACACTGTGGAGCATCTGCGAGGTGAAGAGCATTGTGGATAGCACACAGAGAGAGGTGATCACACCGCAGGCTCAGACTCCACAGGCTTACAAGGGAAATGAGAGCTAGATTCAAGGAAGCAGCATTCAAATTGACAAGGAACGAAACAATAGGCCTGAGGATTAGGAGCAGTTTAAAATTCAGCAAAGGAGGACCAAGGGATTGATTAAGAAGGGAAAAATAGAGTATGAAAATAAGCTTCCCGGAACATAAACATTGACTGTAAAAGTTTCTATAGATGCATAAAGAGAGAAAAAAGATTGACAAAAACAAATGTAGGCACTTTACAATCAGAAATGGGGGAATTCAGAACTGGGAATAAAGCAATAGCTGAGGAAGTAAATGTGTACGTTGCTTCAGTCTTCACAAAGGAAGACATGAATAATGTATGACGTGGAGATGCTGGCATTAGACCGGGATGAGCACAGTAAGAAGTCTCGCAGTACCAGGTTAAAGTTCAACAGGTTTATTTGGAATCATGAGCTTTGGGAGTGCTGCTCCTTCCTTAGAGTGGAATAATTAGTTACTCACCTGAAGAAGGAAAAGCACTCTGAAAGCTTGTGAGTCCAAATAAACCTGTTGGACTTTAACCTGGTGTTGAGAGACTTTGTACTATGAAATAATGTACCAGAAGTTCTGAGAAAAACATATTTTAGTGAGGAGTTGAAGGAAATCAGCATTAGTAGAGAAATGGTTTGGGGGAAATTGATGGGATTACAGGTGGATAAATCTCCAGATCCTGATAATCTTCATCCCAGAGTATTTAAGGAATTGCCCTGGAAATAGTAGATCTATTGGTGGTTATTTTCCAAAATTCTTTGGACTCTGGAATAGTTCTTACAGATTGGAGGATAGCTAATGTAAGCCCGCTATTCAAAAAGGGAGATAGCGAGAAAACAGGGAACTAAAGACCTGTGAGCCTAATGTTGATATTGGGGAAGTTGCTAGAGTCCATTGTCAAGAATTTCATAACTCAGCATTTGGAAGGCAGTGGTATAATCAGATAAAGTCAGCATGGATTTACAAAAGGGACATCATGCTTGACCAATCTACTGGAGTTTTTTGAAGATGTAACTAGTAGAGTTGACTGAGGAGGACCAGTGGATCTGGTTTACTTAGACTTTCAGAATGCTTTCGACAAGGTCTCAGAACAGATTCCTATATAAAATTAAAACACAAGGGATTGTAGGTAAAATCTTGAGATGGATAGAAAGCTAGTTGGCAGATAGGAAGCAAAGAGTTGGCACAAATGGATCTTTTTCTGATTGACAGTCAGTGACTACTGGGGTTCTGTAGGAATCTGAGCTAGGAGCCCAACTGTTCACATTATATATTAATGATTTGCAAGAGGGAACTGAATGTATTATCTCCAAATTTGCAGATGATACAAAGTTGGATGGGAGGGTGAGCTGCGAGGAGGATGCAGAGATGCTTCAGCATGATTTTGACAGGTTGAGTGTGTAGACATATGCATGGCAGATGCAGTATAATGTGGATAAATGTGAGGCTATCCACTTTGATAGTAATAGTGGGAAGAGATTATTACTTGAATGGATATAAATTGAGAAAGGTGGATACTCAGCGAGAACTTGGAGTCCTTACACCTCGGTTGCTGAAGAAGAACATCCCCAATGGTGGCGGAATCCAGAACTAAGGGTCATAGTTTGAGGTTAAGGGGTAAACCTTTTAGAACTGAGGGTGGTGAATGTGTAGAATTTGTTGCCACAGAGTGTCGTTCAGGCTAAACTGTCTGATTTCAAAGAAGAAACTAGATAGAGTTCTTGGGGCTAAAAGGATGAGGATATTTAATTTGATGATCAGCCATGATCAAAGTGAATGGTGAAGCAGGGTCGAAGAGTCAAATGAGTTCTCCTGCTTCTAGTTTCTATGTATTATGTCCCTTGGTGTTTGACAGAGTTCCTCAGTGCAGCCAGCTCTACACAATCTAATTTATTGTACTGCTCAAAATACTTTGAGCAACCTGTAGAGCATTCAAATTTCATGCATTTGTACCGTAACTGCAGATTTGTACTGATTACTGTAGTTTGAATGTGCTGCTTGAAATATGGAATCAAGATTTGTATACAAAAGCTCAGTGACATTTTTCAATAAAAGGTGTGTTACAAGACATGTTTACAGGCACTATATACTTGATGTACTTCTAAATAAAATTCAACCATTTAATTTATTCATTCTCTCACTGTAAATTAACTACTAGTGCCAGATGTCTCGCTCTTAGTTGCAATAAATGTTCTCCTTTAATAGAAGGAACGATGAACTAGTTAGCTTGAAGAAACAAAGCACAGGCCAACACACATCTGTTGAAACTAGGACATATATATTTCATGGACCTGAGAATTTGACTGTAACACTACATTCCGCACTCTATCCTTTCCTTCTCTATGAATAGAATGCTTTGTCTGTACAGTGCGCTAGATCCAATGTTTTTCACTATATACCAACCAATATGTGACAATAATAAATCAACAAATCAAAAAAATTAGCAAATTGACAAAAGGAAAAAGCAGTTATGTAAACTTTGAAAACATGTTAGTTTGTGACCAGCTAGTGTAGTTAACTAGCTCATACTAAATGTGGGTGAAAAATTTTTCTTTCTGCCAGTTGCAAATGTTGCAAGAGGCAGAAAGAAGCCTGACTCCATAGTTATCTTCTAATACCACAGAAACAGGAGTAGGCCATTTAACCCCCTTGAACCTGCTCCAGCATTTAATGAGATCGTGGCTAATCTGTGGCCTAAATTTATATACACGCCATTTCCTTCATCTTCTTAAAATCTTTGGTAAACAAAAATCCATGTATTTCTAATTAATCTAGCATCAATTACTGTTTGCAGAACAGTTATAAACTTCTGACACCCTATAAGTGTTTTCTAATTTCATTGCTAAAAGGTCTGGCTTTAAGATTATGCCCCCCAGTTCCAGGCTTCTCAACCAGTGGAAATTGTTTTGCTCTGTCTACTGTATCTGTTTCCCTTAATATCTTAAAAACTTTGATCAAATTACCCCTTAACCTTCCAAGTTAATAAGGCAATACAACCCTTGTTTGTGTAATCTCTACTTGTAATGATACTTGGAGTTCAAGTATCATTCTCGGAAATCTATGCCACATTCTGCCCAATGCCAATATATTTTTCCAAAGATGTGGTGCCCAGAAGTGCTCACAATGCTCCAGAGGTGCTTAACAAGGACTTGGTATAGCTGATGCAGGCTTTCTATCCCCTTGTATCTAGCCTTCGTCACATAAAAACCAGAATTCTATTCGCCCTTTTGATTATTTTCTGAAGCTGTTCATAACATTGGAATTACTTGTGTAGCGAGACTCTTTGGACTTTCCATCATTTATAAAAAGTGTCCTAGCCTCATTCCTTGAAGTCAAAAGCAGTTGATCTCATATTCATCTACATTAAAATCCACTTGCCAGAGTTTTGACCATGCACTTAATTCACCATTAACTCTTCGTAATTACATGCTTCTATCATACTATTTATAAAACCATCTAGCTTTGTGCCATGGTGCATTTGGATGTGCGGTTTTCTATCCAATCACAAAAGTCATCAATAAATACAATGAATAAGTTGATGGGTTGCCATGAAAGCTGTTTACTGGTTGATGCTTGGCAAGCAGGTCCCACCCAACTAGAAAGCTATGTTTGAAACCTTAAAGCAACATTGTTTCTAGCAGGTTGACATCACTTCTTGAGAAACTTCTGGCAACTGACTGGAGCTATTATTGGAAAGTGATTACAAAGGCTGATATGGTGAATGAGTTTGAAAAGTAGTATCTAAGGAACTGAATTCCAAATAGGAAAAGAAGCTGGCCAAATTCAAAATCATGCTTCCATTTGTCCAGATGATCATTGGGGATCTGAACAAAGCTTTCCCTGAAACAAAACTGGACCAGGAGAAGTATCCCTTCTGGTCACACAAGCCCAGTAAGCTGTAACTGTCTCCTACTCCAATCTGTGCTCTCTACAAGTGTACTTTCTCTTGTAAACTTAAGTTATGTTAAAAACAGATCCTTGTGGAACGCTAATAGTCAAATTCTGTCAGTTAGAACACCTGCTTAGATTATCTACCCATTATCCATAATTTTTTTTTCCTCTTTTTCATTCACAGGTTTTAAGTCGGGGTGCCTTGTGTCCAATGAGGGGCATACACGCGATGGGTCGTACTTGGGCTGCTCTTGGTTGTTCGAGATTGGCCTAGTGCTTCATGTCGTTAGTGTGTGCCTAAACTGGACCAGATACTGGGCAAGACGATAGCTCAGTGACTATCACTGATTGCTGTGCAGACACATGGATTTGGGCCAGTGTCTGTGGGAGTTTGCACATTCTCCCCGTGCTTGCGTGGGTTTTCTCCGGGTGCTCCGGTTTCCTCCCACACCCCAAAGATGTGCTGTTAGGCTGATTGGCAGTAATAAATTGTCCCTAAATTAGCTTCCCTCAACGTGGATGGCCATAAAACATTAGACAAGGGTCATGGGTGGAGGGGGGGGGACTGGTGGTGTTGGACGGCGTGGGCTCGTTGGGCCGAAGGGCCTGTTTCCTGGGCTGTTTTTGTTCTTTGTTATCCCGATTTTCTGTCTCCAGCCACTCTGGCAGATTTCTTACCCAAGTCAATAATGAATTATCTGGCTTTCATCTTCAGCTAACGTCTATTATGAGAGGCTTCATCAAATGCTTCTGGATAGCTATATAAATACCATTAAACATTGAGAGGGCAACATTTAAAAAAAAAATCAGATTTGTCAAGCATGACATACTACTGGCTAACCTGGGTCTGCTGACTTTGAAGATATTCAATCATCCTGCTTATTAATAGATTCTAGTAATTTCCTGACAACATAAGTTAGCCTAACTGATGTATAATTCCCTGGCTTCCTTCTCTCACCTTTCTTAAATAGCACAATTGTCCACTATAAGGGAACTACGCTCAAATAGAAAGAACTTTGAAAGCTTCTAGTTCAGGCATTTACAACATTCTCAGTTCCTTTGAAACTCTGGGAAGGAAACAATCTGATCCTGTGGATTTGTCAAGTCTTCAATGCCATTAATTTTGTTTCATTTACATTAATTTTGCTGAGTCCTCATCCCTGAACCATTATTAATTTCCTTGGGATGTCTGGCATGCTGGCTCCAGTGTATATAATGACTCAAAATTAATTAATAAGCAAGTTTGCCATTTCCATCCTTTCACTGACAATATCACAGTCATCCATTTCAAGGAGCTCAAAGCTCCTGATCATTCTCTTTTTCCTAATATATTTTGATTTTTTTTGGTGCTGATTTTGTTATCCTTTGCATTTTTTTCCATAGTCCTTTTTCGTAGCTCTTAGCTTTTTGTCACCCTTTGTATCTTTCCTGTTTACTAGGATCTGTGCTATTTCTTTACATCTTTATCTGCTTTTTCTTTTTGTTTTATGTTGTTTCTGACCTCTTTTGATATTTATGGAAATAGAGGGCTTGCCTCTTAGAGGTATCAACTGATTCTATATCACACTCTTTATGCACTACTTCCTACTGATTAATTGGCAGGTATTCCTTTAGGATTAAGAACAGACATGAATATGTGCAAAAAAATGGACAAGGTTTGTGGAACTGTCAATACTATTTAAATCCCTGCTCTTTATGCTTTGAAAAACAAATCAAGTCATAGAATAACTACACAGTGTAGGAGGAGGCCATTTGGCCCATCATGTCTGCACCAACAACAATCCCACCCAGGCCCTGTCCCCATAACCTGACATATTTACCCCACTTAATCCCTCTAACCTGGGCATCCGGAGAGACTAAGGGGCAATTTAACATGACCAATCAATCTAACCCGCACATCTTTGGATTGTGGGAGGAAACTGGAGCACCCGGAGGAAACCCATGTAGATACAGGAAGAATGTGCAGACTCCACATAGACAGTGACCCAAGCTGGGAATTGAACCCAGACCTCTGGAGCTATGAGGCAGCAGTGCCAAACACTATGCCACCATGCCGTCCCGTGCTTATAATTTCAAGTGTTGTTTGTTGATACAAGTCTGAGGGCAATGACTAGTTCCATAATGTGCGCATTTTGAATGTCATCATAAAGATATTAGCTGTCTTTAATGTGGGGTTACGAATACAAATATTAGTTTTTATAAAGGAAAACATTTTTTGAGGGGATTTGAATGGATTGAATGGGCTTTTAACAATGAGATAAACCAGTAGGCTTTTTAAAAAACATAGTGAAGTCTGTAACTTCGAATTTTATTTTATTTAATCTCAGCATGATTCCCGAGGTCTGCCCATGGTGAATACTGGGCGAGTTGGCATGAGGATATAAGAGCAAAAAAAGGCTAGTGGGTGGGGATCAGGAGTTGACACTAAGTTGGTACCAGGGCTATAAAGACAAAGGGTGGTAGGTAGGGGCATGAGGTGGGTGGGTAGAGGAGAAGGTGTAAGGTGGCATGATTTGCCACGGATCAGGCATGGTGCATTTGTGGGAAGCAAGGGCTAATGTTGTTTTATGCTTTTATTACAACTAGGACAAAGTCACGGAGTACAAAGGTGGCCTTTTAACCAGTCTGTCTGCGCCATGTGGTTGCCTCCATATTGTTTTTAGAATCCAGTTGGCATCCAACCCCCCCTGCCTCTCCCCTGATCCTGGAATAAAATCCGGCTGTCAGGGTACTTTCACCTGAGTCAGGTTTGGGAAGTTGGGAAACTTTCCGATTCTGCCTGACTCCAGATCTAAAACTTGTGCCTATGTTGAACTTAATCACATTATGATCAATATTTATATAAACATTTGTGCACTGTTAGGCTATTAACTAGGTCTGACTAACAACTCATTAAATCCACACGCATGAAACGTTATTGGCTCTAGGACTTGATGTCTGGCGAAAATTCTAAACACACTCAAGAAACTCATTAGCTTTCTGATATATGTTGCTTTGCTTATCCCAAGCCACATAAAAATTGAAATTTCCTATTATAACCAATCAGCTGTTACTACATGCTTTTTTAATCTGTACATTTATATAATTTGTCACTTCACAGCTGCAACCAAGGAGCCTATACACAACTCCAATCTGTTGTGACCCTTAACCAGGCCCAAAGTTGTTGAGGAGGTCTGATTAGCAATCAATAATACTTTGTTTGAAGCAGAGAAGGTTTGGGATTCAAGATATTTCCTGTGAGGAAAGCCACAAGATTTAGTGGGTTTTGAACAAGGATCAGGAAGGTGAAACAATTTACATTTCAGGGTAGTCATTGTCATAGGGTCTTTTCTGCGCAGTACGACTTTTTGGACCATTGAGTCTGCACTGACAATAACTACCATTAAAGTTGCACTAATCCCATTTCCTAGCACTTGTCCCTAATTCTTGAATATCATGATGTTTCAAGTGCTTATCCAAATATTTTTTAAAAGGTTGTAAAGTTTCCAGCCTCCACTACCTTCCAAGGCAGTGCATTCTAGATCCCCATCGCCTCTGAACGAAAAAATGTGCTCTCAAATGCCTTCTGAATCTCCTGTCCAAAAACTATGTCTCCTCGTGATTGACCCCTCAACCAAGGGGAACCAAGAGTAAGTGCAAGTACATGTGAATTAACATACTGACTGTGGTCGAACACACCACTCTAGACAATAAATAGAAGCTGTGACCAAGACAGAGTCCACAAGCTTCTCAACATACCCCGAAGTCACACTGAGTCAACCATATTATTAAACCCGGTCTTTCTCACAAGGCATTCCAAACCTCACCTTTGAGCAGTTTGCTTTAGGATCTCTCCGCAAATCACTCCAAGCCTGATGGCTTGAATATTGGTCCAGCTCAGAAGGTTTTAATCTAATTTCTCAAGATTCTATTCCTTTGAATTTCAGATTATACGCTCAAACACGAACTCAAGCACAGCTTCAGATCTTTGGCTGTGCCAAGTAGAACTCTACTGCTCCCAAGAGGTACCTCTGCCCTCCACAAATGCCCTAAAAGCAGAGTCACCAACCTTCACAGATCTTTGGGGCTTCTTCTGTAAACTCTTTAATTAAAGACCGCTACCCACAGATCTTTCTTTTTGGAACTTTTTAAACTAAACTGGAACCTTTCTCTGACCCCTCTCGAGCTCTTCTTTGGGATCTCTCCTTGTCCCCTTCATCCCACCTAGGACAACTGCCAGCAATGATGCTCCACATCCGATTACCTGACCTGGGTTTTTGCACCATTTTCTTATGCATAAGCATACTGAGCCAAAAAGGAAGTCAAAGTGTCCACACTCAGTCAGCACCAAAGCTCAGAGCTGAACTTCCTGACTTTATGCTCTTCAATTAGGTTTAGTTTCATAACAAGTCTTAAATCCTTTTGTATTTCTTAATTCTATACAAAATTTCCACTGCTTGCTTAACTCTCATTATATCATCTGTTGTTGAAGTAATTATATTCTTAATCACTCAGGATATTCCTCCCCATACCGACTTCTCTATTTTTCTTGTAGGTCATACTACCTGGTAAATTTAGTCCCAGTTCTGAGCATATTTGTCTCAGTAACAGCTATTATGTCATATCCCCCCAAATAATTTGCAACTGCAAATCATTCAGCATGTTTATGTAAAGACTATTTATTTGTGTCACTCTTCAATCTGTCGTTCTGTTTTAACGTTTGGTTCACATGTTCCTTATTTCTCTCTCCTGGTTTGGTCACTTTACATCTTTCAGTTTTCCTTTTACTCATAATGCCCAAGAACAATTTCTGAGGGGTTACCCTACTCTTTCCTGAGCCTTCCACTCTCACATCTCTACCAACTCCCACCATCTCATCTCCTTGCCCCATTTTCTAGTTTTAAATCCTCATGACTGTCCTCATTAGTTTTTCTTACAAGACCTTGGTCCAGCCCGACTCAAGTGCAGTCCATCCCAATGATACGCTTCCTTTCCAAGACTGCTGTCAGTGCCCCATAAAACGGAATTCCACTTTATCTCACTCCTTCAGTCAAGTGTTGACTTCCCTAAGCTGTTTATCCCTTTGCCAATTTGCACATGGATGGGTTATAATTTAGAGATTATGATCTTTAAGGTAGTGTTCTTTAATTTAACTCCTAGTTCCTTGAGTTCTACAAGAATCTCTTAACAATTTTGCTCTGTTGTTTGTGCCAACATGCATCACAGCTTCTGAATCCTCTTCCTCTCCCTCCAATAACTTTTCAAGCCATTTTGAGATGTCCCTCATACTGGTACTATATAGGCAACATCCCATACAAAACGCTCAATCCTGTTTACAAGGAATGTTGACTTTCTCCATTGTTAGAAATCCCCTAACATATTACTTTTCCTCTTCTCCACGCCTCCTTCAAGATGCCATAATTTTTTATATTTGTTCTTTTATATTTTTCTCCATTAGTTGGTGGCCTATAGACTAGGCCACATATGCAATCATATCTTTTTTGTTGCTTAGTTCTAGCCAGAGATTCTGTCCTTGACCTCTCTAGGGCATCCACTTTCTCCCTCACTTTAATACTGTTGTTAATCAATATCACCTCCCCTTTTCTATCTTTCCTGAACATCTTGTGTCTAGGAATATTTAATATCTAGTCTGACCCTTCTTTGAGCCAGATCTCTGTTATAGCCACAGCATCATATTCCTACATGGCAATTCATCCATGTGATTCATGGATAAATCTTATTTGTCACACCCGTGCATTCTCATGTATGCACAGTAACCTAGATTTAATTACTTTCTCCCTTAATCTGACCTCACCTATTAATTTAATATTTCCTATTCTAATGCTATGTATCTCTTCCAGTATTCTTGTTATACACCTTGATATTCCTCTCTGGTATTATATTGTACAAGTTAGCTTAAACCCTCTCAAAAGCACTAGCAAAATGCCCTGCAAGGAACTTGGACCTGGCTTTACTTAAGTGCAACCTACCCAGCTGGTACACATCCCACCTCCTCCACAGTTGGTCCCAATGTGACAAGAGTTTAGAGCTTTGAGCTCCTCCCACCCTGCACCATTTTTCCAGACATTAATTCATCTGCTTGGTCCTCCTATTTCTAAGTTTGCTTGCTTGTGATGCTGAAAGTTGGACTTTAACCTGGTGTTGAGATACTTCTTACTGTGTTTACCCTAGTCCAACGCCGATATCTCCACATCATGCTGAAAGCAATCCAGAGATTATTACTTTTGAAGTTCCGCTTTTTATTTTCCTAACCACCTCCCCAAATTTTGACTACAGGACCACATCCCTCTTTTTGCTTAAGAGGTTTGTACCAGCATGGTACAACTGCTGGCTGTTCATCTCCCCTTTTTATGGTGCTCTGCAGCAGCTGAGCGACATCCTGGACCCTGGCATCAGGGAGGCAGCACAGCATCCAGGACTTTCATCTGTAGCTACAGAAGCCCTTTATCAATTCCCTTAATATTGAATCACCAATCACCGTGGCTCTTCTAGTCATCCTTGTACCCCCTTCCTTGTAGGAGTACTGGAGGCAAAAAGCTACAGCTTCTTCCTCCTCCGCGGTAAGTATTTTCTAATTTGTTATTAAGTAGTTTAACTTGTCAGTCATCCCTGTTGAAGGAGCAAGTAAAGCTGGTGTGATGAACAGAAATGAGTTTGGTGCAGCAAGAGCAGGAATTTAAAGTTGTAGAATCTCAAACATTGTTTAGACTGTGGAAATTTATTCTGCAGAATGCGGTTCCAGGTGAGTTCAAGTAATTAAGTATGTAATAACCTGAGTACTGCCATCAAATAGTGTTTGTTTTTCTAGATTGCAAATTGTGGCCATATTAGAACTCTTCAAGCTTGCTGAATGCTAAGGTTTTACTGGTAACAAGGGCAAACATAGATGCAAGGGAGTAATTAAGTAGACCAACAGCTGCAGGAATATTAGTGAATGGTCACTGGCAAAGATAATTAGGATAAAAGGAAGTGTAGTTGAAAATGATTTCAGGAAGTGGAACTTCTTTCCTTCCCCAGGAATGGGGAGTTAGAAGGAAAGGTGAGTAGCTGAGGAGGGTGGTTGTGTGCAGTGATGGATACAAGAACATGGCTGAAGATGGTGTTGTCTAATAATATGAGGAGTAAAAGAGTGATGGCAAGTTTAAGGGGTGGCCCTGAATATAGGTGGAAGAGCTTAAAATGATGGAAGAAAAGCAAAAAAGCAAGAGCTGGAAGATGATTGAAGATGAGGAGACATTCAATGCAGAAACTGAAGAAGAATATCTTGATAAGCTTTGGAGGTTGGAGATAATGAAGACTTTGAGAGGGTGGAGCAAGGTGAAGCATTTGACAGAGAAAGTACTAGAGTAGAGGAAGAGTTTGAGGTGTGACTAGGTAATAAATTCCTTGTTGCCAGCACAAGTGTCTGACAACTTAGGGACAGTGGAGGGTTTGAGAAAGTTGGAGGTTAAGTAGAGCTGTGTATTGTCAGCTTGCATGTGGAAAATTATGTTATATTTTCCAAAGATGTTACCGAGGGAAAGCATTTATATGAGGAATGAGTAGAACTGGATATAAAGTGCCACAGGTTTGCCAGCAGGAGGAACAAACCTGGGGGATCTGACAGTAGCGCAGTGTGAGCAGAAATCTTACAACATTTCCTCCCCTGAACAACCTGCCATTATCCCCACCTTCACTACCGACCTTCGTCAATAATGAGGAAGGGGTCTTTGAATCGACAGTGGTGTGAAGGATGGCTGGGAGAAGGGTGGGGGAAATTTACCAATTATTAGATGCTGGAGTTGCAATATGGGTTTTAGTCTTCTGCAGAGCTCCTGTAACTGTTAAATCTCTAGGTTTCTAATTCAGGCTGTAAAGATAGTCGCAAAGAATTCAGCATTCTAAGAATTTAATCTTCTGATTAAAATAATTTGAAATATTAAATCTGTACTTTAATACTAGTCACATCGATTTCTTAGATACTGAGAGAATAGATTTTATATTCACACCAAACAAGTAACAGTTATAACTCAATACATCCTCAGTTGTTGAAGAAATCACATCACACATCAGTGCAAAACACAGCAAACTTGACCAAAATTACAACTAATTCAAACCTGACAAAATGCACATAATACAAATTTTACAACTCAAGAGGTTTTACTGTGCAAATGCAATATGAAATTATTTCATCTATTATTTTACTAAAGGCATTAGTGCCTTTATCCTTAAAAGATATGCATTTTCATTAATATTTAAATGACTGGTTACTAAGATTGCAGCGCCATTTCATCAGCACCATTTTGACTAGTATGCTTTCAAACTACATACAAAATGCCATGAGGCTGTAACGACACTACTTTTAATGGCAAAGCTCAAAGATTGTGAACAATTTTCTGGCCCACTTGTATAATGACAACACAATCTAATCTGAGCAGTAACTCAGATGTGAACCAATTACAAGCCAGAATCAAGTAAGATGGGTGAAACATGTAACATTCAAGGCAACATACCATGTGGTAATGTAATACTTGCACCATCAATGATTGCCTGGGCAAGTTCATGATCGTTGCTTTCAAAAGCATGTGCTGCAGCCTTGAGGGCATCCCAAATCTCCTTCCGGCCTTCAAAAGCAGGTGCGGTATCCCAAAATTCATCTCGCTTGCTGCGCAACTGTCCATCTGTCATTGGGTAATCACTTTTCCATTTTGGTTTTTCTTTTTTCAGGGGTTGATTGCGACCCAAAGCCACTGCAACAAAATGCAAAGATGGGAAATTAGCCAATATATTAGAAACAATTTTGTGGCAAATTGTAATTTACCCATATACACACAGACATACTCTGGAGTCAAAGCTCCTGAAATCATACAAGTAATAAAACATATATACAAGAACAACAAGACCAGAAAATTTAATACTAAAAATTTGAAAGGGTATTTTAAGATGCAAACAACAATTTATCCTTGAAATACATCATGGCAAATAAATAAAACCAAATAGGCAGCTAAAGACAAAAAAGACTTTGGAAAGAAAGAGAACACATTCAGAACCTGAAATGTCGCTAAAAAAAGGGACAGGCTAAGAAAATCAATTACAACAAACTCAGAAATAAAGAAAATAAAGAGACTGCAAGAGCAAATATAAAGAAAATGTATTTACAAAATAATAGTGTTTGCTTCAGAAACAAAGGGTGCAAAGAGACATCAGGCTATTCAAGTTTACAATGCAATCATGAAATCTAAGCATAGAAAAGATGTTGAAATACCATACCACTATTTTGTAACGGTTAGGGAAATGTCAGAAAAATTAATTTAACGCTGATTTGACTAGAAACAGTGAATGTTTCATCACTAAATTTCAGCAAGGTATTTCATGCTATCTGATAAGAGTTGTACAAGGTTGTGGCAGAAAAGAGATTATTACATTTATTCTAGAACTAAGAGGCAAGATCTAAGAATAAAGGTCAGCTAGCTTGAAATTTTTGTCACCTGAAAATACTAATGAATTATTCGACAGCAGTAGTTAAGATAAAGAAGAGCGAAGAGAATGTGAATTTATACACAAATATTTAATAAGGGGCATTGTTCCAAATTAAAATATCTGCAAACTTAAAAATGCCAAGAAATTCAAGCTTCTTCCCTCTAGTCAAAGGGTGACAATTATATATACAGACGAACATATGAATTAAGATGTGTATGCCACTCAGCCCTTTGAGCCTGTTCCATCATTCAATATGATCATGGCTGATCTGTAACAGCAACCCCAAAGCCCTAACTAACCTTTTATTTCCGTTAAGTAGTATTTACTTCTGCTTTAAAAATTCAAAGACTCTGCTTCCCCCACCATTTCTGGGAGAAAGTTCCAAAGACTCGATCTTGAGAAAACATTTCTCCTCATCTTGGTCTCAAATGAGCAACCCCTTAATTTTTAAACAGTGACCCTTTGGAAAGTGCAAAATAGGACACCCATTTTAAATAAACGGGACAGTCCAAGTAACTACAGGCTGGTTAGTTTAACAGGGGCCATAAGGTTTCAGAAACAACAACTGGGGAAAAAAATAACAGGCACTTAGAGAGGCTTGAGTTAAGAACTAGTTTTGCAGGAGACATTGAAGACTGTGCATGCATAGAGAGACTTGGGGATTCATGCATAATCTTAGAAGGTGGCAGGACATATTGACAGTAATTAATAAATATATGGGGTCTTGTACTCCAAAAATAGAGGTATTGAGTACAAAAGCAAGGATGTTGTGCTGAATCTTTACGAGGTCTGGTTAGACCACAACTATTGTACTGTGCCCAGTTCTGGTCATCAGTTTTAGGAAGGACTTGACAGTTCTTGAGAAGGTGCAGAATGGTTCAAGGGATGAGGGAATTTAGCAATAAGACTGCAGAAGTTGGGTTATTCTCCTTCAGAACAAAGCCGATTGAGGGGAGAATTGATAGAGGTGTAAAGGTTGCGCAGGTTTAGGTCAGGTAGATGAAGAAAAGCTGTTCCCATTAGCTGATGGTGCAAGGAGTAGGGATCACAGATTTCAGCTTTACAGCAAGAAATATGGAGGTGGAGGGCTGGGGGAAAGGATGGGTTTAGAGTCATAGAGGTTTACAGTGAGAAAGACTTTTTATAGGCACTGAGCGAAAATGACCTGGAGCGCTCTATCTGCAAGGGTGTTGGACATTGAAATGGTGAATGATTTCAAAAGGAAATTGGGAAATAAACTTGCATGATAAGTGGGTGAAGGGGACTGACTGGATTTTTTGTGCAAATGCTACCATAGATTTGTTGGGCCAAACAGCTTCCATCTGTACTGGAAATACAATTTGTCAACATACATTTCTGGTTCAGATTTTATGCATTATTTTAGGATTGTTCAATCTGACTGATTTGAGATACACAGTTGCTTCCATGATTCACAGAGGCCCCAGATCTCCTTTAGAAGGTGCTGTGCCAAAATGATTCACATAATTTGCAGTGTAAAACCCAGCAGAAAGTTGTGTGAGCGCATATTACGGTCACAGAGTAACTGTCATTATTAATACAATGCAGGTGTTTGAGCAGGGTTGATGGTGAAGACTGGTAAGAAGGTGGGACAAGTGAGGGGGACAGGTGTGTATGTGCGCATGTATACATGTGCATATGAGAGACAGAGAGAGAGAGAGAGAGAGAGAGAGAGAGAGAGAGATGTTAATGGAACTCCAGTAGCATTGCTCACAGGGAGTTGGACGAAAACTTTGTAGACTAATCTATTTTTAACTAAACCCCAGGACCTAATAAAGTGTATCCCAGGACATTGCGGGAAGCTAGGGAGGAAATTTTGGGTCCCCGGGCAGAGATGTTTGAATCATTGACAGCCACAGGTGAGGTACCTGAAGATTGGAAGGTGCCAAATATAATGCCTTTGATTAAGAAGGGCTGCATGGAAAAGCCTGGGAACTACAGGCTGGTGAGCCCAACGTCTGCAGTGGCTAAGTTATCAGAAAGTATTCCGAGAGACAGGATTTACAGGCATTTAGAGAGGTAAAGACTGATTAGGGACAGTCAGCATGGCTTTGTGGGTGGAAGATCATGTTTCACAAATTTGATTGAATTTTTTGAAGTGGTAACCAAGAAGGTAGATGAGGGTAGTGCAGTTGATGTTGTCTACATGGACTTCAGCAAGGCCTTTGGCAAGATACCACATGGTAGATTCTAACATAAGGTTAAATCTCACAGGGTCCAAGCTGAGCTAGCCAACTGGATGCAAAATTGCTTGATGACAGAAAACAGTGGGTAGTTGTAGAGAGTTGTTTTTCAAACTGGAGGCCTATGACCAGCAGTGTGTCTCAGGGATTGGTGCCAGGTCCATTGTTATTTGTCATTTATATTAATAGTTGGATGGAAATTTAGGAGGTATGGTTAGTAGGTTTGCAGATGACACCAAGATTGGTGGCATAGTGGACAGTGAAGATGATTATCTAGGACCTTGATCAATTGGACCGGTAGGCCGATGAATGGCAGATGGAGTTCAATTTAGATAAATGTGGGGTGATGCACTTTGGTAGATTGAACAAGGGCAGGACTTAGTTAATGATGGGGTGTTGGGGAGAGTTATAGAACAAAGAGATCTAGCGGTACAGGTTCATAGCTCCTTGAAAGTGGATTCGCAGGTGGACAGTGTAGTAAAGGTGGCATTTGGCATGCTTGGTTTCATTGGTCAGAACATCGAAAACAGGAGTTGGGATGTTTAGTTGAAGTTGTAGAAGACATTAGTAAGGTGGGATTTCCACCTTTCTGGATGAACTTTTGGCTAGATCAAGTGTCAGATCAAACCCAAGATAGGGTGCAATGCATTATTTTGTCAGCTTGGATCTTGTATGTCTCCCCTGTGGTGACCAGGGGTTTATAAACTCTTATGTCTAGTGGGTGGAACCTTCAAATGGAACAAGGGGGTTTGTTAAGAAGGAAGGGACTTCCTTGCCTACTAGTGTCCTGCGTACAGAAACATGTTGGGCAAGGTAACTGGGATGGGCCTCTCCTGCCACCGGTTAATTCCTGGCAACAGCAGAATGAGGCCCTTAAGATGGAGTTAATTGCCCAGAATAAGGGCCCCAATTGGCACACTGGTGAGCAGACTGCCCATGAATTTAATGAGCCTCCCCATCTTCAATCTTGCCAGTGGAGAGTCCAAATGCAGCTGGAGATTCTGTTTGGACAGATCATGATCTCATCTTAAACTATCCAACAGATTCCACCTGTATTCCTCATTGCAGTATTATGTTTCAATCATGAGATGCTTAATACTATGCAAAACTCATCTTTAGTTTCTGGTCAGTATTTGACAGGAGAAGCTTGACATGTATGGGCTCACTTTCTGCTAAATGTACAAGAGCAGCATAAAGAGAAACCTTTCCACTTTGAAGCCACATTATATCATGCTTAGGTAAACTGATCTGGTTTCAAACCAAAATCAAAGGAAAATGACAGTAACTATTTCTGCCAAATGCCAAGTTAAAAAGCTGTTGAGATGTTTGGGAAAGCTACAGTCTATTGTAAAATACCGTCCGTATCTTATACAAATTAACGAAAAAAAACGTGGGATTTTATTCTGTACAAATTTATTCTGCTGTTCTCATGAGTGATTAATTCTATTTCAATTATTCTGGGCAAAGTACATAGCATCAGACTATAGTGCTTTGCCAATATTTTAAAAATGTAGAGAAAAATCAGTTCCTATCAAGCTACCCCATGTTGAGGGAAGCAGTGGCATAGTTTTAATATCACTGGACTAGCAACTCAGAAACCCAGACTAACGCCCTGGGGACATGTGTTCAAAGTCTGGTTGGCAGTTGACAAAATTTAAATTTGACTGATAAGCTAATCTCAGTAATCGTGACCATGACAACAACAGATAGCCATAAATATACATCGAGTTCACTCATGACTTTTAGGGAAGGAAATCTGCCATCCTTAGCCTGGTCTGGCCTACATGTGATTCCAGACCCAAAGCAATGTGGTTGACTCTTAACTGTGCCTGCAATGGCCGAGCAATATCATCAATTTAGGGCGATTAGGGAACGAATGTTGGCCTCACCAGTGACACTCACTTCCCTTGAGAGAAGAAACCAAACTTTAGACAATTAAGGCAACATAGAACAATTCCATAGTCACTACCAACCTTAGGGTCAACACTAATATTCAGTTAAAATCAAGTACTGATATCCCTGCACAAAGCAGAGCACTATTTGACAATACAGACTTGATTGAAACCTTGACTTCTTGCTAGTGGGTACCTCTTACGATATGTTAAAGACAGACAAACTTCTCCTATGCTTCTAGGTTTCATCCATACTTAAAGAACCATAGAACATTACAGCACAGAAACAGGCCTTTTGGCCCTTCTTGGCTGTGCTGAACCATTTTTCTACCTAGTCCCACTGACCTGCACCTGGACCATATCCCTCCACACCCCTTTCATCCATGTACCTGTCCAAGTTTTTCTTAAATGATAAAAGTGAACCCACATTTACCACTTCATCTGACAGCTCATTCCACACTCCCACCACTCACTGTGAAGAACCCCCCCCCTAATATTCCCTTTAAACTTTTCCCCCTTCACCCTTAACCCATGTCCTCTAGTTTCTTTCTCCCCTAGCCTCAGTGGAAAAAGCCTGCTTGCATTCACTCTATCTATACCCATCATTATTTTATACACCTCTATCAAATCTCCTCTCATTCTTCTATGCACCAGGGAATAAAGTCCTAACCTATTCAACCTTTCTCTGTAACTCAGTTTCTCAAGTCCCGGCAACATCCTTGTAAACCTTCTCTGTACTCTTTCAACCTTTATTAATATCCTTCCTGTATTTGGGTGACCAAAACTGCACACAATACTCTAAATTCGGCCTCACCAATATCTTGTACAACCTCACCATAACATTCCAACTCTTATACTCAATACTTTGATTTATAAAGACCAATGTACCAAAAGCACGCTTTATGACCCTATCTACCTGTGACGCCACTTTTAGGGAATTATGTATCTGTATTCCCAGATCCCTCTGTTCTACTGCACTCTTCAGTGTCCTACCATTTACCTTGTATATTGTATCTTGGTTTGTCCTTCCAAAGTGCAATACCTCACACTTGTCTGCATTAAACTCCATCTGCCATTTTTCAGTCCATTTTTCTAGCTGGTCCAAATCCCTCTGCAAGCTTTGAAAACCTTCCTCACTGTCCACTACACCAATCTTTGTATCATCAGCAAATTTGCTGATCCAATTTATCACATTATCATCCAGATCATTGATATAGATGACAAACAATGGATCCAGCACTGATCCTTGTGGCACACCACTAGTCACAGGCCTCCACTCTCTAGCTACTTCCATTGAGCCAATGACTAATCCAATTTACTACCTTTCCATGTACACCTAGCGACTGAACCTTCCTAACTAACCTCTCATGCGGGACCTTGTCCAAAGATCTTACTGAAGTCCATGTAGACAACATCCACTGCCTTCCGTTCATCCACTTTCCTGGAAGCCTCTTCGAAAAACTAATAGATTGGCTAAACATGACCTACCACGCACAAACCCATGTCGACTCTCCCTAATAAGTCCCTGTCCATCCAAATATTTGTAGATACTATCTCTTAGTACTCCTCCCAATAATTTACCTACTACTGATGTCAAACTTACTGGCTTATAATTTCCCGGATTACTTTTTGAGCCTTTTTTAAACAACGGAACATGAGCTATCCTCCAATCATTTGGCACCTCACCTGTGGACACTGATATTTTAAATATATCTGCCAGGGCCCCTGCAATTTCAACACTAGTCTCCTTCAAGGTCCGAGGGAATACCCTGTCCGGTCCTGGAGATTTATCTACTCTGATTTGCTTCAACACAGCAAGCACCTCCTCCCCTTTAATCTGTATAGGTTCCATGATCTTTCTACTTGTTTGCCTAATTGCCATAGACTCCATGCCAGTTTCCTTAGTAAATACAGATACAAAAAACCATTTAATATTTCCCCCATTTCTTCCCCTTTATAATTATAAAGATTTCAAATGCCATTGAAACAAATGTTAACCAAAATAATGCCTTTCTCAGTTATCTGTAAATCAACTATTTCAGTTGTTATTTCAAGTTTCTGGAACAAATTGAAAATAGCAAATGTTCTTATGGATGTTCGTCACCAATCACCATGCACGATTCCCTTTTCATAGAAAAGGTGCACCATTCTGTCCCTCCTCAGTTTCAGCATGATCAAATGTTTAACTATGCAACACGCTTCGTAAAACAAGTCAGCACTCGAGTACAGATTTGGCAGCTGTAACAAAGTCTTAAATCCAACAGCTACTTTGGTCCACTTCCCCACCGCCCCCCTCCCCCCAGCTTACTCATTGTGAATGGGATTTGATATGCTCCTACAATCTCATGACTGCATTTGTGTACAGTTTTAAAGTTGGCAGTAGCAGCTGCTTGGAAAGACCTATTACTAGCTCTGACAGTTACTCCGAATTTAGAACTTTCCACTTGAAACCAAATGGTACACTTCGGGTAGATTAACTGTGCAAAAGTGATACTTTCCCAAATTCACTGCTCTGTTCAAATGCCACTTCAGATCTGTTGAAAGCTGCAAAATTAGATGGGAAAATCATATAATCCAGTATTTTTGGGAATGGGGGAGGATTCCAGTGGGTACTATAATTAGATTTTAGTTCCTATGATTTAAAGAATAGCACTTTTGTGTTGACCTGTTTCTAACGCTTTGGTCAGAAGTTCTCTTCCCTCAGTTGCT
The DNA here is from genome assembly GCF_965287045.1 of Carcharhinus amblyrhynchos. Classification (NCBI taxonomy): domain Eukaryota; kingdom Metazoa; phylum Chordata; class Chondrichthyes; order Carcharhiniformes; family Carcharhinidae; genus Carcharhinus; species Carcharhinus amblyrhynchos. The sequence goes on from NC_137336.1 coordinate 46,688,335, forward strand.
CATGTTTCCATGAGGGAATGTAGAGACGTTAGTTAAAACAATAAGACTATCCAAAACAAAAGAAATTAGAAAAGGGGAAATCAAAACTAATAATCTGAAATGGAAATTTATAGAAGACATTTCATGGGCAAACACACAGACTAATGATTAAGGCAGATGGCAGCAGGGTGGATGTTGGAAAGGTCATGTAAAGGGGAAGGAAACAGAAGTTAAATATAGATAGTGCCTTAGAGAACTGACAAGTGGTAGAATAGTTGAAAATTTGCTTTGTCCAATTGATCAAAATGAATCTGTATTTATTTAAATTTAACTTCTAGGTAAAATAACAGACCTCAAGAGTAAATGTGGCATTTAGGGAGAATGTGCAAATGTGGTGGTCATTACCAAAAACCAAGTGAAATGACGATAGACAAGGAGGGTTTGTTGTAGCTTGGTGTTCAATGACAATTTAAAGTGTGGCTCCACTAACCAAAATATTTAACATACAATAATTACTTCCCAATAGTTTATCATTTCATCAAAAACATTGATTTACTGAAAGGGTTAAACAATTTTAGTTGCAAAATAAAACACTAAACAGGAAAAGTAAAATTGATTGATTGATTTAACAGATGCACCAAGTTAATTGTTTTCAATTCAGTAAATTAGAAGAATAATCTGAAAAATGTTTCATAGCACTGAGTGGTAAGAACTCCAAATCTATGGGTTGTTGATGTTCCATTATCTTATTGAAGCAGGCTCAAGGGGGCGAGTAGCCCCTAATTCATTTGTTCATGTGCTTTAGTTAAGATAAGGCGTGAGACAAACCAGTACAGAATACAGCAGCACAAGGTGAGGGCTTGCAAGGTACTTGTGTGAACAATGCCTAATGTACTTACTCATGAGAAACAATAAACAAGGCTGAGATGTATGATTCACACATGATTGTAAGTAACAAATTAATAGTACGTGGCTGACTTGTGTATAAAAGAGATGACTTTAATGTAAATCAAGGGAGTCAGTCTTAGATTGCTCAAATTGGTCTCTCCCTTTGCACATTGGAATAAAAGCCTCGAAACAGTCTTGGGTATCTCCTGGTGGTAACTGAATTGACCCACAGCAATTTGGCGGAGTCGGCAGAATACTCGTACTGGACCATTGCAACGGCGCTGCATTTGGATGAGTATATTTAGTTATCACCCACAGAGTAAACCTACTTGATTACTGAACAATTTAGAGGATGGCTCATGACAGGAGATGCAATGCGAGATAGAACTGGATGGGGTAAGGCACCAATACAGGGGTGACACATCATGTAGGGGAAATAAACAGAAATATATTTGGCATGAGATAGAACTGTGTGAGGGGGACAAACCAATTGATTGGTTTGGGGGGTGGGGGGCAACAGGGCTCCAACCTGAAGCTCATAGCAGTACAACAAAAGACTTGAAAGTAAAGCCACGCAGGCAGCTGGTGCTATGCTTGGCTAGTGTGTGCATATGTTTTGTGTGCAATGAAGGATTATTGTGTGAATCTTAGCGTATGAAGTTTGAAAGGAATTTTGCTGACTTTGAGCTGAAAGACAAGTTGATGTAGGAAAAGTACAGCTCCTTCTGTGATTGCCAGGGGAGACCCTCTCCTTTATCTACCCCTAAAACCAGAAAGACAACCCAGCATCCCCATTACCCCTCCAGGTCATGCATTTCTCCCTTTCCATCTGTAATACCTGGAGATAATAAGTGAGAAAACACTTTCTTTCTCAAGCTAATGGGCAAACTTGTAAATCAGGGAATCATGAATAGTTAAAGAAAATCACTCCTTTGAAGACAATAAGAAATGGGAATACATCAAGTGGGGTAAAACAAGATTGGAAAATATTCATTTATAAAAAAGGACTTGGAAAAGTAACAGATGAGCTGTAAAAGAACTTGTTTATATTTATGCTTAAATGTGTTCTTTATGATTGCTGAGTCAATGAAAGTTGCAACTGAGTTTAAAGTTTTCCTTTCTGGGGTAATGCTAGGACAAGTTTTTATATTTCACAGTGTTTAGCTTTCTAGGAAAAATTTGTAGAAATTAGGATGGGAGATAAAAATATAACATTTAGAAAAGTTACATAAAGTTACGCTTCTTTGTGCCTCCAAGAATGCTTTGCTCTGCCTCATTAGGTTCTGCTGAAAAGTTAACTCTTTCTGATAGCAGCTAGGGCCGTCAGACTGCTGAATTAATAGAACATAAAATAGAAAGTAGTCAGGCACAATCCAGCTTATTTTTGAGGAAGACAAAAAGAAACAAAATGTTAATGCCTGGCATCAAATAGAAATATTTGTTTTCAGTTTTAAAAGTATCAGGATACTTTAGGGACTGAAGTCTCTCCAGACAAACTGAGTAAGATAACTATAATAAAAGGTAACTATTGTGGATGTAAAATGGTATGACAAAATAAGGTTAAGAAAAAGAGGACACATGAACTTACTAAAAGGAGAACTGACCTGAGACTTTGGAGCTAAAGAAATCAACTTTTAATAGAACTTTATGATTATGGTTTTATAAAATGAAAGTAATCAGCAAGAGGGCAATGTCTGCAGCTGCCACAAACAGTGGATGCTTCAACTAAAAAAAGGCATTTTGCCAAAGAACGCAGGAATGTAGAAAACCAGGACACTAAAGCGCTAATTTTTGGCTGAAGAGGGGAAATGAGGAGGACCAAGACCCATGATAAGAGGGTGAAAGAGGTAGAGGTTCAAGTTGTCGACTGACAGAACATCAATTTTGGGAGTTAATCCTGGAGCCGACTCAGAAATAGGTAATGATGGCCCCTGCTCTAGGAGGCCACAAGGGTCAGATTGCTGGGGCATTGGTCTTAATAATGGATTTAGACCATATGACCACCTCAGAAATAATATCGAGATGGGGAGTATTTTTACAAATAGAGTTATCAGGGAACATACTTTACTGACAAGACAATGAAATTAGCATTCTGGTTGCCAGGAGTCAGACTATGTTTCCATATATCCTACCTTCCCAGAGCTTGGGAATAGGAGAGAGAACAAACAGGGTATTGAAAATAACTAAGTAAAGCAACAGCTGAATGTTGGAAAGAACGTGTGGATGTGCTACTGTTGTGGTAATGCAACTCAGAGCAATACCCAACAAGACGACAGATATTACTCCACATGAAGGTCTGAGGCATAAGTTGGCTAAGATAGATTGGGGAACTTTATTAAAAGGCATGACAGTGAATAGACAATGGCTAATATTTAAGGATCAAATGCATGCATTGCAATAGTTATACACTCTTTTCTGGCACAAAAACACAACAAAAAGTGGCCCAACCATGGCTAACAAAAGTTAAGGGTAGCACAGGATCCAGTCATAAAATTGCTAGAAAAAGTAGCAAGCTTGAGGATTGACAGCTGTTCAGACTTTGCCAAAAGAGGACTAAGAGATAAATTAAGAAAGAAAATGGAGTGACCGTAAACTTGCAAGTAACAGTGCTGGGGAAATGAATGGGACTGGAAGCCAGTAAATCCCCAGGGCCCGATAATCTAAATCCAGAGTACTAAAAGAGGTGGCTATGGAAATAGTAGATGCATTAGTTGTCATCTTCCAAATTTCTATAGATTCTGAAGTGGTCCCGGCAGATTGGAAAGTGGCAAATGTAACCCTGCTACTTAAAAAGGAGGGATAAAATAAGCTAACATTAGCAGTACAGAAAATGCCAGCGTATAAGGATACAATAAAAGGACTCCTAGAAAATATCACTGGGATTAGACAAAGTCAACAGACTTATGAAAGGGAAATCATGGCCCCGATTCTCCCATCCCGAACCGCAACTTTTCTGGTGGGTTGGGGTGGGAGATGTGTGCCGCCGGCCTTGTTCCAGGATTTGCACACGAGCCAGGAACGCACGTGCATCTCCCAGAGCCGGTGAACAATCGCCGTCAGACCACGCTGGAAACTGGTGGGAAGGCAGGCAAGTAATTTGAATCAGGGAGTCAGGCAGCAGGGAGGTGATACACCCTAGGCATGGGCATCCTGGCAGTGCCAGCCTGTGCCCCCTCACACTGTAAGGGGCAAAGTGCCCATGCCCAGAAGGCACCTTGGCACTGCCCCTGGCATCAGACAGTGCCAAGAGGATGGGGCCTAGGGGTGAGGGGTCCTGCTGCCATTCTGTATTGGGATGGAGGGAGCACAGCAAATGGGGCGGGCAGACTGAACATTGGGGCGTCTGGGGCAGAGGGTGGGTCAGGACTGGCCCGGGAATTGTTGTGGGGTTCATGATTGAGCTGGCCAGCAAACAAGGAGCCTGACAGATAGGGGCCACTGCGTATGCGCAAAGTTCCAGAACTGTCAGACGCCAACGCAAATAGGTCCTGCCTGCCCCCCCCCGGGGTTTTAATGAGATTCATGATTGGGACCTCTGCAGTACACAGAGTGTGGAGATTCAGGTGAGAAGCTAAGCTGATAAAAAACAGTTGGGATCTAGAACAGTTTTTCTGCTAATTCAGTGCTTTGGGGAAAATCATGGCCCATATTTGACAAACCTACTCAAGCTTTTTGAGGATACAACCAGCAATATAGATAAGGATAAAGCACTGAATGTGGTGTTTTGGATTTGCATAAAACTTTTGATGAAGTCCCATGTAAATGGTTTGTGTGCAAAATTAATGCGCATAGGATTGGGGGTAATATATTGGCATAGAGAATTGAATAGCAGACAGGAAATAAAGGGCAAAAATAAACGGGTCTTTTTCAAAGTGACAGTCAAAGACTAGTGGGGTCCTGCAGAGAACAGTGCTTGGGCCCCAGCTATTTACAATATACATCATTTATTTCAATGAGGCAACCAAAGGTAATATTTCCAAGTTTGCTGATGACACAAACCTTGATGGAAGTGAGAGCGGCGCAAAGGATGTTAAAAGGCTTCAAGGTTATTTAGAAAAGTTGAGTGAGTGAGTAAGCAAATGCTCGTAGATGCACTATGGCATCGAAAATGAGAAATTATCCACTTTGGATGGAGAAACAAAACGGCAGGGTATTATTTAAATGGTGATAGTTGGGAAATGTTGACGTACAAAGGGCATGGTATCATTGTACACCAATTACTGAAAGCAAGATCCAAGTGCAGCAGGCAGTTAGGAAGGCAAGTACTATATTGGCCTTCACTGCAAGAGGATTTGAGCATAGGAGCAAGAATGTCTTCATGCAGCTATACAGGGCCTTAGTGAGATCACACCTGAAGTATTGAGTGCAGTTTTGTCCTCCTTATTGAAGGAAAGATGTACTTGCCAGAGAAGGACTACAGCGAAGATTCACCAGGCGGATTCCTGGGAAGGCATGATTGTTGTAAAAGGAGAGGTTTACTTCTCAGAGAGGGCTTGTATTCATTGGAATTCAAAATCGGCGGGAGTGCCTAGTTGAAAAGTATACATTTCTGACAGGACTGTACAGAATGGATGCAGGGATGTTGTTTCCTCTGGCTGGTATTTGGTTGGGGGGTGGGGGGTGGGAAAGAGGGGGAGGGGGAGCAGGGTGTTGCCTAGAACAAGGAGCCACAGTCTCAAGATACAGGGTAGGCCATTTAGGAATGAGATGAGGAAAAACTTCTTCAGTCAGAGTGTGAATCTATGGAGTTTTCTATTACAGAAGACTGTGGAGGCCAAGTCACTGAATATGTTTAGAAGATAGATTTTTGGACTCTAAATGCGTCTAAGGGTATGGGGAGAGAGTGCAGAAGTATGGTGTTGAGATAGAACATAGAACATTACAGCGCAGTACAGGCCCGTCGGCCCTCGATGTTGCGCCGACCAGTGGAACCAATCTAATGACCCTCTAACCTAAACTATTCCCATGTTATCCATATGCCTATCCACTGACCATTTGAATGCCCTTAAAGTTGGCGAGTCCACAACTGCTGCAGGCAGGGCATTCCACGACCTTACTACCCTCTGGGTAAAGAACCTACCTCTGACATCCGTCCTATAATTACCACCCCTTAATTTAAAGCTTTGTCCCCCAGTGTTAGCCATCACCATCCGAGGTAAAAGGCTCTCACTGTCCACCCTATCCAATCCTTTGATCATCTTGTATGCCTCAATCAGGTCACCTCGTAACCTTCTTCTCTCCAATGAAAATAACCTCAAGTCCCTCAGCCTTTCCTCATAAGACCTTCCCACCATACCAGGCAACATCCTAGTAAACCTCCTCTGCACCCTTTCCAATGCCTCCACATCTTTCTTATAATGTGGCGACCAGAACTGTACACAATACTCCAAGTGCGGCCACACCAGAGTTTTGTACAGTTGTAACATGACCTCACGGCTCTGAAATTCAATCCCTTTACCAATAAAAGCTAACACACCGTACGCCTTCTTAACAACCTTATCAACCTGGGTGCCAACTTTCAGGGAGCTATGCACATGTACCCCGAGATCTCTCTGCTCGTCAACACTACTAAGAGTCCTTCCATTAGCCCTGTCAGGTCAGCCATGATCATAATGAATGGCAAAGCAGTCTCAAAAGGGCCAAATGCACTTTCATTCATTCAACATGTGCATCGCTGGCTGGCTGGCTAGCCTGCATTTATTGTTCATCCTTAGTTGCCCTTGAAGGGCAGTTGAGAGTCAACCACACTGCTGTGGCTCTGGAATCACATGTTGTAGGCCAGACCAGGTAAGGAGGGCATATATCTTTCCCTAAAAAGGACACTAATGAACTGGTTGAGTTTTTCCCGACAATCGACAATGGTTTCATGGTCATCAGTAGATTCTTAATTCCAGATTTTTTTTAAAAAACTGAATTCAAATTCTACCATCTGCCATGGTCGGATTCGAACCTGAGTCATTAGCTGAGTCTCTAGATTAATAGTCCAGCCATAATACCATTAGGCCATCACTTGCCCCATGTTTCCTATGTAACTCATGAACGGGACAGCACTGACAGGTAGTGACAATATAGGATCTGTTAAAGATTGGATCAGGAAATGCCTAAGGAAGCTATGTCAATAGTTAAAAATCTTTGAGACAAGAAATGAGAAAACAACTGAATGCAAAAAACCAGCGTCAAACAGCGGGAGTAACTGACCGCAGGCAAATATCCATTGCAGGAGATGGGTGAGGATGATAATCAAAACTGAACACAAAGTAAAACTGTTTGTGTTGTCTTCAAAGGAGGAGCAGGAGAACTTCGGAATCAAACCATATCGTTAAAAAGGTTGAAGCATGGGCCCAGGCATATGGATCATGAAATGCACTGGATTACCAACCATGTTGGTATCCACACACACCGGATAGATTGGAAAGGAATAATAGGCAACCCATGATGGGACCTGACTAATGAACTGTGCTACCTTGCCTAGAACTGGAATCAGATCCAGTGCCCAGATTAGTGTAAGAGTAAATCAAGTCTTACATGATAATGTACACAATGAACTGGACCCATAATCCTAAGTATCAAATAAAGGTTTACTACTTTGGTGTGCAAGAGCGTTTGGGAAAGGACCTGATTGACTTGGCCAACTGAACTACAAAATCTGTACATCAAGCAGCCAAATGAAGAGAAAAATAAGGAACAATAAGTCCAGGTAAGAAAAATCATTGAAGTTCAAAGACCTGGCCCAGATAGTGCAGGTCTTGGCAGCCAAATTGGAAAGTCACACATGGACAACTGATGAATTAATTAATGAAGGACATAACGCCTCATGGAAAGCAGCCCAGAATGATGTCTGCAGCACCTATGGATCTTGGATGCTTCAACAGATATGGGAAAGCTTGAGATGAATTTATGAGGGAGAGGTGCCCCTGTGGGTAACAAATGCACACTTATTTAACCTATCACAACACAAACATGGTGGGTCCAACGCATGTGTATAAAACTGATGCTAAGGCTGTCGTGACTAATAATGTTAAATCAGCATTGTTCAAACAATTCCAGCTATTCTAGAATTAACACACATTAAAGCAGAAGTAGAAAATATTGGAAGTAATGAGGGGGAGCTATTCCATGGCACATTTGGTAGAAAGAGAGAGGATGATGGTAGTGAATACTTGTAGTATAGAAGCTCTGTAGTTGTGTGCCCACACTCAATATCTAATACAGAAAAGGCAAGGTGCGGGTTTAAATGCAACAGCCATCTGCACTATGGAAGCAGTATGAGTCACAATGGAAACAACCGAAGTTGCATATCTCGATAAAGGGAGATATTTGTATAACCACCTTGCAACAAAAGTATTGTGGGATTCATCAATCTTGTCCCATAACAAACCAATCCGTGTTTAAGCCTGCAAGCAACAACTAGAACGAGCAAGGTAGAACTGGTGGAAATCTACAGGAGTGAAACAGCTAAACATGGATGTGGAATAAAGGATAAAAGGAAATCTGACAATATTTAAACCAGTTTTCTTGTGTGCCTGTAAATGCTGGAACATTTTACAATAAACTGTGAGGGGATGCAACAAGTGCGTAGTTATACTACATGTTGTAGGTTGGAACGATGATGGATATCACCAAACAAATTGGATGCACCATATGATGGGTCAAATGACTTGTGGAATTTGAGCCTGAACATCAAAAGTACACCCATGGATTAGGATAATCTCCCACGTTTTAGTTATCATCCAGTTCTATAATTAACATACTTGGTTTACTGCACCAAGTCATCATACAAGAAATAGCAGAAGATGGGAGAAGGGTTGGTAATGCAGGGAATAAAGAGAAGAGGCAAGGCCTATATGGCTGGGTCAATTCATACAGATGGTGCAACCCTTACAACTGTAAGCTTGATATCTGGCCAGTATCCATGGGCCGCAGAGCACAAGAAAAAGGACAGTACCACTAACTTGGCTACCTTGAGCTAGGCCAAGGGTCAAAAGGAGGGACTGAAAAGAGTTAAACAATTTTAGCTGCAAAATAAAACAGAAAAAACAAGGTTGCTTGAATTAGTAGGTGTGCTAAGTGGTAGAATAAAAATTTGCACTCTTATCAAAATGAATCTTTTGTTTAAAGTTAACTTTTAGATAAGGAATGACAGCTCTAAGAGTATCATCTTGCATTTAGTGAGAATGTGCAACTGTGCAGTCACTATTAAAATAACAGAAGAAATAACAATAGGCAAGGCGATTTGTTGTGGCTTGGTGCACTTGATTCATTGAAGAATGGCATTTAAAGTATGGGTCCACTAACCAAACTATTTAAAATATAATTACTTCCCAACTGGTTTATCATTTTGTCCAAAAGAATCTATAATTCTTCCTTAGCCAAAACCCTTCTTCCCTAAGACACAAACTAAGTAGGGATTTTATGATCTTATGAAGACACCATTGCAAAAGAATTGACTTCTTGCATATCATTGTGTATTCATGTGGAGCAGAGCAGAGAGAAAATGGTGATGTGAGCCAGATGGCATACAAGCACCACTTTATGCAAGGAACCTGGATACAATTTGAACACTAAACCATCTTTATGCCAGATGAGACGAGACAACTTATATGCAATACCCAAGAAAGGCTGTTGCTACAGCACATTATTTTTCTATGTCAGAATTTATCAGCTTCAGACTTGAAGTTTTAAACAAAGGTAAAGTTGTCACAGTTTTGAAGCAAGCAATCTTCTTCCCCAGTAATTTTTTTGTAAACTTAGATATTAAAAGGATTTTTTCTTTTTCTCTCCCATTTATATTCTCTATTACAAGAAGATTAAACATAACCGGATAACAGTTACTTGCTTTTGATCTCAGTATTTGTAATCACCTGAAGGTGGATAATTATAGTGGATTGTCAACAGTTGGTTCAGAGAAGTGAGTAGTTAAAACATTCTGATTTTTGCCCTTTTTAATAAAGAAAGGCAAAAAAAAAAATCAGAATTTAGAAAAATGTCAGAAATTTAAAAAAACTGTAAAAAAAACTCAACGGCAAAGATAATTTGCAGTCATTAATACTTTTGCACTACGATCCAATGTCTAGCACTAACATTACGAGTTTTCTAACTAATCTTTAGTGTTGCGCTACTCAACAGGTTTATGTTTAAGGAAACCTCCTTTAATACAGCTACACTAATCATACACTTATCATCTGCTTCACATCAACAGGTTAGTCAGCAAATAAGCAAGCACCAGAACTTCGCCTCAAACTCATGTAGGGCAGGATGAGTTAAGTACAGTTCCACAGGTAGCCAGATATCAAAAAATACCTCAGATTTTTGCATGAAAGAACAGCAGAGATAACAGACAATAACTCCATGTCAAAATAATCCTGAATAATCCTGGCCTTGTGGATCCAGAACTGGCTTGCCTACAGAAGGCAGAGAGTGGTTGTGGATGGGTCTTTTTCTGAATGGAGGTCAGTCACCAGTGGAGTGCCCCAGGGATCTGTTCTAGGACGCTTGCTGTTTGTCATTTTCATAAATGACCTGGATGAGGAAGCGGAAGGATGGGTAAGTAAGTTCGCTGATGACACGAAGGTCGGTGGTGTTGTGGATGGTCTGGAAGGATGTCAAAAGTTGCAGCAGGACATAAATAGGATGCAGGACTGGGCGGAGAAGTGGCAGATGGACTTCAACGCGGATAAATGTGTAGTCGTCCATTTTGGCAGAACCAACGGGATGAACGAGTACACTATCAAGGGCAGGAGTCTTAGTAGTGTTGAAGAGCAGAAGGATCTTGGGGTCCGGGTCCACAGGACTCTTAAATCGGCCTCGCAGGTGGAGGAGGTGGTCAAGAAGGCGTATGGTGTACTGGCCTTCATTAATCGAGGGATTGAGTTTAGGAGTTGGGAGGTAATGCTGCAACTTTATAAGACCCTTGTCAGGCCTCATTTGGAGTACTGTGCGCAGTTCTGGTCGCCTCACTATAGGAAAGACGTAGAAGCTATTGAAAGGGTACAGAGGAGATTTACAAGGATGTTGCCTGGACTGGGAGGCATGCCTTATGAAGTTAGGTTGAGGGAGCTGGGACTCTTTTCCCTGGAGAGACGAAGGTTGAGAGGCGACCTGATAGAAGTTTATGAAATGTTGAGAGGAATAGATAGGGTGGATTCTCAGAGGCTATTTCCCCGGGTTGAAATGGTCGCTACTAGAGGACACAGATTTAAGGTGCGGGGAGGAAAGTACAGAAGTGATGTTAGGGCTAAGTTTTTCACTCAGAGGGTGGTGAGTGAATGGAATCGGCTGCCGTCAGTGGTGGTGGAAGCGAACTCGCTGGCGTCTTTTAAAAGACTTCTGGGTGAGTATATGGGGTTTAATGGGATTGGGGGTTATAGATAGGTCTATAGATTGGTAGGTGTTGATGTGATCGGCGCAACTCGTGGGCCGAAGGGCCTGTTTGTGCTGTAGTGTTCTATGTTATTGGCACTTGCCATTATTTGCACATAAATGCAACAGCAACTCAGGGCAAGGGAGGGGGTTGCTAAACACTGCACTTGCTGTCCGATTAGTGTCGATCCAACGTTAGCTTTACAAATTTGGTATTAAATTGGCTGGCTTATCTTTGAAATACATTACATTTCTTAAAGTTTCTGTACCTAGATTTGAAAGAAATTTTCCACAGGCTTGTCTTGTCTATTTCAGTCAGAGAATCTTTAACAATGAAGTATCCATTACTGCCAAGCAACTTCTGTCACACCAGAAATTAAATATTTCAAGGCTGGGGCTTGTTCCTTCAGGTTTTAACTGGTAGAGATTATAAATGTAAAATTAAAATAAACTTTTCCTTTCCCTTTCTTTTTTGTCTCTCTGAATTTGAGTTGACATTGAATCCACTCACTCTAATTTACATTTTTGTTGCAGTTCCTCAACCACATTGGTTAAGAATTCAGGTAGTTGTTTTCTCAGTTCCAGGTGCTATTTTCCCTCATTATGGCACTGTCATCTTGTACTTTCATTTGCCACACCAAAAAACAAACTTACAAGGACAAGCCTAGCTAATAACAGGCACCATTCAAAACATACCTACAGCAAACTATGGCCCATGTATCATAGTGGCAGCTTTATGATCAGTATTGCTTAGTGCCATTGAACAAGATAAAACTTGGCTGTCTAGAGAGGGGAGGGGAAAATATAAGATTTCAAAATTCAAACTTTCAGGCTACATTAAGATCAACTTTTTTCAATCTGACTGTTGTAAAGATTTAAATTTCCAGTGTTGGAAAGAAGCAAGCAATTCCCACCCCATTGACACAAAGTCAAATGAAAATTCACGTATGCTGGCACATTTAAGCTTCATCTATGTTGTCCTTTTAAACTGGACTGCTCCTTTTTTAAATTGATATACGTTTGAGAAGGACAGCATAAGCAGTTCAGAATCTTCATAAAGCAGTCCAACCAGCAGGTTGGAGACTTGGTGTCACATCAACTTGTGAGAAAACCAGTGAAGCTGGACGTCTTCTAATTTCTCCAAGTTACACTGTTTTGTTAATATTTTGCCAGATACCATTGTGAAAGCGCAAATAAGTAAACTGGAAACTTGAAAGCATGGTGTCAATTTCTAAAATGAAAGAAAAATCCATAATTATGCAATTTGCAATGCATAATGCTGAACTGCATGTTCACTACAGCCTACAAATGGGTGGCCCAGTGGCAAGCACTGTTGCCTCACAGCGCCAGGGACCCGGGTTCGGTTCCCAACTTGGGACATCATCTATACGTTTTCCCCATGTCTGCATGGGTTTCCTCCCACAGTCCAAAAGATGTGCTGGTCAGGTGTATTGGCTATGCAGCATATCCAAGCAGGTGTCAGTGTGGAGACTAGGGGTTTTTCAAAGTAACTTTTTTGCGGTGTTAATGTAAGCCTACTTGTGACGTTAATAAATAAACTTGAAATATGTAGATATTAAAAACTTGAAGTCCAGGTGTTTTTTGGGGAGCTGCAAGCAGCTACAATTTTGGTAAGGTCTTCCAGAGTTTTAAATTTTAGCATCAAAATGTTGCTAAGGTGTCATCCTGGAAACAAGCAGCAATATATTCAACAGTTCACTTTCTTCAGACTCTGCCTCCTCAATCTTTCAAAACTGCTGGCCATTCCCCTTCTAAACCTACTTGAGGCCTTTGGTTTTGCCCAACTATTATCCCAATCTTAAATTTATTTTTTTTAAAACAACTTGCAATTATATATAGCCTTTTAAGGTATTAAAATGGTTCAGGGCATTTTATGGGAAAATCATATAAAATTTGATACAAAGCCGGATATTAGGCTAGGCATCCAAAAGCACGCTCAAACAGGATTGACTTAAAAAGAGGAGAGGTAGAAAGGAGGAGCGATTTAGTGTTGGCAGCTGTTGGAACGAAGAAAATTGGAGACACACAAGATGTCAGAAGTGGAGAGGTTAGGGCTGAAGGAGGGTAGAGATCGGGAATGGATGCAGCAAAGGAGAGATTTGAACAGAAGAGTGAGAACTTTAAAATGGAGGTGATGCCAGATTGGGGGCCAGTGTAAGTCAGCAAATGCAGTGGCAATTGTGAACAGGACAAGGTGCAAGTTAAGGTATGACAATAGAGTTTGGATATGTTTGAGTTTATGGAGTCCTTGAGTGTCATTCCTATTAACTCCATGCCATCACACTACTATGTTTGAATTCTCTGTTTAGTTCCCCTGCATCGAATAGCATCTCGACCACTCAGGACAAAGTGAGTGATATCCTTTGTGACTGTGATCAAGATACCCTGTATCCTTCACCTCTGTGGTTTTCAAGATTGCCAACCAATCCATATCTTCCATTTTCTGCATTGTCAGAGCTGACAAAGGGTCATCCTAACTTAAAACATCAGCTCTATTCTCTCTCTACTGATGCTGTCAGACCTGAGATTTTCCAGCATTTTCTGTTTTGGATTCCAGCATCTGCAATATTTTGGCTTATTGATTGATCCTGTTGTCACAAGTGACTAATTACGTAGTAGGTTGAATAAATTTCAGTTCTAAAATCTTGACATTAATTCAATCTGAAAGACAATTTCAACCTATTATTTTTTGCATTTAAAACATGAAGTTGCCTACATTCAACATAAAATGTTCTATCATCATAGGCAGTGCCTTGGCATCACAGATGACTTGTTTCCACTCTGACTTGATGGGTTCAAAAATGATTGCACATTGGACTTATCAATCTGTAGACTCTGCTGTATGCAGGGCAGGTGATAAACTTGAACATATCCAAAACTCTATTGTCATACCTTAACTTATTTGGCTAAACGTGTTGTTAGGAGGTTTGGGTACTCCCAAACAAAATCTCAGGATGGCAGATGTGGTGGGTCAGTATTGCAAGGAAAAATAAAGTGGAAGGGGGAACGAGTTGTTTTGAACTATGAGCTATATCACATCAAAATGTAGATCTTAAAGCAATGATGAGGCTCTGACCATCCTCACTGATTATAAGCATGGTGCAGAAGACAGAAGGACTGCTAGCATTGTACTTTTGTTTAAAAAGATTGGGGGCGGGGGGGGTAGCACAAAATAGCCCATAAGGTCAAATCAGTCTAACCTTGGAAGGAGCAAATTACTGGAAAATATTGAGTCAAAATATAATGCAATATTTGGGGAGGAGGGGGCATGTATTACTCAAAGGACAGTTAGCATGAAATAGCTAAGGGAAGTGTGTATCTATCTTGATGGAATTCTTTGGGGAATTACAAAGAGAATTCCTCTAAACTTCAATGGATACAACTATAGCAGACTTCAACTGCTTCAAATGCATTTATATCCTTTGAACAAGGAGACCAAAATCTACACTTCAGATGTGGTGTCTGTACAACTTTAGCCAAACATCCTTACTTCCATAATCCATTCTCTTTATTTTAAAGAAAAACATTCAATTTGCCTTAATGACTTCCTGTACCTACACACTAATTTTTCCCTACTCATGTCCCAAGATTTCTCTGTACCTCAGGGTTCTGCAGTCTCTCTCCATTTAAATATGTTGCTTTTTGATTCTTCTTGCCAAAGTTCACATTTTTCCACATTATACATCATCTACCAATTTTTTGGTGACACACAACTCCTCAATTTCTCTTTGCAGGCTCTACATCTTCTACATGACATACTTTCCAACCTTTGTATAATCAGCAAATTTAGCAACAATGCTATTGGTCCCTTTAAAGTTATTGACATATGGTGGAAATTTCAGGCCCCCCCCCCCACTAATCCCTGTGGTATTCCACTCATTACATCTTGCCAATCTGGAAATGGCCCACTCTCTTCTTCATTAGCTAACCAATCCTTTGTTATCTGTGTTAATAAGTTACCCTCTACACCATGACCAGAACTTTATATAAGTTTAGGCTTTAGGCAATTGACTGAAGATGAAGTCCACCAGGATCTGGGGACATGCCAGCTTTTAGCTTAATAAATTTTCCTCGCACACTTTCTCTAGTGATTATAATTGCTTAGATTCCTTGCTCCCTTTCACCTCCTGATTCACAAATATTTGAAATGTTACTTTTATCCTCTACACAGTGAGAACCAATGCAAAATACCTATTCAATCGTTTGCCATGTCCTTATTTTCCATTAATTCTCCAAACAAACTCACTAGAAGATCAAAGCTCACTTTGCTTATTCTCTTTTTTAATCCTCTGTAGGAACTCTTACTGTTTCTATATTCCTAGCTAGTGTTTTCCTGTACTCTAATTTCTACCGCCTCATAATTTTAGTTATTCTTTTCTCCTATTTATAGTCTGTCCAATCTTCTATCTGCCACTGATCTTTGCAGTATAGACTTTTTCTTTCAATTTGATACCATGGTTAGCGTCCTTACTCCTCCAAAAGGGTCATCCAGACTCGAAATGTTAGATTTCTCTCTCTCTACAGATGCTGTGAGATCTGGGATTTACCAGCATTTTATGTTTTTATTTCAGGTTCCAGCATTTGCAGTATTTTGCTTTAATATTATTGCACATTCAGGTCCGGTTTGTCATCCTTCACAGAATTGTTGGTGTGCTAGGAGACACTTGGCCCATTCTTTCGGCAGCCCAGCATTCCAAATAAGCAATTTGCTTATTGTCATTCTCTTGCTTTGCCTACAGCTAAACTTTTTTCATTTAGACAGTCTAATTCCATTTTGAATGCTCTCAGGCAGTGCAGGCTAGAACTTAACTGCTTTGATTTGATTTGTCACACGTATTAACAATGCTAACACGCAATGAAAAGTATTGTTTCTTATATGCTATATAGAAGAAGCATACCGAACATAGAAAATGAAAAGGAGAGAGAGTGCAGAATGTAGCATTACAGTCATAGTTAGGGGTAGAAAAAGAAAGTTCAACTTAATACAAGGTAGTCCATTCAACAGTCTGGTGGCAGCAGGGAAGAAGCTGTTCTCGAGTTGGTTGGTACGTGTCCTGAGACCTGTGTGTCTTTTTTCCGACAGAAGAGAGAATGTTCGGGGTGTGTGGAGTCCTTGATTATAGTGGCTGCTTTTCAAAGGCAGTGCAAGTGTAGATGTCAATGGTTGGGAGATTGGTTTGCAAGATGGACTGGGCTTCATTCATGACCCTTTGTAGGTTCTTGCATCTTGGCAGAGCAGGAACTATTCCAAGCTGTAGTATAACTAGGAAGAATGCTTTCTATGGTGCATCTGCAAAAGCTGGAGTCACAGCAGACATGCCAAATTTCCTTAACCTCCTGACAAAGTAGAGGTATTGGTGGGCTTTCTTAACTATAGCATTGACATGGTGGGACTAGGACAGATTGATGATGATCTGGACATCTAGAAAGTTGAAGTTCTTGACCATTTCCACTTCATCCCCATTGGTGTGAACAGGGGCAAGTCCACTACACTTTCTGAAGTTGATAACTATCTCCTTTGTCTTGTTGACATTGAGAGAAAGATTGTCATCGCACCAGTTCACCAGATTCACTTGCTGCACGGAAAGGATTTTCATGTTGCTTTTGCTTCCTCTGCTAATCACATTAGGTCTGTGCTATTTTGTCCTTGATATTTCGTGAATAGGAACAGTTTCTGCCTCTCAATTCTATC
The DNA here is from genome assembly GCF_965287045.1 of Carcharhinus amblyrhynchos. Classification (NCBI taxonomy): domain Eukaryota; kingdom Metazoa; phylum Chordata; class Chondrichthyes; order Carcharhiniformes; family Carcharhinidae; genus Carcharhinus; species Carcharhinus amblyrhynchos. The sequence goes on from NC_137336.1 coordinate 46,705,274, forward strand.
CTGACCCCTCATGATTTTGAATACCTTCATTAAATTTCCTCTACTATCCTGCTACCAAGCCTAACAAACACACAAGAAATAGAAAGAGTAGGCCACCAAGTCCTTCAAGCCTGCCCCACCATTCAATATGACAAAGGAAAACAAACTCTCCATTCTCCAGACTGCTACAATGTCCTTCAATACATTTTAAGGTGCACAAGCCTTTTGGGACCAATGCTATTAAAAATGCTATTTCAATGCTGATGAAACTGAGAAGTCTGAATAGAGTTCACAAGAAGTCACAAGCACCTCAAGGAAGACCTGATGCAGAAGATCCCTTGCTTTTGTATTCTAGAAGTCTAATGGGTAATGCCCAAGCATATTCTCACAAACCATGACAGGCGTGAATATTCAATGAATAAATGGAAAGTTAAAAGCCTGCCAGTGGGAGACTGATAACCTGGAACAGACCATGGAAAACAACTCAATGCCAATTCACAATATACAGCTATAAACACCAGTACTCATGATGCAATTATCTGGCTTAACCATCTGAATGTAAAATTATAGCTGTTGTTCTACAACTGCCATAAAAAAGAATTAGTAAGTCTAATGATGTAGCAATCAGCTCTCTTCCATAACCAGAGGTTGTGTTCCTCAGGTTTTAGAGCGTGTCTCAACCTCAAACATATAATCAGGGATTTAATACATCTATTCCTTAAAAAAGCTGAAATACTTAAATTTCACTTCAGCCCCTAAGCTTTCTATTCTCCAGAGTAAAAAATTCTAGGTTATTCATACTCTCTTCAGAACTCAGTTTCTTTTCACCACTCCATTAAATGAACCACTTTTCATTGAAAATATTGTAATTTTCTACAAAGTTAGCAAGTAAAAATAATTAGTTTTCTTATTGTTTAGACATCATTAGAATTCTACATTGCAGCATTAGAAGATTATTTGCCTTTTCATTTCTGCAAACATTTCAAAACCAAAGCCGAGAGACGGATTCAATTGACTGCTACTGGATACTTAGACCAACAGAGGTTTGTAAAATTTCAAATTGGGATTAGCTTGTTGGGTGGACCTAGAAGAAACAACTTCTGGTCCACAAATACTATAAAAACCACTTACTCTGATGCCCACTTGCCTGCTTTTATCTGCTGGATTTCCCAAGGTTCAGGAAAACTGGTTGACAGCAATTCAATAGTAACGCTTTAAAAATTGAGGTACAACCTTAAGGGCCACAATTTTCCCCCGAAAAAAAATTAAGGCTGGAATTTTATGGCTGTTCATGCCAGCAGAATTTTCCCATCCCACTGCAGTTACTGGAGATTTGACTGGGTGCCAGATTCTCTGACCTTGCTGCAGCAGGAGCACGTGGCATGAGCGGCTGTTAAGTGACGTTACGGTGAGAACATTGGAGTGATCCACGCTGGTGTCATGCGCGATCCAGATTGCAACTGTCCCACGCTTAGGTTTTTCGGAGAATGGCGAGTTGTATGCCAGTTCTGGAAGGGGCAGGATCCAAACACACTGGTGAGCCTGGCTGCAAGCTGCTCAAGCGCCGCTTTGAAAGGGCACTGCGAACTCAATGCACTGGGAAACACCTTCTCCCACTCACGCCACCAGCATGTTTCCCCACCCCCTCCCTGGTCGCTGGGATCGGAGCACTCCCAATGGGTCAACTTCATGACCACACCGCCCCCCAAATCATGACCACTTACATGCATTTCCCCCCCCCCCACCAACTGCACAGATCCCCCTGCACAGACCCATTCCCACCACCTTGGCACTGCTATTGGCACACTGGCAATGCCAGGATACCTGGTGGGCAATGATTCTCACTGGTCTTGTGCCAAAGGTCCCAAGATCTGGAAGGATCCAGCATCAAATACGCTATGCATATTTAAATGCTACTTTAAAAATGCTAGTTTACCTCATGCCCTTCCTGGGCATGATCCAGCTTGCGCTATTAGAAAGGGACCAGGATGATTACAAACTGTTTGCTGCAGAACCAATTTTTAGTCCTACACACTATTTTCCCGAATCAGCACCATCTGCGCCAGGTGAGGAGAGGTTGGAAAATTGCTCCAATGGCCAGCCCACCTCCAAAAAACATTGGCTAAGTCAAAATCAGAAAAGAGTGGGTTCTAGGATTGATTCCTGTTCCAGCCTTTAAAAATTTTAACCTAATTCAATCTTTGAGCAGTGTCTGTTGTGGAATATTAAAAAGGTTGTGTGTTCCTTAGGATGCTACCTCCTTAACAACTGGACACGGTGGCATAGTGATTAGCAACGCTGCCTCAGTGCCAGGGATGCAGGTTCGATTCCTGACTTGGGTCACTGTCTGTGCAGAGTCTGCATGCTCTCCCTGTGTCTGCATGGGTTTCCTCTGGGTGCTCCAGTTTCCTCCCATAGTCCAAGAGATGTACTGGTTAGGTGCACTGGCTATGCTCAATTCTCCCTCAGTGTAGCCAAACAGCTACCAGAATGCGGCAACCAGGGGATTTTCATAGTAACTTAATTTAAGCCTACTTGTGACACAAATAAATAAAGTTTTTAAAAACTCAGGATGTTTGCGAGTTTCAGCTGATTTGAGTTGTGGCTCATTTTTGTTATAAATGCCAGATTAAAGTTTTGAGAGAAAAAAAACTATATTTTAAAACAAAGCATTATTATAACATGGTAAACTGCTCTAAAAATAGTTTTAATGTCAAACCAAAGTCTTCTTTGGGGAAGGAGAAACAATTTTAACAGGATGACCACATATTGCACAAGAGACCATCAGAAACAGAGCTAAATCATACTAACTAGGCTCCTGGCACAATGACAAATCTGATTTAAAAAAGTAAAATTTGCAAGTTTATGTAATTCGAATTTCCCTCCAAATAGCCAACTTATTTCTACTTCATCCAAAAAATTTGGATATATAGATTTTTATTGATGTAACAAACAAAGTAGTGAGCTGCAGGAAATAACTACAGCTTCAACAAATAATTCACCATTATTTCTAAAATGAATCCGTTCTACTACATAAAGCAGGATAGATAGGAACTGCTGCAGGTCAACCTGTTCAAGCCTAGGAATGTCAGCCAGCTTAAAAATATTAGAACCACCTTCATTCATGACTCTGAACAGCTATGTGAACAAAGCAGAAAATCAGACATTTTATCTCTGGTCCGACATAGATTTATAACTAGTTTGCAACTAAAAGATCAAGAACGGATGGTACTCCAAGGTGCACTTAGATAGTTGCTACCATTCAAATCAGCAGATACAGTTTGGATTTCAGCCAGGCAAAACCTATTTATTCTGGTTGACTGAAACTTTAATCCTGCTTGCCCGACGAGTCCGTCTCCAAGCAGTTAAATTTTAAATGCTTAGGCAAAATAAGCAACACTTATACTGTCTAAACATTTAATGTTGAGCAGGTTTAAGCAGTATCCAGAAATGCTTCCTGAATATTTTCTTATATCCAGTTCTACAGCATATTGGACTTGTATTGTGTGTGATGTTAAATACAATCATGGTGAGTATGTTTACAACAAGGAATTTCACTCCAAGGCAAGGTCAGGATTTGGCACAAAATTTACACAAGTTTAACCATCGTGCAATGAAGGAACATTTGTATTAATGCTTTGTATGTTGTTTCCTTAATGCCTTTTGAGATGGTAAAAATGTTAGATCAAATACAATATATAATGAAATGTAGTTTTCCTCAGGAAATATTATTTATTCTAACAACATATTGATAACTGCCTTTGCAAACTTGCATAATGAACAGCCACTTTGCCGCACCTTTTAAAAAAAGACTTCAATCTCCTAAGTCAATTAGAATGCTGTTTCATACCAGAGTCAAGACTTTTGTGCACCTTTTTCACTCTGATCGGTAACTGTAAATCACATCATTTTTATTTACATGGATAAAGGTCTTAATCCTGCTTAATACTTTCAGTATGTACCCTGCTTTCTTAAAAAGCAACTTGAGATCAGCGTGATTTTTTTTGGCTAACCAAGTACACACTTTGATATTTGTCCAGAATTTAAGTGTCTGAAGGCAGTGGTAATTTGCTAGCTTTTGTGCATTAACTGACAAGTGGAATAGATAAAATGGAAACATATCAGCCTGCAGTTTGCAGCTGTAATTACAGCATTAACCTGTGAAACTGACAACAACTTCAGGCACCCACACAAACACAGTTAAACTCAGAAATCCAAAAGCTGTTGTCAGTGATTCTCTGATCCTTCTCAGGATGCACTGTTGAAGCTTCCACAGATGAAAATCTTGACAACATTGTGTTTCAGTGGCAAGGACTACTTAAAATTTAAATTCACGGGCCGTACATGTCTTTGAGGTCGTTTGATGTTAAAAAGTTCATAATGCCTTGGTAGAACACAACTCTATAGTAATTGGAGCTTACTTCTTTCCTCAATAAAGCTGCACTTCAGTTTCCTTGATCTGTTGTTTCTGTGCTTCTGTCACCTGGAATAAGAGGACTTTTCTGTATCTTGCTAACTAATCCCAATTTTCCATGACCTGAGGTATTTGAAAAGATGACAGTTATATAGCCATCAAGGGGGCAGATTTTGCTGCAAGCAGGCTAGTTCTTACAATATGACTTAGCACTATACATCAGACTTTAAAGCAGTTAATCATACTCTAATACTGCATTTTGTAGGCTTCTTGCAGTAACTTCAGAGCACACATCTTAAATGTAATGGAAGTGCTCTCAATGGAAGTGCTCTGATAACAATTACCATAAGCAGGGAGCATAACCACTTGCTCTTTATGAATAATCCCTCAACTGCCATAAAAATCAGTGATACTTTGTGGGGAACACTTTCTCTCAAACACCAAACAAAGTTTTCAGTTAGTAGCAAAGTAAGGACGCTCACTGCTTACAATCAAGTGAGTTTTGTCGAGGGATCCAGTGATCTCTCTGGGCAGAATTTCAGCAAAAAGTCTGACAACACCAGGTTTTAGTCCAACCGATTTATTTGATAATAGACTCGCAAGCTTTCGGGGTTAGCCCCTTCGTCAGGTGAATGGAGAGTTCTGGCCTCAGACAGAGCACATAAAGCACAGACAGTTTAGAGATTACTGATTAGAATGCGAATCCTTACACCTAACCTGCTGTTCAAGACCTGAAGTGGCTGACAATGTGAGTGGAAGGAACACTGATCACAGGTTACAGAGATGTGTATTGTCTCCAGACAGTACAGTACAGTTGCAAGAAAGGATGTCCCGAAGCATGGTACATTGGGGAGACCATGCAGACGCTACGACAATGGATGAATGAACATCGCTCGACAATCACCAGGCAAGACTGTTCCCTTCCTGTTGGCGAACACTTCAGTGGTCACGGGCATTCAGCCTCTGACCTTCGGGTAAGCATTCTCCAAAGCGGCCTCCACGACACACGACAGCGCAGAGTCGCTGAACAGAGACTGATAGCCAAGTTCCACACACGAGGGCGGTCTCAACAGGGATCTTGGGTTCATGTCGCACTATCTGTAACCCCGTGACTTGCCTGGGTTTGCAAAACCTCACTTACTGTACTGTCTGGAGACAATACACATCTCTGTAACCTGTGATCAGTGCTCCTTCCACTCACATTGTCAGCCACTTCAGGTCTTGAACAGGTTAGGCATAAGGATTCACATTCTAATCAGTAATCTCTAAACTGTCTGTGCTTTATATGTTCTGTCTGAGGCCAGAACTCTCCATTCACCTGACAAAGGGGCTAACCCCGAAAGCTTGTGAGTCTATTATCAAATAAATCGGTTGGACTAAAACCTGGTGTTGTCGGACTTTTTACGGAAGTAAAAGTTAGCAAAACACAACAGTTTTTCAAGCTACCCAAGGGAGATATAGCACAGTGCGCATATTTATTAACAAGAGATAAATTCTAAAAGCAGGTTTTAACCTTGTCTGCAGTGACAGCAGGGTGGTCAGATGTTAATTCCAGTCGAATTTCCATCTACTGATATTTTAATTGCTTTTTTTCGGCAACATTGCCCGCCCCTGATAGGTGGGGGCCTCACAAATACTTCAAAGTCAGCATTTGATGACATCATTCAAACCGCAACATGATTTTGCTGCCAATTGCAACATGACGCAGTGTCATATTTATTACTGAAACCAGAGGCAGGCAGGATCATGACCAGAAGAAACCAGTTAAGTTCAATATTTCTTTTTATACGGTTTCTTTCTGGACTTGGACTGTTTCTCTAAGATCTAGAGGAATACCCAGAGCCTCCACTTTCCCCGCCATTATTGGCCCTCGAGCACTCACTCTCCGCCCCGCAACTACTGCTCATCTCAATGCCAGAAGCATTCCCTAGGGATTTTTGGCACTAATTCCTGCTCACAGGCGGGAGTCCTTGGTTGCAACACGATGATGAGATCCGCGGGTTCAAATGCTCCTGACTACACACCGGCGCCATCAGGGACGTCCAGCCTCCGCATGCTGCTCATCGTATAAGCAGGATTTTCCGGCCACGGTCGACCAGAGACCGGAAAATCCCACCAAGGCCAATGGACATTTCCATTGTCTACCCTTCGCCCGCTCCGATTCCGTGGCGCGCGTAACAATCAGTGCACTGAATGTTGAGCTTTTATTACACGAGAGTGTCCCGAGTATTGTAGACGGGACTATTAATGCTTCCCTAATCTATCTACTGCAGCAAGACTTTAACTCAATGTCTTCGGATGTTTCCATAAAAAAAAAGCCGCATTACGTTTCTGAAAGGACATTATCCGGAAACAGCCGCAATGTGGCAGTCCACGCTGCTCATATTTCTGGAAGTTTTTCATTGGAAGGATGGTTAATCTCTGCATCCATGGTTGCTGACACTATCGAGTAAACTGCCAGCCCTGCCCTGTAAGAATAGCACTCTCGGTTGAATGGCTAACCATCTGTTTGCGATTCCAGGAGAGTATCTCGATCTGTTTCGACAGTGCGATTGTGCAAAAGAGTGTATAAAAATGTGTGTAATAATGCTTGCAGTTCCTACAGAACTGGGAATTCACAAATCATATCAACGACATGTTTGAGATCTCAAAAGAAATCTGTACAACGGCACGCTTGCTCATCTCCCTCCTGAAACCAGCACGTTTCCGCCTCATTCACCGCCATGTACGAGGCACGCGGCGGGCTGAAATACTTTGGTCAACAACCTAAACAATCCATTAAGCTTGCCTCCGTCCTTGCACTGAACTGGGTGGGTTTTAGTTCAAAATATGGTCAGCAGCACCTCCAATTCTTCAGAAGGGCCATAGCTGTGCCACTGATCAATTCGTCCTTTTCTCTCCCACCACCATTACTTTCCTATTAATGACAGTCACAGCCAAATCAGATCTTGAGCTCACAGACAAGGGCAAGCCATTTGCCCATTCAAGTAAAAAAGTGATCACTTGCAGAAAATCTGGTATCATTCATCCCATCCCCTGCACGCCATCACAGGCAATCCTTCAGCATGGGCCTGTCCAATCTAATTTTCATCTATGCAATAGGCCAGAACATTTGAACCAATTAATCAGTTAGTAATCAGTTAGAAATAAGTTACATACGTGCCTCTGTAATATCAGGGGCTTGAAATGGGTCAAAATCATTCTTCCTCACAGCAATGGGTGCACAGACACCACCTGGACAGTAGTAGTTCAGGAATGCAGCTTGCCATCACCTTCTCAAGGGCAATTAGAAATGGTCAATAATGCTTTAGTAGTGTAGCCAAACAGGCCATCTAAAATGGCATTTTGTAAAGCACTCTGGGACAACTGGGCAAGAAACTAAACCGACAGGCTGCAGTTTAAAGACAGACAAACAGGCTGCAACCCTGATGAGTGAATACACACGATCTGGGCCATCTCCAGGATGAAAGAAACTTTCTGATCACACTGGCACCATGATCACGTAAAGGCACCGTGAATCCTTATTTAGGAGGAAGGTATGTGACCTACGTGCCTCTAACACCTACAGACATGGCTGCTGGGGACACACCCAGAGATCGGTGTTGTAGCACCTGATTGGACTCTTATCGATCAGGGTGATCAAGTCCTGATTGATTATTGGCAATGGCCAAAAAGGGGCATGAAACCAAACGGGGTATAAAGGGTGCTGCACAATCAGGAATCTCTCTCTCTGACCACATGAACGAGCTGCAACAATGGTGAACGTCGCCAGCAAGAGGAGAGCCACCACACCCGAGAAGGAAGGAAGACAGACCACAGCCAGAATGCCAGACCAGACCAAAGGACCAAACTACATCGACAACTATCAAGACCAGCACACAGATAAAGGCCAATATCTGTTTGGGTACTTGTCAGTCACACAAAGTTAAATCAAGATCTTGTATCGTACTTGAATTCTAGTATTTTCTGTAAGGTAACTTATTGTTGGTCGGGTGGGTGATTATTGATTGTGTGGGTTTAAATAAATAGTTTGTACTAATAGGACATCTACTCAAAGTTATTTGTCCACTGTATAAGGGTTAAAACAGACTGATTTTTTTTACAACAGTAGCAATACCCGCACTGGGTGTACAAATAAAAAAAAAGTGCTGTAATCTCTGTTCTGGAAACAACCTAGAATTTTGTTTCTCTAGAAACAATCTACTGGAATGATCATGCTTAGATAACAACTGAACCCAGCTCCGAAAAGGACCCATGATCAAATAGGACCAAGTAAGGGAACAATCATTAGATACTCAAAATTATAATCTGTGATAGTATTTTTAGTTAACCTTCTGAATTAAGAATTATCTAAATTCATGGGAGTAGAAATTACTTTGGTGAATGTCAATAGTTTTATTCCTCTAATAGAACACCTACACCTTCATGAGCAGTTATTAACAAGCCTTACAAAGAATTTGAACTAAAAGAATAGTGGAATTGAGGTAAATAATTAAATTTTTGGGAGTTGGCTTTATGCCAGACAGAATATGTATTTGAATGATGAAGCTGGTCAGATAGAACATCCTGAGGTGTGATAAGTAAAGGGTGATGCAAGGCTTAGGTTGCATTGGTCAAGGCCAGAAGGTACAAGCAAAGTAGTTAATGGCAGGTGAATAACATTAAACATGGATTTTTCAACTCAAGGTTTTGCTAAAGAATGTGATATTTTACAGCAGGCTTGTCCAACTTTTTCATGGGTGGAGGTGGGAGTTGGGGGTTACATTTCAACATTTTTTTTCACTCAAGGAGCCAATGCAAAAATTTCAGCAAGATGCGTTTTGGCACAACCTTAAATATGTTTTTAAAATCAATGTCAAAGCAGCAAATTGATAATTTTAAAGAAAATCAAAAATTACCATTAAAAAGTGCTAAATAGCAGAATTAACCCATAAAACCTTTTTTTTGTCTTTTTGCTTAAGAAGCAGAGCTGGAGAGACAGACTAGGTAATAAAACCTGGTCACCAGGAAAGGAATAGAGAGTGGGGCCAAGCTAAGGAGTTTGGTTTAACTCACATTTGCCTCCTGTGGGCTACAGTCCGAGCTGGCCTCGGCAGAATTCTAGCAGGAACTGGATGCAACTTGTCTTTCAGCTAAGGTTTTCCTCATTTTCTGGCCTGCTATGTAGGTAGGTTTTTGAGGGAGGAGGATGCGGTGTGTCCATGTCCAACTCACTCCCAGTCTCATTTACTCCCCAACCAGGTCCTGGAAGTTTAAATATCTTACTGAAGAGGTACTCAGAACACTATGAAGAGATGCACTTCAGCACTCCGTCCCGAGACTCCAACTGCCTGGATTAGGGACGGGTTGGGTGGTTTGGGCAGGCAGGTACTATTCCTGCGACCTTCGTGCTTCTCCACCCCCCCACCATTTTATGTCCTGTGCTCGTTCAGGAGCTGGTGCCCACAGAGAAGGGCAACAAAGACAGTGCGTGGCCAAAAGGTAGAGATCACATGGTGTAAAAATATGGGCCACCCACCTTCACACTGTATTATGATCCTCCAGAGACTGTTTCTCTCCTAAATTTGCTGCTGATAGCAAACGAGGGAGAGAAACAGCTTGTGACTGGAGGAACAGCTCCTTGTGGAACCTTTCACTGAGCTTACCTATAGTTTGAACACAAATCCACAGGCCAGATAGAGACATTCGGTGAGCCAGATTGTGGCCTGTGGGTGGGTTATGGGTTGGACAAGCCTGTTTTATACTGTATTTTGAAATAAAATAAATCCTTAAGGTAAAAAGACCTCATCAAAAATCATCTAGGTCCACAATTGAAAAAGGATAATAAGTAGGAGACTTGGAATGACTTCACTGTAGTTAATAGGAGAGAGAAATTCTTAATGGTAGATCATCACTCATGCTAAGTAGTTTGAGAAGTTGCGAATATGCAAGGCATCAAGAAAAGTGGAAAAAGAGCTGTTACTGTATGCTAGCCATCCTGATTGATCTGGATCAGTATTTATTGCTTGTCATGATCATATGTTTTTTTCAGTACAACGAGAGTGCTGTATTCAGCCTTAAACTTTAGTTAAGCTCAACAGATCCACCATCAGTTGATACTGATTGATATTATTCATTTGATCTTATGCAAAATTTAAAAACATAAAGAAGCCAAATGAACAACCAGTGACCATAGTCACCAATTAACCATTCAATTTTACATGTTTGTTTTAGCAATCATTTTATTTTCTCATTCCCCAACTGCACAACATGGAAAATTTAATATCACACAATGACAAAGACTCCTCCTTTGAAACACAACACTCAACTTTAGCCATTGTGCAATAATACAAGAGGTATTCCCTATGCGGGATAAGTTTCTTTCCATGAAGGCCAGATTTTTTAGTTCCCAGAGAATGTATTATGGTACTTAAATACTCCCTGAATGAACAAGTTCAACCAGGTAATAGATTACAACTCTCAGTATACAACTGAGGGCAACAGTTTCTATTTATTCCAGCTAATATGGCAGTGGGAGTTATAAACAAAACAATCTTGGCGTGCTCCAAGAATGACAATCTTAATGCAATTGCAACCTCCTGCCACAGCTTTCCTGATTACATTTTTTTAGGTAAACATTTTCAGGGAAGGCAAAGAGAAATAAAATACTTCTTTCCTCTGAACAACAAGACTTACTACTCAGAGTTCCATGACTTCCTGTTTATAAGTTTCATTCCTCTGCATCACAATGACACAGCAAGGGTGGTGGATCTACTCAAAACCTTGAAATAGTTAATAAGTTTTGAATAACAAAGAATGAATAAAACAAAGATTTAAAATAGGTTGGGGGTAAATTACAGGGAAAAATATAAGATCATGTTAGTTATAGAGATTGGCAAATTCAAGCACAAATTTTGGGAAAAATGAACTAGCCCTTTAACAGGCTTCATTGCTTACGGCATAAAAAAACAATTACATGGGTTATATCAGATGTTGTCAGTCTGTCTTGCAAGGAAGCTGTTCTATTCATGCGAATCTCCCTTCCTGAGAGAGAAGACAGAGCAAAAAAGGGCAAAGGAGAACAAAAAGGACTGAATTGTGGAAACATGATTATTTTTCACTTGTATTTGTTTTTTCCTCCTGATGAATAATGTGCAATAATTTACAAATTCATCAATAACCTGTCCTCGTTCCCCATGCTGACACTGTAGTCAAGAAAGCCCACCAACACCTCTACTTTCTCAGAAGACTAAGGAAATTTGGCATGTCAGCTACAACTCTCACCAACTTTTATAGCTGCACCATTGAAAGCATTCTTTCTGGTTATATCACCGTTTGGTATGGCTCCTGCTCTGCCCAAGATTGCAAGAAACTACAAAAGGTCGTGAATATAGCCCAATTCATCACACAAACCAGCCTCCCATCCATTGACTCTGTCCATACGTCCTGCTGCCTTGGCAAAGCAGCCTGCTTTTTTAAGGAACCCATGCACCCAGAACATTCTCTCTTCCACCTTCTATTGGGAAAAGATGCAAAAGTCTCAGGACACATACCAACTGAGTTAAATAACAGCTTCTTCTCTGCTGGCATCACACTTTTGAATGAACCTATCTTGCATTAAGTTGCTCTTTCTCTTCACCCTGGCCACAACTGTAACACTACGTTCTGCACTCACTTGTTTCCTTCTCTATGAACGGTATGCTCTGTATAGTGCACAAGAAACAATAATTTTCACTGTATGCTAATACATGTGACAATAATAAATCAAAATCAGATGCAATATTATAAAGTTAAACATTTCCAAAATAAAATTGCTTTATTGAAGCTCCCTATAAAAAAAGTGTGCTAAGCAACTGAACATTACAAACAACAAATAGATTCAATAAGTCAATATGCTGCAAGAAGGTCTGAGATTCAACGGAGATAAGTTATAGCTCCACCTTGATACAAGTGGAAATGAAAAAGGTTAGTTTGTCAGCTTATGCCCAAAGTGAAAATGACCACCCCGAATGGTGAGTTAGCTGATCAGTCAGATTTTACACCCCGAAGTCAGTTGAGAGTGTACGTTGAGTGGAAAGGGGGCGGGGGGGTGGGGGTGATGAAAGACAGCCATATTGCCAACTGCAATTATGATCGTGTGGCTCATATAGAGCTAGGAGTGTGTGCATACCTTTCCTTTGAAAGATAAGGATCAAGTTTCTGAAGTAATTTCTTGGTCAAACAGCCTATCAAAAAAAATTGTTCTGGAGGTTTAAGTAACAGCTATTTGGGCTGTACAGGTGCACTGGAACCCTATTCCAACAAGGAGTTGGGGAAAGGATGTGAAGAAACGTAAAAAGAAATGTGTGGAGTTTGCACGTTCCCCAGCTTCCTTCAGGATGTTCTGGTTTCCTCCCACACTCCAAAGATGCGCAAATTAGGTTGCCCTTCATATCAGGGAGATTAGCAAAGTAAATATGAGGGGTTACGGGTATCCAGCCTGGGTAGAATTGTTGTCAGTGGAGACTTGATGGAATTCTGTGAAATCTCAAATTCAATGAAATCTCAAATTCAATATTCACCATTTTTTCTTTTAGATCTCTGGAGAAATATTCAAGAGACTAGAGAAAAGGCAAGTACTACCCCAAAAGATCAACCAACCACTGTGACATACAATGCTATGTTATTCAAGAAAGTTACATGGTCATTAAAGAATTCTTTCAGATCACTCAAACTTGATTCTTGTTTAGATTTGAACTTAGATTAAGAGTGCACTGGCAAACCTATTTAGTGCCAGTGGAGCCAGCCTCATTTATAAACCACATATAGGTCAGATGATCAAAGTCCATCTCCCTTGGGTAATGCAAGAGACAGTACAGAAAATCAAAATCAATTCCAATGCCAGTAATAGTCTTAACCCAACGAGTAAACAAAACCCACTACAAATACATTTGTGAACACTTGAAAAAAAAGTTTACAAGGTCTGGCCAACATGTTTGTTGATTTGCTTTCTCAGATTGGAAAGGAGATTCATGTGATTGAAATGGCTTCCTTACAAGACTTAGTGACAGCATCTGATATAACCTGTGTAACTGTCCTCTTTTTGCTGTAAGCTGTGAACCCTGTTACTGTAGAATAGTTTACTTTCCCCAAAATTTGTGCTTGAATTTGCCAACCTCTAATGAATATCCATCAATTTATGTGATCATATGTTTGATTGCATTTGTTTTTGCCAGAAAAGTTCCTAAAACATAAAGTGGTGTGCAACAAACTTAATAGCAAGTTTCTGAATCACTCTCTTTCACTAGCTAATGAACATCATGAAAGTGGGCAAGCAGGTGGTATTTCACTGCTCTTGATACACATCAAGGTCTGCCCTACATGTTGATGTGGTTCAGAAGTCTGACACTGGATCCAAAAATACCTGAAGTTGCATTTATACCGTTCTTGAACTTGTGCTTTTAAGTTAGTTTTCCATGGTGGCAGCATACTTGTAGATCAGGTATAACTGGATCAACAAGTTTCCTATCAATGCACAGAAAATGAATTCAACAGAAAAAAAACACTGGAAATCAGCTCTTGGCTTTTGGCTCCTGGGATCAGAATTAAAAGAAGAGTATAACAGTTAAGAAAGAACTAAGAAATGCTTTCCCAAATTGTGTAAAGACTGCCAGGTTCAACAGTCTTAATTAAATAAGTGGCTTCTAACAAGTAAAGACACAAACACAGCTTGAAGTAGTGATAAAAATCGCCACCTTCAAGTGAAAAATAATCCACAAGATTTATACAATTACTCAGTTTCCAACCGATATTTACTTGTTTGCAAGCCTTTATTGTGCCAACTAAAGATATCACATGGTGGTAATAGGGGAAATATCCAGGGTTAAACCACAAGGGCATGTTAGCAGACAGGCTGACTAGGGGTGTGGAAGACTGGGTAGGGGAAGAACAGAACAGCATACATCTTTTCACATGCATGCAACCCAGCTTGACGTTTGAAAATTTACATGAACAGCGTGAAAGCATAATTATTAGAAACTGAAAATTAAATATAGAAAGTGAGATGACACAGTTACACAATGATGAAACTTAAAAAGACTAGAGCTATATTTACAATAACTTGAATTTATATAGCACTTCTAACATAAAGCCTCCCAAGGCACTTCACAGGAACAGTATAAAACAGAATTTGACAGCATTCATTTCAGTTTCATAGAAGATTGTGTTTTCTTATGCTGTCTGCTTTATTGCTAACAATAAACTAATACTATACTAGAAGTTCCAGTTATCATTTTCCCAAGTGTTAATGATAGTTAATATTTTGATTGCCTAACTGGTATGAAATCATTTGACCTTTAAAATGGAAATATTTACAGCGTAGACTTTTTCCAACTATATCACTCTTCTGTGCCTTCTTAGAAAAGATTTAGTAAATTATTTTTAATACAAGTTATTTGATTAGTGTGCACTGAAGAAATTGGGTAAACAGTTCTTCATTTTTTCAAGTAATTTTTCAGTTATCTAATATTAGGCTATTCAGAAATGGAGACAAGACACTGAATAAATGTTTTTTGTGATAAATCCATTTGACTGTGTTAATAAAACTGTATCAAGTTACCAAATATCATTGATCACAAGTGAAAATAAATTCTAAAATGCTGTCCAACGTGCTGGTTCATGGAAAATTTTAGGTTTATGATTATGCAAATGAGTTTGAGCAGAAACTTGAACCATAACTTCACTTCAGAAAACTAGCATACTTTTAACCACAATTTGCACCCAGAATGAAAAATGCTAAGCCACCAGTGTCTTGTTTTGATCCCCTACGTTTGTGGATGATATAGGTTTTGATAATGTTTCAAAAGGAGGAACATTAAAGGGCCTTTGTTGTAACAATAAAAACGACAAAGAAAGACTTGTATTCATATAATGCTTTTCATGACCACCAGACGTCTGAAAGCGTTTTACAGCCCATTAATTACTTTTGAAGTATGGTCACAGGCAGGCAATTTGTGCAGTAAACACCCACAAAGTAACAATGACCAGATAATCTGTTTTTGCGATGTTGATTGAGGGATAAATACTGGCCAGAATAAAGTACTTTGCTCTTCTTCAAAAAAATTCCATGGGATCTTTTACATTCACCCCAGAAGTTAGGTAGGTCAAACAAAGAATGGTGGAAAAACAGTGGGGCTGAGAGCATCTTTAAGGATGGAAGCTCAGTAAGAAGTCTCACAACACCAGGTTAAAGTCTAACAGGTTTATTTGGTAGCACAAGCCACTAGCTTTGAGCTTCAGGTGATGAAGGAGCAGCGCTGACGAAGGACTCACCAGATGATGAAGGAGCAGCGCTCTGAAAACTAGTGGCTTGTGCTACCAAATAAACCTGTTGGACTTTAACCTGGTGTTGAGACTTCTTGCCGTTTACCCTAGTCCAACGCCAGCACCTCCACATCAAGGATAGAAGCTGCCAGACCTGCTGAGTTTTTCCAACACTGTTTCAGATTCCAGCAGTCTTTTGCTTACTTAGATCAGGTGAGATCTTGGTTTAATATCTCTCTGACAATGCAGCACTCTCTTAGTACTACACTGAAATATTAGCCTTGATTTTCGTGCTCAGGCGTTAAAGTGGAACTTGAACCCTAACCCTGAACCTTGTGACTCTAAGACAAGAATGCTACCAGTTGAGCCATGGGTGACACAAAATAGGCTGAAAGAGCCTAACAGGGTTTAAGAGCTAAAACATTTATTACACAACGCACAGACTTTAACAACAGTTTGCATTTACATCCTTGTTCATGAAACCCAGAAAGCTAGCATACTGGTGCAGAAGGTAATAGGGAAGGCAAATGCAAAGCTAGCTTTTATACTCGAGCCTCCTTGAAATAAAAGTAAAAGAGATGTTGCTGGAACTGTACAAGGTACTGATGAGGCCACATTGAGAACACAGGTACAGTTTTGGACCCCTTATTTAAGGAAGGGTATATTTCACTGGAGACAGTACACAGGAGAACTACTAGGATGATCTGTCGTCGTATGGAGGGACTGTCGTCGTATGGAGGGACTGTCGTCGTATGGAGGGACTGTCGTCATATGGAGGGACTGTCGTCGTATGGAGGGAAGATTAAACAGGTTAGGTCTGTATTCCCTGGAATTTAAAAGAATAGGAGGTGAAATGACTGAAACATAAGATTCTTAGGGGGCTTATTGCAGTGTAAATGTTAGGAGGTATGAGAGAGGATAGGACCAGAAACTAGAAAGAATAAGGGGGTGCTCATTTAAGATGGACTTGAAGATATTTTTTCTCTCAAGGCAGTGAATCTTTGGAATTCTTTACTCCAGGGAACTATGGAGGCCGAATCATGGAATCCCTACAATGCAGGAAGCCATTCGATCCATCAAGAATGCACCAACTGGGACAGAGAATCCTATTTAGGCCCATTCTCACAATCCCCCACATTTACCTTGCTTATCCCCCCACCTACACATCTTGGGACATAAAGGGGCAATTCAGCATGGCTAATTCACCAAACCAACACATATTTGTACTCTGGGAGGGAACTGGAACATCCTGGAGGAAACCCACACAGACATGGGAAGAACATGCAAACTCCACAGACAGCAACCCAAGGCTGGAAGTGAACCTGGAGCGCCATGAGGCAGCAGTGCTAACCACCGTGATTCCAAGTCCTTGAATATTTTCAAGCCTGAGATTGATAGATTTTTAATCAGTAAGAGTTTTAAGGGTTATGGCAATAAGACAGTGGAGAGTGGACTCAGTGTTAGATCAACCATGGTCTTATTAAATGGCACAGCAGGCTTGAAGGGCTGAATGGCCTACTGTTCCTATTTCTTATGGCATGTTTGATGAACTTACTTTACAGGAGTTTAATCAGCTATGAACATTTGACATCTAACCAAGGGAAACATTAGGAGAGCAATTAAATGACTGGGAAAAAAGGCAGCTTGTAAGGACTGTCTTAAAGGGCAGTGGAGATGCAGAGAGATTTAAGGTGTGCAACAATGCTGGCTGATGTTACCACTGAACACTCAGATCCTAGGGTAGAACCTGGCTTGATAAAAGTTAGAATTTATCTTTTGTTTAGAAACATGGAGGGCTGTTACTGAACAGAGTCACAGGAGCCTAGTGATGAACTTCAAAGAAAAGAAATCATTTTAAAGCAAGAAATGAACTATGTTACGCTATTCCTTCAGCCTACTCATACTTTTTACAGATACATTCAAATTAGTAAGGATGACAAGTTACAAAATCTATTTTCTATTCTAATGTTTGCAGAAGTCTACATTCCACGTAAACCCACACGCCATACTTTGAAACCAAATTATGGAATCCACCCAAAATAGATGCCATGGATCTCTCATCAACAGACATGGGAAGAACATGCAAACTCCACAGACAGCATGGCACGGAGCAGCACGGTAGCACAGTGGTTAGCACTGCTGCTTCACAGCTCTAGAGACCTGGGTTCGATTCCTGGCTTGGGTCACTGTCTGTTTGGAGTTTGCACATTCTCCCCATGTTTGCGTGGGTTTCCTCCATGTGCTCCAGTTTCCTCCCACATTTCAAAGATGTGTGGGTTAGGTTGATTGGCTATGCTTAAAAGTTGCCCCTTCGTGTTGAGATGTGTAGGTTAGAAGGATTAGTGGGGAAAATATGTAGGGACTGCATGGGATTGTGGTCAGTGCAGACTCCATGGGCCAAATGGCCTCTTTCTGCACTGTGGGGTTTCTATGAACTCTCCCAGGCCACTCCTCACACTGAGCACCGACTGGTCTCAAAAACTTAGGGGAATCATCAAAATTTCTCTACGTGTTCAGGGTCAGATTGAAACTGGCATGAAGCTCACCAGCTTCACTCTAGAATCTGGGCCTCTTCGTCAAAAGAAAGTAAATGAATGTACACCATCTCTCTGGCGAGGCAGGGCCGCATAGAGCCCCCACAAGGCCACCTAGAGAGATCTCGGCATCCTGACCAGAACAAAAGATTAACTCTGAGGTATCGAGGGCTTTCCATCACTGGCATTTCAATTTCCCACCCCATTTCATCAGCGGAGAAGGCCAGTTAAATTCAGAAAGCGCATTCATACCAAAATGAACTTTTCTTTTCAATTCTCATGGTATTTTGACCCCACTCCACCAATCCAGTGGGTGGAGAGTGTGAGATCAAGATGCCTCCATCTCTCACAAGAGTTTCCAATCTCCATTCTCAGCAGACTCATCTTGACATCTTCCCCAAATGACACTTTGTCTCAGACGTCATCAAGAAGGATCTACCATCAGGGTTTCAATCTCTCTTTCCAATATACCTCATGCACGTGCTTTGCCTTCCATGCACTTTACTTGACCATATCAAACAGAATGCCACTGCCTCACTACCTGCAGTAAGGAGTCATTGAACTCTCGCATTTCCTCAGATCTTCCCACAAGCCTATTTTGTTTTACGTTACTTTCCTGCAGCTTTTCTCTTTAATTTGGAGCCCTACCGTATACTTGTAACTTCACTGCACAGGACCTCATTTAGCTTCCTATATTTTCCCCTGATTTCAAGGTCTTTCTGGGATCTTTCTGTCCCAATCTTTGGTTTTTGGAACTTTTTTCCTTTCTTTTGGGACATCTCTCTACAGTGCCTCTCTGTGTAATGGTGCTTTCTTCCTCGTCACTTGACACTTGTGTTGGTACACTTCTATTTTTGTTTCTTCTACACAGGTGCAGAGCTCTTTACAAACAAAAAACAGAAAAGTCCAAAATATGCACACGCACAGGGCCATTTAGCATAGACATTGAACCTAACTGCTCACGTATGACCATTCACCAGCAGGCATATGTGCAAAACCACCAAAGATCAGAAAATGAATGAATTGTGCATGTGCCGCTTTCTCAGGACTGATGGATGTGCAAAGATTGATGAGTCCTAACTGGGACTTATCATTGCCAGTCTCCTAGATCTGATCTCTGTTTTTAAAGAGAAGTTCATTTGTCTTTTTCTCCTGTGCTTCCAATAGGTGGGAATTCCAAAGCATAGCACAGCTGAAGGCCAATGGTGGCACAAAGAAAGTTGGGGACATAAGAGGTCAGAATTGAAGAAATGCCAATGTTCTGTCTCAGCAATATGACCATCTGGAAGTTCCTGTGCTGCAGAGCACAATTTGGCCTCTTGGGAGTTGCCACATGTGCACAGCTGCACAAAACAGTTGAAAGCTTAGGGCACTTTAAACAAGCAGACATCAAAAAAAAGGGGAGGTTGGCTGCAGCATGACTATGTTGTAACTAGTGATGAGCAACACGGGGTACTTGAACATGAGAATTTTAAAAACCATTTCTGCCTCAGCTCTTATGCTGTGGAAAACCTCATCAATGCTTTTGTTACCCCCGACCTAACTATGGCTAACATCCAAGCTTCTTGCCTGCATAAATTGAGATTACCCAAAACTCTTCTATTGGCATCCTACCTCAGAGTTCTCCCCTCAATGTGTTCAATGACTTACACTGGCACCCAGATGAGGAATGTTTTGATTTTAAAATTATCACCCTTTTTCAAAGTTCATGGCCATGGCCCTCCCTATCATTGTGATTGCCTCCAGCCAACAGCTGCACTACTCCAACTCCAGTATCTTGTGCATCCTGATTTTTTCTCACTCATCACTAGCGGCTGTGTCTTCAGCCTTCCAAACCTCCAGATTTCTCTTTTAACATGATCCTTAAAAGTAGCTTTGACCAAGCCTTTCATTCATTTGCCCTAATATATCTTCCTGTAATACAGTCAAAATATTGTTATTGGTGGAGTAGAAACCAATGAAGGTCAGCAAGCAGAGGTGATGGACTAGGTGTGACTTACATAAGCAAAATATCAGATTAGATGCAAGGAGGTGTTTTCTTTCTTTGAGTTTTGGAAGAAGTTGTTGCTTACAGTGAATACAGAATATTCAAAAAAAGGACCATCGCTGTCCCACTAGATATAAGAAGTAGGTAGAGTGCTGCAGATATGTCTCCCAGTTATAGTGGACTCCAGGAACTTGTGGCTTGAGGGGTTAGAGAGATTGGCTTGTGTGGCTAGTTGGTTTGTTGGAATGGGTGGATGGTGGGTTGTGGCATGCATAACTTGAACTATGACAATATGGGGCATCCTTTGGTGGAGCTGCTTGCCTTTTCTTATTCATTTTCTTAGGTCTTGACATGTCCAAAATAAAAAGCAGCACATGCAATTAATTTGCAAGACTGGCTGCTCAGTAAATTAGGAAGGTAGCATTACAATATTCCTCATTACTAATAATGCAATGTAAAAAGCAGCTTTACTGCATGGAACAATTAGCATTATTGCAACGTTCTCATCAAAATATCAAAACAGCAGAACACTACAAGCTCAAGAAAATGAAGCCATGCATGACATGGAATCCACTCTCCAAAAATATCACAGCAACAAATCCATTAACCTTTGGATAATTCAAAGTAAAGTATTCCAAAAGCCTCTCCATACATCTGCACCTTGTGAGTTATAGAGATACAGATAATGCTTCAACAGCACAGTACATGAAAAGCTCAATTTTGATCACTAGTAGCTTAGTTACTAGATAGTTGACACTGCAAAAATATATTGGTGGTTCAATTAAGAACTGTAGAAGACCCACTGAAAAATAATAAACCATAGGCAAAAAATGGTTCAGCACAGACAAGAAAGGCCAAAAGGCCTGTTTTTGCTGTAATTTTCTATGGTTCTATTATATTTTAACTAAAATAAATAATTATTTTATTGGTACATCCCTGCAGAGAGCCATGTGGTATCAAATGACAAATTAAGTCAATGGATGTACTGGCGTCTTATGTAGTTCTCAGAGAAATATATCCTGACTGCAGTTTCCTGAAGAATCAATTTTAAAATATGACAAGGCAACAATACCAATATAACAACCTGTGTAAAATGAATTGCTGGAATCCCAAAAAAAAACGCTCAGCATATTGTAACCAAAATATTTCATGCTGACAAGAACTGTTTGACTTCCACTCTATAATTCTATCACACACAATGTACCTGCAAATGAGCAAACAACTAAAAAAAAATTAAGTTAATTCATTTTAAATTTGATTTGGATAGAACACTACAAAGCTGGTTAAATGAGTGAGCAAAAGTTTGGCAAATGAAATATAATATTAGTTAAACATGCAGTTATACACTTTGGTCGGAATAAAGGAGCTGAATATTATTTAAATGGAGAAAGCCTACAGAAAGCTACAACTCAGAAGAATTTGGGGGTCACTGTGCAAAAAAAAAAATCACAAAAAGCTCAGCAGGTAATAAGGAAAACAAATGGGATGTTGGCCTTCATCTCAAAGGGAATGGAGTATAAAAATAAAGAAGTCTTGCTGAAACTCTAGTAGGCACAAGTTAGACCACACCCGGAATACTGTGAAAAGTTTTGTTCCCCTTCTCTCAAGAAAGCTTGATTGACATTAGAGGCAATCCAGTGAAATTTCACTAGGTTCATCCCAGGTATGAAAGACCTTCCTACAAGAGATTGGGACTTTAGGAGAATTAGAGGTTACCTTGTTACATAAGGACTTACATAAGAAATAGGAGCAGGAGTAGGCCATCTAGCCCCTCGAGCCTGTCGCACCATTCAAAAAGATCATGGCTGATCTGTAGTGGCTCAGTTCCACATTCCCGCCCTCTCCCCACAACCCTTAATCCCCTTGCCTATCAAAAACCTATCAACCTGCGTCTTAAAAATATTGAGCGAGGCAGCCTCCACCACTTCAACGGGCAGAGAATTCCAGAGATTCACCACCCTTTGAGTGAAGAAGTTCCTCCTCAACTCCGTTCTAAACAGCCCCCCCTTAATCCTGAGGCTGTGCCCTCGAGTCCTACTGTCCTCTGAGCGGGAAGAGCCTCTCCACCTCTATCCTATCCATCCCATTCAACATCTTATATGTCTCAATGAGATCTCCCCTCATTCTTCTAAACTCTAACGAGTACAAACCTAGTT
Organism: Carcharhinus amblyrhynchos; assembly: GCF_965287045.1. Taxonomy (NCBI): domain Eukaryota; kingdom Metazoa; phylum Chordata; class Chondrichthyes; order Carcharhiniformes; family Carcharhinidae; genus Carcharhinus; species Carcharhinus amblyrhynchos. The sequence goes on from NC_137336.1 coordinate 46,727,624, forward strand.
TATTCAGCCTCTCATAGTTCAACCCCCTCAACTCCGGAATCAGCCTAGTAAACCTCCTCTGCACTCCCTCCAAGGCCAAAATATCCTTGCGCAAGTGCGGCGACCAAAACTGCACACAGTACTCCAGCTGCAGCCTCACCAGTGCCCTATACAGCTGCAGCAAGACCTCCCTACTTTTATATTCAATCCCCCTCACTATGAAGGCCAGCATCCCATTCGCCTTCCTGACCACCTGCTGCACCTGCAGGCTGGGTTTTTGTGACTCATGCACAAGGACCCCGAGGTCCTTCTGCATCGTCGCATGCTGCAGTTTTTTGCCACGTAAGTAATAGTCCTTCCTACCAAAGTGGACCACCTCACATTTGCCAACATTAAATTCCATTTGCCATTTTCTGGCCCATTTGCCCAGCCTATCTAGATCCTTCTGCAGACTCTCCACACCCTCCGCACAATTTGCCGTTCCACCAATCTTGGTGTCATCAGCAAATTTCGACACCATGCACTCGGTTCCCTCCTCCAGATCATCTACATAAATGGTGAATAGCTGAGGCCCCAGCACCGACCCCTGGGGCACTCCACTAGTCACCAACCGCCAATCTGAATAGCACCCATTGACCCCCACTCTCTGCCTCCTATTTGACAGCCAATCCTCTATCCACGCTAACACCCTACCCCCAACTCCATGCCCCCTTACCTTCTGCAATAACCTCTTGTGAGGCAGCTTGTCAAACGCCTTCTGGAAATCAAGAAAGACCACATCCACCGGCTCTCCTCTATCCACCGCCCTAGACACATCCTCATAGAACTCCAACAAATTCGTCAGACACGACTTCCCCTTAACGAAACCGTGCTGCGTCTGCTCTACCAAACAATTCTCCTCAAGATGCCTCGCTATTTTCTCCTTGATCACGGATTCTAACATTTTTCCTACAACAGACGTTAAACTAACCGGCCTATAATTCCCCGCCTTTTGTCTGCCACCCTTCTTAAAACCCTTCTTGTTGAGACATACAGGATGCTCAGGGGGCTTATCAGAGTAGAAGGAGTGGCATAATGGTACTGTCGCTGGGCTAGTAATCCGTAGATTCAGTGCAATGCAGTGAATATCCAGTTCGAATCCTACCATGGTGAAAATTGAATTCAGTAAAATTCTGGAACTAAAAATCCAACGGTGACCTTAAAGTCATTGTCGTAAAACCCATCTGGTTCACTAATGTCCTTTAGTGAAGGAAATCTATCATTCTTACCTGCTCTGGCCTACATGTGACTCCAGATCTACAGCAATCTGGCTGATTTTTAAACACCCCTAGGGATGGGTGATAAATGGTGGCCCAGCCAGTGACACCCACATCCCATGGTCAATTAAACAAAAGATGCTGAGTTTGGCCAAGTTGCAAGAGTACGTACCGTGTACCTGGTGGATGGTGTTCTCATGTGAAATGATGGGATCCGTGTTGATGATCTGGCACGTCTTGCAGAGGTTGCTGTAGCAGGGTTGTGTGGTGTCGTGGTCACTGTTCTTCTGAAGGCTGGGTAGTTTGCTGCAGACAATGGTCCGTTTAAGGTTGTGCAGTTGTTTGAAGGCAAGAAGTGGGGGTGTGAGGCATTGGCGAGATATTCGCCTTCATCAATGACATGTTGAAGGCTCCGAAGATATCGTAGATTAGCGAGACCATGCAGACACTACGAAAGCAGATAAATGAGCACACTCGACAATCACCAGGCAAGAGAGTGTTCTCCTCCTGTTGAGGAACACTTCAGCGGTCGTGGGCACTTGGCCTCTGATATTCGGTTAAGCGTTCTCCAAGGTGGCCTTCACGATACACAACAGCACAGAGTCGCTGAGCAGAGACTGATAGCCAAGTTCCGCATGCAAGGACGGCCTCAACTGGGATCTTGGGTTCACGTCACACTATCTAACCCCCATGACTTGCCTGGGCTTGCAAAATCTCACTAACTGTCCTGTCTGGAGACAATACACATCTCTTTAACCTGTGCTTAATGTTCTCTCCGTTCACATTGTACCTTTAAGACTTGATTACCTGTAAAGACTCGCATTCCAACCATCATTTTGTAAATTGAGTTCGTGTCTTTATGTGAACAGAACTCCCACTCACATAAGGAAGGAGCAGCAAGCGTTCTGAAAACTAGTGGCTTTTGCTACCAAATAAACCCTAAGTCTGAGATAGACAGACTTTTAAACAGTAATCAGGGTTACGGGGATAAGGCGGGAAAGTGGAGTTGAGGATTATCATTTCAGTTCAGTCATGATCTCATTCAATGGTGGAGCAGACTCAATGTGGCAAATGGCCATTTTTGTTCCTATGTCTCTTGGTCTCATAATTGAAACTGCATAACACAAGGCGTTAATAAATCCTAAAAGGCTGAGTTATGAGATATTAAAAGTTTTCAAGATGAATTTAAGATGAGGCAGCATATTCAAAAAATTAGAGCTAGACCTTTCAGGAGTGAAATTTGGAAATACTTTCTACATACCAAAGGTATTAGAAGTTTGGAACTCTTCTGCAATGACAATTGTTAATTTAAAAACTGAGATTGGTGTATTTTTGTCGGACATGCGTAATAAGGAAGATAGCCAAAGATGAGTACACGGAGTTAGATCACAAGTCAGCTATGAACTCGTTGAATGGCACATAACAGCTTTAAGAAACGAAATGGCAAGTTCATGTTCTGTCACAAAACATACAATACATATGTTTTTGCAATGAAAATGTTAGCCCTCCAACTATTGTACTTAATCCATTATTTAAGCAGGACAGACATTCAAATATTAATCAATTTGATTAAAATACATATACAATTTAATCCTACATATTAACAGACATAGTAAATTAAGTTGGCGGGACAGGGCAGTGGGAAACGAAATGAAACATGACATAGAAAAAACAAGGTGAACAAAAAAAAAATGAGAAAAAGCACTACAGCAAGAAATAGTAAAGTTGTAGGGTCAGAGAAACAGGGAATTCAATAAGGCCTACATTAGACATGTATGCGGAACATAATAAATAAACTTGTGAGCTGCAAGTGCATATTGCCAAGTAGGAATATGATATTATGGTGGTGATAATGGAAACCTGGCTCATAAAAGAGAAAGCTTGAATACTAAATATTGCTGGACACAATGTGTTCAGGAAACATAGGGAAGGATAAAAGAAAGAGGAATGGAAGTATTGATTAAGGAGGAATGGAAGTACGGATTAAAAGGAGAATATTAAACATTGGAAAGGATGTCTTAGATGGATCAAGGACAATCTCTTTGGTTAGAGCTAGGAAGCAATGTGTGTCATTACACTAGGGGTTTTCTATAGGCCAACTAGTGGGAAAGATACAGATTAGTAAATTTGCAAGGAAACTACAGAGATGCAAAAGCTACTGAATAATTATGACTTTAATTGTCCTAATAGAAATTATGGTAATAATACTGTAAAGGAGGAAAAGTTTATGAACTGGAACAGGAGAATTTTCTACATTTTTTAACTCCAGTCCAATGAGAATGAGGCATTGCTGGAAATTTGGTGCGTGGGAAGGAGGTGGGTCAAGTGACAGTAGGGGAACTTTGAGGAAATAGTGATCATACCATCTTAAGGTTTGGGTTGGCAATTGACATGGAAAAGGAGCAATCTAGAGTAATCCTTCCGTCACTTAGCTGATGATTGAGATAGGCTGATGCGGAGGTGATTAGCAGCATTAGATGTATCCTATTTTTTGTAGGTGGAACACAAGTGGGACATTTTCCTATTTTATTGGATAAGATGTCAACGTTGTCAGTACTGGAACGGCTTGGCTCAAGGTGCAGCAATTTCTGGAGCACAAGTTTTGTGTGCTATGGCCAAGCTGTTGTCGGGACTCGTGGCCTTTGCTGAATCTATTGCGTTTAGCCATTTTTGATATCACTGAATCAAATTGGCCAACAACTTGCATTTGGGGTGTTGGAAATCTCGGAGGAGCTTAAATGGATTATCCACTCCACATTTCTGGCTTAAATCTCACAAATTATTATGGTATAATCCCAAATTTGATGTCATCCACAAATTTTGAAATTGTACTTCCAATTATAAATTGCTTATATTAAATGGAAAACAGCAGTGGAGCCAGTATCGATCCCTATGGAATAGCGTTCCCACCTTTGGCTTATGACCTACCTAAACTATTTTCAGTATGAGGCATGAGAAAGACAAACATGTCATTTTTGTGCTGAACTTGTCACAAACGAGATGTGAAATGTTAGTATAATTAATGTATGCTTATGTTTACTGTTTCAGCATTACATTACTGTGTTCTATTTTTGTTTTACAATCACTGTTGAATTTTTAGTAAAATATCCAATGGGCACAATCGGATCTAAGTCACTGGAATCTGGACTTGAAATTTGTATTTATGTCTCAATGCATGGAATAAATTAAAGAATAAACTAAGTCTGTAGGGCTACAGGCAATATGACCAAATAATAAACATGATGAAACAAAAAGTGACAAGAGAAGAAAACAGCATTTACACAGATGTTCCATAACATCTGTTATAACTCAAAACTTTCTAAAGTCCTTCACAATCAATGAACTAAAACAAAATCTCTTGGGATGAGAAGTAATATCATTAATACAAAGTGCTTGCTCCATAAATTGTTGCACTTAAAGGGAAAAAGAGCAATCTCCTCAGCTTATTACAATGTAGATGCAGGAAATGTTCCCTCAACATTGCAATTCAATTACATGAACTAAAACTTTTATTTTGAAAAATTAATATGTTCAATTGCTCAAGTCTCCAAAAACAAACTGAATAATAATTATTGCGGAAATGGTTTGAGTGTGACAAAAATGGACTACCTCAAAGTCATGTGATTTTATGCTGAGCTCCCAGTCAATCATAAATTCTCCCCCACCTTACACCTTCATACTCTTCTGCAACTGTATTCAAATACAACAATGGCAATAATTTCCCCAGTTATTTTAACAGCACTTACCATTGTCTTTTTTTTTCAAAAAAAAGTTTCCAAATTTCTTCGAAGTATTTCTTCCCTCAAAAACATCTACCTATGTTATATCTTTTTGGATGCACACAAATGGGAATACTTTGTTGCTATTTTAGAAATCAATGACGAAGAGGAAGAATAAACAAGTGAACTCAAGTGATTACGATTAATGTGCATTTTTGTCTCTACCCACTACAAAGGTAGTTTTATTGGAATTCTGGCCCTCGACACATGCATTTAGACTAGTATAGTGTTCTCATCATTTGCTCCACTGTGAACATGGCAAATTACACAATATGTGACAATGTAGCACTAAAGAAATATCTGACTACAGCATAAGTTTAAAAGCTCTAATGGAAATTCTCATCCACCCAAAATAGAATCCTCACCAAGTAGTGAATGCAGAAGTATCTTTTTCAGAAATATTAATTTAAATTGAAAGAACCTGTGATATGACAGCACTATACTAGCTTTATATACCACTGAAATGAAAAATATACTCTATGAACAGTTCTGTATGAAATTCCAATATATCAGCCTGGGCATTCATTCAAGGCACTATTGAGTTCAGATCCCAATGTCGTTCATGTAAGGTCTGTTACATTTGGGAGATAAATGTTACCAGTTCTCATCGGGGCAATGAAGCATTTTATAGTTGTGGAACTTGTAACTGTGAAGGTAAGGATCACTGAATAGCAAGCATCAACAAGCCTCAGAAAGTAGGCCACCACACACACACACACACACACACACACAGAGAGGCCAGATGGGTTTTGTTTGGGGGAGGGTGGGGGGGAATAGTTTGGTGGTGAAAGATGATAGAAAAATGTTACAATGTACATATTTTCTAGAAAACAATAATGCAACTGTACATCAGTTCATCTTTCATTAAAAATAGTCCAGCATATCCTTCCTTCTTTTAGTAAAAAGTCTGCAATTTGAAAACTCCAGTTAGATATGCAGCATGCCAAATTTGCCCCTTCTCTGGATGTATTATGGAGTAGTTTAGCCAGCCATGAAAAATAGTTTGCCAATCTTCCTTTTAAATAAGAACACAAATCATGTCATCCTACTGACAATACTACTCCCTTCCACATTTTCAGACATTCTTTTGCGTGATTGACAACTTGACTAAGTCAAAACATCAATGGAATGAAAGGGGAGCTGAATTACTTGCAGTACAGACTGCGTTATTTAATTGTTTTATGTGCTAGTCGGTTTAGTAGTTCTGTTTTTACTTCCAAGCTTGAACACACGTGCAAGACTGTTGAATTATACAGTTTACGAGATGCCCAAATCATTAAGTTAGGCTTGGTGCTGCAAGAAGAGCAGCAATATTTGGATAGCTCTACCACCCAACTTTACTGCTTTCATTGCATTTAATAAAAAGACGCAGACTTGGAAACAAAAGTTACCACACAACAAAACACTTAACGATCTGCGGCAAACTGTAAACATTGCAACGCCACACCAAAATTAATAGGACCGAACAAAGGAGAACAAAGGGAATACAACATTTTTTAAGAATCAAGAGTGGCGTCTCACGTTAATTGTACACCAAGTCTTCAACTCGATCACTAAAACACCGCGACAACATCTCGATGGGCTGTTAAAACGTGTCGATTTTAGGTCAAACGAGGTAAGGAAAAGTAGTGCTCAGATGTGGGCCGATGAGAGACAAAGGCAGCAAGCAGCAGAGGCAGCAGCTCCTGAATCCGGTGCCATCCCTGCCTCGACGGGGGGAAAGGAAAGCATCCCTCTGGCTACCAGCATCAGCTGCAGCTCTCAGACCGAGCTCGGGGACGGCCGAGAACAGGACCCAGCAATGGCACCCTGGTGTGAGGCAGCATTCTCCCCGGGCTCAGCGGCCACCCGGCCTCGGGAGGGTTTTGGAGTGAGGGAGTATGTGTGAGTGAGGCCCACACTCAGACTTTAATCACTCGTCGCCAGACACCGAGCCAACTCAATTACATAATTTTAAAAAAAACTTGAAAATCGCCAGGAAGGGGAGAGAGAGAGAAAGTGAAGGACAGCGGCATTCTCTTACCCCCTGTGCCGTCGGAATTCTCGTTTAAACTGCCTGAGGAATCATGCTGAGTGCCCACACACCCTCCCATGGGTGAGCTCCTGTCACTTTTTACAGCGGACCAACTGACCCGGCCCGCAGCCCCGGCCGGCGCTCACTTAACTGACTGCCTCGGCCGCGCGTCCCCCCCCCACCGCCCCGCCTCCTTGCGCGGGCACGGGCACACACACACACGCGCGTCCTCCCCGCAGCCCTGGCCGGCCCGGTGCTCACTTGCACTGACTGACAGACAGGCTCAGGCGCGCGATCCGCATGTTCGCACTAACGTCAGACCCTGCCCGGGACTAGGCCCGGCCCCCTGGCGGCTCCTCCCCGTTTTCCACTTGGCCCTATCGCCATCCCGTGTGTGTCCCCGCCCCCCATAAATGGCCCCGCCTCTTCTCTGTATCGTCTCGCCTGTGTGTGTGGCCCCACCTCCAATCCGTTGCATCTGCTCCTCCCCTCCACCCCGCCTTCGACGTCTCCATTGACAGGCACCGCCCCCTCTCCGTATCGTGAATAGCCCCGCCTTCTTTCCGTGTGGCCCCGCCCTCGTGTGTGGCCTCGCCTCCTCCCAGTCTATCGCCCCGCCCCGCGCGCGCGTACGCGCGCATGTGTGTGTGTGGCTCCGCTTCTTCCTCACGTATTGTCCCGCCCCTTGAGTGTGCGTGTGTCCCCGCCTCCAAGCCGTGCGTGGCCCCGCCCCACAAGAGCTCCCAGCCGTAGCTGGATGTTAGTCGTGCGTCATTCTGTGGATTTTTTTTAACCTTAAGTTTGTTTGCCGCATCATTTGAGCTTTTTATTCGCTGTCGTGTTTTGGGGTCTGTGTTTTTATTACTGTGATCTGCAAAGGAGTTATTTTGCCCATTTCATATCTCCAAGCGTGCATGTTGCCAATCTTCAATAGACAATCATAGAATGTTACAGTGCCGAAGGAGGCCATTCGTCCGATCGAGTCTGCACCGGCTACAATCCCACCTATTCCCCTAAACCTATGCAGATACCCTCGCTAGGCTAATGGGGCAATTTAGCATGGCAAATCTACCTAATCTGCACACCTTTCGGACTGTGGGAGGAAACCAAAGCACCCAGAGGAACCCCATGCAGACACGGGGAGAATGTGCTAGCTTGAGTTTATGTCTTTATATGCCCTGTTTGTGTATAGAACTCCCATTCATCTGACAAAGGGGCAGCACTCCAAAAGCTAGTGGCTTTTGCTACCAAATAAACCTGTTGGACTTTAACCTGGTGTTGTGAGACTTCTTACTGTGTTTACCCCAGTCCAACGCTGGCACCTCCACATATTCACTCAATGTGGCAGTACTTCCATTTTAACATTCTCATTCTACTGTTCAAATCCTTGTGAGAATTACTATCCGTGAGCTTCTTGCTCCCCCATTGCTGGCCTCTTGTGCAACCCTGATTTTATTTGTCCCATTATTTGGTGGGCCTGCCTTCAGTTTGATCCTGCGCTCAAACTTCCCATACTAAACCTCTCTGCCCCTGTTTCAGATGCCCTTTGAACCCAATGTCTGACATTTCTCCTTAAGTGATTCAGTGACAAAGTTTGCTTACTAATGCACCAGTGTGCACGTTGAAACATTATATGAAATTCAACACTGTCAGACCGTAAACTCCACACATCTTTTGTTTCTTAGTTTCTTTTCTTGCCCCACCATTGTGTTGCATACTCAGACACTAAAGGCACTGGTCAGTCTCCTCTTGCAGCAGCAGCAAGAGGAGACGAAGCAGTCTTCTCACTCACTGCCCAGGGAATCGGGACAATGGTGTCCCAAGAAGCCCCACATGAGATGTGGGACTAAAAGCCAAAATCTGGGACAATCCCAGAAAATCCAGGAGAGTTGGTCTCACTGACTGCAGTGGTGTTATGTAATGAGGCGGGTAGAATTAGGGACCTTGTGGTGAAGGATCCTCTTGGGGAGAGTGATCATTGTATGGTGGAGTTTCTGGTGCAGATGGAGGAGGAGAAAGTGGGTTCCCGGACACGCGTCCTTTGTTTGAACAGAGGGGAGTACGGTAGGATGAGAAAGGAATTGGCGAATGTGGACTGGGGGAGTGCGTTGGAAGGTAGGTCTGCTGAGGAGCAGTGGAGGATCTTTAAGGAGATCCTTCTTGGTGCTCAGCAGAAATTTATTCCGATGGTCAAAAAGGACCGTAGGAGGAGAGGTAATAAGCCGTGGATAACGAAGGAGGTGAAGGAAAGTGTTAAATTAAAAGTGGAGGCGTTTAGAGTAGCTAAGAGTAGTGGGCGAGAAGAGGATTGGGAGAGGTTTAAATGTCAACAAAGATTGACAAAGAAATTGATAAAGAAGGGTAGGAGAAACTATGAAGCTGGGCTAGCGCTTAATATAAAAAAGGATAGCAAGAGTTTTTATAAGTATATAAAAAGGAAGAGGCTGGCTAGGGTGAACGTTGGACCCTTAGAGGATGAGAAGGGGGACTTAGTGGTAGGGGATGGGGAAATGGCTGAGGTCTTGAATAACTTTTTTGTTTCAGTCTTCACGGTGGAGGACGTGAATAATTTGCCGGGTGTTAAAGGTGGAAAGGTGGTAGGACTGGAGGGTCTCAATGACATTACTGTTACTAGAGAGGCGGTGCTCGACAGACTGGAGGGGCTGATTGTGGACAAGTCCCCAGGACCGGATGGAATGCATCCGAGGGTTCTGAAAGAAATGGCGGAAGTGATAGTGGATGCCTTGGTGGTTATTTTCCAGATGTCGCTGGATTCCGGGGAACTGCCGGAAGATTGGAAAATGGCTAATGTTACGCCGTTGTTTAAGAAGGGTGCCAGGCAAAAGGCGCGGAATTATAGGCTGGTTAGTTTAATGTCTGTTGTAGGTAAGAATCCGTCATCAAGGAGGAAATAGCGAGGCATCTTGAGGGGAATTGCTTGATAGAGCAGACACAGCATGGTTTTGTTAAGGGGAAGTCGTGTCTGACAAATTTACTGGAGTTCTATGAGGATGTGTCTCGGGCGGTGGATAGAGGAGAGCCGGTGGATGTGGTCTTTCTTGATTTTCAGAAGGCGTTTGACAAGGTACCTCGTAAGAGGTTATTGCAGAAGGTCAGAGGACATGGAGTTGGGGGTAGGGTGTTAGCATGGATAGAGGATTGGTTGTCAAATAGGAGGCAAAGAGTGGGGGTCAATGGGTGCTATTCGGATTGGCGGTTGGTGACTAGTGGAGTGCCTCAGGGGTCGGTGCTGGGGCCTCAGCTATTTACCATTTATATAGATGATCTGGAGGAGGGAACCGAGTGTATGGTGTCGAAATTTGCTGATGACACCAAGATTGGTGGAACGGCAAATTGCGCGGAGGGTGTGGAGAGTCTGCGGAAGGATCTAGATAGGCTGGGTGAATGGGCCAGGAACTGGCAAATGGAATTTAATGTTGGCAAGTGTGAGGTGGTCCACTTTGGTCGGAATAATGGTAGGAAGGATTATTACTTACGTGGAGAAAAACTGCAGCAGGCGACGGTGCAGAGGGACCTCGGGGTCCTTGTGCATGAGTCACAAAAACCCAGCTTGCAGGTGCAGCAGGTGGTCAGGAAGGCTAATGGGATGCTGGCCTTCATAGTGAGGGGGATTGAATGTAAAAGTAGGGAGGTCTTGCTGCGGCTATATGGGGCATTGGTGAGGCCGCAGCTGGAGTACTGTGTGCAGTTTTGGGCGCTGTACTTACGCAAGGATATTTTGGCCTTGGAGGGAGTGCAGAGGAGGTTTACTAGGCTGATTCCGGAGTTGAGGGGGTTGAGCTATGAGGAGAGGCTGAATAAACTAGGCTTGTACTCGTTAGAGTTTAGAAGAATGAGGGGAGATCTCATTGAGACGTATAAGATGATGAATGGGATGGATAGGATAGAGGTGGAGAGACTCTTCCCGCTCAGAAAGGACAGTAGGACTAGGGGGCACAGCCTCAAGATAAAGGGGGGGGCGGTTTAGAACGGAGTTGAGGAAGAATTTCTTCACTCAAAGGGTGGTGAATCTCTGGAATTCTCTGCCCGTTGAAGTGGTGGAGGCTGCCTCGCTAAATATTTTTAAGACGCGGGTTGATGGGTTTTTGATAAGAGAGGGGATTAAGGATTATGGGGAGAGGGCGGGAATGTGGAACTGAGCCATGACAGATCAGCCATGATCTTATTGAATGGCGGGGCAGGCTCGAAGGGCCAGATGGCCTACTCCTGCTCCTATTTCTTATGTTCTTATGTTCAGGAAGGCAGTTCACTGCCATTTTCTCAAGTTCAATTAGGAATGGAGAACAAATGCTCACCTAGCCAGTGGTGTCCACATTGCACGAATCAATAATAATAAAACGAAATAACTAAGGCTGATCTGATAATTAGCTTGCCAAATGCACTCAGCATATAAGTCATGACTCTCAGTCGCAAAGCCCTCCAAAATTTTGTTTCCTTCATGAAGAATTTCAGCTCCTTTTCATCTATGATTTAACATGATCCCCAGCCGACAACAGTGCACTGTTAATCCAAGTTCCACTGGCAGGGTCTTCAACAAAAATGGCACACATCTGTTGAACCTCCTCAACACTATTTATGACAGACTGTATAACATGAATCCGCTAATATTATCCTTTGAGTAACAAAAATAACTGTAGAAACTGTATATTGGTCTATTTTTGAAGCCCAGTCCATCACGTAAACCAGCCTCCCATCCATTGACTCTGTCTACACTTCCCGTTGCCTTGGAAAAGCAGCCAACATAATTAAGGACTGTACGCAATCCAGACATACTCTATCTTTTTCTGTTGGGAAACAGATAAAAAAGTCTGAGGTCATGTATCAACTGACTCAAAAACAGCTTCTTCCCTGCTGCCGTCAGACTTTTGAGTGGGTCTACCTCATATTAAGTTGATCTTTCATGACACCCTAGCTATGATTGTAACCCTATCTTCTGCACTCTCTCCTTTCCTTCTCTATGTACGGTATGCTTTGAATAGCTTGCAAGAATCATTACTTTTTACTGTATACTAATGCATGTGACAATAATAAATCAAATCAAATCTTGAGCTTCTGGATCCAGTGACTCTTCAGCCTGCCGGCACCACAGAATCATTTGACCTCTAATAGCTTTGTTTCCTCTTATATCGTTTCAATCAACTCTAGACACTCCTGAGGTTTTGGTTTCAGATCTCAGTTTCAGTTTTAGTTTCCTTACAAATTGTAAGGGTCAGTTTTGTTTCTCACTTTTCTCTTTTCAGTTACTATTTTCAGTTAGGGTCTGCCTCAAAAATATAAGCATTGAAACCATAGATTCCATTATGTGGGTGCTTGGTCAGCATTTCTTTCATTTTTTTTTAAATATAAGGATATATTTTCATCTGCACCACCATACTGATAATTTGGTGGAGAAGATTGTCGAACATTTGGATATAAACTAAGAAACTATATGGAGACGTCAATGAAATCAGATAATAGGGGTGTGATTGATAAACTGGAATGCAAATTAAGTTGTAGGAGCAGGAAAAAGGGACACAGGTTCAAATTTGTAATAGTCAGCTGATATCAGAAAGTCTCTCATGTAGAGTATAATCAGAGTACAATAGTTGGAAGACTGGTGAAGATAAGGACACTGGAAATATTTGAGAACGGAATACAATTATCGGGGAAGCGTCAGATCATTATGTGTGGATGGGACATGAAAAGAGTTGTTTTCTTTCAGACAGTCGTGAATGTTTGGAAGTCTGTTTCCTGGAGAGCAGCGGAAGTACAATCGTTGAATATTTTAAAGCAGAGTTAGATAGATTCTTGACTAACATGCGTGTCAAAGGTTATCAGGGATGGGCAGAATGTGGAGTTGAAGCCACAATCAGATCAGCCACTGGATTGTGGAGCAGGATCAAGAGGCCGAATGATCTACTCCTGCTCCTAATTTGTATGTTTGTATGGGTAAATTAAGGTAATTTGAATGTGCTTCTTCTTCACCAGGTTTTTGGGGATCTTGAGATGAGCAGTCTCTTAGTTTGACTGGAGGTCTAGCTTCCCAAAACATAGTGTGCCTGAAATCTGTATCCAATTATTTGGCCTCACATTCTAAATTCTTGATCAAAAGTTGGTTTGTAAGCAGGGCCTCAAAGAGAACAAGTTTGAAATTGGGGCTTAGACAGCATAAGGCACAGCCCTCAGGGGTGAGAGGGATGGAAGTCAGAGGTCCAGAAGGTCCTGGGATTGACCAGAAGGATTAGGACAGGAAAAGTTTGTAGAGGTGGAGAGCTGCAAGGCCATGAAGTGATTTTAATGCAAGGATGAATGGATCAGCAATGACAGCGATGATGGATGAGTGGGACTTGGTGCAGGATAAGATATGAGCAGAGAATTTTGAATAAACTATAGACTGGGAGATGTGAGGCCAGTCATAAGAGCATTGGCATAGTGACTCTGGAGGTGATTGATGTGTAAATGTTGTTCCAGTAACAGATGGACTGTGACAGGGATGGAGGTGAGGAATATTAGAGGTGGAGGTAGGCAGTCTTTTGATGGAGACATTTCATTTACTGTCAAGATCTTGTCATGAAAACTTGTGAGGTTATTTGCTGTTCCTTAAGTTACACTTTGTAACAATAATGCTCCTTGCCAGGCAGGCTTAAATCCTTGGAAACCCAGTGGAATTTAACAGGGCATTTAATTATCAAGGATTTCTTTGCTTTATTTCAATTCTTTGCAAATGGATTAAAATATTTTTAAAAATTTAATGAATAAAATTTATCAACAAGTTAATAATGTATGAAAAGGAAGAATGTGCAGGATTATAGAGAGAATATAGGGAATAGCACTCAGCAAATTACTCATTCGGCCCTGTCACGATGGGCCAAATGGCCTTCACCTGTGCTGTAACTATCCTGTGTTTCTGCTTGGGTCACAAACATGGTGCAAGGCATATAATGTTCGCTGGATCATACAACACATGGCACAGTGGTTAGCACTGTTACCTGTCAGCACCAGAGACCCGGGTTTGATTCCATCATCGGGTCACTGTCCATGTGGATTTTGCACATTCTCCCTGTGTCTGTGTGGGTTTCCTCCCAATGGTCTGATTTCCTCCCAAAGTCCAAAGATGTGCAGCTTCGGTTGATTGGTTATGCTAAATTGTCCCTTAATGTCCCAAGATATATAGGCTAGCGGGATAACTATGTAGGGTTATGGGATAAGCCTAGGTAAGAGCTGGTCTAGACTCAATGGGCCGAATGGCCTCCTTCTGCACTATAGGGATCCTATGATTCTAAGAACTGTATAGACTGAAATAACAAAAGCATAGTGACTCTGGAGGTGATTGATGTATAAATGTTGTCCACTGCATGTTGGAGGCTGGATTTAGGAATTTCTCAGTCCAGATCTGGATCACAATATGACATTTAGACAGTTTCACAGTAAATCTTTTGGATTTTTCAGAAAGCATCTGTGATGATTCCTCATCATTAGAAGGACAAGATGCAAATACAAAAAAAAAGATAATTTGTTTTAGATGGACATTTTCATGCACTAGGCAAATGTAAAGTTTCAAACTGACTGACAGATCTGTCAGGTTTTACCCATTTGGTGTGAGACGCATCTAGTTTTTTTGTAACAATACAGCTTATTTTTGTGCATTCCAATCTTTAAAATAGACTGAGCTCCATCTGTTCAAATAATTTTGTGATCTCCCACTCTTTTTGATCATAAATGTCACTCTTAACATTTGCAGACGTCGACAGTCCTGCATTAGTATTCAAAAGAATCAGAGAAAGTAGAAAACAGCTTTTGGTGTAAAAAAAACATTAAAGTAAACCGATTCCGATTCATTTTCAAACTTTAAGTAATGAAAGGGGAAATGAAAGAGAATGAAAGACAAGAAAGAAGAGATGAAGGGTGGCATTTTTGGCTCCTACCAGTGTAAGAGTGGCAATGGGTGGGAACTGTAAAAAACCAACATCTGCTGATAAGTTGGTTTCCCAATGCTGTTCTTGGTGCTGGCCATTTTCATCAGTAAGAAGTCTCACAACACCAGGTTAAAGTCCAACAGGTTTATTTGGTAGCAAATGCCACTAGCTTTTGGAGCGATGCTCCTTCGTCTTAGCTCCTTCTTAGCTCCGAAAGCTAGTGGCTTTTGCTACCAAATAAACCTGTTGGACTTTATCTGGTGTTGTGAGACTTCTTACTGTGTTTACCCCAGTCCAATGCCGGCATCTCCACTTCATTTTCATCAGGGCAGTCGGAAGGCAGCTTTGTGATGCCTCCTACTTCATTATTAAAGTTGGTTGAAAAACTAATTAAGAATTTTTTTAATGGGGATTGTTGTGATTTTTGTAGGTCTGCACAGGCTGCTCACGGTATTTGGGCCAGACTAGCTGAATGGAGGTGGGAAGTAGTTATGGATGCCCAGGGAATTAGCTGGGCACTCTAAAAGAGTAAAATTGCAGTGCAGGGCTTGGTCATTGGGAGACAGGTAATATCAAGTCAACACAGGTTTTGCGGGAAGAGTGGGTAGTTAGTGCTCAGGCATTGCAGGGGGACGTCCCTTTCTGGTGTAAGAGCATGCGGCAAAACTGCCAAGGCCAATCGGACTGCAGATGGCAATGAGAACACACCTCTCAGATTTAGGGCCCAGTGATGATAAAGAGCAACACCCTTTTCATTCAGGGCTGAGTTCCAACTATAAAGAGGGTAAGGGAGAGGGGTAAAGGGCTAGAAGGACAATGAGGCTATACCTTCAGCATTGGCTCGATCAGGAAGATGGATCAACCTAGAGATGACCAAAACCCAGTTCCACAGGTGGCTGCGATGCTTTAGGTAAGTGGCCATAGACAACTGTTTCCTCATTGCTGAAGGGCTCATGCCTCATACCTCACAGCACTAGTCATCATGCACTGACAGTAGTGATTAAGATCATATGGCCTAAAACTCCTTTGCTTCTGGCTCTTTCCAGGGACCGGCTGTGGATTTTGTTGGCATTGTCACACCTTTGCATCTTGCAGGTTTTGCTACCATCACTGGTTTCTCCCAGGACAGGCATCATTGAAGGAACCCATGTGGCTATCAAAGCACCTAATGATTGACTGGTCAGATTTATCAACAGGAAGGTTTTCACTTTCTAAACACTCAGTTTGTCTGCAACCACAATAAGATACCTGCCACAACTCACTCATCCTCTGTCAGTCCAGGCTACTACAACTATTCATTCCAACCTTCACTGACCCTTCAAACTTTGTGGATGGATTCTAGAGGGCAAGGGATATCTCTTGATGAGATGTCTACTCCTCTAGGAGAACATGTGTTATGATCTTAGCTGATATTAATACAGGACAAATCAGATTATACAGTGATAGATCCTAACTTTTACTGTGAGAAAAGTTATTGAACACACAAACTTTTAACAGAGAAAGTAACATATTTATTAAAGCAAGAAAACTGAACTATCTTACATCAGACAAAAACATTGTTTAGATCTCAATGCAAGTACAAGAAGATAGTTCAAATTCACACTATTTCTTTGCCCCAGCAATATCTTTAGAGGCATGTAAACCAGTGAAGAACTACCATGAGCTTGACACAAATGCTTGGGACTGGCACAGTTGCAAACAGTTTTCTTCCAGTGAATTCCTGAGCATTAATTTGATGTTTCTCACCCAACTCATATATCCCCCAAGACACCCAAAAACTACACTTTGAACTCACTGCACCCTATTTTGATTCTAAGTGCTGGGTGGACTTGAAACCAGGAGTGCTTCGGAGCCAACTGTTAGACCCAGTCTGAAGTGTCTCCATACACAGTCTGCCTGCAAAAATATTAGCTATTCCAAATTGCACTGCTTAAGCCTGTGGGCAGGGCTTGTAGTGCCCGAAATTCTGCGGTTCTGATCAGAACCTCCAAGTGCACATGCGCAGAAAAATAATGACAGAATGCTGCTTGCCTGCAACATTCCTCCTAGGCCGACAATGCCTTTCCCTGGCCCCCACATTCATTGCTCCACCCTCAAAAATTACTGATATCCCCCCACATCTCCACCACCCAGACCAGTTGCGAGACCCTCCCCTTCTCCCCCTCCCCCCCCCCCCCCCCCCCCCCCCCAACCAATCTCAGGCAAGGTGACATCAGACCTCCCCCCCAACAATTTCAGTCAGAGTGGCAGCGGACTCCTCTTCCTCCCACTGATCACTGGCAGAATGGCAGTGAACCCCCTTTCCCCCTACTGATCACTAGCAGAGTGGCATAGAACCCCTTCCCCCCACTGATCTCAGGCAGAGTGGCAGCAGACCCCCCCCCCCTTCTGCCCCCCTACTGATCACTGGCAGAGTGGCAGTGGACCCCCCCCGACTGATCTCAGGCACAGTGGCAGCAAACCCCCCTTCTGCTCCCCCTCCACTGCTCTCAGGTAGAATGGCAGTGAACCCCCTTCCGCCTCCTTCCCCCCAGTGCTCTCAGGCAGGGTGGCAGCAGACCCCCCTTCCGCCTCTGCACTGATCATTGGCAGAGTGGCAGTGGATCCCCCTTCCACCCCCCCACTGATCTGAGGCAGAGTGGCAGTGGACCCCTCTCCCCCCCACTGATCACAGGCAGAGTGGCAGCAGACCTCCCTTCCCCCCCACTGATCTCAAGCAGAATGGGAGCGGACTCCCCTTTCCCCCCACTGATCACTGGCAGAATGGCAGTGAACACCCCCTTCCCCCTCCAACAATCTCAGAGTGGCAGCAGATCCCTCTTCCCTTACAATGATCACTGACAGAATGGCAGTGGACCCTCCCCCCCCAACCTTATTCCCCCCAACTGATCACTGTCAGAGCGGCAGTGATCCCTTCCCCCAAATGATCTCAGGCAGAGTACAGTAAGAAGTCTCACAACACCAGGTTAAAGTCCAACAGGTTTATTTGGCAGCACTAGCTTTGCCTCAAGCTCCTTCTTCAGGTGAGTGAGGACTTGTGTTCACGAACAGGGCATATAAAGACACAAATTCAATTTACAAGATAATTGTTGAAATACGAGTCTTTACAGGTAATCAAGTCTTAAAGGTACAGACAATGTGAGTGGAGAGAGGGTTAAGCACAAGTTAGAGATGTGTATTGTCTCCAGACAGGACAGTTAGTGAGATTTTGCAAGCCCAGGCAAGTTGCGGGGGTTACAGATAGTGTTGCATGAACCCAAGATCCTGGTTGAGGCCATCCTCACGTGTGCGGAACTTGGCTATCAGTTTCTGCTCAGTGATTCTGCGTTATCGAATGTCGTGAAGGCTGCCTTGGAGAACGCTTACCTGAAGATCAGAGACTGAATGACCATGACAGAGGCAGAATGGCAGTGGATTCCCCCCCTTCCCTCCCACTGATCTCAGGCAGAGTGGCAGCAGATCCCCCCTTCCCCCCATTAATCACAGGCAGAGTGGCAGCAGACACCCTTTCACCCTCAGTGATCACAGGCAGAGTAGCAGTGGACCCCCCCTTTCACCTCCAGCCCCACCGATCTCAAGCAGAGTGGCAGCAGATGCACCCCCCCATCATCCTTCACCTCCTCTGTCACTGATCTCAAGCAGAGAGCCGTCAGACGCTTGCCACTTACCTCCTCAGTGACCCTCACTGATGGAGTGCCTGAATCGGACTTATATGCAGCATGCCTGATTTGTGCTGATTCCGGATGGGCGAACATGGTGGTAAAGGGGGAGGTGACAGTAAGGTTGGGCGTGCAGCACATTAAGTCAATTCAAATGTATTTAAATGGCCGTTGTGCCCGTCTCGGATGCGATCCTGATCGCGGCCATTTTCAGGACTTGGTAAAGGGGGAACCGGTGCAGAGACAGGCATGGATTGTGCTACTCCCCTCATGCCCGACTTTACCAAGTTTTCGTGCCCAAGTGTTTACAGGTAATCAAGGGTGCAATGCAATGGTAAAATTGGGCCCACTGTTCCTTCAACTATAGAGCAACAAATGAGTTCCCTAAACTCAAGTTTTTCAGTAGCGTCTCTGTTAAACTGATCATATTACTGAGTCAGAGGTCATTATTATTTGGTTTAATGTCCCAATGACCTTTAATTTTATTTCTCAGAGAGCTTAAACCTCATCTTCTCTCTCTGACACACGTATACTTAATTGCCCTTTCTCATTCCTGTCTTGTGTCTCTGGATTACTGACACCGGTAAATAGTAACATGAAAATTTTCTACGTTGTGTTTTGTTTCACCAAAATTTGAACCAATTTAAACCCATTTCTTCAATTTCAGAGATTTTAAGACCTGATTAAAAAAACAAAAGAACAGAAACCTTTTTATAACAAGTATATCCAGACACCCAGGCACCAAGGTTCATAAATAAAATCTAAGAGATTGAAACAATTTTTACCTTACTTAACACAAAACTATATATGTACAAATTCAACTTAAAATTATACGTTGTTCATAACACTCAGGTAGAGAGATGATGCCATCAAAAACCATCTTTCACCAGGATCACCATTTACCAGATTATTTTACTTTTGAAGATGCCATTCTAGTGCCTGGATCTATTGGTGGTGTCTTGCAGAAAATTCTGCAACAGTTTTTCCTGCTGTTTGTGATGTCTACTATGTTCTCCATAATATGTACTCCAGAATGAGCTTTGAGGACGGTGAGTCCCTGGAAATCACAGTTCATTAGAATAAAGATGTAGTAGAGGATGAAGACTGTCCAGGTGCTTCGACTGTACAGGGATTTGGCAAGGCACAGTGTGACATTCAAAGATCTCATTAGGATGGCATGAAAATCAGGATCTTATGAT
The DNA here is from genome assembly GCF_965287045.1 of Carcharhinus amblyrhynchos. Lineage (NCBI taxonomy): Eukaryota > Metazoa > Chordata > Chondrichthyes > Carcharhiniformes > Carcharhinidae > Carcharhinus > Carcharhinus amblyrhynchos. Next base: position 46,747,426 of record NC_137336.1, read on the forward strand.
TCAGATATGTTCAACTAAGTCCCTCTAACCCTGGATGAATGGTGGGGTATGGAATTCATTCTGAGCCTGTCCCTGAGCTACCCCTCCTCCATTCCTGCCCTTGCTGGCAATCCCATCCCCATATCAATTAAGGGATTCCTGACAGGAAACAGAGTATATACAGTCATTATCTGGTTGGCAAGATGTAATGAGTGATGTGCCACAGAGATCAATTCTAGGGCCTCAACTATTTACAATTTAGATAAATGACTTGGATGAAGGGACCAAAGGTATGTTTGCTAAATTTATTGATGACACAGTTGTGAAGAGGACATAATGAGGTTACACAGGGACATAGAAAGATCAAATGAGTGGGTAAAACTGGCAAATGGAGTATAATGTGAAATTGTCCATTTTGGCAGAAAAAATAACCAAGAAACACATTATCTAAATGGTGAGAGATTACAGAGCTCTGAGATTCAGAGGAATCAGGGACTCCTCATTCATGAATCAAAAGATGTTAGTATACAGGTACAGCAAGCAATTTGGAAAACTCATACAATGTTATCATTTATTGTAAGGGGAATAGATTATTAAAGTAGGGAGTTTATACTTCAGTTATGAAGGGCATTGGTGAGACCACATCTAGATTATTATTATAGTGTTGGTCTCCTTATTTAAAGAAGAATGTAAATGCATTGAAAGCAATGAAAAGAAGGTGGACTGGACGAATACCTGGAATTGGCAAGTTGTTTTATGAGGGAACATTGGACAGGCTAGGTTTGTATCAACTGGAGTTAGGAAGAGTACGAGTTGATTTGATTTCATAGCAGTTGACTCTTAAGAAAAGAATTAAACAGTTCTTACACATGAAAAGATTACCTATAATACACCTTTCCTTTACCTCGCCTATATCTTCATAGATGGACACAGATTTTTAAGCATAATACAATTACAAAATATATCTTATACTGTGATGTTCTCACTAAGTATGCAGCACATGTAAACCGAGAAGCCAACTGTGGTCAGACATAACACACTCTGAAACAAAATACAAGACCTGACAAGTTTCAACAGGGTGGATTTACAGAGGATGTTTCTTGTTGTGGAAGAATCTAGAACGAAAGATGACTACTTAAAAATGAAGGGCATTCATTTAAGTCAGAGACATGGAGAAATGTTTCTTTTAGAGGGTTGCGAGTCTTTGGAACTCTTTCCCTGAAATGACAGTGGAAGCAGAGTCTTTGAATATTTAGGAGACAGTGATAGATAGAACCTTGATTAAGAAAGGGGTACAAAGTTATTGGGAGGAGGCAGGAATGTGGGTTGAAATTACAGTCAGACTAGCAATGATCTTACCGAATGGCAGAGCAGGCTCAAAGAGTCAAGTGGTCTTCCCCTGCTCCTAGTTTGTATGTTTCTATGTATGTTCATATCCCGGGGAGAATTCTCTTTCCCCCTGGAGATAGGTTCAGGACCCAGAAGCACTCCTGTTCTCTATCCTTGCTGTGAAAATCCAACCCCTTGTGCCATTTTCTGCACAGTCTAAAGTATAGCTGTTGAGTGAGAAGTGCTTAATGTAAAGTAACCATGTAAAATGCTATAGGTAGATTTACCTCAGCTGCATTGTGTGCTGTGTCTATGAAATCCAGGTCCATCACTAGTCGTGTTTCCATGAGAAGCCAAAGTCTGCACATATTATCAGCTTCCTCAAGACGAAATCAATAACCAAGAGGAAAAGGAATAGGAAGATATGCAGTCTTAATATAAGACAAATTTTACACGATATGCCATATTTTGCACAGAACTAAATTCTCAAAAAAAAAACAACTTGAGGATTTATTCATTTTTGGCTTTAGTACAATATGTACAGTCAATTTAATATGATATTTTGGAGCCAAATCTTCCATACAATGCTGAACAACAATAAAAAGGCATAATTAAAGTTTGCCACTGAGCTCTGTCTAAGAAAGATCATAAAATTTGACAGACCTGGACACGATTAACACTCAGTTTTTGAATTAAGGTACTTCTCAGTAATCACATGCAGAGGGCAGGAGTTCAATTCAATACATGGCAATATTTCTTTATAATAATTCCCCCCCTACGATCTATAAGCATTGCCTAAAATCTGGAAAGCGCATGCTTACAAATTAACCAAGTGACTCCTCATATTTATATTGAAACAATTGCCATTGGTTTATTACAATGGAAGTTAAAATTTCCAATTCATTTGAGGAAATGTAGTTTGACTTATGTTTTCACATATTGAAGTATATACTTGTATTCAAAAATGAATGTATTTCTTATTAGATAAATTGCATAGAATTGGCAGAACAGTTCAAGTCTGTACGGTCATCTATAGTTGTCGTTAAGTATAGTAATCATATGAAAATACACATGGATGCTAACTGAATTTGTGAGCAAGTTAATTATAAAACCACCTATTAATAGTATCAAGTTTATTACTGTATGAATTATATCCATGATGAGAGCAGCAAAAGTAGAGCAGTGGATAATGATGCTGGCAGTCAAACAGATGCCAAGGGGATGATCGAACGGTTTATGGAATTTATGAGGATAATGTGAGGTCAGGATCAGCATCAGCTGTGATCCTCATGGTGGAATAATTGGTCTAAGTTCACGGTCTCGGCTCACACACTGAATAGTCATTTCAGTGAGCTGTTTGGTAGCTGCTGATGCTTAAGGATCCCTATTCCTGCAATGGGCAGTGCTTGCAGAAGAGGATGCTTAAAAATGAAAATAAAAGAGAACTCAAGAAAGCATTCCAGAGGCAAAAATATCATCCAAGTCACAGCTTTGAAAACACATTGAAACTCTTTGGTAATAGTTTTGAAGAAGGTATTAGAAAATGGATAAATACAACCATCACTGTAAAATTTATAATTATAAAACAATTTTGCTTTAAATAATATCCTAATTTGTATATTAGAAATTTTGGTACTGATGAAAAACTTGCAGCTGTTTTTTTTAAAAACAATTTTGAATGATTTGATTAATTTTTTTAACAATGACAGCCAAGAGCTAAGATTTTACCTGTTAAAAACCTGTTTAAAATAAGTTTAAAGCACTTTACTCTTTGTAGAACTGTTTAAAGCATTTATTTATTGTATTTACTGCTTTAAGAATTCTGAGGGTGTGGTGAAAAGGCATTTGTGGACCAGCCTGCTTTAAATCAGCGCCAGGTTTAAAAAGGAGGCCTGGTGTAGACAGCGGGCAGCGTCTGAGCGGGCAGCGGAGTGAGGGGGAAGCAGAGTGAGTTAATAGGGCTTAATATCAAAAAGGGCTTGGAGGAAAAAAGGCCAGGTGAGTTTGTTTGAAAAAAAAACAAGGAAAAAAAATTTTTTCAAAACTGCTACAGCAAGAAACAAGGAAAAAAATTTTTTTCCCCATAAAAAATTCCAGTGAATAATGGAGGGGCATGTGATGTGTGGTTTCTGTATGATGTGGGAACTGGCGGACCCCAGGGTCCTTCCCAGTGACCATGTCTGCAGTAAGTGCAGGTTGCTGGAGGAGCTCCAGCTCAAGGTGGATGAGCTGGCCTCTGAGCTACAGACACTGAGGCTCATCAGGGGGAGAGAGGGTGCCCCTAGACTGGCTAAATCTAAGGGTCAGGGACAAAAGGGGGCTGCTGGGAGAAGGAGGAAGGGGGGTGAGGAGCGGAGGCCTCAGCCTCTTAATCTGCATAACAGGTTTGAGGTTCTTGCTTCCACTCTGGAAGAGGACGAGGCAGGTGAGGTTGGTGAGCAAACTGCACACGGTACAGTGATGCAGCAGGACATAGGCAAAGAGAAGGGGAAAAGGAACGTAGTAGTGATTGGAGATAGTGGGGTGAAGAGTATTGACACTGTCCTTTGTCACAATGACAAAGTGCACAGAAGGGTGTGTTGTCTGCCTGGTGCTCGGGTACAGGATGTCGCAGCTGGGCTGCAGAGGAACCTGGAGTGGGAGGGTGAGAACCCGGTCGTTGTAGTACATGTGGGTGCCGGCGACGTAGGCAAAGTGCGGACTGAGGATCTGGGGAGGGAGTATGAGAAGCTGGGAATGGAATTAAAAAGTAGAACCGACAAGGTGGTCGTCTCTGGGCTGCTGCCTGAACTGAGTGCAGACGGGCGTAGGATTGACAGGATAAAGGAAGTGAATGGGTGGCTCAGGGATTGGTGTGGGAGGAATGGGTTCGAATTTATGGGGCATTGGCACCAGTATTGGGGTAGGTGGGACTTGTTCGGGCGGGATGGGGTTGGTCTGAATCGTGCTGGGACCAGAGTGTTGGCGAATCGAGTAAAGAGGACTGTAGACAGGGCTTTAAACTAATTAGGGGGGGGGAGGGTGCGAGGGTAGGTGACGCTACGAGGTCTAAAGTTAAGGATAGGGTACAGGTAAGGGAAGAGGACGAGGATGTCCCAATTGGTGGCGTTACGGCAAATAGGGTCCAGGTGAAGGCTGGGATGAAAGCGCTTTATCTGAATGCACGAAGCATTCGGAATAAAGTGGATGAGCTGGTGGCGCAGATCGACACAAATGGATACGATCTGGTGGCCATTACAGAGACGTGGCTGCAAGGTGACAGGGACTGGGAGATGAATGTACAGGGCTATCAAGTGTTTAGGAAGGATAGGCAGGAGGAAAGAGGGGGTGGCGTAGCTCTGCTGATTAAGGATAGCATCAGGGTGGTAGCAAGGGATGATATCGGAGCCAAAGAGCAGAACGTGGAATCGTTGTGGGTGGAGATTAGGAACAGCAAAGGGAGGAAGACGCTGGTGGGTGTCGTCTATAGGCCCCCGAATAATGATCTGGAGGTGGGGCGGGCTGTTAACACGCAAATAAGTGCGGCGTGCAGGAATGGGACGGCAGTAGTTATGGGAGATTTCAATCTGCATATTGATTGGTCGACCCATGTTGGACGAGGTGGGCTCGAGGAGGAGTTCTTGGAATGCTGCCGGGATAATTTCCTTGAACAGTGTGTGTTGGAGCCGACGAGGGAGCGAGCTATCTTGGATCTGGTGCTATGTAATGAGGCGGGTAGAATTAGGGACCTTGCGGTGAAGGATCCTCTTGGAGAGAGTGATCATTGTATGGTGGAGTTTCTGGTGCAGATGGAGGAGGAGAAAGTGGGTTCCCGGACACGCGTCCTTTGTTTGAATAGAGGGGAGTATGGTAGGATGAGAGAAGAATTGGCGAATGTGGACTGGGGGAGTGCGTTGGAAGGTAGGTCTGCTGAGGAGCAGTGGAGGATCTTTAAGGAGATCTTTCTTGGTGCTCAGCAGAAATTTATTCCGATGGTCAAAAAGGACAGTAGGAAGAGAGGTAATAAGCCGTGGATAACGAAGGAGGTGAAGGAAAGTGTTAAATTAAAAGCGGAGGAATTTAGAGTAGCTAAGAGTAGTGGGCGAGAAGAGGATTGGGAAAGGTTTAAATGTCAACAAAGATTGACAAAGAAGTTGATAAAGGAGGGTAGGAGAAGCTATGAGGCTGGGCTAGCACTTAATATAAAAAAGGATAGCAAGAGTTTTTATAAATATATAAAAAGGAAGAGGCTGGCTAGGGTGAACGTTGGTCCTTTAGAGGATGAGAAAGGGGAGCTAGTGGTAGGGGATGGGGATATGGCTAAGGTCTTGAATAACTTTTTTGTTTCTGTCTTCACGGAGGAGGACGTGAATAATTTGCCGGGTGTTAGCGATGGAAAGGTGGTAGGAATGGAGGGTCTTAATGACATTACTGTTACTAGAGAGGTGGTGCTCGACAGACTGGAGGGGCTGATTGTGGACAAGTCCCCAGGACCGGATGGAATGCATCCGAGGGTTCTGAAAGAAATGGCGGAGGTGATAGTGGATGCCTTGGTGGTTATTGCAGAGGAGGTTTACTAGGCTGATACCGGAGTTGAGGGGATTGAGCTATGAGGAGAGGCTGAATAAACTAGGCTTGTACTCGTTAGAGTTTAGAAGAATGAGGGGAGATCTCATTGAGACATATAAGATGATGAATGGGATGGATAGGATAGAGGTGGAGAGACTCTTCCCGCTCAAAAAAGACAGTAGGACTAGGGGGCACAGCCTCAAGATAAAGGGGAGGCGGTTTAGAACGGAGTTGAGGAGGAACTTCTTCACTCAAAGGGTGGTGAATCTCTGGAATTCTCTGCCCGTTGAAGTGGTGGAGGCTGCCTCGCTAAATATTTTTAAGAAGCGGGTTGATGGGTTCTTGATAAGAGAGGGGATTAAGGGTTATGGGGAGAGGGCGGGAAAGTGGAACTGAGCCACAACAGATCAGCCATGATCTTATTGAATGGCGGGGCAGGCTCGAAGGGCTAGATGGCCTACTCCTGCTCCTATTTCTTATGTTCTTATGTTCTTATGTTCTTATTTTCCAGACGTCGCTGGATTCCGGGGAAGTGCTGGAAGATTGGAAAACGGCTAATGTTACGCCGTTGTTTAAGAAGGGTGCCAGGCAAAAGGCGGGGAATTATAGGCCGGTTAGTTTAACGTCTGTGGTAGGTAAAATGTTAGAATCCGTCATTAAGGAGGAAATTGCGAGGCATCTTGAAGGGAATTGCTTGATAGGGCGGACGCAACACGGTTTCATTAAAGGGAAGTCGTGTCTGACAAATTTACTGGAGTTCTATGAGGATGTGTCTAGGGCAGTGGATAGAGGAGAGCCGGTGGATGTGGTCTTTCTGGATTTTCAGAAGGCGTTTGACAAGGTACCTCACAAGAGGTTATTGCAGAAGGTCAGGGGACATGGAGTTGGGGGTAGGGTGTTAGCGTGGATAGAGGATTGGTTGTCAAATAGGAGGCAGAGAGTGGGGGTCAATGGGTGCTATTCGGATTGGCGGTTGGTGACTAGTGGGGTGCCCCAGGGGTCGGTGCTGGGGCCTCAGCTATTTACCATTTATATAGATGATCTGGAGGAGGGAACCGAGTGCAGGGTGTCGAAATTTGCTGATGACACCAAGATTGGGGGAAAGGCAAATTGTGCGGAGGGTGTGGAGAGTCTGCAGAAGGATCTAGATAGGCTGGGCGAATGGGCCAGGAAATGGCAAATGGAATTTAATGTTGGCAAGTGTGAGGTGGTCCACTTTGGTAGGAAGAATGGTAGGAAGGACTATTACTTACGTGGCGAAAAACTGCAGCAGGCGACGGTGCAGAGGGACCTCGGGGTCCTTGTGCATGAGTCGCAAAAACCCAGCTTGCAGGTGCAGCAGGTGGTCAGGAAGGCGAATGGGATGCTGGCCTTCATAGCGAGGGGGATTGAATATAAAAGTAGGGAGGTCTTGCTGCAGCTGTATAGGGCATTGGTGAGGCCGCAGCTGGAGTACTGTGTGCAGTTTTGGGCGCCGCACCTGCGCAAGGATATTTTGGCCCTGGAGGGAGTGCAGAGGAGGTTTACTAGGCTGATACCGGAGTTGAGGGGATTGAGCTATGAGGAGAGGCTGAATAAACTGGGCTTGTACTCGTTAGAGTTTAGAAGAATGAGGGGAGATCTCATTGAGACATATAAGATGATGAATGGGATGGATAGGATAGAGGTGGAGAGACTCTTCCCGCTCAAAAAAGACAGTAGGACTAGGGGGCACAGCCTCAAGATAAAGGGGAGGCGGTTTAGAACGGAGTTGAGGAGGAACTTCTTCACTCAAAGGGTGGTGAATCTCTGGAATTCTCTGCCCGTTGAAGTGGTGGAGGCTGCCTCGCTAAATATTTTTAAGAAGCGGGTTGATGGGTTCTTGATAAGAGAGGGGATTAAGGGTTATGGGGAGAGGGCGGGAAAGTGGAACTGAGCCACAACAGATCAGCCATGATCTTATTGAATGGCGGGGCAGGCTCGAAGGGCTAGATGGCCTACTCCTGCTCCTATTTCTTATGTTCTTATGTTCTTAATTGTTTATACAGGAAATGTTGCATAAAATGTTTCTATGCGCGGTTTCAATGTTAAATGTTGTTAAAAGGAGAGTTGGTTTAAACAATTTATGTTTGCACTTGGATGTTAGAAATAAGTTATAAGTTTAAGCTTAATTTGTGTTTCTGCAGCTGTCTAATGAGAAAAAGTTAGAACTTCATTTTAAACAAAGTTGCCTGCATGTCTGTGGGTTTTGGCTAAATTTCAAGTTTCGCTTGCATTGTAATAAAAGGTTTACAACATAGAAGCAATTATAGAAGTAACAAAAAAAGGTAAACTGTCGCTTAGCAAATTTATAAGTACTAATGATTCAGTTGGAACCAGGTAGCTAAGAAGAAAGATGGTCTCACAGAAACTGCCAGCACAGGCAGGACAATGGATTAAGGGGCAGAAAACAAGTCACAGAAATAAAAAAAACAGATAGTTCTGGAAAATAGAAGTTGAAAACAGAAGTCCCAGGAAGGCTAAAGTCCAAAGGAACAAAGAACTGGAATCTGAACAAGATACTGTTCATTGAAGCTAAAGAAAGGGGCAGATAGAGGCTGAATGGTGTGCATCAGTTGAAGCTGACTATTGACAACCCTGATGTCTGAAGTTGGTGACATCTTAATACAGCCTGTGAAGCAGTAATGTTCTGTTGACAAAGCTGAGCACCTATGAGACTGTGTGAATGCTTGAATGCATGTGGCAATCCAGGGCAGAGCAATACTCAAAGGAGGGACTGAAATCCTGGAAGTGGATCCTTAATGAATGCATCTGAGATAAAGCATTATGTTGGAGAGGACTTTGAATTGTATTCTTTGTGAGTGGAGTTTGGAAACACTCGTGTGGAAGTCAATGTTCTATTGAGATCAGTTGGCTCACAATGTTACAAGAATTTGGGGTATTTGATGAGACATCTAAAGAAGTTCTATTGGGTGGCATCTGCTGTTTTGTTTCAGAGTGTGTTATGTCTGACCACAGTTGGCTTCTTAGTTTACATGTGCTGCATACTTAATGAGAACATCACAGTATAAGATATATTTTGTAATTGTATTATGCTTAAAAATCTGTGTCCATCTATGAAGATATAGGCGAGGTAAAGGAATGGTGTATTATAGGTAATCTTTTCATGTGTAAGAACTGTTTAATTCTTTTCTTAAAAGTCAACTGGCAGTGCTGTGACTCTGTTCATCCACATCTCTAAATGAAACATGGAAGTTAAGCTCTATTGAGCCTGGGCTCCATCCTGGGACCTGCCTATCCAGTAGTAACATCAACTGAGATCGTAACAATGTTGACTTTAAAGCACTGTCAGTAATCATGATTGCAGATGGGATTGTGCACAGAGAATTAACAAGATTTTTAATAATGTGTTTTTATTCCAGTTCAATCCAATCAAGCCCAATTCAGAGTCTCAACAAGTTGAGACATTCCCGATCCAAGCTGACAAGACAGGGCTCTCACCTCCTGCCTTGGGCTTGATCTACGTGATCCAAGCTGATTGGAGAAGGCATAGCTTCTCCTCCAAGAACAAAGGACAAGGAACAAAACCAGCCCGGGAAACAGGCCCTTCGGCCCAATGAGCCCGCGCCGCCATCTCAACACCACCAGTCCCCCTCTCCACCCACGACCCTTGTCTAATGTTTTATGGCCATCCAGATTGAGGGAAACTGATTTAGGGACAATTTATTACTGCCAATTAGCCTAACAGCACATCTTTGGGGTGTGGGAGGAAACCGGAGCACCCAGAGAAAACCCACACAAGCACGGGGAGAATGCGCAAACTCCCACAGACACCGGCCCAAATCCATGTGTCTGCACAGCAATCAGTGATAGTCACTGAGCTGTCGTCTTGCCCAGTATCTGGTCCAGTTTAGGCACACACTAACGACATGAAGCACTAGGCCAATCTCGAACAACCAAGAGCAGCCCCAGTACGACCCATCGCATGTATGCCCCTCATTGGACACAAGGTGGACCGACTTAAAACCTGTGAATGAAAAGGAAAAAAAAATTATTATTGTACCATATCCAACTTCTCCTGTACCTCGGGTTTCTGTTCCTCATCAAATGTCATTGTGCTGTTTTTGGCCATTCAGCTTGTGGAATCTGTGCTTCTACAAACTTTCCCCAAGTTCCCCACACTTGTTCTTTAACTTGTTTTTCTGTGTTCCCCAACCGATACACATTGGCCCATTCTTTCCCTTGTATTTTAAGTGGATCCATTCCTGTCAAGTTAATTCCTTGATTTGTACATTCTAATTTTAGTCCTAAACCTAGGATTGCATCTCTCCCTAATAGGTTTAATGGTGTCTTATCACGCACTAGCACGGGCACGTGGGTAGTTTTGTTTCCGATGGTGCCAGGTACCGGTGTCGTCATCTGAGTCAATGTCGCTTTCCCCGAGAAACCCACAGTTTTCACAAACTGATTTGACAATGGTAGGTGGTCTGCATACTCTGCCTGTATGCACGTACACGTAGCGCCGATATCTATCATCATGGGGACCTTGACCCCTCCTACTCTAACACTAACTATGGGTTCTTGGTCTGCTGCATCGGTTATTTGTACGTATTGGCCTACCATTTCGGGGTTCTCTGGGCCTCCCTATAGGGAACCCTGATAATTCACTGGCCCTTGGAACATCAGGGGGTTGTTTGGCGGTATCTGCATCACCTGTTGGTTTACTCGCTGTTGGTTCTCTCCCTGTCATTGGGGGTTCTGAAGGCAAATTCTTCTTAAGGGTCCTGCCCCTCCACATCCCCAGCATACACCTGGAGGGCCGGGCGGTGATCCCTGTCTTGGACCTTGGTTATTTCCCTGATTCTGTCCCCTCTGGTTCTGATAGGGCGGCCTACCACTTCCCTGTCCTTGTCCTTTTCCATTCCAGTTACTCTGGCTCTGTGGTTTGCAATTGTTCTGATAATTTGGATTATAACCTCCTGGGCTCATGGACAATGGGAAGGCAGAAATGTTGTAGGTTATGATGGGCTGACCTCCATCTCCACTTCTCCCCAGCATTGGTGTGGCATTTCTTTGGCTTTTAGGTCAACCACCATCGGTGCCATTTTCTTGGGTGTGGGGTCTTCTTTCAGTTTTTGTTTTTCTTTGTTTTTAATTTCTTCCAACTGTGCTTGGAGGAGCTTGCGCTGTACTTCTTTCAGCTGTTTGTCTGCGTTCTTTTCCTCCTTGCAGTGTCTCTCTACTGCATGAGTGACATGGTCCAAAAATTCTCCATAGCTCTTTGATTCCAGGCCCACCACTTCTTCCAGCCTAGCCCTAGCCGAAGTCGGTAGGCCCTCCAGGATTGCTGCTCGGAACATAGACTTGGTTAGTGGATCTGTCAGAATGTCCCTTTCCGTGTCCCTTCTCCATCTTCTCAACTGGTTTTCTACACCCATGGCTGCGTTTTCTCCCTCACCCAATGGTTCCCCTTTCAATGTTTTTATGTCCACCCGATTGGGGTACAAGGCTTGATCTCATTTGCATCTCAGCCAAAAAGCCGAGACACCACTTTTAAAAATTGCTTCAAATGAGGCTAAAATGTAACCTGATGACTTCAACCAAGCACAGCATGTCGATACTACACTTGACCTTAGCCAAAAGGCCGAGAGGTAGATGGGTCATTTTGAAATTGGTTATCTGATGTAACAGTCAACTAAAGTTGTCACCATAAATGTTTCAGAAAGACTTGAGCTCATGACATAGTCAGATAACAAAGTTTCACACAATGATGGTGATAAAAAAAAGTTTAATTTGCTATTTTGACTTGACTTTACTTTCTTTGGCAGGCTGACTTGTTTCCCACGACACACATTTTGGTGGCAGAGTGCCAATTCAGAATAGTTCACCCAGAAACAAAAACTGAATAGTTTTGACGGTTCAAGGTTGACTGGTGCAGTTGTAAGCGTCCATATCATAGAGCCCGAAGTCCCAGTTTTGAGCCCCATCTCAGTCCTGATGGCCACAGAAAGTTCATTCATATAAGGTGGCGAAAGAAGGGATTATTAACCTGTAAACCTTACTAATACATTCTAATAAACGTGCGGCGCCCACTTAATTCTGCTAGAACTGTGTGTTGGCTGCAGCGCAACAGTCTCCCTTTGTTAAAGGCTACACATGCAAACTCTTGCCACAGTCTTCGAGGAACTGGAGAGTTTTAATGTTGGTGACCTTTAGTTCAAGTATGTTAATTGGAAAATTACACATATAGGATGCTGGGAACTGTTATAGTTTCTAAAAGGTACGGCATGTGTTATATTTGCGTAACTTTTCAGCCCAATATAAAGTACGTTTCACACACAAGATCACTGGTATGGCACTAACTTTATTTGCAGCCAAATAATTTCTCAATGGACATTGAAGCCATATGTATTCAAATAACTGTATAGTTTGCACAATACTCTGGTATATTGCAACAATATCCTGTATGAAATAAAGACATAGAGGGGGTTTAAATCTGCACCAGTAGAAACTGAGCAAGTGGGTTATTAAAGTCAGCCAATTGACTTATCCACCAATGTCCCACATTGGTATGATTTGATTTTGACCTGCTTTCCTGCACAGGCAGAAAGGGCACCTTCCTGAAGTCTATGATGTTTAAATATGAACATATAGTTTTACGGGATCCTGACTGCAATTTTAAGTTGAACTGAGCAGGCAAATGATTGACAGCGTACAGCACGGCCCAGGGAGTAAAATCGCCCAGATGTTATGCTGCTGAGATTGGACAGGATTGACATTCACTGTGGCCCAAATTCCATTTCAAGTTAAAATTCCTCCTGTAGTACTAAAGACATACAAGTGCTTCTCAGGACAACAGAAAATGAAGCTGGTGTATGAATTTTAATGTTATATAGCAGCATTATACATAGTTAAGAAAACAATCTGTACAGGTTATTCTGTGGAATAAACTGGGTCTGATTTTAACTTTGTCTAAGTATGTGGGTTTTGAATGAGATGAGTTCTTGTCCAACCTGTTTTTTTATTGAATTAAAACTCACAAATGACATACTGAAAATAAGGGTTGGGGGTGGGAGGTGGTGATTCTCCCAGCCTGCTGCGCTGATCTAGCAGTGCAACGTGTCAGGAGACATCAGCGGAGGCTGTTTCGCAGGCTTCCTGCTGGGCACCTCGGGCTTCACGTATCTCCGGGACTCAGATTTGTAATATCATCAATATTTCAATATTTAAATCCAGATTTGCATTTGATTAGCACGTCTGGGAATGAATTCTCTGGGCTAACTAGCATCACCTTCCCCCCACCACTGCCTGGGAGTGGCTCACTCCAGCAGGGTTTACTAATGCTCCCTACAAATGGAGAACACGTGGCCTGAGCCTGCTGGAGGGAACAGAGGCCATGGAGGCCACTCCAGGTGGGTGGGGGAAAGGGACTATGCCTTCTGCACAGTGCCAGCCTGGCCTCCTGGCACTCCCCTTGGGGCAACCTGGCAATGCTCAATTGGCATCTTGGCACTATCTACCGGGCATTGGACAATGCCAGTAGGCTGGGGCCAGAGAGGATGGGGCCTATAGGAGTGATCGATGCAGATGGGGGGGGGGGTCACTCTGCCACTCTGCACAGGGATTGTGGGCAGAAGGAAGGAGAATCGTGATCGGGACTGCCGGTGGAGGGAGGAGGGGGGTGCTGGGGAGGTCAACAATGGGGTGTTGTGGGGTAGGCCAGTGATTAGGCTGGCCAGCGATCGGGAGGCCGACTATGCGGGGCCATGGCGCATGCGTCAACCTCCACTCCTCAGATTGGCACATGCACTGTGATCCGCTCAGTGCTATGCTGCTGGCCTCTCCAGCAGGGATAGGCCCTCTACCTGATTTTCATAGTGAATCACTTCAGGGCACTTAAGTTGTGGGAGACCCAATCTGAAAATCTCACCAAAAAAAACTAATGGGGACTTAGAATTTCTTTGTGAGAATCTCAGCCAAGCTCTCTTGTCATCTGCCAGAAGCTGAGAAGGCAAAATGGCAAATAACTGTCTGCTGTCTGGGATCGAAGTTCCCAGGAATAATCAACCTATTCCCCAGGGCACTCAAGCTAATGAAGCTCATAACAATTGCTGGGATCTTTTGTTCACAAACATCGAATAGGTTTCCTGATTGGTAATACCCAAAAAGTAAATCAAACATTTCAACTGGGTCACAATTAGATGGTGGCATTGTTTTAGTGTTGAAGTGAAGATCTCTCAACATAACTTATGAAAGATTATTACTTTTGCCTTTTTCTACACAGATTGAAAGAAGCTGTCCAGGATTTCCAGTCTGTCTCAAGCATGAGTGGCATGATGTCTCAGACTTTTTTGGACACAGCTTCATTCTTAAAAAGAATGGACGTCTGTTTGGAGCATCAAATGTGACAAGCAGGCAATGGCAATCAAGCTTTCACCATTGTTTTAGATACTATAAATGTCATCTTCAGTAGGATGAAATGATATCCTCACCTTTGAAGCACCTTGAGAAATTTTATTAGGATCAAAGGTGCCATGTAAGTCCAAAGTAGTTGTTGATGTGTGAAAGAGATTGTAAAGCATGTCATGGAAGCGGGGATCCAGTTCAAAGTGCTTCCATTTCTCATCTCAACCCCTTTCAATCCATACTCGACATACTACTATGTGTCCTGATGTCTGCCCCTGCACAGATGCAGACAGATAAATTTTTGCCAGTGCCTTCCTGGTGGAATCCAAGTGAAACTCACAAAATGAGTTTATCATGGGCAGCGTATGTGCTGCTGCTGTTGCATTGTCTACATCATGGTCACCTTCTCCTTGGAGGCATCTGAAGAGGCTCTGTGCTCTCTGCCTTCTTCCTCCTGCAGATCCAAACCTCACTGTTGTGCAATGTCATGAAGGGCGCAGCATACTGTGACCATTCTGGGTATTCTGGCTGCTGTGCACTGAAAGATACCCTCAGATGTCTGTAGGCACTTGAACTGCATCTTCAGCATGCTGATTGCAATGCTCAATGTTGCATGTGATTGCGGATATGGTTTTCATTATAATTCACCTGGACCTCATTGGCTGGGAGTATCCCTTGTTTCCAGAACCACCAGAGATGTAAAAAAATCAGGGAGCATGGGATAAAAACACAACAGCAGTTACCTGGAAATCTTGCATATGTCAATAGATATCTTTTATAGTTGCACACCTGTTGCACATTGATGGGTTGGGTACCGTGGGAATGATGACTATCCAGGTTGACTTGGTGATGACGTAAATGCCATTTGGGTGCAGTCGATAACAGCACAGGATGCAAATCTGAGCAATCATTCATTCAGAGTGGTGTCGTTACAGATAAAACTGATATAATTACCATCCCTGGCAAATAAACCATCAGTCTTCTGCCTTATACTTTGTGTGATTGTGATTGCCAGACCTGAAAATATACCTCCTGCAGATCCTGGACAGAACAAAAAGGTTGAAGATAATGGTGACTTTGTCAGCCAATGGAAAAGTGTGGATGGTAGGTTTAATTGATAGCAAGTCTTCTTCCAACAGGTTGCCATCACTGAGGGTGGACTTTTCCCATCCCATCCACCATGGAAATTGTAGTGGGTGGGACCCCACCTTCCAAAGGACCAGTGACCTAGGACGGGATTTTTCTTGGGCAAGCGCAGTCAGAAAATGTTGCCCTGAGGCTCTCAGCTGTCCAATATATTGGGTGTTCTGGTATGTGGAGGAAGTTATCCTCCATCTTTAGGCACTATGCATCAGGTGTGGTCTCCTATGAGCTACATTGTTCTACTGTTCTCTCTCCTGTGGAACTTCAAAGTCTGTCATCACTCAGCTGCTTCTGCTCCTGCTGTGTCATTAGAGCAGTTCCTGTCACTCCTGCCACTGTTGATCATTCTGGTTCTCATCTAAGGTCCAAAGTAACATCTGCACCACTAAGTGCTAGGCAATGACCATCTCCAACAAAAGAGAATCTGACCATTTCAAACAAGAGAGAATCCAACCATCATCCCTGGCCATTCAGTAGCATTACCAACACTGAATTCCCCACTATCAACATCCTGCTGGTTGACCAGTAACTGAACTTGTCTAACCGTATAAATTTGTGGCTTCAAGAGCAGATGAGAGATTAGAAATCCTGTGGCGAGTAACCCACCTCCTGACTCTCCAAAATCTGTCCATAAGTCAGGAGTGTGATGGAATATTCTCCCCTTGTCTGGGGATGAGTGCAGTTCCAAAACATTCAAGAAGCTCAATGTCATCCTGGAGAAGCAGTCGCCTTGATTGACATACCATCTACAAACATCCAGTCCCTCCATCACTGATGCCACAATGGGAGCAGTGTGTACCATCTACAAGATGCATTGCTGGAACTTACCAAGCCTCTTTAGACAGCTCCTTCCAAACCTATGACTGCCACCATCTAGAAGGACAATGGCAACCGATGTATGGGAGCATCATCACCTGGAAGTTCCCCTCCAAGTCACTCACTAATCTGACTTGCAAATATATCACTGTTCCTTCACTGTCATTGGGTCAAAATTCTGGAACACTCTCCCCTACAGTACTGTGGGTGTACCTACACCACATGGACTGCAGTATTTTAATAAGGCAGCTCACCACCACTTTCTCAAGGGAAATTAATGTTGCGAAAATGCTAGCCTAGCTGGTGATGCCTACATACAATGACTGAATAAAAAAAAACACACAGCATAAACAACACTGATAGTTACATGATAGATCAGAGCCCCCACAGTGCAAATAAGGCACCAAAGTTGTGAAAGTTACCTCTTGGCACAAGTGGTGTGAACAAAACCTCTCACATAAGTGGGCAAGTAAGCAGCTGTGAAATTTCAAGACTTCTTGGCATACTTCCCAGTCCTGTCTTCAGGCCCTTCAATAGTTACTGTGTTATTGCTTTGCTTTTGCTGGCAAGTCCCAGAAATCCTGGGCAACCCCTAGACTTGCACTTAAATTGCAAAAGCCTTATTATCATTGCTGTAATTGAATGATTAGCATACTGAAATTAACAACATGCTTTTCCTGAGCCTAATACACCATAGTTAAATATAGAAGTCAATGGGATGAAACTGGCTTCCTGATGTGCTGTCAATTCCCTCAGTTTTAGTCCTTGACTCCCTTCCAACCCATATACTGCTGTCTCCTAAAGTTCAACCCATTATATCTAGGCTCAATTCAGACCAAATAAAAATAAGTGAAACCTGGCAACTGGCGTTTTCTCCCTACAATAGTCCAAGTCATTTCAGAATATCTAGTGAACTATCATTGCCTCTGAGGCACAGTGAGTTTGAATTTACGATGATTGATATTCAGATTCCTTTTGTCATTTAAGTTTTAGGCTGCTTATTTTAAAAGGTCTTTGCCCTTTCTGTGGGAAAGCTCGATTCCTATGACGCCATGTCCATGGTTAACTCTTGAACTCATTCGACAATGCTAAAGACGATACCATGCGTACAAGCGCCCTGACATTTATGTGGAACAAGGCATTGGCTGTAAGCATGTGATAACAGTGTACAATTATAGAATGATTGATTACGCGTGACAGCAACATGGATGTTGCCAACAGAACTTCTTCTGGGTGACAAGAAAATAGTTGTGCTATTTACGCAATGGATACCAGATTTGGAAAAGCTAATCTTTTATATGAGAAAAAGCATGGCAGGCCTCCTGCTACAACCTGCTACAAAAGAACAAAGTGTTGCTGCAGGTAACAAAGACAATTATCCTTCAGAAATACCTCCTGCCTCAGCATTGAATTGCCATGAACATAGAATAATTGGCATTCTTCGCAGTGATATTCCTAATAATGCTGCATACTGTCCCCATATTTACATAATAGAAGCCTTTCTTTTCATCATTGATGCATACATTCTTAACAGTCGCACAAGTAAGTAGGCTGATGACTCTCTGAGCCTGAGGGTAATCAGTAATGGGAAAAATATGTTTCTTTGGTGCTCTTCTGTGGGATTTGATGTATCATTGTGTCCTCATGACCACAAAAAGTCTAAAATGCTGCTGGCTGATTGATGTCAATCTGTTGATCTGACCTAATGATAGCATTAAAGATGAACACAACACAGTCGACCAAGCCAGTATTTGAATTTCTTTCTTTCATTCAATGTATAAGTCACAAAAAAATTACCTATTAAATTTTCCAGTAAGGTTTGCTCGGCACAGGGAGCTCAGGCACGAAAGTACCTAGTAAAATGACGAGATGTTGTATAGGGACAGTTCTCGAGATAGTCCTACCACTGGGGAAGATTCCTAGTGGTAGGACCGTAAATGTAGATCTGCTGCCAGTTGAACAGAGCTGGACAGCCAACTTAAATAGTTAAAAGCCCTACTTAGGGTAACTTTCCTGGACTGATAATTGTAGTGTTTAATGTTCTTGTGTTTGATTTTATGAGTCTGGTAACTAGTCACTGTGCTTGATTGATTAAGCCTGGGTGTGGACTCAGAGTAAAGTGAACGGAAACCACAGAAGCTCCAGAAGCTGAGCTGGGATAAGCAGGGTATAGATATTTTGCAACTGCAGAGATATTTTAAAACTCTTGTAAATGTATCTGTTATACATTTAGAAAGTAGTGACATCTGTGCATTGCTCTCAAATATCTAAAGTATAAATTTTCCTAGCTCCCACCATCCCCTTCCAAGTGGAGAGGCCACCAGCTTTGTAGAGGAGTCTTCTCTGTGACTCTCTAAGCCTGACGATAATCAGTAATGGAAAACACATGTTTCTTTTGTTCTCTTCTGCCATTCAGAGGGCCATTGAAGCTGAACACTCCATGTCCCAAAGAGGGGGGAGTGGGCTGGGAAAGCTGCCGTCTAGGCGGCAATGAGTCATCAGGAGGCGCTTGCCTCCTTGGCTCCTCTGATTTTAACATTTTTACTTTTAATTTTACTCTCCGAGGCCATCTCATCTTGAAGTTCCCTCTCGATCCCTGACCTCGGTCAGCAGGGCCCACATTTCCCAGTGGGGTTGCTAAGCCATCAGATCTGCCTGCTTTCTAATTGATTGGGCTGGTACCATCTCCATCCCATCTGATGACTTTAATTGAATGGTGAGCCTCAAGGTTACCTCCAGTAAAATTGCTAATGCATTAGTGGGAAGCCAATAGTAAAATCCTGCCCTGTCCTCAGTAAATAGGTTATCTGTTAGAACATTTCAAATAAGTCCTAACCAAGCATTGTGGTTCATTTTGAGAAGAATAGAATTGGAAAGCAGAGATGATATAGTAAACCGCTGTAGTTAGAATTCATTTATGTTATATCTTAGTTAAACTTCACTTGGACTGCTGGTGCACACTTCTAATCTCCACATTTGAAAAAAACAGATAGAAGCACTGTAGAAGGGACCAAAAATATTTACAAAGGTGATACTGGAACAGAGAGGTGATACCTATCAGAAAAGACTAAATTTGCTGGGGCTACATTCCCTAGAGGTGACCAATAGATGTCTTTAAAATTATAATAATGTTTTATTGAGTAGAAACAGGGCAGTCCAAAACTAAAGGTCCAAAGTACTTAATAGTCACTAATAAATCAAATGGGGAATTCAGGAGGAATTTCTTTTATTTATGAGTGGTGAGATGAATAGAACAGGTACTTTTAGGAGAATCTGGACAAGTACATGTGTGAAAAAGGAATAAAAGGAGAAATTGATAATATAAATTGGGAGGAGGCTCATATAAAGTATAAATACTGGCATAGACCTGTTAAATCAAATGCTCTATTTCTGTGCTGTAAAATTCCATGTAAAAATCTGATTCTGGCATGTCACCTCATTCTGAATTCCATATACTCCAGCTTTAAAAGACCAAATTTGTCTTACGATTGCAGCAGTAGGCCATGAGAATAGCAGGTATAAAAGATAGAGAATAGAGCCAATGTTTTGAGTCTGGATGACTCTTCAAAGGGTCATCCAGACTCACACTGTTGGCTCTGCTCTCTCTCCACAGATGCTATCTGATCTGTTGAGATTTTCCAGCATTTACAGGATGTACGGTACTTTTCTTGTATGTAAGATTGAGCGCTTGGCAAACTGAGTTTGCTGTCAAAAAAGGTTGCTCGTCTTGTTATACCAAGATCGTATCACAGACAGTATAAAAAAACCTGAAGCTGCAGTACATTGTATATGACATACAACACAAAAACAATTTGCATTTATATTGTGCTTTTAATATTGTAAAATGTCTCCCAGGTATGTTATCAGACAAATTTGATATTTGATCCAGATAGGTGAACAAAAGCATGACCAAAGAAATAGATTTTAAGGAGTGATTGAAAGGAAGACAGTTAGAGACGGATATGCAAAGAGTTCTTAGGGAAGGAATTCCAGATCTTAAGACACAGACAGCTGAACACATGGCTTTCGGTGAAGAAGGCAATTGGAGATGTGCAAATGTCCAGAGCTGGAGGAACGCAGAGATGTTGGAGGATTGCAGAGTTGGAGGAGGTTACAGAGACAAGGAGGGTTGAGGATATGGAGGAAATTGAGGAGAAAGATGAGAATTTTAAAAAGGATGAATTGCTGGGCCGACAGCTAATATAGCTCATTATGTGATGGTTGAGTGGGACTTGCGGCTAGATAGGATATGGTCAGCAAATGTTTGACTGGAAGTTACAAACTATCTCAGGAGACTATGATATCTTGTTTATTCCTGTGTATGCACTGAAGGAAAAAAAATGAACTGCCAGACAAAAAATCTCATACCAATTTGGAATAGCTTTATAGAAATGTGATGATAAAGATATGTCAAACAAGTGTTTAAGGTCAGGTGTATTACTTGATGTGAATATTCAAAATAGTTCAGGAAATACCCAGTGAATATTTTAGGCTAACTTCAATGTTCATGCATTTCCAGATGTGCGCAAAGCAGCGACAATCAAGGCTACAGTTTTGTTGTTTGATCAGTGGCCTCCATCCTTTTCTGAGCATCTCTAGTTGTGGGGAGCTGGGAGCACTGAATATAATCTATACTTGACCAGATCTGTAGTCAGTAGTGAACAAACGGCTGTTCACTACACATATACTTGCCCACAATTTTCTGTGGGCTTTTCTACTGGAATGTCCTGCAATTTAAAATCCATTTTTGTGCAGTGCCCTCTGCGTGACCAAGGCTAACAACTGTATATCTCCTCAACCAAAGAGACTGAAGAGTTGTTAATAAGATGACAATCACCAGAGAAGTGATACTGAGTAAGTTGCTGGAGCTGTAGGCTGACAAGTGCCTGGGCCCTGATGGATTTCATCCTAGGTGCTTAAAAGAAGTGGCTAGTGAGATGCATTTGTTTGAATTTTCTGAAACCGCCCCCTAGATCTAGGGAAGGTCCCATTAGCTTGGAAAATAGAAAATATAACTCTATTATTTAAAAAAGGGAGTCAGAAAATGGGAAACTATAGCCTAGTTAGCTGAAAATTTATCACAGGGATATCGTTAGAAGCTATTATTAAAAAGTTATAGCAGGGCACTTAGATAATTTCAGGCAGAGTCAACATGGTTTTGTGAAAGGGAAATCAGGTTTAACTAACTTGATGGAAGAATTAACTGATGCCATGGATAAAGAAGAGCCAGGAAATGTGCTGAACTGAAATCTCCAGAAGGCATTTGAGAAAATGCCACACCAAATGTTATTGTGGAAAATATAAGCTCATGGCATGGGGGTAACATATTGCCATGATATATTACCCTCTAAGATTCGTTGGTTAACAGGAAGCAGAAAGTAGATGTGCATGGGTCTTTTTCAGGTTGATAAAAAGAAATGAACTGATCCTCAGGGATCAGTGCTGAGACTTCAACTTTATCATTTATCACATGGGTAAAGGGATGGATGGGATAGATGCTAATTTGCTGATGACACAAAGATAGGTAAGAAAGTTAGACTGAATAAAAAAGAAGCATATTATGTAAATAGTGAGAGATTGCAGAACTCCGAGATGCAGAGGAATCTGGGTGTCCTGATACATGAGTTGCAAAAGGGTAGTTTGCAGATACAGCAAGTAATTAGGAAATTAATTATTATTTGGTATAATTCCATCCAATTCTTTCGTAGCGTACTGGTGCTAGTTTCCTTTTCCCCAACTTCCATTTGTTTTATGATGAGGTTACCACACATCTTCAGTTACTTTTGGAACAGAAGGTTGTGGGCACAGTCCTCCTGTGCAGCAACCAAAAGAACAACAAGATCAATTGGTTGCACTGCATAAATCATTGCCATCCTGGAGAGTGGGGTTGGGGGGGGGAGGTGTGGTGTGGTGCGGGGGGGCGAGGGGGGGGGGAGGTTGGGGCAAGGGGAGACAGAAGGAAAAGTTAGAGATCTCTGCTCGCTCCCAGCCCAACTGTACATACACACTCACCAATTCCCTCACTCCAGCCCAGCCACACACTCTCCACAATTCCCTCCCAGCCCCCCAGAATGGCAACAGAGCACCCCCCCCACATCCGACCCACAGCCTCTCAAAATGGCAACAGCACCCTCCATCCCACCACACACAGACCCACCCAGAACCCATGCAGCAGTGGCCCAAGGCAGTGCTGCTTGACAAGGCCTAAGGCTGCAGCGCTGCCAGTTCTGAGAGCTTCCAGTGCAACACCCACCACCAACATCACTTGCTGCTGCTAGCACTACGACCCAGAGTCAGTGCTAAGACTTGAGGTCAGTGTTCAGACTTGGGTCCGTGCTGAGAACCTGAAGGACCCCGTGAGTAACAACAGCACCACTCCCCCATATACACACAGACCCCCTCCCATGACCTGAAACACAGCATGCAGACCACAAAATAATCCCCCCACCCCCCTCTGCAGCACAAAGCCATTTGAAAACAAGGACTTATTTGCTTGCTCACCCTCACTGTTCCAGTGCCTGAAGCCAACTTTTCTCCTGGAGGTGTTTTGCTCACTGGTTGCAGCTACAGCGAACAAGGTCATTAAGGCAGGTGAGTTGGGATGATTAGGAGTGAAGTTCACTCATGACATTGTGATGAATGCAAAAAAATGTAAATTGACATTTCAGCCATTTTGGGCAGGCTGCGATCTTGCCCTTTTTTTGGAATGGGCAAGAAACTGGACGCCATTCCCGCTAGTCATAGAAACATAGAAACAGTGAGCTTACTCCCGATTTTATGACATTTTCCCACTGAAAAACGAGCATGATAAGGTCATAAAACTCTGCCCTGCATATTACTTCAATACAAGATACAAAATATAGCTACATTTATACTGGAGTAAATTGCATATTTTACAATGCCTGTGAAGCTGCCTAAAGGGTTCAGTAGTTTAATTTTCACATTAATTGCAAAGAATTGTATAGCCAGTGTGAAACCCACTTTTTTCAAAACTAAAAATAAGATTTCAAAGAGGAAAGGCTGGTTCACGGGATTTCTCTAATGCTTAACAATCTCATCGGCTCTTTTCTAATAATATAAATTTCACTACCAGTCAGAGGCCAATTATCAGAAATCTGAGTATGTACTGAATTATGCATATCCAGAGCTCTGCTTACCCCAGAGCAAGAGCAGTATGTTATAACATGGTCTCTGTGCATGCACTGTTGTTAAAGCAAGTATCAGGGTTAATAGCATGTGCAGTAGAAAGATAGCATTATCTCTTGCTGCACTTTCACTTAACTACTTACTCCAATTCAGGATTGTGGAGAGTTAGAGTCTACTCAGTTAGACATTGGGCGCTAGGCAGAATGCGCCCAGGGCATCACAGGGCACACACTCACACACACCAGGTCGCATTATTTATCTGTTAATTATGCCTGTTGTTTCTCTTCTGAAGAGGCCTAATCTGAAACCCATCAGATTTCATGTGTGTTCTTGAGGAACTGCAGGTGTGAACTCAACTGATTCTCATTTAGATAAAGTAAGAAGTCTCACAATACCAGGTTAAAGTCCAACAAGTTAATTTGGAATCACAGTTTTACAGAGTGCTGTTTGTTCATCACTCACATGGTTTTGTGAGACTTCTTGGTGTGCCCACCCCAGTCCAACACCTGCATCTCCATCTCATTATTTAGATAAAAGCAGGAAGTCTTGTTGCGTGATGGTACAAGCCCTACCTCAGAGCCAGAAGTGCTGGGCTTGAATCCCATGCCTCTGAGGATTGATGGCCATGGAAGGTACATTTGTAACACAGTGAAACAGGTTGATTATCAACCTGTAAATCCTTTCAATATACCTATGGTGGGCTGTAAGAATGGGAAAAATTCCTGGACAACCACAACTGTGTGATAGTTGCAGTGCACAGCCTTCCCATGTTAAGAGACTCCCCCCACACAAGGTCAGATCTCTGGAACGTACTTTGCGTCACTCATCCTGCTCATTCAGAGTGAGACAGTTTGAACAATTACAAGGGTGCGTAATGTGCTTGTTCTGGGAACCAAGTCAATCCTTCAAACAGTCATGATAAAAATCCTCTTTGGATTGTGCTGCTGCACAACTATTGTTGAAAAATAACCCTGAACAAGACAGTATTTTTGCTGCAACATTATCCCAGCTTCATTTTAATTGTGAGTAAAATACTAAAATAGACATGTAGGAGATCATTCATGTGAGTTTTATGAAAAAAAATAGTTGACTGCAGCAGTGGAATTTTGTGGGCTCGTAAAAGAATTACATCTATTTCCTGTGGCATTTCTTTCATCTTCAGTAATTGAACTTTTAGGAAACATTGAACATCGCTACAAGAATGGGAACTACAAACAGAATAGCATATAGGGGAAATTCAAAAATAATCCACCAAATTACTTTTTAATACATGGAAATGAGAGTATTTTATTCACACTTCTCTGTTCCCATTCTTTGATCTTAATTTCTCCCTTTAAAAGCTAACAGCTCATTCATTATTTTATTTCAAAAGATTGCGTCGAGCGGCAGAATGTTCTGCTCTCTCTAATGGCACTTGGAGGCAGGGAGGGCATTTAACTGGGCAGCGAGGATGGAAGGTGAACATCTGTCACTTACCTGGCTCCACCTTGAGGAAGTCTGGGGCGGGTCGGCCCATGGTCAACTCTCACATCCCAACGCTAATACAGGCCCTTGGGTGGTCACGGTAGCACAGTGGTTAGCATTGCTGCTTCACAACTCCAGGGACCTGGGTTCGATCCCCGGCTCGGGTCACCATCTGTGTGGAGTTTGCACGGTCTCCTCATTGCTGTGTGGATTCCCACTGGGTGCTCCGGTTTCCTCCCACAGTCCAAAGATGTACGAGTTAGGTTGATTGGCCATGCTAAAAAATTGCCCTTAGTCACCTGAGATGCGTAGGATAGAGAGATTAGTGGGTAAATATGTAGAGATATGGGGGTAGGGCCTGGGTGGGATTGTGGTTGGTGTAGACTTGATGGGCCGAATGGCCTCTTTCTGTACTGTAGGGTTTCTATGATTTCTAATGTGCACCTAAGGGCCTTACATAACACCAAAGCTGTATTAATTAATCCAGCTGCAGCAGGCCTTTCCCTATGTGGTGTGCATGACAAATAAACTGGCATGAAATGCTTACTGTCTCACTAGAGTGTGATGGGAAGAAGAGGGTGGGAGTTCCCCCTTTGAAGGCTTGTGCCTGATCGAGGGATCCAGCATTGGGAAGGGGGCGGAGGGTCCACTGGGAGTCATATTCTCCCTTGCTGCAGAACCATCTCCAACCACCACACCATCACCCTTCCCCCACAAAACTCTTTACCCATGGGCTGCATCAATCTGTGATCTTGGGCCTCGGTGCATGACTTTCCTGCCACCATATCCCCAGTAAAGCACTCGCTAGGTGGGACCTCCACCCCAGTGGTCTGATTCCAGGGAATGGCTGCTGCTGTCTGCTCTACTGCCTGGTTGGCTCTTGGCTGGCAGGCCTTTTCCAAAGGAGGCAACACGGATCCCTCACTAGCTGTCCAGCTGGCTGGTGGGATCCTTCTTAACCCATCATTTCTAGAAGATTTTGCCTGAGAAATGGGCCTCAAAAGCTGCAGAACCGAAGGGCAGGATTCAGTTTTCTCTTAAACAGTAAAATTTGGAGAACAGTCACTATTCTATGTGTAAGGAAAGAAAAGCGAGGGCCAGTGACCTCAGGTTGTCATAGACACAAGAGATAGAAGCTAGAGCAACCCATATGCTCCTGGAACCTGCTTTGCCATTCAATATGATCACGGCTTGTCTTCAACTTCACTTTTCTTCCTGCTCCCCACATCCTTTGATTCTCTGAGAGGCCAGAATTCCATCTCAGCCATAAATATAGTCAATGATGGAGCACCCATAACCCTAAGTTTCACAACCACCTGAGTGAATAAATTTCTTTTCATCTCAGTCTGAAGTGATCAATCCCTTAACCTGAGAATGTACCCCCATAGAATCATAGAATCTACAGTGCAGAAGGAGGCCATTTTGTACCAACAACAATCCCGCCCAGGTCCTAACCCTATAATACCATATATTTACCTTCCTAATCCCGCTGACACGCAGGGGCAATTTAGCATGGCTAATCCACCTAACCTGCATATCTTTGGACTGTGGGAGGAGACCGGAGTACCCGGAGGAAACCCAAGCATACAATGACCCAAGACTGGAATTGAACCCTGGAATGTGAGGCAGCAGTGCTAACCACTGTGCCACTGCCCCCATGTTCAAAATTCTCCATGATGTGGGTATGCCGGCGTTGGACTGGCGTAAACACAGTAAAAAGTCTGACAACACCAGGTTTTAGTCCAACCTATTTATTTGATAATATTCTCACTAGCTTTCGAGGGGACAGCCTCTTCGTCAGGTGACCCCTGACGAAGAGGCTGTCCCCTCGAAAGCTAGTGAGAATATTATCAAATAAATAGGTTGGACTAAAACCTGGTGTTGTCAGACTTTTTACAAAATTCTCCAGCCAGGGGAAACAGGCTTTCAGTGTCTACCTTGTCAAGCCTTCAGAACCTTGTATGTTTGAATGAGCTCATTTGTCATTCTTCTCAACTCCTGACAGTACAGACTTGATGGGCTGAATGGCCTCTTTCTGTACTGTAGGGTTTCTATGATTTCTAATGTGCACTTAAGGACCTCACATAACACCAAAGCTGTATAAATTAATCCAGCTGCAGCAGGCCTTTCCCTACGTGGTGTGCATGACAAATAAACTGGCATGAAATGCATACTGTCTCACTGGAGTGCGATGGGAAGAAGAGGGTGGGAGTTCCCCCTTTGAAGGCTTGTGCCTGATCAAGGGATCCAGCATTGGGAAGGGGGCGGAGGGTCCATTGGGAGTCATATCCTCCCTTGCTGCAGAACCATCTCCAACCACCCAGTATCTCATCAGAAAACAATTTTATCATCCCATGAATCACTCTAGCAAGTCTGCGTTGCCCTGCACCTACCTCTAAGTAGATCCTTCCCTAACTAAGGAGAAAAAAGCTGTGCCCCATTCTCCAAGTGTGGTGTCACCAAATACTGTATGATTCTTGGAAGATGTCTTCATTCAATCCAATGTGTTTGCTATCAATTTGAATCAGTTTGTAACCTTCTTGCCTCTGAATCAGCAAGTTGTTGGACTTGAGATCTGCTCCAAAATGTAGGCAGACAACCATCACTGAAACCAAATCTCATAATTTTTCCTTTGGCTGCTTTTTTGGACATTGCTGTACAACAGTGTTGCTAAGCTTACTATATCACAACAGTGAGCACACTTTGAACGAGTATTTTGTTGACTGGGAAATGCTTTGTGTCTGTGGCCACAAAAATGCAGCATAATTGCAAATTATTTTCTTCTCAATCTCAGTTGGTGCTCTGATACTAGAATTATGCATTGATAGGATATGCAGGTTCCAGTCAGCTTAAAGGATCCCACATCATTAGTTGATGTAGGGCAAAGAATTGTCCCAGCATCAGGAGCAACATTCCTACCTGAACTATCACCACCAGAAGACAAGCTGACAGTCTATTCATTTTGTCTGCAGTCTCCAGGATTTTGCATTACAGGCCCCTGCATCTGCTAACATAGCAGATATATTACGGGGTAGTGTAGTTTACTCATTGGTTGTCAAAATCTTTGGGATATCTTGGAGGTGTGACAAAGGTTATTATTTTCTAACCACAGACAAATATTACAGAAGCCTGAGAGCCTGCTGCCTTCACCTGCCGATGATCTTTCACCAAGGCCAGAAAAATAATTCAATTCAGCAGACATTTCTCCTGCAGGTTATCGTGGCTGGATTTTCGATCCCTGGAGAAGTTGGGTCTGGATATAAAATTAGAAATCCGAGCAGCATACTGGCTTCCGATGTAGTCCTGCCTCCCATTGATTTTTGAACAGGCATCAGGGCCTTGTTGCTGGCAAGCCGGCTGAATGTAGCACTAGCCTGGAATAAGACAATTAACAGCCACTTAAAGATTTGTAAGCTCTGTTAACAGACAAGTGACAACAAAGGGTCATGACTGTGTCACTGAGTAGGAGTTGCCAGCTTAGCACAGAGGCAATCACAGAGCTGTTAGTGAATTAAAGAGAAATGGCTCAGAGAGCTGTTCAGGCACCAATTATTACGCAAAGGTAGTATAGAAGTTTTGTTTTTGTTTAGATTGCTGGGGAAGTAGTTACAGTTTGATATCAAGGTTAAAAATCTGTGGTAGTGCGCCCCTTTAAGGGCTGGGCCCCCATGGGTCTTGTGACCAGTCAGGCAATCGAGCTGCAGCATGCGGTTCCAGGGACAGAGCGTGGTGGGGTTTCCTTGGTTGTTCGGAGTCTGGAGTCATGGAGTACTGTAGCCTTTTCATCATGCACTGTGAATAGTTCTTTATCTCAATAAATTGTTTATTTGTTAATCTACCTGATGGTCGCCTGTCCTTAAAGATATCACAAAACCCATTCAGTGGCTTCAGTTGACTCAGTGTGAATGATTGTGACACCACCAGGAATGGAAGTTTAGGGCAGAAGTTCAGTATGTCAGCAATGCCACTGGTT
Source organism: Carcharhinus amblyrhynchos (assembly GCF_965287045.1). Lineage (NCBI taxonomy): Eukaryota > Metazoa > Chordata > Chondrichthyes > Carcharhiniformes > Carcharhinidae > Carcharhinus > Carcharhinus amblyrhynchos. The sequence goes on from NC_137336.1 coordinate 46,776,209, forward strand.
ACAAATGGAACTGTTCCTCATGTTCTTCTTATGGAGCAAGTGGTCACATCTTCCTTGGTCAATCCTGAACTGCTTGAAGCTTGTCAAGATTTTCTGTGGGAGGTTGAAACTCTAGGCTTCGCTACCCGGGTCAGTTGTGAGGTTGTGATTAGTGATCTGTCAGTTAAGCTGGAGGTGTGCCATCAAGGGGCGGGACTGTTATTAATTTGTAGGGTTTGAAGGGTGTTCTAGTCATGGCCACTGAATTTCCGATGAACTAAAGCACAAAGAACAGAGAAAAGTATAGCACAGGAACAGGCCCTTCTGCACTCCAAGCTTGTGCCGATCATGAAAAACCTCCAAAAAAAATCTCTGCCCTTACTCTGTGTGCAGTTTTGGTGGCCTTATCTGAGGAAGGATGTCCTTGCTATAGAGGGAATACAGTGAAAGTTTATCAGGCTGAATCCTGGGATGGTAGGTCTGTCATATGAGGAGACACTAAGTTGGTTAGGACTATCTTCACTGGAATTTAGAAGAGTGAGATGGGATCTCATAGAAACTTATAAAATTCTAATAGAGTTAGACAGGGTGGATTCAGAAAGAATGTTCCCAATGGTCAAGGAGTCCAGAACTTGGGGTCATAGTTTGGGGATAAACCTTTTAGGACTGAGATGAGGAGAAATTTCTTCACCTGAGGGTGGTGAATGTGTGGAATTCACTACCATTGAATGTAGTTGACGCCAAAGCATTGTCTCATTTCAAGAAGAAATTGGATATAACTCTTGGGGCAAAAGGGATCAAGGGATATGAGCGGAAAGAGGGTCAGGATAGTGAATTTGATGATCAGCCATGGTCAAAATGAATAGCAGAGTAGGCTCGAAGGGCTGAATGGACTACTCCTCTTCTGGTTTCTATGTTTTTATATTTCTACTCAGTCTGTATCCCTCCCTATTCACGTATCCAATCAGATGCCTCTTAAATGTTACTAATGTGCCTGCTCCCACTACCTCCTCTGGCAGCATGTTCCAGGCACCCACCTTTCTCTGTGTGAAAAGCGTACATCTCCCTTAAACTTCTCACGCACATCTCCCTTAAACTTTCCCCCTCTTACTGTGAACCCGTGTCTCCTTGTAATTGATATTTTCACCCCAGGTAAAAGCCTCTGACTATCCACTCTGTCTATGCTTCTCATAAATTTGTAGACCTCTATCAGGTCCTCCTCAGCCTCCGTCTTTCCAGTGAAAACAATCCTAGTTCATTCAATCTCTCCTCATCCTCGAGATGAGGCAACATCCTGGTGTACCTTCTTTGCACTCTCTCCAAATATCCCACCTCCTCTGGTAGTGTGGTGGTCAGAACTGCACATAATTCTCCAAAGGTTTTATATAACTGCAACATAATTTCCAAACTCTCGTACTCAATGTCCCGGCCAAAGCATGTCATATGCCTTCTTAATCGCCTTGGCCACCTGTGTTGCCACTTTTAGGGAACTGTGGACCTGTATGCCCAGATCCTTCTGTATATTAATGTTCTGAAGGGTCCTTCCATTTACAGTGTAATTTACATCTAAATTTGATCTTCCAGAATGCATCAACTCGTATTTGTCTGGATTAAACTCCATACAAGTGCATGCGAGTTTTTTTTGAAGTCCTGTGTCAGTGCATATGAGTGTGTGCATGTTTTTTTGAGATCATGTGTCAGCGTGTGTGAGTGCGTGCGTGTTTTTTTGCAATCATGTGTCAGTGTGTGTGTATGCATTTTTTTTGAGGTCATGTGTCAGTACATGTGAGTGTGTGTGTATTTTTTTGAAGTCCTGCGTCAGTGCATGTGAGTGTGTTTTTTTGAGGTCCTGTGTTTCGACAGCAGTCGACAGCAGTGGTATTCTTTGAAGGGGATGTTTTTTACTGTGGAGGTTTAACATGTGCTAGCGCAGGAAACCACTCGAGCTGTGTTAGTCTAGATGTCCCAGAAATAATACTCATTACTCCCTGGACCACTCAAGTCCCTTGATGAAGGATGCCTAATAAGATGGTGGAAAACAGCAGGAAAGATTGACTTCATGCTCTCGCGTAGTGAGGTATTCTTTCAGGCACTGGAACACTTGAGAATTGCTTCTGGGGGCAAGGGAGGACAAATGTGGAGATGAAGCTGAGCTACTCAGGTATGCGAATGAATAGTGAAAAGGAGGAACAGCTCACCTAGTGAGTGCAGACCTATGGCGCTAAGGCAGGCAGAGGTGTCAGATGGCTGCTCCTCCACTGTCTCTATTGGGTATCCAACATGCTCCCTGGTTGCTAGTCGGCCTTCTTCTTTGAAATCATATTGCTTGTGACGCGAGGTTAGGGTCTAGAATTGCTGCCTTCCAATAATAGATCCAAAATTCTGCCTGTGGTGTATAGTACAAACCAAAGCAATGCCTTAACAATCTTAGCAAAAAGTCATCTACTCCCTCTTGTGGTAAAATCTTTAATTTCACATAAAAACATAGGACAGGTCTTGAGCCCAGACTCTCCTTGTGGGGGAATGGTTGTGTGGGCTCAAAATGGGGAAAGTTTGAAAGAACCGTGAATCTCGCCAGTGAGGTCACATTTTCCTCTAATGGGCTAACCTCGCCGAGGGAGTGATGTGGGACAGGCCAAGGAAGGATGGGAGCCTAAATTGAATTCATCAGCTTCTCATTAGCGAGCACTCATTCCAGATATTGAAGCTGCATTAAATATTCAGCTGGCATGAGTGTGACATTACAGTGGTGCCATTTACAACAGGTCTACGTAACCTGGTACCTTCACTTCTGAGGAGGATATCGGAAGTGAGTGCTCAGGTATCTGTTACTTCTCAGACAGTGCAACCGAAAGGGGCACCAGGGAGAACAGTAGAGACAAAGAGAAGTGCAGCTAGGGCCAGGGTGAAGGTCACTATCACCATCCAGGAAAGTTGGGGGTGTGGGTACCTCAGAGACCTTACCATCCCTTCATATCAGGTCACCCCTTGTTCTAAGGGGATGTGCTGGCTCTAAGCAGACATCATTTCCCAGTAACTCCAGGCTTGTTAGTGTTCAAACAATTGCTGAGTGGGTGCCCTTCCTTGTTAGGAGCTGCAAGCTGGGTGGGAGGGTCACAGTAGAGGGGTAGTACTAGGGGCGACTATGAGATATGGTGGTCCTGCTTTCTGAGAGGCCAGGGCAACACAGGGGACATCTGCGGCATTGCCCAGTCAGCCAGTCACAAATGTGTTAGGGAGGTGACAGATGCCCTTAATGCCACATCTGATATGTTTATCAACTTTAACTAGCAGCCAGCCAGCTAGGATGCCAGGACCATAGGATTCACGCACCTAGCAGGGATGCCCCCATGTGCAAGCTTTGATAGACTGCACTCACATGGCTTTTAAGTCACCATGACTGCATGTGATGCCATTCAGGAACAGAAAGGGATTCCAAACCCTCAACGTCCAACTTGTCTGTGACCTCACCATGCACCTCATGCAAGTGTGTGCCCGTTTCTTGAATGTCCATGACAGTTACATCTTGTACCACTCATAAATCCCAGCTGTCTTCGATGGCTGCAGGGACAAGGGGTAACCCACTTAGGAAGTGGCTGATGATGCTAGTGCAGAGGCCAGAAACACCAACAGTGACTCGAAACAATGAGGCTCACACTTCAACGCACATGTTGATGGAGCAGGCAACCGGACTGTTGAAGATGCGATTCTAGTGCCTGGACCAGTCAGGGGTGCCTTACAATACAGGCCACAGAGGGTCTCCCACATTCTTGGGGTCTACTGTGCTCTCCACAATGTTGCGCTGCAGAGTGGAGACAACCTAGACCTGGAGGAGATGGATAAGCGCCAGATCCCCTCGGGTGAGGAGGATATTGAGGGTGGGCCCGAAGATGCTGAGTAGGAGGAAGAATGCTGTGGGCAGGGCCAGATTGAGCCTATGAGCAAGGGATGCTCTGATTACTTCTTGTTTCGGGGATGATCAGGAGTAGCAGGTCGTGAGGTCTCCCACAATGGGTATAATGGTATTGGTGCTAGCATTATCTAACCGTTAGATTGCATGTTTTCAAGGGCAGGGGACTGTAGCCATTGGCTTAAGTCTGTGGGAAAATGAAGTCTCTGAGTGAATGGAGTGATTTATTATTTATGACTATATACAGAGGTAACCTCTCTATACTTGAGTCCATTTTCACCCATGGCAAATAGATGTGTATCATTTCTTACTCTTCCTCACACTCTCGCTAGAGTCATAGAGTCAAAGAGGTTTACAACATGGAAACAGACCCTTCAGCCAACTTGTCCATGCTGCCCAGTTTTTACCAATAAGCTAGTCCCAACTGCTTGTATTTGACCCATATCCCTCGACAGTAATCTTATCCACGTAACTGTCTAAACGCTTTTTAAAATTGTACCCGTCTCTACTACTACCTCTGGCAGCTCAATCCTGACACTTGCCACCTTCTGTGTGAAAAAACTGCCCCTCTGGATCATTTTTTATCTCTCCCCTCTCATTTTGAAAATATGCCCTTTAGTTTTAGACTCCCCCACCTTTGGGAAATGATGTCGACTATCTACCTTATTGATGCCCTCATTATTTTATAGATCTCCATAAGATCATCCCTAAGCCTCTACGCTCCAGGGAGGAAAGTCCCAGTCTATCCAACCTTTCCTTATAATTCAAGAAATCAAGTCCTGGTAGCTTCTTAGTAAATCTTTTCTGCATCCTTTCTATTTTAATGATATCCTTTCTATAATAGGGTGACCAGAACTGTGTATAGTATTCCAGGTATGGCCTTACCAATGTCTTGTGCAACTTCAACAAGACATTCCAGCTCCTGTATTCAATGTTCTGCCCAATGAAACCAAGCATGCTGAACGCCTTCTTCACCACCCTGTCCATCTATGACTCCACTTTCAAGGAGCTATGAACCTGTACCTCTAGATCTCTTTGTTCTCCAACGGTCCCCAACACCCTACCGTTAACTGAGTAAGTTCTGCCTTGGTTTGATCTACCAAAATACGTCACCTCACATTTACCTAAATTACACTCTATCTGCCATTCATTAGCCCACTACTATGTACTGCCCCAGGATCCGCAGCTCAGGTTGAGAAGGCCTGTTCACTTCCACACCCCGTTGACTAAGATGACCTTGGCGAGTGCCCCTTGGGGAGCCTGGACCTTGAGGGCCCTGGCCTGCTTTCAGGCAGCATGGTATTACATTGCTGCTCCTATCGATGTGTGGGGCTGGAGGAGTGCCACTTAGAGGAAGACTGGATATCGATGGGCTGGACTCCCCACGGGCTCCTGGGTGGAGGGCCCCAGATTGTGATCCAAATTATCCTCATCCCTTCGATTTCTTGATGGGTCCAGTGCTCCTCCATGAGAAAGAGGGGCAGCTGGAGTGAGACCTAGAGGTCCTGCTGTCCTCTGGATACCCACTAGTGCCTGCACCATGCAACTGAATCCCTGCACCATGAAGTTCATGGCCTCAGACATGGAAGTCATGAGTTGAACAATGGAGCAGACATCCCTTGTCATGGAATGTTTCGAATACCTTCATATCATTCCTGAAGTGTGGTGACCAGAATTAGATGCAACAGTCTAGTTTTACAACACTCCCTTGCATTTGTTTTCTGTGTTTCTATTTCTATTAATGATGCCAAATGCTTTACTAAGTGCACCCTTAACCTGTCCTGCCACTTTCAATAAGTTCTCCACATCTACACCCAGGTCCCTCTGCCCCTGCACCCCCTTTAGATTTATATCTTTTATTTCAAATCTCACACCTGCCATTCCTGTGCATTAAATTTCACCTACCGTATCTCTGTCCATTTCAGAAATCTGTCTATGTCCTTTTGACACTGTCCTCTTCATGCTGCACAATGCTTCCAAGCTGTGAATGACTTGCAAATTTTGAACTTGTGTCCTGTACAGCAAAGCTTATATATCAGGAGCCCGAACATCCCCTACAATAAATCTTCCTCAAGTCTGAAAAAAAACAATTAACAACTATTCTTTGTTTCCTGTTACTCAGTCAATCTTATATCCAGTTGGCTACTGTTAACTTTATCCCGAGCTCTAATTTTGCTCATAAGTCTGTTGTGCGTCACTTTATCAAATCCACATCCCCCGTCATTGCCCTCATCAACCCTCTCTATTACCCCATCAGATAAAACTCAGACTAGTCAGTTAAAGACCATTTGTCTGATTGAGTTATTATATCACAAAAGAGCAAATATTTTGTTCCCTCTCTTTTTATATTGATGAGTTGAGGGGACAAAAAATGGAAAGCACTATCTTACGTCATGACAACAGAAAAGAAGGTATGGTCAAATATGCTTTGACACAGAGTTAACATTAGTTCACTAAAATGTTTTAAATTAATAAATTCGTAAACTGTGAAATAAAGAATTGTTTCTGATGAACGACAAAAGAGATGTATCAATGAACACCCTTAATGCTATTCTTTCAGTTTGACAAACAGTCTGGAGCTGTTTACATCATCTTACACATCATTTTAACTGAGGTCAAACACTGAGAAAAGAATCAGTCTCTGTATATTTTACTCTCTCTGAGGGAAAAACAGTTTGGCAGACAATAGGGACTGAAAGCATTTTTATACTGCTGCTTGTTTAGTCTAGATATTGGGAAACTTGTGTTAGAATGTAACTGGTGATAACATTGTAGCTGTTGCAATGTGACCAATGTAACAGTCTGTAAGGGTCAGCTGACCAGGTAAGCTATGTAACCAATGACAGAATGATGTGATGATCAGCTGACCAGCTGACTCAGTATAAATAAGAACCTGTTGTTAAATTGCTTGGAATGGCTCAGGGGAGGTCTTCAAGTTTGGAGTATTGTAATTTCTTTATTAAACCTTTTCTTTGATTTATAAGTTGGAGTAAGTTTTATTATATTTTTATTGTCTACACTGGAAGAGTTCCTTCTGGACCAACAACCTGCCCCTGAGTGTTAGCAATTATGCTGCTAAAACCAATATTCTTATCCTCTAGGAAGATACCACACGAAGAATTGAATCTGTGATTATGGTGTAGAGATATAGGAACTGTTTTGAGCTGTGTAAGTGTGAGCACTCATACAAAGTCACTGTTCTTCGCCACTATAAACAAATGCTCAATTTAAAATGACCTTGAGAGAGTGAGGCTGGCTTTCTAACTCTCAAGGCAGTGCAGGTCATTTCTGATTTATGTTTGTTTGGCTGATAGTCAGAAGTGGCAGAGGACAGATACTGTGACTATACAGTAAATATTCCAGCTTCTTGCTCTCTCCTCACATCTGACAAAATCAAAGGATGAACGATTGAGTGAGTTTTGACGTGATTCAGTCCAAGTGACTACCCAGTACTCAAAAATAACTATTATAACACATGATGCTTTTTGTATTAATTTCTTTTCTTTCTTATGATAACTTCAATAAATATTGATTTTCTATTGTTAATTTGCTTTTGGAGGGTCCACTTCCTCTGTTCTTTCCCACTTTTGAATGCTAAAATTAGAATGTATGACATGAATCAATTCTGAGAAGCAATCTATTCCCACAAAAAAAGTCATAGTTTTAGGGTGAGAGAATAAACAACATTCTATGCACTGTAATTACTCTGGGATATTAATGTCAATTGAAGTAATCTAGATTTCAGGATTTTCTAAATTTTCAAATTCTTTGTGACGCCGTTTGTCATAACAAGCTCGCACCTAAATGACTGTCAAAATGATGCAGTCCAAAGAAGCGATGGTTGATCAGGAGTGCCTGACATTGCACCCTGAATCTGTAGCTATTTGATTGAATGTCAGGTGCATTTTACCCTCTGTGCATGTTGGTTGCTTCAATCATTGAATCTCCCGGTACAGTAAACTTTTCTGAATACATTTTACCTCTATGCCAGTGGGTGAGTTTTGAATTGGTTAATATCTTAGAAAGCCTTGAACCTTGAATACTATCAATAGGATTTTGTAACTACTCCATTTCTGTAATTTGCAACTGTGACCCTATGTGTGTTTGGAGTGGGTAGCAATTGCTAACTAGCAGACAACGCTTTTAAGGTAGAGGTGACTGGCTTCTTTAGGGAAGGAAATCAGAGGTTACTGGGGTGTGACATAAATTTTAGTGATACATTTTAGTCACTGGTTGTTTGTATATGAAGGGGAGGATGAAGACTCGAGGGACAATATACCTTCATTTCTAAATGATGTGGATGGAATAAGGTTTTTACTTCAAACATAAGCTTTAGTTATAATCCCAGTGACTTTGATTCCGTTTACATCATAGAAAAGGATGCATTCTTTCAGTCAGGAACTTTGCTCAAAAGCAGTTCTGATCACAAATAACACTGCAACAAAGAATCCTGTCACCTGCATCACTAGAGCTGTTGGGCAACAAACAGCAGCACAAATGCCCACAATCACCTGCCTCCTTTGTGGGGGTGGGGAAGATGGGTTAGGGTTAGCAGGAGGGATATTTAAACTCAGGAAGATCTTCCTCCAGCGCTTACCAAGTTTAAATTCCTCCATTCGGAGTTATCATAGCAGTAATGATGAGAAACACTACATGTGATTGTCCTGTCATTACTGTGCCCTACTTGTATCTGGGTGTGTATATTCAATATCCGACATGACTGTTGGCATTAAATCGCCGAGATGGGGAGGGGCGGGGGAAGAGTGGGGGGGGTGTGACGGGGCTGGTGGAACGATTTTTTTCACCTCCTGCCACATCCCCCTCACCTGAAAAATCAGCACAAGTGAAGAATAAAAACCCTTCCCTGTGCCTGGAATTTTAGGTGGAAAGTTTGAATCATAATTCATTTAGGTGGTTAATTTTGCACTTTCAAGGAATAAGCATTAATAAAGATTTCTTGTTCTTTTTAAGTCTTCTTACCTTAAGAGTCACATTTCTGTTTTGCAAAATCACTACATCACTTCTTTTCATTCATTCCTGGGATGTGGACATTACTGGCTGAGCCAGCATTTATTGCCCATTCCTAATTGTGCTTGAGAAGGTGGTGAGTTGCCTCTTGAATCGCTGCATTCCATGCCGTCTGTGTGCACTCACAGTCCTGTTAGGGAGAGAGCTCCAGGATTTTGACCCAGTGACAGTGAAGGAATGGCCATATATATATTCAATCAAGATGGTGTGTGGCTTGGAGGAGGACTTGCAGGTGGTGGTGCTCCCATGTGTCCGCTGCTCTTGTAGTGGGTTAGGAAGGTGCTAAGGAGGCTTGATGAGTTCCTGTTGTGCATCTTGTAGATGGTAGACAGTGCTGCCACTGTGCATCAATGGTGAAAGGAGATAATGGCCACGATTCTCCCAAAAATCTAAGTTCCCAACATGCAGGAGGATGGGAGTAATTTCCACCGGTTTTCTTAGCGTACTTACTGGAGTGAATCTCTGACACTCTGAGCACTGCAGAGCACCTTGGCAGGATTCACTCTGGTTATGGTGGATCTATTCCCACCTGGGGGGCCAGCAGTATAGTGCTGTGTGGGCCACTGAGAATAGACTGATATCTGTCAGAGCACAGCAGAGCACAGATTGGCGCATATGCAGTGGCTCCTCCCAATTTCTGGTTTCCTAATTGCTGGCCAGTCCTCCAACCACCACCAAACCCTGCCGCCCCCCCCCCATTGCTGGCCTTCTGATCAACAGATATTAAAGGAGATAAATAAAAACACCAATGTTCTGGGCAGTAAAACATGCCTGCAACTACATTAACAAGTTCATAGTCAAAATAAGAACCCTGCGTTGAAATTAAATTTGCAGGAAAATAACGATGTGAATGGTAGTATCGGTTCACCTGGTTTGCTGGCCTCCCGGACTTCCCCGGACCAGACCCTATGTCTCCCCCTGCCCCTGGCCAGCACCGACCTACCCGATCATTACAATGACTCTGATCTAGGTTAAGTTGGACTTGAACCATGTCACAATAAGGGCAATTATACCATCTGAGAAAAGAATCTCCCATAAATTGCTATTCACGCCAGGACATTATCGATATATCAAATTCAATCTGTAAATGTCCATTTTCACAATATCCTACACTTTGTGGTGTAAACCATAGATCTCCCATTTGGTTTTCAGTATGTTCATCTCAGAACATCACTTCCCACAATAATGCATTGAACACCAAACTAAGAAAAATGATTTTCATGAAGAACTCCATCTTCAATGGCCCTGTAATAGAATCAAGATAATACCTGCTCTTATGTTCAGTTTATAATCAGTTCCTTATTTGGACTACATTAATTTCCAGAAATGGTTGATATATAACCTTTACCAGTTTATGGAGGTATTAATGATTAGGCTGACAACATTCCTGATGATGCTATCAGATTTCATTAAAAGACTGAACCTTAGAAGATCAACAGTGAGAATAAATGCATCCCTTGTTATAATTCGCAGAGATCCATTAATTGCAGAGATCCGGAAGACAAACCAAACTTTCAAGTTACATCATACAATAAAAATATTGAGAAGGCATCATTAAGTTATACCCAGCAATAAAAGCATTGATAAAATGTTGAAACCAATACTTCATGTATGTATGACAATGATGGCTACCAATCTAAAACCAGTAAAAATGAAAATCAGTTGTAGGGCATCAGAAACAATTAATCCTAAGCACTGTGGTGAACAGGAATCATATCATCACTTAAATTTGCCCAATAATCTGCTCAACAACTTGCCCAACCTTATCATTCTCCACTAGATTTCCCTCGTCCTCAATTTCTGCAATCCGAACTCCAGTTGTCTCATTCCTCAGACTCATTTCAGATTCCAACTAAATGATCTTGTCTATCTTGTACCCAACCTCGCTCCACTTATCCCTGTGACTTGATTGACAATGCATCTGACCAACTATCTGACCAATTGTCTGATTGATCATCTGTCAGACTATCTAACTGATCATCTCTTGGCAGAGTTTGTGTTGATGAAGAATCGAATGGAAAAGAACTAGACGGTAAAGGAAAAGAATGAGTAGATGGATCACATGCTTCCAACATCACATGACAGTGATGATTGTACTGAACATCATTTGCTTTCATTTGATTTATGTGATACCATCCAGTCTTTCCAGAATCCATTTACACTTTATGTACATATGGGCTTCTTTTACCTACAATGGGATGGGGTCTAGAATATCTCGGAGACAAGAAGGTACCTAGTTGTTAAATTTGGAGCATAATCTGTTGTCCCACCTTGTACTCTTATCAGATTCACTTTACCATCAAAATAAGCTTTAATCTGCTTCCTTCTATGTCCTATTTTAACAGCGGCTGACATCTGGGCAGCTTGAACAATTGCTGTACATGATTCTGATGACTGAGTCTCTTATGACTCAGGGCAATAATTTCAGGTTCAGAAAAGTTCAATCCTAAAAGAATTTCAATTCCCCTCATGGAACTTGCAGTCATTGAAACATGTGAAGTAAATCCAGTTGAACTTGAGACTGTATTTTGCACTAACATCAGAACAAAAGTTCTATGATCCATCTGGAATTATTTTGTTGTACAGTTTTCTGAATCAGGGTATTTAAAGTCCAATTCATCCTTTCTACTTGATCGAGGATAATAGGCAATGTGAAACTTTTGGTTAATCCTAAATAAGATCATAATATTCTGCATTATTTGAACAATAAAATGAGTGTCTTGACCTGATTCGATATCACATGGGAGTCCCCATCTAGTAAACACTTATTGGAACCAGGACATTGGCTGTCACTTTAGCTGTGTTACTTTGGGTAGGGAGTGCTTCATTTACTGAAAGTGTTAATTATTGCTCGGATATCTCTGTAATCCCCCTTGACATGGGGAAAGGACCACATAATCTGCAAATTAATCCATGGTCCTTCAACTGGTCATGTAGGTCTCAATTCCCCTTTACTTGTGTACTTATCAGAGTTATTTTGAACACATACTAAACAATTTTCCACATAATGCTTTACATCTTTATCTACCTTAGGCCACCAACATAGCCCTATAATCTATTGATAGTTGTTTCTGCTCCCTAATGACTCTGAACATCATGACTTAGATAAATTTGATTACGATCTTGGGTTGGTATTACATACCATCCATTTTTATGAATGAGTCCACCCTGGAGTTGTAATTTATCATTTCCATTTGTCATAAGAATCAGGATATGCTCCATCCTATAACTGAAGATATATGATGATATAACCTTAATAATCCCATTTCCCCAGCACGGAATATGGACAGTAGAGTGGCACAGTGGTTAGCATTGCTGCCTCACAGTGGCAGGGACCCGGGTTTGATTCCTGGCTTGGGTTGCTGTCTGTGTGGAGTCTGCACATTTTGTCTGTCTGCGTGGGTTTCCTCCCACAGTCCAAAAGACGTGCTGTTTAGATGTATTGGCTATTTTAAATTCTCCCTCAGTATACCCAAACAGGTGCTGGGGTGTGGCGACTAGGAGATTTTCACAGTAACTTCATAAGTTAAACTTGAGCAGTTTGTAAAATATATTTCAGCGAATGTGCAGATGGTAAAGATTTTCCATCTGCCGAAACAAAAGCTCTCGCTTCCTGCAATGGCAGGAAGTCAGTTAAACTATTGCAGACATACATGCTGTCGAAATATATATATCTGTTGGTGGCGACACTTATCAGGGTGACTAATCACATAAGCCACAGCTGCCAAATCGGCTGCTTGAGCACTCATTCCACTGGGTAATTTTAGTGCTCATTCAACAGGAAATATACCACAGTGATCCTCTACGTATATTCTGCATCCTGTCTTTCTATTCTCCACCATTGAGGATGTATCAAAAAAAAATTCAAAGACCATTTTGTGGCTTCTGTCTATACAGGTATGTCTATCGTGGGCAGTAAAAAGTCTGACAACACCAGGTTTTAGTCCAACCTATTTATTTGATAATAGACTCACAAGCTTTCGGGGTTAGCCCCTTCGTCAGGTGAATGGAGAGTTCTGGCCTCAGACAGAGCATATAAAGCACAGACAGTTTAGAGATTACTGATTACTAATCAGTAATCTCTGTGTTTACGCCAGTCCAATGCTGGCATACCCACAACATGACTACTATTGTGGGCAGCACAGTGGTTGGCACTGCTTCCTCAGAGCTTCAGGGGCCCAGGCTCAATTCCCAGCTTGGGTCACTGTTTGTGAGGAGTCTGCATGTTCTCTCCGTGTCTGCGTAGGTTTCCTCTGAGTGCTCCAGTTTCCTCTCAGAGTCTAAATGACGTACTGGTTAGTTGCAATGCCCATCCTAACTTCTCCCTCAGCGCATCTGAACAGGCACCGGAGTATGGCAACTAGGGGATTTTCACAGTACTTCATTGCAATGTTAATCAAAGCCTATTTGTGACATTAATAAATAAACTTAAAAATTATGTCAGGTATATGTCCAGATTGAGAAGACTTTAAGGGCCCTATTTTACCATTTTGATTCTAAATTCTTGGCGGACTTGACTCTATGAGTGTTTCAGATCGGACTTTTAGACCTGTTCTCAGGCACTCCAATTCACACTCTGCCTGTAAAATTATCAGTGAGTCCGAATTGTTCTGCACAAGTCTGTGGGCAGGGCTAAATGCGTTCGAAACTTTCCAGCTCTGATCGGCGTCTCCAACTGCGCATGCGCAAAAAGAATAGAATACTACTCCCCTGCCACATCTCTTGTGGGCCAGATAATGCCTCCCTCTGGCCCCCACAGACATTGCCCCACCCCATGCAACATTACTAACCTCCTTATCCCCACTCACCTCTGCCAACCAGACCGATTGTGGCCCTTCCCCTCTTCCCACCCACCGATCTCAGGCAGAATGGCAGCAGACCCCCGCTGTTCCCCCCCCCCACCCCACCTATCACAGGAAGAGTGGCAGTGGACCCACTCCCCCCCGCCATTGATCTCAAGCAGAGAGCCATCGGATGCTTGACACTTACCTCCTCACTAACTGGAGTGCCCGAATCGGACTTACATGGAGCATGTTTGTTTCATGCCGATTCTGGGTGGGTGAATGCAATGGTAAATGGGGAATTGCTGGCAAAATTGGGCATGCAGCCCCTTAAGTCAATTTAAATGCATGCAAATTTGACACTCATGAGGCTCACCACTGTAATTTAGATTGTCAGCTTAGAAAGTGGGAAATGTAATCCAATTAACTGCAACATTGACCCTGAAGCATTAAAATCCAATGTGCTATATGAATTTGATGGAGTGTACCATATTTAATTCATCCAACTAACAACTGAATGCGAGTATGTTCTGTTACTATTAAAGGATTGAGCCCAATTATATAGGAAAAATACTGCACTGTCTAGAAAATTGTAAGAAGATGTCTCTGACACATTGTAAGTCCTTGCTCTACTGGGTCAGAAGCTTGCAAGCATAAACCATCGGTCCAAGTCTCCTATGATGTTCCTGCAGAAGCATCTCTGAAATATTTGATTCAGCTGCAGCAACCTCCAATGCAAAAGGGAGTTCTGGATCTGGCACTTGCAGTGTTGGAGCCATAGCTAGTGCTTATTTTAATTCCAAAATAGCCTGTGTGCGCTGCTTGGTCCACTGCCATGGAATGTCTTCTTCAAAGGTCTGAGGTCACGTACCAACTGACTCAAGAATAGTTTCTTCCTTGTTGCCATCAGACTTTTGAATGGACCTACCTCGCATTAAGTTGACCTTTCTCAACGCCCCAGCTATGACTGTAACACTACACTCTGCACCCTCTCCTTTCCTTCTCTATGTATGGTATGCTTTGTCTGTATAGTGTGCAAGAAACAATACTTTTCACTGTATGCTAATATATGTGACAATAATAAATCAAATCAAAAGATCTGATAATGGGGAGGCTTCAGTAGCAAAACCATCAATATGATTTCTGTAATACTCCACTAATCTTAAAAAAGATCAAAACAAATTCACATCTTTTGGAAAGGGCAACTGGTTCATTGCACTTCTGTTCCATTTCCTACTTCCCCATGGGTTACCACAGTTCCCAAAGATACCATCTGAGACTTAATCATTTGCACATCCTTAGGATTTATTTATAATGAAGTGAGAAGGGTTAATCATTTGTCCAATAACAGAAGATGTTCCTCTCTTGTATCAGTTTGGATAAGGAGATTTTCTACATACTGGATTAAATGTCAGATCATGTAAAACTTAAACCTTTTATCCAATCTTCTATGAAAGATTGATGGAGAGTTGGGAAACCCATGAGGCAAACAAGTCCATGTATATTGCTGATCTTCAAACGTAAAAGCAAATTTATACTGACGTTGTTGATTTAAAGGAATAGACCAGAACCCATGTAATATCTAGGACGGTAAAATACCTTGCTTGTGGAGCCTATTTCAGCATTGTCTGAAGGGCAAGTTGCAACTGTTGGTGCTGTTAATGGAGTAATTTTATTGAACTCTCTTTAATCAGTTGTCTGTTTCCAAGAGTCATCTAGTGTCCCCTGTTGTTGGCCTCTACCTCTACCCACGGGCACTGCATGTGGAGGCGGGAAACCCCTAGGATTAACACCTTCCCCCACTTCTTCCTCTACCTCCTTCATTTCTCCACACTGGACCAGAACTGGACCTTTTACAGGAAACATTTTCCATTCTTATTCATTCTACCCTTATCTACCCCTTGAATATCCCTCTCCCAAGCTCAAACATTCACCTTAACACCCATACCTCAGTATGTCTGACATTTGTGGGATCAAAGTTCTCACATGCCTTCTCTCTCCCTTCTGAAGCGTGTGCTACTAGGGCTCTTGTCCAATTAGAAAAGTCACACCAATGCAATCTTGTATGTTGCATTGCCCCAAAATCATGAGTAAAACCAGTCCACAAACGACCAGCGTTTGCAGTTGGATGCTCTCTTTTCCATTGTCTATACTTATTTTAAACTTTCTACTAGGTCCCCTCGGTTATTACTCACCATGATTAATATAGCTTCTTTTAATGTTTTCCAATTACCTCCCTGTATGTTCTGGGAAGCAGGTAAAGCAGAATTAATTGAAGGCCTTGAACAAATTAACATTAACTAAATGGGGATAATTTTAGCTAACTGTGCTACCATAAGCAGAGTTGTGCAGGTGACTGTGTGCGGGTCATCTTCAACTTCCTCGCAACTAGTCACAGGACTCATCAGGGCAGGTCTTGGGAGTGCTGAGGGATTTGATGCCTCCAGAAAGGGAGGTATGGCTACCCAGTCATCACCATGTGCGACATACTGATGGGCATCCTCTTCTAGCACCCCCCCCAATCCACTCTACAATCACTATCTCCCCCAGACTCAACTGTTTCGTATACATATATCATTCCTTTTTGTATCGACTGCTAAGATTTTAATCTATCAATCTCCCACTGCCATGATCGACCCCAGGGATTCTATTTTCTCTGCTAAGTTGATGCAAAACTTTAACCTCAGCCTATAAATTTGTGCACTTTTTATTCAGCTTGGTCATAGCCCTTTTGGCTGCATCATGGTCATTGTTTGCAGGCTGCACTTCCTGATAAGCTTTCTCACATTGGCTGGAATTTTACTGCCCCACCCGCCACAGGAATCGGAGTGAGCAAGGGTCAGACAATGGGAATGTCCATTGACGTCAGGCGGGATTTTATGATTTTGGGATGAGCGAGGCCGCAAAATTGCACTCATTGGGTTTGAAACTGGCCCATCTGCATTAAACTTATCTGACTCTTTTGTTGCTGTTCCAACTTCTCATTCTCCTGTCTCACATTTTCTAACTCATTGTTTAGCCAGTAGAGTTACTCGTAAACGAATCCCAAATGTTTATACAAGGTGCATGTAAGTCACATAGCCTCAGCAAATATGGAATAAGGCCATAATCATCGGCTTTGATCTGTCTGGAACCCATCCAGATGATAATCCTCACTTGGTCAACACAGCAAGTGTCAGGCCACATCTCCCAGGACAAGTCATGACTTGTTTTGGCTTTATCTGACCGACATCAGTGTTTAACTCAATTTGACCAAAATTCCCAGCATGCTTCATTGTAGCTCTTAACTATTCCTGCTGTTGTTGTTGCCATTGGGCATCTGGCCACACAGTCATTATCAAAGGTTAGTTCACCCACATGTACAGTATATTTTTCTTGAAACTGGATTTTTAAACCTATTTGTCACAGAAGGCAACTCACAACATTAGCTGGGAGCTTCTCCAAACGAAACTAGAGTATCTGCAATTTCATTTTTGCTGCCATATTTATCACACCTTTGCAGACAAGATCGCTCATGTGGCCAACTTGGCCATTGGTAACAGAGAACCAGTTCAGTCCAGTTTTATCTATGGCCACAAGAGGGTGCAATTGCCATTGGTAATTCTTGCAGTTTTACTCCGGCCATAGTTTTTTACCGGACTGGCAATCTAATCATGTTTCTTTGGTATTGCTGATGATTGATTCTGCAAGGATCAAACGGGCCCCCTTGCCAAATCAATTGTTCTCTAGGGGTTTGAATTGCATTGGATACAGGGTCAAGTAAAGGGGCAGCCTAAGTGGCCCTCAGGTGAGTCACAAAATGGAACAGCGAAGTGGTGGGGGAGGCCAATGCATTATTACTTATGGGTCATACATAGAGAAAGGTCTAAATAATTACAAAATGATTCATGTGCATGAGAAAATCATGTGGTTTAAATGTGTCCTGTGACTGTAACACATCAGGTATTTGATCAACTAACTAAAGCTGCAGGAGCAAAGCTAAGACTAGAACCAAATCTGTGCTTTGAAATCGTACCAGAGTAATTCATACAAAAGCATCGACCTTTAGTTTTATTTGGTCACAATCTATCTGAATCTTGACTTGTTTGATTTGAACTAACAACGTGCTCCCTTCCAGTTTGTTTATTACAATGTTAGTGACATCTTCATTGAATCATTCGAAAACTCTCACCGGAGATTGGAACGGGCAAGGATCGGACAGTGGAAATGTCCATTGTCCTTGGATGGGACTTTCTGGTCTTGCTTGAGTAAGACCATATAATGTCTCTAAATAGAATGAAAAAGTATTACAATTACAATCATTGTGAGAGTGAATTCCGAGTGGTTACAAGAAATGGGAGTCCTGTATTATTGTTTTACAACATGATCCAAAACAGCTGTCATTATTTATAATGTGTTACATATTTAAACTTACAGGGATTTCATGCAAGTTATAATGACATTATATGATAGGAATGGATGTAAACCAGCTGTATTGCACAAGTGTTAACTGAAGGTAAAGACGGTTGTTTGGTCATAACCATATCTAAGATTATTTGACAGAAACAAGAGAGTTCCTGAACAAAAAATATTTCCTGCTTTATTTAATATGTTTTAATGCTCAACATAATATTTATCTTAAACTGTTAACCTATTATTCAAATAGTTTAATCCCTAAAAGAGAATCTGCTGTCGACATGGATTTTATTACTGCTCTTACCAGCTAATAAATTTCGTTCTGAAATAAAAACCCTGTTGAAGCTTCTTTCAGGAGTCTATAAATGGAAGCTATTAGCTGAGACTTCTAATATGAGAGACGTGCATCAGGACCATGCAGAGATGACTTATAATAACAATTCATAGTCCCACTTCAAAAGAATCTATAACTACTTTTGGCTGTCAATCAAATTGTGAAATGTCAAACACCCTACTGTGATAATGAATGGTTGTGAAATCAGTCATGCGGTGCCATCCAATGATGGAAATAGACAGAGTGAAATAGCCGACAATATTTTTTAAAACTCCAGGCAGTTTTTCTAATATTTAAAGGGCAGGACCTGTAAATGTCTTGAGAACTTCCTTTGATATGTTCTTTTGATAGGTCCTTTTGACATTTTTGATAATTTATTTTGAAAGGTCTATTGATGGTTCCAATGAACTTGACAATTAATATGTTGATACAACTTTTATGCACACCCATGCCTAATTTTAATAATTCGGAAGGATACCTGACATCCACCAAAGGGGTACCTTATCTTTCTAAAGGAGTTTCCTGGTTCTCCAAAGGAATCCACAAAGTTGAGGCCTGCTCTCAGCAGGTCTACTCTGTACACTTCAAGTTTCACACTCCTGTTGGCTTACCAAAACTCAACTGCACTGGAGGCACTTCATGAGTTACATGGTCAGCTTATTTAAAGATCCAAAAGGCTGGAATGCTCAGTTTATGCTAAAATGAGACTGTTGTATGGGTTATGGAATTCACATAGCAGTGACACCTGATGTTCAGTGAACATTTTGAGAACATCATGATCTTTTTAAACCAATATTTTGAACTGCTTTCCTGTTCACTGTCCGTGTGTAATGTGGTCTGTGGTTCAAATTATAAATGTGCCTTGCATAACACTGCTCAATGTGCACATCCCCTCACTCATCCAAAAGCACTCCCGGGCACTCGTGATGGATGGATAAATACAAGACTTTGTAGTATTTCTGGTGTTGCTGAAAACACATTGGAGTTAGAAACTAGATTCAAGATAAATTTATTGGCTGCTTTTTTTATTCATTGAATCCCTATAGTATAGAAGGAGGCCATTCAACCTATCAAGTTTGCACCAACCACAATCCCACTTAGAGCCTATTCCCGTAACCCCACACATTTACCCTGCTAATCTGCCTGAAACTAGGGCCAATTTTAGCATGGCCAATCAACCTAACCCGCATATCTTTGGACTGTAGGAGGAAACCGGAGCACCCAGAGGAAACCCACGCAGATATGGGGAGAAAGTGCAAACAACACACAGGTAGTGACCAAAGCTGAAATTGAACCTGGGTCCCTGGTGCTGTGAGGCAGCAGTGCTAACCACTGTGCCGCCCATTCGTTCCTGAGATGTGGGCTCACTAAACTTGCCAGCATTTATTGGGTATCCCTGAGTGCATTTAAGAGCTGACCACATTGCTGCAGATCTGGATTCACACGTAGACCAGACCAGATAAGGACAGCAGATTTCCTTCCCTAAAGGAGTGAGTGAACCGGATGGATCTTTATGACAACTGACAATGGCTTCATGGTCATCAGTAGAATTTTAATTCCAGATATTTTTGATTGAATTCAAATTTCACCATCTGCCATGGTGGGATTCAAACTTGGGTCCCCAGAACATTACCCTGGATTTCTGTTCCAGTGACAATACCACTACACCAATGCCTCTCCTACTGTTGAGAGTTAGGCTGGTGAGTTAAGTGGGAAATCACAAATTTTAAGCTGGAGTTAATGAAATATTGAATAGTGACATGAAATAATTCTGAAGTAATTATTTAAATGTTGGATGAATGATAGGAAATGCTGGAAATATGCCGATGAAAAGTTAAGAAAGCGTGAACTAACTGTGTCTTATGGGCAGATTGTTCAGCAATGCAATTCTCCCATTTTCGGCTTTTATTTCTCATTTGCAAGTTTGCCTTACTTCACCTGCATGTTCCTCTCCAAGCCACACACCACCCTGAGTTGGAAGTATATCATTGTTCCTTCACTGTTGCTGGGTCAAAAACATGGAACTCCCTTCCCAACAGCATTGTTGGTGCTCCTACACCACATGGACTGCAGCGCTTCAAGGAGGCAATTAGAGATGAGCAATAAATGCTGGCCTCACCAGTGACACCCATGAAAGAATAAATAACAAAATAAATTCCAGGATTCATAGCTTGCTTTTCAGCCGCTTTGAATACCTGAACTGTCCTGTTTGCATCCAACCACGAAGCAAAGATAGGTGGATAAAATCTTGTCATTTGATTGCTCTTTCTGTGCGTGGGCTCTTTATTAAGAAGTAAGTTCACAACAGTTGTGTGATTTAGTCTTCAATTTAAAATGAATTTTGTCCTTAAGGACAGAGACAGAGCTTCTCCTCTGCTGCTATTTAGCCACTGGAACTTTGATGAAGTGGACTTTCTGCCTTGCTGATTGAACAAGTGCTGACACTTTGAACTTCCCTAATTACTATCTTCTGTGGCCATACTTGTACTTGTCATGGTAAGGGCGGGAAACACACTGGTCACTCCTTTTTAGGTTTGAAGTGGATGCACTTGCCAATGTTGAACTCCATTTGCCATCGTTTTGCCTATTCATTTAACAATTTTATTTTCACTTTTGAAACTCTTTGCTTCAATTAGCACAACTTACAACTCCACCTGTCCTTGGGAAATCAACAAACTCAGGCGTCAGGCTTTCAATGCATCAACCATGTCATTAATAAATATGATAAATAGTTGATGACCTAACACGGATTCTTGTGGGATGCTGCTAGTCACATGTTGATAATTTAAGTACCCCCCATTACAGAATCATAGAAGCCCTACAGTGCAGGAAAGATCATTTGTCCCATTGAGCCTGCCCCGACAACAATCCCACCAGGCTCCATTCCCATTACCACACATATTTACGCTGCTAATCCCTCTGACACTAGGGGGCAATTTATCATGGTCAATCAATTTAACTTGCATGGCTTTGGACAATGGGAGGAAACTGCAGCACTCAGAGGAAACCCATGCAGACATGGGGAGAACGTGCAAACTTCACACAGTCACTTAGCCAAGATTGGCATTGAACCTGGGTCCCTGGCACTGTGAGGCAGAAGTGCTAACCACTGTGCCAACGTGCTGAGCACTTATACCTACACTTTTGTATTCTGCCGCTTAACTAATTTCCACCTTGGTCAATGATTTGTCTTCGATCCCATGAATATTAACTTTGGCCCAGAGACTCTTATAAGGGACTTTATTGAATGCCTTCTGAACTCTCTAGAATTTAACAACCATAGATATTCCCCTGTCCATTACTTTAGTGACCTTTTCAAGATTTCAGCTGAGCCTGTCAGACGCGATGTATCTTTCATGATGGTGCTTACTGATCAGCTGAAAGTGTTCATGGTGTTCAGTTGTCCTGTTCTTCATTCTAGACTCAAGCAATTTTCTGACGCCAGGGGCAGGATTCTCTGATCTCAAAGAATAAAGAACAGTACAGCACTTGCCCTCCAAGACTGTGCCAATCATGTCCTATCTAGACCAACTGCCTGTATTCCTCAATTCCCTTTCTGTTCATGCGTCTATCCAGATAGGTCTTAAATGTCCATTTCTGCCCCACTGCCTGGGGAATGGAGAACTTGGCACTCAGCCACAACTCCATTCACTGGAACAGCACTAGAGAATCCCAGGGTATAGCCCAAACCATCACGCAAACCATTGACTCTGTCTACACTTCCCACTGTCTTGGCAAAGCAGCCAGCATTATTAAGGACCCCTTGCATCCCAAACATTCTCTCTTCCACCTTCTTCTGTTGGGAAAAAAAATATAAAAGTCTGAGGTCATGTACCAACCAACTCAAGAATAGCTTCTTCCCAGCTGCTGTCAGATTTTTGAATGGACATACCTTGCACTAAATTGATCTTTCTCTACATCTTAGCTATGACTGTAACACCACATTCTGCACTCTCTCAATTCCTTCTCTACGAACGGTATGTTTTGTCTGTAGCGTGCAAGAAACAATAATTTTCACTGAATGCTAATACATATGACAATAATAAATCAAATCAAATCAAAAATGAAAGTTGGAGATTTTCAGCACAGATGTCTGGTTACCTGGTTGATAATTCCCTTGTTTCCTGCTCTCATTATTCTTACTTGATGGGAAAAGTGAAGCACAGCTACTGATGCTGAATTCAACCACCCATATTTGGGTCAGCATATTGAAGGTTATGTCGCTTTTGGCAAAAACAGCTGAGAAGTGTAGTTATTGGTGGGGAGCCAGCAACATAGCCTTCTAACAGATTTCACCCCCCCCCCCACCCCAAATGCTCTTGTAGTGCATGGAATTGGATAGAAACAATGAAACTGTGAATGGATTTTTAATTGTCCAAAGTCCAAAGTCAAAGAATTTGAGATTCCTAGCAATTAGGAGTTACACCGTCTGTGACTGAATGTGATTGGAACTGGAGTGCCAACACAATCTCAACACAACACAACCTTTCACATAACAATGTTCATTTCAGCGCAGCTGAAAAAGCAGAATTCTTCTGATTTATTTTGCCAACAGCTTACCAGTAGCATGGGGGAAGAAAATTGGATAGGGAGTTGTACAGGATCTGTGCCCATGTTTACATTATTTCCAATTTAATTTGGCTTCCTTTCTGTAAGAAGCTGGAAGAGATTCTTTCTCATCACCCCCTGTTCTCCATCTCCTAATCTGGTTGGATATAATGAGGTAAAAATGACCAATGGTAGGAACACTGGAGATTTACAGCTATTCAGCATTGTTAGGAGTGACAGGAAGCCTCTAGAAAGTAACTCCATTGCAATCAGCATCAACAGCAATGTGTATGGAGTCCGAGGGAACCAGAGAATTGTTTACCCAGCTCACCCTGGCACTTGCCTCGCTGTGGCCATTTCCGATCTGCTTCCAGGGGTGGTAGGCCCAACACTTCCTGCTCCTACCACGGAAACAACATGTACTGAAAAAGCTCAGCAGGTTTGACAACGTTTCATAAGATCCTAAGATATAGGAACAGAATTAGGCCATTTTACCATCGAGTGTGCTCCGCCATTCAATCATGGCTGATAAGTTTCTCAACCCCGTTCTCCTGCCTTTTACCCGCAATCTTTGATCCCCTTACCAATCAAGAACCTAATTATCTCTGTCTTAAATACACTCAGTGACTTGGCATCCATAGCCTTCTGTGGCAATGAATTCCACAGATTCACCACCATCTGGCTGAAGAAAGTTCTCCTCATCTTGGTTCTAAAGAGTCGTCCCATTACTCTGAGGCTCTGCCCTTGGATCCTAGTCTCTCCTACTAAGGGAAACTTCTTCTCCATGTCCACTCTATCCAGGCCTTTGAGTATTCTGTAAGTTTCAATGAGATCCCCGCTCATCCTTCTGAACTCCATCGAATACAGACCCAGAGTCCTCAAACTCTCCTCATACTCAAGCTTTTCATTCCTGAGATCATTCTCGTGAACCTCCTGTGGACCCTGTCCAAGGCCTACACATCCTTCCTTAGATATGGGGCCCAAAATTGCTCACAATACTCCAAGTGTGGTCTGACCAGAGCCTTATAAAGCCTCAGCAGTATATCCCTGCTTTTTTATTCCAGGCCTCACGGAATAAATGCTAACCATACATTTGCTGTCCTAACTACCAACTCAAGTAGCAAGTTAACCTTAAGAGAACCCTGAACTAGAACTCCTAAGTCCCTTTGTGCTTTTGATTTCTGGCACTGGCCTGGTTTTGTCAAAGTGTGGGGATCGATGTGTAGTTTAGCTTGCAGGCCCTTCAGTTTTCATAATTCATCCTGAAAAACAGTAACTTATTTCTTCAAAAGCTCCAGAAGTCCATCAGACATCAAATAGAATATTTTTGACCAGCCTAGTTTTATTTTTTGTAGCCATTCTTGACCCAAACAGCTGGATTATTCCCTTTCTACAAACATCACAGAAAGCTGGGCTATCTGCTGCCAATAGCAGACTGCATCAGCAGCAATGCCATTGACATAAAGTATAGGTTCTCATTTGGATGGACATTCATTCCTAATGTCAGTGCTTACCCTCTTCATTTAGGTACTTGAAAGTGTAGTCCCCAACAACAGGGGATGTTGTCCACCTCCAGTTGCTTGCTATTCACCAGTACTGTCACTGCAGTGGGTTCAGATTTCATGGCATCTGCTGATACAGAGAATGTGCAGTTGCAGAACCAACTTCCACAATGTCATTTGACTAGGTCAAATTTGCATTCTGCTTTGCGGTTGGATTATTTTTTGTTTTGTATGCTTAGCCAGGTGTCCTTTCTATGGCAATAGTAGCACTCCGCCTCTCTAAATCTGTATCATGTGTCTGCTCCATTCCTTTCACACCTATATGAGGTGCATACCATGTCAGCTGATGTGTTGTCATTTGGTAGATAGGGAATTGTGCTGAAAATGTGCTGTGTCATCCTTTATACTTTACTTGGTAGCAGTCTCCTGCCGAACATGATGCAATGCTTCATTGTTCATGTGCTGCAGATCTTGAGAATCTCTTGTGGCATTCTGCATGTTGAGAGAAACTTTGAGAGCATGTTTGAAATCAGTGTCCGGTTCAGCCAGCAAGTGGTGAAGAAACACCTGCCCAATTGACGGGATTATAGGAGTTTTTCCAGCCCATTTTTTTGGCGAACTTAGTTGAATGAATTGACTGCACCCTCACCACCACCCCCCCAACCCCCAACATTGGCTGGCCTCCTCATGGCCAGACCTGGCTTTTGATCCCAACCACTGTCCTGTTCCAATCCCCGATCGCCAGCCTCCTCATGGTTGGACTTGGTCTCCAATCCCCGATCTCATCAACCCCCAACCCTCATGAAGATTTACTAACACCCTCCCACCACCTCCCATCTTTGGTGTGGCTCTGCCCCGTCTGATCATGCCCCCCCTCAGAACCTGCCTCCTTGACACTGTTGGTGTCCACTGGGCATTGCCTGGATGCCAGGTTGGCAGTGCAAAAGGGGTAGGCAGTGCCCCTTGCCCCCAAACTCTCAGAGGGCCTCAATTGCCTCTGATCCCACCAGTGAGGCCATCATGCCTGGTCCCTGTTGATGGGGATAATACGGGATCCCTGCTGGTGTGGATTTCCAATGGCAAAGGCAGATAGATACCTTGGTGAACCCAGACAATTGAGTCCCGGGCTTGCCAAAGAGATGCAGAGCAGTTTCTGCATATGAATCATGGGAGGCAGGAAAATCTTGCTCTATGAACAGGATTTTATGGCCTCACTCGAGTGAGATCAGAAATTCCCATCCAAGGTCAACAGAGATTTCTGCTGTCCGTCCCTCACCTGCTCCCATTCTGTGGCGGGAGAGATGGTAGAATTCCAGCGTCTACATTTTACTTCACACATTCAACAGGATAGCTCTGTGCATACTTTTATCAGTAATTTTATTCACCATGAAGTAGAAACCGAGCCCCTCAACCTATTGACCGGAATTTTACCGCCTTGAGCGCCCCAGAATCAAGGTGGGTGAGGTTCGCGGAACAGCATTCTCTGTTGGCCTCAGGCAGGATCTTATGAGCCTTGGGAGAGCGAGGAGGTAAAATTCGGGCAATTGACTCTAATAGATCAAGTCTGCCGAACAACAGCATAATCACTAAATCTTTTTTCTATTTGCTTCTGAAGGTGCTGGCATTGTTCTATTTTGTATTTATCACTTTAAGAAAATTGCTACTTCAAGAGTTGTATCTCCGGCTTGCCATTTGTCTGCACTTTCCCATCCTTTTCTGATTTGGGCAGTCTCTCCAGCAATCTTGGATCTTCTTGGTTGGACTTTTAAGATAAGAACATTTATCTTTTTTTTCCTCTGGAGGTCTGGTTTACTTTGAACTCTGTTGGCATTTTCTGTCTTTTATCTTTTGCTTTTGGTATCTTGACAGGGATATTTCTTTTTTAAGTTTGCGAGTGATCAGCTGTGCAGCAAAGAATTTCAATTTTTAAACTGTGTCCTGGTACTAAACAAATACTTGTTGAACCTCAGGCCAATTCTTTATTTCATTTTTGTAAACCTGCAAGTGTTTTTCTCTCTTTTTTTCTACACTTTTAAACCCTGCCAAACTTTTAAAACTTCTTTGCTGTTTTTGAACTTTGTGGTACTCATAGCAACGAGGGTGAGCCGGCAGTATAAATCAGTTTGATCCTTGTCGCCAGTGTGATAATTCAAGACAGGAGCCAGTTTCCTGCAAGCAATTGTAAACTTCATTGGGAATACACATTGAGATGTTTACAGGCTCATCACCACCTTACTACCCGAAGAGCA
The DNA here is from genome assembly GCF_965287045.1 of Carcharhinus amblyrhynchos. NCBI lineage: Eukaryota > Metazoa > Chordata > Chondrichthyes > Carcharhiniformes > Carcharhinidae > Carcharhinus > Carcharhinus amblyrhynchos. The sequence continues at coordinate 46,802,935 of NC_137336.1, forward strand.
GCACTGGCACTATCCACCAGTTGATTGGCAGGGAAAGTGGAAATCACTCCCATTACTACAGGTATATATCATTCAGTAAGTGTTTCAGAATAAAAATGACTAATACCAGTACAATGGAAGATGAAAAGTATAGTGGGAGCTGGTCCTGAGAGTCGATGCATGAGATGGATGGACTGTGGATTTTGAGGAGGAGTGTTACCCTGTGGCTGGGACATGGGTGTAAATGTAGATCTTGAGTGTGTGTTCTGAGCCCTGGAACAACTCAGATCACTGAAGAGGATTTGGATTGAGATCAAGGCTGGCAACACTGAACAGAAGGCATATGTTCCAGCAAAACAGCTGAAGTCTGGTGTCTGGCAGGACCTAGGAAGTCTGGTAAACCTCCAGCAGTTTAATTCTGGATTATTTCTTAATTCAGATTGTTAGCTGGAGGTACATTGTAGAGAGGGAGAGGGAGGATATTTTTCAGCATTTGAAAAGCCTCATTTGGTATCACAGATATTAAATATTTCATCAGGAATCAGGCGTGTGGAGAATCTTACAGGATGGAGGAGATAAAACTCTTGCCAGGATGTGTGTATGTGTGAGGGAAGTAATAAGTCTCACAAACCAGGTTAAAGTCCAACAGGTTTATTTGGAATCACGAGCTTTTGGAGCGCTGCTCCTTCATCACTCCCTGATGGAGGAGCAGTGATCTGAAAGCTCGCGATTCCAAATAAACCGATTGGACCTTAATCTGGTGTTGTGAAACTTCTTACTGTGCCCACCCCGGTCTAATGTCAACATTTCCACATCATGTGTGGGGAAGGAATTGAGTGGGCATGGTGGGAAAAATTAAATAGCAAAATTTAGACCTGGGTTACAGTGACAAAATCTACATGGGTAAAACGTCAGTGTAGGAGAAGATTAAAGGGGGGACAAAAATTCATAACCTCTTTTGTTCGTATTCTGAATAAAAAGTAACAGCGTTTAAGTGAATCAGTAAACTTTTGATCCAGCACCGACTGAAAGATTTAGGAAAGAAAACAACAAAATTGGGTGGAATGCATGTAGGAGGATAGTAACAGTCAGGAAAATTCCCACCTTGGCCCACTCACCTTGGGAGACATTCCCCACAAAGATGGGATTTTCATTTTTGGGGGTTAGAAGAAGGTTGCAGCCAACGTGAAAATGTTGGGAAGCAGCCACAGATGCTGCCAGATGTAGAGGTGGGCTATTCAAAAGAGCTGCCTTGGTACTGTGGGTCTTCATCCCAGTTACAATAAAATCAGAAACACACGCTAGCCCTCACTCCTCAAACCCCTTCAAGTCTCATATACTCTGCATGTCCTATCCATGATACCTCATGCTCCTGGTGGAACCCCATCATCCCTCCTGCACCCTTTGCTAAATATGCCCCCACTGCTCCTTAAGCTCCCATTCCAAGCTATGCCCTCACCTGTCCCTGTAGACCCTCTTTCCACTTCCTGCCAAATTTTGTCACTCCCATATCTAAAGTAAAGTAAAGTTAAAAGTTTATTTAATAGTTACAAGTAAGGCTTACATTAATACTGCCATGGAGTTACTGTGAAATTCTCCTAGTCGCCACATTTCGGTCCCTGTTCAGGTGCGCTGAGGGGCAATTTAGCATGGCCAAATGCACCTAATCAGCACGTCTTTCAGACTGTGGGGGAAAACAAGAGCACTCGGCAGAAGTCCACACAGACACGGGGAGAATGTGCAAACTCCACACAGACAGTGATCCAAGCCAAGAATTGAACCCGGGTCCCTGGCGCTGTGAGGCAACAGTGCTAACTACTGTGCCACCCATTATTCACCTATTCAGTGAACGGAAGCAATAAACCATATAGTGCCAATAATGGCTTTTTAAAAAAACATTAATTGATGAGTTATCACTTTTTAAAAAAAGCCATTTTTTAAATTCAGATCCATAAAAGTATCAATTATCCAGACTCTTTAGAATATCAATAGAAAATGCAAGCATTTGAAAGTTCTTCATCTTGTATAAATAAACATTGCAAGGTTTAAGGCTTTAGGGAGGCAGAGCTGTCAATTAAACAAAGCATTCTCTGAGACTCAGGTGTTTCAGTACTCTAATAGGTGTCTGGTCCTCAGCCAAGAATGCCTAATGAGGCTTGGCTGAGATATATTCTGAGAATATTTTTGATTTTCCTGTTTCAGTAAACTTTCATAGATAAGTGTTAATACCCTATGTCCCAAATTTCTTTTATTTCAGCTTTTAGTTTTAGCATGTTTGTTCACCATATCTTTAGCAGAAATGAGACACACTTGATTTTGTCTGAGCTGTTAACTGACAAAGGAATTTAATAGTAAAATAATAACTGCAACAAAATCTGATTTTACAGCAGTTGTTACATTTAGAAATACTGAATAGCTCCTTACTGCTCTACTATTCATATTTTAATAGTACTTTTTTCTTCACATCAAGATATCTGGCCCTTCAAGGCTCGAGAGACACTCATAAAATTGAAAAAGGCAGACTAATAAATAGCTTCAAATCTATAACTAAATGAACTTCAAGTGTTTGTTTTAATGTTAAAAAACCCAGGTTATCAAATTGAACAAATACCTAAAGAAATTTCCATTTGAATTGAATGGCTCATCTTTCTTTAACCCCACCCAACTCGTCTCAAACAACCTGGCTAATTGTTGCACCAATTGTGCCATATTGAATTAATACAGTATATAACTTCTGTGAGTGAAGCTGGTTTTTAACGCTTTGTGTTTTTTGACAGGTCATGCTAAATCTTACAGCTACCAATTGTATTTAATATACTATGTTCAGTAGAGCTCTTACTATTTCTGATTGTTTAAAACCATCAGTTGCATTAAACAGAAAATGAGGTGTTCAGTGAGATGATTAATTTGACAAATATCAGTAGTTTCCATATACAATTCAGCATTCTAATAATTATGTGAACTTTACCAAAATAAAATCTTTTACTGATGTGATTACGTTAAAGAAATGGCAGCTAGATTCGTAACATTGATATGCCACAAGTTATTTCCATCCATCTCCATATTGCCTGAAAGAGGGCACAATTTATTACCCAATCTAAACTTTGAAAAATGTCCTGATATTAATAAAGTTAATACTGCAAAGTATAATCTCTATTTCATGATATAAATATGAGATAGCAACATAAACAATTTAGCAATGGAAGATCCTTGCATGAATGCTCGCATGTTTTTAAAACTGAGGAAAACAATATTCTGCACTTAACTCTGAGTGTAGCAGTCTTTTTGACCTTGTTTTGAGGAAATTTTTCAGGTCCATTTTTGAGGCATGTGTGGGTCACACAAACATATCAGTCAGGAAGTTTGCAAATCATAGAATCCCTACAGTGCAGAAGGAGGCCATTTGGCCCATCAAGTCTGCACCAACTCTCCGACAGAGCATCTTACCTGGGCCCTATCCCTGGAACTCCATATATTTACCCTGCTAGTCCCCCAATTTACACAACTTGGGACACTAAGAGGCAATTTAGCCTGGCTAATCCATTTAACCTGCACATTTTTGGATTGTGTGAGGAAACCAGAGCATCTGGAAGCGATGCACGCAGGCACAGGGAGAACATGCAAATTCCACACAGAGTGTGGAATCAAACCTGGGTCCCTGGCATTGTGAGGCAGCTGTCCTAACCACTGTGCCACTGTGCTGGGAATTTCTGGTCATACCCGTTCCATGACACAGGTCAATGGAACCTTAAATAGTCTGTCAAATTTTCTGACCTGCACGCGATGATTCCCATGGTGGACAGGAACAAAAAATATATCACATGCAAATAGGTCCAAAAGGCTTCATCAGGATTTTGTAGCATTGAGTACAGTTCTGGCATGATGGTGGACCTGGTGTGAAAAAATTAAGTACATTTGAGCTAAAGGCATTGAATTAACATGCTAGGTCATCTTGAAGTTATGCACATCTCTTGCATTATTGCCAAAGATGTATTTAATCTGAATAAGATTATATTCCATTAAGGTGGTTTTATAATTTATTTTCTCTTGAAAGAGTGAATACCTGATGGATTTAGAATGGGGAAAATGGGAGGAGCATCTCATAATCTTCTGAAGAAGGATCCCAATAAGGAGGGCCATTTTGTGATGGGACAACATCTCCTGGTGTAAACACACCTCAAGCAGTGTGTGCACACTTAATACAACCAACAGCCTAAGTCTACTATCCTACTTCTCCTACCTTGGGACACTCAAAAGAATCTTTGTTTAGGATCTTTACTTCACTCCTTTCATCCTGCTGTGGCGTAAAGATGCGCTTTACAGACGTTTTCCAGGTATGCAAAGGCTATTTATTATCAAGGGTAAACTGTACAGAAATTGGCAGCCCCACCAGCTGCCCCAATCTCTACATGTCCATTTTGACAAAGGGCCATCTAGACTCGAAATGTCAGTTCTTTTCTCTCATTACAGATGCCAGACTACTGAGATTTTCCAGCGTTTTCTCTTTGGGTTCCACATGTCCACTACATGTCTTCAGACTCTCTTTTGCCTAAGATAGGACTGTACCTCCTGGGGTGATTACCGTCTCTCAATCCCAATTGGTTCTTCAAGCCAAATGACCCTCTTCCGCTGGATTGTCCTTAAAGGGACAATCAGCACAATCCTCATATTCTTCCCCCTTTAAGTCTTTTATACAATCTTCAAGAACCAAGTTTCTCAAGCCCAAATTCTAACTAAATGTTATACAAATGAGCTGGACAATTGAAAATCAATGTGGTGATTGCTCACTGATGAGATCTTGAGTCTTCTCTTTAAACATGTACTCTTTTAATGGTAGGCTTTCACTATGTTCATTTCCAAATATAGGGTTGCATGGAGCTCTTCCATGAAGCCTTGCTGCTCACTGAGTTCTGTCCTAGACAGTTCTCTGACCATGTGACTACATTCACCACTCTGTGGAAGGTGTCATTCTCCAATTTCGTGCTCTTTTGAACACCTTACGTTAGAATGCATGCAGCTACGTATCATCACAATATAGCAACATTTTATGTCTTGACAGTTTTTTCACAACATTGGTCTGTCACATGTGAAGGAATGGTTGCAATACCCTGTTTCTGATACGTAGGTCATGTGATAATGTTTCTTCTCTTTCTGCCATTTCAAATCAGCATTTTTTCATCAACATTTGATCATACTGGTTCCTGTGCTTTTCTATTAGTGTGACCATTTCAGCAATCATGTCGAGCATGTAGTCTTAGTTCTTTCTCTGTCTGAATTGCTGATTCTGCTGTCAATTTCAATGTTTTTTGTATCTCTTCCGTTCATTTTTCATTGTCAAGTTTCCTTCTTAAAAGTTCTTATTCTCCTGATTCCATTCTTCACTGAACTTTTTGTTTGGTTGCTTTTAATGGCATTCAGCTTATTCTCCACTGCCTCATTAAATTCTCCTTCTACTTTACTTAAATTTTTTACAACTTCTTTTTCAACTTTCCTGCCAGTCATTTCATTTTGTTGTTTTAATGTCGTCTCTGGAGCTTTAATTCTTTTTGCTGATTCCTCTTTACATTCAAACATTCTCAGTTTCTTTTTAAGTCTTTAATTTCTGCGTTTCTTCCGAGGGAAATCCAATCGTAATCTAAATGGAGATATGCATTTCAGAAATTGAATCTTCATTGTCATAACTTCAGCCAAACCATTTTGGCTTCACTGTTGGTCGGGACTGTCTCCAATGAAGTGTTGGCTGGTTTCCATTCTGCAATTCTCTCACTGCGTAGCATGGTGGCACAATGGTTAGCACTGCTGCCTCACAGCTCCAGGGGCTTGGGTTCGATTCTTGACTTGGATCACTGTCAGTGTGGAGTTTACCTGTTGTCCATGTGAGTGCTCCAGTTTCCTACCACAGTCCAAAGATGTGCAGGTTAGGTACATTGGCCATGCTAAATTGCCCCTTGGTGTCTTGGGATGCATGGGTTAGAGGGAATACAGGGATAGGGTCTGGTTGTGATTGTTGTCAGTGCAGACTTGATGGGCTGAATGGCCTTCCTCTGCACTATAGGGATTACATGATTCATTGCCCTTCATTTGGTCATTTATTGCCTTTTGCTGTCCTCCTTCTGGGGTCTTTCATCATTGCCTAACTTATTACTTCCTTGATGTGGAGATGTCGGTGTTGGACTGGGGTAAACACAGTAAGAAGTTTCACAACACCAGGTTAAAGTCCAACGGGTTTATTGGTAGCAGAAGCCACTAGCTTTTGGAGCGCTGCCCCTTTGTCAGGTGAGTGGGAGTTCTATTCACAAACAGGGCATATAAAGACACAAACTCAATTTACAAAATAATGATTGGAATGCGAGTCTTTACAGGTAATTAACTCTTAAAGGTACTGACAACGTGATGGAGAGAGCACTGAGCACAGGTTAAAGAGATGTGTATTGTCTCCGGACAGGACATTTAGTGAGATTTTGTAAGTCCAGGCAGGTTGTGGGGGCTACAAGTAGTGTGACATGAACCCAAGATTCCGGTTGAGACCGTCCTCATGTGTGCGGAACTTGGCTGTCAGTCTCTGCTCAGCAACTCTGGGCTGTTGTGTGTCGTGAAGGCTGCCTTGGAGAACGCTTACCCGAAGATCAGAGGCCGAATGCATGTGATCACTGAAGTGTTCCCCAACAGGAAGAGAACATTCTTGCCTGGTGATTGTCGAGTGGTGTTCATTCATCCATTGTTGTAGCGTCTGCATGATCTCCCCAATGTACCATGCCTCGGGACATCCTTTCCTTCAGCTTATCAGGTCAAACATGCCGGCCAAGTTGCAAGAGTAAGTACCGTGTACTTGGTACCGTGTTCTCACGTGAGATGATGGCATCCGTGTCGATGATCCAGCATGTTCTGCAAAGGTTGCTGTGCAGGGTTGTGTCGTGTCTTGGTCACTGTTCTCCTGAAGGCCAGGTAGTTTGCTGCAGACAATGGGCATTCAGCCTCTGATTTTCGGGTAAGTGTTCTCCAAGGTGGCCTTCATGACACACAACAACGCAAAGTCGCTGAGCAGTGAGTGATAGCCAAGTTCCACACACATGAGGATGGCCTCAACTGGGATCTTGGGTTCATGTAACCCCCACGGCTTGCCTGGGCTTGCAAAGTCTCACTTACTGTCCTGTCAGGAGACAATACATGTCTGTTTAACCTGTGCTTAACGCTCCCTCCACTCACATTGTCAGTACCTTTAAGACTTGATTACCTGTAAAGACTCGCATTCTAATCATTATTTTGTAAATGGAGTTTGTGTCTTTATATGCTCTGTTTGTGAATAAAACTCCCACTCACCTGACGAAGGGGCAGCGCTCTGAAAGCTAGTGGCTTTTGCTACCAAATAAACCTGTTGGACTTTAACCTGGTGTTGTGAGACTTCTTATTGTTATTACTTCCTTACCAGCTGCCATTGTATCTCCTCTTGCAATGAAAACCATAGCTACCTTGTCCTTCTATCTTCCAAGATCTTTCCAGGTTTATACATATATATATATCCGGTATGTGTTGACAACCTTCACATTCACATTCAACTTAAGAAAAAGATGGATGCTCCACCTGTAAAAAGCTTCATGAAAAGAGACATCTGCACCACATTAACTCTCCCTATTACTTCAAGCAAGTTGGTTCATGCATCAAAAAGTTCAAGCAAGCTACTTTCCGCATCAGTCGCTGAAAGTAAGCATACAGGTGCAGCAAACAATAAAGAAAGCAAATGGTATGTTGGCCTTCAGAGTGAGAGGATTTGAGTATAGGAATAAGGATGTTTTATTGCAATTGTATAAACCACTCGAGAAATACTGTATGCAGTTTTGCTGATGAAGAATGTCCTTGCTATAGAGATGGTGCAGCGAAGATTTACAGGCTGATTCTTTGGTTGGTAGGACTGTCATTGAGGACAGATTAATTTGGTTAGGATTGTATTCACTGGAATTTAGAAGAGTAAGAGAGGATCTCAAAGAAATTTATAAATTTCTAACAGGATTAGACAGGGTGGATTCAGAAAGAATGTTCCCAATAGTGGAGAAGTCCAGAACTAGGGACCATGATTTGAGGATAAGGGGTAAATCTTTTAGGACTGAGATGAGGAGACATTTCTTCACCCGGAGAATGGTGAATCTGTGGAATTCATGACCACAGAAGGTAGTTGATGCCAAAATGTTGTGTGATTTGAAGAAGAAATTAGATATAGGTCTTGGGGCTAAAGGGATCAAGGAAGATGGGGGAATGGTGGGATCAGGATATTGAATTTGATGATCAGCCATGATCAAAATGAATGGTAGAGAAGACTCAAAAGGCCAAATGGCCTACTCCCGCTTCTATTTTTCCATGTCTCGAAACATGATTTCCCCTTAACAAATCCCTGCTAGCTTTCTTTAATTAACCCACATTTGTCCATATGACAATTTTGTCCTGAATTATTGGCCGCGATTCTCCCATTGCGACCCACAACTTTTCTGTCGGGTTGGGATGCGAGACGTGCGTCTATGGCCTTGAACAGAGATTTGCACATGCGCCGGGAATGCATGCGTATCTCCCAGAGCCGGTGAACAGTCGCCGGTCAGACACGCTGGAAACCAGTGGGAAAGCAGGTAAGTCATTTAAATCTGTTTTTAATCTGTTTTAAATATGCATATGAGTTAATTATTGGAACTTGCCCGGGCGTGATTGAATCTCCCACCCTGCCAGGAGTACTTCATTCCGGAGGGTTCAGACTAACTCACCACATTTGGGGAACTATTGGGATCTCAGCTGCAATGAAGCCGGGGGGGTGGGGGGGGTGGTGGCGGTGGGGAGTGTACTCGGAGCCCCCGCCCACCACCCCCAGCAGGGAGTTAGGCAGTGGGAGGATGGTGCCCCCTAGGCATGGGCACCCTGACGGTGCCAGCCTGTGCCCCCTGGCACTGCCCAAGGGGCAAAGTGCCCATGCCCAGGGGACACCTTGGCACTGCCCAGCCTGCATCAGGCCTAGGTATGATTGGTGGGAGTGGTGGGGGGGGTTCCTGCTTCTACCCTCACGGGGATCAGTCTGGAATGGAGGGAGGGCAGCAATTGAGGTGAGCTGGGGCGGGTGGTCTGCCAGGTGGGTTGGAGGGATTGCCAGTGCTAGGGGGATGTGGGCTTGACATCAGGACGCATCAAGGTCGGGTGGGAGCATCACGGCTGGCCCAAGAATTACTGTGGGGGCCAGGATTGAGCTGACCAGCAAACGGGAGGTTTGCGGCCACTGCACGTGTGCAGAGCTTCAGAATTGTCAAACTCTGGCACGAATAGGCCCCGCCCCTTGGGTTTTTAATGCTGTTCACGGCTGGGAATTCTTCAGTGGACAGACTGCGGAGATTCATGTGAGAAGCTGAACGGACAGAACAGTTGGGATTTAGAACAGTTTTCCCACCAATTCAGCACTTTTGGGAGAATTGCCTCCATTATTTCTAAAGGCTTCCTCATCACTGAGGCTAAACTGACTGACTTGTGGTTTGTACTCTCTTTTTGAGCATGGGTATAACATTTGCAATGTCCCCTGGATCCACCTCTGAGTAGGAGCAAGGTTGAAAAATTATGATCAGCGTCTTGCAATTTCCGCTCTCACTTCCTTCAGTTTACTTGGATCATCTCATCCAATCATGGGTCTGTATCAAATTTAAGTAAGACAACCTCTCCAATGATTTCTCTTTATCACTTTTAAACCCTTCAATTGTCTGAACCATCTCCTCTTTCACTATGATCAGTGCACCATCTTCTGCCTTGGTAAAGATGAGTATAAAGCTTCCACTTAATGTCTCAGCAATGCATCCTTTCTCCATTCATAAATCTCTTTTTTGATACCTAATTAGTCCCACACTTCTTCTTACCACTTCTTATTATTTAAATGCCTATAGAAGACTTTTGGATGCCCCTTTTATGTTAGCTGCCAGTCTCTTCTCACATTTTCTCTCTTTGCTTCTATTTGTTGCTTTTTCAATTCTCCTGTGAACCTTCTATATTCACCATGGTTTTTAATTGTATTATCCATCTGACGTCTGCTGCATGCACACTTTTTCTTGATCTTAATCTTTAGCTCTTTTAGCATCCAAGGAGCTCTGGATTTCCTTGCTCTACCTTTTCCCTTCATTTGAATATACTTGTAACATACTTGAACCAACTCAAAGGCAGCCAATTGCTCAGTTACAGTTTTATCTGCTAGTCTTTGGTTCTAATTTATTCAGCACAGACCCATTCTTCCTCCATCGAAGTTGGATTTACCCTAATTAATTACTCTTACTCTGGATTATTCTTTGTTCTTTTCCAAAGTCAACCTAAACCTCATGATACGATGATTACTCTCCCCTAAGTGTTCTGCTGCTGACACATTATTCACTTGGCCTACCTCATGTCCAAGAATCAGCTCCAGCAATGCCTCCTTTCTCTTTAGACTGGAAACACACACTTGCAGAAAAATTTCCTCAATGCACTATAGAAACTTTTGTCCCTCTCTGCCATTCACAATCCTAGTTTATACTTAGATAATCAAAGTCCCTCATTATAATTACACTTGCATTACTCTTTAACATTGTGGACCTTGAAGAGAAAAGGTTTGTACTTGATTCACATTAAGAAGTCATGTAAGCACAGAAACATTATTCCCTCACAACAGTGGCTGTTATCCAGGAAACATGCATTCTCTCTTCACCATGTGGCAATCTCGGGTGCCCATATGATTTGAAGGAGAAACGCAGTAGCTGGACATTCTGAGGATAATGGGATTAATCTCTGCTTCTCATCCTCTGCCTTCAAATGCAAAGTAGCGGAATACCCAGAGTACCTTGGCATCACTTTCCACAGTCCTAAGAAAGAAAGCACATTGCTGTTTAGACACAATAAAACAACAATGGTTGTAAAAGTGGTGCACAGTTCCTCAAGTGGTATCTCCCAGAAGGGGGTAAGAGATATTAACTCAAGATTGTGTTGTAAGGAAAGAAAGCTAATTGACACAATCTTTCCAGCATGCTTTGAGAATAATGCAGAGCTGGGAGCAACCTGGTTGTTTCTCTTTAAGACATTTGCTGAATTCAGACATTTTCACCCAGCATGGTCAGAAGGCTCTATAGTAGACCTCAGACGGTCTGCTTCTAAAAATAAGGGTGATTTCAGTGAAGACAAAACAATGGAATTTCATATCTTGCCAACTCAACCGGCTTGAATTGAAGATCAAAGGAGTGGCTTACTTGTAGCTTCAGACAGAATGGAAAATGACTGGAAAGCAGCATCACTTAAAGCCAGCCAGCACCGATGAAAAATGAGATGCATTCTGGTTCCAGAAGATGCTGGAAATGGCTGGGAAAGACATCCTGGATAGGGAGAAGAGTGAAAAATGATGCGACAGGGCAGAGAGCATGTTTTAACGTTCTCTGCACAGCTCGAAAAGTCATTGGTGCATGAAGTTCATAGCGAGGGCTCTGAGGGAAGGGTGGACAGGGGACCAGAGGGCCCTCCAGTCAGGCAGTGACGAGACTGTGAGAGTAATTAGCCATCATTGTCAATGCAAGCAGTGTAATCCTGAGGACCTGGATGGAGTGCAGGAAAACATGACATAAACTTACATGAGTGGTCAAGGTCAGCGGATCTATCTTCAGATGCCATCTCATTCCACATGAATCACAAGCCTCACACATTGCCCATTCATCCTCTCACATAGCGTTGCTGCAGGCCTCAAGCTCAAATCACAGCCTGTGCATACTGCTGACTGTTCAATTCAGATAGGCACAGCCCCAAACTGATTGAACCATACTCGCTGACACACATCCCTCTCTGTTGAAGGACAAGTTGATATATAGCTACAAACAGCAGCACCAAACTACTGGAGGACAGTCACAGCTGCATGACCTGACATGCATAGAAGAGAGGGTGCTGGCCATCATTGGAGTGGCCACAACTGAGGATGCTGCAGGCAGGTGTTCCATGGTTGAATGTAGGGCCAAGATGATGGAGTTTGCTGTGGACCTGTTGCGACCGTAGGTGAACCAGGTATGCTGCTTGGTTTTTCTTTGGTACAGGAATGGTGGTCTTCTTCTTGAAACTCAGGTCAGTGTAAAGTGAGGTTGAAGATGTCAGTGAATACCCTGCCAGTTGGTCCGTGCAGGGTGTGAGTGCTCGTCCAGGTACCCTATCCGGGTCAGTCGCTTTCAATGTGTTAACTCGCAAGAAGGCCGATCTGCCGTCTGTGATGATGAGCTCAGATACTGGTTTGGCTGAAGCTTATGGAAAGGATGATGTCCTTTTGCTGAGCTCTTGCTCAAAACAAGCATAGAATGCATTGTGTTCATCAGGGAGGGGTGCATTGTTGCCAGCGATTCTACACACCTTCATCTTGTAGCCTGTTATGCTGTGTAGACCTTGCCATAATTGATGGGTTTTCGTATGGCTAGCCTGGGACTCTAGCTTGGTCCAGTACTGTCTTTTGACATTTTAATGGTTCTCCGTAGATTGTATACCATTTCTTGTGTAGGCCAGGGTCACCTGACTGGAATGCCTTGGATCTGGACTTCAACAAGCAGTGGATATCCCTGTTCATCCATGGTGATGATGGTGTACTGAGTATAGTCACACACCGTTTGCACATTCAGAGTGTGGAATCCTTTGTGTTGCATTAATTTCAACAGTTAGGTGCATTATCCACAGCTGATGACACTCTGTCCCATGGAAAAGTCTGTTATCTGCATATTCTGTCTGCTTCTCTCTGGTCACCAAGCATTAGTCACTTCACTTAGGTGAGAATGGGCAATAAATTGGAAAATGTAGCAGATGTCACCAGTTCTAGCTTAGCAGGCTCCTGCCATGTGAATGATCACCTTCACAGCCATTGGCATTGCTGTCCTTGTTCTGCTCTGAGCCTGCAGATCTACTTTCAATAAGCACCCCATTCATAAAATGGAGATGGTTCTCACACTGCTCCTGGCTTACGTTGAAGTGTGAGAGTGCCATCTGGATCGATAACTCTTCTCGCTGACCTCCTCCTACTCCTAGCACTTTTCCGCTTCTCCTTCACTCTTTTCTGTGAGCAGCTCATCCTCTTCTGTGTTAGCTATCTCTGCCCAATCTCCCCATCACACTGCAGGCCAATGAGGATGGTAACTGCAGCACCCATAACAAGGAACAAGTGACCCAAACTTTGAAGTCACAACCAAGGCGTTTACCACACTTACCATTGACTTCACTGACTGTAAACAGCACCAGAAAGCTCCCAGCCCTACTGCAAACTCAGATCTATTAAAATCAAATCAGCAATACGCTGATTTGTAATCCCTCAACAAACTCAGTGGCAGCAAGCACCAAGTGATACTGTTAGAATGGCAGTGCTCTACCTATCCTTAACTGTAAGCTTCACTTGCCTTCCATGTGAAGTTGGATCACTGGATCCTGTCACTGTGCTCTTGGGTACCCCACCCCCCCTCCCTGCCCCCACCACCACCACCACCACCACCACTACCACCTCTCCCATCACCACCAGACTTGACTCCACTCCAGTGTGCTGGGAAGCTTCCAAAGTCCATGTCCCAAAGTTGATGTAATTGAATTTATTCAGCATTTTTCCTTTTCTGGAAAAGTTACTTGATGTGAAATGTGAAAATGTAGGTTAGCCGGTCAGGGTTTTCTGTGGCAACTACGACCAATTAAAGCATTAGAAGAGTTGGCCTGAGTCTGATGACTTGTGGGCAAGTACAAATTTTCTTGGCTGCCTTTGAGACATTTCCTACCAGAATCATATATCGCAGAATTTGGATTAAGTAATCATTTGATATTTATACAGTTAAGTGCTTATTAGCTACTTGAGAAGTGTCAAAGGGTTATGGCTGTGGTTGAGTCTATTTGCATTCTTGGCAACAATTTTTTCATCACTGCGAACAAAATCTCCTATTTCAAAGATCTAGGGTTTAGTCAGTTTGTTTATTCCAGCAAAATACTGGAATTGCCCATTCCTTATACAGAAATGGAATTGCTTATTCAGTATTATTTCATGCTGGCACAGTGATTGGTCTTGCTGCCTCAGAGTGCCAGGGACCCGGGTTAGATTCCCAGCCTTGGGTCACTGTGTGTGTGGAGTCTGCACATTCTCCCTGTGTCAGTGTGGGTTTCCTCTGGGTGCTCTGGTATCCTCCCACAGTCCAAAAGGCGTGCAGGTTAGGGGCATTGACCATGCTAAATTCTCCCCCAGTGTGCTCGAACAGGATCAGAGTGTGGCAACTAGAGGATTTTCACAGTGATTACATTGTATGTTAATATAAGCCTACCTGTGACTAAACTTAAACTTATTTCATGGTGTATAAAGGGAGGCTCCATGTCACATTTTAGTTGCTGCAGTTAATACTTTTCTCCACTAGATGGCAGGATTTAGTCTGAGAATCAATGTGCAGTTTCAACACTGAATCTCAGCCTTATAAAACAACGTACATAATTACACAGGTACCACATATGGTGGGCACCTTTTTCCCCATTAGAATTATAAATTAGTTGCAACTTAAGCGGCACATTTGAAAGGACAGGACTCAATTGTTAGTCTGCGCAGGCTGTAGTTTGCAACTAAAACACGGTAAGCACGGTGGTTAGCACTGCTATTTCACACTCCAGGGACCTGGGTTCAATTCCTGGCTTGGGTCACTATCTGTGTGGAGTTTGCACATTCTCCTCATGTCTGTGTGGATTTCCTCTGGGTGCTTTGGTTTCCTCCCACAGTCCAAAGATGTGCGGGTTAGGTTGATTGGCTGTGCTAAAAAATTCCCCTTAGTGTCCAGAGATGTGTAGGTTAGAGGGGTTAGTGGGTAAATATGTAGGGATATGGGGGTAGGGCCTGGGTGGGATTGTGGTCAGTGCAGACTTGATGGGCTGAATGGCCTCTTTCTGTACTGTAGAATTTCTATGATAAAATTAAGTGATTTAAATATTCTGTTGTAAATACATTGAACGACAAAGGACATTCATTTTTGAATTATTCCAAGACTCTCGCTGTCCTGAGATATTTCGGTTAAACTAATAAGTCAAGGCAAAGTCTTCTTCTTTGGTGATCTGATCTGTTGCAACTGATTTCAAGAAGTTTGACAAGTAACACTGTTAAATCATAAAGCATCCATGTTTCTCTCACAAGACTGGAGATATCAAAGGCAAAAGTCCTTTGGTGGAAGGGTGGAGCAGCAGAGGATTTATCCAGACAGATGTCAGAAGCAGTGCAAACAATTGAAATAATTTGTATTTAGTAACGTTTTAAATAAGTTCACATCAGCGAATTTATTAAATACCACCATTCTGATCATCAGTTACATACTGACAATTCCCTCATCTTAAGGGTTTTAACATTTTTTATTAATATACAGTATTTGTAAAAAGCACATGATGTTTTTCATTTTTCCCCTCTTGTACTCTATCTCGGTTTCCTTTATTTAAATCTACTTTGAATATATCCCTTTAGTTTTTTAAGTATTATTCTTCTGATCCTTATTAACTCACTTCAGTTTTACACTGGCAGTGATTTCACCAGAATTTGGCAGAGTGTTGTTTCCGTTGAGAAGAAAGGTGTGTTTCTCTCCAGATCTCACCGCACTCTGTCACAAATAAGCAGGGGGTGTTTTCATACCATCATACAGGGGGTGGGGTCTCAATTTGCCAGCAAAGCCCAGCTGCATTGAGACCACGGGTGTCAGGTGTAAAGGGTGCCTTGATCAGGACATGAATGATCCTCCCCCCACAACACACTGGGCGGGTCTCAGGGGCTCCCCCCACCTCACTCTGATTGGAGTTGGCATTCATCTCTACCCACCAATGAAATTCAAAAACTATTCTCCACCTCCCTGATCAGAGTTGGCACCTCTTCCCCACCCCTGATCGAAATCTGAATCTGTCCCCCTCCCCATCCCCAACAGTCAGTGCTGGCACCCCCCACTTTCCCCAAACATGGACCCTTTCTGCCCTCAACAATCAATGCCAATACACCTCTCTACACCCCACACCAAACTTGTCCTCCCATTAATTAATGCCAACAATCCCCTTCTGCTGAACATCAGACCCCTTTAGTCCCCTTTCCCCACACCCACACAGGCAATGCTGGCTCCCACTCCCAATGACCATTGGTGGGATCCCCAGCTCCCACGACTACACACCCAGCTACCACCACATACAAATGAACCCCTCCCCCACTCCCCATGAGTCTCCTGATAGGGTCTGCCCCTGGAACTGCCCTATGGCACAAGTTGGCACTGTGCCAGAGGGCAGTGCTGGGGCCATTGCCAGGCACTGCTTGGCCATGTCCCTCTCCCCTGGTGGGTGGGGGGGTGTGTTATACTGACCTTTATGCCACTGGGGGATCCCCACGTCATGTTCAGATCTGGGTGAACCTGCTGTAAACCTCACTGATGTGACATCACATTGGCATAGTGCGAATGTACAACGGGAGTCAATCTAGAGCGAGGGGGTGGATTAATGAAATGTAAATCCATGGAAATGTACTTAAATAAGGTTCATACTCATTGGAAGTGTGATGCTAATGACATCACTGGCAAAGGGGCAGCAAAAATCAGAAGTCGTGTTCCCATTGGAGCGATCTGCAACTTCCAGGTTTCACTGCATCTTGAGGCCTCGCCGACAATCTTGCGCTTGGCGAGAGTGGACTCAAGACCCCGCCCATTGTTTCTAATCTCTTTATCTATAGCATTCTGAAGCTACCAACAATCATATTTATCCTAAACCGTCGCAATGTTTTTTTTAAAAACATGCCACCGTTCCTCTACAGTCCTGTGTGTCCATTTCATCTTACTCCTTACCTCAGATAGTTTATTCATCTTTCTATAATCTGCCCCTGTACACTCTGATCTTCTACTTCTTATACTAACTTGATCACTTTCTAATCAGATGAGATATTATGTCAAAGCTGCTCTGGTGCAACTTTAAGGAGCTGGCTTTTGAAGCTATTTATGGCTGAATTCAATAGTTACAACTAAAATTGTGTGTTGGTGAGCAAATGAGGGGATTGATAGTAAGTTTTGGGAAGTGCCAGGTCACTTGGGGGCAAGGGGATGAGGCGTGGGGAAAGCGTATCATTGCATTGGATTGGTGGTTGGTTAGCACAATTCAGGGGGGTAGTCAGGTTGGATGGGATCCATGGTGTGATTGATGGGGTCATTTCAGTTACTCTGGTTAATCTCGCAGGTTACCCCAGAGACTAAACTGTGTAATACATCCATGGAGAGTATCCAGGTAAGTACACGTATCTGGTCCAAGTCTTGAACCCTGAGCTCATGGTCAAATACATTCACAGTGTGCAGTGCAAATCGCTTTGGAAGTTTAAACTTCCCAGGCAATTGCAGTGAATGTGTGTGCGTCAGGAGTTCTGCAAAGTCCTGACATGAAACACAAACTTCAGTTCCAGTTTCAATGCACTGAGGAAAGATTTTGGTCTTAAACTGTTAGAATCACTGTCACCTTTTTAAGTTTTATGCTAGATATTTTCTTGAGTTCAGCATCGCACAGGCTTTTTCGCAGATCTTGAACCGTCAACAACCTGGAGCATATCTTTCTCTGTTGAATATCTAGGTCAGTGGTTCCTAACCTTTTATATTCAATGACTCCACCTCTATACTATAAAAGAAATTGAGGCACACCCCCTATTTTCTCTATCTTCTTCCTTTACTGGAACTTAATTTTTAATCTCTCTCTGTCTCTCTTGCCTCTCCCAGGGTTTTTGCGTCTTGTTTGAGTTTTCGCTCATTGTGCAGGTGCATGAGACCTTTGTTTTCAGCTCCAAGTCCTGTTAGTCATGCGCATGGGCCAGACCAACATAAAAAATCTAAACCAGCTCTTTCCCAGCTGGCACATTACCAGGAGGTCTACAATCCATCGGGTCTTGAAGATGCCAACCACATAGATGAAGGTGAAGATGAAGGTGAAATACATGAATGTGAATTTTTTTTTGTGGCACACTTGGCAGGTGGGGAGGGGTGGGGGAGGGGTCACCATAGCATTTTGGGAACCACTGATCTAGATAAACGATTGAAAGAATCAACATAGGTCAGAGCTTTTTATACATTGACTATTAAAATATAGAACAGGCCACTGTGTGATTCTCCTCTCCGCAAAAGTCAGGCTGAAAGTACACTCCATCAAACTGGGATCCAGACTCTCAACCAAAAGATAGTTTATCTCCATAAAGCAAATAGCTGTATACTATATTGTGTGAAATAGTGAATCATGCACTGCACTGTTTGCACACAATAATAAACATGCCTCTCTTTCTTTCTGTACAAGGTATTGTGAAACCATGTTTCACATCAAAAAACATTTTTTGATTTTACTAACTGGAAATCCCTAACTGGCTAACGCCAAATTTCAGTAATTTGGGATCATTGTCAAAGAAGGGTACACATTTACACCTCTGAACCTTCTGCATTCCAAACCTAATAAAATGGAAACAACCTGTCTGCAAAGCCACACCAGGAACAATGGCCTTGAAGAGGATGATTCTGGCCATCACCTCCCCATTAGCAAAGCATCCAGTCAATCACCTTGTTACTCAACTTGGTGGAGACTAGCCACTTGAACAGTGGCATTCCTGGCTATATTTGGCACGTTCTATACTTTATGACAGGAATTCCCAGCCATGACCTAATATAGATAGGTAACTGGAATACACTAGTCATACCCATATTTGGGTCACTGGGCAGTTTACTTAGACTGGGTTAAGTACACCAAAAACCATCCTTCTATAAAAATCTCAAGAGCACCTGTTTCAATGTGTTTTTATGTTTGTAACATGCAGTTAGTTAAACACTCATGGAATTGGCAAATACGTCCTTCTTAAAAAAAAGCTATTGCAGTCGAATGAGGAGACGGGAATCATTTGATAGATACTTAAAACTTGTAAGTTGATGTGATTTTTTTAAAATGCAGGAGTTACATAAACTTACTGAAGATAAAACAGTTTCTTGTCATTGCAGAATATTTCACTGAGTGAAAAAATGTAATGGCCAGTCCATCTTTTTAGTTTGTACTGAGTATTTTAACAGAGTAAGACAGGGATGATATATGAGCCAAAGGTTTTTGAAACCTCTGCATCCTCTGTAACTATAGTGGTACAGATTTAATATTGTGTTGACCAAGGCAATTTTCAAAAATCTTTAAAGGCAATTGAGGTCAAACTGGAACAACTCCCAGACTGGAAGGCAGGAAATAGTTCAGTTTGGAAAGATTGGAGTGGAAGACAGGAAATAGTTTAGTTGGGAGAGGAAGAAGCTAAGAGTAAAGAGGGTGCAGGTTGGAAAGTTATTTCTACGCCTAGAGATAAAACTATGGTGGATGAATGAATCTCAACTTTTTTGTACATAAACTCTAGGAGAAAGAAATTTGTTCATGTGCTACGAGACTTACCTTGATTCTCCAGCGACATGCAGTGCTGCGGGTCACCTTCTGTGCAGCCTATGTGGCATTTTTCAATAGTATCAATGGAGAAAGTCACGCAGACTGTACAGGTGATGGGCGAGTCCCCTGAGGAATGGCCTTTAGGCAAATGACAGCAACAGAAGGACGAATATCCCAAAGGGTGTTGGTGCCAAAGCACGACCATTTTACTCCACCACAGATTTCAAAGGTTTACTCAGCATAGCTGACTTTACTCATCATGTTGCAATGGGGAGAGGAGATCACATTGTGCAGCTTTAGTGGGCAGCTTTGTGGGACCCGTATCCAGCTTCAATAGAATTGCTTCTGCTCACATGGTTGAATGTCTTTTTGAGATCAATGAAGGAATTATATTGTGGCCTCTTTTATTTATGGCATTTCTCTTGAACTGAGAAGATCTTATTAATTGGAGATTTTCCCGCACTGGGGCTCAAGGTAAATGAGTTCAGTGTGACAAGGGAGACTAATGCTTAGCAGGGACATGCCTCGATAGTTGTTACAAACGTTGTGGTCATACCCGTTGTTGTAGAGGCTCACAATCTTTGAATCATACATGTCCTGGGGCACAACCTCCTTCATCCAGCAAAGACAGAGAAGTTTGTACAGATTCTGGTTTGCAGGAGTGCTGGTTTCCCATGTCTGATCAGTTCAGATGGTAAAGCATCATTACCATTTGCCCATGGTAAGCGATTCAATAGCTTTGCTAAACTTCTCCACTGTGAGTTTGACATCCAGCCCTGCCTTAGCAGGCAGGCTTCCTGTGGTGTCTAGAGTTTTCTGTGTGTGACAGGTATTCTCTCTGGAGTACAATGTGAGAGAATGTTCCATCCGTATCTCCAACTGTTTATTTCATTTGGTGATGTTCTCTCCTGACTTTGTCTTCAATGGACCCATTATCTTTGTTGTCTTTTTGATCCGTACTTACATGCCCCTAACATTGCCTGTGCTAAAAGACATCTGGATTTTCTGGTAAAGTTGTAATCATTAGCCGTTGGCACACTGCCTGGCAATCTGTTAGGCTTTACTCTGAACAGGTCTGGGTAAATTCAGAGTCTTCTCATTTGGACCTCTCCCATAATTAATGGAAGTGGGCAGCTTGTCTTCAATGTCAGACTCCACCACAGCCATGTTAGCTTCAAACCAACCAGCATTTTCTCTTCTTGCTTTGCATGCGTCTAGAGTGCGATATTGTGGAGGGTATCTTGAATTATGCTTCCGCACGCTATGTGGGAAAGTATGCCAGAGGGAACCAGTTCAAAACGAGTCACAGAAATGATGGTTTTTATCTGCGTTGGCAGCATGGCTGACATTGACATAAAGTTAGCTTTGAGTACACACCAGGGTGTGATCTGTATCACAGACAGCGCTGTGGCAGCTGCGTGTGTTGTGAATGCTGTTCAGAGAGTCATGTCTGGTGATGATCAGATCCAGATGGTGCCAATGCCCTGATCTTGGACATTTTCAGGACATCACATGGTATGTTTTTCTCTGAGAGAAAGTATTAATAACACAAAGCTCAGTATTGAAGCATAGATACTCATCTAACTTAACTGGACTTGTTTAAGCTGAAAAGTGGATGGAGAGAACATGCTCTGATCTATTTGTTTGGGAGGGGGCTGGGGGTGGGGTGATTCTATTGTTGAGAGCAATCAGCTCCTTACAGCACAGCCAACATCTTAGTTGCACGCTTCTTCTGAATGCTACCCACGTCAGATGGACATATAGGGTGGGATTCTTTGGTACGCTTGCCTCAGAACAGAAGAATCCCACCCTAGGTCAATGGACTTTGCATGGTCCACCCCCTGCCTGCTACAATTCCTGTGGCAGGTAGGGACGGGAGAATTTCAGCCATAAATGCTTTTCTTTTAGTGATCCACCCTCGGTGAGCCTGGTCACTTGTAGGAAAGCTCTGCCAATGTCAAATTCCATTCTGATCATAGCTGTCTTGTGCTGCAATTTGTCTGTCAGTCCCATGTCCTGATGTTCCGTCTTGCGAATAGAAGATTTTCCATTTTCTTTCTTGTTTGTAAGTCTGGTGCAATGGATTCTGTCCACCTGTTGAACAGAGAGTCTCAGTTCCAAACACCCATTGAAGTAAATGGATAGTGGAGGGTCAGCACCTTATCGGTCAAGGGCTGCTCAACTTGAGGTGGGTGGTGGCTAATTGGTGGGACCCAATTGTTGTTCCCACCATCAGAGATAGCTTGAAGCATGTTCTCTACATCAATTGAGTTGGGGCTCATCACTCAGAACTGCTGTCTCCCTGTCTTATGTTAATGTTCCACAGTGAAACAGAAGTGTCCTCTCCAAGGCACAAACCTGAGAAAAGATCATTCAAACCCAAATGTCAGGGTACCCCTCCTGATCTCCTGAGTTGAGTCGAATGGAATGCAGAGCAGCATTTGGCATCAGCTTGGTTGCAGGAGTTGCTGGAAAGATAAATATTTCAATGTCAATTTGGGCTCCACTCCAGATTTTTTGTTGGGGTTTACTCCCTTAGCCTACCATTTCACAACAGGTATCAAAAAGACAGTGCAGCAATGAATGGGAGATGAGTTCATCCATGCCAGGGCGTGTCCAATATTTGTGGGTGTGCAAACTGCATATCTTCAGTTCCTCTGAAGGCTCCTCTGTGGTTGTGAGGGACCCATTTTCCAAGTGTCGCTACATAGGAACCTATCTGAGGACTTACCAATGGACAGGTTGTGTACTGTCAGGGAGAGACTTGCACATTTGGCTCGCTTTTTTGCATTGCTGCTAGCCAATGAGTTAGACTGAAAATGAGAAGCAATCTAGCACAGTAAAGTGGAAAGCATGCCAACTCTGCTCACCCACACACTAGATGTAGCACATCAACCTTTGGGACATACACACTTAAGGTATCTGTTTATTTACCTAAAGGATAAGACTGATATCTCTCTATTTTGGTATTTCTGTAGTTTTCAACTTGGCCATACTGTGGACATTGCCAAGTTTAACCAAAATGATTTTGTATCTCACTTTACAGAAACCATATCAATCTCTTCACTTGGAAAACATCAAAAAACACTTTAACTTGCTGACCTGTAAAGCAGAAAAACTCAATAAGAGCAGTGCAGTTCCAAGCAGAATGTTATAAAACAATAACTTATTACTTTTTAAATATTCAAGGTACTTGTAATGTTCTGTGTTTGATGAGTGGATTTACTGGTTGCTGCCAAACAGTCCAATATTTCTTAGATTTAACCAACTAATCTTCAATAACAGTAAATAATATCTGGATAGCTGAGCAAATGTTAGGATTTATTTTTAGCAGTGTAAAATGTCACGATACATATAGCAATTACAGAAGTATAAAGAGAACAATTCTCCAATATTTTACTGTATAATGTAACTGCAAAGGAGGGAAGAGACAAGGAGGACATGAGAGATAGGGAAGTCTCACTAAAACAGTACAAGGAATTATTTCAACCATACTTGAAATCTGTGAACAGTTTTGGTCCCCTTATCTGAGGAAAGATATACACAGTAAGAAGTCTCACAACACCAGGTTAAAGTCCAACAGATTTTTTTGGTAGCAAAAGCCACTAGATTTTGGAGCACTGTTCCTTTGGATGAGCATCCAATTCAAAATATGGCATAATCAGTATGTTGTAAATTGAGTTTGTGTCTTTATATGCCCTGTTTGTGAACAGAACTCCCACTTACCTGACAAAGGAGCAGTGCTCCGAAAGCTAGTGGTTTTTGCTACCAAATAAACCTGTTGGACTTTAACCTGATGTTTTGAGATTTCTTACTGTGTTTACCCCAGTCCAACGCCGGCATCTCCACATCAAAGATATACAACCATTACAGGCAGTCTAATGAAAAGATTCACTAGGTTGATGCTGAATATGGAGGGATTTTCTTATGAGGAGAGGTTGAGTAGGTTGTGACTTTACTCACTGGAGCTTAGAAGAATGAGAGGCGACCTTATTGAGGCATATAGAATTTCCGGTAGGCTTGACAGGGTAGATGCTGAGACGTTGTTCCCCTTTGTGAATGAGTCCAGGACAAGAGAGCATAATCTCAGCATAAGGGGTTGCCTGTTTATATCAGATATAAGGAGGAATTTCTTCTCAGAGGGTAGTTAATCTAAAGGGAATTCTTTACCGTTGAGGGCTGTAAAGGCTGAGTCATTAAGGATGTTTAAGGCTGAGATGCACAGATATTTTATTTAGTGAGAGAATTAAGGGTTTATGGAGATAAAATGGAAAAGTGGATTATCACATCAGATCAGCCATATTATCACTGAATGGCACAACATACTTGATGGGCAGAATGGTCTACTTCTGCTCTTGTCTTATGGGAACTGTTAGCCAACAACTATCTGGGAAAGCTCTTTAATGTGCGGCTCCATCAGCCTTAAAAAAGGAATTGCAGTGAGTCAAGAAGAAAAACTAGGAGAAAATGCAAAATAGTAAAGTCATATCAGTGGGATGTACAGAACTCACTGAATAGTATTAATTTACTGAAACTTTAATGGATAAAAATAAAATACTGCAGATGCTGGAGGTCAGAAATAAAAACAGAAAATGCTGGAAAAACTCAGATATGTGGAGAGAGAAAAAGAGTGAACATTTCAAGTCCAATATGACACTCCTTCAGAGAAGAGGAATCATATCGGACTCAAAACAGCTGTGTTCCTCTCTCCACATTTCAATAGAGGTTTGATCATTGTTTTAGAATTACCTGTCATAAATGTTGCTTGGAAATGGAAGCAGAATCTGAAAGCCAAAAAATGAGATCTCATGCCATGAATTCCAAAATTGGCGTAAAATATGTCCGAATTGAATTGAATTCAATTGTATTATCATACCAGCAAATACTTATTTAAAGCACCAGTGCTAATCTACTAATCAACTTTATTAACTTTGTGGTAATTAATTTGAATGTTAGTTGTGTAGGTAGCCTGCTTCTGATCAATTTACTATCCTACTTTACTCCTTTTGACATATGGAGTTCATTATCTGTAAGCTTGGTTCTCTCATGTCAGCAATTGCCAAAGTAATATAACTGAATGCAATATATTGCATAAAATTTAACATAATTTGCAGTTCTGTTGTAAACAGTAAATA
The DNA here is from genome assembly GCF_965287045.1 of Carcharhinus amblyrhynchos. NCBI lineage: Eukaryota > Metazoa > Chordata > Chondrichthyes > Carcharhiniformes > Carcharhinidae > Carcharhinus > Carcharhinus amblyrhynchos. Next base: position 46,827,450 of record NC_137336.1, read on the forward strand.
AAAGAGAAAAGTTCCAGTATTATTTAAGACAAATTGAAAAAATAGAATAGTGTGAGAAAAGTTTATTAATGATACTAAAACATATTAATCTTCCCAGATATAATGTCAAACAGACAATTGAACACTGTGAAATTATTCTCTTGCATTGCCGATTACTCCCTGTTAAAAAGGTTCTTCACTCTTTTTGGCTTTTTCATAAAATCTACCCGTACATGGTTGTTGGCGAGTAAAGCAATGAAAACCCATTCATACATTCTTTTCTCTGGTCACACTACTCACTGAAGTTGAAAATGGGAGGGTCTGATGAGCAACTGAGGAGAAAAGCGCTGGATTGTGAGATGTGGGAAAATGAGTAGAATACCTGCCTTTAGACAGATCATCACTAGATAATCGTGGATAAGACGGTGTGATCTGTCAATGCGCAGTAACACCTCTGGCATCATCTTAGTGAATCTGTAACCCCAAGGGTCTGGATACAGTGCAGCAAGAAATTCACTGACCTTGCACAGGCAGTCAAGGTCAAAGAATGCATCTTCAAATGCTAGATCCTATCAACCATGGCTTTAACCTTAGTGATTGCTCAAGTCTTTAGAGCAGAGAAGGCTGAGGAGAGATCTGATTGAGGTGTACAAAATTATAACGACACATAGGTAGGGAGAAACTTTTCCCCTTAGTGGAGGGATCAATAACCAGGGGGCACAGATTTAAAGTAAGATGAATGAGTGGGACAAATAAAGAAAAATGGTTTGGGTCTTATTGCCATTGGAGAGACATGGTTACAATGTGACCCAAGTTGAAAAATAATTATTCTACGATATCCAGCTTTCAAAATGACAGGCAGAATGGAAAAGGATGGTCTTAACCTTGCACCTTTTTCCTGTCAAACCTATTTTAACTCCCCATAAATTTGATCTTTCCAATCCCATTATGAGCTTGTGCCTGCATTCCTGTGCAGAGAGCATTGTCTGTGAGTTCCCGAGGGTATTGTAGACCCTTCCCCTTTTCAGGCCCATCTCCATGGCAGTACAAATCATATGTGCCATGTATCCATGTAGAAATGCTGATCAGCTATCTTTGAGAATCTCAACTTGAGACCCAATTATTTTATTGTGAAAGTAACTACAGTTTGAGGCATAACTCTTGGCCACCTGAGATTCTCAATACTTTTCTGGGAATTTGGAGGATAGTCTATCCACTGTTAGCACAAGGCATATGTAATTGTCTCTAAATGCAAACATCTGCACCATCTTTCCAGTAAAACAATCTGGCCCCCTTTAATATCTAACAATCAAAACACCCAATTTTGCTGAGAGGCAAACTTCAGAACATTTTCTTCACTCACTTTAAGTTAAAGACTTCTTCCTAAACCCTAACAATCTTATATACCACGGTGGCATAGTGGTTAGCACTGCTGCCTCGCAGTGCCAGGGACCCTGGTTCGATTCCTAGCTTAGGTCACTGTCTGTGTGGGTTTGTCTCCTTGTGTCTGCGTGGGTTTCCTACACGTGCTCCATTTTCTTCCCACAGTCAAAGATGTGCAGGATAAGTGGATTGGCCATGCTAAATTGCCCCTTAGTGTCAGGGGGACTAGCTGGGTAAATGCATGGGATTATGAGGATAGGGCTCAGGTGGGATTGTGGTCGGTGCAGATTCAATGACTGAATGGCCTCCTTCTGCACTGTATGATTCTATGCTAACTCCATAATTGCAACACAGGAAATAGTTGATGATTCCTTTAAGCAGCAATAGTGATGGATCCTCCCTACTGCTGAATGTATGTTCATTTATATGAGTTTAGGATACATTGGTGCTGTAATGGTGAGTTCTAAATTGGCAACATGGGCATAAGATTAGCATTACATGCCAAATGATTTGCCTGCCCTGCATATATTTACTAGCCATTCACTGAATATGTGCTAACCTTTGCAACAATATGCTGTCTGCTGTGATCCCAAATGTTTGCAAGCATGCAGTGGATACCATTTTGGACACTAAAACAACCCCAGCGTTCCCTAAATAATGGCTGTTGTTTCACAAAAGCAAAGAATTTGGGCTGAATCTTTATAAATTACTGATTAGGGCTCAACTAGAACATTATATTCTATTCTGGGCACCTCACCTTACGAATAATGTCAAGGCTTTGGAAAGGTAACTGTTGAGATTTACTAGATCGAAGCGGGATTGGGGAACTTCACAGCACAGTGGCACAGCGGTTAGCAATGCTGCCTCACAGCTCCAGGGATCTGGGTACTTCTGACCTTGGGTGTGGAATTTGGACATTCTCCCCTTGTCTGTATGGGTTTCCTCCGGGTGCTCTAGTTTCCTCCCACAGTCCAAAGATGTGCAGGTTAAGTGCACTGGCCATGCTAAATTGTCCCGTGGTGTCCAAAGATGTGTACGTTAGGGGATTAGTGGGGTTATGGAGATATGCTCTGTCGGAGAGTAGGTGAAGATCAGATGGGTGAATGGTCTCTTTCTACACTGTAGGGATTCCATGATTCTATGAAACTTATGTCCAAAGACTTGAGAAGCTGGTCTTGTTCTTTTGAGAGCAAGGAAGAAATCGTAGAAATCATAGAAACCCTACAGTACGAAAGAGGCCATTTGGCCCATCGAATCTGCACCAACCACAATCCCACCCAGGCCCTACCCCCATATCCCTACATATTTTACCCACTAATCCCTCTAACCTATGCATCTCAGGACACTAAGGGGCAATTTTATTAGCATGACCTACCAACCTAACCCTCACATCTTTGGACTGTGGGTGGAAACGGGAGTGCCCGGAAGAAACCCACGCAGACATGAGGAGAATGTGCAAATTCCACACGGACAGTGACCCAAGCTGGGAATTGAACCCAGGTCCCTGGAGCTGTGAAGCAGCAGTGCTAACCACTGTGCTACTGTGCCGAAGGTAGAGTGAAGATTTAAAAGGGATATTCAAAATAATGAAGCTATTTGATTAAATAGATAGGGAAAAGCTATTTCCCCTGCAAGAGGGTTTAATACTAAAATGGTACAGATTTTAGAATTTTTGTTGAAAGAACCAAGGCGCGAACAAGCATTTATTTTATGTAGCAAGTAATGATTTGAAAGTGTGATGGAAGCAAATTCAACAGGAACTTTCAAAAGAAAGTGGATATATTCTTGACAAGGACACAAAATTGCAGTGGTTTGTGGAAAGAATAGAGGAGCAGGACTAATTGGACACTTCCTGCAAAGAATCGACACAGGCACGATGGGCTAAATGATCCCCTTTGGTCTTGGATCACTCCATGAACACAAGTCCTGGAACATGCCAGTGACATGTAGCTGCCATCTCCTGGTTGTTAGAATATTGTTCATTAGAACTACTGGAGGATGAATTTTGAGATTGGCCAAGTAAATACATTGTAAATAATCTGAAGATGACCATAACTTATTTGTTCTTCAGAGGAAGACTTCTTGTGATAAGGTGACTTGATATGGCAATGAACAAACTTAAAGATTTATTGAATACAAAGAATAATGTACAATTACAGGTTTAACAGCACAACCATATATGTCAATTCCCAACAATGTTCTGACTCCAACTGTTGACTTCCAGCCCCTAGGGATGTGTGCCTTGCTCCCAATTGGCCAAGGATCGTGTGCCCACTTTCTAATCATTGGTTCCAACCCGATCATGTGGCCCGCAAAGAATTACATCTTAAAGGAACCATGCTTTCACATTTCTGTAAAAACATTTACTCAGCAGGTGTATGGTATATTGGGGTTAGGGATGCAGACTGCCCCTTTAAGAGTATGGGTCAGGTGACCCCTGTGCTATTAGTTCCACCCTATATGGGACTCTATTAGGCAGTCTTAGACCTGATTGTGGAACAGTGCATACCTTAATGAACAGCTCCCAGTATTGAAGTATTTAAGCCTACCTTGTGACTAAATATGCCCCTTAGTCAACAGGGGCATGAATAACATTGTAAGAGGTAGCTTTACCAGTTCAAATTATCTGTAAGGACACATTATCAGAGAACATGGTGGCTCAATGGTTAGCCTCACAGCTCCAGGGACCGGGTTTGATTCCCGGCTTGGGTCACTGGCTGTGTGGAGTTTGCACATTCTCCCCATGTCTGTGTAGGTTTCCTCTGAGTGCTCTAGTTTCCTCCCATAGTCCAAAGATGTGTGGACTAGGTGCATTTGCCATGCTAAATTGCCCCTTAGTGTCTTGGGATGTGTAGGTTAGAGGTGTTAGCAGGGTAAATATGTGAGGTCTACGTGGGATTGTTGTCAGTGCAGATTTGATGGGCCGAATGGCCTCTTTCTGCACTGTTGGATTTCTATGATCTATGATTAGAAACTAAATTGTGGCTACACCAATTTTTCAGTAAGAACTCAGAAACTAATAAATTTGTGAGTAGTGGGAGATTGAGAAAGGTGAAAGGAAAACCAGTCAGATACCATTTGTGGAATTAGTCAGAATCAAAGGTTTAGGTGAAATAGATAACACGATTGTAAAGACACATATCAACCCAACAATTCACAAATGGATGCCTGCATCCCAGAGATTCACTCAACCCTCCACACACTAGTGTTGGAGGGAATTTAAAGGATAAGCGGATATTTGGTATGAAGTGGAAGATCATCCATCATCTTATTAAATGGTAGAACAGGCTCAAATGGCCAAATTGTCTATTCCAGCTTTTAATTCTTATGAGGAAGTCATGTCAGTTCTCAACATTGTTAGTCCCAGAGTTAGACTTTTAGTGTCTGACTATTTAAAGCTGTATGTCCTCTAACTCTTCAAGTAATCTCACCATATTTATTACCTAAGGCTCCAATCACTCTATTGGTAATACTCAACATCCAGGAGTACTGATTAGTGATGATATGCTGAACTGTCTCTGTAACCTTTGCTACTGAAGTTGTTGGACAAATCTGTTAGATAAACTTTCTCTAAATGCAGAGTTCATAATGGTAGAACCATTTATTGAATTCTTAGCATGGTCACAATGGTGATGTGGCCTTTCAATTTCTCCCTCAGTCAATCAGTTCAGATTGTCTTTGTTCATCTATTCACCTCCTTACCAATGTGACATATCATATAGAAACCTGAACCACTCAGATCCATAAAAATACTAAACACAAAGCATTACCTGCACTCCAAACATTTACTTCACAGAATTACAACATCTCACTGCCAGATTAACCTTTTCCAAGAGTGCTTTCTCTTTCTAACAATGGATGTCTTTTCTGCTCTGTCAATTAGCCTGGTGCTTTGAATTATCTACTTGAGACTAAGAAACCTGAGCTTTGCTTTCCTGACAAATAAACCTGAAAGAACTACATAAATTCTTAATGCCCTTCAATAATTCCTCGTAACACAATTTTTGGGGGTTTTATTTTCTAGTGTAAGTATGAGATTAATGATGCCTGACTAGGCTCCCTAAATTGTCTTGTATTTAATAGTTTGAATCAAATTGAATTTAATGTGATAACCTTCAATCAGGTTACTCTCAAACTGCTAAGTGAATGAAGTAACGTTTCTTGTCAAACCATTAAGGAAAATGTCAGATCACAAGACGTGCTAAACAATATTTAATAGTTGCAAATCACAATTTAAAGTTAAATTTGATACACAAGCACCCAACTGATGTGCACAAATGTGATCAGAGTAACTTAGCAGCTAAATATCAAATCATTGATAGTGCAACGAGTGTGAGCTTTGGAATTCCTTGCCACAGAGAGCTGTGGGGGCAGAGTCCTGATGTATATTTAAGGCCCAGATGTTGCTCAGTAAGGAAATCAAGGGCTACAGGGAAAGGGCAGCAAAATGGATGTGAGAAATGTTGATCAGCCATGATTCTATTGAATGATGGGGAAGGCTTGAGGGGCTGAATGTCCTATTCCTGTTAATATTTCTTACGGTCTTATGGACTTCTGTGGTATATTACATGTGGCCAAAGTTCCCAGAGTTAGATTAAGAAATGCTGTCCTCAAGTAGATGGGTGACAATTGATGTGAATACTAGAAACATTGAATACTGCTACATTAAGGACTATTGAATACATGCTAGTATTTTTTTGTTTCAGCTTATTTATTTTCAATATTTAGTTTCCTGAAATAAATTGTGCGGATGAGCCGGGAGGGGGACACCTGGTTACTTGTTGCTTCACTCCTTTGAATTTCAGTTAATATGATGGTGCATCACTGTATTCTGTCAAATGTTCCTTACCATTTCATATACAGGAAGCGGAATAAATAGGTTGGGAATATCTGACCCTGAAGAGCCCGCACAATAGCTTGGTGTGGGAAGAAGTGCTGGCGGTCTTACCCTTTCAAAAGCAAAGAGAAGCAAGACAAGTCAGCCATCAGCTGGATATCAAATAGAATGTTAAGTGTTACCATAAATTGCTAAAGATTCTTTAGCCTCATTAACACTTTGTCTTTCTCAGTTGGATGCCAGCAGAAGCTGCATTGTATACGTCTCAGTCTAAGTTATCCTAATGCAGTGGGGCGGCTGGTCACTAGCATTGAACATTCTGGGAGCAGCTTGTGCTGTATGTATTAAACTGTACACAATGTCAGACACTTCACACTGGAATTCAGGATCTGTGCACATGAAATGAGGTTCTGTGTTTCTCTGATTGCCAGCAAATCAATCCTGTCCTTGAATTCATCGAAACCATCGAATATAAGCAGCAATTCCTCTGGGTTTTCCCAGAACTCTCGTAGGACTTTCCCAAAGGAAGGAATGAGAAACAGTGTCAGATTCTTTAGGTTTGTTCTACACTTAACAGCATTCAAATCCCAGAATTAAAAACTGAAAACAAATTAAAAGTTTGGATATATTTTCCCAGTGGCCCAGTCATAAACAATCTTTTGTACCATAGCTGTTTTTGCAATTCCCGGGACTCCACTCACTGCTGCTGAACTCCTAGATTTGGATTTTCTCCAGGAAAAACTGCTCTGGAACGATTGATCAGTTTGGAATTTAGTTGATAAAGAGTTCTAATGGAGGGAAGAGCATCCATAGTTAATGGAGAGTGCAAAAACAAGCTCAGAACTGCAGTGACACTGGCCCTCTTTGAATTATGGCATTCAAAAGGCAGAAGGCAGATTACAGGAAGGGCAAAAATTTCAGTGAACTTCAAGTTGATTGTTGTGGGGCTGGGAGGGAGGGTGGTGCACTGGGTGTGCGTTGGAATAATTATCTTATTATTGCAAAACTTGTGGAAATGATCTCTCTCCTATTTTCCTGTCACAAAAATGGACTTAGTCCGTTTATGCCAAAATTAGTATACCCTTCCCTACACCTCCGGTACTTTAGCAAGTATCCTGACTTGGAGGCTCAGTAAATGGCAGCAGCAATTTGCTGACCTGGATTTAACCCATGGGCAGATCTTTTGACATTGCCGTAGGACAGATGAATTTGGAAGAGATATCCCTGTGATGTCTGATAGGGAAGGGGCCACACCAAATTCAGCTGCACTGCTTCTGAAATTTACACATAATTGGGTACATCAAATTTTCCAGAAGCAATGGTGACAAATGAGCCTGTCAAAGGGAAATATTTCTTTTGGCTGAAAGATTGAATTGAAACAGATCAAATGTTTAAATCTAGCCAATTCAGTTTTGTTACCTTATAATCAGGAGCAAGGTCAGGTGGAATGTTAATAATATTTTGATCTGGGAAGTCTAAACAGTAGTTTAAAGAATTACTTGTCATTAAAGTGAGGTTCTGCATGTAATAAGTTAGGACTTAAAACTGTTTTGTACCCAGACATGCATGTGGTAAAAGTGGCTATACTACATTAGCACTAATGAAAAGTGTTCTTGTGTTACTTACAACTTATCTTTCTGCAATATTATGGGAAAAGATGAAATTCTTTTCACTATGTTGTACTCAAAGAGGGAACCTATGAACAGATATTGTTCCTATTTTTCTTTTACAATATAAAAGAACAAAGAACAAAGAAAATTACAGCACATGAACAGTCCCTTTGGCCCGCCAAGCCTGCACCAATGTATGTTGCTGTTCCTGATTATGGATCTATAGGCTAGAAGTTTGTATGTGTTGTAACCTCTGGTGGCAGCCATCCATGTTCTTGAAGGTTGAGACCTTGAATAACACTGAAGTCACTCTTCTTTATATTGTACACCTGACATTTAATGTCACATCAATGTGGATAAAAAACATAAAATCTATTTAACTTCATGTATATATAATTTATGTGCTCTATATGTGTGAACAGCATTAACACCAAAATACAGAAAAAGTTCCATTGTCCAGGAAGAATCTTATTATGAGTACTTCTAAGTTAGTTACAAAATTGGTCAGATGGAGAAGCAAGATCACTTTATCTAAACATCTCTGAAACCATGAACTTAGAAAAGCATAAACTAAAAGAACAGCATTTTAAATTTTTAGTGAAGAGCAAATTAATATTGGGAAACATGTGATTTTACGCAAACATACTGGGCCATAACTTCTGACCAGTGTTGGAAAGAGAGACCCTGCGGATATTAGAAAAAATAAATCCATACTTACCCACCCTTGTCAGTTTATTGACGCTACTGTTGGCCGGAGCTGTTTCTTCGCAGGTTCTACTGCTGTCTAGTAGTGGGTGATGAAAGCAGGGCAACCCCACGCCCACCCCCCTCTATTTTACTGCACTGGCTGCCATAAACTAGGTGCGTTTAAAGGTCCCAGTGAAGTTGACAGGCCAAGGAGAAGATAAGCGTCGAAGGTAAGATTTTGGTAGAGGGAGTCCAAGGTCTGGGAGAGTGGGAGGACCAGGGGTTAGGATGGGTGCAGGACAGTGAGGGGAATTGGGGGGGTGTTGAGGTTGTCGGGTCATAGGTTTGCATTTGTGGGGGTAAGCAGGGCTGGGGGGGCTGATGTTGGTGGGGGAGTAGAAAGTTGGGGGATGAGGATGGTTATGGTCTGAGTGTGAGGGGACCAGAAGCTGGGGTGTATGGGGAGGGTTGGAGTTCATCTGGGGGAGGAAGGGTGTGAGGGGCTGGTTTGGGTGGGGGAAGTTGGGGCTCAGGAATGAGATGAGAATCAGAGCTTGGGGAGGGGTGGGGTTCGAAGCTCAGTGGGGTGATGAATAGGGATTTGAACATGGGGAGGGTTCAGGTCAAGCCCTTGGGTAGGGTAGTGAGGATTGGGTAGCTTGGATCAAATTGGATGATGGTAGTGACCGGAGGTCAATCACATCTGCTCAGGTGCGGTACGGACCGGTGGAGGAATATCATGGGGATGTTAGACAGGTGTATGGGGGCAGTTCTGTAAGGTTGGACAGGAGTGTGGGGGCATTCTATGGGTGTTGGGCTGAGTGTTTACAATAATTGGCCAGCAGTTAAGAGATGTTGTAACTCTAACTTTTTCTGGGTAACTGTGTTTGCGACATTAATATCAATTTCAGATTGCTACTAATGCAGGGCAATTTTCCAGAGGAAGCTAGCACTTCTGGGCAATTATCATACAAACCATACCTGGGAACTTCCAAGTGCGATTCCCACCGGGTTGGAGATCTCGGAGGTTCCTAAATTCATCCTGCCCTGGATCGGTTTCCCAGAGGTGAGATTTGGAATGGGTGGGGGTATGTGTGGGAGGATTGCGGGATAACAAGGATCCCACCCACAAGCAACAGTTAAGAACATAAGAACATAAGAACATAAGAAATAGGAGCAGGAGTAGGCCATCCAGCCCTTCGAGCCTGCCCCGCCATTCAATAAGATCATGGCTGATCTGTCGCTGCTCAGTTCCACTTTCCCGCCCTCTCCCCATAACCCTTAATCCCCTCTCCTATCAAAAACCCATCAACCCGCGTCTTAAAAATATTTAGCGAGGCAGCCTCCACCACTTCAACGGGCAGAGAATTCCAGAGATTCACCACCCTTTGAGTGAAGAAGTTCCTCCTCAACTCCGTTCTAAACCGCCCCCCTTTTATCTTGAGGCTGTGCCCCCTAGTCCTACTGTCTTTTTTGAGCGGGAAGAGTCTTTCCACCTCTATCCTATCCATCCCATTCATCATCTTATACGTCTCAATGAGATCTCCCCTCATTCTTCTAAACTCTAACGAGTACAAGCCCAGTTTATTCAGCCTCTCCTCATAGCTCAACCTCCTCAACTCCGGTATCAGCCTAGTAAACCTCCTCTGCACTCCCTCCAAGGCCAAAATATCTTTGCGCAGGTGCGGCGCCCAAAACTGCACACAGTACTCCAGTTGCGGCCTCACCAATGCCCTATACAGCTGCAGCAAGACCTCCCTACTTTTACATTCAATCCCCCTCGCTATGAAGGTCAGTATCCCATTCGCCTTCCTGACCACCTGCTGCACCTGCAAGCTGGGTTTTTGCGACTCATGCACAAGGACCCCGAGGTCCCTCTGCACCGTCGCCTGCTGCAGTTTTTCGCCCCGTAAGTAATAGTCCTTCCTACCATTCTTCCTACCAAAGTGGACCACCTCACACTTGCCAACATTAAATTCCATCTGCCATTTCCTGGCCCATTCGCCCAGCCTATCTAGATCCTTCTGCAGACTCTCCACACCCTCCGCACAATTTGCCGTTCCACCAATCTTGGTGTCATCAGCAAATTTCGACACCCTACACTCGGTTCCCTCCTCCAGATCATCTATATAAATGGTAAATAGCTGAGGCCCCAGCACCGACCCCTGGGGCACTCCACTAGTCACCATCCGCCAATCCGAATAGCACCCGTTGACCCCCACTCTCTGCCTCCTATTTGACAACCAATCCTCTATCCACGCTAACACCCTACCCCCAACTCCATGTCCCTCGACCTTCTGCAATAACCTCTTGTGAGGCACTTTGTCAAACGCCTTCTGAAAATCTAGAAAGACCACATCCACCGGCTCTCCTCTATCCACCGCCCTAGACACATCCTCATAGAACTCCAGTAAATTTGTCAGACACGACTTCCCTTTAATGAAACCGTGCTGCGTCTGCTCTATCAAGCAATTCCCTTCAAGATGCCTCGCAATTTCCTCCTTAATGACAGATTCTAACATTTTACATACCACAGACGTTAAACTAACCGGCCTATAATTCCCCGCCTTTTGCCTGGCACCCTTCTTAAACAACGGCGTAACATTAGCCGTTTTCCAATCATCCGGCACTTCCCCGGAATCCAGCGACGTTTGGAAAATAACCACCAAGGCATCCACTATCACTTCCGCCATTTCTTTCAGAACCCTCGGATGCATTCCATCCGGTCCTGGGGACTTGTTCACAATCAGCCCCTCCAGTCTGTCGAGCACCGCCTTTCTAGTAACAGTAATGTCATTAAGACCCTCCAGTCCTACCACCTTTCCATCGCTAACACCCGGCAAATTATTCACGTCCTCCTCCGTGAAGACAGAAACAAAAAAGTTATTCAATACCTTAGCCATATCCCCATCCCCGACCACTAGGTCCCCTTTCTCATCCTCTAAAGGACCAACATTCACCCTAGCCAGCCTCTTCCTTTTTATATATTTATAAAAACTCTTGCTATCTTTTTTTATATTAAGCGCTAGCCCAGCTTCATAGTTTCTCCTACCCTTCTTTATCAACTTCTTTGTCAATCTTTGTTGACATTTAAACCTCTCCCAATCCTCTTCTCGTCCACTACTCTTAGCTACTCTAAATTCCTCCGCTTTTAGTTTAACACTTTCCTTCACCTCCTTCGTTATCCACGGCTTATTACATCTCCTCCTACTATCCTTTTTGACCATCGGAATAAATTTCCGCTGAGCACCAAGAAAGATCTCCTTAAAGATCCTCCACTGCTCCTCAACAGACCCTCCCTCCAACGCGCTCCCCCAGTCCACATTCGCCAATTCTTCTCTCATCCTACCGTACTCCCCTCTATTCAAACAAAGGACGCATGTCCGGGAACCCACTTTCTCCTCCTCCAACAGTTAGCCAATTAAATGAATTAAAGGCCTAGGTCTATATTCCTGTTGGCCTCCAGATGTTCATAGGCAGTGGAGGAACAGGACTACTGCCTGGAGATGGCTTTTTGGTGGTATTTTGGGGGGGGGAGGGAGAGGGGAGGAGGACTCCAGGCAGGCATGGAGGGCCTCACTACCTGCCAGATGTCAGAGGCAGTCCCAGCGTCAACCAGCACTGTGAAGAGGTTTTACATCCCTTGACACCCAAACCCGCCGTAATGGTGGCCAAGCTACTAGATCTGTTTTCTAATTTTCGATTTCAAAAAGCTGGAAGAAGCATGCCTTCACCTTCCTTCACTTACTGGCCATGTCAGCTGCGACTGTCAGGTTGGAGCCCATCCTCTGGCCACTAATTGCCAATTCGGAAGAAATCACCCATCTGGGACTTTTCTCTACAGAGTGCAGGTCTGCTACCTCCATCTGATGGCAGGATCTGGAAGGTTGCAGGGAAAGTCCTGCCCCAAGTTTACTAATCTGATTACAATACCATTTCATAGTCTTCTGAGAATTTTAAGTCTTAATCTTCTTTCTGAGTGTCTCATCATATCTTTGTGCTCTCAGAGTTTGTTACTCTGCCCGATTTTTCTCACACAGTAATGTTCTGTAAAAATTCAGGTTCACAGCTGCATGGGGGATTCCAAATATAGTCTTTCGAGTAAGTTACTTAAGATAGAAATAAACTAGTATAATCTTCAACATGCTTTTGTGATACATTCCAGCAGTTGATAAAATTTGTTTATAATCTTCAAGTTGAATGAATGTGGTTTGTGAATGTTTAATTATCCAACAGTATCCCTTTGAAAGTGATTGATTGTGACATTATCTTGCTGCTGCTCATTTTATCATGACTTTTTGAACGATAAAAAGCCTGAAAAGTCAAAAGCAAATATTACAATTTCTTTGATGTTCATGGAAGCAGTACAATCTCCAACTAGTTCTTGAAAACAAGAACTGGAACATTCCCAAATTACAGGCATTCCCTGAATGTCCAACACTAAAAGCCAATCCTTTTCCATTAACAGAATTGGCCATTTTGCTTAGAGTTAGACCTGTGTAAGGCCCTGTTCACCATACCATTGCTCCAGACATTCAAGCAATTTGCCACTCATTCCATTCTATTATCTGATCCCTTTTATCTGAATTGCAGCCAATTCACCCTCGGAGTACCTGACTACTGGGACTGAGTTTCAGCATTACTTGCATTAAAGGCAAAAAGCTAGAAATTCAGCTCTATAGGGCATCTTGAAGCTGGTGACTGTATTTGCATGTTCAAAGTTGAAAGGATTAATGTGTAGGGCTGGAGAAACAGTATCACCCATGTGATGATGCGAGAGAGAGAGAGACACACACATGGGCAAGAGTCGAGAAGAGGAATGGTCATGGCTTAGACTGACCAACACCTGTAGTCTCGTATATCTATCTGTACATAAGCTATGCTCATCTAATAAACCAGTTATTGTTCAACATATCTGTGCTTCTTCAACCATTCCATAGCCACTCCCAACCAACATACAACCTGGTGGTAGTTCTGAAGGATCCCCATAGCTCCAAAAAACAACTTTAACTATAAGTTAGAAAGTTTGACCTGAAAAAAAGGCACCAAAACTAAGACTTCGAGAAGGTAGCTGAACATCTTAAAAAGAGCTCCATTGAAGGGGTTGAAGATAAGAGACAGTGGTAAAATTAACTGTCCCGGTTACAAGACATAAGAACATAAGAACCAGGAGCAGGAGTAGGTCATCTGGTCCCTCGAGCCTGCTCAGCCATTCAACAAGATCTATTTGTGGACTCAGCTCCGCTTACCCACTCACTCAAAATAACCCTCAATTCCTTTACTGTTCAAAAATTTATCTATCCTTGCCTTAAAAACATTCAATGCGGTAGCCTCTACTGGTTCACTGGGCAGGGAATTCCACAGATTCACAACCCTTTGTGTGAAGAAGTTCCTCCTCAACTCAGTCCTAAATCTGCTTCGTCTTATTTTGAGGCCATGCCCCATAGTTCTAGTTTCACCCGCCAGTGGAAACAACTTCCCTGCTTCTATTTTATCTATTCCCTTCATAATCATGTATGTTTCTACAAGATCTCCCCTCATTCTTCGGAATTCCAATGAGTATAGCCCCAGTCTACTCAGTCTTTCCTCATAAGCCAACCTTCTCAACTCCTGAATCAGCCTAGTGAATCTCCTCTGCACCACCTCCAGTGCCAATATATCCTTTCTCAAATAATGGCTACAACATAAGAACATAACATAAGAACATAAGAAATAGGAGCAGGAGTAGGCCATCTAGCCCTTCGAGCCTGCCCCACCATTCAATAAGATCATGGCTGATCTGTTGTGGCTCAGTTCCACTTTCCCGCCCTCTCCCCATAACCCTTAATCCCCTCTCTTATCAAGAACCCATCAACCCGCTTCTTAAAAATATTTAGCGAGGCAGCCTCCACCACTTCAACGGGCAGAGAATTCCAGAGATTCACCACCCTTTGAGTGAAGAAGTTCCTCCTCAACTCCGTTCTAAACCGCCTCCCCTTTATCTTGAGGCTGTGCCCCCTAGTCCTACTGTCTTTTTTGAGCGGGAAGAGTCTCTCCACCTCTATCCTATCCATCCCATTCATCATCTTATACGTCTCAATGAGATCTCCCCTCATTCTTCTAAACTCTAACGAGTACAAGCCTAGTTTATTCAGCCTCTCCTCATAGCTCAATCCCCTCAACTCTGGTATCAGCCTAGTAAACCTCCTCTGCACTCCCTCCAGGGCCAAAATATCCTTGCGCAGGTGCGGCGCCCAAAACTGCACGCAGTACTCCAGCTGCGGCCTCACCAATGCCCTATACAGCTGCAGCAAGACCTCCCTACTTTTATATTCAATCCCCCTCGCTATGAAGGCCAGCATCCCATTCGTGGCCCATGAAAAACCTCGATCCAGAAGCAGAGTCAAAGAACCTAGCAACAATCAAGGAAGCATGGTCAAACCTTGATAAAGGCTTAACATTTTCAAACTAAAGGCACAGAATAAGCAGGCAGCACTGGGTTGTGGGGGGTGGGGGGTCAATTTTTGCAAATGCAGGTTTTGATGCATTCCTGCAGCCCGAGTCCAAGGGTAGTGACTGTAAAGCAGAAACTGAGAATGAGACGTTTGCTGAAACACGATTCCCCCACGGGAGGAAAGCAGTGAACATTGCTTAATGGTAACTTCGAGTTATTAGTATCAAAATTCGGTGAAGTTTAGGAAATGATCAGTGACTGCAGTGGTTATCAGTGAAAGCCTGATCAGTATGGGAAATCTCCAATGGAAGCTTTAAAATTCAAGGCAAACTTCAGAAGAGCTTAAAACAGCCATGGATTCCAAGTTCACCTTGTCAGATTGATTTGAGACAGATCAGACACAGAATTGGATACTGTGGAGGAATAGATTTTTTTTAAGATTCACAATTGAATCCAGACTGAATAATAAATCAGAGGCTGAACAGATCAGTGCATCATTGTACTCTGTCGGAGCAATTGCTGATAATTTCTTAGCAAGGCAAGACATTAATAAAACATCACACAATTTGAATGAAATCTTAAAAGCCTTCGATAATTATTTTAATTTACAGAGTAACAAGATATTAGAAACAGCCAAGTTGAATAAAAGAGCTCAGAACCAGTGGATACCATTATCAACTACATGCACTGATTGTCTAAAAGTTGCAAACATGGTAGTTTTTGAGCTGATATAAGGCTGCATCATATTCTGGGTTACTGATGACACCCTATTTGACATTGCAATCTAACTTTGAAGACAACTTTGGAGAAAGCAATACAGTTGGTGTGACAATCAGAGACAAAATAGAGCCAAAGTAAAAGGGGAAGATGAACCGTAGTTCATAAAGCATCCAATGACAATGCAATTTATTAAACATAAGAATGTCAAAGACACTCCAGGGAAAAAGACCTCTTATGAAGCAAAACCTCCGGATGTTGTTAAACCATGCCAGCACTGTGGCGCCCAAAAGCCTCACAGGTGCTAACAGTTTCCTGCAAACGCTGCAGAATGCTTCCTTTGTAAACAATTTGGAATTTTGAAAAGATGTAGAAAACTAAAATATACAGGTGACTAAGAAAGCTTTCACACACAAGACCATCAATGAAATTGAGGAATTTCAACAAGAAGAGGAACAACAATCTTTTAGGTAAGAATCCAGACATTCCACTTATGACCAATGCACTTTGCTTTTGAGAAAGTGTACGTCCTGAGCAAGCTGAAAATAACTGCAGACACATTGTCCAGGGCCACTGTCGTCAACCTCCAACATAAATTATTAATCTGGTCAATGAGGTGGAGTCCTACTTCCAGTGAGTAGCAACACATTTGCCAGTGAGCTCCAAATAACTAGAACAAATAAGCCAGGAGCAGACGCAGATGAGAACTCTATCTGTATTCATCAATGCTGCATGCAAGTTTGGCAACAACAGCATTCCAGCAGAACTGTAACAGAAATACTCTCCAAACAATGGAAACACTTTACCATAATTGATGGCCTGCTGGTATACAATGAGTGATTGATAATTCCTGTCTCATTCTGACCAGAGATTCTGGAAAGAACCATTAGGGCCACACGGGCGTCACAAATGCAGAGCACTAGCCCAACCTGATGAGTGATGTCCGGCAGCGTCAAGATCGATGGAAGAAATGATTTCACTATGCCAGTTTATGTGGTACACAAAATAGTCTAGAGGGAAGCCCTTATTCACACTCAGTTATCTACCAGACCATGTGTTTGGAAAAAAAGGTAGTTTTAATGGGTTTTAATTTGTATTGATAAATATTAAAAGTACAATATAGTTTTAGGTGGGTTTAATTTAATGTTTCTGTGCCTGGAAGGGTAAAACTTATAGTTAGATTCATGTTGGACAAAGGTATTTGTATGCATAGGGGTCAATTCAGTTCCAGCTGTGTTTGGATTGTGCTTAGAGAGTGCTACAGTGTGAAGAATAAATAAACTAACAGTTGTTGCTTAACAACTAGGGGCCTTGTAAGGAAAAAAAACTTCTAAGTTTTAGTTTTAGTTGGATATACAGTTGAAGAAGTTTACGGTTGAAGAAGGACACCAAGAAGTGAACATTTCTCAACTCTACCAGAAGAAAGACTGAACAGGTTGGGAGCTGCAAAGAGGCAGGTTTCCCAAGGAATAAGTTACAATCCAGATAACCAGGGAATTGGGACAGAAAGAATGCCTTAAGAAGGCTGAAGTCAAGAGAACAGAGGCCAAAGAGTTGTTCAGGAGAATTCAAGGAAGAGTAAACAAAATGTTCTGAGTTAAAGGGAAAATTGTAGTAAGCAGATTTAAAGTGAGAAAGCAGACTTCAGAGAGAAATCAAAGTTATGATAACAATTTAATAGAGCTTGGGAATTGAAAATTAAAACAATTGTGCTCAGTTTGTACAGCAGTCAAGGCAAAAAAATTCTGAAGGGGTTGCTGTAAAACTTGGATACTGGATTTGCTGTTAAAAGTGGAGTGAAAACTTTGTTTAAAAGAGTAATTTGGAAAACATGGATTGAATTTCAAAATGCAAATCACTCATGGAAAACATCATTGTGAAAGATTTTAAAGTGCATTTTTGGGACTGGAATTCGTAAACTTTGATGTGGCGATCATCTGGGGGATTCTGCGGAGAAATCCACAGGTACTCAGTGTGGAATTTTCCCATCCTGTCCGTCATGGGAATTGTAGTGGGTGGGGGGTGGAGTATGTAAAGGTCCATTGACCAAGGACAGAACTTTCTGGTTTTGGGGCAAATGCAGCAGAAAGTCCTATTCTAACTTGGGTTCAGTGCAGAGTGCATTCATTTGACCATGGATAAACTGGGTGTTTAAAGGGACATTGTGTGACTGAGACCATTGTAGCTTAAGCTATAACCCATGTTAATGTTAAAATCTGTGCGTATTTGTTAAATTAAATGGGAGTAAAGGAGTATTGTATTAAAATCCAACTTTTTCATGTTTAAAAAATGTTTTTTCTTGTTGTTAAAACTAATTAACAAGGCAGGGAAAGTGTCCAAAGTGATCTTTCCTCAAAGAGAACTTTCCATTATACATTTGGGGGAATCAGACATGGCGAGTCAAACTGATAATGCACCAGATACTGCAACTCTTAGCAAAACTCAACTCTGTTAAAGGGAGATTGCTGATCTTGCAAGTCTGACAAGAATATGATCAGGGAGAGTTGTGAAACCTCCAGACCGCGTAAACCTATGAAGTCAGAGATTTGGGCGGTGGGGGTGGGGGAGATGAAATAGTATGTCAATATAAATGTAAAATACATATGAACAAAGACTTGCGGGAGCTGTAATACTTGGGTGTTCAAGGTTGAAAGGATTAATATGTGGGACTGGAGAAACAGTATCCTTGGTGACCAGTCCACATAATGGCTGCAATAGGTACAGGACTGTAGTAGGTGTGTCTCTGGGTCTGCAATATGACAGGGAAATGGATCAGACACTATGGAGCGGGGGATCACTGCATGGAAAGAGGAGGAGCAGGAATGGGCATCTCAGATGCCTTCATTGCCGACTGGTTGCTCATGAACACCCTCTCAGGCTCTGGTTTGTTTAAGATGCCACTCATTTAGCAGCTTAGCTCCACCATGTCCCATCTCCCCATCCATCTGTGGTGTCTGATCACAGCATTCATTTGGCCAAAATCTTGCAATAAAAGCCACCAACAAGAAACTTTACATAACATCTTCATCAAATAACTCATGGAATTATGCAATCAAAATTGAACTATACAAATAAAAATTAACCTGGACTGTGTATCGGTGATTCATACATTGGAGGATTGTTAGGTTGAGTGGAATATTTGAATACTCATTGTGTGTCCTGAGTGCTCGGTACTGCAGATGGGTGAGCAATGGGCGTGTGATGCATTGTGCAATGTGACAGTCGATGAAGCAATGAGTAGGGGATATCGTTTGAAGAGTCATTTACTGATCTTGATCACCTGTGTGAGGATATTGAATTTCTGCTGGGAGCTTGGGGCTAGACTCCAGATATCCACCTCCCTGACTATTTACTCCCATTCCCTTTGGAGGGCATTCCTTGAGGAAACATTGCCACTCCAGCACTAAGGCTTCCATTTTCCATCCTGAGCTCCCTCTCTCTCATGGTGGTCCATTTGTACAGCTTCTACTTGCAGCCAATGTCAGACAGTCAGCAGCAACTTCCTCCCAGTGACCGTAGCTCTTCTTAAAGAAAGGCAGATTGCTTTTAAGAGGAGCAGGCCAGCTTCTGTCAGTATGAGCTGCTGACTGCTCACACAGCCAACAAAGTCCTGTTCGGCCAAACCTGCAATCATTTAAATGCGGAAGCAGCATTAAGTTTTGGGGTGCCTGCCTCAATGAGAAAAGGTGTGAGTGAACCATGAATTGTGACACACATGCTTGAAAATTGTTCTTGATCAGAGTAAAAGTTGGTAAAGTTGATTTATTAGTGTCATCAGTAGGTTTACATTAACAATGTAATGAAGTTACTATGAAAATCCCCTAGTCGCCACAATCTGGCACCTGTTCGGGTACACAGAGGGAGAATTTAGCGTGGCCAATGCACCTAACCAGCATGTCTTTCAGAGGGGGGGAGCAAACTGTATCACCCAGAGGAAATCCACACAGACAGGGGGAGAGAATGCAGACTCCGCACAGGCAGTGACCCAAGTCAGGGATCGAACCCAGGTCCCTGGCACTATTGAGGTAACAAAGCTAATCACTGTACCACAGTATCAAAGAAAGAAATAGGGTGTGTGCCCACCAACCTCCCAACTGCTTTTTACCTGCTTTCTAAACTAGGAGAGGCAAAGATAGGGTAGATAGTCAGAGGCTTTTTCCCAGGGTGGAAGGGTGGACTACAAGAGGGCACAGGTTTAAGGTGAGTGGTGGTAAGTTTAGGAGAGATGTGCGGGGAAAGTTTTTCACATAGAAGGTAGTGGGTGCCTGGAATGCACTGCCAGCGGAGGTGATGGAGGCAGGCATGTTAGCAATGTTCAACATGTATCTTGATAAACACATGAACAGGAGGCGATAGAAACTATGTATTGGCGCAGCCTTGGTGGCTATAAGGGCATCCTCCCACCAGTGGTGTGATGTCACACCAGTGTGAATCACAATTGTTTTTCAAAAGTGAGAGCACTTGTAATGATCATGCCAGGGGTGCAGAGGTGCCTGTAGACCACAGGGGTTGAGGGGCAAGGATGGCCATTGCCCCAGGCACCCTGGCAGTGTCATGTGGCATAATCCACTGTGGTAGAGGACAGGACACTGAAAGGGGGCAGTGTCAAATGGGCACATGAAGGGGCAGTACCGACGGGGCTCTGGTACGAGGATCATCCTCCTCCAGAGGGGGCAGGGTTCCTCCAATGTGTGGTGCAGGGCAGAGGTGGGGTGGGAGAGTGGGGGCACGAGAGGTGAGAGCCCTGATGTCTGTGAGTGCCATAGATACGCACCTGTTCCTCTGCTGTATTGTTCTTTGTACCCTGAAAGGGTTACAGTCATTTCACTTTGGCAATTTATGCAGTCTGTTTAAATTATTTTGATGAGCTTAAAATATACATTGTGTAACTTAACAGCTGAACTATGGCCTTATTATTCAAAGAGCTATGGAAGAAGTGGGGGAAAAAAATTAGTATCTTTTGCTACTGTCCTTTGAATGTCCAGTGGTGTCGCTAGAGAGTTGAAAATAACTGAATGTAGAGAAAAGGACAAGAAATTAAAAAACAGAAAATCTGTAAATGAGAATTGGTTATGGAACAGCCGCTGTGACACAATAGAAATCCTGGCATGAGGGGAATAATCTTGCTTGCAAGATTATTCCAATTAGGAGATAGGAAACAGTTAAAAAGAAATCAAGGAACATCAAACAATGTGAATAAGGATTATTTTCCTACCAGAGAGACAACTAACAATCCTGTTGAGAAAATGAAGGTTAACTTTTTAAATTGGGGGTGCAATTTTCCCAAAATGTTGGATCAGGTAAGAAAAGTGTGAAACTCATCATTTCACAGCCGTCTTTCCTCACCTGATTTAACAGCACCCTATGTAATTTCAGAATGCTGGCAAGGATCAGGCATGATGTGGGTATGCCGGCGTTGGACTGGCGTAAACACAGTAAAAAGTCTGACAACACCAGGTTTTAGTCCAACCGATTTATTTGATAATAGACTCACAAGCTTTCGAGGTTTGCCTCTTCGTCAGGTGAATGGAGAGTTCCATTCACCTGACGAAGAGGGAAACCTCGAAAGCTTGTGAGTCTATTATCAAATAAATCGGTTGGACTAAAACCTGGTGTTGTCAGACTTTTTACAAGGATCAGGCAGCCAGTTGGAGGGGCGGGGCCTAAACACACTGGCCAAGCAAGGGTTAAAAAGAGTGCTCCGATCTCAAAGTTTAAGGCCTTTCCTCCTCTGCTCCAAGAAGATCAGCATCCCCTCCAAGGCATTGAGGTATGCACCCTCAAGGCAGCAAAATGCCACTCACAGACATCAGGGTTAGAACATAGAACATAGAACATAGAACACTACAGCACAAACAGGCCCTTCGGCCCACAAGTTGCGCCGACCACATCACCTACCAACCTACAGACCTATCTATAACCCTCAATCTCATTAAACCCCATATACTCATCCAGAAGTCTTTTAAAAGACCCCAGCGAGTTCGCCTCCACCACCACTGACGGCAGCCGATTCCATTCACTCACCACCCTCTGAGTGAAAAACTTACCCCTAACATCACTTCTGAACCTCCCTCCCCGCACCTTAAATCTGTGTCCTCTCGTAGCGACCATTTCAAACCGGGGAAATAGCCTCTGAGAGTCCACCCTATCTATTCCTCTCAACATTTTGTAAACTTCTATCAGGTCGCCTCTCAACCTTCGTCTCTCCAGGGAAAAGAGTCCCAGCTCCCTCAACCTAACTTCATAAGGCATGCCTCCCAGTCCAGGCAACATCCTTGTAAATCTCCTCTGCACCCTTTCAATAGCTTCTACTGAGGGCGGGAGAGGTTCTCACCTCTCCCGCCCTCAGACCCCTCCCCCCCACCCCCTCCACACCACATATTGGAGGAACACTCCCCCCTCTGGAGGAAGATTACCTTGCTACCAGAGCCCTGTTGATACTGCCCCTTCATGTGCCCATTTGACACTGCCCCCTTTCAGAGCCATCTTGGCACTGTCCTCTGCCACAGAGGATTATGCCAGATGGCACTGCCAGGGTGCCTGGGGCAATGCCTAACCTTGCCGCTCAACCCCTCTGGTCTACGGGCACCTCTGCACCTCTGGCATGGTCATCACGAGTGGCTTTCACTTTTGAAAAACAGTAATGATTCACCCTGTGTGACGTCTCACACTTGGTGGGAGGATACATTGTGGGCACACACCAAGGTGTCAAGCTCATTAATTATATTTAAATTTTAAATCAATGGAAATCAGATTCATACCCTTGCTGGGCGTGAACTTGATTACACCATTGATGGGGGCGAGAAAGATCTCAAATTGAGATCTTTCCGGTGCAAATCCTGTTTTTGATCACTCATGAGATTTAGCAACCATTGCATGATTTGCGCCCACAGCTAACGTGGTTGCCAGATTATTCCCAGGATTTTACATATGGTACTGTACCATGTTTAATGTACATTTGAGAATAAAATTAAAACAGCTACAGAAATAAGCCCTCAGTTTCCTGACTGTATTAAGCTAGATAAATTTTACACATTTTCCTTCCCAGTTATCAGCAGCACAATGCTCAAATATATGCACTCCCACTTTCAACATCTGTGTAAATGCCTGTGTAATACTCTAAATCAAAAGCAGAAAATATGTAACCTATGATGAATGTAGGCTCAGTTTCATTTCCAGTACACTGCAGAACTTGCTTCGCTCCAAATGTGTGTGCATGATTCATATTGCTGCAGAATTCAAAAATAATACGGGAAAGCAAACTAGCCAGGCATTTCTTCTGTATTCAAGCCGTGCATCATCCATACTAAGTTACAGCAGACACAATAGTCGTATTGCTCAACTTGTCCTTTGCTTTGTCTCCTTGACAAATATTTGGTTCTCCCTTTACTCTTTCCTTTGCCTAATGCTTTAAGTAAATGGTGTGCTTAATTGTGTGAAAGCATAGTTGGGCTGAAGTGCCATTCGACATGACAATCTCACAGCTGGATGACAGGGCTGTAAAAGATAAAGTTGCCATAGTCTCAGATAATCATAGGCCAGTGGTGATTTAACCTGATGATCATCACACCTCAGGGAAAGGGCAAAGATGAGAAAGCGGGCCTTCACATATAACCTCAACTGATATTGGAATTGAACCTGCGCTGTTGGCGTCATTCTGCATCACAAACCAGCTATCAAAGCCAACTGAGCTAACTGACACCTCACATATAGTGCAAGTGGTCCAAGAAGGTGCCACACAGTTCCTAAGGTCATTTCCTTCAATTTTTTTTATTCTTCAAAAATTGTTCTTGATGTAATTTTTTTCCCCGATTCGGGAATCATAAGGCAGCCCAGCTGCAGATTTCTCTTTCGATCTTGATTTATGTTCGTTTTCAGTTTGTATTATTTTTAGTTTCTCCTGCTCACCTATGTGAGGTAACAACACTAATGTCCTTTAGGGAAGGAAATCTGCCATCCTTACCTGGTTTGGCCTACATGTGACTCCAGAGCCACAGCAATGTGGTTTTTTCTCAACTGTCCTTCAAGGACAATTAGCGATGGGCAAAAAATGTTGGCCAGCCAGCATGAATAATTCATGACCCATGAATGAATATAAAAAAATAAGCTGGGAGAGATTTTAAGTAAAAATGTATAATGACAGCAGAACTGAAAATAGTGTTAAATCAGCAGACCCCTCCAAAAGGAACTGAATAACTAAATTAAATGGCCTGCCTTTATCTGGTTAACAACTGAAGTTTTATAGCTTGAAGAAGAGGGGAGAAGGAACTTCCTGTTTACCTACACCTTTCTCACCATAAAAGGATCATTTCAATCGTTTTAACAGAGGGCCAGTGGGAGATTTTTTTGTGTGTGGAAAGCACAGAAGAGGAGAGGCCACAAATCTGCTTGTCAAAGCTACTGAAAAGTCAACAACAGAAACAACTGGAACAGGGAGTGCGGCTGATCATTCGTGTCTGCATCTGTGTGTCAGCTGAAATGTGTTCCAGGTATTACAGCTGTTTTCTGTTACTGTATGTTCCTTTGCCTACTCTGACTGGAATACACATGATTAGGTTATTGCTGATCACTTACTTTAATATGGGCTTACACAAAGAAAATTATTTTACCATCCTTTTCTACGCTCCATTCTTGGACTGACAGCTACTAGCAATTATGCCAGCAATCACACATTTATGATTGCTAGGCAACTAAGTAGCTCTGATAGAAAAAGGGAAACAACTGTGCAATTAAATCCTTACAGATAAGAAATTTGTGCATTTGCTAGGTTCCCAGAATAGATGAATAGAGGCCAAAGGGTCAAGCTCACTTGAAAAATGCTGAAACTTTAATAATTTTCTTGTGACTTCTCTCGTGTTTCTCTTTCAGCAATGAAGTGCTGCAGTTTATTGATACTTTAATGCTACATGAGTGGTTTGATTTTGAAATGACGGCAACTTGGATTTCTATAGCACCTTTAAAATGGTAAAACATCCCATGGTGGTTCATGGAATTGTTTCTTTTCTTCTCTTACCATTGAAAACCATGACTCAATTTATATGAACTATCAGAGTGACATAAAGATTATCGACTGGGAATCAATTAACCAAAAATTCGGATTGGTGGATGGTAACTAGTGGAGTGCCCCAGGGGTCGATGCTGGGGCCTCAGCTATTAACCATTTATATAGATGATCTGGAGGAGGGAACCGAGTGTAGGGTGTCGAAATTTGCTGATGACACCAAGATTGGTGGAACGGCAAATTGTGCGGAGGGTGTGGAGAGTCTACAGAAGGATCTAGATAGGCTGGGCGAATGGGCCAGGAACTGGCAAATGGAATTTAATGTTGGCAAGTGCGAGGTGGTCCACTTTGGTAGGAATTATGGTAGGAAGGATTATTAGTTATGTGGCGAAAACTGCAGCAGGCGACGGTGCAGAGGGACCTCGGGGTCCTTGTGCATGAGTCGCAAAAACCCAGCTTGCAGGTGCAGCAGGTGGTCAGGAAGGCTAATGGGATGCTGGCCTTCATAGCGAGGGGGATTGAATATAAAAGTAGGGAGGTCTTGCTGCGGCTGTATAGGGCATTGGTGAGGCCGCAGCTGGAGTACTGTGTGCAGTTTTGGGCGCCGTACTTACGCAAGGATATTTTGGCCTTGGAGGGAGTGCAGAGGAGGTTTACTAGGCTGATGCCGGAGTTGAGGGGGTTGAGCTATGAGGAGAAGCTGAATAAATTAGGCTTGTACTCGTTAGAGTTTAGAGGAATGAGGGGAGATCTCATTGAGATGTATAAGATGATGAATGGGATGGATAGGATAGAGGTGGAGAGACTCTTCTCGCTCAGAAAGGACAGTAGGACTAGGGGGCACAGCCTCAAGATAAAGGGGGGGCGGTTTAGAATGGAGTTGAGGAGGAACTTCTTCACTCAAAGGGTGGTGAATCTCTGGAATTCTCTGCCCGTTGAAATGGTGGAGGCTACCTTGCTAAATATTTTTAAGACGCGGGTTGATGGGTTTTTGATAAGAGAGGGGATTAAGGGTTATGGGGAGAGGGCAGGAATGTGGAACTGAGCCACGACAGATCAGCCATGATCTTATTGAATGGCGGGGCAGGCTCGAAGGGCTAGATGGCCTATTCCTGCTCCTATTTCTTATGTTCTTATGTTCTTATTTTAAATCTTGGGAACATTTTATTCCTATCTACCACACCTCCATTGTCAGCTACAGTGAATCGTTTATTTATTAACACAATGATCCATGATGAATCCTAACAGATTTGCATTAAAACTTCAAAGTTTTAATCTTGTCTCTCAATAAAAAACATATATATAGAACATAGAACATTACACTGCAGTACAGGCCCTTCGGCCCTCGATGTTGCGCCGACCTGTGAAACCAATCTAAAACCCATTAACCTACACTATTCCAATATCATCCATATGTTTATCCAATGGCCATTTAAATGCCCTTAATGCCCAATAATTTCTCATGAAATTAACTGTGATTTTTTGCAAGTACACTTCTTGAATACCTGTAGTTTAATAACATTTTGGCATTTTCATTTATATTTCCACTATTTACTCTCTGAACTACACTCGCAATGAGTGAGGTCCAGTGGTCTGAACCATCTACTATTTGTCTCTGGCAGGTAAACATACTAAAAAGTCTGACAACACCAGGTTTTAGTCCAACCTATTTATTTGATAATATTCTCACAAGCTTTCGAAGGGTTACCCTCTTCGTCAGGTGAATGGAGAGTTCTGGCCTCAGACAGAGCATATAAAGCACAGACAGTTTTATATGCTCTGTCTGAGGCCAGAACTCTCCATTCACCTGACGAAGAGGGTAACCCTTCGAAAGCTTGTGAGAATATTATCAAATAAATAGGTTGGACTAAAACCTGGTGTTGTCAGACTTTTTACTGTGTTTACGCCAGTCCAACGCCGGCATACCCACATCAGGTAAACATACAGCAGGTAAAGCTGGCCAGGCTGTAGGATGTTGAGCTCTATTAATAAGTTATCCATTAAGAAGGCATTAAAAACGCAAATAAATGGCCCTTGCTATTTATTTCTGTGTCACAAGCATATTTACATTAACACTGTAATGAAGTTACTGTGAATTCCCTCGTCGCCACACACCAGCGCCTGTTCAGTACACTGCGCAGGCGGAATTTATCATGGCCAATGCACCTAACCATCATGTCTTCCATACTGTGGGAGTAAACCGGAGCAGCCGGAGGAAATCCATGCAGACACGGGGAGAACGTGCAGACCCCGCAATAGATAGTGACCCAAGCCAGGAATTGAAGCCAGGTCTCTGGCACTGTGAGGCAGCAGTGTTTACCACTGTGCCACCTATTCTAAGATGTGGACTGTGATCCTCATGTATAAATGAACAGAGAATGTCCTACATCCAATGGCCGAACTGTAACAGGTATTAAGTGGACCAACCTAGGCCACTAAAGGCTGTCTGACCATGGCCTGAGAATTTTTTGTGAGAGGAATTTTATGAGGCCAAATGAGTAGGAATACTTCAACTACCACCAGGTGCAATGATGCTGACATTTGTCAGTTCCCTTCAAAGCAGACAACAGGACATTTTGGACTGCCCTTTAACATGTTGCCTGTATCCCAGCAAGTTAGTCATACGCAATCTTAGATGTACAACTCTTTATTTCTTTATCCATACTATTAGTAAATCAATTGAAAAGCTGAGACCTGAGTAGAGATTCTCGAATACCATTTGTTATATTTTAGTCAGAAAATATTTCCTTTCTATCTACCTCCTCAATCAATTACCTACCTGATGCTAATCCTATGCATTTCAATCTCTGGTGCAGAGCTATATTCAATGCATTAAAAAGTTCATATAAATAATCTCCCATTCAACATAGCAGTGACGTCTTTAAAAACAAAACAAATAGATTAGTCAGACGTAACCTGCTGTTAATGCAAATTCACAGTTGAAGGAGTATATGCATAATGGAAAATGTGCTGGAACAGCAGCACATCCTGGATGTTATTAAGTCACTATGCTTCATTCAACTGCTGTGTCACAATTTCATTTGTGAAACCCTTTGAAAGTGTGAGTGTGCCATGTATGTTATAGTTGTTATGTGTGCTCTATGATGAACAAATAGTCAGCAGTAAGAATGCTGTAAGCTTAAGGTAAGGCCAGCTATAAATGCGCTGTACGTCACCGGATTGTTTTCTTGACACGTGCCATTCTTGGCTGTATCTATTCTCAAGTCTTGCAGTCAGCGCACAACACTAGATCCAGAATGTTGCCTGTTGTTGTCTTCTAGAGCAGTTGCTATGAAGGTGCAAAACAGGAACAAGCCACTTTGCAATTACCTTTCCAGCAGCACCACCACTTTACCAGCCAGTAAATGAGGATTTGAAAGCTGCACAGATCCATCACTGGCCCACGTACTTAATTTTGCTGCCTCCGCATTTATGGCAACAGCTGTTTCCTTTCTGCGAAGAGCACTTTGGCAGGCATTAAAATATTTAGCCTTTTCAAAGGTTAACAAAATTTTTTGCCTCCATGTAGAGCCACTTAACTTTAAGGGTTCCTGACTCGCATATTTCCCCCTCTCTGTGGGCACTCATGTATCAAGAGCTCACCTTCTTTTATAAATAAGTGGCTGATCTCATGAATTGTGGGGGTCAGAAATCACCCACTTCAGTCCAAACTGTTTATCGGTGCTCCAAAAAGCTATGGTTGTTGAGATAATTAGAGTTTTAACCACTGAGGGAGTTAACTTGTAGCGAGGTAACTGAATCAAGAAAAATGGAGCAGAAGCAGGAAGATGGTTCTGAGACATACATAAGTCACAGTCTAATGAAATATTTCAGCAGGCTTGAGGGACTGAATGGCCCACACCTAGTGTTAAATTCCAAAGTAAAACCAGCAACAAACTGGATCACCAGCTGAGAAATAACAACTCTTTCTGTTCATTTTAGATTGTTCAGCCACAGCTAAGACAAAGGGTGAAATATTCTACTATGAATAATATAAATATGTGAATGTAACCCAATCCATCACGCAAACCATCCTCCCATCCATTGACTCTGTCTACACTTCCCACTGCCTCAGCAAAATTCATCCATCTTCTTCCATCAGGAAAAAGATGCAAAAGTCTGAGGACACATACCAACTAACTCAAGAACAGCTTCTTCCCTGATGCCATCAGACTTTTGAATGGAGCTACCTTGCATTAAGTTGCTCTTTCTCTACACCCTAGCTATGGCTGTAACATTACATTCTGCACTCTCTTATTTCCTTCTCAATGAATAGTATGCTTTGCCTATATAGTGCACAAGAAATAATAGTTTTCACTGTATACTAAAACATATGATAACAATAAATCAAATCAAATCAAATCAATTGTTAATACTGGCAAAGTTGTCATTGCCAATCTACAGAAAGAGGATCAAATTAATTAACAGTAGTCAGTTTCATGAATCATAGAAACATATTGAACAAAAGGAGGCTACTCGGTCCATTATGTCAATATTAGCTTTTGAAAGAAACATTTCAAGACATTTAGTCCCATTCATCTCCTCCTTTCCTGTAGTCCCAAAAAATATTTCTTTTTGCGTGTACATCCAACACCTTTTTGAAAGCTGCTATTGTTTCACTTCGTCCATACTTTCAAGCAACCCTTCCAGATCACAATAGCTCACTCTGTAAAAGAAAATTCCTCTCAACTGCCCCCTGTTCCTTAACAATTGCTTTATATTTGTGTCTATTGACCCCCCCGTCGCTCAGTGTTGCATTTGCTTAATCAGGATCGTGGATTTAAAATTAATATACATATCTGCATTATATTCAAATTGTGAATGATTTAGTTCATTCCTCACATTCCTCATTAAATTTAAATACATTTTCACCAGTCTCATTCACATGCACATTGGGATGTGAGTAGGTGGCATGTAGGCCTGCATTATTTCAGGGGAGTCTGCACATTTTATTCCTGCTGGTGGGAAAACTAACCTCCATTAACTCAGCGCTGGAAATGGGCTGTTGCAAGGAACCGTAAACTGATTAATTAGGCTCATATTGAGCCACTTAAATCATTATTCCTGAGTCTATTGGGATTGTCCCAAACTCACCTGGCAGGGGTAAAACCATGATCAGGCAGGGTACGAGGCTAGCCCACTGTACTTGGGGTGAGCTGATACCTGCAAAGGTGGTTTACCCAAGCCTGCGTAGAGTGAAGGATCAGGATAGCCAATGAGGTTTTACCTGATGCAATTTTTTCAAAGCCAACTTGGTCTTTTGGCTAAGATGAAGTGTTGAATCAAGCCCAAGATGGAGTGCAATGCTACATGTTTGATTGAGCCCAAGATGAGATGCAATGTCTTATCTTGTCAGCTTGGATCTTGTTTGTCCCTCACGTGGGAATTATGAATTGGATTTAATTTGAATTGGGATTTTTGGTAATAATAAATGTGCTGAAAGGTATCAAAAAAAAGTCACACAGGTTTCCCATGTCTCCTGAAGTTCACCCAGAAACACTGTTGGTTTCAACAATGGCCTTCTTGTGGGGGGGTCTTTCTTTCATTAGGCATCCAAACAACAAAGGTGAAACTTAATGATAATCTCCAAAACAGCCCAAATCAAAGTTAGAAACAATGAGAGGAAGAGGAATTACATTCCAAACAGTTTTATTTGGTAGCTTGATGAGTCAATCCTTGACACAGATAGATGGGGGAGTAGTAGAGATTGGTTCTTTATCTTTTGTTTCTCACTGACAAACATGTGTCCACAATATGTTAAAATATGAAACATGATGTGGAGATGTCAGTGTCAGACTGGGGTAAACACAATAAGAAGTCTCACGGCACCAGGTTAAAGTCCAACAGGTTTATTTGGTAACAAAAGCCACTAGCTTTTGGAGTGTTGCTCCTTCGTCAGGTAAGTGGGTAAATCAGATTAGTCAGGTAAATATGAAACAGTAAGAAGTCTGACAACACCAGGTTTAAGTCCAACCAATTTATTTGATAGTAAACTCAGAAGCTTTCGAGGTTAAACACTTCGACAGGTGAATAGAGAGTTCTGGCCTCAGACACAGCATATAAAGCACAGACAGTTTACAGCCAGAGATGACAGCCAACCTTCCTTTCCAGTTGAAAATCGTAGAAGTAAATTAACTATGATTTAATGCTTTTGCATTATATAAACTCTGTCAGTCCACAAGAGGAACATATCCGTTTGAAGATAAATACAGCCACTCTATTTACCAAAGGCATAAAGATAACTTTCCTTCACAATTTGTGTCTACAGTGATTACTCAATAATAATTTTGCAGATTACATGAAATAAAACGTCACTGTATTTATTAGTTATTCATTTGTCAATTCATGCAGATAAATAAAATTAAATACTGTACATGCTGGAAGTCATAAAGAAAAGTAAAAAATGCTGGATAAGCTCAACAGGTCTGGCAGCATCTGTGGAGAGACAAACAGAATTAGAGTAGGATTGTCCCAAGAAAATTCTAAGTGTCGAATTATTTTAAAATCTGGAGTAAATCCCACTGTTTTTTCCAGAGAGACCTTCAAATGAATCTCCCGCACTTTGTGCACTGCAGAGTGCACCAGTGTGAATCTCATTGGAAATCTGTGGGTGAGGCCTATTTCCACTGAAGAGGTCAGCAGCATAGTGGGCCACTGCGCATGTGCCGAACTGTCAGTGCCGAGATCGGCGCATAAGCAGTAGCCCCACACTGCCAGCCTCCCAATCGCTGGCCAGCTCAATTGCTGGCCAGCCCCAAAACCCTGCAACGCTGCCACATTGATCCTTCCACACCCCGATGCTGGCCCTACCCAGATGTGTCCAGCCTTATATGCCAGCCTCCACCCTCCATTACACCTCCCAGCCATCCCCTCTGATCCCCACCTGCCCAATGGCAGCATCGACATCCCTCACAATTTTAGCAGCATCGCAGGCTGGGAGAATCGCCTCCTTAAAGTTTTGAGTCCACATGACTCTTTTTCAGTACTGGAGAGAGTTAGAAATGTGATGAATGTTATAATTCCCATTTTGACAGGAATTCAATAACTTCAGACCATGAACTTTGTCCTCCATTTTTATATATATTTTTCCTAACTCTCTTCTTTCCTCAGGGTTAATTATAGCTAACTCTTTATGATATGCATTCAGAGAGTGCTGACTATTGTTCTGCAATTAACAGATTCTGTAATCTGACCTTTATGCCATTGTTAGCACCTTTATGCTACTCTTAACACCTGTCATAGGGTGGGATTTTCAAACCCTGCAGATCATTGGGATCAGGAAAGTCAATTGATTTATGGCTCGCCCATCAATTCTCCTGCAGCAGATCCTGCCATGATGGGGCTGGAAATCCCCAGTCTTAATCACTATTGTTACCATTCTCTTTGTCTTGACTCCGTGGCATCTTTGTCGAACAACTCCTGAGCTCTCACCTATCCCTGATCTTCTATTGTTCTCCAACTACTCCATCCTCTCTCTTCAAAAGTTTACAACCCATACATTTCTACCTCTCTACCGCTCTGAAGAAAAGGACATGAACCTCCATTCTTCTCTCTCCACAGTTGCTGCTAGACCTGTAGAGTTTTTCTAGCATTTTCTGTTTTCAGTTCATATAGTTGCATGTGGTACAATTCATTTAACAAAATATTTCTGGGTAATGGTGTATCCCAAAGTTTCATAGGCACAAAACCATGTCAGAGTTTTGATAGATATTTATTTAAGTCCATAAATAGTCTACATTGGGAAGTTTGTATTCAAGCATAGAGAGCACACTAGTTGATAGAATAAGATCTATGATTAGCAGAATCCAAATAGCAAATAAAAAATAATGCATCTATCATAATAGCCTGAAGGTTATTGATTCAACATGTCAAGCATATAAATGCCTTGAGCGCAAGCAATACAAGGTCACAAATAACACATTTTAAAAATGAATTAGATTTAATTTATGGACAGCAACATTGAGATGTCACAATGCTATTGCAAGTAAAGCAGTTTGATCTTCTGAGTCACCTTCATGAATATGAAAGAACAAAGTTCTATGAGTTGTACTGGTAACTAAAAGAACTCAAGTGAGTACAAGAGGCAGTATGTCATGTCACGGCTTCATAAAACTTTAGTTAGGCTGCACTTAGAATATTGCATTCAATTCTGGGCACCACATTACAGGAAGGGTGTGAAGGCTTTGGAGAGGGTGCAGAAGAGGTTTACCAGGATGCTACCTGGATTAGAGGGTATGAGCTACAAGGAGAGGCTGAACAAACCAGGGTTGGTTTCTCTGGAGAGGCAGTGACTATGGGGAGACCTGATAGAAGTCTATAAAATTATAAGAAGCATAGATAGGGTTTACAGTCAAAATCTTTTCCCCAGAATTTAAATTTTAATACCAGGGGACATGCATTTTAGTGAGAGGGGAAAAGTTCAAAGGACATGTGAAAGGCAAGTTATTTTACACAGCGACTGGTAGGTGTCGAGAAAGTGCTGCCAGGGATGGTGTTAGAGGCAGTTATGATAGAAGTATTTAAAGGGCTTTTAGATAAACACATGAAATGCAAGGAATAGAGGGATATGGACCAAGGGCAGCCAGAAAGGATTAGTTTAACTTGGTGTCATGTTCGGCACAACATTGTGGGCCAAAGGGCCTGTTCCTGTGCTGTACTGTTCTATGTTCTAGGCTAGATTTTTGGGTCATAGTTACTAATCTTTGGTTTGGCCTAGATATTCTTTCAAGTTCAGTGCCATTGGTCCCTCTTATAAGATGTTCAAATGTCGTCAGCAAACTGGAGACTAACTTTACCACTCAATATCTAGTTACATGATAGCATGACCTGGGGGTCATCCGATAAAATCTCTCACTTTGAATTACTATGATTTTGCACATGCCCCATGCATACTTTTATCTTCCAGGAAGCAGATTAATAAGCACTGTGGCAAGGCAAGACTAATTATAAACTGACAAGCTGGCTAATCTAATGTGAAATGCATGACTAAACAGCATAGTTTTTTTTAGTAACACTCCATCTATTTCTTTTCACTCCTCGAAACATGAAAACTAATACATTATGCAACTTAACGTGTGACATGGGCTGTCATAACTTTACAAGTTAGTATTCACTGAAGTGACTGGTGAACTTCAGAGAGCAAAAATGAAAATCATGCATTGTCCCAATGGTTGGAAATAGTGTAGTATTATTCATATTCTGTTATTTTCTCATATTTATCAATATGCAGACAAGAGGAAATTTTGAGGACACAACATGACATGATGGTTTGCAGATATCTGAACCATGCTTAATGCAGTACCTTTAAAGTAGCAGATTGATTTATATATGAAAAAATTAATCATTAAATTTCTTAGACTGAAAATTCACAGGATATAGTTTACAAACTTTTACTTGCATGAAAATGCCAATGTCATCTGTTGAATGCAATTGCTGCAAAAACAGATTAATAAAATTGACTAATCAATAATCATTGTTTTAATGAAATTGCTGTTCATTTTTCCCCCAACTATAATATATTTTGTAACTTGAAGCATTTCACAGCCAACAAAATATTTTTGACATATAAGGGCGGATTTTCAAATGGGTTGAAACTGTGATTGGAGATGGGCAGATGCACAATTTCTCACCACTGGACTCTCTGCCAGTTTTCCGTCACCATCCTGACCCCAAGACATTTTCAATACGGGTGGCTCGCAGTCGGAGTGGCTGACTAAAGCTCCCTGGCGAGCAGCCAATTCAAGTTTAATATTAGTGACCAGGCCTACAATGGCCCTGTTCCTGTACTGACTGAGATTATCAATGAGCAATGTGAAAGGCCCACATTGGCCTAATTCCCATCCAGGACCACATGATGATTGCAGAGCCCAAAGTGAGGGGAGTAAGCCAATGGATCAAGCAGTGCACCACCACCCAACCCATAATGGCATGCCGGATCATATCTGCAGCTGCTGAGTGGGCATTGTTGCCCCTCCATGATCTTTGCAAGTCAGAGGTGGCTGTTTTAAACTATAAAAATACTGAGCTGTTCTTCAGAGGCTCTCTCCATGTTGAAATTTCCTCTCTCTACTAACAATGCTCCCACCTCAACCAGTGGAGCTGCTGTTGTGCCAATGCTGGAAGGGGTTCCCACTGGCCCTCCAGCCTCAGAAAACTACCTACAGTCCTTGAGGGGATGGTGAGCCCACTCCCAGCTATTGATTGTATTGGTCCTTTAAAAATTCAGATGCATGTATCTGGAACATCCTGTGCAGTGTGTTGACCTGGAACTAAACCAGCAACTGTGTTCCTGAATTGAATTGAAAATCCCAACCATAATTACTGTTACTATTTAGACAAATGTGACAGAAATTTTCACAGTAATCAGTGAAAGAGGTGAATGCTCCCTTACTGGTAATTAGCTGATTTGCTGGATATTGGAAGAATTCACTCCTCTTCTTTGAATGATACCGTGGGATCTTTTACATCCACCTGCCATGGCTTTGATTCCATGACTCATCTGAAAGATGGCAAATGCAGCACAGCAATGAACTGTCACTTGGGAATATGTGTTCAAGTCCTGAAGTGTATTTATGTATTGAATTATAATCTACAAACTGCCACCTAATCTCTAGCATTGTCTAAATTCTCTAACATCACAATCTTCAGGAGAAAGTGCCTAATCCAAACCTAACTCAGCTAATAAAGGCACAATCAACACGAAGACTACAAATTGTGTTATTAATTTATTCCATGTCTAACCGCCTGTACAAGCCTTTTTCATTGTATTCTATATACTGGAAAAGAACAGACTAATGACTGCAACAACTATTAATTCATGTTTCAATTTGCAAGTGAAAAATATATTGTGAAAGTGTCCTGGAGAATGTGTTACGTTTTCAACAATCACTACAATTGATGTATAAAATTATTCTGTATGGTTAAAAGGAGCATTATTTTGAAAGAGCTGTGAAGAATTGAGTTCCATTATCACAAAGACAGCCAGTGTGAAAAAAGGCCCTGTTAAACCAGTTCCCATTTATTATCACTTATAATTTGCCTTTTAGAACATGATCAATTAACCATTAGTCCTCAAAATTTAGACAAACTAACTGCTGTCAGACAAATTATTCTCTGGATGTACTGATACAAATACCTTTATTGTGCCATTGTCTTGTCTTTGACTCCCACTTAGATAAGCATACAGCTTCCCTCTGTGGCTATATTGCCATATTCTGAAGAAGTCACCAAGGCACTGCCTTGGTAATTATTAACCTGTTCACTCCTTATGCATTATTCAATACATAAATGCGTTTGTTTGATTTCCACAGCTTCCCTTCTGTATCACTTGTCTCTCTAGGCAGTTTCAAAAACAATTCTCTCTGAAATTCTTTTCTTTCCAAAAAATGCAGCTTTTATATCATTTGACCTTTTTGCCACAAATATGTGGCCAACAGAGTTAAGAAAAATTTCAGAATTATTTTTCTAAAATTTTGATCTTCAAGTCACTCTTCGAAACCCCAAGCCACAGGCCTTTTGTGTCACTTCTGGGAGCACCTTTTTCCCATTCATATGAATCTGTGTGATAAGGCAGCCTGTCCCCTAACTGGGGCTTCAGAGTAGTCACCAAATTCCTTCCAACTATGCAATTTGCATGGTAGCACAATGATTAGCACTACTTCCTCATTGTGCCAGGGTCCTGGGTTCAATTCCTGGCATGGATCGCTGTCTGTGTGTTCTCCTTCTGTTGGCATGGATTTCCTCCCACGGTCCAAAAGATGTGCCAGTTAGGTGCATTGACCATGCTAAATTCTCCCTCAGTGTACCTGAACAGGTGCTGAAATGTGGTGGCTAGGGGATTTTCACAGTAACTTCACTGCAGTGTTAATGAAAGCCAACTTATGAAAATAGTAAATAACAAACTTTTTTTTGTTTTCTCTCTCATTAATTTATCTTCCAATTTATTGGCAGCCACTAAAACTTTCTGGCTATGAGGGCTTCTTCTTCTACTGTTCCCAAATTGTTTTATGGTCCTTACTCTGTGTAATGATCTAACAAGGTCTCTACTTTCCCTTCAATGTCTTTCTGGACTACTTCTATGGGATCTCTTCCTCTCATGATCCATATGTAATTATTTCCTAGTGCAAAATTCACTCCCAGATCTATTATGATTACTTGTGATGCATTTTTTTGATTTCCACTCTTTCATCCCACTTTGCCATTCCATAAATCTTACTTTTTGTCCACTAACTTATACATTTAGCCAAAATTTGAACTTACCAATTGTTGCGCTGCTCTCCCTATAATAGGGTCCCTCTGTATTCCTAAACGTGAAGCTGCCAAAACCAATGAGTTTGGGTTTAATATGTTGCTCGTAATCTAATTTGTTTGATGAAGTGAAAATCATAACTGACTTTACCAAAGCTGGGAGGCTGTCGGAATCTAACAGGTCATTGATAGTCAGAAGCTTTTTCCCAGAATCAATTACTAGGGGGCAAAAGTTTAAGAAGATGTATGAGAGGCAAGGTTTAAAGGAGATGTACGAGGCAAGTTTTTTACACAGAGGGGTGTGGGTGCCTAGAATTTTCTGCTGGGGGAGGTAGTGGAAGCAGATACAATAGTGACTTGTAAGGGACATCTTGACAAATACACGAACATGGTCGGTGCAGGCTTGAAGAGTTGAAGGGCCTGTTCCTCTGCTGTAATTTTCTTTATTCTTTTTTTCCTTTGGTTCAGAACTGAGAACCATTTCAGTTTTTGCCAACTTGTGTGATTTAGCAAAATAAGCACCCACCTTTTCGGGGAGAAATGAAAGAGAGCAAAGAAACTTTTTTATTTGATTTGATTTATTATTGCCACACGTATTAATTTACAGTAAAAGGATTGTTTCTTGCGCTCTATATAGACAAAGCATACTGTACATAGAAAGGGAAAGGAGAGAGTGCAGAATGTAATGTTACAGTCATAGCTAGGGTGTAGGGAAAGACCAACTTAATAATAAGTAGGTCCATTCAAAAGTCTGACGGCAGTAGAGAAGAAGCTGTTCTAGAGTTGGTTGGTACGTACCCTCAGACTTTTGCATCTTTTTCCCGACGGAAGAAGGTGGAAGAGAGCATGTCCTGGGTGTGTGGGGTCCTTAATCATGCTGAATGCTTTTCCAAGGCGGTGGTAAGTGTACGCAGAGTCAATGGATGGGAGGCTGGTTTGCTCGTTGGACTGGACTTCATTCACAACCCTTTGTAGCTTTTTGCAGTCTTGGGCAGAGCAAAAGCCATACCAAGCTGTGACACAAACAGAAAAAATGCTTTCTATGGTGCATGTGTAAAGGTCGCTGAGAGTTGTAGTGGACATGCCAACTTTCCTTAGCCTCCTGAAAAAGTCAAGGTGTTGGTGGGCTTTCTTAACTATAGTATCGGCATGGAGGGACCAGGACAAGTTGTTGGTGAACTGGACACCTAGAAGCTTGAAGCTTTTGACCATTTCCACTTCATCCCCGTTAATGGAGACAGGGGCATGTCTTCCACCAAGCTTACGGTTGGGGCCAGGGTAGGGAAAGCCCTGGCCCTGGGACTACAGTGCCAACCTCCAGTTGGTTGGTCTAGACAGCTTCAGGTTGGATGTCTCCAGGGTTCTAAGGATCGCCAAATCTGTAAGAGATTGTAATCGTGCATTGCTAGAGAGTTTGACAGAGTTAAAATAATCTTAGAATAACTCAAAGTAACCCATCCAAAGATGGATCTGCAAAACAACAGCACCAGTAATTAACTAAAATTTTTAATTAAAATGATTTAACTGGACAAAGAGCTCTAGCTTTATTATAGAATCAACCTGAAGTGATTTTCACATGACATGTAAGAAAATTGAAGTTTTCGTGGTTAACTCTTGAAGTTTGATAGACTTGTGTTGAATTGAATCATTTTAAAATTAAATAATGATCAACTGTTTCATCCCTATATTTTATAATTCATTAATTTTAGAAGTTTTTATTATTATTTTGAATTGTTTGGAAACACTAATCAGAAAATATACAAGCAATGCGAAATATTAATTAAATCCTTAAAACAGACTTGCAGGTAAAGGCAATAACTTTTCCTGTGAAATTATACCCAGTACAAAATAATGGATGGGTAGGAGGAAGTGAAAGACAATAAAGAAACTAATGGGTTCACTTTTTACCCTAACTGAAAAGAATGAACTTTGACAGTATGTATAGAGGATGTGTTGGGGCCAGCAGAGATATATGATAAATATCTCCAGAGCTAAGATTAACTACACCAGGCTGACATATGGACAAATTTATTATAATTGCGTCAATGGCTGTGACACATTCTACTGACACTTACAGCATGTTTTCAACTTAAACAAAGCAATGTTAATTTTTGTGTAGTCAAGCAAATCCCTTTGTACCACTTTTATGATGTCATTCAAAACATATTTATTGTTACTGTTACATATGCTTTCTACAGACACAGAAGAAGCGCAACTTAAGAACATAAGAACATAAGAAATAGGAGCAGGAGTAGGCCATCCAGCCCTTCGAGCCTGCCCCGCCATTCAATAAGATCATGGCTGATCTGTCGTGTCTCAGTTCCACATTCCCGCCCTCTCCCCATAACCCTTAATCCCCTCGCTTATCAAAAACCCATCAACCCGCGTCTTAAAAATATTTAGCGAGGCAGCCTCCACCACCTCAACGGGCAGAGAATTCCAGAGATTCACCACCCTTTGAGTGAAGAAGTTCCTCCTCAACTCCGTTCTAAACTGCCCCCCCTTTATCTTGAGGCTGTGCCCCCTAGTCCTACTGTCCTTTCTGAGCGGGAAGAGTCTCTCCACCTCTATCCTATCCATCCCATTCATCATCTTATACGTCTCAATGAGATCTTCCCTCATTCTTCTAAACTCTAACGGGTACAAGCCTAGTTTATTCAGCCTCTCCTCAATCCGAATAGCACCCATTAACCCCCACTCTCTGTCTCCTATTTGACAACCAATCCTCTATCCACGCTAACACCCTACCCCCAAGTCCATGCCCCCTTACCTTCTTCAATAACCTCTTGTGAGGTACCTTGTCAAACGCCTTCTGAAAATCAAGAAAGACCACATCCACCGGCTCTCCTCTATCCACCGCCCTAGACACATCCTTATAGAACTCCAATAAATTTATCAGACACGACTTCCCCTTAACGAAACCGTGCTGCGTCTGCTCTATCAAGCAATTCCCCTCAAGATGCCTCGCTATTTCCTCCTTGAAAACTTAATTTTGCTTAGGAACTAGTTACAGGACAGTGGAGGCTTTCAGTTCTAATCTTGTTCCCGTTGTACTAGCCTCTCATACATTAATTGAAAGTATTATTGCCAATAGCTGATTGATGAAGAAAACAACCAAAATGCAACCATCGCCAATAAGCATCTCAAATCTGGGTCAACAAAGTGGTTCAGGTTGATGCAAAAGTATTAGGCGCTCTACATGACCTGCAGTCTTATTCTCTACCACCCTCACAATTAACTTGCATAAATGAATATTGTGCAGTTGTAAAAATAAAAACTCAGCACTTGTAATTACAGATTCAATTACCATGAAAAGGGAAAGTATCCTGACAGTGATTGTACATGCTCATTGTTCGACAGGATCTTTTACAGGACATGTACTAGAAGAAATGCATCTTACAATATACAATACGGCTCTTATGATGTAATTTTGTGCACTCCTTCAAAGATACCAGAGGATTTTATGTGCAACGTGTGCAATCAGTAATTAGTGTTATAGAGTGGACTAGATTAAATTACAATCTTCGATTTTATTTACTGTTTTGCAGTTTTGGAATAGTCATGTAGATGTACAAATTTGTGAAAATGTTGCAAGAAAAAATAAGGGATATTACATAAACATTTGGGAAAGATTGCAGAATAAATACTTATCTATATGTTGCCAGTATATGCAGATGTATATCAGTAGATCTAAGATTTTAGTTCCCATTGTTGAAGTCTGTTTGTTTTCCTATGTCATTTCATGAATAGTTTCATTTTTAAAATTTGCTTCATTTGCCCAGTGGCTGCACTGGCTCTGGGTCAGGTGGACACGCTCTGCTGCAATTTGGACAATGAGCCTGACTTTACCATCTCGTTTACCATCTCATTTTCCAACATGAAACTTAGTGAAGTCGAGTGTGAGGCAAGATCCATGCCCGCCTCCATGTCAGTTCCCCCTTAACCAAGGCCCAAAAATGGCTACGATTGGGACTATGCCCAGAATAGGCATGACAGCCTATTGCATGCATTTAAATTGAGTTAATGGGCTGCATGCCCAATTTTACTGGCACCTCCCCCTTTAACACCTCATTCACCCATCCAGAATCAGTGCGAAACAGACATGCTCCATATAAGTCTGATTCGGGTGTTATAATTAGTGAGGAGGTAAGTGCCGAGCG
This sequence comes from Carcharhinus amblyrhynchos, assembly GCF_965287045.1. Taxonomy (NCBI): domain Eukaryota; kingdom Metazoa; phylum Chordata; class Chondrichthyes; order Carcharhiniformes; family Carcharhinidae; genus Carcharhinus; species Carcharhinus amblyrhynchos. The sequence continues at coordinate 46,868,503 of NC_137336.1, forward strand.
TCTGATGGCTCTCTGCTTGAGATCGGTGGAAGGGTGGGGTGGTGTGTGTGTGTGTGTCAGGATGGAGGCAAGGGGGTCTGATGGCTTTCTGCTTGAGATTGGTGATGGGGGGAGAAGGAACGCCCACTGCCACTCTGCCTGAGATCAGTGGGAGGAGAGGGGCAGGATGATCACTGCATGAGATCGGTGGGGTGGAAAGGGGAGAGTGGATCACTCTGGGGAAGGGAGGAGGGGTCCATGATTGGTCTGGGTGACAGGGGCTAGGAGGATAAGGGGTTCAGTAATGTTGAGGGGGGGTGAGGTAATGACAGTGAGGGCTAGGGGGAGGCATTATCCAGCCCAGGAGTGATATGGCAGGGGAACCACCTTTTATCATTATTTTTCTGCGCATGCGCAGTTGGAGGCGCCGACCAGAACTGCAGGATTTTGGGTATGTTAAGCCCCACCCACAGGTTTGTGCAGCACAATGCGGACTCGCTGATATGTTTGCAGGCAGAGTGTGTTTGGGGCTGCCTCAGAACGGGTCATAAGAGCTGCATCTGAAACACTCCCAGTTTCAAGTTTGCCCAGCACTAAGAATCAAAATGGTAAAATAGGGCACAATGTGTGTATCTTTCTGGTCATGTGCCATTAGACAAAGTCAGCTTTACCTCACTCACACCGCATTCCAAAGGCTCTGTAACATAGTTTGTGATATAGAAGAGTCCTTGCATTGAATGCTGGGCAGTAGGGGCACAGGGTAGTTGAGGAAATGGCTGGAGAAAATCACAAAAGTCAGCTGATGCTTTGAATAATACTTACCATTGACCAGAAACTCAACTGGACTCGCCATGTAAACACAATACCTACAAGAGCAGGTCAGAGTCTAGGAATACTGTGGTGAGTAACTTAACTGGCAAGGGTGGAATGGTAGCACAGTGGTTAGCACTGCTGCTTCACAGCTCCAGGGTCCTGGGTTCGATTCCCGGCGTGTGTCACTGTCTGTGTGGAGTTTGCGCATTCTGCTCTGTGTATGTTTCCTCCGGGTTCTCTGGTTTCCTCCCACAGTCCAAAGATGTGTGGGTTAGGTTGACTGACCACACTAAGAAATTGCCCCCTAGTGTCCAGGGATGCGCAGGTTAGAGGGATTAGTGGGTATAATATTTAGGGATATGGGAATAGGGTCTGGATGGGATTGTGTTCGGTGCAGACTCGATAGCTGAAGGGTCTCTTTCTGCACTGTAGGGTTCTATGATTCTATGGAACTGCTGACTTCCCAAAGTCTGTCCATCATTTACAAGGCACAAGCCAGGATGTCTTGGACTGTGATGGAATACTCCCCACTTGCCTGTATGGGTGCAGCTCTAACAACACTCAAGGGGCTTTACATCATCCAGGACAAAGCAGCCTGCTTGGTTGGCACCACATCCACAAACACTCCCTTCACCACCAACACTCAGTAGCAGCAGTGTGTACTATCTACAAGATGCACTTCAGCAATTCACCAAAGATCCCTAGAGAGCATCTTCTAAACCCACAACCACTTCCATTTAGAAGGACAAGGGTAACAGGTACATGGGAGCACCACCATGTGCAAATTCCCTTCCATATATTTGGAAATATATCAACGTTCTTTTGCATTCGCTGGGTCAAAATCTTGGAATTCTCTCCCTAACGGCATTGTGGGTCAACCCATAGCTTGTGAACTGCAGCAATTCAAGAAAGCAGCTCACCACTACCTTCTCAAGGGCAACTATAGATGGGCAATAAATGCTGGCTAGCAAATTCCCACCAATGAATAAAAAAACTAATCTAATCTACAGATTAGAATGTAACTATCTTGCAATTGTGTGTTTGTCTATACATGCTGTGTTTGTGAACTAACTTCTATTCACCTGATGAAGGAGCAGTGCTCTGAAAGCTCACAATTCCAAATGAACCAGTATCTCCACATCATTAAATTTAAGGTTGTTGCCTTCATGAAATGAAATTTATGAATTAATTTCATGACACGCGTGCAGGCTTCAGCACCTCACCTAATACATTTTAGCATAAATAATGGCAACATTAATCTCTTTGGAGGAAGTTTTACTGGGCTCCTGGAAGCAAGGTGTAGTGGTAGGGGTATGTCACGTTGATTTGGCTCCTTGACCATGCCAGGGCAAGGTGGCTATCCTATGGGGGTGGGGCAGCCAATTTAACTATGTAAAAACTTCATTAGGGGCCAGTTCACGGTGCAGTTGGTATTTTACAATTGGAGCTGGCCACCAGAGATGGGAAGGCATTTAAAACAGCAAGGGAAGCCCTACATCCCGACGATATCCCTGGAGGGGTTTCACATCTAGTACTCAGCCCAGAAATCTTTAAGATTTTCTTGTCAGCCCTCTGCCAGCTGAATGTCCTGCCTTCAGCATTGGCCACTAACCCTGGTGACACTGCTGAGGTAGTTGAACAGCCAGCCCACTGATTTGGCTGGTAGGTCTTGGGGACAGGCTGCATTTCTGAATAAGAAGATGGCATGACATTTCCTTGCATTGTTGGTTGGTTTGCCTGATGGATAATGTTGAGACCACTGATGTTTTGGCAGTAGGCTGTAGTCATTGTTTCAGGTGTGCGGAATCTTTGTCAAAACTGGAATGCATCACCAATAAACAGCATTTATAAAGGAAGAGAACAAGAGAATGGAAAGAAAAACAAACACTGAAATAGGAGGAGAAATGGAATTACCTGTGTAGAATCTTTGAGGAAGACAGAAGATGATTAAATGGTAGAAGTGGTTAGTAGAAGAGGAAAACTCAAAGAAATAAGAGAGATATACAAGACACACAGAAAATGTAGACAGACAGGTTTGATATTTCTGGGAATACACTGGGGCATCAAAATAATTTGACAGGAATATGGTATAGAAATTGCTACCACTGAGACAAAAGAAAAGATTGTCACAAGCCAGCCTAAGCAGTTACAGCACTTTATGGATACACCAGATTATTCTCTGCTGGTGGTCAGCCAATTTTATGCTGTCAGCTTTAATATTTATACTTAAGTGACATTAATTGCTGAAGGAGAATTAAAGGATTACTGTACCGTTGTCATAATTGGACTTTGTTGCTGTTAACTAAAATCTGTTTGAGCAAAATCCTGTCACAAATTAGGATGCTTTCAGCTGTCTATAATTTAGGAATGCAGAGAACCATTGCAGGAAAACAGTCTCCGCTCCCCACCCCCTCTCCCAAGTCTGCTGTTCTCCCATGTGTTGATGTAAATATTCAAATGATTGAATTCTTCTCACATAATCTATCCTTATTATAAATTCTATTCTTCATTAGTCTTTAATTGTAAATGTGACTGAATAATTATGGTATAAATATATGAAATTTCAAATGATGCTGATTCCGTTACTTCCACCAAGATCGTCCAAAATGATTGTCTAAGGAAGCAGAAATTATTTCTTCCAGTGGTTTGGAATACACTGCTTGAAAGACTACAAAGCTGATTCAGTAACAACTTTCAAAAGGGAAGGGGACATATGATTGAAAAGGAAATGTTTGATTCGTCGTAGTATCGAGAGAATTATCAGGAAAACCCAAGAAATTGTAATATTTTTCCTTTGGTAAGATTCTAGTGGCATATGTTGGCCCAATGCCTCTACAGGCAGGGGTTGTGATGAGGAGAGCCAGAGTGGTGTGAGGAAGGTGCTGGGGGCTCGGGTGCTGCAAGGCCCCAGGGTAACAGAGAGTGGATTGCTGTGGACATTCCAGGTGTGACAGATGGGACTGATGCCAAGATGTGACAGGTGGACACTCACTCTTGCAGCTCGAATGAAGTCATACATTATCTTATGGCATTAGTTGGTTGTCCTCAGTGTCAGACCAGAAGCACTGACTGCCACAGCCATCACATCTAAGCTTGCATTTGCCTGCTTCTGGATTGTCTACTCACTTGAGGGTATAAGATGGCCTCTCCTCCACTTTATCCAGATGCCTCCATGGCACTGTTTTCTGCGGTGCCATCCTCCTGACGTGACTGGCTGTGAGTGCAGAGAGAACATTGAAATGCCACTCCCGCTTGTTAACAGCGCACAGCTGCAAGTTGCTCCAGGTGAGTCACATGCCTTAGGACTCCGTACCGACATGTTTCACGTGGGGATTCGTTCAGTGCACTGTGTGTGGGACCATTGCGATCCAGTGCGCACCTTGCAGGCTGGCACTGATTGCTCCGGTTTTCTCGTCGTTATGACGCCTTATTTCTTGGGAAAATTGCACCCCATGTTTCAAGTCCAATGTGACTCTGAAGAAGAGTAATTTTGGACTCAAAAAATTAATTCCTTTTCTTTCTTCACAAGTGCTGCCAGATATGCTGAGTTTGACCAATTGGATATGACCTCAGTATTTTTGACTTAGTGTAGGTTGTATAGTGGAGTAAGGAATGTTATAAAACAGAAAAATAGATCTGCGCACAGCAGTGTAAACAGCCAAAAGTTAATATAAACCAATATGAAAATGAACAAAATTTAAACTCCAATAAATGCAAGGTCTGACTGAAGACCACTGGTTGATCCATGGGATCTGCTATATGTTATATGGTACATTATCAGTTGTGATAAGTGTGGCATAACAGTAGTATCCTAGATTGGAATGATATTCAGGGAATTTTTATGTCTTCCTTTTAATTTGTCCACATAAGCTTTTTTCCTAAAGATTTAGATTTCCACCTCCTCAGATGCAGAAGAGATCAGTAATCTAATGTATCTCAGTGGCATTTTGCTGAATTTCCAGGTGACCTTACAAAATGTGGCATCTGATTGCATGTTTACTGTTACTTAATAATTATTACTTTAAATTACAGGCATTGTGGATTAGTTTTGTTTTTTTTTAAGAAGTCCAATTTATCTCTCAATAGTACATCAATTGCGAAATGGCAAAGATTCGTTTTTCTATATCGTATGACATTTTTACATTTGAGTGACCTTTTGGAAAAGAACTGGGCTTGTTGCGTCAAAACAGATGGTGCAGGAAATAATTTTCTAAAATAATGGGTTCTATCAGTCACTCCTTCTCATTAGTTCTACTGAATAGGTATTACGTGAGTGGATGGAATTCATTATGCTTTCGATGATATCATTGCTAAAGTGTAAAGTACTTTATGTGGGCAATTCATTCATGTCAGCAAGATAAGTTCGAAAAAAGGTTGGCTTTTTGTTTTTTTAAGATTTTTCCTGATAATGTGACTATCATAGGCTGGTTATTTTAGAACTCTAAACATACATTGTGTTGCAACGCTAGCATCATTTCTAATCAACAATTTACGTCAGAGTGATCTAAAATTAACGTGATGAATCTGTTTTGGATCTTGCTCGCAAAATGCTGACTCTTGTTAATTTTCATCATTGGTATTTTCATCCTGGAAGGATTTGTTATCAGAAGTACTTTGAAAAGTAGCATTTGATGATAATGATATTGGGCATAGCAGAAAGTGCCTGCAGCTGGTGTGAGGTAATAGAAATCTATGCCCTGATTCTGATTTTCAGATTTTTAAGGATGAATGTGTGGGATTCTGCGTATTCTGTGGCAAAGTTAATGAGTAAGAGATAATTCGCTTGTGTAACTGCATTGCCATTTGTTTGTCAGCTTGTTTAATCTCTTACAAGTGGATTTTCATAGCCGCTGTAATCCTCAAATGTTTTGCTTAAAAACAACTTATTGTTTCCAAGGAACTCTCCATGCTGTTAGTTTTGATAAATCCATCTTGGTGAAAATAAACTAAAATTTGAACTTTTCTGTGATAGGAGGTTAAGAATGAGTGCCTGACACATACAGAAATGGAGGGATGAACAACTCAGGAAGTTCAAGTTAAAAAATTTATCAGTGCTGTTCAATACTTAAATTTCACCACTTTACTTGTATTTTTGTGCTAAACAGCTAAGGTAGGTGAATAGCTGAGGTGCACAGAAATTACTTCAGCACAGATATCATCATGAAAAAAAGACTGATTCTGATTCTATAGCTAGAATTTTAGCGCCTCCCCCCCTTGAGGTTCATAAGATCCTGCCCGAGGGCAATGGAGAATATGGTTCTGTGAGGCTCACCCACCCTGGTTCTAGGGCAGGTGTGGCGGTAAAATTCTGGCCAATTTGTCCATTTTTAAATTAAGCTTTGTAATATTCATTCTTTGCACTTAGAGATGTACTTTATGTCACACAGCTTAAGTGTGAAGACTTTCATTTCCATAGATGAAAATGTGGTATTGCATGCTTAGAAAATAACTGATTTTTATCTTCCATTAAGATATTAGGTCAGAAACTTTGGGGTGAGTGCAACAACTTTCTCCAAGAGCACTGTACTGTTCCTAACGTGCTATACAGCACCCAGCTGAGGCAGACCGGATCCTGCCTCCAGGTCGATGACGAGCTGGTCTTCACGGACATCACTGTGCTGCTGGACCCGCCTATGTCACTGAGTTAGATCAGTTCTACATGCGGGATTGGGGAGCTCAGGGATCTCCTTATCCCTGGTACCAGTTTCTTTCATGTCAGCACTGCGCTGTGAGACTGATGCAGCTATCGCAACAAGAGGTCTGAAATTCAACCAGGAGTGGAGTGTGAGATGAGTTTGAGGGATGAGGGGTGTGTGGCCTAATGAAGACAAGGAGAGCAACATGGAAGGAGGGGTGTGTAAGGAGGGGAGGTTGTAGGGCGAGGGCTCACAATGGCAGTCAATGGAGCAAGGAGGTGGATGAAGAAGATGAACAATGGAAGGCACAAGGAAAACCGAGGGGAGGGAAGCTGGGTTCTGATAAGGCTGTAAGAAAAACTCACAAACAAGATGGCCAAAGGGATGGGACATCGTTCACTGAAAGGGGATGGGTGAAGAATCCAGGCGACTTGGATAGAGGTTCACGTGGGGTCTCATGGATGATGGGTTGGGAGGGGGGTGGGGGCAGAGGGCAGAAAGACGTTGAATCAAGGAACAGGAATCCTGATGAGGCTGCTATATTTTTCCCACTGAGTTGCTGACCTCCATGGTCTGATGATGACAGGTGGGTTGGAAAGAGTCATATGAGCGTACTGGGCTGGAATTTAAGTATAGCACCAAGACATTTGAACCCGTCGTCTGAGGCTGGGCAGATGAATCAACTGCCCACTTGCCAGGAGAGTCAGAGAGGAACTCACGTTATGCATAATCAATGAGCTTCTCAGTACAGAATCTGGCACATGGTCTCGATACTATAGTTGGCAGGACAGTTGCTGCCTGTCACCATACTTGATAACAAAACATGAGAGTTCTGCTCATAGTCATAATCACTAAATCATATTCTGTTGCCAATGTCCCAGACATTACCATCAATATCCATTGGTATGTTCTCTCCCATTCACAGTATGGACCCAGTTTAAGAGGTGACACAATGGTATAGTCAGAAGGGAGTTGCCCTGAGAGTCCTCCTCAGCATTGACTCTCATTGACTCATGAAATCCCATGGCATCAAGTCAAACACAGACAAGAATTTGTCCCATTTGTCCCTCTCTCAGCTGATGGATCAGTCCTCCTTCATGTTGAACACCATTCGGAGAAAGCACTGAAGGTGGCAAGGGCTCAGAATGTCCTCCAGGTTGGGGGTCTTACAATCAGCAATCTGCTCACCGATGCTCAGTTTGGGTTCTATCAGGGTCATATCTGAACTCAGGAGGGGAGATGAGACTAACTGCCCTTGACATTAAGGCAGCATTCAACTGAATGTGGCAATAAGAAGCACCAGCAAAACAGGAATCAATGGAATTCAAGGAAATCTCTGCATTGATTGGAGTCATACTTGGCACAAAGGAAGATGGTTGTCAGTATTGGAAGGCCAATCATCTGATTGTTTCAGGAGTTCCTCAGGGCAGTGACCTAGGGCCAACCATCTTCAGCTGCTTCATCAATAGGCTTGAATTGAAAGTGGCAAATAACATTTTTTCCACACAAGTGCTACATAATGATCATATCCAACAGGACAGAAAATTTAAAATTTAAAGTCTTTATTTATTAGACACAAGTAAGGTTTGAATTAACACTGCAATGAAGTTACTGTGTTGCCACAGTCCGGCACCTGTTCTGGTCAATGCACCAAGCCATATAAATGTAAAGAATATAACTTCCCCCTGACATTCAATGGCATCAAAAGCCAGGGGACTTTAAAGCTTCAATAAACTTTGTCATGGTCACAACAAGCAGAGTAACAAGTGAGGTGACAAGTAGTTGTAATTTTCATCCTGTTTCTGTTTCTTCCTTACCTGTTAATATTCAATATCACTGGTTCCCTGCAGATGTTATGGAGAGACATATTTGAGGAGGGAATTGGGGAAGCAGGGGAGGACAAGGTGAAATTGATAAAGAGCGCTAACTTTCAATTGTATAATACTTCTAATGTAGAAAAATGTTCCAGGCGTTTTACCAAGAGGATAAGGAAAAACAGATGTTAAGTTAAAGCAGGTCAGATTAGGAAGTATTAAAGAGATGGATTTTAAGGAAATTAATGGAGAGGGAAAGGATTAGTGAAGGAGTTCCAGAACATTGGACTTAGAGAGTTGAAGGCATAACCATCAGTCATCAACCAAAGAGGAAAATGAACATAACATTATAATCATTGTGAGAGATATTTTGGAGGGAAGATGGTAAAGTTTCAGGATTGGTGCAGGAAATGTTGAAAATATGCAGCAGATGAAATAGCATCTGTGATTAGAGAAGCAAAGAAGTTGGAAATGCAACAGATTTTAGGCAAGGACAGATCCAAGGGGCACATGGGAAGAACCAAAGGAAAAGTCGATAATACAGGAGAAAGCAGGAAAGGTTGGGGTGGCACGGTGGCTCAGTGGTCAGCACTGCTGCTTCATGGTGCAAGGAACCTGGGTTCAATTCCGGCCTCGGGTCACTATCTCTGTGGAGTTTGCACATTCTGTATAGGGCATTGGTGAGGCCACAGGTAATGAAGAAATTTAAACACAAAGGGTGGTGGGATTTTCTGCCCCACACCATAGCATGGTTTGTGGGAGCAGAGGCAGCTCACCATTGGCCGGCAGCAGGAACTTCCGGTCCTACCACTGTCAATGGGTTTTCCCATTGTTCGCACCCTCCGTTGCCTGGGAACCTGTGACACCAGGTTGCCATTGACGGGAAGAATGACGGGAAATTTTTGGTCAAATAATGTTAAATTTGTGATGTTGAGACCTGTCCTGAGAATGTGGATGATGGTGAATGAGAATTGGTACAGGACAGTACATGGGCAGTAGGGGTTTGAATGAGCTTAACTTTATGGTGTTGTATGTCAGGCCAATCAGGAAAGCAGTGTAGAAATTGATCTTGAAGGTGGCAAATACATTAAATACATGAATGTGGGTTTCACAGCAGGAAAGTTGATGTCGGGGTAGAGCTAGTTAATTGATGGGGGGAAATATAGAATTCTTTGTACGAAGCCCTTCGTTTTAGTTTTACTACAATAAATAGACTGGGTTAATTATAAACTGCCTTATATACATAGTGAGAATTCACAATGTGCCTGTAACAAAATATGCAAAGGTATTATAAACTGTTTCACCACAAATTAACCAAGTGTTATAAACTTAATTTGTATTTATACATATGTATTGTGCACTATGACCAATTTCATTCTGAATGCAGCATGATGGGAAACACAATGGTAGACAGACTAAATTCTTCTAATACAATGGACCACAGAAAGGCAGCTTCTGTTATCTGTTTTTGGATATGCAAAAGACAAGTTTAATAGGCCTGGTATTTAAGGGAGTAAATTCATTCGTGGGTAGCGAGGCTGGAACAGTCTCTCAAGCTGATAAAGGAGGCCAGCGAAAGATCAAAGACCAATTAGAGATCAAAGATGCTAATTATGGCCTTGGTTACTGGTAATGATATGGGTTAGATTTCCTAGATAAAGGGGAAGGACTTACTTGGGAAATAAGCTAATAATCTCCTATTCCTGTTGATAGGTGGAATGTTATTGGCTCAAGTAATAATGTTGAATTGTGATTGGACCATCCCCCCTGATTGATAAAACTGGGTGGAATAGTGAAATGTTCAGAACAATATAATATTTTCTCCTTGCAATATTAGCTCAGAGAGGACATTCATTCCTTATTGACTGTGTCTCTCTCCTGATGCATGCATTAGCAAATAAATTCTTCTTCGTTCTTTAACTATATACTGTCTTTCACAATCTATGTATTGGTTGAGTGAAGTTCAACAAATACAGAACACTCTAGGGGGATACTTGCGCTCAGAAAATTCCTCTTGCAATTATGATCTGGAAATGGACATAGCCCATTGCAGAGCCATCCAAAATTAAACCCAGCTGTCGGTTTGGGTTGTTGCCTGTCATTCAGGATGGTCAATGTCCAAAGGGGCCAGTCAGGTATGTAGAGTATCCCAATTGGCAGATCACCTGGCCAATTTTTGCTGTTCGTAGAATCATAGAATCCTACAGTGCAGAAGGAGGCCATTTGGCCCATCGAGTCTGCACCGACCACAATCCCACCCATGTCCTATTCCCGTAACCTGGCATATTTACCCTGTTAATCCCCTGACACTCAGGGTCAATTTAGCATGGCCAATCCACCTAACTTGCACATCTTTGGACTGTGGGAGGAAACCAGAGCACCTGGAGGAAACCCACGCAGACATGGGGAGAATGTGCAAACTTCACACAGACTGTGACCTGAGGCTGGAATTGAACCCAGGTCTCTGGTGCTGTGAGGCAACAGTTGTTCTAACAGCAGGGATCTGGGATCAGGGTTTTACCACCATCCAGAGTGAGCAGCCAGACCAAAAAGACCTTTCCAAAAAAAATCAGAACCATCAGCTTGAGAATTCTGACTGTTTTTGAAAGGCTCTTTTGTTTAGCTCAGCCAAACTTTAGCAGCTTACGGCTCTGATTTTGAAAAGCCCACCAAAAAACACTCAGTGCCAGAAGCAACAACAGAGAATGCTCTTGATTGAAGATCTGTTTGAAGGCTGTTACGTCCTTTAAACATTTTAGAGCTAATTAGATGCTGTTGGTGGTGGTGGGTGGGTGGGAAGGAGCGGAGAGGGTGAGGGAGGGTTGGGGATGAGATGTTGGGGGAGGGTGAGGTGAGGTGCGGCAGCGGAACGGGTGAGGTGATTAGCTAGGGGCTGGGGATGATGGGGACTGGGAGTACAGTGGCTTTTTAAGGGTTGGGCTGGAGATTTAAGCTGTGAGGCTTAGAGTGCAATATTGCAAAAGTTTCCAGATTTTCAGGAATGAGCAATGACTACTGACCTTGCTAACATATGGCAAGAATAAATTCAAAAGATACCTAAAACAAATACAATTTAAGCACATTTTTCATACTCAACAAAATAATAAAAGGAAAACTATCACCTAGACAAACAGTACCATAGTTGCATTTCACCGGCCTTAAACTGCCTTCCACAGTGCATACAAAGAATGAATGTTATAGAAATTTATTGCAAATCTTCAGCAACTTCCACATATAAAAGACAAATGGAATGATAACTAGACTGTCTGAGGTAACAGGATTCTTATTACTGATGAAATTTAGAAGTATGTCAGACTGATGTATACATGAAATAATTCGAAAAAGATAAAAAAAAAGTGTTGAGATTAATGTACTGTGCAATAATAATAGGTTTGTGTCTGATATGAAATTCTGAAGCCTGGATCACTCCAGGCAATGTTAAAAAAGCTCAGTACAAGTCTCTAATGTTTCTCCGAAATGTCCTGCTGATTTGAGAATGAGTTTATTCAAAATAAAACCATCTGAAATTATCGGTGATGCTTTCTGTTATCTCTGAAAACTTAAGGGTTAATTTATCCATCTGGCTCTCTCAGCATGGGGGCTTCAATTCCATCTCCAACCTGCGCTTCCTTCAAAGGTAAATGCAAGATGTGTGAATTGACTGTGCAGCATACTTCTGTCTGACTGGAGCTGCTCTGCTTCTTTCAATTTTCTTCAAGCAAACATTTTATATGATGTGTATGTCTTATCAAAGATATAGATTTTGATGTAGTGTCACTTGCAGTTCATCAGTCTGTGGGCCTTTGACCAATTTCTTCATGTAAATTATGTAAAACAAATAAACATCTCAATTTTCCTGAATTACCCCTGTTGTTAGTTTTTTATCTCAACTTCCACATGGGTCCTTCCATTGTAAAGATTGAAACTCTCTTCAATATTCCTTACTGTGCTCAGCAGATGTTGTTGCATCGCAGTATGACCCCTATGTACTTTCTTTTGGCCTTCTGAGGTGATCTAACCCCATTAACAGTCAGTGAGGATTTAGTTCATGTCTTGGTGCTGTGAATTGAATTGTTATGCTGCATGTTTGACTGTGTCTGCACTCAGCAAGCTTGCAATTGTGATTCTCAGTGAAAAGTGGAAGTGCTAATATACTTCATAAAGTGCAATTTTCTCTTCATTTCAGTCCTATTAAATGACTCTTAAAGTACTGTTACTTGTTACACTGTCAGAAGCCCTTGGCCATCACCACAGATGGATTTAAAGGTGAGGATGGTAATCTTAAAGTTGTGACATTTGGGCAATTGGGAGTGGATGTAGATCAGCGTAATAGTGATAGTTGAGTAAAACTTGGAATGGGATGAATTAAACTGTTCATGAAAGGAGGGAGACTGGCCTTGAGAAAATTGGAATAGTTGAGTCTGAAGGTGACAAAGGCTTGGATGAGGATTTCAGTGCGTGCTGGACTGTAGCAAAGACAGAGGAGGGCGATTGGTGGAATTGATGGATGGTAACGGGGCTAAAGATAATTGCTTGGATCTTCACATAGTTTAACTGGAGGAAATGATCCAAGACTGGATATCTGGTAGGAAATCCAGTGATACAGATGCAGTTGTGAAGAGGAGACTGGCGGTGGAGGAGTTGAGCAGAGTTAATTAATGTACTCACAGAAGCTGACCCCATGTCTACAGGTAATGTACTCAAGGAGCAATGTATAGGTGCGGAAAGATCATGGTTGGAAACTCAAAGAGCTCTCAAAGTGATAGAACATAGAACATAGAAAAACTACAGCACAAACAGGCCCTTTGGCCCATAAGTTGTGCCGATCATATCTCTACCTACTTGGCTTACCTATAACCCTCAATCCTATTAAGTCCCATGTACTCATCAGAAGTCTCTTAAAAGACCCTATCGAATTTGCCTCCACCACCACTGACGGCAGCCGATTCCATGCACCCACCACCCTCTGAGTGAAAAACTTACCCCTGACATCTCCTCTGTACCTACTCCCCAGCACCCTAAACCTGTGTCCTCTTGTGGCAGCCATTTCAGCCCTGGGAAAAAGCCTCTGAGAATCCATCTGATCAATACCTCTCAACATCTTATACACCTCTATCAGGTCACCTCTCATCCTTCATCTCTCCAAGGAGAAAAGACTGAGCTCTCTCAACCTATCCTTATAAGGCATGCCACCCAATCCAGGCAACATCCTTGTAAATCTCTTCTGCACCCTTTCAATGGCTTCCACATCCTTCCTGTAATGAGGCGACCAGAACTGAGCACAGTACTCCAACTGGGGTCTAACCAGGGTCTTATAAAGCTGCAGCATTATCTCCCGACTCCTAAACTCAATTCTTTGATTGATGAAGGCAAGTACATTGTACGCCTTCTTAACCACACCCTCTACCTGCGAAGCCGATTTGAGAGTCCTATAAACCCAGACCTCAAGATCCTTCTGATCTTCCACACTGCTTACCCTTAATATTATATTCTTTCATCCCATTTGACCTGACAAATTGAACCACCACACATTTATCTGGGTTGAAGTCCATCTGCCACTTCTCTGCCCAGTCTTGCATCCTATCTATGTCACACTGCAACTTCTGACATCCCTCCAAACTATCCACAACACCTCCAACCATCGTGTCATCAGCAAACTTACCAACTCATCCATCCACTTCCTCATCCAGGTCATTTGTAAAAATCACAAACAGCAAGGGTCCCAGAACAGATCCCTGGGGCACTCCAATGGTGACCGACCTCCATGCAGGTGTTATGAGATTGTGGAGAGAAGCTTTATTCAGGACTAGCTTTGAAACCAAGCTAGGGCAAGCCTATAGAGATTCCCAATGGAGAAAAGACATTATAAGAAGGTATGTGGTCAAACATTTCTTGGAGGATGTGAAGTGATAATGCGCCAGTTGCAGAGGATGCAATTTGTGACTTTCATCAGTGCTATTTTAGTGATGTAGATGCCTATACATCCTAATTTAGAACAAGGCCTATTGACTGGGTCGCGATGGCGGAAGGTGATTTTTGCGGGGGAGGTTGGTGATGATGACAGTTGTGAATGGATGGGAAATAATGCCTGAGGAGGAAAAACCATTTAACCTGCATCTCCAATCAATACAAATCAAATTATAAGAATATCTTGCACTAGTGTTATTGTCTCATGATATGAAAAATCTTATGCCTCTCTTCTCCCCAGAATTCTAGATAAGCTAAACAGGAACCAAACTGATTCATGACTGGATTAGTACATGTTCCCACAGTTGAAGAGTTTTAACAGTAGATTTTGCATAAATTTGTGCCATTTCCATAAACCAGACTCAGTTTGGAAGAACTTAATTTGACAGTTTAATGGCTCTTCTTATCATCTCAGTCAAGGGTTGCAGTTTTAAGTTCTTGACCATGCGTAGAATTGGTAACTATAATTGCACTTGCAGTTTCCAGTGTTAGTTTAATAGCAACATCAAGGCGAGCGGAGCAATTTATTGATCACGAATATTAAATGGCTGCTGACCTTACAAAAACATGTAGCACACATTTGAATTAAATAGTTCACAGGGTTTAAAGAATCTGAAATTTATCATCTTTTATATGCTTGAAAGAAACAGGGGAAACTTGGAATATAATTTCCTAACTTTTCAAACTAATAAAAATGCTTACCATCATTGCCTCTTCGAACCGATTATATTAAGTTAATGGGTAGTTCCCCCCCCACCCCACACACACACACACACACACACACACAGAGAAAATGCTTCTTTGGGCTGGATCTAATGGAATCTAAACATATTAGGGGTATAAAGCTAATGTAAAATCTGATTGATATTAGTCTTATAAGAAGTCAAAATTTAGCATCTCAAATCTCACCACGACCAAGGTGAATGTTCAATGCAGTGGACAAAATTTACAATAAAGAAAGGAGTGCCTCAATAAGATGCTGACATATTGACACATTTCATGGAGCAGGACTTCTTAAATAGCAATGATCTATTTTCGATTTTAACTGTGCACGTGCAGATATTGGAAGTTTTTTTCGTACTTAGTCCATATTCATGATCAGTGTTAATAGCTTCATTGTCACTCTTAGCACAAAATCTGGGTCAGTCTTGGTTGGCTCACTGCATCTCACTGCTTTAGTTTCCAAGTACAGCACACTTTAAAGTGTCAGATGCAATCCCTGTGTGATTGTTTCCTTACTGTGTTAGGCTTACTAACCAGGCCAAGAGCTATTGAGATGTATAGGGGTTAAATTAAAACGTCAATATCTTTGGAGTCCTCCTTACTAGCATATGGAGGATTGTGCCAATATTGGAAGACTAGTCAAACAACAGCCAGATATAGTCATACTCACTGAAAAGACAAGCCTATCTGCTTTTTGCCTTAACACTCAGAGCGTTCACAATAAAGTGGATGAATTAGTCATGCAAATAGATGTAAAAGGATATGATATATCCAGGATTATGGAGACATGGCGATAAAGTGACTAGGGCTGGAAACTGAACATCCAGAGGTGTTCAGTGTTTAGGAAGGACAGGCTACGAGGTAAAGGTGGTGGAGTTGCATTGCTGGGTAAAGAGGAAATTAACACCATACCAAGGAAAGATATTAGCTCCAAAAATATGAAATCTATATGATTAGAGCTGAGAAAAACCAAAGGGAAAAGAATCATTAGTAGAGTTATCTATAAACCCCTAATCTGTTGTGGTGATGTTGGGAGTGACATTAAACAGAAAATTAGAGATGCATTTTATGAAGGAATGGGTGATTTAATCTGCATATAGATTGTGAAAATTAAATGAGTCACAAAACTGTAGGGAAGGAGCTCCTAGAGTGTACACAGGATGGATTACTGGACCAATATGTTGAGGAACCAATTAGAGAGCAGGCCATTCTAGACTGGGTATTGTGTTAAGAGAAAGGAATAATTTACGATCTAATTGTGTGCAACCCTTTGGGGATGAACGACTATAACATGATAGAATTTTTCATCAAGATGGAGAGTGACATAGTTGATTTTGAGACATGGGTCCTAAATGTTAATAAAGGAAACTATGATGATATGAGGCATGAGTTAGTGATGATAGGCCACACTTGAGTATTGTGTGTAGTTTTTAATTTCCTTATCTGAGGATAGATGTTTTTGCTCTGAAGTGAGTGCAGAGAAAGTTTACCAGATTGATTCTTGGGATGGCAGGAATGATGTATGATGAGAGATTGAGATGGTGAGGATTGTACTCACTGTAGTTCAGAAGAATGAGGGGGGAATCTCATAGAAACCTATAAAATTCTAACAGGGCTAGACAGGGTAGATGCAAGGAGGGAGTATCCAGCGCCAGGCATCACAGTCTGAGGACACAGGCTAGAGTGTTTAGGACAGAGATGAGGAGGAATGGTGAGCCTGTGGAATTCGCTACCACAGAAAGTAGTTGAGGCCAGAACATTACGGGCAGGATTTTCTGGTCGTGCTCACCCAAAACCGAAAAATCAACAAGGTCAACGAACCTTTGCATGATGCCTCTGCCCACTACGATTCCCGTGGCAGATGGGATGGCAATATTCCCCCTCTGTGTTTTCAAGAAGCAGTTAGATATAGCACATGGGCCAAAGGGGATCAAAGGACAAGGGGGGGGGAGGGGAAGACGGGATCAGGTTATTGAGTTTGATGGGGATTGCAACAGAATTCACTTTATAGAATATATCAAACCGTGAGCCTTGCCTCTTCTCCCAGAATCAGGTCAAATATTCTAAAATGAAATCTCAGGGATAGTTACATGCCAAACAGTGGAAGCAGCGTGTGATAGAGCGAAGTGATCCAACAACCAACAGATCAGTCCGAAGCTCTGCAGCCCTCTCGCATTGAGTTATATGTGGTGGTGGACAATGAAGCACCTAACTGGGGAAGAGGCTTCGTAATCATCCTATCCTCAGATGGTATGGGAGCCCAGCATAGCAGTACAAAAGAAATGCCAAATCTGCAACCATCTACAGCAAGAAGTGCTGAATGGATAATCCATCCCAGCTTCACCACAGTCTTGGGAAACTAGATAAGAGACTGAATAATTGCTAAATCCAATTTTCTCCCTCTTCATAATAATTTTGCTGCCTGTTGCTTTTTTCTCTTGCCTGTCAAATGCTTCCCTTTTGACATTTCTCCATCACTGTTATTCATTCCTAATATTTCCATTTAACAATTTTATTTTAGTTCTGAGTCCTGATTTCTCCATTCGAATAAAATAAATTGACAGAACAAGAGCTCAGATTACAAGTAAGTGATAATGCAAATTCAGATTGGGGTCATGATTTCTTGTCTTGTCAAAAGACTCACAAATATATTTTTCTTTGTAAAATTTGGTATGGAATTTTTTGAATTGAGTCTTTGCTAAGAAAATTGACTTTGAGATTAATATAGTAGAATGCAAGATGCTCAAATTCACACTGCTTTTAAGTCAAAAAACTGTGCTTAAATATAAGAGGGCAATGAAATGGAATTCAGTTCATCCAATGCAATTCTTTTTTCAACAGGAAGTTACATATTGTGAAAGAAGAAAAGTTTTACTAAAAGATTCACAAGGAAGAAAAAGCTTGATTGTTCCATGAAATCTTAATAAACAAGTTCTTCAGGAACTTTAGAATGAATCTTGTTATATCAATTTTTAGATATCTGTCATATTTCGCTTGAAGTTCTCATCTTATGACACTGTTGAATAATCTCTCCAGTAAGAAGATGCTTAAAAAAATACCAAAACAGCCCAATAAATTAGGCAATAGGAAACAATGAATGCATGGCACATTTTAAAAAACATTTTAGAATATTTGACCTGATTCTGAGAGGAGAGGCAAGGCCCACAGTTTATATATACTCTATAAAGTAAATCCTGTTGCAACCTCCATAGAGATCAATAAGTTTTAGAAAGATATTTGAATTTCCAGTGGTAAACTGGAAAGGTCACATGACAAGATTTCTGGTTTTAAGGTTTTTACCGTAATAAAGAACAGCATTGTCTAAATACTATTCAATAAGCAATTTATACTCTAAATTACACAGAAAGTCTTCAATTTAACTTTTAAAGCTACAGAAAATTCCATAGAAACATAGAAACTAGAAGCAGGAGTAGGCCATTTGACCCTCTGACCTCTGCCATTCATTTGATCATGAATGATCATTGAATTCAATGTCCTAATACCCCCTTTCCCCCATACCCCTTGATCCCTTTAGCCCCAAAAGCTATACCTAATTTCTTCTTGAAATCAAATTATGGTTTGGTCTCAATCACTTCCTGTGGTAACGAATTCCACACAATCATAGAATCATAAAATCCCTAGAGTGTAGAAGGAGGCAATTTAGCCCATCGAGTCTGCACCGACCATAATCCCACCCAGGCCCTATCCCCAACCCCATGCATTTACCCTAGTCCTTTGATATTCACAACTCTCTGGGTGAAGAAATTTCTCCAGTTCTAAAAATGTCCCCCTTATCCTCAAACTATGATCCCTAGTTCTGGAGTCGCCATCATTGGGAACATTCTTTCTGAACCTACCCTGTGTAAGTCTGTTAGAATTTTATAAGTTTCTGTGAAATCCCCTCACTCTTTTAAGCGCCATGAATATTATCCTAACTAATTTAGTCTCTCCTCATTTGACAGACCTGCCATCCGAGGTAAACCTTTGCTGCATTCCCTCTATAGCAAGGACATCCTCAGATAGGGACACCAAAACTGCACACAATACTCCAGGTGTGGCTTCACCAATGCCCAGCACATTCAAAGTAAAACATCCCTATCCCTATACTCAAATCCTCTCGCAATGAAGGCCAGCATATCATTTGCCTTCTTTATTGCCTGCTGTACCTGTGTGCTTACTTTCAGTAACTGATGCATGAGAACACCAAGGTCTGGCTGAGTATCCACCTCTCTCAATTTACACCCATTCAAGTAATAATCTGTCTTCCTGTTATTGCTATGAAAGTAGATAGCCTCTCATTCAACCACATTATGCTGCATATGTCCATATAGTCAGCCTGTCCAAATCATGCTGAAGCACATCTGCATCCTCCTCACAGCTGACCCTCCCATCCAACTTTGTATCATCTGCAAATTTAGAGATAATACATTCAGGTCCCTCTTGGAAATCATTAACATTTCATGTGAACAATTGGGGTCCTAGTGCAGGTCCTTGTGGTAGCCCACTAGTCACTGACTGCCAATCAGAAAATGACCCATTAATGCCAACTCCTTGCTTTCTATTTGCTATCCAGCTGTCCATCCATCTCAAGACATTACCGGCAATCTCATATGCTTTAACTTTACACAGTAGGCTGTTATGTGAGACCTTGTTGAAAACCTTCTGAAAGTCTAAATAAACCACATCCACTGGTTCTCCTCAGTCAGCACTACAAGTTACATCCTCAAAGAATTCCAATAGGATGACCAAGCATGATTGCACTTTTGTAAATCCATGCTGTCTTTGTCTGATTATACCATTGCCTTCCTTTGAGTGATCAAATCCTTGATAATGAACTCTAACAATTTCCCCAGTACCAGTGTTAGGCTCACTGGTCTACCGTTTCTTGTTTTCTGTCTACCTCCCCTTTTAAATAGCAGGCTTACATTGGGGATGGGGGGTGGGGAATGTTTGTGGGGGTCATCGCTCCTGCTTTTTGCTCCCAGGCTGCTTTCTCCCCTTTTTGCGGCTCGGGAACGATCTGACACAGCGTGCTTTTCCAAATATTTTTCTAACTCCACATGCACAGTTCAGAGCTCTGATTGTTTCAGGCACGCTAAGTCCTGCCCAAAGTGTGAATGGAACCTGCGATTTTTTTTCAAGCAAAGTACGTATGGGGACACCTGAAAGCAGATTCCCAAGTCGGACCTGAATTGCACCCAGATTCAGCACTTAGAATGTAAATGGGAAAATCAGGTCCTTTATTGTCCAGGAACCAGTCCAAAGCTATTTTTAATTCCTGTAGGTTTGTTTCCTTTCTTTTCATTTCTCGGTTTGGCACCTCCTAATCCCAGAACCGACATTCACAGTGAGGGGGTAATTGGGATCCCTCACTCTCTCCAAGCTATGTGAATCTTTCAGTCTTGTTTAAATTCTCACACACCAAATCTTTTCAATCTGACCATGAGCTTCCATCAATGTTTTGAATAGTGACCGACAGCGCCAATATTTTCTCTGCTTAAAGTGCAGGTCTAACTGCTTCTATTTTTCCCTTACTTTGACTTTCGCAGACTAACCCTGCCTGTGAGTTTCAATTATGTTTTGAGAAAACCTACAATCCAAACTTGCAATAGCTTCTTATGGACTCTTTGCCACTCAAATTCTATCTCCAAGAAAATCATGAATGTGAATCACATGTGTCTTGTATCCAGGTAGAAATAATTACCGCGATTCTCCCATTGTGACCCTCAAATTTTCTGTCAGGCTGTGGTGGGAGATATGCGTTGCCAGCCTTGAACAGGGATTTGAGCATGCACCAGGAATGTACGTGCATCTCCCAGAGTGGGTGAACAGTTGCTGGTCAGACGACGCTGGAAACCAGTGGGGAGGTAGGTAAATAATTTAAATTTTTTAAAAATATGTTTTAAACATGTTTAGCAGTTCATTATCTTTTAGGTCCTGATTGAATCTTCCACCCTGCCAGGAGTACTTCATTCCGGCAGGGGTCAGACTAGGTCCCCATGTTCAGGGAACTAGTGGGAGACCTCACTGGAATGAAGGAGGGCAATCAGGGCCTCCCAGGGGGTAAGGCAGTGGGGGGTGGTTCCCCCTGGGCATGGGCACCATGACAGTGCCAGCCTCTGCCCTGGCACTACCCAAGTGGCAAAGTGCCCATGCCCAGGGGACACCTTGGCACTGCGCACTGACATTGGGCAGTGCTAAAGGGGCGGGGCTTGCTGTGGGTTGGGCCTAGGGGCAATCGATGGGCCTGGGGGGTCCTGATGCCACTCTGCAGACAGGATTGGTTTGGGATAGAGGGAGGACAGTGATTGGGGCGTGCTGGGGGTGGGGGCTGGCCTGCCATGGTTGGGGGGGGGTTGCCTGTCTCCTGGGGAGGATCAGCTGGGAGGGGTCTGCTGGTGTGAGGGGCATTGGGGGGATCGCCACTGCTTGGGGGGTGGGCTGGATGTCGGGGCATTCTGGGGTGGGAGGGGTTCAGGGCTGGCCCATGAATGGCTGGGGGTGGCCACGATTGGGCTGTTGGTGGGGTGGCTGGAGGGGCAGAACTGCAGGGGTCCCGGGCTGGCCCAGCAATCGGGCTGGCTAGCACGCGCAGAGTTCCACAACTGTCAGACTCTGGTTTGAATAGGAACTCCATCCCCCCAACCCCCATGAGTTTCTAATGATATTCACAACTGGGAGCTCTGCAGTGCAGAGTGTGGACATTCAAGTGAGAAACTGAGCTGACACAACAGTTGAGATTTTAAAAAGTTTTCTCGCCAATTTAGCAGTTTTGGGAGAATTGCCCCAATAATTTGGTATCTGCTAAACACCAACTTTATTCTATTTTGGAATCATTTATAAAGTCTGACACCCCTAACATCTTCCTGGGACTCAGAGATGAATAAGCCATCTGTATTCAATACAGGTGTTCTGGTCATTTTTTATCAGCCTGGATATATTGCACCTCCTTCCCAATGAAATATTGTCTATTCTGCAGATCAGACTGTTAATCTAATTTCTGAATGCCAACCTCAGCCTCTAACTAGTGATCCATCATTTGGATCTCCCCTTGCATCACAGTACTGCCCTAATTATGTACTTCATGAGTTGAGTCATGCAGCAATGCTGTAGAGAAATCTGTAAATTACAAGAAGCAACATCAATTCAGTTTGCTAATTAATACCCATCTGGATCCAACCATAAATCTGCACACTTTATGAGCTGCTTACCAAAATCTGTTTATACTTTCCTACTTTGAAATGTTTTATCCGACTAATAATTCTCAAATTATTTGCCATGCAATGTGATTTTGATTCTCAGTATTAAAAAATACATGTAACTTATTTCACCTGTCAATGTTCATCACCACAGTCCTTAGTTTGTGTGTCTTATTTCAAGCCATGTGCATCCAGCTTCCTATTAGGGCAATGCAAAGGAAACAATTGATATTTCCTCCTACTATTGATTTTCGGGCCAATAGCACATGCAAGTCCATAAGGAAATGAAATACTCAGTGAACTAATTTGTAAAAAGTGAACGTCAAGCACGACTTCCATTTCAAAGCATTCTGATAACTCTCTGGTGAATGCTACTTCATACATGAACAAACAGGCACAAATCTATTAATATTCTATATTGCATTGAGAAAATACACATGACAACTCACTTTAAGCAGACATGTTTCAGGCATTTTATTTATATCTCCGTAACAGAGAGGGCAGTAAAATGTGAAGCTCTTAAAATTCACTACACTTGCTTCTCACATTGATACAATAGAATGTAAAATGGTTTGTGTTCATAATTTCCCAGAGTAAAATATATTATCTGGAATTTATCAGATTGGATTGCATATCTGTTTTCAGTGTATTTATAACTAACACACAGATATGAGCGATATGACATGTACAAAATTGTTTTTCCTTAGTAGTTATGTGTGTTCAATGAAAATGTCACCATTTGATAAGATATGATGATGAAAACCTTTTTTTTCTTGCTATATACTTCTAAATTAACATATCTAGCTTTTTTCTCCTGGATATCCCCTTGGATTTCCATTAGTTTGACTTTGCAACATCTCTGAGTTAATGCTGAACTTGGATTTTGGCTAACAACTAGACCTTATGGTTGGGCTGTGACATTGGTTCGATTTGTCTTAGTCAAAAACTTTGGCTCACTTTGCTCTAGCAATGGATTCTGTGATACCTGCAAACTATCTAAGTAGGATTTTTCGGCCCTACACCAGTAAGTATTGTGGGCAGGACAGGAAATTTGGAGAGCCTTTGACTTTTAAAAGCTCTCAAATGATTCCATCTCACCTGCGACGATGCCTGTTGGTGCTCAATCTGGAAAATCCTGCCCTCAATTTCTTTGTGATTTTCAATTTTTTTCCAAATTTCACTTTGGATCACAAGAGGAATTTGGATCAGAGGAAGGGTAATCATGGTCTCCTTTCATCTAGTTTCTTCTTTCCAGGTGGCATGGTGGAACAAAGGTCAGCACTGCTGTCTCACAGCATCAGAGACCTGGGTCTGATTCCTGGCTTGAGTCACTGACTGTGTGGAGTCTGCACCTTCTCTCTCTGCGTGGGTTTCCTTCAGGTGCATCGGTTTCCTCCCACAGTCTGACAGATGTGCTGATTTGGTGCATTGACTATGCTAAATTCTCCCTCAGTGTACATGAACAGGTGCCGGAGTATGGCAACTCAGGGATTTTCACAGTAACTTCATTGCAGTGTTCATGTAAGCCTACGTATGACACTAATAAAATAAACTTAAAAAAAAACGTTTTAAGCAAATTATCTGCACAACACTGACAAAGTCTCCCTCTAACCTTCATTAGATACGTGAGTGCACATACTCTCCTTAAAATAACTCCAATCTCATACTTCTGCTTATTACTGCAGTGGTTTTTCAAATGACCTTGTGTATCATGACTCATCTTCACTTTGTCTTGTTTTCCTCTAACTTTGTGATTGAATTCAGGCTTAAGCAAACTAAACCTTGACCAAAGAGTGTGTTTACACGCCATCTCAAAGGTAAGCAACCATTTGTAGACCAGTGGACAGAAAATTGTCTAGCCTGTGACAAAGTGAATAGGAGAATTCTGCCTTGCTTTTCACCAAGGAAATATTTCTGCAAAGACACCTTTACAACTATACAATTCGATGCTGGTCGATATGATGGTACCAGAATCTGTTTGACTCCAACTCTCATTCGGAAATATTTCCATTTTAATAAATGGCCTCAGAGTGAAAGAACCCTGAGGAAGTAGTGATCATAACATGATAGAATTTAATGTTCAGTTTGAGAGTGAAAAACTTGAGTTGGAAACAGCTGTGCTTAAATTAAATAAAGGGAATTATAATTAAATGAGGATAGAGTTAGCTAAAGTGGACTGGGTGGAAAAGACAGTAAGCAAGCTGTGACAGGCATTTAAAGTTGACTCTCAGCAAAAATATATCTCAGTAAGGAGGAAAGATTCTAATTGGATAACCAATCATGGCTAAGCAAGCAAGTTAAGGAGAGCATTAAGCTGAAAGAAAAACATATAAGGATGCAAAACTCAGTGATAGCCCTGAAGACTGGGGTAAATTCAGAACACAGCAAAGGAAGACTAGAAAGATAATAAAGAGAGAGAAAATAAACTCACAAGGAATACAAAAACTGACAATAATAGTGTCTTTAAAAATATAAAAAGGAAGAGAGCTCACAAAATGAACTTAAGCCCCTTAGATAATGAATCTGGGGAGATAGTTATGTTGAACAAAGAAATGGTAGAGGAGCTAAACAGATATTTTGTATCAGTCTTTATGGTGGAAGATACATTGAACATCATATTAATTTTAAGAATATGGGAGAGGAATTAAGTACCAACATAATCACTGGAGAAGCAACATAGAACAAACTAACTGGGCTAAAGGCACATAAGTCTCCTCGCCATGATGACTTGTATTCCAGGATCCTAAATCCTGGTTGGATTGGTTGTAATTTTCTGGAAATCTTTGGATTCTGGAGAAATACAGGAGGAAAACTGTCAATGTGACACCCCTATTCAAAAAGAGAGGGAGGCAGAAAGCTGGAAAGTATAGGCCAATTAGCCTAATCCCTATAGTTGGGAAAATGTTGGATTCAATTGTTAAGAAACTAATCACGATACAGTTGAAAAATCAGAATCTAGTCAAACAGAGTCAGCATGGCTTCCTGAAAGAGAAATCACGTTTGACTAATTCATTAGAGTTTTTTGAATGGATAGACTTCTATCCATTCAAAATGGAATGCCTTATTTAGACTTCTAGGATGCATTCGACAAGGTACCTCACAAAAAAGTTATTAGATAAGAGCCAATGGTGTTGGAGGTAGTATATTGGCATGAATAAAGAATTGGCTAATGGGTGGGAAACAGCAAGTGGGGACATATTTAGGACTGAGATAGACAGATTTTTGATCATAAGGGAATCAAAGGTTATTGGGAAAGGGCAGGAAAGTGCACATGAGGAATGTTGGATCACCCATGATCCTACTGAATGGCAGAGCACACTCAAAGGGCCAAATGGCCTATTCCTATTCTTATTTCTTACGGTCTTAAGATATGATCAACTTCCCCACAGACATAGTGCTTTGACTAGAAATAGGGGCATTTAGATGGTAGATGGCTCCCATGACAGCAGTAATATTTGAGATTCCAGTTCTGAGTTTTTGAATTTGGTTGTGGTGGCCTGGATCTCACTGAAATCCAGTGGAGCTCCCCTACCATTTAATGTGAGAACTCCATTGCAATTTGTAATTGTACCTTTCTGATGTTTCCATAGCTGTGGCCTCAACATGAACCTCCTTCCATGTTGGTATATTGCCGTGGCCTGGGTTTTATTGTTTTGCAGGCCTCCTATTAAAGTGTGTCTAAGTTTGATTTCGAAGTGGACAGCCATATCCACAGTAGGGAGAGAGTTCCTTTAACTCAAGAATGGAATAAGCTACAGTCTCACTTGACAACTGTTTCATGTTACAAAATGCAACTCTTAGTATAATATAGTACAGTTAGCCTATATTAATGTGTCAGAGATGGCCTAATTAGTAGTGATCTCAACTGTGGGTCACAAGGCTTTAAAATGTGTTTAAAATCTAGCCTCGTGCTTGAACATAAAAATCCAGGCTGACATTCAGTGCACTACTGAAGGAGTGCAGTATTGTCAAAGATACTTCATTTCAGATAGAATGTGAAACTGAGTCTGCCCTACGAAGTGGATATAAAAAGTCTCATGGCACTATTTTGTGCAGGGAAGTTATCCTTGGTGCCCTGATCAACATTTATCATTTACTCAGGGGCAGCACAGTGGCACAGCGGTTAGCACTGCTGCCTCACAGCACCAGGGACCTGGGTTCGATTCCAACCTCAGATGACTGTGTGGAGTTTGCACATTCTTCTCCTGTAAGTGTAGCTTTCCTCTGGGTGCTCTGGTTTCCTCCCAACGATGCGCACGGTAGGTGGATTGGCCATGCTAAATTGCCTCTTGGTGTCCCAAGATATGTAGGCTATATGGATTAGCCGTGGTAAATGCTTAGGATTACTGGGATGGTTGGATGGTCTGAGTAAGATGTTCCTTTGGAGAGTCTGTGCAGGTTCAATGGGCCAAATGACATCCTTCTGTTAGGATTCTATGATTGAACCAACATCACAAAAGTAGATTATCTGGCTATTATCACATTGCTATTTGCAAGAGCTCTCCGTGCACAGATTCTTACAGCACTGACTACATTTCAAAAATATTTCACTCGCTGTAAAACACTTTGGGTGACTGGTAGTCATGAAAGCTGCTACCAAAATGTAATTCCTCTTTTATCTTTGAAACACACATTACATTGATTTATTATTTAAATGAATCATTTTCGAACTAAGTTTGAAGTATATATCCAGTGACCAAAAGTAAACCTGATGAATCACAATTATATAATCAATGCCTTGCTGAAGTATCCTGCTGACTTCACTCTCAGTCCAAATTATACTGCAACACTTTTGTACAGAACATAATGTCCTTTACAAAAATACCAGCAAGCTGTGTTACATGGTGTGCACTAACTTGCAGTTCTGTAGAATGTTAGAGATTTCTCATTTATTTGATTATTTTCTTTGGAAGACGAACTGGAGATGTGGAGGTAATACTCCCTCTAGTAACGGAGCACCCTGGGGTGTGTGGATGTTTTTGTTGTTGAGTGCAACAGATCTGTGCTCGACTTTCAACTTACCATCTGAATATTTTTTCCAATTAGACGTTCATGGATTTTCATCTTTGACAACTTCAGTTTCACTGTTAGACTGCAGAAGATAGCTTTCACAAATAGCAAATGTTCTACATAATCATTGGTTCAAAAACTCTGTTTAAATTACACAGAATAATTTAAACTGTGAACCAATGCTGCTCAGCATAGGAAGAAGAAATGCTCAGCATAGGAAGAAGGGTTTGTAGATTTCAAGGTGGAAATGGTTATTATTCATTAAATACTTCATATTTTTAA
Organism: Carcharhinus amblyrhynchos; assembly: GCF_965287045.1. NCBI lineage: Eukaryota > Metazoa > Chordata > Chondrichthyes > Carcharhiniformes > Carcharhinidae > Carcharhinus > Carcharhinus amblyrhynchos. Next base: position 46,895,926 of record NC_137336.1, read on the forward strand.
TAAAATAGCAGCTATAAGACTGGATTCTGCAGCAATTGCATTTTCGTCACAGCAAGTGCTGTGTTGGTGCCAATATAACCAGCCTGTTTTGTGTGCACACATTTTCAAGTGGCCTGTGCTAATGTGTTAAGACACTGCACTGGAAGTAATCTGAATAGGCAGATTATAACTGACGTGTCCTCCATCTACTGTACGTTGTGTGTGGCTGGCTTGCTGCATTATGTAGTCCCTTTAAGATTTACGGGCTACGATTATGCACATCTTAAAAGAGAATTCCCCTGTTGTGTGTGTGATAGTGTGGCCCCTTTAAGGGGAGATCATTCACAGGTTCCACGTGACCTATCAGAACGGAATGTGCGAACCTCATCCTATGGAATGGTAGAACACGGGTCTGGGGAGGAGGAACCCTCATTGCAAAGCAGGGAGTTAAAGGATCAAGAACTGTATCAGTGTTGAACTTATGTGTATTGTTTTGCTGACATTGATTAATAAATCACTGTTGTGATTTAAAGTTTCCTTATTGTATTACCTGGCGCTACAGTAGTGCGCCTTGTTTGTTCTCTGTGTGACATGTTCTTCTTGATTGATATGTAACTTAGAAGGACATTGATTGGCATATCAGTTGGTGTATAATAATTTGATGTCAGCACTGCCATTTTGGATCTTGTTGTTCCAGCTAATACCCTCTTTTAAACTCGCACATGTGTTCAGTAGCAGCAAAGCCCTCGCCTCACCACTGCCCAGCAGCGCTATTTAAAGGGTTGGTTGCTAATTAATTTCTACCGCACAGCCTGAGTTTGTAGAAGCACTTGGTGATTGGAAGAATGAGCTAAAGTTGGTGAAGTCGACGGGGACTGATGTTGTACATGGAAAAAGCCTAGGCTTGGACAACAAAAAATCTGGCCAGGCCACTTGCTTACATGGATGCTATTGTTGTAATTCATTTTGGATTCAGCAACAAGAGGGAACAGAGGCAGAACTGTGATGGCAAATTGCTTCCAGATTGAAGAGGAGGAGGAAGTGAAAGATTCCCCTGTGTGTGTCACCTGCTCTTTGTGAAGGAGGTGCTCATCTCTCTGCCAGTTCTAGCAACCCTAGAGTAGGGCAAGAAGAGTGCTACCTGTGGCTGTGAAGTGAACCATGATACAGAATTTCTCTGTCAAAATCCTTCCAAACTGAAGCAGGCAATATATGTGACATCTGCCAGTTTGTCATCCGGTGTGGCCCCAGAAAGGAGCAGATAATTATTTTGCTAGAAGGCAGGATTTGTTTGTGCTCTCTGACCGGGAGAAACAGCTAGATTATGCGTAGAGTTTTGCCAGGGTAGTGGGTCTTCACTGTGGGGAAACAAGTAATTCTGTGGGTGCTCATGGTCAGTGAATGCATCTTCTCATGATCTCTCCTGCCCACCATTGCATCAACCACCATGCTGCTCAATGTACCACATCCCCATCACTCACCCATCAGGAGTCTCTGACACTCAGGACTTGAACCAAGCATCCAGTTTATCCATCACATCCTCACACACTTTCCTATGATGGCTGCCTCACACTCACTTCCCATTGCCCCCACTTGCAAGCTACGATGCAGCTGGATGTCAAATCTCCTCAATAGCATGCACTGATGGTATTGCAGCACAAGGTTAACCACACTAGAAAGGAATCATAGCCAGAGTGCTGGGGCCCAGCCAGTTTAGACTGCTGTCGCTAATGCTGAGGTGGCACAGCTGAAGCCATGCCTCAGGGGCCTAGCTGCTCAATAGTGTCCTGCAAAGTCATCTGCAGCGAGAAGCAGGTTGAAAGGATATGTGACTTTACCAAGATAGCAAGATTCTTGGTGGTATAGGAAACCATGCATGTACTTCCCCCATTGCAAGTCAGCGGCCTTCCAACAGCTGTGCAGCAGTCACTGGGGAAGACTAGTAGGAGAACCAGGACAACTTCTAGACACTAAGTGAACATACAAGGGTGAACATTCTGCATAGGTGGGTGTGTTTTTGGATAAAAATGTTATGAAATATGGTGACTTGGCCATAGGTACATGGTGATGGGGCATCCTATTTGAGTGGTAAGGTAGAAATGTTGGATCTATATTATGTAGTTTTGCATATTCCTTGTCTGACCATCATAAGTGACCATCTGTTTTTTCCTGGAAGCTCTAAGATGACAGGGAAGGCAGATTGCCTCAGAAAGACAGCATTGTGGATGCTGTTAGGATAAAGGACATTCATCAGCATAATGTTTTGTGCATGATTGCAGATCAATTGCACATTGATGGAATGATAGATCTTCAGAATCATATAACTGTTCCAGTTAGCTCCCACAGAGGTACATTCATATAGTCAGCTGCACAAGGACACATATTCAGCTGTGTGTGATTTGCACTGGATCTGTGTGGTCACAGTTCCAGCTACATACATCAAATCAACCGGAATGGCTTTTTGACATCATATTAGGACTATTCCTAATGCTTCCAATGTTACGAAGAACACCTGGGGTAGCTGGAATTGCAGTTAACACCATTTGGAGTTTGTCCCTTCTAATCAACATCTAAGTGAACACAATTAACATTAAAAAGAAAATAAGTGATGTTACAGCACAGTCTTAGCAAAGAAAGCATTGCTGCAGTGTCAACTTTACCCAGCAGATTAAATGTGACAGAGCGTGAATTCATTATTGCAAGCACAAGTGTAATTTATGCATGCTGCTATAGGTCAGCTTTTGCAGTGATAACTTAAATTATATCAAATTGCCCAAAGTCAAAGGAGTTGAGTGTACGCTTATCATCCAGTTTTACCGGGTGAGTGATTTCTTGGTCTTCTTGTCTGAGTTCCCTCTGGAAGTTTGTCATGTATCATCCTTGTTTATTTGTTTCCTCCTCACACCAGCTTAACTAACTGAAAAATGAGCATTTCTTGCAATTATACACAAAACTTACATTGTGTATGAAGCATGAAATCGCACAATGTGGCATCACACTTTACAAGTTCACTTTTTGAACACAGGACTTCTTTTAACCTGACAGTTTCAGGTCTTAAATCAGCTTTGATGCTTCCAGTTGGAACTGAATCTGTCTGAACTTGGCTGACCTGAGGTTGGCTTATGAGCTGAACTGAAGACCCCAGGCAGGGTGTTTGGCTGACAGAATAGTTCATCTGATTGCCTTCAGGAGGGGAAAGGATTGCTTCTCATGTTTTTAAAATCTCAGGCAAACAGGGCTAACTGGGTTATGTGGATTAGTTGCAACAAGTCAATCCATTTTGATTGATATGTCAGGAATGATAGCTAGCAAATTCTATATGTTTCAAAGAAGTTGGGGGCATCTGTCCTTGTTTATGGTTGAAAACATTCCTTAGCAATTTGGTCATGGTGCACAGTGGTTAGCACTGCTCCCTCCCAGTATCTGTGTGTGTTTCCTCCGGGTGCTTTGATCCCACAGTGCTGATTAGGTGCATTGGCCATGCTAAGTTCTCCCTCAATGTATTTGAATAGGTGCTGGAGTGTGGCGACTTGGAGATTTTCACAGTAGCTCCATTGCAGTGTTATGGAAGCCTAATTGTGACACTAATAAATAAACTTAAGCTAATACCATTAACCCATTTTGATATATCCTTCAAATCCGATCAACTGACATAAGAACGTAAGAACATAAGAAATAGGAGCAGGAGTAGGCCATCTAGGAGTAGGCCTTCGAGCCTGCCCTGCCATTCAATAAGATCATGGCTGATCTGTCGCTGCTCAGTTCCACTTTCCCGCTTTCTCCCCATAACCCTCAATCCCCTCTCTTATCAAAAACCCATCAACCCGCGTCTTAAAAATATTTAGCGAGGCAGCCTCCACCACTTCAACGGGCAGAGAATTCCAGAGATTCACCACCCTTTGAGTGAAGAAGTTCCTCCTCCACTCCGTTCTAAACCGCCCTCCTTTTATCTTGAGGCTGTGCCCCCTAGTCCTACTGTCTTTTTTGAGCGGGAAGAGTCTCTCCACCTCTATCCTATCCATCCCATTCATCATCTTATACGTCTCAATGAGATCTCCCCTCATTCTTCTAAACTCTAACGAGCACAAGCCCAGTTTATTCAGCCTCTCCTCATAGCTCAACCCCCTCAACTCCGGTATCAGCCTAGTAAACCTCCTCTGCACTCCCTCCAAGGCCAAAATATCTTTGCGCAGGTGCGGCGCCCAAAACTGCACACAGTACTCCAGCTGCGGCCTCACCAATGCCCTATACAGCTGCAGCAAGACCTCCCTACTTTTATATTCAATCCCCCTCGCTATGAAGGCCAGCATCCCATTCGCCTTCCTGACCACCTGCTGCACCTGCAAGCTGGGTTTTTGCGACTCATGCACAAGGACCCCGAGGTCCCTCTGCACCGTCGCCTGCTGCAGTTTTTCGCCCTGTAAGTAATAGTCCTTCCTACCATTCTTCCTACCAAAGTAGACCACCTCACACTTGCCAACATTAAATTCCATTTGCCATTTCCTGGCCCATTCGCCCAGCCTATCTAGATCCTTCTGCAGACTCTCCACACCCTCCGCACAATTTGCCGTTCCCCCAATCTTGGTGCCATCAGCAAATTTCGACACCCTACACTCGGTTCCCTCCTCCAGATCATCTATATAAATGACAAGTTCCTAAAGGGCATAAAGGCCACCCTCAGATCAGCCATGATCTTCTTGAATGTTGTAGCAGGATCAATGGGCTGAATGGTCTACCCCTGCTTATTTTTCTGGTTGTGGGATAATTCTATACACACCATTCCCAATGTTCTTCAGTTTTGGTCTGTTGGAAGTCTCTGTGACTTTTTCTTTGCCGATATTTCTCAAAACTCCAGTATTTAACCCTTCAATTTTCCCCAGAGAAGTGTTTCCCATTGACAAACGTAGAACGACCTAACCATATGTATTTGTTTAAAAATATTGTGAGGTTATGTTAACCCCTATGTGTTTTGTGTGGAAAATGTCCTTGTATGCAGAATCTACACTGGTGAGTTTACTTCCAGATATTTCAACTTTAAAAATCAGTCTTTTTATCTCCAGCATAGAAGGTTGAATCCAAAAGATGGTCCCATTTTCCTTGATGATTCTATGAAAGAGCATATACGATTATCTTCACCCATAACTATTATCTCCACCCATAATGACATGATCTTCAAGGGTGGCTGTGGTGATGTATTGGATCCAACATTGTCCTCTGTGTTATTAACATGATTAACTGGCTCTCCTCAAGTGCATGAAGGCAGAGAAATTCACAGTGCCTGCACCAGACAACTTACATAAAAGAAAAATAGAGTAATTTTCCCAGTTGGGTTTGTACCTGTAACAAGCGCTCTTTTGGTCAGACACACTACTGTGAAAATACATTATTAATGTAAACTGTATGTCAAGCTTCAAGTGTGGCCTATTTATGCATAATACAAAGTCAGAATGACAGAGATGGTGAGGAAAATATAGATGGCAGGGAGACAAAGAGACGGGGATATGTTTAGAGCTTTGTGCAGGACTGTGAATGGTTTTTACTAATGGATGTTGCCTCCTTTGTTAAAAAGGAATGTTCAAGGAAAAAGAATAGTGTGCAATCTGGATGGAGGTTCTTGTCAATATAGTTTATAAAAGGGGAAGAAATTGAATTTAAATTTGCATTTTTGACATTAAAGCCGCGATTCTCCCAAATAAACTCTAAGTGCTGTTGTCAACGGAAAAATCTGCGCATTTCCCGCGGCTGCTGGCAGTGCTGCTGAGATGGGATTCAAACACTTTAAAGCTCAAAAAATACCATCGCATGAATCACGCCAGGTTCAACGCGCCAGACTCCTGAATCGGCAATCAGCTATTCGGCTGAATTCAAGAACACTTCTCTCAGAATAACTGAAGAGAGAATAACCCAGTCTCACATTAATACAGGAAGCATTTCACACTGGATCTTTTATGTAACCAATCTTTTTTAGTTATAGTTTTGAATTCATCTCTGATAGTCTCTACTGCAGCAAGAACTCAGAATAAATCACTGAAGTCGGTAAAAGAACTGCCTCCAAAAATTTAGTTCATTACAAGATTAATTAGATATTCCATGCAATATCCACTTAAAATATATGATATAACTGATTCAAACCTGTAGCTTTCCACATGACAACTGCATCTCCATGGTTCTATCTGTCACACACACCGGCGATCATCGAATGAGGTGTATCTCTGAAATTGTACCTCCTGCAGGAATATCAGGGTGGCACGGTACACTAGGGTTAGGAGCTTGTATACAATAAAACACAGAGATAAAGATGAGCACATTTTGGGTGTGATCTTAATGGCCATTCATGCCATGCTCCCACTGCAGCGAAGTCGGAGAATTTGGTGCAAAGCCAACTCTCTGTTCACTAACAGGATGGGAAAATACTGCTGAGATGAACGGCCGTAGAATTCTAGCCGTAATGTCTCATGAGTTTCCAGTCACATCTAATCGTTGGAAGGCAAAAACTCCCCATGTGAAGGGAGAGTTACTCCAATACCAGCCTCTGCATACCTCCGAGTGACCAGTTTCCAGTCTGTCACTGAAAATGATGAGAAAACCATCATAAAAAGTCTTGCATTTTTGCATTGCACCTTATCATGTCCTCATGATGTTCCAGAGTGCCAAGGAATTACACTGAAATGTTATGAACATTTGTTAAGAAGACAAACATTGATGAGGAGAAAGCAAAATTATGTAGAAAGAGTCTGATGCTTTAACTAACAGATTTCAAATGTAGGATCTGGTTTGTTTCTTAACTCTCAGATTGTCATAACTCTCAGATCAATTCCAAATCCAGGGTAGCCTCAACAAAAGTCAGAATTATGAAACTTCTAAGGGCCAATGGAACATCGAATGAGCCAATGTTCAAATGGACAAGATTCTGCATCCTCCTTTCATTTGTCAATTGCAAAATAATTTGGATGTCTTTCTTAACTAACATGAATGGTTCTTCTCAGCGTCTCATTGGATAACATGAGGAGATTGGCTATAGAATTGTAGACAATGATAGGAGAGGGACATCTATTTAGTCCATCAAATATCTGTTGGCTGAAAGAGATTAATTTTAAACAGGTAGATTTACCTGTTGCTAGTTTGCAGAGAAAGATCAACTTAGTGCAAGGTAAGTCCATTCAAAAGTCTGACAGCAGCAGGGAAGGAACTGTTCTTGAGTCAGTTGGTACGTGACTTCAGACTTTTTATCTTTTTCTTGATGGAAGAAGGTGGAAGAGAGAATGCCCGGGGTGCATAGTGTCCTTAATTATGCTGGCTGCTTTGCCAAGGTAGTGGGAGGTGTAGACAGAGTCAATGGATGGGAGGCTGGTTTGCATGATGGATTGGCTACATTCACAACCTTTTGTAGTTCCTTGAGGTCTTGGGCACAGCAGGAGCCATATCAAGCTGTGATACAACCAGAAAGAATGCTTTCTATGGTGCACCTGTAAAAGTTGGTGAGAGTCTTGGTTGACATGTCAAATCTCCTTAGTCTTCTGAGAAAGAAGAGGCATTGGTGAGCTTTCTTAACTATAGTGTCGGCGTGGGGGGACCAGGACAGGTTATTGGTGATCTGGACATCTAAAAACTTGAAGATCTTGACCTTTTCTACTTCATCCCCATTAATGTTGACAGGGGCATGTTCTCCTTAGTGCTTCCTGAAGTCGATGACAATCTCCATCGTTGTGTTGACATTGAGGGAGAGATTATTGTTGCCGCACCAGTTCACCAGATTCTCTATCTCATTCCTATACTCTGTCTCATCATTATTTCAGATCTGACCCACTATGATGGTATCGTCAGCAAACTTGAAAATCGAATTGAAGGGGAATTTTTCAATACATTCATAGGTGTCCAAGGAGTATAGTAGGGGCTGAGAACACAGCTTTGTGGTGCACCAGTGTTGAGGATGATCGCGGAGGAGGTGTTGTTGCCTATCCTTACTAATTGTGGTCTGTGAGTTAGGAAGTTTAGGATCCAGTTGCAGAGGGAGTTGCCGAGGCCTAGGCCATGGAGTTTGGAGACGTGTCGAAGGCTGAGCTGTAGTCAATAAATATGAGTTTAACATAGGTGTCCTTGTTATTTAGGTGTTCCAGGATTTAGTGCAGGGCCAGGGAAATGTCATCTGCTGTGGACCTGTTGCTACGGTAGGCAAATTGTAGTGGATCCAGGTAGTCCAGGAGGCTGGCATTAATTTGTGCCATGACTAACCTTTTGAAGCACTTCATAATGATGGATGTCAAAGCCATCGACGATAGTCATTCAGGCACACTGCTTGGATTTTCTTAAGTACTAGGATGATGGTCATCTTCTTGAAGCAGATAAGGACCTCAGATTGTTGTAAAGAGAGGTTGAAGATGTCTGTGAATACCTCTGCCAGCTGATCCACCCAGGATCTGAGTGCACCTCCGGGTATCCCAACTGGGCCAGTTGCTTTCCGTGAGTTGGCCTTCAAGAAAGCTAATCTGATTTCTGCAGTGGTGAACCCAGATACAGGCTCATCCAGGGCTCCCAGGGTGGAGGGCATGCTCTCGCTGACCTCTTGCTTAAAATGGGTGTAGAATGCGTTGAGCTCGTCGGGGGGGGGGGATTGGTGGAGCCGGTGATTTTACATGTCTTTATCTTGTAGCCTGTTATGACCTTGCCACAGGGGGTTGGTGTGGCTAGCATGGGACTCTAGCTTGGTCTGGTATTGTCTTTTGGCATCTTTGGTGGATCTCCTTAGACCGTATCTGGTTTTCTTATATAGATCAGTGTCGCCTGACTTGAACACCTCAGACGTGGACTTCAGCAAGCAGTGGATATCCTTGTTCATCCATGGTTTCCAGTTGGGGAACACACAGATTTGCTTCTTTGGCACACAGATCCCTGAAGCTGTGAGGCATCAGTGCTAACAACTGTGCCACCGTGCCATCCATTACACACTCCTAACTGTCCCTGAAAAGGTGGTGGTGAGCTGCATTCTTGGACCACTGCAGTGCATGTGTTGTAGGTATAGCCAGTATTTCAAGTACCTCCATCCCTCTCACTGCATAAGTTCCATTTTATTTAAAATTGACTATACCCAACTCACGCTACCACCAAATGCACATTCCCTGCACTCGCTCATCAATGCAGCATGCGCTAATCTACATAGATGAATCACATTGAAATTTAAATTTTTTAAATGTCACCACGGCCTTGCAGTACACTATTTCCAATGTAACATATGATTTTCTCGTCTTAAGGTAGAATATCATCAGTCCCACTGAAGCAGCATTGATGGTTGTACTATATTGACTAAACAAATAAAAACCAAACTGTGGCCAGATTGGGGATGATGCCACAATCCCAATGGGCCTTCTGCTGAGGCCAACATCTGACTGATGCCTCAAGGCAGCCTGCTGGTGGTTGGCAGGGGAAACTGCTTACCACTTCAGCCTTTAGAGCATCTTCCCTTTAGTCCATCATTGGCAGAAGAGCCTTCAACCACCAAAGCCCAACTTTCAGACTTGTTTAGTAAATGGCTCTGCTGTTCTTCTCATTCCATCTTAAACCTTTCAAAAACCCTGTATTAAAGCCTGCCGTAACATTTACACCTACTTCTGATTTCAAAGCCCTCGACAGCATTACACAGTGAGACAGAGCCAAACAATGGACAATGTGTCATGAACCTGGCTGCTGTTAACTGCAAAGGTGTCCCAACTTGGAAACACCAGTTTGTGGTGGTGTATAGCTTTGTCGACTGGAATGGTGCAAGGAGACACATGTGATACTCAGTGTGAAGAGTAACAAGCCCAGTCATAGTATAACACTTATTAAAGACTATTTATTACAATAACGAAAAGACACATATACACAAACAAGACTATGATGATCTGAGACAATTACTTACTAGACTTGCTAAACACACCTACACAGTTTAAGTAGGAATTACCTCTTTGATCTGAAGTACATTTACAAGATCTGAACTCTTTGAGGATTTCCTTCTTCCCAAACAACATCCCAGAGATCTATAAGTAAAAGCCAGCTTATAGTTACCATACTGTATACAACTGAGGAGTTATTCTGGGGAGTGGTCTCTTCTTGGTTCAGTGAAGATATGGGTTTTAACTGCCTCCACAAAAGATACTCTGCACTCTTGCTTCTGGTCTGCTAACCAGCCCTGGTTTACAGGCTGCTAGTTGGACTCTGTACATCAGGCTGCTAGATGGATACTGCCTTTTGTTTCCACAAAAAGGTTGCCAATTATATCATTGTTTCCCTTTGAAGACACTCTCTGTATATTTGGCTGTCTGTCCTTTCGGCTTCTGTTAGTTCTGACATTAACACATTTATGTCTTGCCTGATTGGTACCATCATCTATCCAAACTGTTTCCTATTAGCAGGATGATGTATTTCTCTTTGGTCCCTCTACAACTAATCTCATTACTGGGATCCCCATCCGTGAAATACCTTTTGAAATGCTGTTGCTTTCTAACCCACTGACACATTCATGACAAATGAAAAGATCATCTTCATCCTTATTCTTAACCTGTTGTTAATAAGCAGCTTAAAAACTGTATACTTAAATTCAATAATTTAATATCACAAGACAAATATTCAATAGTCGAAATAGAAAGTGGATCAGTAAACAATGCTTTGCAGCTTCATCTGATGAAAGGTGTGAAATAGTGAACACCCTTTTTTCCAAAGATGATGGACCCGATTTTACCATCACATTGCGCCCGTTTTCAGGCGTGAAAACTTGGTAAAGTCAGGCATGAGGTGAGTAGCGTGATCCGTGCCCACCTCCGTGTTGGTTCCCCCTTTACCAAGATCCCAAAATAGCCCCAATCGAGATTGTGCCCGAAACTGGCACGACGGCCATTTAAATGCATTTGCATACATTTAAATTGTCTTAATGGGCTGCACATCCAACCTTACCGGCACTTCCCCCTTTACCACTGTGTTTGCCCATCCAGAATCGATGCGAAACAGACATGCTCCACAAAAGTCCGATTTGGAGGCTTCAGTTGTGAGGAAGTAAGTGCTGATTGTTCGACAGCTCTCTGCCTGAGATTGGTGAAGTGGGGGGGAGGGGGGGTCCGTTGCCACTCTGCCTGAGATCAGTGAGGGGGAAAGGGGTCCGCTGCCACTCTGCCTAAGATCAGTGAGGGGAAAGGGGGTCCACTGCCACTCTGCCTGAGATCGGTGGTGGGGAAGGGGGGAGGGGTCCACGATTTGTCTGAGTGGCTGGAGAGGGTGGGGGCATAAGGGTGACTGTAATGTTATGGGGGTAGGGGCCAGAGGGAGGCATTATTTGGCCTGGGAACGATGTAAAAAGTCTGACAACACCAGGTTTTAGTCCAACCTATTTATTTGATAATATACTGATAGTATGTTATCAAATAAATAGGTTGGACTAAAACCTGGTGTTGTCAGACTTTTTACTGTGTTTACACCAGTCCAACGCCGGCATACCCACATCCTGGGAACGATGTGGCAGGGAAGACGCATTCTATGATTATTTTCTGCGCATGCGTAGTTGGAGGTGCCGATTGGAGCTACAGGATTTTGAGCGTGTTAAGCCCCACCCACAGGCTTCTGCAGCGCGATTCAGAATGGCTGATATGTTTTCAGGCAGAGTGCGTATGGGGCTGCTTCAGAACGGATCTAAAAGTTGGACCTGAAACACTCCCAGTTTCAAGTCTGCCCAGCACTTAGAATCAAAATGATAAAATAGGGCCCGTTATGTAACAAAATCATTAATCAGACGGCAGTAGCCTGAGCAATAGATTAAAAAAAATCAATTCATAAGCAGAACTGGGATTTATTTTCAGCTCGCGCAATTAATTAAGTTGAATAAAGCAAATAAAAATTTCTGAAATATATCTGAATGCAAGTAGTTCAAGAATGTCATGGAAAATATGTTGGAAGTGAATTAAACATAAAATGTAGGAAGATTTATGAGGTGCAAGTATGGATTCAGCAAAATGGTATGAAGTGCCATGGACAATCTGATCAAACAGTGCTTACAAAGCAATATCCTGCTCACTGAGGCTCACTTTGGATTCCAGCAGGGTAACTTGGTTCCTAACCTCAGCCAGTGACACCCCTATAAATGAATTTAATGAAATGCCTTTACATCATTAGCCAAGGACTCATCAGTCTCCCATAGAGGACACAGTTAAACTCCTGCAGAATTTCAGGACTGTTATATAGGGATGGCATTGTGGCACAATGGTTAGCACTGTTGCCTCAGGGACCCGAGTTCGATTTCCAGCTTGGGTCACTGTCTGTGTGGAGTCTGCACTAACTTCCCATGTCTGCATGGGTTTACGCTGGATGCTCCTCCCAGTCTGAAAGATGTACTGGTTAGGTGCATTGGCAGTGCTAAATTCTCCCTCACTGTACCCGAACAGCCACTGGAATGTGGTGACTGGGGGATTTTCGCAGTAACTTTGTTGCAGTGTTAATGCAAGCCTGCTTTGACAGTAATAAATAAAAACTTATGAAAAAAAAATCCAAAAAATATATGCTAAGAACCAACAAGGATGCTGTGCTCAAAGCATGCAGTGGCTGAAGAGTTTGCATGACAATGTCATATGTTCATTTCAACATCACGCTTTTCAACAAAGAACAACACAGCACGGGAAACAGGCCCCTCGGCCCAACGAGCCCGCGCCGCCGTCCCACTGTCCCAGTGACCTATTCATGATTTTAGTCTAGGCCTAATGTGCGAGGATCAGGGAGGTCCAATTTAGGGACAATTTAGTACCCAATCAATCAGCCTAAAAGCACATCCTTGGGATGTGGGAGGAAACCGGAGCACCCGGAGGAAACCCACGCAACCACGGGGAGAACGTGCAAACTCCCACAGACACAGGCCCAAATCCATGTGTCCGCACAGCAACAGAGATAGTCTCTGAGCTGTCATGTTGCCCTCGAGATGGTCCAGTTTAAGCACACTAACGACATGAAGCAATAGGCAACTCCCGAAGCAACGTCCAAGAGCAGCCCACTACAACCTGCCGCATGCATGCCCCTTGCTGGACTTAAATGCCTGTGGAGACAAAAAAATTCATTATTTTCTCAGCATAGCACTTCACCAGAAGCACAAGATCCATAAATTTACCACGGTGTGTAATCTTTATTCATATCTTAACCTCCAGAAATTTTAAAAGGTCGATTACACCAGTATAATAAACATTAGAAGCCATCATTCTCCCTAAGCCATCTCCAGTTGTTGACGATTGGTGACATGGCATGACTATTATGATGATCAAAAAGCACTCAGCAAACATGTTGGTATTTGAATTTTGGGCAAAGTCCCCTAGTATCAATTCTGTATTCTTGATTGTTGCTGTAATGAGCCTCATAATCAACTTAGATACTGCTGCAAGATAGGAGCTGTCTGCATTCAATGTGGTGTAGCTGAACTTTACACTAATGGCACCATTAAGGAGAAGCTACGATTATTTTTGACAAGGTAATGATCACGTTGAAGTTTGATGCTGCGCGTAGGTAGTGTCTGATTATTAAATAGAGAGGAAAAAAACACATGGATTAGAAAGCAGATAGATTTCCATAATGTCAAATGAGCCTCGTGTAATGCCATTAGAACATTTTATATGCTTGCTTAAGGAAATAAAATTATGTTAAATATTTGCCCAGTAGTCAGCAAAATATTTCAGAATTTAAAAAGCATGATCCAACATGAAGTAAAAACTGGAATTGTTGCCTGTAAGTTTTAGTTGTGTTTGAGTCTAGAAAAATGGAACCAAAATATGAGCTGGAGTTTACCAACACACTGGAGATGGGCTGCGAGCTGTGAGGATTGATTGTTTTGAGGCTGAAGCTGTCAGGAGGGAAACAAGTGCTGTCACAGCAGTCATGATAGTGGTGCAATTGGTGTGGGTATAATCCATATATATTTTGTGTTTCTGGGGAATGTTTAAGAAATCAACTTTATGCTACAGTTGGTCTTGTGAGAAATGCAGTCAGTGTGGTTGGAGGGAATACAGCTCAAATTTTGGGAGAGCTAATTACTCATTTCAACCTTGCAAGTGTTTAAGTAGAGCTGAAGGATTTTTGGTTCCTTAGGATCCCATAGCGTTTCCGATTAGAGTGATTGGCAGGGTCATGTGATGATGTTGGTTATATGCAGTCCCGGGTCTGTAGCAGTGAGATAAAGCTTTTGCAGAAAGAAGTTTAGTTTTCAGCTTAAGCATATTTGAAGTTAGAGGATTCTGCAGGCTTCTGGAACTCTATCTCTCTCTAAAAGCTTCAAGACTATGTAAACTCTTTATAGCAAGTTTATGTATGGTTGCTAACTGTATTTAAATTGGCATTTAAGTCTGTAAGAGAAATATTGCTTATTTGGGTCAGAAATTGTGATAAATTAGAAATTAACATTGTTTTTTTCATTTCAAATATTGTTCAGCTGTTAATAGTTAAGTTGCTTCATTTGTTAGGGGTTATATTTAAACTATGTCATTAAATAAAGTTTGTTCCACAATAAAAGATCTCTACTTTGTCAGTGGAATGATTCCTAGAAGGAAGTATTCTTTCCTCACATTTATGCCAAAATAGAAAAATTGTTGTGTCTAGCCTGGCTTCTTAATGTAACTTGGGCTGCTGGTTTGGGATCCTAACACATCATGACTACATATAATGAAAGGCAGCTGCAGGCTAGTGGGAAAAGTTTGCACAGAAGCGAGATGTGAAAGGAGAGAGGGCAATTTACCAGAAATGTTTCCTAGTTTGGAGGATATGGACTATGAAGAAAGTTTGAGCAAACTTGGGTTGTTTTCATTGGATCGTCAGAGGATGGGGGGGAACTGATTAATGTTTACAAGGTTATGACAGGCTTAGATAGAATGGATAGTCAGAGTCTTTTTCCCAGAGTTGAAGGGATAATTAATTGGGGACATAGATTGAAAGTGAGAGGGGGAAAGTTTAAAAGACTTGGAAGGGGCAAGTCTTTCACTCAGAAGGTGGCAAATGCCTGGAATACATTACTGGAGGAGGTGGTGGAAACAAATACTATAACAATGTTCAAGAGATATCTGGATAGATACATGATTAGGCAAGGTGTAGAGGGATATGAACCATGTAGAGACAAGAAAATATTAGATTGGAGAAACATCTGTGTCGCCTCAGACTTCATGGGCTGAAGGGCCTGTTCCTGAGCTGTTCTTTGTTCTGTTCCTTGTAATTCTGCCTGTTGAAAAGGTAATTTGCAGCAATTTTACCAGAGTTTTCTCTTTTTCCATGGGTGCACAAGAACAATGGCACTCCAGAGCTTCACAAGCTCTAATAAGGTGAAGGCTCAGTGGGTTGTTAGTATTGACTGTACTTGTGAGAGTAACTAATGCTAATGTGAGAATGACATGGCTTGCAGGATGGAATTAGTTGGACAGAATTAGTAGCAATCAAGAGCAGGGGAAAAGAGGCCAACACAGCGGGAATCATTCTGCTCGAATGACATTTTTATCTATGGAACAAGGGCAGGTGGAATGCCTTGAGAAGGTTTATCAGTATTGGCTGTGAGGAATCAATACTGCCTGATCCATATCCTTTTCCAGAGAGAGACTGGCACGCAGCTGACAGAAAATCCTGATGCTTGGACATTTGCACTATCTAGGTGGGCAATCCCTTCCCCTATTTCTTATTCAGCCACATTTACCAATGCCAGTTTAATGTTAGGTACTACATTTACCTTGGCAGACTGCTCAGGCCATTTGACCCTTTTTCAGAACTGCAGCCAGGGGTGAAGAATTTTGGAAAATGACCACCAGTGGATTTACAATTTCCAGGTTCACTTTCCTGGAATACTCTGGAATGATGATTGTTAGGACCTGGAGATATATCTACTTTCAATCCCTTCAATTTCACCAAAATCATTTCCCTACTAATGCTGATTTCCTTCAGCTCTTCTCTAAAACTTGTTTCTCTTAGAACTTCTGGTACATTATTCATGTATTCCTTTGTGAAGACAGAAGCAAAGTACGATTTTAGTTCCTCAGCCATTTCTTTGTTCCCCATTATGAATTTGTGGGTTACGTTCTGTGCAGAGTCTGCGCATTGTCCCACCCGCTGTCTGCATGGGTTTCTTCTGGGTGCTCCAGTTTCCTCCCACAGTCCAAATGATGTGCTGGTTAGGAGCATTGGCCATGCTAAATTCTCGGTCAGTGTACCCGAAACAGGTGCCGGAGTGTGACAACACAATGGCTGCTGACCATCTCAGGAACTTCCATCCAGACCCTGCTTATTTATCCACTCTGGCCTTCTCCTGCCATCCTGGGGGAGCCAGATTTCCCTCTGTTTCCTTACTATTTGGAAGAGTGACTGAATCTTGGGGCTCTCCTTAGTTAAGCTTCAGCCATTTCTTTCAGTTGCATTGCTGCCAAGGCTCTCAATGATCCATTCCAGAGCTGCTGCATTTTTAATGACATTGCCTGACTTTTAAGATGGTACTAATTATTGATGCGCCGGAACATCCCCCTCATCCTCCCCATCTCATTAACCTTTCCCGCCAGCTGACCCCTAACTGGCTGGCGCTGATAAATATTGCATGTGAAACTCTGCGTTCACCTCAACTGCATGACCTCGTCAACTGCATTTGCCCTTCAGCAGCCAGTAAAATTAAATGCTTTTAAATACTTTAAATAATTAAATACTAGTTTATATAGCAACAGCAGTGAGAGTGGGAGCATATTCCTAGGAACAGGGTCGATACACATTTGGACTTGAATGGTCTTGTTAGTGACAGACAGCATGGTTTTGTGCATGGGAGGTCATGTCTCACTAATTTAATTGAGTTTTTTCAGGAGGTGAAAAAAATGATTGACAAGGGAAGGGCTGTGGATGTTGTCCACATGAAAGTGAGTAAGGCATTTGACAAGGTCCCTCATAGTAGGCTGGTGCAAAAGGTTAAATCTCATGGGATCAGCAGTGAACTAGCTAAATGGATTCAGAACTGGCTTAGCCATAGAAGGGTGAAAGAGTGTTTTTCTGAATGGAGGTCTTTAACGAGTGAGGAACACCACTAGTTTGTAATGTATATAAATGACTTGGAAGAAAATGTAGCCGGTTTGATTAGCAAGTTTGTGGCTGATACTAAGATTGGCAGAGTTGTGGATCGTGATGAAGATTGTCAGAGAATTCAGCAGGATATAGATAGGCTGGAAAATTGGGTAGAAAAATGGCAGATGGAATTTAATCCAGACAAATGTAAGATGATGCATTTTGATAGATCCAATTCAGGTGGGAGTTATAAAAGAAGTGGCAGAACAATCCGGAGCATAGATACACAGAGAGATCTGGGAATACAGGTCCACAGATCCTTAAAAGTGGCAACACAGGTGAAAAAAGTTGTGAAGAAAGCATATGGCATGCTTGCCTTAATCGGATGGGGCATCGAGTATAAAAGTTGGCAAATTATGTTACAGTTGGTTCGGCCACATTGGAATACTGTGTCCAATTCTGATCACCACACTACCAGAAAGACGTGGAGGTTTTGGAGAGAGTGCAGAAAAGGGCATAACGGTTACCACTGCTGCCTCACACGCCAGGGACCCAGTTTGGATTCCCAGGTTGAGTCACCATCTGTGTGGAGTTTGCAGATTCCCCCTGTGTCTGCATGGGTTTCCTCTGGGTGCTCCAGTTTCCTCCCACAGTCCAAAGATATGCAGGTTAGGTGCATTGACCATGCTAAATTGCCCCTTCGTGTCCCAGGATGTGTAAGTTAGTGAGATTAGCGGGGTAAATATGTGGAGTTATGAGGATAAGTTCTGGGTGGGATTGTTGTCGGTGCAGACTCAATGGGCTGAATGGCCTCCTTCTGCACTGTAGGGACTCTATGAAAAGGTTTACCAGAATGTTGTCTGGAATGGAGGGTATTAGCAATGAGGAGAGATCGAATAAACTGGGATTCTTCTCCCTGGAAAGATGGAGGCCTAGGGGGAGATCTAATAGAAGTTTATAAAATTATGAGAGGTAGAGGTAGGGTGAACAGTTGGAAGCTTTTTCGCAGGGCAGAAATGACAGTTACAAGGGGACACAAGTTCAAAATAAGGGGGTAAGTTTCACTGGAGATGTGCAAGGGAAGTTTTTTTGCACAGAGGGTGGCAGGGGGCATGGAATGCACTGCCAAATGAGATGGTTGAGGCAGTTACATTAGCCACATTTAGGACTTACCTTGATAGGCATATGAACAAACGGCGAACAGAGGGATATAAATGGTTGATTTAGATAGGGAAATGTGATCAGCACAGGCTTGAAGGGCTGAAGGGCTTGCTCCTGTGTTGCACTGTTCTTTGTTTGTTCTTTTTATCCAGAGTTATAAAGATCAGTGACATGAAGCACGGTGGCACAGTGGTTAGCACTTTGCCTCACAACACTAAGGACCAGGGTTCAATTCCCAGCTTGGGTCATTGTCCCTGCAGAGTCTGTGTGTTCTCCTAGTGTTAGCATGGATTTCCTTTGGGTGCTCCAGTTTTCTCCCACGGTTCAAAAGATGGGTTAGTTAGGTGCATCGGCCATGCTAAATTTTCCCTCAATGTACCCGAACAGGTGTCAGAGTGTGATAACCAGGGGATTTTCATAGCAGTATTAATGTAAGCCCACTTGTAACATAAATAAATGAAAAAAACACTTTCGCCAAGTGGAACAGTTTGAGAGGCATTAAGATGATATGCCTTTGACTATAATATTTTTGAAAAGAAAATAAACAAGGAAAAGAAAAATAGATAAAAGAATTAGGTGAAAAGATAAAACTTAACAATTGACTTCAACTTAGGCAGTGACTTCAGAGTTTAGAATAAATATTTTAGTGATAAACGATTGTACAGCAGCAAATACAGGCTAACAAAACAGCAGCAATAGTTGACAAGTTAACAAAAGCACTGAACTGTTATTCAGATATTCAATGTTATTCAAACAGGTACTCAGAGAGCAGTCAGAATGGGAGAATTCATAATGGGGAACAAAGAAATGGCTGAGGAACTAAATTCATACTTTGCTTCAGTCTTCACAAAGAAGTACATGAATAATGTACCAGAAGTTATGAGAGAAACAAGTTTTAGAGGGGAGCTGAAGGAATTCAGCATTAGTAGGGAAATGGTTTTGGTGAAATTGATGGGATTGAAGGTGGATATGTCTCCAGGGCCTGACAATCTTCATCCCAGAGTACTTAAGGAAGTGACCCTGGAAATAGTAGATCCATTGGTGGACATCTTCCAAAATTCTTTGGGCTCCTGACTGGTTCTTACAGGTTGGAGGGTAGCTAATGTCAGCCCACTATTCAAAAAGAGAGGTAGAGAGAAAGTAGGAAACTATAGACCAGTGAGCCTAACGTCAGTACTGCGGAAGTGACTGGAGTCCATTATCAAGGATTTCATACCATAGCATTTGGAAGGCAGCGGTATAATTAAACAAAGTCAGCATGGATTTACAAAGGGGAAACCATGCTTGACAAATCTATTGGAATTCTTTGAGCATGTAACTGGTAAACTTGACCAAGGAAAAACTGGTGGATGTGTTCTATTTAGACTTTCAGAAGGCTTTCAACAAGATCTCACATAGCAGACTATTATGTAGAGTTAAAGCACATGGGATTGTGGGTAGTATCTTGGGATAGATACAAAGCTGGTTAGCAGACAGCAAACAAAGAGTTGGCATAAATAGGTCTGACGGAACTGAATGCATCATCTCCAAATTTGCAGATGATACAAATTTGGGTGGGAGGATGAGATGTGAAAAGGTTGCACAGATGCTTCAGTATGATTTGGATAGGCTGAGTGAGTGGGCATATGCATGGGAGATGCAGTATACTGTGGATAAATGTGAGGTTATTCACACTGGTAGCAATAATAGGAAGGCAGATTATTACTTGAATGGATGTAAATTGAGAGAGGTGGATCAGTGAGACCTTGGTACCCCAGTGCATCAGTTACTAAAAGTAAATATGCAGGTGCAACAATTAATGAAGGCAAATGGTATGTAGGCCGTCAGTAGTGAGTCGATTTGCGTATACGAATAGAAATTTTTACTGCAATTGTATAGAGTATTGGTGAAACCACACTTGGAGTATTGTGTGCAGTTTCGATGTCCTTACCTGAGGGAGGATGTTCTTGCTATTGAGGGAGTGCAGCAAAGGTATACCAGGCTGATTTTTAGAATGGCAGGTCTGCCATATGAGAAGAGACTAAGTCGGGTATGATTATATCCATTGTGGATTAGAAGCATATACAATTCTAACAGGATTAGACAGAATTCAGGATTCAGAAAGAGTGTTCCTGATGGTGGGGGAGTCCATAAGTAGGGGTCATAGTTTGAGGATAAGGGATAAATCTTCAAGGACTGAAGTGAGGAGAACTTTTCTTGTCTAGAGTGTTGAATATGTGGAATTCACTACCACACAAAGTAGTTGAGGCCAAAATGACTGATTTCAAGGAGAAATTAGATATAGCTCTTGGGGCTAAATGTATCAAGGAATATGAGGGGCAGGTGGGGTTAGAATATTGAATTCAATGATCAGCCATGATCAAAATGAATGGCAGAACAGTCTCAATGGGCTGAATGGCTTTCAGCTGTTTGGATTTTTGATGTTTCTATGTAACAGTAATTAGATAAAACATTGCAGTTACAAGGCATCACATGATCTTTTTAATCTGTCCATTGCAATCAATTTAAAAATATGTGCATGAAACTGTATGGGGACTTACACCCTAAGTTTAGGATTTTATAGGTAGTGCATGGAAACCATGCTGCATAAACTAGCTCACTTGAAGAAGTTTATAGCCAACGGTTAACTGAAGTTTAACAAAATAATGTAAAAACTTCCTATTAATTTTTGCCACACTTGGAAAATCTCAAGAACATGAGACTCAACATCGCAACAATGGTTTTATTTAACGAACCCAAGAACAGTATTGTTAATGACATTATAAACGTCAACATTAGGGAAAGTGATTCATGTTCTGTCCATTGATCAGAGAACTGGAATACATTACATATTGGAATTTGCTGAAAAATGAAATGTACAAACAAATTAATTTCTCAAGTCTTGTAGTCAGCAACATTGGAACTTATGTAGCAACAGCAGTGAGAGTGGGAGCGTATCCAGGATTATAAAGATTGGTGACATGAAGTCCTGCAGCAGGAGCCAGAGTCAGGATTGTAAAGAAAGGCAATTTGAGACAAGAGAGCAGCAATGGGAGTTGAGGGCGGGGGGAGGATCGGGGGAGGGGGAGCTGAATTATGGATATAAAAAGGGATGATCCATGGTCTTAAAACAGCAGTAGGAGCAGAGATAGGATATCAAGAGGAGTGGCCCGAGAGCAACAGCAATGAGAACGGTTGATGTTCACATCCCAGCAATAAATATAAGAAGAAAAGGTGAGTGGAGCTTGGCATAGGAACAATTATTTTACTCAGTGATAGTTAGGATCTGAAATGCACAAATAGTGTAGTGGAGGTGGATAAAAGCAGGACTGTTGAAAGAGATAATTATCTGAAGAGAAAATTACAGGGCTATGGGAAAAGGGTTCAGAGTGGAATGAGCTGGGTTATTCTTGCAAAGTGCTAGCACAGATACAACTGGCTTCCTTCTTTGCAGTAACTATTCTATGACTCTACAAATTTATGTGTATAAAAGAGAAATTGGTGAGTTTAAGTTTATTTATTAGTGTCACAAGTATATTTACATTAACATTGTAATGAAGTTATTATGAAAATCCCCTAGTCGCCACACTCCGGCCTTGCTCAGGCACACTGAGGGAGAATTTAACATGGCCAATGCACCTAATCAGTACATCTTTCAGACTGTAGGAGGAAACTGGAGCACCGGAGAAAACCCAGCAGACATGGAGAGACCAGGCACAGACAGTGACTGAAGCCGGAAATCGAATCTGGGTCCCAGGTGTTGTGAGGCAGCAGTGCGAACTACTGTGCCACTGTGCATCTGGCTGTAACAACAAGGGGCGGCACAGTAGCACAGTGGTGAGCACTGCTGCTTCACAGCTCCAGGGACCTGGGTTTGATTCCTGGCTCGGGTCACTGTCTGTGTGGAGCTTGCATGTTCTTTTTGTGTCTGTGTGGGTTTCCTCCGGGTGCTCTGGTTTCCTCCCGCAAAGATGTGCGGGTTAGGTTGATTGGCTATGCTAAAATTGCCCCTTAGAGTCCTGAGATGCTTAGGTTAGAGGGATTAGTGGGTAAAATATGTAGGGATGTGAGCATAGGGCCTGGGTGGGATTGTGGTTATTGCAGACTTGATGGGCTGAAGGGCCTCTTTCTGCATTGTAGGGTTCTATGGTTCTATAACAGCTTGTGGCGATTTGCTGTTCAAGAGGCATCTCTTTATATCCTGAACTCACTGGCTGTGAAAAAGGGCATAAGGATAAATCAGGAAATTACAGGCCAGTCAGTTTAGCCTTGGTGGTGGGAGGCTTTAAGAAACAATAATTTGGGACAAAATAAACAGTCACTCGGCCAAACATGGATTAATGAAGGAAAGTCAGAAATAATTTATTTAGGACAAGTCACGCTTAATTAACTCACTGAGTTTTTTGATGAGGTAACAGACGGGGATGAGGGCATTTCTGTTGAAGTGATTTACGTGGATTTCCAAAATACATTTGATGAATGGCATAACAGGTTTTGACAGAAGTTACATTCATGGAATAAAAAGAGCAGTAGCAGGGTCTGGATGGTGGTTCCAGAGGTGATTAGCAGCCATGAGGTTGCCCGTCACACCTGGCTGCTGTGCCAATGGAGGGACATAAAACGTGGATAGTGAGGAGGATAGTGTCAGACTTTAAAAGGACATAGAAGCCACTTGCTGGAATTGGCAATGAAATTTAATGCAGACACCTGCCTTTTGACTCTCCTTAGTTTTTCAAACAATGTAAAGGTTATAATTTGAGAAATAGATGTAGGGGCAGAGGAAGCTGGAGCTATGTACATCAATCTTCAAAGGTGGCAAGATAGGTTGAGAGTGGGCTTCTTAACATGTAGCATAGAGTACAGAAGCAACAAAGTTATGAAAAACCTGAATATAACTTGTTCTGTCTCAACTGGAGCATTGCATCCATCTCTGAGTGCCACACTTAAGGAAGGATGTGAAGACATTACAAAGGGCGCAGAAAAGATTTGTGAGAATGGTGCCAGGGATGAGGAACTTTAGTTACGAGGATAAGTTGGAGAAATTGGGGCTGTTTTCCCTGTGGAAGAGAAAATTGTGAGGAGAATTAATAGAGATATTTAAAATTATAATGTGTCTGGACAGAATAGACAGCGAGAAACTGTTCCCGTTGGTGGGAGGATCGAAACAATGACAATTTAAGCTGATGAGTAAAGTGAAACAACATTGACATGAGAAATTTTGTTTTTTGTTTACACTGCAAGTGGTTAGCATTTGGAATGCAGTGCCCAAGGGTGTTTGGGAGACCAATCCAAATTGTGGCTTTCAAAATTAGTGAATAGGATAACTATCTGAATTTAAAAATTGCAGGGCTATGGAGGGAAGATAGAGGTATGGGACTAGGTGAGTTGTTCTTGCAGACAAGACAGAATACAACATTGAATTAATTATTCTAATTTGCACTTCTGGACTAGGTTCTGCAAATGTTCAGAGAATTCTTCACTCTGGTTGAGCAGGGAAGTCTTTGGTCCCAGGTCCTCTGTAGAGGGTGCTATGGAACCTCAGCTCTAATTACTACAGGTCACAGTGTAAATGCACACAAATGCTGAATGTTTGTGGACAAGTGTAAATGCAATGAACTGAGTGATGTTCATTCACTGTTCACCGCAAAATCATAGGTAATGAGTATATTAACAAAGAAAAATGAATTAGAAATATACTTTGTTCCATTTTTGACATAGTTCATCACAATGTGATTAAATATTGTTGGGACGTAGCATATAATTATTGTACTGTATTTGGTAAAGTGTTCCTGATTGCAAATCACACAGTTCACAAACTTTCTTCTTGCTGTGTGTTCAAGTTTTTATTTAACTTTTACCATCATGTTGCTATTCCAAATCTAGATTTACAGGATAATAGTTTGCTATTACAGGAAAATAATAACACCAATGCATTTAAGAGTAAACAAGCAAAGCATATCAGGAGAAGGGACAAAAGGATTACGACAATAAAGTAAGATGGGTTAAGTGAGTGGGCAAAGATTGGCAAATGGGGTATAATGTGGAAAAATGTGAAATGTCCATTTTGGCAGGAAGAATAAGAAAGAGGCAAAAGATTGCATAGCCCTGAGATGCAGAAGGATCTGGGTGTTCTAGTACATGAATTGCATGAATGTTAGTATCCAGGCAAATAATTACGAAAGCTAATAGAATGTTATTGCTTATTGTGAGGTGAACAGGCTCTTCCCATTCAGAAAGGACAGTAGGACTAGAGGGCACAGCCTCAAGATAAAGGGGGGGGCGGTTTAGAACGGAGTTGAGGAGGAACTTCTTCACTCAAAGGGTGGTGAATCTCTGGAATTCTCTGCCTGTTGAAGTGGTGGAGGCTGCCTCGCTAAATATTTTTAAGATGCGGGTTGATAGGTTTTTGATAGGCAAGGAGATTAAGGGTTATGGGGAGAGGGCGGGAATGTGGAACTGAGACACGACAGATCAGCCACGATCTTATTGAATGGCGGGGCAGGCTCGAAGGGCTAGATGGCCTACTCCTGCTCCTATTTTCTATTTCTTATGTTCTTATGAGTTGAATACAAAAGTAGGGAAGTTGCACTTCAATTGTACAGGACATTGGTGAGACCACATCTGGAGTACTGTGTATAGTATTAGTTTCTATTTAAGGAAGGTTGTAAAAGTGTTGGAAGCAGTTCAGAGTAGGTTTACTTGACTGACACCTGGAATTAGTGGTTTGCCTTATGAGGGAAGATTGGACAAGCTAGGCTTCTGTCTACTGGAGTTTAAGAAGTGACTTAATGGAAATATACAAGATCGTGAAGGGATTTCACAGGGTGGATTTAGAAAATATGTTCCCTCTTGTGGGACCATCCAGATCTTGGGGTTATTGTTTAAAAATGAAGTGTTGCCCACTTAAGACAGAGCTGAGGAGATTTTTTTCTTTCAGAGGGACGTGAGTCTTTGGAACTCCTCCTTAAAAGACAGCATAAACAGGGTCTTTGAATATATTTAAGGCAGAGGTTCTTAATAAACAAGGGGGTGAAAGGTAATTGGAAGTAGGTGGGAATGGAGGGGTGAGGTTACAATCAGATCAGTCATGACCCTTTGGAATGATAGAGTAGGCATGAGAGGCCTACTCCTACTCATAATTTATGTGTTCATATGTTCACATGTATGTGAGAGTCTATGAGACAATGAAAGAATGAAAAAGTGAGCATGAGAATGGGTGAGAGAATGGATATGTGTGAGAGACAAAGTGAGTGTGTGACAGAGATGAGAAAGGATGGTAAGAGGCTCAAGTAGAGCATAATGTACCGGTTGGGCAGAAAGACTTGTTGTGCCGTACGTTCTATTTAATTTTATATATTCATGGATATTAATGGTGAGGTGAGAGTGACTGCCCTTGGCAAGAAAGTAGCATTTGACAGAGTGCAGCATCAAGAAGCCCCAGCAAAACTGGAGTCAATGGAAATCAGAGGAAAAACTCTCTGCAGGTTGAAGTCATGCTTAACACAAAGGAAGATGATTGTGGTTGTTAGAGACCAGTCATCTCAGCTCTATGACATCACTGCAGCAGTTCCTCTGTGTTAGTGGCATTCTAGAGCCAACCATCTTCAGCAGTTTCATCAATGACCTCCTTTCCATCATAATGTCAGAAGTGGAGATATTTGCTAATGACTGCAACATGCGCAACTCTTCAGATACTGAAGCAGCCTATGTCCAAAAGTAACAAAACATGGACATTATCCAGGCCTGGGCTGCCATTAAGTAACATTTACACCACACAAGTGCCAGGCAATGACCACACCCAACAAGAGAGTAGCTAACCATTGCTCCTTGACATTCAGTGACATTAGCATTGCTGGATCTCCCACTATCAATATCCTGAGGGTTAACTTTGACCAGAAACTGAAATAGACTCACCATTTAAATACTTTGGTTACAAGAGCAGGTCAGAGGTTGGGAATCCTGCTGTCAGTAACTTGCTTCCTGACTCCCCAAAATCTGTCTACCATCTACAAGGCCTGTGGTGAAATACTCTCCCCTAGCCTGGAGATGTGTGACTCCATCAACACACAGGAAGTTACAAATCCTCCAGGGCAAAGTAGCCATCATGATTGGCACCACATTCACAAACATTCGCACTGCAGAAACTCACTAAGCCTCCTTGGACAGCACTTTCCGAAACATGGCCACTACACATCTAGACAAGTGCAACAGATGCATGGGAACACCACCCAAGGCACACAACATTTTGACTTGGAAATATATTGCTGTTCCTTCATTGTTGCTGGGTCAAAATTCTGGAACTGCCTTCCTAACAGTACTATGAGTGTCCTACATTACATGGACTGCATAGTTCATAGGCAGCTGAGCAGCACCTTGTCAAGTGCAATTAGGGATGGCCAATTAATGCTGACTGGCCAGCAATGTCCTATCCCATGAATTCATTAAAAAATAATTTTTTGTCCCTTACCCTATAATGATATGATGTTGCGGTTATAACAGTAATCTTTGAGTTTTCATACATAATCACCAGTTATGATTCACCATCACTAGTATCGCACTATAATTGGGAAGATCTAATCTGAGGAAAACCAGCTTTCATGTTTGGGAATTACTGCAGAAAAATAAATATTGTATTGTAGACTTGGAGCTTGTATTCCCAGCATACTGCAAAAAAAGAAATGATATAATGGACATTTTTATTTAAGTATTGGATTTTGCACAGTTCTATTAAGAGAAATGTATCCAGAATAGTAGCAGCAGCAATTTCAAATGAAACTGCCATTTTGGGTTTGCTCCATTTTCTGCTTGCTCACAGAAAAATAACTCACAAGACTCTCTTGGGAGCTTTCGTTGGCAGGAGTAATCTAGAGCTTGAGGCAGTTTAACCAAGGCTAAGTTGTGTTTTAATTACAGATCTGTTATCCCACATTCTCTCCAAAACATTGAATGTCTTGCAAAGGAAGTCATTTTCTCTTCCAAAGCATTAAGAAAAGTGATTGAAAATGTTCTGTTTACATAGCTGGTTACTATTTATTGGAAGAACTTGCAAATTCTAAACAGTGAAGCGGATGAAACACTCGGTGTGAAGTGCACTTCTGATATCGTGCTGTGTTTATCACTAACACTGAGACGTGGAAGTTCAGAACTCTGGGACAAAGATAAACTACTGCAATATCTGGATTGTCTCATGAAAATTAAGATGCAAGCAGTTTTGAAACACATTTTTTTCCTCTCTCTCTGATTGAACTTATATCCATTGTGGGACTATGTTGTGCTCAGAAAAGTAAGTTCTCCCCAGTTAATTCTATCTCTGTTTGATTTAAAGCGTATGTCGTTTATGTTGAAGGATATAGTTTTGGAAAATTTGTTAATGCATTTCATACAAGATCTTGGATAGTCTATATTGTGCACACACAACTCCCAGAGCAAATGAATTATGTTAAAGCCATTTCTACAGCACTTTGCATGCAAGATATATCACGTAGCTTGATAAACTGGCTTCTGCATTATGCACAAACCACTTTGTGAACCTAGACCTAGAAGGCATTTTCATAACTGTTCTCTTTGTAATTTATGAACTAAAAATCAAGGTCCCTTGTAACATAATGGAAAAAAAATGGACTTCATTTTCCATCTAGGAATAGAAAGCCAGTGGAGATCATTTCCGGGTCCTGATCTGCATCGCTATTTTAAAATGCAAATCCCCAAAATCATGTTGGAGGCAAACTGTGCCAATTAGCGGCACAGAACCCCGCCAGGGCATGATGGGCTGAAAGGCCTCTTACTGTGCTGTAAAACTCTATGATACTATGAAGTGGAAACGGATTTGAGAGAACAATCCTCAGAGGCAGACATTCGCTGTCTGTCATGCAGAAGAGAGTAGGCAGGATATCAGAGACTCAGCTACACAGACAAGTAGTCAGACAGTTAAAGTACTGGACCTGCTCTGTGAGAATAACTCTTTGTTCAGTAGAAAAACTACCCAATCATGCCACACATTGCGCCTGACATTTATGTACTAATGTGCACCACAATGTTTGGTTTTGCCAAGTTAGGATTTGAAAACTGCCCTCTGACCCTCCCCAGCCTGTTAGTGAATTTGAGATGTGAGGGGTTGCTGACTCCCTGCTCCACCTTCCTTTCATGCCCTCGCTTTGAAAACAGCTGCGGTGTCTGAGGCTTTGTGGAACCACTGAAATGCCATCTGGGAATGCAATTTTCAAACTATGCCTGAACCTGACCTCATACCCACGGGCAACTGAAAATCAAGACCATGGAAGCAGTTAATATGCTATCATTTCATTAGTGAAGTGCTTTATTCTTGATACTTGATTCAGCTAAAAATAGTCCAGTGAGCTCTGTCTTTAAGATGAAGATCAAAGCCACACGATATACCTTCAATACAAATAAGCCCTGCAACTCTCTGGTGAAAGAAGGACTAATTAATTAGAACCGATTGATCAAAAAGGAAAATCAGAGGTGCTGCACCTGGGAAGCACACTGAGGAGAACGGTCAGTGTTGTCAAGACTGCCACATTGATGAACATGACAGTTTGTAAGGGCAGACCAGTGAAGTATGTGTCGAGTGTACACGTCAATAATGGACTGAGCATTGCTACCTGACTGCTGCCATGCTAAGATTATCAGAGCCTCTGGAATTTGATCTGAGGGTACATGGAAGCTATTCATATCTGTTATAACACTGAAACACAAAAGTGCTCATTGTGTTCTGAACACTGGAAAATACAATTTAAAATGAGAGGAAGCCCATATCAGAGAGTAAACTAAATGCACAGTGTTGCTTGGATGTATATGTTAAGTTAGAACCAAATGATTAATTATATTAAAATAAATCACCCTCCAGAGATCATCAAATCAAATGTGAAATAAGAAATGGCTGGGAACCTGAAATGGTCAATAACACTGAGCTAACGTCTGATATCAGTAGAAATGATCACATTTAATCTCAGTGCTCTGCTAGTATTGGCTCAGTGTAAAACCATGATAATAGTAATTTTAAAAATACCCTGTGGCACACAACGCCGGGACCTAATCAAGCTTTTAAAGCCAATACTTACAGCAAAGAACAAGATGAAAAGGCAATTCTATTTTCTCTATAAAACCAGCCAAATAGATTTAGACAGTGTGTGTGCTGTGTTGCTGCAGTTACTTGAAGCGTCTGTTAAATTCAAAATTCGTAAAATATTTCTCTGAAAGCAGTGGGCGTGGCTCAAACAACTATAAACGTACAAAATTAAAAGACAGGCAACAATTGATGCCTTTATGGTCACTGACGTTCAGTATAGAAACAGATCTCAAGCCTTAAATACAATGGGGACAATTCTCCCAGGTGTGCTAATTTTTTAGCACAACGGCCAGAAGAATCTCGCGGCTGCTGATGTGCTCCCACCCCAATTGGATCTCCCAGTGTTGGATTTCTGGCGATGTCTGCACTGCACCAGAAATCAGTGGAGAGGTGCCAAACTTGTTATTTTCATGCATTTTAAATGTAATTAGCAGGCCTGGGACTGAAATCTCTGGACCCGCTAGTCTCTTACCCCTCCGTGCCAGGAGTGGTCCACTAATGGGGAACTACAAGCTCGACCCCACTGGAGTGAATGGGGGTGGGGTGGGGGCAATAGGGGTCCCCTGAGGGTTGGGTGCTGGGAGCATGCCCCCTTGGCATTGGCACCCTGGCAGTGACAGTCTGTGCTCCCTGGTGTCGCCCATCAGGCATGGGGCAGTGCCAAGGGGGTGGGGCCCGACTGGGGGGGATTGGTTGGAGTGAGGGGTCCCACTGCCACTCTGCAGACAAGATCAGTGGGGGAAGGAGGGAGGCCAGCGATTAGGGTGGGCTGTGGGGTGGGGGTCGGCACTGACCGATTGGCGCAGACAGATCAGCGCATGCGTAGTGGCCTGCTCAGTATGCCAATTTCAGCCTCTTCAGCGGGGATAGGCCATGACTCCCGGTTTTTAATGATAATTGACCTCTGCAGTGCAGAATGTGGGATATTCTTCTCTGAACTCGCCTTGAGAAAACAGCATGAATTACTCCAAGTTTTTGCGCGAATTCAACACACAGCGATTTCCTTCTGGGAGAATTCCAGCCAATGATTCTTATTTATGTGTTAATTTTAAATGCAAGGAAGAAGCAACTGCAAGATTTACTTTGTGTGACTCCAGAAGTGACAATACAAGGTGAGAAAAATAAGCTATTGGTGAAGGTACATGTCAAAATCTGCAGGATGATTCCCCCCCATCAAAAATTCAAAGTGCCGAATTCACGTAAATACTGAAGTAAATCACGCTGGTTTTATCAGTGGGCATTTCAAAATGAATCTCCCACACACTGTGCACTGCAGAGGGCAGTAGCTCCATGAGCCTCAACAACTTAGCCCAGTGTCAGAGGGTTAATGCTGAGAGGCTCCAAAGCCTGGCTCACTCACAGAATGCTGTAGCAGACAGGTTCCAGAGCTTGACCCAGTCTCAGAGGGTCAGCGCAGAGGGATCGCAGACCATAGGGCAGACGTATCTGGGCCTCCAGGACTGGCAGAGCCATGTGATGCCAGAGTTTTTGAAGCTCAGCCAGCTACCTTGACAGCCCATTCCTCCCTGAGTGAGGAGGAAGGCTAGATTCCATGCCAAGGCCTTCCACCCAGGAGACTCTGGATGTCCCGAGACCTTCTGATTTCCTCCTTCCTCACACTGAAGCATCTTAGAGCCAGCTGGATGAACAGGATGGTACAGAAACACCAGTGTCAGCCGTAAGTTGGCCAGTGCCCTCCAAGACTTGCCCCCCTCCCCCCCCGGGACCAACTGCCAAAAACATCACAGGCAATGGGGCGTGGATCACAGCTGGACCCCTCCACCTCCGATGTGCATCCTGGAGGAGGAGCTAGACAAAGCAGTAGGCTGCACAAGATTAGAAAGTTGTGGGGTTACTAAAAGGGTGCAGGTGAAGGTCACCAGTAATGAGGGTTAAGTTTTGGCCAATGTTAAGAGCACAATGAAAAGTTTTTCTGCCTCACAACTGTGACTAATCTGTCTCTGACTGTCTCCCCACACATCCCAATCCCACACATCGACTGCGCGATAGCAGCCCCTCGGCCAAAACTTATAGACTGCCTCCGCTACTTTTCTCACCATATACTGGACCCTTACAGAACTCCCTGGCATCGCTGCAATGCCCTCCCACCCCCCCGCAACCCTTACTGCTACATGGGCCCAGGTGACAGTGTGCATTTGCAGAGCAGGTAGAAGATAGACTTGAGTGGCACCAGGGCAGGATCCCAGTGTGCCTTAGAGCAGGTCATCATCATCCTCCAGCCTTCATCAAAGACTCGCCAGCCCAGGCCAATTAACCTGTTGTGTTGTCTCTCAAAGTCAAGGAGGGACAGAGAGAGTGGGGAAGGGTGGGGGAGTGGGCAGAGAGAGGGTGGGGAAGGGGAAAGGTCATGTGGATTGAGGGGGCAGCTTTGTGTTGTGGGGGGTGGCGGTGGCGGCTGCAGTAGCTCCTAGGGTGTGGTGGAGGGGTATTGGGAGTAACTCCCACACTGGGACATCACCAGCTGGAGCGGGCTGCTATCAGGGCCTCCCTTGCTGCCTTGCCCTGCCGAGAACCTGTCCATCGTCCAGCTCCTCATATGGCAAGTTGTCGAGCTCTGCCTGGTGCCAATCCTCCTTCTCCTCCAGCTGGTCTCTCCATTGCTGCGTGATGTTGCGCAGGATGCAACAGATGCTTATAATACATGAGGCGTGCACAGGGTCATACTGGAGAGCACCCCCAGAGCGGTTCAGGCAGCAGAATCACATCTTCAGGAGGCACTACTCGGCGGTGGGCCTCATTGTAGGAGGTATCCGCACTGGCGTCATCAGCCATGTCCTCAGTGGGTAATCCTTGTCCCCCGTGAGCCAACCCGGCAGCCGGGGTTGGCCTTCAAAGAGCCCAAGGATGTTTGATCGCCTCAACACATAGCTGTCATGGACATTCCCTGGGTGGTGCGCACATACCTGCACGATGATCGTGCAATGGTCATGGACAATTTGAACATTAAGCAAGTGGAACCCCATCCTGTTAATGAAAGGTTGCCCCTCACCTTTTGGGGTCCACAGGGCAATGTGTATCCCATCCACTGCCCCTGAACATGGGGCATCGCAGCAATGGCGGCGAAGCCTGTAGCCTGGGCCTCCTGCTGACCCTGTCCAACGTAAAGTGGATGTATTGTCCTGCCTGGGCATACAAGGTATCTGTGACCTGGTGCACACACCTGTGGACAGAGGGCTGAGAGATTCCACAAATGTCCCCACTGGGTGCCTGAAACGACTCTGGCGTAGAGGTTGAGTGCCGCCATCACTTTAACTTTTACTGGGAGCGGGTGGCTATTCTGCCCCTGCGGTGCCAGGAACCGAGGATCTCACACAAGTGCCGGACCGTATCATTAAACAGATGGAGCTAACAACAGCACATGGCCTCTGATAGGTCCACAAAGGACTTCCTGCCCCACCTCTGCCCATTCTTCTACTTGTTTTTCAGAAGGCGGGGAGCGGGGGACAGAATTCAATCACGGTAAGCTATGGTAACGCATGTAAATTGCTGCCACACTGATTTTCAGCGTGAATTGGTTGACACTGAAAAACTTAAACTGGGAGGTGTGTGAAGGCCCAGACACCCAGTGGGAAACTTGTAAAATGACTACTACTGATGTCTCCCGGCCCGCTGTGCTTCTGGATGGGAGAATCGCTCCCCCCCCACCACCCCCCAGGTAATTCAACACTGCACCCAATTGACAATTTTTCTCATAGAGGTCATGGGATAATTGCTACAATAACAAGTTACAATTGTCCCTTAGTGTCCTGGGATGCGAAGCTTAAAGGCAATTTGCAGGGTAAATATATGGTGTTACGGGGATAGGGCCTAGGCGGGATTATTGTCAGTGCAGACTTGATGGGCCAAATGGCCTCCTTCTGCACTGTACAGTTTCTATGTTTCTATGATTTTAGATGAAGGAGCAGATATGACAGCAGAACTGAATTAGACTGTTACAGCAGAATGGTATGAGTTTTACCTTCATCTGGCTTTGTAAAACTAGATTTTGGAGGGCTTGGTGCTGATGCTCAGGGCAAGATTTTGGCCTTGATACAGGGGCTAGAATTGAGTTGCTGGGTGCATAAATTCATGCTGCCATTTACCATGCCAATTGGCCAGCATTATCTGCCCGAACCATTTTCCTGGAGGTTTGATAGTATGGCTACCTGCCTTTATGGAGCTTTTTAAAGTAACTAAAAGACTAATTAAGGTCATTGGTCAGAGGACATAGATGGCATTGGGAGCTATTACATCTTGTGTTTCTCAGAAATTGATAATATTCATCTTTCAAACTCAAACACTGCAGGTTTTTTTGGGTGCACTTCTTAGATCTGCTGTTTACTGATAAACTGGAAAGACCTAAAAATTGCGCCATGTGTAGCAATTTCAAAATAACACGCAGATCACCTCAAGCCCCCACTTTATTTGGTGGCATCACACAGTTCAAATGAGTGTCTCTCTGTAATTCAAGTTTTTATTGCATTACTATGTTGGAGAGGCTGTCGGGACCTCATGCGGTTGGCGAAAGCACCAAGAGGATAGCTTTATCATTGGGTATTAAACAGAGAGTGGAGTTAGTAATGCATCTAGAGAGGGGCACTTCCAGGAAATGGTTAAGTGAAGAGTGCATTTCATATCAACCATTTATGATTTGAAAAAGCAAAAGGAGAAATTACTTAAATTTTACGCTGACAGTGGTTGTTGCCAATTATTTGATAATAGGAGATTTCCCCATCAGTCAAAAATTGTCCGTGTAGATAAAGGCTGGGAATTTTTTTTCATTGATCTGTTCTTCAGCTTCTGGCTGTAGCTGCTCTGCTTGGCTTCTTGCATTTCATATTTGCTTGTTTAAAC
Organism: Carcharhinus amblyrhynchos; assembly: GCF_965287045.1. NCBI lineage: Eukaryota > Metazoa > Chordata > Chondrichthyes > Carcharhiniformes > Carcharhinidae > Carcharhinus > Carcharhinus amblyrhynchos. The sequence continues at coordinate 46,929,995 of NC_137336.1, forward strand.
TCTCCAAAACGTCATTCAATTTGTTCTTTGTCCCCAGTAAGTTGTCCGCTGTCTGATTATGTGAATGTACCCCCGCACTCCCCACACCCCCCTTTCCCCCGCCCCCACCTCTTCAGTTCTTCTATTTACAGCATGAGCTAATAAAGTTTTGACTTGAAGTTCAGAATCTTCCTCTTGGCTGTCTCCTCCGCTAACAGTTTTTCTTTTGGATGTTGCTTTTTAGCTTGACACGATATGTCCTGCTCAACCTCTCTGTCTTTCCAGGTCACTGGCTTTATTCTCAATTCTATTTCCTCATCTTGGATTGCTTCTGGAAATCTTGTTTAGCTGCTTGAACGTTTCAAATCAGCTCTCTTTCCTTTTCTGTCAAGAGTTCTTCCTGTCTTTTGATATTGGTCTTAAGAATTTGTGTGTCAGACTGCAAGCCATTCATCTGTCTCTGCATGTTATCTCTCATAATGATTGAAATTTACCCAGTCTGTCTCCAGCAATCACTTGTGTGATGCTGATCAAAGGGTACTTTTTAATGGGAACACTAACTTCAACCCTCGGAAACCTTCATCAGAGTTTCCTGAGATAATCTACAGCTCTTCACAGCCATTCAACAGCAGGATAGCAAGGCCATCTGTGTCAGTGATATTAAACATGTTGTTAACAACATTTCCTTTGTGTATCCCTCTGATTCTGTTGGTTCCTAGCTGCCAAATCTCAGTGCCATTATTAGTTGGCAGCATTCTTTTTTCATTATTTGTTCATGGGATGTGGCCATGGCTAGGCCAGCATGTATCGCCCAACCCTTGGGTCTGACGTTGCATGTAGGCCAGACCAGGTAAGGATGATAGACGTCTTTCCCTAAAGGACATTAATGAACCTCACTCAGAATATCTTCCTTTGGGTAACCAATTTCTTTGAGATTTTCTGATGTTACTCTGTGCTCAAGTATCAAGATTTAGCTTCAGATTTAATGTTGTAGGTTATTTTCTCACCTTCCTTCTGATCTGAACTGTTGTGTGAATTTCTTCTCTCTGGGAACTGTTGAAATCACATATTTCACAGTTGGAAAAGGTTCTGATGTCTATTGAAACCTCAAACTCACTGTAATTTTCCAGGCTATGTATGTTGTCTTTTCCTTCTTGTTCCTGTTGCTCTGTCTCTGGTTTACCTCCTTTACTTTTTTTTCTTTGTTCTGCGCTTCCTTTCCCAGTGATTTGGCTTTCTCCAGGCTCTGCTGTTTGATCCATCTGCCAGACATTTGTTTCTGTCAATGAACTCATATAGTCGTCCACAGCTCTTGCACGTTTTTCTCTGTCTGTTCAGTATTCTTTTGTTGCTGTTTCACTGCCTCGATTGACTTTCCCTTGACTGAACTGTAAGGGGTCAAATTATTCATTTGGGTAGATGGCTAAAGTGTGGTGCAGAATGATGCAAATGGCTTGGGTTCAAACCTGTCATAGTTCATGGAAGTCTTTCTCCTTGACTTACCATGTATTTGATGCAGAGTAGTACATCTGATGCTGTATAATCCCTTGTGGCTCTGTAAAGAGAGATATGATGACTGTCCCTCATAAACTATGATTAATTAAAAACCAAACACTCACTTAATTGATAATCAGAGTTTTGGGCAGGAGTTTCCATCCTTGCTCACCCCAAAACTGGAAAATCTTGTCAGCTTTGATTCCGGTGGCAGGCGGGATGGAAAATGCCCCTCTTCATCTTTCTAGTTGTGACTTCTTGTGTTCTGGCAGTGTCTACAGAGTGAACTATTTTGAACTTGTTTTTTCCTATTAGAGATTAGAAACCCAAATGAGCTGATCTACCAGAACTTTCACCCATTTCCTTGAATTTACATGTAGTATATATATTAGTCAATCTTATTAAGAATTGTCAACAGGCTCACCTGGTTCCTGTCCCAGGTTTTCAAACTCACCAGTGGGTTTGAGGATTTAACTTAGGCTGGAAATGTGTGTTGAATTTTTCAAAATATTTCCTGTGTTTTTATTATCATGTTTGCTCATCTTCCAACTTTTGGGCAAACCTAATCTTTCTCTCCTGCTCACAAAAAGATGTGCCTAACTCTTTCCTCCACAATAGTGCTTTTGAGAAAATGATTGAATACCAAACTGCACTTTTGTTTTGCCTTCTCAACTCTCTCCATGACATCATCATCGACGCTATAGTTAAGAAAGCTCACTAACACTTCTACTTTCTTAGGAGGCTAAGGAAATTCAGCATGTCTGCTACAACTGTCTCCAATTTTTATGGATACACCATGGAAAGCATCCTTTCTGGATGTATCACAGCTTGGTATGGCTCCTGTTCTGACCAAGACCACAGGAAACTACAAAATGTCGTGAATGTAGTCCAATCCATCAGGCAAACCAACCTACCATCCATTGACTCTGTTTACATTTCCTGCTGCCTTGGAAAAGCAGCCAGCATAATCAAGGACCCCCACGCATCCCAGACATTCCCTCTTCCATCTTCTGTCGGGAACAAGATACAAAAATCTGCGATCACGTACCAATTGACTCAAGAACAGCTTCTCCTCTGCTGCATCAGACTTTTGAATGGGCCTACTTTATATTAAGTTAATCTTTCTCTACACCCTAGCTATGACTGTAACGTTACATTATGCACCTTCTCCTTTCCTTTTCTCCTGTGTACTCTATGAATTGTATGCTTTGTCTGTATTGTGCGCAAGAAACAATACTTTTCACTGCATCCCAATACATGTGACAATAATGAATCAAATCAAATCCTCCCAATTAATCTTTTCTGGAGAGGTGCATACCAATTTGGGTTAATTTTTAACAATCTAATTAATCATTAAATCCATTTAAAATGTTTGTCTTTGACACCAAAGTACCTGCTGCAAGCATGTTATGTCCTTCGGTTCATCGAAATTCAAAATAATCACACCAGTAAATTCAATTACTGGGGCTATCTTCAAATGTATTTCTCAGATCACACTATGTGCTATAAACTGATAAATTGTGACTTAGTACCTTGACTGTGGTGCAGTAGTAATTGATGGAGCACTTTGGTTGTCATGTATACGTACACACAGACATATAGGTTGTGATTTTATGGCCTCGCATGTCCCAAAACTGTAAAATCCAGCCCAAGGTCAATGGACCTTTCTGTTGTCCTTCCCTCGCCTGCTCCAATTCCCATGGTGGACGAAGCTGTAAAATTCCGGCTATCGTTCCTGCAGGCTGCTCTGCAGAGGGACACCTTTCTGCACTGGTGGTCTGGAAGCTGTGGCCATTTTTTACTTCAAATATTTTTAAATTATGGAGAGACATCCTCCAGATAGAACTGTTCCATTCTCTCTTACCTGCAATGGCAGGCTGCACCACCTTCCACACTAGCCTCCTAATGACCTTCCAGTTTCAAGAGCGCCCCCCTCCCCCCCACGACCCCACACCTCCCCCCCACGACCCCCGATGACCTTCATAAAATCCCTACAGTGCAGAAGGAGGCCATTTGGCCCACTGAGTCTGCACTGACCACAATCCCACCCAGCCTGTTTTCCCTTAGCCCCAGGTATTCAGCCTACTAGTCCCCCTGACTAAGTGGCAATTTAAGAACATAAGAACATAAGAAATAGGAGCAGGAGTAGGCCATCTGGCCCTTCGAGCCTGCCCCGCCATTCAATAAGATCATGGCTGATCTGTCGTGGCTCAGTTCCACTTTCCCGCCCTCTCCCCATAACCCTTAATCCCCTCTCTTATCAAAAACCCATCAACCCGCTTCTTAAAAATATTTAGCGAGGCAGCCTCCACCACTTCAACGGGCAGAGAATTCCAGAGATTCACCACCCTTTGAGTGAAGAAGTTCCTCCTCAACTCCGTTCTAAACCGCCCCCCCTTTATCTTGAGGCTGTGCCCCCTAGTCCTACTGTCTTTTTTGAGCGGGAAGAGTCTCTCCACCTCTATCCTATCCATCCCATTCATCATCTTATACGTCTCAATGAGATCTCCCCTCATTCTTCTAAACTCTAACGAGCATGGCCAATCAACCTGACCTGCACATCTTTAGACTGTGGGAGGAAACCGGAGCACCCGAAGAAAACCTACACAGATTAGGGGAGAATGTGCAAATTCCACACAGATAGTGACCTGAGCCGGGAATTGAACCCAGGAACCTGGCTAATCACTGTGCCACTCAATAGAATTCGTACAGAGAAGAAGCTGGCCATTTGGTCCATCAAGTCTGCACTGACCACAATCCCACCCAGCCCCTATTCCCATAATGCCACATATTTACCCTGTTAATCCTCCCTGACACGAGGGAGAATTTAGCGTTGCAATCAACCTAACCTGTACATCTTTTAAGTGTGGGAGGAAACCGGAGCACCCGGAGGAAACCCACGCAGACAGTGAGAACCTGCAAAATCCACACACACACAGTGACCTGAGCCAGGAATTGAACCTGGGTCCCTGGCGCTGTGAGGCAGCAGTGCTAACCACTGTGCCACCATGCTGCCCTTAATTGGATGGCTTGCACACCAAATTGCCACCCATTGGTAAATCCAGACTAGTTCAGTGTTCAGTGACTGCTCTCGACATGGTGCAGCGTCAGAACTTGCATTTGACCCTGACTTCAGGTCCTGACCCAAAACAAATACTCCTGCCCTGGGTGCCTGATATAGGAAAAGTTCAATTCCCCAGTGTTAACATCTCTCATTTTCCTGAGCACAATTAAAATGTTATATATTTCTCTTTTTGGAAATTTCAAGTATTGTACAGCAAAATGTTTAAAAACTTTGCTAACCAGATCTTTTCTCAAATCTGGTTAATGTGTACAAAACAAAAAAAAACTTTTATCTGCGGTGCCACACCCAAAATCTCAATTTACAAGATGTTAGAAAGATAAATCTGGCCAGTTATTAAGAATTGTGAATCAGGCATGAAAAAGTTAATAAATTACACATCCAAGGTCAATGTGGGAACTCAAAAATTCTTCTAAATAAAAGGAATTTTATGGGTGTCCCATTCACTGTTTGGAACTTGTTGGGACCTCCATGTTGTTTCACTCCAGGGAATCCAACACATTTACGAGGTATTTACGTACTTACCTGGACAGTGCATGTTTCCCACCTAGTCACAGGAGGACTGAAATCCACCCCCAAGTGCTGTCAGTAACTCTCCAGTACCGGCAGCTCCACTAATAGTTGTGGTCATTAATGGCACAGCTCTCAGGCCTACTTTGAGGATTCCCATTGGATTCTGAGAGATGAGTGTGGAAAGGCTGGGAGTCATAGGGAAGGATTTTCAAGCATGGTGGGACTGGGGCATTTAGGGGTGGAGGTCAGAAGCAAGGGCCAGATGGGGGGGCGCTGGCTTTCAATGATTTTCCCTTCCTGGATGTCAGGTCCCTCGATGAGGCGCAGAGTGCCTGAGAATCCCACCATAATAGACTGTAAGCAAACCCAAAAGATTTTGCGGGTCATTTTCCACTGCCGTTTGAATATGAGTGGTAGTGGGATGAGGCTCTGAAGTGGCTACATAAGGGCTTCATTTGGCCTCCAGGAGGAGGGAAGGTCATTCTCCATCTTTACAATCCTAAGCCTGATCAGAAAGTGATGGAGGTTTCTAGCCTGTTTCCTCCTGCCCAATCAAATGACCTCCCTCCTTTGACTTTGACAGCATTAAATTTCTTTAACATTTGTCGGACAAATTTCAAAAGACATTTGATTCTAATAACATATTCCTAAACTTAAAAATAGAATGACAAGTAACAAAAGTGTGAAAAAAATGAAAATAAAGTTCTTGTCAGAAAAGTCTCAGCTGGAAATATTCTCAGTATTCTCAGTACAATATTCACAATAATCGACTGAATAATATTTGAACTCAGTTAATATTCATTGGAAAGGAGTATATGTATTTACTTATGATAAGGCTCAAACTGAGTTCTCAGAAGAATAATTACATTGCAGTGCCATTCCAACTTTATTACATTCACCAGTGATCAATCCTTTTTTGCTCTGTCACACTGCCTACACAGGACCAAGTCTTCTCTGAAGCTGATGGACTGAGTAGCTGGTTGATAACTGGTTAAAATTAAAATGTATCAATGGTATGTTATCTCAGCACTAATAGTTAGATTGTTAGAAACATATTATACAAGGTACATCATGCAATATAAGTAACCAACATTCTTTCTCCCATTTATATTAGCTATTCACAAACTGCCCTTTAATGTAAAAACAATGACCCCAGTAAAATTTAATTACGGGGCCTTTCTCATAACTATGAAGGAAAGAATGCATGAAGAGCAATGCTGATTTTCTGGTTACCTCTATCTCATTTTTGCATGAACAAGGGGGTGGCACGATGGCACAGTGGTTAGCAGTGCTGCCTCACAGCACTAGGAACCCAGGTTCAATTCCCAACTTCGGTCATTGTCTGTGCAGAGTCTGCATGTTCTCCTGGTGTCTGCATGGGTTTCCTCCGGGTGCTTGGTGACAAAAACAGTCGATGAAGGATGAGCCGTGGATGTCGTGTATATGGATTTCAGTAAGGCGTTTGACAAAGTCCCTCATGGTAGGTTGGTGGAAAAGGTTAAGGCTCATGGGATACAAGGACAGGTGTCTAGGTGGATTGAGAACTGGCTTGGTAACAGGAGACAGAGAGTAGTAGTGGAAGTGTCTTTTTCTAGCTGGAGGTCTGTAACTAGTGGTGTGCCACAGGGCTCAGTACTGAGATCTTTGCTATTTGTAATATACATAAATGACTTGGAAGAGGTGTGATCAGCAAGTTTGCAGATGACACGAACATGCCTGGACTTGCTGATAGTGAGGAGCAGTGTCAGGCAATACAGCAGGATATACATAGGCTGGTAAATTGGGCAGAGAAATGGCAGATGGAATTTAATCCAGATAAATGCGAGGTGATGCATTTTGGAAGGAATACTATAGGGGCGAGTTATATGATAAATGGTAGGCCTATTAAGAGTCTAGAAACGCAGAGGGACCTGGGGGTGCAAGTACACAAGACCTTGAAGGTGGCAGTACAGGTGGAGAAGGTGGTGAAGAGGGCTTATGGTATGCTTGCCTTTATAGGAAGGGGTATAGAGTATAAAAGCTGGCGTCTAATGTTGCAGTTGTATCAAACGTTGGTTTGACCGCATTTGGAGTACTGCATCCAGTTCTGGTCGCCTTACTACCGGAAGGACGTGGAGACCCTGGAGAGAGTGCAGAGGAGGTTTACCAGGATGCTGCCTGGTATGGGAGGACTGAGCTATGAGGAGAGATTGGGCAAATTGGGGCTGTGTTCCTTAGAAAGATGGAGAATGAGGGGAGATCTAATAGAGGTGTATAAGATTATGAAGGGTATAGATAGAGTGAACAGTGGTAGGCTTTTTCCAAGGTTGGAAACAAAAATTACGAGGGGCCACAGGCTTAGGGTGGGGGGAGGGGAGGTATAATTTGGATGTTAGAGGGAGGTTTTTCACACAGAGGGTTGTGGGGGCCTGGAATGCACTGCCAAGTAGGGTGGTGGAGGCAGGCATGCTAGAGTTGTTTAAGGTTTACTTAGATAGGCACATGAGCGGACTAGAGATGGAGGGATACAGGAGACTGTTCTAAATAAAGACCAAGAGCCTTGGGACGTTCCTGGGAATCAATTGATTCCTACGGACCTTCCAACGTATTTTATGGCCCCCTTGTCTTACTTCTGAGCTTCTGGAGATTCCATGAATGTCTGTATAAGTTGTGCATGTTTATTGATGTCTTTTCTTTTAACCCACAGGTGATTCTGTCTGCCTTGTTGTCCAACAAGGGGCATACATGCAGTGGGTCATGCGAGGGCTGCTCTTGGATGTTGCTTTGAGAGTTGCCTAGTGCTTCACGTCATTAGTGTACGCTTAAACTGGACCGGCTGATGGGCAACATAACAGCTCAGTGACTATCACTGTTTGCTGTGCAGATACATGGATTTGGACTAGTGTCTGTGGGAGTTTGCACATTCTCTCTGTGCTTGCGTGGGTTTTCTCCGGGTGCTCCGGTTTCCTCCTACACCCTAAAAATGTGCTCTTAGGCTGATTGGTGTTAACAAATTGTCCCTAAATTAGTCTTCCCTCAATCTGGTTATGGTTCCTTTATTGTGGAGTCCAATAGGCGTAGACAAAGGTCATAGGGAGAAGAGGGCACTCACAATGTTAAAATGGTGGCGGGGGCTCGTTGGGCTGAAGGGCTCCGGTGCTGTGTTGTTCTTTGTTCTTTGTTTGCTTCAATTTCCTCCCACAATCCAAAGGTGTGCATCCAATATCATGGATTAACTTTAAATTCAGTGCAGTTAGATGCATTGGCCATGTTAAATTCTCCTTCAGTGTACCCAAGTAGGTGCCGGAGTGTGGTGACTAGGGGATTTTCACAGTAACTTCATTGCAGTGTTAATATAAGACTGCTTGTGACTAATCAATAAGCTTTAATTTTAGCTTTCAGCTTGTTTCCACAAGAATTGTCCTTTCTCAGATCACAGTTTACAATTTTTGCTTGCAGTCAGACAATAACATTATGCCAATAAAAATTGCCATTAAAAAAAAGTTCTCTGAATTTCCTATTTTCCCAATGTATTAGTAAATTTTTAATTGCAACTTTGAACAGAGTTGACTTTCAGCAACTCTTGAAAAGAATCAATGGAAAGAAACTGGTTATGTCAGGCAAAAAGCAGTGTAATGAGAAGGCAGAAAGCTCAAACATTAGGTAATACTGTGGAAATAAACAAAAATGATAGCTCAATGGGAAAAAAAAATCAGGCACAGCTTTCTTTTAGACAGCAATTATTTTTGTTTTTGGTCGAAGGATTCTGTTCCAATAAAAAGAAGAAGAATATGAATTAACAAAGTAATGGTAACATTTCTTCAAGGAAAGTAATTACATAATAGTGCACACAGTTCAGAAATGACTTTGCTATGTGCATGTGATGAAACATGTGTTTTCATAGTACCAATAGTTTTGATGGAAAATAAAGCTATGACTAAACACACAACACTGAAGACAGATTTAGCAGTCCTATACAGCCATTATACCATCAGTAGAGAGAAGTTACAGAATTGAGAGAGCATGTTTGTAACAATTTCAACTGGCCCACAATTTAGTGATCTTGAACATTCTTTGAGTCAGAGTACTTCCCACCCTTTAAACAAAAAACAATCAACCTCATAAAAGCTCCAGAATTCATACAACAATATCTTGGATTAACCTTAAATCCAGCGCAATTCTGTTTCATTAGTACAAGGGTATTTTCATTCTTAAACTCCTGTCTCCATTTGCAATGGGAGCGAGCATATTCTGTGAATGACTTTGATATTTGTGCCTTCCATTTCATTACTTTCCTCAAAGATACACTGAGCAAATGCTTGACAAGATGAAACCAGATATGAAAGAATTAACTAATGCATTTTGGACCACTTGCTACATTCCTGAGTTTCATCTGCAAACTTTGCACCTAAGTCCAAATCATTAATGTGCACCAGAAAGGGAAATAGTCCTAATAACAACCTGTGAGGGAACCAGCTGTATTCTTCTTCCCAACAGCTTTCCATCTATGAGCCAATTTTATATCCTATGCTACCCCTTTAATCCCATGGCCTTTAGTTTTGCTGACAAGCTTATTATGTGGCACTTCATCAAACACCTTTTGAAATTCTCACTTAGTTTACTACCATTTCTCTAGAACGGGCAATAGCAATAGCTTGCACTTCTGATGTTGCTGATTTGGTGAAGGCCCATCACTATGGTTACTCACAGGAGGAGAAGCAAGTCATTTCCAAGGCATGCCTGGTGTGAAGACAAATTGGAATCTAGTTTTATTCCCATTTAATAATTGCATAAAATTGTGGTGTAAAGTGCCTTATCTGACAACTTATTCCAAGATTCCTCAAGCACTCCAAACTCTCAATCTTTTAAAATATGCCTTTTTTACCATCTTTATGTTGCAGATTATCTGAGCCATAGCATTTCCATGACCATCTGTGTGTGTGTGTGTGTGCAAGAAGGATTTGCACCTTTTGGGGGAATGTGACAACTGCAATTATTTAGGCATTTGACCTTCTATCTGGAGTTCTGGACATATAACAACAGGGTCACTGTTCCATAACAAGATTCTATGAATCACCATTATAATTACTCATGTACTGTGGAAAATTGCCATAATTATAGTTGAACAGAAGCCTCTTGACAAAGCTATTAACTACCTGTCACATCAAAAATACAGAATTACTGATGATTTCTCGATAGATGTGCAATTAATGTCACATGATTAGTTGGACAATCTTTTCTAACCAGATGCTTAATTAACTGGATAGCCATTGATAGTTGCATTACTTTCAGCAATATATAACTTGACCATGTATAATTGTTTCATTTGTACACCAGTTCTGAGGAAAATTATGGTCATTATTTATCCTAAGGCATTTATTACCAGCCTGAGGAAAGTGAGAACTAGTAAAGACAGAGTACTTTCAAATATTTTAATCTACTACAAACGTGAGTTTAGTGTTTTCTGCCTGGATATTATCTTGGATTTTTGTGTTCAAGTGCCTGGAGTAGGCTTTGAATTCACAACTTGTCTCACCAGAGATCAGAGTGCTTCCATTTGTTCTCACTGGAACGATGGAGGTTGAGGGGTGAACTGATAGAGATTTACAAGATTGAGTGGCATGGACAGAATGGATGGTCAGATTCTTTTTCCTAGGGTAGAAAAGTCAAAGACTAGGGGACATAGGTTTAAGGTGTATGGGGAAAAGTTTAGAGGAGATGTACGAGGCAAGTTTCTTTTTACACGGAGGGTGGTGAATGTCTGGAATGTACTGCCAAGGGAGGTAGTGGGAGCAGGTATGATAGCGGCATTTAAGGGGCACCTAAACAAATACATGAATAGGATGGGAATGAAAGGATACTGACTCTGTAAGTGCTTACGGTTTTAGTTGAGGCAGGCATCATAATCGGTGCAGGCTTGGAAGGCCGAATGGCCTGTTCCTGTGCTGTATTGTTCTATGTTCCAATTGAGCCACATTTGACACAGTGGGTGGGATTTTTAGGACCTTCCCTCCGGTGGGATATTCTGGTTCCATTGAAGGTGACTCCCCCCTCCCCAACACCCCTGCGCGGTGGGATGGGCAAAACACTATGGACATTAGCGGGACTGGATGATCCCACCAGCAGCCGATGACAAACGTGCCTCTACATAAGTCCTTGCCTGTCTGCAATTTTAAAGAACATGTATGTTATCACTAGCATAGCTGAGATCATCCATCTGTCTGCTTAATTTGCTGGCTATCTGCCTACTGAACATTGACCAAACTAAAAATTACACATAATTATGAGTAACACTATTGTATAAAATACATAATGCATTTTATCCTTTTTTAAAAATAGATTGGTTTGGATTTTCCTATTGTGAGTGTATTTTGTGTGTGGTGCAGTTTCGCAATTCATAGTTTGCACCTCCAATCAATGTACGACTTTGCCTGGAATTTTGTCCTTTTCATTAGTAGTTGGATTCTCAATAGAGTTTGCGAGTTGGGAATCAGTGTAGGAAAAATGCAGGTGCAGAGGTGAGTTGATGAGAAGGCCTTTCTTGGTCCTTGGTGACAGTGCTTGGGCTCCCCACATTGGTTAAAGGTCCCTTAACATCAATCCTCAAACTCCCACTCAAATGGCTCCTTCACAAAACCCCACACATCCTCCATAGCCACTATGTACACGGTAAGGAGGGCAAGACAATTTTTCTTGTTAATGAGGTCCTTCATTACCTTGTTTCTGCTGGCTCTCTTATATTTTCTTGTTCGTTTGAAATGCTTCCTTTGGGCAAATTAACATGGTCTGTTAACGCATGTTCCAGGTGTAATATATATATTTGTTTTATGAAGACATAGCTTGAATATTTACAGGTTAATTAGCTTTTCAAGGCAATTTAGTGCAAGCTTAAGGTGAAAAATTGCAGTGAGGAGCCATGTCATAAATTCAATGGAAATTCTGTAGATTTTTTATTAAGCGTGGTATTCAAACAATGGAATGAGAAAACTAAGTTCAATATTTTTTTAACCAGAGTACATGCCATCCTAAATCAGCGTGATTCATTTTCCCATCACCCATCCTTATTTCACCCTACTAAATTAGTTCCAATTACAGCTGGACTACAGACAGTTTAGTGAAAGGTATTTACATCCACTGGGGTTGAAACCGCACAAACTAGTTTCACTTGGGTTACTTACCAACGACCAAAAGACAGCTTTTCAACCCAGCTGCACTAATTGCTACTTAAAATCTGGCTGTATCATTCTATAATCTGTTTACTTGCAAAGGGGATAATGGTAATAAGCATTTCCACCTGTTTGGCTTAGGAATGGAATATTGATCACCTTTTTATGAGGTTTGTATTCAGATTTGGGACTGGGTTCTCCGACCTTGCTTGACCAGTCCCGCTGTAGCAAACGGAGATTCGGCTGAGTGCCAGATTCTCTGTCCTCGCTGGCAGGGGTGACGAGGTGTGATTGACTGGAGAAGAGAGGCCATGGTGTCTGAGAAACTTGGAAACAGAATGATGCTAATCATAGAACATAGAACAGTACAGCACGGTACAGGCCCTTCGGCCTTCAATGTTGTGCCAAGCTATGTCCAAACCCAAGATCAAGCTACCCCCACTCCCTATCATTCTGGTTTGCTCCATGTGCCTATCCAATAACTGCTTGAAAATTCCTAAAGTGTCCAACTCCACCATCATAGCAGGAAGTGCATTCCACACTCCTGCCACTCTCTAAGTAAAGAATCTACCTTGGACATCCCTCCAATATCTCCCATCATGAACCTTATTATTATGCCCCCTAGTACCAGCTACATCCATCTGAGGAAATAGTCTCTATCTATCCCCCTCATCGTCTTATAGACCTCTATTAAGTCGCATCTCATCCTCCTCTGCTCTAAACAGAAAAGCCCCAGGTCCCTCAACCTTTCCTCATAAGATCTACCCTCCAAACCAGGCAGCATCTTGGTAAATCTCCTCTGCACTCTCTCCAATGCTTCCACATCCTTCTTATACTGAGGTGACCAGAGCTTCATGCAATATTCCAAATGTGGTCTCATCAAGGTCCTGTATAGTTGCAGCATAACCCACAACTCTTAAACTCAAACCCCCTGTTAATAAACATTAACACACTATATAAGCCTTCTTCACGGCTCTATCCACTTGAGTGGCAACTTTCAGAGATCTGTGAATATGAATCCTAAGATCTCTCTGTTCCTCCACATTCCTCAGAGCCCTGCCATTGACCCTGTAATCCGCATTCAAGTTTGTCCTATCAAAATGAATCGCCTCACACTTGTCAGCATTAAACTCCATCTGCCACTTTTCGGCCCAGCTCTGCATCCTATCAATGTCTCTTTGCAGCCTACAAGAGCCCTCCACTTCATCCACTACTCCACCAATCTTGTGTCATCAGCAAATTCACTGACCCACCCTTCAGCCTTCTCTTCCAAGTCATTGATAAAAATCACAAATAGTAGAGGACCCAGTACTGATCCCTGTGGTACACCACTGGTAACTGGCCTCTAGTCTGAAAATTTTCCCTCTACCACCACCCTCTGTCTTCCCTCTTACCTACTAGCTCTCCTCACTTGAATCACCACTCTCGCTGCTCCTCAGGAACAATGAGGTTGAACCCTTGAAAGTAAGTTCCATTTAAAGGAAAAAAAAACTTCCCAGGTCTCACTGGGGCCTACTTCCGGTTTTACACTCCCAGCTGCCTTAGAAAAAAAACTCCGAAAAAGAAAGTTAGTTAAAAATCCCTCTTACCTACTAACTCTCCTCATTTGAATCACCACCCTAGCTGCTCCTCTGGAACAATGAGGATATCTCTTTTTTCCAAAATAACACCATATCAAGAATTATTAATCATTGATTCAACTTTAAAACGAGCCAAAATTTTAAACCATGTTTTGTAATATCCTCAGTGTTCAGTGTTGCCCAATTGCAAACTGTGGCCTCACGGTTATATTTGAGGGTAAAGGAGCAAAGAACAAATTGCCGAATGTTTAGTCCGTGTATTCAAAAGCAGTCCTGATAAAAAGTCAGACTGTGGTTTTGTGACAGTAATTTGCAGCTGATGCCAAAATTAGCTCTTAAGAAGACCCTGGAAAGAAATATTGATAATATAATGTGATGGGTTATAAAGTGGCAGATGGAATTCAATCTCAGTAAGTGTGAGTTATTGTGTTCTGGTTAAAAAAAAAGTTTATGTCAGTTATTACATTCATATTGGGAATCAAGTCAGTCCTATGGAAGACTAGAGATTTGGGGTTAAGTGCTAAGAGGAGATTTAAAGGCTGCAACTCAGGTTGAAGAGGCTGTTTAAAAAGAAAATGCTATAATATATTTTATTATAAGAAACAAAAAGCCAAGAGATAATATTAAACCTTATTAAGACTTCAGTTTCGCAGTATTGGGTGCCATATTATATTTAAGATATTGGCCTGATTTTGGAGTCAGTGTCAAATAAGGAGTACCAACTATTGATTACACTTACGCTTGTCCACAGGCTTTTTATGAGGTTTTGCTCTACAGGGGATTTGGGACCTGTATGAACAGGGCAAACTACTGTGTGCTACTTAAACCAATCAGACTGAAGAGTCATTAACTCATAGTGCAGACTTGGAACCAGGAAGAGTCAGTTAGAGGAGTTAATCTAATGCTAAATCATGTGTAGAAAGCAAATGCCAAGAGGGAAAGAAAGTGGGCTTGACAGATTAGAAACAAAGTAAAACAATAATTTGTTTTAAATCTCTAACAACGATATTTGAAATCTGAAGAAATGAGATTTCACACTTATAGGGCAAATCTTTGCACAATTTGTCAGTGTCAATTTCAGCAAGAAAACTGGTGTGTATCTTGGCAGCTGCACCATTGTATTTTCTCTCCAGATTGTCTATCACTCAGTGCACAAGATATCTGGTGGTGTGGTTTTAATGTGGATGTGCTGGCGTTGGACTGGGGTAAACACAGTAAAAAGTCTGACAACACCTGGTTTTAGTCCAACCGATTTATTTGATAGTAAACGCACAAGCTTTCGGGTTAGTCCCTTCGTCAGGTGAATGGAGAGTTCTGGCCTCAGACAGAGCATATAAAGCACAGACAGTTTAGAGATTACTGATTAGAATGCGAATCTTAACACCTAACCTGCTGTTCAAGTCTTGAAGTGGCCGACAATGTGAGTGGAAGGAGCACTGATCACAGGTTAAAGAGATGTGTATTGTCTCCAGACAGCACAGTGAGTGAGGTTTTGCAAACCCAGGCAAGTGTTGGGGGTTACAGATAGTGCGACATGAACCCAAGATCCTTGTTGAGACCTTGTTGAGACTGTTCCCTTCCTGTTGGCGAACACTTCAGCGGTCACGGGCATTCAGCCTCTGACCTTCGGGTAAACATTCTCCAAGGCGGCCTTCACAACACACGACAGCGCAGAGTCGCTGAGCAGAGACTGATAGCCAAGTTCCGCACACATGAGGACGGTCTCAATCAGTAATCTGTAAACAGTCTGTGCTTTATATGCTCTGTCTGAGGCCAGAACTCTCCATTCACCTGACGAAGGGACTAACCCGAAAGCTTGTGCGTTTACTATCAAATAAATCGGTTGGACTAAAACCAGGTGTTGTCGGACTTTTTACGGTGTGGTTTTAGCCATCACTCTGGTGGAGTAGGGTCTGATAAAGCTTACCACTTTAAGGCTCCACAGTAATCATAGAACATAGAACCCTACAGTGCAGAAAGAGGCCCTTCAGCCCATCAAGTCTGTACCGAACACAATCCTATCCAGGCCCTACCCCCATATCCCTGCATATTATATCCAATAAACCCTCTAACCTACGCGTCCCTGGACACTAAGGAGCAATTTCTTAGCGTGGCTAATCAATATAACCCACACATCTTTGGATTGTGGGGGGAAACTGGAGTACCTGGAGGAAACCCACGCAGACACAAGGAGAATGTGCAGACTCCACACAGACAGTGACCCGAGCTGGGAATCGAACCCAGAACGCTGGAGCTGCGAAGCAGCAGTGCTAACCACTGTGCTACCGTGCTGCCCAATCGGGGTGCCATCTTTATTATCTCAATCCGTGACAAAAATAAATTCCCATTCCCCCCCCTCCCGCTCCCCATGACCCCTACAGAAATGGGGATCCTTTATAGCAGCGGATTCTCTCACAAGCCTTGGAGCAACCCTGCCACCACACATGCATCGTGATGCAGCATCCCCTCCACTACAAGCATCAGGGCACACCCACCTCCCCCACCACATAAAAAGGAAGCCCCCTAAAGGGATTCCCCAGAGAACCCACTCTGGCAATGCCAGCTTGGCAATGCATGGGCATGTTTCTATCCCCCCTATACTTACCTCAGTGAACCCGGTGAGCTCTGCTCGACTGCTTCAAGTTTTCTAAAGTTGGTGTCAACTCGCCGATGTGACATATGAATATTTAGTGAAGGGAGAACGATACTGTGGGAAAGCCCTATAATGATATTAAAATGAGGTTCCCAGTTACATCACAGTTGAAGGGCATGGAAAGTTGGGAAACAAGATCTTGCCGACGAGCATCTCCTTTATTGACTCTCAAGGTTTTAGGCCCATGTCACTGTTCACACTGAAATGGGAGGCTCAAAATCACCCCCATAGAAACTAATTTACAGAGGGTTTGTTTGATAATAATTAAGACTTAGCAGCAGATAAGCATTCACATATATTGGAATGAACAAGACCTTTTTGTATGTCAATTTAGTGGGTGTCTACAACATAAGTGCAGCAATTTGACACGCTTCCATGTAGTTTAGTGGTGGGTTTCCTGGCAAGGTAGTGTGGTGGTACAGCTTCTGGAAAAGCAAAGTAAAGAATGCAGAAATTTTCATGTTCAACTACACGTGTGCAGTCACCTTGAAGTTGATTTACAGTTAAATAAAACAGCAAGTACTGATATCACAGGGTGAGATTATAGAAATACTTTAAATAATGAAGGAATAGGTCAGACAAAAATATAAAGTGCTGGAAATACTCAGCAAGGCAAACAGCAACCATGGAAAGATAAATAAAGACAATGTTTCAGGTTGATGACCTTTCAACAGTTTGGGAATAATGGAGATGTAACAGGTTTTTAAATTTGTGCAGTGAGAGGAAAAGGGGGAAGGCAGAAAAGTGGAAGGCATTTGGTAAGATTGAAGGCAAGAGAGATTACATGACAAAAGCATAGTAATATAAAATAAAATGGGGTGGTAATGGAACAGGTAAAGAGTAAAAGATGGGTCCAAAGGAAGGGTAAAAGGGATAGTGGAATCATTACTGACTGTTGTTGTTTGGGGAGTTGTTACGATGTGAACTCAATGTGGAGTCCAGAAGGCTGCAAAATGCCTAATCAAAAGATGAGTTGCTGTTCCTTGAGATAATGTTGAGCTTCAATGGTACAGTGTAGGAGGGTGAAGCTTGAGGGGCCAGAGTGGGAGTGAGGTGAAAAACTAAAGTAACAAATGAGCTGAAGTTGAGGGTTATGTAGGTTCATTGTAAGACTTCTACAAAGTAATCATCCAATCTGTACTCGGTGTCCCCTCTTCTGTGACTCTTAAAGTGATTTTCTTTGATGTGAAAGTGTTGACTTTTAGTATTTGACTTTGAATAATCACAAATACATTCATTGTAAGCTCACACTCTGAAACATAATTTAACGCTTTCAAACAAGTGCTGCAAAAATCCTTGAATCTCTTCTATTGCTGTAACTCTGCCAGGGTATCTCGAGTCAGAGAAAGGTCACTTATTTTCAGTATCTTGGTGTGCGCTTGTAATCGTATTGGTGCAAGTTGAGTGCATGTTAAATGAGGCAAAAGGAGGATCTGGTGCCTGACAGTCATTCAAGTGAGAGTAGGAGAAAAATGAGTCAGGTAACCATTTTGTAGCCCCCATCTCTTTTCGTTTCCCTGTAGTTACACAAACTGAAAGAAAAATCAGGAAGGGTTTAAAGCTTTCAGCCTCTGCTGCCTGTTTTCCATCAGTGGAATTAATTAAAAACAAGCCCAGATTATGACCTTTTAGGTTCATCAGATCAGCAAACTGGTAAATTCAATTAGTTGTGTTCTTTTGTAAGTGGTAAGTGTGGAATAGGTAAAACAGCATCTATTGTTTTGGAAAATGCTTATGTTTTATTCTGTTCTGTCTACTTAATCCATGATTACAATCAAATCAGTTTAGTGCAATATTAGGGTTTAGAAGTGGGAATTAAGAACACTGGTACAAAATTTAACCCTGAATGATGATGGGTTTCTCGGTGTAAATGATGGTGGGTGTGTAGCATTTGAAGACATGGGCTGGAATTTTACCACCCCACCCACCCAAAGTGTTTAGAAATGTCAAAATTAGAGAATAGAATTTACTCTTGTAAAGGGGCACTGATCAAAAAAACCCACACCCAGAAATCACAACATATCAGGAATGTACACTGATTTAAGACCTCATTTTAAGACATGCATTCATTTGGTTACATACTGAAAATCTCGAGCAAAAATCACATCTCACAGCTTTGTCAGATTCCCGTCAGCAAGAGCAGTGACAGAACAGCTCACCAATGGAATGCAAATAAGATGCAACCATCAAAATCATTGGGTCTTGGTCCATAGAATAGGAATTATTGTTCCACCCATCCAAAAACATCCCCTAGTGGGAAAATATATCCCATAATGTCCAAAACTTTGATAACTGGATTGTAAAAGAGATTAAATTTTTGTGTTCATCAGTAAGTCCTCTTAGTACAGGTCAACCTGAAGCTAAATGCAGTCAGATTCAAGCCAATAATTGCCTCCCAGCCTTTGTTTAAGTAAATATTTCACACACAGTCCTTGAGTATTACTGAAAAATGAGAGACATGCTTTTGAAAATGTTCATCTTGCATTCACCAAGACAGACACAAGAATGCCAAAAGGAATATGTCCTGACGTACGTTTTTTTGAATAAACAAAAGCATGAGGAAACAATACCTCCCCTGCTGCATTTGCCATGGTAATCTGAGCCAATTTGCTAATAAATCAGCACCCCTTTTTTCATGCACTATAGATTGTTTCCTTTAAAATGTGGCATTTTTTGAACTGTTCCAATGAGTACAAGTTGAAAAGTTTCAACAACATATCTCTTTTTTCAGCAATGTTCAAGTTTTGTAAAACCAATTTTACTATTTACTTAATTGGCTCAATAGCAACACATTTGATTTAAATGGAAAGAGAAACTGGGAGGTTGTAAAATGGGCTGCTGCACTGAAGTTCCATTCTGGTGAGAACAGTTACAATCAATCCTTGACTTTTCATATTCAATTCCAGTAACGGGAGAAGTGTTGATCTTGGCAATATAATCAGTAAGACACGCATGAAAGAAGCAAGATTGAAGCTGGCATGTAAATCAAGAACTTTTAAAGTGGATATTGCACTCTTTTAAAGGTAAAGTTACCATAGCCCCAGATGACAATAGGCTGCTCTCACCTTTGAGGGGGAGAGCTGACTGGTGGTGATTTAACCTGAGGATCACCAAACCTCAAGTGAGGGGCAAGGTTGGAAAGTCAGGGCCTTTACATATAACCTCAGCCAGTATGGAAAATGAACCCGTGCTGTTGACGTCACACTGCATCACAAACTAATTGTCCAGCCAACTGAACTAACCAGCCTAAAAAGACAATAGGAGAAAAGTTAATGAACCAAAGACAGGAAAGGTTTCCTGAGCTATCTTGTAATCACTTTACCTCTGTCTGGCAGTAGACTGAGCAAAATGAGTGATATTATGAATTCCACAGCATCCAGTTTTGGGTATGAAGTCCGCAGTTGTATTGAGTTGGGGCACGCAAGGCTGAGTTGAATTTGGGCCTCATCAGTATTACATGGGTGAACTCCAGGCACCAAGCATGCCTGCACAAGAAGCTCATCTATTTGAGGAATTGAACATTGGGACCCTTTTGTTGCTGGTAGTAACACGAAGCCAAGAGTGGTGAGGAATGCTGTGATTTCAGAGGTAAAACTGGCTCCTCTTGGTTCCTTTTTTAATATTGAAAAGTTTATGTTTTGGTGGCAGTTGCTCCATGATAACATAAAAAAATCCAAGTGCAGTACACCATTGTTGTATTAAGAACATAAGAACATAAGAAATAGGAGCAGGAGTAGGCCATCTAGCCCTTCGAGCCTGCCCCGCCATTCAATAAGATCATGGCTGATCTGTCGTGGCTCAGTTCCACTTTCCCGCCCTCTCCCCATAACCCTTAATCCCCTCTCTTATCAAAAACCCATCAACCCGCGTCTTAAAAATATTTAGCGAGGCAGCCTCCACCACTTCAACGGGCAGAGAATTCCAGAGATTCACCATCCTTTGAGTGAAGAAGTTCCTCCTCAACTCCATTCTAAACCGCCCCCCCTTTATCTTGAGGCTGTGCCCCCTAGTCCTACTGTCCTTTCTGAGCAGGAAGAGTCTCTCCACCTCTATCCTATCCATCCCATTCATCATCTTATACGTCTCAATGAGATCTCCCCTCATTCTTCTAAACTCTAACGAGTACAAGCCTAGTTTATTCAGCCTCTCCTCATAGCTCAACCCCCTCAACTCCGGTATCAGCCTAGTAAACCTCCTCTGCACTCCCTCCAAGGCCAAAATATCTTTGCGCAGGTGTGGCGCCCAAAACTGCACACAGTACTCCAGCTGCGGCCTCACCAATGCCCTATACAGCTGTAGCAAGACCTCCCTACTTTTATATTCAATCCCCCTCGCTATGAAGGCCAGCATCCCATTTGCCTTCCTGACCACCTGCTGCACCTGCAAGCTGGGTTTTTGCGACTCATGCACAAGGACCCCGAGGTCCCTCTGCACCGTCGCCTGCTGCAGTTTTTCGCCACGTAAGTAATAATCTTTCCTACCATTATTCCTACCAAAGTGGACCACCTCACACTTGCCAACATTAAATTCCATTTGCCATTTCCTGGCCCATTCGCCCAGCCTATCTAGATCCTTTGGCAGATGGCATTTAAAATGGTTATTAGGTTCCTTATTTACATATGTATGGGGACTAATGCTCACTTTAAGAGGTAGCAGTGAAGTATTGTCAGACCCAATACCATTGGCCATTGCTTGGGTTTCCTTTAGCTGCACCAAAGGTATGAAATAGGTGCTACAAGTTCTCACTTCAAAGCCAAAGTGCTTCTTAAAGGCAAATACTCACACATCAGAAATGGGATATCCAAAGAAAAATACACAGATTCCACTAATTTTTAACAATACAAAAGCAAGTAAAAATGTAAACTGTTGCAGATGTGGAAATCTGAAGTGAAACTAGAAAATGCTCCAAGTATTACCAGATCAGGCATCATCTGTGGAGAGAGAAACATTTTGGCCTTGACCTATCTCTGAGATGTTGTACCCAGGAGGTACCTCAAAAGTGAGCTGGGGACCCCCTCCGAGATGTCCCCACATATGGAATGCACAGGAATTGTCCAGCAAGTTCAAACTTCTGTTGGGCAATTACCCAGCACTGGGAACAGCCTGATACTCTGATTTAAATTGTAGACTTTTTTTTAATCCATTAGTATCACAAGTAGGCTTACATTAACGCTGCAATAAAGTTACTGTGAAAATCCCCTCATGGCCATACTCCAACACCTGTTCGGATACTCCAAGGGAAAATTCAGTATGGACGGTGTACTTAATGAACGTGTCCTTTGGATGTGGGAGGAAACCTGAGCGCTCGGAAGAAACCCGTGCAGACACGGTGGGGGTGGGGGGAATGTGCAGACCCCCATAGACAGTTACCCAAGCCTGGAATCAAACCTGGGTCCCTGGCATTGTGAGGTAGCAGTGCTAACCACTGTGCCACCATGCCAGTCTGACTTCTGTTCCAGGAATAGTTATCCAGGAAAAGTTAGAAGAATTAAAATCTCTTCTAACTCCTGTGTAAGTATAGTGCTGACATCTTCTGAAAAAAGTGGGGGACATGTCTCCCTCCTTCCAGTCTACTGGACTCAACAGAAGGCCCTAAGTCGGATCAAGTCAGAAGGTTTGGTTAGAAAGATGTGGCAGCATTTTAAGTCAATAGGAGTGGAGTGACATTTGATTGTGATCATTATTCCATGAAAGTTATGACCCTTTGTGTTTTGGGTCAAAGCTCTTCTTATTGGCTGAAACCTCTGACTTGAAGCAATAACTATTGTTCCACAAATCCTGACCTCTTGAGCATTTCCACAATTTTCTGTTTCTAATGAAGAGATAAGTTTTATTGTAAAATACAAATTTAAATATTTGAGATGGTTTGAAGTCTGATTCACAGTACATTTGAGTTCTAATCTGTTCTAATTGCAGTAAGACCTCCATCAATAAAGTGGTACATTGTAAAAGAGATGTACTAATTTGACTCCCATCATGCTTAACATTTGTTTGACCAGCAACATTACTATGTCATTCAAGGACTAAATTAGAATGCATGAGAATGTGACCTGCTATTTCACGGGCAGTTTTCTTGTTCAGTGTCTAATTGAGGAAAATAATAGAACATTAGCACGTATTCTGATCCCATGTGAAAGGTTGAAACCAGTCCCACATGTTAATCCAGATGTAGAGAGAAGAAATACAGGTACTCGTGATTTCTGCCTGACTTTCTCATGGCCATCTGCTGCCTGCTCCAGATTCTCTTATGTGGTTGAAGGAGTTGTTATTCATTAAGCCATCTGAGTTTGCTAGCTTTGCCCTTGGCTTATAAATTTTCTATTCATAAGAACTGTTTAGGGTCCATGCTAATGAGAACAATGTGTTTATGAGTTTATTGTTATAAGGAATGTGGTTCACTTCACTGGCCTATTTCCCATGATGCCTTAGTACTTTGTGCTATTAGCCAAGTCGTATCACACTTTTCAGAAATACATGTTTAAACTTTCTAACTGTGTTTATATGTGTTCCTATGCTGACAGTACCTCTGTAAAATATATATGGTAGCCTGTGATTCTTATCCTAAGCTAATCCACTCTGTTCTAATAGTCTTTATTAGTGATTTAAATCCTAGAGTTTTTGAAGTCCTCTAACATGGAATATGCGTGTCTTTATTGACAGTCTGCAGATTTAATCATCTTATCCTGAATTCAGGATATGTCTGAGCCATAGAAGGCTATTGAGTTCCAGGGAAATAGTTCTTGTTTTTACAATATCTAGAAGCTATTATCAGATCTTTAGTCCTCCTTAGTATTAAGATTTAAACAGCATCGCTGAAACTGTTCATGCCCAAATAAGGATGTTTAGTCACTGCGTGGTTTTCACTCATCAAGAAGCATCACAGAAATGGAGTGCATTCTTACCAAAGATCTGAATTTGGGCGAATGCAATCTCATCACACTCCTGTTAGTTTTTTTGACTGTAGTATGATTCACACCAACTGGGGTGTGCTGAACCTAAGCTTGTTGGTGAAGCCGGCTTTAGAGGACTCAGGCATCATTGCACAGAGTGTCCCAATCTCTCAATGAAACAGGAGACATCCTCTTACTGCACCCCCTGCCCCCACCATAATCAATGGATGTTCTTCCTCTCACACCAACATGGGTCACCAACATCAGGGCATCAGGACTTTCCCAAAGAGTTTCCTGGTGGACCCCCTACCCTGCCTCCCTTCATGTTTCCCCCCTTGCATAACAACGCCTGCACTCCCTTTGCATCTCCCCTTGCAAACCTCCCCTTGCACGTGCCTTGCAGAGCCCCACCTTGAAAAGCCTCCTGTCATTGTGCATACCTCTCCAATCACTGCACGTGGCCTTTTTTAACATTGCATATGTCTTTGCCTCATCAACTGTAAAGCTTAAGGAGTATCCTCCTCAAATTTGGCTACCTTCAAAAATTTATTGCCATTGTCCACCTGGTCTACAATCATATGCAAACTGTGTTTCTTATCAGCAGAATTACCACAAATCCTTCTTTCAATGAAGACAGGGGTCAAACAAGAATGTGTCATTGCACCAACCCTCTTTTTGTTGTAATACTGTACCTCACCCCCAGCAAACTACTCACAGGCATGGAGATAATTCACAGATCTGATGGGAAACTGTTTACTCTACGCACCTTCATCCAAAATCAAACTCCCATCAATTTAGTCACAGAGCTTTAGTATGCAAATTATGTTTATGTGCGTACATTCATCAGAAGCTGAACTCGATACCAATATCAACTTTTTTCTCTGAAGCATATAAAGCATCTGGCCTTTCGTTAAACATCCAGAAAACACTCTCTTCCCACCAGCTCCCACAGCATATCACCTCACCCCATTGGTTAAGATCAGGCCAGATCCTGGAAAACGTGGACCATGTTTTCATACCTTGGGAGCTACTCCTCAACAAAGGCAGACATAGATGATGAAACTCCTCATTGTCTCCAATGTGTCTGCTCAACCTTTCACCGTCAGGGCAGAGTACCTGAAGGTGCTGGGGATATGGTTCGGAGCGGCAGGGGCATGCACCAAAAACTGGGAGGAGCGCATCGCCAAAGCCAGGCAGAAACTGGGCTTGTGGGAGCAACGCTCGCTCTCCATAACAGGGAAAAACCTGGTGATCCGATGCGAGGTGCTGTCCGTGTTGTTGTACGTGGCGCAGGTGTGGCCTATCCCCAAATCCTGCGCTGCAGCAGTGACGCAGGCCATCTTCAAGTTTATCTGGAGATCAAAGAGGGATCGCGTCCGGAGGGAGGCGATGCACAAATCTCCAGAGAACGGAGGGAAAAACGTTCCCAATGCCACCCTCATCCTGATGGCCACCTTTGTGTGCGGCTGCATCAAGCTGTGCATAGATCCTCGGTACACCAACAGCAAGTGCCACTATTTTTTGAGGTTCTACCTGTCCCGAGTGTTGCGAAGGATGGGTCTGGCCACACTGCCGCGGAATGCCCCGAGTAGTTGGACCGTACCGCAGCACCTGTCCTTCGTAGAGAAACTTTTCCACAAACACACCTTTGACCACATGGCGATTAAGCAGTGGTCAGCACGTAACGTCCTTGGGGCCCTGAGAGAAAAGGAGATGGCAGATCCTGTCGGATGGTTCCCTGAGCAGACTGTCAGTGTCATCTGGCAGAATGCCTCATCGCCAGAACTCCACAAACAAGCACCAAGATCTGGCTTGGCTGGTGGTGAGAAGGGCACTCCCCGTCAGATCCTTTATGCACGCTCGAGGTCTCAACATCACCGCACGCTGCCCTCGAAGCGGCTGCGGGGCTGACGAGATGGTCGCACACCTCCTTGTGGAATGTGCCTTTGCAAAGAAGGTCTGGACTGAGATGCAGTGGTACTTGTCGAGGTTCGTCCCGAGCAACTCGGTGACACAGGACTCTGTGCTCTACGGGCTGTTTCCGGGAATGCACACCGAGACAAATATCAACTGCTGCTGGAAGGTCATCAACTTGGTGAAGGACGCACTTTGGTCCGCCCGAAACTTGCTGATCTTCCAGCTGAAAGAACTGTCCTCGACCGAGTGTTGCAGACTGGCACGTTCCAAGGTCCAGGACTACGTGCTAAGGGACGGGCTGAAGCTTGGGGCAGCCGCCGCAAAGGCACAATGGGGAAAGGCCACACTGTAAGGCCTTTTAACGGAGGCAGACCGAGGGCCCAGGAACTGCAGAATACCCTCGATCTGCGTAGCCGTGTGCCAATCTGAGCACTAACGGCACACAGAAATTTATTGAGGCATGTATATAGTTTTTAAGTATTGAAATGTAATCATTGTAATTAGCACAAATCTGTAAATATTGAAACATGGATATAGTTTTTAAGTATTGAAATGTAATCATTGTAATTAGCACAAATCTGTAAATATTGAGACATGGATATAGTTTTTAAGTATTGAAATGTAGTCACTGTAATTTGGACAGACCTGTAAAAATGTTTTGATTCCGCATTGTTTCCTATCAAAGCCCTGTACATTTGCAATAGATTACTTGAGATTTTTATGAATAAAGTATATTTTTGGAAAAAGAAAATGTCTGCTCAACCTTTCCCCAGTTGAAGAAAAGAGTCTTTAAGGATCAGGATCTCAAATGCGAGATGAAGTTCATGGTTTATTGAGCAGCAGTGATCTCTATACGTGTCAGAGACATGGAAAATTTGCAGCCGGTGTCTCAAAGCACTGGAGAAATACCATCTACGATGCTCGTGAAAGATCCGCTAAGTCCAATGGCAAGATAGGCAGTCACACAGCATCCTCTTCCAAACCAACATGTCCAGCATTGGGGCACTAAAAACTCAAAACCAGCTATGCTGTGTAGGCCTTGTCATTTATATGCCTGACACCTAACTCCCGAAGCAACTGCTCCATGTGGAACTCAGTCATGGCAGGAGACTCCCAGAATTTCAGTGGAACTGTTTTTAGGCACGTCCTCAAAACTTTCTTGAAGAGGTCAAACATTCTTGGTGATTCATTGGAGTATCTGGCTTGTGACTGACTGAAATGGAGAAGGCCCATTCGGGAATGCACAAACCACATTGAGAGACTTTGTCGGGAACATGCAGAGGCAAAGTCGAGCTATCAGGGGAGTTGGCATAAACCCTCACAACAACTCATCCAGCTAATCCTTCAGATACCACCTGCCTGCATGTGGCAGAGTCTGGAGATTGTGCATTGGACTTATCAGCCATCTCAGAACCCATCCAACTGGAACAGAAGCATCCCAAGGGACTGTCTAAGAAGAAGTAACCAAAATGTACCAGGACCACAAAAGAATACTATTCATGTAATTAGTATATGGGAATAATTATTTCATTTCCTATGTGTAGCCCTGGATTTATTGCTTTTATAGTTTTGACCTATTCTTCTGTTAGACCATTTGATTTTAAACTAGGTTTTTCACATGGGTTTAAAATACATAAAGTTATTTTACTTTGTTACCTCTTCAGCATATTAATGATAATCCCTGACCTACATGCTGAACTAAAAACTAACAAAGATTGTCCAAAATCAATGTTACAGCATTCTTCACAAATCCTCGAGATAAAGGCAAAATGCTGTGGATGCTGGAATCTGAAACAAAAGAAAATGTTGGAAAGTCTCAACAGGACTGGCAACAACTGTAGATAGAGAATAAAGTCCTGACGGAGCTCCGACAAAGGGTCATCCAGATTCAAAATGTTGGTCCTATTCTTTATTCACAGATGCTGTCAGACCTGCTGAGATTTTCCAGCATTTTCTGTTTTGTTTCAGATTCCAGCATCCACAGTATTTTGCCTTTATCTTAAAGATTTGTGAAGAATGCTGTAACATTGATTTTGGACAAACTCTCTCTTCTTTTTTGGAATTGTGCTGCTATAAATCCAGACACCAAAACAAACATTTCCATAACTGACTGGTAATAGAGTTAGTGCAATTTATACTTTAGGAATATTCAGTAAAAGGAATGCTTTAGAAATACAGCTGATGAGTAGAGAGAGGGAGAGAAAGTGAGCATGAGTTAGAAGTTTTTTTATTATAAATGGGCTGACTTTATAATTTCTTCAGATGTTTTCAACATCTGGTTCCTATACATTCTATGAATTTAAATCATTGATAAAATGATCTAAAGGGTAGATAAAGATAATGTCTATTCACTGATCATCATTGGAATCTAGAATGCTCTAACTGAAAAGGTAGCCTTGGACTGTTACTTCAAACATGAGGAAATAACAAGGTTACTGACTAAAAAAAGGGCATATATGAGTCCAAGTACAGCCTCTTTTCAAAGGGCTAGCACAGGCACAATGAGCCGAATGGTCTATTTTGTGCTATAAGTTTCTTTGACTAGTGGCTGACAGGGAATCATTTGCAATGACTTTCTTGCCCATTCCTGCACTGTTACCTCTGGAGCCCCCGATGATCTATGCCGGGTCCTTTTCTAGTTCTCATCTACATGCTGCACCTTACCAATATCACTTGAAATGACATCAGTCACGAGGACAGAGAATTTTTGCACTCAACCAAATCTTTGCTTGATTTTGCACACAGGGAGAATGTGTAAACTCCACACAGTCACCTAAGGCCAGAATTGAACTCGGGTCCCTGGTTCATTGAGACAGCAGCACTAACCACTGTGCCACCGTGCCATTCTAAAATGAATATATATTGCAGCGGGAGCAGAAAATCCCAGTGGTGTGAATAGCTGGAAATTTCACTGCAGCATCTGCTTTATCCCACCACTACCTCTCGTGACTCCTCCATTGCTTCCAATTTTCCATGGTTTATGGTGTGAAGGTTTGTGTGGTGTTCCAAGGAATCAGTACTGGGACCATTGCTTCCCGTGATGTAGATTAATGACATGGATGCACAAATTTCAAAATTTGAAGATAACACAAAGCATAGAATATTGTGAACTGCGATGACAATGGTAATAATTTCAATAAGACAAAACAAGTTGATGGAATGGTGGATGGGGGGCTGCTATGTGGCAAATGAAATTTAATGCAGGGAAGTGCAAAGTGCTGCATTTGTTAGAAAGGAAGAGGAGAGACAATATAAGCTAAAATCATAGAATTGTGGAATCCTACAGTACAGAAGGAGGCCATTTGACCCATCAAGTCTGCACCAACGCTCTGGCAGAGTATCTTACCCAGCCCCTCTCCCCCAGCCTATCGCCGTAACTCCATGCATTTACAGTGGCTAATCCCTCTAATCTACACATATTGGGGCAATTATACCACGATCAATTCACCTAACTTGAACTGTGGGAGGAAACTAGAGCGCTCAGAGGAAACTCTCGGAGACACAGGGAGAATGTGTAAACTCCACACAGTCACCTAAGACCAGAATTGAACCCAGGTCCCTGGTACATTGAGACAGCAGTGCTAACCACTGTGCCACCGTGCCATTCTAAAATGAATGCAGGTGCAGAGAGACCTGGATGTATACATGCATAAATCATTGAATGTGTCAGGGCAGGTTAAGAAGTGCATGAGGCGCCTGGGAGCGTGAGCTTTACAAATAAACGCATAGGCTGGGATTTTTTGGCCACTGCCAGAGTGTTTTCCGGCAGTGGAGGCCACTGACAGGATTTTCTGGCTCTGTCAAAGTCTATGGCATTTTGTATGACTTGTGCATTCCGCCACTGGGGAACCTGCTGTAGGGAGAATGTTTGCATTTGGCTAGACCGGAAGATCCCGCTGGTGGGAAGGGTCAGAAAAATCTGCACTGAGTGCAAACACGTTATGATGAACTTTTATTAAACACTTGTTCAGTCACAACTGAAGTTCTGGGTGGGATTTTACAGCCTCACTCAGGTGAGACTGAAAATTCCCTCCAGGAGTCATAAGAACAAAAGAAATAGGAGCAGGAGTAGGCCACCTAACCCCTCGAGCCTGCCCCCCCATTCAATAAGATCATGGCTGACCTGGTAGTGGTTCAGTTCCACTTACCCGCCTGCTCCCCATAACCCTTAATTCCCTTATTGATCAGAAATCTATCTGATCTCTGATCTATGTATCTGGCCAGCGGAGATTTCCTTTGTCAGACCTTCGCCCGCTCTGATTCTGGGTGAGTGAGATGGTAGAGCTCCGGCCTGTGTGTCTAATTTTGGGCACTGCAGATTAGATTTATTCAAGTGGTTCCAAGGATGAATGGTTTAATGATGTAGATACATTGGAAAAGTTGGGGTTATCCTCCCTAGAGCAGAGGAGGTTGAGAGGAGATTTGATAGCGGTATTCAAAATCATGAGCAGAACAAAGTCCCTATTTGCAGAAGGGTAGAGAACCAGAAGACATGAATTTAAGGTGATTGGTTGCCAAAAGTGGCATGAACTTTTTTTTGCAGTGAGTGGTTATCCACTACTGAATGACTGCTGGAGGCACTTTAATAATAGTTTTCAAAAAGGAACCAGATAAGCATTTGAAGGGAAATGAATTGCAGCCGTATAAGGACAGCAGGTGAATTGGGACTTACTGGATTGCTATTTCAGACATGCGGATTTAATGGGTTCCTTTTGCGTTATAACCATTGCGGGATTCAATGACTACTGAAACGGATGAGCAAACATTTTCTCCAATTGAATTTTAGGAAGTCCAGAGGCAGCCTGTCAGTCCCTGTTGCAACATCCACTCTATAGCCACCCATTCTCTCATTGGCTGACACTGATCAGTAACTTCATGGCCCCAATTCTCTTGGGTCATTAATCCAGTAGTGACACTATGACGCCCTCAGCACTGAACCAAAGATGTTTGCGGGATTAGTGGGAAGGGATGTCATTGTCATACACCAGCAGACACAAATGCCATTACAAACAATTGCCTGGCACCAGCATGTTCCATGTTGCTTCAAGATTATGCCCTGGGGGAGTTGCCAAATCTCCCTTTCCAAACCTGACACTGCTCCAAACAGCTAACCAACAAGGGGTATAGTCCAGAATGTTTTTCTAAAATGACTTACTGGCGAGAACTGAATACAACCCCGTGAAGGGCACTTCTATTCATTCAACATACCAAGCCCCAACTGAATAAGAACATCCAGTTGACGGAGTTGCTTTTCCGGTTCAGCTATCATTTTCCTTACAAGAGGCAGATCGAAGTTCAACTCTATACAATGCAGCAGCACAGAAAAAGTCAGACACCAAGCATAAACATTTCCTGACTGATGCGGGGAGATCAGTAGAACTACCTGAGGAATTGCAGGACCTTTTTGATTATACCAACTCTCTCAAGTGGGGCTTTACATGAAACTGGGTGGCTGTCATTTCCCTGAGGATTTTAAAGGAATTTCATGGTTCATTTGTTTACCTCAAGTCTTTAGAGTTGTACTGAGACTTCTTGCTTTAGAAAAGAGAGTACTAATACTGAACAAAGGCTGAAGTTTCATTCTGTAATGATAAAATTATATAAAGCATTTGTTACAGTTCAAGCACTCTGAAGTTTAAGGCACACGTGATTGAAAGGACATTGAAATATATAGTTTACTATAATTACTGGAATGATGCCAGGTATGGACAATAGTTATGGGGAGATATTGAGTCACAAGCACTATTTTTTATTATCACAGACAAGGCTCAAAGTTTCTAGAATTATGGGTGTCGATAGATGAAACAATAAACGACTATTTCCTTTTGTTATGGAGACAGTGATAAGGGGTGATCAATTTAAAATTGCCATGAAAGGAGTGGAGTTTGGAAAATTTTCATTCATCAAAGATTGTTGGAGCACAGAATACTTTGTTTGAAGGATATATTAAGGAACATACAGATAAATATTTGGGCAAGGGAAGATACAGACTAATGGAGAAAGAGCACAGAGCAATGGATTAGTTTTGAATTGCTCTGGTTAGGAGCCAGCAGAAACACAGTGGTATAAATGACCTGGTTCACTGCTATAAATCTCCATCGTATGATTTCTCCATTTGATCTGATTTCAGATGAGGAACTGTTAAGTAATCTCTTCAAAATCAGAAACAAACAATCATCTTTTGACACTTATTTGGAAAAAATAGTGCTGGTTTCTAAAATATAAACAGAAGAGATTTCACGATTTGTTGCAAAGACTATTACAAATATTGATGAATGGCAGATGGAGTTTAATTTAGATAAGAGCGAGGTGATGCATTTTGGTAGATCAAACCAGGGCAGGACTTACTCAGTTAATGTAGGGTGCTGGGGAGAGTTATAAAAAAAGAAATCTAGGGGCACATGTTCATAGCTCCTGGAAAGTGGAGTCACAGGTGGACAGAGAGGTGAAGAAGGCATTTGGCATGCTTAATTTCATTGGTCAGAACATTGAATACAGGAGTTGGGATATCTTGTTGAAGTTGTACAAGACATTGGTAAGGCCACACTTGGAATACTGTATACAGCTCTGGTCACCCTATTATAGAAAGGATATTATTAAACTAGAAAGAGTGCAGAAAAGATTTACTAGGATGCTACTGAGACTTGATGGTTTGAATTATAAGGAGAGGCTAGATAAACTGGGACTTTTTTTCCCTGGAGCATAGGAGACTTGGAGGTGAACTTATAGAGGTCTATAAAATAATGAGGGGCAGAGATCTGCTAGATAGTCAACATATTTTCCCAAAGGTAGGGGAGTCTAAAACTAGAGGGCATATGTTTAAGGTGAAAGGGGAGAGATACAAAACGGTGTAGAGGGACAATTTTTTCACAGAAGGTGGCGAGTGTCTGGAACGAGCTGCTAGAGACGGGTACAATTTTGTCTTTTAAAAAGCGTTTAGACAATTACATGAGTAAGATGGGTGTAGAGGGATATGGGCTAAATGCAGGCAACTGAGACTAGCTTAGTGGTTAAAAAAAAAGGCAACATGGACAAGTTGGACCGAAAGATCTGTTTCAATGCTGCAAACCTCTACGGCTCCATGATATCAACAGTAAGGAATTATCTCATACTAAATCAAGAGCGCACCCAATTATCAGTGAATATCATGCTAATTTTTTGTGTCAGAATATAATGATCCATTTAATGAAGAAAGGGTCAAAATCACTGGGAGAAATAGGACAAGAATTGCTTTTATGACTGGATCAAAAACCTTCTTCGCCTCAGGTGCAAGGTAACCACAAAAGAGTCTGTGGCAGAAGTAATTGTATTTGTAAATAATCCATCATTGTCAGACAAGAATCTATTTGCAATAAAACCAAGTTGCTCAAGATTTATAGGTTTATAAACAGTTTCCAGTGTGGAAGCTCGGATTTCAGCCAGAAGCTTCCAGTGCAGTGTAAATAATGAGATCTGCCAATAATTTGCACATTTTAAATAACCCTTTCGGCTTTGCCAAAGGAGGTTATCAAATTGTGTGGGTTGGAGACAGAAAGCCTCTGTTATGAAATATATCCTGTGAAGTTTTGAATAGCAGGGGATTTGGAAGAGGCTGTAAATGCAGTTTATAAGAAGATAGAGAGAAAAGCTCAAGGTACACCTGTCGATATCTACACTTGTTAAAAGATAATGTGCAAGAATATTACAGAATTGATTCAGTGATTGTCCACTCGTGAATAACCCAGACATTTGAAGAGTATGCCTCAATGAGGCCAAAATGTTCAATTTGCAAGGAGCTAAACTTGACACGGTGCAGAGGGACCTCGGGGTCCTTGTGCATGAGTCGCAAAAACCCAGCTTGCAGGTGCAGCAGGTGGTCAGGAAGGCGAATGGGATGCTGGCCTTCATAGCGAGGGGGATTGAATATAAAAGTAGGGAGGTCTTGCTGCAGCTGTATAGGGCATTGGTGAGGCCGCAGCTGGAGTACTGTGTGCAGTTTTGGGCGCCGCACCTGCGCAAGGATATTTTGGCCCTGGAGGGAGTGCAGAGGAGGTTTACTAGGCTGATACCGGAGTTGAGGGGATTGAGCTATGAGGAGAGGCTGAATAAACTAGGCTTGTACTCGTTAGAGTTTAGAAGAATGAGGGGAGATCTCATTGAGACGTATAAGATGATGAATGGGATGGATAGGATAGAGGTGGAGAGACTCTTCCCGCTCAAAAAAGACAGTAGGACTAGGGGGCACAGCCTCAAGATAAAGGGGAGGCGGTTTAGAACGGAGTTGAGGAGGAACTTCTTCACTCAAAGGGTGGTGAATCTCTGGAATTCTCTGCCCGTTGAAGTGGTGGAGGCTGCCTCGCTAAGTATTTTTAAGAAGCGGGTTGATGGGTTCTTGATAAGAGAGGGGATTAAGGGTTATGGGGAGAGGGCGGGAAAGTGGAACTGAGCCACGACAGATCAGCCATGATCTTATTGAATGGCGGGGCAGGCTCGAAGGGCTAGATGGCCTACTCCTGCTCCTATTTCTTATGTTCTTATGTTCTTATGTAATATTATCCAAAGATTTTACAAAGTCTTGTAATGGGCATACAACGCCCCGGAGATCTTCAAATGGTTGTTATTTTCATTTCTTCACTCCCTCAAAACACATAAAAATGTTCTGAAAAAGGCACACTGCCCTTCCCTTAATTATCTTAATTACACAAAGGAGGAATGTCTTGTTTTCATATTTCAGGATGACCAATATAATTATTGTAAACTAACATCATTAAGAACAGAACATATATACAGTTGCTCGTCTACAGTTTACATTTCCATGTACTTTCTGATCTTGGGTGGCCAACGAAGTACAAATTATCTTTAATACTGGAGTCCCATACCACAATCTCTTAACTTGAAGACTCATTTAGCATGATATTAATGCTCTCCTTTTGCTCACCGACACTGTGACTACAGTCTATAGTGGCAAGGGTGAGTACAATGTTGAACTTTTACACTACTTGATCATCCATTTACATGAGAAATTAGCCAGTTGTGCTCAACTTAAATGGCAGCGGGGAAAAGAAAAAGCATCTCTAAATGCTTCTGCTCAACGAGCTCTCTTCTGTACATGGTAACAGGTCCTGGTCCCTGCAGGCATGAAACATTTTGTCTGAAGTTCTGTTTGATTCGTCCCAGCACCTTTGTTGCTGCCTCCACTTGTTACTCTTAACCTGTGCTGTGCACATCACCTGATGCTCTCTCCCTAGTGGGGTAGATAGGAATAGAGTTTTGGTGACATTTCAACCAATGGTGAGCAGGCTTACCCACATCTATGCTGCTATCTCTCCTGACTCTATCTGAACCCCCAATAATGGGTATATCTGAACTCGTGTAATCAGGAATATGTGCTGGGTGCTCCTACAACAGATAATCAACTTCACATTCAGAAACTCCAAAGAAAATTTTAAAAAAATCTCCTAACATTGCCACTGTCAACTGTGCTTTAAGATAAAACAATTGCCTGACAAATTACTGTGATTAAATATCTGCCCATAAATAAAAAAACTCTTGTTATATCTGGCCTACAGATCACCAACAACCTGTCCTGGTCCCCCCATGCTGACACTATACTTAAGAAAGCCTATCAATGCCTCTATCTTCTCAGAAGACGATGGAGATTTGGCATATCAGCTACGACTCTCACCAACATTTACACATGCAGCATAGAAAACATTCCTTCTGATTGTATCACAGCTTGGGATGGCTCCTGCTCTGCCCAAGACCGCAAGGAACTACAAAAGATCATGAATGTAGCCCAATTCATCATGTAAACCATCCTCCCATCCATTGATTCTGTCTACACTTCCTGCAGCCTCAGCAAAGCAGCCAGCATAATTAAGCATCCCACACATCCAGGACATTCTCTCTTCCACCTTCTTCCTTTGGGAAAAACACACAAAAGTCTGAGGTCACGTACAAACCGACTCAAGAACAGCTTTTTCCTGCTACCGTCAGACTTTTGAATGGACTTACTTACTGGAATTGAATCTGGATCCCTAGCGCCGTGAGGCAGCAGTGCTAACCACAATGCCACCATGCCGATTTAACCCAAGGGTCACCACACCTCAAACAAGGGGCAAGGTTGAAAAGACAAGGCCATTGTGAATAACCTCTGTCGGTACAGGAGTTGAACTTGCATTATTGACATTGTTCTGCATCACAAACAAGCGGTCCAGCCAACTGAGCTAATTGACTCCCCTCACTTCAGCTTCAGGCTGGTGGAATAACACACACAGTTATATCAGGGTCCTGGATGCCCTGGCTACAATCATTAGGTAGGTGGGTAGGTAATTAGCCATGACCCATAAAGGACTATAGACATTTCCCTCTGTTAAAGCAAGGCAACTGGTTATACAGCTTGAGGGACACCACGCTGTCATAGTTCAAACCTGGATCCCACATGGAGTGAAAGAATGTCATTACAATTCTGAATCATGAAGAAATATATGTCTCATATAGTACAAACTTAACTTATACTGGGACATTACTGATGAAAAATATCCAAGTGCTCTTTCCATCTTTTCATCCTTTTGGTTTTGACAAGTGGAGGTTAAGATTCACTGCAATTGCCAAAAACTATTTGGAATCAGTAGTAGGATTAGATGGCCCAGATACCTTCCAATCAAATGCAAGAGAAATACTACAACTGTTGGAAATCTGAAATAAAAGCCAGAATTCTATCGTCCCGCTCACCACGAAATTGGAGCAAGGGGCTGAGAATGGAAATGTCCGTTGACTTTGGATTGGAATTTCCAGTCTCAGGTCAAGCGAGGTTGCAAATTCCCACCCAAAATTACAAAATGTTGGATAAACCCAGCAGGTCTGTCAGCATCTATGGAGAGAGAGAAACAGAGTTAACATTTCAAGGGAGTCATGCTCACAGAAATTCCCTTTTCAGTGGAAAATGATGTTATGCAATACCAAGGATGGAATTTTATTCATCAGCCTCAGAATGCAGCTTCAGTGTGAGATGCTTGTTGCCAACACTGTTCATCAAGATCATCATTACTGTTCAAATACTCCTCAAGTGTTTCTTATTTCCATGCAGGAAGGTGTTTCCAATGGCATGTAGGATCAGATGCTAACTCACTGTTCTTCCCAGTACTCAATAATAACCCTGTAGTTTATTATCTGGGAGGGCTGATTTATAGTTTTTAGCTGAAACATTAATTTATCTTTCATCTTAACAAATGCTCATAGGCTTACTATTTATTACCATTTTTTTACAATTCCAAGTCTCTTAAGTGGCACTAATTTTAGTCTGAAGTTGGACGCATTGGGTACATTCTATTCCCAAAATATTAATTCCATTTGTTTTAAATTATTTGCAAACTAGTTTGGTTGATAACATGCTGAGGCACTGAGGGAACATTTTTAGAGTTCAGGATCCTCATTGCTATCTCCAGCCCATGTAAGGAAGTGCATTTATGAACGGAACTAGGCTTAGATTCATTTTATGATATGTAACCAGCCAACATTCATCATACAGGCTTATACATGAAACAAGACCAACTGTTACAGTGAACACTGGACTTTATAACATAGTTACGTTTTTAACCGTCTTCTTCAATTCAAGGTAAAATTGAACAACTTACAGAAAGAACACAATAGACCCCAAAAACATTAAAAATACCATCGCCCATTACAGTGGAAGACTTGCAGCTGGAAGTCCATTTGAGCATTCTCAGAAGACTGGGTGAAGCGGACTTAATTTAAAAGGACACTGGAAGATCAACCCTGGTAGAACAGAGAGAAATGATCCTGCTAAAGCCAGGAGAAGCTCCTACTGAGAGTATGTTGTATTGTATAAATGTGGCAGGGGATTTTTGGTTGCAATAAGAAATTAGTAGGGAATACTATCCCTATAGTTTTGAATGTTAGTTGCCAACCAAATAATGTTTAGTTAATATTGATTTTTGTTTATTTGTTTCAGTAAGAATCACAAAAAGTGATAAAAGTTTTTTATGTGGTCCTTTGAATTGATCACTTGTAAATTCATATTTTTTTTAAAAAAATTATCAATCTCTGCAGGGATTGTAATACTAGCACTCTGAAACAACATTGTGCCTTCCACAAGTCATTAATAAGGTGAAAATCATTCCCTAGTTTTGACTGGATATGTATCTTCAAGTGTGAGCACTAATTGATCTAATGCACCACATGATTAACTTCAGTAAAAAGTTCTTTACTTGTTAAAAAGCCTTGACAAAGGATTGTCTGGACTCGAAACGTCAGCTCTTTTCCCTCCTTACAGATGTTGAAATTTTCCAACGTTTTTTCTTTCGGTCTTTAATTGTTAATCTGGCTATCAAATTAGATTTGGATTGCAATTATGAATAAAATCATTGCCAAAAGTGATAATACAAAGCAACTAAGGAAAAGCTTCTAAACTTACTTTCTTGATGATCATATATTCTACACAGTAAAATCTATTATAATGAAGAATAAATAAATTAATACTTCTAAACAGCATTATATTCTATTTTCACCAAGTGAAGTTTGTGTTAGTTTGATATGTGTATGAATGGCAGTACAGTCATATTAGCTTTATTGTCTTCCCACTTCAACTTCCCTTTGCTGTCTTGTTCTGAACTCTGTCTTTGACCTTCTGGCCAACTTCAATGCAATCAAGGGAAATATATTTCTCCTGGAAACTCTGCAGTCTCCTAATCTGAACATTGACTCTTTGGTTTCAGAGCTGGCAACTCTTCTACGTCTCAGTTACATTACAGTGAAGCTCCTAATTCTGTGTTCGGCCTGTTGATTTGTGGGCCAGCTCCAGGATGTACAGACCTTCTAATCTTTTGCAAGAGAGTCAATAGATCATATTTTTAAAGTTTATTTATTAGTCACAGGTAAGGCTTACATTAACATTGCAATGAAGTTACTGGGAAATTCCCCTGGTCACCACAGTCCAGTGCCTGTACAGGTCAATGTGCCTAACCAGCACATTTTTCAGAATGTGGGAGGAATCCAGAGCACCCGAAGGAAACTCATGCAGACACGGGGAGAGCATGCAAACCCCACACAGACAGTGACCCAAGCCGGAAATCAAACCCAGGTCCCTGGCGCTGTGAAGCAACACTACTAACCGCTGTGATATATCGTATAACAAGGTCCTCTCAAACCATTCAACACTTACTGCTACTCATGCTTTGTTGTGGGGCTGCCACCACACCTTTTTCTGCATTGTATCACTATCTCTACACAACTCAACTTTCCATTTTTCCATCCTGATTATTTGTGCTTCTCCAACACTGAAGTATGAGTCGCTTGATTAATGCATGGAATTTAAATAGGAACTCTTCAAATGAGAAATAGCAAAGAAACTGACATTAAATTTTCCGAAAATGTCAATCTATAATTTACATACACATGCATCAAATAAAGATCTTCTATATCAATTTATTTTA
Organism: Carcharhinus amblyrhynchos; assembly: GCF_965287045.1. Taxonomy (NCBI): domain Eukaryota; kingdom Metazoa; phylum Chordata; class Chondrichthyes; order Carcharhiniformes; family Carcharhinidae; genus Carcharhinus; species Carcharhinus amblyrhynchos. The sequence goes on from NC_137336.1 coordinate 46,968,681, forward strand.
TATATAATTTTGCTTATTTCAAGTCACTCAATTCTGATTGTCATTTCTTTTATAACCACTTCAATTCTGTAAGAAACTTCTTGCGTGAAATTTGCAAATACTGTTAAATTTTGGATTTGTCTTAGATTATCATTATACTCAAAACGTATTTTTGCTCAGATTCATACTTCTGCTGAATAAGGAAAATGGCCATGCAAACTATTCCGTGGTAATGGGACAACCCATGTCTGCGGGGGTTTCCTTTGGGTGCCCCGGTTCCCTCCCACAGTCTAAAGATGTGCCATGCTAAATTCCCCCTTAGTGTCAGGGGGATTAGCAGGATAAATATGTAAGGTTATGGGGATAGGGCCTGAGTGGGATTGTCATTGGTGCAGGCTCAGTGGGCTGAATGACCTCCTTTTGCACTGTAAGGATTCTATGATTCTAATCTATTCTATGAATGGTAATTGTTAAACCCTCTGAATCAGACTGACTTATAAATATCATTAACAAGTTATCCTCTACCATGTCAAACTGTCATCCAGGTTTATCTAGCTTTAAATATACGCATTCATTATCCCAAAGAAGCCCCAGTCTTAAACATTTGCATAGTACACATTGGCTGATGTGAATTTTGCATCTGGAGCAGCAACACTGGATTTCCCTCCTTCCAGCTGGTTTGGATGAGGGTATTTAAAATGATGAGAATTGGAGGGGAAGCTATACAACACTAATAGGGTTTAAGGACAGGATGGTGCATTTTCAAAGGCCAATCCACCAGTATAGGATATCCAATCCAGCCACTCCAGATGAGGTCGGTCCTATTTCTTAAATAATAAATAATTCAGTGTAACAGGAAGATCTACGTTTCAAGAATCATTCTCTTGATTTTGAAGCTGGCTGCTAATTGTCAAGGACCCTGTTCATTTGTACTTTGCATGGAGAGTTCTTCAACAACTTATTAACCTTGTATGTAATACTACAATTCACTTGCCTTCTTTTTAAACAAATGGATGTGTTGCAAAGTGTGGCATATTCTATTCATTTACAGAAATTTATTGCAAAGAAATGTAATTAGATTCTGCAATGAAACCTGATCACTAACTGACATTTTGCAAATTTTGTAAATCTAATTAGATTCACATTGAAAACAGATAAAACAAAAGGAGAGCTCAAGGTAAAGATATTAGGCTGAAAATTAGCCAATTTAAGTTGAGTAAAAGGGAACTTAGCTCATATAAAGTGATTGAAAAAAATAGCTAGACAGACAGCAGATGTGTGATGAGTTACCTAAAAGGTGAATAATGTTCAGAGTTAAAGCTTAGCATAGAATTTCCTTGAAATGAGTTACACAGCTATTGGCCATTTAAAAGGACATTTGAGCTCATCGGTGACACAATTACAGTTGGGTTTCCTCCATTAGCTTATTTGCAATAGTGCAGCCTTTAGAAAAACAGCCCATTCTGTATTCAGTGGCTTAGTAATATAAAACTTGAATAGTGCTGCAAAGAGAGATGTGCTGCTGAAACTTCTGTTTTTGCAAGTCACCAGGACAAACACAAGAATGCCAAATTTTAAACAATCCCAACAACTTGTACTCCAGGAAAAGAAGGTTGCTAATTTGTTGGCAAGTAGACTTTGAGTTGAGTTGTTGCCACTTGAAAAAGGAATGGGAAACTATAGGTTCCCCAAAGAACCTAGGTAATTCAAACAAGACACAAGGCTTGAACATATTCCTTTTGTTTGAAAAATATTTGTCCTTGTGTATGAATGTATGTTGCTTCCGGCAAGTATAGGTGAGCCATATTACAGGTGAAGCATAAGCCATGGCTGGCAATAAGGTTTCCAATGAATAGAAGCTGTTGGGAGGAGAATCCAGACAAAAGAAGATATAGAAATCCAAAGAGAAAAGTTGAGGCAGCAGTGCAGTACTGGTAATGACATACAGATTGGGACAGAAAGGGACAGAGAATTTAACTGAAACTGTGCACCAGCAAGTTCAATCCATGCAGGGAAAAATAGTTTCAAAAAATGCTCTTTATCTGAATGCACAAATTAATGCTGAATTAATATAGGTGCACTCGTGGCAGAAATAGAGATAAATGGTTTAGATCTAATCATCATTACAGACACTGGGCCCAGATCTTCTAGTCAGCATAGATGCTGTGAATATTGTTGTTGTGACAATATTTCTCTGGCCTGACCATAGTGAGTGATTTAAAGCATCGACCGGTCAGGGTGGCCATCACATTGGAAGGCTTGCAAGCACGGAAGAAGATGGACAAAGAAAGGATATGTCCCCTTTATATGACAGCTGCTATATTCAGGTAAGCTTTTATGGGTCACAAATCTTTCAGTGGGTTAGTGAGTGCTGAGTGGGGGAGTGAGTAGGTGGCCGAGTTGGCAATAGGAGAGGGTAGTCAGATTGGGGGTAATCAGGCTGTGTCAAGGGGTAGTCAGGTGGGTCAGGACCGAGTCTAGTGGTAGTCAGGTTGGATTGAGAAGGTAGTTGGGTCTGGTTTGGGGAGGGGTCAAGTTGGGTCAGTTCAGTGGCGTGGGTAGTTGGTGTGGGTGGGGGATGGGCTACTCATTAGGTCAGAGGGGGATGATGCATGGGAAACAGTTGTGATGCTCTGTTTAGTTATGCTGGCTAATAACTCACTGAATTATACCGAATGTTAACCAGTGTAATATTTTCAGTAGATCCTGCATATTTGACCCATGAGTTCAGTGCCAGAGACATTCCCGTATTGACCCTAAGGCAGTTCAAACCAGCTCATCGAAAATTTCCATGCATGATCACACATCAGGACTTCCACAGGGTCCTGGCATGCAACAGTAATTAATTTTATTGCTCTGGATCCCAGAAGATTTGGATCATTATTCCTTGGTGATCAACGTAAGTCCTCTAATAATAGTTGTGCCATTGGACAGAGCATTAGACAAGAAATTACTGGAGATTGTAATAAAGGCAATGGGGGACTTTAACCTTCATATAGACTAGAGCAATCATATCGCTGGGAGGGCGGGGGGCAAAAAGATGTGGAATGCTTTATGACAGTTTCCTGGAGTAAAATCTGTGCAACCAACTAGGACTGAAGCTTTTTTAAAATGTAATATTGTGAACCAAGGCAGCGTTAATTAGTAATCTCATAGTGAAAGATTCTATGGGAACTAGTGACCTGATTACAATTGAGTTCCATGTGTCATTTGAAAACAACATACTCTAATCACAAGTACGAATCTTAAATTTAAATAAAGCCAATTACATCGATATGAGGGGAAAACTGCCTAAGGTTGATTAGGTAAATAGACCAAAAGGAAAGGATGTAAATAAACAGGTGGGAAAGATTGGGGATGATTTTTAGACTGTGTTAGCAGTCAGTGAAGATAGTGATCTGGGCACAACGCAATACGGCAAGATTGCGCTTTCCAATTTTTTAGGCCTCTTGTCAGTGGATCCCACCATGGAAAGTTGGGATCCTCATTTAAATACATTAGCATCTGGTGCTGGTACTTTCTCCCTCTACGAATATTCATGGGGCACTGGCATAAAGTCATGTCAGTGTGATTTACAATAGCTGTATAAAGGCAACTTCAGTTCTAAAGGGATATTGGAGCGGGTTCAGTGTCAACATCTTGGGGGTGGGAGGGTGGGAGAGTGGGGTTACTCACAAACCTCAGCCACCCTTCATGACTGTGAGCCTTTAGGTTAAAAGGGGCCTGGTGGCTGGATTGCAGGCAATGTTTCTTGTTCCTTCCTTGCTGGGCTTGTGCCGATATCACTGCTGAGGGATTGGTAGCTGCAAAGTGGATGGGAGCAGGTGTACAGGGTCAGCACAGGGGGCGACTGTGGGCTCTCTGGTTGGGGTTTGTGAGATGTCAGGTTGCATGGGAAGGATGGTGGACTCTGAAATGGCTGGTTCCCAGTCTCATGAGGACTGAAGACCTTCACACGGGGGAGAACGAGTGCAGTCAGAATGAACCCATACACTCAGGCTGCACTTTAAAGATAAAGGGCATGACCTGTCGGAAAGTTCAATGCCACTGCTTTTGGAGGCCAGGTTGTCAGGGATTAGTGTATGGGTGGCTGGCTGTTAAAATAGGAAGGCTCATTCAGTTCGCAGCCGATGAGAACTGGGGGAAATGAGATGCCATTTAAGGATGAAGTTGACTGCAAATTTCAGTCTTCACATGCATCAGGTATGCTTCACCTGCCACATGGGGAAGTCAATTGCCTAATCAGCTTCCTGACCTTTCCTTGGTGATGGTGCCAATTTAAATAGTATTGCAATGCACGAGTAAGCCATTACTCGGCACTCAATTGTCAACCCATTGGAAACCTACCCTCTGCCTGCCCTTTTTGCAGCCTTGTGGAGTCTGTGGGCCATGCTAATATAGGTTGATTTAGACTGAACCCACTTTTCAGTTATTTAAAAAAAAACTTCTGTCACATTTTGCTTGAACCTCAGTCCCACACTCCTGATCTATGGACATCGGGTGCAGAGAGAGGCAGTGAAGGAGGAGGATCTCCTTGTGAACCTACTCCTGGCCTTGCCAAACTCGCTATCAACAGGACCAGGCAGTGGGTGACCAAAGTGTTGTCCGGCCCCATTGTCTGTCTCTCCACTGTGGCTATGTTGGCATATGGGCGTCGCTGGAGAGGGAGCATGCAGTGTCCACTGGCACCTTGAAGCCTTCTGAGTCCATTGGTCGCCACAGGGACTGGGGTGCCTAATTGACCCCTTTAATTGTATTTTAGTTTGAAGTTTTAAGTTTCATTTGTGTGATTTGAATTTGTTTAAAGCAGCATCCCTTTAAGGAGGTGCACCTTTTACTTTGTCCCTCAGATTATTCGATTTAGTTTTATTGGTTTCAAACAAAATAGTAGATATTTATAGAGATGTAGCACTTCCATGTTCACAAAGATGCACAAGGATGAATTGCTGAGAAGGCTTGAGGGTTTGCGGAGCATGGTGCCACGACTTGACATTGTGGAGGATAAACAAAGTGATTTTTAGTACAAGTGTGTATAACTGGGGTGACTTCTCTCTATTAGCGCCTATATTCACCCATGCCCACCAGGTGCCTATTGTTTCTTGCTCTTCCTTATCCTCACGCTACATCTAGGGGTATCCCCAAGATCCACAGCTGAGGTTGAAAAGCCTGCTGAATTCCACAGCCTGCAGCCTGGGATGACCTTGGTGGGTGTCCTCTGAGGGAGCCTGGACATTGAGGGTCTGGGCCTACTTTCAGGTTGCTCAACTGTGGCAGTGCTGTTCTCGTTGGTGTGTGGGACTGACGCTCATGGATTTCCACTAGTGCCTGCTCCATGGGCTAACCATGGAGTGGATATACTCCACCGTGGAATGCACAGTCTGCACCAAGCTCTCCACTGTGGATATCACCTTTGCAATGTTGGCCTCATTGTGTAGGTGTGATGGCACCATCTCCTCAGAGATATGTTGATGGAACTCCTCCAATCAGAGTTATAGTGTGAGGATGGATGCTGGCATCCCTTGCTTATGCTCGCCACTCTGCCTTTGCAGCTCCAGCAGCTCTGGGATGACTGAACCCCAGGAGATGTCATTGGCCTGGGGCTCCACAGAGCCCTAGCATCCTTCTGAGTGCTGGATTCATGGGACATTCCTTCCTCGCCCTGCTGTGGATCTTCAGCTGTGGGGTGCTCACCAGTGAATGACCCACCCAATGAAAAAAAGAACACAATGGATGGGAACTTCTGGCGGCGCTCACCTCCAGTCTGATAAATCCCATCCAAATTCAACGGAACTTTGTATGTTCTGTGTCCCGCCTGCTATGATTCCCGTGGCAGGCGGAACGGGAAAATTCCACCCAACATGTTCAACAAACGTACATTCAATTGAAAAACAAGAAGTCAGCAAGAAAATTCCATCCATGGCTTACTCAGGAAGTTAAGGATTGTATTAGATTAAAAGAAGTGGCTGATAAGATTGCAAAGAATAGCAGCAAATCTGAGGATTTTTACAGAAAGCGAAGGGTCATAATGTGTGATACAAATGGAAAAACCAGAATATAAGAGTAATCTAGCCAAGAATATAAAACCAGATTGTATAAGCTTTTACAACTGTATATAAAAAAGGAAGGAAATAACTAAAATAAACTTTGGGCCCTTTGAAGCACAGATGAGATAAATTACTATAGGAAAGAAGAAATGGCAGAGACATTGAACAAATATTTTATGTTGATCTACACAGGAGAAGACATGTTATATATCAGAAATAGAGAGTAACCTAGGTGCGAAAAAGAGTGCTGGAATTTAGAAAGTTAATATTAATAGAGAAAAGTGCTGGGGAAACTTAAGGGACTGAAAGCTACCAAATACCCTGGAACTGATGGCCTATATTTTAGGATACAAAGAGAGGTCATTGTAGATTTGGGTGGATGCATGGTCTACCATTTTCCAAAATTCCCCAGATTCTGGAATGTTCCCAGCAGACTGGAAGTTGGCAACGTGACAGTACAATTCTAGGAAGGAGGTAGAGAGAAAACCAGGAACATCAATTGTCAGTTATGTGTTGGAATCTTTTTTTTTATTTGTGGGGCATGGGCATTGCTGGCTGGCCAGCATTTATTGTTCATCCTTAGTTGCCTGAGGGCAGTTGAGAGTCAACCACATTGCTGTGGCTCTGGAGTCACATGTGGGCCAGACCAGGTAAGGACAGCAGATCCAGACCAGGCAAGGACAGCAGATTTCCTTCACCAAAGGATATTAGTGAACCAGATGGGTTTTGCAAAAATTGACAATGGTTTCATAGTCCTCAGTAGATTCTTAATTCCAGATTTTTTTTATTGAATTCAAATTCCACATCTGCTTATTAAGGTAAGACTTAACAATGTACTTAGTATGAAAAGACATAGTTTTATGCGAGGGAAATTGTGTTTGACAAATATATTGGCGTTTTGTGAGGATGTTACTAATAGATATTTCCAAAACATGCAATAACATGCCACGTAAAAAGTCAATGAAGAAGATAAAGATTTGGGCTAAATCTTTATTCTTGTTGCTGTTTGAGCATTACCCACCTGGGCAACAAGAAGGGCTAAAAGGAGCATTTTAAAGTTGGCAGGCTGTGACTAACAGAATGCCACAGGGATCAATGCTGGAGCCTCAGCCACAGCAATATATATTGATGATTTAGACACATGACTCACTGTTGCTTCATCTAAGCTCACTGATGATTCAAAGCCAGGTAGAACTTAAGTTGCGAGGAGGACACAAGGGTTGCAAAGAGATATCGACAGACTAAGTGAGTGGGTAACAAGACGATAGATATCATATGATGTGGGAAAATGTGATGTTATTCACTTTGGACATAAGAATATGAAGTTAGAATATTTTTAAAAGACATGAAACTTGTTCAAAGAGATTTGGTTGTGCTAATACAAGGAAATCAGAAAGTTAGCATGCCGGTACAACATTAAATTAGAAGGCAAATAGCATGTTGGACTCAATTGCAAAGGGATTAGAGTACAGGGCTTTGGTGAGACCATACCCTTTGTTCCCTGTGTGCAGATTTGGTTCTCATGTTTATGAAGGATATAATGCCTTGGAGGCAGTACAGCAAACATTCCTGTCACTATGATAAAAGGGATATTCTATGATACGTGGATGATCTGTGCGACATCATGAGGACATCTATTCACAATGTTGGGATCCAGGCCAGAAAATCCAATGTGTTTTATGAAGATAGCCTAGACCCTCAGCTTTTACTTTCTGGATTTGTCATGGGTGAGCACAAGGTGCTTTACTCCTCATATGATTCAAGTGACTGACTAGGACGCTTTTATCAAAGTTTATTTAAGAACACAGTTAACATATGATAAGAAAAATCAGCGTACCTTTTACCAATCAGTAAAAATAACCATAATGTAGTATAACAGCTAACTATGACATGCCAATTCAAATACCACCCACAAATATACACACCTTTCTAGACTTAGCACAAAAAACAAGTATGCTCATGTGATGCTGGATTTTACAGCTTTTTAACACCAGCTGTGAATTGGTCCTTTGGATGTTGGATTAAAACTCCCAGTCCTCGGACCTTCAGCATGCCTCTGGGGAGAAAATTTCTTCATTGCAGTGTTAATGTAAGCCTACATGTGGCTAATAAATAAATGAAAATAATAGAGAGACACTGCCTGCCTCTACCAGCTTCTAGCTAACAACTCACAGCCAGCAGAATTTTCAACTCCAGAGAGAGGAGAAAACAAGAGGCACTGCTTTCTGTCTCAGATCCAATCAACGTCTGAGAAAAATGAAGCTAAAATCTTGGACTTTTCTGAGGAAAAAAACCTGTCCCCTGGCAGCACCTGATCTGTCAATCATGCTCCACCCAGCAATTCCAAAAGGGCTTTAAAACCCAAGGATATTACATTAGCCCGATTAAAAACAATATATTGCTTCAGTAACAAATAGAGGACATTGGCTACTGACAAAAAGGTGCCAATAAAATGCATGGAACTGCTTGAAAAACCTGAAAAGAAACATGATTAAAATACATTTCTTAAAGGCACCGTATCATCACAACTTCTAAGGGATATCAGGGATATTAGGCATTTGCCCTTCTAGAAACAGAATACTGTTCAAGTTATACAAGAAGCAGCCTATTGTATTACCCAAATGCAAAATTCAGGTACAACTGGCTAGAGCTCACATTCAGCTGGTGTGTCTAATTGGATCAGTTCTCCAGGCTCTGAAAGGGACGATGGTAGCTGCTCAAAAAGACATTTCAAATAGTTCTTTCTGGTGGCTCCAGGAGAAGTAGGAGTGGTGTCTGCCACACCCACAAAAGTCATTTTAAAAAATGACTCGCTGCTGCCTGTGCTCGAGGTCCCTCGAGGATTGTCTTGTAACCGATGCAACCAACCACCTAACCAATTCCGTATGAAATCAGGGATGAGTTTCTCCCCTCTCCATCTACCAGACTAAAGCAGAGTATTTGTTCAATATGGTACTTAATGGGGTCTGAAGTTACACGTGCTCCTGACCTTAGATCAGCATGGACCTGCACACCAATTGATCATTTCAGCTTCACATCCATTTTCAGGGCAAGTCAAATTTTGCCTGCCTTTTGTCCCTAAATGATCTTTCTCATCAGTTCCCAGACTCTAACATTTTATGAATGAATGGAATGCTTTCCTAAGAATATGAATAGTTGGAGATATTTCTCTTGTTCAAATTTATAACAGTAAGGTTATTCATTAGATGGATCATCTACATTAGGCTTAAAATGTCACCTCTGCAACCAAGCTAAAATCAAACTAAAATTTAACTACGTGCAATAGTCCATAAGTTATTTGCAAAACATAAGTTATACTCACTAAGGAAGGAAATAACTTCCATTTTTATCCTGACCTAATGACTTACTCCTGTTTCTAGTTTAAATCTGTTTCTTGAGTCCTTTCAATGCAGGGTAGCAATGTTGAGGAAAGTGAATCTGTGTTCATCCCCTTTTTACTGCACTAAAACAAGTAAGTTTCAAGCTCCCTGTATTTAAATGCACTTTGAGAAGCCAGAGAGAAGGTAAGTGTAAAGGTGAGTGGACAAGATATTGGGGTGTGAGTGGAGAGGGTGTTGGTAGGAGGCTGATCATCAGGAGGTCATTAGGAACGGTTGAGAGGTAGTTGGGGGGGAGGGGTCAATACAATAGTATCCAGAAGTTAGAAGTGTTTTTTACCTCTCCAAACTTTCCTAGGTAACTCTTCTGCTGAGAGAGCCGGAACCAATCAAAATTGGATTTTGGTTGATTCTCAGAATGATTTCTCATTATCTGAGCAGAAGTTTAAACATCCCAGACAATTCTCTTGCACTGCAGCAACACCTGTTGCATCTTCGGGTGTACCCCATGGGTATCACCACCCCCTGGAGTTTGGAAGTTCTGGACCAGATCAAGTACAAGGTTTCAATTTTAAAACTGTCAGGTTACATCACCTTACCTCTTGTTTATGCACAGTAAAGGGAAACACCTCATTCTACAAGATGCTGAACACAAGAAAACATCTAATGCAAACCTGAAATGTATAACTTTAACAGTAATTAAACAGAAAATGTGGAACTGCAAATTTAAGGTCTCTGCAATCATTAAGAGTTACTAATCTTTTAATGTCAGTCAGTTTATAAAAGATAATAGCCAAGCAAAGACTTACCATAGAATCCCTACAGTGCAGAAGTACCAGGCAATGACTATCCCCAAGAAGAGAGAATCTAACCATTGCTATTTGACATTAAATAGTTTTTATCATTTCGGCATCCTCCATTATTGACATCAGCCAGCAACTGAACTGGATTAGTCATATAAATACTTTGGCTACAAGAACTGGCGAGAGGCTCAGGTACAACACATTTTTTGATTTGATTTGATTGATTATTGTCACATGTATCAGGATACAGTAAAAAGTATTGCTTCGCGCACACTATACAGACAAAGCATACCATTTGGTCTATTGAGAATTCCATCCAGGCCCTATCCTCGTAGCCCCATGTATTTACTTCAACAACCCCCTGACACTAAGAGGCGATCCACCTAACCTTCACATTTTTGAGTGTGGGAAGAAACCAGAGCACCCAGAGGAAACTCACACAGAGACGGGCAGGACATGCAGACTCCACACAGTCACCCGAGGCCTGAATTGAACCCTAGCTCTGAGGCAGTGCTAACCACTGTACCAGCACACTGCCACAACTGGTGTCAAACTGTAGCACAGTAATTCAAAACGTTTATTTTTATCATAAGGATAACAGAATTTGTCTCCAACAGTGGTGCAAAAACAGGTGCTTGAAAGACATATTACCATCTATTCCTTTAGAGAAGCATTTTCAGTTTTAACAATACGTTGCAATTGTAAACATAGCATTGTACCGACCATATAACTCTTGCTTGTAATTATCTTCATATGTATAGAAATGCAGAGACTGCGATAAATTTAAAATCAGAAATCATTTAAAAGTAAATTATAGAAGAAGGGTAAGGTTTAAATGTTGTCATGGTGTGAGATTCTGTTGTATTTTTTCACATTAATTTTCCAGGATTTAAGGTCAGATCACATACTATAACAATTTACAGTTCGCATGGATGTTTTCCTAATGTTCCTGAATGTATGATCTCCTATTGGCAACAGTGATAGTATTGTTGGTCTCCAAAGAGCCATAGATTCTGTTGTAAGGTTTATTGATTATACTTTAAACGTGCCCATTTAACAGTATTAAAACTCAGTGCTGAACACAAAGCTCATGGCTCCTGTTCCACACATTCGCTGCTGTTAACCTTATCATCTTTTAGGCCAATGGCAATCCAAATATCTATTATGCTTAAAAAGTGATCCACCTGAGTTCTAGCCTATCTTGGCACTGTAAGCTAAAACAATCCTATTAAAATGTTATCAGAGATTAGCTGAATATGAAACTGTTGATCTTGAATAGAGTACTGAGGAAAGCCAATCAATACAGTTTAATTTTTAGGGATAAAACAATAGAATAAAAATCAAAATGGAAGATTTATAATTTCGTAGCAATTTGAATTTTGTGATCTTTTGATTTAAGAATCTCCTGAGCTCTCTTCTTCCCAAAAGCACAATTAATTTTTGCCTGTTGCTACGATGCCTATAGGGACTGACCTCTTAAATAAATTAAATTTCCAAATGGCCAATGGAAAGAAATCAAAGGACAAGATTTTGCTTTTTACAACTTTTACTGTAACAAGAAAACAAAAATCAACATAGATCAAACATTTAATTAACTGGCAACAGGTGCATTAAACAAAAGGAAATATATTTCAAATTAACTAATATACTTAACTAAAATAACTAATACGAAGTATGTTTTTCTGCACCATACTTTGAGCAGATAATTAGCATTAAAGGATCATCTCAAAGTCACTCCTTGCTCTCCAGCAGAACCCTTTCCCTGCCAATCTAGGCCAAAATTCCTAGTGTCCTTCGATAATCATTCTACTCCGCCTGAGATTTCCAGATCCAAAAATCACTACTAAGGCTCACGTCTACGAATTACCATTCCCCAGTTCTTCAGAGGTATGTCTGTTCTGGTCCCATACCTTTGACACAAGTAGTTTTTCCTACTTTGCTACAGCAGCAGATTTTTCCCCTTGCATCTCAGCAGCAGATTTTCTTCAGTTCAGTGAGTTCTTGTCACAGAGGTGCTGACAATTCAATAGATTTCTATTTGAGCTTTACTTGTCATGACAACTTGGAACCAAAGTGTTTATTAGGAGTTCAGCACTCCCCTTGTCCGAACTCTTATTTTTACTTTTAAGTTACAGTTTAAATGATAATTATCTGGTAAAGCTCAGTGTTCAAGATGCTACCTAGTGGTTTTCACGATCACACTGGTGATCACAATTTAAGTGTTTTGAAAATTCTCAATGCTTCCAGTCAGGAAGGCAACATATCTGCTCTTGGTTTAGAGACCTAACATCCAATTGTCTGACATCTTAGCTTAGAGACCTGTCAGCCAATTGTTTGCCTAGCAGCGTCAGCTGGGAGTGGTAACCACATACAAAAAAAGAAAAAATGTTATCCACACAGGTTGGAGAAGCTCTTATGCAGAGTTGCTGATGAATCTTGGAGTAGCTTTCTGAAGGACATCATGGTAATCATTGTGGGATAATTCACATCAGGATAAAACAGCACGGTAATTATTTAAATCATAGTTTTGCTTCCTAGTATATCATAAAGTATCTTGAATGGCTCCACCAAACCACGCCTTGTTTCCTATATCTTTCCTGTTCCTGTTATAGAGAGAATAATATTCACCCAGGAAACAGAGAAATCCAGAAAGCACAATTGATTAATAGCCATTAAAGATGGGATTGACTTTACCTCAAGATCAACCAACAAAATCCAATACCCATACAACTTATAATGGACTTAATTATGATTGATGAGGAAGGAAACGTCTGAAACACAGATTTAGGAATACAAGATTCAGGAGCAGAGGAAGCAATATGGTCCTAATTGTCTGATCACAACTGATCCTCAACCTTAATTCCACTTTCCTACCAATCCCATATCCCATGACTTACTCAGAACTTAGAAATGTATTGACTTCAGCCTTGAATGGCTGAATATTCACAATCATCTGGCAAAAAGAATTTCAAAGGTTTACAACATTTTCAATGAAAAAAATCCTCATCTCAGTCTTAAATGACTGACTCTTTATCTAGAGACTACACCCCTGAGCTCTAGACTCTCCAACCAGTGAAAACAGCTTCTCATCTTTTACCATATCAGGATCTCTCAGAACCATCAATCCTTCAATACCATAAGCTCTTATTCATTTAAAATCGAGGGAATATGGTCCTTTTCAATCACATTGCATAGGACAACCCTCTCATCCCAGGGGTCAATGTGGTGAGCTGTTCTTGCACCCACTCTAAGGCAAGCATATTCTCCCTTAGACATAGAGATCAACATAATACACAGTACTTCAAGTACAATTGTACCAATGTCTTCTATCACAGCAAGACTTTATTTCACTTGTACTGCAAATTATTTGCAATAAATGCCTCCATACTGCTGTGGACAGGAGGTCACTCACTACCCATCTGTAAGCAGAAAGGTCTCTTTAATTTCTGATTTTCCCCTTTATAAGTGGTGACATATTTTACCCAGCCCTTAAATTTGGAGTGTTGCAATCCTCTATTAATAACTTACATAGCAAATTTGAGGTAGGATAATGAAAAGGGCTGGTTTATTTCACACACACACAAAACACAGAGAAGGGGTTTCACAATATCCGTTCCATTCCCACTCATGCAATAAAAGAGGGATAAAGGGAAAAAAGGGATGCAGGGCAAGACCACAATAAAAATATGAACTATGGTTTTATGAGAGTCCGGAGTTAAAAGTTGAATGGTGTATTTGTTCAGAGCATAGTTGGCTGACTCTCATTTCGGAAGTATGGAGTTCCACAATGGGAGAAAGGCATGTAATGTTGAATTGGTACTGAAGGTATACTTTCTAGTGTTCTAATAGCTCGCAGTATGGATGACGGAACAGAGTTCTTTAAGTTGCTACTTGTTCAATGAACAGATTTAGGCTGCATTCCTGGAGTAATTGGAGATTAAAAAGTGATTGACAAGAAGATCCAACAGCTTACTAATTAAAGGAATTCAGACAGCTCAAGTATTGGTTATGTGACAGGGGGTGCCCCTGGTTGAAACCATTGCATTTTGGAGCAGCTAATGTTTGGGCCAGTAACATCACATTGGATGTGAGAAATTCCAAACAGCTGCATATGTCTTAGCTGGCTGGGGAACACAGACCTTCTGCAGAGGCTAGAGATTTGCCTTAGAAATGGAAAGAGGTTTTGTGCAGTTCCAGGAAGGGGCATTAGTAACTTGCTTTAAAAAAGCCAAAACTCAGCTATTTGCCTGAAGGTTAGAAATTGCTCTGGTATGAGTCAAAGCTAGTCAGGGTTAAACCATGTTCTTTTTAAGGTAAAAATAATAATTTTCTAGAACTAATTTGACACTTTTTTCCCATATTTAATCTGGGACAATATAATTTGTTCTCCAAATTGATTGAGATTCTTGCATATTAACTAGATGCCTTGTGTACATGAATACCAAATATTTAAAATATTCAGCTTTTATATTCTTCCTACTATAGTTACTAAACTCACAACTCCCCATATTTAACTACATCTACCACCTTCTTGCCCATTCACTTAACCTATCCAGCTCAATCAATAGACTTGATGTTCTTCTCACAGCTTATTATTTAACCTTGCTTTGCATCATCAGCAAACCTGGATACGTGGATTTTCTTGAAAACGACACTAAAACGACTCACCTTATATCATTGCAACATGAACGTGTGAGGTGATATGCAGAACACTTTTGGTAAACTCATTACAAATGGAACTGTATTGTTAAATTAACAGGTGGATCTTTGCCTCAATGGCTATCTTTTGCAAATCAGGCTCTTGATCACTGAAGAGGAACTCAAGGTTACATACTTACCTGTGTCTTTAAAAAAGTCTCTGTTTGCAAAGGCAAATATCTGATACACTATTTAACAAGCAGTGTGTGATAAATAGGTGTTGAATGAGAAGCTCTACTGGATTTATGAACCTGGAGTGCTTCTTGGAACAGTCACTAAGAGTGTGCAATATAAAAACTGTTGGCTTAATGCTTGATACAGTATGCTATTATGGAACCCCTAATACACTTTATTATTAAGGAACCAACCACCCAATGTTAGTTCACTGTTTCAGAGAAGTTATTAAAATAAAACCAAACTAGCAGGATGTATCAACAAATCATCAGATATCATTGACACCAGATATACCATTTTTAGACACAGTGCTGTATTGTTTGACAGCACATACTGTTAAATTATCCACAGAGGGTCAAGACATTGATGCAAGTTATGGGAATGTTCAAAGTTGCTGCCAAAGTAAGAAAAATTAATTATCATTCCAATATTGATGATATTTATTGAGCGCGTCGAGTGGCAAATCTGGGAGTGGAAAAAACAATTTCTACCATAAACTCAACTTCACTTACTATTTAATGCATGAGATTGATGAACCACGTTCTTTCATGACAAGGCATTTATTCCCTTTTCTCGGAAGAAAAATGACTGTATTTTAATCCAGTGCGTCACCACATTTAGTTTATTAACCTTTCCTAACTCACTGGGGAAAAATAGTTTCCTAAAAAGACATAGAAAAATAGATTATAGATGGTACAGTAACAATGAACAAAACCATGTCATTTTGACGAATACATGGAGAGATATAGCCAATGTTTATATGATTTTGAAGAGAGAATAAGTCATTTTAATGGCAGTCCCTTATGAAAATTATTTGCTGAATTTAGTGTGAGACTATTGTATTTCTGTGACCCTCTGGGTACTCTAACTACTGAGTGAGGTGAGGTTAAATCAAAATATGTAACAAACAATGAAATATAAATATCTTCTTCTCCATTGCCATGGCGATCTTTATTGCAGTCAATGGTGTACAAATTCTTAGTTTTGAGGTGTTGCATTATGTATTTTGTATGTTGGTTAACCTCCCCGAGGCCAAATAATTTTTTTTGAGTGGATGTATTTGGTTGCCGTTTACTTCCAATTTCCTGCAGTTTAGATTCTATAATTTGTGCCCATCCAGGTTCTTCTCAAAAGGAAGTGATATTGATGCACTCACAGCTTGGGCTTTTTCTGGTGTGAAACGGCACATTTACACTGCTCTGCCTTGCTGACAAACACCCCCTTACCTCCAACCTCATTTTGTTGCTATTTCGATTAGGCTGCAAGTAAAATGTATTCTCGTCAAGGTGGAGCACCAGTTCTGTATTATAACAAACGTGGATACACACAGAGTTTTCTGAATATTATTCAACACAGCAGTTTATGCACTGCACGTTGCTGATCTCTCTTAAATGACAGCTTCGCATGTGTTTGCAGTTTTCTTTCCCAATTCACATCATCTCAACCATATTTGCCCTGTGGCCTGATTCCCAATTTATGGGAATTATTTTCAGTAACTATATTCAAATTATTTCTTTTTCTTGGTCACTGTGGGTCTTGGATATCATGAAGTGTCTCCTATATCTTGATTTACGCATTATTCTCTTCCTATCTCTTGACCCCTTCATTGCAATTCCAGCCCTTCCT
Organism: Carcharhinus amblyrhynchos; assembly: GCF_965287045.1. NCBI lineage: Eukaryota > Metazoa > Chordata > Chondrichthyes > Carcharhiniformes > Carcharhinidae > Carcharhinus > Carcharhinus amblyrhynchos. The sequence continues at coordinate 46,985,343 of NC_137336.1, forward strand.
TTGTTCTACAGTGTTATGGTGCTGGACAGTTGTTGATTCTTGTGTAAACTGTCTCCTGATTTACCTAGAAGCAGAATAGTAAAGTTGATAGCTCCTAGGTTTGTTTAGAGACATCTCGCAATTACCAGAAGAAAATGTGGTGGGCATTAGATGTAAGTGGTGACAATGTCCGAAATTCAATATTTGGGTCAACTTCCAGTTCCAAACATCTGTATTTATGAATTAAATTTTTAAGGTTAACATAAATAAACACTGTATAACTCCATGAATTCATCCTTCAGACATTCAGACTCATGCAAGGATAAGGATACTTACCCAACAATAAATGTTGTCTTATCATCCAATCTTACATCCAAAAAAGTGATTGAGAAAATGGTGTTGTTCAGCTACAACAGGAAGTGTACCCAAAGTCTCCTTGATCTGATCATTCAAAGCTGCAAGTTTACTAACACCAACACTAAAACGAATCCAAAATAAAGAATCAACAGTTAAAAATGGCCTTTGAATTTTACTAGTTATAAGCAAAAGTGAGATTTTGATATCATTCAGATTATAAAGGATTGGATTTTTTTTGAAAAAAACAGAAATTCAGCATGGTGAAATTCTTCCTGCTGTACATCAAAACTTGATTGTGATCCATCCAAGACTGTATTTACAACACAGGCTTGCTCTGCCAAATTCTACTCATGCCTATGTGATTCACACTTGGACCATGTTGCCACCTCATATTGCGGGTGATTCTCTGGCTCCACTTGCACAGAGGCAAATCCCATTACGACTGGAGAATCATGCAAGAGGGGTCCTTACTGTGATTTGTACCAAGGAGAACTCATTTTAAGATTCATCTCATTTTCAGACTCACCTCTGGCTGGTGATGTAATCCGGTTCATCCCCAGTGAGAGCATGAACCAGATTGGCATAATTAAATTTTCATTTAAATAGGCAGGATCTGTTTTAAGCTGGATTCACCCAGCTCCTGGAATTCTCCCATCTGCCTGTGCAAAGCCAAACTGCCGGGAATCACTACTGGTTTCCACAAATAGAGACCAGATGTGATGGGGGTTTGGAGGCCACTGAAGCCCCAGGGTGGTCAGAGACATGGTTGGGGTGTGCCCTGTTACTGCCACCTGGCATCTTGACTGTGCCAGCTAGACAGTACAAACTGGACAGTGCCAGGTTGGCACTGCTCAGGTGCCAGGGGTTCATGCCAGGTTGGTACTGACAAGGAGCAAGGCCTAAAGGGGTTCCTTTGGCAATCCCATAGCAGGGTATCACTCACTTGTGGGGTACTGTGCCTGAAACTGATGATTGTAGTGTGCGGGCAGTGGGGAGGGATCTGTAGCATCATTTTGAGATTTTAAAAACGCCGTCCCAATCTTTGCAAAGCTGGCCTTGTGTCTTTAGTCCCTGCACATCTCTTTCATGACGCCACCACCCCAACCTCCAAAAAAGTTGTCTGTGTGGGTGGATTGCGATTGGAATCAGGCTGACCTACCCAATAAGAATCACAGCTAGTTTCCCACGGAGACCACATGTGGAAATCTTTCCCGAGAATTGTGCCCTTTAAAAGTAAATGGACATGACTCACACAGCTGATTCAAGTACACAAGATAAGTCTAAATGCAGAGAAATAGGTCACAGAAGAGGTAGATTGGAGAAAGATAGTTCTTTTTAATTGGTTCTTTGAAATTCCGAACTAATAAAAAAAACTACCTTTATGTATTTTTGCATTCATAACACCTCTTGCAAATAGCGTAGTTTTCAGCTGTAGAGTTTTAGTGCCAAAGTCTGATACACCATTGGCAATATAAATGTGGTTCTGGTGTAACAGTGCCAGGAATGTAAAGAATTTTATGATGATGGTGTCACTGGGGCAAAAAGTTCTTAAGACTTGGCCATCTGATAACAAAACAGCTAGAGCAGTGTCACTGCAAACAGTTTACTGTCTTGGAGTGGAGTTCATCATTTGTAAAATGGCTTCAGTAAAAGATACTTCATGTGTAGCCACTCCCTAATTTACGTACAGCTTCAATGTGCTTTATGTACCATTTGTGCACAAACTCTTGAAGGCAGATTTTAATTGTTGGATAATTGACCAACAGGATGGGCAAACTGTTTGCCCCATCATCCCAATAAGACACACAGGACACACACTACCGCCAGTGGAAAATAAGCAGCACATCCCCTAGCTATTGGGCAATTGAGCTAGCATCTGAACTTTGGAAGTAGGAATGGTTGGTGGGGAAGGAGCTATGTTATCAGGGTTGGGAGGCAAATCCTGGGTGCAACAAATTATTTCTCTGGAATCTGGAGAAAAAACTCTTTCTGGCTTCACAGAAAAAAATCAGAACTAGGCTAGGCTAATCTGCTCTTCAGTTGGACCAACTGCTGATCGACTGAGAGCATGCGCAACACTAGTATTGTCCAGAAATAATGTATGTCAGATTTCTTTTTGTATCCTAAAAGGCTTTATTAGCCAATTTACAGAGGGGATTTGGCTTTCTGAAGTGGGGGAGCGACAGATTCATGGTGGCATTGTGGTGACAAACTTTTTCTCATCGTTTTAGGGGTAACATAGCACAGTTTCCACTTAGCAATTCCAGCGCAAAAATCACATTTTAAAGTGCAAATCATGTGGTAGGAAATGCCTTCTGCAACTCATAGCCAAGGGAGCCAGTAAGCAATGCAGATCAGTAACTGTGGAGTCTGCCATTGTATCATTATCCCCAGTAACAAAGAAAACACTGTTCACTGCATAAATCTCAGAGTTTTCAAAGAATTATGGAAACTGCCTCAAGGATATTCTCGCTATTATATAGTCAATGTCATAAATGCCCTGCCTTCCTAATGATATTCCATTCAGACAGATCCTCAAGATAAGATTAATCTTTTCTATTGGAGAGCACTGCTTTTTCAAGAACATGACAAGAAACTGAAATTTTATCAGTCACTATTGTTATAGATATTTTTAAATACATATTGGGGTGACAGTTCAGTCAGATTTAATAAAAGAAAACTTCTCAATCTCTTATTAATCTGGTTACAAATGTCTTTCTGATCAATTAAGTCAATTGCAGGAAATTGCATCGCTAAAGCCTGGAAAAGGGATACCATATCTTAACCTCAGTGCAATTTCAGGTATTTTGAACAAAAATCTAATCTCACTCTCATCACACCATCATCCATCTCACAGAGATGTCATGTGACAATTAATCCATCTAACCACTTACTTATCTTACAAATGATTTACTTCAGTAATTAACACTCAAGGAGCATTCTTAAAGTTCTATCTCCTGGGACATTCTGCCAAATGCCAGGTTTAAATCTTCCAGTTATAAGAGACAAAGCAGAATTCTGATTGTTTTGATTTGCAGGCAAACAGAAAACAGTTTATATAGGGAGTCAGAGAGTGCAGACATTGCTGCTGCAAAATGGAAAGGAGTTATAGGTGACAGGCAGTCCAAGGACTATGGGAACCTCAGACTCAACTCATGGGAACAAAAGAAAGGGATGTGATCACAGGGGATGGAGCAGAGGTTGGGTGAAATGCATATCACATGTGTGTGTGGTCAGCCCTCCCCACAAAGGACGATGCTGGGGCTTGAGCAACAATATAAATGAGACAGTGGTGTTGTGAAAGTCCTACATGTTGATACGTGTCCCCCAATGACTGAATTTGTGAGATCAGTGAAGAGAATAGCCCTTTGAGTACATGATGCCTTGCTAACAGTTTGATAGTGGAAGAAGCTGAGAGAGGTTTTACCCTGATGGAGCAGATGAGATCATTCATCCATTTCCTGCACTGGAAAGCACTTCACCGACAGCCATGCTGACCTCATGGGAAACAGCCTCCCAGGCAGGAAAGGTAAGGTTTGTTTGCTTCTTTGATCTATCCCTGGGGTAGTGGACATGTCGGTGGCTTCACATCCCCTGAATAAGGGCTTCAAGAGCCCTGGTGCTCAATGCTGATGCTGCCTTCTTCCTGATGCTGCTCACCTTTTTCCTCTGGGTTGTAGATATCCTGCACGGTTCGGCGAAGGCAGGTGAGCTAGAGAGAGTGATAGGAGTGTACTGGAGTGGTGTTTAAATATGATACTGGTACCTTCAAATCCACCAGCTGTGGGGTGGGTGAATGAATCAGCTACCAGCCAGCCAGGTGATTTAGAGGTGAACGTGCCAGTGCATAATTAATGAGGTTCCAAGCCCAGAATCTGGGACAGGATTCTGCCATTCTGGGCATCGAGTAAAGTGCTGCCAGTGCCACCTGCCACCACACATAGAATCAAAATGAGCGAAATCTGTCTGTAACTTCATCCCACTCACTTGCCTCTTTGCAGCTTCTTTGTGTCCTCCTCTCACCTTACATGTCTATCTAACATGGTATCATCAGCAAATTTGGATACAATATTCTTCTCTCTTCATCCAAATCATTAATGTTGATAGTAAGTAACTGATACCCAGCACCGATTCCAATTGTGAACTTTAAAACACTCCATTTATTCCTAGTTTCTGATTCCTGTCCATTAACTTATCTTCTTCCAAACTAATATATTGCCCAGAACTCCATGAGCTGCATTTTAACCTTTTCGAATGCCTTTTGCAACTCCAGGCAGAATACATCTACAAGTTCTCCTTTAACTCCCTTCGTCATTGCATTCTCAAAAACCCTTACATTTGTCAAAATAAATTAGGATAGTTCTGCCTACTGAAATGCATCACTTCACACTTCTCTCCAATAAATTTAATCTGCCACTTGTCTGCCAATTCCACCCATCTGTCTGTTATTTTGAAGTTCTACACCAACCTCATTGTTCACAATATTTCCAAGTTTCATATCATTTGTAAATTTTTAAATTGCAGCCTGTACACCAAGATCAAAGACATTAATCTATATGATGAAAAGCTGGGGTCTTAACAATGCTTCATTATTTTGGCTCTGGGTTGATGATATCCTCTGGTGAGAAGCTCAGTGAATTGGGCCAATTGGGTAAATTGGAGTTCAGCTGAGACGTGTGATCTTGTTGAAACATACAAAGGCATTGAAAGGGCTTGACAGGGTAGACGTGAGAGGTTGTTTCCTCACTGGGGAAACGATAACATGGGGGCAAGGAGGGTGGGGGGTGGGTCTCAGGATATGAGGTCAATTGTTTTGGACTGAGATGAGAAGAAAGTTCTACATTCACAGGGTTGTGAGCCTTTGGAATTCCCTACCCCACAGGCAAGTGGATACTTCCTCATAGAATATATTAAAGGCTGAGATAAACAGATTTTTGGTCTTTCTGGGTATTAAGGGATATGGGGAATGGACAGGAAAGTGGAACCGAAGTCCATGAACAGCCATGCATGTGCTGAATGACAGATTAGGCTCAAGGGCCAGCTGATCTATATTTGCTCCTACCCATAATGGTACAGTATGGCCCTGGTATAACACGATGGTTGGGGTCCATAAAATGTTATTGCCAAAAAAAAATGGGGTCGCACTAAATCGGGGTTCATTTGATTGGGGTAATTTGATCAATGGATCGTCACTCAAGCAAACCACTTTTTCATGAATGATGCCAAGTTTTGAGTGCTGTGCAAATTGGGATAGATTAGGTAAGAAGTTGCGAATATTTGGTTGGTGGAGAGGTTTGAGGCATTTGGTTGTTCAGCTCTGTATAATATCAGAAGAGTAGGTTTTCGGGATGGATTGCTTGCTGTTAGTTGGCAGACATGATCCAGGGGAAAAAGTTCATGATGCCACACAGATAGTGTTTTGTTTCCAACAACTGCAAGTCGTCACCAGACCAACAAATCTGCAACTCCCTTTTCAATAACTTCATTGACAATAAGTTGTGGACCTCACACAGAGGAATGCGGCATGTTCACAGGCAGAAAATGACGCGAACGGTTTTGAGCTGATGAATATTTCTGCCTTAATTGCCATAACAATGGAAACATGGTTAGAATTGCTGGGAGATAGTTTTCATTTACTCCAGATAACCCTGCACTAATGGATTACTGGGTATAAACCTTGTGAAATTAAAATGAAAAGGGGACATGGAAATCTGATCAACATCATCTTATCTCCTGGCGCACTCAATGGTCCTGAATGCTAGAGATAGTGCTGGGATACAACATTGTGTTGTATTTAGTTGCTGGGGAAATGCAGTGGACCCTCCCCTTCGCCTCCGTGACAATCTAGATTACAATAAATAAAGATAACGGAACGAAACCATGCATTTATCTTTCCTTATCTTTATTTAATGACATGAGAATGGGAACTTTTACAAAATAAAGTTCAAATGTGATTGACAAATATTCGCAAATGTCAATATACTTTTCAGTTCCCGGGAAAGAGCAACAGAAAAGGTCTAACGATTCATTGCATTATATCCAAATTTGCGCTAAATCAGGGTGCATAAAATCAGGGTTCGACTGTATCTTCTTCTAACTGAGAGAATTGCAGTTGGCTCCTATCACACATTTACTTTAACAATCATGTGATCCTTGATTTTAAAAATGACATGACCTTCACTATAATATTCTAGGCAATTCTTGGCTTAAATTAAGAGTGCATTTCTTGACTATGGTTTTTTAGACAGTTCTATGTGAAAGTGTCATAATTACATTCTTTACAGCTTTCTGTTCATCAGCAAGTCAATTATTGTAAATATATTTGATCCCTAAAAAAAAGCACGTGCTGAAATTATCAATGCTTGGTTAGTTATGCGTGTATAATGAGAGCAGTACCTGTAGGGTAGTGCAGTTGATGTTGTCTACATGGACTTTAGCAAGGCCTTTGACAAGGTACCACATGGTAGGTTGTTGCATAAGATTAAATCTCACAGGATCCAGGGTGAGATAGCCAAAAGGATACAAAATTGGGTTGATGATAGAAGACAGAGGCTAGCTATAGAGGGCTGTTTTTTCAAACTGGAGGCCTGTAATCAGTGGTGTGCCTCAAGGATTGGTGCTGGGTTCACTGTTATTTGTCATTTATATTAATGATTTGGGTGAGAATTTAGGAGGCATGTTTAGTAAGTTTGCAGATGACACCAAGATAGGTGGCATGGTGGACAGTGAAGAAGGTTATCTAGGATTGCAGTGGGATCTTGATCAATTGGGCCGGTCAGCTGACAAGTGGCAGATGGAGTTTAATTTAGATAAATGCGAGGCAATGCATTTTGGTCAATTGAATCAGAGTAGGAGTTACTCAGTTAATGGTAAGGTGCTGGGGAGAGTTATAAAATAAAGAGTTCCAGGGATACAGGTTCATAACTCCTTGAGAGTGGTGTCACAGGTGGACAGAGCATTGAAGGCGGCATCCGGCATGTTAGCTTTATTGGTCAGAACATCGAATACAATAGTTGGGATGTCTTGTTGAAGTTGTACAAGACATTGGTAAGGCCACAAAAGAAATACTGTGTACAATTCTGGTCACCCTATTATAGAAATAATACTATTAAACTAGGAAGGGTGCAGAAGAAATTTACTCGGATGCTACCAGGACTTGATGGTTTGAGTTATAAGGACAGGCTGGATAGATTGGGACTTTTTCTCTGGAGTAAACTCAGAGGCTGAGGGGTGATCTTATAGAGTTCTATAAAACAACAAGGGGCATAGATCAGCTAGACAGTTAATATCTTTTCCCAAAGGTAGGAGAGTTTAAAACTAGAGGGCATAGGTTTGAGGTGAGAGGGGAGAGATACAAAAGGCTGCAGAGGGGCAATTTTTTCACACAAAGGGTGGTGAATGTCTGTAAGAAGCTGCTAGAGGCAGTGGTAGAGGTGGGTTCAATTTTGTCTTTTAAAAAGCATTTAGATAGTTACATGGGTAAGATGGGCCAAATGCAGACAATTGGGACTAGCTTAGGGGTTAATAAACAGGGCTGCATGGACAAGTTGGGCTGAAGGGCCTGTTTCCATGCTGTAACCCTTTATGACTCCAAATAGGATTCTGGCCACTGTTTTCTGCGTATTAAATTGGCTGGTTTAAACCGGTCTGTTTTGGAGCATACTACAGATTTTCCCCAGTGTCAGGGACCCGGGTTTGATTCCAGCTTTGGGTGACTGTTTGCGTGGAGTTTGCACATTCTCCATCCCTGAATGAGTTTCCTCTCACAGTTCAAAGGTGTGCAGATTAGGTAGACTGGCCATGCTAAATTGCCCCTTAGTACTCCAAGATGTGTAGGTTAGGGGGATTAGTGGGGTGAATATGTGGGGTTATGGGGATAGAGCAGGGGGTTTGAACTTGTGTAAGATGCTCTGTTGGAGAGCCAGTGTAGACTTGATGGGCTGAATGGCCTTTTTATGCACTGTAGGTATTCTATGAAATAAATTGTCCCTTTATATCTACATGTGTGTTAGTAAAACACACAAAAGATTCCAAGGGAACATTTTTAAAATTTTTTTGTTGAAGTTGGAACAATGAACGTGCAGGAGATTGTTAACAAACAGGGACTGATAATAAAGGATTCACCCCAGCCTGGGTACCGTACTGCAAATTAGTACAATGCATAATCTTTTAATTTGCATTTAATTTGTGGTAACACCTTAAATTTTACCTAATCGTCTGCAATTAGAAAAAGACTTGCATTTATATAGTTATATATTACAGGCACCTCGCAGTATTTTATAGTCAGTGATGTACCGCTGAAGTGCGGTCACTCTAATAACGTAGGATCCATTAAAGAAAATATATATCTTTCCATTTCATTGATTGGCCTTTTTATGTCGATGAGAATGCTTTGTGGAAACTTAAAAATAGCCCAAAATTATCGATCAGTTTGGCTTCTTCCTCTGCCTTCAAGATTCGACTTAATCTTCTCCGTTTCAAATTAGGACCAGTAAGGGTATAAGTAGCACGTGACATCTAACCAAGTTATTAAAACCATTTCACTTTACTGTTTGGTTTTCAGTGATCTGATAACTTTTACATTGTGTGAAGAAAATAGTTGTTACCTGTTGTAAATTCAATTGTTCATAACTCATATCAGCAAAGCTTTATCCAGATCCGGAGATTAGTAATTAACTTGAAATCAATAAGTGTTATATGTGAGTTTTATTCTCCGTGTGAACTGGAGTGGTAGCAGATGTCAGTACAGATGTGGCAATGAGCATGTTCCAAAGGATAGAAATAAACATTCACACTGAAGAATGAACACATTAATCATTATTACTCCAAATCTGTAGAGAAATTACTTACAGGTGTAATCAATGAAATTTCAGCCAGTAATCAATGCAACTCATTATATTTCACAATAATAGGAAACTGTAATTGAATGAATGTGCAAAATCACTTAGCGTAAGAATGAGCTACCGCTGACAATTGAGAACCTGGCACCAAACATAGAAATGACCGTCTAGCTGCAGATCGATTGTGTCAACACTTCATCGAGCATCTGCTTTCTCTGTATATCACCTGCATCGAGTGATTCCGTACAGATTGTCACCCGTTAAAACAAAATTTACTACAGCCAGAAATTTCTACTCAAAATTTTAGCTTTCACTATATTTTATATAACTTTGTTTATTTTAACAAAATAGCTTTGTTTGATTGTGAAGGGTAAAAACTATTTTGTGAATCAACCTTTGGTCCGGTGGGCTATTAATGATGGACTTACATTTGAAGTTGCTATTAAAGTGCAATTTTTAATTACTTCACTTAATTGTTTGTTTTTGCAGAAAACATAACCATTAAATACATAGTTCAGCAGAACTTCTGGCTGAAATACATTTGCGATACTTAGAGGTGATTGTTCTCATCGAAACATTTGTGCCACTGACAGTAGTTGGATTGACACAGTTTGTGGTCAACAAAGCAAATGGAACATTTCTCACCATCTGTCAGATTGCATTATTTTTGTGCCGCAAGTTACAAAACTTGCGGCATAAAAGACATGTAAATTGATAAGATATAGCAATGTCAGCATCCCATCTGGGACCTCATGAATAATTTTTTTTAATAAGTTTGTTTATTAGTTACAAATAAGGCTTACATTAACACTGCAAAGAGGTTACTGTGAAATTCCCCACACTCCGGTGCCTGTTCGGGTCAATGCACCTAACTGTGGGAGGAACCTGGAGCACCTGGAGGACACCCATGCAGACATGGGGAGAACATTGCAAACGCCATACAAAGGGTCCAATTTTACCATCAAGTTACACCCATTTTCGGACGCAACAACTTGGTAAAGTTGGGCAGGAGGCGAGTAGCACGATCCGCGACAGCAATTTAAATGCATTTGCATGCATTTAAATTGACTTAGTGGGTTGCACGCCCCAACATACCAGCATTTCTCCCTTCATCACCACGCTCATCTGTCCAGGTTCGGCATGAAACAAACATGATCCACAAAGGTCCGATTCAAGTGCTTCAGCTTCTGAGGAACTTCTGAGAAGTTCAAAGCTTCTGGCAGCTCTCTGACTCAGATCAGTGATTGGGGGAGGGGGAGGGAGGCAGGTCAGATGACTCTGTGATGGAGGGAGGGGGAGGGAGGAGGGTCAGATGGCTCTCTGGTGGGGGGGAGAGCAGCGATCAGTCTGGGTAGCAGGGGGATGAGGAGGACAGTTATGTTGTGGGGTTGGGGCACTGTCTGTGGGGGTCAAGGGGGAGGCATTATTGGGCCCTGGAGTGATGTGGCAGGGGAGCGTTTTTCTAATTTTTTTTTACTGCACCTGTGCAGTTGAAGGCTTGGATCAGAGCTGCAGTGTTTCCCCCCCACCCCCGACACACAGCTTTCTGCAGTGCGATTCAGAATTGCTGCTTCTTTTTCAGACAGAGTGCACATGGGAGTGCCTGAGAATTGATCTAAAAATCAGATCTGAAACATTCCAGGATTCAGCACTTAGAATCAAAATGGTAAAAATTGGGCCTAAACAGTGACCCGAGCCAGGAATCGAACAGTCCCAGGTGCTGTGAGGTAGCAGTGCTTTCCACTAGGCTACCCCTGTTAACTCATTAATCAATTAATCATAAGAATCGATCAGGGGTCTCCAAACTACAGCCCACAGGCCGCATCTGGATCGGAGTTTAGTGACCGCTGTAGTAGAGTAAGAGATAGACTAAACACAGAGAAGAGAAATAGTGAATTAGAGTCAAATTAGAGACTTTTATTTTCTTTAAGAGTAGGGAAAAAACAAAAAGAAATGTAAAATCAGAATAAACAAAAAGGACTTTGTACCCAGTTGTGTTTGGAAATTGTTGTATTAGTTTTTGAGAAGGTTACCACTGAATGGTATACTAAACATACAAATGTCCTTCAGTATGAACCAACATTATAATCAGGATTAGGAAGAGTGAAACTCTTTTGTAACAATGCAACAGTTGCTAGATGAATATGTCAAAAATCTATTTGCTTCAACGTCTATGATCCCTCAGCAAATGGCCACTGGACTTAGCCTCTTGACCCCCCCTCTCCTCAGGGCCCAAGGCACCACCCTAGGTGTCAGTGCCAGGGTCTGGGGGCGCTGTGCATCATTGACACTGCCAAGGTACATGGCCTGGAAGTGGGAGCCTGATTGGGAGTCTGTGGGTGGATGGTGCCTGGGATCTCAGAGGGGTGGAGGGCCGAGGGGAGTTTGGATTGGGTCACCCTCATGTCTGCTGGGTTGAGGCAATAGGTGACCCAGTGGTAGTAAGGGGAAGGATGCCCTTTTTTGAGGGATTGGTGGCTCTCCCATGGACCCTCGAGGCCCAATAAACAAGGCCCACATTGATCATTACCATCACCAAAGCTCTCCCAGTGCATTGTCTGCTGGAAAGGCAGGTGGCCAGTGAATGAGCTGTCAAATCTGCTAATTGTATCACAATTATGCAAACCGCCTATTTATAGGGTTGCTACCTGCTCTGGGCGGGAACCCGAACAGAGTTTACTAGGCTGATACCGGAGTTGAGGGGGTTGAGCTATGAGGAGAGGCTGAATAAACTAGGCTTGTACTCGTTAGAGTTTAGAAGAATGAGGGGAGATCTCATTGAGACGTATAAGATGATGAATGGGATGGATAGGATAGAGGTGGAGAGACTCTTCCCGCTCAAAAAAGACAGAAGGACTAGGGGGCACAGCCTCAAGATAAAAGGGGGGCGGTTTAGAACGGAATTGAGGAGGAACTTCTTCACTCAAAGGGTGGTGAATCTCTGGAATTCTCTGCCCGTTGAAGTGGTGGAGGCTGCCTCACTAAATATTTTTAAGATGCGGGTTGATGGGTTTTTGATAAGAGAGGGGATTAAGGGTTATGGGGAGAGGGCGGGAAAGTGGAACTGAGCAGCGACAGATCAGCCATGATCTTATTGAATGGCGGGGCAGGCTCGAAGGGCTGGATGGCCTACTCCTGCTCCTATTTCTTATGTTCTTATGTTCTTATGAGTCAGCAGGGCAGGGCCAGAGCATGTGATGGAGCGCCAAACTCATTTGTCGCCTGATGCCCAATTTTCTGGGCCATCGTGATTCTCACCAGGAGCTAGCAGGCCTGGAGCCCCCTGCCCCCCCGCCCCCCCCCCCCCCCCGCCCCCACCCCCCCCGCCCCCGCCCCCACCCCCCCGCCCCCACCCCCGCCCCCCCCCCCCCCCCCCCCGCCGCCACCCACCCCACCCCCGCCCCCCCCCACCCCCGCCAAGGCCTCAGGAACCCACTGAGCTTCATAGTTCTCCCCCAGCCAGAGTCAGAAGGTTGGTGAGAAAAGAATTACTAGATTTCAAGATAAGGAGCAGAAAGGCAATTCCATTCAAATTCCACTCCATGGAAGTTAGGTCATGATTTACTTCAATCTGGGGACTCATGATGAGGTTTTGTTAAGGCTAAGAATGGAACGAAGCAAACGATCCAAAAATCAGAACTCATATTATATCTCCTCTACAACACAAGTTGCTGTCCTTTTTAAACAAACTAACAATGGCAAATTCCATGGTCGCACATTTCACCAGCTATTGCTGAGACAGTGGCATAAACTGAATGAATTGAAACTTGCTTTTATCTTCAATCGGATAAAAATGGGACAAATTCAACAGTGTGTGGGAAATGCATTCTTCGGAGAGCTGCATGGTGGCATCTGTTTGGCAATTTGGCAATGTGCCCAGTATTTCTGTACACAAAAAGCAGGACAAATCCAACCTGGCATGGTGGCGCAGTGGTTAGCTCTGCTGCCTCACAGAGCCAGGGACTTAGGTTCAATTCTGGCCTGGGTGACTGTGTGGAATTTGCACATTCTCGCTCAGTCCAAAAGACATGCTGATTAGGTGCATTGGCCATTGCTGAGTTCTCCTTCAGTGTACTCAATGTGGTGACTCGAGGATTTTTCACTGTAACTTCATTGCAGTGTTAATGTAAGCCTACTTGTAACACCAATAATAAACTTATAAACTTTAAAGAGCGACTGCCCTTGACATGAAGTCGGCATTTAGCCAAATGTGGCATCAAGGAGCCCTAAAAAAATTGGAGTCAGAATGGGAATCAGTGGAAAATTCTCCACAGGTTGGAGTCATACCTGGCATAAAGAAAGATGTTTGTGATTATTGGAGGTCAATCATCTTAGTTCCAAAACATCATGAGAGAAATTCCTCATGATAGTGTCCTAACCAGAATCATCTTCAACTGCTTCAGCAATGACCTTCCTTCCATCTTAAGATCAGAACTGGGAATGTTTGCTGATAATTGCACAATGTTCAACACCATTCATGACTCCTCATGAAACAATCCATGCCAAAATGTAGCAAGACCTGGACAATATCCAGGCGTGGGCCATCAAGTAACATTTGCACACACAATTGCCAGGCAATGACCATCTCCATCAAGATAGAATCTAACAATCACCTGTTTATATTCAATGGCATTACCATCATTCAATCCTCATCTATCAACATCCTGAGTGTCACCATTGGAGCAAAAACTGAACTTGACCAGCCATATAAACACTGACTACTAGAACAGATCAGAGTCCAGAAATTCTCTTGCAATTAACACACATCCGGACTCCCCAAAGCATGCCCAAAATCTACAAGGCACGAGCCAGGGTGTGCTGGGTTGCCTCAGTTGCCTTGATGACTGCAGCTCCAAAAACATTCAAGAAGCTCAACACCATCCAAAAGAAAGCAACCCACTTGTTTGTTACCACATCCAGAAACAGTCATTACCTCCACTACCGACATACAGAGGCAGGAGTGTGTGCCATCTACGAGATGTGCTGCGGGAACTCACTTAGGTTCCTTTCACAGCAGCTTCTAAAACCATGGCAACTACCATCAAGAAGGACAAGAGCAGCAGATACATGGGAATACCACCACCTAGAACTTCCCCTCCAAGCCGCACATCATCCTGATTTTAAAATATATTGCCATTCCTTCACTGTTGCTGCTTCAAAATCCTGCAATTCCCTCCCTAACAGCACTGTGGAGGGCATGCTGGCAGAAATTCCACATCCACTGCAAAACACCCCTGCCCACCACACCAACCTTGCCCCCATCCCACTGGCTAAGTCTTCCTGACCGGTCCCAGTGAGCTTGCCCCTATTCACTTCTGTCCTTGGGCCTCCACTGTTGCTGCTAATCTGGGTCTCCTGCACTCCAAGAATTGGCTGGTATTCTCAGTGGGTCTGCTGATCGGCTAACAGAGGTGGATGCTTTGCCCTTGAAGACATGAAAATCCTGATCAGCAGTTGACAATCTTATGGACATTTAATCATATCAAGGCTTCTAGGAATGGCTGTGGCTGGTATTCCACTGGCAGTTAAACTCAGCCCTATCTGTGGGGGTGGGAAGTTGATGATGTAATGCCATTTAGGTACTCTTGTTGGAGAAAGCCATTGTCTGGGCACTTGTGTGATAAAAACATAAGCTGCCCCTTACCAGTCCAAGCTAAATATTGTCCAGGATATGGACTGCTTCAGTACCTGAGGAATTGTGAGGCATCAGTGAACATCCTCATTCTGATGGAAGGAAAGTCATGAATGAAGCAGCTGAAGTTCAGAATAGGACACTTCCTTGTGGAACTCCTAGAGTGATGCCCTCTGGCTGAGAATGATTAACCTCCAGTGACCACAACCAGCTTTCTTTGTGCCAGTTATAGCTCCGGCCACGACAGTGGTTTTTCCTTTGATTCTTGTTGCCTTCAATTTTACCAGGCCAAACCTAGGCTGAATTTTGCTTTGCTATTAAGAGTAGTCCCTCTCGTGAAGAGACTTAAACACTGTACCTATGCAATAACCCTATAACTCACTTCATTTTGTCTTTGAAAAAAATGATTGCTGCTTTCAGAATAACTTCTAATCAAAGATTTTTTGGTTCATGAACACGGGTTACCACAGAACAAGTGTCCTGCAAGATGTTGCTCTGAACTAAAAAATACATATCCCCAGCTTTTGTCTTGGAAGGAGTTGGTCAGTCAAGATGGGACTAAAAACAGAAGATGCTGTAAATATTCAACAGGTCTGGCAGTACATGTGCACTATCAGCTACCCCTTTCTGTTAAGAAAAATAAAACCCCAGTTCTGTCATGAGGTGAGATCAATTTAACTAATGTTTAGTTTAGTTTATTTATTATAATCACAAGTAGGCTTACATCAACACTGCAGTGAAGTTACTGTGAAAATCCCCTAGTCACCACACTCCATCATCTGTTTGGGTACGCTGAGGGAGATTTCTTTTTCAGCATGGCCAATGCACCTAATCAGGACTGTGGGAGGGAAATGGAGCAACTGGAGGAAACCCATGCAGACATGAGGATAACACGCAGACTCCACACAAATGGTGGCCCAAGCAGGGAATCGAAACTGGATCCCTGGCACTGAAGCAGTAGTGCTAACCATTGTTAATGTGAACTGTAAGCAGAGTTGCTCCTTTTCAGAACAAAATTTGACAATATCTGACATGATAAATATTTATGTTGGAAGCCAAGTGGATACATACTTTCCTGTGTATTTTTTCACATATTTGTAGAACTCTGAGAAGTTAAAGGAAGGGTGAATGTGTTCCTACTAAAAATACTGGACAGAATTGTGCTGAAATAAAGCCACTCGCAATAGGAGGGCTGGCAACAGATTGACAATTTGTTTGTTTTATCAGCATGCTTTGCTGACATTTTTGAACTCCGGCACAGAATCGGCATCCTGCTTCTGCGTTTCTGTACCAATGGCAGAGTGCAGTCCTGATAATGACCTGCCCTCTGTCAAAGGAATCTAATCTGACCCCAGTGGAGGTTGGAATGGTTGCAGTCCACATTGTCGCTGAAGGCAGGTTATGGAAGAAGGTGGCAGGAAGGTAATAGAAGGTCATCTCCCCTGCTTATTTGCCCAATCCCCCACTTACACTCCTTGCTCCCACCACCCCTCAGCCCCCATTCCAGATTCCACTTCCTGTGAACCCACCTGCCTCACTCTCACCCCCTCCACCCTTTGCCTCCCCCACCGCATCCCACCTCCTGCTCACCCCACCACCCTTCCCCTGTCCCTGAGGAAGTGCAGGTTATAAAAGGAAATGTTATTTCCTGTTTCCCTGGGATGGGAGAGATCTCCTGGCCAGACCCAGGAGGAATGGCTGCATTCACTTAATAAGGAAAGGATGAGCATGTCAACGCCCACACATTGACTTTGCTAACATTCTTCTGCACATCATTCCTCAGGGCAACACAACTTGCAGTGCCACCTATTCGTTTCTCTCTAGGCACCTCCTCACATCCCCATCTGAGTAGCCGACACTCACAGTTATTGTACTGGCATCATGCACCAATCCCTCAATCATGATCCACCAATGTTATCTTCCCTTCCTCTCCATTCTTGCCATTTCTTATCCTCAGAGAGGCAGAGAACTGGGAGTCGAGCTATAATCATAGCCATTGACCGTGGTGGCGGAAGAGGCTCGATACATCAGCAGGGTGGAGAGATGGAGGTCCCCCAACAAACCTGGTGGCAGCTTTGGATTTCACACGGTCACTTGGCACAAATTATTCACATGCTGAATTAAAGACACCCCAAATGAAGCAGCATGTTATACAAAATGTAAGGATTGAACTCTTTTCCCATGAAAACACTGACCATGTTTTTTTTCATCTCTCAGGTGGTCTTCATGGTGGGGTTGAAGTAGCAAGAGGCTGAGGAATCCCGAGCAAGCACCCTTGAGGTGCACTGCCACCAGACACAAGTGCATTCTCCACCATCAGTGCAGATACACAGACCCCAGCAGATACTGCCGTAGAATTAGTTAGGTTAAAACACGGTGCGGCACAAATCACATGCAAACAGGAGCAGGTGCTGAACACAGGTACCACATTAGAGAACTCCACCATCTCCAAGCTCTGCTCATAAAAACACAGAAGTCATCCACAAGAAGAGAACTTGTGGAGCAATGACAAGAAAATGTGAATGCATCTGTCAGCATTTCCACAAGTCAACACATTCCTTTGGGGAGTGAGATTGGAGATGTCAGTGTCTACTATGAGAACCATGAGAAGAACAAAGAAAGTACGGCTCAGGAACAGGCCCTTTGGCCCTCCAAGCTTGTGCCGATCATGATGCCCTAACTAAACAAAAAAAATTCTGCCCTTACTCGGTCCATATCCCTCTATTTCTGTACCTATCTAGATGCCTCTTAAATGTTGCTAAAATGCCTGCTTCCACTACTTCTTCTGGCAGCCTGGCCCAGGCATCCACCACACTGCTTGACAAAATTCCCCCACACATCTCCCTTCTTTCCCCCATTTGCTCTGAACCTGTATTCTACCCTGGGAAAAAGTCTCTGACGACCCACCCTGTCTATGCCTCTTATCATTTTGTAGACCTTTATCAGGTCTCCCCTCAGCTTCCGTCTTTCCAGTGAAAACAATCCTAGTTTGTTCAACCTCTCCTCATTGCCAACACCCTCGAGACCAGGAGACACCCTGGTAAACCTTCTTTGTGCTCTGTCCAAAGCTTCCAGGTCCTTTTGGTAGTGTGGTGACCAGAACTGCACACAGTACTCCAAATGTGGCCTAAACAAAGTTTTACAGAGCTGCAACATGATTTCCCAGCTCTTGTACTCAATGCCCTGGCTGATGAAGGCAAGCATGCCATATGCTTTCTTAATCATCTTGGCCACCCATGTTGCCATTTTTAGGAAACTATGGACATTCACGCCCAGATCCCTCTGTATGTTAATGTTCCTAATGGCTCTGCCATTTACAGTATAATTAATACCGAAATTTAATCCTCTGAAACACATCACCTTGCATTTGTCTGGATTAAATTCCATCTGCCATTCCTGTACCCAAGTTTCCAATCCATCCATATTCTATCCTCTGACAATCCCTGGCACTATCAGCATCTCCACTAATCTTCATGTCATCCATAAACTGACTAATCAGACTCCGTACATTGTCCTTCAGATCATTTATATCTACAATGATAGAGAACCCATCACTGATCCCTGCAGAACACCACTAGATCTCCATTCTGAAAAACACCCAACGTTACTCTCGGTCTTCTATAATCAAGCCAATTCTATATCCATCTAGCCAGCCCTCCCTGAATCCCATGTGAGTTTAGTTTTTGTATCAGTCTGCCATTTGGGACCTTGTCAAACATTTTTCTAAAGTCCATATAAACTACGTCCACAGCCCTTCCCTTATTAATTATGTCTGTCACCTCTTCAAAAAACTCAATCAAGTTGACGAGGTATGACCTTCCCCGTACAAAACCATGCTCCCTGTCGTTAACTAGTCCATTTTCTTCCAAATGTGTTTCTATCCTGTCTTTCAGTATCTTCTCCAACAGCTTCACCACCACTGACGTCAGTCCTGGATTATCCTTGCTTCTTTCTTAAACAAGGGAAAACATTGGCTATTTTCCCGTCCTCTGGAACTTTGCCTATGGTCAAAGAGGACGTGAAGGTATCTGTTAAGGTTCAGTTATTTCTTCCCTTGCCTCCCACAGTAACCTGGGATAGATCCCAACTGGCCCTGGGAACATGCCTACCTTAATGCAATTTAGGATACTCAACATTTCCTCCTTCAATATATTGACATTCTCTGGACTGTTCACACACCTATTCCTGACCTTAACATCCATCATGTCCTTCTCCTTGGTGAATAACGATACTCAGGCAGTTGTGCTGATGGTCAGCTACATGGCAAGAGTGGGCAAATGCATGGCACATCTGATATAGCAGCGTACAGCGTGCATGCTGGCCTTCAGAAATGGTTAAACACTCAGTAAAGGATGGAGGACTTTATCTTTGTGGCCCAGCACTTAACTTAATTACAGAAAAGTTCTCTCCAACTCTTAGCCAGTTCGGAAGTAGAAGTGATCCATGAGAGGGAAGATGAAAAAAGGGTATAGAACAGTGGCACTTACACTTCTTATCCCTTGACTGTCTCCTCCCTTGGACGGAACCCCACTTGCTGTGTCCTGCCCTGATAACTGTGTCTGCCCTGTCCTGTGAGGCAGTATTTGGCAGGGCCTCATGACCGTCAAACCCAGAGAACATTTGTTACAGGCAATTAATCTCAATGCTGACCGATTGGATCATACACAGTGACCTACTCAGTGCTATGCTGCTGGCCTCTCCAGTGGGAATAGGCACCACCCACTTAACTTTTGCGTGATTCATGCTAGTGCAATCTGCAGTGCAGAATGTGGGAGATTCATTTTGAAACTTCTGCTGAAAAAAACAGTGGGATTTACTCCAGTTTTTACACAAATTCAACAATTAGAATTTTTTTTGGGAGAATCACCCCCATAGTCATTGCAGAGGAGGAAAGAATAGGGCTCATGTCATTAAGTTAATGTTTATGCTAAAATCCTGGCTTAATTCCACATTCATTTCCCTATTTAGACATCAAAATTACTTAACTGCCAGATTCAGGGGGCTTCCCACTGGCTCGTAAACATGTCTGGTTAAACCGGGAAAGTGGGTGGAATCATGCTGAGTGCCAAGCAACTGGCACTTCTCAGAAATTTAAACATACTTGATGACCCCCTCCACTGGACAGTTCAAATTCCACCTATTCTGTGTCTCACCAATCACTTCAAGCTTCTGACTGATATCATTCTTAACATAGCTTTGAACACAGCTACAGAGAATAAATGAATGCAGGCCAGAAAGTAATTATTCCAACTGTTAGTGTTAATTTGCTGAACCACAAGGGAATAAGTTTTAGTCAAGGTCTGGAAACAATTCTCAGATGATTATGGGCCACAGTCTGCCCATTGCTCCCGGGCTAGATGTCTCATCTTCACTCAGTGAAGAATAAGCTGCATGGGTGAAAGGACACTTGGCTTTGCGCAAATGGAGCCCTAAGCAGATTTCTATCTGGGAACTTCATTTCTGTACAAAGTTATGATTAATGGAAATTGGAATCATGTGATTGTTTTTTCATACTTATAAGTAAGATCAAAACACATTCTGCAGATCCAAATCTGCAGTGCTAACACGCACCATGGGGAATAGAGCTGCAATACATTTGGACACGATGTTGACATTGAAAAACAATGTCAGTGGCCAATTACTGTCTTGTGTAACAACAACTTTGAATCACACATCCTCTACATTTCAGCTTATATTTAATGTTTTATTAAAGACCCGCCTCAAAATTCAATACTTAAATCTTTGCACAATTTGTGAGATCAGTGGATTTTGACAAACACCAATTTCATTTTATGTGATGAAATACTTCAATGCCAGAGTTGATTTTCATTTCCACTTCATTATTGCTACCCACCTGTTCTTCAAACACTAAAAAAACTATAAAGCAGCATGTACAGATGTTGTTTAAAAACAAAACAAGTTTAATTCACAGGAACACAGGAAATAGGAACAAGAGTGGATGGCCCCTCAAGGCTTCTCTGCCATTGAAAAGGCTCATGGCTAATTTATGACTTAAACTTCATTTTTCCGCACTGTCCCCATACCCTTTGATGTCTTTACTATCTAGAAATCTATCAATCTCTGCCTTGAACATACTCAATGACTGACCTCCCACAGCCCTCTAGGGTAGAAAATTCCAAAGATTCAGCACCCCGATTGAAGGAATTCTTCCTCATCTCAGATTGAAATGGCCTACCCTTATTCTGAGACTGTAAGCGGGATTTTCTGATCCCACTGGAAAAAGTCCGTTGACTTTCATATCCAGAAGATCCTGGCAGCGAATAAGGCTGGAAAATCCCAGCCTGTGTCCTCTTGTTCTAGACCCACCCCACCATCTGACCCTACTCCAGCCTGGGGAATATCCTTCCTGGATATACCTTGTGAAGTCTTGTACGCTTCAAGCAGATCACCTCTTGTTCTTCAAGGCAACTATGTGTGATAATTTTTCCAAAATTAATTCAACAAAGTAACTTTAAAGATCCTGTTCTCTCTACTCCATGACACCATGTCGGTAAGCTGTTCTAAGCCCATTTTGCAGACGCTTATAAATGTAAATCCATGAGTATTCTAAAATAAAGATTAGTCAGCATTGATATGAAATATGCTTTTGCTTCTTCTGTACATGAAGAGGCAGAGGAATTCAGAGAGAAAGAGAGAGAGCCTTCCAAAACACAAGCCTTAATTGACTGAAAGGACTGTGGAATAAGTGGAGAGAGGAAGTGTCCAAAAGACCAATATAATAATCTCTGTGGAGGCAGGAGAACAAAAGTTAGAGGGAGGTTTTATGTCTCAAGGCTACAGAAGTGAAGAGAGGAGAGGCCAGTCAGAAATTTCAACACAAGGAAGAGAATTTTATATTTGAAGAGTCAGGGCAAGAAGAGCCAACATAGGTCGATAGGTCTGCAGGGAAAGTAGGTGAGCAGGAGTTGGTGCAGAATAGGATATGGGCAGCATTAGGAAGTAATGTTGAAAAGAAAAAGCACAGCTTTATGTGTCTAGATAAATCAAAATTTTGAACTTCCGGGTTTCATTGATTTCATCCTTCGATTCTGTGCCAAGTAATCGAGTAGGATGCTGCAGGGAGGTTGATGGTGATTGCTAGTATTTGCTGTCATTCCCACTTTGAAAGTGACTGCAACTTCAAGATGATGGATATATTCAGATTAGCATAGAAGTGCTGAAGTTGTGAGGTGGCACTCTTCCATTTGGGACTAAGTCCCACAGCAAGGACAGAGAGTACTTCCCTCTGAGAGGCCAAAGGGAAATCCCACGGTGTTCTCTGTCCCCGGCCTCGTGACGTATTCCACGATGGGGCAGGCTGGATAGCACATGCTGCACTGTCATATCTTTGCGTCATGTTTAAAAGGTACCCGGACATCCATTCAATACTAACACTGGGATATCTGGAAGGGGACGTGAAGGGCCAATGCCTAAGTCTTGTGACACCTCCCTGTGTGTGTCTCCTGGACCATGTGGAGCTCCAAAGAAATATACCTTACCTGGCTGGCGGTAGGAGGCGGTCAAGCAAGAAGACCACCTCTGCATGAATACAGGTGATGTATGACAGAAGTGCCTGAAGAGTACACAGAGGCTAGAGAGGATGATCAATCTCATTCGCTCCACCAGGTTAAGTCTCATCAGATGATCGCATAAAGCACGAAGACACCAATATGTCCGGGTACATAGGCCTCAGTGGCAATAGCATAGTCATACCCCACAACCCCACTGAAATGCATCCATTTTGTGGTGGAGTGACCACTGTGCCTCCTTTACCCTTCAATAGACATAAAAGATTGCATGGACAAGGACAAGGTTCTATAAGGTCTCACATAACAGATTATAATATAAAGTACATGGAATTACTCGTAATGTCTTGAGATGGATAAAAAGCTAGTAGGTAGGAAGCAAAGTGTTGGCATAAATGGGCCTTTTTCTAATTGGCAGGCAGTGACTAGTGGGCTACTGCAGGGATCTGTACCAGGATCCAAACTATTCATATTATATATTAATGATTTGGACAGGGGAACGAAATGTATTATGTCCAAATTTGCAGATGATTCAAAGTTGTGTGGGAGGGTGAGCAGTGAAGTGGATGCAGAGATGTTTCAGGGTGATTTGGACAGACTAAGTGTGTGAGCTCATGCATGGCTGATGCAGTGTAAAATGGATAAACATAGATTCATAGAGGTTTACAGCATGGAAGCAGGCCCTTTGGTCCAACTTATCCATGCTACCCTTTTTTTCAAACCACTAAAGCTAGTCCCAATTGCCCACATTTGGCCCATATCCCTCTATGCCCATCCAACTGTCTAAATGCTTATTAAAAGACAAAATTGTATCCTCCTCTACTGCTACCTCTGACAGCTTGTTCCAGACTCTCACCACCCTGTGTGAAAAAATTCCCCTCTGGACCCTTTTGTACCTCTCACCTTAAACCTAAGCCCTCTAGTTTTAGGCTTCCCCACCATTGGGAAAAGTTATTGACTATCTAACTGATCTATGCCCCTCATTATTTTGTAGACATCTGCAAGATCACCCCTAAGTGTCCTATGCATTAGGGAAGAAAGCCCCAGTCTATCCAGCCTCTCCTTATAACTCAAACCATCAAGTCCTGGTAGCATCCTAGTAAATCTTTTCTGCATGCTTTCTAGTTTACTCACATCCTTTGTATAATAGGGAGATCAGAACTGTACACAGTATTCCAAGTGTTCCTTACCAATGTCTTGTACAACTTTAACAAGATGTCCCACCTCCTGTATTAAATGTTCTGACCAATGAAACCAAGCATGTTGAATGAATTCTTGACCATTCTGTCCACCTGTGACTTCACTTTCAAGGATCTATGAACCTGTACCCCTATATCTCTTTGTTCTATAACTCTCCCCAACACCAGTTATCCATTAACTGAATAAATCCTGCCTTGGTTCGATCTATCAAGATGCATCACCTCGCCTTTATCAAAATTAAACTCCATCTGCCATTTAATTGGCCCACTGGCCCAACTGACCAAGATCCCATTGCAATCCTAGATAACTTTCTTCGCTGTTCACTATGCGACCAATCTTAGTTAGATCTGCAAACTTATTAACCATGCCCCCTAAATTCTCATCCAAATCTTTAATGTAATTCACAGATAAACAGTGGACCCAGCACTGATCCGTGAGCACACAGTTGGTCATAGGCTTCCAGTTTGAAAAACAACCTTCTACAACCACCCTCTGTCTTCTGTCATCAAGCCTTGGTTCTCCAGAGGACGAGTGCCAATGTCATCAAAAGGCAATACAGCAAACAAGGTAGCAGGCTGCCTCCATCCCTGTTGTTGATTTCAGGGCAGAACCTAGAAGTAGTGTGCCAAGTAAATGCAACAATATTTGATCATAACTGTTTGCACTGTTGACAAAAAATTGTCACACGTCAAACACCTGTAAATATATTCACTTTTCCTGCATTTTGTCTACCTTTCTTTTCAGCATTTTTCCAAATGTTTTGCGAGCTTCACAAACAGTTCTCCTGCACACAGCTCACACCACACATGAATATGCAAGGAGAAGGTTCTATATTAAGGCCTTTTCAGAGCCTCGTGCAAGCAACGCTCCCACACACACTGAGCCTTCATCCATCAAATTCTTCTCCTTCATCCCTAATACATTCAATACTGGACAGAATTCACCCATTTTGAGGCACGACAAATCTTCCATTAATCCTCCTGCCCACCCTTCCAGGACACCTAACTTGGAAAGTCCAGCTGCAGATGTACCCCCAACCCACAGTGTTCCAAGGTCCACAGTAGCGAGGGCACCCATCCTGAACTCTGGAAGTGGTGCAACTTTGAATTAGTAGCGATTCACCAGCAAAGGGAAGGCAATAGCTATTAGTCAGCAGAAAGCTTCATTGCCCATGTTGATTCTTTGCCATGAAACTGGAGGTCTGGAGTCAACATTGGGCACTCTATTCTGACCACTATTCCACCACCTTAGATGGATCTTTCCTGCCAATGGGACAGGACATTTCCAGTGTTGTAAAGCAAAAGTTGGGTAAATGCAATCTAACTAACCTTGGTCAGTTGCAGTAACCCTTTTTAACTCAAATGCATTATGCAATGAGATAGACGAAGGGGATAAGTGCCAAATGAAAGTCTAACACAGCTTTATATAACATTTTATCAAGGAAAAACAATATTTATCAGACTCTATTATTGTACTTTAATTAAACACGATCAATTTCTTCAGTAAACAGTCTTAAATCTACACTAGCTATCTACTTCTGACATGTGCTTCTGAGGATTCACTGCACCCTATCCACAAGTCCCTATCACTGTGTTTGAACTGTTTGTCTGAAAAGACTGGTAATACCCATTCAATAAGGCTGGGACAAGCCATTCCTCAATCTTTGACTGTTGCCTGATGTTTCAGCACCTACAGCCACTGATTTGGGCATCCCCTCTCGTCTAAGGCTGGTTCCGCTCTTCAAGTCATCTCATTAAGAGTGGTCTTCTGGGTCTGGTCATTCTGACAACACTCACCGCAAGGTACAAGGAGCTGGAGGTGCTGTGCTGCTCAGCTGCCAAATGAAGGTGCTTTCTGGAGACACTTTTGAAGTAGGTGCAAAAACAGAGAGAGCATGGGCTTTAGGTTGCCCCTTGATCCCTCCTTTTTATACCCATCTCAAAGATTCTGTTGCCAGTGTCCAATATTAGAAATGGGCAAGTGCAGGAAGATCCAATGAGGCAATTACTCTCCATTTTTTGCAGGTTGCCGAACATGGTTTTAAACCTTTACCTATCAGGTGCTCTCCTTTCATGCTGTATCTCTGGCCTCCTATTGAGCTGGGTGCCACCAAGTCTGTACAGAATTCTTCTAACAAAGCAGGATCACTGTAGGTGTAAACAATGGTTCATTCTGAAACAATATGGCTGTTCCAGGCTTGTCGAGTTTCAATGGGAAGTTGATTGTCAAAGCCTGGCTGCATAAAAACCATCTCTACCAGCTCTGCAGTTTGCAAATTCCAGAGTCCAGCTTGGTTTAAACTTGGCTTCCACATTGAGTTTCTATTCATGCTCATGAAAAGAACTCAGTACTCCCAGTAACAATCCTGGAGATCATGGGTCACCTGACCACACCAGGGATGGCAATGGTGCAGTCTGTGACTTTGGCTGAAAGGTATGATTCTTTGAGTAAAATTATGTCAAGTTGACACTAGACTAGTCTGAGATTCATCTCCCAATTTTTTAGATAGGTCCCTCGAGGTTAGCGAAAATGAAATTGCCAGCTGGGCATGCTCTGACAAAGGGTCATCCTGACTTGTTACATTGGCTCTATTCTCTCTCCATAAATGTCGTCAGACATGTTGAATTTTTCCAGCAGTTTCTGTTTCTGTTTCAGATTCCAGCATCCACAGTATTTTACCCATGCCTCATTCATGTTTGAGTTAGAAGAATGGCATAAATGTATCATTTTGTTTCACATGCTGCCTTAACACAAAACTTATAGAAAAAATCCAACTTTCATTTCCACCACAACAAACTCACATCCTAATGAAAAGTTGAAGATTTCTCCTATTGTTTCTCTATCTTCACCCCATTCACATCAAAACAGCAACACTTCCACTTCAGTGGTTACGTGATGGGCAGCTCCAACACTTGACAGCTGACTTGATTTCTTGCTTTATTTCTTGATTGACCAGCTATTTTTCATTAAGAGCCTCTTCTGCTCAATTTGTAAGTGTGCTGCCAATTCTCAGGCTTTGTCAAGGTGGTGTGCGAGTGAACTATTTGCTTGTGTGAAATAGGTAGGAAGTTGGATTCTATACCTGCTGTGGGACTCAGATAACTGAATTTCCAGATACAAATGGCGCATTTAATAATCTGGGTGAGGCGGACTCTTTAAGGAAACCACTGGAGTCTTCTCAAAAAAGCACACATCGACACACACACACACACACACACCAACACGCAATAGATCAAGGACCCTGTGTTATGCTTAAGCCTTCCCTGGCATGTTGGCTATCTCCATATTGAGGTCAACTGATATCCCACACTCACCTTCCAGAATCACAGGTAACAGGCGGGAACTGTTTGGCACTTGTGTTTCATGTAACATGCCACTTTCCTCATGTTTTTCTACTCTCTCGATCCTTATTTACTTCCATACAAATCTAAATCCATTTATAGTCAACTTAAGTGCATTATCAAAGGCCAGTATGCAATATGCTTGGGTGGAACTTGAAACATTTTAGGTTAAGCAATACTGATATTTCCAATTGCAGCCAACATATTGCAGGGAAAATTTACTGCTTGCCAGAATCAAATCACCAACATGTAAATTCAGATCTGATGGAAGGAACTGTTTATCTTCAGGACATCAGAGCATTGTATCTCAGAAGGTTAGCTGCTGTTTTCAGATACGAAAAGCCAGAGCTTTGAAGTTTGCAGTTGGTCGAAATAAAAAAAACACGTCAGCCTTTACAGAAAAGGCTGACAGCTGAATGACAAATGAGCAAATTAAACTACAATGCATCCCCCAAACGATTTGTTTTATGAAAGTCTTGGGAAACAGGCTCCCATGAAGGACTGAAGTATCCATAAACATTGTTCACAATATATTGAATGTTTTAGCTGCTAAATATACATTTCTTCTTTGGGGGGAGGACAGTTTTGCTAGTTTTTATCATCAAAGGATAGTTTAAGGGCTCGATATAAATAAATAAATCAGATTAACAGCTGCGGGGACTCCGATTAGATCTTGGCTGTTTTCCAGACTATTTAAGCTTCATAACCACACTTAAAAATACTAAAAACATGACACTATGTAAACACTTTGCCCATTTTCACATGGGCCACACAAAGTACAATCCAACACTTTTCCCACTGGGAATTGCAATATTCACAGAGTGGTAACTTTAATTTTATGAAGGTGAAAAATTAACATGGTGTCAACTATTCTGTATTTCGTGCTGGGTCTCACCTGGTGAAGAAGCAGCGCTCTTTAAGCTTATGCAACCAAATGCAACCTGCTGGACTTTAACCTGGTATTGTGAAACTTCTTACTGTGCCCACCCCAGTCCAACACCAGCATCTCCACATCATAGTGCTGGGAAGATACCAGGTGTAAGACGTATCGAGTTTCTTTTGGATTGCAGCAGGTTAGCAATAATAAGGTAAAATCATTGACTACAATTACACTACAGCAATAGTCCAAATTAAGCTCATTTATGTGGGAGGTTAGGGTTAGGGTGAAGCAACTTGTGTGCCAAGCAACTTGACACACTAAGGGCTGGGTGATAACCTCCACAGGATCCATGGGAAATCACTGATTGATCTGCCTGTGTACAAATTTCCCTGGTAACAAGCAGTGGCCTGGCCAGCTGGAACCTATTACCTGAGCCTTTTATAAAATAGACCCAGGACTCAGCCTGCTGGACTGTAGTCCCAGGCAAGGATTAATGCATGTAGATCACAATAGTAGGATTACTTTGCATTCTGTTATAAACTATGTTCCTTTCCAGCCAGGGTTCCTGAGTCATTACAAGCACATCTTCTACCATTATGTTTATTGCACTTCATCTTCAACTGGCACCAGTCAGGATAGCAGGGATTAGCAAATCTGTTCTTAATATTGTTAGAAAGAAATTACTTTTCCGCTGGACTAAATTATTTGATTCAATTCCTCATTTCTTCTCAAAGACTTAAAGGCAACTTTACATTTCCCTTGACAATCCAGAGCTTATTGAATCCCTATGGTGCAGAAGGAGGCCATTCTGCTCATCAATCCCACCCAGGCCCTATCCCTGTAACCCCATTAATTTATAGAATTTAGCAGCTGCACTATGACATTTTGTTTAATTGCCTCACCTTTCAAGTTTCTTACAAAATATGTTTTTTTCTCTAACACAATGATACATAAAATATTTTTTCTGCGTAACAATAGTTCTGATATCTCTAAATAAGGAGGTGAGGGGGTGGGGAGACTGTAGAGAGAACATGCAGCCTGACTCTTCCATACCTATGTTGAAGGCTCAAAGAACTTCAGTTAAGAAGCCAAGCTAAAAGCGTGATGCACCAGTGGCAGTTGAACATGACTCCAGGTATTTGATCTGTACTGGATTCTGCAATACCTATAATTAACAAACAGGACATTTGCATATGTCATCTTAATACTTTCCTAGAGCATTTGGAATAGCCATGTTGCATCAAACACTGCTTAAAAAGATTGCAAAATCCAAATGGACTTCAGCTGAAATTTATTCCAGACACTTTGTCCAAATGTGAGCAACCAGATGTGACTAGGAAACTAGGCTGGGGGTTCGGCTAGAGAATTCCCTGCATCATTACATAGTCCTGTCAATGCAAGGGCAACAATGCACTGAGATTACATTATTGCAGTGAGGAGATGGAGGCAGTGCTATATGTCCAAATGCATCCCCAATGTTAGATGTACCATTGCTGTCACCAATCATTGACCACATTTAGACTGCCAAGTCTTCAATGTGAGTTTTAATACGTAGTGAGATCAAAAATACAAATATCAGTGCTCTACATTCCTAAGTGTCTTACATCACCTACACTGTATGACTACAATTTCTTAACCTTCCTAACCCCACCACTATGTCTAGGTGTCTAGCCAGGATTCCCATAAGGTTAAGGTGGCCTGCTATCTGGCATGCCCTGCTGCCTGAGATGACTCTAGTGGGTGCCTTCTGGAGGTGCAGGACTTGGAGAGCCCTGGCCTACTTGCAGGTGATGTGGTGCCACCTTGTCCTGTCTTCTGGGCTGGTGGCACCTCAGTCTCTGGAAGGGATCAGGTCAGCTGGATGAGACACTCCCATGGTCTCCAGCCCATCTGGGGTAAATAAGCTCCTTTTTTCCACAGCATCCAACATCCATGTCAAGGCACCTTCCATAAAGTTTGCAACTGGCTTTCTTGCTGCCATCTCTTGGCTGCACTATGAACAAGTACTGTGGAGCTCTATAAATGAAGCACTCCCTTGTTTGAATTGCTCAGATGACCCGGGGGTGGCTGATTTAGACGCCTTGCACTGGGCAAGCAGAGGAGGTTTGGTGGGGGGTGGGGTGGTGTTATTCCCATTATTGTGGATTATAATAAGGGTTAAACTGAAACCAAAATTCTACATTAAGGTTAATTGGTAGTAATTTACTTTTTGTTTGATTTACTCTGCCAGTTTGTGTGCTTACAAATCATGCTTGAACTTTTGACCCAGCTGAAGGCCCTTGGAAGCAAGATTGCTATGGAGAAAATTGCTGAGGCTGGAGCATTTCTCTGAAAGGAAAATTGGTGGACTTTATTTTCTTTTTAGGAAAAAGTACGTGCAAGAAAAGCTGACCTGGAGGCTGGTGACATCCAACCTCTTTTGTTTAACTAGAGAACTCAGTTCTGTTTTGTAACAGAAAAATGGGTTAAGGTTTCACAGCCCCTTTACAGTGTGTCTCCCCCCGGTGGATGCAGTGAGCCACTTAAACCTCCACTCAGTTTTGCGGGATCATAATATCCAGATGGGTAGGAAGTGCTGTCAAATCCTGGCCATGATAAGAGTGGAAAGTAACAATGTTGATTCATGTTTTTAGGAAGGTGTGAAATAGTCAAGAGAGGAGGATGAGTGATTGGTGAAGGAGGCAAAACATTGAGAAGGTCTACAGGAAAAGGGTTTATGCTCATAAACCACTTACATCAGTAGGGAAATAGGAGAAAAAAAATCTCATAGCAGTAAGTTGATAAGAAATAACAAAATAATTGTTCTAGAAAACCTGCTTATTAATTGTATGGCAGTAGAGAGAAAATGGAGTAAAAATAAAGGAATTTCTAAAACCATGCAAGATTCCATCCTCAGGATTCCTTCTCCCACAAAAGGCAGATGGGGGGAGGGGGTTGAATGTATTGCAGGCTCTAGTTGTGAGAAATAAAATAGATCAGGGCGGTGAACTAAATGTGGGTGAGCAGTGCAGGGTGGTGTGTATAATACCAGGTCCAGTAGAAAGCAAAAAAATATTTATACTAAAAACAAGGCACCTAATAGGAACAGGGCAGATTTTTTTAAATGTTGGAGTAATCGAGCAGAGGCAACCGTAGCTCATGTAACTTGGGTGAATTTAATTGCTAGTGTTTGCTTCGTATTCTCCGAGCAGATGCATTGGCAGTCCAATACCAAACTAGTTGTGGAAAGAATTGGCCATTATCCACATATCTGAACCTCTAGCCAAAATTCAAGCAATGTGGTTTTAAGTTTCATTTTATCTTATCCCATCACAGGAGACCAACAAGACTTAGTACAGAAATTCAAGCTGATCTGTACTCTGGAACATTTGAAGCTGTACTTTATTGTACTGGCTCTGGAACATGATTGCACTCAGAAATAACCAGAAATGTTTGTGTTATTTAGGATTTTAGTTAGACAAAATTCAGTATATGCTGTAATTAATTTGGAATTCTGTTTGTTTTGTCATAAACTGTGAAAGAAGAAAAATAGCATAATAAATCAAGTCACCCAACTCAGGAAAGCTTTGGTCATCATTATCAAGAGAGTCATACAAAACATATGCAACGCCATAGACATAGATGGTCAAGATATCTATTAGGGCCCATGTTCCTCTCTGGTTGAACATAGCAGCTACTTTCCTGTCTTGCTTTCTGTTCTTTTGAGTTTGTCTATTTACAGATTTTTTTCCCCCACATTGTTATAACTGTTGAACCAGAAACATTATCAGTAAGGAAATTTTGTAATCACTTCTAACGCATTTGTGGAATCCGTAGCTGTTCTTAAATGTTTGAAAGGAATGTAAAAAGTTTGCATCACTTGTAATGGGGTCAATTAAAATTTTTGAATAATAAAGATTACTCATCCTTGTGACCTGGCAAACCTTGACATGGAAGCAGTACTAACAGGAAGCAAATTAAAACAGACTGTGTGGCAGACAGAGGAGGAAAAGGGAAGAGTTGGGAATGCAAGCCAAATCAGAGGGCTGAATACCTGAGAGCTGGAAAAGCATGTTTGGGACTGCAGCCACTGTTTCTTTCACTTCTGAATGATTGAATGCCCAGAATCAGCTGTGGGGAACCAAGTTAAAAGGTAATTCTGATAGATGGGAACTGTAAGTTGAGAAAGTTCTGGGAACAGGTACCTTATTATGTGGAAGAGTGATGGGCAGAAATCTGCTTATACAGAAAACAGTGTCTATGGAGAATTGGCTAAGCACTTGGAAAGGCTGGAATTTCAGTGAGATATCTTTGCTGTATCTGCTATTTCACGTGTAATTTATAGTTTGTACCAACCATAGGGACCCAATTCTCTAACTGTCTGTGTGTGGAGTTTACACATTCTCCCCCATGTCTGCACAGGTTTCCTCTGAGTGCTCCGGTTTTCTCTCACAGTCCAAAGACATGAAACCACTGACCCTGCTAAATTTGCCCTCAGTGTACCCGAACAGGTGCCGGATTGTGGCGACTAGAGGATTTTCACAGTAACTTCATTGCAGTGTTAATGTAAGCCTACTTGTGACATAATAAATGAACTTAAACTTTAAAGATTAATGCTAACTAAAAAGAGAAGTGAAATTTTTTTTGGTAATTTCTTTATCTGAGGACCATTTGGTGAGTTTGGTTCGTTTGATTTTACAGATCCCCATGGGGATTATAACAAAATGACTTTGATGCATCTTTACCGACATTACTGTTAAAAAAAAACTTCTAAAGGAGATTGTTTATTTCTGAAGATTAAATTTTGGCAAGGGTATCACTTTCAACCATTTCACAGCAACAAGGATAATTTCTGTGAAAGAAATCTTAGTTAGAGTTAAGAACAATCCATCACTGTTAGCATGATCATATACCTTTTGAGTTAACTTGAGAACTGTGCCTGACATGACGAATGAGGTAGGGAGAATTGGCAAAGTTTACCATGGAGACCTTGTGCTCCTCCTGGCGTTACATGGATCCTGTAAGTTTTTTTTTGTGCTGTGGTGATTTTTACCAGCCTTCTGAAGGCAGGCTGGGAGGAGGACATTAAAAATGGCAATGGAAGATCCCAGGAAGGAAGCTTGATGTCTGTGCATCACAATGGAATATTCCATGCAGTGGGAAAGCAGTAGCTTGGCTGCTCCCAGCCAGAGGTGGATGGCTCCCTAATAACTCCAATTGACTGGCCAATTAATGATGCTGAGATGACAGCATGGACCCCACTGCATGGAAAGACTGCCAAATAAACAATGGCAGTCTCCCAGCAGGTTTGCACAGGAACAGGGCTCCATGACACATGGAAGGACTCCTCAGTGTCAATGGCTATTCCCACTGGAATATTCACCCCACTGGTCACTTAGACCTGTCTGCCTGGCACATGAAAACAATTCCTACCCTTTGGGCAGTATGGTAGCACAGTGGTTAGCACTGCTGCCTCATAGCGCCAGGCACCTGAGTTCAGTTCCGACCTTGGGTGATTGTCTGTGTGAAGTTTGCACGTTCTCCTTTTGTCTGCGTGTGTTTCCTCCCACAGTCCAAAGATGTGAAGGTTAGGTTGATTGAGCATGTTGAATTGTCCCTTCGTGTCAGTGGGATTAATAGGGTAAATATATGGGGTTACAGGGATAGAGCCAGGGGAGGATTATTGGTGCAGATTTGATGGGCCAGATGGCTTCTTTCTACACTGTCGGGATTCTATTATCGTTTAAGGGTGCATCATTTTCCCAGCAACCTCTGCAGTGACCACTTCTATTGGTGGCGCAACTGAGGCAACTGGTGCTGTCAGCCCTCTGATTGGATGCCTGTCCTGATGATGGCCTCATAATTCGCTATCATGGTAAACCACCTCCCCCCGCTCCTCTACTTCCCTATTCCACTGTCCATCCACGTGTGTTTGGGACTTGCCTTTGATCTCAACCGTGGGGCTAAATGTCTATTTGCAAAATCCAGCCGTGTCTATCAGTCAGTGAAACTGCAGTTAAAATGATCTGTTCATCATGGTTAGGTCATCAGGATCAGGCTTTTGCATTTACATTCAGCCTCCAAGCCTTGGAAACAGGTGGTCTTCCTGCACCCAAGAGAGAATGAGAGAGAGAGAGAGAGACAAAAGTATATTAGGAAAACAGCATAACCCTAAAGCCATCTTAATCCTTAGAATGATTTGTCTGCTGAAGACTCCATGTGGTAAACACATGGAGTCTTTTACCTCCTAGTTGGAACACACTTGACATCGACAGCTGTGTATGAGTGATAAAATAGTTGAATTTAACAACTTAGCGGTGCAGCAGATTTGGTTACTGACCTCGGAGCACAACGAAATACACCATTAATGTGATCATCCTCTTCGAGGATCTAGGCACATTTTTTACTGGTGTGATAATGCACAGAAAAGACAGAGAAAGTAGGAGGTAAATTAATCTGTTTCTATGTACTCCTTTGGAACCAATCCCAATCATTTGGAAAATCTGTAAAAGCAAGAGTCAGTGAATAGCAATGTTGACTGAAGCACCATGGTCAGAACTGATGAAGCCTATTTATTACCGCTTTTGTTTTGCAAGACTGGCAGAAAGAACATGGCACTTTTTTTATTTTTCGGTGTTTCTGAATAACGCAATGACAATTCTATTGAGGTCCCACATCTCCAATGTTCCATCATTTGTGTAGTTAGTTCACAAACTTGAAGTGATGGCTCAGCTATTTCAGCTTTTACATATGCCCATATTAAGGTAATTTTCGTTCAGCGTTTGATACAACGCAACACAAAAGTAGTCCCAGATATAATCTCTAATGTTTCACCATTTCCTTAAACTAATGTAATATATTTATAGTTAACTGTATGTTGTAGCCAAATAGACGCTGCTCTCCACAGGAAATCAAAAAGATATTCACTTCTAAATCTTATTCCTGGGAGGTTCTAAGTAGGTGATTCTCAAAACGTTTTTGTTCGAAGCTCAGCTTTACAAACAGATTAGTAATCACAGATTCCCATCTAAATTATAATACTATCGTGCCAAATTGCTGCGTGGATTGCTTTGAAGAAAATTGGTATTTCACTTACCGATAGTGAAATGGATATTCCAGCCCAATTATTGGCTGCAGATGGAAAGGGAGAGCACTGAGATTTGGGGGCATGCAGTGGAAATATAGAAAGAAAGCAAGAGCCTGGAGAGAGCAGTAAGAGTGCAGGAGAAGAGCACAGTGTGAGCAAAACATCGAGAGAGTAGGAACAGAGAGGGTACAAACAGGGCCAGTAAGATTGAGAGGTGAACAAATGGGCACAAACCTGATTTTTTTTTTGCTTCTCACGCAATGCCATCACCTCACCTTATGAACAACACGCAGGACAGGTTCGTAGAAATGCATCCTGGATTTCTGGCATATCCGGGTTCTGGTCTATTTTACACTCCTCCTACTGCACTCCTGCCAGAGTTATGGTGAGAGTGCACCTTAGGGACAAGGCAACTTCAACCCCACAGCCTCACTAAGATTTGAACACAGAAGAAAATGATGCTTTGTAATAATGCAGACTGGGCCAGTATCTTTCCCCATCTGAAACAGTTGCATTTTGTGCAAGAATAAATATCTAACCTTATTTGGAGATCTTTTTAAAAAGTGAAAAAAGTTTCCTGACCTGAAGAGAATTTCTGTGGGGTTCTCCCAATTTCCCACCATAAGCCATGTAGCTGTTTGGACTAAAACCAGGAGGAGGGGAAGAAAATGCTGTTTATATTGTTTCTTGAGGGATTCCGTTGATGTCTCGGCTGTTAAAATTCCAGACATTTCTATTCTACAGAAGAAAAGTAGCGGCAGAAAGCAATTCTGGGCCCATATGGCAGGAGTAAATAAATTGAATCATGATGAATTGTTTGTAATTACTTACTATTGCCGCATTAAATGATCACATTGAATTCTACACATTAAGAGAGGGAGCTCCAGAGACTAAATGGTGACCCTGAGAATAATTTTAGCATAGTTAGAAACAAGATAACAAATTAGTCTGTTTCTTCATACAAATCCCAACATATTAAAAATTCAAATTTGTCAAAAGTTATGCTGGATAAAATTTACAGTTGGTCTAAAATGTTCTAACTAAACAAATGTGAATATTTTCAAACCACGCATCTAAAAAGTAACTAAAAAATAAACAAGACTTTAAACCATTAAAGAAGGACTCAACCATAATTAGTTGCTGTCTGTGACAAATTGATGATATTGGATCACACAGCCATTGGGAAAAGCATTACTGATTTAAAATTCTGGGATTTATTCCCAAAGAACACATCAATCTCTTTAACTGGTACTTTAAGCATGGCATCATTAAGGCTAGTTAGGTAATTATGGAAAAAAACTAACAGCTGCTCCTAAACAGCCTGTAAATTTGAGCTATGTTTTGAAGGGAGAATTAGGCTGATGTAAAATAAAATCATCAAAAAAACTAACTCTTTTGAATAAATATTCGGGAGAATATTGCCATTTGCTTTGCGGTCAGAGGGCAAGGTTTTCCAGCCATGCTCGTCCCAAGGTCGGAAAATCAATGGACCTTTACATGATGTGAGTCCAGCCCACTTTGATTCCCATGGCGGGCCGGATGGGTAAATACCCCCCAGAGGATTAAGTCCAACTAGCAAGATGAGCTGTATGTGAGCCTGGATATAATATAACTTCAGTAGAAACCGATTGACCCTGGTCGCTTCAGGTGTTTTTGAACAGTGAAGAAAGAAAACTCATTGGTAGGTATAACATTTAAGTTAACTGAATGATGCACCATTGTGTAATAAGAATGCATTCCTTTAGTATGATCCTGGCATTGAGCAAGAGATGGAGATGGCACAGAGGTAAATCAATTTAAACAAAATTCAAAATGAAGTGCTGGAAAACGTTGGCTGGTCTGGCAGCATCTGTGGAAAGAGAAACAGAACTCCAGTGTTCTGAAGCATTGCCATCCAAGACTCAATAACATTGGCTGGATTTTCTGCTCCCGATCACATCAGTCATATGCCTGAATCATACTCTCATGAGAAAATTCACCCACGTTGACATGACAAATGTGAATTATGACCAGCCTCCCGGTGCACCTGGTAAGCAGACCTCCCTGGGGAGCTCAAGTGAGGGCAGTGCTCGAGAGGGTCATGTCCAGGCAGTATCAGGCACTGTCAGGGGTCAGTGTCCAGGGACATTGCCCTGTGGTGTGGGTAAAGGGAGTGGGTGGAGGTGGGGAGTTGTTCCAAGGTGAACTCCGTTGCTCTCTCTGGGGTGTGGCAACCTTTGAAAATGGTACCCTGATCCTCCATTGAAAAGTTGCTGGTGGGCCAGGTGAAGCAGAGGGCAACCCACCAGCGAAGTGTCATGGGACCTGTGCCTTGAAGTTATTTTTCAAATTCCTGCATGATCTGGCAGAGAAAATCATCATTACTGTCATTGGCTTAAACACCACCTCTCTCACCCGACATTGGCCTTTCCAGATATACGAGAATTTCTTGCCTTTTGATTTTGTTTCTTGCTCCACAGATATTGCCAGACCTGCTAACATTTTTCAGCACCTCCTGTTTTTTTATATTTCAGATCGCCAGCATCTGCAGTATTTTGCTTTTATTTTAAAGTTTAAAATAAATTAGTCCTGTTTGGAAATAACATAAATGGGCAAGAGATTTATTGAAGCTTTGAAATGTTGGTCAGAAACAGATTATTAGCTAAAGCTAACAAATGTGCTATTAGACTATTTGGGGCGGCACGGTAGCATAGTGGTTAGCACTGCTGCTTCACAGCGCCAGGGACCTGGGTTCGATTCCCGGCTTGGTCACTGTATGAAATTTGCACATTCTCCTCGTGTCTGTGTGGGTTTCCTCCGGGTACTCCGGTTTCCTCCCACAGTCCAAAGATGTGTGGGTTAGGTTGACTGGCCATCCTAAAAAAAAAATGCCCCTTAGTGTCCTGGGATGCGTAGGTTAGAGGGATTAGTGGGTAAAATATGTAGGGATATGGGGGTAGGGTCTGGGTGGGATTGTGTTTGGTGCAGACTCGATGGGCAGAAGGGCCTCTTTCTGCACTGTAGGGATCTATGATCTAGACTCTTTTTCAATGGGTTGGCAACAGGATGCCTTTTAGGATAGAAAAGTTTTTAAGTTTTAGTTTTGGCTGGATGTATTGTAGTTGGAGATGTGACAGTAGAGAGTGAACATCTTCCAACTTTCCCAGAAGAAAGACTGGATGAGACAACAGAGCTGCAAAGAGACTGGCTTCCCAAAGATTAAGTTCAGATAACCAGGGAATTGAGACATTAAGAATGTGTAAGAAGACTGAAGTTAAAAAAAAGAGACCAAGGTATTTTTTATAAGGTTTCAATGGGGAAGATAAACAAAATTTGGAGTTAAATATACAGTTGCAGTAACCAGATTTAAAGTGGTAAAGCAGACTTCAGAGATAAATCAAAAGTTTGATGCCGTCTTAATAGAGTCTGGGAATCACTAGTTAAAGCAATTGTGAACAGTTTGTCCAATAGTCAAGACAAAGAAATGCTAAAGAGGAAGTGGTAAAACTTGGATATCAGATTCATTGTTAAACCTGCTTTGTTTGGGTAATTTGGAAAACCTGGACTGGATTTCAGAATAGAAATTGCTAATAGAAAGCATTATTGTGAAAGAAAATATTTTAAACTGTTTTTTAGGACTGGAATTTGAAAAATCTCATGTGACCATCATCTGGGGAATTTGGAGGAGAAATCCACAGACGTTCATTTGAGGTTCAGAGTGGAGAGTGTACTTGATCACAGCCATCTTGTGTGTTTATAGGCATGTTGTGTTATTGAGACTGTTGTAGTTTAAGATGTACTTTGTAATCCATGTCAATTTTAAAATCTGCGCACATTGGTTAAAATAGTGGGGAGTAAAGGATTATTGTACCAGAACAATGTTCTTATGGCTCTTAAAATGCCATCTGAAATGAGCATTTAGTTCAAGGGCAGTTAGGGATGGGCAATTAACTTGGGCCCAGCCATTGATGCTTACATCCCGTTAACAAATAGAAAAATGTTACATAGACAATTATGAAATGAAATATGTAGGGTAACATTTATATTTAATTATAGAACCATAGAAAAGTTACAGCACAGAAAGAGGCCATTTGGCCCACATTGTCCATGCCATCCTGAGGACACCCAGGTACTCATTCTAATCACACCTTCCTGCATCCAGCTCTTAACTCTGTAGCTTACAGCACTTAAGGTGCAAATCTAGGTACTTTTAAATTAGTTTAGGGTCTCTGTCTCCACCATCAATTCGGGCAGTGAATTCCGGACACCCTCCCCCTTTGCATAAAAAGGTTCTTCCTCTACACCTACAGCCTCTTATCTTGAATCTATGTCACATCGTTCTAAAATTCTCCAAAAAGGGAAACAATTTTATCCTGTTCACTCTATCTCTTCCCCCTCATAATTTTGTACAGGTCTATCAAGTCACCCACCAGCCTTCTTTGTTCCAAGGAAACTAACCCCAACCTATCCAACCTCTCCTCACAGCTATACTTTTCTAGCCCTGGCAACATTCTTGTAAACCTCCTCTGCACCCTCTCTCAAGCAAATATGTGCTTCCTGTAATATGGTGACATGAAATGCACACAAGACTCGATTTGTGGTTTCACCAGTGTTTTATACAATTTCAACATTATATCCTTACTTTTATATTCTATACTTGCCAATGAAGGAGAGCATTCCATATGTTTTCTTTACAACCTAGTCTACTTGAACTACTGCCTTTGTGCCCTATGTACTTGTACACCAAGATCTCTCACTTTGTCTATCCTTCCTAGTATATTCACATTTATTGTGTACTCCCTATACTGTTTGACCTTTTTAAATATATTACCTCACATTTCTCGATGCAAAAATCCATCTGCCTTTTCAACCACCCATCCCACAAACAGATCAATACAGTTTTGTATATTATAGCTATTTTCTATTCTACCCACTAATCGACCATACTCTGTATCTGCAAATTTCACAATCATGCCCCTCACATTCATACACAAATTGTTAATATATAATACAGACTGTGAGGGTCCCAACTCTGAGCACTGTGGTACATCCCCTTGAAATAACTTTCCATTTGCAAGGGCATCCATAGATCATTACCTTTTGTTGCCTGTTACTGGGCCACTTTTGATCCAGTTTGCCACATTACTCTGTATCTCATGAGCTTTTACTTCTTTGACCAGTCTGCCATGTGGCACCTTGTCAAATGCCTTGCTAAAATCCACGTACACAACATCCATTGCACTATTTTCATCAAACATTCTTGCCACTTCGTCAAAAAATTCAACAAAGTTTGAGACGCAAGACTTTCCTTTAGCAAATCCATGCTGACATCCCTGACAAGTCCATGCCTTTCTCAGTTAATCCTATCTCTCAGGATTGATTCTACTAATTTGTCCACCATCGATGTAAGACTAACTGGCCTCTAATTATTTGGCATTTCCTTCCATCCCTTTTTAAACAATGGAACTGTTTTTGTACTTCTCAAATCCTCTAGTATGTCCCCTGTATCTAGCGAGGATTGTAAAATCATCCTGAGAGCAGCTGCTATTTCTTCCCTATCCTCCTTCAGCAGCCTCAGAAACAATCCATCTGGCCCTGGTGACTTATCAATTTCAGGGATTCTAACCCTTTGAGTACTTCCTCCTTCTTTATGCTTATCCCATCCAATATCAGTGTTCCTCTGGGACTACAATATCTGCATCATCCCTTCCCTTTGTAAACACAGATCAAAATATTCATTTAAAACCCATTACATAGCCTCTCCACCTACACAGAAGTTCCCTTCTCCTCTGATAGGTCCGACTTTTACCATTAATATTTTGTAAAACACATTTGGATTTTCTTTAACTTTACTTGCTAATCTTCTATGATTCCCTTACTCCCTTGTTTACTTTGTCCCTGCACTTCCTATATTCACCTAGGCTATCTGCAGTTCTTAGTCCCTTGTGCCTATGGTATACTTTCTTTTTCTGTTTAATCTTCCCCTATATTCTTCCAGACAACCTTGGGGGGGGGGGGGGGGGGGGGGGGGGGGGGGGTGTGAAATATGTCTACTCTGTACATTTAGGGTCTCGCTTTAGTGCTTCCCATTGGTTTTTCACTGATTTATTCTCTAGCGATGTTGTCCAGTCCACCTCAGCCAAATCCCTTCTCATTCCTGCAAAATCTGCCTCCCCCCCCCCGTTCAAAGCTTTTACTCCTGCTTTATCTCTATCCTTTTCCATGGTATTGCTAAACCTAACTGAATTGTGATCACTATTCTCACCAATTATCATGTCACCCACTTGCCCTTCATTCACTAAGCCGAGCTCTAGAATTGTATCTTCTCTTGTTGGGTTTGTCACTCATTGGCTGAAAAGATTTTCCTGGACATACCGCATGAATTTTTCTCCCTCAGTGCCCCTGATTTTGTTTGAATCCCTGTTGATATTGCGATAGTTAAAGTTTCCTATTATTATTGCCTTGTCCCTACAGGCAGAAATTTGTCTACATATTTGTTCTCCAATCTCCCTTTCACTATTTAGACACTCCCAATTGTGTGACTACTTTTTTTTATTTGTAAGCTCAACCCATAACACATCATTTGTTGAGCTGTTCAGTACGTCAGCCCTTCTCACAACTGGACTTGATTCTTTAACCATTAGTATGTCGCTTCTTTTTTCATCTCTCACTCCATCATGTCTGAAGACCTCTAACCAGGGATACTGAGCTACCAGTTTTGCCCCTCCTGCAGCCAGGTTTCAGTTAAAGCAATGACAACATGCTGCCATGTCTCTACTTATGCCCTTAGCTCATACTGGGAAATGTATCACAATTTTGACTATCAACTAATTTATTCAAGTTAATTAAAATCAAATTACAATGCAAGCATATACCAACAATGTAGTGGCCATCAAATTTCAGCATATCCTATCAACACCTTCAAAACCATTATTCTGAATTAAGTGGAGACCATTAAGAGCTGAAATTTTCCTTAATGAACCAAAAATATTTCACAACATTTGGTAGAGAACTATGCCTCTCATTTAATCATAGGAATTGTTTTTAACCCCCAGGGTGCCTATAAAACATACTGTCTTGTTTAAGGTTGAGGCCTGTAGTAGTTGAACTTTTGGGATGAATTAACGTGCTGCCATTTAGCTATCTGCTTGAAATCAAATATGACGACAGCTGGCTAGTGAGCAGGATAGGAAGTTTGCATTGTTGGAAGCTGGTATTCAAGTGAAGGCCCACTAGCAACTAAAAAACTATATCCGTCTGATACTTCTTTCAAAACCCTGAGGAATACGCCTCCTCATCCTGGCCCCATGACAAAGGAAGATTTTGGGTTTATCTTTGGCAGCCTCCAAGTGAGGACTTACATAAGCTTGGTGAGAAGGCCCTGGTGCTTTTCCTACTGTTATTCCAAAATTCAGGATTTTAGCTGGCATCCACAATTAAACATTGACCCCATAAAACGAAATCATGAATGAGGAAAGAGC
Organism: Carcharhinus amblyrhynchos; assembly: GCF_965287045.1. Classification (NCBI taxonomy): domain Eukaryota; kingdom Metazoa; phylum Chordata; class Chondrichthyes; order Carcharhiniformes; family Carcharhinidae; genus Carcharhinus; species Carcharhinus amblyrhynchos. The sequence continues at coordinate 47,027,624 of NC_137336.1, forward strand.
TAGCATTCAACACAAGAGAACATATAAAATCTGATACGGGCAATCACAACATGAATTACTGCAATGTTTAGGGCATAAATCACTTTTGTGTCTAATTCCTCCCAGTGTCTGTGTGGGTTTCCTCCTGCGCTTGGGTTTCCTCTCACAGGTATGTGGATTAGGTTGATTGGCTATGCTGAATTACGCCTTAGTGTCAGGAGGATTAGCAGGGTAAATACATGGGGTTACGAGGGTAGGGCCTGGATGAAATTGTCAGTGCAAGCTTGATGAGCCAAACAGCCTTTTTCTGCACTGTAGAGATTCTGTGAATTGGCTGGGTGGGAATGGGGGGAGGAGAATTCTATAGCTGTATATCATGCACATCATTGAGAATGAAAATGTTACCTTTTAAAATTCTACGCTACAGCCACATTCTTTAAGAGGCAAAATCTGTTAAGTATTTAGCATATTGGCCATCAATGCTCAACCCTTAATTTTCTGTGGTTTGTTTCATTCGGTTAATGTCCATTTCATTTTCTTGATCTTCTTTGTCTCTTTCTATTCACTCTCATTTTTCATTGCAGCCAGGCTTATGCAAAATAAAAATAATGAACAGACACAAAGGAACAGAACTTCTATACAGGCACTGAAAGCATCATATTGTTCTTTTTGACATTCACAGTAAAGTGGTAGAAATTGCCCTTGCTTTACAATTCATTCCCTCAGAGGCCACAATAGAAAAGAACAGCTTATGTGCAAGATTATCAGTTATCTCATGCATGGTCTAATATTTGACATGTTGATTATCTTAAGAGGCCCCCAATCTGCTTCATATATTATGTTCAGATCCATCTTTTCAGATTTTACCAATACAAGAAATATATCAAGCTCCTTCCAATAATATATGTCATGCAGGCTCATGCAATATGAACTGTAAATGCAAGCTTACAAAGTACAAACCAAAAATAAGCACTTCCCTGCAACAAAATGGAGTTGAAGGAGTCAGGTAACCTGTTTCCTTGTCAATATGCATGGAACTGTAAGAACACAGCTAATTTTCATATCTGGACAAAAATTGTTCCTGAGAGAAAAGTGTTAGAGACCAGATCAGAAAGTCCAAAATATATTATGAAGTTAACCTGGAATACAACTTTTTTTTAATTTTAGCATTAGTGCGAACATAAGAACAAAAGAACAAAGAACAGCACAGCACAGGAAACAGGCCCTTCAACCGTACAAGCCTGCGCCGCCCATTTTAACACTCAGTGAGTGCCTTGCTCAAGTCCATCTTCTACCTACGACTTTTGTCCACATGTAGTGGACTCCACAATAAGGGGGTGCTTTATAAGATACTTGTTCCAGGTATGATTCTATTGATACACTAGGAATCTTTCATTAAAACCAACTTTATTTAACAACACAGTTAAAATATAACAAAAGTTAACATAACTTTTACCAATTGAAATACTTACACTAAACATGACAAGGTATAATCCTTAACAGACAGCTATCACTATAATTCCAATTTAAGCAATAACTCCACAGCCATCAATCCCCCTTCACAATCAATTAGCACAAAAACATAGGCTCATACGGATGCTAGATTTCCAGCCTTTTAACCCCTCTGGACAGACATACAGAAAGATACATTTCTTCTGGCTCCCATACATCAGCATTCAAAGAAAGATCTATTTTCAACAAGCAGAATTCTAGAGGAAGAAACTCATTTCCTGGCAAATCCCAAACCCCAATCTCCAGAGAGAGAAAGAAATAGACAGAGAGCTACTTCTCTCGAAAGATCCCAAGTAGCAACTGCCTTTGCAGGCCTGGTCTTGCCCAGTCACTTGATTTTTTGTGTCAATCAACCGAATCAAGTCCCACTCTGGAAGCCTGAGGGGAAAACAGTAAAATAACAAATCTGAATTAGTCCAGATTAAAACAAGCACTATAGCAATTAGAATCAATATTGTTTCTGCAGTATGAACATGGGCTACCAGTTATAGACAAAACAGCATTGGGTAAATACAACAGACTGCTTTAAAAGAATCCTACACAAGAAATACATTTAAGGCACAGTATCATCATAGAAGGCAGCTACTCTTATAAATGTGTACTGCCTCTGTGAACCTTGAATGTGTGAAATTGCTCCCCCCAGTTTGACACTGGGTATGAGTGCAAGACTTGTGGATTTGGGGCTAAGATGTGGAGCTCTTCAGTATCCATGGAAATTCATGCCAAGGTTTCTGATAAGGGTTTTAATAAGGCATATTCTGGTCTCAGACAGGTAGTAATATTATGCAATTTTATAGGATGTTGTTGAGACCACATTTGGAATATTGTGTCCAGTTTTGGGCTGCTTATTTGTGTGTGGTGACATTGGAGGCACTTCAGAGGTTCAGAGAAGGTTCACCAGTTTGATTCTGGGGATGAAAGTGCTGACATATGAAGAAAGATTAAACAGATTGGGCTTATACTTATTGGAGTTTAGAAGGATAAGAGGGAATGAAATCAAAATATATAAAATTTTATAAAGGGATTGATAAAGTAAATATAGACCAAATGTTTCCTCTTACGGGGAAAGCTAGAACAAGACATCACAGGTATAGCTTGAGAGGCAGTAGGTTTAAAACTGAGATGAGGGGGAACTACTTCTCACAAATGGTGGTGAATTTGTAGAACTTGCTGCTCCATAGTTCGATGGAGTCTGAATCATTGAATAGTTTCAAGAATGAGGTAGATATATTTCTAATAAGAGAAAGGATAAGGAGATATGGCAAACAAATGGGAGGTGGATTTGAGACCAGGGAAAATTAGCCATGATCTGATTGAATGGCGGAACAGGCTCTAAGAGCCTATGTTCCTAACTACCCAAGCCAATGAAGAGAAGAGACTCTTTCTAAAAGCACCTATTCTTCAGCGACATGTAGGCAGAAATTCAAGTTGGTCTTGAACTCACTACATGAAGTACCGTACCGGGACCCTGATATTGCAACTTAATTGGAGTACAAAAGAAATTTGTTAATGTGAATATAAAACAACAGCAGATCATTCTAAACCACTGGAGATCTTCTTCAGTGGCTAAGGAAGATTGCATGTCCATATTTTTTCAAGTCTTCACATGGGGAAAATCAAGTGTACAGGGACTCTTGACATCCTAAAATATAAATGCATAATACTTTTATAATTGCAATCTTTTCCTGAGTGTGTATGCATCTGCATAAATGTAAGTTGCATATATCCAGATACTGAACAATATTTATCTTCCTTTTAAAACTTAAGTGAATCTTCCCTTTACCTATTTCTGACAATTACAGCATTTGAACATTTTTTAAAAAATCTTTGATGAGTGTATAGGTAAATGATAAAGGTGGGTTCTGCCTGTCATCTAATCCCTGTCCATAATAATGGAAGTTTTGACATTGTGCAAAGAAAAGTAGTGTGGTGATATTTGTGCTCAATAAATGTCAATTAATCTAGTTACCAAGACAATAGTACTTACAAACAGGAAAATTAATATTAAGCCTGTAAAAAAAATTGAATTAGGTATAAGATTTGCTTGTGCACATGCATATGTATTAAAAGGTAAGCAAATGCCTCCCAGTCATTTTAATTTTTTTTCAATATGGTGACCAAGGGTGGGATATGCAGCCACACTTACCCCAAGGTCAAGGGATCTTTGCATGATCCTGTCCCATTTGATAGGATTTCAGTGGCAGGCGGGATGGGAAATTTTCACCCTAAGACTGTGCTACTGTGTTGTAAGCTCAAAATGTAGCCTAGTTAGGGATCTATTCAAATTTAACCATCTTAGCTTTTGAACTCTATTTCTCTATAAGAGAAATATAAGAGAAACAGTAGGTGATTTTACCTGTCTTAAGTTACGGCAGCACAATTGTAGAGTAGTTAGAATTGCTGCCTCACAGTGCCGGGACCCGGGTACAATTCCAGCCTTGGGTTACTGTCTGTGTTGAGTTTGCACATTCTCCAGATGCATGGGTTTCCTCTGAGTGCTCTGGTTTCCTCCCACAGTAAAAGGATGTGCAGGTTAGGCGGAATAGCCATGCTAAATTGCCCCTTAGTGTACTAAAGATGCGTAGGTTACAGATGTTAGCAGGGTAAATGTGTGGGGTTACAGGCATGCTCTGCCGGAGCGTTGGTGCAGACTCAATGGGCTGAATGGCCACCTTCTGCTATAATATGATAAGTTTGGTGATCAAGATTTGCAATTGATAATATCTCACAGTAAATCCAATACCTCTATTGAGATTTTTTAAATCATAGAGTTAACCCTCAAATGGTCAGTTACAAGTGATCTTTGATCGAGATCTTCCAGCTTATTTCACCAGGGCTCTTCACATCGATACAAATCTCTTGGGCACTGGCCATGGATACGTATCTAATGGCTTTCTAAACGCTCTTGTGTGGGCTTCAGGATTTACAAACTGAATACAATTTTTAAGAGCAAATGCACAATCCTTTTCTGGGTGTGGATTGGTCAGTTGGGTGCACGTCCAACTGTTGGCTGATTGGCGTAGTGCCAGGTTGGCTTCTATTGTAATTGCCACATAAGGGCTTCTTCCTGTTCCACTGTAATTATCTATCTAGTTAAGTCAGCCTATGCTGACTTCACTCACTTTTGTGCAATTAACAGTTTTATTCAATTCAGCAGTAGTATTGCTGCAATTAATAAGTATCAATGTGATTAGCAGCTATCGAGTTTCTCAGTTTACACTTAAGAAAACTGCTCCAAATTCATCGCTCTTTTGTTAGCCCTTTCCTTAAAGAACACCAGTGTTTTGTTTACAGTTTTAGCCATTCATGTTATTTCTCTAGGGTTACAGTAGCAGATGGAGAGGATGCCAATAGAAATTCCAGCTGCTTTTATTCAATTTGCTAAAATCATGTTAATCTAGACATATACCAAGATCATAAAATCCCTACAGTACAGAAAGAGGCCATTCGATTCTGCCCCAACAACAATCCCACCCTATTCCCATAACTCTGCTAATCCTCCGAGCACGAGGGGCAATTTAGCATGACCAATCAACCTAGCCATCACATCTTTGGGCTGTGGGAGGAAACCAGAGCACCCAGGGGAAACCCTCACAGACACTGGAGAATGTGACCCAAGCTGGGAATCGAACCCAGGTCCCTGGTGCTGTGAGGCAGCAGTGCTGACAACTGTGTCACTGTGCCGCATTTATTAAACATAAAAAATTGCAGGATTTCTGCAATAAAAAGTGGGTGGAGTGACATGAGTCAGTTACTGTTTCAAAAAAGGCATTCCCATGTCACCAATCAGCTAGCCAATCCTTCATCCAAATTGGGAAGGCTTCATAGCTCATAATCAGCATATCTGCTTGGCACATTACAATTCAATACTTTAATTTATAAATCAAAGCAGCTGAAATGAGTTCAAATCAGGTGATTATTAAGAGTACCTGAGTATTATTTTTCTGTCTAACTATGAATCTGTGAGCCATGATGTGAAGACGACGGCGTTGGGGACTGGGGAGCGCGTAATAAGAAGTCTCACAACACCACGTTAAAATCCAACAAGTTTAATTGGAAAGCTCGTGACTCACTCGAGGGAGGAGCAGTGCTCTGAAAGCTCATGATTTCAAATAAACCTGTTGGACTTTAACCTTGTGTTGTGAGACGTCTTACTATGAATCTGTAATAAGGAGGCAAGAAACTACAAAGGGTTGTAAATGTAGCCCACTCAATCACGCAAATAAGTCTCCCACCCATTGAGTCCCCCAGAAATACTTTCTTCCACCTTCTTCAGTAGGAAAAAGTTACAAAATTCTGAGATCAACTACCAACCGAATCAAGAACAGCTTCTGTCCTGCCATCAGACATTTGAATGGACCTATCATATATTAAGCTGATTTTTCTCTATACCCAATCTGTGACTGCATCACTATAATCTGCACCCTTTCCTTTTCTCCCCTATGTACTTTGAATGGTATGTTTTGTCTGCGTGGCGTGCAAGAAACACTACTGTCCATTATATCCCAATACATGTGACAATAGTAAATCAAATCATATGCCAGCCAAATAAAATTCCATTGATGGATTGCTGACTCTGACCTCAGACAAAATAAATCATTTACAATGGGAATGAGCAACTTTTCACATAGCAAGTGTAGGTCAGTGCCACTGAGGTACCTCTTTCATGTTTCCACTGTCCCTTGTTGGATGTCCAACATACCCTCTGACCAGTAATAAGCTTACTCATTTAAAATACTGCTTTAATACAACACAGGGTCAGGATTCTGAAATATGGTTCCTGACTCCAGAACAACAAAACAAAATCAGATTGGAGCATCTGCTGCTAGTGGCCAAAGTGAAGACGTCCCGGATGCCTCCACCTCTCCCTCTGTGCACTGCTTTCCCTTCCTGCTACCCATATTTCCTTCCTAAATCATGCTGCAGCACAAGAGGATCTGTAATTATAACCCCCATTACTGAAGCAAACTTTCTCCTGAAAGGCCAACTCCCTCTCATTAAAATACAGCTGTTTTCCCTTGAAAATCCAACAAATTTCCAAAACACCTCCAAAAAAACAGACCACCACTTCCACTGATATTGCACTGGCAAACCTAATTCAAAAGCAGCTCACCCATGAGTTGGAAGGTTAGCCTTTCAAATAATGCCGTTGGCTTGCTACTCCCTTGCACAACTGTACACAGGTTCAGCCGAGGAGAATTTATGAGATGACATTAACTGGACCTGCACAGTTAAAAAGGGCAGATATTGTACCAAATCAATATTAGAGGCTATTTAGCATAATAATCGACCCACTTTGTATGTTTATGACAGACTCACTGCACCACAGTCACACTCTGTCAGTTAGGGTGAGATGCATCAGATGAGTCTGGTTGCCAATTATTGAGTTCGTGTCTTTCATACAGCTCTGGGACCAGTGGCGCTAGGGAGCCTAATTTCACTGTCTCTGCACTTAATAATGCATTGACTTAATTCTATTGTTATAGTCTCATCTACAACACATGGCGTAGCACGTTATATCTCAAACCACATCAACCATATGCTATTTCTCTGCTATTGCGCTAATGGCAAACTTTCCAAAGCTTCTGCGATGAATTGTTGATTAACAATCATAGATCATAGAATCCTACAGTGCAGAAGGAGGCCATTCAGCCCATTGAGTCTGTACCGACCACAATCTGACGCAGCCCTTTCTGCTTTAGTAAGGCGTTTGATAAGGTTCACCATGGAAGGCTTCTGCAGAAAATGCAGATGTATGGGATTGAGGGTAATTTAGGTAATTGGATCAGGAATTGGCTAGCAGATAGGAGACAGAGGGTGGTGGTTGATGGTAAGTATTCGTCATGGAGTTCAGTTACAAGTGGTGTGCCTCAGGGATCTGTTTTGGGGCCACTGCTGTTTGTAATTTTTATAAATGATCTGGATGAGGGTATAGTTGGGTGGATTAGTAAATTTGCTGATGACACCAAAGTCGGAGGTGTGGTAGATAGTGAGGAAGGGTGTCATAGTTTACAGGGAGACTTGGACAAGTTGCAGAGCTGGGCCGAGAGGTGGCGGATGGAGTTTAATGCGGAAAAGTGTGAGGTAATTCACTTTGGCAGGAATAACAAATGTGTAGAGTATAGGGCTAACGGTAGGACTCTGAATAGTGTGGATGAACAGAGGGATCTTGGTGTATGTGTACGTAGATCCCTGAAAGTTGGGAATCAAGTAGATAGGGTTGTTAGGAAGGCATACGGTGTCTTGGCGTTTATTGGTAGGGGGATTGAATTTAGGAGCCGCAGCGTCATGTTGCAACTGTACAAAATTCTGCTGCGGCCGCACTTGGAGTATTGTGTGCAGTTCTGGTCCCCACATTATAGGAAGGATGTGGAGGCATTGGAGAGGGTGCAGAGGAGGTTTACCAGGATGTTGCCTGGTATGGAGGGGAGGTCCTATGAGGAGAGACTGAAGGATTTGAGGTTGTTTTCGTTAGAAAGAAGGCGGCTAAGAGGGGACCTTATTGAAACATATAAGATGATTAGAGGTTTAGATAGGGTGGACAGTGATAGCCTTTTTCCTCAGATGGAGAAAGCTAGCACAAGGGGGCATAGCTTTAAATTAAGGGGTGGTAGTTATAGGACGGATGTCAGGGGTAGGTTCTTTACCCAGAGGGTGGTGAGGGATTGGAATGCCCTGCCTGCTGCAGTTGTAAATGCGCCTAGTTTGGGGCTGTTTAAGAGATCCGTGGATAGGTTTATGGCTGGAAAGGGATTGGTTTAGGTTAGAGGGTCATTGCTTTTTAATTGGTCGGCGCAACATCGTGGGCCGAAGGGCCTGTTCTGTGCTGTAATGTTCTATGTTCTATGTTCTATAACCCCATGCATTTACCCTAGCTAGTCCTCCTGACACTAAGGGGCAATTTAGTGCGGCCAATCAACTTAACCCACACATCTTTGGACTGTGGGAGGAAACTGGAGTACCTAGAAGAAACCCACGCAGACATGGAAAGAACGTGCGAACTCCACACAGACTGTGTTCCAAGCCAGGAATCGAACCCAGGACCCTGGCACTATGAAGCAGCAGTGTTAACCACTATGCCACTGTGCTTCCCACAATGGGAGAATTAGTATTATTGTTTAGTGTAAAAATACTTCAATGCTACATTACAAGCATAAACAAAATATTGCATTTGTCCCTATATTTAACAGGGCATTGGTGCGATGAAAATCATTTAGTGAGATCCATGAAATGGGCTGGGGAGATGCCAATGTCTGCCAGTCTGGATCCAATGGTGTTAGTAGGAGCTAGCTGAAATTGAGGCATCAGTGGGCACAATATGCAGTAACCACATTTTTCCCATTGCTGTTTGAGGCATCTCACCAGCTGCCATTAAAAGGGACTGCTGCATAGCACTCAGAAAAATTTAAGCTTGAGTTTAAAGTGATGATTTATCCCCTCCCTCCCTCCGTCATGGTCCCAAGAGTTGCATTATTGCTCCTGCTGAGCTCACAATAATCAACTCCTTTTCCACTTCCCTATCCTCCATGATCTCCATTGATTCATAGAATCCTACAGTGCAAAAAGGAGGCCATTTGGCCCATCAAGTTGGCACGGATCACAATTCCACCCAAACCCTATCCCCATAATTACATGCATTTACCCTAGCTAGTCCCCCTAATACGAAGGGCAATCTAGCATGGTCAATCCGCCTAATCCACACGTCTTTGGAATATGGGAGGAAATCAGAGCACCTAAGGCAAACCCAAGCAGACACGGGGAGTATGTGCAGACTCAGCATAGATGTGACTGAAGCCGGGAATCAAACCCGGGTCCCAGGCATTGCAAGGCAGCAGTACTAACCACTGTACTACCATGCTGCCCCCTTGGGTGATGGGCTGAAGGAGGTGAAAGGTGATCCCATCTTCTCTGGTATCATGTCTCACTTCCTTAACCCACCGCGCTGGCTGGATCTTCTGGATTTCCGTGTCCGTGATCAGCGAACCAAATAAAATATGTCAGCATCTCAAAAAGGATAATGAGACCCATCCATGAAAGCAGGCCTGAACTTTCACTGGTAACTCCGCTGAACCCACAAAAAATTGTTGTTTTAAATATGCAGACTAGCTGACTTTCAAATCATTTTGGGAATTAGTGTGTTCAGATTGACTCTGGAGAACAGTAACTAAAAACTATGTGAGTGAGAGGCAAATGTTTAAGCAAAATGAGATTGTACGATTGGGCAGCTCCTTTTACACTCTTAAACACTTGAAGTGTGGTTATTGTTGTTTTGTGTGCAAATAGACAGCTAATTAGCCACTAACAAAATCCCACAACCAAATTTTTTTTAAAAACCTGTGAATCTGTTTTGATGTCATTAATTCCAGATAAATATTTGCCAAAACTAGGAGAACCTAATGTTCCCCCACCCCCCAAAGAGTGCAGTACGACCTTTGATATCCACTTCATAGAATCATGAAATCCCTACAGTGCATGAGGCCATTTGGCCCATTGATTCTGCAATGACTACTATCCCATTCTGCCCTTATTCCTGTAGCCGTATGTATTCATCCTACAAATCGCCCTGACCTAAAGAGGCAACTTACTACGGCCAATCAACCTAACCCACACATCTTTAGACTATGGGAGGAAACCGAAGAATCCAGAGGAAACCCACACAGACACGAGGAGAATGTGCAAACTCCACATGGACAGTCACCCAAGCTGGAATCAAACCTGGGTCCCTGGCGCTGTGAGGCAGCAGTGCTAGCCACTGTGCCACCAGGTCTCAAGTGGGCTTGAAATGTACAAATTGCCTGATTCAGAGGCAGGAATGTTTCTGGTGAGCTAAATTACCCTTTAGCAACAATACTTAATTCACTTAACCATGAACCTTGAAAGACTCAACTGAATTCATTATAAAACTTACAAAAAATGAATAATTTAAAGACAGACCAACATGTATTGAGAAAACAATGGGTCAAACTTAAATCAATAGTTTTGACTACAGCTAAACTGAATGGCATCAGGTAACATTTTTGGCAATTTGTGTGCAATGTTTCTATACTGATGAAATTCAAGGGGATCAGTCTTGGGAAGGAAACAATTTATTGTTTTTGGCAGTATTACAATCCTTGGTCAGACCCCGGGAGATCCAATTAGACACCAATAATGTTTTGTTCAAAACAGATAAAGGTTGAACATCTGCTTTTGGAATAAAGCCACAAGACTCCATTGGTTTTGAATAAACGTGAACACAATTTACTGCACAAATCTAGAAATATTAAACAATTTACATCTTATAATCCAATATCAGGGTAAGCATGAGTCTTAACAGATGAACTATAGTCAAACACACCACACTACAGAGTAAATGACAATGGAACAAAGACAAAGTCCATGGATTTCTCAAGAACTATCCCAGATGTTAGTAAACCCCAAGTCAAACAATCTGATTGAAACTGTCACTTGAGAGGTTCCCAGCTTCAACTTCAAAGAGTTCTCATCGGAATTTTCTCCCAAAGTCAATCTCATTTGGATGACTTTAAAAATGGCCAATTTCATAGGGGTTCAATACATTCTTCTGAAATTCCTTCTCTCTGGATTCCTAAATCTGTGCTTAAATATCTTACTGGCAGAATTTCAGCTCTTTGCTCGACAGCTAGTTTCACTGAGTGGGAACTGCCCAAGTTTTCCCAGACTCCTGTCTCCCAACTGTATAATTATGTATGACTCCCAGGGATTCCCTGAGCCCTCTTGCCAGATCCTCCGAGCTATTAGCAGCATTTTGGTTCCATGGAGCTTCTTCCTTCTGTCCATGACTTTCTTGAAACTGACTGCCTCAAGAAGAGTATAGGGGGTTATGGGAATAGGACCTGGGCGGGATTGTTGTCGGTGTGGGCTCGATGGGCCAAATGGTCTCCTTCTGCACTGTGGATTCCATTGTTCTAAGAGTTGATCACTTCGCCTTGTAGTGATCTAGGAACCTATCAAAACACTCAAAGAGGGTCCATATCTGTTACTGAATAGGAACTAATGTGACAAGCATTGTACCTCCTATTCCTTAAATGTCACAATCAACACAGACTAATTTAGCACTCAGGGACACAATTTTTTAAAAATCTTTATTCTTTCATGGGGTGTGGTCATCACTGGCCAGGCCGGCATTTGCTGCCCATTCCTAATTTTCCTTGAACTGGGTGGCTTGCTAGGCCATTGTAGAGGACAGTGGACAGTTAAGAGTCAACCACATTACTGTGAGTCTAGTGTAGGCTAGACCATGTAAGAATGACAGAATTCCTTCTGTAAAGGACATTAAAAAAAATTCATCTGGTTCACTAATGAAAATTAATGATAATTTCATGGTCACCATCACAGAAACTAGCTGTAAAATCCAAGATTTATTAACTGAAACATAGAAATATAGAAAATAGGTGCAGAAGTAGACGATTTGAGCCTTCGAGCCTACACCACCATTCAATATGATCATGGCTGATCATACAGTTTCAGTATCCCTTGATCCCTTTAGCCACACGGCCACGTCCAGCTCTCTTTTGAACATACGTAATGAACTGGTCCCAACAGTTTTCTGTGGTGGAGAATTCCATGGGTTCACAATGCTGAGTGAAGAAGTTTTCCTCATCTCAGTCCTGAATGGCTTACCCCTTATTCCTAGGCTGTGATCCCTAGTCCTGAAGTTTCCCAATTTCGAGAGAATTCTTCTTACACCTAACCTGTCTAGCCCCATCAGGATTTTATATGTTTCTATGAGATCCCCTCTCATCCTTCTAAATTCCAGTGAGTGCTAACCCCTCTAACCTATGCATCTCAGGACACTAAGGCAACTCTTAGCGTGGCCAATCAACCTAACCCGCACATCTTTGGATTGTGGGATAAAATCGCAGCACCCGGAAGAAACCTACACAGACACGAGAAGAATGTGCAAACTCCACAGACTTAAACAAATTGAATTCACAACAGTAGCCTGTGACAGAATCAAGCACTAATGCATAAAAAAGTCTTTACTCTTTAGAAACCATTGTACGGTGGTTTGTGACTGGACTGGTAATCCAGAGATCTAGGAAGACATTTTGGGTACCTGGGTTTGAATCCCAACAAAACAGATAGTGAAAGTTTAATTCAATACAAATCTGAAAGTAGAAACTTAATGATGACCATATAACCATTGTCAATGGTCGCAAAAGCTTGTTTAGTTCACTTACGTCCTTTAGAGAAGAAAAATTGCTATCTTTACCTAGTCCAGCCTTCATAGGATTCTGGATCCACAGCAATGTGGTTGACTCTTGAGTACCCTCTGACATGGCCTCACATGACACTCAGTTCAAGGGGAATTACGGATGGGCAATAAATGCTGACCCAACCAGTGACTCTTACATCCAATGAATGACTAAAGCAAACTCTACTTCAATGAAGTGTGTTGATCATGGATCCTCGGTTTCAGTTGTACTGAGTTAAACAACTTGGCCCCATACAGCAATTCAGTTGCTACAATTAGCTATATAATAAGCTCTGAATGTTAAGACTGTCTGGCGATGCTTGTTGGAATGCAAACACATGTGAAAAGGATTGGAATTAGTACTGAATGTCCTGCTGGTCCCACTTAGGTGAAAAATGGCTCTGAGACAAGGTGGTGTCTGATGGAACAGTGCCCCAATAATGATTTATACAACACATAAAATCTAGAAACCACAAAGTGGGATGGGGGTGTTTTTTTAAAGGACAAACTCAGTAAAAGGACTCAGCACATCAGTGCAAATTTTCAGACTGTTATATGGCCTCTCAGTTGTTAATTTAATGAATTAGTCCCGAAAAGTTAAGTGGAACTAACTTTATTCAAATAGATTTAGCATTGTTAAAAAAAGGAAACTTTCATACAAATCACAATGACTGGACTTAAGAGCCCAAGGCTTTTAGGATGATATAAAAAAAACTCCTCTGACCCCTTCCCAAAATTACCTACATCTGCATTTACAATCATTCTTACGCCAGTTTATAAATACAAATTTCTTCACAATTGCCTTGGATCACTTGCCAGTTTTAAGGTCAACTACATTATTTTTGGAGAGATATATAATTAAACTTCATGGATACTAACTCAACTGAGAGATTCATGAACATGGCTGGTGAAACAAAATTATAATCATCTGCATTAATTAAAACAACAATTTCACATTGTTTATTACGTATTAGCATATAAAGTCTGCAAGTAATCTCAGAGACTGTCTTAAAACTACTTTGAGACACTCAATTAGTTACTTATTCAACTATTAATTATCACTTCTTTTCCTACCTGTGGCTTTGGATTCCCTCTTCTGCACTACAGCACCAGTAAAGTACTATTTCCAAGCAACACTCCTTCGCTCTGTTTTTCTTTATGGGCACAAGGAGAAACCTTAAACTTATCAACTGAAACCAGGTAATGATTGGTTGAATGATTTTGTAGATTATTTCGATCAATCAGAAGAGACTTTTCAAAAATGGTTTAATTGCCATCAAGAAGATTAAATTATAATTTGATTTTTGAGTGCCAACACTCTACAATATTATATTGTAATGAATTATCTTGCATAGAAAAATTGCCTTATTGGAAATTAAGGAACACATGCTAAGAAAACAAATTTTAAATGATTTATATATAAACTGGTAAACATTTGAGAAAAAAAAAGGTATTGTTTAAAGTGGGTTTAATTTAATGTTTCTGTGTCTGAAAGGGTAAAACCTACAGCTAGATTCATGTTGAACAAAGGTGTACATTTGTGTTGGGGTTGGCTAAGTTCCAACTCCGTTTCTGTTTTGCTTAGACTGGGCTGCTGCATGAAGAATAAATCGGCCAGCAGAGGTATGCAGGCATTGCTTAGCAACTGGAGGCCCTTGAAATGTAAAAAATAAAATTAAGTTTTAGTTTAAGCTGGATATATTACCATTGGAGACAGGACACTAGAGAGGGAACCTCTCTCAACTTTGCCAGGAGAAGTTGGACAGGGTAAGGGAGCTGCAAAGAGGCAGGCTTCCTAAAGAACAAGTTACAGCCCAGATAACCCGGAAATTGGGACAGAAAGAAATTCTTAATATGGCTGAAGTTAAGAGAATAGAGACCAAGCTATTGTTCAGAAGAATTCAAGGAAGAGTAAAGAAAGTGTTTTGAGTTAAAGAGACAATTGCAGCAATCAAATTTAAAGTTGGACAGCAGATTTCAGAGGTAACTCAAACGTCTGGTGACATTTGAGTCTGGGAATTGAGAGTTAAAGCAATTGTGAACAGTTTGTACAAGAAAATGGAATCCTAAAGGGGGAATTATAATCCTGGACTGGATTCACTGTTAAAAGGCAAGCAAAGCCTCTGTTTAAAAGAGCCATTTGTAAGACCTGGGCTGGATTTTGGAATGCAAACTGCTAAAGGAAAACATTACTATGATTGGAGATTTTAAAGTGTGTTTTTGGGAATGGTGTTTGGAAACTCTCATGTAACAATGAATCATCTGGGGGGATTCTGAGGAAACATCCACTGACATTCACTTGGGGTTCAGAGTAGAGAGTATATTTAATCAGACATTTTGTGTGCTTAAAAGGGACTTTGTCATGAATATTTATGATATATTTTATAATCTATGTTAACATTAAGATGTGTGCATTTGTTTGGTTTATCAATCAACTACAGTCTAGTTGTCACTGTGTCCATTTGTACACTGGTTTTTGACTGAAGATCTGAAAGGTGCCAGTAAGTCTTGACACAGTCTGATTGCATCATTCACTGTCCGGACAAACATAAGTTGCTGCCAGGTATCCACCTGGTAACACTCAAAGTCAGAAAGTTCTGGACTAAAAAATAATCACGATTCACGAACTGCCCATTCTAGTCCTGTTGAGGTTAGTAGCATGAGGCCAAGTGTCTGCCTTGTTGCTGGATTCCCACTTCATGCTGATGGCTGTCTCTGTATTTAGCATGGAACAGATCAGTGTTGTGTTGATCATGTGGTGCATCTAGCCCACTTCTTCTTAGTGACATTTGTATCTGTTATGGGGAAGCTACACTGAATAATTTTGCTGGAATTTAATTGCATCATTAATAGGATCCAGGATGAGGGATTCTTGGTTCTTTGGATTGGCAAAGAGTTTTGCTGCAATTTCACAAGAGGGAGAACTGTATGAAGTGACATGTCCATACCAAGGCTGCAACAGATATAATAGCAATGATGGCAATATGTCTGCGGCATGACAGGAAGATGGTGCAGAGATTGAAGGAAGAAAGACACCCATGGCTCCACAATCAACATCATATGCTGATCATGCCAGGTAGCACAGTGAGGGAGCTGGGAAGGATTGTAATGCAAGAACTTACCATCATCTTCAATGTTCACAGCAGTGTCAGATCACACAGGCTGTATCATAGCCAGCCTCTTGATGCAGGAGACCATTTCCTCAATAGAAGTCAGGAACTGCTGGTATCCTTAATTATTTGCAACTGGCTTCTTCCTGCTACTTTCTATTGTCTGCAAGAGAGAGGAAAGAATGTCACTGATTATTGGTGACCTGACTGAGCTGGGTAGGAGGAAAGATGTTATTGTTGTACAGAGGCCAAAGAGACCTTCAAGGACCATACTCAGGAGGAATTGGGCACAGGTGGCCAGAGAAGACATCTTCTGAATTAGTATCAGGAACAGGCAGTAGTGCTGCAAGAAGTCTAGTGACCTCACATGAATTATTAAAGTCAGTGAAAATATCTCCATATGGCATCTCACACCCACAACAGCAGCAGAACAATGTGACAGACAAAAGAAAAGCGCAGAAAGAAGCCAGCTGCAGACAATTAAGGATACCAATATTTCATGTGTTCTGTCGATGTGGTCCTTGCAACAAGAGGTTGGCTGTGATAGAGCCTGTATGATCTGTATGGAAACATTGAAGATGATGGTAAGTTCTTGCTTTACACTCCTTCCCAACTCCCACATCATGCTACCTGACCTGATCAGCATATACTGCTGGTGTGGTGTGGCCAGGGGCCTTTTGCTTCTCATCCCATTTTGCTTCCCTCATATCAACTTCACTAATGATTTTGGGAAGTAGGGTGCATTTGCTGTCAGCAAGCTTCCTGTCAACATCAAGGTGCATGGAGCATTGAGCTCCAAATTTGTAGAGTGATGTATTGAACTTGCTCTGTGCCATCCCCCTGTAATGCTGCAGAGACGTTGCCATCAGTGCCGCTATATCTGTTGCAACTTTGTTTGGACAAGTCACCTAATTCAATTCCCTCTCTGTGAAATTGTAGCAACACTTGCTAGCAAACCCAGGAACTCAGCACAACATCTCCAAAAACATCCCAAAGCACTTCCAGACACATCGCAAAATCAGAAATTATTCTGCATTACCTTCCTTGCAATTAAATGAGTGCTTTGTCCTTTAAAATATGGCCTCTTCTTGCAATTCAACGTTTATTGTTTACAGAATCACATGCAAATTCCTAGCCTTGAACTTGTACGGTCCAAATTAATATCCTTGCATTGCAGTTGAGCTGTGTGAGATCGGGATAACATTCATTCACAGTTTTCAGGCCCATGTTTGGATCACTTAGAGGAATACTCTTCTCAAGTCGGACAAAGTCGGAAGCAGCTACTGGCCAATGCGCTCCCCTGCAAAAAGCTAACAGACCTCTATGTAGTGAAGGTACAGAGGTGAAATTCATAGTCTGTGGGTTCAAACTGAAGACCTAACCAAAGTGGCCCTCCAGTGCTGCACTGTGGGTGTGCGTATTGCCAATATGTAAGTATTGTTAGTCAAATGTATATAAAACAATTTGAAGTGAGCTAAGTAGGGAACACCCAGGGAAAATACTAAACGTTGAATATTAAATCCTAAGCATTTGTTACTGCTGATCCTATTTGTTAAACTCATTTACTGAAGATAGCTTCTGGGACAGTAGAAAATATTTAGGGCTGAGTTTTACAGGCTACCCACAGATAGGAAACGTGGCAGATAAACCCATTATTTAACATAGCATTTCATTCGTGTATGCCTACTGCTGACTCACATTCCCCTGCCCCCACCGTGATTTCATATATGACAGTGAGACATTGGATGAGTCACCCGTACATGGCCCAACTGAAGACCTTATCTGGTCTATTAATACCCAATTAAAGGCTTTATCTTGGCACCACTCTGAAGTAATCGGCAGTGGGAGAGGCTCAGGCTCAATGCGCACACCAGCAGATTTAACCCTCAGTGGTGCTGGTCAGCTTAAAGGATGGGAGGTTGCTGCACCCTTGGTGCCAACTGGAGGCCCTTCCCCAAATTTTTACTTCCCCATTCCAAACCTTGCCCTCTGCCCTGTCCAACATGCTCCCCACGCACTCTTCGTCTGAACCTGTCAGCCTGGCCCCATCAATTCCTGGACTTTCCTAAGTGTCCAGGACCATCACTGGACATTTGGCCTCCCTGCTGCACCAGGAGTGGTCACCATTCCTGCTGGTTCTGCATGTGGCCAGAACTACTGGCCTTTGATGGGTTGGCAGCTCTTTTAGGTGCAACTTCCTCCTGAAGATGATGGGAATCTCATTTCATATTAATTAAACGGCCAAAGCCTGAAATATTAAAGTGGAAGAAGCTGGCTAAGTGAAAATTGGCTCACCATACACATTTATGCTCGGGTGCAAGGAGCCCGCCCACAGTGCAAATAAAGTCCATAAACATGTTGCTTGGTCCTCTGGCAGATCCATCATAAATGTCCAATAGTTCAATTTCAGAGAGGGTCGGGGCTAAGTACCATCATCATCCTATATTTCACTGTTATATATTAGCATCGGTTTTAAAATCTCATTTCACTTTATCTACCTGTGTTTAATTACCCTGAAGCAGTAATTCAGCAATAATGAACCTTCTCTCCGTTGCATGCTGCTATTTCTCTCCTTAATTTCCTCTTTAAGTATTTTGAAGGATTATTTTTGACTGACTCTGGTCTAGAGAAACAACTTTAATCTTCCAACTTTTGGAACTGTATCACTGCTGAAATGAAAATGAATACTTAGGACCAAGAGATAAATTGCTGGATAATAAGACAGAATAATCATGCAATCATTTATATTTTAGATCTTATATATCAATACAATATGTAAAGCTGAAATGACTGCATATTATACGATGCACTGAATAGCCTTTGGTAAGTGTTTGTTCTTTCAGCTGAGGGATATATCATTGACAAGTATAACTTTACAGAAGAGGTCTGGGCTGTATCAGATTAAGCTCTGTCCAGATGTGTACAGAGAATAACTTCAATATGGTAAGGTGCTGTTGCAAGATATTTTTTGGCAGCTGTTATTGCATTTCAATATTTTGCCAACAATAACTGGAAAGATAACTGAGGATTGTTGCCAAACACAAGAGATTACAGGTCCTACTAGTGGACTATTAGGACGCAGAATGAAATCTAGAGCTGTTTTGATAACCTTAGCAGCAACTCTTCCAATGTCTGTCTGGAATACTCCAACATGTACTTTTGGCACACTGCTGCTGCCCGCAAATCACTGACATACTACAAATTCTAACACCCTACCTCTTGCACATTTGCAGTACTTTTTTGTGTATATTACATTACCTCTTGGAGCAATCAGACAAAACACTGGACACCACAAATGCTTTTAGGGAAATTTCTTTGCCATCGTATAATCATTATTTTGTTACATATTAACAAAAGATTTATTTCCACACTTGGATAAAGGCAAATTACAGCTGATGCTGGAATCTGAATCCAAAAAAGAAAAAGCTGGAAAATCTCAGCAGGTCTGGCAGCATCTGTAAGGAGAGAAAAGGGCTGATGTTTCAAGTTCAGATGACCCTTTGTCAAAGCTTTGACAATGGGTTATCTGGACTCGAAACATCAACTCTTTTCTCTCCTAACAGATGCTGCCAGGCCTGCTGAGATTTTCCAGCTTTTTCTCTTCTGATTTATTTCTAACAATATATATTATGAATTATTTGCCATGTTAAGATGCGATTAAAATGCCTTATTCCTACAAATGTATTGTAAGTGACTTCAGTTTATCTCTTGCTCACAGTGCAAATGTTTCTTTTTAACCAATGTGCTTAGCCATTGAATATCAGACAAAATTTAACCCATGGCCTGCCAGTTGCCATAAACATCAAAAGAAATGCCAACAATGCCCCATCATAATGCACCTCATGGGCATGTGGCAGCTGCACCCACCATAATGATCGTGATTATAGATAATGTCAATACACACGTGTTGACATGTTTTCTACATTCCCACAGACAATCACATCAACAGCAGTGGAAAGAGACCCTTGACTGGCTGGATATTCAGATTGATGTGGTTGTCGGATACAAGGGTGTAGCGGGGAGAGATTTAGATTTGGTTGATGGTGCATCTTTGGTTGTGATGCTCAGTTCAGTTACACTGATGAGACTATTCTCCCAGCCCTGTCCACTGGCTAGAAACTCAGGCCTGTAGGCTTCTGTGGTGTCTGTCATATTTGGGCACCATATACCCTTTATAGGTTCTCATCCCAATTGCTGTCATTGACCATTTCAGACATTTCCTGCATAGGTCACCAATATTGTAAATTGCAAAAAAACCAAAAATCCAAATGATAAATATCTGTGCACATTATATGAAGGGAATAATTTCATTAAGTGTGTAAGTGTTCACAATGTCCGAATGAGAGAAAACAAAGATTTACACAATTGCAGGCACTCACCATCAATTCTTTACCCCACCCCCACTAAAAGGTTGAGAAATTATATACTGCTATAGCAGAGCTTGCAAGAAAGTACAATTTGTAATTTACACGTTATTTAGCTGAGTAGTGTTTAAATTATATGTTACCCATTGGAGAGGATGTTTTGGCCAACATTGTTTTGGGAAAAGACTGACAAGCTGGGCAAGGGCATAGGATCAAGTGGAATATTAGGAGAGGCACTGTGCCCATCACGCAACTTCCTCTGCTGGAACTTTACTGGCAGTGTGGTAGGTGTTCGGCAGCCTGTTCAGCTCTGGCCAACTAACAGCCAGTCAAGGGTCTCTTCTCACTGCTGTTGATGTTTTACCAGAGATGAAGAGGTTGACACCACATGGCAAGGCCAGCAGGTATATAGCTTGTATGTCTGAAACTAAGACGTTGATGCTTTTGCACAGGACAGTTATCAAATAATGGCCTGAATATTCTAATGTCCAGAACAGTGAAATCTGGACTTAGGTTTCCCATGTATATCAGGATCCTGAGGAGGTCATGGTGAGTACACATGTCCAGGAAATTTAAACTTTTGGCGGGCTAGTTTATGCTGTCTGAGACACCACACAAGTGTCTCTTGCTCTGGGTTTCAGTATCAGAGACTGGGACAGATATGCAGGATTTACCTGGATATTTACTCTGAAAATTTCATGCTGCATAATATCTTGTATAACTTAGTAATTAGCCAGTGTAACTGAACTGAGCACCACAACCAAGATGGACCATCAACTGAATCCAACTCTCTTCCCTTGTATCCGACAATCACATCAACCTGAATAGCCCCCCACCGCCCCTGACATGACCTGACTAATGCCTCAGCCCACCCATCACCACTCCCGATGAGACTACTCTCCCAGCCCTGTCCAGAAACTCAGGCCTGCAGATCTGTGTGGTGTCTCTCATATTTGGGCACCAAATGCCCTTTGTAGGTTCTCATCCCAATCGCTGTCAGTGGCCATCCCTCAACCCCTTGCTGGGACCTTCTGGACTGGTCCTGGCAAGCCCGCCTGACTCATCCACTTCTCTGACCTCCTTTGGTGCTCAGAGACTGGCTGTGGTGTGGCAGTGGCTGCTAATGGGTTAGTTGAAATCTCTGGGCCATAAGACTTCACTAACTCTTTGGGGTGGCATTCTTGCCTCCGGTGTCAAAAGCCACAATCTCAGGCAACTAATGGCCTGAGTCATCCAGAGCCGCTGAGGCAGGTGGCTCTTGACTTTCCAGCTAGTAGGAGGGGACAAGTCTATGCATTGTATCCAAGCCATTGGTTCTTTAGTATGTCAATGTACTCTAGCTGTTAACACCAAAGTGCTATTTCCATCAGAAATAAGAACCATTATTTGATGACAGTTCAGTGCATATGTATCACTCTATTGCTTCAAACATGCAATATAGAATATTACAAAATAGCACTGTATATCCTTTGATTATTATCATAGCATTGCATATTTCAGTATAACATTCTTCTGGATGGGTTACATGGAACTGGATCATAAGTCCATAATAGTCAAGGTGAGCTTCTAACACCATGGCCAGAATTCCCCTGGTACTGCTGCTGTCAGCGAGAAAGGAGAATTTCTTGGTCAACCAAAACACCATTCATTGCAGCAGGGCTGGAGAATCCCAGCTGTGGGCAAGGTCAGAGAATTCCGGCACATATCCGCTCCATCACTGAGACCTCCTATTTCCACCTTCCTTAACATTGTCCAAGTCTGCCCCCTCCTAACCACGCACCCCCCCCCCCCCCCCCCCCCCCCCCCGCCACCCCTCCACCACCCACCACTCCTCAGCTAATCTGCTGCTGAAACCTTCAGTCACACATTGGTTACCTCCAGACTTGACTATCTGAATGCATTCCTGGCCATCTTCCCAATTTCAATCCTCAGTAAAAGTGAAATCAAATAATCCTTTATCTTTACTGGCACCAAATACTGTTCATACATCACCCCGTGTTGGCTAACCTACATTGCCCATTAGTTATAAGCAAGGCTTAATGTTGAAACCCTCATCTATTTTTTTCACATGCTGACCCCTTCCTATGCCTGTAATCTCCTCCATGCCCACAACCCTGAAAAATACCTGAGCTCCTCTAATTCTGAACCTTTTGAACATCCTTGATTTGAATTGCTCCACCATTGGTGACTGTGCCTTCATCTCTTATGGTCCTACATTCCATCCCTAAACCACTTTGTCTTCCAACTTGCTTTCCTTCTTTAAGACATTCCTTAAAATATTTTAATCATCTGTTCCTAATATCTCCTTTTGTTGTTGTATCAAATTTTACTTCATAACCCTCCTGTGGAACCACCTTTTCAGTGTTGTGGGGTAAATCGAGATGACCAGTACTGTCTTAATTTTAGACAATGCAAAATCACAAGGCAGTTATCTCTGTGTAAAGGCGTAACACTTATTTAAAAGAAAAACAAGCAGCTGCAAGGACATCACCAAAAGCATTAAGTAGCTCTGAGATAGAGCAACTGAACCTCTCTAATAAATCTAACATGTACAATCAAAAACAGATCAATTTAGTTTTTCTTATCAATCACAGCCACCTTACGTTAATTTAAAATCAATTACGTTTAATATACACAAATCAATAATAGCTCCTGACATTCAAAGCTCTCAGCCAATTGCATTTTACCATCCAGCATAACGGTATTTTATTCATCCATTAAATCCAGACGCCAAGTACCACCTTGGCTAAAGTCACTTCCCTGTTGCCTGGTTACTTCAGATGCTTATTGCAAGGATCAAAGAGGATGTTCCCACTGGATTATTGCCAAACAGGATAGACACATGATCTTGTGTCCGGACATGTCTTTATCCTGAGACTAGACAATAAATGTTCCTTGTCATAAATATTGCAATATGTGTTCCCGCATAAGAAACTTTCTGATATGAATTTTGCTAACTATGGGGTCCTAGACCTTTGGTTTTGAACCATACGCCTTTACAATCATGCCTTGTGTTACCCTGCTTTTGGCTGAAGCAAACAATGATTCATAAATACTTAAAATACGTTAAAATATCAGCATATATGTTTTAAAATCATATTTACTTATTTAATTTTCTTACTGCATTCACATAGCTTATTAACTTGTTTCAAGATCATTTAACTCTTTACTGGTAGTTCTGTGAGTGCCTTAATGCATTCCATTTAAAAACCTTATTAGCTGGTTAGAAATTTCCTGCATCACACAGTAATTTAATTACAGTGTTAATGTAAGCCTACTTGTGACACTAATAAATAAATAAACTTAAACTTGACGTTATTTTTATTATGTTACAAGTACTCAATAAATACAGGTTGTTCATGTTGTACTGTTAAGTGTATTGGAATTGCCTTAATTTATAACTGTGAAAGGAAAAAGAATAGATAAAGGAAGTGAAAAGAAGAGAAAAGAAATGAATTGGGGAAAAAAAAGGGCCTGGTTTCTGGGCCCCAGCGCTCAGCTCCACAGGCACCTAATTTACTGCCACTACTCTGACCACAGATTATTTCTCTCATATTTGTTGCTGATAGGCTCACTAACTAACCTATTAGCAACAAATATGGGAAATGAACAGCCTATGATTGGAGGAGCAAGTCCATGCAGTTTCTTCTATTCAAACCTTTTTTAACGGGCACTTTAAAAAGTGGCTCCAGGAGCCACATAAAGGAGCTTTCAAGGTTGCACCCGGCCTTGCTCATGTTGGACAAGCCAACAGCGCATGTTTTATCTCTCTGAATGGCAGAAAAAAGTGACATTGTTGGATTAAACCTACAGACTAAATGCATGAGTAACGAAGATTATTGGAAAGTATAATGGACACAATTTCGATGCTATCTCATTGAATTTCCTTGGAGGACTTCCCTGGCTGAAGTCCATTTTAAATCCCCAGAGTAATGACCATCTAATATTTTATATGAGAGAGGTGTAAGGGCTGATTCTCCAATCACATGCTGTTTGCAAATAGTTATTTTCACAGTAAGCGTGGAGTATAACAATTCTGGTCCTATAGTTGCCGTTATTGTACAATTAATGGGTAGGATATCAGGGTCAAGTTGGGAAATGTCCCATCAATGAATATTTCATGACTGAAGGGGTGAGCATTCTTTTTTTTTCAATGCAGGTGCCAGACTGTGGTGACTAAGGGAATTTCATAGTAACTCCACTGCAGTGTTAATGTCAGCCTTACTTGTGACTGATAAATAAAACACTATATAGATCAGTTTTATAATTATTCTTTTTGTATTAAATCCCAGATCTAAATGATGCTGAAGATGAGGAGAACAATACTGTATATTCTCTATTAATCAAATTGATGTCTGCATGGGTTTCCCCCAGATCCTCTGGTTTCCTCCCACAGTCCAAAGATGTGCAGGCTAGGGGAATTGGCTATGCTAAGTTGCCCCTTAGTGTCCCAAGATGTGTAGGTTAGGGGGATTAGCAGTGTAAATATGTGTGGTTACAGTGATAGGGCGGCGATGGGCCTTGGTAAGATGCTCTGTCAGAGAGTCGGTGTCAACTTGTTGGACCGAATGGCCTCCTTCTGCACTGTGGGTATTCTATGCTTCAATAATTTAAAATATATTTCAATGAAGGGAAAGATGAATGTAAAATACAAATGTGCGTACATGCCCCAGATCTAAATAGATATTTTTACTGAAGTGAATTGAAGAATTAAGTCAATTGATAGATATCTCTTCCATTCATGTTCTTATCTCTTTCATGCTCCAAAGCTCTCATTCTTTATGTGACATTAAATCAATGATGAGTGTGCAGAATATTCAGTTGGACCAAAGTGTAAAATAATGTCTCAAATTAGATCTTGGATCCGAAAGATGCTTAACGAAGAAAAGTGTGACTGACTGATCTTTGTTGCTGAAGTGGTCCGATCATCCAGAAATTGTCCTTCTCTGCTGATGATCTTTTCACAGTAACTTCGTTCCAGTGCAAATGGAAGCCTACTTGCGACACTAATAAATAAACCAAAAGTGATCTGGAGGCTGAAGTATGCTAATGACATAAATATTAACAATAAGCAGAGCTGTTGAGATAATTCATCAAAAGACAAGCGTCATAAATTCCCTGCATATTTATAGCAGTGGTGTAATGGCTAGAGATATTGTAAAGAACATATGGTACTGAATGTCAAGGGGATTTCAGCGTTTGTTCTGGAATTATGGATTGAACAATGTATTTGTTGTTTCGAACAGTTGTCTTTGTTTAATACCAGGATAAAATCAGCTGCATTTAGGAAGAAAACCCATTCTTTAACCACCAGTTTGTACAATTTGATAATAATTGACATTAAAAAACTGAATACTGTGCCAAATTAGTTTTTATTTTCATGACACAACAGACATGGTTAGTTTTACAGTGTGGAACTTTTTGTCATTTAATTCCACCAGCTCTGTACCCTATCACAGATCTTTTGTTTTCCTTCTGCTTCACCCTC
Source organism: Carcharhinus amblyrhynchos (assembly GCF_965287045.1). Lineage (NCBI taxonomy): Eukaryota > Metazoa > Chordata > Chondrichthyes > Carcharhiniformes > Carcharhinidae > Carcharhinus > Carcharhinus amblyrhynchos. Next base: position 47,053,292 of record NC_137336.1, read on the forward strand.
TCTTTCACCCTTTTACTTGCTCAAAGCCATGGGTGGCACAGTGATTAGCACCGCTGCCTCATAGCACCAGAGACCCAGATTTGATTCCCGGCTTGGGTCACTGTCTGTGCGCTGTCTGCACATTCCACCCGTGCCTGTGTGGGTTTTCTCCGGATGATTCAGTTTCCTCCCAGAGTCTGAAAGATGTGCTGGTTAGATGGATTGGCCATGCTAAGCTCTCCCTCAGTGTATCTGAACAAGCTCCAGAGTGTGGCAATAGGGAATTTTCACAGTAACTTCATTGCAGGGTTAATGTAGCCCAACATGTAACTAATAAATAAACTTTTTATTCTTAATTTCTTTTGGTTCTGATGAAAGGGTACAGACCTAAAATGTTAACTCTCCTTAGGTGCTGTTAGGCCTGCCAGCTATTTCTTACAATTTCCATTTTTGTTTCCTATGTCCAGCACATCGAATATATTGCAGATATATTATTCAGGATCTCTTTCAGTTCCATACCACAAGGTCTGTCCAAATAATCTCACACAATTTTTTTAAAAACTTAAAATATAACTCAGCCATAAGACTTTTTTTTTAAATATATTTTAATTTATAAAATTTATTTACAGTTCAAATTTGTTGTGTATAGTTCAAGTTAATTCTACACAGTATATTAGACTCTAAGGTTGCACCACACTTACGAGTTATATTTACAATGTGTTTACATTTCACTTCAAACACTATCTGATAAGTACAGTTTGAACATTTTTACAATATCATGAAAAACAGACTACAACCCCAAATTATTTAGGAGTATGTTGAACTTTGCAAGGAAGATATTTTTAAAAAGAAATTAGGCAAAGACACTGAGCATAAGATGCCATGGTATCCCACCATCTACATTCCTCAGACAAGCCAAGGACTGATTTGTATTCACTTCTTAACTTTTACTTCGACTGTTAACTTCTCATTTCTGATCAGTGTGTGTGTATGTGTTGCATCTTTATTAATTTTCTCTGATTTTAGGAACTAGAAACTTACTCTTTGAGTCAAGGCGGCCTGGTTACATTGGCTCCTTCTTAAAAGTGAATACTTTTGGATTGGAGAAAGGTATTCGGGAGGGAGAAGGGATCCCTTTTCAATAAACATTGTTGCGGCCAACCAAGGGAGATTGAATAAAGAAGGGGAGCCACCTCATTCCTCCTCACTTGGGGGCATCAAAATTGGGGTTCGATTTGAGGAGTTAACAAATTAGGGGATCTTGTGCCGGGACTGATTGTAACGACAGATACCAGCCTCTTGTTGTATTATGATGAAAGGGCCTTAGGACTATGGCATTTCTCCATTCAGACTTTGCGGCAGTTGCCAAAAGCATCCTTCAGACATTGTCCTTGACCAGGGAATGTGCCAGTCTGCATTATTCAGTCATGGGCAGCTCATTGCACTGCAAGATAATCGGGCTTCTGGCTGACTAACCAGCACCCTTCACTGAGTTGATGACTGTTTTGATGTGTTTCCTTGGGAACAGCCCATAGAGTATAGATTCCTTCCTGTCTTACAGAGCCACTTGAGATATACTTTGACAGAAACCACTGCATCTCTTTCTTTGCAAAGGCACATTTCAGAAGGTGGTAAGTGATGATCACTTCCCCACTACAGCCATAGCATTCACAGTGGTGCTGAAATTCCAAGTGTGTAAGAAGAATCTGATACAAGGGCCTGTCTCATTACCAACCAACTACATTGTGGTACTTGGAGATAAGGTGTTCTGCAAATTAACTTTGATGGTCTGTCCAGGTAACTCTGTGACAGGATTCATCATCTCATGTACCCGCAGAGCCTTGAGGACATTACATACGGAGCACTATCTCATGGACTTCTAGTTAAATGTATTTTTTTCTCCATAAACTTTTTCATGAGGGTCAGATATGAGGTTATGGTCCAACTCTTTCACAATACTGGGAACAGGTAGAATGTCAGCACGTAATGGTTTGCGCATCAAGGGTACATGAAAGTTTTTAATAACTGCATCCCACTTCAGGAATTCAGAAACCACATCTGACATGATAGGAAGGGCAGTCCCATCATTTCTCACATAATATGGTCTAATCCCTGGCCATTTTACCATATTTAGATTGTTTTTTTAACTGGTGTCACACTATCATATTTTACACCTCAAACCATTTGTCATGATTATAGGTCGATTCAGAGGTATTACCTTGTTAACAGGTTTTGCTGAGTACACCAGTTAATGAGATAACTTGTGCAAAGAGCACAAAGGAGGTAAACAATATGTTGTTGCCATGTTCCAGAATTGCTAATTACTTCACTGATTTAAATTGTTTCAGTAATCCATTATGCCCATTAAGATGGGCAATTAGCTTATGAAAATTTGTTCACAAATCGCATTCTCGTACTGTGCAAAGGATAAGTGACTTCGAACTTGACACCAAATATGCTTTTAGCCTAATGATTTAATGCATTCTACCAAGTTTTTGATACAAATAAATTGGTTAGTCCCTGAAAACTGGCATGAGGATTGCAACATGCAATTAACTCACTACAACTTTGTGCAGCTTGCCATTTATAATGATTTCTGCTCATAGTCAAATCTGTCCGCACAAAGGAATATGGCTTTGGTTATTCAAAGCCAGTCAACTAAACCCCAGAACATCACTGCAGCAGTTACTCTAGGCAGGGATGTCCCACCAGTCACCTTCTGCTGCTTCATCAATGATCATCTTTCCTTCCTAAGGTCAGAAGTGGGGTTGCTTGTTGATCATTGCTGTGTTGAATTCCATTTGCAGTTCCTCAATAATGGGTCATGATGTGGAGATGCCAGCGTTGGACTGGGGAGAGCACAGTAAGGAGTCTCACAGCACAGAAAGCTCGTGATTCCAAATATACCTGTTGAACTTTAACCTGGTGTGTGAGACTTCTTACTGTCAATAATGAGTGTCAGCTACACTGGGCTGTGGGGGTCCTTCTTGGGGTGCACACTGACTTGCTTGTTGGTGCCACTATAGTAGACATGATCCAATACGTTCACTGTTTCCACTTCCCCCACAGCATATGTTACTTCTTCAAAGAACTCCAGTACTTTGGTTAAACATGATTTCCCTCTCACGAAACTTTGCTGATTCTGCCTGATTACCATAGCTTATCCAAGTGCCCTGCCATAACCTCATTATTAATAGCTGCTAACATTTTCTGTAGAATAAATGTTAAGCTACCTGGCCTTTAGTTTCCCACTTTCAATCTCTTTCTCCTTTTTTGAATAATAAAGGAGTTACATTTGCTACCTTCCACTGAGAAAGATGTTTCAGTAGGGGAGCAGTTCGGGAACAGTGACCATAATTTAGTAAGCTTTAAGGTACTGATGGATAAAGATAGGTATAGTCCTTAAGTTAAGGTGCTAAATATTAGGCAGGGACTGAAGAATGTAGATTGGGGGCAGATGAGAGCAAATCAACATTTGGTATGTGGGAAGCTTTCACGTGTAAGTTCATAGGGATTCAGGACTGGCTCATTCCTGTAAGGATGAAGGATAAGTATGGCAAGTTTTGGGAACCTTGGATAACGAGAGATATTGTGATCCTTGTCAAAGAGGAAAAGGAAGCATTTGTCAAAGCTAGGAGGCTGGAAACAAATGAAGCAAGTGTGGAATACAAGGAAAGTAGAAAGAAACTTAAGCAAGGAGTAAGAAAAGCTAAAAAGGGTCATGAAAAAGCAATGGCCAGCAGGAATAAGGAAAACCCCAAGCTTTTTACACATATATAAAGAGCAAGAGGATAGCTAGGGAGACTGTTGGCCATTCAAGGACAAGGGAGGGAATCTATGTATGGAACCAGAGGAAATGGGCGAGGTATCAAATGAGTACTTTGCGTCAAATGATTCACTAACACCTCTATTTTCTCCTCTCAGTCACAAGTTATCCCTGACCTGGAAAGGCTTCTTTCTTTCAAGGCATTAGCACTGAGTGAATACTTTCACCATACGGGCTGCAACAGTCCAGATATGCAGCCCACTATCACCTTCTCCAGGGAAATTTGTGATTTCTAGTAACAGCTACATCTTGTGATTGAATGAGAAGATAATAATGAAAACCATTATTTGAATTTGCCGATGAGATTACAAGGCACAGATGGCACTCAATTCTTCAAACTAGATGAGGGCACTAGATCTCCATTTCTATTGGTACATGGTAAATATAACCTGTAAGCAAATAATACAAAATATTATTTACTTTTTCAAACTCCTGTTCTGTGGGTCCAGTAAGGCAGCATATCACTTTCACCTGCCTGTTACTTGCTGCCAACTTCTCCCTGATGTTGAATCAAGTACCTATTATGTTTTAGTGCATGAGTCCACATTTGCTGCAGAAGGTGACATTCTTTTCCAGGTTGCCAGACAATAGCCACCTCCAACAAGAGTCTAATCATCACCCCTTAACGTTCAATGGATCCATCATTGAATCCTCCATTATAAACATCCTGGGAGTCACTATTTACAAGAATCTGAACTGGGCCAGCCGTATAAATGCCATCTCTACAAGAGTAGATCAGAGGCTAGGAATTCTTTTTTATTCTTTCTGAAAATGTAAGCTTTTCACTGGTTCAACCAGCATTAATTGCCCATCTCTAATTGCCCTTGAGAAAGTGGTGGTGAGCTTTCTTCTTGAATTACTGAAATCCAGTGACAGCGCAGGAACTTGATAGCATTGTTGCTGATCTGCGGTGAGCAAATCACCTCCTCACTCTCCATTGCTTGTCCACATTTACAAGGCACAAGTAAGGAGTGTGATGGAATACTCTCCACTTGTATGAGAGCAGCTCCAACAATGCTCAAGAAGCTCGATATCATCCAGGACAAAACAGCCCACTTGATTGGCACCCCATCCACAAACATTCACTCTTTCCACCACTGATGCACAATAACAACTGGCTGTAATATACACAAGATCACTGCAGGAACTCACCAAGCCTCTTTAGACAGCACCTTCCAAACCTACAACCACCATCACCTTGAAGAACAAGGGCAGCAGATACATGGGGACATGACCACCTAGAAGTTTTCCTCCAAACTACTGTCTGTCCTAACTTGGAAATATATTGCTACTGCTTCACTGTTACCGGGTCAAAATCCTAGAACTACATGGACTGCAACAGTTTAAAAAAGCAGTTCACCCCCTCTTTCTTAAGAACAATAAGAGATGGGCAATAAATGCTGACCTAACCATCGAAAAGCTTACATACTTTGAGTGAGTTAAAAAAAAATCCTAACTCCTGACCTAGTTTTGTAAATACAACAGCTGGAATTTTGCCAACCCCTGCCACGGGAATTGGAGTGGGCAAAGGGCGGACAATGTGGAGGCCTGTTGACCTCAGGTGGGATTTGAGTGTTTCGGAATGAGTGAGGCCATAAAATCCCACCCAGTATTTATACTGCTAGCCCAGTTCAGATCATGATCAATGGTAACTCCCAGGATATTGATAGCGGGAGATTCAGCGATAATAATGCTATTGAATGTCAAGGGGCAATTATTTGGATTTTCTCTTGTTGGAGATAGCCCACAACTCGTCAATGAATAAAAAAGTTATCAGCAGTTCAATTTAAAATAAAAAAATTGTCAGTCCTCACAACTTGTGGCAGGATTAAGTTGTGACAGAATCAAGAATCAATCTAAACTCTTTCTTACGAGATGGCTAAATGAGACAGTGGAAATGCTTCAATCTCTTTGGGTATTGATTGATAGAAATGTCAATAATGACACCAGAATCGCATTGCTCGTTAATATTATTCAAAATTATCTGAGAAAATCAAGTCAAAATCTAATTAATGTATTTTTTTAAGTTGCCCAGTCACAGATGACATGATGCAGCCAACCAATATTTCCCTGATACTTGTGTGATCCATTATCCAAAATTACAAGTATCATTGATGGAAATTGTTATGAGTGGATTATTTTTGCTGTGACTTTCATACTAGTCAGCCTGGCCTTCTTTCAGATTTATCTCCATATTATTCCATTTAGCCCCTCAGCCCCTTCTGAACTCAATTCAAAGGTTATTTTGGAGAGCTGAAGAAACTGGGTTATCATTTAACTATTTTGTTAATTACAAAATCTTGCAATTTATTAAACTGTAGATATATAAGCCGTGTGGGCCAAACATAATAATCAACACAAGACTCAGTTGGTAAATACTTAGATGCAAGGGTTTTTTTTGCAGTTATTGGAGTGAAGGCTCACAAAGATATAGAGTCCTACAGTGCAGAAGGAGGCCATTCAGCCCATTGAGTCCACACCGACCCCAATCTCACCAGGCCCTATCCCCAAAATCCCATGCATTTACCCTTGCTATTCCCCCTGACACTAAGGGATATATTTTTAGCATGGTCAGTCCATCTAACTCACTTATCTTTGGACAGTGGGAGTAAATGGGAGGAAACCCATGCAGACAAGGGGAGAATGTGCAAACTCCACACAGACAGTGACCCAGCCGGGAATCAAACCCAGGTCCCTAGTGCTGTGAAGCAGCAGCGCTAACCACTGTGCCACCATCCTGTCCATTTTGATCTTGAATGTATATAATCCCACACAGTTTGTTTTCAATATGGTAAGCTTAAAGCATCTTCTTGTCATTAACTAAGGAGATTTCCTGCTCTCTGCTATGATGTATGAAAGTGGGGCTTGAGAGGTGTGAAGATGGGTTAAAATGTACTGGAAAACATTAAGCAGCATTACATAAGGCCAACATTTTAAAAGGAATTTAATTTCTGAACATTTAACATATAAAATGATTCGTAACTGATTTCAAAGTTAGCTCAGCAAATAGGATCATTATGTCACATTTACATTTTATCAAAGTGACTAGGAGGCTCAGACTGACTGAAGATTAGAAAATAATTACCCATAAAGGTCATTTTGATCTATCACATCTCATCTTTCCTGAGTCTTCCTAGTTCAACATTTAATTCTTTCTTAATTGATCTAAGGGTCTTGCACCTTTACTACTTTATCTGGAAGTCTATTCTGAATGTCAATCACTCACCACTATGTCAGTTCTATATTTACTTATTGTGGACTTGAATCTGTGAGCTTTTGTCCTAACCTGACAACTTAATTTAAAGTAATATTTTGAATTTACTGCTTCTATTCCTAGACATAAACCAGCTCAATAGAGTCACCTCTCAGACATCTCCTTCCATCCTGAAAAGCTTAAATTGTGCCTCTCTTTCTTCATAGTTCAGTCTTGGTTTCAGACCTTGATTTTAATTTGTTTCCCTACTGAAAACAGTTTTTGTCAATTTGCTCAGCAAAGAAGTAGAGCATGGTGTATGTGAGGATTACTCATTTCATACTCATCAGTTAATAATAGAGAAATATATCCTGCAATGCTATAAATATTAAAGCATATAGCTATAGGTTTCACAGGGATAGTCATGTTGATCTTTGATCTTCATGATCACCAAGCAACATTGGATATCAGTGTGGATGTTCTGATCTTATCTTTGCAAGCTTCCTTTTCCTAGCAGCAATATAAGCCACAATCACATGTTCAAAGTCTGACTTCAGAATGGTACAACAATTGCGGGTGTCATATCAAACTAGTACAGAGCAGCAATCAACAACACTAACCAAGTGCTGAGAATGAACAGAACGATGCAAGTCAGAGGAAGCTGTATTTAAAATGTACAGTGCTCCAGCCTGACCACAGCTTGCGACATGCATTCAGTTCTGGTGTAGGTACATACTGGTCACATTTAAATGCAAGAGGAAATGAAGGCGCAAGGCTAATTTGTTTGCCCTACTTTGAAGTGGGGGCCAGGGCGTGTGTGTGGGAGGGGTGGGGGACATGAGTATGGTTTTCATGAACGGCAAAGCAGATGGCTCAGCCAGGGGGTCCGGGGCAGGGCAACACATTGCCATGAATTTTCTCCATTATTCAAACCAAATGCAACCAGATTCACCAACTGGCCAGCGGGTGGGGGTGGGAATTCATTGTCAAGGGCATGTTCGATCTGTCCCTGACAGGTGGGGTGAGATGGGAGAGCTCTGGGCATAATCAGAGGCTGGGGATGCCCCTGGTAATGCAGGTCCAAGGATTCACTCTGAGGCCTAAAGGAACACTTGTGCTCATCCTGAACCAAAAGCATATCTAAAAAAGTTCAGGGGTTGGGGGGGGGGGGGGGGGGGGGGGGAGCGGGGGATTGCAATGATTTAGTACCTTTATTAGCACCCACTGTCTTCTCACTTTTGTCTCAAATATTAGCCAACTCTTTTGAATAGGTGAGCAGGGCTTCCATCCCGAGATGTCAGGGACTTGTTTATATGAATAAATGAATTGTACATGACTTGTTTATTGATGATTTATATCATCATAGAATTAGATAAGTTTGGTTTCATAGAATCCCTACAGCACAGAAGGATGTTATTCAGCCCATCAAGTTTGCACTGACAACAATCCCATCCAGACCATATCCTCGTAACCCCAAGTATTTACCCTGCTAATCTCCCTGACACTGAGGAATAATTTAGCATGGCCAATCCACGTAACCTGCACATCTTTGGAGAGTGGGAGGAAACCAGAGCACACAGAGGAAACCCATGCAGACAAGGGGAGAATGTGCAAGCTCCACAGCCACCCAAGGATGGAATTGAACCCAGGTTCTTGGCGCTGTGAGGCAGCAGTGCTAACCATTGTGCTGCCCACCAGGTGCCAAGCTGTGACTTTAATTGAAATTCTTTAATTGGAGGTGCAGTGACAGTTCTCCATAAAGTCAAACTTGTCATTAGGGGGATTGTGGGTCAGACAGCTTTGTGTTCAGAACTTTTTTAGATATGCTTTTGGTTCAGGATGAGCACAAGTGTTCCTTTAGGCCTCATAGTGAATCCTTGGACCTGCATTACCAGGGGCATCCCCAGCCTCTGATTATGCCCAGAGCTCTCCCATCTCACCCCACCTGTCAGGGACAGATCGAACATGCCCTTGACAATGAATTCCCACCCCCACCCGCTGGCCAGTTGGTGAATCTGGTTGCATTTGGTTTGAATAATGGAGAAAATTCATGGCAATGTGTTGCCCTGCCCCGGACCCCCTGGCTGAGCCATCTGCTTTGCAGTTCATGAAAACCATACTCATGTCCCCCACCCCTCCCACACACACGCCCTGGCCCCCACTTCAAAGTAGGGCAAACAAATTAGCCTTGCGCCTTCATTTCCTCTTGCATTTAAATGTGACCAGTATGTACCTACACCAGAACTGAATGCATGTCGCAAGCTGTGGTCAGGCTGGAGCACTGTACATTTTAAATACAGCTTCCTCTGACTTGCATCGTTCTGTTCATTCTCAGCACTTGGTTAGTGTTGTTGATTGCTGCTCTGTACTAGTTTGATATGACACCCGCAATTGTTGTACCATTCTGAAGTCAGACTTTGAACATGTGATTGTGGCTTATATTGCTGCTAGGAAAAGGAAGCTTGCAAAGATAAGATCAGAACATCCACACTGATATCCAATGTTGCTTGGTGATCATGAAGATCAAAGATCAACATGACTATCCGTGTGAAACCTATAGCTAAATGCTTTCATATTTATAGCATTGCAGGATATATTTCTCTCTTTTATTATTAACTAATGAGTATGAAATGAGTAATCCTCACATACACCATGCTCTACTTCTTTGCTGAGCAAATTGACAAAAATAAGATTTTGTGGCCACAAGGTTAGGCTCTGCAGAGCCACTAGTTGTAAATCAAATAGCTGTAGGGGATTTCCAATCAGGCAGTATTAGTGCAGCTTAGGCCAGTGATCATGCTTTGAAGAGTGAACAAACACAGGCACCCTGGAAGTGTGCAGGGTAGCAGATTGCAAAGCCAATCAGTGTCTAACACTAACTTGGTGCTTCAGCAGCGATCGTTAACTCAGGCTGTAGTTGCAGTTCTCCTTGACCAGAGGGAAAGGGAGCAGAGGCAGAAAGGAGGGGAAATTACTCCGAGGGAATGGAAGAAGGCTCTCAGCAGGAGGCCTTGCTCACCCAAGATCTTCCTATCTCCACCTCAGCCAGGGGCAGCACCTGTGGCAACTATCCTTTACCAATGAGGTGGTCACAGAGTAGGGTGAGTGTATCATTGTCAAGGTCATTCTGGCCCTCAATTTCTACACTATTGACTCCTTCCAGGCTGAGTCATTTGCCGGAATTTTACCACCCCTCCCACCACGGGAATCAGAGTGGGTGAGGGGCAGAACATGGGAAGGTCCATTGATCTCGGGTGCAATTTTATGGTTTTGTTCTGAGCTGAGACTGTAAAATACTGTCCAGTATCTACTCTCTAAGTAGAAAGTAACAGGAGGAGTGGTATGTGGCTTTGCCAGCATAGTGTACTTTCCCATGATGCAGGAAGCCATCAACTGCACACAGGTAGCTCTACAGCCATTGCATTTCGGTGCGCAGAGGCATCACACCTATGATTGGTAACCACACAAACCAGCAGGTTGGTTAATTCCCACTATCCTGGCAGAAGATAGTGTTGCAGAATGCGATCGAGCAGCTCAATGCCTAGAGATCCCAGTTTCAGATTGCTTTACCTCAGCATGTGACTTTGGTCTGCCCTGGCTGGCTGACAAGTAACAGCAGGGCACCTTGTAGGGTAGGTGTAGTGGGAAATCAAATGCTGTCATCTTGAGAGAGGACTGCACTCCCCAAGGATGACATGTCAGCAATCAGGCTGTGATGAAAACTCCTTTCAGCATTGGCTTTCACAGCCATGATGGCACCAATCTGACCTTGTATGACAACAAGCATGGATCTCATAGCCTTGGTCGAGCTACCACTGCAACACTCAAATATTGGGTGGCTCCTGCTTCTACTGCAATGGAACATAACACTGGCATCAGATATTTCACCATGGTCATGTCAACAAGTGTCCTCATGGAGTTGGCCAGCATTTCCACACTGGGAATAATGGCTCGCAAAGCTCAGTGCCTAGTCGGAGCCATCTCCTATATCTTTCTTGACAGTGCCAAGAGGCTGTTTGCAGGCTTGCCAATATGCTAAGTACTCCTGCATGCACACCTGTCAGCCTGGCTGTTACCTCATCAAAGTCCCCTTGGTCCTTGGCAGCAGAACTAATCTGTGGTCAGGATTTTCCATCCCTCTATGGGTGGATATTCTTGACTAACTTTTGACTGCACTCCAAATTTCTGCATCCTATCCACAATGATGCCTGCTGCAGGTGGAAAGTCTCACTCTGTGGTCATGCTTACCAGGGAGCTGGCATACCTGCCATCCTTTTTCTCTGGCTTGCCACTTGTGTACTCACCATATGCAGATTCTACCTTTATGCTACCCTCTGTAGTATGTGCAGTGCCAGTATTGAGCTAGTAGCTGTGAATGTTAGATTAAGTGATAGTGAACTCTGTTCTTCCTCTGGGTCTTCATGTTCTGGCACCACTGGCCGACCAGGTAGCAGGTCTTGTGTACTTGAAAGCACAAATGAACAAAGGGGATTGTTACAGTGAGGCAAGGAATGTTAGGGGAAATGCACAAGGAATGTGGTTTCACCATCTGCAACTTGTACATCTTGACAGATTGCAGGGTGAGGTTGATGTGTGTTTCCAGAGCTTGTTAATGTGAGAACATAATCTCACACTGATGGCTTCATTGCCGCAGCTTGCTTTGACCTCATTGAGTGCTAGATTACTAATACAATGCATCAACTCTGTTGGGAGGACGTTGGTTTTGGAATGATGTCTCTTTAAGAAATCTTCATAGTCTTCAGTAAGTTAACTGTAAATCTTTATTAACAATTGGAATTAATTATCTGTGTACAGTTAAGGGTACAGGCTACAAACTATCTCCAGGCTTAGGTCTTTACCAGACTACACCCATGAGCCTGGGTCATGTGCTTTCTTCCATCACTGTGTGAGCGGTACTGTATCCAGTCCCATGTTAATCCTGTACATGCTGGACCCTCAGTCACAATCCCCTCTAAGGGGGTGAGAAACTATCTGTCCCGGTCAGTTCATTGTTGTTGCCTCCTATATGGCTACCTTGGCCTGCAAGAGAGAAAGAAACTGTCTGTTTTTGGGCGATTTGTCTGCCATTGATGGATAATTGGGAGTATGTGGAAATTGAGATGTAGTAATGAGGCTTGCTGCTGTGGTAAGTGTGTGAGAGTGGGCGCGTGAATATTAGGCATCAGTCCTGATTGCCAGATATTGCTGATGGGTAGTGATGGGGATGTGATGCATTGAGCAGTTTGCCCGTGAGGCCAGGGCTGCAGTTGACAGGATGCAACATTTGAAAATGCATTCACTGATCTTGACTACCTTCCTTTATAAAGTCAGTGAACTTCCTCTGGCTTTCCTTCAGAACCTCAGGGCTGGGACCCTGGAATTGACTTTGTTAGCTTTTCTTCAGGGCCTCATGGCTGTCTGCGGATGGAACACCTTTCTCCTTTTAACCTCCTGCAGCAAGTCTTCCAGTGTTGTGTCAATGAAGCTAGGCGCCTGTTGCAACATTACCCCAGTTTGTTCCTGCTTGACATGAAATTCTCAAATAGTTGAATGACCTTCTGCAGGGAGAATGCACTCCTTTTTAAGGGGTGCAAGGTAATTTTGTTAAGTGCAGGCTCACTTTAATTGACGCTAGTCTTTCAGGAGTCTGGGCCTACTGCTGATTGTGCAGCCACTTAGCAAAGCATTTAGCACTGGGCTGCACACCGTTAACACAAAATTTGCATGCTGTCTCCATTACCTTCAAAGAGCGAGGGGTTAGTTGAGCATCACCAACCCTGTAGCAGCTAACAGACCTTTTCTAATCTTTAGCCGTATGACACCAAAATGCTAAGATGTACTAACCTCAATTTGGACAATATTGTGATCTGCAACAGAATTATTCCTGCAGAATCTTAGCAGCGTAAATGAATCGCAAAAGGATATTTTTTGGAAACGTCAGATTAATACTATGAATTTCAGCAAACTTACGATAGAAAAAGATCCTATGAAACAAATGCAGCACTGTGTTCAGACGTGTTATGTTTGATCTGGCAGAAGAAGAGTGGTTGGTGATCTCATGAATTTTATCTGAATCTTTGTGGGTAACAGATGATGATTAATGGCCAATGTTGCTCTGGTTCAGTAATGTCCCTCTGCTTAGAAAGATAACCACCCATCCACAATGAACAAAGAGTTCTCGTTCTAAAATAAAATGCAATAACAAAGCTAAGTCCAAAAATTAAACCAGGAAGTGGCACGCTGAAACGTTGCAGATTTGCTTATTTGATGATTGAAACACTTCAGCGTATATTACCTCCTTTGCTCAAAGTCAATTCACATGTTGATTTTTTTTTGCTACAATACTGGCTTAATGTGTAGTTACAGCATATTACATATTCTACAATTTATGGAACCACATAGCATTTCTGTGAGTGCACCTTATTTTATCAAGCTAGCTTAGCAGATCGGCCTTTCATCTCTGGAATCCAGTTTTAAATTCAGTCTAGATTGAAAGTTTTTACTACCTGTGATTCTTGAGTTACTGTGCAAAATGAGTTTGGCTCGCCTTAAACAAATTCCTACTGGGAAATGGACAAAACTGCCTCTAATTCAGTATACATCACACTAATGTTAATGTCCTGAAATGTCCATGATACATGTTGCACTATTTTAGTTACAGTGATTTAAATGTAACTTATTTCAGCTGAAATATCAAATCACAAAGAGAGAATCCATCATCAATCCTAATATTCAGGTTACTTAGAGTATTCCAATCCAACTTCAATAATGCCCCGGCATCCTACGGGATTTTCACAGTAGCTTCATTGCAGTGTTAATGTAAACCTACATGTGACACTAATAAATAAACTTTTAAAACATCATTCCATTACGCAATTGAACAAAAGGGTGGAGAAAAAAGGAAATATTTAACATGAAATATATAAAAACGGTTGCAATGGATTTGTGCACCATTTCCTAGTGATATAGTCAATGTGGGTGAATGTAGCTGTAGACAACTTAAATTTGAAAAGACGTTCTTTTCAGGGCAGGTAGGTAAAGTTTTACCATTAGTTTGGGAAATGATGAGGAAGTTGCATTGGCACAGCCACAGGGTAAGGGGCTGATCATTTGGGTCCAAAATGTGCACAAATTTCTTCACTCGGAGGATTGTGAATGTTTGGAATTCACAACCAGAAAGGGCTACTAATGCTCTATCATTGAGTATATTTAAAGCTGAGGTAGACAGATTTTTGGGTTTCTCAGGAATCAAGGGATCTGGAGAATAGGTGAGAAAGTAGAGTTGAGGCAGATCAGCCATAATTGTGTTGAATGGCCAAGCAGACTTGAGGACTATATGGCCTACTTCTGTTCCTATGTCATTTGTTCTGATGAACCCAAGGTCGATGGTAGAAGAATCTTAGCCAGTGCAGAACTTGTCTTCCATATATCATTGCAGTAAGATAGAAAGAAATGCATACTGTGGGCAAATTTTTCTGTCTCACCCACCATGAGAATCATAGAAGCTGGGGGTGTGTGGGGGGGGGTGTTGGGGGTGGGTGGGAGGGGGGACAGATCATGCAAAGATCCGTTGACCTCGGGTGGGATTTTCTGGTCTTGGGGTGAGTGCAGCTGGAAAATCCGGCTCACCACGTTAAATTCCCAAATTTTAAAAAATCATGAGATGTAGGCATCACTGGCCAGACCAGCATTTATGCTCATCCCTAACTGCCCTTGCAAAGGTGGTGGGTGAGCTGCCTTCTTGAACTACCGAAGTCCTTGTGGTTCAGAAACACCCATAGTGTTGTTAGGGAGCGAATTTCAGGATTTTGACCCAGCGACAGTGAAGGAAAAGTGATATATTTCTGAATCATGATGGCTTGTGAACTTGATGGTGTTCCCACACATCTGCTGCCCTGTCCTTCTAGATGGTCTAGATCATGGCTTTGAAAGGTGCTGTCGAATCAGCGTTGGTGAGTTCTTGCAGTACGTCTTGTAGATGGTCTACACAGATGCCATTGTGGTGGAGGGACTGAATGTTGAACATGATGGATGGGGTGTCAGTCAGGAAGGCTGCATTGGCCTGGATGTTGTTGAACTTCCTGAATGTTGTTGGGGCTGCATTCTTCCAGGCAAGGGGAGAGTGTTCCTTCAAATTATGAAATCATCTTGGCTTTGTCAATCCCACTGCATGACCTGATAGCAGAGCTTGAACACACAGCCTACTGACCATTGATTTGAAAGTGTTTGAAGTAGGAAAATGCTCCAACTGCCAATACAGATAGCCTTTCTGACCTTCCTGCTAGTGGGAGCTTCCAGTCCTGCCACTGATGACCCCCGTTGTGGGCTTCTTAAAAGTGCTACTGGTGAAAAATGCAAAATACTGTTGACATTGGTGGGACCAGAAGATTTCATCGCCAGCCAATGGAGAACTGCCTCCACCCACCAGAAAACATGCTAAGGTGGAGGGGGATGGCATGGTCGGAAGTACCTCGCTTTTTTCAGGAAGGACAAAACTAACTCAGTAATAAAAGGTCTAAAAGTAATTTGTGTTTTTCTTTTGAAAATAAGATGTGGTTATCTCTTGGAGTTTTTTGTAGTGAGTAAGTTCCATTGTGGTCATCAGCTCTGTTTTGGAGGTAACTGAAAGGTTGCAGAGTCAGAATGCTATTTTCAACATTAAAAATTAACAGCTATACACTTGACTATCCAGTAAAAGACTAGTTGTCATCTAAAGAAACACCAAAAAAATGATAGTTCTTTTAATGAGACCTGGTTAATTGATCGTTAAGCACAAAATTTAAAAAACCAGTAGGGTACATGATTGATAAAAAACAATATGAAGTCAATGTTACATTATTAACAGGAACATACTGTAATGTAGCCCAGCCAGGAAGTTGACTGTGAACATTATGTTTTTTTAATGTCTGGCGCTGATCAGTACAAAAATTCAGGAAGTGTGTCATGGGAAAATAATGTTTAATGCTTTGGCTTGAAACCACTGACATGCGATTCAAGCAAGATTTTTTAAAAAAATATATAATTGACCATAATACGGTCATTGCCCTCAGCTTTTATCTATAAGTTGAAGCCTTACACAACATAATTGGTCAAGTGTAAAGGTTTAGGTTGGCAATACAAAAATGAACTTAGATCTTATCTTGTGCAACCTATTACATGCTGGTAACCTTGCAGGCCAGCATCCTGTTTCAGTTGTCAAAAGGAAGAGAAAATTATCTGATTCTTGCTTCACAGAAATAACTGAGAAGATTTCAAATGCACTTAGTTAAGTTGAAATGCACTGACAGATTCAGAAATGTGAGCATTTGCAAAATATTCTGCACTTAATAATGTTGACCTTATATACTAACAAAAGATTCAGTATGTCCTCTGCATACATGTGGGGTGCATTGAGCTTGTCATCATATCAGTGAGGATGTTAGCAAGAATGCAATGTGCAGAAACAACAAGCTGTATTTATATAATGTCTTTACCATAAAAGTTGCTGGACACTTTAGAATCATAATTGAACAAAATTTGACATTGAGCTGTAGTTGAACATAATGAATACAATGCCAGGTGATCAAAAGCTTGGTCAAAGGGATAACAAGCATCTCAAAGGAAGAAGGAGAGGTAGAGGAGCAGAAAAACTTATGAAGAAAATCACAAAGCTTAATGACTAGGCAATTGAAGGCATGGCTGCCAATGGTGGAGTAATTACAATCAGGAATGCTCAAGAGGCCAGAACCCAAAGGGTACGGAGATCTTGGAAAGCTATTAGACTGGAATAGATCACAGATGTAGGGAATGGCATGACCATGGGGAGATTTGAAAACAAAAATATGAAGTGAATTTTATAATTGAGGCAGTGTAGGTCAGCAAGCACAAGGGTGATGAGTGAGCAACTTAGGATACAGGCAATCAAATTTAGAATGACCTCAAATCTACAGATGGTAGAACTGGGGAGGCTGACCAGGAATGTTTTGAATGGTCAAGTCTAGAAGTAATAATGCATGTGGATGTGCATTTCAGTAGCAGATAAGCTGAGGAAGGGGTGGAGTGTAGTGATTTTACAGGTTGAAAATAGGCAGTCTTAATGATCCTCACATTCTTTAAAAAGTATCTGGATGAGTACTTGACATGCCATAATATTCAAGGCTGTAGGCTAAGTGCCAGCAAGTGGAATTAGGTGAGCAGGTTAGGGCATTTCATTCATCGGTACAGACTCCATGGGCCGAAGGGCCTCTTCTGTAATCTGTGATTCTGTGATCTGTGATAATGTGGAAATATAGTTTACAGCTTACCTGGGCCTCAAATATAACACCAGGTTGCAAACATTTTTGTTCAGCCTCATATAGTTGCCATGGAGAGGAATGAGTTGGTAGCAAGGGAAAAAAGTTTGTGATGAGGACCAAAGGCATTGATTTTTGACTTCCCAATAGTTAACTGAAGGAAATTTCTTAACATGCGTTGCTGTATGCTGGACAAGAAGCCCAACAATTGAAAGACAGCAGAGAGAACAAGAGAAGTGGAAGTGGATTGAATTGGGTGCTAGACCTCACTCCATTGGCACATTTATGAAATTAATAAGTTTGCATTATCAAATTGTATGGTATATAACTCAATGAGGAAAGTTTTAATTTGTTTGTATTATTGGGATGATTGTTGAATTTGTTGGTTATGTTCTGAAGAAAATCTTAAAGTTGGAATCCTTTTATTTACACCAATTATGCAAATGTAGCTCAATGAAAGAACACATGGAATGAACTGAAGTTCGAGTCAGAATGTATTACATGCTTACGCTCCAATAAGTCTCGCTTGAACAGTAAAAAGCTAAGGTTACAAAGCTGATTGGCAAGAAAAATGGTCTGAGGACAAGGCTTCCGGTTTAAGGAGTAAGAATTAAGGTTAATTGTTGTGAAGAAGCCCTTCCCATAGTGGCCAAGTGTGGCTAATATTGGGTTCAAAACTGTTAGTTGTGTTGAAACAAAACAGTCATGGAAATATGTTAAGTAGGCAAATCATGATGTCAATCAGTATGTAATGCTAATTTGATGTTAATAGTGCCAAGTTGGAGCTCAGTGCTCCAGTTAATGCCTGCCCTTAAACTTGCAGATATTCAGCAACAGGAAGGAACCCACACCAGCGCTGTTTAAGCAGATCAACTACTTACAGATTTGTTTGTGGTTAATTTCTTCTGGGTGTTACTTCAGTTCAACAAGTATTTAGTGCTTTCTATAGATGTATCATGTTGCCTAAGCCTGCAGGGGAGGGAGGGGGTGCGGCATGGTTTCAAGGATATTTGCAGACTTCAAGCCTCCTGCACACATCAGTTTCTCCCAGACTTGAGTACATAAAAAGGTATTTTCCTTGGGATACAATATGATGTGGAGAATGAATGGAGTGTACAGTGCAGACTAAACTGCTAAAAGGGGAAGGAAGAGGGGCAAAAGGCTCTCAGTCATACAGTATACCCTGGGTGCTCAGAGAGTAATTCACCTAAGGATGTGCTCATTGTAATCTGCTACCTACTTCAGCGCAACTCTAACTTCATAGAAGGGAAAAAAACAGCACTGCTAGTAGTGGTGGAGGTGACTATGGCAATTAACTTCTTTTCAACTATATCCTCCTGGGCTGGGGCTGGAGATATTTGAAATATCGAGCAGTTTTTCACTTACTGCTACTGTGTAAAGGAGGACACTGACATTCTGAAGACATTCAGAGCCAGCTACATCTCTTTCTGTTTTGCCACAGAAATGATGTGGGTATGCCGGCGTTGGACTGGCGTAAACACAGTAAAAAGTCTGACAACACCAGGTTTTAGTCCAACCTATTTATTTGATAATATACTCACAAGCTTTCGGGGTTAGCCCCTTCATCAGGTGAATGGAGAGTTCTGGCCTCAGACAGAGCATATAAAGCACAGACAGTTTAGAGATTACTGATTAGAATGCGAATCCTTATACCTAACCTGCTGTTCAAGACCTGAAGTGGCTGATAATGTGAGTGGAAGGAGCACTGATCACAGTTTAAAGAGATGTGTATTGTCTCCAGACAGTATAGTGAGTGAGGTTTTGCAAACCCAGGCAAGTCACAGAGTCATGTCGCACCATCTGTAACCCCCGTTCCCTCCAGCTGCTGGTAAAAGAGCAGCTTGGCACTTGTTCTTCTGTGGGAAAGGTGATGGGGACAGCACCCTAATTTAGTAAGATCTGGACATTCGGGCATGGGCTGAGGTGTGTCAAATAAAATTTGCACCACTGAAGTGCCAGGCAAAGACCATCAGCAACAAGAGAAAATGGCATTGTCATTGCTGGATGCTCCACTATCAAAATGCTGGTGTTACCACTGACGAGAAACCTACCTGCCAAGGCCATAAAAATATTGTGGTTACAAGAGCAAGTCAGAAACTGGGAATTCTGCATTAACTCACCTCCTGACTCCCCAGAGCTTGTCCACAATCTACAAGGCACAAACCAGGTGTGTGTGATGGAACTTCAACCTGGATGTGTGCAGTTCTGACACCCTCCAGGACAAAGCAGTCTACTTGATTGGCACCCTCCACCTTAAACATTCACTGACTCCACTATCAGTGCAGCATGGCAGCACTGTGTACCATCTACAAGTTGCAGCAACTCAGCAAGGCTCCTTCAACATTACCTGCCAATCCCACTTAGAAGGACAAGGGCAGCAGGTGCATAGGAACCAACTGCAAGTTCCCCTTAACTGCTGATCTTGCCAGTGTTACTCATATCCATGAATGTTTTTTTTCAAAAAAAGTTGGAGGGAAGGGGGAGGAGAAACAGAGGAAAAGGGAAGAAAGGAAGTAACTGTAGGTAACCTTTAGCTGAAAGAAGTTGGTGAGTTGGCAGCCCACACTATAAATATACCAAGTTTGATTGCAAATGTCTGAAACTGGTGAGACAGGTTTAGGCTCCACAGATGCTAGATGGTTAGATCTTTCATTTGTAAGGCTTTATTCTAAAGAGTAATAATTCAGCCAAATGCCAGTTTATCAACACCAACATCCATTATAATGCACAAAAGGAAAGGGCCGTGCCTGTGACTTAGTCTTAGGTAGTCTTCACCTACAAGCATGGTCCAAGCAGGGTAACAGGTTTAAAAACCTCTACTGACTGCTTCCCACTAGGCAAACCTCCACTCATTCAATAAGGCAGCTTGTATTGCACAAAGCCCACAGGGAGATCGATTAATGATTCCCCCATGGCATTTCTGGCTTTCTTAACATAAAGGGTACATTTGCAGATGCTGCAAGAAGGGGAGAAGGCTCAAAGGAGGTGGAGAAGAATATGTGGGACACACAGAGAAAGAGAAAGATCGTGTGCGGAATTCTCCAGCCATGTTGGTCTAAAAGCCGGAAATTCCTGCCCAACTGTCAATGGCGTTTCATATTCTCCGCAACCCACTACTAAAATTCTAGTGGCAGGCAGGATGTAAGAATTTCTGTGTATGGCCTACAAATCAGCTACCAGGAGTGCTCTAGAGCCAGAAAGAATATCCTGCCTCTCTTCGTTCACTAGGAGGGTTCTTTTAAATAAAATATCCTTTAATTGATGGCCAGTAATGAATCTGGAATGGGGCAGGGGCAATGTCACCCATGTTTTCACACATTGGCTATACAATTCACAATTGTAAATACTAAAAACTATTGAATGGAGTCATATTTTGCTAATTTAAGAAGTTGATTGAACAATATTTCTATTTTTAAAAAATAGACAACAAAACAGTTAAATAGAATCGAGCTTTCAGTCAGATTCAAAATTAAACAGCAGACATTGCCAGATGCAAACAAGCACTAAGCTAAGATCCAACATGAAAGAAGAAGACTTGTTTGCGTGGTCTATACAACAAGGTGTGTTCAGATAATCCATACAGAGGGGCCCAGCTCCAGCTAAAACAATTTTGTGGAACTTATTGAATTTTGCACACAACACTTGCTTAGGTATTAAATACTACAAGTGTTTCTGGTCTACATTTTGTTGCTTGGAGCACACCAAGCATTTTGGAGAACTATAGGCCTTAGACATGGCGACTATATAATGCTGAGTTCTTGGGCTGAGGTAGATATATGCTAAGTATGTTGCACAGTGCATTATCCACTCTATATATGACTGAAACCTAGTCAGCATTAGTTAATTTTCCCCCAATTTTTAGAATTTAAATGGCATACCAAGAATAATTAGAGATGGGCAACAAATACTGGCCTTGCCAGAGACACCCACATCCACGAAAGAAAGAAGAAAGAAAAAACACTCAGCCAGTCCATGATCAATGCTCTAACCCTCACTATATTCTCCTGGAAATAAGTTGGATGTCCCTATTGCAATGATTGAATATCACAATGATTGAATAATCACTGCTTTTAAATCAAGTTTTGAATGTTGTTGCAATACAATAGAAATTAGTATTTACACAGCCTTTATGACATTACAGTGTGAGATGTTCTATAAAGATGTTAGTCACTTGAAAGGTGCTGTATAATACAACCTGATGATTGAGTCAATTGGGGAATGTAACTATTGCTGGCAAAGCTAGAATTTATTAATTAAGGTGAACCATCTTGAATAAGCCTGAATGTTTTACTGGGTCATTTCCAAGAGCAGCGTAGACCAGATCCAACTACAGCAGGTTTTCATGACAGTCTTTTAGATTCATGGTCACCAGTACTGATTTACAGCTTTTTTATTCTAAATTATCTAACTGATCATGCTACCTGGTGTTAGGTTGTTTTATCTTACAATTCACTAATGCCTTGTTGAGGTGATGTAAAGGCCAGTTTCTGTCTTTTTTTCAGAGCTGTCTTATATTAGAGGATAGTCTATGCTACAGAATGTTGTTGTCCATGAGCACTCAGTAATACCTGGCATGTTTATAAACTTTTTGAACTATTGTCCCTTTATCCAGCAGATGAACTTTGCTTTTAATTTTTAATCCCCGCTTCATAGTGCAATCACTCTTTCAGATCTTATAACTCCTCATTTTTTGCTGGACTTTCTAATAATTTTTTATTAATAGCTGCATCTTTTCTCATTGTTGAATTTTATTTCAATAAAATAATGGGAGACGGATGAGAAATATAACATTGTTCTCGTAGGCTCCCTTTGATGCTGATGAAAAATAACTTCAAACAATGTACTCAGTAGTTTGAAAGACCCACTGCCCACTTGGTCTAACAAAAAACAATGTGAAGACAAAAAAAAAATTTGGTTCAAACCCCTTGACAACATTTTTATTTATAGTTTTACCAAGACACCTGGATAATCAGTACTCTCTTAATGCAAGTATAATGCAATGAAAATATGCACTGGCTCCTTAAATTGCACACACCTTCATTAAATAAGCATGTAATTATACAACTTCCCATTATCAATAAAAAGTAGGTTTGTGATCATGGAGGTAACAATTGGAAAAGCTATTTTATTTCTCCAGGGTTGGTACAGACTTTTCCACCATCAGATATAAAGATGACTGACTTACAACGTATGATTGGGTTGCAGCATTGTCAAAATACGAAACATACAATATGAATTTAATAATTGAATTAGGCTTTGTAGTGTCTATTGGCTCAACATAACCATGTAAATTGGAAACAATATGGTATCAGAAAGAGGCAGCCAAGTACAACAAGGAGATAGATGGTATATTTGTGATGCATATGTGGATTTTGTTCCATTTGTAAGCCATGTCATATTATGTACTTAATATATGGGTTCTTTTGCTCACTGATGAGATCTTGAAGCTCGTGTGTTTAAACACACAGACAGCAAACTTACTGGTCATTCATGCCATATTCCCACTACAGCGAGATTGGAGAATTTGATGTCCAGCCAAATCTCGGTTCACTGCAGCGGGATGGAAGAATCCTGTCGGCGTGTATGGCTGTAAGATTCATACCACAACATTTTTATTGGTAAGCTTTAACTATATACAGTTCCAAGGATGGTGTCGCATGGAGCTGTTCCATGCATGCATGCTGCTTACTGAGTTCAGTTCCAGACTGTTCTCTGACCACGTGACTACATACATCTCACTGTGGGCACACTTTCAAGTCCCATATTAACTTTTGCACTGCTGAGCACCTCACATTATAATGTAGGTAGGCACATATCATCACAAGCAATACTTGCTTCAGCACAGCTACAGGGTGAAATAAGTAGTAAACCACTTTCCAGCATTACTGAGTGGGAAGAATAAAGTTGCTAAAATTGAAAATATCTAAGATTCTGCAGTGCATCAAATAATAATTGGTAAGTAAATGCTCAGGTCAACGCAAGAAAATTCCATTTTGTGGCAATCTGGTGCATTTATCTCAGTGTATCGTCAATTGAAATTGAAGACGTTTACAGTAGCAGGAGGTGGTTTGGATAAAGATTGCTCATTTTCATTCCTGTAGCAAGTACCGTTCAATCATGTGCAGCACCACTTTATTACATTATTGTACATTATTAATTATGAGTTGGCAAAGTGTATCATCTGCAGAACAATTTGGATCTTACTTTCTGGGATCCGCTGGGAAATTATTATAATTCAGGCATGAAATCCCTGAACATCCTGGGAAATAAATTGAAAAATACTCATTGGAAATTACATAATGAAACAATAGTTAATATGCTTAATCATTGTGAATTAATAACATAGCAGTAACAGCTAAATGACATTTCTCCTGCAACTTATTGACACATCCCTTAGTACAATTGTCGCAAATACCTGTTCATGCAGAAATATCTCCAACTATTCCATTTCTCAGTTGTGCGTATCACTGTGTATTGTATTGTCAAACACTTCATTTTCATTATTATCTAAAATAAGAACAGTTGGATGAAAACATGCCACTGTGCTCGACCTTATTGGTCAGGAGTTTCCTTGAGGTGGGCCTCTTCCATTGCAACTCATGCAAAACTGTCCAAAATATCAAAGAATTTCAAGTGAAATTTGCATCCATTGCAAACAGATTGGAAGAAACATTAAGCCTTAGGCCAGTCCTGTCCCACAAAACTGGCCAAGCCCTCAGATCAACACCTGGCCAGTATCCATTAATTGAACATTCAAATTGAGCTTCTTAAAACTATTCCTCTTTTTAGGCACACTGCTACAAATATGCACAAAATTATACTTAATATAGTCTAGATATGTTTTACTTATTTACTAAGGAACTTCCGGGTGGGGCAGGATTTCCATTTCTGAATGGAAACTGACATTGCAATGACCTCCAAGTCACAATTCGGCACTGATACAAAAATGTCCACGTCACTTTTTTAATTTTAAAATTTCCTAATTTGCCAAGAGTCTCATTCTCTGCCCAATTAGTGACGGTAAACACTGGAAGGGGATGGGGCTAAGACAGCAGCAGCCCTGATTTAAATGTTTGTTGGTGTTATGATAATAGAATGATTGTGGTAGTGGATTCCAGCAGTAGAATTATTACAGTACATTCTGCACTACATGGGGTCACCTGGCCTGGGGGTTGGAAGTCATATAGCACAAGGCTGCAGATGTCTTGAAGTTCTGTGTTCATGTTCTGAAAACGTGTTATTAATAAAATTAGCTTGCAGCGAAGCTGATGGTCATCTTGCATCATAAAAACAAGACATTAGCTGGGATTTTTTGCCCCCATTTTCAGTGGGAGGGAATTGTGGTTGGGATGTAGGATTCAATGGGAATCTCCAAATGGCTTTTATTCCATTACGATTTCCCCTGTCCCCCCTGCCAAGGACATAATGGGGTCCCTGCCAAGGACAGTCAGCAACCCCATTACCATACATAGTAATATCATTAGAGGGCTTCCCCACTCTTTTATCACCCCCTCAATACGTATGATACCCCATCCTCCCTGCGCCAAAGACAACAGCTATGGGGATCTGTCAAAGAGAGCCCATCGGGGGAGCACAGTTAAGTACAGCCTTCAAGGAGTGAGGATCATGCCCAGCAGTACTCTGACAGTGTGTGGGCACAGCTCCATGGCTCTTCCCCCATTCAAAGAGCATCCCACCAGCATGATGTCATGGGACGCACATCGAGGAATGTTTTGACTAATTGTCAAAAGGATATAGCAGGAAAAGTTGGCAGTGGAGCCGGCAGAATACACATCACTTCTCCCCTCCTGAGCTGACAGCCAGAAAAATAAAAAATTCAACCCATGGATGGGACTTTATGGCCTCACTTGTCCCAAAACTGTAAAATCCCGCCCATGGTCAATGGACCTTCTGACAGACCACCCCTTGCCCGCTTTGATTCCCGTGGCAGGCGGGACAGTAAAATTCAAGCCATGGTGTTGAAATTGAACTAAATGCAACAATGCAGGCTCTGAAATCACTGACAGAACTCAGTTTGGAGGGCAATCTCTCAGAAAACTGGAAGAGATTCCAGCAGTGCTTTGAGCTATACCTCACAGCAAATGGCAGTAATAAGAAAGACCCAAAGGCATTGTGTTCCATCTTTCCTCATGTCACAAGGGAAGAAGCCCTGGATGTTTATAACACATTCATGTTTGAAAGTGACGAGTAACATAAAACTGGAAAAAAATCGAAGCTTATTGCTTATGAAAGATACAAATATTTTATGTAAAGCAGTGATGACAGTAGGTAGTATGTAACAGAGCTGGGAAAATGGGCTAAATTGTGTGAATTTGGAGAGCTTGAAGATTCACTCAACTGAGATAGAATAATTTGCGGGATTGCAAATAATTCACTGAAAGAACGGCTTTTGAGTCAAGTGGCTCTTACACAGGAGAAGGCAATAAGTATTCGCAGAGCGGCAGTGACAACAAGATGCCAGATTAGACAGATGACAGGGCTTGACATACCACAGACGGTTAAGCAGTTACATGCATTTAACAGAAACAGCGCTGGGGGAAAGCAAACAAACAGCCTGAGAAGCAAAAGAACAAAATTGCTATTAAAAATTTAAAACCTGTTGATGCAGAATAAATCACTTCCAGCCTACGGAAAGCAGTGGAAGAGCTGAGATAAACTAAATCACTTCACTAAAATCTGTAAATTGAAGCTAGTGCGCATGATTGCAGATGATGACGCAGACACTGAAAATGAACCTTTCATTAGTGCAGACACAACAGATTCTAAAGAAACCGAATGGAAGGTTGGTTTAAAAATTGCCAATATGCTGGTGATTTTCAAGCTTGCCATGGGCGTACAAGCAAATGTCATTCTCATAAATCTGTATCACAAGGTAAGTAAAGGGTAGCACAGTGGTTAGCACTGCTGCCTCACAGTGCCAGGGACCTGGATTCGATTCCAGCCCCAGGTAACTGTCTGTGTAGAATTTGCAATTTCTCTCCTTGTCTGCTCCAGTTTCCTCCCACAGTCCAAAGATGTGTGGGTTATGTTGATTGGTCATACTCAATTGCCCCTTCGTGTCAGGGGGACCAGTCAGATAAATGCATGTGGTTATGGGGATGGTAAAAAGTCTGACAACACCAGGTTTTAGTCCAACCGATTTATTTGATAGTAAATGCACAACCTTTCGAGGTTTCCCTCTTCGTCAGGTGAAACCTCGAAAGCTTGTGCGTTTACTATCAAATAAATCGGTCGGACTAAAACCTGGTGTTGTCAGACTTTTTATTGTGTTTACCCCAGTCCAACGCCGGCACATCCACATCATGACTGTTATGGAGATAGGACATGGGATTATTGTTGGTACAGGCTCGATGGGTCGAATGGCCTCCTTCCGCATAGCAGGCATTCTATGAAAACAACTAAATAAACCAAAAGTGAAACTATCTACTTACACAGGTGAAATAATTGCTGTAAAAGGCCAATGCATACGTCTAGTGAACTACAAAACCAGCCTCATGCACTTCCATTGATAGCGGTGAAAAATTATACAACACCCATTCTTGGAATCAAAGCTTGTGAAAATCTAAAACCAGTCAGGAGAATATATGACTGTCACCTCTGATGACATCCTGAGTGAGTACAAGGATGTTTTCCAGGGGGCTGGTTGCCTAAAGGGAGAACACACCATCAAGATCGATGAATGTGTGACACCCAAATACATCCACCCAGGAAAGTAGCAGTAATGCCGAAACAGTGACTGAAAGCAGAGGTGGACAGAATGAAGAAACTTCACATCGTCAAGAAAATTGAAGAACTGACAAAGTGGATTAACCCAATTGTCATTGTAGAAAATCCAGATGGGAATCTGCTCAACTGTCTGGATCCCAGAGACGTAAACCAGGCAGCACAAACTGTGGGCAATTATCACTTGCCCACAGTAGAACAAATCATGTGCAAGCTAGTTAATGCTAAATGCTATTCAGTCTTGAATGCAAGTTCAGGCTCCTAGGTGCTCAAGCTGGATAAACACAGCTCCTACCTCTGTACCTTTAACACAGCATTTGGAGGCTACAGGTCTTTATGTGTGTCTTTCGGTATTAGTTCAGTTCCTGAGATTTTCCACAGAACAATGAAGCAGCCGTTTGAAAAGTTAGAGGGCGTGGAGACCTAAATCAACAAACTGCTGTTCTGGAGAGACATAGGAAGAACACAAGCACATACTGAGGCAGGTGCTGGCAAGAGCTAGAGAAAGGAACTTCAAGTCAAAGAAAGAAAAGTGGAAAATAGGTCTTCATGAAGTCAAGTCCTTGAGACATCAGCTAACAAGCCTGAAGCCAACCCAGAGTAAAACATGCCATCCCCAGAACACAGGAAAGACTTTGGGCATTGTGACCTGTCTTGGAAAATTTAATTCTGTACATGTCAGGCCTGACAGCACCTCTCAGGGAACTTGTACCAAATCATGCAGAATGGCAGTTGTTGGAGTTACCTGAGACATTGCCGATTCACGAGCTTGAGAAAAGGGGAGGTCGTTCATTTCACGTACACCACAATGGCTCAGTACATTGACAGGGTGGGCTCCTGTCCTGGGATAAAAGACAATCTCTTGGAGATACACATGCAGCATCACAGAGTGGATGCAGGAACTGCTCACTGACATTCAGAAGATGCATGCCAAACTCAGCAGCATTGAGCAGTCATCAGCACAAATGGTATGGTGAGCCATGGAGCATTTTTCAGCTGCACTCCAAATGGTGACTCCCTCTAGTGATCAAGGCAGGAATAGAAGGGCTAAGAAGGTGATAGGTGGTGATAAGGGCTCCATCACCAGTATAGTTCTCAGGTCTCTCTCCCAAAAACATTGCCAGTGCAGGTGCCTCCATAATGAGAACAAGCAGATGAACATTAGGGAGCAGATTGCCTCCACCTCATCATCAGCCACAAAGAATAATACAGCACAGGAAAAGCCCCTTTCACCCACTAAGCCTGTGCCGAATTCTAATCCTTATTTAGGCCCACTATTTATTGCCCATATGCAATTTTTATCTCAGGCACACAAGGAGAACACTTGTGGCAGTGACTGTCCATAGAGGCCACCATGTCTGGAGTGTCTTCCTACCTAGTCATATTCCTCACTCTGCTATTACCATCAAAGCAACCAACTAACACTGGTTCAGTAAGGATAATAGAAGGCTTAGGGAAAAGTTTAGAGGAGACATGCGAGGCAAGTTTTTTTGCATAGAGGGTGGTGAATGTCTGGAACATACTGGCTGAGGGAGGTGGTGGGAACAGATACGATAGCAGCATTTAAGGGGCAACTAGACGAAGACATGAATAGGATGGGAATGAAAGGATATGGACTCCGTAAGTGCATATATTTTTAGATTAGGCAGGAATCATGATTGGTGCAGACTTGGAGAGCTGAAAGGCTTGTTCCTGTGCAGTACTTTGTTCTTTTTTTCTGACTGGGCAGAATCAACAGCATACATACCTGAATAAAAATGTGTGCACCTAAAGTGCACCAGGTGTCAATTTGGCAAAAATACAAAATGGGACTGCGCGGATATAAACAGTAGAAACAGCATGCTTCACATAGCACAAAGAGATTCCAGAGCCAATAGATCAATTCTATTGACCAGGAGATAAATAGGTGCCTGTGTCTCTTAATATTAGAAAGTCTCACAACAGCAGATTAAAGTCCAGCAAGTTTATTTGGTAGCACGAGCTTTCAGAACACTGCTCCTTCATCAGTTGGGTGAAGAATTGGGTTCAAAAACAGGGCATATATAGACACAGAGTCAATTGCAAGATAATGGTTGGAATGTGAGTTGTTACAGGTAATCAAGTCTTTACAGGTACAGACAAATGCGAGTGGAGAGAGGGATAATCATAGGTTAAAGAGATGTGAATTGTCTCAAGCCAGGACAGTTAATAGGATTTTGCAGGCCTAGGCCAAATGGTGGGGGTTACATGAACCCAAGATCTCGGTTGAGGCCATCCTCACGTGCGTGGAATTTGGCTATCAGTTTCTGCTCAGTGATTCTGCGTTGTGGTGTGCCTTGAAGGCCATCTTGGAGAATGCTTACCCAAAGATCAGAGGCTGAGTGTCTTTGACTACTGAAGAGAATACTTCTGCCTGGTGGTTGTCAAGCAGTGTCCATTCACCTGTTGTTGCAACCTCTGCATGGTCTCGCCAATGTACCATGCCTCAGGACATCTTTTCCTGCGGCATATCAGGTAGACAACATTGACCAAATTGCATGAAAATGTACCATGTACTTGGTGGATGGTGTTCTGACATGCGATGATGGCATCTGTGTTGATGATCTAGCACATCTTGCAGAGATTGCTGTGGCAGGATTGTGTGGAGTCATGGTCACTGTTCTCCTGAAGGCTGGATAGTTTGCTGCAAACAATGGTCTGTTTGAGGTTGTGTGATTGTTTGAAGGCAAGTAGCGGGGGTGTGGGGATAGCCTTGGCGAGATGTTTGTCTTCGTCAATGACATGTTGAAGGCTCCGTAGAAGTTTCTCTGCTCTGGGGAGGTACTGGATGACGAAGGACACTCTGTCCACCGTGTCCCGTGTTTGTCTTCTGAGAAGATCAGTGCAGTCTTTTTCGCTATGGCGCATCAGAACTGTCGATCGATGAGTTGAACGCCATATCCTGTTCTTAGGAGGCCATCTTTCATTATCTGTGGTTATCTGTTGTGTTCCTCCTCATCTGAGCAGATCCTGTGTCTATGGAGGGCTTGTCCATGGGGGATGTTTAACCTGTTTAGGGTGGGAGTGGAGCATCGTGAGGTTATCCATGGGCTTGCGGTACAGTGAAGTGCTGAGCTAACCATCCTTGATGAAAATGCACGGGTCCAAGAATGCAACCGATGTTTATCTCTGTCTCCACTTGCATTGTCTGAATCTGTAAAGACTTGATTACCTGTAAAAACTCACATTCCAACCATTATCTTGCAATTGAGTTTGTGTCTATATAAGGCTTTTTTGTTAACCCAAATCTCCACTCACCTATGAAGAAGCAGCACTCCGAAAGCTCGTGCTACCAAATAAACCTGTTGGACTTTAACCTGGTGCTGTGAGACTGTGTCCATTCCAGTCCAACACCAGCATCTCCACTTCATGTGTTTCTTAAAGAATGAACAGGAGTTTACAATGAATTTGTTTACCAGGTTGCTAATTGATCTTCATTCAGATAGTCGTACAGTCTACAGCCAGGCTATCAATCAGGCAATGCAAGATTCTGTCTCCAGTGTGAATTATGCGCTTCTGCTCTGTGTTTCTTCCAAGCAGTAGTATCGATGCATTATCTGAAGCTACTCAAGAAGCAGGAAGAGAGATTTACAGGAAGTTCAAAAGGTTAGGCAAATGAAGGTGCATGTTTGACCCGATGTCATGAGGCTTCCTGGAGTTCGAAGTCAATGTTGAAGTCTTGCGAGGTTGTTCCCTTCTGTCTGTGTACCAATGTACTGCCCCTTCAGGACATACTCATTCGAAACCCTGCTGGAAAATAGTCATCGATGGTGGTGAAGGATTTCTGGGGATCTGGATGATAAGTGTAATTCCATGAGGAATGACTATGCCAAGCTGTTGCTTGCCCACTCTGTAGCACAGCCGGCTCAAGTTTGGCAGAATTCCCCACCTGTTTGTGAGGAGGACTTTCCAGGGTCGACTGGACAGTTTTTGTTCATGGTATTGGGTCACTGTCTGTGTGGAGTTTGCATGTTCTGCCCGTGTCTGTGTTGGTTTCCTCCGGGTGCTCAGGTTTCTGCCCACAATTCAAAGATGTGTGGGTTAAGTGCACTGGCCATGCTAAATTGCCCCTTGGTGTCTCAGGATGCATAGGTTCCAGGGATTATCAGGGTAAATATGTGGGGTTATGGACAAAGGGTCTGGGTGGGATTGTTGTTGGTGCAGACTCAATGGGCTGAATGGCCTCCTTTTGCACTGAATGGATTCTATGAGATTCTGTGGTATAGTGACAGAGAGGTGGGAACCCTGCGCAATCCATTAACTGCTTTTAAATCAGTTCAGGTGAGTGTTCAGGAAGTGAATGGTGCACTTGGACTATAGTGGAGATCAATTGAATCCAGGATCTCATGCCCACTGTTCTGATGTTGTCTTCAAAGTAGAAAAGGAAAATCAATCATCTTGTAATATGTCATTATCAGATTGATCAGCTGGACTAGCTTACACTTGTCTCAGGAAGTCAGAGAGGAAATTTGCAGTTTTCTCCCAAATTGACCCGTTCCTTCACATTTCCCAGGAAATATAGTCTCAGTTGGGTTGGCACATGTCTGTATTATGGCACTGCAGTTGACTGTCATTTTTTGAATATGCTTCTGTTTCATTTCAGTGAATTAAATGCAAGAACGTTAATATCTGGAAATAAACTTGGAAGGTCAATGAGCTAACTGTGTGTGGCATGATGCATGCACAGATATAGGCGAAGAATAGATAAATGAAGAAATATGAATTCACCAATGGGAGATTGTCATTGGGATCAACTACTAACTGGGTGAACTATGAGCCACAGACCAGGCAAGGCCCAGGTGCAGGGTCCAATCTGCATGTTATAAATATACAAAAACATAGGCAAGACCAGCAGGCTTATCAAGCTTGTTCCATCCAGTAAAAAATATCAACTTGCACACAACTCCCCTGCCACAAAGGAATACTGTCTCATGTAGTAGATAAAGAAATGTGGACACTTCAAGAAAATGCTCTACCATTCCTGAGGCTCCTGGAGAGTCATAATGACAATCTAAAGTAACCACTAACTCCCTGTAACTGGAAATGTTCTCTCAGGAACTTTTCAAGTACTTTTTATGGGACTATAGTGTCCCCACTCACCAAGTATTGTAGATGTCTGTTCCAGAGCACGATGACTTTGTGATGAGTCATCCCATCTGGCACCTATGTGGCAGAGCCCCTGGTCTTACCATCCATTTTCATTGCAAATAACAAGTAATAATAGTAACTTTCAAAAAGGAATTAGATACTTGCTTGAAGGGCATTGAATATAGTAGCAGGAAGGTCTTGGTACAACTTTATATAACATTGATTAGATCACAAAAGGAGTATTGTGTGCAGTTCTGGTCACGACACTCTTGGAAGGATGTGATTGAACTGCAGGGGGTGCAGGATGTTGCCTGGGATGGACAGTTTGAACTATGAGAGATTGAATGGGCTAGGTTGTTTTGTCTAGAGCAGATCAGGCTACTGGGGGATCTGTTAGATAATACAAAATTATGAGAGGCATAGATAAGATAGATCCTTTCCCCATGGTAGAGATGTCTAAGACCAGAGGGTTAAGAACATAAGAACTAGGAGCAGGAGTAGGCCATCTGGCCACTCGAGCCTGCTCCATCATTCAGTAAGATCATGGCTGATCTTCTTGTGGATTCAGCTCCACTCACCCGCCCTTAATTCCTTTAGTGTTCAAAAATTTATCAATCCTTGCCTTAAAAACATTCAATGAGGTAGCCTCAACTACTTCACTGGACAGGGAATTCCACAGCTTCACAACCATTTGTGTGAAGAAGTTCCTCCTCAACTCAGTCCTAAATCTGCTCCCCCTTATTTTGAGGTCATGCCCCCTAGTTCTAGTTTCACCCGCCAGTGGAAAAAACTTCCCTGCTTCTATCTTATCTATTCCCTTCATAAGCTTGTACATTTCGATAAGATCTCCCCTCTTTCTTCTGAATTCCAATGTGTATAGCCCCAGTCTACTCAATTTCTCCACATAAGCCAACCCTTTCAACTCCGGAATCAACCTAGTGAATCTCCTCTGCACCCACTCCAGTGCCAGTGCATCCTTTCTCAAGTAAGGAGACCAAACTATACAGGTGTGGCCTCACCAGCACCTTATATAGCTGCAACATAACCTTGCTGTTTTTAAACTCCATCCCTCTAGCAATGAAAGACAAAATTCATTTGCTTTCTTAATTACCTGCTGCACCTGCAATCCAACTCCTTGTGATTCTTGCACAAGGGCATCCAGGTCCCTCTGCGCAGCAGTATGCTACAATTTTTTACCATTTAAATAGTTGTCCATTTTGCTGTTATTCCAACAAAAAATGACCTCACATTTACCAACACTGTACTCCATCTGCCAGACCCTTGCCCACTCACTTAGACTACCTATACCCCTTTGCAGACTTTCAGCGTCCTCTGTACATTTTTATGTTTTAGGTGAGGAGTAATTGGTTTAGAGGGGATCTGAGGAAACACTTTTTTCACCAGAGGATGGCAGAAATATGGAATGTGCTGCCTGAGATGGTGGTGGAGGCAGCTACTCTCCAACATTTAAGAAGCATCTGGATGAGCATTTAAATCACCAGGGCGTGATAGTTGAGTGGTCAGGAGGACAGTTGAGTTGGGTTAGAGCGGTAGTCATGTTGTGTCAGGATTAGTTAGGCTGGGCCAATGGTGCAGTTGGATGCCCAGGGAGTTAGTTACGTAGACAGGGAATAGTCAGCTCAGGTTATGTGGAGCCACATTGGGTGATTATTGGGTGTGTGTTGTGAAGAGGGTCAGTTGTGTGTTACCTGGGTATTAGGCAGATTATCATTTCCTGGGTAACTACCTATGTAAGTATTCTGGAATTGTCCAAAGTCTCTGACTCAATATCAGAATTGGAGACATTCGCTCAGGGTCTTGGGCAGTAGGAGAATTGTCCATTGGAAGTTTGAACTTCCCAGGCAATTCTCACGTAGCCCTATGCATCAGAATATCCGCAGGGCCTCAACATGCATCTTTAGGCATGCTTCAGTTCAGTGATCTAGAGGCAGGAAGATTTGACCCAAACATTAAGTCTGTGTCTCAAATATCACTTTTAGTAAATATTCCCTCATGTAGTTATCCCCAGTGTGAAAAATATTCTTCTAAATTCCCATTCCATTCTTTTAGTCAGTTGACAGTTGCCAAATTTCTGATCAATGCAACAAATATATAAAATGCCTGCAAAAGCAAATTTCTCAATTCCTGTACTCTTGAGTTCCCAAAATAATAGACAGTTAACAGTTAATGCCACATTAGCAAAGGTTTCATATTGGATAGAATGCATAATGCAAATATTATACACTGGATAATTGCCCTGATTTAAGGCAGTCAGGGCTTTGGGCTTTTTAGATATCTTGATTTAGTGGTGCAGTGGTTAGCATTGCTGTCTCACAGTGTCAGGGACCCGGGTTCAATTCCAGCTTCAGGTCACTGTATGTGTGGAGTTTGCACGTTCTCCCCGTGTTTGTGTGGGTTTCCTCTGGGTGCTCCGGTTTCCTCTGACATTCCAAAGATGTGTGGGTTAGGTTGATTGGCCATTCCAAATGTCAGGGGAATTAGC
The DNA here is from genome assembly GCF_965287045.1 of Carcharhinus amblyrhynchos. Lineage (NCBI taxonomy): Eukaryota > Metazoa > Chordata > Chondrichthyes > Carcharhiniformes > Carcharhinidae > Carcharhinus > Carcharhinus amblyrhynchos. The sequence continues at coordinate 47,087,935 of NC_137336.1, forward strand.
AGGGTAAATATGAGGGGTTATTGAAATAGGCGCTGGGTAGGATTGTGTTTAGTGCAGACTCAATGGGCCAAATGGCCTCCTTCTGCACTGTGGGGATTCTATGATTCTATGGGATATTATGTGAAGATTTTATAACTTTCAGTCAACAAATTTATTTAGAGAATGTTACTCCCATCCCAGATAATCATACTAGATCATCACAGAAAGGTAAGATAATGGGAGGGATTTTCCTCCCTCTCCACAGCATGTTTCATGACGGCGGGAGTCAGTTTGCGCTTACTTGTGGAAGGATCTTATGGTTCTACCATTATCAACAGTGTCTCCCATCACTGGGCAGTGTGGGAGTACGCTGTCAGTGAGACTATAAACCCTGCCAGCGTAAACACCAACAAAGTTTTACCATATACATAAAGAAAGACCAGTTGTGAAGCTTGATTGGTCAATTGAACTGGTTTTACTTAAGGCTGGACCAGATGCTAGTTTTGACGTGTTAGAGTTAACTACTAAAATGAAACATCCCGAAGTAGACAATGTTTTAAGGGCAAATAGAAACATCTAAATAATTTCTGGAATCTTAATGGTCAAGTGATTAAAACTTCGCAAGAGGTCAAAATTGAAAGAGTGCAGATATCATGGAGGTTGCAGAGCTGGAGAAAGTGATGTACAGTGATGAAAAAGGGTCAAGGCCATGGATGGATTTTAGAACAAGCTGGAGAAGATTGAATACTTGACAAGTTGTCAGTGCAGGTGTACAAACACAGGGGTGACGGAAGTTGAGGACTTGGTGCAAGTTAGGGTGAACAATGGAGTTTTGAATGAGTTTATGTTTGTGGAGACCGGAATATGGAAGACAGGCTAGAAATGTGTTGATATAGTCAAGTTTAGAGATAGCCAAAAGCATGAGTGAATCTTTGAGCGGCAGATGAGTTGAGTCAGAGGTGGAATTGGGTAATACTGCAGAGGTGGAAATAAATAATATTGGTGATAAATGGATACATGGCTGGAAGTTTATCCTGGGACCAAGGTTTACTATTACTGACTGCTCAAAAAGCAAGGGTCAGGCAATTGAATACATGTGTTTTACAGTTCAGTGATTGTAAAATGGGCCTGAAGTTTCCATTGGCTTGACCTGTTTCTTCTTTCTGTCAGGTTTTGACCAAACCCAGCATAAAATATTATGGAATTTGAAGTGCAAATTATATCCAATGCAAATTTAGGTTTCACAATATTTAACACGAGTTTCAAAAATGTGCTGACAGTTCGTACTACCCACAAAACACTCCACACCCATATAATACATTAGTCATTATTGCACATTCCTGCTAATTTTGTCTGCAGGCCTGCAAAAACGTTGCTAAAATTAAGATGGTTCCTTTAGTAAAAGGAACTCTTTATGAAGTCTCCAAAAGCTTTTGAATATGACTTATTTCTATGGAACTGGCTAACTCTGTACTTGTATAGTTTATATAAAGTCATTTCCAGATTTTAAAAACGGGTTGCCACACAGATTTTAAAAGCTTATTTTTTAAATAATAAACCCATTTTCAGCAGCATTCATCAAACCAAGCTAATTTACCATTCTTAAATATATTATAGAATCATCAAATCCCTATAATGTAGAAGGCGGCCATTTGGGCCATCGAGTCTTCACCGATCTCTGACAGAGCACCCTACCTAGGCCATATAGTTACTCCCCTAATTCCCCTCACCAAGGGGTAACTTAGCGTGATCAATCTGCCTAACCTGCACTTCTTTGGACATTAAGGGGTAATTTTTAGGACCAATCAACCTAATCTGCATATCTTTGGATAGTGGGAGGAAACCGGAGCACCCGGAGGAAACACACGCAGACATGGGGAGAACATGAAAGTTCACATAGACAGTTACCCGAGGCTGGAATTGGACCCGGGTCCCTGGCCCTATGAGGCAGCAATACTAACCACTGTACCACCATTCCGCCCTAATCAAGTACAATTTAAAAAAAGTTACATTCTCAAATGTTGCCCATTTCCACTGGTTTATGGAAGATTTTAAGTTCGGCGATTTGCAAATAATATTGAGCGGAAACCTAGCAAAAAGTTCACTTGTTCCACTCCCCTTTGCAAAATATGTGTGTTTGCTATGCTTAAATGGATTACTTAAGTTGGAACAGGACATTCAAATGCTTATGTATCTTCTGAAAACGGAACTGCCAACCAAACCACATATACAAAACCTGCATAATATGTGCACTTAAATTGATTAAAAAATGCACAGGTTCACGTCAGATTTAACATCTGGTGGTATGTAAGTGAGTTTGAATGTGAGCAGTTAAGCAAAAGAAAACTTCACTAAACTAGGTCAATTTTGGGCCTGATCAATGATTGTACCCAAACTTAAAATTCAACTGCCTGAGAATATATTTGCAGCAGGAAAAGCAATTATTGAGGGCCTGATTTTATCATCAAGTTGCACCCGTTTTCGAGTGCAAAAACTTGGTAAAGTTGGGCGTGAGGTGAGGAGCACAATCTGTGCCCATTTCCACGCCTGTTGCCCTTTTACCAAGGGCCTAAAATGGCTGCTGCCGGTACCGTGCCCAAAATGGGTGGGACATCAATTTAAATGCCCCAACCTTACCTGCACTTTCCCCTTTACCACCATGTTCGCCCGTCCAGATTCGACATGAAATAGACATAGTCGTCAAAGGTCCGATTCAGGCACTCCAGCTTCTGAGGAGGTAAGTTCAGAGCTTCCGTTGGCTCTCTGATTCAGATCGGTGGTGGGCAGGGGGAGGAGGGTGGCTCAGATGGCTCTCTGGTGGGAGGCAGGACCTCACTGTACCGCAAGCCCACAGACAACCTCGCAATGCTCCACTTCTCCAGCTTCCACCCTAAACATGTTAAAGAAGCCATCCCCTATGGACAAGCCCTCCGAATACACAGGATTTGCTCAGATGAGGAGGATCATGACAGACTCCTCCAGACGCTGAAAGATGCCCTCATAAGAACAGGATATGGCACTCGACTCATCGATTGACAGTTCCGATGCGTCACAGCGAAAAACCACACCGACCTCCTCAGAAGACAAACACGGGACACGGTGGACAGAGTATCCTTCGTCGTCCAGTACTTCCCCGGAGCGGAGAAGCTACGACATCTTCTCCGGAGTCTTCAACATATCATTGATGAAGATGAACATCTCGCCAGGGCCATCCCCACACCCCCACTTCTTGCCTTCAGACAACCACGCAACTTCAAACAGAGCATTGTTAGTAGCAAACTACTCAGCCTTCAGGAGAACAGTGACCACAATACCACACAACCCTGCCACAGCAACCTCTGCAAGACATGCCGGATCATCGACACAGATGCCATCATCACACGTGAGAATACCATCCACCAGGTACATGGTACATACTCTTGCAACTCAGCCAACGTTGTCTACCTGATATGTTGCAAGAAAGGATGTCCCGAAGCATGGTACATTGGGGAGACCATGCAGATGCTACGACAACAGATGAATGAACATCGCTCGACAGTCACCAGGCAAAACAGTTCTCTCCCTGTTGGCGAACACTTCAGTGGTCGGGGCATTCGGCCTCTGACCTTCGGGTAAGCATTCTCCAAGGCTGCCTTCACGACACACGACAGCGCAGAGTCGCTGAACAGAGACTGATAGCCAAGTTCCGCACACATGAGGACGGTCTCAACAGGGATCATGGGTTCATGTCGCACTATCTGTAACCCCTGTGACTTGCCTGGGTTTGCAAAACCTCACTTGCTGTACTGTCTAGAGACAATGCACATCTCTTTAACCTGTGATCAGTGCTCCTTCCACTCACATTGTCGGCCACTTGAACAGCAGGTTAGGTGTAAAGATTCACATTCTAATCAGTAATCTGTAAACTGTCTGTGCTTTATATGCTCTGTCTAAGACCAGAACTCTCCATTCACCTGACAAAGAGGTTAACCTCGAAAGCTTGTGGGTTTACTATCAAATAAGTCGGTTGGACTTAAACCTGGTGTTGTCAGACTTCTTACTGGGGAGGCAGGAGGGCAGGGACAGGAGGGGTCCACTGATACTCTGTGTGCGATTAGTGGGAGGAATGGGAAGCCTGCTCCACTCTGCGTGCAATTGGTGGGGGGGTGTGGGGAAAGGGGGGGGTCTGCTGCTATTCTGCATGCAATTGGTGGGGGGCGGCCGGTAATGGAGGGTCTGCTGCCATTCTGTGTGCAATTGATGGAAGGGGAATGGGGGATCGCTGCCACTCTACATGCAATTGGTGTGGGGGTGGTCAGGGGGGAGTGGTCCACTGACACTTTGTGTGCAATCAATGGGGGGGTACTGCTGCGGGGTTCGCTGCCACTCTGTGTGTGATCGGTGGGGGGCAGGGGGTCACAATCAGGTGAGGGGATAAGGTGGTCAGTTCTGTTTTGGGGGTGGGGCAATGTCTGTGGGGTCCAGGGGAGGCGTTGTCAGGCCCGGGAGCGATGTGGCAGGGAAGTGTTTTTCAGTTTTATTTTGTTGTGCATGCACAATTGAAGACTCCAATTGGAGCAGCAGTATTTTGGGTGCGTTTAGCCCCGTCCACAGACTTCTGCAGCACAATTCAGAATCCCTGATTTTTTTTCAGGCGGTGTGTGCATGGGGGCACCAGAGAACTGAAAGTCAGATCTGAAACATGCCCAGCTTCAAGTTCACCCAGCACTTAGGGCCCTAGTTTACCATTTTGATTCTAAGTGTCGTGCCCAGTAAAGATATATCATATTCATAACTTTAATCAGGGATTGATTCAGTACAGAATTTTCTGGAACTTCTAATTCATTTTATACATGGACATTAAACGGCTGCTAAAATGACTGCCAAGGCTTGGGTGACTTTTGCAATTTTTTCATGGACTTAGAAGCACCTCAAGTCTCTGGAAAGTTTCCAATTAAAGGACCATGGGAAGAATGCCTCCCTTGAATGGACACACAAAGAAAAGATACATTTGTGGAAATCAGTCCTCCTATTGCTTGTGGACTTACTCAAAACATTTGGACTCATAGGGGGTGATCTTACCAGCCCTTCCTGCCTGCTGATCGGTGTGGCAAGCTGATAAGTTTGGGCAAGAGGTGAAAAATCGGGGTTCGTGCCCAGATTCTCAACTCTCGCGATCTCGCCAGCTGTCTTGCTGGCGATTTCAATATTAAATGTAGTTAGTGAGTCCCAGGGAGAATTGTTTGGGCTAACTTGAACTTACCTGCTCATCAGGGGTAGGAAGGAAATATTCTCCAATGGGTGGGGGGGTGCGTGGTGAGGTTTGGCTGGGACGGTGATCAGTGGGGTGGGGATGGCGATTGACCGGGTCGGCGATTGTTGATGGGGGTGAACAAGGGTGATGGTCGGGGGGGCAGGGGTGCAAAGTCCAAGGGGAATGTGAGGGAGTGACAGGTGATCTCCCAATGCACTGGGAGATTGGGCTGCCTGCTCAGTAGCAGCCCTAGTGGTTAGCATTAGGTTTCCTGGCATGAATAGGCTTCGCTCACTGCCCCTGCTCACGAGAAGCATATTTGAGCTCTTTTTATTCTAAGTGCTGTACAATTGCATCTAAGAGCTCACTCAAGAAGTGGACATGAATCTCTCCTGTTTTCATGCTCGTTCAGCACTTAGAACGTTTTGGGTAAGGTTGTCCACCAAAACCAACGCCCCGCCCCAGAGACTTCTGACCTTGAGATTTTATAATGGAAGTCTTAGAGAAAACAATTAAAGCATGAAGCATAGATGTGAGTGGTCACTGTCCATTCTCAGTTGTATGGCAATAGCCTTTAACTTTAAGTCATTCTGGATGGATTAAAAATGATGTGGGTATGCCGGCGTTGGACTGGCGTAAACACAGTAAAAAGTCTGACAACACCAGGTTTTAGTCCAACCTATTTATTTGATAATATACTCGCAAGCTTTCGAGGGGTTACCTTCTTCGTCACCTGACGAAGAAGGTAACCCCTCGAAAGCTTGCGAGTATATTATCAAATAAATAGGTTGGACTAAAACCTGGTGTTGTCAGACTTTTTACTGGATTAAAAATGACCAGAGCTAGCATAAGATAATGATCCTTATTACCATGAGAACTTGGAGGCAAACAAGTAAGTCTGCAGCAATGAATGGAGAACTATCTATGCATTTGCTTAAAACTTGAGACTGCAACATCAAAAGATCTCCGAACCTGTTCCTTTTCAAGCCCACCAGTACAGAAACTTTACTTCCTGGTATCCAGAATCCAGTAACTGAACTGTTAAAAATCCATCTCATTGAGGATATTCTGCAATAATCCTGATGTCATGATTTTGGCTACCCTTCAGGAGTGAAAATGTCTTTTTCACCAGACTTGCATCATGTGCTTTTTTCATAAATTGAGAGAAACATATAGGGTGGGATTTTATGATCTTGCTCGGGTGATCCTGGGTACGAGCAAAGCAGTAAAATTTTGGCCACAGTTTATTCCTTGTTTGTGACTTGTAAACTGCACTGTTCCCTTTAAGTGTATTTTTCTCCTGTGGTACCTGAGTACCTAGTAAATAATGTAGTGTGAGACTTTGGAATGATTGCATGAATAAATAATCCTCTTTATTCAAATCCATGAAAGTTTGCTGTTGGTTATGCAAATTGGCCACACACTCAGGAGTTAAATAACATGCAATCTTCCCTTTCAAAAAGACACTGAGGACAGACATGAAGGTAAGGGGATTGAGATTTTTGGTTTTCTCTCACCCCTATCCAAAATACTGAGCATTTTGTGACATAATACATTCAGAAAACATGAACAAAGGGATAAGCAGTAAGTATACACAAACACAAAATTCCCAAATTTGTGCAACTTCACAGATTGTGCAGGGCCTTGATAGCAAGTAACACGGATCATAAATTGAACCTATCAATAGCACATACATAGTTAGAAAATGAGTAAGAAGGGTCTCAATGAGTGCAATGTCCCACACCTGCCCATCCTCGCCTCCCCCCCCGCCACCTGGAGTGTTCAACGGAAGTGCAATAGGCTTTCAGCAGTGAGCGGATGGGATAAGAAGGGCAGTAGAAGTGTACCTATACCACTTAGATTGTATCTCACCACCATCTTCGTATGGAGGTAATAAATGCTAGCTTTGCTTGACATGATCAGAGGCATGTGTAGGCTGTTCCTGAGAACTCACTCTCCACTAAATCTGTCTAAAAGTTTCAAGACTGTTAACACAATTTACATCACATATGCCTGGGTTTGTTAACTGTGTTTATTTGTAAGTGATTTTGATCTATGCATGAATGAGACTTGGAACCAGAACAGTTCATAAGCTGGAAAGTGAAGTTGCTTTCTTTAATTTTTAAATGTTGTCCAACTGTTAATGTTTAAGCTATTCTTTTGTTAGAGTTAAATTTAAATTGTGTTGTTAAATAAAGCTTGTTTTACTATAAAAGATCCAGACCTTGTCAGTGGAATCACTCCTGGAGAGAGATATCCTATCTTCACATTCATGCTAAAAGAAAACAAGTCTGGCTTCCTAATGTGACTTGGAGTTCTAGTCCAACACCCTAACAAGATACAGAACCTATAACTAACCCAATGCTACACCGACTCGAGGCAGATAACGAATTGTTAATCACATTTCATGCTATTCAAGTACATATTCGATTTCTGATGCTCAAAATCCATTGTTACATTGATATTTTCAGCTTTCTATAATTATGAACTTCAATATAATAGGAATGGTTTCTGTTTTAAACGTCAAAGAATTTCCTTCAAAGTGATAGATACCAAATCTGAATGAAACATCATTAATCACAAAATTTCTTCTTCAGTTGTTTGCACCAATGGAAGAGACAATTTGTGTATTTGCAGACCACTCTATCACATCCTCAAGGAGTCTCCCTTTTAAATTTTCGCAGTGACTACTGTTATATCAGTAATAGCAGCAGCCAACTCGTATATAGCAAAGTCTCACAAATAATAAATGACTAAATAGTCTATTTTGCTGGTGTTGGCTGATGGTGAAATACAGGGAAGGACAGCAAAAGAACACCCTTGCATTCTCTGCAAAGAAATATTTTACATCTATCAAGACGGAATCAAATTCCAACCTTACCAGACCATCTGAAAGATAGCTCCTGTCACAATACAGTACTCCCTCATAATAGAACATAGAACATAGAACACTACAGCACAAACAGGCCCTTCGGCCCACGAGTTGCGCCGATCACATCAACACCTACCAATCCATAGACCTATCTATAACCCCCAATCCCATTAAACCCCATATACTCATCCAGAAGTCTTTTAAAAGACCCCAGCGTCTGTGTCCTCTCGTAGCGACCATTTCAACCCGGGGAAATAGCCTCTGAGAATCCATCCTATCTATTCCTCTCAACATTTTATAAACTTCTATCAGGTCGCCTCTCAATCTTCGTCTCTCCAGGGAAAAGAGACCCAGCTCCCTCAACCTAACTTCATAAGGCATGCCTCCCAGTCCAGGCAACATCCTTGTAAATCTCCTCTGTACCCTTTCAATAGCTTCTACGTCTTTCCTATAGTGAGGCGACCAGAATAATGCACCAATACATATGCTGGGGTCTTAAGTGTTGTTTAAAACCAGATTATTCTGACTTTGAGAAACTGTTTCTGAATAAATCATATGACAAACTGTTAATTGATATGAAAAATGTGTTAATTGCAGTATAGAGGGAACATATAGCCTAGATTCTCAGATGAATTGGTAAATGTAATAGATGTTTATGTTTAATGTACAGTGAGCTCGATAATACCTGCTTTTATTCATTGTTTCATTGCAAGCACTGTTGGCAAGACTGGCATTTATTGCCCACCCAAAATTCACCAGAGAAGATGCTGGTGGACCTTCTTGTTGTATTTGGTGTGTTGTACAGATATTCTTACAATGTTTTTGAGGCTGGGAGTTCCAGATTTTTGACCTTTCAGCAATGCTTACATCCATAGAATGAATTAATAATATATAAATCACTCCACAAGTGACATACCATCCTCACTTGAAAACTTGTAGAATTGCAAATAAAGCTTAACCCTATTCAATCTTCGGTGAATGGTCTTCCCTTTGACCTTATAATAGGCAGTGGGGGAAGGTTATTGATGAAACAACTGATGATAGTTAGACCTGGGACAATGCCACAGGGAGTTCCTTTACTGAAGTCTTGAGTCTGAGATGATAATAGCAATCAATAACAACAGCCATCCTCCTTTGTGGTAAGTATGACTCCCTGTGGCGGAAGGGTTTCCTTGTGATCACTCCTTGCTGCCACATTACGAATTTGATGTCAAGAATGATCACTGCAATCCATCTCTTAAAGTCTACTGGTCCTTGGAAGAACTCAAGTTGATCAGAGCTAAGTAGGTGATTGGCTAATAAGTGTCACTAGATAGAATTATTGACAACTCCTTTAATCGCTTTTGTTATGACGCTGGGGTGATGTTTCCTTCTGTGCGATTTTGGAACCCCCCAGAGGGATAGCTCGCCTTGTAATCTTAACTAAGTGTGTGTGTGTGAGATAGTACGAAGGTTTTGATAAATTAAAGCAGAGTCTGTCACTTTCTATCATGACCAATTAACAGGTCTTTCATTAAAACAGTTAACAAACTGAATAAATTCCCCAATAGAATGCTGTTCCAATTACAGGACTCATTCAGGAATAATGAAATAAATCATATAGAATATAGTCACTCTCTAATAATATAATACCAGGCATCTGTTGGAAGTATGAACTTTCTTCTGATGATTTGGTATGGACTGCTTTCTGAGTTAGTTTCTCCTATTTAGATGGTGCTTTGATGAAGCTATATATTAAAACTGCAGTATTTCATATGAGAGCCTTGCCTACCCTCTGTTCCGCAAGAAGCAGAAAGCATATTCTAACCATTATTTTCCCTAGTCGGCATTTAAATACCTGGAATTACCTCACAATATGCCTGAAATTTGAGTGGCTTGAGGTTGTCAACAACACTCAAATTTGAATTCAATTGGTTCTGGGTCTTTGAGTACTTGTTTTAAATCATTGGTCCAATTCAAAGTTTGTATTGCTCTGCTGGAACTGGCTGCTGCTTTAAATACAAGTGTTGAAAAGTCGGCTTCTGCAGCCTGCTTTCTGCAGTTTAAAATCCCAAGCACAAGGATACATGCTTTTTAAAGAGACAATGCTACATGATGTAGTTTGGTTTTCTTTGCAATTCTTTTCAATATTTACATTTGTCAAACACTTCATTTTTAACCTTATATATGTAACTTCATAACCCTTTGTTAATAAGATGGCAAAGGTTGAAAGGGCAGTAATTGGTCAAGTTAGATTTACCCTGATTTTCATTATTCATGGTTGCATGAAAAGCGAGAAGGTTGCACAAGCATGAAAAATGCTTCCCCAAAAATGTGGAGCATCATTCCTGCAAGAAGAGGGACTATTTTAAATTAGTTTGCCATAGCAAACAGCCTTTAACTGATCAAAGAAGGGAAAAACAGCCAAGGTCATACACTATTCAGAAAATTGAAGATGTTCAAGAAATAGAAGAATAGGTGGCATGGTGGCACAGCGATTGGCACTGCTTCCTTATAGCTGTAGGGACTGTGGTTCAATTCCAGCCTTGGGTGACTGTGACTTCTTGCGGAGTTTGCACATTCTCCCTGTGTCTGTGTGGGTTTCCTCCAGGTGCTCTGGTTTCCTCCCACAGGCCAAAGATGTGCAGGTTAGTTTGATTGGCCATGCCAAATTGCCCCTTAGTGTCCCAAAATATATAGGTTAGGGAGATTAGTGGGGTAAATATGTGAGCTTACAGGGTAAACCTAGGTAAGAGTCAGTGCAGACTCAATTGGCCAAATGGCCTCCTTCTGCACTGTAGGGATTCTATGCTCCCATGAGAAGAAAAAGAACCCAGAAATACCATTACTGGGAGAAATTGCAAGATCAAATGGAAACTGTTGGAATGCAAATATGGTCAACAGACATTAAAACAAACAGAGTGAGAGACTAGCATGCAAATTTCAAACCGTAAGACTCCATGGTCCAAAAGGTATTCAGTTAAAAGTCAAAGGACAAGTAACTGCTAAATTCCAGCACAACGGAAGATAATTCACATAAACTTTGTTCCTGAGTCACAATCAAAAATAATCACTGAAAGTCTCGTGCATATCTACAACTCATCTTTAAAGGAGAGGAATTAGTAAACCTGAGAAAACGCCACAGAAGATTTCCCAGATGCAGCAGGAGAAGGATTCAGACAAGCTTGAGCAATTAGCCCAGGACCAAAAAAAGTTAGAAATGCATGAATGTCAAAGGCTGCATGAGGAATTAAGCTCTGAGAAGGAAAAACCAAAGAGGCAATCAACTTTCACACACGCAGGATGCGTTTGCTAATGAAAAACAAGACTGGGTGAGGACACTGGATTATTGGTTGCAGGAAAGAGAACATTTGAATAAGAACGTAAAATGTCTAAATGATAAACTTGTAGCAGCAAATTCAGCAAAGAAAGATCTTCAAATAAATTTTAAGAAATAATTTACGGGATGTGGTCATCGATGGCTGGGCCAGTATTTATTACCCATCCCTAGTTGCCCTCTTGAACCGCTGCAGTCCTTCAAGTATTGAAATATTGTGATAAACACATTTGTAAACATGTTGTATTCCTGATTCACAGACAGCAAAGACTTTCAACAGGAGTATTTTGTTCACTAGCTTAGCACCTACTTCAACACTTGTGCCCTGTCCGCACTTTTGGGGATACCTCCTGTACTCCCGACTTCTTTTGTAAGCCATGCCAGCACATTCTCATGTGATCACTTGGTCAATAACCTTAAATAAAAGATGTGTGGTGGACCCTTACCAAAAATGGTTAGGCTACGATCTTACCGGCTCGTCACACTGGTAAGATTGTGTGCAAAGCCAGAACTTGGGTTTGTGCCCAGTTTCTTGCTGTACACAATGCTAGCAGCACCTATTTGCATATTAATGACATGCTTGCATAGCATCTTCCAGTCTGACTGACACTTATCCTCTTGCTGATGGGACCTCACACTGGTGAGAATCACAGCTAGTCTCCACCAGCAGGATCGGGGGCAGCGATCAACACAGAGGGGGAAAATTGGGGGCGGTGATCAACAGGGTGGGGCAATGTTCCTGGGGAGGGCGGGGGAGTGGGAGAGGGAGGTGATATCTGCAGGTGATGAGGGTGGGGGGAAAGGGTGTGAAATGATGTCCAAGGGAGTAACTGGGGGAGTAACAGAATTCCCAGTGCACTTTGTATATACAGTGCATAGGAAATAGGGGAGACCTGGAGCTCAGCAATGGCTTTTGATGGCAAAAATAGGCTTTGCCCACTTCCCCCCTCCTGGCGACAATCAGACCTGGGCTTATTATTTTTTCTTAGTGCCATATGATTACATCTGGGATTGACCCAAAAAAGTCGTCACAATACTCTCCAGTTTTCACACTCGTTCGGCGCTTAGAATCTTTTTGGTAAGATCACCTCCTAAGAATTTTTTTTAAAAGATTGCACCCAAAGTACCAGGATCTGACTGCAAACCAGTGTGCCACTCTTCAGAGAAACAGGCAGGTTTTCTTTCCAGATTTTATAGCAGGAGGATGCGTTTCACACCATCATTTTGAGGGGCTGGGCCTAAAGATGCCGGCAAAGCCATCTCCACAGTGGTTGCACCGATCAGAGCAAAAGATAATCTCCCCCACCTCCGGCCCATCACAGAGATATCAGGGGCTCCTCCCTGAAACAGTCATCACCAATATATCCCTCCCAATCTTCTCCCACACCCTCATCATTGACAGTAACCTCCCACTCCTGCCAATACCCCGCCCCACCCCCCACCCCGATCACAGTCAGCTTTTCTTCCACCTTTCAGTGCACACACTACCCCCCTCCCCGCCCACTGCTATACATACATTAACCTCCACCACCCCCTCCCCCACCACCATGAGGATCCCACCATGGTCCTCCTCTGACGTTGCCTTCCTGTCTGATGGCAAATGGGAGCTGAAAATCACCCCAGTGTCTGCTACCAGCTTTGTCTCTTGTCTTTAGGTCTAGATCCACAAAAAACCTCTTCTAAGAACAAAACAACAACAGCAGAATCGGGACAGGATTTGACTCATTTGAAAGCCTCCTCATGGCAAAAGCAGGGGGATTTTCTAGCCTGCCTTCTGCGTGCCAGGGCAGATGGTGGTCTGCCATCCAGTGGCGGGATCTTCTGGTCCCACTGCCGTCGGCAGGATTTCCCATTGACTGCATCTCATGCTGCCTGGAAACCTGAGGAAAATTCCGGCCTTGTATATTTAAAAATTCAAATTCAATTAAACTCAAAATCAGTTGTGACTACTTCGGAAGTCACAGATTAGCACATACCACTGAAACTTCTTGGAAAGCCATGTCCAAGGTTAGTCAAGCCACATTTGATTTATTCAGGGATACAAAGAACTCTGGGATAATTTTAGTACCACTGTAAATAGAGGTTACATTGCACGCTTGGTTTCCAGCTATCTCTCAGGCTAAATTCAGCCACAGCTAATCAAAATGTACACCAAAAGTCTATCTCAATTAACATAATTATTTGTGTAGTGGTACCAAGTATTGTTTTTCTTTACTTCCTTTTCACTCACATCCATGTTTAACCACCGCAAACAGTGACAGCACAATGCAAGTGAATTTTTGCCTAACAAATATACATTTAGCAATAAATAATTAATAATTTGTTGAAGCTGTGACAATATATTTCAGATGGCAAGCTCTTTAATGGAGTGACCAGAGAAGAATAAACCACATTTAGTACGTTAACAGTGTTTAATAGTTTTGCATGTTACACAGTTATCATGTATGAATTATTTATATCACTACACACATTGCAACATCAGAACCAATCCAAATTCAAATATGCAGCCGGACTTTCCTGTCCATTTATTCTTCCTGAGTTTAACCTCTGCATTCTTTTCTTGAAAAATTAAGAATTTGGCCTCCTGACATCAGACAGGTATCTTGGGCTTCACTATCTGAAGTCACGGTGTTGCGGTCTGGATCTCCATTAGCAGTTGATCCTAGGCTGTCACCCCCGTCCCAGCAACCTGTTAGTTCCAGGATAATCAGGATTCAGAGCAGGCCTGCAATTCACAGGAATGCAAAAAAAAAGCTCCCCCTCACCCCTCCTCACACCATAAAAATAAAATTGAACATATTTTCTGCATCTCCACCTGATCCCAGCGATCATGTGCATCTTGTGCGTTCCACACAGTTCAGTCCAAAAATTGATATTGGAGTCCTATTGCTGTCATGGGATTCAGACCTAAATATTGGGTGCTCTCATAAGAACATAAGAACATAAGAAATAGGAGCAGGAGTAGGCCATCTAGCCCTTCGAGCCTGCCCCGCCATTCAATAAGATCATGGCTGATCTGTTGTGGCTCAGTTCCACTTTCCCGCCCTCTCCCCATAACCCTTAATCCCCTCTCTTATCAAGAACCCATCAACCCGCTTCTTAAAAATATTTAGCGAGGCAGCCTCCACCACTTCAACGGGCAGAGAATTCCAGAGATTCACCACCCTTTGAGTGAAGAAGTTCCTCCTCAACTCCGTTCTAAACCGCCTCCCCTTTATCTTGAGGCTGTGCCCCCTAGTCCTACTGTCTTTTTTGAGCGGGAAGAGTCTCTCCACCTCTATCCTATCCATCCCATTCATCATCTTATACGTCTCAATGAGATCTCCCCTCATTCTTCTAAACTCTAACGAGTACAAGCCTAGTTTATTCAGCCTCTCCTCATAGCTCAATCCCCTCAACTCCGGTATCAGCCTAGTAAACCTCCTCTGCACTCCCTCCAGGGCCAAAATATCCTTGCGCAGGTGCGGCGCCCAAAACTGCACACAGTACTCCAGCTGCGGCCTCACCAATGCCCTATACAGCTGCAGCAAGACCTCCCTACTTTTATATTCAATCCCCCTCGCTATGAAGGCCAGCATCCCATTCGCCTTCCTGACCACCTGCTGCACCTGCAAGCTGGGTTTTTGCGACTCATGCACAAGGACCCCGAGGTCCCTCTGCACCGTCGCCTGCTGCAGTTTTTCGCCACGTAAGTAATAGTCCTTCCTACCATTCTTCCTACCAAAGTGGACCACCTCACACTTGCCAACATTAAATTCCATTTGCCAGTTCCTGGCCCATTCGCCCAGCCTATCTAGATCCTTCTGCAGACTCTCCACACCCTCCGCACAATTTGCCTTTCCCCCAATCTTGGTGTCATCAGCAAATTTCGACACCCTGCACTCGGTTCCCTCCTCCAGATCATCTATATAAATGGTAAATAGCTGAGGCCCCAGCACCGACCCCTGGGGCACCCCACTAGTCACCAACCGCCAATCCGAATAGCACCCATTGACCCCCACTCTCTGCCTCCTATTTGACAACCAATCCTCTATCCACGCTAACACCCTACCCCCAACTCCATGTCCCCTGACCTTCTGCAATAACCTCTTGTGAGGTACCTTGTCAAACGCCTTCTGAAAATCCAGAAAGACCACATCCACCGGCTCTCCTCTATCCACCGCCCTAGACACATCCTCATAGAACTCCAGTAAATTTGTCAGACACGACTTCCCTTTAATGAAACCGTGTTGCGTCTGCCCTATCAAGCAATTCCCTTCAAGATGCCTCGCAATTTCCTCCTTAATGACGGATTCTAACATTTTACCTACCACAGACGTTAAACTAACCGGCCTATAATTCCCCGCCTTTTGCCTGGCACCCTTCTTAAACAACGGCGTAACATTAGCCGTTTTCCAATCTTCCGGCACTTCCCCGGAATCCAGCGACGTCTGGAAAATAACCACCAAGGCATCCACTATCACCTCCGCCATTTCTTTCAGAACCCTCGGATGCATTCCATCCGGTCCTGGGGACTTGTCCACAATCAGCCCCTCCAGTCTGTCGAGCACCACCTCTCTAGTAACAGTAATGTCATTAAGACCCTCCATTCCTACCACCTTTCCATCGCTACACCCGGCAAATTATTCACGTCCTCCTCCGTGAAGACAGAAACAAAAAAGTTATTCAAGACCTTAGCCATATCCCCATCCCCTACCACTAGCTCCCCTTTCTCATCCTCTAAAGGACCAACGTTCACCCTAGCCAGCCTCTTCCTTTTTATATATTTATAAAAACTCTTGCTATCCTTTTTTATATTAAGTGCTAGCCCAGCCTCATAGCTTCTCCTACCCTCCTTTATCAACTTCTTTGTCAATCTTTGTTGACATTTAAACCTTTCCCAATCCTCTTCTCACCCACTACTCTTAGCTACTCTAAATTCCTCCGCTTTTAATTTAACACTTTCCTTCACCTCCTTCGTTATCCACGGCTTATTACCTCTCTTCCTACTGTCCTTTCTAACCATCGGAATAAATTTCTGCTGAGCACCAAGAAAGATCTCCTTAAAGATCCTCCACTGCTCCTCAGCAGACCTACCTTCCAACGCACTCCCCCAGTCCACATTCGCCAATTCTTCTCTCATCCTACCATACTCCCCTCTATTCAAACAAAGGACGCGTGTCCGGGAACCCACTTTCTCCTCCTCCATCTCTCATCTGTTGGGCACTCAGGCCATCTACATTGACATAGTGACATACATTTGCACAATGGTGAAAGTGGGAGATAACTTTTTACATTCTATTTTTGATCCATTCCTGATAGGAAGGGGAGCTCAAAATTTTTTGTCTTCAATCTTTTCCTTTGCTGCCATTTTCCATTAATTGAATGGAATATCTTGCATGCTGCAACATTCAAAAAGTTTGTCAGATTGCCCACAGCCTCACAAATTGGTACTTGCCCCATGCTGCACAATACTTACCAGTTGCAAATAAGAAATAGGCACAGAGACCTGTTCGTGGTGATGTTCTGCAGCTGACAACCCAACACTTATTGAAACACCTGAAGATGACTCATCAATCATTCTGATCTAATGATGGTTCAATCTGCATCTTCCTTTGATTATGGATACAAATTGGTTTGACTATTTGGAGGTTTCAAATCAGCTGAATTTTGGATTAGCGAATGGAGTTGGTAACAGAGAATTACAAAGAGGGAAAAGCATATCAATATATTCCACTAAAACTTTGACAAAGTGTTTTCAACTTGCAGTAATTCTACAGTAGAATTCATTACATTGTTCCAAATGACAGTGGCATCTTAAATTAGCACAGATTTACAGTTTTGATTTGACAGCAATTTACAATGAAAAAAATGACGGAATAAGTTAAATAATGGTTTTGACAATGATGCCTATTCATATGGTCAGTATCTAATTCTGGAAATTACACTGAAGGCTGGGGCAGGCTGTCAGTGAAATAGGATAAACTTCTGCATTTCTGATTGGATCACTCGTAAATTTGAGGCTCAAGCCCTGATCTATATTTGGTTAGTCAATCTTATAAAAGTATGACAATTAGACTTCCATAGAATTCATAGGATCCCTACAGTGCAGAAGGAGACCATTCAGCCCATCACATCAGCGTCTGATGCTGATCCAAATCTTATCTATTCCACTAACCCCACACATTACCATAGTTAATCCCCCTAATTTACACAACTTTGGACATTAAGGGACAATTTAACATGGCTAATCCACCTGACCTGCATATCTTTGGACTGTGGGAGGAATGATGTGGAGATGCCAGTGTTGGACTGGGGCACAGTAAGCACAGTAAGAAGTCTCACAACGCCAGGTTAAAGTCCAACAGGTTTATCTGGCACCACTAGCTTTTGGAGCCTTGCTCTTTCTTCAGCTGAGTGAGGAGTTGTGTTCACAAACAGGGCATATACAGACACAAACTCAATTTACAAGATGATGATTACAAGATACATTGATGAAGACGAACATCTCACCAAAGCCATTCCCACACCTCCACTTCTTGCCTTCAAACAACTGCACAACCTCAGATAGACTATTGTCCATAGCAAACGATCCAGCCTTCAAGAGAACAGTGACCATGACACCACACAACCCTGCCACAGCAACCTCTGCAAGACATGCTGGATCATCGACACGGATGCCATCATCTTGTGAGAACACCACCCACCAGGTACATGGTACATACTCTTGCAACTCGGCCAACATTGTCTACCTGATATACTGCAGGAAAGGATGTCCCAAGGCATAGTACACTGGGGAGGCCATGCAGATGCTACAATAACGGATGAACGAACGCCGCTTGACAATCACCAGGCAGGAGTTTTCCCTTCCAGTCGGGGAACACTTAGCAGTCATGGGCATTCAACCTCTGATCTTCGGGTAAGCATCCTCCAAGGTGGCCTTCATGACACACAACAACGCAGGATCGCTGAGCAGAAACTGATAGCCAAGTTCCGCATAGATGAGGATAGCCTCAACCGGGATATTGGGTTCATGTCACACTATCTGTAACCCCCATGACTTGCCTGGGCTTGCAAAATCTCACTAACTGTCCTGGCTGGAGACAATATACACCTCTTTAACCTGTGCTTGGCCTTCTCTCTCCACTCACATTGTCTGTACTTTTAAGACTTGATTACCTATAAAAGACTCGCACTCCAACCATTATCTTATAAATTGAGTTTGTGGCTGTGTATGCCCTGTTTGTGAACACAACTCCTCACTCAGCTGAAGAAAGAGCGAGGCTCCAAAAGCTTGTGGTGCCAGATAAACCTGTTGGACTTTAACCTGGCATTGTGAGACTTCTTACTGTGCTTACTGTGCCCCAGTCCAACACTGGCATCTCCACATCATTCCTCCCACAGTCCAAAGATATGCAGGTCAGGTGGATTAGCCATGTTAAATTGTCCCTTAATGTCCAAAGTTGTGTAAATTAGGGGGATTAAGAAGCGAGACTCCAAAAGCTTGTGCTAACAAATATACCTGTTGGACTTTAACCTGGTATTGTGAGACTTCTTACTGTGGAAGGAATCCAGAGCACCTGGAGGAAACTTTTGCAGACACAGAGAGAACATTCAAAATCCACACAGAGAGTGACTTAAGGTCACTGGAATTGAACCCAAGACCCTGGTGCTGTGAGCCAGCAGTGCAAACCACCGTACCACCCTTAATGTCTTTAACTAGTGATGTAAAAAGGCAAACAATTTTTCCACTTGTGATTGCTACTCAGCAAGCTCCATTGGAAATACATTTGTGATCACATCTGGTCACCACATGAATGGACCCAGATGTGATGTTTACTTTGTGAAGACACTGTCACTATCCAGACTTAATGGTGTCATTTCAGCAAGGGAGTAGCGGTATTAATTCCTACCACTAATGCTTCCAGTCGATATCATTTCTAAAGCTTGTTGTGACATTGTCAGATTTGCCTGTTATTTTTCAAACCTTGACATGTATGTAGGCAGTGCCAGAGACCACTGTACTATATACACTGAAAAAGCTACATCCTGAGGAGCAAAAATGGTAGAACACTAGCTGAATGCAGATATATATTGGTTTGTTGATACTGTATAAAAAAGGGCTGTTCTCAATATTTTCAATGTCAGAACTTTCTTATCAAATAGCTTGGCTTAGATCTGATTCAGTAATCACTGCCATCATTTCCCCCAAAAAAAAACTAAGGGCAGAATTCCGGCATGAAAACTGGAGCGATCGGGCGGTCTGGACCACAATCACTCCACACCAGTTCTGGAGGGCTGAGGACTAAACATGTCAGTGAGCCTGGCTGCAAAGTACTCGGGTACCATTTTGGAAGGGCACCCCAGTCTCTCTCTCCTCTCTCTCCCCCCATGGGCATAGGGATCCCTTGCCCCTCCACAACACCCCCACCTCCCACCACACCCATCAACGGCATGTTTGTCCACATCCTTCCTGACATGGGTCACCATCATCAGGATACTGGGGCCATCCCAATGCTATCTGGTGGCTGCAAGCTGAACATAGAAACCACACTTTGTCCCTTGCTGCTGCTCTCCATCAGAATGCTGAAGATAAGCTGATTGTAACATATCTTAAAACAATTTTAAGTTCTCGTAAGTGACACAGCAACATATATACTTGGTGTGTGGGCCTGTCAAAGCAATCTCATGGGGGGAAATAATCATTGATGGGCATCGCATCCGACTTGACGGAAACCTTCAGTGCAAAAGAATGCAAAAAGTATTTTGAAATTTCCCCATGCTATATTGCAGCCAAACACACCAGGCCCATAATAACCGATCATGGATAAATGTAGAAATGGAGAAATGGAGAAGTAGCAGGGACCTTCCACCATCTGCTCAATTCCTTCTCAGAATTCGAAGCAAAAGCAAAACTTCAGCACAATTATATGGAAGTGTCATGTGCATAAGGCTATCATTTCACTCTCATGGACATGCTTTTAGAATACTGTTTTCTAAATGATATACATTGTGCAGTCTTTGACATAACAACATTCTACTTTGCCTGTGCATCCCATATTCAACCGGAAAGTTTTAAGTAATTGCCTTTAGGAAATAAATTCTTCTAAAATGTCATTTTACAAAATAAAAAGCTAATGAGGTCTCCTTGCTCTTTTTACAGACAATCCTACCTAATAGCAATGTCATCTGGCACTGAACAGCCATATACAGCATTATGGCCTAGAATTAGTGTTGCATTATTGGAGAAACTGTCAAACTGTTCCTCCACTGGGTTCCCTGTTGCAAGTTTTGCAGATTCAATCAAGTGAAATCAGAGACTTCACCTAAGCTTCAACTTTTTATGCACCATTTTAACTGTTAAAAAAACTCTGCAAAATTTCATTCTCTTTGAATGAGATTGAATATCATGTTAAATTACAATTACTGCTGAACATGCTCACTGGCTTTGAAAAACAGGTTTTGGAGACTGGGGAGAGGGGGTTGGGGCCTGGAGTTCACTCCTGTTTTCAAGGAGCGGGGAATGGCGGCAGGGCTAGGAAATCCACTGGCAGTTCCAGTGCGCAATTTACACAGGCAGGATTTCCTGTACCAATTGTCCCAGTCCTCCACCAATGTGAGGATCCTCATTTGAATATATTTAAATATAATTATCAGGATTTATGTCTGATAGTCCGTCCCCATTAAATTGCCGATTCACATCGGCATGAGGGCATGCCAACATCAATCATAACAGGTTTTACGTGCGCCTGGGAAGCAAAACTCAGCAGAGGGGGTTCAGAGGAGTACTTGGTTCAGAGTTGGGGGGGGGGGCGGGGGTGCGGAGAGGGTCATTCCTGGGCACTACCACCTGCCACTGTTCCCCAGCACTGTATAATTGACCATATAGTGCCGGGGAGCAATGCTGCAGTGTGTCCTGGGGTGGGTGGTGTTGTGTGGATGGATACTCCATGGAGTGGGAGGGAGATGGCGGGGGGGCACTGGTGGTGGGGAGGTGTCCCATGAAGAGGAGAGGTGTTCTGTGGAAGTTTTTTGTGACCACCACCGGACACCGAGAAACACACTGCTGGGAAGTCAGAGCATCCCACCACCCCCCTTCCTCCCCCCCCAGCTCAACTGCTTAAGTAGGAAGTTTGTAGGCATTTAAAGGCCATGTTTGCCACTGCTGCAAGGGCAGTCACCATGCAGGGAGCCCAAGATGCAAAAGCCTGCTTGGGGATCCCTACTTGTCATTTAACTTGTTCCTGACATACCAGTTCCTACGTTTAATCTATGTTTCAATCTTTATCTTGTTTTCTATAAAATGATAATAAAGTGAACCATTACAGTGCCTCTTACTTCCTGGTTTGCCACACATGAGAATTCTTCAATCTGGTTGGCTGTGCAGCCAGCTTGTTGACTTCACTGTTCCTGAAAGCCAGAATTAAATTGACATTGCAATGGGGAAATTGATATTCTGGAGCTAATGTTTTGTGCACAACTTTCTTCAAGATCGTGGCCCACACTGCCCCTTTGCTGCTGACTGGAAGGACAAATAAATTGGAGCAGAATCTCAACCCAAGATTAAAAGTGCGGTTTGTCAAAGCACAGTTGGATGATATGGTGGCGCAGTGGTTAGCGCTGCTGCCTCACAGCGCCAAGGGCCTGTGTTCAATTCCTGGCTTGGGTCACTGGCTGTGCAGCATTTGCACATTCTCCCCATGTCTGCACGGGTTTCCTTGGGTATTGTGGTTTTCTCCCACAGTTCCAAATACATGCTGATTAGGTACATTGGCCATGCTAAATTCTCCCTCAGTGTACCTTAATAGGCAATGGAGTGTGGTAACTAGGGGATTTTCACAGTAACTGCATTGCAGTGTTAATGTAAACATAATTGTGACACTAATAAATAAACTTAAAACAATAATAGAAGAAGGAGACACCGGAAACTGGTTGAAAAGGTTACCATTTTTTAGATAAAAATCTTCAAACAAGTCAAATTTTGAAGCAGACTTTGAAGTCGTTTTCAATGAATACAGCAATGGTAGGTTTGAGACTATTTGAACCAAGAATTGTTTACTTACAAGGATGCTGAATTTTTCTGTGCATCATTAAAGCATAAAAAGAAATTAATTAATTCAATATTATAAAAGTTTGGCAAGTTTCTGCACAATTTTAGTAATAAAGTACTCATTGTGATAAGGGGCATCCGTTGATTTCTGTGATCAAACAGGATATCCTATCAGGTGACAACACTAGATGTTCATGCTTATTTCTAATGTATGTATGTACTCAATTATGCAATGTTACTATTTTTGCTGGCACAGAAGTTCTTCTAAAAACAATTGGCACTTGGATTACATTTTACTTGATATGAGCACAATACAAGGGGTCAATATGCAGTTCATTGAAATCATACAAACCTTACAGTGCAGAAGGAGGCCAATCGGCTCATTGAGTCTGCACCAACAATCCCAGCTAGATCCTATTCCTGTAACCTCATATACTTACCTCACTAATCCCTCTAACACATGTATCCTGGGACACTAAGGGGCAATTTAGCACAGCCAAAGCACCGAACCCACACATCTTTGGGCAGTGGGAGAAAACCCACACAAACATGGGGAGAATGTGCAAACTCCACACAGACAGTGGCCCAAGCTGGGAATCGAACCCACATCCATGGAGTTGTGAGGCAGCAGTTCTAATCAATTCTAGTTCTAATGGAATTGAGCCAAATAAAAGAATCGGCAGACACATCTACCTCAATATTAACTCGAAGGGAAACGGGATGAGGGGAAAGATGCATTGTAACACAGTACCCCATTATTATTTTATTTGAAGTTTTGGCATTATTTGTGCAGAAGAGATTGATGATGAGGATCCACACGACAATCTCGACT
Organism: Carcharhinus amblyrhynchos; assembly: GCF_965287045.1. Lineage (NCBI taxonomy): Eukaryota > Metazoa > Chordata > Chondrichthyes > Carcharhiniformes > Carcharhinidae > Carcharhinus > Carcharhinus amblyrhynchos. The sequence continues at coordinate 47,111,196 of NC_137336.1, forward strand.
CCAGTATGGAAAGGGCCAATCCAAAAACAGAAGGTGGGATTTTTTGACCGTGCCCGCCCCAAAGCAAGAAAATCCTGCCAAAGTTCAACGGATCTTTGCATGGTCCGTGTCCCACTTGCTACAATTCCCTTGACGGGCTGGACGGGAATTTGCCCAAAAATATGGGAGTTGGGAATTGGTGGCAGAAAAGGAAGAATATTGATACATGCTTCAGGAAAGTATTAAGCTGTAGCTGCTTCCACGATACTTGCCTTAATGTATTGTTGGAGGCTGTGAAAACCTGAACATAGATACTCATCCCGAGCAATGGGAGAAAGAAATCTTTTGCTGTTCTAAAGTCATGGCTAGAGGTAGCCCAAGATTGTTTCTGTATTCAGTGTACAGGAAGTTCTTTAATGACTTATCAAGTAGGGAAGGGTTGCACATTTGTCTAGATCCTGTTGTGCAGCTCTCCTCTCTCCTCCTCGCTCTGTCTTGTCAATTTGGTTCCTTCAGATCATTTCTCACACCTAATTATCTTGCAAGTGCACCTATCCTCTTTCTATGCAATTCTTCGCATCTTCATCTATCCATCCACCTCTGTCACTCACCCTTATCCTGATGCTATTTTCTTCCTCTCTCTGTTAGTCACCATTACCAAATGCATGTTACCCAGCAGATGAACACATTCCTTTACAACCATTCATAGGTCTGCTTTTGCCCCGTTGCAGAAGAGAACGTAGTACACAAGAGAGGGCGAGAATAGAAGGTGAGTCTCCACAGATCCCACAACTAATAACTGCGGAGGAAGGATTGCTGGAATCAATGGAACCCCAAGCCATCAGAAATGAAAGCTGAAGATCTCCTAGATAATTGGTGATAGAATAATATGAAATACATACATATCTCATACAACACTCTGTCCTGTGGACTTATTTAAGTGGTGAGTGAAATATGATAATCTTAATTATAAGTTGCAGCATTCTTCCTGCTGGGGAGAGGATCACTGAAGAAGCAACTGAAGATAATTAGGCCCAGAACACTACCATGAAGAACTCCTGCACTGCTGATCTGGGGAACACTATCGGACCCTCCTTACATCCTATGAAGTCCTGTTATAAAGGAAAAGAAAATGGAGAATATAACAATGTCTGAATTTTCTAAAGTCAGTGTTCAGATTAGAGTACCACAGAGTACTCATCAGAAAGACAAGATTCCATTCCAGAAGGTCACTGAGCCCATTGGACACAGTGTAGGAGATTTAAGATGGAAACATCAGACTGGGAATGGTGGTGTGTGCTAAATTAATTTGCCTTAGTTCTCCCTGCTAAGAATACTGTGCTCTGAAAAAAATGAAGTGCAGATTGGAGGAACTTCTATCTTAAGTAGAAGACATGCTTGAAACCCTGGCTAAAGTAAAAGAATAATTTTTGTGTTACACAATAGGTACCAGGGGATGAACAACTGGAAGCAGGATGGTGAAAGAATAAAAATGTCTGTTACATTGAGATGGCTCTCTCTGTCAAAGCACAAAGGAGAGAAAAGGAGAACATGTGCTTGGTGGTGGTGGAATTGTATTTTAGATGGTGGAAAACAATCTAGTGAAGGCAGAGGTTACATTCATTCTCTCCTCAACGTATCCAACCTTTTTCTATCTATCCTAGAAAGCCCTAATCTGCCCTTTCAAACATCCTTGAATGTTTTTTTCCCTCCAACTTCTGTAACAATCTGTCCCACAGTCTCTTGTTTGAATCATTCTAATTTGGTTTTTACCATTCCACAGATTCAAAACTCTACCAGAGTCAAGAATTACACCCTCTGTGGCTATAATTGTGACTGAAATTGTGACTATAGTGCATTAGCCTTCAAAATCCTCCTCAACATCTTTGCAGACTTTGACATGGTCAACCACAGTATCCACATTTAACACCTACCCTCTGTTGCGTGGTTCAATGGGATTGCCCTGGCTTCATTCTATTTGATTGTAAATCATGGCTTTTCATCTGGCCTGCAGCCTCTGGATAAAGATTTATTTTTGGATTCCTCTTCTGCTTCATCAATGTGCTGGTTGGATTTTTGTCTCCCAATGGAGGTGTGAATTGAGTGACATAAAATTTCTATTTTCTAATACGCATGTCTGACAAACCTGATTGAATATTTTGAGAGCTGTCTTCTTAAACTACAGTCCATGTAGTGTAGGTGCACCCATAGCGCTGTTAAGGAGGGAGTTCCAAGATTTAATACAGTGAGGGATGATGTTGACTTGGAGGGGAACTTGCAGGAGATGGTGCTCCCTTATCTATGCTGCCTTTGTCCTTTGAAGTGATGGTAGGCATCAGAGGTTTCAAAGGGGCTATCAAAGGAAGCTTGACAAGTTCCTGCTGTGCATTTTTTAGGTGATTCACATAACTGCCACTGTGTGTCAGTGGTGGAGGGTGTGAATGTTTAAGGTGGTGGCTAGGGTGCTTTGTCCCAGATAGTATCAAGCATTGAGTCTTATTGAAGTTCCACTCACCCAGGCAAGTGGAAATATTCCACCCCTGACTTGAGTCTCGTAGATGTTGGCGGAGCTCAGGGAGTTACTCAACACTGAGTTCCCTGCATCTGACCTACTTTTGTAGGCACAGTGTTTATATGACTGGTCCAATTAAGATTCTGGCCAATTGTAACTCCCCAAAATGTTGATTGTGGAAGATTCAGCAATGGCAATTTTATTGAATATCAAGGGAAGATGCTCGTGAAAGATAGTTTATTCTTTCATTGCCTACTAAACCTCACTTAAACTTCTATTTTAGTTTCTCTTAGTTCAGTTATTTTTAAACTATATGTTCCTGAAGTGATCAACTATGGTGAGCACAAAAACCACAGCTGCAACTGCTCTTTCTAAATAATTACTCTTTACTGCTGTCCGCTAATATTGTGACTAATTCTGAGACCAGTCCTGAAACTTCATTACTCAAGGATGATAAATTTTCCCACCCATTTCATCAATGATAATAAGTATAAGATCATACAAAATGCACAACAGAACTGAATGGTGCAAAGTACAACAACTATGTTCAATTCATGTTTGCAATAAATTTATTGGCTCACCTGTTGGAGAATTTATTCAAGCACTTTGAGGCTGACAGAAAGTTTCCATTGGAAATGCCTTTTGATTTACATTGCAAATGTTCAGGGTGGGTTTAAATTAAATTTGTCAATATACACTGAACAAAAAAGTAGCATTTCCCTTGTGGTACTCGATGAGACAGAAGGAAACCAGTGCAATCCTATTTGACATTACAGTCATAGAGGAAACAGGCCCTTCGGCCCAACTTGTCCATGCTGCCCAGTTTTTACCACTAAGCTTGTCCTAATTGCCTGCATTTAGCCCATATCCCTCTATACCTATCTTACCCATGCAACTGTCTAAAACAGTTTATTAAAAGACAAAATTGTACCTGCCTGTATTACTGCCTCTGGCAGCTCGTTCCAGAGACTCCCCATCCTCTGTATGAAAAAAATCACCCCTCTGGACCCTTTTATATCTCACCCCTCTCACCTTAAATGTATGCTGTCTAGTTTTAGACTCATCTACCTTTGGGAAAAGATGATGACTATCCACCTTACCTTTGCCCCTCATTATATCATAGATCTCTATAAAATCACTCCTAAGCCTCCTATGCTCCAGAGGAAAAAGTCCCAGTCTATCCAGCCTCTCCTTATAACTCAAGTCAATCAAGTCACGGTAGCAATCTAGTCAATCTTTGCTGCACTCTTTCTAGTGTAATTATTTCCTGACATAACTTAAAAATATTCAGACTGCAAATTTAGTAGTGAGACCACCATCAGTGAGACCACATGAGAAGGTTATTGCAAAATGGGAGGCTGAGTAAATTGGGCCAGAACTCTCTGTACTTTAGAAGAACAGGAGGTGAACACATTGAAATATACAAAATTCTGAAGAGACTTGACAGGGTAGATACCGAGAGATTGTTTGCCCTGACTGGGAAATCAAAAGCACATGGGGCAAGTCTCAAGGTGAGTTTATCATAAGATAAGGAGCAATTTCTTCATCCAGAGAGTTGTGATTCTGTAAAATTTCTATTCCTGAGGGATATCTATGCTCCATCGATGAGTATATTGAAGGCTGCACTAGATTACTTTTTGATCTCCAAGAGAATCAAACATATAAGGGAGCAGGCACGAAAATGAAGTTCGAGACAGAAGATTGGCTATGATCAACAGGCTAGAGGGGTCTTATCGTCAACTCCTGCTGCTACTTTCTATGTCCTTAATATGTAGAATGAACTGCTATTTTTTTTGGTGTCCTTCAATGGTCAAAATGTTTGGGGAAATGGGGAATTGTGTAGAAATTGATATTCTGGAGCTAATGTTTTGTGCACAACTTTCTTCAAGATCGTGGCCACGCTGCCCCTTTACTGCTGACTGGAAGGACAAATAAATTGTAGCAGAATCTCAACCCAAGATTAAAAGTGCAGTTCGTCAAAGCACAGTTGGATGATATGGTGGCGCAGTGGTTAGCGCTGCTGCCTCACAGCGCCAAGGGCCTGTGTTCAATTCCTGGCTTGGGTCACTGGCTGTGCAGCATTTGCACATTCTCCCCATGTCTGCACGGGTTTCCTTGGGTATTGTGGTTTTCTCCCACAGTTCCAAATACATGCTGATTAGGTACATTGGCCATGCTAAATTCTCCCTCAGTGTACCGTAATAGGCAATGGAGTGTGGTAACTAGGGGATTTTCACAGTAACTGCATTGCAGTGTTAATGTAAACATAATTGTGACACTAATAAATAAACTTAAAACAATAATAGAAGAAGAAGACACTGGAAACTGGTTGAAAAGGTTACCATTTTTTAGATAAAAATCTTCAAACAAGTCAAATTTTGAAGCAGACTTTGAAGTCGTTTTCAATGAATACAGCAATGGTGGGTTTGAGACTATTTGAACCAAGAATTGTTTACTTACAAGGATGCTGAACTTCTCTGTGCATCATTAACGCATAAAAAGAAATTAATTAATTCAATATTATAAAAGTTTGGCAAGTTTCTGCACAATTTTAGTAATAAAGTACTCATTGTGATAAGGGGCATCCGTTGATTTCTGTGATCAAACAGGATATCCTATTAGGTGACAACACTAGATGTTCATGCTTATTTCTAATGTATGTATGTACTCAATTATGCAATGTTACTATTTTTGCTGGCACAGAAGTTCTTCTAAAAACAATTGGCACTTGGATTACATTTTACTTGATATGAGCACAATACAAGGGGTCAATATGCAGTTCATTGAAATCATACAAGCCTTACAGTGCAGAAGGAGGCCATTCGGCTCATTGAGTCTGCACCAACAATCCCAGCTAGATCCTATTCCTGTAACCTCATATACTTACCTCACTAATCCCTCTAACACATGTATCCTGGGACACTAAGGGGCAATTTAGCATAGCCAAAGCACCGAACCCACACATCTTTGGGCAGTGGGAGAAAACCCACACAAACATGGGGAGAATGTGCAAACTCCACACAGACAGTGGCCCAAGCTGGGAATCGAACCCACGTCCATGGAGTTGTGAGGCAGCAGTTCTAATCAATTCTAGTTCTAATGGAATAGAGCCAAATAAAAGAATCGGCAGACACAGCTACCTCAATATTAACTCCAAGGGAAACGGGATGAGGGGAAAGATGCATTGTAACACAGTACCCCATTATTATTTTATTTGAAGTTTTGGCATTATTTGTGCAGAAGAGATTGATGATGAGGATCCACACGACAATCTCGACTCCAGTATTGAAAGGGCCAATCCAAAAACAGAAGGTGGGATTTTTTGACCGTGCCCGCCCCAAAGCAAGAAAATCCCGCCTAAGTTCAACGGATCTTTGCATGGTCCGTGTCCCACTTGCTACAATTCCCTTGACGGGCTGGACGGGAATTTGCCCAAAAATATGGGAGTTGGGAATTGGTGGCAGAAAAGGAAGAATATTGATACATGCTTCAGGAAAGTATTAAGCTGTAGCTGCTTCCACGATACTTGCCTTAATGTATTGTTGGAGGCTGTGAAAACCTGAACATAGATACTCATCCCGAGCAATGGGAGAAAGAAATCTTTTGCTGTTCTAAAGTCATGGCTAGAGGTAGCCCAAGATTGTTTCTGTATTCAGTGTACAGGAAGTTCTTTAATGACTTATCAAGTAGGGAAGGGTTGCACATTTGTCTAGATCCTGTTGTACAGCTCTCCTCTCTCCTCCTCGCTCTGTCTTGTCAATTTGGTTCCTTCAGATCATTTCTCACACCTAATTATCTTGCAAGTGCACCTATCCTCTTTCTATGCAATTCTTCGCATCTTCATCTATCCATCCACCTCTGTCACTCACCCTTATCCTGATGCTATTTTCTTCCTCTCTCTGTTAGTCACCATTACCAAATGCACATTACCCAGCAGATGAACACATTCCTTTACAACCATTCATAGGTCTGCTTTTGCCCCGTTGCAGAAGAGAACGTAGTACACAAGAGAGGGCGAGAATAGAAGGTGAGTCTCCACAGATCCCACAACTAACAACTGCGGAGGAAGGATTGCTGGAATCAATGGAACCCCAAGCCATCAGAAATGAAAGCTGAAGATCTCCTAGATTATTGGTGATAGAATACAATGAAATACATACATATCTCATACAACACTCTGTCCTGTGGACTTATTTAAGTGGTGAGTGAAATATGATAATCTTAATTATAAGTTGCAGCATTCTTCCTGCTGGGGAGAGGATCACTGAAGAAGCAACTGAAGATAATTAGGCCCAGAACACTACCATGAAGAACTCCTGCACTGCTGATCTGGGGAACACTATCAGACCCTCCTTACTTCCTATGAAGTCCTGTTATAAAGGAAAAGAAAATGGAGAATATAACAATGTCTGAATTTTCTAAAGTCAGTGTTCAGATTAGAGTACCACAGAGTACTCATCAGAAAGACAAGATTCCATTCCAGAAGGTCACTGAGCCCATTGGACACAGTGTAGGAGATTTAAGATGGAAACATCAGACTGGGAATGGTGGTGTGTGCTAAATTAATTTGCCTTAGTTCTCCCTGCTAAGAATACTGTGCTCTGAAAAAAATGAAGTGCAGATTGGAGGAACTTCTATCTTAAGTAGAAGACATGCTTGAAACCCTGGCTAAAGTAAAAGAATAATTTTTGTGTTACACAATAGGTACCAGGGGATGAACAACTGGAAGCAGGATGGTGAAAGAATAAAAATGTCTGTTACATTGAGATGGCTCTCTCTGTCAAAGCACAAAGGAGAGAAAAGGAGAACATGTGCTTGGTGGTGGTGGAATTGTATTTTAGATGGTGGAAAACAATCTAGTGAAGGCAGAGGTTACATTCATTCTCTCCTCAACGTATCCAACCTTTTTCTATCTATCCTAGAAAGCCCTAATCTGCCCTTTCAAACATCCTTGAATGTTTTTTTCCCTCCAACTTCTGTAACAATCTGTCCCACAGTCTCTTGTTTGAATCATTCTAATTTGGTTTTTACCATTCCACAGATTCAAAACTCTACCAGAGTCAAGAATTACACCCTCTGTGGCTATAATTGTGACTGAAATTGTGACTATAGTGCATTAGCCTTCAAAATCCTCCTCAACATCTTTGCAGACTTTGACATGGTCAACCACAGTATCCACATTTAACACCTACCCTCTGTTGCGTGGTTCAATGGGATTGCCCTGGCTTCATTCTATTTGATTGTAAATCATGGCTTTTCATCTGGCCTGCAGCCTCTGGATAAAGATTTATTTTTGGATTCCTCTTTTGCTTCATCAATGTGCTGGTTGGATTTTTGTCTCCCAATGGAGGTGTGAATTGAGTGACATAAAATTTCTATTTTCTAATACGCATGTCTGACAAACCTGATTGAATATTTTGAGAGCTGTCTTCTTAAACTACAGTCCATGTAGTGTAGGTGCACCCATAGCGCTGTTAGGGAGGGAGTTCCAAGATTTAATACAGTGAGGGATGATGTTGACTTGGAGGGGAACTTGCAGGAGATGGTGCTCCCTTATCTATGCTGCCTTTGTCCTTTGAAGTGATGGTAGACGTCAGAGGTTTCAAAGGGGCTATCAAAGGAAGCTTGACAAGTTCCTGCTGTGCATTTTTTAGGTGATTCACATAACTGCCACTGTGTGTGAGTGGTGGAGGGTGTGAATGTTTAAGGTGGTGGCTAGGGTGCTTTGTCCCAGATAGTATCAAGGATTGAGTCTTATTGAAGTTCCACTCACCCAGGCAAGTGGAAATATTCCACCCCTGACTTGAGTCTCGTAGATGTTGGCGGAGCTCAGGGAGTTACTCAACACTGAGTTCCCTGCATCAGACCTACTTTTGTAGGCACAGTGTTTATATGACTGGTCCAATTAAGATTCTGGCCAATTGTAACTCCCCAAAATGTTGATTGTGGAAGATTCAGCAATGGCAATTTTATTGAATATCAAGGGAAGATGCTCGTGAAAGATAGTTTATTCTTTCATTGCCTACTAAACCTCACTTAAACTTCTATTTTAGTTTCTCTTAGTTCAGTTATTTTTAAACTATTTGTTCCTTAAGTGATCAACTATGGTGAGCACAAAAACCACAGCTGCAACTGCTCTTTCTAAATAATTACTCTTTACTGCTGTCCGCTAATATTGTGACTAATTCTGAGACCAGTCCTGAAACTTCATTACTCAAGTATGATAAGTTTTACCACCCATTTCATCAATGATAATAAGTATAAGATCATACAAAATGCACAACAGAACTGAATGGTGCAAAGTACAACAACTATGTTCAATTCATGTTTGCAATAAATTTATTGGTTCACCTGTTGGAGAATTTATTCAAGCACTTTGAGGCTGACAGAAAGTTTCCATTGGAAATGCCTTTTGATTTACATTGCAAATGTTCAGGGTGGGTTTAAATTAAATTTGTCAATATACACTGAACAAAAAAGTAGCATTTCCCTTGTGGTACTCGATGAGACAGAAGGAAACCAGTGCAATCCTATTTGACATTACAGTCATAGAGGAAACAGGCCCTTCGGCCCAACTTGTCCATGCTGCCCAGTTTTTACCACTAAGCTTGTCCTAATTGCCTGCATTTAGCCCATATCCCTCTATACCTATCTTACCCATGTAACTGTCTAAAACAGTTTTTTAAAAGACAAAATTGTACCTGCCTGTATTACTGCCTCTGGCAGCTCGTTCCAGAGACTCCCCATCCTCTGTATGAAAAAAACTCACCCCTCTGGACCCTTTTATATCTCACCCCTCTCACCTTAAATGTATGCAGTCTAGTTTTGGACTCACCTACCTTTGGGAAAAGGTGATGACTATCCACCTTATCTTTGACCCTCATTATATTATAGATCTCTATAAGATCACTCCTAAGCCTCCTATGCTCCAGAGGAAAAAGTCCCAGTCTATCCAGCCTCTCCTTATAACTCAAGTCAATCAAGTCACGGTAGCAATCTAGTCAATCTTTGCTGCACTCTTTCTAGTGTAATTATTTCCTGACATAACTTAAAAATATTCAGACTGCAAATTTAGTAGTGAGACCACCATCAGTGAGACCACATGAGAAGGTTATTGCAAAATGGGAGGCTGAGTAAATTGGGCCAGAACTCTCTGTACTTTAGAAGAACAGGAGGTGAACACATTGAAATATACAAAATTCTGAAGAGACTTGACAGGGTAGATACCGAGAGATTGTTTGCCCTGACTGGGAAATCAAAAGCACATGGGGCAAGTCTCAAGGTGAGTTTATCATAAGATAAGGAGCAATTTCTTCATCCAGAGAGTTGTGATTCTGTAAAATTTCTATTCCTGAGGGATATCTATGCTCCATCGATGAGTATATTGAAGGCTGCACTAGATTACTTTTTGATCTCCAAGAGAATCAAACATATAAGGGAGCAGGCACCAAAATGAAGTTCGAGACAGAAGATTGGCTATGATCAACAGGCTAGAGGGGTCTTATTGTCAACTCCTGCTGCTACTTTCTATGTCCTTAATATGTAGAATGAACTGCTATTTTTTTTGGTGTCCTTCAATGGTCAAAATGTTTGGGGAAATGGGGAATTGTGTGGAAATTGATATTCTGGAGCTAATGTTTTGTGCACAACTTTCTTCAAGATCGTGGCCCACACTGCCCCTTTACTGCTGACTGGAAGGACAAATAAATTGTAGCAGAATCTCAACCCAAGATTAAAAGTGCAGTTCGTCAAAGCACAGTTGGATGATATGGTGGCGCAGTGGTTAGCGCTGCTGCCTCACAGCGCCAAGAACCTGTGTTCAATTCCTGTCTTGGGTCACTGGCTGTGCAGCATTTGCACATTCTCCCCATGTCTACACAGGTTTCTTTGGGTATTGTGGTTTTCTCCCACAGTTCCAAATACATGCTGATTAGGTACATTGGCCATGCTAAATTCTCCCTCAGTGTACCTTAATAGGCAATGGAGTGTGGTAACTAGGGGATTTTCACAGTAACTGCATTGCAGTGTTAATGTAAACATAATTGTGACACTAATAAATAAACTTAAAACAATAATAGAAGAAGAAGACACTGGAAACTGGTTGAAAAGGTTACCATTTTTTAGATAAAAATCTTCAAACAAGTCAAATTTTGAAGCAGACTTTGAAGTCGTTTTCAATGAATACAGCAATGGTGGGTTTGAGACTATTTGAACCAAGAATTGTTTACTTACAAGGATGCTGAACTTTTCTGTGCATCATTAACGCATAAAAAGAAATTAATTAATTCAATATTATAAAAGTTTGGCAAGTTTCTGCACAGTTTTAATAATAAAGTACTCATTGTGATAAGGGGCATCCGTTGATTTCTGTGATCAAACAGGATATCCTATTAGGTGACAACACTAGATGTTCATGCTTATTTCTAATGTATGTATGTACTCAATTATGCAATGTTACTATTTTTGCTGGCACAGAAGTTCTTCTAAAAACAATTGGCACTTGGATTACATTTTACTTGATATGAGCACAATACAAGGGGTCAATATGCAGTTCATTGAAATCATACAAACCTTACAGTGCAGAAGGGGGCCATTCGGCTCATTGAGTCTGCACCAACAATCCCAGCTAGATCCTATTCCTGTAACCTCATATACTTACCTCACTAATCCCTCTAACACATGTATCCTGGGACACTAAGGGGCAATTTAGCATAGCCAAAGCACTGAACCCACACATCTTTGGGCAGTGGGAGAAAACCCACACAAACATGGGGAGAATGTGCAAACTCCACACAGACAGTGACCCAAGCTGGGAATCGAACCCACATCCATGGAGTTGTGAGGCAGCAGTTCTAATCAATTCTAGTTCTAATGGAATAGAGCCAAATAAAAGAATCGGCAGACACATCTACCTCAATATTAACTCCAAGGGAAACAGGATGAGGGGAAAGATGCATTGCAACACAGTACCCCATTATTATTTTATTTGAAGTTTTGGCATTATTTGTGCAGAAGAGATTGATGATGAGGATCCACACGACAATCTCGACTCCAGTATTGAAAGGGCCAATCCAAAAACAGAAGGTGGGATTTTTTGACCGTGCCCGCCCCAAAGCAAGAAAATCCCGCCTAAGTTCAACGGATCTTTGCATGGTCCGTGTCCCACTTGCTACAATTCCCTTGACGGGCTGGACGGGAATTTGCCCAAAAATATGGGAGTTGGGAATTGGTGGCAGAAAAGGAAGAATATTGATACATGCTTCAGGAAAGTATTAAGCTGTAGCTGCTTCCACGATACTTGCCTTAATGTATTGTTGGAGGCTGTGAAAACCTGAACATAGATACTCATCCCGAGCAATGGGAGAAAGAAATCTTTTGCTGTTCTAAAGTCATGGCTAGAGGTAGCCCAAGATTGTTTCTGTATTCAGTGTACAGGAAGTTCTTTAATGACTTATCAAGTAGGGAAGGGTTGCACATTTGTCTAGATCCTGTTGTACAGCTCTCCTCTCTCCTCCTCGCTCTGTCTTGTCAATTTGGTTCCTTCAGATCATTTCTCACACCTAATTATCTTGCAAGTGCACCTATCCTCTTTCTATGCAATTCTTCGCATCTTCATCTATCCATCCACCTCTGTCACTCACCCTTATCCTGATGCTATTTTCTTCCTCTCTCTGTTAGTCACCATTACCAAATGCACATTACCCAGCAGATGAACACATTCCTTTACAACCATTCATAGGTCTGCTTTTGCCCCGTTGCAGAAGAGAACGTAGTACACAAGAGAGGGCGAGAATAGAAGGTGAGTCTCCACAGATCCCACAACTAACAACTGCGGAGGAAGGATTGCTGGAATCAATGGAACCCCAAGCCATCAGAAATGAAAGCTGAAGATCTCCTAGATTATTGGTGATAGAATACAATGAAATACATACATATCTCATACAACACTCTGTCCTGTGGACTTATTTAAGTGGTGAGTGAAATATGATAATCTTAATTATAAGTTGCAGCATTCTTCCTGCTGGGGAGAGGATCACTGAAGAAGCAACTGAAGATAATTAGGCCCAGAACACTACCATGAAGAACTCCTGCACTGCTGATCTGGGGAACACTATCAGACCCTCCTTACTTCCTATGAAGTCCTGTTATAAAGGAAAAGAAAATGGAGAATATAACAATGTCTGAATTTTCTAAAGTCAGTGTTCAGATTAGAGTACCACAGAGTACTCATCAGAAAGACAAGATTCCATTCCAGAAGGTCACTGAGCCCTTTGGACACAGTGTAGGAGATTTAAGATGGAAACATCAGACTGGGAATGGTGGTGTGTGCTAAATTAATTTGCCTTAGTTCTCCCTGCTAAGAATACTGTGCTCTGAAAAAAATGAAGTGCAGATTGGAGGAACTTCTATCTTAAGTAGAAGACATGCTTGAAACCCTGGCTAAAGTAAAAGAATAATTTTTGTGTTACACAATAGGTACCAGGGGATGAACAACTGGAAGCAGGATGGTGAAAGAATAAAAATGTCTGTTACATTGAGATGGCTCTCTCTGTCAAAGCACAAAGGAGAGAAAAGGAGAACATGTGCTTGGTGGTGGTGGAATTGTATTTTAGATGGTGGAAAACAATCTAGTGAAGGCAGAGGTTACATTCATTCTCTCCTCAACGTTACCAACCTTTTTCTATCTATCCTAGAAAGCCCTAATCTGCCCTTTCAAACATCCTTGAATGTTTTTTTCCCTCCAACTTCTGTAACAATCTGTCCCACAGTCTCTTGTTTGAATCATTCTAATTTGGTTTTTACCATTCCACAGATTCAAAACTCTACCAGAGTCAAGAACTACACCCTCTGTGGCTATAATTGTGACTGAAATTGTGACTATAGTGCATTAGCCTTCAAAATCCTCCTCAACATCTTTGCAGACTTTGACATGGTCAACCACAGTATCCACATTTAACACCTACCCTCTGTTGCGTGGTTCAATGGGATTGCCCTTGCTTCATTCTATTTGATTGTAAATCATGGCTCTTCATCTGGCCTGCAGCCTGTGGATAAAAATCTATTTTTGGATTCCTCTTCTGCTTCATCAATGTGCTGGTTGGATTTTTGTCTCCCAATGGAGGTGTGAATTGAGTGACATAAAATTTCTATTTTCTAATACGCATGTCTGACAAACCTGATTGAATATTTTGAAGAGCTGTCTTCTTCAACTACAGTCCATATAGTGTAGGTGCACCCATAGCGCTGTTAGGGAGGGAGTTCCAAGATTTAATACAGTGAGGGATGATGTTGACTTGGAGGGGAACTTGCAGGAGATGGTGCTCCCTTATCTATGCTGCCTTTGTCCTTTGAAGTGATGGTAGACGTCAGAGGTTTCAAAGGGGCTATCAAAGGAAGCTTGACAAGTTCCTGCTGTGCATTTTTTAGGTGATTCACATAACTGCCACTGTGTGTGAGTGGTGGAGGGTGTGAATGTTTAAGGTGGTGGCTAGGGTGCTTTGTCCCAGATAGTATCAAGGATTGAGTCTTATTGAAGTTCCACTCACCCAGGCAAGTGGAAATATTCCACCCCTGACTTGAGTCTCGTAGATGTTGGCGGAGCTCAGGGAGTTACTCAACACTGAGTTCCCTGCATCAGACCTACTTTTGTAGGCACAGTGTTTATATGACTGGTCCAATTAAGTTTCTGGCCAATTATGTAGCTCCCCAAAATGTTGATTGTGGAAGATTCAGCAATGGCAATTTTATTGAATATCAAGGGAAGATGCTCGTGAAAGATAGTTTATTCTTTCATTGCCTACTAAACCTCACTTAAACTTCTATTTTAGTTTCTCTTAGTTCAGTTATTTTTAAACTATTTGTTCCTTAAGTGATCAACTATGGTGAGCACAAAAACCACAGCTGCAACTGCTCTTTCTAAATAATTACTCTTTACTGCTGTCCGCTAATATTGTGACTAATTCTGAGACCAGTCCTGAAACTTCATTACTCAAGTATGATAAATTTTACCACCCATTTCATCAATGATAATAAGTATAAGATCATACAAAATGCACAACAGAACTGAATGGTGCAAAGTACAACAACTATGTTCAATTCATGTTTGCAATAAATTTATTGGCTCACCTGTTGGAGAATTTATTCAAGCACTTTGAGGCTGACAGAAAGTTTCCATTGGAAATGCCTTTTGATTTACATTGCAAATGTTCAGAGTGGGTTTAAATTAAATTTGTCAATATAGACTGAACAAAAAAGTAGCATTTCCCTTGTGGTACTCGTTAGAGTTTAGAAGAATGAGGGGAGATCTCACTGAGACGTATAAGATGATGAATGGGATGGATAGGATAGAGGTGGAGAGACTCTTCCCGCTCAAAAAAGGACAGTAGGACTAGGGGGCACAGCCTCAAGATAAAGGGGGGGCGGTTTAGAACGGAGTTGAGGAGGAACTTCTTCACTCAAAGGGTGGTGAATCTCTGGAATTCTCTGCCCGTTGAAGTGGTGGAGGCTGCCTCGCTAAATATTTTTAAGACGCGGGTTGATGGGTTTTTGATAAGAGAGGGGATTAAGGGTTATGGGGAGAGGGCGGGAAAGTGGAACTGAGCCACGACAGATCAGCCATGATCTTATTGAATGGCGGGGCAGGCTCGAAGGGCTAGATGGCCTACTCCTGCTCCTATTTCTTATGTTCTTATGCTCTTACTCAATGAGACAGAAGGAAACCAGTGCAATCCTATTTGACATTACAGTCATAGAGGAAACAGGCCCTTCGGCCCAACTTGTCCATGCTGCCCAGTTTTTACCACTAAGCTTGTCCTAATTGCCTGCATTTAGCCCATATCCCTCTATACCTATCTTACCCATGTAACTGTTTAAAACAGTTTTTTAAAAGACAAAATTGTACCTGCCTGTATTACTACCTTTGGCAGCTCGTTCCAGAGACTCCCCATCCTCTGTATGAAAAAAATCACCCCTCTGGACCCTTTTATATCTCACCCCTCTCACCTTAAATGTATGCTGTCTAGTTTTAGACTCACCTACCTTTGGGAAAAGATGATGACTATCCACCTTATCTTTGACCCTCATTATATTATAGATCTCTATAAGATCACTCCTAAGCCTCCTATGCTCCAGAGGAAAAAGTCCCAGTCTATCCAGCCTCTCCTTATAACTCAAGTCAATCAAGTCACGGTAGCAATCTAGTCAATCTTTGCTGCACTCTTTCTAGTGTAATTATTTCCTGACGTAACTTAAAAATATTCAGACTGCAAATTTAGTAGTGAGACCACCATCAGTGAGACCACATGAGAAGGTTATTGCAAAATGGGAGGCTGAGTAAATTGGGCCAGAACTCTCTGTACTTTAGAAGAACAGGAGGTGAACACATTGAAATATATAAAATTCTGAAGAGACTTGACAGGGTAGATACCGAGAGATTGTTTGCCCTGACTGGGAAATCAAAAGCACATGGGGCAAGTCTCAAGATGAGTTTATCATAAGATAAGGAGCAATTTCTTCATCCAGAGAGTTGTGATTCTGTAAAATTTCTATTCCTGAGGGATATCTATGCTCCATTGATGAGTATATTGAAGGCTGCAATAGATTACTTTTTGATCTCCAAAAGAATCAAATATAAAAGGGAGCAGGCACCAAAATGAAGTTCGAGACAGAAGATTGGCTATGATCAACAGGCTAGAGGGGTCTTATCGTCAACTCCTGCTGCTACTTTCTATGTCCTTAATATGTGGAATGAACTGCTAGATCTTTTTGGTGTCCTTCAATGGTCAAAATGTCTGGGGAAATGGGGAATTGTGTGGCAAAAATAGAGTTGATGTCACTCCTTCTTTAGCAATTTATAGGTTTGAAACTTTCCAATTTCCTTTTCCATAACAGAATTGAAAATTGGGTGTTTTTTTGTAACGGAAGATAACAATTCTGATTGTTTTATGTTCCAGCAGTGAGTTGAGAATCTACCTAATAAGGGTAATTTGAATGAAGTTGGACAAAACTAGTAGATGCAGCACCATCGATGTTATTAGCTTCTCAATGCTAGGAATCTACTTGTGCCCACTGTTACTGCTCATACTGTGCTAACATTGTACAAAAAATGCACTGTACTTTAATTCCTCATTGTGACAGCTTGTACTTTGCCAATCAGCAGGAGGTATGGAACAATGCAATGCCAATAATATAGCATTAGAGATGCAGCAACAATTGTGAATAGCTGCTTAGCTGCCACGCTGCCAGTAATGTCATTTTAAGGTGGTGCAGAATGGCATTGCATCATCTTCTAATCTTCAAACTCAGACACCCCCAAAATTGCTTTTCTTTGCTAGGCCTCCAACTGTTAAGAGAACAGCAAATCACATTTCCAGAAATCCTCTCCTTGATACCACGCTAAATATCATAAAACATATTAGAAATTAATAGAATTCATTGGCCTATTACATAACTTAAGAAGTTAAGAACTTGAATCATTGAATCCTTTTTGAATCATGTGCCAGCTTACCTCATTCACACTATCTTTCCCTCTGATTCAGAAGGTTGTGAATACAAACTGCATAGCAGAGATGCAAACCCATAATCAATCAAGATTTACAATTTCATTCAGTGCTGAAGAAGTATTGCACTGTTGACGGTTCTGTTTTTCAGATAAAATATTAAACTGAGGCCTGAATTTTTATACAGACTGGGTGAAAAGGCTGGCGGAGGTTTGAATCTGAAAGTCCCACTCCTCCACCATTTTCACAGAGGGGATATGGAGACTGGCTATAAATCACATATCCCTGGTTCCCGGAGGAGGTTGCTCATATAAATCAGCAGCTGTGTCCACTCACATATGGTTTTGGTGAGGTAAGTGTCTGTAACATAAAGTGTGTGCAGATTAGACCTGGTAAGAGCAGGTCTGAACCTTGTGGATTCATGGGGATTCATTTGGATAGCAGAGTATCCTTTGGGAAAGGTAAGGCAATTTTTGGGGCAGGTAAGACACACTTTGATGTAGACCATGTGTCCTCTGGGATTTTTAAGAGAAAACATGATTGTGCATAAAATAATTGGAACTGTCAAATCTGTCAAAGAATTGTCAAGCTTTCAAAGAACTGTCAAATTTCAGAATCACAAAATTGTTACTGCACAGAAGGGGGTCATTCAGCCCATTGTGTCTGCACTGGCTCTCCAAATGAGCATTTTACCAAGCGCCATTTTGCTGCCTTCATCCAGAACTGTACGTGGTACTCTAGCTGAGACAGAACTAATGTCTTACATAAGTTAAACATAAGCGCCTTGTTAATGTATTCTAGGTTCTTGTAATAATGTCTACAACATGCTTTATTAACTGCTTTCTCAACCTGTCCTGCCACCTTAAATGACTTACGCACAAATGTACCCAGGTCCCTCTGCTCCTGCACTCTCTTTAGAGTAGAATCTTTATTTTGTACTATCTCTCCATTTTCTTCCTACCAAAATGTATTTCCTTATGTTTCTCCACATGAACATCACTGGTAAGCTGCTTGTCCATTCTACCAACTTGTCTATGTCCTTTTGAAGTACTACAGTGTCCTATTCATATTTTACAAAGCTTCCAAGTTTTATATCATCTGTAAATTTTGATTGTTTTCTCTGTACAGCAAGATCTAGATGATAAATATGTATCAGGACCAGCATGAATCCCAATACCAATGGAGTTCTGAGGAACTCCACTGCAAACTTTCATCCAGCCAAAAAATATCCCTTAACCACTAATCTCTGTTTCCTGTTACTCAGCCAATTCTGTAACCATGTTGTGGCTGACTCTTTTCTACCATGAACTACAATCTGCTGTGCAACACTGTATCAAATGCCTTCTGGAAGTCCTCATACAACACATCAATAGCATTGCCATCATCAACCCTCTCTGTTATCTCTTCAAAAAAACTGCAGCAAGTTAGTTAAATAAGATTTTCCATTCAGCATTCTGTGCTGGATCTCCTTAATTAGCCTGCATTTGTCCATATGACAATTAATTCTGCCCCAAATTATAGATTTGAAATGTTTCTCAACCATTGAAGTTCAACTGGCCGGTCCATTGTTGCTGGGCTTATCTTTACACACTTTTTTTTAACTAGGGCGTAATGTTTGCAATTTTCTAGTCCTCTGGCACTACCCCTAACTCTAAGGAAAACCGAAGGAATGTGGCCAGTACAGTTCTGCAATTCCCATTCTCACTTCCATTAGTATGCTTGCATTCATCTTATCTGGTCTTGGTACCTTGTCAACTTTAAGTACAGGCAGCCCCTCCAATATCTCCTTATTTTCAATTTTAAACCCTCCCAGTGACAAAATTTCTTCCACTTTCAGCATGGCCTGTGTTGTCTCTCCTCCCTCGATAAAGACAGGCGCAAGGTATTCATTCAATACCTCAGCTATGCCCTCTGCCTCAACATTTAAATCCCCTTTTTGGTCCCTAATCCCTCATTTTACTATCCTTTTATCATTTGCATGCCTTTAGAAGACTCTGGGATTCCTTTGTATGTTAGCAGCCAGTCCCTTTTTATACTGGTTGCTTTGCTTCTCTTGTTTGCTTTTACACCTTTCCTCTGAACCTTCCATATTCAGCCTGGTTCTCAATGTATTTTCTGTTACCTGTCACAAGCAAACTTCTTCTTTATCTTAAGTTCTAATCATAGGTTGGCATGGATGTGACATGGGGAGTGTGTGGGATGGTGAGGTGGGGAGGGGCTGGGTTAACGGGGTGACAGTGGAGGTTTGTTTTTTGTTTCATTCATTTTTATAATAACTTCAGTGGAGAGCTGGAGCACAGAGGCAGGCATGTGGCCAGCTCAAACCTGAAAACAGCAGTCTCAGCACTCATTCTGGTCTGACTTCTGATCTAGCTTGTCTTTGCAGGGGCAAAGAAAGGGCTTTCTGCATCTTTTTCCCAGATCAGATTGGCTGAGTCAGTAAATATCCTGCGCAGGAGTGAAACTGTTGGCCTATGCCTACCCTCTCAGGTGGGTGTAAAAGAACTCAGGACACCTTTCACAGAAGAGACGGAGAGATTTCCTTGTATCTTGGTCAACATCTATTGTTTTGCTGAAATAATTAAATCAGATTATCTGGACATTTATTTTACTGCTGTTTATGGGCATTGCTATGCACAACTTGGCTACTAAATTTGTTTAAATTCCAATTACGATTACACTAAAAAGTATATTATAAAGGAAATTACTTATCAGCTGTGAAGTGCTTTGGAGGTATTCTGAGGTTGCAGAAAGAACTATATAAAGGGAAGTTCTTATATTCTCTCGCTGAGTTAATGAGAATACCACAACAATATTATTCATGTCTGTTGTGAAATAATATATGAAATCCATCACAGAGGAAAAATGTTTGTTCATGCACCCTAAATAAGGAACTAATTGGAAAACTAGTTAAAAGTTAAATTATTAGTCACAAATAAGGCTTACATTAACACTGCAATGAAATTCCCCTAGTCACCACACTCCAGTGCCTATTCAGGTCAATGCACCTAACCAGCACATCTTTCAGACTGTGGGAAAAAGCCAGAGCACCCGAAGGAAGCCCACGCAGACAACGTGTAAGTTCTACACAGACAGTGACCCAAGCCAGGAATTGAACCCAGGTTCGTGGTGCTGTGAAGCAGCAGTGTTAACCACTGTGCCACCGTGCTACCATAAAGTATTCCCTTCGCATCCAACATGTGAACTCCAATCCTATCATAGGATTCAAACGATTTACTTAAACTCCAATTCATTCACCTTAATTTTTAGTTCAATATTTTTTCTGTAAAAGAGGGTCAGAAAGAACAGGACAAGGGACTGGGTGGTGCACTGTATGCATTTTCACCTCTGGGTCCTAAGTTCAAAGCTAACCGAGACAGAAAGTCTGCTCTTTCTGATAAATCTTAAATGTACATTCTATTTCTGAACTTCTATTGGAGGTTATCCAAAATGGCAGCATCAACAAAGCCTGTGGAGTTCTCACGGCTTGTTACTACACCAAACATAATTGCAGCGCATTTTAAAACAATTGTACCATAACGGAATGAAGAGTTTTCAGGTGGGGATCATTCATCCATTTGAAGATTAGTAAAAGTAGTAACTGTTAACACAAAGTTTATTTCAGAATTTTCCAATGATTTGTTCTGACCACATGAAACATTAGCAAAAAACCTGCAAGATATATGAACTGCTTTCAATATGTTCAGTACAAGTTAAATGTAGATTTGTGGATTTTTTCCCTTCCTTCTTGTAATATATAACAACATAACTTTAAATTCTTAAGTAAAGTGACTATTTTTAATAAGGATGCCAATTATCTCCTACTGATCTTCAATTCAGAAGTCCAAAACCGATATCCAATAAACCACAATTGGTGATTATTTGGCAATCCCAGTGGAAAGATTGGGGGCAATTCTTTGCCCCCTCCCCCCCCCACAACTCTCATATGCAAATCATGCTGGAGCCGTGTAGGACTGGAGAATCATAGGGAAAGGGTCCATATTGCGCTCAGTGCCAGGGAACAGATTTTCCGAAATGGCTGCAGTGGGAGCGTGGCGTGAATAGCCAGTAAGATTGCACCATTTGTATTTAAATTAGTAGAAAGAAAATGGTGGATGTTCCAACTCAATTGATTTTCCAATATTTACTGCAACCAAATATGTCCCACAGTGCAGATTCAGGTGAAGTGCATCCCCAGGTTTTCTTCCCCTCTCCCAAACCCCTGCCCCCGCTCTATTCCCTCCTTCACCCTCTCTTAATTTTCCTTGTAATCAATCCTAATCATAGCACAAAGGAAAGAATGACTAACTGTTGGTCCAGCGTTCCTTTTTTAGTATAAAAGCTAATCTTTTCAGACTGCAGAGGGGTCAAACCATTCAGGTTGGGGATAGCCAGCATTCCTGACCTCTTAGAACTTGCTAACCAATATATCTGGCTCTGGGTTTATTTGCAAATCCCGTCTTACAAGTAAATACCACAGTAATATGTCTGTAATACCCATCCATCAGAAAATAAAATGCAGAGATGAATACAGCAGAGCCAGCAGTAAAAATTCCTGGTGAATGTGCCTTTAATTCTTTGTGTTCAACTGCAAACATTTCATTATAGTTCATCAATTTGCACGCAAGGGGCATGTCAGCTCTGTCTGATTTAACATGGCTGTTTGGTAATAAAATACAAGAAATTGACTTTGTAAGCTCTTTGGAGGTTACAAAAATGTGTTTTGGATTGCAAAAAACAACGCTGACCACTAAAGCTATGAGATAAGATTGTGATTTATTGATGTATAAGGTACATCTTCAAAAGCACACAAGAAATTTGCCATGTGTGAAGCTGATACGTCATAGGTTTTTTTTTATCTTATGAAGGTTTAATTCTTTTATTTTTAAACAGTAAGTCTGCTCCCTAAAACACAACTCAAGTAAGCAATATAAATTTGGGAGCCTTTCAGATCGCATCAGCTCGAGTAATTTAATTAAATTTTTCATCAAACTGGCATGAGCTGAGTTGGGAGACAACTTCATTCAGCAAGGAGCAGTTCATACAAATTTAGGAAAGCAACGGTTCTGAATTCTTGCCATGCAAACCACCTCAGCAACACTTGAAATGTAATCCTAAGTCATAAAACTGCTTCTTAGTGTACTATCGCACTGTAACAAGAAATAAAAAGCAGTCTAATGGGGTAAGATTGATTGGCATTTTCCTTATGGTTCTGGTCCAAATGGATGAAGCTGAACTAATATATAATCATATAGCTGTATATTTAAACTACCTAATTAATATCATGTAGCATCAAGGTTAGAAAGACATTTCTGTGAAGATAAGCATCCTGAGGATAGAATTATGCATTGCAATATTCACCTCAGAGGAGGCGAGGGACAACATTACTCAAATCTTTTAGCTGCACGTTACTATCTACTGCTATTAAGTGTGAGTTGGCAATGATGAACACTGTTTTAGTGCCTAAGACGGAAATAACATTATCCAATGTAATTTTCAAGAGCAAACTACTTTCATTATGTATTAATTATTTTTGGCTTGACCTTCCACGTTGATAATGAGCCCAAATTAGGTTTAACTTCCAGGAGAATATATGATCATGGAAAACACAACTCATGCCAGTAAGAGTTATTCAAGGCATTAGGTTACCGCGGAACATCAATGAGTTATGTCTGGCAGCTAGACTGACTTTGATAACAGATTGTGTGTCGAAGTTCTGCCAAAATGTATCTTAAGTGTCATGAAAATGTGCCTTTAATATTTCAGTTGAAAGCTCAGTGGAAACCAGTAGTTCCTGATCCAATCTAATGGTGATTTTTGTAACACTAAAAAGAATGAAATAGATTAATCTACTCATGTAAACATGCAAGAAAGCAGTTTGACAATGAATCAAACTCTCTCCACTCCTCCAAGGACAGATTAATATGAATCTAATGGAAAAATTTTAGTTTGTTTACATTTATTTGTATTATAATAAACTGTGTATGATTTAATGTCAGGCAAAGTAATGATGTGCAGTAAGTGTAACAAAATGAAAATCCAGGACTCATTTCACACTCTTGCAGTACAGTTCCTTGTATAGTCAAAACAGTCTGCCAAATTTAAGGCCAAAAGGCCGGGGCCCGAATTTTCATTCCAGTCTCTGGTATAGTGGGAGTTGGGAAATTTCCCAGCTTGCTGCGCTCATCTCGGGATGACCTCACCTGAATGGCACGATAATGGGTGCAGCATGGAGTCGGGCTAGCTGTCCCCCAGATGCAGATCTGAGGCAGCCACGATAGCGGCTGAGATTTGAGGAGAGCTATTTAAAATAAACAGCTTCTGTACTCTGAGACTTAATCCTAATGGTCTTATTAAGTATTAGGGTATCTAGTCCTCAACCTTCACACATTTCACTCACTGTCCCTGTCTCATCCATGTCCACTCATACCCTCTGATGCACCCCCATGGCCAATTATAGCTCCAATGCCAACTTAATGCCAAACTATGTCCCCATCCACACCCTTTGGCCTTACAACCTCCAGCCCACCTCAGCCAGTATCCACACTTGGCAGAGCTCAGGGGCAATGTTAAGGTGAAATAAAATTAAGGTCCAAGACTTAATTCTGCATTTCAACAGAAGTGCACACACTTTAGTTCCAGGCTTTTTGCAATTGGAGATTCATGACAACAAATGTTGAAGTTCCACAGTGACATTTTCTCCCTCAGTCTGTGGGTATTTCTCCTTTTAAATCTGTCTTAATTGCCTACTGCAGCCAAACATTACTTGGCCCTGAGTAGCCCTGAACCTTAAAAATAATGTTGGCATCTATTCACACAATGGGATCCTGATTTATGCAAACTTACTATTGCTGTGAGCTGGTCACTATCCAGTCTGAATAAGGAGTCTGACCATTTAGGCTACCTGCAGGAAACTGGTGTCAGCAATATCATTGCGAAAAGTTAAGTGTCAATTCTTCTCCTGAGATTTTTGGGATTCTACCGTTCCATTTTTGCTAAACAGAAGGCCTCAAAGATCATCTTCAGTTCCTTGAAAGTGTGGAGAGTGATGGAGAAAAAGTCATCACGGAACATCAACAGTTGTTATCTTGAATCTCCAATTGCAGGAAGCCTAGAAATAAATAATCTTGGCCAGGGAATGGTGTGTGACCTCAGGGCCTTGTGAGGGAGAAGGGTGCAGGGCTGAAATTAGGGAAACGCTGTGATGTATACATTATTACAGATGACAATCCAGAAGCCCATTTGAATGGTTTCTTTTTTCAAAATAAAAAAATGTCTTTTGAATGTGTCATGGGCATTCTTTCTATCAGTCAGACTCACTTAAACTTGCCAGGTCTAAAGCAGTTGGATAAAATTACATGAAAAGCTTTGTTAGCTGGTTTTCTATTAACTGAGCAGAAAGTGCATTTCTGCAGAGCAACACTTTCTGTCAGAAAACATTGTTTCTGAGCACAACTTATCAACAGGTTCCGATGTCAAGAACATAATGAATTACATAAACAAAAAGCAAATTCAAATTAGACTTTGATGAATGAGACAGCATTGTTAGCAACTTTATTACAGGAAGAAACAGTGTTATTTTGCCCAAATGATGCTCTATGTTGATTAAGTAAACCATTTATGTTAGTTTGACAGAAAACACATTCAGCTGCTGTATTCAATTTCCAATGGGACTATTCTAATCACTGCCAAAGCAATAAAATATTGGGAAACATTTGCTCCCTTCAGTGCAGCTGCTCTAGAAAGCATGAGCATCAGAGCATTCTGTCATGTTATCAGCCTGAAATGAGAAAATGGCTGAAAGTTATTGTGGTTGATGTTATTTTACAGATACTTCCTTTGTCTGAACTCTCTGCCCAAAGGCGTGTCCGACCCACAGTGCTACAGTGTCTACCACAGGTAGGGCAATTCCTGAATCTGCCCCAGTCAGAATGGACTAGTCATATAAATACTGTGGCTACAAGAGCAGGTCAGAGGTTGGGAATTCTGTGGGGAGTAACTCACCTCCTGAGCCCCCCAAAGCCTGACCACAATCTACAAGACAGAAGTCAGGAGAATGAGAATGCTTGCCTGGATGAGTGTAGCTCCAACAACACTTAAAAAGCTGGACATCATCCAGAACAAAGAAACCCAATTGAGTGACACCCCATCCAGCATCTTAAACATTCACTCTCTCCACTTCTGATGCACAGTGGTAACTACACAATACACTGCAGCAACTCGCTAAAGCTCGTTTGACAGCACCTATCTTTCACTTAGAAGAACAAAGGCAACAGATGCATGGTAACACCACCACCTGCCAAGTTCCCTTCCAAACTAGTTTCCATTGTACGGCTAGAAATTGTGAAATATTTTCACCTTTTTGACTCTGTTGAAGAAATCTGAATCTCTCCACTATGATTAAAAGTTTGGGTGAGATGTGCCCCAGGTGTGCCCAGGTGGGGCATTCTCCACAGGAATATTGGTGCAAACAAAATAAATTTCGTGACTGAGGCAAGAAAGGTCAAATAACCAAAGTGCTTTGGACCAGACACAATCCTCAAACCTCAAAAAGAAAACGCAGCCCAAAGGCCTCCCAAATAAACACAAAAAATCTATAAACAAAGACAATGAAGATTCCCAGGAAGACATAGGATGAGATTCTCCGAGCTCCCAGCTATATGTTTCCCATTGGTAGGAGGTGGCACATTGCTTGTTCGTGGCGGTATTCTCTCCTCCCGCTGCTGTCAATGGGAATTCCCAGTGACATCACCACACACTGGCAGGAAACTCGCGGATTGGGGTGCGCTGCCAGCAGGATCAGAGAATCCCGCTGGCGTGAATGGCCAGAGCATTCTGGCCACAATGTCTACAGAGATCGAGGAACTAAAACTCGATGCTTTATCGATGCAAGACGATGCACGGAGATTTTTATTTATCTGAAGCTGAATGGGAGCAAAATTAAAATGAAAATAGATACAAGAGCATCTGTATCTCTTATTTCTGAACATTCATATCAACGCAAGCTCAAGAACATACCATTAAAGCTGTCTAATATAATCCAGAGAATATATACAGGAAATCGACGTGGTGTTGATTTAAATATTTAGATCCGAATTTAAATTTCATTGGCAGGACTGTGACTGAAGTCTCCAGGCCCACTGACTTCTCCTCTTCCCTCCAGCAAGGTTTACAATTGCTCTCCACTAACAAGGAGCAGGTGCCCCAATCCTGCCAGATGGAGTAGAGACAATCTAGAGCTCCCCCCCACCCCGCCCCAACTCCCCCAGGAGCTCAGGGATAATGTGGGTGCCCCCTTAGCAGTGCCAACCTGGGCCCTGGCACTGCCCAAGGGGAAACTGGCAATGTTCAAGGGCATCCTTGGCACTGCCCACCTGGCATCGGGCAGTATCAGGGGAGTGGGACCAGAGCGGGCGGAACCTAATAAGGGGGCAGGGTGAACAGTGCAGAGCGGTCCTGCTGCCACGCAGCCAGAAGATCGCTGTTAGATGGAGGAAAGGAGGTGATCGGGGCTAGCCATCTGGGTGGGAGGGGGTGGCTGGTGCTGTCAGACGGAGGAGGAGAGGCAGGGGGGAGGCGGGAGACATTGGGATTTTGGGTTTGCCCGATGAAGTCCGGGAGGATAGCGATCAGGGGGTGGAAGTGGGTCAGAGGGTCAGCAATGCGGGACCATGGGGCTGAACACTGATCGGCCTGGCCAGCGATCAGGAGGTTGGCAGCATGGGGCCACTGCACATGTACTGATCTTGGCACTGACAGATTGATGGATGCACACTTGCCCGCTCAGCGCTATGCTGCCGACCTCTCCAGCGGGAATAGGGCACACCCACAGATTTTAAGAGTGAATCTCATGAGGGTGCTCTGCAGTGTCCAGAGTGTGGGAGATTCATTCTGAAAATCAAACCAAAAAAATTGGTGGGAGTTACTCCAGTTTTCATGTGAATTCTGGCAGTTAGTAATGTTTTGGGAGAATCATCCCCAGTGCTTGAGTTCTGCAGGCATAGGACGTTCGTCCTCTTCTGGCTCTCATCCACCAGGATCTCCAAGAATCTGTACACTATGTTCCCCAGTGCCTAAGTCATCCTGCGATGTGCTGCAGTGAGTCAGCCAAGACGTTCCACACTCTCTTAGTGAAAATGAGAGAGGAGCAGAGCCCACATATACTGTTCACAATAACTGTGTCTGATCAACATGAGTGCCAGACCTATATGTCTCTCATTTAGCACCTCCAAGAAGTTCAAGTCATGACAATCAGCAATTAGGACCAAAATTGGGTGCTAAATTCAGATTTTCAAACAGGGTGTGTCCTTTTAACACAGCACCCATTCATCACCCGACTTCACCCTTTAACCAAAATAAACTCCCTTCAATCCACTTCTCCTTTGTCGTTAGTATTTTAAATTTACCACAAATGGGATGATTTGTAATATTTATTAATCTTCTGATGACGATTTATTGGCTATCAATCAATAAACAGTACAACAATACCGACATTTAAAATATGGCATTTTAGTGTAGACATCATCAGGGCCACTGATTAATGTTGGCTGAAAAGTAGAGCCTTTTTATTACATAAAATTCCAGGAACATTATAACTGGTTTGAATAAAATTCCATTCTGCAGTTAGTTCTGTCCCTTTATAATAATGGTCATTGATTCCAGCTGACTAAAGAAGTCAAATTCTGTTTATTTACACGGGATTCAAGGATTTTTATCAGTGGATCAAATTTGGTTAATTCATTGATTTTTCTGTGAAAACTGTAAATGTCCTCGGTTGTTGCAATAAGCTTGCTGAGGCCAGTCCTCTGGTACAGCGTTGCTTTGCTAAAACAAAGGAAAGGCCATTCACCGTTTGCAATAAATCAAGGACTGTGCTCTGGATCAACGTAAGCCATGGTCCTGGCTGTAAGTGTGGGTTTTAAACCCCCGCCACTTGTCTCTCATTGAACAAGCTCCTGCTCGCTCAATAAGGAAACTTGTATTCCATAAAGCCCTCAGGGACATATACTAATGCAGTCCTGTGTCTTTCGTGGCCACTATAACATCCCTCCTCCCTCAGGTCCACAACTCTCCCAGTACCCCAGCTGGACAGGCGATCTTTTTGTCACTTAGCAAACAGTTTAAAAACAGCCAGAGGTGCCGTCAAATCTGGAGGCATGAATTTAATTGGGGATTTTCATTTTCAAAGGGAATGTCAAAGGATCACCAGATTTTCAGGGTTCATTTTGTTCATGGCATCTGCTTCCTCAGCTTCCATCCCAGAGTTTGTTTCTTTGTCATCTGGAAGAGTAGGCTCCAGGTTAGCATGAAACTGTTGTCCTGTTCTGGTAGCGGCTGTCTCTATGGCTGGAAGCAAAGCCTGCTCCTCAGGTGGTTGAGGTGCTTTTTCACAACCTTGTCCTGGAACTTCACCTTATAGGACACTGACCCTGTCTTTTCTATTATGATTCCTATAACCCAGCCAGCACCACCCCCAAAGTTCCTCATGTAGACTTGATCATTTATTTCAAATGTCCTCTCTGCTCTTGTAATTTCTTTTCTGGGTCTCTTGTCTAGACTCCACCCTCCCCGCCAGGTTTTGAAAGAATCGGCTTAATCTTGTACAAAGTTAACGTCCCATTAATATTTCTGCTGGAGCTACTCCTGTTGTAGCAAGTGTGTGCTTCAATCACCAAAAAAGAAATGTGCCAGCTTGATGTCTATTAGTCTATCATGTCAGTTTTAAAAGCTTGCCCCACCCGTTTTGCCAGCTCATTTGAGGCCGGATGGGTAAGGTGCCGTTTTATGTTTGATGCCATTAGAATACATGAAGATTTGGAACTCACCACTGATGAAGGCAGTGCCATTGTCAGCCACTGGGACCTCTGGTCTGCCATGTGTACAGAAGATCTGGCTTAGCTTCTCAACTGTGGCATGTAAAGTAGTGGACCTCGTGAGGTGTACTTCTAACCATTTTGAATGTGCATCTACCAGAATCAAAAACATGAAACCCATAAAATGCTCTGCAAAGTCCACACTCTCTCTCACCTATAGCCACCTCAGTCACTTACATGGGTGCAAACAAGTTGCAGGAGGAAACTTTCAATTCTCCTGGCATAGATCATACTATCTTAATAAGTTTGCGACATCCAAGTCAAGGCCAGGCCACCAAATCTTGCGCAAGGCCAGCATTCTCATTCTGGATGTTCCAGGGTGGGCTCTATATAGTTGAGTATTTAACACCGTCCTGGATGAGTGACAGCCACTTGGGACCCCCAGAGAATGAAACCTGGCTCAACACCAATCTCATCCTTCTTAGTCAAGTGTTAAACTCCCGCCACTTGTCTTTCTTCGGGCAAGCTCCCACTTGCTCAACAGGGAAACTCTTATTCCATAAAGCCCACCGGGAGATCTATTAATGATGGCTTGTGTCCTCCTTGGCTACTATAACAGTTGTCATATTACCTCTGCACCATTGGGAATAGATGGGAAAGAGAGGATAAATCCTAGTGACGATACTTCCCCCTACACACAGTGAGTATGGTTGTTAGAGCTACGGTTAGATAATTTTGGGTTCTTCATTATACAACTCACATTTCCTTCTTAACATCTAAAGAAAATCTTCTAAACTTCTAAAGAAAAATCTTCTTAACTTCTAAAGAAAATCATTCTTTAGTTCTCTTGGACATTGCAGGTAAATAGCTCCAATCAGCTAGAATCTCTAATTGGGTAGTTGGGTAGAGCTAATTGGGTAGCTCTACCCAATTAGGTTCCATGGAATTTCGAATCTAAACACCTCTACCTCGCCATCTCCCTCTGTTTATTTTAAGCCGTCCTTGCACCGTATCTCTTTGATGAAGTTTTTCTTTATCTCTCCTAATGTACCATTCTTTTACTCAGTGTTCATTTTTCCTCAAGTTTCTGTAAAGACCCTTCAGCCAATAAAGATGCCATGCAAGTGTGTGCTGTTATGCCGCCAGCCTTCAGGAGCTAAGCTTCACATCGTCACATTGGAAATATAAAAAAGATTCAGCTCTTTACTTTCAATGGCCGAATGGATTAGATCACATCCGAATACTGGGAAAGGAAAACCGATCTTCAGTTCAGTTGGACTGGTCAAACTATACAGATTCTGCAGTCACTTCGATAAAACAGGAATCATGTGCATTTAAGGACTTCTGAATAGAGCAATATTCACAAGGAAGGTTCTGCGAGCTCGGCTGATATCCATTAACACTTGTATGGAAATGCTTCATTCAAATCTAAGAGTCTGGCGGATAATGTGGGAAAGTATTTTAATTATAGTACTTTTAAAAGCATAATTATGCTGTCGGTAAACACATTGAACAAACAAAAATTGCTTCTTCTCCTGGTGTTCCAGACAACAGAATAGTTTCAGATCCAGGCAACATTATCACTAGGGGCAGCTAACGAATAATTGCAATCTCACCCCATTTCTTTTCACTTCGCAAACAATGCATATCTGCCTTATCAGAATTTATGTCACTGTCCATAGCTGTAAGATGCCTGTGGGCATGTATCTCCCTCTTTCCTGGCACAATTCCAAATTCAGCAACCAGCAAAAAGTGAATACGATAAAACAGGAACAGTTATCACCATAGCTACCGGATATCACAACATTGTTGAAAGCCACTTTTTTCTCCTCTGTTGAAACTTTGCCAAGTAATTTACTGTGTTTATAAAGAATGGCAAATGGGAATGGATGGTTTGGATTTTTTAACCGCGACACTGTCTCATCAGGGCTTAAGTTGTTTGTACAGCCGAAATTCCATGAAGAGCACAATCAAAAATTGTGATTCCCACAGGAAATGCAACTTTGTTTCTTGCAGTGTTTTAAAAATTAAAACATAGGCAGTACAAATTTGAGCCAGACCCGATCACGCTGACTCA
Source organism: Carcharhinus amblyrhynchos (assembly GCF_965287045.1). Taxonomy (NCBI): domain Eukaryota; kingdom Metazoa; phylum Chordata; class Chondrichthyes; order Carcharhiniformes; family Carcharhinidae; genus Carcharhinus; species Carcharhinus amblyrhynchos. The sequence goes on from NC_137336.1 coordinate 47,142,075, forward strand.
TTACAGTTTCATTTTGTGTGTGGAAATATCTTGCAAGACACTTTGCATTTTGATAGCACCTGTTTAAAATTTTAACTGATTCTCTTTGAAGAGAAGAGGTCTGGCTCAAACTCTCCATTCACCTGATGAAGGGACTAACCCGAAAGCTTGTGAGTCTATTATCAAATAAATCGGTTGGACTAAAACCTGGTGTTGTCAGACTTTTTACTGTACAAACTTGTACTGCCTATGAATTAATTTTTAAAACGCTGCAAAAACAAAATTGCATTTCCTGTGAGAATCACAATTTTTGGTTGTGCTCTTCATGGAATTTTGGCTGTCCCATCAAAAATATACTGATGTTGTTCTCTGATTTTCCATCCTACAGGTGGCAGTGCTTTAAACTGTAGTGCAGCAGAGCATTCAGTGAACTTCATTTGTACCACAGCCACTTAAGTCAAAGGGAGAATAATGTGACATCTTTTACACAAAGAATACACTCTTAACTAGTTATTCTGGACAAACTTGGAAAGCCTTCCAACAAAATTGCAAGATTATACTATTAAATGAACAATAATAGCTTCACTTTTTAAAGCTTATGCTTCCCTCAGCCAAGTAACTCAACTAAAAATCTATGACTGTTGCTTTTGCATACTATGGAAATCATGTAGGATGTCATCAGTTCTTCCTTTACAAACAAAAATAGGCTTTACATAAACTTTATAAAGAATGCTGCTTTGTTGGTTTAGTGATGGCCTTTTAAAAAACCCTAGTAACACAAGTAGTTACCACAATCATGGAATCACAGAATCCCTGCCGTGCAGAAGGAGACAGACATTTCTGGACAAATTATTGTACAGCAATGTCAGAGATAAAATTAAGATACATGCAATATGTTCAAGCCCAGGTGATATAGTCAATTTGTGTCAGTTGCATTCAGGTCACTCCCACTAACGTTGCATATTTATCTAACCCATAAAGGAGGTGCAAATAATTCTTAAATAGAAAAAAAATTAACATGAAACTCCACTACATGCAGATCCATTGTCCTATTTTTCAATCCTTAAATAATGAACTTCTACTTCTGTCGAAGAATTTGCTATATTTTAATTAATGGCCACTGATCTCTTCCTCCTTAATCACCAGCAGGACTAATCAAATTTGACCAGTAAGTTGCAGATAGAGTCACAGAACTGGGAAAGTCATAGATTCACTGTCGATTTTGGTTAACTGGTCACTTCTGTGCCAGTAGAAGTGGTTTTATAATTGGCTTCAGTCTCCCGTGTTAATGGGGGAAAATCAGCCAACTTCCCTGTCTGTAATTTCTGCCTATTGAATTTTGCTTAAAGTGTGTATGGGTTCATGTTGAATAGATCCTGTTCGTAAGGCCTTTTAACACTTCAGGTTTTTTTTATTCATTCATAGGATATCAGCGTCGCTGGCTGGCCAGCATTTATTGCCCATCCCTAATTGCCCTTGGAGGGTAGTTGAGAGTCAACCACATTGCTGTAGCTCTAGAGTCACATATAGGCCAGACTGGGTAAGGATGGCTGATTTCCTTCCCTAACGAACATTAGTGAGCCAGATGGGTTTTTCTGACAATCGATAATGGTTTCCTGGTCATCAATAGATATGTAATTCCAGATATTTTTTATTGAATTCAAATTCCACCATCTGCCATGGTGGGATTCGAACCCAGGTCCCCAGAATATTATCTGAGTTTCTGCATTAACAGTCTAGCGATATTACCAGTAGACCATCGCCTCACCTGTAGGTACCTGTAAAATTTTACCTCACATGATAAGCATTTAGGAGATAATCAGAGAATGCCAAATCATCACCACATACAGGTAAATTTGATATCAATAACCTGAAAAGAATTCCAAAGTGTTTACAATGTAAATTACCTCCACGTAGATCAATGATGGGCAATCTAGGCTAGTGAATGGGCCGCATGGTGAGCCACACGGTGGCACAGTGGTTAGCACTGCTGTCTCACAGCTCCAGGGGCCCAGCTTGGGTCACTGTGTGAAGTTTTCACGTTTCCCCTGTGACTGCATGGTTTTCCTCAGGGTGCTCCGGTTTCCTCCCACAGTCCAAAGATTCGGTTTTGGTGCATTGGCCATGCTAAATTGCTCCTTAGTGTCCCAGGTTGCGTAGGTTACAGGGATTAGTGGGGTAAATAGGTGAGATTATGGGGATAGGGCTTGGGTAAGATTATGGTCAGTGCAGACTCCATGGGCTGAATTCAGCACTGTATGGTTTCTATGATTTCTATGAATGACCCTCCTTCACTTCTGTGGGCCGCAAGGTTGAAATCAGGCTTGTTAACTAACCATAACCCCATGAATAAAATTAAATACATTTGGTAAATGCCAAGTACTTCATAACAAGTTGTAGAAAACACTTAATAGTTTATATGTTAATAGAACTATTAACTTCAAATAGTGTAAACAAAATAAGTATATTTGATTGGATGAAGAGGGAATGCATGGCTCTCACAGTCAGTGTTGTGTGCAATCAGCATGCACCTCACTTAACATGTCCTTTCTTTACATGTGTATCATTTTACTCATACCAGTAGAAATAAAACTATGTGGACAGAAACCAATGGAATCTGGAAATCCTGAGCATGGACAATGGTCACCAAAAGGTCTCCCGGGCCATCCTCAGAAGCCTGGTGGGCCACAAGTGGCTGTGGATTAGCCACCACTGATGTAGATCAAAGACTAAATTCCTGACTTATACTTTAGAACATGGTACTGGTAGAACATGTATGCAGAATGTCTGTTTACCTTGCCTCAATGCATCAGAATATTGTCTGACCAATATCGTATGTTGATATTTTTAAACGCATTCAGAAGGCACTCATAAGTGGACATAAAAGTCAGTGCCCACCTTTGTGTGTGAGGCACCAAAATAGCAGGCAGGGAACATCCCCTGAATCTGGCTAAGTTAGGGGTTCCACTCGCAGACACGCAGGGCAGGGTAGGTGTAGGAGGATGTGGTGGCGTGGGCTCGTTGGGCCAAAGGGCCTGTTTCCCATGCTGGGTTGTTCTTTGTTCTTTGTATACAGTGGGAACATACAGGGAACATACATACTGACATTAGGGAAGGACAAACAAGAAGCAACCTTTAGCAATGCCTAAAGGAGAGTTTAGACCTTTTGTAAATGCAAACGAGTGGTCTCAACACCTGCTTGGAACCCTCTATCCTTGACTGGATTGCTCAGAAGCAGCCTGAACCATCAGACCCTGCAATGAAAATGGCACGTGAATGTGCGAGAGTGTTACTCCCAATCCCAATTTTAACACTCGCTCCTGATCAACACTACTCCCAACTCCAAACTTCCCCATGGCCTTGACTCCCATTTTCCGATTTCCTTCGCCCTTGGCTGTGACCTTCAATCTCTCATGGCCCCAAAGGAAAGGAAACACAATAACCTTGTCATTAATCTCCCCATGAGGAAGTGCCTGAATTCTGCTCAGTGCTCCCACTGTGAATGGGACATTCTGTTTTGCTTTTAAAACCCTAATGCTCCACATTAAGTTGAGGCTCCAGTACGCTGGTGAATTGGGCGGTATTTACCAAAATAGAAGAAAAAGGTGCATGGAGCAGCACTGTAATAATTCATACAGGACATTGTGCTAATTTACCAGGGTAAAACAGCTTCTATGGTAAGGATTACACATAGATAGCCTCTTCTCATTTTACTCTAAACCAACTGATTAAATGTTCTTGGAACACGTTGTTCTATATACAGAACAATGCATTTTACAATGCAAACCAAGCTTACTCAAATTTGCAATGAGGCCAACAGGCTCTGTGGAAGAGGGACTGAAACATCATTAGCCTTGATATAACTCAGCACTTTAATGCTCCTTACTTAGCACTAGAAATAAATCCCAGTCTCAATTAATCTCTTCCCTAAAGACTTGGAAGTTCTGAGAATTATTATAACAAAGTACACATAATTCTGTGAAGCAAATAGATTACTTGTGTACACAGAGATGAGAGCTGCAAAACTGAAATTTGTTACAGAGAAACATTTGTTTCTAACTCATGCCACAAGCTATTAAGCAAATAACTAATTTATGGACAGCATATGAGGTAAGTGTAGATTTGAAGTTTTTATAGCTTTGATCACGGGGGAATAGTATCTGTGTTCAGCACCATGCCAACTGTGACACCACCCCTCATTCCCCCATCCCTCCCCCTTACCCCATTCAAATCAGTATTCTGTAAACTGTATGTGCCTGTATATGCCCTGTTTGTGATCAGAACTCCCTACTCACCTGACGAAGGAGCAGCGCTCTGAAAGCTAGTGGTGTTTACTACCAAATAAACCTGTTGGACTTTAACCTGGTGTTGTGAGACTTCTTACCGTGATCGGTGGGACATAAGGGGGACAGAGAGCCATGATCGGTCTGGATAGAGGTGGGGTGGGGGTCAGTTATGTTGTGGGGTGGGGCAATGTTCGTGGGGGCCGGGGAGAGGCATTATCTGGCCCAGGAGCGATGTGCAGGTGAGTGAGCTTCTATTTTTTTTACTACGCATGCACAGTTGAAGGCTCTGATCAGAGCTGCAGGGTTTTGGGTGCATTAAGCCCTGCCCACAGGCTTCTGCAGCAGAACTCGGAATTGCTGATATTTTTGCAGGCAGAGTGTGTATGGAGACATTGGAGAATGTGTCTAAAAGTCGGATCTGAAACACTCCCAGTTTCAAATCCACTCAGCACTTAAGAACCAAAATGTAAAACTGGACCCATAGTGTTCACAGTGTCCCTCATCTTATGATGGAATCAGACATGCACATCATCACAAATTTATGATTCTTCTGTTAACATAAATGAGACATGTTGAGAACCGTAAACATGGAAAACTGGCCCATAGGAGTCATCTTGCCATGATCTAAGCCACAAAGTCATTGAAATGGAAAATCAACTTTTGACTGATGAAGTTTTCTAATGACCTTTGTTTAATAAAAGCATATTTGATCTAAATAACAGAGTTTATCAACATTAAAACTCTCCATGGAAGTCAGGTAACTTTATAAGAACATTGAAACAGGAGTGGGCCATTTAGTCTCACAACATCTTCTGCCATTCAGTGGTATCAGTGATAACGCTAACCTGGCACATGCCAGTTCCTTGCATGACAAAGTGTCAAATGAACACACAAACATGGAGCAAGATTAGGCTATTCAGCCTCTCAAGCTTGCTCTGCCATTTAATAAGGCCATGGCTAATCTGATAGTAGCCTCACATCTCTATCCCACCTACTCCCAATAACCTATCACTCCCTTGTTAAACAATAATCTACTCTCCTCTACTTTAAATACATTAAACCCTGCTCTCACCACCTTTTCAAGAAGCAAGTTCCAGAGACTGTTTCTCTGAGAGAAGAAATTCCACCTCATCTCTGTTTTAAATCGGTAACCCTTATTTTTAACTGGCCCAGATTTCAAGATGCTCCCACAAGAGAGAATATCTGACGCAATTTTCTAGCTCTTCGCGTCAGCAGGATCTTCTTGTTCCGTCAACAGCATAATCCCACCATGTGTTTCCGAGGGGTGTAGAGTGGAATCAATGGGAAATCATATTGACAACAGTGAGACCAGAAGATCCCATCACTGGTTAACCATGTGCCACCTCCCACCACCAAGAAAAACACTGCTGGCAGGCCAGAAAATCCCAGCGATCACTATCCTGCCGTGACATCTCAGTATCTTATATGTTTCAAACAGTCACCTCTTACCCTTCTAAACTCCAGCAGATACAAGCCTAGTCTGTTGAACATGTTCCCATAAGACAACGCATCCATTCCAAGTATTAGTCTGATAAACTTGTGAACTGCTTTCAGTACATTTACATTCTTTCTTAAATAAGGTGACCAATACTGTACACTATGCTCCAAATATGATTTCACGAGTGCCCTGCACAACTGAAGTATAACTTCTCTACTTTTGAATTTAATTCCCCTCGCAATAAATGATAACATTCTATTATTGTTTTTAAATACTTGCTGTACCAGCATACTCAGGTGAGTTCCACCACAAGGGATTTGGGTGAAGACTTTGATGGGGTGATCTATAGAGAAGACTGATGAACATGCACACAAAGATGTTTATCAGACTTGCCATAGAGCCTGTTGTCACAATCAAGGAGCCAGCAGGAATCTGGTTCCTTCTTGACATCAGGCTTAGATTTGGAGTCCATCCTTTCCATCTTAGAATTGGTGGCCAATGTCCTGAAAACACTGGCAGACCTAGATGTGATGAAAGATCTAAGGGCTGAAGTCTGTTTCCACTGCTGCTCAGGCAGGAGTTACCCAATATCACAGCCTAGCCCGTGAAAGCTCAGGGTGAGGCCGTGAGATCCATGCTTTTTGCTGTGCCAGCCCAGCTTGCAGGCTCTGATTAGTGCCACCATGGCTGTGAATATAATGTGCAAAAGGATATGCAGACTAAATTTTACAGTAATCTTTGTTCCAGCTGATTTCTGGGATTCTGAGATGCTGCCTGGGGCATGCCAGTGGCTCCACAGAGCACATGTCTGTTGCCTGTGCTGAGCTGCAGCTGTCCAAAGCCAGTTTCCAGCATTGCTTAATGTCATTGTGCAAGACCATCTGCAGCCTCTTCTAATGAAAGTTTCACAGAGCATGTGGCAGCCAGTGGGATATCACAACATGTAAGACCAGCCACTAAGGCAATGCACGGGAGTGAAGAGTTGAAGTTTGCATGTATTATTGGAGTGTTGTTGGATAAACTAGTTATGAAAGGTTATTTTTATGATGTCTTTGCCTTCAGCGTCTGTAACAGATAGATGGAAAGGTGGGGAGAAGCAGTGATGCCTGGATGATATATTAGGGGAACCAGAATTTGATTAGTTGCACAGACAGCCCATCTGGAATGAAGGGATCCTGAATGACTCGTTTTTCTTCTTCCAAGGTTCATGCTGAAAGCCTGGTAGCAAAATCTGTGCACCCATGATAATAAAGTTGGAGAAGGCAGAAAAGATCATCGCAAATTTGGAGACATGCGCTAGTAAGCACTAGAGATGCTGAAGTGATGGAACTGTTGTTGATGATCTGCTGCAGAACATCCTTGGTGATAGCTTGGGTCTCAATGTGCAGATACAGTCCAAATGTAGTTGCATGCAGAAGGGAGTCATCAGCCACATGTAGAGTGGATAGCTCTTGGCATTAAGTAGCCAGCCTCTGGCTTATCATGGCTCTGGCTCAAATATGGTGGGACCAGCTGATGAAAGTGCCATAGTTGCTACTGGAATAATGTGGATTCAACGACATGTGGTCACACATCAACTACATGGAGTGAAAGCCCATGTGGCGCTGGGATAGCTCCCCATAAATATGCGGCATCTGTAGAGGTTCATGTATGAAGTCAATGGCTCTCAGCACCCCCTTGGGAATCTCACTATCCAAGAAAAGCCATGTGCCTACTTTTTGTATTGCCCTCTGGTTAGAGAGGAGACTAAGAAAGCCCTCCTCCCAGCTATAGAGGCTCTGTTATCTGTCTGAAGCAGCAATGCATGGTGAACTGTGAAAATGTTGCCAACATGGCGGGAAGCCAGAAGCCAAGTGGGTGGGTTGGAATCTGCAATCTCAACACAATTCACCCAATTAAGGAAATAAGTATACATCACCCCAACCCCTATTAATAGAGATGATGGAATCCCAACACTTTTGGCTGTTGGCTTTTTCATGGAAAGCAAGGTTTCTCAGAGGCAGGAATGTATTAGGGTGCTGACCCAATGCAGAATTCTACAACTTTGCCATTTCTCTTTCAAACCTGCTACACCAGACCAGGATGACACCACCCAAAGTAGAAGTAAAACATTTAGTTTTGATTTAATAGTAGCATTGAAGTATTTAATGTGTTACATTGTGGGTGATTTTAAGTCCACACTCTCCATCCGCAAGAAATGTGGCACACTCTCAAAATCCAGAGAGTGCAATTTGTACCAGCAGTTTCCGAGTTCCAATTTTACCGACCCCTAGACTGGTGGAGCACCGTGAAACACTGCAGAAAACTCATTTTAATACATTAACATGTTATTAGCAAACACTCTCTCCAGGACTTACCCCCTCACCAGATATTCACTGGGCGCTGACATGACATCACTCCAACACCATTTATAATAGGTTCACCTAGACGTGGGGAGTCTCCTCAGGGTCCTAAATCAATTATAATCCCTCAGGGGAGAGGGCCAAGACCAGGGAGTGGCCTGGCAATGCTTCCCTAACACTGCCCCTTGGCACAGATGGGCACTGCCAAGCTGTGCCAAGGGGCCGGTCCTTGTGGGGGCAGGAGGGAAGATTCATTTAGAAGCGGTGGTTGCTGGGAATGGACGGAAGAGCAAGGTTGCCGGTGATGGCCGGTGAGGTGGGCGGAGAAGGGTCCGAATCTGTTGAGGGTGTGGGTAGAAGTATCAACTCCAATCAGGGAGTCAGGGTGAGAAGTACGGACCCCAGGCAGGGTGGAGAGGAAGAATTACTCAGGTTCTGATCAGAGCATCTTTAAAGATGGCACCCTGATCTCTGAGCAGTGGAGCTTTGCAGAGTGTCGAGGCCTCGGCCTCTCTCGCCCATATGATAGCGTGAAACATGCATTGATTTTATTTCTGCCAGAGTTTCGTAAGATCTGGAGAGAAAAATGACCTGTTACTCTAGAGAAAAACACACCAGTTTTCTCACCGCAAACTCTGCCACTGTTTGGGAAAATTCTGCCCATTATGTTTAATAATGCATTAATAAAGCAACCACCAGCTTATGAATCACTTTATTACCATAATAGTCAGTAATGCGGAAAATTGAAAACAATCTGCTCTGGGAACCTAGAATGCTTCAAGGTGCCAAAACTTGGATTTCCTGATGTGAGCTTGCATTCATCAAAGGGCAATGGATGTGCACTCCCGCCCACACACCGACCATAGCAGATTTCCTGGCATAGCTACTTTAAAAAAAATTAATGGCCTTTCTTGAAAAGCCACCAGTAATTGGCTACAGTAGTTAAGGAAGGGACGTGGAGGCTGGGAAGGTCCTCTTGGATTTAAAAGCCAGGAGCTGCTCAACGGAGAAATAACAGCAATTACTATTGTGCAGAGAAACTAAAAAATCATGACCGTCAAAAGACCTTCAGGGAAAAGAGCTTCTAATTTCAGTGAAGCAGAAATGGATATATTACTACAAGGGCTAAGAAGGCATGACTGTGTGGCACATGAGAGAAAAAGAAATCTCAGGTTACTGTGAGGACACAAGGAAAAAGGCTAAAGTCGTTAGTGCCACCCCTTCATTCCAAGATTGTCAATGCCATGAAGAAAAGCAATGGGCAAGGTAATTGCCTCACCATTCCAGTAAAGGTCATACAACCAGCATTAATACACTGCCATCAAGATGCAACACATCCCACAGTGCAATTGCATGCTTGAGTGGAGATGTCAGCTGCTCTAAGCTATAGTTGGCACTACACTGAGATCTAGACTTGGCAATACAGTTGAATAAAGTATGATTACAGGCTCACCATATGTATCACATTTAACTTTCATTTATCAACTCTGCCTGTCAGTAATTCACTTTACTAATGTGCCGTTCCTAATTCTATGATGAGGCTCGCATCTTATAAGCTCTGCCTTTTACAAGAAGAAATGTTTCATAATTCCAGAGAAAATATGAAATGGTGGGGAGAAGTGAATTATATGCAGGCTGATCTAAGACATTAAGTAGAAAGAGATTGCCAGTGGCTGAAGGTATAGCAGTTGACACAATCAGGTTGATGCATGAATGACTCTTATGTGGTCATAACTGTACTTTTTATGTAACTTCCTATAGCCTTGTAACCTGCTGAAATCTTGTATTCCTCTAATTCTGGCCACTTGCCTATTCCTGATTTGTCTGTTGTATCTTTGAATGCATAACCCTTAACAATGGAATTCTCTCCCTAAATCTCTTGGCCTTTGACACCTTTCTCCTTTCCTTTAATATACTCCATTTGTTTTACCTCTTTCAGTGCCTAGCACAGACTCCATTCCTCACCACTGATTCCAACACTTTCCCGGCACCTGCCTGACACTGAGCCAAACTGTTCACATCCTCAGTGTCCTATTTGACCTCAAGATAAGCATTCAAACACATATCTGCATTGAGACTACATATTTCTACCTCTTCTGCTGCTGAAGTCCTGAACGATGCCTTTGTTATGTCCAGACTTAAGTATACTAATGCACTCCTGACTGGCTGCCATAAACCTGAGATCATCCAAAACTCTGCTGCCTATGACCTAAATTGCATCAAATATCATTCACTCATCACCGCTGTGCTTGCTGACACACATTGGTTCCTGGTTAAACAATGTCTCCATCTTAAAATTTTCACCACTTCACGGTCAGGCCACTCACTGGGTGGATTTTTACAGCCTCGCTCGTCCCAAAACCAATCAAGGTCAGCGGGCATTTCCATGGTCTGCCCCTTGCCCACTCTGATTCCTGTGGTGGGCGGGACAGTAAAATTCTGGCCATTGTCTCTGTAATCACTTCCATCCCCACAGCCCTCAGAGATACTCTAATTCTGGTTTCTGGAGAATCCCCTATTTCAATCGTTCTGGCCACAATGCCCCAGCAAAACTTTCTTATTTTTGTACTATTATGCAGGCAGCTTCTGAGTCCGGGGATGGGGTGGAATTGCTATTCATACCTGGAAGTCAACTCCGTAGATTAGAACCTACAACCTCAACTAGGCTGAACCAATGAATTTTGACTTCCAGATTTCATGTTTCAAAACTGTGCAGGGGGTGCAACGCTCACCCAATTGACCCAATCTCACCCATGTGACCCAATCTCACCCATGTGACCCAATCAGAGCTGTATTTAAGAGACAGTCAGCAAATAATGGATATAGAGCAAAGGCAAAGCCAGATTCAATGACCATCACTGGAATTATAATTGACTCTTAAAATTGGCCTTGGACAGTCAGATTTTTACCTGTTGATTCATGCCTTACAAATGAGTACGAGCAGACACTGGTAGCCGACAGGACAGAAACAGAGTGTTTGCATCAAGGAACAGAATCCTGACCAAGTTAGAACATAGAACAGTACAGCACAGTACAGGCCCTTCGGCCCTCGATGTTGTGCCGTGTTTTTTCCGAAACCAAGATCAAGCTATCCCATTCCCTATCATTCTGGTGTGCTCCATGTGCCTATCCGATAACTGCTTGAAAGTTCCTAAAGTGTCCGACTCCACTATCACAGCAGGCAGTCCATTCCACGCCCCAAGCACTCTCTAAGTAAAGAATCTCTCTCGGACATCCCTTCTATATCTCCCACCATGAACCTTATAGTTACGCCCCTAGTAACAGCTACATCCACCCAAAGTTGTCCTCAACAGGACACATACGCCGGATTTGTGGTCCATTGTTGAGAGAGGGAATATTAGAATTGTGTTAGCAATTGAAACAGGCACTGACAGACATACCAGAAACACTCTGCATACAGGCAGAAAGGATGGAGGAATCCAGCTTGATCACCAATGCATTGGTGCAGGGAATTGCAAAAATGTCTCCCATGGGAAGATTACCCATCTTCATGGTCCTCAAGCAAGACTGTCAAATAAGCCGAACACCATAGCCATTCAGGATATGTCTGTCACCTTAGACAGGATGGCAGATACCATATCCTTGGCCATAAATCAAGTGGCAGGAGAGGGGTGATGATGAAAGAGCACAAAATATTGGGAACCTCCTTCAAAGTATTCTCACATCTCAAGAATTACTCACTATCCTTCAGCCTCAGCCTGACTTCCCAGATTGCACCCAACCTCTCACCATCTCTTCCAGTAGTAAGACTGTCTCTGTACAGCTGCAAGTGTTACAGTCTTCGGCAGTGGCCTCATGGGATATAAAGTCCAGAGAACATCAACAAAAGATACTTCAGGGCAAGGGTCTGAGTTAGCTGACTCTAGTGTTTGAAGCACAGATGATGCACTGTGTTAAAGTGGAAGGAAGCTTTGTTAAAGTAATTGAAAATAAATACCCATATGCACATGGCTGTTTGTGCATCTGCATTATCACACATGCTTTCGTTACCGCCAGATTTAACTATTCTAACCATTTTCTGGCTTGTCTTCCATAAACTTGATGTCATTTATAACTCTGCTGCCCATATCCTGCTCCATGTCCCATTCACCGATTACCGATGTGGAAAGTCTAGAGAAGTATAAGAATGACAAGGCTGAAGTAAAAATAGAAATTAAGAAAGCAACAAGAGGATATGAAAAAATATTGGCAAGTAAAATCAAAAAAAATCCTAAGATGTTTTACCAATACATTAAGAGTATGAGAGTAATTAAGGAAAGGATGGGGCCTGTCAGAGGTATACATAGTAACTTGTGATTGATTTAGAAGGTGTGGCCAGGGTTCTCAATGAGTACTTTGTCTCTGTCTTCACAAAGGAGAGGGATGATACAAACATTCAAGTTAAAGAGAAAGAATGTTAAATATTAGATACATGAGCATTATTTAAAAATGTGCTAGGTATATGCCAGAAAACTATAGGCTGGTCAGTCTGACCTTATCGGCAGACAAACTATTGGAAATAATTCTGATAGATGGGATAAATCATCACTTACAAAAGCACAGATTGATCAGAGATAGTCGGAATGACTTTGTTGAGGGAAGATCATGTCTTACTAACTTCATAGAATTTTTTGAAGAAGTAGCAAAGAGAATTGATAAGGGTGGTGCAATGGATATTTATCTACATGGATTTTAATGAGGCATTTGACAATGTCCCACATGACAGACCAGTCAGAAAACTGAGACCTCATGGGATACAAGAGAAGGTGACGTGTTGTATCCAAAATTGGCTCAGTGACAGGAAACAAACGGTAATGGTTGATGGATATTTTTCTGAATGGAAAATGGTTTTCAATGGTATTCCACAGTATTGGGACCCTGGCTTTTAGTGTACATACTAATGATTTAGACTTAACTGTGGGAGGCATGATTGAGAAATTTGCAGATGATACAAAAATTGGCCGGGTATTTGATAGTGAAGAGGATAGTTGTGCTCTCCAGAATTATATCAATGGTTTGGCTGAGTTGGCGGAGAAGTGGCAAATAGAATTCAGTCTGGTAAAGTATGAGGTAATGCATTGGTGGGGGGAGGGGGAGGGTCAGCAAAGCAAGGGAATAGTCAATAAATGGGACGATATTGAGAGAGGTTGCGGAAGCAAGAGACCTTGGAGTACATGTCCACAAGGCAACAGAACAGGTGGATAAAGTGGTAAAGAAAGCATGTGGAATGATTTTCTTTCTTAGGTGAGATATTGAATAGAAAGCAGGGATGTAACGATGAAACTGTCCAATTCTGGCCACCACAATACAGAAAGGACATAATTGTTCTTGAGAGGGTGCAGAGAACCTTTACAAGAATGTTGCCAGGGCTTTAAAATTGCAGCTACAAGGAAACATTGGATAGGTTCAGGTTGTTTTCCTTAGAGTAAAGGAGGCGAAGGGGTAACGTTATTGAGGTCTACAAAATTATGTGGGGCCTAGGCAGGAAAGACAGGCTTCCCTTGCCTGAGGAGTCAGTTACCAGGGGACATAGATTTAGGGTGATTGGTAGAAGTATCAGAGGGGACATGAGGAAAAACTTTTTCACCCAGAGAATCTGGAATTCACTGCCTAAGTTGTTGGTTAAGGCTGAAACACATTTGAAGAGTATATGGATTTGTATCTGAAGTGCTTTAACAAGCAAGGCTATGGATCAAGTGCTGGGAAAGGGGAATTAAAATGAGTGGTGAGTTTATTTTTTTCTTTTTTGGCTGGCATCGACATGGTGGGCTGAATGGCCTCTTTCTGCACCATATCTTTTCTCTGGTTCTATGGTTCTGTGTGCACGCTGACAAACATCACTTCTAGTTAATCAATGCTTCAGATTCTCACCTTTGTTTTACCATCACTCCACTGCCTTGCCCCTCTCTATCTCCATTATCTTCTCCAGCCTCACAACTAATTATGGCCTCTTGACCATCCCCTATTTTGTTTGCTCTACACATTGGTGGCCATACTATTAGCTACTTGGGCCACAAACTCTGGAACTCCTTCCCACATTTGCTGTTTATGCACCTTGCTTTGCTCCTTAAACACACTCCTTACTAGCCCTTTGACTAAGCTGTTGGTCAGCTGACCTGATATCTCCTTGTGTTGCTTGATGTCCTACTTTGTTTTATAATTTTGCTGTGAATATTATTTGGGACATTGTGTTAAGAACACTGCATAAATAAAGGTTTTGCTGTTCTCCCTGAGGTAGATTATGGTAGTTATCTCAGTAATGGCTGTAAATATGCTAATTGCTTCAGTTTCTACAGGAATCATTCTCACAGGAAGATTTATGGTTAATCTGAAGACTCAATTCATTATTGAGGACAATGAAATAACGAGAATGCAAAAATGAAATAAACCATGCTTGTGAATTGGTAATTCATTTTGGTAAAGTGTCACTAGCAGGGAGACACAGAGATCAATACTGGGACCATTACTGTGCACAGTGAAATAAATTACTTGGAAATGGTAATAGGAAAAAGCAGTCAAATGGTACAGTTACACATGAAAAAAATTAACTTGGAGCAAATTGATCACGAGTTCATTTCAAATGTTGAAAAGCAGTAACTAATAACAGGAAAGATATATTTGGCTTGCAAGGTGTACATTGCAGATTCACCAGCTAATGATTAAACTACGATGATTGTATACACATTGTATATACCAAGGGTATACACATGGCTATTTGTGTACATACTCATAGTAATCCTACTGTGTCTGTCCCTGTATTTTTAGAATGTTAAACATTAAAACCAATGTATGGAAAATTGTACGCAATCTGCTGTCAATTTTGGTTATTAGCTGTCAGCAGGAGAGATACTTCATCGTGGGAGGAGTTGGAAAATTTTCCCTTTTATTAAGTTTCTTGAGTATAATCTTTGGTTAACTACAGATTACAGTCAGTTCTAATGTTGGTTGAACAACTAGTATGGGTGAACATTAAAAGGAGATTATAAGAACATAAGAATATAAGAACTAGGAGCAGGAGTAGCCATCTGGCCCCATGAGCTTGCTCCACCATTTAATAAGATCATGGTTGATCTTTTTGTGGACTCAACTCCACCTACCCGCCCACTCACCATAACCATTAATTCCTTTACTGTTCAAAAATTTATCTATTCTTGCCTTAAAAACATTCAACATACATAACATAAGAACATAAGCAGGAGTAGGCCATCTAGCCCTTCGAGCCTGCCCTGCCATTCAATAAGATCATGGCTGATCTGAAGTGGATCAGTTCCACTTTCCCACTTTCTTCCCAGAACCCTTAATTCCCTTGCCTACCAAAAACCTATCTACCCGTGTCTTAAATATATTTAGCGAGGTAGCCTCCACCACTTCAACAGGCAGAGAATTCCAGAGATTCACCACCCTTTGAGTGAAGAAGTTCCTCCTCAACTCCGATCTAAACTGCGCCCCCCCACCTTGAGGCTGCGCCCTCTAGTCCTGCTGTCCTTTGAGCGGGAAGAATCTCTCTACCTCTACCCGATCCATCCCCTTCATTATCTTATACATCTCTATAAGATCCCCCCTCATCCTTCTAAACTCCAACGAGTACAGACCCAGTATATTTAGTCTCTCTTCATAGTCCAACCCCCTCATCTCCGGTATCATGGCTGACCTGAAGTGGCTCAGTTCCACTTTCCCGCTTTCTCCCCATAACCCTTAATTCCCTTGCCTACCAAAAACCTAACTACCCGTGTCTTAAATATATTTAGCGAGGTAGTCTCCGCCACTTCAACAGGCAGTGCACTCCCTCCAAGGCCAAAATATCCTTGCGCAAGCGCGGCGACCAAAACTGCACACAGTACTCCAGCTGCGGCCTCACCAGTGCCCTGTACAGTTGCAGCAAGACCTCCCTGCTTTTATATTCTATCCCCCTCACTATAAAGGTCAGCATCCTATTCGCCTTCTTGATCACCTGCTGCACCTGCAGACTGGGTTTTTGTGACTCATGCACAAGGACCCCCAGGTCCCTCTGCACCGTAGCATGCTGCAGCTTTTCGCCCTTTAAATAGTAATCCCTCCTACCATTATTCCTGCCAATGTGGATAACCTCACACTTGCTAACATTGTACTCCATCTGCCAGGTCCTCGCCCACTCGCTCAGCCTATCTGGATCCCTCTGCAGACTTTCCACACCCTCCGCACAATTTGCTTTTCCACTCATCTTTGTGTCATCAGCAAATTTCGACACCCTACACTCAGCCCCCTTCTCCAGATCATCTATATAAATGGTAAATAGCTAAGGCCCCAGCATCAATCCCTGCAGCACTCCACTCAGTGAGGTAGCCTCAACTGCTTCACTGGGTGGAGATTTCCACAAATTTACTACCCTTTATGTGAAGAAGTTCCTCCTCAACTTAGTCCTAAATCTGCTTACCATAGTTTTGAGGCTACGCCCACCAGTTGAAACAACTTCCCTGGTTCTATCTTAGCTATTCCCTTCATAATCTTATATGTTTCTGTAAGATTTTCCCTCATTCTTCTGAATTCCAATGAGTATAGCCCCAGTCTACTCAGTGTCTCTTCATAAGCCAACCCTCTCAACTCCAGAGTCAGCCAAATGAATCTCCTCTGCACCCCCTTCAGTGATAGTATATCCTTTCTCAAGTAAGGAGACCAAAACTGTGCCTCACCAGCACCTTATACAGCTGCAGCATAACCTCGCTGTTTTTAAACTCCATCCCTCTAACAGTAAAGGACAAAATTCCATTTGCCTTCTTAATTACCTGCTGCATCTGCAAACCAACTCCTTGAGATTCCTGCACAAGGACACCCAGGTCCCTCTGCACAGCAGCATGCTGCAATTTTTTACCATTTAAATAACAGTCCATTTTGCGATTATTTTGCGTGTAATCTTAATAAAGGCATTAAGCTGTCTACTTTTAATAAGTTAATACCTTCACTGAAGTAATAAATAGAAGAATGTCAGATAAATGTGTTGTACACCATTTATCAATTATTGATACCAATTGTAACATCTAGCCTCATATCCTCATATTTTTAACAAGCGAAGTATTTGTAATGCATAATGGATCGATCAGCATCTAACAGAAAAATCAGTCCATTAAATGTTTTATAAGATTCTTAATCTGCACACAATGCTAAGGGCTTTTTGATGACACTGACTCATTCAGATCCCACCTGAAAGTATTTAAAAATTGGTCAATTAAAATTAACATCATCACATCTGTAATCATGCTAATCCTCTGCCTGGCTGCAGGCTGCCATGGCTTCTGAGACAGACATGGTAATGAATCATAACCTTCTTAGCTTGTTGAGCCTGCTTAAAGCTTGAGAGAGTTGTTTCACCAAAGCTGAAAAGGAGCAGCTCTGCATTCAGGGATTGTAGTCTCAATTATCCAATAATGGTAAAAATGCATTTAAGCTAGCCTAAAGCATTTGACTGGCCTAATTTTCTGACAGGAGCCCATTCCCCAAATCTAAATAAACTGCAGACAGATGAAAAGCTTAACCAGTGTGCTTGGCTTTCCCTTCCAATGCAATGCCAGCCTCCATTCCCACCAATGAAACAGAAGTGGCTGATTTTTATGGGACCCCAGCCAACATGCTTTCTGCAGGTGCAGAGGGATCATGTAAAATAGGGTGGTTATCCTGAACTTGTTCCCATAATATGGGTGGGTTGCAAAATCAGCAACCCACCTGCCATATTTAAATGATCATCAAGGGTCAATTATGCTTATTATCAATTGACCATGATAATAGACTGACCAAGCTGTTGGGTGTGGGCAGCTAGCTAGAGCAGGAAGTCCAATCTTTTATAAGTTAAAAGCTTAAAGAGTGAGAAGGAAGGGGAATGTCATCTTACGTAGGCTGCCCTTTTCTGACCTGAGGTCAAACCCACCTCCTTCCTTCTCACCTGCTCCTTCTTGCTAACCTACTCAAACTCTCTTCCAGGGATCCATGGGCATTAGTCTTCTTGTTCTGATGTCCTAGCAGCAGCCTCTGATGCCTTCCAGGCACCTCGGGACTAATAGAGTTGCTAGTCTATCGATCAGCCTGCAGCTTCAGAGAGTGGGTCTTTATCCCCCGTGAGGGACGGAAGTCCCACTCTGCCCTTGTGGATGGCCAACGTTACTGGTGCCATCCAAACCCCCTCATATTATCCCACCCAAGGTTGTGGAATACTAGTCTTTTGTGATGTATGCAACAAGATGCCCGGATCCCTCTACATCTCAGAGCTCTGCAATCTCTCAATTTTTCTATCTGCTAAATAAAAGCAACAAATATCATGTTGTTAAAAATAAATAGGGGCTTTGAAGAAGGAAAATTGAAATCTTTCTGACTAACTCATGGGCAGCCACGAGAAGCTTCCAGTGGGAAAGGTGTGATACTGGGTCATACTCTGCAGTATTAAAATAATCATAGAATAATGCAGTCTTAAAGCACCAAGAGCAGTCTGTGAACCCACCAGGTGGAATTCTTCCAATCTGAGATTAAGTGCAGTGGTGGGTTGCTCTGGCGACACTGGTCTGCTGGCCAGAATGATGGATCTTGCGCCAGATTCAGCACTTGGAACCTCATTAATTATGCACAGGCGAGCTCCCCACTGATCCTCCTGGCTGATTGCCAGCTGATTTGTCTGCCCAACCTTGGCTGGCGGGTTTGAAGGTTCTTTGGTGCCATACTTAAACCCAAACATCCAACATGTCCAGAACCCAGATATCTCCTGACAATTGGGCTTAAAAGTTGACCCCTCTTGAAACTGTTCAGCTATGAGGGTACCACGGGCACATCTACAAGTCTCCCCTCCTTATATCTTAGCACTCATGTTGTCCAATAACAGACTCTCTGCACTGCCTCCCCCTCCTCCTCATCCTCCAGTTTACCCTCTGACAGGGCCTTACCTCTCAGCACAGCTAGATTGTGAAGGACACAGCAAACTGCATTCATGTGGCAAACTTTCCCTAGTGCATACTACAGAGAGCCACCACTGAGCGGTTCAGGCATCTGAATCACATCTTCAGCAGTTCTGTTGTCTGCTCTATGAAGGAGTGTGTGATTGTGTGAGCAGCATTGTACCTTTCCTTGGTTGAAGTCTAAGGGTGACACACTGGAGTCATTAGCCTGTGTTTAAATTAGTAACCCTTATCCCCCAGCAACCATCCCTGCAGACTTTCTGACCCTTTGAAGATCCCAGACAGCTGAGGATGTAGGGGTTATGACAACTCGCAGGGAACCAGGCATAAACATGCAGGATATATTTCTGATAGTCACACACCAACTCCATATTGACAAAATGGAAGCTGTTGCATTTGATGAATCTCAAGTATTGTTGCCAAGGAGCCCCAATTAGACACGTGGGTATACACTGTGACTCAATGCAACCAAGGGAAATCAGAGATAGCTGCAAAGCTCTTGGCCGGGATTTTATAGCCTCACTCAACCTGCAACTGGAAAATTCCACCCAAAGTCATTGACTTTCCCACTGTTCCTAACCTGCTCCGATTCCCATGTCGGGTGGGGTGGTAGAATTCCGGCGCATAAATCCCTGAGTCTGACTAATCTCATCCGGAGCAAAGTTTACATAATGATGGGCCCTCCTGTGAAGCTGACTGTGAAATGTTGCACAGGTCACGAGTTTCTTCCTGTGAAAACCCAGAGGCAAAAAATCTGAGTGATGCCTTTGAGGCCACTGGCAGGGGAAAGCCTCCAAACCCAGGTGATGTCAGGCCTTCTCAGAGCATGTGATACATGTAGTGGACCAGATCCATGGAGAATCATATCCTTCCACTGCCCTGACTCTCACTCATTATGAAAAAGGAGACTGGTGGATGATAGACCCTCAGTGGTTTGAGCTATGTCTGTTGTCTGGGCCTCTGCTCCTCAGTCTCCTTTTGATGCTCATGATCCCTCTGGCCATGTCTCCCAAGCAGGTCTGCTGGAGCTGCATGCATTCCCTCGTCTCCTGCGTCCTGCAGTCTGATTGCATTGTACCCCTTGGTGCCTTACCCCAATGACTGTAGCACACACATCGAGGTGAGCAGCATTCCATTCCATGGATATGACATCTGGAGTCCTGTAGCGGTGGAAATGTAAGAAATTGATCATTGAACCAATGTGGCTCTGAACTCCACTCGTTAACTTGGCACAACCAAGAACTTTTGGTTTCTCATGGTGAATGAATGGAATCCGCTTGGTCACTGATGAATGGCCTTAATTGCTAGCCCATGACTCTCCTTCACTGATGGGATAGCTGGGTTGATGCCCCCTTCACTGTAGCCTTCACTGTACAAAGCTGCATTCTTATCCTCGACTATGTAGCTTTTCCAAATTCGACATGAGGTTATTGAGCTGCACCTGTCCCTCTAAAAGCGTGAAGTGAGAAAGCTAGCTTGCACTTGTTTCCTGGGCAATAGACTGAGTCCTATGTAACTGACTTAGACCCTGTCCACTGTAACGCACCAACTAGTGAATATGCATCCTGAGAACGACCCCCAGAGGCAAGCTTAGTTGTCCTCCCACACTTCATCATACTCTCCCAGACAGAACCAATCTTGGAAGACCCCATTTTACGTGACCACTAAGATGGTGGTGCCGAACTTTATTACAGGGTGGAGTTTGTCCCTCCCTTTCTCAATGTCCCACCCACCTGACGAAGGGACAGCATGTTCTGAAAGCTTGTGGCGTTTGCTACAAATAAACCTGTTGGACTTTAAGCTGGTGTTGTGAGACTTCTTTCTGTTTTTACCCCAGTCCAACGCTGGCATCTCCACATTGTAGTTCTGATTTAGCAGGTGCCTCAGGATGTGCAGATAAAGATGCCACCTGTTATTCTCCAGGCACCCTTACTAATACTGAATCCTGTTGTTAGGATGGTGGACACTAACAGCCCTCCACCCCCCACGCCCCCACCAAAAACCCCCACTACCACCTCCACCCCATCCTCCTGGAGCTCATCGCCTGTGAGGCATCTAAACCTCACCTGGACCTGTACCCACATCATCTGGAGCACCATCATTAACAAGGGCTGCACACCTCCTCCCCCCACACCCCATGCTCATGGCAGTTCAATATCCTCCCTCTGCCCCCATCCCCTGTCACCCATGTTATGTGTTCCCTATCTACAGGCTGCAGGTGCCTCTCTGACCATCACCATCCCCTCTGAACCAGGTAGAGAATTTACCACACCCAGGGATATTGACTAAAGGACAGCCCTGCACACTAAACTGTGCATTTCCAGTGGAGAACACAGCCCTTGCCCCTTCCTGTATCTGGGATACACCATTCTTCTAATGATTGCCCCTGCTACATGGCTGCTGCTCTTTTGCACTGTCTTCTTTCTCACACTTTAGACTGAGGTTCATGTAACCTCTGGATTGCTTGTCATCTATAACTCTTTTCCATTTTGCAACAGGAATGTCTGCAGTCTGATTCCTGCCTGCCATCCCCTGATCTTAAAGTGGGGCCTTGACATAGATCCCATTTCTAAAGAAGATTATGGACAATAGTGACCTTCAAAAAACATTGCAGCCCTGACCTGTACAGTGTTCATGTAAACCGTTCCTAATATGTCACTGTAATAGACCCCCACCTCTAATCTGCAGTCTGCATGCATCCCCTCGCAGTAATGCATGTGCTATCTCTTAAACGCCATTGTTTGTTTGCATGCCATGCTGCCTTGCTGAGGTTGAGCTTCCTTCCCCTCAGTCTTCCCTCTGCCTTCCATTGATCTGATTTCTGGTTTGATTTTGATTTGATTAAATTGTTGCCACATACATTGCATGTTACAGAGATAATGTATACCATTCATAGAGTACATAGGGGAGAAGGAAAAGATAGGGTACAGAACATAGTGTTACTGTCATAGCTAGGGTGGCCATGATGTGGAGTTGCCGGCATTGGATTGGGGTAGGCACAATAAGTAGTCTCACAACACCAGGTTAAAGTCCAATAGGTTTGTTTGGTAACACAAGCTTTCAGAGCGCTGCCCCTTCATCAGGTGAGTACCTGATGAAGGGGCAGCGGTCTGAAAGCTCTTGTTACCGAACAAACCTGTTGGACTTTAACCTGTTGTTGTGAGACTACTTACTGTGCCTACCCCAATCCAACACCGGTGAGTACCTGATGAAGGGGCAGCGCTCCGAAAGTTTGTGTTACTAAATAAACCTGTTAGACTTTAACCTGGTGTTGTGAGACTACTTACTATAGCTAGGGTGCAGGCAAAGATCAGCTTAGTATAAGGTAGGTCTATTCAAAAGACTGATGGCAGCAGGAAAGAAGCTGTTCTTGAGTTGGTTGGTACATGATCTCAGACTTTGATTTGATGGGTGGGGGTGGGGAGGTGTACAGTGAAAGGTTGGTGGTGTTATTCACAGTTACATGTGAATAAGGCTCCACCAAGAATTAAGTTTAAAGAAATGCCAAAGGTTGTTATGGTCAGCCATATTTGTTTGTAAATGTAATGGGGGAAGTGGTGGAAGGATTCTTATGACAGCTCCTCATCCGTGCCCTCCCCACCCCACCCCATCCGTCCCCCCACAACCCGGTCTAGCAGTAAGAGCACTATTATTGTGCCAAAAAAACTAGAAATGATGTTGAGGGCCTTCTCTGATGAAAACAAAACTGATGTTGATGTTAAGATTATTATCGAGTCCACTTACCAATTTCTATTGACAAATACAAAATAATTAAATAAAAACAGTCATACTATATTCACTCAGAAATTAACTTTAAAATTGTGCAATGTAACAATAACTAAGTTATAGTAAAAACTAAGAAAAGGACTGAAGAAATCAATAGACAACAGTGTATGGTGCCAAAATGATCAGGTTAAACTGTTTTAAGTTTTACATTCTTTTGCTGAGACTGTGAACTGATAACAGCACAGTGGGGCCATGCATGGTAAACAGTGGGATAAACATACACTTCACAAATGAGATTAAAGGATTGAGAAATACACTGGGAGGACAAAGAAGGGTGAATAAAAAAAAGTGAATTCAATTTAAATTCGGTTACAGGAAGAGAAACAATGCAGACAAAGAAACAAAGAGAGGAAAATAAATATTGGATTACAAGAAACAAAGAAGGTGAAGAAAAAGGAAGAAAAATAATTCAATTTTATTATTTGACATCTTTAAAAATAACAAAATAATTCACTCCCCAAGGGAATGAAACTTTGCATTTATAATGGTTTGCTTTCTGGACAAGAAAACCTGACTGGCTGTCACCAACTGTTATTCCTATCATTAAAAAGATACTTATGCTGAGAATTACTGGATTTAATTTTCCTGTCAAATCAAGAAACCCACAAGGAGCTTCAGGATAAAATTCCCTTACTGAAAAGTGGCGTAAATGGTCTAGTGTCATAATCTGATTCACAATTCATGGGTTATCTCTTCCTCATTACAATTTGCGGACTATTTGCATATCAATAGTGGAATGCATCATTCAGGCATTGTTATTTCTTTTCTGCAAAATCTATCCAGATAGGTTTGGTTTTATCAAATTTGTCTCTTCCAACAATGGCCCTGGGAAGGACTTGATTATTTAAATGTCTTTCATAACTTGAGAGCACATAAAATTCCATTTTCACATTGTCAATTTTATAACATAACCAGATTCTTTCCAGCCACCAGCTGCTTTGCCAATGGTTGTCTCACTCTCACATCATCAAAAAATTTGATAAACTGCATTTTGGAATGCAAGAGCTTTAAACCATTGCCAGTGCTAAAGACAACTGCGAGCTATTTATACTCCTGTTTGACAGGGTGCTGGATTTAATTAACCAGGAGGGGACCCACACTGATTATATAAGGATGACTATAGATACATTTTAAAAAGGCAAATCAGTTATAAGAAAGGGAACTCAGCAGGGCTAACTTTAACGTTGAGTGCACAATGTGTGATCATCAGTCACAGTGCGTTCGTTGTCCGTCCATTAAAAACATAATACAGTCCACCTCACTTTGAGATTCGCCTATATGTAGTTGGTACGTTGTGTGGTCTCGGCATGTTGTCTGGGCACCATGCTGGTTAGGGATGACAGGAAATCAGTGGATGCTATATAGGCAGCACTGTGGCACAGTGGTTAGCACTCACCGTGCTGGGAACCTGAGTTCAATTCCAGCCTCAGTTGACTATGGTGTTGGCATTTTTTCCCTGTGTCCGCGTGCTCCAGTTTCCTCCTACAGACCAAAGATGTGCTTGGTAAATTGCCCCTTAGTGTCCAGGGATGTGAAGCTTAGGGGGACTAGCAGGGTAAATATGTGGGATAAGGCCTGGGTAAGTTGCTGTTTTGGAGAGTCGGTGCATTAATGGGCTGAATGGCCTCCTTCTGCCCTCTAGGGATTCTATGATCCCATTATCAGCCTACAGTTGAAACTTTGATGAGGCAATCCTGGATGAGATGGGAGTGAGCGTGCATTTACTGTCAATGAAGCAGAGAGTTCAAAATGGCTATTTCTCCATATGTGCCAAACCTAGTGGTTAGAAGTTTCATTGAGCTATTTTATGAATGATCACAATCAGTTCTTTAATATTGGGAAAACTGAAGTTTTTTTTAAAATCTGTGCTACAAACTCCATTCCCTGACTACCATGTCCCAACAGGATTGTGAGACTCAACTAAGCAGTTTGCAATTTGTGCATCACATTTGACATCTGGATAAGCTTCTATCCTTACATTCACTCCATCAAACACCATTCTTTTCAATTCCATAACTTTGTCCAACTTTGCCCCATCTCACAGCTGCTGAAACATTCACTCATGTCTCCCACCTTCGTAAATTTGAGGCCATCCAAAATACTGCCTGTGTCTTAACTCACACCAAATCCCAATCTCCTAGCATTCCTGTGCTTGGTGACTTAAATTGGCTTTCCCGTCAAGTAACACTTTTTCAAATTCTCATCTTTGTTTTCAAATTCCATCATGACTTTGCCCCTTCATATCATTATAATCTTCAGCCACGCAAGCCTCCAAAACATATATGTTCATCTAATTTTGGACTCTTGATCATTTTTTATTTTAATTATTACACCCTTGGTGGCTGCGCCTTTAGCTGTCTAAGCCCTCATTCACTCTGGAAACCTCTCCGTGTCCCTTTCACACTTTCCTCTTATAAGACACCCCTTCAAACTTAACTTTTTCACCAAACATCCGATCATCTGACCTAATGGGTGACATTTAATACCCCTCCCCACCTCCCCCATGAAGGCAGGTTGGAGGTGGGTGTTGGATTGGGGTGAGTGGAGGGATGGAGGGAGTGTGTGTACCCATTGCATCAGTCTTCACTATAGAGGATACAAGTAACATGCCAGAAACAGTTGTAAACCACAATATGGGAGGGAGGGACTTTGGGAAATTACAATCACCAGGGAGGTGATACTGAGTAAATTGAGCTGCAGGCCTGATGGACTTCATCCTAGGGTCTTAAATGAAATGTCTCATGAGATAGTTGATGCGTTGGTTTGAATTTTCCAAAGCTCCCGGGATTTCGGGGAGGTCCCATTAAATTAGAAAATGATAAACGTAGTGCCATTATGCAAAATGAGCAGGAGTCAGAAAGTGAGAAAAACAGGCTAGTTAACTTAAAATCTGATGTTGGTAAAAAGTTAGAAGCAATTATTAAAGAAGCTTGTAGCCTGATGGATATCCACAAAGACACCAGCAAAGCCTTGTGGTTAATAAAGGCTAACTGTGCGAGCAAAATATAAGATATGGAGGTGAAGAACAGGAGTTGATGTTGCTACACCTTAGACAGACAGTGGTTGAACACAGACCCCTGTGTGTTGTGCTTCTGAGAGAAGTATGACCCCTTGAGAGAGGCCCCACTCTTTGAGCTTGGGTGACCAAAAGGTAATGGGCGGCATGGTGGCACAGCAGTTAGCACTGCTGCTTCACAGCTCCAGGGACCTCGGTTCGATTCCCGGTTTGGGTCACTGTCTGTGTGGAGTTTGCACATTCTCCTCGTGTCTATGTGGGTTTCCTCCGGGTGCTCCGATTTCTTCCCACAGTCCAAAGATGTGCAGTTGATTGGCCATGCTAAAAATTTTCCCTTAGTGTCCTGAGATGCGTAGATTAGAGGGATTAGCGGGTAAAATATGTAGGGATATGGGGATAGAGCATGGGTGGGATTGGGGTTGGTGTAGGCTCGATGGGCCAAATGACCTCTTTCTGCACTGTACGGTTTCTATGATTCTTTCTATGGTAATGATTTATTAGTGCCTGCCCTGTGAATACATGACTGAAGGCACATCAGTGCCAGCAGGATCTCTGTGAGAAGGAGAAACAAAGGAATTCCTGGAGCAATAACCCAGGACCAAGCACCACAAAAGAAGCAACAAGACTCCAAGCCCGGGACTTGGAGACATTGGAACAAAACCGATCAGGATGGAATCTGATCACCTCGCTTTATCCACAGGTAATATCGAAGTCCAAGTCATGCATTTGGATATTTTTGTGTAGCTTATGATACTTTTTGAATACTTTGTGTATAATAAGGTAAATCAAAGGTTAAATATTTTATGTGTAACAAAGTAAGACAGAGGTTAAACACTGTGGGTGGGATTTTCTAACAGCGCTCACCCCAAAACCAGAAAATGCCGCCTGAGGTCAACGCTGTAACATAAAGTACAGTAAAGAAGATTGTTACATGATAGTTTGAGAGTTTTGAGTGTCTTTGTCTGTAACGTCAGTTGATCTCATATCCAAGGGGCAACAAATTAAAGCAGGGCACTTGGATAAGTTCAAGGTAATCAGGCAGAGTCCACATGATTTTATGAAAGGGAAATCATGTTTAACCAGCTTAGTGGAACTCTTTGAGGAAGTAACATGTGCTGTGGATAAAGGGGAACCGGTGGATGTAATGTACTTAGCTTTCCAAAAGACTTTTGATAAAGTGCCCATCAAAAGTCATTGAGGAAAATAAAAGCACATGTTGTAGGTGTAACGTGTTGGCAAGGATAGAAGATTAACTAGCTAACAGGAAGCAGGGGGTAGGCATAAATGGGCTGTTTTCAGGTTGGGAAGATATAACAAGTGTTGTACCACAGAGATCAATACTGGAATCTCAGCTGTTTGCAATCTCTTGGGTGAAGGAGTTGAAGGAATATTGTCAAATTTGTGGATGACATAGATGGAAAAGTCTGTGAAGAGGACATAAGAAGACTAAAAATATAGGTAGGTTACGTGAGTAGGCAAAGATTTGGCAAATTGAAAATAATCTGGAAAATACGAAATTGTCCATTCTGGCAGAAAAAAAGCATAAAAATGGTGAGAGATTGAAGAGTTCAAAGGTGCAAAGGACTCTGGGTATCCTAGTGCATGAATCACAAAATGATAGTATGGAAGTACAGTCAGTAATTAGGAAAGCTAATAAAATGTTATCATTAATATGAGGGAATTGAACACAAAAGTAGGGAGGTTATGCTTCAGTTATATGAGGCATTACTGAGATCTGGAGGACTACATACAGTATTGGTCACCTTATTTAAGGAAGGATTTAAATGCAACGGAAGCAATTCAGAGAAGGTTTACCAAAATATTACCTGGAATGTGGAATGTCTTTTGAGGAAAGGTTGGATGGTAGGCTTGTTTCTATTCGGAGTTTAGAAGAGCAAGAGGCAACTTGATTCAAACACGTAAGATCCAGTGGGGCCTCGACAGGGTGGATGTGGAGAGAATGTCTCGTCTTATGGGAGAATCTAGAATAGAAGTGCCTGATACATTAATTGCAGTCGACCTATTGATTGGGGACTAGTTTCCAGTCAACCATGTGCTTTCTGCACACTGTACAATCAGCATGGGTGTAGAACAACCTTTCTGCGCACTGTGCATGTGCAGAACCAATGCATGCACAGTATGTACTTTCAAAAGTGAGAGGATTATAAAATATGAAAACCAGAGTAATGGATCCAATATATGAAGCTCAACACAAAGGGTGGAATCCTACAAAAAATTGGTAAAGTGTCAGTTCTGATGAGAAAACTGGCATGGAACTCTCCAGCTTCATTGGCCTGTTTTCTCTCCAGACCTTGCCGCTTAAACATCAAAAGAAAGATTGGATGTGGTTTACAGCATCAATGTGGCGGAGCAGGCTTTCTTAGAGCCATAAAATGGCTCCACTTAGATTGGGGCACCCATTTTTATGGGCACCCTGCGAACATAAACAAATATGGCTCACTTCACCACAGAGGTTTCTGTGACCGTCTCCCCAACCCTGATCATCACTGGTATCCTTGCCTTCACCCCGCCTCTGTCATCCTCCACCCCATCATCCCCAGTGTCCCCCCTCCCTCCCCAGCCTGCTCATCGTTCTCTGTGTCTGTTCTCCCAGTACACCACAAATAGATGAGTCCTACAAGTGATGCTTTGCCCAGGGTCAGCCCTGGCACTGCCCCCTTGCTACCAACCTGACAGTGCCAACCTAGCAATGCTAACCTGTGTTGGGGGCAGTTCCAGGGGGCATTGCCCAGGGACTGAAGCTATATTGACCTTTGTGCCCCTGGAGGAATCCCTTCAACAGGGATTCATCAATTCATCTGGGTAAATCTATTGTAACCTCGCTGCCGTGAACTTGCATCAGTGAAGTATAAAAATCTAGTGAGGGGATAAAATCTGGCAAGGGGGGTGTTTATTTAGATTTAAACTTATTTTAAAATATACTTAATTTGCGTTTATGTCCATTATGGGAATGAACCTGATTATGTTGCTGGCAAGGGGTGGAGAAAATTGGATATTGCTGGATCTTGAGCACCCACCAGTAATCCTACCATTTTTAAAAGGCTGAGTCAGCTCCAACCGGTAAAAATCTGCCTCTTTTTCATCTATCAATTAGATTGAGAAGGGTAAGGTTATAAATCTTTGCTCATTATAATAAGTTGCATGAGTAAGCGAGAAAAGATACACACAACCAAATAATGAGACAACATACACACCATTTGAACACTGCAGGTTAAATATGAAAATATTAAGAATGTGTGAATCCAATTAGTGCTATGCATTTGCTCAGTTGACCAACACAGGGAATTTTCCAATCTTCAGATTGGAACCAGTTAAAATGCAGAAAATATGAGGGTCGAGATTCTCCGGCTTCCTAGCCATGTGTTCCTTGCCAGCGGGAGCTGGTATGTTGTTTGCTAGCAGCAGAATTCTCTGGTCCCGCTGTTGTCAATGAGCATTCCCAGTAACGTCATCCCATGCCAATGGGAAACCATGGGTGAGGGTGCACTGCCAGCAGGATCGGAGAGTCACGCCAGTGTAAACAACTCAAGAATCCCAGCCAAAAAGTGCAAAGTATGTGTATCAGGTTGACTCTGATATCACTCCTGAAGTCTCCTTCAGAATGAATCTTAATCTAAAGTCTCCTTAATATGACATTATCATTGTTTGCTAAAAGAAATGAGAAGTTATATGTAGCATGTTATTTTCAATACAAATGTAATCATTGGCTTCAAATGAATTACGACGGTGGGAAGCTCATATGAAGAGCGGAACTGATATTGAAGATGTGCAAATCAAATGTATTTTCTTAATCAATTTACTGTGCGCGCATATTTTTTGGAAGTGAGAGCTGCAGTTACTAAATTCTCAAATCTGTGTTGTGCTGTTCTGTGGCTAATCAATTTCTCTAGTACCAATTCCTTCTATCCATAAACAATTTGCCTTTGCACAGTAAATTAACTTGGTCAGGGGCTTTAACCCCAACGGAGTTCAGTGTATTTTCAAGAATCAATATATGTATTATACTGTCACTATTAAGATCAAAACTTAATACATAGCACAAATCACATTATATTAATTCTACAAAGGGTACACTGTACTCTTTTACAAAGTGCAAATAGCAACACTGCAATCTCTCCCCACAATCTGTTATGAGAAATATAATAAAATTTCTTGTCAATTTTTAGTGCTGATCTTCTATCCCCCTCCTTGGCAATATCTGAGATTAAACCAGTCTGTTTACAATCTTGGTATCACATTTGACACCAAGTTGAGTTTTCGATTTCATATTCACACCGTCGCTACAACTGCTTCCATTTACCAACATAGTGTCACCCAACATTACTGTTAAATCAGTTTATCGGATGCAGAAATCCTCATTTATGTCTTTGCTACCTTTGGACTTTCCTATTCCAACGCACAGCTAGCTGCTCCACCATCTGTAAATTTGATATCATCCAAAACTCTTCTGCCCATATCTTAATTTACAAAATTTTCCATTCACCTATCACCACTGTTCTCAAGTGGCATACACTGGCTTCTGGCCAAACAATGGCCGGAATCTTACCATCGTTCATATTGGCGGGATTTTTCCTTCTTGGCACAATGAACGGAGATTCGGCTGGCCGCCAAATTCTCCAACTTGGCTGCAACAGGAGTGTAGTAAGAAACAGCAGGTAAGATCGCGCCCAATGTTTTTGATTCTATAATTCTCATCTTTGGTTTCAAACCCATTGTGACCTTGCTTCTCCAAATCTTTGTAATTCTCTCCAGTCCCACAGCCCTCTGAGATATCTTTGCTCCTTTCATTTTGGTCTTGTGAACATTAATGATTTTAATTGTTCCACCATTGTTGGATGCATCTCCTATTGCTGAAGTCTCTGGAATACCCTGCGTACACTTTGCCACCTCCTTAATTCACTTCCCTCCTTTAGGACACAACTTTTGGTGATCTAACCTAATTTCTCTTTACACAGCTTATTGTCACGTATGTTTTACAATTGTCCTGAGAAGTTCACTGGGACATATTATTACATTAAATGCACTGCAGATATAAGTTGTTGTTCTTCTGTGGAACTATGAAGATTTTAAATGAGAAGTTAAATTAAGTACATTTCAGGAAAGTTGTTTACTTTTTTTCCCAAATGAGAAGTTAATTAATAATAACTAGGATGTTTCTATAACCACAGCAATATCAGACCTCATGGCTCCATGAATATGCAGCATGCCACATACTGAGAAAATTCTGATATATCTCAACCTGTTGGCACGACACCAGTGATGACAGCATATGTAAGGATGACAAGAGGCAGTGGAAAATATTATAATCCACGGCAGATATTTTCCAAATGGTGCGAGCAGCAAATCCATACAGTCACATAGCAAACTAAAACACAGCCAGCAGTAACTCTGGAGAGCTCAGTGTGACTTGGGGGTGATCTCCAAATATGCACTAGGGAGCATTCCCCACCCTCTGCATCCTCACCCCATCCCTGCACTCCAGAAATTCCCAGGTAAGATATGCAAGACAAATGCTATTGCAAATTTCCTTTGGGCAATTTCCCTGCACTGGGAACCGTCCAATAATATGATTTAAATAACACAATTGAAATGGTCCTGACAGTGTTACATCAATAGCTACCCAGAAAAGGTTAGAAGAATTAAAAGCACTTCCAGGTTCTGGGTAACTATTATGCAGATCCACAAGGTTCCCATCACTCCTCCCCCACCCTGAACCCGCGGGGTCTCCCCAAATCCTGGCTGCCCACAGGAGGCTCCTCCAACTCGTGTCTATCCCATCCACCAATCACAGGATTCCCACTAACACTGGAAACCCCAGGAGACTCCCGCCCCCCTTCAACTACCACCCATCCCCACTCACTGGATTTACCCCCACTGGACTCCCTCCAGCCTGACTTGACACAGCTGCCAATTGCTCGACCACACCCTGCGACTATCTGACCTCACTTCGCAACTGTCCGACCTCACCCTGCGACAGTCTGACCTCACCCCGCGACAGCCTGACCTCACCCCGCAACAATCTGACCTCCCCCCCATCCCTGATTCATAGAAATCATAGAAACCCTACAATGCAGAAAGAGGCCATTCAGCCCATTCAATCTGCACCGACAACAATCCCACCCAGGCGCTATCCCCATATTTACCCCACTAATCCCTCTAAGCTATGCATCCCGAGACACTAAAGGGCAATTTGGCATAGCCAATGCACCTAGCCTGATTATCTGTTCCCCCTTTTCCTCCACTGAACTGTCTGGGCCATCTTCTCCAAAAGCCCAGATCCCCTCCCCTAAATGCTAACCACCTATCTAGTTGGAGAATTAAAATTATTCAAACTCAGCAAGGTTAGCTGCTCTGGTAGACAGATTCAGTTCTGCAGTTAGATAAGGGGAGGGGAGTAGGCTTGATTCTCAAGTCTGCTAAGCAGCTCCCTAAAGGAGAAGGGGCCAGAAACTAATCCTGACTTGTAGTGCTGAGAAGCAGCAAAGATCCTCACATTGTTCAGTCAGTTGGCAACTTCTAAACAGGTAGGAGCCAGTAAGATCCTGACAGAAATCCTTAAAGGAGACAGTTGATTTGTTAGTTTAGATGGCTGTGCAAGGTCCCAAGAAAAGAAACTGTCCAAGAAACTGATGCTTTAGTCTGCTGAATAAGAGGATTCTGGTAAGGGCTTGGCAACAGGCACCTTCTACCAGAGAGGTGTTGAATTGAACCAACACTTTCATTTCATTGAACTTCAGACAACAACATGCAATTAGTGAACACCACTTTCTCCATTAGGTCCACTTTTGAATGTGTTATTTTTCTCTTAAGGAATACTTAGTAGGATCACTCTTATTCTTAGTAGATGGCCAACTCTGATATGAATCTGCAATTTAAATCTTAAAGCGATATTCCGGTTAGTAACAACACTCTATGTGTACCTACTTAACATGGACTGCAACATTTCAAGAAGGCAGTTCACCGCAATTTTCTCAAGGGCAAATAGGAATAGGCAATGAAGACTAACCAAGCCAGCGACACCCACATCTTATGAACGAATAAAGCAATTGTATTATTTATACTGCAATACCTAGATTAAAATACTTTCACCTTACACATCCTCAGTGCTAAATTCATTACTCAATCCAACATAATCTTTGGAGTGTTAAATTCATATTGAAATATTTGGAAATAAAAAAAGGGTAGCAATAAAAGAAAGGAAAATCCAACTGATTGAATAATGTTCTTTTGGAAAGGAAATCTGCATCTTTATCCAGTCTAGCCTAGGTGTGATCCATAGAATCATAGAATGCTTATAGTGCAGAAGGAGGCCATTCAGCCCATCAAGACTGCGCCGACACAATCCAGCCAGTTCTTATCCCCCCTAACACTACTTATTTACCCTACTAGTCCTCCTGACACTATGGGGCATTTTCTTTTTAATTCATTCATGGGACATGGGCGTTGTTGGCTGGCCAGCATTTATTGCCCATCCCTCGTCGCCCTTGAGAAGGTGGTGGTGAGCTGCCTTCTTGAAATGCTGCAGTCCACATATTGTGGGTTGACCCACAATGCCACTGGGGGGTAATTCCAGGATTTTGATCTAGCAACCACGAAAGAACGACAATATATTTCCAAGTCAGGGTGGTGAGAGGCTTGGAGGGGAATTTGCAAGTGGTGGTCTTCTTATTTATCTGTGCCCTTGTCCTTCTAGTTGGAAATGATTGTGGGTTTGGAAGGTGCTGTCTAAGGATCTTTGGTGAATTGCTGCAGTGCATCTTGTAGATAGTACACATTGCTGCTACTGAGCATCAGTAGCAGAGGGAGTGGATGTTTATATATATGGTGCCAATCAACCTAACCCGCACATCTTTGAAGTGTGGGAGGAAACCGGAGCAGACACAGGGAGAACATGCAAACTCTATCCGAGGCTGGAATTGGATCCGGGTCTCTGATGTGGATTCTAAAACTAGCCTTTCATTGTTGACTCTTAACTGCCCTCCGAAGTGGCCTAGCGACCCATTTTGACTTTTAAGGGTCAGCTTTGACTTTACGAAGCAACGTGAGCATATTCCATATTCATACAAATGCCTTGATGTTCTGCGCCACCCATCTGTATGACTGAAGAGATTGGACCATCTTAGGTTAGAAACAAATGTTGTATTTTGTTGATTTTCTTTGGCACAGCCATTACAATTTTAATGCATTTGTAAGCTTATGTTGTACTTAATGTGCACTCAAACTCGCAGAAGTTTAGGATTCAACAGGCAACTGACAGTGATCAATGACTTCATTATGTTCCACACACTAACTGAGGAATTTGTGCTAAGGCATCTAGACATCAACAGCCACTCAATGACTTGACAGCGCAACATTTAAAAGCATTTAGAATTGCCGAGAGGCCCAGGAGTTATTTTTGTCCTTGGTTCGGGAATCAATCCCACATTTTAACAATTGTTCCTGTGGAAAGATTGGTTCCGATTTAAGATGTTTTAATTTACAACGTGGTTTTCAACATGACTTTTAAGGGGTGTCTTGACAAATATGTGAATAGGATGGGAATAGAGGGATATCATCCCCAGAAGGGTAGGAGGTTTTAGTTCATACAGGCAGGATGGTCGGTGCAGGCACAGAGGCCCGAAGGGCCTGTTCCAGTGCCGTAATTTTCTTTGTTCTTTATCCATAAGTCCAAGAACTGCTGGTATATCAAAACACCTTCACCTTCTCAGGGTAATTCAGGATGCCAGTGATGCCTTCATCTCAAGAATGAATAAACATAAATGGCTGGACCTTTCAACAGCTGGCGGACAAACTTAGATCTTTAGTTTGACTTCCCAAATGAAATACTTCCAAATAAATTGCTATTCAAATGCAAGCCGATACACTGAGAACTATTCTTCACCTCCCCAAAAGAATTCCAGAGATGCGTCTCCCTCTTCGCTGTCATACTAAAATATGACATCAGAAACTTAGAGGCTCTGGAAATTATCACTTCATCCAATCATTCTGAATATCTGCCAAGCTATAATTAATGTGAACATTCTTGAAATCCCTTTAAACTCAGTCCCATGTCTGATTCACTGGAAAGTGAAAACAAGTTTCACATATATACACACGTGTGAACAAGAGCACATACTTCATTATAGACAACTAACAATGGAAAACATATTGCAACAAAATGAAATATTTTTCATTGCATGTTAAAAATGTACTAATTTTACAAAATAAGTAAAAAAGTATCCTGGAAAAATGAAGGGAAATGGTGGGCCCATTAGTTGATGTGAGGGTGTCTGTGTGTGGGGGGGAGGGGGGTTGGGGTGTGCCGGGTGTGGGGGGGGAGCTAGTTGAAAAAGGGGCAATAAGTTGCTTGTTCTGTTGGGATGGGATGGTGCCAGTACTACAGTTATCTCAAAGTTAGAAATGGTTTTAATCCTTTTAACTTTCCTGGTTAATTATTCTGTCAAGATAGTTCAAATCATTTAAGGTCTCTGATTTCTATCAGAGGAAGAAGTCTCACAATACCGGATTAATTTGGTAGTAAACACCACTAGCTTTTGGGGTTTGCCCCTTCGTCAGGTGAGTGGAGTTCTGATCACAAACAGAGCATGTAAAGGCACACACAGTTTATAGAATACCGATTAGAATGCAAGTCTTTACAGCTAATCAAGTCTTAAAGGTGCAGACAATGTGAGTGGAGTTAGCATTAAGCATAAGTTGAAGACATGTGTATTGTCTCCAGACAATACACATGGAGACAGTGAGATGTTGCAAGCCCAGGCAAGTCATGGGGGTTACAGATAGAGTGACATGAACCCAAAACCCCATTTGAGGCCGTCCTCACGTGTGTGGAACTTGGCTATCAGTTTCTGCTCAGCGACTCTGCACTGTCATATGTCGTGAAGGCCGCCTTGGAGAACGTTTACCTGAAGATCAGAGGCCGAATGCCCGTGACTGCTGAAGTGTTCGTCAAATGGTTAATGTTCTCCCCGTTGCTCCAGGGACTAAGTCCGACTGGTTAATGTTCTCCCCGCTGTTGATTAATATTATCCTGACTGTTCCAGGGGCTAGGAAGGGAACAACCTCGCCTGGTGATTGATACATTGGGAAGACCATGCAGGCGCTATGACAACGGATGAATGAACACTGCTTGACAATCATTTTTAGCCCATATTTTCAAAGAACGAGTGCATAAAATTGAGTGTGAAAACTAGCCTGAAAACGGATCAGCAACTCTCCTGTTTTCTTGCTAGCTGAACACTGAGAAAAAAGTCTTATAAAATTCTGCCCATTATCTTCAAATAATTCAGTGGCACATTTTAAGATGTGAGCTTTTATGATTCATATGGATTTAACCAATGATTTCTGAATAAATCAATAAATACCAGCACTGACAAATAATTAATGAACATATTTGGAATCTATTGTTCCATTGTGCATTAACAAACCTAATGGCCCAAATCTTGCTGAGGTGGGGCATCTCATGACTGGAATCATCAGTTTGACTTTTTCTTAAGCTCAAACTGTTTTGCACGATGTCTTGCTGAAGTATAAACTGATCATGGGGCAGTGAGGGCAATGCGGCATTTGGCACCCCGTGACTTACTGGAAAAACAGTCTACCTCCTTAACCAATGACTTAAGGATTGGGAAAGATAAGAGGAGTAATGGGAAAGGAGGTGAATTAGAATTAAGTTAGGTATAGAGGAAAATATAACAAAGGGAAGCAAAATATGGATTGAGAGAGAAAAGAGACAGAGAGGGAACATAGGAAAATGTTTACAAATGTAAAATTTAATACTTTTAAAAATATTGCAGAATACTTTTCCACATGATGAATTGAAACATAAAATTGCCCTGGGCTGGAGAGGTTTGCCACTGATCTGTTCTTCACCCAAACACGCTGGCCAATTCTAGCATTAATAATAATATGCATTGTAAACTCGCTATTATTTTCTCAGGAAGATTTAAGCCGTGAGTTTAACTGTCTATTAATTAGGCTGTGGCTGGAATACTTATTCTACACTTTGCTATTTAAAAAGGCACAGGCTTATTTTAAAAATTAAGCAAGTAACAAAAGCTAAGCTTTTGACTTGATGATGTATTTAACTTGATGATGTATTTAATTTTAAAATGCATCACTGTGATACAAAAACAACTTGCAATGCTTCAGTACAATATCACTGCACTTAAAATGTTGTGGCTGCTTTAGTTCAGCGTGACGAACAATGAGAACAAGTTTACATACTCCTTCAATGTGAAAAGACTAATTTCATTTTCCATGGATTTTTCTTTATACTGCTGAATATTTTTCACCAAACAGGACACAACTGCCAAATATGTAGATGACCAACATTTTGGAAGTGTAGTGAATTGTGAAGCGGATAGTGATCAAGAGGATATGGAAAAGAACTTGGACTGGCCAGACATGTAGCAGATAAAATTTAAAGAAGAGAAATGAAATGTGATTCATTTTGGTTGGAAGAATAAAGAGTGGAAATATAAAATAATGGATATGACTGTAAAGGGATACAGAGAGACTTAGGAACATGTACACAAATCAACGAAAGTCGTAGGGAAGGTTAAGAATTTGATTAAACACCGGCAGGATTTTGATTTGATTTATTATTGTCACATGTATTAGTATACAGTGAAAAGTATTATTTCTTGTGCACCATACAGACAAAGCATACCATTCATAGAGAAGGAAACGAGAGAGTGCAAAATGTAGTGTTACAGTCATAGTTAGGGTGCAGACAAAGATCAACTTAATGCGAGACAGGTCCATTCAACAGTGTGATGGCAGCAGGAAAAATGTTGGTCTTGAGTCGGTTGGTACGTGACCTCAGACTTTTGAATCTTTACCCCAATGGAATAAGGTGGAAGAGAGAATGCAGAGGCGTGGAGAACAATTACAAGGAAGTTACAATGAACCTTTATAAAACACTGGATCAGTCTCAACTAGAGTATCAGGTCCAAATCTGAGTACTGTCCTTCAGGAAGGATGTGAAGACTTTAGAGATGGCGCAGAAAAGATTAGTAAGAAGTCTGACAACACCAGGTTTAAGT
Source organism: Carcharhinus amblyrhynchos (assembly GCF_965287045.1). Taxonomy (NCBI): domain Eukaryota; kingdom Metazoa; phylum Chordata; class Chondrichthyes; order Carcharhiniformes; family Carcharhinidae; genus Carcharhinus; species Carcharhinus amblyrhynchos. The sequence goes on from NC_137336.1 coordinate 47,179,921, forward strand.
CCAACTGATATAGTTGATTTATCAGACTTCTTACTGTGTTTACCCTGGTCCAACGCCAGCATCTCCACAGAAAAGATTCTCATGAATGGTTCCATGAACTCAGTTATGTGGATAAATTGGAGAACTGCCTTTGGAGAAGAGATTTGATAGTAGAAATCAAAATCATGAGGGGTCTATCCAGTGTAGATAGAAATAAATTATTTGGCATAGGAGAAACCTCATTTACAGAGCCAGTGGTTGTAATGTGGAATGTACTGCCAAAGGGGAATTAGGGAAACACCTGAAGGGAAGAAACTTGCAATTCTGTGGAGAAGCCAGGGTAGTAGGCCTATCTAATTTGCTCTTAACTAAGCATATATAGGCCTGATGGGCCAAACAATCCTTCAATACAATGAGTTTATAATAATAAATTTGTTGTGTTCATAAAAAGGAGGAAAGATAATCTAAGCAACTCCAGACCAGCCAGCCTAACTTTGGTGATAGGGACACTATTAGAAACAATAATTAGAGACAACATTAATATCTGGATTAACTAAGCAAAGTCAGCATGGATTTTGTTTTGAGGGAAAGTTGTGTTAGGTTAACTTGCTGGAGTTTTTTGAAGAGGTAGCAGACAGGGTTGATGAGGGCAATGCTGTTAATGTAATCAACCTGGGCTTCCAAAAGGTATTTGATACAGTGGGGCACAACAAATGTGTGAGCAAAGTTATAAGTCATGAAACAAAAGGGACATTAGCTTGGAAATTAAATTGGCTGAGTGAGAGAAAACAGAGAATGGTGGTTAATGGATGTGTTTTGTCTTGGAGGAAGGTTGGAATTGCAATTTCCCAGGGATCAATTTTGGGACTTTTGTTTTTCCTGATATATATCCAAGACCTAGATTTTGGATACCACACTTTAGGAAATATATAATGGCATTGGAGAGAGTGCATAAAAGATTCACAAGAACGGTTCTAGGGATAAGGAACTTCAGTTATGAAGATAGATTGGAGACTTTGGGTTTGTTTTTCTTGGAGGAGAGAAGGGTGAAAGGAGATTTGATAGAGGTGTACAAAATCACGAGGGGTCTGGACAGGGGAGAAACTGTTCCCACTGAATTGACAGATTAGAAGTAATTTTGCAAAAGAGGCAAAAGCGATGTGAGAGAAACCTTTTTCACATAGCCAGGGGTTAAGGTCTGGAATGCACTGCCTGAGAGTATGATGGGGGCAGGTTCAATCAAAACATTCAAAGGGGAATGAACAGCTTTCTGAAAAAGAAGAGAATGCACAGTTCATGGAAAGAAGGCTGGAGAATGGCATTGAGTGAAATGATTATTGGGAGAGCTGTTATAGACACCATCGGCTGCATGGCATCCTTCTGTGCTGTAACAAATCCGCAACTGTGTAATTCAGTGAAATGCCTATTTACAAAATGTACAAAATGTACAAAATGAGTTATTTACATCCTACAGAAGGCATGTCACTAATGCCTAGCCACTAACTTTTTTCTTGCATCTGTTAATTGATTAGTTATTCACCAGTTCAGTATTGTGTTTACAATTTTATAAGCTCTGATTTGTTTGATTCTGATGACAACAAAACATAAAACACTTAAGCTCTCTGGCAGTGCAGGGATTAAGTGTGCCTTTCACTGTTGCTTCCAATTAGACATTTCAGCTTCTATACTGTGTCAGTATTTGCCCTGTATGAGATGTTTTTGTTCTTAATCGAATCTCTAAGGCAAACTTTCTGCATCATACAACACAAATTTAAAGCTTTTGAGACATATATTGATTTTCTTACTTACAAAAAATATTTGACTAAACACAGCTTCAATGCAGTTTAATTGTGTAAAGACAGTGAACGTGAATCAAAATTCTGAAATAAGTACAAACGCTATTTTAATAAAATTACATCTGCATTACCTTCTACGTTATGATCATTAAACTGTTAAGACCTTGAGATATTATGGTGTTTATAAACTGACAAACTCAAAGCACAGGACTTGAAATAATTTATTGGCCGAGATTATCCATTCTCATTCACCCTGCCACTGCTACCAATGAGAATGGAGAATTTGGCACTCAGCCAAAACTCCTTTCAATGCAGTGGGACTGGAGAACTCCAGCAGTGAGTGAGGTCAGAGAATCCCAGCCACTAGTCATTATACCTCATTCTGAAAGACAACATTTCCTGTCCACTGGCTAAATAGTGTTGACAACGGAAGACATGGTATATCTGTTTTACTAAGGTGGCAAAACACAGTGGAGAAATTTAGAAAACTGCTGAGATTCCTTTGTGCATTGTTAACATTAACAACCTGAGTAAATCTAACAGAGAACAGAAGTGTGTGTAAGTGTGCATTTACGCACATAGAATCATAAAATCCGTAAGTACAGAATGAGGCCATCCAGCCCATTGAGTCTGTACTGACTGTCTGACAGAGCACCTTACCCAGGGCCGCTCCCTTGCCCTATCCCCGTAACCCATGGTGAATCCACCTAACTTACACATATTGGGACACTAATAGGTAATTCTACCGTGGCCAATCCATGCAATCCGCACATTGTTGGACTATGGGAGGAAGCTGGTGCACCAAGAGGAAACCCAGGCAGATACGGACAGAATGTGCAAACTCCATGTCACCCAAGGCTGGAATTGAACCCATTCCCTGACGCTGTGAGGCAGCAGTACTAACTACTGTGTCACCCTGCTGCTCTGTGTGTTTTTGTAAATATATTAAATTCATATTAACAAAGTTAAGTGGTTCTCAAAAGGAGTATATTTATATTAGCGGTGGTTCTGAACTGCAACTTCAGTTTAGAAACTCCATATCTGGACCCAGCATCTAGTAGTGACATTTAAATTTGTCAAAAGATTTCACGCTTAACACAAAATGTTCCTGATCCCACCAAAGTGGGGGAAGTCTCCCAAATGCTTCAAAAACCCACCTGATCTGGAGAAAATACTGTGATACATGAAAATCAAATACCCTTGCAGCAGATCTGTCGGTGGATGTGCAAGCAGTCCAAAGGGGTGGTGTTTAGGTTGATTGGCCACGCTAAAAATTGCTCCTTAGAGTCCTGCGATGTGTAAGTTAGAGGGATTAGTGGATAAATATGTAGGGATGTGGGGGTAGGACCAGGGTGGGACTGTGGTCGGTACAGACTCGATGGGCCAAGGGGTCTCTTTCTGCACTGTAGGGTTTCTATGATTCTATGATTCAGACTTGTGACTCAAATCTAATCCAAACCTCATCACACCTACAGGAATCGCCAGGGTGTCAGGTTTTGGGAGTGAATATGGGAGGAATTCTGAATTTGGGTCCTGTGTCCTGGTTTCTGGAATTTTTACACTAATTCACCCTTTTGTGGGACATGGGACTCTTCTTTGGACACAGGTGAGGTCCCAGAGGATTGGCGGATTGCAAATGTAGTACCGTTGTTTAAAAAGGGTCAGAGGGATAACCCAGGGAATTATAGGCCGGTGAGCTTGACTTCAATTATAGGCAAGCTAATGGAGAGGATCCTCAAGGATAGGATGTATGAACATCTGGAGCGCTGCAATCTGATCAGGGATACGCAGCATGGCTTCGTTACAGGGAGGTCATGCCTTACGAATCTAGTGGAATTTTTTGAAGAGGTGACAAAAACGGTTGACGAAGGACAAGCCGTTGATGTCGTCTATATGGATTTCAGTAAGGCGTTTGACAAGGTCCCTCATGGTAGGCTGATAGAAAAGGTGAAGGCTCATGGGATACAAGGCCAGGTATGTAGATGGGTGGAGAACTGGCTTGGGAGGAGGAGACAGCGGGTAGTAGTGTAAGGCTCCTTTTCCAATTGGAGGTCTGTCACCAGTGGTGTGCCGCAGGGCTCGGTACTAGGACCTCTTCTATTTGTGGTATATATTAATGACTTGGAAGAGGGGGTAGGTGGTGTGATCAGCAAATTTGCTGATGACACTAAGATGGTTGGATTGGCGGGTACTGAGGAGCAGTGCCTGGCAATGCAACAGGACATAGACAGGCTGGTAGATTGGGCAGATAGATGGCAAATGGAATTTAATCCGGAGAAATGCGAGGTGATGCACTTTGGCCGGAATAATGTGGAGGGGAGTTATACGATAAAAGGTAGAACTATCCGGAGTATAGATACGCAGAGAGACCTGGGGGTGCAAGTGCACAAGTCCCTGAAGGTGTCGGTGCAGGTGCAGAATGTGATGAGGAAAGCGTATGGTATGTTAGCCTTCATAGGAAGAGGTATAGAATATAAGAGTAGGAGTCTGATGTTGCAGTTGTATAGAACGTTGGTTAGGCCTCACTTGGAGTACTGCGTCCAGTTCTGGTCGCCGTACTACCGGAAGGATGTAGAGATCCTGGAGAGAGTGCAGAGGAGATTTACCAGGATGCTGCCTGGTATGGAAGGGTTGTCTTACGAGGAAAGATTGAACGAACTTGGGCTGTTTTCCCTTGAGAGACGTCAGCTGAGGGGGGATCTAATAGAGGTTTATAAGATTATGAAGGGGATAGATAGAGTAAATGGTGGTAAGCTTTTTCCGCTATTAGAAATGGATAGAACGAGGGGTCACGGGCTTAGGGTGAGGGGGGCTAGGTATAAGACAAATATTAGAGGGCAGTTTTTCACGCAAAGGGTAGTGGGGGTGTGGAATGCACTGCCGAGTAAGGTGGTGGAAGCAGGCACGCTAGGGTTGTTTAAGAGTCACTTAGACAGCCACATGAGCGGGCTACATATAGGGGGATATAGCAGGCCTTACTAAACATTGTAGGCTTGGGATTACGTTTTTGCCTCAGGGATGTTACAGTCTTTGCCTGTTTAATATGAATTTTTTTGTCTCCACAGGCATTTAAGTCCAGCAAGGGGCATGCATGCGGCAGGTTGTAGTGGGCTGCTCTTGGACGTTGCTTCGGGAGTTGCCTATTGCTTCATGTCGTTAGTGTGCTTAAACTGGACCATCTCGAGGGCAACATGACAGCTCAGAGACTATCTCTGTTGCTGTGCGGACACATGGATTTGGGCCTGTGTCTGTGGGAGTTTGCACGTTCTCCCCGTGGTTGCGTGGGTTTCCTCCGGGTACTCCGGTTTCCTCCCACATCCCAAAGATGTGCTTTTAGGCTGATTGATTGGGTACTAAATTGTCCCTATATTGGACCTCCCTGATCCTCGCACATTAGGCGTAGACTAAAATCATGAATAGGTCACTGAGACAATGGGACGGCGGCGCGGGCTCGTTGGGCCGAAGGGCCTGTTTCCCGTGCTGTGTTGTTCTTTGTTCTATGAAAATCTAGACCAGAAATTTAATTAAACTTCTTTATTTTCCACAAACCTCCTTAGACAAACCACGAGTGATTAATATTCTGATGTTCACAAGCAATTCTTAGTTTTTTGTCTCCAGCACTATTCTAACAGGAACATTAAAAGAGAACTACAATACTGCACGTTAATTACATAAAAAATTAATACAAAATGAGCAACTCTTGACAATAATAATTGGTTCATAAGAAATAGAAGCAGGAGTAGACCATTCAACACATGATGTCCTGCTTTGTTGTCATTAATGTGTGCTACAACATATGTTTCTCTTCAAGATCATTATCACATTTCCCTACAGATCGGAATGAATGTTATTATGTTAATCTAAAATATAGTTAAAAGGAACTATAGCAATGTTATCTACATGGAACAGCAAATTCTAAAGAGGAAGTACCTTTTGTAATACTAAGAACATTACTGTTTTTCTTAAATAAAATCCCTATAGTGCAGAAGGAGGCTATTTGGTCCATTGATTCTGCACCAACCACAATCTCACCCAGGCCCTATTCCCATAACCCCACATACTTACCCTGCTAATCTTCTGACATTCGGTTCAATTTATTCTGGCCAATCAATCTAACCCACACATCTTCAGTCTGTGGGAGAAAACCGGAATACCCAAAGGACACCCACACGGACACGGGGAGGATGTGCAAATTCCATACAGACAATGACCTGAGGCCGGAATTGAACCCGGGTCCCTGGCGCTGTGAAGCAACAGTACTAACCACTGTGTCACTGTGCTGCATTATTGCATGAATAAATTATTACATTAATAAATAAGAGGACCTTTCCATTTTTCCACCAACTTGAACTCAGTTATCTTTCTTCTGAAAATCAGGTCTTCAGATTAAACTGTTAGTAGAATTGGTTTGATAATTTGTATCTCAAGAACATTTTCGTAATTCTGATCATTCCAATTGAGTTCACTGTGTACTAAATTATAAGATGCACATGCAAAGAAATAAATATGCCTTCATAAACATATGCAACTAATTTGCACTGCCATCATGAGTTTACAAATGGCAGGAAATAGGGAGTAAAAAATATAATTTTGTGAAATATTCTAATGTGTGTGACTTTTACTCAGTGGTCTGAGTATAGCATATGAACAAACATGTTGAAGTTGGATGGAATGAGGGAGGCTCAATTTCAATTAAGTTTTGTGTGTTACGGTATAGAGACCAATTATGTTTTCAAAGAGTTGATTTTCCCAGTGACTGACAAAAAGTATTGACAATTAAGACTTCACATTTTAGGACTTTTACTGCAACAAGCTAGAATCAACAAGGAATTAACAAAGACATTACTTAACAGGCAACTAACACACCAAAGAAAAATACTTTTGCGTCAATGCAGTTGAGATATGTCTTACAACCCCTTTCACAATGCACCACACCTCTTGGAAATGTAAAGTACTATAGAAACAATTGTTCTTTGACTCCATTCTCTCCAGAAGGCTTACTTCTTCCTGCCATGGTAGGTCAAATCTTGCAGTGTCCTTCAAAAATTGTTCCACTCAAAGCAGTGCTTTCCAGATCCAACTTTCGCCAATGACACCCATCTTGGCAACCTTTGTTCCTTAATTTTTCAAAAGTCCCACCTTTTCCATTGCCTTCCTTTTGAACATAAACCGTCACAAGCATCCTGCTTGGTTGTTAACACAAAACAGTCCTTCCCTGCTTCTTCTCACCGTACAATCATTTTTTTCCAGCTCTAGCAGTAGCTGCTTTGTCTCTCTTTCTCTCTCCCTGCACGTCAAGAATAACTGTCCTTTTCTAAGGGTTACTTTGTAAAGGTTTCTGTTTGTGTTACTCCACCATGGCAAGTAGATTGCACAACCATGTCTCCACATGAAGGTTTTGGTATGATCTCACAATCCACCCTTTCAGAAAATTCTGTTTTACCTTACATTGAAGAAGACATTTTAAAACATAACCATTTTGTAAAGTTCAGCTTCAGAGCAAGTGCTATATTTGCATTTACCTTTGACAATGATGTTGGTGTTAGAGTCAGTGGTTCTTCAGTACTGTGGAAGGCTGTTAGTGGACGGGTGGATCTAACATCTGAATTCTGGTGCAAAGAAGCTTTCTTCCAGAGTAGAGAGTAAGGTAAACCCACCAAACCCTTACTCAGAGTAGAGGATACATCACATCTATGCTCATTAGAAATCAATTGTTATTGAGTCAAAGCAGAATAGTGCAGATGCAGAAGATCTGAAAGAAAAACAGAAAGTGCTGGAAAAACTCAGCCAACTCTGGCAGCATCAGTGGAGAAACAAGAGTGAATTCTTTCAGTCCAATATAACTGTTATTCAGAACTGAAAGGAGATAGGGACGTGATGGGTTTTATGCTTTTTGTATTAATTTATTTTGGAATGTAAGGACACATACATCAATAATTCCTGAAAGCATGTTTAATAAAGTACTGCCTGATGGGTTAGAAGACATTGTATGCATGGATTAGTAAAGGTTTGCCCAACCTTTTTGCTTGGGGGCTTTTATTTCTCATCCAATAAACTTTTGGAAAGATTAAGATTTGTTACAACAATAAACTGAATTTCAGCAAACAAGCTGAGATATTAAGTAAAGAAACAATTTCTGAGCAAATGTAAAACAATGTCCTAGCAATAAATTATTAGGTTAAAAAGAGTAATTAATAAAAATGACCAGTGCGAGGGTCAAAAAATGCTCGAGGGTCAGTGTGTGTGTGTGTGTGTGTGTGTGTGTGTGTGTGTGTGTGTGTGTGTGTGTGTGTGTGTGTGTGTGTGTGTAGAAGCTGCCCCTTTCAAACTGCTGAATTACAATTACCTGCATTTTGAACTTACTGGCCTATCTTACCGGCTTTTGAACACAAGCTACGTGGGCTGCATTAAGGGGCTTGGCGTGGCCCACGATTGGACAAGCCTGTACTAGAACAATTGTACCCTTATCTTAGCAACACTGACATTCATTACCTTTTTGCATCTCCTGGGCTAACTATAATCCAAATATGCATAAGGAAAACCCATCACATCCTTACCACTCTTCAGTTCCAAGGAACTCATATTGGATTCGAAAAGTTAACTTTGCTTTTATCTGCACAAATGCTGCCAGACTGGTTGAGTCTGCTTTTGTAATGAAATGGGATTTTGGCTTGTAACACTCTTCTGAACACATATTTTAAAACACTTGTGTCCATTTGAATTCAGTTATAGTTCATTTTCATGACTTCAAAGTCAAAGCAATATACATATATCATTTTAAGTTAATTATTCTCAGCAAGTGACTAACGGTGACGAAGCAATATTTATTATGACCCTATTGATAGGCTCTTTAATCAAGCTGAACCTACACATTGATTCACACATGGGGTGACTCAATATAATTCTTTGCTGGTGAAAATCTGAAATATTCCAGACTACTACAGAATCCAGTTTCATGCATTATCCTCAATTTATTTTGTAAGCAATAGAATCTCAATGCATCCATTTTAAGATCAATAATGTCAGGAACATATCTTTGCATCAATACCACTAAACCCCAACCCCTGCTCCCCTCTCCTCACAATCCACCACTGTGAAGTTGTTTACATCTGTTGCGAAATGTTCCTTCTTGCAATTTATATCTCTTCCTCCACTACAAATCTTCAATTTCTCAAGTTTAACTCTACCATTCATTGGCAATTGATTTTCTTGCTCTCATATAGTCGTATGAACTGGCCACAAAGAAAATTCATCAAAAAAATCAGTACTATAACACAACAATGCATCTGCACTATTGCCACCCAGACTGAATGAAAGTGCTGACTGGACTGCAAGTCCACATTACGCTTACTGCAGTATGAGGAGCTAACACAGTTCAGCCACAATAGCTGATATGTTAGTTTGAAAAATATAAACAATATATCCACAATTTTTGAAAGCATGTTTGATAAAATACTGTCCAATGGGTTAAAAGGCATTGTGTGCATGGACTAATGCAATCATACATACCCTCTTGCTAGGCTTATTAGTAATACTGACATTCATTATCTTGTTGTACCACCTGGGCTCGCTAAATAATGAGTAAAGTACATAATATTGCCCAAGTAAATGACATTTTGTACTCTGTAATAAATTGCTGGCCTGCGTTACCACTGAAGAAACAGCAAACTAGATGAAATATCACTCTTATCACAATGGATGAATAAAAATTCTGTATATATTGGGTCAGTTCCAATTCAATTTTTGTTGACAATTACCCAAGAAAGAACATTAATTACAGTTTGTATCTTTGTACTAAATTGGCATTTCATTCACAGGCAGGTGTGGGAAATTGAACTGACATACTAAAATAAATAAAATGCAAGTCTTGAAATTTGTCCTTTTTATTAGTTCAGAAAGTCCCATTACAGTCAATGAAGTATTTTTGAAATGTAATCACTATTATATGAAATGCGGTAGTCAATTTGCACATAGGAAAAAGTCATAATAACCTGATAATCTGTTTTGAGGTGTTGTTTGAGGTATTGGCCATAGCACAGAGGAAAACTATTCAGCTCTTGGTCAATGGAAACCAATTTTTTCCTGCAAGTTTGGTTCTGGGCCTGATATCAAATGAATATTGGAATATTCCCCTCAGTTAAGTTTTCTGTCTTCAACTCCACATTATTCTACAAAACCTATTTATTTTTCTAAATAGTGTCCAAAGCCATCAGTCTTTAGTGCAGCCATTTTAGAATGATCAGGAAATTAAGTTGTAATCATTGACATATATTTGCTATGCCTCAATAAGCTTGTTTTTATGCAAAAAATAATGTCAAGACCAACTTATTTATGGGACCTATAAATTGGAGTTCTTTCTTTGTTTGATTGAAATGGGCACTGCATAAATTGTTACTGGCTTTGTACTTTGAATTGTATCCAGCTTCATCCTGGCTTTAGCACAGGATGCAATAAATTATACTGGTCAAAGTTGTGCTTGAAGGCTTTCTAAATGTACTTTTACACTGAAACTTTTCTTATTTGAACACAGCGACACAAAAAAAGTAAAAATGAGCAGGTGAGTTGGTCCAGGAAAACAAATCAAATGTCAAAGCTGAATGCGTAGCAAAGAGTTTGCTAGTTACAAAAATATGCCATTTCCAGTAACAATGAGGAATTGTTTAGACCGATTTGCAAATGATTTAAAAGTAATTCCGTTTTCAAACGATGGCATTACTTAACAGATTGTTGGGAAAAAATATTGCTGTTTTGAATACGGAGATGAGGGGGTTAGCTTATGAAGAGAGATTGAATAGATTGGGCCTGTACTCGTTAGCGTTTAGAAGGCTGAGGGGGGATCTTATAGAGACTTACAAGATAATGAAGGGGCTAGATAGGGTAGAGGTAGAGAGATTCTTCCTGCTTAGAAAGGAAAACAGAACTAGAGGGCACAGCCTCAAAATAAGTGAGGGGAGGGCAGTTTAGAACGGAGTTGAGGAGGAACTTCTTCACTCAAAGGGTGGTGAATCTCTGGAATTCTCTGCCTATTGAAGTGGTGGAGGCTACCTCGTTGAATATATTTAAGTCACGGGTAGATAGATTTCTGATAGACAAGGGAATTAAGGGTTAGGGGGAGAAAGCAGGAAAGTGAAACTGATCCACTTCAGATCAGCCATCATCTTATTGAATGGGGGGGCAGGCTCAAAGGGCTAAATGGCCTACTCCTGCTCTTATTTCTTATGTTCTTATGTTCTTATAAGCACCAAGCAATCTCCCAAAAATGCTGTAAACTACCCTGCAGCTATTGTACACTGATCTATATAAGCCCAGATTTCCCTGTCAAAACAATGGCGAGGCTAATGGTGCCTGTTATTTATGCAGAAAAGATTCAACTTCAGGTGAGTAGTTAAACTTAAAAATGCAAATATTAGTTGGCAAAAATAGCACTGTGTTTCTTTGTTCACCAAGGAAATGGCCAGAATGGCGGAAGTTGTTGCATTTGTGCAGTGGATCTGAACTAAAACTCACCATTGAAAGTTAAGTCTTGCTGGTGACAGTCCAAGTACCCTTTCAACAATGTACTAAATGCTAATTTTGCCAATCAACCTCTGGCACTGAAAAATAACCATTACAAGTGTGGAGTTTCAATCCTTCTGTTTTATTTGTGGAGATTTTATAAATGTTATTTAAAAAAAGCAAATCCTTCCTCCTTTAGTCTATCAATTTAATATTTCTCTTCCTCTCCTGATTCTTCTTTCTGTATCTGATTTGGGATTGATTTCATACTCTGATACTTCTTTCTCAATCCTTGCACTGTTCACTTCACAGTCTTTGGGTCAGATTGCTCAAGGTAATTCACGGTTCTTGTCCTATTCACACATATCTCTGTTTCCCTCATTGGACTGTTATCAGCACACACTTACAGAAATTGGCCATGCAAAAACTTACAAACCAAAGTGTACAAGGACATATCTATTCAATGGCAAACATTGCTTAATGCCTGACTACATCAATATTTGTCCACCCACAGGCAAGTGGGAAAGCAAGCAAGTGGACCTTAAAGTAGGTAGTTGTGTCAGGGGCGGCATGGTAACACAGCGATGGATGGCATGGTGGCACAGTAGTTAGTACTGATACTTCACCGTGCCAGGAACCCAGATTCAATTCTGGCCTCAATGACTGTGTGTGGAGTTTGCACATTCTCCCCATATCTGCGTGGGTTTCCTCTGGATAGTCTGGTTTCCTCCTGCAGTCCTAAGATGTGCAGGTTAGATTGATTGGTCATGCTAAATTGACCCTAAGGGCTGGATTTTCAGGTAGAACTTGCGCAAGACTGGAAAATCCCACCCGAGGTCAATGGACATTTGCATTGTCTACCTGCTGTCACTACAATTCCTGTCCTGGGCAGGTCAGGAAAATTAATCCTTAGTGTCAAGGGGATTAGCAGAGTAAGTACATGAGAGTGTTGTCAGTGCAGACTTGATGGGCTGAAAGACTTCTTTCTGCACTATAGAGATTCTATCATTCTATCTGTGCCCTGCTGGCTGGCAACACCCATTGTCAATTAATGGCCTTAAGGACCTCATAATGCCACCAGTTCAATTTTACAGGCCTGAGGAGGGAAATGAATCCATGCTGTTGACATCGCTCCGCATCATGAACTCACAGTCCAGCCAACTGAGCTAAGACCAAGACAAATTTGATCTCCTTATTTAAGGAGGGATATACTTGAATGTGGGCAGTTAAGAGAAGTTTAGGCTGTGTTTAGTTCTGGGATGAAAGGATTGTCTTATGAGGAAAGGTTGAGCTGGTTGGTTTAATATCTATTGGAGTTTAGAAGAATCATCCAGTCATAGACGTTTACAATATGGAAATAGGCCCTTCAATCCAACTAGTCCATGCCACCCTTTTTTTTTAACCACTAATCTAGTCCTAATTGCATGCATTTGGCCCATATCCCTCTACACCCATGAATGAGAAATTGAAGCGTACAGATTCTGGCTTGACAGGATAGATGCTGAGAGAATGAGGAACCTTGAATTAGGGGCACAGTTTCAGAATACAGGGTCTCCCATTTAAGATAGAGATGAGGAAAAATTCTGCTCTCAGGGAATTGTTACCCTTTGTAATCCTCTGCTCCAGAGAGAAGTGAAGTGGAGGCTGGGTCACTGAATATACTCAACACTGAGTTAAACAGATCTTTGAGTGACAAGGGAATCAAGGGATATGGGGGCAGGTAGGACAATGGGGTTGAGATCACAATGATTTTTTTGAATGGTGAAGCATGGAAGATGGTGCAAATGGCCACTTCTGCTCCTATTTCTTGTGCAGAGTCTATGGGTAACCGCAAGCATGATAAATGGAAGTGTCATTCCTTCACAAAATCTGGGCCATTATCTCTTTGCGTCCATCACTAAAGTTAAGGAAAATAATTTATGGATTAAAGTGTAAGCCATGAAATCTCAAGTTCCAGTCTAGTTCTGAGTTAACTGATCTGGCACAGGACAATTTGCTTTAATATTCCTGAGAAAAGGAGGTAAACTGAGCCAAAGTCCTTTCTTCTGATAGATGATTCATGAATTGTGCAGGAATGTACATCGGGTAAAGACAAGACTGAGCTTGTTTTGCAAAGCTCTCCAGAGTTAAATAGCTATCTTACACAGAGTCCAGTTATTCAATCAGTGCTGATGCTGTGTGCATTGCTGCTAATCACAGAGATCATTGCATGCTTGCTCTTTTGCACACTTTCACTTGGCATTTCCAATCCTGGCTGGAACAATGAAGCCTTGGCACAACCTTCCACAGAGAGAACTGGTGGAGAGGAATAGTTCAGGAAGTATCGCCTTTTACAACAGCAAAAAGCTTTTAAAGGTCACAATGAGTTAGTGAGTGGGCTGTGGGGCTTAGGTCAAGGGTAATGGGTTAACCAGCCAGGTTGTGGGCAATCAGGTTGGAGGAATGATGGATGAGTTGGGTGGAGGGCTGGGGTGTGAGGAGTATGTTTGGCAAGTGATGGGTGAGTTGCACTGATAGTCATCAAGTTACACCAGAAATTAAAGAGCATAAAAAATTAGTGTAAATATTTAGGTAAGTCGTGTACATCTAGCCCAAGTGTCTGATCCTGTGATCAGTGAAAGAGACATCGTAGAGGGTCCAGGGCAGAGCAAATTATCATAAGAGAAGTTCAAACTTCATGAACCATACAGTGCCTGTGCATGTGTCAGGACTTCTGGTGGGTCTGACATACCAACTACAGTTCAATGCATCACCACACCCTGAATGAGGAGGAATATGGGGAGCTGGCAGGAAAGTGAATTTGAGGCCACCATGAAATCAGCCATAATCTTTTTGATTGGCAAAGCAAGCAAGATGGGCCAAATGGCCTTCTCCTGCTGTTATTTTTTGTGGAGAATCTGTGGGTGGCTGCAAGCATGATACATGGCAAGTGTCACCCTGAAAAATCTAGCCCTCACTGACTCTTTGAAATAACAAATGGTGACTAGTCACTTGGAGATGGGGGACTGCCTGTGTACTATATCTGCAATATACATAGCAAAATGACAGGGTTAGTTTGATGTTGCACTTTGCCAAAGAACAATTGCAACTGTTCAAATTGACTACAAAGTGAGCTAAAGTGACCAGTGTTTAGCATGCAACTTCATATCAGTTCCAGAATACATAAGTGATTTGAGAGTTTTACTGTTTATTTGACTCCAACATTATACTGTCACTGTGGGCGGCACAGTGGTTAGCACTGCTGCCTCACAGTGCCAAGGACCCAGGTTCGATTCCCGGCTTGGGTCACTGTCTATGCGGAGTCTGCATGCTCTCCCCAAGTCTGCACAGATTTCTTCTGGGTGTGCCAGTTTCCTCCCACAGATTGAAAGAAGTGCTGGTTGAGTGCATTGGCCGTGCTAAATTCTCCCTCAGTGTTTCTGAACAGGCACCAGAGTGTGGTGACTAGGGGATTTTCACAGTGACCTCATTGCAGTGTTAACGTAAGGCTACTTTTGACACTAATAAGTAAGTTTTAAAAAACACATTTACAATTTTGTACATCTGAGATAAATGGCCGGAGTTTTAATTTCTGCATCTCCGGTGCTTGCAGCCTTCAGGAAAGAAAGCAAAGCAAAGCACTTGTCCCTAGGCTTCTCAGGTCTCTTATGTATTACTGAAATTAACTCAACATATGACGTGTACAGCTTCACGAGACGATTTCATCATGCTAATCTTCAAATGGCAAATGGCTTTTGTATCACTATTTCTACGGATTTAAGGATTCTATTATTAAAAGATTAGGTATTTTAAAATTGTAATTGACAGTGTGTCAGTAGGTCAGTGTGAAAGGTCAGATCTTACGCATTGAGGAAGTTTTATTATTCTGCACTGGCCATGAGGAAGAGAATTGGAGAGAAGGGATGGGTTGAGGCACTTTTATATCCAATGGGTGGCATGTAATATAGCCCATTGGAGGAGGAAACATGGGTGTGCAGAATTGTGTGGGAGGCCATGTGATCGCTCATAATGTCAAGAACTCTGGGCCGAATCACGCAGGCAGCGGGGAGACCAGCTGGCAATGCCACATGGAAGAGGTGGGAACATAATTAAGATTGTTAAAAAGGTCATTCACTTGAATTTATACCTCCAAATGGAATTAAATACTGCTCTCCAAATCTAATAAGTATCAAACGGAGAGCATGTCCTTGAGAAGGTGGTGATGAGCTGCCTTCTTGAACCACTGCAATTAATGTGATGTTAGGAAGGGAGGAGATTTTGAAGGAACAGCTACATATTCTAAGTCAGGATGGTCAATGAGAGGGATGGGAGGGATGGGAGGGATGGGAGAGGATCTTCCAATTGATGGCTTCCATGTTTCTACTAAGATAATGGTTTTAAAAAGTCCAACCCCCTTGTTCTCGTAAGAATCGTTACAATCTGTATATCTTAGGTATGTAGTTCTAACATAGGTTGAACATGTCTTAAGGCTGTAAAAAGATTGTTACCAAGTGATAATAAGATCATATTATAATACAGGAGGAATTCTCCCATGGCCCCACCACTAGGATCAATGGCGGGCTGGGGGAAAGAATTAGGCAGGAGTCTAAGAATCAGTTTCACACTGCTGGACATTTTCCACTGGCCTTTCCCACTGGTGCCCACTATGCCAGACTGGGAAACCCACTGGAGACTGGCTGAAACTGATTTGCATCCCGCAAAGGGGTTGCAGATGAACACCCAACTGAAATCTTTTTCTCACTCCCAATTCCCTGTGACGCCAGTGGGACCACACATTGGTTCAGGAAATGTCCGGACCGATACTGCGTGCAAAAGACAGGACTCACTTGTACATTGCCTGAGGCTATTTCCAGAGTTTGGGTTGGAGACTGGAGGCCACCTGGTCCCTGGAACACTATTGTAGCAAGTAGAGGCTTGGCGGGGTGGGGGGGGGGAGCGTTTCTGCCAGGTAGATCTTTCAAATTTACCATCACCGAGGAGATCCATCTTGTAGCCTCGGTTTGCTCCTGGAAATCTATCTTTCTTCACAGGAGATCTGCCTTCGTTCTTCAATGGTGGGTCAGTACAGTTGGACACATTTTAAATATGACACCGGACATGATGGCGAATCTCATGGCACTATGCCTGTCCTGCATGGAATAAAGCTCTAATGCTCTGGGGGCATAATTAATGAGGTTGGGGCTAGAAGATATGGGCCAGGATTTTATGACCTCACTGAGATGAGACTCGTAACATTCCTCCTGAGGCCAATGGAGAATTCTGTTCTGCAAGGCTCGCCTGGCCCATGCCAGTAAAATTCTGGTCATGGTGTTATTTCCCAATGGTCTCCACAGCAGGAAACATGCTACAATCTCACCCCCTCCTTGTGACTAAAGGCCCTATTCTACCAGTTTGACTCTAAGTGCTGGGCGGGCTTGAAACTGGGAGTGTTTTAGATCCAACTTTTAGATCCATTCTTAGGTGCCCCCATGTGCACTGTGCCTGAAAAAATATCAGCGATTCTGAATCATGCTGCATAGCCTGTGGGCAGGCCTTAACTCGCCCGAAACCCTGCAGCTCCGATCGGCGCCTCCTGTGCAGAAACAAAAATGATAAGAATGCAGCTCCCCTGTCACGTCACTCCCGGGCCGGAAAGTGCCTCCCCCTGGCCTCCACAGACATTGCCCCATTCTTTCACCATTACTGACCCCCGTATCCTCCCACCCCCTCTGCCACCCAGAGCGATCATAGGCCCCCTCTCCCCTTCCCCTCACTGGTCACAGGCAGAATGGCAGCGGACCCCCCCTTTCCCCCACTAATATCAGGCAGTGTGGCAGTGGACTTCTTCTCCCCCCTCACTGATCTCAGTTAGAGTAGCAGCAGACCCCTTTCCTTCTCACTGATCTCAGGCAGTGGCAGCGGAACCTCCTCCCCTCCCACTCTTCCCACCGATCTCAAGCAGAGAGCCGTCGGACACTCAGCACTTAGCTCCTCACTAACTGGGGCGCCCGAATCAGACATCTGTGGAGCATCTCTGTTTTGTGTTGATTCTGGATGGGTGAACACGGTAGCAAAGGAGGAGGTGCCTGTAAAGTTGGGCGAGCAGCCCACTAAGTCAATTTAAATGCATGCAAGTACATTTAAATTGCTGTAGCGCCTATTTCTGGTGCAGTCCCGATTGCGGCCATTTTTGGGCCTTGGTAAAGGGGGAACGAGTGCAGAGGCGGGTCTGGATCGCACTACTCGCCTCATGTCCGATTTTGCCAAGTTTTTGTGCCCGAAAACAGGCACAACTTGATGGCAAAACTGGCCCTTCGTCTCAGGTGGGAGAATTCTACCACAAGTGAAGCGTGATGGATAGGTTTCTGTCTTTGCCCACTTCTGAATTTGCATTTTAAAAGGTTTTGCACTTTAGTAGTATGCTGAATTGCCAATTCAGCATGTAGTTAACTGAGTGAAGTTTCTAAGAATTAATCCAGACAGTTATTCTTGAGTTAAACATGTGAGGGGTTAGTTTATTTGTGCTAAAATGCACGCAGTAAAAATATTGAAAAGGTTAAAAATATATAAATATGTCCTACTTCCCACTAACATACACAAACACACACTCAAACCCCCAGCATGCAGAAAAAAATATAACTTTACCAAGTGTTAGACATTAACCTTGGCCAAGTCAAAGTAAAGATTAAAAAAAGGAAAGTTATTAACAGTTCACTAATTGTTTCCAGAGGCACTGTTCTCAGCTGAGGCAGTTTTTTTTTTATAGTTATGACAACTATGTCCCTTTCTTTCTTGGAACCACTTTTGTAGACATCCAATAGTTTTCATTAGACAGAGACTTTGTCTGCTGTGGGAATGCAGACATATTTTAAACACTGCAAAACTGGGTTCAAAGCAGAGTTGGATACTGTAGAGAGAGAGGGCAAGAGACAGCTGATCCCTCCAGCAACTAGAATATCTCTAACAAATACCAGTTTTAATCATCCACACAAAAGGAAAAATCAAATAACCTCTCTCCATGTCAGTTAGATATCTTAAAAGAAAGTTGATCAGCTCATGTCTAGTACAGATCCTTGAAGCCGTTGTGATAGCAAGGAGAATAATTTTTAATATTTCAGCAATTAACACCTGAATGGTCCATTTTTCCATTGCACTTCCAGGGAGATCATTGTCTGTTGAGGACCACCATCCTATCTCTCTGTGAAATGGACTGTGACGACACAGATGCAAATTGGCAGATGGTTTAAGTCAGCCTTCTCACCCCCAATGGCATATGTTGCACTGGCAGAGGAAGCCCATCATTGGTCCGTGGCAAGATCTTCTGGTCCTACTGCTGTCAACAGGTTTTCCCAATATTTTCACCCTCTGTTGCTGTGGAACCTCTTGACGGGGTGGGGGAGGGAGTTGAACAGTAGAATTGATAGATCCCTTCAGTAGGAGTGGCTGGAAATGGCACAGGGTGGCACAGTGGCACAGTGGTTAACACTGCTGCCTCACAGCGCCAGGGATCTGGATTCAATTCTCGGTTTGGGTCCCTGTCTGTGCAGAGTCTGCACGTTCTCCCTGTGTCTGTGTGGGTTTCCTCTGGGTGCTCCAGTTTCCTCCCACAGTCCAAAAGATGTGCTGGTTAGGTGCATTGGCTATGCTAAATTCTCGCTCAGTGTACCTGAACAGGTGCTGGAGTGTGGCAACTAGGGAATTTTCACAGTAACTTCACTGCAGTGTTAATGTAAGCCTACTGAGACTCTAATAAAAAAAACTTTAAAAAAAAATTCAGCCAGCATCTTTGTTTTTCAGTGAAATTGCCCTCTTTATAATGTTTAATATGTGAAATCTGTCAACAGATATCAAATTAATTCTATGTAGTACATCTTTGTGACAATCATAGGATCAGCAGAAATAGGGAAAAGGATAGGCCATTTGGTGAACTGAGACTACTCTGTCAATCAGTGAGATGAGGGCTGATCTGATTGTGGCTTTAATTCCAATTTTCTGTCTGCTCCCAAAACCCTGGACTCCTTTAACAATCAAAAATCTGTCCAAATTAACTTTGAATATATTTCATGACACAACCTCCACTGCTTTCTGGTGAAGGAAGTAATTTCCAAAGAAAAGCTGCCCGAAGAGAAGAAATTTCTTCTCATTTCCATCTACAATGAGTGATCCCTCATTTTTAAACTGTGCCTCCCTAATTCTAGATTATCTGAGGAGAGAAAACAACTACCCAGCACGTACCCTATCAAGCTTCCTCCGAATCTTACTTGTTTCAATAAGATCACCCATTATTCTAAATTCCAATGAGTTTAGAACTGAACTGCCCAGTCTTTCATCAAATAACAACGCCTTCTCTCAACTGTTTCCATGACAGATATATCCCTTCTTATGTATGTAAGTCAAATTCGAACACTGTACTCCAGTTATGACCTCACCATTGTCTTGTACAGCTGAGGCAAGACTTCCCTTTTATATTCCACTCTCCTCACAATAAAGCCTAACATTTTTTTGCCTTCTTAATTATTTGTGTATCTGCACGTCAACATTTTGTGATTCATGTACAAGAATTCCAGATCTCTGTTCTGCAGCATTTCTCAATTTAAATAATATTCTACACTTCCATTCTTTCTGCCAAAGTGGACAATCTCACATTTTTCTACATTGTACTTCACCTGCCAATGTTTTACCCACCAGCTTAAACCATCTGTAACCATTTGACAACACTGTGTCCTTACAACAAACATCTGCAAAATAAAGATAATGCAAGCTCATCAAAATAAAATGCAGAAAGGAATAGTTTTCCACTTTGCAGTACACATTTTTCATTCTTCATTCCAAAACATTCAATATATTAAGAGTAATATTTCTTCTAGTCTATCTCAACAATAGGCTTCAACTTTAATCTTAGAACAGGTTTCTCCATTGTGCCAGAGATAAGACTTCAATATCCCGTACACCAACCATCTCTTTCATCTGTTTGACTGAGTCTAACAAAGTGCCCATGAATGTCTAATTATTTGTTATTAAAATTTTGTCTAGGTTTCAGGGCAGATAGTTCATTCCATGTAAGAAATAAATACAGAAGGTGCAGATTATTGAATTTTGTGATTATTTCAAAGCTTATCTCTCAACTTGAACCCCCTTTAAACTTGGCTTGTGGGAAACTTTCCAAGCTCATATTCTAAGTCACGCTATAGTCCTATTCACTCATCACCCCTGACCTACCTTGACCAAATCCATATTTGAAAATTCTCACCCTTGTTTTCAAATTCCTCCATAGCTTTTACCCCTCCCTATTTCTAAAATCTCCTTCAGCCTCGCAATTCTCCATGAACTCCATGAACTCCATGATCCTCCATTTTAAATCACAGCCATACCTTAGTTGCCTAGGCCTTAAGCTCTGGAATTCATCCCTCAACCTCTCTGATCGTCACTCCTCAGTTATTGACAATTTGTAATCAAGCTTTTGGTCACCTGCCACAATATCTCCTTGTGCCTGCTTTCTGTCAAATGTTGTTTGACAACACCCACGTGAACGGCCTTGGGATGTTTTGTTCCAATCAAAACAAGTTGGTGTTTAATTTTGTTTGTGATTTTGGGTTCATTCGATTGCCTAGGTTCAGATTCAAAGCCCTGAAATGCATGAATAGTTTAAGAATTATACTGAGTTGCTGTCTTAAGTCATATGATCATCAGAATGACTTTTACTTGTGTTTTTGTAAACACAGAGAAAAGATTGATCACAATCAACGGCTGTTTTTCTCTACAACCCATGCTAACAAGTTGTAATTATGGTCAGAATGGCCAAACCTGTTTCATAGCTTTTCTCATTAAATGGTTGTCATGTGAAGTGGTTGACCCATTTGTCTATTTGTACTGATAGTTACTAATTGTCAGTAAAGATGCGGGTGAAGTCCCGCCCATATTTCATGTATTTGAGCGTCTATCAGCATGTGCTGTAGCACTGAACACATGGTGGATTACAGGAGTTACATTGACATTGCTGGCAATGAAAGACAGATTTCAACATCATATGGTGAGAGCCACTGTTATTTATCCCCTATTAATTATGTTGGTTGTCATCCTGTGGCTTTAAATCCAACCTTAAAATGTATTTAATGTTTTGCTATATTGTTCCTAATTATCTTTAATGTAAGTTTCTGGAAAGTGTAAAAGGAGCAGAAGTGACTCCGCTTACTTTGCTACTGATCTTCGACTCAAAACATACATCCATCCTTGACAGCGCAGTGGTTAACTTTCAAAGGAGGTGGCAACATATGTCCCTAGGTGGCATTGTGGTTAGGTCCATTGTGAGATGATCCCTCATCTTTGACAAATGGATGATTTTGAACACTGAAGTGGATGACTAAATTGATGGAAGCAACTATAAGGGGAATCGATAATAAAATCAATGTGATAATTGAAGAGGAATACAATTAGATACACTGTTCAGACAATTGTCTAATCCGGTGGGGCTAAAAGGCAAACAACAGTCATCTCGAATGTTGTTATTGCTGTTTCTATCACCTCTTCACATTGACATTGTTCATTCAAAATCAATAAACAAGAGGGAGTTACAAAATTAATTTGCAAATGAAGAGGCCGATATATAATTGCTTCTGAAAAAAAACGGCATTATTGGCAATGACATGGGCTGAATTTTCCCCTTTGAGTTGGATACAACAAGTCAGGCCATTGCATAACACTGCATTCCCAACTTCTGAAAGTCAGGTGAACTCCCACAAGATTTTAGACTCCTGGAGTCATGGTCTGGCCAGGGTCAGGTCTGCCGCCTCCTGAAACTAGCTTGTGGTGGCAAAAGAGGCATTCAGGTAATGGGGCAAGCTAATTAGGAGACTCATCATAGCCTGGGATGTCATCCCAGTTCTACACATCTTTGTTAGGCCCCAGCCCTCAACCCATCACCCACTCACCACCGTATCACCTCCACGATCCCTCATAATCCTTTTGCTCCTCCATGGGCCTGATACCTCCTCAACCTCCCAGTGACCTTCTGTGCCCCTTCCATTCCGTCATGTATCCTCCATACTTACCCTTCCAGTATCCAATTTGTACGAAGCCAATGTGCCATTGGCAACTCATTGAAATTCTCCTGAATCTGACAACAAGCAAACAGGCCTTGAAAATCTCATTTGAAAGAAAACTTCATTTTGCACCCTCATAAAAGAATAAATCAGCCACAGCTATTCAATATCAATGAGTAACATTTTAATCCTTTTAATCTTATTAATATAAACAAGTAGGCATTGAAAACCATGTCAATAAAGCAAAGCCTATTACCAGCTAGTAAAAAGTGTCAGTTAGAGTGAGGACTTCTCCCCAAGCCTTCAACATTGCCTACAGGCCTGAGTCCATTCAAAATTATTGGAGCTCAGTCAAGTATTCATAATGAGGTTATCTGACATCTGTATCAACAGAAGCAGTTTGAATAGATAGTCAGAATTACAGAATCATTAGAGTGCAGTAAGCGACCATTCAACCCATCATGTCTGTACAAGCTCTCTGAATCATCAATTCACTTAATGCCTTTCTCTT
This sequence comes from Carcharhinus amblyrhynchos, assembly GCF_965287045.1. Taxonomy (NCBI): domain Eukaryota; kingdom Metazoa; phylum Chordata; class Chondrichthyes; order Carcharhiniformes; family Carcharhinidae; genus Carcharhinus; species Carcharhinus amblyrhynchos. The sequence continues at coordinate 47,202,720 of NC_137336.1, forward strand.
GCATTTCCTCTGTAAACATGCACATTTTAATGCCTTGACTGATCCTGCCTCGACCACACTTTGGCAGTGTGTTCCAGGCTTAACTGATCTCATGTCACTTTGCCTTCTTCTGAAAATTAGTTGAAATCTATGACTTCATCCTTTCACTAATTTCTCCTTATCTCTTCTGTTCAGACTCCTCAAGATTTAAATAATTCTATCAAATCTCCTCTCAACTATCTCATTTTGAAGGAACCAGCTTCAACTTCTCCAACCTATCTTTTATCTGAAGTTTCTCATTCCTTGGAGCATTCTCATGAATCTTTTCTGCTCTCTCTCCAATGTCTTCACATCTTTCCAAAAGTGCAGTTCACAGAACTGGACGCAATACTCCCGGCATTTCTCCCTGCTTCCTACCATGAAAATAGCAACTGCCCCCCCCCCCACCACAGACCAAGGGCACACCCCCAAAACTTCACCACCGAGGGTCAACCATCACTAAATTAACTGATCACACACTCCTGCTCCTGCCCCCATACACACCACACAGACATGAGGGTGACCCAAACATCCCTGAGTCACAGTCCTCACACTCAACACATCCAACAGGAGAGACACTCCAATATAAGGTCACCAAAGGCCCTGCCGCCTCAGGCTCCTCCGCTTCATACCCCATCTCTTGGCAGTGGTTACCTGACACTAAAATCTCCTAGGAAAATGGAAACATAGGAATAGAAGTAGGCCATTCAGCCCATTGAGCCTGTTCCACTATTTAATGAGATCATAGTTCATCTGTGGCCAAAGTCCATTTACCTACCTGCCTTTAGCCTGTATCATTCATATCTTTGCTTAATAAAAATTTATCAATCTCAGATGTAAAGATAACAATTGATCTAGCATCAACTTCCATTTGTGGAACAGAGTTCCAAACCTCTACCACCCTTTATGTGTAGAAATGCTTCCTAACATCTCTCTTGAATGATCTGGCCCTATTTTTAGACTATGCCCCCTAGCTCGAGCATTTCCAAATGTGGAAATAGTTTATCTTTATCTACCCAGACTTTTCCTATTAGTATTTTGAAGATTTCAATCAGATCACCCCTTAACCTTTTAAATTCTGGAGAAAACAAGTCTAATTTGTGTAATCTTGCCTCATAATTCAGTCTTTGAAGTCCAGCTATCATTCTTGTAAAGCTACACTGGAGTGCCTCCAAGGCCAATTTATCCTTCCTAATGTTTGGTGCCCAGATCTGCTCACAATACTCCAAGTGGGGTCAAACCAGGGTTTTGTGTAGCTCCAGCATAACCTATGCGTCTTTATATTCCAGTCCTCCTGATATAAAGGGCAGCATTCCATTAGCCTTCTTGACTATTTTCTGCACCGGTTTGTGACATTCTAAAGATCTATGCCCCTGAACCCTCTTCGGATATCTGTGATTTTTAACTTCATACTGGCTAGAAAGTACTCTGATCTATCGTTTTCTTGGTCCAAACTTGCCTAGATTGAAGTCCATCTGCTGTAGTTTTGCCCGTTCACCTTGCCTCCTAATATCCCTTTGTAAATTTGCACTGTCACCTATACTGCGCACAATGCCACCTAATGTGTTATTAGCAAATTTGGATATATGAATGTCTATGCCATTATCTAAGTCATTAATAAATGATGTGAACAATTGAGGCCCTAACACTGGAACGCTGCTAGTCACATCCCACCAATTTGAGTACCTACCCATTATTCTTACTTTCTGTCACTTGCCATTCAACCAATTTCCCAGCAATATCAGTATTTTGTCCTCAATTCTGTGAGCTTCTACCTTAGTTAACAGCCTCTTATGTGGTACTAAATCGAAGGCTTTCCGAAAGTTCATATAAACAACATCCATACACGTTCCCCTGTCCATTACCTTAGTCACCTCTTCAAAACATTCACTGAGGTTTAAAGGCAGGACCTACCTGCTGGCTGTCTCTGATAACCTGAAAATCTGAGGTGTTCAGTTGCCCTATCCTTGATTACAGACTCAAACAATTTCTCCACCACAGAAATGAGACTAACTGGTCTGTAATACCTTGGATAGCGTTTTTCAACTTTCTTAAAAAGCAGAGTAACATGAGAAATTTTCCAAACTAGGGGGACATCACCTGAATCTAGGGAACTCTGAAAGATTATAGGTAGGGCATCAACAATGTGCTCCCCTATTTCCTTTAACCCTCTTGGATGGAAACGGTCAGGTCCTGGGGATTTGTCACTCCTTACTTACATTAATTTCCTCATTAACAATGTTTTACTTATGTGAATTGCATTTAATCCCTGGCCCCAATCCACTATTAATTTTCTTGGGACTTCCAGCAAGCTATCCTCCTTTCCTGCTGTAAATACCAAGGCAAAGTAATTATTTAATATGTCTACTATTTTTCTATACTCATTAACAATATCCCCATCTTACTGGGCCAACATTGCACAACATTGCACACTCTTCCATGGAATCATGCAGTGATTCTACAGTGCAGAAGAAGGTCATTCAGTCTATCGAGTCTGCACCAACAACAGTCCCACCCAAGCCCTAACCTTATAACCCCACGTATTTACCCTACTAACTCACTGACACTAAGGAGCAATTTAGCATGGCCAATCGACCTAACCTGCACATATTTGGACTGCAGAAGGAAACTGGAGGACCCGGTAGACACAGGGAGAACGTACAAACTCCACACAGACAGTGACCTGAGGCTGGAATTGAGCCTGGGTCCCTGGTGCTGTGAGGCAGCAGTGCAAACTACTGTACCAGCATGCCATCTACTTGTTATAGAACTATAAAATTTATTTTTAAATCTTGACGTCCCTTGCAAGTCTCCTTTCATAACCTTGTCTGCACTCTTGTTCCTGTCTTCAGGCAAGGCTAGGGCAAAACATCTGTTTTTCCCGATAATGGGCCCAGCTCAGCAGGGATTTGTTTACAAAGTTTGAGGGGAAGTGTTAGCTTTGTTTGATTTGACAAATAAGACATTGTAATAACTTATTCATTCTTTGGTGTCATTTTTCAATGCCTGTTTGCTTACATGAACAGAAATAAAACATGATAAAAAAATTTTTTTATGTATTCATACTGTGAATGGTCAAGTTTAATTGACACTTTTAAGAAGTTGTAAGATCAGCAGTATTTTGCAAAGGAGGTTTCTAAAGTCTATTTGCCTATTTTGTCAGTTTTATGAACAATTCAAAGACTTGTCAGTGTAATTATATGACTTATTAGCACTGTATATAGCAGCTATTGGAAGAGTGAGTATAGAGGATGAATGGGGACATGAAAGGAGCAGGGTGAGAGAGTTAGTTTTTAGTTTATTTATTAGTGTCATGAGTAGGCTTACATTAACAATGCAAAGAAGATACCATGAAAATCCCTTAGTTGCCACACTCTGGCACCTGTTCAGGTACACTGACAGAGAACTTAGCATGGCCAATGCACCTAACCACACATCTTTCAGATTGTATGAGGGAACTGGAGCACCCAGAGGAAACTCATATAGACACGGGAGAACGTGCAGACACTGCACAGATAGTGAATCAAGCCGGGAATCGAACCCGGGTCCCTGGCAGCGTGAGGCAGCAGTGGTAACGACTGTGCCACCATTGGAAAGGTCTTTTAAACTCATCTTCAAATTATTCTCAACTCGTCAACAAGCTCCCATCCCCAACCCCCTCTCCTCAAAATTCACAAACATGGTAGGGTTCCCATAGCATCCAAAGCTCTTCTGTTGTGGCAGAAATAGCATTGAAAATGAAATTCAAGTTTCCTCTTGAGCTTTAGAGTGCTGAGCCTACTGTCACAGAATGTGTGCAGGGTTATTGCCTGACACATTTCCTGATGAGGGTGGATGTGGAATGGAGGGGTAAGTTTAAAATTCAGGTCCTGGAGACTTCATGTTACCCACTTCTGATTCAGTTCCAGGCAGGTGCTGGAGGTGAAAATTTGGCTCATAGCATGCAGTGTTGATTGTGCATGTTAGTCCTCTTCCAGCATTGTGCTGTAAACTTAATCAAAGGGAGCTTTTAGAATGCTTCAAACTTTGCATATTATTGAAATGTGTTCTATATTAGGAATTGTGAATGAACAGAAGTGCATGTGGAGCAATTGTTTTGAAGCGTCTTTCATCTCCCAGTCCTGATTGTGAATCTAGTTCTGACTAATGAAATGAACATTTCTTTTCACAGATGGTTATTGAAGCTTTGAGTAAAATGATTCTGTGCTGCCTTAACCCAGTCTTCATCATTTAAAACTACCTAACATTAAATTAACAATCTCACTAAGAAAGACTACAAACATTACTGATGGTTCACTAATGTCCTTTAGGGAAGGAAACCTGCCGTCCTTACCCAGTCTAACCTATACGTGATTATTTTCAACTGCCCTCGGGCAACTAGGGATGGATAATAAATGCTGGCTAGCCAGTTTCGCCCATATCCCACAAATGAATTAAAAATAATTACTGATATGGAAAATATGCAGTGGTGGACTGGGTGAGCTTTTTAGACAGGCATAAAAATTTTGAGCCAACCTTCCAAGTCAGCTGACTTGAAACATTGTCTCTACTCTCTCTCCACAGATGCTGTCAGACCTATTGAGATTTTCCAGCGTTTTCTGTTTTTATTTCAGATTCCAGCATCTGCAGTATTTTGCTTTTATAAAATCTTTGATGTGGCTGAAAAGAGAGCACTTTGACATATTTTGACTGGGAAACATTTGATGCTGACACTAAAAGAGGAAGCAATATTCTTTATGCAGCCCTGACATCTTAACATTAATGAAAACAAAACCAAAATAAATAATTTCCCAATTTGTTATGCTTATAAAAAGTAGTTAGGGAATGGTGATTGCAGTGCAGACTCAGTGTTTATGGTTGGGGAAATTGTGTTTCACCCAAGTCCAATTTTTGGGTAAGCGGTTTGACAACAGGGGCAGTGGGGGCTCTGAGAGAGTTGTGAAGAAATTGAGCTGGATGTCATCAATGTACAATAAGTCCTCATTTAAAATTGCAGTTACGTTCCTAAAAATCGCAACATTAAGTAAAACTTTAAGCAAATCACATTTCCCATTAAAATCAACGTAAAAACATTCCTCACCAGAAAAAAACATTATGTCCTGTAAGTTGAAATAATTTACAAAGCTAAATTCCTATATTGGCAACTGAAATGACTTTTAAAATAGATACTAAAGGAATTCAGACTAGTGATGAGTGGAAGTTTGCAATTATCATGGGAACATAGGCTATTTGTTTTGAACAGAGGAAGGTGAAGGTGGATTTGAAAAGATGGAGGCAATATCTCAGGAGAGGAAACCATTTGCTGTGTCTGCTACGAACACAAATCCTACTATGAAGCTCTGTGGAACACTTTCTACATTAAAGGCCCAATATAAATTCATGTTATTGTTGTTGATGTCCGCTTATAAAGCTGCTCAGGGCTTCTGAATTGGCTGTGGTTACCTCAATTTTTCTGCCAGAATGTTCTCAGATATATATACTCTGCACATTTGAAGATTGTTTAAAGATAAACTCAGCAAGAACATTTTTGCTTCTGTAACTTGTCTTGAACACAAAATACCCTGACATCAACTTGCAAAGTTTAATTTCAGCTTGGTTAAAGGGACCAATTCCCAAGTGCAGTGTATTCAGGGAATCCCACAATACAGTTTAGGAAGGGAATTGAAATTTTGTACAGGGACAAAGTTGGGAAATTTATCCTGTTTTCTACCAACAGGAGTGGTAATTCTTTTGTTTTATAGAATTTGAATGATTGACTGCAAATGTGTTATGATTTTGTAATGAACTTGCCATAGTAATGTACAAAGTGCAAGTATTTGTTAAGAGTGTATAAAGGGAGATTTGAAACAAATTACAGAGAGCTTGTTAATAAATAACAACTATAGGTATCAAAGATGTAGACTAATTTCTGATCAGTACTTATGTATATTCAAAAATTGGATAAAAATGTGAAAAATAATGAAGTGATCTGACAACTATGAATGATGAATAGTCACAGAACCATAGAATCACAGAATATTACATATGAGATGTACGAGGCAGATAGGAGATGTACGAGGCAGATTTTTTTACATAGAGGGTGGTGGGCACCTGGAATTTGTTGCCGGAGGAGTTAGTGGAAGCAGTTACGGTAGTGACTTTTAAGGCGCATTTTGACAAATACATGAATAGGATGGGAACAGAGGGATGTGGTCCCCGGAAGAGTAGGGGGTTTTAGTTAAATCGTGCAGCATGGTCAGTGCAGGCTTGGAGGGCCGAAGGGCTTGTTCCGGTGCTGTAATTTTCTTTGTTCTTTGTAGTGCAGAAGAGGCCATTTGGCCCATTGAGTCTGCACCGATGCATGAAATGCCCAGACCTGCCCACCTAATCCCACTTGCCAGCACTTGGCCCATAGCCTTGAATGTTTTGGTATGCCAAGTACCCATCCAGGTATATTTTAAAGGATGTGAGGCATCTTGCCTCCACCACCCTCCCAGGCAGCACATCCCAGACCGTTACCACCCTCTGAGTAAAAATATTTTTCCTCAAATCCCGCCTAAACCCTCATTTTTAACTTGTGTCCCCTCATAACTGTCTCTTCAACTAAGGAGAACAGCTGCTCCCTATCCACTCTGTCCATGTCCCTCATAATTTTCAGCACTTCAATCGGGTCACCCCTCAGTCCTCTCTGCTGCAGAGAAAAAATCCAAAACCTATCCAACTGCTCTTCGTAACTTAAATGTTCCATCCCAGGCAGCATCTTGGTGAATTTCCTCTGCACCCCCTCCAGTATGTTCATGTCCTTCCTATAATGTGGCGACCAGAACTGCACACAGTACTCCAATTATCGCCTCACTGAAGTTCTGTACAACTCCATCATGATCTCTCTGCTTTTGTAATCTATACCCCAATTGATAAAGGCAAGAGCGCCATATGCCTTTTTCACCACCCTATTAACCTGCCTATGCACCTTCAGAGATCTATGGACAAACACACCAAGATTTCTTTGTTCTTCAGAACTTCCCAGTGTCAAACCTTTTATAATATACTTCCTTGTCAAATTACTCCTTCTAAAGTGCATCACCTCACACTTTTCAGGGTTAAATTCCATCTGCCACCTATCCACCAATTTGACCACCTCATCTATGTACAGAGGGGTTGATTTTGCAGTACAGTTTCCTAACAAAGCAACTGCACAGTGAGTAAGTTCTGACACCAGGATTGTACCCACATCAGGATTCGCTGCATTTTTGTGGCCTGCCACATTTTCTGTGCCAGAGTCCTGGCACTCACTTCATGCCTGAGCCTCATTAAGCCAATTCCTTTAAATTTTCACAGTAACCTAAAAGTTTAAGTAAATGAGCTCACAAACATGCATGTGGTCTGGTCTATGCCCTGCTAATATAGCAGCCTTGAAAACAGCAGTCTCGACAGTAGCATGCAAATTCAAAGAATGAGATCCTAGGCTAGACTTTCACAGAGTTGGGTTGACTCCAAATGGCAGGCCGGATCCAGATGTGGAGATCTTGCCTCCACTTCTGACAGTTCCCATTTTTGTTGGCAGGAGGAAGGGGCTGGGGAATGAATCACACCAGCAGGAAACCTGAACACAGCAGGACCATTTGAGATTAGTATTGAGTTCAAACAAACAAATTACTGTTCCGAGGGTTCCGGGGCGACACAGTGGCACAGTGTTAGCACTGCTGCCTCACGGCATCAGGCACTAATTTCGATTCTGGCCTCTGGTGACTGTCTATGTGGTGTTTGCACATCTTCGCTGTGTCTGCATGTTTTTCCTCTAGATGCTCTGGTTTCCTCCCACGGTCCAAAGATGTGCAGTTTAGATAGATTGGCCTTGACAAAATACACAGAGTTATGGGGATAAAAGCAGTGGTCTAGACCAGGGTAAGATACTCTTTCGGAGAGTTGGTGCAGATTTGATGGGCTGCACTGGACGGATTTTAGGGGTTCAGAGTTCACATTGACAGTTTAAAGATCTAACTGATCTTGATGCGGTAACTGAACAGAACTTTCTTTGAACTGATTGTTTTAGGGATGCGAGCATTGTTGGCAGGGCCAACATTTGTTGCCCATCCTTAATTTCCATAGAGAAGATGGCAGTGTGCCACCTTCTGGAACTGCTGTATTCCACAGTACTGCTAGGAAGGGAATTCCAGGATTTTGAACCAGTAACTGTGAAGGAACTGTGATATAGTTCCATGACAAGGTAGAACACGGCTTGGAGGGGAACTTGCAGCTGGGTGTGTTCCAATGTGTCCGCTGCTCTTGTCCTTCTAGGTGATGAAGGTCGCGGGTTTTGAATGGATTTTAAATCCTTGACTGGGTTTCATGAATGGGAATTCTTCAGTATCAGATTCAAATTGTTAAAATTGTTTTAATTTCCACATGCTGCCTAAGAACTGCCTCAAGATGTGTGGCAATAAAGATGGCTTGAGAGTATGAGGGGGCATGGAGGAATCATGCCATGGCATGGTGGGGGGCATAGAGTATTGGAGGAAATGGGAGATTCAGTGGTATGGGAGGTATGAGTTGGCATGCTGGGTGTACGGGGAGTGTGTGAGGTTGAGGGCTAGAGGGCCCAATTCTAAAGAAACTTTCAGGAAGTCCTGTAGAACTGAGTAGGCCCTCTGAAGAGCCTGGTCTGATTCCCCCCTCCCCCCTCACCAATGTACCTACAATCTTTGTTCTAAGGTCAGTGAGTCTGACTCTATCCTACCCCTGTCTCCTGTGAGTGACAACTTTTACGCCAAGGCGGGTCTAATGAGTTGGAAAATTTCAAGATACCCGTCTCAATAATGAAAATCCTGCCCCTGTGCTGTTCACAAACATTTTTTGACATTTGCGCTGGATGCAAACATTCCTAATAACTTGAAAAAACACCCTGGGTGAGATTCTCTGTACCAGAGGCAGACTTACAATGGAACACACCATACGTAGGCACAGAACCCTGACCAATGGTGGGGTGGGTGGGGGGGTGGTGTTCGTGCTGGCTGGTATCTGAGGGAATTAAATCCAGTTTACTTTGGGCAACAGATAGAACTGGCCGATGCAACTAGGGCCTCTTCCTGTCAGCCAGTGCCTATGTAGGGTCTGTGAGTGGCATCAGCTGCTTACAGTCCAATACTTCAGTACGTTCCTTTCTCACTGTATCTACCGGGCAATGTATCCAGCCTGGACACCATCACTGTATAAAATTTAAGCTGAAAGCCTATGTTATAAATAGTTGTGAAATCTATGTATTTTTTTCCCTGTGAAATAAATCCCATGATCAAGCCAACTTATGAAAGAAACCTTGGGGAGCCAGCACAGTGCACAGTGGTTAGCACTGCTGCCTCACAGCACAAGTGACCTGGGATCGATTCCCAGCTTGGGTCACTGTAAGTGTGGAGTTTACACATTCTCCTCATGTCTGCATGGGTTTCCTCCTATAGTCCAAAGGTGTGCGTGTTAGGCAGATTGGCCATGCTAAATTGCCCCTTAGTGTCAGTGGACTAGCTTGGGTAAATGCATGGGATTATGTGGATAGAGACTGGGTGGGATTGTGGTCAGTGCAGACTCAATGGGCCAAATGGCCTCCTTCTACACTCTAAGGATTCCATTCTATAAAACAAGAACATGGGTGGGATTTTCCAGCCATGCTTGTCCCAAGGCTGGAAATTCCTGCCCGAGGTCAACACACCTTTACATGGTCCGCCAGAGTTTCTATCCCACCCGTTACAAATCCTGTGGCAGGCAGGACAGGATAATTCTGCCCCATGTTGCATTAGGGGGAGGAGGGTCATGAAGTTATTGTGGCGGGGGGGAGTCCCAGAAATGAAGGTGAGCAGTGGGTCCCACAAAATGTGAGTCTGCCACTGCTCTCTGGCTTTCCCTCAATGTTTTTCTCAGCAGTGGGCTGTATGCCATTAGCTGGCAGCAGGATATTCTAGTCCTGCTGCTATTGATGGGGATTCCCATTGAAGCCACCCCATGGCACCGGGAAACCTGCAGCAAAGATTGCTCAGCTGATGCATGACCAGAGAATCCTGCTGGCATGAAGAGCTGGTGAACTCAGGCCTTCATTTTACAAAGTAAAGGTACTCCCATATAATGTTCTAAAGTAAGTCTGAAGAAAATGTTGGAAAAAAAATAAGTTGTTTAAATCCTTTAAAATTATTTGACTAGAAACAGGCTACTGATTAAATATTGTGAGACGCTAGATAGAATGAGGAGATTGTATGGCGCTTTGGTAACATCTCTACCTCTGAGCCAGAACATTTAGGTTCAGGACTTGTCAGACATGGATGGTGCATTCATTAACACAGACAAAAAGGTTGATTATTAACCTATAAACCCTTCTGATACACTTATGGTAGGTGGTAAGAGTTGGAGAGTCTTGTGTTCTGCCATGCTTGATGGGGAGTGATGCTATAGACTCTATATAGGAAATGGGCTAGGGACCTGATCCAGGAAAAACTAGCCAAGGACGCAGGCATAAGTGCATGCTTTCTTAGTCTGTCTTGTATACCACTAAGATGTAAGGAAGAGAAGTGGGTAGCATATTTTAAATTATCTGCACGTAAAAGTAGCTTTCCAACTTGATTTGTATTAACTTCAAGGTGGTGGCAGTTGTTGAGGATAACCTTCACATTGATCCTTTTTAGAGCACTGTAATGATACCTCCATTTTTGCACAATTATCACTAGCAGAGTTGCTCCCACCCCGCTCCCCACTGTCAACTTTACTTCCAAAGACATTGAGAAAAGAGACATTGCAAATGGGGCATTAGCCATGTTGGGATTATTAAGTAAAAGCAATACATTAACAATTTGTAATTTGCTTACTTCTCTGGGAAACATTTTGCAATTTCTGTTGTCGACTAATCAAACGTACATACCCCTTACACTGATCATCATTGTGACTAGAATACTTGAAAAAAAAACTGGTAAAGCACACAACTTCCATTTTGGATGTAAGCAACAATCTAGCAATACATTGCACTAAAAATTGCCAACAACTCGGGAGGAATTTTTTAGCTGCACTCACCCCAAAACCAGAAAATCCTGCCAGAGGTCAGTAGACCTTTGCATGGTCCACCCACCCCTCTCCCCACCTGCTACAATTCCTGTTGAAATCTTTCCCATTGAGTTTCTGCCCAAACTCAATTGCAAATTCTGAATATGAATATCTGATTTGCAATTTAGCAGCATTTTAAAACTATTCTTCTCATTTAAAATAAAACTTGAAAAATATTTATTGTTAGGTTAATAGAAACTTGATGTCATTTGATAAAGAAATTTAAAATTATGATTAGTACAAAGTTTAGTACAAATCCGCCACCTGTGAAGAATCTGAGTTTAACTGAAAGAGCATGACTTTTAAAAGTTATACAGAATTATTTGCTAATTATATTTGAATAGTGTAGTCAGTTTCTTACTAAATTAACAAAGAAACATTCAAGTGTCTTTAGATGTATCTATTGTCATTGAAACCAAAAGAAGTGGTTTAATTTATTCAAGCTCCCTTGAAGGCCTGTCAATCAGCGTAAAGAATAAAACTTTCTTCCAGAGTCCTTGACAGTTTTGTGGGTAATGTTGTCTCCCAGCAAGAGGTTTTTCCAACTAGGATAACAGATTATGGAAACTCAACTGGTGCTTAAAAGTTTTGCATGTGTTTTGGATTGAAAAGAAATGGTGCAATAGAACAGAAATTATCCAAAACTATTTAACCCCTTCACATCTCATATATGAGTTGTGTCAACACCTGAACAGATAGGATGTTAGCATCACTGTATTATGAATAAAGCTTCACTTCAAAAGATTGAGATGTCATTACACTTTGTTAAAATGAAGCCTGAATGATTTACCAAGGTCATCTCAAACTGGTGATGTATTCTATATTTGAACCACATTCCAATCACGTTATTCTAAGTAATACATGCAAATAGAATTCGTGGAAGAGAAAGATCTTTCATACATTCCTAACAAAACTGCTAGCATTAATTCACAACTGAGGCTGTGATCCTGACTTGCGGGCATTACTTTGCAAAAATAGAAATTGCACAATATACAGATAAGATGAAGTTACTAACCAATTACTGACCAGGCAATGTTCAAAACCTCAACATAAAGGAAAGTTTATTTTTTTAGTCACAAGTAGGCTTACACTGACACTGCAATGAAGCCACTGTGAAAATCCTCTAGTCGCCACAGTCCTGCGCCTCTTTGGGTACACTGAGGGAAAATTTAGTATGGCCAGCACATCTTTTGTACTGTGGGAGGAACCCGGAGCACCTGGAGGAAACTCACACAGACACAGGGAGAACATGCAAACTCCAAACAGATAGTGACCCAAGACAGGAATTGAACCTGGGTCCCTGACACTATGAGGCAGCCGTGCTAATCATTGTGCCACCGCTGCCCCATGGAACTAAAAAAGAGAAACTTAGGCCAAAACAGGTCTGCAGAGAGGGGAATTGCTGTTTTAGAAGAGAAGACCATTGCAAGCAGGCTGCAAACTACCTAATAATTACAGTCGCTGAAAACCTCATCTGCGACTAGGATTCTCCAGTCCTGCTGCAGTGAATGGAGTTTTGGCTGAGCGTCAAATTCTTCAATCTCGCTTGCAGCGGGACAGCTATGAATGAGACTGGGGAATCCCACACAATGGGCAGCTTTTTCCAGCCATGCTCACCCCAAGACTGGAAAATCATAAGAACATAAGAAATAGGAGCAGGAGTAGGCCATCTAGCCCTTCGAGCCTGCCCCACCATTCAATAAGATCATGGCTGATCTGTTGTGGCTCAGTTCCACATTCCCACCCTCTCCCCATAACCCTTAATCCCCTCGCTCATCAAAAACCCATCAACCCACGTCTTTAAAATATTTAGCGAGGCAGCCTCCACCACCTCAACGGGCAGAGAATTCCAGAGATTCACCACCCTTTGAGTGAAGAAGTTCCTCCTCAACTCCATTCTAAACCGCCCCCCCTTTATCTTGAGGCTGTGCCCCCTAGTCCTACTGTCCTTTCTGAGCGGGAAGAGTCTCTCCACCTCTATCCTATCCATCCCATTCATCAACTTATATGTCTCAATGAGATCTCCCCTCATTCTTCTAAACTCTAACGAGTACAAGCCTAGTTTATTCAGCCTCTCCTCATAGCTCAACCCCCTCAACTCCAGCATCAGCCTAGTAAACCTCCTCTGCACTCCCTCCAAGGCCAAAATATCCTTGCGTAAGTGAGGCGACCAAAACTGCACACAGTACTCCAGCTGCGGCCTCACCAATGCCCTATACAGCTGCAGCAAGACCTCCCTACTTTTATATTCAATCCCCCTCGCTATGAAGGCCAGCATCCCATTCACTTTCCTGACCACCTGCTGCACCTGCAAGCTGGGTTTTTGCGACTCATGCACAAGGACCCCGAGGTCCCTCTGCACCGTCGCATGCTGCAGTTTTTCGCCATGTAAGTAATAATCCTTCCTACCATTATTCCTACCAAAGTGGACCACCTCGCACTTGCCAACATTAAATTCCATTTGCCAGTTCCTGGCCCATTTGCCCAGCCTATCTAGATCCTTCTGCAGACTCTCCACACCCTCTGCACAATTTGCCGTTCCACCAATCTTGGTGTCATCAGCAAATTTCGACACCCTACACTTGGTTCCCTCCTCCAGATCATCTATATAAATGGTAAAAAGCTGAGGCCCCAGCACCGACCCCTGGGGCACTCCACTAGTCACCAGCCGCCAATCCGAATAGCACCCATTGACCCCCACTCTCTGCCTCCTATCCCACCCGAGATCAACGTACCTTTGATTGGTTCACCCTACCCCCCAAACCCACGCACCCCTCCAACCGGCCCCCCCACCGCCACCGGCTACAATTCCCATAGTGGGTGGGATGGGGAAATTCTGCCTAATGTGTTTAAAAATAATGGACAATTAATTTGCTCAATTATCAGATATTCCATTTTAAACAGCTTTACGTAAAAGCGTTAGATTTTATTTTCCACCTATTGTGAGACATTTGTCATAGAATCACAGAAACTCTATAATGCTGAAGGAAGCCATTCGGCCCATCGAGTCTGCACTGACAACTATCCCATCCGGGCCCTATCCCCGTAACTCTATGTATTTACCCTGATAATCTTCCTGACACTAAGGGGTAATTTAGCATGGCCAATCCACCTAAACTGCACATCTTTGGGACTGTTGTAGGAAACCAGACCACCCGAAGAAAACCTACACAGGCACAAGGAGAATATGCAAACTCCAGACAGACAGTCACCCAAGGCTGGAATTGAATCCAGGTCCCTTGTGCTGTGAGACAGCAGCACTAAGCACTGTGTCACCATTCTGTCTCTATCCTCATGTGCTCTGCTCCAATTAGGAAAGTTACAAGAGACCAATTCAACTGACATTGAGATGAATCATTTCAATCCCTTTCTTGCATCTGAATACTTGGCATACCATGCAGTAACCCGTACCATGGATTGAGCAAATTCGATCCTTGTGATTAATTCAGATAACTAATATGCCAATTTATGGGCCAGGTGAGGGTTCATGGACTCAACAGTGTTAGCAGCTGGATGGCAATATTCTTGTTTCCTGTCTTAACTCCACAACAAATATTATCAGTGAAATAATTAAACCTTGAATACACACATACATCAATACAATATTTCATAATATCTTGATTTCATTAATTACAGGACCAAAGCTAGTAACATTTTCCTGGGTGGTTGCCTCTGACTAGCATTATTTTAGCAGTTGGACAGCTGCTTCACACCAACTTTTCAGCTATTTTGGTCATGAAGTCAGCAAGTGGCAAGGAACTGAGGCCTGGCCATTAAACCCTGGACAGGCATCTCACTCACTTTGCTCTGCTTCAAAGTAGTAGTAAAAACTGAAGCCTCCATCTCAAAGTGTTCAGAAGGCAGACAACTGATTACTGATCCTGATAACTCTGCTCAAGGAATTTACAAACTTCAGGCTGCCAATCCACAGAAACCTGCCTCAATAATTAGCCTTTAATTGATGTCAGGAGGTGCCATCTTTGCATGGAGATTAACCAAGTATTAGCCTTAAAGGAATCAGTATAGGACCATTTCGCAATTTCACACATATGCTGAATGCCACAATAACCATAAGCAACTGCACAGGATGTCACAATTGCTTAATGAAGTAATATACATGCTGATGGAAAACATAAGGTGCAAATGAAAATTTGTAGTGTCTCTTAAAAGCTGCTAAGAAATGACTCAACATATTGTCTTTCCTGCTCAAAAGTTCAATGCATTTGACGGTCACACTTATGATTACAAGTTCAAATTGCTGCACTCCAATCATTCACACAGTCTGAAATCCACAATTTCCCCTCTTAGTGTAAAAATCCCTGGCTTGATTTTAATTCCATGGGATTTAATATTGCTTACAGCAAGGGGACAACCTTAAACTAGGCTTGTTAGTTTAAAAGAAGAATATATATATTCATTTACAGAGTGTGTTATTGCTGGCTACGCCAACATTTATTGCTCCCCTTCAACTGAGTAGCATGCTTGTTCATTTTAGTGTCAACCACATTGCTGTAGATCTAGATTAATCGAGACCAGATAAGGATGGCAGATTTCCTTCCTAACATTGGTGAACCAGATGGAATTCTGGTTTGCAGACTTTTAATTCCAGATTTTTACTGAATGCAAATTCCAGTATCTGCTATGGTAGGATTTGAATGCCAAAGGATTACCTTTGGTCTCTAGATTACTAATCCAATGACACTACCAATGAACCATTGTCACCCCTTGGCAAATTGAAGTCCAATGAAATCATCAGGACTTCATCTGGTCATTATAGCCTGTGGCCTGAGAGAGATCCTTGCCAGACTAAACCAACTAGCCAGGGCAAACCAGGTAATCTTACAAAAAATGATCGGTTTTCTTGTGGGCCAGAGTAGGAATTCTCCTCTGGCCTGCACAATGAAAGAAAAACAGAAAATGCTGTAAAATCTCAACAAGTCTCAGTGTGTCTGTGGAGGGAGAATAGAGTCAACAAGATGCTATCAGGCCTACTGAGATTGTTCAGCATTTTCTGTTTTCCTTTCCGCTTCCAGCATATGCAGTATTTTGCTCTTATTTTTGCAAAATGAAATTTTGGATTACCCTGAGTTTCCTGCTCCTCCCTGATTAGGTCTCCTGGAATCACTTGTATGATGAATCTCTGGCACTTGTTGACTCCTAAATTTAACAGTTGGGTAGCCCTCAAATGTTTTGTTCAGTAAATGGAATGCTAATAAGGCCCATCTGTTAAATTCAGCCAAGTCTGTTATTGGTCTCCTTGCCTTACCATTATCCCACCTAGATATTAAAGTAGGGTCCCTGGTATCTCTTAATCCACCGCCTCACTGTTAACGAAATTAAATAATTTTTCCATTTAATTTTCCTCATTCAGTCTCAGTTAAACCCAACTGCGAATCCTCAAAAAGTTCTAAAATAAACTGAGCTTCAGATATGCAGAAATATCCAAATTTGCTGTCATGTGTATTGTCACTGTTGACATTTTTATACTTTAATGGAATATTATGTTGCTGATGTGAAAAATGCAAACAACAGGAAGTGCAAGATTTTCTACTTTTAACATGTTTCAGACCCTCCTTTATCAGGTTAAGTATATAAAGCACGGCACAAAATTCTCCCTCTATCCTGCATCAGTATCATTGCCGTTCAGCAAATCTCTCCCCCTCCCCCCCAATTTTCCACATAGACCATTTCTATGATTTCTGAATGAGAGTGCCAACTCTGTGCCACATTTCTAGTACAAAGTTGTCTAGACCATGTTTGATAGTAGTCAATCCCATTTCACACAGGTATCAGAAGAGAGGTGACATGATGGCACAATGGTTAGCACTGCTGCCTCACAGCGCCAGGGACCTGGGTTCGATTCTGGCCTAGGGCCTAGGGTCTGTGTGAAGTTTGCACATTGTCCACGTGGATATCATTTGGGTGCTCCAGTTTCCTCCCACAGTCCAAAGATGTATGGGTTAGGTTGATTGGCCATACTAAATTGTCTCTTAGTGTCAGGGAGAATAGCATGGTAAATACGTGGGGTTACATGGATAGGGCCTGGGTGGGATTCTTGGCGGTGCAGGCTTGATGGGCTGAATGGCCTCCTTCTGAACTGTAGAAATTCTATGACTTTTATTCTGATACTTTGGGCAAGATCTAAAGCTAGAGCTCCGAAGAAGATTGGATGATTAGGCTGGACATCTCCAATCTTGCCCATGACTGGGATTCTCCGATCCTGTTATAGGAATGGAGGTTCAGCTGAACGCCAAATTCTCTATTCGCACTGGCAACAGCAGCTGGTGCCACTTTAAAAATGAAGAGCTACAAGCCCTGCGATTGGCCGGCAGCTCTTTGGAAGCAGGTTATGATCCCTCAAAGGGATGGAAGCCCTAACATCATGCAGTTAATTGCCATTTGCTGACAATATTGGGTCAGAGCTCCCTGAAATGACTGAGGCATGTTTGCCCACCACACCCTAAATTCCTGCAATCAGGAGCACTGCCACATTCAACTCTTGCCATGTAAAACATTTTTTTTTGGGGAGCGGGGGTCTAAAAGGAAACAATAAAATTGTTTATGTGAGCACTGGAATCATGCTTCCCAGTAAATTGTCTGCTACATGCAAGGTCCTGTCAGGATCCTGACCTTGGTACAAAGCGTGCATTCCGGGCTGGATAGCAGTGGGCCCAGTTCAGCAATTTTACCATAAGCAGCTTCATAACTGGCCACCCGAGGGCATATAATTAAGGATGAGAGACAGGCTCCTGATGCTATCAGCAAAATCAGACTACTGGCAGCACTAGGCCTCGGTAGTTGTTGCTGAGTCAAGTCGGTGACCTCAGGTGCACATCAAAATGGATGGGCCTACAGGGAAGGAGGTACAATTCAATATTCAATATGGTTGAGGGGGAAGGCTCCCCGATCGTAGGACAAATTGGCCCAGAGAGATCACTGGTCTAACTTTTCTGTCTGCAGCATCCTCTGGCGCCGATAGTTTCCCCATTTCCAGGATGCAGGCCTATCTACAGCCCTTTAATTATGCAAATTGGCTGAGGAAGGAACTGACGGCCCTGCTGCTGAGTTTGCAGATGACACAAAGGTATGTAGAGGGCCAGGTAGTATTGAGGGAGCAGGGGGATGCAGAAGGACTTGGACAGGTTAGGAGAGTGGGCAAAAGAGTGGCAAATGGAATACAATGTGGAAAAGTTTGAGGTTATGCACTTTGGAAGGAGGAGTGGAAGCACAGACTATTTTCTAAATGGGAAAATGCTTAGGAAATCAGAAAGACAAATGAGCTTGGGAGTCATAATTCAAGATTCTCTTGAGGTTAACATGCAGGTTCAGCATGCAATAAGGAAGGCAAATGCAATGTTAGCATTCATGTTGAAAGAGCTAAAATACAAGAGCAGGGATGTACTTCTGAGGCTGTATAAGGCTCTGGTCTGACCCCATTTGGAGTATTGTGAGCAGTTTTGGGCCCCATATCTAAGGAAGGATGTGCTGACCTTGGAAAGGGGTCAGAGGAGGTTCACAAGAATGATCCCTGGAATGAAGAGTTTGGTATATGAGGAACAATTGAGGACTCATTGGAGTTTAAAAGGATGAGGGGGGACCTTATTGAAACTTACAGGATTCTGCGAGGCCTGGATAGAGTGGACATGGAGAGGATATTTCCATGACTAGGAAAAACTAGAACTAGAGGGCACAACCTCAGACTAAAGGGATGAACCTTTAAAACAGAGATGAGGAGGAATTTCTTCAGCCAGAGGGTGGTGAATCTGTGGAACTCTTTGCTGCAGAAGGCTGTTGGAGAGCAGGTCATTGAGTGTCTTTAAACAGAGATAGATAGGTTCTCGGTTATTAAGGGGATCATGGGTTATGGGGAAAAGGCAGGAGAATGGGGATGAGAAAAATATCAGCCATAATTGAATGGGCCGATTGGCATAATTCTGCTCCTGTGTCTTATGATCTTATGGCTGCCTGCCTCACAGCTCTGGGCAGCTGATACACCTTGCAGTGCATTGTTGGGAAACCAGAGGAATTTGTCAGGGAGCCGACTGGGACCTTTTCCTCTGCATTTTTACTGCATCCCCCGCAACCACCGCACCCCCCCCCCCCACCCCACCCACCCCCAACACCTCCCCCCAACCCATTTCCCACTAGCTGGGGATCAGTAAAATTCTACCCATGGAGACAATTTTTAGTTCGTTGCAGATTTGATCCATTAATACCAATTGACTTTTTGCAATAAGTAGAAATCAAATTGCAGGCAGCGAGTCCAAACCATAACAAGTGATTACTGTGGCTTGTGTTTCTCATTGTCACTGAACAGGATTATTCACATTGCAGATGAGCATTTCAGAGCAGCGCATGGTTAAAGTTGTTTTCATTAACTTCATAAAAATGATTTGCAGAATTCAAAAAGCTGCATAAGAAAGCTATGTTTTTAAGTTAGAACAAAACAGTTAGCAACAAGTAAGTACAAAAAATATTACAAAGACAGAACAATCTTTTGGGTTGTATTTTAATGAAAGGGTGAAGACTAAGTGGACACACCTATTGAAAGTCTATTTTTAGCATGCAATTCTGAATTTAACTGCTGGTTACCATAGTTTCAATGTGCCTGGAGGTACTATAACAGACACCTATAGATTTAGCACTCAAGCACCAATTAGGAGCAAGCCTTGTGGAGCAGTATATTTGTGAGTTGCATGCACAATTTCCACTGATGGAGTGCAGACCACTCACTCACTGACATGCACCAACACGTTTCAAGTTGGTGCAGGGACTGAGGAAGAGGGCACACAGGTTTGCTGAAGGTCCTCGTGCCCACAAGGAGAGGAAATGCACTTCACCCTCCCCTCCTCACTCTGGTCCTGCTCTGTCTGGCCTCATCTCCTCCTCCTATATCTTGTGCAGACTAAGTGCCTTTGACTCTATTCAAGTAACTCCTCCAATGTGGAGTCACACTTAGTCTTTTTGAGTGTAGCTCTCAGAGGGTTTTTGGGATAAATCTCAGAAACTCTTCCACATATTGCAAAGACACCCATTCAAACTTGTTTAATAGTAAAAGGTAATTTGCATTTCACTTGTACTCCAAATCCTCAGCAGTGACTTGTTCGCTCCCAACAAGCTGGTCACTATTAGGAGGGGTGGGGGAGGGGGCCCTAGGTCAAGTGTTATCCACCTCATCCATGAGTGCTAGCAGGCAATTTCAGTTAATAACTCCTTAATGGTCCTCTGGGTAACTATTTCCAACACAAGTTGGACTATTTCCAACACACTCCCCTCCCCAAAGATAGGGGAGTCTAAAACAAGAGGGCATAGGTTTAAGGTGAGAGGGAAGAGATACAAAAGGATCCAGAGGAGCAATTTTTTCGCACAGAGGATGGTGAGTGTCTGGAACAAGCCGCCAGAGGTAGTAGTAGAGGTGTGCACAATTCCGTCCTTTAAAAAGCATTTAGTTACATGGGTAAGATGAGTATAGAGGGATATGGGCCAAACACGGACAATTGGGACAAGCTTAGGGTTAAAAAAAGGGGTGGCGTGGACAAGTTGGGACAAAGTGTCTGTTTCCATGTTGTAAACCTCTATGACTCTATAAGTTTCAGCTTGTTTATCAAAATAGCATTTTGTACGAAAGGCGAGTTAAGCCAACAGTTCAGCTCAAGGCCCACCCTGATTATTTTTACCATTCATGAGGTGTTGTTTCAAATTATTCTAATTTCAATCACGATAAAAACTGAGAAGTATATAAGTGGGTAAAAATATATGTTTCTTTTCCAAAACTGGAAGAGAAATTATTCTACAGTAAAGAAACTTTTGTCATGGTGAGTGTTTCCACAATATGAACCGACTACAGCTTAACCACTGTAAGATAAATTGTTTATATTTTGACTGTAATTTTAAGAGTGTACAGTGCAGCAAACTTGCCACAGTACATTCTCATTTAACCAATTCTCCATGTTAAATAGTATGCAAAATCCAGCAAGGTGAAACATACATAGTATTCTCCACATAGTTCTTCCTCTGTGATATACAAGATACCTTTTTTTAAATTGATCTTTATATCTTATAGTTCACAGTAAATGATGCAATCATCACAGCCAGGAAATGACAGGATCTCAAATTTACAGCATTTCACTTAAGAGAAAATAAAACCAATTGTGGGACCAATTAATCGGTCCCACAAACCTTTCAAATGAATCCAAAACTTTTCAAATTAACCACCATGGAGTAAATGAACCTTTTGCCATTGGGGGGGATTCTTAGACCTCGCCATTTCATTAGTAGATCACGTCAGTCCTGAAGAATAGCATGCAGGCCTAAGAATCCATTATGCACCTGTCACCAAACACTTTGCAAGTCTCCTGGCCCCCTTCTAATGGCATGAACCGGTACACACCCAGAATGGGCACGAGTCCAATCAGCATATGTAAAGTAATATTTAAATATGCATAGCCTGTTCAAATCCCAGTGCACGGAATTCATCGGCCTTCCAGCATGGCGCAATAATGATCAAAATCACTACTAGTCTCCATTAGCAGAGACTTGGCACAATAGAGGCCACTGAAACACCCCAGGGTGGTCTCGGGCTTGGCTGCGAGGTGCCCATTGAGCAGTGCCATGTGGTACACTGATGGTGCCTGTCAGTGGCCATTGAGTGCCGAGGAGTTGGGGCCTGAGGGGGGACCATGATAGGAGAGCTATACAGTTAGGGGACAGGGCAGGGAGAGGGGGTTGGGGGTCCGATGGGGGGAATTGTAAAGGTGGTCTTGAAAGGCAAGTTGGGGTCTTGATAGGTGGGGCTTATTGATGTCAGGCAGGGAGATCTATTGGGAGGGGAGATCCTGATGTCCATGAGAGGAGGGAAGGGGGCTCCCAGTGCACTGAGATCATGGCATTTTTGTGCAATGATATCCAAGTGGTCTGAAGCCAGGCTCACTGGCATGTTCAGCACCCCCTCATCCCCGGGTATCGTGAGAAACTCCCAACTCTCCAAAAAAGTGACTGAGTGTAGGGGGATTGCAATGCAGAGCGCACCTGAGACCCCAATACAGATCACATCATTATTCTTGTCCTTATGGCACTTAGAAATTTTTTGGGAGCATTTTCTCCACTGTTATTGAATTGCACTAAGTGTTAAAATTGTATCCACAGACAAGCCAATGGCAACATGAGGAAAAGGGTGTGGTTAAGAGTATGGAATGGACTGCCTGAGAGTGTGGAGCACTGAGGCAGATTTAGTCATACCTTCCAGAAAGGAAGTTAATTATCTAGAGAATAAAAACTGCAAAGTTACACGTGTGGGACTAGCTTTTGCACAGAGACTGCAAAAAAGGGCCTCCTTCTGTGATGTAACCATTTAATGGCCTGAAGCTATATGCCACTTGCTGCTACAGCATAATGTGATCTTTAAAAATGTTAAATTCCCTAATTATGGTTATACCACTTCATTAACTACAAGCACAATATGTGTCATTACTGAAAGTTGTTATAATTTACTTTCAGGCTGTTTGCAGCAGGCATTTTATTATTCAAAATCTGGAGAGCAAGACTTTGGCTGAAGTACAAAATTGAGATTGCATGGAATTAGCGAATTAATTCAGCAAGCTAAGTTGAAGTATTACAGACTTTTTACTGTTCAGGGGACAATGCAGCTGAAATAGATGGTAAATGTAAGGTGCTGCTGCACTTGGCCAATGTCCTTGTTTGACACGGTTGGCCGATGTTCTCACAAAAAACCTGGAGGAGACTTGCCTCTTTCTAATTTGTTGGAAGATGTGACACATTTGAGGTAGTTTATTTTGGGGAACCTATGTCTAGAAAAAGGCACATAAAATCATATTACAGCCCCTGTTTGCATCAATGGCAAAGGCAAGTCTATTCAAGTATCTCAAATAGATTTGCCAGAAACTGAAGACAGTTCAAGAGAAAGGCCAAAAGGGCACCAGCAATTCTCATGGGTCACAGCTCAGGCTGGTTCTGAAGCACAGATCTTCACCTCTACAGTCAGTTTGTTGGCAGGGCCTGTAACTTTTGTTGTGGCAGTGCACTCAACCATTCCTTGATGTCATGTGGAGTGAATTGAATGGGCTGAAGATGGGAATCTATGATTGTGAGGATTTCAGATGGAGGCCAAGATGGCTCATCACATCTGCCATTTCTGGCTGAAGATGCTGTAAAAGGTATTCTGCTAAAATGTGAAACTGGTTGTGGATCATTGTGTAAATAGAATCAGCTTGTTACTACCCAGACTCTCCATTTACTCCATCTGCTAACACTCAAACCTCAAGCAGTAAGGTTATGCCTGATGTGCCAAAAGGACTTTTTCAAAAACAAAAGATTTATCCATTGCTACTGCTCGTTCATGGATGCATTTACAGGTTTGAGGTCAGTGAGCACACGATTAACAGCTTAACAAATGCCCCAACAGCATTATCTCAGGACCAATGTGACAGTTCTTTTGATTGTGCATTTAATGTAATTTTCTGAACCTCGCAAAGAAGCAACTGAATAAAGCTGTGGTGATCAGCCGACATGCTGAAAAATAAACAGCAAAAATTAATTCTCATTTAATGCGATTCAGCGCGTGAATCTGGAATTTATGGTGTGGAAATGTCAGTGTCGCATTGGGGTGGCCACAGTAAGAAGTCTCACAACACCAGGTTAAAGTCCAATAGGTTTATTGGGTAGCACAAACTTTTGGAGCGCTGCCCCTTCATCAGGTGAGAATTTGGAATTGACTGCCAATATTATTTTATGTTCCTTTTTAGAATTCTGCAAACAATATAAAGAAAAAGAACAAAGAACAGCGCAGCACAGGAACAGACCCTTCAGCCCACCAAGTGTATGCCGACACAGATGCCTCTCTAATCTAATATTTTCTTTGTGGGCTTCGTGGCCTCTACATTGTCCATACCCCTCTATTCCCCGCCTATTCATGTATCTCTCCAGATGCTTCTAGAACATTGTTATAGAATCACCACCTCCTCTGCTAGTGCTTTCCAGGCATTCGCCACCCTCGGTGTGAAAAACTTGTCGTTATATATATCTTTTAAACTTTCCCCTTCTCACTCTCAACCTACGTCCCCCAAGTAACAGATGGAGGCCAGCATGCCATATGCTTTTTTGACCACCTTGTGCACCTGAGTTGCCACCTTCTTTGAACTGTGGATCTTCACACCTAGATCTCTCTGTATGCTAATATTTCTATGGGTTCTACCATTTACTGTACACTTTCCTTCTGCAGTAGACCTTCCAAATTGCATCACCTTACACTTATCCAGGTTAAATTCCATCTTTTGGCCCAGGACTCCAGTCAATTTATATCCTGCTGTATCATCCAACAATCCTCCTCTCTATCTGCCACTCCCTCAATTTTTGTACAATTTGCAAATTTACTAATAAGACTACCTATATTTTCCTCCAAATCATTTATATGTATTACAAACAACAGAGGGCTCAGCACTGATCCTTGTGGAACACCACTTGTCACAGACCTCCAGTTAGAAAAGTACCCTTCTGCTGTGACTCTCTACTTTCTATGCCCAAGCCAGTTTTGTATCCATCTTACCAGCTCATCTTGGATCCTATATAACTTCATCTTCTGTATCAGCCTGCCATGAGGAACCTTATTGAAAGGCTTCACTAAAGTCCATGTATACAACATCCACTGTCCTGCCCCGGTCAATTTTTCTTGTCACTCTTCAAAGAACTGAATCAAGTTTATGAGACATGACCTCCCCTTCACAAAACAATGCTGCCGATCGCTATTAAGCCTATTCTCTTCCAGATGCAAGTACATCCTGTCCCTAAGAATCTTCTCCAATAATTTCCCCACCACTGATGGGGCTCACAGGCCTATAATTTCCTGGACTGTCTCTTCTGCCCTTCTTAAAGAGATGAACAGTGTTAGCTGCTCTCCAATCCTTGCACGTGACTGAAGCGGATACAAAGATTTTGACCTCAGCAATTTCTTCTCTCACTTCTCAGCATTCTGGGATAGATCCTATTTGACCCTAGGGACCTGACCAGCTTAATGTTTTTCAAAACCTCCCATACTTCCTCCCTTTTTACCTCAACATGTCCTAGAATGTCAACATCTTCTTTTCTACACCTGTCATCCACCACATCCTTCTCCTTTATGAATATTGATGCAAAGTACTCATTAAGGACCTCACCTAACTCATCTGGCTCCACACACAAATTCCCTCCACTTTCCTTGAGTGGACATTCCCATTCCTTAGCTACTCTCTTCCTCCTCATATATGCATAAAATGCCTTGGGAATCTCCTTAATCCTGCTTGCCCTTTTTTACCCTCCTGAGTCAGTGTTTAAGCTCTTTCCTGCTATCTTTGTATTCCTCAAAAGCCTTATCCATTTTCAATTTACTGAAATTTATGTATGCAATATCTGACAAGACTTATTCAGAGCTAAAATATTCTGCTTCAATTTATCATCTAATACCACAAAGTACCCAGCTGTGCTTTATTATTAATTTAAGCATATTATGTTGGTATTTTAGTGAAGATTCAAAAATCACTATATTTAGAAGCCTTCTACCAATATCTGAAACCCACACATTTATCAATCAGTTATAGGATAGAATTCCAACAGGATACAGGATCTGAGGGTGTTGGAGTATTTGTGCACAAATCATTGTAAATGGTAGAGCAGATTGACAGAATGGTTAGGAAAGCAGACAAGATCTTGGCCTTTATTATAAGGGCATAGAGCACAAAAAGGAAGATCAGACAAATCTAGAGTTGTGTGTCCAGTTCAGGACACCACACTTTAGGAAGGATGTGAGCGTATTGGGATAGGTGCTAAGAAGAATCATGAGAATGGTTTGAAGGGTTAGAGACTACAGTTACATGGATAGATTTGAGAAGCTGGGGACAGTGATCAACATACAAGTTTGAATGATTTGCTTCCTTTTAGTTGTTCGGTAGCTAACTTTGCTATCCAGTTGCACATTTTACTCCCATTCAATTTGTTGCCTAGTAAGTACCAAGGGATATTCTACTGTTCCAAAGGCACGACATAAACACAAGTTGTTGTTATTATTCCGCAAACTTAATGGATCTGAGCTGCCTCAGAATGGCAATCCGTGTGGGATTGCCACTCTGTTCCCAGTTTCCTACCTGAAGCTCGGTCTTTCTGACCTTCTGACTCAGGCCGGTCAAAATCGAAATAGTGCAGTGCATCCTGGGAAGCAGCAGTGAGAGCAGCTCTGTCATCAGGAAGGAAGTCAAGCCCCCTTTTTTTTTACAGAACTAGCTGTTGTAAAACTGAACAGTTTAAAGGCCCTTATATGTGGAATGAGGGGGCATCAGGGAAACTGGGTTGAATCAGACCTTGGGGTGGAGAGGTTGGGTTAAGTCAGGCTTCAGGGGCTCAAGTGGGGGTTGGGTTGGGTCAAGTGAAGAGGCAGTAGGTCTTGGATGGGGGGAGTTAAGGAGGATTGGGGCTCAGGAGGGATTGGGCCTCAGTTGAGAGTGGGTGTTTGTGACTTGAAGGTGGGGGCAGGGGATTGGACCTTGTGGGGGAAGATGACAGTGTTGTGGAGTTGGGGGTGAAAAGTTCCAGTGGAGGGGGAGGTGGTGAGACATCTGAGGTACTGAGGGGGTAGGGGAGGAGTGGGGGTGACCCCTTCATGTTCAGGATAGTGGAATAGAAAGGGTCATGTGTGGGAAGGAGAGAATCCTATGGGGGTCAGTGTGCAATGGTTACCCAAAATTTGAAGAGGCTTCTAACTTTCTTCTAACTTTTTCTGGGTAATTATTGAACCATTGAAAGTCTCATGTCTTTCAGATGGTTCCCAGCGCAAGGCAAATTGGTCAGAAGAATCAAAGAATCATAGAATCATTACAGTGCAGATGGAGGCCATTCAGCCCTTTGAGTCTGCACCGCCTACAATTCTAACCAGGCCCTATCCCCAAATTTACCCTGGCTAGCCCCCTAACAAGAAGGGACAATTTAGCATGGCCAATCCACCCAAACCACACGTCTTTGGGCTGTGGGAGGAAACTGGAGCACCAAGACGAAAACCACACAGACACAGGGAGAACGTGCAAACTCCACACAGGCAGTGACACAGGTGACACAGACAAGAAGTTTGCACTTTTGGTGAATTGACATGCAAACCTTACCTGTGAACTTCCAGGAAGTCCCAATATATCTGTAGGGAACGCCACACACTCACTCCTCCACCCACCACCTCCCCCCACCCCCCGAATCCCATTTCTCCCTCTCATCCTCCAATACAACAATCTGGATTTCAGAGGTGACAGTGCTATAACAATAGTGTTTAGACAGTGTTGGAGGTGGAGAATCAAAGGTTTGTTATGAGATGGCTGGCCACACTCCCAGAGTAGTGTTTATTGAGCTCTGACTCATTGATTGAGCAATAGAACTGACAACTTCTCACATAAGGGTAGCATACAAAAACAGAGTTCTTATAACAAAATACAAGAGGGCCTCACGTCCTCACACTGTTGGTGTAGAATTTCCCCTGGTGCAAAGTCAAATGATACAAAGTCATACCAAGAAATTTTGCCCTTGCTGAATTCTGAACTTCGCTGGCACATGCTACTTTTACATAACAAGCAGCCTTCAAACACTAATTTATTAAGCATGCATTATTCATTATCTTTATACTATAACTGAATTATAATACATTTATAAAATTATTAATATTTGCTGAGTGTCTACGAAGAACACAGTTTGGAGATAACAGAAGTAAAGTAAAGTTTATTTACAAGTAGACATACATCAACACTGCAATAAAAATCAATGAAAATTACACTGTGAAAATCCCCCAGTCACCACACTCCTGTGCCTGTTGAGGGAGTATCTATCATGACCAATTCGCCTAACCAGCACATCTTTTGGACTGCTGGGGAAACTGAAGCACCTGGAGGAAACCCATGCAGTCATGGGGAGAACATACAGGTGCCACACAGACTCAAGCTAGGAATCGAACCTGGGTCCCTGATGTTGTGAGGCAAAAGTACTAACCATTGTGTCACCATATGCAAAAATGTTTAGAATTATGTAAGAACAGGATGAAATAGTTTGAAACTAATTGTTTTAATGATTGGAGGTCTAAAACAAAGCCATATAAATAAAAGATTAAAAGTAAAAATTCTAGCCAGGGAAACCAGAGGATTGTGAAGCTGTAAAGTTGGTCATTTAAGCAGTAATAAGAATCGGTCAGATCGGTCGATGAACTTATGAAGAACAAAAGGGATGTGGGAATGAGTGCATGAGTATAGGTACAATGAAAAAAAAACCCAATGTGGTTTGGATGAGCTGAATGGCATGTTTCCGTGCAGTAATTTCAAAGTAATTCTATGTAAAGCAAGCCAGAACATAATTAGGAAATCTGGGAAGTTTCCATTCCACACCTTCTTGCTCCATTATGTTCCCACCACCTCCCAGTCCATCTCTGAGAGGGAGAATTAAATTCTGCCCAAAGAGTCACATAATGTACAGTGAAAGAGATGGTTAAGAGGAACAAAGTCATGCAAAGTTTAAAATAGTATTTCTATTTCTACCCACTGACTTCTCCATTTCATTGTTTTGCTTCATGGACAGTCAGCTGTGTGACAATGGTCTTTTTCAGAACTAAAATAGGAATTTATTTCAGGG
This sequence comes from Carcharhinus amblyrhynchos, assembly GCF_965287045.1. NCBI lineage: Eukaryota > Metazoa > Chordata > Chondrichthyes > Carcharhiniformes > Carcharhinidae > Carcharhinus > Carcharhinus amblyrhynchos. Next base: position 47,231,433 of record NC_137336.1, read on the forward strand.
TAAACTTGGTAAATATGTGAGGAAGAAGAGAATAAATGTTTTGCTGATAGGGTTAGCTAAGATACAGTGGCAAGAGATAAAGAGCAGTATGGACCTGTTGAGACTTTGGCTTCTTTTTGGGCTGTATGTTCCATCTAATTTTATGCAAGAAGGCATCAGGAAAGTTGTATTATAATAATATACACAATACTTTACAATCAAAACTAATTCAAAGAACGATCCTGCATTAAAAACTGATCATGTATTTGATCATATGTTTTATAGAAAGAGCACCAGAAATTCCTACAATAAAATGGCTACATTTCTAAAGTACTTCATAGGCTAAAAAGTGCTTTGGAACATCCTGAGATGGTCAAATGTGCTATGTAATAAACTTCTTCTTTCTCCTTTATACTTTATACCAGCCTCCAGATAAACTGGTGGGCTCCAGGCTACTTTTTCCATAGTCCCCAGAAAAAAATGCTGATTATATCTTTGTTTTAAGAAAAGCAAATTAGCTCATTTTACGCAGGGCACCAAAGGGACTGTGGTTGTGATTAGCAGTGGAAGTGAAAGTGGGGGCCTAAGTACTGAGATGGAGTGTCATTAAAATTACAAATAAAATTGTTCAGCAGTTTTATTACTATAAAGCTGAGACTGCACGGTGAGTGCTGTTTGACTGAAGGGAGTGCTTTTGGAGTTGGGTGAACACAAGGCGTTAGGTCAAACAGGCAGCAGAGGTTACAAGTGAGAGTGCTGATTGGTAAGTAAGTGTTTTTTTTTCTTTTTGCTTTTGGCATTGTAATTGTTGTACACTACTACAGTGTTTCTGTGAAATTTCTGTGGTTTATATTCTGAAAAGGTTATACTCGGTAGTAACAAGGAACAGGAAAAAAGGGCCCTGGAAAATTGGATATAATCTGAAACATTCTTCAAAAGTTTAATTTAAAAGGGTAAGAATTCCAAGCCATCATTTGCACCTCTTGCTCCATGTGACAGGCTGGGGACAATTCCAGTCCCTTGTGCCAGCATATATGCAGGAAGTGTCTCCAGCTACAGCTCCTGGAAGCTCGAGTTTCAAAGCTGGAGCGGCGGCTGGAGACACTGCGGAGCATCCCCGAGTCAGAGTATCATGGCTAGCACGTATAGAGAGGTGGTCACTCCGCAGGCAGGAAGGGAATGGGTGACCACCAGACAGAGCAAGGGAGATGGGTAGATAGCGTAGGAATCTCCTGTGACCATTCCCCTGCATAACAGATATACCGCTTTGGATACTGTTGAGGGAAATGACCTGTCCAGGGAAAGCAGCAGCAGCCAAACCTCACTACACCACATTTGGTTCTGCTGCAGAGGGGACGGGTAAAATGTGTGCCAGTACAATAGTTATAAGGGATTCAATTATAAGGGGAATAGACTGGCGTTTCTGTGGCCGCAAACGAGACTCTAGGATGATAAGTTGGTAAATGTGGGGTCATCCATTTTGGTAGGAATAACAACAAAATGGACAATTATTTAAATGGTTAAAAGATTGCAGCATGCTGCTGTGCAAAAGGACCTGGGTGTCCTTGCGCAGGAATCTCAAGGAGTTGGTTTGCAGGTGCAGCAGGTAATTAAGAAGCAAATGGAATTTTGTCCTTTATTGCTAGAGGGATGAAGTTTAAAAACCGTGAGGTTATGTTGCAGTTGTATAAAGTGCTGATGAGGTACTGTGTACAGTTTAGTCTCCTTACTAGAGAAAGGATACATGGGCACTGGAGGGGGTGCAGAGAAGTTTCACTTGGTTAATTCTGGAGTTGAGAGGGTTGGCTTATGAGGAGAGACAGTAGATTGGGGCTGTACTCATTGGAATTCAGAAGAATGAGGGGAGATCTTATAGAAACATGCAAGATTGAGGGGAATAGATAAGATGGAAGCAGGAAAGTTGTTTCCAAAGGTGGGTGAAACTAGATCTAGGGGGCATAGCCTCAAAATAAGGGGAAGCAGATTTAGAACTGAATTGAGGAGGAACTTCTTCACACAAAGGGTTATGTATCTGTGGAATTCCCTGCCCAATGAAGCAGTTGAGGCTACCTCATTGAATGTTTTTAAGGCAAGGATAGATAAATTTTTGAACAGTAAAGGAATTAAGGGTTATGGTGAGTGGGCGGGGAAGTGGAGCTGAGTCCACAAGAAGATCAGCCATGATCTTATTGAATGGCAGAGCAGGTTTGAGGGGCAGATGGCCTACTCCTGCTCCTAGTTCTTATGTTCTTATAGACAAAAGGCGGATAACTATAGGCCTATAGGAAGAATGTGGCATAATGGTTAGCACTGCTGCCTCACAAAGAAAGGGACCTTGGTTTGATTCCTGCCTCAGGTGACTGCGTCGAGTTTGCACATTCCCCCAGTGTCCGTGTAGGTTTCCTGTGGGTGGTCCAGTTTCTCCCACAGTCCAAAGATGTGCAAGTTAGGTGGATTGGCCTTGTTAAATTGACCCTTAGTGTCCCAAGATGTGTAGGTTAGATTGCCTTGCCATAGTGAATGTGTAGGGTTACGGGGATATGGTGGGCGAGAGTGCCTGGGCCAGACACTCTGTTAGAGAGGTGGTGTGGATTTGATGGGCCAAATGGCCTCCTTCTGCACTGTAGGGATTCTAAAAATGGTCTGAGGAAAAGGATATTAAATTCCATTTTAATCAAAATGTGGGAGTTTGCTGACATAACCCATTCATTAACAAAACTTTTTTGTTTCAAAAATGCACATTTCAAAACCTACAGTTCTGCTATTTTATTAAATAATTCTCAACTATGAAGGAAACTAATACTTTTATTTCTCATTAGAAAAATTTGGGTGAGTATATTTTCATTTTGAAGAAGTCCCTCATATATTCTGCTTTAGTATGTGCAGACAAATTTCTCCTCATCATGAAAAGAAATGCTTGCATTTGAAAATTAGGACAACATGTTTTGCTTCGTCCGTAGTAACACCACAACTATAGCTAATCAGAGTTAACATGCCAACCAATCAGCATATCTCTTCTCCTATGGTATAAATTGTTATGAGTGTTTGAAATTTGGTATTCTTGCATTTGTTCTGATGAGTGCAAGTTGAAAGGCTTTGGCAACAGGTCTGTCTTTTCAATGATATTTAAGTTGTTTATTACTAAGAGATGGTTAGTTCAAAAAAATAGATGTTATTTTATCATACTATCATGTCATCTGTAAAAGTCACTAATACACTAGTACATGCCTTTTACACAGAACACCACAATTGAAAATGGACTCATCACAAAAATACGTAAGTATCCAGTTCTTCACTGTATGGAACTTAACTTACAATTCTGAAAATGACTTAAAAAACATTACTTCAAAGTTTCATTGCTGTACACTGGTCAATTTCTAAATAAATTAAATGTTTTTTGATAAGGGAGCTTTTAAAATGTGCCTATTTTTGCCCAAATGCCTAAGAAAATGATTGGAATGTAAAATATTCCTCAATGTTGTTCAGGTCTTACTGCAAATGTGCATAGACTGATCTATCAGCTGAGGCGTTGAGAATGGAATGGGATTTTCAGAGACTATCCAAAATTTGGATCTTGTGACAGAGGGAAGGTCATGGATAAAGCATCTGGAGATGTTTAGGCCTGGAATATTGTGCTGAGGAACTCGTTCAACAAAATCCAAGGGCTCTGATGGTTGACCTCTGACATTCATCGCTGTCTTCCTTTGTGCTGAACATGACTCCAGCAAACAAAGATGGAGCCTTCACCCTCTGATTCCCATCATTTCAATTTTGCCTGGGCTTCTTGACGCCTCACTCATTTAAATGCTACCTTGATGTCAAGGTCAAATGCCTCATATCTGGGATTAAGCCCTTTTGTTCATGTTTGCACATTGTCGGGTAGATGCTCATGCTGTAGTTGTACTGGGAGAATTTGGTTAGAAGTTCTGGAACACAAGCCTTCAGCACAATAGTCAAGAAGTTGTCGGGGTCCTTAGCCTTTGATCACCCCTTTCTTAACATCACGTGGACTGAATTGAATTGGCTGTAATCTGGCACCTGTGAAGGTTCTTCCACAGTTTAGAATGCATGTAGTCCTGTGCAGTAGCTTCAGCAGCTTTGAACTTCAGTTTTGGGTAGGTGCTCCTGACATGCTTTTCTACTCTCTTCATTGAACCAGTGTTAGTCTTCAGGTTTGATGGTGATCATTGTTTGATGGATATTTAGAGACACAAGATAACAAATTGTAGTGGAATACAATTCTTATGTTTCTGTACCTCCTACCCTGAGGACAGTCACTGCCATTTCCTTACCTCATTGTATAATTTCTCCTAGTTGAGCTACATGCAGGCAATAAAGAATTGCAAATTGTTAACAAAATTGTAATTTTCTGAAAAATTATTTTTGCAGGAGGTAAGACTCAGTACTTATGAAATTCCAAAGATTGTGAGGATGTGGAATCAAAAGTTTGCGGCAGTGGTGGCAAACTTTGTAGATGGAATCAAATGTTCCAGGACAAAGTCAAAGGTTAACAGTGAAAAGTGAAAGTACCCCTTCTGAATAGCTTTAGCTTCTAATGACTGCACTGCATAGAATCAAATTAAATATACAAATATTTCAAGTGCCCCTTGAGCTGCTAACATATTGGATAAACATACTCCAAGCTTATTTAAACATGATGAAACTGGGGAAAGTTCCTACCAATACTTATAATGTATTTAATATACAAAGACCAGAAGTGGAATTTAGTGCATCTATGTAAGGGTTCATATTGCAGAACTCAATACTGCCTCAATTTTGCACAAGCTGAACAAACAGCATACTGCTGGCTGTCGATATAGCTGCTGGTCCAGGATTGATGACTACAATATAACTGATAAATGCAGAATCAATTTCAGGCACTATCTGGATTGAACTATCAATTCTCCATGCAGGAGGGAGAACTACCCATGTATATTTACACTTATCAATTCTATGGGTGGAATCTTAGTGGAGTGTAAGTGGAGTCTATGGGTGGAGTCTTAGTCTATGGAGTAAAGGCAGGGCAATTTCTGAGTTCCCTGATTAGCAACCTTCTGATTGCATCACTTAATTATTAAGGCCCAGGTCAGAAACTCCAATATGTTTTGTGAAGTTAGCCTAGACCCTAAGTTTTATATTTGATTTTAGCATAAGATGTTTCATTCAGCTATGATTCAAGTGCCACACAGTGAAGCTTTTATCAAGCAAAGTTTATTTAAGAATACAGTTAGAATATAACAAAAATAATTAGCATAACATTTACCAATTGCAAGACTGACATAGTATAGTCACATAGTATAGTCATAACAACTAGCTATCTCTGTTGTTACAATTTAAAAGCAAAACCATATAGACGTACACCCTTCCTCAGAATTAGTTAGCATTAAACTAGTATAGTCATGTGTTACTAGATTTCCAGCTTTTAACACCTATAAACAGAAATCCAAACAACTGTTTTCAGGTGATATATCCTCAAGACAGCAAAATAGAGAAGTAAAACTAGTCTCTGGCAGCTTCTAGTCTCCAGACTTCAGAGACAGGAAAGGATAATCTTTCTCTGCAGCTTCCAAAACAGTATTTGAAAAAGTAAGCTGGAATTCTCTGTGAAAAATAGTCCCCAGTCATATGATCTGACCTGATAATTATACCAATCAAGCTCTTCTACAATCCCAGGGGAACATTAAAACAACAGAACACGGTATTTGTTCAGATTAAAACAAACACAATGTCAATCATACTGCTTCAGAAACAACAGGACATTGGTGCTGACAAAATGGCTCCGGCAAAATGCCAGGGACTGTTCAAAACATCCTGTAGAGAAACATGAATAAAATACATTTCTTAAAGGCACAGTATGATCACATAATGGACCTAAGGGCTTCTCCCTGCCATCATTAGCATTTTCCCAGCAAATGGAGTGGCAGTAAGGGTGCTTACATGTGATGAGGCCATCAAATATACCTCTGCCAGTGGGCTCGGTAGCCTGTTCAGGCAGTCTCTGCCACAAAGAGGATTCTTTCAGTGAAAAGGACTGACCCACCTGACTATTCCTCCCTCGTCTCTCTTTCATCATGTCCCTCCCCTTTACTACTCCTATCTTGCTTGAAACAAGTAAGTCTGAGATCAGTCACAGTTAAAAGTGTAAGCGGCCAGCAGTAGTAACTTCAGCCTGAACTTAGTTACTTTGGACAGGATTTCAGATGGAGGGGATTGCCTCATCCATTGTCTAGAAAATCATGCAGGAACTGCTTCCTCCAGCCCTGGAGGCCACAATGCTATTTTGCGTGGCTCAGTCCTCCCCTTTACTACTCCTATCTGAATGGATCCATAAAGCCCGTTCCACTTACCTATTTCTTGAGCTTCCACTGCTGCTCCTTGTCCAAACCTTGCTGCAGTTCCAGCAATGGCCACCGCATCTGGTTGCATGGAAGAGTTGTTAGCTCTCTGATAGGCTGACAGTTCATAGAGACGGGACATCCTTCTTCAGTACTGTGAAACTTTCCCCTGCTTTGGAATCTTACCAGAGTTTATTCTTCAGAGTGGTCACTGAAGGGTAACCTTTTAGTCAGAGTCAGCAGTGGCGATTCTGGGCAGAGGCAGTTGTTCAAATGTGTTACTAATCATTCTCAGTCTTGTTACATGAACAGAGTAAAGACTTCAGTTGAAAGGTGGCTAGAAGAACAACGTAATTGGACTAGAATACACAGACACACGATTTCGTTTCCATTTTGAAGCTACGCATTCAGGACTGAGCCACGCAAAATAGCATTGTGGCCTCCAGGCCTGGAGGAAGCAGTTCCTGCATGATTTTCTAGACAATGGATGAGGCAATCCCCTCCATCTGAAATCCTGTCCAAAGTAACTAAGTTCAGGCTGAAGTTACTACTGCTGGCCGCTTACACTTTTAACTGTGACTGATCTCGGACTTGCTTGTTTCACCGCTTACATTGCTGATATTATGTCGGTTTCAGTCTTCAATTACTTCTCACTGGACACTTACCTTTCCAAGTTTCAGAGATGCAGATAACGTGTGTGATCCACAACCTGTCGGAAAAGAAGGATTGCATGCTTAAAACATGGCTTCTAATTGCCTTCGTAAGTACCTCAGTTGATTTCCTACCTCAGTGGTTTCCCCACTGCATTTGCAAATCAACCCAGGAAAGCTGGTAGGATCCTGACGCAACATCATTTTCTAGAATTTTTCCACTCTGCTCACTCCTAAAACCGCCTTCTTCGATTCGGGGAAAAAAAAATCCTCCTATCACTTTAAAGAGTATTTGGTGCCACTTATGCTTGACAGGGCGTCATACCCAAGCACTGTGAAACTTTCCCCTGCTGTGGAATCTTACCAGAGTTTATTTTTCAGAGTTGTCACTGAAAGGTAGCCTTTTAGTCTGGGTCAGCAGTGGAGATTCTGGGCAGAGGCAGGATTTCGAGCGTGTTACTAATCATTCTCCAGTTTTGTTATATGAACAGAGTAAAGACTTCAGGTGAAAGGTGGCTAGAAGAACAATGTAATTGGACTAGAATACACAGACACACAATTTAGTTCCCATTTTGAAGATATGTATTCAGTCCTTATTTTTCTTTTTGATACCATTTATACATCTGTGGGTGATGGCGACGAGGCTTGGGGGAAGGATGTAAAATGACAGCACTAGTGTTGAAATTCACCTATCCAGGGCCTCCCTTGCTAAGCCAACTAAATTATTTATGTGGTGATACTGGGGAAGTCACTCCATCAGAGGCAGGTGCAAGATGCCAAACATTGGCAGCATGGTGTAAAGTCCTACATAAGCAGCTGGTCAGTGAGTGTACCACACCTCCCTCTCAGAAAAAAAAATTTGGTACCACCTTAGGTAATTAGACACAGAGGAAGGAACTTAAACAAAGAATGGGAAAGGCATGGAAATGGGTTGGGGGGAATGCTAAGAGAAGAATTTAAGGTTTTCGACTGGCAAGGAAAGTATTTAAAGTTGAAGGGGACAATTTTTAGAATGTTAAATACAATAATAAAAATTGATTTTTTTTCTAGCTAAGGCAAAGCAGATGTCCATTGTTTTATTCTTTCTGAAGATGTAAGCACCTTTGCCAAGGCCAGAATTCGTTGCCTATCCCTATTTGCCCTTGAGAAGGTGCTGGCAAGCCATTTGCTTGAACGACTGTAGGCACAACCACAGTACTGTTTGGAAGGGCGTTCCAGGATTATAGCCCAGCAACAATGAAGGAACAGTGATATATTTCCAAGTCAGGATGGTGAGTGGCTTGGAGAAGAACTTGCAGGTGGTGATATTCCCATGTTTCTACTGCCCTCGTCCTTCGAGATGATAAATCTCCTGTCCTCTAATTTTGGCCACTTGAACACTGATTGCAATCACGCCACCATTAACCTTCAGTTACCTAGGTTCCTAAGCTGTTAAATAGCCTCACTGCACCTCTCTGCCTCTTGACCTTGCTTTCCTCCTTTAAGAAACTCCTTGAAATCTATCTCTTTGACCAAGCCTTTGGTCATCTGACCTGCTTTCTCCTTATGTGGGTACATCATATTTTGTTTTATAATTGTCTTGTGTTAATAGGGGATGTTTGACTACATGAAAAACATCATACAAATAAAAATTGTTGTAAGTCATGGATCAGCCACAATCCCATTGGCTGGCAAAAAGAGGCTTGAGGAACTTAACTGCATTTGTATATTCTTCCAATGGATGGGTGAGTTCAGGTGGGTGAGTTATTGAGTTTAATTTACCTTCCCAATGAAGGGATTGATTTTGAAACAGGGGTCCTCACAGCCATAATGCTTATTCATAATTAGTCATATAACACTTAGTCATAATGCATAGTCATCATACTGCAACACCCAAGTGACCCAAATGAATGCCACTATATTGGATTAAATCGGTGAGGGTGAGAGCAAGAAACTAGAAAACAGAAAATCAAATTGATACTCAAAGCAAGGAAGAAAAGGAATGAAGTTGAAAGTTATTTACTGAATGAAAAAAAATCAGCAGGACAAAAAACAAGTTTGCCACAGAAGTCTCAGAGAAACTTCACACGTTTGATCTGGAGACATGCTGCAGCAAAAGTGTACAACTACATTTTTCAATGGAGAGCATGCTGCTGTAGATCAATATAAAAAGGTTATTAAAAATAAATGGAAAATCAAACCATTGCAAAGTGAGATAAGATGTATTGGGGAACGTTCACATCACTCTTGCAGTTTTGAAAACATTTCAAGCTAGAAAATGTCACAGGTTCAGAATTTACACATGATGGAAATAGAACACATGCAAATGGTTGTGCTGTCTGTTGATATAATTAAACTGCATAGTAAAATTAAAGGAACACTTCCTATCAACAGACTGTTATCGTGAGAAATACTTCAACGGGTTACTTCTTAATATTGTGCATCTTCATAACAACTACAAATTAAAAGGTCAGGTTATTTCAAAGAAACCCATCAGGAAATAAATACCTTATTCTGTGATCAGCAAACAATGAAAAAGTACATGTACTGTTTATCTAATATGCAGCTCCCATCAGTTCTAACCAATTGCCAGCTTTTCACTGACTCAAGAGATTTTTTTGTGCATTTGCCTGGACATTATACCCTTCTATGTTTATATTCATACATACTAAGAGTTCCCTTCAGGAATCTGGAGAAAAAAGGCTGACTCTGTGGCAAACATTACGTGCTGCTGTTGGCTTTCGTGCTTGGTAGATGGTATCTGTCTGCAAATACAGATAGAATCAGTAAACCCATTGGTATTGGCTTCAGACACAATGATTTCCCCTGCTGCAAAATGCAGGGAACATGCAAATCCTAGAAAAACCTGTGTTTTGTTTCAGTTTAACATGGAAATGGCTTCACCCTGAGTTACTTGTGCTTTACCTAGATTTTTGAATAAGACAATTGACTGCAAAGCTAACTCCACATTATGGTTTGAAACTGTGGCTGATGATACTTTTCACCAATTGCAAATGCCAATATTAGTATCATAATAGGTAAATCCATGAAATCTTGACTATAACAAACATTTTATTCCATTCAAAAAATGTATACAACTCAATGCTTTTGTTTAGTCTCTCACTAAAAGTTGTTTAACATTTCACTGAAATCTTGCTTCAATCTTAAAGTTAGTTTTGAATGTCAGTATTCAAGGCATAGAACTATTTCTAGGCAGCTCCTAAACACAAAAACGTTATCTCAAAAAGTTGTTGCGAGACCACTAAGCACTAAAGATACTTATCTGTAGAGCATTCAAAAAGGTTCATATTGAACCTCACCAACATTGAGGAGAAGAACCCATAATTTTTAAAAAATCTCCCCTTAAGCCCTTGACTTATGAGAAGCAGTGAAGTTCAATATTAGTCTAAACTATGCTCCTGAGCCTGGTTGATGTTTCTTGACTGAGTGGTTCAGCATTAGAAAACCACAGTTCCTCAAAGGAGCTTGGATCTTCCCATCTAACTGTGGGCCATCAAGTATAGAAACACAGAAAATAGAAGCAGGAATAGGCCATTTGGCCCTTTCAGCCTGCTCCACAATTCATTTTGATCATGGCTGATCATCAAATTCAGTATCATGACCCTGCCCTCCCCCATATCCCTTGATCCCTTTAACTCAAGAGCAATATCTAATTTCTTCTTGAAATCACACAATGTTTTGGTGTCAACTACTGTTGACACTAAGGAGACATTGGGCAATTGCAGCAAGTTTCAGATCCGAATGGGGCAGAGGAGGCTATTAATGGGATGCAGCCTGCACAAAATTGCTTGATAAACCAATGCAAGGAAAGTCTTCCTAGTCTATACCACATATTTTGTTTTCCCCTTTTAAAACTGAAATTAGTGCAAAGCTGCCACTTGTGTTGGTGGAGAAATAAGCCCCCCGAACATGATAAAAGCCAAGAGGAGAATAAATTGGACAATTATCGCTACTCATATCAGATTTTTTTCCCTTATATTAAAGAGATCAGTTAATAATAGGTCAAGATATGAAATAGTATTTGGTAAGATTATGAACTGAAATATGTAAAAGTGAATATTTACATTCATTTCCCCGTTTTGATATACACCACCAGGAAACTCAGTTTAACTCAACACCATGACAGATTTTCATGGGTATCATGGGGTTACACAATTTAAAAATGATAAACATGGTTGACTCAAAAATGTGACAAACACCTGAAAGCAAGATATCAGGTGGCACAAACAAGAAAATGCATGTGGGTGTAAGATATTCTCATGTGGTTTCCCAAACTAGGCTCTGTGGAACACTGGGGCTTTGTTGAGTACATCCAGGGGCCCCACAATAGGCCAGGCTGATGAATAAATTTGAAAAAGGCTGCTTATCCAATCAAAGGCTAGTTTCTCCCTGCATGGGCTGCTGATAAGCTCACTACTGTCATGCAGCCAGAGGTTTACAGCACTGAAAGAGGTCCTTCAGCACCTTGTGTCTGTGCCAACCACCAAGTACCTATTTCTTCTAATCCCATTTTCCGGCACTTGGTCCATAGTTTTGCACGTTGGTGCTTTTCATGTGCTCAATTAAATGCTTCTTAAATGTTGTGAGGGTTTCTACCTCTATCAGCCTTTCAGGCAGTGGGTTCCAGATTTCTACCACCCCTTGGGTGAAAAAGATTTTCCTCAAATCCCCTCTAAATCTCCTGTCTCTTACCTTAAGTCTATGCCCCCTGGTTACTGATTCCTCTAGTAAGTTCCTCCCTATCTATGTCCCTTTTAATTCTCTACATCTCAATCAGCACCCCCCCCACCCCCCCACCCCCCACCATGCCCTGAGCCTTCTCTGCTCCCAGGAAAACAACCCCCACATTACCAACCTCTGTCCATAGCCAAAACATTCCAGGCAACATCCTGGTGAATCTCCTCTGCATCCTTTCTCTTGCAATCACATCTTCCCTATAGGGTGCAGGTTAAAATTGCACACAATAGTCTATCTGTGGCCTAACAAGCATTTTATGCAGTTCCATCATAACTCCCCTGCTCTTATATTCTACACTTCAGCTAATAAAGGCAAGTATCCCGTGTGTCTTCTTAACCAACTTATCTACCTGTCCTGCTACTTTCAGCAATCATTAGACATGCACCCCAAAGTCCCTCTGGTCCTCTGTACTTCCTTGTGCTTCCTAGTGTTCATTGTGTATTTCCTTGAATTGTTAATCCTCCCAAAATCCATCATCTCACACTATTCAGAGTTAAATTGCCTCTGCCACTGTTCTGTCCATCTGAACAGCCTGCCTTTATTATCCTGTAACTTAAGACTCACTAATCCTCCTCCACCAACAATTTTCGTGTAAGCTATGAATTTATGATCAGACCTCCCATGTTCGCATCTAAATCATTAATGTTACAGACAGCAAAGGACATCAGCATTGGTCTCAATGGCGCACCACTGTTACTAAAGAGGTAATGCTTGGTAGACTAATGGGACTGAAGGTAGACAAGACCCTGGGCCTGGATGGAATGCATCCCAGGGTATTGAAAGAAATGGCAGAAGTAATAGCAGATGCGTAAGTAGTCATTTATCAAAATTCGTCGGACTCTGGGGAAGTGCCGGCTGATTGGAAAACAGCTACTATTACGCCACTGTTTAAAAAAGGAAGTAGACAAAAGGTGGGTAACTATAGGCTGGTTAGCTTAATGTCCATAGTTGGGAAAATGTTGGAATCTATCATTAAAGAAGAAATAGCAGGACACCTGGAAAGGAATGGTTCGATCAAGCAGACGCAGCATGGATTCATGAAGAGGAAGCCACGTTTGACAAATTTACTGGATTTTTATGAAGATGTGACTAGTGCAGTTGACAGAGGAGAACCGGTGGATGTGGTGTTTTTAGATTTCCAAAAGGCGTTCGATAAGGTGCCTCACAAAAGGCTGTTGCAGAAGATTTGGATACACAGGGTTGGGGGTAAAGTGTTAGCGTGGATTGAGGATTGGCTATCTAACAGGAAGCAGAGAGTTAGAACAAATGGGTGCTTTTCTGGTTAGCAGTTGGTGACTAGTGGCATGCCGCAGGGCTTGGTGCTAGGGCCGCAACTGTTTACCATATACATAGATGATCTGGAGGAGGGGACTGAGTGTAGGGTAACAAAGTTTGCTGATGACACGAAGATGAGTAGGAAAGCAAATTGCGTAGGGGATGCGGAATGTCTGCAGAGAAATTTGGATAGGCTGAGTGAGTGGTCGAGGATTTGGCAGATGGAGTATAATGATGGCAAATGTGAGGTCATCCACTTTGGAAGAAATAATAGTAAAATGGAATATTATTTAAATGGTGAAAAATTACAACATGCTACTGTGCAGAGGGACCTGGGGATCCTTGTGCATGAATCGCAAAAACTCAGCCTGCAGGTGCAGCAGGTGATCAAGAAGGCAAATGGAATGTTGGCCTTTATCGCAAGGGGGATGGAATATAAAAGCAGGGAGGTCTTGCTGCAACTGTACAAGGCACTGGTGAGGCTACAACTAGAGTACTGTGTGCAGTTTTGGTCCCCTTATTTGCAAAAGGATGTATTAGCCTTGGAGGGAGTACAGAGAAGGTTCATCAGGTTGATGCCCGAGATGAGGGGGTTAGCTTATGAGGAGAGATTGAGTAGATTGGGCCTGTACTCATTGGAGTTTAGAAGGCTGAAGGGTGATTTTATAGAGACATATAAGATAATGAAGGGGCTAGATAGGGTAGAGGTAGAGAGATTCTTTTCACTTAGAAAGGAAACCAGAACTAGTGGGCACAGCCTCAAAATAAGGGAGGGGGCGTCAAATTAGAACAGAGTTGAGGAGGAACTTCTTCTCCCAGAGGGTGGTGAATCTCTGGAATTCTCTGCCCATTGAAGTGGTGGAGGCTACCTCATTGGATATGTTTAAGTCACGGGTAGATAGATTTCTGATCGATAAGGGAATTACGGGTTATGGGGAGCAGGCAGGTAAGTGGAACTGATCCACTACAGATCAGCCATGATCTTATTGAATAGCGGGGCATGTTCGAGGGACTAGATGGCCTACTCCTGCTCCTATTTCTTATGTTCTTATGTATCACTGGACAGAGGCTTCTAGTCACAATAGGGTAGGGCCCATAGGGGTCCTCTGCCTCCTGCCAGTAAGCTAATTTTGGATCCAATTTTCCAAATTGCCCAGGATCCCAGGGGCTCTCACCTTCCTGATCAATCTCCCAGGTGGGACTTTGTCAAAAGCCTTACTGAAGTCCACATAGATTACATCAACTGCAATGCCCTCATCTACACATCTAGTCACCTCCTCAAAAAATTAAACCAAATTTGTTAGATGTGATCTCCCCCTTTCAAAGCTACATTATTGTTGATTAATCCTTGCCTCCCAAATGGAAATTAGTTCTGTTCCTCAGAATTTTTTCCAATAGTTTACCTGCTACTGATGTTCGGCTGACTGGCCTGTAGTGACTTAGTTTTTGCCTACTTTCCTTCATGAATAATGGTACCACATTAGCTGCCTCCAGTACTCTGGAACCTCTCCTTTATGTGGAGATGCTGGTATTGGCCTGGGGTAAGCAAGTAAGAAATCTCACAAAACCAGGTTAAAGTCCAACAGGTTTATTTGGAAGCACAAACCACAAGCTCTCAGAGCACTGCTCCTTCATTAGGTGAGTGAGACTTCTGTTCACAAACAGGGCATATAAAGACACAAACTCAATTTACAAAATAATGGTTGGAATGCGAGTCTTTACAGGTAATCAAGTCTTAAAGGTACAGGCAATGTGAGCAGAGAGAGGGGTAAGCACATGTTAAAGAGATGTGTATTGTCTCCAGACAGGACAGTTAGATTTTGCAAGCCCAGGCAAGTCGGTTACAGATAGTGTGACATGAACCTAAGATCCCAGTTGAGGCTGTCCTCATGTGTGCAGAACTTGGCTATCAGTCTCTGCTCAGTGATTCTGCGTTGTCATGTGTCATGAAGGCCACCTTGGAGAACACTTCCCGAAGATCAGAGGCTAAATGCCTGTGACTGCTGAAGTGTTCCCCAACAAGAAGAGAACACTCCTGCCTGGTGATTTTCGAGCGGCGTTCATTCATCCACTGTCATAGCGTCAGCATGGTGTCCCCAGTGTACCATGCCTCGGGACATTCTTTCCTGCAGTGTATCAGGTGGACAACATTGGCCGAGTTGCAGGAGTATGTACTGCGTAACTGGTGGATAGTGTTCTCACATGAGATGCCGATGGTCCGTTACACCTTGCAGACGTTACTGTGGCAGGTGTCGTGGTTCTCCTGAAGGCTGGGTAGTTTGCTGCGGACAATGGTCTGTTTGAGGTTGTGCGATTGTTTGAAGGCAAGAAGTGAGGATGTGGTGATGGCCTTGGCAAGGTGTTCGTCTTCACTGATGACATATTGAAGGCTTCGGAAAAGATATCATGGCTTCTCCAGTGCTTACCCATCCAGTACAGGGAAATACTGGACAACAAGGGGTATTCTGTCTGCTGCGTTTGTCTTCTGCGAAGGTTGGTGCTGTTTTTATAGGATGCTTATATATCCCTTGGCATCCAGAGTATTCTGGACATGTGAATCCACCCTTTAATTTTATGGGAACATGTTGGCCCTGTACTTTCTCTATTTCCTATGAGCCACCAATGCAATGAGAAATCAGCCCCTGATTGGGCAAGCTAGAAATACTAGGAAAGTAAATCCTTAAAGACCCAGACTATGACATGAGAAGGAGAGAGGAGACAGCAGCAGAATGAAGTAGGGGGCAGCAATGGGACAAGGACAGTGGCCATAGGGGAGAAAGAAAAATGAGGTGGAAGTGGCCATGGGACAGAAGGGGGAAATGACCATGGTGCAGGGGGCAGCAGCCTTGGGGAAACCAGAGGAAACAACTATGGTGTGAGGAAGAGAGGGGTGAGTGTATGACTGTAAAAGAGAGAGTGATTAGATGAGTGTGTTCATGTGTGTGTGAAAAGAGAGAAAAGTGGGAATGTGCATGTGTGAGAATATGTCTGAGAGAGATATGTATGTGAGTGAGGTGAGATTGTGAGTGTGCTTGTGTGCATGAGTGTGAGAAAGTGTGTGTATGTGTGTGTGAGAGAGAGAGAATGTGTGTGTGAGAGAGAGAGAATGTGTGTGTGTGCGTGCATCTGATATGGAGGATCCAATTCTCCAGCAACATTCCTAAGATTCAGTAAATTTGTGAGCAAATGATGCAGCATCACTCCACACCCCCATGAAAAATAACAGAAAGCTAAACTTAAGTACTTTTTTTGAATAAAGTTTAAAAGTTTATTTATTATTGTCACAAGTAGGCTTACATTTACACTAGTTGCCACGCTCCGGCCACAGTTTGAGTACAGTGAGGGAGAATTTACCATGGCCAATGCATGTCTTTCAGACTGTGGGAAGAAAGCAGAGCACCTAGAGAAAACCCGCACAGACATGGGGAGGACATGCAGAACTCCCACGAACATTAACCCAAGCCGGGAATTGAACACAGGTCCCTGGCACTGTAAGGTGGCAGTGCTAACCACTGCGCCACCATACTGCTGCGAGTGCATTTTAATTATAATAAATATATACATACAAGACTTTTATGCCTTTGTTTTTGTACATTTGTACCTATTGTGCAAAAACAATAATAACTAATGTGTTAACTTTTCAATATAGTAAGACTATTTCTTAGGGATTCCATCAGTACTCTTGGGAGATCAGAAGAGCTATACTGGCTGGAAATGTTTGGCAAATCTTGTCTTAATATAATGGGGATTGATCTGTATGGATGATTTTTATAAATATGCCTTGATATAAAGTATTATTGGCCATTCAAAAAATACAACATGTTTAATCTGTTCTAAGCAGAATTAGTTTAAGCTGCTCTTAAATGCTTCACTGAACATGGCGCAGTTATTTTTAATTAATTGGTTTTACCTGTTTTTGATATTAGGAAAACCAAAGTGAAATACGACTTGATCCAATGTTCCCTGCTGGACCTTGTAATACAACATTCCCTGGTACACAGAATCTCGAGTGCAGAAGTAGGCTATTTGGCCCATTGAGCCTGCACTGACAACAATCCCACCAAAGTCCTGTCTTATCCCAATGACTCCACATATTTATCCTCCTAATCCCCCTGACATTAAGGGACAATTTATCCTGGCCAATCAATCTAACCCACACATTTTTGGACTGTGGGAGGAATCCTGAGCACCAGGAGAAAACCCACGCAGACATGAGGAGAATGTACAACCTCCTCACAGACATTCACCTGAGGCCAAAATTGAACTCAGCTCCCTGGCACTGTAAGGCAGCAAAGCTAACCACTGTGCCACCTCATATTTATTTCAGCAGTTTCACCATCCCTCAAACATAAGTCTTATTGCATGAGCTATACAGCTGCATTACATTTGTATCAAAGACACTTCCATTTAACAGTTTCTTGTGGCATGGGACCACCTGGAGGAGGTGGTCTTGCATTACCTCAGCTCTGTGCTAAATGTAAAATATCTCCACGCAAGCTGAATTCTGAATATTTTCATGAGGTGCTCTGGACTGCTCTTATCTGTAGCTTGCTACTGTTTAACTTTAAACAAAATGGAAAGAAGTGAACAATCTTTGCAATTAACGCTTGACAAGAGTATTTAAGCATAAAGTCTAATTCCACACTACACAAATGTTAGTGCTGTCAAAATAAACCCTGGAGTAAATTGCACATGAGAAACCTTTTGCCAATTAACTTTAATTCAGGGATTTGTATTAAACCAGTGTTTTATGTACTAACTGATCAATAATGTATTTTATCCAGTCCCAGTACATATAACCCACAAACTGCTAATACACTGACTAAATTATGCATCAGTTTTACAGCTTATTGATGATTGTTTGAAGGTGGGATCCTTGGGCATATTAAACAAACAAAGCCTTGGGGCAAAGTGAAAGGAAATGGTTTGCAATTACATGAAATTTTCAGTCTTTTTCTGATTATGAAATCTTAGGGAAAAATGTCTTGGATTTTATAGTGCAGATGAGGCCATTCAGCCCATTGTGCCTATTGTGACTCTTTGAAAGAGTGATTCAATTTAGTCTCACAATGCAACATTTTCCTCATAAATGTGCAAATTAATCCTCTTCAAGTACATATCCAATTACAGGGAATTGTCACAGTAACTTCATTGCAGTGTTAATACAAGCCTACTTGTGACACTAATAAACAAAATAAACATTTTGAAATAACCCATGGAATCCACTTTCAACATTCCTCCAGAGACTGAATTCCAGATCTTAATGTTCTAATCTGGAAAAGTAATCTCATTTCTCTTCCAGCCCTTTTGCCAAATATTTTACATCCGTAACTTTTGGTTGCTAACCCACTTACTAGAGGATGTGGTTTCCTTTACCTCTTATAATATTGAATGCCTCCATTTTGTCTTCACTGTATCTCGCCTTAATCTCCTCTGGTCAAAAAGAAGCAATCTCAATTTCTCCAACCTCTCCCTATAACTGTAATCCCTCATGCCTGGTATCATCTTGTACGTAACATAAGAAATAGAAAATTTTGTTCCCTCTGTGGAACATGGGTTTTTGAAACTCTCTCCAGAGTCTTTGACTAGAATTTTATTGGCACATCCACCCCAATTCCAGGGGCCGGCGAGGCTCAGAGGACTGAGGAGTCAGAGGCTGTGTTGGCCTCGGGCGGGATCGTATGAACCTCGGGCGGGCTTGCCTGCAAAATTCCACTCCTTGAATATTTTTAAGGCAGAGCTAGATATATTACTGATTAACAAGGAGGTGAAAGGTTATTGGGACTAGCAGAAACATGAGGTTAAAGTTACAATCAGGTCAGCTCTGACTTTATTGAGTGGTGGAGCAGACTCGATGGGCTGAGTGGCCAATCAGGAATAGACTATTTCACCCTTTGAATTATAATTCAATATTGTCATGACTGAAATCCTGCCTCGACTCCACTTTCCCATTCACTGCCCATATCCTTTGACCACTGAGAAGTTAAATATCTGTCTACACCAGTTAAATATATTCAACAATGAGGCATTAAAAATCTTCTGGGGTGGACAATCCCATGCAGCAGAAACCATTTAACGCTTGCCAACTTAAAAATGTCTCATTTATCCCAACTCTTCATTAACCAATTCTCACTCCAACTCAGGAGACTTTATGCTTTATCTTCCAGATTAGCCTTTTGTGTGGCATCTTATTCAATAAGGCTCAATGAATGCCTTTAGGAAGTCAAAGTAGGCTACCGCTAGGATTTAATGGCCTTGCCACAGCGAGTCTCCAGGCAATGGACGCAGTGAGCCATTTAAATCTCCATTCAGTTGGACGGGGACTATCATGTTCTGTTGGGTGGAAGGGATGTCAAATTTTTGCCTAGATCTCTTAGTTTGTCTACCTAGGTAGATATATCCTCTAATAACTCAAATAGATTTTGACAAATGTAATTTTCCATTTGCAAAATCCTCATCCTGACTGATCATATTATGATTTCCTTAGTGCATTGTTAAGACTTCCTTAATAATAGATTCCAACAATTTCTTGTCTCCTGCTATCAGTCCCATCAATTCATGTTTTCTCGTTTTCTCTTTCTCTCTTTGTCCCACAGTGATAGTGACTTTCTCTCCACCCTTGCCAAAGCAGGACGCTGGCCACTGAGCACAATACTGCAGCTGAGGACTGACCCGGAATTGTAAAGATTTGTCATGATTCCCTTGCATTTATATCCAATGCCCTTATTTATAAAACCAATCAGCCAAATGCTTTATTTACACCATCGTTAACTTGCTCAACCGTCTTCAAACAGGCTGACCTCCACAAAATAGTGTGACGTCAGTGTGATATTAGAATCCTTGTTAAATATACAAGTAGGCTCAGTCCTGTAACGCCATGCGAGCAGATGAAAACGAATAACTATAAACAGCATTTCAATTTATTCCAAAGGGCTTCAGAAGTGCATCATACATTTTGTTGCCGACGTCAGCCTTTTATATATGGCGCAAAATATAAATAACCATTAATTGATCTATATATATCTTAGCACAGTTCTATCCCGTCTGAAAATCAGGCAGGTTAGGCTATAGAGATCTTTTCTTGAGGATTCTGTACAATCGTTTCACTGAATCAATTAATTGTGGGCAATGAGGAGGGGAATTAACTAATATGACCGGAATAACTCTACACTCACCTCATTAAGTGGGTTAGGTGCATTGGCCACGCTAAGATTAAGGACCATATGTGTCAGGATATAAATGTTTTTATTTTGTTTCATTAGGTAATCAGGCACGCCCGGCTTCAATGTGTTTTTTTTACATCATAAAATGCATGCCGCGTTATGAATTATGTACCGCCGGTGTATGTATGGACTTGTTATTTCTACCAACTGTTAGCATTATGTAACATCCATCCACACCAAGGGTAACTTAAAGGATAATCCAAATGTCATATTCACCATCTTCCCCATGCAATCAACTGTGATACATATTCACGGAACATAACAATCCAATGGTTTCAGTGAAGCAGTCATTGATAATCATGATGGGCAACGGGTGCATTCAAATCTTTACATTTTCCAATCTTACTGAAATTAAATTGAGCTGGTTGTGGGCTTTTGCTGAAACTGCAAATCCGGACTTGGTGTAAAGACAATTAATGTCTGCGCTCTTTCTTCCACTGATGCGGAGAAATGTGCACAATTGTGTTTCCCCCTTTACGCCTCGTCCCATTTCTGGAGTCTAATTGAACTGAGGTCAGGAATTGTTGGTGCCAGAAGCTTTTATTTCTTAACAATCAGCGCCTTTTCTCAAACCGAGATTGGGAAGCGATAGTGTTGAAATTTCATCTAGTAATGTTGAAGGTGTAACAAAGCATAGAAAATGCTGGAAAATCTCAGCAGGTCTGTCAGCATCTGTGTGGAGAGAGAAAAGAACGAACGTTTCCAGACTGGATGACCCTTCTTCAATGTTGAAGGTGTGATCTGTTCAGCGCTGGCCACGCCACGCACTCTTAGAGAAATCCCTTGGCTTGCTTCGTCCGAGTGTCCTCGGTTGCTGTGGGTTGAGGCAATGCATCCATCAGCCACTTGTTCCTGAGCCCACCTTGAATGAGTTGAGGTTTTTTTTTAACAGTTTCTAGTCCTTGTCAAGTCATATTTGAACAATATGTGACCCCAGTGCGAAAAGGTAACCGGATTGTTGCCTCGGCCTCCCGCGCTGAGTGAATTAATTTCATGTCACTATTAGCAAAAGATAATAACTTTTTGAACTCTCTAACTAGCTAATAAGTGTCTGATTTGGGCATGCGAGGCTGGAAAACGTGTGAACGGTTAATCCGGAAAATTATATCAAACTGCTAACAAGATATTATAGGTTGAAACTAATAAACACAATGAGGACTGTGGGCCAACACATCCCATTTCCCTGGCAGCATGTGAGAACGAATTGGATTTTGCGGTGGAGGCCACTTTGGCTGGATATGGGCTGAAATGAGGCAAAGTCTGTTCTAGCCCGCAGTTACATAACGATACGTTTACAGAACAAAGTTTAAGCTCAGTTCCCAAAGCCCTTCACAGTGAACTCACTAACATTGCCGAAACAGTCGTTAAGTCAGCAAAAGACTGGCGTAGAGTGGAATGCTGACCCTGACGCTGGGAGGGCTCGATGCAATTCCTCAAATAGTGTAATGGGAGATTTAACAGACGCAGGAGCAGGAAACCAAAGAGGCTGCAGTTTACACTGTCATCCTAGTGATGAATCACCAACAACTCTCACCCCAATTCAATCCCTGGAACGGTCTCAAACGATTAAACCCTGAACTGACAGAGGTGAAAACATGACAAACAGCCACGCTGACGGTGATATGCGGATTCATGAATAGTATTCGTGAATATTTTTCATAAAATATAATCCACTCCTCCAAATGATAAATAATCTATGTTTTAAAAAGTTACTAAGGTATTTTCTCAGGAAAATGGCAGTAGCGCTACTGCTTTTCTGCCTTCAAATATATCGCCCGAATAAATCTTTTGTAAAAACGTCAAGCTGAGGGAGAGTTTTCATTGCCTCTCTGTGAGAGTACGATAGATAGATAGTTCAGCCCCAGCTGGATCCCCGCACTGAGGCATTACAACAATTGTCTCCTTGTAAATCAAAAACTGTGACGGGGGAATTGAGCAATCCAGCGTTTGCTTAAACAGGTCTCCAGTATAAAACAACTTGAGCAGGTTCCAGCGATTCCTCCAGAAATGCTACAATTCTGCGCGCATAACTGTTTGCATTTAGGTAGCGAGTTTTTTTTTCATGAAAGCAGAATAAAACACCCCCGGGGCGCTCATGACAACCAACAGGAAAGTCAGGCAGACCTGAACATATCTGAAAACTTTGCTGTAAACATCTACGGCTTTATCAGTTGGGACTAGTTTAGGGGTTAAAAAAGGGGCGGCAAGGAGAAGTTGGGCCGAAGGGCCTGTTTCCATGCTGTAAACCTCCAACTCCAAGACTTTCCCAAGAACTTGCACTTTCCCTATGCAAAATATCAGCACTCAACGCTGTGCAGATATCAATGTGAGATTTATTTCTTGTTTCATACTGTATTTTGTGATAAACAAATTGGAAATGCTGTCGTAGAACTTTGAACGCTGGAATGAATCCTGTTCACGGATCAGAATGTAGTTGGGCTTGTATCATGTTCAAATCATCCAGTGGCCGGCTCCGAACCTCTTCATTACCCTGCTGATGGAAAGTCACCCTCCTGTGGCAAAGCGCCTGTCGGCAGCAGCGTGTGGCATGGCGGAGAGTAACTCGTGTGTGTGTATGTGTGTGCGTGGCTCCGTCTCCACCGCCAGTCCGTCAAAGCTCTCCAATACCCTGGGAGCGGGATCTTTGCAGTTAGAAATAAAAGCAACCTCGGGGCGGCGAGGTGGTTAGCACTGCTGCCTCACAGCGCCAGGGACCTAGGTTTGATTCCCGGCTTCGGGTCACTGTCTGTGAAGGAGTCTGCACATTCTCCCCGTGTCTGCGTGGGTTTCCCCTGGGTGCTCTGGTTTCCTTCCGCAGCCCAAAGACGTGCAGGTTAGGTGGATTGGCCATGCTAAGCTGCCCCTTAGTATCAGGGGGATTAGAAGGGTAAATATGTGGGGTTTCGAGGATAGGGCTTGGGTGGGATTCTTGTTGGCACAGACTCCATGGGGCAAATGGCAATGTAGGGATTCTATGAATTCCATCCATTGAGACACGGGGAGAGGGTGAAATTGAAACCAGGTGGGTGGGTGTTGGGTTGGTACCTCGGAACCCCCCAGCAAACTCAGTTAGCCGGAGGGAGAAATTCCTCAAAAACTTTAGTGGCCGTGCTGCCACCACTCTGCAGGCTAGAGTCTGACAGGTCAGTGTTTTTGAAATAAAAACAGAAAATGCTTGAGAGAGATGAGTTTTTGCGCCCAATATCCCGGAAAAGACTTTGCAATAATAGTGTGTTTTGCGACTGTATGAATAGGGTGAGCTGCCTGAATTGGGGCGGGGGGCGTGGGGGGGGGGGGGGTAGGGTTTCACA
Organism: Carcharhinus amblyrhynchos; assembly: GCF_965287045.1. NCBI lineage: Eukaryota > Metazoa > Chordata > Chondrichthyes > Carcharhiniformes > Carcharhinidae > Carcharhinus > Carcharhinus amblyrhynchos. Next base: position 47,254,943 of record NC_137336.1, read on the forward strand.
ATGACTTCCTTGCAGTGTTAATGTAAGCCTACGTGACACTATTAAATCAACCCTAAAGCACGCTGCAGGGAGATGCGGTGCCTTGAATCAACCCCCGGGAGCAGAATTGACAGGGATCTTGGGCCCCTTTCTCACGCTGGAGGGTAAATAGTGTCAGGCACAGAGGATGTCTGCGCAATCTGTACAGTTTGAAGTTAGAAAATATACAGCCATTGGTCTGATGAGGAGATGACGTCCTCTGTGTGGCTATAAGTAGAGAGAGAGGCGAAAGCTTTGGTACAGCTTTCTGAAAGCATAGCTATGCACAGGAGAGTGCGAGGGGGCCGAGTGGCCGGCCAGGGGAGAAGAGATAGAAGCCGGGCCGCCGTTTGACAGAAGTAGGGGGTGGGAACAAGCTTCTGCCGCTTAGCTGAGGTGCTCTGGCCGCCCCCCCCCCCAACTCCTCTCTTTTAGAGATGGGATCTCAGGTTACCAGCTCGGAGGAGGGCACCTACTACTCCCTGGCCCCGGAGCTGCTGAACGCCAGCTCGGCTCCGACCACCGACAGCAACACCGCCAGGAAGGAGCTGAGCCCCGGCGGGAAGATCATTGTCAGTATTGTCATGTCGGTAATCGTGCTGATGATCGTCTTCGGCAACGTGTTGGTGATCACGGCGATCGCCCGCTTCCAGCGGCTGCAGACGGTCACCAACTATTTCATCACCTCGCTGGCCTGTGCGGACCTGGTGATGGGACTGGTCGTCGTGCCTTTCGCCGGAGTCCGCAGCATTACCGGCGTCTGGTACTTTGAAAACTTCTGGTGCGACTTCTGGACCTCGGTGGACGTGCTGTGCGTTACGGCGAGTATTGGCACCCTGTGTGTGATCGCCCTGGACCGCTACCTGGCCATCACCTCGCCTTTCCGCTACCAGAGCCTGCTGACCAAGTGCAAGGCGCGGATGGTGGTGCTGGTGGTGTGGCTGGTGGCGGCTCTCACCTCCTTCTTGCCCATCTACATGGGCTGGTGGAGGCTGGACGACCGCGAGTCCATGAAGTGTTACGCCGACCCACGCTGCTGCGAGTTCCTCACCAACAAGGAGTTCGCCATCTCCTCCTCCATCGTCTCCTTCTACTTCCCGCTGCTGGTCATGATCTTTCTGTACACCCGGGTCTTTCAGGAAGCCAGGCAGCAGCTGAAGAAGATCAACAAGTGCCAGGGTCGCTTCAACAACCACAACAACAACCTGACCCCCGCTGCTGTGCCCACTGCCAATGGCAAGGCTGGCAAGCCCGGCCACAAAAGGACGTCCAGGTTCCTTAACCTGAAGGAGCACAAAGCTCTTAAGACGCTGGGGATTATAATGGGCGTCTTCACACTCTGCTGGCTGCCCTTCTTCGTGGTGAACATCGTCAATGTCATCTTCAAAGACAGCATCTCCAACACCGTCTTCACCTTCCTGAATTGGGTGGGCTACTCCAACTCTGCCTTCAACCCCCTGATTTACTGCCGGAGCTCCGACTTCAGGCACGCCTTCAAGACGGTGCTGTGGGGCTGCCGGGGCTCCCTGCCCTCGGCCCACCACAGCAACTACCCCACGGTGCCCAGCGAGGAGCGCCAGGAGAACGGCTGCATGCTGCAATGTGGCGCTGCCTCGGTGGCGGCCACTCCGCCCAGCTGCAGCCCCGACGCCAGCGGCAACCAGCACCGGCTGCTCGACTCGGTCATCTAAACCGGCAGCTGGAGGAGAGGACACCGGACTGAGGCATCAGTGGGGGGACTCTGAGATTTGCAGCTCAGTGACACGAGTGTCCCAACTTCATGCATTCGCCTACCTCATAATTCTGTCAACATAATGCAGCAACATTGTGGTGGAGGTGTGTGACACCTCTGGGAGATGTGGCCAGCTGTGCAAACAGAAGGACAAGAATCGAGTATTGCTACGTGAGCATTAACAGTGAATGTCTAAATGTTTACAAACTCGCATGACGCCTATTTCTAAAGGCCATGTCGACCTTACTGAAAGCATTATTTTTTTTGTTTGTATTTTGCGCCCTCCTTTCCATCGGGATGCTAATTGTTTATACTGGGCTGTGAGCAAGCTGGCGAAACTTGAAGGAGTTCGGTTCAAAGTGATTCCAAACAAGTTGTAGGGTTGAATGAGTTCCCTGGAAATGTTGGGAGTCCAGTCACTATAGTAGTGTTAGGACGTTAAAGAGTAAATGCCTGGGGTATAAGCGCGCAGAGAGTGCTGACCAATTCATTACAGTGTGTGTAAAGAGAGTACATCACAGCACAGTTGAGATGTACAGTGCAGTTGTGGGTGACCATGTTGGAATGTTTGGGTATCCGGAAGAGATGTTGTCAGCTGATTTCTTTAGGCTAGAGACTTTCAGCAGGTTGACTAACTGCTGAGCGCAATTAGAGAGCTAAGAGTTAGCTAACCCCATTGCTTTTTTCCACGAATATTCACAAAAAGGATAATAAATGTGTGTGTGGTTCATGTTGCCGGCGTGTTCACATGCTTGTGTCTGTATTTGTATGTGTGTGCGTGTTCGTCGTGACCTTTAAGTGCATAAGCGTATTTTGCAATGTTGCACTTTCGAATCGGCACTCAAGCTCTTCGGTGTTAAAATGAAGATAAGGTCCGTACATTACCTGTAATTTTGCGGCTCTCCCTCCCCTCCCCCAGCACGCTCAGAGACCTGCGTGCTTTCAATGTGATTCAGCATCGACCGCACACTGTCAACAGCAGTGACCTGACCTGAAAGCTCTGAGACTTCCATGGTAAATGGTTAACTTGTACCGATGTCAGTCAAAAGCTATCTTACTGAAAGGTTAAATCTTGTTTTATTTTTGTGGGCATTTGTTTAGTTTCTGTGTCCGGGTATTAGAATTCTCTTGTACGCCAACGCTTGAAGCGGATATTTTGTGGGTTTATGTGCAATAATGCTTGTTATTTCGGCGCTGGACAGGCATGGGGCAGTTCAATGTTTACTTGATGTCCTTCCTGGTCAGTATGTTTTCGCACAACCATGGAAAACAAGACATAAAATATTTTGGTCTTTCATATGAATTGAGGCAATTGAGAAATGAGACACTTTTTGATATTTATTATTTCGAATCAATGTTTGGCTGTTGTTCGTGTACAAAATAAAACTTTATATATTCAGATCATTTCAGTGGTGTGATTTTGGATTGAAATCGGTGGATGTTTTGTTTCAAACTGGACGCCCCTCTTCCAATGTTGTGCATTCGCTTTGCTCATTAAAATCCAGTCACTTAAAAGTAGCTCAGACTAGACGTGGTCTTAGATTCTGTGACCGTCTTTTGGACTGAAATTTGGGAGGAATTGCACATTATCTGTCAGAACAGTAGTTAAATAGGAAGAAGTTCGGTTTCGTTAACCAGCACACAAACTCTTTGCAATAAATTCAACCTCAGCTCTATGATTACCGAGTGTCTTTTTATAACAAAGTACCTTATTGCATGTCGAGAGTTTCTTTATAAATGCGATAGACGGTCCTATGCATGCTGGCTTGCAAAACATTAAAACGCAGGGAGTAAAATTTTAGCTAGAGTTAACAAAATATTGACCCAATTAAAACATCAACTATCCATGACCTTTTATAACAAGTACAAAGTCGGCGATTAGCCGGGAGGAAGATCCGGATCATTGTCTAACTTTGCAATGCCTAACTCCAAATATATTTATTTTCCAGTAGAACCATTTGGAAGTAAAGCCAGTGGGGTTATCATGAGATGGAATTATAGATATGTGCACATCTGCTTTTAAATCAGCCCTTAGTAATACCCAATAATTTCTGGCTATCTCAGTGATCTCGTCACTTGGTACAGGACCTTGGTAAATTGCAACCAGCGACTGGTTTTACTGGTTTCCTCGAGAAGTTTAATTGACTGCAGGTAATTTTAACAGGAACGGGTTTCAGTGCTTACTCAGATGCTGGAAACAATTCACAATTCGTGGTATGCAGATTCTAGAACCTTCTCAGATTGACTTCCCTGCGATATACACTGGGTGCTTGAACATTTCTGAGTCCCAAAGCAGTTCAACTGCGGATATATAATCATTGTACAAATGCGTGTGTTTTTTAAAGTTTGTTTAAATACGTATTTTAAACATTCAACATTATTGAATAACCTTTTAGGGCAACTCTGAAATAGGAGGTTCACCAAGCTTGGCGGGAGGCGGGTGTGGATAAGGTAAAAATAGACTAAAAAGGTGTAGTGTCGGGTTTCTTCTAAAACCCCCATTTCACTTGCAAATCTTTACCCATTATTAGAAACGTTAGATTCTGCCGCTGTTAGTACAGTCCCAATAGACCATTATATAAAAGCAAATTACTGCGAATGCTGGGATTAGCATCAAAAGAGAAAACGCTGGAAAATCTCAGCAGGTCTGGCAGCACCTGTAGGCGAGAAAAGAGCTGACATTTCGAGTCCAGATGACCTTTTGTCAAAGCTTTGATAGTTTGGGTTTCCCAAAATGTACGATTGTTTATCTTTTCTGCTATTGATATCGCCTTGCACCAAGTAATCGAGGAAGTTATTACACTCAGTTTTCATTTGTATTTGTTACAATACTGTAACAAATAAGTGGATTAGACCAAGTTGTATGCACGTGTATATGTTATGAATGTGACACAACTCTTCTTCAATACCGTCAATTCAACCGTGAACCAGGGATTTCAGTGACTCGCAAGTGACACCTATAGGAAAGAGAACGTCAAAGACTGGACCCAGTGCAAACTACAAATTCGTCTGAGCTGAGTGTTAAGCACTTCATAAGAAGCTGTTATGCCTGACATGAGTATATCATGAAAATGGACATAGACGGATATTTCACTGACTGCAATCAATCCGGGGCTGTTTCTCATTCAATCACATCGCACTGATAAAACTGCACCGATACACGCAAATGAATCCAGAGGGAAAGACTTTCTTGGGGCAACGGTCATTCAGACAGATCTTAGGTTCAGGATCGAAGGGCCGAATGACCTACTGCTGTTTCTATTTTCTATGTTTCCATGACCCCGCTATTTAGTTGTTCATATCAAACTGTTAGCCATTATTGATTATGCATGGTGCAGAACGCTATAAAATCTTTAAATAATATGTATACATTTATGTCAAAGCCAATTTGGACGACAGATGCACTTATTCTACAACTATAGGACTCATTGCATTACACAACGATACTGCGCTTAACAGTGTAAATGCAGCCTGAATCCGGCATGATTCCCTGGAGAACGAAGTTTCAGTCAATTTCAATTCAGAGTCAACTTCTATTTAGTGTTGATGACAAGCTGTAACCATTTTTACACTATGTTTAATTTGTAGTATTAGGTGCGCCTTAAGCGGACGAATGGGGGCGGAGTTTTTTGGGTACGTTTGAGGTTTAAACTGAGATTCATACAGTGGAGCGAGACGTGAAGCTGCCAGACTGTAAATACAATTGGTCTAAATCACAGTGATCGGACAATACTCGGACACATGGGCAGGGCTCCATTTCCCAGACATCTGCACATTCCAGGACACTTGAGAGGTTTGTTCCTGTCATATCAAAATTCAGACAGCGATCCCGAATTCGCATCTCTTGCAGATTGCCGCCAGGAACCTTTACACGATGGATGAGGCTCGTGCCAACTCTAAGAATTTCTATTTAAAGCAAAATTATCCTTTGCTTTGACAAAGGGTCATTTGGACTCGAAACGTCAGCTCTTTTCTATCCTTACAAATGCTGCCAGAACTGCTGAGATTTTCCAGCCTTTTCTCTTTTGGTTTCAGATTCAGCATCCGCAGTAATTTGCTTTTATCTATTTAAAGCAACCGGGCCAATGACGATAGCACATAGGTCCAGTTAGTAGCACTATAGTGAAAGTCTTGAGTCTCATTCCGCTGACACTCCACCGCAGGACTGAGGAAGTGTTGCAATATCGGAGGTCCCAGACTTCACTTGAACTTCTGAAACAAAAGCATTCTGCTGCGTGTTACAATTCCACGGGAGTGATTTCGATGCCTAGGTTTACATTCTTTCCTCAACCAACATCGCAGACATAAAGATACCAAAGATGTCCAGGTTAGGTGGGTTGGCCAAGCTAAATTACATAGTGTTCCAAGAAGTGTAGGTTAGGGAGATTAGTGGGGTAAATGGTTATGGGGATGGGGGATAACTTGGCTTGGATGTTAATCGGATAATCGGTGCAAGCTCGGTGGACCAAATGGTCTCCCTCTGTACTGTAGAGATTCTAAGATTCGATGATTCTTTGCAATAGAACTCAGGTTTAAAATACTTCAAATGAGAATTGGCCTGGAATTGGTACCATAGCACAATAATGTCCTTTAAATCATTAATTAGGCAATGATTGAAGATTATAAGGTAATTATAGAACATAGAACACTACAGCACAAACAGGCCCTTCGGCCCACAAGTTGCGCCGATCACATCAATACCTACCAATCCATAGACCTATCTATAACCCCCAATCCCATTAAATCCCATATACTCATCCAGAAGTCTTTTAAAAGACCCCAGCGAGTTCGCATCCACCACCACTGACGGCAGCCGATTCCATTAACTCCCCACCCTCTGAGTGAAAAACTTACCCCTAACATCACCTCTGTACTTGCTTCCCTGCACCTTAAATCTGTGTAATTATGAATGAGAAAAGCCATTCAATTCAATTTACTTCATCTAATCAAAATGACCCAAAAGTCTTTGCCATCGCAGCATTCAAATGTTACACTCCAACTACTACCCCTATAGAATGTTCAGACAGTAAATGTCAGATAGAGACCTGATTGAGGGAATATGAATAAAAACACTGCACTTCACTAAAGAGGCAATAGGAATGATTATCTACTGAATGAGAGTCTGTAGACATGCTCATCTGTCCACAGTGGCTCTGTGCCTATGAAGGTGACCATTGACCCAATATTTATGGCACTGATTCATATCAAATTTGCCTTTTTATAAATGCAATGCAATCAATGTCTTAATGTACAAAACAAGACATTCTGAGGTGCCTCACCGTACACGTTGCAGTTTATATTCCTAATATATATTTCATGTATCTGATGCTCAGATGCCAAACAATTTCCCACAGTTTCCATTCCATCAGTAAACCAAGGCTGATGGGCTGCAGATTGTGACCTTAGCCCTTTGAGCTTGGTGTTAGCTGCCCCAAGTTTTGGCATGTCCCTCAGCATGTAATTCTGATCCTTTGTGCCAGTCTGTAACATTCAGTCGTGGATTGCTGTTTGCACTGGAAGATAAACAGCTTTTAGGCAGACCAAAGAGCATCTTTCATGGAATTGATGGCTACCCTGCAGCAGTTGATGTTTATCTTGCTGTGCATCACTGAGAACAGCCCATAGAGCACATCGTGTTATGGAGCTGCACAGGATGCTTGACAAAAACCTCTATCTTTTTCCAGACCCCCTCCCTGATGTATAGGTAGTGTATGATAATACGCTGTATCATACATGTCAGCACCAAATACGTTGGAGTGTGTGAAGTGCATCAAGCAGCCTGTTAAAGTGGAGGTGTGAAGTCATAGCGAAAGTTCATGCCAATTTACTGGAATGGGAGCCACATATACCATGTCAGAAGGCAGTCAGGTTTATCCTTTTGACTTCCCAGGGCTTGGGAAGAGAACCCTCCTGACCTGGCAACCTGTGCCCCACAGAAGGCCATCTGAAGGCAAGTGCTGCTCCAGCTGGAAGATTCCCTCCCACTCCCCACTGCATCTGATAGACCCGGTGAGTCCACTCCACTTACCTCTCCTTTGATGCCTCTATCGACGTTATTGCTCTGGGGCCTCCTGTGATCCCACTCCCGGTGACACTGCTGGGACTGAAAAGCTACCAGCTTTCTGGTAGGCTGCAGGTCTTGGTAATGGGCTGCTCACCTTAAAAGGAATGCCTGTTTGATTTTCCTTCCTTTAAAATTAATGGAAGGAAATTTAAAATGTTCTTGAATGGAGTGTGCAAACTTTTTTTCTGTATTTTGCCAATGTGATGCAGAAGCAATTAGAAGTGTTAAAAGCAGTTCAGCGAAGGTTAATTAGACTCATACCAGGAGTGAGTGGGTTGTCTTATGAGAAAAGGTTGGAGAGGTTTGGTCTGTATCTACTAGAGTTTAGAAGAGTAAAAAGCAACTTGATCAAAACCATTAAGATACTGATGGATATTGAGAGGGTGAATCTGAAGAGGATGTTTCTTCTTGTTGGAGAATTTAGAACTAGGGGTTATTCACTTCAGACAGCGAATGGTGAATCTCTGGAATTCTCTTCCACAGAAGTCAGTGGAAGCAGAGTCTTTGAATACTTTAAGGCAATAGCTCACTAGATTCCTGATTAACAGGGGGTGTAATGTTATCAGGGGTAGGCAGAAATGTGGGGTTGAAGTTACAAGCAGATCAACTATGATCTTATTGAATAGCAGAGCAGGCTCAAGGGGCTGAGTGACCTACTCCTGCTCCTAATTAATATGTTCATCTGCTTACCAACCAGGTGGCAAATACAAAGATCTACCACAGCCAGTAAGGATTAATAGAAACACCACCCACAGCAGAATCAGCACAAACAGTAACGGTATATATCCCACATTCCCAGCACATCAACTCCAAACATTTAATAGTGAGACTTCCACTGAAGTTCAGGCAGTGTCTAAATTGTTCAGCACTGTACTCTAATCCACCCACTTCACTGCTTCTATCAAATAGGTGAGTTACCACAAATTTTGCAGTCGAGTATCCAGATCCCAGATCATCACCGACAGCTCATTAGCTAGCCACTTAGAGGCAAAAGCTGCTGCCAAAGATAACCTACCTTACCCAATTTATCAAAATCTACCGGGGAAGGCCACAGTAATCACTCAGCATTGCTGCTCAGCCCGGCAACTCACTGGAGGGGGTGGAACATGGCTTGCACCTTATATATCATGTCATCCAGCATTTACGTTTCAAAGGTCAGTGCTTCTTCCTGGATTTTTGCCTAATACTGTGAAAAACAATGCTGATTCAGAAGCACTGGGGATTGTGTTTACAAAAGATCATGGATTCTCCAGTCTCATGCTTAATATAAGACTTTTGGTTTTATGTTTCACAGCACCCATGTATACTCTTCTGTTTTTATTTTGATTATTCAACTACCCCAAGCATTAATTTTCCTTTTGGCTCTGTATTCAGAGGTGAATTTGCAGTTTTGTGTAGCCCTGTGCTCAGCTTCATTTTCCACTCCCCCAACCCCAGCGTGGGAAGGCTAAAGCTCTCATGCACACTCTCTCTTCCCTCACACCTCATGCACACTCTTGCTTCCACCCCACCACTCACACACTCTATCTTCCCCCCCACCCTTTGCACACACTCTCTTTTCCCCCTACTCCTCATAAACACTCTCTCTTCATCTCACCCCTTGCACACCTTCTCTTCCTCCCCACCCCACATGCATGGCCTCTATCTCTCTCTCTCTCTCCTCAGCCCACCCTCCCATACACTGTGTGTGTGTGTGTGTGTGTGTGGGGGGGCGTGGCGGTGGGGGGGGGGGGGGAGCGGTGGTGGGGAGGGGAGCAGGAAGGAAGGGCAATCTTACCAAAAAAAATTTGAAGTGCTGAAAGAGCATGGAAACAGAAGAGAATCACACTGATTTTTTGAACGAGTTAAAAATGCAATCTTCCTTCTGTGGAAAAAAATGAAGCAGGATCTGTTTCCTGCCAGCAGGGGGAGGGGATGGGGCCTAAGCTCACCAAAAGCCTGCACTTGCAGCAAACGACGCAATTGCGCATACATTGATTTCATTGTTCTGTGCAATACTCATCCTCTTCCCTCCCTCCAGACAAATCGGCTGATCGCCATCTGCTCCACCCCACCCCCCACCCGGTTGATTGCTGGTTGTCCAGTGGGCACTGCTAGGGTGTCAGGCTGGCCATGTCAGGCTGGCACTGCCCAAGGAGCATCCCCCTACCCTGACCTTCTATGGGGGCCTCAGTAAGCTCTGGTCTTACTAGTGAGGCTAACCCGACAGCTCCCCTTTGTTGGGAACCATATGTGATCCTCACTGATGAAGACCTTCTTCAGAGAGGTCACTAAGGCAAGTGAGCCCAGACGATTGCGTTCCGGGCTCACATCTAATATTTAAATTCTATTTTAAATGGAATTTAAATATTACAATCAGCCTCACACTCTTTTCAAGTGCAAGACTGATGTCGCTGGATATCCAGTCATGGTAAGATCGTGAGAAGCGAAAAATCGGGAACAAACTTGATTTCTTGGCTCTGTCACAATCTTAACAGTTTGCCCTGTCCATCGACTGGTGGGGTGACAAGGTAAGATCGTCCCCACTGTCTTTTTTCTCCCACTCCTTGTAAACACTTTCACTTCATCTCCACCCCTCACACGCACGCTCTCTCTTCCCCCATCCCTTGCACACACTCTTTCTTCATCCAAGTCTCGCATGCTCTCTTTTCCCCTACCACTCACACACACTCTCTTCCACTCCATCTCTCACGCACACTGTCTTCCTCCCCACCCTTCAGACACACACGTTCTCTTCCTCTCCTCCCCTCACCCCACTGATGATGTTTGTTTTCCTGCTTGCACTGTGATCCTTGTGCTGATATTTCTCCCGAAATAGAATTCCAGGATTTTGATTGAGACGGTGAAGAAATAATGATAACTGTCTCAGCCAAGATGATATATGCTTTGGATGTGATAACCTTTTATATTTTATTACTCCTGTCATTCTCCTTGGTGATGGAGGTCAAGAGGTTGGAAGGAGCTGCTGACATAAGCTTAGTCATCAAAGTTCAACCATTTGCTGGACTATCAGTACTTTAATCTGTTTTTGTCAGTAACAATGATTCAAGATTAGTACGTTCTTGTTGTTCTTCAAGACAGCAAACTGCGAACAGCACAGCTCATCCCCCATTACGACTGATTACAGTGACATCTGAAATGTTGCTTCTGTCCGTCAATAATAAACAGCGGGCTTTTAAACTACCTGGCATGTCGTAACACCCAATTGTAAAAGTTTAATATTGCATCTTATATCAACACTAGTCCCTGTACAAAGTGTGAACTGTTAAAATTTGATGTTGTTATCAAACAGAAATTTGTTCCGCTAGTGTAGAATTACCCAGTCACAAAACCTGTATTTGTTCCAGTAACGACGTCACTTTTTATTTTGTGTTCCTATGAAATGGTTTCGTGTATCATCATGTGTACGTCTTTCAATCTAGATTGTACTGTGATAGGAAAGTTGGCTCAAGGATTTCTGCCTTGCATTTATCGCAACAGTAGGATGACTGGAACAGAAATAGGCTTGAATCTTTTCAGCTGTTTTGTCTTTTTTTTAAGACTATGGCTGACCTGCACATTAATTTAGTTGGCCTGTCTTTGTTCCACAAACCTTGGTACCCTTGAAAACATTTTTAAGGCTTAATTTGTTTTAAGGTTAATTCATTTTTCTACAAGAGATATTTAAGCGGAGTTATCAGGCCCTGCTAAGGTTGAGAACAGAGGCAAATGGGGCCTGAAAATTATGAGGCAGGCTGGTGTTCCAAATTTCTAACCCTTTTCACAGTGTCAGCTATTTTGTTGTCGAGGCTTGTAAAGAGTCTTGTTAAGAGTAATTAATGGAGGGGGCTACTGAGATTTTCCAGTTGTCCCTCAGTTTCCAAATGTGAAACTGCCTAGAGGCAGTTACCCAGTGGCAGGCCAGAATGCCAAACCTCTAGGCAGAAGCCTACGTGACTTCCTTTCTGGATAGGTGAGGGTGGAGTCATAATGCACCCTGTTATAAGGGATTCTTCCCTTCCCCCAGCCCTTTCTGTCCTCTCTGCTGGTGTGATTCTCTCTCAATTCCTTACCTTTAACAGCACTCAAGTGCTTCTCTGAAACTGGAAGGCCTTTGATTGGCCTCCACTTTCAGAAATCTGCTTGCATCTCTTAAATGAACAGGGAACTTGTCTCCATGCCAGTTAAAGGGGGTGCACCATCAACATTTCAACGAGTGATCATTTCCCCCAGGAGTACATTTGGAAGCTGTAAATGGACTTGGCTCCTGCTATTCCCAAACCCGACCCCAAAAAGTAATAGTTCAGCCCATTGTCCTTTTGTAGAATTTGTAATGAATTTATTTGCTTCAGAGGTGGCTTTCTTTCTTTGCAGGGTGCTCTTTCCAGATATTTCTCAGTTCAGCTACTGAGATCTGAAACATTCAGCACTTAGACAAAATAAAAATGGATGAGACCACCACAGACATTGCAAATCAAACATATCTGAAAAATTATCAAGGAATTCATGAATTGGAATGCAAGATAGACCCAAACCAGAAATCAGTGACATGTATCACACAATTCTTGATTGCTCAAACTGTTTCTGCTTAATTTGCATTTGCTTAAATGTTCAAAGAATGTGAGTATACTTTATTACTAGAATGTTAAAGTTGGCAATGTTGCTTTCTCATTAATTTTACTGGTAAGCATTGCCCTTCGGGCATTTAGTGAGAAGCAAAAATTCCTCCATCATAGTATATTGATGGGTTAGCATTGTTATTGGGATAACAGCAATATTTCCAAATTGAAGTAACATAAACTATTAGCAAAGCTTCAAATGTACCATTGTGTAAATGTTATTATAAAGTACATGTTGTATATGTAACTGTCTAGCCCAGACTTGCTCAGTGGGAAAAAAAAGATAGTTTTTCAATTTTAGTGAAACCCATTTGATACAATACAATTGTGTAAACAAAGATTAGGCAGAGGGTAACAATGCATTTGTATTAGTGCTTTAGTTCTTAAAATTTCTATTTTCATGTTGTGGAGAAATTTTAATTATAGATTTAATTCTTTTAATGATGTAACTAACAACCTTTACTCCAAAGTTACTGGACTACACTGAAAACATGCAGCGACACCACAGAAGTACTTTTTTTGTCATGACTTTTATTATTTCAGGTTTTCTATTGTTTGTTATACTTTATCTTCTATTAGTTTTTTTTATATCTTCTGTAAATCCCATTACATATTTCTCAGTTATAGTCTTTCAGGCATCTTTCCTTTACTTGTACTCAATCAGATTGAAACATTTTAAATTAAATGACCTGTACTTCTTGAGGATAATATTACTAAGGTATTAAGAGTCAAATCAAAACATTTGTTTTCTGATGCTGCCAGACCTGCTGAGTGTTTCCAGTATTCTCTGTTTTTGTTTCAGATTCCAGCACCTATAGTATTTTGATTATTTTACTAAGATATTATTTGGAATGGCTTCATGTCATCATCTTTAATAAACGAATAGAGGGATTAGGTTTCTCTAGCCTAGCCATTTGCATATTGAAGTGTCCCATATTTGATATGCTATTTCTGTTGATGTTAAATAGAAAGCCATATTTCAGAAACGACTGCAATTTTAGACTTTCTTCATACACTTTCAAAATGCCTGGATGGGATGTGTCTCGCCTCATTTTCTAACAGGTAATACTCACAGTGTACACAGCTGCATTAAATTGGTCAGCGGATCACATAGAACTTGAATGCTACTTCAGTAAAACTGAAGATATAAACTATGAAAATCTAATGCTCACCATCTTGCAGTGTGTCGAGAGTTTTGAGGGTCTGACCAGCTGGTTGTCTGTACCCGCAATGAAGAGGTAGCTGTCAATTTCAGGTCCTCCTTTTGAGTCAAGTTTCCAAATCGTGCAGAAGTTTATTGACAGTATTGTGTCTTCCCAATATTGGTTGGCTCCAGATCTTGGAGGTGTCGGTTTCTCAAGATCAAAGCATCAGCTTATTTTTGTGGGTCATGGTGGAGGAGCTATGTTCCTCCAAGCCTCACAGAAATAATGAAAAACATGCCTTTACTGAACCTCTTCTGTTATTTTATGTTTGTGGAATGCTGGAGTCCATAACAAATGATAATTGGGATCTAGGAATCAACTGCTTGAAATGCAATGTGATTCTGTTCTGCTTGAACAGAAGCATAGAAGAAATGTCAGATAATGAGAGGAAAGATTTATTGTTTTTATCCTTCCAGAGAAAACTAGACAGGGTATGTTTAGGCGATGATGTCAAGGAGTTAAGAGCCTATGTGTTATCTGTTCAGATTTTGAGGTGCAGGTTCTGTCCAGGTGATTTTGGCATTCATTCAACATAAAGTAAAGTAGCAAGAGTGAATGGTTAACCATGTGTTTAAACTGATCATTTCTGCAGATGTCGCTATTGCTTGTGTACAAAGGGATGGTAATAAATATAAGTATGAATGGTGATCAACCATTGAGAATGGTTAGCTCTCAAAGTTAACATGCTGTGTGAAATGGAAAAGTTATGTTTGACTAAGTTTTTGTTTGTGTGTTACAGTGTCTGTGTAATCTTACTTGTCTGTGGATCTGTGTTTAGCACCCATGCCATTGAATTCTATTAGTTTATTTTATTTATTAGTCACAACTAAGGCTTACCTTAACACTGCAATGAAGTCACTGTCACAGTCTGACATCTGTTCAGGTCAATATACCTAACCAGCACATCTTTCAGAATGTGGGAGAAAACTGGAGCACTCAGAGGAAACACACACAGACGCGGGAGATCATGCAAACTCCAGACAGTTAGGGACCCAAGCCAAGAATCAAATCCAGGTCCCTGGCATTGTGAAGCAGCAGTGCAGCCCCTAGTTTACCCTTTGTGGTTTGGTTCTCTTAATTGTTTAAAGGTTAGGTCTTGTTTAATGTATAGGCTTGTTTTTGAATGAGGTTAAGTGAGAAGAAGGATAGGCTGTGATAAAATGGTAGAGAATTTGACAAAGCAATTGCTTTGTTCTGGTAGGAGAGTACTGATTCTGGGGCAATAAATGTTGTGCTTCACACTTTGGTTTAACCTAACTTCAAAGACTATCTGTGGCTGCGAAAGACTGATGAGAGCAGTGCTGAATGCTGTGGATATGTGTGTATGTAGCTTCCATGAGTGAATGAGTGTGTGTGTCAAATAAAGAATTTGTGTGGATTTTTCTTTGCTGTGTATTTCTTGGTTTAATGTTTTTTTACCCCAAAATGTGATTTTGTAATAGTAGTTTCAACACTGAGTTTAAAATCAAATGAGAGTTGTGAGCTGGATTAAAAGTATAATTTGAAAGAAGGTAAATGTTTGAAATTTTTTAACCTTGGGTATGGTTGCTGGTCACAATCACTATATACATATACAGAGTAATAATGATCAACATTTGGGAAGTTACTCTGAACACAATTCTCATCAAGTAAATGGAAAATTTTAAGATCAAAGTATATGCATTGGAATTTGGAAATAAACAATTTCAGCATGGAGTAATCCTGCCTGCTCTGAGTTCAAATTGTCATTGAAAAGGAACTAAAACTTGGAATTTACAATGCTCTTTGAGAAGAGCCACGTATTCCTTAGTTTTTATAAGGAGCAGTGATGATGCCATTACATCTGAAAAATTTGCTCTGCCCTTTTTTCCAATAGGCAGAGATTTAACTATTTTCTATTTATCAGTTTAATTCGTTACACATTGGATTTGCTGGTTGAGAATTTATATGTAATGGAGACTATGATTGTTTTTAACTGACAAACATGGGCTGCATGGTGGCAAAGTGGTTAGCACTGCTGCCCCACGGTGCCAGGGACCCAGGTTCAATTCTAACCTTGGGTCACTGTCTGTGTGGAGTTTGCACGTTATCCCCGTGTCTGCGTGACTTTCCTTCAGGTACTCCACTTTCCTCCTCCACTCCAAAGAAAGGCGGGCTACGTTGACTAGTCATGCTAAATTGCCCATTAGTGTCAGGGGGACTAGCAGGGTAAATGCATGGGTTACGGGGATAGGGCCAGGGTGGGGTTGTTATTGGTGCAGACATGTTGAGTTGAATGGCCTTCTTTTGCACTGTAAGGATTCTATGATTCTATATATCTAGACCAACATTAGTTCATTTGGCTTATGTCTTTTGTGCTTTTACTTTTTAAAATAGGTGGATCATCTTGAGAGGTACATGAATAGGGAAGGAGTAGAGGGAGTTGGTCCATGTAAGGGTAGAAGGTTTTCTTTTGGTTTAGTTAGGGCATCATGATCAGCACCCGCTCGGGGGTGTGGGCGGGGGGGCAGCAAAGGGCCTGTTCCTGTGCTATAGTTTTCTTTGTTCTTTGTTCTATGAATCATAGGCAACAAGCCTCAAGAGTTCAAGATTGTTTATCACAACATTGTGATAACTGGGGACTAAACACATTGCCCTCCTAAAAAACAGTAGCTAATTCAGACTTATTTATTATTCTTTGTTACCTTCAGAGCTGAAGTGTTTGTGGTTCATTACATTTAACTTCTACACCGACTGCAGGCACCACTGATAACTTGCTTTTTAAGAAGCCTGGATATAACTGCTCCTGATATTGAATTGATTAAATAATTTGAGTGCATGTAACAGCGGCTCATTTTAAAAGGGAAAGTTACCTAAAGTTTAGGCAGATAAACAAATTTTAATTTTTGACAAAGGGTAATGGAAAGATGGTATGGATGGGTTTTTGAGTATCAAGGAAAAATAAAACTGTTTTTGTTGTTTGAAGAGAGAGAAGCCCATGGCGGGAGTACACTGCTGGTGGGACCAGAAGATCTTGCTGGTATGAACAAGTGGAAAATTCCAGTCATTTTCTCAGAGTACGGTATCACTATTTGAGTTTGGGATCATCTTTATAAAATAATTATTTGTGTTAGCCCTGCGTGATTAATGATGAGGTTTTCATATTTTTGTTATGGGTGTTATGGTGTGCTGCTCCCCACCTCATCGCCAGCTGTACTGGATACAGACCTTTTTGCTTGGGATAATTTTGGCTGGTATCCTTTGTTTCCATGAGAACATGAGAATGCTGGGAATATGCCAGGAGTCTCATTTATCACGCTGGCACTCTGAAGGATTTATGTCAATGGCAGAGAGGCAGCTGACCCATCAGAAGTATGTCAAAAAGTAACACACACACCATTGCCGCCCACCCGCCCCCCATGCTCCCAACCCTTTTGCCCTTCATTGCTCTTCTGAGAGGAACCAGGACGTAGCTGCAACTCTTGACACCTTGCCCTATGTGGTATGTCCAGCACCTGCCACCTGAAGGGCAACTCCTGAAGTTTGTCATCAGCTTGGGACTCAGTATCTAGATTGCCTCCAACATTCTTGCCATTGCCAGAGCTGCACTATTTCAGTTTCCAACAGCGGTCAGATGACTGTGAAGCGCTCACACTACGATCATGCATCCTCATTGAGGTGCATGAATCTGTGCTTGTGCTAAATGTGGAGCAGGGTTGTGACTCTGTATCCTCTGAGATTTCCTCCCCCTTACAGGTTAATGATGACCCTCCGGGTTGGTGGCTGAAGCTGCTACTGTTTCATCTGGGAATATGCCAGGAGTCTCATTTATCACTCTGGCACTCTGAAGGATTTATGTCAATGGCAGAGAGGCAGCAACAACAACAAGAATGAAAAGCACTATTATCATTTGAGGTGACTTCACAGATACACAGTTCTTAGACTCACACACACACCACTGGGAGAAGGAAACCAGGGTTCAACCTTTACAACATTGTTCCAAAAGCTCCCAAGATCTATGCCCCTCAATGCTACCTCCGCATGCGTCATCTACTTTACCTCATTTATCACTTTGGCACTCTGAAGCATAAGAGCTGACCTCTTACCACCCCTGCCTTGCTACATCACTATCCTTCTATGCACCCTTGTGATCTCACTACCCTGGAATGGCTTCCAACATCTCCTCATCTAATGGTGTAACTCTACTGTTTATTGCCAACTCCTGCACTTAATCATCTGGAAGAGGGAAAATGAATCCTCTCTCGGAATTGTTTGCTCTTTTCTCCTGTAAGTAAAAAAGGGATGAATTCGCTTGTTGTCATGATTTTGCTTGGAAGATCATGTTTTCAGTTGAGTGCCCACAATGTACTTTCTTGGCAGTCAAAGATTCTCAATGAGCTTTATTAAGTAATAGGTGTTGCAATCCATAAGCACTCATTCACCCTGAATCCCTGATTGCCATGCAGAGTGACATATCTGCTTCCTGCTGCCTTGTGCATTTGGTCAAGACACTTACTCTCTTCTACATAGGTCCACATGAAAAATGGTTACACAGTCATCCTGACAGATTGCAAGAGGTCATTGATAGTTTTACAGCATTGCAGCCATGTCCTGTGGATGCCCCCAGTGCTGCTCGATCCCTCTGTCACCACTGTCCTGGGTGTTTTTGTCTAGCTAGTGGGAGATCTTCTCTTCCCAGCAAAGGGATGAGGACCTCTCACCGATCACTCACAGCATGGAGGAGGACAGGCAGAATGTCTTTTGGGGCCAACTTTGGTTTGGGCATCTTAACAGTTGGTCCTCCCATTAAGTCCACAATATGGGGCACATTGACCCTGTGTGGAAAGACAAAGAAAGTTAAAAGAAAGTCAAGTCTTTCCCTAAACTGGCGTATTCATTAGGGTGATGGGACCATCTGCTCAAATGACCTGACCCCCTCTAGCAACAGTGCAACTGCTACATTAATGGCACAATAGTCACTAAAATGTAACAACAGGCTCTTATTTGCTGTTCCTCCAATATTCCAATAGGTCAATGGATTTGCAAATATTCTTGATCCAAACTTCTGCCTCCAGACCAATAATTACCACAGAACTGCCACCAACCATTGCCAGGGTGTTTTTAAATGAGTGACCATGACCTATTTTGAGGCCCTATCTCTCTCTCCCTGGACAGTGTGCTCTGAAGCCCTAATTGGTTACACTGGCCACCCTTCTCACAGGTGGTTGGTCAACTTTCCACAGGGTGGCTGCTAATTGGCCAATAAATTTGGCATCTTTAACAGTCTGGGACAGGGGTTGATGAACCATGCACTTTTTTGTAGAACTGTTTTAACCCCCAGTCCATCCCCCACCTCTGCTGAAAAGTTTAAAATTCACCTCTTTGTTACCAATTACTCAGGAACCAAAGGTTATGGGCCCAGATTTTTGCCCCAGGTCAAACGCAACTTTAAAAATGACCACCTGCTGTTTGGATTTTAACTCTGGGGATGTGGTCTGGCCCATTGCCCTATGGAATGAGTGCAGAAGCTTCCAGGTGTGGAGGTGGGCTGGGTGCAAGCCCTGCCTCTGGCTGTCAAGTGTGGAGGTGATCTGGGTGAAAGGCCTGCCTCTGTGCACCAGCATTTTGTTTAATTTATTTTTAAAAAGAATGAAGTAAAAAGTCATTCTTTGCCCTCTGGACCCCACCCCTCACTATCCCTCAGTACCCCAACCATACCCCAGCCATGCTAACCTATGAATCTATGTCCTTTCATGCCCACACCCATGACACATAGTACTTCTTAACCCCCATGCCAACATATGCCTCTCTACCCACTCCCTATGACCTTTCATACAACTTAATCCTCCAAAATTCCCATAGTCCTCTATAACTCCTTGCTAATTTAGTGGCAACTCATGCTAATCCATGACATATCCGTCACTTTTTGCGATTAGCCTCACCGTGCCAACTCACCAAATATATTTCAACGGCTCTTTGACAGCTTTGACAGCTCCGTGACAACCTTGGCAGATTTTACAGCTTTGACTGCTCCTTCACAGTTCTTTGACAGATGTGACAGCTCCAATGACTTCATGCACTTCTTTCACGCAGTCATGTTTACTTTTAACAATCACAAAGAGTGCCTTCCCTCTCCTAAAGGTTGTCGTACCTATACCAAAGTATGTTTTCCTCTCCCAAAGGGCTGCTACATCTCCCAGAGGAGTTCTAGCACTATATCTAAAGAGACATCTTACCCCTCCAATGGCTATTTTGTCTCTTTGAACAAATCCACCCAAGTTCAGAGCTGCTCCTACCTGGTTTAATCTACACACTTTGAGTTTGACACTCTTGGCCTACCAAAAGCCCACTGAAGTGGAGACAGCTGGTGTTTTACATGGCCAGCTCTCACTGTAAACTGCACATGTGTGAACTCTGGCCAACTCGTCTTGCACTTTCAAGATTGGAAATTGCAATGTTCAAGGGTTTGACTTAAAAATCTCTGGCCATTTCCACTATTTTCATCAAGATGGAGTGGGTCTCCATCATGGTAAAAATCTGGATCAGTATCAGCTTTCACTCTCAAAATGAGTCATAGAATCGTAGGATCCCTACAATGTGGAAGGAGGCCATTTAGCCCATCAAGTTTACTGTATATAGATCTAAACTTTCCAACTGAAGATAACTAGTTCCTTGCCAATAGTAATATAGTATGTACGACTGTGTTAACTAAATACCTCATTACATGAAGCTGATGTCATGGAGACGGAAACGTTTTAATGATATTAAACCTGATTTGTGTCTTAGATGGACTTACATCGTATTTAATCTTTTTCGCTGGTTCTCTTCGTTATACCCTGTGAGTTGTTTTATGATCAAATGTCGATGACTATGCTGCAGAATGTAGATTTCTCCAAATTTCTGACAAGACAACTTTTTCTGCATCACGATGCCATGTAGACCATCATACAATACTCCAAAGAAGGAAGCCATTTAGCCCAGAATACTTGTGCTGATTCTTTGGCGGATCTATTCAGTGAATCCATTCCCTTTCCTCTTTCTTCTGATATCTTTCCCTTCAAGCATTTGCCCAGTTTTCACTTTTGAAAATTACTACTGAAGTTGGTTTTATTAGCTTCTCAGGCAGTGTTTATTGTAATCAGGACGGCTTTCTGCATAAAAATAAAAGATTCTCATGTAGCCTCTGGTTCTTTTGCCAATAGAGTAATATAAAAGAATGACATTGCGTGACCTCTTGTATTTAATCAGAAGCCTGACGTTTAGGCACACAATAATGTTGATTATTTATGTGATTTATCCCCTGATGTATGCTGTGGAAGACAGCATATTTTTCTCATCAGCCCCCTGCAGTGTTTTAAAATAATACATAAGCTGTGTATCATAATAATTCAGTTAAAAGCCACAATGGCACCATTAAGCACGGCTATCATTGGTTCCTGATTTCTTCATTTCAGTTTCTCAAGTAGGTTAATACTCATTACGTTTTCATATTACTAAAGAAAATGAAACTATAATAAATAACAAGACAATAGTGAAGCCTTTGTTGTGGTTTTGAGTAATGTAACCATAGCCATGTTTGATACAAGGGAGCATTTGGGTTTCATCTTTTCCTCAATACCTTATATTTAATTTTGAGCAAATAAAAGTTTATTGAAATGGATAGTGAATGGTGGAAGCTCCTCCATTAATTCAGGTTCCTGTAATCAAAACCTGGTTAATGAAAAATATCAGGTTTCTTCTTCCAAAGTGAAAAACCTGAGAGAATAACTGTAGTTTTGAGGCAATCAGACATGTCAGATTGCACAACTATTAACCATTCTTTGTTCATGTGAGGATTTTTCAATGTTGTTATAAAATGTCTGAATAATGAAATCTTTTGTGATATTGCTCAGGTTGATACACTATTTGTCAGATGATACATTATTGTATAATCAACCAGTGCTGTAGCAGATAACTTACAATGTATGATAATGTTTGCCAGATATAGCTGTGTTTAACTTGGGATACCCCTTCCAAAGCAGCATGTCTCATTGTAAGTAGACAAATTCTTAGTTTACTTCCAGCATATATGACGCAGATTCAATTGTTGTTTCCAAAATTAGGAACATAGGATTATAAGAATTAGGAGCAGAAGTTGGCAAATTCATCCCTTTGAGCCTGCTCCCCCATTCAATCAGATCATGGCTGATCTCTTCCTGGTCTCAAATCCACTTCCCCACTTGTTCCCCATATCCCTTTTACCCGTTTGTTATTAGAAATATATTTATCTCCTAGATAAAACTATTTAATGATTCAGATTCCACTGCGTTATGGGGCAGCAAATTCCACAAATTCACCATCCTCCACGAAACATAGTTCCTCCTCATCTTCATTTTAAATCTGCTGTCTCTCAACCTGTACCTATGACCTCTTGTTCAAGATTGCCCCATCAGAGGAAACATTCAGTTTACATTACTCTGTTAATCCCTTTCAGAATTTTATATATTTTGATCATATATATTTGATTATATACTGCTAAACTCCAGTACCCAAATTGTTTAATCTCTCCTCATATGTCAACCTCCTCACCCCTGGAATCAATTTGGTGAACCTCCTGTGAACTGCCTCCAATGTCATCACATCCTTCCTCAAATAGGGAGACCAGAATGTAGGGTGTTAAAACTGTGTAAAGTAAAAGCTCATAATATAATCAAGCAGAGTCAGCATGGCTGCATGAAGGGGAAATCATGCCTGACAAATTTATTAGAATTCTTTGAGATGGTAATGAGCAGGATAGGTAAAGGGGAACCAGTAGTTGTAGTATACCTGGATTTCCAAAACATTTGATAAGGTACTGCACAATATGTTATATAATATGATGTTGGGCATTATATATTAGTATGGATAGAGAATTGACTCATAGAAGATGGAGTGTTGTGATAAGAGGGGCATTTCTCAGAATTGCAACCTGTAACTAGTAGCGTGTCACAGGGGCCAGTGCTGGGGCACAATTATTTATAATAATATTCAGCTCCTTTATTCTTCTTACCAAAGTGCATCACTTCACATTTTTCTACATTATTTTCCATCTGCCAATTTTTCAATTATCCTGTTGATATCCCTCTCTACACTTTTTGTGTCATCTGTGCCATTTGCCTTCACACTTATTTTTGTGGCATCTGCAAACTTGGCAATAATACTTTCACTCCCCTCAACCAAGACAAATTCTTAGTTCAATTCCAGGATACAAGAGACAGATTTAATTGTGTTTTTCAAAATTGCAATATCTCCGTCAGGGCTCCTGCAATGTCTTCTTTTGCCTCCCATAGCAGCCTATGATGCATCTCACCAGGCCCTGGAAATTAATGAACCTTTATGCCTTCTAAAGCATAATACCTCCTCTTGATTAAATCTTAACTTGCTCTAGAACTTCACCAACCCAACTGAAATCTCCAGCTACAATGAAGAATTTTATTAAGAGAGGTTTTGGAGATGAATAAGGCAGTTCAAAGACAAAGAACAAAGGACAAGGAACAAAACCAGCCCGGGAAACAGGCCCTTCGGCCCAACGAGCCCGCACCGCCATCTCAACACCACCAGTCCCCCTCTCCACCCACGACCCCTGTCTAATGTTTTATGGCCATCCAGATTGAGGGAATCTGATTTAGGGACAATTTATTCCTGCCAATCAGCCTAACAGCACATCTTTGGGGTGTGGGAGGAAACCGGAGCACATGGAGAAAACCCATGCAAGCACGGGGAGAATGCGCAAACTCCCACAGACACCGGCCCAAATCCATGTGTCTGCACAGCAATCAGCGATAGTCACTGAGCTGTCGTCTTGCCCAGTATCTTGTCCAGTTTAGGCACACACTAACGACATGAAGCACCAGGCCAATCTCGAACAACCAAGAGCAGCCCCAGTACGACCCATCGCGTGTATGCCCCTCATTGGACTAGAGGTGGACCGACTTAAAACCTGTGAATGAAAAGAGAAAAAACATCATACCATATCCATTTACATTACCAGGGACGCCCCAATGCTAATGACCCTTATTTAAAACAATCTCCTATATCCACCCATCTCCAACCCAGTCATGTGCCTGTCTAAGTTACTCTTAAATGACTCTAGTGTGTCATTTGCCCCTACTTTCCCTTTATCGGTCTTTGTTTATTTGTTCAAATCCAGTATATGTTCCACCCAAAAGTTGGGTCACATGACCTGTCTCTGGTTTCAATCTGGGGCTTATCTTAAACATTAGGGTAAGTAATATGGGGATAGGAGGGGCAAACTTGGAAGTTCCAGAAGTTCTTGAATTTTAATAAATTACCAGTAAATGTTCTTTCATTGTTATTATTGTTACAATCTTATTTTGATTTTAGATAATGTCACTGAAGGGCAGCATGAGAAATTGGAGAAATCAAGTATGTATTCTCAGGGACTCCAACAATAACATGCAGTGGGGGAAAGAGAAGCCACTGCAGGTCAGTCTCTGGCAACTAATAAATAGTTAAGAATGGAACTGGATGAGTGTAGTCCCATCCGGCAGGACAATGGAGGAGAAGCATTGGAGGACGGCGGTCTCATCAACTTTGTCAAAGAGTGCAAAGTGGCCAATAAGAGTTAGCTTACCACAGTCATGTTCACATAGTTTGTCATCTATGAATTTGACTGTTTTCATATTGTAACGGGATAGAAACCTGATTAATGGGATGCAGTGATGGGGAGGGGAAGGAGGGGACGAACACTTGGGAGATGCCATCACATTCAAGAAAAGAGAAAGGAGGTTGGAGATGGGGCAGTAGTTTATTAGGACAGAGAACTTGAGGCACTGAGCAGATAAAGATGGTCTTTAATTAGCTTGAAAGCAACTTTAATTCAGAGATCTGTAAGTATAACTTACAAGTTCAAATTGAGTATTTGTGCAGGGAATTGGCTAAGAACCGGA
Organism: Carcharhinus amblyrhynchos; assembly: GCF_965287045.1. Lineage (NCBI taxonomy): Eukaryota > Metazoa > Chordata > Chondrichthyes > Carcharhiniformes > Carcharhinidae > Carcharhinus > Carcharhinus amblyrhynchos. Next base: position 47,279,446 of record NC_137336.1, read on the forward strand.
CCTCAGCACTCTGTAAGGCAGAGCCTGAGTAACGTGATCGGAAAACCAATTCCAATCAGTGTAAGATATGGAGTTATTTTTCACTTTTCCTCTCCAGTGCTGATGTCATATAACAGCTTGTTAGCATGCCTGACTTTAAATTCTTGAGGGCTGCTTTCTGTGTTTGGATGAATAAAAATAGACATTGGTTTAAGTGTCCAAAACACATAGATAACAATCTTGAATGGAATGTTAGCAACTGTAGATATGAATTAGTAATCATTTACATGGAGAGCATAGACACAAGAGGAAGAGAACACTTCCCTCAGAGTCTTGCTCGAAGAGTTGTTTGCAATTGTACCGTTGAAGCTTTTCAATGAGGTGTGCAAATGCGTCTTATATTACACCTATTTAACTCTTGTCAGGTATCCTGAAGGAATCTGTGATTTCTTAATAAAACCTTTCATTTTTTCAAGCTAAGTGAAGGCCAGTAAACGAGCTGATGGCAGATTGAGGTCTTTTTCTCTGTGAGAGAAGGTAAGCAAATAAGATTGCGTAATTAGGAACTTGGCAGTGAGACAGGGACATTAGAGAGATAGAGGCAGCTGGTTCTGTAAACATGAAAACAAATACTAAACACTGTGTTGGTTTTCACATTATAGAGTAAAGTCATAATGAAGTGGCTGAGATATAGTAAGTTTTTCTCCTTCAAGTATTCATTCCATTTTCTTTTGAAGGCTAATATTTAATCTGTTTCCACTAACTTATCAAGCAGTGCACTCCAAATCCTAGTTATGCATTAGCCAGGATTTACATGCGCCCCCCCGCCCCCCCTTGTGGTGGGCCATTTAAATTACCATTTTAATTAACACTGTAAAATCCCACCAGGCAGGATTGGCTCTGCCCTGGCCGAAAGAAGCTTTCCTCATGTTATCCTTAGTTTTTATGTCAATCATTTTGAAATTATGCCTTCTGGTTAATGGCCCTTCAACAATTGGAAACAGCTTCTTTTTTTTTCCAAACTTTATTTATTAGTGTCACAAGTAGGCTTGCATTAACACTGCAATGAAAATCCCCTAGTGCCCCCCCCCACCACCCCCGCACTCCGGTGCGGTATATTGAGAGAGAATTTAGCATGACCAATCCACCTAACCCACTCACCTTTGTGGGAGGAAACCAGGGCACCTGGAGGAAACCCAGGGAGAAATGGGGAGAATGTGTAGACTCCATACTGACAGTGATTCAAGCTGGGAATCGAAGCCAGGTCCCTGGCACTGTGAGGCAGCAGTGCTAACCACTGTCCCACTGTGTCGCCCACCTGTTTAAACCCTTCCTGATTTTAAACATCTCTAGTAAGTCACTTGGCCAGGTGAATACAACCACAGCCCAGCACTGAGTGCATTGTTCAATGGTTGCATACCTCAACAGAGGCCCAAGTTCATGCAACATTATCACCACCCAAAGTCAGCCTATGTTATTTAAAGCCAGACCACACTTCTTAAAGGGAAGATGCATTCTGGCTGCAGCAGGTTCTGAAACTTTTTGGGCAATGCTTGCAAACCATCAGGAATGACCTAAAATGGTGTAGCAGACAAGAGTGTGCCCCTAGGTTTTTGGATGCCCTGGATTTGCTGGTGCAGGGTATGATCAGAAGAGAGTCTATTTTTCTCTCAGGGTGCAAGGAAGCCAACGAGGCAAGTCTTCAGGTGGGGGAATCATGGAGCCAGAAAATGGCAAGTGAAGCTCCCAATTTGGCGTGGAGAACCTGGATGTGTGCCCAGGGAGAGGAATCATGGGCCCTTGTTATTCTCCTGTTTCCAGGCCTCTTATTCCTTCCCCCTTCCTCATGGACAACTGGTAATTTCCAAAGTGCACTTGAAGCTATGAGTGCAATCAGGCACAAATCAGGTAAAAACTGCACCATTGAAGAGCTACTGGTTAATTGGCAGGTCAGAAGCTTTCATTGCCCGCAGTGCCACTGAGAGTGGTGCCAGTAATTCAGATCAACCCTGGATCCCTCGACACAGGAGGACATGGGTAGGCTGGTGGTCATTGAGAACTGAGGGGAAGGGAATATCAGACGCAAGAATGGTCGGGGGTGGCTGTTTACTGTCACCCTGCTTCCGAGTGCCAGTTTTTTGATTAGGTGCCTTTAAAAGACGGAGCCCTCTGGGAAGCCCCCGACAAACCAGCAGGGTTTGCTGGACTTGTGTTTGCTTTGGTTTCTTGTGCTTTCGGGAGGCATGGAAAATTCATCTGATTTTGGAAAACTTCCTGAGTCACCCCTAAACTCCAGTGACCTCAGGGACGATGCTCTTTAACTGGCTCAAGCAGTGAGTCTAATTATCCAGGGGATGGATTCTCCAGGTCAGCCCGTTCCAGCTGCCGATGAAATGGGGGTCAGTTTTTTTGTTGGCAGAAACAGATGGTGTGTCTTCCCAGTGACTATGCAAAACTCACAAAATTTTGGCCAAAGTCAGGAGAATAAAGGCATTCATTAGATCAGTCAAAGGTAAATGTCAAAGACTGGAAATTATTTATGTTAGTGGGATGTGAGGGAACTTGGACAGATTAACCGACTGATAAAAAACAGCAGCTGAAATAATGAATGAGGAATTAGAGGTAGTTAAGTACATTCCAAAACTAGTGAAGAAGGCATATCAATAAGAACATAAGAACATAAGAAATAGGAGCAGGAGTAGGCCATCTAGTCCTTCGAGCCTGCCCCGCCATTCAATAAGATCATGGCTGATCTGTCATGGCTCAGTTCCACATTCCCGCCCTCTCCCCGTAACCCTTAATCCCCTCGCTTATCAAAAACCCATCAACCCGCGTCTTAAAAATATTTAGCGAGGCAGCCTCCACCACTTCAACAGGCAGAGAATTCCAGAGATTCACCACCCTTTGAGTGAAGAAGTTCCTCCTCAACTCCGTTCTAAACCGCCCTTCCCTTTATCTTGAGGCTGTGCCCCCTAGTCCTACTGTCCTTTCTGAGCGGGAAGAGTCTCTCCACCTCTATCCTATCCATCCCATTCATCATCTTATACGTCTCAGTGAGATCTCCCCTCATTCTTCTAAACTCTAACAAGTACAAGCCTAGTTTATTCAGCCTCTCCTCATAGCTCAACCCCCTCAACTCCGGTTTCAGCCTAGTAAACCTCATCTGCACTCCCTCCAAGGCCAAAATATCCTTGCGTAAGTGAGGCGACCAAAACTGCACACAGTACTCCAGCTGCGGCCTCACCAATGCCCTATACAGCCGCAGCAAGACCTCCCTACTTTTATATTCAATCCCCCTCGCTATGAAGGCCAGCATCCCATTCGCCTTCCTGACCACCTGCTGCACCTGCAGGCTGGGTTTTTGCGACTCATGCACAAGGACCCCGAGGTTCCTCTGCACCGTCGCCTGCTGCAGTTTTTCGCCACGTAAGTAATAGTTCTTCCTACCATTATTCCTACCAAAGTGGACCACCTCACACTTGCCAACATTAAATTCCATTTGCCAGTTCCTGGCCCACTCGCCCAGCCTATCTAGATCCTTCTGCAGACTCTCCACACCCTCCGCGCAATTTGCCGTTCCACCAATCTTGGTGTCATCAGCAAATTTCAACACCATACACTCGGTAACCTCCTCCAGATCATCTATATAAATGGTAAATAGCTGAGGCCCCAGCACAATATGTTCAGGTTCCATTAATAAACGGTTGTAAGAGCAACACAATTATATTTCACTAAAATCCATATGATAGATATCAGCAACAATGCAAAAAATGTGAAGAACATGGGAAGCTATGATTACAGAACAGGTTACAGCAAAGATTTACTGGAATGTTTAGAAGCTGTACCAAGAATTTTTTTAACTTCATTTGAACTTCACAAACTGAACACATCAACAAAATCCAGATTTTGATGACAAGGAAAAATAAATGAAAGGATCGCCATATATGGAAACCCTACAGGCAATTAACTCATAGCAGAAGGGTCATTCTGCTGTGCCTGAATAAACAAGGAACCAAACATTTAAGAATTTACGTCAAGCTCTGACACCTTCTAGACAAGACATCAACTTCTAATTGCAATTCCTAAATGTATTCTCAAAGGTGGCACATGAACTAACTTTGATCAATAATTACAGGTGGTGTCATTACAAGAAAGGCTAGCAAAGTGGTGCTCCAAACCTTTGTTCTTTGTGGGATTTAGGGATGCACTGATGAATGCACACACAGGGCAAAATTAAATGAAGTTCTTGGGAGTGGAAAATGAGGTGGATGGGGTTAAGTATCAGCCTCCCAACAATGGGATGAAAGTTGGGAAGTAAATTGGTGGTGAATTGTGGTTGCTGGTGGTAAATGGCGGAAACCTATTTTTAATGAATTAGCATGTCACCCATACTCATTAAAACACATGGTTGCCAGCTTAAATTGCCCTTTGCGATTAAGTTTACAGCAGAATGAGGAACACATGTTTTCACTTTCATGACTGGTTAAAGGTATCACGCACCAGGCAAGGCAATCTTCCTGGTGGATTTGGAGTGAGTAGGAGCTGCCTTCCTCATGTGGGAACTCCTTTGGACCAGGGAAGACAAGCTGAGTTGTTGCATTGAGTGGTAGCTGTTCAGTGAGGTCAGGTCTTGGCTGCTCAAAGGAGAAAGGTTAGGTCATAGTGGCCCTAAGAAAGTTAGAAGGGAATTGTTGGATAACAGAACAAAGGTCACTCTCTGCCCAAGACAACTCAAGCATATGCTAGAGGAGAGGTCAAGAATGATTGAGGACTGATTAATGGTGATGCTGAGATTGTTGAGGGTAATTGATGTCAGGTGGTGATAAAGGAGGGGTGATAGTTTGCAGATTAAAGGAAAGGGGGACAGGTCCAGAAGAGTGGGTGTAGGATGGGGCAATGGAGACTGGGGACAGCTCTAGGCAAACAGACAGTTGATGAAGGGTAGTGTCAGGTAGCTCATGGATCACAGAAAGCAGTGCTGTGTGAGAGAGGGAAGGTTGAGGGTGATGGAGGGAAGCTCAAGGATGATTGGAAGAGGTGCAAGATGATAGTTTACAGCTCCAGGATTCCAAATGTAGTGGTTGGGAAGGGGGTGTCAGCAGTTCAAGCTCACACTCCTCCCCTCAGACAGGCAGAATGCTGCTGCTAGGACTTGCAAGGAGTGAATGACTTTGCAAGCGTCACTTAAATATAGTGTCTGGATCCTTGACCACTGTGAGGTAACAACGGGGTCAGTTACTCCTTGGCTGCCCCCATCACACAATTACTCGCGCCCCTCGGCTGTGCACAGCTAATTATTGGTGGCCCACCTTGTGATTGTGCGAGGCCTCCGAACGGAATTCCCATTCATTTCCGGTCCTACCACTGGGATATTTGCCCTGCAACCAAATTACCATCCATTGTTTTGGAATGCTTGTTTTCTGGGAGCTTATATTTCAGCATTGTAAGTAAGACAACACTGTGGTGATCAGTAACAGAGGAGTGGAAAATGCGGGACTGTTGTTGAATGTGGATTTGGGGCTGCATTCACTAGTAACTCCATCAGATCAGTTGATCATGAACAGACCCGCTTGAAAGAAGCAGTGTTACTTGTCTTTTTCCTTCCTCTTTCTCCTCTCTTCCTCTTGCTCTTTCTCTTGGTCTTAGTTGGGCATGAAGGTAATGCCCTCATGAAGGAGAGGATGTGAAATATGGAGTGCAGACCATAATGAATCTTGACATGCACTCAGCAGGATAGTACAGGCCTCCTCCAGAGCTGTCTAGAGAGTGAAGTATTGCTTAAGTACTGCTGGTCAACTCAATCACATTTTGTGTGGCTTTCAATATAAGCATGTTGCCCACATGTGCATAGGTTGCCCACCAGATTCATGAGGCATGTCATCAGTGCATAGCCCTTATCATCCACTACTTATCTTCTGGTTTGTCGTGGTGGCTCAAATGCAAATGTTATAGTGGACTGCCATAGAGTAAAGGCATCATGTTTGCTGCTAGGATACTGGGCACTGTAAACTATGCTGTACATCAGCTGGACATAGAGCTAGTTGATTTATTTCCAGTTCCATGCAGTCTCCAGAAGAGTGTGTGTGTGTGTGTGTGTGTGTGTGTGTGTGTGTGGTTTACCAATCATTAAGAAGCTGCATACTTGTGCTGCCTGTTTCTATACAGCATGACAATTATATGTATTCCAGCCTGAAAGTAGTTAATGATCCCTTTAAAACAATGCTGAATGAGCTTGTTCCACTGCTGAACACATGGTTAGCTGTGTGAGGTTTGGAAAGAGTGGTCATTGGAGCACTGAGCTCCAAAACAACACTGCTGGCATCAAATCAGTGTTACAAATTTGCCTACTCCACAATGCTGCTCCCTGAATCCAAATTCATGGCCTAGTTAAAATGGTGCCCGACATATGGTCCACGCCACGTGTGTACGTGTGCATCGTGGACACCATTTCGAAAACAAAGCAGCAATGCAGAATCTAAATAATGGGCACCACAGAGTCAATTGCTGCAGTGCATAATTCATTTCCTTTGTGATGCACATCATTGGTGTTTGACATACGTGGAGGTACACTAATTTGGTGTAACTGCTTCATTTGAGTGATTAAAATCCTTGATGTAAAAGCAGCAGTGATTTTGTCAGCCAGCAGCTGATTTTTCAGTACTGAGATTGAGATCAGATTTCATGATGTTTCATAGAGAGCTGTAAAAGAAAATATCTTAGTTTGCTAATCTATTCAAAAGTATAGGTGCTTGAATCTCTATCTTGGATTTTCTGATTATTCTCCATCTACATTGTAGCAGATAATGAAAAATCTCAGAGATGGGGATTTTCATTTGGGTGGCAGGGTGGCACAGTGGTTAGCACCGCTGTCTTGCAGCACCAGGAACCCGGGTTCAAATCCCAGCTTGGGTCGTTGTCTGTGTGGAATTTCCACATTCACCCTGTGTCTGCGTAGGTTTTCTCTGGGTGCTCTGGTTTCCTCCCACAGTCCATTTATCATAAAAGAAACTTTCTGTTCTGAACTTCCCTAACATCCCTACACCTTGCACGTTAGAGATTCCCAACCTGTATTCCTCTTACCTTTCTTTAAACAGAGACTGCTCCCATGGATTCACAATATGTGACTTCTGCCACCAGAATTCCTGTTCTCGCCTGCCGTATAAGCACACTCTGCAGTGATTCCCATTATGTGTGTGTTCAATTCCAATCTACCAATAAAGATGAGGCCCCAAAATTAATAACTGCCTAGGCCCCAGCACAGAAACTTCTCACATGCTTACAAATTACTTTGGAAATACCATCACTCTTATACAGCAGCTATGTTGTACACAGCAAGATTCCACAAACAGAAGATGTGATTAAAAAAACTCTCCTTTTTTGTGGTATGGACGGAGAGATAAACATTGAGAAAGACACAAGCCTCCACCTGCATTTTATCCAAACAGGCAACCAAGGCCTCAAACAGCAGTCCAAGAGGCAGCACTTCTACTATTATATCACATTATCAGTGCTGCAGTGAATTATCAGCTTCCGTGAGAAGCTCAAGGTCTAGAGTGGAATTAAAGCCACATCCTTTTGATGAATAAAAGAATGAAGTAAATGCCAATGGAAAATCAATATAGCAGATTTCACTTCATCACTAAAGAACCTCTATAAAAGGATACCTAATTCTGAGTAAATATAAATCTGGGGTGGCATCTGTAATTTAACTTTTATGTATTAAATTTAATCTACCAGAACTTCCTCTCCAGCCTCATCATAATTGAAGAGCGAGGAGAAGGCTGTCATATTTATCTCACATCAGCAACTCAAGGCTACAGAGCAAAGGAGCCTGCTTTTTACAGAAACTTATCTAGGTTTTTGCCTATTCTCAGCTCAAAGCCACACAATACGTTTTATTATGATGCCACAATCGCAACTGATCTTGCAGCGTCACCTGCAACAGTGCAAACAATATTAAATTGCTTTGCCACTGTATGCAAAAAGAACAACTTTTACTAAACTAATCTAGCTAGACAATAGCAATCATCTGCTTCTAAAATGACATTTTACTTGTCAGTTAGTAATGTGTATCCTCCGCAACATGAGGATCATAAGTTAGCAGAGACTCAACATCTAGTAATACGCTACAAAGTAGTGAAAAGCATTTGTAGTAGAAATGTAGGGGTGGATTTTATGGGAGATGGGTTAGGCCCCCTCCCCCCACCCACCACCACTACCCCCCCACGCCCCCCCCCCCCCCCACCCACCCTTCCCCTCGCCACCACCAGTCTAAAAGTTGGTTGGTCTCCTGCCAACATGAAACCTGGCTACCCTGCAGCGATTATACACTGGATTCCAGAACCCCATGCACCCTGGGAAAGCAGCCAGCATAATCAAGGATCCTGTGCACCCCCCAGACATACTCTCTTCCACCTTCTTCCATCGGGAGAAAAATACAAGAGTCTGAAAACACGTACCCACTGATCCAAGAACAGCTTCTTCCCTGCTGTCATCAGACTTTTGAATGGTCCTATCATATATTAAACTGATCTTTCTCTTCACCCTAGCTGCGACTGCAACACTCTATTCTGCCCCCTATCCTTTCCTTCTCCTCAATATACTCTATGACCAGTATGTTCTGACTGTATAGCATGCAAGAAACAATACTTTTCACTGTACCTCAATACATGTGACAATAATGCATCAAATCAAATCAGAAAATTATTTATCCTGCCCTATTCACCCAGCAGCACTAGAAGATAATTATGGCCACTGCTGGGACTACAACCAGTCTCCACAGTGAAGTGAAGCTATCTCCCAGACGTCATAGAGGTGCATTGAGTGATGTAGACTCTGCAGCCCAGAGATAACCCTACACTATTAACATGAGCTATCCTTTAACAATCTGTCTTGCAATAATTTTTGGATTGCATCACTGTCCTAATCCCAAGCATCAGGTTCGGTTCAATGTTAGAAAATGAGATCACTGTATTTGATAGCTCGTTTAGGATTGGTAATCAAAATTTATCACTAATCACCAAACTAGAATAGCACATTAAGCTTTATGTTGCTGGCTCTTAGGATCTCCATTAAGAAATAGTACAGCGGTTTTTCTTCTAAAAATTCTCTAAAACTAATTTCTATTAGTACAGGTTTCATGTAAATGAAGTCTTATTTCTGCTTGGGAGAAAAAGAACTTTACTTATATTAAAAATCTAAAAGAGAAAAGCAAATTAAGTGCAAAACAGCTAGCTTTGAAATCAGGACTTTTTCTGGGACGATTCAATTTTCATTTCTTGACGATGAGATCTTGAGCATTTTACTTATGACCACACGTCAACTGAAATTTATGTACTCTTAAAGGGTTCATTTCAAGCTCAACATATACTCCCAGGAGAGATGAACCACCTTCCAATAAGGGCTGTATGAGATAGGTCAGTTTATACAGTGATTGATAATACCATGGTGAGTTTTACAGTCAGGCTGACAGTCAGAGTTCCTGACCAGAGATATGTGAAGGTTTTCATCACATTTTTCATTTAGAATAAGCTTTCAATTCCTTTTATGGTGACGTGAGGAAAAATAAATCTTTCCCTGATCATTTGGTTTAAAAATAAACTATGAATGGATACATAAATACATCATGGGTGAAAATCTGTTGAAATAAATGGGAACATCGAAAGGGAGTGAGAAGCAGGAAATAACAAAAGCAACTTGAAGTAAATGGCATAGAGAGAGAAAAAGCTGAGAATATACAACAGTGTATCAGAACATGAAAGATGAAAAGTGAGGAAGTGGAGACTAAATTGGTTAGTTCCAGAAAATGGGCAGAGGGATTGAAAAGATTACCGCAATGTAATTCAATCAGCATAACAGCTTTGTGCTGAGACTTGCTCATTGGCATAACTGGTTGGACTTTAACCTGGTGTTGTGAGACTTCTTACTGTGCTTACCCCAGTCCAACGCCAGTATCTCCACATCATAATTTCCATATGCAAACCGAAAGTGAATGCGAAGTGAGATATTCATTGGTGGCCTGTTTCAGCGCTGCTTAAAGCTAGCCGCCACCTCTGAAGGAGAAAGTGTATTGAGGTTACTGAAGGCATTGACATCTTTTGGAATAGTACTGCACTGTTCTGGCCATGGGACAGAGCATGCACCAAGCTTTTCCATTGTTGCACTGGAAGTTTCGGTGGCAGAGGTGGATAGGAGAAGAATGTCCTATCTCCACTGAGGTCAGGAGATACATGGTGAAAAGGCAGTGAGAGGAAATAGCCATGGCCTGACAATGCCAGGAGTTGAGACTTGGGGACCTGGGTGTAGTGTTGCACAAAGTTTAATGAGTGATCAAGGTCAGTGCATACATCTTCAAATGCCACTCTTATCACCTATACCACTGGCCTCAAACACGACACAAATCACCACACCCATGCCAACCATTTCTATCAATCAGGATTCATACTTAACAGGTGCTTCAGCTCACCCTCACAAATTTAGGACGACTGCAAGCCTCACATCATTATGTCAGCCACATCAAACTGATTGTACAGTAAGTAGTCTCACAACACCAGGTTAAAGTCCAAAAGGTTTATTTGGTAGCACAAGCTTTTGGAGCACTGATCCTTCATCAGGTGAGTGCAGGATTTGTTTCACAAACAGGATATATATAGACACAAACTCTGGTTGGAATGCGAGTGTTAACAGGTAATCAAATCTTTACAGATGCAGACAATGTAAGTGGAGAGAGGGTTAAGCGCAGGTTAAAGAGTTGTGAATTGTGTTAAACCAGGACAGTTAATGAGATTTTCACATTCGTGGGGATTTTCATAGTAACTTCATTGCAGCTTTAATGTAAGCCCATTTGTGACAATAATAAAATAAACTTTAAACTTTAAGACCAAGAAGAGATCAATAGCTGACTGAAGGGGTTATAATTGGTCAAGTTTGATTTGTCCTACTTTTTGGCAGACTAAATATATGTGGACAAATTCCACATTTTCGCGTTATGACAGTGTCATAGCTGTACTGGAACAGCTTTGCTAAGGACACAGAAAGTTCTGGAGAATAAGTCTTCAGTACAATTGCCGGAACGTTGTCAGGGCCCACAGCCTTCACGGTATCCAGTGCCTTCAGCCATTCCTTGTTATCATGTGAAATGGGATTGGATTGACTGTAGACTGACATTTGTGATGCAGAAGGTGACCAGCCCAGTTCTCAGACTGACCCTGGAGATAATAATGATGGATGCAGTGAGTGCCAGAAGCAAAGTCTTCTTTACATGTGGCTGGAAGTAGCACAGGAGTAAGTGGCATGAGTGTGCTGCCCAGGACCTTGTCCTTCCCTGCCTCAGATAGAGCTGCACATTCTGCCTCCTATCCCAGTGTTCCAGTCTACCCCTGCACAAGTGGGGCACTCCTAGCAGAATCCTCATAGGCTCTAAAACCATGAGGATGTCTGTCATGGCAACCTTGGTGTCAAAGTAGGAGAATGAGCAAGTCTCCTGCTGAAGCCTATTGATAGCATCATGTAGAAATAACAGAATGTTAAGAGGAAGATGTCTTGGTTGCACAAAATGATTCAGCTGGGTGTTAATGTTTCAGTAATGTTCTTTATTTCAATGAAAGCATGAACTGATGTAAACTATTCATTCACACCCCATCTACTTTAATGCATCCTCCATTAGTTTTCTTCTGCTGAATGGAATGATATCCTTGATGAAGCGGTAAGCGTGTGACTGTGATGGTTAGCTGAGGAAATGAGTGTGTTTGAAGATGACGGAAGAGGAATACTTTGCTGCAAATATAATATTCAAATGAAGTATGACTATATAAGTCCACACAGAGCCAGGTGTATATATAGTTTGTAGCCTTGGTAAGCAAAACATCAGTGACCTGGGTGATTCTTGTCTGAGTTGCAGATTATGAAAACTTGCAGATGATCATTGGAAGGAGCTAGCTATGAAGAATTTGAAAGCTACAGTCATCTAATGAAGATAGTGGAGGGATGGGGGGTGAAGTGTGGAACGCGGGCTGTGCAAAGAGAGGAGGCAGGATGAAGGCTCATGATGACAGGCAACGGGGCAAGGATGTAGGTGAAGAAGATGAACAATGAGAGGAGGGAAGCTAGAGAATGACAAAACTGCATAAAAAGCTCACAAAGAAAGGGGTCAAAGGAATACCATATTGTTTATTGGAAGGGGATGGATGTAGACTCCAGATATGGTGGATAGAGGTCCAAATGGGGCATGCGTGCATCGCAGATGATGGGTTCAGTGGAAGGGTCGTTGAATCAAGGAACGGATTTCTTCTTGAGGCTGCTCACCTTTTTCTCCTGGGGTGCTGACATTCTGCATGATCTGGTGAAGACAGGTGGGTTGGAGAGAGGGATGTGAGTGTGCTGGACTGGTGCTTAACTATGGTGTCAGGACCTTTGAACTGATGGTTGATTGGTGAATCAGCTTCCAGTCTGCTAGCAGATTCAAGTGGAATGTATCTGTGCATAATAAATGAGGTTCCAAAGGCTGAATCTGGGGCAGGTTCCTGCCACTCTGGCCAGCGAGAAAGGTGCCACTTTACTGCCCATCACCTCACTTCATCTCAAAAACAGAATTCCACCCAAGGAGTTGAGATTCATTCAGTAGACACCAATGTACTTAAAAATTTGTGGACAAAGTTATTAGACTCCAAAAAAGAAGCAAATTTAGACTAAAGGAACCACTTCTGCCAATGTGAGATGTTCACTGTCGCTAACCACAAGCTTGTTGATTGCAGTTTTTACACTGTTGTAAGCAGATTAACTTCATTCAACAATGGTTTCCTGCTGTGCACTCATCTACTCTGAACCAACAGTAGCTTCAAGGTTATGTTCATTTTAATGCTTACCTAATATTGAATGAAGATAATATAAGTCAGAAATAATGAACATGGTGTTTGTTAATGACTTTAAAAAGGTAGATTATGGCCTGAACTCTACCACCTCACCCACCACGGAAATGGCATGCGTGAGGATCAGTCACCGGAAATCTCGGTTGAACTCGGGTGGGAGTTTCCGGTCTCACCCAAATGAGGCCATAAATTCCTGCTGAATGCCAATGTGTGTTGATCTGAATCTGATATGACATCATCTATTAACTTCAATTTTTTTCAATTAGCACAAAAGTTTATTGAATTTAAAATCATTCCGCCAAAATCTTTTGATTGAAGCTTAAGTTTTTTCATCAGATATAAACGGTCCCATAGCATTTGAAATTGTTGTTGTTTCCTGGCCAATGTTTGTCCCACAGATAACATTTTCATCAAAATTAAATCAACTTTCAGGTCATTATATATTTCCAGCAACCCTTGCCAGACAGTGGTGTATGACTGTTAAGCAAGGGCAGATTTATTGTGAGCTGTTATTACCTCATGGTTGCATAGACTATTATATTCGTCAATGTTGTCCAATACACCTGCCGCTTGCCAATCATCCACTGACACATGGCAAATTGATGTTGTTAAGTTTTTGAGCTATACAATACTGAGTTGTATTAAAGTTGCAGTATGTGTATGTGTATGTGTAGCACTCAAAGGCCCATCGTTTGTTTTACATGCCTAATTGAGGAAGGAGAATCAGCTATGCTGCTTTAAGACAGGAATCGCATATGAGTCAGACCATGGGTGCAATCTTTTCAGCCTGCTGCACCAGTCGATTGGCACAGTGTGCCGGGAAGATAGAACAAAGAACAAGAACAAAGAAAATTACAGCGCATGGATAGGCCGTTTAGCCCTCCAAGCTTGCAGCGATCATACTGCCCGAATTAACTCAAACCCCCTACCCTTCTGGGGACCATATCTCTCTATTCCCATCCTATTCACGTACTTGTCAAGACACCCCTTAAAAGTCACTACTGATTCATCTTGAACTACCTCCCCCGCTAACAAGCTCCATGCACCCACTACTCTCTGTGTACAAAATCTGCCTCATATACCTCCTTTAAACCTTGCTCCTCACAGCTTAAACCTATGCCCCTAGCAATTGACTCTTCCACCCTGGGAAAAGCTTCTGACTATCCACTCTGTCCATGCCACTCATAATCTTATAGAGTTCTATCAGGTCTCCCCTCAACCTCCGTAGCTCCAGTGAGAACAAACCAAGTTTTTCCAATCTTTCCCTATATCTAATGCCCTCCATACCAGGCAATGTCCTGGTAAATCTTTTCTGTGCCCACTCCAAAGCCTCCACATCCTTCTGGTAGCGTGGTGACCAGAATTGAACACTATATTCCAAGAGCACCTAACTAAGGTTCTATAAAGCTGCAACATGACTTGCCAATTTTTGAACTCAATACCTCAGCTGTTGAAGGCAAACATGCCATATGCCTTCTTGACTACCTTCTCCACCTGCATTGCCACTTTCAATGACCTGTGTACCTGCACACCAAGATCCCTTTGCCTATCAATACTCTTACTGGAGGGCCCGAAACAGATTTTTGCAGATTATGTCTGTTTCACATTAAAGCTGGAGGGGCGAACACAGTGGTAAAGGGAGAAATGCAGGTGAGTTTGGGCGTTCAGCCCATTAAGTCAAATTAAATACATGCATTTAAATTGCTGTCACACCTATTTCGGGCATGGTGCCATCTGCGGCCATTTTACCCGCTTGGTAAAGGGGGAATGGGCACGGAGGTGGTTGCAAATCGTGCTACTCGCCTCACGCCTGACTTTACCAAGTTTTCACACCCGAAAATGGGCATAACTTGTTGGTAAAATTGGGCCTCATGTCTTTATTTATTAAAATATAGTTCAGTTGTTAAATTTCTGGTGCCTTGGAAGTTGAAGGGTTACTTGCTAAATGAAACGAGAAAAGTAGTCCGCCACTGGTTACCTCTTCTCTGGGCCACACTGAATAATGCTATGTGAAGTGATGTGAAAACAGGACTGACCTTCGGAAGGACAACTGTCTGAAGGCTCTCAACATGATCATGAGGAAAATAGTGACATAGAAAAAGACTAAATTTTGTTTAGCTGGTGGTTGGTGCTTTTGTATGAGTGATGCATGGCTGCCAATAAGGGAGTCTCTAATTTTGGCAAGCAGGGACAGGGCAACAACATCCAAAAGTGTTCTGCCTTATCTCAAGTCATCTGTTGAAATCAGTAATTGAGATGAATAGGGCAACAGAGAAATATTACAGGGAGGTTGGCCACATGCTAAAGGTTTTTTAAATGTCTAGATGCTATGTTTGGAAATGACAGGCATAAAGACATAAGCAAGGTAAGAGGTAGAATGCACAAGTCAATATGCAGAGATGTGATGATACTTTTCCCTTTCCAAGTCCTATCATATTAATTCTGATCAAATTTACTCTTGAAAAAATAAACTGGAGCACAGTCAGAAACAGAAACTTCAGTGAAGCAGTAGTTACCACCCTTTCAGAGTGCATCTGCTTTGTGGAATAGTTAGATTACAAAATCCAGTAAGGCTGTTCTAGATCTAGCTGTGAGTGTATTAGTCTTGATTGCTGATGGTTTAAAATGTCAAACCTGTTTTCAAAGATTGTAATTTGCTTTATCAAGACTGCATATTTTTTATATCATGCAGTGAATGTGGTCACAAGTTTGGTAAGCATCAAAATCCTATTGGGCAATACTCAACGTGGACTCACACACAGAGACTGGAACTTGGGAAAAGCACAGAAAAACTATCTATAGAATCATACTTATGCTTAACTTGTTATTTTCAGCAATCATGGAGAAAAAGTAGGAGCGAAATAATTAAAATAACAACACTAAAAGGATGACTTCAGAGCAGTTCATAGAATCCCTACAATACAAAAGGAGGCCATTTGGCCCATCGAGCCTGCACCAACAACAATCCCACCCTAGTCCCGTAATCCTTCATATTTAACTGACTAGTCCCCTTAACACTAAGTGGTAATTTAACAAGGCCAATCAACATAACCTGTACATCTTTGGAGTGTGGGAGGAAACTGGAGCACCCAGAGGAAACCTATGCAAACACAGGGAGAAAATGCAAACTCCACACACAAGGCCGGAATTAAACCCAGGTCTCTGGCGCTGTTAACCACTGTGCCACCTGCCACTCATGAATTGGAACTTATTGGTGCTATGGAAGCACCTGATTGTGCAAAAGCATCCGGGGAAAAGGTATTAATTGGGAATATGTGCAGTGAATAAAGCTGTAACATTTTTGGCTGAAGCAGTTAGCTGCAGAAATAAAACCAACTCTGACCAACTGGACTGCAATAGTTTTACCAAGCCCTGCAACTCCCAAGTGCTTTGTTCAAGTCCAGGATCTACTGGCTATGCAAAAATTAGTCTACTTTTATTTAGTAATATCCAGAAGTCAGTGGCAGAAAAGTAAATGATTGCTATCCATAAAAAAATGTATAGTAATCCATTGCAATAATATACTTGTCAAAATATTAATTATATAAAAAACTAATGACTTCAGATCTCAAATTGGAAATCAAGGTCTATATTAAATCCAGACATGGAGCAGATCTGTTCACTGCCGACATAGTGGTTAACAGGTAACTCAACATCAATGTTGGAAAGCAAATCAAAATACAAACATCTTTTCTCTTGTGTCTGACAATGACATTCTCTTGAGTCTAACTGATGCTTTCAGATGTTTCACTTCACAATGGATTGCCTTATGAACGAACTGTTGAGAAGTGACTGTACGTTAAATATGTTCTGGCAAATAAAAACAATCTGACATCACTAGTGAAACAAATCGAATATCGTCTAGTTCAAGCAAAAGGTTAGACCATCTCTATTGTGCAAAGGGTACAATAAACAATATCCTCATCTGCGATTCCTTTACTCCTCTAACTGCAAGGTTATTTTGTTTCAAACAAATAGGATAGCCATTTAAAAAGTGCACAAATCATTGGTCCACTGATCTCTCTATATAATTCAATTTCAAGCCCTTAACTTTCAAAATAATAAATCTTAAACACAGTGAATTCATGAGAAAATTAGTTTGACATCGGAGCAGTTAATGTGACATTATGAAATGAAGGATAACAGAAAGAATCTTCTAGAAATGGCGCCAGCAAATGTATCTTAAGCAAAAGGTTTTCAACATGTTACCACGGTCAACAGGAGATCAGATATTCTGTTAAATCATTCTTTTTGGTGGAAATATTTTGATCCCTGTTCATCTTGATAACACTGCTTTGGAAAATGCTTTAAGGACCATTGAACTGATGGCCTTTCAATAGCCCAGATAAAGTTTGTTATCTAGTGCTGCAGCATGCCATTGTTCACTTGGCATGAATCAACAAAGAGAATGCATCTGGCTGTGTGACAATCCGACAATGTTGAACCAGTTGTTTTGATATTATCTTCCAAGCAGTACAGCTTACTAAACTAACTGTTGCTTTAACATGAAATTCAAAATGTGTGTGGTATTCTTGTGTATTTTCGATTGTAGAGATGAACTTGCAAAGAATATTTGTTTTTGTATTTTCGTTGATTGTTAATACTCACTAGCCATTAATTCTTTTTACCTTTCTGGGCTGGAGAGGAACTTGCAGTGAGAGGGAGAGAATCCTGAGGTCATGGTCCATGTAGGGACCAATGACATAGGCTGGACAAGGAAGGAGGTTCTGCATAGTCAGATGAGAAGATAGGCACCAAATGAAGAAGCTGAAACTCAAAGGTAATAATTTCTGGATTACTACTTGAGCCACATGCAAATTGGGATGAAACAAATAGGATTAGAGGAATGACAGTGTGGCTCAAAGACTAGTGTGGGACAAATGGGCACAGGTTATGCGGAACTGGCACCTGTATAGGGGATTTCTTCTGTTGGAATGGTTTATATCTGAACTGTCCTGGGGTTGCTGTTCTAGCAAGCTGCATTACCAGGGAGGTAGAGAGGTTTTTGAGGGAGAGAAGAGTGCGTCCAAGATGAGTATTTTAAACTTAAATATGGGCAATTATGAGGGCATAAAAGCAGAGCTAGCTAAAGTAAACTGACAAATGTGCATGAGGGATAGATAAATAGAGGTTCAGCAGCAGTCATTTAACGGGATTTTTCAGAATAAAGAGAATAAACACTCTCTGTGGGAGAATGGGAAAGAAAAATCCTAAGGGAAAAAACTGCCATCCATGGTTAACTAAAAATGTTAAAGGCAGTATTAAACTTAAAGAAAAAAAACATATATTTGCAGAAAGATGAGTGGCAGATCAGAAGATCAGGCAAAATATAAAAAATATCAAAGAATGACAACAAGAATGGTAAGGAGTGAATAATTAGAGTATGAGAGAAAGAAAACTAGTAATATAAAGATGGATGGTTAGAGTTTGTGTTGATTTTAAATAAAATAAACACTCGTTCAATTTAGGGAATTCCAGGGCCACAGAAGCTGAGTTAAACACATAATTTATATCAGTCTTCACTATGGAGGACATAGCTAACATGCCAGAAATAGATGTAAATCAGGAAATGGAAGGAAGCAACTCAGGGAAATTACAATTAAGCAAGTTGTTGGGTCTGCATGCTGACAGATCTCCAGGTCCAGATGGACTTCACCCTCAGGTCTTAAAAGAAGTGACTAATGAGATAGTTGATGTTTTAGTTTTCAAAATTCCCTTACTTTTGGGGAAGATTGTATTAGAAGATAGCAAGGGAGACAGAAAACAGGAAACTACAGGCCAGTTAGTCTAACATCTGTCACAGGAAAATATTATAAGCCATTATTAAAGATATTATAGCAGGGCAGTTGGAAAAATTCAAAGCAATCAGCAAAGTAAACATGGCTTTGTGAAAGAGAAATCATGTTTAACCAATTTACTGTTCTTTGAAGTGACATATACTGTGGATAAAGGTTGTTGCATAAAATAAAAGCTCCATGTAGGAGAGAACATATTGGCATGGATTTTAGAATGGCTAGCTAACAGGAAACAGTGAGTTGGTGTAAATCGGTCTTTCTCTGGTTGGCAGGACGTGATGAATGGTGTGCCACAGGGATCAGTGCTGGTGCGTCAACATTTTACAATTTCTATAAATGACTTGGATGAAGAAACTGAAGGTATGGCCACTAAATTTGTGCAATGATGGTTAGGAGAGTAAATTGTGAAGAGAACTTAAGGTGGTTACAAAGAGACAAAGGTGGTTTAAGTGAATTGACAAAGATATAGCAAATATAATGTGGGCAAATGCAAAATAGTCCATTTTAGCAGGAAGAACATAAGGGAAGCTTATTATGTAAATCAGTGGTCCCCAACCTGTGGTATGGTCTGTGGAGGTACAGCAGGTGGTCCATGAAAAAAAATACAATTGCACGTACCACTTGTGTGTATCACAATCAATGTTATGTTATTATTCGCAATGTAATTTGCTTCACAAACATCATTGTACAATATAATCCATTATTATTCTCTGAAAATGTTTATGTGTTGAAAATGTGCAGGTAAACGTGTTGTAATGAGTGCAATGTATTTGTGAGCGTGAATCATAAACTATCAGAGATAGCTATGTTTTTAATACCCATTGATATACAAGTTTGACTCCTGTCAGCCATTGGTTACGTAAAAAAAAAATTAAACTAGCCTGTGTATGTTACCGCTCTCAAAAGTTTTTGATGACAATCTAGTGGTCCACATAAAGAAAAAGGTTGGGAACTGCTAATCTAAATAGTGAGAAAATGCGGAGCACTGAGATGCAGAGGGATCCGGGTGTCCTAGTGCATGAATCACAAAAGGCTACAGGAACAGCAAGTAACTAGAATAAATCATAGAATGTTATATAAAGAAAAGTACAGCAGAGGAACAAGCCCTTAGGCCCTCTAAGCCCATCCCGATCATGATACTCTAACTAATCTGAAAACAAAACCTTTTTCCTTATTCAGACTGTATCCTTTGTTTCCTTCCCTATTCATTTATTCATGCCTCTTAAATGTTACTGATGTGCCTGCCTCCACCACCTCTGGTAGTATGTTCCAGGCACCCACCACTCTGCGTGAGAAACTTCCCCATACATTCCCCTTAAACTTTCCCCCTCTCACCTTGATCCTGTACCCTCTTGTAATTGACACTTCCATCCTGGGCAAAAGCCTCTGATTATCCACCCTGTGAATGCCTCTCATAATTTTGTCGATCTCTCTCAGGTCTCCCCTCAGCCTCCATCTTTCCAGTAAAAACAATCTCGTTTATTCAACCTCTCCTCATAGCCAGTATCCTCAAGACTAGGCAACAGCCTGGTGAACCTCCTTTGCAAGCTCTCCAAAGCTTTTATTTCATTAATGTGAGGGGAATTGATTACAAAAGCAGGAAAGTAATGCTTCAGTTGTGCAAAAGATTGGTGAAACCACATCTGGAATATTGTGTACAGTATTGGTCTCTTATTTTTAATTTATTTGTGGGGTAAGAATGGCCATCCTATTGCCTATCTGTAGTTGCCCTTGAACTGAGTCGCTTGCTAGGTCATTTTCAGAGGGCAGTTGAAAGTCAGCCACATTGCTGTGGCTCTGGAGCCATATGTAGGCCAGATCAGGTAAGGACAGCAGATTTCCTTCTCCAAAGGATATGAGTGAGCCAGATGGGATTTTCTGACAATCAACAATGGTTTCATGATCATTAGTATATTCTTAATCCAGATTTTTATTTCTTAAATTCATGACGGGTTTCAAACTCGGGCCCACTGAAGATTAGCTGAGTTTCTGGAGTAAAGTTTATTTATTAGCGTTACAAGTAGGCTTACATTAACACTGCAATGAAGTTACTGTGAAAATCCCCTCATCACCATACTCTGGTGCCTGTTCAGGTACACTGAGGGAGAATTTAGTATGCACTTAACCAGTACATCTTTCGGAGGAAACTGGAGTACTCGGAGGAAACACATGCAGATAACATGCAAACTCTGCTCAGACAGTGACCCAAGTTGGGAATCGAATGCAAGCCCTGGGTGCTATGAGACAGCAGTGCTAATCACTGTACCACCATGCCGTCCTGAACAGTGAAAAAACAAGCAAAAGTAACACAGCACTATAGACTTCTGTCACACTGAATACCATACTGAATGCCCTGAGCTGCTTGAAGTGGTGGCAGATCTGAAGCTGTGGGGAGAGCAGCCTATTGGGATTAGTTTTATATTAAATTAGTGCCATTAGTTTTGAATTAGTCAAGGAAAAAACTGGTACAGTCACAAATGATTTGCTTCTGTGTTGCTAATGTCTTTGATTTTTTGTTACATCAGCTTAGATTTTGCTGTGAAAGGATCTGTAAGGTCAATGGCGCTTGTCAGTGATAACGTGTAAATTGCCTAGCAAATTGCAATGAGGAAGAGGTGCCCCATGCATTGCAAACTGCCACATGTTGTTGGATAGTTTATGATTTCTCTGCAGCTAGCCTTGTGAAACTGATACCTTGGGCCCGGTGAGTTTCTTGAAATCTCATTAATTACCAATTGTTATATATTTTAATTCATTTATGTACCTGCAGTGCCATGTCTCTGAAGTCCAGAGTTGGAACAATTTAAGCTGTAGAATTATATTCCTACAAAGGGTAAATTGATGGTAGAGATCTTTGTGAAGTTCGAGTTTAAAATAAAATGTTCTCTTATGTTTTATTTTCCCCTCCTGCTCTTAATCTAATCTTTTCCCTCTCTTTATATCTCTTTCTGCATCTGAATTGATGTTAAATCTCCCTATTTCCTTCTCCATCATTCCTGTCTTTAATCCTGAAGTTTCTTTGGTTAAGGAGATTGACTGGGACAACAGCCTTTCACCAAGATCCCAGTTGCCTTTTTTACCATTGTTATCAGTTGCAGTTCGGAGGCTTAAAGATCAAATATTATTTGAACTGAAGGATGAGGGAAAATATTAACTGAGGATGTGCCACAAGATTGAAAATTTTGACTAATGTGTGTGTTACAACAGTGCAATTCAAAAGTAATTTGATGTCTTGGGATATCTTGAAGTCACAAAAGGCATTATATAAAATTCTTTCTCCCACGGTGAAAAAAGGCCTTTCATCATACTCGTATAACTTTGTAGATGAGGAAGAGGCTTCTGTTATGTGGCAGTGTCCTGGTACTTGAGATTGCAGCACAAGTTTTAATGATAGGCTAGAGAACCAAGGCTAGCCATGATATTTGGTACCTGAGAGTTTCTGTAAGAGGACCAACTAATTATAGCAGCCACACCTCATTAACATCGTGCCAAAAAGCTACTTGCCTGAAATGTGTATACAAAGGCAGACAGATGATTGCCAACAGGTGAAGTTCATCTGGTTCAGAGGATCCCTTCTGGCACTTTAGTAAATCATGGATCATGGAGATGGGGAGGGATTGGGGAAGGTTTGACAGATTTCCATGAGTGAGAGCACTATGTAGCAAAGGCCCAGGACGATTCCGCATGGTCCCAGCAAGAAAAGAGAACTTGCCTTTTAGACCACAGTTGAATGCCAGGTATCTCTGGTCAGTGCAACCATATCAATCAATCTGGTCAATAGGCCATTAAAATCATGTTGAGTCATAGGTAAACTATATTAATGTGACAGCCACCTGAGTGGCACTGAGTGAGATACATGCAGCTAACCTACACATCTTTGACCAGCTCATGTGAAAAGCATCATCTCCAGGTTATGGGTTTGCAAGTGTTCATTCTTTGTTGCTGGTCAAAATCATAGAATTATCTACCGCAGTACTTCTCGAACTGGGGTCCTTGGATGCCCGGGTACCAACAGAGACACTCCAGGAAAAATATAAAAATGTGCTTACATGGGCAGCAGGAGGCAGACTTTGTGCAAACCAGGAGTAGAATTTGACCCTGGCACGTGCAGCATAGAATAAGTTAATTCACCTAGGAGGGGAAGGTGGCATGGAGGAGTATTAAGAACAGCACTAAGATGAATATTTAAGGTCAGGAATCTGGAAGAAAATATTTGTAAGGAAATAGTTTACTTAAAAACAGTATTAATACGTTCTTTACATGTAGCATTTTCATTTACAGGCATTATATAATTCAGTTGAGATTCCATGGCTACACCTTTATTTGTAATAGAATCCTTCAATGAAAGGTGTTTAGAAATCACTGCCCCTACCTCATATTGTTTTGAAGCATCATCATCAGCAATTTAGGAAGAAAACTGACCACCAACTTCTCAGGACAACAGAGGAGGTACAATGATACACCTTCATAGAAATAAAACATAGAACATTACAGCACAGTACAGGCCCTTCGGCCCTCGATGTTACGCCGACCAGTGGAACGAATCTAATGACCCTCTAACCTAAACTATTCCAATGTTATCCATATGCCTATCCAATGGCCATTTGAATGCCCTTAAAGTTGGCGAGTCCACAACTGCTGCAGGCAGGGCATTCCACGCCCTTACTACCCTCTGAGTAAAGAACCTACCTCTGACATCCGTCCTATAATTATCACCCCTCAATTTAGAGCTATGTCCCCTCGTGTTAGCCGTCACCATCCGAAGAAAAAGGCTCTCACTGTCCACTCGATCTGATCCTCTGATCGTCTTGTATGCCTCAATTAGGTCACCTCTTAACCTTCTTCTAATGAAAACAACCTCAAGTCCCTCAGCCTTTCCTCATAAGACCTTCCCACCATACCAGGCAACATCCTGGTAAACCTCCTCTGCACCCTTTCCAATGCTTCCACATCTTTCTTATAATGCAGTGACCAAAACTGAATGTAACACTCCAAGTGCGGTCGCACCAGAGTTTTGTACAGTTGCAACATGATCTCACAGCTCTGAAATTCAATCCCTCTACCAATAAAAGCTAACACACTGTATGCCTCTTAACAGCCTTATTATGGGGATTAGCAGGGCAAATGTGCAGAACTACGAGAATAGGGCCAGGGTGGAATTGTGGTCAGTAAAGACTTGATGGACCGAATGGCCTCCATCCACGCTGCAGGGGCTCGGTTGATAGCCAGGAAAGTTTTAAAGATTATACCTGGTCCCTAATCCCCTTCTTGAACAAGGGGACAACATTTGCTATGCTCCAGTCTTCTGGCTCTATACCTGTAGCCAATGACGACATAAAGATCACAGCCAAAGGCTCTGCAATCTCCTCCCTAGCCTCCCAGAGAATCCTAGGATAAATACCATCCGGCCCAGGGACTTATCTATTTTCATACTCTCAAGAATTGCTAACATCTCCTCCTTATGTACCTCAATCCCGTCTAGTCTAAAAGCCTGTATCTCAGTTTTCTCCTCGACTACATTGACTTTTTCCTGCATGAATACTGATGAAAAGTATTCATTTAGTGCCTCTCCTATCTCTTCAGGCTCCACACACAACTTCCCACTACTGTCCCTAACTGGCCATGATCTTACCCTAATACATCGTTTATTTCTGACATACCTATAGAAAGCTTTAGGGTTCTCCTTGATCCTACCTGCCAAAGTCTTCTCATGTCCTCTTCTAGCTCTTCTTAACTCTCTCTTTAGCTCCTTCCTGGCTAATTTGTAACTCTCCAGTGCCCTAACTGAGCCTTCACATCTCACCTTTACATAAGCCTCCTTCTTCCTCTTCACCAGCGATTCAACTTCCTTAGTACACCACCGTCCCCTCACTCGACCATTTCCTCCCTGCCTGACAGGTACATATTTATCAAGGACTCACAGTAGCTGCTCCTTGAACAAGCTCCACATTTCAGTTGTTCCCAGCCCCTGCAGTTTTCTACTCCAACCTATGTATCCTAAATCTCGCCTAATCGCCTCATAATTTCCTTTCCCCCAGCTAAAACATCTGCCCTTCGGTATATACCTATCCCTTTCCATCACGTTCGTCACATCCAGAGAACTAACAAGGTAAAATCATTTTCCAAGTTATCAATATATTTATAATTGATTTTAAATTTATGTGGCATTTTTCTTCCAAAATATGAAAATTCATCTTGTCCACAAATACTACAGATTGTGGGAATTGCAGATATGTTTGTCTTATAACTTGGCATTAGTACAGCAAATAGACATCAATATCTGATGCAAAAAGTATGTTTGAAGAAATTAAGATAAATTGCTTAAGAGAAGAAATTTATTCAACACTGTTGTTATTTCTGAGCATGGAGAGAATTGACTTACTGAAAAAATTAACATGACCGTGTGAATTTCTACTTGATAACATGTTGCTGTGGCAACACAAACCAGGACAGTATTAATAACATTGTAAGAAATTTAAGCTTGTAATGCAGTAGGCTGGATAATATCCGTGAAAACAGTTTTTATTAGAAAGCTGCAATTACATAGTATATATACATAATTTATTAGTTTCAATTGAGATTAGAAGAATTTCATTTCCAGAGTAGTAGATATTTGATGGAATTGACTTCCAGAAGCATTTAACATTTAACTTCTTCAAATCAATAATTGATGAATATTTGGTTAAGGAAGTAGCTGGAATTCTTAAAAGTTCTGTTGTTAAAATACTTTTCATAGAATACCTACTGTGCAGAAGGAGACTGCACTGACTCTCAGGCACAGCATCTTACCCAAGGCCTAACCCCCCCCATAACCCCATGTATTTACCACGTTAATTCCCTAACCTACACATCTTCGAACACTAAGGGGCAATTTAACATGGACAATCCACCTAACATGGGTGAAAGGGCAGCATGTTCAAAAAAATGTCAACAGGCTAGAATTCAAAATAAAAAAGGGTACCAGGTGAGAAATAGATTGGGATCTATTTTGAAAAGTGAAATTTTCTGGAGGAGGTAAAATGAGATTAAATTAAATGTCAGCCATTTTCAATAAGAATAGCTAGTTCTCTTCCAAGAATATATAAGTGCCATTCTTAAATGTTTTGCCATTTGCAGATTGCCCTTATGGGACAAGCTGTATATACCCCCTCATACTTACAGCACTATTGGCTGGAAAGTTCAATTCACTTTTGCTGTGTGAGAAAATGGTGTACTGCTCACTTCAAAGGCTGATAATGTAAAAATGCAACATGCAAAGGTAGAAAATGCAAAGAATGTGACAAATTGTGCACAGTCTGGAGGGATGTCAGAAGTTGCAGCGAGACATAGATAGGATGCACGACTGGGCGGAAAAGTGGCAGATGGACTTCAACACGAATAAATGTGTAGTGGTCCATTTTGGCAGGTCCAATGGGATGAAGGAGTACAATATCAAGGGTAGGACTCTTAGCAGTGTAGAGGAGCAGAAGGACCTTGGGGTCTGGGTCCATTTCTCTAAATCGGCCTCACAGGTGGAGGATGTGGTCAAGAAGGCATACGGTGTGCTTGCCTTCATTAATTGAGGGATTGAGTTTAGGAGTCGGGAGATAATGCTGCAACTTTATAAGACCCTTGTCAGACTCCACTTGGAGTACTGTGCGCAGATCTAGTCACCTCATTACAAGAAAGATGTGGAAGCTATTGAAAGGGTACAGAGGAGATTTACAAGGATGTTGCCTGGATTGGGAGGCATGCCTTATGAGGGTAGGTTGAGGGAGCTAGGTCTTTTCTCCCTGGAGAGACGAAGGATGAGAGGCGACCTGATAGAGGTTTATGAGATGTTGAGAGGTATAGGTCGGGTGGATTCTCGGAGGCTATTTCCCAGGACTGAAATGGTCGCTACGAGAGGACACAGGTTTAAGGTGCTGGGGAGTAGGTACAGAGGAGATGTTAGGGGTAAGTTTTTCACTCAGACGTTGGTGAGTGAGTGATATCGACTGCTGTCGGTGGTGTTGGAGGTGAACTCGTTGGGGTCTTTGAAGAGACTTCTGGATGAGTACATGGGATTTAATGGGATTGAGGGTTATAGATAAGCCTGGTAGGTAGGGATATGATCGGTGCAACTTGTGGGCCAAAGGGCCTGTTTGTGCTGTCGTGTTCTATGTTCTATAAAAAATTAAAACGTTTTCGATTAAGGGTGGGATTCTCCGGTCTCACCCATGATAGGAGCCTTTGTGAGCAAGAATGGAAAATTTGGCATTTCAGTCAAAAGTCCATTCACTTTCAGCGATACCAAAAAATCTCAGTTGTGAACAGGAACGAAAGATTTTGGCCGAAATCTCAACTATTGAATTTTTCTTTGCATTACAGTACAAATCCATTATAATGATGTTCTCAGAGAGAAATTTTGCTCCTTGCATCCCAGCTGCGAGATTCAGTAAACTTGTTTTTGAACAGTTCTTGGCTCCTATCAGCTGGAGTTTGCCTCTTGACAAGTTTGCTCTTCAAACTCATTATCAGCCATTCTTAAAAGCGATGTGAAGTTTATTTATTAGTCACAAGTTGGTTTACATTCACATTGCAATTAAGGTACTGTGAAAATGCTCCAGTCACCACACTCTGCCCCCTGTTCGGGTACATTGAGGGAGAATTTATCATGGCCAATTCACCTAACCTGCACACCTTTGGACTGTGGGAGGAAACCAGAGCACCCAGAGAAAACCCACACAGACATGAGGAGAATGTGCAAACTCCACACAGTGACCCAAGCTGGGAATCGAACACAGGTCCCTGGCGCTGTGAGGCAGCAGTGCTAACCACTGTGCCATATCTTACTTGTACTTCATGCCTTATCTTACATGTAATCTATGATCACTTTCCTGTCTCCACTCAGAAAGATAAGGACTCATTGTGGGATAAGTCTGAGGTTACGTCAGCATTAAACAGCCCCATACATGTTATTGGTGATGAATTCACCTATCAGCAGCAATCTAAACAGTCCCTTATAAAGGCTAAGCACAGCTTCTTTACTTTGACACTTTAGTCTTAGCTTAATCCTAAATTTTTGTTTTACCCGCCTTCTCTATTTGGCTGAGCAGATTAGCCTCTCAGTCTCTGCATCCCTTTAAAATTGTAACTTTAGGTTCATTCTCCCTATCAAAATATATCATTTAACACTTCTGTGTTAAATGTCATCTAGTATGTGTGCCAATTTCATCAGTTTGTTTGTGTCTTACTTAAGTCTGTTACTATCCCTTTCATTTTTCATTGTATTCCCAAGTTATGTGTTATTTTTAAGCATTGAAATCATACGTTGTATACACAAGTCAGTCATTAACATATATCAAATAGAGAAATGATCCTAATACTGACTTTTGAGGAACATCACTCTGTACTTTCCTCCAGTCTGGGAAAAACGATTGTTCAACATTAGCCTTTGTTTTCTGTCCCTTAGCTAATTCTGAATCCTCACTGTCATAGTCCGTACAATTCCATGGGTTTTAATTTTGGTAACAATTCTATTGTGTAACATTTTGTTAAATGACTTTTGAAAGTCCTTTTCACAATACGAACCCTTTCTCTCACTTCATCAGGGAATGACCTATAGATGTTTGAACAAATAAAAAGTCCAACCCTGCACTTCTTGGATTGTCATGATGTGGAGATGCCGGCGTTGGACTGGGATATACATAGTAAGAAGTCGCACAACACCAGGTTAAAATCCAACAGGTTTATTTGGTAGCAAGTACTAGCTTTCGGAGTGCTGCTCCTTCATCAGGTAAGTGGGATTTCAATTCACAAACAGGGCATATAAAGACACAAACCCAATTTACAAAATAATGGTTGGAATGTGAGTCTTTATAGGTAATCAAGTCTTAAAGGTACAGACAATATGTGTGGAGAGAGGGTTAGGCTCAAGTTAAAGAGATGTGTATTGTCTCCAGACAGGACAGTTAGTGAGATTTTGCAAGCCCAGGTAAGTTGTGGGGGTTACAGATAGTGTGACATGAACCCAAGATCCTGGTTGAGGCCGTCCTCATGCGTGCGGAACTTGGCTCTCAGTCTCTGTTCAGCGACTCTGGACTGTCGTGTGTCGTGAAGGCTGCCTTGGAGAACGCTTACCCGAAGATCAGAGGCCGAATGTCCGTGACCGTTGAAGTGTTCCCCAACAGGAAGAGAACACTTTGCCTGGTGATCATGGAGCGGTGTTCATTCATCCATTGTCATAGCATCTGCATGGTCTCCCCAATGTACCATGCCTCGGGACATCCTTTCCTGCAGCATATCAGATAAGAAATGTTGGCCGAGTTGCAAGAGTATGTGCCGTGGATCTGGTGGATGGTGTTCTCACGTGAGATGATGGCATCCATGTCGATGATCTGGCACATCTTGCAGAGGTTGCTGTGGCAGGGTTGTGTGGTCACTGTTCTCCTGAAGGTTGGGTAGTTTGCTGCGGACAATGGTCTGTTTGAGGTTGTATGGTTGTTTGAAGGCAAGAAGTGGGGGTGTGAGGATGGCCTTGGTAAGATGTTCGTCTTCATCAATTACATGTTGAAGGCTCTGGAGAAGATGGCGTAGCTTCTCCGGTCTGGGAAAATACTGTAAGACGAAGGGTATTCTGTCCGCCGTGTCCTGTGTTTGTCTCCTGAGGAGGTTGGTGCAGATTTTCGCTATGGTGCTTCAAAAGTGTCGATTGATGAGTCGAGTGCCATATCCTGTTCTTATGAGGGCAACCTTCAGCATCTGGAAGTGTCTGTTGTGATTCTCCTCATCTGAGCGGATCCTGTGTATATGGAGGGCTTGTCCATAGGGGATGGCTTCTTTAACATGTTTAGAGTGGAAGCCGGAGAAGTGGAGCATCGTGAGGTTATCTGTGGGCTTATGGTACAATGAAGTGCTGAGGTGACCGTCCTTGATGAAGATGCGTGTGTCCAAGAATGCAACCGATTCCGGAGCGTAGTCCATGACGTGTCTGATGGTGGGATGGAATTTGTTGATGTCATCATACAGTTGTTTCAGTGATTGTTCACCATAAGTCCAAAGGAAGATAATGTCACCAATGTATCTAATGTACAGCATCAGTTGAAGGTCCCGTGCGGTGAAGAGGTCTTGTTTGAACTTGTGCATGAAGATGTTGGCTTATTGAGGTGCAAATTTGGCCCCCATGGCTGTTCCCTGTGTCTGGATGAAGAACTGGTTGTTGAAGGTGAAGACATTGTGGTCCAGGATGAAGCAGATGAGTTGTAAAATTGCATCTGGAAACTAGCAGTTGTCGGCATTGACTATTGAGGCAGTTGCAACAATGCCATCGTCATGGGGGATGCCAATGTAGACTGCTGGTGTTCTTGGATTGTGTCAGACTGAAAATAACTTAGTTGTTCATCTCATCTAAAGGTTGCTGTAACCTCCAGTACAATGTGTCTTTTGAGGTGCTACAACTGGCCTTTTTATATATAATATATTTATGGTGAACATCACAAGATGACAGCAAATTTGGAACTCTGTTTGTGCAAACATTCCTTGCAAAAACAATGCAAGTCCCAATCATTGTAGCAAATCATGAGTGAAAGAAGCTATGCTCCTGACTGTTCTGCTTATAAAATTGATTTGAATATATTAGAACAACAAAACAGATCTCAGTATCCCCTGCAGTTATTTTCAAACTGTCTTTTAAATACACAATTGTGAAGTAATCTCCAGGCATGTTGAGAGCCTTACTACTAATGACCAAATGTCAAATTGGGTGGTCAATTCCAGTATGAAGATCAATGCACCAAACATTCTCCAGACTAAGGCCACAGCACGAATGATGTTAATAACTAGAGTCATAAATGTTGCCCAAAACATGACCTCTGAAGAATTTCAGAGATCTTCCACACCAGGTGATTTACTCATCCGCCTCAAATCACTTTGATGGCTGCAGTCAAACCCACAGGAGAGCCTTTAAGTGAATTTAAATTTAGAAAAGGAAGGATATAAATTGTTAGGAGGTCATGATAATCTGGGGAAACTGACAATACTTTCAGCTGGGATTGATGACAACAACTTCGATACTTATAAATTGTCGCTACTACGGTAGAGTAAGGATCCATTTGGTATCCGTTCATGGCTTGGTTCAATTTCCAGAATTTTGTTGTCGTGGCTTTCAGAAAATCATTTGCCTCTGCTTCTATTTTTTTCCTTCGCCGGACAATATAATGCAGGCAATAACACACCCAGCACATTAATTGCTGAACTGAACTCTTATTTATTACTCTTCAACAGAAACAATGTCATGAATTAACCATCAGGTAATTAATAAGTTCCTGAACAGAGCAAACTGGAATGGAAAAGGGACAGTGTGGACAGTAGGGTATGATGAATGAGTCAGAAGCCAGTGCCAAGTTAAACATTTACTGGCCCAAAATAGCCGATTCTATATTTGAAAAAGTCAAGTCATGACATGAGCGCTATTAAAACTTGAATACATTCATCTATTATTTCACAGTCCATTTATTTGGACTGTGTAATCCAGGATATATTTTGATTGTTTACTGTATAGTACTTATACAACAGAGCACCTCTGTTGTTTAAAAAATTTCCATAGCCTCGGTTTCTTTACCATGGGAATAATGGAACAAAAACTGATATACTGAAAGAACTCCCTTCTTAGTGCAAGTGTGGGCAAATGCTTAACTCTAAAGAATTCATTTCACAAGACTTTTAAATGGTGCCTCCAGTTATAATGCAATTAGTTAATAAAATACCTTAATAATTGTTTTTTGTGAAACTGATTTTCTAGGTGTAATTTCTGGTTCATCTTCATATTTAGGCCCAGATTTTTGCTCCTGAAGTGGGTGCAAGGTATCAGGAACATTCCTGGCTCAATGTACCCACCTTTGGTGAAACGGTCCCAATTTTTGATGAGGACGTGTGGATCATGCTGCGTTCGGGTCCATCACCCCCTGGAACAACAGGGGCTAAAGTGTGCCATGGCAGGCTGTTTAAAAGGCTTGCCTTAATGCTCTTGGATTTCATCCTGGCTCTAATAAATGAAGTTAGGCCCTCTAGCCCTCACAACCCACAGCCCCCCCTTCAAGCCCTGACCCGCTCCTCATTGCCTCACCAATGCCAACTTATGCGCCCACCCATCCTCTCATGGCCCCTCATAGCCTCCATGCCAACCTATGCCTCTCTACCTAAACCCCGGGCCCCTTATAGCCCTTCACAATGACTTCACTGCAGTGTTAATATAAACCTACCTGTGACACTAATAAAGAAACCTTCACTTTAGTGCCAACTCATACCAGCCCAAGACTCCCACACATCCCCATTTAGCCCTTATGGCAATTTAGTTTGGATTTGTCCCATATGTAAATCACATCCTACCCCTTGCCTCTCCCCACCACTTCAGCCCTCAGCAAAAAATAGGACCTGGCAGAAATAGGCGCAAGATTTCCAGATTCAGGTCTCAGCACCATTTGGAAAGGTAGACCTTTTTATCATGGGTCTTTGCCGATTATATTTGTTTGTCAACCTGTAAAGGCAGTAAAGAGAATTCAGATTTAATTACATTTACTTCAGCAGAGATTTCATTAAAAAAAAGCTCCAACATGATCCCAAGAGGGTTCTATTCCCTGAAACCACGTTGTCCATTATAAAGAGGTATGTCTTTCCTCGTCATTAGCCAGAGAAGGGATGTTAGGCAATCTCCATCTTTCAGCTTTAAGTCTCATTATGTTTTAAATGGGCTCTATTATTCATTTTCAATAATAGAAGAGAAAAAGAAAGGATGGAAAGCTAATTCAGTGAATGAGGGTATTGTTTTAGCTTGAATGTTATTGAAATTATCAGCTAGAAGGTTTCTTTATTTTGCAATTTAAAAACACTTTGCGGAAATTGGGGGCCTCAGGCATGTTTTGACTTGGATTTAAAAATTAATTTTAAAAATCTGTGTCTGAAAGTCCTCAGACAATAAAAGCCCCTCTTACCTTGCGATTTATTCTAGAATTGAAGGACAATAGAAATTCATCAACAACGATGAAGGAAAATGAAAAGCTTAGCACTGTGTTGGAAAATACGATAAACACTATTATATAATCTGACTGCATTTTATATCCAGCTCTGTTAACCAATGCAATTTGGTCAGACCCTCATGACTTCCTCTTGGAAAAGCAATTTGCTTCAACTGTAATTTGGTAAAAATGTTATGCAGACATTAGTGGTTAGCATTGGTCCATACGTTTATTTTGATGTTTGGTACTCTCTGACACAGTATCTTACCCAAGCTCTCTCCCCTGCCTTATCCCTGTAACCTCACATTTACCATGACTAATCCATCTAACCTACACATCTTGGGTCACTAAGGGGCATTTTTTTTTTTAACCATGACCAATTCACCTAACCTACACATCTTTGGAGTGTGGGAGGAAACAGGAGCAGCTGGAGGAAACTCACACAGACATGGAGAGAATGTACAAACTCCACACAGACTGTCACCTCAGGCTTCAATTAAACCCAGGTCCCAGGCACTATGAGACAGCAGTGCTAACCACTGTGCCACCCGTATGGTGAGTCATTAATATTGATTTAGCAACAAACAAGCCAGGGGGAAAGGATAGTTCACATGCCAAGTCCTCAGGTGGTCAGGTTGCAGATGGGTTGTAATATAATGGTCTCAGTTGAGGACTTTATAGGAACACATATAAGAGCACATTGATGAGGATGAACATCAAGATACAGGTTATATTGGCTAGCTTGCCAGACATCCTGTCACTGTCAAGGAACACTGACTAACATGGCTGCAACTTGGGCATTGCACAGAGCTTGCTCACTCTCCAGCTTCTGTTCAATCCCTGCCTCGTTATAGACCAGGGGAATTGTAACTGTAGCTCTCATATCTTTGCAGCTTTTGCACAGAGCGGTTACATAATTCTCTGTGAGGATGCAGTAACATCTCCTGAGTATTTTGCAACAGCAAAAGTTATTCTTGTCAGAATGACATATCTGTAATTTGGGTGCTGGGCCCTTTGAATAATGTGAGCGCTGGGCCTGTTTCACAGCTGGTGCTTTAGTGATGGTGTGATCCTAGTTCAAAAATAGAGCACCAAGTCAGCTGATAGGAGTGAGTGACATCATGGACAGCACCAGTTGGGAGAGTTCTGGCTTATGCACAGGCGGCCGGCCCAAGTGTCCTTGCCAGCATGGCGTGCTGAGCATGGTGCACTAGAAGCAGCTGGTGGCTTGGTGCATTCCACACAGAGGGTCTTTGACCTCTACGGCATCATCGCCTGAAGTTCCACACAGGAACTCAATTTTGTTCTGTAAGTAACAGCATAGAAATTAGGAGCAGGAGGAGGCTATTTGGCCCTTTGAGCCTGCTCCGCCATTCATTATGACCATGGCTGATCATCCACCTCGATAGCCTGATTCCACCTTTCCCCCCCCCCATATCCTTTGATCCCCTTCACCTCAAGTATTATATCGAACTGCTTCTTGAAAACATTCAATATTTCGGCCTCAGCTGCTCTTTGTGATAGCAAATTCCATCGGCTGACCCCTCTCCGGGTGAAGAAATTCCTCCACATCTTTGTCGTAAATGGTCTACCCCGTATCCTCAGAATGTGACCCCTGGTTCTGAACACCCCACCATTGGGAAATGTTTGCATTCCATTAAGAAAATAACAAATCAAGGCAAACTTCAACTCATTATTGAGGATAAAACTTGGCTAAAATTGAAACTTAAAAATATGTGAGACAATTTCACTGGTTTGTGGTGTGAGAACAATCTATTCAAAATCCTCAGGTTTGGTGTCTGCATCAGTGGCAGATTCAAGTGATAATTGTGCTGCATGTAATAAGCTAGAAAAAAAAAAGATGAAATGCAATTAAAAAAGTCAAAACTCGAACTCTCAACCATTTATTTCAGCAGGGAATAGCGTGTGTCATCACAGGATGAGCCAATTCCTGCTTGGTTTACTTAAGCCTGTTATCAAAAATAGTTTCCTTTTTCCTGTACAGTTTCTTCACAGCTTTGTCAAAAATTCTATTATCTTATTGATGGATAATGGTAATCCCCTTTTCAGGTAACTTTGCATCCTGCGACTATTTGCACTTGACTTGTTCAGTTAATGTTGCTAGCTTATTGCATTACAAGTGATATCCTCATTCTGAGCTGTCTACACAAAGTGCAGTGGACTTAGAATCTATAGAATTCCTACAGTGGAGAGGAAGGGCATTCAGCCCATTGAGTCTGCGCTGACAACAATCCCACCAAGGACTTATCCCCACGTATTCATCTCACTAATCCCCGACCCTACAGGACAATTTAGCATGGCCAATCAACCTAACCGGCACATCTTTGGACTGTGGGAGGAAACCGGAGCACCCGGAGAAAACCCATGCAGACATAGGGAGGATGTGCAAACTCCTTGCAGCAAATGTTTGTCAAAGATGTTTAGCAAATATGGAGATGAAACTCAATGGGCAGGACTTTCTGACCCTTTCTGCCGGCGGGATCTTCCTGTCCGCCAAAGGCAGCAACCCTCCCGCCCCCCCCCCCACCCCTCTCACCTCGCCGCCTCCCCACCCTTCCCACCCCCTGCCCCATCCACTGCCCCCACCCCATCCACCGGCACCACCCCCTCCCCCATCCCATGCAGGCGACAGGATAGGTATGCCACTGCATAGACCTCAACAGGACCAGAAGATCCTGTCGGCAGCCAATGGCAAGCCAACTCTGCCACCAGAAGACACACAGGTGTTGGCGGGGGGTGGGGGGGGGAATGGTGGTAATTGGATATAAAATACCACTCAATGTTTTAAACAGAAGTCATAAAGAGTCACTGATAGTGAATATAGAAAGCAGATTATTTTGTGTAAAAAGATTTAATTGAGCATATAATGTAGTCCTTTGGCAACTAATGTTATGTTATAATTAATTCAGCAGAAGTTGAATGCATGGCGCATAGGTCTGAAGAGGTTATCAGCCATTAAGTTTCTCTATTTAAATGGTACATGCTTCAACAACCAAAACCTACTTCTTACAACCATTTTGAGCTCTTGCTAATATTGGCCTTTACCAAAAGATGAAGTCCTAACGCAACATCATTAGTTCACCACAACACACGTTAAGTTGCAAAAGAATGACATACAATGCCAGAATAGAAATATTTCTTATGCCTGCATTCTGAATGCTCTCTCCAATCTTTCATTCCAGCCAAGTTCTTTTAGTCTGGCAGTGTTATAATTATTATTCACCTGTATTTTCAATTGAAAAATGAGACAAGAAATAAAAATGCACAATTCAGCCTAGTCCATGCTTGATTTCAGAAAGACCAATTTAATAAATCCCACGTCTCCAGCCTTTCACCTTAGCCCTGCACTTTTTTCCCTCTGAGTCTTACCTAATTATATTCAAAAAAACAACTTCATTGGCCTGTATCATCCTTTCAGCTAATATATTCCAGTTACTGGTCACTAAGTATAAATATTTTTCCCTCATGCCATCTTTGATTCTTTTAGTATGTATCTGTGTCCTGATATTTCTGCCAATGGGATCAGTGAATCTTTATCTACTCTGCCAAGATGATTTTGAATATGTCAATGAAATCTCCTCTCAACCTTCTCCCAGAGAATCTACCACAGCTTTAATTTATTCACTGAAATAAAGTCCCTCATCTCTGGAATGATTTTCATAAACATTTTCTGTACTTTCTCTAAAGCATTCATATCCTTCCTAAAGTGCACTGTTTAGAATTGGACATGATCTTGCCGGCCATTCATGCCACATTCCCGCTGCAGTGAAGTCGGAGAATTTGGCGCCCAGCCAAATCTCCATTCACTGCAGTGGGATGGGAAAATCCCACCAGCATGAATGGTGATAACACTCTAGTCTATATTTCAATTGAGACAAAACCAAAGTTTTATAAAAATTCATCATAACTTCCATGATGTTGTAGTCTTCACCTCTATTTACAAAGTCAGGAACCTGCATGCCTCTTTAAACACTTTCACAACCTGTCCTGTCATCTTCAATAATTTGTGCACATATTGCCCCAGGTCCCCCTCATCCTGTACCCCTTTTAGAAAATGTATCTTTTATTTTATATTGCTGTTCTTCATTCTTCTGACCAAACTGTTTCACTTCACATTCCTCTGCATTAAACTTCATCTGCCACATGTCTGCCCATTCCACGACGTTTCCACCTCCTCACAGTTCACATTGCTTCCAACTTTGGTGTTATTTGCAAATTTTAAAATTATGCCCTGTATGTACAAACCTTTCTCAGTTATACATACCAAGCAAAACAATGACCCTAGTTCTCTACCCTTGTAGCATTCCACTACATTAATTCCTCTCAATGCAAAGACAGCCATTCACCACTAATTTCTTGTTTTCTGTCACTCAGCTAACTTTGTATTAATGCTGCTACTGCCCCTTTTATTCCAAGGCTTCAGCTTTGCTGGAAGGACATAGACACTACGTTACTGTCATTAATCCTTATGGTTACCGCATCAAAAATCTCAATCAAGTTAGTTAAACGCAATTGGCCTTTAACAAATCAGTGCCAGCTTTCCTAATTCATCTCCACTTGTCCAAATAAATGGTAGGAAAAATGAAAAACAATATAAAATAAAGGATATATTTTAAAAGAGGTACAGAATGAGGGGGGCCTGGGGGTATATGTGCACAAATTATACCAAATTGATATGTACAGGGCATAATTTTAAAATTTATCCTGGATTATCATTTCTAGAAGTTATACCACGATTATCATTAAATTGACTGGCCTGCAGTTGATAGGTTTATCTTTACATCTTTTTTTGAACAAGAGTGTAACATTTATAATTTTCTAGTCCTCTGGCACTATCCCTGTATCCAAGGATGATTGGAAGATTATAGCCTGTACCTCTGTAACTTGCATTCCTACTTTTCTCAGCACCCTTGGATGTATCCCATATTACCAACTTTAAATATAATGAGCCTGATTGAAACCTCCACTTTATGATAATTAGCCCACCCTGTATCTCAACTATCATTGTTTTTGCCATGACTATGATGGAATCTTTTTTATTTTCGTCATTTAATGCCCTCTGCCTCCAAATTAGTACCATCTCTCATCTTGCTATTTATCTGTCCATAGAAAATATTTGGCTTCACTTTCAGGTCTGCCACTAATGTCCTCTCATGCTTTTTCTTTGCTTCCCTGAGTTTCATTTTCCCTTCCTCACAGAGCTTTTTTATAATCAGCCTAGTTTTCACTTGCATCATCAACCTAACATCTGTCATACTCATCCTTTTCCTGCTTTATCTTCCATTCTACCTCTTTCATCATTCAGTGCACTCTGCCTTACCTTTCCCTTTCGTGGAATTGTACCTCCTCTACACCCAAACTATTTTCTCTTTAAAGGCAACCAGTTCTTTTGCCTGTCAATATTTGTCTCCAAGTTGCCAAGAACAAATGTATACTCATTGAAACTGGCTTTCTTCCAGTTTAGTATTTTTATTCTCTAGGTTGCTCCTGGTCCTTTTCCACAGCTAGTCTAACAATATTATGATCACACCCCCCTAATCATCCCCTACTTGACCAACCTCATTTGCCCAGAACTGAAGCCTTTGATGCCTCTGTCTTTATTGCTGCAGAAGTGCACTGATCAAGAAAATTCTCCTGAGTACACTTTATAAACTCCCCCTCTCTGCCCTTCACAATATTACTATCCCAGTCTATATTAGAATAATTTGTTCTTGCACCTCTCTATAATGTCCCTGAAAATCTGCTTATCCATACCTTGATAGTTGGTGGCCACACAATGACTAATGTAATGTTCTGTTTCTTACCTCTAATTTTGTCCTACGTAAGAACGTAAGTAGTAGGAGCAGGAGTAGGCCATCTAGCCCTTTGAGCCTGCCCCGCCATTCAATAAGATCATGGCTGATCTGAAGTGGCTCAGTTCCACTTTCCCGCTTTCTCCCCATAACCCTTAATTCCCTTGCCTACCAAAAACCTACCTACCCGTGTCTTAAATATATTTAGCGAGGTAGCCTCCACCACTTCAACGGGCAGAGAATTCCAGAGATTCACTACCCTTTGACTGAAGAAGTTCCTCCTCAACTCTGTTCTAAACTGGCCCCCCCCCCCCTTGAGGCTGTGTCCTCTAGTCCTGCTGTCCTTTCTGAGCGGGAAGAATCTCTCTACCTCTACCCTATCCATCCCCTTCATTATCTTCTACGTCTCTATAAGATCCCCCCTCATCCTTCTAAACTCCAATGAGTACAGACCCAATCTATTTAGTCTCTCTTCATAGTCCAACCCCCTCATCTCCGGTATCAGCCTAGTGAACCTCCTCTGCACTCCCTCCAAGGCCAAAATATCCTTGTGCAAGTGCAGCGACCAAAACTGCACACAGTACTCCAGCTGCGGCCTCACCAGTGCCCTGTACAGTTGCAGCAAGACCTCCCTGCTTTTATATTCTATCCCCCTCGCTATAAAGGCCAGCATCCCATTCGCCTTCTTGATCACCTGCTACACCTGCAGACTGGGTTTTTGTGACTCATGCACAAGGACCCCCAGGTCCCTTTGCACCATAGCATGCTGCAGCTTTTCACCCTTTAAATTGTAACCCCTCTTACTATTATTGCTGCCAAAGTGGATAACCTCACACTTGCTAACATTGTACTCCATCTGCCAGGTCCTCGCCCACTCGCTCAGCCTATCTAGATCCCTCCGCAGACTTTCCACACCCTCCGCACAATTTGCTTTCCCACTCATCTTTGTGTCATCAGCAAATTTCGACACCTACACTCAGCCCCCTCCTCCAGATCATCTATATAAATGGTAAATAGCTGAGGCCCCAGCACCGATCCCTGCGGCACTCCACTAGTCACCAACCGCCAATCAGAATAGCACCCATTGATACCAACTCTCTGCCTCCTATTAGACAACCAATCCTCTATCCGCACTAACACTTTACCCCGAACTCCATGCCCCCTAACCTTCTGAAGTACCTTTTGTGTGGCACCTTATCAAACGCCTTCTGAAAATCGAGAAACACCACATCTACCGGTTCCCCTCTGTCTACCGCACTAGTCACATCCTCATAGAATTCCAAAAAATTTGTCAAACACGACTTCCCCTTAATGAATCCGTGCTGCATCTGCTCTATCAAACAATTCTTCTCTAGGTGCCTCGCTATTTCTTCTTTGATGACAGATTCCAGCATTTTTCCAACAACAGACGTTAAACTAACCGGCCTATAATTCCCTGCCTTTTGCCTGCTACCTTTTTTAAACAGCAGCATAACATTAGCCGTTTTCCAATCTTCCAGCACTTCCCCAGAATCCAGCGAAGTTTGGTAAATAATCACTAAGGCGTCCACTATCACCTCTGCCATTTCCTTCAGAACCCTGGGATGCATTCCATCCGGTCCTGGGGACTTGTCCACCATCAGTCCCGCTAGTTGATCAAGCACTGCCTCTCTAGTGACAGTAATCACATTCAGGCCCTCAACTCGTACCATCCTTCTATCTTTAATATCTGGCAAACTATTTGCGTCCTCCTCCGTGAAGACCGAGGCAAAAAACTTATTTAAGGCCTCAGCCATTTCCTCATCTCCCACCACTAAATCCCCCCTCTCATCCTCTAAGGGTCCAACATTCACTCTAGCCAGCCTCCTCCTCTTTATATATTTATAAAATCTCTTACTGTCCTTTTTTTTTATATTTAGTGCTAGTTTAGCTTCATAGTCTATCCTTCCTTTCTTTGTCAACTTCTTAGTCATTCTTTGTTGATTTTTAAACCTCTCCCAATCCTCTACTCACCCGCTACTTTTAGCCACTCTAAACGCATCAGCTTTTAATTTAATACTCTCCTTTATTTCCTTCAATAACCACGGCTGATTATCCCTTCTCCTACGTTCCTTCTTTACCATTGGAATATATTTCTGCTGAGCACCGAAAAAGATCTCCTTAAAGACCCTCCACTGTTCCTCAGCAGTCCTACCGACCAATCTGTGCCCCCAATCTACATTTGCCAATTCCTCTCTCATCCTATCGTACTCCCCTCTGTTCAGAGGACACAGGTCCGGGACCCTACTTTCTCATCCTCCATCTGCATCAAAAACTCAACCATACAATGATCGCTCGTCCCAAGAGGATCCCTCACAACAAGATCCCTAATTCTACCTGCCTTGTTTCGTAACACCAGATCTAAGATAGCTCTCTCCCTCATCAGTTCCATCACACACTGTTCAAGGAAACTATCCTGACAGCATTCCCATCGTGTCTGACATGGGTCAACCAATCAATATGTAGATTGAAATCCCCCATAATTATCGCCGCTCCATTCCTGCACGCATCATTTATTTGCTTGTTTATAGCCCACCCCACCTCCAAGTTATTATTTGGGGGCCTATAGACCACATCCACCAGCGTCTTCCTCCCCTAGCTGTTCCTTATCTCCACCCACAATGATTCCACGTTCTGCTCTTTGGAGCCTATATCTTCCCTTACTACCGCCCTGATATTATCCTTAATCAGCAGACCGACCTCACCCCCTTTTTCCTCCCGTCTATCCTTCCTAAACATTTGATATCCCTGGACATTCAGCTCCCAGTCCCTGTCACCTTGCAACCACATTTCCGTAATGGCCACCAGATCATATCCATTTGTGCTGATCTGCGCCGCTAGCTCATTCACTTTGTTCTGAATGCTTTGTGCATTCAGGTAAAGTGTCTTTATCCCAGCCTTTATCTGGACCCTATTTGAAGGAATGCTACCAACCTTTCTCATGCCCCCTACTCCCTTTATTATTGGGAATCCTCAACATTTTCCTGCGCCTGTACCCTCTCTTTTACTTTAGACACTAATTTCTCCCACCCCTGCACCCTCCCCCCCTCCTTCTGCACCTCCCCCCCCTCCCCCCCAATTAGTTTAAAGCTCTGTCTACAGTCCTAGTTATACGATTCGCCAGGACTCTGGTCCTAGCACGGTTCAGACCAAGACCATCCCATCTGAACAGGTCCCACCTACCCCAATACAATAAATTCAAACCCATTCCTCCCACACCAATCCCTGAGCCACCCATTCATGTCTTTAATCCTATTTACCCTATGCCCATCTGCACATGGTTCAGGTAGTAATCCAGAGATAACCACCATGTCGGTTCTGCTTTTTAATTTCATTCCCAGCTTTTTATACTCCCTCTGCAGATCCTTAGTTCCCAAGGAATGTCCTTGAACATTCCAGGAAATCCTTTGTCTCCAGCATTGCATTATTCTCCTTAATGAGTACTGCCCCACTTTCTCCTTTCTTTTTTTCCCTATCTTTTCTGAACACCTTTGTGGGGGGATTATCCAGCCCCCCTTTCAGGGGGAGGGAATGGTGAAAGTGGAATAGAATCAAGTAGGAGCCCCAGAATGGTTTTTATGTCAGTGCAATTTCCTCGTTCGATTATCCCCTCCCCACTCGCCAATGACATTAAGGGAATCCTGATATCAAAAGTCGGGATCCCCATTTGCAATAATTTAAATGAAATTATCAGACATCAGAATCACAACTAGCCTCCCCATGATTTGCACCTAGCAATCAAAACGCACTGGAGACAGACGGGTGAGTACAGGCCCCAGCGGACAGAGGGCCATGCACACTGCCTGGGCCCTGCCTCCTGGCACTACCCAGGAACATGCCAAAGGCACAAGTGTTCCATGCGGGTGAGGGTGTTGGGTTCCATGTCTTTGGAAGTGGAGGAGGATGAAGGGGATGGGGGGGGGGGGGGGGGGGGGGTTGGAGTGGCAGGGATTCTGTGGGAGTGGTAGTGGTGGGTGTTCCATAGGGACACTTAATCTTACTTAATGCCTTAATGCCTTATTTGACACAATGATTGGCATTGCTGCCTCAGAGCACCAGGGACCTTGATTTGATTCCCAGCTTGGACCACTGTCTGCACATTCTCCCCATGTCAACATGGGTTTCCTCCAGATGCACCAGTTTCCTTCCAAAGTCCAAAAGACATGCTGGTTAGGTGCATTGGCCATGCTAAATTCTCCCTCAGTGTAGCCAAACAAGCTCAGAGTGTGGCGACTAGGGAATTTTCACAGAATTTCATTGCAGTAATGTAAACCTACTTGTGACTAATAAAAAAACTTCTTACTTAAGTGCATCTGTCTTTCCCAAAGCTTTGTACATTTGTTTTCCCATTCTAATGCCAAATCCTGTTTGCTGTTTGTGACAGCAAGTCATCCATGAGGCCAACAATACCAATGCTGTTGAGTTGCAAATCCATCCAGCTTGTTCGGGTGCCATCTTCCCCCTATATTTCTCAGGAATCTAAAGGCCTCCCTCCTGCACCAACCCTCCGCATGCATTCATCTGCTATTTCCTGAAATTTCTGTACTCATTAGCATATGGAATATTCGAGATTCCATCTGAGGTCCTGCTAACTAGGACCCAAACTCCCTAAAATCATCATGCAGGGCCTCATGCTTCTTTGTTGTTGGTACTGATATGGACTATGATTGCTGTTGGCTCACTTACCTCCTCAGAGGGCTATGCGGCCACATTGTGGCATCCTGGACCCTGGCTCCAAGGAGGCAACATTTCAACCTGGAATCATGTTTGTGCAGTAAGAAGTCTCACAACACCAGGTTAGAGTCCAACCAGTTTATTTGATAGTAATCTTACAAGCTTTCGGAAACGGTGTTCCGAAGAAAAGGAACACCATTTCTGAAAGTTTGTAAGATCACTATCAAATAAACTGGTTGGACTCTAACCTGGTGTTGTGAGACTTCTTACCGTGTTTACTGTCCAACGCTGGCATCTCTACGTCATGACTATCATGTTTGTGGCCATAGAAACATCTGTTTGTTCCCTGAACTCTTGAATCACCGATCACTCTTGCTTTTCTCCTGGCTCCCTGTAAAACTGAAGCACCTATGGTGCCGTGATCTTGGCTACCCGGAGGAACCATCATCAGTATTTAGACGGAATACCAGTTGGAGAGTAAGGTGTGCCTACACTACCTGCCTGGTCCTACTTTACTGTCTGGTGGGCATCTATGCCCTCTCTGTCTACATGATCCTCAGCTGCTTGATCATCTTCTCTAGAGGCATGCTATCCCTGTAACTCTCAGCCTCGCCAATAAGCTGTAGGGACACTAGCTGTTGCTCAATCTCTGAATCCCAAAGCCAGAGCACCTTCAGCCAATGACACTTCTACATATGCAGTTGCCCAGAACATGAGTGGTGCATTCGACATAGCTGAGACATCCTGCCAAGCTTTATTATTGTTAGTTTTAAAATTCCTTTCATTGGTTGTGGGCATTGCTACAAAGACAAGTGCTGCCCATCCCTAACATTCACTGAACTGAGTGGCTTGCTAGGTCATTTCAAATGACAGTCAAGAGACAACATCATCGTTGTAGGCCTGGAGCCACATGTAGGCCAGACCATATAAGGATGGCAGATTTCCTTCCCTAAAATGCATTAGTGAACCTAATGAGTTGGATTTTCTGGTCGTGCTCACTCCAAAACCAGAAAATCTCACCCAAAGTCAATGGACTTTTTTCCTCCCTCCCTGCCCACTAAGATTCCCATGGGGGGGCAGGACAGGAAAACTCCCCCCATAGGGTTTTTTTGACGATCAACAACCAGCATGTTGTTTATAAATCCCACCGCAGTAGCCAAACCACCAGAGTGTTAGCCTGGGTTTCTGGATTGCTACTCTAGTGACGTTACCACTTCACTGTTGTCTCGGTTAGACGACTAACTAATTCATCAGAAATAAACTTAAAACTTTAAAAACAAACTTTTGCTTTA
Source organism: Carcharhinus amblyrhynchos (assembly GCF_965287045.1). Classification (NCBI taxonomy): domain Eukaryota; kingdom Metazoa; phylum Chordata; class Chondrichthyes; order Carcharhiniformes; family Carcharhinidae; genus Carcharhinus; species Carcharhinus amblyrhynchos. The sequence continues at coordinate 47,323,856 of NC_137336.1, forward strand.
AAACATCACACTTTTTTTAAAGCAGATTAAGCTATTCTAGTTATTTTCTAAGATTTTAGATCCTTACCTCAATACTTATCCTCAAACATGATTTTCTTTTCTTCATGTTCTGCTGCTCTTTCCTCTTTGCACTGAATCTGTTGCCATTCTTTCAATTCCTGCCTCTGTTGAATTTCTCTTATTCAACCGACGGCTCCTCCTGTGTAGGAGTGGCATAGGACTTACACGTGAGTATGGTTACAGCCAATTTCCCTCAGCCAGAGTTACTTATGTTGACTTGGCTCCTGAGGATGGGAGGCAGGGGGATCCTGCTACAAAGAGGTCCGTGAGGCACTCCCAAAGTGGAACATCTGTTGCAGCATTATAATGGGTTGGGAGCCTGTTTAGAGGAAGCAGGAGTGCCTCAAATTTTAAATAAATTATCTCATCAATCCTGTGCCATGCTCCTCTTGGTAATCTCCTCTTGAGGTTGGCAGAAGCATTGGCGGTAAGCAAGCAAATTGCATATATTTCAAGTGGCATCATCATTTCAATGGTGAACAGTGAAGACACTTTGCCTGCTGGTGGTGCGGGGAGGGGTGGGAGAGGCTGGTGAAGAAAATCTAGATCGACTCAGGATCAGGGTTATTCCCTCCCTCGATTTTCCTCTAACTTGTTCCGCTGTTCCACACAAATTTTGACTTTACAGGGAAAGACTGTGCAGGGCAAAAGAACTGTTATTCAACTGTCTTAACAGCTTATCTGCTGATGTTGCAAATAGTGATTTCTAAGCTTAAAACTCTGAGCTTATCTCTTGAACCAATTGGGGCTTGCATAATTAAACATTTCAATAGAAAGAGATAGCAAGATTTGCAGTGGAGTACCACTTAGTCATGTCAGGAAATTATCAGGCATTTTGCAAAGCTAATAGTTAAGATATTACTGAAAGTACACTTTGTGGCAGAAAATAAATGAAAGGTCAGATGTATGTTAAGATACTCGTTCATGTTTTCAGCAAAATATCTACAGAACACTAAGTTCACATTCAAATAGAATTCTGCTATCTGTCAGGAACATATTATCACTGTTTATCTGCACACAAATACAGATTTGTTTTTGTACTGACATTTAGAAGTACAAAGATTTGTCTTAAAAACAGAAAATGCTGGTTAAACTCAGCAGATTTGCAAGAGTCTTTGGAAAGAGGATCAGAGTTAATGGGCGGAATTTTACCACATGTTTTCAGGGGATGGGTTCTTTAGCTCATTCTCTCCGAGAGCTAGAAAGAGTTCTTTAGCTCATTCTGTCCGAGAGCTGGAATGGGATCTTTAGTCCATTCTCTCCAAGAGCTGGAATGGGATCTTTAGCCCATTCTCTCCAAGAGCAGGAATGGGATCTGTAGCCCACTCTCTCCAAGTGCACGAATGGCCACTTGGTCTGTAACCCCCGTGACTTGCCTGGGTTTGCAAAACCTCACTTACTGTACTGTCTGGAGACAATACACATCTCTGTAACCTGTGATCAGTGCTCCTTCCACTCACACTGTCAGCCACTTCAGGTCTTGAACAGCAGGTTAGGTGTAAGGATTCGCATTCTAATCAGTAATCTCTAAACTCTGTGCTTTATATGTTCTGTCTGAGGCCAGAACTCTCCATTCACCTGACAAAGGGGCTAACCCCGAAAGCTTGTGAGTCTATTATCAAATAAAATCAGTTGGACTAAAACCTGGTGTTGTCAGACTTTTTACTGTGTTTACGCCAGTCCAACGCCGGCATACCCACATCATCACTTGGGCTCAAACAGTGGAGGGTTTGAAAAAACATGATCGCGTTTCCCAATTTTGAAGTACCTTCGCCAGCAGAGTGAGTTGGAACACGCAGGGCAAGGATGGGAACCTAATTTGAATGCATCAGCTTATCATTACAGAGCAGTTATTCTGGATATTGAGGCTGCACCAAATATTCACCTGGTACTGGCATGACGTCACACCAATAACAGATCTATATAAACGTGAACCTAGCATCTTCACCTCCAAGGGCTATTGAAGGTGAGTGTACAAGCGACCATCACTTCTCGCCCGGTTCAACACTCAACAGGCACCAGGGAGAATGCTGGGGATGCACTGAAGTACAGCTCAGGGCCGGGGAGGGGTGAGGGTCACTATCACCTTTTGGAGGGGAAGGGTTATGGGTAGCTCAGAGTCCTTATTGTCCCTTCACATTGGGTCACCCCCTTGCTCCAAGGGGATGTGCTAGCTATCAAGCAGGCATTGCTTCCCAGTTCCTCCAGGCTGGGTTAGTGTTCAAACAGTGGCTGAGTGACTGCCCCTCCTTGTTGGGAGCTGCAAACTGGGTGGTCACAACAGAGGGGCAGTAATGGGTGCAACTGTGAGGTCCTGGAGTCCTGCCTTGTGAGAGATCACATTGCAAAGGCTATCCTCTCCCACGAGGCTCTCACTTGGGAGGAGGGTGAATGCAGTGAAATCTACAAGCCTGACTCTGTCAGTGGTGTGAAGACAGAGGGGATTACTGGAACTGAAGCTTAAATCCACTTCTCTGTGAACTCTGACAGTCAGGTACGCCAGTGACAATGTGTTGTTTAGTTTCAAGCACAGCATTAGAGACCCCAAACAATGAGGCTGCCTCTAGGGAATGCTGAATTTTGAGAGCTATGCAATTAGCTTTTCAAGCGTGTCTCATCAAGATGAATGCTGCTGCAGGAGTGACCAGGTGACCATTCTTTGGGAGTCCAGCATACTAGTTTAATATCCAGAGCTAGGTCTAGTTGCGGACAAAGGTTAACCTTTTGGAACACCAAGCCCCAAGAATGGAGAAGCTTCTTTCAATTCAAGCCTGAGCAATACACAATTTGCACCGTGGAGAATACCCAGGTAAAATGGTGATTGCAGACACCACTCACCCTATTCAATATCATGTCTGGCACCAATTCTGGAGTGCTTTGTCAAGGTGCAGACCTAGTTGTTATGCATTCTTTTTGATGAAATTTAGTGCTATGCAAAGTCAGGTCTTTGGCACAGGGGTATGCGGAATGTGCAGGTCAGATGCCATAAGGTAATAAAGACTCAACAATATTCACCCTACTGGAGTAGAGAGGAAGTAATGGGGGGGTGTGGCTGTAGTGTGATAGGTGATGATGTGCGGGAGAGCATACATTCACACAGTTAATGTGAAACACCAACGTGTAGAGTGATGAGGTGAGGGCTCTCTTACAACTCTTCAGTACTCACTGTGGTGTTCTTACTCTTTCAGTGCATGATTCATCAGAATTATGGAGCCTGTTGAGTTGGTGTTTCTACCGATTACGATTGACCAGCGGCAGAGACAATGACGTACTGCTGTACATGTCCAGGACCAGCAGCCTGTAATTGTTCAGGGAGCGGGATCACACATGGAGGAAGAGTGTTGGAGACAGTGGTGGCTAAGAACCTTCCAGCATTGATGTTCCTACCTTCCGATGTCTGAGCCTCAGTGCCAGAGAAGCTAGCGTCTGTCCTAGGGACAGTGGACCACCTAGCCACATACTGCATGAGCTGAGACCCCATGGAAATGGAGAACACTCAATGCTGTAGCCCTTAAAATTACAGCCGCTTTGAACTTTTATACTAGCAGTTTAATCCAGGGCAGCACAAGGAATACCTGCGGCATCTCCCAGTTTGCCATTCACAAATGCACAGAGAGGTGACTGACACCCTTTATGTCAGGGCTGATATGGTTTTCAACTTTGACGGTGATTAGGTGAGCCAAGATGCCAGGAATGTGGGCTTACCTAACAGGGACACTCCGCTTGCAAGATCTGATAGACTGCACTCACATGGCTCTTAAGTCACCATGATGGCATATGGCACCATTCAGGAATCGCAAGGGATTCAAGTCCTTAAATGTATAACTCGTCTGAAACCTCACAATGCACATCAGATGTGGGCCCATTTCCCGGGAAGCTCTCAGGTCAGTTACATCTTGGGCCGCTCATAAATCCCAGCTGTCTTTGAGGGAGAGTGGCGGCTGGAGGGATGGCTCCATGGGGTACCTAATCCAGAGGTGGCTAGTGATGCAATTGCGGAGGCCACAACCATTCATATCCAGTACACATCAACATGCGTGTTGGTGGAGCAGGCAATCAGACTGTTGAAGACATAACTCCAATGCCTGGACTGGTCAGGAGTGCCCTACAATACATCCCCAGTGAGTATCCTGCATCATTGTGGTCTGCTGTACTCTCCACAACATAACGCTGCATAGGGGAGACAACCTATACCTGGAGGACATGGGCAAGTGCCAGAGCTCCTCAAATGAGGAGGATGTTGAGAAGGGCGGTGGGCATAGTGATGCCAAGGAGCAGCAAGAATGCTGGGCAGTGGACAGGACTAGAATTGGCTGTCAAGCCAGGAATGCCCTGATTGCTTCTGGTTTCAGAGACAAGTGGGAGTAGCAGGTGGTGAGGCCTCCCTCAGTGGGTGTAAGGTCAAACCACTGATGTAGTGTCTGCATTATCTAACTGTTTAGTTGCACATTTTTAATGACAGGAAGCTGAAGCTGTTGGCCCGAGTCTGTGGGGGAATGGTGATGACTTGCAGTGAGGACAGAGCAATGCTTCTCTCGTTCTCAGCAATATGTCTGACTCCTGCCTAACAGAGAGTTGCCAATGAACGGAGCTCATCAAAGTCTCAGGCACTACAGCTCCCTCAGAGTTTGTGGCCAGGTTTTCACTTTCATCCTACACCCGGGGTGGGCAGCCATTCAGCACCCCGATAGACCCTAGGTCTCTGCTACTCGGGTGAAGAGGTGCAAAATTGAACTGTTCTAGTCCGGATGAATGGGTGGGAAGTAGGAAGCGAGGGGGCGCAGTGCGGGGGAAAGGAGGATTTGCACCTTCCATGGTGGGGTGGGTTTGCCTCCAGGAGGGTTTCTTTACTCTGCCCTCTGTTTGGGAGATATAGCACAGCCATTCTCACACTCCACAGGAGTGAAGCATTGGGTGTGTGCGTGGGTTCACTGAGCTCGCCGGCATGAAATGACAGGGTGGAGGCTTTGTGAGTGAACAGGGTGATTGACTATTTGTAACTAAATACACTAATGACTTCTCTACACTAAATGCTTATTTTCACCCGTACCAACCAGGTGTCTATCGCTTCTTAATCTTCCTCAGCCTCCCGTTATGTTTAGTTATTTCCCCAGGATCAACCGCTGTGGGGAGGAAGCCTGCTGACTTACCCGTCCTGTTACCCAAGGCAACTTTGGCGGGTGTCCGCTGGGGGACCTGGACCTTGAGTGACTTGGTTTATTTTTAAGCAGCACAGATATTAGTGCTGCCCTCATCAGTATGTGGGGCTGGAGGGTTTCATTCTCAGGAAAGCAAGACTCAGCTAGGCTGGTCGTCACCACCACCACCACCACCACCACCACCCTGAGTCTCTTGTATGGAAGGCCCCAGGCTGTGCACCAAATGATTCTCATCCCACTGAGTGCCCAATGGGCCCTTGGTCCTCCACAGGGTAGAGGGGCAGCTGGAGTGTCACCATCCTCTGGCACAGACACTAGAGGATACCCACCAGTGCCTGTACCGTGCAGGTAAAATCCTGCATTATGGAGATTATGTCTTCAGACACAGAGGTCATGAGGTCAATCATGGTGCAGACACCCCCTGCCATGGAGTGCATGTCCCGTGCCAAGGGCTGCACTGCAGATGCCACCCTCACAGTGTTGGCCAAATTGTATTGGAGTGTCGGCACCATCTCCTTGGACAGAAGGCGATGGGACTCCTCCAGTCAGCTTTGCAATCTGAAGAGGGTCACTGTCAACCCTTCCTGATGCTCGGGACTCTGCCTTTGCAGTTCCGTCAGCTCTGGGATGACCAGAACCAGGGGTATGTCATCGACCTGGGACCCAGCAGAGTCCTGGCCTCTGGATAGCAAATGTTGTCCCCTTGTTCAAGAAGGGGAGTAGAGACCATCCTGGGAATTATAGGCCAGTGAGCCTTACTTCTGTTGTGGGCAAAGTTTTGGAAAGAATTATAGGGGATAGGATTTATAATCATCTAGAGAGAAATAAATTGATTAGGATAGTCAACACAGTTTTGTGAAGGGTAGGTCGTGCCTCACAAACCTTATCAAGTTTTTTGAAAAGATGACCAAAGAGGTGGATAAGGGTAAGGCAGTTGACGTGGTGTATATGGATTTTAGTAAAGCGTTTGATAAGGTTCCCCATGGTAGGCTAGTGCAGAAAATGCAGATGCATGGGATTGAGGGTGATTTAGCAGTTTGGATCAGGAATTGGCTAGCTGATAGAAGACAGAGGGTGGTGGCTGATGGGAAATATTCAACCTGGAGTGCAGTTACAAGTGGTGTACCTCAAGGATCTGTTTTGGGGCCACTGCTGTTTGTCATTTTTATAAATGACCTAGACGAGGGTGTAGAAGGATGGATTAGTAAATTTGCTGACGACACCAAAGTCGGAGGAGTTGTAGACAGTGAGGATGGATGTTACAGTTTGCAGAGGGACATAGATAAGCTGCAGAGCTGGGCCGAGAGATGGCAAATGGAGTTTAATATGGAAAAGAGTGAGGTGATTCACTTTGGTAAGAGTGACAGGAATACAGAATATAGGGCTAATGGAAGGACTCTTGGTAGTGTTGACGAGCAGAGAGATCTCAGTGTACATGTGCATAGCTCCCTGAAAGTTGGCACCCAAGTTGATAAGGTTGTTAAGAAGGCATACGGTGTGTTAGTTTTTATTGGTAGAGGGATTGAATTTCAGAGCTGTGAGGTCATGTTGCAACCGTACAAAACTCTGGTGTGGCCGCACTTGGAGTATTGCGTACAGTTCTGGTCGCCGCATTATAAGAAAGATGTGGAGGCATTGGAAAGGGTGCAGAGGAGGTTTACTAGGATGTTGCCTGGTATGGTGGGAAGGTCTTATGAGGAAAGGCTGAAGGACTTGAGGTTATTTTCATTAGAAGGAGGTTACGAGGTGACCTAATTGAGGCATACAAGATGATCAGAGGGTTAGATAGGGTGAACAGTGAGAGCCTTTTTCCTCGGATGGTGATGGCTAACACAAGGGGACATAGCTTTAAATTAAGGGGTGGTAATTATAGGATGGATGTCAGAGGTAGGTACTTTACCCAGAGGGTAGTAAGGGCGTGGAATGCCCTGCCTGCAGCTGTTGTGGACTCGCCAACTTTAAGGGCATTCAAATAGTCAGTGGATAGGCATATGGATAACATTAGAATAGTTTAGGTTAGAGGGTCATTAGATTGGTTCCACTGGTCGGCGCAACATCGAGGGCCGAAGGGCCTGTACTGTTCTATGTTCTGGTATCCCTCCAAATTCCAGTACCACGGGACATCCCTGTCTCCACTTGCTGTGGATTTTCAGCTGTGAGGTGCTCACCAATGAGTGACCCAGAAGCCAGTCTACTTAGTGGTCTCCCCGAGATGTGAGTATGTGCATTGGTGCTGGGTGCGGTGACAGCTGTGACACATCTCCAACGCTGGAGTCCAAAAATTCTCCCTCAGAACTGCTCATGTCCATATGCTGTCTTAAATGGCGTCAGGGTTTTGATCTCTGGCATTACTCTTGCTGAGAGTGTTGCTCAGGCTTGTTGTGGTTGATTTAGTCCTGCAGTGACACAGATACAGAGAGTGTAAATGGCAAGTTGACATTTAAGATGGTGATGAAGTGTGGCAGGCAGGGGTCTTGAGTGGAAGCTGGAGTGTGAAGAGCATGGCAGCGAGTAGGGATGGAGCATGGTGATTGGGGTGGGGGCGGAGGGCCTCCTTACAGGTGGTGGCAAAACCCGAAGTGGCTGGGAGAGAGATGAAAGTGGAGGTGGGAGGGCCGTGCAAGGGGGTCCAGAGAAACATTGCGTGAGGTTCACATATCCTGATTGAGCAAAGATCATTAATTTTATTGTGGCCTCATCCTCTTTTGTTAGCAAGCTACCATTCACCAGGGCATCCCATGTGGGGTTGTGACCTGGGTAGGAGGTGTTATCCAGGAGTGGGGATAGAGTCCATCCAGCAATCTGGTCAGGGCTTCCTCCAAAAATTGATGTGTGGGCTTCCTGGCAGCCATCTCTTGCAGTAGCTGTGGAACAGCTGCTAGGGAGCCATTTATAGGGGGCTTCCCAGTGATTGCCGCGATTAAGTTGAGCCGGGGTGGGTAAATTAGAGGGAAGTCACTGCGGGTGTGGCATGATTCTTGTGGCCATAAAATTTGGTCAGAAATGATGCCAGAGCCGTTGGCAGGATTCACTCCATTTTACTCACGGGAACCAACACACTGGGAGCAATCTTATCAGAAAGTGTCAGGCTGAGACTCAAAATCCAATATGAAACTCTCCAGCTACACAAAACAGTTTTCTCTCCAGATGATGAATCTCTCTGACAAAATAAAATGAAGAGGTGGCATTTACACTGTCACTCTGGCAGGGAGGGGCCTGATCGGGCTAGCAAGACCGATTCCACAGACAGCAAGGTGCCATCTTTAAAGGACATCCAGATCAGAACTAAAAATAAACTTACCCCCAGTCCCATCTCCCAGAACAATCATCAGGGCTACCCCATCCCCAACAATCATTGGTGGCTCCTCCTCCTTCGCCCTGGATGATCATTGGTGGCTCCCCCACAACCACCACAGAAGTATTGCTGGCATTTCAACCCTCCCCTCACCCCAAACATCACTGAAGGTATCACTGATGATCCCACCTTAGTGCCAGCACGCTCCCCCACCACACATAAATGGAACAACCCCCCCACGGAGACTACCCCTAGCATTGGTTCCTGGCATAGTTTGGCACTGTGCCAACCTGCCAGGACCAACTTATACCACAGGACAGATGGCAAGTGGGCAATGCCAGAAGGCAGTACCCCAGCATGTCCTTCTCCCCCAGAGGTTATACGTAGCTTTGCGGCCTGGAGGGATCCCCCCTCCGCTGGTTCACATTTTTAAAAGTTACTGTAAACCCTGCCAATGTGACGTTACATCAGCGAGGCAGTGAGGGGGGGGGGGGCAGAGCTGGGTAATGACAGTAAAATGTATTCAAATCCATTAAAATCTGATATCACTCGAGGGGGAAGGGGAAAATCAGGAAACTCGATTCTCTTTGGATTTTTGCCATGTCATTGTTGTGTCTGACAGCAAACGCACACTGAAAATCACCTCCAATGTTTCACATCTGCATGACTCTTTTTTAGTACAATGATTTGTCCTGAAGAATTAGTTATGCAGTGCATATTTGTTATGACATTATTCAAAGTATGGCTAGTTTAAAAAGGAACACTATGTACATTTCTTATGAATAATTGTTCAGATAAATATCTGCTTTGTATTTAAATATTTGTACCAAAATGCATTTGCAAACTACTTCCTTCTAGGTCATTGTACCAGTAAAATACAATGTGTATGTTTACTATACACAGTATTGCTTTGTGTTTGAAGGATAGCCTTAGCGAATAGTATAAAAAGGTTTGAATGGTGATTATAGTTAGTATGATGTCAGTCATTTTCATACTTTCATTAACTCAAATCAAGAATAGTAAACTTATCAGTGTAGTTGTAAGGTCGTAGTAACTTCATCTTCGCTTAAAATAACATTACAAATGGTGTACGAGAAGGTTCGGTGATGAAGATCCATGATTGGAACTCCATGACAGCATAGCAGTTTAGAAATAATTGCACGATACACTGAGTAGGGTAATGTAGTGCTTATGGATTCATGATGCAAAGGTGGATTTTCTGGCTGCGCTCGCCCAAAACCGGAAAATCCTGCTACGATTCCTGTGGCAGGTGGAATGGGAAAATTACCTCCCCCCCCCCCCAAAAAAAAACGCTCCACCATCCCACATGCGTAAGATGAATTCAATAAATGTGGCTATAAATCGGTTGGACTAAAACTTGGTGTTGTCAGCCTTTTTACTAATTTTGAATTGTCAGGGCAAAAAAGAATTGCCATGAAATCTCCCAGAAGGAAACCTACCACTTCTGACATCTAACTCAAAGTGTTCTGAAGTTAACGTCCAATTATTAGAATGGGCAATAAAGGCAGTATTGTCAGCCTTGTCAACATCGCAATGGCTTTTACACCCTGTGAGATATTTCTCACATTGAGTCTGGAGATTTACTTGTTTAGAGGCTGTTGAATTCTGTTGTAGTGAGGTTTCTCCTCAATAACTACTCCACAGTCAAGCGCCAGGGAACACAACTCTATTATGTCTATTCAGTCCACACGCCAAACATGGACTGCCCACACTGAGCAGATCCCAACAGCTCACTCCACACCCAATGTCACATGACCAGTTCCCGCAAAGTGGCCAAGTCCCAACATACAAAACAGAGGTGGTTATGTCATGTGTGACATAACTTGATATTAACTGCAGACATCCCTAAAACATGTTCTGATAATGCATTATTCTTTTTGCACTGTTTAGAAATAATAGAATTTGCATGACTAGCTCTGCCTCCAATTTCATTTTCGTGCTTGTCACTCTGCATGTGCTAAAAATCTTGCTATAAACGAGTCCTCAGTTTTTTTTAAGCACCTCATCACTTTGCTCATTGCCTCTTCCACCCCCAATCCTCTCTCTCACTCACTATTTCCTTCTCCTGTCCTGTCACTGCCTCCTATTCACCACTCCCCTCCCCCTCGCCTTCATTCCTTCCCACTCGCTCTTTCCTTCTCATTTGCCCCATATCCTCTCATCCCCTCACTAACCCCCACTTGCCATCTTGTTTGCTGAGGATTTGGGAGAGGTGGTGAGAATGAAGCTGTGAGGATTGAGAGAGGCCAGTGAGCGGGAGGGAGTGAACGAGGTGGACAGCGAGGAGCAGCAAGGGGATCAGGAGAGGGAGGGGGCTTGGACAGGAGGAGGTGGGAAGTGGAGGTGATAAGTAGAAAGTGTCGTAAGTTATTAGAATTGTTAAGTTCTTGGGGTAATAAGTTAGCAAGTGTAGTAAGTAGAAAGAGAAAGTTTGGGATAGTTAGGTTCAAGGCAGCCAATAAATTTTCAATGTGAAAATGACAGGTCACAAATGTAATCTCTCTTGATTACACGTTTTTTGATGAAAAGGTCATTTTCAATTATCACATTTTTGCTTTGCATGCTACTTTTCAGAGCACAATAGGAATGCAAAGTTAAAGAAAGGCATAAGTGGAAAAAGTTGAGTTTATTAAATGATTTTTTGCAATTTTTACAGCTTTGTATATTTAAATTTTTAATCCCATTTTGAAAGCTCACTCTACACACTTAAGAAAGTGATGGGGAAACAAACCCAGCCTATCCCATTATTCTAGCCGTTCACGCCAGCAGGAATCTCTCATCCTTCTGTCACAACCCCTGCTGGTATCATGGGATGATCTCAATGAGAATTCCCATTGACCAGAAGCTCCAACCATCAAAAAAAAAATTCTGAGGGGAGGCCAGAGAATCTCGCCCTTAGTTTCAGGATCTTGGGTATCTGTTGGTTTACATGGATTATGTACTTACTGTGAACATTAAAGTATAAGATAGATCTTGTAAATTGTGGTATCTTTAAGAATTGTGTACATTTGTAAAGTTCTAATTGTGGTTGAAAAAGTAGTGTAATGTAATTAATCTTTTCTTGTTTATTAAATGTTGTATTCTTTTATTAATTCTTTTATTAAGTTAGCTGAACTCTGACTCTGATCAGCAGCCAACTTCATATTCCTAAACAAAAAATAAAAGTTAGGGTCTTTCAAAACAGGTTCCACTCTGTTTCTGACTTGCCCAGTTGTAACATCAGCTGATTTTCAGAAGGCGTTTGATAAGGTACCTCACAAGAGGTTACTGCAGAAGGTCAGAGGACATGGAGTTGGGGGTAGGGTGTTAGCGTGGATAGAGGATTGGTTGTCAAATAGGAGGCAGAGAGTGGGGGTCAATGGGTGCTATTCGGATTGGCGGTTGGTGACTAGTGGGGTGCCCCAGGGGTCGGTGCTGGGGCCTCAGCTATTTACCATTTATATAGATGATCTGGAGGAGGGAACCGAGTGTAGGGTGTCGAAATTTGCTGATGACACCAAGATTGGGGGAAAGGCAAATTGTGCGGAGGGTGTGGAGAGTCTGCAGAAGGATCTAGATAGGCTGGGCGAATGGGCCAGGAAATGGCAAATGGAATTTAATGTTGGCAAGTGTGAGGTGGTCCACTTTGATAGGAAGAATGGTAGGAAGGACTATTACTTACGTGGCGAAAAACTGCAGCAGGCGACGGTGCAGAGGGACCTCAGGGTCCTTGTGCATGAGTCGCAAAAACCCAGCCTGCAAGTGCAGCAGGTGGTCAGGAAGGCGAATGGGATGCTGGCCTTCATAGCGAGGGGGATTGAATATAAAAGTAGGGAGGTCTTGCTGCAGCTGTATAGGGCATTGGTGAGGCCGCAGCTGGAGTACTGTGTGCAGTTTTGGGCGCCGCACCTGCGCAAGGATATTTTGGCCCTGGAGGGAGTGCAGAGGAGGTTTACTAGGCTGATACCGGAGTTGAGGGGGTTGAGCTATGAGGAGAGGCTGAATAAACTAGGCTTGTACTCGTTAGAGTTTAGAAGAATGAGGGGAGATCTCATTGAGACGTATAAGATGATGAATGGGATGGATAGGATAGAGGTGGAAAGACTCTTCCCGCTCAAAAAAGACAGTAGGACTAGGGGGCACAGCCTCAAGATAAAGGGGGGGGCGGTTCAGAACGGAGTTGAGGAGGAACTTCTTCACTCAAAGGGTGGTGAATCTCTGGAATTCTCTGCCCGTTGAAGTGGTGGAGGCTGTCTCGCTAAATATTTTTAAGAAGCGGGTTGATGGGTTTTTGATAGGAGAGGGGATTAAGGGTTATGGGGAGAGGGCGGGAAAGTGGAACTGAGCCACGACAGATCAGCCATGATCTTATTGAATGGCGGGGCAGGCTCGAAGGGCCAGATGGCCTACTCCTGCTCCTATTTCTTATGTTCTTATGTTCTTATGAACAGAACAATGCTAACATTCATAATCTTAACCTCACCCTAATGCACTAGTTAGCACGGTTATAAATCCCATATTCAAATCTAACATCTTGTACATGTTGGCAACTATTCAACTATATCAGCCAGATCATTCAAACATATTGCATGACATAGGGAGACAATGGCCGAGTGGTATTATTGCTAGACTCTTAATCCAGAAACTCTGCTAACATTCTGGGGACCTGGGTTTGAATCCCACCACAGCAGATGGTGGAATTTGAATTCAATAAAAATTACCTGGAATTAAGAATCTACTGACATGAGAACACTGTTGGAAAAACCTATTTGGTTCACTAAAGTCTTTTAGTGAAGGAAATCTGCCATCCTTACCTGGTCTGGCCTACATGCGATTGACTCTCAACTGCCCTCCAAGGACAACAAGGGATGTGCAATAAATGCTGGCCAGCCAGCCATGCCTATGTCCCATGAATGAACAAAAAAAAAAACACTGACATACTTCCCTCATTCTTGTAGAACACGGTGAGTACTCAACCTAATAGTAGGAATACAGTGGTAGGAATTAACAGAAGGTGCAGAGGCATGCTTGCATCCCATAGCCCCCGGATAAGCCATCGGTGGACATGATGACAGTATTCTTCCTCCTCATCCCTCTTGTAGAAACTTGCCCTGGTCTTTTCAACCCACACAATACGAGGAGGAAGCCTTGGTAAGTCACCCATTTCTGGGAGCAGATAATCTTCATAGATGCCTTTAAACCACCTTCTTCAGCACCAGCCACTCCCTATTTTGAAAATTCGAACAATTGTGGAAAAGCCACCCATATAAATACCATGGCCTCAAATGTAGGCTGCTTCAGCAGTCATGAGCATTCGGCCTCTGATCTTCGGGTAAGCGTTCTCCAAGGTGACCTTCACGACACACAACAGCCCAGAGTCGCTGAGCAGAGACTGATAGCCAAGTTCCGCACACAAGGACGGCCTCAACCAGGATCTTGGGTTCATGTCACATCATCTGTAACCCCAGTGACTTGCCTGGACTTGCAAAATCTCACTAACTGTCCTGACTGGAGACAATACAAATCTCTTTAACCTGTGCTTAACCCTCTGTCCACTCACATTGTCTGTACCTTTAAGACTTGGTTACCTGTAAAGACTCACATTCCGACCATTATTTTGTAAATTGAGTTTGTATCTTTATGTGCCCTGTTTGTGAACTGAAATCCCACTCACCTGATGAAGGGATAGTGCTCTGAAAACTAGTGGCTTGTGCTACCAAATAAACCTGTTGGACTTTAACCTGGTGTTGTGAGGCTTCTTACTGTGTTTACCTGAGTATAAGGCTGGCATCTCCACATCATGGCTACATAAGTAGGACCAAGGCAGGGAATTCTGCAGTGAGTAATTCACCTCCTGACTCTCCAAAACCTGCTCACTGTCTAGAAGGCTCAAGACAGGAGTATAATGGAATAGCCTCCACTTCCTTGGATGAGTGTAGCTCCAACAACACTCAAATCTTAAAACCATGCAGGATGAAGTTATCTGCATGATTGGCACCCTATTTACCACCTAAATCTTCACTCTGTCACACACGGTGGCAGCAGTGTGTGCCATCTGCAAGATGCACTGCAGCAACTCGCCAGGCCTCCTTCCAACAGTACCCATTGCAGAGTTCAATATTGCCTCCAAGTTAACACTCCAGGAGAAAAGGCAAACCTAATATTGCATGCCAAGAAAACTAGGTGTGAGATTGTCAATGCACAGTGTGGTTTGCCCTTTGAAGAAAGAAAATGTCCCCAGTAAATACCTTATCTTACATAGAGACAAATTCAATCTGAATTTGAGCTTAGTGTCTGCATTCAAGTTTAGAATAATAGGCAGAGATGGAGTAAAAATGGAACATCAAAGCATTGCAGATGCACCTTGATAACAACAGGATTACAATGTTTTTCTGTTCTTTACTATGACGAATGAGACACAATCAGGCTGATTTTAATTCAGTTCACCTCACATAAAAGAGTTATTAGTTCAGAAATAACCTTGGGTCACTTACCAGTTTATGTTAGGATTCTGGCTGCCCTCATTGTCACTGCAGCCTAGAGTGCCGTTAAGTTTCAGGTCTGCTGCTCAGATAGAAACATGGGCAATGCCCATTGTTTATGCTGGGGCCAGGAACAGAGTTTTCCTTTTGAAACAAGCAACCAGCCTGTGACACCTATCCGCCACCTGTTCTTGCCACGTATGTACACACACACACACACACACACACACACACACACACACACACACACACACACCACCCCCCACCCCCCCTCAGTCAACTCTTCATCCCCAGGTTGACTGGTCAGTCTGCTTAGCAAACCAGCAAAACAAGTAAACAATTTAACAAGACCTCAGTTCAGCACATCTGGCAATCCAGTCTCCCTACAGAATGCAATAGAGTGCCAGCCTGGATTCTGCAGAATATTTAACCTAGAGGTGAGAAATAAGTGAGTCAAGCTAAATAATTCAATTTAAATCAAAACCATGTGGCAAAATCTTTCCCTTATTATTGTTCATAGCAGCTCCTGAACTTGTTACAGCATTGATCCAAATATGAACAAAAGAGCTGAACTCCAGAGGTGTGTTCAGAATGACTGCCCTTGACATTAAGGCAGCATTTGACTGAGAGTCCAAACAAAACTTGAGTCAATGGGAATCAGGGGATTGTCTCACTAGATGGAGTCAGACCTGGCGTAAAGGATAATGGTTATCGTTGTGAGAGGCCAATTACCTTAGTCCTAGAATATCATGGCAAAAGTGGTGTGGTGGTAGGGTGGTGTCTTAGGCACAACCATTTTCAGCTGCTTTATCAATAACCTTCCCTCTAACATAGGATGAAAAGCGGGGATGCTTGCTGATGATTGCACAATTTTCAGTATCATTCACAACTCCTCAAATACTGAAATCCATGTGCATTTGAGGTAAGTTCTAGACAACAGGATCTTGGAATTCTACCATAACTCATCTCATGTCTTCCATAAGCCTGACCACCATCTATAAAGCATAAGTCAGGAGTGTGATGGAATATTTTCCACTGGCCTTGGTGAGTGTAGCTTTAACAATTCTCAAGAAGCTCAGTGCCATCCAAAACAAAGCAGTCCACTTGATTCACACATCATTCACCACCTTCAACATTCAGTCTCTTGACCATCAATACAAAGTGACAGCAGCACATACAATCTACAGGTTGCATTACAGCAACTCACCAAGATTCCTTTGACAGCACCTTTCAAACCCATGACCTCTCCCAAGAAGACAAAAAAACCCAACACTGCACATTTTCCTCTGAGTCATTCATCATCCTGAACCCTCACTACCTCTTGTAAAAATTCTGGGACTCACCTCCTAACAGTACTTTAAGCATACGTACACAACATGGACTGCAGTTATTCAAGAAGCCAGCTCACCACAAGCTTCTCCAGAGTAATCAGGGATGGGGAATAAATGTTGGCCTAGAGAGCGACACTTTCATCCTGTGGATGAATAGAAAAACAGTTCCACTGTTTCACAATAATGTGAGAGTATAGTGATTATCTAGCAAGGCCTTCTGAAGCAGAAGTTTTTGAACTGAGAATCCCTAGACATTAACCTGACTGTTGCTTGAAACTAGAGGGTCTTCAAAGTCAACAACTTGTTGCTTTTTCCTTTTCTGTACTTGGTAACAATACTGCAATATTTGGAGCAGGTCATCTGACAACATTTGTCATTTCCTGTCCTTGTACATTTTGGGTTTTTTTTGCATAGCAAGTCACTGAAAGTGCAAGCTAGTAATAGTGTGGTGAAGGAAATAGGACTTCTACTCAAACAGAACAAACTGTTGTGTTAGGCTGTGCATGCACCTTTAAGGATGCATATCTTAAAAATACTTCTCAATCAATACCACATTGACAGGATTTGATACATTAGTCTCCTTAGTGTCCCAGGATGTGTAGTTAGCGGGATAAATGTATGGGATTGTGGAGATAGGGCCTGGGGTGGGATTATTGTCGGGCAGACTCGATGAGCCGAATGGCCTCCTTTTGTACTGTAGGGTTTCTATGATTCTATGAATAATATTTAAATGTATATAAATTAAGTTCCCTTCCTCTGTGGGTGGGAGCCTCACTATGTTGCAGGCAAAAATCGGGAAATGAAATATCATCAGCAAGGATCTTGTTTCTTGACTCTCGTGGGATTTTGCACCTGCGTTGCCATTTGCAATCATGGCAGGCGTGGGCTCAAAATTCCATCTTATACAGTCTTACCTTCAAACCAAGAACCCACATTATTTTTTGAACCAATCCTTGTGTTTGATTAAAAGTGAAATACTGTGGGTGCTGGAAATCTGAAATAAAAACACAAAATGCTAAAAAACTCAGCAGGCCTAGCAAAATCTCTCAAGAAAGAAAGATAGTTAAAGTTTCGGTCTATATGGCTGTTCTCCGAAGCTAAAGAGAGACAGAAATGTGAAGGGTATCAGATCCTTTTAGAAGGGTTGACTAGGCAGAGTAAAATAGATGGTCAGCGATAGATGTGATATCAGAGCAATTGCACAAAGATGTTTGAGACGCAGGACAGAGGAAGTGTTAATGGCAGCGTTAGGGACAATAGAGGGTGCTGATAGTGGCATTAAGGTAAAATAGCAAAATGTGTTAATAGAAAAATATTACAGTTGCTTGGGTTTTCCTGACAAGTTTCCTTGACAAATACAGGTAAATCGAAATGCTTTCTTTGAGCTCTAGGACCTCCCTGCGCTTCAAGTTAGCTCATCATTTATCTGTGATTTACATCAGTGTTTTGGTGCTCTTTCTCTGGCTATTTTTGGCATCACATCATTAACTTGATAAATTAGCTATCAGAAAGCGAAACTGAAAAGCTAAGCTTTCCTGGTAAGAGTTCTTGCTGGTCCTAGTCATTTCTGTCTAAAGCAATCAAACCCTGAATTGTGCATTTAATATTACATAATTTATCATCTGACACATCGCAAGTAAACAAAATCATAACCCATACCACGCAAAGTCAACTACTCGCTGAAGTTAGTGATTATCTAGAAAATAAAATCAGCAGTCATTTAAATGTTAGGGATATGAATATTACATGTATTTACTGATAGCTTTGACATTGCAAGCAGTTTTAAAACTGACTTTTTGTGACATTTTAATTTATATGTAAGACAGATGAGGCAGGGACCCGGGTTTGATTCCCGGCTTGGGTCACTGTCTGTGCAGAGTCTGCCCATGTCCGTGTGAGTTTCGTCTGAGTGCCCCATTGGTTTCCAGTGCGAATCGGAGATTGCCAGATATCCAGTGCTGGAGATGCGCATGCAGTGACAGTATGTGCGCCAATCCTGCGAATGCTTGGACAGAAGATTCTCCCACTACGCTGTGCTAGAAAATTAGTGCGTGGGTGGGCAGCATAGTCACCCCCTAAATCCCTGGTAGTTTAACCACTCTGTGGTTCTATGTACTGCAAAACACCTGCCCAGCACATGGGAATTTCCAGCCCTAATTCCGACATTGTTGTAGATGGGAAAAGAGCATTTGGAGAGCTGTTGATGTTTAATCTCTTTTCAAAATTTACAGTTCCATCCATGATGATGCCCACCACTGTCGGGCTGGAAAATCCTGCTCAGTATGTCTGGCTCTGTTCTGGACCCACTTCTGTTTGTGTGCTGCATTAAGGTTTACACAGTGATCAATGGACTAAATTGCTGATTCTCCATTGTTATGAATTCTGATGTTTGGCCATGCAAGTCTGCAGTCAACAGTGTTCGCCATTCACTATGACAACAGCTGCCTATAGAGTTTTCCAAAAACTTTTGAGCAGATCTGAAGGAGAGTGATTTTGAACTCAAAACCTTAAATCTGTTTTACTCTTCACAGATGTTGCCAGACCTGCTGAGCTTTTCCAGCACTTTCTGCTTTTATCTGCATTATTTCCTTTAATTCCTACAGCGTCGAAGGAGGCCATTTGGCCCATTGAGTCTGCACCAACCACAATCCCATGCAGATCCTATCCCCATAATCTCATGCATTTACCCTATCTAGTTCCTCTGACACCAAGGGGCAATTTAGCATGGCCAATCCACCTAACCCACACATGTTTGGAGTGTGGGAAGAGACCGGAGCACCTGGAGGAAACCCACCTAGATACAGGGAGAATGTGCAAATTCCACAGAGACCCAAGCCGGGAATTGAACTTGGGTCCTTGGCACTGTGAGGCAGCAGTGCTAACCACCATGCCACTGTGTCACCCCAGGAGGTGGGGTGAGTGCGTATTCTACTTTTCCAGGCTTACGTGAAATGTAAATCAAGTATTTGGCCAACGATTGTACTGTGGCTGCTATATTTCAGCAAGCAATGTTTATGACATTTGTGATTTTGTGTTTTAATAAAGGCTTGTTAGGAGTGAAAGTCCATTGTATTTTGGAAAATAGCAGAAAGCATCATTGAATGTATAGTAAATCTCTTATTTCTCTGCCTCCATTCCAAATTCTGAAAAGCATTTCTCATTAAACCAGCATGATTTTTTTCTATTTCACACCAGCCAGTCTGTAGTCTTGTTGGACGTGATTGGCAAATTAGTGCTAATTTAGGAGCAATTTTCTGCTGTGAGTATAAGACTTTCATTTTGATGAGTGAGCCGGATACAAGACTCCCAAAGGTAAAATACTCGCCTGCCACCACAGCAGGATTTTTGATGCAGTTACAGTACTAACAGCTGGATTACTCAAACAGATCCGAGCTGTCAGGCAAAAGCTGCATCTTAAATAGTTCAGTTCTTCATTAAATGCTATGAGATTGTTTCTTAATATTCACAATTAATTATTAGCCTGGGTGATAAATATATCTTAATTAAATCAAATTCTTATTCACAACAGCACCACCAAATACTATAATTTGTTCTTTCCTTCATAGAATCCAGGCAGTGCAGAAGGAGACCATTCAGCCCATTGAACCTGCACTGACCCACAATCCCACCCAGGCCCTATTCCCATAATCCCACATATTTATGCTGCTAATCCCCCTGAATCTGGGGTCAATTTTAGCATGACCAATCTACCTAACCAGCACATCTTTGGAGTGTGGGAGGAAACCGAAGCACCCGGAGGAAACCCACACAAACATGGGAAGAATATGCAAACTCCACAGACAGTGAACCCAGGTACCCGGCACTGTGAGGCAGCAGTGCTAACCACTGTGCCACCCTTATGTTGGAGCAGCTGTGATTTAATGGTTCAATTGGTTAAAGGTAAGTCCAGTGATATGGTTAGCTTTTATTGAAAATTTCTACTATTGTGTCACCTTTCACAGATATATTGAACTATTGTTCTGAATTTTGTCACATTAATTCTATGCTCCATTAACAGGAGGGGCATTTCTCCAGGGCCACTAGCTCCAGCTGGGATTCCAATGGCAGGATGTCTTGGTACAGTCTATCAGCCACCAAATGGTGGGAAAGATGTAGGGGAACAGATTTTCAAGAAAATTATGGAGAAATGCAAGAATTATAGATGAGTTATAGTAGGGATTTTAGCAATTCACATATAAACTAGGATAGTAGAACAAAGACAAAGAACAAAGAAAAATACAGAACAGAAACAAGCCTTTTGGCTCTCCAAGGCTGAGCCGATCATGATGCCCTAACTAAACCAAACAAAAACCTTCTGCCCTCACTCTGTCCATATCCCCCTATTCATGTACCCATTCAGATGCCTCTTAAATGTTGCTAATGTTCCTGCTTCCACCACCTCCTGCAGTAGCGCATTCCAGGCACCCAGCACTCTCTGCATGAAACATTTCCACCGCATGTCTCCTTTAAACTTTCCCCCCCTCTCACCGTGAACCTGTGTCTTCTTGTAATTAACACTTCCACCCTGAAAAAAAGCCTCTGACTATCCACCCTGTCTATGCCTCTCATAATTTTGTAGACCTCTATCAGGTCTCCCCTCAGCCTCTGTCTTTCCAGTGAAAACAATCCTAGTTTATTCAACCTCTCCTCGTAGTCAACACGTTCAAGACCAGGGAAAATCCTGGTGAACCTTCTTTGAACTCTCTCCAAAGCTTCCTCGTCCTTCTGGTAGTGTGGTGACTAGAATGCCATGCAATACTACAAATGCACCCTAACCAAGGTTTTATATAGCTGCAACATGATTTCCCAATGTACACAATGAAGGCAAGCATGCCATATGCCTTCTCAATTACCTTGGCTGCCTGTGTTGCCACTTTTAGGGAACTGTGGACTTGCACATCCAAATCCCTCTGTATGTTAATAGCATAAATGGCAGAGAGGGGCAGGAATTCCAAGAGAGTGTTCAGGAATTTTTTCATAGCAATACGTTTCCAGTCTACAAAGAAAGGAGGCATTGCTAGCCCAAGTGGTTCATATGTCAGGAGGAAAATATTTAGGAGACAGTGATTATTGTATCATAAGGTTTAGGTTGCTATGGAAGAGGATGAAGAACAATCCAAAGTAAAAATAATGAACTGTGAGAAAGTCAAGTTTAATGAGGTAAAAGTAGATCTGGCTCAAATAAATTGGAGTCAAGGGTTGGCAGGAAAAACAAGGACTGAACAATGGGCTACATTGAAAGAAGAGGTAGTTTGGGCGCAGTTAAGGTACATTCCCATGAAGGGCAAGGCAGAGATGGGGCAAACAAATCCAGGCTGCCTGGATGCAAAAAAGAGATAAGGATTAAGATGAAGAAACAAAGTGAGCTTTTGGCAGATAAGGTGGATAATTATCTGGATGGATTATACAACCTAGAACCAGGCTGAACATAGAAAGTTCAAAGAGGAACTGGAAATGCAAGTAAGAGAAGCTGAGACAGAGTATGAGAAGAGATAGGCAACTAACATGAAAGGAAACCCTTAAGCATATTAATGGTAAAAGTTTGGTAAAAGGATGAATGAAGCTGATTAGGGACCAAAAAGGAGATTTCTGCCTGAAGGCTGGATGTATGGCTGAGGTATTAAATATATATTTTGCACATCTTTATCAATGAAGAAGATTTGGCCCAGGTCATGGTGAAAGGGAGGTAATTCTGACACTCAAAGTGTTAAAATTATTAAGCAGGGGTATTGGATAAGTGATCTGTACTTAATGTTGATAAGGAACCCAAACCAGATGAGATTCATCCAAGCAAGGATACCTAGGAAAGTGAGAGGGGAAATTGTAGAGGCACTGGCCATCATTTTCGACTCTTTAAAGATCCATGCACTCCAAACATACTCTATTCTACCTTCTTCCATCAGGAAAAACTTACTAAGCTCTGCTGTCACGTACCAACCAACTCAAGAACAGCTTTATCCCTGCTGCCATCAGACTTCTGAATGGACCTACTAGATAGTAAGCTAATCTTCCTCAATTTGTAACTGTAACGCTATATTCTGCATTCTCTCCTTTCCTTTTCCCCTATGCGCTCTATGAATGACATGCGTTGTCTTAGAGTGCACAAGAAACAATACTTTTCACTGTATGCTAATACATGTGACAATAAATCAAATTAAATCAAACCTTCCTCAGACTTGGGATTGTGTCAGAGGACAAAAGAATTGCCTTGTCCAAAAAAAGGTATATAGATAAGCCCAGAAACAACAGACGAGTTAGTTTAACTTTGGTGGTGGGGAGGCTTCCAGAAATAATAATAGACAAAATGAGCAGTCACTTGAACAAAAGCAGGTTAATTGAGACAAATAAACATAGATTTGTTAAGGGCAAATCATGTCTAGCGAACTTGCTGGAGTTTTTTGATGGTGTATCAAAGTGGGTTGATGGGGGTTATGTTGTTGAGGCAATGAACACGGACTTCCAAAAGGCACACGGCTGGAGCACTGCAACCAGACTTCAGGAAAGGTGTGAAGGTATTTGAGGAAGTACAGAAAATATTCACAAGAGTGGTTCCCGGGATGAGGAAACTCAAATGCCATACAAGGGTTTTGTGAGCAAAGGTTTACCTCAGACTAAAAGAGATAGTAGAATCATGAATAAGAAATTGGCTGGATGGCAGTGGTAGTGGATTTTTTTTTCAGATTGGACAAAGGTTTTTCATGGAGTTCTGCAGGGATCGTGTATGGGTATGAGTTCCTCAGTGTAAGTGTGCATAAGTCATTAAAGGTGGCAAGACAGGTTGAAAGTGCAGTTAATAAAGCATACTGTATCACAGGCTTTATTACTATGGACATAGAGTTCAAAAGCAAGGAGGTTATGTTGAACTTGTGTAAAACTCTAGCTTAGCCTCAGCTGGACTACTGAATCATAGAATCCCCACAGTGCAGAAGGCGGCCATTTGGTCCACTGAGCACCCATTAAATCTCCACAACCTCATCTGCTCCATTGGAAACAGTCCTAGTATTTTAATTGGTTATTCTTACAGTTTCACATCTGATTTATGCTGCACATTTTCTTAGGTGGAGCAGCCAGATTATATTGTAATTCTGAATTAACTGTTGCATTGTGAAAAATTACTGGGTGTGAATTGGTCCTGAATGATAGCACAAAATAGATGGTAGCAAACCAGCTCATTTTACATCCCACACATTTTTCTTTCTTAATGGCTTTAATGGACAGGGTGTAAAATGGATTGCAGATACAACATCACTCACTTAAACTCAAACCCAAGCCTGATTTTACTCCATTAGCTTTTAAACTATACTCCTACTTACAAAAAGAAAGATGTTATCTGCCTTTTTCATGACTAAATCTATACTTTCATGTAATTATGTATTTCTGTTCCCTGACATCCAAGCACCCACCACCCTCTCCAAGCTTCTACATCTTCTGACCTAATTTATGCTCATATTCCTTCTCTTTCCTTCCTAAAATGCATTGTATCCTGCCTCTACTTTAAACTCCATCTGTCACTTGTCCTCGCATTCCAGTGACCTTTCTATGTTATTAGTGTAAAGTATTAATTTATATCCTGCAATTTTATTGCTCTACCAATTAAGCAATAGTGCGATCTGCTCCTGGTAACATCTGAATTATTTCAGCTGTGAATCACACTCTGGGTCGAGAGGATTTTCTTTTCTCCTTACCTGCTCAAATTTTAATGTTTTAGGGGCATGCATGGGCAGGAACAACTGTTTTTTTTTGAAATATTTAGCAAGATTCATCTTCTACCTGGAAAGTAATTTAATATAATTTCTGTTGAGCAAATCATGCAAAATGAAGATTAGTCAAGCCCCAACCTTATCAACATAATTTCAGAACAACTAATGAGCTTGCTGGCATTTAATGAGAACTGCCAGCAACAACATCAACATAGCCTCGCAACAGGAGTCTGGACCGTGTAATCCGAATACTGAATAAATGCAAGCGCCCTGACCAAATCATACATATCACAAACACTACAGTGCATCGATAAATGCACCATTATATGTTTATTCTACGCTGCATTTCTTTTAAAATTGAAACTTTAAACATGTAAAATATTCTATATTTCATTTCAACAAAGGCTCAATAAAGACAGCAAATCCACCTTTGCAAACACAAAGAGAAAATCTGGGTAAAGTATGAATCAGTTGACCATTTCCATTCCATCACCCAGCAATGTGATATGATTACATCATTTTCAGTATCCTAGCTTGGTATGTTTCACAGCTTGGTCAGGCTCCTGCTCTGACTAAGACCACAAGAAACTACAAAGGACCGTGAACAAAGCCCAGTCCATCATATGAATCAGCCTCCCATCCATCGACTCTGTCTACACTTTCTGTTTACGCTGCCAGCATAATCACACCCTGTTCATTTTCTCTTTTACTTTCTTCAATCGGGAAAATGATATAAAAGTCTAGGGTCACGTACCAATCGACTTGAGAACAGCTTCTTCCCTCCTGCCATTAGACTTTTTAATGGACTTGCCTTATATTAAGTTGGTCTTTCTCTACACCCTAATTATGATTGCAATATTATGTTTCGTACACTATCCTTTCCTTCTCTGTACAGTATTCTTTGTATAGCATGCAAGAAATAATACTTTTCATTGTATACTAATGCAGGTGACAATAATAAACCAAATCAAAAGAAGGCAATTGATTGATCGTACAACAACTTATATCTACATAGTGACTTTAAGATACTAAAACATCCCGAGCCTAATTCACAGAAGTGTTATAAAACAAAATATACCAATCTACATGGGTCAGATGATGAAGTACATTTTTGAGGAATGGCTTAAAGAAGGAAAACAAAGTAGAAAAATGGAAATAAGGGATGGTTTTCAGGGTTTAGAATTAGGTAGGTGGTGAGAGAAGCAACAAGAGGGATAAGCACACTCAATGATGCTAATACTCTTGGTTGCCCTTCATCCCCATTAACCTCGGTTCATTCCAACTTTCCTGCCTATGTCCTAGCTCACACCAAATCACTGTGCTTGCTGATCTACAATGGCTACTGCAGTAATGACTTGTTTGTTTTCAAACCCCTCCATAGCCTTACCCTCCCTCTATCTCTGTATTCTCCTTCAGTGTCATAGTCTTCTGAAACATCTCTACTCATTTAATTCAAGCCTCTTAAGCATTGCTTATTTCAATCACTGACATGCCCTCCTGCACTCTCATTGAAACTGGCTTGTATCTCTCCAACTTGTGCCAGTGGACAGTTCAGCAGAGAAGCTAAGATATAGATGGAAATCTGATTAACATGCTCCGTCACTGGAGGCCATATTTTCAACTGCTTTAGATCTGGAAAACCCACCTTAAAGCTCTCTGCCTTATTTCCCTTCTTTAAGGCACTTCTTAAAACCAAGTTTTTTGACCAAGCTTATAGAAATCTGTCTCCTATGTCCTTATGCAGATCACTGTCATTATGGCTTTTTGAAGCACTTTGAGACATTTTCTGACTTAAAAACAGATACATAAATGCAATTTGTTGTTGTGAATAAAAGAAAACATATCCCTGCAATCTTACCTTTCTCAGAAGCTTTCCTTATACCTTTTGTCTTGATCCAATTTTGTTCAATGCATCATGATTTTCAATCTGTGACTGCAGTTCAAATTATTTAGAATTATTATTTAATCCACTTCATTACGTCAAAACTTTTATCTGTCTGCCAGGTTTCTGTAACAAGTGCTTTCTTTCTAATGAATCCAGCACCAAAAAATGCTATTAAAATGCATATTTCTCTAATCATGAGTTGTTTTCTAATTATTGTGTTAACTTGAGCATGGGTTATCCGATTAAGGTGATAGCTTGATTGCATCTAAAATACTGCTTAATTTCTCACTCATGTTGTCCAGGCAGTTAGAAAAGATTATTGATATTTTGAAGTTTATTTGCCAAAAAGCATTCACGTCTATTTTCACACACTGAATATTTTTAAACTCAATTTAGCTGACTGTTTTTTGGTCTTCAACGTATTCACAACGTTTAAATATTGATGTACAAGAATACTTATGGCAGGGGCAATGAATTATGAAAGGCAACAGTTTAACCTTCTAATGCAGAATTTCTAGTAAGAGATAATCTACAGTGTGTGGGTTGGTACCAGGGAAATTGGATAAGTCTCAAAATAGTTGTGGAGATATTAGAACATGATTAATCTATGCTGCTCATTCCACGTTCTACAGGCAGCACATGCTGATTTCCATGATTGCTGTGTACCACCAACATGTGGATATGCCGGCATTGGACTGGGGTAAACACAGTAAAAAGTCTGACAACACCAGGTTTAAGTCCAACCGATTTATTTGATAGTAAACTCACTAGCTTTCGCGGTTTCCCTCTTCAGGTGAATGGAGAGTTCTGGCCTCAGACAGAGCATATAAAGCACAGACAGTTTACAGATTACTGATTAGAATGCGAATCTTTACACCTAACCTGCTGTTCAAGTCCTAAAGATTCGCATTCTAATCAGTAATCGGTAAACTGTCTGTGCTTTATATGCTCTGTCTGGAGGCCAGAACTCTCCATTCACCTGAAGAAGAGGGAAACCTCAAAAGCTAGTGAGGTTACGATCAAATAAATTGGTTGGACTTAAACCTGGTGTTGTCAGACTTTTTACTGTGTTTACCACCAATACACCTACATTTCTTAATGACTACAGAGTGCCAGTTATTGAGAGTTAGTAGTGTTACTTAAAAATAGCCTGCACCCCTTATAGGGAAGTGCATTGTGGCTGTTGAAAGTGATGTCAGGAAGTAATTACTTCTGAAAATTTCTGCCAAGCTGTGAGAGAACCTGCACCAAACTTTTCTGATAATCCCCTGGAGTCTCGGTGCAAGATGTGCAGAGAGAAAAAGAGACATCCTGTATCTGCAAAGCAACAAGATGCCCTCAAGACATAGGGCTGAATTATACACTGGGTCAGGTTCCGTGCATCAGAGTGTAAATTTCCAGGGTGAACCCATCTCTGCTTGGCCAGTTTGCCCTGCTTTAATTTTCCAAATGATGGCCTTTTAATTAGAATGACGTGGGACTTCTGTCCATCTCCAGGAGGAGGTCCCACCTCAGAGCTGCCAGTAAATCGGAGGCAAGAGCTCTGTGCCACACCAGGGTAGGTGACCATTGCCAGTATTGCAGGTAGCCCAGGGTGAAGAGGATCCATTGATGTCCCCAAACTCAGCTAAGACCTGGTTGGCAGACCCTGGTAAGTGAGGTGGTGACAGTCATGTTAGACAGGACAGGGTGGACACATAGGGGTGAAACTATTGGAGGGGGATCTCCGATTCACACAGGGCCCAGGAAGGAGGCACCCCTCCTTTCATCGACCAACAGTCTGAAGGGTTAAACCTATAGGGCTATACATTGGGTGAAGCCTCTCCTGCTATGTATTAAATCGAGTGGCAGGATGAGAAGGCCCTTAGCTGAACATTAGTTTCCCACTTCAGGTCTTCAGTTAGACCATGGGTGGCTGGTCCACTGACACCTCCCCCACAGCACATTAAGTTGAACTCTTTCAGGGCTTTCCTCTTCCCAAACAACATCCAATCCAATAGATCTATAAGTAAGGCCAGCTCAGTTACCACACTGTAAGAGGGAGTTTAGAATAATTTGGGACTAAAAGACGAACAAGATCAGTATGAATACAGTATAGAAAGGTCATAAAATACCTGGAATATAGTTTACAAAGGTACTGTTTGTGTAACGACACATAACTACTGTTGAAGAATTTAGACATGTATTTTTGAATATTCTGTATTAAAAGCATACACCTTGGTCAATAGCACAATGCTATTTTTCTTCCTTTGACCACAAAGATGGTAATCCTGTAAAAAAAAGGGTTCCCCAGCCAGAAGAAAGTCCTACAGCTTATTTTTATGGGTGAACAGAGGATATCTTGAAGAGCATTGCTCAATCACAGATGCTGCTACCCAAAAACATGTTAGAGCAATCTTCAAATGGCATATCCTAACATTAGCCACATCTATTATTAAATTCATTACGCCTCCATTACCCATCTACCAACAATTTCTATCAAGCAGGGCTTAATCCCAATAATCATTGGATTTCAACTTCAAGCACTTAGCACCATGGGAAGCCTTTCACTAACAGCTAACAGCTTGCACACACAGGCAGACACTTCACCCGAACAGCCATACCATCAAAATATATTGCAGGACATTCACTGACACCAGCCTCTCTTTCTTGGAGGAGAAGATGGCACATTACAGGAGGCAGCAGGAAGGAACGAGGGGAGGATGGACATGTTAATGTCCAAATGGATAGAGGCATTAAAAGGACCATAGCCACTGGTTTGAGGTAAGAGGATTGATGAAAAGGATATCTGCATACCTGATCCACCTTCTCTCATCCCATCTGTTTCACAAGCTGCCAAGGGTAAGCACGTATTTCGTAATTCTTCTCTTCCCTCAACACAACACAGTATAAGTCACTATTTCATTTTAGATATCCAATAACTGAAACCATCCCCCTCAGAGGACCAAGAGGATGAAGATGAACTCACACTAATCAGTCTATCCTACACTTGAAGCCAATATTTCAGACATTGTGTAAATCTTTGAGGCTTAGATAGGAGGAGGGATCGCATATGGAGAGACACTGTGTACTTGTGCATGGAGTCAAAGAGAAAAAAAATGATCATGCCAGATCACCAAATTGGAAGGCCATACATTAGGTCTACTGCAGAAAGATTCGATGATGATTTTGATTAGCCAGTCTATAGCAGCAGGCTGATAGATGTACTTGTCCAAATGCATAAGCAGGCCTCCCATACAGCCTGTATTTACTATCAAGGAACATTGAGGTGACCAATTCCAACTTGGAATGAGACTTTGTGCAGAGCTTGAAGTCCATTCTTTTCCAGCATTTAATGAGTGGTCACCTTCATTAGCATTCTTACTGAACTCACCATCATTCAAAATTTAACAGTTGATGATTCAGATTCCATTTCAGCAGAAACAGTTTGTGTCAGAGGTCCCAGTTCTGCATTGAAATCTCAGACTGCTGCCAAGCAAACTCGGACTGCTGTCATTATGGTTCTGAAGACTAGTCTTCAAAAGGGAGCTGCAGGACATCTCAGCGCTCCAGAAATCTGTTTTTCTTACCATTATGCATCACCTCACACTTCTCCGCATTGAACGGTACAGGTCTTCGGTACTGTAGTTAGAATATAGTCAGGGTCCATAGCCTTTGCAGTATTCAGTACTTTGTTACTTTCTCATAAAATATTGAGTGAATCGAATTTGCTGAAGCCTGGCATCTGTGATGCTGGGCACCTCAAGAGGAGGCCAAGGTGGATCAGCCATTGAGCACTTTTGGCTGCAGTTGGGTGCAAATGCTTTGGCTTGATCTTGTACGCTAATGCACTGATCTCCCCCGTCATTGAGGATGGGAGTTTTTAATGGAGCCTCCTCTCAGTTAGTTGTTTAATTGTCCACTAGGCTGAAAGTAGCAGGACTGCAGAACTTAGATCTGATCCAGTGAAACACTCAAATATTTTTAAGTATTAAATTGTAAAAAAGTAAATTCTGTATGATATTACAAAATGCACACTGTCCATTGAATTGTACAGCACAGAAGGAGGCTTTTCAATCCATCATTGTATGCTAACATTCATCTAATTGTTACTAAAATAAAAAAAATTCAGAGATATTTGGCCACAATGCTTGAACAATCCAGTTGTAAAAGCTGCGATCAAAAATGTGCCACTCTACAATCAGTCAAATTAGGTAATTTAGTTCTGTGTATCTTTATTCAAATAGTTTATTATTCAAAAATATTGATAGCAAAAATCAGGTGTTTTGTATAAATTCCATCTCTAACTTTTACACTAGCAGCTAGACAAAAGATAATGAAAGGTGAGCAAGTAGTAAATTTAGTTGGACTCATGCTCCAGGGATTACATCAGGTCTCATGGCTGAAGCAGAATTGAAAAACATAAAGATGTCTAAACTTTCTTGACAAGTGTAAACTACATCCAGTCTCTCTTATGGTTGGTATGTATAAAGTTGTCACAATTTAATTGAACTCTGATAATAAGTGCCACGAATTAGAATACTCCAAAGTTGGCAAGGAGCCTCAAAATTTTTGCTGAGTGTCCTTTATGTTACATACAAATATAGAGTGAAGTTTTATATTAATGACTATGAACAATTTCCTCATTCTACCGTATTAGTTCTAAGAATGTGTTTAACGATTGAACATTTTCCAAATGTATTCTTCAGTCTTTGGCTGTCCAACACTTGCATTCTATTTCTGTTTATTACAGTTATACAGAATCAAGCATAAAAAATTGGAAATGCAAACACGAGTCATTTAACAGATTATTGCTTCGCAAAAGCACATACTTTTGATAATAAGATCCTCATTAAAATATATCATCTGATTAAAAGACAAATTATTATGGATACTTAATTAATACTTTACCTCGGTATTCATGGTGGAAAAAGATCTGGGAGGCTGTATTGGAGGCTTGCGGAGGACTGAAAAGATTGAGTATGTGGACATTAAGAAAGAAGACGTGTTGGAAATTTTGAATAGCATCAAGACAGATAAGTCGCCGGGACCGGATGGGATGCACCCCAGGTTACTGTGGAGATGGGAGAAGAGATTGCTGAGCCTCTGGCGATGATCTTTGTGTCGTCGATGGAGACGGAAGAGGTTCAGGAGGATTGGAGGATTGTGGATGTGGTTCTTATATTCCTGAAAGGGAATAGGGATAGCCCTGGAAATTACCGACCGGTGAGCCTAACCTTAGTAGTTGGTAAGCTAATGGAGAAGATCCTGAGGGACAGGATTTATGAACATTCAGAGAAGTTTAGTATGCTCAAAAGTAGTCAGCACGGCTTTGCCAAAGGCAGGTTATACCTTACAAGCCTAGTTCAGTTCTTTGGAAGTGTGACTAAACACATTGACAAAGGGAGATCAGTAGATGTGGTTTATATGAACGTTAGCGAGGCGTTCGATAAGGACCACCATGCAAGACTTCTTGAGAAAGTGAGACGGCATGGGATCCAAGGGGCTGTTGCCTTGTGGATCTAGAACTGGCTTGCCCGCAGAAGGCAGAGAGTGGTTGTAGATGTAGATGGGTCTTTTTCTGCGTGGAGGTCAGTCACCAGTGGAGTGCCCCAGGGATCTGTTCTAGGACCCTTGCTGTTTGTCATTTTCATAAATGACCTGGGTGAGGAAATGGAGGGATGGGTTGGTCATTTTGCCGACGACACGAAGGTTGGTGATGTTGTGGATAGTTTGGAGGGATGTCAGAAGTTGCAGCGTGACATGGATAGTATGCAAGACTGGGTGGAGAAGTGGCATAAGAACATAAGAAATAGGAGGAGTAGGCCATCTAGCCCTTCGAGCCTGCCCTGCCATTCAATAAGAATGGCTGATCTGAAGTGGATCAGTTCCACTTCCCTGCCTTCTCCCCATAACCCTTAATTCCCTTGTCTATCAGAAATCTTCATTGCTGATGGACTTCGACCTGGATAAATGTGTAGTGGTCCATTTTGACAGCTCAAATGGGATGAGGGAGTATAATATCGAGGGTAAGACTCTTAGCAGTGTAGAGAATCAGAAGGACCTTGGGGTCTGGGTCCACAGGACTCTTAAATCGGCTTTGCAGGTAGAGGAGGTGGTCAAAAGGCATATGGGTGTACTGGCCTTCATCAATCGAGGGACTCAGTTTAGGAGTCAGGAGATAATGCTGCAGCTTTATAAGACCCCAGTCAGACCCCACTTGGAGTACTGTGCTCAGTTCTGGTCACCTCATTACAGGAGGGACGTGGAAGCCATAGAAAGGGTGCAAGTCTCCTCAATGTTCTATGTTATATTATAATGTTACATGCAGATATAATATTATAATGTTATATGCACATAGATCAAAACACGAAAAGGATAGTTTCAATGGGTAAACACTTTGGAATAAATGCGCGTATATGTTGAAAAGTTTCATAAAGATGTAAATTGAAATATAATTTTTTTATGCCTTCATGGGATGTGGACAGTGCTGGTCAGGAAAACATTTATTATCCATTCCTAATTGCCCATGAGGTGATAATAGTAATCTGCCTTCTTGAATCGCTGCATTCCATGTGGCGTAGGTACATCCACGGTGCTGTTAGAGAGGGAGTTCCAGGATTTTGGCTTTGCAACAGTGATATATTTCCAAGTCAGGTGATGGATTACCAATGAAGTAGCTGAAGATGATTGGGACTAAGATACCATCCTGAGGAACTCCTGCAGTGAGGTGCTGGAATCGACATGATTGACTTCCAACCACCACAACCATCTGCTTTTGTGCCAGGCATGACGCTAAGCGGCAGAGTGTTCTCCCTGATTCCCATTGACTCCAGTTTTGTTAGATCAAATGCTGCCTTGATGTCAAGAACAGTTGCGCTCACTTCACATCTGGAGTTCAGCACTTTTGTCCACATTTGAGCCAACTCTCTAAACGAGGCTGTGGGTAAATGACCCAGACAGAACCCACGCTGAGCATTGTTGAGCAGGCTATGGTTGAGTCAGTGCCCCTTGATAGCATTGTTGATTACCCATTCCATCACTTTACTGATGATCAAGAGTAGATTGATGGTGCAGTAATTGCCTGCTTTGGATTTGTTCTACTTTGTGAACAGGATGGCAATTTTCTCCATTGCTGGTAGATGCCAGTGTTGTAACTGGACTGGAACAGCTTGGCTTGCGATACGGCAAATTTCAGGGGCACAAGTTTCAGTTCTAGTGCCACAATATTGTCATTTGCAATACCCAGTGCCTTCAGCCATTTCATGATATCACATGGAGTGAATTGAATTGGCTGAGGATTGACATCTGTGATGCTAGGGCCCTCTGGTAGAGGCAGAGATGGATAAGCCACTTGATACTTCTGGTTGAAGAATGTTGCAAATGCTTCAGCCTTATCTTTTACACTTATGTACTGGGCTCCGTTGTGGTTGAGGATGGGTATATTTATGGAGCCTCTTCCTCCAGTGAGTTGTTCAATTGTACACTCCCATTGATTACTCAATGTGGCAAGACTGTAGAGCTTGGACCTGATCCGTTTGTTGTGAAATTGCTTAGCTCTGTCTATTGTTTGTTGTTTATGCTAGTAGTCCTGTGCTGTGGCTTCACCAGATTGACACTTCATTTTACATACGGCTGATGCCGCTCTTAGCATACACT
The DNA here is from genome assembly GCF_965287045.1 of Carcharhinus amblyrhynchos. NCBI lineage: Eukaryota > Metazoa > Chordata > Chondrichthyes > Carcharhiniformes > Carcharhinidae > Carcharhinus > Carcharhinus amblyrhynchos. The sequence continues at coordinate 47,357,406 of NC_137336.1, forward strand.
CTTGGACTCTTCATTGAACCGGGATGATCCTCTGACTTAGTGGTAATGGTAGAATGGGGATATGCCAGACCATGAGATTACAGATTATGGTTGAATACAATCCTGCTGATGATGATGACCCACAGTGCCACATGGCTGTCCAGTCTTGGGTTGTTTAGTCCACTCAAAATCTATCCCGTTTAGCACAGTGGTAGTGCCACACAAGATGATGGAGACATCAATGTGAAGATTGGACTTTTTCTCCACAAGGACAGTGTAGTGTCACTTCTAACAATATAATCATGCACTGATGCATCCGCAATAAAGATAAATCCCTGCTACCATAATCAACAGGAGCTGAGAGTAAAGAAGGTTCTGGAAAGAAGTGTACCATTTTTGTAGATGATTGCATGGACACATTGAGCTGCCCGAGGAGAATCAGAGAAGGCCTTGAAAGGAAGGGATTGAAATTGGAAGAACCTTGTACCAAAACTGATGCTGTACAAATAGAGTAGACTGCCTCAAAGAATGTTGAGGTTTATCTCTGTTGTATTGCTGTATCATGTGTAACTTATAGTGTGTACTAACCATGATTTGTCTATCAATTTAGATTTAATTTATGTTGATTCTAATTTGTGTAAAGTTAAAAGAAGAAATGCTGGAAAGACTCAACATGTTTGGCAGTATCCATGGAGAGAGAAACAAAGTTAAAGCTTCAAGTCCATTTGACTTTTCTTCAGAGCCTGAATCTTGTTTGGTAATGTTTTTATTTGCGGGTATTTGGTAAATTTTCTTCTTTTGGTTTATGGATCTCTATAGGTGTCACAAAAATTGTACATAAGAAATGTACATTAGCATAATGTGGAAAGTAATTCAACAGTACTGTGAAGATAATTTTTTTACCTTTCACTTTGTTACAAATATGTAATTGGTAACTGTAGGCAGGCCAAGAACGATCTATTAATTTGAATCTTTTTCTGACCGTAGCGTCTGGTGATTTAGGAGTCCAATTGGGAACCTAGTAGAACACAGGGCTTTTGCCTCAGTTCGAACCAGGAGGCAGACTGGTAGCATTGAAGCAAGACTATGCTGTAAATAGCACGATGTGTGAATAAACATTTGTTGTTTGTATCTAACAGGTGGAGCCAAGTTATTATATTGATGACATGGAAAAAATCAGCACGTGTGGTCTCAAGATTGTGAGTACAGAACTGTGTTCAAAGAATCATAGAAACCTACAGTGCAGAAGGAGGCCATTTGGCCCATCAAGTCTGCACAGACAACAAACCCACTTAGGCCTTACCCCCACTGTATCACACATTTACCCCCATTAACCCCTCTAACCTACACATCCCAGGACGTTAAGGGGCAATTTAGCATGGCCAATCAACCTAACCCACACATCTTTGGTATTGTGTTCAAAGTCAGGTTGTGATGGCTCTGTTGAAGATTTGGTTCAGTATATTGAACGGTTATGACATTATTTCAAGATAACTGGAATAAAGGAGGAGGAGGGGGAGAACAAGGCAATCTTATTCAGTGCATGCGGGACTCAGGCCTCTAATTTAGTCTGCAGCTTTGCATCTCTGGAAACAACCGATTCACAAGCTTGTGAATTTGATAAAGGCCATAATCAACCAAAACCCTTAGTTCTTCTGCTTACACGGGGAGAACATTGCAACCTACATTACTAAGCTTTGACAAATTACAGAGCACTGTGATTTTGGAGCCGCACTGAATGACATACTGAGAAGCTGCTTAGTTTGTGAAGTGAATCATTAGGGTAACCAAAGAAAGCTGATGGCAGAGACCAGAATTAATTTTTAAAAAGTCGCTGGAGATAGAAAAGGCTGCCCAGGAGCTTCAGAGCATGCAAAATGGTACAGTTCACTAATTAGGGTAGGAAGTTGCAGTTGCAAAGGAATCACTTTGGATAATGGACAGCCTTTAGAAGTGCTGAGTTTCAAAGTTTTGCCTCCCTGAAAGGTATAAAACACATCAGAACATATACAGTCATCAATAAATGTTACATGTTAACTGTTATTCAATGCATCATGGAACTTGAGAGGCAGGATGTGGTGGCTAGCTTCTTTAAGGAGAAATCTTCCAATAAAATTGGATGACCCAGGAGTCCAATCAGGAACCAGGGTTAGAGATCACACTAGTAGAAGGTGGAGCTTTTGGCTCAGTTTGATCCAGGCAGCAGAATGGGAGCTTTAAAGCTGCACTACTTTGTTAGAAGCATATGTGTAAACAAATGTGTGTTGTTTGTGCCTAACTGATGGAGCCAAGTTTATTATGCTAAAAATTCTATTAGAACTCATCTGCCCCTTTCTGATCTTGATGCTGCTCAAAATAGATTCAAAATACCTGTTATGATAAACAACAACCTCTGAGTTCTGTATGGATGACCTTTCTTGTGGAATCTAAGCAGAATGAATATTGAAAGTGGAGACTATCTCCATTGTTAAGCAATCATGTCTTGTTTGATTATCATAAATTACCACAGAGAGGAAACAGGATAGAACAAAGATTTAGGGACACCATACAGAACGACACTATAGAGGACTTTAACATATGCAAGTGCAGAGATAGTCTAAAACCATGAAGCCGAAATGTCAATCTAACTGAAGGGCAATTTCATCCTTGAAGCATATTTGAGATCAACATCATTCTGCACACACAATATGTGGGAAAATACAGATTTACTGTTATTTTGATTGCCTTGCAGTAATGACATTTTTTTCATTTATGTTTCACTTAATGAGGGCTGAAACTGGAATTTATTTAATAATTTATACACACTCTGATGTAAGAACGCAAGAACTAGGAGCAGGAGTGGGCCATCTGGCCCCTCGAGCCTGCTCCGCCATTCAACAAGATCATGGCTGATCTTTTCATCGACCAAGCTCCACTTACCTCCGTACTCACCATAACCCTTAATTCCTTTACTGTTCAAAAATTTATCTATCCTTGCCTTAAAAACATTCAATGAAGTAGCCTCAAATGCTTCACTGGGGAGGGAATTCCACAGATTCACAACCCTTTGTGTGAATAAGTTCCTCCTCAACTCAGTTCTAAATCTGCTTCCTCTTATTTTGAGATGCCCCCTAGTTCTAGTTTCACCTGCCAGTGGAAACAACCTCCCGGCTTCTATCTTATCTATTTCCCTTTGCACTTGCGACTTTGGTCACTGCACTTGCGCAAGGATATTTCGGCCTTGGAGGGAGTGCAGAGGAGGTTCACTAGGCTGATACCGGAGTTGAGGGGGTTGAGCTACGAGGAGAGGCTGAATAGACTGGGCTTGTACTTGTTAGAGTTTAGAAGGATGAGGGGGGGGGGGATCTCATGAGACATATAAGATAATGAAAGGGTTGGATAGGGTAGAGGTAGAGAGGTTCTTCCCACTCAGAAAGGACAGCAGAACTAGAGGGCACAGCCTTAAGATAAGGGGGAGGGGGCAGTTTAGAACAGAGTTGAGGAGGAACTTCTTCACTCAAAGGGTGGTGAATCTCTGGAATTCTCTGCCCGTTGAAGTGGTGGAGGCTACCTTGCTAAATATATTTAAAACGTGGGTAGATAGGCTTTTGGCAGGCAAGGGGATTAAGGGTTATGGGGAGAAAGCGGGAAAGTGGAACTGAGCCACTTCAGATCAGCCATGATCTTATTGAATGGTGGGGCAGGCTAGATGGCCTACTCCTGCTCTATTTCTTATGTTCATAATTTATATGTTTCTAAGATATCGTCTCATTCTTCTGGATTCCAATGAGAATAATCCCAGTCTACTCAGTCTCTCCTCATAAGCCAACCCTCAACTCCAGAATCAACCTAGCAAATCTGCTCTGTGCCCCCTCCAGTGCCACTATACCCTTTCTCAAGTAAGGAGATCAAAACTGTACACAGTATTGCAGGTGTGGCCTCACCAGCACCTTATACAGCTTCTACATAACCTCGCTGTTTTTAAACTCTATCCCTCTAGCAACAAAGGACAAAATTCCATTTGCCTATTGCAAACCAACTCCTTGAGATTCCTGCTCAAGGACACCTGGGTTCCCCTGCACAGCAGCATGCTGCAATTTTTTATTATTTAAATAATACTCCATTTTGCTGTTATTCCTCACATGATGACCTCACATTTACCAACATTGTACTCCATCTGCCAGACCCTCACCCACTCACTTAGACTATCTATATTCCTTTGCAGACTTTCAGCTTCCTCTGCACATTTTGCCCTACCATCCATTTTAGTGTCATCTGCGAATTTTGACACACTACACTTAGTCCCCAACTCCAAATCACCTATGTAAATCGTAAACAATTGTGGTCCCAACACCACCTGAGGCACACCACTAGTCACTGATTACCAATCAGAAGAACACTCATTTACCCCACTCTTTGCTTTCCGTTAGTTAACCAATCCTCGATCCATGCTACTACATTAGCCGTAGCACCGTGTAGCAGCCTTGGTGCAGCACCTTGTCAAATGCTTTCTGGATATCTAGATGCATCACATCCACAGGTTCCCCATTGTCCATTACATATGCAATGTTCTCAAAGAATTCCACCAAATTAGTCAAACATGACCTTCCCTTCATGAACCCATGTTGCATCTCACCAATGAGACAATTTATATCCAGATGTCTCGTTATTTCTTCTTTGATGATAGATTCAAGCATTTTGCCTTCTACAGAAGTTAATCTAACTGCCCTATGGTTACCTGCCTTTTGTCTACCTCCTTTTTTAAGGAGTGGTGTCACATTTGCTGTTTTCCAATCTGTGGGAACCACCCCAGCGTCCAGCGAATTTTGATAAATTACCACTGGTGCATTTGCTATTCCTTCCACCATCTCTTTTAGTATCCTGAAATGCATTCCATCAGGACAAGGAGACTTGTCTACCTTTAGCCCCATTAACTTGCCCAACACTACCTCTTTCGTGATAATGATAGTTTCTAGGTTCTCACTTGCCATAGCCTGCCTGTCATCAAATTTTGGCATGTTATTTGTGTCTTCCACTGTGAAGATTGACACAAAATACCTGTTCAATGCCTCAGCCATTTTCTCATTTCCAGTTATTACATCCCCCTTCTCATTCTCTAAATGTTTACTTCTGACAGTGTTTTTCATTTTATATATTTGTAAAAACCTTTGCTATCTGTTTTTATATTCTGAACTAGTTTACACTCATAATCCATCTTACTTTTCTTTATAGCTTTTTTTTTGTGGCTTTCTGCTAACTTTTAAAAAATTCCCAATCCTCGAGGTTCCCACTAATCTTTGACACTTTGTATGCATTTTCTTTCAATTTGGTACCCTCCTTTATTTCCTTAGATATCCATGGCTGATTATCTCTTCTTCTACAGTCCCTTCTCATCAATGGTCATACAATGATTTAATAATTCTTGGCATTACTACTGCATATATTATTGAAAAGGCTGTAGCATTAAACTGACATGCAGGCACATGGTATAAAATGGTGACAAAGTGCATTTTAGCACTATTCATTGTTAAGAATGTTTGCAGGTTTATTTTTCTGAGAACAGTGCACTTTATCACATTGTACTCCATCTGCCAGATTCTTGCCCTCTCACCCAATCTACCTACATTTCTCTTTGTGCCCTTGTTACCACTTACTTACCCATCTAACTCTGTGGCATCAGCAAACTTGGATGCATTAAACCTACGATTTACAAGAAGAGACTGATTGTAAATAGCTGATGTCCAAAGTCCAAAAATCCTTGTGGTACCTACCTTGCCAGTTACAGCCTGCCAATGCAAATGTCTTGTTAATTCACTTTGTTACCTGTCTATTAATCAATCGTCAATCATAGCAACAATCCCTCAAGTCCTAATTTTGTAACATAACCACCCCTGTGCCAAATTATTGAATGCTTTTAGAAAATCCAAGAATTCTACATTGTGATGAATGTCCAGTTTATGTTCATGTTTTATATGTGATGTTTAGTTCCAGGAAGATTAAAGATTAAAGTTAAAGTAGAACATGGGATAAATGCAACTAAAGCAGCTTGGAGTCTCATACATTTAAAAGGTTGAGGGCCATGTCAACTTAAGGGTTTTAAAACTAGAAAGGTAAGAGCATGAAACGGCATGTGGAGTTACTTAGCTGGAGAGCTAAAGACTATTTGCAAAGAAATGCAGTTCTGAGATATATTTTTGGGAGGAGTTAGACCCAAGTTAGTTTGAAAGCATTCGGTGAACCTTGCAAGGCTGCATCATCTTAGAGATGGATGGAGGATAAGAAGATGCCTTGGTTTCAACTGATCTGAACATTCATCTGATCTGAAGATGGACATTGTAGGGTGCTGCTGTTAGCAGGTTGCAGACAATTAGAACTCGACCAAACCCTGAGACCCATTGATGTATCTGAGGTTGCAGTTTGCAGCTCAGAGAAGCCCTGGAACTGGTGAGTGCAGTTAGGGCTCAGAGATGTCGTGTTGAGTTGAGCAAGTGGTGGGTGGAAAGTCACTGGTTCAGTGCCAGGGTATTAGCACTCAGGAGCAACATAGGAACAATTTGCTGCTGAAAGACTGAGAAACCTAGGCTGGTGTTAGCCTAGTGAAACTGGTGGTCTGTGAAAAAGAGTTGAAATTGTGCCAGTAAGTGGAGATATGAGTGCAGTTTTATGAATCCCAGTGAATGCAGTCTCAGGAGAAGCGGTTGAACCATTGGGATGGTTCTTGAGACAGTCCAAGTCAGAGTGTATTTTGAGGAAATTCAGAGGCTAGATCTTTGAAAGTTAAAAGATGAAATTCCTCATGAGGCAGACAGAATTTTAATTAAGGATTGTAACTCAATGGTCATTGATGTCTGGGTGGGGTTGCTGAAAAATCTATGACATCGGTCTTGGTGGCATCTGCCTTTTAAAATGCCATCAACTTTCTTTGGACAACAATATCTATGACCATTTGCTTAGACGTGGTGAGATTGTAGAACCTGCTGTCACCTCAAGTAGCTGAGGCAGATAGTATAGTATACTTCAGGAGCAGCTTAATGCATATGTACAGGAGAAGATCATACAGGGAAATGGAGTGGGAAGCGGTGTATGTCGAGTATTAAGAACAACTTTGACCAGTTAGGTGGAATGGCCAGTTTCAGTTAAAATTTTCAAATACCTGAGTGTCAATTTGGTGCAGTACAAATTTCAGCAACTCACTGGTTAATTTAGCCAGACAATTCTAAATGAAGATTATTAGATATGATCAATGGTCAATTTTCATTGGTGCCAATGTAAAATAATTTTCTCATTTCAAACAAGTATACATACAGAGCAAAGCTCCAATCTGTCTTCAAACAGGATTCATGAGAAAAAAAGTCAGTACTTTTCTATCATGGTGTATTAATCTTGTATGCATTAGAACGCACGCTGTAAAATTTTCAGTGGATGATTTTGGACTTCTTGAGCAAATTTTAAACATATTGTTTCTTGATTTGAATGTGGAGAGCGCAATTATTCAGCAAAATAGAAGCCACAAATTCTAAGCACAATTTTGCCCGACTGCAAGTAAATCACAAGTGAGTGGTTGTGACCAGAAATTGCGTTTTAAATTATAGCCATATCTCTGGTTACCATAGTTCAGTTCACGCTTTGGGTGGGAAGGCAAGTTCTATAACGTTTACTTCATAACTCATAGTCAAAACTATTAGGGATATATGATGACAGTTTGATCTAGAGACAAACAACAGGATTTTCCAGCCCTCCCTCAGCAGTATGTTTTACACCAGTGGACGCAGCTTGCAATTGGGATCTACCAGTCCTGTTCAAGTCTACGGCATTTTGTATAGCGCACCCATCTCAATACCTGGGAACGGATTCACCTTTGATGTTCACACTGGTGGGAAGGGCCAGAAAATCCTGATCAAAATTTCAGTGGTATTCCCTGTTGCTTAAAGACAATAAGGCATACATCAAAGCTATATATCTGGCTTTATTATGACACCATTGGTATTAATTGTCTACATAAAATTGTAGAATTTTTGCAGATCATTTCTTTCAGTGATATATTAAAAATGCTCTTTGAAAATCATGCACATGTAAATTTTAATTGAAGGCACAAATATTTGTGATGGCTGCAAGGGTGAAACTGTTGACGTTCACTATCATTATTCTTCTGAAACTGACAGTTACTTAGATGCTTGCTTAAGCATGGAAATCCCAAAGTCGCTGTCAGCAATTCTACGGTTTAGTGTTGGGTGTTTTATTGAAATTTCTTCTCATCTGTAATCAATTAAACATCATTGATTAAGTTTAATTCTATCCTTGTGGGGCATCCAAGTGATACATGCAAAATTCAATCTCCAATCATAGAGTTTAGCATCCTCTTGATCTGCATTCAGAGCTAATTAATGAATAAGCTGACTGAACCTTCTGGGGAACTAATGGGTTTTCACTTCTCATTTACTTACGAGATTGTAATAAGTGACAATGTTGATAACATCATTGCAATGACCTGTGGAAACAGACCACATACTTGAATTGCTTACAAGCAGCATCAGAAACAACACTACTCAGCACAAAATACATGCATCTAGCATTAAAATAACCTGTAGCTGTCATCAAATATTCACATCTTCTCATCAGTTCATTTCAATATACAACATACAATGGTCTGCCATTACAAAATAAAATTGATTCTGTACCTTGTGAATTGGTATACGAAAAGCACATTGAGACACTGGGAGAGGTTGCAAAATAGGACTTACAAGGATAACAATTCAGAAGTTATACCAGGAAATACTGGACATATGATCACTTTTCTCCTAAAGGGAGAAGTTTAAGAAGTGACGATGGTCATTGAAATTAGGAAGGGGTTTGTTAGGTTAGATATAGAAAATATATTTCCACTTGTAGCTGAACCTTAAGGCATGAGGTCATTTTTAAGGAATGCAGGAGAAATGTCTTAACCCAAATAGTAGTGAGAATGTGGAACTTGCTATCAGGTGGAGTAGTTCAGGTGACCAGCATAGATACATTAACGTGAAACCAGATAAATACATGAACAAGAAAAGAGTAGAAAATAGATGGTATGTTCATAGGGTTAAATGAAAGTGATTTTCAGTCCACCTTAAAAATGAGATGATTGTGAGACCAAATTAATATACATCAATCATACTGATTGACTGCAGAGTTGCATTCTGCCCCAATTTGAATGAATTTCCATCCAGGGAGTATGTAATCCAATTGGAAAACAAACATGAGGCCCATACATATTTGCAAATTGGGGTCAGATGAAAAGTCAAAACCATGAACATCATTTTCTTCTAGTTCTGTGTTACCACCACAGATTCTTGGTCCCAGCCATCAACCGTAAGTGAGGAGATGATAGTGTAAGTCTGGAGGCAGTATAGTATATAAAAATTAAAGCAATGATCAGCAGATAGGGTAAGCTGAAAAGAAATTAGGGAGAGAAATTATTTTAGTTGTTAAATCTTTAAGTCTTCCACACTTAAACATTTTTAATCATCAAGGGAATGGCAGTTATGGGGATAGGGCAAGAAAATGGAGTTGAGGATTATATTAGATCAGCCATGATCTCACTGAATGAGAGAGCAGACTCAACTTCTGTTCCTATGTTTCATAGTCTAATATATGTGCTTATTATACTTGTTCTTTCACTGGGTATGATGTAGATACAACTACAGTATTGTTAGGAAAGGAATTCCAGGGATTTTAACCCAGTGACAGTGAAGGAATGGCAATATATTTCCAAGTCAGGATGGTGAGTGACTGGTGGGAATCTTGCAGGTGGTGATATTCCCATTCTTCTGCTGTCCTTATCCTTCTAGATGGCAAAGTCACAGGTTTGAAAGGTGCAGTTGAAGGAGCCTTGGTGAATTGGTAAAGTGCATCTTGTGGGTGGTACAAACTGCCACCACCATGCATTGGTAGTGCAGGGAGTGAATGTTTAAAGTGGTGATGGATGGGGTGACAGCTTGAGTGTTATTGAAGCAGCATACATTCGGGCAAGGTGAAGTTATTCCATCACATTCCAGACTTGTACAGTGTAGATTGTGGACAGGCTTTGCGGAATCAGGAAGGAAGTTACTCACAGCAGAATTCCTAGCCTCTGAGCTGCTGTTGTGGCTAGAGTATTTATATGGCTGCTCCAGTTCAGTTTCTGGTACATGATGATTCCCAGGATGTTGATAATGGGGGATCCAGTGATGGTAATACCACTGAGAATCAAGTAGAGATGGTTTGATTATCTTTTGTTGGATATGTCATTGCCTGGCACTTTTGTTCTGCTAATGCTATTTGCCAACTATGAGATCAAGCCTGAATGTTGTCCAAGTCTTGGACATGGACTGCTTTGGCACATCAGCAAGCACCCACAATTCCAACCATATGATGGATGGAAGGTATTTGATAAAGCAGGTGAAGATGTTTGGGCTGAGGACACTACCCTGAGGAACTCCTGCAGTGATGTCCTGCAACTGATACGATTGATCTCCAACAACCTTCCTTTATGGTAGGTTTGACTCCAATCCCTGAAGTGTGATCCTCCTCATTCCCATTGATTTCAGTTTTGCGAGGGCTCCTTGATGCTACTCTCAGTCAAATGCTGCACAATATCAAGGGCAGTCACTCTCAACGTCCTTTTTTTGTTCATATTTAGATGAAGATCTAATGAGTGACCCTGGTGAAACCCAAACTGAGTGTCAGTGAGTTGGTTATTGCTGAGTAAATGTTGCTTGATAGCACCAGCCCTCCCTTCACTCAGAGTAGACTGATAAGGTGGTAATTGGTTGTGTGACTTTTTCCTGCTTTTTGGTCAAGTTTCCATACTCAATTTGCCCGTTGCTCACTTTCATTCTAAAACTTAATATTCCTCCCATCCCCCCACACTCTTTGCCACATTTAAGGTGATGTTACAGGCAATCACAGTTACCCAGTCCAACTTCTCATCTCCAGGCCATTGAACTTCCTACTGAGGAAGTAAAAACAAAAGGAACAGGAAGAGGCCATTTAGCCCATGAGAATGTTCTGCCATTCAATGATATTGTGGCAGATTTGTGACTCCCTGCATTATGCTGCCTTTGCTCCATCTTTAACACTCAACAAAACAGATTGATGGATTTTTAAGTTAACAGTTGTTCAAATACTAATTTCACTGAGTACAGAAATGTTTCCTAATTTAACTGCTCAAAATTCTGGCTCTAATTTTTAGGCTGTGCTCCCTTTTCCTAATCTTTCCAGCTTGCAGAAATAGTTCTTCTCTATCTACCCTACCTAATCTACCTTTCCTTTAATATCCTGAAACTTTCTCAATTTTTAAGAAGTAGTTGGTGTAATATCTCCTTGTAGTTTAATCCTTGGGAGTTGAAATATGTTTCGGATAAATCTTCACTGCATTCCTTCCGAGGGCATTATATTCCAATGAAATGGTGCCCAGAAACACGTCAGTTTATTTTCTGCCGGCAACTCAATCACATTCTAGTAAGTATCCAAGTCCAAAATAGATCAGACTCGTCAGGATGACTTTCCTCATTCATTTTCACTAGTCATCAGAGTAGTGCTTTCTCTGCCAGACGGTTAGACAAGGCAATATAAGGAAGTGCAGAGCAAGAAGAAACATTTTATTAATTCATTGTCGCCACAAATGTTGTGTAATGCTTATGGAGGCTTTACTGCTGTTTTGTGAAATTATTTCTTAAAGAAATTTGAAAGAAAAGGTTTTCCAGTACATTTTCATGATTTCAGAAGGCAAAATTGAAACAAAAGCTTCAGCAATTTAGACTCCCCTGCCTTTCCCAAAGGTAGATGAATCTAAAACTAGACGGCATAGGTTTAAGGTGAGAAGGGAGAGATACAAAAGGGTCCAGAGAGGCAATTTTTTCCACACAAAGGGTGGTGAATGTTTAGAACAAGCTGCCAGAGGTAATAGTAGAGGCGAGTACAATTTTAAAAAGCGTTTAGACAGTTACATGGATAAGATGGGTATAGAGGCATATGGGCCAAATGTGGGCAATTGGGACTAGATTTGGGGTTTCAAAAAAGAGCAGCATGGCTATGTTGGATCGAAGGGTCTTTTTCCATACTGTTAACCTCTATGACTCAATGTTTACATTTAAATTATTGGAATCGCATTTCATAGATTCAAATCTCAGAGTCCCAAAAAAAACTGAGAGCTGGAAATTAATATTTTAGACTTATGTATACGTAAAGGTCAAATGTTATTTTATTCTAACAATTATAATGATCAAAATGAAAATTACTCTACATGAACATGCAATACCATTTTCATTGTTCAATCAAAATTGTTATTTTACTTCTGCTTTGTTATGGCATCTCTATTGCATTTGAAATAGATATTTTAGTATTTAAGCCAGAAACATTCAGGACCAAAATTTTTCACCCCTTCCAACAACTCACCACCCCACCTTCCAACTTCAGCATGTTTTCTGGCAGCAGGGGCAGCTGGTCATTTTCCACCAGTGGGATCTTTTGGTCCCATCAATGTCTACAGCATTTTGCCACCTGGGATCCCACTACAGGAGGTCACCTTCGACAGAACTGGGGGGTCCTACCATGTGAAGGGCTGGAAAATCCCAGCCTCAGTGCTTTTTCATTAGTGACCCAGCTTCCTCTCTTGCTGCTTTCAATTGTTTTGCCTTATCGGTTATTGAATCATGATTGGGAGCTCTCTTTTCTGGATCCTGAGTATCTTATCCAAGGAGCCCTGTCTCATGCATACACGAGTGTCAGCTGGGCCCAATCTGAATCACTGTTTCCAATGACTACAGCAAACATAATGGTATGGAAATTTGGCTATGCTATATCCAGTTTACTGGGCATTGAATGGCTCCTAAGATTTTGATAATTCTAATTTTCAGGGACTGTGGTTGGTTTGTAACATCTATGGATTTTAATCCTTAACTACTTTTTAAAATGATTCAGTTTGAATTTCTGCTAGACGGGATTGTTCACAGGAAAGCAGACATTTGTGAGAAGCACACATTTAATTATTTTATGACTTAAGTTGCAGAGTGTGTAGTCAGCAATTTTGCTTGAAGAAATAGCTAAAAGTAGTTGGTCTTTAGAATGACATTATATTTAAACAAAACTCACGTATTGATCTAATTGATTAACTATATTTAAACAGCAGGACAAAGGGATTAAAGGGAAACTTGCCTTTCTAATACTATGAAGTTTTATTGACAAGAGGATGTACCTGCTTCTAATTGCTCTGTATCCGAGAGAAATGTACTATTTGTTCACAACTGAATGTAAACTCTCAGGGGCTCAGACTTAAATCAATATGGCTCCAGTTAAAGAGGTGGAGTGACACGAGATGAAAACTGTATATGTATGTGCGTCCAGTGTTATTGAAATAAGGGAAGGTTACACAAGACAGGTTGTGTCAGAGTTCAAAGAAGTTAAATCTTAAAGGTGTTCAGTTGATGCATTTGTAATGAGAAATTAGGGTGGGTTTGAGTTACAAGGAAACAGGTTAGATCTAAAATTTGCATCATGAGATAAATGGAAAATGTGTTTTTTTTAGCTGTAGAATTTCAAAGGTTCAGAGGTGATAAGGAATCTTTATACCTTCAAAAGTTTTATGGGTAAATAGGGGAGGGTATATTAAGTTTTACTGACTCAAAAGTAAAGGCAAAAATTGAAAAACATGAAAAATTATATTTGGAGAATTTGAGCTCAAAAGGTATAAGGGCAATGGAGGCAGTGATGAAAGGAAGGGGAAGAATATATTTAAGAAGGTATTTTTTAAAGGAGTTGACTGGCTGCAGGGCAAAGTCTAAGACCAGATACTTTCTGAGAAGCTGTGAAAGTTTTGCATTGGAGGCAGTCATCCAGCATAAAGCCAGTAGTCTTTGTTTATGAAAATCAGTTTGCAACTGGACCTCTTTGCATCACAGTGCAAGTGTTTGAAGTTATGCAATATATCTTTATTAAAGTGACAATAATTCTTTGCCTAGGGTAACATTACTGAATTTTTATGGTTGAAAATCTTTAAGGGGGTTATTGCCAAGAACGTAATTTACATGTGTACTTTTGATAAAGAACCATCACCAAAAATCCTGCTTTAAGATTGTTTTAACTGTGTAACATTATTACAAAGCAACAAACTCAGAGATTAAAGTGTTTAACTTTTAAAGTTCTAAAGGTGTTGCTGGAGTTTGCTTTTTAGGAGTCAGTTTCTCTTCCTCCTTTTTTCACAATAGAAAAAAGGGTTTATGATCAGTGGTACATGCTTCATGCTGAGGTCTGACTTGCTCAGCAATAACATCTGCTGTAGTCGTGACATTGCCTTGCTCATTCTCAAACCAAACAACAATGTTTTGAAACTAGCAATGCAAAGTAACCCATCCATAAACCTCTGCTCAGCTTATCTGAAGTATTTTCTTTCCACATGTCAGAACCAAGGGAATTGACAAACAGCACATTTATTGTTTTGATATTTTAGTGCGGCGAAAGCTTTATTCGTTGTTGATTAAATCAGTTTGATGTTGAATCAAGCCCAACCAAGCAGGCAGTCCAATTCCAAATGGAGGGGAAACCAGCCAGTAGCTGGCCTGCCAGTCCAACTTTTTCTGGTGCTAGCCCTTTGAGACAGAGCTTTCAGCTTCAATAACCCTCCCAGAAATGCTGCTTGGAGTCTGGCTCCATTACGGTGGTCTCCACAGACAGCAGATGGCAGATGCAGTTGGGTGCCCAAAATTACTCCTAATGAATGCCTTAAATATGGAGATTGGCTGAGCAGCTGATCTGTATCCTAGCCTGCCCCCTGCTGATGCATCAGGAAATCATCTTGACATGCCTCAATGCTATTTTCCTTGTTCGTCACCCCCCTGCCCCACCAATTCCTATCCATTTCTACCACATCAGAGCACAGAAAATACTGCCATGTACCTAAAAGGGAGAGGGGAATCTGGAAGCACGTAAGTGATACAAGTTAATAAGGCCATTAAAAAGGCAAAAAAGTACAGAATTCATTTCTAAAGAAGTGGAATTGAAAAGTTTAGAAATTATGTTAAAATGGTATCACAAGGCATTCTTTTCCACTTCCTATTACGATACAAGTATCTAAACAAAAAATGTCTGGAAATGCACTTTTTTTTAAAAACATGTCTAATGAATATTGCAGAACATTTTCTTTTTACAGCATGGCAAAAATATACAAAAATCAAAATGTGCATTTGAACTTAAATGTTTTTACATTGAAGTTTAGAAAGTGAGTAACCTGTGGCAATTCCTCTTCAAAAGGTTGGACCAGGTAAGGAAAGCAGTGTGCAGCTCGCTGGCTGCAGAGTTAGCTTTTCTCCCCATTGGATGTCCTGGAGATGTGTCTCATGTCATCATGCTGGTGAGCGGGGCTTCAAAAAGCCAGCAACATTGGGTTTCCAGTTTTTAAAAAGGGCAGCCCGATCTCCCGTTGAAACAGAGAGAAATGCACCCATGCACTTTGAGATTCCCCCACCCACAAACACACACAGGGACAACCCTTCCCTCCCACCACCATGGAAACCAATCCCAAAGACACAGGGAACTCCCATTTCCCTCATGGCATGGGGAACCCCCTTCTCCCACAAAGATCCCCAGAGGAACCCACGTGGCACTTCTCCAGTACTATCAGTGGGCTGCCAGGCATGTCTGTCTCACCCTGCGGGTTAGACTTACCAGTGAGTTCTCTCCACAACCAACTGGCAAGTGGTAAATTCCAGTGTGGGGAATAATACAATGAGGAAACCCAATAATAACATTTAAATGTAGTTAAACGTGGTTCCCAACCTTCAAGGCCAGAACCTTGTTATGTCGATTGCAGGGGGTGGGGAAGGATGTGCGTGCTGGGCAGGTGGGGGCCTTTGCCACAGGTGCAATTTCCTGACCTTTCTTTCAATAATGATGTTAAATTTTGCTGAGTAAACTGCATTCATTGCCCCATTTTTTCCTCTAATTTTCAGTTTATTATTTCTATTGTAATATCATGTACATTGAATGGATATTACTGCATATTAGATCCACATGACCAAAATAATACAAGACATTAAACTTGTGTAATCAAGGAAAACATTTTGTCTTACCCCTAGTGAACCTGAAAATTGGATTAATTAAAAAGCTGCAATGTACAACAAATAGAGTAGAAAAACATTGATAATGGGTTGTTCCTAAATTGCAATTATAAAGGGATTGCCATAGAACACTCCAGAAAAAAAAAGATTTTTCACTGTCACTGGTACATCTTGTCTGTAAAAGTGAGGAGGCATATTACTTGACACCTGGCTACAATATTTGCAAAACCTGCACCTCTAAAAATGTCAGCTGGAAAACTACAGTCATTTCTGGCATCACCTGCCCAGCATACCTGGCATGCAAGCACAGAAATTCCAAGTGCCAGCTGGAATCAATGAGTGAATCGTGAAACAAAACATAATCTAATGCTGATTTGGTGCCTGATTTTCCATTTTGGATTTTATAGGTCCTGTTAA
Organism: Carcharhinus amblyrhynchos; assembly: GCF_965287045.1. NCBI lineage: Eukaryota > Metazoa > Chordata > Chondrichthyes > Carcharhiniformes > Carcharhinidae > Carcharhinus > Carcharhinus amblyrhynchos. Next base: position 47,373,848 of record NC_137336.1, read on the forward strand.
CACTCCCTTAATCATTCCCAAGGTCCAAGGCAACCCCATCTAGTGCAATTTAAAAGGGATCATTATTCAATCAGGCGAGGTGCTTTTGATTTTCTTTTGCAGAGTTAGTGGAAGTCAGTCAAGTATTATTGGAGGGCAGAGGAGTGTGCATATCATTTTGGCCCCCCAACTGTTCTTGTAGTGCTGAAGCACTGGATAAGGTGCTAAACTGAATTTGTTAAAATGATATCAGAAGTTATACCAAACAAGTAACTTTGAACTCGCAGAGGTACTTTTCTGCTGGAAAATGAAGACTAAAAGGTGAACTGACAGATTTGGATTATGAAAGCATTTGAGAGCATAAGTGGAGAGAAATAAGAACAAGGGACAAACTGACCACCCATTTGAGGCTGCTCTATCATTCATTATGATCATGGCAAATCTTGATGTTCAACTCCCTTTTCCCACCAGCTCCCCATATTCATTGATTTCCCTGAGGGATCAAAAATCTGTCTGGTTCAGCCTTAAATATATTCAAGGGTGGAGTATCCATAATATTCTGGGGTAGAAAATATTTGAATATTTTTAAGGCAGAAGTGGCCAGATTCTTGAAAAGCAAGGGGGTGATAAATGATTGGGGATAGATGGGGTGTAGATTTGCAGTTATGATCAGATCAGCCCAGCCATGCTTTTGTTGGTTTGTGGAGCAGGCTGAAGGGACTGGATGGTCTACTACTAGTCCTTATTTGTATGCTATGTTGTACTCTTGCAGTGGAGGCCAATATGTCTTTCGCTTTTCTAATTGCTGGGTGTGCCTGCAAACTAAAATTTTATGTTCCTTGTATGAGCGCAGCCAAGTTTCTCTGAACATCTATATTTACAAGTTTCATTCCTTAAAAAAATTCATTTTTTTTATTATGAACAAAGTGAATAACCTCACTTTATGCCCCATCTGTCACCTTCTTATCCACTCAACCTGTCGATATCTCTTTGGTGCTTTTATGTCTCACAGGCCCAAGCACTCGTTGTGCTTCATTAATCACAGCCAGCCAACTTGAACCACATCCTGTCTATTAACCAATCCTTTATGTATGCTAATATCACCACAAATCCCATGTGTCCTTAACTTAAGTATTGACCTTTTGAGTGGTACATTATCAAATGTCTTTTTTGAAATCCAGGTACTCTATATCTACTGGTAAATATTTCCTTTTATCTATACTACATATTACATCCTCAAAAGTGTATAATAAATTTGTCAAACAAGATTTTTGTTTTGTGAAACCATATTATTATGATCTAATTATACTGTGCTTTTTTTTTTACATGCATCAAGAGTTCCTCAATAATAAATGCGAGCACTTTCGTGATGACTGGTGTCAACTTAATTGACTAGTAGTTCTGTTTCATCTCCCCCTCCTTTCTAGAACAGCAACGTCATATTTGCTAATTCCCAATCTATTGGGATCATTCAAAAATTTAGGGAATTTTGGAAAATCATAGCTGCAGAGATGATGGATGTGCTGGCTATCTCTTTTACAGCCCTAGGACGTAACCCATCAGGTCCTGGAAATTTGTCAGATTTTAGCCCTTTGAGTTTCTCCAGTACTTTTTCTCTGCTGAAGTTAATTACCTTACTGTTATTAGCCCCTGGGTTACCCTCTACTTCTAATATGCAACTTGTACCTGCTACTGAGAAGGTTCTTATCACTTCCCATGATAAATTCTCCTGGCTCTGCTTCTAAGGAATCAATATTTACTTTAGCTACCATTTTCCTTTTCATATACTTGTAAAATCTCTTATAATCTGTCTTTATATTCCTGGTTAGTTTATGCTTCCCTTTATCAATTTTTGGTGGCCCTTTGCTGGTTTCTAAAACATTCCCAAACCACATATGTATGACTGTGATTTGCAACATTATAAGCCTCTTAATCTAAAACTATCTTCAACCTCCTTGTTAAGGCATGGATTGATTATTCTTGCTGAATTTTGTTTTCAATGGAATGAGTTTTTGTTAAGATTTTGAACTGCTTCCTTAAATGTTTCCCACTATTTATTGCCATACTTTTTGTCTATTTAGCTGATCAACTTTAGCCAGCTTTGCTATCATATTCATGTTTGAGATTTGTTTAAGATTAGTGTTTTGGACTGTTGTAAGTTATTTTCAAACTTAGTGTGGATTTCAGTTGTATTACGATCACTAACTCCTAGTGGATCTTTTACTATCACATCAATAGTTGACCCTGCCTCATTACACAATAGCAAATCTAAAATAGTTGGGCTGCTCACATAAGCACATGGCCAGGTGAAATTGGAGCTGACAGCTTACTATAATGGATCAGATACTCTGCCCTGTGTCCCTGACCATGTGCCGATTTGAATGAGTAACAAATTACATTTTCCTGGTGCCACTCAAAGGCAACCAGTTCCCAAAGGGCAGTCTTTGGGGAGAAAATGACTCTCCAGCTTATTCAAAGTGGTTCAGAAGCCCCGATTCAGCAAATCTTACACTTGGACCCAACACCCATCATTTTTTAACCAGATGGTGGAGGGGAAGGAAACAGGGGTGAGTCTTTCTTCAGACGGGTGTGGTTCAATTCACAAAGGCAACTGCATGTTTAAAACTGCAACCCGAGGCAATTTCTGTCTCTTAGGAATCTGATATATGACTTGTGGGTTTTTACACATTTCAGAAGAAGATCTCAACTTACTGGAATCCTTTTGCAACATAGGGAACTCTTTTGGAGAGCTTACATCCCCTTTTGATGGTGTTAAAAAGTTGCACCATCTGCTTTAGGGCTTCCTGAACTTTGGTGGTATGCTGTACGATACAGCACAGCAGTAGGGCTTACAAGCAGAAGAGGCAGGAGTCAGGTCCTTAAACATAGGCTAGCACTGCTGCTTCACAGCCAGGGACCCGGTTCAATTCTGGCCTCAGTTGACTGTCTGTGTGGAGTTTGTATGTTTTCTTTGTGTCTTGCATGGGTTTCCTCCGAGTGCTCTGGTTTCCTCCCACACTCCAAAGATGTGCAGAGTAGGTGGATTGGCCATGCTAAATTGCCCCTTAGAGTCAGGGGGGTTAGGAGGATGAATACAAGAGGCTATGGGGAGAGGGCCTGATTGGGATTGTTGTCGGTGCAGGCTTGATGGGTCGAATGTCCTCCTGCATTGCAGGGATTCTATAAATTATCCAATTAGAGGATTAAAAGCAGCAGGATGACCTTTTTCCATTTCCTGGATCTGGCAGGGAGGAGAAGATAGATTAACAGCGGCAGATCCATTTAACTATAGCTGAATTCTTTGCAGAAATGGGTCATTGCCAGAAACGATTCACCCAGGCTCCTAAAAGCTTATAATTAACATCAGCCATTTCTTGCTGAACAACACCCACATAATAAGCTTTAACGCTTCCTCATCTCCAGCAAGAGCAAAAGGCTGAACAAACAACTTATAAAAATGGGATTAATAGGTTAGCATTAGATAAACATTACCCTTCAGTAAAATTTGCAGCAAACTTTGTTTTTTAAGGTGATCAATTTTCTTTGCAACAACGTGAAGTTGCTGATAAGAATTGTACGTATCCAAAAGCAATATCCTGGGGGTTCTCACTCTGACACTAGCAAGTAAGTAAGCTCCAATACTAGCTTGAACAGCAAACAAGTAAAATCATAAAACAGGTCAAAGAAATGCTGGACTCGATATCTTGACTAAACAGATTGACCAACATAACCATTACCGAACCCTAGTTTAAAGGTAACATCTCCAAGACAATTGAACAGATAACCTCATTACAATAGATGATTCATCTCACTAAATATGGGGTTATTGGGGATTGAATGACCGTTGTCCACACAACCTTTTAATTATATAGTACCCAAAAATCATTTTAATATCACAACATAACTTGGAGAGCAATTCATTACAGCCAATCACATTCTGAGAGCAATTTTCCCTAAGTAAATGCCCAACAGGCAGGAAAACAAAGTTGAGTTTCATGAATTTACAGCACTCTGTGCAATATGGAGGCAATACACATCAGAGGGGCAGGGCCTAAATCCACTGGAAAAGCCAACAACAGAGTGCTAAGGGGACTATCAGGCATGCACCAATCTCCCAGTATACTGGCCTCCTGGTCACCAGCCCCACCCCCAATAGTGAAATTCCCCTCATGGCACTGCTCAGTGGGAACTGCCAGCTCAAGATATAACATCAGCATGAAGGTTTCAGTACCACACCTTCATTCTGTAAATGCTCATTTAGATTTTAAGTGTACAAAAACAGATCAACATTTTTGACTACGTTGATACAATAACATAAGAAATAGGAGTAAGATTAGGCCATTCTGCTTTTCCAGCCCATCCCACCATTCGGTGAGGTGCAGGCAGTAAGCAGCAAGCTTACACAATGGCCAAGAACATGGCAATGTCTAACTCCAAAATGTGTTAGGAGTTTTATATGAAGTCTATTGTGTTAATTAATGAGCTGGTGTTCACCACAACAATTACAACCACTATGGGAGCCCCAGGTTTGAAGTTAGAAAGTCATGGAAACTTAAACTGCTGTCACCTTGGCTCAGGTAGCCAACAGTGACCAGTGTTATCAGAGCATCACATCACTCATGCATCACTTTTTCACACAGAACCATAGGAAAGTTGAGGCATAGCTCCAAGAGATTGATGATGTGCCAACATTGGACTGGGTGGGCACAGTAAGAAGTCTCACAACACCAGGTTAAAGTCCAATGGGTTTATTTGGGTTAAAGAGCTTTCAGATGAAGGAACAGCGCTCCAAAATCTCATGATTCCAAATAAACCTGTTGGACTTTAGCCTGGTGTTGCGAGACTTCTTACTGTGTCTCAGAGACTGATATTAGTTCCATGGAGAGGCACCTATAGTCCTTCCTCAATATGACAACATGCCCATATAATACACTCTCTCTCTGCCCCTTACCTTACCAGTGATAATAACTGTCAGCATACAATGGTAGAATAATACAGCAGCTTTTATTTTACCTTCAGTAAGTTTATTATACTTCCAATTTGGCAGAGACACATCATCCAGCCAGCTGTGTCCATTTATCCTGTTTTGGAAGTTAAGCCAATGATCATTATCTGGCTTTAATAAGGCAATTAGCTTAACAATGTAATTGTCACAGCATGCACTTGCTCATATATCGACAGTCAGTACCTCAACCTTACACAGCCAGCAAAACCAAGCCCATACTAAGATGTTACAATCTACAGCTGACCCTCAAGTGTCATCCCCAAATGGAATCTCAACTCCCTTTCACTTCTCAAGCTACAGCCATTGGGTATGCACCTCTTAGGATAATTAGATTAATAATCAAGAGCTGAATAAAACAACTGCACAAGGGTAATTCACAATTATTCCTGTTCACTTATTCAAATCTGATGTTGTCTGTCTCCTGGATTTGGTGTTTATATTTATAATCAGTTGACAGGTAGATCCAGCAGACTGGATAGAAGGGAAGGAATCAGATGATGTTAATAAGAACTGTAAGTCTGAAAGGCAGAGCGAAGATAGACATGTTAAGAACATAGAACACTACAGCACAAACAGGCCCTTCGGCCCACGAGTTGCACCGATCACATCAACACCTACCAATCCATCGACCTATCTATAACCCCCAATCCCACTAAATCCCATATACTCATCTAGAAGTCTTTTAAAAGACCCCAGCGAGTTCGCCTCCACCACCACTGACGGCAGCCGATTCCATTCACTCACCACCCTTTGAATGAAAAACTCCCCCCTAACATCACTTCTGTACTTGCCTCCCCGCACCTTAAATCTGTGTCCTCTCGTAGCGACCATTTCAACCCGGGGAAATAGTCTCTGAGAATCCACCCTATCTATTCCTCTCAACATTTTATAAACCTCTATCAGGTCGCCTCTCAACCTTCGTCTCTCCAGGGAGAAGAGTCCCAGCTCCCTCAACCTATCTTCATAAGGCATGCCTCCCAATCCAGGCAACATCCTTGTAAATCTCCTCTGTACCCTTTCAATAGCTTCTACGTCCTTCCTATAGTGAGGCGACCAGAACTGCGCACAGTACTCCAAGTGAGGCCTGACAAGGGTCTTATAAAGTTGCAGCATTACCTCCCGACTCCTAAACTCAATCCCTCGATTTATGAAGGCCAGTACACCATATGCCTTCTTGACCACATCCTCCACCTGCGAGGCCGATTTAAGAGTCCTGTGGACCCGGACCCCAAGATCCTTCTGCTCTTCAACACTACTAAGACTCCTGCCCTTGATAGTGTACTCGTTCATCCCGTTGGTCCTGCTAAAATGGACGACTACACATTTATCCGCGTTGAAGTCCATCTGCCACTTCTCCGCCCAGTCCTGCATCCTATTTATGTCCTGCTGCAACTTCTGACATCCTTCCAGACCATCCACAACACCACCAACCTTCGTGTCATCGGCGAACTTACTAACCCATCCCTCCACTTCCTCATCTAGGTCATTTATGAAAATGACAAACAGCAAGGGTCCTAGAACAGATCCCTGGGGCACTCCACTGGTGACTGACCTCCATGCAGAAAAAGACCCATCCACAACCACTCTCTGCCTTCTGCAGGCAAGCCAGTTCTGGATCCACAAGGCCAAAGCCCCTTGGATCCCATGCCCTCTCACCTTCTCAAGAAGTCTTGCATGGGGGACCTTATCAAACGCCTTGCTGAAGTCCATGTACACCACGTCCACTGCACTTCCTTCGTCAATGTGTTCAGTCACATTTTCGAAGAACTCAACTAGGCTCGTAAGGCACGACCTGCCCTTGACAAAACCATGCTGACTATTTCTGATCAAGCCAAACCTCTCCAAATGCTCATAAATCTTGTCCCTCAGAAGCCTCTCCATCAGCTTACCAACCACTGAGGTCAGACTCACCGGTCGGTAATTTCCCGGGCTATCTCTGTTCCCTTTCTTGAAAATAGGAACCACATCCGCAATCCTCCAATCTTCCGGAACCTCTCCCGTCTCCAGTGACGACGCAAAGATCATCGCCAGGGGCTCTGCAATCACCTCCCTCACCTCCCACAGTAACCTGGGGTACATCCCATCTGGTCCCGGCGACTTATCTATCTTGATAGAATTCAAAAGTTCTAACACATCCTCTTCCTTAATATCCACATACTCAATCTTTTCCGTCTGCTGCAAATCTGTAGCAAAATCTCCCAGATCAGTTTCCACCGTGAATACTGAGACAAAGTACTCATTAAGCACCTCTGCCATTTCTTCTGGTTCCACACAGACCTTTCCCCCTTCACCTTTTATAGGTCCTATCCCTTCTCTTCTCATCCTTTTACTTTTCACATATTTATAGAAGGCCTTGGGATTCTCCTTAATCTTACCCGCCAAGGCCTTCTCATGACCCCTAAGGCTCAAGGGAATATAGCAAGACTAGTTGACATTTATTTTGATGCAAGGAGTCTTACGGGTAAGGCCAATGAATTGAAAGTGCTAATTAACACATGAGAGTATGATATTATTGCTATCATAAAGACATGGTTGAAGAAGGGGTCCGCTGCCATTCTGTGTGTGATCGATAGGGGGAGAGGGGCCTGCGATCGGTCTATGTGGTGGGGGTCAGGGATAAGGGGGTCAGTTATGTTGTGGGGGTGGGGCAATGTCTGTGGGGGCCAGGGGGAGCCAATATCTGGCCTAGGAGTCATGTGGTAGGGGAGCGTTTCTCTATCTTTTTTTCTGCACATGAGCAGTTGGAGGCATCAATCAGAGCTGTAGTGTTTTGGGTGCATTAAACCCCACCCACAGTCTTCTGCAGTGCGATTCAGCATCCCTGTTATTTTTTCAGGCATATGGAGATGCCTGAGAACAGGTCTAAAAGTCAGATCTGAAACACTCCCAGTTTCAAATCCACCCAGCATTTAGAATCAAAATGGTAAAATAGGGTCCTGAAAGTGCATGATCAGCCATGATCATATTGAATGGTGGTGCAGGCTTGAAGGGCTGAATGGCTTACTGCTGCACACATTTTCTGTGTTTCTATATATTTATGGAAAAGGACAAAGAAGGACCAGAAATAAAGTTCTGAACTGATGGAAGGCCAATTTTAATCGGATAAGACAGGATCTGGCCAAAGTAGACTAGGAACAGCTACTTGTAGGAAAATCCACACCAGAGCAGTGGGAATCATTCAAAAATGAAATAGAGAGAGTGCAGGGTCAACATGTTCCCATACTGGTAAAGGGTGAGTCAAACAAGTACAGAGAACCCTGGATGCCAAGGAACTGGATAAGGAAAATGGGAGGCTTATGACAGACACAGACCTCAAAACAGCGGAAGCCCTAAAGGAGTATAGAAAGTGCGCAGAGATACTTAAAAATAAATCCAGACAGTGAAAAAGGGTCATGGAGGAAAATAAAGGAAAATCCCAAGGTGTTTAATGGCAACAGGATAACTGGGGAAGGAGTGGGGCCCATTCAGGACAAAATGGTTTGGAGAGCCAGAAGATGTAGGTGAGATTTTAAATGAGCTTTTTGAATCTGTATTCACTATAGAGAAGGACAATGTAAGCAGAAAAATCAGGGAGGGAACCATGATATAATTGAACAAATTAGTATTAGGAGGGAGGCGTTATTAGCAGATACAGGACTCAAAACATTGGAAGTCCTAAAGGACTATAGAAAGTGCATGGAGATACTTAAAAATAAATTTAGACAGCGGAAAGGGGGCATGAAAGAAAACCCTGGGGAAAAATAAAGGAAAATAAATTTCATGGAAAGTGTGAGCTTCAGATAGCCCAATTGCCAAACTGAAGTCCATGTGAAGTACATCAATTGCACTGCCCTCATCTACACACCTTGTCACCTCCTCAAAAAAAAGAGAAATTTGTTAGATATGATCTCCTACTGACAAAGCCATGTTGATTATTTTTGATTAATCCTTGCCTCTCCAAATGGAGATTAATTCTGTCCTTCAGAACTGTTTACAATAATTTCCTCACCACTGGTGTTAAGCTGACAGATCTTTATCCCTACGTGCCTTTCTGAATAATAGTACCAAATTAGCTATCCTCCAGTCCTCTGGTCAAACCTGTTGGACTTTAACCTGGTGTTGTGAGACTTCTTACTGTGCTTACCCCAATCCAACACTGGCATCTCCACATCATGGACACCTTTCCTGTAGCCAGAGAAGAATTGAAAATTAGTGTTTGAGCCCCTGCAATCTCCTTTCTTGCCTCCTACAGCAGCTTGGGATACATTTTGTCTGTGCCTGGGGATCTAGCTATTTTTAAGTCCACATGGGAGATTGATCAAGAAGATAAGAACCCATGGAATCTGGGGCGATTTGGCAAATTGAATACAAAATTGTCTTTATGACAGGAAGCAGAGGGTGATGGTCGAAGGTTGTTTTTGTGATCGGAGGTCTCTGTCCAGTTGTGTATCATGGGATTGGTGCTGGGTCCCTTGCTGTTTGTAGCATTATTGTTCTAAACGTGAAAGCAGGAGGTATGATCAGCAAGTTCACAGGTGACACAAAAATTGTGGTGTGGTAAATAGTGAGGAGGAAAACCTTAGATCATCGGACAATATAGACAAATTAGTCAGGTGGGATGAACAATGGCAAATAGAATTTGCACAAAAGTGTGAGGTGATGGATTTTGGGAGGCCTAACAAGACAAGGGGATACAGAATGAATGGTAAGGAGTCAAGAAATACAGAGAACCAGAGCGAGTTGGGGTTCATGTTCAAAGATCTCTGAAGGTAGCAGGACAGGTAGATAAGATGGTTAAGAAAGCATGCGGGATACTTGCTTTTATTAGCCATGGCATTGAATATAAGAGTAGGAAGGCTGTAATGGAGCTGTAATAAAACACCATGGAGCTGCCCAAGTTTTAAGTGCCCATTTAATGTCTGCAGCATGATGCAATTGCTAGGCCTGTGCCCTTTTAATAATGAAATCTTGTTTGTCAGGATAAAATACCATTACCCAGTTGATTAAGCATTGGTGACAGTTTGATAAAGTGGAGAAAGTGCAACGCCACAGTCCAACTGACAGCACACTGTACTAAGAACATTTCACAAGGAGCTTGTGATCCTGTGACCGTTCTGTGAACTGTAATTGAACTTGCATTTACTTCATTCACTGCTTTTTTTAGTTGTGACACTGACATGAAACTGATCGCATGTACTTCATGGAAAGTGTGAGCTTCAGGCAGCCAGGTTTCTCAGATTGGGGTTGAGGGTTAAGGGTAGGTATGGGGACATGTGGGAATGAAAGTTGGTAAAGCTTTAATTATCCTTTTTTTGTTCAGGAATTTAAATACTTTTATTGGAGATACTGACCTGTATTGATCGACAAAATACATTTTGCTGTTCCTTATGATCTAGGAATGAAAGATGAATGCTCAGTTTTTTAATGATGACAGGTTTTTTTGAGGTTTTTTTTGTATATTGAGTGAATTGAGACACTGGCAACTTATGAGAGGCGTGTACAGGGTGGATAGTCAGAAGCTTTTTCCCAGGGTGGAAGAGTCAATTACTAGGGGGCAGAGGTTTGAGGTGCGAGGGGCAAGGCTTAAAGGGGATGTATGAGACAGACTTTTTACACAGAGGGTGTCAGATGCCTGGAACTCGTTGCCGGGGGAAGTAGTGGAAGCGGATATGGTAGTGACTTTTAAGGGGCATGTGGACAAATAGATGACTAGGATGGGAATAGAGGGATATAGTCCCCAGAAGGGTAGGGGGGTTTCAGTTAAGTCAGGAAGCTTGGTTGGTGCAGGCTTGGAGGGCTGGTGAGCCTGTTCCTGTGCTGTAATTTTCTTTGTTCTTTTTTCTTTACCAAAGTTCAATTGCAAGTTGACTATAAATGGTTTTTACCTCCATGAGTTTATAAAATGAAATATATTTTCTGTAAACTAACCGTTGCACAAATGATGCCCTCTTCCTTATCCTGCAGAATTAGGGAGATTTCAAGTCAAGTGGAAAGTGATAAAAAGGGCCATAAGAAAGCATAGGAGATCTGACACTTTGGTTCATGAAGTCTATTCTACTCACTGAACATATGTGCAATATAATAGATTCCATCAACTCATTATATTTCCTGAGAAAGGGTTCCATAGGAGTTCCTCCATCCTACCAAAGTAAATCTAATGATAATTAGAGAATCTCTATCCACTCTGACTTCCTACAATATACTTCCTCAACTAGCCAACTTTCTTGGCATGATGGTTCCTTTGCCTCAGAGACAATTATATTAACATCATAAATTTTATTTCACTGTTCGTAAATGAAGTTAACCCACAATAATCACGTCTGATTCTTTGTAGATATGCATTTTGCTAAATTTCTTTAAAACAAAACTGATCGACTATATAGAAGTTTTTTTAGTAAATATATACAATGCAAGGGGAATCTCACAATGTTTTGAGTTGAATTTCCCCATTAAAAATTCATAGGGGTGACTTTCCCAAAAAATCAAAGTGGCCAACAGGCTTTCTTGACTTGTTTGTGGTACTTTAAGGAGCTATGCACTTGAACCTCCAAATTTTGTTGGACATCCAGTGAATTTAACTTTGTGACTTCTAAAAGATATCCCGATCTATCCTTTTTTGATCTAAAATGGATAGCCTCACATTTTATGTTAAAATCTATTTGCCACAGTTTTGCCCGTTCACTCAATCTATCAATATCCTGTGGTAGTTTAATGCTATCCTCAACACTATCTATAACGCTGCCCAAATCAGGTAATGATCCATGTTAATATTTGTGTACCAGATTTAATCTCAAGTAGATCTAATTTTAGATTACACAGTATTATCCCATCATGTTTCTATGGTTTATGGACTTGCTTTCCAGACTGTGGGCGGGATTTTAAGGCCTCACTCATCCCGAAACCACGAAAGCCCGCCCTAGATCAATGGACTTTTCCATGTTCTGCACCTCGCCCGCTCCACTACCCATGGTGGGCAGAATGGTACAATTCCCGCCTATAATTCTTACAGCTGGTGCTATTTGGAGAAAGATCTGGTGCTGAGATGTCATCAGTTTATCAGCATCATTCTTGTATAAATGTGTCATTTCTCTGTTGTAAGACTATTTTTATTGCAACTTTTCTAAGTTATATTTATTTGAGTTGAGAAGATACCTAGCTATCTGTCATGATGACAACAGTAACTGTCTTTTAGTATAGCGGTGACGCAAATGTCTCTTTTCAGTAAAAGTTCTATTTTCTGTCTTCAGTCATGTGTCAGGTTTATCTCCTCACTTGGTAGTTGCCCATCCATTCCTGTGACATTTAATAGGACAACAGAGTAGATCACATTCAAAAACCCTGTGTACCATTTTTCATCTAACGTCTCAGTTGGGGCTCTTGTTTATCACAATGGACCCCTTGCCAGCCAATGTCAGTATTAATTACAAAACACAGACTGGCAGTTAAACAAAGAAGAAGAGGATTCTGCAAACCCCTTGCGCAGAATACATCCTTACCAGCAGAGCCTGTGAAAGCGCAAAATATTTTGAAAACAATGGACTAATTATCTTAGAGGTACATTAATACGGAAAAAATACCAGATTATCCTTATGTCAACCAAATTTTCCTGTAAAAAGCATTGTACAAGGATAAGCTAGCAAGGCAAAAATATTGAATTGTCCTTCTGTCAACTACATTTCCTTGTAAATAGGTTTCGCAGGAACATGCCAAAATTGCCGGAAATATTCAGTAGGTCAGGTGGCAAACTGTTGACAAAAAAACAGCATGAGCGAAGAATTTTCCCAGTCCATTAGAGATGAGTTCCAATGCATCCTAGTTGAGAAACTTCCAGAAATTGGCATCAGCTTGGGATTCTGGCATCATATTCTGGACCAAAATTGAAGGCACGTGGGGTATGTTAGATAAGTAATTGTGAAGTGGAAGATAGTCAGGAAGGCAATAAAGACCAGCTTAAACTCTGGTCCAGAGATTTCCCAGCCAGGGACTTGTGTCCCAACTTGACAGCCACTTGGGACATCAATGTGAGAGCATGGCAGGAAAAGCTTCTTCAATGCAACACAAGTTGCAAAGGCTTTGATCAGTTACACTGAAGAGTTCCAACCATGGCGAGAGACTGCTGCTCAAAGCACTTCTTCGCTCAGAGAGTGTTCTCATTCTCAATGTCTTTTACTGGTGATTGTCGGCTTCTGAAGGTCACTTAACTTCACTCAGTTTCAGTTGCACTTTCCCACCACCAGCCTTCAGCACAGCCTGGGAGCAACCTATGTAGCTCCCCTTTCCATCTCTGCAAACCAGTAAGAGCAGAGGCCACACCACCACCAACTGCTCCAGCAGTAACAGGAGCAACACCAATAGTAGCATCAGCTGCTTTCTCCTCAGCTACACATTCATTCATGGGACAGATGGTTTGGACACAGAGCCATAGCTGGAAGGAGGCGAGATCTTAACACAGGCTCTACATGCACTCGAAGTACAAGTGCCTCCAGAAGCTCAGGCTGTTATGGCCAGTCATTGCTGGCAGCTGTAGCCTCCTGGAACAAGACTTCCTTCCCAGTGGAGCATGTGGGCGCATGTTGCAAATGCTGATAACGTGTCTGTGATTGAAAAGCCCTCAATTCTACCGGTTCTGTGTCTCTCTTTAAGTTGTGTGCTTTTGTCTGCTGGAAAAGAAAACAAAGAAGTATGAATGTTCATAATGGTTTATAGGGTGAGTAAGAAAGGACACTAATAATAGTAGGAGGGATTACTATTTAAAGGGCGAAAAGCTGCAGCATGCTACGGTGCAGAGGGACCTGGGGGTCCTTGTGCATGAGTCACAAAAACCCAGTCTGCAGGTGCAGCAGGTGATCAAGAAGGCGAATGGGATGCTGGCCTTTATAACGAGGGGAGTAGAATATAAAAGCAGGGAGGTCTTGCTGCAACTGTACAGGGCACTGGTGAGGCCGCAGCTGGAGTATTGTGTGCAGTTTTGGTCGCCGCGCTTGTGCAAGGATATTTTGGCCTTGGAAGGAGTGCAGAGGAGGTTCACTAGGCTGACACCGGAGATGAGGGGGTTGGACTATGAAGAGAGACTAAATAGACAGGGTCTGTACTTGTTGGAATTTAGAAGGACGAGGGGGGATCTTACAGAGACGTGTAAGACAATGAAGGGGTTGGATAGGGTAGAGCTGGAGAGATTCTTCCCGCTCAGAAAGGACAACAGGACTAGGGGCACAGCCTCAAGATAAGGGGGGTGCAGTTTAGAACGGAGTTGAGGAGGAACTTCTTCACTCAAAGGGTGGTGAATCTCTGGAATTCTCTGCCCGTTGAAGTGGTGGAGGCTACCTCGCTAAATATATTTAAGACATGGGTAGATAGGTTTTTGGTAGGCAAGGGGATTAAGGGTTATGGGGAGAAAGCGGGAAAGTGGAACTGAGCCACGACAGATCAGCCATGATCTTATTGAATGGCGGGGCAGGCTCGAGGGGCTAGACGGCCTACTCCTGCATCTACTTCTTATGTTCTTAATTCATGGTGAGTGACTGTGAGACATGGATGCGAGAAGGCAAATGGCTGAGGGTGAGTGTTGGATTTCCAGATCAGGAAGAGAGGTGTCTGCAGTGAGAGGAATGAGTGAAGCTGCAAAATGTGTTGACCAGCGGCATGCTGTGCAGGAGAATGTTGGGCAAGTTGGAATGTGGGACTTGGCAGCTGATAGTGTTACACCATTCATCTGTTATGCCCAGCTGAGATCCCAGCTCCTCTTGGTGCACAATCTCTAGATTGCAAGCTACTTATTCCCTTATTCCTGCTGTTGACTTCCTCAGTCACATCTATCCATCGCTGCTTGGTTGGAGACATTGGCCCGAATCGGAGAGAGGGGTGCGAGGCTTGCAGAACAGCATTCTTTGCTGGCCTCGAGTGGGCAAGGTGGTAAAATTCTGGTAATTGTCCTCTTCCTTTCTTAGTGGAGTTCACCTCAATGCAGTCCTTCGGATCCTACAGCAGGACATCCAACTAAGAGTGAGAGATGTGGGAGCCACCTTGTTTGGATCTCCTCTCCATTCCTGCGGCTGCTATTGCTACTGCTTCCAAAATGGTGACATTTTCTGATGCATGTCATGGTCCCTTTAATTAGAAATCCTTCCTTTGACAGAATGGACATGTTAGACCATTGGCCCCCCCCCAAGATTTGTCAGGGAGTCAAGATGACAATTAGTTTGCGCTGGTAAACAGCAAAGGCCAGGCGCACAACTTAGTGAATAGGGTCTCAAACATGAAAAGATACTGCCATTCTGTCACTGGGGGAATTCCACCTGGCATCTCAGGTCAATGATCTTTCATCAGAACTGGACTGTTAGAGATCTAATAGTTTATAAGCGATTGCAGAAACAAGGAAAAAGAAGATAAGGATGAAAGAACAACTAAAACAACAAATTACATGATACAGTGGAGGGCAGGAGAGATGACATAAGAAGATGAATAATGATGGAACAAGAAGCTAAAGCTGGATCCAGAGGGGGTGGAAATGATTATGACAGACCATTACCAGCATCTGATGTTCAAGGAAATGGGAACAGCGGTGATAATCTGAAGTTGTTAACATGTTGAGGCTAGAGATCCATACAATATCCAATCAATGAGTTCCTTGTGTTTGAGCTGAACTTCATTTGAAAAAACGTGGGAGGTTAAAGACAGGTAATTCTTCAAGGGATGGAGAATTATTTGAATAGTTTTCAGTTTCTTTGAATTATTTTTAACTTTCCGTTCAATTGTTCTTCCCATTTTAAGTGACTTATTTCTGGTTTCTTTGACAAAATACATCAATCAGATGTGCAGCTTATTCAACTTAGCACTGTCAACACTATGTGATTTGTTGCTTATCATGAAGGTGATCCGAATAAACCAGAAAGGAAAGAAAGTTATCTTTTCCTCTGTAAGTACATTGAAAAAGAGCACTCTTTATGTGATAGCTATAAGCTGTCAATTAAATTTAACAACCTATCCAAGAGATACTATTTCTTCAGCAGAATTATCATTTTAACCTTAAATTTCAAACAAACCAATAATAAATGGAAAAATCAAATGGGAACATGGAATAGCCATTCAGCTTCTTCAAGTTCTCTGATTACTATAGTTCCGTATTCTGAAACCCACCTGACCATTTCCATCACTTTCCAGCTTTCAAAGGAAGCTTGCATGTCTTTACTCCTTGATGTTGCTTTGTTATGCTTCTCGAATGCTGCATTGAGCATTATTGACCTTCAAGTGATAGACATGAATTATTGACTCATCATGGGGATATGCATATCATCTAATGCAGAAGGAAAACATACGGTGCCAGTTATTGTTTGCCTCACATAGCAGCATCATTTATGAGCCAATACTGAAAACCAAGAGTTAACAATCAGTATATCTACTGTATACAGAATACCCACAGCCCATAAGCACTTGAGGCGTAAGTCAGTTTTAGGTAGGTGTTTTGCAAGAAAGGAATGACATGATGTCTGTTCTGAACTATTCTGTAGAGCCTAGTTATAAACACTTATGTATAAATCAATAAAGTAAATACAAGTGAATCATGTTTATGATTATCCATATAAAATACGCACAATCAGAAGTTGATTATGGCCTGATTAAATCAGTTTACTAACATTGCAGCTTCCTCAGTGTCCACTAGAGTTGGCTCAAATATTTGTATATATAGGGGCGATTTCCAACCTTGCCCAGCATGGCACAGATCACGCTGATCCCAGAAAATAGTGTGCAAGCCTAATTCTCCAGGTCCCTTTCTAATGGCACAAACCAGGTTGAGCCCATGCTAATTAACATGAATTGAGTGAATTTCAATCTCATTTGCGACTTTGTATGTGATCCTCTCCTCTCTTAGACTGCACCCACCTCTCCAGTGTGATGTCACACGGGCATGAGTCTGTACTGATCCTTTGAAGTGCTGTCTAGGCTCAACAGTTGTGAGAGCGAGTGAGGAGGTGAGCAAGGCTTAGCACCAACCTCTAGGGTGCAAGAGGGTGGGTCAGACACTGCCATGTTGTGGGGTGGGGGAGCCTCATGGGTTTAGGGGCTTTGGGAGGCTTGGGCTGAGCCGGGGGTCTTCAGGTTGGTGGGGGGTGGTGTGGAGGGTCACCGTTGGGTTGGGCCTTGTGTAGTAAGTATTCCTGCTACCTGCTGCCAAAAGACCTTTGAGGGGTTCCACTTGAAGTTGAGTTTAAATATCACTAATGTTGCACTCTTCACTCTGCCACCCCTCTGCTAGAAAGGCTTTGTGATTTATCGCGGATCTTCCATCTGAAGCCCCACGAACAGCTCAGTTACAAGGACCAGGTCTGACAACTGTTGCCCCAATCACTCAAGGTGACTGCCAGAGCACTGAGCCTAGTCTGCTACATGCTGCTGCCAATGGCCTATGGTATAAGGGTTTGGTATCTGGGGACAAGGACTACCTGCTGAGGTCATGGCTGATGATGCCAGTGCGGAGACCTGAGACCGAGGTGGAGACTGCTATAATAAGGCCCACACTGCCACTTGGTCTGTCATCAAGTGGTGCATCAGGCTGCTTGAGATGCAGTTCCTCTGCCTGGGCTGCTCTGTCAGTGCCCTGCATTACAGCCCCCAGAGGGTGTCCTTCATTGTGATGTTCTGCTGTGCATAGCTGCGAGACGACATCATAGAGCAAGAGGACCAGATCTGCCTCTCCTCCATGGCTTCCAGCAGCTGTCCTAGCTCTCCCTCCATGAAATGTGGGGCTGGTTTGCACAGTGCCATCCTCCTGGCGTGACTGGCCGTGCGTGTACCGTTAGTGTTTAAATGCAGCTCCTCCTTGTTAACAGTGCGCAGCAGTGTTCAGTTCAGGTGAGTCATGTGTCTGGAGCCTCCATAACGGCGTGTTTCATGCGGAGGCTCTTTTAGTGCACTCAGTGTGGGAGGATTGCAGTGCACCACGTGCCTCATTTCTCGCCGTTATGACACTTAGAAATTTGTTGGGAGAATTCCACTTACAGAATTATTAAGATCTCATTCATGTTGCTGTATACTGAACAGATTTTGAGGGATAGCACCAGATTCCATTGGGTAATGATAGTAATATATTTCTATCTTAAATCTGTTCTCATGAAACTACACCTAAACTGTGATTTGAAAATGAATCTTGTTCTTTGTCTTGATAATTATAGGGTGAATTATCTAGATTGGCACTATATTTAATATGCGAATGACATTACAATTGCTTGTTAAAATATAAATGTTCCAGATTTTTGTAGTTGTTTTAGATTCAGTAGTGCTCCAGAGCAAAGTTCTCAACATTTTGCTCTCAACTCATGTTACAAAATTCTACTGAGCCCCTGCAAATACAACACAAGTATTTTTTCTCAATATGATTAGATAGTTAAGCATAGTTAAGGAAAATATGATTATATGGTTCAGCATATGCGTATGTTATTTTTGTTGTGTTTAATTAATGTTAACATTTGTTATGGTAGCTGAGCAAACAAGGTGCGCATTGAGTCATAGAACCCTACAGTGCAGAAAGAGACCATTTGGCCCATCAAGACCACAATCCTACTCAGGCCCGATTCCTGCAACTCCATGTATTTATCCTGTTAATTCCCTTGACACTAGAAACAAATTATCATGAGCAATCGACCTAACCCGCACATTTTTGGACTGTGGGAGGAAACCGGAGTTCCCGGAAGAAACCCACGCAGACACGAGGAGAATTGCAAATTCCACACAGACAGTGACTTGAGGCCAGAATTAAACCTGGGTCCCTGGCGCTGTGAGGCAGCAATGCTAACCATGGTGCCACGGTATATCATATTAACAATTCTACCAGACTGAAAAGCGGTTACTAAAGCTGGCCGGTGCCGAGGTTGCTAGAGTTATCACAGTGAAAAATCACATCCCTCAGGCTCAGGTGATGCCGGGAGGCAGCAGTACCATACCCCAAAGGAGGACACAGCAGGTAGGATAAGCATCCCTGCAGCGCTAATGATCCAGCTGCAGGGATTTCTCCTTCGATTTTAAGGGCCTGCTGTCTTCCACTACCTATAATATTTAATCCTTTTCTGTGCCTCCGTTTCGAGGCTTTCACGTACACTCAAACCTGCCTCAGCAGCGCCCATCTCTCCTGGCTGGACTGTCCAGTCTCTACAGCTGGCCCTGTGAACATTGCAGGCAGCACCAGGTCCCCCTCTCTATCCTCAATAGCAAAGTAAGTGCAGAGTGGCCAATTATGAGGCTACCTCTGGGGAAAATAGCTCCCAACACCAGGTTAATGTCCAACAGATTTATTTGGTAGCAAAAGCCACTAGCGTTCTGAGAGTTGCTCCTTTGTCAGGTAAATGGGAGTTCTGTTCACAAACAGGACATCTTAAGATACAAACTCAATTTAGAAAATAATAGTTGGAATGCGAGTCTTTACAGGTAATTAAGCCTTAATGGTACAGACAACGTGAATGGAGAGAGGGTTAAGCACAGGTTAAAGAGATGTGTTTTGTCTCCAGCCGGGACAGCTAGTGAGATTTTGCAAGCTCAGGCAAGTCGTGGAGGTTACAGATAGTGTGACATGAACCCAAGATCTCGGTTCAGGCCGTCCTCATGTGTGTGGAATTTGGATATCAGTCTCTGCTCGGTGACCCTGCGTTGTCGTGTGTGAAGGTTGCCTTGAAGAACGTTTACCCGAAGATCAGAGGCCAAATGCCCGTGACCATTGAAGTATTCCCCAACAGGAAGAGAACACTCCTGTCTGGTAATTGTCAAGTGGTGTTCATTCATCCTTTGTTGTAGTGTCTGCATGGTCTCCCCAGTGTACCATGCTTCAGGGCATCCTTTCCTGCAGCATATCAGGTAGACAACGTTGGCCGAGTTGCAAGAGTATGTACCCTGTACTTGGTGGATGGTGTTCTCACATGAGATGATGGCATCTGTGTTGATGATCCGATACATCTTGCAGAGATTGCTGTGGCAGGATTGTGTGGTGTCGTGCTCACTGTTCTCCTGAAGGCTAGGTAGTTTGCTGCGGACAATGGTCTATTTGAGGTTGTGCGGTTGTTTGAAGGCAAGAAGTGGAGGTGTGACGATGGCCTTGGCGAGATGTTCGTCTTCATCAATGACATATTGAAGACTCTGGAGAAGATATCATAGCTTCTCTGCTCTGGGGAATACTGGACGACGAAGGGTACACTGTCCACCGTGTCCCATGTTTGTGAACAGAACTCCCACATACCTGACGAAGGAGCAGCGCTCAAAGCTAGTGGCTTTTGCTAACAAATAAACCTGTTTGGACTTTAACCTGGTGTTGTGATACTTCTTACTGTGTTTACCCCAGTCCAATGCCGGCAACTCCATGAGCCTGTGACTCCTGGGAAGTGCAGGCTTGGCACCCCAACTTGTTCCTGATGTCTGTATCCTGAAGCCTGTGGGGAAATTTGCCTCTAGTGTCCTCCTCATTGCTTGATTTCCCACCTAGTTTCATATCATTAACAAGCAATCTATTAGACTCTCTCTTAATCCAATTCACTAATATAGCTTTTAGATAAGTCAGGTCCCACCCCTGATCATTGCGATACCCCAACACCAATACCCTGCCAGCCTGAAGCAGTCCTGTTTACTCCTATTCTCCATTTTCTGTCTGTTAACAACCCATTATAGAGGTTAATGTATCCTTCCCAAACCATGATGCCTTTCCTTTCATAGCACAGTTTACAATGGCATTTTATAATATGTCCTTTGAAAGCCAAGTATACTACATCCACTGGTTCCTTTTATCTACTATTGATCGTTTATGGTACAGAACCTGATTATTAAAAAAAGAGTGATCTTTGCTGAAGCTTTTCGTCTTGCACTGATCAGGACAAACACAAAATTGCCAAATTTTAAATGACCGTAACAATTTATTTGACAGGGGAAAAGGGACGCTGATTTGTTGACAAGTCTGCTTTGATTGGCTGTGCCTCTGCCATGGAGGAAGCAATAGGGAAGTGCAGGTTTCCCAAGCTCCTGGATAATTCAGTAAAGACAAGAACATATTCCTTTTGTTTGCAAAGCACATGCTCCTGCCTTTGAAAGCATGTGGCTACCAATCACCATTGTTGTAACAGGGCTTTGATGCTGCATTTCTTACTTTACAACTGTGGTTCCACTTCAAAAAATATTTCATTGGTTTTAATAATGTTGGGACATCCTATGGGTGATCCTACCAAAAAAATTGTAAGTCCATGAAAACAGGAGAGATTCTCAATCTGACTTATCAGATTGAGTGAGTTCAAATCTGTGATTTTATGCACTCAGTACATGAAAAAAATAATCTGTTGGGGTGGGGGAGGAGAGGCTTAAGTCACCCAAAAGCTGTCTGAGAGCAACAAGGGGTGCCATTACACATGTGCAGATCTCTAGCAGCAGGGGATCTGCAGCCTAACGCAAAGCTCCCCACCCATCCAGACTGATTGATCAAGCGATCAAACCCTTACCCAGACCGATTCCCCCCTCTCTCCCCCCATGTTCAACAACCCGACCACACGCCATGACTGCCAGCCTGGCTCCCTCACATGACCAACCACAATTGACCCCCCCTCCCTCACCCCATTGATCCCTGATGCTGAGTGTGCAGTGGGCTCCCTCCATCCCCCCATGATCCCTCGTGCAGAGTACTCAACGGGAACCCCACTACCATCACTGACTGCCCACCCCTGGTCTGGCTTCCTCTGTAAGTCCTGCCTGCCTCTGGCCCCACCCAACTCGCGCTGCCCAGTGCCTGGGGAATGGCAGGATGCCTGAGCGGCAGTGTCAGGGTGCCAGATTGACACTACCTCGGTTCCAGGCTGGCACTTCAGTGGGGGCACCCCAATTTGCCCCTGATCTCCTTGGAGGCTTCAATGGCCTCTGGTTGTACCAGCGAGACCGTCACAACTGGTCCCCGTTGCTGGAAAGAACTTCTCCCGACGAGGCACAGCCTGTCCCAGGCTCATTAAATCTATGCAAAATTAGTTTTAAATATATTTAAATAATTCATTCAGTCTTGTGCCGGAAATGAACACAAGGCTGATCACACAAATATCTGGTACTGGTAAGATCACGAGAGGAAAGAAATTGGGCATGAACCTGATTTCTCAACTCTCTCACAATCTCACTCGCCCATCGGCTGCTGGGGCACAATGATAAGGTTGCCCTCCCTGAGTTTGTGAAAGGTATTTCAATTATGCAAGTTATTTCCTTTTCTAACTAAGACATGCACTGCAAAGGGAGTAATCTCATTCTATTATACTTGTAATTGCTGGTAAGTAATCAGTATGCAAACGGTAAGATTGCGAATGTCAATGGCTTGTGAAGGTCATATGTTTAAATATTCAACTTGGCTGGATGAATTAAAGGCTTTAATATCCATTTATGTGCCATTTGATCTTTTGCAAATTAAAGCAAGTAAAGATGCAGAAAACATACTGCAGTGAATGTTTGGCCTGCGAGGAAGATTAGCACCACTGGAAATTGATGAAAAGGTCCCAGACCGAAAAAGATCTTTTGTTCTGACGCTTGCTACAACATTCAGTGGTAAGGTTTGCAGCATTGCATCTCAAATTACAACAGGGCAAAACAGATTCTCCACATTGCTGCAGTTTGAGTTAAATTTAATCTGTACCACTGGGTTAGGAGAACCTTATCTAACCCAGATGATCTTGATTTATTTATTAAATGCAAAAATGTACAACAGGACCTACAAAAAAAATACAAATCTGAAAATTAATACATATATTAGTGTAAAATAAATGTTGCAAGATTTCCATGATTCAAATTCCACTGAAGTTTTGAAGATAGTTAGCACTGCCTCACAGCACCTAGGACCTGTGTTCGATTCCTGGCTTGGGTCACTGTCCTTGGGTCACTGTCTGTGTGGAGTTTGCACGTTCTCCTCATGTCTGCGTAGGTTTTCTCCGGGTGCTCCAGTTTCCTCCCGCAGTCCAAAGATGTGCAGATTCGGCTGATTGGCCATGCTAAATTGTCAGAGGGTCAAGTAGGGTAAATACATAAACCTATTGCGATAGATCCTGGGTGGGATTGTGGTCAGTGCAGACCCGATGGGCCAAATGGTCTCTTTCTGCGCTGTTGGAATTCTACGATTCTATGAAATGCAGGTTGCACAATATTGTTGTATTGGTGTCCTGAGGTCAGATGTCTTCTCACTGGTCTCTACTTGATTAGAAAAAAGCTGAACTTTCTGCATCATAGACCCAATCCATGCAGAAGGAGGTCATTTGGTCCATTGAGCCAATGACTCTCCAAAAGAGCATCCATTCCACCCCCCACCATCACCAACACATCGTCCTCATATTTGATTTTGATTTGATTTAGTTTTGTCACATGTATTAGTATACAATGAAAAGTATTGTTTCTTGCATGCTATACATAGAAAGCATACCATACACAGAGAAAGAAAGGACAGAGTGCAGAACACAGCATTACAATTATAGCTAGCTTATAGAAAGATCAACTTAATGCGAGGGAGGTCCATTCAAAGGTCCGATTGCAGCAGGGAAGAAGATATTCTTGAGCCTGTTGATACGTGTCCTCAGAGTTTTGTATCTTTTTCCGATGGAAGAAGGTGGAGGAGATTATGTCCAGCGTGCATGGGCTCCTTAATTATACTGGCTGCTTTCCCAAGGCAGTGGGAAGTGTAGACAGGCTCAATGAATGGGAGGCTGGTTTATATGATGGATTGGGCTTTGTTCACAACCCTTTGTATTCTTTTGAGATCTTGGACACAGCAGGAGCCATATCAAGTTGTGATACAATCAGAAAGGACAATTTCTATGGTGCATCTGTAAAAGTTGGTGATAGATGCATAAAGATGCAGAAAACATATTGCAGTGAAGTTTGGCCTGCGAGAAAGATTAGCACCACTGGAAACTGATGAAAAGGTCCCAGACCAAAAAAAGATCTTTTGTTCTGATGCTTGCAGCAACATTCAGTGATAAAGTTTGCAGCATTGCATCTCAAATTACAATGGGGCAAAATAGGTTCTCTACATTGCTGCAGTTTGTGGTTAAATTTGATATGTACTGCTGGGGTAGGAGAACCCTATCTAACCTAGATGATCTTGATTTATTCATTAAATGCAAACATGTACAACAGAAGCTGCAAAGAAAACATACAAATGTTCTGAAAATTGATACATATATATTAGTGTAAAATAAATGTTTGGAATATCTGCATGATTCAAATTTTAATGAGGTTTTGAAGAGGGTTCGCACTGGTCCCTCACAGCGCCTAGGACCTGTGTTCGATTCAATGCTTGGGTCACTATCTGTGGAGTTTGCACATTCTTCTCTTGTCTGCAAGGGTTTCCTCCAGGTGCTCCGGTTTCTTCCCACAATCCAAAGACGTGCGGATTAGGTTGATTGGCCATGCTAAATTTTCACTTAGTGCCAGGGGGTCAAGAAGGGTAAATACGTGGGCCTATGGGATAGGGCCTGGGCGGGATTGTGGTCGGTGCAGACCCGATGGGCCAAATGGCCTCCTTCTGTGCTATTGGAATTCTACAATTCATTGAAATGCAGGTTGCACAATATTGTTGTATTGGTGTCCTGAGGTCAGATGTCTTCTCATTGGTCTCTACTTGATTACAAAAAAGCTGAACTTCCTGCACCATAGACCCAATCCATGCAGAAGGAGGCCATTTGGTCCATTGAGCCATGGACTCCCCAAAACAGCATCCTTGACCTCCCCCATCCCCAACACCTCACCCTCATATTTGATTTATTTTTGTCACATGTATTGGTATACAGTGAAAAGTATTATTTCTTGCACACTATACATACAAAGCATACCATAGGTAGAGAAAGAAAGAAGAGAGTGCAGAACACAGTGTTACAGTCATAGCTAGGGTGTAGAGAAAGATCAGCTTAATACGAGGTAAGTTCATTTAAAGGTCTGATGGCAGCAAAGAAGAAGCTGTTCTTGTGTCAGTTGGTATGTGTCCTCAGATTTTTGTATCTTTCTCCAATGGAAGAAGTGGAAGAGAGTATTTCCGGGGTGCATGGTGTCCTTGAGCTGGCTGCTTTTCCAAGGTAGTGGGAAGTTAGGCAGAGTCAATGAATGGGAGGCTGGTTTGCGGAATGGACTGAGCTTTGTTCCTGTCTCTTTGTATTCTTTTGCGGTCTTGGACAGAGCAGGAGCTATATCAATCTGTGATACAATCAGAAAGGATGATTTCTATGGTGCATCTGTAAAAGCTGGTGATAGTCGTAGCAGACGTGCCAAATTTCCTTAGCCTCCTGAGAAATTAGAGGTGTTGATGGCCTTTCTTAACTACAGCATCTCTTTCTTGATTTTCAGAAGGCGTTTGACAAGGTACCTCACAAGAGTTATTGCAGAAGGTCAGGGGACATGGAGTTGGGGGTAGGGTGTTAGCGTGGATAGAGGATTGGTTGCCAAATAGGAGGCAGAGAGTGGGGGTTAATGGGTGCTATTCGGATTGGCGGTTGGTGACTAGTGGAGTGCCCCAGGGGTCGGTGCTGGGGCCTCAGCTATTTACCATTTATATAGATGATCTGGAGGAGGGAACCAAGTGTGTGGTGTCGAAATTTGCTGATGACACCAAGATTGGTGGAACGGCAAATTGCGCAGAGGGTGTGGAGAGTCTGCAGAAGGATCTAGATAAGCTGGGTGAATGGGCCAGGAACTGGCAAATGGAATTTAATGTTGGCAAGGGCGAGGTGGTCCACTTTGGTAGGAATAATGGTAGGAAGGACTATTACTTATGTGAAGAAAAACTGCAGCAAGCGATGGTGCAGAGGGACCTTGGGATCCTTGTGCTTGAGTCGCAAAAACCCAGCCTGCAGGTGCAGCGGGTGATCAGGAAGGCTAATGGGATGCTGGCCTTCATAGCGAGGGGGATTGAATATAAAAGTAGGGAGGTCTTGCTGCGGCCGTATAGGGCATTGGTGAGGCCGCAGCTGGAGTACTGTGTGCAGTTTTGGTCGCCATACTTACGCAAGGATATTTTGGCCTTGGAGGGAGTGCAGAGGAGGTTTACTAGGCTGATACCGGAGTTGAGGGGGTTGAGCTATGAGGAGAGGCTGAATAAACTAAGCTTGTACTCGTTAGAGTTTAGAAGAATGAGGGGAGATCTCATTGAGACATATAAGATGATGAATGGGATGGATAGGATAGAGGTGGAGAGACTCTTCCCGCTCAGAAAGGACAGTAGGACTAGGGGGCACAGCCTCAAGATAAAGGGGGGACGGTTTAGAACGGAGTTGAGGAGGAACTTCTTCACTCAAAGGGTGGTGAATCTCTGGAATTCTCTGCCCGTTGAGGTGGTGGAGGCTGCCTCGCTAAATATTTTTAAGACGCGGGTTGATGGGTTTTTGATAAGCGAGGGGATTAAGGGTTATGGGGAGAGGGCGGGAATGTGGAACTGATCCACGACAGATCAGCCATGATCTTATTGAATGGCGGGGCAGACTCAAAGGGCTAGATGGCCTACTCCTGCTCCTATTTCTTATGTTCTTATGTTCATGGAGATACCAGGACAGATTGTTGGTGATCTGGAAACCTAGAAACTTGAAGCTCTCGACCATTTCCACTTCATCTCCGCTGATGTAGACAGGCTAATTTAATATGGCTAATCCACTTAACCTACACTTACCTTATCTGTGGGAGGGAACTAGAGTACCCGAAGAAAACCCACACAGACACAGGGAGAACATACAAACTCCCAAAGCTGTAAACGACCCCGGGCCCCTGGCACTGCGAGAACATAAGAACATAAGAACATAAGAAATAGGAGCAGGAGTAGGCCATCTAGCCCTTCGAGCCTGCCCCGCCATTCAATAAGATCATGGCTGATCTGTTGTGGCTCAGTTCCACTTTCCCGCCCTCTCCCCATAACCCTTAATCCCCTCTCTTATCAAGAACCCATCAACCTGCTTCTTAAAAATATTTAGCGAGGCAGCCTCCACCACTTCAACGGGCAGAGAATTCCAGAGATTCACCACCCTTTGAGTGAAGAAGTTCCTCCTCAACTCCGTTCTAAACCGCCTCCCCTTTATCTTGAGGCTGTGCCCCCTAGTCCTACTGTCTTTTTTGAGCGGGAAGAGTCTCTCCACCTCTATCCTATCCATCCCATTCATCATCTTATACGTCTCAATGAGATCTCCCCTCATTCTTCTAAACTCTAACGAGTACAAGCCTAGTTTATTCAGCCTCTCCTCATAGCTCAATCCCCTCAACTCCGGTATCAGCCTAGTAAACCTCCTCTGCACTCCCTCCAGGGCCAAAATATCCTTGCGCAGGTGCGGCGCCCAAAACTGCACACAGTACTCCAGCTGCGGCCTCACCAATGCCCTATACAGCTGCAGCAAGACCTCCCTACTTTTATATTCAATCCCCCTCGCTATGAAGGCCAGCATCCCATTCGCCTTCCTGACCACCTGCTGCACCTGCAAGCTGGGTTTTTGCGACTCATGCACAAGGACCCCGAGGTCCCTCTGCACCGTCGCCTGCTGCAGTTTTTCGCCACGTAAGTAATAGTCCTTCCTACCATTCTTCCTACCAAAGTGGACCACCTCACACTTGCCAACATTAAATTCCATTTGCCATTTCCTGGCCCATTCGCCCAGCCTATCTAGATCCTTCTGCAGACTCTCCAC
Organism: Carcharhinus amblyrhynchos; assembly: GCF_965287045.1. Lineage (NCBI taxonomy): Eukaryota > Metazoa > Chordata > Chondrichthyes > Carcharhiniformes > Carcharhinidae > Carcharhinus > Carcharhinus amblyrhynchos. The sequence continues at coordinate 47,401,451 of NC_137336.1, forward strand.
ACCCTCCGCACAATTTGCCTTTCCCCCAATCTTGGTGTAGCAGTGCTAACCACTGTGCCATTGTGCTGCCCTTTAGTTTCAATTTTTAGTGTATCTGAAATGTTTGTCTATGTGATACAAAATTTTTAATTGGTGCATTAGGTTTGGAAACATTTTAGGAATATCACAAAAAGCTCTTGAGAAATCATTTTATTCTGATGTTGACAAAATTTCCTATTACTTTGATTAAGATATTGTTATCTGGAGACTTTCTGCATCCATGGCTTCTCATTTTTCAATTAACAGATATAATTTTAGCAGCTGCATCTGTATAAGTACATTATGCCAAAGAATACAGCTTCTCAATAAAAGATTAGTCACATTAATAATACACATGGATCTAAAATTACTCACCTGTCTTGAAACATAAAAAAGACAAAGAGTGCGTCACACAGCTTCTGTTGGACCAACAATAATTTTCATGACTGGTGCTTACATTGAATGTACTGTACAAAAATTGTCCAATCAACCCAATCAGTCTGTGTTGGTGTTTTGTCTCCAGTGGACCATCCTCCCATTTTCTTTATCTTCTGTTCTTCCTCAGATGTTTATCAGGTCTCTTTCCTATTCATCTCTGTTAGTCACTGTAGTAGGGAGTTTCACATTCACATTATTCTCTGGGTAAAGAGTTTTCTTTTCCATTCTGCATTTCATTTCTCGAGAATTATTGTACATTGATGGCCTGTGGTTTTGCTCTTCCAAACAAGTGGAAACATTCTCTTTGTGCACACTCCAGCGAACCCTCACTTCACTTTAAGAACTCAATTAGGCCATCCCTCAGCCTTCTCTTTCGAGAAAAGATATCCAATCTGTTCATCCTTTCCTGATATGTGTAACCTCACATTTCTGTAAATCTTCATATGCCCTTTTGAGTACTTGAGTGCCTCTATTTCCTTTCTTACGTATGGCGATCTGAAGTATACTTTGTATTTTAAATATGGTCTAACCAAGGTTTAATACAAGTTTGACATAACTGCTCTAGTTGTCAATTCCATCCTTTTAGAGATATCAGCAGTTGGCTCCACTTGTCCAAATTTGACATGAGAGGTATTTGAAATCTGATTAAACCGGCTAGAAAAGCCTAGCAAACCATTCACTTCAAGGGCAATTAGGGATGGACAATAACTGCTGGCCCGGTCAACAATGCCCATGTCCCATGAACGAATAATGAATAGAGAAAAGCAGGCCTGAAATTAATACATTCAGCTGGGTAACTAAGATACCCTTTCAGAGGGGTAAGGCGAGGTAAGTGCCCTATTTGTTAGTGAACATGCATTCTAAAAGGAAATGCAGAAAGAATGAATTACAGTAATGCCACACAAGGCTTATTCACCAAGGTGTGGTGTTAGACATGGGAACTACCGTTATTTAACAGAGACTCGAAGGACCCAAGGTGTTAGTAATATTTGCACTAGAGCTGGAAAGGCTAAAAGGAAATTAAATGGAGGGTTTTAAAATGTTGAAGAACTTTTCCCTTATTCTTTCCCTCATTGCCCCTTTCTCCTCCATCCAGTGTTTTCTGTGTCTCCATCAGGCCATATTTCAGTTGTCCTTTCTCAGATATTTTGAACCCTCTTTGTCTTCTAACTTTCCCGTCACTATAACCTTGCCTTCCCACTCTCCTGTTGCAACCCAAGCCTTGAACTGCTCTTGGATCACAATTCTGTGATTCCCTTGACATTCTAGAGGCAAGTATATGATTAACGGTGTTAAGCTGACATATTTACCATGACGTTCCTGATTATACTCAACAGCATGTTTATGACAAATGATTTGAACTGCATTTTTCAGATGCTTTAATTATCTGCAAGGACAATATAGGACAATAATTTGGCTCGGTGATAGGGTTTTGATCTAGATTACATACAAATTAAAGTTTGTTTCTTATGTCAAGGATGATAAATAAATCATTCGGTGTGACTCATCACTACTGATTAGATGAGACTTGATACCTAGTCAATCATGGTGTGCCGTGTGTGGTAAGTTCTCAAAATACTGCCTGTGTAGTGATAAAGATTAAGGATTTATAGGAATGGTGTGTAATTTAAGTGATATTTCAAACCACACACAAGTACTTGAGAATACATTGAAAATACATCTGCTTCACTGAGGAAGTGTTTCTTATTGCCTGTTTTTGTGACTCAGGGTCCCTCAAAAACTCCATAGCTCTGTTCAAAGAGAAACAAGTGAGTTCTCCTGGATGCACTGTACTGCATTCTTCTCAACCAAGATGACTAAAAACAGACTTACCTAATGATACATCTGAAAATCTGAAGTCTGTCAGTACTTGATAGCTCAAGCAGTACCTTTGGAGAGAGAAACTGAATTAATTTTTCAGTTAAGCCGATTAGTTCATTTGATGAATGTCAGAACTCTGCTATGTTTTGCTTTTATCACCAACTATCTCATTGCCACCAGCAAAAGAACTTCCACATTTACTTATTACAACTGTCACAGGATTTCATGAGTACCTGATGAGCTGGATTTTCATAGAGTCAGGGTATTCCTTGGAGGGGTGCAAACAGCAATGGATATCCAACTCTGCAGTTCCTTGACTCCATTCCCAAGGTTTCCAATTTTTGGATGTGCTTTTTAAGGACTGGTTTGGGTCGTGAGCCCAAATCCCACATTCCCAGCTTGGCTGCCTCTATTGAGGGAATGGGCACATTCTAGTCTACAGGAATTTTCATGGAGTTTGGCCAGCTTTTCAAAGAGTCATGGTTCACGCCACTTTAGAGGTGCTTTGAACACTGTGGGCGGGATTTTTTGGCCATGCTCACCCCAAGGCTGGAAATTCTCATGCAAGGTCAGTGGTCCTTAGCATGGTCCATCCCCCACTCACTACGATTCCTGTGGCAGGTGGATGAGAAATTCCATCCAAAGTCTATGAGGGAACCTTTTGAAAGGTAAATTCAAGTGGTCCTCCACATGCTCCCATGTCAAGATATGCCACCCCACCCACACCCCTTATGCCCCCCACACCCCCCCCACCTCCCCTCAATTCAAATATAATGGATTTCTGGGCTTTCAGCCAAGCCTCATATTATTTTTTGGCTGAGGGCCCAGATATCCACCAGAGTACTGAAATACCTGGGTCTCAGAGGAAATATTTAGTGATTGACAGCTCTCTGACTCTCTGATTTCTGATGTGAATTGCACAATTCTCATTTACACAAGCTAAAGAATTTTGAAGTAGTTGCTGTTTCAGGTTGCTGGTTTTAATGATTGACACTTTATTGCCTTGTAGTAAAAAGGAATTTTGTTTTAAGGAAGTGAAAAGTTATCACTGACATTTTAATGCTCTTTTTATACCACATCCTGTTAGAACTATAGGGTTCCTTGTGGCAAACCCCATTGTTGAATGGCAGATTTTGAACTGCAAGAGTGTCTGCGATCTTTGTTACATAGGTTTAGGACAGGCCAAGGCATCTGAACAGCCAACCTCCATGGCTGGGTCCTCAGTAAAAATCCCTTATGCATGTGTGGAAAGACACAAATAATGATGCCCCCCACTGAGGAGTGTCTCTGTATGGATTAAATGGTGGACAAATCACTTTACACTCAGCAAATGAGGATGCTATCACTTTGCTTCAGAGATTTGCGGTCACTCAATAAATAAAAGAAGCTATTTTCATTGGTTCTACACATGTAGAAGCCATGGTTCTACCTGGCTTCTAAATAGCCATGGAAGTGGCACAGCTTGGCACTGAGAGGCATGAGGGATCATTGGTGGTTTGCTGGGGTGCAGACCATGGCATAGGCTTATGAGGAGCCATGGTAGAAGGGTAAGGTGGAATAAGGTACAATGGATGGGGACATGGAGAGAGTATGGGAAGTGTGAGGGTTAAAGGGCCTTACATTTTCATTATAACTGGGAAGAAATCACCAAGGCAAGCCTTTTAAACAGTTCATCTCGACACCCGGCAGCCCCTCTGGCTGCCTCCCAATGCTTTGTTAGGTTGGCTGACCCACTGACTTCCCTGGGCCTCTTATTCCCTGGTACTTTCTCCCAAACCAGGAATTTTCCCATCTCCTATTTCTCATCTCAAGGATGGAAATCAATAGGCACTAGGGAAGCAAGGTAGGGTTAGAGGGGTACTTTTCAGATCTGAAAAAGAAACTTTGGGTGGGATTTTCTGGTCACCCCCCCACCACCCCCAGCGCGAGATCAATGGAGCTTTAAATGGTCCATCGAATTTTCCGTCCCAACTGCATTGTTTCGCACAACGGTCAGGAGCAGAAAATTTACCCCTTCATCTCTTCCTGGCCCTATTTGTCCAGCAATCTGGAAAACCGATGCTGGATACTATTTAAAGCACTGTGAGGTTTTGCACTTTCTTGTCGTCAGTTTAAGTAATGAGTTGCTTGTCGAAGTGGAACTGAAAATAGATTGCTTTAGAACAAATGCAACAGGGCCTAAAAATAGCAAACACACACTGTCCAGTTGAAACTGCTGGTGGTGGTGTTGGATTCAGCAGTAATTACTCAACAGAGCATTTACTATCCGATACTTACTTTGTTTGTCAGCTCCTTCATGGTATTCCCATCAACTCTTGACAGATATATGTCTCATTCTAAGCCGACTGCTTTTGTCAGCAACATTTTAAAGATTTGTCACGCACTCAGATTTCATTCAATATACGAATAGGGATTTGTATATGATAGTCAGTTGACTGATATTTGACCCACTGAATGAAGAACCACTGTTTTGGATTTGTACATCCATTCTCCATACCTACTGCGCCAGAAAAGCAATGGGAGGGTTGTGGGGCATGGTAGCTGGGGGGTGGGGGGGCGGGGCGGGGGGGGGGGGGGGGGGAGGCGTGGGGTGTTGGAGAAGAGGGATTCTCCCAAAAAAAGCTAAGTCCCAAATTTGCATGAAAATGAGTTAATCATGTTTTTTTCAATAGGAGTTTAGAGAAGAATCTCCCACACTCTGTGCACTGCAGAGTGCACCAGCGTGAATCACGTTAGAAATCAGAGGATGGGGTTTATGCCCGTGGTAGATACCAACAGCAAAGCACTGAGAGGGCATGCACCGATGTGTCAGCGCCGAGATTGGTGCATACGCAATGGCCCCTGTCTGCCGACCTCCCAATTGCAGCCATCTGGATCACTGGCCAGCCCTCGACCCCACCCCACCACCCCCTCAAGGTCTGATCACTGGTCCCCCACTTCCCAGGCATACTTCCCCAGCCCAGCCTTGACCCTCCCACCCTGTCCGCAACCCCGATTTCCAGCCCATCCAATCCACCCCCCGCTGCTGGCTGTCTCAACCCTCCCACAGTGCCGATTCCACCCCTCTCCACCCCGGCAGCCCCTACACTCCCAGCAGGTTGCCCTCTACCACTCCAATGGCCAGCCCCGATCGCTGGCCTCCCTCGCTCCCCCACCAATCCCGACTTCATGTGGCAGCTGTACTCTCCTAACCCCACCAACCTCTTCCAAAGGCCCTGCCCCATTAGGCCCTACATCCGTTAGGCCTTGCCCCCTTGAAACTGCCATATGCCCAGTGGCATTGGCACTCTGCTCCATGGGTGGTGCAAGGGGGCCCAGCCTGGCACTGCTAAGATATCACTGCACAGGGGATATCCCCTCAGCCCCTGGCCTTCTGGGGAGCCCAATTGCCTTCCCTTCACTCCAGCAGGGTCCGGCACGCACAAGTGGGGTCTATAGTAATCCCCGCTGACATAAAATTCTCCTGGCAGAAGTTTGGGGGGAGGGGGGTACTTTGGGGAGGCTAGTGAGCATGGAGATTTCAGTCCCAGGCCCACTAATGAAAGTTAAATCAAATGTAAATAATTGGCTGAATACCACACGTATTTTCGATGTGGAGCTGATGGCACCAGAAATCCGGCACTGGGAGACACTCTCGGGGTCAAATGCCCAGCGCGGGGAGATAAGAGAATAGCCCCAAACTTTTTTTTAAATGATATGATGAAAGTATGTATGGTTTGATTTTGCAGCGCCATAGTGGCAGGTTGACAACTTATTAAATGCCATGGGCATTATTCACTTCCTGCTTGCCCACCCCCTTCCCCACCACAGTTTTACCAGGAAGCCTGCAGTTAGATTTTGAAATGTAACTAGTCTGGTCGACACACCTGGCTTTCTGCAGCCATTTAACACTGCCATGAGGCCACCTCTGGAGGCAGACATCATAAGGCAGTTTGATAAAAACTCTCTTTGACACAAGTAGCACTGCAGTGGTTAGCACTGCTGCCTCACAGTGCCAGGACCTGGCTTCAATTCTGGCCTGAGGTGACTGTGTGCATATTCTCTGGTTTCCTTCCACAGTCCAAATATGTGTACGTTAGGTTGATTAGCCATGCTAAATTGCCCCTTAAGTGTTAAAGGGATTAGCAGGGTTAATATGTGGGGTTATGAGGATGGGGCCTGGGCAGGGCTTTTGTCAGTGGAGGCTCGATGGAACAAATGGCCTCCTTCTGCACTGCAGGGATTCGATGATTCTATGCTTCCTGCTAAAGTAATTCCTTGCACTTGAAATACCCTGCCTGCCCATGGCCCAATTGAAGCCCAAATGTGGCTAATTAATGATCACTCATAGGCCTTATGCTACCTCCGCTGGGATTTAATCCATAGCAGAATAAGTCCATGCCAAACATCCTGCCCAACATCGTTCACCCTGCTTGATAGTATCTGGCAAAGTGAAAACTTTCAGAATGGCCATTGGAGACCCCCTGCCAAAGTCTTCCACTCCTCTGTTCCCTCTCTCCTCGGCCTATCCTCTCCAGCACCCCCACCCTCGCATCCTTCCATTTTCTTCACCGAGGCCTGCCAGACTGACCCCAGAAAGATGACACCCCCACACTTATCTGTAACTCGGGATTCATGGCTGGTCATCACTGGGGACTGGATGCAATCCCAGCAGTGGCCACCACTGCCAATGACACTGCTTAGACCACACGCTGCCAGCAGCACAGGATGGTGGAATTCCTTCCCCAGATGGGGATGGCACTCATGCTTTCAACCATGTGACATATCTGCAGTGCAATCCGCGAAATTCAGCCTCTCTATTCGAATGAAAACTGATGATATAAAATCACCAGGTGTTGCATTGAGAACCAAAGGTTATTGTTTGGTTCTGCATGTTTTGGTGTCTTAGCTCTGTTGTCATTTAATTTAAAAAATGCAAAATCTGATCATTTCAAAGTCATCAAAGCAACAAGAAAGAAAGACCACCACACTGAAATATTCTGGAACTGTTATAAATAATTGTAATTTTTATGTTAATATAAAGGTCAGTTGCAGAATTATTTTGAATTTTTGTGTCATATTGTATTCCACCACTAAGGTTTTCGTTCTATCATGCCTGTTGCCAAGTAATTGGTCACGAATTAGTCAACCGCTCCATTATCATAGTGTATCTTATTTAAAAATCATTCATGGGATGTGAGTATTGCTGGCTAGGCCAGTGTTATTGGCCCATCCCTCATTGCCCTTGAGAATGTGTCTTCATGAACCACTGCACTGCAGGGTGCAGATACACCAACAGTGTTGTTAGGGAGGGAGTTCCAGGATTTTGACACAGCGACAGCGAAGGAAGAGCGATATATTTCCAAGTCAAGATAATGAAAGGCTACAAGGGGAACTTCCAGGTGGTGGTGTTCCCAGGTATTCCAGCTGCCCTTGTACTTCTGGATGGGATGGGCCAATAAACGCTGGCCTAGCCAGCAATACTCACATCCCATGAATGATTTTTTGATAAGATACACTATGATAATGGAGCGGTTGACTAATCTGTTACCAATTACTTGACAGCAGGCATGTTAGAGCGAAAATCCTAGTGGTGGAATGCAATATGATACAAAAATTCAAAATAATTCTGCAACTGACCTTTATATTAACATAAAAATTACAATTATTTGTAACAGTTCCAGAATATTTCTGTGTGGTGGACTTTCTTTCTTGAAATGATCAGACTTTGCATTTTTAAAATTAAATTATAACAAAGCTAAGACACCAAAACATGAACCAAACAATAACATTTGGTTCTAAATGCAACACATGGTGATTTTGTGTGGGTTTAAAAGGTGCTGTCTGGGAGCCGTACAACTTGTACATTATGCACGATAAGTTACTGTGTCGGTGGTGAAGGGAGTGGATGTTTGTGGAGGGGATGCCAATCAAGCGGCTGCTTTGTCCTGGATGGTGCCAATCTTCTTAAGTGTTGTTGGAGCTGCACCCATCTAGTGGGTGAGAAGTATTCCATCATACTCCTGACTTGTGCCTTGTATATCGTGGACAGACTTTGAGGAGTCAGGAGGTGAGTTATTCACTGCAGGATTCCTCACCTCTGAAGTGCTGATATAGCCACAGCAATTATATGGGTAGTCCAGTTCAGTTTCATATCATTGGTCACTCCATGGATGTTGATGGTGGGGGATTCAGCGATGTAATGCTTTTGAATTTCAATGGGGAATGGTTAGATCCTCTCGTGTTGGAGATGGTCATTGCCTGGCACTTGTGTGATGTGAACGTTGCTTGTCACTTCTCAACCCAAGCCTGAATATTATCCATCTGGACATGGACTGCATCGGTATCTTAAGGGTTGCAAATGGTGCTGAACATTGTGTAATCATCAGCGATCCTTCTGACCTTCAGGTGGCAGGAAGCTTACTGGTGAAGCAGCTGCATGTTTGGGCCTAGGACACTAACCTGAGGAACTCCTGCAGTAATGACCTGGAACTGAGATGAGTGACCTCCAGCAACTAAAATGTTTGTGTGATGTATGACTTAAACTAGCTGAAAGTCTTCCCCGGTTCACATTGATTCCATTTTTGCTGGGGCTCCTTGATGCCATACTCAGTCAAATGCTGCCTTAAAATCAAGGATAGTCATTCTCACCTCACCTCTGGATTTCTTTTGTACATGTTTCAACCAAGGCTGAAATGAGATCAAGAGCTGAATGACCCTGGGGAACCCAAACTGAATATCAGTAAGCAGGCTATTGCTAAGCAACTGCTGCTTGGTAGCACTATTGATGACTTCTTCCATCATTTTACTGATGATTGTGAATAGACTGATGGGGCAGTAATTTGCCACATTGGATTTGTCCTGCTTTTTACAGGATATATCTGGGCAATTTTACACACTGCTGGGGAGAGGCCCTTGCTTTAGCTGTACAGGAACAGCTTGGCTGGGGGTGCAAAAAGTCCTGCAATCTTCAGTATTTGGCAAGAATACAGTCAAGCCCCAAAACCTTTGCAGTATCCAGTGCTTTCAGCCATTTCCTGATATTAAATAGAATGAATTGAAGTGACTGAAGATTGGCATCCGTGATACTGGGGACAATCCAGTCTGCAATTCTGGCTGAAGATGGTTGTGATGTGGATGTGCCGGCGTTGGACTGGGGTAAACACAGTAAAAAGTCTGACAACACCCGGTTTAAGTCCAACCGATTTATTTGATAGTACACGCACTCAGTATACTATCAAATAAATCGTTGGACTTAAACCTGGTGTTGTCAGACTTTTTACTGTGAAGATGGTTGCACATGCTTCCTCCTTTTTTGTAGTTATGGGCTGGGCCTCCCTATCATTGAAGATGGAGATATTTGCAGAGTCTTCTCCTTCAGGTTTTTAATTGTTCCACCATTCATGACTGGATGTGGCAGGACTGCAGAGCTTAGACCTGATCCATTGGCTGTGAAATCATCCAGCTTTGTCTATCACACGCTGCTTCCGCTGGTTGGCAGGCAAGTGTTCCTGTGTTGCAGTGCCAGCGGATTGACACTTAATTTTTAGTTATACCTTGTGCTACTCCAGGTATGTCTTTATGTATCATATGAACTATGTGGAATGTGAACTGAATGGACCTTGGACCTTTTGTCATCTAGAAATTCAATTTATCTCAGATAAGCTGCAAAATGTCTTGGTTTAATTATTTAAAGAAAATGGGAGGGGCACTATAAATCTTCACCAACAGCAAAATTTTATATTTTTCTACATGCCCAATTGAAAATGAACTTTGCAAACTTGTGTCTTACCATAAAATATGGAGCTATCTCATGCAAACAAGTTGTTACAATCAGATGAGGAGAGATAAAATGGATTCCATCTTTCCCCTTTCCTCTTTTGACTGCAACAGGTTTTTTAAATAAATATGTGTGTTTATCTGTTTAAATGTTGTGACTATGAAAGACACAAACAAGCAAGTTTCCTTGGAAATAGGAAATAACAAGTAAAATAATGAAAATGTTCCAACTTTCATACACGCACAGAAACCCAAAGGTTCACATGCATGTCAATAAACTACAGAGCAGGAGAATAGAGCAGAAAAGACTTTTTAAGAATCTGTTGTAGACTGGGATGATTTCAGGCTGAGTTGGGTGATCCTCTCAGATCGGTTGAGAAGATGTTTCAAATATGTTGACTGATGATTTATCTTTTCTTGCTGAGACAGCGGCGACTGTGTTGATGTTTTAAAAATCTCTGCCTGCAGCATGAAGGTCAATTAATAAGGATAGGCAACAGCACCTCCTCCACGATCAGCCTCAACACCGGTGCCCCACAAGGCTGTGTTCTCAGCCACCTACTCTACTCCTTATACACCTATGACTATGCGGCCAAGTTCCCCTCCAATCCAGTTTTCAAGTTTGTTGATAACACCACCATAATGGGTTGGATCTCAAACAATGACGAGACAGAGTATAAGAATGAGACAGAGAATCTGGTGAACTGGTACAGCAACAATAATCTCTCCCTCAATGTCAACAAAATGAAGGAGATTGTCATCGACTTCAAGAAGCGTAAAGGAGAACATGCTCCTGTCTACATCAATGGGGACAAAGTAGAAAGGGTTGAGAGCTTCAAGTTTTTAGGTGTCCAGATCACCAACAACCTGTCCTGGTCCCCCCATGCCGACACTATAGTTAAGAAAAGTCACCAATGCCTCTACTTTCTCAGAAGACTAAGGAAATTTGGCATGTCAGCTACAACTCTCATCAACTTTTTTAGATGCACCATAGAAAGCATTCTTCCTAATTGTATCACAGCTTGGTATGGCGCTTGCTTTGCCCAAGATCACAAGGAGCTTCAAAAGGTCGTGAACGTAACCCAATCCATCATGCAAACCAGCCTTCCATCCATTGACTCTGTCTACACTTGCCTCTGTCTTAGCAAAGCAAGCAGCATAATTAAATACCCCACACATCCTGAACATTCTCTCTTCCACCTTCTTCCTTCGAGAAGAAGATACAAAAGTTTCAGGTCACGTACCAACTGACTCAAGAACAGCTTCTTCTGTCAGGCTTTTGAATGGACTTAGCTTGCATTGAGTTGGTCTTTCTCTACACCCTAGCTCTGACGGTAACACTACATTCTGCACTCTCGTTTCCTTTTCTATGAACAGTATGTATTGTCTGTAGAGCACACAAGAAACAATACTTTTCACTGTAAGTTAATAGATGTGACAATAATAAATCAAATCAAATCAAAATATAATCAAATAGCAGACAGAGCTCAAATTTGCAACTTGGATGGGAGGAGAAAGAGAGGAGGTCTACCCAAGAATCTTACCACTTCGACACCTTTTCAGTTTCTGCCCATGACCTAAGAAAACTGTTTCTTACAACAGAAAATAAGGTTAGTTGGCTTATCATATGATTCTTACACTCTCCAGCTGATCAGTGACCCAAATATGGTTCTCACTAGTGGATTCCAGGTGTAACTTGATTAAGATATGGCTGGGTGATTTTTTTTATCTGCCAGAATCCTTTGTCTGAAATGATTACATCTCATACTTGAGACCGGTTGTCCTCCTCATCTGTTGTGAATCCCAAGACACCAGTAGGGGGTGTTACACTAGGAGTTTACATTTTAAATGCTTTTGAAAAGTCATACTTGTGTTTCTTGTCACACTCAATGTTCTGGAGAATGCTGATCACCTCCCAAATGCTTTTTGGACCAGCATGGTGACTATTTAAGAAGAAAGTCAAAAATTATATTTCTGATGTGTTTGCTGTTCTTTGTTTTCCCTCCTGCCTGAATTTCTATTTGACCCTGCCCTACTTTGCTTCTTCCTGTCCACTCTAGTTTCATCCTGACATCCAGTGTAAAAGTTTAATGGCCCATGATGTCTTAAGGATAAAATTACAGAATTGCGTGGTCACAGTTCAGGCTCAAATTTCAAATTGTGGCTTCTGAGTCCATTAGGAAAGCAACCAACTGATCATTTGTGCAGTTTAAAAAACAATTTTAAAAAAGAGAAAAGCCAGAGCCCTAGAATTCACAGTCAACGATAGTAGTGGCACTTAATGTTTGCTTGAGCACAGAATTGGGAACCGAAGGCAATTTATCACCTAGTTCCAGAATTGCCCTGTTGCATCATTGTGGAGGCAAGAGGAGGGAAGTCGCCATACAAAATCCTAGAATTTCCGGAAGTGAAACCAAGGAGAGTGGAGACCATGAACTCCCCAAATACATTGCAACTTAATTGAGAAATCCATCTGACAGGACTCCCAACAGGAAAGACAGGTAACCATAGAGCAAATTAATAATGGGAGAGTAATTAACGTCAGAATGTGTTTTATCTCTCCAAAAGGTGTGGTCTCTCAGTAGGTCATATGTTTATATTTTGTACAGAGGATTTTTATATGTACAATTTCTTGACTCCATTTTTGCTCATAGGTCTTTATTTTTCACAAGTTGCTGAGATTACATTATCTAAAAGTTGTTTCTTTGCCTAATATAGTTAGGTGACATGATATAGTGTTTCTTCACATGGAACCTTTTCACTAATATGGAAAGTAAAATGTCGGAATTTTTAAAAGCATTTTTCCCCTCCCCTCAATTTTAAAGATATCTGTCTTTAAGTACCAGTAATTGAAGATTCATTAACATTATAATGTTGAACTAATATAGAATATAAAGGTCTAGCAATATCTTGAACAAACATTTCAATCAAATAAGGATTCTGGCTTCCTATATTTATGAGATGTACTGGAACTCAGAATAGTATCTTAATGCAATGCTGTACAAAAACATGGGAGGTTGCGATAGCTGAATTTAGTCCCATGAACGCATCAAGCTCAACATCCTTTGTGAAAGTGCTGAGCACGTACCAGATAGTTCCACTCAAGCACAGAGGGAACCTCAATGAAGGAAGGGATTTTGTGCATTTCTTTCAGATCGGTACTCGTGAAGGATTGGAATCGGTTCAATGTCCTTCCTCCTTAGTAAGAAGTCTCACAACACCAGGTTAAAGTTCAACAGGTTTATTTGGTAGCAAACACCACCAGCTTTTATTTGGCAGTGTTTGCTACCAAATAAACCTGTTGGACTTTAACCTGGTGTTGTGAAACTTCTTACTGTGTTTATCCCAGTCCGACGCTGGCATCTCCAAATCACTTCCTCTTTAGCCCAGGGGAACAAACAGAATGCGTACATTCCTCAGCAAAAGCCTGTTGTAGTTATTGATGTATTACTGAAATATGAGCCCCCACCCACCATGCAAGCCTTCTCACCATTTTCTATTATGCAAGGTTCATTTTTATTGAAGCTTAATAAATTAGTGAAACTCTATATTCTGGCCCATCTATCCAAGTTTACAAAATAAACACATTGAAACACAACGCTTTCAGATGCAAATATACAAAGCTTTCACTTTGTAAGTATTCAGAAGTGTACATTTCAGCTTATACCTTAATTTCTATTTGCCATGGTTGTATCATTGCTGATTGGGTCTCCGCATGTTGCTTTGTGCATACAAAACTGCTGGGGATTGGAGGAGGAATCGTGAAAGCTATTCAGATCCAATTGGCAGAATCTTGTGGAGGAGACATTGGTTGGAAATCCTTTTGTCAACTCTTTCCGAGAAGGCCTGGCACACCTTGCGGCACTGAGATCAGTGGCGAGTCTTTCCCAGGGGTCAAAGACCCTGTTAAGCAAAGTTCTCGATCCCAACAGCTGCCAGCCAATTGAGGAGAGGCCAAGTATCAGGTGAGTGATGGCAGAAGGAGTCACAATTGAGTGAGAGGGCAGGGTATGGCTCTCCTTCTAGATGCTGGGGCCCTCAATAAGGCACTGACGTGCCTTTGAACGAGGGACCATCTCTCCTACTGGGACCCCACTAGCAAAATACCAGGGTTTGCTACCAGAATGGAGATACGCCTGCCCACCATTGGATTAATACCAGTGCCAAGGTGATGAAATTCAATTGGTGGTGGAGATGTATGTGCATAAATCAGGCCGGAGGTGGAGTCCCCACAAACTATCCTCCAACCTGATTTAATGGCCCACACTCCACCAAACCCACCAAAGGAGGTGGGCACATAATTCCACAGTCCTTGGGTAAGATTTTCCTGGAAATTACACAGGCCAATGTCAGGCTGGAAAAGCAGCATTGAAGCTATTCACAGCAATGGTGGCTTTTCCCACACTATAGTCCAGGACTTTGGGAATAAAAATCTCAAAGGGTAGTTCCCACAACATGTTGCTGACGGGCTGGCTTATGATTCATTTGCCCTGCCAGCAACTTTACAGCTGAGGATCATGGTGTTTTTTTTTACACACAGTCCCAGCGCAGAGAAAGTGAAGGAGTTCACCCTGGAACCCCATCCCCACCCCCCTGCCCCTGACACTACCTGGACACTTCCCCTGGTAGTGACCCCTGGCACTGCCAGGTTGCCGTGCTAGTGGCTGGACATGGCATCTCCGCCTGAGTGTTGCGTTCACCTGAGTTTCCCTGAGAGATCCACTCGTCAGGTGCTTGGGGGACCAGTCGTGATTCCCGCCATTCTGCCATCGCCCCAGTGTGGATGGATTTTCTGAAAGTGGGGGAGTGGGGCGGGTGCTGCTGATTCAGGCATAGGGACATCAGAATTATATGTTAATATATTCAAATGATGTTCCCTCATTGAATGTCACTGAGAGGGGTGGGGAGAGGGGAAAATCATGTCATGCATTACACCAACAGAAAATGCAGATTTGCAGTTCTTGCAATGTTTACCTCTCCTGTTGCCAAATCCACCAACATAATCAGGACCGGAAAATCTCAACCCTTATGCTTGTTTAGTTGGTATTTGCTCCAACTTTAGAAGCGAAATCCAAAAGGCTGTTTAATAAAACAGTAACTTGCACTGAAAGTTTTATATTTAAAATAAATAGCAAAAATGCAAATTACTAATGTTTACGTTTGTAACCCTAGTTCCTTTTCCCCTAAATGCTTTGTCGGAAACAGGATTATTTTTAAAAGCAGAACATTAACCAGAGATGGATATCCTTGTTTGATTTATTCTGGTCGGTAGCATAATGCATTACACACAGTCAGCAATGAAATAATGATTCATTGTCAAAATATCAGTGCATCAGGAAGCTGGCTCCGACCCACCAACTTCCAGGTTAAAGAGAAAAACTTTTTTTTGGTTTTCCATTTAATTTTGCAACTATTGTACATAAAAGCACAATACCACAACAGGTCAATGTGCAAGACCAGCATCCAAGATGCCTCTAAATTGTTAGTCTGAGAAAAAGATGTATAAGCAGAAGTGTCATAGTCCATTTGCCATTTAAGATTCAAAAGAAGTCAGACTAGTACTGCAGTTCTGTTTCAGCCAGCACATACACTTCTTCCTTTACTTAGGTATATTGTTGACAAGTATCTCAAAACCTCAATACTTTAGGCTGCCTCTGTACAATCCCCTTGGGAGAAGCAGTTTTCCCATTAACATGTGCTAATTGCTCAATGAATGATATTTAAATTCAAATTTAACAATGCATCCACTCATTTCCTTGGTTTCCTGAAATTTGCCAGGGAAAGCAAGACCAAGAAAACAGTACTAATTGAATGAAACTCATGCATATGCCACAATAAGCTGGCACAGTGGTTGGAACTGCTGCCTCACAGCACCAGGGATCGGGTTCAATTCCGGCCTCGGGTAACTGTCTGTGTGGAGTTTGTACATTCTCCCCATGTCTGCATGGGTTTCTTCCAGGCGCTCTAGTTTCTTCCCACAGTCCAAAGATGTGTGTGTTAGGTCGAATGGTTATGCTAAATTGTCCCGTATTGTCAGGGAGATTAGTAGGGTAAATGCATGGGGTTACGGAGCCTGGGTGGGATTGTAGTTGGTGCAGGCTCAATGTGCTGATTGGCTTCTTCTGCACTGTAGGGAATCTCTAATTCTATGAATAAATAATTCACTCAATCATTTTACAGCTGCTTTCTTAGTTGATAGCAAGGAAAGTTTTATTCACAGTACTTTTGCTGAGAGCTTATTTTCTACAATTCGACTATCTGGATAAATGGTCCAATGGTGACCCTAGACTGAATCTCCAATGAAGGTCAATATGACCAGCACCCGTATGAGCAGCAGCCACTTTTCAAAGACCTGAGGCTGGATGGCAGAGAAGGGAATGACAAGAAAGGTGCAGCTTACAGGCATTACCCATGAAGTAAGCTCTATAGGTACAGACTCAGTTACCCTGACAGTCTGATGAACAGAGTTTAAGGGGACCCAGGTTGTAGTCAGGCAGACAGCTGCATCTTCCTCAAAAATGACCGAATCAATGCTAGAGGCATTACCAGCAGCTGTTAAACTCACCATCCTTCACAAATCTTTGTCCCCTGGAGGCATATCCAGGACCTTGCAGCTAGTAATGCAAAATACTTCAGACAGGTCATCGATGGGTTGTAGGTCTAACAACTGGGGCAACTTTGGCTGCGATTAGGGGTGGATGTATGATTGAAGGAGCCTGCAGCAGGCTGAAGATATGCTTCTGGTGATTAGGTAAATCTGGCGGAGCCCTTCAGTGCGCACAGCCACAGTCTCCAGAATGGTCGAGAGTGTGGTACTCTTTGCACAACATTTTACAGAGGTGAATTTAGACCAGTAGAAGAAACAAGGCAAAGAGTTCAAATCTTCCTCAGACAACATACAGAATCGTAAACGCGGTCTAGTGGGTCATTTGATCCTGTGCTGCCTTTTTCAAATAGAAATTCAACTTGTATCTCTTTGCCCTCTTTTCTTGTATCTCTGAATGTTTTTTCTTCTTCAAGTATTTGTTCAATTCCTTCTTCAAAGAGATTGTTGAATCCATCTTTTGGGTTTTTCGTCTGTCATGCTAGTACTTTTACCAATAACCTTGGGGAAAATTTTCCCTGGCAAGGGAAGGGATTCCTGTGCGTGGTGGGGGTGAGGTTAAATCTCCTAAAAGCGATATTGTGTGAGAATGCCAACATCATTCCAACTTCTTGGAAATCATTTCTACAGCCCAACACTAAATTCACCTTCAGCTACACTTCTCCATTGTCAGTCTTCACCACAGCATGGGAATAGCTCTTGCAACACCCTCTTTCACCTCTGATAAGGGAAAAAAAGAGAATTAATACCACGACCAACAGAACTGGCAGCAGCAAGAGGAACACAAGGTGCTTTCTCAGCAGGCTTCCTTGCTTACTGCATGGCAGATGGTTGGGTACAGGGAGCTAGCTTGAAGGAGGCAAGACTCAACACAGGGTCTAAGTTCATACAATTAACTATCTCACCATGCCTGACTGTCAGTGTCTCAGGATACTTGGATTTCCACAGCAGATCTCTGTTGCTATATGTAGCCTCCTGGAAAAAAAGCTTCCTTCTCACTGGCAAATGTATGCCCTCCTGATCCAATGCTGAGGGTGAGGGCTTCCTCCATCTAGCAGGGGAAAGCAGAGAGTTGCAAGTTGTAATAATGCTGGAAATGTCAGTGCATGCGGTTAGCCACTTGAGTATGTAATGCAGCTAAGCTGTGAAGCTTTATCTGAGGTTCTAGAACCATTCGGTGTACTGTCTCTAGGTTGAAGGAAGCATATGGCAACTGTTGACTTCGTCAGTCACTTCAAGCCATGCCTGATTGGTTGGAGAGATCGTATTCTTCCTTCAGCTCCTCAGAACCCACAATAGGACCTGCCAGATCAGAGAGGCAGAGGAGTGTGCATGTGTGCGTGTATGTATGGTGGGTGGGAGGGGGGTGGGTTGGAATGGGTAGGAATCAATTTTAAATTTGGTGTGCACTTGTCAAGTAAAGGGGGAGTAAAGGTGTATTGTTTCATAATCCATGTTTTCCACACTTAATAAACATTTCTTTTTTTAAAATTAGAACTAATTAGCAGTCCTTGGACTCTGTTCCTCCATATTTTCTAAAAATAATAAAAGTTACAGTCTTTTGAGCTAGGGTTCTATTCTAGGATTTTCCCATCCAGTTATAAAACAGGCTGAGATCATAACACAATTCCTAGGCCCTTGATCCAAGCACTGGGTGTCTTCGATCAAGGGACCACGCCACGCTGCCCAACCACCATGTGTACTGTCATTAGGCCCATCTGGAGCTGGGTTAATCCCAGCAATGGCAGGAAAAGGCCCTTAAGTGATACTTAAATGGCCACTTAAGGATCTTAGGCAGCAGGGCACAAAAGGTGACCATGGGTCTTCCTGCCCAGGACTTAACTTTGGCAGAAGTATGCCACCCGATGCCTAATTAAATGCCCTTTTCCTTTCCAAACTTGCCACCTTCAAAAGCTAAAGATGCCACCCACAAAATGTTAAATGTCCAAGTTTGCTGACAATAAAAAGATGGGAAATCAAGTGACTGGTTGAGTGATTGGACAAGAAGGCAGCAGGTGGGGAATGTTATGGGGAATTTGAAATTGTCTACTTTGGTAATAAGAATGGAAAAGCAGACCACTTGTGGGAAGGTGAGAGGCCATTAAATTTTTGTTGTCAGATGGATTTGCTGTTCAAATCACTGGAAGCTAACAAGCAGGTACAGCAAGCAATTAGGAAGGCAAACCGGTTGTTCATCTTAATTAATCCTGTGCCATCTCCAGCCACATAATCTTGGTTCCAGCAAAACATTTCCTCCTGTTGCTGGTGAATGTTATCCCCCCCATCCCCTATCTGCACTGTACGCCCAGCAGTGTATCAAAAGAACATAATTAAAATTGGGAACAGCCTTCGAGCATCTTGATTTCATATTGGCACTGCTTCCTTTGTTGTTTCCAACTTAAGGTTCCTCCAAGTAGTTGGCACAGACCCAGGTTCAATTCTGGCCTTGGGTCCTTCAGTTTTCTTCTTTCTCCAGTTATCTTCCAAACTCCAAAGGTGTGCGGGTTGGACAAGCTAAATTGCTCCTTAGTCAGGGGATTAGTGGGATAAATACATGGCATTAAGGAGATAGGACCTGGGTGGGATTGTTGTTGGTGCAGGCTCGATAAACGAATGGCCTCCTTCTGCACTGTAGGGATTCTATTAGAAAGAAGTGCCATCTTTAGATTGGTCCTTCAAATGTTCGAGCTAAGATTACACCACATGAATTCTCATCATGCCTGCTGTTATTGAATGGAACAACAATCCCAGAATTCAAATGATAATGAGGTGGCTGCATTAAAATGTCATGAGCGGGCACACTTAAGTTACTTGCAGGTTTCTCAAGCAATATCAGGTCCTTATATTCCCAATACATCTGAGTAAATACCAGGGCCAAGTTCTATTTTTATATTAAAGTCATATAGTTCCTTTAAGAACATAAGAAATAGGAGCAGGAGTAGGCCATCTAGCCCTTCGAGCCTGCCCCGCCATTCAATAAGATCATGGCTGATCTGAAGTGGCTCAGTTCCACTTTCCCGCTTTCTCCCCATAACCCTTAATCCCCTTGCCTACCAAAAACCTATCTACCCGTGTCTTAAATATATTTAGTCAGGCAGCCTCCACCACTTCAACGGGCAGAGAATTCCAGAGATTCACCACACTTTGGGTGAAGAAGTTCCTCCTCAACTCCGTTCTAAACTGCTCCCGCCCCCGCCCCTTATCTTGAGGCTGTGCCCCCTAGCCCTACTGTCCTTTCTGAGTGGGAAGAGTCTCTCCACCTCTATCCTATCCATCCCATTCATCATCTTATACGTCTCAATGAGATCTCCCCTCATTCTTCTAAACTCTAACGAGTACAAGCCTAATTTATTCAGCCTCTCCTCATAGCTCAACCCCCTCAACTCCGGCATCAGCCTAGTAAACCTCCTCTGCACTCCCTCCAAGGCCAAAATATCTTTGCGTAAGTACGGCACCCAAAACTGCACACAGTACTCCAGCTGCGGCCTCACCAGTGCCCTATACGGCCGCAGCAAGACCTCCCTACTTTTATATTCAATCCCCCTCGCTATGAAGGCCAGCATCCCATTCGCCTTCCTGACCACCTGCTGCACCTGCAAGCTGGGTTTTTGTGACTCATGCACAAGGACCCCGAGGTCCCTCTGCACCGTCGCCTGCTGCAGTTTTTTGCCACTTAACTAATAACCCTTCCTACCATTATTCCTACCAAAGTGGACCACCTCGCACTTGCCAACATTAAATTCCATTTGCCATTTCCTGGCCCATTCACCCAGCCTATCTAGATCCTTCTGTAGACTCTCCACACCCTCTGCACAATTTGCCGTTCCACCAATCTTGGTGTCATCAGCAAATTTTGACACCCTACACTCAGTTCCCTCCTCCAGATCATCTATATAAATGGTAAATAGCTGAGGCCCCAGCACCGACCCCTGGGGCACTCCACTAGTCACCATCCGCCAATCCGAATAGCACCCATTGACCCCCACTCTCTGCCTCCTATTTGACAACCAATCCTCTATCCACGCTAACACCCTACCCCCAACTCCATGTCCCCTGACCTTCTGCAATAACCTCTTGTGAGGTACCTTGTCAAACGCCTTCTGAAAATCAAGAAAGACCACATCCACCGGCTCTCCTCTATCCACCGCCCTAGACACATCCTCATAGAACTCCAGTAAATTTGTCAGACACAACTTCCCTTTAACGAAACCGTGCTGCGTCTGCTCTATCAAGCAATTCCCCTCAAGATGCCTCGCTATTTCCTCCTTGATGACGGATTCTAACATTTTACCTACAACAGACGTTAAACTAACCGGCCTATAATTCCCTGCCTTTTGCCTGACACCTTTCTTAAACAACGGCGTAACATTAGCCGTTTTCCAATCTTCCGGCACTTCCCCGGAATCCAGCGACGTCTGGAAAATAACCACCAAGGCATCCACTATCACGTGCTTCGTGAACTCAGATAAAGTGTCTTTATCCCAGCCTTTATCTGGACCCTATTTGAAGGAACGCTACCAACCTTTCTCATGCCCCCTACTCCCTTTATTACTGGGACATCCTTATCATTTTCCTGTGCCCGTACCCTCTCTTTTACTTTAGACATTGTAAAATTTCCTACCCCTGCACCCTCCCCCCCCCCCCCCCCCCCAATTAATTTAAAGCCCTATCTACAGTCCTAGTTATACGATTTGCCAGGACTCTGGTCCCAGCACGGTTCAGACCAAGACCAGCCCATCTGAACGGTCCCACCTGCCCCAATACAGGCGCCAATGCCCCATAAATTCAAACACATTCCTCCCACACCAATCCCTGAGCCACCCATTCATCTCTTTAATCCTATTTACCCTATGCCCATCTGCACGTGGTTCAGGTAGTAATCCAGAGATAACCACCTTGTCGGTTCTGCTTCTTAATTTCATTCCCAGCTTTTCATACTCCCTCTCCAGATCCTCAGTTTGCATTTTGCCTATATTGTTGGCACCCACATGTACCACAACAACCGGATTCTCACCCTCCCACTCCAGGTTCCTCTGCAGCCCAGATAAGACATCCTGGACCCGAGCACCAGGCAGACAACACACCCTTCTGTATTCTTTACCATTGTGACAAAAGACAGTGTCTACACCCCTAACCACACTATCCCCAATTACCACTACATTCTTCTTTACTTCTTCCTCTTTGTCCTGTGTCTGCACCACTATACTGTGGGTAGTTTGCTCATCAACCTTACAGCCCTCGTTCTTGTCCACACTGGGAGCAAGAACCTCAAACCTGTTGTGCAGATTGAGAGGCTGAGGCCTTTGGGTCCCCCCCTCCTTCCTCCCCGCTCCCCCCCTCCTTCCCCCCCCACTCCACCCCCTCCTTCCCCCCCCCCACTCCACCCCCTCCTTCCCCCCCCACTCCACTCCCTCCTTCCCCCCCCCACTCCACCCCCTCCTTCCCCCCCCCACTCCACCCCCTCCTTCCCCCCCCACTCCACCCCCTCCTTCCCCCCCCACTCCACCCCCTCCTCCCCCCCCCACTCCACCCCCTCCTTCCCCCCCCCACTCCACCCCCTCCTTCCCCCCCCCACTCCACCCCCTCCTTCCCCCCCCCACTCCACCCCCTCCTTCCCCCCCCCACTCCACCCCCTCCTTCCCCCCCCCACTCCACCCCCTCCTTCCCCCCCCCACTCCACCCCCTCCTTCCCCCCCCCACTCCACCCCCTCCTTCCCCCCCCCACTCCACCCCCTCCTTCCCCCCCCCACTCCACCCCCTCCTTCCCCCCCCCACTCCACCCCCTCCTTCCCCCCCCCACTCCACCCCCTCCTTCCCCCCCCCACTCCACCCCCTCCTTCCCCCCCCCACTCCACCCCCTCCTTCCCCCCCCCACTCCACCCCCTCCTTCCCCCCCCCACTCCACCCCCTCCTTCCCCCCCCCACTCCACCCCCTCCTTCCCCCCCCCACTCCACCCCCTCCTTCCCCCCCCCACTCCACCCCCTCCTTCCCCCCCCCACTCCACCCCCTCCTTCCCCCCCCCACTCCACCCCCTCCTTCCCCCCCCCACTCCACCCCCTCCTTCCCCCCCCTCGTTCCTCCCCCCAGCAGCACCCTCTTGTTCCTGACCCTCAGAGTTAGCCAGTCTAGGGGTTGTGGATGTCTCTTGCACCCCATTATCCGGGTTACACTCCCTCTCCCTGATGAGCCTCAGTGTCTGAAGCTCAGAGGCCAGCTCATCTACTTTGAGCTGGAGCTCTTCCAGCATCCAGCACTTACTGCAGACATGGTCACTGGGAAGGACCTTGGGGTCCACCAGCTCCTACATCATACAGAAACAACACATCACATACCCCTCCATCACTGTCTCTTCGTAATTACTGAACACAGTTAAGAAGTCAAGCTTACCTGGCCCTTTCCTGCCAAGCCCTTTGATCCTAAGCCCTTACAGCTCACTCTACTTCCCTCTCACTCCGCTGCCCTTTGTGCACTTGTTTCCCAGCAAGGCATAAAGTAAACAAAATACAGATTTAATCATATCAATGAAATATACTGTTACTTAATTTATAGATTTATATAATTTTGTTCAATCTCTGCTAGTAATATGAGATTTAGAATATTAGACGCTATTAATTTGTTAATTTAAAATGTACTGGGAAGAGGGAGTAACGCCACTTTAAATGCAGTGGAGACTAGTGGGGTCGTATAACAGCGTCACTGCTTATAGCAGAGATACCTTTCCTGTTTTGGTTTCATCTCGTATCTGGCTGGAACAGGGAAGGGCATCCGTTTTTCAAAGTGAGATCAGGGTCATTGGAAGTGCAGAGTGATAAAACTTATGAAATAAGCACAGAGTGTAAAAGGTATGCAGAATATGCAACATGGAAAGGAGAGGGAGAGATACAGTGAACCATCTGGTAAATGTAGGTACACAAGTCATGTCTTGCAAATGTAGTCACACATCTGAGCAAATTCTGAAGGCTCACTAGATGGTCAATGAGGCATGAGTTGAACAGGGTTACTATGGTAACTAAAGGATAGTTGATGTAATGAAGAGAAAGTGAAGTTTCTTGTATGTTATTTCTGAGCCACTCGTGTTATAAACCACTGAATCTCAGTGTATATATTTTGATGGGTAGAAAAGAGAACAGTGCCTAAAATCACATTCCTCAGAAATTAATCTGCAGTTGTCATCTCATTTGGTTGCTGCCGTTGTCAAGGTATTTTTCATGATTAGTCATTGGGACATTAATGTCTGAACAACAACATGCCTGCTATTAAATAGGAACTTAATTTAACAAAGAAAATCTAGTGCTTATGTGGCAATATAAACTGTTCAATCTACATTTACTTATTTGGATCTTTACATTACATTCTGTGTGACACAAGATTCCCCGTGAATGTGACATTTTCTGATATATATTACATAAAAACAAAAATCAAAATCTGAAAATTAGTTCATCGGCCGAGTCCAATAAGAATTTGCCGTCCGATTGTTCTTTTCTGCTGTTTAGATGCATTGAAAGGTTGAGGACATGTTGGCTCAAATCTTCTGATGTCTAGAGCAGTGTAATCTGGACTGGAGTCTGTGCTGTGCTTCAGGACCCTGCAGACCTCCTGGTGCACACCCACGTGTGGTAGTTTAAACTTCCGATGGGTTGATTTATGTTCCCTGGGGCATTAAAGCAAATGTCATTTTCGAAACAGAGGGCAGGATTTTCCTGCTCCAAGACCAAAAATTCCCACCCAAGGTCAACAGATCTTTAAATAGTCCGCCCTGCCCACAGCGATTCCTGTTGCCATGTCAGATATCTGGGACTCATTTAGAAACTTAACCCGAATATGTTGGATAGTTTAATCTTTGGCACGACTCAGTGTTTAACCAGCCTAACTGAAATGACCAACACAAACAGCCACCCCATGCCTTCATCATCACCCCACTCCACCCCCCCCATCACCCAAAGAACACCCTCTCTCCCACTACCACCCCCTTGACCCGGCCATTCTCCCAATGTGACTACACACTCACCCACCCATTGAAAGACTTCAGACCTTTAAAATCTTGCCTGAATATGGAAGCTGTCATCATAAAATGGTGAATGGGTGTGTTCCTCTTCTTCCATCATCTTCTATGCTCTCCAGTCTTGCCCTGGAGAAGTTGTAGTGGTCTATATCTGCTGCAGCCAGGGTCAGAAGTCTTAGGTCAAACTGCACAACAGAGTCGGGGTGCCTCGTATTGTTCTGACCAAAAGATCTGGGCTATTATTCTGATTTTTAGCTCAGGATTATGAAATTAATTTTTAACAAAATCATCCACTTGTGTTTGCTGGCTGCTGTTACTATCACCCTAATGTAACAAAATAATGGTCTGAAGCTTCTGGTTGAAACCCTTTTACGTTGGATTTCAGCGTCAGCGACTTGGGCCAGATACGTAGCACTTAACCTGGATACTTACCCTGGAAAAGTTGTGGTGGTTAATATCTGGTATAACACAGTGATTAGCCAGTGTAACTGAACTGAGCACCACAAATATTTCCCCCTGCCCTCAAATCACCCATTTGACCCAACACCCCCCTCATCCACTCACCCAATCATTTGCTGCAGACATTTAAATGTTTACCTGGATATGGCAGCTACTGTCATAAAAGATGCATGTCCTTTCTTCATCCATCTTCCTCTGTGCTCATTGGTCTTAACCCAGAGAGGCTATACTGGCCCATGGCCCCTTTCTGGTAATCCAGAGATTACCAAGGTGGTAATCTCTGGATTACTACGTGAGCCACGCACGAATTGGCACAGGGTCAATAGGATTAAGAAGGTGAATGCGTGGCTCAAGGGTTGGTGTGGGAGGAATGGGTTCGAATTCATGGGACATTGGCACCAACATTGGGGCAGATGGGACCTGTTCAGATGGGATGGTCTTCGTCTGAATCGTGCTGGGACCAGAGTCCTGGCAAATTGTATAACTAGGGCTGTAGATAGGGCTTTAAGCTAATTAGTGGGGGGTTAGGGTGCAGAGGTATGGGGAATTACAAAATCAAAGGTAAAGGAGAGGGTACGAGTGCAGGTTACTGTTGAGGACATTCAACTAGTTAAAGGAGTAGAGGGCTCGGGAGAGGTTAGTAGCGTTTCAACAAATCGGGTCCAGATAAAGGCTGGCATATAGACACTTCACCTGAATGCACGAAGCATTTGAAACAAAATGAATGAGTTGATGGCACAAATCAGCCCAAATGGGTATGATCTAGTGTCCATTACAGAAACGTGGTTGCAGGATGACCAGGACTGGGAACTGAACATCCAGGGGTATCGGACATTTAGGAAGGATGGACAGGAAGAAAAAGGAGGTGGGGTAGCTCTGTTAATAAAGGATAATATCAGGGCAGTAGTGAGAGACGATATAAGCTCTAAGGAGCAAAACGTGGAATCGTTGTGGGTAGAGATAAGGAATAGTAAAGGGAGAAATTCACTGGTGGGCATGGTCTATAGGCCCCCAAGTAATAACTTTGAGGTGAAGAGGGCTACTAACAATGGATGTGAGCAGAAACGGAACGGCAATAATCATGGGGGATTTTAACCTGCATATTGATTGTTGACACAAGTCGGACGTGATGGGTTTGAGGAAGAGTTCTTAGAATGCTGTCGGGACAGTTTCCTTGAAAAATATGTTACAGAACCTACAAGAGAGAGTTATCTTAGATATGGTATTGTGTAACGAGACAGGTAGAATTAAGAATCTTCTTGTGAGGGATCTTCTTGGGATGAGTGATCACAATATGGTTGAATTTCTGATACAGATGGAGGGTGAAAAAGTAGGGTCCCAAACCAGTGTCCTCTTCTTGAACAGAGGGGAGTACAATAGGATGAGGGCGGAATTGGCTAATGTAGACTGGGAGCCCAGACTGCTTGGTAGGACAGCTGAAGAACAGTGGAGGATTTTTAAGGAGATTTTTTTCACTACTCAACAAAAATATATTCCAGTGATAAAGAGGACTGTAAGAAAAGGGTTAACAGGCCGTGGATAATGAAGGAAATAAAGGAGAGTATTAAATTAAAAACTGATGCGTACAGAGTGGCCAAAAATAGTGGGGAATTAGAAGATTGGGAAACCTTTAAAAAACAACAAAGAGCAGCTAACAAGGCGATAAAGAAAGGAAAGATAGATTATGAAGCTAAATTAGCTCAAAATATAAAAAATTATAGTAAAAGTTTTTACAAATATATAAAAAGGAAGAGAGTGGCTAGAGTGAACGTTGGACCCCTGCAGGAAGAGAGGGGGGGTTTAATAGTGGGAAACGAGGAACTGGCTGAGACTTTAAATAAGTTTTTTGTGTTTGTCTTCGCAGTGGAGGACACAAATAGCATACCTAATATTAACAATCGAGGGTTGGTAGGAGATGAGGTCCGTATTACAATTACTGTTACTAAAGAGGTAGTGCTTGGTAGACTAATGGGGCTGAAGGTAGACAAGTCCCCAGGCCCGGATGGAATGCATCCCAGGGTACTGAAAGAAATGGCAGAAGCAATAGCAGATGCGTAAGTAGTTATTTATCAAAATTCGCTGGACTCTGGGGAAGTGCCGGCTGGTTGGAAAACAGCTACTGTTACGCCGCTGTTTAAAAAAGGAAGTAGACAAAAGGCCGGTATCTACAGGCCGGTTAGCTTAACGTCCGTAGTTGGGAAAATGTTGGAATCTATCATTAAAGAAGAAATAGCAGGACACCTGGAAAGGAATGGTTCGATCAAGCAGACGCAGCATGGATTCATGAAGAGGAAGTCGTGTTTGATGAATTTATTGGATTTTTATGAAGATGTGACTAGTGCGGTTGACAGAGGGGAACCGGTGGATGTGGTGTTTTTAGATTTCCAGAAGGCTTTTGATAAGGTGCTTCACAAAAGGTTGCTGCAGAAGATTAGGGTACACAGAGTTGGGGATAAAGTGTTAGCGTGGATTGAGGATTGACTATCTAACAGGAAGCAGACAGTTGGAATAAATGGGGGATTTTCTGGTTGGCAGTTGGTGACTAGTGGTGTGCCGCAGGGATTGGTGCTGGGGCCTCAACTGTTTACCATATACATAGATGATCTGGAGGAGGGGACTGAGTGTAGGGTAACAAAGTTTGCTGATGACACGAAGATGAGTGGGAAAGCAAATTGCATGGAGGATTCGGAATGTCTGCAGAGAAATTTGGATAGGCTGAGTGAATGGGCGAGGATCTAGCAGATGGAGTATAACGTTGGTAAATGTGAGGTTATCTACTTTGGAAGAAATAATAGTAAAATAGAATATTATTTAAATGGTGAAAAATTACAACATGCTACTGTGCAGAGGGACCTGGGGGTCCTTGTGCATGAATCGCAAAAACTCAGTCTACAGGTGCAGCAGGTGATCAAGAAGGCAAATGGGATGTTGGCCTTTATTGCAAGGGGGATAGGATATAAAAGCTGGGAGTTCTTGCTGCAACTGTACAAGGCTTTGATGAGGTAGCAACGAGAGTACTGTGTGCAATTTTGGTCCCCTTATTTGCGAAAGGATGTATTGGCCTTGGAGGGAGTACAGAGAAGGTTCACCAGGTTGATATTGGAGATGAGGGGGTTAGCTTATGAGGAGAGATTGAGTAGATTGGGCCTGTACTGGTTGGAGTTTAGAAGGCTGAGGGGGGATCTAATAGAGATATATAAGATAATGAAGGGGCTAGATAGGATTGAGGTAGAGAGATTCTTTCCACTTAAAAAGGAAAACAGAACTAGAGGGCACAGCCTCAAAATAAGGGGGGGGTGGGGGGGCACAGTTTAGAACAGAGTTGAGGAGAAACTTATTCTCTCAGAGGGTGGTGAATCTCTGGAATTCCCTGCCTATTGAAACAGTGGAGGCTACCTCATTGAATATATTTAAGTCACTGGCAGGTAGATTTCTGATCGATAAGGGAATTAAGGGTTCTGGGGAGCAGGCAGGTAAGTGGAATTGATCCACTTCAGGTCAGCCATGATCTTATTGAATGGCGGGGCAGGCTTGAGGAGCTAGATGGCCTACTCCTGCTCCTATTTCTTATGTTCTTACGTTCTGCCCCAGCCAAGATTGGAAGTCCCAGTTGAAAATGTGCAAGATAGTCAGGGCGCAGAAAACTTCATGGGCTGTCTGGAAGATCTTGGCTACTTTGAGCTTAATGAACAAAGTTAGCATGAACTTGGATTGAGTTGACTTGTAGCATCAGCAAGAAATTTCCTAGTTTTATTTATTTCCAGAAAAGAGGCACACATTGTTATATTTGTATGATAGTTTAATAGATACTGATTCCTCCAGCTTATATCTTTCCTAGACTGATAAAAGAATTGCATTTGGATCACTTATATCATCTTAATGATTATGAAGGCCAATTGCCTTCTCGCATCTGGAATTTCCTTACAAAACATGTATTGCCAAACCTTTCTTTGTGGCTGGAAGAAACTTGTGCAACTTCTTTGTCACAATGATGTTATAGATCAGGGGTCAGATTCGCTGACCTTGTCTGCAACTGGGGTTCTCCAGTCCCGCTGCACTGAATGGAGATTTGGCTGAGCGCTAAAGTTTCAGTTCTCGCTGGCAGCAGCGATGGGGTGTGAACTGCCGGAGAATTCCAGTCCAGGTGTCACAGGTGCATTACAAGTGACCTCGTGCATTTTAACAGTAACTAGATTTCAAAATGGCTGTGAAGCATTTTGGGACATCCTGAAGTGATGAAAGGTGATATATAAAAGCAAGCCTTCTTTTTCCATGAATAAAAACTGCTAAAATGATTACCTTGGCTCTAGAGCAGGTATTCATTGCAAAACTGTGGGAGATATGCATGCAAATAAAATGGAAATCTAGCCACTACACTTTCTCTAGCGGTGGGGGAGGAGGGGTCAGGGGATGGTGAAACAATTTCTAGTGAAAAATATAAAAAGAATACCTATTTTAGGGCACAGTTGAAAACAAAGTCAATCTGCTTGTGCTGTCATTTTTTTTTCACTTCCTAAATGTCATATCAGATTCGAGTACTGAAACTAGCCAGTTCCTTCAGCCCGCTGAAGTAACTACTGAAATAGGAAGTAAAACAAGCAACTAAATATGAATTAAATAATAAAGAGCTTGCTTTGACTAGCTGCACTAATTTAAATTCCTATTTCTGCATTTGAAATAATGCAGATCAATGACTGTTTTTTGTTTAATTCAGGTGTGTATGTTGTTATGACTGCTTAGGCTGCAGGCAAATATTTCTGGTAAGTGATCTCCAAAGATTCCTTTTAGCTTTCAAAACAGCAGTCTTCAGTGGTTTGGGCATCAGTTCTTCTATCTGCACAAATTACTCCCTTCATTGAACCATGTAATTCATCCGTGGCAATGTGAATTGAACTTGGTAACCTTCATATAGTTATGGAAAACAGACTATTCCAGATTCCTATACCTTATCCTGGACTCAATCAAATGTGATTGAGCTGAACTGCCAGGGGTTTTCTGTTCAACTCCAGTTATCTGTCACTTTGTTTGAGTATCAGCTTCATAAAGTTCAATGGTTAAAGGTCAAGTAGATTTATTCATTATTGTTGTGTGTTCCTAGAGCAGTGCCAATTCCTCTATGCAATTTATACAGCTGATAGTTCTTCTAAACTAAAGGTCAAAGTAAGGGAGCTTTTAGAATCCACTGGACTCTAAGCGTTTTATTTGATAATGTGCTATTTCTGTCAGGTATGCAGTCCACTTGCTGGCGATGAAAAGAAGGTTCCACATCTTCAGTGGCATCCTAAGATCTGACTTTTCCTCATCCAGAGAATGCTGGAGCCATAGTAATCACTGGCTTCTTTCCTGTGGGCCTTTAATAGTGGGGATCAGCGATCCGGGGGAATGAAAGGAGAGCACCCACATCATCTATTTGAGCAGCTTGTCTGTTGAATTGCAGCATCAATGAAAATGGTTCCTGTTCTGGGGATGTCCCTTTGCAGCTTTCACGCTGTCTACATAAAAATAGTAATTTCGTTGAGACAAGTTAGTAGGAAAATGCAAGAAAGTGGAAATACATAACGTTGATTGAGTGCTCTTCTGATCTGAGAGTTAAGGCAGATGTTGGGGTTATGTAGAAGTGATATAAAGTAAGCTTGCAGGGAACAAAAAAAACTGAAAGTAACACGTGAAGAGAAAGAGGTTGGTGAAGACAAATGTAGGTCCCCTACAGACAGAAACAGGGGAATGTATAATAAAGGACAAAGAAATGGCTGAACAACTGAATACGTGCTTTGATTCCGTCTTTACAAAAGAGGACACAAATCACATGCCAGAAATGTTGGAGAATGCAAGATTTAGTGAGAGGAAAGAACTGAGGGAGATCAATATTAATAGAGAAATAGTGTTGGGAAAATTGATGGGATAAAGGCAGATAATCCTCAAGGCCTGATAATCTACATCCCAGAGTACTTAAGGAAATGGCTCTAGAAATAGTGGATGCATTGGTGGTTATCTTCCAGGATTCTATAGACTCAGGAACTGCATATTGGGAGGTAGCTAATGTCACTCCATTATTCAGAAAGGAAGGGAGAGAGAAAATAGGGAATTATAGACCGATAAGCTTAACATCAGTAGTGGGGAAAATTCTCGAATCCATTATCGAAGACTTTATAGTGGAGCATTTAGAAAGCAGTGGCGGGATCAGATAGAGTCAGAATGGACTTATGAAGGGGAAGTCATGCTTGAAAAATCTGTTGGAATTCTTTGAAGATGTAACTAGTAGCATTGACAAGGGGGAACTAGTTGATATAGTATATTTGGACTTTCAGGAAGCATTTGACAAAGTCCTGCGTGAGAGATTATCATGCAAGATTAAAGTCCGTGGGATTGGGAAAAGTGTATTGAGATGGAATGAAAATTGTTGGCAGAGAGGAAACAGAGTAGGAATTAATGGGTGCTTTTCAAATTGGCAGACAGCAACTAGTGAGGTGCCACAGGGATCGGTGCTGGGACCCCAGGTATTCACAATATATATTAATGATTTAGATGAGGGAATAAAATGTAACAGTTCAAAGTTTGCAGATGACACCAAATTGGGTGGGAGGGTGAACTGTGACGAGGATGCAGAGATCCTTCAGAAAGATCTGGGCAGGTTTGGTGAGTGGGCAAATCAATGGCAGGTACAGTATAATTTGGATAAATGTGCGGTTATTCACTTTGGAAGCAAAAACAAGAAGGCAGATTATTACCTGAATGGCTGTAAATTGGGAGAGGGGAGTATGCAGCAGGACCTGGTGTCCTTGTGCACAAGTCACTGTAGGTTAGCATGCAGGTACAGCAGGTGGTAAAGAAGGCAAATGGTATGTTGGCCTTCATTGTGCGAGGCGTCGAATGCAGGAGCAGGGATGTGTTGTTGCAATTTACAGGGCCTTGGTGAGGGCACACTTTTAGAGTATTGTGTCAGTTTTGGTCTCTTTTCTGAGGAAGGATGTTCTTGTTTTTGAGGGAGTGGAGCAAAGATTTGCCAGGCTAATTCCAGGGATGGTGGCACTGATGTATCAGGAGAGATTGACTAGGTTAGGATTGTTTTCGCAGGAATTCAGATGAATGAGGGGGATCTCATCGAGACCAATAGAATTCTAACAGGACTAGACAGGGTAGATGCAGGGAAGATATTCCCAATGGTGGGGAAGTCCAGAACCAGAGGTCACAGTCTGAAGGTTCAGGGTAGACCATTTAGGATGGAGGTGAGGAGACATTTCTTCAGCCAAAGAGTGGTGAACCTGTGGAATTCATTACCACAGGACATAGTTGATGCCAAAACATTGAATGTATTCAAGAGGCGGCTGGATATGGCACTTGGAGCGAATGGGATTAAAGGTTATGGGGAAAAAGCACGATTAGGCTACTGAGTTGGATGATCAGCCATGGTTATAATGAATGGCGGAGCAAGCTCAAAGGCCCAAATGACCTTCTCCTGTTCTTTTCTTCTATGTTTCTATTGCGTCTATTCAATATAAAACACAGTTGTGGCGGACCACAAGACACGGATGCGGTAAAATATTCACCACTTGTCATGTGGATGCAGCCACAACACTACACAAGAAACCCAATTCCATTTAGGCAGAGCATTCTGCTTGCACAGCAGTCTTACCAATGGACCCAATATACACTTCCTTTAGTGTGTTATTCTTGCAGACTATAATATCTACTGGATGCATTGCAACAAATCACCAAGTTTATTTTGACAGCACCTCCAAGTATTTACTACCAGGGCAAAGAAGCAGCACAGTAAAATCATCCAAACACAATCGCCTTGCAAAAAAAAACCTAACATTGAAGATCTCAAAGAGGAAACCTCCCCATAAGTGGTAGGGAATCAATCAAGAGTGCAGCAGCATCCTGAAGATATGAAAATCAAACAATGTTGACTGCAACCAACGTTAATTGCAGTTACTTTTGGACAACAGATTTTATCTTGACTTCTATGTCTGGCAAATGATAACGTTGTCAATATTATTTCCTATCAACTTCCCTCAAAATATATCCCAGTATCTGTACACAAACTTCAAAGCTCCCACTTGTGCAACGATGAAAGCATCTTTCCCAAAAGAAATGTCTGATCACTTTACAATTTTAATATTGTAATAATTTGACTTGTACTTAATTAGTGCATCAACATATCTTTGTATTTCCTCTTACTTATTCTTATTCTTGAACTAGAATCAATACTTAGTTTTCACTGGTCTGCCTCAGATATTAAGACCCATCTGAGTGTGTTCTTCATATTCTGATTGGGTGGGAGGGAACAAGTTGGTGAGTGCCAAGTCTTTCTGTGCTGCATAACTGGCCTGACATCCTTTTGTTACTCCTCTACCTTTTCCAAAAAGCAAAAGTTGCAGGGAATTCCAAATGGGAAGCTGGGTGCTGTGTGAAATGAGAAGAGGGAATGGCAGGGCCACAGTTTTTAGCACAAAATCCAGTCTTGATTAATGTGTTTGCAAATCCCTTCAATCTGTTCAATTGGTCTCTTCCCCTTCACCTAGCAATATTGAATACCTCCTTTATCCAGTGTGGACATAAGCTGGTGCAAATGGTAGAAAGTAGGAGTTATAATTTCACCAGACATTATGGTTTCAATAGCATGTGGACGGTAAAAATTCTAACTGAACAGAACTCGTGTCCATTTTTTCTCTCCCAGCCATCTGCTTTACAACAGTACAACAAATGAGTACGAGCAGAAAATCCAGGTTACATTAGAATAATTAGATAGTTTTATAATCCTATCAAATATTCAGTATTTATTTAAATTTTGCAATAGAATAGAATTCAGAACAGTCATGATGGATTGTATGATCTTTGTCCTGTGCAGCATTACGAATTAAGAGGAAAATATTTTGAAAGATGCAGTCATTTTCCTCATTACCTTAAAATTGCGGTATCTGAAAGACTTGTCAATTAGTTTCTCTCCATTGAAGACAAGATCAACTGTTTGATTTTAGTGCGTGACACAGTCATAGAAAATGTAGCTGGTGACAACAGAACCATCATAATCCAAATAAATACAGACACCCACAGTTACTTTCCATACAATGTCTTATCTTTTGTTTTAACATTTGCATGAAGTGATTGTGATTAGGAAGAAATGTTGAAAATAAAATG
Organism: Carcharhinus amblyrhynchos; assembly: GCF_965287045.1. Lineage (NCBI taxonomy): Eukaryota > Metazoa > Chordata > Chondrichthyes > Carcharhiniformes > Carcharhinidae > Carcharhinus > Carcharhinus amblyrhynchos. The sequence continues at coordinate 47,435,693 of NC_137336.1, forward strand.
TTATCATGTTATAGTAAATTTAGCTTGATTGCCTTTAACAAATCTGGAAAATGTGAAATCATTAATCGCACTCTGACAAAATCTTGAGTCAGTACCTGAGTCATTCAATCAATAACTTATTCTAATTATTCGTTCCACTCTTTAGTAATGGAAAAAGATGTCTGTGATAAAGGCAGAAGATATACTAGATTAATAAACTGATAAACAGTGAAAGGAAGTTAGAAGATTTGCACATTCATATTAGATTAGTCACTGCACCAATGGTGTTCAATTTCCTTCTCTCTCAATATATAAGCATATTGCGGGATTTGAATGGATTTAATGTATCAAAGAACTTTCCTTAGTGCATGTCAGATCCAAAGCCGAAACAGCGTGAGACTTTCTCTTGCAAGCTGCCAAATTCTACTTTGTTCTCGTGTTTGGTAACCTCAATTCAGAATTTGCTTGCATTACACCTTCATCACTATTGTAAAGCACTGCAAAATTGCTCTGCGCCAAAACTGTAGATGTTGTGTGAATGTGCACTTAAAAGTAAATGTAAAACTACATTCAATAGCACGCGGCCTGAGAACCAGGATTTGCTGCTTCTCCCCTCACAGCCCTTACGGTTTTACTCCCCATTGCTGACTGGTAGCACTTCCACTTCTTCAGTCAGAAGGTTATAGGTTCAAGTTCCACTGATGCACAATACCCAGACTGACACTTCAACGCAGCACTGAAGCAGTGATGCCCTGTCAGAGATCTAGGGTGGGAGTTCCCATCCGCGCTTGCTGCAACGCCAGAAAATCCCACCCAAGGTCAACGGACAATTGCATGGTCTGTGTCCCATCTGCTGCTATTCCTGTTGTGAGCGGGACTGGAAACTTCCACTCCTTATCTTTTGGCTGAGACGCTAAACCTCTCAGGCAGATGTTAAAGATCCCATGGCACTATTTAGAGAAGACAAGATCAGTTTTCCCAGTGCTCTGGACTAGATTTATCCCTTACCAACATCAGTAAAACAAAATTTCTGGTCAATACCACATTTACATTTATGGGACTTTTCTGTGTTTGAATTGACTGTTGTATTTCTCTATGTTAGAACAGTGACTACACTTCATTAGTATTGCATTGATTATTGCACTTTGGGATCTGAAAGGCACTATAAAAATGTAAGTCTTTCTTTTCTTCAATTTGTTATAATGAGAAAATGAGAAGAACAATCTATGATGAAGGTACATGGAAATGGATTGAGATGAGAAGGTCATCAATCTGAAACATTGGCCAGCATTCTGTTGGGTTGACAGGGGGCTCTTCCACCAGTCTGAAATCAACATGGAAGCCTCATCATTCTCTGCAGGAAACTCCTCTGGAATCAAACCCTCCAGCCATTATTGTGATCTTGATTAGGACTTCCTGGTATTAAAGAGAAAGTCTGCCTGTCAAGCACTGTCAGCCAATCAGAAACCAGCAAGAGCAGCGGCAGCAATGCACTCACCAGAGTTTTAGGGTCACTGAGGCCCCCAAGGTGAAAGGCGAGTGTCCTGCTTGCACCCCATTAGAAACAACCCCAACAGGATTTATTGGGTGGCCTTTTGAGGCAGTGGGAAATCTCTGTGCTCAATGAGTCCGGAATTCAGGGGTCCTCTTCTTGGACCTCAAAGCACTAATCCTTTTGGTGATGCCGAGACCGCCAGAGGTGTTGGCCAATCTGATTGACCAGTAGCTCCCAAGGACTGGAGTGAGCTGCCCAGTGAGAGACAGATGTCCCACAGGTTGCCTGTTTAGCTCACCCACAGCGCATTCTGGCTACTATCAGGTTGGCAGCCAGAAGTTGGCTCCACACTGACTTTGTTCCTGGGGGTGGAGGGGCAGGAGGCAGATGAATCATCTGCACTCCTGTTAATGCTGCTCCTGTGTATGTTGCAACCATTTGGGTAGTTTCTTAAAAAAATCAGACTGTCTGAATAGTTTCATTAAAATTCCAGATAGGAAAGGAACAATTAGAAATCTTTCAAAATCAATCCATGTTTTCTGAACTCTAGCAGACCATCTCCATCCAGCATGTAAATCGTTGATTATAAGTAAAGTGGAAACTCTACCCTAAAAGAATGGTAGTCAATCAATTGCAATTTTTCTTCTGACTTGGAGGCAGAACTTTAGAGGTAGCGTGTGATCTGCAAACTTCCTTCAAAAAATAACAATTAAATTCTGATTGACCTCTATTTACATGGCTTAATAGCTTTAAAATCAAGTTTAAGTTTGTTTTATTAGCCACAAGTAGGCTTACATTAACACAGCAATGAAGTTGCTGTGAAAATCCCCTAGTTGCCACACCTAACCTGTTCAGATACATTGAGGGAGTGTGGCCAATGCACCTAACCAGTCAGTTTTTCAGACTTTGGGAGGAAACCAGAGTACTCAGAGGAAACCAACACCAGGAGGACATGCATACACAATGACCCAAGGTCAAGAATTGAACCTGGGTTTCTGGCGCTGTGAGGCAGCAGTGCCAACATGCCACCCACATAGAGAAGTAAACTTCAACATTGACACACCTTTAGCAGCAGAGTTAATGCATTGTGCATTCATAATGCTTGTAAATGGCCACTTAACCAACAGAATTAGGAAAGAACTACTAATAACAGTATAATTTATCAACAGAGACAACCTTCAAGATATTGAAGTCTGGAAAATGTATTTCCCCAATAACTTAGGAAAATTCTTAACACATCAATTAATTTGCTTTCAGACATTCAAAGTAGATTCATCAGATCACAAATGACACTCAAGGCATAGTTTTTTTTTACTGCATTCCGTTCCTCATGCAGTTTATTATTTTGCAAGGATTAATTGTCTAGCAAACCAGAGGATTGTTAATTAACCTTTATTTTTTGCAGGCTAGAACAATTTGCATCCAGAGAACATTTGAACTGTGTTTCAGGGAATGTGTTAAATGAGTAGGAACATTAGTATTTCTCTTATATAATATTTGCAAAACCTACTATATTAACATGACATGCTACATGTATTTGTATTATTCTATTTGACAATTGGAGAGAGAGCCATTCTGCGCGAGGGCAATGAAATGTTATTACAGAAGTTATATGCAAGCAGCCATCCTTCATGGCACTACATTTTGATGATGGTTTATCACCATAATAATCCATTTATCATTAGATTAAATTACCCTAATCAACCAATTTAATAACCAATTGTTATGCAGTAAATCTAATGAGTTTTGTCTTATTTCTGCTGCAAGTTACTTACTGAAAATCAAATATTTATGGAATGATTAAAACAATTTATGCAAAAATTCACACAAGTCTATCAGGAAACACTTCTAATATGACTTAATTAAGACAAAGTACTAAAGTACCAGTCTTATGAGACCCATCATGGCGTCAGATGTCCTAAATGATGATGTAGTCATTCAGAGCAACTCGATTAGCGCATCTAATATTACATGGCCTTTACAGATTTGCAATAATTATATTTGTACCTCACCCCCAGGGTGAGATAAATAAAGATGCAATAACGTTACCTCACAAAAGATGATTGCAACGAGGCCTTTCAGCCTCATGATCTTTTTATTACAGAATACAGAAAGAACTTTGCACAACTTATTTATTTTAGAAGGTGGTGTCATCTTCTACTGTATTGTTATCAGTAATGGGTTCAGAGATTAAGCAAAGAAATGAGCAAAGGATATCCTGTGCATGATGTATAACAAAGCTGTAAATATTTTCTAAAATGGATTTCTGATTTTATTATGAACGCAGTTAGGTGCGTTATAAAAAATATGTCCTCCTTTACACTCAAAATCTATTTTGCTCATTAATTTTCAGTCCTTTTTTTTTAAGGACAGGTTCTACAATTGTCAATCATCCTCCAATATCCCTTTAAAAAGATATTATTCCTGAGTGAATGTTAGCAAGCTAATTGGATTATTAAAGCCAAACTGAATCCTATGCACCCGATATCTTTTGGTTCCAACCTCTGCTGAATGTGTTTGTGTCTGTGTGCCTGTGTCAGGAAGGGGAATGGGAAAGCAGGTTTGCTGGACTGTAACATTGATTAGGAATTCTGCATTATTGGATTGGAGATAAGTTAACTCAAGAGGTCATTGATTCCACTAAAGAAATATCCTGCCAAACAAAATTCTTAATGCTACAAATCTGACACAAAAGCACAAAATGCTGGAAGTACTCAAATGTTCAGTCAACATCCATGGAGAGAACAGACAAGTTTACATTTCAAATACAATCCTTGCTAGATCTAGATGTTTGAAATGAATATCGGCAGTGGGTGAAACAGTAAGTAACTAGGGGGCAGGGGAAAACCATGCCTTAATTGGAGCTGTCACCTTGACTGCAACAATTAGGAAAGTAATGATATGAATCCAGATGTGCAATGCATATTCTTTCTTTTCTACATAGAAGAGGCACAGTTCTAAACAATCACTTGTATGTAGGGGCCAGACAGGTCATTTACAATTTTCCTGCTTTTGACTCCAGTTGCACAAATGGACAGTCAAGAGTACCATTAACTTCTACTTTAATGGAGCTATTTCACTGCATGTGATCCAACTGATCTCCAACAAAATGGGAAAACATCAAATTGGCAGAGCAAGAAAGGAAATTAACAACGATGCCCAAAATTGTGGCACACTTGATGGCCCGGATTTCCCGATCAGTTGCAGAATGACTTCACCAGTCACTGGTGCCCATAAGCTACCCATAAAGGTCAAGCTCTCTCCCACCCATGGATTTCACCTTTCCTCATGTTAACGTGAATCTGATGCCAAGTCAGGGGGAGTTCTAAGTTTCCAGGAAAAGTGATGTTGTCAAGCAGGGTAAGCTGACAGAGCACACTGAGGAATTTACACAGATAACAAATAATTATTAATTATGTTTAACTTGTACAGATATAGAAAAAATGGAATGTTCGCATTAAAAGCTAAAATATTATAAACTTTTTTTAAAAAGTTGCAACTATGAAATTGCCTTTATGAAAATATTTGACATTATCCAAATATAACCTTAACTTTTCAAATTCCTAAGAGGTTGTTCAGCAGATGTTTACACCAAATTCCAGATTTCTACATTTAACTATGCATGTGCAGGTTCAAGAAATTAATGTCATGTTCACAGGATATTGATGGCAAATACTATCTGTCATTACAACCATTACATTTGGGCCAGTGTTATCTGTGATCCCTTTGTAACTCACTTCAGTTGAATTATCAAATAAATATTTACCCAATAAAGACATAGTGTTAAGACCAGAGAAGGTATCAGGGACCAGATCAGAAACTCTGAGCAATATCAGGAAATTACTCTAGATCCTAGAGTTTTTTTTCCAGTTTTGGTATGAGGATGAGCACGAGGTATTTCACACTTTCACATCTTCTATTCTCTCTATGGACTGCCATTAGCAGCCTTTCCCCTTGTTTCTGTAGCTATGTTTCATTTTTCATTCCCTCACCCTCCAGTTTAAATATCTCCCTCTTTCTACGCCTTTTAGCTTTGACAAAGTGTCATCTGAACTCAAAACGCCAGCTCTTTCCTCTTTTGCTGCCAGACCTGCTGAGATTTTCCAGCATTTTCTCTTTTGGTTACAAGTATTTTGCTCTAGTATTATTAAACTGACCCACTAGGAAGCTTTTATTAAACTAAACTTTATTTTTAAAAACACAGTTAAAATATAACAAAAATAATTAGCATAACTTTTATTAATTGGAAATACTCAAACATGACAAGGTATAATTCTTAACAGCTAGCTATCTCTATTGTTCTAATGTAAGCAGTATCCTTATAGATACAAACTCTCTTCAGAATCAGCACAAAAACAGACATTTAGGTGGGTGCTATGTTTCCAGCCTTTTAACATCTATGAACAGACAGAGACAGACACCTGTCTTCTGATTCTTATACAGCAACCACCAGTGTAAGATCCACCCCCAAGCAGCAGTATCTCAGGGAAAGATACGCATTACCTAGCAGATCCCATCTCAAAATCAGGAGGAAAAAAGACATAGAGAAAGCGAGCCTAACTCCACTCAGTCACACAATTGTATTGTCAATCAACCTAAACAAGCCCTACTCTGCAAAAACCTCAGAGAAAACACTGAAACAACAGAACAACATTAGTCCAGAATAAAACAGACATTGTAGCAATTAAGATCAATTATGCTGCTGCAGTAACAGTCGAGCTGCTAGATGCAGGCAAAATGGCACTGATAATAAAATGAACTGCCAACACAGATTCTGACAAAAACATGTCTACATAAGTTTCTTAAAGGCACAGTACTGCCGCAAAGGACAGGAGAAATTGCCATCCTTATGTTAATATTTAACTAGAGAGAGATAAGGATGAGAAGATAATATGTAGGACAAGTTGAAGAATTGTCACTACAAATTTCAGTTTGCTATGCAAATGAAAGGAATTTCTGGAAAAACAAAAATGTGAGGATGACTATTCTAATGTAGTATGACCATTGGCTATACAACTGAGTTTTCTGTTAGATTTTGCTACTCTGCTTCTTGAGATTTACCCATTGAGATGTTCAATTGAATTCTATCAGCCCCTCAGAGATAGGTTGAGAAGTGGGAGGCTTCATAAAATGGAGCCATCGAGCCCTCTGCCAGAAAATATCCTCAGCAGCAGGAACACGAACAGTGTGACTTTCTGCTGACTAGAAGTGAACAAGGTGTTAAACCAATTAATTGGCCAATTAACAGCCATTTCTTACCTATGCCTGCATTTACCAGTATCAAGACAGGTTCTGTCACATGGGGAGAACGCCAAGTAAACCGTAGCAGCCTTCCAGTGGGTACCTGGGCTGGGAGGGGAGAGGGGCTTCCTTAATGACTGATCTATAGCTGACAGAGGGACTCCCCAGCATCAATAACCATCCCCATGGCTCCAACATTGCCACTGGTCGATTCAACCCTCTGACCTATAGAGCTGCTGCTTGGCTCCAGCCAGTTTAAAAAAACATATCCACCCTTCAAGAGCACCCCAACATGGAGACAACCTCTTGCTTTCTCTCTTCCTACAATTTCAGCAGCAACCACTCACTCATTGTGAAGGCTGTTGCGCTGTCCACCCTCTGATTGAGCCCCTAGCCCTGAAAGGCTGACCACTGTCCTCAAATAGACATCCACAGAGGCTTAGCAGCCACTTTTAGTCCCAATGGCAGTCCTACCTTTCTTTTGGATAGAATCCAACATATGTGCTACAGGTCTACGCTTGCTCGGTGGGTTTAAAAACCCACTACCTATTTAGTGTATTTGGACGTTAAGTTTTCAAAACTCATCTTTTAAACATTGATACTTCAGCAGCCAATGACACCTCTTAAATGTTTAATTTGCTGTTAGAAATATCTAATAAAGAAGTGGACGTTTTTTAAACAAGTTAAATTTCTTTGGAAAAGAGGGTTATTATTACTTTTTTTCCTCTTCCAGTTAAGGAGCTCATTACCTAAAGGCTGAAATAATTGAACAAATTTAAGGTTTATGAAAGAAAAGAGATTTTCCCAGGTTTAAAATTGTATTAGATTATACACTATTGAGAATAAAATCAAAATGATTGAAGTGACTGGCCAACGCAGTGTTATTATTCCCGATATCAAGAATATATCTTTTGACAGTTTCATTGTAAGTTGACTGCTGGCACCAGCTGTGAAGGACGGCCAATGAATCTTTGCCTGAGGGTGAACGAAGTCTATTTCAGAAAATTATTCAAAAAAACATGTTAAAAGGAGATACCAATGATAAAGCTGAATATGATCTGAATATGTTCAAGCAACAAAGTTTTAATAATACTGACCGCAGCATTAATACTTGGCTCGCAACAAAGTGTATCACAGACATGGTAAAACCGCTATTTTGTTTATAATTGCGATTGTTTGTTGTTGTGAGTATGATGTTATAGTGTTTTTCATGATAGAAAATTATGATGCCAGTAATGAAGGGAACATAGCTTCATGGTAGACACGCACATACAAGGCCAGCATTGTCAATCCAAAGGCAATTGAGGGGTGTTGAGCACAGTGTTGATCTTCCAGCTTGTGCCAATCCTCCAGCTTGCCTTCACAAAAGATCAAAACCTGTCTTTCATTATTTTACATCAGCGTATCATTACTACCCATCAGTGGCTAGAGTTAACAAGAGTCAGCAACCACACTTTACCACTCCAAGTGAAATTCCATTGTATCCTTGTTGTCAGCCTTACTTTCTTGTTTCATCCACCAGTTTTCCGTAAAAGCACATGTTTTTTCAGCAACCCCACTTTGCTTATTCTAACATATACAGCCTAATGAACTGAGCATTGATTATCTCGATACGGGCACTGAGGGGATCAGCAAGTTCCTGTGTTTCAGTGTTCATTATTGTGCACTGCCACCTCATAAAATGGGTGATGCAAAATGTCTTGGGTAAAACATTTAAAGTTGTTAGATGTGCCTTCTGAAGTATCCTTGTGTCTCGCTCATGCAGGAGATTGACAAAGACAGCCACTTTATAAACTTCAGTTTAGTAGAAACCTGCATTTTGCTCTGAGTCCAAGGGCACGTGGACAATCCACTAAAGGCCACAACTACTCTCTCTACATAAACCATCACTTTCTTATGAACCTGGGCATTGTCAAAAGATAGACTTTGATCATATTCTGTTCAGTTTCACAATAGTTACTGATGGCCTAACATAGCTGCTGGCTGATGCATCACTGGAGTCTTCTTCAGATTTACAGCAAGTCTTTAGCTGCTTACAGAAGACGTGACTATATATCCATCACCGGCCTAAAGGCCTGTGTCAGAATTTGTCACATGGGAGTTACTATTCCAGTGACAGTGGGTATTGTCACTGGAATAGTAACCCAGAGATCCAGGGTAATGCTCTGGGGACTCAGGTTCGAATGTCACCATGGAATCTGATGGCAAAGAATGTGCAGAGCCTTCATGATGGTGTTGTGCAATTGCCTGCATGAGATGTACACCTGTAAAACATGTTTGAGTTCCTGAATTTGATGAGACAACAGCACATCTGCTGTCATAATGACTAAGTCTTCCTCAAGATCCATCTGATCTGTGGTGGGTGAGAAATTTCTGGAGAGTGTATCAGCCAAGTATAGCTCTTTGCCTTGTTTGTAGATGATACTAAGGCTGTAACATTGCAACTTTAGTATCATTCGTTACAGCCGTGTAGAGACAGTGTGGAGAGACTTCTTTAAGATTGTGATGATGGCTGATGATCCATTTCAACTGTTGCAGGACAACCATATCTGAGTCATGAAATTTCTGACAGGCGAAGATGAAATCACAGAGTTTCTTTTCAATCTGAGCATAATGAGTTTCAATGTCATTGAGGGCCCTTGAAGCAAAGACCATTGGTCTGCCATTCTAGATGCAGACTGTGCCAGATGCATGCTGGAAGGTCTCTGCTAATATGAGTACAGGTGCTCAAATTTCAAAGTATTACTCCAATTGCATAAATATTGGTTATAATCTCTTTTAATAGAGTGTAAAAGCTGCCGTCTAATGCTTCAGTTGTATAGAACGTTGGTTAGACCACATTTGGAGTACTGCGTCCAGTTCTGGTCACCTTACTACCGGAAGGACGTGGAGGCTCTGGAGAGGGTTCAGAGGAGGTTTACCAGGATGTTGCCTGGCATGGAGGGGCTGGGTTACGAGGAAAGGTTGAAGAAACTGGGACTTTTCTCCTTGGAAAGACGGAGGTTGAGGGGGGACATGGTAGAGGTATATAAGATACTGAAGGGAATAGATAGAGTTAATAGTGAGAGACTGCTCCCTAGACTGGGTACAAACACGAGAGGTCATGATTTAAGGGTGAGGGGGGAGAGGTATAATTTGGAAGTGAGAGGAAGGTTCTTTACGCAGAGAGTTGTGGGGGTGTGGAACGCGCTACCGAGTAGGGTGGTGGAGGCAGGAACGTTGGACTCGTTTAAGGTTCAGTTAGATAGACACATGAGTGAAACGAGGATGGAGGGTTATAGTAGGGGCTATTAAATAAGGTCAGAACCTCGGGAGACACCGGAAATGCAGACCTGTAAGTTAACGTTTTTTGTCTTTTTATTCCGCAGGTGGAGGTCCACCTCGTTGTCAAATGAGGGGCATGCACACGGTGGGTCGTGCGTGGGCTGCTCTTGGAGGTTCTGGGAGTGGCCTAGTACTTCGTGTCGGTGTGTGTGCTTGATCCTGGACCGGTAGATGGGCGCCGCAACAGCTCGGTGACTAGCACTGCTGGCTGTGCAGATACATGGATTTGGGCCTGTGTCTGTGGGAGTTTGCGCATTCTCCCTGTGGTTGCGTGGGTTTCCTCCGAGCGCTCCGGTTTCCTCCCACACCCCAAAGATGTGCTCTTAGGCTGATTGGTTTACCAAATTGACACTATTCTCCCCTGAATCTGGCTAAGTTAGGGGTTCCATTCATAGACACGCAGGGTAGAATAGGTGTAGGGTGATGCGGCGGCGCGGGCTCGTTGGGCCGAAGGGCCTGTTCCCCGTGCTGGGTTGTTCTTTGTTTTGTTTAATAAATTCATATTAGTTTCATTAGTTCCTTTTATAAATGCATTCATATTCATGTAATGTCCTAACTATGTTAGGTTGTGGGTTTTAAACAAAACATTAAAGGATGTCGTTTGCTCATGTAACTTCAAAGTAACACTCAATAGTTTTATTCAAGGAGTTCTGGCCTGTGCAGAGTACAAACTGATACATAAGCAGCAGCCTGTGCAACCCCGTAATGACATCACCATCAAATCATGTGATCAGCCCTTAAAGCAATCATGCAAATACTTAAATATATAACAATTAGTTCAATTGGTTTTTAACTCCTCACAATCTCCCCTTTTGGCCCTTGGCCTAGCATGAGGTAACCAACATTCAAACTTAGAGACAGGACTGTCTGGAACCTTTACTCTCTGCCACCTACCAATACTGGCCAGTTATTCAGCTTAGAGTCGTAGGGACACTGAATCAGAACATCTGTATTAATCACTCCTTCAATTCATCTGATTTATCATCCTATTATTCCAGTTGCTAAATCTACCTCCTGAATGTTAACTCTTGTGTGATTGGGTGCAATAAATTAGGCATGTTAAATATAGATTCAATATCAGCTGTACTATAGCCAGGGCATGGGAGATAATCAAGATCTATGGGTGTATTTCAATGTTTTGAGCCCCAAATCCATAGATCATCCCACCAGGTAAAGGTATATATTGGTTCAATAGCATTCTCTAAGGCCCTGGCATGTTGTTGGAGCAAATAGTACATTCTACAATGCAGTCAGATGCTCTGGCAAGAGAAGCACATGCATTGTGTTAGGTATTCTTAATGCTTTCTACAACTTGCATATCAACTGTTCCTCACTTATATTTCCACCAGCTTTTCACAGCCTTGCTGAGATTTGTGGGTTGAAACATATTGGGATGATTCTCCCAAAAAATTCTTAAGTGTCGAGTTTGTGTAAAAACTGGAATAAATCCTATTGTTTGTAATGAATGAATGAATCTCGCATACTCTGCACATTGTAGACTGTCTCAGCGTAAATCACTCCAAAAATCAATAGGCAGAGCCTATTCCCACTGGAGAGGCTGGCAGCATAGTGCTGAGTGGATCACTGTGCGTACGCTGATCTGTCAGTGCCGAGATCGGCGCAGACGCAGCAGCCCTATAATTCTGGCCTCCTGATCCCCAGCCCAGCTCGATCGCTGGCCAGCCCTGTGATCCTGCATCGCTGGCCCTGTAAACATGTCAGGCCAGCCACAATAACGCCCCCATTTGCCCCCTCCTCCCAACCCACAGTCCCAACCCATGGCCCCAGCCCCCCCTGGCAGGCAGACCCTTTCCCAACCGCTGGCCTGTCTCTGCCTATGATCCCAAAGTGCAGAGCAGCAGTGGGAACTCTCCATCAATCTCCCTCCAGAGGTCCAACCCCCATTGTCCCCGCCCTCTTGACGCTGCCTGATGCCTGGCAGTCAGGGCCCCTGGGCCTTGGCACTTTGGGCAGTGCCAGGGTGTCAATGATGGCACCATCAAGCTAGAAATGCCCCTCCATGCCCAACCCTCAGGGGGCCTCGATATCCCTCCTTTACTCCAGCAGGGTCAGGCTGCCAGCTCTCAGCTTGTGAGGAACTACAGTAAACTCTGCTGGAGTGAACCACTCCCGGTAGGGGAGGGGTGGAGACACTAGCGGGCCCATTAATGATATTTAAAATAGATTTAAATTAATATTTGCAGAAATTATGCAGCTCTGAGCTGATGACACCAGAAATTCGACTGCCGGAGACTGGCAGAGGCTGTGGCATCCAGCAGGGAGTCTGCGGAATGGCCTCCACTTGTATCTCCCAGCCTGCTGTGCTACAAAAGCAGTGCAGTGGGCTGGGACAATCACCCCCGTGATTACATATGAAGAGCCGATCGTTCCCATTTTGAAAGTTCTGCTGCCATGTGACAATGCAATATCTCCCTTCACCCAGGTATGCGATGTGGGTTGGTTTCTTTGCAGCCTATGTGGCTTCCGCAGTACAATTCACTGTAACATTAAGCACACACCTTGCCTCTTCTGCTTCATACATCGGATGTGCACACACCAGCATGTTGCACCCATCTAAAGCTGTGCTAATTGTGTTTCCTTCTATCTCTACAGCATTTGACGTAACATTATAACGTCTAATATAATAACTTCCTTTCTCTACCCCAGTATGGGTATAATACATATCACCAATACAGTACTTATTAACATGCTACTATCCATCTGTAATAGTATATCCCACTGGAGAATCATCTCTTCCAAAATCATTCGATCTATCTTTGTGGCTAAGCAGCCTCGATTGGGAAAAGCTTTGACTCATCTAGTGAATTGTTCAATAATAACCAGACAGTGATGATTTGACAAAGGATCATCTGGACTCGAAACGACATCTCTTTTCTCTCCCTACAGATGCTGCCAGACCTGCTGAGATTTTGCAGCATTTTCTCTTTTGGCTTCAGGCTCCAGCATATGCAGTAATTTTCTTTTACTCAGTAGTGATTTCCCTGCCTTGGCAGGAGGTACCCTGTGAAATCTATTTGCATCTGCGCCCAGGGTCCCCGTGGTGTGACATGCAAACCTTAATGGATCTGCCTGGGTTATATTGCACACATGTCCAACACCGTTGGCAATACTTGGCTACATCTCTCTCTATTTCCTGCCATGATCAGCCTCCATTTATCCATCCCAACATAGCTTCCTTCCCATACTGAGGGTTCCTATGGTACTATATATTGAGGGTCTGTTAGATACAGTGGGCTGCTATCACCTTTCGTTCCTTTTGCTAGATTCCATCTGCACCTTCAATTACTCCCTGTTCTTTCTCTTCACTCTTAACGTTCTGATGTAGCTCCACAATATTCACTTCCTCTAGCCCAACTGTTGCCATGGTTACCTGGTACTCTGGGCTGGTTGTTGCAGCTTCTTTAGTGGCCTCGTTCACACATTGGTTACTTAACTCAATGAGGTCTGATATGCCTTGACCTTTATCACAGCCACCTCAATAGGTAATTTGGTAGCTAGGATTCTAACATATCCCCCTCCCGACGGATCATCTCCAAATCTAGGTGACCATACAGCCATGCACTATCCTAAAATCATACCTACTCTCACTATAAATGTTAACTCTTCTACCTTGCACTATATGGAGAGCTTGTTTTAGCCATCAGTTCTACCACCTGAGTTGATAGGTTGCCTGCCAATTTCCTTTAGCCCTGTCTCTTATCATTGACCACAGCCCATCCAGTACAGGAAATCCTACAGGACCCATCCACAAATAGGGACATGTCCGTGTTTTGTGATTAATTTTCCTTCCTAGCCCCTGGGCCTTTCTTGGCTATCTCCCACAGACAGCTGAGTTCTGCTTTAACAACCTGTTCCTTTCCCTCTAACAGCATGCCTTTTGCCAGATTGGCTCTAGGGTCACAGATTAGTACAACTGACTTATTCTTTAGAATCAACATGTCTCCCCAGGTAGCCTGCCTGCCTGCTATCTGAGATGGTTCTTAATTTCCCAGTGCTGAGTAGTTCCGCTTCCGTGTGTTTTGTATACTATACCAGCTCTCCCGTCATTACTATGGGTTCATAGGCTGTTACTGTTCAGAATGTGCAATCAATTGCTGCTGTGCATCAAGGCATTCCACTTGCTACAGGCAATTGCTTTGTTGAAAAATACCCCGTAGGTCTCATCCAACCCCCATGTTCCTGGGCTAGCACTGCACTGTAGAATCCTGCCTCATAGTACATTTGTAGGTTACCCTACATGGTAACCCCACGGCTGGCATTTGGTTGATTGCCAGTTTCAAAGCTGTGTAGACTAGCTCTTTCTCCTCGCCCCTTTCTATATGATCCAGTGATTCCTTTCCCCCTTTAATTAATTAACAGTAAATTTGTCAAATAAGGGGAGGCAGAGGCATAGTGGTATTGTCACTGGACTAGTGATCCAGAGACCCAGGCTAATGCTCTAAGGACCTAGATTCAAATACTAAAATGGCAGATGGTGAAATTTGAATTCCATAAAAATCTGGAATTAAGAAAAGTCTGATGAAACCATTGTCGATTGCCACTAAAACCTGCTGGTTCTCTAATGCCCTGTAGAGAAAGAAATTTGTTATCCTTACCTGATCCGGCCTACACGCGACTCCGGATCCACAGTAATGTGATTGACTCTTAAATGTCCTCGGGAATGGGCAATAAATGCTGGCCTCACCAGTGACCCCCACATCCAGTGAACAAATAAAGAAAAAGTTCCTTCTGGAACGTTTCAAAACTATCCACAATATTTTTATCAAAGACAAGTGGGCCGATGTGGCAAAGTCCTTGTACCATACTATCTTGTACCATGTTCCTGGCACCATGTAGAAAGTTGTGGCTTCCTAAAATCACTGACATCAAGGACGTCCAACAAAAGGTAGTTTATTGCTAAATTCAACAGCTACAACTGTGCTCTGCCCAAGATCCTGCTTTCCTGCCATGTGACCTCTTATGTAGCCATGTCATCGTGTTGTCATGTGACTACTTGGTCTACATGAACAACTTCACGTTTTCCCTCATACTCCTGTCTGCCAGGTTTTTTGCCCACTCGCTCAACCTAACTAACTGCAGCTTCCTTATGTCTTCTTCACAACATGCTTTCCTACCTAATTTCATCATCTGCAACTTCAGCCATTATTTCACTCCCCTCATCTAAGTCATTGATGTAAATTGCAAAAGGTTGAGGCCCCCACACAGACCCCTGAAGAACTGTGAATGGAACAGTGCTCAGTATTCATGCATTTGAAACAATGAACAACGAAACAATCTTCCATGAAGAAAAGAAATCCATTTCCTCTCCCTACAAATGCTGCTAGTCCTGCTGAGTTTTTCCAGCATTTTCTGTTATTGTTTCGGATTCCAGCATCCAAAGTAGTTTGCTTATTTAAAGCAATGAAGGGATTGCTTTAGCATTAGATTGGCTTGATTTCTAGTACATAAATAGTCATTGAACTCGGAGTCAACGGTTTTCATGTCCCTTAAGAACACTCTGCTAAACAAAGAAGATGATCTTGATCTTAGGATTGTGCAGACCTTATTTAGAAAATTACATCTGGGGAGGATTACTAGAATATGCTACTACAAGATTCTTAAAATGTTATTATGTTTTTCTCACAGCTCTAAGTAAGAAACAAAAAGACAACTGAAAAGAAAAAGACAGTGTTTGAACTACTTTCGATCAGAGGTATCAAAATAAATCTGACATTCCCTACATATTCCCTGTATAACAGAGGCAGAGGGTACCATAAACGATAAGCTGTCTCCTTTCAAGAAAATGGATGGGCAAAAAAGAGGGAAACAAATGGAGTACAAGTGATTAATTATTATAATATTTGTTTAGTTTTCATATTTGACATAGGACTGCTGTCAGTGCCAGTATAAGCTCTACTTATTATTTATTGTTAATACCTTTCATGTAGCATCTTTGAATAATGTTATATGGGACTAATTTGTGGCAAGTGTTTGTAGGAACAGCAACGTGTTTAATGTCCATTTATCATTTAATTGTTTAGAGTTCTGTCCCAATTCTGATTCCATCAAGGAGTAGATATTTGATGGAAAAGTATTCACCTTCCCTATCAGAAATTCCATCTTTGAAAACTAGGGAGAAAGAGAGTCCTTTCCAATCAAATCATTGACAATGCCTCAATTTGAGCCCTGTGTTAACCTGTCCAATTTTGCAAGGATAAATTTACTTTAGTTGTCTTTGTCCTTGCGACCATTTCAGATTAGGAGAACAAGAGGAGAGGCAAGTCTTTTGTATTGTGGAGATGGGGGGGGAAGGCAAATGATGGTCGAACGTATCTTAAAGTTGCAGATTATCCACAGGATATAACAAAGCAACTAGTTGGTTTTGAAACCACACTTGGTAGAAAAATAAATATGCATCTAACTATCTACGATAGTGCAATTGGTTCTAGAAAGAAATGATGACCTGCCAGTTCTGTAATTTATTCAGTGAAGAGACAGAATTTAAATACTCTCTGGTTTCTAACATTCTTTAATTGTAGGCTTCTTACTTGATTAATGCATCAGTCAAAACCAAACTGTAAGTCTGCTGGGAATCAGATAGTTGTAGCTTCAAGGAACAATTGTGGTGGAGATAACAACTCCAAGGGGAGTACCTTTAATAGACACTTTGTGTTTGAGATATGCTTTTTGTTGATCTTTTGTGCTTTATTAGTTGAAAATAAGTTCAAATATACACATTTGCTGGCCTGTATTGAGTTAGCTATGATCTTCTTTTTGACTGCAGGTGCTGGTGCTGTTGTTAGAAGGATGCACCGGAGCTACAAGAATTGGAAGGGTGGACCTCGGGATGGGAGGCTTTCATAAATGTATGACCAATGAGATAGTCAACACCCAGGGGTCTATCTGCCTTTATCTTCTATTATATTTCTCGGTCATGGACTATGTTCCCTCCCCACTCTGCTGTAATAAATCGCACATCCTCCATATATATTGTTTGTTACTCTAAACTTTTCGTTACCAGCAGAACACCCTCACGCGTTCAGCATTTCTTCCATGTAAACACCTTCAGTGATTCATTTAAATCAGTGATCAGTCATGAGAATTAGAGATAGATATTAAATGCCAGTCTTGCCAATAACACCCACAATCCATGAACAAATATTTTAAAAAATCACTTGTGTGGCCCTCTGTAAATACAGAGCATATTAAGCTAGAATGAATCAATAAAGAACAATTTCAAGAAGTGCAAATTAAACACAAGTGAACAGAATTGTGTTGGTTCAATGTAAAGCAAATATCACCCTCTAGTGGGCAAAACAGGGATACACCTATATAGCAATGTATTAGAAATTAGTTATACTAGAGTCCTAATTTATACAGTATATCTTGCAGTTGAACCATGAATAAATAAGATGTTTCACGTGTTCGCAAATAATGTGACAGCTAACCAAAACTATAGATGCATAACAAATTCTCAAGGGCAGCACGGTGGCACAGTGGTTAGCACTGCTGCCTCATAGCACCAGGGACCCCGGTTTGATTGCCGGCTTGCGTCACTGTCTGTGTGGAGTTTGCATATTCTCCCTGTGTCTGCGTGGGTTTCCTCCAGGTGCTCCAGTTTCCTCCCACAGTCCAAAGATGTGTGGATTAGGTTGATTTCCCATGCTAAATTGACCGTTATGTCAGTGGGGTTCACACTATTTGTAACCTCCATGACTTGCTGGAACTTGCAGCTACTCACTTACTGTCCTGTCTGGAGACAATGCACATCTCTTTAACCTATACTTAATGCTATCTCCACTCACATTGTCTGCATCTTTAAGACATGAATAGCAGATAAGCTGTAAAGACTCGCATTCTAATCAGTACTTGTATTCAGTGCCATGGCTAATAAAGGCAAGAATCCCATGCGCCTTCTTAACCACCTTATCTAACTGCCCTGCCACCATCAGGGATCTGTGGATATGAAGTCCAATGTCCCTTTGATTTTCAGTACTTTTCAGGATCCTACTGTTCATAATACAATCCTTTGCCTTGTTATCCCTCCCACGTGCATTACGTCACACTTTTCCAGGTGGAACACCATTTGCCACTAGTCTGCCTACTTGACGAGTCGATTGATATCCTCCTGCAGTCTACAGCTATTCCCCTCACTATATTACCACCCTACCAATTTCATGTCATCCACAAACATCTTGATCATATCCCTCTAAATTTAAGTCCAAATCATTAATGTACACCTCACAAGGCAAGGGTCCCAGCACCAAGCCCTGCAAACCCCACTGGAAACAGGCTTCCAGTCACAGAAACATCCCTCTACCTACACCCTTTGCTTCCTATCTCTCAGCCAATTTTGGATCCAATGTGCCACTTTGCCTTGGATCACATGGGCCCTTATTTTCTTATTCTGTCTGCCATGAGGGAACTTATCAAAAGTTTTGCTAAAAGTCCAGATAGGCCACATTAAATGCATTATCCTCATCAACACTCCTGGCTACTTCCTCAAATAATTCAATTTGTCAAACATGACCTTCCCTTAACAAATCATGCTGACTATCCCTGTTAAGTTCAAGTATCTACTCATAAAATCAAAATGAGAATGAGGCTCACATATTCCAGCAGTTCAAAAACTATCAAAACTTCTAATAATTCACATAAATGTCAAGGTCTAACAGGAAAAGTTATTTTTAGGCATTTATTGATCCAAACATCTGTAAATTGTCCATGATATTGTACATGATCTAATTCTTATTGATTTTCTATGTAATATTAAAAACAACGAAGGTACTCTTTTCTTTCAATACAAACACTATTCCACCCACCTCCCCATCCACTGAAACTCAAGGTAAAATGTACAAATAGATGTATTGAAGGAAAAGTAATCTACACTTGGCTATGAGTAGGAAAGATTACACATCAGCATCTCACCATCTTTGATGCTTATAGCACAAGTAAATAATCCCTCTACTTCCCATGTAAAAAACTTTCTTAGCATTCATGTTTAAATAAACACTGAAAGTTCCAGATTAATTTGAGTTTATCCATACCAGAAAAGTAGTTGGATCATAACCAACCTATTGCTCTCACTATTAGACAGTTAGGGGAAGATAAAGCATGGAGATGGAGTTATAAGGTAAGTTTGAAAAATATGCAACAGAAATCAGCTTATTACAATTCAGAAACTCCCCCATGGGAGAGAGCAAGATACAGAAGCTGACAGGAGGAAAACACGTACAGATGGAGCATAGATTTGAAGCAAAGATTCTTGTCTCAAAGCCAGCTCGGATTCACGTTAATAACTAACCAGAGCCAGCTGCCAAACTATTTTGATATTTTTCAATGTTAGAAAAGAAGACATTTCTCCATCATCTCTTTCCTTACTTTACAAATCTAACATGATTAAGACACCCAGATCTCTCTGCATCTCAGAGGTCTGTAATCTCTCACTATTTAGAAAATATGCTTCTCTTTTATTCTTCCTGCCAAAATTGACAACTTCATAATTTCCCACATTATACTCCATTTGCCAACTCACTTAACCTACCTCTACCTTTTTGCAGCCACCTGATTGCAATCCCTAATGTCAAGTCAACAGGATATGCCATGCCTCTGAAACTAGCTTCCCTCAACTTCAGCCGGAGTGATAGCCCATTGGCCATGTAATTTGGGTCCATATAACCCAACTAGCCCCGCTGAAAGGAAGAAAGCCAGCCAAGAGTATTACCATCTTCCCAATAGCCTAAAATCCAATTATTTTTTATCTAGACTATAATTTTCCAGGCATTGTAACAGTCTAGGTGAGAAAGCCGAAGAAATTATTCCCCTACCAAAAGGAAGAGAAGTTGAGTTTGTGGAGTGGTTGATGGGACAATTTAAGTTTTAAGTAAACATAAATTAAATATAATGAAAAAGCTTTCAACTTGTTGGTCATAGAATTCCCATAGTGTAGAAAGAGGCCATTCAGCCCATCAAGTCTGCACCTACCCTCTGAAAGAGCATCCCATCCAGGTACTCCCCTCCCTGCAACCCCACATATTTACCATGGCTAATCCATCTAACCTACACATGTTTGGACAATAAAGGGCAATTTAGCATGGCCAATCCACTTAACCTGCAGATCTTTGGACTGTGAGAGGAAACTGAAGCACCTGGAGGAAATCGATGGAGACACGAGGAGAATGTGCAAACACCACACAAACAATGACCAAAAACCAGAATTGAACCTGGGTCCTTGGTGTGGTGACACAGCACTGCCAACCACTGTGCCATCCAAAAAATTTAAATTGCAACATTTATATATCACCAAAAGATAACTAATTCTTATTAATATGAGATTCTCAAACATCAACTTCTAAATACAGACACTACTCTTTAAAAGGGAACTTGGATATCCATCAAATATCAAATTAATATCACCTTGATGCCCTGTGTCGGGGGGATTAGCAGGGTAAATATATGTGGTTATGACGATTGGGTGGGATTGTCGTTGGTGGACTGAATGGCCTCTTTCTGCACTGTAGTTTTCCACTTTGTCTCCTTCCCTTTTGAATAGTGGAGTTACATTTGATATCTTCCAATCTAATGGGACCTTTCCCAAAAATAGGGAATTTCAGAAAATTAAAACCAGTACGTCAACTATCACACTAGGTACTTATTTTAAGACCTTATCAAGAAGTCCAATAGGGCCTTGGAACTTGTCTAGTCCTTATTTCTCCGGGTCACCAAAGTTTACATTGCATTGTGAACAAATAATACATTTCCTTTCGATACACAACAGTCCCAAACCAAGTTACGTCCTCTTGTCAATATTGCACCTAACGCATTCACATAAATATATTCTATCCCATCCTATAAATACTGAAACTATCAAGAACAAATGTTCCAAACACTTCCTATCACAATGTCAAAACAGAATTAATTTCCCTTCAATACAGATGGTCTACCCTACAAATATATTTAATCAATTGAATCAATGCATCGGTTTTAGATATCCAAAGTTCCAACTATTTTTTAAGGCAATCCTTTAAAGTTGACTTTAAAAAACTCCTTAATTACAACTTAAAATTTCTGAATCAGTACTCTTAAGCAATTGAAGTCATAAAACAATTAGGTTTAGTTTCTCACAATCAACAGGTACCTCCGGTTCGCCACTGCTTTGACTATCCCCTGTCTCATGAACAGAAATTCAAACTAAACTTTCTAAAAAGTGGTTAATAATAAAATCCATCGATGTTACAAACCAACAATATTATCAAAATCTTGCATCATTTGATTTGATTTATTATTGTCACATGTATTAGCATACAGTGAAAAGTATTTTTCTTGCATGTTATACAAAGCATACCATTCATAGAGAAGGAAAGGAAAGAATGCAGTGTTATAGTCATAGCTAGGGTGTAGAGAAAGATCAACTTAGTAAAAAGAGTTAGAATGAAGTTTTGGGAGCTTAGAATGGGAGTGAAAGATAGAATTAGAAGATATACTGGGCACAGCTTATGAGAAGTTGCCTTGCTCCAGCACCATCTTAAGGTAAAAAAGATGGTAGTTGTGCCTTTAATTCTAAACCCCAAGCTCTCAAATTCCATCCCTACATCTCTCTGCCTCTGATACCTCACTCACTTCCTTTAAGATGCTTTTTAAAACTGACCTGGCTCTTGATTGCCTGATTGAATAACTCCTCATGTGACTCAGTAATGCATTGGTTTGTAATGCACTTGTGATTTACCTTGGAGTGTTTCATGGCATTAAAAGGTGTTACATAACATAAATTGCTGTTATCATTGTTGATCCTCCATAAACTTCAGTTCAAAACTCTACTGCTTCTATCTGAACTCGTACCAAGTCCTGTTCATAAATCAGCTTTGTGGTTGCTGACCTATATGACTCACTATTTGACAACATGATGGACTTTCGTCTTTGTATTCAAATCCCTCCAATGCCTTGCTCCTCCCCATCTCCATGACCTCCTCCAGTCCTAAGACCCTCTGAACTCGGCATTCCGAACCCTGACCTCGTGTGTCCCTGATTTCCATTGCCGTACCATGGGTCGTCATGTTCTCAGCTACCCGAGCTCTGGAATTCTCTCACTACATTGCTCTGCCTCACAATATTTCTACTCCTCGTGGAACTTACTTGTTTGACCAAGATTTTGATTTCCTATTTTAATCTCCCTCCTGTGTTGTTTGGTGTTAAGTTGTGTGATCACACTCCTCTGAAATATGTTTCACTATATTAGAGGTGCTACATAAATACAAATTGTTGTTCAGAATTTCATTCATACAGATTACAATAACTTGTATGTTTATCGTCAGTCATATTTTGCTCAATTACAATCCTATGTGTAATATAGCAAGCGATTCTCTCAGAAATTGTGTCCCTCTTAATATTTTACAAATGACTCATGATGAATGGCAGTCTCATTTCTATTCTAGTCACAGCTCTAATGAAGTCAAGAGACAGTACGTAAAATGGAACCTAGACAAAGATTCATGGAACTTCCTGATAGGAATTAGGAAGTCTTCACAAAGAACATTGAGATGGAGTTATTCTGCCACTTAAATATTAACACAAGGTTTAGATGTGTATCAGCGTGAGATTGACAGTACAGCTCAGGACTGATGTGACCTCCCACTTCATCACAGCAGCAAATAGAATACCAACTCTATTAGATAGCCTTTCACAGCTTTCAACTCCATTTGGGTGGATGATAATTCCAATCTTGCATGAGGTGACATATTACAAGTACTGAGTGGATCTACAAAGCTTTAAGCCTCCTTAATGTGAACAGAAAGTTCTCTTAGAATTTTAAGATCCGCTACATTGTGAACAAAGTTTTGTCAGTGCACATTGTTTCTATCTTGCTGGTCTCAGCACAGCCTGAGAGTTACTCTGGTCAGTGTGAAGATGGTCTATTGTGCTGAATGGCTGCACAGTTACTGGTGTGAGACAGCATTTGTTGTGCAACTGAAATAAAACCATTCACGACAATTAGAGACAAAAATAGGTTTGATAGAACATTGTTCAACTTTATTGGTTAACATTGAAAGAAGTACTTTGATCCATATTTGGCATTATGAAAATGACATGATATTACTGTGTTCTGCCATGATAGTGTTATCAATTAAAAATAATATTCTAATATTTAGCCCATTTAATAATATAAAAATATAAAAGAAAGCATTCAATTTTGTTAGATAAAATATTTTAATATAAAAATACTGTGTTCACATTACTGTTAGGTAATGATAAATTCAACATATTGCAGTTCAAACACTATAAAATGGGACACTGTTGTTTCTTTATTTCTTCACTGTCCTAATTCCTTTGCCATTGGACTTCCATCTTTAACACTCAAGCTTGTACAGGTCATTTGATATTGACAATAACATACAAGGAAAAATACCTGCCTGTGGTTTCTCCAGGTACAGATGTTGGTTGATGAGGCAAATTAAGTACCATAACAAGAATTTGGTTAAAATGTTAAGTCACATTAAATCTTCACTCCTCAATTATCTTTACTGTAGAAAACATTGCGATTGCAACATTAAAATTTCTGCATACAGTTCCCTCTCGATGTATAATACAGCACAGCTAGTGCAAGACTTTGGGTGGGAATTTCTGACTACGTTCACTCCAAGGTCGGAAAATCCCACCCGAGGTCAACAGACCTTAGCATGGTCTGTGTCCCGCCCACTACGATTCCCATGTGGGCAGAACGGGAAAATTCCGCCCTTTGACATTCTCCACATGGTCCACATAGACATGGGAAACAACAATCATATTCAAATCATGTTACATATTAAGAACTTATTGCAGTTAAGTTCTCAGCCAAATATATATTTCATATGTTTTTGTGTGAGGGAACTCCAGTTTCCGTGGTATTTCTAAACGTTAACAAATGATCTAATACTTGCCCGCAGTGCATTCTTAGTAAGACATCTACATTGTGCCACCTTATGCTATGCTATTTAGTAGTATATACACAGTGAGGTAATTGAAGGTGAACATCATTGTGAGAAAACACTTGCCATAGAAAGAGTTTAAGAAAAATGCAAACTTCTAACACTTCTTTATAGAACTGTTCAAAAGCACTTACATGGCAATCTCCCAGGTCAGAAAATCTGAATGGGTGAAAAGATGAAAGAAGGCAGATTAGATATAGCACCTTGTCAGGAATGAGGTATGGGTACCATATTATTTAAAAGCTGCCTTGTGCTGTATTTTTCAAGATGGCAATTTTTAAAAGAATTTGTGATTTAACAGTAGACAATATGAACTCCAGCTTATTTGTGTACAAAGTTAAATTTCACATGCATTTTCACATGCATCGTAAAAATACAATGGTTCCAACAATTTTTGTTACCGCAACTATTGAGCAATATAATTTACGATTGTTGGCATGAGGAACTTATCAATTCTGCAGGCTCGCTATATAATCTTAGTCTTTGTCTCTTAAATACTCTAATACCCAAAATCATGTGCAAAGGTAAAACTAATGATGAGTGAAACACAATGGAGTGTACAGCGATACTAGAATTTTTCTAATGCAGATATAAAACACTGTGGTCAATTAATCCTACTGGTTAATCCCCTGACTATAGTAAGCATTTAGCAATTTTAAATCATTTTTATATCGCAGAATATTTTAAAGGTAAGTTAACGCTGTTGCTACGAAGTTGCGTTCATTTTGGTTATCAGAATCAAAAAAATGAACCTGTCAAACAATCAGTGTGGTCCAAGTATTCCCCAGAAATTCAAAACTGTGAATTCCTGACTTCCTCCTAGCTATCATTTCTGTTCCTTAATCCATTGGCTCCTAGAATCCAAGGTTGGCATCCACTAGTTATCACTTACTGACTTGTTTTGTTGACAATCCTTTTGATTTTAACCCTGATAATGTCCTGGAATATGGCTCATTGGCCTTCACCTTGGTTCTTGAATGTAAAAGAAAGGTAAACATATCTGGATGTAACATAACATTGGCAATTACTTCCACGCAACTAATAGCTGTGGTAATGGAGATGTTGCAGGGGTTCATTTTACATTTTATATTAACTTCTAATTAGCTTGCTCATGGGCTCTTTTCAGCTCAGTGCTAAGAGCCTTTGCTTGCCGAACAAATTGCAAACACAGATCTTCATTTATGATGTAGTTCTTGTAAATGTTGGCAAGCCTAGTGCAAACATTAAACAAATCTTGCTTGTTCCCTAGTTCAGTGGCTGCAGCAAAAGCCAAATGCAAGTAGCCAGCGGCATCATAGGCATCCTGAAATCAAGGGGAAGGAAAATAGCTTTTAGAGAAGAGGAGTCATTTAAACAAAGACAAAAAATTCTAATTTCTCAGTATTACTGCAAAGACTAGTTCAGATTTACATCTTTAAGTAAATGATATAAAATGATTAATTATTGTAACATGCCAGACCAGTATCTAGAATCATAGAATAGAATCCCTACAGTGCAACATAGGCTATATGGCCCATTGAGTCAACAATGACACTCCAACCTAGTATCTTTGGTCCTCTCCCCTGCCTATCTTTATAACGTCACACATTTCCCATGGCTAATACATTTAACCTACACATCGTGGGACACTAAGGGGCAATTTAGCAGGACCAACCGTTTAAACACTGCATCTCTGGAGTGTGGGAGGGAAGTGAAGCACCTGGAGGAAACCCACGCAGACATGGGGAGAATGTGCAAACTCCACATAGAGCATCTTTAACATTTTATATTATGTAGATAAGTTGTTTTCATTAAGTTTAAAGGACAATTTTATTATCAAGTCTATTTCATTTCATCAACCGTATACAGTTAGCTTAGTTGCGTCCTCTACCCAATTTATTTAGTCCCTTTAGGTGACAGTGGGTAAAATTTCCAATTTTTCCCTGGTTCCTAAAATAATCCAGAGAGATCTTAGGATATTAATCCATATTATCCCCCCTGACCACTTACTTTCTACATCAATAGCATCATCAGTTCAGGAATAATTGTATTCTGTAGAATTTAAGTTTGAATTTAGACGTAGGACAAGGGGTAGGAGCTTCAAGAGTACTTTTTCATCCATAGAGTGGTGGGGTATTTGTATCTCACTGCCCTAAAGAATGGTAGTGGCAGAAAATTTCATAATATTTAAGAAGTACTTGGATACTCACTTGATGTGCTTTAACCTACAAGACTATAGATCTAGAGCTGTAAAATGCGATTAAGATTGTTGGCTGGTGTGAAAAAATGGGCTGAATGGTCTCCTTCTGTGCTGTTCGATTCTATGACTCTGTATTCTGTCTGATTCTATGAATATTTTATCACATTTCTATGGTTACAACCATATCAGGAGGAATGAAATTATTTCTCTATTCCAGGGGCAGAATTGTATTATATGCAAGCCCCAATCCACCGCTCCCCCCCCCACCCCCCCATCTCCTCATTACCCCTGTCCCCAACAGGAACGTTCTGAGGCAATTGGAACATAAAATTGAATGGACAGAATTCTTCCAGGAATCTGCCCACCCAAACCCAGACATGATTTTATGCTCGGCACACAGAGCTTTGTGTGGAAAACCCACCCATTCACCGACTAATGTATTAAGTGGTCACTTAATAGCCACTTAAGGGCAATATCTCACACAGCGGCAGTTTTTTAGGCT
Source organism: Carcharhinus amblyrhynchos (assembly GCF_965287045.1). Taxonomy (NCBI): domain Eukaryota; kingdom Metazoa; phylum Chordata; class Chondrichthyes; order Carcharhiniformes; family Carcharhinidae; genus Carcharhinus; species Carcharhinus amblyrhynchos. Next base: position 47,462,374 of record NC_137336.1, read on the forward strand.
GGCAGGTAGCGACATTTAGACTTTTCACCATCTCAGGGCAGGAGGGTGGGGGTTGCCTCATTCTGAAGGCTCCCTCAGAGTTGGGTTCCCTCCCCCTGGGACATTGAAACTCCAGAACCCCCACCCACCCATGCCACCATCATTTCCCTCCTAACCCCTCCACATTGGCGCGCCTACCCTCCTACCCCCAGATAACCTAATCAGGTTGGCCAATGGCTCTCATAGGTGGGACTTGTATCCGAGGGCAGATGGAATTCCCACCTACTGACGATCACGCTCCAGTGAGCATTAGAGAGTCAGTGGCTGCGCATTAGGCGCCGACTCTTGAATTCATTTGTGAATTTAAATAATTGGCCAGAATTTTCCAGCCATTCACGCCAGCAGGATTGCTGCCAGCAGCATAGCACCAGCTGCAGGTTTCTCGTTGGCTTGGGTGACTTCAATGGGAAATCCTATTGACTGCAGCAGAACCAGAGAATCCCACAGCCAGCAAACAGTGCAACACAGTGGCACAGTGATTAGCACTGTTGCCTCACAGCATCAGGGGCTGGGATCGATTCCCAGCTTAGGTCACTGTCTGTATGGAGTTTGTATGGTCACACCATGTCTGCGTGAGTTTCCTCTGGGTGCTCCGGTTTTCTCCCACGGTCCAAAAGGCGTGCTGGTTAGATACATTGGCCATGTTAAATTCTACCTCAGTGTACTCGAGCATGCACAGGAGTGTGGCGATTAGAGGATTTTCACAGCAACTTAACTGCAGTGTTAATGTAAACCTACTTGTGACTAAAAAATAAACTTTAAACTTAAAACAGTGTGTCAGCTCCCGAAGCCAAGAAACAACAGCTGGGAGGGCAAAGAATGCTGCCCATTAAGTAGGAATCTTGCCTCTATATCTTTATTTTCTCAGAAACAGCTGTATTTTTGGATTATTGTGATGGTTGTTATTTTAATCATTCAGGAGACTTATCATTATAGAATGGCAAGATGACAGTGGTTTCTGGTTCATTGCCTTGAGACTTGTTCACTAAGTAGTACTGGTCATAAAACAAGGACTGTATTGAGTTGACTATGTTGTAATCAGGGAAAGCAACTTCCCTTGGTAAAATAATAGATACCTTTGGTTTTATGTGTGTGTGTGTGTGTGTGTAGATATATAAAAAAACATGGGATTTCCAGCTAATCCCAATGTCAACTCTTTCTTATTCTGAGCATCTTAATAATTTAATCTTTAACACAAGAGCACAGGCAGGCTTATTTGACATTCAGCTACTCACGTCAAAACTTCTGTTATCACAAATTTCAAAAGCTCTTAAATGAGACAATAGAATTTGTCGATTGAAAATTTTAACATAAATTTGCACCTTTTGAACATGTGCCTTGTTACTGTGGTGATAAACGTAGAAAACAGCATTTTCACCGGCTTACAGGCATCTTGCAAAAAGAATAATGGTACACAGCCACCAAAACACGCTATCCATGGTTGATGAGCCATGAGATTTGTTAGAGGGCATCATTTCATGCCAAGTCATTTAATCTAATTATGAATATTTATTGGAACAATAACAAGGATTGGTAGTTTTAAGAATGCTGACACAACTTGAATGGATGTTCCTCACCGTTAATCAGTTTAGAAAATGAGAGCAGAAAAGTCAGTTAAACTTCCCCCACCTTGAGCTTGTGGAGTGTAATGTCACCTAGTCTGAAGTACACCTTCACGTAATACATGGCTTCTTTAGGGGACTGCAGTGGGTGGGAACTGAGTGACAACGCCTTCAGGTAATAATTCTCAGCCATCTCATACTGTTGGTATAAGTAGTACACTGTGGCCAGCCGATAGAAAGCAACCTGTTCCTTCAATGGGCTTCCTGGTGATTTGAAAAAAAAATTGAATTAATCAAATCATGAAATTATTATTTTGCTGCATTTTTGGTGAAAGAGAAAGGTTAATGTTTTGGTATTAAGGGTATTAACCTGTATAATGGAACACAAAGAGAGTCCTGGTGAATATACATCAAAATGTACTTATTGTTCAATTCATACTTATGATTCCATGCAATTATAGAAAAAAGACATTTTAATACAGAGGAAGCCATTTGGCCCATCATGCTTGTGTTGGTGCTAACTCTGCCATAAGAGCCATCAGGTACAATACAATTACTTTTATATTTTTAGAAGTGTTAAGGCCTTTCATATTGCTGTCAGTGAGATTTTTGTATAATTCCCCAAGACTGTCCTTAAAATTTGAGCAAGTCTCAGCAGTTTTACAACTATTCACAACCAAGCATTGCAAGAACCCCATCAAAACTAATACAAGAGGGTTAATGTAAATTGTTAAATATTTGTGATTAAGTGGTTATCAACAGCACCCTCCATTTCTCAGAACATTAACAATTATGTTTTGAAAAATAGTGGCAAATTCATTTTGTCGAGAGCCTGTTGGAGTGCGAGTTGAAGATGAGATGATAAAAGCCTTGATACATTAAATCATGTTCATTTCAAGTCCACCCACCTTCAACCTCTTCCGAAGTTATCCTGTAGTAAACTTATGTCAGGTGTCCTAGTTTTCCCCAGCCCCTAGTCACACAAGGGTTAGCCTGAGACAAGTAACAGAACGAACTGGAAGGCTAGTATTAAGGCTTGGATGGCCCAAAGAGGAATGCAACTTAAAAAAAATATATATATATAATTAAAAGCAGCCTACACCCTTAAGACGTGAGTGTTTGGGAGTCACTGGCTGCAATTTTGTCTTATTCCAGTGCCAAGATGACCCCAACCCTGATAACTCAGGGACACTTTGGGATCTCTTCATTACATCGCACAATCTAGCTGTATCCTTAGTGGTGCTGCCACCACCTATTACTGCACTGTAAAGCAGGAAACCTCTCTTGACCCAGAAGTCTAATGGAGCAGAGGTTCCAGGCAGACACTTAGACCAGGCCACAATCCCAAATGTATTTGTGATACCAAATTATGCACTATATCAAAGCAGAAGTAATAGAAATTTCTGAATTTAAATGTAAATTGACCTTTTCAAATAATTAGTTTGGAATTAATATGTACTATTTTTCAGACATACTTAAACATATGAATGAGAAATTACTGACCAGTGTTTACACTGAGTCTCACAGCTGCAATTGCATATTCCAGGGCTTGTTCTAAATGGTTCAGTGAGGTAGTAAGCTCAGTCAATTTATTAAAAAGTCTGAGCTCGACATCAGTATCTCCTGTCATTCTGGCCAGAGGTACTGCCCCATCCTGAAGAAGAATCCAGAAAGATTCACGTCAGACAAAAATCGGACCACTAAGTAGATGCTGATGTGAATTATTAAGCAACACTTGTTTTTGCAGAAGGATATGATTTTTTTAAAATCAGATTTGACCAACTCAAGAACCCCAAGAACATTAAAACTGCACTGGAGAATGAAAAATAGAATCATAGAACCCTACAGTGCAGAAAGAGGCCCTTCGGCCCATCAAGTCTGCACCAAACACAATCCCACCCAGGCTCTACCCCCATATCCCTATATTTTATACCAACTAATCCCTCTAACCTATGCATCCCTGGATACTATGGGGCAATTTCTTAGCATCTCCAATCAACCTAACCTGCACATCTTTGGATTGTGGGAGGAAACTGCAGCACCCGGAGGAAACCCACGCAGACACAAGGAGAACGTGCAAACTCCACACAGACAGTGACCCGAGCTGGGAATCAAACCCAGGGCCCTGGAGCTGTGAAGCAGCAGTGCTAACCACTGTGCTACCATGCCGCCCATAGTAATCGTAACATCCTTTCATGGTTTTGGAAACTTCACAGTGAGCTGGGTTTTATGGATCCCCAGACTGGGAGGTATTGGAGGTGTAGTGTTAGGCACCATACCTCAGATCCTGTTCCTGGTACCTACCTGCTCTGACTAGCTGCAATTTTACTGGCAGCATGGGAGGCATTATGAGGCCTGTCCACCTGTAGGCCAAGCGAAGCCCACAAGAGGCTCAAAATTGAGGAGGTCTGAAGCTGGTAAGTCACTTTGGAGTGAAGGGGAAACACTTTCTGAAGATCAGTTTGGGCAACAGGTGTGAACTTTCACACCCACAACCCTCTCAGTGGGTTATGAAGTGACCAGCTCTGAAGACCCCAAATTGCCACAAGGAGACTGCAACTTCTGCCCAAGGTAGGGAAAGGGGGTACTCCACTGGCAGCAACACTCAAAACCATCCCTAACTGGGGCCTTAATCATCTTAATTGGCTGCCCACCTCCATGCTGCAGGCTATCCAGTTCATCACGAATTCCTTGGAAACAACCCCAGTGCTGGGAATGTGTTAGATCCTATTCCTGACATGGCTTCCCCCTTTTTCCCAGCAAACCCTACCTCCTGCCCTCTAGCTATCATTAATTTCTGACCTCTATGTAACAGCAGAATCATTTGATTTTAACAAAACAGCTGAGATAGAGGCATTCATGTGGTCTGCTCTCATTAGCTGCATTAATAGAATCAATAGCTTTATCTCAGCATTGAGGAGATCTATTGATTCCCTTCTAAACTGAGTCTATCATGAATTAGGATGAACACTTATCTGAGTAATGAGAATGCAGGCCTTTAATATGTACAACATGGATTATTTGCGACGGTAAATCCAGGCTGAACTGATGGGGTCCCATCCAAGAAAATGGACTGGCCACCAGAGGAACCTAAATATTTTATTAAACTAATTGCTCCAATTATCCCTCTTGTTCGAAGTCTGACAAGATCATTACCTGGAGCTGGAGGTAGGGGTTTGCTAATACCTCATCTCCCTAGACAGAATGCAGCCATAATTTCCATAGGTTAGGGAGAGGTAACCAAAATAGTACTTGCATCTGGCAGTCATATGCTTATGAGAAAACCTCCCACCAACTCTGACACAATCTCTGTCAGGGAGCTCACAACTGGTGGATTTTCAATACCTGTTATTCTGATAATATACTTTTAACACTTACCCTATAAAACGATGTTGCTTTCTCTCGCTCCCTAGGTCCATTGTAAAACACATCCCCTGCTGCTTCATTGATTTTCATGGTAAAGTGCAAATCCTCCATTCTCTGAGCTGTTTGTACAGCTGCCTGAGTGATTTATGAGAATGATCAAAAACACAATTCATTAAGATACTGTAGGCTCTGAACAATTTCTGTTTTAAACCCATAGAATTATAACTAATGTTTTCAATTGAACAAATCAAAAGCCTTTGCATTTCCTTTCAACGGGAGGGAGGCCAGTTCTTAAACCTCTCGACAAACAAACACAAATTGAAGACACCTTTGTCTTCCCCCTTAATCCACCCTGTCTATATCAATCTAGTCCCACAGCAGAACCTTTGACTCTAGATGGACTTCCTCCTATTGCCACCTCTCTATTGCTTGATATCCACAAAGATGTTTTTATCTAAATAATTCCTACATAACCAGACTTACATAACTTGAGTTTGAGTTAAATTTCCAAGAGTCATATTGAACTCGAAGGATTAACTCTGTTTCTCGCTCTACAGATGCTGCTAGACTTGCTGAGTTTTTCCAGCACTCTTTTTATCTCCAGCATCCTCAGTATTTTGCTTTAACTTGAGTTTTCTTTGTGTCCATTTGTGAGAATTTTGGCCTTCATACTGGACATGAGTCCATAACTTTATTTCCACTGTTTCTTCTACCCCTTTTGTTTTTAAATTTATTTTTTCTTTACCCCCTCCTCTCTCCTGTCATGTCTCTTTTTATCCCCTCCCCACCACTTTTCAGGGACTGTGTCCTCCCAAATTCTTATCTCTGCAGTACCTATTGACTTCCTGCTCTGCTGCTGTTGCCTCAGGTTTGATGCCCTCTTAACTAATCCTATCACTTCCCTGAGCCTCTCTTAGCATCCTCTGAAAAGCCCATTGAGGCAGTCGTCGTTAGCACCTCATGAGCAGCAACCCAACTGCCGCATCTTGTTCTCTTGCCAACCTTCCTGTCCAGCATCCCCCCTGGGATCTAGTTTTTCAGATCTCTCAAGTTCAACCTAGCCCTCCCTCACAGTACTGATCCCGCAAACTCTGAGTGAATTAGCTATCACCACTCCTCTATGCAGTTCCCTCAAGGTCTTAGATATCGTCTAAAGATTTAAAAAATAAATTGCAACGTAATGGGGACAGGGTGGGAGAATAAAACTAGCTCTTAGCTTGCTGGTGAGCTGACCTTGTTAACCGCCCTCTGAAATGGCCAGCTAAGTAAGAGTCCAAGCACACTGCTGTGGGTCTGGAGTCACATACAGTCCAGATCAGGTAAGCATGGCAGATATCCTTCCCTGAAGGACATTGAGACATCTTACAGATTCAATTCAGCAAGATTCGACAGGACACCTGCTTGGTGAGCTGTTAAATGCAACTTGAGATGAGGATCTCACTGTTGGATGAGGAGGTGGTGTTGGCGATGGGGGTGTGGGTAGAGGACTAACCAGCACGCTCAGGCAGTTAGACAACCAGAAATCAGAGCTACTCAAAGACAGTGGGGTTAGTAATATTCTGATAGTTGTAATGAATTAGTACCTGAAAGTACAGCTCAACAAGTTCATCTTTTTCCATCATGTAATAGATTTTTCCGGCTAGCAGCCAAGCCTCTGCTTCTTTGGTTTTCATTCCCAGATCAATGAAATTCTTCAGGTTCTGTTTGACATAGTCTAATGACAATCTGTAGGAACTAACATTTGAATTTCAGTCACTTTTCATATTTCAGCAATTCCTGTGTGATGGATGTATGAAACATTTGCATGATCTAGACATTTTCTAGAAGTGTGTAGATATTTAATTTTGCTAAAGTTGTGTAAAGTATTTTCATACCAAATGAACAGAATATGAAAAAAATTGTGTCTACAGAGACATTTTTAAAATTAGACAGGCAGTAACTTAATGATAAGGATGACTGAAGGGTTGGCAAGGTCTGATTAAATGAACTGTTTTGACATATTGTTCTATTTTGTCTTGGTGTTGGTGGCTCCATTATATTTCACTTACCTCTCTGTGTTAAAGGACAGGTGCAGATGGCTTAGAATGTTCAGCATTTTCATCTCTTGCTCCTTGTCCTTTAACTTTTGAGAAAGCATCAGCCAGTGCTCATAATATATACTACATTGCCATTTATCATGTATGACCTTTTCATAGAAACTGCAGAGTCGTTCAACGGCCTGGATTTGGTCTAAATAAAACATATAACTCGATGAGAACAAGGTATATAATTTAGAGGAATTATGGACTTTAATCTGAGGAACAAATTGTCTGACTTCAGGGCCCAGATTTGTATCTCCTCAATGTGAATTGTGATGCCACAATCCCACCTCCTAACGGGCAGTATCTACCCACGCCATTTTCATTGTGGGGCGGCAGGAATGGGTAGGGTTTGGAGTTGTCTCCTGAAGAAGGTTCAAAGTTCCACCTCAATTCAATGAGACATGCGCCAAATTCTGCATGTGAATGTTAGACATTCTAGCCCTGTCACATCCTGTTATCGCTCTTCTATACACTTTATGCTCATTCCAAGTCCTCATGCTTCCTTCTCTACACCATACCCCTGCAGTTCCTTACATATCACTCATTCACAATCACCCAGCATTCGCTATGGACAGAACTCACTCTATAATTACTTTGGGAAATCTTTATTATGTCCATGAAACTGTCAAAATAAATTAACAGCTATTCAAAAACATCTTTGAAAACAATAATCCTCATAGTAGCTCATTAAACTGTGAATAAAATACTGCCTTTCAAACTCCAGTTGCAAAAAATAATTTTCTTAATCACTCATGAAGCAGTCATTTGAACATCTCTTTAAAAAAAAACCATTACCAGTTCACAAAATGGTCAAAAAATTCACAGTTCCGTGGACAGCTGTGTCAACAACCCCTGCTGAGTTGGATCCATTTGTGTGTTTTGGAGCTCAATTAAACATTCAGAATGGATTTCCATTGCACAACTGTGTCAACAAATCTCCAGAACTGAACAAATCAAAACCACTGTAATAGTAGAACAGATGTCCATCTTTTGTAGTCCTTCTAAAGCTGGACAGATGGCTGATCTACATAGAAACATATATAGAAAATAGAGGTAGGAATAGGCCTTTTAACCCTTTGAGCCTGCTTTGCCATTCATTTTGATCATGGCTGATCATCAAATTCAATATTCTGATTCTACCTTTTCTCGCCCCCTCCACATCCCTTGATCCCTTAAGTCCTAATAGCTATATCTAATTTCTTCTTGAAATTACACAACGTTTTGACCTCAACTACTTTCTGTGATAGTGAATTCCACAGATTCATCACTCTGAGGTGGGACTTACACCCATATGCATTTCTCCTTTATTAATGTAATTCTTTCATTACAACTGTGATTATTGCTGGAATTCTCAGACCTCGCCTGTGGCTGGAATGGGTAGGATTTGGAGCTGTCTCCTGAAGAAGGTTCAAAGTTCCACCTCAATTCAATTATTGTCCCACTGGTCCCACTGTAATGAACGGCGCTTTAGCTGAGTGCCTCTGTTCTCACTGGCACTGGTGGTGGGGCATAAAGAGTGTTTAGTCTTCTAGAGCTTGTGAACAGTACATAAAAAAAAATGCAAATTTGATCTTTTACTTATTCTGTGACTTTACAACCTCCCAAAGTTGCTCTGCACCCTTTGTGCCAATTCCTCCATCTTGCTGACTTTCACAAGCTCATTCCTCAACTTTCGACCATCTGTCACATCCAAATCTGAGGTTCCTGCTGGTTTAAATACTTAAATCTGAACCAAGCAGATATTATAAAACCTAACTGCTTAATTTGGGGCATTTACTATTCTTGTGTGGAATACACTTGACTCCATCCATGTGATAAAATACTTACAGTAGATATTATTGGTTCTCATGGCAGTAAGAAGTGCTAGCTCATAAGTCAGTCTCCCGTCTTCTCTCAAGCCTCTGTCAATGTAGTATTGCCCTAAACAGAGCAGGACTTGCACACAACCCAAATCCGAGCTGCAGTCTTGCATTTCTAAATATAGATTCAGAGATTTTCTGAGGTAGCGTTCGGGCAGTGTTAGAATTTTACAACACAGAGTCAGAGACCCAAAGTTAGCATGAGCAATAGCTTGGTTATGTTTCATACCAGCCTCTTCTGCAGTCTTTATTGCATGTAGACAGCTTCCCAGAGCTTCCTTCAGTCTGCTTTTCTTTCTTAGAGATATGGCTAGCATGTTATGAACAACTCCCTGCTGTACAGGGCCATTTGATGATTCTAGAAGGGAATTCAATATTTCCAATGCCACCAGGGGCTGATTATTTAAAATGTACAACCAAGCAAGAAAAAGAGAGATTCTAAAAGTTTCCCCATCATTGATGTGTTCTGCTCTTTTTGCAGACTTTGTCATGTAATCAATTGCCCTTTCATATGACTCATATTGTTGGTATAAATTGGCCAAGGCAAAATGCAAATCCCTTTGGATGTTTATATTGGCCGTGCCAGTTGAGAGATCTGAAGCCTCTTGAAGGTAAACTGCAGCTTGTGTAGGAATTGAACCATTACAAGTTCCTTGAGTGTTAAACTTCAAGAATATTTCAATAACAAAATCAACTTTCTGCAAAGAACCAAACAATGTGTCACTTGAGTCAGGTACAGCAAATCTCAATGCTGCCAGTGCCAGCTGTGGTAAGCATTTTTTATTATATATTGAGCTTAAAATCAAGTGGACATCGACTGGGACTATTTTACTTTGTGAACTGAAATTATTTGAAAGAAACTGCAGATGTTCAGCAAATGGCAAAGCTTCTTCAGACTTCCCAATTTCTAGAAAGAGTTTTGATATCAGAAAACAGACACGAGCTTCCAGGAGGTAATCATCAGCGATCATTGCTTTTTTAAGTATAATGTTAAGTATCTCTAACTCATTCTCTGAACTGAAGACGTGGCACGGAATGCACAGGAGAAGAGTTGCAGCCTTTTCCATGAGGGTATGAGATTTTTCTTTCATCTTTAGCTTCAAGTATACAGAAGCCAGGTTTACATATAAAGACGTCAGCAGATACAAGTCAGAAAATGTCCCTTGCACCAGAGGCATTGCTTCTTCAAAGTAAACTCTAGCCTGGGAGAACCTGAGCCTTTTAGCACAAAGTCTTCCTAAAAGGAAACAGATTCTGGAATAAGCCCAGTGCTTGTTGTATCTTTTGGCCATCTCCCTTGCCATTTCCAAATACTGTAACACTTCTTTTTCTTCGGTTACCCCATATAAAATAGATCCTATGAAGGAAAAGGACAAATCGTAGAAAGGTTTGAAGTTTGCTATATATTCCTCCTGGTTTAGGAATATTAATACAGGATTAAAGACTTCAGGATTATCCAGGTTTCCAAAGTTAATGTCTATATTGAACTTTTGTTGATCAGGTTGATCTGGCTCAGGGACAAGTTCCTTAGATTTGCAAGAGTTATGTTCGGGAACGTTCTCCCCAGATGCTTGTCCAGCTAGGCCAGAAGGGAGGTGATTTTCAAATGTCGAACAAAGAAACTCTCCTGTGGAGATATCATAAAATAGCAGAATATAAATGTCGCAGAAATGTTCACTGAAACCAATGAACCAGAAATTACTGTTTGTGTATCATTAAGATAAATAGTTTCACACCTGCATTAAAATACTAAACATGAGATCAAGTGTAGTATCGACATGCTGCACTTGGCTGAAGTCATTAGGTTACATTTCAGCTTCATTTGAAGCAATTTTTTTTAAGTGGCATCTCGGCCTTTTGGCTAAGATGCAAATGAGATCAAGCCTTGGAGGAGGAGCTACACCTGCTCCAATCAGCTTGGATCATGTAGATCAAGCCCAAGACAGGAGGTGAGAGCCCTGTCTTGTCAGCTTGGATCGGGAATGTACCAACTTGTTGGGACTCTGAATTGGCTCTAATTTGACTTGATTGGATTGGAACAAAGTAAACAAAAAAAAACTAAACAGATGAGTTTTTTTTGTTTACTTTATTCCAATCCAATCAAGTCAAATTAGAGCCAATTCAGAGTCCCAACAAGTTAGGACATTCCCGATCCAAGCTGATAAGACAGGGCTCTCACCTCCTGTCTTGGGCTTGATCTACAGGATCCAAGCTGATTGGAGCAGGTGTAGCTCCTCCTCCAAGGCTTGATCTCATTTGCATCTTAGCCAAAAGGCCGAGATGCCACTTTAAAAAATTGCTTCAAATGAAGCTAAATTGCAACCCAATGACTTCAACCAAGCGCAGCATGTCAATACCACACTTGATCTTAGCCAAATTAAAAATGATCCCAAACAGAGGAGTGTTTTATAAATATGTTATTCATCCACTAATGTTACCCACAGTAAATCTTAGGGTAGAATGTTTAAATCAAGCTAGTCACATTTTAGTCATTATTAGAATATGCTAAATAGTTTAAAAAGGAATGTAAACCAAAAGAATATTAACAGATCATTCCTAATTACTCTAGATGAACCCACAAAAACTTTCACTTGTTTGTTACTAACCTTGAAAATTCTTTAAAATTAGTCATGCACATCGGTTATAAGCAAAAATCTCAATGATTAAAATAATTACCAACAGATATAAATATTTCAGTCCAAGTCTATTTTTTATTGAAATCAGTACTTTGAATTAGTTGCTCACCTTGTTCTTTTTCTGATATTATCTCTGGCCATGTGCATTTATCTACATGAGAAAAAACATACATACATGCTCTGAGAAATAAAGATCATTGGCTTATCCTTTTATAGATGACCTTTCTGCAGCTCCATAAAGCTGCTTAAAGATAAACACACAAAGTAGATCAAATATTCTGATAGATTTATTTGCATGGCCCTCATCAAAAGCACATGTCAAACAAAGCCTACAGATTAATATGCAGTAAATGGATTTCTTCAGACTGCAGTCATTTGGTTGGTATTTACACACCCATGAGTTATAAAATTATACAATCAACTGTGAGCATCTTTTGATTTATATGTCATAAATCATCTACTGTTTCAGTTGCAATGTGTTGGTTTCCTCTGCTGGGGGATTTCAAGTGATCTGCAGTCTGTAATATCATAATTATCTCATCACAGTATAAAATCCTTACCTAGAAAAGCGTTGTAATAATTCATTACCATTAGTGCAATATGTTACATAATTTCCCATGAAAAACATTGATAAGGGAACACAAACCTCATCAACAGTAATGTAACTACATACTAGTATATTAGATGTCTAGCTTTGTACTGCAAGGTTGTGGCACCACCACTGGATGGCATGAGGAATTGCAAAACCTCAAGTCTTGTGATGAACATTATTAAAATCATTCAGCTCTTTTTAAATGTTTATATTATTGTCAATCATCCTTCTTTGTAATCTACAACTAATTAACAAAATGCTGAGCACTGTTATTTTCCTTTATGCGTAGGGTCCATAATTTTGATGTCCCCTTCCTGCAATTGAAAAAAGAATTATTGTAGTGAAGTCAAACTCCAGGGCAAGCTGCGCCACATAAGATACTAATTATTTCTACATATATGCAGCTATTCACTTCCTGAGATAGGAGCATAAACAATAACTGTCAAAACTTATCTGCAATGTGAGAACAAATAAATTATTATATTGTTAAATCCAGCTAACTGTCTTTAAAGGCATTATAACGAGGTTTTATTGTAGCTATCACATGGTCACTTCAGTGAGTTCTGAGCTCTGCTATCAGCACGAGATAGAGTCAGGTTCCTGGAACTGAATTAGGAGCACTGCCAAAGGCTCCAAACAGGATATCTGGCCTCTCTCAGAGTTGAGAGGTTGCATGGTGTTGAAAGAACTGAACAGCGTATCGAATGTTGAACCTCAAATACCAACTGGGCTGCAATGTCGGATGTGTAACAGGCTCCAAGTCATTGATGTAAGAAGACATAAGCTACAAATTATATCATGGAAATGGGATCACATAGAGGCGGGGGAAATTCTAAATGGAAATAACAAACTTTACACCAATAGTAACTTAATACTACCATTTGTGATAGGAAATGTGCCTGCTCCACTCTATACTTTTGTGGGTACTAGCAAGGAAGCTGATGTTTAGAACATACTCTGTTGGTGGGGAACCTAGTTGTGTATTTCGGGAAGCACAAACAATACACCCACGATTACTCAATGTGCTTGGTCATCAGGTAAGATCCACCACTGCATAGTTAGAAAATCAGCCATAAAATGTTAACTAATTGATTTGGTTAATCAATGCACAGGGCATTTCTGCCACTCCTTCAAGTTTCAAACTATCTGGTGAATGCACTAGCTAGAAATGGTTCAACTGCCTATGTGGAAACCCATTCCTAAAGTATCAGATTGGGTTTTGCTAATATGCCTTCCCAGTCATGTAACCTGCTAACACTCACCGCCTCAGCTCTCACACAAATAACGGTCAAGAGAGCTTCACAAGATAGTCAAAACCTGTGAGAACAGATCCCAGTGACAACAAAACCTGTGACAGTCAGTAATATCAACGGAGGAAAAAAGATTAGAGGGATTTAAAAAAATGGTAAATTAATCATAAAAAAAAGGTCAATGAAAACATACCTAAGCGATAAACCGTGCTGATATCACTTTGGCAGAGTTTGTTCAGGAGATTAATGCAATGCTGTTCATTAGGTTTTTTCAACGTAACGAGTGATGATTTTTCTTCCTCATTTAAGAACAGGAGATGGGTTTCCCTGCAAATTAATGTTAAGATTTTAACTCCACTGGACATTCAACAGAAATTCAGCAATGCTGCAAACTCAATAAAGCAGTAAGTACCAAAGTATCCAAACTAAAACAAGATAAGTTAAAATAAAAACTAAGTATAGTTTATACTCAATAAATACTAGTGCTTCCCACTTTATCCATAGCTGGGATTGTGTGGAACTGCTGCAGTAAATGGAGTCTTGGTTCAGTGCCAAATTCTCCTTTCTCACTGGCATCAGAGCGGGAATGAATAAGATCGGAGAATCATGCCCAATATTTGGATGGAAAATCATGACATGGGGCTTAATCCTGCATGTGTCCTCCTAGCTCTGCACCAGGAGTGCTAAAAATGGAAATCAACTCACATTATCATGTGATTCAGAAATGCCCTAAAGTGCACCACATACCATAACATTGGAATGTAAAGAAGTATTTCAAGTGCCTCCCAGGAACGGCGTCAACACTGAAGTTGAAACTGAAGTGGTAGACATAACACTCTATTCCTTCTCTGCTGCCATTTTAACTGTTGCCTTCCACTGGGTGACTAAATTAGGAGGGAGTTATCTTAGTCCAAGAAGATTGATATGGCATATATAGGCTCCCAACACCATTTCAATAGCCTAATGAGAGGAATTAGAGTTAGTTTAATGTCTGTTGTAGGTAAAATGTTAGAATCCGTGATCAAGGAGAAAATAGCGAGGCATCTTGAGGAGAATTGTTTGATAGAGCAGACGCAGCACGGTTTCGTTAAGGGGAAGTCGTGTCTGACGAATTTATTGGAGTTCTATGAGGATGTGTCTAGGGCGGTGGATAGAGGAAAGCCGGTGGATGTGGTGTTTCTTGATTTTCAGAAGGCGTTTGATAAGGTGCCTCACAAGAGGTTATTACAGAAGGTCAAGGGGCATGGAGTTGGGGGTAGGGTGTTAGCGTGGATAGGGGATTGGCTGTCAAATAGGAGGCAGAGAGTGGGGGTTAATGGGTGCTATTCAGATTGGCGGTTGGTGACTAGTGGAGTGCCCCAGGGGTCGGTGCTGGGGCCTCAGCTATTTACCATTGATATAGATGATCCGGAGGAGGGAACCGAGTGTATGGTGTCGAAATTTGCTGATGACACCAAGATTGGTGGAACGGCAAATTGCGCGGAGGGTGTGGAGAGTCTGCAGAAGGATCTAGATAGGCTGGGCGAATGGGCCAGGAACTGGCAAATGGAATTTAATGTTGGCAAGTGTGAAGTTGTCCACTTTGGTAGGAATAATGGTAGGAAGGACTATTACTTACATGGCAAAAAAACTGCAGCATGCGACGGTGCAGAGGGACCTCGGGGTCCTTGTGCATGAGTCGCAAAAACCCAGCCTGCAGGTGCAGCAGGTGGTCAGGAAGGCTAATGGGATGCTGGCCTTCCTTGCGAGGGGGACTGAATATAAAAGTAGGGAGGTCTTGCTGCAACTGTACAGGGCACTGGTGAGGCCGCAGCTGGAGTACTGTGTGCAGTTTTGGTCGCCGCACTTACGCAAGGATATTTTGGCCTTGGAGGGAGTGCAGAGGAGATTTACTAGGCTGATACCGGAGTTGAGAGGGTTGAACTATGAGGAGAGGCTGAATAAACTAGGCTTGTACTTGTTAGAGTTTAGAAGAATGAGGGGAGATCTCATTGAGACATATAAGATGATGAATGGGATGGATACGATAGAGGTGGAGAGGCTCTTCGCGCTCAGAAAGGACAGTAGGACTAGAGGGCACAGCCTCAAGATAAAGGGGGGATGGTTTAGAACAGAGTTGAGGAGGAACTTCTTCACTCAAAGGGTGGTGAATCTCTGGAATTCTCTGCCCGTTGGAGTGGTGGAGGCTGCCTCGCTAAATATATTTAAGACGCGGGTTGATAGGTTTTTGATAGGCAAGGGGATTAAGGGTTATGGGGAGAGGGCGGGAATGTGGAACTGAGACATGACAGATCAGCCATGATCTTATTGAATGGCGGGGCAGGCTCGAGGGGCTAGATGGCCTACTCCTGCTCCTATTTCTTATGTTCTTATGTACGTACATCCAGCTGGACACAACCTGATGAGCACGGAAACGAGACCTCGAAAGATAAGTGTTAATATTATTTTTGTGAGGCCTAATAAAGGAATATTTCTCCAAGCTTATCAATAATAATGTCGGCTTCCGCTACCTCCTCCACTCCAATGACAATGACTCTCTCGCTACCTTACTGCAGGTCAGGACATTACGCTAATTTGTAAACATCTGCAGCATGACGCCCATTTGGATATTTAGTCCACATAATAGACTGGACACTCTGGTTCAAGGGTTCAAGTGACCAACCTGCCCTCTCTGCCAGCCAACCACCCAATTGTTAAACTCCATCTTAAGGTATCTATTGTTATGTAGCTGGCAGATATCAGTCACGTTCAGTGTGTTATGGGACATGTGGTAAGGCTTTATTGTGTATATCCTTCTTAAGAAAAGCGAGAATCCATTCAAAAAAGGCTTACATTTAATCAGTCTACAAAACCCAATTGTTCCACAGACCAAGTAGCACTTATTCTAATGTGAATTCCCCAAAATCCATTTGATCTCCTAAACATATGTTTGGGAAAGGATTTCAATAGACCTGTCCCAAATATAAATTAAGCAAAGCTTTAGATTGTGTACCCTCACATCTTAAGCTTTTCATCTTTAGCTTGTCACATTCATTAACAGTCTCCAAAAGCCCTGGAGCACAAAACCAACATTTCTTTCAACACCATTCAATTAATTTTATTTGCATTTCTCTACATAACCCTTTGGTCTTTCCCTCAGTTGGAAATAAATATCATCATTTATTTCTTTTACTTTGGGGCATGCTCCACATTTTGGAGGAGATAACCAATTTTAAGCATAGAATAACCTGAATAAATTACATTGTCAAGGTTTTAATACAAGTTGAGAAATGACTTTAAAGAATTCTCTTCCTTCAAGTCTGCATGTCTGTTTTGATTGACAAGTCCCAAGGCAGACAGATGCCAGGGAGTTCAGTAAAACTAGCTGTATTACATGCTGCTGCATGGGGAGGGCAACAGAAGCATTAGTGATCACCGCTTGTGCCATCAAAAGGAGCAGCCAACTGGAAATGAGGACCCAGCTTTCCACCACAATGGACAGCCTCTCCATCATGGAAAAATAGGAGGACAACCAGAAAATCATAAATCTTGCCCCCAAAAATGGCACTTCACATTTTTGCAGGGGTGAGAATGGGAACAGGGCACATTTCATTCTTACATTTTTACGGAGGCAGCCAGCCTTTCAAATCATCAACTGCCTCCACTGAAGTGGGACTTTGGTAGCCTTGAATTCCAACATGTACAGATAAGACCAGGTCAGAGCAAATCTGAACTCTGTGGATTTGTTTGGATAGTCAACCCTTTTGGATTTGGATCTGGGACACTTTTGGGGAATGTAAAATACCCTTTGGTGGAGGTAAGACGCCCTTTGGGATTGTTAAAAATAGACATAAATGTATGTTTAAAAGTCCATTAATCCGTCATTGTCAAGCTCATTGGAACTGTCAACAGTCCTGCCAGGATAAATTGTCAAAACTGTTAGAAGCACCTGTTGAGGGGGCCTGGCAAAAGAACTTTTCAAGGCATTTTAAAGTCATGCCCTTTAAATATCTCTGGAAATATAGAAGATGTTGGCCACAATTTTCCCAAAAGAAATGTGTGAAATAATGTGAGAAAACCGAAGCGATCCGTGCCAGTCTGTTCAGTGTGATCTGGATCTCAATCATCCCACACTTAGTCATCTTTTGGGAGAGTGGTAAGTTGTGTGCTGTTTCTGAGAGGGGCAGGAACTAAACACACCACTGAGCGCCCGGGCACCATTTCAGAAGGGTGTCCCATTCTCACAGTGCACTGAGAGACCCCTCCTTCCCCCCGCTGACATTGGGACTCCACCCCTCTCTGACGTAGATTGCTGGCTTCAGGGCATTGGAGTGAGGGCTCGAGGGATGTTTCATGTTTTATTTTTAAAGCTTAAACACAGTACCAAATCCCTGAGGCAAGCCTTCTTTCTACCAGTCCAGCTCTGCATCCAGCAACCTCCTCAATTCTTTTGGAGTCATCCATCCCAATGTCTAAATCAATCCTTCGGTGCACCCCACCCCAGATCAAAAATCCAACACCTGTGCAGGTGTTTCTCATGGACTGGTTCATAGATCTTGGATCTCTCTCTGTTTCCCAACCCAGGATCAATAATTTGACAGAGGTGCTGCGTCAAAGCAAGGAATGGAATCCTAGGGATTTGCCAATGGGTAGCATGGTGGTACAGTAGTTGACACTTCTGCCTCACAGTGCCAGGGACCCAGGTTCAATTCCGTCCTTTGGGTACTGTCTGTGTGCTGTTCACATGTTCTCCCCATGTCTGTGTGAATTTCCTCCAGGTGCCCCAGTTCCAACAGTCCAAAGACAAGCAGGTTAGGTGGATTGGCTATGCTAAATTTGCCCCTTAGATGTGTAGTCACAAAATCAGCCTCATAAACACATTTTACTAGCCAAACAATGAATCTTAGTTGAATAATTGGCATTTCATTGCTTGTTTAAATTAAAATTTCTTTACTCACAGTGTTTTGAATTGATCAGGTTGTACATGCCTTATTTGGACAAACCCAATTTCTCCAGTAGACAAAGACTTTCCCAAAATCCACTGCAGGTTAGAAAGAAGGAAACCAACAATCCGAATTTTTTCTCCTTTGTTGAAACGCAATTCGTCCACCTCAACCTCTTTGCAATCCACTGTTGCAACACAGATACCAGTACCTAAAGGCGGAAGTGACAATTAGCATGAAATTTGGTGAAACTTCTCCTTTTCACCTTTAATTTAAATGTCATCTGCCTTAAAACTGCATCGTCTCCGTGAACATACCCCTTCCCTGTCACAGAAACATATCATGGAAGCAAAGTTGAAATACATAATTGTCTGCCACAATTTTCTCATGAAGGCAATGTTTCTTTAACAGGTCAACCTTTTTTTTAATGAAAAGGAATACGAGTTCGGCAATCACCTTCTAACTGAATATACAAGGGGTTCTCTCACCCATTCACCATACTCTTGATGGAGAGTCATACAGACCCCAGCAGATTTTATGTGCGAAAAATGACAATGAAAATCAAGACATAATGAACTTTAGTGAGTGACTGGTTAATGAACAACTTTTAATGCAAGTTAAAATCCGTACACTTCATTTTGTTCTAATATTTAGACAGTTACTCAGTGTTACCATTATTATACACACCTGACAATGGAGGCAGAAATTAGAATCAATAGGGCAATAAATTATCCTCTTGCAGTAGATACTTTGGCCCAGATTTTTAGCCATGACAGAGAGACTCTGCATCCTGGTGACAAAGCAGAACTAACCAAAGCTCCTAAGCCCCAACCCAAACATGCAACTTTCCATTTTCATAGAGGAAGGGATGGGGGTGGGGCATATTTCACGGATACGCATTTTACAGAGGCAGCCGGCCATTTGAATCATCGACTGACTCTTGTCGGATTTTGGTAGCCTAGGAAAATAGAACCCACAACATACAAAGTAGAGTTATAAGAGAAGGTCTGAACTTGGCGTATTTCTTTGGAGAACTAGAGTACCCATTGAATTTTCCAAAAAATGTTATTTGCAGTCCCAAAGGTGGCACAGAACAAATTCAAACAGCCTTACCTTCACCCAGGGAAGTAGGAGGAGGTCGGGAGGAAGAAGCTGCTGCTGTCTAAGAGTAAGGAGGAGGAGGAGAGGCAGGACACGTGGGAACAGTGTTCACCACCATACCTCAATGTGACAGAGAACCAGTTCCGAAGGTGACTGAGGCTAAGCCATGAGATAGTGACAGGCATTTGTCATATAGTCCGGCAAAAGCTCAAGCCACAATCTATCACCCCTTGTGAAGATAACCATCACTCTTAACCTTTACTCCGCAGCACCTTTCCAGTGCTCATCAGGAGCCCTGTCCAGTATATCCCATGATGTGGGTATGTCGGCGTTGGACTGGCGTAAACACAGTAAAAAGTCTGACAACACCAGGTTTTAGTCCAACCTATTTATTTGATAATATACTCGCAAGCGAGTATATTATCAAATAAATAGGTTGGACTAAAACCTGGTGTTGTCAGACTTTTTACAGTATATCCCAGTCAGCAGCTGTATTAAGGTTGTAACTAATACCCCGTTTTCTTGAGTGGGAGAATCACATTAGTTTCCCTGTAGATTTGACTTCTCAAGCACAGAAAGCCATGGCTTTTGCTCAATTAGCAGCCTTTCCTCAAGTGCAGATTGTTATTGATTGCACCCATGTTGCCAGAAAGGCCACAACTTGATCTGTGTCAACCACAGGTCCTTCCATTCAATCATGTACAGATGACTCCTGACCACAATGAAGTCTTCCTTCATGTGTGTGCAAAGTTCCCTGGCAGCTGCCATGACTCCTTCATATGAAGGAATTCTTAAATTCCCTCAGCAATTTCAGTCAGCAATGGAGATCTGTTTAGGCTGCTAAGGGACAAGAGCCTCCCCACTACAACTTGTATAATGGCCTTCTTTAGGAACCTGCAAGTAGAGGCAGCACAACCACAACAGAAGCCGTGTTATCAGCAGTACTCCCACTGAGCAGGCAATTGGTATTCTAAAGGTACATCAGCTGCTCTGATCACTAAAATGGAACTGTTCAATATGCTCCAACAAGGATATCAAGAACAGTGGTGGTACGCTGTATGCTGCACATCATTGCACAGTAGAGGGATGTACAAATTGATGATGATGCCATGAGCAGAGCTCCAACCTCTGGAGGAGGTGGAAGCCCCTGTCCATTGGGAAGACTCTAAAATGGATAAGAAAGCAGCCAATGGCAGAGCAACTGAGAGGCATGGCCATGTAGCCAGAGCTGACTTTGTGCAAGAGTGAATCATTGCCAGATGACTGTTCGTCCAAAATAGATTCTCATAAGGTTCTCCTATCTCACAATAGCTATCAGCCAGCCCCCAGTGACATACTTGCACCTAAAACACCTTACATATTGACTTAACAATTACTCAAGGGACTGTTCATCCCCCAAGAGGGAAAGAATAGACATCAGTGAGTTGGACTCAGTTACATTCATATGACTGAAACCTTCATTACCATTAACCACATCACATAGCAAACACAAATGGTAATAAGTCATTCACAACTCTCACTTGATTGCCAATGAGGGGCCCTGCTGCTAAATTGTCTGTACTCAAACACGGCCCACAATTCTTAGAATGATGTGACCTATACATATTGATAGGATTGTATCTCATAGATAAATGCAGATAAGGCACCCATTGCCTGAAATAGTAGTAGAGGAAGAAACCATCAACTCATTTATGGATCAGGAGTTTAGATAAGGCATGGTGGGGAAAATGGCTCAATGCTTGGGGCCACATATGTTGTGATAGTGACTCCAAAGTAGCATGCTGTGCTCCACGGCCAGTGACAGCCCTAATGATTTCCTCTTTCTTAGTCATTATGCTGCGACAGTGTGCAGCAAGAGGGCAAGTGGATGTGATAATGAGTACCGCACTGTTCATCATTCATCCATCCAGTGAGACGTGACAGCTAATTACATGACTCCATAATATCTGCACTGGGTAATGGTGACAAGACAATACCACCTTCATGACTGTGTCTCATAAATCTATTCCATGCTGTAAACGGTTCAGTAGGGCATACTTTGATTCGGCAACAGCAATGACAATTCTCCCATTGGAAAAGACCGTGATGTCATTCACTCCAGAGTTAACTAAAAATTAGGCCACATTTAAATACTTACATTTTGATACTTACCTGATAAAGCAATGGTGGCTTCTGAGACTTTAGCATCGATGACCTACCTCTCAAATCAGCCTTTCTGAAGGCTTGCTTTTCACCTGTGCCTGAGTCACCCAACCAGTGCCAGTCTCACCCCATGTAATTTTAACTAACCAGCCCACTGGGTCAGTGAAGTTTAACATTCCCCATCCCCTCCAACCCATAAATCAAATTGGGATGAAAATGAGCAATCTCTCTGTAAGACCATAAAAAGGGGGAGAAGTGTCCAATGTGTAGCTAATGCACATTGTACAAAAAAAAAATAAAGGATGGAATGCAAAAAATAGAAAAAGCATGTTCCACTCCGAATACCCACTCCCAAGAATCCAGACACAAACAAAAGCAGAAAATGCTGGAAAATGTCAGCAGGTCTGACAGCATTAGTGGAGAGAGAATGGAGCTAACACTTCGAGTCTGGATGACCAACTCAAAACATGCTCTCTCTCCACAGATGCTGTCAGACCTGCTGACATTTTCCAGCATTTTCTGTTTCAGATTCCAGCATCCACAGTAATTTGTTTTTATGTTAACCAACATCCTAAGTTTGATAAGCACAAAATTAACCCACCCCTCCCAAACCTCTGTTCTGTAGATCAGATCAGAAAAATGAGAATCTATTGCAGCAATAATATAAAATGATTCTACTCACCGACCGAATGAGGAAATTGGAGCTGTTTAGTTTTCTTATATTCGCTAAAGTTTCCTGCTCTGATCTTAAGGAACCACCTGCAAATGAATCCCACTGGAGTGTAATTAATCAGCAACTTGTAAGTAATAACATACTAGTTATAAAATGAGAGTTAGATTATCATAACAGGTGTTCAAGAAACGTTTCAAACTTTTCAGCATGTGACTTGAACACTTATAATGTTATTTCAATTCCCCTGAATTTTGGGTCGGTTTCACAGAATTGCCAAAATATCTCTTTTCAAATCAAAACAAACAGTTTGACAAACGGCACCATGCGCCATTGCAAGTGAGATGATTCTCCCGAGATAAAAATGGAAAATGAACATAACAATTTTTATATACATTTTTTCCGTTTGAATAGTCATTTATAGGCCTCAAAACAAAAATGGCTTGTGATTGACCTGGGGCTTTCTCACTTAACAGGCATTGTATGAAATTAAAACAGAAAAGTGGGAGAGCGCCATAGAACATCACACCTTCAGTGTTTTATTCACTCGTCACACATTGCGACTCCGCCAAAGATCCTCGTACAACCGCTAGTTTCCCTAAGTCTATTCCATATCATCAGATTTGTACAGCTTTGCAACTTCTGCATGTGAAACGGCAAGAAGTATCAAACGTAATGAAGTGAGTTTCTTAAAAAATTCTTAATTTTCCAGCAATAAAAAAACAATAGAAATGGGAGAGAGATAATTTTCCATACTGGTAAAATGGGTAAAGAACAGCCTGTGGAGCAGAGACTGGAAGAAGGCCCTTTTCATTTGTCGAAAGTGAAGTTGCTTCCCATTTAATATTGCTCCCAATATCCTTGATCATGATGAGATCATCTTTGCAGAGGCTCACGTCTTCCTCTTCATTTTTCTGAATGTTGGATAGGGTTCTGGTGAAGAAAGGCCCTTGGATGGAGAAAAATACAGCAGTTTGTTTTTAATAAAATAAACATAGAGACAATCACAAAGGTGGCAGAAACCTTTCTTTAAAATGCATCATTAAAAACCAATTGAAATAATGATCACAATCTATAATTCATTAGATTGCAAAGTTTATCATGGGGACGATTTTCCCCAGATTGCTTCGAGTATTGGATCAGGTGGGAAAAGCTGTGTGGAAGTCACTGGTTTCACAGACATCTTTACTCACCTGATTTGACGGCACTCTGTATAAATTCAAAGTGCTGGCAAGGATCACACAGCGAGTTGGAGGGGCTGGGCCTAAAAATGCCAGCAACCCTGGGAATCTGAGATTGGGGTGCCCCTTTTAAAGGGTGATCTCAAAGTTAAATTTAAGCCCCCCTCACCTCACCTCCAAACAAATATTATCTCTTCTCCCCCCACCCTCCTGCTTTCAACGGAGATCAGGACACTCCCAAGTTACCAGAAGCCCCCCACCCCAATGGAGAAGGTAGCCACCCCGGACACAGCCACCTGTCAGTGTCCCCCTACCGGAGCACTGCCCTTTCATGCCCAGCCTTGTCCCTCAACCCCCTGGGCCGACAAGCATCTCCACACTCCCAGCATGGTCACCATGAAAACCAGTGGTGATTCACACCAATGTGACATGACATTGTCAAGGCAGGAGGAAAACATCATGAGTGGACGTTATAGAATCCCATAACTACTCGCTGTGTATAAAAAAAAACCCTCATGTCACCTTTGGCACTTTTGCCCATCATTTTGTGCCCTCAAGATCTGGATCCTTCCACCAATGGGAAAAACTTTTCCCTAACAACTCAGTCCAGAGCCCTGATGATTTTGAACATATCCATCTAATCTCCTCTGGATCTTTTCTCTAAGGAGAACAACTTCAGCTTCTCTAATATATCCAAGTAACTGAAGTTCCTCATTCCTGGAATCATTCTCATAAATCCTTTCTGCACCCTTTCTAATATCTCCAGATACTTTCTAAAATGCAGCTAAGCGTGGGACAGATAACTCGGATTGAGGCCGAGCCAGTTTGCTACATAGGTCTATCATAAAGTTTTTGGCCTTTGTAATTTATGCCCCACATTATTAAGCCGAGGATCCCAGCAGCTCTGTTAACTGCTTTCTCAACCTGTCCTGCTACCTTTAATGACTTGTGCACATTTACCCCCAGCTCCTTCTGTTTGCCTGCAACCCTTTAGGGTTGTACCCTTTATTTTAGCCCCTCCTTGATCTTCCTAGTAGCAAGTTTCACTTCACACTTTTTAGTATTAAATTTCATCAGCCATGTGTCTGTCATTGCACCATTGTCCCTTCTTGCTTCAAGTTCTACACTATCCTCCTCATAGTTCACAATACTTCCAAATTCTGTGTCATCAACAATTTTGAACTTGTGCCCTGCAGACTCAAATCTAGTTCATTTATCTGGATCAAGAAAAACATTGGTTGTAGTAATGATGACTCAGGAACCTCATTATAAATCTCCTCCAACCATTCACAGCTCTTGTCAGCATTCTGCCATACAGCCAATTTTGTATCCAAGCAGCCGTTCTGCCTTCTGTTCCATGGTTTCAACTTCATGAACAATCCTGTTAAGTGACACCTTGTTGCATGATTCTAGGAAGTCACCACATCAACAACATTGTTCTCGTCAGTCCTTTGTCACCTTATCAAAAAACTCAGTCAATTTAATTGAACGCGAGATCACAACAGCATAAGAAATGGGAGCATACAGTGCAGAAAGGCGTCATTCAGCCCATCGAGCTTGCACCAACTCATATCCAGACTTATCCTGCAACCTGATGTATTTATCCGGCTAATCCCACAAACCTATATATTTTGGGATAATAAAGAACAATTTAGCATGGCCAGTCAACCTAACCTGCACATCTTTGGACTGTGGGAGGAAAGAGAGCACCTGGAGGAAACCTATGCCATTCAGCCCCCTCAAGCTTGTTCCACCATTCCAATAGAGCATAACTAATCTGACCATGGTCTTAACCCCAAACTTCAAACTTAGATTTGGTATCAATTAACCATTACTTATTTTAATAGACATTTACTTCACCTCAACCTTGTTGGAATCAGGCTCATTGTCCTGGTTATTGGGTTAACTGTTAGGAGGCTTCATGTGGAGCATGAACCTGCTTTCAGGAAAGACTGGGCTCAAACAAGAACTAAACCTCCTTCAGTGGAATCAGAAAAGTATGCACTCCAGCCAACAGAGGCTAGTTTTGCAGTTAGCAGATAGTCTAGGCCTATTGCCAGCACAAAATAGTTATCATCCCTCTTCCATTGCTGACAGTAAGCCCATTGTTCAATTGCAAATCATTTATCTAGAGGTCCTTGGGCATTTTAGCAAATTAAATGGGCAATATAACTGTGGTGAACATGAGAGGGGATATATTGTTCTTGTTTTGTGAAGATAATAGGTGGAATTGGGCTAAAGCTACTGCCACATGGGCATCTGCACTATGCTCAATGACCATCAGCAAGGAAGGGGGCAAATTAATAAGAACATATGGGCTAGTTGTCCAAGCTAATACTTTACAATGCCTTAAATGACAACAGTCAGAGCAATAAAAGGAAAAAGTTAATCCCACAGAATGCTTCAACTGAACCAGTGCGTGGTAGAATGCTTCCAGTTTAGAGTCATCAGATCAGGAGCCGAATCTCAAAACATAGCCAAGAAATCAGACACCTTGCTCAGCAATTCAGAGTAGATTCAATACCGGCATCAACAGCTTCCCTTCATCGCACATCCTATGGACTTGAGAACCACAAATGAACATGATTGTTTAGAGACCATAGCAGGAAATAAGTAGAGAAACAGCCCCTTCGAGTGATGAGAGCGAAACCACTGGGGATGTGCATAAGCCTGCAATACTGTCTGAATAACTGCAGAAGGGCACTGAGTATCAGTACAGTGCTTTGATTATCCAGTGCATGCCAGGGCAGCCGTGAAGTGTTCTGAACACAGAGTCAGTCATTGCAAACCGTTGCCCTTCAGAAAGGATGAAAGTTCTCGCTGGCAGAAGGCCATGACGAGGAAAGGGATAAATTGGCTGCCTGCCTCTGCTTAGGAAGCCAGCAATCCACATGCCAGCCCATCCACTAAACACTTCCGCAGTGATGGCTGTGTGTCAGAGAGCTGCCCGGACACACTCTCAGCTATTTTCTCCACCTCCCAGCTCAGTTCCCGGGCCAGAGAAATCCACCCCGCAGCAGCAATTGAAATGCAGTAGCCAACCAATGACCCAGAATTGTTGCAACTAATTTCCCATCAATGTGTGAGAGGTAATGAAGGAAATCAATCCATTAAAGGACAGAATTCAAGTGCCATCCATTATGAGCAGAGATTTTTCAGCAGGAAGATTATTAGGCATGAAGCCTTCACAATGACTGAAAGAAACTTTTGTAACCGTGTTTAATTTTTTTCTTGATGATTAGCTTCTTCCTTGAAGTGAAGACGAGGTTGTGAGATTTATGAGCCACTGCAGTTGCAAGCAGAATTCATGGAAGAATGTACCTTATTTGAAATATTCTGATTTACAATATGGAAGTTTAAACCCCTGCTGGATGTTGATATCACAGTTAATTTACTGGTTGCTTCCAGTACACTATCATAAACAAATCAAATGCGGCATTGTTCGAAGCACCAACACTCCTGTAGCTTTCCTAGAGTGTCTCCAGTTATTGGGTGCTACTGAAAATATACAGAGCTGCTGTCAGTGATGAATGATCAAGTTGAAGAATCTTGGCAAGACCATAAGTAGAGTTTAGGCTATCAGTATTTTCAGGAAAAAGATTGTGATGTAAAAATAACAGTAAAATCCAAGAAATTGGAATATTTTCTATTGGTTTTATATTTTTTAAAAACTATAGGAGTTTTTTTTTATTCATTTGGAGGACATGGGCATCGCTGGCTGGCCAGTATTTATTGCCCATCCCTTACTGAGTGCCCTGCTAGACCATTTCAGAGGGCAGTGATTTTGCAGTCACATGTCAGCCAGACCAGGCAAGAACAGCAGATTTCCTTGCCTAAAATATATTAGTGAACCAGTTGAGTTTTTCTGACAATCAACAATGGTTTCATTTCATCAGTACATTCTTAATTCCAGATCATTTTTATTGAATTCAAATTCCACCATCTGCTGTGGCGGGATTTGAACTCAGGTCCCCAGATCATTTGCTGAGTTTCTGGATTAATGGTCTAGAGATAATACCACTAGGCCGTCACTTCTCCCAAAATATAGGTTGCTTTATGCATGGACAGTATGACTATGTTAATGGAACTATTTTATAAAATTATGATAGGTATAGATAGGGTGAACAGTTGGAAGGTTTTTCCCAGGACAGAAATGACAATTACAAGGGGCACAAGTTCAAGATAAGGAGGGAAAGGTTCCGTGGAGATGTCGCGGGAAGTTTTTTTTGTACAGAGGGTGCTGGGGGCTTGGAATGCACTACCAAGTGAGGTGGTTGAGGCAGCTACATTTAAGACTTACTTTGATAGGCATATGAACAAATGGGGAATAGAGGAATATAAGCAGTTGGTCTAGATAGGTAAACGTGATTGGCACAGGCTTGGAAGGCCAAAGAGCTTGTTGCTGTGCTATACTGTTCTTTGTTTTTTGTTCTTAGCGCCTTTGAGATGTTGATGAGCTTAGCAAACTGATGGTTACCTGAGACAAGTTGGTAACAATGGGGAACAGAACATAAATAGATTTGAATGAGCTGTAAAAGGTTCAAAGGAAGGGACAAAGTGTGAAGAAAGTGAATGTACTTTGCATTTACACTAAAAGCTAGATGCAAGAAATAACGATAATTAAGTTTGACTTCTAAAGAAGGTAGCTCAGATAAAGGAAGATCAAAAGGGAATACTGCATATAAGCAGATGATTAAACCTATACAGGGAGCTGGTTTTTGAGAACTCAGCCAACAGCAAGAGCAGCTGTTTAACTCCCAGCAAGAAGTGTTTGTGAAGAAAGCCTTTCTTGAAAAGCCAGATATTTGTACAACCTCAGAAGTAATCTCAAATTTTTATAACTGCCTGGTATGGCAACTGGACTTTTACAGTTTTTAAAATCTATAAGCTGTTGAGGGACATTCAGGGAGATTATTTTGGAACTGTGTTAAATTAGTGATAGTGTGTATAGCCATTGTCTTCTTTGGGTGTATTTTTAGTTTATTTTGTTGCTGATTAAGCATTTATTATATTTGAAATCATCACAAAACGGTTGCGACAACCATTCTTTGGATTTCAAATCTTTCCTCACATTATAACAAATTGCAAAAATACAGTTAACAGCAGTTTCCCTTCTGGGGATTTGAAATAACTTGGCTTTTGCCATCACCTGTGTCCTTAACAATGTATATTTGCATTATATATTATCTTGTATGTAATATTATATTAATATTATATTGTATATCTGAAGACACCTTCTCCTTAACACTGGGAAAAGTCCCAGCTAGATTGCAACCTGGCAATAGCCATATAAGTATATAAGAGTTGTATATTTCAACTGTTTAAAGCCACATATGAAACTTCTAAACTCAAGTGTGTATTCTTCATCAATATGAAGCTGTCAATTGTTGAAACTGCCTCATTATTTAAATAGGGCAGATTCATCAGCAAAGCAAAACAAAACTAACAAAATTAAGTGTAGCATGAGGTTGCCATGTGAGCATTGGTTAAGCTCTGAAGGTTGTAATTTCCAGTATTGAGAATAGGCTTGGGATTGCAAGTTCAGCTCAGAACATAACTGTCCTCCTATAGAAATTAACTGTGGAAGGAAGTGCCGTTGAGTGTTAACAATCCATGTAGCATATTCCAGTAGGATGTAAATTGGCTTTTCTGATTTAGACACAACACATTGTAATCTTATCTTTGCTTAACAGAGAGTGAAAAGCCAGAGCTAATTGATTCAGCACAAGGTTAAGAAAGGAAAAAATACTTCAAGTAAAGTGAGGTCAGGCACTCTGGCAAGGAGCAGCACTCACAAAGATTGTTAGTCAGGAAATCACAGGCCAGCAGCTTGTGATTTTCCATCGTTATTTGCCTGTGAGTATCCCCAATGGGGAAGCAGCCTTGCCGTGTCAATCCAGGTGCTCGCACATACCATCAAGCTGTCATCAAAATTACATCAAAAACATCATTCAAAAAACTTCAAAAGGAATACTGATTTTCTCAACTGAAATACAGAGACCTGATTTTACCATTTTGATTCTAAGTGCTGAATCTGGAAATGATCCAGGTCCGACTTGTAAACCCGTTCTCAGGCGACCCCATACGCACTCAGCCTGAAAAGATAACAGCTCTCTGAATCACCCTGTAGAAGCCTGTGTGTGGGGCTTCTTGCATCCGAAACACTGCTCCGATCCAAGCCTTCAACTGAGCATGAACAGTAAAGAAAAATTTTAAAAACACTCCCCTGCCACATCGCTCCCAGGTCAGACATTGCTCCCCCACCACACCAACCACCCTCCCCCCCCACTCCAGCCCCCACAGACATTGCCCCATCCCCACAACATAACTGTCCCCCTTATCCACCCATCCCTCCCCGCTACCCAGACCAATCACGACCCCATCTCACTACCCCCCCCCCCCACCCCCACCCATGCACCCCCCCAACGATCACACGCAGAGTGGCAGCAGACTCCAACTTCTCCCACCACCAGAGATCCAAATGGATCACCTCCCTCCTCCTCCTCCCCCCCCACCAGAAAATGATCTAGTCATCCTCCTCCCCTTCCCCCACATCAGAGATCCATCTGAACCGCCTCCCTCACCAGAGATCTATCAGACCTGCCTCCCTTGTCGGCCTCCTCCCAGCAGAGAACGATCTGGCCCTCCTCCACTGCCCCCCCCATGACTGATCCACCTGGCCTCTCTCCCCCATCCTACCAGACAATGATCTGGCCCTTCTCCCTTCACCACCAGAGATCCACCTTACCCACCTCCCTCCTCCACCCCCCTCTTCCACCAGACAATGATCTGGACCGCCTCGGCACAGGCTTGGAGACCCCACCCCCACCCCCCACCCTGCCCGAGCTGAATCTGAACAGGCAAACGTGGTGGTAAAGGGGAAAATACAAGTAAGTTTGGGCATCCAAACTTAAGTCAATTTAAAAACATGCAAATACCGATCACAGCCATTTTAGCTGCTTGGTAAAGGGGGAACAGGTGCGGAAGCAATCACAGATCACACTACCCGCCTAACACCTGACTTTACCAAGTTTTCATGCCCGAAAACTGGTACAACTTTTTGTTAAAATCAGGCCCATGGGCTTCAATATTAAATCCCCATGACAAGCAGGAGACGGTCAGGGTGAGGGGTTATAAATTATGTCGCTGAGCAAACACATATGTACATTTGGTAGTGGAGTGGTAATGTTACTGGACTAGCAATCCAAAGGCCCACGCTAATGCTGAAAGGTACAAATCCCATCATGGCACCCATTCAGCAATGAGAGATGGGCAACAATGGTGGCTCTGCTTTCAACTGGACTTCTTAAGATCTATAACATCTACTGGCCAGATAAAATTTCAAATGAGGACCTGTACAAGAAGGCCCTTGTTGCCACAGCATTGTCCCAGAGATCAAGAAGGACTGGACAAGATGGCTCGAACATGTAATATGGATGACCCAAGAGCAAACATTGAAGGCTAGCTCTAAGGTAGATATCAGCTAGGAAACGTGAACAGGACAGACCAAAAACAATGTGGCTTAGGACTGTGGTGACTAAACAGGAAGAGATAGGAATTACATTGGGTGAGACACAAGCCACAGCACAAGATAGGACCCAATGAAGGCACATTGTGATCTTATGTCCCACCCAGGAAAAGGAGGATAACAAACTAACCACAAATGCTGGATGAATAAAGAAAAGCCTTGGGTAATTTCTACGTTGGCCAGTATTACGCCAACTGCATCTCATTAACATATTTAAGTCAGGGTCTCACACTGCATCCTGGAATTTGGCAGAAAACAGAAGAAAGAAATAACAACATAAGGTAGCCCTGCCATTAAATGTGGCAGGATCTCTGCAACCCAGGTCTTCCAGATTCCCTTCACATGACCACGTCCTTTCTCAACTTTCCCATAAATATTAGGCTCATGAAACTATCTTTAGGAAAACGTAAGAAGAAATAAATTTCCTCCAAACAAATTAATTCATCTTAATCAATGACTTAAATTCCTGACTCTGAAACATTACACAAAAGGGTTCATAATTCAAATGATACTTGCAACAACTTTTCATTAAGTTGCTCTTTCTCTACACCCTAGCTTTGACTGTAAGACTACATTCTGCACTCTCTCCTTTCCTTCTCTATGAACGGAATGCTTTGTCTGTATAGTGTGCAAGAAACAATACTTTTCTCTGCACACTAATACATGCGACAATAATAAATCAAATCAAAATTTTCATTTGAATAAAGTAATTTCTGCATATCAAGCAACGTTAGTGCAATATTTGAGGTCTCAAGCGACAAATGCTTTAGTGAATGCATTCACAAATCTAGTTTAACTCAGCTAGCTTTGTTTCTGTGACCTTTCGGGCACAAATTCCCTTCAAACCTGAAATAGGTAAATCCATGAGAAACTGCAGAATAAGCAAAAGGAGGATTTGACTCAGCATCCTGATGCTGATTTAAGTGATAGGTTCCTCCAAATCAGCATTCCAGAGTAAGGTGCAACATTCCCTGATCATGGGTCAGAAAAGGCATCACAGGTTCATTCACATCCTTTCAGCTGGAAATGAAACCTCAGCAATTTATAGCATGCTTGATCTAAAAGCCATGATAGAAGCTCTCGCCAGAAAATAAATGGCAAGGTCAAAAGAATCTGTATTATCTGTCCAGTGTTACTGCCTCATAACAGTGTCTGCAAAAATACTTCATTTAGTAATCAACTAGCTCACGAGAGAAAAAAAAAGTCTGTATGAAGGATTTTAATTTGGCTCCTACATGTAGTCAATTTGATTATTAAATCAACTCCCGAGTTAGTCTGCCATTGTTATCATTTAGAGTCTAGCCCAAAAATAACATTGCAGAATGAAGGTCACTAATGAATCTTAGGACAGAACAGCATTCTGATCAGTGCTTGGTGCAAGCTATCGATATAACAAAACACAAGTTCTGCTGCAACTCCACCCTTTCACACCTTCTAATTAGATCGTACCTGGCAAACTATCAATTTGCTCAGATTTAGTGATAAGTTCTGAATCAACAGTTGTACCAACTGAGATATGAGGGAAAATGCTGTTGTTTTAATTAAATGTATTGTTTAAAGCTTCAAATAGACCAGCTTCATAAAGGCTGGATCCAAACTCTTCAACTCTTGCAACAGTGCTCCAAAATGATATCATTTTTCGTTTACGATGTAAAAAGTAAATTTTACTGTAACTGAACCTGTATAGAAATTTCACTATCATAATTAGAAATTCCTATAGTTAGATCCCCAAAATATCAAACTCTCAATTTCAGCTGTAAGCAGCTGCAATTCACTCAACACGAGGGTACATTGGGGAATCAGGTGCAGTGAGTTCCATATCTGGATTCAATGATATTCAAACAAGGCTTCAAGTCAGATACAGGCTTGACCTATTTTGGGTTAGTCCGTTTGGAAAGGGTTGACCATCACATTCTGTAAGGAGAGAGATAATTGCCTAGCAGTGAAATACCCATTGTCACCGTTTCACTCTTACTGCTGGCTATAAAATGATACGAAGATGTGACATAAAACATGTCACAGTATAAGGGCTGGATTTTTATATAGAGATGGAATAACACAACTGGTATGGGACTGTTTTTGAAGCTTCTAAAAGGTGACTAGGTTCCAAACCCCATTCCGCCCTATATTTTTGTCTCTCAGAGTCATTGTCATGGCCGGTCAACCTTTGTGAGCTGCCAAGATGGGTAGGGGAAGTTGGGAATTTTTTCAGTTTGACGCATCCACCTCGGGAGAAACTGCCGGAGGCTGGTTGTAGACTCGAGTCAGGCAAACGACCCATGAGAAAATGTCTCATGTATGCTTGATTGAGAGCCCAGAAAGCTATTATAATATGAGAACATCTGCTTCCCAAATGAAACACTGTTTGACTGACAACCCAGGTTCTCTGCCTCTGCTGTCAATCTCACAATGTTTGTTTATACAAGCACATGGTTTCAAGGAACGTTGGTGTGTGGTTTTTGAAACTTCAAAGGTTCTGGTGATCAATACTTTTATTACCTTGTACTTTAGATTTTTTTTCAGAAGTAGGAAAAGGTCTCAATGAATTACTTATTTTCAAGGGTTTTCTTTTCAACTTCTCACTATACACATTAGGGATCATGGTTCTGGGAAGTGTACAGTGGGTCAATAGGCACAAGAAAGCCATAGCTTGGGTTAGGAGACAAGATGCATTAAATATAAAGTTATTAAAGTGTTATGTCACTGGTGAACATGTTGACGTGTTTTATTGATTAGTTGTCATGAGCTTCCTGTTGAGCCTGGGAGTGCCATATTACCGAATGTTACCTTGCTCAAGCTGCAAAAATACATGCATCTCTTATTAACTTGGAATCACTTACACCAATGCCAGGGTTCACTAATTCAGTTGTCAATGTGGGCTTATTACTTTCATAGGCAAAGATTATTTGTACAAAAAAAGGAACAAAGTTGCTGCTGACATAAGTATAAAATGGCTGTTCAAATTTTACTTCACAGATATAGCGAGTGCCTTTTCACAGAGGCTTATTTCAACCTCGGGATAATTTAATACACATCAGGTCAGATAGCACACTCCTGGAAGTTTGTTGGTGGTTTGAAAATGCAACATCATGTTTTGAACATGTGATTCATGGACAGAATTCATGGACAGATCTCCCTTCCCTCCCATCCGATTGTGATGCAGAACAGTGGCCTAATTCCCCTTGGTTCAATCACAGGCAGGGTGGCAGCGGGCTCCTGTCCCTCCTCAATCAGGCCACCTCTTCAGGCCCTTCCCCCGAAAAGCCATTGCTCCCCTCGGCCCCGCAGCATTGCCCCCAAATGCACTGCCCGGTAGGCAGTACCAAGGTGCACAGTGGGCATTACCAAGGTGCCAGGCTGGCAGTGCCAAATTGCCAGGGTGGCACTGCCAGGCTGATACTACACAAGGGGCAGCCCCCTTTCCCTCAGCCTCCCCGGGGAGCCACAATGGCTAGTGAGGATAACACGGCTGTTCCCCGCTCATGGGGAGCAGGTGTTTTCCTCGCCGCGGAGCACCTCTCCCAGCGAGGCCATAAAGACAAGAGAGCCTGGATGATTCAGTGCCAGACTCACCAAGGACATGCAAATCAATAATAAAATGAACTAACATAACTTATTCAGCCTCTTGCCCATTTCCTTGACTTCGCTGGAAATCCAGCTCCCGTATGATCGCAAGGGCCGAGAAATCAGTTGTGACCCTGTTCTTTCAATTCCTGTGCCATTTTATTATAAATTAGGCTTGTACTCGTTAGAGTTTAGAAGAATGAGGGGAGATCTCATTGAGACGTATAAGATGATGAATGGGATGGATAGGATAGAGGTGGAGAGACTCTTCCCGCTCAGAAAGGACAGTAGGACTAAGGGGCACAGCCTCAAGATAAAGGGGGGGGCGGTTTAGAACGGAGTTGAGGATGAACTTCTTCACTCAAAGGGTGGTGAATCTCTGGAATTCTCTGCCCGTTGAAGTGGTGGAGGCTGCCTCGCTAAATATTTTTAAGACGCGGGTTGATGGGTTTTTGATAAGAGAGGGGATTGAGGGTTATGGGGAGAGGGCGGGAATGTGGAACTGAGCCACGACAGATCAGCCATGATCTTATTGAATGGCGGGGCAGGCTCGAAGGGCTAGTTGGCCTACTCCTGCTCCTATTTCTTATGTTCTTATTAGCTCACTCGGCCCATCAATGGCTGGAGTGACCCAGTAAAATTCCAATCTAGGGATCCAGAAGGTTATACTTCTGAGTCTGAATTCTAATTTCTGACTCCATGTATATCCAATTTCAATTTTCCATCTGCATTCCTGATCCAGCACATTCGCCTTTCATTATCTTACCTTCCTGTAATAGAAGATCCAAATACATCATTGACAAATCAGCTTCATTCACTTCAACTTGAATCTTCACATCTTCCACAAGAGAAACGTTCAACCAGAAACGTTGATCTAACAACAAGTTCTCCAAACATCGCCCAACAAATCCTGTTGGAATAAGAGTATTAACAATAATGGGGTTAACAGCGGAAATTCTTGGTCACTCTCCATACACATTCATGTTAAGAAAACAGGATAATAAGAACAGAAAATACCAGAAACACTCAAAATATCTGGCAGCATCTGTGGAGAGAGGAACAGGACTGTTTCAGGACTGTCACCCATCAAGAGATTTCCAGCAGCCACAGTATTTTGGTTTTGTAAGAAAAGTTTACTGCACAGGAAAAGTACTTGAATTCAGCTAGGCATGTTCTTCCTCACTCCTGAAGGCACGGACTCATTCTGAGTTACAGTTCCGTGAGTGTCCACTTAATTCAACCAACTGGCCATTTTTCTCTTATGACCTTACATTGTGTATTTTAGAAGACTATTCATGGAATATATCACAGTTAAGTAGGGGCCAGTCCACAACATATATACACTTTCTAGCAATGGGCATTGAGTGATGAATAGGGACATTGATCTGATTTTCCACCTTATTTTTTCTGTGCAGCCATGTTCAAATTTTCTACTTACAGAACAAAGAAGGAAGAAAGGTACAGCACAGGAACAGACCCTTCAAGCTTGTACCGGTCATGATGCCCTAACTAACCTAAAAAACCTTCTGCCCTTACTTAGTCCATATTCCTCTATTCCCTCCCTATTCCTATACCAATCCAGATGTCTCTTAAATGTTGCCAATGTGCCTGCTTCCACCACCTCCTCTGGCAGCACATTCCAGGCACCCACCACTCTGCGTGAAAAACATCCCCCGCACATCTCCCTTAAATTTTCCCCATCTCACCTTCAACCTGTGCCCCCCTTGTAATTGACACTTCCACCCTAGAAAAAAGGCTCTGACTATCCACCCTGTCTACACCTCTCAATTTTGTAGATCCCTATCAGGTCTCCCCTCGGCCTCCACTTTTCTACTGAAAACAATCCTAGTTTACTCAACCTCTCCTCATATCCGACACCCTCAAGACCAGGCAACAAGCTGGCAAACCTTCTTTGCACTTTCTCCAAAGCAGGGCTTGCATTGTTGTTTTAGCATACAGCCAACTTGTCGATTTTCATACGAGTTTCATATGAGTTTCTGACCGGCATTTGCAAAGTATTGGACTTCCTGTGTTAAAGAACATGGTAAGCCACAATGAAACGTCAACACAGATGCCTTGCCTCCCTTCTGAGCCAGTGAACGACATATTTTGAATTAACTCCAATATAGCTAGTTAATTGTAATCTGAACACACCACTCACTCAGGGAGATAAGCATGCAAATCTGCCATACACACATGACTCTGAAACAAACTAGTCTACAAACCAAAAAAAAGGACAAACAGAGTGTGAGAGAGAGAAAGAGACAATATTAATACAATCTTCAGGGCTATCAGCATCAACTTTGAAAGGAAGCCAGTTTGCTGTTACCTCAACTGTGGGATCCATGTGACTTTTTGAGAGAAAGCTGCGAGTGTATGAGAGGGAGTCAGTAAAAAAAATAGAGAGAGCAAGAAGGAAAGGTAAGAGTAAATTTAAACAGACAGCTGAAATGAGGGGAACAGCAGAGAAGGAAAGTGAACGAAACAGGTACTGATGAGCAACCAAGACAGGTGACTAGGGAGAGGAGGGCACAGAAAAAAGTGAAAAAAAAATTAACATAGCCCTTGCTGATTAAATCAACCAACTTCCTGTAAATTCAGAAGCAGATTTGTGACCTTTGAATAATTTACCTATTTTCTTAATTAACTATTGAACCATCAAGAAAGCAATTCTAAATAAAAAGTTTGGCGCGGGGGGGGAAGAAAGTATAAATCCTGGAACTCTGAAACAAATAAAAACACAATATTTTGTTAATTCTCCATAAGTCAGGCAGCAACTTTGGGGATGCCTCACAGACTGGTTAAGTTTCAGGCACAGTCCTCAACAAAAAGGTTTTAACTAGTTCATTCCCTCCACACATGATGCCTGGCTTGCTGGAAGAGCAACTCTGTTAGTTATTCAGCTTGTCAGACAGCAGGATTATTGTACGAGGATGAATTGAAAATACTGTTGTCCGGAAACCCTCGTCAGCTGGCAAACAATTACATCACCTTCCAGAATTTTTAGGTTGGTCCTTGGCATTGAAATAAAGTTCCAATTTTTCCGAGCACTGAAACCGTCTGAGGCGAAAGCTGCTTTTAACTGTCAAAAGGGGTAAATACTACAGATGCTGGAAGTTTGAAGCAAAAACAGAAATTTCTGGAAGCACTCAGCCGAAGGGAGTACCCGCAGAAAAAGAAAAAAATTGTTGGGCTAATGTTTAAGGTCTTTCACCTTTCAACAAAGCAGAAATTTTAATCGAACCTCGTTCCTCTCTCCACAGAATTTTCTGGCCTTCCTTCAGTCACTATGTGACTGAGGATCCAAAACAATGATAGTGTTACAATGTTGGTGCAAGGCTGTGTTGGTTTGATAGCAGTCACGAGCTGTATAAACAACCCAGTGATTGGTAAACAAAGAATAATACATAACTGGGTGTCAATTCCAAACAGGGTATTTGATACATCACTGCAAAAATACAAAACACAGGAGTGATTTTCCAAGTTTACGCTAAAAGCAGGCTGCCTCACCCTCCGGATCTATTCAAAGGCAAAGTGCCAACCCTCTTTCTAATTATGAAATTAAGTGAGAGGAGACAATGGCCTAGTGGTATTATAGCTAGACTATTAATCCAGAAACTGAGCTAATGTTCTGGGGGACTGGGTACAAATCCCGCCCAAGCAGATGGTGGAATTTGAATTCAATTTTAAAACAAATCTGGAATTAAGAATCTACTGAAGACCATTAAACCATTACCAGTGTCAGGAAAAACCCATCTGGTTCACTAATATCTTTTAGGGAACTATATCTTCTGTCCTTACCTGGTCTGACCTAAATGCAACTTCAGACCCACAACAACATGGTTGACTTTCAACTGCCCTCCAAGAGCAACTAGGGATGGGCGCTAAGTGCCAGCCAGCCAGCAACTCCCACGTCCCACGAATAAACAAAAAAAGCTGTACAGCCGATGGGCAAGAGCACGAAAACAGGCTATTTAAATTGGAACATTGCCACAAATTGATAGAAACATAAAGGATAAAGATGACTCTGTAATCCAATACTCAGAGCGGTTTAACATCACTTTAACTGTAAGATATGTCACTGAAAAGCATGTACTAGTGTGTATATATATAACATTTGGTGGAGTTGTTGATTCCATATTGTCAAATTATTTATTACTCTTGCTGATGGCATGGTGTCATGCTGATGGCACTGGATAACAGGCTCCTCAAATGAATTCACATAACTGGGAGACAGATGATATTGTACAACATTCATTGAACTGCTGTAGTAGTGAATTCATGTTACTGCTGTCACGCCTGGCTGACAACCACTGTCCTATTCCAGGACTTGATGTCAAGGAAGATGCACTCAAAACATCAACAAACAGGCTGGGTATCAACCCGCAAGCTCTCCAACACAAGCCAATGGCTGAAGGTAAGATCAGGAGAGACTCCAGGTCAGCCATGTGACGGAAAGAAATTTGGAGCTGATAACCATCACTATCCATTGCTCCACATTACAAAATGAGTAATTTCTGTAAGCCATCTATTCAACAGGCCAAACTTTTAAATTTCATGGTTTATTAGCACAGTCATTGTAGAAGGCAATGAAACGATATACATTATAACACCATGTGAAGTCCCTGAAATAAAACAAAACCCAAGGAAATATTAGAGGGAATATTTTATTTTTGAGGTTATTCCCCCCATCGATTTCCTCCCCATTGGGTTTTACGGCACGTCATTGTTGGCTGGTTAATAAATGATGTTAAATACATCTATTTTTTAGCAGAACTAATATAATTTATCTCCATACCTAGAGAAAGATAAGTTGTAAATTTCCAGATTTCTTCAACAGTTTTAAAGGTGAGAACAAAGAGATCCTTTTCTGCGTGAATGGATACCAATCTTGCTGACAATTCCTGAAAAAAATCAAAAATCGAAAAAATATATATAATTTAAAAGCCAGGTGCAATTCGGGGACAATCGCTCAGTGCAAGCTCTAGAATTCCATATTCTTTCCTAAGGAAAGCAGTAATTAGATAGTAAAACACAAGTCGGATTTTCGTTAAGGAGATTTTTGATTTGTTTTGATTTATTATTGTCACATGTATTAACAGACAGTGAAAAGTATTGTTTCTTGCGCGCTGTACAGACAAAACATACCGTTCCTAGAGAAGGTAATGAGAGAGTGCAGAATGTAGCCTTACAATCATAGCTAAGGTGTAGAGGAAGATCAATTTCAATCAAGGTAAGTCCATTCAAAAGTCTGACAGCAGCAGGGAAGAAGCTGTTCTTGAGTCGGTTAGTACGTGACCTCAGACTTTTGTATCTTTTTCCTGAAGGAAGAAGGTGGAAGAGAGAATGTCCAGGATGTGTGGGATCCTTAATTATGCTGGCTGCTTTGTCGAGGCTGAGGGAAGTATAGGTAGAGTCAATGGATGGGAGGCTGGCTTGCATTATGGATTGGGCTACATTCACGACCTTTTGTAGTTCCTTGTGGTCTTAGGCAGAGCAGAAGCCGTACGAAGTTGCGATACCGCCAGAAAGAATACTTTCTATGGTACACCTGTAAAAGTTGGTCAGAGTCGTAGCTGACAGGCCAAATTTCCTGGAGTCAGGAAATCTATGTCCTGGAGCAGCTCACCTGTTTCGGGTAGGCAGGCATGGGCTGGAGATGGACCCGCTGACTCCAATGGCAGGCCTAAGGCAACCATGGAGGCAGGTGGCTGATAAGGCCGGCAAGTTAGAAGGCCTGCCACTGGTTACTGCAACACTGGCCTAGTCTATTATTGGTTTATTAGGCCCTCTAGCCCTCATCCCTCGACCCGCTTCCTCCACTCCACCCCTCCACCAAATCCATGCCCTCTTTATGCAACTCTTATTTCCTATGACCCCATGCCCCTTATCATTCCAATGCTCCCTACATGTTCCCTTTACCGCCCTCATACATCCCTTGTCCCAACCATGTCTATTCACCCAGTATTTGCTGGGTACATAAGTAATGCGCCATGAAATAACCCGTCAAGTCTTCATAATGTTCATGAAATAAAAATGAAACAGCCATTCAAAAATTCCTTGAAAAATGTTGTCCATCTTACCTTCTCATAAATCAATCAAACACAACCAGTATAATTCCTATAGGGGAAACCATTAATATTTGCAAAATAAATACGCATTGAATAATCACTTCAAGGAAGATCAATTTATTACAGAGTAATGAAGCTGTCAATCAAACAAAGCAGGCAGTTGATTTACAACTGTGTAAACAGACTCCTGCCAGGCATGAGTCCATTTGCCCAGCCAAGCATTCATAGTGAGGCCATCTGAAAACTTTATCAACAGAAGCAGACTGAACAGAAGGCCAGATATCTGTTTTGCTAGATAGTCTTGGCTGAGCTCTAATAATGACAAATGCACTCAGCTCAGCAGGGATCTGTTACTCAGTTATAAAGGCGAGCACTAGATTTGTGCTATTAACACCATTATTACCTTGTGATAACCTGACCTTTCTTTGAAAAATTTATATGGACTGATTAAGTGTGATGTGGATTGCAGTTTTTCCACAACGGGACTTTCACTACCTCCGACAGTTTTATAAGAGGGACAATATTTTTGAAAGGGAATGTTGAATGCCTGATTTTTTTTTCTGATTCTTGACTCAAGGAACCATTGTGGTTCCCCAACTGAGCAGGCCTTCCAAAAACATGTCCATGCTATTACTAAGACCATTTATTTCCACCTCAATAACATCACCTTCTTTTCTCTCAGCCTATCTGCTGCTGAAGTCTTCATCCTTGCATTTGTTACATCTAAACTTGACAATTCCAATGTGCAGTTGGCTGGCCTCCAACATTCTACCCAATGTAAATTTATCATCCAATGCACTGCTGTTCCTGTCCTAACTAGTCCCTGTTGCTTGCTGACCTACATTGGTTCTCGTTCATGCAGTGCCTCGATTTTAAAATTCTAATTTTTGTTTTCAAATCCCTCCAGGGTCCTGTCCTCCTTATCTCTATGATCTCCCCCAGCCCCTAACCCTCCAAGGTATCTGCACTGGCATCCTAAGCATCCCAATTTTAATTAGTCCACCATTGGTTGCAGTCCTTCAGCTATTTAGCCTCTGAGCTCTATAATTTTCCTCCCTAAACCTCTTCGTCTCACACCTCTTTCCTCCTTCAAGATGCTCTTTAATATATCTCTTTGAGCAAGCTTTTGGTCATCTTCTCTAATACTTTTCCATAGTTTGGCTTGAAATTTAGTTTTATAATGTTCCTAAATATTGGGGCATTTTATTCTATTGAAGATCCTAAATAAATACAAGCCTTTGTTGTTATAGTGCCATTTACACCATTTATCTAAAGAGTTTGGCTGAAGTTACAGCATAATATTATGAGAACGCAGTAAGAAGTCCAAACTTATATTTTAATTAACAGCGATCCCAAGATATAAAGATCAGTCTGGAAAAAGTTATGTTTAGTTTTGACAATCAGAACCAAAATGAGGCACAACCAGAAAGCAAGAAGAAAATGGTAATGTAATGGTGATGTCACTGTAATTCAGTAAACATTGCTCTTGGGATATGGGTTCAAATCCCACTATGGCAACTGGT
Source organism: Carcharhinus amblyrhynchos (assembly GCF_965287045.1). NCBI lineage: Eukaryota > Metazoa > Chordata > Chondrichthyes > Carcharhiniformes > Carcharhinidae > Carcharhinus > Carcharhinus amblyrhynchos. Next base: position 47,504,461 of record NC_137336.1, read on the forward strand.
GGAGTTTCAATTCAATTAATAAAATCTGGAATATAAAGCTAGTCTCAATAACAGTGACAGCTATCAACAAATGTTGTAGAAACCCATATGGATCGCCAATGTCCTTTTGGGAAGGAAATCTGCCGTCCTTGCCCAGCCTACATGTGACTACAGACCCACAACAATGTGGTTAACTCTTAACTGCCTCTGAAATGACATAGCAAACTATTCAGTTTAAGGGCAATTAGGATGGGCAACAAATTGCAACAAACGAAGCCCAATTTGCAGGAAATAATTTAAAAAGCGCCATTGTGATATCTATTCTTTTGACAAACACCAACTCCTTATATTTATGTAATGTCTATAACGGAGAAAAATATCCTGAAGCACTTTACAGAAATGTGAAAATACCAAAGCAGAGGAAATGTTAGGAGAGGTAATGAAAAAAACTTGATCAAAAGGTTGGGATTTGAGGGAAGCCTCAATAAAGTAAAATGAGATAGAGGGCTAGAGGGTAAATTTCCATGTGGGGTCTCGGGCTGCTGAAGGCACAGCACCACCCCCAATACCCCCAGTGGGAATGGGAAGGATCGAAGAGAGGCTGCTTAAAAACTATTTACTTCTGAATGGAGAATTTAGGTGTTGCGCATTCTCTGTTGCTGGCCAGCGTTACAGGGATAAAGAAGCATTAGTCAATGGAGAGATTTAAACACAAGGACCAGAAGTTTGAAACACTGAGAATCAGGAACCAACACCTCTCAGGAAGCTCAACACCATTCAGGACAAAGCAGCCCACTTGACTGGAACCCTATCCATCATCTTTAATATTCTCTTCCTCTATCACTACACACGTTGGTATTAGTGTGGCATTAGTGTGCACCAGCTACAAGATGCACTGTAGCAACTCATCAATGCTCTTTCAACAGCACCTTCCAAACCCACGACTTCTATTGATTAGAAGGGCAAGAGCAGCAGTTGCATGGGAACACCACTACCTGTAAGTTCCCCTCCGAGCCACACAACATCTTGACTTGGAAATATAATCACAGCTCCCTTACTATCACTGGGCCAAATTCCTGGAACTTCTCTCCTAACAGCACTATGGGTGTATATATATCACAAGGAATGCAGTGGTTCAAGAAGGTGGCTCAACATCACATTCTCAGGGACTATTAGGGAGGGGCAATAAATATTGGTCTAACCAGTGATGACCACACCCCGCTAAAGAATAAAAAGCATAGGCAAGCGAGGCCAGTGGCAATGGGCAAGCAGGACTGATATGGGACAGACAGGGGCAGAGTTTTGAATGAGCTGTGTTTAACAAGTTTGAAGGATGGGAAACTAACAGTGAGCACAATAGAGTAAACAAGTTTAGAGATGATAAAAGCTTGGATGCATGTTTCAACACAAATGAGCTGAGGTTAGGGTAGAGTTGGATGATGTTATGTACCTGCAATCAGGTGCTCTTTATAATATTGAGGATTGTGAAGTCAGAAGATCAGTACAGTGTCACTTTGAACAACCTGGGTCAACCAGAGACAGTAGTTTGAAAGAGGATGGAGTAGGTAACATGCTGCAGAAACTAGGGAAGGGACCAATGTTAATGGCTTCAGTCTTCCCTGTATTTTGCTAAAGGGACTTGTGACTCACCCAACACTCCGTGTGGAACAACGCAAACGGAACAAACGAACGCAGCAAAGTACAGAATAGAAAATGACCCTTCCACCCTCCAAACCTGTGCCGATCCAGATGCCCTAACTAGACTAAAAAAAACTTCAGCCCTTGCTCGGCCTCTATTCATGTACCCATCAGGATGCCTCCTAAGTGTTGCTAATGTGCTTGCTTTCACCACCAGGGAGAGTTTGCATAATGCATTGGAAGATAACCCTTTGTCTGCGGCTGAGTTCATCAAGGGGCATTATGTAGATGAAATCTGGGAGAGGGCCAACAATGGACACTTTGGGAATGGACGATAATGCACCACGTAAATATAAGCCATTGCTGAAGACATTTTAGCTATGATTGAATAGTAAGAGCAAGACCACTGCCTCAAAACAGGTGAACATACAGGAAACACTGGAGCAGGTTCTGTGATTGGCCATGCTGAGATCTTTTGGCTAAGATCAAGTGTAGTATCGATTTGCTGTGCTTGGTTGAAGTCATTAGGTTACATTTTAGCTTCATTTGAAGCAATTTTTAAAAGAGGCATCTCAGCCTTTTGGTTAAGATGCAAATGAGATCAAGCCTTGGAGGAGGAGCTATGCCTACTGCAATTAGCCTGGGCCATGTAGGTCAAGCCCAAGTCAGGAGGTGACAGCCCTGTCTTGTCAGTTTGGATCGGGAATGTCTCAACTTGTTGAGCCTCTGAATTGGACTTGATTTGACTGAATTGGAATAAAAACAAAAAAAAAGGCTGGAGTGAGTTTAAGAAGGGATTATTTAGCATCATCATAGTCACAGATAAGGTTGATAGAGCCATTTTGGTGCTATTGGAGAGGCACAAATTTGGTTGGAGAAATTCAAACAAATTTCACAAACAGGAAAGTAACTTACATTAAACAGTGCTACAATGTCTTTGTTTTCACCCTCTAGAATGCACAATCTCTTTCTTGCATTCTCTTGAAGCTTATGATCGAGAACTCCAGATTTTTGCCTGGTAACACAATACGATAACGTCACACCTGAAAAAAAAAGCACAGTTCATTCAGTATAGTTTGGCTTTCCCAACACTGCTTTATGAGTTATACTGAATTTTATCAAAATAAGTACAATTCTTTTAAATACTATGGATGTGGGCAACGAATTATTGCTCTTTCATTTACATTATGGACTTTCATTGGACTGTAGAAATTCAGGAAGTCAGTTCAGCACCACCTTCTTGGGAGCAATTGAGGTACAGAACAGATGATCACATCCCAATATGAATTTTAGAAGTATTTGTTTTGGTATGTAACTTGCTTTTCCAGTTTGAACAGCCTAGCATGCAGCTTACTCCACTGGAGGTGAGTGCACTCTTCATTGCTCATGATTCACTCATGCTGATTCGAGACCTCTGAACACGTACGTCAAAGAGAAATTATAACTTATTGATTTAGTACAAGGAAAAAAATCTCTCACCATTAAGTGTGGACACAAACATTCATTAAACAAGGGGCGGAAATTAACAGAAAGCATTAAAGGCTGATCAAATTCCCATCAACTAATTAAAAGCACACTTAGCTGAATCACACTTTACGTAACATTGAGGTTAGCCTCATTATGTATTCATAATTGAGTCTGTTGGCCTGAGCTTGAGGGAAAAAGAGTGGAATGCAGCTATTTAAAGGGATTGCTTGAGTACTGCTGGCCAGACTATAGCTGTCTAATGGTGTAATGTACATGTATGACTTCTATAAGATTCCTCTTGCTCTTCACTCTCTTTATCTATGATGATATAATACCTTTAATAAAATTCTATTTCTTTTTAGGGCTCCCTGCAACAGGGTAGTTTTAACAATTTAACAGGACATTGAGATTCAGAGTTGTTTTGGAACTTACTCTGGTAGGAAGTGGTAAACAGAATAAAGGACATGGAGCAAGTGAGAAAACAGATTAATTGGATAGGATTGCTTTACTTTGGCAAACTTCCTGAGACTGTGGTTGGATTTTCCAGGGGACCGGATAATGCCAGCCATAGTCAAGAAGATTGCCAAAGTAAGGCTTGCCAGTATTTCGACAGACGTATGGATGGGCAAATTATGCATGCAAGAACAATTTTCCTCTTCCTTGACTGAAGTTCTACGCAAAGCACTTCCCAGAAACTACTCTTTCAAAACTTCACATACGTGTCATTGCATCAAGGCCACGACACTTCAAATTGAAACTGTTGTATTATGAAATAAAAGGTGACCTCATAGGCAAACTTTCATGACAACCTACCAAAACGGTGCACTGTGCACTTATTTTGGGAAGTTGGCACATAAAATGGGCATTTGGCTTTCACTTACCATTTGCTTTTTAAATTTCCAACATTTGAACAGTACTGCTGTCATGTTTTGGTATTTTGAGTATCCTCTTTACATGGAAACATTTGGGGATTGAGATACGTTTTAACACAATGTGAATTCATACAAAAAAACTGTGGATGCTGGGTCGATTGAAGTGTCCTTCAGTAAGATTGGTACCAAGGCAGTAAAACACAGTTCTGGTAAAGGTTAGCTTTGATCTAATTAATCAGTGGAACATGCTCAACTGAACAAAGAACATAGAATAATACATCACAGGAACAGGCCCTTTGGGCCCCCAAGCCTGTGCCAATCATGATGTCTGCCTAAACTAAAGCCATATGCATTTACAGAGTCTGTATCCTTCCATTCCCACCCTATTCACATATTCATCTAGAAGCCCCTTGCTCCCACCACCTCCCTGGGCAGCAAATTGTGGCTAAGAAGTTATGCAGGAGCACTTAACTGAACTACTATGAAACATGTGGCAACTTTAAGGCATCTGCAAATGCCACCCCAGTTACTGAAAGCATAATCAGTATCAGTTATCAATACTAAGAGTGTGCTATGAGGTACCTGGCCTAAACACACTCGAGAGTCAAAGGGAAAAAATCATTCCACCGATTTCTATTGCTTTCATCACTGCCTGAAGGTCTTTGAGAATCTGCTTTATGATATTGTTGTAATAGTGTTTAAAATAGGATATCTTGTGTAATTAAGAACATAAGAATATAAGAAATAGGAGCAGGAGTAGGCCATCTAGCCCTTCAAGCCTGCCCCGCTATTCAATAAGATCATGGCTGATCTGAAGTGGATCAGTTCCACTTTCCCGCTTTCTCCCCATAACATTTAATTCCCTTGTCTGTCAAAAACCTATCTATCCGTGACTTAAATATATTTAGCGAGGTAGCCTCCACCACTTCAACAGGCAGAGAATTCCAGAGATTCACCACCCTTTGAGTGAAGAAGTTCCTCCTCAACACTGATCTAAACCGCAGCGCCCCCCCCCCGCCTTATCTTGAGGCTGTGCCCTCTAGTCCTGCTATCCTTTCTGAGCAGGAAGAATCTCTCTACCTCTACCCTATCCATCCCCTTCATTATCTTCTATGTCTCTATAAGATCCCCCCTCATCCTTCTAAACTCCAACGAGTACAGACCCAGTCTATTTAGTCTCTCTTCATAGTCCAACCCCCTCTTCTCCAATATCAGCCTAGTGAACTTCCTCTGCACTCCCTCCAAGGCCAAAATATCCTTGCGCAAGTGCAGCGACCAAAACTGCACACAACACTCCAGCTGCGGCCTCACCAGTGCCCTGTACAGTTGCAGCAAGACCTCCCCTATCCCCCTCGCTATAAAGACCAGCATCCCATTCGCCTTCTTGATCACCTGCTGCACCTGCAGACTGGGTTTTTGCGACTCATGCACAAGGACTCCCAGGTCCCTCTGCACCGTAGCATGCTGCAGCTTTTCGCCCTTTAAATAGTAATCCCTCCTACTATTATTTCTGCCAAGTGGATAATCTCACACTTGCTAACATTGTACTCCATGTGCCAGGTCCTCGCCCACTCGCTCAGCATATCCAGATCCCTCTGCAGACTTTCCACACCCTCCGCGCAATTTGCTTTTCCACTCATCTTCGTGTCATCAGCAAATTTCGTTACCCTACACTCAGCCCCCTCCTCCAGATCATCTATATAAATGGTAAATAGCTGAGGCCCCAGCACCGATCCCTGCGGCACTCCACTAGTCACCAACCGCCAATCAGAATAGCACCCATTGATACCAACTCTCTGCCTCCTATTAGACAACCAATCCTCTATCCACGCTAACACCCTACCCCCAACTCCATGCACCCTAACGTTCTGAAGCAACCTTTTGTGAGGCACCTTATCAAACACCTTTTGAAAATCGAGAAACACCACATCCACCGGTTCCCCTCTGTCTACTGCACTAGTCACATCCTCATAGAAATCCAATAAATTTGTCAAACACGACTTCCCCTTAACGCTGCATCTGCTCTATCAAACCATTCCTTTCCAGGTGCCTCGCTATTTCTTCTTTGATGACGGATTCAAGCATTTTTCCAACTACTATTCACATATTCACACATAACTAAGAGTGTTTTGCTCTGCCCTTAACTGCACTGAGGCTCCTACTCTATTATAGCTAAGTCTCTCTGGATGGTAACACTTTGCTGAATGCAGCATGCGACAATAATATTGGAGACACTGCAAGTGAAACAGACTGAGTTGTGATATATGAGAATCTGTTTAATGCAGCTTATAGTACCTTTGGGAAATTCTAGTTCCACAGTTGATCCCAGAGAATGTTCTTCACAATCTGTGTTCAGGTCCAATGACTGCGATTCAGACTGATGCTCCCATTTACCTAAAATGATTCTCAGTATTAACTTGTTAAAATATATTACTTTATCATTTATTACATACCCTAAATATAAGGTTACATTCTGAGCATGAGGTTTTGAAGCAATATTCAACTACCACATTTTTCATTTGATCTTTCCTTCTGTAACTACACTCTGAAGACTGAACAAAACGCCTCCTGAAGAAAAACAGACTTTCATTTATATAGCACTTTTCATGACCACCAGATGTCTAAAAGCACTGAACAATTAAGTACTTTTGAAATGTAATCAATGTTCACAGTGAGGAAACACAGCAGGCAATTTGCACAAAGCAAGTTCCAACTAACAGCAATCTGATAATAACCAGATAATCTTTTTGTGATGCTACATGAGGAACAAATACAAGTCCATACACCAATGATAGCTCCCCTGCTCTGTTTCCAAATAGCGCCATGGGTTCTTTTAACATTCACCCAGACAGGCAAATGGGGAATTGATTTAACACCTCCTTTCAGAAACATTCCTTCGGCACTGCATTGGGAAGGCTGGCCATCATAATCTTCCAAACAGCACATGAATAAAATAAAGCATCATTCATCACAAATGTGGCAAAACACGTAATTTTGGCTGGGACTTTACCATCGCACCCACAATGATACCTGCTGCTGGTGGGACCAGAAATTCTTGACCTTTATCAGTAGCATAACAGCTTAAAAATGAACTCTCCATTCAGATTTAACATTTTCCAGTATTATATTACTTGGTAAACATATAAGGGTTAAGTTTAAAGTGTATTTATTAGTATCATAAGTAGGCTTACATTAACACTGCAATTACGATACTGTGAAAATCCCCGAGCTGCCACACTCCAGTGCCTGTTGGGGTACACTGAGGGAGAATTTATCATGACCAATGCACCTAATCAACACGTCTTTCGGACTGTAGGAAGAAACCGGAGCACATGGAGGAAACCCACACAGACATGGGGAGAACAAGCAGACTCCACACAGGCAGTGACCCAAGCTCAGAATCAAACCTGGATCCCTGATGCTGCAAGGTAGCAGGGCTAACCATCGTGCCCCACTTTTCCTTTCCACTGTGCCTGAGAAATGCTTAGATCCCATGTATGCAACAAAAGAAAGTGGCACCCTAAGGCCAAGAGGACATTTTTTTGTCCTGATGTGTTCCTACGGACCCTGGTGTGAAGGTGGTAATTACTTATGTCCACAAGAGGTAATGCAGTAGCACAGGAGTACGAGGCCCTGCAGCTTAGTCCTTTCCAGTTGGAGGATATATGAGTGGAAAAGGTAACAAGGATTAAAGAAACAAAAAAAATTAAGTCCCTTTTTCTCTCAAGGACAGCCAGAAAGAGGTAGAAAAGCAAAACTCTGCCAGTGCTGGAAACTTGAATGAAGAACAAAATAAAACAACTGGAAAAACTCAGTAGTTCTCGCAGCATCTGTGGAGAGAAACAGAATGAACGTTTCAGGTCAATGATTTTTCGTCAGAACTGAAGAAAGATGGAAATGTAAGTTTTTAAGTCAGTGGAAGTGGGGAGAGGGCAAGAGGAACACGAGAAGGACTACGATAAAGTTACACGTTTTGCCACATTTGTGATGAATGATGTTTTATTTTATTAATAAGCTGTTCAGAAGATTATGATGGGCAGCCTTCCCAATGCAGTTCTCAAGGAGTGTTTCTCAAAGGAGGTATTAAACCAAGACCCCATCTACCTGTTGGGCAGATGGTAATCCTGCAGGGGCAATCAAATAACAAAAGATTTCAAGATGTAACAGCCAAAGAGGATGGTCATAAAGGAACAAAGATTGTGTCCACATGAGGCATGAATTTATCTTTCTTTAACCTTTCAAGTTGCATTTAGAAAGAAGTGTAACCTATAGGCTACCCAAATGACTGAAGTCAGATAGCCCTGATAGATCACTGCTCAAGTTTTATCGCAATGGCTGCATTTTTCAAACAGCTTTCCATTGCAAGGTACTACCAAAGGGTAATAGGCCTGTGCTTGGATGCATTTGGCCTCGGTTAATAATCTGAAGCTGCGATTAGGAGCAAATTCATGTAGCATCCAGCAGAGTGAACCATTCCACTTAACCCATGCAAGGGTGAAAAAGTCAGTGAAATTAGGCCATTATTATTCAGATTTTAAATCTTGAGAATAATATTTAGTAAGTTTGTTCATAATTTGCAAGTTCTAGGTAGTTTAGGACTTAATAGCAAAGTAATCAGTGGTCAGGATTTTTAAATGATGTAATTAGATGAGAAAACTAGTTTAACTGTGCACTAAACTCATGACGTGGGCAGTTTCATTTTACACCATCACATTTCCACTCTGTGTGGTGCCTTCACCTTTGTCAAAAACATAAACTTCTTTGGTAAAAGGAATTTTCAAGGATGGCCAAATGTCATTGGATCACCAATTACAGCTGCTGTAACTAATGTTTCAAAATTAATTTGCATATTTATTATGATATTTAGGTTAGAAATGCACCCAGTAATTGGGTAATGGAATTTTACATAGGTTTTCTTATCTATTATTACCTAGTGCCATTTTATCTCCATGTGTCGATTCTGCATCTGATTCAATAGACTGCCTCTGCAGATCGGACCAGTAACCCGAAGAGTTAAGAGATACAAAAGGGGATTGTTTCCCTGTAAGGAGATAAAATGAGTGAGAGTTAAAAGGTATTTATAGCAGAGACTACAGACCATTGAAGAGGTAGAACACAAATTTTAGAATCAGAATCCCTTGAGTGCAGAAAGAGGCCATTCAGCCTATCTCTGCACCAACTCTCCGACAAAGCATCTCACCCATGCCCACCTTCACAACCCCATGTATTTACCCTGCCAATCCTAACCAAGGCATCTTGGGACATTAAGGGGAAGTTTAGCATGGCCAATCCACCTAACCGGCACATCTTTGGATTGTGGGAACAAACTGGAACACCTGGTGGAAGCCCACGCAGACACAGGGACAACATGCAAACTCCACACAGACAGTCATCCAAGGTCAAAATTGATCCCAGGTCCCTGGTGCTGTGAGGCAGCAGTGTTGACCACTGTGCCAAGCATGCCAGCCACTCATATGTGTGAGTTTCATGTCTGATTTCACGTACAGTAAATTCTGAATTCCACTTAAAATAACTGTTATAGTACATAGAAGTAGAATCAACCATGTTATCATAGAATTATTGAATCCAACAGTGCAGCAGGAAGCCATTTGGCCCATTGAGTCTGCACCAACCACAATCCCAGTCAGGCCCTAACCCCATAACCCCATTACCCTAGCTAGTCCCCCCTGACACTAAGGGTCAATTTAGTATAGGCAATCCGCCTAACCTGCACATCTTTGAACTGTGGAAGGAAACCAGAGCAGCCAGAGGAAACCCATGCCGACATGGGGAGAATGTGCAGATTCCATACAGACAGTGAGCCAAGCTGGGAATCAAACTGGGTCGTGGCGCTGTGAAGCAGCAGTGCTAACCACTTTGCCACTGTGTCACCATCATTGCTTGTTATTGTCATGTGAACTCTGATTGCCGGTGAAAAAGGCATCAGCAGAAGCTTAAGGTAGAATATAAACTCAGCATTTTGAAGTGAGAGTTTCCCCCTTCAGCTTTCTTCCATTCATTCTAAAGTCACAGGTAGGTCTTAAGCATCATTCTTCATTTGCAAGCCTAAACGTAACTATTTTGGATGTTTTTCCACCATAAAAAATTACACTCTGCTGTGGGGCAAGAACAGACAACAGTATGCATTGTATTTGTCTGGAGATGACTGGCTCCACAAGTCATCTCAGCTGATACTCTGGTTAACAACAGAGTGTTCACTGTTCCTGTACAAAGTCTGAGACTGTGGTTGTTCGGTCAGATAGGTGAATTTTAAGTCTCATGAAAGGGACTGGCTTGTTTGGATAAATGGCTTTTTCCCTTTCCATAAATACAAATTTCTCACAGTGAATCTCAGCTCTCAGTTCCTGGATGAAGGGCAGCATTTTATGCAAATCCAACACCTTCAAATATTGCAACATACCTATTTCACAAAATCACATGAACTGTTGCAACAATCATACTAATCAATCTGTAACTGTAAACAGAATGCAATATCATCTTTCCTGGTAAGTGTTAGTCTATTTAAGTAATGTAGAAAAGAGGGCTTCAGATTCCGAGGGTGGGGGATCCAGTTCAGGAGCAAGAGCACCCATACAACTCAGATTGGTTGCTCTCGAATAGGGAGGTAACAATGTCCTCACAGATAGATTAATTCTTGCAGAGAGGGAGGGTTTAAACTAAAATGGGAGGGGAGAGACACAAAGATGTGGGAGTGCAGAAGAGAGACAAGAAGCATAGACAACTAGGAGCAGTAATTAGCAACATAAAAAAAAGTGTAAAAGGACAGTTCAATGGAGCAAAAACGCAAAGAAAACCAACATAGTATGCAAATACATGTGTTTTCATGTGAGGATTGTTAGAAATAGGGTTGAGAAGTTGTAAGCACAAGCACAAGTACAAGAAATAATTTTTAATCAATTTGCTTCTAGCTCAGGGAAAGGAAGCAGAGTGGCATAAAGTGTTGGAGAAGGAAGTAGAGAATATCCAGGTAATAGTGATAATATAATTAGGTATATAATAGGTACAGAGGGAAACAAGGAAATATCAATAGTGAAAATACTGCAAAGGCTATGGGTCCTGGCAATATGCCGACAATAGTAATGAAGATCTGTGCTACAGAAGTTGCTATGCCCTGATCCAAGCTATTCTAATACAGCTACAGCACTGACATCTACCCAACAGTTGGAAAATTATCCAGTTAGGTGCTGCACAGAAAAAGTAGGACAAATCCAAACCAGTCAATTGCCACCCCATCAATCTACTCTGGATAATCAGTAAAGTGATTGGAAGGATTCTTCAACAGTTTTACTGAGCAGCTCTTGCTTAAGAATAATGTTCACTGACGCTCAGTTTGGGTTCTGCCAGGGCCACTCAGCTCCTAATCTCATTACAGCCTTGGTTCAAATGTGGACAAAAGAGCTGAATTCCAGAGGTGAAGTGACTTTCCTTGACACCAAGGCAGCATTTGACCAATTATGTCATCAAAAATGGAGTCTCTGGGAATCAGGAAGAGGGCAATCATCTCAGATCCTGAACATCACTGAGTTCCCCTGGGTAGTCTCCTCAGCCCAACTACCTTCAGCTGCTTCATCAGTGACTTTTCTTCCATCGTAACGTCAGAACTGGGGAGGTTTGCTGATGACTGCACAACAGCACTATTTGTGACTTCTCAACGCAGTCCATGTCCAAATGCAGCAAGTCATGTCCAAAATCAAAGCTTGGACTGACAAATGGCAAATAACATCTGCATGACAGAAATGCCAAGCAACAACCATCTCTAACAATAGAGAATCTAACTACTGCCGCTTGACATTCAATGGCCTTACCATCACTGAATCTCCCCGCTATCAACATCCTGGGGGTTGACCAGAAACACAATTGGACCAGCATATAATTACTGTGGCTATCAACAGCAGGTCAGAGGCTAGGAATCCTGCGGTGAGTAAGTCACGTCCCGACTCCCCAAAGTCTGACCACAATCTACAAGACACAAATCAGGAATGTGATGGAAAATTCTCCACTTGACTGAATGAGTGCAGTTCCAACAACACTCAGGGGTTTTACAACATCCATGATAAAGCAGCCCAGCTAACTGACGCACTATCCACAAACATTCAATACCTCTACAACCAACACAATAGCAGCTGTGCGTAGCATCTACAAGACACACTGCAGAAACTCACTAAGGTTCCTTAGACAACACTATCCAAATATATGACCACTACTATCTAGGAGAAGAGCAGCAAATACATAGGAATAGCACCAGAACTTCCCATGCAAGCCATTCACCATCCTAACTTTTTTTATTCATTTGTGGGACATGGGTGTCGCTGGCTGGCCAGCATTTATTGCCCATTCCTTGTTGCCTGAGGGTAGTTAAGAGTCAACAACATTGCTGTGGCAGTGGAGTTACATGTAGACCAGATCAGGTAAGGATGGAAGATTTTCTTTCCTAAAGGACATTAGTGGACCAGATGGGTTTTCCCAACAAACGATAATGGTTTCATGATCATCAACAGATTCCTAATTCCAGATATTTTTTATTGATTTCAAATTCCACCATCTGCTGTGGCGGGAACTCAGGTCCTCAGAATATTAGCTGAGTTTCTGAATTAAGAGTCTAACGATAATACCCTTAGGCCATCGCCTCCCCCGAGTTGGAAATGTATCAGCATTCCTTCGTTATTGTTGGATCAAAATCCTGTAATGCTCTCCATAACAGCATTGTGTTTGTATCTACACCACATAGATTGAAGCAGTTCAAGAAGCCAACTCACCACCACCTTCTCAAGGGCAATAAATGCTGGTCTGGCCAGCAAAGCCCATATCTCCTCAATGAATTTTAAAAAATAGCCACCGGGGCAAGAACCATTATCGATGATTTGGAAAGCGATCTAGTGCAGATGAGCTGGAAACAAAGTTTGACCAAGGAAACAGTAAACAAGCAATCACAGATCTTCAGTGGAAAATAGTTTGGGCACAAATCGAGCACATTCCCACTCGAGGAAAAGAAGGAACACCCTAAGCTCAAGCACATGGGTGAAAAGGAAATAGAGGTTGAACTAAATGAGAAATAGGAGATTTATAACAAATCTCAACCACTGAACATGATTGGAAATAATGCCGAATGCAATCTGCAAGCGGGGGCACTGAAGGATATACAAAAGGCAAAGAAACACGTGAGAATGAAGGTGATAACATAAAAGGAAGCCCAAAAATTATTTTTAAACATATAAAAAATAAAGCCGAAATTAAAGGAATAATATGGGATGAGGGACAAAAATGGAATTCTTCTTGTAGAGGCAGGGGCATGACTGAGGTTCTGAATGACAATTTGCATCTGTCTTCACAAAAGAAGTGAATGCAATAATGTTGCCATAAATATTGGAGAGTCAAGATAAAGAATACTAGACAGGATAAAATTTGGAAGTAGGAAGATTGGCTTCACTCCAAGTCAACCAGTCACCAGATCCAGATGAGAAATACTCCAGGTTGCTGAGGGAAGCAAGAGTGGAGGTAGAGAAGGTGCCGGAGTGTTGGTGGGACTGCAAATGTTACACCCCCATTCAAAAAAATGGAAGACAGATATACCTGGCAATTACTGGCCTATTTAATGTCAATAAACTGCTAGTGACAATTGCCAAGGACAAAATTAATTCTCATTTGAAGAGAGATGATTAAATTAAGGATAGCTAGCAGAGATTTGTCAAAGACAAATCGTGGCCCAGACTTTCACCATGGCTGGGATGCTCTTGCTCCCAAATATGGCATTTCTCATTTTAATGGGGAAAAGACTGGACTTAACTCAGTGTTTACACAAATGCACTTTACAGGGACATTTGGCCATTTGACTCATCAACTACCTCCTCTGAAATGGGATTTGGTAGGCCAGGAATGTGAAACCCAGCAAATGCACACTACACCAGCTAAGAGCTGGTAGATTTGTTTGTATACCTAAGGCACCTCCTTGAAGAGGTAAGGTATCCCTCTTGATCTGACCCCAGAAAACATTTGGGAGAGGGCATATTTTGGGAGAGATAAGGCACCCTTTGCGATTGTTAAAAGTAGACATGATTATGCGTAAATGTGCATCAATCCGTTGGAAATGTCAAAGCCTTCAAAGAACTGTCAACCTGTCAAAGAGCTGCAAAATGCACTGGAGCTGTCAAAACTGGCAATGGATTTAATTCTACTGGGCCTTAAATTAAAATACAAACATCTGAAGTTCAAGAAAAATCAGTGTCTGACATTTCATTCTGTCTCTTGACAGGAGCCAATTATATGATTTGTTTAGCAGTGACTAATTTTACAAACCATCATTATCCCAGTGGGTGCCTGTTATGTGGGCAATTTGATTGACAGCTCCAAGTTGTTATAGAATAGAAATGTTTGTTTTCATAAGTGATTAGTTGAAGAAATTTCCATGCAATTAATTTTTTTAAGTCAATGATGGAACTTTTTGTTTGAAATAGTAATTTCATCAAGAGACAGTTTATTTTATGTCAGCATAGGGGGTGGGAGGAATTATCCATGGTGGGTACTAGATGAGTTGGCATGGAGGGGCTTTGGGTAAAGGATGATAGTGGGGGCATGCATTGGCAATAATTGGCACTGAGTTGATACAGGATCTAAATGGAACCATGGGGATGTGGCAGCATAGAGACCATGAGCAGACGTTGGGGTGGAGTGGCAATGGGGGAATCAGAGTCCTGGGAAATTAGTAGGGAACAGGGGAGGTGAGTGGGGAATCTATGTTTGAATAGATTGGGGTGTATGTGTGAGTGTATGTTGAGGGGGAGGTGGATGGTTAAGTCTGGAGAATTTTTTTTTGTTTTAATCAGTTTTATTATTGCATTCAACCAAGTACTGAAGCACTCAGACCTTCTGCTCAACCCACCTCTGCACCCAGCAATCTTTGCAGACAATCCAGAGAATCATAGTGACAGGTTAGTTTCACAGAGCCGGGAAATCTCCCATCTCTGCACACCCCCAACCAGGAGCAAAACTCTGGACCCACGTCAGATTAATCTGATTGAGTTCTTCAATGACGTAATGGAGAGGAACAATATAGTGCCATGGACATCATACATGTGGACTTTGAAAAGGGATGTGATAAGTACCTTATAATAGATGTACTTTGGTTGAAGGTTAAATAATGACTGGTAACTTGGGTATCTAATTGACCAAGGTATGGGAGGCAGAGACTTCACTGAAGTGAACTATTGCAGTGAGGTTCACCAGAGGTCCAAATGAGGACAATTTTTTTTTCCGTTTTATATATGCTGAATGTATAAGGAGTACAATTTTGGAGCTTGTAAAATGTTTGACAATGCATTCGAAAGTGACAGGAGTGAAATTTGGTGATGTAGTAAAGTGTGGCAAACTTCATGAGGACATAGATTGATAAAATGTGTAAACACATGACAGGCACAATTTAATATGGATTACAGTGAAGTATTACTCTTTGGGACTAACAAAGTGGAGAGGCAGTATAATTTTGTACTTTGAGAAGATGTCAGAGTAAAGGGAACTGTGGATGCTTATTCACAAATCTTTGAAGGTGACAGATCAATTTAACAAGGGAATAAAGAAAAAGCTTGGAAATACTTGGCTTTGCAAACATGGAAATCATGCTAACATTTACAAATCTCTGGGTAGGCAGCAGTATTGTCTCTATAAGGAAGGAGAACCATTGTCCTTTCACAAATGGGCTAGTAATGAGAGGTTTGAGAGTGAAAATAATTGGTAAAATAGCTAGAAGAGAAATGGGGAGATTTTGGGCCTGCTTCTCCCATCGCAACCTGCAATTTTTCTGGTGGTCAATCAGGAGAATCGCATGTCGGCCTGCTTCCACGATTTGCACGTGCACTGGGAACACATATGCGCCTCCCAGAGACAGAGAACAGTCGGAGTTGAGACTGCACTGGAAACCGGCGGGAAGAAAGGTAAGTAATTTGAAGCTTTTTTTAATGTATTTTAAATATATTTTGCAAGTTGTTGTCAGGCGTGGCATGGAACTTGCCAGGCCCTATAGCATCTCCCACCCCGTCAGGAGTGCTTTATTCCGGCGAGATTTACAATAGCTCCCCACATTCGTGGAACTAGCAGGAGACCCTGCCAGAATGAAGGGGGGAAGCAATCGAGCGGGCAGTGGGGGGGGGGGGGGGGGGGGCATGGTGCCTCCTAGGCATGAGCACCCTGGCAGTGCTAGCCTGTGCCCCTAGCATTGCCCAAGGGAAAAAGTGCCCATGCCCAAGAGCATCTTGGCACTGTCCACCGGGCATCAGGCAGTGCCAAGGGGGCAGGGCCTATTGTGGGAGGGGCCTAGGGACAATTTATGGGGGTGATGGGTCCCACTGCCACACTACATTGGGATCGGTCTAGGGTGGAGGGAGGGCAGCAATTGGGGCAGGCTGGGGGGCGGGGTAGTGGTCTGCTGGGGTTGAGCCTGCCTCCCTGGGGGGGTTGGGCTTGCCCAGAGAATTATTGTAGGGGCTGTGATTGGGTTGTGGGGGGGGGGGGGGGGGGGGTGGTGGTGGTGGTGGTGCTGGAGTGTAACTATCTATGTGGAGTCTGCACATTCTCTCCATGGGTTTCCTATGGGTGTTCCAGATTCCTCTCAGTCCAAAAGACGTGCTGGTTAGGTGCATTGGCTATACTGAATTCTCCCTCAGTGTACCCAAACAGGCAACGGAGTGTGGCAACTAGGGGATTTTCACAATAATTTCATTGCAGTGTTAATATAAGTCTACTTGTGACACTAATAAATAAACTTTAAAACACATAAAATCCAGCGAGTTGCTGTTCAACATCCTATTCATCTGCCCCCAACATGTCTGATATTTTACAGGGTGCAAGGGAAGATGGATCCCATCACCTCCAGTATTTTACCAATGTGACAGGGGAAGACCCATGCCTTGTGTAAAGCCTGGCAGTTTTAGCTGCATGGTTCCCATGGCACACCAGAGGTATCTCCACCAAGGTCATGACCCCCCCTTAATCCTCCCCCAGAGCCCTTAACTGCACACCACAATCTCTGACCCCAGTCTTTATTAGCTGTGGGGACTGTCTGTAATTTCAGTACTAGCCACTTCTCCTGGGTGGCACTATTGTTGGGACTATAGACCCACCAGCCAATTTAATTGGCCAGCAGCTCTCGAAGGCAGGACATAGAAGCAATTAACGCTGTGTCATTGGGTGCGTGGGCACCCCCTCCACTAAAATCGGCATTTTAGCCAACGAGAATGTGGGCAGCGCCTACAGTGCCTATAAAATTCAGCCACTGGATTCAATGGGGGATCAGAAGGATGGCAACAAGCATAGGTTCAAATGCAATCAAATCTTCCTGAAGCTACAAGCATAGCAAGTACACAAGTGCCGGGAAAACTAGCTCCAGCATGAGAAAATCTAACCATCACCTCTTGACATTCAACAGCATTGCCATCTTCAAGTGCGTCAGCATTAACATCCTGAAGGTCACTTATGCCCAGAAACTGAACTCTTCTAGCTATATAAATACTATGGCTCCAAGAAGAAGCCAGAGATTGGGAATTCAGCAGACAGTAGCTCATCTCCTGACTCCTCACAACCTGTCCATCATCTACAAGGCACAAATCAGAAGTGTGATGGAAGACTCTTCAATTGCCTGGATAAGTCAGACCCCAACAATGCTCAAGAAGCCCAACACCATCCAGCACAAAGCAACGTGCTTGATTGGCATCTCCTCCAGCCCTTTAAATATTCTCTCCCTCTATCACTGGTGCAACAGGGCTAAATGTGTACCATTTTGCACTACAACAACTCGGCAAGCGTCCATCAACAGCATGTTCCAATCTATAACTTCTACCACGTAGAAGAGTGAGGGCAGTAGGTGCATGAGAACCTGCCAGTTCCCCAACAAGTCGCACATCAAGCTGATTTGTAAATATATTGCCATTCCTTCACTGTCGCTTAGTCAAAATCTTGGGAAACCTTCCATTGTAACACTGCAGGCATATCCACACCACACAAACTGTACTGGTTCAAGAAGTCAGATGACAACTACCTTCTCAAGGCCAGTGGCAATAGGAAATAAGTGCTGTGTTTGCCATGATGCCCACATCCCAAGAACAAACAAAAAAAACATAAAGTTACCTCTGTTCAAAATACTGCAAGTAGGAGTTAAAGACAAACCTAAGTGGTCCCTTAGCCAATATATCTGAGAAATGCTCAGAAAATAATGATGGGCAATTGAATAACAAACAGGAGAAAGAGAATCTATGAGTATATCTCAACATATGATTACAATGGGTAAGAGTGAATTATTTGTAAAATGTCTTCAACCAAAATTTTTGCATGGCTATTTCTACCAGGTCTTATCCAGCCAACCTTATGCATTCCATGTGAAATACAAAAGAGGCTAACTATACTACACACAAAAAAGGCTCCTGTTTCTGATGGGCTCTCAGTTGCAGTATCAAAGACCTGTGCATCAGAGCTAATCACGCCTTGTTCTAGTACTGCATCAAACTGTTATCAAATTTAACTTGCGGAAGAAGACCAGATATATCCAATCTACAAATTGACAAGATAAATCTCACAAATTGCTGCCTGATCAGCCTACTTCCCTGCTCCCAAGATAATGAAGTAACTCATGCCAGCTTACAGCAAGACTTAACCAACATCTAGGCTTGGGCTCACAGTTGACAGGTAGTACCTGTGCCACACAAATGACAGCTGATGACCATCTCAAACAAGAGAAAGTTCATCAATCTTCCTTTGACACTTAAAGGTCACTAAATCACACAGCATTTTGACGAGGACATTTATCTTCATACATTTTTGGGTTAATACCCTAGATTTTCCTTGTTAACATCATCTTCAGGGCACAAGCATCATAAGGCAGTCAGCAATAAGTGGAGAATGTCTGCACCACCTTCTTAGGATTAACTAGAGATGGGAAAGGAATATAGCTTTGCCTTTTCTCTCAGATTCAGAGAACATTATTAAAAAAAAGAACATTTTTTAAAGAGACAGTGCCTTCATAGTAACACTTTTCATACATTTCTTCATTTATTTTCTAACACATAGCAAGATGATGTAAATTGGTGGGAATATGTCAACATGACAAAAATACTTCTAAGCTCTCCACCGTCTCCAGCCAAGTAAAAGATTGCCAAACATTTACTGATGGAACAGACTGATCTGGCCACAGTTGGGGTTTGAGATCAGTTCACTCTAAGGTGGCTCCATCACTCCCAACAAGATCCAAACCATAAGAATTACTGAGATAAAGTTAAAATAATCAAAACAAAACATTAAATTGATCAAAGTTCAAATATCTGCTGAATACTAAATCTGAAAAACAAACCAAGCCTAAAGACTTCAATGTGGCTTCATAACAGCAACCAATTATCTCTTTGAGTGCTTTGACTGGTGATTGTTATATTTCCTCTTGCTCAAATTCTAACCTTAACATCGCCAATACTTTGGAGAAGGACATTCTCCTGATTACCTCAGTTCATTGAAATGATATCTCAAACATTAAATCAGTGGAAGGTGCCTTCGTGTCACTTCCACTCTCTGTCTTTCAAACACACCTACTACAGACATTGGTCTACCTGTTATGGGCTTATCTAAACCTGACACAAAAATGCTGCTCCCTCATTTTACAAGACAGTTTTTCAAGGCAATGTTCATTTACTCACTGGTTTCTGAGCATTGCAGGGTTGAAGCCAAATTGTAACTAGTGGAGACTACACAAACACCAGCTTATTACACAACACTGGGGATTAAAGCTACACAGCAAGTGTATTGATCTTACCAGGACTGGCATGGTTGCCAATTCCTTTTTTGTTATCTTATATATACCCAAATTGAAACTTCCATTAAATTAAGCAAACAGAAAGAGCAGAACTTGTTATTTTTAAATGATGCCATGTTGTCAGTGATGTTTCATTTTTGGATTCTTCAGCGATGTTTCAGCACATAAAACGAGAGCTGTTTTGTTCAAAAGAATGACATTCTTTTGAATGCAGGTAGGAAGGAAGAAAATAGAAAAGATTCTATAACAATGTACTTCTGTCACCAGGTGAAAACACAGAATGTAGTTGAGATTTTTTTTCAATTAGTAAGCTTTTTTATCCCCAGATTTTCTGCTTTCGTAATTGAAAAAAAATTCTTTGTAAGCCTTGATTCTTGGAGAAGAAAATTCCTGAGCAGATTAAAGAAGGTATAGCAATGCATAGGGATAATGCTACAATTTAAATTATTGAGAACTGCAGATAATGCCAGTAAATCACACCCAGTGCACTTAATAGAAAGATTACAGAAAACAATTACCTGCAGACGGGAAGCCCTTCAGATCATTGACCAATACTCAAATTGGCCAATTAAATGGGTGTGAATATATTCCAAGCTTCTTATGATTTCTCATTGTGAAAGTGTTGAGAAATGTAGGCTATAAATGAATTGTTTATATACTCAGTTTGTCAAATATGGTATTTCTTTAAATATTAATTTTATTCAAAGGTTAGAGCGAAAGTCCAAAGATGTGCAGATTAGGTTGATTGGCCATGTTAAATTGACCTAAGCATCAGGGGGATTAGCCGGCTAAATGCGTGGGGAATACAGCCTGGGTGGGATTGTGGTCGGTACAGACTCGATGGGCCGAATGACCTCCTTCTGTACTGTAGGGATTCTATGATTTAAATGTTATCCTTTCACCTTTCAGTATCACTGCACTCACTGCTTTTCAATTCTTATCACTGATAGATAAGGCTTCAGAGAACAATCTTCAATCACTTTTTGTATTATGCGTAACCTTGGAAGATAAGTAATGCCTTCCACCACAATTTAAGAATGAATGAGAAAGCTGGTGTGATTTTCAATGGATATAATTATCCAACTGCAGCTTTGTACAATTAAAACAGTATAATAAGAACATAAGAACATAAGAACATAAGAAATAGGAGCAGGAGTAGGCCATCCAGCCCTTCGAGCCTGCCCCGCCATTCAACAAGATCATGGCTGATCTGTCGTGGCTCAGTTCCACTTTCCCGCCCTCTCCCCATAACCCTTAATCCCTTCTCTTATCAAAAACCCATCAACCCGCTTCTTAAAAATATTTAGCGAGGCAGCCTCCACCACTTCAACGGGCAGAGAATTCCAGAGATTCACCACCCTTTGAGTGAAGAAGTTCCTCCTCAACTCCGTTCTAAACCGCCTCCCCTTTATCTTGAGGCTGTGCCCCCTAGTCCTACTGTCTTTTTTGAGCGGGAAGAGTCTCTCCACCTCTATCCTATCCATCCCATTCATCATCTTATACGTCTCAATGAGATCTCCCCTCATTCTTCTAAACTCTAACGAGTACAAGCCTAGTTTATTCAGCCTCTCCTCATAGCTCAATCCCCTCAACTCCGGTATCAGCCTAGTAAACCTCCTCTGCACTCCCTCCAGGGCCAAAATAATCTAGCCAGAAATCTTGCCACTCCTGCAGCTAATATCATGTGTTCTTTGTTATCTCCATTTTTGTACACTTTGCCTGATTTGCAACTTGTTTCCAGTGATGTCCAAGCTCTGTGTCAGTTTGGGGAATATCCCAAAGATTGCTGGGGAACCCAACTACCTCCTCCCCCTGCCCCGCAAGTAATTCCCAGGTAACGGGTTGCATGGCAATTGTCCAGGAAGTTCAAACGTCTTTTGGACAATTGTCCTACACTGGGAACCATCCAACAGCGCAATTTAAATTCCAAAATTTGAATCATTGCAACTGTGTTGCATCAACAGTTACCCCGAAAAATTTAGAAAAATTAAAACCACTTCTAGCTTCTGGGTAACCATACCACTGATCCACCTCAAAACCCATCCATCCCTCCACAGGGGACTCCTCCTCCTCCTCCCCCACTCCTACCTCACCCATTGACACACACACAAATTGCCAACCAATGGGCAGCAGTGTAATGGACAGCAAGTTAAAACATGGGCCTTCCCACCCAGAATTTAACTCTGGCGTTCTGGTATGTCGCCATCTTGCCTGACTATATGCCCTTTCTGCTTCCAAGCTCTCCACCAGCGAAGATTCCGTCCATGATGCAACATGGACAGGAGGTGGTGCCAATGTTGGAACTTTAGGCAATGGGATATTGCATGGCCTGTCCTATTCTGGAAACACACAAACATTATACTGCCTGCTCACCAACTCAACTACAGTATGAAACTACTACTGACAGCTCAACAGGAGACCCAGATGCATGCATGATTAACATGATGCACAGCTCGCCTGTACATCTTGAAGGCAGCATGCATGTCTTAAAAGGGAGATTCTTTCATGCCGCAAGAGTTGCTGCAGAGGTGTCTAGAAGGCTTTGCTGGAACAACGAGAACAGCAATTGATAGCAGGTCAGACAGAGAGCTCCCATATTTTTGGAAGTGGCTACGGCAGTCTCAGTGTTGGGAATTGAAGGAAGTGAAATCTGTCCTTTGGTCTTTCCATTGTTCATTCATACCTTTGAAAATGTTATTAGTCTCCACAAGGAGATTACTTCTCTTTCCCAAGCACAGCTTCCACATTTAATACAACTGCAGAGCCAATTGTTTGAATTTACAGTTAGACACATTGCACAATGACCTAAATGCATTCCTGTAAGTTTCAGGAATCAGGTTACAATAGTTAATGACGACAGTTTTCACAGCGACACATTCCCCCACAGGATTCAGGTTCTAAATGTAAGAATGAATAATGACACCAAGGTTTCACAGTTCCTAACAATTCAAATGCTCTTTAAAAATTATCTGTGTCATCTCGATCCCGAGCTTAAATTTGCAGATAGACTTGATTTTTGTACCTTTGCACATCTGGACTATATTTGCTGCAAATCCTCCAGTCACCCAGATATCATACAGTCATTGTCTTTTTTTCCTCCACTGTGTGCATGCACTGTTGCTGTATTGCATCTTTTTCCTTATCAAACATTGCAGCTATCCTGTTGATCTAAAACTGTACACTTGCTTGCTTTCTTAACCCTCCAGTTTAAGCAGTTTTAATGGGTAAGCCCAGTTTGCACCCTTTCCTTCTGCTCCTTGGCAAGCTAATGCTAGCCTATGCCTTTCAACTTTCATATGCATTCCAAACAAAGCTAACAGAATGGAAGCCACTGCCCACTTTTCTACCTCTGAAGAATAACTATCGTGACAGTGCAGCTCTATGCATGTGCATAACTCAGAGCTCTCTACTGATGTGCAGAATGCATGTCATAGCCGACAGCATAATTCAGGACCTGCCAGCTGCGGTGCATGTTTCACACGAACAAATTCAGACCAGTCATGCAGTATAATTGTTGACTTTTATTTGCCTAATTGATAGTGATGTTTAACTTCCCTGCTCCAAAGCTGCACAAATCTATTTGCCTCCTTCAGATATCAACATATAGCAAAGACTATAGCACTTTTCATTACCTTAGAGTATCTCAAAGTTCTGCACTACCGACAATCATGACAATAACAACATACTTATACTGCACCTTCAATGGAATAAAACATTGCAAAAAAGCACACAGCAGAGTTATCAGAGTGGTTCACCACCAGCTTTTCAAGGGCAATGAGAGATAGATTTTACTAGCAACATACACATTCCGTGACTTTTTCTTAAAAAAAACACACACTGCCAATTGGTAATTTCATACCCATTTCTTATAATGGACAAAAAATCTTAAGCGTGGATTGCATAACTGCAGTATTCACAACCAAAAATTTCACCTTGAATCTCTCTCAATGCTGTTACAGTCCTAAATAAGAAACATTAGGGATTATCAACCCAATTCCCAGTGGGAATGAATCAAAAATACAAAATCACTAATGATTGACAATAAGGTCTAAGAGATCCTCAGTGGGCATATCAGGGAACTTCAGACATTTCTCATGATTTTCTGACATGTAAGTCACTTGGCAAGGTTCTTCATTGGTTACGTCAGTTTCCTTAACAAAGACTGTGCGAGTCAGGGAAATTCTTTGAAGAGGAAGCTCAACAAGAGGCATTTGCTGCCAGAAGGAGTTCAACAAGTTCTGCGTAACAAATTATTACAGAAGAATAAGACTCGTGGAATGAATAATAAATTAGCTATCTGGATTGAAGGGCAAATTATCAACAAGAAGCATGAACTGATCCATGTTACACTTTCTTCGAACTCAGTAACCACGGCTTTGTAAAGTTGTAGTAAACTTCTATCTTACTGCATTCTAATCCATTAAATATAAAGTCTTGTATTCCAATAGCCTTTCTGATTATTTTGTATGCCTGTCTCTGAAATGTTGAACGATCTATTTATATGGACCTTGAAAACTTCTTCCCAGCTATTATGTAGTATTCTCTTCTACCCTTAATAGGTCCATAGTGATCTCACACTTACATCAAAATCCACTGGCCACACTTTTGCTCATTCATTGAATCCATCCATATCTCTTTGTAATTTATAATACTTTACCCACAATGCTTACAATGCCAATTATCTTTGTGGCTGGGATGAAAACCAGAGAAAAGACTGGGATATTAATTTGGTGCTCATCTATTGTAACGAACTATTATTGATTCATTATATGATGCACATTCATTCTTTTATTTTTAAGTTCAGTGAAGTTTCTTTTTCATTCTATTGTTTTGCTTTACTTAAATCGACCTGTTCCCAGAACCATATGAATATTGTTCTGTAAACAGCTACTAGAAAATATATGAAAATGGCAGCACAGTGGCTAGCATTGCTACCTCACAGCACCAGGGACCCAGATTCGATTCCAGGCTTTGGTGACTGTGTGGAGTTTGCATGTTCTCCCCATGTCTGCGTGGATTTCCTCCAGGTGCTCCGGTTTCCTCCCACAATCCAAAGATGTGCTTGACCCTTAGTGTCAGGGAGATTAGCAGGGTAAATGTGAGATTACAGGAATAGGGTCTGGATGGGATTGTTGTCAGTGCAGACTCAATGGGCCCAATGGCCTCTTTCTGCACCATGGTGATTCAATTCAATGATTCAGGAAAATTGTAACCATGTTGTTACCATTTGTATATGTGATATTTCTGTATACACCCTCAAAGCAACTCTTTCTCCTGCAGGAATATGACACAGTCCTTGGAATTCCCTACATACGTTAACAATTTCCTGGAGACTTCCTGCAATTGCAGACAAATCCTTGGGTGCTACATGATTGTAAAAGCATTGATGCAATTAGAAAACAGGAAAGTATGGAATGGAGAATTGGAGGTTGGAAGTGTGACACAAATCCTTTTATTGCATAAAGTCTCGGAGCTTGTTAGAGGCATTGATGTCGGTAGAGTGGAAAACTGTTGAAAGGAAAGTAACTGTTTGCTGTGAAGGGAGATGACAAGTTCGGGGGACACAATTATGGCAGTTTCAGCACCATAGGCACCACAAATAGAGTGTGACTTTCATGCCATTTAGAGTTAGTGTCAATAGGCAAGGAGAATAGATGCGATATAGTCACTGTCTAATGTTAAGTCAGAGAGAAATTTGAATTGTGGTTGTTCGGACATCCTTGTAATCTTCTAGACCCCAGGCTGGGAATTCTGTAGTGAGTAAATTATCTCCTAACTCCCAAAGCCTATCCATCATCTCCAAGGCCCAAGACAAGAATGTGATGGAATATTCTCCATTTACCTGGATAAATGCAACTCCAACAACCATACTTTCCTGTTTTCCAAGAAGTTTGACAACATCCAAGACAAACTAGCCCAACTGATTGGCACCCCATCCACCACCTTGAACATTTACTCCTTCCACTATCAACAGTGGCAGCAGTGTGTATCACCTCCATGTTGCACTACAGCAAATCACCAAGGATTCTTCGACAACACCTTCTAAACCAGCAACCTCAACCACCTTGAAGGACAAGAGCAACAGATACATGGGTACACCACCACCTTCAAATTCCCCTCCAAGCCACACACAATCTGATTTGGAACTATCACCAGTCATACACTGTCGCTGGGTCAAAATTCTGGATCTCCCTCTCTAACAGCACTGTAGCGGTACCTACACATAGGGCCTGTAGCAGTTTAAGAAGATGGCTCACCACCCTTAAGGGCACTTAAGGATGGGCAATAAATGCTGGCCTATGCAATGATGCTCAGGCCTCATGAAAGAATCAAAAACCTCCTATCACTGAAGCACTTTCCAAATTCAGATCCATTGAAGTTGCAGTGGTGTTACTGGATACACACGATGCATTTTACTATTGAAACCACTCTGTGTGTCAGCAGTTCAGTCACACCTGCAAAGAAGACCTCTGAGGTACTTTTTCAAGCCAATACACTGAGTCAAAAAGGAGCTGGTAAAGAATAAATGGTATTGTTCCAAATACTGCAACAGCCATCTTCAGACAAACAGGTAAGTTCTCTTTTCCCAGGTTTCCACGCAGCCCAGCCCAAGGAGATCAATCTTCAATGCAAGGAAACTCCTGGACATGTCAGGATGTTTGTAAATTTACATTATTACATGAACCAGCCTTGATCTGAAGGCCTTGCTAATTCAGAAACTACATCACAAGAAGCCATTTGATGCAAGCGAAAATAAATAGCTTTCGATTAAGCAATTCTCCGTCTTCACTTATCAATAATTTAAGCTTAAGCTGCATTGCTTCCTGTTTTCTAATCAATGAGATCAGTCCTCAACAAGATGATCAAAGTCAACAAATCAAACATAAAAACAATTCAGAAGATTGGATGTATGTTGTTGCTGACCTCTAATTGTGAATGTACATCATTTAATGGTGAAATTAAAAATGGATGCTGAAGACAATTGAGCATTGGAGAATATCCTAAGCTTGACTGTATCTCTAAATGAATGGCATTAAGAAACACAAAGCTGCCTATGTTAACTCTGCCAATATCTGTCATAATTTCAGCAAAAATTCTCTGGCCTTCAATTTTTAAACAAGTCTCCCCTTTGGAAGAACAGAATCACTGAATTTACCCTACTGTGAGATTCGCATTGGGATGGTAACATCATTATTTTAGGATACCCCAGTTATTTTGAGTAAACAAAATTGAAATACATTGCCAATTTTGTTTGATACAGAAGCTCACTTCTGAAGTTAAATTAGTAGTTTATTTTTGCACTATGTATAAGAATGCAACGTCTTTTTTTTCAAAATAAGATCTGAGAGTAGGTTAGTTACAGCACTTCAGCAGAAAATATTTGAAAAACAGTGTTACCGTTTATAAGCACAAAATGCTGGTAATTTGTTATATATAGAAGGGAAAACATATAACCAATCAACCTGAGTCTCTTTTGTATGCCTATCAACAATGATGATACAGCTACTTTACATTTTGATTATGTTAAGTGCTCACCTCTGTATGCCTAATGGACACACTTACTTATGAAGATCAACATCCAACTTGTGTACTTTCTGAAACCAATACATCTCATAAGAATCATAAGAACTATAAGAAGGAGTAGTCAACATAGTCACTCAGGCCTGCTCTGTCATTTAAATATGATCATGCAGATGTCATCTCCAACACTCTGAATCAACAATGGAATATCATTAACACAATGAAAAGAAATGTTATTTTTCTTGGTCAGTACCCTTTATTTCAATGCAAGACTATTATTTCTCCCCTCCTGTTATTTTCTACGTGACTGGCTGTATGGAAGGACATTGAAAGAGGTAAGCAGAAATGAAAAGCTCACCTGCCAAGAAGCAAACCCAAAGAAAACAGAGGCCAGTGAAAAGTGCACCTTCCCGGCCCGCTGTCTTCCTCTGCAGTAAATACATAGAACCATAGAAAATAGAAACAGGAGTACGCCATTCGGTCCTTTGAGCCTGCTCTGCCCTTCATTTGATCATGGCTGATCATCAAATTCAATATCCTGATCCTGCCTTTCCCCCATATAGAATCATAGGATCTACAGTTCAGAAGAAGGCTATTTGGCCCATTGAACCTACACCGACAACAATCCCACCCAGGTCATATCCCTGTAACCCCACATATTTACCCTTTTAATCCCACGTACACTAAGGGACAATTTATCATGGCCAAACAACCTAACCCACACATCTTTGGACAGTGGGAGGAAACTAGAGGAGACCCCACAGACACAGGGAGAATGTGCAAACTCCACACAGTTACTCAAGGACAGAATTGGACCCAGGTCCCTGGCCTTGTGAGGCAACAGTGCAAGCCACCATGGATCCCTTTAGCCTCAAGAGCTATATCTAATTTCTTCTTGAAATCACACAACATTTTGGCCTCAACTACAGTGGAAACTGCCATGGCAAACTGGGGCTCCTGAGTCAGACTAAGCAATGTTTTAACAAAGAGTTGACAACCATCATTGTATGAGACTGAAGGCTGCCATACACATTTTTTTCTAGAATTTCACAAAGTTAAGCTTGGTTACATTACCTGGAGTTATTGCAGTGGCTGCGCTTGCACTACTTTCTTCATTCCCACCAAGTTTGATTATGCCAGTTTCAGACTCAGTCCTCTCCTCTGATTCATTACTATTTGGTTGCATGTTACAGTTCAGCACTCTGTCACTGAGCGGATCTGTGTATCTTGCAGTTCCTGGTAGCAGTTCCAAACTATTGTTGTAGCCCTTTGTTCTCTTTTCCTCTTTAGCTGATTCTGCACCATCTGATTTGCATTGGTTGTTATTTGCAATATAAACAGTTTTGAGCCCACGAAATGGTTGGCTTTCTATTTTCTGCATTAGTGGTATTTATATTTGGTCATTAACGAGAGAAAACATATAGGTGCTAAAGCAGTTTACTCCCTTGATAGCACTCGCATGGCTATTTTAATATATGATTACCAGGATTTGATTTATAAATCACCTCTTCATTGAGAGAAACTTGGAGAATTCTAAATTTTGTTTTTAAGCCATGAGTGGCCAACTAAATTCCTGATACCTTTAAAAGATGCACGGGCATTTTTTCATGTCTTATTTTCCAATATTTGTATCATTTAACGTGCCATGTTATTAAGTCTTCCTTCCTCGTGGTGATTTGTCCATCATTCTGCACAACAAGTCCAAATATTTTCTTTCTTCTTCAGTGTTTAAGTCAGAATTATGTTTGTCCTTCAACTTGCATTAGAATCCATTGCATTGATCAATACACTGTGAAGTTTGTTCCTGCAAGAGAAATGACTGATTAGAAAAACAACAAAAGGGATATTTTTGTTTGCTTGCTTGCACGGCATGCAGGCAAATTGCATGAAATATCATGTTCACACAATCATTTGTTTTGTCTCAAAGCAGATAGCTACAAGTTTTTTAACGTTTTTTCACAGTTATGGGATTCAAATGAATAAGTGTTTGGTGTCCAGTCAGAATGTCATGGGTTCAAAGAGGAAAAGTTTCATCAGCTGTCGTCCATAATCTGTATCTCAGGAGAAGAAAGAAATAAGCAGATCTTTCTCCACTGCAATTATATTACCAAGCACTCGACCACAAAACTGTGCTGAAAGTAACTGCTGATATTAAGCTCGCATCCCACCTTCTAAATTCCTTTTAAAAAGGGCGTGGAAGCAGAAATCAGTGAAGAAACCAAAATAATTTCCACTCAAACACAGGTTTCTTACTCTTGGTCAAAATGTCAACACCATGGAATATTTTCTTGAACGCACATTCAGAAACACCTCCTTTGTCCATGAAATGCACAAAATATTTCACTGATGAAACATCACCAACAAGTCTGCAGAACATCCTTGCTGCAAAGTACATACTGTTTTTACAACTTGAGGTTCTCCATTTTTTTTTCCAGAAATAGAACAAACAGTCAAATAAAACCATGAACTAATTTGGATTTATTTTTCTTTAAATTCTTCGGAATGGATATTGGCACTGAATCATTGGATTACCTATAAGAAACCTTGTGTTCATATGTTTATTCAATATGGTTGAAAGTTTCACTTCCACTTTTGCACATAACTGCCGCTTATACATTAGCAAATAGCATGAGCAGCTGGAACAAGAGTAAAATGGTCTTTGTACTCAAGTTGCTATTTCGGCCTCATCCCATCACTAGATCCCTCAGGACTAAAAGAGAACAAGTAAAAATTCCACGCACAGCAATTTGGATTTTTTTCTCTGTTGCTAGTCTATTTGAGGAGAGAGTGGGAAAAGGGCACAATATTTCCACTTGAAGTAAGTCTCGTTTGGGCATGACAGCTTCTTTAGTGCTACCTTTCACTCACAAATGTATTAATTGTTTTATATTCCAAAAATAAGGGTGAGCAGCACAAAGAACAAGTGTACATGGGGGTGTGTGGGTGAAGAGATTCATTGTTAGTTCAGTACTCATGGGGAGAGGGTGGCATAATGGTAATGTTACTGAACTAGCAATCCAGAGCAGCTAGTGGAAACTAAATTCATAAAATCCCTACAGTGCAGAAGGAGGCCATTCAGCCCATCAAGTCTGCACCATCTTTCCAAGAGAGCATCTTATCCAGGACCACTCCCCATCCTGCCCCTGTAACCCCATGTATTTACTCCACTAATCCATCTAACCTATACATCTTAGGCAAATAAGGAACAATTTGGCATGGGTAATCCACTTAACCTGCACATCTTTGGACTATGAAAGAAAAACAGAGCGCCCAAAGGGAACCTACGCAGATACGAGGAGAACATGAAAACTCCACACAGATCGTCACCCGAGGCTGGAATCAAACTTGGCTCCCCGGCAGTAGTGCAAAACATTGTCCTACCATGTCGCCCTCATTCAATTAATAATAACCTAGAATATAAAGTTAGTTTCAGTATTGGTTGCCACAACCTATCATAAGAGTTCATCTGGTTCACTCATGCCCTTTAGGGCTGGAAATCTGCCAACTTTACTCAGTCTGGCCTACATGTGACTCCAGATCCACAGCAATGTGACTGACTATTAATTGCTCTCAGTTAAAAGGCAATTAGGGATGGGCAACAAATGCTGGTCATGCCACTGACACCCACATCCCATGATTGAACATTGCAAAAACATGATGGGCCTCAATGTTGCCTGCCCCCAGGAAATTGGTATCACACAAACAAACTCCACCACTCCCTATCACTGATTGCAATAAAAATCTGTTACAATTGGGAATAACTTACAATATCCAGCATACCCTTGAAGGATACTTTGACCATCGCACCCTATCAAATACTGCATCTTGTGCATTCTCTCTCTCTCTGTCTAATAGATTATTGATATACTGAGAGTCAAAAGAAGATGAATGAAAAACAAAGGCTGGTTCCACCACAGATAGCACATCACCCAAAGGGTCTTAGATTTGCATCAGGAGATATATATAACATCAGCATGCAATATTTATTTTTCTAGAAAGCAGAAGTTACACGTATAAAGTGACTTTCACATCCTCAGGTTCTAAAGCACTTAACAGTCAATTTTTTTCTGAAGTGTAGTAATTATGACTGTAACATTACATTCTGCACCCTCTCCTTTCCTTCTCTATGTCTGGTGTGCTTTGGCTGTATTGCACGCAAAAAACAGTATACCAATAAATGTGACAATAATAAATCAAATCAAACTGGTGTCATGTAGACAAAAACAACTGCAAATTGACACAAACACAAATGGCAAGGTTACAGCAAATACCCATTTTTCAGTTATGGTGGCTGAGTTTAGCAAAGAGAGCAAGAGAATTTCCCCACTTCTTCAAATAGAGGTCTGGGATCTTTGCACGTATTTAAAGCAGCACACTGGGCCTCAGTTTAATCTCTCATCAGTGGCAGCACCCTCCAACAAGTTCTAAGCTTAAGTTTATTTATTAGTGTCACAAGTACATTAACACTGCAATGAAGTTACTGTGGAAATCCTGTAGTCACCGGCACCTTTAAGGTAGACTGAAGGAGAATTTAGCATGGCCGATACACCTAACCAGTACGTCATTCGGACTGCAGGAGGAAACCCACACAGACAAGGGAATAATTTGCAAACTCTGTACAGTGACCCAAGCTGGGAATAGAACCCAGGCCTCTGGTGCTGTGAAGCATGTAGTGCTTGCCACCGTGCCTCCCCCGGTAATAAAGTGAATAATTTGCCCAAATGCTGGGGCAAGACTTTCTGACTCAGAACCGTGACCCAACCTGACAGTTAAACAGAACACAAACTTCCCAGGTTCTCTCACTTATCAGACAGAATAGAAAGAGGCTATTCAACCCTGAAGACCTGAATAGGCTCTTTGAAAGATCAATTTGAATTTGTCCAACTCCTTGGCTGTTGTTTAATTGTGCAAAGCCACAATGCAATTATCTCAACAGATAATTTGGATGTGATGAGATATCAATCATCTAAACTAAAATAAAGCCAATGTCTTTCTTGTTCATCCCATCCCCTTGCTAATAGTGCCGCATACATCCCCTTGTTGGGTCAGAGCAGAGTTAGGCTAGGCTGTGATGTTCCTCATGAATACTTTACCCCCTAATCACTGGGTCCAACCCATATGACAGGGAGGGGTGGGTGGATAGCATCACCTCAGGAGCTCTTCCAGAAAGGGCAGGGTAATTGGAAGGATAAATTATTCTTTTTTTTAATAGTGCCCCATCAAACCCCACCACTTGTCTTTTTATATATTATTTGTTAGAATTAAATCACAACTTACCTTTAAAGACTTGATGTTCGAATGCTGTCTCATCTTCAGTGCAGCTCGAAGTCCACTGAGAGACCTGTGAAAAGATTCACATTTTTATCGGTTTGCGGATGTGAGGGAATTGTCGAATTATCGAAATGAGTTAGTTGGGAGGCGGGGGAAAGCGACAAGAGGTGCAATGTGCCAAGCTGTTGCTGAAAGGTGTGTGTGGTTGTTGCTGGGTGGGGAGTGAGTACTGCTGAGCTGAGCAATGTACTCACTCACAGTGGCTGGGCTGAAGCTGCCTCTCTCTCCAGGCTAGACACCAGAATGATGCGCCACTCACAGCGGCGTGTTTCTCAGTCCTCGCCGGCAGAAGTGAAACATCTTCCCTCCCCTTGCGCGATGCTGGAGCTGTTCCAGATGAACAGGTAAATGAGTAACCCTCTCGTTCAGCGACCGAACCAACTTCCTGTTTATCAGCCCTTACAACCTTGGGATTTCGAGTTGAAATAAACCGCGTAGCTTTAACTTTGTTTACAAACAAAACAACCCTCTCTCTGTGTGTGTCCGGAACAGAGGGAGATTGGAATTGGTCACTGTGTAAAAAAATCTAATGCCCTTGCACAAACCCGGAAGATAAATCACATACGATTTTTATGAGACTTCATCATTTAAAAAAAATGACATGAAGAAACCTGACACTCCTCACGTATGCGAAACTAGTGATATAAATCACAGTATGTGGGGCTGTGGCTCTCTGTCCGGGTCCCCCTCTCACCTTGGGGACATTGGTAGCATTCACACTGTCTGTCTACTCTGCAGCAAGCAAGAAATTATCAGCAGTAGGATGTGCTGTCAGGGGCTCTGCAGTCAGTGCAGCTTGTGCAAACAAACAAACATGCCCTCTCGCCAATAAAACTGTTTGAAATATTTCCTGCCTTTTTGAATTCCCAGCAAGACGGGTTAATGCGGCGTTGAAGATTGCGGAATTTGGGGCGTCCTTTTCCCCGGACTCTCTGTCAGATGCATCTCCGCCCATTTTTAAAAAAAACCTGGCCACGTCCCCGGTTTCCTGGAACCTGGCTTGCTGCGAGGCTCACTTAACACTCACCCGAAACGAAGATGATAGATAAGGACAGGCACATAGGGGAGGACAACATAGGAGGCAACCTCTGAAGCAATCGCGTCCGCACTGCCTTCTTTGCGAGTCACTTTACAACACTCTCCTTTCGTTTTGCTTCGAATAGGAGTGAGGGCATCTAAAGATTGAAAAGGGAACTAGTAACTGACGTGAAAGTAAATGAGAGGCGAAATGGTCACGCATTGCATTCAGGAATGATGTAGTAACAGAATTTATACCTTAGTAATAAAGAACATAGGGTAATTATACCTGTAGTAATAAAGAGCATAGGGTAATAATAGATGGCATTGAGTAATTATACCTGTAGTAATAGAGGGCATAGGATAATTGTACCTTTAGTAATTGAGGGCATTGAGTAATTGTATGTGTAGTAATAGAGGCCATTAAAGGGCATTGAGTATCTATACCTATAGTAATAGAGGGCATAGAGCAAATATACCTTTAGTAGAGGGCATAGGGTAATTATAGAGACATAGAATAATTATACCTTTGTAGAGGGCATAGGGTAATTATACCTGTGGTAATAGAGGCATAGAATCATTCTATCTGTAGTAATAGAAGGCAGAGAGTGATTATACCTGTAGTTGTAGAGGGTACAGGGTAACTATACCTGTAGTAATAAAGGACATAGGATAATTATACCTTTAACAGTCAAGGCCATAGGGTCATTATACCTGTAGTAATAGAGGGTACTGGGTGACTATACCTATAGTAATAGAGGGCATAGATTCATTATACCTGCAATAATGAAGGGCATTGAGTAATTTTATCTGTAGTAATAGAGGGCTTGAGATAATTATACCTGTAGTAATAAAGGGCATAGGTAAATATACCTGCAATAATAGATGGCATAGGGTAATTATATCTGCAGTAATAGAGGGCATAGGGTAATTATATCTGCAATGATAGAGGGCTTAGAGTCATCATGCTTGCAGTAATAAAGAGCATAGGGTAATTATACCTGTATTAATAGAGAGCATAGGGTAAGTATACCTGCAGTTACAGAGGGCTTAGGGTAATTATATCTGCAGTAATAGAGGGCATAGAATAAGTATACCTCTCGTAATAAAGGGCATAGGGTAATTATACCCATAGTAATAGAGGTATAGAATAAGTATACCTGTAGTTACAGAGGGCTTAGGGTAATTATATCTGCAGTAATAGAGGGCATAGAGTAAGTATACCTCTCGTAATAAAGGGCATAGGGTAATTATACCTGTAGTAATAGAAGGCATAGGGTAACTGTACCTGTAGTAATAGAGGCCATAGAGTAATTATACCTGTAGTAATAGAGAGTTTAGGGTAATTATATCTGGAGTAATAGAGAGCATAGAGTAAGTATAACTGTAGTAATAAAGGGCATAGGATAATTATACTTGTACTAATAGAGGGCTTAGGGTTATGCCTGTTGTAATAGTGGGCTCTGGGTAATTA
This sequence comes from Carcharhinus amblyrhynchos, assembly GCF_965287045.1. NCBI lineage: Eukaryota > Metazoa > Chordata > Chondrichthyes > Carcharhiniformes > Carcharhinidae > Carcharhinus > Carcharhinus amblyrhynchos. Next base: position 47,539,562 of record NC_137336.1, read on the forward strand.
TATCTGTAGTAAGAGAAGTTATAGGGTAATTATGGCCACTCCATCTAACTTACACATTTTGGAATTATGGGAAGAAACTGGGACACCCCAAGGAAACCTGTGTAGACACAGGGAGAACGTGCAACCTCCTCACAGGCAGTCACCCAGTGTCAGAATTGAAAACGTGTCCTTGGCACAGTGAGGCATTGTGAGAATTGACAAGGATAGTGAAGGCAAAATATTGCAGACGCTGGAAATTGAAATGAAAACAGCAAATACTGGAAATCCCCAGCAAGTCTGGCAGCATCTGTGAAAAGAAAAACAGAGTTATATATGTTTCAAGTCTGTATGACTGTCCTTCAGAGCTGAAGAGGGACAGAAATGTGATGGGTTATATCATTGGAGAGAAGGATGGAGGATGTGGAACGATATCAGGTCAGGGATAGGTGGGAGCTCATGAGAAATTGACAAAAGATGTCATGGACACAAAGCTAAAGAACCTTAACATAAAGGTAAGTCAGCAGAATGTGTTAAGAGCAGAACAAGGGTCAGCATTCTGTGAAAGCAAAACAAGTTACAGATGGCCCTGTGGGGGAGGAGTTTGGAAAACAAATCTAAATGGAGGAAAATGTTAATGGTCTGTCTACACTTCCTGCTGCGTCGACAAAGCAGCTAACATAATTAGAGACCCCACACACCCCGGACATTCTCTCTTCCACCTTCTTCTGTCGGGAAAAAGATTTTAAAAGTCTGAGCTCACATACCAACCGACTCAAGAACAGCTTCTTCCATCAGACTTTTGAATGGCCTACCTTGCATTAAGTTGATCTTTCTCTACACCCTGGCTATGACAGTAACACTATATTTCTGCACTCCTTTCCTTTTCTATGAACAGTATGCTCTGTCTGTATAGCGTCCACGAAACAATACTTTTCACTGTATGCTAATACATGTGATAATAATAAATCAAATCAAATCAAATCAAAGTTGTTGAACTCAGTATTGAGATCAGATGGTTGTGACGTGCCTAATAAGAAGTTGAATTGCTGTTCCCTTAGCTTGCATTGCGCTTCACTGGAAAATTACAGCAAATCAAGGACAGAAATGTGGAAATGGGAGCAAAGGCAAATTAAAATGGCAAGCGGTGGGAAGAATGAAACGGGATCCTGCTTCACATACTGACCCTCCAGACCACAACTAGATATTCACCCTCACTCTGCCTCTTAAGTCAATTGTCAGATGGTTCCTAGCCCGCTGCAATTGTGTAGGGGAAGTTAGTGTTTCTGGACAATTGCCAGGTAAACCCTTACCTGGGAATCTCTAAGAGGTTACCCCTCCAAATCTGATGCTGGGGAGCCAGTAAGTTATGGCCCATTATTTTGCATAGTACTGATGCAAGGCTGTTCCGTCTCTAGTTGCTTGCATCCAATCTGTCGCCAATTTTAAAATTGAACACTGGTTTAAGCTGTGTCCATTCTAGTAAGACTTTCCCAGGGTTTCTTCAATGTCTTTATAATAGCCATCGCATCATGTCCCATTTATTAATTTCAGAAGAATGCTATCTGTCATGGGGATTTAATTATTTTGAGTCAATATAGCCTGGTCCAGACCTACACCAAGACGCATGCTTTATAATTAATAATGAGAAAACCCAGCCGTGAACCTGGCACAAACTAATGTTCTCGGGTATTATTTCCAATTGCTTAAGTGAAGACTTTCTGCCATTGGATTAACTTATAAAGATCTATTGTCCCTGTAACAAAGTCATGGATCTCAGTAATAGTTAGTCCTGGTAGCAGCATCCATTTTCATCACATGGCTATTTAAGATTACTGTAGGAGCATTTGTTTATCTAGTATCCCTCCACAGAATTTTCCTCTTCACCTATTAAGGATCAACTGGGCTTCAGTCTAGGCATTGCAAAGCTAAATATGTTTGCATACCTTCCAATCCTCAGCTGGATCAACTATGAGACAGTTGGGAGGAGTCCCAAACTTTCAGATGGACCACAATTGCCTGTCTTGCATGGTTCCCAGGCCAACACTACAAGGATGGCATCTGCAGTGGAAAGCCTGGGACAGGGGATCCTTGATGTGGAGATGCCAGCGTTGGACTGGGATAAGCACAGTAAGAAGTCTCACAGCACCAGGTTAAAGTCCAACAGGTTTGTTTGGTAGCAGAAGCTTTCGGAGTGCTTCTCCTTCATCAGGTAAGTGGGGAGTTGTGTTCACAAACAGGGCATATATAGGCGAACACAAATTGTACTACTCACCTCACACTTGACTTTACCAAGTTTTCATGCCCAAAAACAGGCGCAATGTGCTGGTAAAATCGGGCCCTTTAAGAAGGACAAAAAGGCTTTTGAGGGGTCATAGAAGAAATTTACCAAAATAGTTCCAAGAATGAGGGTTTCCAGTTATGTTGGTGGACTGGAGAAACTGGGATTACTCTCCTTAGGCTTGGAGGAGATTTAATGGCAACGTCTAAAATCATACATGGCTTAGATAGGATTAATAAAGCAAAACTGTGTTCACTAGCTGAAGGATCAAGAACCAGAAAGCATAGGTTTAAGTTATCGACAAAAGAGCCCAAGGTAACATGAGGAGCATCTTCTTTCACAAAACAAGGAGATTAGGATTTGAAAAGCACTGCTTGAAAGGGTGCTATGTACATTTCTTTATTCATTCTAGGATGTGGACATCACTAGCTGGGCCAGCATTTATTGTCTTCCCCTCATTGCCCTTGAGAAGGTGGGGGTGAACTGCCTTCTTGAACTGCTGCCGTCCATATGGGGTAGACACCCACATTGCTGTTAGGAACGGAATTCCAAGATTTTGACCCAGCGACAATGAAGGAACTGCAATATAGAAGGTGTGTGGCTTGGAGTGGAACATCCAGGTGATCGTTCTCCCACGTATCTGCTGTCTTTGTTCTTCTAGATAGTAATGGTTGTGGGTTTGGAAGCTGCTGTCAAAGGAGGTTTTGTGCATTCCTGCAGTGCATCTTATAGATAGTTCACACTGCAAGTTGGCGGTGGAGAGAGCAAATGTTTGTGGAAGGGTTGCCAATCAAGCAGCTTAATTTATCCTGGACATAAAAGAGGAGTCATAGAAGAGATTTACCAAATAGTTTCAAGAATGAGGAATTACGGTCACGTTGATAGACTGGAGAAACTGTGTAGAGCTTCTTGAATGTTGTTGGAGCTGCACTTATTCAGGCAAGTAGAGAATATTCCTGACTTTTGTCTCTTAGATAGATGGTGGACAGGCTTTTGGGAATCAGGAGGTGAGTAATCCGCCACCAAATTCCTAACCTCTGACTTACTCTAATATTTATATGTCTGGTCCAGTTCAGTTTCTGGTCAATGATAACCATCAGGTTGTTGATGGTAGGGGATTCCATGATGATAATTGTAAGGATAATTTCTCGGGGTAACCCATGGGGAATCTTGTATTCAGCCGAACGCAGCAAATATAAAGACTTGCAAAAGACAGTATGCAGTTAAAAGATATTTTATTTAACCAACAGGTATTGAGAAAGAGGTGGTCAGAGGATTCTAGCCACTCTCTGATGTTACTTCACAGGAGCACAACAGTTAACTGCCAGCTTTCCCCTCCCCATTCTGGCAGGAAACAGATCCTGCTTCATATTTTCTTCAAAGTGAGGTCGGATTCAATTTTTAACTCGCCCAAAAAAATGCGCAATTGTCTCCTGTTTTCACACCCATTCGGCATTTAGAATTGTTTTAGATGAGATCGTCCCACTTCTGTCTTTACTTCAGATTTTCAGCATCCGCAGTATTTTGCTTTTATGTTATATACCAGTTACAATGCTGGACTAGCAATCCAAAGGCCTTTACTAATAATGCAGAAAATGTGAATTCAAATCCCAGCAAAAGTTACAAAACCAAACTGATTTAGCAATGTTAACAAAAGGGGGAAATTGCCCTCACTTGGTCAAGCTTATAAATGACATCAATCCCACACTAACATGATCAATTCTTAACTGTCCTCTCAATGACTCAGCCAGCCACTCAGTGGTATCAAACTGCTCAGCGCTTCAAGAGGAAAACCCAAATGGAGCAAAAGATACACCTGCATCACAATAATTAATTTTAAAGACTACATACTTCACTGTTATATTTGCTGCCAAGTGAAGAAGTTTATTTATACCAATAGCATATTTTACACTTCCTCGCATGCTCATTCACACGTTTCTCTCAGCCTAGAGAAATCTGGGACATGAAGGGTTCTTTTCCAGCCTGGATGTGTAGCTTGATCATGGATTCTTTTCAACATATCTATTTTGGGAGATGGAGGTACGAATGATTTAGATTTCTTTTTTCAGCTCTGCCTTTGCTGAAGCAGTGTAAACTCTGATCATGAGGGGATGATTTTCTGACCTTGCCGTGCCTGGCACAGATTGTGCCAATCCAGGGAACATAGTGTGCAGGCCTAAAAATATTTTTTGCACTTGGCACCAAATGGTTCCCAATCACCCTGGTCCCTTTCTATTGGCATAAAGTAGATCACATACAGAAAGGGCATGAGGCTGATTAGCATATTTAAGCAGCATTTAAATACACATAGCCCATTCAAAGTCAGATTCTCCCTGCCCCTGGGACTGTCCTATCCTTGGGCACAATGTGAGACTGGGAAAGATCACTATTGGTCTCCACAAGCAGTGACCAGGGCGACAGCCATGCCGTGGCGGGGGGTAGGGGGGGCATTGAAGTCCTGGGCGGTCAGGAACATGGCTGGATGGTGCCCATCTGGCAATTTCCACCTGCCAGTGCTCACCCGGCACCCTGACAGTGCCAGTTGGACACTGCCAAGGGAGTGGGGCCTGAGTGGGGGTATTGGTGGGGGGGAGCAATGCAGGAATGAGGTTGTGCAAGGGGGGGAGCATTAAGAGAGGCATGACAGTTGGCCCATTGGAAGGGCTCCATTGACCCAATGCCAATGATCTGAGTTGAGGTGGGGATGGGGAACTATGCTGCCAAGGAGGGGGGTCCCAATGCCCTGGAGTAGAGGGAAGGGATCTCCTAGTGCACTGTGATATCGGGGTATCCTTCCAAAGTGGCTCCCACCTTTGCAACCAAACTCACAGCATGTTGAGACTCCATCCTCCCCAGAACTGGCACACAACTCGCCACTCTCCCAAAAAATGACTGAGTATGGGACGATAGCAGTCCAGACCAGCCTGACAAACTGGCATGGATCGCTCTGATTTTTTTTTTGCCACCACGGCACTTATGGCAGAATTTTCCCAGGAATTACAACCTCAGGACAGAAAATTCTGCAGACCATTTAAATGTCCATTGACCTCAGGTGGTAAAATCCAGTCTTGGGGCATGGGCGGCCAGAAAACTCCACCCTTAGATTTTCTGGGGGAGAAAATTCCACTCTTAGTCTGTAACTTGCCATGTTGTCTTAGAAAGATCAAAATTGGTAATTTCTCTATTTCTTCTCAGAAAGTATTTGCACGCTTTAGCAATAAATGTGTCACTGCAGTCTGTCCTGCATAGCATCTTGGATATAAACTGGCTGGAGCTGGTTCTGAACTTGATTGAATAAATGGAGTTGTAGCTCAAGAAGACTCTGCCACTGGCGAGCTGCCTCCACTACCAGAAAACACACCACGAGGGGCATGTGGGGGGCTGAAAACCCCATCCAATGATTGGGAAAACAATATAATCGGTGGGAGCTTGGAAGGCTTTTGTTCACTATTTTACTACATAGTGATCACAGAGCATACACCTATAGTTGAAAGCTGCAAAGAGCTTTCAGGGTTATTTAAAAAAAAATTGGAGATGATCTTCGAGAGTAGTTCTTGCATTCCTTATGTCTGTTCAGCCTCTTGGTGGAATCCTCCTGCACAATTTATGGTTCAAGTGTCCCAAAAATCTTACAAATGTTTTCAGAAATTTTCTAAATAATTCACCTTTTTTCTTCAACTCGTTTTTGCAGCGAATTAATTTCTTTTAAAGGAAAGAAAAGTATAGAAAAGTTAATTTTAAATTTAATTCACAATTTTAAAATAAAAATCGAACAGAATGAATGAGACTAAAAGAATGGCGACTGCTTACTTTAGAATGCTTGGCTATTTCCCTTACTATATTAAGGTTTCCCAGCGATATTTCCAGAAAAGTTCCAAGTTCATTCTGTTCAGCGGTACAATTGTGCTAATAATAAAAAACAAAATCGCTCAAATTGTGTTAACACAAAGGAGAATTGAATAAACTAAGATTGTTTTCACTGGAAAGACAGAGGCTGAGGGGAGACCTGACAGTGGTGCACAAAATTATGAGAGGCACAGACAGGGTGGATAGTCAGAGGCTTTTTCCCAGGGTGGAGGGATCACTTTCAAGGGGGCACAGGTTCAAAGTGAGAGGGGAAAAGTTTGTTCACGCAGAGAGTGGTGGGTGCCTGAAACATGCTGTCAGAGGAGGAAACAGGCACTTTAGCAACATTTAAGAAGCATTTGGATAGATACATGAATAGGAGGGAATGGAGAGATACGGGCGAGTAAGGGCAGGAAGTTTTTTTTTAAATTTAGTTAGGGCATCATGATTGGCACAGGCTTGGAGGGCCAAAGGATCTGTTCCTGTGTTCTCCTTTTCTCTGTCCTAAAAAGGTGTTTATATTTAATGATGATGAAATGATCTTTGAAATATATGCTTAATTGGGCAAAAAGAACGACATTTTTAAATAGGATCGTAGAATCTTTGCATTGCAGAAGGAGGCTTTTTGGCCCATCAAACCTGCACCAGCAACAATCCCACCAAGGTCCTATCCCCCTAACCCCACGTACTTACCTGCTAACCCTCCTGACACTAAGGGGCATTTTAATATGGCCAATCAACCTGCAAATCTTTTAAAGAAAGAACTTGCACTCATATGGAACCTTTCACATCCCCAGCACGTTCCAGATGCTCTGCAGCTAATTTTAATATTTTCGACTTTTCAACTGGGACTTGATCGCATGACATCAGACAGCAAGCTAGAAATATTAACACTGAGGTAAACTGATACTTATAATTACGAACTTATGTCCGCACGTCAAATGCTAAAATGAACTCTGGTCCCTCTAAACTTAAATAAATGGATATCGCAGAAGCTATTATTTCTGTTCAGTCAGGGCATGAGATTCTTCTTCTTTGTTTAACATCTTTTGTCACAGTAACAACTAGATTTCTTCTCATTAGAACAGAGATTGTTAAAAAGAGATCTGTTGAAAACTGAGACATTTTGATAAAGAAAATATTTCCACAATAGATCACATGGAGTTAGGACATGATTTTTCACAGTTGCATCTGAGGAACCAAAGGGAAAGATTAGGGGAATCTTGTATTCACACAGCCCATAGAAGGCCGACCAAAAACAGTGATGGAAGTGAATCTATGATAGCTCTTATATGAGAAATGGATAAATTGTTGAAAAAGGAAGGAGTGAAAGGACAGGAAAATAGGAAAAAAATAGATTGCACCTTCATAGAGTCATCATTGATAAATGGACCAAACAGACAGAGTCTGTGTAACATTCTATCATTTTACTCTCTTGTCTTTCGAGTTGAAACTTTAAAGTCTACAAAGTTCAATTCCACAAGTAAAACAAAAAAGTATTTATTTACAAATGACTGAGGTGATGTGCTGGTTGAAAACCTCAGGCAAGTTTCCCTCTTGACAGATCATTATTTTTGAAATTCGAATGCAAAATGCAATTTTTTTTCTCTTGCCATACATTCAAAGAATGATTCATTCTCTCTCAGCGTGGTGTACCCGAGAAAAATCTTTCTGCTTCACCTCTTTTGACCTTGAAACCTGCAGCTGCTCTGTTCCAGTCTCGACATTGAACTAACAGTTCAAAGTGGAGTCGGAAAGCATAAAATTCTGCATTAATAAAATAATAGGTGTGATTACAGAAGACCAGAGTGAAAGCACTGGGGAGTTGGTGGTGTAATGGTAACAGCATTTGACTAGTAATCCAGGGGACATGAGTTCAAATCCTATCAAGGCAGCTGATGAAATATAAATTCAATTAATAAACTTGCAAGTATGGAAAAAAAAAAGGAGTCTCAGTAATAGTGGCGATGAAACTATCACACTGTCAAAAAGATCCATCTGCTTCACTAATATGCTTTAGGCAAAGAAATCTGCCATTCTTACTCATTCTGGCCTACCCGTAATTCTACATCGACAACAATATGGTTTGCTCTTAACTGCCCTCTGAAGTCACCTAGCAAGCCACTCAGCTCAAGGGCAATTAGGGATGGACAATAAATGCTGGCTTTGCCCATGACATCTACAGCTCACAAAAGAAAATGTTTTTAAAAATCCAGCAGGAAATGACTTTCAAACTATTAAAAATTGAAAAGTGACAGGCAAAGACAGATGACCTCTATCGGAGCTAAAGAACTGTAACGTAAGTCAGCACAAACAACAAAATCAAGGAATTAGATTGGCTCAGAGTAACATTGCAGGAGAGCTGTGTGTTTGCTGGATATCTCAGAGGGAGCAGAAGGCTTCAAAGGCAGCATTTCTGTAGAAAATTCTGAACTCACTGGAGTTGCAGCATGCACAAAGAGAATAGAGTCATAGAATCCCCACAGTGCAGAAGGAAGCCCATCAAGTCTGCACTGACCATAATCCCACTGTAATAACATCACAGAGACAAAAGTCCTGTCACCAAGTTACTTTATTTGCATCATACAGCCAGCTCTCCAGTTGCTCCCTGTTGAAATGCAGGCTGGACGTCTGACACACCTGCTTTAAATAGAGAGCATGAGGCTCCCTGATCTAACCATCAATTAGAACTCATTCGGTAGCTCTTTTCAATACCAAACAAATAAACTAAATCAAATTAACCAAGGGACAAATTAAAGGGGGCAGCTCCCCAAAAAGAGGGAGAACAGCCCAAACAAAAGACAAAATCGAAAGGAAACTTAAAACATCAAACCAAAATGGTATTGTCAGGATTTATAATATACCCCAACCCCTGCAGTGCCAGGACTCATCAGGTAGTTCGTACTCTAGCAAGCCAACTTCATTAGCCTGGCCGAAGTCGTCACAGGCCCTATTTCCGTAACCCCACTATTTACCCTGCCAATCCCTTAACACTAGGGTTAATTTAGCATGGCCAATACACCTAACCCGCACATCTTTGCACTGTGGGAGGAAACCGGAGCACCTGGAGGAAATCCATGCAGACATGGGGGGGATGTGCTAATTTCACACAGACAGTGACCCGAGGCTGGATTTGAACCTGGGCCTCTGATGCTGTGAGGCAGCAGTGTTAAATGTGCCGTCTCAAATTGGAAAGTTGAGTAGGTTACATTAGTTCCACAAAGTTGTAATATAATGTGGGTGGGGGGGTGGGAGAATTGTGGAGTTGGGGGAGCTGTCATTAAAAAACTCTGAGCCTGAATATATCACACAATTATCATTGGTGTCAGGATTTATTAAACCATAGGCATATCCATCATCAAAATATAAAACAAATGAAACTAGCAAACAGTTTTTCTTAAAGGGTGAACAGAACTTACCCCACAGTCAACTTGCCACATATCAATTTTAAGCTTTTTCAGCGAATTTATAAAAATATCAAGTCTTTCAGAAATGCAGTTGTGAACCTAATGAAGAAAGCAACATCATATGAAATAATCTCGCAGTATACTCTGAATTCGTAATCTGAAGTTACCCAGGTGGAACATTGCAAAGATATAAGGGGAGATCTTAACTCTCTTGGTCCAGCAGAAACAGTGTGATATGCTGAAAATGCTTGAATCCGTAATCAAAGAGAAAATAGCGAGGCATCTTGAAAAGAATTGTTTGATAGAGCAGACGCAGCACGGTTTCGTTAAGGGGAAGTCATGTCTGACGAATTTATTGGAGTTCTATGAGGATGTGTCTAGGGCGGTGGATAGAGGGGAACCGGTGGATGTGGTGTTTCTCGATTTTCAGAAGGCGTTTGATAAGGTGCCGCACAAAAGTTTGTTACAGAAGGTGAGGGGGCATGGAGTTGGGGGTAGGGTGTTAGCGCGGATAGGGGATTGGCTGTCAAATAGGAGACAGAGAGTGGGTGTCAATGGGTGCTATTCGGATTGGCAGTTGGTGACTAGTGGAGTGCCCCAGGGATCGCTGCTGGGGCCTCAGCTATTTACCATTTATATAGATGATCTGGAGAAGGGAGCTGAGTGTAAGGTGTCGAAATTTGCTGATGACACAAAGATAAGTGGAACAGCAAATTGTGCGGAGGGTGTGGAAAGTCTGCAGAGGGATCTAGATAGGCTGAGCGAGTGGGCGAGGACCTGGCAGATGGAATACAATGTTGGCAAGTGTGAGGTTATCCACTTTGGTAGGAATAATGGTAGGAAGGACTGCTACTTACAGGGCGAAAAGCTGCAGCATGCTACGGTGCAGAGGGACCTGGGGGTCCTTGTGCATGAGTCGCAAAAACCCAGCCTACAGGTGCAGCAGGTGGTCAGGAAGGCAAATGGGATGCTGGCCTTCATAGCGAGGGGGATTGAATATAAAAGTAGGGAGGTCTTGCTGCAGCTGTATAGGGCATTGGTGAGGCCGCAGCTGGAGTACTGTGTGCAGTTTTGGGCGCCGTACTTACGCAAGGATATTTTGGCCTTGGAGGGAGTGCAGAGGAGGTTCACTAGGCTGATACCGGAGTTGAGGGGGTTGAGCTATGAGGAGAGGCTGAATGGACTGGGCTTGTACTCACTAGAGTTTAGAAGGATGAGGGGAGATCTCATTGAGACGTATAAAATGATGAAAGGGATGGATAGGATAGAGGTGGAGAGGTTCTTCCCGCTCAGAAACGACAGCAGGACTAGAGGGCACAGCCTCAAGATAAGAGGGGGGGGACAGTTTAGAACAGAGTTGAGGAGGAACTTCTTCACTCAAAGGGTGGTGAATCTCTGGAATTCTCTGCCCGTTGAAGTGGTGGAGGCTACCTCGCTAAATATATTTAAGACGCGGGTAGATAGGTTTTTGGTAGGCAAGGGGATTAAGGGTTATGGGGAGAAAGCGGGAAAGTGGAACTGAGCCACTTCAGATCAGCCATGATCTTATTGAATGGCGGGGCAGGCTTGAAGGGCTAGATGGCCTACTCCTGCTCCTATTTCTTATGATCTTATGTTCTTATGATATCAGAGATAAAATGGAAGTGGTGGACCCGTTGGTTCGTTCTTGCTCTGCTGCCATTTTAACTCCCTAAGGGCAACCTTTACCCTCTCCTGGATCAAGCTTCATTAACCTCACAGTCAGGGTCCTACGAGGATAAAAGGGCCTTGATACAATTTCACCACCTCCTTGGGCAAAGGGTGTGCTGTGTTTAGTCTTTTTTGTAAAAAATGGCAATCAAATAGAAGAAGGTCCAAAAGTAGGTTTAAAATTATTGTTGTGGTGCCCAGTAGGTGCAGGAAAGCCCCTTTGGCCCTGCATGAATCATATAGGCTACAACTGACTGATCTTCCCACTTCCTCAATTCATCATCACCCAGCCCCCCACCCCCAGGCCACTTAACTTTTGGTTAGCTCAATGTAAACGTTGTTTCATAGCCAAGATATGGAGCTGACTACTTTTTAGGAGAATTAAGCTTGCTGTGCATGTTAACAATGGCTGGTGCCCAAAATGGACCCAAACTCCTGCTATAAGAATCAAGTAGCTGACTTATATCGTGAGTCACTGAAGGAAATGTCACATCTCAGATAACCAAGGAGTAGTTGGAGTAGATTGACAGAGTAAATTATATGTAAACATGCTCCTGTGCATGTGGTGTGTGTGTGTACATATATATGTGTTCTAGTTTAAGCTGGAATGAAGCACCCATGTATTCACAATATATTATTTGAACTCCTATGACTGCCAGACACACATTCAAGTCGCAAGTAATCTAATAACCCGTACATTCTGCCACGCACCCTAGCTTGCAAGACTTCAAGTCTCTGGTCTGCCAATCAGAGGCCCACGTTTATTGTCTATCCCCAGTTGCCCTTGAGAAGCTGGCATTGGGCTTGATTCATGAACTGATGCTGTCAAGATGGTGAAAGTCTCCCATAATACTGCAAACAGGGAGCTCTAGGATTTTTAACCAGCAGCAAAGAAGAAATGGCAATATGTCCAAGTCAGGATGGGGTTTAATTTTTAACTTGAAGGTAATGCTGTTACCTGTCTACTGTCCTTATCTAAGTGGTGGATGTCATGGGGGTTAATGATGGAGGAAATCAGCCATTGAATGTCATTGGGAGATTTTTGTGCTCTCTCTCTCTTTCCCTCATTGGACATGGTTCTGATTGACAGGCATCGTCTGAGTAGTTGCTTACCACTGGATGTTGTCTAGGGCTTCCTGCATATAGGCACAAGCAGCTTGATTATGTGAGGAAACATAAACGGAGCTGAACACTTCAATTATTAAAGATCACTCTCACCTTATGATGGAGCAAGGACAGGTGATGATTGATGAAGTAGATAAAAAGCATTGCCCTATCCTAAAGAACTTCACTTGATTTCGATAAACATCAGTTCATTAGGGCCTTCGGTGTCACCCTTAGTTGAATATTGCCTTGATGTTAATGGCAATCACTGATACCTCTCTGGAATCAATGTCCATGTTTGGGCTAACACTGTCATGAGATCTCAAGCCCAGTGATTCTGATGAAGACCCAACTCAACATTAATGAACAGGTTATTAATAGATAACTATCACTTGATAACACCATTGCTGACTCTCACCATACTGGGAGGGGCTGATGGGACAGTAATTGATCAAGCTGAACTTATCCCTGCTTTTTGGAACACCTTTCCAAATTGCTGGGTAGATAGTGTTGTAAGCATTCTGAAACAGCTTAGGCAAGCGTAAGTTAGTTCGGGGGCACATGTCCTCAGCACCACAGCTGGGATATTGCAATCTTTTGTATTTTTGCTGACCCAGCTTTATGATTAATCAAGTTTTCTTTTTTTACTGTATGTTGTTCAGGGATCTTGAAATGGACTTCCACTCAAACTGGTGAATTCCTCAACTTCTAAGGCTATAGTGAAGCTTTGATATGATTTGATTTATTATTGTCACATGTATTAACATACAGTGAAAAGTATTGTTTCTTGCACGTTATACAGACAAAACATACCATTCATAGGGAAGGAAACAAGAGAGTGCAGAATGTAGTGTTACAGTCATAGCTAGGGTGCAGAGAAAGATCAACTTAATGCAAGGTAAGTCCATTCAAAAGTCTAACAATGGCAGGGAAGAAGATGTTCTTGAGTCGGTTGGTATGTGACCTCAAACTTTTGTATCTTTTTCCTGAGGGAAGAAGGTGGAAAAGAGAATGTCCGGGGTACGTAGGATCGTTAATTATGCTGACTGCTTTACTGAGGCAGTGGGAATTGTGGACAGAATCAATGGATAGAGACTGGTTTGCATGATGGATTGGGCTACATTCATGATCTTTTGTAGTTCCTTGCAGTCTTGGGCAGAGCAGGAGCCATATAAAGTTGTGATACAACCAGAAAGAATGCTTTCTGTGATGTATCTGTAAACGTTAGTAAGAGTCATAGCTGACATACCAAATTTCCTTAGTCTTCTGAGAAAGTAGAGGTGTTGGTGGGCTTCTTAACTATAGCGTCAGAATGGGGGACTAGGACAGGTTGTTGGTGATCTGGACACCTAAAAACTTGAAGCCCTTGACCCTTTCTACTTCGTCCCTGTTGATGTAGACAGGGGCATGTTCTCCTTTACACTCGATGACAATCTCCTTCGTTTTGTTGACAGTGAGGGAGAAATAATTTTTGCTACACCAGTTCACCAGATTCTCAATCTCATTCCTATACTCTGTTTGAGATCCGACCCACCATGGTGGTGTCAACAGCAAACTTGAAAACTGAAGAAAATTTGAAGGGGAATTTGACCACACAGTCATAGGTGTATAAGGAGTTTAGTAGGAACTGAGAATACAGCCTTGTGGGGCACCAGTGTTGAGGATGATCACAGAGGAGGTGTTGTTGCCTATCCTTACTGATTGTGGTTTGTGAGTTAGGAAAGTTAGGATCCAGTCACAGAGAGAGACGCCGAGGCCTAGGCCACGGAGTTTGGAGGTGAGTTTCATAGGAATAATAGCGTTGAAGGCTGAGCTGTAGTCAATAAATAGGTGTCTGACATAGGTGTCCTTGTTATCTAGGTATTCCAAAATGGCGTCTGCTGTGGACCTTTTGCAGCGATAGGCAAACTGTAGAAGATCCAGGTAATCCAGGAGGCTGGAATTGATTTGTGCCATGACTAACCTTTCAAAGCACTTCATAATGATGGATGTCAGAGCCACTGGCGATAGTTATTCAGACACGCTGCTTCATTTTTCTGAGGTACTAAGATGATGGTCATCTTCTTGAAGCGGATAAGGACCTCAGGTTGTTGTAAAGAGTGGTTGAAGATGTCTGTGAATACCTTCACGAGTTGATCTGCGCAGGATCCGAATGCACATCCGGGTACCCCATCCGGGCCAGTTGCTTTCCGTAAATTGACCTTCAAGAAAGCTGCTCTGACAATGCAATGGTGACCCCTGGTACAGATTCACCCAGGTCTTCCAGTTTGGAGGGTATGCTTGCTCTCTGAAACTTCTCAAGGCATGCCTTCAATTTTACTTCTGAGATTCATGTTTCTCTAGTTCAGTGTCAGTTTTTCACACCTTACTGTACTGTTCTGGGTTCATTGTTAAAAATGCCACGGCTAATCACCATGGTGTATAATGATCCCATCGTTGGCAACCATGTTGTAATACAAGTTGTTTAGATGTCTCAATGATGAGATCTTAAGACTTGTATATTTAAGCATGAACCATTTATTATTAGTCTTTAACTATTTACAGAACCCAAGTGACTGTAATGTATGATGCTGCTGGCACGCAGGTAGACTATTTCCAGAGTGTTGTCTTGGAGTTTCTTACCATAAGGTGTGACTCTACATATCATACCATAGGTAGTGCCATTCTCCAGTCCCACATCTCCACCTCCGTCTATATTACATTGAATAACGCACAATGTTACAAGTGGTACAGGTTCGAACACAGATTTCATGATGGTCCAAAAATAACCTCCAGTAATTGTGCAAAAATTGCTTGAAAATAGTTTTGCAAGTCACAACACACTAGGGTGCAGTGATCTGTGCATAAACAAGACGATGGTTTCCATTGCACAGATCGGGCATTGCAACAAAAGCCAAAGTATAGGGAAAAGCAAAGCAAAATACCCCAGAAGTTGAATCCATGAAATCAAATAGATAAAATGCTGGTAGGGCCCAACAGGTGAAGCAGCAGTTCTAGAGACCAGCTCTGACAAAAGGTCATCAAACTGAAATAATCAGCTAAATATAGAAACATCAAGACCATTGAAGCAGCACTTCCTATTCATTTCTAAATGCTTTCATTCCTGAAAACATGATGATGGGAATGATCGTAGAAAGAAATTAAATGCACTCGCCAGGGAGCGTTCCACTTTTATCAAGACAAAAGGTCAGCAATCTGATGTCTTGGAGTAGTTGTAAAGAAAATAAATCTCACATAAAGACAACCATTTGGTAAGCTCCGGGAAAGTTCTTTGCCACAAATGGAAAGATTTCACAAGCTGCATTTTGGCACGTTGTTTTTATACGTAGAAATTTTGGGAATAAGTTCAGTCTTAAAGAAACCAGGAGCTCATGTTAAAGCATGTCTGCTTTAAGTTTGTTTGCAACCAACAGACAGTGGAGAGATGGTTCCAACAGCCTCAGGCGATCGTATTTGTTCTGACAACCCTCCTATTCTGCCTGACGGCCAATTTGATGGATTCAGATTGATAAAATCATCCCAATGAATAAAGCTGTTCTTTTTCTTGTGAAACCCCGACAGGCTAATACATCTTGCCCGTTTCAAACATTGATAATTCACATGCACAGACATTACCAAAGTGAAAATAACTGAAATTATGAAGATTAAATCAGGTAAAAGCTGTTGGAAGCCAATATCATAGCCCAAAGAATTCAGCTGAAAAATATGTAGACCACAAACTGCTGTTAGTTAAGTATGCCCTTATCTATTTAAGGATAACGATATTTCGTCCTGCAAGTTGTTGAAAGTGTGACATTTTTATGTTGCAGTACGCTGTACAGGGCTTCTGGGATCTGCACAAACAGGTCAAGCAACTATGTATCTTCTTACCCAATCAGATTGTGAAATCAACAGCACAAACTCTGAGCAGGAAGTATAAATTAGAAAGGTGAATTTAATGTAACATCAAGCTCAGTAACTGAAATAAAGAAAAGGAAACATAATTTGGATCAATAGGGAAAAAAGACAGAAAAGAAAGATTAAAGTATTGAAACAAAAATATCTGACATGAATTAAAACATGAATCAGCTATGACATTTTTAATTGTTAGTGCCGGTGAGGAAGACTCACAACAGTTAACACTTATCATTTAAAAACAATGTCCTTAGACATGAAATTACTTGACGTAGCTTTCTGTGGTGAGTAAAGATCACATCCATCAAACAAGAACTGGAAGTTAATGCCACTCAATGAATTTCAATGGTGAGCTTATCAGCAAAATGTCATTTCGTGAAACTAAGGGTAGAGTAGTACACCTCTGACAGCAACCTTTCAATTTCCACATGTAATTGTTCATCTGTCCTCACCTTGAAGTTGCTGTGCACTTGTACATAACTAATGTTACTCTGGTCGCCATTTGATCGCCAATTTGAGGCCATGATGTTGATGTGAGTCACATTATGTCTGTATGTCAGTCAATAAGATAAAATGAAGCATAAGATGTCAGAAGTCCATTCTCTCATTTCCGTTAGCCACATGTTGAGTGATCTCCAGATATGCTTGTTATGATAGGCAGTCATGATGTTACAAATTTTTAGAAAACTGTTTTGAAGGTTACTTTTTTAAACCTTAAACTGACTTGAAGACAGTTTTCAAAATGGACTCTTGAGGTCACCCAACTTTCTACTTGCGGATTCAGACTGGAACAACCTCCAAGGAGAACACATTCTCAATCATACATATGAAAGACATTTGAAATTCAATGAGCATTTCACAAGTGTAAAAAGATGATCTATTGACATAATAGCATTTCTTCAAGCACACAATCTTGGCTGGTAAGGGCTTTAAGGTGTAAAAAGCCGTGGCC
Organism: Carcharhinus amblyrhynchos; assembly: GCF_965287045.1. Taxonomy (NCBI): domain Eukaryota; kingdom Metazoa; phylum Chordata; class Chondrichthyes; order Carcharhiniformes; family Carcharhinidae; genus Carcharhinus; species Carcharhinus amblyrhynchos. Next base: position 47,556,711 of record NC_137336.1, read on the forward strand.
TCTTTGAATACTGCAAATGGTTAAAGACAATTTGATACTGTAGTAGCAAGCCCCTTTAAGGGTGAAGTTTCAGAGGGTATGTGCCCATTCGGCTAGTCAGGCTGAAGTGCTTGAGTCAACCAGGGCTGAGTGCAGGCTCTCCCAGGTAGTCTGAAGTCAAAGTAATCGATAACATCTTTCTCACTCTGAGAATATAGTTATTCCTGTTAATAAATAGTTTGTTAGTTACTTCACTTGGAGGTCACCACTCTTTCCAAGATGTTACATTGTGAAATGGGATTACAACTTCCCTTATTTGGAGCATGATTCAGCATTTTGAATCAGTGGCCATTTTTGCCTGCTTGCCAAGAATGTAGGAGAGGCAGGGCAAGCTGCTTAGAACCAGAAACATCTTGAGAGAGGTAACAATTTCAATTCAGGGGGAGAGAGAAAGAGAGAGATAAACATCCAGAAATAGTTAGGGGTCAATCTTACCAGCTCGTTGTGTCAGTCAATTGGCATGGTGAGCCGGTAAGATAGGGTGACAGGCGAAAACCGGGTTCGCACCCGGAAAGTGAAGTTAGCTAAGCTGGTTTCAATAATCGTGACATGATTTATATGCCATTAATGAGTCCCTGATCATGCTATTGTACAGGCTCACTTGCCCTTACCTGCTCACCAGTTGAGGTCCTCACCAACGAGAATTGCATATGGTCCCCATAATGGCCTTACTGGTGGGAACAGAGGCCATTGAAGCCCCCAGGATACTCAGGGGCAGGGCCAGGCAATGACCATTGGGTAGTATCATCTGGTACTGCCAGCCTGGCAGCAGACACCCTAGAGGGCAGAGCTTGGGGGGGTGGGGGGAGGTTAAGGCCATGATAGGATTTGGGTGAGATGGATGAGCACATAAGAACATAAGAAATAGGAGCAGGAGTAGGCCATCTGGCCCTTCGAGCCTGCCCCGCCATTCAATAAGATCATGGCTGATCTGTCGTGTCTCAGTTCCACATTCCCGCCTTCTCCCCATAACTCTTAATCCCCTCGCTTATCAAAAACCTATCTACCGCGTCTTAAATATATTTAGCGAGGCAGCTTCCACCACTTCAACGGGCAGAGAATTCCAGAGATTCACCACCCATTGAGTGAAGAAGTTCCTCCTCAACTCCATTCTAAACTGCCCTCCCCTTATCTTGAGGCTGTGCCCCCTAGTCCTACTGTCCTTTCTGAGTGGGAAGAGCCTCTCCACCTCTATCCTACCCATCCCACTCATCATCTTATACGTCTCAATGAGATCTCCCCTCATTCTTCTAAACTCTAACGAGTACAAGCCTAGTTTATTCAGCCTCTCCTCATAGCTCAACCCCCTCAGCTCCGGTATCAGCCTAGTAAACCTCCTCTGCACTCCCTCCAAGGCCAAAATATTGCGTAAGTGCGGCGACCAAAACTGCACACAGTACTCCAGCTGCCGCCTCACCAGTGCCCTGTACAGTTGCAGCAAGACCTCCCTACTTTTATATTCAATCCTCCTCACTATGAAGGCCCGCATCCCATTCGCCTTCCTGACCACCTGCTGCACCTGCAGGCTGGGTTTTTGCAACTCATGCACAAGGATCCCGAGGTCCCTCTGCACCGTAGCATGCTGCAGTTTTTCGCCACGTAAGTAATAGTCCTTCCTACCATTATTCCTACCAAAGTGGACAACCTCACACTTGCCAACATTAAATTCCATTTGCCCAGCCTATCTAGATCCTTCTGCAGACTCTCCACACCCTCCACGCAATTTGCTGTTCCACCAATCTTGGTGTCATCAGCAAATTTCCACACCATACACTTGGTTCCCTCCTCCAGATCATCTATATAAATGGTAAATAGCTGAGGCCCCAGCACCGACCCCTGGGATACTCCACTAGTCACCAACCGCCAATCCGAATAGCACCCATTGACCTCCACTCTCTGCCTCCTATTTGACAGCACAATGGTTCTTTCCTCTGCTGAAGGATTAACAAGACTGCTAAACATGCACAATCAAGAGAAATTTATGCACCTTTCGGGATACACCCTGTCTTTTGTAGTCAGGTGACTGCTAGCCAGGAGGCATGCCATCTGGGTCCATCTTTAAACTTACGTTGCCAACCCCAAACAGGTCACTGAAATGTACCCAGTTCCTTTTCACCATTCCTATGCTGCTAACATCATGAGCCAGCTCAAGTAGGCCTCCTTGGTCAGCTTTCCCGTCTTTCTAGGGCGCCACGGTGGCACAGTGGTTAGCACTTCTGCCTCACGGCGCCAGGGACCCGGGTTTGATTCCCAGTCTGGATCACTATCGTGTGGAGTCTGCACATTCCCCCCTGGCCTGTGTGGGTTTCCTTTGGGTGTTCCGATTTCCTCCTGCATTCTGAAAGTCGTGCTGGTTAAGTGCCTTGACCCGAACAGGCACCGCACTGTGGCGACTAGGGGAATTTCACAGTAACTTCATTGCAGTGTTAATGTAAGCCTTACTTGTGACTAATAAATAAACTTTAAAAAAACACTGGCAGGGAACAGGATGTTTCTGTGCTCATGCATTGCCATACCAGCAACAGCACTGGTGATACTTTAGAACAAATGGGGCACAGGTATAAAATTTTGGCCCAGGAGTCACAGATTACTTAAAAAAGGGGGTTGAACACATAAGTGGTTTAGTATTTTTTCAAGAAGCAACAGTTTAGACATATTACATATCCTAAATAGGCAGACAAGGCATATGAGCTTAACAGTGAGAATGGTTTACTGATCTCACTTCGGGAGAACACTGAACTCCACGTCTAGCCGCGGCTGACCCTTCTGAACAGCCAAATGGATTGATGAAGCTGATGTATTTTAGCTGGAAGTAGCAGTCTCTTCTGGCCTCTGTCTTCTGGAGGCAGCCAGAGTACTAATGTTAGCCTGAAGCCAGGGTCAATCACTTAAAATCAAAACCCTAACAGTCTGGATTGATTTTATCCCTCTCAAGAGCTTGTTCACATCCTTTACTTCTAGAGGCAGGGGCGTGGGTGCCCCATGGCAATCACTTGTTTGATCCCATCAGTAAAGGGCAGGTACGCAAGGTAAAATCTCCCTCATCCATCATTCTGCCTTGGGATCATCTTGCAGCTTAACTTGTGCGTGGTTCCATTCAGTAACTTCTGCCAGACACTTGTCTCAATTCTTCTTGGCATTTTCTATGTGTACCTGTCTCTGGCTGCTCAGAAATTGATTTTGAAATGAGAAAGAAAAAAACCTTTTGCTTGGAGACCATAACTGTGATTTTCTGGCCCTACCTGCCAGTGGATCTTCCAGTCCCGCCAAAGGTGCCTCCTCATAGTAAATTCCCTGGCGATTGGACAGGCGAGCCACGCAAGACGCTGTAGACATCGGCGGGACCAGATGACCCGGCCTGCGGTCAATGGCAAGGCTCCTCCACCACCGAGAAACACACCAGGGATTGGTGGGGCTGGAAAATCCCACCCCTTCTATATTTTGCTAGTTCTATGGGATTCTGAAAGCTACTGTTTCTTACACAGTGGCCTTCCCTGCCCACTGCTCTCTTCATGTCCTTTGACTGTCTAACAAGCAGGTTGGACAAACAGAGACTAGTAGCTATAGTGTATTTGGATTTCCAACATGATATGGTGCTACATAAAAGGTTACTATTGCAAAATAAGAGCTTATGGTATTGGGAGTAATCTATTAGCATGGATAGAGGACTGGCTAACTAACAGGAAACAGAGAGTTGGAATTAATTGGGTAATTTTTCAGAATAATAAACAGTTACTAGCAGAATGCCAACAATATCAGACAGGGGCCACAAGTAATTATAATTAATATTAATGGCTTGGGTGAAAGGACCAACCATAACCAAATTTTCTGATGATTGGAAAATAAGTATGAAAGCAAGTTGTGAGGATGATGCAAATAATCTGAAAAGGGTTATTGGCACATTGAGTGAGTAATAAATAAATTGTCAGATGGAGAACAATGCGAGGAAATGCGAGATTATCCATTTTGCCACAAACAATTGAAAAGCAAAATATTACTTAAATGGGATACAGGCTGCAGAATGTTACAATATAGTGGAATGTGGATATCCTCATATATGAATCACAAAAAGTTAGCATACAGCTACGGCAAGTAATTAAGAAGGCAAGTACAATATTAGCTTTATTGCAAGAGGGTAGATTATGGAAGTAGGGAAGTCTTGTGACATTTGTACAGGGCCTTGGTGAGACCTTACCTAGAATACTGAGACCCAGAAATGTTCATGCCAGCGGGATTCTCCAGTCCTACCAGTGGTGCACCCCCTGTCCATGGGTTTTACGGCAGCATGAAGTGACATCAATGGGAAATCCCATTGACAGCAGCCAGTGAACTCCGCTACTAGCAAACAGCTCGCCACTTCCACCAGGAAACATGGGAGGGCAGATAATCTGCCTGTAATCTGGATCATGATGTGGATATGCCGGTGTTGGACTGGGGTAAACACAGTAAAAAGTCTGACAACACCAGGTTTAAGTCCAACCAATTTATTTGATAGTAAACTCAAATAGTTACTATCAAATAAATCGGTTGGACATAAACCTGGTGTTGTCAGACTTTTTACTGTGTTTAATCTGGATCTTGAGGTTTTTCTGCAGTAACTATCACTTATTAAACTATTTAGAACTAATTTGCTCCCAGATTCGCTAGCCCTAATTTTTTTCAGCCATTTTTAGTATGGAACTAATGAGTAAATGGCCCTAAGTTCACACCATGAGTGTTTTTAGAGTTTATCAGTAAGGGCCAGCTTGTGGAGAAACGGGAAATTCTGACAGCAATCCCTTTATGCTCTCATCGACGTTGGTGTCAGAATTACAGTACAATAATAAGTGCTGATTTATTGCAGCAAATTTCCAACCTATGCATCCCACAGATGATCCAAAGATTGTGCACCAGAAATGTTAAGAACATACTTTTCACTAAGTAAAACATACAATTTTGCAGCTCTTGTTTGAATTTCCCACATGCCCATATGTCAAAATGTGACAGACGATGGAAAGCTTTGTCACACCCACACCTTCCAAAGTCATATTACATCAACTCATTGTAAAGCACATTCAAATACTAACATTCAGATTACACAGGTTAAGTAGAAGTCATTCACCATACATATGTTCCTTCAGCTTTCAACATTTCAAGACCCGAAGATTGGCATTGTCAGAGCACAATCCTGATCAGATCACATGCCACTGTCACATTTTAAGCCCCTGCTGCTGTTTTTTTTTGCTCTAGCATTGTGCATGTGCTGCCAGTGCACAGGTGTGACTCTCTGCTATTTCAGCCTAAGCTTCAAAATGTTTTATCAAAATTTGTCAGCCTTATGCAAAAGAAGAGGCAGTGAAAAATTGCAGGCAACTCAAAGCACAAACAGATCAGCCAATGATCTTATCAAATGGCATGGCAAACTCGAGGGGCCAAATGGCCTACTTTGGCTCCTATTTTGTGTGTTTATAAATCAACTCCTATGGGCAAATGATATAGTGGCAACATCAATTCCACTTTTTGATGGATGTCAAATGAGCATCTAGTTATATAAGGTGGATCACAAGAGGATTGCATACTGGGCTTTTTGTTCAGCACCTTCAGATGACAGTAGTGCATCAGTTGTGAGAGACTCAATTCTGTCCATATAGCCTGTAATGTGACTAACAAAACTAATAGAAACAACAAGAAACCATTTCTCCTGGAAGTCACATATTCGGAACAAGTTACTAGGAAGGCAACAGAGATGCTCCACCCTCATTTGTACAGTTTGTTCCAGTTCAAACAAAGGCACACACTTTCCAGCAACCAGAACTACTGCTTCCAGAAGTCTGGATTTACAATGTTTCCGAATCTCCAAGCCCATAAAACATATGGTACGAAATAAAAGAAATGAGGACTGAATCATTTAGAGATTGGGAGATGTATTGCCATCTGTCTGATAGGGAAGCAGTTCATACTCTGGGGGTACCCTGTGTATACAAGTCAAGTGCAAAGGGGCATGTGAACATTCTAATGGATCCTCACCACTTTTACTTCTGTTTCCTCCTTCCCCAACACAAGAAATAGACATACATTGAGAGCAAACCTGAGAAAAAGTGAACAGCAATATCTACTGTAAGGTCTACTGTCTTGCATGCAGACCGTGTTAGTTATTTGATTTGTTTTTGTTTGCATATTGGCTTGAACCAATTGAACCACGTAGAGTGTTTCATTTCAGTCTGGAGAAATGTGATAGATTGAATTCAATCTCTGTTTCTCAGCTTGCCATTCAACCAGTATCTGGCTCTTTCTTAATCTTCGGACAGTCTCTTGAAGATCCACTAGTCTTACGGTTTTCTCTGTGGCCTCATGGCCACAGATGTTTTGTCATCTCCAAGTCGTGAGACATTTTCATGTACAAGTATTGTATTAATTGATTTATCACAATTTATAAAGCTGTTCCTGTCTGTTTGAACATATTCCAAGAAGAGAAACTGTTGCTGGAGATGCTCTGGCTACATTGTAGAATCATAGAATCCCTACAGTGCAAAAGAGGCCATTTGGCCCTTTGGGTCTGCACTGACTCTGACAGAGTATCTTACCCAGGCCCTCATCCTCTCTATCTCTGTAATCATACACATTTACCATGACTAATCCACTTATGCTACACACCTTGGGACACTAAGGGACAATTTAACACATCCAATCCACCTAACCTGCACACCTGTGGATCGTGGGAGGAAACCAGAGCATGTGGAGGAAACCCATGCAGACACGGGGAGAATGTGTAAACAACACACTGACAGTAACCCAAGCCGAGGATCAAACCTGGAGTCCTGGAGTTGTGAGGCAGCAGTGGTGACCACTGTGCTACAATTAGGAAACAATAACTACAGCAAATGTAATATTCCAAAAGTTGGTACCTTACCTTCACATTTTTGGGTACTTCAATGAAGCTGTTTGGCAAAGCCTAAAAGAAATAAAGTGATTTAAGTTGCCTTTTTTTTCAAAAAATATATAGTGTAACCTGCTGAATAACTATTTACATCTTTTCAAGTCCTCATGTACCTGATTAGGAGTCCAATCATGTTAATCCAAATTAATCTCAGGTTTCCTGTAATTTAGTCACTCTGCAAGTCAAAGCACCTGCTTGTACCTTATAGACACAGCATCCATAAGAAATGAGAATCCCAGAGCAACATTATGTATTGGTTACCTCTGATTAATTATCTAAATATACAACTTCTGATAGCCAGGATTAATATTTCATTTGTCAGGTCAGTTAAAGTCATATCAACAAAAAAGCACGAAATGTTACCATATGTAGCATGAAAAAGCACTGTTCCAGTCACACAGAGAAGACAACAAGCGTGATTATAAATATAAAGGGAATAAGATATGAAAATTACAGAACGTTCAGAATAAACTCTGCAGTCTTAGAATAAAGGTAACACCAACTGAAGGCAGGAGAGCTCTCAACAAGGCATAAGACATCTTAAATTATGTTATGATTTGAATATTATTTCAAGATCCCATGTGCTAGTCAAACTATATAAAGAACACTTAAATAATTAGATAGTAAATTCACAATAAATCTTCAAAAATATAGTCATTCTGCCGCCCCAAGTTGTAGAAAGATGAAAACCTTTGCACATTTGTAAACAGACGAGGGTTTGAAATTGTCTTCTCCTTAATTGTTCTTCTGTGTGTTCAAACTGTGCTATACCTGTTTGAGTGCTGGGCACTTGAATTTCCTGCCTGAAGTTATTTAAATAACCACATTTCCTGTTTCTTCTGAGCACCCGGCATTTGCTCAGAAATAGATATGAAAGCTAATTTCCAAACACTCACTCTCTCACTTAATTGATATCATTCCATCTGAGATCCATCATCAGTTCCACATTGTTGGAAAGTCCAATGCCTGTTGTCATTCACAGATGGTTGCACACTCCCTCAGAGGAGAAAATAATTTGCCTCTCTCCGTGTTGAAGGGACCAACATGATGGAAACTCAGGCTCCAGTCAACTTGCATCTTTCTGGAGACCAATGCACCTCATCTCACTGACCGATGGAAATGATTTTTACTTTTTAACAATAAATCTGTTCATATCAAACCTTCTTCTCATTAGTCAGTACTGCAGGATCAGGGTTGGGTTGTTTCCACTCTGGTTGGATGGGTTCTGAGATGGCTGATATGTCCGATGCACAGCCTGCAAACTCTGCCACATGTGAGGGAATTAGTGTTTGGAGAGAAGAGTAGATGAATTGTTTATGCGCTCTCTCCAATGTTTCAACTTCACATTTGCAACAAAGTCTCTGGGTGTGCTCTGTACATTCTGGAATGAATCTTTTCCAAAGTGCTCACTCACAAACTAGGGACTCCAAACAGTTAGTGGGGCTGTTTATCAAATAAACATTAAAACACTGAGGTACGAGATTATAATTGCTTGCTTAGGTACAAGAGAAGCTTTTGTTAAAGCATAAATTTTTATCTTAAATTGCATGGTTTATTGGCTACATAGTCTCGCCTTTTATCATTGTGATTGTTTCAACCATATCCTGCTCTGCAGTCAAACCAGGAAATATCCTCAATGCTTCAGATTAAATTGATCAAAGCATTCCCATTTAGAGATGGCAGTGTGTTCTTTGTAAGTTCAACCCCCATAACATACATCTTTTATGGTTGGTTCCCAAATGGATACAACTGTTAATTAAATCAAGCAATTAATTAATCAGACAGACATAGTATGATCTTTATGAAAAAGCTTTACCCACCTAACATTGGTGGTAAGTAGTAAGGGTGGTCTTACCTGGTGCAAGTTCTGACGAGTACGAATTGCAGTAACAATTTCTAATATGGCAATGTGAATACCAGAGGTACCAGAACTAGAGGTACACCAACTGTATAAAATTAAGTGCAGAAAAAAAATGAAGGTTTCTAGTGTTAACTTCATTGCTTTTAAATAAAGTTTTTCCAGTGCAATGACTATTGCAGGGACTTCTTCTTAAAACCTACAATTCATAAGGGGTGGAGCAGAATTAATCAACCCACATCTATATGCCTTATCTACATCAGTCTTAACAAGTTTTGTTTTCCATATTTCTGCTCTACCTGTCATGAAATTAACTCTTCTGATGACATTGTTAACTGCCTTCAAATTGTGCCTCTCTTCTGTAGAACATACGTTAAACTTCTCCGTTCTTTCAGTTTCAACCTTTGTAGTTTTGGCCATCATACAAAGTTGTAGTGAGCCACAGTCTGAATGCTTGAAATGTTTGAAAGAAAACTTCAAAATGTCATACCCACAACAACACGTGTTCCCCCATCCAACTACTCAACTACTCCCAATGGCCACTCATGCACCTCCACCCATCTTCATTGGCCCTTTATGCAATCTACCTCCACCTACCTCCAATGGTCCTTCATACTCTCAGTGCCAACCCATGCACTACACCCACCTCAATGGCTCCTCATATACTCCATACAAACCATTCTCCCCACTCATCCCAATGACTCCCATATTGTCAATGCTAATCCAAGCCCCTCCACCCATCCCAATGGATCTTCCTACCTTCCATATGAACCCATGTCACCCACCCACAACCAATGGCACCTCATACCCTCTATGCAAACTCATAGCACTTCCGTATCCATTCACCCAACATACACTGTGTATATAATTAATGAACCACATAATAACAAATGACACGTGCAGAAATGCCTAAAAATAGCCATGTGTAACTTTCCTTAAAAAACTGTTGTTACTACAATCTCCTAAAAGTGTCAATTAACCGGACCTTTAAAGTATCAATAACAAAAACTGCAAGCATATGACTTTTCTTTATCTTATACAAAGAAGCAGTGAGCCAGTGAGAAAAACAGATCACAGAGGAAAAAAGGTTGTAATCTTAGCAACCAAGTAATATTTTGCCTTCTGTGCACCTGCTTCAACAAACTACTGGAAGTCTGGGCTACCAGTCAAATGGACAGTCCATTTAAAAACAGTGCAAATCAATGAATGGAAGGCAGACCTGTGGGATGTGCCTTCAGTTCACAGTGAAAGGGAATGTGGCTTTGCTGCAATTATAATTCACCACAAGGTCTCCTGACTCTGCTCACTGCTGGATTCAAGCTGGAGTTGCAACCCTATTTCACTTCACCCATAAATGTGAGGGATAGACCATAAGATCATAAGACATAGGAGCAGAATTAGGCCACTCGGCCCATCGAGTATGCTCACCATTCAATCATGGCTGACATTTTTCTCTTCCCCATATTTCTGCCTTTTCTCCGTAACTCCTGATCCCCTTATTAATCAAGAACCTATCTGACTCTCAGAGACAGATCAATGATCAAAGACGCTCAATGACCTGGCCTCCACAGCCTTCTGTGGCAAAGAGTTCCACAGATTCATCACTCTTTAATTAAGAAATTCCTCCACATCTCTGTTTTAAAGGATCGACCTTTTAGCCTGACGTTGTGCCTTCTGGTTCTGGTTTTTCCTTCTAGTGGAAACATCCTCTCCATGGCCACTCTATCCAGGCCTCACAGTATCCTTACAGTATCCTGTAAGTTTCAATAAGATTCCCCCCCCATCCTTCTAAACTCCAACAAATACAGACCCGGAGTCCTCAACCGTCCCTCATACGACAAAATCTTCATTCCAGGGATCATTCTTTTGAACCTCCTCTGGACTCTTTCCAAGGTCAGCAAATCCTTCCTTAGATATGGGGCCCAAAACTGCTCACAATACTCCAAATGGGATCAGACCAGAGCCTTATGAAGCCTCAGAAGTACATCCCTGCTCTTGTATTCTAGCCCTCTCAACATGAATGCGAACATTGCATTTGCCTTCCTCATTGCCTACTGAACCTGTACGTTAACCTTAAGAGAACCTTGAACAAGGGCTCCCTAGTCCCTTTCTGCATCCAATTTCCTAAGCATTTCTCTATTTAGAAAATAGTCTGTGTTTCCATTCCTCCTTCCAAAGTGCATAACCTCACACTTTTCCACATTGTATTCCATCTGCCACTTCTTTGCCCACTCTTCTAACTTGTCCAAGTCCTTCTGCAGCCGCCTTGCTTCCTCAATACTACCTGTCCCTCTAAATATCTTTGTGTCATCTGCAAACTTAGCAACAGTGCCTTCAGTTCCTGAATAGGGGCACGGATTCTCCCAAAAAATTATAAATGCCGAATTCACGTAAAAACTGGAGTAACACCCATTGTTTTATTTTCAGAGAGATTTTCAAAATGAATCTCCCACACTCTGAGCGCTGCAGATTCATGATTAAAAGTCAGGCGGTGGGACCTATTCCCGCTGGAGAGACTGGCAGCATAGCACTGAGCAGGCCACTGTGCATGTGCCGATCTATCAGTGTGGATATCAGCACATGCACAGTAGCTCTGCACTGCCAGCCTCCTGATCACTGGCCAGCTCAATCACTGACCAGCCCCACAGCCTTGCATCGCTTCATAAGAACATAAGAACATAAGAAATAGGAGCAGGAGTAGGCCATCCAGCCCCTCGAGCCTGCCCTGCCATTCAATAAGATCATGGCTGATCTGTCGTGTCTCAGTTCCACATTCCCGCCCTCTCCCCATAACCCTTAATCCCCTTGCCTATCAAAAACTTATCAACCCGCATCTTAAATATATTTAGCGAGGCAGCCTCCACCACTTCAACAGGCAGAGAATTCCAGAGATTCACCACCCTTTGAGTGAAGAAGTTCCTCCTCAACTCCGTTCTAAACCGCCCCCCCCTTTATCTTGAGGCTGTGCCCTCTAGTCCTACTGTCCTTTCTGAGCGCGAAGAGCCTCTCCACCTCTATCCTATCCATCCCATTCATCATCTTATATGTCTCAATGAGATCTCCCCTCATTCTCCTAAACTCTAACGAGTACAAGCCTAGTTTATTCAGCCTCTCGTCATAGTTCAGCCCCCTCAGCTCCGGTATCAGCCTAGTAAACCTCCTCTGCACTCCCTCCAAGGCCAAAATATCCTTGAGTAAGTGCGGTGACCAAAACTGCACACAGTACTCCAGCTGCGGCCTCACCAGTGCCCTATACAGCTGCAGCAAGACCTCCCTACTTTTATATTCAATCCCCCTCGCTATGAAGGCCCGCATCCCATTCGCCTTCCTGACCACCTGCTGCACCTGCAGGCTGGGTTTTTGCGACTCATGCACAAGGATCCTGAGGTCCCTCTGCACCGTCGCATGCTGCAGTTTTTCGCCATGTAAGTAATAGTCCCTCCTACCATTATTCCTACCAAAGTGGACAACCTCACATTTGCCAACATTAAATTCCATTTGCCAGTTCCTGGCCCATTCGCCCAGCCTATCTAGATCCTTCTGCAGACTCTCCACACCCTCCGCACAATTTACCGTTCCACCAATCTTGGTGTCATCAGCAAATTTCGACACCCTACACTCGGTTCCCTCCTCCAGATCATCTATATAAATGGTAAATAGCTGAGGCCCCAGCACCAACCCCTGGGGCACTCCACTAGTCACCAACCGCCAATCCGAATAGCACCCATTGACCCCCACTCACTGCCTCCTATTTGACAGCCAATCCTCTATCCACGCTAACACCCTACCCCCAACTCCATGCCCCCTGACCTTCTGTAATAACCTCTTGTGCGGCACCTTATCAAACGCCTTCTGAAAATCAAGAAACACCACATCCACCGCCTCTCTATCCACCGCCCTAGACACATCCTCATAGAACTCCAATAAATTCGTCAGACACGACTTCCCCTTAACGAAACCATGCTGCGTCTGCTCTATCAAACAATTCTCCTCAAGATGCCTCGCTATTTTCTCCTTGATGACGGATTCTAACATTTTACCTACAACAGACATTAAACTAACCGGCCTATAATTCCCTGCCTTTTGCCCCTCCAACACCCCACCCCCCACCCCACAACTTCCAATCACTGGCCTCCTGGACATTCCCGGGCCAGCTCCGACCAACCCTCCTGGCCCACCTCGATCACTCCACCCCCCCCCCCCGTCCCCTCAGGCAGGCCAATGCCATCCCCCCCACACACACACCAATGGTCAACCCAATCACTGCCCTCCCTCTCTCTGTCACTGATCCCAAATGCAGAGTGGCAGTGGGACCCCTCCCCACTCCCACCAATCACCCCCTTATATGCCCTGCCCCAGTCTGGATTTTGCCCCCTTAGCATTGCCCGATGCCCGGTGTCAATTCCAAATTGCCCCTTGGGCATTTCCACCTTGCTCCTTGGGCAGTGCAGGGCCAGGCTCGCCAGTCTGGCAATGCCCAAGGGACACCCCACCTTACCCCGACCCTCCTGAACGGCCTCCATAGCCTCCCTTCATTCCAGCACTAGTGGGGAGCTGTTGTAAACCCCACTGGAGTGAAACACTCCTGGCGGATGGCGGGGGGACAGGAAGGGGGCTGTGGGCCCAGAGACTTCAGTCCGCTAATGATATTAAAATACCGATTTAAATATTTAAAGCACGTCCGCTTCGATTTCTGGCACAGAGTCGAAGATGCTGGAAATCTGGGGTCCGGAGATGTGCAGAGGTTGTGGCGCCCATCGGGGAGTCTGCTAAACGGCTGATGTCTCCCAGCCTGCTGCGCTGCTCTGGGAGAATCACCCCAGGATGTCCCCTGAGTAATTTGGTTCCATTTGTTCCCAATAGCTCATTACATATTTGCAACATCCAGGAAGCATCATTGTGATTACATTGTCTTCAAAATAATGATAAGTGTGCATGTGCCGCACTTAGAAAATGCTCTGAGTGCTTGCATAGACCAATAGCATCCATCAATACTTCCCAGATAAAGGTATTCAAGTATGTAAATGCTGAAAAATTTTACCTGGAAGGTGACAAGGATGTGGAATTTCCTTTGGTCCGATTGAGATGAAGTATATATTCTGCACTGTTGAAGTTTATTTTGAGGTACCAATGCAGCTGAAAAGTGTAAATCAAAAGGCTTTTCCACTAAACTACTAAATACTTGAAAATTTTGCAGCAGTAGGAAAATTTCTAACCAATAATTGTAAAGGCCCCAGTCATAGCTGTTTTCCATGCTGGAAGTTTATTAATGAGTCTGAATCCAGGTTTAGAATCATAGAAACCCTACAGCAAAAAAAAGAGGCCATTCGGCCTGTCGAGTCTGCACTGACCACAATCCTACCCAGGCCCCACCCCCACACACTTTACCCACCAATCTCTCTAACCTACGCATCTCAGGCCACCAAGGGCAATTTCTAGCATGGCCAATCCACCCAACCCGCGCATCCCCAGACCGTGGGAGGAAACCCATGCAGACACAAGGACAACGCGCAAACTCCACACAGACAGGACCAAGCCGGGAACTGAACCCAGGTCCCCGGAGCTGTGAAGCAGCATTGCCAACCACTGTGCTACCATGCTACCCCAGTCAGCCCCCCACCCTGCTTCCCAATTGATTCCTGCGGTCATGTGACCCTTACTCTGATTAAATCATAGAATCATTCTGTGATTTGACAGAGTTGACAACTAAGGTCAGTTGTGTGCTTGGCCATCAGTCAAGTTTTCAACTGATCAGAAAATCTAGATTTACCCATACAGCACCACGTCATAGTTTGCTGGAGCAGGACAGACTGGCAAAAGTAGGGAATTGGGAAGACTCGGGATGTTGAGGCCCGGGCCAAGAAGAAGGAGGAGGCACATGACATGCATAGGCAGCTGGGATCAAGTGAATCCCTTAAAGGATATAGAGGGTGTAGGACTAGAGTTAAGAGAGAAATCAGGAAGGAAAAAAGGGGATACGAGATTGTTTTGGCAGATAAGGCCAAGGAGAATCCAAAGAGCTTCTATAAATACACAAAGTGCAAAAGAATAATGAGGGAGATAGTAGGGCTTCTTAAGGATCAACAAGATCATCAATGTGCAGATCCGCAAGAGATGAGTGAGATCCTAAATGAATATTTCTCATCAGTACTTACTGTTGAGAAAAGCATGGATGTTACAGATCTTGGGAAAATAAATTGTGATGTCTTGAGGAGTGTACATATTCCAGAGAAGGACGTGCTGGAAATCTTAAAGTGCATCAAGGTAGATTAATCCCTGGAACCTGATGAAGTATATCCCAGGACATTGTGGGAGGCTAGGGAGGAAATTGCAGGTCCCCTAACACAGGTATTTGAATCATCAAAATTCACAGGTGAGGTGCCTGAAGATTGGAGAGTGACAAATGTTATGCCTTTGTTTAAAAAGGGCTTCAGGGAAAAGCCTGAAACTACAAGCCAGTGAGCCTCACATTGTGGTGGTAAGTTGTTGGAAGATATTTTGAGTGACAAGATCTACTGGCATTTAGAGAAGCAAGGACTGATTAATGATAGTCAGCATGGCTTTGTGAGTGGAAAATCATGTCTCACAAATTTGACTGAGTTTTTTGAAGGGTTAATCAAGAAGATAGAGGAGGGCAGTGTAGTTGATGGTGCCTACATGGACTTTAGCAAGGCCTTTGACAAGGTACCGCATGATTGGTTACTGCATAAGGTTAAATCTCATGGGCTCCAGGATGAGGTAGCTAAATGGTTACAAAACTGGCTTGATGACAGAATGTGGGTATGCCGGCGTTGGACTGGCGTAAACACAGTAAAAAGTCTGACAACACCAGGTTTTAGTCCAACCTATTTATTTGATAATATACTCACTAGCTTTCGGGGTTACCCCCTTCGTCAGGTGAATGGAGGGTTCCATTCACTCTCCATTCACCTGACGAAGGGGGTAACCCCGAAAGCTAGTGAGTATATTATCAAATAAGTTGATGACAGAAGCCAGAAGTTGTTTGTAGAGGGTTGTTTTTCAAACTGGAGGCCTGAGACCAGCGGTGTACCTCAGGGATCAGTGCAGGATCCACTGTTATTTGACATTTATATTAATGATTTGAATGAGAATATTGGAGGCATGGTCAGTAAGTTTGCAGATGACACTAAGATTGGTGGCATAGAGGACAATGAAAAAAGTTATCTCCAATTGCAGTGGGATCTTGATCAGTTGGGCCAGTGGGCTGATGAATGGCAAATGGAGTTTAATTTAGATAAATGTGAGGTGCTGCATTTTGGTAGACTGAACCAGGGCAGGACTTATTCAGTTAATGGTAGGGCATTGGTGAGCATTACAGAACAAAGAGTTCTAGGGGTACATGTTCATAGCTCCTCGAAAGTGGAGTCACAGGTGGACAGAGTGGTGAAGAAGGCATTCTGCATGCTTGGTTTCATTGGTCAGAACATTGAATACAGAAATTGGGATGTCTTGTTGAAGTTGTACAAGACATTGATAAGGCCACATTTGAAATGCTGTGTATAGTTCTGGTCACCCTATGAAAGAAAGGATATTATTAAACTAGAAAGAGCGCAGAAAAAATTTACTAGGATGCTACTGGGACTTAATGGTTTCGGTTATAAGGAGAGGCTGGATAGACTGAGACTTTTTTCTCTGGAGTGTAGAAAGCTGTGGGGTGATCTTATAGCGATCTATAAAATAATGACGGGCATAGATCAGCTAGATAGTCAATGTCTTTTCCCAAAGGTAGGAGAGTCTAAAACTAGAGGGCATAGGTTTAAGGTGAGAGGAGAAAGATACAAGTTTCCAAAGGGGCAATTTTTTCACACAGAGGGTGGTAAGTGTCTGGAACAAATTGCCAGAGGCTGGTACAATTTTGCCTTTTAAAAAGCTTTTACACAGTTACATGAGTAAAGTAGGTATAGAGGGATATGGGCCAAATGCAGGCAATTGGGACTTAGTTCGGGGTTTTTAAAAAGTGGGAGGCATGAACAAGTTGGGCCGAAGGGCCTGTTTCCATGCTGGAAACCTCTGTGACTCTATGACTCTATGGCTTTTTCGTGCATGTTTATGGTTTAAAATATTTCAGCCACAAAGTTCAAAGTTGCAGGAAGCAAATGCTGATGATGGCATAGCAAGGGCAACAGAACATCTGTGACCATGATGAACAATGAAATAAACTGCGAATCCCCTTGACAAACAAGATTAAAAGATTGAAAACTAAATAATAAAATGAATAAGAAGGAAGGTATTTCAGACTGGGTGAATTGAATGTCAAGAAAGAGCAATACAAGGAAGGAAATACAGATTAGATTAAGAGAGTGAGAGAGGGAGAAAAGAGAGGCAGGAACAAATTGGTAAGAAGAGAAATAACTAAAATTTCACATTTTTAAAATAGACAACAATATTCCACTTGACCCCACAATTGCAATTGTTTATTTTCTGTTGAAGAAAAGTTCGTTGGCACTCATTAAGTTATCGAATTATTAAAAGGATACTTTTACTGATAATTGTTAGATGTAACTTTCTGTGATGAGTTTAATGGCCAATGATCTGGGATTCCCACTTGCATTTCTGTTGTCAGCAATTTGTACCAGTGCAGTAAAGATGGGAGCAGTGAGTCAGTTGCCGATGCATTACTACATGATCACAGAACTTAGCATTTTGAAATCTTGGCAATGTTGATGGAGACAGGCAGGTATCATAAATCACTCCAGCAGAAAGGAGTTGTGAACCTTGGTGAGCCATGCTTTGGAGGTGCGATAGGTCAGTAGAAAAGGTGTTGCCTCCTAAGCACATTATACAAAATGCTGTAGGCTAAGCCGTATCTGATTTTGCTAGTATCCTTGATGACAGTGCTATGACTTGAAAATGTAAGTATTCATTAAATGATGTAGTTGCCAGGTTGTTATTTCTGACAACTTAGAAGCTATCAGCATTGTCAAAGTGCAAAATGCCTTCAGATGCATTAGAATATGTTACCTACTGGATAGATTTCTATTCTGCATTGTACAATATTGAAAGGCTAGCCCAGTGTGAAATCCAGATCTGATTGTGTGAATAGTCCACATTGCTTCCATTTTTTTCCCTTGAAATTCAGTTTAGCTAATCTATCTGCCTAATTGTTTAACAGTTTCAATACATGTCTGAGCATTTGACTGTCTTCAATGGCTCTAGTGGATTCTACACAGCATTTGTTTTTAGGAAGAAGGTATTCATGCCCAATGTCAATGCCCAGTGTGCCTTCCAGGAGACAGGAAGAAATATATCTTCTGGTTAGTTTATAAAATTATATATTCAGTTTTTCAAAATGGCTCCCATCAGCAGCCTGGCTGAGAAATGGCTGCAGCTGATCACATGCTGGCTACTGGAAGTTTCTGAACCATCTAAAAGTGAACAAAAGTTATCACAAACCCTTTGGAATGTAACACTCCTTGTATTATATAAACATTCCAGCCTATCCCACATGAAGGATAGTAGATGTCAACAATTCTGGGCAAAGGCAGAGTTACTGGAATGCATCTCCATGTGTTCTAATCTGGGAATTTATGCTAATTTGTTAGCAGTTACTTGCTCAAAACACAACGCCACATAAGAACATAAAAACATAAGAAATAGGAGCAGGAGTAGGTCATCTAGCCCCTCGAGCCTGCCCCGCCATTCAATAAGATCATGGCTGATCTGTCGTGTCTCAGTTCCACATTCCCGCCCTCTCCCCATAACCCTTAATCCCCTTGCCTATCAAAAACCTATCAACTCACGTCTTAAATATATTTAGCGAGGCAGCCTCCACCACTTCAACGGGCAGAGAATTCCAGAGATTCACCACCTTTTGAGTGAAGAAGTTCCTCCTCAACTCCGTTCTAAACCGCCCCCCCTTTATCTTGAGGCTGTGCCCCCTAGTCCTACTGTCCTTTCTGAGCGGGAACAGCCTCTCCACCTCTATCCTATCCATCCCATTCATCATCTTATATGTTGCAATGAGATCTCCCCTCATTCTTCTAAACTCTAACGAGTACAAGCCTCTCCTCATAGTTCAACCCCCTCAGCTCTGATATCAGCCTAGTAAACCTCCTCTGCACTCCCTCCAAGGCCAAAATATCCTTGCATAAGTGCGGCGACCAAAACTGCACACAGTACTCCAGCTGCGGCCTCACCAGTGCCCTATACAGCTGCAGCAAGACCTCCCTACTTTTATATTCAATCCCCCTCGCTATGAAGGCCAGCATCCCATTTGCCTTCCTGACCACCTGCTGCACCTGCAGGCTGGGTTTTTGTGACTCATGCACAAGGACCCCGAGGTCCCTCTGCACCGTCGCATGCTGCAGTTTTTCGCCATGTAATACCTTCTGACTAGCAGCGGAAAGCCATGGGCTGCCAAAAATAGTTGATTTTTTTGCCCACTTACGTCTGTTTACAATCCAACGCCCAATGGGAACATTGGAATTTCTGTATCTTCAAGACTAATTTAACTCTATATGCCTATTTCCATTATGGAAATCCTCACTTCTAGAAACACAGATCTCCCTGTAACAGTCAGTCTGCTGCCCTCTGAAGGAACATGTCATTGGACGTTTGATTCTGGATTCAGGGTTTATGTAAAACCATAATTCTTATTTTGTACTTTGGTCTGTACCCCTTTCTTTTCAATATCTCTCTTTTATTGTATGAGTGCAAAAAGGGGAGCGCACTGGCAAAACCTTCCCATATTTTGTGTGTGTGTAAAAATAAACCAACCCTCTTATTTTACCTACTTTTGAGTTTGCTGACAGTTTGTTAATAGAGATTTGGATCTCACAAAACTGAAGGGTTGGAGGAATATATGCCACCACTTATAAAGGGGGAGTGAAAAACTTCTTTCTGTTTACCAGTTGGGTAGTGAGAAGAGAAATCCAGGCTGTTTAATCCTCTCCCATAACATCTTCGATCAGCATGCAGTTACATCCACCTTTCCCACATATCAAATATCAAGTGTCAAATATCATCTACAACCTCCCTTTTTTGTGGAATAAGGAGTTTCTTAATTCTTTTAAGCCATCAAAGGAACCATTGGAATTGGGATTGCATGCCATGCAAAGTGCCTTCACTCCCTTTCCTTTGTTCTTAAAAGAGAGAAGGACCACAACCAAAGACAAGGGAGTTGAAACTCAATACTCCTGTCTCCTGCTGAAAATAGCCATATAGTCAGCTCAGCTCTTCATGTTATTTAGAGGAAGTGGAAGAATACGATTGAAAGAGCATAAAATAACTGCCACCAAGAACAACAATAATAACAACTTGTATTTCTGTAATGCCTTTAACATAATAAATGCTAAGGCACTTCAAAAAACAATATATAACAAAAAGTTACGGAGATATTGGCTAAAATTTTAGTCCTACCCACCACAGTAAGTGTGGGCAAGGCGTGGACCATGGAAAGGTCCTTTGGCATCAGGCGGAAACTTATGGTTTTGGGACAAGTGAAGCCATAAAATCCCACCCTCTAGTTCAGATGACCAAAAGCTTAGTCAAAAGCATGTATTAAAAGGTGAAAGCAAGTTCAAGGGGTGTGTGAAGAGTACTCCAGAACCTAGTCATCTGAAAATGCAGCCAATGGTGGAGCAATTAAAATCAAGGATGCTCCAAAAACCTTAATTATAGGATCTTCAACATCTCAAAGGATCGTGGGATTGAAGGAGATTATAGAAATAGAAGGGGCAAGACAGTGGAGGGATTTGAAAACAGAGATAGTAATTTTTAAATAAAGAAGTTGTTCGACTAGGAGCCAATGCAGGTCAGTGAGCCCAGGGTGAAAGGCAAATGGGATTTAGTACAAGTTGAGAAATTGGCAGCAGGAGTTTGGATGAACCAAAGTTTACAGAAGATAGAATGTGGGAGACCAGCTGGGGGTGAGTTGAAGTAATCAAGTGTGGATGTAACAAATGTATGAACAATGATGTGCAGGTTAGGTGGATTGGCCATGCTAGGGATTCCATGATTCTACTATAGGATTCTAAGATTTCAGCAGCATATGTGGTTTCCAATCACATAACCCAAAGATAATGGCTGGGCTTTTATGGCCTCACTCAGGCGAGACCGGAAATTCCTGCCCAAGGTCAACAAAGATTTCCATTGTCAGACCCTCGCCCACATCAATTCTGTAGCAAGCAAGATGATGGAGTTCCAGTCAATGGGTGGGATTTTATGACTCATTGAACCCAAGACAAGAAAATCCCATCCAAGGTCAACGAACCTTTCCATTGTTTGCCTCTCACCCACTCCGATTCCATGGCGGGAGCGGTGGTAGAATTCCAGCGACTGTTCTCTTATATGATGCAGGTGCCATCTCAAAGAGGAACAGTTCCAGCTCCATCTCTCTAACACATCCAGAGACAGCACTCAGAGCACCAGACCACAATTCATTCCATAAGCCCATTTCTGTCTAGTGAGTAATATTACGGAGGTGGAGATAAGGCTGTCTTAGTGGTGGTGCAAATATGAGATCAGAAGCTCATGTCAAGGTCAGATGTGACGACAAGGTCACAAAAGAATTAGTTTAATCTCAGATTGTTGTCAGGAAGAAGAATGGAGTCACTAGCTAGGGAAAAGAGTTTGGAGCAACGACCAGAAATAATCCCTGGATAAGTACATGTGAAAATTAATGCTTTGCTTCTGTATGATATCACTGAGTAGATGAGCATGTACATGGTAAGTATGGGGGCCAAGGACCAAGGAGAAATATGGTAATCTTATAAATAATAATTTGTATTGATATAGCACTTTTAACCCAGTAAAATAATCCAGGATGCTTTATGGGAGTATTATCAGCCAAACATTGACGCGTAAAGGAGATTTTGATTTTTTTTTATTTGATTTGATTTATTTTTGTCACATGTATTAGTATACAGTGAAAAGTATTGTTTCTTGTCTGCTATACAGACAAAGCATACCATTCATAGAGAAAGAAACAAAAAGGTGCAGAATGTAATGTTACAGTCATAGCTAGGGTGTAGAGAAAGGTAGGTCCATTCAAAAGTCTGATGGCTGCAAGGAAGAAACTGTTCTTGATTTGGTTGGTATGTGACCTTGGACTTCAGTACCTTTTTCCAAGGAAAGAGGGTGGAAGAGAATATGTCTAGGATGCGTGGGGTCCTTGATAATACTGGCTGCTTTTCTGAGGCAGTGGGAAGTGTAGTCAGAGTCAATGGATGAGAGGCTGGTTTGAGTGATGGACTGGGTTTTGATCATGACCCTTTGTAGAATCTTGCAGTCTTGGACAGAGCAGGATCCATACCAAGCTGTGACACAACCAGAAAGGATGCTTCCTATGGTGCATCCGTAAAGGTTGGTGAGTCGTAGCAGATATGCCAAATTTCCGTAGTCTCCAGAGAAAGTTGAAGCATTGGTGGGCTTTCTTAATTATAGCATCAGCATGAAGGGACCAGGTTGTTGGTGATCTGGACACCTGGAATTTGAAGCCCTTGATAATTTCCACTTCATCCCTATTGATGTAGGCAGGAGGTTTTCCTCCACTATGCTTTCTGAAGTCAATGACCATCTCCTTTATTTTACTGACATTGAGGAAGAGATTATTGTTATTGCACCAGTTCACCAGATTCTCTATCTCTTTCCTGTACTCCATCTCATCATTGTTTGAGATCTGACTCACTATAGCGGTGTTATCAGCAAACTAGAAAATCGAGGGGAATTTGGCCACACAGCCATAGATGTATAAGGAATATAGCGTAGTATAGTATAAAATTTAGGAGTGTACTACTAAGGAGTATAGATATTATGACAGGTGATCAAAATCTTGTCAAAGATATCTGTGTTAAGCAGCATTTTTTAAGGTAAGTATGAAATAAAGAGGCAAGAGGTTTGGGGAAGGAATTCCAGAGCTTAGGATGTAGACAGTTGGAGACACATGCAGCAATGGAGGAATGATTAAAAGTTGGAGATGCACAGGAGGCCAGAATTGGAGGAGTGCAGAGTTCTTGGATGATTGCAGAGGTGTGGGACATTGCAGAATTATGGAAGGATGAGGTCATGGATGCATCTGTAAACAAGTTTGAGAATGTTAAAATCTGGAAGATAATTTGACAATAACTATTTGCAACAGCATAGTTTTTATCTGTCAACTCAAGTAATCTATACACTCCTGTAATTTGTTTTCCCCTTCATCCCACGTGAAAATGAGATGGACACCCAATTATGGTCAAAAGGAAAGATAACTGGTACACCCCCAGGTCTCATTATCATACAGGTAGATTTGGAGCAACACGAGTCAACTCTGTGCTCATTTGCAATGCTAAATCGGACAGAGTTCTGACAGTTGCTGGATACTGAATCCCCCGATATTACAGCCGAGTTAAAAATAAAATCCCACTTTCACAAATATCCCACCTTGGTAGAGGACAGCCAAACATACTCCTTAGTTAAATTTTCCATCTCATATTTCCTGAGGCTATTTTTCCTGCCCTTCAAAACTACCTGAACACTTCGATCCAGCTCAGCCACTTTGACTTTCTAAAATTCAAAGGTAAAATACTGCAGACGTTGGCAATCTAAAATGAAAGCAGAAAACCTTCAAAAGAGTCAGCAGATTGGGCAGCATTTGTAGAGAGAGGAATTTAGTAAATGTTTGAGGTTGATGCACCTCATTTAGAGATGTTTGGAGGATCGTTGGTCCAGAGGAGGTGTAAATGGGAAAAGCAGAATCATCACCAATGGCTGCTGTCTGAAAAAGGTGAGAGCAGAGAGTGTGATCTGAAATTATTGAACTCAATGTTGAGTCTAGAAGTTTGTAAAGTGCCTATAATCAAAAGAGGAGGTCCTTTGTCTCAGGTTTATTATTAATTTAAAAGCATTTTGCTTGCTTTTTTTTAGGTGGAGCTTATGTAAAACAGGTACAAGAATGAAGTCTCTTTGATTCTAACAAAGCAAAATCATGCCTAACAACAAAATATTTTAAGTCATATTTGAAAAGATTTAAATACAACATCTTAGCAAAGTACAGTTTTACTTCAAGATCCTGGACATTTTGCAGTCAGATGTTCTGCTTCTCAATAGTGAAACTACTAAGTGCATGGAATTGGAAAGAAATCTATTGAAGACATCATATTTTTTCCTCAAGGGCCTCCTAGCTGTGATCCCATCCTTGTGTTAGGTTTTGTTATTTAGGCCGCAGAAGCTAGTTTCGGTGTGATGATTTCCTATATGATGATTCCAGTTATTTTTCATAAATAGAGTATCATGTCTTTGTGTACTTCGAGGTAAGGAGCTGTACTTTCTAATCTAGTGGAAATCGATCTGGATAACTGGTAGAGAAGTCTTTGATCCTGCTTGCCTCTCATTGTTCTAACATGGTTAAATATTCCAGGGCAGATTCATTCCAATGTTCAAGATAGTCTATCATGACTGCATATGTTCTCACTATCATCCATCTCAGATGGATGGGGGAGGAAAATGTGACACTTGGCATAGCACTGTCGTGAAGGAAAAGCAGTTTGTATTTAAGTTTACTTTTGCACTTTGCTTGGTCCAGTTGATTGCTCTACGATCAACACCACAAGGCAATACAGCCATTTAGTTTTTTAAACTCCCCCTGTGAGTAGCTTAGCAACGCTGGGCAGACTAGAATTGCAACAATGTTCCTGATACTCAAGTGTTCCTACAGCACTACATGTCAAAAACACGTTTGATGATATATTCCTGTCATTAACATTTCATCAGTATCCACTTACCCAGTAACCACTAAAAATTGGGTGGTAAATCCATGTAAAATGCAGGCCAATTGTTCTTTTCGGTGATGCAGTACTTTGTGTTTGTTGACAAAATATCATCACAATGAAATTGGACAGAAATCTAATACCTATCAAGATAAACCCCCTATCTATAATCCCTACCTGGTTCCTGTTGATTCGTATGCCAACTTTTTATTATTTGTACTGCAAGTGTAGTTTAGCTTTGATATTGTTTTTCGGCTACTGGATCTCATTGCATGGGTCCTCCGTAGCTAGTAACCACACTAATGCAAAGCTACATGGATTTTTAGACTGGTGCAGGGAGCTCTATTTTTCATTAGGTCTTCCAATCATAGAAAGAAAGGTCTTCTTGGGTTTACTGAAGTTAGTAAACATGCTGCTTCAATCTGTACTTCGAAGCTGGTATCATAAGGTGGTATCATTAAACCATCATGCGAGCAGTTCCAATATCTCCATAGTGATGTCTCAATATCACTGCTACATACATGTGGACTGGTCATGAATAGCCTACATGTGGCTAAGTACATGCAGTCAGCTTACAAAAAGACCAGCTGAATATGACTGAAATAAAGCTGGAGAGGGATTCAGGTAACTCTCTCCAAACATGCAGTTTAACAGCAGTTAAGAACTATTAGTGGTAATGTTTGCAAACAAATGCTTAGCGGATTTGCATTGCATTTTTTATTTTACATAGGTTAATACCACAATAAACAATTTAAAAACTATGCTAAAACAGCAAATAGAAGAATATCATATAAATACATTGAGTGTTTGTACTCTAGTGTTATCAGTGGCAATTCCTGAACTTGTTTATGATGTGCGCAATGTATATGGAGTCCAGCAGATGGCACCAACTAAAAATGTCAGCTAAATATGCAAGCATATTGTAACATTTTGGAAAGAAAATCAGATTGAAAATATCACTAGATTTGTAGCAACACTGATTCTCTGCCAGACAATTAGATTTGGCAAAGTATTAGAATTGTTTCTTCTATTTCTCCAAAGAGTTGACAGGTTCTTTGCCTAAGTTGTAGAATCCCTGCAGTGCAGAAGCAGGCCATTCAGCCATCGAACCTGCACCTAGGCCCTATCCCCATAACTCCATGCATTACTTTGCTAATGCCCCTGACATTAAGGGGAATTTAGCATGGCCAATCAACCTAACCTACACATCTTTGGGCTGTGGAAGGAAACCGGAACACCCAGAAGAAATTCATGCAGGGAAAATGTGCAAACTCCACACAGACAGTGATCCGAGGCCAGATTTGAACCCAGGACCCTGGTGCTGTGAGGCTAATCACTGTGCTATCCATGGCAATCAGGAGATTCCTGTGGAAATTCTGACCCAAATTTAATTTCCTTCCCTCCATTATTTCAGAACAACATTTCCACTCTATACTGTTTTTTAATTTAGCCAGTGGAGTAGGGCAGAGCAGGCAATGATCTGTAATGCAATGTTAGGCCTCGTACACACCAGTTTACATGGTATAATGGAGATGATAATCATAGTATCTCAAATATGGATGACTGGAATACTATATTCAACAATAACTTCAATGTTCTTTTGATCGATGACAGTTTTATTCACACACAGACAAACAAATAAATTGTGTATCCTAACACATCAAGTGATTTCACATCCAATTATGAAATTTAGCCATAGTAGCTTACTGACATTTTCCAAATTATCCAATCATGCAAGAATACCTGAAGAAGTGACAGCCTTAATCCTTCAACTATTGAAAATGTACATTAGTAATTTGCTTAGGTATGCAATTCTAAATTTATACTGTAATTAGTAAGCTGAAAACATTTGTTTTCAGTCATTACCAACACATAACAAATTGCTGCAGAAGAGAACTAGACCCCTTCCCAAAAGTGCTGAGTCTGTATTTTATCATTATTAATAATGCTCCAGCTTCACAATTGCATGCTGAAACCAAACTGCTTCACAAGGTCTATCTAGGGAAAGGTAAGGCCATGGGTCCCTCAATAAGGTTGTCTCTTTTCAGAAATCAATCAGGCCTAGCTACATTCTCATCACGTTCAATAATCACTAGTCCCTCCACAAAAGCTTCCAACATCTTGAATCTGTTTATAGAAACCTGCTTCAATACCCCTTCCTCACTTCTCCTGATTTCCCTCCTTTTTTAACTTAACTCGTTCCCACTATTTTTTGAACCATCAAGTATCGTTAAAGGACAAGGCAAAGAATCTTTTCACGCAAAGTGAGTTAAAGCTTAATTTTAAATTAAAATCAATGCCCTATGACATAATTTAACTGGAAAGCTGATTTCCTGGCATCTGTGCCCAATTATCATTGATTCCTTCTGACATTTATACTAAATGTGGTGCATTAGTTTTAGCCTGCTCTGTGCTAGTTTCTACCTGCATCCCACTGTTAAACAGGGTGTATGACCTTACTGCAATTTGCTTTCGTGCTATTTCTTGGCTCCGATCTTGACAGGGGAAGGAGGGCTGTGAAGGCAGAGTGTGGGATAGAGTTTCTCTGGATCAACACAGTGTGCACCTTACTTTTTTTAAGATTCCCATGAGAATTTCAGCCTGATTGATCTGCATCCAATACAGGGAGTATGGGACCTCTCTAATCTCTACCCCTTGATAGTGGTGAGTGATGCCCAACCCTGGGTAACATGTATCTTGCTGACCAAGTGATGACATCTGTCATGCAGAGTACAAGCATGAAGTAGCTGCTAAATTAGTGAATAAACTACTGTTCATTATAGTTTTTCAGAGACCCAATACATTTAAATGGTATCAGAAGTTGCTGTATTGTACAAGGACTTTGTTGCATTGACCTGTTCAGCTTTGATGAAAACAGCACTTGGGAAATATTCAAGAATGAGTGGTATATTTACTGTAGTGTTGCACTGTCTGACAAATCAAAAGATGCATAGGCTTACACCTTACTAAACTTAGCAGGCCTGATGAAAAATACAATTCTTGACAGATATGCATTCAATTCAACAAACCAAAGTACAAATGAACCAGTACAATCTTACATGGTCACCCTGAAAATCTTGGCAAAGAAATTTACGTTTGGAACTTTCAGTGATGAACTGCTCAGGGATCGAATAGCTTGTGAGATTCACAGTAATTTAGTCCACAAGCAACTGCTGCAAGAGAAAAACAATTGTTAGAATCTGCATGTTAAACAAACAATCAGAAAAATGAAGCAGATATTTTAGGCAGGAAACAAAAGTATTTGCCCTGCTCCAATAACCTGGTGTTGTCAGACTTCTTACCCAATTGCATGGGCCACAGCTTGTTTTGTGTATGCTAAAAGATGCAACAAATGTGGAAAATGGAATCGCTTCACTAAATGCTGCAGATCAAAACCACAGTAACTTTTCTCCTCCATCAGTAATATGGCAGATGGTCAGTCCTCCGGGTTAGGAGCGTCAGCAAGGTGAATTGACTGGAATTCAGCAAAGCTATAGCGCCTCCAACAATGCACTATTATTACAGCATTGCCACTGTAACAAAAGAGGATACATTTTTCACCATCATCAATGTGATTTGTAGTAATGCAAGACTAAATAAAGATTGATACTGGAGCAAAGTGCAACACATTGGCCAGCCGAATGTTACAGGAACCAAACCCAAATGTAGGACCAGACTGCAGAACCCAGGAAAGCGTACAGAAAGTGTGTGCACTCTCCACTGCACACAGGCCAGTTTCAAGTTTCACATGGTTGACCAGAATGTAAGGCCACTGTGAGGTCCTCAGAGCAGCATTACATTGGGGCTCATTCAATTGGTCCATAAGTGCATGCTTTACAACACCAAGCCCCAGATATGATACCATACAAAGACCTTTTCAACTGTGACATCATTGGTAAGCTATCAGTTGTATACACGAGGCTAGATGGATGACTCTGTACCACCAATAGTTTATGCTCCAGGAAGAATACCTGTAGCCATAAAGCAGAAAGTAGTTAACCAGCTGCATCAGATGACCCTTATAGATAAGACCACAGAATGGATTTCAGCAATGGTGGCTGCAGTGATGAAAGATGGCATGGTTGGGATATGCATTGACCCAGTTCACTTAAACAAGGTGTTGCGCAGGTCCCATCACTCCATGACGATAGTGGTTAAGGTGATAGCAGACATGCCAAACGCCAAGGTGTTCAGCATCCTCAATGTGAAATGTGGGTTCTGACAGATCCCATTAGATAAGATATCCTCAGAACTAACCACATTCATGTCTCTGGTAGGTAGATATTGTTTTCTTCATATAGCTTATGGGGGTTTGCACTGGCAGTGAAGTTTTCCAGTGGTGAATGGAGCAACTTTGTCAGCAAACCTTGCAACATCATAGTCGCTGAGATCCTGGTTGGGATTGTACTATGCAGGAACATGATGTGCGGCTTTGTGTTGTCCTTGACAGAATCTGGGCCATGCAGTCGAAACTTAATCGTGTGATATGCAGATTCAGGATCAACCAGGATTCTTATGTGGGTCTGCTACTCATAGCTGATGGTGTAAAGCCTGATCCAAACACCACAATGGCGATACAACAGGTGGCCATCCCCTTGGACAAGCACACACTGTGGTATTTTCTTCAAGTGACAAATTATATTTCTGAAGTTCATTCTGTGTTACAGTAAGCTCACTCGACCTCTTTGTCAACTTTTCTACCAGGATGTCGAATGGTGCTGGCAAGAGTGCCACACAGCGGAAATCAACAAACTCAAACAGGCATTTGCAGCCTTACCAGAGATACAATACTTTGATGTTTGAGCACTCATATTTACTTTAGCAGCTGCCTTCCAGTATAGACTTGGTGCAGTCCATGTCCAGAATAGCAGATCAATGGCCTTTGCTTCAAGGGCTGTCACTGACACTGAGAGTCGTTATGCTTAGATTGAAAAGGAACTCCTTGCCTTAGTCTTCGTCTGTCAGAAAATTCGTGACTTCATATATGGCTGTCCTGCAACTGTTAAAATGGATCATCAGCCACTCATTACTTTACTGAAAAGCCTCTCCACATTGTGTCTGCATGCTGCAATGCATGATACTAAAGCTATAACATTACAATCTCAACATTGTACGCAAATGTGGTAAGGAGCTATACTTGGCCGATGCCCTCTCCAGAGCTTTCTTGCCCATTACAGACCAGGCAGATTGTGAGAAAGGCATAGACAGTGGTGCCATCCTCTCATCGAACTTGATGCCTTACAGGTGGACATCACAAGCAGACAACTACACAAGGTCATCATGAGGGGCAGGTCAGAGTCCTTAAGGGAGTTTCCCCACAGTCCTTGCACATTCTTCACCATCAGAGACCAACTAACCGTACAGGATGGACTGATGCTGCTTGGCCAGTGATTGATTATCCTGACTGCTCTTCAAAGATACCACACCTAACAGCTTCACCAGGGGCACCCCGGGTTGGAAGTAATCATATACAGGGCCATGGACTCCCTGTACTGTCCTTTCATGTACAAGGACATAGAGAGGAAAGTTTGCAGATGTGCACCATGCAATGTACTCATGCTACATCAAGCAAATCAACTGTTGCACTTTCATAAGCACCCGGACTGCCCATGGTCTTTCATGGCGGCTGCCATTTTCAAACGGAATGATGGACAACATTTAGTCTTAGTTGATTCGTACTCCGGGTGGTTTGAACTCAACTACCTGCCAAACATGACAAGTAACAGTCATCATCAAGCTCAAGAGACACTTTTCCACAAAGATTCATGACCCAAAACACTTACCAATTCACCTCCACTGAATTCTGAAACTTTGCACACACATGGGACTTTGAGCATATTACAAGCTGCCCCCTGTATCCACAGTCAAAGGGTCTGGCTGAATGGGCAGATATGCTCAGCCAAGCATCTTCTTGAGAAATGTACCTGGGATTGCATTGATTATTATGTTGCACTCCTCAGTCTGTGAAATCTATCACAACAGG
This sequence comes from Carcharhinus amblyrhynchos, assembly GCF_965287045.1. Taxonomy (NCBI): domain Eukaryota; kingdom Metazoa; phylum Chordata; class Chondrichthyes; order Carcharhiniformes; family Carcharhinidae; genus Carcharhinus; species Carcharhinus amblyrhynchos. Next base: position 47,587,214 of record NC_137336.1, read on the forward strand.
GCCTGTCCTTGTCAGCAAAATGACTCATCTCCAGATGCACCAGGACCACATTTCCTACTGCCAAGTTTTCGCTGCAGCCCAAACTTGAAAACCAATGCAATTGATGCCCTGATGCAACGCTGATTTAGAAGCAAAATGCATTATGACTGAGGTGCCCACAGACTTGGCCATCTAACACCTGGTCAAATGGTCCGGATTCAGACTGCATAAGGCCACGACAAGCTGGTATACAGCCATGCTCTGCAAACGAAGAGTTACGGGGTAGCCTTAGATGGTGTCCACGCTGTACACAACCATAGTCACAACCATATAGGTATCAGAGCCAGCACCAACAGATAACACAGCCCCCCTGTCATACAGCCTATGGCCCTCCCTACACCACTAAACATGTAAACTCCTCCACAGGCCAACGCAGCAAGCACTGCACCCACCAAACGCCACAACAGAATGCTCTAGGTCGTCCACACTGAGAACACCAACCTGAAAAGCACAGACCAGCGTAACCACACACGCAGGGCATCTGAGCAAACCAAACACAAGGTTCCAGGACTATGTCACCACCTAGTCTATAACTGGTTTATGAATCTTGAGGGGGGAGAGGGAATTCTCCCATCCCGCTGCGCTGCTTTTTTAGCACAGCAGGCCAGGAGACTCTAGTGGATGCTGTTTTGCAGGCTCTCCGCTGGGCGCTATGGCCTCCGAGCATCTCCCAGCACCAGAAATCAGTGCAGAGCTGTATAATATATGCAAAGGCTCATTTTACTACTACTTGAGTCTGATTAGAGGATCTGGGACTGAAGTCTCTGGGCCCAGTAGCCTTCCCCCACCCCTCCGCCAAGAGTTCCACTAGCAGGGAGCTGGCGGCACAACCCTGCAGGAGCGAAGTGGGGCAATTGAGGCCCTCCCAGGGTGTCGGGTGCCGGGAAAATGCCCTCGGGGTATTGGCACCTTGACAGTGCTGGCCTGTGCCCACTAGCACTGCCAAAGGAGCAAAGTGCCAATACTTAGGGAGCACCTTGGTACCGGTTACTGGGCGGGGCATAATGGGGACCGGGCTTGATAGGGGCGAGGCCTCTGGAGGGCAATCTGTGAGGGTGGGGGAATCCTGCTGCCACTCTACATTCGGCTGAGTGACAGAGTGAGGGAGGCCAGCAATCGGGTGGGCCGGGGGGAGGGGGGGGGGGGGGGGGTTGCAGTCAGCTTGTTCGGAGGAAATCAGGGAATCAAGGCAGGCTGGAGTGGGGGGAAATCAGGAGATTGAGGTGCACTGGTGGGGCGGGGGCATGGGGGGGGGCGGGTGCAGTGGTGGTGGTGGTGGGTATGTGGGCCCCTGACACGTCTGCGGGGTCCAGCGATCAAGCCGTGGAGTGTGGGTGGGCGGGGTCGCACTGCCAATGATGCCGGGGTCGTAGGGCTGGCCGGCGATCGATTTGCCCAGCAATCAGGAGTCCAGCAGTGCAGGGCCACTGCACATGCACTGATCTCAGAGCTAATAGATCGGCACGTGCACAGTGGGCCTCTCAGCCGGCCTCTCCAGCGGGAATAGGTCCTGCCCACTGATTTCTGGAGTGAATCATGCTCGTGTACTCTGCAGTGCACACAGAGTGTGGGAGATTCATTTTGAAACTCCTGCTGAAAAAAAACAGCGTGATCTACTTCAATTTGTATGCAAATTCAACACTCCGAATGTTTTGGGGAAAATCAACTCCCCCCCCCCAATCTTTCTACAACAAAAAAGAGGCTGGGGGGGTGCGGGTAGAAGGAGACGCAATGAGCTGTACACTGGCTACGACAGCTTTAATCTGTGCCTCACTCTCAATGTAGTTATACATTGTGAGCTTGTTTATCGTGTATGTTGTGAAATGGTCGGCACATAGTTTCCTGTTGCACACACTGTTACTCCTCATGCTACCTGGTTCTTCCAACTAAGCAGGGAAGATGTTGACCGAGTGGTCACGAGCAGCTACAAAAGGCGTCATATGCTGGGAGCTCTTCCTGGGAGTATGGGCAGAGTACAAGCACGAAGCTTGCTAAGCTAGTGAGTAAATTACTGTTCATTATAATTTCTTGTTGTCAGTGTTCCAGGAACCCAACACATTTACAAGTCTGACCCAGTGATGGGGGTTTGATTGTCTAATCTGACATGTTTGTGTCAAGGTTCTGATTTCTAACCAGGGAAGGTCCAGAGGGGGGAAATCGGGCTGGGAGGGGAGTGGGGTGTTAGATACCCGATCACAGGTACATCTTTGATCAGAGAAGTGGTATGTTGAATGAAGTAAGTTTGGGAAACTGTGGAGATGCACTCCTGCATCTCCTGATCATAGAATCAAAGAATCCCTGCAGTGCAGAAGGAGGCCATTCAGCCCATCGAGTCTTCAGCAACCACAATCCCACTCAGGCCCTATTCCCGTAACCCTACACATTTACCCTGCTAATCCCCTGATACTAGGATCAATTTAGCATGGCCAATCAACCTAACCCGCATATCTTTGGACTGTGGGAGGAAACCAGAGTACCCAGAGGAAACCCACGCAGACATGGGGAGAATGTGCAAATTCCACACAGGCAGTGAGGCAACCCACAAATCAGACCAAGACCCCTAGTGCTATAAGGCAGGAGTGCTAACCACTGTGCCACCATGTCATCTGAAACATAAGCAATACTGTAAAGACATTTAGCTTCTCCCTGAAGTTGTGCTTGCCTCTTATCAACTGGTGAGTTTCCAAAAAGCTGAAAATTTAAATTGGCCAGGATTGAACATGCAAAGTGAGCTAAATCAGAGGTTTGATCAGAACTTTCCTCAACATTAAAACGGAGCAAGTCACAGCATTCAGAAGTTGGAAGGAACATTGACACTCACTGCTAATTAGCTGACTTGCCTCAATATTTCAATGAGGAAAGGTCCATTGGGGATTTATGTTCAAAAGTTAGGAAAACATTTCTACTGTGTGTTTAGTGCCTCAGTAAAAATGAGGCTATCATTGAATTTTTGATGCAGCAAGATCTAACTAGGCTCTTCTAAGGGAAGCAACTGTGCTTGCCTGTGCCCGAGCTCAGAGAAGTTCCCTACTTCACTCAAGCTAAGATCAAGAATTTAGCCTGCAGTATTCTAGATTACTGAACTGGTCTGTATCAGAGTTTGCCCATTTATCACTCCATGCATAACAGCTTTGACGCAAAAGGATCATCATCAGCCAAGATTGGATTTTTTTAGGAAAGGGAGACAAAAAAGTGATACGGACAAATGAGAGAATCTTTTCTCCAATTTGGGAAGTGGGGTGGGGGTGGGGGTGGGGGTGGGGGTGGTTTCTCATTTTTCCTATTCTTCCCTATTTGATCAGAGCTGAAAAGTTACAGAGCTATAATCCACCATTCAGAAAAACTATTGACAATGAGCTCTTGAAACATTTTAGGGCAGGAGTAAATTTGATATGTTTATACAGGTAGGAACCAAAGAGAAATGTTTTACCAAGTGCATGTATCTGTACATATAATATATTTATGTTTATATAATATACTTGAGTGAAGTAGGGAACTTCTCTGAGCTCGGGCACAGGCAAGCACAGTTGCTTCCCTTAGAAGAGCCTAGTTAGATCTTGCTGCATCAAAAATTCAATGATAGCCTCACTTTTACTGAGGCACTAAACACACAGTAGAAATGTTTTCCTAACTTTTGAATATAAATCCCCAGTGGACCTTTCCTCATTGAAATATTGAGGCAAGTCAGCTAATTAGCAGTGAGTGTCAATGTTCCTTCCAACTTCTGAATGCTGTGACTTGCTCCGTTTTAATGTTGAGGAAAGTTCTGATCAAACCTCTGATTTAGCTCACTTTGCATGTTCAATCCTGGCCAATTTAAATTTTCAGCTTTTTGGAAACTCACCAGTTGATAAGAGGCAAGCACAACTTCAGGGAGAAGCTAAGTGTCTTTACAGTATTGCTTATGTCTCAGATGACATGGTGGCACAGTGGTTAGCACTCCTGCCTTATAGCACTAGGGGTCTTGGTCTGATTTGTGGGTTGCGTCACTGCCTGTGTGGAATTTGCACATTCTCCCCATGTCTGCATGGGTTTCCTCTGGGTACAACGTGCAGCTGAGTGGCAGATGTCACAGAGTGGTTGCAGGTGAGCTACAGTGAATGTGTGGGAATGGTACCAGTCAAACAAACATGACATCCCGTGACAGCAGATCTCCTAAGTAGTAACAAACAGTGACAGCAGCACCTGTAGTGTTCGCTTCCTGGGCTCAGTTTTAAAATGCACTCCTTTACCCATCCAATTTAAATGGTACACTAGGTTCAGAGCGGCTGTCTTGTCAAACATAAAAAAAACAGAGAAACCCATTGAACTCAATGGGAATGAAAAATTGGAAGTATCCTAAAATATAAATTTGCTATCACCTGCATCACACTGTCATATAAAGTCAATATCTACCCCAGTGAATCAGAAAACTGAACAACTGTATGTTTCTTCACTGTGGCATTGCAGTTTAGAAAGAAACATTGGCAAAGTGTCCACAGAAATTACTGTTGTTCAACAGTTCAGAGAATCTAATAGCACATTTTGCCCTTTCTGCTCTTTGAAAGAGGTATCTAATTAATCCCACTCCCTCACTACTTCACCATATCCTGCTGTTGAATTTAGACTTTCTGGTTTGTCAGACATTTCCTGATTTGCCATTACTGTACGAAGCCAAGTATGCCAAGCATGCTTTTGAAGGAAGTGAAAGAAATTTGATATAATCCACCATTCAGAAAAACTATTGACAATGAGCTCTTGAAACATTTTAGGGCAGGAGTAAATTTGATATGTTTATACAGGTAGGGACCAAAGAGAAATGTTTTACCAAGTGCGTGTATCTATACATATAATATATTTATGTTTATATATAATATATTTATGTTTATATATAAATGATAATTAAATATATGTATGAATATAGTATGAACATATCTCTTCCCACACCTAGTGGTGCATTGAGGCAGACTTTTGTCTGGTTCCATAGCTAGTAATTCCCAGAACATTTTGTTAATCTGTTGCCAGAGTTATAGCTGGAGGGAGCACCATTTCACATCAAGCATGGCTGATCAGGAGTCTATCCCATTCTTGCCAACAGTGTGATTGGAAGGATTTGCAGATGGACACACTTAACATGTTTGACCACGTTATGAATGAACAGTCCTCCATCAAGTCTTGGTGTGGGTATCAAACCCGGATCTTCTGTTCAGAGGCAGGGATGCTACCCACTGCATCACAAGACCTCCCTATAGTTTGTATAGATGATGATAAAATGAATAGGTTAAGCTTCATAGAGTTAATTTCTGGTTTGATAAGCATTTTTACCACTCTTTCCTGAGGGTGAGTAAATTAAAAACAAAAGATCATTGCACTTTAGTGCAAAGAGCGAATGGTTTTCTTTAATCCTTCTAACTTTTACAATGAAACAACTCCCAACATTTCGATGATTTGGGATTTTACCATTATCACTCATAAACAATAATAGGTAGATAAAATCTTTACAGTTAGTGTTTTAATATGTTATAGAAATGTATCAATAGTACAGGGCATTTGTAAAAATAATGATTTTGAAAAACGTATTGGCTGAAAGAGCAAGCATTAACTTGCCAAGCTTGATCAATTACTAGGGAGCATAGTTTTAAGATACAAGGGGTAAGGTTTAAAGGAGATGTACGAGGCAGATTCTTTACACAGAGAGTAGTGGGTGCCTGGAACTCGTTGCCGGGGGAGGTAGTGGAAGCAGATACAGTAGTGACTGTTAAGGGGTGTCTTGCCAAGTACATGAATAGGATGGGAATAGAGGGATATGGTCCCCGGAAGGGTTTTAGTTCAGTCGGGCAGCATGGTTGGTGCAGGCTTGGAGGGCCAAAGGTCCTGTTCCTGTGTTGTAATTTTCTTTGTTCCTTGTTCCCAACTTTGTCTGGCATTCATCAACTTCCAGAATATTTTGAATTTCCTTTTTTTTTGAATATTCTTTGTTTTATTTGTCCTGTAGCTATTGATTCTTTCTTTCTGTCAAAAAAAAACTGGTTCTATTGTCGTGTTTTGGGATGTTTGTTTCAAAGAAAAAATACTTTGAGCATTTTATGTTGAAGGAAATTGTAACTTTGCATCATGTCTCAGGGTGGGACTCCAGTGGATAGCAGGTATTTTGTGCAGTGGCTAGAAGGCAGGAGCATTATGGTTGAGGCCAGGAAATAGCAAGGCTACTACTCAATTAAATAAATCGAATCTGTGCAAGTAATGGTGATCCCACTTAGGGTGGCACGGTGGTTAGCACTACCGCTTCATAGCACTAAGTTCAATTCAGGCCTTGGGTGACTGTCTGTGTGGAGTTTATACATTCTCCCCATGTCTGCTTGGCTTTCCTCCAGGTACTCCGGTTTTCTCCCACTGTCCAAAGATGTGTGGGTTAGGTTGATAGGTCATGCTGAATTGCCCCATTAGTGTCAGAGGGATTAGCAAAGTAAGTATGTGGGGTTATGGGGATAGGGCCTGGGTGGGATTATTGCTGGTGCAGACTCCATGGGCCAAATGGCAATGTAGGGATTCTGATTTACTAGAGCAATGGAAGAATCATAGGTCAAAAATTACAATATTAGTAGATATGTTGAAAAAAAAGCTTGCATTTATTTATGTATTAGGTGGGACTTTACGACTTTGCATGACTTTGCATATACCAAACCCTCTAGAAGAACAAGGCCAGCAGGCACTTGGGAACACAACCACCGACAAGTTCCCCTCCAAGTTGCGCACCACTCTGAGTTGGAAAATATCAACATTCCTTCACTGTCGATGAGTCAAAATCCTGAACAACCTTTCCAACAACATCGTGGATCTGCTTAAATCACAAACCCTGTAGTGTTTCACGATGAGGGCTCGCTAACACCTTCTCAACCTTCAACGAGTTAAAACAAATACTGAACATTCATTTATAAACATCACCTGCAGTAGTTTTTTGACCACTGCTGTTCATTTGGTAGAGTTACATGCCTTTCTGTGCTATTTCCATTGCAGTTACAACCCAAAATATCCCATGCGGTTTAATTATATAGATGGGTGTCAGGTTTTAGCTGACTGCTTTCATCTTATTCAGCATAATCAGAATAGATTCACATTTTCAGTTGGGCAAGAACAAATAATGGGTTCAATAATAGATTAGCTCGTTTTATTTCAGATACATATTTCTCATTAATAGTTGTAATAGTTTGAGGGACAGAGAAGTTCAAAAATCCTTCTCAAGCTCTGCAACATGTTCTGAATGGAAATCCAATCACTATTCTCTACCCATATATCTTTGGTAAGTTAGTAATAAAATTTTGTTTTCTGGTACATCTACAATGTGCACCATCCCCTCTGTCCCAACATCCCCCAACAACCTGCCAAACCCTCACCCCACCCCCCACCCTGCCATTAGTGGCCATGACTACAAATGTCCAGGCACCAAACTCTGGAATTCTTTCCTTAGACTTCTCCCTCCTCCATTAAAGCACAGTTTTAAACCTAACTCTTCAACCAAGCTAATATAATAGCAACTTATTGGTGATGTTTGAAATCATAAGAGCAAAGGTTGGAAATATCCAGTAGGTGGGATGGTATCTGTTGTTAGAGAAACAGCGTTATAATTTCAGGTCAATGACCTTTCTGCAGAACAAAACGTACATTGTCATTGATCAAGCTTTCGGTTATCTTTCTCAATCTCTCCTTTCTGCTTCTGTTTTGGTTTCATCAACATCACAGACAATGATTTGTATTTCATTTATGAATGTGGTTAGTGATACCTGAACTAGACATGTCCTATTGATATGGTAATCTTGATAATGATGAGCTTCTGAACAGAGATTGCCTAAAGAAGGGTCTGGAAGATTTCCAATGATAGGGCTGTAACAATTTCCTTCCATATCTTCCTCTAAATTTGTTTTTTCTGACAATGCTCCTTTGGGGCATCTTGAGGCATTTTATTATGTTAAAGGTGCTCTGCTGACATTCTCCACATTGGTTTTAATGGGGTGGCACAGTGGCGCAGTAGCTAGCACTGCTGCCTCGCAGTGTTGGGGACTCGGGTTCAATTCCAGCCTCAGATGACTGTCTGTGTAGAGTTTGCACCTTCTCCCCGTGTCTGTGTGGGTTTACTCTAGGTGCTCCGGTTTCCTCCGACAGTCCAAAGATGTGCAGCTTGGGTTGGTTGGCCATGTTAAATGGGGATAGGGCTTGGGTGGGATTGTTGTTGGTGCAGATTTGATGGGCTGAATGGTCTCCTTCTGCACTGTAAGGATTCTATGATTCTATGAATGTAGTGCTTTAGACTATAGTCTTACAGTACACAGTTTGACAAACACTGCTCTCTCGATTAAAGGCAAAATACTGTGGTGCTGGAAATCTGAAATAAAAACAGAAAGTGCTGGAAATGCTCAGCTGGTCTGGCAGCATCAGTGGATGAGTTTCAGGTTTGAGTTTCGAGTGGAATAGAGCTCCTTCAGAGATAGACCACCTGAAACATTGAGCCCCAGGAATTATCAGGTTTCTGGCCTTTGAGTTTTTTGGCCCTAGAGTTAAGAGAGAAATCAGGAGGGCAAAGAGGGGACATGAGATTGTTTTGGCAGATAAGGCAAATGAGAATCCAAAGAGCTTCCACAAATACATAAAAGGCAAAAGAATAACAATGGAGAGAGTAGGGCCTCTTAAGGATCAACAAGGTTGTCTATGTGTGGATCCACAAGAGATGGATGAGATCCTAAATGAATATTTCTCATCAGTATTTACTGTTGAGAAAAGCATGTATGTTAGGGAACTTGGGGAAATAAACAGTAATGTCTTGAGGAGTGTAGATATTACAGAGAAGGAGGTGCTGCAAGTCTTAAAGTGCATCAAGGTAGATAATCCCCAGAACCTGATGAAGTGTATCCCAAGACATTGTGGGAGGCTAGGGAGGAAATTGAGGGTCCCCTAGCAGAGATATTTGAATCATCAATAGTCACAGATGAGGTGCCTGAAGGTTAGAGAGTGGCAAATGTTGTGCTTTTGTTTAAAAAGGGCTGCAGGGAAAAGCCTGGGAACCACAAGCCAGTGATTCTCACATCTGTGGTGGGTAAATTTTTGGAAGGTATTTTGAGAGACAGGATCTACTGGCATTTAAAGACACAAGTATTGATTAGGGATAGTCAGGATGGCTTTGTGAGTGGAAAATCATATCTCACAAATTTGGCTGAGTTTTTTAGAACGGGTAACCAAGAAGGTAGATGAAGGCAGTGCAGTTGATGTTGTCTACATGGACTTTAGCAAGGCCTTTGATGAGCTACTGCATGGTAGGTTATTGCATAAGGTTAAAACTCACGGGATCCAGGGTGAGGTATCTAAATGGATACAAAAATCGGCTTCTTGACAGAAGCCAGAGGGTGCTTGTCGAGAATTGTTTTTCAAACTGGAGGCCTATGACCAACGGTGTGCCTCAGGGATCAGCGCTGGGTCTGCTGTTATTTGTCATTTATACTTACGATTTGGATGAGAATAAAGGAGGCATGGATAGTAAGTTTGCAGATGACATTAAGATTGGTGGCATGCTGGATAGTGAAGAACATTATCTTGGATTACAACGGGATCTCGATCAATTGGGCCAGTGGGCTGATGAATGGCAGATGGAGTTTAATTTAGACAAATGCGAGGTGATGCATTTTGGTAGACTGAACCAGGGCAGGACTTACTCAGTTAGTGGTAAGGCGTTGGGGAGAGTTACAGAACAGAGAGATCTAGGGGTACATGTTCATAGCTCCTCGAAAATGGAGTCACAGGTGGACAGAGTGGTGAAGAAGGCATTCTGTATGCTTGGTTTCATCGGTCAGAACATTGAATACAGGAGTTGGAATGTCTTCTTTAAGTTGTACAAGACATTGTTAAGGCTAGACTTGGAATACTGTGTGCAATTCTGGTCATCCTGTTATTGAAAGGATATTATTAAACTAGAAAGAGTGCAGAAAAGATTTACTAGGATGCTACCAGGACTGGATGGATTGAGTTATAAGGATAGGCTGTGACTTCTTTCTCTGGAGCATTGGAGTGATCTTGTAGAGGTCTGTAAAATAATGAGGGGCACAGATCAGTTAGATAGTCAATATCTTTTCCCAAAGGTAGGGGAGTCTAAAACCAGAGGGCATAGGTTTAAGATGAGAGGGAAGAGATACAAAAGTGACCAGAGGGGCAATTTTTTCCACACAGATGGTGGTGAGTGTCTGGAACAAGCTGCCAGAGGTATTAGTAGAGGCAGGTACAATTTTGTCTTTTAAAAAGCATTTAGATAGTTATGTGAGTACAATGGCGACGGAGGGACGTGGGCCAAATGCGGGCAATTGGGATTAGCTTTGGTGTTTTAAAAAAAAGGGCGGGTGTGGACAAGTTGGGCCAAAGGGCCTGTTTCCATGCCCTTTGACTCTATGATGTGCCCTCTTGGTTCCATGGCTGTTTTTAGAGTTGGCGGGCATCCAATGTACTGGAACAAAAACAGAAAATGCTGGAAAAATCTCAGCAGGTCTGACAGCAACTGTGGAGCAAGAATAGAGGCAATCTTTCTGCCGGAATTATACCATCCCGCCCACCGCGGAATGAAACCAGGTGAGAAGCGAACAATGGAAATGTTCGTTGACCTTGGGCGGGAATTTCCAGTCTCTCTCAAGCGAAGCCATAAAATCCCACCCACTGAGAAGATCTTCCGATGTTACAACAAAATCTGTTTCTTTCCATTTGAATTGCGTTATATTTGCTTCTATTCCAATGCTCTTTATTCCTACCTGCTGATAACTGTGGATTCATGGCTACCAAATAGCAGAATAATCCGGACTTTTTATGTTGCTGCCTAGCTTTGAAGTTCATGCCCTATAGGGATATGAATCACACACAAGTTATTCACAAACCAAAACAGAAAACACTGGAAAATCTCAGCAGGTACGACAGCATCTGCGGAGAGAGAATAGAGCCAACATTTCCAGTCTGGATGACAGCTCTGAAAAGGGTCATCCAGACATATTGGCTCTATTAGCACTTACCTGATGAAGGAGCAGCGCTCCAAAAGCTAGTGGCTTATGCTACCAAATAAACCTTTTGGACTTTAAGCTGGTGTTGTGAGACTTCTTTCTCTATTCTCTCTGGGCAGACGCTGTCAGACCTGCTGAGATTTTCCAACATTTTTTGTTTTTGTTTTAGATTCCAGCACCCACAGTATTTTAGTATCAACGCACGGAATTGGGAAAGTGGGTAGGTTCCCCCTCCCCAGCCATCACCTGAGTGATGTTGCTTTAGAAACACACACACACAAACAGAGTCTCGGATGGAGGGCCAGCAGATGGCAGTATCTTGCTGTTCACTGGCTCCACTCAGCGCTGGCATTTTGCCAGCTTTACACCGAAGATTTCCAATGGTTCGGTGCGGTGATGCCAGCGATGACTCGGGTGTACAGTAGACAGCTCGCATCTGGAGGGGAGGTCAGTTTCTGACCGTGCTGCATGTGCAGAGATGGACGGATTAGCATAGCTGCCAAGGAAGAGGAGCAGAAAGATCGGCGGTGGTGGCGGAATTAATCTTGAGCACATCATTGCGGATTGTATGTGTGTGTGTATGTGTGTGTGTGTGGATTAGCAGAAGGTTATATCCGAATCAGCGTTCGTGAGAAGCTGCATATCGGTGGCTGTGATCACAGTCGGAACCGTCACCAGGACGGAGGGGAACGCCCAGCCCTGGGTGTTTATTCCAAGTATTTGACCTTGTCGTGGGACTGTTTGGGGAAGAGCATCTTTCTTATTGCTTAAGAGAGAGAGAGGGGGGTGCTGACTGTTCCCAGCCCCAGGAATTGGGGGAGCTCAGGCACGCGAATGAAATCTCCTTTGCATCTGGATGGTCCAATCGCACGGAGCAAACTAAAGAGAGATTCCCGAAGCCACGCAGCATCAGGAGCTTTGACGCTTCTAAGGTGGTCGAGAGAGATAGGGAGGTTCGCGTTATGAATACCAGCGGTAAGTGTGTATCTGCTCTCTCTGCCATTCCTGCCTCTCCGTCAGGTGGAATTTCTCTTATCACCCGCTGACTTGTTAGACTTTAACAAAGAATGTGCAGGGCTTTCGGAATAGATGATGTGCGCACACATACCTGAGATGTCAGCACGGTATTCTTAAAATGTCATGGTCATTACAGGCTGAAAAATTACACGTCTCTTTGTGTGCCGTTTGCTTGAGTATTCAGATGAAGATATTTCCTGAAAGGCGGCGTGTCACTGATGAGACAGTACATTCTCCAGACTACACAGACCTGCCGGTACACAGGTTGCAATTAATTTTTTTCGTGTGTACCTTTATTTCAGTTCATGCCAGTGCGAACCCACTTCCACATTGGCAGATGTCCCCGTTCAGATAATTCAGGGGGTAAAATGAACTTCCTTTCCAATCACCTCCCTTGAAAAGAAAGCATATATTAACTCAAATCATTCAAGTATGAAAAACGAAAAAATGTTCCTTATCCTTAGAAATCTCAGGGAGATCTGTCCAGTAACCGTATTTTTTTTAACGGGATAATTGGATATATTAATAGTGTACTTGAAATGGCAATGCCGTATTATTTTGAAAAAAATGAATATTTTTCCCATTAATTAACCTTGTAATCGATTGGTTGTTGTACAGCTTTCTCCCCATGAACTTCATGTTGATCCTCACAATGTTAAGCATGGTTGTGGAAATTGTATCATAGTTCCCTTTTGCAGACAAGTCAACTTGCTGCACATGGTTCCATATTTATAGCAGGGGTTACCTGAAACGGCATTGACTTGAATACAGTACTGAGAGACGTAGGAACAGGAAGAGGCCATTCAGCCCCTCAAGCAGGTACAGCCCTTCCACTAGATCATGGCTGATCTGGTTTACTTCGGTTAGAACAGATGCAGACCCAAGTCAGAAACCAAATAACTAGACAGGTTTGTTTTATATTTTGGGCCAATTGCAAATGGAAATATGTTTCAACTATCAGTTTCAGATTTTTGTCTCACCACAAAATAAGTAACAATAAAACAAGATAAGGATCTCAATTGGTTCAACCTTTGCTTTTTCCATAGTGTTGTTAGTTTCATTATCCCAGAGTCTCTTTTTCTGTGTCTCTATGCTGACTTTCACAAAGGCAGAGTACAACATGAAAGTTAAGTTTAATAAAAGATTAGAAGTTACATTTCTGAGGTAATAATTACTCTGAGGTAATAATTTGATTAGAATGAATGTAAAATAAAAGATCAGATGTTTCCATGATTTGAAAATTTGAAATCTGTGTTGATTTGACAGAATAGATCACTCTATCTTTTCACCTTACTCCACTATTAAGTCAATCTGAATCATCTGTTTCAAGATCTAAGTCATAACCACCTCTGCTTCCAAATCCCACTCATACTTTCTCTACTTCAGGATTGCTGTCGTGCCCATTTCTTTTCAAGATCTCACTTTTCTCTCTAAGTTTCTGAAGTCTTTTCTTTGATACTCCCTTACCCATCCCTCATCCTCCCCTGAGTGTTCTACCTGTATTTCCACAATCCATACTATATCTAAACGGGAAAATGCTGGAAAATTTCAGCAGGTCTGGCAGCATCTGCATGGAGAGAAAAGAGCTAATGTTTCGAGTCCAGATGACTCTTTGTCAAAGCTTTCATCCATACTGTGTCCTTTTGGCCCTATTATTGCCGTTAGAATGACAGCACTATGAATTGGTGCAGTCCAAGCCTCTACACAATGGAAAATAAATGGGATTGGCTCTGGAATCAGAAGGAATTGATTTTGTGATGCCAACAAGCAGTTGTGGTGGGATGATTTGAAGTTACATCAGGCAAGAAAGAATGTGGCTCGACATCACCAAGCTCAGTTGGAAAATGTCAAAATTTGCCAGCTGTTCTTGTACAGTTCACAACACCTGTGGCACATACCACCCAAAATACTAAGTTAAGGGCGTGCATCACTAGAAAAGATTATTTTGGTTTTCACATTCTAATCCATCCATGCTTAAGTTTTGATATAAGTTTTTTTTATATTCACTCCTAAGCTTATTATATCAGTTAAGTGTGTTCTTTATCTTTTTTCTACTCTTGATAATTTTTTCTGAATGCCATTCACATTACACTTCTAAACAGAAACAGCCAAAGCAGTCACTTTTACAGTAGCTGATAAATCTTGCTACATATTTCAACACATATCTATAACTACAGCTGCTGGAGGACCCTTAAGGGACTGTTGTATTGGGTTTCATTTAGTATTCTATCACTTTACTGACAGTGGGAGCAGAAAGTAAATTGGAAAGGGTACTTATGAATTTTTATGTGTGATAATTAAAAGGCTATTCAATATTCAGAACAAGGATCCTAAAAGTACATTTTTGGATGCCCCACTATGCAAAGACCATAAAGTCATTAAGAGAGTGAAGAGCAGATTTATCAGGGTAATATTGGGATGAGAAACTATTGATGCAGGGACTGGCTTGAGATGCTGGAGATATTGCCCTGGGAAGGAGGAAAAGCTAGGAGGGATTAAATAGAGGTATTTAAAGTAACAGACAGTTTTGGTTGGGTGAATAGAAAAAGAGCATGTCGTTTAGTTGAGGAGCAATGAACGAGACTTCACTAATTCAAAATAGCCTTTAAGAGAGTCAGAAGTGAACAGTTGGGAGAAATGTTTTTGTACAGAAGTAAGATCACTGAATTACTTCACAGGGAGTAGCTGAGATAATTATTGGATGTTTGAAAGAAAGAGCAGCACACAACTGTTAGAAGAGGATAAGTTACCAGGCTACGAAGAGACAGTAAGTCACAGGCAAACACCAGGGGTATGGGCATGATGGTTCAAATGGCCTTCTTATATAATGGAAACTTCAATCATTTTCAAATCTTTGCAAACCACTATTAAATATTGTCAGTTATCAACAATAGATCATAGAAATCCACTGCAGTTCACTATTAAAGTTAATTATGAGTCCCACCAACAGTTTCATTTTAAATTACAGTTGCAAAACCTTTTTCATTTACCATGGTGAAACAAAAAAGAAAGGCATTCATTTATTTTCAATTTATAGTCACTTAACTGCCAAAGACACCATTGTTTGCAGAAGCTGGACAGTGCCAGGGACCCGGGTTCAGTTCCAGTCTCGGTGAGTGTGTGGAGTTTGCACATTCTCCCCATGTCTGCATGGATTTCCTCCAGGTGCTCTGGTTTCCTCCCACACTCCAAAAATGTGTGGATTAGGTGCAATGGCCATGCTAAATTAAACTTTCATGTTGGGGGATTAGCAAGGTAAATACATGGGGTTACAGGAATAGGACCTGGGTGGGATTGTTGTCAGTGCAGGCTCGAAGGGCCAAACGGCCTCATACTGCACTGTAGGGAGCCTATGAAATTATGAAACCAAGTGGTTTAAATTTCTTACCATTTACTTTGGATTCATAAACTCACTTTGCCCAACTTCTGAAACCTATCATTCTTAAATATCACTAGGAACTAAAATCATTACTGTAATTTATAATTTATTTTAAAATGAGATTTGGTTATGGATGTTTAACTTAAGGGAAAATTGACATTAAATTGCCTGTTGACATAAGTAATATGGAGACAATCTAGGTGGAATCAACCACACCTGCACAAAAGATTGTCAATGTAAATGAGTGACACCCCAAACTACGAGCGTTTTCTGTGATCTTATACATTGGTCCATGATTCACTTCATCCCAATTGGCTATACTGCCTCCACCCACCATCCTCCCTCCCCGCATCGACTTGGGTTTTCAACACATTTTCAGCTGTATTATTAAAACCGCACCAATTTGCTGATAAATACATCAACTATCACTTCATAAGAAAAACAAATGTTTACTTTTGACTACTTGTGCATGTTCTTGGAAGAGTTTATATTTGTGGTTATGCAAATTAATTTTAGTGAGACATGAGATGCAACCTAACCGCAAAACAATTTCTAGCACATTTAGGCTGAAAATTCCTAATTCTGTCCTCTAACCTTAAAAACCTTGTTGTACTTTAATTACTAAAACATTGCAGTTGCAGTAGAAACAGACTATATCCTGAATCAAGCCTCTGATTACCATCCTTAAAACTTACTAGATACAACAAATCTGTCTCAGTGTCAAACGATCCCTGAGGTTTCTTAATACTTGGGCTGATTCAGGGGAACGCTAGCCTCAATGCATATTGACTATATTGTCACTTTTGCTGCATTCTGGATATACATTTGGAAAATTAGGAAATTAGGGCCAAAGGAATTATCCATTTGCATTCACATAGCCGCTGGCATATATAAAAATACTTCATTTTTTACATCAATAAACTGCTTCTACTGAAAATTGACATTTGCGTACCTCCATTTGAACAATTCCAAGGAGCTCAAAATAAGGCCCTCCAATTCATTAGAAGCATGGTGGGGGAGAAATTGGTCCAATCCTGTTCAGTTTCATGACATGTGGAGAGGGTATGTTTCATATTATATCATTCTAAGCATGCACTTTGAAAGTAGCCATGTCAGTGCTCTTGTACAGAACTGCAGTCTGATACAGGACAGATTTAATTGAAATTGTATTTTGATCTATTAGAATATCCTCCCCATACCTTTCTTCTGTTTCTTCGCATCTTATGGGGAATATAATTTGTCAATCAATAACTTGCAGTAGCTTTTTCAGCACATTCATTCCAGCTCTTGGGTGGGTAATGAGCTCAACCTGTATCCAGTTGGTTTAATGACAGTGATACTTCTGGTTTCAACATGAAGCCAATGACCCCTTTTTCCTTGAGATTACTTGCTAACTGCACTTTCTTTTAATTTAACATTAATAGTACAACAGTTTATGTTCCAATAGGTGCTGTACAAACTAAAATAAAATTATATATGTCCTAACCTGTTCACAAACTAATTTCATTAACATATTTTAATAATTGAAAATCAAATTGCAAATGACCGTGAGTTCACCTGATGAAAAAGTTCTGATCCCAAGCAGGATCTGAAATGATAGAATTGATTGTAACATGAATTTTAATAGCACTATAAATAGAATTGATTTCCTAAATGAATGGGTTTGATCATATGTTATTTAACCTTGAAACAGTCATGCCATGTAATTCCTTAAATAGGAATTTCAAATGCTGTTAAGTCATCAAAATGACGGAAAATTGTCAAATTACATTAGTAATAAACTAAGTGATGTAGATCAGCAAGCACAGGTGATGGGTGAACAGGAATTAACAGGTTGGAAAATAGACAACAGAATGTTGAATGGGTTCAAGTTTTACAGGTGGATGAAGATGGCAGGCTCTCCAAGAGAGCAGTGGAATCATTGAGATAGCAAAAGCATGGATGAAAGTTTCAGTAGCTAAGGCAGAATCAAAAAGAGATGAAATTTTGGACATTTCTGCAGCCTGTTATAGGATTTAGCTGGGAAATAGAACATAGAAAACTACAGCACAAACAGGCCCTTCGGCCCACAAGTTGCGCTGATCATATCCCTACCTACTAGGCCTATCTATAACCCTTAATCCCATTAAATCCCATGCACTCATCCAGAAGTCTCTTAAAAGACCCCTCCACTACCACCGACCGCAGCCAATTCCACTCACCCACCACTCTCTGAGTGAAAAACTTACCCCTGACATCTCTTCTGTATCTACTCCCCAGCACCTTAAACCTGTGTCCTCTCAGTGACCATTTCAGCCCTGGGAAATAGCCTCTGAGAATCCATCTGATCTATACCCCTTAACATCTTATAAACCTCTATCAGGTCACCTCTCATCCTTCGTCTCTCCAGGGAGAAAAGACTTAGCTCCCTCTACTTATCCTCATAAGGCATGCCACCCAATCCAGGCAACATCCTTGTAAATCTCTGCACCCTTTCAATAGCTTCCATATCTTTCTTGTAATGAGGTGACCAGAACTGCACACAGTACTCCAAGTGGGATAATTTTAAACAAATTTAAACTGGTAAATTTGTTTGTTGTCACCGGTGGTTTTTGGTTCCGTGAAATTGGGATTCTTAAGAGCAGACTTGTTGAAAGTAGCTTGCCAGGAGGATCATTGACTTCTCTGGTGTAGATGGGTGTTGCTGGACGGTGCAACAAGAATGCATATTCATTGGCATCCCATAGATAAAATGAAAACCTACAGCAATCTCCTTAGTAAACTGGTTGGTACCACAAGGCTAGGACCCTAAGGATGTCTGCTCCTACTATCATGTACTCAACTTCAGAATACTGCATCTTAATATGGTACCAATCTGTCCATACTAAACTTACTGATATGCAACCCAACTCAACAATGTGCATCATCACAGTTAAGCTTCGACCAACTCACGTCCCCCGGCTACCAATCCTGAGCAACATTCCCCCAATATCAGGTGGGTAATTGCAATAAGCAAGCAATCCAAACCTACTGTTATTCAATTACTACTTCCAACCACTGGCAGTATGCCTTCCCTCACGCTCCCTCATATGGTTAAACCTATCATGCCAATAACAACTGAGTACCTGTGGCAGGAGGATAGGCAAGGGAAAATATCCACCAGAAACCACTTCTGCAGCCCCTTCCCACAGACTCTGTTGCTTGTCTACCTGACTTTGATCTCCCACAACAACAATGAGTCTTTTTCAATAGTTTCCAGACCATCAGCGGCCTCAGTGTGGCCACTCAACATCATTAGGGTCACCAAGCCTGTTGTATGAACCAACATTTGTATGTTGATTGTAACTATGGAATGATTGCAGAGACATATCTAAGAGACAAACTATATCTAAATAATAACTGGTTTATTGTGGGACAATGTAACAATGTACCGATATATATGACAATAATTGTTACTCAGTCTAAGCCATGAGCTTCCTGCTTCTTGACTTGACACCACAAGCGGCAGTTTTGTTTCTCCCAACCTACAATCTGTGTTGGATTAGAGGAAAAGTACCACTCGCATGATGATGTCAGAGAGAAACACCTAAGAATCAAAAAGGAGAATGCTCATGGCTTAGATTGAGTAAGTTATAGTCTTTATAGTTATGTTCATGAAGTAAACCAATTATTATTCAAACATGTCTATGTCTTTCTTAGCCACTCACAACCAACATACATGGTCTCAGTGGTGGGATCTTAGAACATGGTGGCAACTGTGAAGAACCACAAAATCACATTCTGAAATGTGAATGTTTGTGTTGATGGGCAGATCATTAATTTAAAATTGGACACAGGAGCAAGTGTAACAGTCTCCTCCAACAAGAAACCAGAGCCAGTAAGCCAATGTGTCCAGACAACTGAAACCCAGTTATGTGGTCCAGGAGGGATCAAACCTTCCTGGACCACATATTTATATTCATGTTGCAAGCAACGCTCCAATACAAGAATAAACAAATACTGGAAACATTAGCACAATCAGGAATTTTCTCTTGGAGCTAAAACCCTTGTGTCAGCCTCAACCCCAGCAAAATAGTGGACATATCGATGAAAGGGAGATTACTGATCTGGCAAGTCTGACAAGAATACGGATCATGAAATCCGCTTAAACTTATGAAGTTTATGAACTATGGAGGGAGATGAAGTAGCACGTAAATATAAGTGTAATATACATTTGGACAAATACTTGGTGGGAAGATGTGGTATTAGGGTGTTCAAGGCTGTTAGGGTTACTCCCTTCAGCCCTGAACCCAAGAATGCTACAAAGACCATTCAGACTGGAACTATGGCGCAGTCCAAACAGTGACTTACATTGTTGAGAATACCTGCTGACTTAGATAAGTTATGTGAGTGAGCAAAGATCTGGCAAGCGTGGGAAAATATGCAATTGTTCATTTGGCAGGAAGAATAAAAAAAGAAGTGTATTATCTCAATGGTGAGAGATCACAGAGCTCTGAGATGCAGAGGGATCTGGGAGAAGAATTGAAAAAGGGTAGGATGCAGGTACAACAAGTTATTGGGAAATCTTCAGACGATGATTTGTGTTGTGCAATAGCATCTTTCAGACTTTTTGTGGCTTCAGTATCAGATTGGTCCATAAGTTGCCACATTTTCAGAACCTTTCTGGACCTGAGGCCTGCCAGGAATTCTAACACTGTATTGTAATTACCCATGTTCCAGCAACACTTGGCCACATGAACCAAGTAAGAAAACAGTTCCCGCTTCTCCATCATGGATGAACCATGTCACCCAGGAGCTGACCTCATTGAATTTTGCCACCTGATCTTCAATGGCATTGTGATCCCCATTTTTGTTGCTTCAGTTGTACAGGACGTTGATGAGATGCACTTAGAATACTAAGTACAGTATTGATCTCCTTATTTAAGGAAGGATGTAAATGTATTGGAAGATATTCAGAAAAGGTGCAGCAGACCAGTACCTAGATTGGACAGGCTAAGTTTGTATCCATTGGTGTTTAAAAGAATAAGAGGCAACGTGATTAAACCTTTAAGATCCTGAGGGGTCTCGAAAGGGTGGATGCGGAGAGGATGTTTCCTCTTGGAAGAGAATCTAGAAATAGAGGTCACTGTTTAAAAATAAGGGGTCACTTATTTAAGACAGAGATGAGGGAAAATATTTTCACTCAAAGAGTTGAGAGTCGTTGGTATTCTCTTCCTGAAAAGCTGATGGAAGCAAAGTCTTTGAATATTTTTAAGGCAGAGGTGGATAGATTCTTGGTATGAAAACAGATTGATTTGATTTATTATTGTCACATGTATTGACATACAGTGAAAAGTATTTATTCTTGCACTCTATAATGACAAAACATACCCTTCATAGAGAAGGAAACGAGAGAGTGCAGAATGTAATGTTACAGTCATAGCTAGGATGTAGAGAAAGATCAACTTAATGCAAAGTAAGTCCATTCAAAAATCTGACAGCAGCAGGGAAGAAGCTGTTCTTGAGCCGGTTCGTACATGACCTCAGACTTTTATATCTTTTTCTTGAAAGAAGGTGGTGGAAGAGAGAATGTCTGAGTGCATGGGGCCCTTAATTATGCTGGCTGCTTTTCTGAGGCAGTGGAAAGTGTAGACAGAGTCAGTGGATGGGAGGCTGGTTTGCATGATGGATTGGGCTACATTTACAATCTTTTGTAGTTCCTTGCGGTCTTGGACAGAGCAGGAACCATACCAAGTTGTGATACAACCAGAAAGAATGCTTTCTATGGTGCATCTGTAAAGGTGGTGAGAGTCGTCAGAGGTTATAGGAAGTAGGCAGGCTATAGATTTGAGGTTACTCTCAGCTATGACCTTATTAAATGGTGAAGCAGGCTTGAGGAGTTGAATGGCCATTTCTTGCTCGTGTGTATGTATGTATGACTAATCTTGAAGGTGGCCTTAAAGAACTTAATCTAGCCATTGGCCAGGCTATTGCTTGGCTCTGTGACTGTGCATAAGCTAAATAATTAGTAAAGAAATGTCATTGGTTGGTGACTAGAGCTCATAAATTGAGATAATCCGCACAAGAACAAAAGGAGAATAATTTTTGTGCAGAATGTTGGGACAGTGGTAGAAACCATAAACACAGTAGGCCAAATTTTGCTTTGAAAATAATGGTCAGGCTAACATGGAAAATGGAGCATCAGGGTAAAGAGTGGATTCTAAGGTAACTGGAAGCATTAGTAGTGAACTGGTCAGGGGAAGAGATGCCAGGAGGTCTTCAAAGATTACCGTCAGAAGAGAATGGAAGCAGGCAGCTATGGCAGACTATTGGAATCTAGACCTGACAATCTACAAAAAGTCTTATTACCTCATGCAGGTGATTATGATCAGTACATGCACTTTCTCATGATATGCCCCATTCACTGCTCTATCAATCTCTCACGCTGAATAGTGCATCACACCTCCATCACTCACTCAGAAGCAGACCCTGGCACTCGTGTCACGCCTAACATCCAGATATTCTACCTTACACTCACAGACCTACCAATGCTGTCATCATCGCATCCACCTCTCATTGCTTTCAGGCATCCAGAAACTGCCATCTGCCTTTACATAGGGGTCTTAAGGAAGAGGAAGAACAAGAACAGCAAGAACTCAGGTGAAGAAGGCCCATTATTCGATCTGACACTTGTAGTTACAAGCTCAGATATTGGCACTGGACATTGGAGATCAGCTTACTGTGGTTCTCAGCACATGGTGAGTCATCAGGCACGAGTATGTTGCAGGCAGGCCAGGATTAAAGGATGATTAGTCTGCCACTAAGACAAGATGACAAATGAGTACTGTTTTAGAGGATTTAGATCAGGACCTCAATAGGGCAGCACACAGGAAAGCACCGTTGGTTATATACAATCAGAATTTTTGAATGTGGTACTCTAATGGTTATAATACCCAACCTATAACCATAGAATCCCATAGCATTCCTACAGTGCAGAAGGAGGCCATTTGGCTCATTGAGTCTGCAGTAACCCTCTAGTTTCTCTCGGGCCACTCTCCCATTTTACCCCTGTAACTATGCATCTAATCTGTACATCTTTGGACACGAGGGGGCAATTGAGCATGGCAATCAACATAACATGTACATCTCTGGACTGTGGGATGAAACTGGAGCACCCAGAAGAAACCCACACCATCACAGGGACAACGTGAAAACTCCGCACAGTCACCCAAGGCTGGAATCGAAACCGGGTCCCTACTGTTGTGCGGCAGCAGTGTTAACCACTGTGCCACCGTGTCGCCGTCATGACCTGAACAAGATTATGGCAAGGTGTAATTCAATAATTCTGGTCTTTTGCGAAGCAGTACCAAAGAAAATGACTGTCAAAGTTATTGATTGTTGTAGGCAACCCAGTTGGTTCATTGATGTCCTTTAGGGAAGGAAACCTGCCACTCTGACCTGGCTTAGCTGTTATTCACTCCTTTCCATGGTTTAAGAAGTATAATTAGATGAGTTATTAATCTACACTGTATTACCCTTCAGGTGTATTATAAAACTGAAAGATTGCTGTTGTGGTGCAAGTACAAAGCAGTCAGATATGATTGAGGTTGTCAGAATCAACAATTACTCAACCATGCACTCCATAAAGAACTTTTGAGTGACTGATTTGTGCATAAATGGGCTACTTAGAGGCATCCATTATAGTGAATCATATTTCAAAGACATAGTGTATGGCTAAATGCAGCTACACACAATTATTTGATACAGAAGACTTTAGAGGTAGCATTTTCACCATTTCTCATTGCTCTCCATGAGAACTGATGCTAATCAAGCATTTCCCTTACATTTCATGCTGATTAGGTGACAAGTCATTAACCAGATCTGAAAATTGTTGTACAAGTATTACCTGGTTTCGCCTTGACTGCTGAAAAATATCCCCTTTGAGTTTGCAGAAACAGGTAGACTTAACATGAGAATAAATATGGACTACTTATATTATTAGTATTAAGATAAGTAAATATGGACTACCTATATTAATAGTATTGAGATATTAGCCAGTTGAGGAGGAGTTTTCTGTTTTTCCTCAACTCTTATAAATAATACAAAATATAGAAAGACTGGCACAATGCAAAGCACAGATGCATGGGTTAACACAAGACAATGTTTCAGAGAAACAGTGATCAAAATAGTTTTACAATTCAATAAGAAACTACAAAGAAACAATGATGAACAAAATATGAGGGGTGGCACTGCTACCTCACAATGCCAGGGACCCAGGTTTGATTCATGACTTGAGTCACAGTATGTGTGGAATTTGAAGTTTGCAGTATGTCTGGAGTTCTCCCCCTGTCTGCATGGCTTTCCTCAGGGTGCTCTGGTTTCCATCCACAGTCCAAACATATGCAGGTTAGGTGGATTGGACATGCTAAATTACCCCTTAATGTCAGGGGGTCTAGTTAGGGTAAATATATGGGGTTATGGGGATAGAGTCTGGGTGTGATTGTGGTCGGTGCAGACTCCAAGGGCCTCCTTCTGCATTGTAGGGATTCTATGATGAGTTGTGAGAATAAAATGATGAATCAAGCTCCCAAGACAAAGACAGCCCATTAAGTGGCAGATTAATACCACCTGCCAGAGAAATGATTAATCCTCAACCCTGGATATAAAAATGACAAAAGTTGTTCACCTCAACCCTATAATGAAGTTTTATAGCAGCTAAATGACAAAGATAGACATTTGGAACATCTTAATGTTACTGCCTTCTAATTTGGAAGATGAACAAAACAGACATTATAACAAATCATTTGTGATATTACAAATCCTTTCTACAAATGTATGAATATAGTTATTTGAATCCTCTGTTTTTTGATTAACCAAAGTGAGACCAATGTCATGGTCTTTTAACGTAGAATTAATATAGAACCTAAGGCCATTTTTTGGCAAAAATGCAAGAAGCTTCTAATCATAATTTTGAAAGGACTAACTGCTCATTCTAGTCAATAACTGTTAACATTTTTCAGCTGCAATTTCCACACTTTGGAAAGCCAGAATCTACAAAACTTAATCAAAGTAATAACACACTGCAGTTATAAATCTATTTTTGCCATTAAATGTTTGGGTTATTTATTACTCCTTTTTCTTGCAGTTTGCAAACGATGCTGTCGTAAAGTTGTGCTGCTAAAGTAGTTAGTGTTGAAGTGATGTATTTGCAAACTGTCACCAGTACAAAGTGAAACAAATAAAAAGTATCCAGTAACATTTCTGCCAAAATTATCTGTAGCCTATGACTAAATTTATAACAAAGTGTTCATTTTGGAATCCGGCAAATAAAACAAGCAACATTCCAAAGACAGCATGCCATCTTGCAGAGAGTGGTTTGTTTGTGGAACTCGTTGCCCTAGAGCACGGCGGAGTTGGTATAATTACATGCTTTCAAGAAGGAGATAGATACATTTCTGATCAAAGAAAGGGTTAAAGGGATATGGGGAGGTGGATTTGAGACCAGGGAGAGATCAGCCATGATCTGATTGAATGGTGGAGCAGGCTTGGAGGACTGAATTACCTACTTCTGCTCCTAATTCCTATGTTCCTCTGTACTTCTCTAGAATGAAAGTCAATGGTTTTAGAAATTCCATAACCCCATATTGTATGACAGACAGCTGTAGAATGGCATGCACTGTCTGAAAGGGTGGTGGAAACAACCTTTCATAGTTTTCAGAAGGACATTGTGTAAATGCCTGAAAGGGAAAACAAATGCAGGTCAATGGGAAAAATGCAGGCAGGTAGGACTAATTGAATAACTTTACCAAACAGTCAGCACAAGTGCAATGGGCCAAATGGCCTCCTTCTGTGCTGATTTATTTTCCTCATGTCACCACTGGTTCCTTTGCCAAATAACTTAAATTTAAAGCTTTGGGTTACCAGCGCTTTGCTAAAAACAGATTTTCCTTATTTAATCTATCAAAATCCTCCAAGGCTTTGAACACTTCTATCAAATCTCTTTAATCTTCACTGCAGTAGTGGGAACAGTTTATCTAATTTCACCATGTAAGTTTAGCCTTTCATTTCCAATACCATTGTGGTGAATCTCCTCTGTACCACCCTAAACCTTCACATCTTCCCTGAAGAGTAGTGTCCAGAATTGGCCAAAATATTCCAGCTGGAAATCTTTTATTAGCACAACTTCCTTGCTCTTATACTCTCTGCCTCTAATTATAAAGCCATGGGTACCACATGCCTTATTAACCTTCTGAACTTAGCCTTCTGAATTTGCCCTACCATCTTCAAAGATTTGAGTCTGTAGACATCTACACCTCTCTGTTCTGGCAGCCCATTAAAAATGTACCCTTTAGTTTATGTTGCTGTCCTCAATATTTCTACAAAAAAAAACTTCACACTGTTCTGTGGTAAATTTCAGCTGTCATGCCTTTACCCTGTTTTGCAAACGTGGCCCCCAAAAATTTTTATTGTCCTCCTCAATGTTTATCATATTCCTGAGTTTTGTGTCATCAGCAAACTTTGAAATGATGCTTGGGATGACCCTTGGGAGAAACCATTATATGCTTGCTTCCAATAAGTCTGTAAAGCAACAATTGTTGCTATTCTCTGTTTTCTGCCCTTTAGCTATTTTCATATCCACATAGCCACTGCTTCTTTCAACCCATTTTGCTAAAAAGTCTATTATGTGGTACTTTAACCTTTTGAAAGTTCATGTGCATGATATGAACGACATTATCCCAGTCTTACCATGACTTCATCAAAAAATTCAATTAAGTTAGTCAAACATGATTTTTTAATGCCAAATTGTGGCTGATATTCCTCACTGGCCCCTGGTTACTATAAGAAAAATAATTCCATTTATATAGCATTTCACCTCAGGCTATCTCAAATACTATACAGCTAGTGAAATATTTTTGAAATGTGATCACTGGTCTAAATGGAGGAGTAGCAGCAACCAATTTGTACACAGCAAGTTCCCAAAAACAGAAATATCATAATGATTAAATAACCTGATTGGGAATATACCTTGTCCAGTACACCTTGGATAATTCCCCTGTCCTCCTTTGAAATGCTGCCATGGAATCTTTTACGTCAGTTGGAGAGAGTAAATGGGGCTTTGGTTTAATGTCTCATCTGAAAGACGGTACCTCTGGCAGTGTTGCATTCTCTCGGTACCATGCTGGAGCTTCATTCCAGATTTTTGTGCTTAAGCCTCTGGAGTGAGACTTAAATCCACAGCCTCCTAACTCAAAGTCAGGAACACTACCAACTGAACCATGGCTGTTCAGCTGGGCAGGATGGGAATTCAGGTGTAAACTGCTCATAATTTTCCTTCAATTAACATTAATGAACAGAAAAAAGTCCATCTGAATTCACAATAGGTGCTCTGCAAATCTAGTCGAGACTAAGGAATACATACTTTTTAAGAGTTATAAAAGGCAAATATTTAACAAATTATGCATGTTTATGTTGAGCCTTATGACCTTTCTCTTTATAGGATCTAATGTCATGTGATAATACCATACATCTTTCACAATATCTTGAAGGCTTTACAATCAAAAATAATTATTCACAAGTCACCCACTGGGATAATGTGTAGGGGACATGTATATAGACTAACACAATCATATTTAGTAACATTACAAAAGCATTTTTTCAGCTGTGATTGGCGTATACATAAATATAGCAGCTACCTTTTGTACTGTATTTTGTCCTCCACTGAGACACTTGTGTAATTGAGATTATATTAATAGGATTACACATCATTACAGTGCGCATTTGCAGGCAACTGTTTGACCTCTATTTGCATTTTGTTTATCTACCGCTGCATTTCAAACCCAAAATTATGCCTATTAAAGATGACAAGATGGCAGCATTGTGGCACTGTTGCTGGGCTATTAATCCAGAGGCCTAGAATAATGCCCTGGGGACACAGGTTCAGATCCCATCATGGCAGTTGGTAGAATTCAAATTCAATCAATTGATAAATTCAATTGATTCACTAAAATATAAAGCTAGTCTCAAAACTGTCATCAATTGTTGTGAAAATCCATCTGATTCACTAATGTCCTTTAGGGAATGCAAGTGCATATGAGATACAGGGCAATTTGATAGGGTGGATTCAAAATTGGCATAGTCGTAGGAGACAAAGAGTGATAACAGAAGGCTGCTTGAGTGACTGGAAGCCAGTGTCCAATGGCTTACCACAGGGATCTATGCTGGGTCCCCTATTGTTCATCATTTATAAAAATTACATAGATGACTATGTGGAGGTTAGAATTAGTAAACTTGTGGATGACACAAAGATTGGCTGCATGGTTAACAGTGAAGTTGACTGTCTTGGGCTACAGGAAGATATAGACAGGATGGTCAAATGGGCAGATAAGTGGCAGATGGAAATTAACCCTAAAAAGTGTGAGGTAATACATTTTGGAAGAGTAATTTGACAAGTAAGTATTCAATAAATGGCATGACACAGAGGAATTTTGAGGAACAAAGGGACCTTGGCATTTATGTCCATAGGTCTTTGAAGGTGGAAGGACTTGTTAATGGGTTGGTAAAAAAAATCTGGATTACTTATCAGTCAAGGCATAGATTACAATAGCCGGGGGGGGGGGGGGAGGGGCGGTGAAATGGTGCTGGTGGTCACCTTGGAGTTGTATAGAACATTGGTGAGGCTACAGCTGGAGTACAGTGTGCAGTTCTGGTCGCCACATTATAGGAAGGATGTGATTGCACTGGAGGGGGTGCAGAGGCTCTTGCCTGGGATGGAATATTTAAATCATGAAGAGAGGTTGGATAGACTTGGCTTGTTTTCATTGGAGTAGAGAAGACTGATGGGCGATCTGATGGAGGTGCACAAGATTATGATGGACATGGAAAGGGTGGATAAGGAGCAGCTATTCCCTTTATTTGAAGGGTCAGCTTTGATAGGAAATAAGTTCAAGTTGAGGGGCGAAAGGTTCGGGGGGGATGTAGGAAAAACGTTTTTACGCAGAGGGTGGTGACAGTCCAGAATGCGCTGCCTGCAATTAGAGATGACGCATTAAATGCTGGCCTTTCCAGTGAGACTTACATTCTATGAAATAATAAAAGGTGGCATAGCAAGGCTTGAAAATCTGCGAATCTGTTTCCATACTGAAGAAGTAGGGAGCTGCAATGCAATAATATCATACATATGGCTTTCACATTGCTTGCAAAACATTCCATCAATATGTACAGAGCTATCTGAAAGCCCATAGTGTTCTGCTGATGAGTGTAAAAAGCTCAGCTACAATTATTAGAAAACAGTATAAATCTGTCACAAATATCTTGTCAGTGGAAGTGGAAACTTTAGTGCTACAAAATACTGAACAAATTCTCACAATGTTGGCACTGAAGCAATTATAAGGAACACTTTTCTATTTCTTTAGACTTTTTCCCAGCCAATTTTCATCCTCCTCATCAAAGCAGTGAAATGTGGTGAGTTATTCTACTGCATTGGCCATCACCAGTGACAAGAAAAAAGTGGGAAATTGACTGATGTCCAAATGGAAAATTATTTTTCCTCTCTTTCACTTGAGATGAAAAAGAGTTTATTTGAATTCCAAATATAGCACCATGATGAAAAGAAACCACCTCCTTAGAATATATAACGGCTGCAAATAAAATACTGCTCTTTCAACTATTATTGAACAGAGGTCTACATTCAAGAAAGTTGATTTGAGTCTATGAATTCAGTAAAAGATTCTGTAAAAAGTGACATAGACAAGTCAGCCACTGCATGGAAATTTCATCAGAAATGTTATTGCACTGGTGATTTGCAACCTAGGTCATTTGGAACAAACTTTGAAAAACACTGTTAGGTTTACTAAGAAGGAAGTAACTTATAACCTTAATTAACATACTATTGTCTTGATGTTAATCAAACTGCAAACATGGAGCTCATTTACAAGAAACACATTTATTTTTTCCTGACAAATCTATTAATTTCAGCTGTTTAGTGGGTTTAGAAGGTTTGAATAGACTCCTGAGTAATGAGAGCACTTAATCTTTAAGTACCTGTTAATAACAGGAAATTAGTTCTTTGTTAACAAATGCATTTTGTTCCGGGCTACTCCACATCAAGAAATAGCTGCTTTCATTTTACTTGATTCTAAGTTCTGGCTATTCGCAAACCAGATCATTTTAGAAGTTTATTTGGCAAAATTAAATTTGGAGATCTTTCTTAGAAAGTTCAGGGGGTAAAAAATGAGTATCATTTCTCTTGCTTCTATTTATGTTATCTGTCCACACCCTATTTTAGTTTCATTTATTTTCCTCTGCCAGCGCTTCAGAGAAAACAACCCTGACTTGGTGGAAGTCCTGTGCACCAAACAAGGTGAAATCAGGAACGTGCAGGATCCACTGACTGTCAAAATTCCACCTATGCTTTCATTTCACTCCGAAAAGCCACTTTCCATTTGACCCTCCCTGAAATTCTTTGCACAGCCCCAAATGATCTATTGTCCAAAAGATTACACAATGCTTCTATTTCAGAATTTATCCTCGATTACAATGTAAGATAGAGCTGTAAAACACAAGTGTTCACCCACCTCCAGTTCACTAATCAGTCCTGGAAGGCTGTTAAGTATTAATTCTAATCTAGTATCTGACCTAGTTTGAGGTTCACATGTGAGAAGCAGTACTGTTCATTGGTTCTTTGAAATTACTTGCATTTTAACCCTTCCCTTTCATTTATCCATGGACTGTCCACTAATAAAGTTCCCCCTTATGATTATCATGTTAAGATTTCTTGCAATTTGTTGGTTACTTAGTGAAGTAATGCTGTCACTTTTGAACTGCCGGCAATTAGCTCTAACTCATTGTTACTTTTTGTCCTTATTTGGCTAAGATCAAGTGTAATATTGAGAGGCTGAGCTTGGTTGAAGTCATTAGGTTACATTTCAGCTTCATTTGAAACAAGTTTTAAAAGCAGCATCTCAGCCTTTTGGCTAAGATGCAAATGAGATCAAGCCTTGGAGGAGGAGCTACACTTACTCCAATCAGCTTGGATCATGTAGATCAAGCCCAAGACAGAAGGTAAGAGACCTGTCTTGTCAGCTTGGATTGGGAATGTCTCAACTTGTTGAGACTCTGAATTGGACTTATTTGGATTAAATTGGAATAAAACAAAAAAAAATCTGCAATTTTCCCTTATGCTCTATTACTTTTTTCCGTACTGTTTTAATATTCAACAATAATACTACTTTGTATTTCAATGAAACAGTTTCATGAAACGCACAGCTCTATCTCTTTTCCTTTTAAAAAATTAGCTCAGCCTTTCATTCACTTCTCCTCACTGTTTATTTTGACTTCTTAGTGGGTATAGTTCCACAAGCACCTGTGTAACTTCATCTAAATGTTCCCTACTCAACAAACCTTGATAACAGGCTAATTGGTGTGAGTGGGAGGGAAAGGCAGTTCACATACACATGCTTGCCTTACAGATCACTGGGTGGAGTTCCATAACTAGGAACTCTGATTGACTTTCCTCTCACAAATACGGAGAATCCAGTTGAACTTGATTCCCTACAATCTGGAGCTTAGTGGCACAGATGGTGAATCTGGGAGTTCCCTTGTCCAAATGGCTCCCGTGAAATGGTTAAGCTTGCTGAGCCATTGTGAAGGATAGAACCATTTCTTATTTATCTTCCTTCCAATGCTCTGATTGCTCAATTCCAACAATATCAACATTTTTTAACCAAGCTGCCTGTAAACGTATTACCAATGTTATTTTGTATGCTTCTTGTATTGGTGTGGAACCCTTCAGGCAACACTTCAACACACGTACACATTTGTAATTCTTTTTCCTTTTTATCAATCACTTAATTGCCTTATTGTTCATCTAAGGGCACAAAAATTAATTTTGCTGGATATTTTTATGTTTTATGCAGATGGCTTGTGCACAGAACATCCATCCTGCTTAAGCCTTTAATAAACTATCTAATTATTTAAAGTTTAAACTTTATTTATTAGTGTCACAAGTAGGCTTACATTAACACTGCAATGAAGTTACTGTGAAAATCTCCAAGTCTCTACACTTCGATGCACGTTTGGGTCCACTGAGGGAGAATTTTGCACGGCCAGTGCATCTAACCAGCACATGTGGAACGAAACCGGAGCATCCGGAGGAATCTCATACAGACATGGGGAAAACGTGCAGTATCCGCACAGTGATCCAAGCCGGGAATCAAACCAGGGTCCCTGGTGCTGTGAGGCAGCCATTAAAAAGTGAAAACAACAATATTAATAATCAATCATTTAAACCAATTATCTTGCTCGTTGTTTTCATGTTGTCAGATAACACTGGAATCAAGCTAGACATGATTAATTTTATACCGTTAACATAAACTGAGCAGAGGGAGTGATGACAGCAATTTTTGAAAGGGAAGGGCAGTACCTGAGAAGTGGGGATTATTATAATGTCAGCTAGAATGGGTCTGAATAAGCGAAGTTGGGTGACTAGCAGTGAAGTCGAAATATGATGAAGGGAACAGGAGATATGCCTTATGGATGAAATGAGGTCAATCCATGCAAAAGATGAACAGTGAGTCAAGGAGGCAAATTGTATATGAGTATCATATAGTAACATAAGATGATAAAATTCTATACAATGGTATAAATGGAAGTCATATGTATTCTGCATATTAAAGCAATGGATCATTTAAAAGAGAAAAGTCTGGCAAAACTGATAGAGTTTGATGTGGTCCAATCACATCTGAAAATAGATATCTAAGCTTATTGTGTACTGGAGAAGCTAAAGTTTGTATGTCATGGATTTGGGGGAATGAATGTGGGAAATATGCTAGAGAAAATTAATAGAGGGCCGATAATGATAGTTTTACAGGGCACAATACCATCAAAGGTAGAGGCGTTGGAGTTAAAATTAACAGTTGCAGAGATATGGCAACTGACAAGGCCTAAGAAAAAAAGAAAGAACTTTAATAACATCACAACACAACATGTATGAACATACCTGGAGCCTGCTGATCTGATTATAACCTCAGCTCCATATTCCCCATTATCCTTCACCCCATTGCTTATCGAGACTTTATCTAACACCGCCTTAAATATATTCGAAGACTCTGCTTCCACTGCCTTTTGACGTAGATTTTCCAAAGGCTCACGATCCTCTGCGAGAAGAAACTTCTCATCTCTGTCTTATTTTTAACAATTGACTCCAGTGCTAGATTCTCCCACAGAAGGAAACATCTTCTCCACATCCCATCCTGTCAGTACCCCTCAGAATACTAAAGGTTTCCTCCAGTCACCTCTTACTCTTCCTAACTCTAGTGGATACAAACCTTGTCTGTCCATTCTTTCCTCATAAGGCAACCTGTTTACGTCTTATTAGTCTACTAAACCTTCTCTGAACTGCTTCCAATGCATTTGCATCCTTCCTTTAACAAAGAGGCCAAAAGTGTACTCCAGATGTGGTCTCACCAGTGCCCTGTGCAACTGAGGCATAACCTTCCTACTTTTGCAATCAATTCCTCTCACAATAACCAATAACATTCTATTAGCTTTCCTAATTACTTACTGTACTTGCATAGTAACCTTTTGCAATCCATGCAATGGGACACCTATTGCTACACCTCATAGTCTGAAATCTCACACCAGTTAGATGATATGTTTTTTTATTCTTCCTACCAAAATGGCGATTTTCAAATTTGCTCACATTATATCCCCATTTGCCAGATCTTTGTCCACTCACATAATCTGTGTATTTCTGCAGCCTCTTTATGTCCTCGTCACAATTTACTTTCCTACCTATCTTTGTGTCATCAGCAAATTTGTAACCTTACCTTTGGTCCCTTCATCCAAGTCATTTATATAAATTGTAGTAAGTTGAGGCCCCAGCACTGACCCCTGTGACACACCACTCATCACAACCTGCCAACTGGAAAGGTACCCATTTATGTCTATTCTCTGCTTGCTGTTAGCCAGCCAGTGTCCTATTCATGCCAATATGTTACCCACTATAACATGAGCTTTTATTTTCCGCAACAACCTTTGATGTGGCAGTTTATCAAATGCATTCTGGAATTCTAAGTATCGTACATCCACAGGTTCCCCTTTATCCACAGCACATGTGACTCCTTCAAAGAACTCCAATAAATTGGTTAAACATGATTTCCCTTTCACAAAGCCACGTTGACTCTGCCTGCTTGACTTCAATTTTTCCTAAGTGGCCTACCAAAATACATTTAATAATAGCTTCCAACATTTTCCCTATTTCGGACGTTATGTTAATTGACCTGCAGTTTCCTGCTTTCTCTCTCCTTTTTGAATAATCATTTGCCATCTTCCAATCTAATGGGACTTTCCCTGAATCTAGGGAGTTTCAGAAAATTAAAATCACTAGCCACTTCTTTTAAGACCCTAGATTGAAGTCTATCTGAACATGTGGATTTATCAGCCTGCAGTCCCAGCAAATTGCTTAATGCTACATCCTTGGTGATTGCAATTTTCCTCCCTCCCTTCCATTTCTTGACTTACAGCTATTTCCTACAGCCTCTAAAGATACAAAATATCTGTTCAATTCATCTGCCATCTCCTTATTTTCCATTATTAATTCCCCAGACTCGCTTTCTATTTGAGGATTAATACTCAAATTGTTAACTTGTTTCTTAATCTTTTTATCATTCTTTGCTTTTCTTTATGTTCTGTCCAACCTTCAGATTACACTAGTGAATACACTAGTAACCAATTTCACAATTACAATGGTTACTCTGGTTACTTTTTGCCTTCCGTGAAATGCAATGTGAGTTAAACAATAAGATACTGTACCCAATGTGATTTCAAGTGTTTCCTTGTTTGCTGTTTGAATTCATTACGATATTTTACTGTCCCATGTCTTCAACTAGCTGTTGTGAAAGCCTTACGTCACAGGATTTGAAATGTTTACATAACTTAATCTAGCATTACTTGGAAAAAGTAGAGCAAAAGTGTAATTGAATCTTTCACGTGATTGAGAATTAGTCTTATTGGATAGCACACAAGAATGCGCAGGACAGGTTTAACCAGTTAAAAAGCCATTTTTACAACTACATGATGGCTTGGCTTTTGTACTTTTTAATTCTCAAATTATGGCGTGTACAGCAGTTAACTCTTTCTCATCATAATTAGTCAGCAATGACCATTATTTTCAATCAGAACCTGGCTATTTATATGTGTTTCGAGAGTGAATTATAAATATATAATGCCTCTGTAACGGTGTCGATAATGGCATGTTTCTTTGTTTATAGATTAATCCAACATGTTGTATCGAAACTGCATTTACCTGCCTTTGAATCATATCTCCCAATCCGCATTCATATAAAAAAGGTTGAAAATGTCAATTGACTCAGCATTCTTAGCATCTTGGGGGCAAGAATTCCAGAGTTATGTCCCATTCCTAAGCTGTGGTGCTAAGACTGAATGCAATACCCATATTCCAGATGGAGTCAGAACAAACTTCTGGACAACTAAATTATTGCTTCTCCTCTGTATTTGGGGCCCCTTGTGTTATTGGCCAACATTCTATTTGACTTTTTGATTACTTTTTGTACCAATCCAATAGCTTTTAATGATTTATTTATTGGGATGCTTAAAGCTCTTTGTGCTTCAATGGTTCCTCATTTATTGCCATTAAAAGATTCTGATTTGACTTGGGTCTTACTTGGATGACAACACATCCCCATACGGAATTCTATCTATCGCAGTTTTGCCCACTGATTTGTTGATATTTTATGCTCTGGCCCATGATGAGTTTGGAGCATGAAAGGACATTTAATTACATGGGCCCCATCATCTTCTGCCTCCACCCTGATGGACAGGAAGGCCCATGGACAGCCTTTGTGCTCACCATCCATTGAGATCCTTAAGTGGGCAATTAATGCCCACTTAAGGGTCGCATCTTGCCACTATTGGCATCTTGCCACAGCAGGTGGGCCCAAGGCCACATGATGGTGAGTAACGAGCACGACAAGCTAACCTGTTCAGTTTGCTTGTGGTCCCCTGGAGGACTGAGGTTCCTCGAGTCCCTTGTTCAAAGACATTCAGTGCCTGATGGAGAAACATAGCATTAGAAAGGGAACAGTACTCTGAAAGCTACCACTTCTGCCTTTGTTGCTGACCCCTCTACAACCTCCTTCCCATGTCCACATCCTACAAAAACCTGCTTGTCAAGACTTACCTCTGGCCCACGTCACTCCATGATCCTGGGTCTTGGGAAAGGAGGGAGTAAGATAGCTAATTGTCTCTGAGTGGCTAGAGCTCTCAGAGAGCCCCCTCCACTCTCCACTGTCCACTCCTGGACATCTGACTCTTTTCAAATCCTACCACTGGACTACTAATTGCATGATTGGCTCATAAGTTAGTGGACCTTTCCCAAAGAAGACAACATGGGTTTCTCACTGGCACCTGGCTAACCTGCATCACCTGCATTAAATTGCCCACATTTTGTTCCTTTGAAGCATTCTGCTCACATCTACACAAATCTAATGTTCTACTTAGTGTCATCTTCAAACTTGGATATATAATTCTCAAATCGGTTATGGATGAATATGCAAATAACTGAGGCCCCAGTACGGATTCCTAGGGATTACAGTCAGCCTGACAAACAGTGAAGATTCACTTTATTATTTCTGTCTCCTACTTCCCTACCAATATCACAAGTTTACTGAATTCTCCAAGTAATTTTGATAATGTCAAATATGGAACCTTTTCAAATCCCATCTAGAAGTCTGCACAGAAAACATTCATACACACTCACCGAGCTGCCAGTTTAATGATCTCATCAACTAGATCAATCCTACCAGATTAATTGACATACCCATGCTGACTCTCTTGAGTCAGTTCATATTTGTCTAAATGTTCAGTCACAGCCTCCTGGATGATAAAATGCAGTCACTTTTCCACAATTGATGTTAATTGGCACAATTATCCAATCCAGAGAGGTTTGAAAAGCTATGACCAATGTGTTTGTAGATTCTGCAGTCATTTCTCATTTTTTGCCCAAGGGTGAAAACTAGTAGGACCTCAGAACGTATTTGTCTAAAGTCCCATTATTTTCTTCATTATTTTTG
Source organism: Carcharhinus amblyrhynchos (assembly GCF_965287045.1). NCBI lineage: Eukaryota > Metazoa > Chordata > Chondrichthyes > Carcharhiniformes > Carcharhinidae > Carcharhinus > Carcharhinus amblyrhynchos. The sequence continues at coordinate 47,623,699 of NC_137336.1, forward strand.
TTTTATCTATAAGAATACAATTAAGATTGGCCACTTTTTTTTTGATACTTTTGTACTGCTAGTCTTTTGCTTGCTTCTTCCACTATGAAAGTAGATTAAAAGTATTCACAGAACAAGTCCAGCATTTTCTTATTATTTATTGTATTACCTGACCTGTTGCATGTTGGCTGTATATGTACATTAAAATTAATATACCATCCAGAAATAGCTAAGATGTTATTAGCTTCCCCTCAAAATAACTTCAGTGATCAAATTGAACTAACAGCAAGCTAAGTTGTGTATTTTCTTGTAAACTTACACATACAAATATCACATTTCTGCTTGTAAGTAATAACAGACTAATTCACACTCTTTTCACCTAGATCCCTTGTTACTACGCTATTGTGGCTGTTTTGACCAATTTATTTTTGACGAACCATTATAAAGGCTTAGAGCTATTAGGATCAGATCTTTTAATTGGTGTGAATGCAGCATTGCTGCTAATGAGTATGTTGTCATACCAATTAAATTCTGTGATTTTTTTTTCCATGCTGAATGCATTATACGTCAGGAATGTTTGGTGTATATATATCTCGAGGGTGAGTTGTTGAGAGCTTTTAAGAATATTTGTTTCATGATCCAAGGACAAAAGTTGATAATGGCTCCAATAGGCTTTGGTAATCGGTCTGAATATTCACATCACTAAACGTAGGTGGGATTGTAGAGTTTCTAAATACATTTTACAACATATTGCAACAATTTAATGTTTCTTGAAGAAGTGGTTTCACCCTCGAGCAATAACATGAAAAATATGATACTGCACATTACTTAACCAAAATAAATGTTACTTATTTTTGATTGCAAAAGACAATTTATCACCTTACCACTAGACCACTGATCAGCATCACCTCTGTTATAATTCAGGCAAGGAACTGAAACAAAATGTTCTGTCATAGTTTTTGATTCATGTTTTCCAGTACCTGCAAGTGGAAAGCAACTAGTGCTGGGTGCAATGTTGGTTGAGACCAAAGACATTTCATGTTTTGGAACCTGCATGGAGATTATCTGGTTACCTCTCTATTTCAGCCTATAAATGGGGCAATAATGGGACAAAGATCAAGGAAAAGAAGTTCTCGGACTTTGTGTTTATTCTCTGAGGCAGATTTTGATTTAGGCAGCCATTACTGTCTGGTGTGGGCCTATTTATACAAGTCAGAATTGACTGTTATACAGGTTCCTAAATGTTGCTAGCACTCAAATTCGCTGCTCTGTTGAAGATTCCACTCTTCCCTTAATGCAGTTGCTGCAGGCCTATGATTAAGCTTCACCCTCCCACCCTGTCAAAGGCCGACCGTGCACAGCACCAATTATACTCAAGTGAAGCACGACCGCCAAAGATGATCAGGCCTCCTGTTGACATTACGAAGTTGCCCACCACCTGCCCAATTTGCATTTCACACCATTGTCAACCCTCTTATGTCAGAAGCATATTGAATGTTGCTGTTCTTCCCAGGACACCATCTTTCCCTGCAAAGTTTTTGATTGTAACTTCAAAATCATTTACATTACATGCAGCTTTCCTGTTCTCACACGATCACTTGAAGATAAAGCCTGTCCTAAAGTACTCCCATAAACTGGTATTAGGTAACATCTCATTTAAATGTAAAATACTTACAGGGTTACATTATTGATTCTGATCATTGAATTGATTGTAATAGATTTTCAGATTAAAACAAATATTTTCACATACCTATCCCTGGCTTGAGTTGCTGAGTTTTCAAGATCAGAAACATTTTTGAGAAAAACATCAACAAATCTCGGGAATTTGTCTTTCTTTATCATGATGGTTCTTACTGTGGTGTCTTGTTAGAACTCCATCTGGTCTCTGTGACTTAGGGTTACTATAATCCAGGTGATTACATTGCTGTTGTAGCTGCTGTAGGCTCAAGTCCATGTGTATCATCTTTTCTTTTTCAGTGGCCAGATAACAGTTTCCATACCCAGATTCCATTAGTTACTTTGAAATTTGTGTCAAATAGTAATATGTTATTTTCATTTTTAATGAACAGATTTACAATCTATTTAAAATCTGTATCATTCACACTGTAGTTGGGTACTGTGCTCACTCACCTTAAGTAAACAGAAAATTAAACTCAGACAAGAAAGTCAACAAACTAAAACAACTGTTCAAATTTAAATACAAGGTTGAGTAAACAGTTAAATATTTCCCATGTAAATACAGCTGAGATCTGTAACGGCCAGGCAATTCTGACATTCCTTCACAATCCCTGAATGTACAATCTCCCATGACCATAGCTCATAGGATCAATATAGTGCAAAAGGAAGCCATTCAGCCTATCGAGCCTGCACCAGTAACAATCCCACCCAGACACTATCCTCGTCACCATAGATATTTACCCTACTAATCCCCCTAACCTACACATCTGGGGACTGTAAGGGGCAATTTTGCATGGTTAATCAACCTAACCCACACATTTTTGGAGTGTGGGTGGAAACCAGAGCACCCGAAGTAAACCTATGCTGACATGGTGAGAATGTGCAAACTCCACACAGTCACCCAATGCCTGAGTTGAACTTGGGTCCCTGGCACTGTGAGGTAGCAGTGCTAACCACTGTGCTACCGTGTCACCGTGCTGAGGTAAGCAACTAGGTACCTTCCCTTAAGTTAGTCACTCCAGTCAGTATTACTCCAATACTCCTATTTGTTATGTCTGTGTGAGCCTTGAGCTCCTGTTCATTGGCCATGATTTTCTGCTCCCTTTCACGATGGGTGGGTTTGGTGACAAGAGTGAAAAATACCTCAAGAAAGTCATGTTTCACATCAACATAAATACAGGAAGTGATTATCCCCTCATCTATCAGTGGCAGGCAGTGTTTCCCAACATTCAACATTGGGACCCTCATTATAATATATTAACATATTATCAGATCCAAAGACCGATTTCATACCCCTATGTCAAACATGTCCACAGTGGGACGAAGCACGACTGGTCTCAGGAGGCGTGTACCTAGCGAACAGTACTCCCAAGGAAGCTTGGAGAAAAGTACAGTGCTCAGAGAGGAGAGGTTGGTGCCATTGGTAATGGCAGGGATGTCAGTGCAATGGGGGTGTTGGGGGGGGGGGTGGGGGGGGGGGGTGGGAGATGGTACTAAGTGAAGATTATTTCCTGGTGTTCTCACTATGTGTTGGGATGGCCTTTTAAAATGGCACCCGATTGCTGAGTTGGTAGGGCATGCAATTCAGAGGCTGCCCGCCATCAATACGATATGGTACCACTGCCTGCCTTCAAGTCTCGCACTATATGGTGGAAAAAGCTGCCATTCCCGTCAGTGGCCTCAACGCCGCTTTTCCTGCCCAACATTGGATATAATCACGCCCGCAGTGTGGACTGCATCGAGCAGCATCTGAGCATCAAAAATCATTCACTATTAGAAAATATACACCCACACGCTGAGTTCAGAAGTGTAATTTTCAGCCGTATTTGGAATCAGTGAGAGAAATTTGAGTTTAATTATGGGCTGTGTTGACTTTGTTTTAGAATTGCTATGCATTTTGCTTTTCAAATACACCTTGGATTTTCTTTTAGGTCATGGCTTCTTGCTAATCACATATGGTGTATATATATATATGTTATGTGAAATGGGTTGTGGGAGATGGTTTGAAACCTTTGATTTTTATTCTAAATCAAGACTAAGCCAGTTGTAAATGCCAAGAATTGGTACAGGTTTTGCCAAACACTGCGTCAATTCTTACTTTTGGGCAGATGACTGACACAGCATGTGGAAAAGAGGCATCAGTTATTCCTCAGCTGAACTTAGGAGCAAGCTGCTGGTGCCAAACAGGCATTCAGTGCTGTAGCTCCATACTCTTCACCTACAGGAGTATCAGCTGGCCGAGGTCCTCAGAGAAGGAAGGTGGGGAGAGATGATGCTGAGTCTTTATTATCATTTATTTTTCAAATCTCTCCATTGATCTCATTGCGTGGCAGCACAGGCTAGAGAGGTTAAATCACCCACTTGTGTTCACATGTTCCATGGCCTCATCTCTTGTGGGACAGGATTTTTGGGCCTCACTCACCCCACACACAAGCAGGTCCCCCTCTGAGTCATTTAGCGGTCTGGCAGCTGATTCGTCCACCTGCTGTCGGCTGCCGGAGTTGGTGGTTTGGCGTAAAATTTAAACACCGGTCCAGCACATTCGTATCAATCTCTGCTCCCTACCTGTCTTTACCATGCAGGATGTCAGCAACTCAGAGTGAAAAGGATAGCAGCCTCAAGAAGAAATCTGTTCCTTGATTCAACCCCCTTTCCCCCACTATTTCCCCCATCCCCCATCTTCCAAGCCCACCACTTGCAAGATGCCCATGTTCCCATGCCACACTTGGACTTCCACTCACTGCATTTAGAGTCTTCATATATCCCCTTCCAGTAAACAGTGTGGTATTCCTTTGACTCCCCCTTCCTTTCTTTTTTGTGAGCTTTTAATGCAGCCTTCTCATAGTCCAGCTTCCCTCCCTGCGGTCTTCCCTCTGCCTTTCACTGTTTATCTTCTTTATCCAACTCCTTTCTCCTCTGCCTGCCATTATTCACCCTCGCTCTCCCCCTCACTCCTTGCACAGCCATCCTTCCACATTTTCCATCTTGTCTTTGCCAGCCCCCATCTCCCCCACCCCTGGTCAAACTTTGGACCTTTGTTGCAGTGGCTGCAGAATCACACAGCACAATGCTATCCTGAAAGGCACTGGTGTGTGACACCAAGGGGAAGGAGATCCCTGTACCTTCCAACCTCAGGTGCAGTACTGATCTGAGTCGGTGACGCAAGAGGGTCCATAGGTCCAGCAGCACAGTGCTGTCCATGAAGACCAATTCAGTGTGGAGGTGGAGGACAGGAACCAGTCTGCCCAAGAGAGTGGAGTACAATGCATCAGGAGCAGCGCAGCACAATGGCAGAAAATTGTTGCACTCAACTCGAAGTCTATCTTTCCCACTGGTGCAACGCAAGATTGGAAGGCTTAATGGCCTATCAATGGGCAACTGGTTTAATGATCATTCATGAGATGCAAATGAATCACACAAGCAGGAAGACTGAGCCACCATTAACCCACATTCGTAGAATTGCAACACGATTTTATGCTGGTGGGTTTCCGAATTTTTGGCTCATGCTCTCGCCTGCCATCAACTCACAATGGGAGGGATGGGAGAATTCAGCCCTTTATCCCCTGCCCCTACACCATCTGGAAAATCTGGTGAGAGCCATCGAAGTCCCTGTCACCCATTTAATAGCCAATAAAACAATCTCTATTTCAGGTGGTAGCATCTACCTCGTATCCCCAGACCCAGCATGACACTTAAATGGTGTCAAAAAATGGCAGAAATCAGACAGAACTGAATTCCACCCCTTTTCACTGTCAAATCCCATCGACACCCATTTTTGGGCACAAACAGCTTCCGAGGTCAGACCCATAGTCCAGAACTTTACCGCCTCACCTGCCCGAGGCTCGTAAAATCCCTCCCAAGGTGAACAAAGAATGCCAGTCTGCAAGCCTCGCCACCCCGGTGGTAAAATTCCGGCCATACTGTTTTGTAATATATATTACCAAGACCTTTACAGACCAAAGTGGTGCTCACATTACAAAACATGCCACCAGCTGTTCTTTACTCTTCCTTCCTGTATGTTCATTCATTGCGATGAACTAAATAAACTAATATTTCATCAAACGTTACATAATTTTATTGTAAGTAAGGAAATGATGTAGATTTATTGATCTTTCTTTCTGATATTTAAATTCAGTTTTTGTTGAGACCAACAGACAGCAGGTAATTCTGTACTTTGACACTACACAAGTTGTCTCACAAAGGATGCCAATATATTGAAAGAAATCATTGTTCAAATTTTAAAGCTGCTTCAAGGTAGAAATTTGCAATTCTGATTATGCTGCTTTGTATTCTAATGAAAGTTTAGAAATATTGCATTCATTTTTTATTTATATATTCTCTGCCAATATAACCTAACCCAACTGCTTATGAAATAGATTATTATAAGAACAAGAGGTACAGCTAAGCTCCTAATAACATTTAGACATAATTATTTTCTATACGTCTTTATTACCTCCACATTTCACCATTCCAATCTTCTGCTGGCCATGTTCTTACCTTCTGTACCCTGCTTCCTGTGCACTAATTCACAAAAAGTATTTTTTTACCCTTTAACTCTGTGGTTGCTGACTTAAATTTGATGGTCCACCAAAACTTCAATTTTAAAGTTTTCACCCCTATGTTAATTCCTTCCAAGACCTTGACTCTCCCTATCTATTTCGTGCACAAAGAAAGCAGTGAGAGGTCATTATTGAAATGAACTAAGATGTCTGCTTCTAGAGGCAGCCTCATTGCTCATTACATGATTATGGTAAGCTAGTTAGTCAAGCAGTGCAGGTCTGCATCTCTAAAACCCAAACACACACATTTCCTTCTTCATATCAAGAAAGACACAAACATCCCCTTTTTCCCAATAAACAAAAAACACATTTACATGCACAATCCTGTATGACTGTGAGCTGCCCAAGATGTACACACTATTCTCATGCATTAACCACTCTTTTGTTTATTAGTTAGCCTCTTAATAGTCCATGTGTACATTGACATTGGCTGTATATCGTGGTGATATTGCTTGTCCAAAGAGTGTTGTTCCCATGGCTTTTGTTGCCTTGGTGACTGTTGTTATTCCATTGCAGTTGTGGATGACTCTTGGACCTTTTGGATTGATGGTCATTCTGTACTCATTATAACTGGTGATATCCCTTCTCCCCAACTGGCCTGTTGCTGTGAAGGAACAGCTTCACTGGTTGAGCACATATGCTTGTAGTTGCGCCTGTATATCTGGTTGAACTTTTTCAACTTCCACTTGGAATTGCTGACTGTGGAGCTTTCATTCCACCTGAAGCCTTTGTGTTGTCCCTGAGTTTTATTTGGTCAGATCTCACACAGCATTGTTTATTGAAGACCTAAGTGCATCATGTGTTTCAAATGTGGTTGGAATCTTGCCCTTCAATTCTCCAGTTCAGTTCTAATGTGATCATTTTCCTCTAGAACATTTACCTTTGGCTTGTCCATTTTATTATACTGACCTGGTCAGTAACCATCTTGTGGTTTACTTGGATATTGTCTGCCACTCTCTGGGGTCTTCTGTCTCCCTCTCTGAGTGTCTTTTTCTGCCCTTTCTTTGGGGTCTCTCTGTTACCCTTTTTCTCTGGCATTTTCAGGATTACCGGCCCAGGTTTTAGACTTTCTTCATCTGAACTGGGTGCTGTTGCATCCTATCTGTGATCTGGAACTCAATATCTTCTTCCTAGTCATTGCATTGGATTGTCAGTCTGATTCGTCCTCTCGGTATCAGTCTCGTGCCATCGTATAGCCTTAGTCTTACCTTTGGAACTACATTTTTGGATCGCCACTTTAATCCACTTCACACAGATCACCATGTTTCACGAGGCATATGGGTCCATCTGACACTCCTGATTTGCTTGATATTGTGGTCATCATTGTAACAATCGCAAACTATTTGACTTAGGTTTTCATCCGAATGTTCCAGTGAACTCACACAGTCTAAAGATGTGCAGATTAGGTGGATTGGCCACACTAAATTGCCCCTTAGTGTCCAAAGATATGTAGATTAGGGTACTTAGTGAGGTTAATATGTGGGGTTAGGCAGGTGGTGAGCCTGGTAAAATGCTCTATCGGAGAAACAGTGCAGACCTGATGGGTTAAATGGCCTGCTTTGCTCTGTAAGGATTCTGTGATTCTAAATGCAGAAGGATTTCATGGCACTATTTTGAAGAAGAGCAGAGACTTTATTCCTCGCATCCTGACCAGAGGATAATTATTTTGTCAGAGGATCATGTTGCACTGGTATAGCCCCTTACAAGATTGTTTCCTTGGGAGGCACAAGAAGGAGATCAGGAAATCTCACTGATGAGAGTAGATGCCTGTAAAGCAGCACAAGGGAATTTGGCTAATATTTATCCCTCAATCAACATCACAATAAAAATTGAAAAATGCTGGAAAATCTCAGCAGGTCTCTGTAAAGAGAGTAAGTAGAGCCAACGTTTTGAGTTGGGATGACTCTTCATCAAAGCTGAGAGGAAAGGGAGCGTCATCTGGACTCGAAACATTGGCTCTACTCCCTCTCCACAGATGCTGTCAGATCTGCTGAGATTTTCCAGCATTTTTCTGCCCTTGTTTCAGATTCCAACATTGCTGAATTTTGCATTTATCACAATAAAAATTGTGTGGTCATTACTACATTGATGAGAGCTTGCTGTGTGAAAATTGGCTGCTGCGTTTTGTACATTATAACAGTGACTACATTTGAAATGTATTTCATTGCCTGTAAGATGCTTTGAGATGTCCAGTTGTCGCATATAAATGCAAGTCTTTTTCTTCTCATAATTTATGCAAATGATTACTGACAATAGGAGATACACCTCATTAAAGCAAGCTTAAAATGTCAGAGACAGACATTACTTTTCATTTTATTCCTATATTAGGAGCAAGAGAGTAGTTAGAGGGAAAATTGGTCCTCTTAGGGACAAAAGTGGGGAGATATGTATTGAGTCGGAGGGAATGGGGGAGCTCCTGAATGAATACTTTGCGTCGGTATTCACGAAGGAGAGGGGTTCGGAATCGTGCGGTCTGTTAGAGGGAGCTGAGGATCAGCTGCAGGAAATATCTATTACGAGGGAGGAAGTGCTAGGGCTTTTAGGTAGTGTAAGGACGGATAAAGCTCCGGGGCCTGATGGTATTTATCCCAGGCTGCTTAGGGAGGTGAAAGATGAAATTGCTGGGCCTCTGGCGCAAATCTTTGTCTCTTCTTTGGACACAGGTGAGGTCCCAGAAGACTGGAGGGTAGCAAATGTGGTACCACTGTTCAAAAAAGGTAGCAGGGATAACCCTGGAAATTATAGGCCGGTGAGTTTGACATCGGTGGTAGGGAAATTAATGGAAAAAGTACTTAGGGGTAGGATGTATGAGCATCTGGAGCGTTGCGGTCTGATTGGGGATACGCAACATGGCTTTGTTAGAGGGAGGTCTTGCCTTACGAATCTGGTGGAATTCTTTGAGGAGGTGACAAAAACGGTTGACGATGGGAGAGCCGTTGATGTCATCTATATGGATTTCAGTAAGGCGTTTGACAAAGTCCCTCATGGTAGGCTGGTAGAAAAGATTAAGGCGCATGGGATACGAGGTCAGGTAGCTAGGTGGATTGAGAACTGGCTGGGTAATAGGAGACAGAGGGTAGTAGTGGAGGGGACTTTGTCCGGCTGGAGGCCAGTGACCAGTGGTGTGCCGCAGGGCTCAGTACTGGGACCTCTCCTCTTTGTAGTATACATAAATGACTTGGAAGAGAGCGTAGGTGGTGTGATCAGCAAGTTTGCTGATGACACCAAGATGGCAGGGTTGGCGGGTACCGAAGTGGATTGTGAGGTGATACAACAGGATATAGAGAGGTTGGTGCAGTGGGCAGATAGGTGGCAGATGGAATTTAATCCTGACAAATGCGAGGTGATGCATTTTGGAAGGAATAATGTAGAGAAGAGCTATGTGATTAAAGGTAGACAAATTAGGAGTATAGAAACACAGAGGGACCTGGGAGTGCAGGTTCACAAATCCATGAAGGTTGCAACACAAGTGGAGAATGTTGTCAGGAAGGCTTGTGGAATGCTAGCCTTTATAGGAAGGGGGATAGAGTTTAAAACCTGCCGTCTAATGCTTCAGTTGTATAGAACGTTGGTTAGACCGCATTTGGAGTACTGCGTCCAGTTCTGGTCACCTTACTACCGGAAGGACGTGGAGGCTCTGGAAAGGGTGCAGAGGAGGTTAACCAAGATGTTGCCTGGCATGGAGGGGCTGGGGTACGAGGAAAGGTTGGAGAAACTGGGACTGTTCTCCTTGGAAAGACGGAGATTGAGGGGGGACATGATAGAGGTATATAAGATACTGAAGGGAATAGACAGAGTCAATAGTGAGAGACTGCTCCCTAGATTGGTAACAAATACAAGACGACATGATTTAAGGGTGAGGGGGGAGAGATATAATTTGGATATGAGAGGAAGGTTCTTTACGCAGAGAGTTGTGGGGGTATGGAACGCGCTACCGAGTAGGGTGGTGGAGGCGGGAACGTTGGACTCGTTTAAGGTTCAGTTAGATAGGCACATGAGTGAAACGAGGATGGAGGGTTATGGTAGGGGTATTAAATAAGGGTTAGAACCTCGGGAGAGACCGGAAAGGCAGGCTTGTGATTAACGTTTTTGTCTTTTATTCCGCAGGTGGAGGTCCACCTCGTTGTCAAACGAGGGGCATGCACACGGTGGGTCGTGCGTGGGCTACTCTTGGAGGTTCCAGGAGTGGCCTAGTACTTCGTGTCGGTGTGTGTGCTTGATCCTGGACCGGTAGACGGGCGCCGCAACAGCTCGGTGACTAGCACTGCTAGCTGTGCAGATACATGGATTTGGGCCTGTGTCTGTGGGAGTTTGTGCATTCTCCCTGTGGATGCGTGGGTTTCCTCCGGGCGCTCCGGTTTCCTCCCACACCCCAAAGATGTGCTCTTAGGCTGATTGGCATACCAAATTGACACTATTCTCCCCTGAATCTGGCTAAGTCAGGTGTTCTATTCATAGACACGCAGGGTAGAATAGGTGTAGCGTGATGCGGCGGCGCGGGCTCGTTGGGCCGAAGGGCCTGTTTCCCGTGCTGGGTTGTTCTTTGTTCTTTGTACTACCAGGATGCTTATATAACTTTTAAACCAAGCTAATGACCCACACTAGAACAAAATCAATTGCTAATCTCTGTATGTCCGAGCACATTTCTTTTTCCCTTTGAACAAAGCAGAGCCAGTACAGTGTGTTTTGTGCTTATTCCTTAACTGGCCAATAAAACAGGAGCACAACAATTTACCAGTGTTTCCCTGGGTAACAATGTACTAGTTCATCAACTGAATGATAATTAATTAAGCTAGTCATGCATTGCACATGTGAGATAGGAAACTGGCTTCCACTCAGATTAAAACAAAAAAAAATTCAAAAAGGGTGTGATTTCCTAGCATCCACAGCTTGGATCTCAGGTTAGGAATGTCAAATACAATTGCTGCCTCACTGATCTACTTTGTTATATTTGCCTCATTGCAAGACACAATGTAGGCACCTGTTAATGCATAAGGGAATCACCTAGCTCATTGTGACAGGTCATTGACTATTTCATTATGTGGGGTTACATGTTTCCTGCTGTGTATGTTCCGTTAGAACTGTGCGTATTATCAAAATCAGTATCACATTACAAATGTATGCAGGCTTTCTCTCAAAAGTATGCATTATAAAAGATGTCATGAAATCATTTGCTGAGTTCATTATATAGTATTTATGCTTACAATAGCAACTTAACCAGAATTTACTTTTGAAACAAATACTTCGACTGGGATCTTTGTACCCAAAACTTTAGATGGAGGGATTGTGTGCTGCTAATTATGACGCATGCACAGTCATTTGATGTGCTAATTTCCATATAAAGTCCTAGAGATACAAACAATGTCAAACCCTGAGCGATAATAAATAAGGGGTGGCACAATGGTTAGCACTGCTGCCTCACAGTGCCAGGGACCCCAATTTGATTCCGGCCTCGGGTCACTGTCGATGTGGAGTTTGCACGTTCTTCCCATGCCTGTGTGGGGTGCTCTGATTTTCTCCCACAGTCCAAAGATGTGTAGCTTAGATGGATTGGCCATGCTAAATTGATCCTTAATGTCAGAGGGATTAGCGGGGTAAATACGTGGGGTTACGAGGATAAGGCCTGAATGGGATTGTTGTTGGTGCAGACTGGATAGGCTGAATGGCCTCTTTCTGTGCTGTAGGAATTCTGTGATTCAATGAACCTATCCCAACAACTTATTTGTCCTAATTTTAGTTATGTTCAGCAAGTCAATGTACAAAAAGGCTCGAAAGCACCTTTAGAATACAAACATAAATGTAATTTGATGTTCTACCCTGGCTATGTTATAAGACCATTAGAAAAAGGAATAAGAGTGGGCTGTTTGGCCTCTGAGCCTGCCCTGCCATTCCGTAGGATCATGGCTGATCCAACATTCTTCATGTTCACTTTCTTGCCATTTCCTCTTTACCCTTAACTTCCTTACTTATCTAAAATCTATCTTTCCCAGCCTTAAAGATACACAAGGACTCTGCCCCCAGAGCTCTCTGTGGCAAGGAGTTCCAAAGACTCACAACCATCTAAGAGAAGAAATTCCTCCTCTCAGTCTGAAATTGGCACCTCTTTCTCCTGAGACTGCATTCTCTGGTCCTAGACTCTCCCATGAGGGGAAACATTCTTTCAGCATATACTCTGTCATGCCTTTTAAGAATCCTATATGTTTCAATGAGATCACCTGTCATTCTTCTAATTCCAGTGAGTTCCAACCTGTTTAACCCTTGCTCATAAGATAATCCCTCCATACTGGGGATCATCCTAGTGAAAGTTCTCTGAACTGCCTCCAGAAAGATAGGAGTTTTCCTTTAAAAAGGGGAACCAAAACCGTTCACAGTTATAGATAACAAAGAACAACACAGCACGGGAAACAGGCCCTTCGGCCCAACGAGCCCGCGCCGCCGTCCTACTATCTCAGTGACCTATTCATGATTTTAGTCTACGTCTAACGTGCGAGGATCAGGGAGGTCCAATTTAGGGACAATTTTAGTACCCAATCAATCAGCCTAAAAGCACATCTTTGGGGGGATGTGGGAGGAAACCGGAGCACCCGGAGGAAACCCACGCAACCACGGGGAGAACGTGCAAACTCCCACAGACACAGGCCCAAATCCATGTGTCCGCACAGCAACAGAGATAGTCTCTGAGCTGTCATGTTGCCCTCGAGATGGTCCAGTTTAAGCACACTAACGACATGAAGCAATAGGCAACTCCCGAAGCAACATCCAAGAGCAGCCCACTACAACCTGCCGCCTGCATGCCCCTTGCTGGACTTAAATGCCTGTGGAGACAAAAAAATTCATTATTAAACAGGCAAAGACTAACATTCCTGAGGCAAAATGTATTCCCAAGCCTACAATGTTCAGTAAGGCCTACTATATCCCCCTATATGTAGCCCGCTCATATGGCTGTCTAAGTGACTCTTAAACAACCCTAGCGTGCCTGCTTCCACCACCTTACTTGGCAGTGCATTCCACACCCCCACTACCCTTTGCGTGAAAAACTGCCCTCTAATATTTGTCTTATACCTAGCCCCCCTCACCCTAAGCCCGTGACCCCTCGTTCTATCCATTTCTTGTAGCGGAAAAAGCTTACCACCATTTACTCTATCTATCCCCTTCATAATCTTATAAACCTCTATTAGATCCCCCCTCAGCCGACGTCTCTCAAGGGAAAACAGCCCAAGTTCATCCAATCTTTCCTCGTAAGACAGCCCTTCCATACCAGGCAACATCCTGGTAAATCTCCTCTGCACTCTCTCCAGGATCTCTACATCCTTCCGGTAGTACGGCGACCAGAACTGGACACAGTACTCCAAGTGAGGCCTAACCAATGTTCTATACAACTGCAACATCAAACTCCTACTCTTATATTCTATACCTCTTCCTATGAAGGCTAACATACCATACGCTTTCCTCATCACATTCTGCACCTGTACCGACACCTTCAGGGACTTATGCACTTGCACCCCCAGGTCTCTCTGCGTATCTAAGTTATCCAGATGTGGTCTCACCAGTGCCTTCTACAGTTTCAACAAGTTCCCTACTCTTCGACTCCAACACCTTTGAAATAAGGGATAATATCCCACTAGCCTTCCTGATTACCTGCTGCACCAGTGTGCTACCTTTCTGTGTTTTGTGCACAAGTATCCCCAAGTCCCTTTTGTGTTGCAGCTTCCTGCAGTTTACATAATACTCTTTTGTTCTCACTTCCAAATTGAACTTCACATCTTCCCACATTATACTCCATTTGACAACTTTTTGTCCACTTGCTTAACTATCAATATCTCTTTGTAAAGTGTTTGTATCCCTCTCGCAGCTTGCCTTTCCACCTGTTAGTGCATTCACTTCCTTCCTCCAAGTCACCAGTACACATCATAGAACGTTTCTGTCCCAGGACTGATCCCTGTTGAGTTCCACTGGTTACAGGTCTCCAACCTGAAAGGAACCCCTCATCCTGACTTGCTGTTTCCTGCCCATTAGTCAATTCTCTATCTATGCCAGTACAGTACCTCCAGCATCATGGGCTCTTCTCTTATGACTTAACCTTTGGTGAGGTACTTTGACCAATGCCTTCTGGAAATCCAAATACAAAACAGCTACTAGCACCACTCTGTACACTCTGATTGAAACTCCTTCGCAAAACTTAAATAAATTCACCAAACGATTTTCCTTTCAGGAAGCCATGCTGACTGCTTGATTAGATTATGATTTTCCAAATGCGGTGCTATTACTTCCTTAATAATTGATTCCAACATTTTTCCAACAATAGATGTTAGTCCAATCGGCTGATAGTTACCTGCTTTTCCCCTCCCTTTTTGAATAGGGCTGTCACATTGGCAGTTTTCCAATCCTGCAGCATTTCCCCTGAAACCAAGGATTTTTGGAAAATTAAAACCAATGCATCCAATATCATTGCAGCTATTTCTTTTAGGATCCTAGGATGCAAGCCATCAGGGTCACAGACCTTTGATTTGATTTGATTTGTTATTGTCACGTATTATATAGTGAAAAGTATTGTTTCTTCTCCATACTGTCAAAGCATTTCGTATACAGGGAAGGAAAGGAGAGAGTGCAGAATGTTGTATTACAGCTAATGTTGTAGTCACAGCTAGGGCAAAGAGAAAGATCAACTTAATATGAGATAGCTTCTTTTAAAAGTCTGATGGTAGCAGGGAAGAAGCCGTTCTTGAGTCGGTCCGTATGTGTCCTCAGGCTTTTGTATCTTTTTCCCGACGGAAGAAGGTGGAAGAGAGTGTCCGGGCTGTATAGGGTCCTTGATTATGTTGGCTGCTTTTCCGAGGCATTGGGAACAGTATACAGAATCAATGGATGGGAGGCTGGTTTGCATGATGGACTGGGCTTCATTCATGGCCCCCTTGTAATTTTTTGCGGTCTTTGACAGAGCAGTCTTTGTTGTTGCCTATGCTTACTGATTGTGGCGTGTTGGTTAGGAAGTCTAGGATCCAGCCGCAGAGGGAGGAGCCAAGACCTAGGCCACAGAGTTTGGAGATGGGTTTTGGAGGAATAATGATGTTGAAGGCTGAGCTGTAGTCAATAAGTATATCTGCCTTTAGCCCCATTAGTTTGTCTCATGATGATAGTACTTAATTCTTCACCCAGTATTCTTTTGTATTAATGGTATGTCTGAAATATTTTCCATCATAAAGACTGCTGCGAAATATCGGTTAACTCCTCTGCCATTTCCTTGTTCCCCATAACTATCTCCCCGTTCATTTCCTAAGGGGCCTATGTTCACTTTTGACCTTTCTCTTCCTTTTTATATATCTAAAGAAGCGCTAGTGTCAGTTTTTATATTTCTCGCTAGTTTGCCCTTATGGTTTATTTTCACTCTTTATTATCTTTTTCGTAATCCTTTGTTGGATTCTGAATTTATTTCAGTCTTTGGGGCTGTCACTGACTTTTGCCTCCCTATATGCTTTTTCTTACAACTTGGTACTCTCTTTAACTTCTTTGCTAGCAATGGTTGGTTTATCCCACTCTTAAAATCTTTCCTCCTTACTGGCATATATTTTTGCTGAGAATCGTGAATTACCCCTTAAATGTCTGCCACTGCTTACTTACTGCTCTTCCTGCTAATCTATCCACCCATCCACTTTAGCTAACTCTATCCTCATTTCATTATAATTCCATTATCATTTAAGATCAACACAGCTGTTTCCAACCCAAGATTTTCACTCTCAAACTGAATGTTAAACTCCAACTTGTTATGATCACTACTTCCAAGGGAATCTTTTACTCTGAGTTCATTTATTAAACCTGCCTCATTACCCATTACCAAATCCAAGATAGCCTGTTCCTTGCTTGGTTCCATGACATATTGCTCCAGGAAACTATCCCTTGTATGCTCTATGTTGGAGTGTTGACAATGAAACATAAACTAAATCAAACAACTGCTTGGATCTAAACATCAATACAATGGAAACAGATTATGTTGGAATCCTGTGTTTGAAACAAAATTAAATGCAGGCCAAACAGTGCAAAAGCTGATGTGCTGACTTGTTTTCAGGCCATCAAAATCTATTTTATTTCAGTGATGTGAGCTGTTTCAGAGTGGGGTGACCACCACACTTAGATGTTTCCAAAATGAGATTTCTGGTAAATGTCTGCTAGTTCTTGACATCATTCCAAGATTAAAATCCTCAATGGTTATTGCTGAATAGTGCCCTGCTCTTCACCCTGTGCCGTTGGTTCTAATTGTGCATGAGGACCCACCGTTGTGAGTGTATCTGTCATGTTGTCGGATGCACAGCAGGAGGAGGAAACAGAAGCAAAGGCAGCTATGGGCAATCCCCCTTGGAGGATGGAGGACAGACATAACCATCCTTAGCTGGGCACAGAAACAGAGGTCTTGGGAATCACAAGAGAAGGAGGCTCTGTTTAGCCCAGCAGCACAGATATATTCCCAAGTGCCAGAGCTCTCTGAGGCAGTGCATGTGCATCACCCAGATTCTTTTTTAAAGTTTATTTATTAGTCACAGTTAAGGCTTAGGTAGCACTGCAATGAAGTCACTGTGAAATTCCCTTAGGGGCTTTGAATGCATTTCTCCCTCCAGAGTGGCCAGCCTCGTGGACAGGCTTACGCATTTCGAATAATACTAATTCAGGTTGGTCAGAGGGTCATGGGGATGATGTTGCTGCACAAGTTTAGTCCCCCAACATGACTGGCTCTTTCGAAGATACAGGAGGTGACGTGATGGTACTTATGATGTTGGATACCTCTGTAGAGCTGAGGCCTCCCAATGCAGCTGCGTCTTTAGCATGCAGTCCATTGGGAAGGAGTACATTCCAGCCCCTTCATAAAGATATTTCAATGTCTTTTCACCTTTCTCAGGTAATCTCATGTCTCTGTCGCTAATTTTGTTATTCAGCCCCACCCTCACTAATTCCACTGCTGTGCGGAGTGTGAGCTGGCACACTCATAGAATCACAGAAATCCTACAGTACAGAAGGAGGCCATTCAGTCCATCGAGTCTGCACTGACCACAATCCCACCCAGGCTCTACCCCCACTTCCCTACGTATTTTACCCACTAATCCCTCTAACCTACGCCCTCCCACCCCTTTCCCTTCCATTGTGTTATATCTACTCCTGCAAGGACAAAAGGGAGACAGATAGGGCAATGCTGAACATTCTCACCAATGCCAGTGACTCATTTAAATAAGGAGCTCCATGTGTTAGTGCTGTCAGACCACCTACAATGTGGGGCTGAGTTTACTGACTGGTCATTGTGTTGTATTTCAGTCACCCTGCTACAGTGAAGAAAGTCATCAAGCCTCTTGCGACACTGCACTGAGATCCTCTGGACAACACGATGTCTATTGGCATTTTCAGGCACCGCCACAGCCAGGCTCACTTAGTTTGCCTGGGTGGCCTTCTCCTCTCACTCTTTGGCAAAAATGTCATTTTGCCTCTAAGCTACCACCTCCAAGTAATCCTCAAAGGCTGCATCTGTCAACCATGGGGCACAGGTGCCTGGTCTCTGTGTCTCCTCCTGCTGTCCTTGGGCAGTGCAACCACTATTATGGCAATGGGGAAACAAAGCAGGAAAATGGACCAGCTGAGTTGTTCTTGCAATGAGCTGGTACAGACTTGACAGGCTGAATGTGCTGTAACTATTCTACAGTTCCACAATTCAGTATCTGCCCCACTTATTGCTGCTCAGAAACAGGTGTAACATAGGTAAGGGAGCAAATTCTTGCCTTACACAGCCACAGGAGATATCAGAAAAATTGTCTGATCCAATTTTGTGTTGGATAATTTTTAAGCATCCTTGCAGCATAGACCATCGGTTGCTTAGAATGAGTATTATGTATGTAATTTATGCCTGTGCAATGACTTCAATCAGGCCATTGAGGCTGACCTATTGGGGAAAGAACTCCCTTATTAAGGATCCAATTGATGGGCCAATCAGGGAGTCTTTGCTTTGTACTTAAGCAGAGTATCAGTTCCTCTACTACTTCCAGAGGCAGACTGCACTCTGTGTACTGCTGTTAGAGTTGCAAATAAAGGGATTTTGGTGAAGGGACTTCTGCCTCCAAAGAATTATTACAGTGTTGCCACTCCAGTCTCCCCATTCCATCTCCTGCACAGCAATGGAAGTAGTGTGGGCGGTGCTGAGTAACAAAGTTCACAATAGAGAGATGAGATTACCTGAAAAAAGTGAAAAGATCTTGAAATTTCTTCATGAAAGGGTTGGAGTGTACTCCTGGTGGTACCTGGGCAGACATGAAGAGTCAGTGGAGCAAAATGAAAAATCAAAAGGTAATTTGAGTGATCTTTCTCCCATATTGTTCTCAATAATTAACAGACAGATGACTGGTAATAAATTACATAACCAGTATTCCAATTGATGTTTGGCATCAACATAAACATGAAAAATAAAATTCTGTAAGGGAAGAGTAATAAGAAGAACATGCACATGATGGAATATCAATAGAAATATTTATGGATGGATTATAGATGATTTGCTATTTCATTGATACTGTTATTACTCTGTCAGAAAGAATGCAAAGGGGAACTCTTTGGAAGGTTTATGAATATTTAATTTACCACATGGTAATACAGTATCCTACAATGTGCATTCAACCACGTGCCAACATGTTGTAAAGAAATACAAACTCAATCATTGATTGTTTTTAAATATCAGAAGAACATTATGGTTTTTATTGCTGGTGATGCATTATGCATGGAATGACAACATTATGCTGTTATCACATAGAACATAGAACATTACAGCGCAGTACAGGCCCTTTGGCCCTCAATGTTGCGCTGACCAGTTTAAGGTTAACTGGAGAACCTCAACTCACAAAAGAAGCCAGATTATTTTAAAAAAAACCTTAGGGATGAACTTCAGTTTTGGTGATAATGGATTGGCCATTTATTGTACACCCCACATAATAATCCCTTCCCATTGTTTTACAACCCTGCATTGTTCAATCTCACCCCCGCTGTGCCATGTTTTATAGCACAGCAGCACAATCACTCGCAGTAGCAATAGCTCCATGTATTGATAGACGCTTTCCCATGAGTTGCCATAAAATGCAGCCAACTAATTTAGATTGTTAATTTTCACCATGGCAGCCCCTGAGTGTTTATAAGTGCTCTCAATTAACATTTGAACCAGCAAAAAAAAGAGATTCACATCTTCCTATTCCACAAAAATATTCTCCAACAAGATTCCTTTTCTTCTCCTTCAGTGGGCGAGACGATTTCATCAAGTTTTTATACCTTTGCAGACATTCAGCAAAGCAACTGTGGTCATGAAATTGATGTAGTACTGCAACTTCTGGCATTGTACAGGTATTGTAGCTGAAATACTTGAAGATGAAGCCTGAGGCATGATGCTTACTGGAAATTTGACCTCCATCTGATCTACATAATACCCAGGAAGCAGCAGACACCTGTTGGGCATCTTGCAATCAAAAGATCAGCACCATAGTGTGCTGACCCACAGGTCCTGTTGGTGGGGGGGGGAGCTGGGAGAAGACAAACCCTGAATGCAAGGTGACCATAGACTAGCATCGTGTGTTGATCATCCCTTTAAGGGCAACACAGCAGAGTAAGCGCCACCTGACCTGGGTGACCAATCGTGATTCAGATACGGGACTTTTACCATCTTGCCTGCCTGAGGCTCGTAAGTTCCTGCCCGAGAATGGACAGTGCCATTCTGCAAGCTTCACTGGCCCTGGAATTGAAGCAGACGTGTCGGTAAAATTCTAGCCGGAGTTTGGAATCGCCCCATGGTGAGAGGGGCTCCTAGGCAGAGACATTTTACAGCCACGAGGCTGCTGTACAATTCTTATTAATAAAATAACCTTTTGTATTCACTAATGAAGTCTGTGGAAGTGCATCTATACACAGCTGTTCACAGTATTGAGGAGGTATCAGGAACGAGGGGTGTTCCTGAACTTTCTGCCTTCACATTAACATTGCACGGAAAGGTTACAGCATTTTTTTGTCAGTAATCTGCAGCAGCTCCGTTTAGGAGTTTTTACTGAGGCTGCTGCTAACAAAAACTGTGCATGACACATGCTGCTCCTAGTTTATGTCAAATTTCGAGCAGGGGCTTAAATAGCAGTAGCATAGGCCTGTTTAAGGTGGCAAATCCTTGTTCCGGACAAACCATCCTGGACATTGGAAATTAGCTGGCTTCCAATTTGACAGCCAGCGCTTGTTCTGACAAATTTCACCATTGGACCCCCAGTGTTAGATTTTCACCCAAAAATTGGATGCGTGGAATTGTATTTCCCTAGTGTGTTATCATAGAGATGCTGCTTCTGTTTGTACTGAACACCAAAGCTGATCAATGGAAGAGAGGACCTTTTAAAAGTTGTTTAATCTAGGTATAGCTTGGTAAGAAAGCCAAAGTGTGCAAAAAAATTGAATGAATGCATGTATAAATTAGTATGCTGATGCTGGTCGCTGAAGCTTGCTGATCTATAAACTCTCACTCTGCAGAGTCAAATTAGAGAAGCTTTAACCTGTAGTTAGTGAAGCATCAACATTCAGTGTCATACTGCATCTCTATTGATTCCCATTCAAAGGACATTGCTGTCCATCATGGTCCCACTAGAGCAAAGTAGAAGAGGACTTTCGATTTTATGGTAATGGTCCAGGACTAAACAGTTCCAGTCAACAATCATGGAGAATTATAGGCTTAATAATTATGTACAGATGGATCCGTATTTTTTCCAGCGGGATTTTCAAAATGAATCTCTCCGACTCTATGCAGTGCAGAGTGCCTCAGGGAGATTCACACTAATAATCTAGGAGTGAGCTTATTCCCGCTGGAGAGGCTGGCAGTAGAGTGTTGAGTGGGCAACTACACATGCGCTAATCTGTCAGTGCCAAGATAGGCACATGTGCAGTTGCCCGACATTGCTGGCCTCTCGACCCCCACATTGTTGTCCCTCTGCCCCCCCTTGCCTGCCCTCCCCCCTCCAATTTCTGTCCAGGCCCATTCCCGACACCCTCCCCACAGCCCCAATCTCCCCAACCATCCCTCCCCGCTCTCTCCCTGCAGCCCTGACCACCCTGGCAGGCGGACACTCCCTCCCATCCCCCCCAACCCAATGTCCAGCCCCAATCACTGGCCATCATCCACTCATAATCCATAGGCAGAGTGGCAGTGGGACCACCCACCACTACATTCTGTGCCCCATAGGCCCCAACCCCTCTCCCCCACCCCCCGGCCCTTCCTCCTTGCTACTGCTCAATGCCTGGTGGGCAGGGCAGTGCTGGGAGCCATGCTGTCACTGCCAAGCTGGCAATACCCGGGGGCAACCCCCCTTAGGCCCAACCTCTTGGGGTTCTCCCTGGCCCCCTTCACTTCAGTGGCATCAAGTCGCCAGTTCCTTACTAGTGGGAGCCATTGTAAACCCCTCTCAAGTTGAAACACTCCTAGTGGGAGGGGGTGGGGGGAGGGGGGTGCAGAGAGGCTAGCTGACCCAGAGATTTCATCCTGCTAAATACATGTAAATCCCCATTTAAAGAATTTATTCAGCTCCGCGCCGATCTCGGACATGGAGTTGATGACATCGGAAATCTGGCGAATGGAGACATGTGGAGGCCGTGGCGCCCAGCAGGAAGCCCGCTATATGGCCTCCGCTTAAATCTCCTGGCCTGCTATGCTGTTGGAGCAATGCAGCAGGTTGGGGGAACCGCCCCCCCCCGATCCCAAGAAAATAATGGAGTTCAGTTTGTCTCTCTCCCCTGTCGATAACAGTATATCCACAATGCTAAAGTAGCATAATGCTGAATGAAGCAACTTGCAATGGGAACTTCCTGTATGGTTAATGTTGTTTGAGTATAACAAACAGTTCTGGCTTCCAGGTTGCAAAAGGGAGCTGGAGAGAATGGAGAAGGCGTTAAATATGATTTACTAGAATGATATCAAAACTGAGAGGTTTACATTTGAAGAAAGCTCGAACAGGCTGAAGTCCTTTCTCTCCAAAAGAAAACGTTAAAGGGTGTTTTGATGGAGGTCTTTAAGATTATGGAATGGTTTGATTGGGTAAACGTAGGAAAAATATGTCTACTTCTGGGTGAGGCCAGGACTAGGGGCCAAATAAGGCAAACTATTCCCTAATAAATCCAATAGGGAATGGAGAAGTAACTTTGCTGAGACAATGGTTAGAATGGGAAAGTCACTACAATGAGAAGCAATACAGGCTACAAGTTGAGATGCAGTTATGGGGAAGCGCGATAAACATACCAGGGAGAAAGGAATAGAAGGATATATTGATGGGGTTAGATGAAGAAAGTTGAGAGGAGGTTCATGTGGAGCAGTCACACCAGTATGGATCTATTGAGTCAGATGGCATGTTTCTATGCTATAAATACACCACATCAGTTACTGTTAAGATGCAAGGATGTTGGAGAACAGACAAGATTTGAGGAATGCATGAACTTGTGACTCTGGACTATCAAGTGCCAAAACCCAGAGGGTAAAATGCAGAAATCAACATTGGTAACACATATGGAACGTTCCAGAAAATGCCTCTGTCACAAAAACACAAGGAGCTTGTTTAATTCCTTACCTGTGCAAAATATGCAACTTGACAATAATGATGCGGTATTCCAACATCATATAGAAACACTAGATTCACGAGTATCATACATTCTTAGGCCTACACTGTATAATGGGCTAAGTGTAGTTTAAATGCTGGATCATACTCCGACTTTAATACTTCTTTAAAATTTTGATCAGGATAAGAAATTAGATTTAAGGTTGATTATTGTGCCCCTTTTGGTCATGGATTTGTGGTTTACCACTCAGTTTAAAACAGCCATGAATTTCACCTCTTTAAAAAAAACAGAATATAAAATCCTACAGTGAGAAGGAGGCCATTTGGCCCATCAAGTCTGCACTGACCATGATCCCACCCAGGCCCTAGCCCCATAATCCCATGCATTTACCCTAGTTAGTCCCCCTGACACTAAGGGGCAATTTACCATGGCCAATCCATCTAACCTGTACACCTTTGGACTGTGGGAGGAAACTGGAGCACCGGGAGAAAATCCACATAGACAAGGGGAGAACGTGCAACTCCACACAGACAGCAACCCAAGCTGGGAATTAAACGCTGGTCCCTGGTGCTGTGAGGAAGCAGTGCTAACCACTTGTGCCACTGTGCTGCCCGGTGATGGCCAAGTTAAATATTCATTTTGAGGGACAGTCTTAAATAACATTAGTATGTGGTGAATTGACCTTTAAATAAAATTTTTCTGTCAAAAAAAAAGCAGTGAAAGATGTTAAATTGAAATTTTTGTATTAGTGTATGGCAATCATTGTTGTTAACATGTTGCAGCCTGATAAGTGACATCCTGATTATTTACTAGACAGTAAGTCATCCGGGTGAAATTCTTTCAGTGCGAGTATAAGCAGTGAGTGTAGGAGGAAATCCCAGCCAGACTCAATCCCGGCCTCACCTACATTTCACACAAACATACTTTCGAGCAGCAGTCATGGCATTCAAGGGTGGCAACACTGAGTGATTTTTCCCATTTCCAGCGCAGAGACTAATTGCAATACAACCATTGAATCAGTGCACAGACTGTAAATTCAGCTAGGAGCCCACCTGAACTGTGTGACACATTGTTACACCGGCTAGTGCACCTGGATCTGTTCACAAGATCGATACAATGGAAAAGACCATCTGATCCATTCTACCTCATATATGCAGAGGAGCCTAGAGCCCCTCAACCCCAGTTTCCAACGTTTGATTAACGGTCCAGGACTGTTGTAATAACCAAACTACTTGGAAATCCATTCCACATCTTAGTGACTCTTTGTGTTAGCAGTAACTTCCTAACTTGCACTAGATTTATAAAAATAAACACATGACCAAGCCTATCCCACATTAGTCATGTATTTATTTTTAAAAATCCATTTTTGGGATTTGGGCATCGCTGGCTGGGCCAGCACTTAATGCCCATCCGCAAGGGATTTCAGAATCAACCACATTGCTGTGGGTCTGGAGTCACATGTAGGCCAGACCATGTAAGGATGACAGATTTCCTTACCTCAAGGACATTGATGAACGAGATGGATCATGGTCATCATTAAACTTTTAATTCCAGATTTTTATTGAATTCAATTGCAACATCTGCCATGGTAGGATTCAAAGCCAGGTCCCCAGAGCATTACCCTGGTTCTCTGGATTACTAGTCAAATGACAGTACCACTTAATTTGGTAGGCTTGCTACCAGATGTACTTTAAAGAGATGGTCTCTCTATCACCTCTCTTCCGAGTTTAAAAAGCTGAAGATCTTCAACTTTTTTTCATAACTCAGTCCTGCAATCCATGACTCTTCACTTTATCTCCAGTGTTTAAAATTATCTTTGTTTCTTAGTGAGCTAAAGTAACCAGAGTACTCAAGGTCAGGAATGTCCAGAGAACTGTGGCATTAAAGCATGATTTTTTTTTTAACTATCCTGCTTTATTATACAGTATTCCAGGGTTATATTTGCTGCTTCAAAGTGAAAAGTACTTAAAGTATCCTAAGTCTATATATCTTGAGGATTTCCTTTTGTCTCAATCTTATTTCAATGCCACCCTTGTTGCCATTTCCTTCTCATGTAGAATACTTCACACTTACATCTTTGTCAAATTTTCTTTCCATTGCACACTTGTTTATCTTATCTAGCTCATTGTCCATGTCCTTTTCTACCTCCTTGGATACATCCTTAACTTCCCTGCACAAACCCCAACCTAATTTTCAGATCAACATTAACTGGAAATGAATGTGTCAAGGAATCTTGATGCGGAGATGCCGGCGTTGGACTGGGGTAAACACAGTAAGAAGTCTGACAACACCAGGTTTAAGTCCAACCGATTTATTTGATAGTAAACTCACAAGCTTTCGGGGTTTGTCCCTTCGTCAGGTGAATGGAGAGTTCTGGCCTCAGACAGAGCATATGACAGCACAGACAGTTTACAGATTGCTAATTAGAATGCGAGTCTTTACAGCTATTCAAGTCTTAAAGATGCCGACAATGTGAGTGGAAAGAGCATTAAGCACAGGTTAAAGAGATGTGTATTGTCTCCAGACAGTACAATAAGTGAGGTTTTGCAAACCCAGGCAAGTCATGGGGGTTACAGATAGTGCGACATGAACCCAAGATCCCTGCTGAGACCGTCTTTATGTGTGCAGAACTTAGCTATCAGTCTCTGCTCAGCAACTCTGCGCTGTCGTGTGTCGTGAAGGCTGCCTTGGAGAATGCTTACCCAAAGGTCAAGGAACCTTGACATTCTTTCCAAATTATAAAACAATCCCAGTTCCAAAGTGTTCTACTTAATAACAGAAGCCACCACTACTGTTGTGACAATATGACAATATTATGTATTAATGACTTTACTGTACCATTTTTTGAGTTTATCTTTTGGATCATTATCCCATGTGCTACCTGCAAAATGGGACCAGATGGCACCAGGGAATGTGTACCCATGGATTGCTGGTTGTCACAGTTATAATGATAGCTCTGGAGAAATGGAAGAAGGTCTACTTAACACTATATGCCCTTGAATTTCCTTTGGATCTCTGCAACTGTGCATCTCTAGCTTTATTGAACGTGTATCAGGAATCTTACTAATGAAAATAAAGTCTCTGTTATGACAGTTCAGACAAAGTCTCAGTTTAATGTCTCTTGCAAAAGATGGCACCCTAACTGTGCAACATTCACTCAGCACTGCGCTGAAGTGCTAGCCTAGATTATGTACTCCTGTATTGAGTTAGCATCACTGGTTTTGCTGCTATGGGAGTAGGCAGTCAAAAAGAACAGAGGGGGTTTTGAGCTTGGCAACTTCCAATACGATCACACCAATGGCAGTGGTTGGAAGGGTGGTTATCCCATGCATGTGCTGAAAATATGCAACGTGGGCAGATTGTGCAGTTTGGAGCTCATAGCTTTCTGTGAAAGTCCTATATTGTATGTGTGCTGCTGAACATACTTTCAACTGCACATGGGCTCTCTCTGAATGCCATTTGAAGAGATCAGCTTCCAAATTTCAGGTGAGAGGCTTTCTTTGCTGCTGTGACTTTAGTAGAAGCACTTTGTATTGTGTTTTTGGGAGTTGACAGTTCTTTTGGGCAGAAGGAAAATTGCTGGAACTTTGGAAGGAGTAGTGTGGACTTAACAAGCTCCTGAGCAGCAAACTTGCTGCCAGCCATGGGGGTTATTGTTGCAGTTCCTCACGAGTTGCAGAATGATATGAAGATGGAGCACTGCAGCAGAGAGTGAATGTGGAAAAAGCTCTCAATAGGTCATGGTCACTAAATGTCTCCAACTTCCACCTTGTTCAGGAGCAGTGTCTGAAATGATTACAACACATGAAGGATGTGGTGATTGAACTGTGTCAACCTCTCTAACTGGACCTGAATCTCATATAAGAAAGAGAGCACCTGCAGCTGTGAAGATCGTCATCACCTTCAGTTTCTATACCACTGGATCCCTCCAGGCTAGAGCATGCAACAGTTCCAGCTGTTCATTGTACACTGCTGCATTAAGGAAGTGATAGAGTTCCTGTACAGATGGAGAGGGAACCTCATTATCTTGTCCCATGATAGAAAGCCAGAGGAATGAGCACATGGCTGTGTCAGGCTTGTGAGATTCCCAATGGCACTGTGCCCCACATATTAATGGGGGAGAAATACCAGAACCCAAGCAAGTACTACCACTCTATGAACTTGCTGTTAGTATGCAATCATACAGAGAGAATCATGTTGATGAATTCCTGGTTTTCTTGGCCATGACACATTTAATATGTGCCAGCCAGATATTCTCACCATCTATGAGTCACCGCACTGAATTAGAATTGGCAACAAGGGTTACCTGCTGGACAAGTGGCGAAGGATCTGCTCCGATACCCGCCCACATGATGGCAGCGCTCCTATAATGAGAATCTTGCTACAACTAGAAGCATAGGGGAGCAGATCATCAGCATCCTGCAACAGCAGACTTGCTGCATCCTAGCAATCATGAAGGTGCTGCCCTTGCTCCAGGGCCTTGACAGCCAACACTGGAGGAGGAGGAATGGAGGAGACATTGATTAGCACCATGGAAGGCCTGTCCATGCAGAGCACCATAAATGGCAAGACATTTTACAGCAAGTACCGTGAGGTTCCTGCAGATGTACATAGCCAATGGGACCATTGTTTCACGATGCTGATGGTCTGTTTCATAATGCTTCTAGTTGCAGCATGGCTCTCATTGCAGGGGCACTCATCAGGCTCTGCTTCCCCTGAAAACGTCCCCAAATCACCTCTTATCCATATTTCCCATGTTTCTATCCCTGTGTTGTGGACCATCACAGCATGCTCTTGACCAAAATTCTGAAATGAGAAACATAACAAACCAACAATTCCATACCAACTATATTCAAATAACACTTGCAATAATACATTCAATAATGGATTACATCCATTCTTGCAGTTCCATTTCATGCTTGCCCAGCAGATGTTTTTGCTTCCTTCTGTGCTCCTATGCAGTCCTACCCAAGTGGTTGCAGCTTAATTGGCGAAAGGCTGCTAACTTTCAATGGGGAAGACTGCGGATAGCTTTGCAGGTACTATGGGCGTAAGGGTCTGGTTTCAGACTATCATTTCAGCATGGGCAGCCACAGTCTGGACTGGCTGAATGATCGAGTGGCAGTGAAGGGTACTGGAATACTGGTGCCTGCCAATTCTTTGGGAGAATCAGCTATTCCCTACAATTGTGTCTGGTGGTTCTTTGCTCCTGTCTCCTGTTATATCCCATCTTTTCCTGTAAGAAAGAGAGAGGAGTGTGAGTTAGTATGTTACAATGTGTCTTAGTGTTGTGATGCCATAGCTGAATAGTTGGAAGCATGTGGAAGCTGTGGGTGTGAGGATAAAATGGGATGCATGAATGTTAAGCACAAGTCCAGATTGCTAGGAGTTGTTGATGCATGAACGATGGGAATATGGTGTATATTGAACAGTGTGAGAGGTTAGTGGTGCAATGAGTTGGAGATGGCACTTGAAGATTAACTTACTGACCCTGACCATTTAGGTAAGATCACTGAACGTATTCCAGATTTCATGCACTTACCTCCGTGTCTACTGAATCATATTCACTTCTAAATGATTCTCTGGAGGGCAACCTAGACCACCAAAGAAAGATAAACATTTTCTTCCATTCCACCTCCTCAGTGAGGTCTCCCAGTATTGCATCTGAAAAGTTGGGAGCACTCCCTTTGGCCTATTATCCTATTTTCCAGATTTCATCCTCCACAGTATTTCATTCACAGCCACTTCAAGCCTCTAAGCCAGCTTTAAGGAGCGCAGACTAGTTTTAATTGATGCTAGCCTTACTTGAACCCAGGCTCCTTGTAAAACATGCAGTCACTCAGCAACACATTTAGCCCCAGGCCACAGTTGCAGGACAATTGCAAACTGTATTGCCCATGCCTGCTAAAAGTCATTCCAATTTTTAGTCTGTTATCTTCGGGGTGAGAATGCAATGCCTGAACCAAGGCTGACATGCTAACTGACACCTAGATAATAAAACAAAAATATTTACTAAACACATTGTCATGAATAGTGAGAGCAATCTTTGCACCCTATAAAAATATTAGTTTCTGACTGAGAAAATTTAATTTTTCAGCTGTACATACATAGGATAATAAAAGCAAATGTAATTTTCCAGTAGTTGTATACCAGAAAATGAGATGTATCTTGTTATGAATCATGGCGGTTAGCACTGCTGCCTCACAGCACCAGAGACTCGGGTTCAATTCCCAGCTTGGGTCACTGGCACTGCAGAGTCTGCAAATTCTCCTTGGGTTTGCATGGGCTTCCTCCGGATACTCTGGTTTTCTCCCACAGTCCACAGTGCATGTTAGGTAGATTGGCCTTGCTCAATTGCCCCTTAGTGTCAGGGGGACTAGCTAGGATAAATGTATGGGGTGCTGGACTATGGTCAGTGCAGACTCAATACTGTAGGATCCTATGATTCTATGTATCAGGTTGATGATTGATGCACATCCAGCAACAATTGTCATAATTTCAATGCATTGAACACAGTTGTAAATCACCGTGTCAGAGTAGACTGTTTGAGAGCAACCACAAAACATAATCAGATCACATTCTAGAGACCAACAACTCACACTTTGAAACAGGATGGTGAAACATGGAAAAACCCATACTTGTGATATAAGGAGGGTATCACTTACAAATTTAATCCTGGAAAACTAAACATTTTGGTGCTGACCAAGATCAGTGTTTAACTTCAATATTACAGCTAATCATTCAGTAGTAGAGAACTTATGTATTGCTGAAAAAAGACACTTTTTCAAAGCTTTTCATCTTGCATTCGTCAGGATAATGAGAAGAATACCAATGTTAAGGGAAACAACAACTTTAGACTATGAGAAGAAGGTGCTGCTTAGTTGGCAAGTAGACTGTGATTGGTAGAGATGTTGCTGTGGAGAATGTGCCAGTTGATGGTGACTGGCAATTAACTGCGGAGAATTGCTTGAAGGCAGCTTGACTGTAATTGGTTAAGGCATTGCCCTGTGGAATGAACCAATGAATAGCTATCACTTATTTTGTTCAGCTGAAATAGGCACAACGTGTTTACATGTTCTTTCTGTCTGCAAACTGTGCCACACTGTGAGCCTGACTGACCATCTTAAAAGGTTTGTCAATGTAATTAATAGCACACTGCAAATACTGTCCGATTGCAGAATCACATCTAATGTCGGACATTGTGTTTTTCATATTGCAAGCATAGACTTTTTGGATACAATCTGTACTTTGCCCACAGTACCAGCAGTTAGGACATACATACTTGGATCACACTTACACTGAAATTCATATACCACATTAGTGGTTTGTGTCTTAGACGGATGACTCTTTAGCTTGACAGCTATATCCTGTTAGTGATGAATACCATTTGTGACCACTTAATAGCTTTTTCTGCCCAGCTTCAATCTTTAGGATGCCAATCTCTCACCATCCTTAAAATTCTGCCCATAAGGATTCAATAATATAACTCATCTTAAATTGAGCGGAATATCTTTGCTTTTACAGTTAAGCCATTCAGCATCTACAGAGGTTTCTAATTACAGATGTAATTATGAGGTCCCACTATATTTGCATTTCATTCTGAGTTGAAAGTAATAGTTTAAAAAGTATTTCTCTTGGCCCACTCCCTCACTGTGTCAGCACAGTAAAAGTAAAACTTGTATTTATTTAGCAACATTCATAACTTCAGAACATTCCAAAGTGCTTCACAGCCAATGAAATACTTTCTGAAACTTCAACACTATCCTAATGTAGGAAACAGATGCAGAAAGGACTTACAAATGGTAATGAGATAAATGACTCAATAATCTGTTCCGACAGTGTTGGTTAAGGGATAATTATTGGCAAGAGTACCAGAAAAAACTCCCTTGTCTCCTTCAGATTAATACTATCTGAGAGACCAGACCTACTTTACTGTCCTGTACGACAGGCAACACTTTGAAGGTGCAACCCTCCTTCAATACAGCACTGAAGTCTAGACAACTGCTCAAGTTTTGTGAGTGGAACTTAACTCCACCCAGGAAGTTCAAGGCTTAACACTGAAATATAGGAAGCACCTGAAATATGGGTACAGAGACCTGCATTTATACAGGATGGTGCTTTTCATGATCATCAGTTGTCTCAAAGTGCTTTACAGCTAATGACATGCTTTTTGAAGTTTAGTTACTCTTGAAATGCTGGAAATACAGCAACCAATTTGGGAACTGCAAACTTCCCCAAGCAGCAATGTGATAATAACCAGTGGCCAAACCTTCCGTGGAGTGTCGATCACTGTCAGAGGATGGGATAACAATTGGATGGGGGCAGTTGAGGTTTGGGATGGTAGCTGGGTGGTGGTTGGTTGTTGGAGTGTGGGAATGTGGGGTGTTTATCTAGGAGTGGGGGTGGTCACTATTTTGCTGAGAGTTGCAATCATCTGAACTCTTCAACTTTAATCAGAGTATGAGAAAGTATATTGCTTTTGAGATATGCAAATTAAAATGTTTGACCTTTTCTTAGTCACTTCACCAACAATAAGTAAAAATTAACTCAGATGGTCAAAGCAGCAATGATGATCGATGATTGCTGCTTTGCCAGAAAATTCCCTCAACTCATTTCTTCTGGAGGTCTCCTGATCACGTCGTTCACAGAAATGTGCAGCATCCCCAGAAAACTCCATCAGAACTGAGCAGAGTTGGAGGAAGATTGTGGACACATCCCCCCCCGCCCCCAACCGTACAAACCTCCCCAGAACAGATTCCCTACAGTGCGCAGAAAGTGGCCATTTGGCCCATCGAATCCCCACTGACTCTCCGAAAGAGTGTCTAACCCAAGCCTATCCCACCTCATCCCATCCTTGCAAACCCATGCATCCACCATGACTAATCCACCCTACCTGCACATCTTGGGACGCTAAGGAGCAATTTAGTATGGCCAATCCATCTAACCTACACATCTTTGGACTGTGGGAGGAAACTGGAGCAACTGAGGAAACCCATGCAGATATGGGGAGAAGGTGCAAACTCCACACACAGTGACCAGAGGCTGGAATTGAACCCAGATCCCTGGCGCTCTGGGGCAGCAGTGATAATCACTGTCATCCTCCCACCTCACCCTATATAGAACTAGCTGCCATATGGTAATTTTAAAGATCCAATTTGAATGTTAGTGAATGGATGAATTAGTGGATGAATGAGTTGGGTAGATGGACTGGGATGTAGGCCAGGCAGGCAGGGAGGGGAAGTCAGATCAGGGATGTGGGTTGGGGAGTAATCATGTTTGAGTTTAAATTTATTTAATAGTGCCACAAGTAGGCTTACATTAACTCTGCAAAGCAGTTACTGTGAAAGTTCCCTAGTTGCCTGTTCAGGTACACTGAGGGAGAACTTAGCATGACCAATGCACTTAGCCAGTGTGTCATTTGGACTGAGAGAGGAAACTGGAACACCTGGAGGAAACCCATGCAGACTCGGGAAGAACATGCAGACTCAGCATACATAGAGATCCAAGCCGGATATCAAACCCAGATCCCTGGTGCTGTAAGAAAGCAATGCTAACCCACTGTCACTGAGTTGCCCTATGTGTTTGGGAGTGTAGACGGCCAGGGGAATTGTCAGATTTGGGTTAGTCTGGGGGCCAGCTGGATGGTTGGAAGAGATAGTTAGGTCAAAGGGTCAGTCGGGTCAGGCAGGGTGTTAGTCAGGTGGTCATGGGATAATAGGGTGCTCAGGAGATCAGAGGAAAGTCAGAGATATTGAGTGTTGATTGTGGGTCAGTTGTGCCATTAGTCACGTTTTAACTAACATTTCCTTGGTACCTACCTAACTCAAACGTTCACAGAGGGTCCAGGGGAGCAGAGGAATTATCCCCCGTAAACTTCCCAGGCAATTCCCAAGTAGGTTGATATGTCAGGACTTACACAAGATCCTGAAGCACATCTTTAATTGTATGTCCAGCCTCTGACAACCAGTAACTGGAAGATTTGGTCCATTATAGATCTTAAAATTGCTTTCAGTTGCACAGTGGACAGTTCATTCTTAACCCCATCCATTGTGGTGCTTATCTGCTCTTTGCCATTTTAGTTTTTATTGTATTTCCCAGACTGCCAAAGCCTCATGAAGATGAACAGTTTTAATCTTGTCAGATTTATATTTGTTTCTATCAAAGACATCCAATTAGCCAGGACAGTAGTAGGAGTCTCCTGTTCTTTTTTTTGAATAGTACCACAGGAGCTGTTTTGTTCCGAATAGGGCAAGCTGAACTTTGGTTTAATATTTCATCTGAAATCTGTCACCTTTGACAACGTAGTATTCTGTCAATGCTACTGAGCCCATAGCTTAAATTCTGGAGTGCAAGAGAAAATACATCTGAAAAACAATGAGGGTGAGTTTCCCATCCTGTCTGCCATGGGAATCTTGGCAGGCAGTGTGGGAGGGGGAGGAAGACCATGCAAAGATCCATTGACCTCGGGTGGGGTTTTGCAGTTTTGGGGTGACCATAACCGGAAAATCCCACCCATGAAAGTAATGAATCAAGAGGTTCTTATTTCACTTTGTTCACTACTTGGAGTAAAAATTAGAATGCTGTGTTTCGAACAATTCCTTCTTCTCCATTTCTTTGTAGCACGTCCTCTCTATCTTTGTCAAAGTTAACTTGGAAAATTTTGAGAATAACATGGATCTTTTGTCTTTCATCACCCTGCCTCTGATGAACACTGCGCTCCAGATATCTATCAGAAAAAATCTTGAGTGTAATACCAGACTTTATTCTGAAATAGAAATTGATCCTTCTTATTGAATTTACCCACTGCCCAATCTGAAAAATAGCTTGTGAGCTACAAAAATTAAAATGATTTACTAATACTATAGCATGTGAATCAAACGTTGATCATCTTTAAAATACATCCTGTGTGACACCGGGAGAGTGATGTGTTACATGTGATGTGACTGAAGTGATCGTGCAGCTCCACATTTAAAGCAACAAAGGGATAATGGCTGCCGCAATTAAGTATTTTTACTGGCTACAGTAATGACTGTAGCACCCAGGCTAGATCCACTTACTCAGCTACCATAGTTAATCGTAATCTGTGTTAGTTTTCCTCCTCTGTTGTAGCAACTACACTTTAATTGATATAACCAGTTGAGTCCACTCTGACCTCTTAGTTGATGTAAGAAAATTATAGGATATATAAAGCCGGTCATTAACATAGCTATAAATAGAAAGGTTGACGTTATGAATTGTACAATTCATTTGTTGCATTCATACTTTCTTATTGCATAACCAGAGAAGGGAGAAGGAGACCAAATTAAGAAATAGCCGTTAGGAAACAACAGATCGAGAGGGACAACATGGAGAATAAGGTGTTGATTCAGGAGATTATGACTGATAGCTGAGAAATGAAGGATGAGGGAGATATATTTTGTCTTTTATTTTTTGCTCGGCTAAATAGGGAAATTTAGAAATTTAGGATATTGCTAATGGGCGAAAAGGCCTTTTACCTATCAGAATTTTAGATATAAGGTGTACATACCATATAACACGAGTTGCCTGACTTCTGTTTATGCAGATTGTTTAATCAGCACTGCAAATGGCAAGTTATATCTGTTTTAATCATTCAGTTGGAGGAGATGAAGGTAAATTGAAACGCCATTTCTTCGTTTTCAGGTTCTAATCAATTGAATCAGGAAACCCTTGAATCTTGTGCTTTTGAATGGTTCATGAATGAGAGTTTTGATCAGTTGTAAGATGATGAAATGCAAGGGAAAGAAACTGTATGACCAAGGCTAGTAATTTGAGTTCCTTAATGTATCATGAATTGGAAAGATGTACCATAGAATTCTAATCCAATAAAAATCATTTTTGTACAGATGTGTAAGCCAATCTCTTTGCTCAGTGAACTGCAAACTACACAAGACCAAAGGTGAACTTCTTAACACTGTAAGCAAAACACACAGATAAACCCTTCGGAAAAGGATAGTCCTTTACAACATACCTCCATGGCAACATGGCTTACCTATGATGTTCCAAACAGAAATTTACATTAACTCTTAGTTTCAAAATAAATCCATTGATCCTGAGCCTTGCATGAATAATTTAAATTTCTAATGAAGTCAGGACAATTCTCCTCAAACTTACTGGTACTACCAAGAAACCTCTTTGTTTACAAACTGCTTTTAGCTTCTTTCCCATCTGGGAGCAGCATAAATAATCAAAATATTTCTGAGAGAAGTGTAGTCCTCCTGGCTATGTCACAAGCCTAGAAATGGGTCATCCATTGTTTAAGCTTTCTCCCTACTAATACTGACCTAATTAAATAAACATTCTGAATTGTAACCACTCTGGATCTGTTTACCATTTTCTCAGTTAAGTATTTCCATTTAACTTGCATTTAATACCTAAGCTGAAAGTTATATTCCTAAAATTAAAAGTTAAACCACTAAATTACATGGAATTCCCAACGAAAAGGAGAAAGTTGAAACCGCCTTGTAATTCCGCAGTGTATTTGCACCATTTCAGATCTGCAGCAGAATAAAAATACTTAGCAAAATATTTGGCATTCTCTCTGGAGTTGTGCAATGCAATTTTGCTCATATAACTATAATTTAACAGTGCCAATATATGTCACAAACACAGGTTTTAGGTCAGAGTGCAAACTATGATTTCCCAATGTTGACACCGTCTTACACTTAATGATGAAACAGAATGCTCATTACTGCTATTGTACAGTAAAATGTGTTGGCTTCATTTTCAAATTGGAAAACACCACAATTCTGAATGCAAGAGATGTCATCCAATTTGCACTGCAGATAAATTAATTGTATCTGCAATGAATAATTTAGAGTTAAATCTATGCTACATTCTTTGAGAATGCTCAGATCCTCTGAGAAATGGTATAGTGAATTAATTGGTGATGGTATGGTATATGACAGTAAAGCTCTAGGCGATAGACTAACGCTGTGTCATACTGATTTCTGATTACATTTTAAAAGTTACAAATGAAATACAACTACTGAAAAATCCCCAAGAATTCATTGCTCCTCTCAAACTTGATGGTCATAGTTTGCTGCCAAAATAGCAGTAAGGCCAGTGGCATTTGTCATTATTAATGTAAACATACAGTTAAACTAAAAATTTCAAAAGTTTCAGTCTGAATTGGGCCTCTCTGCCATTGGCTTCCTGAAAGTGATATCTAGCCATCTACCTCATTATTAAAATGCATTGAATTGCATGAGGTTGCTGAATTTACACTGTACATAAGTTACACAGGAAAGCTAACTCTTGTCAATTTCCATATAAGTATCCTTTAATGTTATGTTAAGTGTTAATTACTGCCAGTCACCCCCTCTGACACTGAAAATTCACAGCGTAAAGTGAGGAATCTCATTCCTTGGAGATTTAAACATCTGTAAGATCCCACCCTTTCTTAATGAATGCAAGTTTATTTTGATTCCATTACAACTTTTAACACAGGTAGAGTGAGGAAGCAGGCCCTGAATCTATCTCAGCACTGAACAGGGTTTGAACTATGTGCTGTTGGTGTTTTTGTGATCCACATGCTAGCCATCTAGTCGAAGTGTGCAAACAGATCCCTCAAAATAGTCTTTTAAACCTCAGAACAACATGCCTCAATGTCTTTCCTCATTCACCTCTCATAGTCAGTTTTGGAGATTTTATTTTCACCCCTCCAAAACACAAATATCTACCTTGTGCCTCATTGATCAAAACTGGTCAGAATAATGAATATGCAACCTGACCAGTGTGGTACAGTTTTACAGTCATATCCTCTGACTTGGAGTGTATTCTAATAGCTACTTAATTCAGCATTAGCAACATTGCTTGCTGTTTTGTGGTAACTGGATGACCCACTCTACTATTGCTCCTAGATCTCTTGCAGTTTCTCATCAAATGTCGTCACACTGTGCATGAAGTATATATTTTTTTCCCTAAGTACATTTATCCATAACTAATGCAATTCCTGTATGTGTGTATTTGATCTGGCTTATTTTGTGACCCTTCTGTCTAAAAGGTTGAGGTTATGTAATTACCATGCAGTTTCCAGTTAGTAATCAGTAGGAATATGAAAATGTATCCAGTAACTATGATCCTTAGCATCAGAAATCAATTGAGTTAGTGCTAGAAAGGTATGCAAAGCTAGCCAAAGTATAATTTTGAATAATGTTAGCCATGTATAAGAACATAAGATCATAACAGCTAGGAGCAGGAGTAGGCAATTCAGCTCCTTGAGCCAGCTCTGCATTCAATACAATCATGCTTGATCTCGTCTCTGCCTCAACTATAAAACAGTCTCTGGAAAACCATATGAAAATGTTTCAATGGAAATTTCAAAAGGAGTGTTTTCCTGGACTTTATATTGATGAGGAAACTCACAAGAATTTAGAACAAATTTAGGAGCTAGCTTTGGAAATGAATGATTGGTCAAATGTCCACTTCTTGTGCTTTAAGTTCTCCACTGTTCTAAAATTCTAAAGGGAAGACCTATTAAATATTTTATTATGTAGTTTGGTCAGCTTTCAGTAATTTATTTCTGTGCTGATATTGGATCAGAATATTTGCTTTATTTTACTTTAAGGAATATTGTTAGCAGATGGTGGAATTTGACCTCTTTCTTAAAAAATCCAGAATTAATTACCTACTGATGACCATGAAACCATTGTCGATTGTCAGAAAAATGCATCTGGTTCACTGATGTTCTTCAGGGAAGGAAATCTGCTATCGTTACTTGGTCTAGAGCCACAGCAATGTGGTTGACTCTCAACTGCCCTCGGACAACTAATGATGGGCAATAAATGCTGGCCAGCCAGCAATGTCCATGTCCCACGAATGAATAAAATAAAAAGATATCCTGGAATGCAGGCTGTGTTGCAAGCAATAGTGGCTAGAAATGAAATATGAGTATGCGCAACTCCTGCTGATAGCACATGAACTACTTGATAAACTTACACTACAGGGAAAGTTAATGAACTTTTCTATCACATTTAAAGATTAAAGAATATTATTTTCCCATAATCTGCAACTTGTGTGTACAATACAATTAAATGCTGTACATGAGAGGAGCATTCAGATTTTTATAATTGACTCCAAAACACTGAAATGACAAGTCATTTAAAAGCCCTGCTTTTAACTACAGTTGGATTTTGATGTAAATTCAGAACCTAGCTGCGGCAGCAACAGAGTCCCGGGGAATTTAAATTTCTGCCTGAAGGCTGCCTGCAGAGACCAGATGCGTTTAAAAATTGGCCATCCCTTGGTGGACCTTGTGACTGGGAGGAGGATGAGATAGTAAAGCTCATGCAACAGCAAACCTAAGCTTTCTTGGAGGTATCCTTGTAGCCTCAAAATAAAAGTGAAGCATTGCTTAAAACTTACCTTTTTGTATCTTGTCTTGGATCAAATCCACTTTGTCACTGGTAAACCTGGCAGGGAACCTACTGCTATTTCCCGCTTGAGACGCTCAGGCCTGGATTTTCATCCTCGAGGTTGAGTAGCAGGAGACAGAAAATTCCTGGTTCAGTTTTGCCTTCCATGGAGGGATGTCAGATTCTGATGCTTTGGCATATCTGGCTGACTCAGGAACCCTTTAAAATTGATGAGGGGTCCCAATTGACACAGTTACCAGGGTTTCTGAAAAGTAAGTTCAAAAGATTATCCTCATGCCCCCAGTGCCAATCTATGTCCCCACCAAACATCTCTCCCACAGCAGCCTCTATAGTCCCTCATTCACCCCTCCCCCGCCAAACACCATGCAAACCTATGTTCTGAATAAACAACTCCTCTGGATCCTCATGCCAAGTTGTGGTATTTCCATGCTCATTCATCGCCTATACACTATATAGAAGCAATGAGCCTTATTAGTGACAGGTTGTGTAAAAAAAAAGCTTTAAACAAACTGGCATTCATTAACAACTTTCCACTACAGTAAAATCCCTGGTTTTCACTTCAGCTCAATAAAAATGAGCACTAGGACATATGAACTATTCAACAACTTTCCCCAAATCCTTAAGTATTAGACGCTTACTACTAAAGTAGTGTTGATGCGGACCAGAACCATTTTCCTCAATGCCCATCCACTCACTTAGGTTAGCCAGAGTTCAATTTTTGGTTAATTCTTGCCCCTGTTTGGTCCATAGTTGGAGCTATTGGACTGCACCCATCAATATTGCAGCAGGGATCTTCCACCTTGCTGTGGTGAGACTCACTGTCATGGATCTGACAGGTCAGCTAGAAATCCATTGACTTTCAATGGCACCAGAAGATCCCTGTGGTGGGAGGAAAACAAAATCCTGGCCGATGTTCTTGAATTTTGTAAGACCATCATGCAGGTTTTTTAAATGCAACAGTATACATCATGATAAAAGCAAATTACTGCGGATACTGGAATCTGAAACAAAAAGAGAAAATGCTGGAAAATCTCAGCAAGTCTGGCAGGATTTGTCGGGAGAGAAAAGAGCTGACGTTACAAGTCCAGATGACTCTTCGTCAAAGCAGTTTTGACAAAGGGTCATCTGGACTTGAAAAGTCAGCTCTTTTCTCTCCTTACAGATGCTGCCAGACTTGCTGAGATTTTCCAGCATTTTTTCTTCTTGTTTCAGTATACATAATGACATTTGTATTTTTTTTGTGTTAACATTTTCCATCCATTATCTGTATTCGTTTTATTTTAATTGTATCTAATATTCGCCACTACTGGGGATATTATAATATACAAAAGTAAATCAGACAATATTAAAACTCTTAATCTTCATCAGGCTTTGTCAGCCTGGGTAATACAATAAAAACTAAATGCTGCAGAGCATATAAATTCCATAAAAGATTGTTCACCCTTAGGCTGTTTAAGATCTTTCATATTTACCTATTACTTGTTGGGATATTTTTATTTGCAGGTCTCAAAAGCAAAATATTCTTAAGTGAATTTTTCTAAAGCAGACTAGAGTATTAACGTTCATTAAAAGCTGTATATTATTATTTCACCCTTCACGTCATTGCCACATAAACATCAGTAATCCCAACCTAAGATTATAAGCGAAGTGTTTGGTTCAGTGACTATGAGCAGGACAATAGCCATTGATGTGCATTACATAAGAGCAACTCAGTGGTACATAGTTGTATCACTGAATTGCCATGACGGTTTTCTTGTATTTAAAACTATTGTTCCTCTCAATCAGCCAGATGAAGTCACGGAGCGGTTTCAAGATTTTTATTCAAGATTATAGCTATAAGACCCTAACTTAAGTCATTCAGACCAGTCAGAGTGAAAAATTCAGAAATACATAAGCAATTATAGTTTCAACTTCAATGACATGTAATTAACAGATACAAATAAAAGTATAGGAATTATATCTATCCACTCAGTTATTGGTTAAGGTTACATCATGCATACATAAGGATATAATTTCCAGTTAAAACTTGTGCATGTTATATCATCAAGAAAATATAGCTATACCTCTGACCAATGGGATATCAACCTCCCTTTCCATTGTCCCTTGAGCTGCAATTGTACATCATTCAATTAAATTGTCCTTGGCTCTTAACTGGGTTTACTTTAGTGAAGATCTGTTGTTTGCACATATCTTTCTCTGTGTGACTGAGGTTCAGCTTTTAGCTTATGTGATTTTTAAACTTGTGTAATTATTAGCCCTTTCAGTAACTATCATTTATCCCTCTTCCCTCACGAAGAAAACATCTGGTTCTTGCTTGATGTATTTCCCTTACCAGATTACTCATTAATAAATCAACCCTCACCCAACATGAAAAAACAGAGGTTTTTGCATGCACATGTCGATAAACTGCTCATCTCCCAACTCTACAACAGTGGCAATCCATGATTTAGCTAATTTCATTTTTTTTCCAAGAGTACAATAGGAGTTACACGTCAATATGAACGTAAATGCTCAAAGCAATGCAGAAGCCAATGAAGCTTCTATTTTTGGAAAGTTTAGACAGTGTTTATCATAGTCTGTTCCTAACTGGCATTTATTTGTTTTGTTTCAGCAGTACCCTATCAGCAGAACTCATATAGCCTGGGAGGTGTGCCCACAAGCATCCGATGCTACAGATGTGGAGGAGTATGCAAAGGAGAGGTGGTGCGGGTCCATAATAACCACTTTCATGTCAAATGCTTTACCTGCCAAGGTAAGTGCTTCATGTACTTTCTAATACCGTGTAAAACAGATCTAAAGCTTTTACTCTTTCTTAAAAAGAAAACTGTTTTATCTCCAGTTCATTTGGAAGAAACTCATTTAAGTTAAAACATGCTTTATTTTGCAGTGGCCTTCAGGCTGGTCAAAAACTTGTGATCCTTCCTATACAATCTGTGTAATTCCAATGGAAATGCAGCTGGATAGCTTGATGTTAGTTCAGATAGGATAAGCTCCAGCCTTGCTTGAGAGTTCCTTACTGTTTTATTGGAGGCAGAGCCTTCACTCAGTTCACGTGATGCCAGTGGTGTAGGAGAGGATAGGGTAGATATGAAGTTTGAAGGCAGAAACCATAACATTCAGCCACGTTCAGAAAGAAAGAGAACCACAAAATGTACAGTTAAAACATGGATCTTTTTCAAACTCTCTTCACCCCTTCTGTCGGTATATGCATATTTTGTAGCTTCAAGCGGACAAAACGCACAATGCAGTTTTCGAAATGCAACAAGCCTCCGCTTCTTAATAAATGAGAGCTATAGCGGGCAAAATCTTACCAAGAAATGGCAGAGTATTGGTTCTCACAAGAAAAGGTGTGTCTTTCAGAGATACACACCAGTTTTCTCTCCAGATCTCGCCTCGCTCTGTTTAAAAGAACAGATGGACGTGTTTCATGCCATCATGTAACAGGGCCAGAGACTCAACACAACAGCAAAGCCCAGCTGCCTGAAATCAGGGCGCCATGTTTAAAGGTTCAATCAAATCAAACAATAACCCCGCCCCCCTCCCGACCCCAGAGGTCTCATGGTCTCCCCTCTGCCCCCCACTCCCCAGCTCGATCTGAGCCAGCAATGCTCATCCCCACTCCCCAACTCGATTGGAGCCAGCATTAACCCCCAACAGTAGGTGACGTTCGCTACCGTCCTTCCCTGGAACATTGGACCCTTCTCCCCAACTACCTCAGCCAATGTGCTCCCAATCATCACCACAAAGAAATGAATCCCCCTTCCCATAATGAGGCTGCCGCTGGGGTCAACCCCTGGCATTGACCCATGGCACTGGTTGGCACTGCTAGTTTGACATGGGCATGGTGCCAACCCAGCAACCTCTACCAAGAGGCCTTGCCGGGGGTATTGCCAGGGCAGTACCTAGATATGTTCCTCTCCTCAGGAACCATGCCACCATGACATCATTCAGCGCAGTTTGAAAATATGGTGAGGGCTGCATACCTGCCCAGGAGATGTTTAATAATATGCAAATATGTTAAAATAAATGTAAATTGCATCGGCAGCGAGGGGTCGCAAAAGTCCAAAATCATGAGTTTGCTGGTGAGATTTGCCAGTGGGTTTCACCGAATCTTGAACACTCGCCAGCGTTCCTCCAGATGATAAACACGGGGCTCACGATCACCCCCAGCATGTTTAAAAGATTTTTTCTGACTGTTTTAAACAATAAACTTACATTAGTAACACAATTGTAACTTTTCTATTAATTTAGTAATGTGCCCGTCATGTACAATGAGATGAAAGATTTGTTTACCAGCTGTAAACAATTCACTTTCTAACATAATCATTTAAGTATGGTGGATGCTTTCCCTCATGAGTAGGAATTGGTCTAACATAAAGTGTGGACTCATTTAACTCAGGTTTTTCATCTGTGATGTCAATCTCGGAATCAGATTCAATGCTTATGCCCAGTATTTTCAGCACCAGTGATCACTGATACTTTTGTTAGTCCCAATGAATGGCTGGATGTCATAAGAAGGTGTTTGCTTTCTAACATAACGGTCACATTTCACAAGCACTTTATCTCCTGGCTTTAGTGGTGTAGCTCTGAATTTGAGGTCTTACTCTGCATTACTTTTAATTTAATCTTTCTATTCTCTAGCACATGTTCACGCACGTGTTAATCATTAGCTCCATGCGGTAGATCAGGAAGACATTTGCACAGAGGATGCACAAAGATGGATGCAGCTGGAGGTTTTACAGTAGTAGATTGAGGAGTCATTCTGTAATCGCAAAAAAAATCAACCCGATTCTTGCTTCTACTTGCTGTCAGCTGTAGCTGCACCTATCGCTTTTTCAATTTCTTGACTTCTCCATTGGTGCTGCACCAACAAGGTGTGATTTTTCAATCATTGAAACCTGGGTGGTTCACAAATTTACTGAACCCATTGCTGTTGAATGAGGCAATCCAAAAGTTTGCTGAATGTTTTGAGTTCTATGATATTGAATTGATGCTCCTATATCTATGAGAGCATCTACATCTGATCAGCCATTGGTCACCATTGCACATGGTTGATTGCTGCGTCCAAAAGAGAGGGCACAGAAGTATTTTCAGGTTCTTCTGCTTCTATGTTGGCTACATTCTCTTTCCCTTTAGCTGTAATAAGTCTGGATGTAACATCTTTTTATTGTATTGGTCTTTGTAGTTGTTTTTGCCAATGACTGACAAATACAAGCAAAGTGGTTGAGTTTTCCACAAACTTCAAACTGTTTGCCAAGAGCAGGAGATGTTCTCTGGTGTGGATAGGCATGGCTAAGGTGGAAGCATACTTTAGACAGGTGGTAGCTTTGTTTGTAAGACTGCAATTGTAGCTTTGCAGGTGATTTCCTAGCATGTGAGCAATGAGCAGTGTTCACAAGAGTTGAACTTGGAGTGTGGTAGTTACTCTTGGCAGCCTCAATTTCAGTTGATCTGGACTATGAAAGTGATAGTGATCGCACTAACATCAACAGCTTTTTGTCTTTTTCAAATGTTTTTCGACATAGTTGACTGGAGATTTAACTATACAAAGAAAAATTGCTGTCCAGGAACAGAAAGGGGTATGCAAAAGGGGATGGGAAAATAAAGAACAAAGAACAAAATCAGCCCGGGAAACAGGCCCTTCGGCCCAACGAGCCCGCGCCGCCATCTCAACACCACCAGTCCACCTCTCTACCCATGACCCCTATCTAATGTTTTATGGCCATCCAGATTGAGGGAAACTGATTTAGGGACAATTTATTCCTGCCAATCAGCCTAACAGCACATCTTTGGGGTGTGGGAGGAAACCGGAGCACCCGGAGAAAACCCACACAAGCACGGGGAGAATGCACAAACTCCCACAGACACCGGCCCAAATCCATGTGTCTGCACAGCAATCAGCGATAGTCACTGAGCTGTCATCTTGCCCAGTATCTTGTCCAGTTTAGGCACACACTAACAACATGAAGCACTAGGCCAATCTCGAACAACCAAGAGCAGCCCCAGTACGACCCATCGCCTGTATGCCCCTCGTTGGACACGAGTTGGACCGACAAACAAACTTTTAGATATAAAGAGGAAAGTAGTTTTCCTGCATGAGTAATGAAAATCAACTCAACATTGCCCAGTATTTCACCCATTTTGAAAGTCCTCCACATCATAAGTATCTTTAAAAGTTTGTTTCATTTGGATGTATCAATTAGATATTCATTGGCTGTTGGGTGGCATGGTGGCACAGTGGTTAGCACTGCTGCCTCACAGTGCCAAAGACCCGGGTTCCATTTTGGCCACACAGTGGCGTTTGCACATTCTTCCTGTGTCTGTGTGGGTTTCCTCTGGGTGCTCTGGTTTCCTTCCACAGTCCAAAGATGTGCAGGTTAGGTACATTGGCCATGCTAAATTGATCTTGTATCAGAGGATTAGCAGGGTAAACATGTGGGGTCATGGGAATATGGTTGGGTGAGATTGTGGTCGGTGCAGAGTCAATGGGCTGAATGGCCTCCTTCTGAACTGTAGGGATTCTATGATCATTTGCTGGTCTGTAAAATCAAAATTGTTTTCACTCGTGACTGATCCTTATTCAAATTGTAAATTAAGCCACTTTGCTGTATAATAC
The DNA here is from genome assembly GCF_965287045.1 of Carcharhinus amblyrhynchos. Classification (NCBI taxonomy): domain Eukaryota; kingdom Metazoa; phylum Chordata; class Chondrichthyes; order Carcharhiniformes; family Carcharhinidae; genus Carcharhinus; species Carcharhinus amblyrhynchos. The sequence continues at coordinate 47,668,509 of NC_137336.1, forward strand.
AAACTTGAGTCGACCAAATCCATCCTGGTATGTAATACGTTGGGTGACTTTATCCAGATCCTTAGCTTATACTTCTGTTAACTATATTGAAGTTAACTTATGACTGGAATTATTTAGACATATGTTAGTGGAGTGTTGCAAAGGTATATAAGAGAACTTGTATCCTTAAAAGGTCACTTCTAATCGTGCCTCAATCACACAACAAGCAATGTAATACTGGGTTAGAAACAAAGTAAATAAATGCTGAAGCAATTCAATTTGATAGGACTTCCACATTTCTGGGTCTCTTTGCTTCTCACCAATGTCTTCACTCTCTCCTGCTGCCTCATTATTCATAGGGTGATTCCAAGCAAACACACAGTTTCAGGATCTCCTTCTGTTATTACCATCCTCAAGGGGCATCATTAGTTCTTTTCTTTCTCTGTCTTATCTCAAACTAGAGAAACTGGGTCCCAGAGGAGAGATTGTTGTGGGAGGATGAATTAAAATCATCACCCATTATGAATGTGCTGTCTAAGATCGAGTAATGATAATAAAAACCATGCCGTGCATTTCTTATTTATCTTCACTTCAGCCTTCTGAAACATTGCAACTGGGGCGAAGTATTTGAGAAAAACTTGAGGACAAAAAGTTATATTTGTTGAATAAATTTTCCTCCTGTAAAGTGCATATGAATTAACTTTTAATCTTGCATTGATAAATGGGATGAACGATCTTTGATTCAGCGGTTGAACATTTAAAAGCTCCCCCACCTCAGTCAGAGTTGTCAGATCTCAAATGAAATGTTAAATTGAGGTCCACTTTCCCTCCCAAGTGGATGTAACAGCCCACAATTCTCAGAATAGCATGTAAGTTTTCCAAGCGTACTTGTCAATACTTACCCCTCATCGACCACAAAAGAATCTGAGGCATGGTTTTCTGGTCCTTCTTGCTGATGGGATCTTCTGGTCCAACCAAGTTGACCCCAGCAGCAGGATGACCGTGGACTTCAGCAGACTGGAAGATCCCACCAGCAGCCAATGGTGAGCCATCTCACCGTGGGAAAACCTGCAGCGGGGGGTGGGGGGGTCAGATATCCCAACCCTTGTCGTTTACCTCACTGTGGTTTGTTGTGTGCCTATACTTTATTGACAGTGGAGATATTTGTTTTGGCCTCAGCTTGTTTGCAGTAATTACCACAGCAACTCTACCAATCAGAGCCCATTTGTCAACAGACAGCACCCTCTTCTCATGCATGGAGTCATAGAGGTTTACAGCATAGAAACAGGTTCTTTGGACCAACTTGTCCATGCTGCCTTTTTTTTTAGGCACTGAGCTAGTCGCAGTTGCCCTTTATGCACGTTTGGCCCATATCCCTCTATACCCATCCTACCTATGTAACCATCTAAATGCTTTTTAAAAGAGAAAATTGTACCCACCTCTACTACTACCTCTGGCAACTTGTTCTACACTCTCTGAGAAAAAATTGTACCTCCTAAACCCTTTTGTATCTCTCCCCTCTGACCTTGAAGCTGTGCCCTCTAGTTTTAGATTCCCCTACCTTTGGGAAAAGATGTTGACTATCTAACTAATCTATGGCCCTCATTATTTTATAGACCCCTGTACGATCACCCCTAAGTCTCCTATGCTCCAAGGAAATAGTTTAATAATATCTTTTCTATAATAGGGTGACCAGAACTGTACACAGTATTCCAAGTGTGGCCTTACCAATGCCTTGTAGAACTTCAACAAGACATCCCAACTCCTGTATTCAAATTCTGACCAATGAAACCATGCATGCCAAAGCCTTCTTCATCACTCTGTCCATCTGTGACCCCACTTTCAAGAAGCCAAGAACCTTTACTCCTCAATCTCTTTGTTCTATAACTCTCCCCAATATCCTATCATTAACTGAGTAATTCCTGCCCTGGTTTGATCTAAAATGCAAGACCTTGCATTTATCAAAGTTAAACTCCATCTGCCATTTATTAACCCACTGGCCCAATTGGTCAAGATCATGTTCAGTTCTAGATAACCTTCTCCATTATCCACTATGCCACAAATCTTGGTGTCATTTGCAAACTTACTAACGATGCCTGCTAAATTCTCATCCAAATCATTAATATAAATATCAAATAGCATTGGACCCAGGATTGATCCCTGAGGCACACTGCTGGCTACAGCCCTCCGGTTTGAAAAATCAACCTTCTACAACCACCCTCTGTTTTTAGTCATCAAGCCAATTTTGTGTCCATTTGGCTACCTCACCCTGGATCCTGTGAGATATAACCTTATACAACAACCTACCAGGCAGTATCTTGTTGAAGGCCTTGTTAAAGTCTATGAAAACAACATAAACAGCATTGCCCTCATCTACCTCCTTGGTTACCCCTTCAAAAAATTCAATCAAATTTTTGATTTTCCACTCTCAAAGCCATGCTGACTGTCCCTAATCAGTCCTTGCCACTCAAAATAAAGTGCAGCATAAATTGTTGTTCCCTTTTAGAATTGTTCTTCTTGCATCTAGCCTATTGAGTGCAAGATGAAAAGTATCAATAGTATGTCTCCTTTTCAGCAACGCTCAAGCTCTATACAACTAAGTAGTCATGTATTTTTCTATTTATACCAAATAAGATCATTGTGACACAGTTGCACAGTGGTTAAAACTGCTGCCTCACAATACTCGGGACCCGGGTTCGTTGCCGGTCGTAGGTAACTGACTGTATGGAGTTTTCACATTCTCCCGTCTGCATGGGTTTCCTCTGGGTGCTCTGCTTTCCTCCCACAGCCCAAAGACATGCAAGTTGGGTAAGACATGCAAGTTGGGTTGGCCATGCTATATTGCCCCTTAGTATCCAAAGTTGTGCAGGTTAGGTGGATTACTCATGGTAAATGCGCAAGGTCACTTGATTGGGAGTGGACCTGGGTTGGATACTCTTTTACAGAGTCGGCACAGACTCAATGGGCCAAATGGTCCACTTGTACACTCTGGGGTTTCTATGGATTACTAAATGATATCTACTAGGACAATATTTGTGGACTTTGACTCAAAATTTTTATTGAAAAGGTGCCTTCAGAATAAGATTACCACACACTGAATTTGGTAATATGATTTTCATGAAAATTATCGTTTTATTGCACAAGCATTATCTTTGAGTGAGAATATGGTGAAATCACTGCAAAGTTGTTTCTCCATGTAAAATAACAAAGGCAGTACCCATTTATGATTAGAACAAAGCCTTTCTTTCCACACAAGTAGTCACATCCTAATTAAAATAAAAAGGTGAATCGTACTATTTTGCTTTCTCAAGGTCAGCGCTACATAATAAATAGTCTGAACACATTTAATCTTGTATTGTCATATTGAATTCTACCAGAAAAAATGTACTTCCAAATGGAAGCTTATTATTGGGTTTTCCAGTGTTGACTATATTTGGGAGTATTGAGTTGTTTAATAAAAACAAAAAGACAACCCTGAAACAAGTGGAATACAACACAAATCAGTTATTTCACAGGAAGAGGCAAGGGGTGTGCGCCATTGTGTGAGCAAGTGGGTGCAGGGTAGCAGCGACCCAGACTTGTGTGTTACCAAATGTTGCACTTGTAGAATTAAATTGTTTCCAATTAATGCTGGATAGATTTTTTTCTTTTGGATTAGCTGCAGTCTTGATAGGCAAAAGCAGAAAATGAAAAAGCAACATATTGTCCGGAATTCTCCCAAAGAAATTCTAAATTTTAAAAAAATTCACGTGAAAAGCAAATCACACTGTTTTTTTCAGTGGAAGTTTCAAAATGAATCTCCCACACTTTGTGTACTGCAGAGAGCGCTGGCATGATTGACTCCAGAATTCAGTCTGTAGGGCCTATCCCCACCCAGGGGGCTGGCAGCATAGCGCTGAGTGGACTACTGAGCATGCGCCAATCTGTCAGTGCCAAGATTGGATCATGCGCAGTGTTCCTGCACTGCCGGCCTCCTGTTTGCTGGACAGCTCGATCGCTGGCCAGCCCAGTGACCCCTGTAACGCTGTACCTCTGACCCATGGCCCAATGTGTCCAATGGCCCGATTGCTGGCCCCCTGACCATGTCTGTCCCCGTCTCCATGCTCCCTCCTGCAGCCCCAATCTCCCGCACCCCTCTCCCCCACTGGTAGTCTCGACCACCCCTCCTCTGCCTCCCATGGCATCTCCAACTGCCCCCCCCCACCATCCCAATGGCCAGCCCTGATCGCTGGTCTCCCTCCCTCCCCTGCCCAATCGGCAGTGCCAAGGCTCCCCCTGAGCGTAGGCTCTTTGCCATTTCAGCAGTGCCAGGGCACAGGCTGGCACTGGTGCCAATGCCCAGGAGGCACCATGCCCCCCTCGTCCCCTGACCCTCTGGGGGGGGGTGCCTAATTGCTCCTCCCTTCACTCCAATGGGTTCAGGCCGCTAGCTCCCCAAAAGTGGGGAGCTGTAGTAATCTCCGCTGAAATGAACCACTCTGGCAGTGGGAGGGGTGGAGATTCTAACGGGCCTGGAGACATCAGTCCCAGGACCACTAATCACATTTAAAATATATGGTAACGTTAATTGCCATAATTTATGCGCCTCCCCACCAATCTCCGGCACAGATGTGATGCCGTAGGAAATCCGGCACTGAGCTGGCCAGAGTGGATCCTGTGCATCGGGCACTACTGGAATCTCCTAGCCCGATGTGCAAAAACTTGGTGCAGCAGAATGGGAGGATCGCCCCCATTATGGGTGGCACGGTAGCACAATGGTTAGCACTGCTGCTTCACAACTCCAGGGACCTGGGTTCGATTCCCGGCTCAGGTCAATGTCTGTGTGGAGTTTGCACGTTCTCCACGTGTCTGTGTGGGTTTCCTCTCACAGTCCAAAGATGTGCGGGTTAGTTTGATTGGCCATGCTAAAATTGTCCCTTCGTGTCCTAAGATCCTTAGGTTAGAGGGATTAGTGGGTGATAATATATAGGGATATGGGGGTAGGGCCTGGGTGGGATTGTGGTCAGTGCAGACTTGATGGGCTGAAGGGCCTCTTTCTGCACTGTAGGGTTCCATGATTCTATGATGTATGAGTGGGCACCCTTCAATACAAGGATTACACATGGCATACAACTCAGCAACGGACCATTCAACCCAACCCAGATGCTACACTTCAATCTTTCCTCATCTAACACGATTGGCCTCCCCTTAAATGCATTTTTTCTATTTGCTTCTACCACTGCTGTGTAATAACAAGAACCACCTTCTCACCACTCTCTGGGTAAAGAGGTTTATTTTGACATCTCTGTTTGATTCCTTGGTGATTATCTTATACTTTTCTCCTCAAGTGGAAACATTGGGCTCTATTTTTAATCTTGGCAAATGAATGGGTTTTCAGCAGTTAAAATCCCTCCAATTTTTTGTGTCTATTCAAACTATTTGTAATTTTAAAAACTGATAACTTTTCACACCTCAGCATTCTCTTTTGAGGTATAAGGCATCCCAGTCTGTTCCTCTTTTCTGATAGATATTCCACCCCCCCCCAGCACCATTTTTGATACCATTGATGTAAATCCTTATTTCACCTCCCCAGTGCCTCTTTGTTTTTTACACATATCTCCATGGATGATCTAGCTAATCATAACTCATTGTTCTTCAATTATATTCATCAAAAAATGAATCCCAGCGCTTGATTTGCTTTTTTTGTGGCCTTGTTTACCTGTGTAATGATCGGTAGTATTTGTACTTCCAGATCCCTTTGTTCCTTAATCCCATTTAGGTACCTATTTTTATTTTTCTTGCCAAATTGTAATATCTCACATTTTATCTATGTTGAAATTCATTAGCCACTTAAATGCCCATTAAGTAATTCTGTGACATTTGGAGGTGGGGGTGGGCACAGCGGGGGAGGCGGTGTGGGAGGGAGGGGCATGGAAAATCCCACACACATCTCATAAAAATAATTGAAGACAAAAACCTGCCACATCCAATTCTGAATGGTGGTGAACAATTAAACAACTGACACGAGGAGGATGCAGCACAAATATCCCCATCCTCAGTGATGGCAGAGCCCAACACAACAGTGCAAATGGCGAGGTCAAAGCATTTGCATCTGTCTTCAGCCACGTGTGCTGAGTGGATGATCCATCTCGGCTTCCTGTTGAGTACTGCATTACAGGTACTAGTCTTCAGCCAGTTCAATTCACTCTGTGATACCAAAAAATGGCTGAAGGCTCTGGATACTTAAAGAGCTACAGACCCTGACAACTTATTATTTGAGAACAGGATACCACCTGGCCGACAGATATTTCATCCCCATGATTTTTTGATGTATTTTGTATTGAAATACATGAAAATTTAATTCTGCCCAAGAGCTGAAAACACAAATATTTCACACGACTGACCAAAGGGATTGTTTCAAATTTGGCTGGGTTGAGCTCTTTATCACAAGGTACAGGTAAGCACTTCATCCTTTAGCAAATGGAAGCTGTCAAGGCTTGGAAAGACAATTGGAAATGTTGGAGTGCAAATTGGAAACAGTGGCAATCAATAATTGTAAAGGCAATTCGACTGGGTCCCTCATTATTATGCGCTGTCCGTTACATGAACCTATTGAATGTGTTGTGAAGCGGGTGCTGGAAATCTGAAATAAATGCTGGGGAAGAAGAACTCAGCAAGCTTGGCAGCATCTGAGTTAACATTTCAGGTCTGTGACCTTTCATCAAACCCAAAATCATAACCAGAGTTCTGATTGCTGATGGGTGAATAATTGTTTGGGAAGAAGAGGTGGGGGGGGTGTGGTGGCGGTGGTGGGTGGAGGCACAGGGACTGAGGGTGGTGGTGCATTGAGCAACATGAGAGATTAGTGGTGCGGTGGATACAAATTGTCATGCTAATTGATTTTTATTATTATCACATGTATTGGGTGAAAAGTATTGTTTCTTGTGATTTATACAGACAAAACATACCATTCATGGCGGAGAAGGAAAGGATAGGGTGCAGAATATAAGGCTGCAATTACTGATAGGGTCAAGAGAAAGGTCAGCTTTAATATGTAATAGGACCGTTCAAAACCTGATAGCAGCAGGGAAGAAGCAGTTCTTGAGTCAGTTTCACTGCCCTTGACAATCTCGCGTTCAAAAATGGGCCCAAATATCTGTATGACCTGGGAACACTGCTGAAACATGATTGAAACATTGTGGAAAATCAGCCAACATTTTCTGCAGCAATTACTTTGCCTTATAATATCATAATAATATAAGCCAAAAATAAATCTCAATGTTGGCATATGCACTGGACAGCTTTGACCACTTGTAGTAGCTAAACATTGTGTTTCATTCCCATCACCCTAAGGTTGGCTCTCGGGCTGCTATTAACTTCACAATCTCATATTAACAAGCTCCACTATTTCTTCCTTCATTTCATTTTATTTGAGAATTTTATTCTTTAGTGCAATAGAACTAGACATCTTCTTTCTCAGAAATTAAAGCTGCAGAATCATCAGAATTATTACAGGAGCAGACAATCAGAGCATTCTATCATAATCACACTTCTTGACTCTTTTCCCCTTCAATTATCATAAAGATCCTTCTTTAACTCTTTATTGAATTCGTTCTTAAATTTTATTATTAGCTACACTTCAATATTCATTTGTGGTAAAGTGTGTGATATTTTACATGCTCTTGTGTGACAGGAACGCTTTTTAATTGCTCCACATAATTCAGTTCTGATCCTGAATTATTCAATCATTCATGGAACAGTAGAAATAATCTTTCACCATGTGTGTTCTGAAAGCCATTCGTAATTTCAAATACATGTCAACTTCATTCATTCTTGGGCATTCTGCTCCTGCAAAATCTTGCAAAGGGTGAAATTATGAACAGTGAACTAGTCCATGCACAAGGATAGTGCATGCGTGTGCACATTTTCTACATGAGAAAGGTGAGAGTACAAGGTGAGAGTTTAACATGAGAGTCTATATTGCGGATAAACAAAGTTTTTTTTAGAGCTGCAAACTGCGATTTGGTGTGCATAGACATTCACGCAGGTAAACAAATCCACAATACAGAGGGTCACGAATGATGGAAGTTGACTGCCTCACTGTTCACAGAGTTGACTGCATACTGTTCATTCTTCACTGCTGGTGTTATGATAGCACTAGCTTTTTACACAAAAACAGAAGATGCTGGAAGATCTCAGCAGGCTTGACAGAATTTGTGGAGAGAGGATACAGCCAATGTTTTGAGCCTGGATAACCCTTCATCAGAGCCCAGACTTGAAACGTTGGCCCTATCCTCTCTCCACAGATGCTGTCAGATCTGCTGAAATTTTACAGCATTTTCTGTTTATGTTTCAGATGCCAACATCTGCAGTATTTTACTTCTATACTAGCTTCTTAAATCTTTTTATAACTAAAGCCTCTCATCTTGCATCATCCTGATGAATCTACCTTGATTTTTTTACCATAAGTATCCTTTCTCTAATGGGATGGACATAATTCCAACTGTGGCCTAGCCAATGTCTCATACAGAATCATCTTCAGCTCTTTGCTTTTGTACTCAGTAGTCTTATATATAAAACACAGCACTTGTCCTTTTTATGGGTTCAGCCTTCATTACAAATGAGCCTTAAATGCCAAGGAATCCCAGCATCAGTCTAGTTCTGAAATGCCGCAAAACATAAATGTAACAAAGACATGAATCCTGAATATCATGATGCTGAACAATTTTTCTCAAAATTTGGCTTCCACATTGATTTGCATCTGGATTCAGGCCAAAGCACTATGATTTTAGACAAAGACATTTGCTGATGTTTAATGTTTGAACCATGCCTCTCCCAGCCACACAAGAATCATACCAGGATGATGAAATCATAGCTATGAAACCAGCACCTGAGTTGTTCTAGGCTGAGATCTAACTTATAGGGATCATGTCAGATTTGGATTTTCCTAAAGCGTTAGTTGTGCTGAAGGTTTATAGATGACATGTCCTCCAATTATCTCTAACATACCAGGTGTCCAACATCTCCTTCACCGGGGGAATTTTACTATTTTGCCTTCAGACTAAATTAGGAGTCCCTCTTTAGCATACCTAAGTTCTTCATTTATTCTCTGTTCGAGCAGTGATTAAGGAATGGTTTGCATTGTCCGCTGTTCATTCTGGCGGGATCTTCTGGTCCTACCAACGGTGAACTGCCGCCACGGTGTTCCCGGCAGTGTGAGCAAACAACAAAGAAAATTACAGCACAGGAACAGGCCCTTTGGCCCTCCAAGCCTTCACCGAACATGCTGCCTATTCTTCCGGGGACCATATGGCAGGGGTGTGGGGTGGTGTCAATGGGAAATCCCATTGATAGAGATGGGAACAGAAGACCCCGCCCCTATCCGGTGAATGGCAGATTGTCTCCCACCAAGAGAAACACACTGCAGGGAGGTCAGAGATTCCCACCTAAAGTATTGAATTAGTTATTGAGTCACACAGCTAAAGTGATAAAAAGTTACACGCACCCTGCAGATGAAAGAAGCTTCAACAGCTACTGGAGGCTGAAATAAGGTTATAAAAGGAGCACTTTTTCCCTCTGCACCAAATTCCCACCTGAAACAAACTTCCGACTTCACACTCAATCTCCGTCACACAGAGGCATGGTCTCCTCTCTGTGTGTCCTTTCTCAATATTGCAATGATCTGTCTAACTGTCAGAATACATCGGTGACAACATTATAAATGCCCTGAGGCCTTGGAGCCTGATGGTAAACTTTAAATCCTAAACTGTAAGGTAATTACTGCTGTCAGGAAAATGAAGATTGAAAGTACTTCAACACCGACTGATACAAAACTAGACACAGGGACAGAAAAGAGGGTCAAAATATTACAGAAACTGTGCTTAAATGCCCAAAGAGAATAAATATTTCCTGAGTAACAAGTAAAATCACCTAATTGTCAGAAATGAAAGCTGGGTTTAAAGTCTAACAAAAGGAAAGGATAGCTTTTCATGATAAACTACATTGGAAAGCAAGCACTGGAATGACAAAAGGATAGGGCAAATATGTTGCTTAAAATTTCTTTCCATCCTTTGAAAGAACATAATTCTCTGTTTATTGCTTTTGCACTGAAAGTTCCACAGTCAAATAGTTAACTCTGTGAAGACTAGGATTGAGATGTTTGATAATGTAATTGCAATGCACTTGTTACTGTGGAAAATGACTATAAAATTATTCTCTTCGTGGGTATTAGGCAAAGCTAACTGTGGATGTTATGGAAAAACCCAGGACATTTGATCCAAATTGAAGATATAATGGGAAAGGAAATAAATTGCATCAGTATATCACTTCTCCCAGAAATCATCCAAAGTATTCTGCAAATGTGGAATGAATGGCATGGTGGTACAGTGGCTAGCACTACTGCCTCATAACGCCAGGGTCCCAGGTTTAATTCCAGCTTCAGGTCATTGTGTGTGTGGAGTTTGCATATTCTCCCCGTGTCAGCATGGGTTTCCTCTGGGTACTCTGGTTTCCTCCCACAGTCCAAAGATGTGTGAGTTAGGTTGATTGGCCATGCTAAATGGACCCTAGTGTCAGGGGGATTAGCAGGGTAAATGGGTACAGGAGTAGGGCCTGGGTGGGATTATGGTTGGTACAGATTCGATGGGCTAAATGGCCTCCTTCTGTACTCTAGGGATTCTATGATATTTAATATTCTATGATTTTGAGTTAGAAAATTCTGAATTACTCAGCAGGTGGAAAGAGAGATAAGGTCAAAATAAGCCTTTTATAGTCGAAGGTCAGGTGGGAGGTAGGATTGATTGAATGACAAAATGGATGATTACGTAAGGCAAAAAGGGCAAGTAAAGAAACAAAAGACAGTCCTGTCAGTGAGCTGGAAAGCAGAATCATTACTAGTATCTGCTGTCTGGAAAAGCAGGTAATCACGCGGCGGAACACCTACAAATAGTTTGTATGCGTGACCTTGAGCTTCCACTTGCTTACCGTTTTAATTCTGTGTCCCACTCCCATTCTCGCCTTCAGCCTTCGACACAATTTCAATGAAGCTGAAAGGAAGCTTAAGACTAGTATCTCTGAGGCACTTCACTACCTTTCAGACTTAACATTGAATTCAACAATTTCAAATCGTAACCACTGTTACCACTCCAACGCCCCCTCGCTGTAAGGTTGATCATTTTCACCCTTTGTGCTGACATTTCCCTGCCTCTCTTCTTGCTCGAAACCTGTGCTTTTTTCAGTTCTGATGAAAAGTCCTTACTTGGAAGCATTAACTTGGTTTCTGTCTCCACGGTTGCTTTCTGACTCCCTGAGCATTCCCATCATTTTCTGTTTTGCTTTCCTACTTCCAGCCTCCACAGTGTTTTGTTTTCGTATGACTTTTATGCCAGTCATTTTTGCTAAGTAGGGTAAACGTGACAGCCTTTTTGCGCGTGAGGCCCAACAAATAACAACCAGTTGGCTTATCAGTTAATCTGTTTTCAGTGAGGTTGGTTGTGGAGCGTTTGCCAGGAAAATAGTGTCATGGACTCGGTATCATCCACCTGAATCACTAGAATAGACAGATGGTACTTTGGCTTCATTTCTCATTTCAGGGATGATTCACTTGGAATCCAACCTTTGTTGTGATAACATTAAAGGGAGCATCTTTTATAGTTGTAAGATTAATAAATGATCTCAAATTTGTGTAACATTATTTGCAATCAAACTTGGGCCTGAATCTTGAGATTGGTGGACCCAGAATCGGGTGTGATGTGCGCTTCCGATTAGACCCCACCACGAGTTCATGCTGACTGGTCACTTAACTGGCAGCTAGCCTGAAACATGTGCTGAGAAAGGTTCAGCACTGCCAGAGTAACTGAGAAGACCGAGAGCATGGGTGGACATTGCCAGTGAACTCCTTGAAGGCTGCTGTGGAGCTGGCATTAGGGAGTTGGAGTATTGTATAAATGGAATGAGCTAAGAAAAGCTGTGTCTACTCTGCAAATTTAAGAACCTGACAACAGACCTCTTAGAATCTCAGCCCTCAAACATTTCCTTTTATTTTATAACCCACATGGAATGTGCCTGTTGCAAAAACATGAAGGCTGCCCACTCAATTAACCCATCCGCCCAGCGAGCCATGTAAGCTTGTCACCAATTGCCTCCTTATTGGGCTTAATTGTCCTCTTAATTGTCAGCAGGCGTGATTCAGACCTCTGCATATGCTCACTGGCTCTAATATTACAGGCACGTGTGATGGTGTCAGGGTGCACTCCTGATGTTTCCTCATGTGATTTCACATACTTCAGACTTGGGGCAGTGCAAGCCCAATCAGTGTAAAAATCTGGCCCTAGTGCATCTGATGTCATGGCAAAGTTTCATAGTGGAGTGGGAGTTCTGTGCAGGTCGTCTCTTAGCAACCGGACATCTGTGCATTTCTTCCTTCATATCAAAAATGTTGCCAGCGACTGAAGTTGTTAGGGTTTTCAGTAAAGTAACCAGAAAGAGATCTCAAGAGAAAACTTGAACTATCACATTGCATCATTATACACCAAGCCTGCGAGGATAGAAACCAAATCAGCAGCAATCCGTTAATCAGAGCTGATCAACAGACACTCAATAAAAGGAGTTCTGCTCTGAAAATGTTAGCCTATATACAGCAATTGGATCAAATAAGATAGCCTTAGAAAGTAATTCAAATTAATGTTCCATAATCACTTTTGAGTGCTATTGAAAAAAATTAATTCTGTTTGCCAAAGAGTTAGACTGATCATCATTTCATAATACTATGGATTCCAACTAGGCTCAGTGCAAATGATTCAAGAGAATCATCTAGATGGACTTTACTTCTATAAAAATGGAATTGCACATTTTTCTCTCGAGTTTGTTGGAATATAGCCATAGTCCAGTTAGCCCGATATTACTCCCATTGCTCTCCTCCCACATCAGTTGGGCTTGGTAAGGACAGGAAGACTATCAGGCCACCCACTGTTTATGGGTAACTGTGAAATGGAACCCGACTTGTTCTCAGTTTATATGTTTCCCTACCTATTTCCCTCTATATGTGTAATGCCCTCAATGAGGTCCATAAGGTTGGCCTCTTGGAGTATGAGCTCAGTAATTGAGGGAATGATTGCCTGCCCAATTAGGGAGTCTCACCTCTATATATTGTGAGGATTGTCGGGTCTACTGACACTCTGGATTCTGACTTTCTACCGGAAGCACTCTTAGGAGTGGAGACAAGTTTGTAAATAAAGGGAATCTGATGAAGGGACACCAGCCTCTGAGTAATTATTTCAGTATGGATTTCTCAAAACTACTCTCTATTGTCCAGGGATCTTTTTCCAGGTGTCCATCAGTATCAACCCCTGAGCTATACAAATGTGTCTCATACGGTAAAAAGCATCAGGAAGCCAAATTTGGGGGAAAGCGAATTCTCCCCATCTCTTCAGTGCAAACAATTCATCCATTTGAAGGGATTGTTAAAAGGAATTACATTCTTTTATTTATAAAATAACTCACACTATCGTTCAAAGTTCATTGGTTGTGAAGCGTCTTAGCATGCTCTGAGATCGTGGAAGGCACTTGCATTTTTCTTCGCTGAAATCATGATGTCACAAACTATTTTAATGTGCAACAAATAGATCATTGATGAAAGATGGTGACAGAACTGAACAGTTTGCAATTTGTTTTAATATTTATATAGTGGCTGTCCAATATCAAAAGAATGTAGTTGGATTATCAGGCCTTAAGAGTATGACTGAGGCAGCACTGAACATCTACTAGTGTTTAAAGCAAACTGTAGTTTATTCAAGAAACACAGAGCTGAGGAGGCTGATGAAAGTGAGAGATTTACAAACTTCTGCCTGTGAAATTAAATCTACTCTCTGTATTAATAATAAGTATCCCACTGATAACTCCTTCATAAACCGTTGCTGCTCAAACATACATGCAAGTTTCCAAGTGATATGTGACCCCTCAGCACATAGTACAGCTCTCCACCATTTTATTCTCATAGCAATTACATGAAATATCTGCCCTCACTATTGTTCTTTTGCTATAAACAACAACTTGCGTTTATTGCAAAACATTAACACAATGTCCCAGGAAGCGACATGAATAAAAACATTTTTAACACAAAGCTACGGATGGGAGATCGGGGAAGGTGACAAAAAGCTTGATTGAAGAAGTGGTTTTAAGGAGCGTCTTAAAAGTAGAAAAAGAGGTCGAGATGTTTTGAGGAGGAGACAGGGCTGGAGGAGCTCCAGAGCTGAGGACCAAGGCAGCTGGAAGTAAGGCTGCCAATAATGGAACCATCAAAATATAGGTTGTGCACAAGTTGCAGGATTGTGGGGGCCTTGAAGGCCTGTAGGGCTGGAGGAGGTCATCAAGGGACTTAGAAGCAAGGGTGAATATTTTGAATTTGAGGCCTGATGAAGAGCTAGTGAAGGTCAGCAAACACAGGGGTCATAGGTACCTGTATTTTGGACTGAATTATGTTACAGAAAGCAGAAGTTTGGTTGAATATATTTATGTCTGTAGGAGGCTGGTATGCTGGACAGGAGTGCACTAGAATACTTGTCCGGAGATGAGGATTTTAGCAGCTGATGAGCTGAGGTGGAGGTTGGATTTGAGCAGGGTGACTGGAGTGGAAGAATATGGTCTTGGTAGTGGTGCAGCGATGATCTCAACTCAAGATCAAACATGGTACCAAGGGTTTATCAAGAAATGGTGGTCAGGGAACAGAGGTTGTGGGAGAGAGGGGAAACAATGGGTGGGATTTTCCACACAATGCTGCTTTGTATTTCACCACAGGTGAGGCTGCCTACTCTTGGCTGATGGCAGCATCCTCTGGTACCACCATTTACAATTGAGTTTCCTGTTGAATGACACCCTCAGTGCTGGGAAACACAGCAGGGGCGTGCTGTCAGCAATACCAAAAGATTCCGCCTGCATAAACGGCTGGAAAATTCAGGCCGATGACATTGGTTTCCTTGGTGTCACCTGGAGAAAATTGCTGAGGGCCCCATGGAGGGGGTGGTGTGATAGTTCTGAATGCTATTGGAATACACGTGGAACCTGAAGTAGCTCAAGATTCTCTGGTCTCCACTCAGTGTCTTTCTTGACAGCAGGAGGCAACACACTGTTTGCTGGGAGCAGGATCTTTTGGTCCCGCTGCTGTTAATGGAACTTGCCACTGAAGCTACCCCACACCACCAGGAAACCCAAGGTAGCAGGTGCACCACCAGCGGCTCCAGAGAATCCTGCTGGCATGAACAGTTGGAGAATTCCAGCCTTATCTTCAGAATATATTGCTTAGCCCTTGGAAAGGAGAGGGCAAGTATCGAGGATAGGGGTAATAGGGTGAGAGTACGAAGAGAAGCCAGTGACAATGATTAGATAAAAAACAATGGAACAAAGCTCGGGCAGTTTTGTTAAACTGGAAAATAGAGAGGCTTTTAAGAAGGGTAGGGTAGTTAATTGCATTGAAGACTGCAGGCTGGTTGAGAAGGAATAGTTTATCATGGTTATAGTCACAAAGAACGTCATTTGTAACTTTAAAAGGGGCCATTTCAGTACTATTCCCAGAAGCTTGATTGAAAGAATTCAAAGGCAAGCACATAAAATAAATTGTACCCTCATGAAATCACGTTGATATTCAAAGAAAAACAACACAGGTCGATATCCCTTTCAATCTTGTAATCCCTCACTTTAACAAGTTAATTAAATGTATTACATTTCTGTTACCCTCATCCATTCGTTCATGAAGCATTAAGATTCCAACATTTCACAATGGGTTGCTAATACATTAGAAGAATATTGTTAAGGAGATTAAGTACCAAATGTTCTTAATTTCTTAAAGTATGAGCATGTTATTCAACGGTTAAAATGTCTTGGAGAATTTGTATTGTATAGAGAAGCAGAGACAGAATTATTCAAATTTATATTATAAGCCAATGTGCAATTCTTAGCCTTTCCTGGATTCTTTCAAACAGCTTATTTGCCTCAGTCTTGAATATTCTTCCTTTTTCTTGAGACCAGCTATTATCCCCCAGTTAAAATAATCCGGATTTAGTCTCACCCTCTGCTGATAATTAGCCTTAGGAGCCAGGGGTTGCTATCCTGCTGATTCCCCTGTTTCTGGGGAGAGGCTGCAGTGCCTAAATATTCTGTTTTTCCAAATACAATGTGAAAATCATAAGCTTAATGGGTGGGGAATTGTGGACTATAAACCTATGGTTTGCTGTTTTGTGGCACAGCCCTATAAAGCAACCAGCCAACCATGCTTATCCGAATTGCTCCAAGTTTCTACAAAATGCTTCACCATTGTAATTAAATGAGTTGTTTCATGATTTCCATGGACACCGATAGATTTTAAAGAGATTCAAACTTCCAATTGTTAGCTGAAAGAACAACACAGGATTTCATATTTTGAAACTTTTACTGTAACAAATGGCTAGACAAAAACAGTATTGAATAAACACTTTTATTTTTACAGGCAGCTTATACTTTGAACTGCAGGAAGGAACATTTCTCTTTTATACTTACCACGCCTCACACTCTCCACAGAGTTACAGTCCTTTTATCAAATAGTCCACAGGTGCTCCTGGATTTCAATGGGTTTCTATAACCCTGTTTTATTGAGCAGGAATTTTGAGTGACCACTTCAAGATGCTTTCCTCAGTTTTCTAAAGAGTTTTTTACATCCACCACCAGCTTGTTCCAATAGATTGTCTTCCTCCTGATAATGTCATGATGAATCTCCAAGAATGACTGTTTGGTGCATCTCTTTGACTATGACAGCACATTTAAAATGGAATATATATTTTTTTATTATTCATTCAAAGGGTATAAGCTTCACTGGCTAGACCAGCATTTATTGCCCATCCATAAGTACTCTTGAGAAATTATAATGAGCTGGCTTCTTAAACTGCTGCAGATCATATAGTGTAGATACACCCGCAGTGCTGTTAGGGAGAGAGTTTCAGGATTTTGACGCAGTGAAGGAACAATGGTATATTTCCAAGTCAGGAGGATGCATGGCTTGTGAGGGAACATCTAGATGGTGGTGCTCCCATGAATCTCCGGGTCTTGTTCTTCTAGATAGTAATGATTGTGGATTTGGAAGTTGCTGTTGAAAGAGCCTCGGTGAGTTCCTGCAGTGCATCTTGTAGATGGTACATAGTGCTGCTACTGTATAGCTGTGGTGGAGGGAGTGAATATTTATGGGAGCCGTGTTAATCAAACCAGCTGCTTTGCCCTGGAAGGTGTCAAACTTTGAGTGTTTAGTACTGCACACCTACAGGCAAGTACACCATCACTCTCCTGACTTGTGCCTTGTTGATTGAGCACAAGCTTTGGCAGGAGGTGGGTTACTTGCCACAAGATTCCTAGCCTCTGACCTATTTCGCAGCCATAGTATTTATATGGCGACCCCAGTTCAGTTTCTGGTCAGTGGTAATCTCTAGAATGTTGATAGTGGGAGATTCAGTGATGGTAATACCATTGAATATGAAGGAATGATGATTAGATTCTCTTTTTGGAGATAGTCATTTCCTTACGTGACACAACTGTTGTCAACTCAAGTGTGGATATTGTCTTGTCGCATTTCGGCATGGACTGCTTCAGCATCTGAGGAGTCGTAAATGGTGCTGAATATTGTGTGATCTTCTGTGAACATCCCCACTTCTGAACTTATAATGGAACGATGAAACAGCTGGAGATAATTCAGACTAGGGCACTCCCCTGAGGAACTCCTGTAGTGATTTCTTGGAGCTGAGATGATTGACCTCCAATGATCACAACAATCCTCCTTTGTGCTAGGTAACCAGCAGGGAGTTCCCCCTCATTCCCATTGTCTGTAGCATTACTCTTTGATGCCAGATTCAGTCAGATGCAGCCTTGAGGTCAAGAGCAGTCAGTCTCAGCTCACCTCTGGAAGTTTGGTCATATTTGAAACCACTATGATCATGCCTTCAATGGAACAGAAAATCAAGTGGAGTGTAGATCAGTGGCTGACACACTGATGCCCAGTGAACAAAGTTTAAATTACCTCCAATGTGACAATGTTTTTTAACATTCTCTTTCCCCTTCAATAAGTAAAGACTCAATAGAAAATTGCTTTGCACTTCATTCTGATTTGTGGCAGCACATAAAAAGATTATACTCTGACAGCAAAATTCTAACTACTTCCATACTCACTAAAGAATTCACGAACATCTGGCTGACATTATTATAGAGCTATTTCATACAGTTTTATGATAAACAAGTGAACAGAATGCATCCTGTCATCTGTGGTGTATCTATATTTTTTATCAGTTAAGGTTGACATAACTTGCCCAACGGACGTAACAAAATAAATTTTGATAATAGGAGTGTATAAGATGGCCAGCATTGTGTATAGTTGACTCCCTGACAATCCAAATGGGCAGCCTGACCTACTTGGAGGACTAGATCTACGTAGCATTGATTCAGACGTCTGTCGGCTGAGAGGAATATTCTAGAGTCTCCCTCCTATGGTAGCTCAAAAAGCTAAGTAGCTTCTTCACTCTGTTGACTACACAGATTTTCTGCCTATATGTGATATTTACTGATTCATAGGGAAGCCTTTAACCTGTTCTCAAAAATAGCTTTCTCAACCCTCTTTCCCATGGTAACATGAAACACATTAACCTTTTATCTGAGTAAAAATTCTAGTTTGCTATCATTGATCCCAACTCCCTTTCAACTTAAAAGTTAATGGACAGATTACAGCACAACTGTTTACAACTTGGTAGCTTCAACACCTTTCTGGGACTATAGGAGACTCAGAGCCCAAATTCTCTGACATCACTCGCAGATGGGATTCTCCAGTCCCAGTGCAGTGAACGGAGATTTAGCTGAGTGCCAAATTCTCCGTTCCCACTGCCAGCGGCAGTGGGATGTGCGAGACCGGAGAATCCCGGCCAGAATCTACTCATGGTAAACGCAAAGACCACTGCCATTGCCTCAGAGTAGATACCTTGCACCTTCTTCTCACTGGAACAGTATAAGCCGTCCATTGATCTCTAACAATAAAACCACCCAGACTGACTGCCAGGCAGACTGCAGAACAGGTCATTTGACCTTCTTCATTTGCCATAAGTTTGTAACTACAGTCCCAAAACAAAATAATCTTACAAATCTCATAATTATAATAGCAGTTCAAAAGGGGATTATTGTCTGAAATATATAGGCTAACTAAAAACTTTCCATGATTTATTACAACATAAGCAGACTATTTACTTATCCTGCAGTAGAGATATCCTCAGAGAAGTGGTGAGTAATTATGGTTGGAAGTAATTATCACCGGCTGTAAAATGGACTATAATGAATTGACTATCATTATGACTTCAATGGAATGGAAAATCAGGCTGTGTGTAGATCAGCAGCTACTTCGCTGATGCCCAGTGAGCAATATTTCAAATCACCCCCAATGCAACAATTGTTGCATAATCTTGCCTTTGAACTCCCAACAGTAAAGACGGTACAGAAAATTGCTTCTTGCTTCATTCTGACTTGGGTCTGCGCAAAAATAAGACTAGACCCTCACCACAAAATTTTAACTACTTCCATCCTCCCTAAAGAATGTACTAAGGTCTGGCGTGGCGTTGTTATAGAGCTATTTCATACATCTGCTTGCAATGTGATAAGTTTACTAATGCAATAGTAAACAGATTGCATCCTGTCATAGCACTGCTGCCTCACAGCACCAGGGACCCAGGTTCAATTCCTGGCTTGTGTCACCATCTGTGTGGAGTTTGCACATCTTCCCCGTGTCTGTGTGGGTTTCCTCCGAGTGCTCTGGTTTCCTCCCACAGTCTGAAAGACATGCTGGTTAGGTACATTGACTCACAGGCACCGGAGTGCGGCAACTGGGGGAATTTCACAGTAACTTCATTGCAGTGTTAACGTAAGCCTACTTTGTGACACCAATAAATAAACTTTAAATATCTATATTTTTTATAATTAAAAGTTAAAATAATTTGTCCAGTGGATGTAATGAGATAAATTTTGATTATGGGTGGGTCTAAGGTGGTCAGCCGGCATGTGTCAATTGGCAGTCCAAATAGGAGGCTTCATCCATTTTGAGGTTTGGGCATACTTACCACAGACTAAGAGGCCAAGAAGGAATATTCTAGAGAAGGCTTCTATTTTTGGTCTGCCACAATATTACAGGGGACTGAAAGAAACTTGCAATCTGATTCCAGCAGGTTCTGGGAAATAGGAATGGCCAGACCAATAGCCAGAATAGGATGGTTGGTAACGTCCTCCTGTTCTAATTGAATAACATATTCAAACAAGTATTCCTTTCAACAAACTCAATGAAGATCAAGAATAATTCATCTCAACTGGGCTGCTTGAGAATTCTCATTTATAAAGTTTTCCAGGCAACAGGCTGAACACCTCAGCCATCACATGTTGATGAAGTGAACAGATTTGATGGAATGGTTAAGATTTTCTAAGCTGGAGATCTTTGGCTCCATTCACTTCACAACACATTTGGTTGAAATTGCAAGAAAAAGATATCAATTGCCATTCCAACAAATCTTTTCCAGGCTGCTGTGTGAAAGTAAGGAACTGTTTTGGTTTCTACATGAAGCTATAGTACTCAGGACTTGTACACTTGAAATAAAAGCAGAAAATGCTGGACATATTCAGCAGGTCGGGCAGCATTGGAGAGAGACAGAATTAAGAGGCGAGGTCTTCTGGCTGTTCACGCAGGCAGGATCTTCCGGTGGATTCAATGGGAAAGCCCGTTGGTAAACACACCGTCGGGTGGGGAGGGGGGAGGCAGAAAATCCCACTAAAGGTTGATGATCCTTTGTCACACCTAAAACATTAACTGTTCCTTTCTGAGCATTTCCAGCAGTTTCTGCTTTTATTTCTGATTTGCAGCACACGCAGTATTGTACCTTTGTGTTGCTGCTACATTTTCTTTGCTTTCATTATTTCAAGCTTATCTTTGCAATTATAGTTCCAACCTGTCATTGATGGTTAATCAAATTAGATGACCCTCCCAATCCGTTCGTAATGGGAGGATTCCTCATCTTTCCTTCAGCTGTGCTGAGGTGGTCTATCTCAGCCAGTAAGGATGTTCATTGGATGTAGGATCTCCTGTTAAAGGAATACAAAAGAAGCTGGTCAGCATTACACCCCTTATGGAATCCAATATCATATTAGATTTCCAAATGTCCAGTTATCAAATGAAGATAACACTGGCTGAGCTGTCTTGACCATGATTCTGCCAACCCTCTGGACCAACCCCACCTCAATTGGATTGCCATCTGAAGTTCAGGAAGACTGATTAGTTAAGGTAGGTGCTGGTGGGCTGTTGTTTTCAGAGTCACATACAGCTAACTGTGGGAAAGAAAGGCCACACATAATGAAGCTGAAGTGAATCATTTCACTATAAGATTGCTCAGCATTAAGCAAAGTGCAATAGAGTGATACCCGAGGTCACTCCTCCTATCCAATCCCAAGTTGAAGCAATTGGCATGGCTGACTAAGGGCTCTCTGCCAGAACTGGTTTGGCCTGGTGGCACAGTGGTTAGCACTGCTGCCTCGCAGCACCAAGGACCCGGGTTCGTTTCGAGCCTCGGGTCATTGTCTGTGTTGAGTTTGCAGGTTCTCCCTGTGTCTGTGGGTGTTTCCTCCGGGTGTTCCGGTTTCCTCCCACAGGGTGTGGGCTAGGTTGATTGGCTATGATAATTGCCCCTTAGTGTCGGAGGACTAGCTGGGTAAATATGCAGCAGTAACGGGGATAGGGCTTGAATGGAACTGGTGTTGGTGCAGGCTCAGTGGGCTGAATGGCTTCTTCCTGCACTCTAGGGATTCAGTGGGATTCTATGGTTCTACATGGGCAGAAACCACCCTGTAATAATAAAGAGAATTGAACTTGCTCTGCTGCTTCCAGAATAGCACAAATATTTTCTCTGCGACTAATGAATTAAATTGCTGGTCGTGAGTCACCAATGATGGAATTATTTCTTTCCGAATGAAGGTAGAAGCAGCCTCTAGATTCAAACTGGGCCTGTAATTAGTTCTGTATACTGATCGAATAATATGAGTTTAATGGAGATTTTGGGTGGAGTCTATCCCCACTGGAGGGGCTGTAATCAGCATGCTGAGCGGGACACTGCGTGCGCCAATCTGTCTGTGCCAAGATCAGCGCATGCCTTGCACTAATGGCTTCATGATTGCTGGCAAGCCCCACAATCCCCACAATGCCAGCTCTCCGCTTCCCCACCTCCACCCATTGCCCATTTGTTGGAACCCTAGCCATTCTCGGGCCCAGCCCTGACCCCTCCCTGCTCCCAGCTGCCGCTCCAACCTCCCCACCCCCAGCAGTCCCAACGCACATCCAACAGCGCCAATCCCACCCTCCCTCAGCCCCCCAGCAGACTGACCGCAACCCCAAATCTCTGACTGCAGAGTGGCAGCGGGAGCCCCCCAGCCCCCCCCCGATCGCCTCTAGACTGTACTCCCATAGGCCATGCCCCCTGGGCATTGCCACATGCCTGATGTGCAGTGCCAAGGTGCCCCCTGATCCCTTGAGCAGTGCCAGCAGGTGCAGGCTGGCACTGCCAGGGTGCCAATGCTCAAGGGGCATCATCCCCACCACCAGATTTCCTAGGGGGGGCCCAATTGTTCCCCCCCTTCACGCCAGTGGGGTCGGACCACTAGCTCCCCGAAAGTGGGGAGCTGGTATAGTGTCCATTGGAGTGAAATACTCTGGCAGGGATGGGTGGGGGGGAGGGAGATGCAAGTGGGCCCAGAGACTTCAGTCCCAGGCCCGCTAATCACATTCAAGTGATATTGAAATGGCCATTTAAATGGCCTGTGCTTCTCCCCACTGTTTTCTGGCACTGGGAGCTGCAAGCAGGCTGTGAACGCTTGTGCAAAGCCCACAAATTGGCTGCCATGGGATTCTCCTGCCCACTGTGCTAAAAAATCACAACCTTTGTCTTCAATGCAAACATTCTCATCAAATTTAAAAGGCAGTGTACAGTCATGAGTCTTCCTGCAATGATTATGCTTGTTGATTACTTATCACCTGCTGTGGTCATTGGCTGATTATTTCAACAATCCATTCAATCAAGTATGTGCTTCAAACAAGGAAAGAAAATGCATTAAAAATAAACCAGTGACTAAGTTGGATAGCAATCGAAAGAAGGTGTGGGTATCACATTATAACCTGCCTATTAATTGACACATTGTTGGTGCCCTACTGCACCCAAACTACTCTTCCAATAAGTAAAACACTACAGAAACCAGAAGGAGTAATGAACGAAAGACAAAATCAAAGTCAGAAAGCTAATTTCCACTTTGATCAAGTGGTCAAATCATTGCTAGAGTTGAGAGTTGAAGGGCCAGTGCAGACAACGAAAGTCAATCCACTTTGGTAACTTGTGTAAAGTATTTATTTCCTCACTCATCCATCATGAAAGTGAGTGACCAGATACATCATCACAACTCCAGATATATGGAAAATTAAAGCAAAATACTGCAGATGCTGGAATCTGAAACAAAAACAGAAAATGCTGGAAAATCTCAGCAGGTCTGCCAGCATCTGTGGAGAGAGTAGAGCCAATGTTTTGAGTCGAGATGACCCTTTGTCAGATATGTGTGTACAACCAGAAAAGCTGCCCCTTCACAGTAGATAACTGACGAGGAAGAGCTGATTTTGCCAACTGAACAAGGAATGGAATGACCATTTGTCTCAGAATTCAATTGCTCACTAACATGTGCAATGGACCAGCAGCAACAGTTCCTGAAGAGGCAAAGTCATCCAGCAACCAAAATATACCACAGGAGCAACCAAAAACAATCTGCACAAGTACTGTTAGGAGACCTGAACACTTTAAAGATTACAGGTGGGATTCTCCAGACTTTCCCACCAGTGGGATCTTCCCGTCCCGCCAAAGTTGACCCCAGTTGCAGGTTCCCTGGCGGTGGGTCAGGTGAGCCATGAAAATTGCTATCGGCTTCAGCAGGACCAGAAGATCTCGTCATTGGCCAATGGTGAACCAGCTCCGATGTGTGAAAGTGCACTATGGGGGTGGGGGTTTCAATGCTGGAACATTCCAACTTCTGTGTGCTATGTATGTGTAGAGACAGAAGAAAGTGAGACACACTTGGATTAACAACTTTCTGTTTGCAAATGATGAGTTTCTTTATGTTCTGAGTGTATGGTTTACAAGTAAAAATGATAATGTGGGCAATGTGTTTCTTTTCATGTAATGGGGTTGATTTGGAGAAATGCCTTTTTTGCTGTTTACTGAAGCTTGCCATGATAATGTAACATCTGGTGTCATTTCTTTGTGAGTAAAGGATTGAGGCAGAAGCCATTTTACCCATGGTGGCACACTGGTTAGCACTGCTGCCTCACAGTGCCAGGAACCCTGGTTTGATTCCTGCCTTGGGTCACTGTCTGTATGGAGTTTGCATGTTCTCCCCATCTCTGTGTGTGTTTCCTCCCACAGTCTGAAATATGTACTTGTTAAGGTGCATTGGCCATGCTAAATTCTTCCTCAGTGTACCCAAACAGGCACCAGAGTAGGCTGTTAATGTAAGCCTAATTGTGACATGAATAAATAAACATTAAAAACCTGAACATGAAACAATAACCATCAACTGTCATGGTCTTATCACCTTTCTCCTCAATTTCATACTTCTCGATGTTACCTTCAGCTAGCTGCCCAAACTTTTCTGTTACTCATGCATATTATCCTGTTTCCCTTTGTGTGCATTGCCCTGGGATATTTTACCACGTTAAAGATTTCTTCTTGTGTGTGAGTGTAAGCAGTGCATTGTACTGTCTCTTCATTTAACTTGCAGTGAAATTGCATGTAAAATTCATAAATTCGTAAAAGCACAAACTAAACCCCATTAGGCTAGCCTTAACACAAAACCATTTTGTAAGTATGAGAGGTGGATTCAAGCTGAAAGAAACAAGGTTTGGCTTATTAAATTGAAACATTTCCATATGGAAATATCTGAACACCATACAACCAAATGCAATCAGGCTCCTACCACCCATGAATGCTAAAGGCATATTACAGTCAATTTGAGGCATCTGCAAATACAATTAAAAAGATAAGTGTGTTGCATTTCACTGCTTTTGAAAATGACTTCCTGCACTCTAATTGCTTCTGTGCAACATCTAAGTAGAAAACGAAGCTTTCTGCCTTAACGGGCTTGAAGCATTTGTGTTTCTTCCCTCTCCGACTGCATTGCAATTCACCAATGATGTTTTCACTTGGTGGATTTAATATTGACCTTCAGTGTGAGGTTAATGAGGTTCTTAGATAGGCGGCTGAGGTAATTTCAAGCATTCAGTGATGCACCATTAACCCTGATTCAGGCTTATGCAAAAATTCTGCAGTTTCAGGAAATTAGAAAAATCAAAGGAGTAGAATCCATTCGGTTGATAATTTGAGACCATTTTTGAATTCAAGCCAACTTTTTTTTTAAAACCAATGTTGTCAGCCTGGACTTTCAAACTGTACGTGGTTTTTTAGGTTTAATAAAAATGTACGTTTGGAATGTCAAACTCATAACAACAAAGTTATTTTCGAGGACCCTAGCAACCAAATCTGCCAGCTGATCAGTGCGAGTTGCATCTGGAATTCAAGATTTTCTCTCAATTGCTGTTCGCTGGGATTTAAAAGAAGACTGCCCACCCATTAAAATCAGCTGAATCTCATTCTGCCTCATGTGGGTGGGAAATGAACTCTCAGTTCAGTCTGCCGTGAGTGGTTCAAATGTAGTCTTTAATCTTTAAATGATTCAAACAGTAAGTCAGTAGGAAAATCAAGGTTATACTCTAAGGCTGTAACCAAGGTTAGAGCAAGTTGTGCCACTCAAAACATTTCCAAATGTTTACCTTATTTTTTGGTGCAAAGCAAATAACCAAGTGAACTAAATCAAATAAATGGAAGGACAAATTAAAGGGGCATCCTCTTAAAGGGGTACCTCCTTTAAACAAAAACAAATCCCCCTAACATGTTTGCACTACACCAGCCAGCATTGTGCTGAGGGAACACATTGTCATAGTAACAGCTTAGGACAAGCCAACATACAAGCATTTTTATGTTTTAGGTTAAACATAGAACATTACAGCGCAGAACAGGCCCTTCGGCGCACGATGTTGCGCCGACCAGTTACAAAACAATGACCCACTAACCTAAACCAATCCCTTTTTGTCCATAAACCTATCCACGGATCTCTTAAACGCCCCCAAACTAGGCACATTTACAACTGCAGCAGGCAGGGCATTCCAATCCCTCACCACCCTCTGGGTAAAGAACCTACCCCTGACATCCGTCCTATAACTACCCCCCCTTAATTTAAAGCCATGCCCCCTCGTGCTAGATTTCTCCATCTGAGGAAAAAGGCTATCACTATCCACCCTATCTAAACCTCTAATCATCTTATATGTTTCAATAAGATCCCCTCTTAGCCGCCTTCTTTCCAGCGAAAACAACCCCAAATCCCTCAGCCTCTCCTCATAGGACCTCCCCTCCATACCAGGCAACATCCTGGTAAACCTCCTCTGCACCCTCTCCAAAGCCTCCACATCCTTCCTGTAATGTGGGGACCAGAACTGCACACAGTACTCCAAGTGCAGCCGCACCAGAGTTGTGTACAGTTGCAACATAACGCTGCGACTCCTAAATTCAATCCCCCTACCAATAAACGCCAAGACACCGTATGCCTTCTTAACAACCTTATCTACTTGATTCCCAACTTTCAGGGATCTATGTACACATACACCTAGATCCCTCTGCTCATCCACACATTGGTTAATGGTATCATCATAATAAATGTTTATCCACAGCCACCTACAGGAGAATGCAAAACATGTTCAAATCATTGTTGACTGCTCTTACTGTGGCTATGCCTTATCTGCATATACACACACACACTAATCTGAGCTGATGATACAAGAAATATATTTAAACTCACTACAGAGAACAAAGAAAAGAACAAAGAAAATTACAGAAGAGTAACAGGCCCTTCGACCCTCCAAGCCTGCACTGACCATGCTGCCCATCTAAACTAAAATCCCCTACCCTTCTGGGAACCATATTCCTCTATACCCACCCTATTCATGTATTTGTCCAGATGCCCCTTAGAAGTCACTATTGTATCTATATTATCTGGAGGATGGTTTGTCAAACCTGTAAACATGCTTGAAAGTTTTTTTTTCCTCTAGTTGGCTTCATTTTCCTATCCAGTTCGAGTCAGGCCACAAAAAGACTTGATACGAGGAGTAAAGATTTAAAAATAGGCTATCATACAGTATTATCAGATTACAAGAAATCAAATCAAAACAGTCTCCAACAAATGTTTGGCAATTTGTTCTCGATGTGGGACAAAGATTCTGTGACATAAGTCCTGTCAATGTGCTGCTTTATTTATTAACATTGTGATGTATGTTGTGAACAGTTCTCCTTTTACTCCAAAGAAAACTTGGCCAAATGTCTCATTGTCAAATATTGAGCAATATCAAAGGTCAGCAAGATCGTGAGGGACTTCTGCTACCTTTCTAATGCTTTAGTGCCTCAGTGAATAGATGTGTCATTTGGCACTGAGGCTCTCAGGTTTGGAATGCTCCAAGTTCAATTATTGCGCTTCAGTGAGTCAACAAGTCTCAACTATTGGGAATTCACAACTGACTTCAGTAAACCTTGGTCAAAGACTAAAAATACATTGTTCTTGGTTTCCGCTTCCAATTATGATCCATTCACTTCACTGGAAAGTTAAAATATCTGGATATTGGGTGACAACAGGATACCCTTCACAGCTGAATAATCTCCCCGCACTTGGTATCACACCTCACAAATGAAAAATGGCTACTTTACGCAAGTATCAGGTTATGGCTTGTGGATCAATATCTCAGCAATCAGCACTGCTGTCAAGATTGAAGAGGAGCAAAAGAGAATAAATAAAAGTTATCAGCTTGTATTTCTGGTGGAACAACTTCAACAAGATATGCCAAACTGGCTGAAAAACAATACCTTTTAACTTACAGCAACTTTCAAACCTTTATTTATTGTGTTGTAGAGCCAAGAACTATTATTTTGCAAAGCTGGAAGATTAAAATAGCCTTTAAACAGATAAGAAATAAAGATTAACACATGTCCAAAAACAGCCGTATGCTTGCAATATGCAAGTCATAACCACTTCAAACAGATCTAGCAGCTCAAGACTGGGCATCCATGAGGCGCTGTGGGCCACCAGCATCACTGGAATTTTACTCGACCACGATCTGTAACCTCATGCCCTGGGCATATCCCCCCACTCTACCATTACCACCAAGCCTGAATCAATTAAAAGTACAGGAAGGTATGCCAGCACCAACAGTAGGCATACCTAAGAAATGATGTGTCAACCTGGTGACGCTACAACACAGGATGAATTGCATGCCAAATAGCCTAAGCAAGTAATAGACAGAACTAAGCGATCCCACAACCAACAGATCAGATCTAAGTTCTGTAGTCCTGCCACATCCAGCTGTGAATGGTAGTGGACAATTAAAAACTCATTGGAAGAGGAAGCTCCACAAATATCCCATCCTCAATGATGGAGGAGCCCAGCATATCAATGCAAAAGATAAAGCTGAAGCATTCGCAACAATCTTCAGCCAGAAGTGCTGAATGGATGATCCATCTTGGCCTCCTCCAAAGGTCCTCAGCATCACAGATGTCAGTCTTTAGCCAATTCAGTTCACCCCACCTGATGTTAAGAAATGGCTGAAGGCACCAGACACTGCAAAGGCTGTGGACGCTGACAATATTCCAACAATAGTACTGATGACTTATGCTCCAGAACTTTCCATGCTCCTAGCCAAGCGGCTCCAGTACAGCTACAATAAGGGCATCAACACAGCAATGTGGAAAATTGCCCAGGCATGTCCTGTAAACAAAAAGCAGGACAAATCAAACTTGGTCAGTCCACTCTCAAGCATCAGTAGAGTGATGAAAGGGGTCATTAACCAGTGCTATCAATCAGCACCTGCTTAGCAATAATCTGCTCACATACACTTAGTTTGGGTTCTGCCAGGGTCACTCAGCTCCTGACCTCATTACAGCCTTGGTTCAAACAGGGACAAAAGAGCCAAATTCCAGGGTTAGGTGAGCATGATTACCCTGTCATCAAGGAACCATTTAACCAAGTGTTGCATCAAGGAGCCCTCACTAAACTGAAGTTGCTGGGAATCAAAGGGAAAACTCTCCGCTGGTTGGAATCATACTTGGCACAAAGAAAGATGGTTGTGGTAGCTGGAAGTCATTTATCTCAGTTCCAAGCCATCACTGCAGGTAATGTTCAATGTCCAAACAGCTTCAGCTGCTTCAGGAGTGCCCTTCCTTCCACCATAAGGTCAGAAGTGGTGATGTTCATTGATGTTTGCACAATATTGAGTATCTTTGCAAGTCCTTTGTCACTGAATTCATCCGTGTCCAAATGCAGCAAGGTTTGGACAATGTCAAGGGTTGGGGTGACAGGTGACAAATAACAAGTAACATTCTTGCTACACAAGTGCCAGGTAGTGACCATGTCCCACAAGCAGTGGCAGGTTAACCATTAGGCCGAGTAGGCTTAAGCCTAGGGGCCTGGAAGGGAGAGGGGCCTGAGAGCAAAAAAAATTGGTTTAACCCTTTTAAGAGTGAATAAATTTTCATAACTATACCCCGTGGGTGAATTAATATAACAAATACCTATAAATAGAAGAGCTTCAGCCCCGGACTTGTACTACATGCAAATAAATACAAAATAAATGCAACAAAGAATTTATTGTCATGCTATCACATGTATACATACTTATTTTAGTGCATACTTAGTTACTAGTTTCAACATTCATCCGTACCATACCACAGCACGATGACTGTTACCACTGCCTCCAGTGCTATCAATGTATCGTCAAATTCACAATCATCATCTGATAATTCACCAATATCAAGATCAAAATCCTCAGCATCTAAATCACACCCGCTATCATCACTGCATAATCCATCATCAAAACTGTTGTTGAGCGCATTTACTGCCTGTGAAAACGTCAAAACAGACTTTTGTTTGGGCGCCGCCATTGTTGTTTACAAAGCGACAAATGACTCGCTGTCACCACTCACCAGCCAATGAGTTTGAATTCATTATCATAATATACTAATAACATGTGTATCACATCATCATGAAGCTGAAGAAAGAAGGCATCTGATTAGAACAATAGTGGTTGGTAAATTTTGTTTGTCCAATCACTGCAGACATAACAAAGTCAGCTTACCGAGAAATGACATTTATGTCCTTTACCCTTAATACAATGGACAACATTTATGTCACTCTACCCTTCAAAGGCTTAATTGAGTGTACACGTGAGTATTTTGGATGATATTTCAGTACTTCTGCATATACTTTTTTCATACCTGGAATATTACAAATACTATTTTGTTTTCTAAATTAGGCTGTATATACACATTTAGAAGTAATGCTTTTAGGACATAAGAACATAAAGAACATAAGAAATAGGAGCAGGAGTAGGCCATCTAGCCCCTCGAGCCTGCCCCACCATTCAATAAGATCATGGCTGATCTGTCGTGGCTCAGTTCCACAGCGTACTGCAGCCATGAGATTGTGTTTACCATGATGACGCACTGAAGCAAATAGATCTGTGTCCAACCAATTTGGATTTCTTTCTTGTATTTGCAACGTTGATGTTGACGCACTTAAAAAGGCAGCGAATACCCTCATACAAGTTTATCCAGATGACTTTGACTTGGCCTTTGTGGAAGACCTCGTCCACTTTCAGAAGTACGTTCAAGGACAATCTGATGATGATGTCACTGTCACTGGGATGTGTCGAGCTCTGACAAGGGATCGACTGCACGAGGTGTATCCAAATATATACATTTGCTTTAGAATTTATCTGTCCTTAATGATCACTAACTGTTCAGGTGTGTGTTCATTTTCGGCACTGAAGAGGATCAAAATCTATTTGCGCTCAACAATGAGCGATGGGAAACTTAATCATCTGGCATTCATGCATACTGAATCAGACATGCTTCAATCTATTGAATTACATGCTGTTTTGACACTTTTGTAAATCAAAAAACGTGGACGCTTTTTAGAGTACAAATGTAAAGAAAATGAAAAATAAATGAATAAAAGGACTGTAATTGATTCATATAACTTTATGATATTATGCATGTAGTACATTATACATAGTATAATGATATATTATCTAACGTCACTTAACGTCACTTTATTCTATTCAACGAAGGGTGGGACAGGGGGCGAGGTCAGGGGGCCTTACTAAAGCTCAGCCTAAGGGTCCGGGTGGTAGGTAATCTGCCACTGCCCACAAGAAAGAACCTAATCATTGCCCTTAACATTCAATGGCATTACAATTGCTGAATCCCCCTCTATCAACTTCCTGGGGGTTACCATTGTTCAGAAAACGTACTGGACTAGTCAGATAAATACTGTCACAAGAATTAGAACAGCAGATCAGAGGCTAGGAATTTTGCAGCAAGTAACACATCTCCTGACCCATGCAAAGCTCTCCACTTGCCTGGGTGAGTGCAGATCCAACAATGTTCAAGAAGCTTGATATTATCCAGGACAAAGCAGCCCAGTTGATCTGCACCCCATCCACAAACGTTGACTCCCTCCAGCACTGATGCACAGTGGCAGCAGTGTGTAACATCTACAAGATTTACTGCAGGACCTCACCGAGACAGCCCCTTCCAAACTCATGACCGCTACATCAAAAAGGACAAGGGCAGCAAATGCATGGAAACTCCATCACCTGTGCGTTCTGTCCAAGCCATGTACCATCCTGAATTGAAAATATTTCACTATTCCTTCACTGTTGCTGGGTCAAAACTCTGTAACTCCTTCCCTAACAGCACTGTGGATGTACCTACACCACACAGACTGCAGTGGTTCAAGAAGGCAGCTCACCACCACCACCTTCTCAGGGGCAATTAGTGATGGGCAATAAATGCTGGCCTAGCCAGTGATGTCTTTGTCCCATGAATGAGTGAAAAAATAATCACACATGCACAAGCAGTGGAAAGCTCTTAGGATTTGTGCCTTTACATGTCTCGAGAACATGATGGAAATACTGACGTACTGAGAAGGCTTTCAGAGCTTTACTTCATTTTACTTTTAGGAATCCAGCTAAGGCTATAAGTAAATCCCAAGCTTGACGTCTCATTCGAGTTATGCTCCATGTGTGTTGATGCCCAAGCAGTACAGTGGCATATTCACACTGAACAAGTGTAATGTCAATGCAGTTCCAAAGTATTATCAAGTTGATGTTAAACTTGGAGTTTAAGCCCAGAATCAAGGTTTGAATTCATTCCATTTGAGATCAATGGAAAAAAAATTCAGGCTGGATGTAAAATGAGCTGTAGACTCCCTGACACAAAGTCAAGATTACTCCTCAGGGTGCAAGCTAAAGTTTCAATAGGGCCATGTAATAATTCACCTGGTTTATATCCTGTCTAGTTTTCCTATTCATCAACTACTGTGGAGTATTTAAGGGTTGGCTGATCTGTTACGACCTGTTTCATGGCCCCAGCGGTTACACCCGAACTATATCCCAGGTGAAACTGGAGTTAAGAGCAGGCCACCAACTCCTCACCTTGTGCACATGCTAACATCACGGGAGTAATTCTCCCGATTTCTACCTATTCTTGCCCGAGAGGCCAGCAGCATAGCATGAATTGGGCCACTGCACATGTGCCAATCTGTCAGAGCAGAGATTGGCGCATGCACAGTGTCCCCACACTGCTGGCCTCCTGGTCAGTGCCCAGCCCTACAACCCCTCATTGCTGCCCCTCTGACCTCCTTACCCCCGATCACTGGCCTCATGGACCTCCGTGGCCTTCTGGACCTCTCCAGGCAAACGCCCCCATCCCTCCCCTCTGTAGTCCCGACCTGCACGCGCACCTCCCCCCACCACCACCCCCACCTCCCGGGTTGACCAGCCGCAATCATCCCCTTCCTTCCTCCTGCCATCGACTCCTGTGCTCAAATCGGTGAACAGTCAGAGATGCACAGAGGCATGGAGCCCAGGAACTGACCTCCACTGATGTCTGTCGGCCTGTTGCATTGCTAGAGCAGCACAGCAGGCTGGAAGAATCGCCCCCCCCCCCCCCCACCCCCACAACCCCCAGCATTTGTTCAATACATATTTCCCTTTTTGTGCTCTGCTGTCATTTTAGTCTATTTTATTTCTAACTGCCTTTAATATTGTGATATTGCTGACAATAGTCTGGAGTCTGAGCTTAGCTGTGATATTTAACTGCCTAGCATGCAGCTGTCCAGCAACTGTTTATGCCTTGGATATGGACACACTATCAAGGTTAGGAAGGCCAGCAAGAAATGGCCTTATTCCTTTGTCTTTTTAAAAATATTTTTGACACTTCGAAGTGTGATACCTGGAGTGTGATAGTTACTTTCCTGACATCAGGACACAGTCCAACATAGTACAGTATATTTATTTTAGATTACATTAAACAATTCCAGAGGTAGGAGAGAAGGAGCTGTTTTATGAATCTTTGCTACCAGCAGGTCAGCATCTCAAAGTCCACAAAAACAGGCTCCTGGTGTGTTTGATTTAAAATACGTGCAGGAGAAAAATGGAAAGAAATTTTCTGAATTTAAACACTGAGAGAAACCCTGTCAGTGAGAGAAACTACAGCTTTAATGGATGGAAAATCAGGTAGTTTTTGTTTTACAGCAAGTGTTCCAAAGTGGCCAGTTTTCCAAAATCCAGCAAGATCAGTCAGCTTAGCATATCTGCATGCAAGCTCAAGAAACCCTATGCTCTTTCTTATCTTCCAGGAGATTGTTTTTTAAAGAATTTTACAAATTGCATCAGATAATTTAAACAACACGAAGTAACCTCTTTAAACATCAGCTGCAAATTTGTTGCCATAGATTATGGAGAAATAAGACTATTGTCCTCGTGGAAGCACATGCATTCCACAGTCGTTGTCAAAACGCCGGGAGGCAGAGAATGTGGTTCCACTGGCTTTGCAGATACTAACTATTTACCTCTGAGTTTCTCTTGACACGAGTATCATGTATTTCCCAATTTTCTCAGCATTAATCACTCAACAACAGATTGTTAACTGTGCAATTCAGTTGCCTTTGAAAAACCTTGCCAAATGTTACATTAAGAGAGAGAGACAAGCATTTTATAAGGAAAGGATACATCTGTGTGTCAACGGATGAGGGATATCAAGACTTTGGAGTGAAATATTTGTTGCAGCTTTAAAACCCAAGCCAGAATTTTCCCAGCACGTTGAGGACAAGTTGGGAGGCAGGAGTGAGGGGAAGATTCAGAACAGAACTCCGACATCATCAGGTCAGGTTCAGGTTTTTGCAAGAAGTAGATGGAACTCCTGCCCCACTGTGAGCAAGCGAACTGTTACCCTACCTCCCTGTTGAATACAGAGCTTTTTCTTCCAATGATCGAAGGCAAGAAGAAATGGCATCCAGCTGGCTTCTTTTGAGTTGTGCACTCTCTTTTCATAGGATCGTAGAATCCCTACAGTGCAGAAGGAGGCCATTCAGCCCATCAAATCCATACCAACCACAATCCCACCCAGGCCCCATCCCCATAACCCCATGCTAATCTCCCTTACACGAGGGTCAATTTAGCATGGCCAATTAACCTAACCCACACATCTTTGGACTGTGGGAGGAAACCAGAGCACCTGGAGGAAGCCCACATAGACATGGGGAGAAAGTGCAAACTTCACACAGACAATGACCCAAGGCTGAAATTGAACTTGGGTCCCCAGTGCTGTGAGGCAGCAGTGCTAACCACTGTGCTACCAGGAGGCAGTGAATGCGAATGTGTAATTTCCTGCAGGAATTAAAACAATGCTGGCACAAACATATGCAAGTGGCAGTCTACTTGTCCAAGATTGGGATACATGTATCCTGCATGCAGCTGCTCTGAATCTAACTTGCTACAGTCAGCACTGACACACAGCGCCTGCTGATCAAGGCCTTCACATTCCTTTAATAGGATCTGCTCCTCAGCTCACCCTCATGCATTGCCACTTGTCAGGCCCTAAGGGAAGCAAGCTGTGGCAATAAAGGTCATTGTACTTACAGCTTCAGGCAGATTCTGCCAGTAATTCCATGGTTGCTGACCTCTTTGCGATCTCTGTTCAGGCTTGCTTAGGTGGAGAAGTATCCTGTTCGTGAGGAAAAAGAACACCCACCTTTTCCAAGTAGACTGGAGGAGAGTATGTTGGGAGACATCATTGAACCATGGAGTCACCTGAAGTATCTTTCCCCATGTCTAAAACTATCTTCTTCCTCTGCAGGCCTCAGAATGCCTGCTTGAGTCCACAGTAGTGTTCCTCTGTGTGAGAGAATGTCCTTCCCTCACAGAACTTCTCTCAGTGACAGGGTCTCCCTGTGAGAATCTCAATGGCAGGGTTTCTCAGTATGTGGAGGTGCCGGCGTTCGACTGGGGTGGGCACAGTAAGAAGTCTCACAACACCAGGTTAAAGTCCAACAGGTTTATCTGGTAGCAGAAGCCACTAGCTTTCGGAGCACTGCCCTTTCATCAGGTGATTGGAAGTTGTGTTCACAACAGGGCATATATAGACACACAAACTCAAGACAATGGTTGGAATGTGAGTCTTTACAGGTAATTAAGTCTTAATGGTACAGACAATGTGAGTGGAGAGAGTGTTAAGCACATGTTAAAGAAGTGTGGATTGTCTCCAGCCAGAATAGTTAGTGAGATTTTGCAAGCCCAGACAAATTGTGGGGGTTACAGATAGTGTGACATGAACCCAAGATCCCG
The DNA here is from genome assembly GCF_965287045.1 of Carcharhinus amblyrhynchos. Taxonomy (NCBI): domain Eukaryota; kingdom Metazoa; phylum Chordata; class Chondrichthyes; order Carcharhiniformes; family Carcharhinidae; genus Carcharhinus; species Carcharhinus amblyrhynchos. The sequence continues at coordinate 47,704,306 of NC_137336.1, forward strand.
GTTGAGGCCATCCTCGTGTGTGGAACTTGGCTATCAGTTTCTGCTCAGCAATCCTGCGTTGCCTTGGAGAACACTTACCTGAAAATCAGAGGCCAAATGCCTGTGAGTGTTCCCCAACAGAAAGAGAGCACTCCTGTCTGATGATTGTCAAGCGGTTTTCATTCATCTGTTGTCGTAGCATCGGCATGGTCTCCCCAATGTACCATGCCTCAGGGCATCCTTTTCTGTAGCGTATCAGGTAGACAACGTTGGCTGAGTTGGAAGAGTACCTCATGGATGGTGTTTTCATGTGAGGTGACAGCGTCCGTGTTGATAATCTGGTACATTTTCTAGTGGTTGCTGTGCAGGGTTGTGTGGTGTCATGGTCACTGTTGTCCTGAAGGCTGGGTAGTTTGCTGCAGACAGTAGTGTGTTTGAGGTTGTTGGTTGTTTGAAGGCAAGAAGTGGGGGTGTGGGGTGGCCTTGGCGAGGTGTTCGTCTTCATCAATGGCATGTTGAAGGCTCTGGAGAAGATGTCGTAGCTTCTCTGCTCCAGGGAAGTATTGGATGATGAAGGATACACAGTCTGCCATGTCCTGTCTTCTGAGGAGGTCAGTGCAGTTTTTTGTTGTGGTACATCAGTTTCAGGGTTTCTCTCAGTGAGAATCTCAGTGTCAGAGTCTCCCTCAGGAACAGGGTATCTGTAAGGTGAGAATCTCAGTGACAGCGTCTCTGCCAGTGAGAATCTCAGTGACAGGCTCTCTCTCAGGGCAGGATTTCTCTCAGTGACAGGGCTGCAGTTCAACGGGTGCAAAGCAAAGGAGCTAAATTCAGAGAATACTGGTAGCTAGTTAAATATGGCACCAACACCTTCAACCGTACCGCCGTCACTGTGGCCACTGATTTATCATTCATCTGTGTTCTGGGAATGGTCACTCAGTCACAGAGCCGGCCAGCATGCGATTGCTTGCTGTCAGTAGATCAACCTGCGTGTATGGACAATGCTGTGGTGGTGATGTTCCTGGACTAGTAATTCGGAGGGCCTGATGAATGGTCTCAGGACACAAGTTCAAATCCCACTACAGCAACAGATGGAATTTAAATTCAATTAGTTAAATCTGAAATTAAAGGCTAGTTGCATTAAAATGGACACTGGAGGTATTGAATTGTTGTGAAAAACATATCTAATTTAGTAATGCCCTCCAGAGTAGGAAATCCTTATCTGACCTACATGTGACTCCAGAACCACAGCAATGTGGCTGATTGTTAACTGCTTTCTGAAATATTTCAACAAACCACAAATTTGTATCAAACTACTATAGAAAAGTTGAAAAAGAACAAGACCAGACAGATTGTCTGGCACTGATCTCCTGATTAACGTCTGGGGGCTTGTGCCAAATTTAAGATGACTGTCTCACATCCTAGTCAAGCAACAGTCTAGCCTAGTTGTAATTATCAAGTAATACCTCGCAGCCAATATGTTAGACTCCTTTCTAAACAACTAACCGGAGGAGGAGGGTCTGCAAACATCTCTTTATTAATGACTGTGAGCCAGTGCAAAAGGCAAAGCTGAAGTGTTTGCATTGGGGCCAGTAGAGCCAATCTGATGATCCATCTCAGCTTCTTCCTGAGGCCCCCAGTATTATAGAGGCCAGACTTCAGCCAATTTAATTCATTCCATGTGATACCAAGCAGGAAGCTATAGGCCAGTTAGCCTAACATCTGTCACAGGGAAAATTCTGGACTCTATTAGTAAAGAGATTATAGCAGGGAACTTAGAAATCCCAATGCAGTCGGACAGCATCAACATGGTCTTGTAGAAGGAAAACTGTGATTGACTAATTTATTACAGCACTTTAAGATAGATAAAGGGGAACATATAAATGTGGTGTACTTGAATTTCCAGAAAGTATTTGACAAGGTGCTGCATTAAAGACTGCTACATTGTGAGTAAATTTTCTGATCCCCTCCCCGACCACCTGAATCTTTGTAGGTGGGATGGAAAATTTGACAGACCATTTAAAAGTCCATTGCCCTCGGGCAGGAATTTTCAGTGTCAGGGCTAGCGTGATGGAAAATCCCATCCATCCTCATGGATAGAGGATTGGTTAGCTAACAAGAAACAGACTAGGCATAAATGAGTGATTTCGAGTTGGCAAGTTGTAACGGGTGGAGTGCCAGAGGGACCATTGCTAGGGGCTGAACTATTTACAATTTATATCATGGCCTGAATGAAATGATTAAATGTACAGTTGCTAAATTTTCCAGTGGCACAATGATAGATAGGAAAGTTGTGAAGAGGATATAAGACATAAGCCCTGGAATTCTACTGCCCCACCAGACACGGAATCAGAGGGGACGAGAGACCAACAATGGAAATGTCCATTGACCTTGGATAGGGATTTCCGGCCTCACTTGAGTGACACCATAAACTCCAGCCCAAGGTATCTGCAAAGGATATAAGTTAATGAGTGAACAAAATATTTGGCAAATGGAGTTTAATATGGGAAAATGTGAACTTGTCCACATTGCAGGAAGAATGGAAAAGCAGAATGTTATGTAAATAGAGTGAGATTGCAAAATTCAGAGATCCTGCAGGATTTGGGTGTTCTGATAATCACAAAAGGTTAGTGTGCAGGCACAGCATCTTATTAAGAAGTGAAACGGAATTTTGTTATTTACTGTAAGGAGAATGGAACATAAAAGTAAGGAAGTTTTCCTTCAGTTATACAGGACATTGAGACCACATATAGAGTACTGTCTACTATTTTGATCTCCTTATTTAAGAAAGGATGGTATGAACAGTATACTTTGTTCTCTATGAACGCCATGCTTTGTCTGTATAGCGTGCAAGAAACTATATTTTTTCACTGTACACTAATACATGTGACAATAATAAATTAAATCAAAGATAGCAGTAGTATAGAAAAAGTTCCTTCACTGATTTCTGGGATGAAGTTGTTATCTTACGCCGAAAAGTTGGACAGGTTTGGCAGTCCAAAAAAGTAAGAGGTGATCTTATTGAAATAAATAAGATCCTGAGGGGACTTGACAGGGTGTATCTGAAAGGATGTTTCCTCTTGTGGAAGAGGCTAGAACTAGGGGGACACAGTTAAAAAGATGGAGACGAGGACAATTATTTTCACTCAGAAGGCCATGAGTCCATGGAATTCTCTTCCCCAGAGAGCAGTGGAAGCAGGATCATTGAATATTTTTAAGGTAAAGTTAGATTCTTGGCTGCATGCTTGAAGGGCTGAATAGCTCTCATGTGCTCCTAATTCATAGTTTCTAGGTTTATATGTAATGCAGCTGCAACAGCAACATCTACCTGGCAATGCAGATTTTTGCCCAGCTATCTCCTATCTACAAATTGCAGAACAAATCCAATCCAGACATTGACAATCCCATCAATCAATTATTGATCATTACCTACGTGATGAAAGACATCAATAGTTCTAGCAATGACACTAATTGAGGAATAACCTCCCCAGAAATGCTTATTTTGGATTATCCCAGGGTTGCTTGGATCCTGACATGATTTCAGTTTTGGTCCAATCATTGGCAAAAGAGCTGAATTGCAGAGGTGAAGAGAGCCCTTGACATCAAGACAGCATTGGACCAAAAGTGTCAGTAGGAATCATTGGTGAAGGATGTACATTGTTTGGAGTCACATGTATCATAAAGAACATGCTTGTTGTCGTTGGAGACGAAACATCACAGCCGAAGGACATCACTGCAAGAGTTCATCAGCGTAATGTCCTAAACTCAATCATCTTCAGCTGCTTCATCAATGAACGTCTGTACATTGTAAGGTCAGAAATTGATATGTCAGTTAGTGATTGTGCTCAGTATTCAGTACTATTTGTGACATTGTGTATTTGCCATCACTGAAACCCCAATATCAACACCTTGGGGGTTACCAGAGATCAGAAACTGAATTGAACCATGCCAGCCATATAAATACTAAGTTCGCAAAAGCAAGTCAGCTAAGAATTCTGAACGAGTAGCTCACTGCTGACTCTGCAAAGAGCCTAACCACCATCCACAAGGCATAAGTCAGGATGGGTGCAGCTATGAAAGCACTCAGCAAGCTTGACACCATCCAGGACAAAGCAGCACACTTGATCAGCACCTTATTCACCACCACAAATATCCATTTTGTCCACCATCAGTGCAGAATGGTGGCAGTGTATACCATCTCCAAGATGCAGTGTAGCAACTCACCAAGCCGTTGTTGGCAGCATCTTCAAAACCTGTGACCTCTACGACTTAGAAAGACAAAGGCAGAAGACAAGAAGACCACTACCTGCAAGTTCCCCTCTTGGCCACACACTATCCTGACTTAGAACTCTGTCATTTATTCCTTCACTGTCGCTGGGTCAAGATCTGGAACTCCCTTCCTAACAGCACTATGGGTATACTTTCACCACATGAGCTACAGCAGTTCAAGACGGTAGCTCACCATCATCTTTTCAAGTGCAATTACAACGGACAATAAATGCTGGCCTTACCAGCAATTCTCTTGAAAGAATAAAAGCGAGCTGCTTTTCATCCTTGTGGCAGTACCTCGAGCCTATCCAGAAAATCCTGGCCCCCACTGTCAGTTTCAAGGCTATCCGAAGCCCGAAAACAGCACAAACCGAATGTAGATCAAATCCCACTCTAACCTATCTCTGTAATTTGATGGCAGGTCCCATTGCTTATTAGTATAAATTTTTCATTTCACTAACCTCTCTTGATTCTCTGACTGGGAATGTTTAACATGCTGACTTAATGATAATCTTTGTATTTTGGACTGGTGCATCCAAGGAAAACAGGCTGCAACTGCCCAATTTTATTTTATGAAAGACTTTGATGTCCAACAGAAAACAAAAAAGCTGAATTGATTTTTTTTCCATCTGCAACGAGTTAAGGCCAACACCCTGGTCCAACCTCCTGGGACCCAGATTATATTTTATCAGCTATCTTTGTCAACATCAGACTTTAGCTGAGCAAAGATGTTTCTGGCTTGCACCAACACATTAGGTTGATGTGTGTGCAGTTCTGTGCGGCAAAACAATTTGGACTAATTAAGAAGATATCTTTATCTCCACCAGGAATTTCTGGGGAGATAGTCCACAGCATTGAGTCTGCGTCATGAAACATAATCTGGCAATAATCAGATAATGGCTGAAATTTCAACAACAACATAATCTATTAGGATTATAAAATAAATAATTTCTATGACCAATGCAGGGGAGAAGTTTGCACTTCTGTGCTCCTTGTGCTTGCTGGAAGCACACATCGCAAAATTGCACATCGGCCTATGATTTTCCCTCCATTAAATATTAATGGGCAAAAAAACAGGAGCTGTAGCGTACAAATTCATGAGATTCATCCCCATTGTGCACCAGGACTGCAAAGTTTGAGTTTTTTTTTAACCCCATTGTGGCGATGTAGTAAAGGCTAGGCTGTTTTATCTTCTTATAATCAATGGATAAAACATTAACCTGCAAGAACAATACAGATAAGGGTAACATTCCTAGGATTTATCCTTACGCATATATATGGATTACACTTTGTTTCAATAACCTTCAGTTGATTGCTCAGAATCTTGATTTCTATCTGCAGTTATTACATGCAACAACATCTAACAACAAGGAAAGAAATTCAGCTGAAAACATTCCCAAAAATTACTCTTCAACAACAACAATAACTTGCATTTATATAACACCTATAAGATAGTAAAATGTTGTAACACGCTTCACAGGAGTGTTATCAATCCATCTTGACATTGAACCCGTATAAGGATATATTAGGATAGATGACAAGAAGCTTGGTCAGAGAGGTAGGTTTTAAAGAGAAGGGAAAGAGAAGATAAGGAAAGCTGTGAGGCAGGGAGATTTTGGAAGGGAATTCCAGAGCTTATAGCTCCTACAGCTGAAGGCACTGCAGTCAATGGAGTGATTCAAGTCGGAGATATTTAATAGGTTGAGATTGAAGAGTGCAGACATCTTTGAGGAATTGTAGGGTGAGAGGAAGTTCAGAGAGAAAAGGGCAAGGCCATGGAGGGATCTGAAAATAAAAATAATTCTAAAATTGATCCATTGCTAAACTGGGAGACTGTGTGGGCCAGCAAGCAGAGGAGTATGGGGAGAGCCAAGTTTGTTGTGAGTTAGATCCTGAGCAGCAGAGCTAAGATGAGGTTGAGCTTATAGAAGGTGGGAAGCTGGTCAGGTGTATATTCCAATTATGAAATGAATTGCTGCAGACAGGTTTCAGCAGCAGAGGACTGGGATCAAGTAAGGGAGTGTTCTGGAGGTGAATCAAGGTATCACTGCGATGTCCCAAATATGGTTAGAAGCTTATCTTGGGGTCAAATGCAACACTGAGTTAGCAAATAGTCTGATACAGTTGCCAGGGAGAGGGGTAGAATTGTCTCCCAGGGAACAAATGTACTGTATTCAATGGTTTCAGTCTTCCAATGAAGCCAATAGTTTCAGTCTTCCCAATATTTGCTTGGAGGAAATTTCTGCTCATCTTGTACTGAATAATAAGTAAGCAGTCTGACAATTTAGAGACAGCAAAGATGGTGGTGAGGTAGAGCTCTGTGTCATTAGTCTACATGTCAAACCTGATATTATCAGATGATATTGTGAAGGGGAGCATGCAGATGAGAAATAAGAAGGGTCAAAGATAATTCCTTGGGGGACGCTGGAGTTAAGAATGTGGGAGTGGGAACAGAAAACATTACAGGTGATTTGCTGGCTAGCCTTCATAGATCAGAGTGGAACCAAGTGAATGCCATCCCACCCAGCTGAATGATGGAGGAGGGCCTTTGGAGGAGAATGATGTGGTCGAGAATGGTGTGGTCAATCATGACGTGGAGATGCCGGCGTTGGGCTGGGGTAAACACGGTAAGAAGTCTCATGACACCAGGTTAAAGTCCAACAGGTTTATTTGGTAGCAAAATCCACGAGCTTTCGGACCACTGCTCCTTCATCAGGTAAGTGACTTACCTGACAAAGGAGCAGCGCTCTGAAAGCTAGTGGATTTTGCTACCAAATAAACCTGTTGGACTTTAACCTGGTGTCATGAGACTTCTTACTGTGGTCAATCATGTCAAAGCTTGCAGAGAGATTGATAACAATGAGGGGTGATACCTTTGTCAAAGTCACATTACATGTAATTTCTGACTTTGATATGAGTCCCTTCAGTACTGTAGTGGAATAAAAACCTGATTTGGAAACAAGGTTAAAGGAGAAAAGACATGTATCTGTAAATGTCTTCCACGTTTAGCGTTTCATGGTGTATTTATCTATGTATAAAGAGAAAAATCACTGACACTGGGCACAACTTTGGACCTTAGGTTCTTGCAACATGAAATTACTCTTTGAGAAGAGAGTTAGAAACATTAAATGAGAAATTTGCAAAGTTGGAATGCACAGGGCAGAATTTAGTGATAACTCCGGGAACAAGGAATTTGCAGAAGCTGAGATTTTGAAATTACAAAGGTTGGGTTCAGACTGAGGCAGCCATCCAAGGAGAGCATTGGAAAAGAAGATCACCGGAACATTAGTACATCTTGAGAGGACATGGACAAACTACCTCCAGATGTCTAAGGAGCAATGCCAGAGATGCCTGAGGAAGTGGTCACCGAAATTTGCCAGACCTGCAGCCACATGGATTTATGGCAAGCCCATCCATGGCTGTGGCTGCTGTGCTCAATATTTTTGCTGTTGGGTGCTTTCAGGATTCCACAGGTGACATGCGAGGCCTTTTGCAGGCTGCCACACACAAGCTCACCTAAGAGATCAATGCTCGCTGCTGTTGTGCCTATAAGTTGGTCAGGCTCTCCACAGTTAAAGACAGGTAGTCAGGACTTCCTGGCATTGCTCATTTCCTATGTGTGTAAGGCTTCATTGAAGGCAATCATGTTGCCTTTTGAATTCTCTCCAATTTGCATATGGGAACGATAAAGGATTTCATTTTCCGTATTCCAACTGTTCTGTGACCATAGGTGAAGAATGATACTGGTCTGTGCTTGTTTCCAAGGGAACTCTCCTGACTTGTATATCTTGTCAAAGTCAGAGCTTTTTGAGGCTGCAGCAAGGTTAGCGCTGGATCCTGGGTGACACGGACTATCCCCTTGAACTTGGTTGCTGATGCCAGTGAGCAAGCCCCATCGTGCAGCAGAAGAATCCCACATTTCCACTGGAACCATTAGCAAGCAGACCATTTTCAAGCTGGAAAATGCATTTCCTCTAGCTTGAGGGGCTTTGCAGTATGCACCGCAGATGGTTTCACAAATCGTATGTCGCGTACTGTACAATATGGCAATGTGGCAAACCCTTGCAGCAGGACAAAAGAAAGAATCAACACTCCTTGACAATGAATGAATGAGCTTGAAGAAGAGGAATGTGCAAGAGCTTTCCCTGGGTGCCAGGATCATAGAGAGACATACCAGGGAATCAAGGGCAATCTCATACAAATGAGATTTGCCCAAGTTTGAGGTGCCTACGTCACTGGGGTAGGTTTGCCTGCACCAACTCCTGCAAGACTCTCCCCAAGGGCGGCACAGTAGCATAGTGGTTAGCACTGCTGACTCACAGTGCCAGGGACCCAGGTTTGATTCCCAGCTTGGGTCATTGTGTGTGCGGAGTCTGCACGTTCTCTCCGTGTCTGCGTACGTTTCCTCCGGGTGCTCCAGTTTCCTCCCACATTCTAAAGATGTGCTGGTTAAGTGGATTGGCCATATTAAGTCCTCCCTTAGTGTCGGGGGAATACCTAGGGTAAATGTATAGGGTTAAGGGAATAGGGCTCGTGTGGGATTGTGGTCGGTGCTGATTTGATGCACCGAATGGCGTCCTTCTGCACTGTAGGATTCTATGATTCTAACATCTGAACCTGTATCCTGTAGAATAGCAAGGGGAGTAGATATTTATACTTTACACACTACTGAAGATTACTTCCCTGAAAAATTGATGTTTTAGTGGGTTTAAGTCAAATGGTTATTAAGACCTCAGAACTTGCTCCATTGGTACAGGTCCTATCTTCACAAAATGCAATTCAATTGTTCCTATTTTAGGCATAATTTTGAATAAAACACTGACACTGCATGTGATGGATTGTTTGCAAAACATGCATATTTCTCTATGTCCCATGGACTGGTAAACATCTAAATGAACAGACATATAAACCTTAAAGACTGATCACAGACACAAAACACAATGCACAATAATGGAGATGTCTAACATTTGGCTGCAAACCTCAATGAGTGACTGCTTAAGGCATGACAGTATTATTTGATTTCTGGTGAAGCAAATCACAAAACAGAATAATGAGAACACATGAATAAAATGAAAGTAATATATTGTTCAATATTTACATTTGACAATGTAAATTTTGTAAAACATCATGCCCTCTTTGCTCTCTCATAAATTCTTAAGTTTTCATTTTCCACCACTACTTCTTCGTATGACGCCAATATAGCACCTGAGGTGGAGGCAGGCTGCTGAGTGTGATGTCTCTAAGGCCTGCGATCACTTTGGGGAGTATTTACTGGAGGCCCGAGGCTTAGTGGGCTCCAAAGTACTGGGGGTGTCCTGGATGGGTTCAGGGACAATCTTCTCAACCATGCCTTCTGGAGGTATCAGGGTCAATGGCAGAGATGAGGAGGGGCTGCTCACCCTGGAGGTGTCCTTGGAAAAGATCCCGGGACAGCTGGCATGTTTTTCTTTTCCATCTGGGTGCACAGTGGTAGCTAGCTGGAGGGTGTTCCAATGCCATGCCATCCTCTCATCTAGCCACTGCTGTATGGAGTCCATAGCTAGTGCAACAGATTGCTGATCTGTTTGACATGGTTGCTAGATCAAACGTTTGACATGGTAGTCTACAACTTTTCTGTGGAGGATACCATGCACTTGGTTGCCTGAGACATTGCAGAACTCATGGCATGCCTAGGCTCCTTCATAGTCCACATAAAGCTGCACATAACCCCTAACATCTTTGCTACATGCTTCCCTAACCCCCTGCTGCATTTCTAGCAGGCTGGGGCCGTGATTAAAGACCCATCATCAGCATGATGCTCAGTGTGGGTCTGTTCCCCAACAGTCCTCTAAATGACTGAGACTGGAACCATATCTGTCTCGGTTTCCTTCAGCTGCTGGGAGCTGTCTGTGCTATGCTCACAAGAAACTGGCCTGGACTCTAAATCTGCCCACTCTGTGATCTAATTGAATGAACCTGCTCTGGTGGAGGGTGTGGGAGAGGTAGGGGGTCGTCATCCTCAGAGTTGGAGGTTTGGTCTCCTGGAATGGCTAAGGGTTGGAGTTTGGATTACGGGGAGGTGTAAGGAAAGCAAAAAGAAACTTTTAAGGTTCCAAAGAGTTTATGAGCAAAGCACAATTCCTCGCATGATCCCTGAACTCTCATATGGCAGCACCAAGTTTGATGCATTCTCATTCTGACGCCTTGTCACTCCACCCTTGCTATCAGCTACACCTCAGCTATCCTGTCCTCACGCAATCCAGAAAGCTTCTTTCTTACCCCTCCTCCTGTCTTTGCCCCTTTCTTCAGATTATAGATCTGCTTCTGCTGCAGGAGAGAAAGTGGAGATTCAGTGATTTGACAAATGCCAACTGATCCCCTTGCTTGAATGCATTCCCATCATACATACTGGCCCGGTAGTGTGTTAGGTTGCATCCATTTGCTCAGGCAAGCCAAACTAGCGCTTTGGCCTCAAATGTAATGCAGTACCATAGTTGATCATCTACCTGGTTGCACTGCACGCTTTGTAGAAATATATAGCCTGATACCCACATGAGCGACAATCTCATGGTGGCACTTACCCAGACAGATGGAAGGAGGTCATTGATTCTTTTCCTGCATTAGATCCAGGACCTTCATGGTTCTGTAATCTCCAGCTATGCTGCCTTCGTCAAACAGGAGGATATTCTGTTACCACTGCTCAGTGAGAGCACCTCCCACTACTTCCTAATGGCCTGGAGGAGAATCTGCAGGGGACATTGCTGAATCATGAGACTAGTCTATGCCTTCATTTAACAGTTCCAAAATGATGTGCAAAGGTGGTACAGTGGATAGCACTGCTGCGTCACAGCTCCAGGGACCCAGGTTCAATTCCTGGCTTGGGTCACTGTCAGTATGGAGTCTGCATGTTCTCCCCATGTCTGCATGGGTTTCCTCCAGGTGTTCCAATTTCGTCCCACAGTCCAAAAGACGTGCTGGTTAGTTGCATTATCCATGCTAAAGTCTACCTCAGTGTACTCAAACAAGCACTGGAGTGTGGTGACTAGAGGATTTTCAGTGACTTCATTGCCGTGTTAATGTTAGCCTATTTGTGACACTAGTAAATAAACTTTAAAACTTTAAACTTGGCTGTGATGGGGCAATGGGGGCATAGGACAATAAAGTTTGATAAATCAGGGGGTTATGATGTGGGGATGAAGTTTGAGGGGACCTGTATCAACCGTAGAGTTGCAAAGCAAATGGCTCATGCCTCTGACAAAAGGAGGTCCACAAGAAAGTAGAGCCTTCATGCAGAGCCTCCCAACTTATCAGAATGACGTTTTTACAGTCCGCCCAGGCCTGCTGAACTCTCACCTGATGGCAAGATCCTCCAAAAGAAACCCACCCCCACCTCAAAATTACACATATCTCACTTGCCTATTCTCTTTTAAATTTTCTCTGAATCCCATGAGCACTGACTCCTGACACAAAAGTGGAAGTAGAATCCACTTTCTGCTTCCATTGTCATGGAGGGCGCACCGTAGATTAAATTCTGCCCATAATCATGTGCCTTCATCAGTTGGCCTGTGATCTAAGAGGTAGTATTATAAGTGAGCATCAATGTCCGAGGATTAAGTTCAATTTGCTGGCCAAATGAAAATTATTAAAAATGTTTTTATTGAAGCTCCACCGTCTGAACAAATTGTGCCTTTAGCACTGGACACTGAATCATATTAGAGTGTAGCTGTACTGCTTTTGAGGACATTGACACCTTTACTATTCCCAGAACATTAAAATTTATTCAATACTTAAGGAAATTCACTTTAACCAAGCTATCATTGAAAGATAAAGACCGGAGTCATCACTGTTTTTCATGTGCAGTGACATGGGGCAGCACAGTGGCACAGTGGTGAGCATTTACCAAGAACCTGGGTTCGACTCTGGCCTTGGGTGATTTGCACATTCCCTTCATGTCTGTGTGTGTTTCTTTTGGGTACTCTGGTTTCCTCCCACAGTCTAAAAATGTGCAGGTTAGATAAATCAGCCATGCTAAATTGCCCCTTAGTGTTCAAAGGTGTGTAGGTTAGGTGGATTAGCCATGGTAGATGTGTGGGATTATGGGTATAAGGAGGAGGCAAGGGCAAGGGTGGGATGCTCTTTCAGAGAGTTGGTGCAGGTTTGATGGACCAAATGGTCTCTTTCTGCACTGCAGGATTCTAAGCACTGACTTCTCCTTGAACTGACGCTTTAAACTGGAGGTCTGATCTCAGCACACTGACCTGTGTATTCAACTGTGAGTGGATCTTTTCCTCTCTACCTCTAGGCGTATGTATTATATATTCAAGTTTGATGAATTTTTATAAATCTTTACAAGTTCATGATTTAACATTACAGAATTGTCAGCACATTGCAGCACAAGTGTTTTTCATTAATAATCAAGTTGGAGCTAAAATCTATTCAAGAGACTTTGGCTTATATTTCTAAGAAAACAATCTAAGAAACTTTTTTGGCCTCTGACTGATGATTTTGGGCACTTACTCACTTTATTTCTCTCCATGAGAGATCTAACATGATGTAGCTTATTGATTGCATTATGGATGCAATACTGTGATCAGTGCAGTTTGCTCCCAGGTTGGATAAGCAAGGTAGCCTTGGCATGTAGTTATTATTTTACTTGTGCTTTATGCTCCCTAGGAAGAATTGTTTTAGATTTACTTCACGTTATAGTTAGAGCTTTAGTGATTCTACAATGAATGCAAATTATTAAAAGTTGGTACGGAATGTGAGTTTTGATGCCAAAAATGCACTTCATGTGTCTTGCCTTGAACATCCTTCTGTTTTTAAACTTCCTTGCAATGTATTGAGCATCTCTGTGGCCATCACCAAAACTGCCTATTTCTATCTCCGTAGCATCACCTGAATTTGCACCTGTCTCAGCCTCTAAAGCCCTCATTTACAGCTTCTTTGCCTCTCAACTCAACTATTTCAGTGCACTCCCTACAGTTCTCCCACATTCTACCCTCTGCAAACTTGACGTCATCCAAAACATTTCTGTTCATACTTTATCTCACAGCCAGTGCCGTCCTCAATACATCTGTGTCTATTTCTCCCACTGAAGCAATGTCTTGATTTTAATATCCTCTTCCTTCTTTGGGCTTGCCCCTCCCCATCTCTATAATCCCCCTCCAGCTCCTGCCAACCTTCTGAAATAACTGTGCTCCTCTAATTGTGGCCTCTTGTGCATTCCCATTGATGGCCATGCCTTCAGTTGCCTTGACCCCAAGCTCTGTAATCCCCTGCCTACACCCCACTTTCTTCTTTAAGACAGTGCTTAAAACTTACCTCTTTAACTAAGTTTTTTGGTAATCTGACCCAATATCTCCTTATGTGGTTTGCCATTGTATTTTGGTTTACAATATTCCCGTGAAATGCCTTGGGATATTATTCCACTAAGTTAAAGACATCTTAACGTTGTTTGTTGTTATTGTTGTTGATGATTTGTGAGTGTGAAGCATCTTGAAATTACATTAAATTGTTGATTTTGCATTTTACTGACATTGAATCTTGTCTAATCATGTGGAGGTATCGGGACCACATGGTTCTTGGGGGTCCAGTAGCAGAGTGTATGTGGTGATTAGAAAAACAGAAAATGCTGGTCTCACAGCATCTGTGGAGAAAAAATAGAGCCAACATTCTCTCCCCGCGGATGCTGTCAGACCTGCTGAGATTTTCTAGCATTTTCTGTTTTTGTTTCAACCTCCAGCATCCGCAGTATGTTGCTTTTATCCAGTGTTGGTGATTAGGATAGGGTGTGTTCGGTCCAGTCACTGTGGCGGGGAGGGGGAGGATTCAGTGATCGCAAGGTTTGTGGGGTCCAAATATGGAAATAGTACGAGTTATGTCCGACCATGCTCCAATATCTTTTTAGCCATGCAGCAGCATCATTTCAATTTTTAATACACAGGCTTTTTTGTGACATTAAATGATGGAATTAATAACTCATCAATGTACAGAATTAATTATTTGTTTTTCTTTTAATTATCTTTACAGAAGAGACAAACATAGATCGGTCCTAACTTTCTATAGCTATATTTTTAACCCTCATTATATAATTAAATTTAAGTTGAGTTGGATCAGATAATGTGTAGAACAGGACACATCAGCATCTGACTGGAAGTACAATTGGATTCAAATTACATTTTAAATATGCAAACCGAGACCAATGCTCAGATTTAGGGTATAGCCAGGTGCTGGGTTGAAGCATATCAGTCTCACATAACTATTGTTGTTTTACAGTTTGTGGCTCTGACTTGGCACAAGCAAACTTCTTCTACAAAAATGGAGAATACATCTGCACATTGGATTATCAACGAATGTATGGGACTCGTTGTGACAGTTGTGGAGACTTCATTGGTGGAGAAGTGATCTCAGCTCTTGGAAGAACATTCCACCCAAAGTGCTTTGTTTGCACAGTCTGCAGGTAACTTGAGCAGGAATATAACTTCTTCAATATGATTTGTAAATTGTACGCTTACAGAATGAAAGTCCAGATTAGAAAATGAGGGATGAATATTGGTTGATTAGAACCACCATCGGACAATATTTAGGTAACATATTTAGGTCCCCTCAATCCCTTCTCTCCTTTTATATCCCTTGGCTCTATAAATTGTTACATCTCTAACTTCTTCAAGTTCTGATAAAAGGACTTCAATCTGAAAAATTGGGCGGGATTTTATGACCTCACTCAGGTGAGACCGTAAGATCCTGCCGGAGGTCAACAGAGATTTCTGTTGCGGGACCCTCGCCTGTGCCAATTCCAGGGTGGGCGAGGTGGTAGGGGTGTTTCCCTCCTCCATGAATGCTGTCAGCTGGCCTGCAGAGTGTTTCCATCATTTTGTCTTTTTTAGTTTCAGATTTCTAGTATCTGCAATATCTTGCTTTTGTTTTATCGAGAATGGATGTCAGATGTAGCATCCATTTTGGACAATATTTTGGAGCATCAGTAGGCTCCTTCACATTGTTGTCACACAGGGCAGTGGGGGTGTAGAGATGCAACTCAGTAACAATGGGAGAGGCTGATGTCTCTGTAGGAAGGTGACGTATTGCTGTCTTCTTACAATCTACCATCTCATTGGCCATCTGGACAGCAAACTGACTGATGTTACTTAAGTAATATGTTGTGGTCTGGAATGACATTGAAGTTGAGGGCCAGTGGTGGTGCTTTGTGTGCCTCAGTGTTCTCCAAAAATTTGTGTTGCAACAACTCAGTCAGCAACTGCCAGCCTGCTGGAATGTTGTCTCCTCGCACACTGCTTCCCTTTGATGTTGAGGTAGATTATCTTTTCCTGTGCTCCTGTAGCTATTGAAATCACAGAATGGATTGCAGCCAATAACCAGTTCATCTTTTCGGATCAAAGACTTTATAATCTCAGCCAAATCACAATCCCAAGATTTGTCTTCATGCAGGTAGGGATTCCTAGTAAATATCACTTATTCAGCTTGTTCCCTGAGGGTTTGCACCAGGTGCTGTCAGGATGTGTTTCAGAATGATTGAATCAAGCCCCCTCAGACACTTATTTCTCAAGGCTCCTATTCAAGCATGGACTGTTATTTACTGATTTTAATCAAACCCACAGTCATTTCAGGCAGTGACCAGGAATGCACAGTGGACTCATCCATACTATCCAGGTCACCATTCAGTACTTTTGCAAAGAGGGAAGTGACTCACAAGTAAAACCCAACTCTAGGTCATAGTCTGTGCCTTTTATTTCTTAGCACCTCATCAAATGCCACAACTGCTGTTTCTTCCTTTCTTGCACTTTGTGCATCATCATTTTCTTCCACATCTTCATCAGTTGCTTTGATAGTCCATTGGTAAAGTGAGTGCATAGGACACTTGTTCATTCAGATACTACACAATCATGACATGTGTGCACTGTGATGCATTTACATGTTACCAGTGCAACGGGCAACTGAATGTGATATTTGTGCAAATTGCAGACCATCCAAGTAATATGATTCCTTCAGTTGCCCATTGCTATTTTTACAAGTCCAAAGATTCTATCCCAAATAGATCCTCCATTCCTTACATCGCATCAAAATCTTCAGGTTTGGGAGGCGAACCACCTGTTACTCGCCGTGCCCTTTTTTGTGAATGAGTTTTGGTTATAAACGCAAGAGCAGGGAGGATTGGAAGATAGCGAGAGAGTCCTCCCTTCCTCTCGTTCTGTAAAAAGATTATTATTTGTAGTTACATCATGATTAACTGTTACTTTTTCCATTGCCGTTAATAGTTATATTTATTATGATTGGCATTTAGGATTTCATCAACACACTGGAAAATTGTAGAAGTGTCAAGCCTTGGAGGTATCAGAAATATGAGAGGGAAGCATGATGTAAATCAGAAATCTATGTTTGGTCAAAACTTGATGAAGAAAGAAGATGAAGGATATTTTTTATATACATGGAGGACTAGTTATTGGCTCTATAGCAATAACTTAGAAAGGAAAACTATGCAGTGTAATATGGTGGTAATACTGATGGATTAAATGGATAGCTGCAAGGATAAAGATCAGAGGCAGTTATGGCATATTAGCTTTGCAGAGTTTCATTGTGGTGAATCAAGTAGGTTTCTGCCTGGTGCAGCTGTCTTCCCATGTAGGACACAAAAAGCAGCAACAACAGGTGCACCTGTTTCCATAAGAACAGATATAGACCCAACAGAGTGATGGTCACGTAGCACTAAATGAGGCAATGTATTCTCAGCACAACATCTGTGTCACTTATTAGAGATATTATGCTGAATTAGTAGACACACTGGGAAGAATTTGATAAGAAGAACAGGGTCCCGACAACAGAACTACTTCTGCTTCTATGTCTGTAGCTGGCACACACGCAATAACAATTCAAATTTAAAGGACCAATGGCAGACACAGGAGACACATAAGATTAGATGACAGGGTGGGTGCGGGTATCCACTGGTGGATCCTGAAATCAGGTGTGAATGCAACAGGTATGAGCAGGTGACATGGTGGACACTGGTTAGCACTGCTGCCTCACAGCGCCAGGGACCCGGGTTCAATTCCCAGCTTGGGTCACTGTCTGGAGTTTGCACGTTCTCCCCACTGTCTGCGTGGACTTCCTTCGGATGCTCCGGTTTCCTCACACAGTCTGAAAGACATGCTGGTTGGGTGCATTGACCCAAACAGGTGCCAGATATGGCAACTAGGGGAATTTTATAGTAATTTCATTGCAGTGTTAATGTAAGCCTAACTTGTCACTAATAAATAAATTTTTACTTTAAAACTATCAAAGAGCTTTCTGGACGTACTGGGTGGACTCGGTGTCAAACACATCTTTCCTGTTTATGATCCCTAGCACTCTGGAGAAACAAGAAAAGACCCCAAAGCCCAAGGCCTTGCTGCCTGGCCATTCTCATCTGTGGAGAATTTAATGAACTTGTATGACAGAAAGAAACACTGCCTTTTATTCATATAGCTGCTGAGCTATGAGATATTCAAACCCTCCTATAGCCACAGCCAAAAGTCTTTGCACCTAAAACACTTCCCACCCACCTCCCAGTGGCCTCCCCCCATTTGGACCTGGACTCCTGCCAGGTTAATCGTAAGTTTGGAACACTGTCCAGGGACAGAGCGATAATCACCCTCCATCTGGAACCTGTCACTCTCCACCTTCCGTCTGGCACCTTTGAGTTGATCCCATCACACTTGATCCTTTGAACATCACTGTGCAGCTTCCGTCCATCACTCTTGAACCTCCTACCAAATACTTTGACCTTGTGACAGTGGACATATGGCGGGATTCTTCAGTCCCGCTGCTGTGATTGGAGAATTGACTGCACCAAATTCTCCCTTCTTGCTGGCAACAATGGTGGGGCAGATAACATTGGAGAATCCTGGCCACTATATCCCCCCTTGGCCATACACGTCTCACCGGAGACATTCCTCTGATTTTAGCCCTCTCCTCATCATAATGATGCAAACTTAAAATCCCTTGATTCGCCCTCTAACACATTTCACGATCACCAACTCTGACTGCATCTGCCCCCGTTCCGAATTGACTTCCTGCCCTGTAATTATGGACCTTCTCCGTGATAGACTTTGACATCCCTGAGCTGACACTGGACAGTTCCAAACCTACCCTTTACCCTTTAAGCTCCTTGTTTTACATTTACTTACTGCTGCCTTTCATCCACCCCCCCTCAAACTCCTCTCCCCCACCCAATCAAACCTACTTCCAAGATGCCAGGGCCTGCCTTTTCCACTGCCTGATCCCACCTGGTCCCCTATATATGAATGCCAATGACCCAGCCATCTCCCCACCCTCTTACCTTTTGAACCAACTTTGCCACTTCTGACCCTCCATCCAAGCTGGAAGTCTCCTATTCCTCTCCCATGTAGATTTTCATAAAACCAGCAGCTCAACTAAGGTCCAAATGGATAAAAGTCAACTGTTGCTTGCCACTTTTACATAACTGTGAAACAGGAGGCACAAGTTCACTTTGACTTAGTCTTGAAGTTAGGATATAATCTGAATACATTTTAAGAAAGTGAGTACTCATGGGATGCAAATGTATTGAAAATAGTTGAAGTTGCCATACTCCCAGGTGATGATAGGCTCCCCCTTTGAGGAGTGATTAAACCTGAGGATCAGCACACCTCAGGGAAGGGATAATAGAGCAGATTCAGCATGGTTTCGTTAAGGGGAAGTCGTGTCTGACAAATTTATTGGAGTTCTATGAGGATGTGTCTAGGGCGGTGGATAGAGGAGAGCCGGTGGATGTGGTCTTTCTTGATTTTCAGAAGTCGTTTGACAAGGTACCTCACAAGAGGTTATTGCAGAAGGTAAGGGGGCATGGAGTTGGGGGTAGGGTGTTAGCGTGGATAGAGGATTGGTTGTCAAATAGGAGGCAGAGAGTGGGGGTTAATGGGTGCTATTCGGATTGGCGGTTGGTGACTAGTGGAGTGCCCCAGGGGTCGATGCTGGGGCCTCAGCTATTTACCATTTATATAGATGATCTGGAGGAGAGAACCAAGTGTATGGTGTCGAAATTTGCTGATGACACCAAGGTTGGTGGAAAGGCAAATTGCGCGGAGGGTGTGGAGAGTCTGCAGAAGGATCTAGATAGGCTGGGCGAATGGGCCAGGAACTGGCAAATGGAATTTAATGTTGGCAAGTGCGAGGTGGTCCACTTTGGTAGGAATAATGGTAGGAAGGACTATTACTTACGTGGCGAAAAACTGCAGCAGGCGACGGTGCAGAGGGACCTTAGGGTCCTTGTGCATGAGTCGCAAAAACCCAGCCTGCAGGTGCAGCAGGTGGTCAGGAAGGCGAATGGGAAGCTGGCCTTCATAGCGAGGGGGATTGAATATAAAAGTAGGGAGGTCTTGCTGCAGCTGTATAGGGCATTGGTGAGGCCGCAGCTGGAGTACTGTGTGCAGTTTTGGTCGCCGCACTTACGCAAGGATATTTTGGCCTTGGAGGGAGTGCAGAGGAGGTTTACTCGGCTGATACCGGAGTTGAGGGGGTTGAGCTATGAGGAGAGGCTGAATAAACTAGGCTTGTACTCGTTAGAGTTTAGAAGAATGAGACGAGATCTCATTGAGACGTATAAGATGATGAATGGGATGGATAGGATAGAGGTGGTGAGACTCTTCCCGCTCAGAAAAGACAGTAGGACTAGGGGGCACAGTCTCAAGATAAAGGGGAGGTGGTTTAGAACGGAGTTGAGGAGGAACTTCTTCACTCAAGGGGTGGTGAATCTCTGGAATTCTCTGCCCGTTGAAGTGGTGGAGGCTGCCTCGCTAAATATTTTTAAGACACGGGTTGATGGGTTTTTGATAAGAGAGGGGATTAAGGGTTATGGGGAGAGGGCGGGAATGTGGAACTGAGCCACGACAGATCAGCCATGATCTTATTGAATGGCGGGGCAGGCTTGAAGGGCTAGATGGGCTACTCCTGCTCCTATTTCTTATGTTCTTATGTTCTTATAAGATTAAAAAGACAGGCCTTTATGAATAACCTCAGCTAGTATAGGAATCAAACCTGTGCTGTTGGCATCGTCTCTGTATCACAAACCAGCCATTCAGTCAAGTGATCTAATCGACTTCCCATTAAAAATAGAAATAGCCGCTGGACAGTGTGAAGCCCGACCTGTCCCTGTGATACTGTGGACTTAATCATTATGTCTCAAGCTGCTGTCAGAAAACCAGGATTTCAGCTCCTGTCTAATTAAGCTCCCCCACCCCAACGTCACACACTTCCCGCTCTTACAAGCCCCATTAAATACTGCCTACTATGAATGGATAAAAATAACACTTTCAATAGAGTATCAACATCACCATGTTTCTACATCCTGATTTAAACATTTTCATTGACAAAATGTATAGGAACAGTAAAATGGGATACAAATCTGGCTCAAACATTCCTGAGAATAAAAATATTGTGCAAGGTGGCACGCTGTATAGTGGTTAGCACTGCTGCCTCATTGCGCCAAAGACCCGGGTTCAATTCCAGCCTTAGGTCACTGTCTGTGTGAAGTTTGCACATTCTCCATGTGTCTGTGTGGGTTTCCTCCAGGTGCCCCAGTTTCCTCCCACATGCCAAAGATGTGTAGATTAGATTAATTGGCCATGTTAAATTGCCCCCTAATGTCAGGGGAACTAGCAGAGTAAATTCATGAGGTTTTGGGGTAAGGGCATAGGTGGATTGTTGTCGGTGCAAGCTCGATGGGCGGAATAGTCTCCTTCTGTCCTGTAGTTATTCTATCATTCTAAATGTTATAGTCTATGTTCGTGAATGTTAATTAGGTATAGCTTGATATGTTAGAATGGTGTGGACACTTAGCACTAATCAGGCTATTGTCAACAAGTTTTAGTGGTGCAACAGCATCCTCTGGAGTTTTTGAACTTAATCCAAGGTATAATTGCCAAATTCAAACTTGATTGAGCGGGACTAAATCATATTTATTTGGACAACAAAATTTTTAATGGGACCCGATTCACCCTTGTTTTGGATTTGGACCAACCTCTCCCATTGAAAGTAACAATAGCTCCTTATGGGCTCTCTCACGCACAACAGTGTTTTGTTTGTCTCAGAAAAACTTTGTGCGGAAGCTAACGTCAGCAAAGGGAGCCGGTGTTTTGTTCACTTCCTTCTGGTTGATAGTGTGCTATGGTACGCTGCCAGTTTTCAATGGGCTTTAATTACTGAATGTGAGGACTCGGTTAGCTCAGTTGGCTGGATGGTTGGTTCATGATGTGGATCGATGCCAACAGTACAGGTTCAATTCCTGTACTAGCTATTCATGAAGGCTCCTCCTTCTCAACCTTGCCCCTTGTCTGGGGTACGGTGATCCTCAGGTTAAATCACCACCAGTCAGCTCAATCCCCCTCATCAGGGACTATAGTGACTTTACCTTTGCATATCTGTATACTTTTGACTGCAATCTGGTAGATATGAGAAATATTTTAAAAACAAGTCTTTCAGAGGAGAGGAAGATATAAAATACAGAAAGATATTGAAATGAAAAGATGAATTGCAATTTGTTCTTAATGTTTGAGCAATTTAAGAATATACTTTGGTACAAAAATGATAGATTGCTAATGAAAGTGAGACAAATGGTAAAAATCGAAATATAATTTTTTACCAAATGGACGGCACAGTGATTAGCACTGCTGCCTCAAAGCTCCAGGGACTCGGGTTCATTTGAGCCTTGGATGACTGTCTCTGTGGAGTCTGTACATTCTCCCCATATTACATTGCCCTTAGTGTTCCAATATGTGAAGGTTAGATGGATTAATGGGGTAAATGCATATAGGGAAAAGGTGGGGGAGAGGGCCTGGGTAAGATACTTTTGTAAGAGAGTCAGTGCTGACTTGATGGGCCGAGTGGCCTCTTCTGCACGGTAGGGATTTTATGACTCTATCATAAGAGTTGCAAAAGATCATTGTTTAAAGAGATCATGAAATGAGAACCCAGTGGAGATGCACAGATTATATAAAGCCTGAAAGTCGGAGTTGATGTGGCGCGCGGATCGAGCTGGTGGCGGGATGCCAGATTATATTTGTCGGTTGGATCCCATTTATAATGAACAGGTAAGCTACCAACGCTGATCACGCTCTCTCTTGAGGAAGTTGGAAAAACTGACAGGTCAAATGCATATCATAGGCATGCAGCAGCATCTAAAAAGGAAGCCTGGGGGAGGTTTGGGGATTAAATGGAGCAGAAGATTTTGAAAACACAACTTTTTATGAGCACATTTAGCCAGAGGTGGATTTATAGTCAGTGGGGCACCCCCGAATACCTTGCAACCCCATCCCTCCCCACCCCTACCACCCCGCAACCTCACCCCTCCCCACCCACCCTCACCCCTCCCCACCCACCCTCACCCCTCCCCACCCACCCTCACCACACAGAACGCAAAGGTGGAAGCCACAATAATACAAGTTAACTGTGCCAGAGCCTTAGATAACCTCCTGCTTCTAATTCATGTCTTTCTGTGTTCGTTTTTGATCTTGACCTGTTGTACAGCCTTTCACAAGAGGGATATTAAATACTATTCAACTATAGAAACAATTAGCTCCATTGACTGAAGGGTTCCAAGGCTAAAAAATAGGTTTCAGTTTTTCAAAATGCCGCACAGGACAAGATGTTGAAAGCCACGGACCATCATACACGAAACGATGAGTGCCAACCACCCATCTGTTAAAGCAGTGCCCTGCAATCAAGTGGTATGTCATGGGTGCACCACATAAACTATGGACGTAATGAAACATACACAACCACAGGATCGGGACAGAGATCTCTGCCCCCCTACGTATAAATGCCAATGACCCAACCATCCCCTCCCTTATCTCTGATTAGCTTTTGCCTCCACCCAATTATGACAAGACAGCAATGTTATTTGTCCATCATCGTCGATGAGGACCTCAACACCATTAGTCATTTTGAGGCTGGATATGGTGTGTCGGAAGATGACTGATCAGGCCAATTCGGGCACGGAATGCCCTGACATATATCGGGCAGACTTGTGTAGGTACTGTATTTGTTGCGCTGGTGGCTCTGGACTTGCGCAGCTCGCGCTTAAGTTGTGTTTCAGTATTGCACCTTGCTTCGTAAGCTTCACAGCCCTTGTGAATGAGGCAGCACCAGGTAGGGCGGTTTTGTGCCAGCGTTTCCCAGATGGTCATGTCTGTGTCAAGCGACTTCAGGGAGACCTTGAGTATGTCCTTGTAACATTACTTCTGCCCTCCATGCGAGCGTCTTCCAGTGCCAACTTCAGGAGAAGTGTCAGGAGCAGAATAGCCTCTGCTTACCTTTGCCTCTACCCAATTATGACAAGACAACAATAACTTTCATTTAGATATCACCTTCAACATGTGAAATCATCCCAAAGAGCCTCCATGACATCGATGGAAAAAAATATTGGTTCATGAAGTATGATTTTGGGAATGTTTTAAAGGAGATATGTCAGACAGAGTCAGAGAAACGCAAAGAGATTTGCCGGAATTCTGCCGCTTTGCCTGCCATGGAATCAGAGCGGGTGAGGGGCAGACAATAGAAATGTCCGTTGATCGCGGGTGGGATTTTCTGGTCTTGGGTCAAGCGAGACCGTAAAATCCCACCTGTTGAGAGAAAATTCAAGAAGCTGAAGACATAGTGAGTACTGATGGTAGGGTTAAAATTGGGGATATTCATGAGAACAGAATGAGAGAAACAGCATCTGAATAGACAAGATTGCTACAGAGAAGATTGCTGCACACAAGGCATTTGTACATCATAAACTGGAGTACGTGTGAACTGTCAGGGGCCATTCACAATATTACTGATTCAAGGAAATAGTTCATGGTTTGTCTTCAAGTGCTCTGTTAGAACATTCAGTGTTACACCTGTGCTGACCTGCCTACCGTGTCCAACACTGCAGCAACAAAGTCAGGGGAGTGGGCTCACACTGCTTTAAAAGAAGTTCAACGTGAATTTCATTTTCAAAACACACAATGTTAAACAAGGAGTGTGCTGCAGCAGGTACAACACTAACTGCTTTGTGTCTTCCAATGTTACAAACATATCTGTGCAAATTCATACCAAATACCAAAACAGACTGGAATAACTTGTTTCGGGAAAGAACTAAGCAAACCACCAAACCAAAGAATCTGGTGAAGGAGTTATTGACCTGGAGCTTCCATTCTGTTTCCTCTGTTTCTCACTACTGGCATGCCTGTTGCCAACCTGGTAGAGTGATTCCTCTCTGTTGCAGGCATCTCCGCCTCGTGGTCTCACACGCATGCCTGCTGACAATCATTACTTACCTTCCTGCTCTTTAGTTCTCATCCAGTCGGAGTCTAATTCCGCTCTGTATTGATGCTGATTGGCTCACTTTGTCTGCCTTTCTTCCTCATTAGTGGGTCAGTGATGTTGGGCACATCTTCACTATGGTGCCCGGATAGGCCAGCAAACTATGTCCCATCAGGCCTGCCCAACCACAGAATACTGTGCAAAACACCTGGTTGCATAGATAATGAGGTTAAGGAAAGATTTAGCATGGTTTCACACTGGCCTCCACTTCCCAGCTCACCATTGGGCTTCGGCTAAATTCTCCAATATCATTTTTGAAGCGGGAACCTAAGGACACTGACAAAACTAGTTCCCCAGAGATCGGGGTGCCCAATCCCCAGACAACCCTACACGCCACTCCCCTCTCCTCTCTCACTCAATGGCTAAGAGCTACTTGCTGGTACCATCATTATTCCCCGCACCGCCCCCCCCAACCCTCCCTTCCCATCACGTGAGTGACACAACACTATGGGGTCACCAAATGCCTGCCCCCCCCCCCCCCCCCCCCCCCCCCATCCCTTTCAGGCCCATTCAGGAGCTTCCCTTTGGCACTGCCAACCTGACACCCTTGCAGTACTATCCTGAAAGTGCCAAGCTGGTTATGGTAGGGTGCCAAGTGTAGTGCCTGGGCACTACCTAGCTATTTTCCTATCCACTCAGGAGCTTCAGTGACCTCCGAGACCCTTGACACGTCCATCACAATTAGTCTCCATTTGTGGAGACCAGCAGTGATTCTTGCCATGTTCCCACTGCTAATCTGGTCCACACCCTCGCTGGGAGCTGGGAAAATCCCAAAAGGGGTTCTCGCCGACCGTGCTGTGGCCTCGCTCCCATAATTCTCCAGCCCCAGCACAATTTACGCATGAATGCACGGGGCCGGAGAATCACACCCCGGATCAACTTCCAGCGTTCCCTATTGCAACTGGGATCCCTCACAAACTGTGAACAGGTTGAGAACGTAATAGCGGCTGTATTGATTGACAAAATTAATGTTGAGGGTCTTGAGAACAACAGCTCAGTTTGAATATTTCAGTTGGGCTCTTGTCTGTTTCCGATATAATTGCCAGCCCGGTAAAACCTTGGTTCACCAGTTGTGTTTCTTTTGCCCAGTTATTTTCTTGCTACTTGCTCTGTTTACAGCCCTAAGCAGGGCTGAAGTAAGACAACAATTTGGCCAATTGACTCCACACTGCTCACTGAGAGAAATCTGCTAATAAACTGGAAAGAACATGAGAGCAGAATGAAATAGAATCCAGGACTCATATCACTGAATTGTTTTTAAAAAAACAGCGTGTAGAGGTTTAAAGTATTCAACATTTAGGAGGAAAAAAGATGAAAGAAGAGTAGAACAATGAAGATCCAATGTGGAGAAATATTTTGTAAAACCGAAACAGCCTATCGGTCAAGTAAGGAAACCTTAAGGAATAACCTCTTCAAGCCTAAATGTGACTGATGGAATAGATTACTACTCAGTCGAATAAGTGAGGGGGCCAGAAGGAGAAGCATCTGTTTTTTAATAGCCAGCTGAGAAGAGGATCTATTCAAAGCCAAGTCAATTTGATTTCATGTGCAGCCCAGCAGAGGCTCTCTCTGCTCATTTGTTTAAATTTAATCTAAAGTTCAGAAATTGCAAACTACAAAATTATCGAAATCCTTATCCTTCACTACTGAAAATTTCACCTTTCTCGCAGAAATTGCTAACCACTTTTGCCTTGTAACTAAAAACTTAATTTTGAAGCTTGTTGTTGCAGTGAGGTCAATATAAATCCAAGAAGTGGCCATTCATCATGTTAGAAAATTCCCTTTCCAACGTCAGCAGAAGATGTCTTATTACATTATGCATTATTTGATTAATGTGCGCGCCTCATCTGCAAGGTGTGTCAACCGAGGTATAAGAGCTAATGTTTTCAGACTCCAGTCCCGTTGGCAGCAATTGATTCAATGGATCGAAATGGAGGAAGGAACACCTATTAAAGGAAAGGAAATGATTGCCAGTAGAAGTGAGATGCATTTGAACTTGATGATGGAAATGAACATTAGGTGGGTTCAATAATAGGTGATCAATCTACGGAACCAGATTTATGCTCAGGGAGAAAGTTGAACTTGTAGCTCATGGTAATAATCCCATTGCTACTTTTCATTTTGCTGTTCTCTGCCTATAGATCAACACCCCCATTTAAGTGCTTTTATTAATGACACACTTAGACAAATATTACGTGCTGATTGAATGCAGATTATACACTAAATCAGACACAGGGGAATATACAATAAACAATTATCATTAAACAGCACACCATACTCCTGGGTTAGAAAGCAGGTGTCATTCTTCAGCCTGACTTCTGTGGCTAAATTGGACTGCTATTGTAAGTAAGTAATTATCTTTTGAAAAACATATAACCACAGTGCTGGCCAAAGAGATGGATGTACTATGTTTAAAGTCCTGGGTATTCTTTTTTAGGAAGCCATTTCCAGTTGGGGACCGTGTTACCTTCAGCGGGAAAGACCGTGTGTGTCAACATTGTTCTCATACCTTGGTTACCACGTCAGAGCCTATAAAGATTCATGGACCCAGTCGTAAGTTTGTCAATCCTTTAATTCCTTTCTGGTTTAATTTCCTTCATATGCTCTATCTTTCCTCTTGCATCTTCACTTAATAATTCTCTCTTCTGGATTTACATGTTAATTGGTAACTTAAAAATTCCTTTTGTTACACAGAACAGTTAACCGCAGGGGAAAAAAAAAATCATTAGTGGTATTTGATAACTGAGATCTGCAAACTAATTTAAACGCGTAGAGCTGTTCTTTACAATGACAACACAAAAAATTAGATTTTGAACCAAAAACATGATGAGTACCGCTTGGCAGTTTGTAGTAGTTTGGCCGCCTTGATGGGTGGCCTGTGTCTGTGGGGCAAGTGTGTGTGTTGCAGGAATGGGTTTCAGACACTCTGATATTTTCCAGGTTTAAAGCAGTCACCGCATCTGTCTTTCTGCTTGGGAAATGTCCCACATGTGTCCTACACAGGTTTGTCATGGAGAGGATAGTATTCTGCTATGGAAAAGATGCAACATTCTACAGACATCAGAGCATATTACACTAGTCTGTGTGTTCCGAGTGTGCTTCACTCCAAAATTGAGGAGACATAGGGTGGGATTTTATATTCTCACTCAGGCAAGGCTCATAAAATCTCACCCAAAGCCAACAGAGAATTCCATTCTGTGATCCTTGCCCACTTCAATTCTGGGGCAGGCGAAGCGGTAAAATTCAGGCCATAAACTTGGATCTTCTGGGATTGGGATCTGTCGTCTCTTGATAGCTTCCACTTTTGCCCAGAAAGGCCAAAAAAGGAGGCAGCACCAGAAAGGATTCACAATGACAACAGCATCTTGCATTTATATAGCTCATTTAACATGATAAAATATCCCAAGCACTTCAAAGGAACATTGCAAAGTTAAATTTGAGATCAAGCTCTATAAGGCGGTGTTCGGGCAAAGGATCAAAAAATTCAGCCCCAAATGTGTGGCACCATTGAACTGTCCTTTGTGCAATCTGTAAGTGATAGTTATGAGCTATCTGCTTCTACATTTCCTCCCATTTGAGCGCCTGTTGGTTTGCAGCCAGATCTGCTTCTAAGGCTTCTTTAAGGGTTTTTTTTTTGCTTGGAAGCAATCATACACTGCTGATAAGGATATGTTTATAGGGATCTGATAGCTATTCACCTATCTGGGTTTCTATGGGCAGGCAAGAAAATACAGAAATCTCTGCGGCTCACCAAGCAGGAGAAAAGCTGAGTCTCCCCAACTTCAGCTGCTACTTTCTGTTTGGTAGCCACACCCTGGGGAATGGGCCTTCCCCACAACCCATGACTGGACTTAGTGATCACAGCCCTTCTGCCAACATGCCTCTCAATCAAATCATAGGTGATGCTCTATGGGAATAGACCACTCGTCCCATAATTTCTGTACAAACTGTCTGCTAAAGCAATGGAAAATTAATCTCATTGTCCTCGTCTCTTCACAGTCCTCTGCTTTGAAATTTTATCCACTCTTCTCTTAATGGCACGGTGGCACAACGTTTAGCACTGCTGCCTCACAGCGCCAGGGACCCGGGTTCAATTCCCGGCTTGGGCCACTGTCTGTGTGGAGTTTGCACGTTCTCCCTGTGTCTGCCTGAGTTTACTCCGGATGCTCTGGTTTCCTCCCTCAGTCCAAGGATGTGTAGGTTAGGTGGATTGGCCATGCTGAATTGCCCCTTAGTGTCAGGGGGACTAGCTCGGGTAAATGCATTGGGTTCTGGGGATAGGCCCCGATGGAATTATGGTCGATGCAGACTCGATGGGCCAAATGGCCTCCTTCTGCAATGTAGCATTCTATGATTCTGTAACAGATATGGTCATCGTTGAATTAACTACTCCCCTTGCCAAAGTATTTCATGTGCTAACAATTAGTGATGTAAAGAAATTTCCCTTAACCTCGCCCAGAAACTTCAATAAAAGCAGCAACATGTGTGTGTGGACGGAAATCTCATCTCCCACAAAAATCATTCAAAGTTTATTTGACCTTTCCACAACCTACAAATGTTTGCTGTGGGTGTATTTCCTTGTTGGCATGATAGTGGCGCCAACAGATTAAGCTAACTCCTCAACAAAACCTCCTTTTGAGATAATCTCCTTTTAACAGCTGACACACAAATTCCACCTCACCCAGCACGACCATCACCAATTCAAACATTTCTTCCAAACTACGGCAAACACACAAATAAACTGCAATGTAAACCAACCCTGTTGGGTTTCAGGAAAACATTCTGGGCTTTTTATTTTCCACAAGGGATTTAAATTGGCTTTCCACTCTTGACCCAGGGACTATTGCCACCTCTCCGGCAGTCTCTGGTGTTTGAAGAGATCAGCAGCAGAAGGCAGAGAAATTCAACAGGGAAGCCCTTTCACCCTATTATTTGCCTGTGGTGTGCCAGTAAAGGCATGTTGCCTTTCCTACTGGGAAAGTCAGGGTGGGAATGTGGAGGGTAAGCCTGCTCAACTTTCCCAAATTTTCCCAGGCTGGATCACTTGAAGTAGGCAAGATGATTTGAAATTTGGTGACATTTTATGACAAATCCCAAGTCTGACAGAAACATTTTCAGTAACAATTTAGATATCATTAATGCTATTAGTTGTGTTTAATTATTTGAAATGTACATCCATAGTTTCGTATAAAGAGTTGTCATATTACTTGGCTTGTTTGAACATCTGGAAACAATAGATAGCTGATGAATGAACAATGTTACTTTTCCCTCTCTGGCCAACATGTGACTCTCGATCCACAGCAATGTGATTCACTCTTGTGTGCCCTCTGAAATAGCCTTGCAAGCAATTCAGTTCACAGGCAATTAGGGATAGGTGATAAATACAGACCCAGCCAGCAGTGCCCACATCCCAAGAATTAATAAATATATATGTACTCGATTGGATATTCCCTCAAATATGCAATCGTCAACAAAACGTTAGCTCCTATATGCACTGAAGGAGGATTTACCATGGCTAATGCACCTAACCAGTCGTAATTAAGGTGCTCCAGTGTACATTAGGTTTTCATACCTTCTCAGAAAAATTTAATTTCCTTTAAAGTGAAACTTTACAAGTTGACTTTAGGATATCTTCCTCGGTTGCCTGACAACTGGTAACCAAGGGAAACCCAAAAATGTCACCAGTCATTCCGAGATCCTGAACTGCTGGGTTGTTGTTTAGCGAGGGCAGGATACAGCTGTTACCATTGTTTCCTCGTTTCATTTCAGTTTCAGACTTCCTCTCCATTAAGACATTGTGCTGAACCAGCTGTATTTCTAGTTTTGATCCTTTATATTCAAAGATCAAAGTATTTTATGTCCTGGTAACAAGGAAGAAAACAGTTTAAAGCATTTCCTCTTAAAATGTATATTTTGTCATTCATCCATCCATACATTTGTCCTAATTTTCAAATTCTCCCATGTTCAGAACAGGCTACTAAAATTATTATTCCATCTGTTGTCACAGTCAGGGACATTAGTTAGATAACTTTGTGTCTGTGTGAGATATTCCATGCCCCAACTCTCTTGGCATAAAGATATTTCTCCTAACCTCTCTCGTCAACCTCTTGGTGAGCAGCACAAAGATCCTTTTACTGCCCCCTCCCCCCTACTCTCAACCAGAGGAAATAATTTCTTTCAACTGACCCATTGAAAACCCTTCATTATTTTACTGATTGTCTCTCAGCCATTTTTGCTCCAATGGAAATAATTGGAGTGCCTCAAGTATCTCCTTGTAACTGTACGGCTGGATTTTCCCAATTGAGTCACTGTTGCCAACGATGGCCTCAATTCTGAATCAAGAACCCAGAAATGATCATGGAGGGTTATCGGACACAATCTTCCTGGAGATGCCAATTAACAAGCCATAGCCTCCAAGAGCCCTGCCTAATCGCAGATAGAAGTTGGACGCATTCAGAGAGTCCGCAACTGAGAATGTTGATACTGTTGAAGCAGGCAGGAGAGTGTAAGGACACTTCAACATGGAAACCCTCAGTTGCTTTCAGAAAAGTCAACAAACAATGAAACTTGAGATTGATAGGGCCGCCAGGATGGAGAGGAAACCGCACCACTGGAGAAATGATAGACAAGTTTGCAGTCAACACTGATCCCCGTGGACCTGTCATTAGAGCCTCTGACTCTAAATGCCACCCCACCTGCTATTGACGGCTGCCTCCAAACATCTGACGGGCTTCACACTTGCTGGTGGGGCTGCTCCAACAACAGGAAGATGTTGGTGTCATTGCAAAGTTGCCTTAATTGGCTTTCCACTTCCATTTGATGAGCAACCAATTCTAGTCCAAGCCCACTGCTAGGAAAGCTGTGTAGACAGCAATGCATCAGGGAACCCTTGCGATGCAGCTCCCCACTTCTAGCCATGTCTCCATGGGGTCAGGAAAATTCAGCATGCGGTTTCCCACCACTGTCAACAATCAATTCTGTTTGTCTTTATATAACCAACTTTGCACTTGCACACACATTACTCTAACTAGACTAACAACTTGGACAATCTGGAAAATTTATGTACACTTGATATCCTTGTACATAAATTACAATATAGTTCAGTTACATAAGACATAATTATCTCATAGGGACCATATGGGGACTATATGGTGGGGATGGGAACATGCAGCTGCAGACGCCAGTGGTAAAATATGCCAAATCTATAAAATCCCTACAGTGCAGAAGGAGGCCATTTGGCCCATGGAATCTGCATAGACTCTCCAAAAGAGCATCTTACCCATATTACATCTGGGAGCAGTGGGTGGAAAGATACCAACAAGGCTTGGCACCGACGCAGAACATGCAAAACCACTCAGCTGTGATTCTCCAGTCCCACTCCGCTCCCAGCTTGGGTCACTGTCTGTGTGGAGTTTGCATGTTCTCTGTGTGTCTGCGTGGGTTTCCTCCCATGGTCCCAAAGACTGATTAGGTGCATTAGCCATGATAAATCCCCCCTCAGTGTACCCGAACAGGCACCAGAGTGCAGTGACTAGGGGATTTTGACAGTAACTTCATTGCAGTGTTAATATAGGCCTACTTGTGATACTAATAAATATAAAAAACTATAAAACCCTAATGCATTCTGCGCCGGCCCGCCGTGGCTGGAAAATTGCAGCAAAAAGCTGTAATTTTTAATTTTACATTGAAGTTAGTGAACAAGAATAAATCACACCTAGTGTGTGTGTGTAATTTTGAAAAGATAACTGTCTAGAGAATATTGCTTTCTGGTTGATATTCTTTGTTAAAAATCTAAGTATTACTAGAATGCATTTTATTCATAGCAAAAAAATCATTGTGCAATTGTATGTCCTCTATCAATAGAGCTTTGGATTCTCGATAGAAGAGTTGAAATCCCAGCCTTAATTAATATTTGAACAGAGCTGAACTTGAGTGAAGTACTATTCCATGGCTGTGGAGCACTCTTTCATCTGTCAATAAAGTGACTTCAATTGCATCAGCAGAAAGCTCCAGTCACTTGGCTAAATGTAGGAGGAAGGGTAACAAGTCATGTTCAACAGCTTATTTACTAGTGTCAGCAGAGTACTTCCTTGCTGTATCAGTACAAGTTTTTCTATTTCCCAATATGCTAGTGATGGAGAGAGAAAGAGAGGGCTGGATATTGATTGATTGTTTGTTGGAGGTACCAACTGTGTTAAATTTCAGAGCAGGGGTATGATATATGATAACTTGTAACCCCGGTAACACAATCTCATTTTACTTAAACCCTTTAACTTGCATCAGGAAGGCAACCTATTCGAATCCACATCCATTGAGCTGGTTGAAAAATATTTTTAAAGAGGCACGGTGGCACAGTGGTTAGCACTGCTGCCTCACAGTGCCAGCGACCTGGATTCAATTCTGGCCTCAGATCTGTGTGGAATTTGCACATTCTCCCTGTGCCTGAGTGGGTTTCCTCTGGGCACCCCGGTTTCCTCCCGCAGTCCAATAAGTTGATTGGCAATGCCAAATTGCCCCTAGTGTCAGGGGAATTAGCAGGGTAAATATGTGGGGTTATAGGAATAAGACCGGGGTGGGATTGTGGTCAGTGCAGACAGAATGGGTCGAATGGCTTCCTTCTGCACTGTAGGGATTCTATGAACTGTCTTCACTAGCAGTTTAAGTAGCAGATTTTAGAATTCTGAATTAGAATGGAAAGTGTCAGAAATTTCAGGTGGGAAAACTCAAAATTCCATTATATAAACATGAACCCAATTTCAAGGTGTTAATAATGACAGTAGTCATCAATGCCATCTAGAAGTTTGAAATGTTAGTGAATTTAAACATTAGACCAATACCTATAAGAGTGCTATTTCTTCTTTTGCTTTTCTGGCAAAATGAAAACTTGGCAGCATGCCAGAATGTAATTCTTTCCATGTTCGTGCTTGAAAACAAAACTCAAAAGTAAGGAAGCTGTATTGTCCCTTGCCCTGATCGCAATGAACAAGCTCTGCTTCTGCAATCATTCCCAGTTCAAGCCCATGTACTGCAGCTGCTTTACTTCCAAGTAACATTGAATTCAGTTGCTTCAGGCTATGATTTCTTTAAAGCAATTTACCAGGAAAAATAAATTCAACAACTTCTCCATCTTAATTGTGCAGTCTTAGGATGTGTAACTTCCATGCAATTAAACAATGAGCTGAATTTAATAGCCGTGGTCGTCTTCCATCCACCAGTCCCAAAGCAACCATTTCTCAGATCCCTAAAGAATTAAATGCCCATCAAACAGTCAAACACCTACAGTCAGGATTCTGGCCTCCAAGTGCTGCCAGAGGGCCAGTACCACCAGGAGCTTTGGCTACTGCAGGGATCGCAGAAGGCCTTGGAGGAGCACTGATGGGGGCTCAGCAGCAAATATGAGTGGGGCAAGCTTGCCGGGGCCAGTTAGGCAGGTGCAGGCAAGGGGGGTATGTGATTCCGTGAATAGGGGAGAAGAGGAACTTTCAGCAAGTGCATCTCCACCTCAATCCAGCAGGGGGAGCCTGCCAAGGTATATCTGGTGGCTTCAACGTGCAACTTGGACAGCCCCCATTATTGATCGAATACTGGAGGAAGTGGGATGAGGCCATTATGTGACCACTAAAGACTGGTTACAATCTAGCAAGTGATAATTAACTTTCTGTTTAAAAACAGTTTGAAATTCCAGTTGTTCAGTAAGCGAATATAACCATAAAATTTTAAACAGACAAACAAATTTTACTGTACAATGTTAGGCAAGTAAAACAATTTACAAGTTAGAGTGTCTTGTACTCTAACATTCAGAATAAACATAAGGTCAATACGAACTAACCGGCGAGCTGCGGCTGAATACACAATTCTGCACATTGAATAGTAGATGTGACCAAGACAGATCCCATGGGTTTCTCAACAACCCACCAGGATATCAGTGACCGCTGCGAATCACAAAATCTCGTTAAAACTCTGCCTCCGTTGCAAGGGATTTCAACTGCACGTTTTAAAATAAGTAGACCAGGACTTTCCAGGTTTTCATGAGATCAGACCTGCCAAAGTCTGTGGGCTTTTGCATGGCTTGCAGGCCTTGCTGCCTTGTAATCCACTACTTAGGAGGTGGGTGGGGGGTGGTGGGGGTGACCTTGCTGGGACAGATTTTCTGCCAGCAGGAAGGGGGAGGGGAGAATCCCATCACCAGTCTCTGAATTCCATCAAAAACTGTTCCCACTTGGACTGCTTCCACTACGGCTGACCTTCCAATAGTTCAATCTATTCTCCTGAGGCAAGATTCCATGGGATTCACAGAACAGAACTCGTACTTCTAATTACTGACACACTTAACGACTCTTTTACAGCCTGCTACTTTCTAAGCGTGCACTGCCCCAGGTTTCTCCAAACTCTATGTTCTTGGCTGAATTAAACTTTAAGTGGTTCCCAAGCCACTTCTGAGGCTCAGCCCCTCTAGCACTGAGCGAATGACTTTCCACCACCACCATCTCAGCTCCCCGGAATTCTCCTGAGTTCAAACTGCATCATATAGTTGCAAGGCTCCTCTGTGAGCTGCAAACCACACAAAGTCCAAATTGCAATCCTCAGTGCATGGAACAGCTCCGAGGACTTTCCTGAGCCCTAACGCCTGCAGGCTGCTACCAACAGCAACTTCCTGGCATGGAGCCTCTTTCCCTGCTGCAGAACATTCACTCTCTCAACAAACACACAGATGTCATGAAGCCAGAAAATCTTTTTAAGCTCCATTCATCTGCTTATTCTGGTCTTTCCCCAAACTAACTTCAAGCCAATTACCCCCATCTTCACAATTTCTGCAGCTAAATAAGCCCATCTGCTGTTTTGTGTCACTTACGGTTCTCACTGTTAATCCCTTGAATCAAGATGGTCCCAAACCTTTACGTGAAATAGACTCCAAACTGCTTTAATTATATTTATCTATTTTCTTGCTAATTTTTAATCTTCCCAGACTAAACATTACTTCTAAAATATTAACATAAGAACATAAGAAATAGGAGCAGGAGTAGGCCAACTAGCCCTTCGAGCCTGCCCCGCCATTCAATAAGATCATGGCTGATCTGTCTTGGCTCAGTTCCACATTCCCGCCCTCTCCCCATAACCCTTAATCCCCTCTCTTATCAAAAACCCATCAACCCGCGTCTTAAAAATATTTAGCGAGGTAGCCTCCACCACTTCAACGGGCAGAGAATTCCAGAGATTCACCACCCTTTGAGTGAAGAAGTTCCTCCTCAACTCCGTTCTAAACCACTCCCCCTTTATCTTGAGGCTGTGCCCCCTAGTCCTACTATCCTTTCTGAGCGGGAAGAGTCTCTCCACCTCTATCCTATCCATCCCAATCATCATCTTATACGTCTCAATGAGATCTCCCCTCATTCTTCGAAACTCTAACGAGTACAAGCCTAATTTATTCAGCCTCTCCTCATAGCTCTACCCCCTCAACTCCGGCATCAGCCTAGTAAACCTCCTCTGCACTCCCTCCAAGGCCAAAATATCCTTGCGTAAGTATGGCGCCCAAAACTGCACACAGTACTCCAGCTGCGGCCTCACCAATGCCCTATACAGCCGCAGCAAGACCTCCCTACTTTTATATTCAATCCCCCTCGTGATGAAGGCCAGCATCCCATTCGCCTTCCTGACCACCTGCTGCACCTGCAGGCTGGGTTTTTGCGACTCATGCACAAGGACCCCGAGGTCCCTCTGCACCGTCGCCTGCTGCAGTTTTTCTCCACGTAAGTGATAATCCTTCCTACCATTATTCCTACCAAAGTGGACCACCTCGCACTTGCCAACATTAAATTCCATTTGCCATTTCCTGGCCCATTCGCCCAGCCTATCTAGATCCTTCTGTAGACTCTCCCCACCCTCCGCACAATTTGCCTTTCCACCAATTTTGGTGTCATCAGCAAATTTCGACACCCTACACTCGGTTCCCTCCTCCAGATCATCTATATAAATGGTAAATAGCTGAGGCCCCAGCATCGACCCCTGGGGCACTCCACTAGTCACCATCTGCCAATCCGAATAGCACCCATTGACCCCCACTCTCTGCCTCCTATTTGACAACCAGTCCCCTATCCACGCTAACACCCTACCCCCAACTCCATGCCCCCTTACCTTCTGCAATAACCTCTTGTGAGGCATGAACCAGATATTTGTAATGTGCTTAATGGACATGGAGTGGGAAGCCAATCCTTAACCTTTCCAGCTCTTGATTTAATCTTGGGGATATCCATTTCTGCGCTTTCCCATCTGATCATATGGGTCTCCTCCAATTCCTCCCACCACAACCCCACAAACCCACCTCCCCTACACACACACACACACACACACACACACACACACACACACACACACACACACACACACACACACACACACACACACACACACACACACCCTTTTCAACTTTTCAACTTATTCCCAGGGGGCATTCCACTCAATGTGCCCAATTATCACAAAATCAAAGTTTCAGTACAGGATTAGTTTTGGATTTGTCGTACAGATAACAAAATTTGCAGCTAAATGTTAATACAAATAGATGCCAATGAAAGGTTTAAAAAGTTTCAATTTGCTCAGCCATTTATCTCATTGCTGCATATGGAATCTTGCTTTGTTTAAATCAGATGTTAGGTTTGTATACAAGAGAGACTACCCTTTAAAAGTAACATATTGGCTGTAAGGTGCTTTGGGATGTCATTAAGTTGTGAAAAATCCCAAATAATTGCAGTTTTATTCTTATTTAATCTGAGCACTATGAATGAAAGTAGTTGCAATAGTGACTTCTGGGGTGCACAATTTCTAACTTTTCTCTAGTCCAAGCAACATTACTTCTGGGCACTGCGTATCGAGGACAGTTTAGAAGAGACTTGATAGCATGGTAACAAAAATGAAAGACTTCAGTTAGTTGGAGAAGCTGGAGTTGTTCAGTGAGTAAAGAAAGTTAAAAGGATATTTGATAGATGTGTTCAAAATCATGATTGGTTTCATAAAATAAATAAGAAACTACTTCCAGTAATGGAATAGTTGGTAAACGGAGGACACATATTGAAGATAATTCGCAAAATAAAACAGAGGAAACATGAGAAAACATTATTTTGAGAGTTGTTGTGGTCTGGAATGTACTGCCTGAAAAGCTGGTGGAAACATATTGAAAAATAACTTTTAAAAGGCAATTTGATGAATATTTCAAAGGACAAATTTACAGGGCTATGGGAAAAGCACAGAAGCGTTGGGTCAATGCGCTTTCGATCTATTGTCTTGTGTGTGTGGCTGGCTTGTTGCACTACACAGTCCCTTTAAGATTGATGTGCAACCATGCATGTGTATATCTGAAAAGGAAGCTTACATCTACAAAGCCTGTGGTTTCTCAGCATGATATGTTTCTGATCATTGCATGATCACGTACTTGCACAGAGTAGAGGGAACAATGGGGGCGATCCTGAACCCAAACTTGCCATCTGTGCAAATGCCAGAGGGGGGCTCAGGATTTGGGAGTCGCAGATCTCACTGGCAAGATCGTAACCTCGGGTCTTCCCTGTCTTTTGCCGGAAGCACCATCAGGCATGAACCTATTTTGCATCAGTTTCATTACATTTCCATATCATCAACCCACCCTCCCACAAGATATTGCACCCCCCCCATTGCATATTGATGCCGCGCCAGCATGACTTCACCTAGCCGTGAACCTGTCATAGGGGTCTCCCCAGGGGTGTAAAGTTTAGCCCCCAAGAGAGATGGACTTGGCCAGATAGTGGCCTAGCATTGCCACCTAGCACAGCGCGATTCAGAGCCAATGATTTGGCGGGGTGGGGCGGGAGGGCGGCCTCTGAACGAAGTGATGACTTAATGATTGGAGATGCGGAACAGAGCCCCTGAGGCTTCCACAGTGGGGTGGGGGGGGGGAGGGGGGGAGATTTGTTCATATTCTCATCGGAGCATCTTTAAAGATGGTGCCATGATCTCTTTACAGCTGGGCTCTGCTGGTGTGTTGAGACCCCTACCCCACTGCATGACGCATTAAACACACCTTGTTGGTATTTTTGGCAGTTTCATAAGACCTGGAGAGAAAATTGAC
Organism: Carcharhinus amblyrhynchos; assembly: GCF_965287045.1. Classification (NCBI taxonomy): domain Eukaryota; kingdom Metazoa; phylum Chordata; class Chondrichthyes; order Carcharhiniformes; family Carcharhinidae; genus Carcharhinus; species Carcharhinus amblyrhynchos. The sequence continues at coordinate 47,742,980 of NC_137336.1, forward strand.
CTGTTCCTCTGGTTTTCTCTTTGGAAACAACACTCTGCCATTTTTTTGGTTAAAAAGTGGGACCAATTGGATATCTCCTACAAAGAGTAAAGACAAGAGCGATAGATCAGATGGCCTCCTCCCATTTTGTGCAACATCCACTGGGGTAATTCTAACCTTCAAAACAGCCATGGTGCAGTCAAGTGAGATATTTTTAAAATCTCCAATCTGGCATCCAATTCACATCCAACTCTCCCACTTCCTTGAGTCAGGACAATATTTGGCCAGCTCAACTATAGTGGTCTGACACGAGATTAAAGAACCTGCTCTTCTCCACCTAGCATCTCGTTAACTTTGGAAAATTAATAGCTCATTGAATTGGAAATCGCGAAACCTGAACAGTGCAGTGCACATTAATGTGTAGCAGTTGGGCTCAAAGCAAGGAACTCCAAAGTTTAGACACCAGATGTTGCACTGCAACATCAGGCGCAGTACTGTTGGGCTGGCTGTTTGGCGAATTCTTAGTGGTGAGGCTTCTGGCCTTCTGATTCCCTACCTATGGATAGCAGCAGCAGGCCTAATCATGGCTGCCGTTCTGCATCCGGTGCTGGTGTTCTGCAGGCAGCTCCCACCTCCTTGCAGAGATTGGCTGCTGAGTTTGCCCCAGGTCAAATTAGGACATTAAGATTCGGAGATCATGTCAAGTGAGTTGAGACCAGGAAATTATCCAAGCATTAGGTTCCTGATCCAGACTGAAAAATCAAACCGCAGTTCAAATTCCCTGCAGTGCAATTACCTATTTAAACAGGTAAATGCTCTGCATTTAAATATGCTACAAAGGAAATTCTTGATACAATGCTCCAACCCTGTAAATTCATTAAAACAACTCATTTCAGAAAAGTGGATTTCAGAACAATACTTAAGGAGTAAAACAACCAGTGATTCTTGGAGTTTTAACAGCAAAAATATCTACTGCAATGTAGCTTCTTACAATGATTAATAAATCTCTATCACAAAATGTAGCAAAATTTATGAATAGAGGTGTTATTGGCAGTCCTCCATTCATGTGTGAGTGGAGCAGGTGCATGTGAATCTCCAATGCTGTTGATAGCATGGGCTCTGGGTGATGAATGACAAGATGTGCACCCAATCACAACAAGAAACAGCCCAGCGTCCTCATAAGCCCGATTTCTGATGGGTTCCTATTTAAAGTGGAAGTGCACTTCTTAAAGCAAGGTTCTTTTTCCTGTAAGCAAACTGTATTTCAAGCTTTACATGCCATGGAGGTCAATATCGGTTGCCCACTTTCAGGTTGTCAGCATGTCTTCTCCTTTACCACCCCTAAGCCAATACCTGCCAAGGTGCCAGTCAGTCAGCTGGGTCAAACTTTCCCCTGCCTAAGGCAGCCAGGCTGTAACAGGTCCTGATGGGCTGGAACTACCGGATATCAGCAGCCTTGACTATCTTGAGAATTCCCGTAAAGTAGGAGCAGCCTTCCAACAGCTTTACTGAGATCATGGGCCGAACTTTTGCATTGGGAGCATCAGGGTTATTCTGAGACCTGAACCCCAAACCCTTTGGGATTTTCACAGAGGTGCCCCCTGAATGGGGATGGTGAAATGTCCCCTGTCCAATTAAGTATGGTGGGTGGGCTGTCAGAGCTGGAGTGCCAATCAGAGGCCATCCAGCTAGAGAGGAGCTACAGTAGAGATAAGTAATTGTGAGGACACTTCAGCATGGAGGCACACTTTTATTCGCCAGAACTCTACCGCCTCGCCAGCCACGGAATCATAGCAGACAACAGAAATGTCTGACCTCAGGTGGGAGTTTCTGGTCCTGCTCGAGCGAAACCATAAAATCCTGCCCATTATGTTTGAGGTCTGATATTAACGACTAATAAAGACCACGAGGTCAGTGATAGTAAACTAATGGAATAGTTTATTATACGTAAATCTCCTAGCACAGTCAGCTCAAGACTGCTGAGGCACACTCCATCCAAGGTGGGGTTTGAGTCCTGGGTCACCTGACCCATTCCCTTCAAGGGCATGCCCAATTATACTCACCAAGTTTTTTTTAAACCAAATAAATAAGATTCAGCAGCTAAGCCACTACGTTGAGGAGTGGGTAAGGGTCTCTCTACATCATGGCCTTAGGCTGTACCTGCACCCAGGCAGGCAGGGAGGAGCTAGAGACCCATGTGGATCAACTGCTGCCTGCCCACCTCCAACCTGGATCTACCCAAGTGTACACGTCTCCAGGTAGTGAAACTGCCTGTCATTGTGTCAGGAAAGTAGAAGCTGTCTGGAAAATTCCAACCAGCTTCCTTTAGCTGTGGGTTAACACAATTGTTAATGTGCCTACTTGACTACCTGCCTTAAGGGAGTAGGTAACCCTGCTAGCCCCAAATGGCCAACAATGGAAAAGGTGTCAGGGATCCAGCATCATGACTGCGTCGCTATTTTTGAATTCCATTTGCCTCCATTCCTGAACTCAGAGGGGCCGATAATTCTTCCCCATTGGGCAAGCACATTGTAAGAATGGTAGCATCAAGAAACTTCCTTAGAAGAATTTCATAGAATCCCTACAGTGCAGAAAGAGGCCATTTGGCCCATAGGGTCTGCACCGACCACAATCCCACCCATGCCCTACCCCCATATCCACCTGCTAATCCCTCTAACCTACACAGGACACCAAGGGGCCATTTTACCATGGTTAATCAATCTAATTGGCACATCTTTGGACTGTGGGAGGAAACCAGAGCACCCAGAGGAAACCCACACAGACACAAGGAGAGTGTGCAAACTCCACGCAGACAGTGACCCAAGCCAGGAATCGAACCCAGGTCCCTGAAGCTGTGAAGCAGCAGTGCTAACCATTGTGCTACCATGCCACTCACGCTGTTCCTTCTTATCAAAGAACTACGGTTTAATAGTTGGAGGAGAAACGAATATAAGGCAGTCATTGTGCTGGGGATTAAATTCATCAGCTTTATTATATTTGGCACTTTGATTTGCAACATGTTTTTTCTCGCAGCTTCTGAGTATGACTTGTCAGTGTGGCATTGATTTTGATTGTGGCTGAATGGTTTGAATGCAGAATTAAGGCAGTGGCAAAAGATGTGACAAAGACTGTTGATGCAGACAGCCTTTGTGTATGTTTTCAGGACAGGGAATGAGCAGATCAATTAGCTCAAACCTCTGTACTTTGTAGTGAGGTTTTAGTGAGGCCTGCCTTATGCTGCAGCTTTCTCATCTTCTCCCTAGTCTTCCTCATCTGACAAAGACTTATTCTGCTACCATGACTTTGTGTACGACCAGTTTGTACAGGATGCAGCAAATGTCTTTGATAGAGGTGACTGTTTCTAAAACATACTGTGAAGACCATGCACATTCCTGAATGTCTGATGATGGTGTAACCAATAATCATCATCATTGTCCCATGGTATTGATTATACCTGTAGTGTGCAAGTCTGGTGTGACTGCCAGGGGGTGGCATGAGCCATGTTTATAGGAAGAATTAACAGCCAACCTCACATGTTTTTGGAAGAATCAAATAGTATTGAGAGACTTTGCAACAAAAACAATTTGCATTTCCATAGAAGAATTTCTATTGTGCAATAAGAGGCCATTCTGCCCTTCAAGCCTGCGCCAACTCTCCTATACCCTACCCAGCCTTCGACTCCGCCCAATCACCATAACCCTGTACATCTACCATGGCCAATCTGCCTAACCCACACATCTTTGGACTGTGGTAGGAAACCGGAGCAACCAAAGGAAACCCACGCAGATACGGGAGAATGTGCAAACTCCACATAGACAGTCACCCAAAGCCAAAATTGAACCCGGGTCCCTGATGCTGTGAGGCTGCAGTGCAAACCACTGTGCCACCCATATATATGACACCTTTAAAGTAAAAAAAGGACCAAGGTGCAGGATAAAATTATACTAAAATCTATCCAGATCAATTGCAAAAATTTGCAGGATGCTGTTTCTCTGATCTGACAGAAGCTGAACATTAACAGAGTGATAACTCTTCCTATTCACGACTGTGGTTGGCTAGTGCTCTGGTGTCCCAAAAGCAACGTGTGAGCAATCGGTGGTACCTTTGGCATGAGGCAAGGCAGTCACTCCTATAAATCCATTGTGTTAACCGCTGGGGTCAATAGGCAAGGCGGCGCACTAGTTAGTTCTGCCAAGCTGGACATGAGTTATTTCCTTAATATAACCATATACTGTGGAGTCAGATGTGGTGGTTCCTGCAGCAGACTGAAAGGAAGCACTAGTAAGGAAGTTAAGGCAATGGTGATTTTGAAAGACACTGGGAGAGCAGGTCTAAATCAACCTTCTGGATTGACACAACCTCCAGTTGCATTGCTCCTCATATAAATCCAAGAAAGTAATTCTTGGCTTGTGCATATGTGTTGGTTATGACCTCCTACAGACAACCCTGACCGCCTGCTGTCTTATCATAGGCACAGCTGCTGTTGGAGTTGGTTCTTGAGACTATTGTTTTTCTTCCAGCTATTCCTCCATCCCGATGAAACTGGCAATAAGGCGTCCATGAGAAGCAAATGTAACTTGCTGAGTGGAAGGAAGGCAAAACATATCAAAGCACCGATCTGAAATCTGAAACCTTTGTATTAATAACACAAACAGTACAATGATCCTATGATCCAATTTTCAACAACTGAGTGACTTAAGTAAGCCATGATGTTAAACATGCTATATAAATATAAAATGTCTCAAGGCACTTCAATGAAGTGTTATAAAGCTGCCTCTGACACCCAGCCAAATATAGCAATAGTAAGTTTTTAAAGTTTAAGTATTTATTAGTGTCATAAGTAGGCTTACTTGAAGTTATTGTGAAGTTGCTGTAAAAGTCCGCTAGCTGCCACACTCCGGTACCTGTTCAGGTACACTGAGGGAGAATTTAACATGGTCAATGTGCCTAACCAGCACGTCATTCAGACTGTGGGAGGAAACCAGAACACCCGGAGAAAACCCATGCAGACACATGGAGAACATGCAAACTCCGCACTGACAGTGACCCAAGCCAGGAATCAAACCTGAGTTGCTGGCGCTGTGAAGGCAGCAGTGTTAACCGCCATGCCACCCTTGGTCAAAGAGGTGGGGTTCAAGGATTATCTTAAAGCAGGGAAGAAAGGTAGATTGACAAAGAGGTTTAAGGCAGGAATTCCAAAAATTAGGGCTCTAGCATCGGAAAGCAGGGCCATCAGTGGTGGTAAAACTAAAATTGTTGATGCTCAAGAGATTGGAATTAGTTGAGCAATTAGAGCTCCGAGGATTGTGTGGTTTGAGGAGAGAACAAAGATAGTGCTAATCTTTCCATGTGCCTGCAGCTAAGTATCCCTTTCGGTACTAATTCAGTGGTTCCAAGACACCGAGCCTGGTGGGTTTTACTAATAGTTGGGCTGGGTGAGACTTCTGTGATTTTGCTTCAAGGTGCCATCGGATTCATCATAACACCACTGGATCCCTGCTTACTGGCATTTATGATGCATTTGCCTGCCTCTGGCTGACACCTCAACTGCCTGGTGAGAATGGGTTAGGTTTCCTCATGCAGGAAGGGTTAAATTCCACCCTGCCCTGCAAATTCCAATCAAAGTGTTGTTGATGCTAAAACAATAGAACAATAGAACCATAGAACACTACAGCACAGAAACAGGTCTTTTGGCCCTTCTTGGCTGTGCCAAACCATTTTTCTGCCTAGTCCCACTGATCGGCAACTGGACCATATCCCTCCACATCCCTCTCATCCGTCTCATCCATGTACCTGTCCAAGTTTTTATTAAATGTTAAAAATGAGCCCACGTTTACCATTTCATCTGGCAGCTCATTCCACACTCCCACCACTCTGTGTGAAAAAGCTCCCTCTAATATTCCCTTTAAACTTTTCCCCCTTCACCCTTAACCTATGTGCTCCACTTTTTTTCTCCCCTAGCCTCAGTGGAAAAAGCCTGCTTGCATTCACTCTATCAATAACTATCATAATGTTATACGCCTCTATCAAATCTCCCCTCACTCTTCTACGCTCCAGGGAATAAAGTCCTATAAATATCCTATAAAACTCCTATAGAATAAAACAAGGAAAAATGCAGCACTTCACTATCCAGCAGCCTTGCTGAAGTAAAGGAAGTGTGTTTTATTTATTGTGGGCTGACCGGTTAGCTCAAATAGTTAGAGAGTGGGCATACTGTGTAGATTTAATTTGTATACTGGTCGAGATAATTTTGTTTTGGGACCTGCCTCTTCTACATTTCCCATTGTATACCATGAAAAGATTATTAAAGATGTAAAGAACATCATGATGAACAAGCCTCGGATAACCAAGGTCTTAGCACGGAGGAAGAGAAGAAAAGAAAGACTTTCCTTTTCTGGTAGCTTCAGTGTGCATGTGTGATTTGTGTCCGAGGACATCTTCAAAACTGCAAATTTTGCTATTTTATTTTTAATTTTTGCTGTTTTTGAATACAGTACAATTTTATATTTTTTACCAGACAAAATGCAACAAGAATGTTCAAACACAGGTGACACGGTGGTTAGCGCTGCTGCCTCACAGCACCAGGGAGCCAGGTTCAATTCTGGCCTTGGGTGACTGCCTGTGTGGAGTTTGCACATTCTCCCCGTGTCTACGTGGACTTCCTCTGGGTGCTCTGGTTTCCTCCCACAATCGAAAGATGTGCACGTTAGGTGGATTGGTCATGCTAAATTGACCTTTAGTGTCCCAGGATGTGTGGGCTAGGGGAATTAGTGGGATAAATACAGGGATAGAACCTGGGTAAGATGCTCTGTCGGAGGGTCGGTGCAGACTCAATGGGCCGAATGACCACCTTCTGCACTGTAGGGATTCTATTCCATAACCTTTAAAAAAGGTCCTGAGTGTACTGGAAATCTGAAATAAAAATCAAAGAAGGCAAATGCACAGCACAGCTATCAGCATCTTATAAAACATATATAGACTAATGCCTTAGATATGTATCCTTCATCACAAATAGGAACTTATAAAAGACCATTACAACCACTTGAGTATCTCATCACTCTGCTTTTCCAAACTGCTTTGGTAAATAATTTATCCAATGTCCTGCATTTTTTAAAAATTGTAATATTAATCATTTTTATATTATGTCAATTTTGTCTTTCAGGACAGAGAAATAACTGAAAACTGTGAATCTTTTCATGATTATCAGTCACATTATTTAGTAAACATACTGTAAATACATTTTCCTGAAATCCTGGTTTCTAAACTCTGGCTATGCAGCAGCATAATAAATATTTTATGAAACAAAATGTATTAATTTGTTCTGCAGTTGTTCCTGGCATGCCAGTAAGGATAACTAACTAATGAGACTTCCTTAAGACCAGATGAAAGTGAAACCTAAGCTGGAGGATCCCATTAGGAAATGGGGTGGGGAAAAGAGTTGGTGCGCAAATCACAAGTTGTAGAAGAATATATCACTATGAAAACAGCAGTGCTATAAACAGCAGAAAACTGGTGTTAGAAGATTACATCCAACATGTAGCATCAGTTTTAGTACACTTTCCTATTCACATATAACTATCAGGAGATTACAATCCAAGTAATGCCATACATTCAGTAGTACACCAGGGGAGTTGAAAAAGTTAAATGTTAGAGGTGAATTCTTATGTTCAGGATGCCTCTCTGCAATATGTTCAAATCATAGATGAGGACCTAATATTGCTGATTGATAATATAGCCAATAATATTATTTTGTGCATTCACAAATAACTAATTGCATTAAACTTGCAACATAAGGTTTGTGCTTATTTATTTTCAATAGCTCAACAATAATCTATGTTATATAGTGTCCTTAATGGAATGAAATATCCAACCATGCTTCACAGGAGCATTATAAACAAAGTAAGACTCACCGCCCCGCCTCCCCTTCCTCTACCTCCGAGCACAGATTTAGGTAAACTCACAATTCCACAAATTTATTTTCATAGGAAGTGCCCTGAACATTTGGACTGTTGTTGTGGGGTGAGGTAGAATGTTAGCAGGAGTCTGTTCTGCTGCTGCTACTCACAAGGGTTGCTAGGTACTAAGGCAGACTCGTTCAGTGCTCTGAGACTTCATCCCAGTTGTAAAGAAAACCAATAAACCCAAAAAATAGTCCTCACGCCTCACTCTCCCTCACCCCCACATGCTCCCCGTGCCTTCTCCATTCCAACTCATGTATCCCCATGTCTCCCACCCATTCCTTATGGCCACACATACCCTCCATGCCAGTCTGTGCCCCTCTAACCATCCCAAGCTCCTTTATTGTCTCTAGGCCGACCTACTGCCAACTCATAAGCTTATCCACCCATTACCCTTACCTCCTCCATGTCATTTCAGCCAGTATGTGATCTGTTCTGTTGTCACAAGTGATATGTACTGCATGAACACCATGATGTAGTCTTGTAGAAGTTACAAACTAGTGTTGATTAACATTACTGAGCAATGTACATATTTAGAGTAGAGAGAGTAAAGGTATGGAGAGGAGGTGGTGGTGTCGTGCTATTATCATTGGACTAGTAATCCAGAGACCCAGGGCAAGATCTGGGGGCACAGGTTCAAATCCCACCAGGGCAGTTGTTGAAATTTGAATTCAATAAAAAGTCTGGAATTAAAAATCTAACGATGACCATGAAACCGTTGTTGATTGTCATAAATTCTCATCTGGTTCACTAATGTCTTTTAAGAAATGTTCTTTAGGGAAGGAAATCTGCCATCTTTACCTGGTCCGCCTTACATGTGACTCCAGATCAACAGCAATGTAGTTGACTCTGAAATGAAGGACAGCGAGGGATTGGCAAATAAATACTGGCCCAGCCAGTAATGCCTGCATCCCATAAAAATGAATTTTAAAGAAAGGTCTTTACATGTTGCTATCTCTGGACTGGCCTTAGCCATGTTAACCTTTCAGATACCAGATCCTTCTACCACATGGGTAGGTCTTGGGAGCCATTCTGATAAACTAAATGGAGTTATATGGGCAGAATTTTACATCCCTCCCACCGGCAGGTTTATTCAAGTTCTGTCAAGTTATTGAACTTTTGAATGGCTTGCGGCATGTTCTGGCCATGCCCCTGTTCCACCAGGGCCATAAAATTCTGCCCTATCTGTCTATTGCAGATTCTATTTAGAAAAAAAATCCCCTCAATGATTAAAAATCCAATAAGGAGAAGCTGAGTAGTTTGGTGGGAAAAAGATCAAGAGGAAAGGAAGTGGGTTTCATGGCCAAGATAAACTCAGAGATAGGAGAGAGGGATGCAAATTCAGGGCTAGGGCACAAGGAGACTTTGGAAGAAGTTTGTCCAGGAGGGTTGTGGAAGAGAGGGACATGGCAGGGGCAACTTATGGGATTATCATCTTGCTGACAAAGACCAAAAATTCCTAATTTGCAAAAGAGAAAAGAAGCTGCAGGTTACCTTTGAACCCAGTTCAATTGTGATTGAAGATTTAGTTATGCTGCGGCTTTTGCGTCAGTTCAAAATTATTTTGGCTGTGTATTAAACAAAAGTTGGCAGTTTATTTCAGAGAATCAACAGAATTGTTGACAACAGAATTGCCAAACATATTAAACTCCGGAGGTTCGAAACTCCGGAGGTTCGAAACTCCCTCCATGACCTTGCCATGAACTTGTTTGAGTTCATAAACATTTTAGATTGAGTAACACTTTGGTAGTCAATGATTAGTTTACATTTTTGACCATTTATTCACAAAGATACTACATTGTCAAAATCATCCCTAGTTTAAACTGCTTGGTTTCAAGCTGTGTTAATCTTGCTGGCAGCTGCCTGTAATAAGGACCAAGAATTTCCCCAAAGTTGTTCCTACTCAGCTGCCAGAGACAGAGGAGGCCCTCCCCTCCTTTTCCTTTTATGTGTAAACAGGGTTGCTGTCACATTATCAACAAAGTTATGGCAGGAGATGAACAGCAGCATTGAAGTGGTCTGTCTGAATAGATTTGGCAAGTTTATTTTGGCATTGCTCCGGCTGTGACCAGTGCGTCAGGAGTCAGGGCTGTAGCACAGCACAAAGCCAATGGAAATGCAAGAATCAACTTTTTTGTATCTGTACAATTAGACACTTAGTGGTCTCATCTTCTTTCAGTCTTATACTGATTGCACTAATATTGACTACATTGACTTGAGTCTTCCTTCTGAGACATGCGTCTTTCAATGTGCATTCTGAAATCCTAACTGAATTGTGTAGATTGTCTGCTGGGAAGTAAATCAGATAAAATGCCAGCAGGATTGATATGTACTTCAGGTAAATGTTCCTTGCCAAGTTAAAATGTAGAAGAATCAATTGGTACCACAGATTTTTTTAAAAATCCCCTCTTCAAAATCGATGACATATCTCGGCTGAAAGTGAAAAATGAACATTGCTGTAGTAGGGTGCTCAAAAATAAAAGCGGGTATGTGCCTTAGAATATACGGTCAATGGAAAATAAAATCAAACAGGATTTAAAGTCGGCTGCTAATTCAGTATTGACCATTCAATGCTATTGCCCAAGGTGAATTTCACCTCCAGCCTTTCTTCATCAATTTGACAAGGCAGTGGAACTTGTTGGTAAATAGATTAGAATGAAAGTAAGATCTGTAACATAAACATGACAACAAAGATCTGAAGTGAGAAACTATTCTCGTTCAGAATTGTATTTAATCAGTGTAAAATTAAGAAAAGCACAAAACAGTATCGTATAGAATAAAATTAAGTATTTTTGGTTGTGATAATGGCATAACTCATGCTAACACGTGACAATAATAAATCAAATCAAAAAAGAATTTGACATAATATCAGGATTGTATGTGGTGTGCAACATTTAATTGGCTGTTGCAATTTTAAATAAAGGCATATCATTTTAGTGTACCCCTCTGTCAGTGCATCAATCACCCAACAGTCATTTATAGTAAAATTTTTATTGCAATATATTTTGGAAGATTTTGTGTGGATTAAGTATTTTGTTTGTGTTCTATTTTTATTCCAGAGTGCGCTGGCTGTGGAGATGAAATCAAACATGGACAGTCACTGCTGGCCTTGGAGAAGCAATGGCATGTGAGCTGTTTCAAATGCCAGGCCTGTGGCGTTGTGCTGACAGGAGAATATATCAGCAAGTATGTGTGGTGCTCAGAGAATGCCAAATGATTCAGATTCATTCACTAATGAAATGTTATCCATTCAGAAAGAATGACATGGTGCTTTGTATTTAATTCACATGATGCTCTAAAATTCAACATATTCATGGCACTTAATCTTGCTTGGGTTTTCCTCTTCCTCTCCTGAAGGTGCTGTTTCATAGTGGCTTACTGCCCCATATATCTTTTCTGCCCTGCAGTATCGTATCCAAGTTGCTACTCATGTGTGGGCTATGAGGTGATTTTGATCTTTAGTTCCTGGACCATAATCTGGCACAGCAGATCATCCCTTCCATTGTAGAACCTGTTCAGTCATCCTTCAGTGATTGCTGCTCAGGCATTGAAGGTGAAAATGAATTACAAACCCAACCCCTTACCCTTGCCTCTTCTTTGAGTCTTGAATTTTAACGTGATGATATTGCGACTGAGCTCAGTGTCATCTTTATGTCTGCACAATGTAAGCTCCAACAGTAGTCACTGGATACTAAGCAGTGACAGGAATTTTCCTTTCTTTTCTGGAATATAGATGCAACCTAAAGTTCAGAGAACATGCTAACTGTTGAATTTCCTAGTATTTGGGCCTTAAAAAAGTGAGGGTGGGATCTTGAGCCCTCAACCTCAGTGCAAAAAATTGCCAGAGGAGGCTTGAAATCTGGTGAAAACCAGCAATGACAATTCATGCTGGCGAGATCGCAATTTCCAATTTTTCCTGCCCCTTACTGGCAATGTAATCTGGTTCAGACCCATGGGCATGAATCTGATTTTAATGCATTTCCATAAATTTAAATATAATTATCCCCCCTTACCAAATGAACCCACTTCATTACATTTTCATACCTCGTCGACATGATGTCACATTGACAAGGTTCTTGACTGGTTTACCCAAAGATAAGATAAAAGCAAAATACTGTGGCTGCTGGAATCTGAAAACAAAAAAATGCTGGTAACCCTCAACAGGTCTGATAGCATCTATGGAGAGAAAACAGAGCCAACATTTTGAGTCTAGATGACCCTGACAAAGCTCCTGCAAAGAATGAGATGTGACCAGTAAATTTGCTTTACTGAGGTCAGTTGAAAAATTAATATCATCAGGACGTCTTCTTTGCTTTTTTTCACCTGGTATCATGAAATGTTTTACATCTACCTGAGACAGATCTCAGTCTAACCTGCAAGGCAGCACTTTGACAATACAGCACTCTTTTAGAATTACATCCCTATCAGCCAAGATTAGGTGTTCCCATCTCGAGAGGTGAGGTTTCAGCCAAGGTTTTCTGACTCGTAAGAATGCAGCCATTGAACCAAGGCTGCAGAGCCAACCATTCATGTTGCTTCGCATCCTTTCAAGTGATTGAAACCCCTTGATCCTTTATAGCTTGAAAGAACCAGTACATTTTATATTGTTAATTTTCTGTAAGATTGCCAGCATTCCAACCTGTAATACTGTTACAGCGTAAGAGCAAAAAGGTTTATAGAAGCATGCAGTGATTTAATCACAGTTGTCTAAAGATAATAGTAAAACATTTAGGTATGGAAATTCATACCTATTAATTTTGAAGCAAAACATAATTTGACCTCCAGAGCTGAGAAAGTGTGTGATTATTAGCTTGGTAGAAGTTGCAAAGTATCAATTTTCTTTCTCTCTTTGTGAGGGATGGCATTCCTTATTGCGAGACGGATTACCATTCTCGGTTTGGTATTAAATGTGAGACCTGTGACAGATACATCAGTGGGAGAGTGCTGGAGGTAAGTGTCCGTTAAAAAGAATGGATGGATTTTTATTCTAGCTCTATGAAGGTAATTCTATTTCAAATTAGGTTTTGAAACATGATTGCAGGGTTCATTCCCTTGAATACCATGTTGCTCTGGGTCATTGACATCCATCAGATAATTTACAGGTTGGCGGACAAATCCTTAGTAGAACTAATCTGTTTAAAAGGTTAAATGATGACGCAAAGTGCAGTGATAATACTTGAGAGAATTTAAACAAAGTGCACCTCATAATCTAAGAATTGTATTATGCTCCAAATTTCCATAATAACAGCAAAGATGCACTGAGCTTTTTTGGGGCATTTGTAATAAGCCACTTGATTGGTAACTTTACTATTAATTTATTACATTTTCATTTTAAAACTTTTCATGTTGAAGTGGTGGTTTACTGTCACAGTGTCATGTCCCATATATTTTTACTTCAGCTTTAAGTTAAATTGTCACCAAATATTTGTCAGAATAATTACATACCGATTGTGGACACAGCTTTGCGTTTTGTGATTTGCTTTAGTGTCAACACTGATAGATCAGGAGGCACTACACCGACAGCACAAATCTGAACAGAGCAGTAACCTCTCACATGTGAAAAGGAGGGAGAACTTACAAATACGTTGTAGCAGGTTCATTTATTCATTCGCTGCGTGCTTTGTCTGAACTCAGGTCTTTGGCTCGTTGTCTACCAATCTTCCGTCCCAACCCATTTTCTTGGCAGTTTCTGTCAGTGGTAGTTTTGCCAATGTCTTCCACTCTCGGGAGCAGGGCGAGGAAACAGATCCCAAGTCAACCTCAGCCGGGATGTGGGTCCAACCCATGCTGTTGCCGTTATTCTGAAGACCCAAGCTTTCTGAGCTAACTGGCCACCAGCAAGATCATAAGTACCTTCAAAAAGAACATGTTCTTTGTTTGGCCGCATATACCAAAGTACTTCTTCCCTGAAATTGCTCCTGAGAACTCCTAACAAGAATTCTCCTTGGGTGCAGCTTTTCACCTTTCTATTGGATTAATTTGTCAGTTATTTGGCAAAGGAGCACACACTGGATCATTGTCCGAGACATTTTGATAGAAGTTAATTTCTGTGGCAACCTACACATATTATGGCTTTGTGCCATCAATAATATTTACTGTAGTGGAGATATAATATCTCACAGTTGTGCAGATATTTTGATTACGCTTCAGTTTTAATGAAGTTAAACTTCTTTAAATATTGTTTCTGTATGGAAATTATCCTGAAAGAACTCAAAAACCCTTTAACTTTATAAGACCCTTGTCAGGCCTCATTTGGAGTACTGTGCGCAGTTCTGGTCGCCTCACTATAGGAAAGACGTAGAAGCTATTGAAAGGGTACAGAGGAGATTTACAAGGATGTTGCCTGGACTGGGAGGCATGCCTTATGAAGTTAGGGTGAGGGAGCTGGGACTCTTCTCCCTGGAGAGACGAAGGTTGAGAGGCGACCTGATAGAAGTTTATAAAATGTTGAGAGGAATAGATAGGGTGGATTCTCAGAGGCTATTTCCCCGGGTTGAAATGGTCGCTACGAGAGGACACAGATTTAAGGTGTGGGGAGGAAAGTACAGAAGTGATGTTAGGGGTAAGTTTTTCACTCAGAGGGCGGTGAGTGAATGGAATCGGCTGCCGTCAGTGGTGGTGGAGGCGAACTCGCTGGGGTCTTTTAAAAGACTTCTGGATGAGTATATGGGGTTTAATGGGATTGGGGGTTATAGATAGGTCTATAGATTGGTAGGTGTTGATGTGATCGGCGCAACTCGTGGGCCGAAGGGCCTGTTTGTGCTGTAGTGTTCTGTGTTCTGTGTTCTAACTGTCTTGAAGGGACTTCGCTTGTGTACTTAGGAACAGGACGTATATAGCCGCTCAAACTCTGTTCTGCCATTTGTTCATACCAGGACTTATCTGTCACTGAACCCCACATACCTATCTTTGTTTCAATCCCTAACTTTATTTGGTTAACCAAAATCTATCAATCCTGGATCTAAAATTAATTGATTTAGCATCAAACTGCCGTTTCAGGAAAAGTTCTAAACTCCTACCACTCCTTGCATATTAAATTGTTTGCTCACTTCACTCCTGAATGGCTGGCACTAATTTCTAGACTCTTTCTCCTTGCGTTAGATTCCCTAAGCAGCGGAAATAGTTTCATTTTTCTCTATCTACTCCATCAGATCCCCTTAACTTCTTGAAAACTTTGATCAAAGCACATTATAGTCTTCTACTTTGGAGTTCAGGTATCATTCTGGTAATCTATGCTGCACCCTCACCAATACCAATATATCCTTCCTAAGGTATAATGTCCAGAACTGAACACAGTTTGAAGTTTAATGTTTATTTATTAGTGTCACAAGTTGGCTTACATTAACACTGCAATGAGGTTACTGTGAAAATCCCCTCGTTGCCACACTCTGGCCCCTATTCAGGTATACTGAGAGAGATTTTAGCATGGCCAATGCAACTAACCAGCACATTATTTGGACTGTGGAGGAAACCAGAGCACCCAGAGAAAACCCATGCAGATACAGGGAGAATATGTAGACTCCACACAGACAGCGACCCAAGCTGGGGACCGACCCCGGGCACTCTAAGTGTAGTCTAACCTGAGTTTCATAGGTGCCACATGACCTCTGACCTCTTATGTTTTATTCCTTGAGGCTTATATTAACTTTGGATTTTATTTTGTGGCTATCCATGGCATTTTATTCGTCTTTGTGCATGAACTCTTTGGATCTTTCGCTTTTTGTTTGGTTCAAAGTGGATGAACATATTGAAATCTATTTGTCAGTTTGCCTATTCACTTAATCTATTAATATATCATTTTATGTTTCCATCTACACTGCTTACAATACCATCTATGCTTGTGCCCTTGGCACATTTGGATGTATGACTCACTATCCTGTGAGCTAAATTGCTGACAGGTACAGTGAATAGTTGAGGCCTGAACACAAATCCTTATGGGACACCACTGACCATGTGCTCCCAACTAGAGTACCCCTGCTTATTATCCCTATTCTTTGTTTTCTGCCATTTAACCAATTTCCTAACAAGGTCAGTAACTTGCCATTAATTTCAGGAGCTTCAACTTTGGTTAAAAGTCTTTTAAGAGAGACTTTGTTGGAGGATCTTTGCCTGAATGTTTCTGGAGTTTGCTTCAATAATTACACTCACATTTGTTCAAAGGTGATCCTATTGAATCTAGTGGATGTGGCGGAGGCATAGCTGATGGAATTCCTCTTATGTGGTGTTGATACATTCCAGGTCACACTGCAGTACAGGACGGTGTTAACAGTTCCTCCTTACACTACAAATTTTGTGGACTTGCAAAGGATAAACAAACGATCTGCCTTTCACAAACCTGTATTTGATCTCTGTGATCAACTGTCAATTTTCAAGGTGTTCAGTCACCGTGGGGAGGATTTTCCACTGATTTTTGGGAGGTGGGATCAACAAGGGAATGGGAAATCCCATGGAAGTCCCAAAATGTGATTTATACCAGCAGAATTTACCATTGTGATTGTCGTTCCCCCCTCTGACCCCCCCACAGCCACTGACATAACAGGAATCCTGATGCTTAATGCCAGGAACCCCATTTGAATACATTTAACTGTCATTAATAGACCTTTATGCTTGGTAACCCCTCCATCATTAGATTATCTATTCATGCTGAGCTGAATAATAACAGGCCTCCCAGCACATTTATCTGGTGACTAGAACCCACAAGAGGTGTTTGGGTAGCACACCATCATGCCTGGGAACTACACCCTGGCACTTCCTGGGCAGTGCCAGAGGATATTTCCTTGGGGTTGTTCCCTGGGTTTGAGGGAGGATGGTTTTATTTTTAACTTCATGTATCAGAGCATCTGTAAAAAAACTTCAGACATCTTTTAAAATTGAAGTTGCTGGCAGGGCTGACTCAATTATAACTGGTGATGTTGCGGGACCCACACCTTTTTTTAGTGGGGAATGCCACTTTTGAAGCTGGTGGCTTCCTCACAGTCTTTCCCGCCCGCTATGCCACTCTGCCTATTTTTGGGAAAATTCTACCCTGTGTGGTTTTTATTTAGTTCAGCTTTGAATGTGATCACTGCTGATAAGGCCAGTATTTACACCCCACCCCTATTTTGGATTGGAATTGAATGGCTTGATGGTCAGTTCAGAGGATAGTTAACGGCAAAGAGTCAATCATATTGCTGTGGATCTGGCATCTCATGTTGGTCTGACAAGGTATCAAAAACCAGAATTTTACAGCAATAATATTATAACAAAAGTCTTTAGAGTTATATAAACAATCATCTATTCAAGGTGCAGGAACTGATTCTTTTACTACTCAAACACACTGGATGTTTTTAACTTCCAAAATTTAACGGTCAGAGGATTTAAATGAGAGTTTTCCAGTTCAAGAGACTTTATCTGCCTTTTATGAGTATTCACTTCTACTTTTTAAAATGGTAACACACACATTATGGGAAAAGAAACTCACTCCAGTGAAAATGGGGCCCTTTTAAACTCAATTCTCAGTTTAGTGTTCCTGCTGGATAAGGTTAGTTTCTGCGCATCTTAATTTGTTCTCACTTAGGTTCCCCTAACTCTATACAATACTGGTCATACCCATCATGCTCTACACCTCTCTATAGAGCTGTGACCAAGGTCTGGAGCTAACTGCTCAAATACTTCTACCTCTCTCTTAGGCGTCACAGTGTCTCTAACTCACTCCAGTTCAGTGATTTTAAATTGGAGAGATTCAAGGTAGAGGCATCTCTCAGAAAAATCTACAAATGCCACATAGCGCAATGCAGAATACTGCTCCATTGTAGCTTAGTCTATACATATTTACAGATAAAATGTATCTATAAATTATTTTTAGCTTTATGGCTATTTACTACTTAACTAACACCAAAACACAAATGCTAGCTAATAAGTAAAAAAGACTAACCACTAAAAACACTGACCAATAAACTAATACTAATAATTTACCTTCACCACTCCACACTCTGTTCTGATTCTGACATTGAGTTTTTCTTCTATTTGGTGTCTGCAATTCTGCTCCCGATAGCCTCTGAGATTGCCAACACTTGTGAGCTGTTTACATCTATCACTCTGCTGCTGCTGCCTCACATTTGCACAAACCGCCACAAGAGTTAAAGCAAAAGAACACCTCTTTCTCCCTCTGCACCAAATCCCTACTCTTCAAATTCTAGATTTCCCACTTCTTTCATTGAGTTAATGTTGCTATCTGTGGTTTCACTGTGTCTCTTAGTGGTTGTCTCTACTGGCTTTATTATTGCACATAATCAAATATTTGTCAGAAAACAACCAAATTAAGACTCATTTCATCCTGAAGTATTAAAATTTTTGTCCTGTGAGCCCTTTGGGAGAGAAGAATTTGCCTGCTCATGTGAGCTGGTGAAACACAGCCACTCATACATTTGAATTAAAATCCAAATCGTAATAATACCTCACATGGACGTCCTATGTCAATATGTTCTGATCGTAGGAATGAAGATTTCCTGTGGTTACTGTCTGCCAGCGATATTTTAAACGCAGCAGCCGATTAACTATATTCAATATTCTGGAAAAGTCTTAAAAGCATTTATAAGTCCGCTAATGGCTTCACAGGCAATATTGATCAGAATAAATCTTCCTCAATGTATACTAGACAAAGGGTGGCACCGTAGTTAGCACTGCTGTCTCACAGCACCAGGGATCAGGTCTGATTCCTGGCTTAAGTGACTGTCTGTGCGGAGACTGCACATTCTCCCCATGTCTGTGTGGGTTTCATCCAGATGCTCCTGTTTCCTCCCACAGTCCGAAGGATGTGCTGTTTAGGTGTATTGGCCATGCTAAATTCTCCCTCAGTGTACCCAAACATGTGCCGCACTGTGGCAACCAGGGGATGTTCGTAGTAACTTCATTGTAGTTTAATGTAAGCCTACTTGTGACCATAATAAATAAACTAAAAAAGGCAACTTTCATTTTCTTCATTAAGTTTGATGTAAAGGTGAGTTTTTAAAAAGATATGTTTTCATTGTTGAAGGACATGCTTCTCAAGTGGTCAGCATTTTTTAATTAGAACTCTCCACATTACTGTGAGAATGTTTTCATGATCCACTTCCCATCACTTCTGCCAAAAACTATGCAGCCTACTAGCTCAAAGCACTGGACAGCAGGCTGGTTGACAGTGGTGCTAAACAAATGCAGTTTTGTCCACAAGTCAGCATTTGTAGAGAAAAATAATTTATTTTGGAGTGCCTGGCCCACATCTTAGGTTGCTCCAAAGTACCTCACAGTTCTCTTCCGAACATGCACTCACCAGAGCTTCTATATGTAATATGGTCAGGTGGATCTCATGAAGGCTTCAGGAAGTGCAAACAACCAATGGGAGCTAAAAAGCTTGCTCATGCCATGCAAGTATTGACTAACAGAATAAAGTACTGGATAAGACAGAAGGCAAGAAGTAAGATCTGAAGGGTTTGATGATCCAAGGGCTTAATTATTATTTTTTTCTAGTTTCAGGAAAACACATCAATATGCTACCAAGTAAAGTTTAAACTTCGTTTATTAGTCTCCCAAATAGGCTTACATTAACACTGCAATGTGGTTATTGTGAAAATCCCCTACTCGCCACACACCAGCACCCGTTCGGGTACATTGAGGGAGAATTTAGCATGGCCAATGCACCTAACCAGTACGTCTTTTGGACTGAGGGAGGAAACTGGGGCACCCGGAGGAAACCCACGCAGACACGGGAAGAACGTGCAGACTCTGCACACGCAGTGACCCAAGCTGGGAATTGAACCCGGATCCCTGGCACTGTGAGGCACCAGTGCTAACCGTTGTGCCATCGTGCCACCCGAATTAGTCAGAATGCATTTTATTAAAACAGCCTCCAATTCCATGAGGTAGTAGAAAATTATTCTCCCTTTTCATTCATCGGGCACAACTTTTAAAAAGGTATTTCACACCATTACCCAAGATCCTTTACAAGGGTGAAATTGTCCCCACCAATATACCAACCAGCATTCCATGCTTTCACACTAGCAGACAGCTTTACCAGAATTTAATAAATGTCTAGATTAACAGACAGAAACAAATCAGGATTTTTCACATTACCTGGCTCACCATATAAGATTTTCCCAGATTGCGCCCCCACCCCTCCCCACCTTCACCACTACCCTTTCCTATTATCCCTCTTTTCACGTGTGTGCTGGAGGTTGTGCACAAGCACGATCATTTTGTGATGAAATTGCACTTGGTGACAGGAATGTGCACCGGCTCCTGTGTGCATATGACAATTCTGAGGCACTTTGTAGGAATCTCAAAATTTCCTGAGGAGGTCTTTGCAATGATCATGGTCAAGATTTAGGTAAAATTCACTGAGAAGCGAGAGAGTGAGAGAAATAACAGAAATATACACTTGCCACTTGTCAGTGTTCAACCAATGCTGAGCTGAGGGGAGGAAATAGCAACAGTCTTGGGGAACAGAGTTGGAAGAAGGATCTGGGCAGAAGGAACAGCAACAATAACAGAATGTTTTGCAAAGTTTCTTTTAAGAATGGAGAGAAGAGCGAAGGTTTCAGTGTACAACATCCAAAGAGTGAACTTAGGGTAGGCGAAAGTCCAGATTTGGAACATGGGTGGGCTTGGGAAGAGGCATCACAATTGAGGAAGGATCTCAGAGGTGGAGTGAATAAAGCTATGATGAGATTTAAAGTGTCACTTATTTACCATTGAATTACCTCTTCTGAAGCTGATTAATTTGATTTTGTAAAGAAAGAATTTTAAAAAAAATTTGAATTTTGTATTGTGTCTTTCATGACTTTAAAGCCAATGAAGTACCTTTAAAGAATAGTCAGTGTTGTAATGAATGTACTGAAGCTCCAAGATCTTTGAAAGGACAAGTAGGATGCACACACATCAAAAGAACAATGAGGCAATCTGTTCTTTGGGATCAGTCCCATTCAGCATCTTCACCAATGATGTTTGGATTGTACTATAAGGGAAATTTATCCATTTTGATTATTTCTTCAAATTAAAATACATCTGTGCATATAATCTTTGTATTGTTGATAGACTTGGTTAGACATTTCTTGAGCTGCACTCACAATTTTAAACAGATATTCCCAAATTAATAAAAATCAACCTGATCAAATTCCAAATCAGCTTTGGTTTTCGCCCCCATTAGAAGTACATAAACTGATTTATTTTGTTGCTATCTGCAAGAGTTTCTGATTCAGAATACGACACTTGTAGTTGCAGTAAATTTCAGTGAATCATACATGCCATGTTTTCCTGTTGGGTGATGACTCTGACCTGGAAAGTTGTGTACAATCAGTAAACCTTGCCACATTACAAATGCAAAATTTCCCCATTACTGTGTGTCAAATGTTGATCACATTCTTGTTTTCCATTGAGATGGAAAGAGTGCAATGCACCCTTTCACCTGACAGGAGGATCATTGGACAATAAAAGCCTGCCTGATTTATCACTGCGCATACCCTCCCTGCCAGATGATCAGGATTAATGCAGCCGTTTGTTTGCTGTACAGCTGGCTGCTCAAGTACAGAGCATGTACATATGTCATCAAGGTTTCCATTAAACATCAATCCTAGTTCCCATTTGGCCATGAAAGGTTTAGGTGCAGCTACATTGCCTCAAACCTCAGAAATATTCTTTTTCTAAAGACTCAGCTTGCAAAAGTATATAAAATTGATAAGCAAGAGATGATTAATGACATGTTCTTGTCTTTTCTTCTCTCTCCTGACACTCCATAAACTGTAGTCCATAAATAACATCTGTTTATCCCCTGAATTTGAAGATAGTTCACATCTGTCCAGGTACCTCTGCACGAAGCAGGTCATGACAAAGAATATTTGGAGTGGGGGGAGCGAGGCAGGGGTGTGTTGCCTAAATAATTATAATTCTGATTATTTGTTGTTATTAGTAAATGACTTAATTGGCAGTCTTTTATAGAGAGCTATTTTGCCAATTTATAGTCTACAATTTGAAAAAGCAAAAGAAGTCAAATTTTCCTTTAAAAAGACACAGTTCTCAGGATCTTTAAATAGATATAAACTATCAATTACATACATCATTTAAATTTGACTATTTATGAGGTGACATGGTTTAATTCTCCATTGATAGCCTTATTTATTATCCCATCTACAATTTTAGATTTAGAATTCCTAGATCGTTTTAAGGCAGCTTATTGCCCTAAGATCCTACAGTTCCCAAAACAAATCAATCTTCCTGATAGATGACGTCAATCTAGATTGAGCTAAAACTCAGTTTCATCTCCCATCAATATATCGAATTTTGTTTGTTTTAACAGTTTAACAAGCCAATAAATCACCCTTCCTGTCACTTGATATTCATCTGAAGTTGTAAGCTATTTGACCTTTAACCTTGTAATAGCCACTTCCCTGACTTGATTATTGCAGTGATGTTGGTTTTACCAAAAGTGACATTAATAAACATTTGTGATGTCTCATAGTGATGACTTACTTTGAATACTGTGACCAGCCTAAGTGCTTTTGTAAGGCTTAAAGGAATATTGTTCTGGTGAATTATCTTCAATAATCTGAACAGCAATCTTGCATCCCCTGAGACTCATTATTCAGTGGCATCTCAGTGGCTTTAACCTGGTCTAAAAATTGCTACCAAAAACAGTGTGATTTCTAGTTGTCAGCAGGTAAAATGTGGAGGATTTTTCATACTAACTCCTATTTAATGAAATGTTTTACCATTGTAACAGTGTTTTTGGATGTAATCAATTATACGGAGTGGTCTATTTTGTAGATTACACTTACCTTCTCTACAAAATCTCTTTCAATGTGATCTGTAGGGCTCAGTATAAGATTTCTCATTGCCACTCACGTTGCTACCGATGCACAGAAAATTACAAGTCGTAGGTGAATAGGTGTGGGAAGCAATTAGTAAAAATGCACAATAATTTCCCATAACTTACTGGGGTACAGGTGTTCAAGCATTACGGAGGGATTGCTATTGATGTGACTAAATCAAAGTTTGTGACTGGAGTTTTCCCGTCGTGTGAAATCGTAGTGGGCGGGGACAGATCATCCAAAGGTCCATTGACCTCGGATGGGATTTTCCGGTTTTGGGGTGAGCGCAGCCAGAGAATCCCGCCCAGTGTGTCCCTGCAAGAAACAAACTACTGTCATCTATTTGATAAACACACTATCCAATCTAGATAATCACAGGTTCAATTTCTCTTCAGTTCCAAGTTATAAAATCTCACCTCGAGCGGTAGAAGGTGTGTTAGAACATAGAACATAGAACATTACAGCGCGGAACAGGCCCTTCGGCCCACAATGTTGCGCCGACCAGTCTTATTTTTAAAAAAAAACATTGACCCACTAATCTAAACCAATCCCTTTTCGTCCATAAACCTATCCACCAATCTCTTAAACGCCCCCAAACTAGGCGCATTTACAACTGTTGTGGCTGCCTGTAGCATTCCTAAGCTAGAAAGGTGAAAATTGGCTAGAACATCCATTCATATTCCCACAGCAGTTCCTAGAAAATGCATATGGCAAGAATTAGAAGGGATGAAATCTTAAGCCAGTGACTGGGGTGTCAAGGCACCTGCTTCATATCTTTCCTTGATAAGTACATGCCAATCAGGCAATTAAGTCAGCAGTGTCCCATTCCCCAGGATAAGGACCTCTCGGGCCTACAAAGCCCATCTATCAAGTATTGCTGCCCAATCAGAGGTCAGCAGCTCTTTGGAATGCAGCACAACTGAGAGGCCAGAATGACAACCCCCCCCAAGGCCCAGAATCCAGTTCACAGGTGAGGGATGACATGAGGGGATTCACAGAATCATGGAGGAGTGGATGTAGGAGGAGGGTAAGCGGACAGGATGGGTAGTAGGTGAGTCTCAGCAAGCCTCTTTTCCCAATGTCAGGTCCTTTAGAATCTCTCCAGTGCAAAAGAAGGCCATTTGTCCCACCAAGTCTACACCAAATCTCCAAAAGAGCATCTCACCTAGGCCCGCCCACCCCATCCCCATAACCCTGGGGATTTATCATGGTTAATCCACCTAACCTAGACATCTTTGAAAGTAATCTTTAATTGGTGGGAGGAAACCAGTGCACCCAAAGGAAACCCACACAGAAACAAGGAGAACATGAAAACTTCACACAGACAGACGCCCAAGGCCATAATCAAACCCGGGTCCCTGGCAAAGTGGGGCAGCAGTGTTAGCCACTGTGCCAACTTGATGAAGCCTTTGATCAAGGGACCTCTCCCCCAACTTAGCACTGACAAGCTGGCCATGTGGTTTTAGCTGCCATGCATGCTGCATGGTGACAGGCCTTTTTGAAGTTGGGTTACTGCCAGCAGTAGCAGGGTGAGAGCCTTAAGTTACCATTATTTGGCCACTTACAGGTCTGAGTTGGTGGCAGGGCAGGAAGGTCAACCATGGGCTTTCCTGCCCAAAACTTAATTCCAGCTTGCAAGCTTGGCACCAGCCAAAGCAGAATATTCCTCATAATGTGAAGTTGGCCTACGAGCAATTGTAATATCCCAAACTTGAATAGTTGGCCAACATTCAAGGCTAGAGTTTCCATGTCAACGCAGCCACAGTTGCACATGTAATGGAGCAGGGTGTTTCTGTCTGATGAGCTTGGCACTGTCTCCAGCAAATCTTCACTCTCAGTTTAATTAAAATATTTAGACGAAGACTCCAGGCAGTTTTGCTGTCTGTGATTGGGAGTTCATCACTTGGGTGGGGTGTGATTGTATTAACTTGGAGCAGAATGAGGGAATAGGCAGTTTCCCAAATGCCAATATAAATTTAACTTCAAACTCACTTTGAAATTACAACAGGAATGATTTAAAACTCTGCAACAATTAATATACCTTCTGCAGTGATGTAAATCGACTTCTGCATATGGGATACCCTAACAAAACTAGAGACCTCCAGTAGCGTGACATGAATCTCATCCAATGTTCTTGAGATGGCGGTACCAGGAATTGCGATATTGCTCTCTCCTCATTGCCCCATTTTAACATATTCTTCCTTATTTGGACAGGTATTTCCAGCATCTGACAAATAATTAACTGGCAGACAGTTTCACATCTCTTTCAATATTTGTTTTCAATGTCTTCAATGAAGACTAAACTTAGAACAAATGTGAAACAGCTGCTGATTTACTGTCACCCATTTTACACAATAATGCAAACTCCACATCATTCCAATGCCTTCAAAAAGAAAAAGGAGGTGTGAAAAACAAAAGGCCAAAAAAAGTAGGAATTTTTCCGATGAAGTGAAGTGAAGACATTTAATTCTTGGTTTGATACCAACCAGCAAATGATTCCAGCATGCAACTATTTTTAATCATTAAAATAAGCTGAATAAGCACCAGCTCTCCCCCGTTTTTAAATAAAGTGAAATCTACTGCACTACTCAACACAAGGCACTCAAATCAGATAACTTTTCAACACCTATACACACCTGCAAATACTTAAATTGATGTCTCCAAGGAAAAAGATGAACGCATGGTCTGAGATGAAGTCAGTGGGATTAACAAAAAGAGCCTTTCATTGCTGATTTAGAAAGAAGAATAGCATGCCTGTGTTCCCTAAATTATACAACTAAATCAAAGATCAAACAGAAAACTAATAAATGAGAAAATGGTTCAACTCATGACCTGTGAATTGGTGTCAGTGGGAACCAAGGATATGGTCCTACTCACAAACTTCCTTGTCCAAACTATTTAAAATCGTGTTGAAAGTCAGAGCAGAGAACACCTGAATAAAAAGAGAATAAAGTTTCTTTAATAGGATGAAAAGAACAGGTGAAGATAGTAAAGACATATTTACATGATTCCCCTGACAATTTTAAAAATTGTTTTATTGTAATTGAATTAAGAGTACAAAACTCAATAGGATAATACATGCACACACTTGTTCTGGAAACCACAGCTGCTGTCGTCCTTGGTGCTTATCCTATGTACGTTGAATGCAAAAATCTAACAACTTCTGCAATTTGTTAAATGATTCAACAAGCTAATTAAGTCAAAACTCCCAGATGCAACCAAAGTGACAGAAGGGGTTACGTTCTCAACAGGTGCAGGTGCTGTTGGGCTCTGCTACACACAAAATTGTTCGAATCCCTTTGATTCAATATGCATTTTGAGTTTTAAATTTAAATGGACAGAAAGGAAGATTAAAATTACTAAGATCAATTTTCCTGTGTTTACTACCCGATATGTGCACCATATTACATACAAATATGAAGAAAGAGGTACATGACCTCCAACACTGTTTGTTCATGAGGCACATTACATTCTGATAAACAATGGTTATAGGAAACTTTCTGGATAATAGCACCTAGGCTTTGCAATAAAGATTTTGCATCAAATTTTTTTGATGTTGTCATGTCCGTCTTTGATTACCATCCTTTTTAATGGCCATTTGGGGTTTTAACTCCTGAATTCCACTGAGAGTAAATTTAAATGGATAATCACTTGCAGCTCATTATCTCAGATTTTTTGTTTGCCTTTTCTGCTAGCACATCGGTTCTCATGAATTTTTTTTTGTTTTGCTCTAAACATCATTGCTGCAATAATTAATTTTAAAATTGGAAACATTCCTAACTCAGGTGTTAGCAAAAAAAGGGAGCAAATTGTACATGCATGGGTTTCCTCCAGGTGTTCCAGTTTCATCCCACAGTCCAAAGATGGGCCGATTAGGTGGATTAGCCATGCTAAATTGCCCTTAGTGTTCAAAGATTTGTGGGCTCGGCAGATTAGCCATAGTAAATGCACAGGGATAGGACAGAGGGGAGGGCCTGGTTGGGATGCTGTTTTGGAGAGTTGGTGCGGACTCGATGGTCCTATTGACCTCATTCTGCACGGAAGGGATTCCAGGAATCCATGATTACTGAAAAGATACCAGCCAAGTCGGTGTCTGTGCATATCTGCAGGCAGAGGTAAACATATACCTCACTTTGACAGACAGTTAGTGGATGCAACCATTCCCAACTCTCAAGAAAGATTATGACACAAGCCTAATGGCACAACTATTTACTCTGTCTCAAGAGAAGTGCCCAAATTGCAATTCATCACACTATACTTTCCTTTGAAAGTGCCAAACTCAGACCTCTACCAAGGAGAAAGGCAGCAGATGCATCGGAACACCGTGCATCATGTAACATTATATTTTGCAGTCTCCTATCCTTCACCCCATGTACTCTTTGAACTATATGCTTTGTCTATATAGTGCACAAGAAGCAATGCTTTTCATTGTATACTAATACATGTGACAATAATAAATCAAGTCAAATCAAACCAACAACTACAAGTTCCTCTCTGTTGTGTCTGTCTCCTTAAGTCAGTGCAACAGAAGAGTGTCACCTAACTTGAGGTACTAATGGAAACTGAGAGTGAGTGATCACCCCAAAGGGTGGAGCCCTCTCTCAGGGAGAGTCATCTTGCAGCCATGTAGTTAACCATAAAGAGTGGAGTATGACTCCAGGGCAACCTAGAGCTACTACTACTACTTTCTCTTATCAATAAATATCTTTTATTGCTAACAAAGTCTAAAATCTCTTCACCATGTCTGGAATGTCACAACATAACACCCCCCAAGCCACACATGTTAACCATAAAGAGTGGAGTATGACTCCAGGGCAACCTAGAGCTACTACTACTACTTTCTCTTATCAATAAATATCTTTTATTGCTAACAAAGTCTAAAATCTCTTCACCATGTCTGGAATGTCACAACATAACACCCCCCAAGCCATTCCTGTTATGGAACTATATCATTGTTACTTCACTGTTGCTAAGCCAAAAGCCTGGAACTCCCTCCCAATCAGGACCGTGAGTGTACCTACACCATAGGGACTACAGTGATTCAGGGTGGCTCACTACTACCTTCTCAGGGGCAATAAAAATGTCGATGAAGCCAGTGACACCCATGTCCTGTGAAAGAATAAAAAACAACATGGGCCTAAATTTTCAGGATGGTGAGCACTCAGCATTGGCCATCCGGAGAATCGGCAAGTAAAGCATTGTTATCGACTCCAACAGGCCCAAGGCATTCAAGAGGCCACTAAGCGATTACTTGAATGGAAACAATGTGCAGGGGTACAGGGAAAAGGCAGGTGAATGGCCATAATACTTGTTGTAGAGCCAATGCAGACATGACAGGCCAAATGGCCTTCTTTTGCGCCGTAACAATTCTGTGATTTCATGCTCTAATGCAGCACTGATCGGCAGCAGGCAGAACTTCCATGTGCACTTGATAGAAAATCCCACCTTGGAGAGCTGCCGGCCAATCAGATTGGCCAACAGCTCTCTAACCCATCTAGATACAGCACAGCAGTGGCAGGAAGAGGTACTGCAGTGCCTTGCTTATGACTAATTCCTAGGAACCACAGTGCTAGTAATGTCTTAAGAGCCTTAATTGGTGTAGCTTCAACCTTACTAAGGGTAGTAATGGTTTAGAGATGCCCTTTGAGATTATCTACTGATTTACTATATTCTTCTCTTCTGTTGGGGCACTTCTCACATTCTAGTTTCATGCAGTTTGCAACCCTCAGTATGAGTGTGCGTCCAGCCATTTACACAGTTCTACAATCAACAAACAATTATGTACTGATCCACATGAGCTATTTACCATTCTGGTCAGATTTGAATCAGTTCTGAACCATTTAGAAATGACTTATACCAATGGACAACCATTGGCGCCACTGATTTATGCATGGAAATGTTTCCTGGTAATGGTTTAAATAGATCTTTCTGGTCTGATAATTACTCTGAGAATGCTTAGCCTGCATTGATTATTTTACAAGTAGCTGGAACTGTTGATTAGCGCAGTAAATAATAATGATTGCACTCTGATGGCCATCAGGAAACATGTATCTTGTTGCCTTCTCTTAAATTTTCCACTTCTGTACTTATCCAAGAAATAATTATTACTCCCACACACACACTTAGAATGTAATTAGGTGGCTTTCATGAGTGGTACAGGGTAACTAATGATTAAAATTGGCTTGTTACAACTAATGCTATAACTGAAATACTACTGAAATGGAAGGAAAGGCATTGCAGAGTTTAGTTAAGGCCCAATAATGGATGTTGGGCCTTAGCCCAATTGTATTGTGTATTTAACTCATTCCTGTTTATTGTGATACAGGCAGCATGAATTTTGCAAATCTAGGGACATACTCTGGTGAGTACCTAAGGGCTCTTATGAAAAGCCAGGCAGCAGAACAATTAATTGAGCATCTCGATGGTCTGCTCTCTAATATTTTATGTGGTGGAATGCCTCTTATTGTAGCCATGCTGGCTGCGTGTGTTTGAGTTGTACAGTGGAGTTATGAGCCAGTGTTCAGTCTGTTGCCTTAGTCACCCAGCAGGCACCCTCTGCATGTGCCCACCTCTGGCATGAACAGCACTGAATGCCATTTGGTGGCACAGTGGTTAGCATTGCTGCCTCACAGCGCCAGGAACCCAGGTTTGATTCCCAGCTTGGGACACTGGCTACGTGGAGTCTGCACGTTCTCCCCATGTCTGTGTGGTGTGGTAGCTCAGAGTAAATGCATTACTTCTGGGCATTCACCCATATGATCCTTCCAGTATGCTGCACACATCAACTGCACATTCAGCAATGCTGATCTTAGCAATTGCAGAAACACGGCAGTATTTAGATGTGGCGTCTGCAAAGCGTATGAATAGTCAATGACGCCTGCACCATGCAAAAACCCACTATCCTGGTAAAGCCATGGTCTAGCTGGTCAAAGAGAAGACAATGAACTCCCTTCTCCCATTATCAGGAGCTTCAGTCACCTCCGTGGATATCAAGTTTGGGTGATGTTGCAAATGGACTTGCACCAGTCTGGAAGGCTTTCAATGAAAAGAAATTCATTGCACGGCCTACTGCAAGATTTGCCATGTCTTTGCCTTGCTGTGAGGTCGCAGCTCTGCTTGCAACAGATGGCAGCTTTCCATGAGCACCTCCTTTGTCGAACAGAGTTGATGCACACACTGCTCCAGGCTCAGTATGAGGTAAGAGAAATTCTCCCTGAAGGCCCTGATGGATAGAGTCCGTCTCGCTCGCCTCCTGTTCCTACCTGTTTAAACAGTTTGTCCTCCTCTTTACTACCTCTGTTCTATATCCTTCTTTTGCTGCATCAAGGGGGCTGACACCTGTAGCACCAATAACTAGAAGTAAGTGGTCTGAATAAAACATCTGAAGTCAAAACCAGTGCACATGTAGCACCACTCCCTGTCAACTTACCAACTCAACCAACTCTGCAAACCACCAAAATCTTTTACATATTCAAGTAGATCTAATAAAAATTAATCTGCAACTAAGCTGAGTGGTTAATGATCCTGATAATTAATGCTGGCTGGGAATCCTTGCTCCTGTTGAACATATATATACCTGTTTGAGAGAGGGCATTAGCTGAAGCGGTGAGGTTGAATGTTGCAACACAGGGGCATTAGTGTTACATGCTTACTGAGATTTCAGTCTCCTAATTTGTACACTTCTGACGTACATTCCTAATGTCCACATTACTGACCTTCTGAAAATAAAATTTATTTATTAGTCACAAGTAGGCTTATATTAACACTGCAATGAAGTTATTGTGAAACTTCCCTAGTGACCACACTCTGGTGCCTGTTTGGGTACACTGAGGGAGAATTTAGCATGGCCAATGCACCTAACCCACATGTCTTTTGGACCATGGGAGAAAACTGGAGCACCCGGAGGAAACCCACGCAGACACAGGGAGAACGTGCAGACTCTGCACAGATAGTGACCAGAGCTGGGAATCAAAGCTGGGTCCCCGGTGCTGTGAGGCAGCAGTGCTAACCACTGTGACACCAAATGGCATTCAGCGCTGTTCATGCCAGAGATGGGCACATGCGATCCAGATGCCATCTTGAAGGAAAGCCACAGCTGTAGCACTGAAACAAAGGGCGCTATTGAAATTTTGTGGCTATTAAATTTAATTAACCATGAAAAACTTCTATATTACCTTTATTGATAAAGCTATTGCATTCTGCTGCTCAGTTCAATGCAAGTCATAACAAGGTCACATCTTTTATTATAGCAATTTTTTTTAAACATAGCGGAGAAGTTGGCTTATTTTAGATTTCTTTAGTGGTACCAAGCATCCATTTATGTACACTTGACCTTGGCTGCGAAAAATAGAGCAGCAATTGGAAGAGATTACTCTATTACTGTAATCCTGTGGTGGGTTTAGTTTATGACCAGAATGCTGAACAGTTGTCAAGCTTATGGGCCACTGTGTCAAAACAATGGGCTCATGGTGCAATGTATGCATTGTAATAGATGTAGTTTCTTCAAGTAATCACTTATTGATTCAAAACTCATTCAGTATATATTTCATTCAATACCACTTTTTTAAATCGAATATGGTCGCATTCCATTTCTTTCTAGTTTATCTTAATAAAAGGACATCAGTCACTAAATGAACTGAAGGCTGTTGTAGCCGTGATGAACCATAACGTGATGGAGATATCAAACATAGAAGAATGAGGACAGAAATAATTGTAATGTTCAGAAGAGGCTGAAAAGAAAGTAGTGCTGCACTATTTATTAAGGAAATAAAATTAACGTGGTGCAAACACCTAATTACAGAAAAAATTCGAGGGGATTTTAACTTGGGAGTGTAGTCCAGGAAGGAATTGCACCAGTGAGTTCATTCCATGGCCACCAGGGACAGTAACAGGCTTTCAATTATTTTAACCAGCCCACATTGTTTTAATGGATTAACAAATAAAATCAAAAGGGAAATAAAGAGGAAAAAATACCGCCCTAAATCCTACAGGGAGAGAGAATGAAGGGTTCACTAGGAAGGTTACAGACGCACACAGAAAAGTATATGTAAAGGTAAACAGAGAGGCAATGAGTGACCACATATAAAGCGCCAGTAAATACAAGAGGAAAAGATATTTCAATACTGCATAACAAGAGGACAGTTTGAGGAGGGTTAAAACATTCAAAGATACAATTTCAACTTCAAGCTGGCAATGAGTGCAAAAGAGTAAATATTTTGAGTGATTATTTCGTCAAAGCATTCCCAAGTGAAGACATGAACAACTTACCCTCTAGAGAAAAAAAATCAGGTATTAAGGGCACAGCTAATGGTAAATGTCAAGTTGTTCAAATCCCAAAAGGGAAACTTGAAATAAACACCTTCAAATGTATTTGCAATTTGAACATTATCAGGAGAGGTTTGAAATCCAAAAATGATATCGCTGACTGTTTGTGATGATTTTAACAAAGTAAGTGTTTATTAAGAAATAGAAAGAAAACAATAATGTAAAATAGAGGATGGTTTTAAGCAATATCGCTACTTTAAACAGTTCCAAACAATCTTAAGTTAACTATCATCAGAGCTAACTCTCCCCAATCTGTTCCACAACACCTGATAGATTTTAAGATCTATAAAAATCCAGTGACTCTTACTGCATAGTGTCTTTACATCTGTTGGGGTTGCTTCTGAAATTAAGCAGCAGTTTGCTTTTCACATCAGGTTTCCTTCGTATGTTGTTTGCTGGGAGGTAAACAGCTCTTCCTATTGTTGACTGTGACCTAAAGCAGCTCCTTGTATAGGTTTCAGTATCCCCTT
Source organism: Carcharhinus amblyrhynchos (assembly GCF_965287045.1). Classification (NCBI taxonomy): domain Eukaryota; kingdom Metazoa; phylum Chordata; class Chondrichthyes; order Carcharhiniformes; family Carcharhinidae; genus Carcharhinus; species Carcharhinus amblyrhynchos. The sequence goes on from NC_137336.1 coordinate 47,775,530, forward strand.
AAATATGTTTTCCCTTTAATCTCTTCCTTAACCTTTCCTAATTTCTTTAGAACTGCACTCTCCCAGGCTTAATTACCTTCAACTCTTCATATTAGCTTTTAGAGTTTAAAAGCATAGTAAGCTTACTTCATCCTGCTTCCCTATGACACCTTTCCTTCACATCTTGCATATCTTATCCCTTGAATCCTAACAATCTATTCAGATCTGTTTGTGTTCCACACCCATTCTTACTAAATTGCCTTTTGTTGTATCTGTTGGAGTGTTGCTAGGCTTATTAACATATCAAACACACCAGTTAGATTCACAGTCACGCTGTCCCTGCCTGAATTATCTTACTCACGTATTAGCACAGTTTGAAATATATAACCAAAACGTTACCAGGGGAAAATATTCCAATTTCCCTGATATTTTCCTTTCACCAAGGCATAATTCAAGATTCCTTTAGAAGATTTTAGATAATCTTAAAGCAAATAAGTCCCCAGCTTTTAATGCTGACAGACTTTTAAATACATTAATTTATGTAACAGCATTGTTATTTAGCTGAAGCTACGATTGTTTGCAATCCTCCAATGCGCAAAGGAGTTTCGAAAAATTGCCAGTAAAATGTGCTTATCATATTTAAATGTCATTACTGTCTTTGTCATTTTGCATCATTGTTAAATTTTGTAGTGTACAACTCATTCGATTTGATTTGATTCAATTTGATTTGATTTGATTTATTATTGTCACATGTATTAGTATACTGTAAAAAGTATTGCTTCTTGCGCGCTGTACTGACAAAGCATACCGTTCGTAGAAAAGGAAAGGAGAGAGTGCAGGACGTAGAATTACAGTCATAGCTAGGGTGTCGAGAAAGAACAGCTTAGTGTGAGGTAGGTCCATTCAAAAGTCTGATGGCAGCAGGGAAGAAGCTGTTCTTGAGTCGATTTGGTTGAAAGCTATAAAACTTCAAGAAGTTCCTATTTAATAATAAATTAATTCAATTTTTATGTGAATTAGATAATGAAGCACCCTCATCTGTAGTCAATAAACATATTTAATTAACTTCATCATTTGCTCAGATGCACAACACAGTGATGTCCACTTGCAACATTCACCCAAAATTTTCTCTTTATGGACTTGCATTTCGTAATCTTTGTAGTTCCCTTTAATCTATAGTTAGTTGTTCAATATTTGAGAGCAGTTCCAATTCCCTATCCACTTTTTTTAAGCTTTTGAAGTTAGTGATAAATGTACCACAATTGAAAGAGGCATTTACCTAACTTGAAAAATACCATCTCTCTGAAATGTTTATGTTATTGCATGTATATTATCATAAAATCTCTACAGTGCAGAAGGAGGTCCATCGAGTCTGCACTGACTCTCTTACAGAGTACCTTACCCTGGCCCTCTACCCCACCCTATCCCTATAACCGCACACATTCACCATGGCTAATCCATCTAACCTACACATCTTGGGACACTAAGGGGCAATTTAGCGTGACAAATCCATCTAACCTCCACATATTTGGATTATGGGAGGAAACCGGAGCACCTGGAAGAAACCCATGCAGACATGGGGAGAACGTATAAACTCCACACAGTTACCCAAAGCCAGAATTGAGCCTGGGTCCCTGGTGTTGTGAGGCAGCAGTGCTAAGCACTGTGCCATATCTGTTATTTGAAACTTGAAACAGCGTAAATAAGAATTGGACTGCCAGTATTGGTAACTCTTATTGTACTGACTAATGACTTTGTACTAAGAAAGCATTATTGCTAATGAAGTCCGTAACAAAGTGTGAATTAGATCAGTGGAATTTGCAGACTGAATCATTCTGAAAACCTCCCAATTCACAATTACAAGAAAATAAATCGTGAAAGCAGCACAGCTGTTAAAAATAATTTAGATTCCAATGGAAACTAAAAATTGTGCAGAAATTTTGAAGTGTTGGAAAATAACCAAAGCCAATTGACAATCAAGGTCACATTCTTACAGTTTCTAAATATTCTGCAACATGTCATTTTTAGTAGCCGTGAACTAGATATATCTTCAGTTTCTTTCAACTTAAAGTTTACTTATTATTGTCACAAGTAAGCTTACATTAACACTGCAATGAAGCTACTGTGAAAATTCCCTAGTCACCACAGTCTAACTCCTGTCCGGGTACACTGAGGGAGAACTTAGTATGGCTAGTGCACCTAACTGGCATGTCTTTCAGACAGTGGAAGGAAACCGGAGCACCTGGAGGAAACCCACACAGACATGGGGAGAACGTGCAAACTCCACACAGACAGTCACCCAAGCTGGGAACCGAGCCTGGGCCCTTGCTGCTGTGAGGCAGCACTGCTAACCACTATGCCACTATGCTGCCCAATATTAACAGCATAAGAAATGGCCTGGTGTAGGTTTATTGCAGCCTGTATAGTACTGAAGTGAAGTGACTTTGGTTTTCTGTAATTTCTACTGAAATCAGGTTTTTAATGTTTAAACAAAGGAAGTGATTGCCACATCTATTTTCAGTTTGACTCATTGCTGTTTTATGCAGTGTCTATGGGAGCGGTCTTGAGCCCATGCTCAATGTTCGTGCAAATGCCAGCAGGGACTCAAGATCTGGATGTGATCTCAGATTCTCCCCTCCCCTCGCTGTGATGTCGTCAGGTTCACACCCAGAACCAGCTTGAACCTGCTTCACATGAATTTCAATCAATTTGAATTTCATTTGCCCACCCCTCAAAATATTTTGACACCCCACTTTGTAGAGAACATAAAACAAAAAGAAGCCTGTGTAATAAAATAAAACATTAGCCAGAATGGTCTTCGAGGTGAGTTAGAACATAGAACATAGAACACTACAGCACAAACAGGCCCTTCGGCCCACGAGTTGCGCCGATCACATCAACACCTACCAACCTACAGACCTATCTATAACCCTCAATCTCATTAAACCCCATATACTCATCCAGAAGTCTTTTAAAAGACCCCAGCGAGTTCGCCTCCACCACCACTGACGGCAGCCGATTCCATTCACTCACCACCCTCTGAGTGAAAAACTTACCCCTAACATCACTTCTGAACTTCCCTCCTTGCACCTTAAATCTGTGTCCTCTCGTAGCAACCATTTCAACCCAGGGAAATAGCCTCTGAGAATCCACCCTGTCTATTCCTCTCAACATTTTGTAAACTTCTGTCAGGTCGCCTCTCAACCTTCGTCTCTCCAGGGAAAAGAGTCCCAGCTCCCTCAACCTAACTTCATAAGGCATGCCTCCCAGTCCAGGCAACATCCTTGTAAATCTCCTCTGTACCCTCTCAATAGCTTCTACATCTTTCCTATAGTGAGGCGACCAGAACTGCGCACAATACTCTAAATGAGGCCTGACAAGGGTCTTATAAAGTTGCAGCATTACCTCCCGACTCCTAAACTCAAACCCTCGATTAATGAAGGCCAGTACACCATACGCCTTCTTGACCACCTCCTCCACCTGCGAGGCCGATTTAAGAGTCCTGTGGACCTGGACCCCTAGATCCTTCTGCTCTTCAACACTACTCAGACTTCTGCCCTTGATAGTGTACTCGTTCATCCCGTTGGTTCTGCCAAAATGGACGACTACACATTTATCCGCGTTGAAGTCCATCTGCCACTTCTCCGCCCAGTCCTGCATCCTATCTATGTCCTGCTGCAACTTTTGCCATCCTTCCAGACCATCCACAACACCACCGACCTTAGTGTCATCAGCGAACTTACTTACCCATCCCCCCACTTCCTCATCCAGGTCATTTATGAAAATGACAAACAACAAGGGTCCCAGAACAGATCCTTGAGGCACTCCGCTGGTGACTGACCTCCATTCAGAAAAAGCCCCATCCACAACCACTCTCTGCCTTCTGCAGGCAAGCCAATTCTGGATCCACAAGGCCAAAGGCCCTTGGATCCCATGCCCTCTCACCTTCTCAAGAAGTCTTGCATGGGGGACCTTATCAAACGCCTTGCTGAAGTCCATGTACACTACGTCCACGGCACTTCCTTCGTCAATGTGTTCAGTCACATTATCGAAGAACTCAACTAGGCTTGTAAGGCACGACCTGCCCTTGACAAATCCATGCTGACTATTCCTGATCATGTCAAACCTCTCCAAACGTTCGTAAATCTTGTCCCTCAGAAGCCTTTCCATCAGCTTACCAACTACTGAGGTCAGACTCACCGGTCGGTAATTTCCTGGGCTATCTCTGTTCCCTTTCTTGAAAATAGGAACTACATCCGCAATCCTCCAATCCTCCGGAACCTCTCCCGTCTCCATTGACGACGCAAAGATCATCGCCAGGGGCTCTGCAATCTCTTCCCTCGCCTCCCACAGTATCCTGGGGTACATCCCATCTGGTCCAGGCGACTTATCTACCTTGATAGAATTCAAAAGTTCCAACACATCCTCCTCCTTAATATTCACGTACTCAATCTTTTCCATCTGCTGCAAATCCATAACAAAATCTCCCAGATCAGCTTCCACTGTGAATACTGAGGCGAAGTACTCGTTAAGCACCTCTGCCATTTCTTCTGGTTCCACACAAACCTTTCCCCCCTCACCTTTTATAGGTCCTATCCCTTCTCTTCTTATCCTTTTACCTTTCACATATTTATAGAAGGCCTTGGGATTCTCCTTAATCTTACCCGCCAAGGTCTTCTCATGACCCCTTCTGGCTCTCCTAATTTCCCTTTTAAGTTCCTTCCTACAGTCCTTATACTCCTCAAGATCTTTAACATCTCCTAATTCCCTGAACCTCTTATACACCTTCCCTTTCCTCCTGACTAGGTTCAACACAGCCTTTGTGCACCACGGTTCCCGCGACCTACCAAAACCCCCTTGTCTCATCGGAACGTTGTCATTCAGAGCTCCAGACAAACATTCCTTGAATATCTGCCACCTTCCTTCGGTACTTTTCCCTAAGAACGCCTCCTTCCAGTTTATTTGTCCAAGTATCTTCCTGACTTCTTCGTATCTCCCCTTACCCCAGACAAACACCTTCCTAGCCTGCCTGATCCTATCTCGTTCCAATGCAATTGTGAAGGAGATAGAATTATGGTCACCATTTCCAAGATGCTCTCCTACCGAAAGATCCATCACCTGCCCTGGTTCATTCGCCAGTACCAGGTCAAGTACAGCCTCTCCCCTCGTAGGCATATCCACATACTGTGTCAGGAAACCTTCCTGAACACACCTAACAAACTCCTCCCCATCCAAACCCCTTACCCTAGGGGTAAGTTCTCAAGATCAGATGGGATCGCAAGGGAAACCATTCCAATGCCTTCCGACTATTTTACCAGTAGCGTGGTAGGTAGTCAGTGGTTCACCTGCCCTTAGCCCAGTTGAGGTCCTTACACTTAAGAACTTCTTCCCCTTCCACAGTTGTCATTGAAATTAGATTCAGTGAGATCATGGCTGATCTGTATCATAACTCCCACCCACCTTGGTTCCATATCCCTTAATACCCTCAAAGATCTAATTGAGCCAGCATCTACTGCTTTTCATAGGGGAGACTTTCAAACTTCCGTCACCCCTATGCATGAATGTGTTTGCTATATTGAACACCAGGAATTTAAAGTAAATGATGTGTTCTTCAATCCCAACTTTTACAAAGGGTGGTGATGAGGTGATGCTTGTCCAAACGTACCAAGCAAAGACAAAAGTGGGCCTGTAAACTCAAGATGTTCAGCCCTTGAGTCAAAACTGCAAAGCCGCAACTCAGTGCCCAAGGACCATGTGATTCATGTGTATTACGTGCAATTATGAGGCTTTCTGAAAGTGGCTGAAATCATCTTGCAGGCTCTTTAGGAGCAGAATTACAAGTCTGCTGTCTGATTGTGAAAGCTTAGTTCCAGTGACTATAACCCTGCTTCATTCATTACTGAAGACCAATATGCAGAACCAAATCACTCAAAAAAGAAGAAAAAAGTGTCTGTGTCGGGGAATGGAAAGAAATTACAAAATACATGGTACATGGTTTTAGGAAATACCTATCTCTGCATAATTTATGTTCTGTTAACTTTGTACTTTCTGCAGCGGCTACCTTACACCTTTGCTCGCTAGCCTCCGGAGCTGTTGGTCTTAAAACAAAACTACATCATTCCAGTTTCTCCTAGTTTTAATCTACAACTTTCAATCCATGCTCACACTTAATTGCATTCTCCTGTCCAGTAACCTCCAAGCAGTGCTCCACTGGAACATGACTGAGTTCAGTGGTGTAGTTTCATTTAGGATATACTCTGTTTAAGGAATAGGTTTTATTGTTGAAATTGACTTACTCTAAGATTAATTGATTGTTGTTCAGAAACTCAGCCGCGGTCCTTAGAGCGTAGCATAATTTATTCAAGAGAACCCTTTGATTCTTTGTTTGATTGAATCATCAATGATGCCTAAATAAAGTGACTCTGATAACCTGAGACAATTTTTGGAAATGCAAAACACACTGGCAGGTTTCTGAAGAACTTGCTGAGTTATCACAGCTTTGATCAGATCTCCTATGTATTTCCACAGGGTGCACACACATGAATATATTTGCAGGCACAGACGTATGATATACAACACATTTCACTGTTGGATACATTAATATTTTAACACTAACCCATTGGTGGCAGGGTTGGTGGTGAAGAGTTGTGTCATGATCAGACTCAGATGCCCTTCAATTAATAAATCATTATCTGCCTTTATTAATGTAGCAATACACATGGGAAGTGATTGAGTTCATTAAGTACCACCTCACATAAATTTTACGGCTTGGTGAGCTATTTATAATTTCCGACATGGCATCTAATCTCTGCAGTTAAAAGTTATTGTGTGTATTGACTCATGGGCCATCATAAATCTTTTTAAATGACAAGCTGCAGATAGCAGTTTATTGAATAATCCTACAAAGAGCTGTAAGAGCATTGTTTCAAATACCTTTGAAAGTATAGTTACCATAATGAACCTAGAGGTATATTCTCAAGCTGCAAATTTTGATTTAAATGCATATGTTGTACCTTGAAGGATCCGATACCAAGGAGCAATAATAAGTACACAGTGATATTGAAACTAAAAGAATAATTTAGACTTAAATTTTGTGAAATACGACATTGATAAGTATCATTACAAGTAGGACTGTATGCTGTGAAAGCTTTTATACCCTTACGTATCTATCAAGGTTTTATTTTGCAGGAAAGAGATGCTACAACATGCACTGTAATCAGAACAAATGTACCTTTCCCATGAACTCCCTCTGTCATAGCATAGGCACCAGCACTCATAGACCTTATCTACTTTATCTTTTTCAATAAATAAATTCTTCCATTTATATAATACTTCCCTGCTCTCAGGGCATATGTAGCCAGTTAAGTACTTTTTGAAGTGTAGTTACTATTACAATATAGGAAATGGAACATCTAATTTGCACACAACAGACCCCATAAACAGTTATAAAACCAAAAGAGAAAATGCTGGTCTGGCAGCATCAGTAAGGGGAGAAAAGAGCTGATGTTTTGAGTCCAGATGATCCTTTGCCAAAGCTCATCAATAGTAATGTGAAAATGACCAGATAATCTGTTGTTTAGTGATGTTGATTGAGAGACAAATATTGGCCAAGTCACCAAGCATAACTCTGAAAAAGCACTATGTGGGCATTAATGTCCACCTGATTGCACTAACAGAGCTGTACTCTTTTGCTTAAAGAGTAAATTCCACTCTTACTCTATTAACAAAGAACATTTCACATGTTGCTCCCACATCTAAATGTTGTTTTTATAATCCTCTCCCCACCCCTCCACCAAACAGCCACAGAACTGAGGCTATAGATACTTTGGAACTTCCCATCCACATCTTCATGAATGAAAATCTGCACTCGGTAACTTTCTAAAGGCACATATTTGCAAACACCTGACAAGTGATTTATTTTCAGCAGTGTCTGTTACTTTTAGCTTTGTAAACTTGAGTGTCACTAGTTTTCCTTTCCTCTATTACTTAAGTTTGAAATTTTACTTCAATAGCTTAAATTGGATTTGTGCCACATGTGTAAAGCTCAATTCAGGTTCATTGCAAAACGTACAATGTGACACATTTCAAGCCGTTTAACTGTAATTATAAAATTATTTCTAAAATAGTTCCATTTCCTATATTGTAATAGTAACTACACTTCAAAAAGTACTTAATTGGCTACGTGATGTCCTGAGAGCAGGGATGTATTTTCTAAATGGAAGTATTTATTTTCTTTATTGAAAAAGACATAGAAAAGTAATTATAAAATATTTCACGCTGATACATGATATTTGCATTCGATTATTTTCAACAATGAACATGATGAAGACAATTTTGCATCCACACATTGATTCTTTAATGCATCTGCTATTGATTTGACCTAAACTTTCTCTGTACCTTTTGTAATCAAATTCAATTACCCACTAAAAATAAGTGTGTACTGTGCTATCAAATAAGCTTGTGTGTTCACATTTGTTAATATTTCACCTTGAGAGATCAAATCCTCAGCCATACTTTTATCAAACCACCTGAGCAACTCCTTTCCAGACATTGACTGGGATTTTCCGACCTCATCCGTGGCTGGGATTCTCTGGTCCCACGACTGTAAAAAGGAATCCAATTGGACTCCTCCGGAAGGCCGCTGCCCTCGACTGGACTTGTATGCCCAAACCATCAGGAGGTGCGTTAACACCAGATTCATCAGCCGCACTCACAAGACAGCCCCGAACATCACCCAAGCACAACGCAACGCCATCCACGCTCTCAAGACAAACCGCAACATTGTCATTAAACCAGCAGACAAAGGAGGGGCCATCGTCATACTGAACAGAACGGATTACTGTAAAGAAGTGTACCGACAACTAAACAATGAGGAACACTACAGACAATTACCCACAGATCCGACCAAAGAACACGCTCGTCAACTCAACAATTTGATCAAGACCTTTGATCCGGACCTTCAGAGCACCCTCCGTGCTCTCATTCCACGTACTCCCCGCATTGGAGATCTCTACTGCCTCCCAAAGATACACAAGGCAAACACACCTGGCCGTCCCATCGTATCGGGCAATGGAACTCTGTGTGAGAACCTCTCCGGCTACGTCGAGGGCATCCTGAAACCCATTGTACAAAGAACCCCCAGCTTTTGTCGCGACACTACGGACTTCCTACTGAAACTCAGCACACATGGAGCAGTTGAACCAGGGACACTCCTCGTCACAATGGATGTCTCAGCGCTCTACACCAACATCCCCCACGACGATGGCATTGCTGCGACTGCATCAGTACTCAATGCTGACAACTGCCAGTTTCCAGATGCAATTTTACAACTCATCCGCTTTATCCTGGACCACAATGTCTTCACCTTCAACAACCAGTTTTTCATCCAGACACATGGAACAGCCATGGGGACCAAATTTGCGCCTCAATATGCCAACATCTTCATGCACAGGTTCGAACAAGACTTCTTCACTGCACAGAATCTTCAACCGATGCTGTACACTAGATACATCGATGACATTTTCTTCCTCTGGCCTCATGGTGAACAATCACTGAAACAACTATATGATGATATCAACAAATTCCACCCCACCATCAGACTCACCATGGACTATTCCCCAGAATCAGTTGCATTCTTGGACACACGCATCTCCATTAAGTACGGTCACCTCAGCACCTCACTGTACCGCAAGCCCACAGACAATCTCACAATGCTCCACTTCTCCAGTTTCCACCCTAAACATGTTAAAGAAGCCATTCCCTATGGACAAGCCCTCCGTATACACAGGATTTGCTCAGATGAGGAGGATCGTGACAGACACCTCCAGACCCTGAAAGATGCCCTCGTAAGAACAGGATATGGTGCTCGACTCATAGATCGGCAGTTTCGATGCGCCACAGCGAAAAACCGCACCGATCTCCTCAGAAGACAAACACGGGACACAGTGGACAGAGTTCCCTTCGTCGTCCAGTACTTCCCCGGAGCGGAGAAGCTACGACATCTTCTCCGGAGTCTTCAACATATCATTGATGAAGACGAACATCTCGCCAGGGCCATCCCCACACCCCCACTTCTTGCTTTCAGACAACCACACAACCTCAAACAGACCATTGTTCGCAGCAAACTACCCAGCCTTCAGGAGAACAGTGACCACAATACCACACAACCCTGTCACAGCAACCTCTGCAAGACATGCCGGATCATCGACATGGACACCATCATCACACGTGAGAATACCATCCACCAGGTACATGGTAAATACTCTTGCAACTCGGCCAACATTGTCTACCTGATACGTTGCAAGAAAGGATGTCCCGAAGCATGGTACATTGGGGAGACCATGCAGACGCTACGACAACGGATGAATGAACATCGCTCGACAGTCACCAGGCAAGACTGTTCCCTTCCTGTTGGCGAACACTTCAGTGGTCACGGGCATTCAGCCTCTGACCTTCGGGTAAGCATTCTCCAAGGCGGCCTTCACGACACACGACAGCGCAGAGTCGCTGAGCAGAGACTGATAGCCAAGTTCCGCACACATGAGGACGGTCTCAACAGGGATCTTGGGTTCATGTCGCACTATCTGTAACCCCCGTGACTTGCCTGGGTTTGCAAAACCTCACTTACTGTACTGTCTGGAGACAATACACATCTCTGTAACCTGTGATCAGTGCTCCTTCCACTCACATTGTCAGCCACTTCAGGTCTTGAACAGCAGGTTAGGTGTAAGGATTCGCATTTTAATCAGTAATCTCTAAACTGTCTGTGCTTTATATGCTCTGTCTGAGGCCAGAACTCTCCATTCACCTGACGAAGAGGCTGTCCCCTCGAAAGCTAGTGAGAATATTATCAAATAAATAGGTTGGACTAAAACCTGGTGTTGTCAGACTTTTTACTGTTCCCACGACTGTGAACAGGGATTTGGCTGAATGCCAAATTTTCCGTTCTCGCTAGCAGCGGCCACTCGCTAGTACGACATCAAAGAATTCCAGCTGTTAGCTTCTCCTTTACTTATGTGATAATCAATATACATGGAAAATTTGCTGAGGTAAGGCAGGATCCATTTAACTTCCTATGATTATGTCATGTCTCAGTCAGCTTAACTCTGAATTGAACAGAAAGAGATATCCTGAGGCAATACAATGAGACAACGGATGACACTGTTGAAAGGGAAAGTGATATTGAGGTGTGAAATTCATACCATTGCTGAAAAATTTTGCAAGAAATTTGTTACAAATCACTTAGAAACCATAAAATACAAGCCTTTGATTGTTTCCTGGAAAATGAAAATACATGGATAGCTGTGGCAGATTTTCCATGTTAGAACTTAGCATAAAGTATCACCCACTTGAAGTGCAGAGGAGAAAATCAAGCAGCAAGCTTTAGATGCCCGCAATAGGTATTCAGTTATAACTTCTTTAAAGTTAAGCCAACAAGACTTTTTAATGAAAGTGTATTTTTGTTTTAGGCAGGAGGCAAGCACTACCATCCAACTTGTGCGAGGTGTGTCAGATGTCACCAGATGTTCACAGAGGGAGAAGAAATGTACCTAACAGGTATGCCAGGCTTACGCTGAATTACATGGGAGTATAAACCACAGAAACAGGCTGTTGAGCCAAGTTTGGCTAAATCAAACATGTTCTTTAAGCTGCCATACTGAATGAAAAAATGCATGATATCCTGTAAGGCCCACTAGAGCATCAGATCTTTTTTGCCCCAGAGCCAAAAGAAATACAAAGTAACAATTTATGAAATGATATATTTTTAGGAGATCCAAAAAAATGGAACAACCTATTGAATAAAATATACTATGTTACAGAAAGCCAACGGTATTTGAGTTTACTGTGGCTTTGATGTTTTTGGTTTCAGTTGAAGCATTTTGATTTTTATATACTGACTGGCGATCCTATTAACATTTTCTCAATGAGATGTGAGCACCAAATGGCTAGACTTCTGTTAACTTGCTGGACAGTTGGGGTAGAAAATTAGCTGGATACACCCCACCTCCAGCCAGTGGATAAGACCTGTTTGCGTTGGTGGGAGGGGAGTGAATGAAGGGCAAAAATGGATTGACAGTATCATACAGGGCCCAGAGCAAGTTGTTGGTACCTGGAGAAAGTGGGATTGGCATGGCCTGAGCATGCTTCACCCTTTGTTTCTCGAACACTGCTGTCAACATCCTACATCAAGACTTTTAACTCTTGAACACTGCTGTCGACATCCTACATCAAGATTTGAACTGTCAGTGATCTGTTTTGCGCATGATAATCAGACAATTGATAGTTGAAATTCTCCCTACATTGTGATGATTTGCTAGATAGGTGTGGAGATGTTGCCTCAGTTCTGAGTACTCCATTTTCTTATTTATGAATCATGTCACATAACATCAGTGGTATTACAAACCAGGACAAAAAAATTAGCTGGATGTAACATGGAGATAAGGACATTTCCAAAACAATATAATGTTTGACCGTCATTTAACTAGGCGAGGTGACAGTACAGTGATAATGTTAACTGGACTAGTAATTCAGCAGCACCAAATACTAATGTTCTGCAGACATAAGTTCAAATCCTATCATGGGAAAATTAAAATTAATTAATAAATCTCCAACAAAATGCTGGTCTCTATAATGACAAACATTAAAACTACTGGATTCCTCATGTTCTTCAAGAAGCCAAGCTTACTTGAACTGGCCTACATATTATTCCAGATCCACACCAGTGTGGTTGACTCTGAACTACCCTTTGAAATGGTTTAGCAAGCTATTCATCTGCTCAAGGGCAAGTCACAATGGGCAACAAAAGTTCCTCTGGTTTCCTCCTCCTAGTTAACTACATCCACCACAGCACCGGCATTCCAGATTAATATTGACCTTGGATAAGCATACTGCAATAATTCAGAATATTATAATACAAATTTGGTTCTTTGGCCAATTTGATTTTGGGTACTCACCCTATTTTGATGGTTGAGGGATAAATGTAGGTGAGGAAACATCAGCAAAACGTCTTCACCCCTACATCCCCTCATCCGACCCCACTGCTGTTCTTCTGAATCATGCCACCAGATCATTCATATACCTCCAAATAGGCAAGCAAGAGCTCCTTGGTTTACACCACATTTTAAAAAGGAAAATTAGTAATTCCCCAGTACTACACTAAAGTGTTGGCCTGACTTATATGTTAAACTACTGGAGTGGAACATGAATGCTCTGTTTCTAATGGAGAAACAGATACCAAACCAAGCTGGAATCGTCAGTGTGTCCCGTAGGCTGTGACATAGAATGCTATGAATTCAAACTTAAAAGGCTCTAAGCAAGTATAATGTTGCATCTGTGACCAGCTAAGTTATCCAGATCAATATTGTGAGTATTCTATCTGGCTTGTTAAAGGACCTGCATCATTATTCTCTGATGTGCGTTCGCACGATATAATCAGCAGCAGTGTTTAATTACCCTGCGTATTCATTCCAAGTTTAAAAGGAAAACAATACTTTTTTCTATTTAGTGTTATACAGGCAGATTTACTCCTTTCCAAAGGAAAAGGCCTTCTCAGATTTCTTCTGAATGGGAACCTAGGAGCCAATTAATAATTGCAGTTTCATCTCTTTTTGTTTTGGATTGGTTGCAATGCTTTCAAAAAGTCAAGGACAAATAACAAAAAAGAAAAAGTGTGGGTGATCAAAAGCTGTGTGAAACGCAGTAGGGTAACGACTTGTGTTCACCAGTCAGACTACAATCAGAGAAGTAATAAAACAAGTCTGATTTTAATTGTAATGAACAAGATTAGCACACGAGTGAATCAGACTGGAGTCATACTTAGCACAACAGAAGAATGTTGTAGTGTTTAAAGGCTAATCACCTCAGACCTCAGGATATCAGCGCAAGAACTCCTCAGAGTAGTTTCTTCAGCTTAACCATCTTCAGCTCCTTCATTCTGTTCTCTATCAAAAGATCAGCGGTGGGAATGTTTGTTGAGGATTGCAGAGTACCTCAGATACTGAAGTTGTCCGTGTCCTAATGCAGCAAGTCCTGAACAACATTCAAGCTTGGGCTGACAAATGATATTCATACCCCACAAGTGCCAAGCAATGACCATCTCCAATGAAAGAGAATCTAACCCCACAATCACGCTTTGACATCTAATGGAATTACATGACTGGATTCCCCACCAGACATTTCATGGGTGTTATCAGGGACCAGAAACATAACTGGACCAGACATATAGCAGGTCAGAGGCTAGGACTTCTGCAGCAAGTAATTCACTTTCTGACTCCCCAGAGTTTGTCCACTTTCTACAAGGCACAAATCTGGAGTGTAATGGAATACTCTCTATTTGCCTGGAGAGTATCCCATTACAAAAGTGGTCAAGATATTCAACATCATTTAGGACAGACCATCTTGCACGATTAGCATCCTATCATCCACCTTAAACATTCACTTCCTCAACCATTGATGCACAGTGACAGCAGTATGTACTGTCTACAGAAGGCACTGCAGCAACTTGCCAACTTTGCTTCAATGGCATCTTTGAAATCCATGACCTCTGTCTCATGGGCACTATCTCAAATTCCCTTGAAGCCACTCACACCATCTTGGAACTATATTTCTGTCACTGTCACTGAGTCAAAATCCTGCAACTCTCCACCTACTAGAGTGAATGTGGCCGTACCTACCCCACATTGACTGAAGTGGTTCAACAAGGTGGCTAACCACCATATTCCTGCGGCAATTAAAAAGTGGCCTTACCAGCGACAACAACATTGTAATTAAAAGTACACAATCCAGGCACTAGGTAGACATGAACAGGTAGGCCAGAATTCTCTGGTCTTGCATGCCTTGCTGCCTTGGCATTCAACTAAATCTCCATTCACCATAGTGGGACTGGAGAATCCCAACCCCTGGCAAGGGGTATTGAATGGCAGAGGAATTCTCTGCCCGTTGAAGTGGTGGAGGCTGCCTCGCTAAATATTTTTAAGACGCGGGTTGACGGGTTTTTGATAAGAGAGGGGATTAAGGGTTATGGGGAGAGGGCGGGAAAGTGGAACTGAGCCACGACAGATCAGCCATGATCTTATTGAATGGCGGGGCAGGCTCGAAGGGCCAGATGGCCTACTCCTGCTCCTATTTCTTAAAGTTGCTCTTTAAATTGAGCATTCTATTTGACATGTATTTCAAGCAGGCACCACAGCAATGGAATGCTGTTCAGACATTCCAGCCACATATATGAAAATCTAAAGCTTAATAAGCTTAGTACACAAGTTGTGCTCTACTCCCAAAGCCCTTTACACTAAGCATTCACATCAGAATGTACTAAGTTTCTCTGACATTTTCAAGGCCTCAAATTCAATTTGAATGAACTTTGTGCTGACTCTGTCTAATGATGTTTTCCCTTTGGGAATTAAAGACAAAAAGCTAACAGCTGACTTTGTCCATCTGCATCCTCAGACAGTATCTCCTGTTGGCTCAGAATCTTGGCTAAGTTCCTGAAAAGCCTGCGAGCTGAATCATGTCACCTTTTCGCCTGACCCTGCTCAAAACCAAGATTTTGCAGTCTCGGTCGAGTCTTTATTGATAAGATTAGATACAAGCTGAGGCTGACCTCCTCCCAGCCAATGTAATTGTAAATTGGGCGAAAATGAATGCAAGTCGGAGATGATATCATGTCAGTTTTCTCTTCAGCCTGTGAAGAAATTATCACTTTTCACTTGGTCTCTCCTGATAGTGACATAGCTGAGGTAATAGAATAGAATCTGTACAGTGCAGAAGGAGGCCATTTGGCCCATCAAGTCCACACCGACTTCAACCCCACCCAAGCCCTGTAACCCCACATATTTACCCTATTAACCTCCCTGACACTAGGGTTAATTTAGCATGACCAATCCACGTAATCCATACATCTTTGGACTGCAAGAAGAAACCAGAGCACCCAGAGGAAACCTACGCAGACACAGGGAGAATGTTAAAACTCCACACAGACATTCGTCTGAGGCCAGAATTGAACCCGGGTCCCTGGCACTGTGAGGCAGTAGTGCCAACCACTATGCTACCAGTCGATAACTGAATAGATTGGAGACTTTCAAATCACACTCTGTAGTTTGTTTATACTGGTGGCACAATTCATTGTCATGATGTTGTTGAAAGTATGCACTTTGATTTGGAAAATTGCATCCTCTAACAAAATAACTAATCCTGAAAGTCAAAGGAAGACAATTAACTTCATTCATTCTTCCAACACCTGGTTAATCAATAAGATAGGAATAAATTTTTGTAAGTAATACTTTTGATTGGTGGTTGGTAGTGTAGAGGAATAGAATGGCAACATTTTTTTTCCTATTTAACTGTAGGAATTGAATTCATTAAACAACATCTGACTCCTCTGTGAAGTCAGTGGAATATTCTTCATCAAGGCCATTTCATGGAATCATAAAATAATGCAGCATTGGAGAAAGATCTCAATTCATAATGCTTGAGCAGAATCTTTGAAAGCTGTCCAATTAGTTTCACTCTCCTGCACTTTAACCACAGGAGCAGGCCTAATTGGGATATAATAACATGCCTTGTCAGTAACACCTTTTCTCAAAGGCAAATGTAAGCAAGATGACAAAGAGGATAATTTTCTCTTTTGGCAGTGGCAGTAACTGGCAAAGGTGATCAAGCACCCCCACCCCTCCCCCCCCCCCCAACTTCTCTCCACAAAATCTGAATATCACCTCCAAAATAACTTTCTTAAAGGGATGAGCTAATGGCATTATTTTTCAAATCAAGAAATGGATCAGATGAAGATTAGCTGCTATTCCACTACTATCAAAGAAAGGAGCATGAAGTAACCTCAAACAGATAGGATGTATGTCCAATCTTGACATCCACTTCTGGACTGCAGTAGGCAACCATGCACTGTGCACACTCTGGCAAGGATTCCGTCTGATCCAAGAGGTGCACACAGGCAAGTCGCTCCTCATTTTTGTGGAGCCAGAAGGAATGAGAACATCCCTCCAAATTCCATGATGCCAGCTTCGGTCTCTGGCACTCCACTACCCCTCTCTGCAAATCAGAGAGCCCTTCACCCCACAAACCACGTGCACCTAGCCCAGAGGGTGTTGGCCGCCTGATGTTGTGACAGCCTGATATAGACCGGCTGGCCCAGGGAGCACAGATTCTGGCTACAGGCGAGGCCTCAATGTGTGAGGGATCACCAGGCAGCCAGCTTGTCGCTCTCAGGCTACATTTATCCCATTGTTCCTTATAGCAACATACAAGAAATGTGTGATCAGGCCAACTGCCCACATTAGCATTCATATGCTGTCAGGAAACACAGAAATGCCTGCAAAAAAAAAAGCAAAGAAGTCAACAGACAATGCCTGAATAAAATAACCGACATTACCAAAATATGAATATGCCACTGCTTCATAAGAAATTTGCTTTAGAATGTTGACTTCTTCAAAAGTTACAATCAGTGTCAAAAATAACGAATTCAGGCAATTTGTTTCTTCTGCCTGAAGCAGTAAAATATTTTTGGGCAGTGTTGTCCGCACTTCCACATGCTGAGTTTATTACAATACTTTCAGTGGTAAATCTGAAGAAATTATGCTCGTTATTCAGAAGACCAAAGTCAATGGGCTGTGTTTGATGAGGGACATTGGGAGCCTGAAAATGGGGTAAAAAAAACGAGTCAGGAACTGTTCTTGTCAACACTGGGACTTGCGTGGCAGTTTTATCACACGCACCCCCATTACCCAACAGTGGGCAGATTCCTGATGCTCCTGATCCAGTCACAGGACCAGTAGCTCTGAAATCTGAGCAGGTACCTCAGGAAGAGGTGGTTGCAGGAGACTTGGGATGTCTAAGAGGTAAGCAAAAATATATAAACATGTAAAGGGCTAAGGGTTGGAGAGCAAATTCCTTCCTCTGCTAGGGTCATTAGGACCACAGGTGCTGCCTTCCCATAGAACCCTATTCCCTTCCCTGGACTGAAGCAGGAGGACTACCACCATTTATCCAACGGCCTTCCCAAATGACAGGAGGTCACCCTTAGTAGTTAGCAATGTCAAATGGAACCTAATTTTGTCTTTAATTATGTAAATCAGCTGTCCACCTCGTTAACACAAAATGTTATGCTGCATTCTGTGTCATTGTCTGTAAAATGCCCAACTGTGGGATCACATCAGCAAATGGATTCAACCATGGGAGCAGTTTAGCAATTCAGGGATTGATTAAAAAAGGGGAAAATACAGGACGAAAGTAACGTTGCAGGGAACATAAAGACTGACACCAAGAGTTTCTATAGATACGTGAAGAGAAAGAGGTTGGTGAAGACAAACGTAGGTCCCCCACAGAAAGAAATGGGAATGTATAATAGGGGACAAAGAAATGGCCGAGCAACTGGATCCCTCTTCATAAAAGAGGACACAAATCAAATGACAGAAATGTTGGAGAAGGCAAGATTTAGTGAGAGGGAAGAACTGAGGGAGATCAATATTAGTAGAGAAATGGTGTTGAGAAAATTGATAGGATGAAGGCAGATAAATCCACAGGGCCTGATAATCTACATCCCAGAGTACTTAAGGAAATGGTTCTAAAAATAATGGATGAATTGGTGATCATCTTCCAGGATTCTACAGACTCGGGAACAATCCCTGCAGATTGGAAGGTAGCAAATGTCGCCCCATTATTCAAAAAGAGAGGTGGAGAGAAAACAAGGAATTATAGACCAGTCAGCTTAACACTGGTAGCAGGGAATTATAGACCAGTCAGCTTAACATTGGTAGAGGGGAAAATTCTCAAATCCATTATCAAGGACTTTATAGTGGAGCGTTTAGAAAGCAGTGGCTGGATCAGACATAATTAGCATGGATTTATGGAGGGGAAATCATGTCTGACAAATCTATTGGAATGCTTTGAAGATATAACTAATAGAGTTGACAAGGGGGAACCAGTCAATGTGATATATTTGAACTTTCAGAAAGCATTTGACAAAGTCCCATACAAGAGATCATCGTGCAAGATTAAAGCACATGAAATTGGAGGAAGTGTGACAGAAAACTGGTTGGCAGAGAGGAAACAAAGAGTAAGAATGAATGAATGTTTTTCAAATTGGCAGGCAGTAACTAGTGGGGTGCCACAGGGATCGGTGCTGGGACCCCATCTATTCACAATATAAATTAATGATCTGGATGAGGGAACAAAATGTAACATCTCAAAGTTTGCAGATGATACCAAGTTTGATGGGAGGGTGAACTGTGACAAGAATGCAGAGATCCTTTAGTATGATCTGGACAGGTTGGGTGAGTGGGCTAATCGATGGCAGATGCAGTATAATTTGGATAAGTATGAGGTTATTCACTTTGGAAGCAAAAACAAGATGGAAGATTACTACCTGAATGATATTAAATTGGGAGAGGGGAGCGTGCAGTGGGACCTGGGTGTCCTTGTGCATCAGTCACTGAAAGTTGGCACACGGGTGCAGCAGGTGGTAAAGAAGGCAAATGGCATGTTGGCCTTCCTTGTGACAGGCTACAAGTGCAGGAACAGGGATGTGTTGCTGCAATTATACAGGGCCTTGGTAAGACCACACCTAGAGTATTGTGTGCAGTTTTGGTCTCCTTTTCTGAGGAAGGATGTTCTTGCTCTCGAGGGAGTGCAGCGAAGGTTTGCCAGGCTGATTTCAGGGATGATGAGATTGATGTATGAAGAGGGATTGACTAGGTTAGGATTGTTTTCACTGGGGTTCAGATGAATGAGGGGGATCTCATACAGACTTATAAAATGCTAAGAGGGCTATACAGGATAGATGCAGGGAGGAAGTTCCCGATGGTGGGAGAGTCCAGAACCAGAGGTCACAGTCTGAGGATTCAGGGTAGACCATTTAGGACGGAGGTGAGGAGACATTTCTTCACCCAAGATTGGTGAACCTATGGAATTCATTATCATTGGAAGTAGTTGATGCCAAAACATTGAATGTATTCAAAAGGCAGGAAATAGCACTTGGGGCGAATGGGATCAAAGGTTATGGGGGAAAAAGTAGGATTAGGCTATTGAGTTGGATGATCAACCATGATTGTAATGAATGGTGGAGCAGGCTTGAAGGGCCAAATGACCTCCTCCTGCTCCTATCTTCAATGTTTCTATGTAACCTGCAATTGTACCTCCCACCTTACTTCCAGAGGACTGAAAAATCATGGTCAATGTCTCTAGTCCAACATAAACTCGATTCACAGCCACCGACTCCAATCCTCCATTTATTCACAGTTCACATCCTTCGCAGTCACTTGGAGAACATGTTCATCACTTTCACCAACTTCGATCTCCATAATATCACTCATCTCAGCCTCTTCCTCAGCTCTTCAGCTGCTGAAGCCCTCATCTGTGTATTTGTTGCCTCAAGACTTGACTATGATAGTGCTCTCCTGTTGGGTGTCCTACCTTCCACTCTCCACAAATACAAACAGCGTTGCTGCCTGTATCTAAACTCACACCAAGCCCCAATCACCCATGAATCAACTGCTCACCAACGTACATTGGCTCCCTGTCCAACGATAACTCAACTTTAAAAGTTTCATCCTTGTTTTTAGATCTCACCACAGCATCATCTGTCACCATTTCTGTAGTGTCCCCCAGCCCCACAACATTGGTGAAAGCTTTGGTCCAGTTCTGATCTTGTGCAGATTACAGTATTTAATTGCTGTAGTATTGGCGGCTGTGTTGTTAGCTATCTGGCCTCTATGTTTTGGAATTATCTCCACCAGTCTCTCTGCTTTCTATCTCTATCTTCTCCTTTAAGATGCACTTTAAAGTTGAAAGCTTTGACCATGTTTTTGCACTCCGTTCCAGTTTCTCTTTATGCAACCTATAAAGTCCTATCTCTGGAATACTTCACTATATTAAATGCACCATCTAATTCCAAGTTGTTGTTGTAACTTACACATGGCTATGAGAGCGAGAATCCTTTGTAAAAGATAGCAGCCTATGCTTTGTTACCTATATTGGTGGGACAAACATCTGCAGTAGTTTTGGGGGTCAGTGTTTATGATCTGGCTTAAACGAGTGAGCTCTAAAAGAAATTTGGATGTGTGAGTGCTTGTCAGTAAGATCAGCCTGGAACCCCAACAAATCCTGGTATGAAATTTCTGCATAAGGCAGATCCTGGAAGTTCTAGTCCTCACATCTCTTCTACCTTGGTTTATTCCCTGAACGTTTCCAAATACCTGTGATTTAAATTGTGAAAATGAATTTCCATTTCATTTGTAAGTATTTCTTTCTTGCTGTCAGAGATCAGTTGAAGCTTGTCTCAGGGTACAGTTTTGCAAATTGGTTGCAGAGCATAAATGATGTTAAAACATGTACAGAAATTGCAAATACTGAGCATCCACAACATGTGATTGTTTGGAGCTTTGAAAACACTTTTTTCTACAAAATAAAATCCCTTGGAAACATATCTTATGCAAGTTCTCTTGCGAGTGGCAGTCCAAAGCCACAAGAATTTTAAAAGGCAGAGAGGCTTTTATAGCATGTTGAGGCAGCAGTGTCAGTTAATATATTTTGAAATAAATAAATTTAATATCATTTTATTTGAGAGTATGCACCGGAAAGGGTCCTTTATCCACTCAGCTTATGTTTTCACCCTTTCTTGACTGTGGCAAATGCAACATCAGAATGTAACATAAGAACATAAGAACATAAGAAATAGGAGCAGGAGTAGGCCATCTAGCCCTTCGAGCCTGCCCCGCCATTCAATAAGATCATGGCTGATCTGTTGTGGCTCAGTTCCACTTTCCCGCCCTCTCCCCATAACCCTTAATCCCCTCTCTTATCAAGAACCCATCAACCCGCTTCTTAAAAATATTTAGCGAGGCAGCCTCCACCACTTCAACGGGCAGAGAATTCCAGAGATTCACCACCCTTTGAGTGAAGAAGTTCCTCCTCAACTCCGTTCTAAACCGCCTCCCCTTTATCTTGAGGCTGTGCCCCCTAGTCCTACTGTCTTTTTTGAGCGGGAAGAGTCTCTCCACCTCTATCCTATCCATCCCATTCATCATCTTATACGTCTCAATGAGATCTCCCCTCATTCTTCTAAACTCTAACGAGTACAAGCCTAGTTTATTCAGCCTCTCCTCATAGCTCAATCCCCTCAACTCCGGTATCAGCCTAGTAAACCTCCTCTGCACTCCCTCCAAGGCCAAAATATCCTTGCGCAGGTGCGGCGCCCAAAACTGCACACAGTACTCCAGCTGCGGCCTCACCAATGCCCTATACAGCTGCAGCAAGACCTCCCTACTTTTATATTCAATCCCCCTCGCTATGAAGGCCAGCATCCCATTCGCCTTCCTGACCACCTGCTGCACCTGCAAGCTGGGTTTTTGCGACTCATGCACAAGGACCCCGAGGTCCCTCTGCACCGTCGCCTGCTGCAGTTTTTCGCCACGTAAGTAATAGTCCTTCCTACCATTCTTCCTACCAAAGTGGACCACCTCACACTTGCCAACATTAAATTCCATTTGCCATTTCCTGGCCCATTCGCCCAGCCTATCTAGATCCTTCTGCAGACTCTCCACACCCTCCGCACAATTTGCCTTACCCCAATCTTGGTGTCATCAGCAAATTTCGACACCCTGCACTCGGTTCCCTCCTCCAGATCATCTATATAAATGGTAAATAGCTGAGGCCCCAGCACCGACCCCTGGGGCACCCCACTAGTCACCAACCGCCAATCCGAATAGCACCCATTGACCCCCACTCTCTGCCTCCTATTTGACAACCAATCCTCTATCCACGCTAACACCCTACCCCCAACTCCATGTCCCCTGACCTTCTGCAATAACCTCTTGTGAGGTACCTTGTCAAACGCCTTCTGAAAATCCAGAAAGACCACATCCACCGGCTCTCCTCTATCCACTGCCCTAGACACATCCTCATAGAACTCCAGTAAATTTGTCAGACACGACTTCCCTTTAATGAAACCGTGTTGCGTCCGCCCTATCAAGCAATTCCCTTCAAGATGCCTCGCAATTTCCTCCTTAATGACGGATTCTAACATTTTACCTACCACAGACGTTAAACTAACCGGCCTATAATTCCCCACCTTTTGCCTGGCACCCTTCTTAAACAACGGCGTAACATTAGCCGTTTTCCAATCTTCCGGCACTTCCCCGGAATCCAGCGACGTCTGGAAAATAACCACCAAGGCATCCACTATAACCTCCGCCATTTCTTTCAGAACCCTCGGATGCATTCCATCCGGTCCTGGGGACTTGTCCACAATCAGCCCCTCCAGTCTGTCGAGCACCACCTCTCTAGTAACTGTAATGTCATTAAGACCCTCCATTCCTACCACCTTTCCATCGCTAACACCCGGCAAATTATTCACGTCCTCCTCCGTGAAGACAGAAACAAAAAAGTTATTCAAGACCTTAGCCATATCCCCATCCCCTACCACTAGGTCCCCTTTCTCATCCTCTAAAGGACCAACGTTCACCCTAGCCAGCCTCTTCCTTTTTATATATTTATAAAAACTCTTGCTATCCTTTTTTATATTAAGTGCTAGCCCAGCCTCATAGCTTCTCCTACCCTCCTTTATCAACTTCTTTGTCAATCTTTGTCAATGTGACCAATTACGCTTGAGCTGGCATCTTCCGCCACCCGATATTGTCTCAGTGTGAGCTCCATGTTAGCCAAACCGAACCTTCCAAATAGGCTGAAAGGAAACAGTATACTGTTCATATTCTTCAACTGACTGAAGTGTACCGTTAGTTCAATTTTCCTACCACAGAACCAGGTTGCAAAGCTGTAACTCATAATGCGATGATGCCACACCTTCAATTTGAATTTATTTATCTCTTTCTCTCTGTTTCAGGTTGTGAAGTGTGGCATCCACTTTGTAAGCAGTCTGCTAGAATGGAAAAGAAGTTACGGGTGGGTACAACACATCCACAAAAATACAACTATTTATCTGATGAACTGAATATCATTAACACATGATTGCTTTGATTTCCTGGGTTAAGTTGATATGTGCAATTAATTCAATTCCCTAAATTATGGTCACAGTCTGAGGATACAGGGTTAGACCTTTTAGGA
This sequence comes from Carcharhinus amblyrhynchos, assembly GCF_965287045.1. NCBI lineage: Eukaryota > Metazoa > Chordata > Chondrichthyes > Carcharhiniformes > Carcharhinidae > Carcharhinus > Carcharhinus amblyrhynchos. The sequence continues at coordinate 47,799,575 of NC_137336.1, forward strand.
CAGAGATGAGGAGAAATTTCTTCACCCAGAGAGTGGTCAGTCTGTGGAATTCACTACAACAAACAATAATTGAGGCCAAAACATTGTGGGCAGGATTTCATGGCCTTGCTCATCCTGAAACTGTAAAACCGAGGTCAACAGACCTTTCCATTGTCTGCCCCTCGCCTGTTCCAATTTCCATGACGGGCAAGGCGATAAAATTCCAGCCTGCATGCTTTCAAGAAGCAGTTAGATATAACAATTGAGGTGAACGGGGTCAAAGGATATGGGGGAAGGCGGGATCAGGCTATTGACTTGGATGATCAGCCATTATCATAATGAATGGTGGAGCAGGCTCAAAGGGCTGAATGGCCTCCTCCTGTTTCTATTTTTTTTTGACAGCGGCATTTTGTGGTTAAACCTGTGTTCTGTATGATTTATCTTTTGTATATAACATGTTAACTTAATTGAAAAATTGAATTGCTTTACAAAACGATCCTAAAGCCAAAAAATATGATGCACATAAATAGGCTTCCACTTCTTCCCAAGGTAAAGTTGCAATGATGCCACACATTTGATTTGATTTTATTTAGTTTTGTTTTCTCTCTAACAACTGACCTTCTTGTTTTAATTTTTATGGACTGATGAACAACTGCTATTTTCAAAGGTATAGCAGGCAGATTTATGGATGAACATTTCAAAGAAGTAGTGGGAGACCATTTGAACAATCCTGAAAACATGGTAACCATCAATCATCTGAGGGAATCATACACAAAACACACTTGTCAACACACTTGGAACCCACAAGTGCCACAAGTACTTGACACCTGAAATAAAAACCAAAAATGCTGGAAAAACTCAGCAGGTCTGGCAGCATCTGTGGAGAGAGAAACACTAAACATTTTGGCCGCAAGGAGGCCAGAATATCCTCCCCCCAATGTTTTAACATTTCAAGTCCATATGATTCTTCTTCAAAGCTGAAGAAAGGTGGAAATGTGATGTGTTTTATATTATTGGCATGGGAAGGTTGGCACAGAATAGAAGGTCAGAGACAGGCTGCAGGTCAGGTGGGATAAAATGACAAAGGTATGATGGACACAAGACAAAGGGAGTGACGATGATAGTGTTAAAAAAGGTTAATAGTGGCATAAAGTCAGATTGCAGAATGTGTTAACACCAAGAACAGGAACAATGCTATTTAAAAGCAACCACATGAGAACAAGATACAGACTGGCACTGGTAGGGGAAGGGAAGATGATAGAACTGTGCCACCCCTCCCTTGTCAACAGTATAAAACCCATCACATTTCTATCTCTTCAACTCTGAACAAGTTATACAGACTTGAAGCATTAACTCTGTTTTTTTCTCCACGGATGCTGCCAGACCTGCAGAGATTTCCAGCATTTTCTGTTTTTATTCCAGATTTCCAGCAGCTGCAGTATTTTGCTTTTGTTTTAGTACTAGATGCCTGCTGGATATGGCATTCATTGTTATATTTTTGTGATTTGCCACCAGATTAAGAGCTTTGAAGAAGTTAATTAATTTGTTCGTGTCCTTGCAAGATTTGTTTCCCAAAATTTGCTGCTAACTATAAGGATACCACAATTCAAAAAGAAATTTTCGTTAAAAATCCCTGAATGTCTTCGGTGAGCTTACAAGGGCCGTTCTAGGTTGGGGTGGAACAGACACACGCTTACTAGTGGCACACTAGATTTCACCCCATTTTTTCCAGTCATAGCGTGGGCGGGTTACCATGTTATTAATGATAATCCAGGACATTCATATCAGGAAACTCACTGGACCTGTGAGCATCACTATTGGACAGACCTGGAACTTATCCTGGCCAAACTGAAAATTATTTAAAAAAGCAATTGGCTAGCTTCTTTGAAAGGCCTACGTTACTTGGATCACCGATGGAAAAACTTGGCTATTTCCTTTATCAAGCGCCACTGATGCTTCAGCAAAACTGTACTGCACCATTGCATAGGTGTTCCCTTGCATCCAGTTGCTTAGGTTACTAATGGGCGAATTCTTGCATTGTATACCTTGTATGTATTGTGGGTAAGTGCAGCCCAGTGGACTGAAAATGCTGATAAATACAAGGGCAGAAACCAGAATAATCCTTCCTCAATGTCTCCACATGGTCATTGCAAATATAACATTGTTAGGCCCAAGGTTAGATGAATAAAGGCCAAAATGGCTTGCATTCAACGTTTAGTGAATCTTTTTTTCTTGCAGACATGAAGAGAATTGGTTATTCGATCATGTTACACTCCTCAGTTCTTTGGTGGGCAGTAACAGTCAATTTCCAATGAACAAGCTCATGCCCATATTGGAACGCTCCACAAATTAACGAATAGACGTGAGATCAAAGAGGTTGCAATATTACACACAGAGCAGGATTGTCCAGCCGTGCATGCCGACTGGATTTTCCAGTCCCACCGAAGTCGACCTCTCACAGGGGGAGGGCGTCCCTGGTGGTTGGGTAAACAAGCCATACAAAAGCCTGTCAACTTTGGCGGGACCAGAAGATCTTGCCAACAGCCAATGGTTTACCGTGTCTGCTGGGGGGGGAACCCGTCGTGGGAGGGAGTGGAAAATCCCAGCCACAGAAAAAAGACAGAGACAGAAAAGGAACGGCTCAAAAGCAATTACAATAGAGAGAGGGAGATAAAGCAAGAAGAAAAATATTCACAGAAATAAATAACAGTGGACAACGAGGAATCATTTAATAAATGTATCAATGTGAAATTTTTTAAAATTCCAATAATGACAATGAGTGTTGATCGTTTGCTGCACTTTGTATAAATCTACCTAGGATGTATATATAAATAGTTAAAACTTCTGTAGTGTTGAATTTGTTCTTATATATTGCAGCTGGTTTTGTGTCATATTAACACATACTGCTATATAATGTTGGCTTTGGCGGGGATTCAAATTAAAAAAATGAATGGCAATTTGTTGTAAGGCTGTAAAGTTTTAACCCATGGTGGTGTGTTGAACCTTTTTTGGGTGCAGGAATATACTTGAAAGTGAATATTCTTACACTCTCATTTCTCCTTACAGCACAGACGTACATCTGAAACTTCCATCTCTCCTCCTGGATCCAGCATTTCAGGATCACCAAACCGGGTCATCTGTGTAAGTATCTTTACCAACCCGGGCGTGACCAGAACTAACCAAGCACAGTGAAATCTGGCCAAAATCTAATGGAGATTGCAAAGAAATTCACATAAGCTCAGTTTCATAAAATTACATTCTGCTTTTCCAGGAAAGCTCAGTAAAACAAGTTTGGGGTTTTCATCTCAGTGTGGATAGCAGCTCTTTGCTCTCCCCAGAAAATTGATCATCCTGCTTGTTGTATGTGTATGTAACTAAACACAGAGACCTGGGGCCAAATTTTCACTCCAGAATCAAGGTCAGAAAAATTGTCACTGACCCAAACTGACTCAGGAGAAATTTCCCTAAGTGTGTGGAATTTGTTCTGTAGAAAAATGCATTTTTTCTATGGAAAAAGTGTGGAGTAAGGGCTGCTGGGTGCTGAGGAAGGTTTTTAAAAAGTCTACGTTACTTGGATCACCGATGGAAAACTTGGCTATTTCCTTTTTCAAGCGCTACTGATGCTTCAGCAAAACTGTATTGCACCATTGCACAGGTGTTCCCTTGCATCCAGTTGCTTAGGTCACAAATGGGTGAATTCTTGCATTGTATACCTTGTATGTATTGTGGGTAAGTACAGCCCAGTAGTTCTGGGATTTCATCCAAAATATAAAAGCAGTGATGCCCTCTAGACCTCACAGTCATTCACAGACTCCCCATTCCCCATCCATGCCAACTGATGCCACCTTATGTGCTGCTATTCATGCCCCATGGCCCCTAACAACTTCCATGCCACCTCATGGCCCACTGTCCACCCCATGGCCCTTTATACTATCCAGCAACTTATGCTGTCTAACACGCCATCATCCTTTATAGGCCTTATGCCAATTTAGAGCCATCTCATGCCAACCTATCCACCCACCACACTTTTCCCTTAGATGCTCCATGCCCACTCACCAATATCCATCATCGGCAGACTTCAGGAGCCATGCTGAGATTAAATTAAATCAAATTCTAAAGATCTATTAGAGCAGGGATGGGAAACCCCAGCACAGGGATCAGATCCGATCTGTTGCACTTTTTCATCAGGCTCACAGGGAGATCTCAAAATCTTGCCCTTCCCCCATGTGCTTCCGTCTGGAACAGCCACCACATATTCCGATTCCTGAGCCCCAATCGTAGTCATCAGAGGCCCAGGCTGTGAGGCAAAACTGAGATCAAAGTTCAACAAGCAGAAGCATGGATGCAAAGCTGCTAGTTGCCAATTGGGTGGTGCAATGTGACTAACCCAGGGCAGGAGGAAAGCGAGCAGCCCACCCAGCTACATTGGTGGATCACCCCACCATCCGCCTCCCCGTTCCATTGGTGTCTAAGGTCAGGGGCTCAGCCTCTGCAAACTGAGGAAGAAGCCCAGGCTTCAGGCCCAGGTGCACTTTTGAACTGGGAATTACCCAGAGACTTGGGTTGTTGAGTATCTGCCCTGAGCTGATTTGGGGCTGAGACAGATTGGGAAAGGCAAGGGAGAGAAAGAGAAAGACACAGAGTGAGAAAGAGGAGAGACACATAGACAGAATAGGAAAGGAAGCCAAGCAAAAACTTGAGCTGAATATCAGGAGTGCTGTGTTAGAGACACAGAAACTGTGCTACTCATTCAGGAAAAGCAAATTCAACCATCACATTAAAACAGTGTACAATCCATGATTGATTTTATGAATAGCTCTTGACATGAAGAAAGTTCCCCACACCATATTAGAGACTTTACTATATTACAACAAAACATTATCATTGGTCAAAGCCTATTCAATACATTTAAATTCAATCAAGTTCTTAATCCCTGATAGAAATGAACATTTGTATTATTTGCTCTACACCAAAGAGAGATAATCTCTTTACAACTGCTTGGAGCTGTCAATCAAACTGTGAATTTTCAAATCTTCCACTATGATAGATTTTGGAAGCAATCAAACAGTATATAGGTCATCATTATAACCCTCTGACTTTTATCAACAAACAATATTGAAATTGCAAGCACTGATTAATTTCAATATTTCAACAGGGGATTTAAATGTCTTGACAGCTTGACAGTTCCACAGATGGTATCCACTATTTATGTATACTCATTTCTACTTCTAACAATCCCAAAGGAATACCTGACCAACCTCCCTGAAGAACTTTGTCAGGTCATCTGTCAGGTTAGGCCTTTTTGCTCAAATTCTGAAATTCCACATACCTGTTTCGGGATCAGGCCTTCCAGTCAGGGCTCCAGTGCCATTTTAGCTAAAGCATGGAGCCTTGCATCTTTGAAAAAATTCAGGCCTAAGAGTGTAGCAATGGATATTTCACACTCAAACCAATATAAACAAACTAACTACTTGGAGAATCAAAACTATGCCCAGGAAATAAATTTTAAAAATTATAGAATCTATGATTGTCTTCAGCCGTACCCCTTTGGAACACATACCTCATCCCATTGTTGTTATGGTTGCAAATAAAACAGAAGTAACCTTCCTCCACCCTGCCCCTCTTCAATGCTCTCAACATGAATTCTAACCTCTCTCTGGACAGCTAACCCAGTTGTTAATGGTTCCAATTGTTTCCAGCAGATCGAGGAGCTTTAGAAAGAAACCTAATTCAAGCTGTCACAAACTTCCCTGTGGCAGAACCAAATTTTAAAAATAAACTCAATATTCTAACTTGCAAAATGGGTTGCTAGGAGATGCTATGGAGAAGAGATCCATAAATTGGCATCTTCTTTCAAACTATTAAAAAAAGGTATTGTGAATGATGTGCCCATCCTTTCATCCGAATAGCCTCTAAATCTAGTACCTACTAGGTGAGGTCCTTGAATGTTCTTGAAAGATTTATTTATAGAATGTGTCATTTGTGAAACAAGCTATGGTCAAAATGATATTCAAAGGATATATGAAAAATACCCCTGAAGGCTGCTTGCAGAGTGACTTGAAATACAGATCTCACTCAGGATTTGATGAAGCATTTAAAAAGCAATTTCAAGACCAGGATCATAAATTAGTGCATTATTAAATCTATTTCCAGTTTGAGTGTAAATAGCATTGTGGGCACATCAACTTCTGACCTTAATTCTGCTGTAGCTCGAATACTATAATGGATTTAAATAAAAGGTTCCTGAGGAGTCAGTACAAGGGATATCACATGAGATATTAATTCACACCTATTGTAAGTGTTAAACTTTCTGACACTATACTAACAAATTTACTAGTTGGGGCAACACTGGGACTCATTGCAGCCTATAAGATAACATAAGATCAATTTTTCATACAATTGACACACGTTAACTAAACCAGGTGTTAGGCAAATGTAAATTCAAGGCCTAATTTAGGTTCCATTCTTATTTTAAAAGATTTTATTCCTTTCTTAAAATTACAAAGTCAATACACAGAGTGAATGGGGCAAGGCCTTAACCCATCTCCTTGCTTGCTCCAAAAACGAATTCAAATTGAATCCAATTCATGCAGCCCACAGGAGAGACATACTAGGTCCAAGCTGACAAGAAAGGGCTATGCACCTGATCTTGGGGTTGATCTGAAACTTGGTCTCAGCCAAAAGATCTAATTTAGGATCAGTTCAGAAATCTGCCCAGGCTGATTGGAGTAGGCACTGGGCCCGGTGGAGTTTGTATGTAATCTAACCAGCACACTTTAATGCATTACTTGATTTATTCCCAAAATCAAATGCAACTGTTGCAATACTCCAGGGTCAAGTAACAGCCATCAAATCTGGAATTGTGACCTGTGTCTTTATACTTTGATTACTGAGGTGAAATCAGAAATTGCAGATCTCTTCTTGTGGTATTGTTATTGAAAGGAGCTATAGACAGATCCTGCTCTGTATAATGAATCTGACTGTTCTTTTTTGATGTCCTTTGTTGCTTGGTAGCTGAGTAAGTCAAGTTCAATTTTTATTATGTGAGATTTGACAGTATTTTGGAGAACTCAATTCTATTTATCCACAGTTAAGGCAGTTGATCTAATGCATTTTCCCGTAGAGTAGAATAGATGCCACAAATCGTAAATAACCATTTTTCAAAAGAGATGATCACTCAGTGCAATAATTTCCCCAACCTGAAGCAACACTGTCCTACAGTTCATTTTCACTGTAACCTTTCTCTCATTCTTTCAGTTTTCTAATGAAAGTGTAATGGTGCTATTTATGCTCAAAGCAGCTTTAATATCTCCAATATTGTTACAGGAACTAATGGCTTAAAATCAGAAACTAATGACTTAATATGGTTTTCTCTCTATTATTACTTTTTCTGTACTAACATTTTCTTCTGATTTCCCCTGTTTTGCTCTTCCCACTCTATCTCAGGCGAAGGTGGATAATGAAATACTTGACTATAGGGATCTGGCCGCTCTTCCCAAAGTTAAAACTATCTATGATATTCAGCGACCTGACCTGGTTTCCTACGAGCCATATTTCAAATACGCATCGGAAGACAGACTTGAAAGATATAGTTTCGGGGAGGTACTGTGCAACTGAGCGAGATTCATTTCTGCATGGAATGTCCATTGCGCCTGACATTTTCAGCATTTGTTGCATCCAAATATTACATAGCATTGGGTTTGTTTTCATGGTATTCCCTATTGTGTGTTTTGAAGTGCTACCGGTGGTAAGTAATACTAGCATGACTAATTTCTCTCTTTAGAATCGTAGGATCCCCACAGTGCAGAAGGAGGCCATTCGGCCCATCGAGACTGCGCTGACAACCATCCCATCAAATCCCTATCCCCATAATCCAATGTATTTATCCTACCAATTCCCCCTGACACTGAGGGAGAATTTAGTGTGGCCAATTTATCTAACCCGCACATCTTTGGACTGCGGGAAGAAACCAGATCACCCAGAGGAAACCCATGCAAACTCTAAACAGACAGTCACCCAAGGCTGAAATTGAACCGGGTCGCTGGTGCTGTGAGGCAGCAGTGCTAACCACTGTGCCACCGTTCCGTCCTCCTTCTTATAACTCACTATATTCTGCAGCACCTCTGGCTAACGTACCTTCTTACATCCAAAAAAAAGACTTCTGTGCCTGAATTTGCATATCAGTAGCAATTACATTATTTTGAACAATTAATATTGAATGTCGTTCTGTTAGATTTGAAACTATGTTACAAATCTGATAATTACATTTCATAAAACTTACGAATTGCATATTTTGAATATGCACAGTTAACAGTTTTTTAACCGATCTTAATTTCCTTAAGTAAAGCTGTTATTTGCATATAATGATTTGTATAGATTGGAAAGAAACAGAGACATGGAAAGAAATTTTATTCAAGTTAAAACACTTTATCAATTCAAATTGCATGAGGTTCTTGAAAGAAGTACTTGGAGCTACATCCTTGGAGCTACCATGGTAACCTCACTGGAAACTCTGTCTGCACCACAGTTACTACTCTGAGGATCTTTATCAACCTTTTTATTTCCTTATTTGCTTGGTAAAATAGGGTCAGTGGCAAGTAAGTATTTTAGTCTAACATCATTAATTACACTTAGTACAAGGAGTGCAGTCAAGTCATTTAAAGTGAAGCCCTGTAAACATTTATAAGAACATAAGAAATAGGAGCAGGAGTAGGCCATCCAGCCCTTCGAGCCTGCCCCGCCATTCAATAAGATCATGGCTGATCTGTCGTGTCTCAGTTCCACATTCCTGCCCTCTCCCCATAACCCTTAATCCCCTCGCTTATCAAAAACCCATCAACCCGTGTCTTAAAAATATTTAGCGAGGCAGCCTCCACCACCTCAACGGGCAGAGAATTCTAGAGATTCACCACCCTTTGAGTGAAGAAGTTCCTCCTCAACTCCGTTCTAAACCGCCCCCCCTTATCTTGAGGCTGTGCCCCCTAGTCCTACTGTCCTTTCTGAGCGGGAAGAGCCTCTCCACCTCTATCCTATCGATCCCATTCATCATCTTATACGTCTCAGTGAGATCTCCCCTCATTCTTCTAAACTCTAACGAGTACAAGCCTAGTTTATTCAGCCTCTCCTCATAGCTCAACCCTCTCAACTCCAGTATCAGCCTAGTAAACCTCCTCTGCACTCCCTCCAAGGCCAAAATATCCTTGCATAAGTGTGGCGACCAAAACTGCACACAGTACTCCAGCTGCGGCCTCACCAATGCCCTATACAGCCGCAGCAAGACCTCCCTACTTTTATATTCAATCCCCCTCGCTATGAAGGCCAGCATCCCATTAGCCTTCCTGACCACCTGCTGCACCTGCAGGCTGGGTTTTTGCGACTCATGCACAAGGACCCCGAGGTCCCTCTGCACCGTCGCCTGCTGCAGTTTTTCGCCACGTAAGTAATAGTCCTTCCTACCGTTATTCCTACCAAAGTGGACCACCTCACACTTGCCAACATTAAATTCCATTTGCCATTTCCTGGCCCATTCGCCCAGCCTATCTAGATCCTTCTGCAGACTCTCCACACCCTCCGCGCAGTTTGCCGTTCCACCAATCTTGGTGTCATCAGCAAATTTCGACACCATACACTCGGTTCCCTCCTCCAGATCATCTATATAAATGGTAAATAGCTGAGGCCCCAGCACCGACCCCTGGGGCACTCCACTAGTCACCAACCGCCAATCCGAATAGCACCCATTAACCCCCACTCTCTGCCTCCTATTTGACAACCAATCCTCTATCCACGCTAACACCCTACCCCCAACTCCATGCCCCCTTACCTTCTGCAATAACCTCTTGTGAGGTACCTTGTCAAAGGCCTTTTGAAAATCAAGAAAGACCACATCCACCGACTCTCCTCTATCCACCGCCCTAGACACATCCTCATAGAACTCCAATAAATTCGTCAGACACGACTTCCCCTTAACGAAACCGTGCTGCGTCTGCTCTATCAAGCAATTCCCCTCAAGATGCCTCGCTATTTCCTCCTTCCAAAGTGAGTGGTCATTTTTAACTTGTATCTATTCCATTTACTCCTGATAATTAAATCAATTTACTGCCATTCATTCAATTCCTTCCTCGATTAAATACCTTTGGCTGAATTTAATGCGGGCATCAGTAGCCCCGGACAGCAGGCTAGAGAGCTCGGGATCACACCACCTTGGCCATTTCCAGGAGCTGCAGCCTAATTCTGTGTGTATCAGGAGATCAACTGCCCAGTGAGAGGCTCTTGTCTGTTAAGGGAGGTTAAAGAATGATCCCAGTCAGACATCCAGCAGCTCTTCAGTCCTAGCAGCACCACTACGAGCAGTGGTCACTGCCGGGTCTGCACCCTGCCCAGAGCAGCATTATGGATGCTGCCCTGAAACCTAAGTGAGTGGGAGGAGGGTGAGCAGGGCCACTCAGATAGGCCCCGCTGAAGTGGGAATCAGTGAAGAGAACAGGAAGGGATGTTTCTGTGGAGAAAGTCCTTGCCACCAGGAGAGGCCTTCCGTAGGCTACAGGCAGTTGGACACTTAAGGGTCTCAATTGGTCTTCAGGTCAGAAGGCATTCCTCAATCCATTCAGATGATTCTCTCCCGAGATTTAAATTCCACCTGATTTTGCTGTACTTGATGCTTAATGTCTGTTACTTGAAAAATCCACTAAGCCACAGCAAGTTAAAAATAATGGGCCGAATTCTCTGACCTCGACCGAAGCTGAGATCCTCCAGTCCCACTGCAGGGGATGGAGATTTGGCTGAGTGTTAAATTCTCCATCCTCACTGGCAGCAGCGGCAGGACATGAACAGCTGGAGAATTCCAGCCTGTATCTGGCTATGACATCCTGCATATTCAAACTAATATATGACAGAGGGTTTCTCCATGAACTCACAATAAATATATAAATTATGTAAAAATGAATTATGTACTTAATAGAGGTTGACTATTGTAATGGGGGAAAAGAACTCAGTAATCCATCACCTCACAATCTGTTATGTAATCTGTCCTTGATTAATGTTTCCAATATTCTTGACCTGCTTTTGTACTAACTGCCATCTTTTATTATTGTTTTGTTGTAGTCACTCGGGATGTTGTCGCCATACTCACAGGTAATTCCAATCATTTTCTTTATTGTACCTTTGGTCCACGGTAGATCTTTAATAAGAAACAATGGGAGGAATTCTCTGGCCTCCCAGCTGCTGTGAGCGCTGTTAGGATTTCCAACTGACACCACCCCTCGTCGCCATAAAACCTGCAGGAGAGGATGTGCTGCCAGCGGGACTGGAGAATCCCACCGACGTGAACAGCCGGAGAACTCCCCCCAGTGTATTTTGGACAGTTTGCTGATGGCGATGCTGGTGCTGGGTCAATGTTATTCCAGATTTTCCGCTAGATGGGTGATGATGTCAGGAAATTCTTAGCAAGTTATGTATGCCTGACTTCTGCAGAAAATATCCATGAGCAAAAGGGCAACCTATGCTTCAGATTATCCATTTCATATTAGGACTGAGCATTCTGCTTTCTTCAGACCAAAACCTACTTCCTGCCCAGCTCCTAAAAATCTGAATTATGTCAAAACATTGATAGAGTGCATAAAGACACTGAAGGGTTCAAATGGATGGTTGTTATATTATCTCAAGGACTGTACTTAGATTTCCAAAAGGTACATCAAAACTTATTGCAGAAAATAGAAAGTCATGTTGTAGGGGGTAACATATTGATACGGATAGAAGATTACCTGGCTAGCAGGAAACAGAGAGTAGACATAAATGGGTAATTTTTTGGTTGCCAAGATGTAAGAATTGGTGTGCTACAGGGATCATTGCTGGGACCTCAGCTTTTTTTACAATTTATATAAATGACTTGGATGAAGTTACAAAATGTCTGGTTGCTAAGTTTGCAGATGACACAAAGATAGTCGGAAAGTAAGTTGTGAAGAGGACATAAGGAGGCTACAAAACGATATTGATAGGTTAAGCGATTGGTCAAAGATCCGGAAAATGGAGCATTGTGTGGGAAAATGTGAAATTGCCCATTCTGGCAGGAAGAATGAGTAAGAAACATATCTGAATGGTGAGAGATTGCAGAGTTTGACAATACAAAGGGATCTGGCTGACCTAGTGCATGAATTACAAAAGCCTGGTATGAACATACTGCAAATAATTTGGAAAGCTAACAGAATGTTATTGTTTATTGTGAGGGGAATTGCAAATAAAAGTAACTGGGGAAGGATGAAAACAGAAAATACTGGAACATTTCCGCAGTCTGACAGTATCTGTGGAACAAGAATAGAGCCAATGTTTTGAGTCTGGGTGATGCTAAATACTTGGCTCTATTCTCTCTCCACAGATGCTGTCCGGCCTGCTGAGATTTTCCAGCATTTTCTGTTTTTATTTCAGATTCTAGTTTCCATGGTAATTCGATGTGGTGAAAGATTATCGTGGGTAGATGGGCATGAGGAGTTGAGGCAATTATCAGATTAACCATTATGAGTGAGATTCTCCGGCCTCCAGCCTTAAGTTTCCCACCAAGAGGACGTGGCATGTTGTTTGCTAGCAGTGGGATGCTCTGGTCCCGCTGCTGTCAGTGGAAATTCCCATTGATGTCACCCCACGCCAGAGGGACTGGACAATCCCACCGCTGTGAATGACTAGAGAATGCTGGCCTTCATATTAAATGGTGGAGCAGGCTCAAGTGACAAACGACCTACTCCTGCTCCTAATTCATACGTATGTACCCATTGAAGTTCAAAAGAATAAGAGGCAACCTCATTAAAACATATAAGATTCTGAGAGGACTTGACAGGCTGGATACAAAAAGAATACTTCCCCTATGGGAAGATAAAGGATGTCCCACTTAAGATGGAGATGAAGAGAGATTTGAGGGGGCTTAACAGGGCAGATGCTGAGAAGATGTTTCCGCTTGTGGGAGAGTCTAGGACCAGAGGACATAATCTCAGAATAAGGCCCATTTAAAACAGAGATGAGAAGGAATTTCTTCTTTCAGAGGGTAGTGAGTCTGTGGAATTCTTTACTGCAGAGAGCTGTAGGGGCTGGATTATTCAGGGTGTTTAAGTCTGAGATACACAGATTTTTAGTCAGAAAGGGAGTCAAGGGTTATGGTGTAAAGCCGGAAAGTGGAGTTGAGGATTATATCAGATCAGCCACAATCTTATTGAACGGCAGAACAGACACAATGGGCTGAATGGTCTACTTCTGCCCCAATGTCTTATAATCTTATGATTCTTTCAGAGAATCATGGAATTTGATGGTGGAATTCTTTTCTCCAGAGAGTCCTGGAGACAGAGTAATTTAGTATTTTAAAGGCTGAATTGGTTAGATTCTTGATTGACCAGAGAGCCAAAGAGTACAGGGAGGAAGAAAAATGGAATTGAGGCCACTATCAGATCAGCCATAAACTTATTAATTAGAGAAGCAAGCCAAAGCGGCCAAATGGCCTCCTCTTGTTCGTATGTTCATATTTTCAATTACTTGCTGCCCGTTACTTGTCTTAAATATGGTACATCCATTTGCTTTCCTGATTCAATCTTCAATCCTTAATTGGACACCCAGTAAAGTAGGCGTGAGACTTTTCAATATGGACACAGGGTCCTGTGACAGTTATAGAACCATACTTGCACAAACACACCACTTTTTTACAGTTGTTGAGAGGCTTGACCAGTGATTACAGGTACCTGGATGTCATATACATTTTGAGACTGAATCTAAAATCTCATAGGAGGCTCCTTACCCCATTACAACATTGGCGCCTGGAGACATTTCTTTACCCTCAAGTAGCAGAACTGGCACATTGATTTTGATTTGATTTATTATTGTCACGTGTATTAATATACAGTGAAAAGTATTGTTTCTTGCATGCTATACTGACAAAGCATACCATTCATGGAGAAGGAAACAAAAGAGTATGTAGTATTACAGTCATAGCTAGGATGTAGAGAAAGATCAACTTAATGCAAGGTAGGTCCATTCAAAAGCCTAATGGCAGCAGGGAAGAAGCTGTTCTTTAGTCAGTTGATACGTGACCTCAGACTTTTGTATCTTTTTCCCAATGAAAGAAGGTGGAAGAGAGGATGGTGCATCGGGTCCTTAATTATGCTGGCTGCTTTTCCGAGGCAGTGGGAAGTGTAGACAGAGCCAATGGATGGGAGGCTGGTTTGCGTGATGGATTGGGCTACGTCATGACATTTTGTAGTTTCTTGTGGTCTTGGGCAGAGCAGGAGCCATACCAAGCTATGATCCAACCAGAAAGAATGCTTTCTATATTGGACAGTCCCTGTACAGGTTGATACTCACAATGAGTGGATTCCAAAGAAGGAAATGACTGATAGCATACCCAACAATTGATCTATTCCATGCTCTGACATAAGTTCCTTTGATACATGCCTTTATGCAAACTTTTCCCACAACATTCAGAGACTGTTTTGTATCCACTCAGTAAAATAATGAATTCATCACTTTGCTAATCTATCACCAAGCACTTAATTTTAAATCAAGGATGTTAAAATTTACTCAGTCCAGAATGTGTTTCAAGGCTTTCGCTCATGCTGAATCTATGTGCAAGCAGTAGGTTTGGTTGCATTAGGGATCTGTTTTTATTGTGCAGCAGGTGCTGTTACTTTGGGGAACTCAAATTGTTGGCAGTGGGCTTTGTAAATTGTCTGTGTTGTGCCAAATACCTTCCACCAAGAGACAGCTTTGACTGAATTAATGCCGAGTTGGAGCAAAAACAACAACAAGATCTTTAAAATGTGTATCAGGTCTCGAGCTTGGTTTCCATGAAGCGTTTCAGTCAGTAATTATATTAACTAGCGTACAAAGAGTACGCATGTGCCGTCAAAACAGCATCCAATGATTAGCAATTCTATTTTTTCTTCAATCTATTAAGGAACTAAAGATAGAATCATAGAATCTGTACAGTACAGAATGAGACCATTTGGCCCATCGAGTCTCCACTGACCACCCAGGCCCTACCTGTGTAACCCTACTTATTTACCCTGCTAGTCTCTCTGATGCTGAGGGGCAATTTAGCATGGCTAATGAATCTAACTGTGCATCTTTGGAGTGGGGGAGCAAACTGGAGGAAACCCATGCAGACAGAGAACATGCAAACTCCACACAGTCACCCGAGGCTGGAATTGAATCTGGTGCTGTGAGGCAGCAGTGCTAATCACCATGCCACCATACCGCCCGTAGCTTCATACTTGTCAAGAAAGGTTTTTCAGCTGAAGCATTCTCTAAAGTTATTTAGGATTCAAACAGGATTTACTGAATGCCATACAATTTATAGAATTAGATGCATTTGAAATGATGATTCTGTTTCACAAATGAATTGAACTGGATACTAATTGCCAGCACGCACTCTGCTTTGGGGGCACTGTTTTCAGATGGAGAATTAGCTTAATAGTCCAGAAATCATCCCAACACCTGTCGGCTTTTCAATCATTTTCCCAATGATGATGAGTGTTTAGTCTGGAATCACATAAACTCTAAGCAGCAAAACAAAAGCAGCTGTGGATTCCCGCTGTGACACATCACCCAGGGAAATCTGTGTGTCACTCAGCATGAAATATTACGTCATATATCATGAGACAGATTGCTGATGCATTTCAAGAGCTTGTTCAATAAATAGATGTCCTCTCACGTTAACAAAATGAATTGAGGTACCCTCGGGTTGCAACTATTGGGGCGATTCTCCCAAATGTGCTGAATTGGTGGAAAGGCTGGTCTAGATCACAACTGCTTTCTCAGTTCAACTTCAGACCCACTGTGTACTGCAGAGGTCACAATCATGAATCTCATTAAAAACACAGGGTGGGATGGGACCTATTTGCACCAGAGTTTGACAGTTCTGGAATTCTGCACATACACAGTGGCCCCAATCTGTCAGTCTTCCAGTTTGCTGGCCAGCTCAATCACTGGCCAGCCTGGGACACCCCAGAAGTGCACCCCCTCCAGGCCCCCCCCTCCCCACCGGCTCAATCGTGGCACCCACAACAATTCCTGGGCCAGCCCGATGTCCAGCACCCAGCAGTGACGATCCCCCTAGCTCCCTTACCCCTGGCTGATCATCCCCTGGGGTCAGACCGTGCCCCACCCCTCTGCTCCCCCCACCCCCCCCCGACAAGCCACCTCCCCCCCCCCCCCATCCACACCGCCTGCCAGCCCAGCCCAATCGCTGGCTTCTCTCCAGCCCAGTCCGATCTCCATGCAGAGTGGTAGCAGGATTCCCACCCCCAATAGGCCTCACCCCTTTGGCACTGCCTGATGCCCAATGGGCACTTTGCCCCTTGGGCAGTGCCAGGGGCACAGGCTTGCACTGCCAGGGCGCCCGTGCCCAGTACTTGATACCCTGGGGGCCCCAGTTGCTTCTCCTTCATTCCAGCGGGGTCTCTCACTAGTTTCTCAAATATAAGGAGCTACTGTAAACCCCACAGGAATGAAGTACTCCTAATGGAGTGGGAGACTAACTCGGGACCAGCAAGTTCCCAATAATGAAAGGCTAAACATATTTAAACTACATTAAAAAAAGATTCAAATGACTTCCCTGTCTTCCCGTCGGTTTCCAGTGTGGTTTGGACTCTGACTGTTCTCCAGCTCTGGGAGATGTACAGCAGGCGACGGTGCAGAGGGACCTCGGGGTCCTTGTGCATGAGTCGCAAAAACCCAGCTTGCAGGTGCAGCAGGTGGTCAGGAAGGCTAATGGGATGCTGGCCTTCATAGCGAGGGGGATTGAATATAAAAGTAGGGAGGTCTTGCTGCAGCTGTATAGGGCATTGGTGAGGCCGCAGCTGGAGTACTGTGTGCAGTTTTGGGCGCCGCACCTGCGCAAGGATATTTTGGCCCTGGAGGGAGTGCAGAGGAGGTTTACTAGGCTGATACCGGAGTTGAGGGGATTGAGCTATGAGGAGAGGCTGAATAAACTAGGCTTGTACTCGTTAGAGTTTAGAAGAATGAGGGGAGATCTCATTGAGACGTATAAGATGATGAATGGGATGGATAGGATAGAGGTGGAGAGACTCTTCCCGCTCAAAAAAGACAGTAGGACTAGGGGGCACAGCCTCAAGATAAAGGGGAGGCGGTTTAGAACGGAGTTGAGGAGGAACTTCTTCACTCAAAGGGTGGTGAATCTCTGGAATTCTCTGCCCGTTGAAGTGGTGGAGGCTGCCTCGCTAAATATTTTTAAGAAGCGGGTTGATGGGTTCTTGATAAGAGAGGGGATTAAGGGTTATGGGGAGAGGGCGGGAAAGTGGAACTGAGCCACAACAGATCAGCCATGATCTTATTGAATGGCGGGGCAGGCTCGAAGGGCTAGATGGCCTACTCCTGCTCCTATTTCTTATGTTCTTATGTTCTTATGTATTCTCGGTGCAAGGGCAAATCCTGGAAAAAAGCCCATGACGTGCATCTCCCAGCCCGACCTGCCAGAAAAATTGTGGGTTGCAATAAGAGAATTGCCCCCTATATTTCCAACACTTACACGAGTATTTATTCACTCTCACTAAATTGCCCTTAATGTCCTGAGGTACATAGGTTAAAGGGATTAGTGGGTAAGTATGTAGGGATATGGGGATAGGGCCTGGGTGAGATTGTGGTCAGTGCAGACTCGATGGGCTGAATGGCCTCTTTCTGTGCTGTACAATTTCTACGATGGAGGGGGATGTAAAAGGAGCGGGGATTTGCACTACTGGTTAAGGAGAATATCACAGCTGTACTCCGGGAAGACACCTCTGAGGGCTCATACAGCGAGGTAATATGGGTAGAGCTCAGGAATAGGAAAGGTGTGGTCACAATGTTGGGGGTTTACTATAAGCCACCCAACTGCCAGCGGGAGATTGAGGAACAGAAATGTAGGCAGATTTTGGCAAGGTGTAAAAGTAACAGGGTTGTTGTGGTGGGAGATTTTAATTTCCCCTATATTGACTGGGGCTTACTTAGTGCTCGGAAGTGATGAAGATGATTGGTGAGGATAGGGCAGTGGATGTTGTCTACATGGACTTCAGTAAGGCCTTTGACAAGGTCTCTCATGGCAGACTGGTGCAGAAGGTGAAGTCACATGGGATCAGAGGTGAGCTGGCAAGGTGGATACAAAACTGGCTCGGTCAAAGAAGACAGAGGGTAGCAGTGGAAGGGTGCATTTCTGAATGGAGGGCTGTGAAAATTGGTGTTCCTCAGAGATCAGTGCTGGGACCTTTGCTGTTTGTAATATATATAAATGATTTGGAGGAAAATGTAACTGGATTGATTAGTAAGTTTGCGGACAACTCAAAGGTTGGTGGATTTGCAGATGGCGATGAGGACCATCAGAGGATATAGCAGGATATAGATCAGTTGGAAACTTGGGCGGAGAGGTGGCAGATGCAATTTAATCCAGACAAATGTGAGGTAATGCATTTTGGAAGGTCTAATACAGATAGGAAATATACAGTAAATGGCAGAACCCTGAAGAGTATTGATAGGCAAAGGGATCTGGGTGTACAGGTACACAGGTCACTGAAAGTGGCAATGCAGGTGGAGAAGGTAGTCAAAAGCCTATAGCATGCTTGCTTTCATCAGCTGAGGTATTGAGTTTAAAAATTGGCAAGTCATTTTGCAGCTTTATAGAACCCTAGTTAGGCCGCACTTGGAATATAGTGTCCAATTCTGGTCACCACCATAACAAAAGGATGTGGAGGCTTTGGAGAGGGTACAGAAAAGGTTTACCAGGATGTTGCCTGGCATGGAGAGCATTAGCTATGAGGAGGGGTTGGAGAATCTTGGTTTGTTCTCACTGGAGTGACGGACATTGAGAAGTCTACAAGACTGTGAGAGGCATGGACAGAGTGGATAGTCAGAAGCTTTCTCCCAGGGTGGAATTGCTAGGGGGAGGGCATAGGTTTAAGGTGCGAGGGACAAGATTTAAAAGAGATGTACGAGGCAGATTTTTTACACAGACAATGGTGGGTGCCTGGAACTCATTGCCAGGGGAGGTAATGGAAACGGATATGGTAGTGACTTTTAAGGAGATTCTTGACATGTACATGAACGAGATGGGAATAGAGGTTATAGTCCCCGAAAGGGTGGGGGATTTTAGTTACGTCGGGCAGCATGGTTGGTGCAGGCTTGGAGGGCCAAAGAGCCTGTTCCTGAGCTGTAATTTTCTTTGTTCTTTGAAACACGTATTGACGTTGAAGGCAGATCACGGAAAGTTCACTCGGTTGATCTCAGGTATGGAGGAATTTTCTTATAAGGAGAAGTTGAGTAGTTGGGTCTGTACTCATTGGAGTTTAGAAGAATGAGAGGTGACCCTATTGAGACATATACTATTCTCAGGAGGTTTGACAGGGTAGATGCTGAGAGCTTGTTTCCCCTTGTGGGAGACTCCAGGACCAGAAGGCATAATCACAGTGTAAGGGTTTGCCTATTGAAGCTGAAAATAAGGAGGAATTTCTTCCCTTAGTGGGTAGTGAATCTGTAGCATTCTTTACTGCTGAGGGCTGTAGAGGCTGGGTCATTAAATATGTTCAAGACTGTAACAGATTTTCAATCATAGGATCATACAGTGCAGAAAGAGGCCATTTGGCCCATCGAGTCTGCACTGACCACAATCCCACCCAGGCCCTATCCCGTAATTCCTAGTTAGTCCCCCTGACACTGAGGGCAAATTTAGCATGGCCAATCAACCTAACTCGCACAGCTTTGGAGAATGGGAGGAAAGTAGGGCACCTGGAGGAAACCCACATAAGTGTGCAAACTCCACACCGACAGTGACTCAAGACTGGAATTGAACCCAGGTCCCTAGCACTGTGAGGCAGCAGTGCTAACCATTGTGCCACCGTGCTGCCCTGCAAGGGAATCAGTAAGGGAATCAAAAGTCCTGGGAATAAGTTGGGGAAGTGGAGTTGAGGATTATCATAACAGATGAGTCATGATCTCATTGAATGCTGGAGCAGATTGAATGGGCTGAATGGCCTACTTCTGATCCTTTATCTTATGTTCTCATCGACTCTCCCTCCAAACAACTTTTGTATTTGTACTTGCTCCTGTTACTTAACTATGAAACTTTTACACCATAATGCATAAGAAAAGTTTACCACCATTTTTGTTTTGTGAGTAAGTATGTTTGCCTTTTCATTTGCAATCAAAGTAGCAATACAATCAACCCTGCAAATATTTGTCAGTAAGACATATCTGAAGTGAATGCCAATTCTATTGAATTAAATGAGAATTTTAGATATGTCACATAATGACTAAGATACCTTTTCTTTGTGGTAGAGTAAATTAAATACTGTATTGATCTCTCTGAGCGAACAGAAAGTAATACATATTTACAAAAGGCCAAAATTAATATTCTCTGACAGTATTAGATGACAAGTCAAGAATTGGTTTACCTCATTGAATAATAGAGTAATAGAAAGTTTATGGCACGGCAAAAGACCACTTGGCCTATCGTGTGTGCATGGGCTCGGAAACCAGCCATCCAACCTAATGCCACTTCCCACCGTTTGGTCTGTAGCGGTAAAGATTATGGCACTTCAGGTGCACATCTTTTAAACAAGTTGAGGGTTTCTGCCTCTCCCGCCCTTTCAGGTAGTGAGTTCCAGACCCCTGCAACTCTCTGGGTAAACATTTCTTTCCTCATCTCCCTCTAGTCCTTCTACCAATCACTTGAAACCTTTGTTTCTGAGTCACTGGCCTCTCTGTTAAAGTAAATAGATCATAGAATCAGAGCATCTTACAGTGTGGAAGGAGGCCATTCAGCCCATCAAGTCAGCACAGACCACAATCCCACTCAGGCCCCATCCCCATGCACTTACGCCAGCTAGTCCATTACACTAAGGAGCCATTTAGCATGGCCAATCCAACTAATCAGCACATCTTTGGACTGTGGAAGGAAACCGGAACACCCGGAGGAAACCCACGCAAACATGGGGAGAGCGTGCAAATTCCACACAGACAGTCACCTGAGCTAATGAAGTTCTGGCGCTGTGAGGCAGAAGTGCGAACCATTGTGTCACCGTTCTGTGCATTGTTCCTACCCAGTCTACCAGGCCCCTCACAATTTTATACATCAAAATTAAATGTCCTCTCAGCCCCCTCTGTTCCAAGGAGAACAGTCCCAGCCGCCCAATCTTTCATCATAGCTACGTTTTTCCAGTCTGGCAACATCTATTCATTACCTAGTTCACAGATTATATTAGATACAATCTATGTACCTCTTTTAGTGAGCAGTTTTATGTAGTCAGTGATTTACTGTATGCTTTTCCTCTGCAAAGTAAATATTTCCAAGTTTTATTTCCTTCTGCGTAATAATCCTTGGTTGAGTGAGTGGATAGGTCACCCTGACAACAACCTCTGCTAACGTGACAACTGGAAGGTCTCTAAAAGTTCACTATTCCTTCAGTTCTCTCCCTCTTCCTGTGCAGAGCCTTCCCACCTTTGCTTGGTGACGCTTTAGGCTGGCAGCAGATACGATGAATCCCAGACGGACACCCTCATATATTTTGTCCATGTAATCAAAACACGGATTGTATAGTAATTTAGCCAAATGCCAATTTCCCATCACCAACACTGTTTATTGGGCATCAAAGGAGAAGCCTCCACTTGCTCAGTAAGGCAGTTCGTACTGAACGCAGTCCGTTGTAGATCTATTGATAATTCCTCATGGCTTTCATGGTCATCATGACATGCCCCCTCCTTTAAGTCCATGTCTCTCCCAGCACCTCCTGAGAGGATATCCTTTTCTATGTTTGACAATTGGACAGATGTCCATTGATGGAGGGCTGGGTCAGGCGGTGTAAACCAAACAGAATATCTTCTTCAGAGGGAGTGTAGCAGGGTTACCAAAGCAGGTTCCTTCTCAGGTTCCCCTTCAACCATGAGACCCACTTCTTTAGCCTCCATTATAAAGTCTGTCATTATCCAGAGTGACCAACGTGGAGTCAGCTTCAAGCTGAAGCCTGATAGTGACAGTGGCTATCTCCATAGCTGATGGTGGGTGTGGCTCAGGCAATGATTCCTTGGCCCGAGCAAGGATTTCCTGGTCCTGAGATGGTCAAAGTTCTTCTTTAGGGTTGTATTCTGAACTTTGACCTTATAAGATACTGGTCCTGTTTTTTTCCATGATGATCGCGGGGAGTCATCTGGGTCCATCCCTTAAGTTGCTTACATGAAACAAATCATCTGTTCTTTGTCTTTGCAGAATTGAGGTTTCTATTTTAGTATTCCTGCTAGGATTCCACCCTCCCCACCAAGATTGGGAATAATAAGATCAATCTGGTACAAAGCCATCTTCCCAGCAACAGCTCTGCTGGAGCAAACCTGCGGTGAGCGGTGTGGTCCCAATAAGTGAATATAAATCATGCCAGCTTAGTCTCCATGGATGCCGCTGGTGGTTTCGTCATAACATTTTTGAAAGTTTGAACTGCCCATTCTGTTAGTCTATTTGGTGACACGTGAGAAGAGGCAGTCCGGACATGTTGGATGCCATTGGAGAGCACGAAATTTTGGAAATCGCCACTGGTAAAGGCCATTGCATTATCGGAAATCAGGACTCCTGATATTCTGTGTACGCTGAAGCTTTACCACAATTTCTCAATAGTAGTCTGAGTAATCGTGGAGCTCACATGCTGCACCTCCAACCACTTGGATTGTGTGTCCACCATGATTAAAAACGTAGAACCAATAAAGGGACCTGTAAAGTCCACATATGCATGTATCTGTAGCCTGCCAACCACTCCCATGGCTGTAGGGAGGCTGAGGATGAAAATTTCTGATTTCTTAGCACAGGTCACATCGCTTTACCAGGTATCTAATGTCAGAATCAAGACTAGGCCACCAAACATATCTCCTGGCCAGCATCTTCATTTTTGATACTCCTATTATGATACTCGCTATTATGTAGCACGTTAATATTGGACATCATCCTGGAAGCAGAACAATTACTCGGCACCCACAAAGAACGATCCTGTCCTCAACACTAAGTTCAGAATTCTTAACGAGATAGGGTTTCATTTCTTTGGAGGGTCATCCTTGGAATCCCCCATGCCTAATGTTGGATAAATTTGGGTCTTTTTGGGCCCAGGTTTTAAACTGCCTTGCTGACACCAAAAAGTTCAGGGTCAACGCAACCTCTTGCAATCCTGGTAAAGGACCAGGCTTGTGGGTAACAGGAGGTGATTCAACGCATTAACATTAGCTATACGGGCCCTGTGGCAGTGTTCCAGAAGATATTCGTGGGCCGCCAGTAACAAGGACCTGTGCTCCATCTAACCACAATCAATGGGGGGAATTGATTTGTCCTCTTTGAAGAGGCTCAGTAAGGATAATGATTGGTAACTATAAAAAAACAATAAAAGATATATTGCTGGAACTTCTTCCCATCAAGTATGACCACCAACCTTTCCTTCTCAATTGGAGAATATCATTGCTCTGCATCTGAAAGGGCCCTGGAGGCATACAGTGATGGGTTTCTCCTTCCCGTCTTCCCAGTGATGTGACAGCCCCTTATGGGGAGGCATCGCTGGTTAAAATAGAGTTTCTTAAAGTTGAAATGGTCCAGTTGGATGACAGTAACTGACCTTTGACCTTAGAAAAAACCTTTCCCAAGACCATCTATGGTATTTTTGTAGTAGGGCACACAAGTGGGACAGTATGGGATAACATTTCTATGATAATTGACTAACCCAGGAAGGATTTTAGTTCCATGGTGTCTCTTGGGCTTGGTGCCTTCCAGGTGGCCTTTACTTTATCCTCAGCTGGATGTAACCCCCTTGCCATCTACTTGTCAGCCTAAATAGGTTACTTGGGCTGCCTGGAAAATACATTTCTCCCTCTTCCAGTGAACTCCAACCCTGGAAAATCATTGCAGGACTTCTATCTATATACAGTATTTCTGTTCTAAAGCCCTTATGACCAATACATCATTGACGTATACTGCTATCTTGGGTAGTCCTTGAAGGATGTTCTCCCTAACTGTTTGGAAGATGGCATATGCTGACAAGACCCCGAATGGAAAATTGGTATACTTGTAGAGTCCCTTATGTGTGTTGATTGACACATACTTCCGGGAGTACTTGTCCAATTTGTTACAAGAGTCGATTTTTCTGAGTAACATGCAGCAGATTGTCCAACGAGGGACATACATGCGATGGGTCGTACTAGGGCTACTCTTGGATGTTCGAGAATAGCCTAGTGCTTTATGTCATAAGTGTGTGCTTGAACTGGACTAGATACTGGGCAACACGACAGCTCAGTGACTATCACTGTTTGCTGTGCAGACACATGGATTTGGGCCAGTGTCTGTGGGAGTTTGCGCATTCTCCCCGTGCTTGCATGGGTTTTCTCCGGGTGCTCCGGTTTCTTCCCACACCCCAAAGATGTGCTATTAGGCTGATTGGAGGTAATAAGTTGTCCCTAAATTAGTTTCCCTCAATGTGGAATGCTATTAGCATAGATAACGGTCATGGGTGGAGGGTGGACTGGTAATATTAAAATGGCGGCGCGGGCTTGTTGGGCCGAGGGGCCTATTTTCTGGGCTGTTTTTGTTCTTTGTTCTTTGTTCAGATACTAAGAATGCAGGCTAATAACTGATTTTAGCTAGAAGTGTGTTGCTTTGTAGAATTAATGGATCTTTTGTTTATTTAGCTTCCCCTGAGATTTTAGACTAAGTATGCCGAGTCATGTGAGTTTTTGATTAGGTCGATTGACAGGAGTAGATTCATATGATTAATGGGAGGAGCTCAGCTTGCAGGAAAGCCTAGTTTCATTTTCATTTTAAAATGTAAACAGTTGCTGGCTCGGCTGCCAAAAGAAAGCAGTGTCTCTCGGTCTCTCTCTCTCTCTCTTCCTCTCTCCAGTGGCTCTCTGAAAGCTCCAAGCCCGTTAACCTAAGCCAAAGCAAGTATGCTTGTGTTTTGCTAACTAATTTTAAAGAGGGTTTTAAGCCTATAAGAGAGATATTGCTTGATTGGAACTCATGATGATAGCTTAGCAGTTAAGAATTGTGTCTTGTCATCTTAATGTATTCAACTGTTAAAAGTTAGGCTAATTCATTTGTTGTAGTCAAACTTTGTTGCTAAATAAAGTTTGTTTTAATGCTAGCTTCCCAGTTTGTCAGTAGAATTGTGCCTGGAGAGAAACGTTTTATCCTCATATTAATGCCAAAATAGAAAATTGTTGGGATCTAGGCTGATTTCAGAATATACCTTGGGGTTTCTGAGCAGTATCCTAACAGTTTTACATTTCTCTTCAAAAACATTGATAAATTTTATAGATCATAAGTTCTACATCAAATAATAACCATACCACTTGTCACATGATCTGCTCAATGTGCCTTTCTTAAGTGCCACATAATTATGAGCCAAATTTATTTCTGAGCATCTTTTTCTGCCATTCTTTGCAGAATCCAGTGTCCTTTTCCTTAATTGTTGTGTTTATTGTGATTAAAAGTGCTTAACTGCTATCTTGATGCAGACTAAAGGATCAAATCACAGGCACCACATGCTAAAGATGTTCATGCTATCTTATGGTAGGACATGTATGATGGGATTGATTTAAGACAGAGGAGATCTTCCAGTCCTGGATACATTGACTCTCCTACGTACAGTCGACAGGGGATGTCTCCCACAATGCCTCGATCGCCTCAACATTATCACAGACCAGGTAATGATTGTTCCTCCACAGAAGGTTTACTTAGTAAATAACTTCTTGAATGTTGCATCTGCAATAACCTAATTTTTAAAATAAGTAAATAAAACTCAAAAAAAGAAACTTCTGTATTAACTATCACTTGATTGAACTGTGCACTGTCTTGCCACTTCGCTGAGCAGTGGGAGACTTGACACCTAACCAAGTACCTACGTATGTAGTAGTAGCTTTGAAATCTCTCATAAGGTATGAAATGAAAAGCATTTAATTTCAGCCTTTTGAGAAAGACATACTTGAAATATGTAGAACAGAACAGCAAGATTTAATTCTGCTTAATGTTTTGATGATTATGTATCCGGAAAGTCAACTAATATGCCTGAATTTATATTCAGCTGAGTGAATAAATTGGTTACGTTTAAATATGTGACATTGTACTGTATATTAAAAAGACACTCAAAGATGAAAATACAGAAATTTTTCCATAAGAAATAAATTCTGTTTTCTTCCGACTGGAAGAAAGTGTCTGGGGTGAAAAAATATTCAAAGGAAGAGCAATTAACTTCATTGTCATTTCATAAAACCTTTAGGTTTTCCATTTCCTAGTTGGCAAGCAAGAAATTAAACCATCAACAGGCATGTTGATGTCATCATTGTTTCCCTTTCATGCTAGATTCACTGTGCTTGTGCAGTAGGCAATAGCATTTAGACGCTGACACGACTGAAAAACAGTTGTTAGGTTCAACCATTCATTTAAGTTGGGTATGGAGCTAACATTAGGGCTTGATGCCACCTCAACCTACAGTTCTGCATGCTAAGCCATGACTAAACATAGGGAAAAGTAACTATTAGTTGAATTGGGCACTTAAATATTCTTACAAGTGACCAAAGAGCATTTGCAGAAACAGTTTATTTCCTTCAAGGCAGGAAATTCCCAACTAAATATAAACTTGTTTAAATGGACATTGGGATGACCCCAGTGGCTGTACAAGGATATGGAGGATAGCTGTTGCATACATACCAAGAATGTCTCAGGGTCAGTGCAGAGTCTGTGGCCAGCATTCTCAAGCACCAAATTTGTGTAAAAACTGGAATAACTCCTGCTGTTTTTTTTTTAGCGGGATTTTCAAAATGAATCTCCAACGCTCTCAGTTCTGCAGACTGCACTGGCAAGATTCATGTTGAAAATCCGGAGGTGGCCTGTCCCCACCCGAGGAACCAGCAGCATAGTCCTGCACATGCGCTGATCTGTCAGAGTGGAGACTGGTGCATGTGCAGTAGCCCCGCACTGCCAGCCTCCTGATCAGTGGCCAGCTCGATTGCTGGCCAGCCCTGTAACCCCACCCCCCGCCCCCCCCCCCCCGCATTGCTGACCTTCCAAGTCCCCCCAACCCCTGATCGGTAGAGGGAAAATTAGACTCTAGCATTGATTCCTGAAGGGGAAGAGATGACAAGCTGAAGAATAATTCCATGCCATTCAATGCACCCCTTGTTTCTCCCCTCTCTAAATATGGCCAAGACCCTTTTGCATATGTATATACATGTAAACATGTGAATTAGGAGCAGGAATTAAGCCACCTTTTCCAGTGGAAATTACTATGACCAGATTCATGGGGCTCTGTATGCATGAGCTGGCCCCCAGTCTACCAGTGGGATTCTCCCAAAAGAAGTGTTGAATTTGAGTAAAAATTGGAGTAAATCCTGCTGGACTTTTCAGCAGGACTTTCAAAATGAATCACCTACACTCTGTGCATCACAGAAAGCTTTAGTATGATTCGCACAAAATCAGTGGTTGGGACCTATTCCCGCCCAGATGCCAGCAGCATAGCACTGAGTGGGCCATTGCACACGCATGGACCTGTCAGCACCAAGATCAGTGCCTGTGCAGTAGCCCCACACTGTTGGCCTCCCAGACATGTCCGGGTCAGCACCAATTCCCCCGCATCCCCCCCAACCACGACCCCACTCCCCACTGGGCAGTGCCAAGGCGCCCCCTGAAAGTGAGCATTGTCACTTTGCCTCCTGGACAGTGCCAGGGAGCCAGGCTGGCACTGCCAAGTTGACAATGCCTGGGGTTGCCCCCCTTACCTTGACCCTCTTGATGGCCTCCACGGCCCCCCTTCACTCCAGCACGGTATGGCCACCAGCTCCCCACTAATGGCGAGCTGTTGTAAACTTTGCTGGAGTGAAACAGTCCTGGCTGGTGGGGAGAGGCTTGCAGACCTGGAGACTTCAGTCCCAGTCCCAATGAGGTTAAAATGGTCAATTTATTCAGCTCTGCACCAATTTCTGGCATAGAACTGACCACATCAGAAATCTGGTGGCCAGAGGCGTGTGGAGGCCATGGCGTGCTGTGGGAAGCCCGCAACACAGCCCCTGCATATGTCTCCCAGCCCACTGCATTGCTACGTTTCTAAATCTGACTTACAACTCAGCTGAGCTTTAGAAGTTTGTCTCTAATCCTACATGCGACATAAGGCAGCCAGATTTAGTAGGGAAAAGCACCAGGCTTATCAATGCATCTATTCTGGAAGCCAACTTCAACAAGATCCAGTATAAAAACAGCTTTGGTCGTATAGCACATGCTTAACATGACCCTTTCCCTATTCATCACCACATTCAGTTAGAATACCAGATATAGTTGTAGAGTAAAGAAATGCAACAAATCAAAATGCAAGGACAGATTTTTTTTCAAAATACAGAACACTAGAATTGTGCTTTCAATCATTTGCCAAGACACCTCTTTTGTATCAAGTTCAATTTCACAAATGAGGTTAAAAAAAATCAATGCAGGTAGATGCAAAATATATAGAATTACACCGAGTATGTGGCACAGGTCTACCCATTTGGCCTAACTAGTGTATACTGGTATTTAAGTTTCACATAAGCCTTCTCCCACCCCTTTTCATCTAATCCCATCTGCATATTCTGCTAATCCTTTCCCCCACTTATCTAGCTTTCCTTAAATGCTTTAATACCATTTGCCTCAATGTGTTCCATATTTTTAACATTCTTTGGATAAAGAATTTTTGCCTGCATTCCCTATTAGTGAGTTTCTTACATTTAATGTCTGTGGTTTTGGAGCCTCCCACAAATGGAAGCATTTTCTTCTCATCTACCCTGTTAAACACTTTAATTATCTTGAAGATCTCCATTTTTCTAGGAAAAGAATTCCACCTTTCCTGATATGCATTTCCCCTCAGTTTTTGTGTCATATTTGTGAATCTTTTTTGCAATCCACATCCTTTTCATAATATGGAGATCAGAATTATGCACAATTCTCAAAGTAACCAAGATTTATCAAACCTTCCCTCCTTTTTAATTCTGTCCCTCTAGAATTGAATCCCAGAGCCTGATTTGTGATTTTTTTTTCATGGCCTTATTCATCTCCATCACTATTAAATTAATTTGAGTATCTGTGTTTCTATGTGCTGTGATTTTGTTTTAATGATTCAAACACTGGTAAAGTCCCTGATTATTTCATTGTGGCACTGCGCCCACCCCCCCCCCCGCCCCCCCAAATCCACATTACAGCTACCTAATTCCTTCACTGTAACATCTTAGTCACAGTTTATGCATGCTTAGCTTATCAGGTACTCACATACATTTTCTATCCTGGCTCAAAGTGAAAACGCCTTAAGATTGTCGAGTACAAACATGCCATGACTTAGTAACCAGTGAAGGGAGCTTTCCAGGGTAATTTAGATGTTGAGATAATTTGAAGTTCTGCTTGATTAATGTTGGTGATTTGTATCTCTACACAACCTAACCTCAGGTAATTAGACAGGGTGAAAGGTCACTACATTGTTTGCCTTCCAATATTCATCATATTCAGCTACACACAGCTATTTTTGATATAACCAATCATAAACACGCCAGTACTCTGTAACTTTAATAACAGCAATTTTTAAGATATTGTAGGTTGGAAATAGAGTATTGCAGTGATTTATCTATTTGCAGTTGTCCGATTTGGGAACAATATAAAACTGGAATCTTGGAGATATTGTTAATATTGTCCTTCCAAAATCCACATTTTATTAATAATCTATAGCAATCGGATAGATGCAGAAGTAGACTAGAGACAGTCTTAACCCTTGTTTATCTTTAACCCAAGTAATAGAAAAGAAATGTGTAGTTACAGTATTTATCGAAAGCCATTAACATTCTAAAATCTTGCATTTTCTAGCACGTGAGCATTTTCTTTTCAGGCCTTTTATGTGGCATTATTCCTTTCACAAAACTACCTGTCAAGTTCTAGGGTTCTGCAATGGTAACACATCATCACTTTCATTGTAATAAGGGGCAGGATTTTCCAACCACACACCCCAAAGCCAAAAAAATCCTGCCCGAGGTCAATGGACCTTTGCATGGTCCGTGTCCCGCCTGCTACAATTCCCATGGTGGGTGGGTCAGGAAAATTCCGCACAAGAGCTTTGTAGCTGCTATTTTATCTCTTGGCTAACCTTCAAATTGTCCTGTTTTTATAGATGATGTTTTGATTTTCACGGGTAGCTACCTCTGTCCATGCCACACTGACCCATTGCAATCTTTTAAAGAGCTGTTTATTCAAGTATCTCTGACTGATTTCAGTGAAAATAATGGTGGGTCACTCATTCTTTAGCAGCACTGGTGTGATTTATAACAGTAATCAACCATTTAATTTAATGTGGTGAATTAAATTCATTGAGCTTCATTCAAGAGGGGTATAAAAAAAGTCACATATTAATTTATTTTTATCTTCAGATCTGAGTGGCTCTATTATGTGTTTACCAGAGAAGGTCTTTAATAAGACTCTGATCTAGTTGAAGGCAGTTTATTTATGTTCAAGTTCTTATTGTTGTTCTTAATGTGTGTGTCAGGTAAGCAATGGAATTCTCATAATTCTTCTTAATACCACATCACAATGGTACTTCAGTACTTATTGACATTCTACAGAGGCAAAGTAATATACTCATATGGGTCTGCTGAAAATCATACAAGTCATAGGATTCATTGAAACCCTACAGTGCAAAAGGAGGCCATTCGGCCCATCAAGTCTGCACTGACAACCATCCCACCTAGGCTTTATTCCCGTGGGCCCACATATTTACTCTGCTAATCCCTCTAACCTAGGCATCTGGGGACACTAAGGAACAATTTAGCATAAACCGATGCACCTAACCCACACATCTTTGGACTGTGGGAGAAAACTGGACTGCACAGAGGAAATCCACGCAGACACAGGGAGAATGTGTAAACTCCACATGGACAGTGACCAAGGCCGAAATGGAACCTGGGTCCCTGGCACTGTGAAGCAGCAGTGCCACTGTGCTGCCTCTTACAGACTGAGTTTCATAGGCCACCTGTGAGTGAGAAAACAGGTGGGTGGAGCTGTCAACTAGGATGCAATGCCATTGCCAGTCAAGTGCCTTCCCCCTCTGTGATTTTACAGGTGGCAGGGGAGGCTTTATTTGGAAGCCCTGATCAAATTGAGGCTCTTACGTGACCAACTGAAACTCAATTAATACTTTATCCAGCCGTTGCTCCAATTTAACGAGCAGCAGGAGAGTCCTGTTTCCAACATGTAACCCAACAGTTTAACCCTGTGGGCTGCTGTCAGTAAAAGGGAAAATGTACCCTTCCCATAACCCCCTGTGCAAATTGGACCTCTGACCCGACCCCCACCATGTTGAATATGTACCCTCACAGCTCCTCATCAGGGCCTGCCAGGCTGACTCGACAAGATCCTTAGCTTACCTGCGGCTTCATGGTATCCATGGTTCCTCTTCCCCCTCTGGGCCTCCTGCAATACCAGCAGTGGCCACCAATCATGGTATGGCTCAGAGTTACTGTCGCCCAATTCCCCCTGGGCATTCGTGGAAATCCCGCCTCATTCCAGTTGAAGTGCCATCACCTGAACAATGAATGAGTAATTGATGTGTTAAGTCTGCCAGGTAGAGGTGTATTTGCTCTCATCACTGAGCCTGGGCTGCAGGGAGCCTGCCTTCAACACATAATCAATCCAACCCCATCCTTCTAAAGACCACTGTTTTAATCTATGATCCATTAAGCATTGATATTACAAATCTCATGAAAACCACAACACCTCAGATCACAGTATCAATTGATTCATTTATCGTAAGTGCAAAATTATTTTCAATCTTTTCCTTAGGAACATCCGTTATTTTACTGACGTGCTAGTTTACAACACTAATATGCTATAACTGCCAGTGCAATGTACTGAAATCAGAACTTATGACACTAGTATACTACATCCTCCAACATAATGTGCTGAAGTATTAGCTTATAACACTGTGGGGGTTCTCCCAAAAGTGCTGGATTGGCAGAAAAACTGTTCTAAATCCCGACTTTTGTTAGTTCAACTTCTCACCCGAATCTCCACACTCTGTGCACTGCAGAGGCCTAGTTGTGAATATATTATTAAAAACTGTGGAGGGGTGGGGAGGGAGGGGGGTGCCTATTCACGCTTGAGTTTGACAGCTCTGGAACTCTGCCCACGTGCAGTGGTCCCAATCTGTCGGACTCCCCATTTGCTGGCCAGCCTGCTGCCCCTCCACACACCCTACGGCCCAATCACGGTCCCCACAGCAATTCCCAGGACAGCCCTGACCCCTCCCCCCCCCCCGCCCCCCCCCATCCTGAGCGTCCCGATGCACAGCCCATCCTCCTCTCAGCAGTGACAATCCTCCATCCCCCTCTCATCCCAGCAGACTCCACCCCACCTCCCGCTAACCCGCTGCCAGAGGCAGGCCCACCCTGGGAGATCACACCCCCAGCTGCACAATCTCCAATCGCTGCCCTCCCTCTAGCCCAGACTGATCCCCGTGCAGAGTGGCAGCAAGACCCTTCCCACCCCCAACAATTGCCCTGCCCACAATAGACTCTGCCCCTTGTCACTGCCCAATACCCAGTTGGCAGTGCCAAGATGCCCCTGGCATGGGCAATTTGCCTTGGGCAGTGCCAGGGGCACATAGGCTGTCACTGCCTAAGTATCCATGCCCAAGGGGCACCATCCCCCCCCCACCGCCCAACCCCCGGCTAGTTCACCGAACATGGGGAGCTAGTCTGAACCCTGTCAGAATGAAGTACTCCTGGCAGAGTAGGAGATTCAATTGGGACCTAAAAGTTCCCAATAATGAACTGGTAAGCATACTTTTAAAAATTCAAATGACTTCCCTGCCTTCCCGCTGGTTTCCAGTGTGATCTGACCAGCGACTGTTCGCCGGCTCTGGGAGATGTGCATGCGTTCCCGGGATATGTGCAAATCCCAGTACAAGGCCAGTGAAGCACATCTCCCACCTCGACCCATCAGAAAAATTGCGGGTCACGATGGGAGAATTGTGGCCTGGTTTTCTTCTGATTCTACCCCAGTCAATGATATCAGTGGGAATCTGGAAATCATACAGGAGAATCCCTTCAGTGCAGAATGGGGTCACTCTGCCCTTCAGCCCGAACCAACAACAATCTCATCCAGACCTTATCCCCAGAACCCCACAGACTTACTCTGCTAGTCCCCCAACACTAAGGGGCAATGTAGCATGGCCAATCCACCTAACTTGCACATCTTTGGAGTGTGGGCGGAAACCGGAGCACCCAGAGGAAACCTGCACAAACAGGGGAGAACATACAAACTCCACACAGACAATGACCCGAGGCTGGAATTGAACCTGGCTCCCTAACGCTGTGAGGCAGCAGTGCTAACCACTGTGCTAGAAGAGAAGCTTCTGTCTGGTTAGAACAACTCTTAGTAGATCTGTGACATCCTCTGTGGTTAAATAGCCTGCTCACCCTCACTGGCAATGCATGCATATAAATGATATCCAACGGGAGAGGTATTGGGATGTAGGTGCCATCCATTAAACTATAGGTAAAAACTATCAGGACTTGGAAATGTGCAGAACATTGCATCAGAAAACAAAATAAAATCTAATATCTGCCGAGGGCAGTTTTATACTTCTTGTGATTTCATTTTCCCGACCTTTTCAATTTAAGGCCATCACTTTTCATTTCTCTGCTGGTCAAACTCCAGTCACATTGCAGACTGGAGATAAGAAATAAGATGCATTACAGTTATTGAGTCCAGATCTGCTGCTGTATACACTGATGATGTGGAGATGCCGGCGTTGGACCTGACGTTGGATCAAATTTCCTGAGTTTACCCCTGTATATACAGAGTAGAGTGAGTCAGTTTCCCATGAAATTTTAAAGTAACTATATAAAAAAACTTTTTTACAGAGAGCAAATCTTTTTTGGACAACTTAGGAATATTTAAATAAATTTCACCTATGAAGAAATTGCTGAAAATTTAGATCGTTTTCAGGAATTAAATCACACAGTGTGAAATTTGAAAAGATTAAACATTACTGAGTCATTAAACAGTTGACCTCATCCTAAAAAAACAAAATTGCAGCAAAATATTAAATATTTCAATTAGTTGGTTTGTCACCCCAGAAGTAACATTACTAAATGGATATATTTCTTAATTTTTAAAAGTAAATTATATTAAATATGAAAGGCACTTAATTTGTGTTTGACAATTATCATTATTGGAATTACATTTGTTTAACTTAGAGCAAAAGGCATACATAATTGTAAATAAATTGTTACATGACAACTCTAATATCCTTCCCTTCAAATATGAACCAAAAAATTGTGAAATGCCAGATTTCTTTGCTGGAAACCTCTGGCCTCATCCTTGGCTGGGATTCGCCAGTTCCGCTACAGTGAATGGAACTTTGGCTGAGCGCCCATTTCTCCATTCTCGCTGACAGAGGGGTGGACACGGGCAAGATCAGAGAATCCCGCCCACAGTATCAAATATTGCAATGCAGATTAGATCACTGTCATTTCTGTTTGACAGGAAATTGCATTTGATGTGACAACGTGTAAAAAGCAATTGGAAAATGCATTCTCACTTTCTGAAGGCATATCGTGGGAGCAAGAATTTATATAAATGAGATTCTTCAATTTTAGTTTTGGTGCTTCACATAGCAAGGTGCAAACAATGTGGCCAGGAGTTTCATTTGCTATATTTTCTGGCAAGGAAGTCACAAAGTGGCATCTATTTACACTAAAACCAGCTGGTGTAGGGCAGGCTGGGGAGTGAATGGTGGGTGTGGTGGAGTGGGAGTCAGGAGACTTAGTCTCCTCCAATGATTTGAATCCAAAATGTTCTGGAATTAGCCAATATGTCTCAGAATTCTGTGGTAGATTTGCTGATCTTTTGACATCAAATTAATGTTATCAGACACGTGAATCTGAATTGGTGACTGTAATTCCCTGAGTAGCAGTGCAACTGCCTTGACAGCACAACCAGAACATACCACATTATGAACTGGCAAAAGCAAGAGATGTGACTTCCTTGGCAGTGCAAGTTCCTTGCTGGAAAGACATGGTACTCTGAAGAGATTACTCATTCATTTTTGCTTCAGAGCCTTTGCCTTTGATTTATTTGTTTTTGCTGCTTTCTTTGCAATTCTTTGGAGGCACTGAAAGTGGTCGGAGTTCACCTTATTATACCCACCTAGACTTCAAGCCAAGCCCTGCCCAGACACCTACACATTTCCATATACCAGGTAGGAGCTTATGCACTCACCAGCATGGCTTGAATGCATTAGTACAAATAATGGCATTTCTATTTTACATTAAACTAATACTTTCAAGTGTTAAATTGCACATAGTGTAGCAAAAATAGATGGAGCAGTGGGACATGCAGTTTATCCAGGCACAATGAGAAACAAACACCTTAACCTTTTGACATTGAGATAGAAAATTTCAAATTGATTGCTAAACCGTTCCTGCAAAGTAGAAATTAAGTGAAAAGAAATAGAAGTTAGTCGCATTCTTTAGTCGAACTGATTTAAACTCATGGATAAAGAGTACGTATTGGAAGATTGTAAACAGCATGTTCCACTGCTATCCATTTGGTACTTATCTTTTGCTACAGAGCTCTTAATAGAAAATAAAACTGCTTTTATGTTCATCTATTTTCTGCAAACAATTGTGTCTTACAAAAGATTCCCATGGTCATCAGTTATTTAACCTTTTGAGAACTATGATGTTACCAAGGAATAAATACATTCTCGATTATAGACCAAAGTGAATGGTGACAACTTGATTGAAAATGCTTAAGGTTCAATACAAGGCTGTCTCTTAAAAGAAAACAGAGTAAGAGGCTCACTATGCATGCCCCACCTGCCATTCATTGTGCCTTAACCCATGTTGGGCAACTGACATCTTTTGCATTTCTGTATTTCTCATTTATTATGTGAAAATATTTCAAAATGCAACAAGGTCGTGCATTTTATTGGCACTTTCACATGATGCCAGATTAGCATCTTGAATAGTTTTGCACCAATAAGTCACAGCCATACATTTGGGAAGACAGAAAATAGGAGCAAGGTACTTTACAGCAAATGAATGGAACACATTGCATAGCCACTTACACGCATCTTCCAGACTAAAAATAGCATTTGCAGCAGTCTGAAAATATGTCAACATTTCATCCGTTCGATCAGGGGTTGGTGCTTGATCTAGTGAGAGAAGAAAATCAATTTACAAACAGCCAAAATATTAAATGATCTGCGAACATATCGTCAAATTGCATACTTTCGAAAATGTGTACAGAAACTCAATATTCCAAGAATTAAGTTAATGTACAGCAGCCTACAACTCGGTCACTGTATTAGTGTAACTCTTGTCGCCCTCCTACTTTTACACTCACATAGGTGATACACAAGCAATAGTGCATGCCTCCATAACAGAATAGGATGAAGTTAATCAATGACCAAATTTGGAACCACTTTCTGTAGGTTACATACACTGAGTCATGAGTGGAATAGTTTTCTTACCAAATGAACGTTCAACATTTTGTTTATGCCATGAAAGTGCTAATAGTTTCCATCATTTATGCGTTTGTAGGCTTTCTGAGGGTTTTCATTTCAGTGGAATTTGCTTGTTACCTGATTGCACAATCAGACATGCACCATTGCTACAATGCAATGCTCAGCCCCAAAGATCATATCCTCATGCTGTTGTCATTCATTGGTTTTGCCTGAATCGTTTCAAAGGCCACTTTCATGGCATATTTCAAGTATGCAGTACATGTTTACACTGAATATTGTACTCAAATTGCAATGCGAATGTAGCCAGTAATATGAATCAACCAACTTAGTTAATAATGCTGAAATTTGGTTGTCAACACAATTCAATAAAGGGTAAATGGTCAACTAAGTTAATTTATATCAAGTTCATTAATAATTTTAAGTCATGGAACCTGAAGTTACAATTTGAACAATTGTGACACTGAGCCAAAATAAATCTCCTGCCAGATTGCTTGTGCACTGTTAAAATCCTACAATGAACTGAAATATGTCTTTCTTGGTCAATGTTAATTCAGAAGAATAAACCATTTCAATATAATTCACTATTTTAATATAATACATTTTGCAGGTTAAATTTTGCAATAACAATGACTATCCTTGCTTTCTTCTCTTTTTCTATAGCAAGTGGAGAAATCTCTAATATCTACAGGAAGCCCCCAATCTATAAGCGACATGGTACTATCTGCTTGACTCGTATACGTAATCCTTTCAATGTTCGTAATGTTAAAAAATGTAGAATGCCTTGGCTTAGCTCAATAAAGCCCAGTTAAATAAAAGCTGGTGAGGTAAATTCAAACTTTAAATCCATTTCTTACAAATTGGAATTGATGTTTTGAGCATGGTTGTACAATTTTAAAAATTTAAATAAATTATTTAGCAAGTCAGTAATCTCTTCCCTTGGTTTTTAAGAGCACAGTTCAGAAAAAATAGAAAATCTCATTTGTATATCACACATTTTTACGTTGATTCAATTTCTTGTTGAAATGCAGTAAATTTCAAATAAAATGATGATTAATCCTTAAGATTAATGCAGTTTCTTAGACCTGATTTTCACACTGATATGCTGACACCAAAACAAACTGTAAGCTTTGCTTGTCTTCCTTTGAATTTTTTCCAACTGAATAACAACATAAGGATCCTTTTTCTCTTTATGTTGACCCTAGGCAGGAGTTTAGAAGTATTTCCCCAACTATTCTCTACATAAGGATTGACTAACAAAATAACTAATTAAATCTGGCTGTAATCCTTCCAGCCACACCACATGTCATGTATACAAGACAATATTTTCTCCCATTATCTTATATATACATATCTATTTAAAATGGCTAATGCAAATTTTAAAACCCTGCATTATTCCAAATTATTATAGATATGAGTGTCAGTTGTAGGTTCATTAATATACCAACCACTTCTTTGTCCAATAAAAACAGAAAATGCTGGAATACTCAGCAAGTCAGGTAGCAGTAGTGGAGCAAGTAACAGGATTAAATGTTTTGGGTCAATGACCTTTCATTGGAGTTCTAGTGTCTGCAGTATTTTGCTCCTGCCTTTTTGTCCCACCTCTTGTTATGTTGAAGGGTGGGGACTCACAACCTGAGTTCATAATGAGAAATGTGTAGTTTAAAACAAAAATTGCTCCCAGGTGAAATAGCCAATGGTTTTAAGTCATTAGTGTGTTAATATAATCTCAAGTCAAAATGTGTAGATAGTGATCAAGAAAGTCGTAGCTTTGTGCTTTTCTACAACTGTGGTATAGCAAAAAATAAAACCTCTGTAGGTCATCCTCGAAATACAATGCAAAAATTATGTAAGTTAGTTTGTAAAATGTTGTATCCTGCCTAACCAGGCAATTAAAGTGACACCTTCTCTTCAACATCTTCTTTCTTTCTTTATTCTTTCACTTATCCTCCTCGCTCTGCTGATGCTTGACTATCTTCCTGTCTGCTAACCATACCTTGGTTCATCATTGTGCTGTAAGTAATACTCTCTGCTTTGTTGTTAGTTTCACTTATTTGTTCAGTGTCTGGATTTCATTGTAAGTTTAAACAAAAATTGCCTCCCTGTTTCCTATATTGCACCGTTAACAGGACTTCAACTACGGTTATGAAGGCACCTTGAGGTTTTCCTTTTTTGGGGATAGAACTCTGACAACATGTGAGGCAGGAACTTGCTGCCCAGAGAAAGTACATCTGAAATTAGTTTCTGTTTTCAGTTGCTCTTTGTTTGTCTTTTTAAATGTGTCTAAGATTTATTAATTTGGGAATAGGATTTGCATCCTCAAATGCATCTTGACTTAATGTTATGGTAAATTCACATCTTCAGATTTATTATTGCCAAATAACATAATAGTTGGTTGGGAACTTATTATTGGTGGAACAATAATTGAGGTATTATCACATTTAAAATATTTTAACAGGCAAGAATGACTGATAGGACAATAGACTGCTAGGCATGTACTACAAATGGACAAGTGGATCTCTTAGCAACAAAATTTAATGTTGAATAAAAGAGTTAGCCATGGATTACAGAAAGGACAATTACTTAGACTGCGAGGCTTCCCATGTCCGGAAGAATTACGATCAAACATTTATTACATTTACCAAAGTGGTTGCATAAAATGTTTAGTAAATAAGCTCTTAATAGGTTTCATGCTGTTTCTAGACAATATAGGACCAGAATTGTCACTCTGAGACCACCATACAGCACTCACTGGAGGCACTTCTCCCAGCCAGGAGACATCAGAAGAGGCCATATCACGGGCTTTCCGCTGAACGCCTCAGCCTCTGCGCATCTCCCAGCCGAGGATTTCCAGAGTAATCAGCTCTGTGCCGAAAATCGGCATTGCAACATCGTTAGGGGCCCAGGAATGAAGTTTCCAAGTCCACTACAATCTCCCTGCACCCTGCCAGGAGTGGTTCACTCCAGCAAGGTTTACAACTGCTCCCGAACAGGTGGCCGACCCCGCTGGAATGAAGAGAAGCCATTGGGCCCACCCCAGGAAGTCGGGATGGGGTGCCCCCTGGGCAGTGCCAGCTGGGCACCGGGCAGTGCTGGGGGGTGGGGGGGGGGCCTATTGGCAGCTGATCAGTGGGTGTGGGGAGTGACCCACTGCCACCCTGCACAAGGATAGTAGGCAGTGGGAAGGAGGACGGTGTTCGGGGCTGGCCATCTGGGTGGGTGAGTGGGTCCCAGCACCAACACACCCCCCCCCCACCCCCGCCCCCCCAAAATCCCCCATCACTAGCCCTGCAGTGAGTTTTCCAAAATCTAAGGCACTTTGCATGGCTTTCCTATCGCACTGCCAGGGAACACATGGCGGGGGTGACTTCAGTGGGGCCAGAAGATCTCACCCTGTAACATTAAAAAAAAGCAGAAATCACTGTAACAGTAAGACTATATAGACGTAGTTACGGCACCAATTTTGTCTGCATACCAGTGCAAAGCTTGTATTCTTAATCATTTTGCCTCAGAGATACTTTTTCTCTGAGCAATAATTCCTTTCTAACACTGGAGAACATTAATGTTTAACTTGTAAATCATCTAACTACACCATAGTTAAATGAGAAGCACTAAATGACTTTGTATTTTATTGTATAGCCCTAAGGACTCAATAGATACCTCCAATTGTTCAACCAAGGTGGCTTGGGCCATTAATTCTCCCCAAGTACCATTTAGGAAGTACAACCTGTTGATAATTGCCTCACAAGATGTTTGCCAGTGTTGCTGAATTTGATCCATTCTTCAGGTTTTGCCCTCACCTGTACCTTCATCCTTTGCCTTCATGGACAATATAGATTAAACAGTGAAAATTAGAATTTTGATATTTCCTTGTTTGGATACCAGTGCACTCTCATTAGCGATCCTATCATTTTTAATAATGTAAGGAAGTATTGCTACTTTTTGGAAGATTTACTGATGGATTTTGTACAGTAAATACGTTGTTGTTACAGTTTTCAGAAATACCATTATCCAATTCTACTGGAATCATTTTGTAATAAGGA
The DNA here is from genome assembly GCF_965287045.1 of Carcharhinus amblyrhynchos. Classification (NCBI taxonomy): domain Eukaryota; kingdom Metazoa; phylum Chordata; class Chondrichthyes; order Carcharhiniformes; family Carcharhinidae; genus Carcharhinus; species Carcharhinus amblyrhynchos. The sequence continues at coordinate 47,840,100 of NC_137336.1, forward strand.
ATAAGATTCCGTGATACTGCCATTGAAGTAAAGGTTAATATGAAGCCAAAAAAGCAAGGAAATCAATTGTTTTTAAATTTGGTTGATAGGCAAACAGAAGAAATATATACAGAGTTAAATTTTAATGTGGGGAAAGGACTTATGATCTGGTGATTTGGAAAAATAAGCCCAAAATCGCCCAAGTACCAGAGGCCAAGGTTATACATTTGCAAGTTATTTAGGAGGATATGTGCAAATAAGCAAGGATGTAAGCAGCATGATAAGTTCCTCTAATATTTGCCATCTTACTGGAGGCAAAAATAATAATTTCAGAAGGAATTCATGGGGATAACTGCTCCATGTTATTAATGTTCTTAATATTTTTTCTTGTTTTGACTTTGTTTTTAATATTGATGGACATTGCAGTGAGAATGTCATTGATGGAAATTTTATTAGCAATGGTGAATTGAAAAGATCCTGTGGTGTGAGTAAAAGGTCACGTAACCACAGCTATTCCATTTTCATTTAGACGTTTCCTCAGACAATGGGCTGCAATTTCTTTTCCTCTCTAATGTTTATCTGCACTCGCACAGGAAGCGATTTGCTTATGTTGCAAAGATGTGCACCAGTTGGACAGGTCTGCAATGAAATATAGCCCAGCATTGCAGGGGGAAACACAACCAGAAACGTCCCAAACATCAACTTTATCCATGTCCACATTGTACTGGTTTGTTTGAAGCTGTGTAACTCTTGTTCTATTTCTTTTACATTACTGTACCTCTCATTTTGCCTCTGCAATTATTCTATTTCACTTCAAATCTCTAATCCACTGGGAAATATGTCTGGTGTTATAAATTCTGACAACTGTTATTCGCAGGACAGAGAAAAACAGCTTGGGTTGCATAGTGATTACATTCTCAGTGTTCACTTGAAAATCCTTAGCCCATTTGGCGAGTACAATATTCTGATCAATGTCTGGGTCAAATACTCATGTTTGACATTGCAATGTTACTCAGTGGGTCTCATTCTTAGTTGTGCTAACAATTATTCTCAGGCATAGGCAGAATACATAATCAATGTTTGCTCTCAGCAGAAATAGAATGTGATATATTGTGCACAATGTTTTATTCTAGATTGTTGTTCTAAAGGAATTTCTGCTGGATTTTTAATGATGTTATTTGTTAGTGGTCCCTTGATACATGTCAAGAGAGTGGTTCCTATTTAAGAAACAGGAGGTTTAAAAATAGAAATGAAAATGTCCAAAGGGTTAATAAGTTAATTATTTAAGCGCATTAGATTAGAGAGGACCTAAAATCGAAGTTACACCTATTACTGAACCACCATTGAGCCATTGTGATATAACTGTTATACTCTGAATTTATAATACTGTCCAATTTCAGTAAAAGTCATAAATTTGCAGGCGGTGCTTCCAAACCATGCTATTAAATGGATTCAAATTTAACAACATAGTCAAAATAGGTTTGAAACCATTTCAGGCAGGAGAGAAACATTATAAGGAGATCTACACAAGGCTGTCTGCCACCAACTCTTTCTAGGAATAATACCTCACTGTGTCCACCTGTCTAAATGACCACTTCATATGAACCTGGGAGTGCCATTTGACCTTACACATATAAGAATTCATCCAGTAATATTTATAGATGTTGAGTACATTGTTTAAAAATATAAAAATTTTGGTATAGAAATGTTAGAAAACAGCCTTTTCCCTCTGTCCAGTGGAAATGGGGATTGGGGGGTGCTGAACCAGTGGTGATGGACTCACAGTCCCATTCTTTTGCTGTTCCCTGTTTGCTTCTGGCAGGATAACAACAGGGAGCCTGGTTAATGTACACAAGTTGAGGCTTTATGATATTCATAGGATTCCAATATACTATTTTAACCACTTGCTGGGAAAGATGGTCTACCCAGTTAAAACCTCGTTACAGAAGAGACCTGAAAAAGTATACACTAAAATTGCTAATGTGAGTCTAGGAATAAGGTAACCTGCTGCCTCCCCAGGCTCAACTATTCAATCATTGCTCATTCTCCCCTCGATTTCTCCCTGGCCTGGTCAGCCTCAAGGCCACATGGTTTAAGGGCAACAAAGAGCTGTATCAGCATTTCCCATATGGTAGCTGTAACTCACCAGAAGAGCAGGAGCAAGCCACTCGGTCCCTCAAGCCTGCTCTGCCATTCAATAAGATCATGGCTGAGGCTCAGCTCTCAAAACCAAATGAACTTCCCATTAGCATTGTTGGGCAACCAATTGACACTTCCCATTGATCAGTGGCCCAATAATTAGATCCATGCCAAGGCAACGATTGCTTGAAATAGCGTTCTCGTTACAACATTTCTTCATCTAACTGGTCAATAAAAATGATCACCGTAACTTGACATTTAAATATTATTTTGTTATTCATCGTACATCCAAAGAAATACAATATAGCAAAGAGGAGGCCTTTCCCCTGAGAGCTGGAAGGAATAACAATTTCTCCTGTGGGTGCTTTTCATACTAGTCTTATCTAAAATAGGTTTTCAATAGGCATGAACCCTATAGCAAAAATTAACCAGTATTTCAACATTAGTTTGTATTATATCAGCTTTTTCACTCAGGGATCAAATGTATATGTATAAACAGAACTATTTTGCTGTAGTCAGTGATGTTCTTTAAGTTAACGGAGCATAGTACAGGGTACTTCAATCCAGGTTTGACTTAAGTTATACCCGTCCTCGGGGTGTTTGATAATAGGTGCCAAAAATGGAAAAGTATTTCAATCATGCCTTTGTTATCTCCCAGCTTGATTAACATGACAATAAAAAGTGGTTCTAGTTTAGGGCGGCACAGTAGGATAGTGGTTAGCACTGCTGCTTCACAGCTCCAGGGACCTGGATGCGATTCCGGGCTTGGGTCACTGTCTGTGTGGAGTTTGCACATTCTCCTCATGTCTGCGTGGGTTTCCTCCAGGTGCTCCGGTTTCCTCCTACAGTCCAAAGATGTGCGGGTTAGGTTGTTTGGCCATGCTAAAATTGCCCCTTGGTGTTTTGAGATGTATAGGGTAGAGGGATTAGCGGGTAAATATGTAGGGATATGGGAGTAGGGAATAGGTGGGATTTTGGTTGGTGCAGACTTGATGGGCCAAATTGCCTCTTTCTGCACTATAGGGTTTCTATGATTCTATGAGATTATTTGTAACCAACTAAAGCTGTATTATTTATTTGAGGCAAGCAGATAGTCCTTTTCTCTCAAATTGTTTTTAAATGGAATTCACATTCCGCTATTTTATAGAGCCATGATGCAATTGAATTTTTTAAACTACAATCCATTGGGGGATACCAGGGGTCAGATTTTATTTGATTGTAGTCGTTGATTTGTGAGCACACGTTATCACTGTGGATTGGGTTAGCAAACTATAACCAGTGGAGTGCCACAAGGATCAGTGCTGGGGCCTCAACTACTTATAATCCATATCAATGGCTTGGATAAAGGGATCAAAGATGATTGTTAAATTTGCTGATGACTCAAATGTAAATAAGAAAATGAGGAGTCCACAGAGGGTTTTAAATATGTTGAGTTGGTGGGCACAAATTTGGCAGTCAGAGCATAATATGGGAAAGTACGAACTTGTCCATTTTGGAAGGAAGCAGATAAAAGCAGTGTGTTATTTGAATGGAGAGACACTGCAGAACTCTGAGGTACAGAAGGATCTGGGTGTTCTGGTGCATGAATCACAGAAGTTAGTTTGCAGATACAGCACATGATTAGGAAACCAGATGGAATGGTGTTGTTTATCACAAGGGGAATGGAATATAAAAGTAGGGACATTCTACCACAGCTGTACAAGGTGTTGGTGATACCACATCTGGAATACTGTATACAGTTTTGTCCTCTTTACTTAAAAAGGCATATAATTCGATTAGAAGCAGTTCAGAGAAGGTTTGCTTGACTAACTCTTGTCATGCAGGTATTATTTTATGAGGAAAACTTAATCAGTTTGGGCTTATATTTATTGGCGTGCAGAAGAATGAGAAGTAATGTTATTGAAACATATAAGATCTTCAGGGAAATGATAGTGTGGATGTTGAGAGGATTCTTTCCCTTTTGGAGGAGACAAGACCAGAGACACAGTTTAAAAATAAAGGATCTTGCATTAAAGACCAAGAGGAGAGATTTGTTCTCTCAGAAGGTTTCAAGATTTTGGAATGTTCTTCCCAGAAATTGACGGAGGTAAAATCATTGAATATTTTTTAAGGCTGATTCTTGACTGACCAAAGAGGTGGCACAGTGTTTAGCACTGCCGCCTCACAGTGCCAGGGACCCAGGTTCAATTCCGGCCTTAGGTCACTGTCTGTGTGGAGTTTACACGTTCTCCCCTTGTCTGCGTGGGATTCTTCCAGGTGCTCTGGTTTCCTCCCACATTCCACAGATGTGTGGTTTATGTGGGTTGGCCGTGTCAAATTGAACCTAATGACAGGGAATTAGCCTGGTAAATATGTGGGAATAGAATCTGGGTGGGATTATGGTAGGTGCAGACTTGATTGGCCAAATGACCTCCTTCTGCACTGTAGGGATTCTATGATTCGAGAAAGGGTGGTCAGGAGAGGGGAATTGAGACTGCAATCAAATCAGCCATGATCTTATCAAATAGTGAAGCAGCCTTAAGGACTTATCTATTCCTGCTCCTAATTCATCTATTTGTTTGATGTTTGTGGCTGTTTACTAATAATGATTAATTATTATTAATCACAAATAGCAGTGGCAAGGAAAACAGTGTTTTCCTTTCAGTGGTTGATGGTGCTTTTAGAGGTGAGAACATGGAATCCATGTGAGAGAGTCAAAGTTTCCAGAGGGAGTCTCCCACCCAGAAATTGAAAATGACTGCTTTGTAATTTATTACACGATGCAGGAGATAAACCAGCGTCCATGGAATAAGATAGAGATTGGTTAAGCTGCATATTTTATTGAAATAATGTCACACACAATAGCCTAGATTCTTGTAAAAAGATATGTAACAACAAATTATTTGAAATTCACTTCCACTTGTATAATATATAATAAAGAGATAGTGTATTCCACTGACACTGTTTTAGCTTGGCTGTGGTTGCCTTGACTGACAAGTTTAATTTAGATGGAATTACCTGTGTTGCAGACTTCCATTTTACTACGCTTAATGAATATTTGATGATTAGACATTAAAAGTGCATTGATGAAACTCCTTATCTGATTGGCAATGAGTTGTGAATGTATGATGAAACCATGTTTGTTCTGAGTAAATCTGGCTGGTGGCATGTATGGTAAGTTAACAGAGCTGTGATATCTTTCAAGATTTTGTCAATTTTTAAATAATTTTCATTTATTCCAGTATAATCTATACTGGGATTTGACTTAAGCAACTCGTATATCCCGAGGCTTGCTGGTCTACCCATATAAATACTGTGCTTACAAGAAAAGATCAGAGGCTGGGATTTCTACAACAATAAACACACATCCTGATTCTTGAAAGCCTGACGACCATTAATAAGGAACAAGTTAGGAGTGTGATGGAATATTCTCCACGTGCCTTGATGTGTCCAGCTCTAACTACACTCAAGAAGCTAACACCATTCAGGACAAAGCAGGCTCTGAACAGCACCCACCAGCTTAAGCGTGCACTTACACGTTGCAAGGTTCCTTGGACATTATCTTCTAAACTGTGGCATCTAAACTTGCTGGAAAAGCAAGAGCATGGAAGCACCACCCAAGATCCCTGTCCAGTCACACATGATCTTGACTTGGAACTACATTACCAAGAAAGTGGCTCACTGTCACCTTCTGAAGAGAATTTAGGAATGGCCGATTGCTAATTTTACCAGTTATGCCCAAATCCATTAATGTATTTTAAAAAGGCAGTGCAAGATAGCATCTAAAATTTAATACTGTGTTTCATCATTGCATTGCCACTTGTGTTGTTTCCTATAAAAGAGACTTTAGTTATCCCTATGTAAAGCAAAGTGTAATTAAAATAAATTTTACTTCCCATATGGTCTATCTGGTAAGGCTTAGTGTGTCTCTATGTAGTTCATAGGTTCTGCTCCATTCTGTGCAGTTTTAGCTGATGTTAGGAGGTGTCTGGGACAACCCCTTACAAGTATGCAGAGCACAGTGAAAATCAGCCAGGTCCTATTTGTGTTTGCGTTTCAATTTGTGAGTGTGTCAGTGTGAGTGAGAGCTATATGTATGAATTATAAACTAACCTGAATCAACTTTCAGGAGAAAAAAGGAGAACGAGAAGAAAAAATAGAATAATTTTCTGCACTGCGGTTTGTTCCCTTTTCAGAATATGTGTACATAGCAACAAAAAGCAAAACCAGTGAGGATATTGTTCAATCCGCAAGATATCCAGCAGCCTACTCTCCAGACGTCTTCCAGCAATCAGAGTCAGAGTACTGGCCTTCCCCAGCTTCACCCAAAGGTAGGCAAATAAACTGATGCTGATGTTCTTTTGATAGCTCGTACTTTATAATAATGCTTGGAAAAAACCTAAGGCTCTGAAATGTGTCAACAGAATTCAGCACCATAAATGGAGAGGTGGGTTGGAAGCGGAGGGGTGGGGGGGATTGCGAAGGGGAGAAATTAAAGCTCTTTCTGGATCATGACTCAGAATAAAGAATGATACTTAACAGCCGTAAACGATTACGAGTCATCAATGAGAATGCGATTTCACTAAACTCATTCATTCTTCTGCACCCCAGCAACTGTGGTGTGGGTAACAAGATTGTATAAAACAAAATACGTTTTCAAAATAGTAGCCAACACAAATTAAATCACTTAAACCAAGATCTGCTCCAAGAGTAAACTCAACAGTTATACACTCAGTTTCAGCACTCTAGAATTTGTTTCGGCATTGCAATTCTCCCATACTAATGAAGTATGTGCGAAAATCTACACCTTTTTCAATATTAATGAAATAAGCTGTCAGAGTTTCCTGGCTTATTTAAATAGAAATATGAATTGAGCAAAACTGAAGCTATCTATTACAACCCCAGTGATTGCTAATGAGCACTACACTGAACCACTAGGGCAGCTTGGTGTTGGCATTACTCTGCTTGTGAACTTGTTTCAATGCACAAGGAGCAATGTAATGTCAAGAGGAGATGATAATGAAATTCTATGCTCTGTTCTAGCCCTCAAAAGGAGTTAGAAATGCTGACAAACATATTTTTTTAAAAGTTCAACTGAGATGATTAAATTTCACTGATGAGGAAGGAGTAAAGCTTTCCACCGGTGTGGTCATACGTTGAGATGTCAAGAATCTGTGAAGCATCTCATGAGGCTCTCTTATTACATAAATGATTTTTTGGAATTAAACATACAAAATAACTGAAACATAGGTATCTCTAACAGTTAATGGCAACCAGGACTACTTCCCCTGTAAGTTATGACTGTTTTGTACATTTTAGGGGATTTAGCATTGTAGAATATTACATGAAACAAACTGTAAATCTCACAGGATATAATCAATAATAGATTGGTACAAAGTATCTTTTATCTTAAGGCCAGAACTGGCTTATAATTAGGCAATTGGCTATATTTTTTGTTACAGTCCCCGTAATGATCAATAACTTTTCAAAAAGAGATAAATTTCTCAGTAACTGATGAAAAGAACCAGAGGACAAGATTTCATATCATAACAGTTTTACGCTAACAAACTATAATCAACTCCGCTAAATATTGCTTAGCAGGCAATGAATGCACCAATTTAAAGTAAAGGTGTTTCCTCACGAGTGAGCATGCAACCCAAATGTCCCTTAAGAAACATTTCTATTTTACATCACACTACTGATAGCTATTACACAATGCAAGACTAAATCCCAAATTAATTGCAGTTTTCCAGCAGGCTTACCTCCCTGCCAGGTTGAATCCTCAGATGTCCTGCAAAAATACCGCCATTCAGTCTGACCGTTCCAGAACCAGCTTCCACTTGCTGAACTGTCAATTCTATTTAACTGATGATTTGTATTTTGTTGCTGTTAGTGTTTAAATGAATTGTATTATAGTGTAATATCTGATGCTGTGGTGTTAGCTTCTTGGCCAGGTCATTATTGTCAAATGAGAATTGGTCCTCATTGACCCAGTTGGCTAAATAAAGTTTAAATCAAATAAATTTATAAATCAGCAAGTCTCAGTTTGGGCACTTCTTGTTCCTTAGCTCTCCAAAATGTCACCAGTCCCATCTTTTTTTCAAACAGAAAATCAACTTTTACAAGCATTCTACTGAGTTATTGGCAGAAAAAACATTTCACCCAGATTTTCATGCCTTTGTCAGAATGGAACCTGGCTGGCTCCAATTTGAGAGTAAGGTTGCCCATACCCCCACAATATTTGTGGAGTCACGCTACCTTCTCAGTGACTTGTGGTTCACAGGCCCTCAGGGGATTCATGAACCATCACCTGGATTCTGGAACCTTTTTGAAGGTAAGGTCCAAAGGCCTTACTAGTCTTCTTTATACCCTCCTCCCTGCCAACCCATGCCTCCCCGCCCATTGGCATAGAGGTGTCACGTGAAGTGGACAGTGGTGTGAAGTATAAGGACCTAAAATATAAGCAAACAATTGAGGTGAAATGCCAGAGAATCAAAGCAGACCTTTTAAACAGACTGCTTTGACACTTGACTGCCCTGTGGCTGACTCTGATTTGTTTCCGGGGTCATGGGTAATACTCTGTTCCCACCGCCACATCCCACCCAGGAGTGAAAATTGGGTTTGATTAAGCAGTTTTTGTTGGGGTTGGTTACTTAAGAAATTCCCAACTTCAGCAATATGGGGGTGCAGATTCTCTGGTGCCACTAGATGCAATCGCAAATCACGATAAACCAGAGAATTGGGAGTCAGCGGAAAAGCGGCTTTTATGCTGGATGGCAAACCCGCTGTGACCCTTCCAGGAAGTGCTGCCAGCCTCGATTTGATTCCTACCCATTACTGGCGGGAAACCGATGCATATTCAAAATCAAACATTTAAATACAATTAATGGGCTTTGCGGCCTGAGTCCACCTCTGAAGTGGGATCAGCAGCAGGTGTGCTTTGGTACAGGCTCTCACAAGCAAGGAGCTAGTGTGTTGGACCCCAAGAGTTGAGGAAGCACTACCAACACCTCAGCAATGAGAGCCGCCCCCCACCAACTTGCATCATTGAAACCCTTTCCATTGCACTTGAAGCCTTTGATCTGTAACAAGTTCAATGTGCAGTGTCTTGTAAAAGATTCATCTGCCACCTCAGTGGATTTCTATCATCCTCTAGCCATCTGTGTTTATTTTGATTTCCCTTCACAGTTTAATGCACCTCAAGTACCCCATTGATCCTGACCACAATGTAGACATTGCAGCCTAATCCTAATTAACAGCCTGTGGCTTCACTTCCAAACCATTTCAACATTTATTCTTTGTGGGAGGAGTGGTTCGTCTCTGAGCGTGGCAAATGGGTTACCATTTAAAATTGGTGGCCTGGTCCTGGAAGAGCGGGGCTGGCCAGTGGGTTGTCTGCTGTGAATAAATTAGCATCTATGCTAACGCCAGCGGGAAACCTTCCAGGTTCCTTGCTGGTATGTGCACGTAGGCTGTGATTTTCCCAAATTGGGAGTATGACTTGAAGATGAAAATCCAGCCCCATATCTCTGTGTCCATCTTTGAAAAGCAGGTGTCCCTTTTTCTGTGTTAAGATGTGAAAACTGTTGCTTGGTCTTCAATGGGTTTTGGTTTGGGTTTCTTTCTCCCATCATATTCAGATCATGTGGTTTAATATGGGGTTTAATATGTTTATCATCTCCCTATCCAGATGTTGTACCTTAAGTTCAAAGAGACATTTTAAAACATAACCTCCTGTAAAGACCCCTGTTCATTTCAGATTCTTGTTTCAAGTTTTTTGAATTGTTATATTTTTGTGAGTGTACTTTCTCTGCTCTTGAACAAATGTTTCATAATTAGTATCCTGCTGAGATCTTAAATCGTCTTTTATTGTATAATGTTCCACTTTTTTTGCATAGTGTGTACATTGAGGGCTAGCTGACTCCCATAGGTTCTATTTTCATCTTTGCGTAACAAACACTTATAGCAGAGCAGAATAACACAGGCACAATTAATCATTATTAATCTGTGGCTTGTGCTACAGAGTGATTCTGAATTATAGCAGATTAACTGTGTAATTCACAGGAGAATATCTGAGCCAAAGTTAAATGCAAATATCATTTAGAAACAATAGACTCTTTGTAGCATCGATGTGCAGTGATAAATACACTTTCGAGTAAATCACAGCAGTTGTCAGAGGGTAAAGCTAAGGTCATGTCACACCAAGCAGAACCATATCACAAAGAGTTCAAACATATGGGGGCCATTGATATCTGACAATGGGCACAGTTCCAGTAACCGTAAAAAACGATTGATAGAGCTTAAGTTGTTCTCCTTGGAGCAGGGAACTTTGAAGTGAGATAGGGTGCAGTATTTACAATTAAATAGGGGTTTACATAGTATTTACAATTACATAAGAGTTTAGTAATCATGCCTATTAATGAGTCACACAGAAGCGATATGGGGAACAGATTGATTGTGAGCGTGTAACTGAATTGTGGAAAAAATTGCCTTTTTTTGTTGACAGGGCATCCTGAATAAAAGGGGTTAGTTGCCATCCATGTTTTGGTAATAATTTAAATAGGAATTGGATGACTATTTACAAGAAAAAAGGATTAGCGTTGTGATGGAGTTGCGGAAGAAAGAATACGTGAGAAGAAAAGAGTGAAAGGAGTGTTGTGCTAAATGGGCCAACAAAGCACTGTTCATGACCTTATTTCATTTCCCTCCCAGTCTGTTGATTAGAAAAGGCTGTTTTAATATAAGTGCTTTGTTTTTCAGCATCTAGATCAAGTCGAAGATCTTCATCTGGTGCGGAGGATGATAGCCAAAATATTTGGGACCAGGGTATTCAGAGGGTATGAACTTTTATCTCCACTGTACAGTTTCTGCTTATGCTTATCCAAATGCAAAAGATGATATGGGCATTAAGAAGGATAGAGTTTCCCTTATCCATTGATATTGATGTACATCAAGGACAAATCCATTTACATACTAAAGTATCTTAAATTACTAATGTCATGTGCAAAGAAGATCCCAAAAGCCCCAAATGTAGTTTCCAATGAATATTGTTCGACGCAAACTCAACCAAGGTCCAGAATTAAAATAGTGAATTGAAAGATGTCTTGCAAAGGTCTATTCCGAAAACTTTCACTATCAACCAAAACTGCATCTTACACAATGAGTGGGATTTTCTGGTCACACCCTCCTATCCGAGAGGTTAAAGGACTGCTAAATTATCTGTACCATCCCCTCCGCCACCCCACCACCCCCCCGCGACATTTCCTGCAGTAGATGGGACCAGAAAATTTAAGACAGTGTGTGTATATATATATATATATATGTACAAATAAATGAACATGAATCAGTAACACAAGCGGAAATTCAGCAAAAATACCCATTATGAAGGAAAATTGGAAAATGTACGGAAAATTCAAATCCTATTATTTATGAAACAACCTTGCTCCTGCTTCTTCAAACACATCTTTTCCTCCCCGATCTTCTGAAGACTATGGCCAGAATTTTCCAGCCATTCACACCCTACTGCCGCTACAAGCAAGAACAGAGAAATTGGCGCTCACCAAATCACCGTTCACTGCAGCAAGACTGACACAAATGACCAGAACTCATGCTGGGCTACAGTCCTCTGAATGTAACTCTAGTTTATTTTTTCTAAAAATTCCCAAACGCAAATAGTTTTTACTTTTAACAATGAACAAGTGAGAAGAAAGAGTGTTTGCTGTAGTGTACTCAGCTGAGGAAGAAAATGAAGTCTGAATTTTAAACCAACAGAAACCCAAAATACCCATGCATTTCTTCCAGCAACCAGTGATATCCTGTTTGTAATTCTATTGATAATGACAGTCTCTGCAGAATGCAAAATTGGTGCTTTTCAGAACATCATCATGCTGAGAGCAGAACAGACATTTCACCTTCAAAAGTAGCAATCTCCATCTGGTACAGACAGCACCTATTCAACATGCTCATATCCCTTTGAAAATCATACTTTTATTACTTGATAGCTGAAGTCAATTCCAATTTCACACAGTAAAGAAAGTGGTGAAATTCTGCATTTTTTAAAAATATGAATAACACAACGCAGCTGTCAACAGTACACCAAGTCGCTGAAATGACTGGGATACTGCCCCCAGTACCATCATAACTGGTAATTGTATGGGTGTTGTCCTAATACTGTAAAAAAAATCCTTGCCATCTCAACAGTATAATGCTGCTTCTTTCTAGCACAATGGCTTACGTCAAAGTGTCTGCCAGCAACCATCATTTGCAATTCTTCTGGATTCAGACTGCTACTGCCCTTACTACATCTTCGTTCTTCTCTGAATTCAGGGAGCTGCATTTATGAATAAAAAATACATTTCGACAGTATCATCCAATTAGGTCTGGAAGCTGCTGTTGTTTCTTTACATTGCAGAGGTAGATGCCCAGCAGGACTTCCAGCAAATCAAACGTATTAAAATTAGTGGCCACTGTGAATCAATCCTAATTCCGTCATGGTTAGATTTAAAATCTGTAGCCTGTTCAATTCAAGTTACATTGAACTGCAACTTTACCTCAAGGACTTTTCTCCTTTCAGCTTCTGGGGAATAGAGAAACTAAACCTATATTTACGTTATACACATTGTTTCCCAATGTTCATTATACTGATATATTTTTATCTGAGTATTGATATAAATATTATGTTGTGGCTTCCAACCTCAAATAAACTACTAGTGCAAGATGCAGTCAATGTTCACCAAGTCATATAATAGTATCACTACTGACTTCATTGATACTAATGAATATGCATTATTAGCATGCTCTTGTCATATTAATTGATCAGCACTGCTCACTGGTAGGTGTACATAATTGTGCCAATGAGATGATTAGATGATCAAAATTAAGGCTTCAATAAGTGTAAGGTTTTGAATCTATCACCTGTTCTAGATACAAAGCGGCATTAACCGACTGATTCTGAAGGAGGAGATGAAAGCCAGATCAGGGACTTATGATAATGACCCCTGGTCGTCACGCAGCTCCACAACAAGTAGGGAGTATCTTCAGAACATAGGCTACGATTCCCCAATGAATGGATGTAAGTAACTGAAAAGAAAAATGTCTACCTCTACGTTCTATAACCAAGCCTTAATATGTTCCTAAATAAAAGAGCTGATTTATTTTCCTGGTTGGATCACAATCCTGATGTCAGTCTCAATTCCAAGTCAGAATCCCACTGTAGTGGCTGGCAGCTCCAGCAGGAAAGCTGGGCACTGTTGGACTAAAACCTGGTGTTGTCAGACTTTTTACTGTGTTTACGCCAGTCCAACGCCAGCATTCCCACATCATGACTGCTGAGGCAGACAGGAGATCACGAGGGTACTCCAAGATGAAGAAAAATTAAATTTCAAACGTGACCACTGTTGTTTAGCAATCATTGTAGAGGGGGACTAACTCCACAGAAGATTTTGCAGCTAATGCTGTGACCACTGCATCCCAATGGGTCCAGTAGTGAGAGAGAGAGGATGTCAATTGTCTTTAGGGCTGGCACGAAGGCTGTGTAGAATTGAATTTGGGTTCTGGACTCAGTCAGGGCCTATCAATTGTCAGTAAAATCGCGGCCACACCCATCACCTTTTCTCCAATTATTCCTTAAATGGGCAAGGTGGCCTGGAGACAGGACTTCAGGTAGCCAGCCAGCTGCATTTTATTCCAACTTTGCTCCTCATTCTGCTTTCTAAACCGCCTCTACAGAAGCAGGAAAATTCACCCAATGAGTGGGCCGGAGATTCATATAGCAGCAACATGGTGGCACAGTGATTAGCACTGCGCTAGGAACCCAGGTTCGATTCTGGCTTTGGGTGATTGTTTGGAGTTTGCACATTCTCCCCATGCCTGCGTGGGTTTCCTCTGGGTGTTCCGGTGTCCTTCCACATTCCAAAGATGTGCAGATTAGGTGGATTAGTCATGGTAATTGCACAGGATTACCAGAATCAATACTGTTTAAAAGAGTTGGTATGGACTCGATGGGCCAAATGGCGTCATTCTGCATCATAGAGTATTCTATGGTTCTTAACAGTAATCCAGAGAATTGGCTCATGCTCATTGTGCCATTTAAAAATCTACAATTTCTAGCAATCTAGATTTTACTTCAAAAGCACTTTTTAATCAGAATTCAGCTCAAGGAACATCAATATTTTAAGGGATTCTGACACTGAAGTTAATAAAACTAATGAAATATCATCCAGTGATGTTTTCATCCTGTAGTCGCAGGGTTCAGTTGAGATGTATGACGCATTGTATGTTTTCAAAATCAGATTGGGGAATGTCCATCCACTAATGCATTAATAAACTTCACATTTTACATTCCTGCACCAGCATGCCAGCAAAGGGCCAGGTAAAATTCCTTGGATGAGCTTCCCATCGGGCTCCTGTCCATCCATCCTGACCTCTCTGCTACTTTACATAAATGCCAATTAATAACGGCTTAAGGGCTATTTTCCATCTTAATTTTCAAGCTGGCTGGAAGAGTGCAGGTGTGGGAGGAAACCCAGAAGATGACCCTGTTTCAGGACTAGGACAGGAAGGAGGGAATGGCAGGAGGGGTAGGTGTCACCTCCATCAACAGCTTCCTTCCAACTTTCAGTGCCTAGCTACCCACCACTCCCCCTCCAAAAAGATCTGCCCCCTCCCCCACCCCTGCCACCATCCTGATCTTTCCAGCAACCCTTGGTTACAGGGGGAAGTATTGTACAGGATTCTGACTCCTGGTTGCTCTTAGTGGCCCCTGCTGGAAGGATACATTGGACAATGAGGGAATCAGGCTTCCTCATATTCAACACTCACTATGATTAATGGTCAGTTGGCAAAGGACCACAGGGTGACTGGAGCTTGTGAAACCAATCTCCTGCAAAGAATCAATGTCTTGAAGAGGGGGAGGAAAGAAGACATAAAAGTAAAATTATTTGGAAATCTATACCGACTGTTCTTTAACACAGCACAGCTCTGAAATTGGGAATATCACATGAGGACTTAAAAAGGGATTCTGCATCACGTGAGTGATTTTTGAATTGCACTGCTAAATTATGTCAGATATCTTAAGCAATTCTGTAGCTCAGAAATGTTTATAGTTCTACTTTGTCTAGTTTATTAGAGGTCATTGCAGCTGATTACAGTTGGTCTTTCACCTCTGTATGGACACGCAAAAGGCATGAATACAGGGTTTATTCAGTCAGAACAGAAGATCCTAATTTAATTAGAAATGGGCATTTCTAGTAAATATCTTCCTTTCTGACACTTCGCACCATTTGTCAGGTCAACCCCTGACACATCTAACTAAAATAAGAGGAACTATTTAAAAGCAAAGTACTGCGGTTGCTGGAATCTGAAACAAAAACAGAAAATGCTGGAAAATCTCAGCAGGTCTGACAACATCTGTGGAGGGAGAATACAGCCAACATTTTGAGTCTGGATGACTCTTCGTCAGAGCTCTCTTTGTGATTCTATGTCAAGAGTTGCTGATGAACAAGTTCCTTTTTTAACTTCAGGATTACTCCTACAGAACTAACAAATGTTCAAAGTCCTCTTGCTGACTGGTCCCTTTGATCTGTATGCTCAGCTAATATACATTTGGCACTGCCACAATAATCAATTATAAGGAATATAAACCCTGACTCCTCAGATATTTGAAGACTGGCTACCATGAGTAATCCTGACTCCCCAGTGTCTTGCTCATAGCATTAGAACAGCAGCAGTAAACTACATGAATGACCTTCACATGAAATGTGTTTTTTTTAAGTTTGATTCTTCAAACACTTGAGAACTTTTCCAAACCAAATCAATAAAACATTTTCAAATTGTAAAAGAAAACTCATCAGCCTTCAATTACACTGCAATTTCATTCAGACGTGTGAAAATATGGTTTGCGGATTATTCATAGTAAACCTTCAGAAACTGCAGCTTGTAATGAATCAGCGTCATGGACAGAGTTAAAAAAAAAACCACAGATGTCAGAAATCTGAAGTACAAACAGAAAATGCTGGAAAGGCTCAGCAGGTCAGCACGGTGACACTGTGTTTAGCACTACTGCCTCACAGTGCCAGGGACGTGGGTTTGATTCCGGCCTTGGGTGACTGTGTGGAGTTTGTACATTCTCCCCATGTCTGCCTGGTTCCACACCGTGTTCCACACTCAAAAGATATGCAGGTTAGGTGGATTGGCCATACTAAATTGCCCCATAGTCTCCCAAGATGTTTAGGTTAGATGGATTAGCCATGGTAAATATGTGGAGTTACGGAGGGGTAAGGCAGTGCCGAAGGCCTGAAAAGATACTGTCAGACTGCCAGTGCAGACTCGTTCATTGCAGTGTGTGCAGCTCCCCTGCCCCCTTCTTGCCCCTCTTCATACCCCATTGTGACCCCACTCCTCCCCTTAGGCCTTGCCCCCATCATGGCCCCCTGCTGCCGATCATCCTGTGGGTCCTCAATAGCCTCCAGTCCTACCAACACCTCTGATCCCCATTGATGAGGACTACACATGATCTTCGGCAGTGAGGACCTTCACTAGCAAGGCTGTTAAGACAAGTAAGTCTGGACTCCAAAGGCAGATGTCCTGCCTAGCAAGAACTGGCCAATCAGAGGCCAGCAACTCTGCTGGAAGGACGACCCCCTCCCCCTCCCCCTCCCAGCACCTCACCCTCCCAGCACCTCACCCCTTTCCCCACCACCGAGATGACAGGTGGCCCACACAGGTTTACCAGCCCACTTGCAGCTGGGTAAAGTGGGATGAAGCCCTTAAGTGGTCACTAGCTGACTATTTAAGGTCTTCAATTGCTGATGGTGTGGTTGGGTGACTATAAGCCTTCTCACTTAACTTCCCACCTCCAAGCTGTACACCTGCCAGAGCAGGTGATTCCGTCCAAAATTACACAAAGCGTTGAGCTAGAATAATTCCCTGTGCACATTCATCTGCACTATAAATTATTATATTTTCCCCACTTCATTTTTGTTGTTTAGTTGCAGGAAGGAAGTGATTTTAAAGCCAGTCAAGTACTGTGAATTCCAGTTATGTAGGTGATGTCACTAACCATGGTTTTACGCACACATACCGGACATTGCACTCATGTCCTTTTCCATACCTCAGGGAAAAAATATTGCCACACACAACAATTATCTTGCATTTGTTCGCAGCAACTTTGCAGTTGCTATGCAATTGAATAATTTTAATTGTATTATCATTTCTCGTCACAATAAGAAATAAACTATTTTCTGCAATTCACATTATTGCTAAATATGAAAAATATGCTTACTGAAAAAGCATTTGGAATAGGTTTTGGTAAGAGAGACAGTTCAGGAGAAGCAATGCCCCTGCCTTATTCTAATTTGCTTTAAATCCTCTGATTACAGCTCCCAGAGGAACATATATGGGCGACAGTGGTGAGTAAAGGACAGTCTGTTGTTAAACCCAAATTTTGATATCTCTAGGAATCCCCCTCGACAAACAGTCTACAACTGTTGCTTCAATCTGAAAACACTGTTTTAGAGAGGCACTCTACCAGTCTATGTCCTCTTACACACGCTACACAGCTGTTTGAGTTGCTCCTGCATGCATACCAGTGCTGGGCAGGTTATTGCTAGTTGGAATTATTATGAGCCTAATTTTAGTTCCGTTTGTTTAATAAGAGAAATCGGATAATGCAATTGCTGTTCCTGGACTGACTGCCATACTCTCTCCAAACATAGACATAGTTCATCACATAATTCTGTATTACATTTTTCTGGGCGGTTTAATAGTGCATAATTTTGTGTTGCATTTCATCACCTAATTATGTGCTACACTTTATTACATAGGTTTGTACTACATTTCATCACGTGTTTGTGTAGGATTCATTACCAATACAATATGAATTGGCAGTTTGTGTGATGGATGTGGATAAGCCACAATACATATTCAACTTCATGGTTTAATTTTCAGAAACACTGAACATCACAATCTGTCGTTAACATTAAGCCATTTGTAACATATCTGCAGAATTGTCTTGACCATTTTGTGACTTATAATTTTAATAACGTAAATAGGTTCTTACTGGTCTCGTCACCGAGAGACCCATCACATGAAGCAATTCGATGTAATACTTGCGCCTATTATTTTCGCAGCTTATTACTGTATCT
Organism: Carcharhinus amblyrhynchos; assembly: GCF_965287045.1. Taxonomy (NCBI): domain Eukaryota; kingdom Metazoa; phylum Chordata; class Chondrichthyes; order Carcharhiniformes; family Carcharhinidae; genus Carcharhinus; species Carcharhinus amblyrhynchos. The sequence goes on from NC_137336.1 coordinate 47,858,339, forward strand.
TTGTTACAATGCTGAACATTGTTTTTTTTAGAAAAAGCCCGTTGAATTTGCTTCGCACTTGTCGACCTTCGACTGCGTGTCTGTTATAGCAGTTCCTTCATTTGATATCCAGATCCTTTTCCCAGCTGCTATGGCACATGTGACAGTGTCGCCCTTCTGTCTGCTGTTCTTCATAGACGTGCCCTGCCCAGATTTCACTCAAATCTGTTCAACACATTGGAGGGGGTGGAGTGAGACTTCTGCTGTGCGCTATTTAAAACCAGATTATAACCTCCTAAATAAAGGACATATTTGCGATTTTTCTACAAGTAGCAAGTCAGGTTTATGCACAAAATGTTTTTAAAAAGGTGTAATAATTCTCTTTAACATCTGAATTTCGATAAGACCCTCCTCCGTTGTGATTGATTCAATTAATTAGGGTGAGCAAAGAAATTTCTGCTTTATGCAATATCGATCTGTTAACTTTCTCATGCTTTTCTATTCTGACGATTGAAATAGGATTCCTCAATGTGTTAACCTTAAGCACCATCTAGTGGTTTCAAGGGGATGTACACTGTATAAAATCACTAGTATAACTTCTACCCCGGGTTTCAGACTTTGAAAGAAAAGCATGAAATGTAATCCTCCAGCTATCAGTCTCGGGCATTTTTTTTGTTGTTGTTATATAGGATAGTTTGGTTTTACCTTTGTGACCGCAATACACCCGGTCAACTAATAAAACTATTATTTTATCACAGATCCACTGATTTCCAAATCTGCTTCTCTTCCTGCCTATATGAGAAATGGATTGCACAGGGTAAAATTGAATTTAATTCCTCTTACGGTTAGCTCGTTCTCTAGAGAAGGAAAGTGAAAATGTGCACTCAGTGTAAATGATGTCTGCTTCTGTCAGGCACAGTGGTTAACACTGCTATCTCACAGCGCCAGGGACCCAGGTTCAATTCCAGCCTTGGATGACTGCGTGGAGATCCTCCCTGTATCTGTGTGGGTTTTCTCCTGGTGTTCCAGTTTTCTCCCATAGTCCAAAGATGTTAACTGCATTGGTCATGCTGAATTGTCCAAAAATGTGTCGGTTGGAGGCATTAGCAGGGTTAAATGCATGGGGTTACAGGGATGGAGTGGGCCTGGGTAATATGCTGTGTCAGAGAGTTGGTGCAGGCTCGATAGGCTGAATGGTCTCCTCCTGCACTGTAGGGATTCTATAATATGAATCAATTTGCGAGTACCTACATCTCAGCAGTTTAAGAAGGAAGCTCACCACACCTTCTCAAGGGCAACTAGGGATGGGCAATAACTGATGGCCTAGCCAGCAACACCTAGATCCCATGCATCCCGTCAATTATTAGTTTTTTTAAAAAAATCCCCACCCCTCCCCTTTTGAAGATATTTTAAATAATGTAATTTTCCCTGCTCCAAGTATCCAGCTGGTATTCAAATTTCAGGCTCACTTGCCTCTCAGCCAGCATCTGTGACTTGAGAGATGTCTACGTCTACAACATGCAGTTTTAATAACTCTGAATATATCAATGAAATTGTAAGCTGTTATAACTGGAATTTCCAGTTGCACATTCTCTATAAGTATGTAACAAAGGGCAGCACGGTGGTTAGCACTGATGGCTCACAGTGCCAGGGACCCAGGTTTGATTCTGACCTGGGGCCGCTGTCTGTGGAGTTTCCACGTCCTCCCTATATCTGCGTGTGTTTTTCTGCAGGTGCACCGTTTTCCTCTCACAGTTCAAAGGTGTGCAGGTTAGGTTGATTGGCAATGCTAACCTGACCCCAGTGTTAGGGCATTAGCAGGGTAAATACGTGGGGTTACGGGAATAGGGACTCGATGGGCCGAACATCCTCCTTCTGCACTGTAGGGATTCTATGATTCTGTGACTCTATAAGAGGTGGTCTGGAAAGTGGAATTGAGGCCCCAATCAATTAGCCACGATCTTATCAAATGGTGGAGAGCCTTGAGGGGCTGATTGATCTACTCCTGCTCCTAATTCATCTGTTTGTATGTATGTGTGTGGCTGTTTACTAATAATGAATAATTATTATTAATTACTAATAATAGCGTCAAGGATAGCAGTATTTTCCTTTTAGTGGTTGATGGTGCTTTTCAGAGGTGAGAACATGGAATCCATGTGAGAGAGTCAAAGTTTCCAGAGGGAGTCTCCCACACAGAGAAATTGAAAATGACTGCTTTGTGATTTATTACATGATACAGGAGATAAACCAGCGTCCGTGGAATAAGATAGAAATCAATTAAGCTGCATATTTTATTGAAATAATGTCACACACAATAGCCTAGATTCTTGTAAAAAGATATCTAACAACAAATTATTTGAAATTCATTTCCACTTGTATACTATATAATAAAGAGATAGCATATTCCACTGACACAGTTTTAGTTTGGCTTTGATAACTGTGACTGACAAGTTTAATTTAGGTGAAATTACCTTGTTGTAGACTTCCATTTAATGAATATTTGATGATTAGACATTAAAAGTGGGCCAAACAGCCTCTTTTAGGGATTCTGTGATTCTATTCTATGAAAGCAGGTAGCGCTGTAATACAAAGTCTTTATTATATTGATCAAACCAGTCTTGAAGATAGTATGATATTTAATTGCTTGGGATGGTGAAAAAAAAACAGTTCAATGAATGTCATTTTAAACTGCAAATAACTAACAGCTTGTTTATTTTCACCCAACACCAACCTCCGCTGCTTTAGCCTCAGAGTGCAGATATATTCCAATATGATAACGACAGTTCTGTTAACTGGGGAATGAGAGGTAAGATAATATGATTGGTTGGTTAAATTAAATATAAAATTCTTAACTAAAGACTAAAAAAGAATCTGTTGATCTGTTTGTATTGTTAAAACGTCAAATGTATCAATACACACACACATTACTGACAATTAAAAGGAGAGGTAATGTCCTTTTCTGCCCTATCACATTAGCTAAAGGTGATTAAGAATTTCTGTACTGTCAGGATTATTATATGTACATGTTAATATTTTATCCCAAATTTTGAGGATAAGGAAGTCATACCATCAGTATGCATTGCAGTGCACCAGGTTGGAGATAAGGAATGAAAAGGGTCAAAGGTTCAAAATATTGATGGTTTAATGACATAAGAACATAAGAAATAGGAGCAGGAGTAGGCCATCTAGCCCTTCGAGCCTGCCCCGCCATTCAATAAGATCATGGCTGATCTGTCATGGCTCAGTTCCACATTCCCGCCCTCTCCCCATAACCCTTAATCCCCTCGCTTATCAAAAACCCATCAACCCGCGTCTTAAAAATATTTAGCGAGGCAGCCTCCGTCACTTCAACGGGCAGAGAATTCCAGAGATTCACCACCCTTTGAGTGAAGAAGTTCCTCCTCAACTCCGTTCTAAACCGCCCCCCCTTTATCTTGAGGCTGTGCCCCCTAGTCCTACTATCCTTTGAGCGGGAAGAGTCTCTCCACCTCTATCCTATCCATCCCATTCATCATCTTATATGTCTCAATGAGATCTCTCCTCATTCTTCTAAACTCTAACGAGTACAAGCCTAGTTTATTCAGCCTCTCCTCATAGCTCAACCCCCTCAACTCCGGTATCAGCCGAGTAAACCTCCTCTGCACTCCCTCCAAGGCCAAAATATCCTTGCGTAAGTGCGGCGCCCAAAACTGCACACAGTACTCCAGCTGCGGCCTCACCAATGCCCTATACAGCTGCAGCAAGACCTCCCTACTTTTATATTCAATCCCCCTCGCTATGAATGCCAGCATCCCATTAGCCTTCCTGACCACCTGCTGCACCTGCAAGCTGGGTTTTTGCGACTCATGCACAAGGACCCCGAGGTCCCTCTGCACCGTCGCCTGCTGCAGTTTTTCGCCACGTAAGTAATAGTCCTTCTTACCATTATTCCTACCAAAGTGGACCACCTCGCACTTGCCAACATTAAATTCCATTTGCCAGTTCCTGGCCCATTCGCCCAGCTATCTAGATCCTTCTGCAGACTCTCCACACCCTCCGCGCAATTTGCCGTTCCACCAATCTTGGTGTCATCAGCAAATTTTGACACCATACACTCGGTTCCCTCCTCCAGATCATCTATATAAATAGTAAATAGCTGAGGCCCCAGCACCGACCCCTGGGGCACTCCACTAGTCACCAGCCGTCACCAACATGTAATAATGTTGCTGTATCAGTGTATTTGTGTGAACACTTGTCTCTCAATGAAACTTGAAACCACTACAGGAGCAATAATGAATTTTAACTGTAGATAGTAGAAGGGGTGCCAGTTACACATAACTGTTTGTGTGGCTTTGTTTTTTCGTTCTGTTTCGTGTAAAATATCTTCTCTTTTGTTTACAGAATACAAGGTAAGGACTGCAGATTGGAGCCTGTGGCCCTCGATACATCCCTGCAATGATGAGTGAGAGAAAGGAAATGCCCTCTACCGTTGCCACTGATTCCTTTACAATAATTTTATGTAACGCTTGATTGCTAACCAATGCTCTCCAACTTAACAGCAGAAATGTAATGGTAGGGCATTGGTGAGGCCGCAGCTGGAGTACTGTGTGCAGCTTTGGGCGCCGCACCTGCGCAAAGATATTTTGGCCTTGGAGGGAGTGCAGAGGAGGTTTACTAGGCTGATACCAGAGTTGAGGGGGTTGAGCTATGAGGAGAGGCTGAATAAACTAGGCTTGTACTCGTTAGAGTTTAGAAGAATCAGGAGAGATCTCATTGAGATGTATAAGATGATGAATGGGATGGATAGGATCGAGGTGGAGAGACTCTTCCCGCTCAAAAAAGACAGTAGGACTAGGGGGCACAGCCTCAAGATAAAGGGGGGGCGGTTTAGAACGGAGTTGAGGAGGAACTTCTTCACTCAAAGGGTGGTGAATCTCTGGAATTCTCTGCCCGTTGAAGTGGTGGAGGCTGCCTCGCTAAATATTTTTAAGACGCGGGTTGATGGGTTTTTGATAAGTGAGGGGATTAAGGGTTATGGGGAGAGGGCGGGAATGTGGAACTGAGCCACGACAGATCAGCCATGATCTTATTGAATGGCGGGGCAGGCTCGAAGGGCTAGATGGCCTACTCCTGCTCCTATTTCTTATGTTCTTATGTTCTTAAGAACAAAGAACAAAGAATCAACAACGGCCTACATAATAATCTCAGATAATTTCACACATCCCAAAATATAAGGATTTTCTGAGTATGAGTGAGTTGAAGATGTTTGTCACACATCATTAACTTACATCTGCATAGTCATGTATTTGAGACAGCATGATGGCTCACTGGTTAGCACTGTTGCCTCAAAACGCAGGGACCTGGGTTCAATTCCAGCCTTGGGTGATTGTGTGGCGTTTGCACATTATCTCCAGATGTGTATGGGTTTCCTCCGGGTGCTCCAGTTTCTTCTCACAGTCCAAGGATGTGCGGGTTAGGTGGATTGGCCAGGTTAACTTGTTCCTTGGTATCCCAAGATGTGCCATCAGATTAGCGGGGTAAATATGTGGAGCGACTGGGATAGTGCAGTGCAGGGGACGGGAGCACATGGGTAAAATGCTCTGTCAGAGAATCGGTGCAAATTCAATGGGCCGAATGGATTCCTTCTGCATTGTAGGGATTCAATGAACTCTCTTGCCATGCAGTGTCAGTGACTTTCTTACTAATATAATTAAGTTGGTGCCTGGAAAGATGAAGGACTATAATTCGGAAGGCTTCTATTTCTATTATAGAATCAGAAATGATTATCACCTCTTATCCTCTGTTTTGACATCTACCTCCTGAGGCAATTCCTTGCCCACTTTTTTCAACACAAATGTGTTAATCCTTCACTTTATTATGAAAGAAAATGATCTGTTTTTAAAACTCATGTTGAAATGACATTATTCAAAGTAACTGCTGAGTGAACCGTTTCAAATAATATCGAAAGCCTCGCTACTCTATAATTGCTCAAGGCCTAAAATCACTGAATTATGGTTAAGTCTCTGATGTGCTTATGACCCTATATGAAAATAATCATTTAATTCACCTCTTTTCTTGTGATAATCATCAGTTTTCCAACCAGCGAAATATTTTACTATTCATCCCCTTAAGTACCTTTTGTAATTTTGAAAAGCTTCACTGGATTAGTCTTCTGTACTCCAGTAAATAAAATGCTGGTTTTTCTTGCCTTTCTTCACAATTCGCCTTCCTGATCCATTCCAGTGAGTCTCTGCTGTTCGCTTTTCCATAGCTGTAATATCCTTCTGATAATATGGTGTACAGTAGTATGCGCAGTACCCCAACACTGGCCTAATCAATGACTTGATTCAACATCACTTGCTCTTTAATCCAAAATCTTTGTATATAAAAGCCCAGAGTCCCATTTGTTTATTTTATGGCTTTGCCTTTCTGAACTCCCACCATTAAAAATTCACAGGACCATGAGATTTTAGCTGTTCCACCAATCTGATATAAAAAAAACTTACCATCAAAGATGTTTTTCCTTTCACTGTTTGTGTTCTCTGCCTTGAGTTGCACTGGCCTCCTATCTGCACACTCTCCAATCTTTTGTTTATTCTCCTTCAATTTCTTCCACTTTTCCCCATGGACCCCGAGGGAATACCACTACCTAATTCCCGCTGACCTGAGAATATCCTAGTTATCACAAATTTTACATTGCACCTCTTAGTCACGCTGTCCACACAGCTGGATCCCTTGTAATAGCAAGTGCTGCTACAAGTCTCTTACTGGCACCTATCAAAGCACCTTGCATAAACCATACTTGGAAATGAATTGCATTCCTTTCATGTTAACATATTCTGGGATTTCCTCAAACAACCCAGTATAGTTCGTTCAGCCCTTTAGAAAACTTTGCAGTGAATGAGACATGATTCTGCCATGAATTTAAAAATCATTAAGCGGCAAGAGGATCAATTATTTGCAGTAGCGATATCATGGACTGTGAAGATAGGGTATATTGATAAGAACCTCAAGACAATATTCCTTCTCTGATTCATTAGCCATGCTTATGAAACCAGTCCATGTTTTGTAGCCGAGGCAAAGGAATGTGGATCTCAGCTGATTTGTGGTCAACGCCAGGGGCTGTCCCTTGATTCATGGACAGCATCCATTCAAGGTTGCTTGTTCTTGCTGTGAGTCTTCATGTGAGTGAGCAAGCCAATTTCCGACCCACAGATCTTCGGGTACATGAGGAAGTAGTGGGACCAAGAGTGCAGGATTTTCTTTCCTTCTCTGCTGTCAGTCCGTCTCATTATTAAGGTGTTGCAACTCAAAACAATGTAGATTGAAAGATATATTTTTTGCCATTCTGAGCAAACAGGCCCAGTCACTCAGGCCAATGCTGCTGCTGCATTTCAAAGAGAGCTTCAGAGTGTCTCTAGAGCCTTTCCTTCATCCTCTTGTGGTACATTGGCTGACTGATAGCTTCATTTGTGGTCAGCGGAAAGGCAGCACAGTGCCCTCCACGGGAGATCTGGTACATGTGTGAATATGTCTGTGTTAGCCCAGATTATAACATGCAGGAACAATAGGTTGGATTTTTTTTAGGCTGATGGGTGACTTGCCCACTGGTTGGATAAGTAGCAGCAAGGCCCTCAGTTCCATGCTCCCATCAGGTCGCCTCTGTGATTGTGTCCCCATTGGCAGAGATTCCGCTCATTGAAAGGTGCCCACAATATCAGAGGCTACTTGTCACCACCAATGAGAGCAGTAATAGCTGGTGGAAATGCTCTCAGCAGAGGCTCACAAGCATCCTGGGACCCCAGGCAAAAGGTGAGTGAGGGGGGGATGAGGATTGCAGGGTGGATGTCACGGTGGGGTGGAGTGCAGAGACAAGGGCAAGGGGGTTGGCTTTCAGTGACCACCCCACCCCTTTCATCCTGAGTGCCTCGATCAGGCATAGAGAGTGGGATTTTCCAGCCGCAATCACCCCAACACAGAAAAAACTTGCCTGAGGTCAACAGACTTTTGCGTGCCGTCCCCACCCCCACCGGCTCTCCAGCCTCTGCCTGCCACGATTTCCCGGATGGGAAAATTTTACCCAGGGTGACTGATAATCCAACAGGGTTTGCTGGGCAACCTCCCACAGACTTCCATTAAATCCCTACCATGAATGAATGGCTAGCAGTGTGAGGTGATGTGTACCAATGTTGCATTTGAGTCCAGACTGATAGATACTGTTGGTTAGTGAATGATGCTCTTGTAGTGTTTTCTGCAGTTGGCAGAGGCTAGTGATGCAGTTGTTAGGATTTGACATTTGAAGCCCTTGACCTTTAACATTCATGTAAGGTCTTTGAACCTCTTGTGGGACTGGACCCAGACTTTTGGAGCTAGACTCCTGCCACTGACCTTCTCAATGAGCATCTTGAAGGTCCTTTAGACCTCTTCTGATAAAATATATCTCTCCTCTTTTCCATCTTCTCCATGGAAACTTCCATTGAAACCTTCGAGGCTGCTCCCTCCCCTCTTAGACCATTCTTCATTTTGCCTCCTACCCAGAGAATATCAGCACCTGCTCCAGCCAGACTAGATTTAAGCAGGGCAGGCTACGTTTAAGTGCTGCTAATGACTGACTATATTGGTCCCCTGATGATGTGTCTAGCCAAAAAACAGCCTGGTGAGTGCCGGTTGCATGTAGAGATCATTCAAATAAGCAAGCAGCACAAACTTGGCATGCTGCCTGCATTGAATCAACAGGCACAGTTAACTGCATAGCATTAGTAATAGACTTGGATTTTTGTCTTCTCGCTGCTGATTGTCAGTGAGTTCTCTGTGTATCAGCAGATGTTCTGTGTGCTGGAGACTCTACAATATCACACTACGAAATCATATTTCACAAGACTTTATATTACATCAATAAATTTCTTCACCCAAAAAAGTCTGTTTACCATTTTATAAACATTGGAGAAATGTTTTACGGTTACAATGTACTGAAAAGGCTCTCACTAAAAGGTTGTGTGACACAAGGCATTCTCTGATGCACCATACTTCCTATTCAAACAGCATTGCACCACACTGTCTGTTAGTAACATTAAAATAACACATCTCTCACTTTTGCACTCTTGTGTTTGAAGCTGAAGGTTTTCCCACCATTGACTGCACTTGCAAACGTAAACCTTCATTGTTTTGACAGCTGTAGAGAAGTTGGGTCTTTATTTAAAAGTGAAATTGTAGAGCAGGATTCCCTTACTTGATGCAATTGGAACCATAAGCTTCTTGTCTCCAACAGGTTTTCCTGAGGGTTAGGGGCACTGGGCCATATAAATTGGGAAGATCAGCCAATGCTGGCGTTAGATAGCTGTTTCAGAACAATTTCAACAAGACACCTGAACAAATATAATATTCTCATATACCTGTTGAAATGATCTAGTCAAAATTCATTATGTTTTGTTTTCACAGATAATGCTGCTAACTTTGCTTTAAAGTTAATTTATAAATGTTATACCATTAAACATAGTTTTGTTATAGCACTTTAAGATAGCTATTTGATATGGTATTAGTTGTGGTTCAATTAGCAAAGCAGTCACAGCTATTGCCAAATTTTGTACAGTTATTTCTTCCTGCCAGTAATTAATAAGCAAGTCTGCATAGAAAAGTTTATTTATTAGTCACAAGTAGGCTTACGTTAACAGTGCAATGAAATTACTGTGAAAATCCCCTAGTCACCACATTCCAGCAGCTGTACACAAGGGAGAATTTAACATGGCCAGTGCACCTAACCAGCATATCTTTCAGGCTCTGGGAGGAAACCAGAGCACTGGAGGAAATCCATGTGCAAACATAGACAGTGACCCAAGCTGGGAATTGAACCTGGGACCCTGGAACTATGGGGCAGAAGTGGTAACCATTGTGCCATCGTGCTGCCCCAGACAGATTAGGATCTCAACTGACAGAATAACCAAGAATAGGAATAGTCTGTTAGGTGGAAGTTAAGCATTGACAATGCCAGAGTTCACAGCCAGAAGCAATCAAAGGCTTATGTGCTAGGGCTCTCTGACATTTTAATTGAGTTATTATGGTGACAGATCATTCTTGGCTACCACATTTCTGGATAACCATATGCTTACGTCCTGTATGGAAGAAGTTGCTTTGAACTTAAAGACCCCTCCATGGAAAACAATCTCGAGAAATAATCACAGGCTGTTGGTTTGAAAGGGGTTTCACTGATTACATTATGTTGTGTAGTATGTTTTTCGCATTTATTAGATACTTGCATTTCAGTAGAAAAGGGGACTTGTTTTATTAATCGTACTGACTAACAAAGCCTCTCACCATTAACTGTAGTCCAATGTTCTTATTTACATTCTACACCAAATACAATTGATTAAGTCCTGTTTTCCTTTCCAGATTTATCCATTTCACCTATTAATGGTAACCACCAGAGGTCGGAATAAGTTACCAAAAGATGTTGACAGAACAAGATTAGAGGTGTGTGATGTGAAACAATGGTATCCCTACGATACCTCAATGATCCTGTTATTTTCATGTACTTGCATGATGTCAAAGTCCAGGACCAAGCAACAACAATCAAAAATATGTTTGTATGAAAGCAATATGCTGGACTTGTGTTTGGTTTACACCGCAGCTGGAGTACTGTGTGCAGTTTTGGGCGCCGCACCTGCGCAAAGATATTTTGGCCTTGGAGGGAGTGCAGAGGAGGTTTACTAGGCTGATACCGGAGTTGAGGGGGTTGAGCTATGAGGAAAGGCTGAATAAACTAGGCTTGTACTCGTTGGAGTTTAGAAGAATGAGGGGAGATCTCATTGAGACGTATAAGATGATGAATGGGATGGATAGGATAGAGGTGGAGAGACTCTTCCTGCTCAAAAAAGACAGTAGGACTAGGGGGCACAGCCTCAAGATAAAGGGGGGGCAGTTTAGAACAGAGTTGAGGAGGAACTTCTTCACTCAAAGGGTGGTGAATCTCTGGAATTCTCTGCCCGTTGAAGTGGTGGAGGCTGCCTCGCTAAATATTTTTAAGACGCGGGTTGATGGGTTTTTGATAGGAGAGGGGATTAAGGGTTATGGGGAGAAGGCGGGAAGGTGGAACTGAGCCACGACAGATCAGCCATGATCTTATTGAATGGCGGGGCAGGCTCGAAGGGCTAGATGGCCTACTCCTGCTCCTATTTCTTATGTTCTTATGTAAACCGCATGACATTGTGTGCATAAAGAGGGCCAATTAAAATAAGAGAAATGATTGCAGCGTCTGTGATAATATAACCCAGTAAGAAGTCTCACAACACCAGGTTAAAGTCCAACAGGTTTATTTGGTAGCAAAAGCCACTAGCTTTTTTTTGTTGGACTTTAACCTGGTGTTGTGAGACTTCTTACTGTGTTTACCTCAGTCCAACACCAGCATCTCTGCAATATAACACTTCAGGAGGTGAGGGAAGGAATTTCCCTATCTAGTATCTATTTGTTCTGTATAAAGTAATTTAAACTGAAAGCACAAAATAATGGCAAATCTAGAAAAAATGAGTATTTTAATGCTTTGAATCATTAAATAGTGGCACAGATCATTTTTGTCCTTTTTATAACTAATGTAGACTGACTTCCACTCAATTATTCTTTCTTATTCTGCTCCTGCCATGTCTTGTTGTCAATGCTGCCTATTGAATTAAATCATGTAACATCTATTGCAGCACTTGTTGTGTTGGGGTTGGAGTAATGCAAAGGAATGATATTGATATTCACTCATCTGCCTTTCTTGATGATTTAACATTCTTCAGGAGCTTTTGGCATATGTTTTGAGGCCAGTTGGTTTTATTAAATGTTTCTGAATAATATATTGCAGGAGTATTTTTAAGATTTCTAAGTGGTGCAACACATTGGTATCTGTTGTTTGCATCACACTGAATGGAAAAAGGTCCAAAATATCTGGATAGGTACCTAATTTTGTTTTGGCTTCTTCTCATCCAGCATCAATTCTCCTGATACGATGAGGACTAAGTTATATGAAATGTCATTGGCCACAGTGACTAAGCTACTGAACTAGTGGCCTCTCAATTTCTAACATTTCTGTGGCTAATATGGGGAACAAAAATTTCAGCAAGGCTGGTGCTATACAGTTCAAAGCAGGGATGGACATCTGGCTTAGCAAAGATGGAATAGGTTAAGATCAAATTTAATCTTCTCCACTTTCAAATATACAGGTGATATATGTTATCACAACACACACACTATGGAATGTACACTACTTCCCAGTAAGGCACATACTAAATTAGGACACCACTGATAAAGCTACACCCCTTTGGATACTTTTAATAGATAAATGCACCAGTCAGTGTTAGGAAGGCTGCAAATGCAATGCTCAATGTATGCAGCAGCTAATTTCAGCATGAAAACAATACAATTCTGCTCATGTTTATAAGCTCTCTTTGTTTTTTTGCAGCGTCACTTATCTCCAGAGGATTTCTATCGAGTGTTTGGAATGACACTTGGAGAGTTTGATCGACTTGCATTGTGGAAAAGAAACGAATTGAAAAAACAAGCACGGCTCTTTTAGGCACACATTAGAATCCTATTAGAGACAAAGAAACAGTAATAGTAAGGTCATGACTACCCAAGTATACAGAGCATTTAATCACACAATCTGTTCATAGTGTTTACATATATAACGTTAAGAAACTACATGTATCTATGGATGTTTTGCAAATGTTGGTTATTTGTGGGTTCATATTAACATTATATCATAGAAATTTTATGATATAATCCATTAATCATCATATTTCTTGGAACTAATGTTTCACATGCCCAGTTTCATGTTTAAAATTGGAATTCTGAAATAAATTAGGATTTTTTTGTCGCCTGTCTCTTTTTTTTATTTATCTTTTGGGGTTTTTCTTTCTTGCTCAATCTTGCTTTTTCATATCAGTTCCTTCTGCAAGCTTCAAATTACATTTAAGTTACATAACCGAAGCAGAATGATTTAATGACAAAAGCTCTCGAGAGGACCGTATTGCAGATATAATGTATTACTGAAATAGATTTTGTGCACATTGTCCTAAATGGGAATCATTCTGATCTTGCAGTTTAACATATCTATAAGTTATACAATTTACTGAAATTATTGACTTATTTTCTCAATTGGTATAGAGCCCATAATTGTTTTCTCATTGTCAAATGCTGTATTCTGCTGGATAAATAAATAATGTACATTTGGCTTAAAATGATTTGTGCTTATTTTAATTCAGCTACAATGTGTGAACTTGCATTTGATTGATGTAGAAATTGTGAAGTCAGAATTCCAGCACGGATCAAAAGTGGAAAGTGGAAAAATCTGGTTGGAACTTGAGGCAGAGCCCAGCCCGCCAGGATTTTGTCCACTTCCATCCTATTTTCTGGTGAGGAGATGCAGATCTTTCACTGCCCTCTTGCTGATGTGAAAGATGGTTGTCTGGACTATTCCAGGAATACCACTCTATAGACTTCGATAAGGCCTCCGTGGAACTATTACCAGCCAAGAGCTACCGTGAATCTTACTGATAATTTTTTGAAACACCCCAGAAGCTTAGTAGGGAAAGATAGTTGAGCTTGGAGAGGATTAATTTTTTTTAAGATGACGAGATAGTCCACTTCAAAGCTAAAGACTTTTGTGTCCAGCTCTGGGAAGGACCTGGAAAGAAAATAAGCTAAAGAGTAACTTGTATTCTTCTTTGAATCTCTACAAGACTGTCTTGACAGAGTATCTTACCCAGGCCCTCTCTCCTGCACATTTACCCTGGCTAATCCATCTAACCTGCACATCTTTGGACTGTGGGATGAAACCAAAGTACCCATAGTGAACCCACATAGACACAGGGAAAATGTGCAAACTCAACACAGACGGTCACCCAAGGCCAGAATTGAACCCAGGCTCTGGCGCTGTGAGGCAGCATTGCTAATCACTATGCCACTGTGCCACTCTATCATACATCTCATGATCTCAGGACATTTCAAAGCACTTCACAGCCTGTAAAGTATTTTTGAAGTGTCATTGCCGTTGTAATTATTGTACAGAACACCGTAGCCAATATATACGCAACAAAGGGCTGATTTTCCCAAATGAATGGAGTTGATACTGCTAAAACGCAAATGCTTTGCAGTGTCCACATAATCTGCTTTTGCTCAGAGTTTTAAAATATTGCCCAAAAGTTCATAATGTACTGAAGCATGACACAGTCAATTGATAACTTGGCTCTTGGCAATGTTTAAACTTCCGTCCTGGACATATTTCTCAAACATGAAAATGACTGATAACTCATTGTGTATTAGCATTACACAACTTTTTCAACATGTGATGTTATAATGCACCCAATTTTGGATGTGAATGATCAAACTTTTAAATTGTTAAATTCAAGACTCATAAATTTATAATTCCCACGAATATATTGACTAAAACCATTTACGTGTACATAATATTACACTGGAGATTATTTAATATGATTTTCTTTATAAATATTATACATAATTCTATTAACCAAAGGAAAACTTTCAGGAGATAACTTTCTTTAACACTTCGTGCTTCTCTGAGTGACAGAATTGTGTAACATTATGCTAAAAATATCTTGTGAGCTTTCCCATGACATGTCAATGGCACATCTGGTTAAACATTTGTAAGTCCTGGGTAATTTTATGTGTGGAATGATCATTTTTTTCTGTGTTACATTCTAAAGTTTATACAGCACAAACACTGTACGGAAGCAGAGATAACCTGAAGCTGAGGGCTGTTAAGAGGTTATATTTTTGATGATGTATAATCATGTTCATACCATATTTTCTGCTCTTGATATTACGAATGTGATGCACTCCCATATTTTATTCTGTTTCCTGTTAGCAGCGATATATGTGTGGAGTATGCAGATAAGGATTGAATGGGAATTAGTGTGACACTTCAGTTTAAAATAAAACTTGATTTAAAATACTAGCAACCGTTTAATGGAATTTCGTGGCTGCACCAGTTTCCATTCTTGTTGTTCACATTAACTCACCTAAATGGAGAACAAGTCTTGTAAAATCATAACATTTTTGAATGATGAATTTATAAACACAACAGGATCCTGGAAATTCCTGGTGAAAGCTGGATGTTGTTAGTAGGAAAAGAGAACTATAGCTATCAAAAGCTTGAAACCTCACAGGATATCATGTGAAAAATGACAACCTATAAAACGCTATATTCTCTCTTATCACCTGCCTTTGTTATTTTGAATTCCGGGGATAAACTTTCAATGCCAGGGACCTAAGTTCAATTCTGTCTGTATGAAGTTTGCACATTCTCCCTATATCCGCGTGCGTTGTTTCTGGGTGCTCCAGTTTCCCCCTCCCCCACATTGTAAAGATGTGCAGGTTAGGTTGATTGGCCATTCTAAATTGCTCTTTAGTGTCAGGGGACTAGCAAGGTGAATAGGTGGTGTTACAGGGATATGGCCTGGGTGGGATGTTGTCAATGCAAGCTCCATGGGCCAAATGGCCTCCTTCTGCACAGTAGGGATTCTATGATGATTCTGTTCTTTGTTGGTAGAGCAACTCACTTGTCCATTGAGTAATGGTAACGGCTCTGACCACTCTGTTTCCTACTGGTACCTGAAAACTTTGAACCCCTGCCAGATCTGCTGCAGAATAGGCAATGTTCCTGCTATCTCATGTACCAAGTATTCCACATTAGCTGTTTTCAGTGTGGTATATAGTCTTTGGGTGAGATCTTCCATGCCCCCACCACCCACCGCAGCATATTTTGCGGTGATGTAGGCAACCCACCATTGGCTGACGGTGGGAGTTGTCAATGAGGTTTTGTGTTCTATGTAACCCCCATCACTGGAAAACCCAGGAATGGGTTTGACATTAGCAAGACCGAAAGAGGGAAATGATATATAGTCATTATGATAACCAAGCAGGACTGATGACATATTTCTTGCACTGCTGAAGATTACCACTATCTGAGAATAACACAGATATGCAAGTCAATACTTGGCATAATGTATGTTGTGTCATCCTATTAGATGAGCTATCCTCCTCCAGTTACAATGCCTGAAAGGGCATTGATGACCTTAGGTTTCCATTGGATTGGTCCATGGTTATGTTTGGCTGCAGTAGTTTGTTATTTCCTTCTGCAGTAGAGCTGACCAGGAAACCCTTCCACTCTTACAGCTGGCTATCAGGTGATTTGGAAGAATTTGCATACTGACAAGTAACCTGTTTGGCCCAGTTCAAGTTTATTTATTAGTGTCACAAGTAAGCTTATATTACTACTGCAATGAAGTTACTGTGAAATTCCCCTAGTTGCCAAACTCCAGCGCCTGCTCAGATACACTGAGGAAGAATTTAGCATGGCCAATGCACCTAACCAGCACATTTTCGGACTTGTGGGAGGAAAGCAGGGCACCCGGAAAAAACCCACGCAGACATGGGGAGACAATGCAGACTCTACACGGTAAGCTAAGTCGGAAATCAAACCTGGGAGTTATGAATGTACCTTCTGTGGCCATCAAGTTCTAAAGTGGTACTTGAGCCCAGAGCTTCAGGTCCAGAGGTAAGGTACTACCACTGTGCCACAAGACACACAGATTATGTATCCCACCTTTGTAAACAATTTTACTCAAGTGATACACATCTTCCTAAGCTTTTCTGTTGCGAATATGTTCCATTTTGTACCTTGTGGAATTCAGCTGAATAAGCATTGTTGATCTGCTCTAAATCAAATAAATGCATTGAACTGCATTCTTTGCATTCTGCATAAAAGATTGGGCTTTTGTGTTATTCGACAATCATTTTTGCTCAAAACAAACAAAACCCCACATAATTTTGAATACCTCTTTTAGATTTCCATTAACCTTTGCCACTCTAAGGAGAATAATTAAATTTTTTCAATCTCTCCTCGTCACTGGCATCATCTTGGTAAACCTCTCTTGTATCCTCTTGGCATCTTTCCTAAAGTGCGGTGCACAGAAATTTTCTCATTGTCTCTTGAATTTAGAAGTTTGTTTACATAAGAAAGGAAATGTGTCATTCCTCAAGAAGAACTCAACCTAAAAGACAGTGACAAGTGAATTCTGAAATCAAGTGCTCCATTTGCTTGATTTTTTTTAATTATCTAAATCTGGTGGAAACAGGGATTTATAATTCCACAAAAAAAAACTGGAGATAGTTTTTCAGGATTGTATGTGATGTGGATGGACAAGTCAAAACATCATTTACTTCTGTAATTGGTCACCAATAAAAAAATCAGGAGCTGATTGAGAATATTCATTTAAATGCATGGAAATGAATGGACTGATGATGTAATCAAACTTCACAGCTCTATAAATGTGTAAAAGGTGTATTCAATTTGGAACACCAGCAGATGCTTTTGTCAAATTTCCAGTTTATGCTAGCATATAAATAGATATAGAGTATTATGAGTCAACTCCCATAGAAGTAATGTACTCATACCACATAAGCGACTGAATGCTACCAATGAGTCCAAGTTCATATTGGATTTAATATATCAAGCTGAAAGTGTCCACACCAGTTTCTGAAAGTTTTAAGAAGTTGCACTTGATTAGTCTACCTTCTCAGGTTCTGAATTTAATGGACAGTAGTGAGCAACGGATGGTCAGATTTTTATGGTCAGATATCATTACCAATTTCTCAGCATGCCGCATCTACATTTGCAACCATTCCTCAAAGAACGCATCATTCACAGAGCAGTGAGGTTTATGCCTGTCCACAGCGGCCACCTGATATGCCATTTCAAAGCAGCTGTTGAAATGCCAGCAACCCAAACAGGGCAGGAAGTACTGACCTGTTACTTTGACCATATGATCAACTTATAGCTACCAGGCAGATTGGAAAAAGGTTGGCCAACCTAGGCCGCGATTTTCCCAAAAAAAATCTAAGTGCTATACCTACATCTATTTATCAAAGAGCATTAGCAAACGATGTGAAAATAATCATTATGTAACTGTCTATTTTCTAGAGCAAATACTGCCACCATACACAATTCTGACCAACATTTATCTAATACCTGAACTGATATTGATTATCTAATAACGTTTGCTGAGACAAAGTTTTCAAACAGTGCAGAAACTAACATATACAAACTTTACAAACCGGCACATATTTCTACATGGACTGTTTTCAAGTTGACTGTTATCAAATTTTACTTTCTCTTGGTTTACAAAGCCATTTTAGACCCAAAAGAACACAGTGATGTGACATTCCTGTTAATCTTTATTATGAAACCAGTGATGTTTTGTTACTGTACAGGAATTAGATAGTTTGGGCACAAAATTAAGATCGGTAACCCCTGTTACATTGGGTAATACTCTGCCATTTCCAGACCAAAATGGCATCCGAAGCATACGCAGACGTTTCTATTGCAAATTGCACTAGACATCATCTTGGTAAAGGACAAACAATAGGCATCCTTTATCCAGGTTTGAAGCAGATTTAGTCTGTTTACATACGAGAGGCCTAATAGTTTTGTGTTATGCTGCAAATTTGATTTACACTGAGGCAGCCAGAGACAGTGCTGATTGCCACTGGGAAAACTAATGCTGATCATCATGTAAGTAGATATAATCATCACCACTCCTGACCTAGAAATCTTCAACCTCATACTGACCTCTAACCTCCACGTTCTCCATTCTAAAGGAAAAAGCAGTTTGAGCTAATATTCTTATTTCTCCATTTTATTAGTGTTCTATTTTAAAGTACACAAAACCAGTTCAGACCAGTATACTTATGTCCCTTACTTTCCTCTGGGATCCCAACTTTTAACAGGCTCCCGGCCTAATCTCCTCCAACCCCCAGACAAAAATCTCAGGGCCCGATTTTACCATCACATTGCACCCATTTTCAGGCGTGAAAACTTGGTAAAGTCAGGTGTGAGGCGAGTAGCATAATCCGCACCCGCCTCTGCGCTGGTTTCCCCTTCACCAAGGCCTGAAAATGGCTATGATTGGGGGGAGCGGGGGAGGAGGGGGGGGGGGGGGGCGGGGGGAGGGGGCAGGTGGGGGGAGAGGGGGCAGGGGGTGGGGTGGGGGGGGTGGCTGGTTGGGTGGGTGGGGAGGGGGGTCCGACGGCTCTGCTTCAGATCGGTGAAAAGAGCAGTGGATCTTCTGCCACTCTGCCTGAGATCAGTGAAGGGGAGGGGGATCCACTGCCATTCTGCCTGAGATCAGTGGGGGAAGAAGGGGGAGTCCGCTGCTACTCTGCCTGATATTAGTGGGGGGTGGTGGTGGTGTTCTGCTGCCACTCTGCCTGAGATCAGTACAGGGGAACGGAGAGTCCGTTGCCACACTGCCTGAGATCAGTAGGCGAGAAGGGGGGGGGTGTCTGCTGCCACTCTGCCTGATCAGTGGGGATGAAAGGGGGTCCGCTGCCACTCTGCCTGAGATCAATGGGGGAGTAGGGCATTTGCCGCCACTCTGCCTTAGATTGGTGGAGGAAGAGATGAGGGAGCCACGATCGGTCTGCATGGCAGGGGATGGGGGAGTAAGGGAGTCAGTGATGCTGTGGAGTGACACAATGTCTGTGGGGACTAGGGGGGAGGCAATATTTGGCCCAGGAGGGAGCAGCATTCTATCAATTTTTTTCTGCACATATGCAGTTGGAGGGGCTGCAGGATTTTGGGTGCATTAAGCCCCACCCACAGGCTTGTGCAGCGCGATTCAGATTTACTGATATTTTTGCAGGCAGAGTGTGTATGGGGGCGCTGAGAACAGGTCTAAAAGTAGGATCTGAAACACTTCCGTTTCAAGTCCGCCCAGCACTTAGAATCAAATTGTAAAATAAGGCCCCCAATGTCAGTAAACTTTCTATCCAAATCCTTATCAGCACTCTGGACCAATATTCTCAATTTTTTTTGATCAGCCTGTCCTATTCATTTAGGCACACAGACTGTTTAATTTTTTTTTGCATGGCCTCATTTGTGACAACATAAATGGGACTACTTGTACTTGATCTTTTGAATTTCCAGGTTGCTTATGGTTGCTCCTGATGTCCTAACAATATCCCCAAGGCCTGCCTCCCCAGTCTGTCCATCAAACATCTATTCTGGACTTCAAGGCCCCACTTCTCCTTCCTCCAATCTTCCACAATTCATCCCAATTACTTGCACATTGACGAAAAAAGAGACACATCTAATCTTTTCATCTTGCATTCATCAGGACACTTTGCAAGAATACCAGTATAAGGGGAAAACAACAATTTATACTGAATGAGGACAGAAAATTGTCAATTTCCCCTTATAAGTGTCCTGATGAAAAGCTTCGACATGCCTCTTTTCTCAGCAAGACTCAAGTCCTCTAATACCAAATGAAGACTGATTACTTTCCTGGAAATCAGAACACTAGCCATCTACATTATGATGTGAATTGAGATCCAACATCATATTGAGCAATAGCTACATCAAGTCCAGAATAAAATGCACACGGATGTAAACTTAACTTTGACCTTAGCAAAGCTCTGAACCAAACTATTTACAATTCACTTATGTCAACTGGAATTACTAACCCCAGCATGAAATTTTCCGGCAAAGAATGAAAAGCAATCAATCATTGGATAATAGCAGAACATTTTCAAAATCTAATCAATTGGGCAAAAGAAGTATTGTTGATGTGCTTTTCATTTCTTTTCCGTTAACTTGGTGATTGAATGAAATGCAAAGTCATCTTCATAATAAACTTATGACTTGAGTTGAGCATTTCTTGGCAAAGATAATTATGCATTGAAATAATGATAATATGCGAAGGCCAGTGCAACAGATGGAAGGGAGTGGCAAAATATGCAGAGTGCAGAGAGCTGACAGTAAAGAAATTTTCCATCAGGCTCGCTGAATGAGTTTTAATAGCACTTGCAATACCAAGGAAGCTTAAAATATTAAATAAAGAATCGAGTAGGCAAATGAACGTTGCAGCATAAAGAGGAGTCAGTAAAAGATTTTGAATATGAGGTAGAAAAAACATCAATTCAAAAAGAAAATTCATTAATAAGGAGAATTTCAATGTGAAATATAGAAAGGAAAAATTCTAGAAATGTAATATTTTGAGAAAACCAGTGTAGCGAATGACCAATTATCCTTTGACATCTGGGTTCAAATCCAGTATAAACAAATGTCATTGAAGTTTCTTTTTTCCCTTTGTGAAGTATGTTTATTGAATCTTTTGCAGTTCTGATGAACACAAAAATCAGCAGCTATTTCAATCTGTTCCAAAAATGAGGGGTCCAATTCTCCGACTGCGACCCGCAACTTTTCTCGTGGGTCAGGTCAGGAGATGCACATGTTAGCCATTTCGCTGGTTCCCTGTGAGTGTTTACGACCCGCACACATCTCCCAACCAGAAGAAAATAGCACCGCCGGGAACACGCAGAAAACCGGCAGGAAGTGAGGTAAGTTAATTGAATATGTTTTATATATTTTTTAAATGTATTTTAAATGTGATTATCCGGTCCGGCAGGGAGTTTGTTGGGCCCAATAGCATCTCCCACCCCACCAGAAGTACTTCATTCCGCCGCATTTAGAATAGCTCCCCACATTCGGGAAACGAGCAGGAGGCCTCGCCAGAGTGAACGGGGGACAATCGGGGCCCTCCCAGAGGGTTGGGTGGCAAGGGGATGGTGCCCCCTGGGCATGGACACCCTGACAGTGCCAGCCTGTGCCCCAGCATGCCCAAGGGGAAAGTGCCCGTACCCCTGGCATCTTGGCACTGCCCATCAGCCATCGGGCTGTGCCAAGGGGGCGAGGCCTATTGTAGAGAGTGCCTATGTGCAACTGGTGGGGCTGCCACTCTTCATTGGGATCGGTCTGAGCTGGAGGGAGGCCAGCGACAGGGTGGGCTGGAGGGGGAGGTGGTGGTCTGCTGGGGGGGGAGCCTGTCTGACTCTGGTGGGGGGGGGAAGAGCGGGGGGGTCTAATCTGCCAGGGAGTCCTACTTCCTGGGGGGTCTGACCCCAAGGGGGCCAGCGGCAAGGGGGTGTCTGCCACGGTGAGGGGAATGGGGGGATTGCTCTCTGTGGGTGTGGGTTGGAACATCGGGGCACTCAATGGTTGGGGGGGGGGTCAGAGCTGGCCTGGGAATTGTTGTGGGGGCTGCGAATGAGCCTTGGGAGCGGCTGGAGGGACAGCACTGTGGGGGTCCTGGGCTGGTCAGCAAACGGGGAGACTGCCAGATCAGGACCAGTGCACATGCTCAGAGTTCCAGAACTGTCAAATTTCAGAGCAAATAGGCCCCTTCTCTGTGGGCTTTAAAGATATTCCCGATTGTGACCTCTGCAGTGCACAGAGTGGGGAGATTCAGGGCTGAAGCTGCACTGAAAAAAACAGTTGTGATATAGAACAGTTTTCTACCAATACAGCATTTTTGGGAGAATCAGGCCTGAGATTTCTGATTTTAAACAGCAAATTGAGATACTTATATGCATTACGAAATGACAGACACTATATTCATTGAAAATGTTCAGGAATCATTTTAATATCTGAAAGTGGCTTGGAATATATTCTCTGTAATGGTTTATCTGACCCAAAAGGAAAAAGTTATCCTCTCTCAGCTTGACTCAATTGCTAACACCTCCTAAGTCAAAATATTGTTGGACTTCAGTTTTAGGCAAGGTCTTAAATATATATCACTCCAGTAGGTAGGTTATCATCAGATTAGTTGTTAAATTTAATGGGGTTAAAGATCCCATTACACAATTTGGTGAAAAGCAGTAAGTGCTTACAATAACTTTTCCTTCAATGGTACCTTTATTTTACTAAATGGTTCCAAAGTACTTCACGATTAGGGGCCAGACTTGAGGAGGGTAGAAATGAATAGCTGTGGCCTAAGACACTGGTAATAAGGCACATTTCAATAAATCTTTTTGAGGTGGGAAGGTGAGGTAAGTCAGAGGAGTTCAGGAGAGTGTTCCAGAGGCATTGGTGATCAATGGATTCTAAGTTGTGGAGACGCCAACATTGGACTGGGGTGGGCACAATAAGAAGTCTCACAACACCAGGTTAAAGTCCAACAGGTTTATTTGGAATCACAAACTTTCGGAGACTGCTCCTTCATCAGGTGATGATGAAGCAAATAAACCTGTTGGACTTCAACTTGGATTCTAAGTGGATTAGTACTTATATGGTCTGCAGTTCAGGAAGCATGTGAGGACAGGATATGAAAAATTGTGTCTGGAGGTGACAAAGGCCTGAATGATAGTTTCGGTGGCAACAAGGTAATATAAGGGCAGAGACAAGCGATAGTTTGAAGGCGAAGACAGGCAGATTTGCCAGATGGGTTGAATGTGAGGTTTCTGACTCAGCTAAAGTTCAGGATGTGCTCACATTATATATCCTTGGATCGAACTCGACTGGGTATCTGGGAAGGAAAGGAAATCAGAGGCTAAACTCTGTTAACCAAGAGAAACAGGGTTTGTTTTTTGTAGGAATCAAAGAGAATGGCTTAATTCTTGCCTGAGTTGAACAACAAAAAAGTACACTGTATCCTGGTCAATATTCCTTCCTTAATCAAAACCACCAAAAATTCAACAGATGGAATAAAAATTCAACTCAGGCTCTAACCCAGAGTGCAGATGGTTCAGAATGCTCGGTGCACTTACCAGCAAAACAATAGTAACTGCATCTGAAAGATTCAAGTGTGTGAGATAGATTGATATGGAGGATGCATTTGCCCAGATTTTCTGGAAAACGGGGAAACATAGGTGTTCTCGAACGGAGCTGAAACCTAGCAATCACTGTGATATTATTTTTTCCTTCTAATGCTAGTTTAACTAATGCATCATGTCAAGTGTTTGTTTTGACATGCAACAGTAGGGATATCAGCAAGATAAACAGCCAGTATTTTTACAAACAAAGAAGCAGGATATTAAAACCCTTCAAATTTTCTGAGTGAAATAATTGATCATTTTTTGTAAATTCTTTTCATGGGATATGAGCATCACCATGCCAGCACTTGTTGCCTATCCCTAATTGCCTTGATCATCTTCTTCAACTGTTGCACTCCATGTGGTGTAGAGATACCAACCGTGTAATTAGGAAGAGTGTCACAGGATCTTGACCCCGAGATACTGACGACATAGTGATATAGTTCCAAATCAGGATGGTGTGGACTTGGAGGAAAACTTGCATAGTGATGATACCTTATCTCTGCTGCCCTAGTTACTGAAAGCGGTTGAGGTCATGTGTTTGGAAGGTGCTTACAAAAGAGCCTTGGGGAACAGTTGAACTGCAACTTGGAGATGGTATACATGGCTGCCACTGAGCATCAGTATTGGAGGGAATGAATGTTTAAGATGTTGATCAATGAGGCTATTTTGTCATGGATAATTATTATTTCTTATTTGATTTATTATTGTCACATGTATTAGTATACAGGGAAAAGTATTGTTTCTTCTGCACAATACAGATAAAGCATATCGCTTAGAGAAGGAGAGAGTAAAGAATGGCATGTTACAGTTATAGTTCGAATGTAGAGAAACATCAACTTAATGCTAGGTAGGTCCATTCAAGGGTCTGATGGTAGCAGGGAAGAAACTGTTTTTGAGTTGGTTGGTACGTGATCTCAGACTTCTGTATCTTTTTTCCAATGAAAGAAGGTGGAATAGAGTATGTTGGGTACTTGGGGTCCTTGATTATGCTGGCTGTGGGATGTGGGAAGTGTGGACAGTGTCAAGGGATGGGAGACTGATTTGACTGATGGACTGAGCTTCATTTATGACCCTTTGTCGTTCCTTGCAGTCTTGGGCAGAGCAGGAGCCATACCAAACTGATTCAACCAAAAAGAATGCTTTCCATTAATGTGATAGACGAAAGTTCAATCTCCACTGCCCTCTGCCTACCATACAAAGTACAAAAATGACATCAAAAGAATGTTGGTCAGATCCCTCAAGGACCTATAAGTTTCAACATGCAATTTGTGTGGATGACTTTTTGGAGTTGATTTTCTACTGCTGTGTAAATGATGGCAGGTTGTTACCTGCCCAATGGCACTAACAGGTCACTGGAACTATTTTCAAGGCTGGAATTTATGTGCATAACATCAGCATTCGACAAGTGCTGCTATCACCAATTGAGGGCATGACAAATTTGGCGTTTGCTCCAAATGCTGATCCAGGTTCATTGTGGCTCCCACAATAATGTATTGATGTGAATAAACGTTAAGGAGTAATTGCCCATCCTATTTTTCTATTTTGTTTTGTTCATTCATGGGGTGAGGTTGTCGCTGGCAAGTTCCACATTTATTAATTTCTTTAAAGATGATGGTGGTGAGCAGCCTTCTTGAACCACTACAGTCCAAGTGGTGGAGGTATATCCACAATGCTGTTAGGGAGGAAATTCCAGGATTTTAACGTAGTAACAGCGAAGGAACAGCATTAAATTTCCAAGTCAGGATAATGTGTGGCTTGAAGGGGGACTTGCAGTTGGTAGTGTTCCCATGGATCTATTGCTTTTGTCCTTCCAAGTGGTAACATTTGGGGTTTGAAAGATACTATGAAAAACAAAATACCAGAACGTTGACAAGCTGCAGCACTGCGTCTATGGTACACATTGCTACTACTGTGCACTAATGGTACAGAGAATAAATGTTTAATGTGCTGGATAAGGTGCCAATCAAACAAGCTGCTTTGTCATGGATTGTGTCAAACTTCTTGAGTTGGAGCTGCTCATCCAGGCAAGTGGGGAATATTCCATTATACTCCTGACTTGTGCCTTGTAGGTAGTAGACAGGCTTTGGGGAGTCAGGAGTTGAGTTACTCGTCACAGGATTTCTGGCATTTGACCTAGTCTGGCAGTTACAGTATTAATATGGCTGGTCCAGTTCAGTTTCTGGTCAATGATAATCACCAGAATGTTGATGCCCTTGAATGTCATGGGGTGATTGTTAGATCCTCTCCTGTTGGAGATGGTCGTTGCTTGGCACTTCTGTGTTGCGAATGTTATTTGTCATTTGTCAGCCCAAGCCTGGATATTGTACAGGTCTTGCTGCATTTGGGCATGGAATGCTTCAGTGTCTGAAGAGTCAAGAATGATATTGAACATTCTGCAGTCATCAGCGAACATCCACACTTCTGATCTTATGATGGAAGGAATGTCATTGATGAAGCAGCTGAAGATGGTTGGACCTAGATCCTGAGGAACTCCTGCAGTGATGTCCTGGAAATGAGACAATTAACCTACAATCACTACAACTATCTTCCTTTGTGCCAGATATGACACTAACCTTGATAGAGGCTGTGATTTTCAAGGCCAATTCGCCACAGGGACAAATCCCATTGTGGCTCATTTCCGATGGCCAGTGCTACCTCAATTATCTGCTGCCCATCATCATTTCAGTAGTCACCGTCACAGCCCAAGGCCCCTTCATAGTCATCTACAGCCTTGGTACTAGTTGTTCCCTCCCTTCATACCATCATGTGTTGTGGTAGATGGACACCCATGTGAACCTTGGATCCCCCCAGGATAGTTGCTGGTCACTTCTACGAGGTGCTACCCTATCCTTCCCAATGGCCTGCACCCAACCTTCAATCACTGAAAGTTAAGGATTCAACTCCTAACCTAAACTTGAAGAATGTTAGTCAGCTGACATTGTTGAAGCTGCCAGCTTCAGGAATCATGAGGACAAGGAACGTTGGGAGGGATTGAGGGTTGCAGCATGGATCACCTAACAAACTGTCTCTTTCTTTCACTCTCTCCTCTCCCTTTTGTCCCAGATTACTAAACTGACCATATTACAGAACTGGCACCATGTGGAGGAGGAGTTCAGCCGCTCCCTGTGGCAGTGAAGCTCATGACAGTCCTGTTGCAATCACATCATTCCAGGGTTTGACCATTGATCTATGTGGGATCTCTCAATCATCAGCCCACAAGTGCCTACATGAGAGGTCACAGGTGTTCTGTATACTCGGGCCTCCGACTACATCCACTTTGGCCTTGACTAGGCCTACCAAGATGCCCAGGTTCAGGATTTGCCACCATTTCCAGGGTGCTTCAGGTTTAGGGGAACTTCGATGGGACACATGTGGTCTTGAGAGCATTGTGGCATCAGGGAATGCCCTTCAGCAAAGGGCTGCACTCCCTGGAAGTCCACCTTGTCTGGGACCACTGACTGAACATCGTGCAGGTTTGTGCACAGTTTTCAAGAAGCTTCAGTGAGCACCTGCTGATCCCTGGGGTCTTTGAGGACCAGCCCAAGCTGCTGGGATGGCTCATGGGGTACAAGTGCTTCCTGTTGATGTCACGGGTGATGATGACAGTGCGGAGGCCCAAGACTGAGGCAGAGTCCTGCTATAATGACCCCCAACTGCCTGATATAGAGACAAATGTAGAAACCCTACAGTGCAGAAAGAGCCCATTCAGCCCATCCAGTCTGCACTGACAACAATCCCAACCAGGCCCTATCCCCATCATCCCACTTATTTACCACAATAATCTGTCTAATATGCATCTTGGGACACTAAGGGGCAGTTTAGCATGGCCAAAGCAACTAACCCACACATCTTTGGACTGTGAGAGGAAACCAGAGCACCTGGAGGAAACCCATGCAGACATGGGGAGAATGTGCAAATTCTGCACAGATAGTGACCCAAAACAGCAATCGAACCTGGATCCCTGGCTCTGTGAAACAGCAGTGCTGACCACTGTGCCACCGTACTGCCCATATCCCTGATTCCTGGGATGTTGCAGCCTCCACCAGCA
Organism: Carcharhinus amblyrhynchos; assembly: GCF_965287045.1. Classification (NCBI taxonomy): domain Eukaryota; kingdom Metazoa; phylum Chordata; class Chondrichthyes; order Carcharhiniformes; family Carcharhinidae; genus Carcharhinus; species Carcharhinus amblyrhynchos. Next base: position 47,885,988 of record NC_137336.1, read on the forward strand.
ACTATGCGGTGCTCACCAGGTAGTGACCCAAAAACCTGCCTGCTAAGATTGCCCACTGAGGTGTGTGTCTCTGCAATGGATAGAGCAGATGATAACTGTAATTATTGTGCAATGTCTTACTCGGTGATCTCCTCCCAGGTGCTGCCAAGGGTTTTGGGGCGACTGTGATACCAGATGGCCCTGCCTCATCAGATAGTGATTTTGCAAGACAAGAGACATAATTTCAGTAAATGGGAAGGACAAGAGTCTGGGCAGTGAACAATTCAAGTGAGACTGGTCATCTAGATGAAGATGCAGTGGATCCTCACTTCTCTGCCGCAGACTGTTGATCACATATCACTCTTGGCCCTCCCCTGTTAGCTCCATAGCAGTTTTTTAATAGAGGGTGAGGAATCTGAACTCAGGCACCATCCCTTCCCATGTATTTTCTCTCTGTTCCTTTTTATGTGGGCTATTGTCTCCTGCACAGACACAAAGAGGACATTGTGAGCCTGACGCCTGGCAGGTCAGGAGTTAAGAACTTGCATCTGTGGGCATCATGCCTCTGCCGAAAGGGATTGTGATGAGGAGTTCTGGGCTTGGAGGGGGTTGAGGAAGATGCTGGGAAATTGGATGATGAAAGACTTTTGAGGTGGAATCAAGTGGATTAAGGTTGAGTTGATAATGGGACTAATGCAGAGTGGAGACAGTAGGGGTGGGCAGGGGGGGGGGGGTGGAGAGACAGGAGGTCACTCACCTTTGTAGCATGTTAGAGGTCATTCACCTTCTTATGGCATTGGACCCCCATCCTCCTAGTCATGCTGTTGGCACTGATTATTGCCGGGATTGGTCACATTACTGGGGGGTCTCCTTCCAACATGGGGGTCGATAGTGACCTCTCCTCCATGGCATAAAGCAAACTTGTCATAAACATACCGATTTTCATATCTGAAATGACACACTTATTTTTCGGGCAAAAACGTTTGCATAAATAGAATTCAGCTGGAATTCTTGGCCGTAGTAACACACAGCTGGTAGAGTAATGACATAACTGGTGATATGTTACTATTAATCATTACATTTGACATTTACAATGTTTTAATTTTTAATAAATTTAACAACTATGAAAGCCTTATGAAAAGGATTTACAATGTTCCAACGCAGGTAGCTGGAGTAACTAACAAGGTGGTCATGCTAATGTTCGCGTCATACACTGACACCATTCCTTCAACTTAGGTCAACTAAACTGCATAGAGAACAAAGTTATTTAACTCCTTAACATATTAGGAAGCAATTGTGGCATAGAGCACTGGACTGAGCCATACACAGCAAAAGTTCCCAGCCCTGATGCCCGGTTTGTGCTGAGCTATTTAAATTGAAGTCAGGGCAGCAATTGTATCACTATTCCTGGTATAAGCACCCCCCAGGTCAGAATTTCTTCTCCTGATTTCTATCCAACACCTTGTGGTGGGAAATAAAGATGTGAATGGGTGATGGCTTCACAGTGAAGTACTGCATTGTTAAATAGCTTGCGAAAATGCACTTCACAACTCACACTTGAAGTGTATTTGGCCATAGTTATACACAGGTATGCAGAGTTACCAGCAATATATCACCCAACTGTACTGAAAGTCACTTCCAGTGACGGAACTGAACATTGCATTATTTGTTTATTAGTGTCACAAATAGGCTTACATTAACACTGCAATGGAGTTACTGTGAAAATCCCCTAGTTGCCACACTCCAGAACCTGTTCAGGTACACTGAGGGAGAATTTAGCATGGCCAATACACTTAACCAGCACATCTTTCAGACTGTGGGAGGAAACTGGAGCATCCGGAGGAAACACACACAGGCACGGGGAGAACGTGCAGACTCCACACAGACCCAAACTGGGAATCAAACCAGGGTCCCTGGCACTGTGAGGCAGCAATGCTAACCACTGTACTGCTCAACTTAAACTTTAGGTACTAGCAATATGTCACCCAACAGTGCCAAAAGTCAGTTCCAATGAGAGAACTGAAAATTGGAGGTGAAATCATCACCTCCATCACAAAGGGAACTCCTCTAGATCTATCCAACTCAGTAACGAAGTAAAACACCTGGGATGAATAGATGAGGGACTGAGCTGGGTATGTTCTCCAAAAACAAATTTAAAAATCAATTGAATAATATAGAACCATAAAAGGGAGATGCTGGTTAACTAATTGACATAAGAAAAAATGCAGTTCACTTTTCAATCAACCCAGATCAAATAATACGAAAAAATTTATTTTTAAAAAAATCTTATTGTTCCAATTTCTAGCTCAGGAATATTCGCTTCTAATGAATGGAGCTGGACATTGACAAAATGGCAACTTTTCTGGAGTAAAGGCGTACGCGGTTTTACGCAGTTTTCAGATTTTAAAGTTTGGGGGTTATACAGAATAAAATGATTGAAACTTCAACATGCCTTCTTTTGCATGTCTTCCCATCGGTCGCCGACTCTAACCAGTGTCTGGATTATGAATATCCATCCATTCCCTCGTCGTTTGGTCAAGAGAATTACACCGAATGAGCACTCTCGATAGCATCGCAGTCGCTACTAGCAATTTCCTCATCACTTGGGGCGCTAGGACCCAGCGTGAGCTTTTCCCTGATAGTAAGGGAAGAGCAAAATTGAGAGAAACTTCAGGAGGATGCTCAGACTGTCTCAGAGACTGCGGAACCCGGGGGGTCGCTGATCAGTGTCAGCGGTGTTCTTTACCATGCTCCTGTAATTCCGCCGTCTTCAGTTACTCGCAACCTTGATCAGCCATGGAGAAAACCAGTGGTAAGTTGGAGTTTGTGAAGTTTTCAGTACTTTGAAGCCGTGTCACAATTAGCTTTACAAAGTTATTTAATTCCTGGCAAACGTAACAAATGTGCAAGGAGCTCATAAATAACTATTGTGTAGCAATTTAATGGATCTTTAAACAGAATATGTTAAAAGTTACAGTAATTGAGTGATATGGAAATTTGACCTGAGAGTTTTCCCCCACTCCCTCCCAAATACCTTAGCTATTATGTACCTGGGCTTGTGTATATTGGAAAATAGTTTACCTTTGGTCTGGCAGGATTTTTTTTAATGTCACTCATCAGCAAACTTTGTACTTTTTTCTCTCTTGTCTCCAGCTGTTTTTTTTGGAATAATTCTTTTCCCGCCCCAGAGCGGGGGTGTGGTGTAGTGATCATTTCTGTTTCTGACTCCGGCACAATCAAACCAAACCCACCCACCCCAGAAAATACATTCCTGCCCCTTGGAGTGCGTTACAGTAAACCATTCGTATTTTAAACTTTGACAGTGGAGTGAGTGAGTAAAAATCATTTAGTCCATTCTTTGTGATCGTCCTACACATTACTGTTGTGATTCATAAACCCAATTTCCTCTCTCCCGTCTGTGCCTCGAAATGTTGGCCATGGGGTAACCTTTGGCGTAATTTCTTGAAATGACATACTTGGGGTTTCATTTCAGTAGCAAATAGTTACAAACTCAAGCAAGCACATAAGTGTAAGTGGGATATCATTGCGATTACATTGCAGCGGATGACCGGATACTGTTACCCACTGACTGTGGCTAGTAAATAACTCGCTGACCAACACCCAGGTGCAGCAACAAGGGAGCTCAGTGCGTTTGCACTTCGACCCATTCTCAGTGTGTGGATATCACCCACTCAGCAGTGTCATCCTTAATGTTATTGTGGCAGCAGCGAGCTTGCACGCTTTCTCGCAGCGTTAGAATATCCCATACAAACGTTTTGGAACATTTAAGTGTGTATGAGGTTTCATGGAACCAAGTGTGAGACCTTTAAGAAGTGGAGAGCATTCATGATTGGCTGTTAATGGGCTGGGAATCCCCAATAACAAATTACATTGAGCTGTACATTCAGTTTCTATTGAGGGTTCGAGTTTTGCAATAAGGAGACTTAAGCACTCTGGAACAGATTTTTTTCCCCCTAACCTCCCACTGGAAATTCGGCAATTGATTGCAGACAGTAATCCTGGAGAAATAGCGTAAGCAGCTGTTTATTTTCCTGGTTCGTGTTTCACAGCAGGCGCTTAAGGGAACCACTGCAGAGTATCTGATTGAAAAGGTCGGCCCATATTTTGGTACCAATGATTTCAGTCCCAGTGTATAGTGCACTAGGATGCCATTTTGGAGTGGTCAGTTGTGTGGGTAATTGGAGGGTGTGCTGGAAGTATGCAATATTGTGCTACCATTCTCAGACTGGTGCCCCAATCCTCACCCTCTGTTAAACATACAGTCTGAACATGCATTCAGCAGCAAGAAGGACTCCTCACTAGTGTCATTTAAGTAGATCATCATGGCACGGTGGCACGTTAGTTAGCACTGCACCAGGGACCCAGGTTCAATTCCGGTCTTGGGTCACTGTCTGTGTGGAGTTCGCACATTCTCCCTGCGTCTTGCGTGGGCTTCTTCCGGGGTTCCGGTTTCCTCCCACAGTCCAAAGATGTGCAAGTTAAGTGGCTTGGCCATGATAAATTGCCCCTTATTTTCCCGAGATGTGTAGGTTAGATAGGGTGGGGTGGCAGGCCTGGGTAAGACACTCTGTCAGAAAGTTGGTATAGATTTGATGGGCTGAATAGCCTCCTTCTGCACTGTACAGATTCTATGATTCTATTCTACTTTCAGATCAGTTGTTGATTAATTTTTACTGGCTCCATCTGAGTTTGTAGGACCACTTGATAGCATATAGACTTGTTTAAATTTAGTGAAGTCAACAGGAAGTGGTGTCGTATATGGTAAATGTCTTGGTTTTGATTTCAGGGATCTGCTCAGATCACTCACTGGGTGCTGTAGTTATCATCATCTTTGGCCTGCAGCGTGAAAGGGTAAAAGAGCAGAGGCAGCTATGAAGAATGCAGGCTGCTAAGGGGTGGGGTGTGGGGGTGGGGGGTAGGGGGTGTGCAGTTATGCTTCCGTCAGGAGGCCTTTCCCAACCAGACCTTCAGGAAACATTGTTGCTGGGTCAGGCTGAGGTGAGAGAATGTATGAATTTTCCAAAGGAGGTACACACAAACCTAAGAATTAGGAGCAGGAGTAGGTCAGTGGGTCTCTGGATCCACTTATTCAATAAAATCATGGCTGATCTGACGGTAACCTTAACTCCATATTCCTACCTACTGCAGTGAGCATTCATCCCCTCGCTTATCAAGGATCAGTCTGATCTCACCAACGCTCAGTATAACTGAAGCGTAACCTCCTACTTTTGTATTCAATTCCTTTACAGTAAATGATTGCATTCTGTTAGCTTTCCTAATTACTTGCTGTACCTGTATACTAACCTTTTGCCATTCATGCACTAGGATACTCAGATCCTTCTGCATCTCAGTGCTCTGCACAATCTCCCATCATTTAGACAATATGCTTATCTTCACATTCCCTGTCAAAATATTCAATTTCACATTTTCCAACATTATACTGCATTTGCCAAATGTTTGTTCATTCATTGGCCGATCTATTTCACTTTGCCTCTTTATGTCCTCTTCACATTTTGTTTTTCCACTTAAAATTGTGTCATTAGCAAACTTAGCAACGATACCTTTGCTTTGTTCATCCAATGATATAAATTGTAAAGGGTTCAGTACCAGCATGGATTCTTGTGGCAGACCACTTGTTACAACTTTTCAACCAGAAAATTACGCATTTATGCCAATTCTCTGTTTCCTGTTACCTAGCCAATCTTCTATTCATGCGGATATGTTACCACCTATATCGTGAACTTTCATTTTCTGCAATGACCTGGAATATGTCACCATATCAAATGCCTTCTGGAGAGCTAAGTATAGTACATCTACTGGTTCCCCTTTATTCACAGCACAAGTTACTTCTTCAGAGAACTTAAATAAATTGGCTAAACATGATTTCCCCCTCTCAGAACTGTAGGTGAGATCTTCTGTCTGTTCGTGACAGCAAGATCCACCATGGAGTTTCAGTGGCAGGAGGTGGATTCAATAGAAAATCCATTTGACAATGGCAGGGTCAGAAGATCCTGGCACAGGCCAATGGCAGGTCACCTCCCGCTGCCAGGAAACATGCCGCTGGGGAGCCAGAAAATACTGGCCAATGTTGACTTTGCCTTGAATATATCTGCCCTACTATAATATCGTTAATAATAGCTTCTCGCATTTTTCCTGTGACAAACGTTCAGTTAACTGGCCTGTAGTTTCTTACTTTCTGTCCGCTCCCTTTTTGAATAAAGGAATTATATTTGCTATTTTGCAGTCTAGTGGAACCTTCCTTGAATCTAAGGAATTTTGGAAATTAAAAACCATGCATCAAATATCTCCCTCCTTTTAAGACCATAAAACAAAATCAGTGAGGACCTGGGACTTGTCAGTCCACAGCTTCAACAATTTGCTCAGTATCACTTCTTTGGTGATTATAATTTTCCTGAGTTCCTCCGTCCCTTCCATTTCCTGATTTACAGCTATTTCTGAGATGTTAGTTGTATCCGACTGATGCAAAGTACCTGTTCAATTCATCTGCTATCTTCCTATTTTCCATTTTTAATTCTCCTGACTCACTATCTATAAGACCGACACTCACTTTGTGAACTCTTTTTAAAATTTCAGCAGAAACTCTGTCTTTGTATTTCTAGCTAGCTTTCTCTTGTACTCTAATTGTTCCTTCCTTATGAATTGTTTTGTCATTCTTCAATTTCATTTTGTATTCTGACTCATCTTTTTGCAATTGGGTGCTCTTCCTTTAAGATTGGTGCTATTTTAAACTTTCTTAGTTAAACACGGATCGTGAGTCCTCCCCATGGAATTGTTCCTTCTCATGGAAACCTGCCACATCCTGCAAACAGGCCTTACAGCAGGGCAAGGATGGTGCTGCCGATGGCTGTGAAGGCGATTTTCTTTGGATTGACCTGATTTTCTTTGGGCTGGCCTGGGAACCTTCTACAGTGATATCTGTTACATCTCCCAGTTTGCCATCCACTGCTGCATAAAGGGAAGAAAGTTATTTTCTTCTCTTTGGCCAGAGAGAAGTGAAATGTGCATGTGGCTTTGCCAGGATATCAGGCTTCTCTTCGACTGCACATACCTGGCTTACTGGGAACTACACCTAAATGCTGAGATCTGATGCCATCGCAGAGGTCCAGCTCAACAACATGCTGTTGGTATACAACCATACTCAGCACATTCTGCAGGTGAATGTCGAATATACTGACAGAATTCATGATGTATTTATTCTGTGCCAGACTGCTTTTCTTTCAGTATCTGAGCCTCCAAGCCAAACCACAGGTGGCTGACTATCCATGACTCTGCTGCACAATCTAATCACATGGTTGGGTATAATGAGAACTATGCTATCATATAACACATCACAGAGCAGAAGAGTGGTGTGCACAAACAATGCATCTGTAACCTGGACTGTCCAGGTGCTCTGTTATGGAGTTTATGGCTGCGCTCATCTCAAAACCATAAAATCCTGCCTGAGGTCAATCAACCTTTCTGTGGTTCGCCCCTCGCCTGCTCTGATTCCATGGTGGGCAGGACAGTAAACTTCCCTGTTGTTATCTGCTCTTTCCTGCAGAACCATCATGGGAGCAGGGCCTTTGACACTAGGACTATCCCAGAAGGAAAAAAAGACAGTAAAACTACCCAGGGGGGAAAAGTTATTGGACTGGACTGTTTAGTACTTCTTCTGGGCTCCCTTACTGCTGGGCTGCTGTGATCATCTCATTCTGTTTTGCTTCCATTGAACCCAAACCAAAATCCCCAATCTACATTAGTCCCTGCCATGCCTCTGTCACTGCCCATTTCAGCAACCACAAAGATGTGCAGGTTAGGTAGATTGGCCATGCTAAATTGCCCCTTAGTGCTCAAAGGTGTGCTTAGGTGGATTAGCCATGGTAAATTTGTGGGGTTACGGGGTTAGGGCAGGGGGATAGGCCCAGGTAAGACGCTTTTTCAGAGAGTAATGCAGACTCGATGGGTCGAATGGCCTTTTTCTGCACTGTAGGGATTCTATGGTACAAAACAAACATTCCAAATCAATTTTAATCCAATGATCAACATAAAAGACAACTAATCACCCCTGTACGTTCCCTCCAAGGTCTCCCATTCTGCATTAGCGAATCTCAGATCTTGCTCTCTGGCATTTCTTCCTACTCCAGGTTGGGGGGGAGGGTGCATCTTTTCAGTGGAATATAAACAAGTTGCTGGTGCCAGGGTTGCTGCCCATCCCACAACATCACCAGGAGCGGTGGCCTGAGCAGCAGCTGCAGGATGAGGACACATCTGCACTGTAGGGATTCTATGATTTGGTCCACTTTTCAAAAGTAGGAGAATCATGGAATAGTTTGTGACACATTCCATCATCAGCGTTCCGAGTCCACTTCAGTTCCTGCATCTTGTGTAGAACAGAAAAAGGAGAAGTCTGAATCATAACAGATCTGAGGTTAGTTCATTTAATTCAAGAAAATATCCAACATAAAACCCCAGAAATGTGACAGCAGTGGAGACAAAACGCTGACAGTAGTTCGTGATATCTATGTATGTCCCAACTAGAAAGAGGCCCAGTGAAGGAAATCAGCATCCTCTGCATGAGTCAGCAACTGGTTCTAGAGATTCACGAGTCTCTGGAAGGATTGTAAACTGCAATTGGTCTAGAGCTATAGAATTTTACAACACAAAAGGGGACATCTTGATCTAATCCCTTTGTGCCTGCTCTTTACTAGTGATCCTAAATCTAATTGTATTGCCCTACATATATATCTTTATAATAGCAGCAGTACAGTTAGAGACTAGCAGTATTTTTAACAATTTATTCATTCATGTGATGTGGGTGTCACTGGCTAGACCAACATTTAGGCCCATCTTTAATTGAGAAAGTGGTGGTGAGCCACCTTCCTAAACTACTGCAGTCTGTTTGGTACACCACAGAACCATTGGAAAGGGAGGTCCACAGTTTTGATTCTGCAACAATGAAGAAACAGTGATATGTTTCCAAATCGGGATGGTGTGTGGCTTGGAGGGTGAAATAACTCCTCCGAGACTGGTGTTCCTTCACCAAAATTTAGATCTATTTATATAGTAAGCAACATCCATGTATAAACCCGGAGTGCCAGTAACCTTTACACTCCACCTTATGGACACACCCAGGGCTCCAAGGTTAGACAAGCCATTACTACCTTAATCTGGGAGCTCGAACTAAGAGGTCCACATTGTGGGCTTCATTAAAGTCACTATAGAGGGGAACTTGCAGGTTGTGTTGTTCCCATGCATCTGCTGCCTTTGTCCTTCGAGATGGTAGAAGTCACAGGTTTGGAAGATGCTAACAGAGGAGTCTTGATGAGTTGCTGCAGTACGCACTGCTGCCTCTGTGCAGCAGTGCTGGAGGAAATAAGTGTTTCAGACACTGGTTGGGGTGTCATTCAAGTAGCCTGCTTTGCCCTGGATGGTGTTCGTCATCTTGCATGTTGTTGGAACTGCGCTCATTCAGGTAAGTGGAGAGCATTCCATCACACTCCTGACTTGTACCTTGTACACTGGCTTTGGGAAGTCAGGAGGTGAGTTACCTGCCACAAAATTCCCAGCCTTTGACCTCTTTTAGCTACTCCAGTTCAGTTTCTGGTCAATGGTAACCCACAGGATGTTGATAGTGGGGGAGTCAGTTATATCAGTACCATTTTATCTTAATAGAGATGGTCATTGCCTGGCATCTGTATGGCACAAACGTTACTTTCCACGTACCAGTCCAAGCCTTGCTGTAAATTTACACAGACCATTTCAGTATCTGAGGAATCAAAAATAATGTTGAACATTATGCAAACGTCAATGAATATCCTCACTTATGACCTTATGATGAAGGGAAGGTACTTGATGAAGCAGTTGAAGGTATTTGGGCCTAGGGCACTACACTAAGGAAATTGGGGACTGATAACAAAGGTATACCAAGGAGGAAGCCAACTAAGAATTATGCTTCCAGTAGAGCACAGAGACTGCGCAGGCACTTCAATAATGTCTCTGGAAGGGCTTGCTTAAATAGCTAATAGCCCATTATAGAGATTTGAACAAGACTGTCTCCCATTGTAAATAGGTATCAAAACATCTTCTCAAACACAAAGAGAAGTACAGATGTGACTTGAGGTACTGGACATCATATCAAAGTGGTCCTGATATCTGCAGACTTACAATATTTGCATATTTTTGGATGCAATATTCTCTTGGTTTCCTCCTCTTGAGATCTCAGTCTACCTCTACAGAGTCTCTTACCAGCCCCCTACCACCCACTGCCTGATCTCACTTTCAGTTCTGACTGAGACACCCTCTTGTGCAGTTCCTCATTGGGTGTATTTCCCCAAAATGTTGAATGAATGAATTATGTCAAGGGTTAGCGTGTGGCTGGTCAGGTGCTCGTTTGAATTTCCTCTATCTTGTTCTTTGGGAAAAGAGAAGAAGATAAAGCAAGGCTTTAAGAATGATGATGGTTTGTCCCTGGATTTTGATTCTCAGTTTATGCTACTAACCTATTATACAGGCAAATACCATTTACCCTCACACAGCAGGCTGGCCACATGACTCCCATGGATATCCTGGACTTCTTTCTCATGCAATGTTGAATGCCTATTGCTGGGGGTGCAATGCCCTGAGGTTCCCACCTCAGATCAGAGATTCAAAGTACAGCCCTCCAGAGCCATTGATATCATTAATGAAGGAGTGTCATGTGTACAAGGGGACTATAAGTAATGTGCTGGGAAGTGGCTGACTTCCCTAAGCCATACTGATAATGTGCTGAGGGTCAAAGAGGTGCAGATCATTTCCTCGTTTACTCCCTCCACGAAGTGTACATGATGTCCTCCTGGTTTCCTGTCATCGACTCTAAACGACCTCTCCCTCCTGCTCTGCAGCAAATCTAGGAGGGAATCCAGGTTAGTTTCCACGAAGTTGGCTGTACTCTGCTTAGTTTAGGCTGCCATGACTATTGACAAGATTTCTAGCTGTTTTTACTGCTGCCACTTAACTGTTAAATAGCAGCAGGTTTTACATCCTGCTACTCTGCTCAGTTCTCAGCGTCTTCCTGCATTTTTTTCTGTTCCTGTGGCAGCTGTCCATGGCTCTGTTGAGGATCAGTTCCTGACCCTTTGCTATTTCCTGATCACTTGTCCCCCACCTTGCACGTTTCCCGATCTCTTCCCACCATCAGTCCTGAGGAAAATGAGCCATTACCATCTGGATTTGCAGAACTTGCTTGCATCTCCATGCTTTACTTAGCTGCGGATTTACTTTAGGACAAGACCAGGAATTGGACAATCATAACTTGTAAAAATCTCATTGCATTACCAATGGTTCAGTCAGAATTTGAGTGCCTACATTTTGGGGATTGTGTGAGGGTTATTTTCACATTAAATACCAATAGAATAATTATTTAATCTATTTGGCCGGGCTGCCTGTTTGCTTTGCAGATGTTCGTTTTCTCTGTATCACTCCCTTGCCTGACCTGAGTCATCAGGAAATGCAACATATCCTCCTCTGTGAGTAATAATGAATTTACAGAAACACAATAATATATTAAAATACTCAGGTCACACAAGAAGAAAAATTATATTGACATTTCTGTAATTTTATATGCAAAATGTGTTACAGCGGCAACATCAGAAATGTTGGTACTTCTAACATCTAACAACAACTTGCATTTATATACCACCTTTAATGTAGCAAAATATCTCGAGGCTTAGTGCTCATTTAAAAAATATTTTAGCGATGTAGATTTCTGCAAACCTGATGCTATTTACCCTACTTTTTGCGGACATTCTCTGTTCCTCCATAGAGCTTTTACTGATAGGAAGTGGAAAGTATGTTTGGCCTGGCTTATTGGATTGGTGTGAAAGGAGAATAAACCATGTCCTTGCTTTCCAATAGTTCCCAAAATGATGAAGGTTCAACTGGAACATCCAAGTGTTGTAAGACTGTCTGAATTGCTTCAGGTATACGAAGCATGGAAGACTCAAAAAATGGTTATTCAATTATGTATAATATACGAAGTATCGTACAGACTGTGATGACATACAGTATTTAATGAGTGACATAAAGTGTTAATCTTTGGATTGGTATTCAAGAAGAAATTAAAAAGTTTTAAAATTGAACTAATTGGAGTAGATATAAGTCTCAACCTTTGTTTCCTTGTCAGGAATAGATACTAAGTCTGTTTTCATGGGTGTAATTGAACATTGAAACCAACCTATAGCGAACTCATCACTTTCTTATAGTGTTGAGCTCTTGTTGTTCACCCTATTAGAAATGGTTACATACAGAAAGACACATGGTGCAGATTAGTGGACTGCTTGCTGGGTGTGCTAACACAAGAAGTCATTAAAAGATTCACAATGAATGGTCTTCGTGCCTACTCACTGCCCTCTAATAAAAGCTGCCAGTAGTCCATTTCTATTTTTTTGCAGTTGTCCTGTTGTTTCCACTGTGATGATGCGTAATACAGACATTGACAGCTTCATACTAACGTCCTCTTGCAACCTTTTTATAGAAACATAGAAGATAGGTGCACGAGGAGGCCAATTGGCCCTTCAAGCCTGCTCCACCATTCATCGCGATCATGGCTAATCGTCCAACTCAATAGCCTAATCCTGCTTTTTCCCCGTAACTGTTGATCCCATTCACTCCAAGTGCTATTAGAATAGCCTCTTGAAACATTCAATGTTTTGGCGTCAACTACTTCCTGTGATATTGAATTCCACAGGCTCACTCTTTGGGTGAAAAAATGTCTCCTCATCTCTGTCCTAAATGGTCTATCCCAAATCATCAGACTTATGACCCCTAATTCTGGACTCTCCCACCATAGGGAACATCCGCCCTGCATCTACCCTGTCTTCTCCTGTTAGAATTTTATAAATCTCTGAGATCCATCCTCATTCCTCTGAACTCCAGCGAAATAATACGCTCTCCTTATACATCAGTCCCGTCATCCCTGGAATCAGCCTGGTAAACCTTTGCTGCGCTCCCTTGAGAACAAGAACATCCATTTTCAGAAAATAGACCAAAACTACACACAGTATTCTAGGTGTGGCCTCACGAAGGTCCTATACAATTGCAACAACACATCCCTGCTCCTGGATTCAACCTCTCGCAATGAAGGCTGACAAACCATCTGCCTTCTTTACCACCCGCTGCACCTGCATGCTTACCTTCAATGACTAGTGTGCACAATCCCAGGTCCCGCTGCACACTCCCCTCTCCCAATTTACAGCCATTCAGGTAATAATCTACCTTCTTGTTTTTACATGCGAAGTGAATAACCTCATATTTATCCAAATTATACTGCATCTGCCATTGATTTTCCCACTCGCCCAACTCATCCTGTTCATGCTGAAGGATCTCTGCATCCTCATCGCAGTTCACCCTCCTACCCAACTTGGCATCATCTGCAAACTTTGAGATGTTACACTTCATTCCCTCATCCAAATCATTGCAATATGTTGTGAATAGCTGGGATCCCAGTACTGATCCCTGTGGCACTCCACTAGTTACTGCCTGCCAATATGAAAAGGACTCATTAATTCCTATTCTTTGTTTTCTCTCCGCCGACCAGTTTTCTATCCATCCCAATCCCATGTACTTTAATCTTGCATGATAATCTTTCATGCGGGACTTTGTCAAACGTTTTCTGAAAATCCACAACAGATAGATGTATTCCTGGGGCCATTCTGTAATCTGTCAGAGGATGCTTCACTTCTGTGAGTGAAAGTATAGTTGCTTTATTCTCCCCTTTGCTATAGATTTTAACATAGCATTTTAGCACCCCACATTACTAATTTACATCAGACTGTGAATATTATTCCATTGCAGCAGATGACTGTTACTATTCCATCTGTTGCATCGTCAGCCACAGTTGCATTGTCAGCCACAGTTTTAGTAAAATGGCTGGCTGATAAAACCTTGCTTGGACTGCTGTGAGCGTCATATTTTGCAGATTTTCTTGTCATGAAAGTCTACATGAAGGTGTAACATGTGGAATGGATCTAACAACATATGTCAAATATTGCATAGCATTCCACAGGTTGTAAGGAATAGTTATCCTTACTCAGTTCTGAAGTGTGCAATGGTAATCCCTTGACAAGTACTCTTGATTGCAGAGAAACCACAATACAGTATTCTTTCCAAATATCCTGTTTTTGTCCTGAAGCAGGTAGCTCATGTTTATATATGCTTTCATGGGTGCAGGTAGTCTGCAACCTCTCTTTCAAGAATCCATTCCTTAGCATGAGCCTAAATGGTGAATATCAAAAGACTCTTCTTTACAAATGCTGCAAAATTATTCTAATAACTGAAGAGTTTATTTTCATGCTGAGGTGGAGGTGGGGGACTTTGATGACTCTGTGAACAAATGCAGTACATGGGGAGTTGTCTTGACCAATAAAGTCTTATGGTTTGATTCCTAGGCCATGCTAAGTTTGCTGGTGACTGCAGGCAGCCAGTGATCTCCATGGCCCTATCCATGGAGCCGAACCCAGGTCCCTGGTGCTGTGAGGCAGCAGTGCTCACCACTGTGCCACAAGAAACACTTTTTTTGGAAAAATGTTACTGTTCCCTCAAGCTAAGTATTTTAACCCAATTTTCGGTTACGTATTGTGGCTGATTAAGATGTTGATGATAAATCAAGGTATCTGTGCCTCAGAGGGGAGCAATGCAGTTGGGACAGCAACATAATGGTACTATTACTGAAAATTCGTAATCTCGGCACCTGGATTGATGTTCCAAAGATATGAGTTCAAATCCACTATCGTAGCTCCTTATGTTTGATTTGGAAGCCTTCAGATTGTTGTAAAAACCCATCTTGTTCATTAATGTCCTTCAGAAGAAATCTGCCATCCCTACCCATTCTGACCTACGTATGACTGCAAGGAAAACATAATCAAAGCTCTCGGTCTGTGCCAAGTGTCGTCAAATGAAAATGGATGTGTATACATTATTGAGTAAGGACAGGATTTGGGTTAGTCAGAATAATTCCCTATTTAAAATTATAATGAACCAAGAGTTTAAGATATAACTAACATGGAGGAGAGAGATTTTTCCAACTTCTACTGTATAATTCCTGGAAAGGATTTTCCTCTGCTATACTGCTAAAACCTGCTAGACTGTCAAGAAGAATTCACTGATGGGAGCCATGGCAACATCCATGGATTGAACCACTTAAAACCTCCCTGTTGGATGGGATATATTAGACATGAGTAATCATATATTCTGTTGTTACAGGCAAAAGGTATTGTAGTAAGTAGGCTTGTTACGCTGGGTACTGAGTATTCCCTCCTGCTGAAACTCATCTTGTGTTCTTCATTATTTCTATGCATTTTTGAAGGAGGAGAAATAATAGGAACAGCCTGAGTTGCTGATTTAATATTTATCAGCTCGCGTGAACAATGTCATCCACCACAGCATCAGTGTTAGAGTACATCTTCACATTGAGTAGGAAGTGACCTGGACTGCAGCCGACTGGAATTGTTAGTTCCATTCTGGGACCCTAATTTGCAATATAAGTAATCATGTTGAGTGCTAGTCAAAAAATCTTAGCATAACAAAAATATTGATAGCAGCATGATCATACTAAAGTTTAAAATTTATTTATTAGTGTCGCATGTAGGCTTACATTAACACTGCAGTGAACTTACTGTGAAAATCCCCCAGTCGCCACACTCCGGGTTTGTTCGGGTATACCGAGGGAGAATTTAACATGGCCAATGAACCTAACCAGCACATCTTTCAGATTGTGGGCGGAAAGTGGAGCATCCGGAGGAAACCCACGCTAACTGGGAGAACATGCAGACTTAGCACAGACTGGGACCCAAGCTGTGAATCGAACCCGGGTCCCTGGTGCTGTGAGGCAGCAGTGCTCACCACTGTGCCACAAGAAACACTTTTTGGAAAAATATTACTGTTCCCTCAAGCTAAGTATTTTAACCCAATTTTCAGTTATGTATTCTGGCTGATTAAGATGTTGATGATAAATCAAGGTATCTGTGCCTCAGAGGGGAGCAATGCAGTTGGGACGGCAACATAATGGTACTATTACTGAACAATTCGTAATCTCGGCACCTGGATTGATGTTCCAGAGATATGAGTTCAAATCCCACTGTCATAGCTCCTTATGTTTGATTTGGAAGCCTCCAGATTGTTGTAAAAACCCATCTTGTTCATTAATGTCCTTCAGGTGAAGAAATCTGCCATCCCTACCCATTCTGGCCTACATGTGACTGCAGATTCACAGTAATGTGGTTGACTCACAGCTGGAAAAAAATATTGTACGTGTACCAAGGACTGCAGCAGTTCAAGAAGGCAGCTCATCACCTGCCAAAGACAATTAGAGATGGGCAAAGCTGATCCTAAGATATGAATATGAAAAAAAAGGATACTGCTGGCAGAAAGTCAAAATGGAAAGTATAGAAGAAGTAGTCAAGTTAGGACAGCAGGGTGGCACAATGGTTAGCATTGCTGCCAGGGGCCTGGGTTTGATTCCTTGGGCTTGGGTCACTGTGTGGAGTTTGCATGTTCTTCCCGTGTCTGCATGAATCCCCTCCAGTGCTCCAGTTTCCTCCCACAGTCCAAAGATGTGTGGATTAGGTTGATTGGCCATGCTAAATTGACCCTAGTGTCAGAGGATTAGACTTGACCTTGAATGGCATCCTTCTCAACTGTCGGGATTCTATGGAACTTAAGTACTAATAAGCCGTGGCTATCCCAACCACCCAAAATCATCCTGGATTCAGACTCAGCGCTCAAGTTTGCTGAGAGAAAATATATGCACTTCTTCTTACACTAACGGCTTTCCTTCCTATATTAAAGAGAAAAAGGATGAATGACCAAGTAAACTTATTTTGCTGTGGTTCCATTATCATTTAGCAAAGTCTTCTCAAATTGGCAAGACCTAAAGATAAACCGTTTCTTAGAACAAAGCAAATTAAATGCCCTCAAATGAGTCTGTCAGATTTGTCAAAGACTTGAATTCAACTAAGTTTTTAGTGAACAAATCCTAATGGCAAATCGAATTCTCTGATCATTTTTATAGACAGCCTGACTTCCACAGAAAGGAGCTTGGAATATTGTCAGCATGTACGTGGCAGTGAGTTAAGAACTTTTGTTTGATTTTGAGCATTGTCATGAATGCACAAAGTTTCCTTGATGTGGTTCTTTAAAGCAAACTGTCTTAACATGTCAAATTACAACATTTGATTCTACAGTTTGTTTGAATTTGAACTATTCTGCTTGCAGATGACATTTAAGCTAGTTGAAATAAGTGGTGTAGTTTGGAGCTGGAAGTTGTAAAGAGACACTGGGTGGGATTTTCTGACCATGCTCACCCCAAGGCTGGAAAATTGTGCGCAATGTCAACGGCCCTTTGTATGGTCCGTATCCCACCTGCTATGATTCCCATGGTGGGTGGGATGGGAAAATTCCACCTATTGGTCAGAATTTTCTGGCTATTCATGCCAGCAGATCTTCTGTTCCTAATGACGGCACGGTCTTGCCACAGACTTCCCAGCAGCCGGGAGGGGAGGGTTGCAGTCAACTGGAAACCCTGTTGACTGTGGCACGACCAGGGGTTCTCACTGCCAGCCAATGGCAGGCTGCCTCCCCAAAACCCGTGGTAGCTGAAACTCCTGCCCAAAATTTACTAAATGAGAGGGCCAAACAGGAGAAGATGGAGCTCAATGAGTTTTGGTCTCAGTGGGTGCTATTCTGGTTGGCAGTTGGTGACTAGTGGAGTGCCACAGGGATCGGTGCTGGGGCCTCAACTGTTTACCATTTATATAGATGATCTGGAGGAGGGGGCTGAGTGTAGGGTGACGAAATTTGCTGAAAACACAAAGATGAGTGGAAAAGCAAATTGCGTGGAGGGTGTGGAAAGCCTGCAGAGAGATCTGGATAGGCTGAGCGAGTGGGCGAGGACCTGGCAGATGGAGTATAATGTTAGCAAGTGTGAGATTATCCACTTTGGCAGAAATAATAGTAGGAGGGAATACTATTTAAAGGGCGAAAAGCTGCAGCATGCTACGGTACAGGGGGTCCTTGTGCACGAGTTGCAAAAACCCCGTCCGCAGGTGCAGCAGGTGATCAAGAAGGCTAATGGAATGTTGGCCTTTATAGCGAGGGGGATAGAATATAAAAGTAGGGAGGTCTTGCTGCAACTGTACAGGGTGCTGGTGAGGCCGCAGCTGGAGACTGTGTACGGTTTTGGTCGCTGCACTTGCGAAAGGATATATTGGCCTTGGAGGGAGTGCAAGGGAGGTTCACTAGTCTGATACCGGAGATGAGGGGGTTGGCCTATGAAGAGAGACTAAATAGACTGGGTCTGTACTCATTGGAGTTTAGAAGGATGAGGGGGGATCTTATAGAGACGTATAAGATAAAGAAGGGGATATATAGGGTAGAGGTAGAGAGATTCTTCTGGCTTAGAAAGGATAGCAGGACTGGAGAACACAACCTCAAGATAAGGCGGGGGACAATTTAGATCAGAGTTGAGGAGGAACTTCTTCACTCAAAGGGTGGTGAATGTCTGGAATTCTCTGCCCATTGAAGTGGTGGAGGCTACTTTGCTAAATATATTTAAGTCACAGGTAGGTAGGTTTCTGATAGACAGGGTAATTAAGGGTTATGGGGAGAAAGCGGGAAAGTGGAACTGATCCACTTCAGATCAGCCATGATCTTATTGAATGGCGGGGCAGGCTCGAAGGGCTAGATGGCCTACTCCTGCTCCTATTTCTTATGTTCTTATGTTCAATGTGGGCAGATGTGAGGTTATCCACTGTGCGCCTAAGAAAGGTAAATCAGAGTATTCTCTAATGGTGAGAAACTAGGGAGCAAAATGAAGACATTTCAGATTCCAAATATGCAAGTCATTAAGAGCCGGAAGACAGACATTAAAAAGCTATGATAAAGGCTAATGGAATGTTGGTCTTTATCTCCAGGGGGTTGAGTTACAAATGGGAGGAAGTGATGCCTCAGTTGTTTGGAACCATGGTCAGACCTACCTGGTGTTTAGTTTTGGGCATCACACCTCTGGCAAACTATATTGGTCTTGGAGGAGAGGGTGCAGCATCAGTTCAAATTCAGCAAAATTAGGGTTTAGGGTGTTAAATTATGAAGACGGGTTGAATTGCTTTGAATACAAGCGATTAAGGGGATGTGAGTCATATGTTATTTTGGAGAAAACATTTCCTCGAATGGCGAAATCAAAAAGAAGGGGACATAACTTAGAATTGGAGCTTGATCATTCAGAAGAGAATTCAGGATATTGCTGAAAAGAGAGACATGTTGGCAAAGCTTTTCATCTTGCACTCATCAGGACAAACGCAAGAATGCCAAATTTCAAATGATCAGAACAATTTATACACAGGAGAAAAGACATGATGACTGGTTGGTAGGTCAATTCTGATTGGCTGCGGTTTGCTGTGGAGAAAGCCACCAGGAACTATATGCTCCTCATGCTTCTGAGTATTTCAAAAAAGGTACAAGTCTTGAACATTTTGTTTGGTCCATGAATGTTTGTTGAAACTAGGAACCCATAAATGAGCCAGGGTGCTTCTTTTCAAATAAAGGTAGTAGCAATTTAGAACCCTTATCCAAAAGTTCTGGATGCTAGGAGACCTAAAGCTTTCAAGACTGAGATTATTACAATTTTATTAAGAAAGGTAATTAAGAAGTGCAGATTAGTCTTGATCAAATTAAATGGCGGAGCAGGCCTGAGGGGTTGAATGCTGGCCTGTTCTTGTTTATAATCTGTTAAATCACTGGTCTATACTGAATATATTGCCTGAGCTAACTTCTGGTCATGCTAAAGCAATTGTCATGCTCAAGGGTCATAAGAATCAGGAGGGGGAGTAGGCCATTTAGCCCATCGAACCTACTCTGCATTCTGTAAGATCATGGCTGATTGGATTGTGGCCTAAACACCACTTTTTGCTGCTATGCAACTTCAGAGACAGACTTTTAAAACTGTATAAGTTGACCTACTTTTATTTATCCTGTCTGCTTTCTGGCAAGCATCTTCCTCCATGTATCCCATGCTTTCCCGGATAAAGTTAACTTAGTCATTTGTCAGCAGTCTCTTACCTACATTTTCTGGATTAAGCAACATATTCACAAATGATTGCAATACGTATTACCTCGATTCATGAATTTTCCTCTTATTTCCTTATCTGTGACCCTCCCTAGCACAATACTCCTTTGAGTATTGTCTGCATGGTGACGTGGAAAGTTCCCTGTATTGCCTGAAGTTTCATCGGATGTAGGTGGGACAGCAATATTGAATTGGTTCCTCTGCTGTGATCTGTAGCACTGCAGCTTCCCCAGGATTCTGTAATGAAACATCCGCTGTCTGACTGACATTCACTCAGTTCCTTCCTCACAACACATACTTGCACAAATTTTCCTTCTCAAAATCTGGGTGAAGGACAGGCCTTGAATTTGTTTGTTTGCTAAATAAGTGCTTCCTGTCCTGCAGACCAAGAAACAACCGGTCACGTTTACATAACCAATGAGAAAGAATGCATCATTAAGCAAAGTAATAATGACTTCATTGCACCTTCTCATCCAGCAGGGACAAAATATGTGAGAGTCAGAAGCGAGACATGAGTATCGGCTCAAGAGTGAGCTATCTGGATGTAATCAGATGTCATTCTGCATTTTAGCAAGCCAAGGCAGTATAAGTCAACTTGCTTTGTTTGTTAAGGAAATCTGAATGGCACACACTGATTCTCCTGGTAATGCTCATGATGGCAAAATGAGTTTCAACAAAATGAGTTTCCACAAAATAGATTTGATTGGGAATGGAATTGGCAGATAAAACGAATATCTTGCTATATTGATTTGACAAAAGAAAACAAAATGTAGAAACTTAATTCTAATTTCAGCCACTGGATATGTGTCGCAATGGATATTTAATGCTATTGAATATGAATAGGAATATGGAATTTGATTAAGTAATTCACCCTTAAGGTTATGCCTACAAGGTGTGAGTTTGCATAATGCGGTGGATTTGCCAGATATGCTTCTGTTATGTGTCTGCTTTCGTGAAATTGAATCGCAAGGCTGACGGGCAACCAATTCGAGCAACTTTATTCTTAATCATGTCAGGTGGGACAAGTCATAGGAAAAGAACATCTCAATTTTGAAACTTTGAAAAGACTAATAAAATAAATCAGACAATTTGAACAAGGATAGCATGAAAGTCATAGTGTGGTTTGTTGCTGACCAGCTAAAGTGAAAGACATATCGACAGGTGTAATTTGGAAGGAAAAATAGTGAATTGCAATAAATGTTGTAGGAAAAATAGAAAACAGGCTGGAAATAAGCACCACAATGGTAATGCACATGAAAATATAAAATAAATGCTTAGCTGTTGTCCATTTTATGATGGCTGTAGAGTCCAATTCATGCGATGGTATTCCCTGGATAATTCATGCTGAATTACAGAAAATTGTGCACTGAATAATTGGTCCACAAACAACACACTAGCAAATAATCAATTAAATTAGCTCCTGCACTCATGGCTAAGACTACAACATTGCTAATGATTTAATTTCTCTCAGAATGCTTCTCACAAGATCTTGACATCACCATGAGATACATCACCTTTATATGTCAAAATCCAGCTCAATCATATTCCCTGAGTTTTGACCTTTTCCACAGAATACTTTGGAAACATGGTGCAGGCTTAGCAAGCCAAATGACTTGTTCCTGTGCAGTAAAATTCACTGGTTCTACACATAATTTCCATTTAATCCCATGGTAGAAACTGGATTATGAGAATTTGTTGAATATAATGTCAACTTAATAGCATTGACCAACAATGTAATGAGTGAGAATCATTTTGCGGTTTTGTTGAATGTGTCTTTTGGATGCATACTGTCGTCAGCGAGTATTCACATTTGATCCTTTGTGTGATTTCCAATTTTCTCTCTTATCATGAAGGTGCTGGCTTATACTGAGGTGTGGTTCTAGGAAAACCTGCAATCTCTTGCAGTTCAGCCAAACGGGTACCTTCATGTGTAAGCATGAACATTTGAGAAGTTAATTCACTGTAGGAACTACAATTAAGTCTGATCATGGTTTCTTTGACGTACACACTTTCCAACTGCGATCACCACATATTGATCAGACTCAAATCTTAAGCATTATTTTCCTTTTCAATGCTGTTACAATTTTTGGTTCTCCTAATGCTAAATCAGATCAGTTATCTCAGCACAGACAAGTATTTGAACATTCAGTCTGCTCCACTGCTCAGTATTACACCGTTGCATTTACCCATCAGAAGAGTTTGTTATTAAAATGATCATATCCAGCTAAAATTTAATTCAGGATGGTAGCACAATGGTTAGCACTACTGCCTCACAGCGTTAGGGACCTGGGTTCCATTCCGACCTCCGGTCACTGTGTGGAGTTTGCACATTCTCCCCGTGTCTGCTTGGATTTCCTCTGAGTGCTCCGATTTCCTCCCACACTCCAAAGATGTGCAAGTTAGGTGGATTGGCCATGGTAAGTTGCTAAATTAGTGTCACAAGACGTGTAGGGTAGATGAATCAGCCATGGTGAATGTGCAGAGTTACAGGTAAAAGGCAGGGGCTAGGGCTTCGGTAAAACACTCTGTCAGAGAGTCATTGCAGACTCAATGGACCCAATGGCTGCCTCCTGTGCTGTAGAGATTCTATGAATTTGAATATCCGTTAATTTTTTTGCACATAAAACTAAATCACTGCATAATTTTTTAAAATGGTTTTTAACTTCACTTCTTATTTCCTATAAATTAAGCACTCTTCCTGTGATTTAAGTTTATATTTTGCACCTAAACCCTTTAAGCTCCTCTGTCTAAAAATAAACAATAAAGATTGTTAATATGTACTTGCTAAAGCAATCTCATTAACATTGATTTGAGTAATATTTATACCATATCGGAGTAGCAAGGTAACTTGTTGTGTATGACACGTTAATACACTTAAATAGTGTTTTCAATATTAATGCAACTCCTACAGTGGGGGGAGAATTTTTTTGAAGATACTTTGATAAAATACATTTATCAAACGTTGTGGAACTTGTTGTAATTACAAAGGGAAAAGTTAGAGCGAAAGAAATATTTTTGCATTTATATACTTGTTGCACTTATTTACTTATCACATCCTTGGCATGTTCCAAGTGTCTCATTTTCAATAAATTATTTCATAAGTATTTTGCCACTGTTGTTAGTCAGTTGGGCAGCCAATTCACACAATGCAAAATACCTTGAGAAATAACTTGGTGAATAATGTTTTCATGGAATACAGATGGGAAGTGGTAGAAATACTCAGTTGCTTTGACAGCATTGAGAAGAGAGAGATACAGAGTTGGCATTTCAAACAGTGACCATTTATAATAACCGTTCTGATGAAGAGCCGTCCCCTGAAATGTTAACTTAATTTCTCCCTCCATAAATGCTGTCTGACAAACTATGCAATTCCTATATTTTCTGTTTGCATTTTGGATTTCCAGCATTGGTACTCTTGCTCTTGTGCTAATATTTTTATGGGATTAGTTTAAGGCAGAAGTGTTGACGAGGGACCTGGGAGATCTCCTTACTCTTAGATATAAAAGATTCAGATTTATTATTCGGTCTACAAAGGGCAGACGCAAACTCAGTTTGACATTTCAAAGAACAAAGGACAAAGAAAATTACAGCGCAGGAATAGGCCCTTTGACCCTCCAAGCCTGTACTGACTATGCTGCCCGACTGAACTAAAACCCCCTACCCTTCTGGAGGCCACATGCCTCTATTCCCATCCTATTCATGTATTTGTCTAGATACCCCTTAAAACTCACTGTCGTATCTGTTTCCACTATCTCCCCCAACAGTGAATTGCAGGCACCCATCACCGTCTGTGTAAAAAGCCTTTTCTCGTACATCTCTTTCAAACCTTGCCCCTCGCACCTTAAACCTAGTAATTGACTCTTCCACCCTGGGAAAAAGCTTTCGACTATTCACCCTGTCCCTGCCTGTCATAATCTTGTAGATTTCTATCATTGTCGCCCCTCAACCTCTGTCATTCCAGTGAGAGCAAACCAAGTTTCTCCAACCTCTTCTCAGAGCTAATGTCCTCCATACCAGGCAACATGCTGGTAAATCTTTTCTGTACCCTGTCCAAAGTCTCCACATCCTTCTGGTAGTGTGGCGAGCAGAATTGAACACTATATTGCAAGTGCGGCCTAACTAAGGTTCTAAAAACTGCAACATCACTTGCCGATTTTTAAACTCGGTGCCCCGGCCAATGAAGGCATGTATGCTGTATGCCTTCTTGACTACCTTTTCCACCTGCGTTTAGTGACCTGTGTACCTGTACATCCAGATCCCTCTGCCTATCAATACTCTTAAGGGTTCTGCCATTTACCGTATATTTTCTATCTTTATTAAACCTTCCAAAATGCGTTACCTCACATTTGACTGGATTAAACTCCATCTGCCATCTTTCCGCCAAAGCTTCCAACCTATCTATATCCTGCTGTATCCTCTGATGGTCCTCATCACTATCCGCAAATCCACCAACCTTTGTGTTATCTGCAAACTTACTAATCAAACCAATTACATTTTCCTCCAAATCATTTATATATATATACAATGAACTGCAAAGGTCCCAGCACTGATTCTTGAGGAACGCCACTTGTCACATCTCTCCATTCAGAAACGCACCCTTCCACTGCTATCCTCTGTCTTCTATGACCGAGCCATTTCTGTTTCCACCTTGCCAGCTCATCTCTGATCCCATGTGATTTCACCTTCTGCACCAGTCTGCCATGAAGGACCTTGTGAAAGGCCTTACTGAAGCCCATGTAGACAATATCCACTGCCCTCCCCTCATCAATCATCTTCATCACTTCCTCGAAAAACTCGATCAAGTTAATGAGACATGACCTTCCCTTCACAAAACCAGTCAGTGAGACATGACTTCCCCTTCACAAAACCAGTCAGTGAGACATGACCGCCCCTTCACAAAACCAAATTTCCTCCAAAAGACAGCTCCTGGTCCTGTGGGTGGTATGATGGCACAGTGGTTAGCACTGCTGCCTCACAGCACCAGGGATCCGAGTTCAATTCTGGCCTCAGTGACTGTGTAGAGCTTGCATGTTCTTCCCGTGTCCACATGGGTTTCCTCCAGGTGCTCTGTTTTCCTCCCACACTCCAAAGATGTGCGGGTTAGGCCAATTGATCATACCAAATTACTCCTTAGTGTCAGGGGGATTAGAAGATCAAATATATGTGGTTATGGGGCTCGGGCCTGCATGGGATTGTTGGTGCAGGCTCCAAATGGCCTCCTTCTGAACTGCTGGAATTCTATGAAATGTGTAGCATTGAATCTATAAACAAATAAAATTACCTTAATTGAAAGAAAATATATTTAAGCAAGCTATAGGAGATCTATTACTGTTTCTTTTAACCAAATGGGAACAGCATTTGTAATTTGGCAGCATTAAGGAGGATTTTTGGCTGAAGCTTCTTTTTTCTCGTTAGATTATGGAGGTTGTTTACTATGATTCTAACATTAATATTTTTGAAGACAATGTTGAAATTTCAGGAATGTCCAAACCCTGAAATTTGAAGTCCCGAAACAACTAAATGCTTCTCCTCTCTTGAGACCCCCACCCCTTTCCCCCTCAGTTCCACTGGAAAGCCGATTGCCAAGCCAAATATAGAAAAGTCAACCTATTGTCTCACAAGTGAACTCCAAAAGGAGTGCTAAATTTGCAATATCTCCAGGGTAGTTGAGCCATTATACAAAAATTTCAAAATTCTGTTTCTGCAGACTCATTGAATCAGGGTGGTCCTGGCATTGAGCTCTGTCATTGTAATCACTTCAACAGAGTTTCCACAAACCTTCTTCCTTCGAACAATCTATTTTCAGGTAATGTGGCAGCAGACGTTAATTCATTAATTTTGTTCCACGCAAAAAAACGGTCTCATCTTGGGAACAAACAGAAATGTTTACCAAAGTACAACTTTCACATCAGGCCAATACTGATAGTCATTTTATTCATGCGTGGGACATGGGCGTCGCTGGCTGGCCAGCATTTATTTCCCGTGCCTAGTTGCCCGTGAGAAGGGCAGCTCACTCATAGTGAACTACCTTCTTGAAACGCAGCAGTCCACATGCTGTGGCTTTAATCTACAGTGCCGTTAGGGAGGGAATTTCAGGACTTTTGACCCAGCAACTGCGAAGGAACGGCGACATATTTCCAAGTCAGAATGGTGAGTGGCTTGGAGGAGAACTTGCAGGTGGTGGTATTCCCATGTATCTGCTGCCCTTATCCTTCTAGATGGAAGTGGTTGTGAGTTTGGAAGGTGCTGTCTAAGGACCTTTGGTGAATTGCTACAGTGCACCTTGTAGATAGTCCACACTGCTGCTACTGAGTGTCAGTGGTGGAGAGGGTGGATGTTTGTGAATGTGCTGCCAATCAAGCAGGCTGCTTTATCCTGAATGATGTAAGGCTTCTTGAGTGTTGGAGATACAGCCATCCAGGCAAGTGGGGAGTATTCCATCACACTCCAGACTTGCACCTTGTAGATGGTGGACTGGCTTTGGGGAGTCAGGAGGTGAGTTACTCACCACAGTATTCCTAGATTCTGACCTGCTCTTGTAGCCACTGTGTTTATGTGTTGAGTCGTGTTGAGTCTCTGATCAATGGTAACCCCAAGGATATTGACAGTGGGGGATTCAGTGATGGTAACACCACTGAATGTCAAGGGGCGGAGTTAGATATTGCCAGATCTTGTCGCACTTGGAACATGGACTTCTTCGGTATCTGAGGCGTCATGAATGGCATTGAACATTGTGCAATCATCAGTGAACATCCTTACTTCTGACCTTATGAGGTAGGGAAGGTCGCTTATGAAGCAGCTGAAGATGCTTGGGTCTAGGACACTATCCTGAGAGACATCTGCAGAGATGTCCTGGAACTAAGATGACTGACCCTCCACAACAACCTTCTGGTATGTCGTATGTGCCAGAAACAACTTCAACCAATGGAGAGTTTGCCCCCTGATTCCCATTGACTCCAGTTTTGCTAGGATTCCTTGATTCCACACTTGGCTGAATGCGGCCTTGATGTCAAGCACGATCACTCTTAACTCACCTCTGGAATTCAGCTCTTTTGTCCATGTTTGAACTAAGGCTGTAATGAGATCAAGAGCTGAGTGACCCTGGCGAAACCCGAACTGGGCGTCACTGAGCAGATTATTGCTGAGTAGGTGCTGCTTGATAGCACTGTTGATGACCTCCTCCATCACTTTACTGATGTTCGAGAGTAGACTGGGCAGTAATTGGATGGGTTAGATTTGTCCTGCTTTTTGTGCACAGGACATACCTGGGCAATTTTCAATGTTGTTGGGTAGATGCCAGTAGTGTACTGGAGGAGCTTCGTAAGGGGAGCGACAGGTTCTGGAGAACAAGCCTTCAATTCTATCGCTGGAATGTTATCAGGACCCATTACCTTTGCAGTATCCAGTGCCGGGTGCAGTGGAATTCTAATTACACTGTAGCAATTCAAGAAATGATGTCCTATCTCTTGTAATCAAGTAGCTGAGCAATGTGGTCACTTGAAATGGTTCAACAATATAGACAAAGCCCCTGAATGTACTATAAGTTATCTCGGTCCACATTTTTCCCCCATGTTGTTTTTTTTTTGGTCTTCATCTCAAACCCCACAAACTCGCTGCGTGGCAATTGACCTCCTCGTAGTGGTGTTAC
This sequence comes from Carcharhinus amblyrhynchos, assembly GCF_965287045.1. Taxonomy (NCBI): domain Eukaryota; kingdom Metazoa; phylum Chordata; class Chondrichthyes; order Carcharhiniformes; family Carcharhinidae; genus Carcharhinus; species Carcharhinus amblyrhynchos. Next base: position 47,913,731 of record NC_137336.1, read on the forward strand.
CAACGCTACTTGCTTCTTTAGTCTACTAAGATGGTTATGTATCTACTTCAAGTAATAAGCATAATATAAACTAAGCTTCTGAGTCTATCCAAAGAATTAAAAAAACTGCTGAAATTTATTGTATGTACAGAGAACAGGTTGGACTAATCCCATTACTGAAGTTAAGTCCAAACTGTAGACCTATTATCCAAATGCCATTTCATTTACTGGTATCTTTTCACCAATATGAGAATGCCCCAACCCCCAATGTTGTATTTTCATTCTAAACTAGCTTATTGGTCCTACAATAGTTCTGGATTCTTCAGCACAAATACATTCTGTTTGATTGCCTTGTAAGTAACTCAGTTGATAGCTCTTTGAGATAGGAACAGGTGAGTTCAAATCTCAATCCAGAAATAAGGACAAAAATCTAGGCTGATACTTTGGTGAATATTGATAGTGTGTTGCCTTTCACTTACTAAAACATGTCTGCATGTAAGTCTCTGTGATCTTGACACATTGGGTGGTCAATCTATTATTATTATTTGAACTAAATAAACTATAATTAATTCCAAATGGCAGCACTTTATAGCTCCAGTTCATTTATTTGTTCATGTAATACTTTACATAATAATTATTTGACATATCAGCTGCATTACTACAATTGATGTTTCTTGTCCTTTTGACTCTGATTCATAATGTTGTTGCAAATAGCTGAAATATTTTAATATTTGTCATTTTTTTGCATGAGATTTTAAGGCATGGGTTAAAAGTTCCCCAGCACTGATAACGGAAGAGTAGGTAGGTTCCTTGGTGACCTGGCCAACCATTCCTCATCAACAAACACCAGCAAAAATAGATCCAAAAAAAAGGAAAATATTGTAGATGCTGGAAATCGAAAATGAAAGCAGAAAATGCTGGATAAACTCAGTTCTGGCAGCATCTGTGGAGAGAGAAACACAGTTAACCAAAAATGGATCAACTGATTTTTCATCTCTTCTTGTTTGGGTGGTCATTGTGTAGAAATAGGCTGCCAACATGACAACAGTGATTGCACTTGAGAAGTAATTCATTGGGCAAGATTTTCCAGCCACGCTTGCCCCAAGGCTGGAAATTCCTGGCCTGAGATCAACGGACCATTGCAAGTTCCCCACCCACTACAATTCCCATGGAGGGTGGGATGGGAGAATTTGGCCCATTGGCTGCAAAGTGCTTTAAGGTATCCTGAAGAGGTGGCAAGATGTTATGAAGTCTTTATTTCTTCAATTGTAGAAACAGCAAAGAGAAAGGAAACGACGATCACATAGACAGGCAGATGCAAGAAAGGGAAGTCCAGATTAAACTGCATTTATTTCAGTGCAAGAGGCTTGATGGGCAAGGCAGATGAACTCAGGGCATGGATGGGTACATGGGACTGGGATATTATAGCAATTACTGAAACATGGCTAAGGGAAGGATAGAGACTGGCAGCTCAATGTTCCAGGGTACAGATGATATAGGAAAGGTAGAACAGTAGGTAAGCAAGAGGGAGGAGTTGCACTTTTGATTAAGGAAAACATCACTGAGTACTAAGACGAATATATCCGAGGATTCACCCACTGAATCTATATGGGTTGAACTGAGAAACAAGAAGGGGGAAATCACTTTGATAGGATTGTACTATAGAACCCCAAATAGTCAGCGGAAAATTGAGGAGCAAATATGTATGGAGATTACAGATAACTCCAAGAAAAATAGGGTGGTAATAACAAGGGATTTTAACTCTCCCACGTTGACTGGGACAGCCATAGTATTATAGGGTTGGATGGAGAGAAATTTAGTGAGTGTATCCAGAAGGAATCTCTCATTTAGTATGTGGATGCCCTGACTAGAGAGGGGGCAAAACTTGACATTCTCTTGGGAAATAAGGAAGGGCAGATGACAGAAGTGTTAGCGAAGGATCACTTTGAGACCAGTGACCATAATTCTATTAGTTTTGAGATAACTTAGAGTATGATAGGTCTGGCCTAAAAGTTAAAATTCTAAATTGGGGCAAGGCCAATTTTGATGGTATCAGGCAGGAACTTTCAAAAGTTAACTGGGGGAGCCTGTGGGAAGGCAAAGGGACGTCTAGTAAGTGGGAGGCTTTCAAAAGTGTGTTAACCACAGTTCAGGATTTTTAGAAGTTTGGTATTATTGCAGTAATAAATCTTGTGACGGGGTACTTTGTAAGTGTTATGTTCCCATAGTGCGATTATGCACCTCTGGAGGTAGCAGGTTCAACTCCATCCCTGCCTTCCCCAAGTGAAGATACAGTAGGTGACGTTTATTTTAAAGGAGCCAAATCAGGAAACGTCCGGATGCAACTTTCCCATCTCCTTCATAAACATTGAGCACATTACCATTAAAGAATATGTCCAACACCCTTGAAAGTTTCTACCAAATCTGCTTTCAAGCTGTGCATTTCAGATCACAATTCCCATTTTTTTTAAATAGTTCCTCCTCATCTGCCATTTTAGTTCTTACGCCACTTCATCATCTGTCCTTTACAGTCTGATACCAGCACAGAAGCCTAATTCTGATAACATAACTAATATCAAAGCATTTGATGTCCATCACCCAGGGCAGTGAAAACATTTTGTGCTTAGTGTTATTACAGCTTTTGCATAATGTAGGACTGTGAGAACCAGCATTATTTCTATGCTTCCTCAATAACACTCTTAATAAGCTAAGAAGTCATAACTTCTAGTTGAAGAAACATGAAGCTTAACTTCTAGCTGAAGAAACATGACGTTTTCATTTTCCAATTTTGATCCTATTACGCAAGAGTCCCCAGTTAGCACTAAACCATAGGAATTTTCATCCTCTGGGAACTGGGATGTGATTTGTCCAAACATTCTATTTATAACTGTGAACAACCATCAAAGTAAAGTAAAGTTTTCATCTCCACCATATGGGGATTTTTGTTCAGAACTCAGGAGTGAAAGAACTACATTCTAATCCGTTGTAACAACTGTTTCCCCCCACAGGTTGAGTATGTAGGAAGTTGTCATTCATCATGAATTACCTTTCCTTGTGGTATTTCTCCCCAGACGTATTAAGTAGTTCCAGAGAGAAATGACAACCAGATGACCAGTTGAAACATTTTGCTTGTTCACATGTCATATTTCATGGTTTCAAGAAACATAGAGGAAGAAATTTCACAGAATAATACAGCGCAGAAGAGACCACTTCGGCCCATCAAGTCTGCACCAACGTGTGAGAAGCACCTGATCTCCCACCTATTCCCATTTACCAGCACTTGATCTATAGCCTTGAATGTTATAATGTGCCAAATTTGACTATGTTGATCTCATTTCTTAAGTGCAACATGGGTATAAATCATACCTATTTAGAAATGTACAGTTTTGGTCTCTTTTACAGAGGAAGGATGTTCTTGCCCTGGAGAAAGTGTAACAAAGGTTTACCAGGCTGATTCCAGAGATGGCGGGACTGATGGATGAGAAAAGATTACTAGGTTAAGATTGTTCTCGCTGGGTTCAGACAAAAGAGGGGGGATCTCATAGAGACTTATAAGTTCTGACAGGACTAGACAGGTTGGATGCAGGGAGAATGTTCTTGATGGCGGGTGTGTCCAGAACCAGGGATCCAAGTCTGAGGATTCAGGGTAGACCATTTAGGATGGAGATGAGGAGATATTTCTTCACCCAAATAGTGGAATTCATTACCACAGGAAGTAGTTGATGCCAAAACATTGAATGTATTCAAGATGCAGCTGGATATAACACTTGGGGTGAATGGGATCAAAGGTTATGGGGAGAAAGCAGGATTAGACTGTTGAGTTGGACAATCAGCCATTATTGTGATGAATGGTGGACCAGGCTTCAAGAGCCAAGTGGCCTCCTTCTGCTCCTACCTTCTGTGTTTCTATGTTTATGTAGAACAACCTGGGTTACTCTTGTAGTTGTTGGCCCCACTGCTAAATTTGGGGTCCATTTTATTGCTTTCGACATTTTGGTTTATTGCTGCAGGAAAGTATGTTAATCCCATGTCTTTTTTATTGAAAGTCTTCTGCCATGCCGTAAGGGGGAGAAATGCTCCAGCCCCCTTCTCCCCCTCCCATATTGATCAATCTGACCATCCTTGCCTTACCTTGATTTAACCCAAAGGCCAATGGCTGAAAATTGATTTCTTTTGGGGAGCGAGCTGCTTGTGACTGTGCAACAGGTGCTAGAGTTGGGCCCAAAAATGTACATTCATGTGGTCTTAGGCCCAGTTGTAGTCTCAGGCCCAACTGAGCCTGTCTGTTCAGATGCTTCTGCAGCACTCATTTCCAGCAAGAGAGCTTGAAATAACTCATTCATGTTGTATATTGCAGAATGACGCTAGGAAGCATAGACGGTTAAAAACAACTGAGCTTTATTTGCAGGCGTGTATTACCTTACATGGCTGCTTCTTCTCTGCCTCTTTCCCGCGCTAGTGACTTATCACTTCAAGTGAATACATTACTGCAACAGAGCTTACTGAAGCTAATAAGAATAAATACAAATACATAATTCACAGTAAATTTCGTACTGCAACATAAATAGAATTGGACTGTATCTAGTTATTTACTACATTAATTGAGTTATGCTAATCTGTTATATTGGTTAGTTAAGGAATTCCAATGGGTTAGAAAAGAATGGTGTTTAACTTCGATGAATGTGGTTCTCCTGTGTGATGTAACTTCCCAGTTGTGTACACAGTGGGAATTGGATCCAGTCTTTTAAATCACAGGATTATTGTGAATAAATGAATCTTTCCAAGCAGTAGACCTTGAGTGAAATTTTATGGCCCTGTCACAGTGGGATGGGGCTGTAAAATGCAGTGAGCCATTCAAAAGTCCATTGACTTCAGCTGGACAGGAAATCCCATTGGGGGGGTAGGGGCAGCTATAAAATTCTACCCTTCTACCCTGTAACTCTCACGAAAAATTGTCAGATTTAGATTAGTTTGATAAAGTAAGATGCTTTTTGATGTTTTCATGTTCTGGATTTTCCTTTATTTCGCCATGTGTTTTATGGCACATCCAGTGGAACATGATGAGGCGGGGCAACCTACTGCCAAACTCCAGCCAATAAAATTCCTCACTCCAAATTTCCTCCGTTTGTGATCTAAATAGCACATTGCACTCAACACAATCTCACCTGTATGGGAGCCAGATGTATCATTGAGTCCAATGGTGGATTTCCTACTGTTCCCACCTGTAGTAACCTCAAAAAAATGTATCCTTTTATTTTAAGGAAAGAATAATTGCTGGTTGTTTATTTTAATTAATTCTTGGAATGTGAGTGTTGCTGGCAATGCCAGAATTGTGCAAGACCCACCTTTTGAACTGAGTGGCTTGCTTGGCCATCAATAGTCAACTATATGAGCAGCGTGGTGGCACAGTGATTAGCACTACTGCCTCACAGGGCCAGGGACCCATGTTCGATTCCTGGCTTGGTCACTGTCTGTGCAGGGTCTGCATGTTCTCCCTGTATCCGCATGGGTTTCCTCCAGGTGTTCCGGTTTCCTCCCACAGCCCAAAAGACGTGCTGGGTCGTTCCAATGGCTGTGCAAAATTCTCCCTTAGTGTACCCAAACAGGTGCCAGAGTTTGGCATTTAGGGGGTTTTCACTATAACTTCATTGCAGTGTTAATGAAGCTTGCTTGTCACGGTAAACAAACTTTAAGCATTGCTGTGATTGTCAGCTGTCATGTATAGACCAGATTGGGTAAGGCTGGCAACTCGCCTCCAAAGGATGTTTGTGAACCAGATACGGCATCATGATAATTGTTAGTGAGACTAATATTGAATTTAAATTCCAGCTACCATGGTGGGATTTAAACATTTGTTTCTGGAGCTTTGGCCCTGGCCTCTGGATGACGTAATATTATCATTCCCTCAATCTCAAAAGCTGGATTTCAGCCAACAGTTCAACTGTTGATTCCCTGAAGAAGCACCAGCCTCTGATGTTAAGTAATTCTTTCACTCAGAATAGTTACCATGTCCTTTAAGCCTACTGCAGCCATATAGCTCTGTAACCCAGTGAGACCAGCTTCCAGTAGTGGGTGCAAATAATTGAGGGTCTACCATCAACCTTAAAGTGAAGTTGATCTGGAGAAAATGGAATAGAGTTGCAGCAGAGTCTCGCTGGCAAAGTAAATGCTTTGCCCGTGATTACCAGATAAATCATTCAGAGAGCAAAATCTAGTCCAGCAAGGTAATGCTGATTTCTTAGTAGGCAAGAACACCATCTTTCCGTACACTGCAGAGTTGTTACCTGTATTGCTATCTCTGCTGCTATAGAAGTCCATGTGAATGAGGGAATCAGGCTAGCTCTGCTACAACCAGACAGCGACAATTATGGCTGAGACTTGTACAATGAACTACATATCGAAGTGCATCATGCAAAGCTTCTGAGCTCAAAATAGTTCCAGGCTGTTAACTGTACACACAGTAGTATTTGTGCAATCTGTAAACACAAGTTCACCATTGTCTTGCAAGGACAGTTTCAGCGAGTGAAGGGCAGCTCAGAGTTTAGAGATAGAATGTGCAGCCTTGCAGTATCTTTGTGCTCTGAAATGACTAACTAATGATGTCATGTAGTAAAGTGACCATTATAAAATGCTGAACGAGGTATTTGTAGAAAGTGTCTCTCAGCAGACTGAGAACCTCTTTGTGTTCTTTCCCAGCCCAACCCCAACCCCGAAAAAGAATTCAAAATTAAAATCAAAGAAACTCTGTGCAGACTGGTCAGTTAATCGCTAATGAATGAATTCATATTCTCAAACTGTCTGCTCCCGCTATTTGTTACTGTTATTAGTCCAAAGGAATATATCTCAGCTGTAGAGTATTACTGCCCCTCTTGAGTCTTGAGTCAGCTTATAATTTTTCAGGGTTGCTTCCTAAAGAGTAAAATGTTCCACTGCTGAAGCCAATTAAGTGTCACCTTGGTAAGCACAAAAAAAATTAAAAGTTCTCTTACTGGGTACTGACTAATCACCTTTGTTTTAGAAAAAGTGAATAATTGTAATCTTGACTGGGTCCAGTGCCACCTATTTAATTTTATTTCAATATAAAAATATCTTGGCTGGATATAAAAGCAAAACATTGCGGATCCTGGAAATTTGAAATAAAAATGGAAAATGTTAGATGAACTCAGCAGATCTGGCAGCATCTGTGGAGAGAGAAACAGAGTTAATGGGTGGGATTTTACAACTTTGCTCATCCTGAAACCATAAAATCTCGTCTGAGGTCGACAGACCGTTGTCCACCCCTTGCCCGCTCTGATTCCCGTGGCAGACAGGGAGGTTTAAATTCCAATCAATGTTTCAAGTCTGAGTCATATGAACTTGACAGGACGGCACAGAAGCACAGTGGTTAGCACTGCTGCTTCACAGTGCCAGGGACCCGGGTTCGATTCCCCGCTTGGGTCACTATCTGTGTGGAGTTTGCACATTCTCCCTGTCGGTTTTCTCCAGGTGCTCCAGTTTCCTCCCACAGTCTGAAAGATGTGCTGGTTAGGTGCATTGACCCGAATCGGCGGCGGACTGTGGCGGCTAGGGGAATTTCACAGTGACTTCATTGAAGTGTTAATGTAAACCTTATTTGTGACTAATAAATAAACTTTACTTAAAACTTTTAACTCTACTTCTTTCTCCACTAATGCTGCCAGACCTGCCGAGTTTATTCAGCATTTTCTGTGTTTTTATTAGCAGGATATAACATTGCTTCTCACTGCAAATACCTCAATGTTCTCATCAACAAGTATTTAATGGAATGATGTTCCATATTCTGAGTTGCATTACTGCGTCTAATTTGTCAGAATAATGCCCTGCGTTATATTGTAAAATGCTGCATCTGTGTCTCTGCCTCTTTTACTACTAGCAACTTTTTATAGATTTTCAAAAGCTCTTACAAGGCATTTTTATATTGTTGGCATATTGTTCAATTTTTCTCTTTTTTAAAAATCAGCTTTTCAGTCACTTTTGCTGGTTTCTGATGCTCTCCCAAACCTCAGGTTTACTTTCTTTACCATTTTACTGGAGGACTCTGGTGGTGATTTGCTATCAGCATGCTTAGCCTGATGTTAAATTGCTTGGAACCTTTCTCTTGATGGTACTGACCACTTACTTGTGTACAGCTATTTGAGTACCAGACACCCTGGGGTACCTTCCCAGGTGGTCACTTATCCATGTATCAGCAAACTTGTGGGAATTGGGTGGATGAGGATGAGATTTGGCTGTAATGTAACTTTTTACATTCAAGGTGAATATTTTTAGTTAATTTGAAAAATCAACTGCAAAGGTGAAAAAAGTGACATTAGCATTTCAGTAACTGCTCTGTTAAATGTGAATGGAATCAAAATTGCCTGGTGAGTATGGAGTAATGAACAGTGGCATAATTGATTCCCTATGGACGTATATCAGTGAGCAAACTCCAGATTTTGTAATAATATGCAAGTGAAGAAAGGCTGTAATGTTTGATCCTTAGCTGCGGGTAAATTTGTGTTGGTGCGTGGTCACATTGTTTGTCTGGAAACAGCTCAAGTGAAGCAGTGCAGATCCAGCAATGCAATTAGATTTGGCTATAAACCTCATGACCTTGAAATCGAAACCCAACTTAACATCAAAGCTCAAATACCCTTGGCTAGAAAGACAAACCGATATCAAAGCAATTAAATCACTGAGCAGGTGAATCACCGTTTGGCCTCCAGTTTCATTAGGAAAAACACTAATCCCTGGGCTCACTGTGTAACGATGCTGTTTCAGAGCAGGAGAGTTCAAATAAAATAGGTTCTTGAGAGGCTTGAGGTCCACTCTAATGTAACTTGGGCCCATTAAAATGTCCACTCCATGTTATTGTGGTAACGAGACACTCCTGCTACCAAAGGACACTCTGTCTGTGTCAGGGTTACTTGTGGGTGAGAGAGTAGGCAGACACCTGTCTAGAACGAAACAAGCTGTTGTTCCGCACAGTCGTGGGCAGTTCCAGCCACAAGAGGTTTTACAAGAATTGGAGCAAGGTTCTGTCTCCGAATGCAAGAAAGTTAAGTCCAGAGCTTTAATACATCCAACACCCATTATCCCAAAAATGTGCACATTTTGAAAAATTGAGAGTTTCGTTTGCTTTCACAACTTACCCACAGAAAAGACATCCATATTTTCTATATTGTTGTCCTCATTTTTTTTCTTTGCCGATTATCTCCCCTCTCTGCAGTTAATATTCTGAAGCTGCTGGCTGTTATTTACAGGCTGAGCTGTCTCTGCATCCCACTTTGGCAATTATTCTTCAAGTGTGAACATGGATTAGTTCTTGATAATTTCAACATCCATCTCAGTGCACTCCCTCCTCCTGAGTTCACTGCCCTTTTATCCTCCCTAAATCTGCTTCTATGTAAACTCCCCAACCCATATTCACGGCCAGCCCTTTCACTTTGCCAAGTGACATGATCCCGCTAGTCTCATCAATTACAGATAAACCCAGCATTTTCTTGTATCATTCAACACCCACACCCTTTTTAATGCCCCAGTCCTACCTCATATCCTCCCTGAAAAAAATCTATCCCTCAATCCACTTACTTTTAAAATCCCAACTTTGGCCCTCTGTTTACCACAACATTTCGGCAGCTGCATATCTGTTTGACTGCACCCTGCTCTCCATCTTTAATGCCCCAGTCCCCAAACTAAAACCGTTACACACTCTCATCCCGTTCTGTCAAGTCTAAGGGATGCAGACCTATGACAAACAACTGGTTGAAGCATCTGCCATCAGTTCTGGTTGTACCACATAGAAGTATGATTGCGTCCTGCTTCTGTCGGCGAAAGCTGCTCAGGAGCATCCTCGGATAGAAAGAAAATTGCTGACTTTTGTTTCCTGCAATTCCCTTCTTAAACTTTCCCCTGAATCCTCTACCCTTGCACCTCCCAAGTGCAAGGAGCTCATGGATGACTTTGTCACTAAAATCAAGACCATCAGTAATCTGCCTCTGCCATGTCCCACCCTTCCACTTGCTCACCTAGCCAATCTTCCTCCAAGCCTCCCTTTGTCCTCGCCCTTTACCTAGTTCCTGTCATATCTCCCCTCATGTTCTCCCTGAGCACATCTTATCCATGAGACTCACCTCTTGCTCCCTCAATTCTGCTCCCAAGAAATTGTTGAACACCTGACTTCCCCTCCTGGTCACCATTTGTGTTAGTGTTAGTCAGGTGCCTTCTCTCTCTTTAAATCTGCCATAATCACCTCTCTTATCTTTGACCCCCACTATCCTTACAAACGATTGCTATAACTGACCCCTTAATCTTCTTAAAAATCCTCCTGGTCCCACCTTTCATGGAGCTTCGTGCTTGAATTCTTCCATCCAGTCAGGTTTCTACTCCATGCCGCAGTATTCAAAATGTTCTTGTCAAAGTCACAAATGACATTGTATGTCATTATGACAAAGATAACTTTCTCTCTTTATCTTAGTTGCCCTGTCTGCAACCTTTGTCACGTTGACCATTATCTCTGCTAATGCCTCTCCTCAGTCATCAACCTGGATGGATTGTTTTCAACTGGTTCCATTCATACCTTATCTAATCGTAACCGGAGTATCACTTATGATGGCTTCTGTTCCTGCTCCTGCATCGATACCCCTGGCTTCACCTTGGCCCCCTCCTATTTCTCACCTGCACGCTGACTCTTAGCGAGATCATCTGAAAGCACAGCATCAATTTCCACATATACGCTGACATCATCTATTTCCAACTCATTCAACTGTTGCTGAATTATCAGACTGTGCATTAGATCTTCAGTTCTAAATAAGTAGAAATTTCGTCCAGTTACATATTAGGAAGACTGAACCATTGTCTTCAGGCCCTTCTCCGAACTCTGTTCCCCAGCTGCCAACTCCATGCCTGATCCTGACAATATTTTGAGACTAAACTAGATTGTTTGCAGTGTCAGTGTCACACTTAATGCCAAGGTGAGCTTCTGACTGCATGTCCACGACATCAGTGAAACCACCTATTTCCACTTCCGTTTCAAATGACTTCACTCCTGTCTCAACTGCTCTGCTGTTGAAATTCCCGTTCAAGTCTCTGGACTTGACTATTTGGTACAGTGAAGGGATGGAGTAGAGGAACCTGATGTGGAGAGAGTGCTAGACGTGGATTTGAAAGGCAACAACACATTCAAGGTGTTTGGAAAGGAAAAGGAGGTTAAAGATGGCGTGGATGATTTGCATGCACTACCAATGATGCCTTTTGAAGGGAAATGAGCTCGCTGGCATTCTGAAATCTAGTTGCTATTTGGGATAGAGTCACAGAGTCATAGAGTCATCGAGGTTTACAGCACGGCCCAACTTGTCCATGCCGCCCTTTGTTTTTTAAAACCCGTGAACTAATCCCAACTGCACACATTTGGCCCATATCCCTCTATACCCATTGTATCCATGGAACTATCTAAATGCTTTTTAAAAAATAAAATTGTACCCGCCTCTACTACTACCTCTGGCAGCTTGTTCCAGACGTTCACCACCCTCTGTGCGAAAATTTTGCCCCTCTGGACACTTTTGTATCTCTCCCCTCACACCTTAAACCTATGCCCTCTAGTTTTAGACTCCCCTACCTTTGGGAAAAGATATTGACTATCTACCTTGTCTGTGCCCCTCATTATTTTATAGACCTCTAGCCTCCTATGTTCCAGAGAAAAATGTCCCAGTCTATTCAGCCTCTCCTTATAACTCAATCCATCAAGTCCTGGTAGCATCCTAGTAAATCTTTTCTGCACTCTTTCTAGTTTAATAAAATCCTTTCTGTAATAGGGTGACCAGAATTGCACACAGTATTCCAAGTGTGGCCTTACCAATGTCATGTGCAACTTCAACAAGACATCCCAACTCCTGTATTCAATGTTCTGACCGATGAAACCAAGCATGCCGAATGCCTTCTTCACCACTCTGTCCACCCGTGACTCCACTTTCAAGGAGGTATGAACTTGTACCCCTAAGAGATCTAGGGGTACATGTTAGGGATGTAGGAAGTGTAGCAGCCAGCTTGCTCAGAGCAAGTTCCCACAGACAAGGATTTGATAATGACTAGATAATCTGTCCTTTTTGTGATGGTGAATGAAGATAACACTACTGTGCCTTTTGAAATAGTGCTGTGTGATATTTTACATCCACCCGAGAGGGCAGGCAGGACCTTGGTTTGAAGTCTCATGCAAAGGATGGCACCTCCAACAACATAGCTCTCCCTCAGTACTGCACTGGAGTATTGTCTTCGACCAAGACTTAGGCTGAAATTTTCCAGCATCATCATCTGCTGCTGACCTCTCCTACCCACCCACCCCCCTGCCCCCCACCCTCCTCCTACCTCCTCCACCACCACCACTACTGTGGGTTCCCCAGTGATGGAGGGTGTGAGTAAAGAGAAAATCCATTGACAGCAATGGGACCAGAGATCCTGCCACCGGCCAATGGTTGGCTGCCTTCACCAGTGCAAAACATGTTGCGGGGGTGGGGGGGGGGGGGTAGCGGTGGAATGGAAAATCCTGCTACCGGAGTGGGACTTGAATCCACTTCCAACTGAGCTACAGCTGACACCTTGCAACTGAATCTGTAGATTTTTTTTTGCGAACTATGGCTATTTCTTTAAGGTCACCAGCATATAAAGAACTTGCAAGTATGGTGTTATCCAAAGCCAGTTAGCAACAACTCAGAATTGCACTTTCCACAGTAGTTTAGCAACACCATTTGATCAACACATTAGAGGTACTTTATTTATCCTTTTCTAAGATCTTCTGTTTAGATTACATCAAATTGTCAAACCGTTATATTTTCACTTGAATTAAAGAAATTAGCTAAAGCCAGGCGATAGATATTTATCTCTTTGGCTATAGTCTTTTTGTATTTTCAATCTTTCATGCCTGATAAATCACATTACAAGTGTGTACAATCAGATAATGTTTTGGTCATCCGGTTTATTTTGTAATAGAATATCTCTGCCTCATTTTACAATTATTTTAATCAGCTTAAATTACTTAAAAGTCAACATTGAGAGAAAGAAATGGGTTAGTTAATTAACCTGCAGCCTGAGAATTTAATACAGTCTGATAGTGTAGTGTAAAATACCTCCAGGAGTTTTCATTGAACCTCATGGCTGTTATCTTAATTTAGTACAGCAAACACAATTGCAGATCTGTGCCTTAAATACAGTCAAGTCATTAAAATGAATACAGTGTATTATTGTCTTGGGTGTAAGCCAGGCTTCAGTATTTTCCTGTATATTCTTTGTTCCCCCACCCTGATCTCTCTGAGGGAGCAGAAACAAATCATGCTCTCTGAATGTTGTATTATTCAAAAAACAGTTCCAAGGTCAAAAGTGGCTCAGATTTGCTGTCGCATCATGACATCAGCTTCCTACTTCAAAATGGATAAATGCAACAGGAGGGGAATGTGTTAATGCTTCAAAGTTTAGAAATGTTCTGTAATTATATCGAGATCAATTGAAGAAGACAGCTTCTGTCAAAGTAGTGTGGGTCCGGAAATAGTCTGGAAAGTGGCTACAATCTCTGGCATGTAAAGACATTCAAGTTTAAATTAATGAGATGCAAGTTTCATTAACAATTACACTATATATGCTAACAATGTAGGCTAGAAATTCTAGGAGAAAAAACGTTCTCAAATATTTAATTTAAATTTAAAACCCAGGTTTTTTTTTGAGCCTAACAGTATTTTTTCAATATACTAATATTTTATTCCAGCTCTAACCTGCCTTTGCCCAGTGGAGCTGGCGTGGGAGTTGATCCAAGTGTGTGGATCACATCCATGGCTTAGTATCTGATGCCTGGGAGGGAGAATATTCATCCAGGTGGGTGGGACTGCACAGCTGTCGACTGTTCAGCCCACCTACATTTGCAATAGTGTCCTTCATGGCCAAGTTACTGCACTTTAAATTATTCTATCTTAATTACATATTTTCAAATGGGAGAAACTAGTGGGAGTATGGCAATATTAACAGTTCTGCTGTCAATTATGTCAATTAAGATACAATTCCCTGAAGAGATTGCCTTACACAGCTGGATGAGATGATACGGAAAGATATACTTAAGGGATCTGATCTGACAGTAGATTAGCATTCACTGCATGAATTCATAAAATCCTGCAAAATCAAACAACAGTGTTGAATTTTATATCTGTTTATCGTATAAGCTTTATCTAGCACTCACCCCATTATTACTTTCTGAGACTTGACCATAAACATCCTCAAAAGAGGTGCTTTAATATAAATACTGAGGCAAAATGCTTACTCCAAGGTACAATCTGATTTTTATCTGAAGTAAATAACATCAATTTGCATTCAGCAATGATGGTGTTATCAGAGCTGCATTCAGTAATGAGCATGCATATAAGAGGAAACAGTACTTACCTTAAATTACACAGGAGCAGAATGTTGCTTTCCTTTGTGGGTGGGTTTGTGGGGGGTTGGCCTGTAAAATTCTGCAAATAATATTCCTGCCACCTACCTACCCATCCCAGACCTTGACTAATTAAAGTCCATTAATGCCCACTTAGGGGCCACTTCCCATCCCAACTGCAGTTTACTAGCCAGAAGGAGGAGATCGGCGGGTTGGTGAAGGTGCTGGCTGAGTAGCCTACTAGGACCTCAGAGAGTAATGAAGGTGGAGTGCTTTCTTCACTGCTCCTTTCGTTGCAATGGGGGTGTGAACTTTCCACAGCCCTTTTCCTTCAAGGTGTTTTCCCCCTCTTCCATGTTCTGCTTTGCACCCTGTCACCCACCCACTTTCTCACTTACCCCCGGTACTTCCTGTCCTGACCCTGCCAAGAGACCTTCATACTTATCTTGCAAAAAGCTCCTTGTTGGCACTACACCGAGAGGCATTGCTGGGACCAAAGAGATGTTTACCAATCAAATGGTTGGCAGCTCTCAGAGGCAGGACGTCCTCCTATAAGGGGACTAAAGGCTTGCCTCCAGCCAATTGATAGTCTCAGAGCTGTGGGGAAGGGGGGTGAGCTCCCTGCTGACTTTTTTCAATGGCAAGGCAGGAAATCGTGCCATTCATCAAATTCACATAAGCATTGCCCTCTGTCATCCTCGGCTGCATCCTGAACTGAGGGTGACGTCCACTTTGGGTTGACAGTTACTACCATAGGTTTTTACATGACCAAGTGATTTTTTAATCCACAAATCTTTGAACTCAAAGTGAACTTCAGCTTGAAGGAAAAGTTGTTGCCTTTCTGAACAACTAGTAACGGTCTCCTCCCAGTCATTAAGGTCAATGCAGCTGTGCTTCAAGGAGAGCTTCAGATTGTCTTTGTCTTTGAAGCCTCTCCTTTGTCTTGCCGTTCTTGAGGGGGACACTTTGTCAGCCGTGCAGACAGAGTGGCCAGCCCATCAGTGTTGGGAAACAAGTTGTGCAGTGCCACAAACCCCGCATTGCAGGATCACGTTCCTGCCTGAAAATAATGGTATCTTCATTTCTGTTTTCTGGACTCACTAGAAGATGTTGGCTGGGTATTGACATGTCGAACAGATTCTATCCGGGATTGCGTTTAGCTCTAGTGGGATGTAACTGAATGTATCTCAATAACCATGTTATAGGCGGTAATTTGAAACATGGCCTAGTTCAAGAAAAAGGAGCAAACACTGATTATATTGTTTTCATTCAGTTCTGCAGTGATCAGTGGTGGAACTAACCTTCCATTTAAACAGATTAATGCCATTAACAGAGACAAATTGACTTTGCAACATAAAATGCCTTTCAGTTACTGTATTGACTGACATGGCAATTGCTGGGATTGCAATTCACTTTGAATCACGCAAAGCATTTAATACCTGAATGTTGTACTGAGAAGCAGGACACACAGATCAGACAGCACTAGCTGTAGAGGAGGTTGTGGCTTTTATGAAGAGCAGACCTGCAAGTAATTCCTTCTCCACTTCCCTTTTCATAGGAACAGTTTTAAGCTGCAAACTCACATTACTGGTGACAGCAATTTGGGTGTGTACATGTTATTTTTGAATTCATCAAAACCATTGGAAACGCATGAAATCTGGGGAGGAAAAACAGAAAAAAAAGACTGAACACATTTCTGCAGAAACTGTGGGGGGGGGGATGGAATTAAAGTGAACACTTCAGGTTTGTGACCGCCTTTAAAACTGACAAAATATGTGACAGACAGGCATGTTAACAGGAATAGAAGGAGATGAAAATACATTTTAAAAATCACTTTTCATTGTTGGCTGATGAAGCATCTAATAGTCATGTAAAAGAGTGGGACAATTAAAAAAAGACTTGTATTTTTATCGTGCCCTACAGGGTTAATTAAGTACTGAAGATTAGTCACTGTAATATAAAAAGTAGGAAAAGATACAAAGAATGTGTAAGTCGTAATTTGATCATTTTGCTAGGGTGCTATCATATGGCTTTCTGCAAATTAAAGTCATCATAATTTCAATAATAGAGGTTACCATTCTGCCCAGCTGCAGGTGGCAGTGCAAGCTCCACACTGGAGATTTCTTCTCTTGTTCTATTTCCTTGTGCCCTCGTATACCCTTTGTAGTGGGCACGAAATCAAAGGTAATGGTTTATGGAATAAGTTTTTAAATCCAGACTATTAGCACGTCAGCAAAATCTATGTTAATACGGTCCTTGCTGTACTCTCACTGCTATGTAGAATCCTTCATAAAGAGCTCTCGTCGTCAAATCAATAGCAAGCAAAGCACTCATATTAAAAAGTTGACAGAGCAAAAATGCTAAGTGAGGAAATGCAAAGTAATTAAGCAATACATAAATGTTTACACCTCTCGAGAATAGGATTCCCTGCACTGTTGTTACATGTAGATATCATAAACTATTTTAAAACCATTCGGTGTGTACTGTTTTATGCATCACTGTTAAGTACCCCACAAAGGCTATTAAATCAGCAGGAAGGAAGTGAATGGGCAGCTAACATTGTTCCATTACTGTTGTGATGATTGCTTCTTATTTTAAAGCTTTCATACAGTAGTAGCATGGTAAATGTAAAAGGAAGTTACCAATTTTCATTTCAATCAAAAATACCAGGCCTAACTGCATGAGATGTGAAGTACAAACAATGGACATTGTGAAGGACCAAATCCATTGAAATATTCCTGCATAGAACAA
The DNA here is from genome assembly GCF_965287045.1 of Carcharhinus amblyrhynchos. Classification (NCBI taxonomy): domain Eukaryota; kingdom Metazoa; phylum Chordata; class Chondrichthyes; order Carcharhiniformes; family Carcharhinidae; genus Carcharhinus; species Carcharhinus amblyrhynchos. Next base: position 47,930,862 of record NC_137336.1, read on the forward strand.
GTGACTGGGAATGAATGAGGGAAGTATATGCTGTTCGCGGTTAGTATTGAATTGGGCTGGAGTCCGTTTCCTTGCTTCTATTTTGCAAGCCTTCTAGAATCTTTCTTTATGCCAAATTTGTATTATACGTTCTTGTTATTGTTATTAAACACACAAGGAGAAGACTAGAGGGCTCATTCCTCAGAAAAAGGTACTTCTGTAATTTTGCAAATCTATATTATATTTACATTGTAAAACATTTTTAATCCAATGTTTCCATAGAAGGTACAAAGATTAGTGGAGGCTTCATCGCTCCCCATTGTGCTTGATGGATGTTTTCCATCAAGAAAACATCTTTGACTTGGTTTGATTTTATTGAATTTTGAATTCAAAACTGCTTCCAAACAAGTGAAATTCTTGACCCAAAAACAATGACTGCTTGGTGCAGTTCATGGCTTTTATGTTAGTTGTGGTTTAAATCTTTGGGCATCAGCACAATGCAATAAACCAATTGTGGGTTAAAACTACTTTTATTTTCATTATTCCTGTTTACCATGGAATATTCCAACATTCACACTAGCTGACTTCCAGTTATCATTCCAAATGCATATGAGGTTGCCATGTTAATTTCAGTTTATGCCTTCAAGCACTATTCTATGTAAAAATGACACATTTTTCATGCAGGAAATGTTGTGAGCATAAATGTATGAATAATATGCTCCTATGCATGTACTATTGTAAGAGATCTAAAACATTGCGTTCTCCAGGTTCAGAAGTTGAGGCAAGATGGATCTCCATCATTCGATAAATTAAGTGTCATCATGTTTTTTTAGATATTTGGTCAAATTTGAAGATTGTTGCTTGGTAGTTCAGAACTGAAGTAGTGCTGAAGAAAAAGGCATTTCTGTCAAAGTTTTTCCACTTGCACTCATCAGGACAGACACACAAATATCAAATTTCAAATGTAATAGCAATTTATATTTCATGAGAAATACTGCTGATTTGTTGGCAAGTGGACTCCGGTCAACACGTTGCCATAAGGAAAACAGCAGGAAACGGTTATTCCTCAAGTATTTGTTTAATTTTAAAAAAAGACAAGTCCATTCAAATTGGTTGAGGTAATGCCGTGGGGAATGCACAAGGAAGCAGTTTTCTCCTGTGTGTATGCATGAGTTCTCGACTACTGTCTACTGTAAGCCTACTTTCACTGGTCATTATATGCATTAGGATTGTTACAGCTCTGCATGGTATACAATTAGTCTTAATGAAAAACTCATAAATAGGGCACAAGCCGTTTGCTCATTGTGCAAGCTTGGTGCCAATATAGTGTGCATCAAAGCTGTCCTGCTGGATAACAGCTACTCTGATCATTGTTGCTGTATATCACACCAACCTATGAATATATAAAGTATCTCAAAAATGTGAACAAGTGACAAAGCTAGCAATTTCAGTGGGTGAAGGGCATGTGAGGCACGGTTGGGGACAGGGGAGTGTGTGGGGTGAGGGTTAGCCAGCTTTTTATTTTTCAGCTGGGACAAAGATTTCTGCATGGGAAGTAGTGCTCCCTTTAAGCTGTTTCCAGAGTTAGCAGGCATGACTCCTACTGGACCTCAGCACATTCCGGAATGAACACTGGAGCATCTGAGGGTGTTTTTCAGGAGTCCGGTTTGCAGAGCCAGAAATTCTCCTGACAGCAGCAAAAATTCAAGCTAATGGGTGTTCCCATCTTCGAATTTTGACACCACTCCCTCTTGGCTTGTGTCCAGATTATTGATAAACATAGGTAACAACAGAAGTGTCACAGAATGGAATCAGATTAGACACCACAGCCCGCTTCTAGCCACTTTGAAAAAAATGTTCTTCATTCCTATTCTCTCTCTTTCTTCCTTCAAAATATTTGCCATTGTCCCTTTGATTTCATATCACTAAAACTTCTGTCACAATTGCAAGCTATCCTAAAATCCATGCACACTGCATCCGCTATATTTCCTAAACCAGACCCTCAAAAACAAACTTGATGGTTAATCGAGTACAGTCACTCTTAAAATCTCTGCTGGTAACTTTTCTCTCTATCTGGATATTTTAAAGACTTCTAAAATTTTCCTACTTTGTGTGTTAAACCAGTTGGCCTGTAATTACCACTTAGCAATACTGGTTATACATTAGTCAATACTTAATAAATATCCACACACAAAGCTTGAAATATCATTTCTAGATTTACAATCTCTCCCCTGCTGAGGGGGGGGAGGGTGGGGTGAATAGCGAGGGGGATTGAATATAAAAGTAGGGAGGTCTTGCTGCAGCTGTATAGGGCATTGGTGAGGCCGCAGTTGGAGTACTGTGTGCAGTTTTGGTCGCCTTACTTACGCAAGGATATTTTGGCCTTGGAGGGAGTGCAGAGGAGGTTTACTAGGCTGATACCGGAGTTGAGGGGGTTGAGCTATGAGGAGAGGCTGGATAAACTAGGCTTGTACTCGTTAGAGTTTAGAAGAATGAGGGGAGATCTCATTGGGATGTATAAGATGATGAATGGGATGGATAGGATCGAGGTGGAGAGACTCTTCCCACTCAGAAAGGACAGTAGGACTAGGGGGCACAGCCTCAAGATAAAGGGGGGGGGCGGTTTAGAACGGAGTTGAGGAGGAACTTCTTCACTCAAAGGGTGGTGAATCTCTGGAATTCTCTGCCCGTTGAGGTGGTGGAGGCTGCCTCGCTGAATATTTTTAAGACGCGGGTTGATGGGTTTTTGATAAGCGAGGGGATTAAGGGTTATGGGGAGAGGGCAGGAATGTGGAAGTGAGCCACGACAGATCAGCCATGATCTTATTGAATGGGGGGGCAGGCTCGAAGGGCTAGATGGCCTACTCCTGCTCCTATTTCTTATGTTCTTATGTATGCTCTGCCGAGGGGGGCCTGATTCCCGAGGTATGGGGGGGGTCTGCCTCCCGGGGGGTTTGGATCACCGGGGGTGGGGGGGGGGCGCTGTCTGCTGGGGTGGTTGAGGAAGATGGACTTTGGAGGTTCCCTTGCAGAATAGGAATCTACTTTGGATTTTTATTCTGCAGATGGATAGCAGCGCTGGTCCAAAATGGATCCGAAGACAGTTAAGTGGTGTTGGGTGATAGAGTTGGACGCGGTTCATTAAGTCGATTTAAATGCATGCTAATGCATTTAAATCATTGGGGCGCGGACCAGATCCGCACCCAAATCAGGTTTCAGTAAAGGCGCAATCTGCTCGGTTTTGGGTGCAGATCGCATTAAAGGCCCAATGCCCGAATTTACTGTGATTTCACATCTGAAAACGGGTGTGAATTTTTGGTAAAATTGGGCTCATAATGTTGCCAAGAAACCTGAATTCTAAATTAGCTTGTTGTTGTGGAATAGGTTTGATTATTAGAAAGCTGTACTCAAAAATGCTGAAACTATGATGGACAGATTTCAAAGAAATTGAGTATTATTCCTCAAATAATATTGAGCCCATCGGATTGAATGGCAGAGCAGAACCATTGGGCCGAGTGGCCTGCTCCTATGTCTTATGGTCTTATGTAAAGCCACCAAAAACATTTCCAAGTTAAACTTTCATATTCTATTGCTATAAAATAAGTCACAAGACCAGACTCTTAACAAAATTAGTATTTATATTCCTTGATCTGTTTTTACGTATGAGCAGATTTATGTAACCCTCTCCAGAGTGAGAAGCTTTGGTTCTGTTCAAGATTTTGAAGAAAAACTAACTAAAAACTCTATACTTAAAGATGTTTTGTTGCAGTAGCGATACTACATGGTCAGAAATATTTTGCAGGTCTCTCCTAGTAGAATATGAAAACAAAGAAATCTTGCTAGGATTTTATAAATCACTTGTTAGGCTTCAGCTGAGGTATTGTGGACAATTCTGGGAACCACACTTCAGGAAAGCTGCAAGGATTTTTAAAAGGGTGCGGAGGATGTTACCAGCATAAAAGACTTTAATTATAAAGGGAGGAGGTGATTCAATGAACGTTTTCAATATGATGAGAGTGTTTGATGGAGGAAAAACTCTTCTTGAGTATGGGTCAATGATGAAAGGTCACACATTAAAAATTGGTGTCAATGGATTGAGCAAGAAAATGGGGAAGTTTTTTCAGGTGATTGATTATGTTGTTGAAAGCTCAACTCGAAGATAGTGAAAGTTTTAAGTTTATTAGTGTAACAAGTAGGCTTAAATTAACACTGCAATGAAGTTACTGTGAAAATCTCCAAGTCAGCACATCCCAGCACCTGTTCGGGTACACTGAGGGAGAATTTAGCATGGCTAATGCACTTAATCAGCATGTCTTTCGGACTGTGGGAGGAAACCAGAGCACCAGGAGGAAACACGTGCAGACATGGGGAAAACATGCAAACTCCACAGTGACCCAAGCTGGGAATCAAACCTGGGTCTCTGGCGCTGTGAGGCAGCAGTGCTAACCACTGTGCTGCCTGATCTGATTCCAACAAAGTTGGACAGGTACTTGAGAAACTTCTGCTATAGACAAAAGCAAGCAAAGGGCTGTTGAATTGAGTATGATTTCACTTTCAAAAGAGCAAACGTAGACACAATGTACCAAATGTACAATGTACCAACCTTGTGTACTGTCAGTTTCTATGAGTCTCGTGTTCTCTTCCCACCTTTTCTCTCCCGATCTCTTATCCCCCTCACTCCTCCATCCCCCACTCCCATTTGATCCATGAATACTTGAAATCCTTAGCTCCTGTGTGTCTTAAATGTTAGTAACAGCCAACTGATCTACGTTTACTAGTCAACAGACGGCCACTTCAATTGTCCGAAAAATATCGGGAGCTAAATTCCCAGGCGACAGAAGTTTGTCTTAGGAAGAAGCTTTAAGCGCTTCACAGATTGTATCCAAAAAGCTAACAATGGGCCATATCAACCTTGACATAATTAACTGAATGGTCTTCTCTATCAATGCTGAATTTTGGTGGGGAGAGATGGTAAAGTGCCTCCTGCAGCAAACAAGGAAATGTGTCGCAGTTAACCTGCAGCATTAAAGCACTGGCATGTACTCTTAAGTACAACCCTAATCTTAAAATTATTTATTTTAAGATGTAATTGGTGATGGTTCAATAGTAATATTCTTGTCTTTTGAGTCAGAAGGTTTGGTTGCTGGGGGGGGGGAGTTGTTGGGTCAAGTTCCACTTCAGAAACCTGGGAATAATATCTAAGCTGATCCTCAGCTTTGTTTGACAAAGTCCCTCACGGTAGGCTGGTAGAAAAGGTTAAGGCGCATGGGATACGAGGCCAGGTAGCTAGGTGGATTGAGAACTGGCTGGGAAATAGGAGACAGAGGGTAGTTGTGGAGGGGACCTTGTCGGGCTGGAGGCCAGTGACCAGTGGTGTGCCGCAGGGCTCAGTACTGGGACCTCTCCTCTTTGTAGTCTACATAAATGACTTGGAAGAGGGCGTAGGTGGTGTGATCAGCAAGTTTGCTGATGACACCGAGATGGCAGGGTTGGCGGGTACGGAACTGGATTGTCAGGTGATACAACAGGATATAGACAGGTTGGTGCAGTGGGCAGATAGGTGGCAGATGGCATTTAATCCTGACAAATGCGAGGTGATGCATTTTGGACGGAATAATGCAGAGAGGAGCTATGTGATAAAAGGTAGGCTGATTAGGAGTATAGACGTACAGAGGGACCTGGGAGCGCAGGTTCACAAATCCATGAAGGTTGCGTCACAAGTGGAGAACGTTGTTAGGAAGGCTTATGGGATGTTAGCCTTTATAGGAAGGGGTATAGAGTATAAAAGCTGCCGTCTAATGCTTCAGTTATACAGAACGTTGGTTAGACCGCATTTGGAGTACTGCGTCCAGTTCTGGTCACCTTACTACCGGAAGGACGTGGAGTCTCTGGAAAGGGTGCAGAGGAGGTTTACCAGGATGTTGCCTGGCATGGGGGGACTGGGTTACGAGGAGAGATCGAAGAAACTGGGGCTATTCTCCTTGGAAAGACGGAGATTGAGAGGGGACATGATAGAGGTATATAAGATACTGAAGGGAATAGATAGAGTTAATAGTGAGAGACTGCTCCCTAGACTGGGTACGAACACGAGAGGTCATCACTTAAGGGTGAGGGGGGGGAGGTATAATTTGGAGGTGAGAAGAAGGTTCTTTACGCAGAGAGTTGTGGGGGTCTGGAATGCGCTACCGAGTAGGGTGGTGGAGGCAGGAACGTTGGACTCGTTTAAGATGCAGTTAGATAGGCACATGAGTGAAACGAGAATGGAGGGATATGGTAGGGGCTATTAAATAGGGTTAAACCTCGGGAGACACCGGAAGGGCAGGCTGTATGATTAATATTTTTTGTCTTTATTCCACAGGTGGAGGTCCACCTCGTGTCAAGCGAGGGGCATGCACACGGCGGGTCGTGCGTGGGCTGCTCTTGGAAGTCCAGGAGTGGCCTAGTACTTCATGTCGGTGTGTGTGCTTGATCCTGGACCGGTAGACGGGCGCCGCAACAGCTCAGTGACTAGCACTGCTAGCTGTGCAGATACATGGATTTGGGCCTGTGTCTGTGGGAGTTTGCGCATTCTCCCTGTGGTTGCGTGGGTTTCCTCTGGGCGCTCCGGTTTCCTCCCACACCCCAAAGATGTGCTCTTAGGCTAATCGGTTTCTACCAAATTGACACTATTTCTTCCCTGAATCTGACTGAGTAGGGTCACATTCGTAGACATGCAGGGTAGAATAGGTGTAGGGTGATGCGGCGGCGCGGGCTCGTTGGGCCGAAGGGCCTGTTTCCCGTGCTGGGTTGTTCTTTGTTGTTTTTGTTCAGTGCAGTACTCAAGGAGTGCTACATTGTAGGTGGTGTCTTTGGGATCAGTTGTCAGACTGCCTGCCCCCTCAGGTTCGCTTTAAAAGAATACCGCGGCATTATTTTGCAGAAGGTCGCAGGAGTTGACCTTGGCATCCTGGTCAATATTTATCCCGCAACCAACACCTACAAAACGGATGTTTTTATATTGTTGTTTGCAGGAGTTTGCTATGCTCAGATTGGCTGCACCATTTTCTACATTACAACAGTAACTAGCCTTCAGAAATATTTTTCTGATTGTAAAATGCTTCGGGGCTTCCTGAGGTTGTGGAAAGCACTATATAAATGCAAGGCTTTCTTTTGTCTGTCTCCAGCTCTTCCATCCGAATTGGGAGAACCTTGGTTTTTTCTAACTGAAGGACTTTAGCTGTTTCTGTAATCTTATCCTTTAATGTGCGGATTTACCTCACTGCAGCCCACACGTGTTCTCTAACGTGTTGACATGGGTGCAGTATATTTGACACTTTTTTTTGAAAAACAAACTCATTGACACCCTCAGAGGAATCATTTGTTTGCCTTATATGGGATTAAAAAAAAACAGTACAATCCTTAAACTGCAGAATTCATATGTGATTTACGGTGTTCCATTTCGTGCTATACTCTCATTTTTATTCACGAGAATGACAGCTTAAGTGCCATTACCTTAAATGGCAGTGCCTCCTTGGTGTTGTATAACTTTGATGAAGCACACGACTAGGATATTTGTGTCAGTAAAGGTTTTATTGTTCTGGTGTATACTGCCCAGAAGATTCATTAGAGTTTGTTTAGGCTTCACCAAAATTGACCAGGTGATTTGTTGCTGTAAATGAAATACACCACCAGTTGCTAAAGAACGGAACATAAAAAATGTCATGAGTACTAACACGTGAAATGTATATCTCACAACAAGCTGGATTCTCTCTTCCCTTTAACAGTCTGTATGAGTGGATACATATTAAGTGAATGTTGTGGCATTTACTAATGATATATCTTTTTACGGCTTTCAAAACAAAGGGGTGGCACAGTGGTTAGCACTGCTGCCTCACAACTGCAGGGATCCAGGTTTGATTCTGGCTTGGGTCACTGTTTGTGTGAAGTCTACACATTCTGCCTATGTCTGCGTGGGTTTCCTCTGGGTATTCCATTTTCTTTCCACAGTCCAAAGCTTTGTATGTTAGGCCGATTGGCCGTGCTAAATTGTCCTGTAGTGTCACGGGCATTAGCAGGGTAAATAGGTGGGGTTACAAGGTAGGATTGTTGTCAGTGCAGGCTCGATGGGCTGAATAGCCTCTCTCTGTGCTGTAGGGATTTTATGATTTCTATGAAAAATTTGAGGGGGGCGATTCTCCCAGCCCATTGTGCTGCTTTTGTTTCAGGGTGGGGGAGGCTGGCCTGGGCAAGTTCGGGGTGGGGCCAGCAATCGGGCCATGGGGTGGTTGCATGGGCGGGGCTGGCCAGTGATTGAGCTGGCCAGCAATTGGAAGGCCAGCAGACAGGGGCCACTGCACGTGCGCCGATCTCAGCGCTGACAGATCAGCGCATGCCAGGTGGCCCACTCAGTGCTATGCTGCTGGCCTATCCAGCGGGAATAGGCCTTGCCCTCTGACTTTTTTGGACTGATTCGCGCTAGTGCACTCAGCAGTGCACAGAGTGTGGGAGATTCATTTTGAAACTCCCCCTGAAAAACCCAACGTGATTTACTCCAGTTTTTACATGAATTCGACGCTTAGGATTTTTTTGGGAGAATCGCCCCTCCATTTGCTTTAAAAATAAGAATGCTACTTGGCAATGGGATTGTGCCCATGGGAACATGCCATAGGATGAGGCAGTGCCTTCATTAGAAGAGAGGAAACAATTGGGCACAAAAAGAATGTGCAGTGCTTGTCCTGGCTGAAAGGATCTTAAGTATTTGCAAGCGATTCTTGTGTAATGTTCCTTGACACAATTGAATTGTCCTTTTTTGCCGGATTCTTTGCTCCTTGTAAAGGAACAATACAATTAGGTTTCACTTAAGAATGTGCCTTGTTGCTTACAGATAGATTTGATACTTTAGTTACTGCCTCAATAAGATATACTGTCCACTTCAAAAGGGAAAAAATATTTTTGTCGTTCCATGAGGCTAATTGTAATCTGCGTTAATGTTAGCAATGATCTAATTTTTGTTTTCTATCTCATTTTCACATCCAGCACGTGTATTTTCTTCCACGATTGCCCTCTTCTTTCACCTCATGTAAATCATTGATTGAGAACGCAGACATGCAGGGTGGGATTTTCAGTATAACCTGCTGCATGTTTTGTGGCGGCATCAACCATTGTCAGTGGAGTTTTCCTTTTGAATGCAGCCTTCCGCCGCATGGTGGGAATGTGCCGTCATGAAATCTGTGGCAGGGTGCGCCATTGCAGAAACAGAAGACCCTGCCGACGTGAACAGCCGGGAAGTTCCGGCCACAGTCTGTTTTCAGGTCTCTGCCTTCTCCAGTTTGGAAGCAATGTTAGGTATGTGACTGTGGTACATATTTACTTAAAACAGTCGCCATCACGAGGGAAAGGATGGGCCCGATTTTTACCATTTTCATTCTAAGTGCCAATTTTGGGCGTAGTACAGATCCGACTTAGAAATTCGCTTTCAGGCACCCCCCCCCCCCCCCCCCCCACCAACCAGCCATCTGACAGCCTCCAGTCTGATTCGTGCTGTGGGTGGGGCTTAGCGCCACCGGAACGATCAGAGCTCTGAACTGCGCATGCGCAGTTAGAAAAAGATTGGAAAAAGCGAACCCGTGTCAGATCGATCCCGAGGCGGAGAAAGCGGCCCGCGAGTGAAAAGTGGGAGTGAACATGCCTCTTGGTGGGGCGGGGGGGGGGGTGGGGGAGCAGATGGATCTCTGGTTGGTGGGGGGGGGGGGGGGCGGAGAGCAGATGGATCTCTGGTGGGGGAGGTGGGGGGGTCTGCTTCCATTCTGTGGGCAATCAGTTGGGGGGGGGGGGGAAGGAGGGCAGAGGTGGCAATCAGTCTGGGTAGTGGGAGGGCAGATAAGGGGGCCAATGATGTGTGTGGGTAGTGGGGGTGTTGAATAAGGGGTTCACACACACATCACTGCCCCCTTATCTACCCCTCCAGTACCCAGACTGATCGCCACGTCCACCCCCCTTTCCCCCCCCCCGCCTGCAGAGTGGGAGCAGCGCCCCCCTGCCCACCTACCAGAAATCCATCTACCCCTCCCCCACCAAGATCCATCTGACTCACCCCCCCCCCCCCAACCCCTCCCCAAGACAACGATCTGGCTTCACTACCCTTCCCCCGACATTGAACTTCTCTCATCCCCCCCCCCTGCCCCCGGAGAATGGTCTGGCCTCACTCCGCCTCCCCTCCAGTAGAACATCTGACCTGCCTCCTCTCCCCCACCAACTACCAGACAACGATCAGCCCTCCCACCCCTCCAATAGAACATCTGACCCGCCTCCTGCCCTCCCCCCGCCCCACCACCACCAGACAATGCTCCGCACGCCCCCACCCCCCACCGCCTCGTGGGTGTTTACCATTGAATCTTTCCTCAGTGGCTTAACTGGCAAACTGGTGACGGTGAAGTTAAAACGGGGAATGGAATACAAGGGCTACTTGGTATCAGTGGGTGGATATGTGAACATGCAGCTGGCAAACACAGAAGAATATATTGATGGCGCTTTAATGGGTCACCTTGGCAAAGTTCCAGTAAGGTGTAACAGTGCCCTGTACGTCAGAGGAGATGAGGAAATGAGAGAGTAACATTCCTTTTTTTTATTGAAGAATAACAATGTGTAGAATTTTTGAGTACTTTTTTGATATTCAGCCATCCGAATACTCTGTATTTGGATTTGCACTGTGCTGCAAAGTGTCGAAGACAAACTATAATTTAATTGTAGACAACTGTTCAAATGTGAATTCAGGTGTGAGTTGAACCAATAAAACTAGTTTTCAACCTGAAAAAAGAACCAGACAACGACCAGCCCTCCCTCCCCGCCACCGCCAGACAACGACCAGCCCTCCCCCCCCCCCACCGCCAGACAACGACCAGCCCTCCCCCTCCCCCCACCAACCGCCAGACAACGACCAGCCCTCCCCCTCCCCCCCACCGCCAGACAACGACCAGCCCTCCCCCTCCCCCCCCACCGCCAGACAACGACCAGCCCTCCCCCCCCCGAGCCGCCAGACAACGACCAGCCCTCCCCCCCCCCCCCCGAGCCGCCAGACAACGACCAGCCCTCCCCCCCCACCGCCAGACAACGACCAGCCCTCCCCCCCCACCGCCAGACAACGACCAGCCCCCCCACCCACCGCCAGACAACGACCAGCCCTCCCCCCCCACCCCCAACCGCCAGACAACAACCAGCCCTCTTCCCCCCCCCCCCAACCACCAGACAACGACCAGCCCTCCCCCCCCCCACTGCCAGACAACGACCGGCCCTCCCCCCCCACCACCAGACAACGACCAGCCCTCCCCCCCACCCCCAACCACCAGACAACGACCAGCCCTCCCCCCCCCAACCGCCAGACAACGACCAGCCCTCCCCTCCCCCCCCAACCGCCAGACAACGACCAGCCCTCCCCTCCCCCCCCCAACCGCCAGACAACGACCAGCCCTCCCCCCCACCCCCAACCACCAGACAACGACCAGCCCTCCCCCCCCCAACCGCCAGACAACGACCAGCCCTCCCCTCCCCCCCCCCCAACCGCCAGACAACGACCAGCCCTCCCCTCCCCCCCCCCCAACCGCCAGACAACGACCAGCCCTCCCCCCCCCCCAACCGCCAGACAACGACCAGCCCTCCCCCCCCAACCGCCAGACAACGACCAGCCCTCCCCCCCCCCAACCGCCAGACAACGACCAGCCCTCTTCCCCCCCCCCCCCACAACCGCCAGACAACGACCAGCCCTCCCCCCCCCCCACCACCAGACAACGACCAGCCCTCCCCCCCCCCCCAACCACCAGACAACGACCAGCCCCCACCAGACAACGATCAGCCCGCCTGCTGCCCTCCAGAGATACATCTGACCTGCCCCTTCCTCCCCCGACCCAACCAAAGAATGATCTGACCTCACTCCCCTCCTCCCCCCTCCAATCAGAGAATGATCTGACCCACCTCCACCCCCACCCCCACCACTGATCTGAGTCAGAGAGCCATTGGATCACTGAATGTGTTCTTCAGAGGCTGGAGCACCTGACTTGGACTTTTATTCAGCAGGTCCCTAAAAGTGCTGTTCCAGATTGGTAAACGTGGTGGTAAAGAGGGAAATGCTGTTAGAGTTGGCCGGGTAGTTCATTAGTTCAATTTAAATGCATGCGGATGCATTTAAATTATCGTTGAGTTATCAATCAGTAAATCAAGTGGCAGGCTCCACTTGTAGAAATATTCAGATACTTTTTTGACAGATCAGAGCTTAGCATTGCTCCCATTTCCTGAAAAGATTTGGCCTGAGTTGTCAATGCAATATCATCAGCATAAAATTAATTTTCACAATGATAGGTGAGCATGTCATGTATCTGAATGTTCAAAAGTGTTGGTGCCGGGAAACTGCCCTGAGGGAGCAAGTGTTCTTGGATTGCTGACCACGTCTTTTGGGTAGACCGTCATCCTTCTGTTGGTCAGAAAGTCAGAGACTAGAACTAGGGGAAACGGTTCAAGAATAAGAGTCTCCTTTTTAAGACTTTTAGCTGGAATCTTATCACTCTTCATGCCGGTGGTCACCAAATTCTCCAACCTCGCAGGAGTGTGGCGTGCATGGCAGGTAAGATCATGGACTGAGATGAGAAGATTTTCTCAATTAGGGTCATTAATCAGTGGAACTTTCTTCCCCAGTGGCAGTGTGGTCATTGAATTTATTCAAGGCTGAGTTCAATGGATAAAGAGTTGAGAGTTATGGAGTTTCACAACACTTTACAATGGATACTGTCCTTTTCAATGAGAGGGTTTCTGTTGACATTTACAGGCCATTGTTTGGGGATATTTTTGTGCTTTTTAAAAATGCTACTTCAGGCTCCTGAAGCTGTTATATAGAACCAGAAAGACAGTGAAAGAAATCTGTGTCTTTCTCCAACAAACATGAAGGCGGAAAATAATTGAATTCAAAAATAGCATTGGAGCTCCAGTTGTTTCCTCAAGTAAACAAAACTTTGATTTTGCAAAATGTAATTTGTGATTCTTTTGGCAGGGCATTAACACAGTTGCAACACAGGAAGGATACTGCTAAGAGTGATGCTTATAAATTGGAAGAGGTTTAATATGCTTCTTTAATATGTTAAGATTACACTTCTCGGACAGTTAGTCTGGCAGGGAGCCGAGCGGATGTTGGAAATTTAGGCCAGGCTTGTGAACAATTTTCCAACTGTTAATTTAAGATTTCCCAACTGAGACTGTAAAATCAAACCTGTGGTGCTTTGCGAGTAAAAATTCCCAAATCATATTAGATTTTGTAATTGCGCCATATATATTAGCATCTTGACTCGTGTCCGGACACTTCAGTTACACCGCAGGTAGTGTGCGTTTGCTACAAATTTTTACATTTTGGCATTAGGTTTAATGTTAAGCATTTAGTTTGTCCACTGATCTTTAGGAGAATTGCTTTCATTTTATGCACAAGTGTGACACTGTTGAGTTTAAAGTTTATTTATTACTGTCACAAGTTGGCTTACATTGACACTGCAGTGAAATTGCTGTAAAAATCCCCAAGTCAGCACCTGTTTGGGTACACTGAGGGAGAAATTAGCAAGACCAATGCACCTAACCAGCACATCTTTCAGACTGTGGGAGGAAACTGGAGCACCCAGAGGAAACCCATGCAGACATGGGGACAATGTGCAGACTCCACACAGACAGTGACCCAAGGTAGGAATTGAATCCAGGTCCCTGGCGCTGTGAGGCAGCAGTGCTAACCATTGGGCCACCATGCCGCCCAAAAGCTTTGGGGTCATAAAGGATTTTTTATTCAGTACGTTGTGGAAACTTTTAGTCAAACAATATGTTTTTTTTAATCTGTAGCAAGTCACCCAAAGGAATAGTCTATTGTGATTGTAAAAGGTTAAGGCTTCTTCCACATTGGCCTGCTAAAAAAGATGTATTTATTTGCTTGCTAATTTTCTTCAGTTCTCCTCTCATTTCCTGAAGATGTTGAACCTTTGCTGGTAAACATTTCCAAGTCACCGTTCTATGGATGTGAACCAGTAACAGCAAATTATTTCATTATGGGGTGAAGGCACCTGAGCCCATTGTCCACATGCTTACACTTACTCCAAGCAGCAATTTTCCCAGAGAGTGATCAAGCAAGGGAATCCTGCTTAATTTTAATCTATTCTGTCCAGACGCCTTATGATTTTGAACACCTCTATCAAATCCCCCCTCTGCTCTAAAGAGAATAGTCCTCACCAGGTTGATTTTTAACTCCCGTAACACCCATTTTTCAACAAGCAGAGTGAATTACAATCCTCTGATTAAAATTGAATCAGTTTAGGAAATGTGCCCAGCATTTCTGAAGCTCTGGCCATTTGTCCTCAATGCTGACACACAAACTGGGATCGTGAGAATGGTACAGAGTAGTACTAGCCATATCCATTTAACATTTGCACGGATCTTCAGCACAATGCTGAAATAACTATTTGTTACCAGTTACCTCGGAAACATTTTATAGGCTTCACAGAGACATTGGCCGGAATTCTCCCATCCTGCCTGCCATTGGGATTCGAGGGGGTGGGGGCGGGTAGTGGGCCATGTAGAAGTCCATTGAAATCAGGCAGGAATCTCCGGTTTACAGGCAAGCACGGCCGAAGAGTGCCGCCCATTCAGTTGGATGAACAATTTTCCATCAGAAAGTCTACTCACCTGTGGTATATCAATGGTTACATATGGATCTGTGGATGGATTAGGAAACCAGTGAGGAAAATTAATTTTCCGCAATACCTGCTATAAATAGCATTAACTTGTAAAGTTCTGTGCAACGAAATAGTTTCTCCTCAATGCAATTTAAAGGGATTACCCATAATCTTTATCTTTTTCATATCAAAGCAATTTGTTCCCTACGCACTTCAATAGATGTCGCAAAATGTGTTCCATTATTATGATGCTTGTGGTCTTATAGGGATATAGATTTTCAGGTTGCAAGTAATATTAAGGCGGATTGTGGACTTAACTTCAAAAAAAGAAACAGCCATTTCTTAACTGTTCAGATTGTAATCAGTTGTAAATCAATAATGCAATCCATCTCACTCCCAGAGAACTAACTGCATTCCTCATGCACATAAAAGGTCATGTATTGGTCACCAGATTAAACCACCCCATAAGCAGTTTGGTCACTATTCCCATTTATATTTGGATTGGGGCAGTGAAAGATTAACTGTGCTGTGCAAACAGAGAAGTTAATAAATAATCCAATCTGGGGGGAATTATGATGCTCAGCATTTGAAATTAGGTTTGGTTTCCACTGGTATACCTTTAGAGATATTAGTGAAAGTGCTTTCCAGAACAAAAGTTAACTCCTTGACTCGTTACCAATACAAAGTTTGTAAGGCTGTAATATTTCTGGAACCGTCTGTATAATTGAAGGTAAAATGATGAAATGAAGGGGTGGGGGGTGGTGGGTCATGTAGCCTCATCTGAATTCGCCTTGACAATAAGTTTAGGTGGCTTGATTAAAGGGCTTGAGTTCAATTAATAGGAATAAGGTGTAAGATATTCATACTGGTACATAGGAAATTGTAGCAGGAATAAACCATTCGGCCCCTCGATGTACTTCCAACATTCACCTAGATCATGCATGATCCTCTATCTCCACGCCATTTCCCTCAGTATTCCCATATTGCTTGATATCTGTAATATCTAGAAATCAATTGCTCTCCAGCTTAAATGTACTCAATGACTGAGCTTCCACAACCTCTTGAGATACAAAATCCCAAAAGTTCAATTTCCATCTGAATAGAGAAATTGCTCCTCACCTCCATCCTAAATGTCAACCTTATATTCTGCAACTGTGCCCCCTGGTTCTTGATCTCCCAACTGGGGAAACATGCTTCCTGCATCTGTCCTGTAAGAACTTTGATAATTGAGAAATTTACTTGCCAACTAACCAACTATCTATTTTCCTGTGATATCAGGCTTTGATTTTTCCCTGAATGTGGTCAGTCCACTCTGGAGCCGCATTGTCCAAAATGGCAGGAACGTCTGTGCTGACTGAGGGTAGACTGTAATTTCCAAGTCTCACAATGAGATGTTGGGAATGTCAGATTTAATAAACCATAATATTCTAAATGGTCTATTTAATTCCAAGCTAGAATGGAATTTGGGTCCAGAGGATGGTTAATTCACACTTCTATTTGGATACAAGTTTCATGTTGCCATGGAGCTGGCCTTTGAGAAAGGAGGAGTTTTATAGAGAGCCGTGGAATTATCAGGTTATACTGTTTCCTAAGCTGTCCCAGAAGCAAAGAGACATATCAGTCTGCAAGAGATAGAGAGGGAGCAAAGAGATAAAGGTAGCCAATCCTGCACCTGAATATTGTTCACCAAAATGTTCACCATCCATAATCTGGGTTGGAGCTTGCACTGAGATTGAGGGGACCAAGTTTGTGAGGATTTAAATTAGACTGGGAGATTTACCCAACTTTAACTCGAGAGAGAAATTTCCAAGGTAACCCTCACAATGAAAGGAAATCCTGGGATTAGAAACTACTGCTGGGAAAGGGAAAAAGAAGTGTGCCATCAAGAGTAGAGAATAGCCTTAAACTGGTTTCTGGAGAAGAAAGTGTCTACTGAAGAGACAGTGTAAAGTATAATCATGGCAGGGAATGTTCAGTCACATGAAAAAGGATCGTTCCTTCTGTTTAAAGTACAAGTTGCCCAATAAATAGTGGCTATTCAATGTTGCCTTCAGATTGTCTGTTACAGTAAAAGGCTTTGAAATCTTGCCATGAGATCCTTGATTTGAATTTCACTGGAAATTGAAATATCTTTTTAAAGTTACAAAATTCAAAATCCATCTCATCATATTAAATATAAATAGTATACACTTATTATTCACGTTACGGTGGAGGGAACAAATCAGATAAAACTGATTAATGAAACTAGCTGCAAGTTGTTTGTCGGTTGACTTAGAAACATCACGAGTAACATATCCAATGCAAAGCATTGCCTCTGCTGATTACATACTGCAACTGCTGAAATGTTAGTTTCTGCTCTAGTTTAATTTTTTAAATTGTCCAAAACTCTCTTGTAAGGATTTACAAGTTCCTTATGGGTTCGTGTGATGTGGATCCTTTGACCAACCATTTTGTCAAAAAACATGATGTTTTCCTGGGTTATTATCTTTACACAAAGGAACAACTTGAGAGATTTGACACAGAAGGCAACTACTTCCTCTTGCTAACCTCCATCCACCATTATAAGAGCATTTTGTAGAGTGGCCATGGTGAACCCCATGATAAGGGTTCTGCCCCAGAAGGGTGGTTAACTCTGCCTGATACTGATGAAAGCAAATAGCAGAACACTTTCCTGGTAGCAAATTGAGAGCATTTTTTTCTAATTACTTCAGTTCGAGCTGATGTTTCAGTTAAAATTTTGAACATTTAAAGCCCTAGCATGCTTAATCCCTCCCTGATATATAACCTGTACAAGTAAATTACCCCTTCTCCACAAGCTGATATGAGATGCAATCTGGTACAAATGACAGAATCACCCTTAGTATCTTGTGGAGTATTTTGCAGTGGCTGGGTGCGTCTCTGGCAGCACCCAACTCTACACGACCTTGGAACTTAATAAGTATTTGAAAAATGAGGTAACTGTTCATTTTGATTTATACCCCAAATTCTGGTCTCCTGTGCCAGAACGACACCACTTTCACTCCTAACCAGGGGAAAAAATGTCTCAGGCTCAGTCCTTTTCTTCCACCCAATTCCTAATGGGTTTTAATTCCAAAGGCACCAGCAGCTCTTCAGTGTTTTTCATATCTGTACGTAGACAACAAGTTTCAGTCCCCACTGTACCACACCAGAAGGAGAAACCTCATGAAACCCCCTATGCTGGACGTCGTTTTTGCTGACTTAAGACAAAATGAGCAAGGTGGCTTGTCCTATTCCTGAACTCTCACACAGGAGAAACAAATTTAAATATCCATTCAATTTCTAATCACTGTATACTACTAGAAGTAATCCAACAGCAGTGATAAATTTGAAGGCGGGACAATAGTAAAAGGGAAAGCCTTTTACATTAACACATTTTACTAATTTTGACTTGTTTCCAAGTAAGTACAAGTACTTGTGCTCCGATTGTATTATGTAGCTTATTACAGTATTTATCGCAATTGATCTACTGTAGTTCTCAAAGTTCGAAAAGGTTTGCTGTGAATGAGTTTTGTTGGCTGGGGAATTGAGGCCAAGAATCCGGGATATTGTTTCTTTAGCTTGGCTGTTTAGGTGTGGTACTGCCAAACGAATGAGAGCACAGCAAGAAAAGGAAACAGAAGGTACTAAAGATATACTAACAACACCCAGAGTTTACAGGAAGGGCCATCTGTGAGCTGCATCCTGACTGGCAATCCTGTACTAAACTGTTTTAAACTATAATCAGGCCTTATCCAAAAGGGTCCATTCACATATTGCTGGACAGTATGGGCTGTTATATGATTTTCTTAACTTTTAAAACACTACTTTTGTCATGACTTCAACAGAGCCGAGAGACTGAAATACTAAACATTTCAAGTGAACTTTGTTGAGACTGAATTACCTTTACAAAATCATTAAAAAACCCACCTCATTTTCTTAGCTCTTCCAAAGAATTTAGGCAGGAACGTTTATTTCACTTTGACCCTTGTGGTGTTTGTAAAAGAAAATAGGCCTTTGGTACGAGGCATATTTATCTTTAAAGGTGACAATGTAACTTATTGTTCCGAAGTGCAGTGACAAAATGTGAGAGCGTGTCAAACTGGGGATGTTACTTATAGTTTAATTTCTTTTAAGTGCCACAATCTTTTGAATTTTGCTGAAAGCTTACCCAAGAAATCCCTCAGAGATTTTAGCAACAATACGTTTCTTTATTAGTATGGAGAAATCCAAATGAGAAAGTAAGTTTGTTTGAAGCTTCTTGACTCTAAATAAATGTCTTCCCTTTTCTTCTCTCCATCAAGATATTGATACGTCCTCGGTTATGGCACTAGGCAGCAGTACTCTTCTAGTACCCTGTCTAACTGACACTAATTCACTTCTGTGCTCAGAACAAGCATTTAGCAGGCTATTCAATAACTAAGGACATCATATCGAAGGCCAATTCTGCCTAATTCAATTTCCCAAAACCACACACTGTTACAACTGTGAATTGGAATTTGGCCATTATACACTTACAAATTCAATTCAATTTACATTGCCTTTCATGTATCTCTAACTAACCAACCCTCATTCATTCTGCAACATGCAGGACAGGTGAGTCCCAAATCTGATTACAACCAATATCCACTGATATACAATTAATGCACACATCAAAAATAAAAAGCAGGATAGTGATTGGGATAGAGAGTTCTGGCTATTTTCTAACCATTAACTCAGTGCATAGTTAAATTTTAGCACAGCAACTAACCAATGAGTTACATCCTCTGGGACTGTGGCCCGAATTTCTCCTCATTGGCAGGACCAGATCAATGGATGGCTCACTGAACCTGCAGCGTTAGGGCTGGAAGATTCCAGCCTGTGTCCCAGGCAGTGGACATATGCATTATTCCTCTTTGACCCCTTTACAGCCTTCAGTCTGATTTTTATGTGCCATTTCCCCCTTCCACCACCTCTGATTTGTTGACCGGATTGTTG
Source organism: Carcharhinus amblyrhynchos (assembly GCF_965287045.1). NCBI lineage: Eukaryota > Metazoa > Chordata > Chondrichthyes > Carcharhiniformes > Carcharhinidae > Carcharhinus > Carcharhinus amblyrhynchos. The sequence goes on from NC_137336.1 coordinate 47,950,484, forward strand.
GGCCAACATTTGCTAGATTCCAGTCTTATCTATCCATTCATAATCAAAGCGCCTCTAATAATCTTTACTGTACATCTTGGAGCTCAGAAGAATCAGAGGTGACACGATTGAGACATATAAGATTTTTAGGGGTTTAGATAGGGTAAGTGTTAGAAGGATGTTTCCACTCGTTGGCAAGTGTAGGATCAGAGGGCATAGCCACAGAATAAGGGGTGCTCATTTAAGAGGAAGAATTTCTTCTCTCAAAGAGTGGTTAATCTTTGGAATTCTTTACCCTAGGAAGCTGTGGAGGTCAAGTTCTTGAATATTTTCAAGGCTGAGATTGATAGGTATATAATCAGTAGAGGAATTAAGGGTTACGGAGAAAAGGCAGAAAAGTGGATTTAGTGGGTGTTAGATCGGCCATGATTATTAAATGGAGCAGGCTCAAAGGGCTGAGTGGCCTAATTCTGTTTCTATTTCTTATGGGCACCCAATTCATTATTACGACAACTGTGAATCTATCCTTGATCTCCTCCTCATCTACAAGCTGCCCCTAGCCACAATCATACGTTGAAAACAGGACAATTTCCACAGAGTGAATTTTCACCTTGGGGATGGGAAATAGGAAAATTTCTTCATTAGAAACCTGCCTCTGGTGGGATACTGATTAAAAATTCAGATTTTCATGGGGAAGAGTCTTTTAATTGATATGGACATGGGTTTCCTGCACCTTTGAACCAATGGCAGCAGGAACAGTGCTAGCTCAAGTGAAGTGAGCCACTCATTTAGTCTTTGCACAGCAACCATCACTGAGGTAGTGATTTGTTGCAAAGCCTTCCGCTGCACTAGAAAGAAGCAAAATGTCATCGGGTAAGCAGAGGCCTGGCATCAATCGGGACAGACCTTCACTTCATTGATGCCAACCTTGATCTAATGTTGAGTGTGAGAAGGGATATCCTCTTTTTGGAAGATGGTTGAGGGTGGCCACCTCATTGTATATTGGGGCATTACACTGTTCAATGTACACTCCATCTATCTCCAATCTCTTCCGTCTTCTCCTGCTCCTCCCCTGATGAACTGTCTCGCTCGAGGCGTTCATCTTTCATAAGGTCCAGGCCTCTCTGAAAGACCATGCTATGAAGAATGCAGCAAACTAGCATGATAACTGAGAGTCTTGGCAGTGGGATATTAAAAGCCACTAACCAATTGGCTCAGGTACCAGCATCACGTCTTCAAAAGTCTAGTGGCCTGCTCAATTGTGGTGCTGCTTAGCAAGTAACATGGGTTATATTATCTCAGTGCTCCTGAGGCTCCTGTGGGGGAGAGTCGATAGCCATTTTAAAGGGATTTCCTTAGTCCCCGAGGTCCCATTTAACCATTTTGGGGGTTGAAGGGAAGTTCTGAGGCAGTGTAAATTGACAGAAGATGAAAAGGTCATGGCATGGCAGCTGCCAGGAAACCAAGGGTGTGTGTGGAAGAAGCTCCTGTCCTGATAGCAGACCGGTTGGGAGTTGAGAACATATTGATAGATAACACTGCCAAGTCTCTATCTTGATGGCCAAGTGGATGCAATCAGCAATGCTCTGAACCATGGGGAGTCCAGTGAAACCCAATGCTGATTGTCCCTGTGTAGCTGTGTCTGTCCAGCTCTAGCAAATACAGGTGTCAGCACCAATGAGATTCAGTGCTGTGCAGCTGTTTTTTAGATGTCACTAAGATCCAAAGTTTCTCTTTGCAAAGAGCTGGCAGCAAAGAAGTTGAAGGTTACGGTGACTTTGAGAGCTGCTGACAGGACATGACAACAAATGATGCAAAGCATTTGGCAACAATGGCACCAATATCTGGCACCACCTGCCTGAGAGTCACATTCTCCTGTGGCACTGGGTCTCCATCATCTCCAGGTGGCACTGCATGCAGCGGTTGTCTTAATTTAGAATTTGGGCCTCTGTTGCCTTCCTGTCATAGAACATAGAACACTACAGCACAAACAGGCCCATCGGCCTATAAGTTGCGCCGATCATATCCATACCTACCAGGCCATAGAGCTATCTGTAACTCCCAATCCCATTAAATCCCATGTCCTCCTTACCTGTCCCATGCTTTCCCAATGTCGGGAATTCCATCCCTCCTAAGGAGGATGCTGCCCCTCATTGCCACTGGGCCCACTTATTACTATCAAAAACTGTTCCTTCCACCACCACATTCTTTCCTTGACCTCCACCTGCCACTGGGTGTAATGGACAGTGCAGAACTTTCCAGATCCTCCTTTGGTCATCATCATTTGTTCAGTAGATGATTGCTGAAGAAAACCTGCCAACTGCTTCTGTGACCAGTATCTGCATACAGTCTGATTCTCTTTTCAGAAATATCTACAGAACACACTGGAATGGTAATTTAGGAAGAGTTTGCACTGTCAATATCAGACTTCCAATGGGAAGTAAAACTGGGCAAGTTGGCCATTTTCCACCCTGTCAGTTGGATTAAAATCCCCTTCTCCAACTAAGATTCAGTTCCAGGTCAGGAGGGGGAGGGAGGTGGTGATGGAGGAGGGGACATTGGAAGGATCTGGTGGGGTGCTGTCATGAATCTTGTTTTGGATGGCTAGAAGTAATCTGGATGGAGGAGAGCACCAGCTGAGTGCCTCTCTCAACCACAGGACTTGCAGGATTCTGAGAAGCAAGCTTCCAGGAGACAGAAGAAACCTACAGTAGAGTGAAAGCACTTGGGGAGTTCACCTGGCAGGGTGATACCATGATCGGGCAGGGGACCAGTCTAGTGCATTGCTCTCGGGATGTGCTGACGCCTGTAATCATGATTTAGCAAGCTAAAGTATAGTGTGGGACAGCATGGCACCACAGTGATTGGCAATGCTGCTTCACTGCTGCCGGGTTCAATTCCTGACTTGGGTCACTGTCTGTGTGGAGTTGGCACGTTCTCCCTGTGTCTGCATGGGTTTCCTCCGATGCTCCTCCCACATTCTGAAAGACATGCTGGTTAGATGCATTGACCTGGACTGTGGCGACTAGGCAAATTTCACAGTAACTTCATTGCAATGTTAATGTAAGCCTCATTGTGACTAATAAAACTTCAAAGGATCACAGTAGCTAATGAGGTTGAACTGAGGCTTTACCTGATGCAATTTTCCAAAGCCATCTTGGCTTTTTGGCTAAAATGAAGTGTTAGATCAAGCCTGGGAGAGGGTGCCATGCCTCATCCTGTCAGCTTGGATCTTGTTTGATTGAGCTCAAGATGGGATGTCTTGTCTTGTCGGCTTGGATCAAGTTTGTTCCTCATATGGGAACCATGATTGGACTTTAATCAAAAAAGCCAATTCAGACTAAGTACCAAAAGGTACCAAAAAAAATTATACAGATGCAGCACTCATGTCAGTACAAAGCAACAGTCGCATCATCAGGTACAGCAACACAGAAACGTGCATGACATTTTGCACATATATAAAGAATTGTATTTGTTACATTTTCACCTAATTTGTTGTATAGTTTGTGCAATGAAGCACCAAAGACAAAAACTGAGTTTAAAATGAACAGCCTTAATGCACAAATAAATGCTTTTTCAGCCTATGTATAACGTGCAGCTATAGAATGGATATTTTATATTCTTGATGTGGATATGCCAGTGTTGGACTGGGTTAAACACAGTAAAAAGTCTGACAACACCAGGCTTCAGTCCAACCGTACTATCAAATAAATCGGTTGGTCTGAAACCTGGTGTTGTCAGACTTTTTACTGTATTTTGTATTCTACCAGGTAGCTACGTATATCCTTTGGAAGTCATAGAGCTGAGTACAGTAATGCCATCGCTGTTGGATACCATTTGAAAGACTCTACTACTCGTTAATTATTGACAGGCAATTAAATCCTTTCAACTGCAGCTTAATGATATCAACAGAGAATGTTAGAGGCAGTGCCTTACTTGTAGTTTAACAAATAGAGAAAGCTGACTGCTGGTGAGTTGCTTCATGTGAACAAGTAACCTTTATGCTGCATTTACGCTAGGACTATATGTGTGGTCACAGTGAAATCACCAAGTTATGGTGCCATTCAGACGCACCACACTGATTAGAGCTTTATACATATATTTGCACAAAGCTCTATTCGCATCTGGCTTTGATTTGTTTTATTAATTCAATGGGATGTAGGCGTCGCTGGCTCAGCCAGCGTTTATTGTCCATCCCTAATTGCTCTTGAGATGGTGGGGAGCTGCCTTCCTGATCCGCTGTAGGCTCTGTGGTGTAGGTACACCTACAGTGCTGTTAGGAGTTCCAGGATTTTGACCCAGCAACAGTGAAGAAATGGCAATATATTTCCAAATCAGAATGGTTCGTGGCTTGGAGGGGAACATCTACTCATGGTGGTGTTCCCATGTGTTTGCTGCGATAATCCCCAATACCAACTGGTAATTCCTTCAGCTTTTTATAACTATGAAGATTTTAAAGGAATATCGACGCTCTCAAATCTTGAGGCAAACTATGTCCCCGCTTAAGTGGGAATGGGCAGTAGTGTGAGGAAATTGGGACTGCAGGAACAAACTGGTGGGTTACCAATGGGATTCAAGTGGGGTCTGATTATCAAGATATTTCAGACCTTTCGCTGGTATTGGTGAGAATGCTGCCCACCACCAACCCAATGTGTAACACACATCAAAATCAGCATTAGTTTTGAAGCTCAGAAAGTTGCTTTCAAATTGGTGATACTGCAGTCAGTGCATACCAAAGCCCTCGTTTGGCTCTTTGTGGTGTTCTCAAACCCAGAACCAAATACAGAATGAATTTCAGTTCATCTGCTGATACCTTGTGGTCTCGCATTTGCAGCAAATCAGAAATTGCTTCTCACCACAAAGGAGGCAATTTCCATTACTCAACCCTACAATTTCTCAACGTGAATGAGGCAGTATGAGCTAAAAGTAAACCTCCCACTGACTTCTCACCCAATGACTGCTTAATAGATTTTTGAGTAGATTTGATTTATTTGGTTAGTGTTTCTGTCGGTAACAAGCAGGCTTCTCATAATTCCATACAATTTAAGCTTCTGTTATATTTTTTGGACCCTGAAGCCATTTTCATTGTCACTTGTGAGGCTCTTATAAGTGATAAAACCACCTACTGATTATGAAGAGTTCAGGCCGCAAAACAGCCAAGTTTTGTGTATATTAAAAAGGTTAGTGGCAACAGAGATGAAAATGTATTGATCTGGCAGTTTTGAAGCTTTAGGATTACCTGAATACTCCTTCCTCCTGTAAAATCCTCAGCCTGCTAAAGAATGCCCCCTTCACAGCAGACTACCTTTGATCATCAGTAAAGTGATGGAAGGGGTCATCAGCAGTCATGCCAAGCTTTGTGTAGGTTGGACTCATAACAACCTCAAAGGAAGATTGCTGGAGGTCAATCACCTCAGTTCCAGGACATAACTGCAGGAATTTCTACACCCAACCATCTTCAACTGCTTCATCAGTGACCTTTCTTCCATTATAATGTCAGAAGTTGGGGATGTTCGCTGATGACTGCACAATGTCCATCACCATTTGTGTTTCTTCCTTCATTGAAGTGTCCATGTCCAAATACAGCAAGACCTGGACAATATCCAGACTTTGGCTGACAAGTGGTAAGTTACATTCATTCCACACAAGTGCCAGGCAATGACCAACTTCAAAAAAGAGAATCTTACCTTGACATTCAATGGCATAACTACAGCTGAATCTACTACTGTCAATACCCTGTGGTTTGCCATTGACTAGAAACTGACCTGGATTATCCATATAAATACTGTGACTAAAAGAGCAGGTTAGATGCTAGGAAGCCGATGGCAAGTAACTTGCCTCCTGACTACCCAAAGCCTGTCCATCTTCCAGAAGGCACAAGTCAAGGGTGTGCTGGAATATTCTCCATTTGTTGGATAGGTGCAGCCACCTGTTGCTGGGTCAATATCCTGGAACTCCCTCTCTCCTTCCCTCCTCAATAGCACTGCATGTACTTGCACTTCAGGAACTGTAATGGTTCAAGAAGGCAGCTCACCACTATTTTCTCAAGCAATTAAAGAGGAGCAATAAATGCTGGCTTAGCCAATGATGTCCATATGCCATCAATGAATAACAGAAAACATTATTCCTTTCCATCAATTTGTCCATCAAAGCATTTACATTATACTGTGGAATACAAGAAAAGAGAGAAAGATGAAAACGCACTTTCAATACTCAAAAAATACAATCACTTGAAGCACATTGCATCAAAATGTATAATCGACTCAATGACATTATGATATGCACACAACAAAATTAAAAATATAAGATGCATAACCTCCAATGCAGGAACTGGAAAGTGAGATTAGGCTGATGGCTCCCTTGCTGTGCTGTAAATTTCCATGTTTGTATGTTTCTAGTTTTTATGCTTCATTTGTCTTTTTGGGTGGTCAGAAGACAACTGAGGAAAAGTGCTCCTTGATACTGACTGAATTCCCAACACAAAATAAAATGTTGAAAACCATTCAGAAACTGCTCATCTGGAGCTGGTGACACAAATTGCAGTTAAAAAATGAAATTAAATCACCACAAGTAGTTGTAAAAATTGAACAGTGCTGCATTGGACACTGAGGATGTTCCAACGCGTCATGGTTTTGCTAAACGTTTTGTAAAACTTCCTCCACGTAAAAGAAAACTATCCTGAAACACACAGCTGCGGAAAGCACTTTAGATTCAATTCAATTTGTGAATTACAAGCAGGGAGATTAAGAAACACTTCCAATGGGGTTTTCAATGTGTGATTGGATAATCCATACTTAAACTTGCTATAATAAATTGTATCTCTGAATTTGGACCATGTTCAAGTTAAAATCATCCACCTGAACTACATTTGAAAAGCACATTCACATTCAGATCAAATTTAACTAAAGACATTGCCTGAAGGAAAAGCTTGTGTATCTATGGTTAAAAGTCATCATAGTAATGGGTGTGACTGTGTAAATCGATAAATCATGCTGAAATTATGAGTTGTGAATATTACAGTGAAAATTTTCCTCAGTTTATGATATACAGGAATACTAAATTTACAAACCTCTTCAGAAATAGCTTTGCCAGTGTCATGCTCCGGTTTATTGTGAACTTTCAGTTGCTATTTTTTAAAACTGGAAGCATAAAGACAATTAAGACGACTGCTACAAATCATGTGACGTTTGGCATTTTGAGTTTCAGATAGTATTTGAGTCTCAAAAGAATAAGTAATTAAATATGGACATTCACAATCATCTGCTGAATTCACACATCCCTTCGTTTAAAGATGGAAGTAAACTAAAGGATTATAGAATCCTAGCTGATCTGACTCTGTGTTGCATTCTGGATGAAATTGCAAATGAGAGGGATTTGAATGGATCCTATCAATCTTCCATTGTATTATGATGGTTTCCCTCATCCAAACTAGACTGAGTGAATCTTAAGGTGTGAGATGGTGCCATAGGATGATGGCAATCAACATACATGCCTCCTTTCGTTTGGGAAAGGAGCTTTGAACTTGTGGAAGCTACATAATGGGAGAACTATTTTATTACCTGATTCTAAACACTGCAAGAATATACTTGCTGACTGAGTTTTCAACCAAAAGGCATCAAACTAACAGCAAGTCATCCAAGCAGTGAAGATAATACCATCTTGAAAGTGAGAGATTCTGTCAGAGAGCGACAGATTCCTTAATCTATTTCATTCAAAGCTTACCTGAGAAGCAACCTCATAAAAAACTGGCCACAAGAAACCTCATAGTCTGTTGAGACCCCATCACTTTACAAGATCTTCATGTCAATTTAAAGCATTAATTGCATCTCAGAAACTACAGGCTTGCCACAAATATTCTGAGATGTGGATTAACACTCTATCACCTTCATCTGCATCTAATCTTTGTTTGCATGAGAATATGTGAGTTTACTAGTGGCATGGTGGCTAGGAGCATGGTCACTGATCTGCAGGGAGGGCCCAGTCTCCGCTCCCAAGAGATAGAAGGTCTGGAAATCGCATCCGGCCAGGAGATAAATAAGTCAAATCTGAGGAGACAATTATGTGTAATATAATATTTAAGTAGCCAATGGCTTCTGAGGAAAGGTTGTTTGCCTGTCCTACATCCATTAAGTGGGTGCCTTGGATATGGATTGGGTTGTATTTAAATGGTTTAACATTTTCACATGTGACCTGACCCAAATACTCCTGATTTTGGAATTCAACTTGCCTCCATTACATTTCAATTACCTGCTGATATGTTCCGATGGAATGGATATCACAGTGACTCTCTCTAATCTAGAGAAAGCCAAGTAAACAGTGGGTCGAATGTTGGGACCCGCAACAGCAAAAGGTGTTAGGCAGGTGCAGTGTAAGTGTTGAGACTTCAGTCTGGTGCCAGTTACACTAAATCCAAATTGTTAATTGGAGGGAGTACAGAGGAGGTTTACTAGGCTGATACCGGAGTTGAGGGGGTTGAGCTATGAGGAGAGGCTGAATAAACTAGGCTTGTACTCGTTAGAGTTTAGAAGAATGAGGGGAGATCTCATTGAGACATATAAGATGATGAATGGGATGGATAGGATAGAGGTGGAGAGACTCTTCCCGCTCAAAAAAGACAGTAGGACTAGGGGGCACAGCCTCAAGATAAAGGGGGGGTGTTTTAGAACGGAGTTGAGGAGGAACTTCTTCACTCAAAGGGTGGTGAATCTCTGGAATTCTCTGCCTGTTGAGGTGGTGGAGGCTGCCTCGCTAAATATTTTTAAGACGCAGGTTGATGGGTTTTTGATAAGCGAGGGGATTAAGGGTTTTGGGGAGAGGGCGGGAATGCGGAACTGAGCCATGACAGATCAGCCATGATCTTATTGAATGGCGGGGCAGGCTCGAAGGGCTAGATGGCCTACTCCTGCTCCTATTTCTTATGTTCTTACGTTCTTATGTTCTTAATGAAATGTAATTCAACACAAAATACAGGTCACATTTATGCCAGAATCAATTTAAAGCCTGTAACCAAATGCAAATTCTATGGCTTTCTGGTCAGATTTTAGATAATTTTAGATTCAGCCTCCCTTCCAGAATATTATATAGTTATCTCAAAAGTCACTGTCTGACTGATTCATCAAAATGATTAGGGAACAGTGATGCTGAAGCAAATCTCACCCTTTCTGCTCTTTGAAAGATTATTTAACAGTTAGCACATATTCTAGCATCTACCCAACAGGGGAGTAAACTGTCATAAACTGTGAGGGGGGAGGAGAGCAAAGTATAAATGTTTATCTCTTCAAGTCATTTGGAACAGAGTTTATATTAAACAGACAGGGCACAATGCTTCTGAGCTATGTTCACCATTTGGGAACTGTCCAATTTTTCTGAAGTCAGTTCAGTGCCTTTTGGGTAACAATAATAGTAATTTCTATGGATGGAATTGAAAATCTGTGAACAGGCTGTATCATGGAGTAATTGTTGCCCTGTTGATGTGAAACAGTGTGTGGGGCGCAGTGTACACATCGCTGAAACTGAAATTTATATTAATTATCCACTGAAACTGATTTCTATTACTCACAGCATGTGAAAATAATTAGTGCTTCAAAACAGCAGAGCCTAGAAAGCAATACAGTTGATGGATTTTGCACAAGGAAAGAAAAACATGCTTTTAATTAGAACTTTTCATTTTGTTAGAACAACCCAAACCACTTCGCAACTCATGAGTTACATTTTGAGGTGGGGTTACTGTTATTTTTAAGGCAATTTCTGCACAGCTAGGTCCAACTGAATTAAATAACCAATTATCTATTCTGTGGTGTTGATTTGAGTGATAATTATTGGTTGGGATAACGTCCTGCTGTTGAAATAGCACTTACTTTGTTCACCACAGTTTATGTTAGATGATTTTAGTACTACGACCAGAAATCAACAGTGTGACTTTCTAAGCTGGGTTAAGCATAACATTTGTCATGGGAAATTGATGTTTATTATATAGCCAAAGCTTGGAAATTAGATATCATGTAGAAAGGGAAAACAGTACAACAGGTTAGAAAGGCCATAATCACAAGCTGCCAGTCCAACTCTTAGCACTCTGAGCAGGTATATGATTGCTTTTCCTGTCACTCCCCAATTGACCTGGAGGCCTTTGAATGGAACAGAATGGGCCAGTTAAGGCAGGGCCTGATAAAGGTGGCAGGGTGTCTGGTGTGGTTCTTGGGAACTGAGAACTATCGGAAATCTGGAGGTGACAAAGCCAAACACACTCAGCAGGGGAAGTTATAGTGAAAAAAAAAGTTTTAAATGCTGCCTTCCAAATCCACACAGCTTATCCTAGAACGTTAACATCTCTCAGAGTGGAGAACATAAGCTCTAACATTTGCCTGAGCTCCAATAATTGTTTTTCCTTTCCTCTCATTTACACTTAAAATCTTATTCAATACAGAAAACTCTCAGAGAAATGTTAAAGCCTTGTGCAAGTTTCTTTGCAACAATAGTTATGGACTTAAGTAACTTTTTAGCTTTTTCTGTTATTAATGAACTTTTATCTGCAGTAATGCTTTTTCAAATGGTAATGTTTTTCCAATTCCTCTATTGTAATTTTGTATTTATTCCTAAACAAAATGATTGTTTTGAATGGTAAATATCGGGATGTGATCACAATGATTTGTGTGCCTAAACTATTTGACTGTCTGTAAGATATCCTTGAGTAAATGGTATTTTGTCCGTACTGCAACAAGACAGGTTCCAAATGAAATCATAAATACTCCGCTTTAATGTGTGAATAATTGAAATGTGTTTAAAGAAAGACCCCCCACTGCAGCTGCCTGCCTCCCTTCCTCCCCCCTCTCCCCCGCTGCCTCCGGCTTCCATGCTCTCCTTCAACAAGGCGTACCTAAACTATCCTCACAGCCACAAGCCTAAGAGATCCATGTACCACAAAGTTAAGGGGTGGTGGTGGCAAAGTAATCTCACTGGACTAGTAATTCAGATGCCCAGGTTAATGTTCTGCTGACATGAGTTCAAACCCACCATGGAAGGCAGTAAAACTTAAGTTCAATTAATTGATTTTTTTGAAAAATCTGGAATTGAATGCTGAGTGTGTTGCTGGGGGATTGGGAGGGTGGTGAGGATGTAAAATATGTAAGATGCCCAGCACAATGCAAGCTAGGCCATCCACCCTTAAGCCTATTGAGGTCCTAACCTGCCTAGTTAATTGGCAATGAAGGGCCTCAATCCACTTTCAATATCATAAGATGCTGAGCAGTGACAGGCAGGACGGAATGTGAAAGCACTTCTTTCAAAATGCTGAAAGGAGGGTTACATCAATGGGGGGTGGGTGGGGGGAGGCAGAGTGGAGTGTGCCCTGTGTGCATTGGGGCACTGTTTGTCAAGACGTCAGCCCACCTTTTGCTTGCCCCCTGCCCTCCAAAACCTAGTCACCCATTGTCCGCTTCCCCCATCCCCTCCATGCTCCCTAGTCTCTCAGATCCATCCCCACCCTTAAAGTAGCCCCTAATCTAAGTAATGGTGACCATGAAGCCATCATTAATTGTTGTGAAAACCCATTAGGTTCATTAATGCCACTTAAGGTTGGAAATCTGCAGTCCATTACCTTATCTGATGTACATGTGACTCCAGACCCCCAGCAATGTGGCTTACTCGTAACTGCTCACTGAAATGACTTAGCAAGCCACTCAATTCAAGGGTAATTGCTGACCTTGAGAGAAATGCCTAAGTCTCATGACAAAATCAAAAACAAATTGGTCTCATAGAAGTAACATTCAAACGCCAACTCATGAATTTCTTGTGTCAATTCATCTATTTACCTGCTGCCACTGTTGAAAGTCAAGTTTATTTACTTATTAGTGTCACAAGTATGCTTACATTAACACTTCAATGAAGTCACTGTGATAATCCCCTAGTTGCCACACTCCAGCGCAGTTCAGGTACACTGATGGAGAATTTAGCATGACCAATGCACCTAACCAGCACGTCTTCCAGACTCTGGAAGGAAACCTGAGCATCTGGAGGAAACCCACACAGATACAGGGAGAACATACAGGCTCCGCACAGACAGTGACCCAAGCTAGGAATTGAACCCAGGACCCTGGTGCCATGAGGTGGTGCTAACCACTGTGCCGCCCCAAACTAGAGACCTATGATTGCACTGCTCAGATAGAAGCAATCTGGCTGTGGGCTTTCATGTTTTGACTGCAGACGGCTTTGACCCAACGGCTGCTCTTGTGGTAATAAAAATGCCATTGCTCTCCATTGTTATTGGTCTGATTTACATTGAAGAATGGCAGGAGTGCTGCCTAACTGCTGTTGAAACACTGTATTGAAGGAAAGATACATTCAACTTGCCCCACAGATGACCAAGTTAACAAACAACATCCCTTTAATAACAAAACCAACAAGCTGGAAGATGGATATTTGTAGATCATTTTACTGACAATGAATAGTGCAGGGACATCATAAAGTATCAAAGATGAATAATTATGAATGTATTTTAATTGGAAACTAACTAATTATTCAATGTTTAACCAATAGCAATATCGCTGGTGTGAGTCTAGGTACAAGGAGTTATGAAGATTGGCAAAGAAAAGATTGGCCTAGATGGAACTTTGAAGGACCTTCAAATACTAATTGAATTGTTATTTATGAACAGATACCAAAACAGCTTCCAATTTCGAACTTTCTCTCTTAAAGGCACTGCCAATGGCTAGGTTCTGTACTTATCCAGTTCCTCTTCTACCTCACCTAAAGGAACATTTTGTATGTGTAATGAGTGTTGGCGGAGTTTTCAATCTCAGCTTGATTTCTTTTCATCCAAGTCCAAACATGTGCCCTTTCCAATACAGGTCACCAGACAGCAGTCTGGAGTGCAACTCCTAAAGGACTTCTTCCCTCCTGTGCCCAGGGCTGTTTCAGCTGCTGCTCTGATCTAGATCAGCACAGACCAGAAATGTGATATAATTTTATTAAGTAAAGTCAAAACACACGCACAAGATCAGACAGCATCTCGGCAGAGACAAACAAAACTGATGGCCCTGATATGTATTGAGGCAGTGTTTTGGAGATGGAGAGGATGCACCTCAAATTCCCTGGAGTTAGTTTTAACTTAACAGAGTGCGTGTCTTTTCAAATCGATTCCCCACTTGTTGACAGACTCGGCCACCTGTTGAGTGGATAAATTATACAATGTGAGGCCGCAGCCCAGGAGCAGGATGGTTTGGTGAGGTAGAGACTTTGGAATGCACTATACAATGTGATTAGGAGAGCCTGGGGTGAATGCGGTGGGTCTGCTATCATTTGGTTGGGGAGAAATCGTGAGGGCTGTTAGAAGAGACGGAGAGGTGGGTGCAAGTCAGAGGAGGGTCAGACATCATGTCAGAGATTGAAGATTGGTGATGGTAGGGTCAGGGGTCACAGAGTGAAGGGTCAGTGATGGCAAAGGCAGAATGTTAACAAGTTAACTTGTTGTGTCTGGAGGAAACACCCTCTTGCTCCTGTTGCCCAAACAGTGTTGTAAAAGCATGGGCTTACTTGGTGTACCCAACCCTTACTGCTCTTTTTTACTTGCCTGATTTCCTGAAACATGGGAAACTTGCCCAACATTGGATGAAAATCAAAACTGGAACATGTTTGAGATTGGCTTGGTAAGTACACTGGGAAGTGCCTCTACCCACTATGATATTATCACGAGGCTCTGCCCCTTTAATTTTGAAAATATGATTTTCAAACTTACAACCGATTAGAAATTTTGTAATTTGAAATGAGACAGAACAAACTTAAAAATGCAAGGCCACCTTCCCAGCTGAAGGTGAAAAACAAACAAATCACCTTTCGGAGAGTGTGAAAGGATGTTTCCTGCAATTTAAAGATCCATCGAAACTTGGCACTGTTTAAGGAACAAATATTAAAATGCAATGAGCTGACTGTTAAAACAATGGCTGCCACACACAGGCCCACCCAAAACATTTTGGAAATACACAGTGGATGATCTATAATAGCCATGATGTGGAGATGCCAGAGCTGTAATAGGCCAGGCAAAAGCTGTTGCAGGGAGATTGCAAGAAAGACTTAGCAGAAAGATAGGGTGAAAGCTCTCAATTAATCAGTATGAAAGCCAATTTTGCAAGCAATCTACCAGTGAATGGCGATCTCATAATAATTGCAAAATCATTTACAGCTGACGCATCCAGTTAACCCAAATTGGCTTCAACATTCAAAAATGTATACCTCCAGGATAATCAAAGGATACTTAGCTGTATATTCTTTCAGCTTTTTTAAGTTTAATTAATTTAACTTCCCATATTTCTGGTGTGTGTGTGTGTGTGTGTGTGTGTGAGAGAGACATTCTATCTTTATATTTTTCCGTTGGGTTCAGTGATTTATAAATTTGCTCTTCCCTTGACTCAAGAAAACCTTGTTTATTAGTTCCTATTTTTGAGCATAGAGTGCTTATTATATTAGTGTGAGAGAGCTTTGTTTCTTTCTCAAGGAATAGGAGTGTATCAAATGACAATGCAGTAGATTCCTTGATGAAATATGCATTGCTATGCTCAGTTGCAGTAATTATGAGAAATATTTATGCACCAACAACATGGGGCAACCTAACAAGAGTTAAGAGAAAGGGTAGGATTTTCCAGTCCTTCACACTGGCAGGATCTTCTGGTCCCACTGAAGGTGGCCTCCCCATGGCGGGTTCCCTAGAGGTTGAGATGGGCAAGCCACATAAAATAGACAATGGCACGACCGGAAGATCCTGCTGGCATCCAGAGGCAAGCCATCTCCAAAGCTGAAAACATGCCATAGTTGGGGACAGATTCCAACCCTGCTTCCGTGCTTTGCAAAGGTGACCCACCATTGGTTTCTGTCAGGATCTCCCAATTTTACCGCTGTCAACGGATTTTCCCATTGTTTGCACTCTCCACTGCTGGAGAACCTTTGGTGGGGGAAGGGAGTTGCCATTGACAAGAATGGAAGATCCTACTGGCAGGGATAGCCAGAAAATCCCACCCAAGCATTTTGTTTCCAGTGGCTACTTTTAGCTCTGGAATATGGAACAAGTTTCTCTGATAGTCCAATTGTGGAAAATATAACATAGAGGCATTCAGATCCAAAACAGTCTGGAGTTGGTCCATAGTCTATACTGAGGGAAGCCATTTTCAGCTTCAAAAGCAGGAAGGGTTTTCCAACAGGCCTTGGGGCTAATTAAGCAGCCAGTATTCCTGCTTATGGTTACTATGTAGTAACTCCTGCGCGAAAATGTGGATGTAGGTATCAGTAGCAATAGCATTGGGCTCAGTTGTGGTATCTGTTATGAAACGGTCAATTCAGTTTGCTCTTTAAACACAAACAAACAAGCAAAGTTAGGATCGTCAACAAAAAGGGGGTAAAATTGGAGAAAGAGATGAAATGTGCAGCATGAGATTACAATCTGTGTATACATTAATTGTGTTCCTATCATTAATATGCTGTTAACAGTAGTGGAAACAAAACAGACATTGTTCATTGTTTCACAGCAAGCAAATTAGTTGGTGTGGAGTAGGATCCTGAATGGGAAAACTACAGGTTCTAATTTTCAAGTAGTTTAGAAATTCACCAAATATGAACTGTAGTCTCTTCAATCATTAGACAGCACAAATCCAATGTGATCGTTTATGAATGGCAAGTGGGCACCCTGGTGCCAGGAATGGGCAGTAACCCTTGTGATTCGCTGAGGCTGTGCCGAAAGGCATTGAAGAGAGGAACATTAGTATCAGGGAAACCAATCAAGTTGGTGATAAATACTAGTGGAGCATTTGTGGCAGGACACATCCCAGTGGGAGGGATCACAGCTGCTTGAAGACCAACAGCAGAGCTCATCAAACCGGAGAACACTGCTGACTACACTAACTGTGCTCAGTCTGAAGAGAAAAAGTCTAGGGATCTGATTTAACACTTTTTGTTGGAATTGCTTGTTATTGCTTGGAATTGAGTTAAATATGTTGACGGGACCGTACAAATCTGCCGATAATGGTAAGTTCTAATAATGAATTGGTAATTAAACTAACGTGCATCTTTTACAATTACTTTGTCCTTTTTGTGCAGTGAAAATGCACAAAAGACTTAGTATAAAACAAGTACCATAAATCATGGTGTATAAGTTACTCTGGCATATAAGACCAAGCCCATTTTTCTAACTCCAAATACCCATTGCTTATACTCAGTGTACAATTTGACCCTTCAGCCACTGCATGCTTTACTCTCATTAGTAGCCAGCCTCAATTTTTAAAATGTAATCATTCATGGAACGTGGTTCTTACTGTTTCAGCCAGCATTTATTGTCTGTTCCCACTTGCCCTTGAGAAGGTGGTGGTGAACTATGCAGTGTTTATTGTCTATCTCTAATTGCCCTTGAGAAAGTGGTGGTGAGCTGCTTTCAGCCTTGTATCTTATAGGAATGCCCATAGTGCTGTTTCTCACCCCAAAAATGCATGTTTCCCTTACTAGTACTTGTGTAACTGGGCACAAGGCATAACGCACTGATAGGAGCTGTGTTGCTAAATTACATGGGATTTTAAGACATGCAATGCTTTGTTTTGGGTGCTATTAACTTTTCAAAGTGGCCATATCCACACTACACTGCACTCAGTGTATAAGTCAACCTCCATTTCTGAAGGGATTTTGAGAGGTTTTAAAGTTTGAATTATGCCATCTATGGTATTGGCTTAAATTCAGAGTTTGCCAGGATTTTGCTTACATCGTATTTTTTGATATAAGTGGAGATGACAGTGTTTAAATAACGTTGAAATGTGACCTGCCAAAACAATATACTTTTAAAAATATAAAATAAGGGTTATTAGAACAGTATTTATTGAAGAAGTCTCCTAACCCACATTCCTATGTGCAGTGTTGCTGTTAGCCACTCTATGTAAAGTTTTTGAACAGATTGGGTGGGGTTCAGTGGGTCATTCGTTCCAAATCCTGCTACGGTCGCCAAATCGCATGAGAGTGCAAACAGAATTTGTGCTGGTGAAAACTTGGTTTGAGATTGCTGGGATTCACTTGCTTTAATGACTTCACCGGTGGAGGTCCTCACTGGCGCTAATCACGTATGGCCCCCACCAACGGAGTATTGATGTGATGGCATCACCAGTGGGGCCGGAGGCCATTAAAGCCCCCCCCCCCACGTAGTCAGAGACAGGGGTGAGCAGTTCCCCTTGGGCAGAGCCCACCAGGCACCCTGGCACGGCCAAGGGGGAGAGATGGGGGCTGAAGGATGCGAGCCTGAAGGGCAGGCTCATGATGCGTGGCAGGGCCATGACAGGGAAGCAGGGGGACATACCTGCATCGGGGATCGACTGGGGCAGCAATCAGCCAGAGTTAGGAAAGGGGGTTATCGGGGCCAGCGATTGGCTATTGTGGGGGGGGGGAGTATCTGGGCCAGTGATCAGCTGGGAAGGAATATCAGGGCCAGCGATCGGTCAGGAGGAGGGGCAGGGGTGATCGGGCCAGCGATTTGGGGGGGTGGAAACGATGTCTGATGCGCAATCGGGGTAGGGGTTGCAATGTCCGGATGTGTTGGGAGGGAGGGGGAGGCAAGTGACAGATTTCCCAGTACAGAGTGCACTGGAAGATCTATCCTGGTCATCACATATGTGATAATAACCAGGTTTTTATGATGTTAATTGAGGGATATATGTTGTGATGTGGTAATTGATTTTGTGTCTATATATGCTATGTTTGTGAACACAACTCCCACTCACCTGATGAAAGAGGAGTGCTCCGAAAGCTTGTAGCTTGTGGTACCAAATAAACCTGTTGGACTTTAACCTGGTGTTATGAGACTTCTTACTGGATATACGTTGGCCAGGACATTGAGGATAATTTCACTGTTCTTCTTTAAAATGGTATAGTAGTATCCATTATGCCCACCCCAGAGGGGCGATGGTGCCTCAGTTCAACATCTTTATCCAAAAGACAACATCTCTGACTGTAAGCCTCAACTTTTTGTGCTTAAGGACTGGAGAGAAACTTCAACTCACAACTTGCTTACTCGAGGTAAGACTGTTACACCTGCACAATGGTGCCACTAGCAGTCTGCAGCTAGCTTCCTGGTATGAATAGGCCCACTCCCCCTACTGGTGAGAATCATATTTAGGTAATTTTTTTTCTCTAAATGCTGTACAATTATGTCTCAGAACTCGTCTAAAAAATGGCTGCACTTCTCCCATTTTCACACTGGTTTGGTACAAGACTGCTCCCTTAATCTTTATTTGAAACTGATACATCTGCTTCTAGTTTTAAAGCAGAAATGCCTCTTTGGCCAATAAAAGTGCATATCACCAAATCTGTACCATTTCAAACTTATTGTTACTAATTAACACCAGCCTTAATGAGTTACTGGCAATTCTGGACACCTAAATATTGCCTGGAATATCTTGCGACATCACTTCCAATGAGTGACTTATACATTGAATCTTAGGCACGTTACAAAGCTTAGGAATGAATTTGTGAGACAAGTTTTTCCTTTTAAAATGTGTGTTCGAGCAACGTTTAACTATTAAATAAGCATGCACAATCATAGTTTATTGACAGTCTTTGTTTTACGCTCAAGTTTGAGTTGGAGGGGCAAGGTTTAAAGGAGATGCACGAGGCAAGTTTTTATACACAGAGGGTGGTGAATGCCTGGAATTTGCTGCTGGGGGAGGTAGTGGAAGCAGATACGATAATGATTTTTAAGGGGCGTCTGGACAAATACATGAATAGGATGGGAATAGAGGGATATGATCCCCGGAAGGGGTTTTAGTTCAGTCAGGCAGCACAGCCAGTGCAGGCTCGGAGGGCCGAAGGGCCTGTTCCTGTGCTGTAATTTTCTTTGTCCTTTGTACTGTGTTTTAAGTTATATTGGCACCTGGTTGTAAACAGCTTGTACCAACATGTTAGACCAGCAGTTTAGCAGAAGGATAATGCTTTTTCTGATTCTTCAGCAGTGGTATCACAACGTAGTAACTGAGGTTTAAATGTTTCCATCCCAGATTGCTTCTTTCTTTACTCCATCAACTAAAAGTTGCTCATTCCTTTTCTCACTTTAACTTTCATTTCCTTACTTTTGATATTTCCGACTTCTGAAGCTGTATATTCTCTGTTTCCCCTTTGCAAGTGGAGAAATTTTCTGTCAGTGCCACTTGTCTTCTGTTCTTCAATATTCTACTCCTCAGGTTCTGAGGGATGGTTACAGGCCAACACAGTAAGTCCCAGATGCATCAACATCAAAGCTTCTCAGTGCTTAGGATTATCCAGTGATAACCAGAAAAGCAACACTTCAGTATTCCTTCTAATACTTAACACATGGCTTTTCTGATGAATGCCAATGTCTTGTATTCTGCTTTGCTAAGAAAAACCAGGGTAGGAGTCAGTTCCCAAAAATGTGCAGGATGGGGGAAGGTAACATAGGTTCCTTCAGCCATCATATTCTCCTTCAGCCAAATGGGGAAGGGAAGTACAACATGAATACTTTGGTCACTACGTTTCCCTTTAGACATTTGGAGAGGGGAGTGTAGTGTGAGTGCCTTCCTTCAGCTACGAGTTAATGGATGGGTAGGGGGTTGCTGTTGCACATATACATATTTGGTCACCATTCTATTCATCCATGGGGGTTGGGGGGGTGGAATTGATAATTGTTCCTTTTGCTCCCATTCTTGCTCCTTTAGTTGGTGGTGGAGAGAACAGAGCAGGATGGTTTGCAGTCTCAACTCTTGAGTCAGAAAGTTGAGTTCAAGTTTCACTCCAATACGTGAGCACAAAGAGTCAAGGCTGACGCTCCGGTTCTGTACTGAGGGCATCTGTCTTTTGGATAAAGATGTTGAACCGAGGCTCCCGCTCCCCTCTGGGGTGGACATAATGGACACCACAATACCATTTTAAAGAAGAACAGTGAAATTATCCTCCGTGTCCTGGCCAACCTATATCCTCAATTAACATCACAAAAACCTGGTCATTGTCACATACCTGTGAGAGTTTGCTGCATGCAATTTGGCTGCTGTGTTTCCTACATCACTACAATAACTTCACTTTAAAGAATTTCTCTTGACTTCAAAACACTTCAGCTTCATTGGAGTTTAGAAGTGTGAAATGCAACCTCATAGAAACTTATAAAATTCAAACAGGATTAGACAGGATAGATTCAGAAAGAACGTTCTCAACGGTGGAGGGAGTCCAGAACTAGGGGTCATAGTTTGAGGGTAAGGGACTTAGGACTAAATACTGTCAGGACTGAGGTGAGAAGAAATTTCTTCACCCAGAGAGTGGTGAATCTGTGGAATTCATTACCACAGAAAATAGTTGAGGCCAAAATGTTGCGTGATTTCAAGAATAAATTAGATATAGCTCTCGAGGCTAAAGGGATCAAAGGATATGGGGGGAAGGCAGGATCAGGATAATTGTATTTGATGTTCAGCCACGATCATAATGAATGGCAGAGCAGGCTCAAAGGGCCGAATGGCCCACTCCTGCTTCTAGTTTCTATATTTCTTTTTTTGTGATAACCCTTAATCTCTCAGAGGAATTGTGTTTTATATATATATGTTATCTTGGTGTAATTTATTTATTTTTCACCCTTCATTAGATTATGATCAGTGTTCAGCTGTTTAAGAAGATTAGCTGATTTTGAATTGTGTTGGTACTCAGTGGTTAGCACAGCACTAGGGGCCGGAGTTCAATTCCCAGCTTGGCCCACTGTCTGTGCAGAGTCTGCACATTCTCCCTGTGTCTGTGTGGGTTCCTCCAAGGGCTCCAGTTTCCTCCCACAGTCTAAAAGACGTGCTAGTCAGGTGGATTGGCCTTGCTAAATTCTCTCTCGGTATACCCGAACAGGCGCCGGAGTATGGCAATGAGGGGATTTTCAAAGTAACTTCACTGCAGCGTTAATGTAAGCCTACTTGTGATTAATAAATAAACTTTACTCAATAAGCAGCCATTTAGAGATGCATAGTAAAAGCCTGAAGTGATTATTTGATACTTTTGCGGTAGATTGAAGATTCAATAGTGCCACTATGAAACTCAAATATATTTATTTGTGTCCAAATTTGTTTCATGTTTTAATATTGCTAATATTTTTTCCAAGTGACATTAAAAATGTATTTAAAGCATTGAAGCCCTAATGCATCGGATGACCACCCTCTTACACATCCAGGCCCTGCTTCGCTTGATTATTTGTGTCACATTTTGAAATCTCATTCGATGATGAACGCAGTAAAGGGCTAGGATACTGAATAGTTCAGTGGGTAGATGCTTTTTTTAGCTTTGGTCCTGGAGTACTGACCTTCGTCCATTACAGTTGCCCCTTTGATCTGCTGTAACTGTGAAAATGTGGGTGAGCTGCTTCTCACCTTCACTTTACTGAAGCCAGACGCTTAATCTGATGCATGTTTGAGAGTTTGTACTGTTCTCGGTTGCTGACATGGTGCCATTATGGAGTGTAGCAGACACAGGGAGACCTGTGGACCTCAGGTCAGCTGCACCGCTACAATATAAAATAGGAAAACTGCAGCCTATTTAAAAACAAAATGAAATTGAGATGCATATCTTAGCACTGTTTAATTGCAGCCATAATGGTAAAAGATGAAAAGGTTATTTGTTTAAACCAGCAAGTTGACTAGAGTCATTGTGAGCTTGGGTAATGAGACACTGAGCGATCCTGAAGTTAAAGGTAACAAGTATATTGCTGGGCAATAAATGACACAAAACTAGTTTTCTCCCACAATGGTGATTGACATGATGTTGAGTGCAACAGCCTGTTTAAATCACCCCCTTGACCCCCCCAGCTGCAGATTTGCTATATGTTTTTAGAAGTGGCCATTTCAATCCAGAAGATT
Source organism: Carcharhinus amblyrhynchos (assembly GCF_965287045.1). Lineage (NCBI taxonomy): Eukaryota > Metazoa > Chordata > Chondrichthyes > Carcharhiniformes > Carcharhinidae > Carcharhinus > Carcharhinus amblyrhynchos. The sequence continues at coordinate 47,972,308 of NC_137336.1, forward strand.
GTTCATTCGGGTTTAAAAAATTTGTTTCCTTTTAAACCAACACACTTGATTGGCTCAACAAGCTGGCTGTCACCTTTTCTAGCAGCGCAATTTGAAGCTGATAAAGCAACTGGAATTACTTCAGTAACCTGAGGTATTTTCTGTGTTGTTTCTAAATAAGTAAAGATTGACCTACACAATGTAGAGCTAACTAGAGAGAAATTAGCCCAAGTGCTATCCACAACCCCAAACATGTGGCACTCAGCAACACCGCCCCACCCCCCAAGAAGAAGAATGTGGCCCTAGGTAGCGAAACCACCTGTGTTGCTTCGAGTTAAGGCAGCGTATCTTTTAAATGTCAACTCTGATTGCTGGAAATCTCTGATAAATCGTGACAGCCAAGATAAAGAAAGAAGCCTGTAAACTGAAACTGCCTTAAATCCACTGTGACCCAATTCCTTCAGCAACTTTGAATTCCAGTGTAAAGGGTAACCTATTGCCCTATCGGCATGAATAATTCAACGATTCTGCTTTTGGTTTATTTCTGTTACTTTTAACTCACAAACTCAGAAAATATAAGTCACAAAATGGATTGGTTATGTTCACAGACCATAATTAGTGCTCAATTATCTATTTGCAGTCTAATATAGTTTGATATATTATTTGAGATGTGAATGTGTCAAAGCAAGTCTTAGTAATTACAGCTCAAATGTAATTAATAGGCTGTAAAGTATTTTAACTTGTCCTAAGGATGTAAGAGGCATTATATTTATAACTTGCTGTTTCAACATTTTTTTCTCCCATTCAGCTAGAAAAGAAATGTGATAATGTTGAAAAGTTTAAATTGCTGTACCTAATCATGCAGCCCACTTCCCTTAGATTGCAGTGGTGAATGTTAAAAAGGACACACAACATGGAGTATTCCCAAAGCGTTATAAACCTCCCATGAGATGAAAAGGTCATTGTTAATGCAGCTTAAAAGAAGATACAGCAATGGAATTATCAAGGAACTTGAATAAGAGCAACTGTTAGCATCCTGGCCATTTCTTAACCATGAAGTAGCATGTACTCGGGAGATGGGTAGGACAAATATTTCCTCAGAAACAGTCTTGGTGTGGACTTGATGCTGTGAGCTTACACTAGCCATGTCAACAACAAAGTGTTCAGCCACACTCAAAACATACTACTCTGTGTAGATGTACCACTCTGCTCTTCTAGTCCATTTAAGGAAAGACAAGGCATGGCGAAGAGATGGGCATCCCTTCAGAAGAAGGCAGCTCTAAAAGGAAAGTTGTAATTTAGGATAGGTGGAACTATCTTCAGGCTGAGTGTTGAGCTATGTCTGAGAGCTACTGATTCACCGGGTGGGATTTTCTGGCCGCGCTCGCCCCAAAGTCGGAAAATCCCATTCAAGATCAACTGACTTTTCCATGGTCTGACCACCGCCAGCTACGATTCCCGTAGAATGCAAAAACATGTCCCACTTTCTTGGATTTGGTTGGCAGAATGGTAAATGTATAACTGGGGAGTAAGTGTATTCATCAATCTGGTAGCCTTGCCCCCATTTGGTATGTTTAAACATTTTTCACCTTCTTGTTGGTAAGCAATTACGTACATATGAACATACATACAAATTCGGAGCAGGAGTAGGCCACCCGGCCCCTTGAGCCTGCAAAGCCTTTCAACAAAATAATGAAATCAAAATTTACCCGTAAATGAAGGGGATTTAAATGAACAGGACAGAGGAGAATTTTAACTTGTGCAAAAACATTTGCTTGAAGAGAGTTAAAATCAGGTGTTGCAGTATGAGGGAACAGAACATACTTTAGTTTTTAATGACTTACATTATAAAGCTTGGAACAATGAGAGAACTGTTTGTTTCACTATGGCCTTGGGTAAGACTCAGTGATATATTTGAACCTAATTTGTCGAAATTGCTCTTGTTAAGATCCTGGTGATTGGTGGAAGGGTTCATCAGTTGTACGTTTTTGGTATGTGCAGGCTAAGCAAATTTTGTGTGAGGTAACATCCCAGAGCTGTGCGGGTTTTTTTTGTCATTCAATTCAGTTGGTATTGAAATGAATCATGGAAGCAGTGAATTTTTAGGTAGTGTGGAGTGCCGCCTGATCTCTGAAATGCACCATGAATATGTTCTAAATCTCAGCAGGCTTTCCTGTTTTACCACCTCCTATATACCAGATACTAAAACCAATAACTTAATGTTGTTTTTAGCCCTTCTTATATGGTTTGAATGATCAATATACTGTAGGTATTTAGTATGGGGGCTTTTAGTTTAAAATCCTGTTCAATTAACAATATGTGGAATGATAGTCGCAGTAATAAGTTAGATATTGACTTGTCTTTGTGTCATTCGGTGCCTCTTGTTCAGAGGAAGCTATGAGAAGCTATGAGGTGAGGAACTATGTGAACACTTTCTGTTGGGAGCAGCATTATTTACTGACACGAAAATAATCCCTGCTGTTTGTTTGTCCTATTTATCTTCAGTTTGCTTTGGGCTCTGATCTAGCTGTGCGGTATGATAAACCCGAGAGACTGAGAGGGGTTGGGGGAGGGAGAGAGATACTGTTCTTGCTGAGGTTGAAAGTTATATGGATATGAAGAAACTGCAGTAATAATGTCACAGAAACATTTTATCATTTGCTGAGTAACAAAACATATAGATAAACAGTGTACTTATAACCAAATTATTTTTTAAAAATGAACAAAACGGTGCCTAGGACAATGTTGGACAGTTTTTTTTATTACCTGCAAGACATAAATGGCCTCTGAACAATGTCAAAAGAATACCAAGTTTATTGGATTCAAGTCAGTTTTGTCGTAGGTCAGCAATGTTTCCAAGTGGACATTAAACCTAGACAGGGCTAAGTGATCCCACAACTAAGGGATTGGATCAAAGATCTGCAGTCCTGCCTCATCCATTCACGGATGATGGTAGAAAAATAAAAAATTAACAAAAGGTGAAGAACATTCCCCCTCCTCAATTGTGGCAGAGCCCAGCATTCGAGCACAAAGGACAGTGGTGAAGTGTTTGTAACCATCGTCAACCAGACTTCCCAATGGATGATGTTAATTGTACATTGTGTTTACTTATATTAAGGTGATGGGCATTAAGTGGGATCCACTCCTGCTCATGTATATAGAATTAAAATGGAAACTGTGGTTGCTTGGGTTTAATGGTGCACATTTGCAAGTGGTTCTGCTATAATAATACAACAACAATGTATGTTTTGTATAGTGTCTTTAATGTGATAAAATGTCCCAAAACCCTTCACGAGAGCATTATGAAACAAAATGTGACACCAAACCATGAAAGGAGGTGTTAGGGCAGTTGGCCAAAAGGTTGATCAAAGAGGTAGCTTTTAAGCAGAAAAGTGAGGTGGCATGGCAGGGAGGCTACTGAGGAAATTCCAGAGCTCAGTGCTTAGGCAACCATAAGCCAAATTTAGTTATGCCAGGATGGTCAACCATTCTTATTTTTCCAGGACAGTTCCGTAATTTGGCGTCTGTGTCCCGAGTCAGAGGATATATTTTGTTCCAGATTTTTTTCTGTCCTGGATTTTTACTGAAGGCTTTGGCAAGGGTTATGGTTCCATTCTGGGCTGTCCAGTGGCTGTGGAGTCTGGGTCAGCAACATCAGAACCCGAGAAGGCCACCCTTCTCCGCAGTCCTGAGCATATCAACAGCACACACACCCCGCCTCCCCCACCACCGTGCCCTGAAAGACTAACCAGCTTGCCCCTATCCCCACCACTCAAACATAGCACAGGTATATGTGGAATACAGCGAGAATGTTCCTTCCTGTGGGGAAAAGCATAACTACAGGCTATATATCAATATAAGATACTTACAAATAATTCCAGTAGGGAATCCAGGAGAAAAGTCTGTATCCAGAAAGTGATGAAAATGTGATAATCAAGGAATGCTTGAAATGATGCATTTAAGGAGAAGCTAGACAAGCATATGATGGAGAAGAGTAACAATGATAAATAATGGGAGAAAGCTTAAGGTGAGCATAAACATCAGCACGGACAGCTTAGTCTGAATGATCTGTTTCTATGCTGGATGCTTGGGAACCACCTGAAGTTCTCCTTCATGTCATACACCAGACAGAATTTTACTGAGTCTCCCACTAGTGAGATTTTCCAGCTTTTGAACAGCTTGGTGCATTTTGTAGCCCTGTCCCCATCACAATGGGCTTCTAAAATTCCACCCACCATCCAAATTGGAAACGTATTGCCATTGCATTTTCGTTGCTGGATCTCCCGGAACTCCTTACTTAAAAGCAGTGTAGGAATGCCTTCAACAACAATGCCACATTCCATGTCAACCTTTTTACAATGTTCACTTAAATCTAAAAAAGTAGCCAGTACTACGATTTTGATTATGACCTTCCAAACTTGACTTGTGTATTGAAAGTTCATTTTCTGCAGGTGGCAGCCTAGGAGCAAGTACTAATGGTCACAAATCTGTCACAGTTGACACAGCAGTAGAAACGGTTTGAAGCACTGAATTATTAAAGCATTTGGCTGAATAGAACTTTTCTTCTTACTGGACGGTTATCTATCAAGAAATTGGTGTTCCAAATATTCATCTGTTGATTTCATCCAACTCTCCATGTGTTGTCTGTCCCCTAATACTGATCTATTCCTCACGCCTTCATCCCTTTCCTTCCACATTTCCAGTTTCTGATAGTATTGGCTTCAGAATTTTGCTACTGAATTTTCTCCAACTTCCCGTCTCCCTGCCTTGTTTTCAAGAGCCCCTGTCTTCAATTGCATTCATCCCAATTTCCCAATTCCCTACTCCTTTTGCCATGCATGATCCGTTTCTTCATCATTTTAAAATACTTTGAGGCATCTTTTCTGTGTCTGAGGAGCTTTATAATTCAAGTTTCAGGGGTACTATTGTAGTTTGCACTGAGAAATACAGTTGTGCAGCGGAATAATTGAAGAATTTGCTTTTTGATTCTTCAGTGGTGGAGCAGCTGATCCCAGAACTGAATCTCTTGCTGAAGTTACTGGACCATGAGTATCTGAGTGCCACCACCAGAGAGAAGACAGTGACAGTGAGCAGCATGTTGCAGCGACTTCAACCAACCTCTGGTCAGTGCTGTCAATCAAATTACTTTATTCCCATGCCAATTCTTTGCATTCCAACTGAAACAATGCCTTGTTGGGACTATGCTTCAGTTTAGAAAATATCAAGTTTTTGTTCACAATTGCATTTTCCTTCAGTTACATGCTCACTTACCATCTCATTTCCCCCTTCAGCCTGGGAGGGGATGCATGATAATCATCACAGTTACTGCTGCAGCGTGGCTGCCCGCCAGGAGTTGTGCTACATTGGAGTTAATATCCAAAGTGAAAATCCTTCCTTCCCAATGGCCATGACCTTTTTACACAAACTCTTCCTACATTGGCATTAACTATTCAGATGTGGAAAAAATTGAAAAGAGCATGCTACGCTGCTGCAGTCGGAGGTGCTCTTCTAAGATTAGAGCTGAAGCCTTTTGTTGGTACACTAGAGGGTGTTCTGCAACACAAACCTGAAAGATGTTGTTGGCCCAGAATAGAGGCAACTTTATTGTACTTCTAAATACGCTTTACGCAAACTCAAATTACACAATCCTACACTTAATGCTCGAAATGCAAAGTATTCTTTTCACTAGCATTCTTCACCAATTAGACTGTTAGTAAGTTCACTGAATCATAGAAAATCAGCAACACAGAAGGAGGCCATTTTTTAAAATTTATTTATTAATCATAAGTAAGGCCTACATTACTCTGCAATGAAATTACTATGAAATTCCCCTAGTGGCCACACTCCGGCACCTGTTCAGGTAAATGCACCTAACTAGCGCCCAATGTGCCCGTACTGATCAACAAAAAGCTACCCAGCATGATGTCACCCTCCTGCACTTGGTAGTTTTGTTTCTTCTGAACATTTTCACACATTTCCTTTCCAAACTGATGTCGTCTTTAGTAATAAGAATTTTGCCATTTGTAGCCAATTGAGATTTGCTGTCTGAGGGGTAGGAGTTTTAGGGGGGAATGTAAGGAAAAACATTTTTACCCAGAGTGATGTTATGGAATTTACTGCCTGGGAGGGTGATGGAGGTGGGTTGCCTCACATCCTTTAAAACTTTCCCAGATGAATACTTGGCACATCAAAGCATTCAAGGCTACTGACCAAATGTTAGTAAATGGGATTAAGAAGGTAAGATGTTTCTCACGTGTTGGTGTAACACGATGGGCTGAAGGGCCTCTTCTACATGCTGTGAATCTGAGAAATTATGTGATCAACCATTAGAGCAACCTGCGACGTTTTTAAATGTATAACAGGTTATTATATATCAAGTATGCTTATAGCCGTACTTGTGTGACGAGGATAAGTTCATTCAACAGTTAATTGTACCATATCTGGTTGTGAGTGGCCCCCACATGATAAAACAGAACAATCAACATTCCTCCTTTATCATGGGCAAAAAGAGCAAACATTTGCTTGAACTCCGAGGAGAAATGACAGCAGATTTTTACGATCTAACATTTCCAGACAAAATGAGCAAAATGGCTTTATAGCTTTGCAGTGCCACTGTGATTTGACAACATTGTGATGCTTCAGGTCTACGGTGAATTTCAGTGAACCGTTAAAAGATCTTTGTTGACTATATTACGTTGTTTCAGAAACGTTGAAAGTCTGCTTCATTTTTAAAAAATGCTCAGTCAGATGGTTTAAAATAATCTATGTTGGCATGTGGGATTCAATGACATCTAATTGTCAGCTCATGAAATTCTGCTAATTAATCCACTTAATCTGTGAAGCCAGAAATGCAAATCTACATTTTATCTTCTGAATGTGAGCTGTGTTTGTAAATGACCTTTTGAGCTACGTAACACGATCTGATATTTGTCATTGATTTGTCTTGGTAATTTGGGTGAGCATTGCGTAGAAATAATAAAGTCAGTTTTAGAAATGCTTTGTTAAGTCTAAAAAGGCATGTTTAGATTTTTAAAAATAAAAATGATCCATATTTTGCAATAGTAATGACAGCAAACCTCAGCAACCATTGTCATTATTCTTAAACTGGTGATGACTTCTGGATCAGCATAAATCCTGAAGTCATTGTCAGTGATGCTACTTCTCCCAAGGGTGCACTATTGCGATTCCCCTCCCCCACCTCCTCTCCGCAACCCAGCCTGCTGAAAGATCCAGTGAAAAAGTTGAATCTTACTTTTGATGGTATACTAAGTTCATAATTACTGCTAAACAACTTCACTCGCTCTGAAAGTATAATTTTACATACGTTGGCTGTCAAATTCTTCTATTATGATAAGTTCCACTAGCATTTTAACAAGTTAATAATATTTTACCTTCTACCATAATCCCATGTGCATGTCCCAATCCTTTATTTTGCTATCTGTTAAATTTAAAATAAAATCTTTCAGGGCAGGGTTTCCCACCCCCACCAAGACGCTGTCTGCCATTGACTGGCAGCGAGTTCTTCCAGTCCCGCCACTGCCTACGGGATTTTCCATTATTCGCCACCTCTGTCACTGAGAAACCCGGGGCAAAGGGCACTGTCAGTGGAATCAGAAGATCCAAATGGCGGGAATGTCAGGAAAATATTGCCCTCAGTGTTTTTTACGTGTTGTTTTGTTCTCTGTTTTAATACTTCATTGTGATTGGTTGTTTATTCTGCCTGACAGCACCCCCTTGACATTGCGCTAGAACCACAGTAATATCCAGACACTGGAAATCTGTGCCACAGAGATTGCTAGATCCTTGGTGGTGGTGGTGGTGGTGGCGGCGGCAGTGGTGGTTGGGGGCAGTGGGGGGGGGCGGGCACGAGGCGCAAGACGACTCACTGGCTAGCACTGCTGCCTCACAACACCAGAGACCCGGGTTCAATTCCTGGCTTCGATCACTATCTATGTGGAGTTTGCACATTCTCCCCGTGTCTACGTGGGTTTCCTCCAGGTGCTCTGGTTTCCTCCCACACTCCAAAGATGTGTAGATCAGGTGAATTGGCCATGCTAAATTCTCCCTCCCAAGCAGGTGCCAGAGTGTGGCAACTAGGGGAATTTCATAATAACTTCATTGTAGTGTTAATATAAGGGTACTTGGGATGAATAAATAAACTTCAGCTTCCTTAGAGATCAATGACGAGTGCCACTGCTTTGCCATCGACCAGAAAAATCCAATCCACTTGTTAAAAGGTGATTTTTCTATAACAGATGACAAATAATACTTAAACAACATTTTGGGAAAACCGTGAATATGAAATGTCAACAAATCAGGATGTCATGGAATACTGCTCACTTACCTGGATGAGTGCAGCTCTGGCAACACTCAAGTAGCTTAACGCCATCCAGGACAAAGCAGCCCGCTCAATTAGTACCCCATCCACAGACATTCACTTCCGCCACTACAAATGCAAAGTGACAACAGCGTCCATCATCTACAAGAAGCATTGCTGAACTTCCCAAAGCTCCATCAGTAGCGCCTTCCAAACCCTTGACCACTATCATCTAAAAGGACAGCAGACACGTGGGAGCACCACCAACTGCAAGAATACATCATTGTTCCTTCACTGTTGTTGGATCAAAATCCTGGAACTGTTTCGCTAACAGCACTGTGGGCGTCTCTACACCACATGAACTTCAGCACTTCAAGCAGGCTACTCACCCAGCACCTTCTGAAGGGCAAATAGGAATGGGGGATAACTGCTGGCCTAGCCAGGAAGGCCCACTTCCCACGAATTAAAAAAGGAAGAGGATTTGGAACTTTTTTTTGTGTTTTCCAGACGCATAAAATATAGAGTAAACAGTTTCCATACCAGTAACTGGAAATGAAACAGTATTATAAGACTGTTCTTTTGGAATTTTGATCAGAATTTGGAAGAATCTACATTGAAACATTGACAGAGTATTTGATTAGGAGCTGCTTATCATTATATGGGAGCTCACGTAGACTGAAATTAGAAAGGTATAGGTAAAGAGACACTGTGAATTCAGTGTCCAACTTTGGAACCACTGTTTACAGTAACTGGAAACACTTTAGCCCTTTTCCATCCAGAAATTTCATCAGCTTTAATTATTTTCACCAGAAATTCGAGGTTGCTTTATGTGACAGATGCTTTACTGTCAAATGACTCACTGCCTAACTGGGCAGAGCTAAGCAGCAATTAGTAGGAATTTGACTTTCCACAAAATAAACAGTGGCACAGTGACAACATTTGACTCAATATGAGGTTCTACATGGCATTTCTGTTCAGACCATTACATGTAACAGTTTATCAACCATTAGAAATGTGAAAGTTGAAGCTTCAAAGTGTCTGATCAGTTGGTTTCTGCCTTTATTTAATTAAATTTTTCTCTTTCGTCAGCTTCTGAGACTAATTATATGTACATGAACACGTCCGATTGTCGGAATGGCACAAGTTTTGTGGAATCCTTATTCGATGAGTTTGGTATGTCAACATTTTTGCTCTGAAATAAAAGAAATTTAACTACAAGACTAATTATAAGTTATTACAATTGTGAGGTTATATTTTTAGTGCTTCTGCTCAGGTAGCAGTGTCACTGTGGGAGGTTGTGAGAATCTTATCAATGCGGTTCTCAGTCTAAAGGAAATATCAATATATTAAATCAACAAAGTACATTATGTTAAAATGAGGACTGAATCATTCCAATTTCCCCACATTTTAACTGTATTTAAGCCACCTGAAAATTACACACTGGATCTTCACTCCTCATAATCAAAACCATGAGAGATTGACAAATAATTCATGTTATATCTCAATGCAACCTCAATGTTAGTCTGGTCATCGAGTTACAAAAATGTCAAACAGTTGTTTCAGCCATTCGCCCATATTAGCTCATTTATTACCCCTCCTTGTACAAGTAAAGGTAAACTCCTCTCAAGTAAGAGTGACACAATAAGTTTTTATACAATATTCTAGGTATTAGAACATAGAACAGTACAGGCCCTTTGGCCCTCGATGTTGTGCTGAGCTTTGTCTGAAACCAAGATCAAGCTATCCCACTCCCTATCATTCTGGTGTGCTCCATGTGCCTATCCAATAATCGCTTGAAAGTCCCTAAAGTGCCCGACTCCACTATCACAGCAGGCAATCCATTCCACACCCCAACCACTCTCTGAATAAAGAACCTACCTCAGATATCCCTCCTATATCTCCCATCATGAACCTTATAGTTATGGCCCCTAGTAACATCCACATGAGGAAATAGTCTCTCAATGTCCACTCTATCTATCCCCCTCATCATCATATAAACCTCTATTAAGTTGCTTCTCATTCTCCTCCGCTCTAAAGAGAAAAGCCTCAGGTCCCTCAACCTTTCCCTCCAAAGACCTACCCTACAAACCAGGCAGCATCCTGGTAAATCTCCTCTGCACTCTCTCCAATGCTTCCACATCCTTCTTATAGTGAGGTGACCAGAACTGCACACAATATTCCAAATGTGGTCTCACCAAGGTCCTGTACAATTGCAGCATAACTGCACAGCTTTTAAACTCTAATCCCCTGTTAATAAATGCTAACACACTATAAGCCTTCTTCATGGCTTTGTCCACTTGAGTGGCAACCTTCAAAGATCTGTGATATGAACCCCAAGATCTCTCTGTTCCTCAGAGCCCTGCTGTTGACCCTGTGATCTGCATTCAGATTTGTCCTACAAAATGAATCACCTCGCACTTATCAGGGTTAAACTCCATCTGCCATTTTTCGGCCCAGCTCTGCACCCTATCAATGTCTCTCTGCAGCCTACAACAGCACTCCACCTCATCCACTACTCCACCAATCTTGGTATTATCAGCAAATTTACTAACCCACCCTTCAGCCCCCTCCTCCAAGTCATTGATAAAAATCATAAAATAGCAGAGGACCCAGCACTGATCCCTGTAGTACACCGCTGGTAACTGGCCTCCAGTATGAAAATTTTCCATCCACCACCACTCTCAGTCTTCTATGAGATAGCCAGTCACTTATCCAATCAGCCAAATTTCCCTCTATCCCACTTCTCCTCACTTTCTTCATGAGCCAACCATGGGGAACCTTATCAAACGCCTTACTAAAATCCATGTATACGACGTCAACTGCTCTAACTTCATGTACACACTTAGTTACTTCCTCAAAGAATTCAATCAAATTTGCGAGGCAAGACTTACTCTTCACGAATCCGTGTTGACTATCCTGGATTAAGCTGTATCTTTCCAAATGGTCATAAGTCCTATCCCTTAAGACCTTTTCCATTAATTTACCGTATTCACATATAATAGGAGAAAATTCCTGGTACACTTTAAGCAATATCTACTTACATTTGACTGACCAGAGCCAAGAAAATCTTATGTAAGAATCTGGCAATAACTGATAACTTACTCAATGTAAGTGGATTCTGGTGTAGTCAGCAATAGTATTTGTTTGAATAGCACAAGATGGATATCTTCATAGAGCAGCTGTGCAATTTCCAACTTGCCTTAACAGTGAAACACAGAAATGCATCAATTATGTTATCTGAAGTAATAGCACATTTCTGAGTTACTGTTGATGAGCAATGAGAAAGAACTAGCTGTACAAAATAGAGACAAGTTCATTTGAACAAAAGTCTAATGATCTTTATGTCTTAGAGCTCAAAATTCAACAAAATAAAATCCTGTTGTGCAATACTTTGTTTTTTGAGCAATCTTTCAAGCCGTTTCAGCAACGATTTTCAACCAACCCATACATTTGTTGTCTTTGACAGTTCAATCTAATTAATGCAGTGTTTTTGCTGAATATCAATCAGGATCCTTGCAAAAGGAAACCGGTATCCAAGTATCAATGGAATAGGTCATGTTTGATATCAAATATTCTTAGCCTACAGCTGGAAGTCAATGAAAGGACGTAATTTGTAACGGAGCTGTCTATGTCCTGATAAATTAAGATCAGGATGAATCAGTGAAAGATTGAAATGAACGTAGAATCTGCCAGTATTTTCCACCTAGCCTCATTTCAGCAAGAAATTGAACAAATAATCCATGATGACTGTCATTTCGTAAAGACAACGAAGAATAAAAGCACAGATTCTCAATGGCTAACTCAACATGACTTACCTGGATCATTGCGCCATCGAGGTAGCCTCAGCAAACCTGAGTTGCTTCTTGGTTTGTGAATAAAGATTCCCTGCAGCCAATCAATGGTCAGTCATCTCTTTTATCGGTCAAATATTCAACATCCAAATCAAAGATTTTATAGCAAAACACTTGGAAAATAGTGGCAGGATCAGATAGAGTCAGCATTGATTTATGAAAGGGAAATCATGTTTAGCAAATTATTGGGATTCTTCGAGGATGTAATTAGTAGAGTTGGTGAGGGGGAGCCGGTGGATATGGTTAAGACTTTTGAAAATTCCCACATAGGAGATTAGCGTGTAAAATTAAAGTGCGTGGGATTAGGAGTAGTGTATTGAGATGGATAGAAAACTGGTTGGCAGATAGGAAACAATAGAAATAAATGCGTCATTTTTACAACTGGCAGGCAGTGACAAGTGGGGTAATGCAAGGATCAATGCTGGAACCCCAGCTATTCACTAATATTATGGAGACCATATATAAACATTCATCCTATCCACACCACCAAAAATTCCATCTGCAAGAGGTTGCAGAGATAGGGAGGGGTGTAGTGGTTGGAGGAAATTGCAGAACATATATTTTAAATTAGTAATACCTCCAAATTTGCAGATGACACAAAGTTGGGTGGAACAGTGAGCTGTGAGGAGGATGCAGAGATCCTTCCCTGTGATTTGGGCAAATTAAATGAGTGGGCAAATGAATGGCAATTGCAGTATAATTTGAATAAATGTGAGGTTATCGACTTTGGTAGCAAAAACAGAAGACAGATTACGATCCGAATGGCCATAAATTAGGAAGGGGAATGTGTAACGAGACTTGGGTATCCTTGTACACCAGTCACTGAAGGTGCAGTAGGCAATAAGAAGCAAATGGTATATTGTCCTTCATAGCAGGAGGATTCGAGTACTGGAGCAGAGATGTCTTGCTCCAAAAAAAAGGACCTTCATGAGTCCTGGAATATTGTGTGCAGTTTTGGCCTCCTTATCCGAGGAAGAATGTTTTTGCTCTAAAGGAAGTGCAGAGAAGGTTTACCAGACTCATTCCTGGGATGCAAGGACTTAATCGATTAGGATTGTATTCCCTGGAGTTCAGAAGAATGAAGGGGGAATCTCATTGCAATCTATAAAGTTTTAATAGGACTAAACAGGGAAGATACAAGGAGGATATTCCCATTGGTGGGAGTGTCCAGACCAGGGGGTCTCAGTCTGAGGATACAGGGTAGATGAGAAATTTCTTCATCCAGAGAATGGTCAGCGTGTGGAATTTGCAGCTACAGAAAATAGTTGAGGCCAAAACATTGCGTGTTTTCAAGGAGCACTTGGGGTGAAGGGGGTCAAAGGATATGGGGGGAAGGCAGGATCAGGCTATTGAATTGGATGATTAGCCATGTTCATAACGAATGGCAGAGCAGGCTCGAAGGGCCAAATGGCCTCCCCCTTCTTCTGTTTTCTATGTTTTATGTCAGATGCACAGTTTACCAGCTAACTGAGTGCTGGTCTGTCCTTAAAGACCAGCACTGGCTATATTGTATGTGGGACAGAAACCCAAATATCTATAGTTGCACATTCTTGTATATCAAAGGAGCACAGAGTCCTCAGGCCATCAAAAGAAAATGCACAGCTGAGTGGGGCTAAATAAGTAACTCAGGTTGAGAGCTCTAAAATCTTAACCAAAACAGAAAATGCAGAGCTTTTATCTCTGAAACCGTTATGGTTACTCTCACTGAAAAGCAAATCCTGCTAATAGCTCTTACCAAAGAAGCAAGAAATAAGCTGAATAAAGAATTTAAAAAGAAAATTTCCCTCTTTGCATCTGAATTATCCATCCTCCAACTTAACGTATTAGCCACTGTCAGCCTGCCATCTAATCCTTTCTTCAATTTTCCCTCAATCTAGTACCTTAGTCGCTCTACACCATATAGGACAAAGCAGCCCACTTAATTATCACCCCTGCCACCACCTTAAACATTCACTCCCTTCACCATTGACACATAGTGGCAGCAGCGTGCGTCATCTACAACATACACTGCAGCAACTTAATAAGTCTCCTTCAACAACACACTTCAATCCCCCAGCTTTGACCAGTGAGAAGGACATGGGAAGCAGATGCATGGGGACACCACCACTTGCAAGTTTCCCTTCAAGCCATACTATCCAGATTTTGATTTATATTGTTGTTCCATCACAATCACTGGGTCAAAACCCTGAAACTCCCTTCCTAACAGCATTGTGAGTGTACCTACAGCACATGGGCTATAGTGGTTCAAGAAGGCAGCTCACCAGCACCTTCTCAAGGACAATTAGGGATGGGCAATAAATGCTGACCTCGCCAGCGATGTCCATATCTTGTAAGCAAATTAATATTTTTTTAAAACTCCAGTTCTAGTACATAATGAACACACTACAATCTAAGACTTCAATCTTTCAGTCTGTTGTAAAATTATTAAGACCTAATTATTTATTAATTAATTATTATTAATTATTACCTAATTATCTACTCTTTAATTTTCAGCCAATAGGTTTTTGGTGTTGAATTCCCATTGTTTTTCAATAAAACCTATGTATATTATTAACATGCCTTGCAGTATGCATCAAAACATAAAGCCCCGGCAAATATAAAGAGACTCTTAAGTAACATAGCAATATAAGTTAGGGTGGCACCAGGGACCCAGATTCAATTCCAGCCTTGGGTGACTGTGTGAAGTTTGCACATTCTCCCCACGTCTGCATAGGTTTCCTTCGGGTGCTCCGACTTCCGGTTCAGGTAGATTGGCCATGCTAAATTGAGCTGAGATGTGTTTGTTAGATGGATTAGCCATGGTAAATGTGTGGGGTTACAGGGATAGGGTAAAAGAGAGGACCTTGGTAAGATCCTCTGTCAGAGGACCAATGCAGACTGATGGGCTGAATGGCCTCTTCTGCATTGTAGGGATTCTATTGTTCAGTGATAGATTTATTTGATAGAATGCTTGTGTATTATTATTTCAGACTGAATATTTATATTTTCCATTTGTCTCATTAAGAATATTGCAACTAATGTAGACTGGAGAGAATGATAATGTCATATACAATCAAATACCATTAATCAACCAAAATGTCAAGTGACATATTCAATAATATCAGAGGCACTGACTGAAAGGCATAAGGTTTGTAAAAACAATCTCAGCACAGCTCTCACCTGATATAAGAGTCTGAATGTTTGTAAAGCTGAAGAGGGTCTCTGGCTTAGCCAAAATGGTTCTGGAGACTCAATTCTGGAAGTCTCACCCTGAACACGGCACCTACCATTTTCATCAGTGGTGGAATAGGGATGGGTTGTAGTTTGCATATCTAGTTCACAGAGGCAGCTGCTTCATAAAGGTGCAGTTGACTTCAGATGCATCCAATTTTCATAGCTGGGGTGTCCAAAACACAACTAGTGGTCATTACTCCTTTATGGAGATGGTCTAAAACTATCAGAATTCATTTTGAAGAGATAGGGTACCCTTTTTGAGAGGTCTAGGCATACATTTGGGATTGTTAAAAATAGATATGGATGTGAAATGCAGGTAAATTCATTGGAGCTATCAAGGGAGCTGTCAATCTCATTAGAATTATCAAGCTGTCAAAGCATTTAAATTTCCTGGCCTTTAAATTTTTTTTATAAGTTGTAGAGTTTAAAAAATCAGTGCTTGCTATTTCACTAATATAATGATTTAAAGCAAAATACTGTGGGAGCTGGAAACCTGAAGTAAAAATAGAAACTCCTGGAAAATTTCAGCACCTCTGGCAATATCTGTGAAGAGAGAGAGAGATAGAGTTAATGTTTGGAGTTCTTATGAATCATCTTTGGAGCCTTGTCATTTCACTGCCTGTTGCCATAAGCCTGAGAGTTATCATTATAAGATTTGTGATCCATGACTGATGTCACAACTGTTTGTCTGCCAACTCTAAGCGTTTCGAAAGTCTTTGATGTGGAGCTATGAGCTCAAACACTTGTTAAATTAGGGATTTGGTACTTGAAATAAATGTTTACTTTTATGTGATTAAACACTTAAGGAATGTAAATATAGGGAATAGGTTTGTATCGAAGAGTGTTTCTTTCTGAAATAGTGAAGTCACCAATAGACACTTTGAACTTTGTTTTATTTCATCTCGGAGTGGGTCCTCAGGTCTTCCCATGGTAGATGAGTTGGCATTGGAGTGTAAGGACAAAAGTTGGTGCATGGGTCAGCATGATTTGAAACTCAGTTTGAATAGAGCTATAAAGTGGCATGGGGAAGTGAGTAGAGGGGAATGGATTGGCATGGATGGTTATAGGGGCTATGGATGTGGATAGAGAGTCTTGGCTAACATGGAGGGTATAAGTGGCCATGAAAGGTTTTGTTCAGCATTTTTGTCCTGTGTTTGAACCAAAGGTCTATTGACATCAGCAGCTGAGTGGCTCTGGCAGAATCCAAACTTAGCATCTGTGAGCAAGTTACTACTGAGCAAGTGCCATTTGAAAGCGCTGACTATGACACTATCCATCATTTTGCTGATCATTGAGACTAAACTAATGTTAAATGGACAGAGTGGATTTGCCTTGCTTTTTATGGATTGAACTGCCTGGGTAATTTTCAACATTGACAGGTAAATGCCAGTGTTATAACTTACTGGAGTAGCTTGGCTAGGAATACAGTATACATCTTCAGACTCACTGCCAGAACATTATCAGGACACATACCTTGCTTATCGAGTGCCATCAGACAGCTCTCAATATCACGTAGAGTGAATCAGATTGGCTGAAGACTGGTGTCTGTTATGTTATGTTATGAGGAGGTCAAAATATATCATCCACTGGGCACGTCTGGCTGAAGATTGTGGCAAATGCCTCAGCCTTTCCTTTTGTACTGGGCTCCCCAATCATTGAGGATGGGGATATTTGTTAAGCCTACTGCTCCCATGGTTACTGGTCCACCATCATTCACAATTGGGTGTGGCAGAGCTTTGATCTGAGCCATTTAGAATGAATGATAGTACACAAGCCAAACTTCAAAGAAATTAGTCTGTTCATGCTGATTACTCTGATACCAGTATCGTTGACTCTGTACACAGGATGCACTCAACTGTGTTGGCAGTGTCTGGCAACAGGATATTAATTGATGGGATTTTAGTGTGCAAATTGAAAGCTCTTTTGATTTGTTTTTTATTACTAATGAGATTTTTATTATATGAATGTCTCACATCAATTTCTAAAATGAGTTGGAAGATATGCTAGTTCAGCGTAGCACTCAAGGCTACTGAGAGGAGGTGATATTGGCAGTAAAAGTATTTCAAAACAGTTGTTTTATCTCACAGACTGAAGTTCTTCAGAAACTCATGGTAAAAAAAATCAGTTCATCATCTCTGAATGCATCATAATGGCTAAAACTTTCAACAAGCCAATCTAGATATGCTCGGAGCTCATTTGGTTCTGTTTGATGCCTGGAAAGTTGAGGCAGTCAGGATTTTTATGTAGATAGGTGATAGAAATCTCTCTGTGTAAGTTGGTATGTAAAAGAATAAATATTTTAAGATTTTGATGAATAGAATATTAATTTTAAGATTTAACTGTACAGCAACCTAATAGCATAAATACATCGTTGGTAGAAATTGTTTACATTCAGAATTTGACAAAGTTCTGTTTGTGGTTGCTTTTGCATTTCAGCCAACTGTAAGATTTCATTGAATCACCCGCACAAACAGCCTGTGGTGAGGATTTCTTCATAGAATCCCGACAGTGCAGAAGGAGGCCATTCAGTCCGACTCTCTGAGAGTGTTCCTTATCCAGGCCTTTTCCTCAACCCTAGCCCCATAACTCAACACATCTTACCATGGCTAATCCAGCTAACATACACACCTTGGGACACTAAGGGGCAGTGTTAGTATGGTCAATCCACTTAACTTGCACATCTTTGGACTGTGGGAGGATAAAGTGGTGCACAAAAGGTTAATACGTATGGTTAGTTCACATGTGATTTGAAGTAATTTATTAGTTTCGATAGAGGATTGGCTAACCAACAGAAAGCAGACAGTCAGGATAAAGGGTCTTTTTCAGGTTGGTGAGAAGTAACTACTGGGGTGCCACAGGGTTCATCCCTCAGGCCCCAATTATTTATAATCTATAAGAATGACTTGGATAAATGAATAGTAGGTTCCATGGCCTAACTTGCAGATGACACTAAAATAGGTGGGATAGTAAGTTGCGATAATGAGCTAAGAAAATTACAAACTTATATCGTTAGGTTAAATGAATGGGGCAAAATTTGGTAGATGGATAAGTGTGAAATTATCCATTTTGGTAGGGAAAATACAAAGGCAAATTATTATCTAAATGGAGAGAAACTTCAGAGTGCTTCAGTGCAGGGGAATCTGGGTGTCCTTGTGCAGGAATCACAGAAAGATAGTATACAGGTAATAAGGAAGGCAAATGGAATCTTGGCATTTATTGCTAAAGGAATAGGATATAAAAGTACTCAAGTGTTACTGCTCCTGTACAAAGCATTAGTGAGACGGCACTTAGAATATTGTATACGGTTTTGGTCCCTTCACTTATGGAGGAATGTAGTTGCATTGGAGGCAGGTCAGAGGAGATTCACTAGATTGATTCCAGAAATAAGGGGTTTGTTTTACAAAGAGAAATTGGGATGCAGTTTAGGGCTATACTCCTTGGAGTTTAAAAGGAAGACAGGAAATCTAATTAAGATGTACAAGATGATAAGGGGGATTGACAAAGTAGATCGGAGAGGATGTTTCCTCGTGAAGGGCAATGTAGGTCATAGTTTTAGGATAAAGGGCGTCAGATTTACTTCACTCAAAGGGTCCCAAGTCTGTGGAAGTCACTACCTCAGAGCGGGGTGGATGTCAGGACTTTTGAGTAAATTTAGGGAAGAGGTGGACGGATTTTTAATTGCTAAGGGTTTGAAGGGCGATGGTGAGTGGGCAGAGTGGAGTTGAGACTGAGATGAGATCAGCTATGATCATATTAAAGCAGGCTTGAGGGGCTCAATTGCCTACCCGTGCTCCTGGTTCTTATGATTCTTACAAGTATTGTGAAGGGAGCAGACTATATGAAGGATAAGGTCTTAACACATATTTTCATTTCAAGCAATGCCAGCGTCTGGGAATCAGTCATCAGCTCATCCATGGTAATAAACCTCTTTCTTATCTCATTGTTCCTGTGACACTCACTCTGTAAAAATGAGCAAATAACACTAATTACTAAGCTAAACTGCTTCAGGGACGTATTTGTGCTATTTACACAACAGTTGAAGTATGAATTTTGTTTGTGCAAATGCAGATTGTGAACTACGTGACCTTAAAGACATGCAGGAGGAGTGTAAGGATGGAAACCACATTAATATGCCATTGCCAGAAACTCCCCATTCCAAATTGGTGAGTTTTGAGTACTGGGAACTTCATTTCTTATGTAGAAATAATCAGTGTAGCAGAGGGACGGATGGCATTATTTTTGACAAGTCAGATCAATAAATAGCTCTAATCATTGATGTGGTGATGTAATAAAATTTCTAATTTGTTTACTTTTACAAAAATGTTCAATTAATAATTAGAATGTGTTATGCTTTTTAACTGTTAATTGAGGTTTTTTGGGGCAATTTAACTAATAGAATATTGAGATGAATGTATGGTTATGTACTGAAGGACAAATGTTGGAATTTGCCCCACTGTGGGTAGACTTCACAGTTAAGTTCCACACACGTCAACCTACAAAATACAGCACTTAAATAGATGACCATTCAAAAAGCAATATAGAATTGAAAACGGCTTTTAATAAAGGCTTTAAAAGCAAGGCAAGGGCTACAAGGATACAAATAAGTTAAGGACTTAAGTTGAGCTTTGGATTCAGTTGTTGTTCATTATGTCAACCAGATGATTTAATTGGGATGAAATGTCTTTTTGGATGAAATGTATATTTTAGATGAAATGTCTAACCGAAGCCAAGTCTGCATTCTCAGGTGGCTGTAAAAGTAAAATTTATTTATTGGTCATGAGTAGGCTTACATTAACACTGCAATGAAGTTACTGTGAAATTCCCCTAGTCGCTACACTCCGACACCTGTCCGGGTCACTGCACCTAACCAGCACGTCTTTCGGACTGTGCGAGGATACCAGAGCAGCTGGAGGAAACCCACGCAGCGATGGGGAGAAAATGCAACTTCCAAACAGACAGTGATCCAAGCTGGGAATTGAACTTGTGTCCCTGACATTGTGAGGCAGCAGTGTTAACCACTGTGCAAAGGAAAAGGAGTTAGAATCCCTACAGTGCAGAAGGAGGCCCTCTGAGTCTGTAACTACTCTCTAACAGAGTCGCTTACTCAGGCCTCCTCCCCTGCCCTATCCCCGTAACCCCACATATTTACCATGGTTAATCTATCTAACCTACACATCTTGGGACACTAAGAGGAAATTTAGCATGGTCAGTCCACCTGACCTGCACATCTTTGGAATTGTGGGAGGAAACTGACGTACCTGGAGGAAATCCATGCAGACACTGGGAGAATGTGCAGACTCCACACAGACAGTCACCTAAGGCTGAAATCAAGCCTGGGTCCCTGGCACTGTGAGGCAGCAGTGCTAACCACTGTGCTGCCCTTGTCTCCTGGCCAATATTCATCCCTCAGTGTCAAAACAAATTGATTATCCAGTCATTATCACAATCTCTGTTAGTGGGAGTTTGCTGACCACAAATTAACTGTTGCACCATAAGAGTGAATGCACCTCAAAAAGTAGTTCATTCACTTCAAAGTTCTTTCAGACATCCGGTGATGTGAGAAAAGCTATACAAATGCAAGTCGTTCTTTTTATTCAGCAGGTGTCACTGAAACAGATGATCTTGTTGTTATTACTGTTAGTGAGACCTTTCTGAAAGCAGATACAGAAATCGTACTGAAGTTAAAGCACTGAAATTCTGATTTGTAAACCAAGACTTTTTTTCTCTCTTATCCAGGGAATATCTGATACACCACCCCCTCTCCCCACAACACCACCACCTGAAGATTATTATGAAGAAGCTGTTCCATTAAGCCCAGGAAAGGTTCCTGAGTATATCACCTCTCGCAGTAGGTATCATGTTCATGTGAGGAGGAAGCACCCGAATCTTTTATCATTTATTTTGAAGTGACAGAGCTGTTCTTTTCTTATCAAATAATTGAAAAGTGAGCCATCTGTATAAACCTTCAGCATCAGACATGCTGGATTCAAATGGCAAATAAAACATAGGATTAGTGGCCTCTACCCATTAATGAACTCTGCCACCTCGCGTGCCATGGAATCGGCGCAAGCGAGGGTCCAACAACAGAAATCTCCGTTGACCTTGGATGGGGATTTCCAATCTTGCCCAAGCGAGGCCGTGAAATCCTGCCCGTTATGTTGCTTCTCTGGTTTTCCTTCATCTTACAAACCTCCCCTGAATGAGGATAGTGCATTTTACCTCTGATTGTAAGAACAATTAAATTGATGTTTACCGAGGTCACAAAGTGGACTAGCAATCCAGAGGTCCAGAATAATGATCCAGGGATATGAGTTCAAATTGCACTGTGGCAGCTGAGTAATTGGAAGTCAGTTGATTTGATTTGATTTATTATTGTCACGTATTGGGATTCAGTGAAAAGTATTGTTTCTTGCACACTATAGAGGCAAAATGCATCATTTGCAAAGTACATAGGGGAGAAGGAAAGGAAAGGGTGTAGAATGTAATGTTGCAGCTACAGGTAGAGCAAAGAAGAAGATCAGCTTAATATATGGTAAGTCCATTCAAAAGTCAGGGGAGAGACTGTTCTTGCATCGGTCAGTATGTGGTTTCAGACTTCTGTATCTTTTTTCTGATGGAAGAAGGTGGAAGAGAGTGAATCCAGAGTGCATGGGCTCCTTGACTATGGTGGCTGTTGTCTGAGGATTAAACAATATCAGGAATTCAAAAACCTATATCAGTGAAAGTGACCACAAAACAACAGAATTGGTGCTTAAAAACCCACAGGATTTCAATGAAGGAGATTTGACATTGTTCAGAACATCCTGGCAGTTCAAATCTGCGGGCTTTTCCGATCCCTCCAACAGCACTTCAGTGCCGCGGTTTCTTTCAGTACATTTGAACGGGAAACTCAGTTGACCACGATAGGACCAGAAGATCCTGCCACCTGTCAATGGCGGGCCCCTTCAAGCCACCGTGAAACTCTGGCAGGTTGCAGGTTATATCCTGCCCATTCTTATCTAGCTAGGTGTATATGTGACTCACAGCAATGTCATTGACTCTTAACTGCCCTGTGAAATGGCCTGGCAAGGCATTGAGTTGTAATTAAGAAGGTGGCTCACCATCCAAGGGCAATAAATTCTGACCTCGCCATTGGTGCCAACATCACACGAATGAATAAAAAAAGAACAGATATGGCCTGAAATTTTCACGCTGTTTTCTTCTGAGCTGGACGAGCGTAAAATTGCACGAGAAGACATCAGGCACATGTCCCAATGTCTTTGCGCACTCACAGACAATTGGGAACCTAATTAATTCCATCATACTGCAATCAACCAGAATTTAATATTGCTGGTGCAGCCATCCCATTATTTCACTTTTCTCATTTAAGGGTGGGATAAAAGAAGGCTGGAGCTTTGGCTATCTGAGGAGCTCAGGTGAGAGTTTGCTTGTGTCTTGGGATATCAGATCTTTTCCTATTTTTTTTGAAGTATTTGCTTTGTTAGCACTTTGCCGAGTTCTTTTTTTGTCAACTCTTGCCGAAGCCTTTCTGAACATTGCAATCTTAAGTGCCATCTGCAATTCAACAGATGGAGTTTCTATACTCCACTGGAAGCGCCTCCCCGAGAGGAGAGAGGCCAAAAGGAGAGCAGGCCAGCCGTCACGTCGTGGGTCCCACCCGTTCCATTTTTTTTCTATGAGCTTGAAACTTTGGTGGGAAGAGTCACTGAGGCAGTTCTGCTTTTCTCACACAAGACAGTGGTGGATTTTTCCATTCTTTGCACTAAGTACTGGCTGAGGCGAGGAAACTGGTGTGCAGCTGGTTGGAGGGGGTAGTGCCTGGCCATGACCCTCTTCTTTCCCCCCTCCCCCCCCCCCCCCCCCCCCCCCCCGGGACTATATTTATCTTTGTGCCCCTGACGGAATCCCCCTCACCTGGTTTCTGTTTTTAAAAACTTGGAAACCTTGTCAACATGATGTCACGTCGGCAGTGGGGCAGAGCTCAATGTGCAGGGTTCGATGTGGTGGAAAAGCCTTTTAATTATATTATAATTTATCATTACATCAATGGCGTAGTGTGGGAGGGGGAACGGCGGGGTGATTCGGAAACTGAATCGCTGGCGAGGTTCTTGTTTTCCAGCTCTCTCAGAATTTTGTGCCCAGATCTGCGCCATTCCTGCTCGCAGCAAACATAAGCACAAAATTGCAGACAAGGTTTTGAAATTAAATCATGAAGTTCCACCCTATGAGTCTGTAACTTGTTAGCCACATTTATAACATTGCTTACAGTTGAAGAGAATGATTCAATCAAATGTACATGGCCCAAAGTCTGGAGTGATGAATGGCTATTTTATAGTGGTTAAATTTCTTTATTATTTATGTTGAAATGCTTCAATCCATTTATATACTTGACCACAAATGCAGGCCAAAATCTTACTGACACCATGCAGTAGCTCAGCCAAGACTGCCTGTGGGGGATAGAGCAGACAGGCAGCTGAAACTTGCTTCGAGAAGGCTTGTTGAACAACTCCCAGGTCAGTAAGATACAAGTACAGGATCAACCAAGCTCTCTTCAGTGTAGACTTACAACTCTTCAACCTTTAAATATTTATGCTGTTAATAAAATATCGTAATGTAAGCAATGTCCTAAGTAAACCAGAGAATACCACTTTCTCAGGACCCCATTTCGCAGCTACGGGAGTCTGCAATCTGTGTTTGATTAAAACTCTTCTGCAAAGGGTTTGCTTTCACATTGATGTCCCTGGTCATCAAAATAATCTTGTACTAAACAGATGGCCACTTTTTAAATTACCACTATAATCTGGGTTCAACACAGCAAATTGGATTGTTGTTAACCAGGTTGTGGAATGAAGCTGTAGACTTAATGCCATCAAATGAGATAATAAATTTAATAGGCTTCTCTGAAGCTTTACTGCTTCTCTCACTGAACTGAGATAGGTCCTATCCCATAAATTATCGATGAAGACATTTGCACATTTCCTCTCTCAAGAATTGTAATGACACTGAAGTGAATTTTGCTTCAATGTTATACCCGTGTAAAAGTGAAATGTGTACATTGCATCAGAATGCTTGAAATACTGATTGCTTACTGAGTGCAATTTTGACTCTAAAAGTGATAACACTTTTGCATCAGAAATAAAGTAATTGCCTGGAATATCTGCGGAGTCTGCACATTCTCCCCATGTCTGCATTGGTTTACCCCAGCCATAGTCCGAAAGAGGTGCTGGTTAGATGCATTGGCCATGCTAATTTCTTCCTCAGTGTACCCAACCAGGCGCCAGCGTGTGGCGACTAGGGGATTTTCACAATAACTTCATTGCAGTGTTGATGTGAGCCTACTTGTGACACTAATAAATTTTAAACTCAAGCATAGCCACATCCTCTTATTCTGTCCCAGCTGAAATAGCTTGTAATGGCCTGCATTATCTGGGTGTATGCAGAAGGGCATTACACAGGTCTGTGACTGAATTATTTAATTTGAGGGACACCACAGCCCCCACAAGATGCTTGAGTCCTAATACTAATTGTTTCTTCTATTCAAAGAGATGAAAAATTATATGTACTCGAATTGAACTATTTCAGGTAAAGTAACAAATTTCTTTGGGTGGGCAATTAGCTTGCTGTAGTATTGCCAACAAAGAGACCACACAGGAATGGAAATTGCTTCCACACAGGAGACAGGAATTGTTTTGAAAATATCTAAACCTTTCATGGTCTCTTTACCCTGATTTGCCATAAAAGGTTCAATCCCTAACATTTTAGCAGCGGATAATATGATTTGTGATGTTGTCACAGTGATTAACCCACTGCATAATTTCTAATCTGGTGCCTAAGAATCTGAGTATTACAATGGCTGGGTCATTGCCCCAGCATATCTCTCACCTATTTTCTCCCTCTCCAGAATTCCTAAAGTGCAGAAGGAGGCTATTCGGCCCATTGGGTCTGCACCAACAACAATTCCACCCACACCCTATCCCTGTAACCTCACGTGCTTACCGTGCTAATCCCCCTGACACTCATGGTCAATTTAGCATGGCCAATCAACCGAACCTGCACATCTTTGGACTGTGGGAGGAAACTGGATGACGCGGAAGAAACCCACGCAGACATGGGGAGAATGAAAAAGCTTCACACAAACAGTGACCTGAGGCCGGAATTGAACCCGGGTCCCTGGTGCTGTGAGGTAGTAGTGCTAACCACTGTGCCGTGCAAACTTGTGACTTCTGCCGCTAAAAAGGACAAGAGAAGCAGATTCATGGGAATACTACCAGCTGCAAGTTACACACCATCCTGACTTGAAACTATCGCGCCATTCCTTCACTGTCGCAGGGTCTAAATCTTGGAACTCTCTTTCTAATAGCACTGTGGGTGTTCCTACACCACGTAGACTGCAGCAGTTCAAGGAGGCAGCTCACTACCACCTTCACAAGGATAATTTGGGATGGACAATAAATTCTGGCCTTGTCAGTGACACCCACATCCCATGAACGCATATATAAAAAAATGAAGTGTATCTGCTTCGAATCCTTACTGAGGGAAAAGTCTGCAGTGTGATACTCTTGAAGATTTATTAGCTATCCGATGAGATCTTTCCCAGGTACTTTGTATGCTGCTATATTGTTCTTTCTGGACAATGATGGACAGAACTGTAATATCATCCAGCTCAGGCTGGGGCACAAAGAGATTCACTAACTTCAGATGATTTATATTTCTTTCATCTTAAATCCCATTGCGTCCAGATTTTCCAGCTTAACGTCTAAGGAAATACTAGATAATTTTTTATAAAAACAAGAATAAATGAATGAGCTGGTCATGGTTTAATGCGTTTCTTGTTTGTAGTGACAGCTTTTTTAAGTTTGGAATGCTGCGTGCTATTTTGTAAGGGAATGGGGTTGTTTAAGAATTACAGAGGAAGCTCGGCATTATGGCTTTTGATGAATGTGTTGAAGTCGGAGAACAAAGCATGACATTTTTCATTTATATTGCTCTTGTGCAGGTGGGGGAGGGGAAGGAATAAGAAATCCAGCCTCCTATGTATTTTGATCTGAAAATGCGGCAACTATCCTCGAGTGGTTTCTCTGTGTGTTGGCATGAAAAAACCTCCACCCCACCCCCACACCACCATCTGCAAATTCTTCCATCCTCCTTGTATTGTTCTTATGTGTCTTAAAAATATTGCATATGCTTTATATTGTCTTATGTTTTTTCAATAACCAACACTCAAAATGATATGCTTCCAACAATTAGGTTTAAAAGGATAATGTACAGTAGTCACATGATATGTAACTAAGGTGAGATTCGAACAGGTTACCATGACAACAATATTCTTGCTGCATTTAGGTTTTGTCCTGCACTGTGTTTCCATTGGTATAATGTGGCAAGCTGGGGACAGGGACATGCAAGTAATGTTCCCTATGAACTGCATAACCGCATAGCAACACAGAGGTCCCCATGAATGCTGCATACATGTCAGACCCTTTGCTGATTGTCCCTTTAAGGGCAACACAGCAGAGTAAAGGTCAGATGGTCTGTGTGACCAATTGGGACTCAGTGGGTGGGGTTTTCTGGCTGTGCTCCCCACAAGACTGGAAAATTCCACCTGAGGTCACAGTTGGTGTCCCACCTACAACAATTGTTGTGGTGGGCGGGATAGTAAAATTTCACCCACTGTGTGTAATCGCCCCGTGGTGAGAGAGGCTCCTCAGCAGAGACATTTTGGGATTCAGCTACAGTCACACGGCTGCTGTACAATCCTTATTATTAAACAGCTTTTATGTTTGTTGATGAAGTCTGTACAGGTGCAACTTTACTGATCTGTGAAGTCATCGTGTACATCCACGCAAAAGACACTAAACAGGCCACACGCTTCAATAAATGATCTACACACTTCAAGAAAAAATTAGAAGGAATGTATCTTGCAACTTCTAGATTAAGCTGTAGAATGAGATGAGAAATGGTTCTGAAACACAAAAGCGCTGATGAACTATGTAGGAAGAACAACCCTTATTGGAAATCTAGTGAGGTGTGAACAATACCTTAAGAGATCCTTTATATCTCCACCTTCATAACCCCTCTCCCCACCCTCACCCATCCATTCCATTTAAGCTCAAAAGTTGTATTTTGTTATATTAATCTCTAACCAGCATTCTGCAGGAAGGTTAGATATGAGCCTACTCCTATGTCCCTTATTCATTAGAATCCTTACTTTACGTTACCTAAATACCTGTCATTTGTAAACCTTATTTAAGTCAGGCAAACAAAGAAGTTATAAATTGAGTGCAAAAAGATTTTACAAATTAGAATTGTTAAACCAAAAAAGACAATTTCTAAAAAATTGTAAGATCTAATATGTTCTTTAAATTAAAAATTGGGTATAAATGTTAGCAGGAGAACAATCCTGACCATGTAAAATTGCTTTAAAAAAGGCTGCAATCTCTGATTCCCAGTCTGTGCTGAATTAGCTGATCTCAGCTGGGGAAAACACAATTTGCCTTGGCCTTGCTCAGCAAGGAAGACAAAAGCTCCCTTCATTGCCACCCAATGATTTACTAATGGAAAGCGTGTGCCTGTGGATATCAGTTAAAGAAAGGAATGGGTTCAAGAGTGACGCCCCTCCCCCCCATGGGAGAATAGCTAACAAAGCTATTGCAGAATCACTATCTGAGCAAGGGAGGAGAATGCAGCCAGCACTGTGGAAGTGTACGCAGTGAAGAAAGGGGGCTGGGAGAACAATGACAAAGAAGATAATTCTGTGATACTTTCTTTAGAAAAGATGTTGAGGGGATCCTTAAAATATAAAGAGTTTAACAAATTCTCTATGGCTGTGTTCTTAAATAAAACCTGCTGTTGTCAGACTTTTTACTTCTTAAATAAAGACAGTGATCAAATTTGAAACCTAGTTAAACTGGTGTATGACTTTCCATTAGTAAATAAAATATTATGAAAAAGACAGACGGTAAAATATCTGTCAGGCATTAAGATAATCCTCAAGGAAACAAGTGAGGAATAATGAGGCTCCATTAATATTTTAGGACCTGCATAAATAAAAAGGATGTACTTGAGGGCTGTAAGAAATTGGAGCATAGAGTCAAAAACATGTAAAGCATGGAAATAGATTATTGCATGAGTTGAACATTGTTGGAGAGCAAAATAGTCAAAAATATTATGCAATCAACTTTAACTTAAAGACTACATGGCCCTCAAAAACAGCTTGATTAAAAACTTTTAACAATAAAGTCCTAATAACTCAGTGGAATTATTTGAGGAATTTTTATACTGCTGTCTCAGGGAACCTTGCTTTACATAATTTGGCTGTCACGTTTTCTACATTATAATAGTTTCCCTGCTTCAAAAGCACTTCACTGGCTGTATAGGGCTATGGGACGTTCTGAGATTGTGAAAGATACCATATAAATAAGTCTTTGCATGCCACTTTTAGTTAGCCAATGTGATCAGCACTGGGTTAAAGTTTTTTTCTGAAGAGGTTATTTTTCTAATATGTATTAATAGCTCTCCTTTTCTTTCCAGACAGTTCCAGTCCACCAAATTCTATTGAGGACGGCTACTATGAAGATGCTGACAATAATTACCCGCTTACCAGGATCATTGGAGAACATAAACATTCATGTAGTTACATAATATTTTATTTCTATATTGTCCACTAGCATAAATAAGCTTCAGTATAAATAAGACAGTAGCTGGTATGTTGTCACTCGTATTTGATGCTTCACAAGGAGCTCATGGCATTAGGTTTTTAGAAGTTGTGAGCAGGATCTCCCAACTCCATTTACAACATGTCCAATTTTTGGAGAGTTGCATGATTCACATAGGAGAGAAACACAAACAGATGTGCTGAGTTTAAATAGACTTCATTTTGACTATTGCAAGGGCCTTAATCAACAGCATATGACTCATGTATTGATGGCTAGACATAAATACTTTTGATGGGTGTATAAGGTCTATAAAATTGTCACAATGTTTTTTAAATCTCCTGTTCTTTAAACTTAACAAAAAACAGACTGTAGCTGTTGGAGAGTTAAATAAAAACCTGTAGTGGCCTACTTGGGTTAATAGACCATTTGCTGCAGGTTAGAAAAAAATTGTAGCATCTAGACATGCAGTTTGAAAAGAGTTCTTTGTTGGCATTTCTCCAAGTGCTATAATGATAGTGACAAAAATGGCAAATATCTCACCACAGCATTCTGAGTTGACAGGTTGGTAGTTCAAAGAGGCTATTAAAGGATTAACTGTCTTTGTGATGTCTCAGTGGAAGGTTATTTATCTTTACAAGAGATTAAGCACTTAAGATTTAAAAGCATTGAATGGGTTTCAAGAAGGGGAAACTTAATTTTCCCTATCATATGTTTATAAGCGAGAGCTCTTTTACAATGTTACAAGCTTTCTTTCAACTTCATGGACCCTGAGGTCTACCGTGATGGATGCTGGGTGAGTAGTTATGGAGCTGGAATGTAGATCATCCAGCGCCATAGGTGAGAGTGGGGATCACGAGTTGGCATGGAGGATTAAAAAAAAGGGCATGAGGGATAAATGAGCAGGGGGAAACCTTTTTGGGGATGAAGATATGAGAAGGATATGTGCTGGAGGACTGAACAGCTTCAGAAACAAATGGAATAAAGTCCCTGAGAACCAAAGTGGATTTTCTAACTAGCTCGCTTCAACATTCACTCATCCCTATGGCCACTAATGCTCTGCTTCCACAGTT
Source organism: Carcharhinus amblyrhynchos (assembly GCF_965287045.1). Lineage (NCBI taxonomy): Eukaryota > Metazoa > Chordata > Chondrichthyes > Carcharhiniformes > Carcharhinidae > Carcharhinus > Carcharhinus amblyrhynchos. The sequence goes on from NC_137336.1 coordinate 48,002,390, forward strand.
GGCGTGTCTGACATTATCCCCCACCTAGTTCTTATCGAATTGAATGCACAATTCAGGGTACTTTTTACTGAAACCCATATTGAGAGAAATCAAAGAAATAAAAGACAATATGAAATAGAGAATTGAATATGTAGAAAAAGAAGCACATGGGGGAGCAGAGTCTGGTGACATGGGAATCTAGTGGAAGAAGGAATAAAGGAAGCAGATAGACACCAACAGTGCAGGTCATCCCACTGGTTGTGCTCAGTGCCCACTTCAAGTAGCCCACCCCAACCTTGAAATACTGCCATGTCCATCCCAGAACTGACTGTCAAAGAGAAAATTAGAATTTTCTGAAGTTGTTACAAGGCCAGAGATAATGCACCGAACAGAAAGATAAAGTGCCTTTCCTCAAGTTAATGCCAAACTTTACTGAAACAGTTTAGAATGGCAAAAAAGGAGAAGTTGGGAGGGAGTGGAATGGAGAATTGAATTGGCAAGTGACTGGGAGCTCAGGATTACAAGCAGAATGAAAGTGTCCAACACTTATTGTGTTTGTTTCACCCAATTTAGAGCAACAGTACATGTGATCAGGTTGGACAATTATTGCTGCACAATTGTAACTTCATTGACTCAAATATCAGAAACATTTTTAAAAGGTTCACCCCAAATTTGTCAAGGGAGACTTTCATAAACAGGGTTGTTTGGGGAATGAGTTTCAGTTGGAGAATCCATAACTAGAACTTTTACCCCACCGAGAATTCTTTTTATTCCCACCTGCTGCTGCATTAATGGGAGCGTGGTGGGGAGCAAAAGTATCTGATGCTAGGGATGGTCTGGTAGCTGATCCTAGCAATGGGGGTAGGCTAGGGGTGATCCAAACTCCATCAGCAATGGGGATTGGGAGTCGATAGATACAAGATCTCATGACCGGGGTTAGACTCCAAAGATGTACGGATTAAGTGGATTGGCCATGCTAAATTGCTCAGGGTGTTGGGGCAATGAGCAGGATAAAAATGTGGGGTTATGGGAATGGGTCCTGGGTGGGATTGTTGTCAATCCAGGCTCGATTGGCCAAATGGCCTGTTTTGGAACTATGATTTGGGGAGCTATTTTATTGAGGACTTGATATCCATAACATCTCGCATCTCCTCATTTCTTTTCATTCAGTTTTCCAAATATTTTAAAATGTTTCACAAAATCTTTAAAGGAATGATCAGTGAAACCATTTGAATTTGGATGAAAATGATTCCTCACTCTTGTATGTCAGGTGGTGAGTTTATAAAGAGTTTAAAAATGGTTTTAAAAAACTCCCGCTCACCACAGTAGTAACGGCACCCTACCATGTAAAGCCCCTCAGTGCACTCCTATATTTGAATGTCATTCAAACTCCAGAACCATCAGCAGTGTTGCCAATTCTCAGCTGGGTTATTAGGCGTAACACTCAGAAAGTAAAGCATTCCATTGGGAGAACAAAATACTATGAGAAGACAGCACTGACAGCGCAATTGCAGAGTAGTACTGATGATAGCATTAGAAAAGTCAGCAGCAGAAGCTTCATACTCACAACATGACATTTAGAAGGATGAGTAGTTCCCATCTAAACTCCTATCATGTTCACTGACTCTTCTGTCAGAGGGTTTCACAAAATTATGAGGATTTATTGCCTGGTGGAGATGTGAGTATTATAAAGTACAAAGGATATGATACTCGGTTGTAATATTCCACAAAGTAAAGACTTTAAAATAAATACAACTTACAAAAGATGTGAACTAAAAATGGAAAATGCTGGCAAATACATAGAATGATCATTATCATCTGATACTGGAAAGATGGATCAACACTATAGGTGTGGACACTGACTTTGGAACACTTCCTGCTCGCAGCGAAACCCATATTATATTCACAACTTTAAACTGTGACCATTCTCCTCCATCTTGACCGTTTTTTATCCAAAACATTTTTGTCCCTATGCAACCACACACCCACCCCCTGCACTGGACCATCTGTCACTTGTTCTTTTGTTCTGTTTTCACTGAGCACTTATCTTTGTTCTCCTATTAACACACTCTGCTATCTTAGCTTGCTTATATCAACACTTTCTTTCACCCTTCATACCGCCATTAACGCTTCCTTTGTCTCAAGCCTCACACATCTTTGTTGCAATCTCTCCTAGCTCCCACCTATCACTGACCTTCTACTCTGCTCTGACTGCTCCACCCCCTCTTATAATTCAACACATTTCTCCCTCTCTTCAGCTCTGAGGAAGGGTCAAATAGACTGAAAATTATGGGCAGGACTTTATTGCCTCACTCCTCCCATGACAGTAAAATCCCGCCCAAAGTTAGCAAATCTTTCCATGGCCCACCCCTTGCTCGCTCCGATTCCCATGGTGGGTGGGGCATAAACATTCCAGCCATTAAGTCTGTTCCTCTCTCCACAGATGCTGCCAGACCTGCTGAGGTTTTCCAGCATTTTCTGTTATTTAATTTGAATTCACACAAGTCAACTGGATTCTGACCCACTCTATGCAAGAAAGCTATTTCACACAGGGCAGGGTTCATGTGCCATCAGCTTTCTTTCTTTCTCTTGCTCATTGTCACCTTTCCCCATCCTCTTAGAAAAGCTCCATTCTGGCATATGGCTGGATTGACGCTGCTCTCAGGCCAGTCAGTACTTTGCCCAAGTGGATATATTCATGCAGACTTTGAAGGATAATTTGACAAAGGGGCGGGGAGGTGGGCAGTGGCAGTATTATGGCCAAGCCTGAACCTATTCTCCGTTCATTTTCATAGGTGTACGCTTGTGTCTTCATAGATTCTCAAAGTCACCTTTTCTGACATCAAAGCAATTTTTGTTTGAGTTATATATTACTTGGTATCAGTTGCAGAATATATTCATGCAGCTGAGCACAAAAAAAAACATATTAAGAAAATAAGCTAATGTATTTAGGATAAGCATTTCTTTAAATGAAAGTCAAATCAGGAACTCAGTTCCATTTGACTCAGTGCTTATGTTGAGTGAGTAAAGAATGTAGAATGCTGATACACTATATAGAGTCATGGGTAGAATTCTCCAGCCCTTCCTGTCAGCGGGATTTTCCAGTCCCGCTGAAGTCAATGGAATTTTGAATGGCGCATTACACTTTATGGTCCCACCCCTTTCCCGACAATGTCATAAAATTCCACCCATGTGTTCATACAGTGAGTGTTCTAAAAATAGGAGAGACGCAAAGAATAATAAAAGACTACAGTACTAAGCTTAATAAAAACACAGTATGTGATATTGAACACGTCTTAGAACTGTGATTTGTCAAACATATCAGAACTCTCTGACAGATTGTATTGTGTTGTTAACATACACTAATTTCTTCACACAGATAATGACTCGGATGTAATGAGCAGTTCATACGAATCATACGATGAAGAGGAGGAAGATGGGAAAGGTCAACGGCTGACCCATCAGTGGCCCTCCGAGGAAGCCTCCATGGACCTGGTGAAAGACTGCAGGATCTGTGCCTTTCTGCTGAGGAAAAAACGCTTTGGGCAGTGGGCCAAACAGCTTTGTGTCATTAAGGAGAACAGGCTTCTGGTAAATTGATTGTTAAAATTTTAACCAATTAACTGATGGGTCCCTATGGAATATTTTTGGAAGTTAGTCAAAATAGCCATATGTCTTTTTTTATAAATCTAAATATACTTTTGAAATGTGAACTGTACTTTTCAGGAGATATGCTAGTAACATAAGGTATGACATTCCATGTAATTGGACCCTTTTACCTGGTTAACCTTTTAATTCAATTTTTCACTAATTAATTAATGAGCTGCCAACAAATATCAAGGAGCTCATAGCTTTAAAATATGCTCTTTCTGAGTATCTGATTTTGGTAATGGTGGTGAGCTAGGAACCAAAATAATGGATCAGTTCACTGCATTATTGCTACTAGAAAAGTAGTTAAAATTACTACAGTATGTGAATAGAAGTGTCCCTCAAGGATCTGTGTTGGCACCTCAATTATTCACATTATTTATTAATGCCATAGAAAGTCAAATGTCTGAATTTGCTGATGACAAGTTAGGCAGCACTGTGGACAATGTAGATGATAGCAACAAAGGGATATTGATAGACTGAGTGAATGGGCAAAACTGTGACAGGTGGATTTCAATCTAAGTACATGTGGGGTTATTCATTTTGGACCAAAAAAGGATAGATCAAAGTACTTTCCAGTTGGTATGATGATAAAAACTATAGATGTGCAAAGACAGTTGAGGGTTTGGGTGCATAGACCTTTAAAATGCCACAAACCAGTGCAGAAAATAATCAAGAAGACTAATGGAATGCTGGTCTTTATATCTAGAGGACTGGAATATAAGAATGCAGAAGTTATGCTGCAGCTACTCAAAATCCTGATTAAAACTAATAGAAGTACTGTGAGCAGATCTGGGCACCAACCTTAGGAAGAATATATTAGAAGTGAGGCATAGGTTTACAAGAATGATGTCTAGTCCTCAGGGGTTTAATTATGAGGCGACATTATACAGATTAGACCTGTTTTCTCCAGAACTTGAAAGGTTATGGGGTGATCTGATCGAAGTCTTCAACATAATAACAAGAAAAGATAGGGTAGATAAAGGTTAACTATTTCCAATGGTTGGACATTCCAGAACTAGGGGGCATAGACTAAAAAAAAGGGCCAGACTGTTCGAGCGAGATGTTAGGAAGTACTTCTACACACAAAAGGGCGGTAGAGGTTTGAAACTCTCATCCGCAAATGGCAGTTGATGCTAGATTGGTTGCCATCTCTAAATCTGAGATGGATAAACTTTGTTAAGCAAAGGTGTTAAGGGATATGGGCCAAAGGCAGGTGTATGGAATTAGCCATGATCTCAATGAATAGCAGAACAGGCTAGATGGGCTGAATAGCCTACATCTGAAAATGGATGCAATGCGATGGTAAAATCACCCCCAGTGCATCCAGAGCTGGCCTAACTCTACCCAATGTCTCAATCAGATGGCAGCAGGTTATCTAATACAGGTGTATTTACAAACACGTTCTTGCTTCTCTTCAATCTTCCTAATTGAATGTTTGGAAAGAAAACTATGGAAAGTATTCCAGTTACAGGCTCTCAGTGATAACTCCACATATTTACCCCGCTAATCCCCCAAACATACACATCCTGGGACACTAGAGGGAAATTTTGCTTGGGCAGTTCACCTAATTTGCACATTTTTGGACTATGAGATGAAACCCATACAGACATGGGGACAATGTACAAACAGACAGTCACCTAAGGCTGAAGTTGACCCCAGGCCCCGGACACTATGAGGCTGCAGCGCTAACCACTGTGCCATCTGTGGTTACCTCTGAATAGCCACTGGAGGCAGTGCACCCGACTCAATCGTGGCCTAGCCCCTGGAGCAAAGACCGTGTGCGCTGTGGTTGTTTCCAGAGAAATGGCTCTGCCGAGTCAGACCTTTTACCAACTCAATGTCGAAAATCCAGCCCATGGTTTTTAGTGACTATTAGCTTAAAGGAAATTATGAGGGGAAAAAATGTTGCTTTATATTGCAGAAATCCCTTCAAAGAAATGCGAATCAAAAGAACATTTCTCTTTTTTTAGTGTTACAAGAGTTCCAAAGACCATCAGCCTCATGTGGAGCTGCCGTTGAATGTATGCAATGTTATTTATGTGCCTAAAGATGGACGACGCAAAAAACATGAATTGAGGTTCTCCCAACCAGGAACAGAGGCACTTGTATTAGCTGTACAAAGCAAAGAGCAAGCAGAGGAATGGTTAAAGGTACTTGTAACAATCATGCTATCTGCATTACAAATCATAAATGCCAAGATTTTGATGTATCATTGTGCAAAATGTTCTCTCATGTTCCATGGATTTTGAGTCATAACAAGATCTTTCAGGCTGATAAGAGTGCATCAAAGCTACTATTATATTTCTAATTGCCATATGCCAGCAGAACTCCTGCTAGGGTCTCAAGTAGCAGGTTGCTTCCAGCTCTAATGTTCAGTGCTTTAAGAGCTGCAAATGTTTCACTTGGAAATAAACTGAAACAATTTCTTACACAAGGGACAGACTTTGAAACATTCATCTCCTCAACCCCTTTACTTCCCTGATCATTGCAGATCACTGCACTGGAATAATTCTCAAGCGCCATTGGTGTCCTTTACCCTGCTGACATTTTAACTAATTTCAAAAGTTCAAAGTGCCAATTCGCTCAGACTATCACTTTAGAATACAAATTAAAGGTGAGTGCAGTAACACAAGACTAAATGTCATAACATTTACAAAATCTATATCATTTTATTGGTTGAAATTACTGTTGCCAATATCATAAGATAAATGTTGAAAATATTCACATGATATTCTGCTGTCAGCTATTTTAACAGGGACAGTAACTATACCCATTTAAAATAAACTAATTAATACTACTTAAAATAGAAGACTGAGGAGCATTAAACAAGTAAGCCAAGCACTCATCCACTAATATGAAGAATAGTCATTTCTATTTGGACAGGCGTATATTTATTTTTGACCATTAGCTCTAACTCCACAAACATATCAGCCTCTTCATAAAGGTTTAAGAAAATAACTAATAACTATGTTAAAATGCCCTTGAGAGATCATAGAATACTATAAATAAAATAGGTGTGGACAGAAGTTATTGCTTTTGATCCTCACTCCAAACTCCACCCTCTTTCCCACAACAGTCTGAGATTAAGTCAATTTGTCTGCAATCATGGTGTCATAAACGCACCATCGTTAAGACTGTCCATTTCCACACCACAGCATCACCTGATTTTGCCCCTGTCTCAGCCCATCTACTGCTGAAATTCTCCTCATTCATGGCTTTAATATCTGTAGAGTTAACAATTCCAATGCACTCCTGGCTGATCTCTCACATTCTACCACACTTGAGGTCATCCCAGATTTTGGTATCCATGTCTTAACTTGCACCAAGTCCCATTCTTCTGTCACCTCTGTGCTCGCTGATCTACGTTGGCTTCAAGTCAAAAAAAATCTTGATTTTAAAATTCTCATCCTTGTTTTGAAATCCTTCCTTAGCTGGTTCTCTGCTTATCTATGTAATCTCCTCTAGCCCCACAGTCTCTGAGATACCTGCATTGATCTATTTCTGGCCTCTTGTGCATCTCCAATTGCTCCAAATTGATGGCTGCACCTTCAGTTGCCTGGGCCCTAAACTCAGCCAATCCTTCCCTACACCACTTTTCCCTTTCACGTGCTTTCCTCCTTCAAGACACTCTTTAAAACCTACCTCTTTGACAAAGTTTGTGGTCATCTGATCTCCCATCTCCTGTGCCTCTGCAATATTTTAGTTTTGAATGCTCCTGTGAAGCATCTTGGGATGTTTTGTTATGTTTGAGCATCTATAAAAGACCTAACTTGCATATTATAGTAGTGGTATGTGTTGCAGAGAGTTAGGAAGTCCAAGTTGCTATGGTGACATGCACTTTTACATGCCTGTTGTGATCTGGAGCTATGGAGAGTGATGATTAGAGGTTCCTACTTTCTTTCCATCACATGGCTGACCAAGAATCTCTCCTACTCTTACCACCATTGGTGATGTACTGGAAGTATTTACAGGTTGAAAATCAACTCCTTTGTCCATCTTACGAACTCACCTTCCTTGGCCATTAAGTCCTGAGGACAAACTCAAAGCCACAGTTTCTGGCTCGGATGCAGGACCATACACATTGTGCCACAAGATCTCTGTATTACAGTAGTAGTATGCTGCAAAAAAAATAGGTACCAATATTGCACTTTCTGAAAAGAGATGGATTTTGAAAATGCCTTCTAGGGACATATTAAGCACTGTAAATAGAATCTCTACATCCCTACAGTGCCCAGGGAGGCTATTTGGCCCATCAACTCTGTACCGACAACAATCCAACCCAGGCCCTATCCCTGTAACCCCATCTATTTACCCTGCTAGTCCCCCTGACACCAAGGGGCAATTTAGTATGGCAAACCAACCTAACCCACACATCTTTGGACTGTGGGAAGAGACCGGAGCACTCGGGAGGACATTGGCCTAAGGCCAGAACTGAACTCGGGTCCCCAGCTAACCACTGTGCCACCATGCTGCCCATATGGCCACATGTTTTGTACAAACACCAAAGGGTCTTATCCAATAAGTTAAATCATTGTACGATGTAACAAGAGATTATTTGTGATCAAGGGTTTTCAAATCAAATTAAATAGTTTTGTAAATATGAGTAGAGGAATGATTCTGTTGACCTTTTATGGCTGTATTTCTAGGCTGAAATGCAAGAGAGTCTCCTCAAAGAAGCTGTGATCATTTAATTGAAACTCTAGATGGTAAATTAAATCTAATTCAAATGAATTCTCCACAGAACTCTTCTTTGATAACTGAATATATAACTCCTTACGATGTTCACAAACTTAATAAAGGAAGCAACAAAAAAAAACGATCAAAGGAATAATTATTTTGTTTGAAAGCAAGTGGGCATTGATACGTTCTCACAAAATCCGTCAGTATTTCCATGGAGCGTCTTCAGAGGGCAGGAGCAAATTAAAAGATTGTGTCCAGGGGATTTTATTTCTGTCAGTCTTGTATCATTGCTTAGGGAAGCAGAGAAAGAAAATAGAGACTCTTTCTGGAGTGAATCCTGTTTGAATCATAATCCTAAATATTATTGTCTGATATTTGATCCCTTTGAATTTTCCACTCCGGTTTTCCTCTGATTGTTTATAGCTTCTCAGAGGGAATCAGTTATAGTTAGAAAAAAAATTTTTATCTCTCCATCGAGATAGCTTGATCCCACACCAGGTCTGTATGTGATTCTGGGAAATCCTTCCACGGTTTCCTTGCATTGTTTCCCATGTGGATTTCAGTGTTAGATCTTTTGACAAATGCTTGAAAGCGGAAGAACAAACCTTGACAGAATCTCAGCAGATCTGACCACAGGCACACCACTGACCTAGGTCACCAATGGAAAAATAGTGAAAGCTCATCGTGACTGTTATATAGATAAGCAACTTATACACAGAACATATTTGTGCAAATCAAGTATATATATATATATAAAACTTTAAACTTTCCCCAGTGCACTGTTCCATTCCTTCACCACTAGGCCTTTAATGTTCGAGGTATGCAGGTTAGGTGGATTGGCCATGATCAAAGCGCAGGGTTACAGGGTTAGAGTGGGGGATTTGGCCAAGGTAGGGTGCTCTTTCGGAGGGTCAGCGCACACTTGAAGGACCGAATGGCCTCTTCTGCACTGGTAGGATTCTATGAAAATGCTCACTCAATATAGTGGACTAATCTTCCAAATGTCCAAATCCAGAAATTTGTTATCATAACCCCATTTCCATTTTCTTTGCTCTTTCCTCTTTCCTGTTGGCCAATATGCTTTTCTAATTGAAACTGCAGTGCGGATTGTGCTAATTTGAAATAAACTTCCTTTTGACTTCAGTGGAAGTAAAAAGTGGGTGTGATGCAAAATGTTTCATGTGATTTGCTTTTTTTTCTTCAGATAATTAGGGACATATGCAATCAATGCAATGGTTCTGAGGGATCAACATCACCACTTTTCCTACCAAAATTAGACTTGGAAAAGGTAAATGTAAGATATATTTGTGCTTGAATTAATATTTTATGTGAAATAAATACACAAACCATTAAAGTTCAGACCAATTTCACTTGAAAAGTGAGAATTTCATTATATTAAAAGTGCGTTGTCTGTGTTTTGTTTTGGTATTAGATCAAAATTAGGTAAAATTAAATATTTATTTCCCCTGGATTATGTTGATGGTAAAAATGCCAGAAGAGTCACATAACCTTGGGACATATTGGGCTTGATTCTCCCATTGCGACCCGCAACTTTCCTGGTGGGTCGGGTTGGGAGATGTGCGTGTCAGCCATTTCGCAGGTTCCCTGCGTGCATCTCCCAACCGGAAGAAAATGGCACCAGCAGGAATGTGCCAATGTCTGGCAGGAAGTGAGGTAAGTAATTTGGATGTGTTTTAAATGTCATTTCAATGTGATTATCCATTCCGTGTCGGCCCCGATAGCATCTCCCGTTCTGCCAGGAGTACTTCATTCTGGCGGGGCTTAGAGTAGCTTCCCACGTTTGGGGAACCAGTGGAGACCCTGCCGTAGTAAATGGGGGGCAATTGGAGGGGGTTGTGCTGCAAGGGGTTGGTGTCCCCTGGGTGTGGGCACCCTGGCAGTGCCAGCTTGTGCTTCTTGGCACTGCCCATGGGGCTAGTACTCATGCCCATGAAGCATTGGACAGTGCCAAGGGAGTGGTGCCTATTGTGGGCGGGGTTCAGGGATGATAATGGTGGTGGTGGGAGGTCCCACTGCCACTCTGTATGGGATCAGTCTGGGCTGGAGAGAGGTGAGCGATCGGGATCGATGGGGCGGTGCTGGTCTGCTGTTGCGTCCAGCCTGCCTCCTGGGGTGGTCTGAACCCGGGAGGTGAGGGGGGTGGTTTATGGAGGAGGCTGCTGGAGTGAGGAAGGCGGTGGATCTGGGGGCGGGGGGGGAGGTGGGTTGGACATTGGGGCACGCTGAGGTTGGGGGGTAGGGGGTCAGGGCTGGCCCGGGAATTGTTGTGGGGCCGCAACTGGGCCATGGGGGGAGTGCTGGAGTTGTAGCACTGCAGGAATCCTGAGCTGGCAAATGGGGAGACTGATAGATCTGCATGCGCAGAGTTCTGGAGCTGTCAGTGTGAATGGGTCCTGGCCTGGCCCCCACCCCCACCCCCCAGGTTTTTAATGAGATGCCCGATTGTGACTTCTGCATTGCACAGAGTGTGGAGATTCGCGTGAGAAGCTGCACTGAGAAAACAGCTGTGATCGAGGACAGTTTTCCCACCAATTCAGCACTTTTGGGAGAATCACCCCTGTTATTGCTGCAAAGGTGACTTAAGTGGCTTCACACTTTGGAAAGCTCCATTGTAGGAATCGCTTTAAGGTGCCTAAACGACTCAATGTGTAGATGCACAATCCAAGAAGTCCCTTTTGACACTTGATGTGTGTTTAAAGTAGCTGTTTTCAGACCTGTCCACAGGATGGTGAACAGGATCAACTGGTTAGTACTGCTAATTGCTTTCCAGTCACTCCAATAGCTGTGGATCCATTGCCACAGTGTAATGTTTCACCCTCAGGAAAAAGAGAACAATAAAGGGGAAATAAATATTTAACTTTTGCTGACTTTGATCTCATTCCAGAAAGACACAGACGACGCATGTAATATAATGAAACTCTGGTCTAAGTTGTGTTCCAGTTCCAGCTTTGCTGTTAGAATGAGGCAGGTTCTTCAGGGAAGAGGAAGAGAAGTGCATTCCTCACATTCCACTTAGTTGAAAGGTAATAATGGTAGAAACCCAGGGATGGGCAGCATGCTAGCACAGTGGTGAGCACTGCTGCTTCACAGCTACAGGGTCCTGGGTTCGATTCCCGGCTCGGGTCACTGTCTGTGTGGAGTTTGCACATTCTCCTCGTGTCTGTATGGGTTTCCTCCAGGTACTCCAGTTTCCTCCCACAGTCCAAAGACGTGCGGGTTAGGGTGATTGGCCATGGTACGAAATTGCTCCTTAGTGTCCAGGGATGTGTAGGTTAGAGGGATTAGTGGGTATAATATGTAGGGATATGGGGGTAGAGCCTGGGTGGGATTGTGTTCGGTGCAGACTCGAAGGGCCTCTTTCTGCACTGTAGGATTCTATGATAGAATATTTTCTCAGCCTCTCTGAATGGGATTTATTAGTACAAATGAAGCAGGAAGAGCTAAAGTGAGAGAACTACTTCATTTGTTGGGTAAAATATATCTAATAATGACAATCACAGAAAACTAAATGAATATGATCGCTTGAAAATAACCATTTTTATATAGTCAAATATGCTAATAAATAGAATGAAAGGAGGTTCAGCTCACACTTAATCAATGTTCTGTTAACTAATTGAATTTTCGCAATGGTTTTACTCCCTAAACAATTACAATTTCTTGACTTTGTATGTGTGTGTGAGGATAGAAGGTGCAATGATTAACCTTTGCTCCAATGAAATCAATCTTCTAGACTACGAACAAGTTCTCTAAGATTTGTTATGATGTAAGCAGGAGCAGACATTTCTTTCAACAAATCTATTTGTCACTTTTTATTTAGAATCCGTTATACATGCCCAATCTGAATAGCTAACTAGCAAACAAATCATCCCATTTTATTGCCTCACAAGCTCTAGTGAATGAATTGGCAGCAGGTTTGTGCTACATAATGATGACCTAATGCAGAAAACCATCTATACAAATAGTACACACAAAGTAAAAAAAAATTCAGCAGTTGTTTCCATTAAATCTCAAGTCACTGTTCAGGATGCAAACTATGAATTATTGTTGGATAGTACTGCCAACAAAAGTTATCTGCTGCAAGTGTTATTCTCCAGAAAGGTTAATATGAATGTTTATATATTTGCATCATGCTGCAACATATGGTGACTACAGCAAACCATAAGTTAGCTGGCAAAGTTTTTAAAACTCTATTGAATAGAAATCTTCCAAAGGTTTATGGACAGAACGTAAAACTTTTATACAGTAGCTATTATCAGATTTATCCAGAAGATTTGTCTCAAAGCATATGAAACAATAAAAGCAAAGTATCTTCAGTGAAAAATAGACACATGTAAAGAATGATTTTTCCCTACTTTTTTTTATCAGAATTAGCAAAGACGGGAATTTCAGCTCCATTGTGGGAATTGCTGTTTTTGCTGCTGTCCCATTCACACCATGTTTCTCTAGGCAGATGTCTGAGAAAACAAGAGTAAGGCTTCCTGGTATTGTAAAAGCAAAAGATTAATCTTGGTTTCCATGCCTTCCTACAGAGATTATCAAATGAAAAACAGGCCTCAGACGCTGAGAGTATAGTAACAGGGGAGAATGGATCTCCAGTTAATGGCAGAGAAAGTAGGGAACATGGTAAGTCAATACACTGCAGTGAAAACAGTTGTTTCAAACTCTGTCCTTTCTAGTTCCATTAATCCTTTTCCAAGCAAGCCCTGAAAGAAACAAAGTAAAGTAATCACTGTGCCACCAATGCAAGTTAACATAAAGTTAAAATATCGCATTCAGGGGTTGTAAGCAAATCTCTTGACCTTTTTCAATTTTAGCCTAGAATTCTTTTGCCCTTTCCAGGTTTCAGGCTCTATAATTAAGGAGGATTGAGCTGCTAATGTACAGAAGTTACACCAGGCTCGAAAATACCAACTTTTTTTATTGTCCTTTTTTGATACATGTTCACACATTTACCTACAGGGTCCACTTCCTATCAGCTTCAAGTCATTAATGTTATTCAAGTTACGAAAAATTCTGTTTCAGCCAAACAAAATAAAAGTTAAAAGAGAAAAAATACTTTCAGAATTTCAAAAAGAGAGAGGCTTCTTTCGATTTAAGATATATATTGAGCGGCAAGAGATGGAAATAATTAATCTGATCGTTTATTCTAAATTATTTTTAAGAGTTAGTAAGAAATTGCATGCAAATTTTAACTGCTTGCTTATAATGGCTTTTGGAAGTTGATTAGCTCCAAAATTTGGGGGGGACAATTCTCTCAAAGAAAATTCTCAGTTCCAAGTTCACGTGAAAACTGGAATAACTCGTTATTTTGTTTAGCAGAATTTTCAGAATGAATCTCTGACACTTTGAGCACTGCACAGTGTCCTAGCGGGATTCACTGTAAAAATCAGGAATCATGTCCTATTCCCGCTGGAGAGGCTGGCATGCAGTGCTGAGCAGACCACTGTGCATATGCCAGTCTTTCAGCGTTGAGATCGACGCATGCGCAATGGCCCCACACTGCTGGCTTCCCGATTGCTGGCCAGCTCAATCGCTGCCACTCCGAAGCCCTAACCCCCGATCGCTGGCCTCCCGGACCTCTCCAGGAAAAGCCCCAACATCGGTCCTCCTCAGCAGTCCCAACATCATCCCCCCTCCCCCACCCAGATGGCCAGCCATGATCACCCCTTCCAGCTCTCTCCAAGCAAGGGGGTGAGGGGGATGGAATTATCCCTTGGCTTCTGGTCACACCAGCGGGTGGGCCACCTGTTCCCCATTAGGGATGTTGTTGTAAACTCCATTGGAGGGAAGCATTTGTGGTAGGGGGGGGAGATGCAAATTGCAATTTCAGTATTTAAATTGGCTCCGCACTGATTTCCGGCACAGAGCTGATTACTCCAAAAAACATTGGCGTAGAGATGTGCAGAGGCCCGCTAAGCGGCCTCCGCTGACACCTCCCGGCCTGTTGTGCTGCTGCAGGCTGGGAAAGTCACCCCCACTTCACCCTGCCATCCCCTGACCTTTGTTTGATATTGGTGCAAATTATATATGCCAGCTTTAAGTGGAGACCACATCAATGGGTGCACTGTTCTGGAAATAAAAGAATACACACCAGTTAAAACTGCAGATGAAAGCTCTACCAAATCAATGCTTTCATCAAGTCTTTTATTTTCCCCTGTTGCAATCCTAGCCTATCACTTCACTATTCAAATGTTACAAAGGGCGAACATCAGTAGGGTTGATGTGCTGACATTGAACATGTATTAGTGCGAGTGTGCACAAAACAAAATCAATAACGTGATCCCACTGCTCTGTGCTGCAAATTACAGCAGCACAGAAAATTGGCGGCGTTTCATATCAGGTTTTTGAAATGTAACTCGGAGCTCAGTACGAGCGCGGCATCGCATTATGTCCAATTGAATATCCGGTGTCATCAGTAACAACAGCCAGAGAAGCAACTTCTGTAATTCTCGCCGCACGCTCAAAATATAAAAAAAAAGGAGGGAGGCCTGGCTAATATTTGAGATCTTGATTCGCATTGTGCCTTTTCTCATTCTCTAGACATCTGAAGTGCAGTCGCTGTCGAGCTGCAGGCAAGCACAGCACCAAGAGCAGTGAGACAAAGGGCCACTTAATCTGCTTTGGTGGCGAGGGAGAACTCCCTGTTCTTCCTGTAGACCGCAATAGGATTGTTTGTATTGACTTGAGCTTCCAGGTGGAACATAGAATCGATGTAATATCACATTAGAAAACTCGCTCCCTTGCACCTCTCAAATGCATTAAAAAAATTGCAGGGAAAGAACTCCAAGAAGCACAAAGATTCAGCCATAGTCATGTATAGACTGAGAATCTATTTTTGCCTATGTTTTTAAACTAACAGTAAGTTTTTTTTAAAAAAGCAGCTTGCATATTAAATTCCTATGTCATTAGAAAATGCTAAATGCATATATATGATGATGTGGAAAATGAATTCCAAGTAACACATTTCTGATTGCTGAGGCACCAGAATTATGTGGGCCATGAGGTATTTCCTGATGAGCCATGACTATTTAATTTCAGTTTTTTTTAAATCAAACTGTTAATGATTCTGGTGGATTTCAAAATAAATCTTGGGCCGAAAATCCTGTTGCTGTTCTGATGTAGCACTAATGCATGAGGGCAGAATTTGGGGCACAGCCTATATGCCAGAGTTACATTAGTCCCAAAGTACGTGCTTTCCTTCAATTAATGCATGCTCTCCAATGACAGAATTAATGAGGGCTAAACCTGCTGCCTTAGAAAATCCACCACTTACATCGGACGCTCAGGATTATTCTAAATAAAATGCAAAAATTGCTGTTTCTCTTTGAAAGAAATAGTGTGGAATTCTCCCAAAAAAAGTTCCAAGTGCCTAATTAGTGCAAAGAATGGAGTAAATCACGCTGCTTTTTTTCAGCAGGACTTTCAAAATGAACCTCTCGCACTCTGTGTGCTGCAGAATTCCCTAACATAAATCACGTGAAAAATTTGTGGGCAGGGCCTATTCCTGCTGGAGAGGCCGGCAGCATAGCACTGAGCAGACCACTGAGCATGCACCGATCTGTCATAATAGAGATCAGCGCATGCGCAGTAGCCCTGCACTGCCAGCCTCCTGATCACTGGCCAGCTTGATCATTGGCCAACCCTGCAACACTGCCCTTCCAATCCCCCCATCCACTGATTGCTGGCCCCCTGGATGTGTCCAGGCTAGCCCAGACCAAACCCCCTCCACCACCACCCCCACCCCAACCGGAAGTCCTGACCTCCCCCCACACCCCTGCAGCTTCGACTGCCCCACCCCGGCAGGCCGACCCCAGCCCCCAGTGCCCAGTCCAATGTGCAGCACCTATCACAGGCCTCCCCCCCCACACCCCGTCACTGATTCATACTGTAGAGTGGCAGCAGATCACCATCCCCATCCCCACCGATCGGCCTTGCCTCCCTGGCCTCGCCCCCTTGGCAGTGTCTGATGCCTGGTGAACGTGCCAAGATGCCCATTGTGTATTACTACTTTGGCCATTGGGCAGTGCTAAGGGCCAGATTGGCAATGCCATGATGGCAATGCCCAGAGGGCACCCCCCCTTCACCCCGAACCTCCATGACCTCCATTCATGCCAGTGGGGTTGGCCACTCCCTGTTAGTGGGGAGTTATTGTAAACCTCACTGGAGTGAACCACTCCTGGTTGGGGGAGGGGGTGGGGGGTTGGTGGCCTGCCAATCAGATGTAAATTAGAATTTAAATAATCTATTCAGCTCCACGTCATTTTCTAGGGGAGGATCACCCCCATAACATTTGTTTGATGCAGTGTGGGATTTTCCTCAAACGTAAAAGATGTCTGTTGTCAACTTCTGAAGGACGAGATGGGAATGAGCTATTGAAGAATTATTCTCCAATTGGCAGCTAATCCTCCTTAGCATTCCACAAGCAAGAGAGCATTGTTCGTTTTATGCAAGATATATACATCAGTGTGACTTCATCACATTTATTGTTTCTGATGAAATAGTCAAAGGGAAGCGGAGTGGCTTGGCTGAACTGAAAGGCACCGTTAGCAAGGCTGCAGGGAGGAAGATTACACGCATCATGAGTTTGGCAAAGAAGAAGCAAGCTACTGAAGAACAGACTTCTTCAACAGAAGAGGACATTCCATGCTGTGGTTAGTACTAATCCTACCTTCTGTTACTTGGTTAGATAAATATTTCCGGCACATTCTGTATTTGTTACTGTCATAATACGACTAAAAATCACCAGTCTTTATTGCACACTCCTGTCATAACCCCAATTCAACATTGCTGTCCAGTTTCCAGGTGACCATGTGAGCATAGAGTATCTGTTGCATCTCAAACAAAGCCCTTGTTACAAGGAGGAAAAGGTTGCTACATTAAGACTTCCCCAGACCCCTAGCCTCAAACAGATCTGACCTTTCCTTGGTACAGGTGGTGAGAACAGCACACCAGCTGCCCCCCCATCACAGAAGTGAAGCTCACCTGGGAGATTGAAGGCTAGATACCAAAATCATAAAAGGAATCTAAGATAAAAGCAAAATACTGCGGATGCTGGAATCTGAAACAAAAACAGAAAATGCTGGAAAATCTCAGCAGGTCTGACAGCATCTGTGGAGAAAGAATAGAGCCAACGTTTCAAGTCTGGATGACCTTTCGTCAGAGCCAGCTGGTGGCACTTATTCTGATGGCACTTATTCATAGTGTGCCACAAGTATCAGCAGAATCCACACCCCCTCCCCCATGCACCCCCGCCCTGGTGGCCATTGTTTATATGTGAGCATTATATAGGAGGAACATCACAATTCAGTCTGATGTTGTCCTCAGCAGAGATCCACAGCTGAATAACAAGCACATTTGGGGATCTCCTTTCTGGCCTGGATGAACATAAGAACATAAGAAATAGGAGCAGGAGTAGGCCATCTAGCCCTTCGAGCCTGCCCCGCTGCAGCCCATTGTAACACCCTTGCTGCTCTGCTGGCTGGGATTAGTTGAGCACCTAACCTGGGAACTTTCTGGTCTGTGTGACTTTGCAGCACGCCAGTTAGTGCATTTGAACCATCAAGGCAGTCACTAATAAATGTAGTGTTCTAAATGGTAGCTGACATATTGCTTTTAGTATTTACCCAGCAACGAGCAAAGAAAATAAATGGAGTTGTCTGTAAACTCAGCTGACTGGATGCCAATAATAACTTGCCATGTTCAGAATATTTCACGACCAGTAGTCCAATTAAGCTGCAAGGGTGCTCAGCAGCCTGAAATTTAGCACGTAGTTCTTGGTCTGTAATAAATAATGCATGTGCACAGCTGTGCAAAACAATTTAAAGAGACCAAATACTGAGAAAATTCGGCCCTGCACATTAATGAAACTGTAACAAGAACATTGGGCGGAATTTTTCCATCCCGGCTGCCACGGGAATTGTAACGGGCGGGAAAGTACCATGCAAATGTTCCTTGACCACGGGCAGGATTTTCCAGTCTTGGGACGAGCGTGGATGGAAAATCCCGCCCATTGTTCACAATACTCCGAAGAAGCGGAGAGGAATAATCTGGAGGGAAGGGCAAGAAGCCTAAACATGTAGTCTTTAGATAAGTGTACAGAGAAACCAGTCCAGATACAAAGAGATGAGGACAAAGATCAGGCTGTCATTAAGGCATGGAGCGTGCAATTGTTGTGCGGTAATCTGGAAGCATTAACAGATTCTTGTTATTTTCCACCAACTCTAAGAGGAGCATTTGACTTTCTGGCAAGGATGATGATTTCACTGAAAGAATTGCTGCTAAATCCATTAGCACTCATCCAGGAAAAGTCATTCTCAAATCAACAAGCAGTCAATCATAGGCCAGTATCAGTCCAGGTTGGGTTCCAGCAAAGGTCAGAGTTCCAGTCTGCTGGCCATATGTCTGGTGAGTCTCAGCAATTCCCACCACCCAGACACTTATCAGGGACACCTGCACCATATGGCTAGCTTGTATGTTTCTCTTCTGCTTGCTCGATCTCAGCAAAAAGTTACATGGATGCTGGGAATAATTAAGACTGCTAATGTTCTAGTCAGGCTGTAGAGAAAGGTTTACAAGGTGTCAGGATAGATTTGACATGTAAGTAAGCGTGGTAAATATAATAGGCTTTAGGGATTTGTGCTTCATGGGTAAAGCTAGCAGTTTGGCAATATAATTGTATATACAAAAGCCATTAACAAGTGACCCTTTTTAAACTTTGCCTACATGTAGGTTGTCTTTTCAACAGAACAACAGCGGCTGCTTGACTATGGAGGAGTTGGAGTAAATACAGCCAGATGCTATAGCATCTCAGACAACACCAAAATAATCATTAGTGATTTTTCTCAAAAATAATTAAACTATATCTGAATATTTTCTATCCGTCACTGCCCCCCACCACTATTATCGCTGTCCATGCCCAATACCCGCCCAGCTAACTCCCTCTACAATTTTGCTGTCTGAATTATAATGTGATTAGTACCATGGTTACTGTCCTCTCAGCAATACCTCATTTGTGTGGTCATGGCTTCCACAATAATAGTATATAACCCTTTGTATCTTGCTTGTGTTCTTCCCTCACTTAACAGATCCTCATTCATACCTTGTTCCTTTTTATGGACTCATTGCCTCTGGCAGAAGTTTGAGCAACAGCTTCTAGTTGGTGTGGTAGTAAATCTGCCTTAACTGGCCCCTGTGCTCTAAGGCACAGAAAAGTCACGTGGCTACTCTTGGTCCAGCTATTGGTCTGGTAGTACTAGAAATTGGGCATTTATGGATATCAGATGAGGATGGGATTCAGGTCAGTTTGCAAATCTTTCCACTGTTGTTTGTGTTAAGTGAAATAGCAGAGAGCCCAAACAAGATAAAAAGGATCAGATGTTCCAGAAAAGAAGCAATCAAAATGCTGAGGATTGAAGTAAAAGGAGGAAACAGAGTCCATCTGGTTCACTAATGTCCTTTAGGGAAGGAAACCTGCCGTCCTTACCTGGTCTGGCCTACATGTGACTCCAGAGCCACCAGCAATGTAGTTGACTCTCAACTGCCCTCTGAGGGCAACTAGGGATGGGCAATAAATGCTGGCCAGCTAGCAATGAATGTCCCACAAATTAATTAGAAACAAAATAAGCAGGATCTTCCCATGTCTAGGGTAGCAGGCTGGGAGGTGGAGTGGGAGAACAGGGAAAGTTGTGTTGAGACAGCAGTTGCAGTCCCACTGCCGAGAAAGTCTCTCAGTGACGCGACCAGTTTCTGACCAGATGCCTGCAGAGGGGAGCTGCTAATTTAAATAACTTAAAGCCCCTGTTAAAGGTGATTAAAGATGGACACTCCATAATCCAAAGTTGTGACCACACTCCACAGCTCCAGTGAGCCCGCTGGAGGAGCCTGCCTCCTTGGACATTCTGATTTTAAATATTGTATTTCCTTTTGTTGAGCACATCACCACATTGATGTGTCCCCTTAATCTCTAACTTGGGTGGCACGGTGGCACAGGAGTTAGCAGTGCTGTCTTACAACATCAGGGACCCAGGTTCATTTCCAGCCTTGGTGAATGTCTGTGTGAAGTTTGCACATTCTGCCTGTGTTTGTGTGAGTTTCCTCCAGGTGCTCTGCTTTCCTCCCACAGTCCAAGTGTGTAGACTAAAGGGATTAGAAGTGTGAATATGTAGGATTATGGGGATAGGGCAGGAGGTTGGTCCAGGGTGAGATGCTTTGTCAGAGAGTTGTTGCACACTCAATGGGCTGAATGGCCTCCTACTGCACTGTAGGGGTTCAATGATTCTATAAGATCCTTTAAGTCTGAAATGGTCTGAAAATGAACTGGGAAGTTCAGAGGGTTATCATTTGTCCTGTCGCCACTGCCAGCAAAGCTGGAGAATTTGCCGCTCAGCCAAATCTTCGGTCACTGCTGCGGGACTGGAGGAACCCAGCTGCAAGTGATCTGTGCGTGGCCTGAAGATACCGGGAAATCTGACCCACAAATAAAATTCGGGAGTTGCCTGTCTTTTTTGAGATGTACATTTATACTGTAATGTACTTGAATGAGCTATGCCTACTCCAATGAGCTTGGATTGTGTAGATCAAGCCCAAGACAGGAGGTTGAGAACTCTGTCTTGTCAGCTTGGATTGGGAATGTCTCAACTTGTTGAGACTCTGAATTGGACTTGATTGATTGAATTGGAATAAAAACAAAACAAAAACTAGAATGGTAATTAAGATTCTTTCAGAGAGGATTAATCAGATTTCTACTGTTTGGCTGCGACAAACCTAGAAATGTTATCAATCTGTAGAGCAAAGTCATGATCAATGGGATTTGATTGAGATGTCATGCACTGTCTGCAACACAGTGAGTAAATTGACTTCCCTCCTTTCATAATCATGCTTTTGTGCTCAAGCTTGCCTTAAATGTGATGTATGCCATGTTTTACTCTTAACTCCATTCCAGGTTACCTTAATGTGATGGTTAACAACTACTGGAGAGAGCGTTGGTGTCGATTGAAAGGCAATACACTGTACTTCCACAAGGACAGGACAGATCTAAGGACACATGTGAATTCCATTGTGCTGAAGGGGTCTGAGATGATACCAGGATTCGGACCAAAACATCCCTTTGCTTTCCGGATCCTTCGAAATGGACAGGATGTTTGTGTGCTAGAGGTGCAGTTATAATTAATTATTAGGCAATAGCTAGTTTTGATTAAAGAACAAACTAAGCTAAATATGAGAATAGAAAAGGACATTTGGCATCTCAAACTCATTCTGGATTACTTTAGCTCACTCAGACTAGTATCCAACTGCACTTTGAACTCCATGAATATTTTTGATTCCTTTACATTGCATGGTGGATCATTCTATAGTTAACTCCAGTGGAGATCATGCAATGAACAAATGAGCTGTTAAATGATAGCCAAGAGACTAGGGAGAATGCAGATTTGAAGAAAATTAGGATAAGCAAGAAGGTTACATTGAAGAAATTAATGGGACTGCTAAGTTCCCAAGACCTGGGAGGGACAACGCTCCCGAAAAGATTTGTGTGAAAACTGGAGGAAATCCTGCTGGTTCTTCCAGTGGCAGTCTCAAAATGAATTTCTCACACTCTGTGCACTGCAGAGTGCCTCAGCATAAATTATGCTGAAATTCAGGGTGCGGGATCTATTCCTGCTGGAGAGGCCGGCAACATGCTGCATGCGCTATGCTGCTGGCTTAATCGCTGGCCAGCTCTGTGACCCTTGCATTACTGGCCCTCCAACCCTCCCCACGGCCTGATGGCTGGCCCTTCATGTATGCTTGCGCCCAGCCTGGCCCCCCTTTCCCTCAGCCCCCATCTGCTGCCTCCACCCCCACTGCAGAGCCGATGAACCCTCTCAATCCCCAACAGTAAGTCCTACGTTGAGCCTATATTCTCTAGAGATTCGAAGAATGAGAGCTAATCTCATTGAAACCTACAAAATACTTAAAGGAATAGACTGGGTAGATGCAAGTGTGATGTTTTCTTTGCTGGGAAGTCTAGAATCTGGGGACACAATTTCAAAATAAGGGGAATGCCACTGAGATGAGGAGAAATTTATTTACACAGAGGGTTGTGAATCTGTTGGAGCTCAGTCACTGTGTATGTTTAAAGCAGAGATTGTTGGATTTCTGATTAACAATAACATAAAGAGCTATGGTAATAGTAGGTGTAAATGGCATTTCAATGTCCAATCAGCCATGATTGTATTAAATGGCAGAGCAGGCTGAATGGCCTGTTTCTATGTTCCTAACAGTGAACAGATGGACAAGGTCCCAGCTTTGACCATCATCTCTTCTTAGCATTAGCTACGTTTAGCTACCAGGGCACTGATTGGGATTCTTCGGTTGACCTCAGCACCAGTTAAATTACAGAGGCATTCCTGTTCCTGATTGCTTTCCTTACTGGAAGTGAGTCCGTGTGAACGATAGATGAGGAAGAATTCAAGTGACATAGAGTTAGAACTACATTGAATTTTACAGCACAGAAATGGGCCTCTCAGCCCAAGAGGTCTATGCTATGTGTTTCTGCCCTGCACCATCATCTCACCCTTTTCAAAATCTGCTTCTATTCCTTTCTCTTTCATGTCCTCACCTCATTTCCCCTTAAATGCATCTGTGCTATTTGCCTGAACCATTCCATGTGGTAGTGAGCCCCACATGTTCACTACTCCCTGGATTAAAAAGTTTCTCCAGAATTCCTTCATGAATTTATTGCTCAGTATTTTATATTTATAACCTATAGTTTTGGACTCCCCTGAAAGTGGAAACATCTTTTCTACTTCAACCCTATCAAACCCTTCACAATTTTCAAAGATCTCAATGAGGTCAGGTTTCAACCTGCGCTTTCCTTCCCTGAACATTTAACAAACAAAGGAAAACACAAGTGAATGCAAACTAAAGACTGTGTTTTATCTATGATTGAATAGCCTCCTGATACCATCAAAGTTCACACATGAATGATCACTGGGGTGAAGTATCTCACTAAGCAGTCAAGGTTTTTAGGAAAGGGGGGGAGCAAAAACGGTGAAACAAAAAGAGTAAATCGCAAAAAGTAAGTGGATCTCATTAAGCTCTTCTGATCAATTCATCAAAGGGTATTTTTAACAGCCACATTGGTGTCTCTGTAATAGTGTTTAAAAAAACTTACAAAAAAGTTGCAGTCAAATATAACGCTGGAGAATCATTTGGAGATGTGTCAAATTCTCAATATTTATATGACAAAAATTAATTCAAAAGACATTCATTATTCTATATGATGAATTCAATAAATCTCTGAGGCTGCATCATAAACATATCAGTACAGCATGGTATCAATGTAGGAGCACAAAAGTGTTTTTTTTATATAATACTGGAAATTTATAACAAAAGTGAGATCATGTAAATCAGTCACATATTCATAAATTGCTAAATGTGAATTGAGAAGCGTTTTGTTAAAAAATTGTAGAATTGTTACAGTATGGAAGGAGCCCATTTCGCCCATCATAGCACCAGCTATCGTTATGAGCAATTCACTTTGTGCCATTCCCCACCTACTTCCTTAACCCTGCACATTCGTCCCTTTCAGATAATGGCCTAATTCCCATTTCAGTGCCTCAACTGAACCTACCTCTCAGATAGTGCAGTCCAGACCTTAACCACTCATTGCATGTGAAAATTTTCTTGTGTTGCTTTTGCTTCTGTTGCCAGTGACTGTTAAAGTAAATCTATAGACTCACATTCTCGATCTTTTATGATTGCGATTAGTTTCTCTTTATCTACTGTTTCCAAATCCCTCATGATTTTGAATAACTATCAAATCCTCTCTCAGCCTTCTAAGAAATGCTTCCAAATGACTTCCTTATTAAGGAATTTGTTTTGCATTATGACTTCTTTAACTGATGCTAGAGAGTCATTCACAGTTCTCCCTTGTGTCTGTTACAGACAAACTCCTCTGAGGAGATGGGTCGGTGGCTGGGACTTTTGCTTGCAGAGACTGGCTCAACCACACAGCCAGAGGCTTTGCATTATGATTATGTGGATGTGGAAACAATAGCAAACATAGTGGATGCAGTTAGACACTCCTTCTGGTGAGTACGCTATATATGTACCTTGCATTAAATTGATCTTCCTCTACACCCTAGCTATGACTGTAACACTACGTTCTTCACTCTGTCATTTCCTTCTCTATGAATGGTATGTTTTTTTTCAGTATAGTACAAGAAACAGTACTTTTCACTGTATGCTAATACATGTGATAATAAATCAAATGAAATATATATATAATGAACAACAAGCCTCATTCTTGTTACAAGTAGCTCATTATCGTTTGCCATGTTAAATCTTCACTTCATTCACAACTTCCAGAATTAAATGGTAAATACATTCATCAGTTTCAGGAAGGAATTTGCACAAGTTTTAACTCTTTTTTTGCTCCTTCTTTCCAACAGCTGTGTGAGTCTTTACGTGTGGGTTGGGACAGTGAGCATTAGTCATTTTGACTAATTTTGAATATGGTGCACTTGTGAGCTAATACAGTTCTTTGCTCACATAATATTGATGTGCTTTTTCAGCACAGGTCTCTAGATAATAAATAAAAGCTGAAACCTCCTCCTTCTTAGTCTGTAGATTGCAAACCTCACTGATGTACTTTTGTTTCTCAATCTAGAATGTGACCGTGTTTAGTCGATTAACTTATTTTATTTCGTTATCTAGGTGGGCTACTTCCTCAAATAATTCAGCACTTTATCTGTCCGATTCCAGAACATATGATGAAGTACCATATGAGAAAGTACAGGTGAGATACCCAGTGGAAAGCAGTGCTCTGAAGAAACATTTAAACAGAAATTCAAACAAATTGTGCAAAGAATCTAATTTTTAATTAGATGTTTTAAATTACCAATATTATGGATCAGTTTTGGGACAGGAATAATGAGGCTAACACCACTGATTATTATAATGAGATGAAGCAGCCAGCAATTTTTAGCTTTCACAAATGCACAGTTAAGTGCATCTTTTCCTAGGTACCAATCTAGTGAACCTTCACTGTACTGCCTTCAAGGCAAGTAAATCACTGTTTAGGTGTGGGGACTGTGTGCGGTGTTTTATGGCCTTGCTCATCCTGAAACCGTAAAATCCCACCCAAGATCAACAGACGGTCCGCCCCTCGCCCATTTCAATTCCTATGGAAGGTGGGGCAGTAAAATTCCGGCCCTATAGCTGCAATGGTATTCTAGTTTGTCCAAAACCCCTATATAATTGTAGCAAGAGTTCCTTACTGTTGTACCCCAGTCCTTTTACAGTAAAGACCAACGTGTCATTTTATTTCCCAGTTACCCCAACTCCATGAGTGCTTATCTTATATATTCATCTTTTGTGCAACACCTTATCAAACCACCTCTTAGAAAATCAAGTGTATTACATCTGTTGATTTCCCCTCTACCGTAACCATTTTATCCTCAAAAAACTATAATAAATTTATCAAACATGATTTTCCTTTTGTAAAACCACATTGACTATACCTGATCATATTGTGATTTTCTACATGCATTGATTTATGTTGGGCTAGCTGGCCTGAAGTTCTCTGTATTCTCTCTTCTCTCCTTTCTTCTATACCAGTGCTACATTTGATAACCTCCAATATGCTGGGACCATACTA
The DNA here is from genome assembly GCF_965287045.1 of Carcharhinus amblyrhynchos. Classification (NCBI taxonomy): domain Eukaryota; kingdom Metazoa; phylum Chordata; class Chondrichthyes; order Carcharhiniformes; family Carcharhinidae; genus Carcharhinus; species Carcharhinus amblyrhynchos. The sequence continues at coordinate 48,028,359 of NC_137336.1, forward strand.
GAGTGTAGGGGGCTTTGGAAAATCGTAGAGTCATAGAATCACTACAGGGCAGAAGGAGGCCATTCAGCCCATTGAGTCTGTACCGACCACATCGGCCCTATTCCCGTAACCCCACGCATTTACCCTGTTAATCCGCTGACACTGGGGGCAATTTAGCATTGCCAATCCACCTAACCCACGCATCTCTGGACTGTGGGAGGAAACCCACGCAAACATGGGGAGAATGTGCAAACTCCACACAGACAGTGACCCGAGGCCGGAATTGAACCTGGGTCCCTGGTGCTGTGAGGCAGCAGTGCTAACCACTGTGTCACCCTCATAACCAGTGCACCTGTCATCTCTGCAGCTACCTATTTTAGAAATTCAGGATGTGGGCCATCATGTTCTGGGGATTTCTCGCCTTTTAGTGACTGAATTTTCTCAATTTCTTTCCAAGTGCTGCGATTATTTACTTTGGGCTGGATTATCATCCTCAAACTGGCGATCAGGAGTCAAGAAAAATCCTGGTGCAGCCCATCTGCCTCGGGAAAAAGTGCTTACAACAACGGGATTTTTATTAGGGATTTGGGTGGGGCGGTGGGGGGTTGGGGGGCGATCGGGAGGGAGGGTGGACTGCAGGCTGTAGTCAGGCCAGTTAACCCAGGAGAAAATTTTGAGGCAGCCACAGGGGCTATTGGTCCAGAGATGATCTGTCTAAAAGGCCCGGTGTTGTGGGAATTCATCCCAGTTAAAACAAAAACATAAAAATCCTCCATATCTCACCCCACTCACACCCCTCCGTACTCTCCCAAGGCTCTTCATGCCAAGTTTTGCTCAACAATCCTCCCCCCCCCCCTCCCCTCCCACCACAGACGATCCCCATGGTCCCTCATGGCTCCTACGCAAAGCTATGGCACTTCCATACCCATTCATCCACTCTACATGGTTTAGAATCAATTAAATCTGTAGTGACAGTGGATGTGTAAAAAAACTTTTTTGAAAAGCATTCATTGATAACTTCACACTTTTGTAAAAAAACTCTTCTTATTACTACAGCCCAATGTAAATGTCAATCATCCTGACCCTTTAAAATATTACTAGCTGAAACTGCAAGCACTTGAAATTACTTTATCTTGTATAATTAAGTGTTGTGAAATTGACAGTATAGATCATGGAGCCTGAGCTGTCAATCAAACAATGTTTTCTTTGGGGCTTATATGTTTTAACATGCTTATGGATTTTTGGGCTCTCAGCCAAGCCTCATTTTGTATTCTTAGCTGAGCGTCTAGATATCCATCAGAGATACAAAAGATCTGAGCCCCAGAGGTTGGCATGGGAGGTATGATGGGCTAAGGCTTTGGTTGCAGGGTACACCTTGGCATCGGGGGCATAAAGGGCCATAGGGTTTGTTTGGAGGGGCATCCATGCTGTATGAAGATTTTGAGAGTCCCGACATGTCTATGTCTACTTCAGTGAATTAACCTTGTAGAAGCTCCCCTCATGTAGTCTATGGTTTACATTACCTCTGAAATACATGAACCATGGCTCTTTAAAACTGCAGAGGACTGGGATATGCATATCCTTGCAATAGAGCCAGCCAGGTTGGGAGTGCAGGATATGGGCCTGCAACCCAAACTAGCCCAGACCTTTAGATTGCACTCCCAAAAATAAGGAACCCAAGCGATGGGATGAGGAATTCCTGGCCCCTATTTTTCAAGGGCTCCCAACTCATCCTGACTCTGTCAAAATCCAGCCCTTTAAGTTCCTCATTTTTATTAGCCCTTTGGCTATCCATTATTTCTGATGCGTGATTTGGGTTTTCTACTGTGAAAACAGACAAATAATTTGCTCAAGTTCTCTGCCAATTCCTCATTCACAATGCTACTTTTGTCCTGTCTCTGCCTCTAAGGAATCAACATTTACTTCAGACACTCCCTTTTTTACAGATGTGTTTTCTTCGAAATGCTTCATATTGGCTGGGTGTCACAAGCAGTCACTTGCAAGACCATATTTTCTATTGGAGGCTAGCTTCAATTGCATAGTTTCCATGAATGTAAATGATACAACTTTCTTTCAACCTTTTTACCTCTAGAAGATACAGATCATTAATTCTGTAAAGAAGTTTACTTTTGTATTTTCTGTAAGTGCCTGTGTTGGAAATTGGTCTTTTACTTTGAGTTGTTGGCTGAGTAATTCTATGAAAATGTAACCTTTCAAAACCACCATTATAACTGACCCTCCCAATGACACACTCATGATATAACTACAAAATCATTTACATCCCTTCCCTGCTAATTTAAGCTTACATCTAAATCTGGTTTTAATTGTAGAGCTGTTGCACAGGCAATTGAAGTTAAAGTTTTTAACGTTTATTGATGAGTAACATAACTCCATTGACTTGTCTTTGTTGGCCTTCACACGCTTACCAAACAAGAATCTGTCTGTCTCGGTCCAGAAGGCTCCAATTGTCCTACCATCTGTATCCTTTTGGGCCAGGGAATTCCAGGTTGCTGCTACCTTTTGTGTGAAAATGTACTTCCTGATTTCCTTCTGAAATGGCTTAGCTTCTCACAATGTTCTTGATTCCTTCATCAGAGGGAATAGTTTCTCTCAAATTTCACCAATATTAGGGAACATTGTCCGAAACTTCATCATAAATTTTAAAGTATTAAATTAAGAGATACTTAAAATGTATAAAGCGCAGAGGGGCCGATCTTATCAAAAGAATTCAAAGTGCCAAACCAGCGTGAAAACGTAAGAAATTTGCGCCCTTTTATTGGTCAACTTAAAGATTGAATCTTAGCTGACTGTCAAAAAGTTGAAGCCAAACCGGTTTCGTGCCAACAGGGGGAGTGGGCAGAGCCTAGCTCACCTGAAAGCTGGCTAATAGCAGCAGACGGTGCCAATGTGCCTGTGCACATCACTGTGTTTTGTGAGCTTTTCGAGCGCAAGGCTGATCGCACCAGATATCCGGTGCCAGTAAAACCACAAGAGACGAGAAATCGGGCGCAAATCCAATTTCTCGGCTTACTCACAATCTTTCTCACTCGCCCCAGCCCGCCCATCAGCCAACGGGGAGAAAAGGTAAGATTGCCCCCTAAGATTTTATTGTTTAAGCATCTGGTGGATATTGCAAGGATTCTTGTGCACATGCTCAGAATCATGATTGAGGTATATAAAGCTGTACTCATAATTTATGATGCCAATGATTTACAGTCAGTAAATGTGGCTCAATCCAAAAACCTACTGAATTGAAATTTCTAACCTACTAAACCCTGAAAATGTAAACCTGAGTCCCGGTTGGTCACACCCATTTTAGCCAGTGGATTTCCTTTAGTTTGGAAATAGTGTTTCAAATCAGTTTCCTGGTGAGCGAGTAAGTGTTCTGTTGCTAAAAGCTTTCACAGATGTTTCCTCCACTTGCCTGTGACAGACTTTATTCTGCATTTGGACACAATGGCTATTAAAAACCAGTACCCAGCGCAAATCAATCTGAAGGGAGAGAACACCTTGACCAACTGTTACATTTTTTTTCTGAAGGAGGAACTTTGATGGAATAGCGGGCTTTTGAAGTTTGTTCTAACATTTCCAAAGATAGTTTAGCACTATAGTTTTCACAACACATTTCCCTATATATTATGCAACTCCTGTCTTAACTGAGTTATGAAGTTACACTTTAAGCAACTTACCTGAAACTTCATAATTATCAGGTTTCTTTTTTCAAAATAAAGTTGTCCTCTTCAGGGGGAGGAGTGAGACAAGGGTAGGATAGGGCAGGTTTGAGGAGGAGCGGGGCAGGGGTAGCCGAGGGGGAGGAGTAGATCCTGGACAAAAGGTATATATTTTTTAAATTTACCTGGGCCTCTTAGAGCAGCATGGTGGCACAATGTTTAGCACTGTTGCCTCACAGTGCCAGGGACCTGGGTTCAATTTCAGCCTTGGGTGACTGTCTATGTGGAGTTTGCACATTCTCCCCATGTTGTGAGTTAGGTTGATTGGCCATGCTAAACTGACCATTAGTGATAGGGGGATTAGCAGAACAAATGCGTAGGGTTATGGGGATCGAGCCTGGATGAGATTGACATCGGTGCAGGCACAGTAACACAGTGGTTAGCACTGCTGCTTCACAGGTCCAGGGACCTGAGTTCAATTCCCGGCTTGGGTCACTGTCTGTGTGGAGTTTGCACATTCTCCCCGTGTCTATGTGGGTTTCCTCCTGGTGCTCCAGTTTCCTCCCACAGTCCAAAGATGTGCAGATTAGGTTGATTGGCCTTGCTAAAATTGTCCCTTAGTGTCCTGAGGTGCATCGATTAGAGGGAGTGGCAGGTAAATTATGTAGGGATATGGAAATGGGGCCTGGGTGGGATTGTGGTCGGTGCAGACACGATGGGCCAAATGGTCTCTTTCTGTACTGTAGGGATTATATGATTCAGTGGGCCATATGGACTCCTTCTGCACTGTAGGGATTCTATGATTCTTCTTGCTAATCCATGGATTCCCCCCTTGCCCACTTTCAGGAGTAGACATCCAAATTCCAGAAGATAAAATGGAGTTGTAGTATTAATGACATCATGAGGGCTTCAGGAGCCTCAGCCAACCATGGTGAAGATAAATGTTGAGAAAGTTAGCTCATTAGTACTTGAGGTTCTAGTGTCATGGATACTGTTTCACTACCAAAGTAGCGTATGTGCATCTAAAGCACTCCTCCAGTAGTATGCTGAGTAAGCAGTCCATGATGTTAGTTAGGATAATATTGATTTGATGTCGGAGCCTCAATTTCTAACATTGCTGCTCCATCTCTTAAATGTGCACAGCTAAGCATGCATGCAGCAACAAAAAGTGGTATTTAAAGAGATCGTTAATTAGTTAGACCCCACTTGGAGTGCTGTGAGTAGATCTGGACACCACAAATTAGGAAGGATATACTGGCCTCAGAGAGAGTGCAACAAATGTTTACAAGAATGATACCTGGATTTTTGGGGTCAAGTTATGAGGTGATCTATTTTCTCTAGAATTTAGAAGGTTAAGGGGTGATGGATCAAAGCCTTCCAAGATATTAAAACGAAAAGACAGGGTAGATAAAGATGGTTGGAGACTCTAGAACTAGGGAACACAGTCTAAAAATTAGGGCCAGACCATTCAGGAGAGATGATAGAAAGCATTTCTCCACACAAAGGGTGGCAGAGGTTTGGAACTCTCTTCCCTAAATGACAGTTGATACGAGATCAGTTGTTAATTTTAATCTGCGATCGATACATTTTTGTTAAGCAAAGATATTAAGGGACATGGGCCATAGGCACGTATAGAGTTAGGCCACAGATCAGCCATGATCTCATTGTCCTGGTCAGACCACCAGCTGCTTGTCATTGGTGCTGCCAATACTATTCTCCTTGGCTTGCAGTGTGACAGGAAAACTGTTCTGAGACAGCAAAGAGGAGGATTAGCTGCTTGCAAAGAGTGCAGGAGGAGGAGAAAGACTTTCAGCAGGATGTCTTATTCACCCAGGGGCTTATGGTGCCGTACCCTGCAATGATGGACCACCAGCCCTGCAAGAGAGAGGGAAGTATATCGGTGAATCTGGTGCAGTGTGTTTGGGTGATCCTGTCACACTTGAATATTTAGGAGTGAGCGTAAGGTGTGAGGAATAGGCGTGAGGTTTGCAGCAATGCTATTTGTATGAGACAAAGCTACCAATGTGAAGCATGGGTTGTGGTTGCTCCAGAATGTTGGTAGATTAATGAAGTGTGGGTGGGATTTTCCAGCCCTGCCTGTCATCGGGATTTTCCAAACCCACTGAAAGCCAATGGACTTTTAGCTAAGCTGTCGAATAACCTGCGATGGGCCTCTTCATGACAGGGCAGGAAAATGTGGCCCGTGAGTGGTGAATGGAGCAGGGTGCAAGTCAAGTGATTCATTTTCAAGGATGATCACTTTGTGTGAGATCACTAATTTTTTTTTTTGCCACTCCTTTCCAGTCCTCTGGCCAGGCTGCCAGTATTAACAGCAATGCTTTTCTGCTCCCACTGCCTTCTGAGTGTCTGCCTAGTCCCCTATAGTGGAGGACATTTTTCCTCCTGGACCAAGGCCTCCAATGTTGGGTCAGGGAAGCTTTGGATAAACTCTCTGTCCTCTTGCATCACACACTCTGTTCTTCTAGATTTGACACTCTCTCCCACAGTTCCTTCCAACAGCTGCTACAGCCACAGTGCACTTCCCTTGTAAGAGGTGCAGGCTAGCTTTAAGTATCATCATACAATCCCTACAGTGCAGAAGGAGGCCATTCAGCCCATCGAGTCTGCACCAACCACAATCTCACCCAGACCCCATTCCCATAACCCCACATATTTACCTTATTAATCGCCCCCCCGGCACTAGGGTCAATTTAGCTTGGCCTAACCCACACATCTTTGGACCATGGGAGGAAACCGGAGCACCTGGAGGAAACCCACTGTTGACCTCTCTCGAACTCTAACCAGAGCTGCGCCCCCGGCCACTGAAGACATTTGCTGGCCACATTGCAACTAATGAAACATGAGTTAATCATGCATCACAATCCCCATGATGTCTCTTGGTCTTATCCAACTCTTTAGCTTCACAGTGTTACAGGCAGGGAGTGAGGATTTGAGCCTGATGAATGCAAATGGTTTTATGCTCTTCCATCCCACCATTCTCCCCAGGTCAGGGAGTGGGGAGGCAGGTAGAATCGACACCAATGGTCTACTGGTAACTGAAGAAAGAAAAATTCAGTATTCAGGTCCGCGTTTCAGAATTAGATCCTTGGTCAGAATTTTGTCTATTTTAAAGTAAAGTTTATTTATTAGTCACAAGTAGGTTTACATTAACACTGAAATTAAGTTACTGTGAAAATCCCCCAGTCGCCACACTTCGGCACCTGCTTGGGTACACTGAGGGAGAATTTAGTCTGACCAATGCACCTGACAACATGTCTTTCGGACTGTGGGAGGAAACCGGAACACCTAGAGAAAACCCCTGCAGACACGGGGAGAACATGCAGACTCATGACCCAAGCTGGGAATTGAACACGGGTCCCTGGCGCTGCGAGGCAGCAGTGCTAACCACTGTGTCACCGTGGCAAAGGCCCTACTCGATAAGTGCTTAACCTATCTTTGCGCTTCCCAGATGCTGACGAACTGTGTGTGTCTTCTCCACAATCTCTTTTTTTTAAATTTCAGATTCCTAGCATTGACAGTTCTTTATTTATATGTTTATATTTCACCACAATTCTTCTATAAAAGGTGTAGCATTATTTGACAATTGTGCTTTTGCAAAAAATTTCAAACCATGAGCATGTAAGGTATTGACAGGTGTGGCATAAAAAAACAGCCTGTTTGACCTCTGTGGGCCTCCTGTTTCCTGTGAGCCTGGTTTAATTTATGACCATCAAAGCCCCACCTCTGATCTGAGAAGTTTCTCCCATAAACTTTCACAGGAACAAAGACCTTTCCCACTTTTGTCTCGAGGGAATATTTCACAGGCAGGCGGGAGGGACTATGTGCTGGGAATTTATACCGTGTTACAGAAAAAAACGGCTGTTTTCAAAGTCTGTCCCTCCAGATGCAAATGTGATCCCGGGCCCTGTTGTATCAAACCAGTGCAAGCCTGCTTTGCCTTTGTTAATAATAGCAAATTAGAAAGGATGTGAAAGCTCAATGCTGGTGGTATCAATAGACAGGTGCCCGAGGCCGTAGATATATTGAATGATTTCCCAATGCTGTAATATCCAAAAGGCCTGATAAAAACACTAATCCACAATGCTTCCAGACTTCTAGAATCCTTCATCCAAGAAAACAGTAATGTTCTTCTCAATGGACCTATATCCAAGAAAGCCGAATGCCCACCATCAAGGTTTTACCTCAGCTGCTCACTTTCAATGCAGCAACAAATTTCCTGGGGCAAAAAAACCCATCATATTTACACATGCCTTCAAAGTTACAACTTTAGAATACTATTAGTGTGTGCAGATTTTCTAAACAAGGGCTGATGCAGATGCGAAGTGTCTTGCAAAATAATAATAGAGAATGAATGGCTATTTACTTGGCATTCTAGTTCCCATCAAAAAGAATTCAGCATGGCCAATGCACCTAACCTGCACTGTGGGAGGAAACCGGAGCATCTGGAAGAAACCTATGCAGACATGGGAGAATGTGCAGACTCTGCACAGACAGTGACCCAAGCCTTTCATGAGCTCAGTACGTACCAAATACCTCGCAACCAGTGAAAGACTTGGGCGCTGTCACTATTACAATGTAGAAAATGTGGCAGCAATTGAGCGAGTGCATCAAAGCAGCCTCATCTTCCCCCTCTCCTTTTGAAGATAGTCTCTCGGGCCTGGGTGGGATTGTTGTCGATGCAGGCTTGATCGGCTGAATGGCCTCTTTCTGCTCTGCAGGGATTCTTTGATTCATTTGCTTATCAGAGCACCTTCACTGACTTTAGATCAACTTTCCAAAGTGCTCTGAGGATCTATAGATTAGGTCACAAGACTCATTTAAAGGCCTGACTGCTGCCTGCTTAATATTTTTAAAGCTTTAAAAGCTGTGCCATCACACGAATTGTAATGATGGTTCTGTATTGACAAAGATTTGCAAACATCACTTCTTTCACAGCCACTACAGCAAGATCCATTGTCTCAATATTTAAGTGATGTACTGGCCTCATTTCTGGATCTATTCTTCAAATGGGTGAGTTGGAGCCTGCAGTTCCACCAAATCCAGGCAATTTTTTTCATGCTCCTGCTACCTCCACTTTAGCACTGTGGTTGCTGCCATTCCTGCTTGCTTCCTGCCTCCTCTCTCAATTGATTTCCTTTCCCCTGAAGTCACTTGCCTGCCTTGGCTGGCACCTGAGCTGAATAAAATTCAAAAAGGGTCCAGAGGGACAGGGTTCATTGGCTGTATTTGATGACTGTATCTTGTCACAGTTATGAGGATGAGACCAGAGGATAGATTTTAATTGATCCTTGTATCTCCCCATGCTGGTGGGCCTTGTCCACATGCTACATGGATCACACACAGTTTCATGGCTAATGTATTTAGGCTCACTTGGACCTCGCCAATGTTTCACTGAACTTGACTGATCTGCCCATAACGGGCAGCGTATTTGCTAACTGCAACTTTAACAGGCGTTTGGTTCACAGTTTTGTTTTTGTCTTCTTCAGGTTGAAGAACAGAAGCGACCTGCCACCTCACAAGTAAAACGCCAAGCTTCCATGTCAGCTGATGCCTCACAGAAAGCTAATGTTCAAATTAAGATTAAACGGCACAGCTCAAGTAAGAAGCCAGTTTTATTCACAGTTTATTCCTTTTCAATCTTGCAGTCCATTTTAAAAGTTAATCTCATCCATTTGGGGGAATTTACAAGGTAGGCTGAACAAGTCAACTCAGGAACTGCCATGTTGACCAACTGAGGCAGACACAGCTGCTCGTTGGTGCACACCTGGCAAATCAGATAGAGTAAGAAGTCTCACAACACCAGGTTAAAGTCCAACAGGTTTATTTGGTAGTAAATGCCACTAGCTTTCGGAGTGCTGAAGGCCCAGTCTAACGCTAGCATCTCCACATCAAATCAGATAGAGGCAGTGAGTCATTAACAGTGAGGTAAGCAAATTGGCTTGTTGGTTGTACTCCACTCTTGTTCAGAAGGTCCAATCTTTTTTTGGTGGCTGGGGTAGCTACTTGGTAAATAAAGTACTCCCGAGTTCTAACCAACATTCAGCTGCGACTTTGTGGGTGACACAGTGGGACAGTGGTCAGCACTGCTGCCTCACAGTACCAGAGACCCGGGTTCAATCCTGGCCTTGGGTGACTGACTGTGTGGAGTTTGCACATTCTCCCCGTGCCAACGTGGGTTTCCTCTGGGTGCTCCAGTTTCCCCCCACACTCCAAAGATGTGTGGGTTAGGTGGATTGGCCATGCTAAATTGACCCTTAGTGTCGGGGGCACTAGCAGGGTTACGGTGGGTTTATGTGCATAGGGCCTGGGTGGGATTGTTGTTGATGCAGTCTTGATTGGCCAAATTGCCTCTTTCTGCTCTGTAGAGATTCATTGATTCATTTGCTTATCAGAGAACCTTCACTGACTTGGATCAATTTTCCAAAATACTCTGAGAATCTATTAAGCCACATGACTCATTTAAAGGCCTAACTGCTGCTTGCTTAATATTTTTAAAGGTTTAAAAGCTGTGCCATCACACAAATTGTAGTGATGGGTCTATAGTGACAGAGATTTTCAGATATAATTTCTTTCACAGTCACTACAGTAAGATCCAAGGCCCAATATTAGGATTTTGATACTCCTTATTATGAAAAAGAGTACAACATATCAACAGGCTTTTTTAAGATGTATAGTGCTGTATGGTAATATAATAACTTTATTATATTACTGGTCCAATTTTGATGGATTTTGGATTGTTCCTTATGAAAGGAATGCCCAATATTGTTTCAAAAATGCAAACTTCTTTAACAGTTCAGCAGACCGATAATAGGCAGGAGGTAGGATCATGTTTTAAGCTGCAGTGTTTGCTTTTCTTATAATGAAAGTCAAGTGTGAACAGAATCAGATTTTTCTTCCAGACACCGGGGTGGAAAGTCTCCAGCCCCATTTTTCTTGGTGGCGGGAGGTGGCTCACTGTTCACTGGAGGTGGGATTCTCTGGTTCTTCCCGCTTTTATTGGGATTTCCCATTGGGACCACCTCATGCTGCCTCAGAAACCACGAGAAAGGATGCACTGCCAAGAGGGCTGGAAAATCCCATGGTTGTGAACAGCCGGAGACAACGCCCATTTTCCCCACCACCAACCCCCCCGCTAGATTTTTAGTATTTGTAAATTATAAATATTTCTAGACGTCTGACTCTAAACGCAGAGGTCTGAATTTTCACTCATGGGTCAGGAGTGCAAAGTCAGAACGACAGTTCTCATGTCAGTTCCAATGAGTTTGTGTGCTTTGTACACATATTTGTGCTTCTTCTAACAATCCCAAAGGTGTCTATGAACCATATCAAAAAGGATACCATATGTCTCTAAAGAAGTCCAAAAACTTTTAGACTTTCTCTTACCAGGTCTAATATGCAGTAACCATGTTTGGACAACCCACTAGTATTTTCCTGAGGCAACTTTATTTTAACATGTGTCTTCATGAACCACGGAAACATTAGAATTTTTTCCCCTATTCTCTCCCCTGCAAGAAAGGCAAAATCTGGGTTCAGGGCTGGGGTTTCCAGATCCAAATTCCCACCGTCTGTACATAGCATCTGTCCAAACTGCCCAGACCAAATTTCAATGGGTGCCAACCTGGAATTTACAAAAGCAATACCTGGAAAGACGCTGAGCTAGTAGGCCTACTACACCAGTGTTTTGCCCAATCAAAATGACACTATTTTATCACTGCTTTTGATTATAAAATTAATTCAGAGAGTTGTAGGCCAGAATTTTACCACCTCGCCCGCCCCAAGCGAGGCCATAAAATCCCGGCCGTCGAGTTCCTGTTAAGCCACCAGGGCTTTTTTTTAATTAACTAGACATACCACAACAGCACTTTCCAAGCAAGCTTCTCCTTCCTCAGTTAGAATAACAGAAAGTGACAGTTCCAACAGGCTTTGTCACTGAGACTGACTTGGAGAGAGCCAAGGTAGTTGCCTGTGCGTTTTGAGTTAAATTGTCTCTAATGAATGTACAGCCCAAGAGAAATGGGAACAGTATATTTAGATTTTGTATTTAAAAGTTGTGATGAAATGCATGCAATCACCTCATTTAAAAAGAATTATAATGTGCTGGCAGTGCACAGTGAGTAAGTGATTGTTTTCTGTTGTAATGAATGTAGCAGGTTAAGTATCCACAGTAAGTTTAAAATCACAAACTCAAAAGAAGTGTTTTCCCCGTGTCTGTGTGGGTTTCCTCCAGGTGCTCTGGTTTCCTCCCACAGTCCAAAAGACATGTTGGTTAGGTGCATTGGCCATGCTGAATTCTCCCTCACTGTACCTGAACAAGCGCTAGAGTGTGGCGACTAAGGGATTTTCACAGTAAACTTTATTGCAATGTTCACGTAAGCCTACTTGTGACTCTAATAAATAAACAACATAACCTGCATGCGTTAGCTGAAGGTTTCAACAACAGTGGGAAAAAAATCCTGTCCATCAGAAAGTTTTTAGAACCACTTTACAGCAATGTTGCAAACAATTATATTTGAGCCACAATTACATTTGATCTTAAGTGCATCAGTTCTGGTTCTTTGTGGTCTGTGTCAGGGAGACATAGAATTAGGCTTCCAGCTAAAAGAGTTTTGATGACCACATGGTTGTCTCAAAGCTGCAGCATGCTGTATACACTAAAGCGTAGGACAGGCACACAGTTTAAATGTCATCATTCACACAGGAAATGGGAACGCTATTCCCCTGGCAGCCTGTTTGCCTCATTGGTGTTCCTCTGCCAATTATTGCAAATGTTCCTTCGGGATCAGGAGAAATAATTTATTACAACATAACTGATGTTAATTAACAATAGTTTATTGCAATGAAATTGAACTGCAATTTGAAGAGCATGGCACGCCCAAAGGTACATTGTGCCATTTCTCAATTGATGTGCCTAATTAGTTAGTTACATTTGAAGGTGCATCTAAGCTAGATGTGGAGATCATTGAATCATATAACGCAGAAGGCGGACATTCGTTCTATCATGTCTGTCCTGGCCCTTTGAAACAGCTATCTAATTAGACCTGACGATGAGCTCTTATGCGATTCTGAGGTAAGCACTATATGAGTCTCCTGCATTCTCCCAACATCAGAATAGTGTGTTGCAGCCGAATGACTTGAACTAACTGAAGCTAGCAGAATGCAAATCCTTACAAAATAAGAGAAAATAATTCAGTATAAATGACGAGGCTTGTGTAAACATGAAATGCTGAGTCCGTAATGGTGTTTGCACTCATCACTCAATCCCAGCTGTCAGGATGCCGTCAGAGTTTACTCTAACACTCAAACACTGAATTCCAGCTCACCTATATCCTGAACAGATGACAGCTCATAACCTGCATTTCTTTTCACCACATTGCCTTTGTCACATGGTTACAAAGTGTTGAGATTAAACACAGATCGCATCAGGACCTGTGTTAACATTAGTATCCCATTACTATCAGGGCACATGGCTAGTGAGCTTGCTTTCTACAAAGGAAAGACTTCACTAAATACAATGCATCTTGCTCAGAAATTCAAGGCCAACTTCATCGTACAGTCCTTCCTTTAAAGGGCTAGGGAATAATGTACCCTCTTGACAAATGGGCACAAAAGTCCAACATTAGTTTGTTAATTAACGCCTTCTACAAGATTATTTTCTTTCCACGAGCTTCATAACTAATTATTGAAACTTACATAGATAACACCACAAACAATATTATATTTATAGCCATTCTAAGCTATTGAGTGCAGTATGGAATTTTACAGGACATTTCTTTATCAGGGAGCTGGAACAAATCTGAACATTTAGAGACAATGGCTGGAATTTTACTGGCACGCCCGCACCAGAATCAGCGTGAGCGAGGCTCGCAGGATGGAATTCTCCATTGGCCTCGGGTGGACTTTCAGAGCCTTGCTCGAGCGAGGTTGTAAAGTCCTGGCCAATGGGCACGATCCTATCAACGATTCACGCCCCGCTAACGCTGCAAGTGAGAATGGAGAATTAGGCACTCAGCCAAACCTCCGTTCACTGCAGTGGGACCAGAAAAATCCGCTGATGTGAACAGCCGGAAGATTCCACCCAATGACTGGAATTTTCCTGCGGTGAGGGATGCATTCAACCCTGTTGACAGGGCGGGAACAGAACATCCTACCACCGGCCAATGACAGACTGCCTTCATGCCAGTTTGTGAAGGAAGTTCCACCCAAAAACAATGGAATAAGTTTTTTTTATTTATGCTGCTTGGATCCTGTGTCAGTCTAGGCAACAGCTCATCTGACATTCCACCAAATCCTACTGTGTGTACAGTACATGCACACAATTTGAAAAAGGCTTTTTGGGTGAAATTGCCTCATGAAACATTGCATTATGAAAGTCTTTGTGGATGAAAAATAAATTTCAGTTCACTAGACAGTATTACAGAAGCGAGTAACTGATGGGGTTCTTTCATGTTGGTCGTATGTTTGAAGTTTGTAAAGAAATACACTGAGGCCTGAATTGTTGTTAAGATGGAAAGGGACTTTGGCTTAGCCAAGATGCTGCCAGAGACCTAATTCTATGAGGTCTGCCCCTGAACCAGGCACTCAGCATTTTCACTGACAGAGGAAAATAGAGTTGAATTGCAGCTTGCTTATAATTTACAGAGACAGCTGCCCGTATAGACATGAAGCTCGCTTCAAACACATCCAATTTTTATCACTGGGATGTCCAAAACATGATTTGTGGCTATCAGACCTTCCAGGAGAAGGACTAAAGCTGCCAAACATCTTTGGAGAGGTAGTATACCCTTTTGGATATGTCCAGGAACACTTTTGGGAGAGACCAGATACCCTTTGGGGTTTTTAAAAGTAGACATAAATGCACATAAAAAGTGGATAAATGCATTGGTGCTGTCAAGGGAACTGTAAAGGCTCATTGGAGCTGTAAAGCTGTCGAGGCATTTAAATCATCTAGCCTTTATACATTTTTTTTAAATCATGCTGCATTTTTAAGAAAACAGTGCTTGTTATTTCACTCCATCTGGAGACCTAATCCAGAGGAGTTATCATTTATAGAATTTGTGCTACATGACTCATTTCACAAATTATCATTATCGCAGTGATTTACCTGACAGCTCAATTTGATTGACAGCTACAAGTGATTACAAAGTCTTTGATGTGGGGTTGTGAATACAAATGCTTATCTTACAAGGAGATTAAGTACTTGAATAAATTGTTTGTTTATATAAGGAATTATGGGTGGAAATTTATGGCCCCTTCCACCAGCAGAATTTTTTGGTCCCACTTAAGTCGATGGACGTCTGAATAGCTCACCACATATTGACCCCACCCCCACCATGATGGGGCAGTAAAATTCCACCTTATCTTGTAGAAGTAATGTAATTGGTGACTGAGATTTTATGAAGGAGAGATTTTGTTGACACAAAAAAATAATGTTTGCCATAGACAAAGAACTTTGTCTTTTTTCATCTGAGCATGAGCCCTGAGGTCCAACCATTGTGGATCCTGGGTGAATTGGCATGGAAGATGTAAGGACAAAAGATAGTGGGTAAGGCAATGTGTTAGCAAGGGTTGGCACTAAATTGATGTATATGCTATAAAGGGCCATGGATATGAGTGAGGGCATATTTTGGAATAAAGGTTATGAGGTGCAGTGGGGCTTTGGAGACATGAAGTGGCATGAGTTGGCATGGTTGGGGCATGGGGTGTGTATGACAAATAGTGTGAGAACTAGAAGGTTGTTTTTTTTTTGCAGCTATGCCAAAGTCCCAGAACACCAACGCTGGCCTTTTAAACAGCTCACCTCTACACCCAGCAGCCCCTCCACACTGTTCACTGTTTCTGGGGGGTGACTTGTTGGCACCCATACCCAGAACCAAAATCATACCATCCAGGGTACTTACTCCTGAGACAGGCTCTGTGGCACAGGAATTTTTCTGACTCTGTGCCCCTTATTCAGGAGTGAAAATTCAGTCCTCAGTGTCAAGCTTTGTCTTTTCATGCTCCTGGAAGGTGCCTTAGGATGTTTCATTATGTTAAAGATGCCACATAAATGTAAAGAATAGAGAAGCAGAATACTATTGAAATAGAGATTGACTACAGAATGGTACTGAGGAATCTGGGTGTCCTTGTACATGATTCACAAAGGATAGTAACAGCAAGTAAATAGAATGGCAAGTAGAACGTTGATCTTTCTTTGCAGTATAAAAGTAGGGAAGTCTTACCACAACTGTCCAGAACATTGTTGAGACTTTACCAAGAGTGTACAACCCTCTAGATCTCACCCCATTTGTCACACACACCCCATGCCCCAAACATGCCAACTCATGCCTCCTTCCTTCAGGTATATGTACCTATATATAGGTGGATTTCTGGGAAAAGGGGATTGTTTTATGAGGAGGGGTTGAAGAGATTGGGCCCTTACTCGTTGGAGTTTAGAAGAATGAGAGCTAACCTTAATGAAACGTACAAGACTTTGAGGGGGCTTGACAGGGTGGCTGCTCAGAGGATGAATGGAGGAATCGGGAACCAGGAACACAATAAGTGGTTTCTTCTTTTAAGACTGAGCTGAGAAGGATGTCAGAGAGTCATTGCTCTTGGATGTTATTTTCCCCAGAGAGCAGTGGACAATTGAAACATATTCAAGGTTGAGTTCGTTTTTGCTCTACAAGGAAGTCTGGAGTTATGGGGAGTTCAGGGCAGGTAGAAGAATTGAGCTGAGCCTAGAGTCAGATCAGCCATGATCCGACTGAGTGGTAGAGCAGGCCCAGTGAGCTGAATAGCCTATTTCTGCTTCCACTTCATATGATCTGATAAGTTGTACAACAGATTCAACACTTGCTGAAGTTGAATTTTAATATTTAGGTATTACGGTTTGCCTCCAAACATTTTTCCCTCTAAGTGAAAGCTGCTGAAGGTTTTTTTTGGTCCTGTTTAAATTGCTTCAGTGATTTGCAGCGATCAACACTAGAGATCCCAAGCAGTGTTTTCTTCAGTTTTGAATGCAGAAGAGCACTTTTCCCAAAGGGAAAAGTACTCTAATCTATCTCAACATTTACAAAGTAGTAATCAATGAGTCCATGCGCAGGACAGAGCCCTATAATCAATCACAGCATGCAACTATTGAAAATGAATGCACGTTTCTTTTAATATCTCAAAGTCTGTCAGTGACAACGTTCCAGGAGCAGGTGTTTGAGTTTCTCAGTTACAGTTCAGTAAAGGAGACACAAGTTCTGTTTCTTCACAAAATACCTTTATTTCTTTGATCCAACCCCACGCGCAATTTTCCGTCAACGCCCAGTGCCATCTGTAACCCTTTTATATATCAGTGACTTCTATTGAATAACTGACATCAAATTAGGACTTAATTGGAAGGCCTGTTAGCCCATTGCTAACAGCAGTATTTGTTGGTTCTGCATTTGGAACTGAAGTTGCTCTGGTTCAGCATTCCTGAGAGGCCATTAACTGCAGCTGGAACTGTCCAGCCATTCACGCCCCACAGCAACTGCCAGAGAGGATGGAGAATTCGGTAGTGAGCCAAATCTCTGTCCACTGCAGCAGGATGGGAAAATCCCATTGATGTAAACAACTGGAGGATCCCACCCCATATATTCTCAAAGAGTCTCACTGCCCAGCAGTAGTGGGGGGGAAGGGGGGATGGACTTTGAACTGTCCACCTCTGCAAAGGAGGGACAGCTACATGCAGCCCTCATCTCCCATTCCAATGAAAATTGTCAGAAATGGGAATGGACCAGGAATCCCAAAGTTGAGTCCCACCTGCCATTCTTAAAAGGGCTTCTGTGTTGATTCGAGTCGCCAAAAATCCAGGCCTAAATTTCTCTGTTCTATGAGTTACTAACATTTCAAATAGTCTATTTTCAATAGCTGACTAGCCAAAATTGCAGTTCCATCTGCCTGCTTAAGTGTCTCAAGTATACAATTGCTCCTCACAAGAAAAATTATAGACTTGACATTTATCAGATTTTTCCATTGTAAGTTTCCATGTCCACGTTTATAATGGCAATTAGCTATGTAAATGTACCACAGTGCAGCTACACCTTGCTGCCTGTGGTGGTGAGGATGCATCAAAGCATTGTATTTCCATGGACCCCATGCAAATTGCTATGTGGACAGCTAAGATCACTCACATCTTTGTTTTTTGATATGAGATTGAGGATGAACATTTCTCCCCAAAATATAACTAACTGACTGCAGTAGGACAACATTAGAAAGGCCTTTGGCAAGGTACCAGATGGTAGGTTGTTATATAAGATTAAATCTCATAGGATCCAAGGTGAGGGAGCCAATTGGATACAAAATTGGCCCCACGACAGAAGACAGAGGGTGGTTGTAGAGGGTCGTTTTTCAAACTGGAGGCTTGTGACCAGCAGTGCGCCTCAGGGATTGGTGCTGGGTCCACTGCTATTTGTCATTTATGTTAATGATTTGGCTGAGAATTTAGGTGGCATGGTTAGTAAGTTTGCAGTTGACGCCAAGATTGGTGGCATAGTGGACAGTGAAGATTGCAAGGGGATCATGATCAATTGGGCCACTGGGTTGATGAATGGCAGTTGGAGTTTAATTTAGATAAATATGAGGTATTTATCTAAATTAAACTAGGGCAGGACTTCCTCAGTTAATGGTAGGGCGTTGGGGAGAGTTATAGAAAAAGAGGTCTAAGAGTACAGGTTCATAGCTCCTTGAAAGTGGAGTCACAGGTAGACAGTGGTGAAGAAAGCATTTGGCATGCTTGGTTTCATTCGTCAGAACATTAAATACAGAAGTTGGGATATCTTGTTGAAGTTGTACAAGACATTGGTAAGGCCACATTTGGAATACTGTGTACAATTCTGGTCACCCTATTATAGAAAGGATATTATTAAACTAGAAAGAGTGCAGAAAAGACTTAATAGTATGCTACTGGGATTTGATGGTTTGATTATAAGGAAAGGCTGGAAAGACTGGGAGCAGGAGGCTTAGGGTGATCTATAAATGTCTATAAATAATGAGGGGCATAGATAGGGTAGATAGTCAGCATCCACTCCCAAAGGTAGGGGAGTCTAAAACTAGAGGGCATAGGTTTAGGGTGAGAGGGAAGAAACACAAAAAGGTCCAGATGGGCATTTGTTTTACACAGAGAGTGGTGTGTGTCTAGAATGAGCTGCCTGAGGTAGAAGTAGAGGCAGGTACAATTTTAAAAAGCAGTTACATGAGTAAGATTGCTATAAAGGGATATGGGCCAAACATGGGCAATTGGGACTAGCTTAATGGTAAAAACTGGGTGGCCTGGACAAGTTGAGACGAAGGGCCTGGTTCTGTGCTGTAAACCTCAATGACTCTTAACCCCTGTGTCGCTTCTCTCCTGTGTCTCCTTTTCCCTGTGCCTCATTTCTGTGTCACTTTTCACCTGTTTCTCTTTCCCCCATCTCTGTATTTCCTGTTTCCAATGTTGTAAACCTCTATGACTCCAACCAAACACAAATAAAGCAAAGGAAAATGACCCATGAAAGTGGACCATTTGTGTGGGAAAAGCTTGCAAGAGGGTTTTTTTAAATTCTAGATAATTGTATTAGCTGCAATTATTTGCCTACACTTATTAACCTCAGGTTAAAAATTAACAATGATGAAATACTCTCCATATTAAAGGAATAGGTTGATATATTAATATTTGTGGTACATGTTAATTTGTCAGTGACCCAAGCTGGGAATTGAATCCAGATCCCTGGTACTGTCTTACAGCGCCAGGGACCTGGGTTCAATTCCTAGCTTGGGTCACTGTGCGGAGTCTGCACATTCCCCCCATGTCTGCATGGGTTTCCTCCAGGTGCTCTGGTTTCCTCCCATCATCCAAAAGATTTGCTGGTTAGGTGCATTGGCCGTGCTAAATTCTCCTCCATGTACCTGAACTGGAGCCGGTGTGTGGTGGCGGGGGGTTTTTCACAGTAACTTATTTGCACTATTAATGTAAGCCTACTTGTGACATTAATAAATAAACTTAAAACTGAAACTTAAACTGTATCTATTTGCAGAAAGCCAAAAAACATACACATGTTGGGAAGTTGAGAAATACACTTATCTTTAGAAATGCTCTTCATAGCAAAGCACACCCTTTCTCCATGGAACTTGTAGTTTAATAATGGCAGAGACTGGAATCCCAAGCATGAGCATTATGTCCTTATCTTACCACATGGGAATCAAATTACACTTTCAAATGAATCTGTTTATCGTAAACAAATTTTTAGCTCAGCACCTGTAGCCTGATGCCATCCCTATTTTTCAGACGCAAATCAGTCAAAATATGGGAAGACCCGAGCGGAAGAAGATGCAAAGAGGTGGCTAACTGAGAAGGAGGCACTTGAAAATCAGAAGAATTCAATTCGCAGAGAATTAATGCAGCTTCGCAAAGAGAAGAAAGAGTTCCGTGAAGCTCTGAAAGTTTGCACAGGTACAGCCTTCACCTTACTCCTCGAAACACAAGGAACCTTGGAAGCTCAGTAATGTGTTTGTAACAAATTTATTGGCACTGGAATACTACATTATTGGGTAAACATTCAAAGATATCAGACTTTGAGCAGAGGGAAGCCATTTTCAGTATTTTTATTCTTACTTTTGCAACAATGAGCCAAAGGTTCAGAAACAAACCTTAAGTGCAATTGCTATTGTGGAGAATTTGGATTTGCATGCAATTAGAGTTTTATTTTGTAGTTGCATTCATTTTTTTTCCCCATCAAAGCAGCACACCGATACTATAGAAAGAAAAAAAATGATAAGTTCTCCAGGAGTTCAGGCACTTTGCTGCATGCAGGCTCAGTACCTGGTTTATGCTCACGTAAATGATCTCAGGCCGTTATGGGACCATGGGCACCACAATAGATCTCTATGTACCTACATTGGTAACTAGCAAAGCTCGGCAGAGTTCCTACTCCTGACATTGGAAATGCACACGTGTGGAGAAAAGGGGGAGAAGAACACACGTTAAGGATGTGGCATGTTTTTCTCCTCAATCTTCCAGAAGTTGCTGCCAACTTTATATAGGTGATGTGGAGAACCAACAGTTCATTACAAATGTTAATTCTGGGCTATTGAATTCACTCACTCTAACTCACATTTGCGACTTGTGGGATTTTCTGCCCCTGCCGCACCCCATGGCTTGTTTTGAGAAGGCAGCTTGCCAGTGGCTGACAGCGAGATCATCCAGTCCCACCGCTGTCAGTGGAGTTTCCCATGCAAGCACCAGTTGCAGGCCGCTGTCAGCGGGCCTGGAAGATTGCGCCGATGGGAACGGCTAAAATTTTGGTCTGTTAGTCTATTAGTCATATGGTCCATCAGTCTTATGAGTTAGAGACGCACCGTTGCTAGCCATATTTACCCAGGTCTGAAATGTCCAGTGTTCCTTGTTACAACATTATCAGCGCTTATTTTCACAACTCCTTTGGAAGAATGTAAAAAACTTAAATACACAAGGGCAAATCAGGACCATTGTCTGTTTTACTTATTGTTCTATAGCTTCTATTGCCATCTAGTGGCTGACAACACCTCTCTAGGTGAACGTAAGGACTCATTTGTCAATTTTGGAAGAGATAACAGATTCTGTCCTGGTCAGTACTTATCCTTCAAGCAACCAAAATAGTTTAATTGATTCTTATTTCATTGCCATTAACGTCTTTGTGTTGCTGGTGTTTGCCTAAAAAAAGGTAATAACAAAAATAATTCATTGACTAAAACAAGTGTTATGTGACATGTGAAAAACACTTGAGTGTAAGTTTTATTTCACCTCAATAAATCTGTTGCTGATTTTTTTTTTCTTTAAAGATTAATTTGAATTTATTCTCTGGTGGTGAATTGTACAGATTTGGCCAAACCCACAACATCTAGACACACAGTATAGAAGCTGTCACAATAATCTTTCACAGACCAACAGCAGTGTTTCAGCCTTTAGCTGGAAATGTTGGGAGGATCCTCACTCTTGCCATTGCAATGGAATGAGGGCAGCACCTATGGATGTTGCTGATCATTGCCAGTGTGGTGGTCTGGAGGAGTGTACTTGTCTTCCCGTTCATCAGCTTTTCCTTTTGCCTTCTGATATCAGCCAACCTCTTTCTCAATTTCTGATGGTGAAAAGGTTCACGGAAATTGCCCATTTTTGGTTTATGTTACACGAAGTAAAAACATTGGTTAGGACATTGGCAGAACTCCTTCTGCTTTGTAAAGTGCCATGTTAATTGGGAATTTGAAGCAGATGAAACTATCTCATCGGAGACACAAACAAAAAATGTTGGAAAATCTCAGCAGGTCTGACAGCATCTGTGGAGAGAGAACAGAGCCAACATTTCGAGTCTGGATGACCCTTCATCAGAGAACAGTCCTCCCCCACTCCCATAAAAGCCCCGTACAGCATGCCACCAAGCCATGAGTAAATGTTTTGTTATTGCAATCTTATTAATTTGAGGCAAATCTACTCTTTAAAAGGTACATCTTATTGCTCCAAGTTTAAAGGTGATATGCGCACAAACTATTTCCTGTTCTTGCTTCGGTTATCTTAATAATTCAAAGATGGGGAATCATTTTATGCATCTTGAATTCCTAATTAATTCACATTGGCATGATTAATCCAGTGCTTGAAGCACCTCAGACTTCTGAAGGCACCATAAACTGATTGATCGAAACATTTGACTAATTCTGAAATGAATTTATCTGGAAAAAAGTGATTGTTTCATGAATTCTAAATATTATACATTTTACTGACCATGTGTGGAAGTGCCTTGGATGTATCAGCTGTATACTTAATTACTTTGGATTGCCCTTTCCAATTAAAATTTCTCCTTTCACTGATTTAATTACTGTGAAAGTATTGCTGATAAACTAGTTGTTGAATCCTTTACAGTTGCAGTGACTGAAAGCTCTTGGCATTTATAGGGGCAATATTGGCTTGAGAGATAGAGAGAAAAGTCGGGGATGCCTAACATCCATCATTGAGTTTGCTGTAATGTGCATGATAAGCTGAAATTATCACATTGAATGCACTCACAAATAACATTGCTCTGAATTGTACAACATGTGATACTTATTCTGGTTTTCCCAAACCTTGCCAATTTGCCCCATAAAGACATTATTTTACATTATTGTTTTTCTAGTGCAACACAGCACCCACCAGCACACTGTTCATTGTTTGTTGTGTCAATGTGAAGGCAAGTTTTCTAATTACAAAATATCATTTTTTGTGCTTTAGCTGATGAAGATGCAGGTCTGTCAGCTACAACATCACTGGAAAAAAGAAAGAAAGGTAAGAAACTGACATAATATGAAGAAAATTTTTATCTTAAAAAAAATTATAAGAATGTATACTTACTTAGTTGTTGTGAATTTCAGTGGATATAAGCAACACAGTGACATATTCCATTCATGCAAATTACTATGAAATGGAAGAACAATTACTTATTCTCTCCATTTCACCAAGCACTTGAATGTCCAAGCGTTTACTTTGTTTGGCACCTCTGCGCAACGGAATGGAAAATCATAATATTGTCACTGTTGCTCACTTCCGAATAACACACTGAAAAGTGGCAGAGGCAGAACCCTAGAGTACGCCATCACAGGTTATGGCATGAGTCGGAGGGGGAGAAGTGTGGGGAGGAATGAGTTTAACACCTTCATAGGTTTAAGGGAATGGGAGGCGTATGAAAGGGGTTTAATTATTGGCACGAAATTGAACTGACTGAGGTGGAAATAAGATTGCCGGTGAAGATGGGTACATCTGCTTCAAGTCATTGATACATGATCACAAAAACACATAAACAATGAACGCCCGCCTTGTCACCAGATCACTGAATTAATCTGATTAACAATTGAATCACACAGCCAAGTTTGACCGCAGATCTCCACTGAGGACAATCTACATTTGAATGTCCAGAGGAGAGATCCTCTGTGGAACCAAATGAGAACCACGTTAATTAAAAATAAGTTAACATGCTGAAGGGATAACTTCTGACCATGATCAGAATTGGGCATGACTGTGCCAGTGACTAATCTGCCAAGATTCATTGCCATGCTAACTCATGAACAGTATAATGTTGCATGAGACACAGTGAGAGGTGACTGGCAAACCATGCAACAATACTGCAACGTGTGTCAACACTTCCAGAAGAGGTGAAGAAATTAACAAAGCAAAAAAAGCAATACATGAACCTTGGATCAGCACAATGTCAAGGGCCAAGCATAACCAATCTTAATTTCTCCAAACCAAGTCACATTTAGACTTTTCCAAGTAACTTACCATTGGTCCAATTGAACTCTCTTCAGATTAAGTTACACCTTAGCAATATACTCATCCCAGCTTGGGCCACTGTCTGTGTGGAGTTTGCACATTCTCCCCGTGTCTGTGTAGATTTCCTCTGGGTGCTCCGATTTCGTCACACAGTCCAAAAGATGTGCTGGTTAGGCCATGCTGAATTTTCCCTCAGTGTACCTAAATAGGCACCGGGATGTGGCGACTAGGGGATTTTCACAGTAACTTCACTGCAGTGTTAATGTAAGCCTACTTGTGACACTAATAAACTTAAATTACATGCCTTTGGTAATCCTTTAAAGAGGTTTCATTTTAAATGTCAACAAGAAACATGCGCCATGTACATGGTGATTGGTTTAAAGTACAGAATATGGACATTTTTCACAGGTAAAAAATCTCAAACTGCTCTGGAAGAGAAGATAAGAACGCTTGAAGAAAAATGTAAAGATAAAGAGACTGAGAGGGTCGAGTTGGAACTCAAATTAACACAAGTGAAAGAGAATCTGAAGAAAGCTATTGCAAGGGGAGCAGAAATTAATTTATCCATCAACTCCAAGTCAGACTCTTCTGGTCTGCAGGTACTTGAAACATTTTATTTTTGAAAGAGAAATGGAAATAAATTGTGAAAAATAAAATAACAAACCTTAACATCTTCTAATCATTACATACTTAAGTTTAGTTCTCATTTAGAAGAGTGAGAGTTGATCTAATTGAAGAATACACATTTTTACAAGGCTCAACAGGGTAGATGTTTCCCTTGGCTGGTGGGGCATCCAGTTCCAGGGGACACAACCTCAGAGGAAGAGATAGGCCATTTAGAACCAAGATGAGGAGGGATTTTTTCAGTCAGAGGATGGAGAATTCTAAAGATTCACCACCCTCTGACTGAAAGAATTCCTCCTCAGAGGGCTGTGGAGACTGAATTGTTCAGGATGTCGTCAATAGATTTCTAAATCCCAATGACGTCAAGGGATATGGGGATAATTCCAAAAGATGGTATTGAGATAGAAGATCAGCGATTATCCAATTGAATGAGACGTATAAGATGATGAATGGGATGGATAGGATAGAGGTGGAGAGACTCTTCCCGCTCAAAAAAGACAGTAGGACTAGGGGGCACAGCCTCAAGATAAAGGGGGGGCGTTTTAGAACGGAGTTGAGGAGGAACTTCTTCACTCAAAGGGTGGTGAATCTCTGGAATTCTCTACCCGTTGAAGTGGTGGAGGCTGCCTCGCTAAATATTTTCAAGAAGCGGGTTGATGGGTTTTTGATAAGAGAGGGGATTAAGGGTTATGGGGAGAGGGCGGGAAAGTGGAACTGAGCCACGACAGATCAGCCATGATCTTATTGAATGGCGGGGCAGGCTCGAAGGGCTAGATGGCCTACTCCTGCTCCTATTTCTTATGTTCTTATTTCTTATGTTCTTATGAATGTGAAAGCAGACGGGGGGGGGAGGGGGGCATAGAACAGGAAACCCCATTGACAATGGCGGAATCTTGTGACCCTACCATCACCCATTGGCAGACAGCTACTGCCACTGTGGGTGGAAAATCCCACCCACTGCATTTTCTCAGTCCGTCAGAGACATGTTAGACTAACCTACCAATTAGGTTAGCTGGGTGGAAAAAAAGTTATTACATTATTTATAAGAGAGCAGAAAGTTCTGCTATTCTGACCTATGCTCCTCCTTCAAACAACATCAACAAAAACAAATGAATTGACCAATCATAACCTTGGTGTGTGCGGAAGCTTCTGAACTCTTTACATAATATGTCATTTCACTTTTATTGGTAATTCATCATTTGTTTGATGCATTAGCAAGAAATATAATAAAATGCCATATGAATCCAAGTTTTGTTTGGTATAAGTGGAAGAAAATTTCCAGAAACCTTTCACTAAGGAATTGAAATGGTTACCTTAAGAGGGAAGTTTCTGTTTACCAGAATTCAATCCAACCCAAAATAATAGAATGAAAGTTCCCCTTCTTGCTGCCGTAATGCCCCCCTTAATAAAACACTTCACTGTTTTTAAACTCCATTCCTCTACTAATGAAGAACACAATTCCATTTACCAACTTAGTAGGTCTACGTTAGGGGGTCTGCCCCCACTGGGCAATGGGAAACCTCGGAAGATAGTACATACCCCCTCCCTTCCAGCCTTTTTGAAAAGGCTTTGTTTTAAAACTGCTTGTCCACCTCCACCCTGCTGCTCATGCTTTTTCATGTGGACAACTTATTATCAGAGTAAATTGAGACCCTTGATTATTTATTTAGTTATGGAGGCATGCTGCCAATTTCAGCATTTGCCCACCTATCCTGTTATGGGGGTGGACTCCAGAATTGGCAGGAAGATAGTGGGGTTGACACTTGCTCCATTTTATATGCTCCCTTATTAAAAAACATGCCCCTAAAATTCAGCCCATAGTGCAGAGATTCCTTTTCACATTTGATAACTCAGATTAATGTGTATGACAATGCTAACAGCTCCAGAACTAAATGAACAAATGTTGAATGTATGATTATGTTTAAAAATGTCTACATTCATGTGAATGAGTGGTCCAGTTTATAAATGTCATCTTGTGTTCTCACAGACTGAAAATAATTACACAGAACATCATTTCATTCCTGTGAACTGTGCCTCAGAAATGAGAAAGAGAGCTCCCACCATAGTATCTTCCAGTAAAGGATGTGTCTTACAGAAGGCGAAGGTATCAGTTTTGTTCAGATATTCTATCCCTAGTAGAAAACAATGAGTCATATTAACTGAGATAAAAACAAAATACTGGAATCGTTTCGAGTCTGGATCATCCAGAATTGAAACACTGGCTTTATTCTCTCTTCTGGTAATAACAGATGTAAAATGCAATAGCAAATTCTGCTTTGCAATTGCATTTTGGGTTCAACTATCATATATGCATTTAATAGAAGATAAATTAGGCAGGAATAATATTACCAGATAAGTTGTGTTTCTGTCTTATTTCTGAGAGTTAATATTCTCTTATCTGGGTGTAGCTTATGGCAGTGAATTCCAGGGCAGGATTTTTTGGTCACACTCATCCCAAGAACGGAAATGGACCTTTGTATCATCTGTGTCCCAGCTGTTACAATTCCCGAGGCGGGCAGGATGGGAAAATCCCGCCCTAAATGGCCTGGAATCATTTTCACACAACACAGAAACTGTGCACTCCTCTGAACCTTTACCACCAGCACCCCCACCCCTCTCTATCCCACCCCTCTCTATCCCACCCCTCTCTATCCCACCCCTCTCTATCCCACCCCTCTCTATCCCACCCCTCTCTATCCCACCCCTCTCTATCCCACCCCTCTCTATCCCACCCCTCTCTATCCCACCCCCCTCTATCCCACCCCCCTCTATCCCACCCCCCTCTATCCCACCCCCCTCTATCCCACCCCCCTCTATCCCACCCCCCTCTATCCCACCCCCCTCTATCCCACCCCCCTCTATCCCACCCCCCTCTATCCCACCACCATCACCAATCCCCAGTGTTTCACTTGCCACTGTTCAATCCAGGGTCTAGCTTGCGAGTTCAAAAGCTTCAGCTCTTTAGGGCTACATGGCTCTGGTAGATGCCATTCTAGGTGATGTTTCATTATTTAGGATGCCTCTTCACGTCATTGTGGACAGATGGCATTGTACAAAGTCAATTACACTCACTTTTAATCATATCTGTTCGTTGATGTATAAAAGGTTTTAATAATTTAGCTATGCTTTTCAAATGGGCAGAAAGATAGAGAAGCTATTTATTGAATTTGGTGCTAAATTCAATGGCCCAGATGTTGTAGTCAGCAGCAAACAAATGATACTCACTGCAATCTCTGTTATGTGGATTTCCCCTTTTCTAATGTGAATTTGAATTTGACACAAAACAAGGGGATCTCCAGACATCCAGTAACAATCACAGTGAAGGGTTTTCTCAGAAGGCAGGCCATGCATGAAAATACACTGTTTATCTTTCACTTCTTACAAATTTTTGGGAGGACAAAATAAAAACTGGGATACACATATGAAAAGCTAAAGCATAAAAATATTCATTTAAATCTATTCATTGTATTACAAAATTAATAGTGATATCACAGCACGTGAAATGAAGTTTTCATCAGTTGTGTGATTTCTAAAGATTGTCATCTCCAGGTTCTTTCAACAGTGCATCCTGTGGAGGATCAGGGAATCATTGACAGCAACATCTGGATTTTTGCTTTTAACTGCATGTGTTCAGACTCCAGAAGTTGCTGTCAGTTTCAGAAGCAAACGCTATTATTGAAACAGCAAACTCTAAGCAATTACACTGACAACTAAGTAAAATCCTTGTGGGCACAATACAAATGTAGCAGCAAACTGTTTAATATCACACAATGTACTTCACCTCATGATACGAACAAATCAAAAGAAATGAAGCTGCTTCTTCACAATGCAGTTTGGCAAATGGAATTCTAACAAAAGATTTATTTTCTGTTTTGAATTATAGGAATGGGAGAAGAAGACAGGGACATGAAAGGGAATGAGGAAGGTGGATGCAATGGATTATTTATTAAGTTGGAAGGAATGTAATAAATTTCAACTTTATCAAAGCTTGTCAGTTTTCATAATGTGGAAAGTGATGCCATGCATTCCTGCTCAAGCAGAAACTCCAAATGGAAGGAACATGTTAAGAATGTTATAGGATGTGGAGTAATGAGTTTGCCTTAACTGCCTGGTTATTATGCTTCAAGGTCAGAATTTTACTTTTAAATTACAAGGTCCAGATCATTTCTCCAGCATGTCAAAAAACTCATCTTCCTTTAACTTGTAATAATTGTTGTAATGAAAACTGGAATAAAAATCCGACATATGCAAGCATAACTCAAAGACATATAAATTCTTATCTATGACCGTATGTTAAGTACAGTAAATGCCTTCAGGGGAGAAAATCAGAAGTAATTAACAAGTAACTGATCATAATGACTCCTTCTGGTCAACTGCTAGATTTTGGACTAGATTTGAATATTTTCCAGCTTATGCATTGTGTGTTTCAGCTTTAAACACGAGAACAAAACACTGTGATTCTTCTCTATAACTGTGAGTTCCTTGAACTAGGATTGCTTTGGGATGAGAGCTAGACTGCTCAACTTATGGTTAAAACAAATCTGAATATTGAATAAATTTTGGACTGACTGAAGATTATTTACAACATCAATGCACAATTCATGCCCACACATTATTATCTCATGGTGGTATTTCACTCTGTAATCTCTCCCACCCCACAGATCTCTAAATTCAGACAGATCTATTAACATCTTTGACATCTGCAATAAGTCCCTTAAATCCCATTGTTGACAGCTACTGACTCAGAGACTCGTTTCTTGTCGTCAGCTATGCCATAAGGTAAATTTCTTCTAGTAACTACTTCTCTGCAAAGTGTGTGGACATTATATTATCAAGCTCTGTGCCCCCTCAGCCCCACTGTTGCCCCATTACATGTATATTATTTATTACTGTAACACCATGTCTCCTATAAGACTCTGTTCCTCCAATGAAAACAATGTCAGTTGCTTGAGTCCGTGTTCATATCTCAATTGGATACATATACAACAACCACAGCCTGCTCATGAAAACCAGGAGCGATCCACTAATATTTTGCCAATATCATGACACAGGAGTTTATTAATAAAATAACACTGACGCTTTGTAGGAGCATGAATAATTAGAAGTAGAAGTGTAATGTGGTTCACCAGTACTTGGCCATATGAGTTCACCAGTGTCGTGCTGCACTGTGTACTGGTCATAAACCCAACCATTTGTATTTATATAGTGGCTTTAACATAATAAAAAAAATCACAGGAGCATCAGAAAATAAAATTTGACACCAAGCTACGTAAGGAGATACAGATCTGATAATCAAAAACTTGGTCAAAGAGCTAGTTTCTAAGTAACACCATAAAAAAGGAAGAAAGCGAGATAAATAATTCCAGAGTTTAGGTCCAAGGCGTCTGAAGGCACAGCCACCTATATTAAAACAATTAAAATCCAGGATATTCAAGAAGCCAGAATTGGTTGAATGCAGATAACTTGGAGGATTGTGGGGGTAGAGAACACAGTAATGGGAAGAGGCGACCGCTACCATTCATTGACTTTGAACTGCATTCAAAAAATATTTGGCAAGAGGCTTTCCAACACTGTTGGGCTAAAGTTTGCACTTTGTACAAAGGAATTTCTACTTATAATCCACAAGTCAACAAAAGTCAGATTAACTCCCGATTCATTTTGAGTCAACAATGTGCTTTTCATAACAGATTAAAAATGTTAACATGCAACAGAATTTTTGAACAAGTCACAGCTATTAATATTTGGTTCTCAATTCTGATCTTGGGTGAATGTCTGAGTGAAGTTTGCATGTTCTCCCTGTGTCTGCATGTGTTTCCTCTGGGTGCTCCAGTTTCCTCCCAGCATCCAAAAAAACATGCTGGTTAGATGCATTGGCCATGCTAAATTCTCTCTGTGTATCCGAACAGGTGCCAGAGTGTGGCAACTACGGGATTTTCACAGTAATTTCATTGCATTGTTAATGTAAGCGTACCTGTGAACAAACAAATAAACTTAAAACTCAAAATCAGTACCTTTTCTTAACATTTGAGAAGCCATAGAACTCAAAATTGAGGCTGAAAGCCTCCGTCCTCATTCGTGGCTAGGATTCTCCGGTGGCGCTGGAAGTGAATAGAGTTTTTTGGCTGGAATGCAAAATTCTCCGTTCTTCCTAGTGGAGTGGCAGGGGGCAGTGGGGGGGTGGTGGGGAGGGTGAGGTGGGAGTGGGGGCGGGGGGGGGTGCGGGTGGCGGATGGTGGTTGGTGGTGGAATCTGATTTCAATGCTCCTGCCAATTAATTGCCATTAACACAAAACATTACAGTTCAAGATAAATTAATTCTTTAAAAAAAACAGTTCTGCGTTTCAAGTATGATCTGAATCTAAAATTTTCTATATTTAGTTCAGTATGATGTATGGTATAAATGTTTTCTGAAAATGCACATTTTGAAAGTAACTTGTAAATTTATGGAATTAATTTGCAATTTCTGTGATTTAACGTTTCAAGCAAAAGAGTTAACATATTGTCCCAACCAATTCTAGGCTCAATCTTGCTAGCATTACTCATTGGATGCTAGAGGTTTCTGCTTGTTCATTTAATTGTTGAAGTTTTCATATGCACCTGTATATATTTAGAGACCACTGTGCTGGACAATTTTTAGTCGAAGATTTCTTTGCGAGTTGACTGAATTGTGATATTAAGTCGTATAGAATTTGATTGTCAGCAATTTTTAATTTGCAACAAAATACTGTTTAATGTGTAAGCACTTTAAAGGGATAAGGTTCCACATATATTTAAGGACCAATGAACAGTTTTCTTAATAATCTGATCTGTGGTCAAATATTAATTATGTACCCTCTCTACCCCCACCCTCAAAAATAAAAGTTTTTTTCAGAGAATGTTGTAATTGTGTGCACTGCATGACTGCCACCCATTTTTCAGATACTATGAATTGACACTGTGATACAGAGTTAGTCCTGCTGCTTTTGTTTCACTTTAGCTTGTTGGCAAATCACTGGCAGGACAATTTCATGTGAACCTCACTATATTTTTCGCTAGCTCCTGGGTCACAAACAACAGAAGTCATCAGAATTTTGAAATGGTTTAGAATGGTAAACAGTGAAATAACTTTTTCCACTGGTTGGCGAATCAGTAACAGGGAGTCATTATCAGTCGGAAAATGTGAGGGAAAGTTAAGTGTGCTTTTTTTTACTCACTGAGCGGCATTTAATCCAAGTAATGGACCTCTTTCCTGCTAGCTGGAGAGCCAGTGAGAATCCTGAGAGCCCTGCCCTCTATCCTTTGGGAATAGAGGGATACAAACAGATGGTCTCATTAGGAACACATGATTGGTGCAGGCTTGGAGGGCTGAAGGGCCTGTTCCTGTGCTGTATTGTTCTTTGATACCACCCGAGTCAGTCACCCCCTTCCTGCCCTCATTCACCTGTGATGTGATTTGATTTGATTTATTATTGTCACCTGCATTGGTACACAGTGAAAAGTATTGTTTCTTGCGTGCTATACAGACAAAGCATACCATTCATCGAGTACATCAGGGAGAAAGAAAGGAGAGGGTGAAGGAAGTAGTGTTATGGTCAGAAAAAATCAACTTAATACAAGATAAGTCCATTCAAAATTCTGATGGCAGCAGAGAAGAAGCTGTCCTTGAGTCGGTTGGTACATGACCTCAGACTTTTGTATCTTTTTCCCAAAGGAAGAAGGTGGAAGAGTGTGTTTCTGGGGTGGGTGGGGTGATTATGCTGGCTGCTTTTCTGAGGCAGCAGGAAGTGTAGACAGTCAATGGATGGGAGGCTGGTTTGCGTGTTGGACTGGGCTTCGTTCACAAACCTTTGTAGTTTCTTACAGTCTTGGACAGAACGGGAGCCATACTAAGCTGTGATACATCCAGAAAGGATGCTTTCTACGGTGCATCTGTAAAAGTTTGTGAGAGTTGTATTAGACATGCTGAATTTCCTTTGCATCCTGAGAAAGTAGAGGCATTGACCAGAAGCTTTGGGACCGTGTCCAATGGCAGGTGGGTTAGAAACAGGCGGTGCATTTAACGCAATTCAACAGGCTGATAATCAGCTGGGAAATCCTTCAACCACTTTTACCCGATGATTCCCCAATGGGTAAAAACTATTGTGGGTTTGAAGGTATACAAGAGAGTAAGGAGACTTGACTTGGAATTGTAGGATATATAAAGTAGGTAATGAGCAAGCATGGTGTAATCAGTGGAGGTGGATTGGAGAGAAGAGGAGCAGGGGATTGAACTTTAGTTAGGCCGAAATTGGAATATAGTGTTTAATTCTGGTCGCCACACTACCAGAAGGATGTGGAGGCTTTGGAGAGGGTACAAAAGAAGATTTACCAGGATGTTGGCTGGCATGGAGGGCATTAGCTATGAAGAGAGATTGGAGAGACTTGGTTTGTTCTTATTGGAACTA
Source organism: Carcharhinus amblyrhynchos (assembly GCF_965287045.1). Classification (NCBI taxonomy): domain Eukaryota; kingdom Metazoa; phylum Chordata; class Chondrichthyes; order Carcharhiniformes; family Carcharhinidae; genus Carcharhinus; species Carcharhinus amblyrhynchos. Next base: position 48,061,334 of record NC_137336.1, read on the forward strand.
CGGAGGTTAAGGGGCGACCTGGTAGAAATCTACAAGATTATGAGGGGCATGGACTGAGTGGATAGTCAGAAGCTTTTTCTCAGGGTGGAAGAGTCAATTACTAGGGAGCATAGGTTGAAGGTGCAAGGTTTAAAGGAGATATATGAGGCAAGTTTTTTACACAGAGGGTGGTGGGAGTCTGGAACTCGCTGCCGGGGGAAGTAGTGGAAGCAGATACAATAGTGAGCTTTAAGGGGTATCTGGACAAATACATGAATGGGATGGGAATAGAGGGGTGTGGTCCCCAGAAGAGTAGGGGGATATAGTTTAGTCGGGCAGCATGGTCGGTGCAGGCTTGGAGGGCCGGAGGGCCAAAGGGCCTGTTCCTGTGCTGTAATTTTCTTTGTTCTTTGGGCTTTCTTAACTATAGCATCAGCGTGGAAGGACTAGGACAGGTTATTGGTGAACTGGACACCTAGAAACCTGAAGATCTCTGTCATTTCCACTTCATCTCTGTTGATGTAGACAGGGGCATATCCTCTACTGCACTTCCTGAAATCAATGATTATCTCCTTTTACTGACATTGAGGGAGAGATTCCTGATTAGTATTAATTTGGTGGAAATTTTTGAAATGTGGAAAGCAAGTTATTGGATGATGATTTGTAAAACTTGGTCTGGGATCATTGGTAAATGGTGGATCTGTGAATCCTTAAAAAAATGAGTAAGTGGTGTACAGAGGTACTGGACTGAAATTGGAGTTACTATGAAATTTGTTGTACGGGTTAGAAACCAAAATGGCACTGGAAATTGCTAAGACTTTCCTAAAGATCAAAGGTGTTACTCTGACTGGCTTACAGAAAATAACCAAGAGTCAGTTAACTGAATTAGCAGATAAACTGAAATTAGGATTTCCTTAGGGGTAAGGAAAGCTGGCATTATTGAAAGCGCAGTGAAACATTTAAAATTTCAAGGATTGTCGGATAGACCAAGTTTTCCAAAAAATGAGGCAATTGAATTAGCTAAAATTCAATTACAAATGGAACAATTAGAAATGCAAGGAAAGGAAAAAAAGGGCGAAAGAAATAGAACTGAAGAAATTTGAAATGCAGGAAAAAGAGGGGGGAATGATCTTACCAAAGAAATTTTAAGTGCCAAATTAATGTGAAAGGGAATTGGAAATAGAGAAGTTAGCAATGGCAGAAAGCAAAAAAGAGAAAGGTAAAACATTTCTGCTTAAATTGTGGGAAGTTGCAGCAGAGACAGTCGAGCAGCGTGAGGAAAGAAGTAGTCCTCGACATGGGAAAATGTTTAAATTTATACAAATTCTTCCAAAATTTGAGGAAAATGATGTGGAAGAATTCTTTATTTCTTTTGAAAATACAGTTAAACAGATGAAATAGCCAAAGGAAATTTGGAAATTATTTTAACAAAATAGATCGATAGGCAGAACTAGTAAGGTGTATGCATCATTATTGGAAGAAGTGTCTGTAGATTATGATATGGTAAAGAAAGCTATCCTTAGTGCATATGAGTTGGTTCCTGAGGCATATAGGCAGAAATGTATGAACTCAAGAAAATAGCCTGGGCAAATTCAAACTGAATTCAAGAGGGTGAAGCAAAATAATTTTGACCATTGGATACGGGCATTAAAGGTAGAGAAAACATATAAAGGCCTTTGAGAAGCAGTACTTTTAGAAGAATTTAAAGATTTGCCTTTTGGTTATTAGGATTCATTGAGGAACAAAAAGTTAAATCTGCTAGACAGGCAGCAGAGTTAGCTGTCCTTGGCTTGTTGCAATGTTCCAATGAAACTCAAACTGGAGGAACAGCATCTCATCTTCCAGCTAGGCATTTTGCAGCCTTCCAGTCTCAACATCGAATTCAACAACTTCAGATGATTAGCTCTACCCCACCTCGACCCCTTTGTTTTCATTTTATTTAACTTTTTACTCTTAACTACCTTCTATTTCTTCATTGTCTTTCTTTATTTTCCTTCCCCCCCCACTCTTTCCCCCTATTTTATCCCCCCTTCCTTACCTTTTCTCTCCCTTTGCTTTCCCTTTCCCCATTTTTCTAAATTTTAACCTGTCTCTCATGCACCCACCAGCACACACCCCCCTCCACCCCCCACCCCACCCCAAACATCACAGCTTACTCTCTGATTTCAGCTTCTCTGCCACTTGGACGTTCACACCCTTTATTGTCTCAATGGACTGCCATTAACAGCCTTTTCCCCTGGTTTCTGTGGCTATGACTCATCTTTCATTCCCTCACCCTGCAGTATAAATATATCCCACTTTCTATGCCTTTTAGCTTTGACAAAGGGTCATCTGGACTTGAAACGTCATCTCTTTTCTCTCCTTACAGATGCTGCCAGACCTGCTGAGATTTTCCAGCATTTTCCCTTTTGGTTTCAGATTCCAGCATCAGCAGTAATTTGCTTTTATTTAATAAATAAACAACATTGGTTGAAAAGCTAGGAGGCACAATGGGATGAATGGATGTGATTTCCAGTGCTTTTATTGTCAATACAGTGCTGAATCAAGTGTTAAATGTCACTCCTAATATTACACTTACTGAGCTGAAAAAATTCAGAATTAGAAACAAACAGCCAGATTTTTGATGAGACAGGAAGTTCAAATTGGGCAGTTTCCCAACTCTGCAGAGCCATCTCCATATAAAGGCCCCCAGACACACTATTTTTGCTCCAGGAAAGTGAGAGCGAGATCAACCCTGACCCACAAATCCCAGAAGGTGTTCAGATCTACTTGTGCGTAAGTATCAAGGCAGGCCTTCTAACCAGCCCACCTCGGTTCTCTGGCACTTCATCCCAATTTTATTAAAGACCATTAGGCATTCTGGCCCACACCCCTCATCCTCATCACTTCACATGCACATCCATGACTTCCATGTTAACTCCATATCCACTCATATTATGCACTATGCACATATCCAATAAGCCACACAATAACTATGCTCATGAAAAGAATATCAAATCACAAACCTGCTCTGAAAAAACTGCTGTTCTTCCAACCTTATGGAAGTGTCAATCAGATAATGCAATGGTTTCATTAGCAGCAGCTTCATCTCAATTCACAACTCTTAATAAATTTACAGACATTGAAAAAACAGGTCAAAGGAGAATAACATTGTGTAATCTCTTAAAGTTGTCAAAGCCAACACTCCGCTTCAGCCAGCGTAAACAGATTCCTGCTGAGTTAGTGAACTTGTGAGTCTTGCAGCTTACCAAGGATTTTATGCCATCTACTAGCTATAGTAACAGAAACAGATGCTCAGTTATCTTTCTCCAGGTGCCCTTATTATGAAAGCTTGGCTGAGCTTCAAGACTCCCTGGTTCAGTTCTCCAACATCGCAAAGCTGATGTCAATCCTTGGATCAACATAAATATGCAAGCAAACATATGGGACACATCAAACGCAAGAAGCACAACAAGCTAATGGATGTACACCTCGCTGCTATATTGCAAAATCTCTGCACATCACTAAGTCCTAATCTAAGAAAGCTGTAGAGAACAGATTCAACCAGAATTTGCACCAAGCATAATGTTGGTAAGGCAAATGTAAATATTTATTTTGTTTTTATTATTTGAAGTTGATGACAGCTGTTTTCATATATGAATGATTATGCATTTGCTGCAACTCATTATGAAATATTCAGCATATATTAAGTGTATTTAATTTTATTCTTGGGGTCATGGTAGTGCAGATGCCTGACTTCAATCTCCTGTGATGAAGGCAAACACTTGTGCAGCTCACTCAATAGCATAGGTGGCCCATCACTGTTCTGTATAGTCTGTATTGAAATCCAATGTATATAATAGAGATATTAAATGTTGTGACGATAGTGATAGTTTCTCCTTATTTATTTTTTTTCTCGATTGGCAAGAGGGTCAGTAAACATAAGAAATAGGTGATTAGCAAAAGAACCAAATATGTTGTCATGATCCAAACTGTACCATATGAAAAGATGATAGAAGCATGTTCAATATTAACTTCCAAAAGCAAATTGGATATTTACTTAAAAGGGAAAAAAAATAGAGCTATGAGTGGGGCTAATTAGGTTGTACTTTCAGAGGCACAATGGGCCAACGAGTTATCTGTACTATAAGAAATAGGGGCTTTGATTAAACAGGTATTTTCTAAACAGCATTGTTTCCCCATTTGGAAAGAGGATTTCTAATCATTGACCTCTGAACAGCCTTAGTTCAGGCTGCCTTGTTGACATTCCTCAGTTGTTAGATGGCACCCTGTTCACCCTTTATCTCTCAAGTGTTTGAAACAGACCCTCAGTTAGATGTAAACCAAAGAAGCTGACCTGGAGCAGGGTAATAAATAGGAGGGAGGTGGTAATACCCTGACGTCTGGAGTGTCTGTCCTGTATCGATGATCAGATTAGATAGCTCAATGACTGGCAGTCGCTAAGCTACCAGCCTTTGCTGTCCTGCTGGTAGGGGCAGAGTTGCTGGTGAGGGGTGAGGTGCTGATGTGGTGGCAGTACTCATTCAGGAGCCACCTTCTTTAGATGGAAGAAGGACCAGAGGAGGAGGAGCAAAATCAAAGGAAGAGATTCTCACACTTTGACTCTGTGATCAGTAAACTGCCCTCAACTGATATAAAGGTTGTATACTTTATCTGTCTAATTAATTTCTGCATCATATCTAAACTGCTGTTTCTTAATAAGCTTCCTTAAAATTACTTCAGGCTAGTTGGCAGCCTGTTTAGGCTGATTTAGGTATCTGTGGCCCCCAAAATCTCAACAGCTTGCAGTACTTTGGTATATCTCACAACTGCGAGAGATTAATAAATGCAAAGAAGGTGATCTTAACAGCTTGTCACACTGGTCACTTTGCGTGGCAAGCCTGTAAGATTGCGAGACAGGTGAAAATCTGGCTCGTGCCCAGTTTCTCGCCTCTCAGGATCTTATCTGTACTGAATTGCTGGTGTAATCAAGGCTGATTTTAATATTTAAATTCTTATTTAAATATCATTAGTGAGCTGCAGAGTCCAGTCGTCCAGGCTCACTTGCTTTAATGGCTTTGCCAGAAGAGATCCTCACCGGCGAGGATCATGTATGGTCCCCAGCAACAGGACCAGAATTGATGGGACCAGAGGATGATGAGGGCCCCCCCCCCCCGGGTGGTCAAGGGCAGGGGGGGCAGTCTGACAGTACCAACCTGGGACCCTGGCAGTACCAGCCTGGCACACTGGCACACAATGAGCAGTGCTAAAAGGAAGGGGTGGCGATTAAGAGGAATGGGACCTAAGGGGAGGGAGTGGGCCAAGAGGAGGCAGCCTGTGGGAAGGTTCACACTCTATTAGGGCAGTGACAGGGTATAGGGAGTTACCTGGTTGGGGGGGGCAGCTGGCCGGGAGGGGAGCAGTTAGCCAGGGGGTGTGGGGGGGGTGAACAGGGGCAGTGATCAGCCGAGAAGGGTAAACGAGGGACAATTGAAGAGAGGGAGGGCCGTGATCGGGGGGGTGAGGAGAATGAGATCTTTCCCAAAGCACTAACTATGTACAAATATAGACGCATGCGGAATGGCACTTTCTAGCAGTCAACAGCCAGCTTCCAGGAGTAAATAGACTCCATCTCCTCCCTGTCCTGTGTGAATCACACTTTGTCTCATTTCTTTTCTCTAAGTGACATAAGAATTAAATTTTTCTCTTGCCTACAAAGTGGGCGCGATTCCCTCCCATTTTCACACTTGTTCAGCACTTAGAATTTTTTGGTGCGATCACCCCCAATACTTCATATGGAATGTTGCTTTGATTTTTGTTGTCTTATCACATGAATTGTTTCACATTTACCAATTCCTTGTTCTTCTGAAGGTCAATTTGATTCACTCTTCAGTATTGAATGTATTTGAATAGATCCAGGAAATGATTGTGTGAAAACTGAAAATCTGATAATAGTGCAATAGGACATTCTTTAAAAAAATGTAGTCTATTCTCTAGGTTTTTTATTCAAAATCTAACAGTTTCTCCCAAAAACATTTCAATAATGTAAGATGGTTCAGTAATGACAAAGGAAGTCAAATGCTATCATAGCTGTTCTTTTTATCTCTACAAGATGCTTGACATTTAATTGCTTGAAGTAATTGGAAGTTGATGTGGAATTATGACAATCTGCCAAATGATCAGCTTGTATCCAAGTGAAGGTTATTATTGTGATATAAAATTAGTGCTCCCATTCACTCCTTTCTAAAACGTGCTAAAAATGTCTTGTGTTTACTGTGTTAAACTAAGCAATTTATAGAACATAATTTGTAGAACAAACAGCTAAAACTAACCGGCATGTATATATTGTGTCTGTTTATTAAGGCAACTCAACATGTCACAGTTTTGAAGCTTTGATATGGTGTAAGTGTGCAGTGCAAATGCTTTCATCACAAGTAGTGAAGCTTTTTGATTGTTGAAATACAGTGTGGTGCCAGAAATGATTTCTGATCTTTCCAGACTTGAAATTTTTCCAGGATTTCTAATGTTTTAATTACCATTTGTCAACCAATGAAACTGAATTTGAACTCTACATTAAAGATACATTTTTCTACAATTTTGCTTCACGCAAGTACTATGCCCATTAAAAAGAAAAATGTGCATTTAAATGGCACCTCTAACATCTACAGAACATTCCAAAGTGCTTTTCAAAGTGTAGTCACTATAATGGTGTCAGACTATTTCAAATCTACAAAAGAACAGATGGCGCCTTGGCTTAATGCCTCAGTTTAACTCATTTCTGCATTGCAGTGTTAACCTTGATTTTTATGTTCTTGAGTCCTGGACAGTGTCTTGAACACACAGCCTGCTGACTCGGGGGAAAGAGTGATATCAGAGCACAACAATATTTACTGACATGCTAATATTTCCACAATAAGTCCATCGGTCTGTATGAGTTTTGTTACTACATCATTGTGAGAGGCTCAAAGAATGGTTAAATCTGCTGATGCAGTAAGTCTGAGATGGCACAGTGGAAGTATTACATTTTTTAAAATACTTTAATAAAACACTTGCACATTATGACCTCAAGTATAAAAATAGAAGTGGCTACTTGTCCTCTCAACATGTGGCCTTATCCTGGTCAACGGTGCTTTATTGGGGGTAAATTTGCTGGGGATGCAGTGGTGCAATGGTATTATCACTGAACTAGTAATCCAGAGACCCAGGGTAATTAATGTTCTGGAGAGACAAAAACAGAAAAAGGCTGGAAAATCTTAATAGGTCTGATAGCATCTGTGGAGGGAGAATAGAGCCAATGTTTTGAGTCGAGAATATGACTCTTTGTCAGAGCTGAGAGGAAAGAGAGTCAGCAGAGAATTATATTATAAGGGGAGAGAGGGGTGGTGGAATTGGACAAAGGGAATGTTAACGTTCATGCAGAAGGCTAAGAGGTATTGAAAGTGTCCATTAAGTAATCAGAATGTGTGAATGGCAAAACAAAGGTACAGCTTGGTAAAGGTCTGCCTGAGGGATGTAGTAGTTGGCATGAAGAAGGGAGGGTTGGGGGAAGGGGTAGAAAGGACAGTGATAAAATGGAGAATGAGATGAAATGAAATGAAATAAATGGAAATGAGGTGAAGGTGGAGAAGGGAGTTCATGCTCTGAAGTGGTGGAACTCATTATTCAGTCTGGAAGGCAGTAAAGTGCCCAATCAGAAGGTAAGGTGCTGTTCCTCGCTATAACATTGCAAAAGATCAAGGACAATCATGTGGGTAGGAAAACAGGATGGTGTGTGGAAGTGGCAAGCAACAGGAAAGTGGATGGACTGAAGATCTCCCAGTCAGTGTTTAGTCTCTCCGATGTAGAGTCGATCGCATTGGGAGCAGCGAATGCAATAGACCAGATTGAAGGAGGCACATGTGAAGAGCAGCTTCACCTGAAAGGGGTGTTTAGGACCTGAGATAGCAAGCAGGGAAGAGGTAAAGGGGCAGGTGTTGCACCTTCTGCAATTGCATGGGGAAGTGCTGTGAGCAGGGGGTAAGGTGTTGGGTGTGATGGATGGGTTGGGGGTGAGGGGAAGGTGTGTTGAGTAGTGACATCATTCTGGTTTTGTGGAAATGACAGAGGATGATCCTTTGAATGTGGAAAATGGTGGTGTGAAAAGTGAGGACAAGGTGGACCCTATCCTGGTTTTGGGAGGGCAGGGAGGGGGTGAAAGCAGTGGCCTGTGGGATGAGTTGAGGGCCCTGTCAACCACAGGGGTGGAAAACCATGACTGGGGAAGAAGGAAGACATGTCAGCCGTGCTAGTTTGGAAAGTGGCATCATCAGAACAGATGCGTGGAGGCGAAGGAACTGAAAGAATGGAATGGGGTCAAGATTGGTGGAACGGCAAATTGTGCGGAGGGTGTGGAGAGTCTACAGAAGGATCTAGATAGGCTGGGCGAATGGGCCAGGAAATGGCAAATGGAATTTAATGTTGGCAAGTGCGAGGTGGTCCACTTTGGTAGGAATAATGGTAGGAAGGATTATTACTTACGTGGAGAAAAACTGCAGCAGGCAACGGTGCAGAGGGACCTCGGGGTCCTTGTGCATGAGTCGCAAAAACCCAGCTTGCAGGTGCAGCAGGTGGTCAGGAAGGCGAATGGGATGCTGGCCTTCATAGCGAGGGAGATTGAATATAAAAGTAGGGAGGTCTTGCTGCGGCTGTATAGGGCATTGGTGAGGCCGCAGCTGGAGTACTGTGTGCAGTTTTGGGCGCCGTACTTACACAAGGATATTTTGGCCTTGGAGGGAGTGCAGAGGAGGTTTACTAGGCTGATGCCGGAGTTGAGGGGGTTGAGCTATGAGGAGAGGCTGAATAAATTAGGCTTGTACTCGTTAGAGTTTAGAAGAATGAGGGGAGATCTCATTGAGATGTATAAGATGATGAATGGGATGGATAGGATAGAGGTGGAGAGACTCTTCCTGCTCAGAAAGGACAGCAGGACTAGAGGGCACAGCCTCAAGATAAAGGGGGTGCGGTTTAGAATGGAGTTGAGGAGGAACTTCTTCACTCAAAGGGTGGTGAATCTCTGGAATTCTCTGCCCGTTGAAGTGGTGGAGGCTGCCTCGCTAAATATTTTTAAGACGTGGGTTGATGGGTTTTTGATAAGAGAGGGGATTAAGGGTTATGGGGAGAGGGCGGGAATGTGGAACTGAGCCACGACAGATCAGCCATGATCTTATTGAATGGCAGGGCAGGCTCAAAGGGCTAGATGGCCTACTCCTGCTCCTATTTCTTATGTTCTTATAGATGTGGGGTGTGAAGAGCCGTAGTCAAGGTAGTTGTGGGAGTCAGTGGGTTTGTAGTGGATACAGTGGACAGTTTATCACCAGAAATGGAGACAGAGAAGTCAAGGAGGGGAAAAGAGTCGGAGATGGACATGTGAAAGTGATAGACCGTTGGAAATTGGAAGCAAAGTTAATAAATTTGTCCAGATCCAGACAGGAGCATGAAGTGGCACTGAAATAGTTGTGGATGTACCGATAAAGGAGTTGTGGGAGGGGGTCAGAGTGGGACTGAAACAGGGAATGCTCCACATAACCCATAAAGAAACAACCATAACTGGGGCCTACACGGATGCCCATGCCCACTTGGAGAAAGTGAACCGAGTTAAAGGAGAAATTGTTGAGTGAGAGAACCAGTTCAGCCAGACAGAGGAGAGTGATGGGGATTGTTCAGGCCTCTGTGCTCTGGGGAGTGGGGTTTGAATCCCACCATGGCAGATGGTGACATTTGAAATCAATAAACATCTGGATTTAAAAGCCAAATGATGACCATGAAAACCATTGTTGATCATCATAAAAACCCATCTGTTTCACTAATGTCCTTTAAGGAAGGGAATCTGTCATTCTCACCTGGTCTGGCCTATGTGTGACTTCAGATCCACAGTAATGTGGACGGGCAATAAATGCTGACCCATCCAGTGACACCCACATCGGATGAATAATTAAAATAGAAAATTGCTTCTAAGTCCAAAGATTCACTTCTGTGATCTGGGCACAAAATTCAGGCAGACGCTTCAGTGGAACACAAGAAGAACTGCATTGTTGAAGCTGTCTCTTTCAGAGGAGACGTTAATACAAGTCGGCTCTGTGGGGAAAGAGGTCAAACAGAACTATCCCACAAATGAGTTGGGAGTGAGGCCTGGGTAGGGATGAAGTGGTGGTAAGTGAGTTCTCCCTTGTGCCCTGGCTAATACTTACCCTCAACCAACAATCAACTAAAACATCACAGTTTGTGGAAAGTTGCTGTGTAAAAATGAACTGATGCATTTTTTTTATTATCTTGGGGTCATAACTGCAGAAGCACTTTATTGACAATAAAGCACTCTTTGGGACATTCTAAGGTTGAAACACACTCAGGCTGGAATCTTGAGCCTGCAATCTCGGTGCACGGGGTTGCTGGCAGGGACACAAAATCTGGAGGAAACTGCGAATCCCGTCGGCAAGATCATGATTCCTGGTTTTCCATGCCCCTCACCAGTAACATAATCAGGTTCATGTCCATAATAGATGTTATTAAATTTATATAGAATTATCTAGTCCCTTCACCAAACTATCCGTCTCATTAAACATTCATATCTCACCAATATATCGTCACATTAGCGAGGTTCTTGATAGGTTTGGTCAGGCGTCAACTTTCGAAGGGGATCCCTCTGGGTTTGAGGGAAGGCACCAAGTTCAGTATAGCCCCAGCAAAGAGCGTCATGGCCTGGCAATGCCCCCTGGCACCATTCCGGCACAGGTTGAAAGTCAACCACATTACTGTGGCTCTGGAGCCACATGTAGGCCAGACCAGGAAAGGATGGCAGATTTTGTTTCCTAAAGGACATTAGTGAATCAGAAGGGTTTCTTTCCAACAATCAGCAATGGTTTCGTGATCATCAGTAGATTCTTATTTACAGATTTCCTTTTTTTTGAATTCAAATTCCACAATCTGCCATGGTGGGATTTGAATCCAAATCCCCGAAACATTAACTGAGTTTCTGGATTAATAGTCTAGCGACAATACCACTCAGCCATCACCTTCTTGATAACGTCAGCAATTCTGAAGGGTGGGGTAGTGGGCATGTGAATGTGAGTGATGATTGAGGGGGCAGGAGAGAATTTGGGAATGGAGATGATGAATGATTGGGTGGGAGGAGAGGGGGGTAAGCATTGGGTTGCAATTGGGATGCTCTTCATAAATAGCGCTCTGATCTCAATGTAGCCAGTATTGCCGGCTCTAAGAATCTCCACCTGGCCAGAATGATGGCGTAACTCACACCACTCTTCCTTTTCAGTCTAAGAGGCTCAAAATCTGGTGAGAAAACTGATTTGGTGGAGCTGGAGAGCTTTATGCAGTTTTCTTGCCAGAACTGACACTTTGCCAAATTTTGGTAAGATGGTCCCCTCAGTTTTATTTGTTTCCTTAAGTCTTTGCAGTTCAGTTCCAAGGTGTGCAAGTGACCTCTATGACAATTAAACATAACATGCAATGCTATGAGAGATGAGGCAGAAATGTGCAGACGACAAGGCCTAGGTTCAATGTTAAATGTATAGTGAATTCACTAATGCAGTAGTGGGGGAATGCAATTCAACATTGGATCAACAAGAGAAAAATTACTACTGCTCCTATTTGCAGTTAGTTACCTTGCTGCACTGATGCAGAAGGGAATTTTCACAGGATATCTTTTACTTTGTTCCTTTACTTTTCTTGTAGCTTCCACCATCTCTTTATTGTAGGTGACCATAACTCGATAATTTACAACTGCAATAACATCAAAATATCACAGATGCTGGAAATCTGAAACAAAAACAGAAAACGCTGGATAAACTCAACAAATCTGGCAGAATCTGTGACGATAGAAATATAGTTAACGTTTCGAGTCCTTTGACCCTTCTCAAAACATGAACTCTGTTAATCTCTCTCTACAGATGCTGCCAGGCCTGCTGAGTTTATCCAGCACTTTCTGTTTTTATTTCAGTCATTTACTGCTCATCTTACACAAGATGGATTACAATGATTGCATTGTGCAGTGGTGCTCATTTCAGATTTTAAATTAGCTTCTTTAATTTGTGTCTATGTATATCGAGGCAGATTATCGTTTGAATGGATGTAAATTGAGAGAGGTGGATACTCAGTGAGACCTTGGTGTCCTCGTGTATCAGTTGCTGAAAGTAAGCGCGCAGGTACAGCAGGCAGTGAAAGTAAGCGCGCAGGTACAGCAAGCAGTGAAAGTAAGCATGCAGGTACAGCAGGCAGTGAAAGTAAGTGCGCAGGTACAGCAGGCAGTGAAAGTAAGCGCGCAGGTACAGCAGGCAGTGAAAATAAGCGCGCAGGTACAGCAGGCAGTGAAAGAAAGCGCGCAGGTACAGCAGGCAGTGAAAGTAAGTGTGCAGGTACAGCAGACAGTGAAAGTAAGTGTGCAGGTACAGCAGGCAGTGAAAGTAAGTGTGCAGGTACAGCAGGCAGTGAAAGTAAGTGTGCAGGTACAGCAGGCAGTGAAAGAAAGCGCGCAGGTACAGCAGGCAGTGAAAGTAAGTGTGCAGGTACAGCAGGCAGTGAAAGTAAGTGTGCAGGTACAGCAGGCAGTGAAAGTAAGTGTGCAGGTACAGCAGGCAGTGAAAGTAAGTGTGCAGGTACAGCAGGCAGTGAAAGTAAGTGTGCAGGTACAACAGGCAGTGAAAGTAAGCGCGCAGGTACAGCAGGCAGTGAAAGCAAGCGCGCAGGTACAGCAGGCAGTGAAAGTAAGCGCGCAGGTACAGCAGGCAGTGAAAGTAAGCGTGCAGGTACAGCAGGCAGTGAAAGTAAGAGCGCAGGTACAGCAGGCAGTGAAAGTAAGCGCACAGGTACAGCAGGCAGTGAAAGTAAGTGCGCAGGTACAGCAGGCAGTGAAAGCAAGCGCGCAGGTACAGCAGGCAGTGAAAGTAAGCGCAGAGGTACAGCAGGCAGTGAAAGTAAGCGCGCAGGTACAGCAGGCAGTGAAAGTAAGCGCAGAGGTACAGCAGGCAGTGAAAGTAAGCGCGCAGGTACAGCAGGCAGTGAAAGTAAGCGCGCAGGTACAGCAGGCAGTGAAAGAAAGCGTGCAGGTACAGCAGGCAGTGAAAGAAAGCGCACAGGTACAGCAGGCAGTGAAGAAGGTAGAGTAGGAATAGGGATGTTTTACTGCAATTTTACCAGGCATTGATGAAGCCACACCTGGACTACTGGGGACAAATCTCCCAATGTGACCCACAAATTTTCTGGCAGGTCAGGTCCGGAGAATCACGTGTCAGCCATTTCAAGGGATTCACGCGTGCGTTCCTGAAGTATGCATGTCTCCCAGAGCCATGGAACAGGCGCAGTCGGGATCATACTAGAAAGCCGCTGGAAGAGAGGAAAGTGATTTTAGTTTGTTTTAAATATATTTTAAATGTAGTTTAACTGTCATTGTTGGACCCGGCACAGAACTTGCCGGACCCAATGATGACATTTAAACTACATTCAAACTAAATCTCTCACCCCGCCAGGAGTACTTCACTCCTGTGGGGTTTAGAATAGCTCTCCATGTCCAGGGAACTAGTGGGAGACCCCACCAGAGTGAAGCGGGGGGGGGGGTCAATCAGGGCCTCCCAGGGGATCAGGCAGTAGAGGGGTGGTGCTCCCTGGGCATGGTTACCCTGGCAGTGCCAGCCTGTACCCCTGGAACTGCCCAATGGGCAAAGTGTCCATGCCAGGGGTACCTTGGCACTACCCATTGGGCATTGAGCAGTGCCAAGGATATGGGGCCTATGTGGGCATGATTGTTGGGGGATCCCACTACCACTCTGCATGGAGATCAGTCTGGGCTGGAGGGAGGCCATCGATCGGGGTGGGCTGGGGGGCTGCTCTGCCAGGAGGGGGTCTGCATACCGTCAGAGGGGGTTCTGCCTCCGGGTGGGGTGGGAGGGTTGGTCTGCCGGGGGGGCCAATGGCAAGGTGCCTGCTGTGGTGGGGTGGGATTGGGGGAATCACCACTGTTGGGTGCCGGGGGGTGCTGGACATTGGGGCGTTCCAGAACGGGGGAGGGAGTCGGGCCTGGCCCGGGAATTATCATGGGGGCCATGATCAGGACATGGGGGGAACTGCAGGGACAGCACTGTGGTGGTCCCAGGCTGGCCAGCGACAGAGTGGGCCAGCAAACAGGGAGAGTGACAGATCAGGGCCACTGTGAATGTGCAGAGTTCCGGAGCTGTCAGACTCCAGTGCAAGTAGACCCTGCTCCACTGGGTTTTTAATGATACTCACGACTGTGACCTCTGTATTGCACAGAGTGGGGAGATTTGGATCTGAAGTTGCACTGAAAAAACAATCATGATCTGGATCAGTTATCTCACCAATTCAGCACTTTTGGGAGAATTGCCCCCACTCTGTTTAGTTTTGGTGTCCTTATCTGAGGAAGGATGCCCTTGATACTGAGGGAGTGGAACAAATGTTTACTAAGCTAATTTCTGGGATAGCAGGTCTGTCATATGAGGAGTGAATAAGTCGCTTAGGATTTTGTTCATTGATGCTTAGAAGAATGAAAGGGGATCTCATAGAAACTTATAAAATTCTAACAGTGTTAGACAGGGAAGATTCAGAAAACATGTTCCCAATGGTGGGGGCGTCCAGAACTAGGGGACACCTTCTTATGAAACTCACCTCCAAACTCTGTGGTTTGTGCCTCGGATCCTTCCTCTGCGAATGGATCCTGAACTTCCTAACCCACTGACTGCAATCGGTAAGTATAGGCAACAACACCTCCTCCACAATCACCCTCAACACTTGTGCCCCACAAGGCTGGTGTTCTCAGCTCCCTACTACACTCCTTATACATCAGTGGCTGTGTGGCTCAATTCCCCTCCAACTCAATTTTCCAATCTGCTGACGACATCACCGTTGTGCGTCGCATCTCAAATAATGTTGAGACAAGGTACAGGAATGAGGTAGAGAGCCCAATTATATCATCGCATTGTGCCCATTCTCAGGCGCAAAGGTTGATCAAGTTGGGCATGAGGCAAGTAATATGATCCATGCCAACCTCCGTGCTGGTTCCCCCTTTACCAAGGCCCAAAAATAGGCACGATGGCCATTTAAATGCATTTGAATGCATTTAAATTGACTTAATGGGCTGCACACCTAACTTTATCGACACTTCCCCTCTTTACCATCGCGTTCGCCCATCCAGAATCAGCACAAAATAAACATGCTCCATAAAAGTCTGATTCGGGTGCTCCAGTTAGTGAGGAGGTAGGTGCCTAGTGTCTGATGGCTCTCTGCTTGAGATTGGTGGGGAGGGAGGAGCTACCACTCTGCCTGAGATTGACGGGGGGTGGGGGAGAGGGGAGGGTCTGCTGCCACTCTGCTTGAGATGGGGGGGGGGGGGGGGATGGGGGTTGGCTGCCGCTCTGCCTGAGATCAGTGGGGGGAAGAGGGGTCCACTGCTACTCTGCCTGAGATCAGTGGAGGAAAAGAGGGGTCCGCTGCCACTCTGCCTGAGATTGGTGGGGGAGGCCTACAATCAGTCTGGGTGGTGGGGGGATGGGGGATAAGGGGATCAGTAACGTTGGGAGTTGGGACAATGTTTGTGGGGGCCAGGGTGAGGCATTATCTGGCCTGGGAGCGATGTAGCACGGGAGCAGCATTCTATTATGTTATTTCTGCACATGCACAGTTGGAGGCGCTGATCGGAGCTGCAGGGTTCGGGCGTGTTAAGCTCCACCCACAGGCTTGTCAAGCACAATTTGGAAAAGCTGATATTTTTGCACGCAGAGTGCGTATGGGGGCAACTGAGAGTGGGTCTAAAAGTCGGATCTGAAACACTCCCAAAGTCCGCTCAGAACCTAGAATCAAAACAGTAAAATAGGGCCGAGAGAATCTGATGAACTGGTGCGGCAACAATAATCTCTCCCTCAATGCTAACTAAACAAAGGAGATTGTCATCAACTTCAGAAAGTGTAGTGGAGAATATGCCTGTCTACCTCAATGGGGATGAAGTAGAAATGGTCGAGGGCTTCAAGTTCTTCGACGTCCAGAATACCAACAACCTGTCCTGATCCTCCCCACACTGACACGAGAGTTAAGAAAGCCTACCAATGTCTCTACTTTCTCAGAAGACTAAGGAAATTTGGCATATCAGCTACAATTTTCAACAACATTTACAGATGCACCATCGAAAGCATTCTTTCTGGTTGTATCACAGTTTGGGATGACTCCTGCTCTGCCCAAGACCGCAAGAAGCTACAAAAGTAATTGGGCTACATGAATGTAGCCCAATCCATCACACAAACCAGCCTCCCAACCATTGGCTCTGTCTACACTTCCCGCTGCCTCGGCAAAGCAGCCAGCATAATTAAGAACCCCGTGTGCCCCGGACATTCTCTCTTTTACCTTCTTCTATCAAGAAAAAGATACAAAAGCCTGAGATCACATACCAACCTACTCAAGAACAGCTTCTTCCCTGCTGCCATCAGACTTTTGAATGGACTTATCTTGCATTAAGTTGACCTTTCTCAACACCCTAACTATGACTGTAATACTACATTCTGCACTCTCTCGTTTCCTTCTCTATGAACAGTATGCTTTGTCTGTATAGCGCATAAGAAACAATACTTTTCACTATATGCTAATACATGTGACAATAATACATCAAATCAAATCAAATCATAGTTTGAGGAGAAGTGGTAAACCTTTTAGGACTGAGGTGAGGAGAAATCTCTTCACGCAAAGAGTGGTGAACTGTGCAATTCACTACCACAGAAAGTAGTTGAGGCCGAAACATTGTCTGATTCAATAAAAAATTAGATATGGTGCGAAAGGGATATGGGGGGAAGGCAGGATCAGCCATGATCAAAACAAATGGTGGAGCAGGTTTGAAAGGCCAAATGGCCTACTCCTGCTTCTATTTTCTATGTTGCTATGACTAAACCAAGTCCAGGCTTGCCTGTAAGGAGGCTTCAGTACCCAAGTATAGAGTCAAAAGAAAAATTGTCCTATGGCTGCTCTTGTGTGCCTCATAGTGGCCAATTCATAGCAGTGCAGCCAGAAACCTTGGAGCAGGAAACTTCCCAACCTTCTTAGCCGCAACAGGTCTAAAATCAGGAGTTAGAGAGGCAAAAAGCAGAAGTTGAGAAAAGAAGCATTGATGCAGAAAAGATTCTTGCAAGATAATTGTTGTTTTATCCCTGTATTTTTCTTATTCCTACCAGTAATTTACTGCTCACCTTACACAATGTGGGTTACGATGATTGCTCAAAATTATCGTATACAAAGTGGTATATTTCAGATTTTAGATTTGTTTCTTTAATTTGCGCTGAGACATTGCTCTGGATGGAACTTATAATATCGCTGTTACATATCGAAGACTATACAGAATATAAAGCCAAGTCCCCAGGTTTTCTCAATTGGTGAGTGCTCACTGTATAAACTGAGCCACATTATCCAGGAAAGGCCAGATTCTAGCTCTTCTCTATACTGAGTTAGCTCATGTTAGCTGGGATAGTGGTAAATATTCTGCAGTCAGCCTCAGCACTCTTGAGCTATGAGAAGAAAACCCATTGTTCTTGCTGGCAAGTGATCATGCAATTGCAGTTCAGCATCAGGCTCTGCTATCAAACATGCTGTCAATGTATCCTTTGAGAAAGAGGATTATTACTCAGGTGAGGTACTAATGGGAAACCCATGCCAATAGAAAAGCACCCTACCATTTGGAGAGAAATGGACTGCATACCTTTAACTATCTGTTATTTTCTTGCAATTACCTAGCAACTGTCCACATTGTACTTTTCACTATCAAAGCTATTGTGGTGTTTATCTTACAAAGGTTCCAGGGTTATTTATAAGAGCTTAAAGCTCTGTATCTTGTCCCTCGTGTGATGTGTGCTATGACACTGAAATGACATTTAGAATCAAAATGGAATAAGTTGCGCATTCATTACTGTAAACAGTCACTGCTGCCCACATCATTGTTCTAAAAATGCCACTTTTCATTGTTTTATATGCATTTTATTCTCAATGTAATACAGCTGTCACATTGCTTAAACGTACAGGCACCGGCTGAGTTAATGTACAAAGATTTGGGTTGGCCTTAAATAGATACAGTGATCTCTGCTGTAAAATTTATAGTTCAAAACAAGTTCAAGGAAGAGAGATTAAGGTTTCTTAGTTGGGAAATCTGTTACAGGTCAGAGGTTCATCAGCGTTCTCGTAACTTCAAGCATGCAAGGCCAGTTGTGGGAGTGATGCAGCCTAAAACTGTCCCATTTCCCACAAGGATGCAAAGATTGCCTCAATTTCAGAGTCTCGAGTGCTTACACAGCAACCAGCTTTTCACATACTCACATTACTGAGGTACAACATAAAGGCAGCAGTGACATAGTCCATTATTGGCAAAGGAGCATACTGCAAGAAATGGTGATCACACATGGCACACTTGTTTGTTAAAGTATGATCGCAATGATTTGTCTTTAGAGATTGTCCCTTTCTCAGGTTCTGATGAAAGGTCACAGATTGGAATACATTCTGTTTTTTTCTCTCCATAGATGCTGAAAGACAAATTTATTATTTCTGGCATTTTGTTGCTCTTCTTAAGATTTCTAGCATCTGCAATATTTTATTTTAGCTCTTAAACTGTTGACAGCATGTTATATTAAATAAGTTGAATGGAAAATTTGGGACCTTAATGGTATTGCAACTAATAGAATATTTGAGGAGTCATGGCAAAGGTGTCAAGAGAATTACATTGCAGTGGATATATTTCAAAGTACAAAGATCTCCTTGCGATAGCTTCACAAATAGCATTTTCACCCATCAACATGCAGGTTCCTTGCTGCACCCTCTTCAGGCTGTTCTTTACACCATCAGGTCAGAATCCTCCTTCTCAGGAGTCTCAAAGAGCACACCTTTGGTTTTCAAGACAAACTTGCATTGTATGCAACAGATTACCAAGATCATTGGGAACTTTGCTGGGCATCTTTATAGCTGTGTAAACTTACCCATGGTGGGTACCTCTAAAGCTGTATAAACTTGCCCACGGTGTGTACCTTTATAGCTATATAATCCTGCCCATGGTGTGTACCTTTATAGCTGTATAAACCTGCCCATGGTGTGTACCTCTATAGCTGTATAAACATGCCTTTGGTGTGTATCTCTATAGCTGTGTAAACCTACCCATGGTGTGTACCTCTAAAGCTGTATAAACTTGCCCACAGTGTGTACCTTTACAGCTATATAAACCTGTCCATGGTGTGTACCTTTATAGCTGTATAAACCTGCCCATGATGTCTACCTTTATAGCTGTATAAACTGCCCATGGTGTGCACTTCTATAGCTGTATAAACCTGCCCATGGTGTGTTCTTTTATAGCCAGATGAGAAGTGATAGAAAAGCTTGCCATTTTCCATCTCTTGGTTAACCAAAAACGTTGCTTTTTAAAAAATTTGCTTACCAATTCAGTGTGTGCGTTTAACTGCTTGAATGCCATGTCTGTAAAAGACACACAAACAGGTTTCCTTTCAAGTTTTTAAAAGAAAAGATTATGTTTATTGCCCTTAACATCTGATATATAAAAATAAATTTGAACTGCTCCAACTCTCACATGCATCCAAGACACACACACATGCACACAGTTCAGGCTGAGGCGAGAAAGCCAGCTGTTCACCAAATTCTGTGATACTCTATGCAGTAAAAATCTGCAGGCATGATCCACACTGTCCTGCTGGCAGGCCAGGGCTGGAGAAGGCCAGCAACTCTGGGAACCCTGGGATCAGGGCATCCTTGATCTCCAATAGAAAAGCAGGATCTCTGTTGGCATTGCTAGGAGTTGCCAGGGTACTGCCCAGCCACTTCTCTGTTGCCTCCAGGACTGTATATTCTCATGCACTCCTGGTGGGTTCCCTCTGCCTGGTTCCCATTTTTAAAATCTTGTAAACCTAGTTGACATGACGTCACATCGGCAAGGGGGGAAGAGTCCAATTAGGAGGAGCATAGGACAGGGAATTGTTTTAATTACAAAACTAGAATCTCATTACGTGACCTGTTGTTGGGGGTGGGTGGGGTATTGGGAGAAGGAGAATCAGAAGCCAAGATATTACCACCACGATTCTCATTTTCTGACTTTCACAATATTTTGTGCCAACGTCACTGTTTGTGCCCACAGCTAGTACGGGCAGAGAACTGTAGCAACAGTTTAGCCTGCTCTTCACATGAGTAAACTGGCCAGTTACAAAATGTAGTCACAGCAAGCTGGGGAGCTGTCATTCCATGTTTAAAATTATTAGATTACTTAGCCAATGGAGTCCCCTTCTCAGTTGTGGCCCATTGTCCAAGTGATTGAATCTAATGGCTTTGTCTACACCTATCTGAATAATAGATTGTGTCTGACTATGTCTGAATGGTTCATGTGTACTGTTTATGGTAGGAAGGACTATTACTTACGTGGCGAAAAACTGCAGCAGGCGACGGTGCAGAGGGACCTCGGGGTCCTTGTGCATGAGTCGCAAAAACCCAGCTTGCAGGTGCAGCAGGTGGTCAGGAAGGCAAATGGGATGCTGGCCTTCATAGCGAGGGGGATTGAATATAAAAGTAGGGAGGTCTTGCTGCAGCTGTATAGGGCATTGGTGAGGCCGCAGCTGGAGTACTGTGTGCAGTTTTGGGCGCCGCACCTGCGCAAGGATATTTTGGCCCTGGAGGGAGTGCAGAGGAGGTTTACTAGGCTGATACCGGAGTTGAGGGGATTGAGCTATGAGGAGAGGCTGAATAAACTAGGCTTGTACTCGTTAGAGTTTAGAAGAATGAGGAGAGATCTCATTGAGACGTATAAGATGATGAATGGGATGGATAGGATAGAGGTGGAGAGACTCTTCCCGCTCAAAAAAGACAGTAGGACTAGGGGGCACAGCCTCAAGATAAAGGGGAGGCGGTTTAGAACAGAGTTGAGGAGGAACTTCTTCACTCAAAGGGTGGTGAATCTCTGGAATTCTCTGCCCGTTGAAGTGGTGGAGGCTGCCTCGCTAAATATTTTTAAGAAGCGGGTTGATGGGTTCTTGATAAGAGAGGGGATTAAGGGTTATGGGGAGAGGGCGGGAAAGTGGAACTGAGCCACAACAGATCAGCCATGATCTTATTGAATGGCGGGGCAGGCTCGAAGGGCTAGATGGCCTACTCCTGCTCCTATTTCTTATGTTCTTATGTTCTTATGCCTGTTTAAATCGTCTCTGGTGGTTCTGTCAAGACAGCCCAGCTCCTCTCTGATGGTTTTGTAATTTGCAAGGTGAAGTTATCGGAATGTTCAGCTATTTTTAGAACTTCTTATTAAGTCTTGTTGATTGCCACAGCCAGTCTTTTTAAACATTTTCCTGATGGTTTCAGCTCATGCAATAAATAGCCATTACAATTCAAAGTGTTCTTGAACACTGTAGGACTGCCAAGCTCACCGAGGAGTCACCTTGTGATTTGTTTGTGATTAGAAAAGTGTTGAGTTTAAATAAAGGTATTGTGACAATTACTTGAGCAAAGAGCATTGATTTGTACAATCCAATATTAATACCTTGATTTGATTTATTGTTGTCACATGTATTAGTTTATAGTGAAAGGTATTGTTTCTTGTGCACTATACAGACAAAGCATACCATATATAGAGAAGGAAAGGAGAGTGCAGAATGCAGTTTACAGTCATAGCTAGGGTGTAGAGAAAGATCAACTTAGCATGAGGTAGGTCCATTCAAAAGTCTGATGACAGTAGGGAAGAAGCTGTTCTTGAGTCAGTTGGTGAAAAGAGTATGTCTGGGGTGCGTGGGGTCCTTAATTATGCTGGCTGCTTCTCCAAGGCAACAGGAATTAAACAGAGTTAATGGATAGGAGACTGGTTTGCGTGATGGACTGGGCTTTGCTCATCACCCTTTGTAGTTTTTTCCGGTCTTGGACAGAGCAGGAACTATACCAAGCTGTGATACAACCAGAAAGAATGCTTTTTATGGTGCACATAATACTTACAAATGAGGTGAACATTCGGAGAGTAAAACCATCATGGTTTTGTGCAATAAAGCATGTAAGGACACGTAGAATCAAAATGATAAACTAGGGCCCCAAGTGCTGGGCAAACTTGAAACAGGACTTTCAGACCCATCCTCAGGCACCCCCATTCGCACTGTGCCTGCAAAAATATCAGCAATTTTGAATCGCGCAGCACCAGCCTGTGGGCAAGGCTTAACATGCCAAAGCCCTGCAGCTCTGATCGGTGCCTCCAACTGCGCATGCACAGGAAAAAAAATACAATGTTGTTCCCTTGCCACATCCCTCCTTGGCTGAATAATGCTCCCCCAGCCCCACAGACATTGCCCCACCCCAGCATTACTGACCTCCTTATCCCTACACTCCTCACCACCCTTCCCCCTCACTGATCTCAGGCATAGCGGACTCCCCCCTTCCCCCTCACTGATCCCAGACAGAGTGGCAGCAGAGCCCCTCCTTCCCCCTCATTGATCTCAGCAGAGTGGCAGCGGACCCCTCCTTCCCCCTCACTGATCTCAGGCAGAGTGGCAACAGGCTCCCCCTCCCCTCCACTGATCTCAGGCAGAGTGGCAGCAGACTCCCCCTCCCCTCCACTGATCTCAGGCACAGTGGCAGCGGACCGCCCGCCCGCCTACTGATGTCAAGCAGAGAGCCATCGGACACTAGGTACCTACCTCCTCACTAACTGGAGCGCCCGAATCAGACTTTTGTGGTGCGTGTCTGTTTCACGCCAATTCTGGATGGGCGAACACAGTGGTAAAGGGGGTGAAGTGCTGGTAAGGTTGGGCATGAAGCCCATTAAGTTAATTTAAATGCATGCAAATGCATTTTTGGGCCTTGGTAAAGAGAGAACCAACATGGAGGCAGGCACAGAGCACACTACTCATCTCATACTTTACCAAGTTTTCACACCAGAAAAGGGGCGCAACGTGATAGTAAAATTGGACCTACCGCATTGTGTCAATGTCTGAACCTACAAAAACCCTGCATTTGTAAAATTGTACATCTGTCTGGTGGCCATATGGAAGTAGATGAAGTCTCTTGCTCAAACATGAGTCATTTGACTGATACACCTGCACAAAGCCATTTGACTTGCATTGTTTTATGTTGCCAGTGTTTAGCTCGGAATGTAACTGTGTTTGGTCTGCATGTTAACAAATGGAAGTTCCACAGGGATTTTTCAGTGAGAAACTAGAAGAACCACAGAGAAAGGAGTTAAAAGCATTTGTCTCTGTGATTTTGCTCGAGATTCTATACAACAACCACTTGGTGGAGCATGGATGCTTTAAATTTTATTCTAAAATGAGTCATTCATATCTGGACACTTGGATGTCTGAAGATATGGAAATAACTTGAGATGGAATTAATCCCAGTTATAAAGTACAAAGACAGGCAAAATAATAAGCCATGTATTCATCAGCTAAGTTATCAATTGAGCCTCCAATTAAGCTCAGTAACCTGCAACTTTGAAATACACGGATTGATACAAAATTGAAAGAGGAAACCACATTAGCTCTGCAAGTTATGGTAACAAGCATTTTCAGTTTATACTTTCTAAGAACTAAGTTGCATTGACTAGTCAGCACTGCTGCCTCAGAGCACCAGGGACTTGGGTTCAATTCCGGCCTTGGGTCACTGTCTGTGTGGAATTTGTACATTCTCCCCATGTTTGTGTGGGTTTCCTCCTGGAGCTCCAGTTTCCTCCCATACGCCAAAGATGTGCAGATTGAGTTGATTTACCATGTAAAATTGCCCATTAATGTCAGGGGGATTAGTAGGGTACGTATGTGGGTTTACAGGAATAGGGCTTGGGTGGATTTACTTTCGGTGCAGACACAAAACAGCCTCCTTCTGCAGTGTAGGAATTCTATGATTCATTGCCAGATGTGCTGCCTGTGTTGCTCCAACGCTGGAACACAGTATGAAAATGATTCAATAAAAACAGAATGCTGTAGATGGTGGAATCTGAAAACAAAACAGAAAATTGCTGGAAAAACTCAGCAGGTCTGGCAGCATCTGTGGGAGAGAAAATAGTGTTAATGAACTTAATGTTGACTCCTGAGGGCTGGAACATGCCTAATGGAAGATAGGGTCCTATTCCATCAGTTTGTGTTGGGCTTCAATGAAGCACTGCAACAGGCCAAGGATGTTCATGTGAGTTGAGGGCAAGCAACAGGAAGATTAGGGTCATGCTTGTGTGCTGAGTGAAGGCGTTCCACAAAGAGGTCATCCAGTCTGCACTTAGTCTCTCCAATGTGAGATCGCATTAGGGATGGCAAATACAGTAGATCAAATTGAAAAAGGTGCAAATAAAATGTTGCTTTGACTGAATGAAGTGTTTCGAGCCTTGATTAATGAGGAGGGGAACAGTAAAGGGAGAAGTGTTGCGCCATCTGGGATTGCAAGGGAAGGTCCCATGGGAAGGGGATGAGGATTTTTGGATGATGGAGAAATGGACCAGGGTGTCAGAGGGGGAGCAGTTCCTATTGAATGCTGATGAGGATGGAGGGGTGAGGGGGTGGTGAGGGAAAAGTGTGTTTTGTAGTGGCATTGTACTGGAGTAGGTGGAAATGGCGGAGGATGATCCTTTAAATGAAAGTGAGGGCTGTGCATGAAAACAAGTGAGTTTTTTTAGCCGTCTCATTTATTAGAAGAACAGGATATCTAAAGTCTGACTGCTTGAAGCATTGCTCAAACAAAGCAACCATAGAGTGTGACTAGCCAAAAGAGTTAAGACTCAAACTGGAGTTCTCTTCTACAGAGGATTCATATATTGATGGTCTGCACGGGGACTTAAAACATCTTAACTTTAAAGTTTTTATTTGGAACTTTGATTGGACATTTTCCTGAATTTATTTTTTGAACTAGGTAGCTTTGCCTGCTGATGCTCTATTTAGTCTCTTTGGGTGTTGCACATTTAGGGCGGGAACTTAGCCCACGCTCTCTGTGTATGAGATCATCGGAAGAGGTTCAAAATCCAGTAAAAACCAAAAATCGCAAATCCCAACAGCGAAATTATGATTTCTTATTTTTCCCATCTCACCAGCAATGTAATCATTTTAATAAATTTGCAACTATTTATTCACCCCCTCACTAAATTATCCCCCTTCAATAAATTTTCATATCTTGCTAACGTGTTCTCGACAGGTTTACCCAAACATTTTGCTAAAATGTTTGTTACCTAAATGGTGGCACAGTGGTTAGCACTGCTGCCTCATAGTGCCAGGGATCCTGGGTTCAGTTCCGACCTTGGGTGACTGTGTGGAGTTTGTATGTTTTCCTTGTGTCTGTGTGGGTTTCCTCCAGGTGCTCCAGTTTCCTCCCACAGTACAAAAATGTGCAGGTTAGTTCGACTAGCTATGCTAAATTGCCCTTTAATGATCCAAGATACATTGGTTAGGGGAATGAGCAGTGTAAATACATGGAAATAGGGTGATGGTGGGTCTAGTACGAGGCTCTCTTGGAGAGCCAATGCAGGCTCGATGGGTCAAATGGCCTCCTTCTGTACTGTAGGGATTTTATGATTCCATGGGGAAAATATTACTGTGAAGAAAAAGAACTTTCAATATAAAATTGCTTCATAATCACTGTTTAAATGGTCAAAATATTCTCCCTCATGAGAGGAGATGTACTTCATTGTTCCACCCATAAGCAGGCTGATGGAGTCAAGTATTTCAGGTCAGCTGGCTAAGATCAGTAGCTTGTGTGGGGGCATCAGACCATGGTGATGAGATCATGTACACAACATACACTATGAGGCCTATAACCTAGAAAAAGTTTCTTCAGAGAACCAAAATCAAAAAATGTGAATGGTCTGAAAGAGGTAGGCTTTAAGGTGGGTCATAAACAAGGGAGTGGAGTTGGGGAAGCAAAAAAGACCAAAGGCATCACTGTCAATGATGTGGTAAAACAGGATTCACAAAAAGCTGGATTCAGAGGAACAGAGAAATCAAGGGGATTGTTGAGTTAAAGTAGTGAGGAGTGTAACCATGAAGTGATTTTAACATAAGGATGAGAACTTGAATTTTGGGAATTGGGAGACCAGGAGCCAATATGCAAGGATGAAGGAGATGGATGAGCTGAAATGTGTGGGTAGTGAATAAAGAAGTGTCAAAGATGGCTGGGCAGAGGAAGAAATAAGCATGATTTGTGATTTGATTTGATTTATTATTGTCACATGTATTAACACACAGTGAAAAATATTGTTCCTTGTTGTGAACAACAGGTAAAGGTGCTGTTAACACATATATCTGTACACCATAGAAGGACACTGAGATAGTCGGGACATCGGTAATTAAGTTAGCAGAAGATTGATTACAGCCGGTCTGAACTGGACATGTTAAATAGTTTTAGGTAAGACAGATGGGAGAACTAATCAAGTAAGAATATTGAATAAACACTATAATATGTACTCTTGCAATAACAAGAAACATGGTTAGAAGGGGAGTAGAGGGGACGGGAATGTGGGGCACCATGAGCCAATAGGGGAATGACAACTCACTAATAGGACAGAGACCACCAATTAGGGGAGAACAACATATTGTAATTGATTAATATGCTTGTAAAATAGTATAAAATGCTTGCTTAAACTCGATGTAGGGTGTGCCTTTTTTTTGGACACCCGGTCTTGCAAGAACGTTAAATAAAATATCTTGCTCCTTCGGAATTTGACTCGACTAAATTTTTTTGACTGTGAGCTGCGTTTCTCACATTGTGTGTTATACAGACAAAACATACTGTTCATAGAGAAGGAAACAAGAGAGTGCAGAATATAGTGTAGAAAAAGATCAACTTAATGCAAGATAGGTCCATTCAAAAGTCTGATAGCAGTAGGGAAGAAGCTGTTCTTGAGTCGGTTGGTAAGTGACCTCAGACCTTTGTATCTTTTGCCCAACAGAAGAAGGTGGAAGAGCGAATGTCCAGGATACGTGGGGTCCTTAATTATGCTGGCTGCTTTGCCGAGGGAAGTGTAGACAGAGTCAATGGATAGGAGGCTGGTTTGTGTGATGGATTGGGCTATATTCATGACCTATTGTAGTTCCTTGCAGTCTTGGGCAGAGCAGGAGTCATATCAAGCAGCCAGAAAGAATGCTTTCAATGGTGCATCTGTATAAGTTGGTGAGAGCCCAATCTGTAAAAGTTGTGATGCAGAGAAAGTGGTGCGGAAAGATCAACTCGGGGAAGAATAAGACCCTGAGGTTAAGAAAAATCTGATACAGTCTAAAATGACTGGGGAAGCAAGAGTAGTGGAATTGAAGACAACAAACGCTGTGCCCTTGCTGATGATAACACCATTGATGTTCCCTGACAGGGCAAAATTGATGGTAGCCATGATGTGGAAATGCTGGAGTTGGACTGAAGTAGGCACAGTTATAAGTCTTGCAACACCAGGTTAAAGTACAACAGGGTTATTTGGTAACATGAACTTTCAGAGCACTGCCCCTTCATCAGGTGAGTGGGGATATCTGTGTCGATATATGCAATCTTCTTGGAGATCCTCTCTATTCTCCACTCACCTGATGAAAGGGCAGCGCTCTGAAAGTCTAAGTGGGGAATGGAGAGGATCTCCAAGAAGATCAAGTATATTGACACAGACATCCCCACTCACCTGACGAAAGGGCAGCACTCTGAAAGTTTGTGCTACCAAATAAACCTGTTGGACTTTAACCTAGTCTTGTGAGACTTCTTACTGGACAAAATTGAACCTTCTCCAATATCATTTATCAAACAGTCTGCCACCACAGAGGCAAGTAAAAAAGTTAAGACAGGTAATGGAGTAGAGTTGGATGTTGTAGCAGATTAGATTTGGAAGCTAATTCTGACGGCTATAGCGTCAGCAAGGAAGAGAGGGGAACTAAGTTTGGAGGAAGCCAGAGATGGCCATTAGAAAATTAAGCAATTGCTTTGAAGCCAATGCATCATGTCTAAGCCTCCAGTGTTTATCAATTTTCTGTTTTTTACCTTAAAACCACTGATTTTTATTGTGCTCATCTTCCAATTGTTTTATTTTGAACACAACTATTTTGGTTGAACTTACACTTTTTTTTGCATAACGTGTAATATTTACCTGCAAACGATTTCACAACATTGACAAAGGGAATATTTACACTTTTGGAATCAAACCCATGCTGCTCTCTTTAAATATGACGGAAATAGTGACCCGGTGGAGTCACGTACCACACGTAGTCTCTAATCATTTATCAATATACCTTCAAAGCATCCCCTCAACATGCCAAATTGGCTCCCAGCCCGGGAACTGTTGCAACTGCGATAGCAGGAACAGTGAATTATCTACCTGTTCTTCCGCCACTTTTCTTACCTCTCAGCACGGCTCATTTGTTTATGTCCACAATTACCATTAACACACGCTTTATACGCATTAGCATCTTTATTAATGTCCATTGTAATCCACTCCGTTTTTAAATCTGTCACAAATCGCAGCTGACCTCTGTGCTAATGAATTAGTAATAAGGAAATAACGAGTGTCTAGCACAAGGAAAATTGATAAAGCTCACTGAAAAACCAGGAAAACAGATCCTCTTTGGCAATGGGAACGGATTTGAATCGTTCCACAATATAGACGGAGGCCATTCGGCCCATCGAGTCCACACCAACTCAGCATCACATCCAGGTCCTTTTGTCATACTTAATCTACCTAATCTACACATCTTGGGACAATAAGGTGCAGGATGGCCAATCCATCTAACCTACAGATCTTTGGGTTGACTTAGCACAGATAGTGAATCAATCAGGTTAGTAAAAAGCAACATCTTTGTGAAATCTTCCAACTGTGTTTGTGTTAGCCCTGTGAGCCAATGCTGCAATTTGTGTACTGTGACTGTGGCCTGCTTTTTTACTGTTTAGAATGTTGGTGCAATATCTAACCTTGGAAAAGTGACACTGTCCTCCAACTAAACATTAGGAAGATTGAAACACAAACAGAAAACGCTGGAAAATCTTAGCAGGTCTGACAGCATTTGTGAAGGGAGAACAGAGCCAACATTTTGAGTCTGAATAACCTTGGTCAGGAAGCTGAAATCAAGTTAGCTGACCCAAGGAAACATTCAGATGTGGTCACAGAGGTTGCTGGGTCAGACCCAGGGCACCATGTGACTTTGCCTCAGCTATAATGAAAATGATAAGACTCTGTCAGGGTCTCTCCATGTGAAGGCACTGCCTGGCCATGCCCCTCTCCCGGGGTGATGCAGTGCGGTGTATACTCACCTTTGCACTCCTGGAGATTCCGTACGAGAGGTTCATATCTGGGTGCTGTAAATCTCACTGACGTGATATTACATCAGCAAGGTTGAAAATATGGGGAGGGGGATCATGTGGTGGGAGGGGTAGTTAATTATATTCAAGTGAAATTAAAACCTCTGAAAATAAGGTTGAACCTGCATTATGTCATTGGTGAGGAGTGGCAAAAATCAGATATCACGATCGCACCGGCAAGGTTCATGATTTCCCGATTTTGCCAGATCATGAGTTTCCACCACTGATCCCATGCACAGAGAGTGTGGGTTCAGGATCATCCCTGAACTGTTTCATAATACCTCTGAAGTATCCTGAATTGTGACTCTTTGAAAAGCTAGTCCAACTCCAGAGGATAATACCTATTCCTGCAATGGAGCCAGCCAGATTAGGAGAGTAGGTGATGGGCTTGTGATCTAAACCAACCTGCACCCCTTAAAATACTCTACTGAAAGTCAGAAATCCTGGGAATAGGGTCTCTGCCACCACTTTCACCCCTCCATGGAACCTTGCCAAATCTATGAAAAGTCCTTTAAGAACATAAGAAATAAGAAATAGGAGCAGGAGTAGGCCATCTAGCCCTTCGAGCCTGCCCCGCCATTCAATAAGATCATGGCTGATCTGTTGTGGCTCAGTTCCACTTTCCCGCCCTCTCCCCATAACCCTTAATCCCCTCTCTTATCAAGAACCCATCAACCCGCTTCTTAAAAATATTTAGCAAGGCAGCCTCCACCACTTCAACGGGCAGAGAATTCCAGAGATTCACCACCCTTTGAGTGAAGAAGTTCCTCCTCAACTCCGTTCTAAACCGCCTCCCCTTTATCTTGAGGCTGTGCCCCCTAGTCCTACTGTCTTTTTTGAGCGGGAAGAGTCTCTCCACCTCTGTCCTATCCATCCCATTCATCATCTTATGCGTCTCAATGAGACCTCCCCTCATTCTTCTAAACTCTAACGAGTACAAGCCTAGTTTATTCAGCCTCTCCTCATAGCTCAATCCCCTCAACTCCGGTATCAGCCTAGTAAACCTCCTCTGCACTCCCTCCAGGGCCAAAATATCCTTGCGCAGGTGCGGCGCCCAAAACTGCACACAGTACTCCAGCTGCGGCCTCACCAATGCCCTATACAGCTGCAGCAAGACCTCCCTACTTTTATATTCAATCCCCCTCGCTATGAAGGCCAGCATCCCATTCGCCTTCCTGACCACCTGCTGCACCTGCAAGCTGGGTTTTTGCGACTCATGCACAAGGACAAAACAAAGAACAAAGAACAACCCAGCACGGGAAACAGGCCCTTCGGCCCAGCGAGCCCGCGCCGCCGCATCACCCTACACCTATTCTACCCTGCGTATCTACAAATAGAACCCCTGACCTAGCCAGATTCAGGGGAGAATAGTGTCAATTTGGTAAAACCAATCAGCCTAAGAGCACATCTTTGGGGTGTGGGAGGAAACCGGAGCGCCCGGAGGAAACCCACGCATCCACAGGGAGAATGCACAAACTCCCACAGACACAGGCCCAAATCCATGTATCTGCACAGCTAGCAGTGCTAGTCACCGAGCTGTTGTGGCGCCCGTCTACCGGTCCAGGATCAAGCACACACACCGACACGAAGTACTAGGCCACTCCAGGAGCAGCCCACGCACGACCCACCGTGTGCATGCCCCTCGTTTGACAACGAGGTGGACCTCCACCTGCGGAGTGAAAAGACAAAAACGTTAATCACAAGCCTGCCTTTCCGGTGTCTCCCGAGGTTCTAACCCTTATTCAATAACCCCTACCATAACCCTCCATCCTCGTTTCACTCATGTGCCTATCTAACTGAACCTTAAACGAGTCCAATGTTCCTGCCTCCACCACCCCACTCGGTAGCGCGTTCCATACCCCCACAACTCTCTGCGTAAAGAACCTTCCTCTCATATCCAAATTATACCTCTCCCCCCTCACCCTTAAATCATGTCCTCTTGTCCTCTTGAAATTCTAGGCACTGCGCTTTAAGAAGAATGTCAAGGCCTAAGAGGGTGCAGAAAAGATTTGTTAGAATGGTACCAGGGAAAAGGGGATTCAAGTAAGTGAAACAACTGGAGAAGCTGGAATTATTGTCCCCAGAGCTGAAAAGGCTAAGACAACATTTGATTCATGTGTTCACAATCATCAAAACCTTAAAAAGGAGAAACTGTTGCAGTGGCTGAAGAATTGATAAGCAGATGACATGCATTTGCACTGATTGATAGAAGAATAAGAAGCAACATGGGGAAACTTTTATTTCTGCAGCCGACTCAAGAACAGCTTCTTCCCTGTTGCCATCAGATTTTTGAATGGACCTACCTTATATTATGATGTTTCTCTACATCCTAGCTATGTCTGTAATATTTTGCACTCTCTCCTTTCCTTCTCTGTGGTCAGTATGCTTTGTCTGTATAGTGTGTAAGAAACATTACTTTTCACTATACTAATATATGTGACAATAATAACTCAAATCAAGTTGAGACCAAGAAGACATTAAAAATTATTAGAGAAAATAGAGCATAAGACCAAGATTATGCTAAACTATGTTGATCTGTAATCTGGAAAGCACAATTTAAAAGGGAAGCTGATTCAATAGTAATTTTAAAAAGGAATCGGTAAGTATTGGAAGGGAAAATATTTTTAGCACTTTGGGTAAAGACTAGGTGGGGAGAAACTGGGACTGGAGGGTTGTCTGGGACTAAAATATCTAACAAAGAGCTGGCACAGGCACAGTGGGCCATATGGACTTGTATTTTGTGCTATATCATGGAATCTCTACAGTCCAGAAGGAGGCTATTTGGCCCATCATGCCTATGCCAACTCTCTGACAGACCATCGTGTCCAGGCCCACCCCTTGCCCTATTCCTGTAACTTTGTGCATTTACCCCACTAATCCCCCTAATCTACACATCTTGGGACACTAAGGGGCAATTTAGCATGGCCAATCCACCTAACCTCCACATCTTTGGACTATGGGAGGAAACCAAAGCTCCTGGGGGAAATCCACACTGGCACAGGGAAAATGTGCAAACTCCACACAGTCATTCAAGGCTTGAATTGAGTCTGGGTCCCTGGAGCTGTGAGACAGCAGTGGGAACCACAATGCCATCTTGCCATATTGTTCTATGATTCTATGAACATAATTTTCAGAATATTAGGTGAAGGGGCAGCACTCCGAAAGCTTGTGCTACCAAATAAACCTGATGGACTTTAACCTGGTGTTGTGAGACTTCTTATTGTGCCTTCCCTAGTCCAATGCTGACATCTCCACAAAGTGGAAAGGGGTGAAAATGAAACTAAAATATAAGCAAGGGCTGCACCATGACACTCAGAGGTGTTCCCTCCTCCCGTCCACAGGTAATAGCCGCCACTGAGCCCCACTATCTGTCCCTCTCCCTCGGCTCCAACTGTGGATCCATCCACAAGGGGAGGGGCCGAGCATTGTCTGGCTGGGGCGCCTTCTCCAAATGCCACTGGGCCATGACTGTTAAGTATCTATTTTATACATATCAACATGTATACTCAAGCAGTCAGGAAATGCGTCAATGCCAGCTTCATCAGCCATACTCACAAGACAGCTATGAACGTCACCCAAGCACAACGCAATGTCATCCTCACTCTCAAGACCAGCTGCAACATTGTCATCAAACCAGCAGATAAAGGAGAGGCCACTGTCATACTGAACAGAACAGACTACTGCAAAGCAGTGTACTAACAAATGAACAACCAGGAACACTACAGGGTTACCCGCAGATCCAAAGGACACACCCGCCAATTCAACAGACTGATCAAGATCTTTGTTCTGAACTTCAGAACATCCTGTGCTCTCATCCCATCCCATGTATTCCCTGCGTTGGAGATCTCTACTGCCTCCCAAAGATACACAAGGCCAACACCTGGCCGTCTCAGTATATAAGGCAATTGGACCCTGTGTGAGGACCTTTCTGACTAAGTCATGGGCATCCTGAAACCCATCATACAAGGAACTCCCAGCTCTGTCACAACACTGTGGGTTTCTTACAGAAACTTAGCACCCGTGGAGTAGTTGGACCAGGAACACTCCTCGAGATGATGGACATCTCAGCACTATACACCAGCATCCCCCATGACGACGGCATTGTTGCAACAGCTTCAGTACTCAATGCCAAGAACTGCCAATCTCCAGGCGCAATTCTACAATTCATTCAGTTCATCCTGAACCACAATGTCTTCAGCTTTGACAACCAGTTCTTCATCTAGACACATGGAACAGCTACGGGGATCAAATTCACACCTCAATATGCCAACATCTTCATGCACAAGTTCAAACAAGACCTTATCACCACAAAGGATCTTCAACCGATGCTATGTGCCAGGTACACCAATGACATTTTCTTCCTTTTGGACTCACGGCGAAAAATCACTGAGGCAACTACATGATGAGATCAACAAGTTCCATCAGACTCGCCATGGACTACTGTCCAGAATCAGTTGCATTCTTGGACACACACATCTCCATCAAGGACGGTCACTTCAGCACTTCACTCCACCGCAAGCCCACAGAACCTCACGATGCTCCACTTCTCCAGCTTCCACCCTAAGTACGTTAAAGTCAGCCCCTACGGACAAGCTCTCCATGTACACAGGATGCACTCAGATGCGGAGAAACACAACAAACATCTACAGATGCTGAAAGTTGCCCTCGTAAGAACGAGAAATGATGCTTGACTCATTGATCAACAGTTTCAATGCACCATAGTGAAAAACCGCACCGACCTCCTCAGAAGACAAACATGGGACGTGACCGACTGAGTATCCTTCGTCATCCAGTACTTCCCTGGAGCGGAGAAACTACAACATCTTTTTTGGAGCCTTCAATATATCATTAATGAAGACGAATAACTTGCCAAAGCTAAAACCACACCCCCTCTACTTGCCTTCAAATAATTGGCCAACCTCAAATCATTGTTTGCAGCAAACTACCCAGCCTTCAGGAGAACAATGACCACAGCAACCTCTGCAAAATGTGCTGGATTATTGACATGGACTCCAACATCACACCTGAGAACACCACCCACCAGGGTACACGGCACATACTCAAGCAATTCAACCAACATTGTCTACCTCCATATGCTACAAGAAAGGATGTCCCAAGGCATGATACATCAGTGAAACCATGCAGACTGTACAACGGATGAATAAACACCCGACAATCGCCAGGCAGGAGTGTTCCCTTCCTGTCAGGGAATTCTTCAGCAGTCAAGGGCATTCAGCCTTCAATCTTCGGGTAAGCACTTTCCAAGGTGGCCTCCAAGACACGCAACAATGCAGAATTGCCAAGCAGAAACTGATGGCCAAATTCTGCACACATGAGGACAGCCTCAACCAGGATCTTTGGGTTCATGTCACACTACATGTAACCCCTACCATCTGGCCTGGGCTTGCAAAAGCCTACTAGCTGTCCTAACTTGAGATAATTCACACCACTAACTCATAATTACCCCTCTCTCCACTCGCACTGTCTGTACCTGTAAAGACTTGATTACCTGAAAAAACTCACATTCCAACCATTATCTTGCAATTGTGTCTGTGTCTATATGTTTGTGAATGCTCTCCCTCCACTCACCTGATGAAGGAGCAGCACTCCGAAAGCTTATGGTTCCAAATAAACCTGTTGCACTTTTACCTGGCGTTCTGAGACTTACTGTCCAAAATACAGTTGTTGCTCTGATTCTGATCTCTTGAACATTCAGTGGTGACAGCGTGCGTTTAGCTGCTCAAGCTCTGGAATTGCTTTCCCAAAACTCTTCGAACACCCTTTTCTCCATCCCCTAAATTTTCTTCTTTTTGTTGGGTTATGTACTCCACAAAACTTTTTGGTGGAATTTTATTATGTGAAATATGCTGTATAAATGCAGAGGGTATGAAAGATATAATTAAAATGTGCCTTTTATCTTTATTACCAAGTTACCAACTGTTTACCGTGATAAAAGTGTCACATCAAAAACTACTGAAGGTTGATTTTGTGGAATTGGTGGACAAGTAATAATATTCATCATCATTGATTTGAAGATGAAGGAGACTCCTGTTCGCTAATCTCTGCCGTGGCTTTTGTGTAACCGACTAGGCTGATTCGCAACCTGCATACCTTTGGGATACTTTCAGTTGCTTAGCAAATTGGTTATGTTCATAAAAGGTAGTTATGAATTGCAGCAAATCTATCTGACTGCCAATCACTAGAGTAATCCACAAAGATCTGTTTTAGGTCCATCATTTGTCATCATCTCCATGTTAACAATCTGACTTAAGAGATCAGGTGAACAGTCATTAAGGCTGAATATGACAGATACAATCCTACAGTGCAGAAGGAGGCCATTTGGCCCATCAAATATTCACCACAATCCCATCCACACCCTAATCCCATAACCCCATGCATTTACCCTAGCTAGTCCCCCTGACACCTAAGGGGCAATTTAGCATGGCCAATCTAACTAACCCGCACACCTATGGACTGTGGGAGGAAACCGGAGTACCTAGAGGAAATCCACGCAGACACGGGGAATGTGCAAACTCCACACAGATAGTCCAAGGCTGGAATTGAACCCGGGTCCCTGGCATTGTGAGGCAGCAATGCTAACTATTGTGTCACCATGCCGCCCATTGATGTCTTTCAAAGTTGCTGAACATAATGGTACCAACCTTCTGGTCTCCAGATTGTCCTCCTAATCGCCCAACCCAACCTCACCTACCCTATCTCTTTCCCTGCCCACCTAACCTCCTTATCCACCCTATCCACTTACCAAGTTACTGTGCTCACCTCCCCTGGTACCCCACAGTACCTTTACCCACAGTATGCCCTTACACACCCTTTCTCACCCTACCCTTTTGCCTTATAGTAATAATGAAACTCCTGGCAGCCAAACAGTTGAAGTAATAATTATTTGTTTAATGGAAGAAAAGACTATTTACAAGAATTATTTGCAACAGCACAATCACAACTATCACGATCTGCTTATCCAAGTCCCAACTGTAGGTTTTACAGCCCGTTTGCCGGCTCTGACTCACCTTGTACTGCTGTCCCATTGGTGGGAATCATGTGGTCTCTGAGATTTGCTGAAACCTCAGATGAAAAGATCACATGGTCTTCAAGATCTCCAAGACACTTGCCCACCTCC
Source organism: Carcharhinus amblyrhynchos (assembly GCF_965287045.1). Taxonomy (NCBI): domain Eukaryota; kingdom Metazoa; phylum Chordata; class Chondrichthyes; order Carcharhiniformes; family Carcharhinidae; genus Carcharhinus; species Carcharhinus amblyrhynchos. The sequence continues at coordinate 48,097,716 of NC_137336.1, forward strand.
CTACTCTGCCCAATACCCACTTATCTTGCCCACCTTACTTCATTACCCACAATATTCCCTTACCCACTTATATTACCTACACTATTCCCTTACCCACTTTTACCTTCTTAACTGCAATATCCCCTTATGCACCCTACCCCCTTCTTACCCACTCTATCCCCTTAGCTATCCTAACCCTCACCCACGCCTTACCTGCCCTACCCCCTTACCGACACTATCCCCTTACCCGCCCTACCACCTTATCCACTTGTCTTATCCAGCCAATCCCCTGACCTACCATACCTCCTGACCAAGCCTACCATCTTACTCACTTACCTTACCCAGTCTACCCTCTTACCCACATATCTTCTCTCTGTAGCTTTTCACAGAAGCTTTGGCTCATTTAAAACTCTTTACCTACCAGAATACAGCACTAGCTGCTGTAACAATGTGTTGTGGCTTTTGTGGGGAGTCCTTTCACTGATATCACCAAGATTTTCTGTGTTCGTTTGGAAGGATTGTCCAGAAAAATCAGGAATGTAAGTGCAATTTTTTTTTGCCGGATCAGGGTTACATAAAGGGCTTCTGACCACAAGCAGAGGATCTGGGGCAATGTGTTGCAATTAGGTTGAAGCATTTATGCAACATACAGTTACTTAGTTGGAAAAAGACCTGGGGATCTTGAAACGTTGTAGTTCTGAGTGTTCTGGGGGCTGTCGTGAAAATTAAACAAATGAAAATACAGTTCTTACCTCTTTCTCAAGTCTTGGTTCAGCCACTTCTATTCTACTCTGCCCAGTTATGATCCTGTACACAGCAGAGGATAATAAAGACAAGAGGAGGGAGGACCCAGGTTCGATTTCCCCGCTTGGGTCACTGTCTGTGTGGAGTCTGCACGTTCTCCCCATGTCTGTATGGGTTTCTTCCGGGAGTTCCGGTTTCTTCCCATAGTCTGAAAGACATGCTGCTTAGATGCATTGGCCACACTAAATTCTCCCTCAGTGTACCCAAACAGGTGCCAGAGTGTGGCAACTAGGGGATTTTTACAGTAACTTCATTGCAATGTTAATATAAGCCTATTTATGACACTAAGAAATAAATAAAATAACTTGATTAATACCTAGTTTAAAAGTTTATAGTTACCCATATAGGCACAGGGCACTGAAACCTTTTAGTCTCAGATAAGCTTCAAGGGAATATGATTTAGGCGCTTAAAACATAGATAGGATTAGATTTTATCTAGGAGGAATTGATTATTTCAGTAAGATAGGCAAGGTAGGCTGAAGGCCATCAGTGCAAATTATCACACATCGATTTAGATAAAGTTTCAAGAAGTACTTTCTTAGACTCTAGATAGGCTGCCAGAACATCTGTTTGTGGATTCACCGCAGGCTTTTGAAAGAGAGTTGGAAGTTTTCCTGCAACTGGAAGAAAGATGGAGGAAGGTGGGATAACTGGGGTTAGCGATACCAGTAACTATAAATCTCTAGAGAGTTTGTTTATTTCCCCGAATTGTTCCCAGGTTTAGTTTCAGTGGTTTAGTCTCCCCCAGAAAGTTGAACACCAGGTAGACTGATGGTGCAAATAGATTGTACAATGTCAGGGGGAGGACAGATTTGCGAAACAAATTGAGCCCCAATTTTACACTCAGCTGAAATTTGGTGGTGGGGGAGGGTGTCTGGTGCATGCCCATGAGTATGCCACAGAGCATGTCATGCAGCATTTTTCTCAATTCAGTTACCAATGCACAACCAGCAGGAAGTGGCAGATGGCCAACAGGCGGGAGCAGCAGGTTTGTTGGCAGGTGGCATCATCAGGAACCAAAGGAACAGTTGCCATCACTCTGATAAATCATAGGGGTGGCAATCTGAAGAGGTGAGATGGGAATGAGCCTGGGACAAGGAAAGCCAAAACCTTCTTTATCAGGTTTCAAGGAGCTTGACTGTTCCTCTGATCCAAAATAAAAAGTGGGAAAAATGAGTGAAAAACCTCTGGGCCACATAAGGATTCAACCATCTTCTGAAGAGTTTAGCCTGGTGGGAACATCACAGCCTATGCTCAGAAGAACCTGTCAACATTGTAGTTTGCGGGATCCGTACAGGATCTTAGCAGGTGAGTCCTATGAATGTTTTGAAATGCCTGTCTGCCTGGTTTCTGCTTTTTCCTGCTTTGTCAGTTGGCTGCATTTAAACATACCGTCATGATTCAAATTGAATTTGGTATCGTTATTTTGCAATACTGGAAACTCCTAAGTACTGAAGTTGGTCTGTCCACACAGCTGAGAAGTCAGCCCACCCACACACCCTGATCTAAAATGTCGACCAATTTCAAATGCAACAAAGATAACTAGCTGTCCCAGGCATTTCGGAGGCACCCCATGAAATCCCCTTTCAATCAGGATTAAGGCACCCACCGATTTATTTATTTTACAGATTTGATCTGATTAGCTTTATCTAGAAGGAAAACATTGGAATGTAAATAGTGTCTAAGACAATGCTGAGTATACAAACTACTTTACATACCATTCTTTTAAAACTGAATTTAAGTGCTGTAAAAAGCTCCTTCTGGAAGATCCCAGGGGCCACCTCAACTTTAGGAATTGTAAGTACTGTAAAATAGTTTTTGGAAGCAATTCTGAAATATAAGTGCAATATTGTTTGTTCTTTCCCCTGCTTATTTTGCTCTGTCAACATTATATCATTCCAACACTATCTGTCCTGGTGACTTTGCTTTTTGTGAATTCATTAGTTGAGCTTATCATTCACTTCCACTGCCTCTCCTCCATTTTCCAGTATTGCTCCCATTCTTATCTATCCAGTCATAGCCAGAGAATCACCAGCTGTGGCTTCTGTTCCTGCTTCTGTACCACTACCTCTGGAATTCCACAAGGATCCACTTTTGATCATTCCACATGCACTACATACTAATGATACCCAGCTTATTGATGTTAAAAATGCAGGTCCCTTTAAGAGGTAAACCAGGACTCGCTTCAGAGTGAATTGAGAGCAGGTAATGCTCGTTGAGGTTTGTATTTGAGAGCTGGGTTTTTCCCCAGTAAGGAGACAACTTCTGGACAGAGTTTCCTCAAATCTTCTACCAAATTTAAAATAACGAATAAGGGTGAATTTCAACATGGGTTTTCCAAATTTTGTTAGCAGAGAAAAAAAATGACACCAAGGGGAGGAATGAAAAAGTACAGCACCAAACTAAACTGTATAGTACAAATTGATTGTGGATTCAGTAGAGGAGTTACTGGATTTATGATGACAACAGGTGTAATTGCCCCATCCAGGATTAAATTCCATGGCTGGGATGGGAATAGGGAGTGTTTCCCACTGCAGAGCTGAAGGAACACCATGCCATAACTTCTGTCCCTGGCATAATTAATTATGCATCTGGGGCAGTGTGCCATCTTTTGTGGTAGGGCAGGCTTGATGATGCCCTCGTACCCAGATGCCAGATTGAAAAATTGACTGACACCACATATTGGATCCTGCTGTACTGAAATTTCTCCTCTAACTATTCCACAGTCAGGCATCAGGGCATACGACTCTTTATTATGTCTACTCACTCCACATTCCAAATGTAGACTGCCCACTCTGGGTAGATGCCACCAGCTCACTCCACATCTGAGATCACATTGCCTTAAAAGGACTAAGCCTCAACGTATATAAAACCACTGATCCACCAGTGAAAAAAAAAATGTACCTCCAGGAACACTAAGGCTAGAAATTGGATGTTCTCAAAGATACTGAAGCTGGAAGATCCACGTGATAAATGCTCCAGCCATCCACTTCTGATGCCTTCATCCCAAACTCTGAAGGCAGCCCCACATCTTTTTCAGATAAGTCTCCACTTTTGCGTGCCATTGGCCCAAATATATTCTGGACTGGCATGTTGTCCTGCTGGTTTAAGGGAGAATCAGGCATGGGAGTAAGATTTTGGCTGGGTATTCATCAGCATCTATCAGTGGGATGCAAATCAGTCTCGTACTGGCCTTCAGTGGGATTCCCGATCCACCATTGTGTGTGTGTGTGTGTGTGTGTGTGTGTGTGGTTGCGGGGTGGGGGGGGTGGTGGCTGTGTGCAGGTGGGCGGGCATTTGAAGATTTCACTGCAAATTCATGCTGTGAAACCGATTGATTTTTAGGCCTCTTGATGAATTCTACCCACTTCCACCCACCATTGATCCCATGGGAGGGGATTTGTCAGAATTCTGCCCAGTGATACAGCTTTTGTAAAATTTTACAGAAACACTACAATGTAGAAGGAGACCATTTGGCTCATCGAGTCTGCAACAACCCACCTTTTTTTTTATTTTACCCTTACCCTATTCTCACATATTTACCCAGCTTATCCCCCTAACCTACACATCTTGGGACACTAAGAGACAATTTAACATGGCCAATCAACCTAACCGGCACATCTTTGGACTGTGGGAGGAAACTGCAGCATGGGGAGAACGAGTAAACTCCACAAAGACAGTCACCCAAGGCTAGAATTGAACCCTGGTCCTTGGTGCTGTGAGGCAGCAGTGCTAACCACTCTGCTACCATGAAAAGAGAAATTGAAAAAGCAAAATAAAAATAGAAAATATACAATTGTACTGCTTCTGAAAAGTGAAACGACAGGTTAATCTTTTTAGTGTCGGCTTGAATTTTTTGTCCCTCTTTATCATTCCATTGTTCGGCAATTCTTTGCATGTTGTGCAACGTCAGTATGCAATTTTCAGAAACGTGTGAATTTGTGAATTTTCAAGAGAATTATAACCTCATCATGCACAATGCTGACACAAATTAGCATTGAAGTTCTCATATTACAGCAGACCTGTGTCATGCTGGGACTTTCAAGACAGAAAGCTTCTTTGTGCATTTTAGAACAATCCAGTATTGTTTCCTGGCAGTGAAATTGCAAAAGGATACAATAGCAAGGTCAGATTTAGCTTTTTTTAAAGTTACAAAGGTTTAACTGATTTAGTGACGCCAATAACAAAGAGAAGAATATCTTGCGTTTACAAAGCTTCTCACTTTTCTCAGAAATGCTCAAAATACTTCTTATAACCATGATTTCTTTTGAAAAAAGTTCACTGCTATTTAAATGTACTTGTACTGTGATGTATGTGGTTAGAGAGTAAATGTTAATTAGTTGATACAAAATTGAATCAACTTTCTCAAACCCTAGCTTACTCATCCTTTCAGCTCTTGTTCATGGATACAGTAATTCATGCTCAGATCATGCTTCAGATCAGCCATATCTTATTGAATGGCGGGGCAGGCTTGAAGGGCTAGGTGGCCTACTCCTGCTCCTGTTTCTTATGTTCAGTTCCACAAGTAATCTTGCAACTCTTGCAAAATGGCCCATATTTGGTGGTGTCCCTATCTCTGGACCAGAACCAACAGAGCAAGTTAACAAGGACTTGTTAGCCATGGAAGGAGCATTCATAATGTTCAATAGGTTCAATCAGTTCATGAATTCTTCCACCATTCCTCTACTATCCCCAAAAGTGTGAAATTCAGATTTTTAAAAAGATATCTTGAGTTGCAACAAGCATTGACAGGTTGTTGTTCAACTTTGGAAGCGTCACAACCAGCCAGGCAGCCTGGTGGCACACTGGTTAGCACTGTTGTTTCACAGCGCCAGGGACCCAGATTCGATTCCTGGCTCGGATCAGTTTGTGTGGAGTTAGCACATTCTCCCTGTGTCTGCATGGGTTTCCTCTCACAATTCAAAGATGTGCTGGTTAGGCGCATTGGTCACGCTAAATTCTCATTCAAACTACCTGAACAGGCGCCCGAGTGTGGCGATTTGGGGATTTTTGCAGTAACTTCATTGCAGTGTTAATGTAAGCCTATTTGAGACTAATAAATAAACTTTAACTTTTTGTCTTCCATACCTCATCAGCACATGAGATCAATTGTAGCACTCTTATTCCCACTAGTGAAAACTCGCAATGGATATTGACTCTATCCAGGCAGAGGATAGACACACCCAATTTTATTGAAACAAAATCCTGAAGTTCTGGATCAAATTTTTTAAAAATGTCTTGCCTCTAAGCTCAGTATTGCAACAGTTTAATGCTCCAGGCTCTTAATTGTCTGTTGCTTCCGAACAAAGGGATTTGGCTTTCTCAATAAAGATTGTTGTAAGTCCTGCATTCATGGCCCCTCTCTCAAAAGGCATTGATGAAAGTGTAACAACCATTCAGAACAATGTAACTTTCACGTAATAATTGAATCGAGTACCTCACTATTTGTTCTTCAGAATTGGACAGTTCAACTATAACAGCTACTAATAGATAGCAAGGAATTCTTTTAAAAGGTGACATTCAGTGACAGACTGCATGAATTGTTAATACATGTTTATTTTCACTGACTTGTTTTACAAGGAATCACAGATAAAGTTGCAACATCCTTTTACAATCTAACATACTTCCAACTCAGGCCAAGTCCCATTTGTCCATCGCCCTGCCCCACATTAACTCCCAATAAATAAGGTCTCAATTTTAAAAATTTTGAAACAGAAAATTCTGGGAATATTCCAAGTCTGACAACAGCTGTGGAGAGCAAAAAATAAGAGTAAAGGTTTTGAGTTGAATATGTCTCTTCCATGTCTGTTCTGGCGAAGACTCATTCAAATCAGCACGGCTTTGTGAATGGAAATCCTCTCTCACAAATTTCATTTGAGTTTTTTGAAAAGGTAGCCAAGAAGGTAGATGAGGGGAGTGCAGCCGAAGTTGTCTACATGAACTTTAGCAAGGCCTTTGACAAGGTATCACATGGTAGTTTGTTGCATAAGGTTAAATCTCATGGAATCCGCGGTGAGGTAGCCAATTGGATACAAAATTGGTTTGATAACAGAAGACAGAGGGAGGTTGTAATGGGTTGTTTTTCAAACTGGAGGCCTGTGACCAGCAGTGTGCTTCAGGGATTGATGCTGGATCCAGTTATTTGTCATTTGTATTAATGATTTGGATGAAAATTTAGGAGGCACGATTAGTAGGTTACCACATGACACCAAGATTGGTGGCATAGTGGACAGTGAAAAAGGTTATCTAGGACTGCAACGGGATCTTGATCAATTGGGTCAGTGAGCTGATGAATGGCAGATGGAGTTTAATTCAGGTCAATGCAAGGTGATGCATTTTGGTAGATTGAATCAGGGCAGAACTTATTCAGTTAATGGTAGGGCATTCAGCAGTGTTATAGAACAAAGAAATCTAGGGGTATAGGTTCATAGCTCCTTGAAAGTGGAGTCACAGGGTGGTGAAGAAGGCATTTTGCATGTTTAATTTCATTGGTTAGAACATTGAATACAGGAGTTGGGCTGTCTTGTTGAAATTGTATAAGACATTGGTAAGGCCGCATTTGGAAAATCATGCACAGTTCTGGTCACTATTACAGAAAGAGCGCAGAATAGATATACTATGATGCTACTGGGGCTTGATGGTTTGAGTTATAAGGAGAGACGGGATAAAGTGGGACTCTTTTGTCCCTAGAGCATAGGAGGCTTAGGGGGTGATCTTACAGAGGTCTATAAAGTAAAGAGGGGCATAGGCAAGATAGATAGTCAATATCTTTTCCCAAAGGTAGAGGAGTGTAAAACTAGAGGGCATAGGTTTAAGGTCAGAGGGGAAATACACGGTGTCCAGAAGGGTAATTCTTTTCACACAGAGGGTGGTGAGTGTCTGGAACAAGTTGCCAGAGGTAGTACTAGAGGTAGGTACAATTTTATCTTTTAAACAGCATTTAAATAGTTACATGGGTATGATGGGCATACAGGGATATGGGCCAAACGTGGCCAATTGGGATTAGCTAGGGGTTCAAAAAAAATTAAGGGCGACATGGACAAGTTGGGCAGAAGGACCTGTTTCCATTCTGTAAACCTCTATAACCCAATAAGAACTAGGAGCAGGAATAGGCCATCTGGTCCCTCAAGCCTGCTCCGCCATTCAATAAGATCATGGCTGATCTTTTTGTGGACTCAGCTCCACTTACCTGTCTGCTCACCACAATCCTTAAATTTTTGAACAGTAAAGCAATTATCTATCTTTGCCTTAAAAGCATTCAATGAAGTAGCCTCAACTGCTTCACTGGGTAGAGAATGCCACAGCTTCACAACCCTTTGTGTGAAGAAGTTCCTCCTCAACTCAGTCCAAAATCTACTCCCCCTTATTCTGAGACTATGCCCCCAGTTCTAGTTTTATCCGCCAGTGGAAACAACTTCCCTGCTTCTATCTTATCTGTTCCCTTCATAATCTTACATGTTTCTGCAAAACCTCCCTCATTCTTCTGAATTCCAGAGTATGGCCTTCAGCCACTGATCATCAAGTAAGCGTTCTCCAAGGTGGAGAATCGCCGAGCAAGAACGGACAGAGCCAAGTTCAGCTCATCTGAGGACGGCCTCCTCCAGGCAGCGGCGCCCGTGACAGGCGGGGCGTGGCCTATGGCTGGGGTGGTTCGGGGTATTCCCGGTGGCGGAGCCGTGGCTGTGGGCGGGGCCTGGGGGTGGGGGGGGGCGGCACGTGCCCGGCGGCGGGGCTGTGGGCGGGGTCTACACACGGGGGCGGGGCCTGTTGAACGGTTTTTTAAGGCGAGGGGCGCCGGTCACCTTGAGAGTCAAGATGGTGGGTACCTATCTGCTGGTGCTGAGAGGGAGCTGTAAGAATGCGGTGATGTCGGCGTCCCGGAGAAATGGGAGGTGAGTGACCATGTTCCCGGGCGAAGTCATTGAATCATGGGGAAGGGGAGGGAGAGATGGTAGCCTGTCGGGTGAAGGTAGCGGCGGGGTTGAGGGAGGGGGCGGGTAGCGGCGGGGTTGGGGGAGGGGGCGGTGGGGGGGCTTTGGAGGAGGGAGGGTGTGTAGCGAGGGGTTGGGGGGGTTTGGAGGAGGGGCGGAGGTTTGGAGTGGGATGAGGGGGCTGGTGGGGGAGAGGGGGCGGTGAGTTTGGGGAGGGGGTTTTGGTTGGAATGGGGGATAATGCTGGCCCTGTGTGTTTTGTGGGGGGAGGAGGCGGGGGGGGGGGACGTGATGACTAACGGCCGCTTCACGGTGCGGGTTGTGTCCTGGGTGATCGTTAGCGGGGTTGGTGTTGAGGGCGGATTATTCCTTTGTGAACGGGTGAGTGGTTCTCCCGGCGCTGGAGTGTGGCTTTTTTTTTTGGCAGGGATCCTGCAGTAGCTGCTTCTGCTGCCGTGCTGCTCCTCACGTAGGCGCTTCAGACTCCCTCTCCCAGCCGGAAACACCGTTCAAACTCAAAGAGCGAAACTTGTTTCCCCGAAAGTCTAGCCCAAAATAAAACTATATTTTTATTGCATCTTGCAGTTTATTCTCCGTTAACTTTTCCGCTTTATGAATTATACCCCAAAAGTTCAAATACGTTCCCGAGATTCATACTGCTGCTCAAATATTGTCGAGAACCAAACTCGTATTCGCCACATGAAGGACTTTTTAAAGAAGTGCAGAGTATACCAGCCACCAAGTTCAAGTCGGGCACAACCGCTCAAAATCCTCTCTAATAAGCAGACAGATGTTTCCGACTGAGACCCTTCTGGGGCAAGCAGATAGCGGTGCAGGCATTGGGTGGAGTTTTACTTTTCGCGAGCTGTTGGGGTTTTCGTTTCAATAATTTGAAACAGCTTGCGAATGTTTCAAATTGAAGCGTAGTTTTTGTTTTGCAGAATGTCATCTCTCGAAGACCTTGATTGCTCATTTTTACTTTGTCTGTTTCAAGTTTTATGACCTTGCAATCCACCCTCGGTATATAGTTTTTTTTTGTTCAAAGGCTAAATTATTTAGATTTGGACTTTAGGGAATTGAATTGGTGGGAGGAAAGTATAGGTGAGGTGAATGAATTAACCGGCACAATCCCTGTGATACACTTAGTTCCTGTTTCTTGGATTGCATCAATATGATGTATTGTTCACTCGGAATATGCTATCCTGCATGCTTGAGTTCCCTCCTGAAGAGGATTTGTTCAGTTGCAATACTCTTGTCAGCATGTTTGTGTAACCATGGGTAATGCTGGCATCTTGTTCATGTAACCATGGATAATGACCATGACTGGAGCAGCTTCATCTTGTAAAGCCCTTGTGGCTTGATCTTACAGAGCTGTTGTAGCCAAGCTTAAACTCATTTCAGCATAAATGGAGAATCTCAGCAGGTCTGACAGCATCTATGGAGAGAGAATAGTTATATCTGACTGCTGAAATTTTCCAGCATTTTTTGTTTTTGGTTCAGACACCAGCATCTGTGGTAAAATGCTTTTATTTAAGATAGTCCTGCTTAAGTATGTAGACCTCTTTGCACAAGGGTTGGCCAGAGGAAGGTTTTGGGTGGGGGGGGAGGGGAGTGATATGGTGGTAAGATGTTTGATATTGTAGCTACTGTCAACTAAAGTTGGTGATTTAAGATGAATTTACTCAGCAACTTGTGTAGTGCCTATGGCATGACAAAAATGGGTTATGAAGCAAATTATTTTACAGAGCTAGGTTAAGAAAAAATAATCACAAAATTGATTTGAAGTTTTAAATAACAAGTTGAAGGAAAAATTTGATAAAGGAATTCCAGAATTTGATCTTTGGCATGGCCATCAGTAGTAAGTAATTGAAATCTGGATGCTCATGGCCATAACTGGAGGAGTGGCAATGTGAGGATTGTGTGGCTAGCAGGATTAACAGTAGTGATGTGGGGTGGTTTCGGAATGGTTGGAGGATTTAAAATGGAGGCCTTGCTTGACACACTATAGATTAGTGAGCATAGGTGATTGCTGAATGAGACTTGGCGTGAGTAAGGATATGGGCAGATCTCTGGGTCAGTTTGTTTCTGTTTTGAGTTCAGTGAAGGAATGGAGTTTGGGGGTTTACTTCTAATGTACAGCTTTGTGGTAAGATAATTGTCATTAGCTTACAAACAGGTGGGTTGGCTTTGGGATCTCTTGGCATCTATCTAGAAAGGCAAATAGGCATAATTCTTGCACTCTATTCTGTCTAGATGTGTACTTCAGTCTGAGATGGCTGGGGAGTGGGAGGAGAGGTGAAATGGCACCCATTGAATATCAGGTTATCATGTCACACTTATTCGAGAGAAGAAACAAATTTGCTTTGTGCTTCTCTCTCTCTCCTCCCACCACCACCATTGCCTTCGTCACTTAGTGCTGAGGTTGCATGATTTCATAGAATTTTCCAATCCTGTAAGAGTCATCATTGTAGTAGTTAAAGTGCACTTTATCAGATAGTAAGATTGCCAGAATGTGAATTTGGCACTGATTTGCAAGTAAGCTAAAAGCTTTGATTACCATTTGGATCACACTTTTTTTAATATCTTGTAAGGTACAAGTGTAAGATTACAGAGGTAGACATGGTGTGTGTGCACTTCTGCACGTACTTTAAAAGTCACAGCTGGCCGATGACTCACTATGGAAGCTGTTAGCATTAAGTTTAAATGCCATGGTATTCCAGAAAGTGAGTTCTAACTGATTTTTGGTATGAAAATTAATTGTTCTTTTATTCTGCTGCTGAAGTGCCTTGTTGGAGTACCCACTACAGCTATTTAGAACAGGAGGAATGTTTTTCTGAATTGCATCTTTTACAGCAATATCTACTGCTTTAGTTTGTGCTGCCTGTCTGACTCTTGCTCTCCCCTCTCCCAAAACCCTTCACAATACAAGTAGGAGGTTGACATGAGTTCCAGAAGAGTAATGTAAAAAGTTTTTATTAGTCTAAGAAAACACAAGAACCCATGCAGAAATTACTAGAACTCATGGCAGTTGAATGAGAGCTGCAGTCCAGGGTGTTGACTTCTATTTGGAGATCAGTAGCTTCTTTAATGTGTCCATATATTCACAAAGTAAAGGATGAGAGATTCACAATCAGTGAAGATGCAGTTGCCTTAAGGCATTCAGTAATTGTGGAAATCTGAGCAATGCCAAGGCTAGGGTTGCTTTCTTCAAACTGACCAGGGGGCAATACTGTTCGTCTCTGAACCTGAAGAATATTAGTTGCTTTCAATATTAATGAGCTGTTGAGAGGAGCAGATGTGTTGCTGGAAAACGTGGCACTGTTTTCTTTCTTTCCTAACTGCCTGGTGTTGTAGGAATGGTGGGCAATTAAAGGATATTGGCTTTGGTATATTAAGCTTTCCATAAAGGTGATTCAGTACTTCGGACTTGAAAGTACCCTGGCTCTTTTGAACTTAAAAACAAAGGAGGTAAAATATTTGTTCAACTGTTAAACATGTTCAGTTCTGGCTGCTCTACACAGACATCAGTACTGCAGTTTCAATCAATGGGTGGGAATCAGATAGTTTTCAAATCAGGTCTGAAGTTGGATAGGGCTGCCCTCTCTCTTCCGTCCTTTTTGTGTTGCATTGAACCCTTTGCCGAGGCCCTCAGAAGCGACCCAGGCATCAAAGGGGTGACAATCCTAGGGAGCGGAGGCACGCAGGTCAAAGCCACCCTGTACGTGGCTGTCTTCTGCTCAGATCCCTCGTCTGTTCGCAGGCTCCTCCAGGTCTGCGAGCAGTTTGAGCTGGCCTCGGGAGCCAAAGTCAACCAGGGTAAGAGCGAGGCCATGTTCTTTGGGAACTGGGCCGACAAATCCTTTGTCCCTTTCACTGTCAGGGCAGATTACCTGATCTGGTTTGGAGCAGCAGGGGCATGTGCCAAAAACTGGGGCGAGCGCATCGCGAAAGCCAGGCATAAACTGGGCTTGTGGGAGCAACGCTCCCTCTCCATGACAGGAAAAAAACTTGGTGATCCGGTGTGAGGTGCTGTCTGTGTTGTTGTATGTGGCACAGGTGTGGCCTATCCCCAAATCCTGCACTGCAGCAGTGACGCAGGCCATCTTCAAGTTTATCTGGAGATCAAAGATGGATCATGTCCAGAGGGAGGCGATGCACAAATCTCCAGAGAACGGAGGGAAAAACATTCCCAATGCCACCCTCATCCTGATGGCGACCTTTGTGTGTGGCTGCATCAAGCTGTGCGTAGATCCTCGGCACACTAACAGCAAGTGCCATTACTTTTTGAGGTTCTACCTGTCCTGAGTGTTGCGAAGGATGGGTCTGGCCACAATGCAGTGGAACGCTCCTAGTAGTTGGACCGTACCGCAGCACCTGTCCTTCGTGGAGAAATTTTTCCGCAAATACATCTTTGGCCACATGGCGATTAAGCAGTGGTCGGCACATAACGTCCTTGGGGCCCTGAGAGAAAAGGAGATGGCGGATCTTGTCGGATGGTTCCCTGAGCAGGCTGTCAGTGTCATCTGGCAGAACGCCTCATCGCCAGAACTCCACAAACAAGTACCAAGATCTGGCTTGACTGGTGGTGAGAAGGGCACTCCCTGTCAGATCCTTCATGCGTGCTTGAGGTCGCAACATCACCGCGCACTGCCCTCGAAGTGGCTGTGGGGCTGACGAGACGGTCGCACACCTCCTTGTGGAATGTGCCTATGCAAAGAAGGCCTGGAGTGAGATGCAGCGGTATTTATTGAGGTTCGTCCCAAGCAGCTCAGTGACACAGGATTCTGTGCTCTACAGGCTGTTTCTGGGGACGCACACTGAGACAAATATCTACTGCTGCTGGAAGGTCATCAACTACGGTGAAGGACACACTTTGGTCCGCCTGAAACTTGCTGATCTTCCAGTTGAAAGAATTGTCCTCAACCAAGTGTTGCAGACTGGCACGTTCCAAGGTCCAGGACTACGTGCTGAGGGATGTGCTGAAGCTTGGGGCAGCCGCCACAAAGGCACAATGGGGAAAGGCCACACTGTAAGGCCTCTTAACGGAGGCAGACCGAGGGCCTGGGAACTGCAGAATACCCTCGACCTGCGTAGCTGTGTGCCAATCTGAGAAATAACAGCACACAGTAAATTTTGAGGCATGTATACAGTTTTAAGGTTTGAAATGTTATGACTGTAACTTGTATAGAACTGTTTTTAAAAAAAGTTTTAATTCTGCACTGTTTGCAATTCATAGACATGTAGATTTGCAATGGTTTATTTGAGATTTTTATGAATAAAATTTATTTTTGGGGGGGGAAAAAACATGTTCAGTAATGGCACTGAAGCTTTTTAAAGTAAAGTTCTTTGCAAGATTAGCTACCTGCATTCTTTTACTGTAATGTTAAGGCTTTTAAAATTTTCTCTGGTAGCAAAAGCTCTTTGCTGTTCCATTGAATAGCTTCCATAGCTCAACTATTGTGTAATGTGTTTCACAATAGTTGAAAAGAGGGAAATTATATTCTCTGGCTTGGGCAAAAATTAAACTTTGCCTTTGCAATACTGACAGGGTTAGGCTTGCTGTCAGGAGTGTTAACTATATTGCTTCCACTGTCTGTTAAGTGGATACAAATGATGTCTTAGCATTTGCTAAAGAAAAGCATTGTGGCAAGTACATGTCATTTTAGTTCAAATTTCTTTTATATTAAACTTGATTGTTCATTTAGAATGCAATCTATTAAGGTACAATGTACAACTGCCCAACTCTGGCTTGTAAACCGGTACTGAGATTGGTCAAATGGTGCAAGCATTTGTAAAATTTAAGGGCATGAATATAATATAAATGCAAATTATTTTAAAGTTAAGTAAAATGTTGTGTTTGATTTCTAGGGGTTTCTTGACCCTCTGTGGTAATCCTATCCAACACAAGACAGAAGAAAATCCAGATTCAGTGGATTCTGCTAAGATTCGCAAGTGTCCTACTGAAAATGCAATGCAGCACAAGATGTCTTCTAGTCCGTGTGCTGGTCAAAAAGTGCTGCAACTCCAAATGAATGAGTTAGCTAAAGAACATCAGATCCTACAGGCAAGTCTCAGTTGGCTAGTGATTGTGACCAAAATAGAATCTGCAGCCAAGCCTCTATTTGCTACCATGCTTGTCACCTAAGTGTGCACTCTTTTCAGTAGTGCTTAGAAATTGCTCACCTGGTGGGGAATGCAGGCCTCAACAACAGTTTTCTACATGTTGTTTGCTTATGAAGTATTTCAGTAGGTAAAGTAAGCTTGCCTTGAGTTTAGATCTCATTTACAAGTTTGAGATATGTGACTCAGATTTTGCAGTTGTAATGACTGATGGCATCACCATTCTTGTTGCTGTAAAACTGATAGCAAAATCTGGTGTCAACATGTCTGCGGCTAAATGCATCCCTGCTCTATATGAAAAATCCTCTGATCTTGGAATTATTTGATTTGGTGTGAATTTTTACTTGTGCTTTTCAAATGTTCTGTGTTGCATCATAAATGAAGTGGAATTTGATGTTTTTTCTAAAAATGTCAAACTTTGCTATTAATATTTATACTTCAGCTTCTTTCTTAACCCTATGTGTATGTCACAATCTATTATTTCATTGTCTAAAATTATTGCGAGCATAGGGTTAATTTTTTTTACCACAGAATTCTTTCAGTGTTAGTTGGACTCTTAGACTGAGTTGTAATCATTGTTGCTGAATGCCAGATGTTCCCCTTACATTAACACTGGAATTAAATTACCTTCAAGAAAGGTGAAACTAGTTTCGTAGATTGCTGGATCTTGTGTGGGCAGCTTGCTTATTTCGGTGGTAAATGCAGTCATTCAGATAGAAGCTGCAACACGTCTTCTCTCAGGTGTATAGCATCGAAGGACAATGGAGTACTGCTTGTATAAAGATCCACTGTTTTGAACTGTTGCCCTCCAGCCAATGTTAGGAGTACGCCCTCCAGGATAGATGTTCTGGTCAGAAATGCAAACAACCCATGCTCTTCTGAAATGGCAACAACCCGAATAGAGCATTCTGTCCTTGACATTTTAGTGTCACTCATTCTGGCTATGATAAATGATTCTGTTTTAGCCTATTTTGCAGTTTGAACTTGTTAATCCAACCTTTACAGGTGGACAAGATAGAGGATGAAGAAAAATCTGGAATTGTATATGATTCTAACATAGGTCACTAACCTGAATAATGTGCAAGTTATACAATCTGTGCATGAGTAGTTTAATACGTTAATGCGGAACAGTTTCTTCCAACAAACCTGGAAAATGAAATTGTTGGGAGTTGCTGCCATTCTCCAAGCAGATTCTAAGGAAAAATTGCAATGTGTGCTTGAGTATAACACAAGCTCAGACACAGTTGACCCACTGGTACTTGAAAGCTGGTCAAAAATGCTGCACAATTTACTGTTGTGGATTGCTGAAATTGAATCCCTAGATTGTTTATGGATGGTAGTGTTTGATTTTGGTCAGATGTGCACAGCAGTCAAGGAGGTTGGTTGATAGCATTTGGTACATTTTTAGTCATAAAGTTTGTTTTAAATTAAACAATTCTTCCTTCATTTTTGACTAATAGGAAAGTGGCTCAAAGAATTGACCATAGTAGTAATATTACCAATTGATTGCATAAAATTTTGCCCTTCTGTTATAGATTTTGCTGCATCTTCATTGGTATTCAATTGCCATGTGATGAATTTTGATTATACAGAAGGACATTTAAATTGAGGATTTGAAATGTAAATCCATCTTGGAAACATGTAATAGCTTAACTACATGCTCCCAAATCTGAAAAATGCAGGAGGGTTTTAACACTAGTGTGAGCAAATGTTTAAAATGATTTAAGTGTACTGGATTATAACCTTGCATTCTAATAATTGTATTCCTGAAGCCAAATTTCAGGCCTGTATGGAACATTGGAAGTTTGGATTCTGCACCGGACCATCCGAATGCTCATTGCAGGTGACTTGCAGCATCAAGGTGGATGAGCGAGCACGGGCTCTGATTCTTGAAGTTGAAGGTGTGTTGTCAGGAGTTTGTTGAGAACAAGCTCTTGATTCTGAACAAAGCAAGCCAACTTCACGTGATAAATGGTGGCAAACTGGGAATTGGTTGCAATCTTTTAATATTTTGATCTTTTAATATATTGAATCATTTAAACTCACCTTTGGGTAGCTTGTGTACTGCAGCATAAATTTGTCAAATGATCATGATATAGTGATGGTTGAGTTTGTATGTTTTCCCCCAAATATTCTCTTGCATGCATTCTTGTGCTGTCCAACCACAGCATCTCTGTCCATATAGCCATTTGCCATGCCTGAACATGGAATTTGTCTGTCAGCATTGTGGTGGAAGCCATGATCTGGTGCTGTACTTCCTTAACATTCAACAGGAAACTGCTGGATCTAGCACGAGCACTCAGGCTAGCATTTTCCCTCCTGGATTCAAAGACCATTTGTCCCTATTACGACTATGATTAGCACAGGCAAATTGATTGTACCTCAGATTATTAGTTCTATACTCAGCTACTTGCTAGTCTTAGTTCAATAAATTTTCTGTTTAGACTTTTTTAGCAGCAAAGTAATATTACATTTGGATTATTTTGAGAATATATTGTGTACACATTTTCAATTGATCTAAATATAAAGCACTTTTAAAAGATGGTACTCCATTTTAACTATTATGGAGTCCAAACAATTATGCAATTCTACTTGCATAGTTCTAATTTATTTTCAGAAGTGTTTATTTTGTCTTCTGTTTGACTTTACAGGAAAACTATAAGAAAGTTGTAGCCCGGGTTGAAGCTGATAATCGGAGAATCAGGAAGTGTGTTGAAGATGCCAGGCTATATGGTGAGCAGATTTTCTAATGTAAGTGGGATGTGTACAATCGCTAAACTGTGCAAAATGCCACCCTGAATAACTTGATCAAAAGAAAAATTCACTCTCAAACATGGTATGAACTTGGCAACAAACAGATTTTTCTAAACATTTTAATTTTTCTTGGTCACTTGATCATTATCCTGAACCATTTAATGCTGCACCGGCATTTAAGGCTTAGTCTGTGTTGGGTGATCTCTGTTTCAGTTGAGTTAAATTATCCACCACCACCCTGAGTGCATGTGAATTGTGTAGCTCTACTTTTGAAGGTCACTTCCTGAATATCTTCAGCTGCTGCTTTACCTTTTTCTTAAACACTAATTACAGGAATTGTACTCCTGTGGTTAGATTTGATGCTTGACTTTTGCATTGAGAAATGACATGTTGGAAAATCTGAACTTGTCACAAATTAGAAATTTAATGAATACAAGTCAGAGTATCTTGGGAAAAATTTAAATCTGAAATGAAACTTGAATTATAATATTTGTTAAATGAACATAAGAACTAGGAGCTGGCCCCTTGAGCCTGCTCTCCACCATTCATTGAGATCATGGCTGATCGTTTCATACAATCCTGCACTTGCCTGCCCACTCACCATAACCCTTAATTCTTTTACTGTTCAAAAATTTATCTGCCCTTGCCTTAAAAGTGTTCAATGAGGCAGCCTCAAACTGCTTCACTGAGCAGGGAATTCCACAGATTCACAACCGTTTGTGTGAAGAAGTTCATCCTCAACTCAGTCCTAAATCTGCTCCCCCTTATTTTGAGGCTACGGTCCCTATTCTATTTTCACCTGCCAGTGGAAACAACCTCCCGGCTTCTATCCTATCTCCTTCATAATTTTATATACTTCTAAAAGATTTCCCCCTCGCTCTTCTAAATTCCAATTAGTCCCAGTTTACTCAGTCTGTCCTCGTAAGCCGGTCTTCAATTCTGGAATCAACGTAATGAATTTCTTCTGCACCAGTGCCAGTACATCCTTCCTCAAGTAAGGAGACAAACCGTACACCGTACTCCCTAAGTATGGCCTCGCCAGCACCATACACAGCTGCAACATAACCTCCATTTCTAGCAATGAAGCAAAAAATTCCACTTACCTTGATTACCTGCAAACCAACTTTTGCAATTCATGAACAAGGACACCAGGTCCCTCTGCACAGCAGCATGCTGCAATTTTTTACCACTTGAATAATAGTCCATTTTGTTGTTCCTGCCAAAATGGATGACCTCACATTTACCAACTCCATGAGCCAGACTCTTTGCTTTAATCTATCTATATCCCTCTGCAGAATTTCAAATGTCCTCCACACGCTTTGCTCTACCATTCATCTTGGTGTGTCTGCAAACTTTGACATACTACACTTTGTCCCCAACTCCAAATCATCTATGTAAATTGTAAACCATTGTAGTCCCAACATTGATCCCTGAGGGATACCAGTAGTCACTGCCAACCAGAAAAACACCCATTTATCCTCACTGTTTTCTTTCTGTTAGTCAACTAATCCTCTATCCGTGCTAATTCCATTACCCATAATGCTGTACATCTTTTATCTTGTGCAGCAGCCTTTTGTGTGGCACCTTGTTGAATGCCTTCTGGAAATCCAGATACACCACATCCACCGGTTCCCTGTTGTTCACTGTGCTTGTAATGTCTTTAGAGAATTCCAGAAAATTAGTGAAACATGACCTGCCTTTCATGAACCCATGTTGTGTCTGCCTAATGGGGCAATTTCTATCCAGATGTCTTACTATTTCCTTAATAGATTCAAGTATTTTCCCCACTAAGTCAAGCTAACGGGCCTATTGCTACCTACCTTTTGTCTACCCCCGTTTTTAAACAGAGGCATCACATTTGCTGATTCATCAATCTGATGGAACTGCCCCAAAGGTCCAGCAAATTTTACTAAATTACCACAAGCACACTTGCTATTTTCCCCCCACCATCTCTTTTTGTACTCTGAGATGCATTCCATTAGGGCCAGGAGTCTTTAGCCCTATTAGCTTGTCCAGCACTATCTGTTTACTAATCATTTCTAGGTCCTCGCCTGCCATAACCACCTCCAATTTTTGGTATGTCATTTGTCTTCCACAGTGAAGACTGACACATTCTGTTCAATGCCTCAGGCATTTCCTCATTCCCTGTTATTAAATCCTCCTCTTCATCCTTGAAAGGACCAAAATTTACCTTTTCACTTTCATTGCACATTTTCATTCTCCTAATATTTTTATGGAAACTTCTGCTATCTGTTCTATTGAGATAACTTGCTCTCATAGCCACAAAAAAAAACTGTGAAGAGAGTAGGTTTTCTGTTGACCTTTTAAAGATTTCTCAATCCTTTAGTTTACCACTAATTTTTGCCACTTCATCAAATTTAACAAAAATGTGTACATACATCTTTTATTTCCTTATCTATGGTTGATATCCCTTTGCAACAGTACTTACTTTTCACTGGTGTATTTTTTTTTTTGCTGAGCACTGAAAGGTTGCTTTGAGTGTGTCAGTGTTCCTTAATTGTCCACCATAAAGTCTTTGCTCCCAATCTACTTTAGTCAACTCCTCGCTACTCCCATTGTAGTCTCACTGGTATTGGATTTTGCCTTTGTACTCTCTCTTTCAAATTCAACCATACTCTGATTGCTCTTTCCAAGAGGATCCCTAACTGAGATCATTAATCATTCATGCTTTGTTACACTGGACCAGATCTTGATAGCTTGCTCCCTCTTAGTTTCCTCCAACAGTATGCAATGGAACCTAACACAAATACATTCTAAGGAATCCTCCTGCAGGCTGGTTTGACCATTCGACATGTAGATTAAAATTTCCCATGATCACTATGCCATTTTTATATGCATCAGTTTCTTTGTTTATTGTCTGCTCCACTTTGTCATTTGGTGGCCTATAGGCGATGCCTATCAGTCACTTTTTCTCCAAACTATTTCTAATTTCCACCCAAATGGATTCAATTTAATCCATAGAATCTATACCATCTCACTACCACCCTGATGTCGTCCTTAAATATCAGAGCTACACCACTTCTCTTCCTCTCTGTCCTTCCGAATAGTCTGATACCCTTGGATATTTAACTCCCAGTCCTGACCACTCTGTAATGGCACTAATCCTACTCATTCACAATTTGTGCCGTTAACTCATTGACCTTGGTTTCAAATGCTATGAGGGTTTGTGTAAAGTGCCCTTATGCTAGTTTTTGTACTTTTTGAATCCCAACATCTTCTGAGTTCTTCCTTTCAACTTTTTAATTTTGGGTACAGTAACCCTCCTCCCCACATGCTAACCTGCTGCTTTACTTCCCATCAACTATTGTACTTCCTGTAGTTTTTATCCTTCTTGTAATAAAAATCTTTCTCTCATTTAGGCATTCATAGTTTTTGTAAAGATGTCTTAGCAGTGGCTGATCTCTTGGAGAAGACGACAAAGGGTATAATGGAGGCGGACCTTGCAAATTCCAATCCAACTTTGAAGAATCTTTATGAAGGGCTATGTTTGATTGATGAGAAACTGTGCAAAATATTTTCCAAGCATGGGTTGGAGAAGATGAATTCCATTGGCCTCAAGTACAACTCAGCTGAACATGAAATCGTTTTGCGTGTTCCATCTGTGGATGCATCACCTGGTACTGTAGTAAAAATAGTGCAAGAAGGGTATAAACTCCATGGCAGGATTTTAAGAACTGCACAAGTTGGGCTAGCCATTGAAGCCCAGCCACATTTTAAGGAAAGATAGAACTGGCTCTTGACATAAGTGATAATGTGGTAATTTTATAATTTATGAATACTTTGTATTTTTAGATATCCTACACATCCTTTACTTTATGATTAGCTCTAGCATTTCCAAGCATTAAATTGCTGCTAAGATTTGAATTTGCTGAAGAAAAGGGGGTAGAGCTGTGAGATGTGTGAAGCGCATTTTCAAACATGGGGGAAAAGCAATTGTACTGAGAGCTCAAAAGGAGACAGGTCTGCTTTGCCTATCACTACCAAAGAACAGCCAGCTGTTCACCAACTGAGTGTAAGGAGTAATGCATGAATAAGGTGTTAATAGGGTTGTTACAATTTGTCACAGTGCCCTTTTACCTTAAAAGTAAGAAATGGCTTGAATACCTATTCCTTACTATCCAACAACTTTGCTGGGATATGATTAGATTCAACCAACAGACTGTTCTGTCATGTAGGCATTTTGTTCAATTGAGCATCATACTTGGGATGTAGCTGAGATGGGGTGGGGGGAATACTTTAGAAAGGACTTTAAGGTTTTAAGAAATTTTGACAAGTGTTACATTGAATCTGTTTGTGATCTTTCAGAACTGTTTAAGCCTGGGGGTAATTTTGCATGAAATATGGAAGAAACCTTTTTGCTTCACTAAGCAGATTGTTTGTAAGGAAGGGGTGGAGCAAGTTTTGTTCAATTTATGCTGCTCCACTGACCTTGAAACCATAATCTTATTGGCTTCCACACTCTTGATCTAACTGGACGCTTTCTGATCAAGAGCTGGTAAAATAAACTTGTACATAGCTTGTCACCTTTTTGAGGAAATATTTGACTGAGCTGGCTAACTTGACAAATGCTTCACAGAAGTTTGTTTTTGAATTGTTTTGTATGGGCCTGTATGTAACGTTAGTTCTGTTCTGTTCAGTTTCAGTGGACAAAGTATGTTTATTACAGTATCAAACTGTAAATTTATTTATAACATTACCATGATGTGCAAGATTTTATTTTTTGTAATCTTGAGTAGTGCAGGTATGCTAGTGAAAATTGTAATATATTTGTGCATTCTTTTGTTACACTTGTGAACTGTCAAGTGCCAAAAATCAGTATGCATGTAAATGAATGGAAGAGCTGGTTAAACAGTTTTAAGTTGACCAGAAAATGTTACTTGTAATAAACTGAAGGTTCTTCAAAAGCTTCTTCAAGCTTGAAGACTTGTCTACTTTTCAATGTATTGAGTAAGAAGCAGGCTTTTTTAAATTATACTTTCTATTTAATCTCCATCTTAATCACACATTGAGCCAAATTTTGATAATTTGAGGTGATTTTTCATTGAAAGCACACAAACAAAACTAGAATCAGTGAAGATTGACAGACAGCCCTCAGCTGATTGGAGTCATACTAGCACATACTGGTGTCCTAGGCCTGACCATCTTCAGCTGTTTCATCAATGACCTTCATCATAAGGTCACCACTTGTGACCTTATGATGAAGGTAGAGCTGAACATCACCACTTGTGATGTTCAGCACAATTTGCAAACTGAAACAATCCTTGTCCAAATGCAACAAGACCTGTACAATGTTGACAAGTGCAAGGTCCTTGTGATTGCAGGGAGGGTGGTGGGGGCTAAGCAAGTTGAGGCTGCTACCTCTCAGCACCAGGGACCCAGATTCAATTCCTCACTTGGGTCACTCTCTCTGGGTGCACGTTCTCCCTATGTCTGTGAGTTTCCACTGGGCACTCTGGTTTCCACCCACATGTCCAATTTAGTCATTGTTCCTTGACATGCAATGGCATTACTATCAACATCCTGAGGGTTGCTATTAACCAGCTTGGGCTACAATCTTCTGACTCCCCTTTAATCCTGTACACAATCTATAAATGCAAATGTGTGATGGAATATATTCCATATGCCCAGATGTGATGTGGCTGTCAACAACATTCAAAATTCACACCATCCTGAACAAAGCATCTTTGGCACTCTTTCCATGAACATTCACTCCCTTCACCACTGGTAAACATAGGCAGCTGTGTACCATCTACAATATGCATTGCAGGAATTCACCAAGATTTCTTAAGCAGCACCACTTCCATAGGGACTGTACCAATTCCAAGCAGGCAACTCACCACCCACTTCTCAAGGACAAACAGCAATTGATACTAGATCAACTAATTTTGATGCTGGTTGAAAATCTTTGAAGCTTGGGTGGCACAGTGGTTAGAACTGCTGCCTTACAGCACCAGGGCCCCAGGTTCAATTCCTGGGTTGGGTGGAGTTTGCATGTTCTCCCTACATTAACCAGCCTCTCACCCATTTCCAGCAAGATCACCAGAAATCTGGCTGCCATAAAATCCCACTAGTTGTGAAAACCAGCACTATTTGTGCTAGCTGTTTTACACCCAATTTTACAGCATTTTCCCACCACAAAGTAAAATCCTGTCCTATAATAATGTAAGCACATGAAATTGAGTTTGAACCTGCCATGACTTTCATTAAATTTATGGAACAAGCTTAAAGGCTGAATGGCCTATTATTCCTTGGATGGAAATTGATTAGTCACTTTGAACACAACCCTACTTAATTTTCTTTTCAATGTAGTTTGGCCTAGAGATGATAGACTCATTAGAAGGCCTTGGTTCTTGAGTTTCAGCTCCCCACAGTTCTTGTATCTTCTGTAGCCACTCACCCCCAATAAGCATCTTGCACTGTCCTCTGATTCCTTGTAATATCAATGGAAAATCTAATCATCTGGTGGAATATGGGATGGGATACAGTGTCTTGCTATCTAGTAAGAGACTACATATCATTGAAGTAGATGAAATATGCATTCTGCCATGTTGGGGGAATACTAGAATTGTAAAACTATTGGCTAACATTAACAAACCAAAAGGGACAACCTTATTACATCTTGAAGCTTGTGTATTTCCAGCTGAATGGAACAACTGAATGCATTAAAAATTGAGAAGGCAGTAAGCATTGATAAGGCATGGTAGTACAGTGCTGTTGCCACACAGCACCAGGGACCTGGCTTGGGTCACTGCCTATGTGGTATTTGCATGTTTTCCCTGTCTCTGCATGGATTTACTCTGGGTGCTCCAGTTTCCTTCCACAATCTGGCGTACTGGTTGGGTGCATTGGCCATGGTAAATTCTTCCTCAGTGTACCCAAACAGGCACCGTGTAGCAACTAGCGAATTTTCACTAACTTCATTGCAATATTAATGTAAGCCTACTTGTGACAATGAATAAATTTTAATGCCATAGTTGTCCAAAAACAGACTACTACGATTCCAGATTTTAATCAGCCATTGCCATTTAGATCACAGTTAAGAAAGATGAATGCACAGGCTGGCCTAGTCTTTGTGAAAATTTTCACTGCTTCTGATTTCTCCATTGGAAAAGCACAGTAATAATTGCAAACACATACACGATGTAAGGTGAATTTGCCTTTAAATGACTGATTCCCATGATGAATCACTGCATTATTGTATCAACATTACAGTATAATAGAGCATCTTGTGGTGACCTTTGAAAGAGTGAAAACATTTTACATTTGTCTTCCAGAATGTTCCAGAGTCCTCAGCAAACTTTCCATTTTCTTTGTGGAATCTCAAACTTAGCATAGTTTTAATGTGTTTCCAAAATGTTGTACAGAAGGAAATCCAATTTTCATCCACCATTTGTATACAAGCCAACATCAGATGCTGGCCCACACTAATGGGTTGCATGCTGTGGTTGTCAACAATCTGAAGTCTATTTGCTTCAAGAAGACAACCATCTTCCAGGTACCAAAAAAAACCAAGCAGTATGCCTTAATGATTATCATCCGCTAACTCTGACATCCATTATTATGAAGTGATTTGAAAGGTTAGTCATGGCATGAATGAATTCTGGCTACCCAGATTGCACGGATCTACTACAGTTTGCCTACCACCGCAACTGGTCCTCAGCAGATGTCATCTCCCTGGCTCTGCACTCAATCCTGGAACACTTAGATAACAAAGACACCTATATCAGACTCCTATTTATTGACTACAGCTCAGCCTTCAACACCATTATGGCTACAAAATTCCTTGGCCTGGGACTCGGCTTCTCCCTCTGTTACTTGATCCTGAACTTCCTAACCCACAGTCCACAATCAGTAAGGATAGGCAACAACACCTGCTCCATGATCATCCTGAGCAATGGAGCTCCACAAGGCTGTGTCCTCAGTCCCTTACTATAATCCTTATACACCTACGATTGTGTGGCCAACTCGATTTTCAAGTTTGCTGATGACACCACTATAGATCTCAAACAATAACGAGACAGAGTACAGGAAGGGGATAGAGAATCTGATGAACTGGTAATCTGATAATCTCTCAATGTCAACAAAATGAAGGAGTTGGTCATCGACTTCAAAAAGCATAGTGGAGGACATGCCCCTGTCTACATCTATAGCAGATGATGAAATTTGAATTCAAAAAAAAATTCTGGAATTAAAAGTCTAATGATGACCATGCAAACCAAGTCCACTACAATTCTCACCAACTTATACAGAAGCACTATAGAAGGCATTATTTCTGGTTGTATCACAGCTTGGTATGGCTCCTGGTCTGCCCAAGACTGCAAAAAACTACAAAAGGACATGAATGAAGCCCAGTCCATCACTCAAACCAACCTCCCACACACTGACACTGTCTACACCTCGTTGCCTTGGAAAAGCAGCCAGCACTATAAAAGACCCCACACACCCCTTCCACCTTCTTTCATCAGGAAAAAGATACACAAGTCTGAGGACATGTACAAACTGAATCAAGAACAGTTTCTTCCCTGCTGCCATCAGATTTTGAATGGACCTACCTTGTATTAAGTTGATCTTTCTTTATTCCCCAGCTATGACTGTAACACTACATTCTGCACTCTCTCGTTTCCTTCTCTATGTACGGGTATGCTTTGTCTGTACAGCGTGCATGAAGCAATACTTTACACGTGACAATAATAAATCAAATATTGAACTTTTAATAAGATGTATTTTTAAGAATAGGACTTAAAAGCACAAACTAGCTGAGATTGTAAAGTGACCATTTACTGGATTCCTATTTGGATTAAAATTGATCAATTAGTTCAGAGAGAATGGAATGTCATTGTAGAGACACTTCAAATAAGTATTGCAAAAACTGAACTGTAATCTCCTGTGGAGATATTAAATGCTGATTACCATTTTAATAGAAGCCAACTCCTGTGAGTTATATCCCAGACTGTGGACATAATGTGCTGAAAGAAAAGCAGTTTCTGGACAAGGCATGTTTGTATTTCTTCCTTCCTAGAATATACTAGAAAAGGGGTTAAAACCCAACAACAACATTGGTCTGCATGTGCCACTCTGGTGTTCTAGTTCTACTGTGGTGTGGGAGTCATAGCCAAAGAACATTCACTGGGCATTCCTGTGTTTGGAAGTAGAAAGTCTGTCTCTCTCTCTCTGATTGGCAGATGCAAGTCATAAGTCGGAAACAGTCAAAAAGAGAACAGAACAACTCTCAGCTAATGTGCAGAACCAAGAATCGCCAAACCAACTGCTCAGCTGCCAAAGTCAATGCTATTAGAATCACCCAACTTAACAGCCACAATATTTTAACATCTACTCTTCGTAGACAAGACAAAGACCAACTTCTAAATTTAAAAAAAATTTTGAACTTGCTTCTTATTTTTAAGCAATATGTATGACTTTTGCATTTTATTATTTTTCTTTCCTGTTTTAGTAGCAAATAAACTCATTCTTTCTTTAAGAAAGCCTAGTTAAATCTGTTCTTTTAAAAACATAAATACATTTGGACTAGAAAAGGTATCCAAACAAAGGATGGGATTCTTTTTAAATTAATTTTGTTGTGACCAGTGAAGAGGGTAGAATCAAGAAGGGGAGCTGGTCCATCCCTCCTCACCTGGGGGCAAAACAATTTCAGAGTATCTTGTCTGGCATCATAACTAATTGAGAATCTTGCCCCAACACCGGTCATAATATTTACAAAGCATTGATTGTAGAATCACCTTGATGGCTTGATGGACAGCATGGTAGTACAGTGGTTAGCACTGCTGCCTCACAACGCCAGGGACCTCAGTTCAATTCCAGCTCCAGGTGACTGTGTGTAGTTTGCACATTCTCCCCGTGTCTGTGTGGATTTCCTCCAGATGCTCCCGTTTCCTCCCACAAACCAGTGATGTGCAGGTTAGGTGGATTGACCATGATAAATTGATCCTAGTGCCAAGGGGATCAGCAGAGTAAATGTATGGAGTTACATGAATAGGATTTGGGTGGGATTATGGTCAGTACAGACTCAATGGGCCAAATCATCTCCTTCCATACTGTACGGAATCTATGATTCCATGAAAAACATACTCATCTACAATCAAATGTTCTCCTGGCTTTGAATCACACGGCAGAGCGGATGGATTCCAAGAGCAAAAATTAGATGGGATAATGGCAGCGGTAGTCTCCAAGGAGCATGCTCATAAGAACATAAGAAATAGGAGCAGGAGTAGGCCATCTAGCCCTTCGAGCCTGCCCCGCCATTCAATAAGATCATGGCTGATCTGTCGTGGCTCAGTTCCACATTCCCACCCTCTCCCCATAACCCTTAATCCCCTCGCTTATCAAAAACCCATCAACCCGCGTCTTAAATATATTTAGCGAGGCAGCCTCCACCACTTCAACGGGCAGAGAATTCCAGAGACCCTTGCACTCAGTTCCACAGACAGAACCACAATGCTGTGACGTTCCCAATAACCGAGTCATTACACATGCAGGTGGAGTAGTCTTTGGTGAGGCCCTTGCAGCCTCGAACATCTGGAAGATGTTTGTCACCTCGCAAACATGGAAGAGATCTTACGGTGATTCTCAGAGGTCAGGGCATACCTGAAAAGCAAAAAATGCACCTTCCAAACAAGTGCTGTGACTTATTTAGGCTATTGAGTAGATGGCAAGGGCCTTCATCTTGTGGCTGACAAAGCGAGGGCTATTAAGGAGACGCCAACTTCAAGGAACCTTGAAATCCTTCTTGGGATTTGTGAGTTATTATGGGAAGTTATTCTGAATTTAGCTTCTCTACTGGGCTCCTTGTGTACCTTACTACAGAAACATCAAAGATGGTCTTGCAGCGGGGGGGAAGGGGCAGAGGCATCGCAGCTGGAGAATTTCAACAGTGTCAAATGGGTACGCTGGAGGGATAGAACAGAGAAGCCTATTCTAATAGATCTAGGACTGTCTCGGACACAAAGCAGAGGTATTCCCAGATTGAGAAAGAGGGGTTGGCAATTGTCTACAATGTTAAAAAAATTACATCAATACATTGCTTCATCACAGTAACTGATCATTAACCATTGCTGGGAACATTTTAAAGAAGACAAGGCAATACCCACCATTGCCTCCGCCCAGTATACCATTGGGCTTTGTTACTGTTGGCTTATGGATACCTCTTAGAACATCACCCTGGGACCCACACAGCTAATGCTGATGCACTGAACCGTCCGCCATTGCCCATAAGCCTGGCTTTATTACCAGCTGTGGAAGAGATGTTAACCCTCAATTTTTTGAATGACTTGCCAGTGTCTGCAAGATAAATCAGGGCCTGTACACAGAAGGGTCCAGTCCTATCTAAATTAAAACATATGGAGGATTCAAAGGACAGCCTTCAGACGAAATGAAACACTACTCAACGTTGACAACGGCATCATCCTTTGGGGTTCTCCCAGGTGACATCTGAGACTTATGCAATTGCACCTGTTGTGGGAAATTTACCACCGGGGTCAGATTTGGAGGTTCAATAAGACAGTTTTATTTTGGACACAAAGCTTTGCGGGAAAGCTGTGGTACTCCACAGTACATCTTTGGGTAAGTGTTCTCCAAGGCGGCCTTCACGACACATGACAGCGCAGAGCCGCTGAGCAAAGACTGATAGCCCAGTTCCGCACACATAAGGACGGTCTCAACTGGGATCTTGGGTTCATGTCACACTATCTGTAACCCCCATGACTTGCCTGGACTTGCAAAATCTCACTGACTGTCCTGTCTGGAGACAATACACATCTCTTTAACTTGTGCTTAATGGTCTCTCCACTTACATTGTCTGTACCTTTAAGACTTGATTAGCTGTAAAGACTCGCATTTCAATCATTATTCTGTAAATTGAGTCTGTGCCTTTACAGGCCCTGTTCGTGAAAAAAATCTCCCACTCACCTGACGAAGGAGCAGCACTCTGAAAGTTACTGGATTTTGCTACCAAATAAACCTGTTGGACTTTAACCTGGTGTTGTAAGACTCCTTACTGTGTTTACCCCAGTCCAACGCATCTCCACATCATGACTCCGCAGTATTTCAGGATTTGATTTTATTCTCGGGTTTATATGGCAAGCTACACTGCAATCAAGCGGCAGTTGTATCATACCACTTTACACATCATAACCGTGATATCCAAACTTTTAAATCAAGCTGTTTTTATTCTTAAACTGAGTTCCAGATTAAAACCCCTGCATTTTAGAAAAATAACAGGCACCAAATCAAAATCAGAGTAAGTACAATACATACTAGTTAATTGATTAGAAATGTTTTGGTTTGATTTTTTTAACTGGCTAGATTTTAAGCTTTGCAGTGTTTTTATATTTGGCAAACCTTGAACAATAAATGGCACATGAAATTCCAACAGCAGTACATAATTTTAACCAATTACAGAATACTAAACTATCAGATGTTTGTAAATCACTATATTCTGTGGACCTTAATATTGCATTTCACTGACTTAATATACTTTAAACTGACTCATAGACAATATATTTACCTCGTCCTTTTGTTCCTGCTTTTCTACCCTTCCACAAAATTACTTATTTTCTTCTCCTAACTTCTCAACTAACCCTCTCATAATTTCTACTTCAAGACAATGCTGGGAAAGAGTTTGATTTTCGCTCAGCAAATTGTGGCTTTTGGCAATTACCCGTAGATGAGTAATCCCAAGGATTTATAACTTTTATTACACCATTTGGAAGATATTGCTTTCAGTATCACGTCAAAACTGAGGTTTTTTGGCGAACGATGAATCATATCCTGGAAGGAGTGAAGGGAATAATTTGCCACATGGATGACATCCTAATCCATGGTTCTACAACAACTGATATCAGAATGAGAGCTGTGCTACAATACCAACAAGAACATAGAACATTACAGCGCAGAACAGGCACTTCGGCCCACGATGTTGCGCCGACCAGTTAAAAAAGCAATGACCCTCTAACCTAAACCAAACCCTTACCATCCATAAACCTATCCACGGATCTCTTAAACGCCCCCAAACTAGGCGCATTTACAACTGCAGCAGGCAGGGCATTCCAATCCCTCACCACCCTCTGGGTAAAGAACCTACCCCTGACATCCGTCCTATAACTACCACCCCTTAATTTAAAGCTATGCCCCCTCGTGCTAGCTTTCTCCATCCGAGGAAAAAGGCTATCACTGTCCACCCTATCTAAACCTCTAATCATCTTATATGTTTCAATAAGGTCCCCTCGTAGCCGCCTTCTTTCTAACGAAAACAACCTCAAATCCCTCAGTCTCTCCTCATAGGACCTCCCCTCCATACCAGGCAACATCCTGGTAAACCTCCTCTGCACCCTCTCCAAAGCCTCCACATCCTTCCTATAATGTGGGGACCAGAACTGCACACAATACTCCAAGTGCGGCCGCAAGAAGAAGGATTTACCCTCAATAGCAAACACAAGAGGTAATAACTGGCGAGTAAATTGCCAGGGCATATTGTACATGCAGCAGTGGTGTTAGAATCGTAGAATCATAGATCCCCTACAGTGCAGAAGGAGGCCATTCGGCCCATCAAGTCTGCACCAACCACAATGCCACCCAGGCCCTATTCCTATAACCTCACACATTTACCCCGCTAATCCTCCCAGCGTGAGTTTAGAGTGGCCAATCAACCTAACCTGCACATCTTTGGACTGTGGGAGGAAACTGGAGCACCTGGAGGAAACCGCACACACATGGGGAGAATGTGCAAACTCCACACAGACAGTGACCCGTGGCTGGAATTGAACCAAGGTCCCTGGCGCTGTGCAGCTCCTCAGAAAACTGGAACAATCAAAGCACTTCCACCTCCTTGAGATGTCATGGAGTCCAACGATGGGGATGGTAAATCAAGTGGGGAAGTTCTCACCCAATTTAGCAAATGTGAATGAACCATTAGGTCTGCTGCTAAAAAGAGACCAGGCTTGATCAGGGAAGACGTTGAACAGATATTGTTTGAAAGCATCAAGGAAATGTTAACAACACCTGCTATATTGGCCCATTATGATCCAGAACTGCCTATGATTGTTGCCGCAAAAGCATCATTGACTGGTTTGGAGTCCAAGACTCAGAGGGATGATAAAAGTAGAATGGTTTCCTACACAGCTCATTCTTTGACTGAAACAGACTAAAGATATGCATGGAAATGAAACCATTGAAGATCAGAAGGATCTTGGGGTCAGAGTTCATAGAACGCTCAAAGCAGCAGCACAGGTTGAAGCTGGATTAAGAAGGCATATGGTGTACTGGCCTTCATCAATCAAGGAATTAGTTTAGGAGTTGAGAGATAATGTTGCAGCTATATAGGACCCTGGTCAGACCCACTTGGAGTACTGTGCTCAGTTCTGGTCGCCTCATTACAGGAAGGATGTGGAAGCCATAGAAAGGATGCAGAGGAGATTTACAAGGATGTTGCCTGGATTGGGGACATACCTTATGAGGATAGGCTGAATGAGCTTGGTCTTTTCTCCTTGGAAAGACAAAGGACGAGAGGTGACCTGATAGAGGTGTATAAGATGTTGAGAGGTATTGATTGAGTGGATAGTCAGAAGCTTTTTCCCAGGACCGAAATGGTTGCCACAAGAGGACACACATTTAAGGTGCTGGGGAGTAGGTACAGAGGAGATTCGGGGCAAGTTTTTCACTCAGAGGGTGGTGGGTGTGTGGAATCGGCTGCCAGCAACGATGGTGGAGGCAGATTAGATAGGGTCTTGTTAACTTTTAGATAAGTACATGGAACTTAGTAAGATAGAGGGTTATCGGTAAGTCTAATAATCTCGAAGGTAGGGACATGTTCAGCACAACTTTGTGGGCTGAAGGGCCTGTATTGTGCTGCAGTTTTTCTATGTTTCTATGTTTCATATTCATATATGCTGCTATTTGGACTTGTAAGAAGTTTGCAGAATGAGTCCGATGTCTTCATATCATAATTGAGGCTGACCACACATCGTTGGCTACTCTATTGAACGCAAAATAATTAGCAAAGTTGCCACCAAGTGCGCAAAGATTTTGTTTGAGGTTGATTAAAATTTGATGCTACAACTGAGTGAATGCAAGGGAAGAAACAAACTTCAATGGATGTTTGTCACGCAGCAAGGCCAGAACAAGGTGTGGCTGGATGGCCAATGGTGACGTCAAAGAATCGCAGAATCCCTACAATGCAGAAGGAGGCCGTTCAGCCCATCAAGTCTGTAGTGACAACAATCACACCCACGTCCTATCCTCTTAATCTCACAAATCCCCCTGGCACTAAGGGACAATTTAGCATGGCCAATCCACATATCCTACACAACAGCAACAACAAGAATGGTTTGAGAGCATGCTGGAAATTTTTGTCAAATTGTCTTAAGCTCAGCTGCAGGTCAGAGAAGGCTGAAAGAAGTTGTGAACTGACGTGGGAGATGTGACCTGAAATTTCCTGTGTTGATCAAATAGGGATGGTTGTTTGGGCAGGTGCCAGATAGACCAGCACCACCATTTATTCCCAACTTATTTCTTATATGGTGAGATTACATCACTCACATGCAATTTGGTATAAACATTTGGGACTTGCTTATGAGTAACTCCATTGCATATAATTGAACATTGCGATCAGTTTCCAGTGATGTCATTGACTGAATGTCAGAGAATATTCTGGAACAATATGCAAAGTTTAGGATAAAAGAAGTACATTGAGTCTTTGTCCTTAACAGAAGGACAAAGACTCAATCACAAGGTGTGCCCTGAAGACAGCTTCAGAGAAGGACAAAGGACCATGAGGAGGATTCATACCCAAGGGCAGAGCAGCCAGTTCACTCAAACAGGTAATATTTGTTTTCAGTCAGGAAGTTTAAAGTTAAATGAGTTATAGTTAAGGTTGAAGTTAAACTAATTGGGTAAGTTTAAGTAAGTGTTTCAACTAATGTTGCGTATTTGTACCTGAAATGTTAAATAAAGAGAAGGCAGCCCAATGTACTGCTCGATGACAGACCAGGTGGCAGTATGGGCCTCATTGTAGTGGGTTTCGACATTGGTCTCGGGCCTCTGCACTGGCGTCATGAGCCATGACCGCAGCCAGTAGCCCTTGTCCCCCATGCACCATCCCGGCAGCTCTGCCTCGTCCTCAAAGAGCTTGGGGATATCCGAGCTGTGCAGGAAATAGCTATCATGCTCCCCAGCTGCAGTGCACACCTGCATGATATTTATCTGGTGGTCACACACAATCTGAATGTTAAGGGAGTGGAAGTTCCTCCTGTAGATGAGTGGCACCCTTCGATCGTATGGGGGCTGACGTACATGTCATCTACAGCCCCCTGCACGTGGGGTGGTGAAGCCTGCAGCCCTGGCTTCCTCTTGGGCCTGGCCCACGTCAAAGTTGATGTATTTGCCTGCCTGGATGTGTAGGGCATCCGTTATCTCCTAGTTGCATTTGTGCACAGAGGACTGGGACATGCCACAGAGACTTCTGCTGGAGATCTGGAAAAACCCAGTGGCACAGAGGTTGAAGGCCGCCATGACCTTAATAGTGACTGGGAGTGGG
The DNA here is from genome assembly GCF_965287045.1 of Carcharhinus amblyrhynchos. Lineage (NCBI taxonomy): Eukaryota > Metazoa > Chordata > Chondrichthyes > Carcharhiniformes > Carcharhinidae > Carcharhinus > Carcharhinus amblyrhynchos. The sequence continues at coordinate 48,131,871 of NC_137336.1, forward strand.
TATCCTCTTGTCTCACAAGGTTCTGGATCCGCAAAAAGCTGGCACAGGTGCAGCACTGTCTCCTTGTTGAGACACAGTCTGTGGCTGCAATCCATCGAAGGACATTTAGAGCCTGTAGAGGTGGCGTCTCTGTCTCCAATGTCCTCTGGCCCTTCCATCGACCCAACCTCTGTCCACCTGCTGTAGCCTAAAGCCTGGCTTGTCCTTGCCACAGGCTAACATCTCATTTCTCCGTCATAGCAGCTATGAAGATAATTGCCAGCTCTACTGGCTCCAATGCAAAATCTGGGGAGGGGGAGAGAGAGAGAGAGAGAAAGGGACAGTGCGTTAGGACAGTGCATCCGAGCCTCTCTCTCCCTCTCAGCAACCTGTGCTTTCATAAGTCTGGATGTTGGCATCCTGACACCATCCCTGGTGTCATGCACCACCTCAGTGGACTGCCAACTGTTGCCACAACATTGCCATGGTGGGCACAGAGAGCATTTGGGTAGCTGTGATGGGGTCCCCATTGGGAACTCCTGAAGCATAGATATCAGAGCACCCACCTGGACATCTAGTGCACTGGTTTCCAGGAATGGCTTGCAGTTCAGACAGACAGTGGGGAAGCACTCTTGTGACTAGCATGAGATGGGTTCCCATCAAAGGCCGCACCGCAGAGTCCATGCAGAGTGAGGAGCTGTGGTGACAGCTGCCAAGCTCCCTTGACTGGGGCAATAGTTGCCAGACCTGGTTCTTGTCACTGTTAGTGGGGCCTAGGATGGAATGTTAGCAGTCAGCCACAGAGCCTGTACAACTGACTGACAGCAGGGTAACAAGAGTGACATTGGTGGGGTAGGGACTCAACCTCATATTCAACCCCTTGGCATGCAACACAGGCTCCAAGCCAGCAGTGGCTCCTGACAGGAGGATCTCCATACCTGCACTAGTGCCGCCCCCCCCACCCCATGTCACAACAGTGGCTTAGACCTCCCCTCCCCATCCCCCAGGCACCCCAGGGGTTGGCGTTCAGTGGTTCTCACCTCCTCACTCTCCTTTCGAACTGCTGTGCCCGAACCACACTTTTATAGAGCAGTGGTGATTTGGGCTGGCATGATGTCACAACAGAGAGATAGGAAACATCTGGGAGGAGGGGGACAATTGCTTGTCGAACTCACTAATGATATTGAAATCCAGTCAAATTCAGGCTAATGAGTTTCACAGCCATTTATGGGAATAAATCATAGAATCTATAGAAACCCAACAGTGCAGAAGGAGGCCATTTGGCCTATCGAGTCTGCATTGACCACAATCCCACCCAAGTCCTATCTCAATAACTCCATACCCCTATGCATTTGCCCTAGTGAATCCCCCTGACATCAAAGGGCAATTTAGCATGGCCAAACCACCTAACCAGCACATCTTTGGAGTGTGGGAGGAAACCGGAGCACCCGGAGGAAACCCACATAGACACGGAGAGAACGTGCAAACTCTGCACATCACCCAAGCTGGGAATCAAACCCGGGTCCCTGGCGCTGTGAGGCAGCAGTGCTAACTGCTGTGCCACCATGCCAGCCCAAATGCGTACATGCCATTAAGCAGGGGCTGGGATGATAGCAAATTGTTTTGCACAGGGCTCAATTCAGATTTTCAGCCTCTCACACTATTTCCCCAGCGTGCTGCACTGATCGCCAGGCACATAGTGCGTGTGGTCTTACCACCTCAATCTTTCTCCTCTTCAGTTTGCCACAGTTAAAATTGCTTTCCCTGTGCTTTTTGTTAATTTTTGAAATGTAAGAGTTCTTTAAATGTTTGCATTGCTTATTCTGACATATTTCAAAACCTAATTTCCTGATTTTCCTCATGGTTATGCTTTTCAGATTTAAATTCTTGTCTCAGACTTATATTTGTTGATAGGGACTCGAGCCCCTGTTTGAGGCCCATTGTGCAAATTTGGTTTGGCCTGAAGTCAAACCCTTCCTTGTCTTCATCGAGAGGGAGAGCACACTCAGCTGCAGCTATCATGAAGGAAGTCCTCTAACCTTGTGATCTGCAATTGAAGGGTTTTCAAGGGAGAGTTGTCCCATGGACGTTGTATTTAGTCTTGTTGTGCGAATGTGTAAATAAATGCATGAGGGATTCCCTAAGACCTGAACCTATTAAAAATGTTTTCTTGGTTTATTTGTGGCAGATCCCCAAAACTGAAAGTGGGCGACGGTTACCATGTGAAAGTTATTGAGTGTTGTAAGTGCAAATGGCTGAGTACCTTTGCAATGCATTGGAAAATGAATGACTCAGGACGACCAAGCCTGGATTTCCTGCCCAGGCCTCTCTCAGCGAGTCCCGTGTCTTTTGTCAATGGTGCGGGGTTCTGCAAATCCTGGCGAAGGCAGCCAGTGAGCCGGCGGACCGGACCGGGTACGCCCGAGCTAAAGGAACACCGATAAATTCTGGTGCAACCCGGCGAGGTGATTCCCTTCGCCTTTTCTGGGTGAAGCGGAGGGGTGACCGGCGGGAGCCCCAGCCCAATGGGAGTTTGTTGTTGGGAGTTTGCGATCCGGTTACCAGGCTTTGCGATCCCGGTTCCAGGTTTTGCGAGGGGCCGCCTGCAGAGGCTGATACTGTATCAATGTCAGTTTCGCAGCCTGAGCGATCTCTGCACTGCCGCCACCGACTTCGGACACTTCACATCGGCCACTGAATTTGGACTTTGTGCGCGATGGCCGGTGCTGTCCTGGTCTTCGCGTTATTAATCAGCTTTGCTGTCACCCAATGCCACCAGGAAGAAGCGCCCCCGAAAAAAATAGGTGAGGTTTGCCTTTGGGAAGCGCTGTTCCTGCCTTTGGGAAGCTGGAACATGTTTCAGGCTGCAAATTGTTCCAGCTTAGATTGGTGATATTTTAACGTTCAGCTACACTGAGAGCGATAACTGATACGAGACCTGATCTCTACATAATGTCCAACTAATGTCCCACTGGCAAGAAATATGCATTTTCATTGATCCTAGAAAGAAAACAGGGTCCTATTATTTGCAAAATCGATATATTACAGATGTGGAAAATGGATAGATAGACTGATTCACTGCACCTAAATTGGATTGGCTTGACATACCATATCGTCATATTTTTAAGAATAAAACTGGCAAATATGTTATTTCAAAGTTTTTGATTTACTGCTGTTTTGAAAGCTTGATGTAATTTGAATGAGCTTGTGAATCTCAAGACCTGACTTGCGACTGTGACACTGTTGGGGTTTTATGTTTTGATTCCTGCTACAGTCAGACGATTATTAAAATTGCGTTATTGTCTTTGCCTCATACAGAAGAACAATCAAAGATTCGCAGAGAAATTTCTAAGTGAGATTTTGAGACTAAACAAAAGGTTTGAAAGACTTTTTAAGATAATAAGTTGCATCGGAGGCGAGTTTATTTGGATTTGGCTGATGCTGGCCTGGTAATTGTTCAAATGTTTTTTTTTCGTTTTTTTTCACTCTGACTTTGTCACTTTTAAGAATAATGCTCAGAGTGGACCAGGCAGACCTGAATCCATCTCCGTGCTTGCTTCTAATAACAACTTCAAATCCCAGTTGAATCCAATTCGTAGTCCCCCCACAAGGAAGACAAACAAGATCCAAGCTAAGCGTTACACCCCATCCTGGGCTCGATCTGACACTTGATCCAAGCCAAAAGACCGAGAAGTGATTGTACAGATGTTGGATAAATTCCTGGTTGGGTTTTGATTTTAGATTTACTTTGACTCATCCAAGTGCAGTGTGAAGCCAATTCTGTTTGCAACCTTAAGTTCACTGGAAGTGTGTAAATTTGGTGCATCTCCAAGTCTTTCTTTCTCTCTCCCTGCCCTTATTTTGGGTTTCTTCAGTGTTCTGGTGATCAACTACAATTGTTGAAGAGTTGGTAAAATAGTGTTATGCATTTGTATTTATTCTTAGTGACTTCACTAAGTTGTATTAAGGTATCTACTGGAAGTGACTGTCTTGAGGGTGGCATGCTGGCATAGCAGCTAGCACTGCTGTCTACACCACCAGAAACCCTGGTTCAATTTCAGCCTGGGTAACTGTGGAGTTTGCACATTCTTCCCGTGTCTATGTGGGTTTCTTCCAGTTGCTCCGGTTTCCTCCCACAGTCCAATGATGTGCAGGTTAGATGGATTGGCCATGCTAAAGTGGCCCTTAGTGTCCCAGATGGATTAGCTATGCTAAATATATGGGGTTATGGGGAAAGAATGGAGGAAAGGGCGTGGGTAGGGTCAGAGAGAGTCAGTACAGACTCAATGAGCTGAATGGCCTCCTTCTCCACTGTAGGAATGCTATGATCCCATAAGTTACTAGCACAGGGAAAGAGGCAGAGCAGAAGCTGCCATTTGATTAAAGCTCTGTTGTTTTTAACTCTCCATGCTTCCCAGCAACATTCTCCAATGTACAACATTTTAGTAATGCTAAAATGTCAAATGAGTTTTAGGTAATCCTGTGAGTATATAAACAGAAAACCCAAAATGTGTAAAGGCCACTCCTTGCTGAATATGCTGTGACACTTTGCAACGTTTAATTATCAAACTACTTCTTTATGAGGATTGTTGTTATTTTGATGCTGGTCTGATGTGCTAATGATTTGGATTCAGTACATTTCTAAATGTACTGCCAAAACCAAAGTGAGTATTTTGGTACAGTGCACTGGAATCTCTTTTATTGACTTTTTTTAATCTTCCACAGCTATAATAGGTGCAGGAATTGGAGGATCTTCGGCTGCCTATTTCCTCAGACGGGAGTTTGGTCACAATGTTAAAATTGATGTCTATGAGAAGGGCACAGTTGGAGGTCGGCTAGCTACGGTTACTGTAAATGGTCAGCAGTATGAGATTGGTGGCTCAGTCATTCACCCACTCAACCTTCACATGCAAGACTTTGTCAAACATTTAGGTAACATTATGTTTAATCATTCAATTTCCAAAGTTTTCAGTAAGTTTTTTTTAAAAAATGTTTTAATAATAAGTGGCAAAACTGAGAACTGCACAAACCTGAATTCAGTATGAAATAGTTTTCTTTCGGAGGTATGATAATACTGTAACATGATAATGAAATACGTAGCCACTCACCTCACTGTGTTGTCAATACTTCCAGGTTAGGTTTAGTTAGATTATGTTCCGAGAGTTTTTTTCCAGGAATGCTGTTTTGCCAAGCCCAGGGGAGTATTCACTACTTATGTGCAGTAGGCTGACACAGACTGCTTCATTATTAAAAGGGGGTGAATAGTATGTAGTTATCAGTAGGCAGTCCCACCGCTAAATTTATGATGGAGGGAAAGTTTATGATGAAGCAGCTGAAGAGGGTTAGCTGGAGCAAACTGTCTTAAGGATTCTTGAGGTGATGTCTTGAGCTTGCAATAGATGGTTTCTGATGAGCATAAGAATCTTTCTGGGTGTCAGGTATGACACTCAGTGACTTTTATTGTGAGGCTCCTTATTAGCTGCTTAACAAGTGCTGGTGCAATGTTGAGGTTCATTGATGTGTTATTCTCTCCTCTCTCCTGAGATGACCTTCCCCATAAGAACATAAGTAATAGGAGCAGGAGTAGATTATTGGCCTATCAAGCCTTTTCTGCCATTTGATAAGGTCATAGCTGATCTGATTGTGGCCTCAAGTCTACTTCCCTGCCTTATTCCTATAACCTTGATGAAAAATCTGTCTAATTCACCCTTGATATTCAATAACCCACCTTCCACTGTCCTCTGGGGTGGAGATTTCTAAAGATCTCTGAGGGAAAAATTTCTCCTAATCTTAAATGAGGTTTGCTTTATTTTGAAACCGTGCCCCTAAGTTTTAGATTTCATCACAGCGTGGGGGAGAGAATGACATCTTCTAAGCAACCATCCTGTCAAGCCCCATCAGAATCTTTCATATGTTTCAATAAGACTATCTTTCTAATAAACTTCAATGAGTCAAAATCTAACCTGCTCAATCTTTCCTCATACGATAGCCTGTTCCTGCCAGAAATCAAGCTTGTGAAGCTTTTTTGAACTGTTTCCAATGCAAGCATATCCCTTCTTTAAATAAAGAAATCAAAATAGTACCCAGTACTCCAGATGTGGTCAGAGGGGTGCCCTGAACAGTTGTGGGTAAGACTTCCCTACTTTTGTACTTCATCCCCCTGCAATAAAGGCCAGTATTTCAATTGTGTTCCTGGACACTTGCATGCTAATATTTATTGATTCATGGGAAGAAGTCTTACAACACCAGGTTAAAGTCCAATAGGTTTATTTGGAATCACAAGCTTTTGGAGCGCTGCTCCTTTGTCAGGTGAGCAGAGGTTCACCTAGGACAGCACAGTGGTTAGCACTGCTATGTCACAGCGCCAGGGACCCAGGTTCAGTTCCCAGCTTGGGTCACTGTCTGCGAGGAGTTTGCATATTCTCCACGTGTCTGCGTGGGTTTCCTCCGGGTGCTCTGGTTTCCTCCCATAGTCTGAAAGATGTGCTGGTTCAGTGCGTTGACCTGAACAGGCGCCGGAGGATTTCACAGTAACTTCATTGCATTGTTAATGTATGTCTTTCTTGTGACTAATAGATAAACTTTAAACACTTGATGAAGGAGCAGTTCTCTGAAATCTCATGGTTCCAAATCTCTGAAATCTCATGGTTTGTGTTGGACTTTAACCTGATGTTGTGAGAATTCTTTCTGTGCCCACCCCAGTCCAACGCCGGTATCTCCACACCTTGAGATTCATGTACAAGGACACCTGTCTGAAATGTAGAATTCTGCAATCAGTCTCAATTTAAATAACCTGCTTCTCTGTTTTTCTTATCAAAGTGGGAAGACTTATGTTTTCCTACATTATACTCCACCTGCCAAATTTTTGCCATTTCATTTAACATGTCTGCATCCCTTTACAGGCCTCTTATGTCCTCCTCACAACTTGCTTTCCAGCCTACCTTAATATTGTCAGCAAATTTGGCTTCAGTACACTAGATCCCTTTATCCATTGCGGCCCCAGCATTGAACCTGATTATGGTTTTCCAAGTTGAAAATGATCAGTTTATCCCTGCTCTTTGCTTCTTGTTAGCCAGCTAATCCATTATGCACACTGCAAACCGTGAGCTTTTGTATAGTAACTTTTTATGTGACACCTTATTCAATATATTGGAAATCAAATCCATTACATCTACTGGTTCCCCTTTTCCGCACCATTGGTAGTATTCTCAAAAAATTCAAATAATTTGTCAAACACTATTTCCCTTTCAGAAATCCATGATTTTCCAAATGCCCTGCAAGTACCTCCTTAGTTACAGATTTTAACATTTCCAAATGACAGCTGTTCGGCTAACTGGCCCATAGTCTCCTACTTACAGTCATCGTCTTATCTTGAATTGAGGTATTATATTTGTTGTTTTCCAGTCTTTTGGGACTCTTCCTGAATCCAGGGAATTCTGGAAAACAACCAATGCAATCACTATCTCTACAGTCACTTCTTTTAAGACCTCAGGATGCAGGTCATTGGTTCCTGGAGGATTGTCAGCCTTTAATCCCATTAGTTTCCTCAGTACTTTGGGGCAGCACAGTGGCACAGCAGTGCTCCATTCCCGGGTCTGGGCTCAATTCCTGGCTTGGCTTACTGTCTGTGTGGAGTTGGCACGTGTCTGCGTGGGTTTCCCCTGATGCTCCGGTTTCTTCCCACGGTCCAAAAGACATACTGGTTAGGTGCATTGGCCATGCTACATTCTCCCTCAGTGTACCTGAATAGGCACCGGAGTATGGCGACCAGGGGATTTTTACAATAACTTCCCTGCAGTGTTAATGTAAACCTATGTGTGATACTTACAAATAAACATTTCCCCCTTGTGTGGTGATTGTTTTAAGTTCCTCTCTTAATTTTTCCCCTTGATTTTTCTGCTATTATTAGGATGCTTTTTATGTCTTCTACTCTGAATATAGATACAAAATACTTGTTCAAAGCCTCTGCCATGTTATTCCCCATTACTAATTCCCCAGGTCCATCCTGGAAGGGACCAATGTTTCCATGAGCTACTCTTTTTCTTTTTATATTCTTGTAGAAGTTTGTACAGATTTGTTTTTATATTTCTTGCTAGATTACTCTTGGATTCCAATTTCTTCCTTTCTTTTGATCACCCTTTACTGCTTGGGAAAACATTCCCAATCTTCTGACCTACCACTACTCTTTTCTGTCAATTTCATATGATCCTTAACTTCATTGGCCTTGGATAGTGCATCTTTCTTTCTCAGTGAGATATATCATTTTTGAGAGCTATGAAATTCTCCTTCAATATCTGCCATTACTTATCTACCGTCTTACCTTTTTTCTGTTGTCTACTGTAGTCCGCTCTGTCTCCATACCTTTTGTAATTGCCTGTTTTTAAATTTTAAGACATCAGCTTCAGAACTTCCAACTTTTTCATATTTAAACTGAATGTGAAGTTCAATGATGTTATAGTCCCCAAATAATTTATTTTCAAACTTATTCAGACGTCAGAGTCTTCTAAGTACTAAACTGAATGAAAATACAAATTCTATTGGTAAGAGTGTTTTAACCCACCCTGCCAACCAGAGTGCCCACAGGCCTCAGAGGATAATCATTTTGCAACAGAGATCTTCAAAGCATCTTTTCTTATTGTGTCAGTTTCACAAGCATTTCAAGACTTGCAGATGGCTCATTGGTTCCAAACATGGTGGGATACTGGGAGACTGAGTGTTGGAAATGCATGGGCATAATGGATGATTTAACAGAATGGGCATAGGAGGGGATATCAGAGGGCACGGGAGTAAGAGGGGACATGAAGTTTGAGCAGAGGGATGAAGGCTAGGGGAACTGACAACCATGGAGATGGCATCCGATAACCCAGAGAACCAAGGTGGTCCTTCCTGGCAGCCTACCTTGCCATCCATGTGCTTCTGTGGTACCTCAGGCCTGACCAGGGAGGTGGCAGACCAAAACATTCCCGCCCACATCTCGCAGAGAGAAAAATACCATAGGAGTGGGAGGATATGACAGATCAGTGACTCCCATGCTGAGCTTGTTTGCAAAAGGAAGTAATGCACTGGAGATAAATGTGCAGTTCATTCCCGGTCACTCTTGTATAACTGATTTTCTTACCCATATCACAGCTGCACTTCCCCCTTCCAAAATACTCCCTTTGTTTTTTTCTATAGTTCGCCCAGCTCCTCCTGACTTCGCTGCTGGTGGTCCTCCAGCTTTGTTCTGTTATATCAGTTCTCTTTAACTTATGGATGAAGTAGCACATTGGATTCATATATATCTGCAACCCCATACCACTTCTGATTTTCTGATTTTAACTATATGGCTGCAAAGAGGACAAGTGAAATCCAGATGTTTACTGGGAGAGGGGGATGGAAGACAGACCAGATGTTTGCTACTGTGTTACCAACTGGTTTAGAATGGCACTGATGAAGCAATTAACTGGAGAGAAAATTGAGAACAAACTTTGAGAGAAAGGGTAAAGAAGAGGAAAAAAAAGCATGTAGTCAGCGGTAAGCTACTACCTGCAGAGAGAGAAAGTGAGTTTTATTTCAGATCGATGATCTTTTGTCAGAACTGGGAAAGCTTCCTAGTTGTTTTTGGGCAAGTGCAGTGGGGGGGGAAAGGGGGCAGAGTTTCCAATCATTTACATTTTCATTTTTTGTTGTATTGTTACTCTGATCTTTTTGTTCTCGGTTTCATAGGGCAGCATGGTGGCAGAGTGATTAGCACTGCTGCCTCACAGTGCCAGGGACCCGTGTTCAATTCCTGGTTCGAGTCCTGTCTGTGTGGAATCTGCACATACTCCCCGTGTCTGTGTGGGTTTCCTCCAGGTGCTCCGGTTTCCTCCCACAGTCCGAAAGATGTGCATTGGCCATGCTGAATTCTCTTTCAGTATACCAGAGCGGGCGCTGGACTGTGACAACTAAGGGACTTTCACAATAACTTCATTGCAGTGTTAATGTAAGACTACTTGTGACACTAATAAATAAACTCATATGCTAATCCAATGTAGTTTGAGGAACAGCACCAGGAACTGTGCAGATTGTAATAATTTCAGTCGACAGCCACCACTCTCATTTGTTTCATATAGCAATGGTTCTGCTGCTAATGTTCCTTTTGACCTCTAAAGAAACAAAAGGACAACTCCATTACCAGTCCTTCTCATTTTACACCTTTTAATCTCACTTGCCTCCCATCCTCATTCCTGCCTGCCAGCAGATGACACATCTTCACTTGTGTTCAATCCTTCACTCCCCACTTTCCCATGCCTCTGCATTTGATTAAAAACTAGTACATCTTTAATATTTTCTGGTTCAAATGAATGGGCCCTGACCTGAAACCTTAACAATACAACCAAAGAACGTGTGTGCTGCAGAACAATGGTGAACTGTCTTATGTTAGTCTCTGGGAGAAACAATTATGATTAGCATATGAGCCCCCTTTGCTTTTTACACTTGTTCATAGAACGAAATCCTACAGTGCAGTAAGAGGCCATTCAGCCCATTGAGCCTACACCAACAACAATCCCACTCAAGCCCTTGTCCCACGTACTAACTCTGCTAATTGCCCTGACACTAAGGGGCAACGTGACTTGGCCTATCAACCTAATTTGTACTTTTTTTTGAGTGTGGGAGGAAGCTAGAGCACCCAGAAGAAATTCACGCAGACATGGAGAGGACATACAAACTCCAACACAGACAGCTACCTGAGGCTGGAATCAAACCCAGGTCCCTGGTGCTGCGAGGCAGCAGTTCTAACCATTGTGCCACAATGCCATGTGACTACAAATTGCTTCTAAATGCCTAGCATTGTAACTTACTTTTCTTGCTTTGTAAGAAAAATTAAATTAAAATATCTGAAAACATACAGCAATTGGCTTTAAAGACAAGTTAAAGCCTTCACGTTTGCAACAGACTAATAGCCTGTGTTTTATATGGTAAAAAGCACTTGTCCTTATAATTACAAATATGTATATTTATAAATGCAATTTTCAGCCTTATCTTTCCAATTTTAATTGATGCTTTAACTGAGTAAAGAAGTAGGAGAGTTGTTGCTATTCGCTCCCCACTTTCCCAAGTTGATAGAACTGGGATTAGGTTTGGAATTGTCTCTGTTAATTACTCTGTGGTTAACTTGGGTGAAAGAGCTCAATGTCATCTCTCTAAATGTCTACTAAACACAGCCAGTGGTAAAAAAGCTGGTATAAAAAGACTTCCTGACATGTTCATTTGTCTCTATTTAAGGCTTAAAATAGTGAGCTATGAACCTTGTATTCCAAATCTATATCAAAGTCAGAATAAAATATGTTGGGCTACATGAAACTGCACTATTTATATTTGCATATTTAATGCAACGATTAAAACTTGCAACAGGGGTATAAGAACTCGGGAACTACATCTGAACAAATGATTTGTCTATATAGTGATGTGTGTGTGTGTATATAAAGGACAATGTACTAGACGAGCAATTTGCATTCGCATAGGAAGTGGGTTTTTTATTGGTAACAATGGGACAAAGAAACTCATTTGAAATTTAGATTTCAGTTCTGTATGGTGCTGTTTTACATCCACTGAATAGCAAAGTCCTTCATTTGTAAGTGTTTTTAAGATAAAGCTGCAATATTAGTTTGTTGTATAAATTGTTCTTTATAATATTCAAATGACACAGTACGCTTTTTAGATCCTTACAGAAGATACTTTGTTGAGATCAAGTGATAACCCTGGAAGATATCTTTAAGGATTTTAGGTGATGGAGACACTACTTTTCTTTGACTAACCAATAAAAGTTGTCAGCAAAGTTAGTTAAATGCATTTTACTCCTCCTCCTCCCCCCCTAAAAGTGCAACAATTACTTTGGTTTTTTTCCTCCATTAATTTCTCACCCTCTCATTATTTCTTCTGGAAACTTTAACTCCTTGTCTGTATTTGATTTTTTTTATAGGTGCCAGGTCCTATCAATTTATTACAAAAGCGGCCTAGACATTGAGCCTTTCACCAGGCCCCATCCTGCCTTAATTGGATTTCCTGCACTTAAATTCCAACAGGGCACTGAATAGACACCAGATATCCTAGCTGATCCACCCCTACTCCCAACCCTAATCTATGATGCTGAAGCCAATAATAAAACCTCTGCCATTTGTCTTAGATTAAACTTTGAGCCTCGTGATTCAGTTACTCATTATCTTAATCATCTGAGCCATTAGGAAACCCTTTTATCATGAGATGTATATTGCCGGAAATCCACATGTATCTTCTTAGGAGGTTGATTTTTAAAAAACATTGAAGTTGCTATCACTTGAATGATTCGTTGTTTCTTAGACTTTCCCCTCTCTCCATCTCTCCCAGGTCTGAAGCACAGAAAAGGTGTTCCAGAGAAAATTGCCCTCTTCAATGGGGAACAGTTTGTATTTGAAGAGACGGACTGGTACCTTCAAGATCTCTTTAAAGTGTGGTGGCGGTATGGCTTTAGTTTGCTGCGTCTGCAGATGTGGGTGGAGGAGATAGTAGAGAAATTCATGAGGTACTGCCCACTGCAATTCATATATTGTTGTTTGTGTGACGTTATTCAGAAGCCTACACAGATCATGAGTGAAGGGACAACCTGAAAACTCCAATTCATTAGTTGAGGGGCACTCTGAAATATAATGCTCCAATTGTTACTGTAAAATTTATCCAGTTATATTTATTGCTTCTTTCATGATTTCAGGATATCCCAAACTTTTGCAACCTAGAGGTTATTGTAATGTGGGAAACTCAGTGGCCACTTGTTGTACAACAATACTCTACAAACAATAGTGAAATAAATGTCCCTATCATTTGTTTCAGGTATTCGTTGAGAAATACATGTTAACAAACATATCAGATCCTTTTTGGATCTTTCATATCCATCTTGGCGGGGTGGGTGGGTGGTTAGTGGCTGATGGCAGCTCAGATAGTGAAAGATTCCGTAAATACTGCATTAAAGTGCAACCAGGATTATGTGCCCAAAGCTCTGGAAAAGCACTTTCACTTCATATCCTTTTGAGTTTAGGCTAAGGCTGTAGGTGACAGCCCAAACTACTTTAAATGCAGGGATGTGGTCAAACCATATTTACAGCAGAATATTGCTCTGGATCAGTGTGGAATCTGTTATATAAAATGTTTCTGTTTTGGAATATAACTTCATTCTGTTTCCTTGTCTGATTCGCAATGTTTGTTCCAGAGCCTTGGAGTCTATAGTAAGTGAGAACATGGTTCACGCATTTGACCCCCAATAGGCACAGGCTCTGACAGCAAGTACAACCCCAATGGTATTTTGTTCGTTGTAGCTCATGGAATCTAAAGTTAATTATATAATGCTGTCCGTCAGATCAGCTGGCTTCCACCAGTGTTCATACTTGTAAACCTGTTGGTATGATACCTTAGCAGCACATTGATCAGGGAATTGAGACTTTTCTGTTTTTCATATGAATACCATTAATTTTCATTCTGTTCTAGTAATTCTTGGCTTTGTAACTGCCAAGATATAGTGAGTAAGAAGTCTCACAATACCAGATTAAAGTCTAACTTTAACCTGGTGTTGTGAGACTTCTTACTGTGTTTACCCCAGTCCAATGCCAGCATCTTCACATCATGAGATTTAGTGATCCAGGGCAGTTTATTTGTAAGCCTACCATGTTTTTCTCAAAAATCCACAGTTGTTCTAGTGATTTCTCATCGTAAGTTTGATAGCAATCCTCTAGAATGTCTAGGTCCCAAGTCCAAGCCTTTTTGGGAAAGTTTTCTGTATTGCCTCCTGCTGGTGGAGCCTTCATGTAAAGAGGGACTGAGAATGCTGTTCCGTAGGTTGCAAGTTTCCACTGCTAGGCCCTTAGATGACACCTGTTGTACCATAAACATTGGCACACATAATCTAGCCAGACATACGTGGCTGGTTAAAAACATGTAGTGCGCCTGGATGCCCAGGGTTGGCAGAAGGACTAAATATAGTTTGACAGAGAGGCTTTACAAAGTTTCCTTTATAATAGGGCAGCATAGGGTACACAGATTGCTCCATCCCCCTTTTTGTGACAGGCCTGCTACCATGAGTGTTCCAGGAGTCTTTGGTTGCATGGAGGGTAATGACATGCAGCCATGCAAACCCCACTCCCGTAAGAACATAAGAAATAGGAGCAGGAGTAGGCCATCCAGCCCTTCGAGCCTGCCCCGCCATTCAATAAGATCATGGCTGATCTGTTGTAGCTCAGTTCCACTTTCCCGCCCTCTCCCCATAACCCTTAATCCCCTCTCTTATCAAGAACCCATCAACCCGCTTCTTAAAAATATTTAGCGAGGCAGCCTCCACCACTTCAACGGGCAGAGAATTCCAGAGATTCACCACCCTTTGAGTGAAGAAGTTCCTCCTCAACTCCGTTCTAAACCGCCTCCCCTTTATCTTGAGGCTGTGCCCCCTAGTCCTACTGTCTTTTTTGAGCGGGAAGAGTCTCTCCACCTCTATCCTATCCATCCCATTCATCATCTTATACGTCTCAATGAGATCTCCCCTCATTCTTCTAAACTCTAACGAGTACAAGCCTAGTTTATTCAGCCTCTCCTCATAGCTCAATCCCCTCAACTCCGGTATCAGCCTAGTAAACCTCCTCTGCACTCCCTCCAGGGCCAAAATATCCTTGCGCAGGTGCGGCGCGCAAAACTGCACACAGTACTCCAGCTGCGGCCTCACCAATGCCCTATACAGCTGCAGCAAGACCTCCCTACTTTTATATTCAATCCCCCTCGCTATGAAGGCCAGTAGCCAGCAATAAAGTAACCAAAGTGGTTGTGATTCCAGCAGGACTGCAAGGCTTGTGCTCCTGTGAATTTTCTAATCTGTTGTTACTTTTATAATTAAGAAAACTCTTCCTGAACATATTTGAGATGTTCTTGTTGATGCCTTACAACAGTTGACTTTTAAAGTGCAGTTTAAGATAGCCCATTGTTCTGTTGCACAGAGCTACAATCTACAACTTGGTGAGAGCCCAATCTTTCCTATGTTTTGAGGGACATGCCAACTGAAGACTAGAGACTTTCGCAGAGTGATGAAAGAGAAATTTAAGATACCCATAGAATTGTCAAATCTGTGAAGTCAGTGTTGTGAAATGATAGTTGTTTCTTGCAGTAAACATGCATGTGATTGGGGAAGCAACCTTTGTATCTCATTGGGGCTAATTTTCCCCTCCTTCGTCTATCTTCCTTTCTCCCATTACCCTTGCTGTCCTGAAAACAATTGATGTTGGTTGTATCACACAAACGGCCATTGTGTTCATCTATAAACAGATAGTTTGAGTTGGTAGGAGATAGCACAATTGAGCTCAGTACTGTTTAGTCACTTGATATCAAAGCTGCTTCTACTCAATTGGCAAAGGGAAAGCAAGTCAATAGCATCTACTGAAATAATTGTCAGTCCATTTTTAAAATACTGGGCATCTCTCGATAGTTGATGAATGAAACTTAGAGTGAAATGTTTAAAATGTTTTTACGTTAGTACCATTACTGCCTGCCGATCAGTGAGTCTCAGTTTTCTCAAGATGTAAGAAATGTTTAACCCTATGTTGTCATTGTGGGGCAGGATCTACAAGTACCAGTCCCATGGCTACGCGTTCAGTACAGTGGAAGAAATGTTGCAGTCATTGGGTGGGGAGCGTTTCATTAACATGACACAGCGATCTGTGGCAGAGACTCTGCAAGAATTGGGAATCTCACAACGCTTCATTGATGAAATAGTCACTGCCATTATGAGGGCGAACTACGGTCAGTCAGTAAACATTCCTGCATTTGTTGGTATGTACCTCTTCAATCTTTTACGTGGTTAATCAACATATAGTAATTTAGCAACAATACATATAAAACATTCATATTTACAGGGGAATAAACGCTGGGCATAGTTGTCATTTAAAGAATTGCTACTGGCTGGACTAATTTTAATTATCTGGTTGCATGATAAATCAATCGCTATTGCACTTTAGATTTCTTACTAAGAAAGACCTGCGTCCATTTCACAATCAGGCTTCCGTCAAAGGTGTTTACTCTGGTACGAATGTATGATGGGATTTGTGAAATGCTGTAGCCTGTATTGCTGGAGAAGATATTGATAACACGATTTTTATTGGTTGCATAGTGCCAAAAACTTCCTTGTACCTTGTCTGTTTTATAATACGTTTGTTTGCGTCTAAGATTTGGACTTAGGCCTGCAACAATCAGCTGCAATATTACTCTCCATTTAAAGAGTACATTTCTTTGTAAATAGAGATTGACGCAGCTAGATGCAATCTATGCTTCTCCTTTTTTGAGATAAGCGCTTGCTTCCTGAGATGGTCACAGAAATTTCTGCCAGAAAGATAATTGCTGGAACTCTTCCACCTCGCCCACCACAGAATCGGCGTGGACGAGGGTCCGACAACGAAAATCTCCATTGACCTCGGGTGGGAATTTCTGGTCTTGCCTGAGGGAGGCTGTAAAATCCTGCCCAATATTAGCAGGTCTTGCTGTGTTCAGCATGATTTTAAGTTTGTAGTGCAATTCTTCAACTTCTGTCTTTGCAGTTCATTTCTCCTTTTTACAGATTAAATTGAAAGGTAGAGAACGGTGAAATGTAGAGCCCTCCCCCCTTCCAAAGACACGCATTATAGCGTTCCATCAGCAGGTTTGAGTCCAGCCCATGGCTGAATCCATGTGCCTGTTGCATTGCTTTCATTTTATATGTACGATGTAGATTATTCTCTTCACCAAAGGGCAGGATTCTCTGATCTTGGCAAAAGTGGAGAATTTGGCACTGAGCCAAAACTCCATTCCCTGCAGTGGCACCGGAGAATCCATACTGTGGAGCTTTTTGGTGAAAAGGATAAAGGTACACATCTGGATGGCTGTGATGTTGCTGCTCAGGAACGCTTTTAAGACCGTTATCATTTGTGTAATGCAGACTCCAGACATGCCAAGCAAGTTTATAATGTAAAAATACTTTGAATCTTAGAATTGCCTAAAAGTAATTAAGGCTACCGTATTATCACTGTTGCATCTTTGTACACATGAACCATAATTTGCCCCAGTGCTGCTAAAAGTTGTATATCCTGTGGCATGCTGAGTTCATGTTATTGTACTGTTGATTCAGCTCACTTGAGGCAATTGCCACGTGTAAGGTATATTTTTAAGAAGCGATACCTTTGGAAATAAACGGCACCACTTTCTGCTGAGAAAGCCTCTTGAGGAAGCCCGTCCCAAGTTTCAGCCAGTAATGTCATACAAATGACTTCTATTGAATGGTCAGAGCCTCATTGCGTCCTCTCTTCCTTTTCCTGCTTTTTATGGCTGACCCCACTCCCACTGTGCTTGCTGACTGCCTGGTGGAACTAGGATTGGAAATGCTGGGAAAGGTGCTGCTTTCCATCACTTCATGCTGCTCCACAGATTGCAAATTTGCCAGGTTTAGATTTTTTTTGCTCTTTTGCCCTTGCCTAACTTTAATGTGGATTTAATAATTTGGATAAACTGTGAACAACTGTTTGCTTGAGTTTGTGTCTTTTTTTATGCCCTGTTTGTGAACACAAACTGATGAAGGAACTTGAGAGTCCAAAAGCTAGCGCTGCCAAATAAACCAGTTGCACTTTAACCTGGTGAGACTTCTTACTGTGTGGAATATTGAACAGGCATGTTTGCTATATAAATTAATGGTCCCTACTTATTTCTGATTTGATTTACTTCAGGAACAGTACACAAGCAGATGTCTGAAAGTGTTTGATCTTGAGCAATTGCAGTGGCTAGAGAGGAGGAGTGGTCTTATGTACTCGTGGATTTTTATTTTGTGAACTGCATGCATTTCCTGTAGTAATATTTTAAACAGAGAAGGAACTCGTGAGCGTGTTTGCTTCTGCCTTGGATGTGCCGTCCCTTCCAGTTTTTCTCAGTACTTTTTCATTGTTTTTGAACCCCTTGCTACAACTGTGGGGCACCTCTCCCAGATTTTTGGTTCTGCCACCTGCATTGGAACAAATGCAGGATGGAAAGGGTCAATGCTGGCTGACCTTGTGCCTAGCCAGCCTTTGTTTGCCCAGTAATATATATGTCAGTAAACTGAGAATCTAAAAGCAGATGTTTTATGGCCTGCCTGTCTGGCTGTCTCGGGGTCAAGTGTGGGTCACACTGAGCTGTCAATCAAGCTTATCTAGTACTTCATTGGTGCTAACTAATCAGATTTGAATGAATGTGATTTAGCTCCCTTTAATGTTCTTGAGAAGTAGGATTTTTTTTTACATAACAGACATTTACAACTGGTGATTTTCCCCTCTTCCCATCCTGGTGTTCTCAGGCTATAGTGCATACCCTGTGGTTAACAGGGCAATCAGATAACCTACCCCACCACACCACCACCACCACCACACCACCCCCCCCCCCCCCCCTCCCCAAACAGCTTTTTCTAATGTGGCGGAGAACCAGTTGCCAAACGATGCTTAACAGCAGCACCCACACAGCTTTTGTTCAACTCTTTTAACTGATGCTCCACAGGGAAGTAAAAGAGGAAAAAGACGTGTGTGCTTTGTGGTGTTGAATCTTTCTTCCCATTGAGCATTCTACCATAACATAAGAAAAATAAGAAATAGGAGCAGGAGTAGGCCATCTAGCCCTTCGAGCCTGCCCTGCCATTCAATAAGATCATGGCTGATCTGTCGTGTCTCAGTTCCACATTCCCGCCCTCTCCCCATAACCCTTAATCCCCTCTCTTATCAAAAACCCATCAACCTGCGTCTTAAAAATATTTAGCGAGGCAGCCTCCACCACTTCAACGGGCAGAGAATTCCAGAGATTCACCACCCTTTGAGTGAAGAAGTTCCTCCTCAACTCCATTCTAAACCGCCCCCCCTTTACCTTGAGACTGTGCCCCCTAGTCCTACTGTCCTTTCTGAGCGGGAAGAGTCTCTCCACCTCTATCCTATCCATCCCATTCATCATCTTATATGTCTCAATGAGATCTCCCCTCATTCTTCTAAACTCTAACGAGTACAAGCCTAGTTTATTCAGCCTCTCCTCCTCAACCCCCTCAACTCCGGCATCAGCCTAGTAAACCTCCTCTACACTCCCTCCAAGGCCAAAATATCCTTGCGTAAGTGCGGCGACCAAAACTGCACACAGTACTCCAGCTGCGGCCTCACCAGTGCCCTATACAGCTGCAGCAAGACCTCCCTACTTTTTTATTCAATCCCCCTCGCTATGAAGGCCAGCATCCCATTCGCCTTCCTGACCACCTGCTGCACCTGCAAGCTGGGTTTTTGCGACTCATGCACAAGGACCCCGAGGTCCCTCTGCACCGTCGCCTGCTGCAGTTTTTCGCCACGTAAGTAATAATCCTTCCTACCATTATTCCTACCAAAGTGGACCACCTCTCACTTGCCAACATTAAATTCCATTTGCCAGTTCCTGGCCCATTTGCCCAGCCTATCTAGATCCTTCTGCAGACTCTCCACACCCTCCGCGCAATTTGCCGTTCCACCAATCTTGGTGTCATCAGCAAATTTCGACACCATACACTCGGTTCCCTCCTCCAGATCATCTATATAAATGGTAAATAGCTGAGGCCCCAGCACCGACCCCTGGGGCACTCCACTAGTCACCAACCGCCAATCCGAATAGCACCCATCAACCCCCACTCTCTGCCTCCTATTTGACAGCCAATCCTCTATCCACGCTAACACCCTACCCCCAACTCCGTGCCCCTTTACCTTCTGCAATAACCTCTTGTGAGGTACCTTGTCAAACGCCTTCTGAAAATCAAGAAAGACCACATCCACCGGCTCTCCTCTATCCACCACCCTAGGCACATCCTCATAGAACTCCAATAAATTTGTCAGACACGACTTCCCCTTAACGAAACCGTGCTGCGTCTGCTCTATCAAGCAATTCCCCTCAAGATGCCTCGCTATTTCTTCCTTGATGACGGATTCTAACATTTTACCTACAACAGACGTTAAACTAACCGGCCTATAATTCCCTGCCTTTTGCCTGCCACCCTTCTTAAACAACGGCGTAACATTAGCCGTTTTCCAATCTTCCGGCACTTCCCCGGAATCCAGCGACGTTTGGAAAATAACCACCAAGGCATCCACTATCACCTCCGCTGTTTCTTTCAGAACCCTTGGATGCATTCCATCCGGTCCTGGGGACTTGTCCACAATCAGTCCCTCCAGTCTGTCGAGCACCGCCTCTCTAGTAACAATAATGTCATTTGAGACCCTCCTGTCCTACCATTCTTTCCATCGCTAACACCCGGCAAATTATTCACGTCCTCCTCCGTGAAGACCGAAACAAAAAAGTTATTCAAGGCCTCAGCCATTTCCCCAGCCCCTACCACTAAGTCCCCCCTCTCATCCTCTAAGGGTCCAACGTTCACCCTAGCCAGCATCTTCCTTTTTATATATTTATAAAAACTCTTGCTATCCTTTTTTATATTAAGCGCTAGACCAGCTTCATAGTTTCTTCTACGCTTCTTTATCAACTTCTTTGTCAATCTTTGTTGACATTTAAACCTCTCCCAATCCTCTTCTCGCCCACTACCCTTAGCTACTCTAAACGCCTCCGCTTTTAATTTAACACTTACCTTCACCTCCTTCGTTATCCACGGCTTATTACCTCTCCTCCTACGGTCCTTTTTAACCATTGGAATAAATTTCTGTTGAGCACCAAGAAAGATCTCCTTAAAGATCCTCCACTGCTCCTCAGCAGACCTACCTTCCAACACGCTCCCCCAGTCAACATTCGCCAATTCTTCTCTCATCCTTCCGTACTCTCCTCTGTTCAAACAAAGGACGCGTGTCCGGGAACCCACTTTCTCCTCCTCCATCTGCACCAGAAACTCCACCATACAATGATCACTCTCCCCAAGAGGATCCTTCACCGCAAGGTCCCTAATTCTACCCGCCTCGTTACATAACACCAGATCCAAGATAGCTCGCTCCCTCGTCGGCTCCAACACACACTGTTCAAGGAAACTATCCCGGCAGCATTCCAAGAACTCCTCCTCGAGCCCACCGCGTCCAACATGGGTCGACCAATCAATATGTAGATTGAAATCCCCCATAATTATCACCTTTCCATTCCTGCACGCCGCACTTGCGCGTTAACAGCCCGCCCCACCTCCAGATCATTATTCGGGGGCCTATAGACGACACCCACCAGCGTCTTCCTCCCTTTGCTGTTCCTAATCTCCACCCACAATGATTCCACTTTCTGCTGTTTGGTTCCTATATCATCCCTTGCTACCACCCTGATGCTATCCTTAATCAGCAGAGCTACGCCCCCCCCTTTTCCCTCCTGCCTATCCTTCCTAAACACTTGATACCCCTGGACATTCAGCTCCCAGTCCCTGTCACCTTGCAGCCAATTCTCTGTAATGGCTACCAGATCATATCCATTTGTGCTGATCTGCGCCACCAGCTCATCCACTTTATTCCGAATGCTTTGTGCATTTAGATAAAGTGCCTTCATCCCAGCCTTCACCTGGACCCTATTTGCTGGAACGCCACCAACCATACTCACGCCCCCTACTCCCTTTATTATTGGGACATCCTCGGCCTCTTCCCTTACCTGTACCATCTCCTTAACTTTAGACCCCGTAATGTCACCTTCCCTCGCACTCGCGCGCACACACACACACACACACACACACACACACACACACACACACACACACACACACACACACACACACACACACACACACACACACTACAGTCCTATTTACACGATTCGCCAGGACTCTGGTCCCAGCACGGTTCAGACCAACCCCATCCCATCCAAACAGGTCCCAACTACCCCAATACTGATGCCAATGCCCCATAAATTCAAACCCATTCCTCCCACACATTCACTTCCTTAATCTTATCAACCTTATGCCCATCTGCACTCGGTTCGGGCAGTAGTCCAGAGATAACCACCTTGTCGGTTCTACTTTTTAATTCCATTCCCAGTTTTTCATACTCCCTCCCCAGATCCTCAGTTTGCATTTTGCCTACGTCGTTGGCACCCACATGTACTACAACGACCGGATTCTCACCCTCCCACTCCAGGTTCCTCTGCAGCCCAGATGTGACACCCTGGACCCGAGCACCAGGCAGACAACACACCCTTCTGTGCACTTTGTCATTGTGACAAAGGACAGTGTCAATACCCTTAAACGACTGCATTCCTTTTCACCTTCTCTTTGCCTATATCCTGCGTCTGCATCACTGTACCGTGTGCAGTTTGCTCACCAACCTCACCTCCCTCGTTCTTGTCCACACTGGAAGCAAGAACCTCAAACCTGTTATGCAGATTGAGAGGCTGAGGCCTCCGGTCCCCACCCTCCTTCCTCCGGTCCCCACCGCCCTCCTTCCGCTCAGCAGCCCCCTCTTGTTCCTGACCCTTAGAGTTAGCCAGTCTAGGGGGGGTGGATGTCACTTGCACCTCATTGACAATGGCACCCTCTCTTCCCCTGATGAGCCTCAGTGTCTGAAGCTCAGAGGCCAGCTCATCTATCTTGAGCTGGAGCTCCTCCAGCAACCTGCACTTACTGCAGACATGGTCACTGGGAAGGACCCTGGGGTCCACCAGCTCCCACATCATACAGAAACAGCACATCACATGCCCCTCCATTATTCACTGTAGTAGTATTGAAAATTTCCACACAAACTTACCTGGCCCTTTTTCTCCCCAGCCCTTTGATCCTAAGCCCTAATAGCTCACTCTGCTTCCCTCTCACTCCGCTGCCTGCTCCGACGCTGCCCGCTGTCTACACCAGGCCTCCTTTTAAACCTGGCACTGTTTTAAAGCCTGCTCACCCACAAATCCCTGCTATCCAGTCCCTTAGAATTCTTAAAGCGGTAAATACAAAAAGCCCGCAAAAATGCTTTTAAATGATTTAAACAGTTCTACAAGGTAAGTTCTTACTACAAAAGTGCTTTAAACTTATTTAAACAGGTTTTTAACAGGTAATTTCTTATCTGACTCTCTGCTCCCTCACTCGTTTGCACACCCAGTGGAAGTGACTGCTGGGGCTACACGGTAGCAGGGTGGAAGTCTTGTCACACAATGGTGGTGTCCCTACCTCTGGACCAGAAGCTCCAGATTCTAGTCCAACTCCAGGACTTGTTGGTCATGAAAGAGTGTTCATAGTGCAGTTCAACTGGCTGATAATCAGCTCAGGAATACTTCTACCACTTCCCCCATTGTTCCCCAAAGGAAAAAAAGACTGTGAAGTTACGCTTAAAAAAGAACTGGAGCAGGAAACTGCGTTCAAAAGAGAAATTAATCGATCTTATAGTGATGCATTCTGTTGCGGTACTAACATGCTGAAATATAATGCTTTTTCCTTTGTTTACCCTTTCCATGAATAGGAGCAGGGAAGGTCTGTTCAGGGAGAGGAAAATCATAATGAAACTGCCAAATCCAAATTTGTTTGAAAGCTGCTTTTAATTAATTGAAAGATGTGTTTTGTTCTCTTCCACTGTATTTCCTCGGAAACATTTTCTTGTCCTTTGCTTGGATATTATTTGTAGAGGAATGCACACTTTACCTGTAGAGGACTTTACTCCCGGTTTTACAAAATATGAAGACACATTGGGATGGAATGCTCTGACCTTCCCCATGGCTGGGATTCTCCAGTCCTGCTGCGGTGATGGAGTTTTGGCTGAGTGCCAAATTCTCCGTTCTCACTGGCAGCAGTGATGGGCCGTGAATGGGATTGGAGAATTCCGATCCTGTTGTATCGACTACAGGTAGCCTTAAAGCAGCAAACACTTTGTTGCTTCAGATCTTTATTTTCTCCTAGGCTATGAGAATATTGCTATTATTTATAAATATGATGACGGGCTGAATCAAGACAATTTTTTCTGTGAGTTCAAAGCAGGTTTCAAGTGGAACAGATATTATTGGAAATGTGCAGGATGGACAATGTTAGAAAAGTGCGTCAGTTCTATCAGCTTCTACTGAAATTATAACTTAAATGTTCAGTCATGAGCCAAAGGATTTATACTTAATAGTTAAGCTCTTCTCTTTAAATGGCAGCTTTGATAGCATGTGTAATTATTTCAGATTTGCGACAAAAGCTTATGTTTATCCAGCAACTCGTTAAAGTAGTAAAAATCACATGATACTGTCTGGGGCTGTTATCAAAAGAAAAATTGATACCGAGCTATGTCACAATTATGTGACAATTGCGTAGACTTGGATGAAAGAAGGGGAGAACTGGCAGTTTTGTATTCCAGGATTTAGATACAAGATAGAAAGGATGACAAAAGAGTTGGGGGTGTTGCTTTACTGATCAGGGAAAATATCACAGCTGTACAGAAGGAGGACATCTTTGTGGACATCATGCAATGAAGCCATTTGGGTAGAACTCAGGAACGGTGCACTCACGCTGTTGGTGTTGTATTACAGGCCTCCTAACAGCCAGCATGAAATGGAGGAACTGATCTGTCAGCAAATTATGGGAAAATGTAAAAACAGAAGAGTTGTTGTGATGGGTGATTTTAACTTGTCCAACATTGACTGGGATTCCTTTAGTGCCAAGGGCTTGGATGGGGCAAGATTTTTTTAGTGTCTCCAAGAGTGCTTCTTGAGGCAATATGTAGATAGCCTAACTCGGGAAGGGGCTGTCCTAGGCCTGGTTCTGGGAAATGAGCCTGGGTAGCTGATTGATGTCTCAGTGGGGGATCATTTTGGGAACAGTGATCACAATTCTGTAAGTTTCAAAACACTTGTAGAAAAGGATAGAAATTGTCCCAGAGTGAAAGTACTAAACTGGGGGAAGGATAACTATGACAGCATTAGTTAGGAGCTAGGTAAAGTAGACTGGGGGCAGCTGTCTGAGGGTAAACCAACATCCAATATGTGGGAGTCTTTTAAAGTCAGTTGTTAACAATTCAGGACAAGTATGTCTCTGTAAAAATGAAGAATAAAGATGGCAAGATTAGGGAACCCTGGATGACAAGAGATTGTGCGTTTTAGTGAAAAAGAAGAAAGAGGCATATATAATTTCAGGAAATTAAAAACGGATAAGATAAAAATGGATGAGGAATACAAAGATAGCAGGAAGGAGATTAAATAGGGACTTAGGAGGGCAAAAAGGGGCCATGAAATGTCCTTGGCAGGCAGGATTAAGGAGAATCCCTAGGCTTTTGATGCACATATAAGGAGGAAGGTAGCTAAGGAAAGGTAGAGCCATTCAAGTTCAGTGGAGGGAATTTGTGTGTGGAGCCAGATGAGGTGAGTGAGGTCCTTAACAAGTACTTTGCAGCAATATTCAGAAAATGGAAAGATGTGGTGGATGGTGAGTGTAGAAAGGAGGATGTTGACATTCTAGGACAAGTTGAGATAAAAAGAGAGGAGGTACTACAGGTTTTGAAAAGTATTAAGGTGGTCAAGTTCCCAGGGCCAGAAAGGGTCAATCCCAAAATACTGAGAGAGGTGAGGGAAGAAATTGTTGAGGCCTTGACCAAAATCTTTGTATCCTCTTTAGTCATGGGCAAGGTACCAGACGATTGGAGAGTAGCTAACGTTGTTTCTCTATTTAAGAAGGGCAGAAGAGACAATCCAGACAATTACAGGCCTGTGAGCCTTCAACAGTGGTGGGGAAATAATTGGAGCAGATTCTTAGGGACATGATGTACTCGTACCTGGAAGAGAATAGGTTTATTAGCGATAGGCAGCATGGTTTTGTGAAGGGGAGGTCATGTCTCACTAACTTGATTGAGTTTTTTGAGGAAGTGACAAGTAAAATTGACCAGGGCAGGACAGTGGATGTTGTAAACATGGACTTTAGTAAAGCCTTCAATAAGGTTCCTCGTGGGAGGCTGATACAGAAGGTGAAGCTATATGGGATCTGAGGTGAGCTGGTAAGTTGGATACAAAACTGGCTTGGGCATAGAAAGCAGAGGCTAGCAGTGGAAGGGTACTTTTCTAACTGGAGGTTTGTGACAAGTGGTGTTCCACAAGGATCAGTGCTGAGGCCTCTGATGTTTGTAATTATATATAAATGATTTGTAAGAAAATATAAGTAGCCTGATTAGTAAATTTGCAGATGATACAAAAATCTGGGGAGTAGCGGATATAGTGAGGAGGATTGTTAGAGAACACAGCAGGATAAAAATTGGCTGGAGACCTGGGCCGAAAGATGGCAAATGGAATTTAACCTGGACAAATGTGAGATCTACTGCAGAAGGAAAGTATACAGCAAATGGTAGAACACTTAGAAATGTTAGCATACAGAAGGGTCTAGATGTGCAGATCCACAGTTCCCTGAAGGTGGCAACTCAGGCGGAAAAGAAGGTGTGTGGCATGCTGGTCTTCAGTCAGGGCATTGAATATAGGAATTGGAAAATCATATTGCAGCTATATAAGACTTTGGTAAGTCCCAATTTCGAGTATTGTACAATTCTGGTGGCCACACTACTGGATAGATGTTGATGCATTGCACAAAGTGCAGAAGAGATTTAGCAGGATATTGCCTGGTTTGGAGGATGTGAATGGTAAAGAAAGGTTGAACAAACTTGGATTGTTTTCATTGGAGGATCAGAGGATGAGAGGGGACCTGATAGGGGTTTACAAGATTATGACAGGCTTGGAAAGAGTGGATAGCCTGAGTCTTTTTCCCACGGTTGAAAGATCAATTACTCGGGCATAGGTTGAGTGAGAAGTGGAAAGTTTAAAAGAGATATAGGGGGCAAGTTTTTCAGAGAGGTTGGTGAATACCTGGAACTTGCTTCCAGAGGAGGTGATGGAAGCAGATTCTATAAATAATGTTCAAGAAGCACCTGGATAGATATGGGAATAGAGGGATATGGATCACTTAGAGGCAAGAAAATACCAGGTTACAGAGTCATCTGTGTTGGCACAGACTTGGTGGGCCGAAGGGTCTGTTCCTGTGCTGTACTGTTCTTTGTATTGGCTGCCCCTCAGTTTGGGGATGATGTCTGCTCAGGGTTACAGATTTCTGCTGTGAGTCTTCAGACTGATTCTCGGTCCACAGATCTCTGGGTACATGAGACAGGATGTTCCCCAAGGCTGTGGTATTCAGGGTGCAATGTTTTTTTAATTCTCTGCCCCATTATTAAAATGTTTAGACGCAAAGAGTGACGCAGCTTCATGGACAAATTGTTGCCATTCTGATTGGTAGCAATTTCTTCCCAGTCATTAATATCAATGTAACTGCGATTCAAGGAGAGTTTCAGAATATCCATGAAGCATTTTCTTTGTCTTTCCCTGGAATGCTGGCCATTTCAATTGAGAAAACCTGGCCTGATGGGGGAGATGCTTTTCGGTCTTCCAGACAGTGTCCAGTTCATCAGAGTTGACGTTGAAGAGGTTTTGTCTGAATGCTTGTGAAGCTGGCTTCAAAAAGGACACGAGCTTTTTTTGATGGTCCTCCCTTGAATCAGGAGGCTGTGATGTAGGCATCATCGATGGAATTTCCTCAGCACTTATTCATGTCACTGATACACAGTCCAGGTCTCATTGCAGTATAGAAATGTGGTGGTGACAACTGCTCCATACACTGAAACCACAGTGATTTGCGAAGGGCTTTGTTCGCTCCTGTAGTTTTGTATCAAGAAGCTGGGCTGGAGCAGCTCATCTGATGTTGGATCTTTTCGCAAACAGTAGTTTTTTTGAGAAGGGTGTCTGCCAAACTATGGGAAATATTCACCTTACTGCAGAATCTGTCCTTCAACATGTACAAGTGGTGGACTACTTAGCTGAAGGGTTTTATGTGGCAACATTCAAGGCCAGGCCAAGTTTCTTGTACACAGAATTGAACAGCTAAGGAAGAGAGAAGATGCAGTTACATTGTTCAGTGCATTCCACAGACCACCAACTACTGGGAACAATGTAGAGGAACAAAATGGCAAGGAACGTACAGAGAGGTGAAATAATTATACAGTAATTATAATGGGGGACTTTAATTAACTGAATGTGGACTGATATTGTAATAGTATAAATGTCAGAAATGGGGCAAGAATTCCTACAGTGTATTCGGGAAACTTCTTCAGTATGTTCCCAGGCCAACAAGAAGAGAGGCCATACTAGACCTGGTTCTTGCGAATGAATTGCCCAGATGGATGAATTGAACATTTAGGGGACAGTGATCCTTGATGTTGATTTGATTATTGTTACATTTATTAGTATACAGTGAGAAGTATTATTCCTTCGCTTATACAGACAAAGCATACTGCACATAGGGAAGGAAAGGAGAGAATGCAGAATATAGTGCTACAGTCGTAGCTAGGCTGTAGAGAAAGATCACTTTAATGCAAAGTACGTCCATTCAAAAGCCTGACAACAGCAGGGAAGAAGCTGTTCTTGAATTGGTTGGTACGTGACCTCAGACTTTTGTATCCTTTCCCGACAGAAGGCGGAAGAGATTATGTCGAGGGTACGTGAGGTCCTTAATTATGCTGGCTGCTTTGCCGAGGCAGTAGCAAGTATAGACAATGTCAACAGTGTCTGTGCAGCATCAATGGGTGGGAAGCTGGTTTGAGGTTAGAAAAGCAAGATTGGGTTGGAAAATAAAGATTGCAAATCTCCAAAGAACTTACCACTTGAAGGAATGAGATTCTCACAGTTTAATTTTGTTAAGTTTTGGTGTTAGATTATTTAATTTGATTTATTATTGTCACATGTATTAGTATATAGTGCAAAGTATTGTTTCTTGCGCACTATACAGACAAAACATACCATACACAGGGAAGGAAAGAAGACAATGCAGAATGTGGTGTTGCAGTCATAGGTATGGTGTAGAGAAAGATCAACTTAATGTGAAGTTGGCAGCAGAGAAGAAGCTGTTTTTGAGTTGGTTGGTATGTGATCTCAGACTTTTGTATCTTTTTCCCGACAGAAGGTGGAAGAGGTTATGACCGGGATGCGTGGGGTCCTTTATTATGCTGGCTGCTTTTCCGAGGCAGCAATGATACAAAGTATCATAAGGTTTAGGTTGGCTAAGAAAAACAGTAAGAATAATTAATTGAGATAAGAATGGATCTGACCCAGATAAATTAGAATCAACAGGTTGGCAGACAATGGGCTGCCTTTAAGGAAGGGATAGTTTGGGCACAGTCAAGATATATTTCCATAAAGGCAGAATGTAAAGCAAACAAATCCAGTGCTCTCTGGATGACAACAGAAGTGAAGATGAAGAAGAAAAGGATGTGATTCTACAGATGCCTGATGGACAACCCAACAACTGAGAACCAGGAATAGGGAAGTTACTGAAAGGAATTTAAAAAAAGAGAAGCAAAGAGAGAATATGAGAAGAAATTGGCAATTGACGTAGCATAGAATCCAAAAGCCTTCTAGAGGCACATAAATAGCAAAACGGTGGCAAAAGGCAGAGAAGGTCCGATTTGGGACTTATGTCCTCGGGCGAGTATTTGCTAGTTTGGTTAGGGAGGATTTAAACTAGAATGTCGAGGGATCAGAACTTAAGCAGGGTGACAGGGAAAGAGAACCAAGGACAGTAATAAAAGTAAGAACAGTAAAATGCAAAAACGGTAGGCAGGGTAATCAAGGGCCACAAGACAGAGAAAAATTAGAATGATTAAAAATAGGCTAGCCTTTTTGTCAAAGACTTTGTACCTTAAGGCACAAAGCATTCAGAATTAGGTAGACGAACTGATGGCGCAAATCAAGATAAATTAATATGATCTTGTAGCCATGACATAGAGGTGGTTAAAAGGAAATCAAAACTGGGATATTTGACCCTTCGGAAAGACAAAAGGGAAGGAAACGGCAGTGGGATAGCGCTCTTAATAAGAGTTGAAATGCGGTCATTTGTAAGAGGCGATTTAGGCTCAGATGATGTAGAGTCCATTTGGATGGAGGTAAAAAAACAGCAAGGGAAAGAAGACATTGCTAGGAGGAATGTAGAGACCACCAAAAAGTAGCCACACTGTAGGAGACAATGTAAATCGGCAAATAATAGGAGCATGTAAAATGCCTTGAGCAATAATTATGGTGACTTTAATCTTCATGTTGATTGGGTTAATCAAGTTTGAAAGAGTGGCTATGACAACAAATTCATAGAATACATTAGGGCTAGTTTCATAGAGCAATATGTCATGGAGCCAACCAGGCTATCTTGGATCTGGTAATGGTACGGTGGCACTAAGCATAGATAAGGGTCACGGGTGGAGGGGGGACTCGTAATGTTAAAATAGCGGCGCGGGCTTGTTGGGTCGAAGGGCCTGTTTCCCGGGCTGTTTTGTTCTTTGTTTAATAAATGACCTCAGAGTAAAAGAACCCCTCAGAAGTAATGACCGTTAACATGGTAGAATTTAATATTCATTTTGACATTGAGAAACATGGGTCAGAAACAACAGTATTTAATTTAAATAAAGAGATTCGCAATGAAATGAGGACATAGTTAGCTAAAGTAGAGTAAAGGTAAATTCACCATAGTCCCAGATGACCATAGGCTGCTCTCCCCTTTGAGAGCAGAGCTGACTGATGGTGCTTTAACCTGAGGATCACTACACCACATGCAAGGGACATGGTTGACAAGGCTCAACCAGTATGGGAACTGAACCATGCTGTTGGTGTCACTCTGCATCATAAACCAGTCATCCAGCCAACTGAACTAGCCCGCCCCAAGCAGCGTGGCAGATGTTTGTGAGGTGATTCACGACTTACAGTAAAGATCCATTCCAGTAAAGAAGAAGAGTTCTAAGAAAGGGATAAACCAATCATGGCTAACAAAGGTAGTTAAGGAGAATGGTAAGTTGAAATAAAAAGAATATAAGGAGGCAAAGTCAGTGATAGCCCTGAAGATTGGGATAAACCCAGAATCCAACAAAGGATGACTAAAAGGTAATAGAGAGAAGATAAACCGTCTGGGCAAACTAGCGAGGAATATAAAAATGGACAGGACCTTCTTTAAATATATGAAAAGGCACACTCAGTCCACTCAGCTGATAAAGGAGCAGCTCTCCAACAGCTCATGATTCCAAATAAACCTGTTGGACTTTAACTTGATGTTGTGAGAGTTCTTACTCTGCCCACCCCAGTCCAATGCCAGCATCTCCACCTTACATAAAAAAGAAGAGAGAAGTCAGAGTAAGCATAGATTCCTTAGAAAATGAAACTGGGGAGATAGTTGTAGGCGAACAACAAAATGACAGAGGAGCTGACCAGATATTTTGCATCAATCCTTATGGTGGTAGATACTTTGAACATTTGAGGGATCAATTAAGTGCCATCACCATCACTAGAGAAGTTATCTCATAAAAGGCTAAGTCATAAGGTAAGAGCCTGAGGGATTGGAGGTAGTATATTGGCATTATTAAGGAATTGGCTAATGTGCAGGAAACAGCAAGTCACAAGAGTTTATTTTTCAGGTTGGCAACCTGTAATCAGTGGGATTCTGTAGGGGCCAGTTTTGGGATCGCAATTGTTTACAATATATATAATTGACTTGGAGGAAGAAAACAAATGTACTGTGGCCAAATTTGTAGACAACACAAGAATAGGTGGAAAGGCAAGTTGTGAGAGTGATACAGTTTACAAAGAGATAATGATTGGTTAAGTAAGTGGGTTAAAAGTTGGCAAATGGGGTATAATGTGGGAAAATGTGAAGTTCGTTTTGGAAGGGAGAAAAAAAGAACAGATTATTATTTAAATGGAGAAAAACTGCAGAAAGCTGTAACACAAAGGCTCTTAGGGATACTTGCGCACAAAACATAGAAAGCTAGCACACAGATGCAGCAGATAATCAGGAAGACTAATGGAATGTTGTCCCTTATTTCCAAAGGTTTGGAGTATAAGAGTAGGGAAGCCTTGTTGCCCCTGTAAGACAAATTGAGAGTGTGTTTAGTGTAGTATATGATATCCTAGGCTTTACCAATAGGGACATAAGAGTACAAAAGCAAGGAAGTTACACTAAACTTGTATAAAACACTGGTTTGGCCTCAGCTGAAATATTGCATTCTATCCTGGGTACCACACTTTAGGAGGGATATGAACACTTTAGAGAGGGTGCAGAAAATATTAACCAGAATGGTTCCATAGAATCCCTGCTACTCATCAGGAAATGTGGAGATGCCAGTGTTAGACTGGGGTAAACACAATAAGAAGTCTCACAACACCAGGTTAAAGTCCAACAGATTTATTTGGCTACCAAATAAACCTGTTGGACTTTAACCTGGTTTGGTGAGTCTTCTTACTCAGAAGGAGACCATTTGGTCCATCAAATTTGCACCGACTCTCTTCCAGAGTCAAATTATTTTTCTGTCTGCTCCCTTTCCCCTCTGATTCCCCTATTGATCAAAAACCTAACTCCAACTTGAATACATTTAATGGCGCTGTCTCCAGTGCACTTTGGGGAAGAGAATTCTGAAAGGTCTAAAACTACACTGTTTTCTGGGAGGAATTTCACAGCCATGTAAGTAGGAGACATAGGAGGGCCTTTGTCAGGATTTTCCCTATGATGGACATGTGGGAAATACCTCAACAGTTTCCACAACTTGACTTATCTCCCTTCTTGATGGATACTGTTGTTGCATTCCTCAATTTGGGGGCAAACTCTTTTTCTCCCCAAATCTATAGATGAGTGAGTGAAGTCCTGTGAGACAGATGTTAAGGAAGTGTTTTTCGCTTCTCAATGATTTTATATGTTAATGGAGTTCCAATGCATTTATTGACTTTTGCATTGCTTAAAAAATATATATTTTGTCCAGACTTTCTATTTTGCACTCGTCAGGACAATTGTTAGAATACCAATGTCCTGCTGAGTCTAAGACAAAAAACTTCAACAAAATTCTTTTCAGCAATGCTCAAGTTCTAACATTGGCTTTTGTAGGAATTAAGCAGACAATGATTACTATTAATAATTACACACATGCTGAGGATCACATTTTACAGTATAAAATTGGAGAACTCAACATGTCACAGGCTTTAAGCTTAGATTTAACAGCTGGCCAAGCCTTGTCGAATTCTGAACACTTTTTATACATTTATTTCACTTATCTACTTGAAAATCTGCATGTTTGAAAATATTTCTTCATCGAATTAACTGAACTTCCTTTAACAAGAATAATGTGACACAATCGCTGATTTTGCATATTTATGATAGATTCCTTCTCGAGGCTAAAGCTAACAAAGCTGGTTCTCTTGCTCGGCCTCTTATCAGCAAATTCTGTCCCTGGTTGTTCAGTGTCTGTACAGAAACATATCAGCTGAAGCTCTCTGACTCAAATTTCTTATAAACTGTCCTAGCAGAATGTTACTTAACTGGCGAAAATGTGAAAAGAAATTAAGAATTTAGTTTCCTTACAGGCTAATGTCTCTTATTAACTGAGATGTATCTTTATGAATGACAAGTTCGTCATTTCAGGCACGTGTTTTACCACTGATATAATCTGGGTTCATACTGAACAGTCTCAATGGTTCTATGCTGTCAGAACATGTTTCAGTTTAAATTACAAATTGCTCTTGATGTTAAAAAAAAACAAAGTGTTCGCAATTAATCAAACTATTCCCAGGTCACATTAGCTTCTGCAGTGACAAAGTGAGGGAAAAAAAACTCACTTATGAGCAACATCATCAGGCAATGAGGCTGGACGGGAGATTAGATTCACAATGTAAATGGTTTTTATTTCCCATTTCTTCATTAATAACATTTACTAAGAGAAGCCCTGTCACAAGTGACAGAACCTCAGTGTTCCCATCTGGATATCCAGGTGTTATTCACTCTTTACCTCAAGCTCCTTTCCAACAGATAATGCTGCATACAAAAGGACAGCACGGTGGGGACCGTGGTTAGCACTGCTGTCTCTCAACGCCAGGGCCCCTGTCAATTCCGGCCTCAAGTGACTGTGGAGTTTGCACGTTCTCCCTGTCTCTGTGTGGATTTTCTCTGGGTGCTGTGGTTTAGATTCATAAAATCCCTGCAGTGCAGAAGGAGACCATTCAGCCCATCAAACCTGTATCAACCATAATCCTACCCAGGCCCTATTCCTGTAACCTCACATATTTACCCTGCTAATCCCCCTGACACTAGTGTCAATTTAGCATGGCCAATCAACCTAACCCACACACCTTTGGACTGTGGGAGGAAACTGGAGCATCCAGAGGAAACCCACACAGACAGGAGAATGTGCAAATTCCACACAGACAGTGATAAGAGGCTGGAATTGAACCAGGATCCCAGGCACTATGAGGCAGCTGTGCTAACCATTATGCCACCGTGCTGTCTTGCAGTTTCTTCCCACAGTCCAAAGATGTGCGGGTTAGGTTGATTGGCCATGCTATATTGCCCCTTGGTGTCAGGGAGATTAGCAGTGTGAATGCGTGAGGTTGCAGAGATAGGGCCTAGGTGGTGTTGTGCCTGCTGCACAGTCTGTTTTAACACTTATACGATAGACAAAGGATTGTGAGTAGACTTCTTATTGGTACAACCAATATTTATTTAAAACACACAATCAATAATCACCCACCCAATCAACAATAAGTTATCTTACAGAAAATATTGAAGTTCAAGTCCAATATGAGACTTTGACTTAACTTTGCGTGACTGGCAAGCACCCAAGCAGCTATTATCTGTGCGCTGGTCTTGGTAGTCCTCTGGCTCTTTGGTCTGGTCTGGCACTCTGGCTTTGGCCTTCCTTCCTTCTTGGGTGTGGTAGCTCTCCTCGTGCTGGTCGTTGGTGACCATCGCCAGCATTGTTGTAGCTCGTTCGTGGGCTCAGAGAGAGAGATTCTTGGTTGCGCAGCACCCTTTACATCCCATTGGGTTTCTTGCCCCTTTTGGCCATTGCCAATCAATTGATCAGAACTTGATTGATCGATATAGTCCAATCAGGTGCTGCTACACCAATCTCTGGATCTGTCTCCAAAGGCCATGTCTATGGCTGCTGGGGGCCCTCCCAAATAAGGGGTTACGGTGCCCCAGGTCTGCTAAACAACCCAGTTTGATCAGAAAGTTCCTCTTGTCCTGGAGATGACCCATATCCTGTGTATTCAGTCATCTGAGTTGCAGCCTGTTTATCTCTTGTCTTTTAGGTGGCAGCCTTTTTTTTTTAGTTCTTGCCCAGTTGTCCCAAAGTGCTTTACAAATCACCATTTTATATGGCCCGTTTGGCCGCAGTGGGATTGTTGTCAGCGTAGGCTTGATGGGCTGAATGGCCTCTTTCTGCACTGTCCTGATTCTATGATCTATAAAAAGATTCCGAGTACAATTCCTTCCAATCGTATTGCAAGTCACGGACAAAGTTGATCCTTTGGAAATTCAATCTTGATTGGCTGACCAAGCTGAACTGAATGCTTTATCATTAACTGGCTAGTGCTTTGCATGGTTATCGGCTGATAGTAGAAGGAGCTGTATCCTGATGAGCATTTTACCGTCAATAGTAGTTGCCCAACTGGGAGATCTGGCAGGGCAGGGTGTGGTTTGGTTTGAAGAAGAGGATTCGGTACATTGAAGCACCAAGTCTGCAGATTTCTCCCAGCAGCCCAATTCTGCAGCATCTGAATAAATTTTCCTTGCAGACATCATCTGAATTTAGAGAAGTAATTTGGTTTCAGTTGGTGAATTAGTTCCATTTGACTTTCCAGTGTTTTACAAGTAATAATTTCTATATGAAGATAAATTGCAGTAATATATTTATTATGGCCAGCGCAAGATGGAGCCTTGCCTTCAATCATCTTGTAAGGAGATGACTGTAAGGAGTATTATATTTATTGATCTGTACATTAGTTATTTTTGTATATTTTTTCTGTCAGTGAAATAGATATTCCCACATGAATTGTTTTCCGTGTTAGCAAGAGAGAATTTCAGTTTTATTACATGTTCTTGCTGCAGAGATAACATTACATGCAAAAGTCAGCACAGGAACTGATTGTATTTATATACTGTTTTTAATGTACTGAAATAGGATTCAGCCAACATTTTCCCTGGCAGCTCTGTGGAGCTTTCTTACCAAGAAAAATGCTGCAGCTTTAATTGCTAGATTAAGGCTCAAGTGAGCAATGAAAAGGAACTGGGAGCTTTTTAAATGTCTCCTTTTAATCGCCACTGAACACTGAGGCCTAAACTTAGAATCACAATGGTAGTTGTCAGAGGAAATAAAATGGAATCACTGAGGCATGAAATTGGTCTGAGGGATTTAGCAAGCAAATTAGAATATGAGATGTCGTGTCCAAGAAAAAATGCATTTTCCATTTTTCACGAAGTTTATGCTGTATCTTCCCACTAGTTAAAAGTTGTTGATGACTGGTGAGTAAGCACCGACCACTGTCCTCTCTAGTGCTGTTTGTCTTGTATTGCGCCATCATAACACTGTTCTTGTCTCATTTTCACACATTGCATCTTACAGTAGAGCTTATTGGATAATGGATATAAAGGGATATGGGCCAAATGCAGGCAATTGGGACTAACTTAACGGTTTTTAAAAAAAGCGAGGCATGGATAAGTTGGGTCGAAGGGCCTGTTTCCGTGTTGTAAACCTCTATGATTCTGTGATAAGGAGCTGCAACCATGATGGATATTTCTATTCCCCACTCCCCTTTAGACCGCTCCCTAGACTAAGTAGCAGGGCTCAGTGAGATCAACCCACTCCACATAAACTAGGGCAACTTCCTCAGGCATTTTGCCTTTCTTCTGCAGAAGGCTATCAGGGGGAGCTACTCCATTTTGCAATATCCGCCCATATCTCCTGATCCCGAGTTCTCTCATAAATGCTTTTTCAGAATTACGTTCTCAAACTTGATTCAAAAATAAGTGAGGGTTTAAAATATTTATCTGTATAAATGAGCTATGCCGGGTGTTAGCGATGGAAAGGTGGTAGGACTGGAGGGTCTTAATGACATTACTGTTACTAGAGAGGTGGTGCGCGACAGACTGGAGGGGCTGATTGTGGACAAGTCCCCAGGACTGGATGGAATGCATCCGAGGGTTCTGAAAGAAATGGCGGAGGTTATAGTGGATGCCTTGGTGGTTATTTTCCAGACGTCGCTGGATTCCGGGGAAGTGCCGGAAGATTGGAAAACGGCTAATGTTACGCCGTTGTTTAAGAAGGGTGCCAGGCAAAAGGCGGGGAATTATAGGCCGGTTAGTTTAACGTCTGTGGTAGGTAAAATGTTAGAATCCGTCATTAAGGAGGAAATTGCGAGGCATCTTGAAGGGAATTGCTTGATAGGGCAGACGCAACACGGTTTCATTAAAGGGAAGTCGTGTCTGACAAATTTACTGGAGTTCTATGAGGATGTGTCTAGGGCGGTGGATAGAGGAGAGCCGGTGGATGTGGTCTTTCTGGATTTTCAGAAGGCGTTTGATAAGGTACCTCACAAGAGGTTACTGCAGAAGGTCAGAGGACATGGAGTTGGGGGTAGGGTGTTAGCGTGGATAGAGGATTGGTTGTCAAATAGGAGGCAGAGAGTGGGGGTCAATGGGTGCTATTCGGATTGGCGGTTGGTGACTAGTGGGGTGCCCCAGGGGTCGGTGCTGGGGCCTCAGCTATTTACCATTTATATAGATGATCTGGAGGAGGGAACCGAGTGTAGGGTGTCGAAATTTGCTGATGACACCAAGATTGGGGGAAAGGCAAATTGTGCGGAGGGTGTGGAGAGTCTGCAGAAGGATCTAGATAGGCTGGGCGAATGGGCCAGGAAATGGCAAATGGAATTTAATGTTGGCAAGTGTGAGGAGGTCCACTTTGGTAGGAAGAATGGTAGGAAGGACTATTACTTACGTGGCGAAAAACTGCAGCAGGCGACGGTGCAGAGGGACCTCGGGGTCCTTGTGCATGAGTCGCAAAAACCCAGCCTGCAGGTGCAGCAGGTGGTCAGGAAGGCGAATGGGATGCTGGCCTTCATAGCGAGGGGGATTGAATATAAAAGTAGGGAGGTCTTGCTGCAGCTGTATAGGGCATTGGTGAGGCCAATGTGTGCAGTTTTGGGCGCCGCACCTGCGCAAGGATATTTTGGCCTTGGAGGGAGTGCAGAGGAGGTTTAATAGGCTGATACCGGAGTTGAGGGGGTTGAGCTATGAGGAGAGGCTGAATAAACTAGGCTTGTACTCGTTAGAGTTTAGAAGAATGAGGGGAGATCTCATTGAGATGTATAAGATGATGAATGGGATGGATAGGATAGAGGTGGAGAGACTCTTCCCGCTCAAAAAAGACAGTAGGACTAGGGGGCACAGCCTCAAGATAAAGGGGGGGCGGTTTAGAACGGAGTTGAGGAGGAACTTCTTCACTCAACGGGTGGTGAATATCTGGAATTCTCTGCCCGTTGAAGTGGTGGAGGCTGCCTCGCTAAATATTTTTAAGAAGCGGGTTGATGGGTTTTTGATAAGAGAGGGGATTAAGGGTTATGGGGAGAAGGCGGGAAGGTGGAACTGAGCCACGACAGATCAGCCATGATCTTATTGAATGGCGGGGCAGGCTCGAAGGGCCAGATGGCCTACTCCTGCTCCTATTTCTTATGTTCTTATGTTCTTATGTTCTTATGTTCTTATGTTCTTATGCCTCTGTTATCTCTCGTGATTCTTCATATCTTTGAGATGCTGACAAAAATCAGGTCCTGAGAAGATGGTTAGGAAAATGTAGAGTTTTCTTCTGTGTACTTCTTAACAGGTGGTTTGAGTTTGAACTAACCTGTGGAGTATCCTCCTTCAGTTGTATTTAAAGTACAACTTTCACGTTACTGACACTTCCCTGCAGTAGAACTGTGGATTTGAAGTTTTGCTGTCCTGGGTTTGCACTGGAGCAGACTGAATCATTAAGGGATAGTGAATATTGTAATAGTAAAACAGCTTAGAGTGTGTGGTTGTAAAGAAACCAAACTTATTTTTAATTGGTGCTATTGGAGTTTGATAAGGATTGTGAGGTTCCTACTGGAGGCATTGCAAGCTGCCTTTCCAGTGCTGTCAATTTAGTTCAGATTCTGAGAGACTGGTTTCCATGGTTACGCTAACCTCCCCAGAATGCCTCCATGCTGTAACTCTCTGGTCCTATGCATCCCCATTTCCTTCTGTGCTCCATTGGTGGCTGTGCTTTCAGCCTAACAGTACACCAACACCTCCCCCCCCCCACACTTAAGATTTTGCTTTAAGTCTACCTCTGCCCAAGTGTGTGATCGCTGATCTAATATCAGCTGTCAGTTTTTGCCTGATGTATCTGTAACATTCCGTGACTATATAAATTCTCTTCCAAATGAAAGAACATTAACTTCTTACGTTTTTAGTTGTGGCCATATGATCATGTAAGTATTGAAAATAATCTTTACAATTAAATGTGTCTGAGAGGGGGAAACTGAGCAAAAGGAGTGAGCCTTAAGTATAATAAAGGCTTTTTCATTTAAGATTTAATCTTAAGCGGGCTTTCAGTATCGGCAGTTCGTGTATATCATTGTTCAGTCTTTTACAGCGAGAAGTTAATGACCCCACCACCCCAGAAGTGATCTTTGAAGTGGGGAATTGTTTGTTGAGGTGGGAGGGTGTCTGATCAAGGAAACCAGGCATCAGAAAGGGGGAGTCTGCAGAGAGCCATTTCCCTGCCCTTTCCTCTGATCACCCATGCCCCCCCCCTCCACCACCTCCCTCCTCTTGCATCCCTGCTCAACCTTGCCAACAGCCATCGTACCATCCTTCCCTACTTGCTCTTCTTAAGGGCCGGTTTAGCTCAGTTGGCTGGACAGCTGGTTTGTGATGCCAACAGCGTGGATTCAATTCCCGTACCAACTGAGGTTATTCATGAAGGCCCCGCCTTCTCAACCTTGCCCCTCATCCGAGGTGCAGTGAGGTAAACCACCACCAGTCAGCTCTCCCCCCTCAAAGGTGAGAGCAGCCTCTGGTCATCTGGGGCTATACCAGTTTACCTTCTTTGACAGCAAGAAATTACAAAGATATGTAGTTAAACTGCAAAGAATGTAGCCCAGTCCATCACGCAAACCAGCCTCCCATCCATTGATTACATTTTCCGCTGTCTGAGAAGCAGCCAGCATAATTAAGGACTCCACGCATCCCGAACATTCTCTCTTCCATCTTCTTCTGTCAGGAAAAGTGTGAGGTCCTGCACCAACCGACTCAAGAACAGCTTCTTTCCTGCTGCTGTCAGACTTCTGAATATACCTACCTCGCACTAAGTTGACCTTCTCTACACCCTAGCTATGACTTTAACACTACATTCTACACTCTCTCCTTTCCTTCTCTATGAATGGTATGCTTTGTTTGTATAGCGAGCAAGAAACAATACTAATAAATGTGTTACCAGCAGTGACCACCTCTGTTGTTAGAGCCACCATTAATGGAGAACTGCTGGCCTCTGATTTGGCATTCTGAGGTTAGTTGAAAATCTTGTAAAGTTGGCATTCTGATTGTTTTCACTGACCACCTGGTAAAATTGCTTTGCCTTTCCGAAAGGTAAGTTGTAGCTGAACGGGATATTCTAATGATTTTTTTCCTCTGTGCAGGGGCAGTATCAATAGCAGGGGTCCAGGCTGGCCTCTGGGCTGTGGAAGGGGGGAATAAACTGGTTTGTTCCCAGTTACTTGATTCAGCAAAAGCCCACGTTCTCCACACCACAGTGACTTCAATTTCTCTGCAGCCATCAGGTAAGAAAGGAAGACCATATATTGCCTGCAGACAGCTTGTTTCCATCTGATTGCTAAGCAACCAATCATTAAAACCTCCAACATCCATGTGGGCCCAGCTGCAAAAGAACAGACAGCTGTTCCTATCTCATATTATCAACACCAGATCTGCTGCAAGAGGATTAAATGTGTTTTGGAACGCTGTTTAATATCATGTACAAACTACACGTGTCTGCAATTTACTGTCTAGGATGAAGTGGATGTATAAGAGGATGCAAGAGATTAACAAACATTGCCTTATATTCAGACTGGTGCAGGATTAAGGGAAAATGTACACAAAACTGATACATTGTAGAACTTCCACATTTGAACAAAACTCCATGGAGGCTGTGTCCCATGAAGAGTTAGAAATGATAATTTCAAACAATTTGTTTTCATTTATTTGACAGACTATATCTTAATTTGTTTTGAAAAAACCCAGCCACCTTGTGAGTATGTTAGTTCCACTGATAAGGGCAACACAAGGTCCAAAGGCCAAACATGAAATTCCATTGTCTCACAATTTGATGGTGTAAAACAAGAACTCATAATGGCAGAAGTTTCAATCACAGCTTCCCCCTCCCCATATTGATTAATTTAGAAAAGGAAGCTCTTAGAAAAGGATTCATGTCTATTTTAACTTCCTTGACATTGATGGCCATGAGGACCCAATTTCTGGGATTACCTCACTAGGCTTTCTTTCCTCCTTTAAGATATTCCTTAAAATGTATTTCTTTGATCAGGCTATTGGTCATCTGTCTTAGTATTTCTTCATATGGCTCAGCACCAGATGTTTGATAGTGCTCCTATGAAGTGACTTGAGATTTTTTACTTCCTAATATAACTCCCAATTAATTGAAAGTTGCTATAATTACCAATTGTTCATGCTTGATCTCTTCCAAGCAACTTAATACCTCGTAGATATTTCTCTTAGATAAGGAGGGTGGCACAGTGATTAGCACTGCTGCTTCACAGTGCCAAGGACCCAGGATCAACTACTGGCTTGGGTCACTGTTTGTGTGGAATTTGCACATTTTCCCCGTGCCTGTGTGGGTTTCCTCCGGGTGCTCCAGTTTCCTCCCAAAGTCCAAAGATGTGTGGCTTAGGTGGATTGGCCGTGCTGAATTGCTCCTTAGTATCAGGGGGATTTGCTAGGGTAAATGCATGGGGTTATGGGGAAAGAGCTTGGGTGGGATTGTGGTCAGTGCAGACTCAATGGGCTGAATGGCCTCCTTCTTTAAAAAAATGCTGTGATAGTTGAACCAGAACATATCAGAGACAGCCCATTCATTTGGAACATCTGTTGCTCCAAGATGTCAAGAGATTTGACTGAATGTTATTCAGGATGCTTAACATCTGTGCTGAAGAAGCCAAGCCAGCAATGATCCTGATAACCCCCAGAGGGGGATTAATTGTTTTAAAACCATGCAGATAGAAGGAGTTCACCTGATGGTCAGAGGGGTGGGGGAGCTAAGGAAATAAATTCATAAAGTTTCAAACAAAAAAAAACTTTTCAAGCAAAATTTGAATAACACATTTGGCTAGTTAACTACAGGTATAAAATTGTTTTTTTTTTAAGATATGAGCATCTTGTTCAGAAATAACTTGTTAACAAATGGAGACCATGAAATTTAAACTTCAAATCAGTCCTTGGCCATTATTCTTGGTTCCCTCCCAGTTTTATCTTTTAACTCCCAAACAAGTGAACACTTTGGGGCTGCAGAACCTGTCCCTCAATCACTGTCTGGTATCTCATCCAAGTGCCTGTCCATCAGAGAGGAGTCTTTGATATGTCAGATGACAGCTGCTTGACTCCAAGAAGCGTCGCAGTTGGCATCTCCCTTGGTTTCATCCAGTGCACCCCACACATTCATTGGCTGCTGAGAACGAAGTGGGAACTCCCTAACAGCACATAAGGTGTACCTACACCATAGGGACTGCAGTGGTGAAGGCAGCTCACCACCACCTTTTCGAGGGCAATTAGGGATGGGCAAGAAATGCCAGCCTAGCCAGCGATGCCCACATCCCATGAATGAATAAAGAAAGATACATTGAGGCCATTTAATTGACAGATATCATTCCCTCCAACTCATCATAGACAAGTGATCAAATCTTAGATGGATCTTCTTGGTCTATGTGGATCATTCATTCACTGGAGAAGCTCAGTGAAGTCACCAGGAGAGCTAACGAATGATTGATTGACAACCTTCCATCTGCCAGTGATGAAGGGAATGCAGCCTACTCTGGGGAGGTCAGATGAGATCATCTGCTGTACATCTTTTGATGGTTGAACAGGTCAATTCTGGAAAGAATTAGCAAATTAAAGGAGGTTGTGCAGCAACATGACTCATAGTACAGCCACCCAGATAATTTCAAAGCACAATACTGCTGACTGGA
The DNA here is from genome assembly GCF_965287045.1 of Carcharhinus amblyrhynchos. Lineage (NCBI taxonomy): Eukaryota > Metazoa > Chordata > Chondrichthyes > Carcharhiniformes > Carcharhinidae > Carcharhinus > Carcharhinus amblyrhynchos. The sequence continues at coordinate 48,174,843 of NC_137336.1, forward strand.
GGGTCATAGTCCACACTTCTTGTTCGTAGAAGTTTTTTTTTAACTCAGCCATGCTATTGGGGAAAATGTTCATTGGGTGTCTGCTGTTCTCCATTGAGCGAAAGGTCAGAATAATTATAAACACCTAACACTGCCTAACAATGCTCACTCTCCCTCCAGCCTCAGTCACAGATTGTACGTGGTATCGGCTGAAAGTCTCTGTCCTTGTTCACGGCTGGGATTCTCTGATGCCGCTGAAAGTGACTGGAGTTTAGGTTGGAATGCCAAATTCTCAATACTCACTTGCAGAGGAGCTGGCACGGACGAGATCGGAGAATTCCACGCACAGTGATAGAGGACTAAAGAGAAGGAGGGGATGGAAACTGTATATTGACAATGATCTAAAAGCAGGTTGAGTGGCTGACTTTAGGCCTTTCAATGGATTTGTGAGATTCAGAGATCAAGTCAAATAACTGACAGAAAAGAGCAGAAATACTACCCACATGAACATGATTATTTTCACAAGCCTTACGCTGTAACCTCTTCAGTCTGGAACTCCAAAATCCAGAAATGCCCATTGCCCTGCAATTTGTTTCCGCAAACCTAGCAACTCATAAACTCGTCACCCGGGGCGCTGCTACCAATACCGTGCTACAGTTGGTTTCTGTAGTAACTAAGGAACATTTACTTGCTCCCAGATTCTACCAAGAAAGTAAGGTTATGATGTTCCACTCGATGGCTGTACTAGAAACACAGAAACATGAAAGGAGAAACCATTAGGCCCTTCAAGGCTGCTCAGCTATTCATTTTGAACATGGCTGATTATCAAATTCAATATCCCACCTTCCCCCCATATTCTTTGATCCCTTTAGCCCCAAGAGCTATATTTAATTTCTTCTTGAAATCGTACAGTGTTTTGGTCTCAACTATTTTCTGTGGTAGTGAATTCCACAGATTCAGTACTGTCTGGGTGAATTATACTTACAAAAAAAAATAGTTTGTTTGGTTCAGTTGGGAAGGTTATGAATTTTGGAGCTCTCCTGCAAAGTATAGTGATTATCTTCATGGCATAATCATCTTGTATTGCTTGGAAGAATTTAGTTGCCAAGAAATTAAGGCAGTGGTGAATCAAAATAGTAGAGGATAAGAGGGCAGCAGTTTTTCAGACAGTCATTGGCATATTTCCCCAGCAGCATCTTGAGGATGAACAGATTCCTGAGGCACTGACAGTCTCATAAAAGTTTAATGATCTCTTCATCTGTAGAGCCTGGTGCAGATTTTTTTTTTTGGTTATGCTGTTTTGTGATAGATTGGAGGTTCTGTCCTTTTATCATATCCTTATCTTCCTCCTATTATAACACAAGGGTTGAGGGTATGCCAGTTGGAAATTTTGTACTGTGAAGTACTTTGGTAACATTCAGGAAGCATTGTTTGGATATTGATTTGATATGCTGTTGTCGCATGTATTATTATACAGTGAAAAGTATTGTTTCTTGCACGCTATACAGATAAAGCATACTGTTCATAGAGAAGGAAAGGAGACAGTGTTACAGCCATAGCTGGGGTGTAGTGAAAGCTCAACTTAATGCGAGGTAGATCCATTCAAAAGTTTGATGGCAGCAGAGAAGAAGCTGTTCTTGATATGTCAAACAACAATTTGTTAGTGCTTTTTCATCACTGTTTTATGTCTCAAGTGCATATTTCACAAAATCACAGTGCAGAGGGAAGCCATTTGACCCATCAAGTCTGCATCAACTCTCCGAAAGAGCATCTTAGCCAGGTCCAACCCAGCCCTATTCTCATAGGCCCACACTTTATCCCGCCAATTCCCCTAATATTTGGACACAAAGGGGCAATTTAGCATGGCTAACCCATCCACCTAACCTGCACATGTTTGGACTGTGTAAGGAAACTGGAGAACCTGGAGGAAACCCACACAGGCACAGGGAGAATGCGCAAACTCCACACAAATTGGTACCCAAGGCTGGAATGGAACCCAGGTCTCTGGTGCTGTGAGGCAACAGTGCTGCCCACCTGTATCCAGTTTTCAGACATGTGGCTAGGCATTCTAGCATTATTCCATAATCCAGAAAATTCCAAATCCAGAAATACCTTGTGCTGAGTTCCTGCCAGTCAGCAGTACTTTGGCACACTGATAATCTCAATGCAGTATTGTGAGCAAGCATTCCAGACTTGAGAGCTTACAGTGTATTTTAAAGACCGGTTATTGTAAAATATATTGGCTTTATTTAACATGCCGGAATGGTTTTCATAGACTGGTACTGTTTCTAAGACTTTTCCCTTCGTATCCAGAGGTGTTATCTAAAGTCCTATCTTTCACAATAATAGAGTCACAGGGACCTTCTCACGCACCTTTTAAACAACTGGCTGAAAAGCAGTGGTATTCTTGTAAGAACCCAAGAGGCTATCATCTGAGCCAGGAAATGTGAAGGGTACCCCAAAATAGAGAAAGTTGCGTTCTCTGCTGTAAACTGAAACGTCTGTGCAGAGAGTCTGCATGTTCTCCCAGTGTCTGCTTGTGTTTCCTCTGGGTGCTCCGGTTTCCTCCCACACTCTGAAAGAATATGTATGTATTTCCATAAATAATTTTTAAAATTTTCTTTCTCCAGGAGATAAAGCCCATTACCAAGTGAGGTATGAAAATGAAGATGAAGGTGGTTATGATTTCTATGACATTGTAGTCGTTGCTACTCCTTTACATCAGGAAACTACGAACATCACCTTCAGTGGCCTGACACCCCCAGTCACAGATTTTCCTGGCCGCTACCAGCATATGATTGTTTCCATAGTACATGGTTACCTCAATTCCTCATATTTTGGGTTCCCGGATCCCAAGCTCTTTCCATTTGCAGCAATTGTAACAACAGACAGTCCGAAGCTTTTTATGTTTAGCACAGCCAGTATCTGCCCAGTGAACGTCACCAGTAATTATAGAAGAAAGCAACCACAGGAGGCTGCAGTGTGGAAGGTCTTCTCCCCATCCCCCCTCACCAAAGAACAGCTGAAGACGCTCTTTCGTTCATACTATTCTGTCCAAGTCACCGATTGGCTGGCGTATCCTCAGTACACCTCAGTGAAAGGAATCCCTCCCATCATTCTTCACGACAACCTGTACTACCTGAACGGTATAGAATGGACAGCAAGTAGTATGGAAATGAGTGCCATTGCTGCCAAAAACATAGCTCTGTTAGGGTATAATCGGTGGCATCAGCAACTCGATAAGATTGATCGGAAAGATTTGATGCATAAAATCAAAACTGAACTGTGATTGAGCAAGAGCACCAACAGTCTAAACGCTGAATGAAACAGAAGGATCGTATACTGTACTTGAATTTGAACTCTGAATGCAACATTATTTTAAAATATTGAATTAAATGGACCCTGTTGCTGACTGGTAACCTGTTAACAATGATTTATTTTAAAGTTGTGAAATATTCAAGTTTGTTTTTCAAAAGTTACACTGTCTCAAATGCTGTTTTGTGATTTGAAAATGGGAGGTCACAAGTTTATTGTTTTGGGGAGATTAGAAGGACCTTTTGATTAATTATCATGGTAAGAGGTCAAAACAAAAATTGCTGGGAATACTCATCTCACCAGAAGCAGCGGTGGGGTGTTAATTTTTTTTATATATAGTATTCTTTCATATGATGTCTAATGGCAAGGCCAGATTTTATTGCTTGCCCTAATTGTCTTGGAAAAGGTGGTGGTAAACTGGAGGGACTTCCAAGATTTTGAGCTTGTGATAGTGAAGGAGCAGTGGCGTATGTCCAAGTCAGGGTGCTGTGTTGCTTGGAGGGGAACTTTCAGATAGTGGTGTACCCATGCATCCGTTGCCCTTGTCCTTCTAGGTGGCAGAGGTTGTGTGTTAGGAAGGTGATGTGGGAACGAGCCTTGGTGAGTTGCTGCTGTGCATCTTGTAAATGGTGCACACTGCCGCCACTGTGGTGGTGGAGGGAGTGTCTGTTTAAATTGGTTAATGGGGTGCAGATCAGGAAGACTGCTTTGTTTGGTGTCAAGCTTAGAGTGTTATTGGAGCCACGCTTATGGAATATTCCACCCTACTTCTTGACTTATACCTTGTGAACAGGATTTGGAGAATCAGGAGGTGAGTTATTTGCCTCAGAACTCCCAGCCTCTGCACAGATCCTTCTCCTGCAGTTGCTGCCTAATTTGCTGAGAATGTCAGCATTTTCTGTTCTTGTTTGTTTACCAGCATCTGCAGTTTTTTTGCTTCTGTATCATGAATGGGATTACCTACCTCAGGAAAAAAATCATATTTCTTAGCTATCCCCTTGAACTCTACTTTGTTGCCATTGTTAATCAGTGTGGAGAGAGTGAAAGAAGAATCTTTTCGTTCAATCTACAAACAGCCAGAGAACAAGGTGATTGATCAAAAAAAAAGCAACAAGAAGGAAAGCTTTTTTTGAGTGTGCGGTGGAGACACAGGCTTTCAAAAGAGAATCAGATAAACTAAAATTTTCTGGGCTATGGGGAACTGGTGGGGAGTGGGAGTAGGTGAGTTGTTCTTTCAGAGGGCTGTCAGGGACATGATGGACTAAATGACTTTCTTCTGTAAACTTTCTATGCTTTGTTGCACCACGTAGAATGACAGGGTAGATATTCTGTCCCAGGGATTGCCCCACTCCCTCTGCATCTCCCACTCCCCACTGAGGTGCAGACCCTAAGATTCCCCCAAGCACATTAATTTTACCTAAAACAATCTGAAAGACGCCAATGGAGATAAAACACATCCCTGAAAGTAAGCTAGCCTATTTCACTCTCTCTTTTGTGGCATTGGAGAGTAAAGGCAATGTCATCCGGAGAAGAAGCGTCAATTATAAAGAGACTTTAAAAAGGGGAGAAAAATCTTGACCAAAAACAGGTGGCAAATGGCCGGAATTCTCCGATCTCACATGCCCTGCCTCTGCTGTTAGTGAGAATGGAGAATTTGGCGCTCGGCGAAAACTCCATTGGCTGCAGCGAGATCGGAGAATCCTAGCCGCGGGCAAGGTTGGAGAATTCCTGTCAATATTGTTTGAAGGACTTGTGTCACTGTTGCAAGGCACATGAGGAAATGGTGCAGTCATTTCTGTTTGGACAGTTTATCAATATGAAGATGCCTCTTCAAGGGTGCTGACAAGAGCATTTTACTTTGAAATGCAGTCAGTGTGTCTTTCCACCAGTGCAGTCAATTAAATCTCCAGACATTTGTAACTTAACCACATTGTTTGGCTCTGCTGAGATCCTAAAACCATACCTCCTGTGCGATAACACTTTGCACAGTGTTTCTTCAACTCAAAGTGTCAGCTAATAATTACTGTTCAAACTGAGAACAAATGTATGCGAAATGAGTAAAATGACAACTGTACAGCAATTGTAGATTTTTTTTCTGTCAGACTCGATGGGCTGAATGGCCTCTTTCTGTACTGTAGGGTTTCTATGATTGCAAATGGCATTGCTTAATCAGATATGATTTTCCAGTATATTTCTGTAAAATGTAAATAACCTGAGCCTTGAACCAACTTTCTGGGGATGGTGGATGCTTTATTTAAAATCCAGCGGTGAGAGAGAATATTAAACATTGCCGACATGGTTTGTTTCTGAGAGGTTCTGCACCATAGTCTGTGGACTTGAGGCACACAGAGTAAGGTAGTCCCAGACTGGGGATGTAATGTGCCATTCTGATATTGACAAAGTATTTAAACCATGACGCAGCTTTCACAAAAGTGCTACTATTGTTCAGCAAAGTGACTAGTGGCAGGATCGTTAGTATCGGAAGAAGACCTCCACCACACAATGCAATTTATGTTTTAATAAATACTTAGTGATTTTTTTTTTACTGCCATCATGTGTTAATGAATTGCCAATATAATTCTGTGGTGTATTGTAATAAATACCATTTTTTTTTCCTGAGAGAATATTGGAAATATTTTCTGACCATCAAAATAGATGGTTTGCTGCATAGAAGAAAAACTGAGATTGATGTCAGGGTTCTGTCTGTTTTATGTACCACAGAGTATTAATGAATGAAACCAACATAACTAAGGAGAACATCCCAAAGGTTTCTTTTTTAATTTTTTGCAAACTCTATTTAGAACGATGGAATATTTCTTCCCGCCTCCGTGTGCGCTTTGTCCTTTTCACCATTGTGTGACAAGTCTCTGAATGTCCAAAGACTGGAATGGATTTTCTATGGGGAAATGGGGATTTGTCTTTCAATACTTTGCCTCTTGTATTCTAAGAGTGTGATTCAAATAAAGCTTACTGATTGTGAATGATGTTGTTGCCAAAGTAATTAATTCATTTCAGTGAATGTGCGACGTGAACTGAATATTTTATTTGATATTTTTATTGAATGGTGGTGTTTATGTTTTACATCTGGGCACACACATCTTTTTTTAAAAAATTTAAATGCATTGCTTAGATATGAATGTGCACAAAGTATGCAAATGTACTTTTGTGAATGTTCAATCTAAGGCATTGTTTAAAATTTATTCATTTAATTAGTCCTATTTCAGTAGGTAATGAAGACTCTGATAAACTACTATTCCAAAGGGAAAGGGTTTCAATTTGTAAACTAAGTATGTTTTTATTGTTGGTTGATTTTCTGCCTCCATTGCCATTTGCTTTTCAAGAAGGTTAGAATGACACATTATTTTGAACCATTGGGATCCAGGTATTAATCCTCCCAAAGGCCTTGCAATGAATTTGCCTCTGGGCTTAGTCTGGGCACTCATATCCTTTAGGTTGGTACTCCCAGATATTTGTGGAGGAGGAGAGGGGTTAGGGTGGGGATAGGGTTTGCTGCTGCTGCCATTAAAGGATGAATGGTGATGAGGTCTGGTGGGCAAAGTCACTCAGTCCTCTTAATTTGTCCACTTCTTCTGATGTGGTTAATTTGAACCGTCAGTTCTCACTACTATGTTGTGGTCGGCATTGAAACATTCATTGCATTACACTGTGTGTGTGGGTGTGTGGTGGGGAGGGCTGGGGGTCACTGGATTTTTCATTGGGAGGGAGGTCCTCGGAATCAAAAAGATTGGCCTAGGATATAAGCTCAAGTCTGTAATACAACTTGAATCCGTGACCTTGAAGACTGTTACCATTCAACCAAGCTGAGCCAAATTGGACAAAATTAACACGTGGGTGTGATAAATCTCGTGATGTGGAAACCTGGTGTTGTCAGACTTCTTACTATGGTAAATGTAACAGACGTGTGAAGTGCAGCAGGACAGATAAATGGGTTACACAGGTACTTGATAATGGTATTGAAATATCTCAGTTAAAGTTGCCAATTCCTGTTGAAGGTATTCCTGGAGGTGTAATGGTGTGAAATTCAATAATGTGATCTTCAACCATGTAAGATTTATTCAGTGTTTGCAAATGTTAATTACCTCAACCTCATTTGAGTGCTTCATTATCACTAAGGGTCTTGAGTCCTGGACAGCAATGCTCAGAAAAGCAACCCACAATCCTGGGAGATTCCTGGGCAATTCAGAAGGGTTGCCAATTTTAGGTGAAGCAGAGAAAAAAGTAGGAATAAACAAGCTTAATCAATGCAGTGTAGAAATCAATAAATGTTGAATTATGTACATAACACTAAAATACAGTGTCAGAGGAGATAGACTACACTGTGAATCAGCGTTCTGTTCTGGTTGCTAAGAAGCATCCAAAACATTTAAAAGCGATGGTTATTGTCCAGTCTCAGGGGTGTGAGTTGTGAAGAAAATCTCGTCAATTTTTGCAGACTGGTAAGAAGGTGGCTTGAAGGATAATATTTAAAAGTGGATGGGTTTGTTCTGGGAATGGAAAATGAGGCCCCAGGATATGACTTTAAATACGGGTGCAGAAGTGGAGGACATAGGTTCAAACTAGTAAACGGCCTTTTCAGAACTGACAGAATTTTCTGAACAAAGTGTGTGAGGTAAACTCCCAGATGGAATAGTGAAGGAAAAGCCTGGGCTATTTGAAAACAAAGGTTGCTACAGAACATTGGAACATTTCTGCTTGGGTGAATTAAGATGGGTCAAATGGATACCGTTCTCATTTGTAATTAATGATTGTGACACTGATCAGCTCTGACATGCTGCCTCTTTTTTAACTAATTTATGGGACATGAACATCGCTGGCTGGCCAGCATTTATTGCCCATTTCTAGTTGCCCTTGAGAAAGTAGTGGTGAGCTGCCTTCTTGTGGGTTTACCTACAATGCCATTTAGAAACAGAAACATAGAAAAACTACAGCACAATGCAGGCCCTTCAGCCCACAAAGTTGTGCCGAACATTTCCCTACCTTAGTAAGATAGAGGGTTGTAGGTAAGCCTAGTAATCTCTAAGTTCCATGTACTTATCTAAAAGTCTCTTAAAAGACCCAATCAAATCTGCCTCCACCACTGTTGTGGCAGCCCATTCCACACATCCACCACCACTCTGAGTGAAAAACTTTCCCCTGAACCTCCTCTGTACCTACTCCCCAGCACCTTAAACCTGTGTTCTCTTGTGGCAACCATTTCAGTCCTGGGAAAAGGCCTCTGACTATCCACTCGATCAATATCTCTCAACATCTTATACACCTCTATCAGGTCACCTCTCATCCTTCATCTCCCAAAGGAGAAAAGGCTGAGCTCCCTCAACCTATCCTAATAACGCATGCTCCCCAATCCAGGCAACATCCTTGTAAATCTCCTTTGCACCCTTTCTATGGCTTCCACATCCTTCCTGTAATGAGGCGACCAGAACTGAGCACAGTACTCCAAGTGGGTCTGACCAGGGTCCTATATAGCTGCAACATTATCTCTCAACTCCTAAACTAATTCCTTCATACGCCTTCTTAATCCAGCTTCAACCTGCGCAGCTGCTTTGAGCGTCCTATGAACTCGGACTCCAAGATCCTTCTGACCTTCCATATTGCAAAGAGTCCTACCATTAATATTATATTCTGCCGTCCTATTTGACCTGCCAAAATGAACCACTTCACACTTATCTGGGTTGAACTCCATCTGCCACTTCTCTGCCCAGTCTTGCATCCTATCAATGTCTCGCTGCAACTTCTAACATCGCTCCACATTATCCACAACACCTCCAACCAAAGAATTTGGGAGAGAATTCCAGGATTTTGATCCAGTGACAAAGGAACAGCTGGGATTAGAAAAGGATATATCTTTCCAATGGGCTGATGTTGTAGAGGAGGGTATGAGATCTAGACGTCAGCTGGAAAATGTTGTTTCAGATTGAAATAGCCTTTCCGATTCCTCAGATTGTGGGATGCCAGATGAAAGATTGACTCTTTGTAACAAAGTCCTGAGTAATCTGTTTCTACAAAGGCTTTTATCAGGAGCTAATGGACTGTTCTTCATGAGAGGGACCATCCTCTGATACACATTTAGCAGCTTCTCCACTCACCCTGGTTACCAGTGACTAGTAGGGGAGCAGAACTCGAGGAATCATAAAGATCCTTAAATCTTTTCAACTGAAAATCCTTTAGTCTTTCAAGATGCTGTCCATGCACTTTCAACTTGGTTGCCAGTGATCTCTCCAGACGGCTGTACGAAGATCTGCAGTATTTCTGCTGTCAGAGATAGCAGTAGAGGCGGGGACAATTTGTCTTTTTAAAAAGCATTTAGACAATTACATTGGTAAGATGGGTACAGAGGGATATGGGCCAAACGCAGACAATTGGGACTAGCTTAGTGATTAAAAAAAGAAGACAAGTTGGACAGAAGGACCTGTTTCCGTGCTGTAAACCTCTATCACACTATGGTTTCATTTAGTGTTTATGCGTTGAATTTATTTGCTTGTTGGATCTCTCCTGAAGGGAAGGTTTGCAGTTACTACTTACTCGCGGACAGGCTTGCTGGTACTTAACAAGAGAGTGTGCTTCACTCCCAGCCGCTTGTCACACATCTTGGAAAAGGCCAAACAGAATCTTGATGCTTCACCAGCACCCTTCACGGAGAAACCAGCTGAAGTGATCTTTAGGTTTTCTCTGCAGCTAGGGAAGCACTTCTTAAAGCTCCTTTCTTTCACTAGGCTACATTTTTGAAGCTGCTCCTTTTCCACTAGGTGCTAGAGTTAGCAAATAAGTTCTTCTAGATTTCATACCCTCAGCTACAGCATTAGATGTCGGCTGGAAAATGTTGTGTCAGTTCAGATTGAATTAGCCCTTCAAATAAGAACTTGTGAAGAATACCCTTTGCATGAGGAAGAGTTACTGTTAGCAAAGGTACCAGGGACCTTCAAGGGGTTATTGTTCAATCATATTTTCTGCTGTCTCCTAGTGTGTAGCTGCTGGAAGAAAAGAATCAGTTATATTAACATAGAATCCTACAGTGCAGAAAGAGGCCATTTGGCCCATCTAGTCTGCACCAACCACAATCCCATCCAGGCCCTATCTCCATATACTTATCCACTAATCCCTTTAGCCTATGCATCCCAGGACACTAAGGGGCAATGTAGAATGGCCAATCAACCTTGCCCACATATCTTTGGACTATAGGAGGAAGCCAGAGCACCCAGAGGAAACCCATGCAGACACAGGGAGAATCTGCAAACTCCACACAGACAGTGACCCGAGCCAGGATTCGAACCCAGGTCCCTGGAGCTGTGAAGCAGCAGTGCTACCTTGCCACCAGTACTTAAATGTGCTTCAGCAGTGTTCTTTCTTAATTAACTATTTGATGATTTCTTTCTGAGGAAAGTGGTAAGTGGCAAAGTGGTTAAAAAATCCATAGGATCACTACAATGCAAAAGGAGGCTATTTGGCCCATCGAGTTTGCGCTCACTCTCTGAAAGAGCATCTTACCCAGGCCCACCCTCTGTTAACTTCAGTCATTTCAGCCCCTCTTCCTGCTCAAACCTTTAACCACAGAAATCTCTTAAAAGATGCTGGTCGTGCCCTTGCTCCACTGCCATGCTGATTTTTGTGGACTTCCACTGTTTTTTGGCCCTGTTGCTGATTGAAATTCCACCTTTATCTTGCCAACAAAGGAGAGGGACATGTTGACTGGTAGTGTCTCAGAGGGATGTGTTGACCCGTTAGAAAAAAAATCTCAATTACAAGGGAGGAAGTGTTAGGTTTTTTAGGAAACATTAAGACAGACAAATCCCCAGGGCCTGATGGCTTCTATCCTAGACTGCTCAGGGAGACAAGAGATGAAATTGCTGGGCCTCTAACAGAAATCTTTGTCTCTTCATTGGATACAGGTGAGGTACCAGAGGATTGGAGGATAGCAAATGTTGCCCCGTTATTTAAGAAGGGTAGCAAGGATAACCCGGGTAATTATAGGCCGGTGAGCTTGACGTCCGTGGTAGGGAAATTGTTGGAGAAGAGATAGGATATATGCACATTTAGAACTGAATAATCTCATTAGTGATAGACAGCATGGTTTTGTACAAGGGAGGTCATGCCTCACAAATTTGGTTGAGTATTTTGAGGAGGTGACAAAAACGATTGACGAGGGAAGGGCCGTGGATGTCGTCTATATGGATTTTAGTAAAGCGTTTGACAATGTCCTTCATGGCAGGCTGGTGCAAAAGGTAAAATCTCATGGGATGAAAGGTGAGCTAGCTAGATGGGTGGAGAACTGGCTTGGCCATAGAAGACAGAGGGTAGCAGTGAAGGGGTCTTTTTCCGGTTGGAGGTCTGTGACTAGTGGTGTTCTGCAGGGCTCTGTACAGGGACCTCTGCTGTTTGTGATACATATAAATGATTTGGAAGAAGATGTAGCTGGTGTGATCAGTACGTTTGCGGATGACACGAAGATTGCTAGAGTTGCGGATAGTGATGAACATTGTCAGAGAATGCAGCAGGAAAGAGAGGCCGGAAAATTGGGCAGAGAAATGGCAGATGGAATTTAATCCAGATAAATACAAAGTGGCGCATTTCGGTAGATCTAATGTAGTGGGGAGCTATACAATAAATGGCAGAACCATCAAGAGTATAGACACACAGAGGGACCTGGGTGTGCAAGTCCACAGATCCTTAAAGGTGGCAGCACAGGTGGAGAGGGTGGTGAAGAAGGCATATGGCATGCTTGCCTTTATTGGACAGGGCATAGAGTATAAAAGTTGGCATATGATGTTGCAGCTATATAGAGCGTTGGTTAGACCACATTTGGAATACTGCATCCAATTCTGGTCGCCACACTACCACAACCCCGCAACACCAGCTTTCTATCTCCCCCTGGCCCGATCACTGGACCCCCAACCATTCCCGGGTCCAACCCTGAGACCTCCCCCCTCCCAGCCTGCCCTGACCTCCAGCAACCACCTCCCCTCCTACCCCATTGATTCTCCACCCCACAGTCCTGATACTAGTTCTAAGACTAAAAAAGAGGGAGGAAAATAACAGCTTACTTCCTTTCTTAAATAACTATTCTTAAATGAAGGTCAAATCAGCAGCTCGACTTAGCCTCTTAAGATTAAAATGACCTTGGATTAAAATTGTTCAAGACTATTTTTGAAATGCTTTGAATGCTCACCAAAATCCTGTCCTCAAACTTTAGCCCAGTAGAACAGCTGACTTTCTTTTATGCAAAAGGTGACTATACTGTACTGCAGATTGCTTCTTTTATAATGTGGCTTATCTTAATCCCATGCCATTGTGTTTAACTGGTTTTCCCAGTCTATGTCCACAGTAACAAATGCTTTTCTGTAACTTCAACAGGAGTTTGTCCTCTTGTTTATTCAGCAAGAAGTCTCACAATACCAGGTTTAAGTCCAACCAGTTTATTTGAAAGTAATCCCACAAGCTTTCAGAAGCAGTGTTCCTTCGTCAGGTGTGTGGAAGTTTCCTGGTGTTGTGAGACTTCTTACTGTGTTCACTCCAGTTCAACACTGGCATCTCTACCTCCTGTTTATTCAGCAGCTTTCAACTGTGGAGCAACTTTAACAGAAACAACGTGTTACAGATTTGTTAACTTCCTGCTATGTGGTGATACCGGGTGTAATAATTTACCAAGTCCTTGGAGACGATCATTTATTTTTCAAATGAGGGACTAGATTTCGAATCCTGTTCAGACTGATGTCTTAAAATTCCCTTACTCTTGAACTAATTGTAGTTCACACATAAATTGCAAGATTTTTTTTTAAAAAGCAGAAGTCCAGTTTCTGCAGAGATAATGTTCCTATGTCTGAGCTACACCTATGATGAATGTTCTGGTATTGATCCTGGATGTGCTGAGATAGATAATCTTACTACAGTTTTGGGTGCTACAATTGGCCTCAGTGCAGTAGACCTTTTCCTTCTGATTGCTATATGGTGACACCAAGTGCATATATGTGGAGAAAGGATTGAACTCAACTGTGGTGTCCCTGCAAAAAAATAGACCGCCAAATAATGACCGATTCAGTGGGACACTAGGTGATGGCCATCCATAGATCACTTTCCTGGGAGGGAATCACTGCCTTCAGGCTAAGGATATAGGAAATTGGAACAGGAATAAGCCATTTACCTCCTCAAGCTTGCTCCACCATTCAAGCGGATCATGGCTGATTTTCTACTTCACCTCCACCTTCCCAGATGACCTCCATATCCTTTAATTCAGTTAATCCCCAAAAACATCTACTGACCTCAGTGAGCTCTTTGGAGTAGAGAACTACAAAAATTCACAATCTTTTGAGTGAAGAAATTCCTCCACGTGTCAGTCCTAAATGACTGACCTCTTATTCCAAGACTGTGATCCTCTAGATTCCCCAGCCAGGAGAAACATTTTCCTAGCATCTACCTTGTAAAGCCCTTAATAATTTCTTATGTTTCAATTAGATTGTCTCTCATCCTTTTAAACTCCACACATTATAGATCTAGTCTATTCAATCGCATTTCACAGGACAATCCCCTCACCCCAAGAACCAGTCCAGTGAACCTTTGCTGCAGTCCCTTCTGAAGCAAATACATCTTGCCTTAGGTAAAGAGACCAAAACTACAAACAGTACTATGACTTCACTAATCCCCTGTATAATTGGAAGTAAGACTTTGTTACTTGAACTCTTTGTAACAAAAGCAAACACACCATTTACTCAAGAATATCTGGCCTACATGGCCCAGCCACTGGGAAGCTACTGGAGTGATTGTTTACAAATCAGAATTTAATGGCTAGTTCAAATTCAGACTGTTTTCTTCCTCATTTGCATCTATTGAATCTTACCAAACAACGGCAAAAGATTACCTTTTTTAAGGGAATTAAGTGAATTGTTTAATTTGGAAAGAAACAGATTTTGAGCCAACTACCAAGATTGGTGTGGCAGCAAAATCTGAACATTACCAAAGATTACTTAAAATGCAAGTTGCTGACAAATTCCAAAGTTTGTTAATAAATTTACCACTCAATTTAGAGATCAGTGATACAGAAAAAAAATCCTATTTACAGTGAACATGAGGAGTAATTTTGAATATGACACGCAATCATGCAAAGCATGTCTTGCATTGGGGAAAAATAAAAAAGTATTACTACAATGAATGATGCGTGTCTTAGTGTAATCTGATTCACAGAGAGTAAAAAACACTTCTGACCAATGCAGCTTCACCTTCTTACTTGTAGAACATAGAATTCCTACAGTGCAGAAGAGACCATTCTACACCACCCAGGCCTTCTTCCCTCCTGTTAGCCCATACATTTACCATAGTTACTAAGGAGGAATGTACAATGGCTAATCCACCTAACCCACACATCTTTGGACTGTGGGAGGAAACTGGAATACCCAGAGGAAATCCACACAGACACGAGGAGAATGTATACGCTCCCTACTGACAGTCACTTGAATGTGGAATTGAACCCAGGTCCCTGGAGCTATGCTGCAGCACTAAGCACTGTGCCACCATATTTTGTCTCTTTCCACTAAACATCTAACTGACAATATGTAGTCATCTATTGTAAATATTTTAATCTACATTCTGAGCTGCGATAACTTCTTTAGAACTTTCTTTGAAGCAGTAAGAATTTCTTTTGTTTGAAATATTTTTTGGGTTATGCGTTTATTCAGTAAGTACCATTAACAGCTGCATTATTTGTAGACTGTAACAAACAAATAAAATAAGAGTATCAGTTGGGTAATGTTTTTAACAAAATTGCTAAAAATCATCTCACCAGAACAGAATTTCATTTTGCCTTGTGAATCTGGAAAAATGATATAATTTGCTATCTTATCTATGGCCACTAGGGGGAGTGAGTGAATGACTATCCCGCAGGTAACAATATATCAACCTTAAGACCTAGGTGTTTTAATGTTAAATATTTGTTTGTAAATCAGGAATGTATAAAAAAAATTAAAGAAGAAAAACAGCTGAATTTATTCATCATTCTGGCTGACATCAACTTCAAAGAACAAAGAACAGTACAGCACAGGAACAGGCCCTTTGGCCTCCAAGCTTGCGCCAATCACATTTACCTATCGAAACTAATCACTCCAATCCCTCTATTCCCCATTTGTTCATATGTCCATCAAGATAAGTCTCAAATGTGGCTAATGTAGCTGCCTCAGCCACGTCATTTGGCAGTGCATTCCAGGTCCCCACCACTCTCTGTGTAAAAAACTTCCCCTGCACATCTCCACTGAACCCTTCCCCCCCTTATCTTGAACTTGTGCCCCCTTGTAATTGTCATTTCTGCCCTGGGAAAAAGCTTCCAACTGTTCACCCTATCTATTCCTCTCATAATTTTATAAACTTCTATCAGGTTGCCCCTCAACCTCTGTCTTTCCAAGGAGAACAATTCCAGTTTATTCAATCTCTCCTCTTAGCGAATACCCTCCATGTCAGGCAACATCCTGGTAAACATTTTCTGCACTCCCTCCAAAGCCTTCATGTCCTTCTGGTAATGTGGTGACCAGAATTGGAGACAGTATTCCAAATGTGGCCTAACCAACGTTTATACAACTGTGACATAATTTGCCAACTTTTATACTCGATGCCCAGCCGATGAAGGCAAGCATGCCATATGCTTTCTTCACCACCTTTTCCACTTGTGCTGTCACTTTTAAGGAGCTGCGGACTTGTATTCCCAGATCTCTCTGTGTCTGTGTTCCTGATTGTTCTGCCATTTATTTCATAGATCCCACCTGAATTGGACCTACCAAAATGCACCACCTCACATTTGTCCAGATTAAATTCCATCTGCCATTTCTCTGCCCAATTTTCCAGTCTATGTATGTCCGGCTGTATTCTCTGACAATCTTCATCACTGTCTGCAACACTGCCAATCTTAGTATCATCCGCAAACTTGTTAATCAAATCAAGTCATTTTTATGTTATTTATACGACAAACAGCACTATTTCTGTTGTTTTCAAATTTTAAAAATTATATTTCTGCAAAAGTATCAGCATAGATATTAGTATTCACCGGTATTAGCAGTAAACTGGACAGTTACTTCCAACTCGGTGTAAGTGCTGTTAAGTACAGAAGCTAAGTCGCACTGAAGTGTATTTCGACTGAGTGCTGCCAAACAGAATACTTAATTAGGGGAAATTGGTAAGGAAGGAGTTTGGTGCAGTGGGGGAAAGAGGTGTTGTTCTGATCTTTTATAAAAAGGAGGAAGGAAACCAGAGACAGTGAGACTTCAGAGCTGTTGCCTGGAAGGATGGCACGGTGGCATAGCGGATAGCAGTGCTGCCTCACAGTGTCACGGACCTAGGCTCAATTCCCAGCTTGGGTCACTGACTGTGCAGAGTCAGCATGTTTTTTCCCGCGTCTGTGTGGGTTTCCTCTGGGCGCTTCAGTTTCCTCCCACAGTCCAAAAGACATTCAGGTTAGACACATTGGTCATGCTAAATTCTCCCTCAGTGCACCCAAACAGGTGCTGGAGTGTGGGGGTTTCACAGTAACTTCATTGCAGTGTTAATCTAAGCCTGCTTTTGACACTAATAAATAAATTAGATGAATTGGCTGGTGAACACTAAAGTTTTTTCCTTCTAAAGTGCCCGAATTTAAACTGGTATTCCAGTGATATAACTATTGTATTAAATTTATAGCATAACTAGCGAAACCCTATAGCATAACCATGCAAAATGGTTGTGTGACATTTCTAAATATGATTCACAGCCAAACTCATATGGGATTAAGGGTTCACTGCTTATGTCTTGACTCCAGCAGCAATAATCAAGAAAAATTTAATTCTCAAATAGAATAATCATAGATGATATCTGCTATCCATAATAATTTTTTTCACATAAATCTTTCCATAGACAATCTGAGGTGAAAGTATTTATGAATAGAGGAGCATAAAAACATTCAATAATTCTGTTGCTAAACTGCCAAACATTGGGAAGCATGTAGCAAAATTCAGAAGAATTAATCAATGTCAGATGCATCTTTTAAACATAAGCTTGAATCAATGAATTGTAGAATGATTACAGAACGGAAGTTGGCTTTTTGGTCTGTTAAATCCAAACTGACTTTCTGTTCAATCGCATAGCTGTAGTCCGGAATTATTTTTAGCCCTCTTTCAGGTGCTTATCCAATTCCCCTTTGAAAGCCACAGATGAGTTTCCTTCCATCCCTCCGTTAGATAATGCATTCCAGTAACCACGCATGAAAAGATTTTCCCTCAATATTCACCCTCAAAGCTTACCATGACCATCCTGGACAATCCGCCTGTCAAACAAGATCAGGAAGCGCCTATCAGGAACTGCCCCCCATTCTCAGTAAAGCTGAGACATTCAACAGAAGAAGCTGTTTTTGCAGCACAAATACATTGGCAAGGAAACAGTGGATGTGAAGAGCATAATGGTGCCAGTTGTACTCGGGGGACAAGGAATTGGCAGGCGGTCAGCACGGGCTGCCTTGAATTGTGTGCTATGGGAGGAACTCAAGCTGTGCATCAGCTGGTAGCTTATAAAGAAAATGATGAATAATTATCAATAATTAATGCTTTCTTTGCTTCTGAACTTGATTTGTTTTCAATTTTCAAGAGTAAAGCAACAACTTTTCAATTAATAACATTTATATTTTGGGAACCATAGGTTAATGAAAATATCTATAAACAGATTGGTAAACATACCTGCATGTGTATTGATATTAAGAGGGGCGAATGCATGTACATCAGTCTATACTACAGTCTAAATTCCTATATACTTTTACTGTAATGACTAATACAATGGAAATGGCACTCCCCCAGAGCTGAATTTACCCAGTGAAAAGTAGGATCAGGATTTGATGCCTAGTTTGAGTTCATTCAGTGAATCTAAGCCATGCTGCTGTAATTAGACCCCGTGCTCCAGGTTAAGGTTGCAAAATCAGCTTATCCAGCCCTCCCTCTCACCACCTCCCAATCACACCCAGTGATAGGTGCAAGTGCGAACGCAGCATAAGAACACGATAGGATGCAGGTCGAATATCCAATATCTCAAAGATTAGCAAAAGTCACCAGAAAGCAATCAGGATTGTGGATGTTACCTTAAATCCCCTTTGCTGGTGCAGCACCCTTGCTCCCAATTTCACAGCATTTCCTGCTGTCCGCTCCAGATCAACAAAGACCTTGGAAAAGGCATTAAGGGAGCCATTCCCTCCTTTCCATCTCCAGAATAATGCCAAATTCGAAACCTTTTTTTAAAATTCTCATTTTGTCTTGAAAATGCAACTCTGATCGTGAACTTGGATCAGGCTGAATTTCAGATTTGCTCCTCATCCCTAACACACTGATCCATACTTCAAATAATTTTACATCAGTAATAGCCCAATATGCATGAAGTTTGCATGTTTTCCCTGTCTGCATGGGTTTCCTTCTGGTGCTCCGGTTCCCTTCCTCACTTCAAAGCTGTGCAGGTTAGATTGATTGGCTATGCTAAATTGCACCTTAGTGTCAGGGAGATTGGCAGAGTAAATATATGGCAGGGATAGAGTCTGGGTGAGATTCTTGTCAGTGCAGGTTCAGTGGGCTGAATGGCCTCCTCCTGCACTATAGGGATTCTATAATTCTATGATTAATCCTGTGTAAAAGAATACACGTGTGAATAAACATTCAGAAAGAATCTATTTATATGAAGAATGTTGCAGCATGCTGAAGTGGCAAATGCACCCCCCCACCCCCACCTCCCCCCTCCCCCACCCCCCACCCCAACCCTACCACCGCCACTGGAATCCCCTCCCAGCTCCATTGGTTCCTAGGAGGGGGACTCAGCCTGAGCCATCAGCTGAGGTGCAGCACCATGGTGGCACAATGGTTAGCACGTTGCCTCACAGCGCCAGGGACCCGGGTTCAATTCTGACCTTGGGTGACTGTCTGTGTGGAGTTTGCACATTCTCCCCATGCTAAAGTGAGTTTCCTCTCGCTGCTCCAATTTCCTCCCACAATCCAAAGATCTGCAGGTTATGTCGATTGGCCATGCTAAATTGCCCCTTAGGGGCACCAGCAGGGTAAATATGTGGGAGAGGGGCTGGGTGAGATTGTTGTCTGGGCAGGTTCAATGGGCTGAATGGCCTCAGTACACTGAGGAAGTGGTCCAAGCCTCTGTGCAGCTTT
Organism: Carcharhinus amblyrhynchos; assembly: GCF_965287045.1. NCBI lineage: Eukaryota > Metazoa > Chordata > Chondrichthyes > Carcharhiniformes > Carcharhinidae > Carcharhinus > Carcharhinus amblyrhynchos. The sequence goes on from NC_137336.1 coordinate 48,194,294, forward strand.
TGACTTGGAGTTGGCCAGAACCTTAGGTTGTTGAATCACTGTCCTGGGCTGGTTTGGGGGTGAGTCAGATTGCGAAAGGAGGGGGAGAGAGGAAAAGAGAGACAGGGTGGGAAAGGAGAGAGAGAGAGAGAATTGGAAAGGAATTAACAGCAAATAGTTGAGCTGAATTTTAGGAGTGCTGCGATTGAGACACAGAAGCTGTGCTACCCATTAAGGAAAAGCAAACTCAGGCACTGTCATAAAGCTATGGGTGACTCAAGCATTGCTGTATTCTCCCTTTAAAAACAATCAAGTTGATTTTTATGTGTATGTGGCCTGTGACTGATTTTGCCTACGTTTGAGTGGCCCTTGGTAAGAAAAAGGTTCCCTGCCCCTGTTTTACTGTACCTATAAGAGTTAATAAAGGCATACAGTTAACCTGTGACCAGTTATGTCACCATGGACTGGGTTCACCCTGACACTCTGCATTTTTTAGCCGCTCACTGGATAAGCCTACAGAAACATCAGGAGAATGTACTTTCGTCATTTTAAATATAAACAGCCACGCATTTGATTCGACCTGTACGCCCATGGTGATTGACCTTTTGTATTAGACGCCCAGAATTGCAGATGTACTTCACAGTCAGTGCTGAGTTACTCTTTAAGTGATTAACAAAATCCTTCTATGTCTTGTTTGTGGTTCTCTGACAGCGTTATTTCTCAATCTGGAAGTGAAGTTACTATCTCCGCAGGGTTTGGGGAAGACTTATATGTTTGTTTCTTCCAATAGCAGTGAGTTCCTCAATAGGATCGCTGAAGATCTTTTCCAGACTTGGCCATTTCTTTTCCTTTTAAGAGATTTGGTTTCAACTTTTGAACCTGCTACCATTCCTGATTCAAGAAGGATGGATATTGTTGACAGGAAGAGTTGAAAAGAAATCCAAAAAAACACAATTTTTTAAGTAGAGGTGACAGAGAGATTTGATAAAATGTTTATTTTAACGTTCATTGTTACTTTGTGTTAGGCAATGACAGCTTGACTGCAAATAATCTCTAATAGACACCTTTCAGTTTGCAACTGCCACTCAGTTATGGGCAACTGACTGAACGATACAGCTCGGCAATCAAGGACTTAGGGTCACGGACTGCTCTATCTGTTGCTAATAGATTGCGATCCCTCAGTTTATGTTATCTAATGTATTGCCACATTTGCTGTTCCTCTGTCATATTTTGGACTGTCTTCTTGCACTGAAACATTCTATTTCACCACTATCCAGTTCTTCAGCACATCCAGGGGCTGGTTGCTAATTTTGGCTTTTTTGAGGGATCAAGATTATTTTTAAAAAAAGCCACACTTTACAGTTACTTTCCAATGCTGGTGCCAATTAAAGGGCTTATTGAGAAGTGTTAAAGGCTCGTTATTATATATACAGTGTTATTGATTCCAATGGTAGGGATCACCAAACCGGAGAAGTCAATATTGGAAGATATTCAGCAGGATGAAAATAACAACGAAAGTCACAATTCTGGGGGAGCTGTTTTACTGGGGTCAAATAATAATAGGATACAATATCTTAACATCTCATTAATGATACTTTTAGATCTGTGGGACTGCTCTGTGAAACCGCTACAAAATCTAAAAAAAAGAATAAAACCTGATGGACCATCCAACCAACCTAAGCAGTGGAAAAGGCAATAGCAAACCCAACTTTGTTGACCCTGGAAAGTCCTCCTTACTAACATCTGTGCCAAAATTGGGAGAGCTGTCTCACAGAATCATCAAGCAATAACCTGACACGGTCATACTGATGAAATTATACCTTACAAATAAAGTCCCAGACACCATCATCACCATCCCTGGATATGTCCTGTCTCACTGGCAGGACAGTCCCTGAGGAAGCAGCACAATGGTATCAGGTCAAACATAGGCAAGGGAGCCTTCTGCTTATTGGAACTTCTGATTTCAACTGAGTGGCCTCTAGCCATTTCAGAGAGCAGTTAATTTGATATGGGTCTGGGGTCACAAGTAAATCAGCCTGGTAATATTAGATTTCTTTTTCTAACGGACATTAGGGCTTTTTCCCAGTTTGGAGACAAAAATCACGAGGGGTCATGGGCTTAAGGTGAGAGGGGTGAGGTATAATTCAGATGTCAGAGGGAGGTTTTTCACACAGAGGGTTGCGGGGGCCTGGAATACACTGCTACGTAGGGTGGTGGAGGCCGGCACACTAGGGTTGTTTAAGGCTTACCTAGATAAGCACGTGAGCAGACTAGAGATGGAGGGATACAAAAGAATGTTCTAGTTAAGGATCAAGAGCCTCAGGACGTTCCTGTGAATCAATAGATTCCTATGGGCCGTCCAACATATTGTATGGCTCACCCGTCTCTTACGTTTGAGCTTCTGGGGATCTTCCGTGAATGTCTGTATAGGTTGTGTATGTTTATCGATGTCTCTTTTTTACCTCCACAGATGATTCGGTCCGCCTTATTGGCCAACAAGGGGCATACACGCGGTGGGTCATGCAAGGGCTGCTCTTGGATGTTGCTTTGAGAGTTGCCTAGTGCTTCATGTTGTACACTTAAACTGGACAAACTGACAGGCAACACGACAGCTTGATGACTATCACTGTTTGCTGTGCTGTTACAGGGACCCAGGTCGGATCTCCGGCTTGGGTTGGTGTCTGTGGGAGTTTGCACATTCTCCCCGTGCTTGCGTGGGTTTTCTCCGGGTGCTCCGGTTTCCTCCCACACCCCAAAAACGTGCTTTTAGGCTGATTGGTGTTAACAAATTATCCCTAAATTGGATCTCCCTTAATCTGGCGCACATATAATTCTCTAAATTTGCACCCCTTTATTGTGGAGTCCATGAGATGTAGACAAAAGTCGTAGGTAGAAGAAGGATTGGAATGAGGCACTCACTGAATGTTAAAATGGGTGGCGCGGGCTTGTGGGGCTGAAGGGCCTGTTTCCTGTGCTGTGCTGTTCTTTGTTCTTTGTTCAATGTCCATCACGAAGAGTGGCTCGGTAGTAGCACCACAGACCGAACTGACTAGGTCCTAAAGGATATAACTGCTAGACTGAGTCTATGGCAGGGATGAGGGAACCAACAAGAGGGAAAAACATACTTGACCTCATCTTCACTAACCTGCCTGCCACAGATACATCTGCCCATAATAGTATAAGTAGGAGTGACTATCGCACAATCCTTGTGGAGACAAAGTCCTGTCTTCACATTGAGGATATGCTCCACCATGTTGTGTGACACTACCACTGTACTAAAAGGGATAGATTTTGAGCGGATCTAGCAACTCAAGGCTGGCCATCCATGAGGTGCTGTGGAAAATCAACAGGAGCAGAATTGCACTCACCACAATCTGTAACCTCATGGCCTGGCATGTCTGCCATTAACACCAAGCCAGGGATCAACCTTGGTTCAATGAAGAATGCAGGAGGGCATGCTGAAAGCAGCACCATGCATACCTAAAATTAGAGTGTCAACCTGGTGAAGCTACAACACAGGTGCACATGTGTACTAAACAGTACAAGCTGCGAGTGACAGGGCTAAGCAATCCCACAACCAACGGATCAGATCTAAGCTCTGCAGTCCTGCCACGAATGGACAATTAAACAACTCACTGGAGGAGGACGAGGCTCCACAAATATCCCGATCCTCAATGATGGAGGAGTCCAGCACATCAGTGCAAAAGGTAAGGCTGAAGCATTCACAACAATCTTCACTCAGAAGCACCGAGTGGATGATCCATCTTCGTCTTCTCCAGTGGTATCCAGCATCACAGGTGTCAGTCTTCAGCCAATTTGATTCACGCCATGTGATAACAAGAAATAACTAAGGCACCAGATACTGCAAAGTCGATGCCTCCTGACAATATTCCACCAAAAGTACTGAAGACTTGTCTCCAGAACCTAGGCAAGATGTTTCTGTACAACTGCAACACTGATATCTGTTAGCAATGTGGAAAAGCAGGACAAATCCAACCCAGCCAGTCATCGCCTCATTCGTCTACTCTCAATTGTTAGCAAAGTGAAGAAAGGGTCATAAACAGGGCTAAGAAGCAACAACCTGATCAGAGATGCTAAGTTTGGGTTTCACCAGGACCACTCAGCTTCTGACCTCATTAGTCTTGATTCAAACATGGACAGAAGTGCTGAATTCCATAGGTGAAGTGAGTGCGAGTGCACTTGATTACAAGGTTGGAGAAACTTGTATGTTCTCACTGGAATGACGGAGATTAAGGGGTGACCTGATAGAAGTCTACAAAATTATGAGAGGCATGAACAGAGTGGATAGTCAGAAGATTTTTCCCAGGGTGGAAGAGTCAATTACTAGGAGGGACATGCTTAAGGTGTGAGGGGTAAAGTTTAAAGGAGATGTACAAGGCAGATCTTTTACACAGAGGGTGGTGGGTTCCTGGTTCCAGCTTCAGGAATCACTCAGCAAATGGTCTAGGCCCCACCATCTTCAGCTGCTTCATCAATGACCTTCCGTCATAAGGTCAGAATGGAGATGTTCACTGATACTACAGAACGTTTAGCGCCATTCATGACTCCTCAGATACTGAAGCAGTCCATGTCCAAATGCAGCAAAATATGAACAATATCCAGGCTTGAGCTGACAAGTGGCAAAAAACATTCATGGCACACAAGTGCCAGAAAATGACCATCTCCAACAAGAAAGGATCTCACATTCGGCCCTTGACATTCGATGGCATCACCATCACTGAATCCCTCACTATCAATATCCTGGAAGTTACCATTGACCAGAAACTGAACTGGGCTGAGTATGAGGTTATGCACTTTGGTAGGAAGAATAAAGGTGTAGATTATTTTCCACTTGGGGAAAAATTTGGAAATCTGAAGCACAAAGGGACTCGGGAGTCCTGATTCAAGACTCTCTTAAGGTTGACAAGTTGGCAGTTAGGAAGGCAAATTCAACGTTAGCATTCATTTCTAGAGAGCTAGAATGCAAGAGCAGGAATGTACTGCTAAGGTTGTATAAGGCCCTGGTCATACCCCATTTGGAATATTGTGAGCAGTTTTGGACCCCATACCTAAGGAAGGATGTGCTGGCTTTGGAGTGGGTCCAGAGGAGGTTCACAAGAATGATCCCAGGAATGGAAGGTTGGTCATATGAGGAGTGATTGAGAAGTCTGTGTCTGTGCTTGATGGAGTTTGGAAGGATGAGGGGGATCTAATTGAAACTTACAGAACATTGAGAGGCTTAGCTAGAATGGACATGGAGAAGTTTCCACTAGTGGGAGAGACTAGAACTCAAGGGCACAACCTCAGAGTGAATAGATGCTTCTTTAAATCTGAGATGAGGAGGAATTTCTTCAGCCAGACAGTGGTGAATCTGTGGAACCTTTGCCACAGAGGGTTGTGGAGGCCAGGCCATTGAGTGTCTTTAAGACAGAGATAGATAGGTTCTTAATTAATAGGGGGATTAAGAATTATGGGGAGAAGGCAGGAGAATGGGAATGAGGAAAATATCGGCCATGATTGAATGGCAGAGCAAACCCAATAAACCAAATGGCCTAATTCTCCTTCTATATCCACATAAATACTCTGGTTGCCAGAGCAGGTCAAAGGCTAGAAAACCTCCTGACTCTCTGAAGTCTTGATGTGGGTATGCCGGCGTTGGACTGGCGTAAACACAGTAAAAAGTCTGACAACACCAGGTTTTAGTCCAACCTATTTATTTGATAATATACTCACAAGCTTTTGGGGTTAGTCCCTTCGTCAGGTGAATGGAGAGTTCTGGCCTCAGACATATGCTCTGTCTGAGGCCAGAACTCTCCATTCACCTGACGAAGGGACTAACCCCGAAAGCTTGTGAGTATATTATCAAATAAATAGGTTGGACTAAAACCTGGTGTTGTCAGACTTTTTACTGTGTCTCCGAAGTCTGTCAACCATTGACAAGGCAGTTAGGAGTTTGGAGGAATATGCTCCACTTGTCTGGATGAATATAGCTTCAACAACACAAGAAACTTGACACCATCCAGGAAAAAGCTTTCCACTTGATTGGCATCCCTCCCTAACATTCACTGATGCACAAAGCAGCATTGTATTCCATCCATGTGAAGCTCTGCAGAAATTCACTCTGGGAATGCCTCCTTTCAAACTCACAATCCCTACTATCTGGAAGGACAAGGGTAGCAAATACTTGGGAACACACCACCTGGAGGTGCCCCCACCCCCACCCCCAAGTGACTCAGCATCCTGATCTGGAAATATATTACTGTTTCACTAGGTCAAAATGATGAAACTCCCTCCCTAACAGTATTGTGGATGTATCTACTACTCATGGACTGCAGTGGCTCAAGAAGGCAGCTCACCACCACCCTCTCAAGGACAAGTGCGGATGGACATGATTGCTGGCCTAGCCAGCAAAGCCCACATCCCTGTAATGAATAACAAAAGAACTGAGGAACTTGGTCTTGTTTAGATAGAAGTTAACAGTTTTTGCAAAACAGTTGAAATGTGTGAGCAACAGACGTGCTGCATGGCCGTCAGCGAGGGTTGCAAATGTGTAAATTTGGCAAGCTGGAACATCCAAATACATTCAGCTTTTGGCTTAATAGATCTGTTGAAACAAGCAAATGGATAGTCTTGGCATGAAAGGGGAGATTACAGGCAGTTCACCATAAGCAAAGGTTGATTACATGCTGGGATAGTGTGCACATAATTGTCAAGTGACAGAACTTAAGTATAGCAAGATTCAGAGTGTGGGAGCCACTCTTTACCCTCTCATATCTCCTTATAAATCGATCTTGATAAAATACTCCTTTTGAAGAATTTTTTTTGAAAGTAAACTAGAGCACACAGTTAGAAACAGAACACTGCTGTTAATAGACTGTGACCACTCTTTGAGAATGTAAACAGCTGGTTTGCTTTGCAAAACACATTTGAAGTTGTTTAGTTCTGGCAGTGAATGTAGCAATCTTGACTGGTGATGCATTAAAACCTCAAACTTATTTTTAAAAAGACCACACATTTTGTTTTAATATTGCATGCAATTTGTACATGTGGAAAATAAGGTGATCTGATTGCTCACCACATATCAAAATGCTATTGGACATGAGTGCTCCAAAACGCTGGATCCAGTTACTTGCACCTTCCTCTAGCTGTGAATTCCTGAGCCCTGGGAAGTCCAGAAGGCTAATATTAACTTTAAATGCTTGCAAGAATCTGAGGAATTGGGCCTCATAAACATTCTATAGTCATGGACATATCTTTCAGGAATGGTTGACACAGAATGCCTCAAACCACCATTGTTTAACTGGGAGTAAGCATATTCGTAACAACTGCAATTCACAAATTTGACCCCTTACCCAATTCTGTCCCTCCCATTGTGCTGTGCTACAATTCTCTCCAATTTCTCAATGAATTGATTGTGCAACTCAAGTCCTATGGTTGATTGGGTTGTGGGGGAAAGAGGGGCAGGATCATCTTTAGGAGTAAGAGTTTAAGAGACATTTTAGCAACAATGCAATAACATTTTCTAATCTATGTCAGGTTTATGTTAGGTCGACCGAAATTGTTTCTCCCTTGTTGGAAGCACTAATTTCCAGATTCTGAGTACAGTGCAACTATAATGAATAACAAACTAGAAAAATAAAATAACCTTGTGTCAGATCAATAAAAGTATTTCTTTCAAATCAAAATCTCAATATCAAATTATTTCTTCCATGTCCAAGAAGACAGATGACTTATCTGGCGTCTGTGAAAGCCACTTTGAAATCAATTCTCTATTGCTATAAACTCTACCAATATCTTGGCCACTTTCTTCTGGTATGACCAATTCAAATACAATTTGATTACTTTCAAGCCAAGTGTCCTGAAGACTAAATCAGATGTTTATCTGCTTGTCTTCAGGTTCTTTTGAAACATTTAATGTTTCAAGTAACAGCAAACATTGACACAATCTCCATCATCTGGGCAAAAGAGGAATTGCAAAGCTTTCATTATCTTTTGGAGGAGATCCCCTTTGGTTCATTTCACTCATTAAAATGCAAACATCTTTCGTAGGATCTGTGCTATTTGAATTTAGGCCAAGACAAAATGCTGGAATGTTGATTCTCACCACTTTGTAGGTGGTCCTATTTTACAGCCTCTGATTTAGTAACTTGATTGCAGTGTTAATTAAGCCAACTTGTGACACTAATAAATGAATTTTAAACTTTTACTGGGCAGTGTTTCAACATGATTGGAAGAGTTGATCTCAGGAGTTAAAACTTTTAAATCATGAGAAAACTTACAGAAGTGGACTTGTCAATGCAGAACAGAATTATAGGGTACTGGTTCTAAATCTTTGTAATGCTGAAAGCCAATGATTTGCTTCTTAAAAAAGACTTTAAATTGTTCAAAGAGCAAGAAAACAAATACAAAATTTAAGACTAAATAGTAAAATAATCTTTCTCCCAACTTTTTTTGCAAATATGCAAAACTGACATAGAACGTAACAGCGCAGAACAGGCCCTTCGGCCCACGATGTTGCACCGACCAATTAAAAAAGCAATGACCCTCTAACCTAAACCAATCCCTTTCCATCCATAAACCTATCCACGGATCTCTTAAACGCCCCCAAACCAGGCACATCTACAACTGCAGCAGGCAGGGCATTCCAATCCCTCACCACCCTCTGGGTAAAGAACCTACCTCTGACATCCGTCCTATATCTACCACCCCTTAATTTAAAGCTATGCCCCCTCGTGCTAGCTTTCTCCAACCGAGGAAAAAGGCTATCACTGTCCACCCTATCTAAACCTCTAATCATCTTATATGTTTCAATAAGGTCCCCTCTTAGCTGCCTTCTTTCTAACGAAAACAACCCCAAATCCCTCAGTCTCTCCTCATAGGACTTTCCCTCCATACCAGGCAACATCCTGGTAAACCTCCTCTGCACCCTCTCCAATGCCTCCACATCCTTCCTATAATGTGGGGACCAGAACTGCACACAATACTCCAAGTGCGGATGCACCAGTTTTGTACAGTTGCAACATGATGTTGCGGCTCCTAAATTCAATCCCCCTACCAATAAACGCCAAGACACCGTATGCCTTCCTAACTACCTTATCTACTTGATTCCCAACTTTCAGGGATCTATGTACACATACACCTAGATCCCTCTGTTCATCAACACTATTCAGAGTCCTACCGTTAGCCCTATACTCTACACGTTATTCCTGCCAAAGTGAATTACCTCACACTTTTCCGCATTAAACTCCATCTGCCACCTCTCGGCCCAGCTCTGCAACTTGTCCAAGTCTCTCTGTAAACTATGACACCCCTCATCGCTATCTACCACTCCTCCGACTTTGGTGTCATCAGCAAATTTACTGATCCACCCAACTATACCCTCATCCAGATCATTTATAAAAATTACAAACAGCAGTGGCCCCAAAACAGACCCCTGAGGCACACCACTTGTAACCGAAAAACATCTAATAGAAAATGGTGAGTGATAGGAATGAGACACAGTATGAAAGAGAGAATGTCAAGCTCTTAGCAGGACTCCACTCAATTCTGATGCAAGGCACAACCTCTAACAATCTACATCCTTCTTTAGATATTAAGGACAAGCTGAAAAATTTCTGCAGTTTCTGTTTATCTCAATTTCCCCAATTTTTATGATTTTGGAATAGAATTTTCTTGGCTACTCTGGCAGAATCTGAGAAATTCCTTCTGCAAAGTTAGAAGCAGCACCATTGCCCACTTCTTACAAGACAAGCCACATTAAGAGCGAGAGCAATTGTGAAGATGAGAGCTCCCAAACCGGAAGCTTCTGTGACTGCTTCCACAGGGTGTTCTGGTGTAAAGCTCCAAGTTAGTATTTCCACCCAGTCAATAATCCGTATACTTGCAGTTACGTTAGTTGGGGTCATTGCCCTCCCACAGCCAGTGGGAAGGTTGTAGTTACAGCAGTGCTTCCATCTCACTATTGATATCGTTGGTATGAATGGCAAACAGGGAGGTGTTGATTTTTAAATCAGGACACAGGTTTGTTGGGTGGCTAGGGACTAGACTACGATCAGTTGAGCTGGGACTGGATTCTCCTCCTTGCCCCATCTTAACTTAGGGATGAGAGAAATGGTAACTGAAATAAGTAGTGAGTGCTCATTGACCAAAAACTCTTTACAGTTAGATTATTTTACTTAAGAATGCAAAAACAGCCCTTCAAGTCTTGCTCCACCAAAAAAAGGGTGATAATTAATACCAGATACACTTTCCTGCAAATTTCTTATAAACAAATTAATTTCAGACTTGTACGTACTCAATGACTAAGCAAACATAGCTATCTGGGATGGAGAATTTTGCAAGATTTTGTTAGCGAACAAATCCTCTTTTCTCAGTCCTAAATGGTAACCTTTCATTCTGAGACTGAGTGGAAATAGCTTTCAAGCATTAACCTTGTCAGTGGTCACGAACAGAGGTGCATGGTAAATGGGGTGCATAGCAAACAGATTATAAAGGTTGGGAATATGGTGAGACTTAATTATTTTGTAAGATCTTAAACTGAAATTTACTTTAACGTGATAATTTTGCCCAGTAATGTGTTATATTCATTTGAACCTGAGTAACTTTTATAGGTGTATATATAGGTCATGTTTCCTGAACTTTGATTATGTTTAAGAGCATTTTCAGCAATATGAAATAAGGATTAAATACTGATGGTTACAGCCTGGCATTATTGAAAGCAATGAGAGATTAACTAACATCATTAACAAGTACTGGTTCACTTGCAACTTCAGCTTAAGCAAATTGATAATAACACGCTAATAAATGCCTAATGATATCAATATAAGTGAAATTGGTCATCAACACGTATTCTATTTTCAAATTTGCAACCTAATTTAGTTATTTGAAAGCAATAAATAAAAAAACAAGATATATTGTGCATTATCTAACACTGATTTTATTTGGTTATGCAAAAGGTTTGACAATGAAACAGTTTCCAGTAAAAATGCATTTAAAATCAAAAATTCCACAGAATACAATCAGCACATTCCTTATAAAGGTATAAAACCAAACACAGATGTTGTGAATGTATAATGACTGTGCTATTTTAATGCATAATGCATGTTTTAATTATACTCTGTGGCACTAAATTATAAAACTAAATTCAGAAAATAACTTTTTTTGGCAAACAAATTTCTTTAGTCGGAGCATTCAAAAGCAGCTACAAATTAAGGAATTTTCCGTGCACTCTTTTATAACTGTTGTTTTACAAAGACTAATACTATAGGCATTTCTCCTCAGCTAAGAAAATGCAGAATCAGCTCTAGGTGGACTAAAACATTCTGCAACTATACTGTTTTTGGGTTATATTTATCAGGATCTATATACAACCTCTTTCTCCACAGTCCTCTCAATATTGCATGTGTTCAGACTTCCTGATTTTCCTTAAAAAAAAAAGCAAGGTCTGTTAAGATCCATATTGAATGAAATCTTGAGAAAACCTGTCTCCAAGTGTCTTAACACCAATTTAATCAAAACATTGGTCAGTGATGAAACCCAATATGAACAGAAATGCACATCTCTCAACTTCCACCATGTCATTTCATAAAGCACTCAAGTTGTTTATCACTTATTATTGAAAGTTCTACGTTATCTCTTTAATTTTAGCACAGCCACAATACGTAAATAAATAAGCCAAAAATATTATAGGAAAATACTAGTTCTGTTGAATAGAAATCTACCCAAACCATAAAGATCAGCAAGATCCTACAGGGACTGTGCTGACCTCAGTGAGTTAGCAATACAGATGCTCCAATTGGACTCAGCACCCCAGGTCTAGGAAAAACGTAATATCCCTAACCCAGTGGCTGAAGTGGGAAAGTGCATGTTAGGTTGGGGAAGCATTGGATTCAACTCCAATGTCCTCTCTGGTCAAAAGACCAGCAGACACCTATTATCAATATTGGCACATGAAGAACTGCTGTGTGGGTGAAGTGCCAGTATTCATGGAACTGTACGCAAACATGAATTATCACACTAGCAGGAAAAGGAAAAGAAAATTAATCTCCCCTTTCCCCCATAAGATTCTCCACACGATAACAATAAGAACATGTAGCATTTAAAGATCAAATATAAAGTATAAGAAAAATTTAATAAAAAGGCACTAAGAAATTGTTACTGAATATGGTTCAAGTATAGTAATGAAAAAGAGAAAAAAACTTTTATAAACTTGAACCATACAGAATTATAGGTTTGTACATGCTTGAAAATGGTCCTCAGCATGAAGCTTATCTTTCCTGATGGAAGACAAATAAGCACCACTGTAAGTATGTTAAATAAAACAAGTATGAGCACTTGTCAGTTTGACACACATGTACACACACACACAATCAATCACACACACACACAATCACTCGCGTACACACACATAGGTTCAAAAATTACAATGACCCAAGTTTTTAAATTAAATAGGAAGATACTTATATATTCGTGGGCATGATTACTTATGCCAAATAATTTGCGTTTGTGAGGAACATGCTACAAACTTTATTGGCAACTCACTGTGTGATTACATGCAAAATAAAGAAAGGGATTTAGGGATACTCACTAATAAAATTCCTAATTCTTCCTATCATACACTGAGAGCCAATGTATGAACAACATTACAAAGGTAGGGTACTGTGAAACTTCCGAGTCCAATCTAAAGTTAGGCTCATGGTTTAATTAAGTTTAAAAAGGCTTTAAAAATAGCTACAATAAAACTTAGCAGGTGTGATACTACATTATCAAGTATTTTTACCCAGTCACACAGAATATTTGTTTGCTACTGAAACACAAATATAAAAATATTACTCAAATGTAACCTAGATGCAATGACAAAATATGTCACAACACACGTAAAAATACTAATACAAAGTAAATATTTTTGTTTTACACTTTAGAGCCAGCAAATGACTGAAAGATTTAATTTATTCACTTTCTCTTTATTTAGTACTTGCACAGAAATATATAAAAGGATAGTATACTTGTGACATTACAACATGAAAGCTTTTGCAGGAAGTGTGAAAGATTCATAAATCATAATCACAACAAGCCAGAATAATTACAGATGTCTTTTACACAACTGAGAACACCTATAATGCACTTAGAAAGATGCAATATTCTGTGGGTTTGTTTATAAATACATTTGAAGCATCTTGTGGTGCAAGTGTTAAGTAATAACTAACCATCAGATTTATTTCCACTGGGGTTAATGTTCATATTCTTGGGACTGTGGAATTATCACAAATGTCTGTATCATGAAGCTCAATTAATCTATTTCTCACAGATATAGTTAATAGTGCCCAGTCAATTTTAACTTTTAAGCCCGATACAGCCACTAATGAATAAAACAAGTGTCAGAATCTCAGCTCCTGAAGAAGTTTTGTAAGAAGTTGACACACATTTTATAAATTATAGCACATATTCTACTTTAAAAGGGGAGAAACCTTTTTGAATAGATAATTTGATCTGGATCCACCAACTCCAGCAAAAATGCCTCAGTATGCAGCAAAGTGAACTCAGTTTTTCATTCACTGATACATAATCACACTGTTCAGAACTGCATCATTTGAAGATTTTCTAAGAAACCAAAGTAACCCTGTACAATACAAGCAGTTTTCTTGAACCATGAAGGCATTCACTTTATTGGAAGCTTTTTTTTTCTGGTGGGGAAAAGAGCAAACCAATTTGTAACTTTATACAACTAGGGTTTCTTCTAATATAGCCCTATGTTTTACAATCCTCCACACTGTTGCATGTATTTTGCTCTGTTCTCGGTTCCTCTGGCCCAATATCTGTTTCATTAGGCTTTGTAAGCTGGAAGAAAATAGAAGGTTGTTAACGTTTCACTGAAATAGTTTTTCATCATTTCTAAAACCAGAAATACCAGTTTTAGAGGTTAAAGTCCTCAAGCCATAGAATCTTACAGAAGTAGGCCATTAAGCCATAGTTTCTGGGCCAAATCCTGAACATATTGGCTATCTTCATGCTTGTGTACAAACAATATATTTTTACTATGAATGTTTGATAGCTGTGTCAATCCTATTCACATTCAACATCTGACCAGCACACCTCCCAGCTGGACAGCTGACAGTGAGGGACTGCTTCTCCACACTGCAGGCATCCCAATTTTCTTCCTGCTAACAGCATTATTCAAAACTACTTGTTTGTATAGTCAATATTACATAATTGGATGCATTTGCCAATAGAACCATCAGTAAGGATCAATGTGTAGTTTTGAGTTCATATGAAATTATTCTAGATGATTAATTCTTAAGCATCACAATGAAAATTTTCAGCTCACACTTGGATACTTAATTAAATAGGTATGTCTAACACTGCAGCCAATTTTCCATCTTTTGCTGGGCAGCCATTGTTCTAATTTTAATTCCTTATCCATGTGACTGGTTTCAAAGCCAATGCTATTAGCATTCATGCATTTTTAACAGCTTTAAACATGATACTTTGAAAAATAAATTGGATCTAAAATCCAAGCTAGGTATCTAGAGTCACAGAATCCCTACAGTGCAGAAGGAGGCAATTAGGCCCATCAAGGCCCCTATTTGTAATATATATATAAATGATTTGGAAGAGGGAGTAACTGGTGTGATCAGCAAGTTTGCAGATGACACAAAGATGGCTGGATTTGCTGATAGTAATGAGCAGTGTCAGACAATACAGCAGGATATAGACAGGCTGGTAAACTGGGCAGAGAAATGGCAGATGGAATTTAATCCAGATAAATGTGAGGTGATGCATTTTGGAAGAAATAATGTAGGGGGGAGTTATATGATAAATGGTAGGACTATTAAGAGTATAGAAACGTAGAGGGACCCAGGTGTGCAAGTACACAGGTCCTTGAAGGTGGCAGTACAGGTGGAGAAGGTGGTGAAGAATGCTAATGGTATGCTTGCCTTTACAGGAAGAGGTACAGAGTATAACAGCTGGCGTCTAATGTTGCAGTTGTATAGAACGTTGGTTAGACCACAATTGGAGTACTGCGTCTAGTTCTGGTTGACGTACTACCGGAAGGACGTGGAGACCGTGGAGAGTGCAGAGGATGTTTACCAGGATGCTGCCTGGTATGGAAGGTCTTAGCTATGAGGAGAGATTGGGCAAATTGGGGTTGTTCTCCCTGGAAAGACGGAGAGTGAGGGGAGATTTAATAGAGGTGTATAAGATTATGAAGGGTATAGATAGAGTGAAGCTTTCTCCCTGGTTCATAAAGGGCCACGGGCTTAGGGTGAGAGGGGAGATGTATAATTCAGATGTTAGAGGGAGGTTTTTCACGCAGAGGGTTGTGGGAGCCTCGAATGCACTGCCAAGTAGGGTGGCGGAGGCAGGCATGCTAGAGTTGTTTAAGGCTTACCTAGATAGGTACATGAGCAGACTAGAGATGGAGGGGTACAAAAGACTGCTCTAAAAAAGGAACAAGAGCCTCAGGACGTTCCTGGGAATCAATAGATTCCTATGGGCCGTCCAACATATTGTATGGCTCACCTGTCTTGCGTTTGAGCTTGTGGGGATCTTCCGTGGAGTCTGTATAAGCTGTGTATGTTTATTGATGTCTTTTTTTTTACATCCACAAGTGAATCGGTCTGCCTTGTTGGCCAACAAAGGGCATACATGCGGTGGGTCATGCGAGGGCTGCTCTTGGATGTGGCCCAGTGCTTCATGTCGTTAGTGTACACTTAAACTGGACCAACTGACGGGCAACAAGACAGCTCAGTGGTTATCACTGTTTGCTGTGCAGATACATGGACCTGGGTTGGATCTCCGACTTGGGTTGGTGTCTGTGGGAGCTTGCACTGTTTGCGTGGGTTTTCTCCGGGTGCTCTGGTTTCCTCCGACACCCCAAAAACGTGCTTTTAGGCTGATTGGTGTTAACAAATTGTCCCTAAATTAGACCTCCCTCAATCTGGCACACATAAAATTCTCTAAGTTTGCACTCCTTTATTGTGGAGTCCAAGAGGCGTAGGCAAAAGTCATAGGTAGAAGGAGGATTGGAATGAGGCGCTCACTGAATATTAAAATTGGTGCGTGGGCTTGTTGGGCCGAAGAGCCTGTTTCCTGTGCTGTGTTGTTCTTTGTAAGTCTGCACTGACCACAAACGCACCCAGGTCTTATCCCTTAACCCTAAGTATTATTACCCTGCTTGTCTCCTTCACACTAAGGGGCAATTTACCACGGCCAATCCATGGCGCAGTGATTAGCACTGCTGCTTCAGAGCACCAGGGATACAGCTTCAATTCTAGCCTCAGGTCACAGTCTGTGGGAAGTTTGCATATTCTCCCCATGCCTGCGTGGGTTTCCTCCAGCTGCTCCGGTTTCCTCCCACAGTCTAAAGATGTGTGAGTTAAGTTGATTGGCCATGCTAAACTGACCCTTGTATCAGGGGATTAGCAGGATAAATATGTTACGGGAATAGGATCTGGGTGGGATTGTGGTCAGTGCAGACTTGATGGGCCAAACGGCCTCCTTCTACACTGTAGAGATTCCATGATCCTCATTTTAAACACAGGTTCAAAAAATATTTTCAGAAGCTTTAAAACTTACAATTTGCTGTTCTTCATGTGTAGCTGAATTAGCATCTATGGATGTTACCCGAATAGTGGAATTTCTGCAGCATAAGGAATCTACATAAAAGAAAAACAACACCAGTTTAAAAATACTGCATTGTCTTCCTCAACCCTCCAACTCTCCAACTCTCTTTGCCTAAAGATGTTGACTTTTGGTGCAATGCAGTCTCATGGGTGTGAGAACTATTCATTGAAACTTCTGGTATCTTGCTTAGGTAGCAACTTTTCTGGCGTAAACCCAGACAGTGAGTGCCAGCAAACTGAACATTAAGAGCATTGCAGTTGAACCTGAACCATATTTGTTCGCTCACTCTCTTTCAAACAGGGATCAGAAGATAGCAATCTTGCAGATATTTCTCTAATGAGAAATAACATCCCAACATCATCTTGCTGAGTTCGGCTGATTCAGTACACACGGGATTTAGTCGGAGACCTGATCTTTATATAACATAATACTTCATGCAATTATTCATTAAGCCAGCGAAGAAAGCTATTGACACAAAGTAACAAACAAAATATTAAGCCAGCAAATGTCATCTTGGCTCAGTTGGTAGCACACTGTGTTCCAAGTTAGAAAGCATGGGTTCAAACCTGTCATTCCAGTTCCTGATGTAATTCTATCAATTGAGGTTAAGTACATACAGGTGGAGGGCATTGATTGATGGTTACTTAAGGACATAAAAAGAGCACTGTGGGAACTGGGATACCATACTGATCCTCTTAATCATGTTTTGGTTTACTGTTTTAAGTTTCATTTGTAATTTAATTTTCGTTTTAGGCAGTATCCTTTTAAAGGACTGACCCTTTAATTTATCCCTCAGTTTATTTACAAATGTGGAAAATAGAAACAGAAGTAGGCCATTCGACCCTTCAAGCCTGCTCTACCATTCATTTTGACTGTGGCTGATCATCAAATTCAATACCCTGATCTTATCTTCACCCCATATCACTTGATCCCTTTAGCCCCAAGAACTGTATCTAATTTCTTCTTGAAATCATGCAATATTTTGGTCTTTTCTGTGGTAGTGAATTCCACAAATTCACCACTCTTGAAATTTCTCCTCCCCTTATTCATAAAAGGTTTACCCCTTTTCCTCAAAATGTGACCCTAATTCTGGACTCCCCCACCATTGGGAACACTCTTCCTGAATCTATCCTGTCTAATCCTGTTAGAATTTTACAAGTTTCAATGAGATCCCCTCTCACCATTCTAAACTCCAATTAACATAATCCTAACCAATTTAGTCTCTCCTCATATTTGATTTAGTTTAATTGAATACTTCGTTTACCGAAAATAGGAAGGACATATAAAGAGACACCGACAAAGGAGTTGAGTAGAGTCAGGAGATATGTAGTTGTAATGTTTCACTCTGAATAAATCTATTCTAAGGAAAGGCTGGCTTTCCTTTCCCTCTTCAGCAACTGGCTATCAGGGTTATAAAATCTAACCTCAGTCAAAGTGGACACTTTAGTGCAGAGATGTGCTGCCACAGCAAAGGTGCCATTTTTGGGTGAGACTTTAAACCTGTCTTGATATAAAAGACACTGCAAGTACACATGATTTAAAGAATAACGCATTTTATGTTAAGCCCTGTTTGTAAATTAGGGATGTTTCCTGATTTGCATTGCCTCATTTTTGCTTTAGCAATTACCACCAATACAGTCTTTTTGAAAACCAAACTGCTATTTTACAGATTTCCATCCTTGGCCCTGCCACTTGGCATTCCTTCGCTAGACTTTCCCATTAGCCGTCTTCCCTGACCCGGCCCAGATGCCTGCCACCTCCCTCACCCGATCCTCCCACTCACCGTCTCCCTCCTCTGACCCAATGCTTCCCCCTCGTTCACCATCCTGCGCACTGACCACTCTTGCTCACCACGCAACATGATTAAAACTGCGTCTTTTTGCACTGGAGCTTTAGGAACTTTTTAAATTTGAGGTTGTTTTTTCTGTGTGTGGAAATATCCTCTGTATATTTGATCAGGTTGAAATAGGTAGAAATCTTTTTAAAGCCTCATCAACATATAACTTTACACAAAATAAACCAGCTTGCAGTGCAAATAAGTGTCATTTCAGAACTGTCCAACCACATAAGGGAGATCCATTCCTATAGCAGAGACTCTAGGTTTGGTGCAGCAATTGTTCAAATGTCCACCATTAACAGTAATACTTAAAAGTGTCACAGTTGTAACATGCATCTTTAATGGAGACTAATGATACAGTAGAATTGCCATGTCTATGCTCCTCAAATTTAAAAAAGAGCAACAACCTGCAAGATTTACTGACCTGTATTTGTTGAAGAAAGGCAGTTGTCAAGGAGCACGCAATACGTCTCTCTGGGACAATTCTTGGGGCTTTCTGCTTTGGGTAAGAGAACCTGAATAGAACATATTCATTCTTAGAATCAAGAACCTCTACGATATGCATTCTGAACCATATAAATTGATGGGAGAGAAGGGCATGTGGCCCACTGATCTGTGCCAACTCTTATGAGCACAATCCAAACATTATCTTACTTCTCTGGTTTCTTTCACAGTCCTGTATCATCTTATGCTTCAAATGATTATCTATTGTTAAATAAAACAAATAAATGTTCTCTGCTTCAGCTGTTACCAATTTTGCCCAGCTCAAAATATATCTTGAAAATATCACTTGAAAGATACAAGGATATAAGCATCTGGCCTAATCGTTGATTCTATCAGTACCTGAGAATCCTGATGGATGCCAAACTCAAGTATGGATTGTCATTGGGATAACTAGATGAGGGCAAAGGGTATTTTTGATTTTTACGCATTCAGTGCAGATTAAGCCAGTGGAATACAAAGGGTGAAAATGAAAAATTCCCCACCGCTGGTTTCCTCCAGTTAGTATGAAAACCATAATCAAACTGCGAACTTAATTTTTAGCCAAAAGGTAAAAGAGGTGTGGGGAGGAGGTTCTGGTTTATAATTCCCCATTACCTAGTACATTGAAGGAGAAATTGGCATTACAGTGGCCTTGCCAAAGTCATTTACACAAAGACCCGGGTTAATCTGCTCAGGGTAACCAAGCCTTACAATGTATTAGGGAAGTCTAGAATATAGAGGTTGTTGGCAGACTGCAAGCTTTCCTCCGCAACACTGTTGGCAGCTCTTCATATAGTCAACAAATAGAAATGACACCAGCTGCTGGACAGTGTTGTGAGGCTGCATGTGAGAACACTTACATATTCAAAGTTCAGTGCCAATTATAAACTGATTTCATAAACAGCAAGCAGAAACTGCTGAATTTTTCCGCACCTCAAACTGCTGAAACTATTTCTGCTGAAATCAGAATAGACTCACATTTTAATGTCAAGCTGTTCTGGTTGTGAGGAGCTCCTGGGCCTGTTGTCTACACAGTAATGGCTCAATATCACAAAAATTGTCAAAATTAGTGACTGCCCTCCGAGTTGTTTTAGGTCTTGAAGTTGTTTCAAGGTGACTCACCTGAAAATGTAAGTCAAAACCAAGCCAAACTATATGGCAGGCAAGCCTCAGAAAGCTCCTGGGCCAGCCAGAGTGGCTCTTTAATGGAATCTGCAGGCACAGGTCCAGGAAATAGAATTCTTTCCACAACTGCAAACAATCTTTAAAACCAACTGTTGTTACCCTTCTGCAAGTTTGAGGTACCACCAAACCTTAACTCTTGCCAACAACCTCTGTTTATTTTCTAAATTGACGGTGCTCTGATAGACAAATTGTGCAATACTGGGTAAACATCCAATGCAGATTTATCAGCAGCTTGGTTTGGAGATTGGGGGCAAGTTTTCAAGAGTGTATGACACTTAGCTGACTGAAAGAAATGTCTTGCAGAGTAAGGGGTGCCTTTCTGAACTTGGGACAGAATGGAGAGCACATTGCACTTCACTCAACTAGCTTATACCTGATTTTGGAATGATTGGTGCCGACTTGGAAGTGGAAAGTATTGTATGTCTATCACACAAACCAGCCTCCCATCCACTGATGGAAAAGGAGCTAGCATAATTAATGACACCATGCACCCTGGACATACTCTCTTCTACCTTCTTCCGTTGAGAAAGAGATAGAAAAGTCCGAGGACATGTACCAACTGACTTAAGATCAGTTTCTTCTCTGCTGCCAGACTTTTGAATGGACCTACCACATATTTAGTTGATCTTTCTCTACATCCTAGCTATGACTGTAACACTACGTTCTGCACTCCTTTCCTTCTCTAATTAGGTTTTGCTTTGTCTGTATAATGCACAAGAAGCAATACTTTTCACTGTGTACTAATACATGTGACATTAATAAATCAAATCAAAAGTTTTAGAAGAGGTCTTTCTCATTTTTAGCAATCAAATAAAAAATCAAGTTAAACTGCATATTCCATTTTTATGCATTAATTAATTCGGCTAATTAATGAACTATCAATACATCGTGAACATAGTAAATCCTTAAATTCAAATTAAGCAATGGAAATAATCTTGCGAAACAAACTGTGTGCTAGAATAAATTTAAATCAGTTCATTTTAATTACATAACTTTCAGTAGAATGCATTAAACTTCAATTAGATAATCATTCAAAAAATAATTTATCTATAATATTTCACAAACCTCTGGATGTCTGTGACAGAAAGGACAACTTTCCTTACGTAATTCATCCTCATCTTCATTCTTGTTTGCTTCATCTTTTCCTAATGGCAGTTGGTCATCTTCCTCTTTCTTTCTTGTACTGGAAACACAAAACTTGCAATCTGCAGTTTCCCTAGACTCTTGAAGAGTCTGCATATCTTGCGTCAGGTTGACGTTGGGAACTCTGTGGCATTCAAATTTCTCTGTACCTAATGTAGAATCTGAACTTCCTGACGTCATTTCAGATAGACTCTGCTGATTAGTGCAGAAATTACATTCTGTTTTTTGCACAGGAATGTCCTCCAATCTTGTAAGAACCACTTCTTTTGTAAATAATTGTCCGGTGGTAGGATAAATATTGGACTGCGCTGACAATGTCATACATTCATGATGTATTGAACTCATTAATTTGTCACTGTGGGGAATTATTAAATTTGAGCTGAGTTTTGGTATAGTCCTGGACTGTTGGTTCAATTCACCAGTGTTAGAATCTAATGGACTGGTTACAGTATTCATTTGTGGAAGAGGAAAACTGAGTTCAAAGGGGAGATAGGAGCACTCCCTTGGCTCTGTGGAATCATTTAGATAATCAGTTAAATTTCCCCACAAATCTTCAGGTAGGTCTATAGAAATGTTGTCATCAATTACATTTTGCTCCTCTACGCCTTCTACATTTTGTCGCAAACTAGCCTTTATCAAAGGCTTTGGATAAATAGTAAAGTCACTGGACTCTGATGTACTATGAGTGGATGCAGTTTTCAGAAGGGTGTTTTTCAAAGATGACAATTCATGCTCTTTCTCGTTACCTTGAGTCATTAAGTGTTCAATGCATTTTGTAACAGGATCAGCTGTCTCTTCAGAACCAATTTTCCACTCGGTACCCTGCTTTGTCACATCAATGTCCACTGAATCCAAAATTTGAGCTTTTCCCAGTTGGTCCTCCCAGAAATTACTTTCTGATTTCTGAAGTTTTGCAGGAGCCACTTGTTTCATAGATACGTCTGATCCTATAGAACAGCCTTGACATTTGGCAATTCCATCTTCTAAAAATGTTGTTTTATCCTCTTCTGGCGTGGCTTTCCATATCTCTTCGATAACTCTGGAGTTTAAATCATCCTTCTTTTCAGAAAGGCTTTCCTGACAAATTCCAAAGATTGGATTCCATTTTCCTGCTTTGATCTCATCTGTTTGAATACCATGTTTTGTTATCTCTAATTTTTCTTTTGAAGCCATGACTGGAAATTCAATTAAAAAGCTTTCATCCAACTGTAGATACTCGCTGCCAGGAAGCAAACTAAGTAGGTCATCTTCTGAGCAAGCAGTTGGGATGTCTGTAGCCACATTTACACTCAGCTCAACTGGATAGGTTACTGTGTCGATATTGTTTAAATTGCCAGATTTACATAAAGAAGACCAGGAATTACAGTCTTCTCGAAACATATTTGAAAAGCTGGATTTATTTTCACCAGAGTCTTCACCTTTGGTAGCAACTGACACAGAAGATTGAGATGGTTCTATTGAAATATTCTCACCTTGTGAATTATTTTCCCAATTAGTTGTTTCGCCAGAAAATACAATATCATTTTGATCTTTAA
Organism: Carcharhinus amblyrhynchos; assembly: GCF_965287045.1. Classification (NCBI taxonomy): domain Eukaryota; kingdom Metazoa; phylum Chordata; class Chondrichthyes; order Carcharhiniformes; family Carcharhinidae; genus Carcharhinus; species Carcharhinus amblyrhynchos. The sequence goes on from NC_137336.1 coordinate 48,217,079, forward strand.
TAACCGAAAAATAGGAATCTTTTTCACTGGTGTCTGAATGATCTTGCCAACCGACATCTTTATCCGATAAATCCTTGCACAGTGGTTGTGCTCCTGTTTTGCCAATTAAAGACAAATCAGAAGTGGATGACAACCAATGTTTAACTTGATCAGAGCTGAGCTGATTTGTGTAGGATTTACTCGCTGGAGAACTTAAGGTTTCCACTCCACCTGCTGTTGGGCCATCCTCCCATATATTCGAAGGTACTCCTTCTAATGCTACACTGTATTCCCCTTCAAATTGAGTTAGATCTTCATCTTTGCTTCTAATAAGGTTAAGGATTCTGCTGTCTTGTTTCAAATCAAAAGCTCCAGAATCCGCCACAGATTGATTAACATCTCCTTCACAAATAAAATTTACTGATTTCTGAAGATTATCCAGTGAATCCAAATTTGTTTTAGAACAATCTAAAATCTCACTGAACTCTCCTTTATCAAGCAATGCTGGAATATCAACAAAATGACCATCAACAAATGCACCTGTCCAGAGGTAATCTGTAGGACAAGTATCATCAATGCACAGATCCCTAATGGATGCTGGCAATTTTTCTAATAGGTCTGTATCAAATGAAGGTAAGCTGCTCTTGTAAGCAGTTTCTAATTTACTTTTTAAATTATTAGAGATTACATTGTCTGAAAGTGGCTCAGTATACCACTGAGGTTCTTCTTTGAACTCCTGTCCATTGTCTTTAAACTTCATATCTGTTGCAATGTTCAAATCTGCATTTTTTCTTCCAACTTTTGTAGATCTCTTCCATCTTTTATTATTTCGTTGCTTGTTCAACCCACCACCTTTGCCAGTACTTTTTCTTAATGAGGGTCTATCAGAAGAGCACAGAGATGCCCTAACTTGACTCTCCTTTGGTGTTTGGCTTCTCTCTGCCAACCATCTCTTGCACTGGGTTTGTGGAACTTTAGAAGTTTTAATTTCCTCAGGGTTTTCATAAAAGTCATTTTCAGCTTCGCTGGAGTCAGAGGAAATAGAACTTGAATGGGTTGTTGCCTGGATTGATTTTGTTTTCTCCAAACCAAAGATACCGTGCATCATTTTCGTTATTTTTTCTTGAAAAATGACCGAGACTTAATCGTATTGATAAAAAAGGACAGTTTCTCGGAGATTTGTTCAATTCTGCTGCACAATTGGACAAGCACTTGCAATACAGAAACACGTCAGATTTTCCCAAACTGCTTTTCCTTGCGACAGTGAAGAAATTTTCTCAGTTGAGTCTTGGAAAGGCTATAATACACCTAAAAATAAGTATTTAATATTAAATTGCATAGAAAAATGTTTATTATAGCTCTTTAGATAATTTTGTATTGAAATAGAACAGAAATAGAGTGGTAAAAAGCAAGAGGCTAAGTCGGTTAGGATTATATTCACTGGAGTTTAGAAGAGTGGGAGGGGATCTCATAGAAACTTATAAAATTCTAACAGGGTTAATTCAGAATGTTCCCAATGATGGGGGGGGGGGGGGGGGTCCCCCGAACTAGAGGGTCATAATTTGAGGATAAGGGGGAATCCTTTTACAACTGAGGAGAAATTTCTTCACCCAGAAAGTGGTGAATGTGTAGAATTCACTACCATGGATAGAGTCGAGGCTAAAACATTGTCTGATTTCAAGAAGAAATTAGATACAGCTCTACGGGCTAAAGGGATCAATGGATATAGGGGGATGAGGTTATTGAATTTGATGATTAGCCATGATCAAAAGAAACGGAACAGGCTGCATCTAGTTTCTATGTTAATAAAACAGATTGTGCCTCCAATTCCCAGTAATATGCATTTAATCAACCTCAGTCTTTGTGGTATTTGTATAGAATAGGCAGGCACTGTCATTATTTCTATGTTCCAGTAACAGAAATGTTGATAATATAAATCAGCTAGTGTTCATTCACCCGATCGCTGTCCACTAAGTACAACTCAAAAAGTGTATCGATGAATGCCAGATAAGAATCGGATTGTTTGATTGTAATCAAAGTTTACAAACAGTTCATTGTTCAGGATATAAACACAAATAAGTGGCTATCTGCTACCCTTTCTATTTAATAGGTCAATGTAGCCCAAGTCAGAATGTCATAAATGGTCCAGATTAAATCACTAAGTTAACTAATGTAAATATAATGGAAGTATGCAAAATACTGAAGCTGAAATGCAATATGAATTTGTCTGCATAAGATTGATCAAATGCATTGACAAAATATAACCTACTCAAAGGTACTCATTTGGGTACAGAGAAAAGAATAAACTATAAGGAACAGCACAGTCCTGACAGACTGGAGCCAAGACTACCAACAAATCTCAAAATATATCAAGACTTTTGCTTCTGGCCAAATTTTATTCTTTTGGGACTCTTCGGTTGGCACCCATTCTCCTAGAGTGAAAATTTACCTGCTCCGAGATCCTAAGTCTAGCCAAATTTAGTTAGCACTAAAGTTTGGGAACCTCAGATTTGCCCTCACAAACCTTATGCATTTCTCTCTTCAACACTGGGTCCACACAGAGGGAGAGGTCATGCTGACATTTATTTCTTTTTAATATTAAATCTTTCAGAATCCTCTAATTTCCAAGCAATAATGCTTTATTAAATCACATCTTGAACGTCAGTGGGAAATGTCACTATGTATTGAATTATTGACATTATTTCTCAAGTTTTAAGTGTGATTCCTATTCATGCTATTAGAATCATTCCCACTGAATTCAAAATTCTATATGTTTACAGAAAGTCCTGCTTCGGACTTAGAAAGCAAAAAGCCAGCAGTCTGCTGCTGTAGAGTTAGATATACAATTATGTCACCTGAGCCCAGCTAGATTTAAAAAAAGCACTACAAGCTCATGTAGCGCTATGACAGCAGAGTGAAACCTGGCCAGGAGGAGTTGGAGGAAGGGAACAGCAAAATTCCTCAGTATATCAAAACAGTGATCAATATAATTAGGGCATGATGTCAGTACAGTAGCCAATTGTTCAATACATTGTGATATTTCACACAAGTTCTAAACGTGATCAAATAAAAGCATTATTGCTTGGGAATTCACAGAAATGCAAAGACTTGATGTAAAAAATTATTACAAATATCCGTTTGCATATGTAACACAATGGAGTTTCTTTTATTGTGCTAGAAATCAGCAAGAATGACAATGTAAACTTCATTTCTTCATGATGGGCAACATTGGAAAGGAAGTTTTCATTAGGTCTGATAATATTTTCATTTGGCCAGCTGCCCCATTAGTAAACTTTTGAAAATCTGCGATGAAAAAAGGGGCAAGGACCTGCAAAATGAGAGAAACCTTGTGCAAATGTGCTGCTCATTGTGATCTGATATAACAATGTAATGGCCAGCAATTTCATAGAGTGGGTAGCAAAGCAAAGGAAAGGGCAGGGAGATAAATAGATGAAGTGCATGTTTTATGCAGAGAACAAGAGAGAATGTGCTCACTCCACAGATCGTGACGCCACGGTAAAGCCAGTTCAATTGAGATTCAGAAGTTCACAATGTATTTACGCTACTTGAACCAATTTGCTGTGATCCATCTTTATAACACTTACTATTATTTAGCTATCCATCATATTCTACTCTTAAGAACATAAGAAATAGGAGCAGGAGTAGGCCATCTAGCCCTTCGAGCCTGCCCCGCCATTCAAAAAGATCATGGCTGATCTGTCGTGGCTCAGTTCCACATTCCCGCCCTCTCCCCATAACCCCTAATCCCCTCTCTTATCAAAAACCCATCAATCCACGTCTTAAAAATATTTAGCGAGGCAGCCTCCACCACTTCAACGGGCAGAGAATTCCAGAGATTCACCACCCTTTGAGTGAAGAAGTTCCTCCTCAACTCCGTTCTAAACCGCCCCCCCTTTATCTTGAGGCTACGCCCCCAGTCCTACTATCTTTTTTGAGCGGGAAGAGTCTCTCCATCTCTATCCTATCCATCCCATTCATCATCTTATACGTCTCAATGAGATCTCCCCTCATTCTTGTAAACTCTAACGAGTACAAGCCTAGTTTATTCAGCCTCTCCTCATAGCTCAACCCCCTCAACTCCGGTATCAGCCTAGTAAACCTCCTCTGCACTCCCTCCAAGGCCAAAATATCTTTGCGCAGGTGCGGCACCCAAAAATGCACACAGTACTCCAGCTGCGGCCTCACCAATGCCCTATACAGCTGCAGCAAGACCTCCCTACTTTTATATTCAATCCCCCTCGTTATGAAGGCCAGCATCCCATTCGCCTTCCTGACCACCTGCTGCACCTGCAAGCTGGGTTTTTGCAACTCATGCACAAGGACCCCTAGGTCCCTCTGCACCGTCGCCTGCTGCAGTTTTTCGCCACGTAAGTAATAATCCTTCCTACCATTATTCCTACTCTTGACTCACAATTGTCAATTTCTCCAAATATAATTTTCTCCTAAATTATAAGTACAAGACACAACACGAAGTGACATACATCAAACCAAATACCACCATATAACTGCCATGAAGCACCACGCTCCAGCCCCAAACAACTTTAGATCAACAATTGGAAAATGCTTTAATACAGCAACACAAACATACAAGGCATTGTTACAGTTTCGGACCCATCCTAATACGTAGGTGTGCTATCAACTTGTAACCACTCCTATTGTTTAAATCTTATGTAATTGCTCCATTATTGGAGGAACTGGCTTCTGTTGTTATGCTCCGATTACCTTCCTAATCCCTTCTGCCTCTCAATCTGATTTTCCTCCTCTAAGGCACTTACTAAAACTTCCACTGTCTTTAATCTGTAAGACTGCTTGTCTGACATCAAGTGCTAGATGAGCAGAAATTTTCTCCAATAGATCAGATATTATCAGAGCCCACCATAAACTCATTTTTTTACGACACTGACTCAATTCCTCATCCTGGCAACCGTGAGCTCTACCAGCCTGTTCGCAAATTATGCAGCACATATGACAAAGCATCATCATTAAGTCTAGCTTTTCACCTGTCCAACATCACTCAACTTCACCCTGTCTCAGCTCAGCTATGGTTGAAAACTCATGCAAGCTTTGCTACCTCTATACTTGACAATTCTAACACATTTCTGGTCTATTCCATCAATCTAAAATATGGAAAAACATAAACTTGTTCACTTTGGCAGGAAGAACGGAATAGCAGTATACAATTTAAATGAAGAGAGATTGCAGAATTCTGAGGTGCAGAGGGATATGGGGGTCCTGGTACATGAATTTGGAGTTTGCCCATTCTCCTCGTGTCTGTGTGGGTTTCCTCTGGGTGCTCCAGTTTCCTCCCACAGTCCAAAGATGTGCAGGTTAGGTTGATTGACCATGCTAAAATTGCCCTTAGTATCTTGAGATGTGTAGGTTAGAGGGATTAGCGGGTAAAAGTATGTAGGGATATGGGGGTAGTTCCTGGGTGGGATTGTGGTCAGTGCAGACTCGATGGGCCAAATGGCCTTTCTCTGTACTGTAGGGATTCTATGATTCTGTTCTATGACTCAGAACAAGTTACTATGTAGGTACAGCAAGTGATTAGGAAGGCAAATGGAATATTGTTATTTATTGCAAAGGCAATGGAATATAAAAATGGGGAAGAACAATTGTAGCAGACACATGGAAAGGCCACCATCTACAAGATATCCTACAAGCCAACAGCAACCTGATTTGGAATTTAATTGCCCTTCTTTCACTGCTACTGGGTCAAAAACTTGGAAGTCCCTTCTTAATGGCATCATAGTGTACCAACAGCGTATGGACTGCAGTGGTTCAAGAAGGCAGCTCAGCACCACCTTCCTGAGGGTAATTATGGATGCACAATCAATGCTGGACTTGTCAGCAACACACGTCCTATGAATGAATAAAACAAGATCTTTCTTATGCTTGCCTTCACAGCCTTGTTATAAAATTGTGACCAGAATTGTGCATGTTGCTCCAAATGCAGTTCAACCAAAGTTTTGCATAACTTGTCTACTTTTCAATTCTATCCCTCTAGAGTTAAATCTTAGTGCTTACCTTCCTTTTAATAGTCTGATTAAATGGCATTGCAACTTCTAACAATTTGTGTATTTGTACTCCGAGCTCGCTTTGCTCCACTGTTCCATTCAGATACTTATTTTCCAAGTATTACATGGCCTTATTTTCTTACCAAAATGGAATACCTTATACTTAAGTGTGTTGAAATTAACTTACTGTTTATATGCCCATTATGTAAGTTTATTAATGCTTCTTGTAATTTGTTGCAGCCCTCCTCAGTATTGGTCAAGTTCCCAACTTAGTGTCATGCATAAATTTGAAAAGTCTGCTTTTGATTCTATAGTTTAAGGCTCTTTTTAAAACCTACCACTTTGACAAAGCTTTTAATCACCTTCCCTAATATCCTCTTATGTGGCTTGGTGTCAAATTTTGTTTTTAAGTCACTCCTATGCAGCTTGGAACATTTTACTAAATTATAGGTGCTTTATAAATGCAAGCTGTTGATTTGTAAGGCTCCAACTTGTAGCTATTCACTCCAAAGGAACTTTAAAATCAATATGAACATTCATCAAATAGAAAACCAAATAGCATTAGCATTTTAGTTTATGAAATATGAATATGCAATGTAATATTTGATGTACTTTAATTTAGAATGAGAAATTAAACTGTAACAAGTCTAAATTTTTGATAACATTAATACTTTTTGCTGTTTTTTTCAAACATTGCTCCTCAAAGTAATTGCTTCAACTAGAGGTGAAATTAAAATGCCTGAAAAAGTGGTTGGTGCATCATTAACACTTGCTGAAAACTTTAGTTGACATAGATATAGAAGTTTAGGTTACAAACTGAATCAAAAATGATTAGATTATACCTGCACTAACTCACCTTTCTCCTTGATCTCTGACTGATGAAAAGGCTTTGTTTTCACCTGAGTGGACAATGTTTGATGCAACTTTTTGTTTGTCTATAAAAGTCAAAATTCTTAAATAAATACTTATTTGTAAAATAATGAACTCAGTTCTGCCGAGAATTTTCTGGATTATAAAACTAGAAGAAGTAACAAAAGCACACAGAGGGGAAAAAGTGCTTTTTAAATAATATTAAAATTTGAATACTTTTGTATTTAGTTCTCAGGAAATGACTATAAACATTGCAGAAAGGTAGAATTACAGCAGCAGAAATTCAGCAGATACTGAAAACACCAAGGATCACAGTGTATAATACAAAACCAGGTGATGTGCCTTGGTTAACTTATTTTGATGCCCTTTAACTGATTACCTGCCATATACATATTTTATTACTGATAACTTCGGTATCTGAAAATTGGAAGCACCAACTAACTGGGAGCTAAATATAATCGTGCTATTCATTTCAGCAACTGCAAGAGATTTTCATTTCAGATGAGTCAATGTGCCACTCATTTTTATCATCAGGATGCTAAGCACCATTACATATAAATAAAAAACCTCAATCTTTGAGAACTGGCATAATTCGGCTCATTTTCAAGCAGATGAAAAACTTCACCTGGAACTGAAAAGGAAGTCAAATCTAACAATACGTTTTCTGAGAAGAAAAGGCTGAGTCATTTCTGAATTTAATATCAAGAAAAGGTATCCATTTATAAAGGAAATACCTACTTACCATGTTTAAACTGATGAGGTTTAGGTGTCACAACTTGACACCTTGTCTGATTGCTTTAAAAAAAATCAATTGCAGCAGTCAGCTGACACAGCGCACTGATTAAATGTCAAATGAGCACGTTCAGCCCAAGTAAAAATAAACTCCCAGTGTTTGTGCCAAGTATGAGGATACACATCTCTGTAGCTGTCACGAGGCACTCAAATAGTGTTCTTATGGCCAAGGTAGTACACAAGTTGATCAGAGTTTCCCTCCATCTTACAACTAGTGAATATGTGAAAGCGACATTATTTTGTGGGACAAATATAGTGAAGAAAAATGCAGTCAACAACTCAGTTGCACAACGTGTACAACTTGCATGCTACTTCTGCAGCTCCTTTTGCTGGTTTCTGAATTCACATTCTTGTTTTGCTTGTTTTTCTGACCTTCAACCCATTTTCTGCCTAAACATGTTGGCTCCCTCCTTTTACTTCCACAATCTCCTCTACTTAACTCTGGAACAGTTACCTACCCTCCAGCCACCTATACTGCTCGCTCAGTGTCCAGATTTTGCAGTCAGTAGCAAAGTAAGTTGAACTGAGAAATTTGGCAATTATGTGCAAAAATGTTAACTCTCAAAGCGCAATATATTGTAGGGTCATGTAATGGGAATTCCCAGTGTGCAGCTGCAATGATGTCATCAAACTGTCTCAACAGTCAATAACCACATTAAAGAATTCTCAGACATCTAGTAGGAAATTATTTTTTTTTAAACAGTGTGATATAAAGATTGGGACATATAGTTTATTTATTAGTCACAAATAGGCTTACATTAACACTGCAATGAAGTTACTGTGAAAATCCCCTAGTCGCCACACTCCGGCACCTGTTCAGCTACACTGAGGGAGGATTTAGCCTGGCCAATTCACTTAACCTGCACAACTTTGGACTGTGGGAGAAAACCAGAGCACCTGGAGGAAACCCATGCAGACTCAGGGAGAATGTGCAAACACCACAGACATTGACACAGGCCGGGAATCGAACCTGGGTCCCTGGCACTGTTAGGCAGCAGTGTTAATCATTGTGCCACGATGTCACCACCATATATATATATATAGTATATGGGAATACAGTAGAAACTGAAATATTATGAACAATCCTTAAAATTTTAAAATTTATTTACAAAACCTAGTTCAAAAACTGGGGAGTAATTATTATGGAGACATTTAGCAAGATTCCACAAATGTAATTTGCGTTTGAGATTTGTACCAGCTATTGTTAAGATCACTAAAATCAGTTCTAACATTACGTTTACTGATGATGCTTTACTTATAACAATATCCCCACCATCAACAAAGTTCCTCCTTTGAAATCCCCAAATGGGGAAGCTCTCCCTGACGAGTACAAGCAAACAGCCTGCTGGGTGGAGCACTATTGTGAACTATATCCCTGTGAGACAGTTATCTCTCTACCTGTGCTTGATGATCTTCTGCAGCTACTTGTTATGCCTGCGCTTGATGTAGAACCTTCATGTTTTGAGACTGAAAAGGCTATTGACTTCCAAGCAAAAGGGAAGTGGGGAATACGCTGGGTCACGTAAGTATAGAAAGCTCTATCTGCTACCATATCGCCATGACTTCCTTCACTGCTGGACAGTAGGCTCTATCCCCCATGACTCACGTGACACAAACATCATCAAGCTATAAAAGAAAAGCAATCGAGTGACTGCAATTACCATTGAGGCATAATACTGTTCAGCGTCACTTGGAAGACATTGTCAGAATTATTCTAATGAGGCTCTATTGACTAGCCAACAGGATACACCCAGAGGTACAGTGACAATTAAAAACAGGTAGATCCATGGTAGACTTGCCTTTCTTCCAATATCAGCTCTGAGAGGACGGCATAGTGAAAACACTACCCTAACTTGCTTTTGTAGACTTCAGAAGCGTATTTGGTAGTTTGAGCATAACAGGCCGCAACCAGACACAACAGAAGAATCAGCTGCCCTCCCAAGCTTCATAGTCTCATATAGAACATAGAACACTACAGCACAAACAGGCCCTTCGGCCCACGAGTTGCGCCGATCACATCAACACCTACCAACCTACAGACCTATCTATAACCCTCAATCTCATTAAACCCCATATACTCATCCAGAAGTCTTTTAAAAGACCCCAGCGAGTTCGCCTCCACCACCACTGACGGCAGCCGATTCCATTCACTCACCACCCTCTGAGTGAAAAACTTACCCCTAACATCACTTCTGAACTTCCCTCCCTGCACCTTAAATCTGTGTCCTCTCGTAGTAACCATTTCAACCCGGGGAAATAGCCTCTGAGAGTCCACCCTATCTATTCCTCTCAACATTTTGTAAACTTCTATCAGGTCGATAGAAGTTCTATATAGTTCTATATACTTCTATATAGTTCTTCCAATGATAACATATACCACAGCTTTAAGTTTGATGGCTCCACTTCCGACAGTTCTGAGACAAGAATGTGGATGAATCAGGGTTGCAACAAAGCCCTACTACTCTCTTTTGTATCTTTTTCTCTATCTTTCTGACTTATACTTTCTGGCAACATGGAAGAGCGTACTTGCACACACAATCTGAAAACAAAGGCAAAAGTAAAATCGCCAGCTCCAATGCACCCCTCCCAGATGAGCTCAATGTATTCTACACCCGTTTTGAACAAGAGGTCAGCAAGAGCACGCCTTCCACTCTGGAAGCCTTGGATGAACCTGTACCTGAGGTACCACTGTAGATGTCAGCATAGCTTTCTCAAAAGTCAACTCAAGAAAGCAACTTGCTCTGATGGGGTACCCGGACGAGCGCTTAGATCCTGTGTGGATCAGCTGACAGGAGTATTCACTGACATCTTCAATCTCTCTTTACCAACAATCTGAGGTCCCTAACCGCTTCAAGACAACAACCATCATCCCAGTACCAAAGAAAACCCAAGCAGCCTGCCTTAATGACATTCTGTAGTTCTGACATCCATCATTAGGAAGTGTTTTGAAAGGTTAGTCATTGCATGAATCAGTTCCAGCCTCCCGGACTGCCTGGATCCACTACAGTTCGCCTACCGCCGCAGCAGGTCCACAACAGGTCCATAGCTCTCCCTGGCCCTGCATTCAACCATTGAACACCTAGGTAACAAAGACATCTATGTCAGAGTCCTACTTATTGACTACAGCTCAGCTTTCAACATCGTTATTCATACAAAACTCATCTCCAAACTCCATGGCCTGCATCTCGTCTCCTCTCTCTACAACTGGATCCTGAACTTCCTAACCCACAGAGCACAATCAGTAAGGATAGGTAACAACATCTCCTCTACGATCATCCTCAACACAGGTGCCCCACAAAGCTATGTCCTCAGCCCCCTACTATATTCCTTATACACCAATGACTATATAGCCAAATTCCCCTCCAACTCAATTTTCAACTTTGCTGGCAACATCATCATAGTGGGTCAGATCTCAAATAATGATGAGACAGAGTACAGGAATGAGATAGAGAATCCAGTGAAGTGCGGCAACAATAATCTCTCCTTCAATGTCAAAACGAAGGAGATTGTCATCGACTTCAGGAGACAGTGTAGAACATCCCCTGTCTACATCAACAGGGACGATGTAAAAATGGTCAAGAACGTCGGGTTTTTTGGTGCCCAGATCACCAACAACCTTCCTGGCACCCCCATGCTGACACTATAGTTAAGAAAACCCACAAACATCTCAACTTTCTCAGAAGACTAAGGAAATCTGGCCTGTCAGTTACTACTCTCACCATATGGTGCACCATAGAAAGCATTCTTTCTGGTTGTATGGCTCTTGCTCTGCCCAAGACCATAACAGACTACAAAAAGTCATGAATGGAGCCCAACCCATCATGCAAACGAGCCTCCCATCCACTGGCTCTGTCTACACTTCCCGCTGCCTCGGAAAAGCAGCCAGCATAATTAAGGACCCTACGCACCCGAGACATTCTCTTTTCCACTTTCTGCCGACCGACTCAGGAACAGCTTCTTCCCTGCTACCATCAGATTTTTGAATGGACTTACCTTGCATTAAGTTGATCTTTCTCTACACCCTAACTATGACTGTAACACTATATTCTAAATTCTCTTCTTTCCTTCTCTATGAACTGCATGCTTTGTCTGCAGAAACAATACTTTTCACTGTATACTAATACACGTGACAATAATGAATCAAAGTGTGGCAATGTCTTGATCAGAAAAGTCTTGTATACTAATGTTGTTGTCAACACTAGTTGTCCAGGCTGAAAATCAGTTCTAAAGGGTCATGACTGTGTCTTGTTCTCCATTACTGTCAGTGTCAAAACAACTGTAAAAGGGTGTTTGTTGTGTCTCTGCCTGTGTTTAGACTCAACAGCACCCATCAGAAGCAGTCAGCAAATTCTGCTACTTTGACCTATAGTGACAGACAACTTGCATCTTTATGAAGAGCTCAGCAGGTGCATTGGAAAGGCAACCACCAACTCTGGCCAACTAACAAAATGGGTAAGGAAGAACAACAAAATGGCCCACACAGCTAAGATGCTTATCCACAAATTCTGAATCCTCTGCTCTAGGACATGAAACCTGGGCAACTTACACCTATCAATACAAATGGTTCAATGACTTCTCTCTCTAGTGTCTACGAAGCATCCTTGGCATCACATGGAAAGACAGTCACCAATAAAGTATTCCACTCCAGGGCAAACATGCCAAGCAAAATTAAAATCACTAGGAAAGCGGTACTGAGCGAATTGCTGGAGCTGCAGGCTGACAAGTCCCCAGGTACTACTGTTGGACTTCATCGTAGGGTCTTAAAAAGAGTGGCTTGAAAAAGAATTTTAATTTTCCAAAATTCCCTAACTTTGGGAAAGGTTCCATGAGAATGGAAAATAGCAGATGTAATTACTCCTTTATTCAAAATGGGAGACAGTAAGCAGGAAACTACAGGTCAGCTGGCTTAGTAAGGGGGAAGGTTAGAAGTGATAATTAAAGGCATTATAACAGGGTCTTCAGATTAATTCAAGATAATCAGGCATAGTCAACATGGTTTTGCTCCAAATTTACCAGTTACCTGTTTAACCAACTTATTTAAAGGGGAACCGATTAATATACTGTACTTAGATTTTCAGAAGGCATTTGATAAGGTTATCAAAGGTTATTGCAAAAGTAAAAGCTCATGGTGGAGAGGGTAACATAATGGCAAGGATAGAAGATTGGCTAGCTAACAGGAAATAGAAAGTAGGCATAAAGAGGCTACAAAGAGACACAGATAGATTAATTGACTGAGTAAAAGTCGGCCAAATTAGTATAATGTAGGAAAATGTGAAACTGTCCATTTTGGAAGGAAGGACAAAAAAGCATGTTATCTAAATGGTGAGGGATTGCGGAGCTGACAAGCAGAGGGCTCTGGGTGTTCTAATGTTTGAATCGCAAAAAGATTAGTATCTTTTAGCACATTGTTATTTATGGCAAGGAGAATTGAATATATAAGTAGAGAGCTTATGCTTCACTTATACAGGGCATTTGTGAGACCACAACTGGAGTACTGTGTACTGTATTGGTCTCCTTATTTAAGGAAGGATGTGATTGCGTTGAATGCAGCTCACAGAAGATTTACTACACTAATATCTGAATGGAAGGGTTATCTTACGAGCAAACGTTGGACAGGCTGACCTTGTATCTGCTGAAGATTAGGAGAGTAAGAGGCAACTTGATTGAAACCTTTAATATCCTGAAGCATCTTGACAGGGTGGATGCAGAACTGAAATTTCCTTTTGTGGGAGAATCTGGAACTAAGGGTCACCTACTTAAGTAGATATGAGGAGAAATTTTTTTTTTCAGATGGCAGAGGGTCTTTGGAACTCTCCTCAAAGTGCAGGAGAGGCAGAGTCTTTGAATATTTTTAAGGCAGTTAGATCGATTCTTGATAAGCAAAGGAGCAAAAGGTTACTGCGGGTGGGTGAGACTGTGGAGTTGAGGTTACAATTAGATCAGTCGTGATCTTATTGACTGGCAGAGCAGACTCCTTAGGGCCAAATGACCTACTCCTGCTCCTAATTCATGTGTTCACATAATATGCTATGCAAGGAACTAGCCCACGCCAGGACATCAGCAGGGGAACCAAAAAGCTCTCAATCTCAATCACGAGTAGAAAATTCTAGTTATCCATCATTGACACCACCAGCTGCTGTTTTGAAATGAAAGATAAGAGTAGATGGTCACCTTATTTGAAAATCAGCTTGGCAATGGCTGTCACTACAAAAATGCAACTCCAGCTGCAGAGGACTAGAAATAAATGTGATTTCAGTTAATATTTCACTGAACAATATGCACACATTTGGGTTAGAAACAAAACATTATGAAAAAATATCCAGTCAAATATTCATCGATATAAAATCTGATTGGGGAGATACAATAAAGAGTGGATATTTGAAACATAATGCTCTCATCTGTAATCAGAAAGAAAATTTTAATTTCCCAGCTAGATTGTAAAGCAACTGCCCATCTCAAGAACACAAGAAGTGTAAACAGCATGATTGTGTGAAAGAAATTTTGTCCACATAGGGCTCAACATAGCATGGGAAGCAGTTTAAAATCAATTCTTGGAACCTTAGACTATACTTTTTAACATCTAATCCTACAGCAACATCAGTGTAAACTGAATTAAGAGTCCTCCATCCAACCATAATTCAGACAGCGATTTTTTTTTGGCATAACACATTAAAAAGCTATGGAGAATGAGGTAAATTCTACAGAAAATCTTGTGTTCTGGTTGAGCAAGCATTATGAGATACTAACTTTTCCCCCCACTTTCCACTGTTATCTTTTGAGAGCGCAATATTCATTCTTCTGTGGAGTGTGTGGCCTTTAGACAAAAAAATGTGGCAATCTTATTTCCAGTAAATTTCAAAAAGCTGAGGAACCCTGGTTGAAACATTCCCTTGCACAAAATTATTCCAAGCACCTTCTTTTGCCTGTAGACATCACAATGATCTTGGGCAAATTATTTAAACCAAATGTCGAAAGAGGATTTTCAGAACCCTCTTTCTGCAACTGCTAGCATAATTCATAGAAACACAGAAGGTAGGAGCAGGAGAAGGTCATTTGGCCCTTCGAGCCTTATCTGCCATTTAGTACGATCATGGCTGATCATCCAACTCAATAACCTAATCTTGTTTTCTCCCCATAACCTTTGATCCTCTTCACGCCAAGCGCTCTTTCTGGCCACCTCTTGAATACATTCAACGTTTTGGCATCAACTACTTCCTGTAGAAATGAATTCCACAGGGACACCACTCTTTGGGTGAAGAAATGTCTCCTCACCTCCGTCCAAAATGGTTTACCCTGAATCTTCAGACTGTGACCCCTGGTTCTGGACTCCCCCACCATCGGGAATATCCTCCCTGCATCAACCCTGTCTAGTCCTGTTAGAATTTTATAAATCTCAGTGAGATGCCCCCTCATTCGTCTGAGCAAAAACAATCCTAACCTCGTCCACCTCTTCTCATACATCAGCCCCACCATCCCCAGAATCAGCCTAGTAAATCTTCGCTGCACTCCCTCAAAAGCAAGAACATCCTTCCTCAGAAAAGGAGAACAAAACTGCACACAATACTCTTAGGTGTGGTCTTACCAAGGCACTGTATAATTGCAAACAACACATCCCTGCTCCTGTACTCGAAACTTCTTGCAATGAAGGTCAACATGCCATTTGCCTTCTTTACTGCCTGCTGCACCTGCTTGCTTACCTTCAATGACTGATGCACAAGACACCCAAGTCCCACTGCATGCTCCCCTCTTCCAATTTACAGCCATTCAGGTTGTAATCTGTCTTCTTGTTTTTGCTTCCAAAGTGAATAACGGCACATTTATCCAAATTGTACTGCATCTGCCATTGATTTGCCCACTCACCTAACCTGTCCAGATCATTCTGAAGGGTCTTGGCATCTCATCACAGTTCACCCTCCCACCCAAGTTGGTATCATCTGTAAACTTTGTTATATTTTGTTCGCTCATTCAAATCAATATATATTGTGAATAGCTGGGGTCCCAGCACCAATCCCTGTGGCACCTCACTAGTTACTGCCTGCCAATTTGAAAAGCACCCATTAATTCCTATTCATGTTCCCTCTCTGCCAACCCATTTTCTATCCATCTCAATGTACTTCCTCCAATTTCATGCGCTTTAATCTTGCATAATAACCCCTTGTATGGGATTTTGTCACTTTCTGAAAGTCCAAATATACCACATCTATAGATTCTCCCTTGTCAACTCTACTAGTTACATCTTCAAACAATTCCAACAGATTTGTCAAGCATGATTTCCCCTTCATAAATCTATGCTGACTCTGTCTGATCCTGCCACTACTTTTTAAGTGTTCGGCTATAAAATCCTTAATAAATGGATTTGAAAATTTTCCCCACTACGGATGTTAAGCTTACAGATCTATAATTATCTTGTTTTCTCTCTACCTCCCTTTTTGAATACTAGATTTTTGTGTGGATTTTAGGTTGCTGTCTGTATGGAATTATGATATCAAGGAAAACTTAGCAATGACTTTAGAACAGGACATGTTGGTCAGAATTTTCATGCTCAGGTTGTTTAATAATTGATTTGGAAAATCAAAGGGCAATGAAACCATTTCACGGCAAGACTACTGGCGCTCCGCAGTCATCCTGTTAACACTGCAGGACAGACTCAGAACAATGGTGGAAAAATGCATTACACGCAAAGACAAAGGGTGGGATTTTACGACTTTGCTCAGGTGAAGCTCATAAAATCCAGCCCGAGGCCAATGGAGAATTCTGTTTTGCGAGCCTTGCTCGTCCCAATTCCGGGGCGGACAAGATGGTAAAATTCCGGCCAACATGTACTGTTCTAATAGTCATTGATAAATTTTCCATGATGTCACAATAAATTCCATACAGGCAGCAAACTAAAATCCACACAAAAATAGCACATTAGATCCAGCGACATATTCCTTAATGAACATCCATCCTGGATTAAAGTGCATACTTAATTTGTGAGACATACATTAATTAAAAGCACTGAATTAGAATTAAAGCATTCAACCTCCTTCCGCTTTTATCTGTCAGTGAGTTGAACTTCACAACACAGTTGCATTTTGAAATGTAACTTTAACTGAAAATGAAACAGAATACTTCTGCTTGGAGACATATCCAGGTGATCCCCTTGCCATCGGAAAAGAAACTCAAACAGGAACCAATGAGTATTGGATGCCACTTTTTACAGCATACCAACGTGAAGGAGCAGTTGTTGTTTGAGACAGAGATACAAAGAAGATACTGTTGTGGGGAAACACAAACTGTTTTAAGTTACTGACCAGGCAGGATTTTGTTGAGAATTCAGTTTCCATTCAAAACAAAGGAAACAGAAAAGGTAGGACTCAAGGTTTCAAGGACAGAGATTTGTCAAGGTGTACCTTGCTAATGGTTACCGTATTTGGGAAAAGCTGGGCTGAGTGAGACAAATACCAAAGAAAACTGAAATCTTCTGCCTGGCATGGTGTTGAGAATTGAACCAACTTAAGAGCTGGGCACAACTGTAGGACTGTTTCTCTGATGCTGCACATCTGCCAGAAATACGGTGCACACAATGAAAAGGCTTTA
This sequence comes from Carcharhinus amblyrhynchos, assembly GCF_965287045.1. Lineage (NCBI taxonomy): Eukaryota > Metazoa > Chordata > Chondrichthyes > Carcharhiniformes > Carcharhinidae > Carcharhinus > Carcharhinus amblyrhynchos. The sequence continues at coordinate 48,234,337 of NC_137336.1, forward strand.
CAAGACATATTTCAGTTAATTAGTTAATGCAAAATTTAACTTTTTGTTGCTTGATGCATTAGTTGCCTTTTAATGTATGATCTATGACGATTTCAGTTTGTTACAGCAGAATTCTTAAAAATCTGAAATCATGTCCTTTGGTTCTCTGTCATGAGCTGGGAAATTCACCTCTTTTTTAAAGGTAATCAATCTCAATGGGGATCATGACGAATTAGGGACTCATGCGGGATCAAAACTAGAGGCACGCTGTAATTTTCCAAAGTTCAAACAGGATTTTACACTTGCTTTTGCTGCATTCAGTGAAAAATCAACATGGCTACTTCTATGGCTCAGGTGCTTTTGGAAAGAGAAAGACCTGTCTCTCAGTGCCTTTTAATCATTAACAAAGGTTAATTTGAAGGCTGTGGCAGGGAAATTAGAGGTTGACATGAAAGTCAGGGCTAAAAAACAGAATTTGTTGAACTATTGGTTCACTGCTTCAACTTTGAAGGGAAAGGGTGATCACAGTGCCATCAGTAAGAATTAATTAGAATACAAGCAAAATTCTGTAGATGCTACAAATCTGAAGAGGAGTCATACGGACTCAAAACATTAACTCTGTTTCTCAAGCTACTGATGCTGCTAGACTTGCTGGGCTTACCCAGCATTTTCTGTTTTAGTTTAGAATTAGCTAGACTTCAGTTACAAATAAAACAACTTGCACTGGCATCAGAAAGAGCAAAACTTGAATGGGAAAGAGATAAAGACAAAATCTTGAATTCAAGAAAGAAATAGAAAGATGTCAGAACAAGAAACAGAAGGAGGAAAATCTTGAATTCTAGAAAGTCTAGTGAAAACATTTCAACTGAACGGGGATAAGCTTTTGATTATGCAGAGTGGTGGTAAAATTTGAGGATGACTCAGAATAAACTCCTGGCTTTGATTTGCCAAGAAATATTTGCTTGGTGCTTAAATTCAGTGAGGAAGCAATTGAAATACATTTCATGACACTTCAGAAAACTGCCACGAAGCTGCAGCAGCTGAGACAAAATTGGACTATTTCACTGCAGATAGAAGCTGTCATTTTCAGGCAAACAGTCTGGTGACTATCATACAGTGAAAACTGTTGTTGCCATTATCTAGCCGTTATTGCCAGAGGCTTAGAGGCAGAAGTGTATGAAAGAAAGTTAGATTTTTGTGGAATTTTCTAGAGAATAGGGAATGGTATTTTAAGATGGTATAGGTTAATGAAGGTTGAACAAAACTTTGAAAACGTTAGCGATGACCCTGATGGAAGAATATAAAATAGTGTCCCTTTGAGAATAACGTCCCACCCAGAAGAGTATCAAGTTTCTAAGATAAGGGAGGCTGTCATAATGGCCGATGACTGACAAGCTTTTTTACTAGCACAGGTTTCTTTTTGGAGACTCAAGAGAAACTGGAGAGATAAGAAATCTGATTATAGTGGGAAAATGATGATGGAGAAGAAAATTCACTGTTTCCCTGTTCTTCTATCCTTTATCTTTCTGACTTCTTTATTTTTTTCCCCTCGAATTAATGCTTTTGCATCTCTATCTCTTCCCAAATTTAAGTTTTGCTTGAGACACAGTCTGAAAATAAATTTCATTCAAAAGAATCAACATGTTACCCTTTTCATAAATAAGACTGATGAAGGCTGAATTTTGGAAAGTAAATGGCAAAACTGTAGCACTTGTGAAGCCAGAGTGCCTCTCCAGAAGAGTCCGTGAATAAAGCTTATTTCAGGCCTGCAAACTCTCCTGTGTTTACTACTAAACACAGAATCAGAATGCAGGAAATTATTGAAATTTTCTGTTTAACTATTAAGTGTCTTCTTTCTTATTTCTTGAGGCAGGAAAGCCAATTGTTATTCTTGATCAGAACAATCACTGATGCTAGCAGTGGCAGGAATTTCTCTCCAGGGGGTTTGCGAAATAAAAACATATTTGACGTGGGATATTGATGGAAATTGTTTACCTATTCCTTTATGGAGAGTTAGTTTTAAACATGGCTTATTCACTGGTCCTGTAATCGTTGATGTTCTTAATTTGTCTCTTGATGGTGTAGATTTCTCATTAGGAAATTATTTTGCTAGTGAAAAGGTATTGCTGTCTCCAGTGGTTTTGGGAAAGCCTGCTGAGACCGAAGGTGTATAGGAAAAGATGAGAATCTTAAAGAAGTCAATGACTTTCTGCAATACTGCTGCATAAATTAATGCTTCAACAATAGATATATCCAAAATATCAAAAACACGCTGGTAAGTAAAAGTTAATGGCAGCTGGAGACGAGCTAAAGTCGTCCAAATTCAGAACGCAGAAAAAAATGGGCAAGGTGTGGCAAAGCGGACAGCAACAGTATTCTAATGATGAAACAAAGGAAAGGAAAGCTTCAAAGAAGAATGGAAAAGCTGAATCTAGTGCTGCTATTACAGATGTGTTCTTGCATGTAAATTAAACTTCAAAGTACAAGGCAATTGTGCTTATTAGAAGGGAATTAGACAGTGTTTCCCAAACTTTTCTGGCTATGAAAACTTTTTGACATCTCAAGAGTACTGACAGAACCCTTAAGAAGCATTCCTGATATGTGGAAGAGTTAAACCACAGAAATTTGATTGGGCAATAAGTACAAGCATATAAAATCAATCTTACAGAAGTCTTTTCTATTTCTGATATGTTTACATTTATAACTAAAAAGTTATCTTATTTCATAAATAAGTATTTTTGTCATTTATAATGGGCAGTGATGCTGCTTCTACACACACACACACACACTCTCTCTCTCTCTCTCACTTGGTTTTATGGGGCTATGAATGCTGAACTTCATGAAGGTCATTTTTTAAAATATCCTTTTAACACAACGAAAGCAGAGAATTCTAGATGAACATTTCAGCTCAGAGACGTGTCCATGTTATCTCTCTGTCATGGGAAGTGAAACTCAAACAGAAATTCAATTAAATAATGGATGGCAGTTTTAACAGTATTCCATAGAAAAAGGACAGTTGTTGTTTGAGACAGTGAGTCAAAGCAGCTATTGCTATGGGGAAACAGGGTGGACTGTTTTGTCCAACCATGCAGAATGCTGCTGAGAGTCCAGTTTATGTTCAAAAGGAAGAAAACTGAATAGACGAGGCTCCTTCAGATCTCAGGAACAGGAAATTGTGCCTTGCTGGCGTATCTGGGAAAACTCAAGCTAAGTAGAACTGTTGAACAACAATGGAAGTTTTGGCCTGATGTGTTGGCAGAATGGAAGCTACCCTGAGAGATGGGAGTGACAATTAGACTGTTTTTATAATGCTACACATCTAACAGAAGTCACATTACATACATCAAAAGGGTTTCCTAAAATTTATTTTGTTTGCATTAATGCAAAACCTATCTTTTTCGTTAATTTGATGCATTAGCATTAATTGACGTCGATTTATATTGGTTTTAGTTAGCTTGTTACAGTAAAAGTCTTAAAATGTGGAATCATGCCCTTTGATTCTTTCCACTGGCTGGTGGAAAATTAATCTTGTTCTAAAAAGTGTTCAGTCTCAATGAAAATCATCAGCAGTATTTAGAATCATACAGCGCAGAAAAGGCCCTTCAGCTCAAGTCCAGACCGACACATTAAAAGCACCTGAAGGCCCACCTAATTCCACCAGCCAGTACTTGACCCACAGCCTCGAATATTATAATGTGCTCATCCAGACACTTTTTAAAGGATGCAAGGCATTTCTTCTCTACCATCCTCTCAGGCGGCGCATTTCAGATCATCACCACCCTCTGGGTAAAGAAGACTTTCCTTACATCCCCCCTAAACCACCTGCCCCTCACCTTAAACCCATGACCTCTGGTGACCAACCCTTCAACTAAGAAGAATAGCTGCTCCTTATCCACTCGGTCCATGTCTGTCATAATCTTGTACACCTCAATCTTCTTTGCTCATATGAAAACACATCTTTAGATGTCCTAATTATACTACAGCCATGAATAAGGAAAAAAATTTGTAGTTAGAGAACTCCAGACTGGGAAGAGTTGAAGATTCTTGCCCTTCCTTGTCATTTGACCAAGGTTGGTTGAAAGCAGCCAAATCTGAACTACTGAAATGTGGTAATGAATTCCAATAAAAAGAACATGCCTTTTGAATCAAGTGAATATTTTCCAATTTCCTTGGTACAACCTTTGATAAACCTGAGCAGATTCAAGGCAGAAGTTCTGGAATTACTGGAAGGGAAAAGCATTTTCATGTAGCATTTGGTGCATGTGATCAATTTCAAAAAGAATGAATTCTAGTGAGCTAACCTTTGTAGATGTGAAATACCACCCTTTTCTTTTTGCTTCTTTAGGCAAGACAACAAGCCACACCAAGGCCTTAAAATTATGCTGTGAGCCACCAGCAGAGTTGTTAATCCACTTATGTTGGAGACTAAATACAACATCAAATAGTGGAGAGGAATTTCAAATTAACATATCAACACATCAATAGTATTGCACATTTACTTGTATTGCACAACACAAGTTCAAGATCATTATTTCTAAACAGACTCAGGGCGGGTGGGGGGGGGCACTATTCTCCCATCATGACATGCTTGTTTTTTGACAAGTCGGGCCAGGAGATTCGTGTCTTCACCAATTCACGGGATTTGGGCATGCATTCCCAATGCGAGCACATCTCCCAACAGTTGGCGCCACGCTGGAAACCGGCAGGACCTGCAGGCAAGTAACTTATATCTTATTTTAATGTTACTTAAATGCAAGTATTGGGCCCAGGATTGAATTCTCTGGGCCTGATAGCATGCCCCATTCTGCCAGTACAATTTCACTCTGGTGGGGTTTACAGTAGCTCCCCATTTTCGAGGAACTAGAACTGAGGTGAGGAGAAATGTCTTCACCCTGTGGGAACTTTCAAGCGTTTACTGGATAGGCACGTGGAGCACACTAGAATGATAGGGAGGGGATAGCTTGATCTTGGGATTGGACATAGCTCGGCACAACATTGAGGGCCGAAGGGCCTGTACTGTGCTGTAATGTTCTATGTTCTATAAGATCCCATTGGACTGAAAGGAGGGGGGGGGGGATTGAGACTGGGTGGCAGAGGTGGTGTTGCCCCGAAGGGGCATAAGGCAGTACCACAGGGTGATCGCTGGGGGGGGGGTCCCACTGCCACTCTGCATTTGGATCAATCGGGTAAGAGAGTAAACAATCAGCAGCTTTTTCTAAAATACGCCTAAGAAGCTACTGAGATAACACTGATCGGTACAGAATTCAAAACACTCTCCAGTTTAACAAATACATTTGTGTGCATGATATTAGACAGGAATTTGAAGACTGTGATGACTTCCACTGACTCCCGAGGTACTTGAGCCTGTTTAACCTCACTGGATTCCTGTATATTTTTTATTTTTCCAATTTCTGTTACCATGCCACTTTTTGTTTTGCATTATTTTCAACTGTCACTTGTATCACCTTTTTCTTTTTTCCTTTTATGGTTCCTTTTCTCTCTTTCTACTCCTTATTAGCTGCTCAGCTGTAACTTTGTTTCATTTTCCATATCTTGTATTCAGTACTTTGTTTCATATGGGCTCAGTTGAGGGTTGAACAGTATGTCAAGATTGCAGAGTTGGGGTCAGTTTGAGGTAATGGCAGGGAGAAGTCTGGAATTTGTGGTAAGGGCTAAAGCTGATGGCTTCAATGTTTACTGAGTCAGATCCAGGGTTGAATGTCAGCCTTACAGTATGAAAATACAGATGCACTGCACAACATGTAGAGGGTTTGTGAAGGCTGATCTAAAAACTGTGGATGTGATCACCCAATGACAAAATACAGATATGTGAAAACTAAACATAGATTCATGGGTGCTTGAAGAACCGGGATAAGGTCACAGCAGGAGATTATATGGCAAGCACTGCTGCCTCACAGTGCCAGGGACCTGGGTTCGATTCTTGGCATGGGTCACTGTCTGTGTGGAGTTTGCACATTCTTCCCGTGTCTGCATGGATTTCTTCCGGGTGCGTCTGAAAGGCATGTTGGTTAGGTGCATTGACCCAAACAGGTGCCAGGGTGTGGCGACTGGGGGAATTTCACAGTTACTTCATTGCAGTGTTATTGTAAGCCTTGCCTGTGACTAATAAATAAACTTTTACTTTTTATGATGAGATACGTGGGAGTGAGATGTTGTTTGGGTTGCTTCAAGGACATACATCTGATTTGGACGATTCAACATCAAGTTGCAGAAAAGATGGGGCATGGCTATGGAAAGTGACAACATGTTCACAAAATTTTCAGGGGGAAAGCAGATTGCCTTTCATGGCAATCTTGGCATGGGTGGCATGATGGCACAGTGGTTAGCTCTGTTGCTTCACAGTGCCAATGATCCTGGCTTGGGTCATTGTCTGTGTGCAGCCTGCATGTTCTTTCTGTGTCTATGTGGGTTTCCTCCAGGTGCTCCAGTTTCCTCCCACAGCCTGAAAGACGTGCTGGTTAGGTGCATTGGCCATGCTAAATTCTCCCTCAGTGTACCTGAACAGGCACCAGACTGTGACAACTAGGAGCTTTATACAGCAACTTAATTGCAGTGGTAATGTAAGCATTTGAGATTGCAGTTGGAGCAATAGCTTTCAAAGGACCAAAAGTTGCAGGGTGATATTAGAGGGCAGGGGTGTGTGTGTGTGTAAGTGGGGGAGAAGAGTTGGAGAGAATGGGGGACTGATAATGGTGGTTTTGAAAGGGAAAGTGAACCATTTGTACTCTTCAGCACGCAGGGATATTGGGAGCAAAGTTGAGTGGTCGGATTGAGGAGGACGAGGAGAAAATGAATGATAGAATATAAGGACAAAATGAGCCCAGAGGGTGAAGCACAAGGGGAAATAGCAGAGAAAACATATTTTGGAAAATCTTGGCTTGGCAGGCAAAGTTTGTGTGTGTGTGTGTAGAAGAGGGGTTACGATGACAGATGAATGATGGTTTAAATCTTAATGACAAAGAGATCCATGAGTCTCTAAGATTTGCTGTTGAAGGCAAAAGTTAAGGAAATGGTGAGTATTTCATCACAGAACTGAAGGAAAGCGGGAGGATATCTTGGGAAGAAATTCAGCAAGGCTTGGTGGGCAGTGCACAGGAGTTATTAAGTAAGAAGTACATATGACATTACTGGTAGCAATCATCTAATTGCCAAATTGTGAATAATTTTGATTTTATGATAGCATAAAGATGGCAATAGTCCTCCCCAAATAAATCTGATTTTTCACCGTTGGTTTACCGATAACTATAACCCTTTTGCGCCCCCCATACCCTCTTCCTGTGAATTAATATTATTGAATTAACATTACTTTACTAAACCATATTATTGTTTTCCAGCTGTGATAATCCATAGCAGATTAGATATTTTAGACAGTTTGTCATCACAACATCGGCACCCAAATGGAACTTTTCAAACCTGTTATTTATATTAAAGCAGTATGTTCAACATAAACACTCCAGAAGTTGATCTCTCTGCACTTGTAAATACTATATCCTTGTGACTTGGTTCACTAGCTTTAAATGGAATCTGAGAAATTCTTGGAAGGCAACTAATGTTATTACTGGAAAGAGTTGGAGTTGTATGGAGAAAAATCCATATAAAGAAGAAATGCAGATAGGAATGCATAATCCAATTCAAATTTGCTAAAATCTTCTCACTTACACAACTGTAACCTAATGCTTTACATTTAAAAATGGTTTTGACAAGCTGGATGAACTTGTAAGAAAACAGTTTAGTAGCTCTGCAAATTCAATTACAGTTGAAGCTTTAGAAATTTGCTACATTAAAAATAAATGCACAAAAAACAGGTATGCATTACAGATTTTTCCATGAGGAAATTGTTCTTATATGAGATAAATATGAAAAATTGAATGATTGAAAGCTTTAAAACAATTCTAATTTACACACAACTCATTTCATACATGAATTGCGATTTCACAAACAGAAATGAAGAATGACCCTGACTAAATGAAGCAATGCACATCAGGATGAGGAGTCAGAATCAGCTATGACGATCAAGCACTTCACCTTCATTCGCTTTCCAGACTCATTATGAAGAGACCACCTGGGCAAGACATCAGAAAACAAACATAACAGAATCATAGTGCAGCACGAACTGCTGTTTTCAGGAGTGGAGGTATGAAGGAAGATTGAAAAAAACACTTAACCAAATGCCTGAAGTTTAAATTCATAAAGCTGCATTTTTTTAAATTTTAAAATGTAACTTACTGAATTGCCTAGGTTTTAGATCATAGTAAGTTAGAGGAAGTGCTATTTCACAGGAGGTGCAATACACCATGCTCTACTGCATTGCCAAAGTTAGCCTTATCCTTCAGGGCCACACTAATTGCTGAAAATAACACAACTTGACATTGTCAGGTCAAACTAAGTTGCTGTTTGCTGAAGAAAGCTTGTTTGAACTGAGGGTACTGTAAATAACAAATTCATTAAAAAAAACAAAATTTATTTTTATTTTTCGCACTTAAGTTATTCTTAACTAGAACGTTTTCAACATGATAGACATATGTTTATATCATGTGGAACCAAAGAACTTTTAAACTACAGTCCCAGGCTACAAGTCTATGGTCTACACGAAGTCAATTCAACAACGACATAATCCTCTATGACTCACAACACAAAATCAATTTACTGGTTTATAAAAAGATACGAGAACAAAAACACTGCACTTTAGTCAACTGACCTTGCATAAACACACTGCCATATGATTCAAGATTTTAAAATATTTATTTCTTTGGCTTGACCACACAAATATAACTTGCAACTTGATTAAATGATAAATTCAATTAATTGCACTAATTTGGCACAGCTTGTTTGGAGCAGTGTGTTTTCTTCATTTAACATGAGCTTATTTTTCTGAAAAAGTTAAATTCTGAAGTAAATTACTGTATTTGTTTGACAGTTAGAATATATTAATGTTCATAATTACACCTCAGATAGCTGCTTTATCTTCTAAAGGAAAATGAGGGATCCCAAGTGTTTTTTCTTCTACAGTTCTGTTTTTCCTTTAGTTGACTTTTCAAAGCAACATTTCTTAAGAGAACCAGATTGGAAGGAAGGACAAGTTGTAAAGAGTTTGAAGTGACTCAGCAGTTGCCCTTGGGCACAGAATACCAGAGAACAGAGAATTAATTGTCGTGTGACAGTGAAAAGGGGCAGGGGGGACATAAAATTTGACTAGCAGATTTAAAGAAATGCCACAGTGAAATGCTGGCAAGAAGTATTGCTAGCAAGGCCAGCATTTATTGCCCATCCCCAAATGCTCTATGCAAAGTGGTGCTGAACCACTCAATCCATGTGCTATACATTAACCTTTTTTAAGGAGGCAGTTCAGGTTTTTGACCCAACAAATGATGGAGCATCAATAAATTTCCAAGTCAGGTTGGTGCGTGATTTGGAGGGGAATGTGCAGATGGTGGTGTTCCCATGCGCATACTGCCATTATTCTTCAAGATGGTAGAGGTTGCGGGTTTGGAAGATGCCGAAGGAACTTTGTGGAGCTGCTGCAGTCTTGTTGATGGTGCACAGTGTGTGCTGGTGGTGAATCGGGTGCACATCAAATGAGCTGCTTTGTCCTGGATGGTATCAAACTTCTTGAGGGTTGTAGGAGCTGCACTCATACAGGAACATGGAGAGCATTCCATCATGCTCCTATCTTTGGGAAGTCAAATAGGTACTCGCCATAAAATTCCCAATGTTTGACCTGCTCTTGAAGCCACAATATCTATATGGTTGGTTCAGTTAAGTCTCTGCTTAATGGTCAAGATGCAGATGGTGGGGATTCAGCAATGGTAATGATGCTGAATGCCAAGTGGAAATGGTTAGATTCTCTGTTGGTGATGGTTATTGATTGGTACTCATGTGATATAAATGTTATTTTCACTTATCATCCCAAGCCTGAATGTTGTTCAGGTCTTTCTGCACGTGGGCATGACTATTTCAATATCTGACGAGTTACAAATGTACAGAACATTGTGTAATTGAATATGCCCTCTTCTGACTTTATGGGGGGAAGTCTTTGATGAAGCAGTTGGAAGATCAATGTGCCTTGGACACTATCCTGAAGCCCTCGTGATGCAATGGTCTGGGGCAGCAATATTCTGGGCTGTCATGACTGGCTTCCAAAAACACAACTATGTTCTTTGTGATAGGTGATTCTAACAGTTTCCCCTAATTCCCATGGATTTCAATTTTGCGCAGATTCTTTGATGCCACAGTCAAATGCTGCCTCGATGCCAAGGGCAGTCACTCTTCCGTTCACCTTTGGAATTCAATTCCTTTGTCCATATTTGAACCAAGGCTACGATGACATCAGAAGCCAAGTGGCCCTGAGCATTGGCAAGCAGGTTACTGTTGATTAAATGCTACTTTATGACACTGTTGATGACATCATCGATCATTTTGCTGAAGCTTAAGTGTGGGCTGATGGAGCAATAATTGGTTGGAATGGATTTGTCTTTTTTTTATGGATAGGTCACACCCGGGCAATTTTGCTCATGCTGGATAATCACAGTCTTGTCGCTATAATGGTGTGATCCAGGGCACTGGTAGTTCTGGAGCACAATGCTACAATGAAGATGTTGTCAGGGTCCACTATATTTGCATACCAGTGTGTTCAGCCATTTCTTGACAAAACATGGAGTTAACTGAATTAGTTGTAGATAGGCATCCGTGATGTTGGGGACCTCAAGAGAAAGATCAAAGAGGAAGAGGTAGTGCTTCTAGCACTTTCCATTCAGCTGTTCCCCATTACTGTTAGGTAATCATGTCCTCTTCACATTTCCACCATCTAGGGTAGCAGAAATTTGGAACCTTTTCTCCCACCACTACCCTGGCAAATCTTAGGATAGTTAGATATTTCAAACAGATATAGATAGATTTTTCTTAGATAAGAGTGTCAAGTGATATGGAGCAAAGGAAGAAAAACAAAGTTGAGGCTCAGATCAGCTGCAATCTAACTGAATGGTAGAGTGGCACCAAGAGGCAAATTAGCACCTGCTCACCAAATTAAGTTCATGTCATTATTGCACTGGGTGAAAATATTTTTATGAAGGCACAAGAAACACAAGGCAAAACAAAACAATGGTTAAATTAAAAGTGTATTGTTGCTAATTTAAAAAAAAATTATTTTGGGTAAACCTGTGCTCTTGACATTAAGAGATTTGTGTTACTGAAGAAAAATGTACTATGAAATAATATTTAGAAAACATTGCGCAAATGGTGAGAACCTAATGACCCTGATTGTGCGGAACAGCAAACCAGCACAGGCATATTCATTTGGCATACAAATTCATAGCAGAAACGTGACATAAAAATATTAGACACAAGGTGCAAAAATTATTACGAGCTAAGTAAGCAATGCAGACAGGAAAATAATTTTAACAGATTACTTTAAACCTTAGTCTTCTCTCTGAGTTTAAGTATCTTCCCTCTTTATTTTTGTTCTGTTCCTAGTATCTTTTGCTAATTTTCCATAATTTTCATCAGCTTGCATTAGGAATTTAATTCTGATCAAGACTGAAATACACCGCTTCACTCAGTTTCAGTCACTACTTACTGGAGTCAAAACATACAACTCTAAACTTGATCACCCCTTTAAAAGCACAATTTCCCACTGCACTGCTTCTACTTTCTTGAAAAAAACAGCCCAGGCCAATTATAATAACAAAGGTACTAAGCTTAAGTCCTTGTGACATGGACATTGTTTTTTTAGATACTACCCTGATACAAGCTGGTCATATCTGACATTCATCACAGTAATGCAGATAAAGATCAAAAATCCTTTCTAAATTCCAATGTGCCACTTGGAGTAGGTGGAAAAAATGTTTAAGAAGTGAATATTTTGTAGGGCTTAGAAATGACTCTTTTATGAGTTTTACTACTCTATCAAAAGTAGGTCTTAATAGAACTTAATTGATGCAGCAGTACTGGAATTATGCATCAAAATTCTAAGTTATGTGTGATCACAAACAAGAACAGGTATAGATCAATCCTTTCATCCCTCACAAGGGCACATGCAGCTCTGCAAAAAGAATCCACCATTTTAAGCTGCTAGCGGTGACTCAGTGTTTGCACTCATACTTCCAGTCAGAGGGTTGAGAGCTCAGCATGATGGAGACTTGAACACATAATATATATGGACATTCCAGTATTGTCTTTTTGATAAGATGTTAACACTTGGCACAGTCTCTGGTAGTTGGAAAAGAACCAATGGCACAGTTGGAAATAGGGACATTTACCCTCAGTCAACATCTAAAACCAGTGACCTGTTTGTTTATTTCATTGTGGGATCTCACTATGTATTCATTTGTTACATTTTCCTGCATCTGAGACATCACCATTTATTAGCTTTTTGAGGATATAACTAGGAGGGTGGATAGAGGAGAACCAATAACGTAGTATACCTGTATTTCCAAAAGGCATTTGACAAGGTGCCACATGAAAGGTTAATAGGTAAGATAAAGGCTCATGAAGTTGGGATAATATATTAGCACGGATTTAAAACAGAGTGAGCATAAATGAGCTTTTTCAGGTTGGCAGGTATGCCGCAAAGATCAGTGCCTGGACCTCAGTTATTTACAATCTATATTAATGAATTAGATGAAGAGACAGAGAGTCTCTTCATCTAATCTGTGAAATGAATTCCACAGACTCACCATTCTTTGGCTGAAGGAATGTCTCTTCACCTCCATCCTAAATGATCTACCCTGAATCCTCAGACTCTGACTCCTGGTTCTAGACTCCCTCACCATCAGGAATATCCTCCCTGCATCTACCCAGTCTTGTCCTGTTAGAATTTTATAAATCTCAGTGAGATTCCCCCCTCATTTGCCTGAACTCCAGCAAAAACAATCCCAACCAAGTTACTCTCTCCTTAAAAATCAGTCCCGCCTGCCCCGGAATCAGCCGAGTGAATCTTCGCTGCGCTCCCTCAAGAGCGAGGACATCCTTCCTCAGAAAAGAATACCAAAACTGCATACAATATCTAGGTGTGGTCTCAAGGCCCTGTAATAATTGCAACAACACATCCCTGCTCCTGTATCCTAAATCTTGCGCAATGAAGGCCAACATGCCATTTGCCTTTTTTATCACCTGCTACACCTGCATGCTTCCTTCAGTGACTGGTGCACAAGAACACCCAGGTCTGGCTGCATGCTCCCCTCTCCCAATTTACAGTAATTTAGATAGTAATCCACCTTCTCGTTTTTGCTTCCAAAGTGAATAACCTCATATTTATCCAAATTGTACTGCATCTGCCATAGATTTGCCCACTCACCCAACCTGCCTGGATCATTCTGAAGGATCTCTGCGTCCATGTCACAGTTCACCCTCCCACCTAAGTTGGCATCATCTGCAAACTTTGAGATGTTAATTTTCTTCCCTCATCCAAATCATTAATAGATATTGTGAATAATGAAAAGTTATTCACTTTGGTCACGAGGATAGAAAACAGAATATATTTTAATGTGTAAATGTTCATGCTCAAAGACAGTTGGATGTGCTTTTACAAGGAACAGAGAAATAAAAAATATACTTGCATTGGAGGTGGGATAGCAAAAGTTCATTAAATCAATTCCTGGGACGAGGAAGTTTTCCTATGGTGGGATTAAATTGGGTTTATATTCTCTATAGTTTAGAGGAATGAGAGGTGATCTCATTGAAACCTACATAATTCAGAAGCGGTTTAATCGGGTGGATGCTGATGTTTCCATTGGTCAGGGAATCTAAAACAGAGACTCACAGTCTCAGTATAACAAGTCAATCATTTTGGACTGAGATGTGGAGAAATTAGTTCACTCAAAGGGTTATGAAACTTCCAAATTCTTTATTTCACAGGTTATCACGTTCCATTGTTGAATAATTTTGAGCTGGCAAAGACAAATGTTTGGTCTCTCAGGAATTAAGGGATATAGGGTACAGGGAAGAAAATGGAATTGAGGCCCAAGATCAGTCATGATTACACTGAATGGTGGAGTATTCTCAATGGGTTGTAAGCCCCACTCCTGTTCCTATTTTTTAGGTTATTACAAGTGGCTACGCTGCCAATCAATTTTTCTTTCCCAAATAAATACTTTTGGATATCCTGAGGTTGTGAAAAGTGCTAAATAAAAATAGATTCCTTAATTCTTTATTTAGATCTTGAGACATGGTGTTAAGCAAGTGATACAAGTCAACATTTTATTCTCTTTTGTGCTCCTTTTCCCCCACCAAAATGAATGTTTTCTAGCTGTAGTAACATATTTAATCATTCAAGTGGCAAACACAAGCCATCCCATTGTATCCTTTAGTTGCATTCTGCTATCAAATGCACAACACTATTATCCTGTAATTTGAGCATTCCTATGACATGCTCAGTTTAAATTAAAATTAAAACTGAATTGGCCTAGGCATATAAATACTGTGGCTACAACAGCAGGACAGAGGATAGGAATCCTGTAGTGAGTAACTCACTTCCTGATTCCCAAAACCTGTCTACCTTCTATAAGGCACAAGTCAGGAGTGTGATGGAATATTCTCCACTTGCCTGGATGAGTGCAGCTCCAACAATATTCAAGAAGCCTGATATCATCCAGGACAGCTCAGAGATTTGCAACTCAATATTCACTCCCTCCATCACTGATGCACAGTGTGTACTGTTTACAAGATGCACTGCAGGAACTCACCAAAGATTGTTAGACAGCATCTTCTAAATCTACAACTACAACCAACTAGGACAAGGGCAGCAGATACATGGGAACCCCCATCACCTGCAAGTTCCCCTCCAAGCCACTCATCATCCTGATTTGGAAACGTACCACTTTTTTTTCAACATCACTGGGTAAACATCCTACAATTCCCTCCCTAACTGCACTGTGGGTATATCCACACCATATGTATTATAGTGATTCAAGAAAGCAGCTCAACACCAATTTCTCAAGGCAATAAGTGCTGGCTTAGCCAGCAAACCACATCCCATGAGTGAATAAAACATACACATGGGAAAATATAAAATTATTTTTTCATTTTGCTGATGACGCGCAGCAATAATTATGAACTTAGTATATTGTTAAATCTAAGTTAGAGTTCATTTAGTGATGTAACTTTTCTCAAGTGTTTTAAAATAACAAAAACTAATAGCATCAAAGGGGCAGGTTTCAATTAGTCATGACTTCTACTTGATTGCAGTCTGGAAGGATTTCAAACAATGCACCCTACAGAATCAATGATTGCAACACCTGGAGTTTTGTATTTAACTGCATGCATGGACTCTAGAGAGTTTCAGAAGAGTAACAATGACAAATGTTGACAGTTTAGCTATTATTTACAGGTTAATTGCTAAGTGGAATTTCTATAGATTGAAGTTATTCATAAATTATTGGCTTTTCTCACTTTTGTTAATTTTTTAAAGCAATTACACAGTCATGTTTTGATACTATATCCATCTGGAACAAGAGAGACATTTTAAAGTTACCCATGATGAAACATGAGTATATGGTGTTTTATAACACACAATGCATCACTAGTACCATTGATTTACAATAGCTGAATGCATCTTTTTTTTTGTTCCACAGTGTTCCAGAATTTTTACCTACATTTTGAGGAATTAAATCCCACGTTTTTCTATTTTCCCCAAAAAACCATGAAAAAGTCAGCTTGATTACTATAGGTTAATTTATCCATGGATTTTATCAACTTTCAAAAAATATCCTTCCACAACAAACAAAGATGTCTAGACAACATATAGCAGACTGGAAACAAAACCCCAGCTGGAAACATCCATCCAAGGCTGATGAAGGAAGTTAAGGACAGAATGAGATAAAAGAAGAGGTTTATAATGTTGCAAAGTATAGTAGTAAGCCTGAGAACTTGAATGTGTTTTAGAAATAGCAAAAGGTGGCAACATTAAAAGAGAATAGCAGCATGAAAATAACAATAGGTTGCAAGAGCTTTTACAAATATATAAAAAGGAGAACAGCAAAAGTAAAGGTTGGTCCCTTAGACGGAGAGGCAGAAAAATCTATCTTCATTCCCCATTTGTCACGGGGAATGAAGAAACAGCATAGGCAATGAACAAATACTTCATCACAATCGGACACAAGTTACAGATCAGAAATAAAGGTAATCAAGGTGCTAATATAAGCAGACAAAGAAATCTGAAGAAACTTAAGGAACGAAAATTCAACAAATCCCCGGAATCTGATGGCCTACATCCTGGTAGCTGCAGAGATAAAAAAGGTAGCTGCAGAGATATTGAATGCACTGGTTATAATTTTCCAAACTCTCTCAACTGTAGGAAAGTCCCAGTGGATTAGAAATTAGCAAATACAATACTACTATCCAAGAAAAAAGGGAGAGAGAAAAGAGGGAACTAAGGACCTATTAGCCTGACATGTCATAACACAAGAAGCAAAGAGTTTGGGATAGATGGTGCATTTTCAAGTTGGTGGGCTGTAACAAGTAGAATGCCGAAAGGATCAGTGTTGAGGCTTCAGCTATTGACAATCTATATTAATGACTTTGACAAAAAGACAGAGTAATGTATCTAAATTTTCTGATGATACAAAGTTAGGTGGGAATGTAAGCTATGAGAAGGACACAAAAGTTGCGGAGATAGTGATAGATTAAGAGGGTGGGCAGCAAAGTAATAGGTAGAACGTAAGCGGGCAAGTGTGAGGTTATTTACTTGATAGTAAGAATATGAGTGTTTTTTAAAAAAGCATGGAACTTTGAAATGTTGACCTTCAAAGAGGAATAGTTGTACATGTACAAGAAACATAAGCATGCATAGACAGCAAGCAATTAGGAAGGCAAATGGTACTTTCATCCTTATTTCAAAGGGATTGTAATATAAGAACAAAATCCTTGTCACCATTTTATAGGCAAAACCACAGCTTGAATACTGTGCACAGTTTCGGTTTCCATATTTAAGGAAAATATACTTACACTGGAAGCAGTACAGCAAAGGTTCACTGGATTGGTCCCTGGGATGAGAGGGCTTTCCTATACTGAGAAGCTGAGTAAACTGTGCCAATCTCTCTGGAGTTAAGAAGAATGAGGGGTGATCTAATTGAAACATACAATAAGAGTCTAACAACACCAGGTTAAAGTCCAACAGATTTATTTGGATCACATGCTTTTGGAGCACTGCTCCTTCATCAGGATTTTAACGTGGTGTTGTGAGACTTCTGACTGTTCCCCCTCCCCCAAACCCCCCTCCACTCCAACGCCGGCATCTCCACATCATGAAACATACAAAATTCTGAAAGGGCTTAATAGTATTTACAGAGAGATGGTTTCCCTTTGTATCTGGAACTTGGGGGCACAGTCTCAGGATGAGGCATCAGTCATTTAGGATTGAGATGAGTAATTTCTTCAAAGAATTATGCACCTTTGAAATTCTTACTGTCAAGAAGGGTGTGGATGCTCCATTATTGCATATATTTAAATCTGAGATGGACCAAAAATCTATCTATCACAGAATCAAGGAAATACATGGGAAAGTGAAATTGAGGCAGAAAATCAACCATAATTGTACTGAATAGTGCAGCAGGCTCAAAGAGCAATCCTGTTCCTATTTCTTATACTATTAGTAGGGTACAGAGGTTCAGAATGGCAGTGCTTTTGGAGCAGGGCATGTGTTTAGTAACACTATGTGTTTTATTGGGAAATTCCTTGTGTTTGGCACAAGTGATAGGGACCTTGTGAAATGGCATTCCAGAGTCTATCAGTGCTAAAGAATGGGGGCTTCCAAGAGGATACCAGGGGTTCAGGCATTGAAGCCAAGACTTATTGGGGTTGCAGAACAGTTATGTGGCAGTGAGTGGGTATACAACCAGGATGGGATTCAGAGGGATTGCAGGGTCTAATGGGATTGAAAAGGGGGTCAAATAATGGGATTGGGATTTTGGATTGAGGACTTTTATGGGGGCAGAGGGGTGTTGAAAGATGGTCTGTATGCTTTCAGCACTGATAGGAATAGGTCTGAGAAGAATCTGCCCCAATGCATCCTGTACGTGGCTGCACCCAGCCTTCAATGCACTCACAGTTGGCAAATACAGTGTTAACATGCATTTTTCACAGAATGTCAGCCAAGAAATAGGATGGTGGAAGAGTGTGTTTGACAACTTATAGGCAAATGAAGATGAATTTCACTTATTTTTGCGTACCAGTTATGTTGTAGGTTTTATATTTTATCATGGAGTAATGAAAGGTTGAGGGGGGAAAATGTACTTAAAATTTTCAAATGAGATTTTGAGAGATTAAACTAGTTTGTGTCCTTTGAGAAGTTTACATATGGCCAAATTACAATTGATAAATCTACATTAAAAGTAATAAATTTGAGAGTGGATGATAGTCCTGAGATTTGTCAACTTAAGTGCTACCTAGGAGAACAAGCTTGAAAAACTCAAACAGTGGTGACAAACACGTATAAACAAGTGTTAATCATTAGAAGGACATGACTAAAAAGTTTGATGATGCCAGTATAAGATCATATCAGGACATCTAAGTGCAGGCAAGTGAACAAGGAAAAGAAGAAATGATATTCAATAAATCTAACTATATAAAATTAAAAGCTGTTTGAAATCTCTATAAATGCTCTAATATTTGTGGGTTTGTTTTACTATCATATATTGATATTGGTGAGAGGCTGGCACAACATTTTGATCAAAAAAATTCTTGAACCAGATGATAACTTAACAATTAGTACAAGACATTACGTTAAATACAAGTATGGCTTACGTAAAGAAGAAAATAACAAAAAAAACTGCCCAAACTCTATACATCAAGTACTGGCTTCACACTAAGTGTAAGTTTTGTTGAGCTTAACTTACCGTACCTAAGAAGTACACACTTGCTTGCTGAGGCAGAAACTTGAAGTCACACAAGCGTAATTCTTTCTCCTGAATTGAAAGTACACAAAAATATACATAAAGAATATACATTGCACACAAGAAATAAGTTTTAATATGTCAATAGTTTGACAAAATTCCTAATATCAAAAATGTAAAATTTTTAAATTTAGAAAGGAATGTACTAAAATCTAATTTTACTGGCTTAAAATATTGAAATTGAAGTGGCCCATTCATTTTGTGCATAAAAGACCAAGTACAGGTCATCTGTAGAGAAAAATGAAGTGTTTCTGGTACTACAACAGGATGTTCATATAGATTCCAGTTTTAAACAGTAGTGAAGCACCAGACACACAAAATGTTCAATCATTATTGCCTCCTCACATATCCAAAGATCGCTGACAGGTGCTCACCTGCTCCTTGGCAAATACATTTGCTTGCCTTTTTGGATCAGATCCTTTCTTTGCATCATCAGGCATGCCCACCATCAGTGCCACAGTAACATTTAATTTAAAAGCATTGGAAAATGTCAATTTGACTTTATTTAAAAAACAGTTGCAAAAATAGGTTAAATGAAACACTGAATCTGGGGATGGGGCACGGAAGATTATTGAAAGCTCACTTCATGCCTCAAGTTCATGTCCTGAATTGTGCCACTCATGCTGCCTCAAGATTTCTTCAACTTCAAATATAATTATGAATAGCTCAATTATGAAGCTGCTGGAGATAATATCACAATAGCAATGCAATGATCCTATCAATTCAAGATCAAATATCTTCCATTCAATACCATGTCACACTAGGATCAGTATAACTCCATGCTATCCTTCAAATTAACAGTTTTTAATAAAATTTAAAAAATTCATGATATATAGGTTTTTAAATATGATTCCGCTCCTGATATCCACTATAAACCAATATCATTTCTGGATTTTTGCAAAATAGCATTAAAGCAGTTATTTTGACATGTAAAGCAAAAGAAAAACACTGCATTTTGGGCAAAATGTTAAAAAGTTAAAAGAATTGAGTATCAAAAACAGC
Source organism: Carcharhinus amblyrhynchos (assembly GCF_965287045.1). Classification (NCBI taxonomy): domain Eukaryota; kingdom Metazoa; phylum Chordata; class Chondrichthyes; order Carcharhiniformes; family Carcharhinidae; genus Carcharhinus; species Carcharhinus amblyrhynchos. The sequence continues at coordinate 48,254,223 of NC_137336.1, forward strand.
ATCAAGAATTTTCATCACTGCTCCCAAAAAAGACCTTTTAGAAGAACTGGACAATTTTCTAACACACAAATGCTAGTCAATGGTAGTAGTTCTAAGTGCCATTCTGAGGTCATCATGGCCTTTGAACAAAACCTATGGCTTTCATATTTCATTGGATAACATATATAACTTTTGGGAGACTCTTGATAAAAAATCTTAAGGAAAGCATGGCTAGGAATGCACCTACATACAAGAAATAGAGAAGTGTGATCAGATTAAACACTTCAATCTCATCACTAAGCTCAAACTTATTCAAGCAAAAAACGCTATTTGCAGCACTAAGTTCCACAGATTTGGAATCAGCTATCATGAGATGTAATATGGCATATTGTGAAAATTCATATTTCTGCTACTGACCAGAACTTTGATCTTTGGATTGTCTGTTCAGATCACTTCCAATAATTTGCACTTATATATTTTCTCACAGAAAGATACCTAAAAGTGACTGATTGCCATCAAGCTGGAGAGGGGAACGATTAAGTGGATACAGGAAACAAAAACAGATTTAAAAAATCTTTGAAAGGAGTTGGAGAGCAAAGTAGCTGAAGTGGGAGAAGTTTAGAAGAGCAAGGGTGTAGTGACTGAAACAATTTCTGTCAATGGTACAGCACAAAATGAACGTAGTTAGAGGGACAGTGTGGATGATGACATTAGGCTGGTGAAGATTGCATAATAAAGCTATGTGATTAAGAAGAAGTTTGTTGAAACTGATTTGCAGGAGAATAATCTCTCAGGTTTTCTGCAATTGCGGTTTTAGGCCAAAGCAATGAAATTGCAGTGCATCTTTCTAGAAAGGTTATCTAGATATGAATGAGACTTGGACATTTGCGAACTGTTTCCAACTGCTTGGGATGCCAAACTGGTTTGCGATAGATGTTGCTGCTGGTTTTAGAAACTTTGTTGTGCTCAGAACTTACAAAGCAGGTAAGTATAGGGAAACTATGTAGTTCTTCCTTCCTTGCAAATTCTGACAGGAAAATATTGAGAAATTCCAGTGAAAAATCTATTTAAAAAAACTTCAACTGCTGATGAAACATAGAAGCAAAATCCAAGCAGGCTTGCATTTGCTGAAGGAGGCTAGGGGAAAGAAGGAATGGGCACTGGAGAAGGTGGCTGCAGAGGAGAATAGACACCACAGAGGTGACTGAGAGAGGCAATGGGTGCTGCTGATGGGACTGCAGGACCAGGAACAATGGGCACAGCCAAGGTGGAGAGGAAATGGGCACTGCCAACAGGGCTGAGGCAAACCAGCGACTGCATAGGAAGGGGGATGGCAATGAGGGGAAGGAAGCCAGGGGAGATCATAGATCACAGAAAAGATCATAGAAACCCTACAGTACAGAAAGAGACCATTCGGCCCATTGAATCTGCACGGACCATAATCCCACCCAGGCCCTACCCCCATATCCCTATACATTTGCCCACTAATCTCTCTAACCTACACATCTCAGGACACTAAGGGGCAATTTTAGCATGGCCCATCAACCTAACCTGCACATCTTTGGGCTATGGGAGGAAACAGGAGCAACCAGAGGAAACCCATGCAGAGACGAGGAAAATGTGCACACTCCACACAGACAATGACCCAAGCGAGTAATCGAACCCAGGTCCCTGGAGCTATGAAGCAGCAGTACCAACCACTGTGCTACCATGCCACCGGGAGGTTGGGGAGTGGCAGCATAGGAGGACTGGGGAGAAGGGGGCATGAAGAGCAAAGAGAGGTGGCAGGAGAGGGGGGAGAGAGAGAAAGATGATGGAGATAGAGAAATGATGGGGAGGGGGAGAGATGATTGATTGGGGGAAGAAAGGGTGCTGGCGGCCGGACAAAGCCCGGGATCTCTCTCCCACGCCGCACTCAGAGTTGTCTCGGGAACTGATGGAAAGTTCTTGTTGTTGGGAAGGGGCGTGGGTGGGTGGCTAGCTGAGGCTGTCTGTCATCGCAGTGAGTGAGTGACCGACGGCGCCGCCTCGAACTCTTCTCCGCCAACCCCCCCCCCCCCCCCCCCAACATCGGGAGAGTCGGCGACAGCTTCGACCACCCCCGGCCCGGGGAGCGGCTCCGCCCCTACAGCCGAGAGCCCGGGGCCCAGTCGGCAGGCAAGGGGGAGGGGGGAACTGAGAGAGGCCCCACCTTCCCCGGCCCCTAGGACCGTTAGCCTGTCCCAGCCTGGCCTAGACTAGCCGCGCGCTGTCCCGCCAGCCCCCCCGGGCTGGTAGCCGGTTGATTGTTGCCCCCAGGGTGCCAGCCTCACCCCTCCCTCCGTCCCTCCTCCTCCTCCCCTCTCACACTCACTCTCTCTCTCCCTCCGGCAGCTGTCCGTTTGCGGCGCGCGCGGATCCGGCGATTGTGGAACGCACGGCGGGGGGGGGGGGGGGGAGAAATCGTCCGGCCCACCACGTCACAATGCCCTGGGCTCCTCGGCCAATGGGGGCCGAGCTCCGGCAACTCGTCCGCCCCTTCCCCCCCCCCCTCCCCACGTCAACATTCCAGAGGGCGAGGCGCGTGAGGGGCGGCAGTGCTTTGTGCTGCTGCTCAGAGCCCACAGTGAGAGATAGGCTGCAGACCATAGCACATTCCGCTGACAAACATCTCAGGAAAAAAATGTCTCATCCACTTCTAAAATAACGTAGCATTGTGGATGCTGCATTTGCTGCAAGACATCTTGCTGCTTAAAATCACATTTGAATCATACTATCTAGAAATAAACTTTTGGTAATATCTAATTGTTTAATATTGCTAAGACCATATTTCATATTGCTAAAGCCAAATGTAGACAATTGAATTGCAATTTTTTTTGCACCGAAGGACAAAGTCGTTACATTTCGTGAAAAGAATACAGTTCCCCTCATGTAAGGCTCCCCAGAAGTCTGCATAACAATGTCTAACATTTCTTAACTGGTGCTATGACTCAGAAGCAGGCCTTTCAGCCACCTCTTCCCCAGCCCTCTTCCAAAGTAATTGTGAAGATCTAGTTCTAATCTCCTGTCTTTTTTCACGTAACACTTCTGCATCCAATTCCTGTTTGAAAGCCACGATTGAATCTGCCTCCTCCATCACACTTAATCTAATTCAGGTCCCCACCGTTCACTACACGACAGTACTTTTACAAATAGCTTATTTTGTTCTCTTCCATTCTTCAGCGTTCACCTCATTGCAGTCCCTTCCATCGTACAGCAGAACTGTTAATTGAGAATCCTGAGCCCCTCTCCTAGATCTCCTATTTTCTGACTGCTATAGCCTCAAAGGTTTCACTGAGGCCTGCTGTGATCCCTTCAATTAAGAATTTTTTCTGTGACAGAGTTGGTGCATCACCCCACCCATCCTTCCCAATTTGTTGATAAGACAATAAGTGGGATGATTTTTAGTTTATTAGTATCAAGAGTAGGTTTACACTAACACTGCAATGAAGTTACTGTGGTTTGCTCTTCTTGCTCCATATGGGAAACCAGACATCGAGTGCCCAGGGCCAGAATGTATGCAAGAATGTGTCCAGCTACAGCTCCTGGAAACTCAAGTTTCAGAGCTGAAACCACAGCTAGGGACACTGTCGCGCACCCATGAGTCAGAGTATTTAGAACACTGGATAAAAGCAAATTACTGCAGATGCTGGAATCTGAAACCAAAAGAGAAAAAGCTGGAAAATCTCAGCAAGTCTGGCAACATCTGTAAAGAGAGGAAAGAGCTATTGTCGCGTCCAGCTGACCCTTTGTCAAAGCAAAGGGAGGTGTTCATACCGCAACTGAAAGGACTTAAGGAACAGAATGGGTGACCACCAGATAGTCCAAGAGATGTAGACGGGTAGTTCAGGAGTCCCTTGGAGTCTCGCCTGCAAATTGGTATTCTATTTTAGAGGCTGATGAGGACGCTGGTTCCTTTAGGGAATGCAGACAGAACCAAGCTTCTGGCACCACAAGTTGCCTGTCTGTATGGGGCGGGGCAGGGTGGAGAGGAGAGCGAGAGAGCGGCAGGGCAATAGTAAAAGGGGATTCAATAGTCAGGGGTATAGATAAGCACCACTGTGGCCAATGTGACTCCAAGATGGTACGCTGCCTCCCTGGTGCTAGGGTCTGGGATGTCATTGAATGGCTGCAGGGCATTCTGAAGGGGATGATAAAGGCAGAGGTCATGGTATGTTTTGCTACCAATGACATAGATAGACAGAGAGATGAGGTCATGCATCAAGAATACAGAGTGTTAGGCAATAGACTAAAAGGCAAAATCTCTCAGGTTATAACCTCAGGATTACACCCAGTGCTGTGTGCTAGCAAGCACAAAAACAGGAGGTTAGTGCAGATGAATGCATGGTTTAACAATTGGTGTAGAAGGGAGGGTTTTAGATTCCTGGATCACTGGGACCATTTCTGAGGAAGGCAGGACTGTTTACGTTTCAATCAGAACAGGAATAACATCCTTGTGAGACGTTTTGCTAGTGCTGTTGGAAGGAACTAAAGTAATTTGGCAGGGGAAGGGGACACAGACTGTTCGCAGAATAATACAGCAAAAAAAAGTCAGAGGGAGTGCAGTTTCAAGGGAGTAAGGCTGGGCTGGATGGCCCCTATTTTAATGCCAGCAGTATTGCAGGTAAAATAGATGAGTTGAGGGCAATGATTGATATGTGGAAGTGTGATATAGTAGCTATCACAAGGACACAGTTGAAGGAAGGACACAATTGACAACATTCCAGGATTAGAATCTTCAGGTGAGGTGGTAAAAGTGGAGGAGACATTGCATTATTTGTTAAGAAATCAGTTACTAAGTAACGAGAGATGATGTATGGGAGGGGGCATCAAATGAAACTTTATGGGTAGAGGTTAGGAATAAAAAAAAGGACAGCCACATTTTTAGGTGTTTATTATAGACCCCCAGATAGTCAGAGGGATATTGAGGAGCAAATGTGTGCTCATTTTGTAGATGTGTATAAAAATAATAAATAGGGTTACTGTATGAGATGATTTCAACTTTCCCAATATTAACTGGGATTATACATAGTGTTAAGGGCTTGAATGGAATACATTTCTTAAATGTGTACAGGAGAACTTTTTAAATCAATATGTGGACAATCCAGCAAGGGAGGGAGCTGTGCCTGACCTGATTCTGGGGAATGAAGCCAGTCAGGTAGTTGAGGTGGTGGTGGGGGATGGCGATCACAACATGGTACGATCTGGCTAAGGTAAACTGAGAACAACTACTTATGGGAAAATCTACAGAAGAGCAGTGGGCGGCATTCAAAAAGGAAACGGGGAGCGTGCAAGCCCAGCATGTTCCCCCTAGGGTGACAGGTAGGAATAACAAGCCCAGAGAATCATGGATCACCAGAGACATTCAGGATATAAGGAAAAGGAAAATAAAAAGGCTTTTTTAAAAAGTACAAGGGGAGCAAATCAGTGGGGGCATTAGTAAGGTATAGAAAGTGCAGGGTGGAGCTTAAGAAAGCAATTAGGAAAGCGAAAAAGTGTTATGAGAAAGCTCTGGCTGGTAAAAGTAGGGAAAATCCCAAGATATTCTGTAAGTATATCAACAGGAAGAGGATAACCAGGGAAAGAGTACAGCCCATTAGGGAACTCAGGAGGCAGTCTGTGGATGCAGCCAGAGGACATCGGTAGAGTGTTGAATGAATATTTCACATCTGTCTTTACCCAAGAGAATGAGGACGATGATACAGCATTCAGGGAGAGGGACTGTGAGATTCTTCAGCAAATTGACATAGGGAAGGACAAGGTATTGGCAGCTTAAAAGTGGATAAATATCCAGGTTCAGATGGATTATGCCCTAAGCTGCTATGGGAGACAAGGGAAGAAATTGCAAGGGCTCTGACCCAAATTTTCAATTCATCTCTGGCCACAGGGGAGGTATGATGTGGAGATGCTAGCATTGGACCGGGGTAAACAATAAAAGTCTCACAACACCAGGTTAAAGTCCAACAAGTTTATTTGGTAGCATAAGCCACTAGCTTTCAGAGCACTACTCCATCAGGTGATAGGAGTTCTACTCACAAACAGGACATACAAAGACACAAACTCAATTTACAAGATAATGATGGGAAAGTGAGTCTTTACAGGTATTCAAGTCTTAAAGGTACAATGTGAGTGGAGAGAGGGTTAAGCACAGGTTAAAGAGATGTACATTGTCTCCAGACAGGACAGTTAGTGAGGGTTACAGATATTGTGGCATGAACCCAAGATCCTGGTTGAGGCCATCCTCATGTGTGTGGAACTTGGCTATCAGTCTCTGCTCAGCGACTGACTCTGCATTGTCGTGTGTCATGAAGGCCGCCTTGGAAAATGTTTACCCGAAGATCAGAGACCAAATGCCATGACCGCTGAAGTGTTCCCTAACAGAAAAAGAACACTCTTGCCTGGTGATTGTTGAGCGGTGTTCATTCATCTGTGTCCTTTAAGACTTGATTACCAGTAAAGACTCACATTCCAACCATTATCTTGGAAATTGAGTTTGTCTTTATATGCCCTGTTTGTGAATAGAACTTCCACTCACCTGATGAAGGGGCAACACTCCGAAAGCTAGTGGCTAGTGGTAAACCTATTGGACTTTAACCTGGTGTTGTGAGATTTCTTATTGAGTTTATCCCAGTCCAAAGCCGGCACCTCCACATCACAGGAGAGGTGCCAGACAACCAGAGAACTAATGTGGTTTTGCTATTTCAGATGGACTGTAGAGATAAACCAGGGAACTGCAGACCAGTGAGTCTGAGGTCAGTGGTAGGGAAACTATTGGAGAAACTTCTGAAGGAGAGCATCAATCTCTGCTTGGAGAGACAAAGCTTCAGAGGGAGGTCATGACTCTCAAATTTGATTGAATTTTTGAGGCAGTGACCAGGTATATAGACAAGGTAATGCAGTCAATGTAGTTTATATTGATTTCAACAAAACTTTTGACAAGGTCTCACATGGGAGACTTATAAAGAAGGCACATGCACATGGGATATAGGATAATTTGATAAAGTGGATTCAAAATTGGCTCAGTTGTAGGAGACAGAGGATGACGACAGAAGGCTGCTTTAGTGACTGGAAGTCAGCAACCAACAATGTACCACAGGGATGTGTCTTGGGCCCCCCATTATTTGTCATTTATATAAATTATATTGACAATTATGTGGGGGTAGAATTAGTAAGTTTGCAGATGGCACAAAAATTGAACTGTTGGTTAACAGTAAGGTGGTGTGGCTTGGGCTACAAAAGATGTAGATGGTCAAATGGGCAGATAAGTGGCAGATGGAATTTAACCCTGAAAAGTGTGAAGTGATTTGGAAGGTGCAATTTGACAAAAAAAATCCTCAATGAATGGTAGGACGCTACGAAGTTCTGTGGAAAAAGCGACCTTGGCATCTTTGTCCACAGATCTCTGAAACCAAAAGGCTTATTAGCAGGGTGGTGAAAAAGGCATAATGGACACCTGCCTTTATCAATTGAGGCATAAATTACAAAAGCAGAAAAGTCATGTTGGAGTTAGACAGCACTTTGATAAGGCCACAGCTATGTACAGTTCTGTGTGCCACTGTTGGAAGCATGTGATTGCATTGGAGGGGATGCAGAGGAGATTTACCAGGATGTTGCCTGGGATAGAACATTTAAGTTAGGAAGAGAGGTTGGATAGGTTTGGGTTGTTTTCACTGGAGCACAGAAGACTGAGGGCTAACCTGATCGAAGTGTACAAGATTATAAGGGTAAGGAGCTTTAGTTGAAGGGTCATCACAAGGGGTCATAGGTTCAATGTGAGGGGCAGGAGATTTTGGGAGAAGGGAGTTGGGGGGGGGGGGGGGATGTGAGGAAAATCTTTCTTAACCAGAGGGTAGTGACGATCTGGAATACGCTGCTGGGGACAGTGGTAGAGGTGGGTTGTCTCACACCCTTTAAAAATTATCTGGATGAGCACTCAGCATATCATAACAATCAGGGCTACTAAGCCTTTCTGCGCTCTACAATTCTATGAAAGTCGCCACACTCTGCTGCCTGTTCAGATACATGGAGGGAGAAATCAGCGTGGCCAATGCACCTAACTGACAAGTCTTTTGGACTGAAGGAGGAAACCAAGGAAATCCTTGCAGACACAGGGAGAATGTGCAGACTCTGTATGGACAGTGACCAAAGCCAGGAATCGAATCTAGGTCTCTGGCGCTGTGAGGCAGCAGTGCTAACCACTGTGCCACAATGTTGCCCATAAAATCAAGTGTAGGATCAGGCACAAGATCAGGTATATTGCCTGCTCTTATCATCTTAGATCTAGTACATCTCATCTGTGGGGACCATGAATTGATTTGAATTTGATTTCATTTTTGTAGCAGGTTAAAATCTTGTCCTGTCCACTCTGCACATTGGCTTTGTTAACTCAGTGAAAGGAATAAAGTTTAAAGAGCAACAGCCAAGGACACCATTCAGAGTCTCATTCTAGACACAAATCCCCTCGGATTACTAGTCTACAGTTGGAAAGGTTTCAAAAAGGAATTCCAGAGTTTAAGATCTAGGTAGTTGGAAACATTGTCACCAATAGTAATTATGTAAAAATAAGGTGTGCAAGAGGCCAAAATTAAAGGAGCACAGATATCTTGGAAGGTTGTAGGGTTGGCAGAATTTACAGAGATAGGCAGATGTGAGATAATTAAAGAATTTGAGAAGGAGGATGATAATCTTACAATCGTGGCATTCAGACTGGCAGCCAATGTAGGTTGCTATGCACAGGGGTGAGTGATGAACAGGATTGGTGCAAGTCAGGATTCAGGCAGGAGAATTTTGGATGAGCTTAAGTTTATGAAAAGTGGAAAGCCAAACAGCAGTGTATTGGAATAGTCAAATTGAGTGAACAAAGACACGGGGGAGAGTCTCGGCAGCATACGACTTAAGGCAGGAGTGGAGTTGAATAGAGGTGGAAATAGGTGGTCTTGGTGATGGCATAAATATGGTCAAAAATCATCATAAAACCAAATATGAGATTAAGGTAGCAGATACTCCGGTTCAGCTTCAGACAGTTGCCAGAAAGAGATGGAGATGACAACAAACAAACAGAGTTTCTGGGGAGGATCAAAGACAATGGCTTCTCTCTTCATAATATTGTTAGAGAAAATTTCTGCTCATCCCATACAGGACATCAAGCAAACAGTCTGGCAATACAGAAATCAAAGAGGGGTTAAGAGAGGTGATGATGAGCTTGAGCTGAGTGTTTTTAGTATAAAATGGAAACTGATGTTGTTTTCAAATGATGTCCCCAAAAGGCAACATGTAAGTGAAAACTAAAAAGGGGTGACGGATAGATCCTTCAAGGACTCCAGAAATAATAGTGCAGGAGCAGGAAGACAGCACCAGTGATTCTCACAAATTACATCTCAGTTAAGAAACTCACCAACATGTCTATTTTCTAAGATTAAAGAAATTCAGCATGTCCATAATGACTCCTACCAATTTTTACAGATGCACCATAGAAAGCATCCATTCCAGATGTATCACAGTTTGCTATGGCTCCTGCTCTGACCAAAGGACTACAAAGGATCGTGAGTGTAGCCCAGTCCATCAGGCAAACCAGCCTCTCATCCATTTACACTTCCTGCTGCCTTGGAAAAGCAGCCAGCATGATCAAGGACCCCATGCACCCCAGATACACTCTTCCATCATCTTCTGTTGAGAAAAAGATAGAAAAGTCTGAAAGCACATACCAACAGGCTCAAGAACAGCTTCTATCTGCTATCATTAGCATGAAATATTATGGCATCAGGTCTGGGAAAAAACTTCTGCCGATTACCATCTAAAAACCCTCCGGCCCTTTGATCTTATCCCCACCATTCGACCTGTCACAACTGCATTTGTCCATGACCGTACTGGTAGGAGTGACCACTGCATAGTCCTGACGGAGACCAAATTCTGTCTTCACTCCATCGTGTGTGGCACTACTACCATGCTAAATGGGACAGATCTAGCAAATCAAAACTGGGCATCCATGAGGTACTGCAGATGCAGAAGCAGCAGAATTGTAAAAATCAAAATCTGTCAGCTTGTGGTTTAGCATATCCTCAATTCTATCATTACTATCAAGTCAAATAGTCAATTCTGGTTCAATGAAGAGTGCAGGAAGGTATGCTAGGGGCAGCAACATGCATACCTAAAAATGAGGTGTCAACCTGGTGAAGCTACAACACAGGACTACCTGCATGTCAAACAACAGAAACAGCATGCAACAGATAGAGCTAAACAATTCCATAACCAAGCAATTATATATAAATTCTGTAGTCCTTACATATCCAGCTGTGAACAGTGGTCACAATTAATCAACTCACTGGAGACGGCAGTGGTTCCACAAATATCTCATCCTCAATCAAGGGGAGCCCAGGACATCAGTGCAAAAATATAAGGCTGAAGCATTTGCAACCATTTTCATCCAGAAGTGGTGAGTGGGTTAAAATTTGAGGTGACCAGGTGTGGATGTGGGTAATGCAGTTGATGTAGTTTGGATGGATTCCAGCAGTCTTTGATAAAGCCACATGTGGGAGACTAATAAAGAAGGTAAATGCATGTGGGATACAGGGTAATTTGAGAACATGGATTCAAAATTGGCTAAGTTCTAATGATGGAAGAGGCTTATTTAGTGATTGGAAGCCAGTGTCCAGTGGCATACCACAGAGATCTGTGCTGGGTTCTCTATTATTCATCATTTATATAAATGACAAAGATGACTATTTTTGGGTGGGGGGGGTGGGTGGTGGTGGTAGGATTAGTAAGTTTGCAGATAATACAAAGATTGGTTGGGTGGTTAACAGTGAAATCAAGTGTCTTGAGCTTGAAGATGATATGGACAGGATGAGAAGTTTGAAGTGATACACTTTGAGGGAGTAATGTCACAATGAAGTATTCAGTGAACGGCATGACGTTAGGGAGGTTCTGTGGGACAAAGGGACCTTGGTGTTTTTGTCCATAGATCTCGGAAGGTGGAAGGGCATGTTAGAAAGATAGTGAAGAAGGCATATGGTACACTTGCCTTTATCAATCGAGGCACAGATTACAAAAGCAGGGAAGTCATGTTGGAGTTCTATAGCACTTTGGTGAGGCCACAGCTTGAATTGTGTGCGCAGTTGTGGTTACCACATTGTCAAAAGGATGTTATTGCACTGGAGAAGGCAGAGGAGATTCACCAGGATGTTGTCTGGGATGGAACATTTAAGTTATAAACAGAAGTTGTATAGGTTTGGGTTGTTTTTGCTGGAACAGAGAAGACCGAGGAGCAACCTGTACAAGATTACAAGGGGCATGGGCAGAGTGGATAAGGAGCAGCTGTTTCCCTCAGTTGATGGGTCTGCCCTGAAGGGACAAAGGTTCAAGGTGGGGGGCAGGAGGTTTAGGGAATGTGAGGAAAAACCTTTTTACCCAGAGGGTGGTGACGAGCACTTGGAATGTCAATGTTGAAGGCTATGGTACATGGGATTAGGTGGGAGGTCAGGTACTTATGTGTGGTGCCAACTTGATGGGCCTCTTCTGCACTTTGATTCCATGGTTCCTCCTGAAGTGTCTAGCATCACAGATGCCAATTCAATTCATGCCAATTCAAAAAATGGCTGAAGACACTGGAAACTGCAAGGGCAATGGGCCCTGACAACATTCCAGCAACAGTCTCCTGCTCCAGAATTAGCTGTGCCACTAGCCAAATTGTTCCAATACAGCTGCAACACCAGCAATATGAAAATTTGTCCAGTTACGTCCTGTACGCAAAAAGCAGGACATATCCAACCTGGCTAATTACAACTCCACCAGTCTACTCTTAATCATCAGTAAAGTGTTGTGGACAATACTATCAAGCATGACACATCAATAACCTTATCGCTGCCCAGTTTGGGTTTTGCCAGGGACACTGAAATCTTGGCCTTAGCGTCTTGGTTCAAGAGAACTGAACTTGAGGGCAGGAGAGAGCAAATGCCCTTGCCATCAAGGTAGCACTTAACCAAGTGTGATATTAAGGAGTACTAGCAAAAAATAGGAATTAGAGGAAATCTTTCCACAGATTGAGAGTTGTACCTAGTACTAAGACAGACAGTTGTTGTTGTTGGAGGACAGTTATCTCAGCTCTTGGCCTAACCATTTTCAGTTGCCTCAAATTATCTTCCTTCCATTATAACATCATAAATGGGGGTGTTTGCAGATGATTGCACAATATTTTGCAACTCCTCAGTTATTGAAGCAGTCTGTCTCCAAATGCAACAAGCCCTGGAAAACATTTAAGCTTTAGTTGACAAATGGCAAGTAACAGTTACATAAAGTGCTGGACAATGCCCATTTCCAACAAGAGCAAATCCAGCCATTTCTCCAATGACATTAAATTACTTTACCATCACTGAATCCCCATCTATGAATATCCTGAGACTTAGCATTGACCAGAAATTGAACTGGACCAGCCATATAAACATAGTGGCTACAAGAGCAGGTTAAAGGTTGGGAATTCTGTGGCAAGTAACTCACCTCCTGACTTCCCAAAGCCTGCCCATAATCTACAAGGCACAATTCAGGAGTGCAATGGAATACCCTCCACTTGCCTAGATAAGTGCAGTTCCAACAACACGCAAAGCTTGACATCTTCCAGGCCAAACCTTGCTTGTTGCACCCAATCTATCACCTTAACCATTCACTCCCTCAACCACTGATTACAGTGGCAGAGGTTTGTACAATCTACAAGGTGTACTACAGCTACTCACCAAGACTTCTCTGACAGTATCTTCGAAACCTGCAATCTCCACCTTCTCAAAGGACAATGACAGCTGATGTTCCACCACCTGCAAACTTCCACTCCAAACTACACACCATTCTGACTTGAAAATATATTGTCATTCCTTCACTGTCGCTGGGTAAAAATCCTGAACTGCCTTCCCAAAAACACTGGGTGTATCTACACCACATGGTTCCACAGCGGTTCAAGAAGGTAGCTCCCCACCACCTTCTCAAGGGCAATGGGAACCCGACAATAAGCGTTGGGCTAGCCAGTGACATCCACATCCCTTGAAAGAATAAATTAAGCAAAAATTGAATAGAAGGATGCAGAACAAAGGGTCTCCGCTCCATCCATATTCGGCCTGATATTTCCACTTGGGGATCAGTGGGCAACAGATTTAAGGTAAGAGTTTGCCAAAAGAACTCGAGAAAGATATGCGGAGAATATTTTTGCCAATTACAATCTGGAATGCACTGCATGACATGACAATGGAATCAGATTCAATAGTAACTTTAAAAAGTGAACTGAAAATATAATTGGAGAAGAAAGAAATGTTGGGTTATAGGAGAGAGGGGAGCAGGACTCTTAATTCTTTCAGAGTCAACATAACCATAATACGCTGAATGAATGTACTGCATGCTTCTACACTTAAGCCACAAATTACCATTTGTAACTGAATCATGGACTGAGATCTGTGTTCTCTGTTAAATCGCACACCCAAAAGTGGAAACTTTGGGCCAGATTTTGGTGGACATGTTGCATCTTGCAGTGTGGGTTAGTTATACCCATCTCTGGACATGTATATGAACATAAGATGTCCACCGAAACATCTTGCGTCATAACTTGCTGGAAATTAGTTGTTAATGGTATAGGGAGGACCATGTTCATTGAGGACCTTAGTTAATGATGAGGTCAGAGAACAATTAATAAATGCATTTTTCAATACTAGATTGGGAAAATAAAAAATTAAGAATAGTCTAGCCAGACAAAAGAAACAAATAAATCATGTTGAAATCAACATTTATCTGCCTTGAGACAAGTTTTGACTTATGCAACGTCAGTGCCTTTGTACTTTCAGCCAACAAAATGAACTCTTCCCTCTCCGTTGCATAATATCTGCAAAGTGCTCCATCTAGTGATCACTTTGGAAAATGAAAATACAGTTTCATTTGATTCAAGCATCCAGATTTGACTGCATTAGCTTAGAAAATAGCTATTTTGTTTCTTAAGTGCTGACTGTGAAATTCATCTGTAATGAGAGCAGATGTTAGGTGAAAATAGCCAATGTCTAACACCAAAAATAAAAGTACACCTATTGTATGGTCCAAAGGCGGCTGATAGTCCCACATTTTAATCTTGCTTTGGATGATGCACTTGCTAAATATTTGACCAGTTGTTTAGTATTACCTGGGAGACTTTCTTATATTGGCAAAATCAGTTATTGGCTGTGGCATTAATTCAGGTGGTGCAAATGCTACCCTAAAATGTCAAGCTCTTGATATAACTATTGTTGGCCAACTGTACTACCAATTTTAATGCATCACTTTGCAATGTTTTCAACTGTTAAAAATCAAATTGGTTTTGAGTGGCATTTCTCGCCTGCATTTGACTTCTCCATGGGGTTCTGCTTTTCCAAGCTTCATAACAATGCAATGTGGCAATAAAAGATACATAAAACTAAACCAAAGAATATGCTTGTTGTGGTTTGCTTTCTGTGAGCCTCATTCTAAGCTAACGATAGTGGAGGGCTTGGCCTATTTGAGGATTACTTGTTTATCATATAATCAGACTATATAAGAACATAAGAAACAGGAGCAGGAGTAGGCCATCTAGCCCTTCGAGCCTGCCCCGCCATTCAATAAGATCATGGCTGATCTGTCATGGCTCTGTTCCACATTCCCACCCTCTCCCCATAACCCCCTTGCTTATCAAAAACCCATCAACCCACGTCTTAAAAATATTTAGCGAGGCAGCCTCCACCACCTCAACGGGCAGAGAATTCCAGAGATTCACCACCCTTTGAGTGAAGAAGTTCCTCCTCAACTCCGTTCTAAACCCCGCCCCCCCCCTTATCTCGAGGCTGTGCCCCCTAGTCCTACTGTCCTTTCTGAGTGGGAAGAGTCTCTCCACCTCTATCCTATCCATCCCATTCATCATATGTCTCAATGAGATCTCCCCTCAGTCTTGTAAACTCTAACGAGTACAAGCCTAGTTTATTCAGCCTCTCCTCATAGTTCAACCCCCTCAACTCCGGTATCAGCCTAGTAAACCTCCTCTGCACTCCCTCCAAGGCCAAAATATCCTTGCGTAAGTACGGCGACCAAAACTGCACACAGTACTCCAGCTGCGGCCTCACCAATGCCCTATACAGCCGCAGCAAGACCTCCCTACTTTTATATTCAATCCCCCTCGCTATGAAGGCCAGCATCCCATTTGCCTTCCTGACCACCTGCAGGCTGGGTTTTTGCGACTCATGCACAAGGACCCCGAGGTCCCTCTGCACTGTCGCCTGCTGCAGTTTTTCGCCACGTAAGTAATAGTCCTTCCTACCATTATTCCTACCAAAGTGGACCACCTCGCACTTGCCAACATTAAATTCCATTTGCCATTTCCTGGCCCATTCGCCCAGCCTATCTAGATCCTTCTGCAGACTCTCCGCACCTTCCGCGCAATTTGCCGTTCCACCAATCTTGGTGTCATCAGCAAATTTTGACACCATACACTCGGTTCCCTCCTCCAGATCATCTATATAAATGGTAAATAGCTGAGGCCCCAGCACCGACCCCTGGGGCACTCCACTAGTCACCAACCGCCAATCCGAATAGCACCCATTAACCCCCACTCTCTGCCTCCTATTGACAACCAATCCTCTATCCACGCTAACACCCTATCCCCAACTCCATGCCCCCTTAACCTTCTGCAATAACCTCTTGAGGTACCTTGTCAAACGCCTTCTGAAAATCAAGACAGACCACATCCATCGGCTCTCCTCTATCCACCGCCCTAGACACATCCTCATAGAACTCCAGTAAATTTGTCAGACACGACTTCCCCTTAACAAAACCGTGCTGCGTCTGCTCTATCAACAATTCCCCTCAAGATGCCTCGCTATTTCCTCCTTGATGACGGATTCTAACATTTTACCTACAACAGACGTTAAACTAACCGGCCTATAATTCCCTGACTTTTGCCTGGCACCCTTCTTAAACAACGGCGTAACATTAGCCGCTTTCCACTTTTCATGAAGACCTTGAGCATTTATTCTTCCTCAGTCTGGCCAACTGAATAAAGAGCTGTTTATGGTGCTATTTCGATTTCATATAAGCTTTACCAAACGTAATTGAATTTCCTTCCTCAAATTTACCTGATTTGTTGTGCAGTACTGCATAATCATACCATGCAATGATTGTGCTCGATACTTTGCAATGCTAATTTTGGTACACAAGGAGCAACTGGGTGGAAACAGTGCTTCTGAGACTAGCTTGAAAATAAAAATATGATTTTTGCTTTAGCAACATGATAAGGATTCAATTCACGTAGAAAAATGTTCTTAAAACATCTATATCGGAAAGCAAAGTCATAAGGGCAGGTAATGTAGTGAGCTAAGGTCAAGCATTTTAATTATTGGATCAGGAAGTCTTAAATTTAACATCCATCCCCTTATACAAGAACTGTGTTTTGCAATTTACCTTGTTATTCAGTTTACTTAGTTATAACTATTTTAGTAAATTAGCTTGATTATCTAATTTATGGGATTAAGTAATTAACTGATTTGATAAAGATTCCAATATACCATGTCAAAAAAATAAAGACCATTTCACTGTTTGGTACAGGTACAGTTCTTTTGAATATGATTCAGGGATGGTTTTTTTTAAACTATTGTTTTACTTGCAAAAACAATGTAATTAACTATAATTATGAACAAATTAACCAGGTAATACAACACATTTATCAACATTTCAATATTTTGTAGCCATATGTATATGTGACATTGGATATTTCCAAGCTACTAGCTTGTGTAATTAGATTATGTATCATAATTCTGGATGCCCCCGAGGCTTGTATAATTAGACTATGTAACATAATTCTTATACAGAACTCATGAAAATCAGAAAACTTTTTTTTTAAGTTATGTTGCATTGAGGACTTTAGTTACCTAAATGTAGAATGGGCCAATGGCAGTGTAAAGAGCGTTGTCAGGTAAACATTTCTAGATGGTGTTCAGGAAATTTTTCTACAGTACATGTCCAGTCCACCAAGAAAGGTTGCACTGTTAGATCTGGTTCTTGGAAATGGGGTGAGCCAAGTAGAAAATTTAGGAAACAGTGATCATTGTATCATGAGGTCCAAATATGTGCAGGCAATGGTAAATTGCCCCTTAGTGTCAAAAGATGTATAGATTAAGGTGGACCCCAGAGGATCCCATTACTGGCCAATGGTGCGTTGTGCAGAAAATCCCATTCAAAGAAGAAAAAGTGTCCTTATTATAAGTGTCATGTACAAAATACAACTGAGAACCAAGATGAACACAGAAGTTTCAGAGGAGAGGTGAAAAGGCACATTTAATAAATAAAGGTGGATTATGAGAAAAAAACTGGCACCAACATAAGAGGAATTGCAAAGTCTTGTGTCAGCATATAAATAGTAAAAGGAGTAGGGCCAATTAGGGACCTAAAAGGGCATTTACACATGGAGACAGGAGGCATGGCTGAGATATTAAATGAACTTTACATCAGTCTTTACCAAGGAGGAAGATGCTACCCAGGACATGGTTACAGATGAGGAAACTCTGGCACTAGAAACTGATCAGGAGCAAGACAGACTGTCAGCACTTAAAAGTTGATACTGGGACCAAATGAGATGCAATCAATGATGTTGAAGGAAACGAGAGTGGAAATTGCAGAGACACTGCCACAATCTTTCAGTCTTCTCTAGACTCAAGAGGATTGAACAATTGCAGACATTACTCCCTTGTTCAGAAAAAGTTATAAGGATAAGCCCAGCAATTATAGACCAGTCAGTTTAACTTCATTGATGGGAAGTTTCTGGAAACAATTACTTGGATATAATTAGTGGTCACATGGAAAAATGATTAGGTTGATTGGAAATCCATGCTGGATCTTCCCAAAGGGAAAATGGTGTTTAATTAACTTGGATTTTTTTAAAAAAAGCATTAACAGAAAGGATCAATGAGAGCATTGCTGTTGATGTGGTGTACGTTGTCTTTCAAACAGCATTTGATACAGTGCTACAAAAGACTTGAGAGAAAAGTTACAGCTCATAAAATAAAAGGTGCAATAACAACATGGATAAAATTCACTGAGTAATAGAGAATGGAGAGAATTGATCCAAAACAAAAAAATGCTGAGAAATCTCAGCAGGTCTGACATCTGTGGAGTGGACAGATAGGTGACAGATGAAGTTCAATGTAGAGAAATGTGAGCAATGATGTGGAGATGCTGGCGTTAGACTGGGGTGCGTACAGTAAGAACAGCAGGTTAACGTCCAACAGGTTTATGTGGAATCACAAGTTTTTGGAACACTGCTCCTTCATCAAGTGAGTAGAGAGGTAGGTTTCACTAACATTCACAAGGATTGTGCAAACCCAGGCCTCTGCAAGATGTGCCGGAACATCGACATGATACCACCATCGTATGTGGGACCACCACTCACCAGATACAGAGTACATGCTCATGAGACTCGGTCAATATCGTCTATCTCATACAGTGCAGGAAAAGATGTTCCGAGGCATGGTACATTGGCGAGACCACACAGACACTATGAAAACAAATGAACGGACATCGTGCAACAATCGCCGGGCTTCCGGTCAGGGAATATTTCAGCAGTCAAAGCATTCAGCCTCCCACCTTCAGGTAAACGTTCTCCAAGGCAGCCTCCAAATCACACGACAACACAGAATTACAAAGCAGAAGCTGATAGCCAAGTTCCGCCACACTAGACATAAGCCCCACTCTTTGGTCTGGGCTTGCAAAATCCTAACTATCCTGGCTTGAGACAATTTATACCTCTTTAACCTATGATTATCTCTCTTTCCATTTGCACTGACTGTACCTGTAAAGACTTGATTACCTGAAAAGACTCGCATGCTAACTATTATCTTGCAACTGTGAGGTTGTCTGTACATGCCTTATTTGTGAAACCTACCTCTTCACTCACCTGATGAAGCTCCGAAAACTCGTGATTCCAAATAAACCTGTTGAACTTCAACCTGGTGTTGTGAAACTTCTTACTGAGAAATGTGAACATGGACAGACAATATAAAATGAGGATCAAAGGGGGCTGGGTGCTTATATGCTTAGATCATTGAAGGGGGCAGGACAGGAGAGAGAGCAGTTAATAGAACATACAGTATCCTGAGCTTTTTAAAATCGTAGAATCCCTACAGTGCAGGAGGTAATTCAGCTCCGAGTCTGCACTGACCACATTCCCACCCAGGACTATTCCCATATCCCCACACATTTACCCTGCTAATCCTCTGACCCCAAAGGTCAATTTAGCATGGCCAATCAACCTAATTTGCACATCTTTAGATTGTGGGAGGAAACTGGAGTACCCGAAGGAAACCCATGCAGACATGGGCAGAACGTGTAAACTCCACACCAGTGATCCAAGGCCAAAATCGAACCAGGGTCCCTGGTGCTGTGAGGCAGCAACGCTAACCACTGTGCTACCGTGTCACAAGAGCAAGGAGGTTATACTGAACTTATATACGATGCTAGTTTGTCCTCAGCTGGAGTATTATATATAGTGCCACACTACAGGAAGGATATGAATGCATCAGAATGTGCAGAAGAGATTTACTGGAATAATTCCAGGGATGAGAAATTTCAGTTGAGAATAGGTTGGAGAGGTTGTGACTGTTCTCCTTGGAGAGAAGGTAAGAGGAAATTTGACAGGTGTTCAAAATCATGAGGGGGCTGGACAGAGTAGATACAGACAGACTATTCTGACTTGTAAAAAGGATCTAGAACAAGAGGGAACAGATTTAGAGTGATTTTCAAAAGAAGCAAATGTAATACGAGAAAAATAAATCTTTTCACTCAGCAACTGGTTCAGTACTAATTTCTAGCTATGTAGCAGTTTTTGAAGGACTCAGCTATTAGAACATTTCTGGAATGTATTGACATAATTGTTTTGTATTAGTGTGCGCTGCTGTTAGGAAAATTCTGAATGGATTTGGTACAAATTAGCATGTCTCAACATCAGGACAACTCTTTACCATATTTATTTTTGAGAAGATTCATTCCTCATTGAATGAATTCAGTGATATTTGCTAAATAAATCTGATATTCAGTTGAAATCAAAAGTCATTGCAGTGTTTCCTTCTCTGAATCTGTTCTTTATTAAAAACTTATTTTCCAATCAATATTTTAAAAAGGTGCAATTTTCTTCCCTCCACACTAAAATATTTTGATTCCGAGCTGGGATACAGTACCTGGCAAATGTATAATGGCCATCTGGGTTAGAAGTAGGTTATCTTTATGTGCATGATGATTCTTATCCCCTTGATATGATTTCACATCCCCAAAATAAATTAAAAGTGAGGACTGATATTGATTTGGGATCAGCACAAACCTGGGTGTCAGTAGCAGATAGCATTGCCCTCATTTATGATGTCACCAGTTAAATATCCATAGATACTTACAGGCAAGGCTTGTATGGCTACATTTGCCAGGTATTGTATCCCCGCAAAGAATCAATTGAATGCGGGGAAAAAAATTGCAATAAAAAATGGAAAATTAGTTTTGAACGAAGAATGAGTTGAGAAGGAAACAGTGCTGTGACCTTTGATTTCAGCTGAATGTCAGAAGTTCAATAAGCCATTTTGCAAATATCATTAAATTCATGCAACAAGGAATGAATCCTTTCAGAAATAAAATTTACATACAATTACATTGTTCCTTTTCAATTCGTGGATGCAAGAAAATGACGCTACCGCATTGAAAAATATAAACAAGACTTGACTTAGAAGTATGGTTAAAGAAAATTAGAGAAATCACCACCTTTGGAGATAATCTTAACAATTAGCAGCATTTTAAAATCCATACAGAAATGCTCCAAACCAAAAAAATCCTTGCAGGTAATTCAAATGTGTTTTCTTCATCTTCTGTGCTTGTCAGCCATATATTGAATGCAGTTGCTTTTAATCAGTTAGTCACATAATAATAAAGGACACTTTGAAATTTTACATTACATCACCACAGCACCATAGTACACATCCTCCCACATAGATAGATTATTTCAGTCAAAATGATTGTGATTAGAAAGAGAACCAAACCTAGCAGATGCTAAACAAAATTAAGTAAACATCACATCCACTCTAAAATAAATAGCAAAAGTTCATTCATTCCTTTTAATGAATTTTCTGTTCACCAAGAGGAACATTGGTTTTGGTTACTTAAGCACTGTTAGTATCAGGTTAGATGTTGCATAGTAAAGCTGCTTTTTACTCTGGATTAAGAAGAACATTTTTAGAAGTTCCAATATCAACTATCCAATTTGATTTAAATGGTTTGCAGGTCCACGATCATTAGAAATTTGTGCAGACTCATTTATCACAGGATTCCTTGTAGCCAACTGAGGAGACTTTAATTCTGTCAACATAAGGTTGGTTTTGAATCTAAGTTCCACACCTGATAGACAAACTTTTGTACCAATCTTTCCCCATCCTTTGGTTTTAAATCTGTTTTTGAACATTCTGGGATAGCTAATGGAGATTGGATGGTGACTTAAAAGATATGCAATTCAAGTTGGTTAAATAATATTTGAATTGTTTAAGTATCAGTCAATATTGCAAACTATGGTAAATGAATATACAAGGAAACAAATACACTCCAATGGATGTAGAATGGCAAGGGTAGAGGGGGAGGCACAGTGGAGGAAATGAAGAAAGGGATATACATGACATTAGAATCAAGGAAATGTTGAGATGTGGATCGTCAGGAGGTTAGAGAGATGAAGTGACCCAAGGCCATGGGAGGATATAAACACAATTATGGCAATTACTAATTTGAGGCTCTGGGAGCTGGAAGCCAATGTGGATCAGCATAGACCGGTATAGTGATACTGTGGGATAGGACAGGTGCCACAAAGTTTTTTTTTATGAACTAAAAGTTTTGGGGAACGGGTGATAAGAGGAATCAAAGTCTCCTCAGACAGCAATGGAATCAATGAATTTGGAGATGACACAGTCATGGAAGGGGGTTTCAGTGACAAATGAGCGGAGGCAATTTCAAGCAATGTTTAGAGCATTTCTGCAATGATATCTTTACACTCCACTGAATCCAGGATGAAAAGATGGAATTTCTGTGCTATTTGTTACACTACTCAAGCACCAATGTTGTATAATATTAAAACTGCTGACAGTAAATGAGATTGAGCTTTCTTAAAAGGTTCTGACATCTTTGACATTCCTTTGCCTCAGAAAATTTAAGTTGAAATCATCAAATTAAGCAGCTCTTTTTCTAATTTGAAAGAATCATAACCTCAAAAAGGCATATGGTCAACATTTTCTTCAATATTGTCTTAATAAAAAACAAAACCAGGCAGTGTGCAAAACAGGCAGCTTATTGGCTATCACTTGATATTAATTTCAACCCCATTGGATTTGCCTTCTTGACAACCCAGAAAGGTATAATTTGTTGGACACTTACTCTTTAACATTTTCAGAGTAACACTGGTTTTCAGAAAAATACTAAATCCAGTGACTATCATGTTTGCTCCACATAAAACATTCTGCATTCTAGTACTCAAGCAAATGGATAGCTGCTGTAGATTCAACATAGAAGGACAACGTAGCAGAGCAAATTGGTTACTTAATAGCACTGAATTCACTTCCAAGCACAAACAAGTTTTGACATAGACAATTGTAGTAATTTAATTTCATGGAAAATAAATAGTGTACGCTGTGTTAAAGTTGTCTTCGACGACGACATATCCTTCTTTGTAAAAAGACCTATTGTTCTTTGAGCCAAGTTATAGTTAGGCAATTATTAGAATATCCAAAATACAAAAACTACCTCTTCTTGAAGTTTGACTTTATTTAGGTTTTATTTTCCAGTTTCATCAAAATAATAACACTTTCATTGATTGAAACACTTGCAAGACAAGATACCAATACTTTCCTATTAAAACTGTAGTGTCCCTATATTCATGATCTAATTTTAAAAGTCCTAAAGGCATTAGATATCTAGGAATGCAAATTATTTTTAAGAATGTGCTTATTGAGCAACACTGTAGTTTTATTGCACAATTGTCATTGAGATTATAAATTTTAAAATTATCACTATCATTATTTCAAGTATTTAAATACCTAGATATGCTGTCCTTCATTCACAACCTGGAGGTTAAACATTATTCAATTGCCAAGTCCACAAGACATACAACTTATCTAATGGAGAATTATCTTCTGATGCTTTCATTCACTATCTTGGTATATAATTTGAATTGAAACACTCTAATACAATTATGTTTACATGATACTTAACACAGTCACAAAATTTATTTTCTGTTCTATTCTAATTGGCAAGTAGTTGTAAACACAGTAGGAAAAAATATTAATAAGGTGGAATGTAGTAAACACACATTTGATTCATAGTGACGTTTTGTGCTGCATCAGTAAACTGACAAGGTTCACATTGGTAATGATACAAGTTATTTTAGAAACATACTACATAAATGCAGACAGCACAAACTGTTGTCTTTTTTACAGGAACATATGAAACTAATATCAATTAGAATTAATTTAGATTAGTATTTTTAAGTCATTAAATAAGCTTTTTGAAAAAGGTACAAATGGGTTAAGACAAAGAAAAACAGTTCTTAAATTTTGGCACACTGAACTCACTACAAATTGGATTGCTTGGTATTTATCTTCAGTTTGTGCTTTCACAATCCTTTGTTGAAGTAAACATATTCCACTCCAGGACTGATCTCTTGAACTTTGGCCTGAATATCATGCTCAAGATGGCTCACAGACATTGAGCTACAAGAAATTAAACAAAAGGCATCTCAAGACAGTTCAGGCATACAATATCTCACATGAAGTGGCCAAATGTAGATGGAAATAGAACTACGTAATTTTTATTCAAGCTTATACAATGATTCTACACTATGATTTGGTTTAATGTTACATCCTAAATAAAAGCTAAGTCATTGTGGTGCATTCTGTAGACCGACATGCTACTGCTACAATGCAGCTGTAATGACAGAGGTGAATATTCATTTACTGGCAGGGACACAAAAATCAAACAAATGGCTCTGTCCTACAGAGAATGCTTAATATTATGGCTGCATCTATCTGGGAGAATGGTGACTATTCCATTACAAACGGTAGAGACTTGAGGGCCAGCCAAGTGGTGTCTCAGGCATTGGTGATAGGCCACAAGCTGTTCAATTGTACACATGCATTGGAACAGAGGTTAAGATATCCAGTTTTACAGATAGTAATCATCTTGGAGTAGGGTTAAAATTTCACAGCAAAGCAAGTGGGTGGAACAATGACAAATGCAGTTTAATATTTCAAGTGGTTTGCTTTGGATAAAAGAATAGGAAAAGGGGATATAATCTAAGTAGGTAATCAATAGGTAGATGGATAAAGGAATTATTCCTCCTCCATTCGGGAGTATCTTGAAAGTGCAAAAGGCAATCAAAAAGCTTGAGGATGCTTCAGTGGAAGGGATATAAAAAAAAGTGCTACTAAAACACTTAGCAGGCCTCACTGTTTTCAGTTTTGGGCAGCCCACCTAAAACTGACCTTGGATTAACCAAGTGATTTTTGGAATGAAGGAACTGAACTGTAATGATGGAGTAGATAACTTGGAACAAACTCTCTGGAGATGAGTGGTTAAGAATAATCTAATAGAAATGCATAAAATAATGAAGTTACAGGACAAAGTAGGAAATGATTTCTCCCCCCTATAGGTAAGCCGGAACAAAGGAGCAACATCTTAAATTACAAAGAAATCTAGCATTTGTATAACATCTTTCCACAACCTCTGGCTGTCCCAAACATCTTTCCAGCCAATTAAGCATCACTATTAGAATGTAGGAATAGGAGCCAGTTTCTTTCACTGGTAAAACCAGCATTTGTTGCCCAATCCTAAATACTCAAAGGGCCATTTAAAGGGCAGTTGCAAGTCAACCACACTTCTGATTGTCTGGAGTCATGTGTAGACAAGAACAAGGATGGATGGCAGACCTCCTTCCCTAAAGGACATTACTGAGCCAGATGAGTTTTCACAATTGGCAATAGATGTCACTGTCATCACTACTGAGACTAGCTTCATATTCTAGATTTATTAATTGAATTTAAATTCCACCAGCTGTGGTGGCAGGATTTGAACCTATATCCCCAGCCTCTCCAAAGTTTGAACAAAAGTGAATGCTGAAATTTTTTTTCATACAAGGAACTGTGTTTAGAACGCATTGCGCCTATAAGGCTGCTGATGAAAAAAAAACAAGTGCCTCTAAAGGATACGTGCATTTGGAAAGCAATTGATGAGGAAAAACTACCTATTAAGATGAAAAAGATAGCAGTATCATTGCCAACAAAATGGCATTGCAAATAAGCTATGCCAAGTCAGAAGTCAAAAGTGGATTGGCCCTATTACGTTTGGCAAATTCCCATTAGTAAAAATTCCAAAAGTGTGTTTTTATGGTATTAGCCTACAAATAACCAAATTCACTGAATTCAATTTCTTAAATTTAGTCTCAACACCAGGATAAATTCCAACAGGTTTATCCGGTTGGATTTTAACCGGGTGTTGAGACTACTTACTGTGCATACCCCAGTCCAACGCCGGCAACTCCACATCTTAAATTTCCATGGTGTATCCTGGATTGCCAATCTGTATGATAACCACTACACTACCATAACTCAGTCAAATATTTGAAATACCAGAAGCTTGCTACACCTACGAAAATAAAGATTGATGTGGTCAATCTTTCCCTATAAATTTACTGACTTGTTCATCATAGCATTTAAGATTGCACACCATTTATCTGTCCACTGATCAATTTGTTCCATACTTGTCAGCTGTGATTTAGTCATCTTATTGGGATGGATAATTATTCTGCAAAGCCAAATAGATCGTCACAGGCATTTTTGATGACACCCACCAGACTGTTGAAAAAGATAAAACAGGGTGGCATTCGAAAGGGATTCTAGTGTAGCTTGTGATGAGACAAAAAATCATTAATGACCTGACCTTTTGAAGTTTCTGACAGTCACATTTTCAGTTCAACAGTTCACCAGGTATGCTGGAAAATGAAACTGATGTCTCAATGTCACAGGAAAGAAAAGCTGTTATTTAAAATATGGATAATCATCTATTACAGTGAATAGTGAATGCTCAGAACTTAAAGGGATGCAAGCCTGGCACCAAAATTATACATAGACTTGGAACTGGACTGAACTTCTAGATGAAATGGATTATTTTCTGCTTTTTAAAACTTAATATGGAAAACCAACGGACATATGTTTGAACTGTTTTCTTACCTTTTCTGTGGAAACAATGCACAACAAAGTGGTGTGGCAAATACCAAGCTGAAATGAGGAAGATTACCAACAATTAAAATGGACAGAGTACAACCATTTTTCCACGTTTATTTCCCTGCCAATGGATTTGAAATATCCCATACTTAGAAAGTCATCAGGGCATGATAAAAGTTCCGTTAGTATTTTTCACAATACTTGTTCTGAATATTATAGCTACTTTTTTAAAAAAAGTAAATGCGTAATTTATTCAAAAATGTAAACAACATGATAAGCAAAACCTGAAATCAAGTAGCTAGCAGATTCAGCTCAATTCACTTCAGACCCAGGTAAACAGACACACTATTTTAGCTGATCATATGAGTAAATTTTCCAATTTTATGGAAATGTCACAAACGGATTTCTTCTCAATTTGACAGTTGTATGTGGCTGGGTGCAGTCAGGCAGAAACAAAGAGCCAATCACTTTGAATTGCTTCATTCACAAATTACATGCCTTATATCTATGTACCTAACGATGGATACTTCTCTCTCTGAGGAGAAGTTGTTACGTTAAAAGTGACAAAGAATTTCAGTGACATCCTAATATTGTGTAAATTTAACATTTGAGGACTTAAATTACAAAGCAAAACAGGACATGTTTTTACAAAGTAGATACAGCATACAAACAATTAACTGAATAAGGTTATCTTAAAAAAAATCTAATCCTAAAACAAAACTTTTTTTTTCCAAAGCAAAGGTTTGCTTTATAGCGTGTAGTGAGATGCAAATTGACAAAATGTTCTTCACTGCATCCATTTCATCAAACAATAACTATGACATACTTATGACATTCTTGCTGAGGGTATTATTTTCGGGTACAAAATGGCATCTTGAAGACTCCGTCAAGTCTGTGCAGTTTGACAATAAGAGGACTCACTCTTGGTGAATGTAATAACATTACTAAATGCCCATTTTAAAATAAAGAGTCTTTTTCCAAATCATTTCTTCAATTATCTTTTCCACTACTAGACAAAAAAAACTTCTACTCACCAGACTCCCACCAAACCCACTTGAATTGGTGCACTCATCCAAGGAAACCTCTACAAGAGTGCAAATATCAATTCAATTTTGTAAATTTAGACAGAAATATCAGTGCTGTTACAGTATTTCATGAACTCCAAGGCACCAACAAGCTAGCCATTATTTTGTATTGGAGACACAGATCCATGTGAAGGAAGCATCAACTTATTAATGACTTTTGTAAGGACTGGATAAATGTAATTGCAAACATAGCCACTGCAGTCAACGTGAGCAGCTTGATTCTGAAAGCTTAATTAATCCTCTTTTTGCTAATGTTGTTCCCTTTTCAACACACTTTCTTCTTGAAATGGATTTGATTGGTGCTCACATCCTCCAATACCTGCACTGAAGGTGTCAAACATGAACCCCAATACAGAGTGCCATTCAATATATCATTTATGTATTAAATGAGACATCTCTGATGCGATTTTACAGAATAAAATCAGATATAACATATCTTGGAGGATTGTGGGGCTGGAGAGGTTACAGAGATAGCTGTGGTAGAATTTAACCTCATGGAGGGATTTGAAAATAAGGATGAGAATTTTAAATTCAAGACGCTGCTTAACTGAGAGCCAACCAATGTAGGTGGATGATGAGTGAACAGGGCTTTGAGCAAGTTGGGACATGGGAAATAAACTTGAGGTCATCCAAAGTTCTGTGTTAAGTAGAATAAGGGAGACCAGCCAGAACAGCACTGAAATAATGAAGCCGAATACCTAGAGGTAACAAAGGCATGGATAAATGTTTCAGGTGCAGGCAAACTGAGGTAGAGGGAGGAGGAGTTGGGCATTGTTAGGGGAAGTAGAAATAGGCGATCTTTGTGATGGTGTGGATCAGGATCAAATTTGACACCAAGATTGTGAACAGTATGGTTCACCTTCAGACAATTTCCATTACAAGGGGTGCTGTTAACGGCAAACATTTCAGGAACTTTGAAGAGCAAGAATCAAAACTATATCCATTCAGTCCCCAACAATGAATAACCATGCTCAAACATTCATCACCGTCAAGCTGTTCCCACAACAATTTTTTTTTAATCCTCTCTTTGCCTTAGATAGTGTAGTAGACCCAAGAGTCTTAAAATACTTTGGTTCTGATTTTAACTTAGTATATGCCAATGGGTTTTGTCCTCTGTATCCGTTGTGATAGCCACGAAGGATCATTAATAAATCTCCCTATGGTCTTTGTGCAATAAAGCTGCCTTATTGAGCATTTGGAGGCTCACCCAAAGGAAAACAGGGATTTTAAAATCTTTTACTCTTTCTGGACTGTGTTTCTACCTGACTCTAAGCCATAGGCGCATCCCTTTCCTCTGGTGCATAATAAAGGATGTTGGAGAGGGAAAAATTATGTTTGACCAAATTGGCAATGAGGAGAATTTATTTTTTCCTCTATCAATGCCTCCAGGATCCTTTCGGACGCGAAGTGAAGGTATTCTCAAATTGAGAAGGGTTGGTGGTTGTATTTGGTGTGAAGTAGTTCCATCAATGCATCTATGATTTTTACTGTTACTGGCCATAAACCCTTATTGGGCCTCTTCAGAGGACAAAGCAATTCTCCCAACACCTCTGCTTGGATACAATGCTGGGCCTTGATAATGGTGGCTTATAAATATCTTCTGGAACATTGCCCTGGAACCTAGGTAACTAATATCGATGCACTGAGTCACCTCTCATTGCCCGCAAGCCTGGATCCTTTACTAGCATTGGGAGAGGTTGTGACGACTCTGAACTTTTGAGGTCTTGCCAAAGTCAGCAAGGCAGGTTGAAGCCCAGATCCAATAAGATCCAGTCGTATCCAAAATAAGGCACGTTATCCCATGCAGTGGATTCAATTAACAGCATTGATCCTATATGGTGGATTCTGTTATAGGAAACCAGTACACCCTGTATCCTATGTTTACTGTCACAATTTCTCAGAAGTTGTGGAGTCCTCTGAAGAAATGAAACCCTATCTCATTAAAGAACTTAGTATTGAGGACTGGTTCATTCTTTGGGGGTCTTGAGTAATTGTTCCAGCCCCAGGACAACGTCCAATATTAATAGAACCACACAATGGGGGTGCCAAAAGGATGCTGGCTAGGAGTTACGTCTGATGGCCATGTGGACTCTGTGGGCCCCTCTACGGGTTCCATGTTTTTATTTATGGTGGAGAAGTGGTTGGAAGTGTACCAAGCTACAATTGAGAAATTTTGACAAAGCTTCAAGATACATGGAATACCAGAAGTCCTAGTTTCCGATAAAAGCATGGCCTCTACTAGCAATTTTTTTTCAGAACTTCGTGCTTTCCAGTGGTATCCGATACATCCGGATTGCACCCTTTATCCGTTGCCAAATGGACTGGCACAACTGGCAGTTCAACTTTCAAAAAAATGGTATGAACCACCACTGGCACCCAGAGACTAAAGTGGCACAATTTTTGTTCGATTACAGGACCACACTGCACACAACAACAGGCATTGCCCCAGTGTTAATGGGATGATGCTTTGTACCACATTAAGCCTGCTATTCCCAAACTTGGCAGGTAGGGTGGAGTCCCAACTGGAAAATCAAAGAAGGGCAAGAATAGAAAAAACTTTTGCAATGTGTCTCTGGATCATTATAGAGAAAACAGGACCCTGATCTTACAAGGTCAAACTTCAGAGTAAAGCAAGGTAAAGTCACCATAGTCCCTTATGACCACAGGCTGCTCTCCCCTTTGATGGGGACATTTGACTGGTGGTGATTTAACCTAAGGATCACCTCACCTCAGCAGAGGGGTAAGGCGGGCCTTCATGAACAGCCTCACCTAGTACGGGAAGCCAGTACAGAGCAACAGTGTGGGTTCAAAGTTCAGGATGACACCTTAAAAAAGCACTTGGGCCAGGGAGTCGCTGCCTCAGCAGGCCACACTAATGGCCATGGGGATAAGCCACATGTTCTCAGCTTGATGCTGACTCTGCGTTAAACCCTGCAGATAGCGACGGCATGGACTTCAATGGAGGCTGAAGAAGTAGGCCTCCAAGCTCAAGCAGAAGCTGAAGAGACACCCGCATCAGTAATCCTGCAATGCTCCCTCCAGAAGAGATGGTCCCCTGTTTGGTTTATATCACATGACCCAGACCTGTCTTCGCTGGAACTGTGACTGAACGCCAAGCGTCAGAAAGCTTCTCCTTGCGGTGGGAGTGCTGGGAGAGATGTGGACCTAAGGGATGAGGAATATTATGACGGCCATAAGGGATCATCAATAGATGTCCTGTGAGTTTTGTGGTGTATGAACTGCCTTACTGAGCAAGTAGCGATTCGCTCAATGAGAAACAGTCAGCGGGGTTTTAAACCTGTTACTTTACCCAAACTGCGGTTGTAGGTCCTGAGGTGAAGACAACCTGATTGTAAACTGCAGGTATGGCCCTTTCCTTTTGTGCACAATAAAGGGTGGTAATGGGAAACTGGTGTTTGGCTGAATTACTACAGTATTTCAATTATTTGACTGCTCCCATAATTGCTTTTACTTCACTTGTGCATTGTTTTTTGAACCTAAATTACAAACTAAAGCTGTGATGAAAAGGTATTCATGTACAGTACTTGTTTTTATCTTAGTTCGTTACAACTTTTCATGCATTTTAAGATTAAACAGTCAGTAGTATAATGGATGAATAGCTTCATTTTATTTTAAACATAGGAAGCAAATGGAATATTGCTGGATAGTAAAACTATTAGAATGGTTCCACAAACTGAGTATAAAAAAAAACTTACCTTTAAGAAGGCTTTCCTTTCCAAGGTATTCATTATAAACGGAGGGATAGCTGAAAAAAGGTCATTTAATAAAATATAATCACAACTAAAATAACAAAAAAAAGCAGATATCTTTGGTGACAATAAGAGATAAGCACACCTCTAATGTTTTGGATTCTAGTCCAATGTAACGACTATAAAAGTTTTAGGATTGACATATACAACAGATGTTGTATTCCATCAATAAGGGCATGCAAATTTTCTAGCATTCTAAGCCTTTGGTAAAAAGTTGGTGGAACCTATAAGAAATGCTCAAATTAACATTTCCATTTTCCACTTGCCACCTGGAAGCTTTGCCTGCATTAAAGTTTTAAAATTTAGTTTATTTATTCATGTCACTAGTAGGCTTACATTAACACTGCAATGAAGTTATTGTGAAAACCCCTTGTTGCCACACTCTGGCACCTACTCAGGTACACTGAGGGAAAATTTAGCATGGCCAATGCACCTAACCAGCATGTACTTCGGACTGTGGGAGGAAACTGGTGCACCCAGAGAAAATCCACACAGACAAGTAAAACATTCAGACTTCGCACAGTGACCCAAGCAGGGAATTGAACCCAGGTTCCTGGCGCTGTGAGGCAGCAGCGCTAACCCCCACTGTGCCACCATGCTGTCCAATACTTGAAACTCAAGGCAAAGAATCATGTGATCACAGAAGACTTTGGTAAAATGGGAATTTTATTAATACTATTAAGATTGTCATAGAAATATACTAACACTTTGCAGTAAGAAACTAAATTAGCAAGTGTGCACAGAACCATTTGCTTCCTCACTTTGCGTCAACTTTCTCCAACAGCTCCTGAACAAATAAAAGATTCCGTTTAAAGTGAATCAGTTGTTGTCCTGACATTCTTAACTGAATCCAATTTTTATCTATTTTGTTATTTATCAAGCTAACTGGTCTCCTTGGTCTTTGTGCAGAGCCAGTGGCAAATAGGAAAATAGATAGGGTTCAAACTAAACATATGGCAGGTATTGGGAACAGCATTCTTATCTGCACTTTTATTTGACAGCTCTCAAAAGCACAGATCTACATTTCTGTATATACAATTCATTAAGTTCCTCTGCTTCTCTGGGTCCCTAATTCCTGTATGGTCTTGCTGTAGAGGGCTGAGTTGTGAATGTCTCAAAGATCCTTGCCAACGGTGGTCCATATGACTTGCGAGTCAGCTGGGGTTCTTTTCCCGTCCTGCCCGCCATGGAATCATAGAAAGCAGGGGGTGGACCACACAAAGATCCACTGACTGTGCGTGGAATTTTCTGGTATTGGAGCAAGGCCAGAAAATCCTGCCCAGTGTGTTTTTATAGTCAAAGACAGACACCAATGTTAGAGTTTTGCTATCTCATTCAAGAGAGTCACTAGCTTGCCATTCAAATTCAGGCCAAGATCCACCCACAGAAGCTAACTGAGTTTGAATGACAGGCGAAGGTGGACCTTCTGAATTCCACTAATAGCAAATGCTAACTTCACCAACGAATGCTAAATCTGATAGCAACCCAACATTGTATCTGAATTTTGAAATTAAAAAGTCAGAAAAATAACTGGTTAAAAATTTACTTCAAAATGGAATTTATTTCGTAAAATATAATTGGCATGCAAATATTTTAAAATGATAATTTATCATAATGATTGCCTGCAGTAAATGTGGAATAAGCAAGTGTTTCCAACATCAAAGAGCAACATTTATGAAAGCTGCACAGCAGGAACCTCTGAACAACAAAACAATATTTGTTGTTTGCCTGTATTTATACAAGGTATTTATACAACACCTTGTATAAATACAGAAATAAAAGACAGAAATTTGTTTAACTGGAGTGACTTGAAGTCAGTTTATTAAAACTGTTTACTTTTAATACTATGACGCAACAGGTAGCGCCCTGCCTCCAAGTCAGAAGTTGTGGGTTCAAGTCCCACTTAATAGCCAAAATGACTTCACTCAAACAAATTGATTCTCAACCTGCAAACGTTCCAACACATGCCAATAGCTGAAGGCAAAAGGAGATTCCTGGTCAGTCACTTGATTGTTAACTATGAGGCGAGATTGGGCAAATTGGGGTTGTTCTCCCTGGAAAGACAGAACGAGGGGAGACTGAATAGAAGTGTATAAGATTATGAAGGGTATAGAGTGAACAGTGGGGAGCCTTTTCCCAGGTTGGATGTGAAAATCACAAGGGGTCACAGGCTCAAGGTGAGAGGGGCGAGGTATAATTCAGATGTTACAGGGATGTTTTTCCACACAAGGGTTGTGGGGGCCTGGAATGCACTGCCAAGTAGGGTGGTGGAGGCAGACACGCTAGGGTTGTTTAAGACTTACCTAGATAGGCACATGAGCAGACTAGAGATGGAGGGATACTCCAAAATGTTCTAGTTGGAGATCAAGAGCCTCAGGACGTTCCTGGGAATTAATAGATTCCTATCGGTTGTCCAACAAATTTTAAGGCTCACCTGTCTCTTACATTGGAGCTATTGGGGATCTTCCATTAATGTCTTATAGGCTGTTGTGTGTTTATTGATGTCTCTTTTTTTAAACATCCACAGGCGATTCGGTCCGCCTTGTTGGCCAACAAGGGGCATACACACGGTGGGTTGTGCGAGGGCTGCTCTTGGATGTTGCTTCGAGAATTGCCTAGTGCTTCATGTCGTTAGTGTACACTTAAACTGGACCAATTGATGGGCAACACGACAGCTCGGTGACTATCACTGTTTGCTGTGCAGTTACAGGGACCCGGGTCGGATCTCCGGCATGGGTCAAAGTCTGTGGGAGTTTGCACATTCTCCCCGTGCTTGCGTGGGTTTTCTCCACGTGGTCCGGTTTCCTCCCACACTCCAAAAACGTGCTTTTAGGCTGATTGGTGTTAATAAATTGTCCCTAAATTGGATCTCCCTTAATCTGGTGCACAGATAATTCCCTAAATTTGCCACCCCTTTATTGTGGAGTCCACTAGATGTAGACAAAAGTCATAGGGAAAAGGAGGATTGGAATAAGGCACTCTGAGTATTAAAATGGGCGGCGCGGGCTTGTGAGGCCAAAGGGCCTGTTTCCTGTACTGTGCTGTTCTTTGGAAAAAGTTGCAACTTCTACCATCACAATCCATAGCTCTAGAATGCCAAATGCATGTAAAGGTGCATTTTGCCTCAGGAACTCTGATTCCCAGTGATCTCTAACACAGTACTTTCAGTACTACTGACCCATGCCAGGAGCAGCCATGAGGATCCTAGAAATGACCACTTGTACAATGGCCTGTTGAGCAGCTTTTGTTGATTCTCCTAGTCGGTTGCCATTCTCATCCGTTACTGGTATTCCATGTTTCAATTCTCTGTGGAATGAAAGTAGACTGAAGTGTTTTTGGAATGTTTGGTTTCACAAATTTAAAAGCACCATGGTGAAAGGCTTTTTTGTTTAGGTGGAGCAAAAATAAACACCAGATCACAATTTTATATTTTTGTATCTGACGTTCATAACAATGGAAAAGTTTAGATGATTACATTTTCTGTGCTTCCTCAAATTTGTACCTATCTGCTCATTCATTGGAAAAAGGCAGCTTACTTACAGCAATTTAAAAATAGCAATTTTCTGAACATTCATCCACTTTTCTGAAATGTAGATTCAGTATGATCCTGGCACCTTTTGGTCTGTGAAGCCACATTAAATAAGCGGATGCAAAGATTTTCAGAAGCTTAAAATCATGCAATACTGATAAACATATTACTCAGTCTGTTAAATGAATGGAATGCCATTACAGTATAAATGGTGAGCAGAAATCAGTTTTTTAAAAAAGGAAGTATTAAAGAGAAGTTAAAATTCAGCGTTCCCATTGTACGGCCAACAATGGGAGAGTTAAAAAGGGAAAATGTCATCTTAAAAATATTCTCAATTAAGCGGCCTTTTACAAAGTTCAGGAGTATCCTCCTCTCAGAATGCAGCAAATGATGACAGGCATGTCATTTTTCACAAAGCACTTAGGTTGTTCTTACTGGGGTTTTGCAGCATTCTGATCACTTTAAGGCAATTGACAGTTTTGTGAATGTCCTCAAATCTTTCCAGGAACGTCACTTATAGAAAGAGAGAGGTAATAGGGCTACTATTATTAAAAAAAAGGCGTCTCTCAGGAATTGCTCATCATGACTGCCACTTGATTTTGGAGAAATGCCTGAACTCTGCTTGAAATCACTCAGTGAAAATCTGGAA
This sequence comes from Carcharhinus amblyrhynchos, assembly GCF_965287045.1. Lineage (NCBI taxonomy): Eukaryota > Metazoa > Chordata > Chondrichthyes > Carcharhiniformes > Carcharhinidae > Carcharhinus > Carcharhinus amblyrhynchos. The sequence goes on from NC_137336.1 coordinate 48,289,505, forward strand.
TTGGATCGCCCACTGTATGGTGCAATATGCCATCCCTAGAATTATTTCATTTTGAAATTTGTTTTACTGCTATTGAGACAGTACATGGAAAACTTACCTTTGTCTCATTAAAGGGATATTTATACAGTTGGCAGCAGCCACTGCAGCAAATGGAACAAAGCGTCCTATTAGAGGTGTCACACGCTGTATAGAAGAAATGGATCATTAATTACTTGTTCTATAAGAACTAAGGGATTCAGTCCAAATCTTCATTATTGTGTTTATACAAATGTCTAAATATTACAAGTTTTGTCACCTGAATGTTTCCCTTATCCATAATAGTGCTCATTATGTTGCTCTTATCAAATGGAGAATGACTAAAGAATTAGAGTACTAAAGAATGCATAAAAAAAATTCCTGAGAAATGCAACTGGAATTGGACTCCATGTTGTATTATATTCTCACAAAGCGTACTGATGCAAATGAAGCTATTTTTTAAATTTAATCTTGATATTCCTTGCAATTAAATTTTATGTGGCATGTGAATCATTCTTGTATTTCACAATTTATATAGGTTTCCTTAAGTTGCAAATCCACACTAGGTGTTTGTCAAGCATCATTAATTGCATATTAGAAAACACACTCAAATTAAAGAAAGCAGAGTTAAAAAAAAATTGGAACATCTGAAGGAATTGAAGAACACTCATACAAAGAGCAAAACTATTTTTGCATTGAAGTTCACATACGTGCTTAGTGGGTAAATATGTTGGCATGTGAAATAATAGGGCAGAAGTTTTATGTTCAACCCAACCCAAGTTAGCCGCAGCTAGGCACAACATTAACAATTAGGTTCAGGATTCCTGCACGAGGAAGGAGTAAGGTCATCTAGGATTCTGTTCTTGATTATTATACAATATCTTCCAATCAAGTACACAATAGGCAAAAATAGGATCAAATTAGCTCCAAATTGCTTGCTGATGTTTTCTGAATCTTTAAGCACAAAATATTTTCAATCTTTCCCTTCAAATCCTTCTATATTTTTGAACATTTGTTAGATCTCTCCTTCACTTTTTCTGCTCCTTGAATACAACATTAGCTTTTCCATGATTACATTGACTCTCTCCTGGCATCACCCTCATGAAATTGGCAACACCTTTTCCATAGCACCAAAATCCAAAAACAGATAAAATATGCAAGTATCAGAAATTAATGATACCTTAGTTAGTGAATTAAGGCCAAGAGCTGTTGCTACTGCACCTGTTGTAGCAGAGACATAGGCTGTACCAAGCTGGCTGTATTTTAAACAGGAGATAAAATAAGAAATCATAATTGTAACAATGCCCTTAAGACTTCTAGAACAAAATCTAAATATCAATTTAACTATGATGAAAACACTACACTGTTGTAATACTAATATATGAAAGCTCAGTTTTGTTTACATTAATTTTATTTTGATCAACAAAACCATCATTTGGTTGGTAGCATATGAAGTACAGTCCAAAACAGAAACTTGTGACAATGCTTTACATCAATCTTAATGGAAACACAACTTACCCTACAGTTATCGGAGCATCTCCACTTCTGTTAGTATAGTTTACAATAGCATTGAAGGACTGATTAATCCATTGCCAGAAAACCACTGCTGGAGTTGTTCTATAATCAAATCAATAGGAAACATTACAGTTAATATTTAGTTATAAAAATAGAACTGGCCTGAGTTTTTCAGACAGCAGGGTCATTTCCTGCCATCTAAAGAATTAATGGAGAACACAAGCCCGCCGACTCTGTGCCAAAGGAATTTCATGCTCAAAGAAGCATTAAGTGATTACAGGCAGGACTGCTGCCCTTCACTCCAGAGAAAGCCCTGCCTTAGAGCAATCGGATTGGTCAGCAGCCTTCCAATCCCTGCAGCAACAATGCTGTAGTGGAAAGAAGGAAAACACAGATGAATGTAGGAGCACAGGTCTGGACATCAGAGGCCCAGTTAAGCAAAAGCAGGTTCCAGGGTGTGTAGGGATGGCCTAGGGAGCCATGAAGGTGGTAACTGGGGTCTTGGCAAATAGTGGGTTGTGTGGGGATGGGGGAAATAGGAGAAAAGCAGGAAGAGGGGTTCGGGGCCACCAGGGCAGAGGCACTTGTCTTCAGAAGGGGGTTTCTGATGGAGGTGTTCCCCCATCCCGCCCCTCTGATGTTCAGGCATCTCCCAGTTAAGTTCAATTCTCCTGCCAGCCCAAATATTGGATATTATGGATCTCAATTGGGACAATGGCAGACCTCCCATCAGGGACCTTACTCACCTAGTGTAAAATCACTCAGTAGTTGGAACAGGCGGGAATCTGGAGGGAATTTCATCCCTTCAATTACATGCCTAAAAATCCACCGGGGGAGGGGTGTAAAGTTCAGCCCGTTTCGGAAAATTAATAAGGCAATTGGTCAATTTCCATATCGGATCACAGTTGTCTCTAAACCTGTATTTTGGTCATTTCTTTATCTGCATTGCAATAAACAGAAACACTGTCAAAAAGAAAAGTGATTGATGACTTTTAGCTCCATGAAATTTCACCAGTGTTAAAGATGAGGTATATCTGGAATTAATGATTTGCCTGAAGTTGCAAGAGGAAAGATTGGAGGTGGTAGGCAGTAGGGGGCTAAAGGACAAAATAAGTTTGAAAATGTTAAGATCACTTTGAAAAAATGAGACAGATTAAGAGATGGGTTATGACTTCAATATTGTAAAGATACAGGAAGTAGGAAACAAGTGCAGCAGAGAGGAAAAGAAAGAAAAGCACTAGCCAATGTAGCACAATGAATTAGTAACCTGTGCCTTGTAATGTGGTGGAAGCAGCTTACTTTGAAAATTCAATATTTCAGGAAGTTAATAATCTAAACAAATCATGGAAAAATTTATCACATTACTAAAGAACAAATGCCATAGGAAAATATTATTTGATACCTTTCAAGAAACTTTTATCAAGTTCTTCCTCATATAGCCATGTCACCTATCAGCATAGTAATGTAATGTTACAGTATTATCGGTAGTATTGTAATTCTGAGATGGATTAAAACTGCTCAAAAACAACTACTTGTATTCATACAGTATGTAATGCAGAAATGACCTATGGTCTTCTCAGGAGCAATATCAAACAAAATTTGACACTCAACCATGTATGGAAGTATGGGGGTAGATGAAGAAAAGGTGGTCAACAGGACAGGTTTTAAGAAACACTTTAAAGGAGCGGAGAAAGGTAGAGGGGTGAAGAGGTTTAGGAAAAGAATTCATGGTGTTTGAAAACTTAAAAGTTCCTGAATGATGCAATGAGCAGGGTGCATAAAAATGGAAATAAATGTAACATATTGGAATTCCAAAAGCCATTCAATAAGGTGTTACATGTAAGGTTACTGCATGGTATTGGGGTAATGAATTACATAGTTAGAGAATCAGGGTGAATGGATCATTTTCAGATTGTCAAATCAAAACCAGTAGGTTGCCTCAGGTATCAGTGCTGGTGGCTCAACTACTTACAATTCATATTAATGATTTGGATGAGTGGACTAAATGTATTATAGTCAAATTAAATGATGATAGAAGGATAGGTATAAGATGTAAGGAGGATAGAGTCTGCAAAGAACTATGGATCAGTTAAGTGAGTGGGCAGAGATTTGACAAAGGGAGTATAAAGTAAAAAAATGTGAGGCAATCCACTTTAGTAGGAATAATATAAAAGCAGAAAATTAGTTAAATGAAGAGATTACAGAATTCTGTACAGCAGGGAATCTGGATATCTTCATACACGAAACACAGCTATAGCATGTGGGTTCAGAAAGGGAAAAGATGACTTTTTGGAATATAAAGGTAGGGAAGCCTAAGACTGTACCTAGAGTACAGTGCACAAAGTTTTAAGGAGGGATATATTTGTATTAGAGGCAATTTGGAGAAAGTTAATTAGAATGATTCTTCAAATGAAGAGATTGTCTTTTGAGGAAAGGTTGGGCAAGTTGGCCTATGCTTATTAGAACTGAGGAGGATGAGATACCTACTTATTGAATTATAGAAGCATGGCAGGAGGTGGTTGACTGATTGGTGCCAAGTGGATATTTCCCCTCATATAGAATCTAGAACAAGGGGGCACAGTTTCAGAACAAGGAGTCTTCCATTTAAGACAAAGGGGAGGAATTTATTTTCTGAGGGTCATGAATCTTTAGAATTCTCTATCCCCAAAAAATAGTGGAGGTGAAGTCATCAAATGTATTCAAGGTAGTGATGGAGAGATTATTGAGCCACAGGCCAGTCAAGGACTATGGAGAACAGGCAGGAAAATGGAGTTGAGGCCAAAGATCAGATTAGCGGAACAGGCTTGAGGAGTCACATGTTACAAGCCCATTTCTTATCCCAACACTTGGGGACATGGCGACTGAAGACACAGTCACCAACGTTGGAGATATTAAAATCAGGGGATGCTTAAGAGGCTAGAACTGGAGGAACAAAGGACTGTAGATTTGCAGAGATGAGATTCATGAAGGGACACAAAAACAAGAATGAGAATTTTAAAATCAAGGTATTGCTTTACTTGGAAGCCAAAATAATGAGCACAGAGGTGTTGGCTGAACAGACTTGGTATGAATCAGGATGTGGGCAGCAGAGTTTTAGATGAGCACAAGTTTACAGAGGGTAATCAGCCATTTGGAACAGTGAAGTCTAAATGCAATAACAGAATGGATAAAGGTTTCACCAGCATATGAGGTGACACAATAAGGCAGACAGGCAATCTTATGGAATAATGTAAATATGCGAGTGATAATGCAGATATGAAGTCAGAAGCTCATCACGAGATTGAATTTTAAATGAAGCTGACATTCTAATTCAGCCTCAGAGTTACCAGAGGAAGGGTTGAACTCAACAGCCTAGGGAACTTTTAAACACCCACCTACTGGTTCAACTACTAGCTCGCTTCTAACAATTTCTTTCAAGTCTTGAAAGCCTAGTTACCAAAGTCTACAAAAAGTTTCCTTGCTTGATACGTTGAAGTCTAGTTTCTATCTTGTGAATAATACTGATACCCTGCTGGTCAAAGTCATCAGTAACATTGTATGCCAATCTTGCTCATGTCCTCTATGTAGTTTGCAACATGTCTGTTCTTTTCATAATCCTCAATTGGCTCTCCTCGGTGTTGATTTATGTTGACCCGATTCCAATCCTGCCTGTCCCAATGTTGGCAGTATAACTTCTTCAATGGCTTTTCTTCCCATCGGTTCTGATGGTGGGTCACAGACCTGAAACGTTAACCCTATCTTCCTCTCTCCACAGATGTTTCTGAATTGCTGATCTTTCTGTATTCTGTTTCTAAATTAGACAAGCAGACAAGTTCCATAATAGGTCAGAAAAATATATTTCATATAAAACTTCATTGCAACATAGCCTATCATAAATTCAGGAAATTTTTTTTAGAACATACATCAACTTAGCCAAATTCAGGAACTATTAAAAATGTTGTGATGATGGACATCGACCTGAAATGCTAACTGTGTTTTTCTCTCTGCACAAAAATTGCTTGATCTAAGTATTTCCAATACTGTTATTAAAACAGATTGTTATTGCTATTGTTTCCTTATCAGATAAAGCCCCAAACAAGGTTTACTACAGTATTTTCCTGATACCTTTAAATTCTTTCTGGTTGTATCACAGCTTGGTATGGCTCCTGCTCTGCCCAAGACTGCAAGGAACCACAAAAGGTCGTGAATGTCGCCTAATCCATCATGCAAACTAGCCTCCCATCCGTTGCCTGTGTCTACACTTCCTGCTGCCTTGGCAAAGCAGCCAGCATAATTAAGGTCCCCACGCACCCTGGACATTCTCTCTTCCGCCTTCTTCCTTCAGGAAAAAGATGCAGAAGTCTGAGGTCACATACCAACTGACTCAAAAGCAGCTTTTTCTCTGCTGCAGTCTTTTGAATAGACTTATCTTGCATTAAGTTGATCTTTCGCTACATCCTAGCTATGTAGAATGTAGTAACACTACATTCTGCACTCTCTTGTTCCCTTCTCTACGAGCGGTATGTTTTGTCTGTACAGCGCACAAGAAACAATACTTCTCACTGTATACTAATACATGTGACAATAATAAATCAAATAAAAAACCCATTTTCTGAAGTAATCTAAAAGGATTTCTGATTATTGTGTGCAGATTGCAATGTATTTTATATTAAGGCAAATGAAAACACTTGAAAATGTTGATAGCTAGAGTATTTCAATAAGTGATATCTGAAACAGAAGCCAAAAGCAAATGCAGAGGAAAAATACAAAAAACAAAAAGCCTATTAACATAACTTGATTTGTGGCCTTATCTCCCAGTTCTATTTATTGTTCTTCTCCTTGGTCTCAAGTTATTAATTTTGTACTGCTCTGTTCACCAAATTCCGCCAATTTCAAAATCCTCAATAATAATGGTAAGATTGGGCAAAATCAACAGAGTTACGAAAGAGAAATCATGTTTGACAAACCTGCTGGAGTTTCTTGAGAATGTCACTTGCAGGATAGAAAAGGGAGAGCCAGTGGATGTGGTGTATTAGGATTTTCATAAAGCTTCCGATTAGGTCCCATACAGGTGGTCAGCAAGCAAAAATTAGACCTCATGGGATTGGTGGTAATATTCTAGCATTGACTGAGAACTGGTTAATGGAAAAAAACAATAGGAGTAAACCAATCAATCTCAGGATGGCAGGTGGTGACAAGCAGGGTATCACAAGGATCAGTGCATTGACCTCAGCTATTCAGAGTGTATATCAATGATTTGGACATGGGGACCAAATATGTTACCATGTCTCAAAGGAAGACAGGACCAAATGTTAAATATTCCTGGCTACAAGTATTTAGGAGAGACAGAAAAGGAAGAATGGTAGCATTAATGATACATACATTATAGGACTGGAGAGAAATGATGTTCCAGAGGGTTCAAGGATTGGATCATTCTGTGCTGTGAAGATTGTGTGACTTAGTCAGACTGAGTGTGATATAATACAAAAATTGAAGGTATTTATTTTGATAGAAAAAAAAATGCAAAGTATTTCTTAAGTGGGAAGAGATTGGATGTGATGTTCAAAGGACATGGGTGTTCTTGTTCATAAATTATTGAAAGCTAATGGGAAGATGCAACAAGAAATTTGGAAGGTAAATGTTAGATTGGCCTTTATTACAAAGGGATTTGAATAGAGGACTAAGGAAGTCTTACTACATTTGCGTAGAACCTTGCTGAGAACACACCTGGACTATCGTACGCAGTTTTAGTCTCCCTACCTAAGGAAGGACATACTGGCTATTGAGGGAGTGTAACACAGGTTCACCAGGCTAATCCCTGGGAAGGCAGGAGTGTTCTATGATGAAAGATTGAGGATACTGGGCATGTAAGGTTTAGAAGGCTGAGTGGTGATCACATTGAAGTATACAAAATTCTTGGATGGTTCAGAGTTTGGAATGGATTGGGAAAGGAATTTAGCAGTAAAGGTTGATCAGAGTGGCAGACGTTTCTGAAAATATTACATGACTCACAATAAAGTGAGGACGGAGGATTCGCGCAAGGGGATAAATCAACCATGAAAATTAAGAATCGTATTAAACTAAAACAAAAGACAAATAATGTGGCAAAGATTAGTGGTAAGCCAGAGGATTGGGAAAGGTTTAAAAAACAATAAAAGATGACAAAAAATATAAAGTGGGAGAAGATAAACAAGCAAGTAATGTAAAAACTGACAGCAAGAGCTTCTTTAAATATATAAAAAAGGGGCTGAGACTGGAGAAATAATAGTGGAGAACCAGAAATTTTGTGAAGTGTGCATGTCCTCTGTGCCTCAAGGTGTTCTAGTTTCCTTCCACAGTCCAAAGATGCGTGGGTTAGGTGGATTGGCTATGCTAAATTGCCCCTTGGTGTCCAAAGATGTATAGGTTAGGTGAATTAGCTATGATAAATGCACATGATTACACAGGGCAGTGGGTTGGGCCTTGGTAAAATATTCTTTCAGATAGTCGGTGCAAGATCGATGGACCAAAGAGCCTCCTTCTGCTCTGTAGGGATTCTATGGCTCTCAATGGCAGCAGAGTTAAATATTTGGCATCAGTCTTCACGGTGAAAGATAATAAACATTCCAAAAATTCTAAGTAATCAAGGGTTGAGAAAATAAATGGTATCACGACGAAAAAAGCATCAGGAAAACTAATGTGGCTAAAGGCCGATGAATTCCTAATGAGTTATATCCCAGGGTATTAAAGGAAGTAGCTGCAAAGATAGCAGATGCACTGGTAATAATTTTCCAAAAATCCTTAAATTCTCAAAGTCCCAGAAGATTGGAAAACTCTGATCTGAATCTGTGGATTTCTTTACAGAGTTATAGAAGTGGGGTCGTTAAGTATATTCAAGGCTGAGATAGACAGATTTTTAATTAGTAAGGGCATCAAGGATTATCAGGATGAAGTGGGAAAGTGGAGTTGAGGATTATATTAGGTTAACCATGATCTTATTGAACAGCGGAACAGACTCGATAGATCAAATGGCCTAGTTCTGCTCGTGTCTTATTGTTCAACAGGGTGGACACAGGAAATATGGTTCTTTGGCAGGGGGAATAGTCTCAGAATAAGTCGACCATTTGGGACAGAGATGAACAAAAATTTCTTCAGAGGGTGGTGAACTTTTGGAATTCCTGTAGGCAGAGGGCTGTGGAGGCTCAGTCACTGAAAATATTCATAGCAGAAACTAATAGATTTTTAGATACCAATGACATCAAAGGATACAGGGGTAAGTTCAGGAAGATGGTGTAGAGGTAGATGATCAGCCATGATCTAGTAAAATGGAGTAGCAGGTTCGAGCACTGCTTGTGCTATTCTATCTCTGCAAGCTCATGTCCCAGCTCACTCATTTGCTTCTCTGATCTTTGGTGCATTTTCATTGGAGAGAGAAATTCAGTTACCTTGGCCTGTTTTGGAATTCCCACCCTAAGGCCTGTGTTACCACAGCCTACTGAATCTAATGCTATCTACCTTTTTTTTTCTACATCAATCTCTGCTTAGGCACTTAAACTTTGCTTTGCACCATATATTGAGACATTTCATTATTTTTAGAGCATTCTGGGTCAAGAATAAGAATGCCCGCGCCATCAACAAAACTTATGCTTTCTTACACTGCCATTAGCACCCATGCTACCTTTTAGAGGAATCAATTTTATATTTTAAAAGTCTTGTACCTGTGTGACTTCCTGTTGTGCAACACGTATTTCTGTATGGCCATGTATTCTGTCCAGGTCACATCTCTATCATGCTATTTGTCATGCTACTTCCATGGCACCTTGATGTCATACTATCTCTCACACCTGTAAATTAATTTTAAACTATAAGATGTGTGGTATTTGTATTTAATTATAGTTACTTTCATTCCTCTGAACACTACATAGAGAATTTTATAGAAACATAACATGGTAAAAGGCTGTTTATTCAGCAACTAATCCATGCTGACTTATCTTCAAATGGCACTAATCACATATCTGTCTTAATTTCCATTTCATTCAACTATCCATCTCACCTACATTGACAACACTAGGTAATGCTCGTGTTCCTCCAAGCTCTCTTCCACTAGATAGTGGTACAAGCAGTAAGCAATGCTCTATAATTGCCTTTTCCCTCTGCATGCACCTTATTACTTGCAGGGAAGCTTTACCTCAAATTTATTGATGTTTTACTCAGTATTTATTTGACACTTTCAGGCCTGTTAACTCATCCTTAATTATCTGCTCTGAGGTGAGATTCTGCTGTCATTGTCTCATCATTCAGAACCTTCCCTGCCATCTCTGCTGCAGTAAGAAGTCTCACAACATCAGGTTAAAGTCCAACCAGTTTTTGATAGTAAACCCACAAGTTTATAAAATTTACTATCAAATAAACTGGTTAGACTTTAATCTGGTGTTATGAGGCTTCTTACTGTGTTTACCCCAATCCAACATTGGCATCTCCACATCGTCTCTGCTGCTGCAGAGTTACTTCACTGCTCTATCTTCAGTCCTACTATGTCCTATTACGGGGTTCTCTATGACAGTCAGATTAGCTGCATGATCTTCCCTGCCACCTTAGGACTTTCTCTCTCCTGTTAGCCTGGTCAAACCTTGCCTGGAAAAACAAAGATTCAGAGTGAGATTGGTGCAGCTGGATAAGGGATGTAACATTAATGGGGAAAGCTGGAGGCAGAAGAGATGCCATTAAGTAGATAATGGAGGGAAAATGATGGAGCTGTAAAGGAGAATAGGCAGCGGCAAAGGAAGTGAGCTGGGTAAGCAAGCAACAGGAGACAGGAGAAGAGGCAAGTAGGGAATAGCAAGGAAGTTAAAGGGGAATCGTTAAAGGGACGGTAGGGATATGGTAGGATAAAGAGACAAAAAAAGGGAGAAAATAGAGAGAAGAATGGAATGTCAGTGGGAAAAACGTAAATCGGCAAAGGGGCAGTAGTAGTACAAGTGGACAATAGACAGGACGAGTTGAAGAGAAGAGATAATTTTTGAAGGTAGTACACAGAAGCAATGGATAAATGGAAAATGAGAACAGTCATTGTGTAGATACAAGAACAACTGATGGTGTGACAGACAAAAGGTATAAAACTAGCTGGGGAAATTACACACTAGTGACGGCAGTTAGGACACCAACACCTTAATGATGCTTGCTGTTTTCACCCCACTCTGTGATCATGTGTCTCCTTACCACCTTAAAGAACACAAAGGAGGGAAAATGAAGAACACAGTAGAATTGAAGAAAAGCTAACAGAAACCCAGAAAGCAATATAAAGATGAAAAGAGGACCACAAGAAAATTGCTTTTTAAAAAAATTCATTAATGGGTATTGCTGGATGGGCCAGCATTTATTGCTTATCCCTAAGCAACCTTGAACGGAGCGGCTTGCTCGGCCATTTCAGAGGGGCATTTGAGAATCAACCACAGTGCTATGGATCTGGAGTCACATATAGGCCAGATGAGGTAAGGATGATACGACATTAGTGACCCAGATGGCTTTTTACAACAATTACCAATCGGTTCATGGTCATTAGACTTAATTACAGACTTTTTTCTATTGAATTCAAATCACCATCGGCCATTGGAAGTCCACTGGTATTAAAAACACACACATTATCCTGCCCAGGGACACCAGCATCCAATATTTACCAAGAAATATGCTTCCTCCGACTTGATTTAAATTGTCAGGGCCATATGAAGCCCATTTAATCTCTGGCATTTTGATGAAATTCTAATCCAAAATCATGCCTGAAACATATTGAATAAATCCACAAGCATCAAACTGATAGTATAAATCTACACATCGTACCATGGAGTTTTGTTTTTGTCATGGTTCACGATATAAGGAAATATATACTTTTGGCATACTTTAGAGCATCGCAGCCCCTAGTTACTCCCCAAATACTGCAATAAAGATTTGCAAATGGCACCAGCTTTTGGGGTTGTGGGTAGTAGTACTAGTTTTAGTTTCACAATTAAGTACCATTTTTTTAATTTAAAAAAACCTGGTTTGATGCTGTTAACGAGGATGTTTTTTTTGGAGAATGTTAATAGAAAATGAATTCCTTAATTCAGCTCATCCTATTTTCTTCCACCGTTTCTGGATCAACCTGCCTGAAGCAACTAGAGAGTTCAATGCTTGTCCAGAAATGTGGTTAAGTTGAAAGTGAACATAAACTTGCAGTTCCCACCATATGCAAACTTGGTAGCATCAAATGCACATTAACCTTCCTGTCACAATATGGTTGCTACAGTTACGGCAAGTCATGAAAGAAGCTTCCAGTTAAAATGTCTTTACTCACTTATAGAAGGTCATCATACATCCAGTAATTGTCATATTCATTGGCACCTGAGCGGACATTCGACCAATAAGAATCATTTTTTCTCCTGTATCTGGGTGAAACGCAGAATCATAGATATACTTCGCCCTCCAAAGTTCATCTTCCGTAAGTTCAGGAGCTATGATACCTTGCCTAAGATATAATACATATTACAACATAATAATCTAGCTGTGAGATTAGCATCATCTCAAAAAGCTAATTGAAAAAGACAGATTAAAAAGAATGCAACTCAACAATGGACGAGGTTTCTTTTCTGCATCCAAGTGTCTAATTTTTTTGACCCAAGTGATTATATTTTAAAAGTTATCAGTTGTACTTTGGGATTTCCTGAGAGTGCTCCATAAATCCAAGTTGTTTCTTCACTTTATGAGAAGCTATTTTTGACAAGTTTAGAATCTTATTGATTTAATGGCTCAGAATTTGTTGTTAAGATAACAGTGAGGCTAGTGGTGCTCAATCATTTAGGCATAAATTATACAACAACTGCAGGTGTGAGGCAGATGTGCAGTTGAAAGGGGATATCCAAAGATTGATACCCTTGTTACATAGATCCACTGCGAGCTTCACAGAAATGTCACCTCGTTGCTGTTGCACCATTCAGAGCCATGATTTGCTGTATTCGTCCAGCAGGTATGACCTAAACTCTACACAGAAAAAGAGGTATTACAAGTATATAAAAAGGAGAATAAATGTTCATCCCTTAAAGTTTATTTATTACTGTCACAAGTAGGCTTACATTAACATTTCAATTAAGTTACTGTAAAAATTCCCTAACCGCCACACCGTGGTGTCTGTTTGGGTACACTGAGGGAAACAATGGCCAAAGGCAGTGTCAGGAGAAATTATCCGAAATATGTGGCAGGAATGTTGATTAATTTTATGATATATTATATATTACATAATAATTTAATATATTGCATATGATAATTATTGAAACAATATAAAAATATTTGGTCTCAAATAGAGGGCATCCAAGTGGCTAAGAATGAGGAATATAAAATAAATAACGAACCAAAGCACTGAAGGAACCTAAGGATCTAAACAAAAGCTGACAAACCTCAAGGACCTGATGGCCAACATACAAAGATCTTGTAAAAATTGCTATAAAGATCGTGGGTGCATGGATTATGATTTTCCAAATTAATGTAGTTTCTGGAATGGTTCCAACAGATTGGAAGCTGTTCAAGAAAGGACAGAGAGAAAAGAGGGACCTATGGACAAGTAAGCCTGTCATCAGTCATTGGAAAATGATCAAACCTATTATTAAGTCTTAACAATACACTTAAAATCATACCATGATCAAATTCAGTAAGGAAAGTAAACTTCCTTCCCTAAAGGACATTAGTGACCATTCTTTATCATGGCTAGTCTTTCCCTTTTTCCATCTTGCCTGCTATTTCAAAATGTTAAGGATCCAAGAAAATTTATTTCCTAATTTTTGTCACCTTACAACCATGTTCCTGTATGGTGGTTATCTCTATTTGTGCTGCTCATTCATCTATCTTGCTATGAATGCTATGTACTCAAGAGATCCTTTAACTTTAATTTTTTAACCATTCAACAGTTCTTTCCTTTCCTGTTCTACTTGCCTTTATTTAAATCATGACATGATTATTGCCTTAACTTGCCTCTAACTTCTACTCTTTTGTCCTGTTAGTTTGAAGCCCTGTTCACAATCTTAATCATATGATTCCCCTGGATGCTGATCCTAACACAGTTTAAGTCAAGTCCATCCCAACAGGACTGCTCCCTCTTTCTCCACACTGGTGCCAGTATTCCAGGAAGCAAAATTCTTTCTTACATTAAATTTTTGAGCCACATTTGTTCTCAAATGTGTTTGACCCTATGCCAATTTGCCCATGGTTTAAGTAGTAATCCAGAAATTACCACCTTTGAAGTTCTGCTTATTAATTTAGAATTCTGTTCTCTAAGTTCCCTCCCCAGAATCTCATTCTTTGTTTCACCAATGTTATTAGTTCCTACCTTGACTGAAAGAGAATGATGTGATCCAAGTTCTTCTTCAGTCACAGGATATATCCCAATTTCTGGCACTAGACAACTTTCAAAGCAAGCTAACCACCTTCGGAAATCCCATTCGTGGTTGCAAAACTAAAGCGTCCACTTCTTCTGTCTATGCTAATGACTATCACAATTCTTTTACTCCAATCCTGTTATAATCCCAGATGATGTTAGTACTAGTCAGTCAAGTCCCCAAAAGGAACCCTGGCCCAACAGATCATAACTTTCATTTTTTAAAATTAGAACTGTAGATGAAGAGGGTCACAGGACTGTCAATTAACTTTAAATGAAATAATAAAATCAACAAAAGATTAGCTGTGATCCCTGACTCTTTCACACACCTATATTGTATGTACACGGTAACACAAGTTACGAAAGATACTTGATATTCTAATGTTCTCAGTACGTACATAGTCCATGTAAACCAATAGGCCAATTGTGGTCAGTTATATCACACTGTGAAACTAAGTGGCAGATGTCACCCAAAACTACTTCTGAATTTCTCATCAAATCCCCCCAGATGCTTGTCACAGTCAACTGGTCTCACTGGAACTGTTCAATTTTTTTGCTCAAACTCAACTATAACTTTCAGAAAGTGACTAATTAGATAACTGCCTTCAATTTAATACAGACAAAAGTTTGCTCATAATCAACTGGAAATATCCATCTTCAATCTAAATTTGCTGCTATGCAATTAGTATTAAAAACATCATCGATCTTTGCTTTGTATTCCAATTTCATGTTTTGAACATTAACTTTCCTTGTGAAATTTTTTTTCCAGCTGTTGCGAAACATCAAGCTGTTGGTCCTGTGTAGAGTTGGCAGTAATCCTTCCAGTCTCAAATCCTATTTGAGTCTTATACCAAAAGTTATTTAAACATAACTACAGAACTAGTTTCTGATGGTCTTTTGTTGCTAGTATCCTATTTATTCGCAACCCACTCACTCACCAACGCCCCCCCCCTCAAAACTTAAAGTTTTAAAAATCGAATCGGTGTTAAAATTGCAGGACATTAGAAATAAATAAAGAAAACAGTCTACAAAATGATTAAAAACTCTGCTATACTATACCTGTAATCATGTATTATCTTTCTAGCATTCTCCAACTGAGCATTTGATAGAAGTATGTTCCTAGGGTCTGTAACTGTAAAGAAGTGTTTTGCTCTCCCAATAAAAGTACCCTGGTCCCATCGAGGCTCTTTGGTATTGATGTTCAATGACACTTCTCCAGTCATTTTTTATACTCCCTAGAAGGCAAGCAAACAGAAAACATGAATATAAGGACAATAAGGAATAGAAGACAACCAAATTATAGTTGAGCCTATTCAAATCATTCTATATGTTCACAACTGATCTTTGGCTTCAGATACACTCTTATGCCTACTCCTCATTCCTCTTAATTCCCTGAAGGACCAAAAACGTGTCCAAAAGTGACAGATTTACAATCTTCTGGGGAAATGATTCCCAAAGATTCAAACCATTTGAATGAAGAAATTTCTCTTCATCTCAATCCTAAATCATTAGTCCCTTACTCAAACTGTTGTTCTGGATTCACCAGCCAGGGGAAACAACTTCTCATTATCTAGCCTTTCAAGCTCTTCCAATCTTAAATGTTTTAATGGATCACCTCTTATTCTTTTAAGCTCAAGATCCAATTTAGTTAACCTTTTAACTAGACAACCCTCTCATTGCAAGAACCAATCTAATCATCTTTTGTTGAATCACCTCCAATGCAAGTATATCCCTCCTTAAATATGGAATCTAAAATTGCACACTGGATGTGATCTCACCAAGTCTCATTGTTCTCCGGAGCAATGTACTTGACGGCCTGGCGAGTGTTGGATTTACTTTAAAACGCTTTCTGACTGCACTTCTTGTTCGCGGGGTTTCTGTCTGTGCATTTTACTTCCGTACCGGAAGTTCGGCGAGGGGATAGTCGGGAAGGGAGAGCGGGGGTTATAAAAAGAAGGTAGCGATAGACAGCGGGCAGCGGAGTGAGTGGGAGCTGAGTGAGAATTATAAGGACTTTGGCTCGCTGGGCTTAGACGAGAGCAGGCTTAGACGAGGTGAGTTGCAGTTTCTATCTTTCCCGTGTTGCATTTCAGCACATACAAACCCAGGTGAGGTTGGGACATGGCAGGGGCTATGGGGAGGAGCGTTAGCTGTGTTAGGTGCCACATGTGGGAGTTCTCGGAGGCATCACGTCTCCCGAAGGCCCACATCTGCGTCAAGTGTTTAGAGCTGCAGCGCTTGAGGGCCCGGGTCAGGCAGCTAGAGGTGCGTTTAGAGGATGCGTTTTTGGTCAGGGAGAATGAGGAGTTAATGGCTAGGAACCTTGAGCAAGTGGAGGTCCCAGGGGCTGAGGAGCAGGATGGGTGGACAACTGTTAAGAGGAAGAAGAAGAATAGTCCTGGTCCACAGACCACCCCAGTGGCCCCCCAAAATTCATCGACAGGGGTACAAAAGGTTAGACAGGAGGGCCAGAATGACTCAGAGGGACGGAAGAGGGCTGGCAATGTGATAGTGGTAGGGGATGGGAGGGTCAAAGGAATTGACAGGAGGTTCTGTGGGCAGAAGCATGACTCCAGGATGGTGGGCTGCCTCCCTGGAGCAGGGGTACAGGACATATCGGAAAGGATAGAGGGAATTTTGAAAGGGGAGGGGACCCAGGCAGAGGTAATAATACATGCAGGGGAGAGGGACGTAGGAAGGCAGAATAGGGCAGATGTATGCAGGAAATTTAGGGAGTTGGGGTCCAAACTGAAGAGCAGGACCTCCAGGGTGGCATTCTCTGGGCTGCTGCCTAGTACCAGCAGGGCTAGGAATAACGAGATCATGCAGCTGAATGCATGGTTGAGGGATTGGTGCAAGGTAGAGGGCTTTACCTTTGCAGACCACTGGGAAGTATTTGTGAGAGAAGGGCAACTGTACAGGAGGGATGGGGAAAATTTGAATGGGAGAGGGACAAATGTCTTAGCAGGGAGGTTAGCTGGAGTGTTTAGGCAGGGTTTAAACTAAATAGGGAGGGGGGGTGGGGATGTGACTGATAGCACATTAGACACTGGGGTCGGGAGTGAGTTGGGTGATAGGGTAGGTTTGGGTGAAAGGAAAATTATCAGGGAGAAGGAGGTTCTGAGTGGCCCTGGTGGGCTGGACTGCGTCTGTTTCAATGCGAGGAGTGTGACGGGTAAAACGGATGAGCTTAGGGCCTTGATGTTTGTGAGGAGGTTAGATGTGGTGGCAGTAACAGAGACGTGGTTACGGGAAGGGCAGGACTGGCAGCTGAATGTTCCTGGGTATAAGTGTTTTAGGTGTGACAGAGGACGGTTGAAGAGAGGTGGTGGAGTGGCGCTGTTAGTAAAGGAGCACATCACAGCAGTGCAGAGGGAGGACAATATGGAGGAGTTAGGGATTGAGTCGCTGTGGGTGGAGTTGAGGAATAAAAAGGGAGAGATTATGATGCTAGGGGTATACTATAGGCCACCCAACAGCCTGAGGTCAGTGGAGGAAGGTATTTGCAGAGGCGTTTTAGATAGGTGCAGAAAGAATAAGGTGGTTGTAGTGGGTGACTTTAATCTTCCTGGAGTGGATTGGAAGGTGCCTAGAGCTGGGGGTACGGAGGGGGAGGAATTTGTAAAATGTGTGTTGGAAGGGTCCCTGGAGCAGTACGTAACTAGCCTGACTAGGGAGGGGGCTATACTGGATTTAGTGTTGGGTAACGAGCTGGGGCAGGTGGTTGAGGTTGAGGTAGGCGAACATGTGACCACAAGTCCGTCTACTTTAGGATAAAAATGGAAAGGGATGAGTGCCGTCCGAAGGGGAGGGTGCTGAACTGGGGGAAGGCAAGCTATAGCCGGATTAGGAGGGAGCTGAAGGACACTGATTGGGAGGGGTTGTTAGCTGGCAAGTCCACGGTTGGTAAGTGGGAGGCTTTCAAGGGCAAACTGATAATGTTGCAGGAAAGGCATGTGCTGGCAAAGAGGAAGGATGGGAAAGGCAGGATTAGAGAGCCGTGGATTACAGGGGGGTATCAAAGACTTGGTCAGGAAGAAGAGGGAGGCATATGTTAGGTCAAAACAACTGGGAACGGAGTGCACGCTGGAGGAATATAGAGAGAATAAGAGGGAGCTAAAAAGGGGAGTTAGAAGGGTGAAAAGAGGGCATGAAATGGCTTTGGCTGATAGGATTAAGGAAAATCCAAAGGCATTTTACTCTTATATTAGAAACAAGAGAGTGGTTAGAGGGAAAATTGGTCCTCTTAGGGACAAAGGAAGGGAGCTATGTATCGAGTCTGAGGGAATGGGGGAGATCCTGAATGAATACTTTGCGTCGGTATTCATGAAGGAGAGGGGTTTGGAGTCGTGTAATGTCTTGGAGGGAGCTGTAGATCAGTGGGAGGAAATATCCATTATGAGGGAGGAAGTGCTAAGGTTTTTAGGTAGCATAAAAACAGATAAAGCTCCGAAGCCTGATGGTATTTATCCCAGGCTGCTTAGGGAGGTGAAAGATGAAATTGCTGGGCCTCTGACGCAAATCTTTGTCTCTTCCTTGGACACAGGTGAGGTCCCAGGGGACTGGAGGGTAGCTAATGTGGTACCGCTGTTTAAAAAGGGTAGTAGGGATAACCCTGGTAATTATAGACCAGTGAGTTTGACATTGGTGGTAGGAAAATTATTGGAAAAAATTCTTAGGGATAGGATGTATGAGCATTTGGAGCGTTGCGATCTGGTTAGGGATACGCAACATGGCTTTGTTCAGGGGAGGTCTTGCCTTACGAATCTGGTAGAATTCTTCGAGGAGGTGACGAAAACGGTTGACGACGGACGAGCTGTTGATGTCATCTATATGGATTTCAGTAAGGCATTTGACAAAGTCCCTCATGGTAGGCTGGTAGAAAAGGTTAAGGCACATGGGATACAAGGACAGGTAGCTAGGTGGATTGAAAACTGGCTGGGCAATAGGAGGCAGAGAGTAGTAGTGGAAGGGTCCTTTTCTGGCTGGAGGTCAAGTCACCAGTGGTGTGCCGCAGGGCTCAGTACTGGGACCTCTCCTCTGTAGTATACATAAACGACTTGGAAGAGGGCGTACGTGGTGTGATCAGCAAGTTTGCGGATGACACCAAGACAGCAGGATTGGCAGATACTGAGGAGGACTGTCAGGTGACACAGCAGGATATAGATAGGTTGGTATATTGGGCAGATAGATGGCAGATGGAATTTAATCCTGACAAATGCGAGGTGATGCATTTTGGAAGGAATAATGCAGGGATGAGTTACGTGATAAAAGGTAGACCGATTAAGAGTACAGAAATACAGAGGGACCTGGGAGTGCAGGTGTACATGTCTCTGAAGGTGTCAACACAGGTAGAGAAGGTAGTGAAGAAAGCTTATGGAATGCTAGCCTTTATAGGAAGGGGTATAGAGTATAAGAGCTGCCGTCTAATGCTTCAGTTGTACAGAACGTTGGTTAGGCCGCATTTGGAGTACTGCGTCCAGTTCTGGTCACCTTACTACCGGAAGGATGTGGAGACCCTGGAGAGGGTGCAGAGGAGGTTTACCAGGATGTTGCCTGGCATGGAAGGACTGAGTTACGAGGAAAGGTTGGAGAAACTGGGGCTCTTCTCCTTAGAAAGATGGAGATTAAGGGGGGGGATCTGATAGAGGTGTATGAAATAATGAAGGGAATAGATAGAGTCAACAGTGGTAGGCTTTTCCCTAGATTGGGGACAATTACGAGAGGTCACGATCTAAGGGTGAGGGGGTAGAAGTATAATTTGGATACGAGAGGAAGGTTTTTCACGCAGAGGGTCGTGGGGGTATGGAACGCGCTACCAAGTAAGGTGGTGGAGGCAGGCACGTTGGACTTGTTTGAGGTTTACTTAGATAGACACATGAGCGAAACAGGGATGGAGGGTTATAGTAGACGGTATTAAATAGGGTCAGAGCCTCGGGATGACACCGGAAATGTAGTATTACATGTTAATGTTTTGTCTTTTTATTCCACAGGTGTCGGTTCACCTTGTTATCAAACAAGGGGCATGCACACGGTGGGTCGTGCGTGGGCTGCTCTTGGAGGTTCCAGGAGTGGCCTAGTACTTCGTGTCGTTGTGTATGCTTAATCCTGGACCAGCAGATGGGCACTGCAACAGCTCAGTGACTATCACTGCTAGCTGTGCAGATACATGGATTTGGGCCTGTGTCTGTGGGAGTTTGCGCATTCTCCCTGTGGTTGCGTGGGTTTCCTCCCACACCCCAAAGATGTGCTCTTAGGCTGATTGGTGTACCAAATTGACACTATTCTTCCCTGAATCTGGCTACATTAGGGGTTCCATTCACATACACACAGGGCATGGTAGGTGTAGGAAGATGCGGCGGCGCAGGCTCGTTGGGCCGAAGGGCCTGTTTCCCGTGCTGGGTTGTTCTTTGTTCTTTCTAAGTCAGTGTACAAATCATAGATTCCCTACAGTGCAGGAGGCCGCCATTCTGCCCATCGAGTCTGCACCAACCAAATGAAATAGCAGAAAAACATAGCAAAATTTTTTAATATTGTACTCCGATCCCTTTGCAACAAAGGCCAACATGCCATGTGCTTTCCTAATTGCTTTTGTACCCGCATGCTAATTTTGTGTTCCTTGTGCGAGTACACCCTAGTCCCTGTGAACATCAAAACTTACACGTATTATGCCTTTAAAAAAAATTCTGCTTTGCTATTATGAACACAATGTCATTTTCGTACATTATACCCCAAACAGGATTTCCATTTTGCATCATGACAGTGGTTACCTTACTGAACTAGTAATCATCAGGCTTGGACTAATAATCTGGAGACCCAAATTCAAACCTCGTAACAGCAGCTGAGGAATTTAAGTTCAGTCAAAACAGAACTGGTATAAAAGATTAGTATCAGTGATGATGACTGTTAAACATCTCCTCAATGTCCTTTGGGAATGGAATCTAGTGTTCTTACTTAGTCTGCCTACGGGTTAATCCAGATCCACAGCCACGTGGTTGACTTAACTGTCCTCCGAAAGGTCCACTGAGTTACTCAACTGTATCAAATGATTATACACAACCTCGATGGACCTCTCGGCATTGAGCTGGATGCAGCTTTTTGTATGTAGTTCAATCTGCCATCGCTCTCACTAGTGAAGTGAGATTTTCCTCTTGTAAAAAAACTTGTCGTGTAAGTGACACATTCGCCTGCTCAGATTTTAAAGTGATTCCCTTCAGACATTGCTGCTGAACAAGGATTCAAATCTGGAGACGTGGCAAAAATTGGAGACTAATCAGGCAACAGCTTGTCAGAATCATATTTTCAGAATCATACTTTCCAGCTGATTTTCCAGACTCATCCATCCTGGGTAGGACAGACCCAAAGGTAGAGCCATAGAGGGAGAGACGGTGAAAGTTCTCAACATTGACACCAGAACCTATGAAGTCTTGTATCATAAGCAAAAACAACCTCCTGCTGATTGCCACTTATTGTTGTCTCTCAGCTAACAAGTCAGTAGTCCTCCTCTACACTGAAAAGCACTTCAAAGCACGGAAGGTAGCATGAATACAAAACGTACACGAGTTTGGGAATTGCAATGTGCATTACCAAGAGTAAATCAGTAGTAAGCTAGCCAAATCCTGAAGAATGTAGCCTTCTGAATGGGCTTGCATCAGGTGGTGAAATTACTATCACAAAGGATAAAGCTACTTGCACTCATCCGCATGAATTGACCTATTGCAGATGCATCTGTCTCTAACAGTACTGGTAGGGGGTGCACAAATCTTATGGTCCCACCTGTATACTGAAGACACCACCATTGTGATAATTTAAAAAAAAATAATTTAATGGATATCGCTGGTTGGGCAAGCATTTATTGCTAATTACTTAATTCTCCCTGAACTGAGCAGGCCTGTTAAGCCATTTTTAAAAAATCAATAAGAGTTGCATTTAGATCAGACCAGGTAAGGACGACAGCTTTCCTTCCTTCCCTAAAAGGCACTAGTGAGCTGGATGAGTTTTTTTCTCAACAACAATTGACAATGGTTTAATCATCACTATTTTTAATTGCAACCTTTTCTTGTATTAAAATTTTACCATCTGCCATGGTGAAATGCCCTGAGCACTATCCTGGGTTTCTGGATTATTGGTCCAGTGACAATATCACTATGCCACCACCTCCCTTTAATAGGGAGAGGAATGGATTCAGACAAAAGATAGCCGCTCATGAATGCCTCGTTGAGCTACTATGAGCAGCAGAAAAGTTGTATCCCACCACAGTCTGTAACTTCATGGCCTACCAACAAGCCAGGGAATCAAACCTAGCTCAATAAGGAGTGTAGACAAGTATGTCAGGAGTAGCACGAGGCATACCATTAATCTCTTCTCAATTAGTAGAGGTGGGGGGTTCTTTATTCAAAATAGTCTGCTCACCAATGCACAGTTTGGGTTCCATCAGGATCATTCAACTACAGGTTTCATTACATAGACAAAGGAGCTAGAGGTGGGGTGAGAGTGACTGGCCTAGACATTAGGCAATATTTCAGAAGGTGGCGCCAAGGATCCTTGTAAAATTGAAGCCAATGGGAATCAGTGGATAACAATCCATTAACAGGAGTCATGGCAAACGTACAGCACCAATGATCTCAAAGCAATGCCTCAACCAGAGTCAACTTGCCCGATTTGAATTTAAACAAAGCTTGGCAGTTAATTGTCAATCATCAGATAAATGGTGCATTTTCCATGGCAATATCTGTACCAAGTAGAGTTCACTTGCCAACCAATTAGCATTCTTCTCATGCAGTACAAATTGCTGTTTCCTTTACATTTGGTATTCTTGGAAATGTTACACTCAACAGAACAAATTATATGTCTATTTTCAGCAATATTCAAATTATTGACTTAAGACATGTTAGCCTCTCTATCTAAGTTTGCTGATGATACAAGCGGTGAGAAGGTCACAATGAGGAGCAAAGAGATACGGACAGGCTAACTGAATGAGCAACAAGTTAGCAGATGCAACATAATAGACAGGAACTTGAAGCTATTCACTTTGGTAGTAGTAGAAAAACAGAATTTTTTTAAAAAAAAGACATGAAACCTGGAAATGTTGATGTTTAGAGGGACTTAAGTGCACTTGTACAAGAAACAAAGTTAGCAGGCAGGGACAGCATGCAATTAACAAGGCAAATAGCAGAATGGTATCGAATGCAAGGAATTACAGTACAAGAATAAAGAAGTTGAACTACAAGAAAACTCAGTATTGTGCACAATTATGGTCTCAATATTTCAGGAAAGATATGCTTACATTGGAGGCGATAGAGAGAAGGTTCACTAGATTGGCCCATGGGATAAGAAGGTTGTACTATGATGAGAGGCTGAGTATGAGCCTATATTCTCCACAGTTAAACTCCAGTTTTATTGATACATACAAAATTTTAAAGGAGCTTTACAGGGTAAAGAGTTTTGTATCTCCTGGCAAAGGAAGCTAGAACAAGTGGTGGTATGGTGGGGGTGCAGGGGTGGGGGGGATGGGAGGGGCGCAGTGGGGTATCTTGGGATAAGGGGCTGATCACATTAGGACGGAAATTTCATTCAAAAAAATTCTGAATCCCTACCAGTAATAGATCAAAATCTGACTATCATAAAATATATCCATTATTGAAGTATCCACTTGTGCATTTCATAGAATTCCTAGAGTGTAGAAGAAGCCATTCAGCCCATTGCATCTGCACTGACACTTTGACAGTGTCTTACCAAGCCCTCACCCCACCTTATCCCATAACCCCATGGCTAATCCATCTAACCAACGCACCTTGGATCACTAAAGAGCAATTTGGCAGAGTCAATCCACCTTGACCTGCACATCTTTGGACCTTCTTACTACAATGCCCTGGGCTGTATTTTGTACCATATTAGGCTGATAAAACTGCCTGTTCCTCCTCCTCAGGCAACAGTGTTGAATGTGAAGTGGATGCACTGGCACAACAATCATCAGATCAGCTCAGAATCCCTGACACACACAAGCTCAGCACGTTTTTTTCATGCTGTAGTTTGGAGGGTGTGCCCTAACACTCCAGCATTGCCTCCTTCAGAGCCTAAAAATGAAAACAAATTGCTTCTCACTCTCAATTGCCCTGTCTCCCCACCAGCACTCTCTCAACTACTGCTCCCCGCCACCCCCTGCTCTAATGTGGCCTGATCAAAATTTTTCACTATCACAATTGGCCCTTACTACATTTCTAGTGAATGTCATGATTTAAGGGGAAATTAATCAAGCATGAGGCAGAGTGGAAGACAGGAGCATGTTGACTGAGTTAAATAAGGAAAGACAGGTGGATTGAATGGAGTACAAACCCTGCAATGGACTGTTGGACATTGTGGTTTGCTTTTTAAATAATTTTTTAACTCCATCCTTGGAGCTACAAAGACAATGCTCAACAGTGAAGCAGGGAGACCCAAATCATTCCTTGTTTGCTTCAAGATAAGGCATTTCACCCCATCTTGTGTGCGTGTCATTGGATCAGCTTAGAGTCCCACAATTGTTGTGACAATATCCACTTCACATTCAGCTTGATCTGATGCTTGATCTTCGTGCAGTATATCCTATGGAATCCTAAATAGTTAACATAAATCGTTGGACTTAAACAAGTAACATGTAAAGCAGATTGACGGAGAGGGTTGGGTTTCAAGGTAATTACTAAATATCTCTCGTGTGAGATCATAGAAGGGCAGAGAGGAAAAATAATCACTCTGGAGTTGATTAGGAGACAAACCAATCAATAATGATAACCCTGTCCGACAGTGCCCCACTGACATGCGTTTTAGGAATTTCCCTGGGTTGCAGCCAAACAAGTTTCAGTCAATCGGTTTGTGTTTTAACTGTAAAAAGATGAGAATGGGCAAAGTCTAAAGAATTATTTGAATATGAAGTTAAAATGGAAAATTACAGACAAATAGCAGAGTTGCATCACTGACTTAAGCTATTTTCTGATCAGAACCTTCCACTCACCTGAATAAGGAACAGCGTTCCAAAAGCTTGTGGGTTTACTATCAAATAAACTTGTTGGATTTTAACCTGGTGTTGTGAGACTTCTTACTGTATTAAGCTATTTTAGTAAAAAGTCTGACAACACCAGGTTTTAGTCCAACCTATTTATTTGATAATATACTCGCAAGCTTTCGGGTTAGCCCCTTCGTCAGGTGAATAGAGAGAATGGAGAACTCTCCATTCACCTGACGAAGGGGCTAACCTGAAAGCTTGCGAGTATATTATCAAATAAATAGGTTGGACTAAAACCTGGTGTTGTCAGACTTTTTACTGTGTTTACGCCAGTCCAACGCCGGCATACCCACATCTTAAGCTATTTTACACAGCTCTTATCTTCTAGTAGTTTCACAGTGGTAGTTTAAGTAAACTTTGTCCTGTAATCCAAAAGGTTCACCTTTTCAGAAATATGTCACTGCAGAGTTACTGCAGTTGCATAACTCATTAATAATTACCCTACTTGCATATTTAATCCTGGGAACTAGATGTAAACTACATACACACACATTCTTTTTAAGGAACAAACATGATCCAAAAGGTTTTACAGATTAACGCTAAAAACATATTTCCAATTGTTAGGCATTTAGGAAATTAACAAAGTTAACAGTTGAATTTGGGGCAGAAACAAGTAACAAGATTAGCAGCCATCTATTGGAATGTGATGCAATTTGCCTAGTAAGATTAGCAGGCATCTAGAGAAATTGAGGTGCGAATTACCATATCACAAACATTGTTTACTGAGGATCAGTGGGGCTATACAAATGATAACTTCTAAAGGCAAGGAATCTGAGAGATGTAGATAGGCAAATCCACAGGGTGGGATATCAAAAGGGACTGAACAATATAACTGCTAGCACCCTCATTGGGGAAGAAGTGTAGTTCTCCATCCAACAGTCAGACAGCCCAGTTCCGTCTACGATCAGAACCACAGAGGCTAATTCCATCTAACATTTAAAGCCATGGCAGAATGCAGATATTCCCCCTGCGCCAAGGACTCCGGTTCAATTCAGAGTTATGACACCTACAAGGCCCTTTCAAATGTTCATTTTTTTTCTGTTGGTGGGTATGACTTCACAGCATTAAAATAGGATCACTTCAGGAAAAGGTTTGAAAACCACTGGTCTATTGAAAAGCTTTCTGGCTTCTCATTCACCAACTGGAACTAAATTGTGACTTTGTAACATCAGGCTCTCATTATGAAGAACTGTTACAACCAAAATGTTGAAACGTTAAAACTCAATCCTGGGAAATTTCACTTTATCTAGAAGAACAATTAACAACTTCTATCAGATTAGCATACAGGATTACATTTCAATAGTTTAGATATGGGAAAATAGGTGGTCTGATTAGTAAATTTGCAGATGAGACAAAAATTGGGGAAGTAGCAGATAGCAAGGAGGATTGTCAGAGGATACAGCAAGATATAAATTAACTGGGCCAAAAGATGGCAGATGGAATTACATTTGTCCGGATTTGAGATAAGATTTGGAAGGTCTATTGCAAAGGAAAGTATGCAGTAAATACTAGAGCCCTTTGAAATATTAGCATATGGACGGATCTAGGCATGCAAATCACAGTTCCCTGAAGGTACCAACTCAGGTGGATAATGTGTGGCATGTTGGGGCATAGAGTAAAGGAATTGGAAAATCATGTTGCAGCAGTATAAGACTTTAGTTAGGTTGATTTGGAGAATTGTGTACAATTCTGATCGTCACACTACTGGAAGGATGTTGTTGCATTGGAAAGAGTGCAGAAGAGACTTACCAGGATGTTGCCTCGTTTCGAGGATATGGACTATGAAGACAGGTTGAACAAACTTGGGATTGTTTCTGTTGGAGCTTCAGAAAATGAGGGGGATCTGATAGAGGTTTACAAGATTATGACAGGCTTGGATAGAGTGGATAGTCAAGAGTCTTTTTC
Source organism: Carcharhinus amblyrhynchos (assembly GCF_965287045.1). Taxonomy (NCBI): domain Eukaryota; kingdom Metazoa; phylum Chordata; class Chondrichthyes; order Carcharhiniformes; family Carcharhinidae; genus Carcharhinus; species Carcharhinus amblyrhynchos. Next base: position 48,316,339 of record NC_137336.1, read on the forward strand.
CCAGGTTCGAAGGGTCAATTATTCAAAGGCATAGGTTGGGAGTGAGAGGGGAAAGTTTGAGAGAGATGTAAGGGGCATGTTTCTCCACAGATAGCATGATGAATGCATGGAATGTGCTGCTGGTGGTGGTGGAAACAGATTCTACAACAATGTTCAAGAGGCATCTGGATAGCTACATGAACAGGCAGAGAATATAGGAATATGGACTACATTTTTTTTGCCTCTATATTACATTAGAGAGGCATCTGTGTTGGCACAGACTTGGTAGGCTGAGCGGCCTGTTCCTGTGCTGCACTGTTCTTTATAGGTAGGACTTAATGTTATCTGACCACAGAAGTACAAATACCTTGCAACAACATTTTGCTAATCAAAATGTTTAATAATCTTGGCTTCAAAAATCAATTTACAGGCACATTTTCATTGCTATTCATTTAGGAAATGGGGGAGAGAGTGTCCATTTCCACAAATGCAATCAGTAGCAACTTAAATAAGAACATAAGAAATAGGAGCAGGAGTAGGCCATCTAGCCCTTCGAGCGTGCCATGCCATTCAATAAGATCATGGCTGATCTGTCGTGGCTCAGTTCCACATTCCCGCCCTCTCCCCATAACCCTTAATCCCCTCTCTTATCAAAAACCCATCAACCCGCGTCTTAAAAATATTTAGCGAGGTAGCCTCCACCACTTCAACGGGCAGAGAATTCCAGAGATTCACCACCCTTTGAGTGAAGAAGTTCCTCCTCAACTCCGTTCTAAACTGCGCCCCCCCCCCCCCCCTTTATCTTGAGGCTGTGCCCCCTAGTCCTACTATCCTTTCTGAGCGGGAAGAGTCTCTCCACCTCTATCCTATCCATCCCATTCATCATCTTATACGTCTCAATGAGATTTCCCCTCATTCTTCTAAACGCTAACGAGTACAAGCCTAATTTATTCAGCCTCTCCTCATAGCTCAATCCCCTCAACTCCGGCATCAGCCTAGTAAACCTCCTCTGCACTCCCTCCAAGGCCAAAATATCCTTGTGCAAGTACGGCGCCCAAAACTGCACACAGTACTCCAGCTGCGGCCTCACCAATGCTCTATACAGCCGCAGCAAGACCTCCCTACTTTTATATTCAATCCCCCTCGCTATGAATCAGTGCTCAACGGTCTGAACTTTATTTTAAAGTGCCATAAACAAATTCACATTTGGCACAATGTAATAATATTCCCTCAATAACTGAATTCATATATGTGGCTCTGAAACTGACTATTTAATTATTACATTTGACTTGCCATTTAATCTTACAAAGGAAGATACATGCACATGATCAACCCTTGTCATGTTTTCTGCTTCGGTACTTCAGGTTTGACTTGAAACAAGGAGTCTGAAAGTGAATACGTCATATATTACCCATACAATATGACACTGAGAGTTTGGGAGGGGAAACTGATGACACAGCCAATTCAAAATGTCCAGAAAATCTTGTCCTATATTTGAATTTACTTTTTAATTTTTAAAGTAAAAAGTGCATTAGCAGCCAACAGAAAGAAATTGGAACAGGCATATTGCAGTTCCTAAACAGACATGTTTGGAGGACTTGCCCTTTCCCTTACGTCACAGTGCTGCCAGAAGGGTGAAGATCCCCTGCATCTTCTTGTCATCTGTGCACACCCAACAGCACCTGTATTCCCTTTTAAATTGATACAAGTAGCCATGACTGAGTCCCTGGTATGTTGTCACCTCCATGGACCTGGTCCGCTCAAAATCCATGTGCTCCCACAAATTCCTAAGCTGGCCCTCAACAAGCTTGTTAATTTAACCTCGTTGCAAAATTTGGTGGGCTTGCATCCACCTTTCTCCTTCAAGTTTGCCGGCAACAGGAACAGTGATGGGAAACCAACATGCCAGCATCATTTTGAGCTCCTGCCCATTTCAGTTCTCCTGTAGAGACTTAAAAATCTTGCTTCCTTAAATTTATCTCCATAGCCATGTTTCGGATGACAAACTTAGAAACAGCAAAATGTAAAAGGTACAGTTGCACCAAGGGTTCAATAATAAATTCCACATTAAAAATTTGAAATAGCTCAACCTATCTTGTAGCAGAATTCCAAACGACAAGTGATTTATAAACATATGGGCATTCTGCCAACCAAATTGTAATTGACAAAATACCATTGCGCTAGAAGTCTCAACACCAGGTTAAAGTCCAACAGGTTTATTTGGTAGCACAAGCCACTAGCTTTCGGCGCACTGCCCCTTCATTGGGTGAATGGGAGTTCTGTTCAGAAACAGGGCATATAAAGACAAGCTGAATTTACAAAATAATGTGTAGAAACTTGATGTGTGTCGATATGCACGATCTTCTTGGAGATCCTCTTCACTTGGAGCTGGCATTGTATAATATCAGCAGCTTTCATTAGATAATGTCTACATGACAATTAAAGCAAGCATACTGAGGAGTAACCTGGCCTGGTTAAATTGGTCAGGTTGCACCAATAACTTAATCAACATTTCTGAAGTTGTGCAACTTTCTTGCAGGAATTTCTAAAGAATATATTTAAAGGCTCCACAACTATCTGCATAGCTCTTGTACTCAAAGAAGTGTACACACATCAGTTAAGTAAACAACTGCCTCCTGTTGAATATGCAATGTGCTTCTAAAACTGCAAAGAATGGCTGACATTATAACCATATCATTATATAAATAATGGGTCACTACTTGCAGAAGTCAACGTGAAAGGCGGCAAATCTGAGGAATCAGAAATGTAAAGCAACAGTTAAAATAATAGAATTGATTTGGAAAGGTCGACACACTTCAATCATTTAAGAAAAAAAATCAGGATGAACAGCTGACAAGTATTTATCCTACAACAGATATCATGTGGTAAATCAAAAGTCTAGTATCTAACTGCAGTTCCGACTTAATTAACTTTTCTTAAGTTAATAACCAACAATACCATAAATCATTTGTCAGGAGCAATAGTCACTAAAGTTGTGCAGCAGCAATGTAAATTTACATATTGCATTTTCATAATTTTTTAACTACAGCACTAACTAAAATACATTTATGTATTTTATCTTCAAATTGACAAATACATTACAAGTTGCACAAATTTGAGTGAAACACAAAATTACTTTGGCTGCTGTGCAAAACTCTTGACACAAAAATCTGGGTATCTTCAATTTCTCTGGATCATTTGGCCTTGGAGGGAGTGCAGAGGAGGTTTACTAGGCTGATGCCGGAGTTGAGGGGGTTGAGCTATGAGGAGAGGCTGAATAAATTAGGCTTGTACTCGTTAGAGTTTAGAAGAATGAGGGGAGATCTCATTGAGACGTATAAGATGATGAATGGGATGGATAGGATAGAGGTGGAGAGACTCTTCCCGTTCAGAAAGGATACTAGGGGGCACAGCCTCAAGATAAAGGGGGGGCGGTTTAGAACGGAGTTGAGGAGGAACTTCTTCACTCAAAGGGTGGTGAGTCTCTTGAATTCTCTGCCCGTTGAAGTGGTGGAGGCTACCTCGCTAAATATTTTTAAGACGCGGGTTGATGGGTTTTTGGTAAGAGAGGGGATTAAGGGTTATGGGGAGAGGGCGGGAATGTGGAACTGAGCCACGACAGATCAGCCATGATCTTATTGAATGGCGGGGCAGGCTTGAAGGGCTAGATGGCCTACTCCTGCTCCTATTTCTTATGTTCTTATGTCACCAAGAATATGTGAGTGAAGAGGAGGGGTAGGAATCGATCCTTTGGAATGCCAGTGGATCCCTTCCTAAGATAATAGGAGCAAAACTACAGTATTCCAGGTGTGGTTTAACAAGAGCCTTGAATATTTTTAGCAAGACTTCCGTATTTTCATACTCCATTCCCTTTGAAATAAAGATCAACATTCTATTTGCCGTCCCTGGTACCTGCTGAATCTACATGCAAGCCTTTTGTGATTTATGTACAAGACCCCCAAATCTCTTTGTTCAGTTTTCATCTCCTTTATTCCTCCTACCAAAGTGCATAATTTCACATTTTCTACATTATGTTCCATTTGTCAATTTTTTGTCCACTCACCTAAACTGTCTATAGCCCTCGGTAAACTGCCTTCCCAGCTACTTGTGTATCTTCCGCAAACTTGGCAATAGTACATTCACTTCTATATTTACATCCAAGTCTTTAATATACATTGTAAATAACTGAGGCCCAGCACTGAACACTGTGGCACTCCATTAGTTACAGGCTGCCATGCTGAAAATGATTTCTGCCCAAATACACTCAGTTGCTAGAGGTACGCATGGCTGTGTGAGGGTACTGGCATGTGCTTCCTGGGCAAAAAGTGTTTCAGAACCATTCACTTTAATGAAAAAAAAATTCTTCATGGCTCACACAATTATGCAGCTTTTTAGAAGCAGTGAGACTGAAAGGGGTTTTGGATGGTGGAGATTCAGAGTGGGATGCAAATCTCTTACCAGGAGACATGCATGTAGAAATCAGTGACGACATAAGGGAAAATCCTGCAGAAGGACTGACAGCATTAGGAACTGAACATTAACGTGTTGCAGATGTCAACAAGATGATGAGCAGAGGTTTAACGGAAGAATCACTCACAGGTGAGGTGGTGATCAACCTACATATGGGTAGGGCTAGAAAATACATCAATGGCAAACCATACACCGCATGAACAGTGGTAAATGATAAGGGATGGGGCCTCAGCTTTTTACCATTTATACAGATGATCTGGAGGAGGGAACCGAGTGTAGGGTGTCGAAATTTGCTGATGACACCAAGATTGGGGGAACGGCAAATTGTGCGGAGGGTGTGGAGAGTCTGCAGAAGGATCTAGATAGGCTGGGCGAATGGGCCAGGAAATGGCAAATGGAATTTAATGTTGGCAAGTGTGAGGTGGTCCACTTTGGTAGGAAGAATGGTAGGAAGGACTATTACTTACGTGGCGAAAAACTGCAGCAGGCGACGGTGCAGAGGGACCTCGGGGTCCTTGTGCATGAGTCACAAAAACCCAGCTTGCAGGTGCAGCAGGTGGTCAGGAAGGCGAATGGGATGCTGGCCTTCATAGCGAGGGGGATTGAATATAAAAGTAGGGAGGTCTTGCTGCGGCTGTATAGGGCATTGGTGAGGCCGCAGCTGGAGTACTGTGTGCAGTTTTGGGCGCCGCACCTGCGCAAAGATATTTTGGCCTTGGAGGGAGTGCAGAGGAGGTTTACTAGGCTGATACCGGAGTTGAGGGGGTTGAGCTATGAGGAGAGGCTGAATAAACTAGGCTTGTACTCGTTGGAGTTTAGAAGAATGAGGGGAGATCTCATTGAGACGTATAAGATGATGAATGGGATGGATAGGATAGAGGTGGAGAGACTCTTCCCGCTCAAAAAAGACAGTAGGACTAGGGGGCACAGCCTCAAGATAAAGGGGGGGCGGTTTAGAACGGAGTTGAGGAGGAACTTCTTCACTCAAAGGGTGGTGAATCTCTGGCATTCTCTGCCCGTTGAAGTGGTGGAGGCTGCCTCGCTAAATATTTTTAAGACACGGGTTGATGGGTTTTTGATAAGAGAGGGGATTAAGGGTTATGGGGAGAGGGCGGGAATGTGGAACTGAGCCACGACAGATCAGCCATGATCTTATTGAATGGCGGGGCAGGCTCGAAGGGCTAGATGGCCTACTCCTGCTCCTATTTCTTATGTTCTTATGGAACAGTAATTCCAGGGAGTAAATCAGCACAGGTAGCAAAGTTAATAGCTTTAACTAAAGCTTTAGAAAGGGGTACAGGAAAGTGTTAACATTTACACAGTCAATAACTTTTGGAGAAATTCATGACTACATAACAGCCTGGAAAAGGCAAGGTTTTTATTACTTCAAGTGGAGGACACAGAGCATGAAAGCCTGATTAAAGATTTAATCCAAGCAGCCCGCATTTCTTTAGGAGCAGCAGTAAACAAAGTACAGGCACACAAGAAAATTAAAAGTCAGGTCCAAAAAGGAAATAGTACAGCAGACAAGGCAGCTAAAAATTTGTTAGGACAAAATTTGGAAGGAACACAAACAGCAAGTGTAGCAGATAAAGATAATCCAGATATTGATGAGACAAGCACAAGAGCAGGCCTCAGAGGAGAAGTAGAGATGGAAAAAACAAGGAGGGCAAAAAGGACAAGATGGCGTATGAAGAGGAGAAGGGAAGATAATAGCATCAGAAGCAGTACAACAGACCTTGTTAAAGTTGTATCATGGGTAGCATACACAAGCATGGACAAAATAATCAATTTAATTAGAAATTGTTGGTCTTGGAAGGGAATGGGAGAAATGATAGCCAAATTCTGTCAAGGGGTACACAGTGTGCCTAAGTGGAACCAAGTCACCATTGTAAAGATGGGGAACCACCTAAGGCCCAAAGGACCATGAGAAAATTGGTAAATGGATTTCACAGGATCAGTACCTAGAGTGAAAGGGAAGAGTTACTGTTTAGTTATCATTGATCAGTTTACCAGATGGTTTGAAGCATTTCCATGTCATACAGTCATAGAGATTCACAACATGGAAACAGCCCCGTCAGCCTAACTTGTTCATGCCACCCTTTTTTAAAAAAAATCCTAAACTAATCCCAATTGCCCACATTTGGCCCATATCCCTCTATACCCAACTTACCCATTTAACTGTGTAACTGCTTTTTAAAAGACAAAAATTATACCCGCCACTATTACTACCTCTGACAGTTTGTACCAGACACTCACCACCCTGTGTGAAAAGATTGTCCCTCAGAACACCTTTGTATCTCATCCCCTCACCTTAAACCAATGCCCTCTAGCTTTAGACTCCCCTGCTGTGGGGGAAAGATATTGACTATCTAGTTGATCTGTGCCCCTCATTATTTTATAGACCTCTAAGATCACCCCTCACCCTCCTACATTCAGAGAAAAAAGTCCCAGTCTATTCAGCCTCTCCTTTTAACTCAAACCATCAAGTCCCAGTAGCATCCTAGTAAATCTTTTCTGCACTCTTTATAGTTTAATAATATCCTTTCTATAATAGGGTGACCAGAACTGTACACAGTATTCCAAGTGTGGCCATAGCAATGTCTTGTGCAACTTCAACATGACGTCCCAATTCCTGTATTCAAAGTTCTGACCAATGAAACTAAGCATGCTGAATGCCTTCTTCACCACTCTGTCCACCTATGACTCCACTTTCAAGGAGCTTTGAACATGTACCCCTAGATCTCTGTTCTGCAATGCAATCCAATGCCCTACCATTAACTCAGCAAGCCCTGCCCTCGTTCAATCTACCAAAATGCATCACCTCGCATTTGTCTAAATTAAACTCCATCTGCCATTCATCAGCCCACTGGTCCAACTGATCAAGATCCCGTTGCAATCGGAGATAACTTTCTTCACTGTCCACCATGCCACCAATCTTGGTGTCATCTGCAAACTTATTAACCATGCCTTCTACATTTTCACCCAAATCATCAATATAAATGTCAAACAACAGTGGACCCAGCACTGATCCCTGAGCACACCGCTGGTCACAGGCCTCCAGTTTGAAAAACAACCATCTACAGCCTGTGGCTTCTGTCAAGAAGCCAATTTTGTATCTATTTAGATACCTCACCCTGGATCCCAAGAGAGTGAACCTTATGCAACAACCTACCATGTGGCACCGTCAAAGGCTTTGCTAAAGTCCATGCAGGTAACATCAACTGCATTGCCCTCATCTACCTTCTTGGTTACTCCTTCAAAAAACTCAAATTTGTGAGACATGATTTTCCACTCAAAGCCATGCTGACTGTCCCTAATCAGTCCTTGCACCTCTAAATGCCTGTAGATCCTGTCTTTCAAAATACCTTCCAACAATTTACCCACCACAGATGTGAGGCTCACTGGCCTGTAGTTCCCAGGCTTTTCCTTGCAGCCCTTCTTAAAACAAAGGCACAACATTTGCTACCCTCCAATCTTCAGGCACCTCACCCATGACTATCAATGATTCAAATGTCTCTGCTAGGGGACCCACAATTTCCTCCCTAGCCTTCCACAATGTCCTGGGATACAGATCCCCGGGGTTTATCTACCTTGATGCGCTTTAAGACTTCCAGCACAACCATTTCTGTAAAATGTACACCGCTCAAGACATCACTAATTATTTCCCCAAGTTCCCCAACATCCATGCTTTTCTCAACAGTAAACACTGATGAGAAATATTCATTTAGAGTCTCACACATCTCCTGTGGATCCACACATAGATGACCTGTTGATCCTTAAGAGACCCTACTCTCTCCCTTATTACTCTTTTGCCCTTTATGTATTTGTAGGAGCTCTTTGGATCCAGCCATTAGAAACAGTCATCTGTTACAGCAACAATACAGGATGTTGGTGGACAAAATGACGCCCCCTTTTGGCCCTCCTGATATCTCTCTTAACTCTACTCCTACACCCTCTGTGCTCATCAAAGGGTTCCCAGCTGCCTATGCATGTCATGTGCCGCCACCTTCTTTTTGACCAGGGCCTCAATATCCCAAGTCATCCAGGGTTCCCTATTTTCTCCCAGCCTTGCCCTTCACTCCAAGAGTGTGCTTACCCTGAACCCTGGTTAACACCCTTGGAAGCCTCCCACTTACCAGACATCCTTTGTCTTCCTACAGAGTCCCCCAATTAACTTTTGAAAGTTCCTGCCTGATAAAATTCTAAATTGGGGCATGGCCAATTTAGATGGTAACCTTTGGGCCAAACATACCATTTTCCACAGCTATCTTAAAACTAATAGAATTATGTTCACTGGTCCCAAAGTGATCCTCACTAGCATTTCTGTCACCTGCCCTCTTTACTTCTGAAGAGCAAGTCAAGTTTTGTCCCCTCTCTAGTTGGGCCATTCACATACTGAATGAGAAATTCCTCCTGAATATACTCAACAAATTTCTCTCCATCCAACCTTCTAATTCTATGGCTGTCCCAGTCAATGTTGGGAAAGTCAAAATCTCCTACTATTAGCACCCTATTTTCCCTGGGGCTACCTGCAATCTCCTTGCATATTTGCTCCTCTATTGTACAACCCTATCAAAGTGAAAGAACCCTTCTTATTTCTCAGTTCTATTTGTATAGACTCAGTGGGTTAACCCTCGGAAATATCCTCTCAGTACTGCCGTGCTGTTTTCCCTAATTAAAAGTACATCTCCCCCTCCTCTTACCTCCTATTCTGTCTTTCCTATAGCATCTGTACCCTGGAACATTGACCTGTCAGTCTTGTCCCTCCCTTAGCCACATTTCAGTAATTGCTATAATATCCCAGTCCCACATAATCACCCATGCCCTGAGTTCATCTGCCTTGCCCATCAGGCCTCTTGCATCTGGACTTCCCTTTCTGTGTCTTGCTTTTGCCTGATTACTGACACTGCCTTTACTACTTGTAGAGATGCCACAACCAAAATTGCAGCTTTGATATTAACAAATGAGATAACATCTAGTTGGGGAATACCTCTTCAATTAGACTCAGACCAGGGAACTCATTTCACAGGGAGAGTTTTAAGAAGTCAGCAGACTGTTCAGGATTAAACAAAGATTTCACATATCATTCCACCAACAGAGGTCAGGAACGGTAGAACAAATGAACAGAACACTGAAAAAAATAGCTTAACCAAAGCCATTTTATATGAAGGAAGCAATTGGGTACAGGCCTTGCCTACAATATTAATACAAGAGAGTCACTCCATCCTGAGGAACAGGGTCAATCCCTTTTGAACTGATGACTGGTAGGGTAACTGCCTCCCAGAGGACATGAGAGTAGGAGGCAGAAAACTTAATTGATAGAGAAGCAGTGTTCCAGTGTATGTGAAATCTAGTGGATCATTTACATTCTCTTAAAAGACAGGTGATCACTCAACAGCAGCATAGAGATTAGATGAAATTGGCAGAGGAAAACACTCCTAAGTTATTTACACATTGAGATAAGGTACTGGTACAACTCATTACAGGCAAGAAAGGGTTAGGAACGCGATGGGAAGGGCTTTCAGTGCAGTTGTGACGGGACATATACGTGTCTTAGTTGATGAGAAATATGGTGCAACAAAGAACAAAGAACAACCCAGCACGGGAAACAGGCCTTTCGGCCCAACAAGCCCGCGCCGCCGCATCACCCTACACCTATTCTACCCTGCGTGTCTACGAATAGAACCCCTGACTTAGCCAGATTCAGGGGAGAATAGTGTCAATTTGGTAAAACCAATCAGCCTAAGAGCACATCTTTGGGGTGTGGGAGGAAACCGGAGCGCCCGGAGGAAACCCACGCATCCACAGGGAGAATGCACAAACTCCCACAGACACAGGCCCAAATCCATGTATCTGCACAGCTAGCAGTGCTAGTCACCGAGCTGTTGCGGCGCCCGTCTACCGGTCCAGGATCAAGCACACACACCGACACGAAGTACTAGGCCACTCCCGGAACCTCCAAGAGTAGCCCACGCACGACCCACCGTGTGCATGCCCCTCGTTTGACAACGAGGTGGACCTCCACCTGCGGAACAAAAGACAAAAACGTTAATCACAAGCCTGCCTTTCCGGTGTCTCCCGAGGTTCTAACCCTTATTTAATAACCCCTACCATAACCCTCCATCCTCGTTTCACTCATGTGCCTATCTAACTGAACCTTAAACGAGTCCAACGTTCCCGCCTCCACCACCCTACTCGGTAGTGCGTTCCATACCCCCACAACTCTCTGCGTAAAGAACCTTCCTCTCATATCCAAATAATACCTCTCCCCCCTCACCCTTAAATCATGTCCTCTTGTATTTGTAACCAATCTAGGGAGCAGTCTCTCACTATTGACTCTGTCTATTCCCTTCAGTATCTTATATACCTCTATCATGTCCCCCCTCAATCTCCGTCTTTCCAAGGAGAACAGTCCCAGTTTCTCCAACCTTTCCTCATAACCCAGCCCCTCCATGGTGCACCCCCGAGAATGGTGCAAGATGGCAACATTGGATACAGCTAAAACCAAATCAGAGTGGACACGTTGGCAGTAATGAAATTGTCCCAGAGAATAGACAACTTTGTAGAACAAAGAAGCAATATGGCTTCAGTAGCCACATTACTGATGAAAGGGTTAATTGGATTTTTGGACAAAATTAGATTTGGCTAAATCGTGGTGTTGTAATCAGATTAAGGTTAGAACAAAGAAAAAGTGAATCATTTTATGATGTTACTAATTTAAGGGCCTTAGGGCCACTCTGTTTTTACTTACAGGACATTAATGTACTTGAAATTCCTAAGGTACCTTCCTAATCTGACGGAAGGAGGAATACTGACTACAACCAACCAAGTCCAAAGATGGATTGACAAGCTAGAATACTCGAAGTTAAAGGCAATGGAATTATAGCGCAATTCTGTAAATGAATGTTTTTTTTAAAATGTTAACAAGCGGTCAGGAGACGAGGGAAATACTGGAATTAATTGAAGATCAAAATGAATGTAAACTTTCATATTTTTATTGTTGAGTTTACTACGGTTAATACAGACAGTCCATCCAGAATAGCCTACTAATACTTATCTGTAAATGGCAAACAACTGCTAAAACTGCTGACATATCTAAACGTTGGGTACATTCACACATTCCTATAAATGCTGAGGGAGGGATACCTTTGTACCCAGTACCTTTATCGTGGGCAGATTTAATTGTATGGCATCAGCTAACTCAGTCTTTTAAAGATCATAGAGCAAGAGCAACAGGTTTTCTTACAGAATGTGACAGTAGACTTTTATAGAAACAGATCTTGTATAGGATCCCATCTTCTACACATCTAGTCTGGCCCCCAGCCTTATTTTAAATGGATCAGAATCAGAGCTATAAGGAATATTGTGTGGAGAATGAGAGGCCCTGGAGGGAATTTGGGCATCAGCGAGTGTCAACACTTAATAGATGTAACCTGCCAAGTTTGTCTGAATCCACGCAGTAACGATCGATCTTGCAATATTCCATATTGCTTCAAAGGAGTACACACACATTCAACTCAATAGTACTTACTGGGTTTGTGGAAATAAGGCATATCCGCAGATTGCCTTTCGGTTGAAGGGCGTCATGTTACTTTGGATATGTAATCCCATATATTTATCATACTTACCAGCTTCCATCTGGGAGAAAGTGATGTGCCCTTGTGGGATTAGACAATTTCTTTGGTATAATGATGCCCCTGTATTCGTATGTAAAACTATCAATTGAAACTGAAGCTATTATCTGAATTTTGGAACGGGTTGCCGATGATACTGCTATAGCCTTCACAGAGATCAGTGGTGAGATGGTTGCAATGCGCACTGTTGTGCTACAGAATCATCTTGGCAGCTAGGGCTGGAACACATGCTTTAATTGGACCAAAATGTTGCACATACATACCAAACACTTTGGAGAACATAACTAATATGGTTACACACATTAAGAAGGTTGAGAAACAAACATCCAATGTCTTTTACTTATGGAATTGGGCAACTGACTGGATGGGGTCACTAGGGAAAAGTATAGTGCAACGGATAGTGCTTTTCTTCATTTTCATTCTAATGACCATTGTGATTGTGCTGATGTTCAAATGTTGCTGTTCCTTAGCCACAAAGTCAACGATGACTGCAATAACATCGATCCAGGTGAAGAGAAATCTACATTGCCAAGCGCTCGTCCAGTGTATGAGAATATGTAGTCAGACATCCGTGAGATGGCATTACTTTTTCTTACGATCTTTAGCATAAATGAGGATTAAGACTCAGATGCAAATACATACAATCAGTATAGAAGTAGTGATGAGACTCAAGGATGAGTGGGGAGAAATTAACTAATCACTTTTTAGGATTTAAGCTATTCTTATTTACTGGCCTAGTATTGTGCTAGCCAATGGCCAGGAGTGGGGGATGAAGAAGGAGATTCTTAACCAACTAATAATATTTATAGACAGAATGAAGTCTTTCGGAGGACAGGGGATCAATAAAAAGTTAAATGATTCTCAGACAACTTAAAATGAAGTTTACACATATATGAATGCAGTAAGAGAATCAAAACAAGTAGTTATGATTTCAAAACATAAACGCACTGATATTAAATGTATTGTTCACATTAGCCAAGCAAAGTTATCGAAAGGTATTGAAAGGCATGGTGGTAAATGACAATAGTTCAAACCCAGAGGTCTGGGAACTGGCTAGTCACAGTGAAAAGTCTGACAACACCAGGTTTTAGTCCAACCTATTTATTTGATAATATACTCACAAGCTTTCGGGTTAGTCCCTTCGTCAGGTGAATGGAGTGTTCTGGCCTCAGACAGAGCATATAAAGCACAGACAGTTTAGAGATTACTGATTAGAATGCGAATCCTTACACCTAACCTGCTGTTCAAGACCTGAAGTGGCTGATAATGTGAGTGGAAGGAGCACTGATCACAGTTTAAAGAGATGTGTATTGTCTCCAGACAGTACAGTAAGTGAGGTACTGTACTGTCTGGAGACAATACACATCTCTTTAAACTGTGATCAGTGCTCCTTCCACTCACATTATCAGCCACTTCAGGTCTTGAACAGCAGGTTAGGTGTAAGGATTCGCATTCTAATCAGTAATCTCTAAACTGTCTGTGCTTTATATGCTCTGTCTGAGGCCAGAACTCTCCATTCACCTGACGAGGGGACTAACCCGAAAGCTTGAGTATATTATCAAATAAATAGGTTGGACTAAAACCTGGTGTTGTCAGACTTTTCACTGTGTTTACGCCAGTCCAACGCCGGCATACCCACATCATAACTGGCTAGTCAGCAGTGGTCATATTGGGAAGATTCCTATGAGGGAACATATTTTGCAACATTAATGAATAGGTACATTCACTGTCCAGACACAAGGATAAATATGCCTCTGGACACAGGATCACATATCTATTCAGCTTGGCAGTGAGCCAGTGAAAAAGTCCACCTTGATCTTTTGATAGCATTTGCCATTACCAGGCGACAGGGAAAGAGTTAGAGCCAAGAAGGGAGGCAACACCTGGACTTATAAAATATCATGCTATAAAATATATGATTGGCTGAGATACCTGACAGACTTGTATTGATGTATGACTACTAAACTAAATTAAGCTAACGAAAGGCAGAATTACTGATCTGTACTTGACTATGTACATCAGATCTTTCGGAATGGCTTTGTTGCTCTACTTCCAGAGCTACTTAACCCTTTGGGAATCTCCAGTTGGCTGTATGCTTGTTTGTAAAATAAATTTGTTACGTCTTTGCACAGAAATATTTGTCTTGCGAGTTTTGAATTGTCTAAGTTAAGACACAATAGGCCATTTTCAAATTTCCCCACAACAGTACCTTTGAACTCTATTACCTATGTAATTGAAGTTGCTAAGAGACAAGTGGGTGGGAGCTTCCAGATTCTACAGACCAATGGATTCTCATTCTGCCGGAGAGTAGGATGTAACTGGCCAAGGAAATTTCCTTATTAACATGGTTGGTCCATCCTATTAAGATGGACAGAATAGGTGGGCAGATGATTTCTGAAGAAATATAATTACAGAATGTCTTGATAATTTAATTAGAGTAATTTCCTCCTTGATGGAAATTAGAACGCTTTCCTTCCTTGATGGAAACTGGGCCTGGACAATAAAGTACATCTGCATAACAGAAATACTGTCTCCATGAATTCTTTGTATTTGCTGAGCTATATTAGTAAGGAGAAATCTCCTGCATGATGCCAACAAAATACATAAGTCTCGGAAACACTGCTAATATACTACCCCTAAACCATGGGCCCTTGCCTTATAAGTAGCTTTTTGCGCGGTACCTTATCAAATGCTGTTTGGAAATCCAAGAATATTTCATCTATTTCATCTACTGATTCCTCTTCATATATGCTTGTTACCAGCTCAAAGAATTTTAATACCATTGTCAGGCATGATTTCTCCTGCTGACTCTGCTTAGTTATATTATGTATTTCTAAATGCTCTGCTATTATTCTTTAAAATGGACTCTTAGCATTTTCACAATTAATGATATTAAGCCAACTGTCCCTTTTTTTGTCTCCCTTCCATGGTGAATTGGTCATGCTAAATTGTCCTTTAGTGGCAGGATGATTAGCAGGATAAATACGTGGGGTTACATGGATAAGGCCTGTGTGGTAATGTTGTTTGTGCCGATTTGATGGACCAAACAGCCTCTGTGCACAGTAGGGATTTTATGCTTCTGTATCAGCCAGATTACAGGGAATGGGATCATGAAGGCAGGAAGTCAGTTTCCTGGACAAGGTGAGCTCAAAGAGATTGGTTGAGGATAGTGGAAAAACCGGAGGAAAATGTAGATTCAGGGCTAGGGCATTCCTCGGGGTGATGGGGCTAATGGTGGAATTGACCCAGGGAATATAAAAAGAGCACCCCCTTATTGACAAGAAAAATTAAGACAAAAATTAAGAAAAATTGACAAGTACTAATACTCCTGTTCCCTAAAAGGATCAGAGTCCACTGAATATCTATAAATATTTCTTCATGCCATTTTTACATTGAATTTTGGTAGCTTTATATCTTCTGTTTTACTGTCAATGGTGCAAAAAAAAAATGGCTAGGCATTTGACATGTTTGACAGGGTTGCACAGTAATGAGCATTGCTGCTCCACAGTGCCAGGGAGCCGGGTTCAATTCAGTCTTGGATCACTGTGTGGAGTTTGCACATTCTTCTGTGTCTCTCTGGGTTTCCTACAAGTGCTCCTATTTCCTCCCATAGACCTAAGATATGTAGGTTAGGTGGATTATACGTCAGGAAACTAGGCTGATCTTTTGTTTTGAGCAACAAATGCGCACTCAGCAGAAATTCACATATGTCATAAAATCTATTTCTTTAGCTACTGCACGGTTCCTGTGCAAATATCGTTCTGATCCTTTCAAAAGGCCTCATGTAATCTTATTAGAAAGCAGGCATCAAAAAATATATATTAAAAAGTTGACAATTCGTCATTAATGATTTTTGCTGAGAATTTTCAGAAATGAATTCTTTAGTATCAATTCACAACAGTTGGATTTTATTAGTATAACTAATTGAATGTTGAAAGCATTTGCTTCAGGTGCTTGATTTTCAGTGGAGTAAATACATGGGGTTATGGAGATAGGACCTGGGTAAGATGCTCTGTCAGAGTTGGTGCAGACTTGATGGACTGACTACTCCTCCTGCACTGTAGGGATTCTATGATATTCTAAATGCAAATACATCAAGATCCACCTGTAAATTGTTGGCTCAAATTGGAATTTTGTCACAACCACTGGACAAATTTTGGGATTACAGCACACATTGACACAGGTAGTCAACATCAAATAAAAAACCTAAAAAGGAAATGCATTCAATTGTCATTCTCAATTTGATTGAAACAAAGAATGGAAGGAAAAATACATAGAATTAGGAACACAAAATATGTTTGTGCAATATTAGGAATAAGAAAAAGGGAAAGTGAATATTTAGATTTGTACCAGAAATCCAAGTGTTAACAGTTACACTCTTAAGGATCTAAACTTTGTTACAAACAGGCTTGTTTTTCCTTTTGTTCCAAAAGCAACAACTGTTATCCCCCAATGTTTATCTCAAACTAGTTGTACTTTGCACAGATGACTAAACACAAGATTACAGTATCTAACTGCTGCTAACGAACAAGAAAATCAAGTGCCTCAAGCAAATGCTTTTGAGCATTCAATTAGTTATACTAATAAAATCCAACTGTGTTGTGAAATGATACTAAAGGATTCAACTGCTTGTTTTAAAATAACAAACATCTGAAAATTCTCAGCAAAAATTAATGAAGGATTCTGAGCTTTTTAATATGTACTTTTTGGTGCCTGCTCTAACAGGATTAAGTGAGGCCTATGGAAAGGATCAGAGCAACATTTGCATAGGAGCCATGAGATAACTAAAGAAAAGGATTTTATAACTTGTGAGAATTTCTGCTGAGTGCAGTTTTGTTACTTAAAAAAAAGTAATCAGTCTAATTTCCTGAAATATAATCTGCCTTATTTGTATCACATATCAAGTATTCCAGTGCTATGGTGTTACCTCAAATTGGAGTTCATTCTTAACCGATAGATTTTCACTAGTGAAGATCTGAACCAAGCCAAAGAACTGAGTACATGACACCAAACAGTGGCAGGCAAAGTGCTGTCCCAAAAAAAACTTTGCATTTGAGAAACAGTGTGAAATGGAACACAAGCCAAGAGTTAATGGGGGGTGGGGGGGGAGAGAGAGAAGAGAGAGCAAGGAAGTTTGTTCAGTGCGTTTGAAGTTGGATCTTTGTTCTTTTCTGCTTTTCTTACAACACAATAATTTACATTTATATATTGCACTTGATGCAGTAAAACATCTCAAGGTATTCAATGAGAGATATCAGTAAAACCATCTTTAGTATAAAGCCATGAAAGGAGATATCAGGAAACAATCAACAGTTTGATCAAATGGGTGGGCTTTAAAGGATCTGAGGTCAATGGGCATAGGGAGAAAATTCCAGAGCCAAGGCAGCTGAAAACATTGTTGCCAGTGATGCAGTAATTAAAATCAGAAACTACAAGAGGCTAAAATTTTGAAGATTTATAGAGCTGGATAGGATACATGAATAAGGAGGAATGAAGCCAAGAAGGAATTAAAAATGAGGATGATTTTTAAATTAGGCATTAGTTGCATGATTACACAGCTATCCAGAACACATCACACAAGGAGGTAAGAAAATCAAGCACAAACAGTGTTTTCCTTTTACCACAATGGAAGATACGAGCATGCATGGTACTGCAACAATCTTAAAGGAATCATGTTGTGCAACTCAAAGGGCAACTGAAATAACATTTTTTCTTGGATGGGAAACTGGTGAAGGTCAGCAAACATGGGTAATTGGTGAATGCGATTTTGAACAAATTAACATACAGGCAGCAGAGCTTGGACGAACACATGTTTATGTAGGGTGGAAGATCAGAGGTTGGCTGAGAGTGCAATGTAATCGTCAAGCCTCAAGGCAACAAAGGCATGGACAATGAGGGTTTCAGCAAGAGATCAGCTACTGCAGGTCCAAGTTGTCATGTTGTGAAGTTTAAAGTAGTAGTCTTGATTATGGTAAGGATGTTGTCTGAACCTCATCTCAGAATCAAACACAACACCAGAGTCGCAAACAGTCTTGCCTGTTGAGGACAACTGTCATGAACAGACAGGAAACACTGAAAATTTAACAGCAGCTATTAAATCTGAATCACATCCTAAATGGCATTATTCTGAAATTGATATTAACCATTTCATCCTTATTCTGAATAACTCATCTACAGTGAGAAACATTAGTTATTTTCGTTTTAAAAAACAAGTGAAGGGAAAGAGGAAGGAAGGAGAGGATCATGACATCTCAAGTGCTTCAGAACAATTACTTGCTTTTGAAGTGCAGTGCCTTATTATGTAGGCAAATACGTCAGAAAACTTGTACGTAACAAGGTTCAACAAACACCAAACAAAATGAACTGATCTGGTTTTGCTTAATGGAAGAATGAGGGCCAGGACACAGAAACCTGAACTTTAAAATACTGTGAGATGAACCAGCGAGAATCCATCACCAGAAATCTAAAATCTTCACTTTTCTTCAATGCACCAATAGAGAATCCTTCAGGCCCGCAGTCTCATAACTACCACATTGGACTGATTAGTAATTACCTTTCTCATGACACCTTTATTAATAACCTTTTCTTGTGTGTATATATATTTGGTGTGAATAAGGAGTGGGTGTTTGTTGTGCTTATATCTTGGGCATTGTGAAAATAAATATTTATCCTTTCTTTTGATTTAACTTTACAATAGGAAGCCAATTTCTTCATCTTTAAAGTCACAACGCTCAAGGTTAAAACACTCCTCAAAAATACATCTTACTGCAGTCAGCGAAAAGTGAAGGTATGAAAACTATCCCACATCTCTCTCCCCATCCATAAACATAACTTTGAGATGCAAGCCAAATAACAATTTCCCTCCTGGTTTTTACTGCTTTTCCTGCACTTATCCCACATTCTTAATGTCTTGATATTTCAAGTGCTCATCCAAATAC
Organism: Carcharhinus amblyrhynchos; assembly: GCF_965287045.1. Classification (NCBI taxonomy): domain Eukaryota; kingdom Metazoa; phylum Chordata; class Chondrichthyes; order Carcharhiniformes; family Carcharhinidae; genus Carcharhinus; species Carcharhinus amblyrhynchos. The sequence goes on from NC_137336.1 coordinate 48,335,363, forward strand.
CTTTTAAAGGTTTAAGATTTCTGACTTCACTACCGTTCCAATGCATTCCAGATTCCCACCACCCTCAGGTGAATTTCTTTTTCTCAAATCCCATCTGAATCTCCTGCCCCTTAAGGTACTATATAAGTAGAAGTTATTTCATTTAGTCTTCAACTTGGAGGTGCAAAATCCAAACATTCAATTTTCAAAAGCAGTGATATTAAACATTTAAAAATGTAAAAGGCAGTAAGAAAAATTCTGAGCAGAGGCTTGGAATGACATTAATTTGGTATGTTAAAGTTCAGTAGCTGCACAGATGGACCCCTCAATTAACTTGGAAAAAATATTTTAGTTAAGAATGCAACTTCATGCAGCAACATGGCAATATTTAGCTAAATGCAGCATGTTATTTGACTGGCACTCAGCCTTCCTCTGCTTACACTCTTACTTACAAATTGGTTATAGCTTCATGAACCATTTGACAACAGAAGACAAAGCTATAATATCACACATTATCTCTCAAGTGTGTAACAGAGTGCCATGAATAAAACCTAAATTCCAGTTTTCAGTCATCACATATATCACCATCTGGATCAAAGGTCATTCAAGACATAAGCCTTCATTACCATGGATATAAAAGCCAAATTTATCTGACAGAAAAGGATGTTTGAGAGTGCTCATTACATAGAAAACCACAAATCTCTAAATGTTCAGCAGTACTATTATTTTCATTGCTTTACTTACATTCCCCATCTACTGTTTTCCATCACCATGTTATCTTTTTGGGCTGCAAGCTTCTCCAATGTCAGGCTGTCAATGCCACTAACTCTGCCAACAGTATCTATTTTTAATGGTGGCCTTGCTATTGGGAGCAGCAAAATCTTGAAAACTTGGTCACAACAGATGCAGATCATTAAAGATAAAACCAAGCCAGTGTTTCCAGGACTCTGGCCCCATCTCTGCAGCTATCATGTCCACAGCCTCCATCCTCAGGTCCCTAACTTGAAAGAGCTGCCTCCTAAGTCCTTTCCAAGATGCACAAACAGGAGTGCACTGTGAGATGCATTGTTCAGTGTCCACCTGCCCTAATGAACCAATTTCTTCTCATCTTGATTTCTTTTGTCCATTTTCTCCCCACTTACATCCATGATTCTGCTGATGCCCTGTCACATCTACGGTTACCAAGTTTGTGGCCTTAACTATCTCCTTTTCAGCACGGACACCCGGTCTCTATGGATTGGTTGTGGGCTAAGGGAGGGACAAGACTGACAGCTTAATGTTCCAGGGTGCAGATGCTATAGGAAAGATAGAACAGAAGGTAAGAGAGGAGGGGGACATGCACTTTTGATTAGGGAAAGCATCACAGTCATATTGAGAGGGGATATATCCGAGGGTTCGGCCAGAGTCTACATGGGTGGAACTGAGAAATAAGGGGGAAATCACTTTGATAAGGTTGTACTATACACCCCCAAATATTCAGTGGGAAATCGAGGAGCAAATATGTAAGGAGATTACAGATAGCTCCAAGAAAACTAGGGTGGTAACAGTAGACTTTAACTTTCCCAACATTGACTGGGACAGCCATAGAGGGTTGGATGGAGAGAAATTTGTTGAGTGTATTCAGAGGAATTTCTTATTCAGTATATGGATGGCCCAACCATAGACAGGGGCAAAACTTGACCTCCTGTTGGGAAATAAGGAAGGGCAGGTGACAGAAGTGTTAGTGAGGGGTCACTTTGGGACCAGTGACCATAATTCTATTAGTTTTAAGATAGTTATGGAGAATGATAGGTCTGTCCCAAAAGTTAAAATTCTAATTTGGGGCAAGACCAATTTTGATGGTATGAGGCAGGAACTTTCAAAAGTTGACTGGGGGAGTCTGTGGGAAGGCAAAAGGACGTCTGGTAAGTGGCATGCTTTCACAAGTGTGTTAACCAGGGTTCATGGTAAACACATTCCTCTTAAGAGTGAGGGGCATGGCTGGCAGAAGTCAGGAACCCTGGATGACTCGGGATATAGAGGCCCTGGTCAAGAAGAAAGAGGCACATGACATGCAAAGGCAGCTGGGATCAAGTGAATCTCTTGAAGAGTATAGGGGGTCTAGGAATAGAGTTAAGAGAGAAATCAGGAGGGCAAAAAGGGGACACGAAAAGACAAAGGAGAATCCAAAGAGCTTCTACAAATACATAAAGGGCAAATGAGTTACAAGGGAGAGAGCAGGGCCTCTTAAGGATCAACAGGTCATCCATGTGTGCATCCACAAGAGATGGATGAGATCCTAAATGAATGTTTCTCATCAGTATTTACTGTTGAGAAAAGCATGGATGTTAGGGGAATTAAAGAGTTATATATTACAGAGGTGGTGGTGCTGGAAGTCTTAAAGCATATCAAGGTAGATAAATCTGTGGGATCTGATGAGGTCTATCCCAGGGCATTGTGGGAGTGTAGGGAGGAAATTGCAGGTCCCCTAGCCAAGATATTCACATCATCAATAGTCACAGATGAGGTGCCTGAAGATTGGAGAGTGGCAAATGTTGTGCCTTTGTTTAAAAAGGGCTGCAGGAAAAAGCCTGGGAACTACAGGCTAGTGAGCCTCACATCTGTGGTGGTAAATTGTTGGAAGGTATTTTGAGAGACAGGACCTACAGACATTTAGAGACGCAAGAACTGATTAGGGACACTCAGCATGGCTTTGAGTGTAAAATCATGTTTCACGAATTTGAGTTTTTTGAAGGGGTAACCAAGAAGGTAGATGAGGGCAGTGCAGTTGATGTTGTCTACATGGACTTTAGCAAGGCCTTTGACAAGGTACCGCATGGTAAGTTGTTGCACAAAGTTAACTCTCACGGGTGAGGTATCTCAATGGATTCAAAATTGGCTTCTTCACAGAAGCCAGAGGGTAGTTGTGGAGAGTTGTTTTCCAAACTGGAGGCCTGTGACCAGCAGTGTGCCTCAGGAATCAGTGCTAGACCCACTGTTATTTGTCATTTATATTAATGATTTGGATGAGAATATAGGAGGCATGGTTAGTAAGTTTGCAGGTGACATCAAGATTGGTGGTGTAGTGGACAGTGAAGAAAGTTATCTCCAGTTGCAATGGGATCTTGATCAATTGGGCCAGTGGGCTGACAAATGGCAGATGGAGTTTAAGTTTTGACAAATGCGAGGTGATGCATTTTGGTAGATTGAACCAGGGCATGACTTACTCAGTTAATGGTAGGGTGTTGCAGAGAGTTACAGAACAAAGATCTAGGGGTACATATTTATAGCTCCTTGAAAGTGGAGTCACAGGTTGACAGAGTGGTGAAGAAGGCATTCAGCATGCTTGGCTTCATTGGTCAGAACACTGAATACAGGAGTTGGGACGTCTTGTTAAAGTTGTACAAGATATTGGTAAGACTTGGAATACTGTGCGCAATTCTGGTCACCCTATTATAGAAAGTATATTATTAAACTAGAAATAGTGCAGAAAAGATTTACTAGGATGCTACCAGGACTTAATGGTTTGAGTTAAAAGGAGAGGCTGAATAGATTGGGGCTTTTTTCTCTGGAGCATAGGCTGAGGGTGACCTTATAGAGGTCTATAAAATAATGAGGGGCATAGGTAGTCAATATCTTTTCCCAAAGGTAGGGGAGTCTAAAACTAGACGGCATAAGTTTAAGCTGAGAGAGGAGAGACACAAAAGTGTCCAGAGGAGAAATTTTTTCACAGGGGCTGGTGAGTGTCTGAAACAAGCTGCCAGAGGTAGTACTAGAGGTGGGTACAATTTTATCTTTTAAAAAGCATTTGGATAGTTACATGGGTACGATGGCTATAGAGCAGGGGTCTCCAAACTATGGCCCACAGGCCACATCTGGCTCGCATTCATATTGGAGTTTGGAGTCCACTGGCGTAGAGGGATATGGGCCAAATGCAGGCAATTGGGATTAGCTTAAGGGTTTTTAAAAAATGGCCCAACTTGTCCATGCCGCCTAAGGGCCTCTTTCCATGCTGTCGATCTCTGTGACTATCTATAACACCTCTGTTCAATTTGCAAATATGAACATGAGCTTCCAGTGACTTGCCTTTTCAATTTGCCACTTGTCATGCTGACATGTCTATCCTCAACCTATTGAAGTGTTCCAGTGAAGGTCAATGCAAGCTTGAGGAACAGAATCTCATTTTTCCATTAGACACTTTACAGCCTTGAGGACTCAACATGGAGTTCAACAACTTTAGATTGTAATCTCTGCCCCCGCCTCTCAAATATGCTTTACGCCCACTCCCCCCCCGAATTCTGTCCGCTTTTCTTTGTGTGCATGAATCTTAACCTCTTTCTTAGGTTTGCTTTTGATGACAGCTGTTCATTTTCTGCCATCTACACCCCTTCTAGGCTTTTTTTACTTGCCCCATTACTACTTTCTTTGGATTGGCTGCACCACTTCTGTTACCATGTAATTTCTTCTGAGTTTTCACTGACTTTTTTTTTTAATGCCATGCCCCCTCATTTTACCTCCTTAAATGCTATTACATTTCTAGGTCTTCCAATTCTGACTAGGAGCAGTGTGCAGGAGGTCAATATAAGCAGACAGAGAGGAGTATGCAGCAGACCAGGATCAAAGAGAGAAATAATAAAAATCAAACTATGACATCATTAGTTCTTTGGTTGCTGAGTACTGCAGTTAAGTTTACCTTTCTTCAGGGATAGGCTAAGGAATTGGGAAATTAGAAATTTGTTTTTATTATAACAAGGGTTAAAGCATTTCAATTAACCTTGCTATATTTACATAGCAACAGAAGAAATGAGTAGCTGGCAAGTTTTTTCAAAAATAGTAACTTTTATTATCTAACAGATATAGGAATTGCTGCTCTGACCATTGGAGTATACATCCTGTTCCATGTGGGAACTCCAGAACATCTCCGTAGTGTCATTAGCTGCAGCAGCCCAAGCTCGAGGTTTCAGGGCTTGCATCAGCAGCTGGCATTGGTATGGTACAGTTGAGAATTTAATGGATACTACATTTATAGATGTGTTCACCCCACAGCTTGAGAGTATAAAGGGAGAGGGGGAAATTGGTGACCAACAGGTAGTTGGGCAAGTGGTGCAGGAGTCTTTGAGTGCATCTCACTCTCCAATCAGTATTTGGATTCTGAATATTGATGAAAGGCATGGTTCATCTGGGGAGTGCAGCAAGAGCATGGCATCATAGCTTGCTCAGCTGCACAAAAGGGCCTGAAAAAGACTAGAAGAGCTATTGAGAGTGGAGATTTAACTGTTAGAGGAGCAGGTAGACATTTCTGCAGGTGCAGATGTGAACTGAGGATGGTACAGTGCCACTCTAATGCCAGGGTCAAGGATTCCAATGAATGATTGCCAAGCATCTGGACAGGGAGGGTAAACAGTCAGCAGTCATGGGCCATTCAGGACCAACAACATAGGTTGAAAAAGGCACATGGTCCCAAAATCAGAATTTAAGCAGCTAGGTGGGAAATTAGCATGCAGGCCTTCAAAAGTAGTAATCTCCAGATTATTCACAGTACTGCACTCAAGTGAGTGTAGAAATAGGAGAACAGAGCAGATGAATACGTGGCTGACAGATAGTTCAGAGTGAGGGCTTTAGATTCTTAGGATATTATTCTGATGGATATGAGAAATGTATAAGCTGGACGGGTTGCACCTAAAGAGATCCAGGACCAATTTCCTCATGGGTGATTTGCTATTGGGAAAAATTTAACAACTTGGCAATGAATTGCGAAAAAGGAGATAACACTAGAGAGGGATAGCATGGTGGAAAGAATATTGGGAGAGACAGTACTAGAGTAAGTAAGCATAAAACATTAGGCTGGCTCAGCATAAGAGGGAAGGCTATAAAGTATAAATTAGGGTTACAGTGCATATATGTGAATGCACAGTATAGAATCATAGAATCCCTACAGTGTAGGAGGAGGCCATTTGGCCCATCAAGCTGCATTGACAACAATCCCACCCAGGCCCTATCCTTATCACTCCAGGTGTTTACCCTGCCAACTCCCTTGACATTAAGGGTCAGTTTTGCATGGCTAATCCACCTAACCCGCACATCTTTGGTGTGTGGGAGGAAAACAGAACACCTGGAAGAAACCCACACAGGCATGGCGAGAACATGCAAAGGCCACACAGACAGCCATCTGAGGCCTGTATTAAATCCAGTCGCCAGTGCTGAGAGGCAGCAGTGCTAACCACTTACCCACATGGGCAGCACGGTGGCATGTGGTAAATAAGACTGGTGAATTTACAAGTTTATTTATTAGTCATAAGTTGACTTACATTAACACGACAATGAAGTTACTGTGAAAATCCCCTAGTCGCCACACTCCAGCACCTGTTCAGGTGCACTGAGGGAGAATTTAACATGGCACCTAATGTTGGACATGCAGATGTAGCCTCCTTATGTACAACCTATTTTCCTACCTTTGTACCATCAATAAATTTAGCAACCATGCATTCAGCCCCTTCAAAGTCACGTATATAAATTGTAAATAGCCGTGCCCCAGCACGTATAGCTCAGTACACCGTTCATTATACCTTGCCAGCCAGAAAGTGACCCATTTATGCCAACTGTTTTCTGTTAGCTAGCCAATCTTCAATCCACGTCAATATGTTACGGACCCCACCCCCTCCCAGAAACATTCTATATATTCCTCATCTAGGCTTCCTTTGCTCATCTGATTTTTCCAGTGTATATGTAGATTTAAACACTTTTCATAGAATCTACAGGACCCCTACAATGTAGAAGGAAGCCATTTGGCTGAACGTATAAGGTCCATGAGTCTGCACTGACTCTTCAAAACAGCATCTTACCCAGGTCCCTGATGGTAAGGCACCAGTGCTGACCACGGTGCCAGCCACAAGTGCAATTTGTTGTCATGCATGAAACGCAGCAGCCAATTTGCACACAGCAAACTTCCACAAACAATGTGATAATGACTTAATAATCCACTTTAGTATTGTTGCTGTTGGGTAGCACAGTGACAAGCACAGCTGCCTCACAGCACCAGAAACCTGGGTTTGATTCCTGGCTTGGGACATCATCTGTGAAAGGCCTGCATGTTCTCCCTCTGTCTGCGTTGGTTTCCTCCAGTGCTCAGGTTTCCTCCCACTGTGCAAAAGATGTGGTTAGGTGCACTGACCACGCTAAATTCTCCCTCAGTGTACCCAAACAGGAGCCGGAGTGTGGTGACTAGAGGATTTTCCACAGTAACTTCATTGCAGTGTTAATGTAAGACTACTTGTGACTAATAACTAAACTATAAAACATTTTAAATATTGATCAGAATAGGGAGAAATTATTCAAACAGAAAACTTTGGATAAAGCAGGTCTCACAGCAACTGTGGAGAAATACAATTAATGTCGAGTTGAAACAATCCTTCTACAGAAGGGTGGAATTCTTGTTCTTCCCAAGATGTGTTATCTGCTTTTGTGATGCTGATGGAGGAATAAACATGGACCAGGACACATGACTAGGGATAACTCCCCTGGTCTTCAAAATAATGCCATGCATTTTATACATTTAGCTAGAGAGATGGGGCCTCAGTTTAATGCATCAGCCAAAAGGTAGCAACTCTGACAGTGTGGTACTCCCTTAGTGCAGCACTAAGTGTCAGCCTTGAATTTTTCAAAACAAAAGCCTTCCTAAACAAAAATAACACTGCTTACTGTGACATGGATTCAACTCATGGGTTCCAAGCTGCTCACCCTACATAGATATCACATTGGAGCCTGCACACGGTTTTATGCAATAAAGAGGGTGGTTCTGGATTTTGAAGTTGCAGTATTTCTTCTGTTCTGACCTCGAGTTGCCTTCCACTATTGAGAGTAAGAAGGAAACAATGTTCAGCCTTGAAAACCCCTGGGCTCCTTGGATGACCACTAAAAATTTAAAAAATGCAGGCGTGGAACCAACAACTGGAACCGAAAGGTGAACAGGGAAGCTAGTGGTGGTTGTCAGTACAGCAACTGAAATTTTACTGACACGTTTAAACACACATTTTGAATAAAGCCGAGGAAAGAGTTCATGGGAGAAGTTGAATGTGGATTCAAAGCTTTTAGGATGATGCAACTGATGGTGATATTAGGCAAATGCCATTGGACCAATCAGTGCATTTTTGGATGCATTATATTTGTGTATGGTGATGCTCAGGAGACTTGGAAGGAGGGCATTTGAGAAGTAAAATCTGAAGCTAATAAAAGAAAGGACAAATGTTTCAGTGGCAATGGTATTAAGGGCAGAGTTAGGCAATAGTGAAGAAGCATTGATGTTGATGACGGATGAGACCTACCACAGAACTGGTCAGGACACCAGAGTTTTGTACCTGGTTCATGCTGAGCATCTGTGCGCGTCCATCTGGTCAGGTGGGAACGACTGCCGTTCCTCGGGCCTCGGCATCCTGCTGCGGGGAGGTGGCTTCACCATCTCCGAAGTTAGGGAGGTGGTGGGGGGACGCCTTCTCGTAGCAGACGTCATGTACAAAAACTGCCCTCTCAGGCTGATAAATGTGTATGCCCCTGCCGCCAGAACTGAGCGGCTGGCGGTTTTTGAGCAGCTGCCACAGCTGCTCACCACCTCCAGGCCGGTCATTCTGGGTGGGGACTTCAATTGTATCCTAGACAAGGCCGACCGATCCAGCAGGGCTGAAAACAAACTGGACGCTATGTCCAGAGCCCTGCTGGAGACGGTCAAAGATGCCAAGCTGCTCGACGTCTTCAGCAACCCAGCAGACGGAGGGCAGCGCAGGTACACGTGGTCGTGGCCCGACGGGTCGGTTCGCTCCAGGATCGACTTTATGTTTGTGTCCCGCGCGCTCACGGTCAGGCCCACCGACGTCAGGCCGGTGTTCTTTTCTGACCACTGCCTCCTGCTGGCCGACTGTCAGCTGGAGACAAACTAGAAAGTGGGCAGGGAGTCCTGGAAGCTGAATGTAGAACTGTTGACCCCAGAGAACCTCGAAGAACTCAGGAGGGTTTACCACGGTTGGAGGACCGTCAAACCCTTCTTTGAGTCTCCATCGCTCTGGTGGGAAACCATCAAAGGCAACATCAAAAGGTTCTTCATTCGCAAAGGGATTCAGAAGGCCAGGGAGAGACGGGGGGACATGTCCCGACTCCAGAAAAGCATGCAGGAACTGCTCCAACTGCAGTCGATGGGGGTCGATGTCAGGAAGGAGCTCTAGGAGGTGAAGAGCCAGCAAGCCTCGCTCTTTGCCTCGGAGGCCGCCAAGGTCATCTTCCGGTCCAGGGTCTGCTCCGTGGAGCAGGACGAAAAGTGCTCGCGTTTCTTCTTCCAGAAGGTACACAGAGAAACCTCTGTGATCAGCAGCCTGAAGGAAGTGGACGGCTCAGTAGGGTCATCGCAGTCTGACATTCTGAGGATCTGCAAATCCTTCTATGCCGGACTGTATGACCTGAAGCCAACAGACAGCACGGCCTCCCAGTCTTTCCTGTCGTCTATCACGCAGGTCTTAGACGACGGCGAGCGGGACAGCCTGGACAGACCGGTGTCTCTGGACGAGCTGACCAAGGCCGTCGAGTCCTTACAGAAGGGTAAAACTCCCGGAAGCGACGGCTTACCGGCTGAATTTTACTCGGCGTTGTGGGACTTGACGGGCCCGGACCTCCTGGAAGTATACGAGAGTATGCTTCTGGAGGGCAGGATGTCAGAATCCATGAGGAAAGGCATCATTACCCTCATCTACAAGCAGAAGGGGGAGAGGGAAGAAATTCGGAATTGGCGACCCATTTCACTATTGAACGTGGATTACAAAATTCTGGCCAAGGTCATCGCCAACCGGGTCAAGTCTGCTCTGGGGTCAGTGATCCATCCTGATCAAACCTGTGCTGTACCTGGCAGGAAGATCTCTGACAGCCTGGCGCTACTCAGGGATACGATCGCCTACGTGCAGGACAGGCAGGTGGATACGTGCCTCATCAGCCTCGACCAGGAGAAGGCGTTTGACAGAATATCGCACAGCTACATGATGGATGTGCTCTCCAAAATGGGCTTTGGGGAGGGAATACGCAATTGGATCCGGCTGCTCTACACAGACATCAGTAGCGCAGTCTCAGTCAACGGGTGGGAAACAGATAGCTTCCAAATCAGGTCTGGAGTCAGACAGGGCTGCCCTCTCTCCTCCGTCCTTTTTGTGTGTTGCATTGAACCCTTTGCCGAGGCCCTCAGAAGCGAACCAGGCATCAAAGGGGTGACAATCCCAGGCAGCGGAGGCACGCAGGTCAAAGCCTCCCTGTACATGGATGACGTGGCTGTCTTCTGCTCGGACCCATCGTCTGTTCGCAGGCTCCTCCAGGTCTGCGAGCAGTTCCAGCTGGCCTCGGGAGCCAAAGTCAACCAGGGAAAGAGCGAGGCCATGTTCTTTGGGAACTGGGCCGACAAATCCTTTGTCCCCTTCACCGTCAGGGCAGAGTACCTGAAGGTGCTGGGGATATGGTTCGGAGCGGCAGGGGCATGCATCAAAAACTGGGAGGAGCGCATCGCGAAAGCCAGGCAGAAACTGGGCTTGTGGGAGCAACACTCGCTCTCCATAACAGGGAAAAACCTGGTGATCCGATGCGAGGTGCTGTCTGTGTTGTTGTACATGGCGCAGGTGTGGCCTATCCCCAAACCCTGCGCTGCAGCAGTGACGCAGGCCATCTTCAAGTTTATCTGGAGATCAAAGATGGATCGCGTCCGGAGGGAGGCGATGCACAAATCTCCAGAGAACGGAGGGAAAGACGTTCCCAACGCCGCCCTCATCCTGATGGCCACCTTTGTGTGCGGCTGCATCAAGCTGTGCGTAGATCCTCGGTACACCAACAGCAAGTGCCACTACTTTTTGAGGTTCTACCTGTCCCGAGTGTTGCGAAGGATGGATCTGGCCACACTGCCGCGGAACGCTCCGAGTAGTTGGACCGTACCGCAGCACCTGTCCTTCGTAGAGAAACTTTTCCACAAACACACCTTTGACCACATGGCGATTAAGCAGTGGTCAGCACGTAACGTCCTTGGGGCCCTGAGAGAAAAGGAGACGGCAGATCCTGTCGGATGGTTCCCTGAGCAGACTGTCAGCGTCATCTGGCAGAACGCCTCATCACCAGAACTGACAAACAAGCACCAAGATCTGGCTTGGCTGGTGGTGAGAAGGGCACTCCCCGTCAGATCCTTTATGCACGCTCGAGGTCTCAACATCACCGCACGCTGCCCTCGAAGCGGCTGCGGGGCTGACGAGACGGTCGCACACCTCCTTCTGGAATGTGCCTTTGCAAAGAAGGTCTGGAGCGAGATGCAGTGGTATTTGTCGAGGTTCGTCCCGAGCAGCTCGGTGACGCAGGATTCTGTGCTCTACGGGCTGTTTCCGGGAACGCACACCGAGACAAATATCAACTGCTGCTGGAAGGTCATCAACTCGGTGAAGGACGCACTTTGGTCCGCCCGAAACTTGCTGATCTTCCAGCTGAAAGAACTGTCCTCGACCGAGTGTTGCAGACTGGCACATTCCAAGGTCCAGGAGTACGTGCTAAGGGACGGGCTGAAGCTTGGGGCAGCCGCCGCAAAGGCACAATGGGGAAAGGCCACACTGTAAGGCCTTTTAACGGAGGCAGACCGAGGGCCCAGGAACTGCAGAATACCCTCGACCTGCGTAACTGTGTGCCAATCTGACCACTAACAGCACACAGAAATCTATTGAGGCATGTATATATTTTTAAGAACTGAAATGTAATTCTTGTAATTAGTACAAATATGTAAATATTTGAGACATGGATATAGTTTTTTAAGTATTGAAATGTAGACACTGTAATTTGGACAGATCTGTAAAAATGTTTTGATTCCACATTGCTTTGCTATTCGAAGCCCTGTACATTTGCAATGGATTACTTGAGATTTTTATGAATAAAGTATATTTTTGGAAAAAAAAATCTGTGTGCGTGCACACGCTTCTCGGCCTTTTCGCTAAGATCAAGTGTAGTATCGACATGCTGCACTTGGTTGAAGTCATTGGGTTACATTTCAGCTTCATTTGAAGCAATTTTTTAAAGCGGCATCTCGGCCATTTGGCTAAGATGCAAATAAGATCAAGCCCTGGAGGAGGAGCTACACCTACTCCAGTCAGCTTGGATCATGTAGATCAAGCCCAAGACAGGAGGTGAGAGCCCTGTCTTGTCAGCTTGGATCGGGAATGTCCCAACTTGTTGGGACTCTGAATTGGGTTTAATTTGACTTGATTGGATTGGAATAAAGTTTAAAAAAAAATCTGTGTGCGTGCATAAATTTGGAAAGGGGTGGTAGAAGTTGGAAGAATACTGATTTTTTTAGTGCAATCTGAAAATATTGGTTTTATTTACTGAAACTGTTCAGTTTGACTAAAGTTTAGTTCCTCCACCATTTGATAATCAACAAAGGATCCCTTCTGCTTTATGAACTTCTTGAGGGTAGAATTCCATTGGCACTGGGTAGTCTTGAGGTTCTCACTCATCATTTTTCTCAGGAGAGTGGGGGCTACACAGCTAACGGCACCAGGCCATTCATTCACTCAAAAGACCACAGCCAAATCTTCATTCGATGGCCACATATCCACATTTCCAGCAATGGTTATTAGATAATAATGACAGAGGAAGCCCCAGGCAGTCTAACCAGTTTCCACCCCAATCCGAATATGCTGTAGGATTGGACATTTCTGTCAAACACCCATGCTAAGACCAGTTACATTTTGGCTTATTTTTAAAATCTAATTGAGTATTTTCACTCACTTATTTTACCAGCATCTCACTGCTGGAAATTACCTTGCACTTATAGGAGGCAATATAAAATAAATCTAACCAGTTGCTACTCTTACATAAAAAAAAGAATGAAAGGGTATGTTTCCCAATATTCAGTGCTACTCATTTTAGCTACACCAAACTGGAATCAATGCCCAAAATGAGCTTTAAATAACAAATTGTGAATGGGAATGACAACACCCCAAGAAATTTCCTAGCATTTTCGAGTTTGCTAGTTATGAATGCTGAAGTTGGGAAAGAAATTTACATTTTACCTCTTGTAGGGGAACTTGCCTGCATACGATTATGAGGTTTCAAGTGCAAAATCTGGTATCGGATCCCGCAATCTGGCTAGCGAAAAGGCACTGCTGGGGCTGTCATCACCACACAGTCTCAAAATGCCCAATGAGTTTTACTTAAAGGCTCAGAGATGCAGTAAAACACCGACAAGATAATAGCTGCAGAGAAAGGCTGTGTCATATTTGCCTTTTCAAAACCATCAGTCATTAGCGTGCTTAAGAACCAGAGTCCGAAACCAGCTGTATGTCATCAAGCAGCCAAAGTTCTTAACCTGTTCCAATTTCAAAATTCATCTGAGAACCAACCCCCTAGATATTCAGCTACAAAAAAATGACACAACCTGCAGTTTCATTTTACAAGACCTTTACTTCAATTTTAAATCAACAAATCTAGTCAAGAAGCCACAGGCCTGCCATTTGGTAGATGGGAAATTCTAGATCAGAGACTGAATTGATTGCAATCTGCAAAAGTGCATCATCATTATCTGTAATTAACCTTCGTATTTGTGAGACTAAGGGCATGACGATGCATTTGGAAAGTGAGAGAATTAATCAACTTTTTTGATTTTTAAACTCATGAAAGCTTGCTGCTGAATTACTTAATTGGAATACATAATTCAAAAAGGAAACAACATGCTTTTTCCATGCTAAACATACTAACTATGAGCAGCAAGAAAAACTGCATCTGTGATAAAGTATGCCCATTTCAAAATTATCAAAACTACTATTCAACTGGTCATGTCTAGTTTAACTAGCGCTACCCATATTACTACTGGCAGAATATGGATATTAGTCTGTGATGTTCGGCTAATGCAGAAATAAATCAGTTTATGGATAAGGCAATTGGCCCAAGTTTACATGCTGACAGGTGCCAGCAAGACAAACAGCATAGACTGCTCTGGATTCCCTTCAGGCACACTGCAGTTGCAATGCCATTGCAGCAAATCTCAGTATTTGTCACTGTTGGGATTACAAGGTCCAGGTAAAATGTCCAACTGCCTTTTATCACATTATTAATGATTACTACCTGCACAACTGAAATGCGAAGTGATCATAAATTAGATTACTGGCTCAGAAAGGAGTCAAAATTATTTCCCAATTGTAAATTTGGAACACTGCCAGAGGAAGTTAAGAAAATTTCCAAAAATTAAGGAATCAAATTCAATAATTACCAGACCAATTCAAAATTAACCAAAAATGCATTGTATTTTTCACTTAAAGCTAATGAGTTACTTTTAGCTTTGTTATGGCAAGGAAACGGAAATGACAAAATAAAAACAAAAAACAATGTGCTCAAAATGAAATCCAATAACAAATTTAAGTGGAAATTCAATTGTATTTTGAACTTATTGTTTTAATTCCACAAGTCAGGTTTCCTTTAGCAGAGTGAGTAAAAGGGGTTTCGAAAGGGATTGCTCAGATAGTAGAGAGAGGGGGTTTGGGAAGACGAGCTACTGAATAAGTAAGTCATGTAATGGCATCAGGAAAGAAGGACGGTGTGTGTGGGAAACAGGTACTAGGAAAAAGGGTATGTTTGTACATTTGTGATGGGGGGAGAAGTGTTGACTACAATGTGCATGTATGGGGTTGAAGGAGCTTGACAGAATAGTTTGTCACCAGGAAATATTTATTATGATCTATTACCAAATTTGAGCTATAATCCCAAACTTTAAAATCTACACACTATTTTTTCTACTTTGCTACTGTGCTTTGTTTTTGCGGACGCCTGGGGTCATGTTAATTTTCAAGTGTTAAAATGGGCTTACACTGGAAAATTGTTTGGAAAGTACTGGCTTGGAAGTAAATGAGTGAACAGAACTTGGTATGAGAATACAAGCAGAAAGTTTAGCATGAACTGAATTTTAGGGAGGGTGAAAGATGGAATGGCATCCAGGGAATGACAGGAACATAGAACATAGAACACTACAGCACAAACAGGCCCTTCGGCCCACAAGTTGCGCCGATCACATCATCACCTACCAACCTACAGACCTATCTATAACCCTCAATCTCATTAAACCCCATATACTCATCCAGAAGTCTTTTAAAAGACCCCAGCGAGTTCGCCTCCACCACCACTGACGGCAGCCGATTCCATTCACTCACCACCCTCTGAGTGAAAAACTTACCCCTAACATCACTTCTGAACCTCCCTCCCCGCACCTTAAATCTGTGTCCTCTCGTAGCGACCATTTCAAACCGGGGAAATAGCCTCAGAGTCCACCCTATCTATTCCTCTCAACGTTTTGTAAACTTCTATCAGGTCGCCTCTCAACCTTCGTCTCTCCAGGGAAAAGAGTCCCAGCTCCCTCAACCTAACTTCATAAGGCATGCCTCCCAGTCCAGGCAACATCCTTGTAAATCTCCTCTGCACCCTTTCAATAGCTTCTACATCCTTCCTATAGTGAGGCGACCAGAACTGCGCACAATACTCCAAATGAGGCCTGACAAGGGTCTTATAAAGTTCCAGCATTACCTCCCGACTCCTAAACTCAATCCCTCGATTAATGAAGGCCAGTACACCATACGCCTTCTTGACCACCTCCTCCACCTGCGAGGCCGATTTAAGAGTCCTGTGGACCCGGACCCCAAGATCCTTCTGCTCCTCAACACTACTCAGACTTCTGCCCTTGATAGTGTACTCGTTCATCCCGTTGGTTCTGCCAAAATGAACGACTACACATTTATCCGCGTTGAAGTCCATCTGCCACTTCTCCGCCCAGTCCTGCATCCTATCTATGTCCTGCTGCAACTTTTGCCATCCTTCCAGATCATCCACAACACCACCGACCTTCGTGTCATCAGTGAACTTACTTACCCATCCCTCCACTTCCTCATCCAGGTCATTTATGAAAATGACAAACAACAAGGGTCCCAGAACAGATCCTTGAGGCACTCCGCTGGTGACTGACCTCCATTCAGAAAAAGCCCCATCCACAACCACTCTCTGCCTTCTGCAGGCAAGCCAGTTCTGGATCCACAAGGCCAAAGGCCCTTGGATCCCATGCCCTCTCACCTTCTCAAGAAGTCTTGCATGGGGGACCTTATCAAACGCCTTGCTGAAGTCCATGTACACTACGTCCACGGCACTTCCTTCGTCAATGTGTTCAGTCACATTATCGAAGAACTCAACTAGGCTTGTAAGGCACGACCTGCCCTTGACAAATCCATGCTGACTATTCCTGATCATGTCAAACCTCTCCAAATGTTCGTAAATCTTGTCCCTCAGAAGCCTCTCCATCAGCTTACCAACCACTGAGGTCAGACTCACCGGTCGGTAATTTCCCGGGCTATCTCTGTTCCCTTTCTTAAAAATAGGAACTACATCCGCAATCCTCCAATCCTCTGGAACCTCTCCCGTCTCCATTGACGACGCAAAGATCATCGCCAGGGGCTCTGCAATCTCTTCCCTCGCCTCCCACAGTATCCTGGGGTACATCCCATCTGGTCCCGGCGACTTATCTACCTTGATAGAATTCAAAAGTTCCAACACATCCTCCTCCTTAATATTCACGTACTCAATCCTTTCCATCTGCTGCAAATCCATAACAAAATCTCCCAGATCGGCTTCCACCGTGAATACTGAGGCGAAGTACTCGTTAAGCACCTCCGCCATTTCTTCTGGTTCCACACAAACCTTTCCCCCCTCACCTTTTATAGGTCCTATCCCTTCTCTTCTTATCCTTTTACCTTTCACATATTTATAGAAGGCCTTGGGATTCTCCTTAATCTTACCCGCCAAGGTCTTCTCATGACCCTTTCTGGCTCTCCTAATTTCCCTTTTAAGTTCCCTCCTACAGTCCTTATACTCCTCAAGATCTTTAACATCTCCTAATTCCCTGAACCTCTTGTACACCTTCCTTTTCTTCCTGACTAGGTTCAACACATCCTTTGTGCACCACGGTTCCCTCGACCCACCAAAACCCCCTCGTCTCATCGGAACGTTGTCATTCAGAGCTCCAGACACACATTCCTTGAATATCTGCCACCTTCCTTCGGTACTTTTCCCTAAGAACGCCTCCTTCCAGTTTATTTGTCCAAGTAACTTCCTGACTTCTTCGTATCTCCCCTTACCCCAGACAAACACCTTCCTAGCCTGCCTGATCCTATCTCGTTCCAACGCAATTGTGAAGGAGATAGAATTATGGTCACCATATCCAAGATGCTCTCCTACCGAAAGATCCATCACCTGCCCTGGTACAGTTGAGCCTGACGGCATTACAGGTATGAATGAGGATTTTAGCAACAAACAGATTATTAAGACAGGGCAGGACACAGGAGATTTTAGAGGTTGAGGTCTTTGGGATTGAGTGGGTTTGGAGTTAGAAGCTCAGCTCCAGGTCAAGCCGAATGCCCTGATTTAGCCTGCAACACTGACCAGGAGTTGGTGGCTAGGGAATCAAGTATGTGGAGAATCAGGCCAAAAAAAAAGCTCCTCAATGATTAATTTGGAAGTAGCTTTCGTTTATCCAAAACTGGATGTTGGACAATCAGGCTGTCAATAAGAGAAAATGAAGGGGTCAAGATAGGTTGTGGATGATAGTTTGTAAGATCAGAAAGTTGTTAGGATATAAGAGCTGCTGCCACCAAATGCTCGAAATAGTGTTTCAGTGGCAAGCTGATGCAAAATTGAGCGAATATATGGGACGAAGGTGGGCAAAGGTGTCATTAAAGTGAGAGAATATTTATGCAAAGTGTAAGTAGTTGAGTCAAGAGCATGAATGTTATCTGCTATCTTATATAATATGTAATCGTTGCGAAAGTACACTTTACAAGAAGCTCACTTGCTTTGTTGCAGAATCACTATATGGCTCCAGGCTTACACTGCAAATTCAGTACGTGTACAGATTGGAAACTCCTTCACACTGATGTGAAAGTTGTAATAAACATGCATTAAGATAGCTTGAACTTCTAAGCATAGATCAGCGCCTCAGGCTGACAACCTTTATCACAGACTGTGATAAAACGCCAACTTTGGTGCTTGTACAGATTCGAAGTAGGTCTGCAAACAGAAAGTAAGCTGATATATAAAGATAATTATTCAGATTAACTCCAAGTAGGGGAAAAACATCTACTGACCAGACGTTGAGCAAATAACGACAGTTTTCAGTTTTCAAGCTTCATGTGATTCTTGGTGTCACAAAAGAAATGTCTCAGTTTGACTGAAATTTGGCCAAGTAAATTATGAATGTCCTGTGAAAATAATTGAATCTTATAAAATTTACAGGTCACAGAAAAGAATCAATAATTTATTCTTTGCAGTTGAAAAAGTTTGTGATTAAATATATTTTAACCACCTTTTTGCAAATTCCTTCAGTATCGATATTCAGCTTGTCAAAATGAAACACAGGAGATACACTTCAAAATTGGAAATTAAAAAAAAGGAAACTGTACATATCCCATACTGTCCTCAACCACCAAAATCATACAGGGTCCGCGCTTGGTGCTTTAAGAACATAAGAAATAGGAGCAGGAGTAGGCCAACTAGCCCTTCGAACCTGCCCCGCCATTCAATAAGATCATGGCTGATCTGTCGTGGCTCAGTTCCACATTCCCGCCCTCTCCCCATAACCCTTAATCCCCTCTCTTATCAAAAACCCATCAACCCGCGTCTTAAAAATATTTAGCGAGGTAGCCTCCACCACTTCAACGGGCAGAGAATTCCAGAGATTCACCACCCTTTGAGTGAAGAAGTTCCTCCTCAACTCCGTTCTAAACCGCCCCCCCTTTATCTTGAGGCTGTGCCCCCTAGTCCTACTATCCTTTCTGAGCGGGAAGAGTCTCTCCACCTCTATCCTATCCATCCCATTCATCATCTTATACGTCTCAATGAGATTTCCCCTCATTCTTCTAAACTCTAACGAGTACAAGCCTAATTTATTCAGCCTCTCCTCACGTACACCACATCCACGGCGGTCACCATTTTGCGCTTGGCATGTTCAGCGTAGGTCACTGAGTCTCTGATCACATTCTCCAAATACACCTTTGACATCCCGCGGACCTCCTCGTAGATCAAGCTGGAAATATGCTTGATGCCTCTGCAGCGAGCCAAACGCCTGATGGCAGGCTTGGTAATGCCTTGAATATTGTCACGGAGCACCCTGCGGTGCCACTTGGCTTCGCCTTTACCAAGCCCTTAATCACCTTTCCCTCTACCTGAGATGATCAATACCAAATGAGCAACAAATGCAGAGAACATGCATAATGGGCTAAGCTACTTTTTCTCCCACAGTTTGTATTCTTAAATCGTAGCTTTACAGACCATTCTTCTTAATTCTTAAGTGGTTGGTTCAGTTCAGTTTCTGGTCAATGGCAACCCCCAAGCTGTTGATTGAGTGGGGTGGGGGGGCAGGGTCAGTAATGGTGATGTTTTGAAATTCAATGACCTTCCTGCCATCATAACTTACACATGAGGATATTTACAGATGTTTGCACAATCTTCAGTACTGTTTATGACTTCTCATACACCAAAGCAGTCTGTCTGTATGCAGCAAGACCAAGACAATAATCAGGTTTGGGCAGTTAAGCAGCAAGTTACATTCACGCCACATCAATGTCATCTCCAACAATGGGACACCTAATCATCACTCCATTACATTCAATTGCATCACCATTGCTGAATCCCCATTAACACGTGAGGGGGTGGGGGAAGTGTGGTTACCATTGACCAAACACAGAACTGGACAAGCCATATAAATACCATTGTTACAAGAGCAGACCTGAGGCTGGGAATTATATGGCAAGTAACTCAGGATTCTCCAAAGCCTATCCACCATCTACAAGGCACAAGTCAGGAGTGAATACTTTCCACTTGCCTGGATGAGTGCAGCTCTGGAATCACTGAAGAAGCTACACACCAGCGAGGACAAAGGAACCTCCTTGATTGGCACCCCATCTATCACCTTCAACATTCACTCCCTCCATCACTGAAGCACAGCAGAGTGTGCAATGTGTAAGATGCATTGCAGCAATTCACCAAGGCTCTTCAACAGCACCTTCCAAACCCATGACCTCTACTACCAAGGAGGGCATGGACAGAAGATGCATGGGAAAACTGCCATTCTCAAGTTCCCCTCCAAGTCACTCACCATCTTGACTTGTAAATATATTGTTGTTCCTTCCGTGGTTTGATCAAAACCCTGGAACAATCTTTCTAACGGCAGAGTGTATTTACACCACGTGGACTGAAGCAGACCAAGAAGGCTGCTCACCTTCTTAAAGGTGATGGGTAATAAATTCACAACTCGTGAATGAACAAATACTTAAATTACATTGTGTTAAGTCACCATTTTGCGCTGCTAATCTCCTTGTCATTGATTTTTTTTTTCAACTCAAGAACAATTTTGGATCAAAAGAACCGGCATTTAACGGGAACGCGCTGTGAAATGCATACACAAACAACAAGCCATTTGTGTGAGCACCGCAGACCATAATTCATGATAACACGAGCTAATGTTTAATTTCACATAGGAGCCAAATTTGAACAAGTCAGCAACCTACTCGGCAAGTATCTGTGTTCACAGGGCGTTCAGAGAGATACGGTTTCATGAGCAATAAATACAGTCCTTCACGTTAAATCATGAGCAGAAATGCGCGAGTGTTTCATTTCATTTCGGATGCAATTTGCAATACTGCCCCCCCAGGAATATAGGTTGGAAATAGAGACACCAAAGATCTTAAACATGAAGCCTGTGTGAATGTTACCTTCATGCGACAAATCGAACCCTTCCCGACAGAATTGTAAACTTCAGAGATTAATGTGCCTCACTGATGCAACCACCTATGCTGCAAAGCCAAGAAATCCTGGCACCAGAAATATTTCAAAAAATAAAAACCTCGTGCACATCTTATTCAGATTGTCGGAACTCCAATGGATATTTGACGGGGTAGTGTTTAAAATCTATAGTCAGCAAGTCTTCTGCGACACGTATGCAAAATCCGCAGGCGAGAATTCCGGCGAGAGAGCCGAGTTAAAAGTTAAATAGCCCGCTGGGTCGGTGTGACGGTGACATTTTTTTAGTTGCCGGGGGAGATCCGGATTTGCAAGCTTTTTTTTCTGACAGCATTTCTTTTCCAGATGAGAAATGTCATCGAAGGGGCTCAGTCACCAAAAGAAAGCCCCAACAAATGGACCATGAA
Organism: Carcharhinus amblyrhynchos; assembly: GCF_965287045.1. Lineage (NCBI taxonomy): Eukaryota > Metazoa > Chordata > Chondrichthyes > Carcharhiniformes > Carcharhinidae > Carcharhinus > Carcharhinus amblyrhynchos. The sequence continues at coordinate 48,356,548 of NC_137336.1, forward strand.
AACCATGGATGGGGGTTGGCATCGCGGTTAATCTGTGCTGCACACAGAGGGGAGAAAGCTGCATTGGAAGAGATTCATCTCAGAGATCAAAGCAGCGGGATTCCCTTTGCCGGCTCCTTTGATTTATGGACCACAGCGTTCAGAGACGGCCCCGAAAGGACAAGGGAGTGGGGGAAATATCCAGCTATCATTTTTATTCCCCCCCACCTCGCCATGGGCACCACTTCCTCGGGAGACATTGCTCCCTCAATCCAACCCGCTTGAAGTCACCCCCTCTATTCCTGCGGGGGGGGGGGGTAAAATGTTTATTTGTTTGTTTGTCCGCCCGCGCGCATTAACGGTCACTCTACCACTCACTCACTCTGTCTCTCCGTCCAGCCACCACCACCACCTCCTTCTCCTCCTCTCACTCCGAAACCCAAGCTCGAGCAACCCACTTCACCCGGAAGTGCTGTGTGTCTGACAGCGCGCGAGCCCGAACACGTGCCGCCGGGAGCGGGTCTCGGGTATTGGGGAAGCGGGGGTGGGGGCGAGCCGCGCGCTCTGCGGGCTCCCGTCTCTGGAGGGGTGGGAGGCAGAGCGGCGCGGCCACGCGCCTCTCACACACGTGGCCCCCATCAGTGCTGGCATCTGCTTCCCCAGAAATGCCTCTGTCTATGAAAAGCACCTATGGGCATATACATATATATACAAACAATGCGCCTGATAGGATTCATGGAAATTAATGGGTCTATATATACACATAATGCACCTGAGAGAAGATTCATGGAAACGAATGGGTCAAGGTTAGCAAAGAATAGGGATAATTGCTAGCCTTCGTTACAAATAATGAGCTGCCTGACATAAAGGCAAAATACTGCAGATGCTTGAATCTGAAACAAAAACAGAAGATGTTGGGAAATCTTAGCATGTCAGGCAGCATCTGCGCAGAGAAAACAGCTCTGAGGAAGGGTCATCCAGACTCGGGATGTTGGCTCTACTCTCTCGCTGTAGATGCTGTCAAACCTGCTGAGATTTTCCAGCATTTTCTGTTTTTGTTGTACTGGCTGACATACTTGAGAAGAGGGGGAATTTGGTGCAGTGGAGATGAGGCAGTTGCTGCCTGGCCTTTTACAAGCAGAAGAGTGGTCCAACTATGGGGGCCAGAGACAGCAAGGGCCTGAGATGGTTCAAGTGGGCTGAGGTGCTGTCTGGTCTTTTACGAAAAAGGAGTGTCCAAGAGGGAGCCAGAGACAATGGCCGAAAACCTACCACTTCACCATCCCGAAATCAGGGCTGGCAGGGTTCCCAGAATGGAAATCTCTTGGTTTCGAGCAGGACTTTACAATCTTGCCCGAGCAAGGCCATAAAACCCCGCTCATTGAGACCCAAGAGCTGAAGACCAGAGATGTTAATTAAGCTTATTTTATTAGTCACAGGTAGGCTTACATTAACATTGCAATGAAGTTACTGTGAAAATCCTCTAGTTGCCACAGTCCGGCAGTGTGGGACGTAACCGGAGCACCCAAAGGAAACCTACGCAGACACGGGGAGAACGTGCAGACTCTGCATAGACAGTGGCCCAAGCCAGAAATCGAACCCGGGTCCCTGATGCTGTGAGTCAGCAATGCTAACCACTATGCCACCCTCTTAAGTGTGCAGGTGGTGACTGGTGAGATTTAAGTTTCTTTTCACCCTCTAAACTGGGACCGGGAAGATACATGATTTATGTTAAACCTGTAGCATAACTAGTCTAACACCATAGTATAGCATATGTATGAGAAATCATTGATATTCTAAACTGAAACCTAATTAATTAACCATAAACACAATAAAAATGGTAGGTGATATATTGCAGCTGCAGTATGTGGATGCTAGTGGATACCTGTGTAACTCACAGCAAACACACATGGAGTAAAAGTCTGCAGCTTGAGGAGCTTCAGTTCAGAGTTGATGTGCTGCAGGCTGAGCTTCAAAGATCAGGATGCATCAGGGAGGCAGTCTTTCTGCTGCGTTTTTCACAATGGTCTGTGGTCAGGCATAGGGGGTACCGTAAGAGAATCAACAAGTATGGGGATCCAGGAGGTAGCAATAGAGGAGCCTCAGCCCTTAGAATTGAGCAATAGGTTAGATGTTCTTGGAGCATGCATGGATGATATATAGCAGGGACCACAAGGAAGGTGAACAAAGAAATCATAGCACCTTGATACAGGGAGCCATTCAAGTGGGGAGCAAAAAATAATGTAGTTATAGTAGGGGAAAGTGTAGTAAGGGAATAGATATTATTCTTTGCAGCCAATAGCATAAGTTCCAAAGGCTGTGTTGCCTGCGTGGTGCCAGGGTTAATGATATCTCGTTGGGGCTGGAATAGGAAGGGAAAAAAACAGTTATGGTCCATGGGGTAGCAACAAGTATGTAGTTATAAGAATGAAGATCTGCTGAAGGAGTATGAGCAGCTAGAGACTAAATTTAAAAAATGGAGCCTCAAACTAATAATCTCTGGATTATTATCTAAGCCACAAACAAATAGGCATATGGTAAATAAAATCAGAATGTTAAGTGTGTGGCTCAAAGATTGGTGTGGGAGAAATGGTTTTTATTCATAAGAACATAAGAACATAAGAAATAGGAGTAGGAGTAGGCCAACTAGCCCTTCGAGCCTGCCCCGCCATTCAATAAGATCATGGCTGATCTGTCGTGGCTCAGTTCCACTTTCCCGCCCTCTCCCCATAACCCTTAATCCCCTCTCTCATCAAAAACCCATCAACCCGCGTCTTAAAAATATTTAGCGAGGCAGCCTCCACCACTTCAACGGGCAGAGAGTTCCAGAGATTCACCACCCTTTGAGTGAAGAAGTTCCTCCTCAACTCCGTTCTAAACCGCACCCCCTTTATCTTGAGGCTTTGCCCCCTAGTCCTACTATCCTTTCTGAGCGGGAAGAGTCTCTCCACCTCTATCCTATCCATCCCATTCATCATCTTATACGTCTCAATGAGATTTCCCCTCATTCTTCTAAACTCTAACGAGTACAAGCCTAATCTATTCAGCCTCTCCTCATAGCTCAACCCCCTCAACTCCGGCATCAGCCTAGTAAACCTCCTCTGCACTCCCCCCGAGGCTAAAATATCCTTGCGTAAGTACGGCGCCCAAAACTGCACACAGTACTCCAGCTGTGGCCTCACCAATGCCCTATACAGCCGCAGCAAGACCTTCCTACTTTTATATTCAATCCCCCTCGCGATGAAGGCATGAGACATGTGGTTGGGCCAAAGGAGGTCCCTTTATGGAGGGATCTCCCCCAATTACCTTGGGGACCTGGGGTGGAGGGTGCTGCACGCAGCAGTGCTGCACAACCGTAGGATTCACTGGTTCGTGGGCTCCCGAGACTGCTCTTTCTGTGGCCTTGTGGAATCCGTGGACCACGTCTACGTTCTGTGTTATAGATTGCACTCCCTTTTTGATTTTCTGAAGAACCTTTTATTGATGTTCTGTTTGCATTTCAGTCCCACGCTCCTGATCTACGGACACCCGGTGCGGAGAGGGGAGGGTCGGGATGCCGATCTCCTCGTGAACCTGCTCCTGGACCTGGCGAGACGTGCCATCAACAGGTCCAGGCAGCGGGCAATGGACGGGGCTGTCCATCCCAACTGTCTGCCCCTCTACCATGGCTACGTTCGCGGCCGGGTGTCCCTGGAAAGGGAGCACGCGGTGTCCACGGGCACAGTCGAGGCCTTCCGTGCCCGTTGGGCACCGCAGGGGCTGAGGTGCGTTATAGACCCCGACAATCACATTTTGATTTGACGTGTCTTAAGTTTCCTTTGTACTTTTTGTTTCTGTTCGGGCCGTTCCCCCTCCTTTTGGGGAGCTGCCCCCTTTTTCTTTGTCTGAATGTAATTTAAGTTTGCTTACTTGGTTCGACCCGAAAGACCGACATGTGGTTGGGAAAGAGGGAGCTGCACTGTTGTGATGCCCTTCCCCCAAACCATGATGGGACCAATGTCATAGTGAATTGTACAATTAGGGTTACGGAGAAGACTTTAAACTAAATAATGAGGGGAGGGTTCACGTGATGGGAAATTAGGAACATTAAACAGAAAAGACAAGGCAATAGTGCAGGAAGGGTAATGATAACAAGAGTGTGACAGGAAGGGACAGAGTGTACAAGCATGAGACTGTATAAGCAAGTAAGGTCATCTGTCTTTTTATCATGTACCCCTACTCTGACCTTACTTGCTTGTACACTCTCATGCTTGTACACTCTATCCCTTCCTGTCACACTCTTGTTATCATTACCTTTCCTGCACTATTGCCTTGTCTTTTCTGTTTAATGTTCCTAATTTCCCATCGCGTGAACCTTCCTCTCATTATTTAGTTTGAAGTCTTCTCTACAACCCTAATTAAAGGTATGTACATCTGAATCTTTATTTGAATGCTCATAACATTTGTAGCAAGATGGATTAATTGATAGCACATATAAAAATAAGTAAGTATCATATGATAGCAATTACAGAGATATAGTTGCAAAATTACGACAGCTGTGCCTTGACTATTCAAATTTGAAATTTTGAAAGTAAAGGAAAAAAGAGAAAGATGGGATAGATCTGTTTAAAGGATGGTAGTAGTAAATAATAATCTTGGTTTGAAGGTTCGAGTAGAACTAAATAGCAAAGGAAGAAAGTCACTGGTGGAAGTCACTGACAGATAGCTAGATAAATGAAGAAATAATGGTTGCTTGTGAAAAGGCAAGGTGAACAGGACTAGAGGGCACAGTCTCAAGATAAGGGGGGGTGCAGTTTAGATCGGAGTTGAGGAGGAACTTCTTCACTCAAAGGGTGGTGAATCTCTGGAATTCTCTGCCCGTTGAAGTGATGGAGGCTACCTCGCTAAATATATTTAAATCACGGGTAGATAGGTTTTTGATAGACAAAGGAATTAAGAGTTATGGGGAGAAAGCGGGAAAGTGGAACTGATCCACTTCAGATCAGCCATGATCTTATTGAATGGTGGGGCAGGCTCAAAGGGCTAGATGGCCTACTCCTGCTCCTATTTCTTATGTTCTTATGTTCTTAAGGCACTGCAATAATCTTGGGGGATTTTAATGTTCATATTAAATTGATGTCAAATGTAACCTGGATGGATAAGTTCATAAAGTGTTTAAGTTTCTTAGAACTATCACATTCTGGAATCAAACATGGAACAAGTTATATTGAATATAGTAATGTGTTATGAGGCAGGATCAATTAATGACCTCAAAATAAGAGTGCTCATAACATTCAGCATTAAGTTTGAAATGAGTGTCATAATCTTAAATAAAAACAATTACAGTGGCATGAAGGAAGAGTTGGTTAACGTGGAATTGGAAAATGGGTTAAAAAGTAAGAAGAAAGGGAAGCAGCCATAGAAATTTAAGGAAAATTTCAAAATTCTCAATAGATATCTAATGAGAAAATGCTGGAAAATCTCAGCAGGTCTGGAGCATCTGTAAGGAGAAAAAAAAGCTGACGTTTCGAGTCCAGATGACCCTTTGTCAAAACTAAAAGACGTAGAAAGTGGGAGATATTTATACTGCAGGGTGAGGGAATGAACAATGAGTCATAGCCACAGAAATCAGGGGAAAAGGCTGCTAATGGCAGTCCATAGAGTGGGTAAAAGGTGTGAATGGTCAAACGGCAGAGAAGCTAAATTAGAGGATAAGCTGTGACAGATGACGATGTGGGGGGAGAGGGAGTTGAATGGGTGGAAGAGAGGTAAAATTTAGAAAAAGGGGGAGGGGGAAGCAAAGGGGGAAAAAGGTAAGGAAAGGGGAGATAAAGTAGGGGGAAAGAGTGGGGGCTGGGGAGAAAAACGAAGAAAGAAAATAAAGAAATAAAAGATAGAGAAGAGTACAAAATTAAATAAAATGAAAACAAAGGGGTTGAGATGGGGTAGAGCATGAGTCGCAAAAACCCAGCTTGCAGGTGCAGCAGGTGGTCAGGAAGGCTAATGGGATGCTGGCCTTCATAGCGAGGGGGATTGAATATAAAAGTAGGGAGGTCTTGCTGCGGCTGTATAGGGCATTGGTGAGGCCGCAGCTGGAGTACTGTGTGCAGTTTTGGGCGCCGTACTTACGCAAGGATATTTTGGCCTTGGAGGGAGTGCAGAGGAGGTTTACTAGGCTGATGCCGGAGTTGAGGGGGTTGAGCTATGAGGAGAGGCTGAATAAACTAGGCTTGTACTCGTTAGAGTTTAGAAGAATGAGGGGAGATCTCATTGAGACGTATAAGATGATGAATGGGATGGATAGGATAGAGGTGGAGAGACTCTTCCCGCTCAGAAAGGACAGTAGGACTAGGGGGCACAGCCTCAAGATAAAGGGGGTGCGGTTTAGAATGGAGTTGAGGAGGAACTTCTTCACTCAAAGGGTGGTGAGTCTCTTGAATTCTCTGCCCGTTGAAGTGGTGGAGGCTACCTCGCTAAATATTTTTAAGACGCGGGTTGATGGGTTTTTGATAAGAGAGGGGATTAAGGGTTATGGGGAGAGGGCGGGAATGTGGAACTGAGCCACGACAGATCAGCCATGATCTTATTGAATGGCGGGGCAGGCTCGAAGGGCTGGATGGCCTACTCCTGCTCCTATTTCTTATGTTCTTATTATGTTCTAATCATCTGAAGTTGTTGAATTCGATGTTGAGACTGGAAGGATGTAAAGTGTCTAGCCAGAAGCTAAGATCAGAGATGAAGACAATCGCTGAGGAAGGAAATGTGGCGGTGGAAGAATATATTTCAATGAATATGTTCAATTGAGAAAAGAATGGATAAGGTTGTATCAAACTGAAAGAAAAGGTGCAAAGATCAATGGTAGGTCAGAAGATTGGAAATGTTTTAGAAACCAACAAAAGATAACTTTAAAAACAAGTGAGTAGCTGGAGTATGACAGAAAATTAGCAAGAAATATAAAAATAGACAGTACAAGCTTCTACAAGTTCATGATGAAAAGGAGTATTGAAACTGAGTGGTAGTCCCTTAGTGGATGAAATTGGGGAATTAATAATGGGAAGCAAGGAAATGGTTGAGACTTTGAATAAGTATTTTCTATCACAGTAGAAGACACAAGCCTCCCAAGAACACAAAATAATGCAGGGACAAAAGTGAGGTACTTAATCACCAGATAAAAGGCATTATGAAAACTAATGGGTCTGAAGGCTGACACATCTCCTGGGTCTGATGGCCTACACCCCATGGTGTTAAATGATATAGCTACAGAATTGCTTTGTTTGTAATCTTCCAAATTCCCTAATTTCTAGAAAGGTCCCAACAGATTGAAAAACTGCAAATATAACAATATTCTTCATGAACGGTGAAGGCAGAAAGCAAGTCGCTATTGGCTAGTTAGTCTAATATCTGTCATTAGGAAAATGTGAGAATCCGCTATTAAGGAGGGTGAAGCAGGACATTTAAAAATCATATTACAATCAGGCAAAATCACATGATTTTGTGGAAGGGAAATTGTGTTGGACAAATTTATTAAGAGCTCTTTAAGGTTGTAACAAGCAGGATTGTCAATGGGGAACCAATAGGTGTAGTGTATTTGGATTTCCAAAAGGTTTCCGATAACAGAGTCTGGATAAAGTGGTCAGTTTCAGTTTATCAAACTAACAAATGGAGTGCCACAGATATCAGTGCTAGAATCTAAACTATTATGATTTATATAATGAGGTCAGCATGGTGGCACAGTGGTTAGTACTACTGCCTCACAGTACCAGGCACCTGAGTTTGATTCCCGGCTTGGTCACTTTCCATGTGGAGTTTGCACATTCTCTCTGTGTCTGCACTGGCTTTCCTCAGGGTGGTCCGGTTTCCTCCCACAGTCCAGAAGATGTGCAGGTTAGGTGGATTAGCCATGCTAAAATTGCCCCTTAGTGTTGGGGGATGAACAGGGTAAATGCATGGGGTTATGGGAATAGGGCCTGATGGGATTGTGGTCAGTGCTGACTCAATGGGCTGAATGGCCTCCTTCTACACTGTAGGATTCTCTGATCCTATGGCTTGGATGAAGGAATAGACTGCATTGTAGTCAAGTTTGCTGATGATATAAATATAGGTAGGAATGAAAGTCGTGAAGAGGTTAGAAATAGTCTGCAAAGTGATATAGATGGGATAAATGAATTGACACAACTTTGGCAGGTGGAATAATACAGGGAAAGGGATGGCCAGGGTTTGGAGGTGAGAACTGAAAGACAGGAAAATCCCCTAAGTTGTTTGGTGACTGGGGAATCCCCTGGGTTAGATAATTGGGCTGGGTGAAGGAGTCCCATGGGAATGGGGGAGCAGTTCTGAGGGTATTGGTATGGTTCTGCACAATAGTTACCTAGAAGCTAAAAGTGATTTTAATTCTAGTACCATTTTCTGGATAGTTATTGGTGCAAGACAGTTGGAACCATCTGAAATTTGCAATTTAAGTTGCGTTATTTGAAGTTTTTCCAGTGGAGGGCAATTGCTCACTGATTGCCATGCAAAGCTTACCTGGAAACATTTGGGAGTAGCAGGGGGTGGTATTCCCCAATGCATCTTTGGGGTACCCCCTAGTTACACTGTCCTGGAGCTTGGAAGTTAAGGTCGGGGTAGTGGAGATTTGCAACATCAGATGAGTCCAAAAGAAAGCGTAAGTGATAAGTTTTACAATTATTTAAAATTTAATTTGACATCTTCATTGAGGCCTTAATTCTCTGAGTCAAGCTTTGTTTTTAGTGACTTGTAGTGACAAGTCCCAGCAAGAATAAAGGTGATTGTGCAATCTCCCTGTTAATCTTGCCTGAATGTGGAGATGCTTGTGGAGATCTTGCCTGGAGGCATCGGTGTAAACTGATTGGAAGTGGGTTTACATGCCGAATTTGTATTTAGTAACTACCGTCAATTTGCTAAATTTTTCTGGAGAAATAAACCTGCTTGTATCAGGAGATTTTTAGCAATGTGTTTTGTTTGCTTTAGTTCTCAGAAACTTTATTTAAATAGACTTCTTTTCTGAATGAATCAACTCTGCTATAAGTCTTTCCCCATCTCCAATCCATTGGCTGACACAATGGTGTCAATAGACCTGGTGATAGTTTACAATTTAGCTTCCACAGTTATGTAACTGAAGCATGAAATGAATATAAAATATTCATTATGTAAGAGATTTTACAAAAGAATCCCTCATAATACTTTCTAGTACTGTATTTATAGACTATATAATTAGATTCGTCACTTCAATCTGTGTCAGCAATTGAATATGTCCTACCTTGAATATAGCTGTCAACTTACTTCATTTTGTGTGTGTGTGTGTGTGTGTGTGTGTGTGTAGGGGGGTGGTGGGGAGGGGAGAGAGAGAGAGAGTGAGAAAAAAGAAGGGGTGCGCAGAAGGTTTGGGTGGGAGGACTTTCAGTTCAGCTGCAATTGCTGTTTAGTGATCAGAAATGCAGTTTGCATGAATCTTGAAGTACAATAATTAGAATAAACATTGAGGTGACATTAAAGAACTAATGAAGGCCGTCTAACAAATGGCAATGTGCGTTAGTTCATTATGACTTTTCTGCTTGCCTTCTCACAGTTGTCTTGCATTTAATTGGAAGAGTATCAATTCTCTTATCAGCTAACTACAGTACTGCCTCGGATATAATCCTGTAAAGTTGCTTTTGCACATTACAGTTCCTCCACACAGATTCCTTTCCCCATAATTATGTGTTGTGCTTCAGGCATTAATTTGAAATAAAGCCTCTTGAACTGATAGTTAAGACATGACCTTGTCCTTTAACATGATAGCTAGACTAATGCTTATGTGCCTCTGATACGTTTATTGCTGTGCAGAGAATATCAACATTGCTGCTTCATCAACTTTGGAATGACACCAAGCTGTCATAAAGATATCATACCTTCCATGTGAAGCTGTAAAAAGATTAATAGGATCAAGGTTGCTATGCTGTTTGAGGCAAGGGGTCAATTTTAACATAATCTGCCAATCAGGAAACTGGTGATGTTTGGCGCAACTTTGGTTTTCTAGCCTGTTTGATTTTACTTTCTATTTAAGTTGGTAATATTGGGAAGAGCATAAACTGGCATTTCACTGATTCTGTGTTTTACAGCCAGTGAGTTAGATTAAAGTTGATTAGGTAGTATCTTTTTCATTCATTCGTGGGATGTGAGAGTCTGTCAGTACAATCATTTGTTGCCCACCCCTAATTGTCCCTTGGTAGGTTCCTGCAATGCATCTTTACCATGATACATACTGTGAGAGAAAAACGGATGAAGTCAAGTAATATTTCCCCTCTTTTTGGTTCCCTCAGCACCAGCCACAGGCTCGGTCAGGGCCTAGGAGTGAAATCACGGCCCCTGGTATTTCTCGTGTTTCTGGGCCCTGAATGCCTTATTCTAGCTGAGCTTCCTGAAAATGTGAGGTTAGCTTTTATTCCAGTAAATACTGGGGTTTTATATCCAGTAGCGTGAGTAAATTGAGGTGCAAAATTTGCACGAATGCACTCACTCACTTGTTTAGCAAAGCAAAATAAAATTCTGACCAACATGTCAGACATCATAAATTAATGTCCACATGTGTATAATAGTAATGATGCACTTTGCTAAATGTTGTTGCTTTTAATTTTAACTCTCATTGTAATGCATAGCACACAATATAATCAAGAATTACCTGATCTTTGATTCATTTGTGGTGTTGCTTAGAAATTGCGGATGAAAAGTAATGTTACCCTTACCCAAACACAAGATGTATAATACCAACTTTTAGTTGTGAGTGAAGGGGAGCAAGCAAGAGGAATTGTGCATTACTGTGTATGTAGGCAAAACATCTGTGTGATGTTAGTGTACCTTTAAGGGATTTAAAAAAGAATCATGTTCTCTGCATCCCTCACAGCCTCAGCGTATGTCATCATTGACTAGCTGCCTGGGGAAGCCCTATTATTGCTCCTTAAGTGACTTAAATGGGGGTATGTTTGTTTTTACTCCCGGATGTTTTATGACCCTGCATTGTTAGGAGGAAGGCCATGTATTCTGGACAGTGCCCCCTGGGCATTGACACTTTACCCCTTGGGCAGTGCCAGGGGCCCAGGCTGGCATTGCCAAGGTGACAATGCCCAAGGGCACCCTTCCCCTCCACTGGGAGGCCTTGATTACCCCCCCCTTCAATCCAGCATGGTTGGGCCGCCAGCTCCCTGCAAATGGGGAGCTATATTAAACCTTGCTGGTGGACAGGGGCATTAGCATGCTTGGAGATTTCAGTTTGTGGCATTTAAAATCGAAATTTGACTGTGCGGAGGCCATGGTGCCCAGCAGGGAGCCCGCGAAACAGCCTCGCTAAAGTCTCCCAGCCCACTACAAAAGCAGTACAGAGGGCCGGAGAACTGCCCCCATTATGTCATTATGTCATATTTAATCTAAACAGAATAACTTCAAAATTCAATTCAGCACCACAAGTTGTACTTACAAATCCTTAACAGAGGCTGATCACGGCAATGTGTGCTGGTTCAGCATTGCCATGTCCTGTGCCTTAATGGCAAGCCCCAGTACTTTCTACTTTGTGCGCCTCTCTCCACCTTTCAGGGCTCAGTTTGGCAGATACATCCTTCAGGACATCAGGATATGGTCATCAGGACTTGTTCAGGTTAATCATTAGGTTTCTTTCAGATCAGTCCTTGGTAGTGCTATTGAGCCACTCTTGGTGATGGATATTGATGTCCTCCACCCAAAGTACAACCTGCGCTCTTGCTACTCACAGTGCTTCTTTCATGTGGTGTTTGATCTGGAGGAGTAGTAATTCATGAGCTCAGGGAGGTCATTGGATGGTAAATAGCATGAGATTTTTGTTCTTGTTTGACTTCATGAAGCCTGAATTGGATGGTAAATAGCATGAGATTTTTGTTCTTGTTTGACTTCATGAAGTCTGAAGTCGATGTTGAGGATTATCAGGACCACTCTCTTCCAACTGTATACCATGGAGTCGCCACCTGTGGGATGGTGATGGAGGATTCTGGGCATTGGCTACAAGTTATGATTAAATTAATATAACTATGTCACGTTGTTGTTTGAGTCTTGTGGGGAGCTCTCTCAATTTTGGCACAAGCCTCCATATGGGTGTGATGTTCTCTACAGGGTTGACTGGACAGGTTGTGCTTTTGTTGTTTCCTGTGCACAAGTTGATGCCAGTGGTCCACCCAGTTTTATTCTTTGTTGACTTTTCTGTAGCATATTGATACAGCTGAGTGGTTTACTAGGCCTCTTCAGAGGGAAGTTAATAGTCAGTCATATTGCTTTGGATGTGGAGTCACATGCAGACTAGATAAGGACGGCAAATTTCCTTCTTTGAAGGGCATTAGTGAACCAGATAGGTTCTTATGACAATCCAGTAATTTCATGATCATCACTATTGAGACTTCCTCCTTTTGCCAGATTTGTGAATTTTATGTTTGTTATGTGATGAAGCTTATGTTAGGGCTGTATATTAAGGAAAATGAAGGTAATTTGAGTGACAGAAGATATGTATTGGCACAAGTGCATAGACTTGCCCTAACTACACTTGCAAGGGCACTAAAACCTTTGCTGCACTGTGGGGTAGTTGTTGGAGTGAGTGATGGATATTGCCTTTAGAGTGGTGGAGATCACACTACCTGCCTTGTTCATTTCCTTGACAGTGTTTGAATGAATGTCTTCAAGCCCAGAAGGTTTGCTATTCTGGCCCTCACTTCTACCAAAAAGGATTTCTAGATGTGCATCTGTGATTCTTGGGACTTAATTTCTGACACTTTCAGACAATTCAACCACTGTATCCTGCTATCCAAAAGTGCGTGTCCTTGTAAATTTCTATGTAAATTTCTGCACTATTTTAAATACAGCAGCTTGAATTTTCCCTCCCTTCAAAGCAGTATTATTGGCTCCAAGGCCAACTGGTAGCAATGAGTTAACAGTGCTTCATCTTGATGACTGTTCCATCATTAACAAGATAGCAAGATTGGCTAATATGAATTAATACTTGGAATATTTGAGGTCTATGTCAATAGTGTTAAGGAAGTTCATGGAACTTGTGTAAGGATTATAAGTTCATGGAACTTGTTCAAGCATCACTTGTGGGCTCAGAGAGATTTAGAAGAGCTTAGTCATTCTCCTTTGCCCAAGAAGGCTAAACAGGATAATACAAGTGTTTTAAAGAAGCTAGGTTAATTAATAAAGTGGATATAGCCCAATGAGAAAGAGGACATTTTAACAAGCCATGAAACAATTGTTCGTTAGGTTGGGTTCAAATTTTTCCGTCCATGGATATTGAGTATTTGGAAATAAACTGACATTTAATCCAATTTTAACATAATAAAGATAACATCGTTTTAAAGAAACATGTCAGATTTTTCTTGGAATTGCATGGTTAACAACATGTTTGAGACTGAGTAATTTATTGTTTGAAAATAAGTTACATTGAATTGGATTGAACTATGCATTTATAATAATTTAGCCTGCATAACAAACAAATGCTTAATTAAGAAAACTGGGAGGTGATTCTCCCAGCCCGCTCCACTGCTTTTGTAGCACAGCGGTCCAGGAGACTCAAGCAGAGGCCAATTCGTGGGCACCACCACCTCCATAACTTTCTGGTAGCTGGATTTCTGGCGCCGCCAGCTCTGCACCAGAAATTGGTGTGGTGCTGTATAAATTGTGCTAATTCTCATTGAAATCTATTTTACATTTGATTAGTGAAATCTCCAGGCCCGTTAGTACCCCACATCCCAGCCTGGCCTGGAGTTGTTCCTTCCATCGGGGATTACTATAGCTCCCCACCTGCAGGGAGCTGGTGGCCCAACCCCACTGGAGCGAAGAAGGCGCTATCGAGGCTCCCCAGAGTATCGGGCGCAGCGCTGTGGGTATACCCTACACCTCTGGGACTGCAGTTCAAGAAGGCAACAGGAATGGGCAATAAATGTTGGCCTAACCAGTGACACCCACACATTGTAGAATGAATTTTTAAAATTTACATTATATAATCACATTCTACATTTTTTGTATAGACTGTCATACCAACCAATAAAGCAACCACATAACATTAAAACTTGGGACTGCCACTGCAGAGGTGCAGTGGGGAAATGTCAGTAAGGCCTTCAGCCATAGTGCACCGAGGGTCTGGAAATTGTCGAGAATCGCTCGGATTGCATAACACTTATTTCCCACACTCTTTGTTTTATTGTAGGTAACTGTTCTTTTAGATACAATACTCCTGTCCTCAAAAAACCTCTGCTTCCTAAGAACTCTTTTGTCCATGATTTTATCGTCCTTCCCCTTTTTCTTCATTCTGCTTGGTAACCTCTATCTTTTTCTTAATCTTGTAAATACAGACATCTTTCTTTTGCTAAAGAACACCAATGAAATGTAAGTTGTTCTTCCTTCTATCTACTAGCTGAAGTTCAATTTCACAGCAAGAGTTGCTCTCTGATACTTTATCCAGGTTTTTGATTATGAATGCAAATGATCATACCATTTGTTTGAGATAGAGAAATTTAATATGCTGATGAGTGCTGGGTTACTGCGTCATGGGTACCAGCTGTTTCTTTTACCATGTCCAATTGATCTTGCGCATATGTTGAGTTTTTTTAGACTGGGGTGACCAAGTAATTTCTGCTGATTGACATGTGACCTACGTGTGGCTAAAGTGTAGCTCTTCAAAGGCAAAATAGAACATTATAGAAGTTGTACGTTGAACTCATTATTTTTGCTTATCTAGGTTTTTTTTAAAGCTTATGGCAGATTATTTGAATCTTACCGGCTAGAGCCTGGGTGTCAGGCCTGGTTGTCTTCCTTTAATCATACAGAATTAAGTTTTTTTTCATCTAATAAACATATCAACAGATGGTGCTATAAACTGCAACTAGTTGTCTAATAGCAATATTTCTGGCAAAAAGAGAGTTTTAATTGCCTTAATGACATAATTAATGCTGAATAAAGATTTCAATTGTATATTCAAATGCATTTTCAGATTGTTCACCAGAATCGATGCATCCATTATTTTCTCCAACTGTCATTATAAAATTGATTACATTTGTAAAAGGTGTTAATTGGCTACTTCAAGGTTTAATGCCTTTGCTTAGCATAATGCTTTAACTAGAGAGAGGGCAAAAACAACAGGAAATCACTTTGGTAGTGCATTTTTCAATATTATTCTCCATATATCAACTAATCAGTTATCATCAATGTAAAAAAATCACAAGAGTATTATAATTTTTCGGTTGTACCTGAAGGTGGTAGAATACTTCTGATCCTTTTCACTGCCCAATTTATATACGTTGCATTTTATCGCTGCTCTCTGGGGCAAACTCATTAACTATTTAGAACTAACACCCAGCAGAAGGATTTGCAAAAGGGTTGGGGATAACAGGAGTGGTTGCTACACTTCCTGAAGGCAGGCATTCAGTTAAACCTAACTGGTTGCATGTGAAGCCAAAAATAGTTTCAGGCGGGCTAAAAATAGCGAAGCTGCATTAAGTCTCTGAATGAAAAAAAGTGACTGGCAATATACTATTAGATGGCAAACAGAAAATATGTGGCGGTTAGGGGTATTAAATGATGATAATTAGGTGAAGTGGATTAAAATAGGAGCATTTGTGTGGTTTCCATTGTGGGGGGCAGGGGGTTGGTGTGTGTCTGTGTGTGTGTATGTGTGTGTGTGTGTGCGTTTCCAGTGGGAGACCTGGCCATCTGAATTGAGTCCACTTAATAACAGAGATGGACGTAAACTGTCGGCAAGTAGGCAAGTCGTTTCATGCATCAATTTTAGGTACAGATGGAATTTAAAATGCAGAAGTATGAATTTGGGGAGTGGAGTGGTCGGTTGAGAATTCTCTAAAGTTAAATGCCAGTTCAAAACGGTAAAACCTGAAGTAAATTGTAGTTAGACCAACGTTGAGAGTTAAATGTATAGTATTTTATCTTTGTAACAATTTACATTTTATGAAAAATGGTTTGGTTTTTAGTAACATTCAGTTATGCTGACAACATGCAACACTACCTCACCATCACTGCTCTTGATTCTGACTTGCTAGCTTTAGTACTGGATGTCAGACAAACAACAGGCAAAAATTTCATCCAGCTACATATTGGGAAAATCAGGGCTATTTGGGTCCTCATCAGAAACTTCATTCTGCAGGCACCAATTCTATCCCTCTCCCTGGCAGCTGTCTGAGACTGAACAAGTTTGGTTGTAGTATGACAAAATTATTCAGCCATTTGGCCCATTGTACCTGTGCTGGTTCCTTGGGAGAGCTATTTTATTAGTTCCATTCCACCACCCTCATCCCATAGCACTGAAAACTTTTGTTCCCAATTCATCCAATTTCCTTTTGGAAATTATTGGCCCAGATCTTCCAGTTAAGCTCTGGGATCACTGTCCCTGACTCTGACAAGACAGAAAAAGTGACCACTTGCCTTCATATGTTTTCAGGCCACCCTTTCACTTGGGCCCCTGCAAAGGGTTTGTAGTGCAGCTGGAAGGGAATCTCTCTGTAGTGTAGTAGAGATCACACTGCTCCCCTATAATGCAGGCAGAACTGGGAATGCTCATGAAAGTTGGTCAACAGCCAAATTTGGAGTTCCAGCAGTGAAGTGAGTGATGTTAAAGTTCTTCAGCTTTCTTTTATCTGTAACAATTTGTTTCAATTTGAGAAAAATCTTTTACACTAATTAATGATTGCAAAGTTGGCCTTCTGAAATGTACTTCTGTATTTTCATGCAGAAGATAACAGCCCAGAGGTTCATATTACAGAAGGAAAAGTGTCACAATTTCATAGATAAAGAGCTGAATATTCTGCTAAGTGACATGGAAGTGAGACATCAATGCCTCTTGAGAAGTGCAAAAGTGATACTGTCCAGGAAAATGATCATCCTGGCTTGGAAAGAAATAGCATGGGTAATGCATACAAATAGTCGCATACAATGGCTCAGTACCAGAAAAAAATCTTGATGATTTGGTAAGTTCTGCCAAGTAGTTTGTTATGGACAAGAGAGAGAGAGGCAAACTGAACTCCTTTATTCTCTTGCTGTCTATCCATAAGCGGAAGTGTTTTTAATGGTTTTAAAAATGGGAATTTCCCCAAAGCCTCAAGTTTGTGAACTCCAAATATTTTTAAATGATGCACAAAAAATCTCTTTATGGATTTGATTTATTATTGTCTCATGTTTCTTACATGTTATACGGACAAACATACTGTTCATAAAGAAGGAAATGAGAATGCAGAATGTAGTGTTACAGTTGTAGCTAGGGTGTAGAGAAAGATCAACTTAATGCAAAGTAGATCCATTCAAATGTCTGGCAGCAGGGAAGAAGCTGTTCTTGTATTGGTCAGTACCTGACCTCAGACTTTTGTATCTTTTTCTCGATAGAAGAAGGTGGAAGAGAGAATGTACAGGGTGCATGGAGTTCTTAATTATGCTGGCTGCTTTGCTGAGGAAGCAGGAAGTGTGGACAGAGTCAATGGATGGGAGGCTGGTTTGTGTGATGGATTGGGCTACATTCAAGACCTTTTGTAGTTTCTTGCGGTCTTGGGCAGAGCAGAATTCATACCAAGCTATGATACAACCAGAAAGAATGCTTTCTAAGGTGCATCTGTAAAAGTTGGTGAGAGTCATGCCAAATTTCCTTAGTCTTCTGAGAAAGTAGAGGCATTAGTGGGCTTTCTTAATTAAATCAGAAGGTTAGTTTAGTCACACATTCAAATCTAATGGAAGGAAGGATAGTCAAAGCTTTACACTCATACAGTAAGAGGGCATGAAAAATAAGTATTTTCCAATTATGAATAACTTACCAGTAAAAGAAGAACAGAAATGGACATCAGTTCATGTGAGTTCCAGATTCCAGAAGATAAAGCTAATGAGAGGGGTAGGGTTCCTTCTCGGAAGTTCCAGTTTTGGTGAGTTTCTAGCTGAAGACAGCGGGAGAGCTTTTTCTGTTAATGAATATATAAGTGCGAGGTGATTCATTTTCGTAGGACAAACCTGAATGCGGAATACAGGGTCAACGGCAGGGTTCTGAGGAATGTGGAGGAACAGAGAGATCTTGGGGTTCATATTCACAGATCTCTGAACGTTGCCACTGAAGTGGATAGAACAGTGAAGAAGGCTTATAGTGTGTTAGCGTTTATTAACAGGGGGTTTGAGTTTAAGAGCCATGGGCTTATGCTGCAGCTATACAGGACCTTGGTGAGACCACATTTGGAATATTGTGTGCAGTTCATGTCACCTCATTATAAGAAGGATGTGGAAGCATTGGAGAGAATGCAGAGGAGATTTACCAGGAAGCTGCCTGGTTTGGAGGGTAGGTCTTATGAGGAAAGGTTGAGGGAGCTGGGGCTTTTCTCTTTAGAGCAGAGGAGGATGAGAGGTTACTTAATAGAGGTTTATAAGATGATGAGGGGGATAGAGTGGACGTGCAGACACTATTTCCTCAAATGGATGTAGCTGTTACTAGGGGGCATAACTGTAAGGTTCATGGTGGAGGTAGGTTCTTTACTCAGGGTTGTTTGGGTGTGGAATGCACTGCCTCCTGTGATAGTGAAGTTGGACACTTTAGGAACTTTCAAGCAGTTATTGGGTAGGCACATGGAGAACACCAGAATGATAGGGAGTGGGATTGCTTGATCTTGGGTTTGGACATAGCTCGGCACAACACTGCGGGCCGAAGGGCCTGTACTGTTCTATGAGTGGTGCAGTGAAATGAGGTTAGACACTGAATCATAGACACCCTACAATACAGAAAGATGCCATTCGGCCCATCGAGTTTGCACCAACCACAATCTCACCCAGCTCCTATCCTATATATTTTACCCGCTAATCCTTCTAACCTACGCATCTCAGGACACTATGGGGCAATTTTAGCATCACCAATCAACTTATCCCACACATCTTTGGACTGTGGGAGGAAACCAGAGCACTCCATGGAAACCCACGCAGACATGAGGAGAATGTGCAAACTCCACACAGACAGTAATCCGAGCTGGGAATCGAACCCAGGTTTCTGGAGCTGTAAAGCAGCAGTGCTAACCACTGTGCTACCGTGCCACCTGGTCACTGCAGATTACTGCACATCTACACGGTGTACTTTGCAGGCAATGATTAGAGTACTATTGTTGGAATTTTGTCACATCCCTTTGCAGTATCCGGTGCCTTTTCTTGACGTCACATTGAGTGAATCAAATTGACTCTGATGCTGGGGACCTCTAGAGGAGGGTGAGGTGAATCATCTACTCAGCACTTCTGGCCAAAGATTATTGCAAATGCTTTAGCCTTACCTTTAGCACAGATGTTCTGGGCTCCTCCATCACTGAAGAATGGGGTATTTGTGGAGCCTCCTCCTCCTCCAGTGAATTGTGTAATTGTCTATCTCCATTCATGGCTGGATGTGGCAGGACTGCTGAGTTTAGATCTGATCCATTGGTTGTGTAGCTATGTCTATCAGTTGCTGCTTATGCTGTTTGGCACACAAGTAGTCCTATTTTGTGCCTTCACTAAGTTGACACTTCATTTTTAGGTATGCTTAGTGCTGCTCCTGGCATGCCGTCCTGCACTCTTCTTTGAACCAAGGTTGATTCTCCAACTTGGTGATAATGGTAGAGTAGGGGGCTATGCTGGACTATTGTCTTACTTCAGGTAGGAGGGAGAGGGAATTTGTGATTGTCAAATTTGAAAAGCACTAGCAACCAGTTGACCTCTAGCATGTAAACAGTTGTTATGTTGTCTGCTTTCTTTGTACAATCTCACTAATCACACTCAAAGGATTGGCAAGTAATGGTATAGGTTCTTTTGTTTGAAGTCTAATACTAATATAAACAAACATGTCCAACCCAGGGATTCAGCGAACGCGCACATCACAACCTGCTAGTCATGCTATTTTAAATCACTGCTTCACTGATGACATAAGAACATAAGAACATAAGAAATAGGAGCAGGAGTAGGCCATCCAGCCCTTCGAGCCTGCCCCGCCATTCAATAAGATCATGGCTGATCTGTCGTGGCTCAGTTCCACATTCCCGCCCTCTCCCCATAACCCTTAATCCCCTCTCTTATCAAAAACCCATCAACCCGCGTCTTAAAAATATTTAGCGAGGTAGCCTCCACCACTTCAACGGGCAGAGAATTCCAGAGATTCACCACCCTTTGAGTGAAGAAGTTCCTCCTCAACTCCGTTCTAAACCACCCCCCCTTTATCTTGAGGCTGTGCCCCCTAGTCCTACTATCCTTTCTGAGCGGGAAGAGTCTCTCCACCTCTATCCTATCCATCCCATTCATCATCTTATATGTCTCAATGAGATCTCCCCTCATTCTTCTAAACTCTAACGAGTTCTAAACTCGAACATTTGTACACAATTTGCATATTCTCAAAGTGATAGCACAGTCAGCCAACGCTGACTTTGATTTCAGAAACGTGTATGTAATTTTCAGATTGGCTCTTTGCCAGCAAAGACCCATGACATCCTTACTGAAATCTGACAGATCCTGACTCAGTCGCCAATGGCTCCAGCTTCTATCCAGCAACAGCCCAATGCAGAGACACCTACTGGTACAGGAGAGATCATGTCATGGGGGAGATATCCTCCATCATTCCCTGCTCTTCCTCATGCTCCCCCACCCCCTCATTATAAAGAGGGTGAATTTTCTGTTTTGTTGGTGATTTGTGTTATACTCCTTTTTATATTCATCGCTATATTTGACTGCACACACTGTCCCATTTCACTTGATATTTTTTTTTTGATACATTTATGCCTTTATTTAAAGATACACTGCTCCATTTAGTTGTGAATTAGATTTGAATGATGCGATCTATTAGTAGTTCTACTTATGATCAATTTAAACATTCACTGTTTTTGATGTTCTTGCTGCACATTAGTCTTTGTAAAATGTTCTGAAAAACTTTATTTGCATGACACTAATCAAAAGCTTTACAAAATGTTAAATAATGGTGAAAATACAGAGAAGCAACAGTTTTATTTGTCTTACCTTTTTACTTGAACAGCTCACGTTTAGTCTGTAGCTACCTCAAAAACTTTCAGGTATTGAGTACTGAAATGAAGTCACTTATTTAACATTCAAACAGCAATACGATTGCCTTACTTCAGGTGGGGAGGAAAAAAGATTTTGCGATTGTCAGTAGCAACCAGTTGATCTCTAGCTACCCTGGTGGTTGCAACTGGGGGCTTCTCACATACTCAAGGAGGATTAAGTTGTCATGTTACAACTGTACAAAACTCTGGTGTGGCCGCACTTGGAGTATTGCGTACAGTTCTGGTCACCACATTATAAGAAAGAGGTGGAGGCATTGGAAAGGGTGCAGAGGTTTACCAGGATGTTGCCTGGTATGGTGGGAAGGTCTTATCAGGAAAGGCTGAGGGACTTGAGGTTATTTTCTTTGGAGAGAAGAAGGTTACGAGGTGACCTGATTGAGGCATACAAGATGATCAAAGGATTGGGTAGGGTGGACAGTGAGAGCCTTTTACCTCGGATGGTGATGGCTAACACAAGGGGACATAGCTTTAAATTAAGGGGTGGTAATTATAGGACGGATGTCAGAGGTAGGTTCTTTACTCAGAGGGTAGTAAGGTCTTGGAATGTCCTGCCTGCAGCAGTTGTGGACTCGCCAACTTTAAGGGCATTCAAATGGTCAGTGGATAGGCATATGGATAACATTGGAATAGTTTAGGTTAGAGGGTCATTAGATTGGTTCCACTGGTCGGCGCAACATTGAGGGCCAAAGGGCCTGTACTGCGCTTTAATGTTCTATGTTCTATGATTGTCTGATCCCTGCTGTGCTCCTGCATCTCATCTGCTTCCAGTGTTATCTCATCCTGAGGGGTGAAGATCCACTCCTAACTGGAGGGCAAGGTTGTATAATGTACAACATGGACTATAATCTTGGACACATTTTTACAGGAGATTACTGTCCAGGCAACGGAAAAGTGACTTCAGGACCCTGGTTATCCTCTTCCTCCGTCTGAAATCTGAGACATGTGCATGGTCGTATCTTTCCTGGATTGCATTGCTGGTCCTGCAGGATGTGCCATTGGCCATCTTTTCAGTGAGTTTGACCCTTTGAACTTTAAGGTAACTCATGATCTGGTGTGGCCTTGTGTGTTCACCAGGATGAAAACCTCCCTGGTTTTCTGCAGTTACCATGAGAATCTCAACTGGCAAACAATCATGACATTCAAAGAACAGAAGCCCTTTGAGTCATTGTTTGGGGCTTTCAGTGAAATTCATATTCCATCGACAACCACAAGCATTTTTAGGCAATCAGCATTCCATGGAATATCTTTTTCACAGGAACACTTCAAACCTCATTAAATCAGAAGTCCTATTGCTTCAATTACCTGGTGAATGTGGGCTCTTGCCATGTCACCAGTAGCTGGCTGAAATAACGCACATGCATAAAAATTCAGTACAGAGTTACTTTCTTTGCCACTGATGAGGTGGTGCAGCATTTGGAGCTTGTCTTTAGGTCATGCCACAAGGTATCGCAGGGGTAGTCAATTGCCTCCTTACTGAGGTGTATCACCTGACCAAAATTCCTGTGACATCAGAGCGTATGACACCCTCTCCCTGTACATTCAGGGCTGGGTACTTCAGCTTTCTTGTCAGCAAGCACCTACGTCTTGCCCTTTCCTGAAGTGCCAGAAGGTAAACATGTCTCCACTCACTGAATCTGCAAGAGATACTGAAATATAATGTAATAGTTTATTTTTAAATCTGCTTACAGATGTCTTATTGCATATCATTGCACTTCTAGAAAATATTCCAGATCACAATAACTCACTATAAAATGCATTAAAATTTTTTTTAAGCTGCTGATTCTGTTGGATGCAGTCAAATTTCTGTCCCTGCCACCGTACTGAAATGGCTCCTATCAAAGTCACAGATGACATCCTGCTTGACAAAGGTAAATCTTTTCAACATTGGTGTTGTATCTGAGAAGAGATGAGTTGCTGATCAGATATCCATACTATAACTAAGACCAGCTATTTTCACCCTCCTCAACATTGTTCAACTCTGGCTCTATTTCAACTCATTGGCTGCAGAAAAGTTGATCCATGCGCTTGTTACCAATAGATATGACCAATCCAATGCATTTGTGGCTTTTATCCTATGTACAAAGTCCCATAGGCTTGAGGTGATGTGCTGTACTGATTGTGTTGTAACTTACTCCAAGTCCCATTCACTTACCACCCTTGTGCTTGATGAGGGAGTGCTGCATTGTTGGAGGTGTCATCTTTCAGATTTGATGTCAAATTGAGGCTCTGCCTAACTTCTTGGGTGGACCAAAATTATTTCACAGCACTGTTTTAAAGATAGTTAGGAGAAATGTCCTCACTGTCTTGGCCAATAATTATCCCTCAACATTACGTAAGTAGATTTTCAAGTCATTATCATATTGCTGTCTGTGGGAGCTTGCTGTGCACAAACTGACTGCTGCAATTCCTATATTACAACAGGGACCATATTTCATTGACTATAAAATGTTTGAGATATCTGCTAGCCAATAAAGGCACTATATAAATGCAAGTTTTTATCTTTTTAAAACCTATCACTTCGATCATCATATGGCTTGTGTTGTTTTGTTTCAATGCTCCAGTGAAGTGCAATTACATTATAAGTATTATAAAAATACATTTTGTATTAAATGAACCTATTTGCTGTTTTGTAATTAGCTTCATCCCAGTTGAGGCATATCAGCCTCTATTGTGAAAGGTATGATAGTGTAATTGTTACCTATGTTAGAAAGGATTGCCTGACTGGCACCCCTGTCACTGGACTCAACATCCACCTCCTCCATAATTGGTGCTATCACTGTCACTGCAGTATGTATTATCAATAGCACCTTCTGGTCTTGTCACCTCTAACACCAAGCAGAAAAGTAACAGCATTGTCTTGTCACATCAGATCCTCTAAATTTCCCTTGGACATAGATTGCCATTTCTTGATTGTTGCATGCATAAATTCATACAATTTCTGACCTTACACCATTGTAGGAACACGACGACCAGAAGGACGGCAGCAGTTGAAGCATTAGGCGAGGGGAAACTTGATAATAATTGCAGTCTAGCCAGTAATTGCCTGTTTCACACATATCCAAGAATAAATTTAAAAAGTCGGAAAAATTTGCGTGTGGCATGTGCAACTTCACTCAATAGGCCAGGCCATCTGTGGAGAGAGAGACAAAGTTAACATTTCAAGTTGATGATCTTTTCATTAAAAGTGGAAAAAGCAGGAAAAGTAATAGGTTTGAAGCTAGTGCAGAGAGTGGACGTTGGGCAGGTAAAAATAAATGGGAAGGCTTGTGATACTGTGGAAAACGGGAGAGATTAAATGACAAAAGGGATGATGGTGCAAGGCAAAAAGGAATGATAATGAAACAAAATATGGATCCAGAAAAGGCGTCGATAAAATCATTACTAATTAGCTGTTATCCAAAAAAAAATGTGACTGGTTACAATCTGAAATTGTTGAGGTCACTGAATCCAGAAGCCTGAAAAATGAAGTGCTGTTCTCTTAAGTGTCCACTGAGCTTTGGTAGAACAATATAAGAAGCCAAGGATAGTGAGGTCAGGGTGGAAATTTGGCTAAGAGGTAGTATGATGGACAACCAAGAGCTCAAGGTCATGCTTGTGGATGGAACTGTGGCGTTCGGCAGAGCTGCACCTGGCCTCCTGAATTACAGAGACCACATCACGAGCAGTAGATACAGTATTGCTAAATCGAAGAGGTACGAGTCAAATATCAGGCAGAAGTGGTTGGGGCCCTGGGCAGTAGAAAGGGTGGAGATAAAAGGGAGGAGTTGCATTCCCTGCATTTGCATAGGAAGTTTCCACGTGCAAAGAATGGAGTTTGGGAGTGATTGAAGTGTGGCTCAGTAGAGAATATGGTCTCTTTGAAATACTGAAAGGGGTGGAAATGGGGTGACATGTTTGTTTGTGGCATCATTCTGAGGTGATGCAAATGTTGGAAAATGATCCATTAAATGTGGAGGCTGATGGATGGAAGATCTAGGGGGATCCTGACAGAGGGGAGCCTTGGTTTAATTTCTCATCTGATGGACAGTACCGCCAACAGAGCAGCACTTATTGATAATATTCCTTTCACTTTCGAATTCGCACAAAAAAAATCTAAAATCTGCAATAACGGCCAGAATTCTCCCAAAAAATTCACAATGTGTAGGAAAACCGGAGTAATTCCTGCTGGATTTTAAGCATACTTACCAGACCGAATCTCCAACACTGAGTGCTGCAGAGTCCCTCAATGCTATTTACTCTAGTAAGTAGAAAGTGGGGTCTATTCCCATCTGAGAGGCCGGCAGTATAGCACTGAACGTGCCTCTGTGCACGCACCGATCTGTCTGTCAGCGTGGAGATCGGTGTATACACAATGGCCCCTATTGTTGGCCTCCCGATCACTGCTTTTCCCGATCGCAGGCCAGCCCTGCAACCCCCAAGCACTGGCCTTCCCACACCCCCAACAACCTCTTTCCAACCTCCCCAACCCCCACCCCGCACCACCCCCCCCACCCCCCCCCCACCCCACAACCACCTCCTGATAGTTGGCCAACCCCCGATGTCTGTCCCTCACCTCAACATTCCTGCCCCCGCTCCCCCCCCCCCCCCCCCCCCCCACCCCACTCTGGCCATGGCCAGCCCCCATAGCCCTCACTCCCTCATTGATCCTTTTGCAGAGTGGCAGCGTGTGCCCCCTTGACACTGCCTGGTGCCCGGTGGGCATTGCTAATGGGGTTGGGTGCCTTATCCTCATTAGTGGACAGCAGTTGTAAACACTGCTGGAGGAAACCACTCCTGGTGGCGGGGGGAGACGCTAGCTGATTTCTCACGTGAAGCTGATAATAAAACACTTGGGAGGCCATGCCGTCCAGCGCGGATCCCATGAAACAGCCTCTGCTGATGTCTCCCGGCCCACTGCTCTAGTAACTTAAGCAGGAATTACATTTTCTCAAAACTGAAATAGGCAGAAATGCCGTCACAATCACTGTAAACTGACTACAGTTTAGAGGTAATACAAATGTTCTGATTGTGGGGACTGCCCATTCAGATTTAGAACAGACCATATTGATTTTTCTAACTGGTGGCACTTTTATTAAGAAAATCTTGATCAGGACAGATTTCAATTGCTGTTCAAAATAGAAGACATGGATAGACTCAGTTTCAGCTATCTCATTGGATCTACTGTCTTTTGTTCCTGATGTTAGCGTTACAATGACTTTTCTTTTGAGTAATTGCACTGAGGAGGATCAGGCAGCCCAGGAGGGTGTGGAGGATAAAGCTGAGGCCAAGGAGGACTCGGAGGTTGCTGGACCATCAATGACAGCAATGATCTGGCAGGGCAGGAGGACCAATGAGGCCCTCATCACCACCAGATTTAGCCACTAGGAGGAATGGTATCGAGTGCTCCAAACCCCCTCACCCCCAGGAGATCTTCAATCCCCCTTCCAAAACCTCACCCAAACTCCATAACAGGGCAGATGCTCCTCCCTTTCCCCCATTCCCTGCCCCTACCCCCCTCGAGGATTGCATTTGCACCCCCCAGGGTGTGCCAACATGTGACTTGTCCAGGCAGAAGGATGATGTAGACTGTGAGGCAAACTGTGAAACTGCCCTGGTACTGCTGAATTATGACTCCTGTCAGCCGTCTGACTGTACACATGCCCAGACCCATCACCGAGTGATGAATGGGGCCACCACTGTGCAGTGCAATGCTCCAGGGCTTGATGAGGGAGGAGGTGTGGGGGGTTGGTGGTTTGAACTGCTTTCCATAGCTTAGAGGAGGCTTGAGGGGGGCATGCTCAGGGTGTATGAATTCATGAGGGATATGGCCAAGGTGTGCAGGGAGCAGCTAAACTCATGATTGGGGGCTTATGATGAGAGGGCACAGATTCAGGGCAAGGACAAGGTTCTCAGGGAGATCTGTGGGAACCATTGGGTGCTGGGGGTCTGGAATGCACTACCTGGGGGGGAGTGGTTACCTTATGCCGGCCTCATCACTCTGAGAACAAGAGCCTTTGGGAGATGGGATTTGCATGATATCAGTGGTAGTCATAGTTGGTGCAGGCTCAGTTGGCTGCACAACACTCTATAGGTGTGGACAGGATGACAAGGCTCCCTGTTGGATAGGGGTCACAGACAGAGGAGTTTCGGCTGTGGAGTACCATAATCTTTAATAGTTGTTATTTACAGTACATACTACCCTCTCCCTAACTACTATGTCCATCTTTTCCCTTGCCCTCTTGGTGACCCTAAAATCTCTTAACCTTCCATAACCTGCCGCTATGTCTAAGACCCCAGCCCGCATATCAGAGGTGGGGCAGTCTGCTGTGTTCCAAACCCTTTGAGAATGGGTGGTGTAGATTGGCACCGTGCCTCGCCAGACAGAGTTTGTGATTGGGGGTGCCAGAGGGATTTGAGTGCTAGATGGTAGTGAGGTTTCCAGGAGTGGGTCAAAGTGAACACTACAGGTGTGACAGTTGTGACTGATGCCAGGATGGGACTGATGGACACTCATCTTCATAGATCAAATCAGTTCTTTCATCTTCCGGCATTGGCTGTTGGACTTGCTGTCAGGCTGTGGGCACCGACTGCCATGGCCACTGCTTCCCAGGCCGCATTGGAGTCCCTGCTCTTGGGTCATCTTACTCCAGGGGATAGAGTGACCTGTCTCTCCTTCATGGCATCTGAGCTCTTCCTCAATATGCCAAGGGGCTGGTCTGTGTTCTGCCATCTTCTTGGTGTGACTGGCTGTGAATACAAAGGATGCATTTAGAAGCAGCTCCCCCTGATTAATGGTGCACAACTATAGCTACTTTGGGTAAGTCATGTGCTGGCAGACTCCATAATGATGTTATTCATGTGATGGCTCTTTCAGTGCACTATGTGTAGGTGAATTGTGGTGCAGAGCGCGCTGGAGAGACCGGCGCAGATCACTATTATTCGCGCCATTATACTTCAAAATTTTTTGGCTGAATTCCATCCACAGTCAATTGACTGGATATGACCAATGACACTGAAGTTATTAAGAAGTATGAGGCGTCAGTCAAGGTGACAAGGATTTGTTCATTACCAACGTACTGTGAAGTCATTATACACAAATGTGCAATGGTAAGGTGTAACAGTAGACAAATCAGATCCATTCTAACTCCTCAATCACAGTACAGTCCTATCATATTGAGCACTGGATCCCAATTACAGCC
Source organism: Carcharhinus amblyrhynchos (assembly GCF_965287045.1). Taxonomy (NCBI): domain Eukaryota; kingdom Metazoa; phylum Chordata; class Chondrichthyes; order Carcharhiniformes; family Carcharhinidae; genus Carcharhinus; species Carcharhinus amblyrhynchos. Next base: position 48,384,755 of record NC_137336.1, read on the forward strand.
AAGAACAGCATCCAAGAATGACTAACCCACAGATCACTGTAAGCAATAAAATAAACCTCCAGACAATGTTACCATGAAAAGATCTGGGCATACTAGCAGATTACCTTTACAATTTGGAGATTCATAGATTCATCATTTCTATACACTTCTGTAATGGTAACTAATCATGAATATGTGTTGTCACTAGCTATACTTCTGTGGAAGAGGGGGAGGGAATATCTTTAAAAAGAAAAGGGATGTTATAATATGCCTTTAAAGGACAGCAGTATGACATCACTAAAAGGGAAATCTTTTGCTTTTGAGCAGAGAGCGTACACACACACACACAGCTCTGCTGCTGATGTCTTCAAGCTTTCTACATCTATATAATACTCTCATGTGCCTAATCTCAATAAATGAACCTATGATGTGTTTACACAGTCCTCTATGAACACTTTTACATCATTACAACAATGCAGCACTCAAAGTATATACTGAAGTTTTTGCATAACAATATTTGGGTCAAGATGTACACTTTTAAAATTACTGGACATTTATCTAAACATATAGGGCCTGATTTTACCATTTTCATTCAAAGCGCTGAATCTGGGTGCAATTCAGATACGACTTGGAAATCTGTTCTCAGGCAACACCATACGCATTTAGCCTGAAAAAAAATCGCGAGTCTGAATTGTGGTGTGGATGGGGCTTATCTCATCTGAAATGCTGCTGCAAGGATCGAAGTTTTGAACTGTGCATGTAGAGTGAGGAAAAGAAATTGAAATATGCGCCCCTGAAGCAGATAAAGCGGCCCGGGAACAAAAAGCAGGAACGATGGCCCCCATAGACATCACCCCACTCCCACAACATAACTGTCCCCCTTATCCATCCAGATTGCCCCCCTTCCCCCACCTGCCTCCCCATCCCACTGGAAATCCATCTGGCCCTCCCACTCCCCCCAGAGAATGATCAGGGCCTCCCTCCTCCCCTCCCATCAGAGAAAAATCGGGCCTCCCTCCTCCCCCCCACCCCCTGCCAGGGATATATCTGACCCACCTCCTCCTCCCTTTCCCTTCTCATCTGCTTCTCTCCCCCCTCCACCACCGATCTGAGTTAGAGTCATTGGAACTTACCTCTTCAGAAGCTGGACCACCCAAAACAGATCTTTGCTGAGCTTATCAGTTTTGCGCTGAATCTGGACGGGTAAATGCGATGGTAAAAGAGGAAATGCTGGTGAAGTTTGGACAGGCAGCCCATTTAATTCAATTTAAATGCATGCAAATGTATTTGCATTTAAATCGCAGTTGGGCACGATTCAGATCACGGCCATTTTCGGGCCTTGGTAAAGTGGGCATTTGTGCAGATGGGGGCACAGATTGCGTTAATGGCCTCATGCCCGACTTTACCAAGTTTTCGGGCATGACGCAATAGTAGAATCGGGCCCATGGTGCACAAGAAAGAACTCTATATAATGGAGAAATTGGTATTGGAATAATTAGGTAGCAAGTCAGATAAAGTTTTGTGAAGCTTTTATCAAAATTCCCCTCAAGTTTTTTCGTGTGTTTTGTTCTAGTTTATTGTATAGTAAAAGCTGATGCAAATTACTCTATGTTCAATTATTATCAAGTAAACTTTACTATGTTTAGTAGCCATTAACTGATACTTGTCTTATTACTTAAATTTTGCAACTAATTGTCACCTCCTTGTTCTGGATCTATTGGCTGATTGCTCTTTCTTTATTTGCTTCTGAACAAGATGAAGGAGGTATTGTTGAAAACAGAAAGCAAAAATAACTGTAGAAAGTGGAGGGAAGAGTACATTTAAGCAACTGCTTACCATGAAAAATACAAAAGACACTGACAACAGTAAATTGCTCAGAGATTTCCTTTTATCCTATATGATATATCCTATATCATTAGATGGTTATACAACAACAATGGTCAAAAAGATGAGTTTCTGTAGTCAAAAAAAATGTTTATTTTGTTACATGTGTAATGATGTCATTTTCATCAAAATTTTGGCTTTTTTTTGTGGTTACATAAAAATTGTATGTGATTGTGTAGGAAAAAGGAAATCTTTTTCCCGCCATTGGCTGAAAGTTACAATGGAACAAAAATCAAGAACTCAAAGGCCTTTATCTTGTTCATAATATATTTTGTGGAGAACCTAATTGCATCTTGGCTAACATCAAAAGTATTGCTGTCAACCAATAATGACCATAAGCTACCTTGACTACCTTGACATTTTCAATACAGGTACTTCTAATAGCTTTCTTTTTCCTAAATCAGAATACATGGTTGACGTGTCTGATGCATTGCCTGCATTTTCATTCTCACTCCTTCCCTTGTTTTTTAAGGCCACTTAAGGGCAGGGGTGACATCTGTGCAGGCAGATCATTGTCAAGCATTGCTATCATGGACTTAATCGGGGAGAGTCAGGAGTTCTCCACCCCATACCTTCCCGCCCAATCATATGCAATTCCCCGCACCCCTACCCCCCAATAACCTCCCAGCCTGCTTCCGGTGGAGCAATAAATTTCACCTTCCATGTGCCTCCAGGCTGAATCACATTCATTAAGGTGGGTGTAAAGTCATCTATAGCAATATTCAAAGAAGAACAGGGAAGGTTTCTCAGTATCCTGGTCAATATTCATCCATTAACTAACATGAGTAAATCTGCAAGTAAATTTGTGTAATCTTACTACTCGGCTGCCAAATTTCCCCACATTAGAAATGTGACCACATTTTTAAAAACACTTCATTGGCTGTAAAGTGCTGAGAGACATCCCAGTGTTGAGGAAGGTGTTACATAATGCAAGTTCCTTCTTTCTTTATCTTAAAGTATATGCACAGAGGGGGCTAATTTCTCTACTTTCTGTGTTCTGTTCATCATCAACAGTACCAATAATTGGCAGCAGCTGTTGTGATGAATGTAGTCTGTGCTCCTGGATAGGTTACTTTTGATTGCAAAGTTAGAAGACACATTGTTTATTACCTCTTAAATGACTAGCAAAATCTCAATTTATTTATGGACATTGTATGTTGGAAGCAGTTATTATTGGAATTTGTTTTAAAAATATTAATTTTTATTCCAATCTCAGCACGCTGTTTTTAAACATTGTCAACGTGTTGGCACAATTGTCAAATATTAAGGTTCCACATGCTAAGCCCCTAATTTTAAAGACACAATGATGGGAAAAAAATTACTTTGACTCAATTGTCATCCACCAAAAATATTGTCAATCAAGAAATCAAAACTAATATAGACAAATATTCATCACAACATTATTGCTCGGTGCTATATTTAAGAGTAATTGAATGAAAATCAGAAACAGAAGATGTCATCAAAGCTTCACAGGACAATTTTGACAATGCATAATAATAGATATCCTACAAGCACTGAATTGCACATAGTTAGGACAATGTGGAACAGGCATGCTGGATGCAGAAGGATCTGGATAGGCTGGGCGAATGGGCCAGGAAATGGCAAATAGAATTTAATGTTGGCAAGTGTGAGGTGGTCCACTTTGGTAGGAAGAATGGTAGGAAGGACTATTACTTACGTGGCGAAAAACTGCAGCAGGCGACGGTGCAGAGGGACCTCGGGGTCCTTGTGCATGAGTCGCAAAAACCCAGCCTGCAGGTGCAGCAGGTGGTCAGGAAGGCGAATGGGATGCTGGCCTTCATAGCGAGGGGGATTGAATATAAAAGTAGGGAGGTCTTGCTGCAGCTGTATAGGGCATTGGTGAGGCCGCAGCTGGAGTACTGTGTGCAGTTTTGGGCGCCGCACCTGCGCAAGGATATTTTGGCCTTGGAGGGAGTGCAGAGGAGGTTTACTAGGCTGATACCGGAGTTGAGGGGGTTGAGCTATGAGGAGAGGCTGAATAAACTAGGCTTGTACTCGTCAGAGTTTAGAAGAATGAGGGGAGATGTCATTGAGACGTATAAGATGATGAATGGGATGGATAGGATAGAGGTGGAGAGACTCTTCCCGCTCAAAAAAGACAGTAGGACTAGGGGGCACAGCCTCAAGATAAAGGGGGGGCGGTTTAGAACGGAGTTGAGGAGGAACTTCTTCACTCAAAGGGTGGTGAATATCTGGAATTCTCTGCCCGTTGAAGTGGTGGAGGCTGCCTCGCTAAATATTTTTAAGAAGCGGGTTGATGGGTTTTTGATAAGAGAGGGGATTAAGGGTTATGGGGAGAGGGCGGGAAAGTGGAACTGAGCCACGACAGATCAGCCATGATCTTATTGAATGGCGGGGCAGGCTCGAAGGGCCAGATGGCCTACTCCTGCTCCTATTTCTTATGTTCTTATGTTCTTATAACACTGCTGGCTCTACTTCACTGTCTCTCAGGGCAATGCTTGAAAGCTTGTTCACTGGCATCCAAATGCTGTTTTCATTTTTAATGTTAGTAAAGAACCGATGAGGTTATTGTGATTCAAATTCACCCCAGATATTTTTCTTGTGTTGCACAGAAAAAATGCTCCTATAATTGAGCTTTCACTTCGTGTTGTATGCATGAAGTAATCTGGGATTGTGTGCCCTGGATGAACAATAAAGCCTCTTTATTCTTATTGAATACCACGTGAGATTTCTATTATATCCTACATCATTTCAGAAGCTGGCTGATATTAACCATATTAGACACATTTGCTGTAAAAAGAACTATTAAACAAGTTTATTTATGGAAAAAAAAATTTGAAGAAGCAAGCAGTAAAAGTGTGGTGCTGAAAACAATCCTCAAGTAAGCAATAGTCTGGAACGAGTTCAGGGGTAGTTAAATGGACAAATCAGACAGCTGACGCCTTGTGAAAGCTTTTTTAGAAATCTGAACACAATACATGGGACATAATGTTGACAATATTGTTAGGATCATGTCCACTGGTATTGTCCAGCACTGACAATGTCAAAGTATGCAGGTCAATGTGAGGTCACCCCGTATGAATGGCAGGATAATGTGCTACGGTGGGCACATCGTGAGCACCTATCTGCCTCACATGACTGGAAGCTTCTAGTGCCTGCCTGATATCCAGTGTGGGATTGTACCTGACATACAGTCTGACATCATGGTTATGATTGCTGCCTTATGTATCTTGAACACCGCAACCTTATTGAACAAATCATGGCTCAGTGTTTATCAAGCTCTCCAGCATCTTGCAGTAAAGTCTTCTGGCCCCAGATATGCAAACTGCCTACGTAACTTCCATATGATCTTTTTGTCCACCAAATTCTTATTCCCAGAAGTTGACATAACTTCATGAATTCTTTGAGAAATTTCTGGCTTCCTTAATGGTAGGCAATAATAGCCTGACCTAGTAAAATGTAAATCCACAGTTTTCCTGAATACGATTGGTCTGTCATTCTTTGTCTAGTGTCATCTGCACTTTCTTTTCAAAGACCTGCTTAATGGGGGAAGTATCTCACTAGAAATCACATCTGCAATGATGAAAAGACTGATCCATCTATCCTGCAAGGGAAGACTATCCTTTTGGAAGACATTAGGATGTTGTCATCTCCAAACTTGAAGCATGTAGTGTTTTCATACTCATTGACCTTCTGCTGACCTGCATCATCAAGAGACTTCAAATAATAGTTAAGCCAGTCCACTCCACATATAGTAGAATTGCAACCGCTATCTACAATTGCACAGTTGAATAAATCAGCTATCAAAATACTCATCTCAAAATTCAAACTCTCAGTAACTAACACAATTCCTTCAGGGCAGTCCCCATCATCATTTTCAGCCTTGTTATTTCAAAGACTTGTTTATTTTGTTGTGGGCAACACATTGCATAATGTACTTGGGAATCACACCAATAACATCAGCTAACCATTTCCCGTGCATTTCTTGTGTTTAAGCATCTGTGGTTGCCATCCTGGACCAGCTTTTTGTTTCAGTTTTCAAATTGGTTAAAAGCATGACAATCTTCAGACCGCCTATCAATTGCGCCATCTTTGTACTGGAATCTGCATCTAACATTTTGTCCATTTGAAACTCAGTCACTATTGAATCTTTCATCTTTGTTTTAAAACAGAGTTGTCTGTATTTGATAGGAAAGTAGTTGGAATTGACTGTCTTCCTAGAATTGACTAAGTTCAATTTCTTTTTGACCAAATGGCTGCCATTTGGTCTAAAAGAAATTGAACCCGTGTCAATACTAAAAGTCTATCAACATGGAAAATGTGTGCACAATCCAATAACCTTAAAAAGCAATACAGATTCTGGGTTGTACAGTTCAATTTTTTTCAGTCCCTTATACCATCTATCAAAGTCCAAAACACATTGCTCCATGGACGAAACATTTTGTTTCCTTAAACCTATCAAACGCTGACAAAATTTCATATGCTTCTAAAGAGTTATCCTTTTTGTGGAATTTATCCAAAAACTGTAGTGAAATGTCCAGTTATCCTAATCATTCATGTTCCATTCTGAAAGAACTTCACTCCTCATTTTACACTTTGCTGGTAATGATAAAACCAAAGCTATATCTTGCTTCCTCTGGGCAATGAAGTAACCTGTATCCACATCTCTACTTCAATTTTCCAATGATCAAATGGCTCTGCTTCTGAAAACATGGATGGATAATCAAAGCATGATATTTTGCATCTTCCTTTTGCCAATCTGTAATGGATGGTAGGAGTTGAGGGCCTGAATGCGATTACTGTCACTAGAAAGGTAATGCTTGATAGACTAATGGGACTGAAGGTGGACAAGTCCCCAGGACCGGATGGAATGCATCCCAGGGTTCTGAAAGAAATGGCAGAGGTGATAGTGGATGCCTTAGTAATTATTTACCAAAATTCGCTGGATTCCGGGGAAGTTCCGGAAGATTGGAAAACGGCTAATGTTATGCCGCTATTTAATAAAGGTAGCAGACAAAAGGCAGGGAATTACAGACCGGTTAGCCTCAAGCACCCCCATATGCACTCTGTCTAAAAAAAAACAGTGATTTTTGAATCATGCTGCAGAAACCCATGGATGGAGCTAAACACACCCAAAATCCTGCAGCTCTGATCGGCACCACCAACTGTGCATGCACAGAAAAAAAATAAAGAAAAATGGTCCCCTGCTATGTGGCTCACGGGCTGCATAATGGCCCCCAAGACATTGCCCCATCTCACAACATTAATGACCCCCTTATTCCCCACACCCCCGCTACCTAGACCGATCACTGCACCCTGCTTTCCTCCCCCACCCACACCCCACCGATCACAAGCAATGGCAGCGGACCTCCCTTCCCCCTCACTGAGCAGAAGCACAGTGGCAGCAGATTCCCACCCCCCCGCCCACCTCCCTTTCCCCCTCCCTCACTGATCTGAATCAGAGAGCCATCTTACCCACCTCCCTCCACCTTCCCCCAGCCCTACTGACTTGACTCAGAAAGCCACTGGAAACTTACCTCCTCAGAAGCTGGAGTGCTCGAATCAGACCTTTGCGGACCATATCTGTTTCGTGCTGAATCTGGACAGGTGAATGCAGTGATAAAGCGGATGTGCTGGTATGTTTGGGTGTGCAGCCCATTAAGTCAATTTAAATACATACAAATGCATTTAAATTGACGTTGTCCATATTTAGGGCATAGTCCCAATAGCAACCATTTTTTGCTCTTGGTAAAGGGGGAACTGGCCCAGAGATGGACATGGATTGCCTCCTGCCCAACTTTACCAAGTTTCCACGCCCAAAAATGGGTGCAACTTGATGGTAAAATCGAGCCCTGCGTTTCACCAATTTCTACTTCAAATGTGTTATTATTTATTTCTATTATGATTTTCAACACAAATTTAATGTGATGACTTGTTAAGTTTATAGTTTAAAATTATTTCACTCCATTGCTTTGGGTTTCTTAGATAACAAATAAGAATGTCTCAGGTCGCTTGGAATGTATCCTTTGGTTTATTTGTTCACAAATTTCTGTTGCCACTTCTAGTTCTTTTCCTCCAAGGGCTTTAAGATGTTTTGTTGTTACTTTATCCATACCTGGAGCTTTTCCTGTACTCATCAGTTTCAAAACATTCAGTACCTGATATCATAATTCTTTGTCAACCATTTTCCTCTAAATCTTGAGGAATCCTTTGTTTGGATCTTTTTGTCACTGAATCCCTTGTGATATTCTTTCAGTTATGGATTGGCTTTGAAATTACAGTCAGTGCAGAGAACAGCTTGAAAACTATTGATTTTACAGACTTCAAATGCCTGCAGTAGTTAAATTGCCTCCTCTAAAGAACTAACATTGCTGTACTTTCTCTACATCATCTTTATTTTAATTGAAGAGGCTGCAATATTCAAAATGTTGAATCAGATGACTCTGTCACCTAGCAATGTTGAATATTGTTCAACAGTGACATTCATAACATTAATGATGAAAATGTGCTTTATAATGTCACAAGGCTATTATGAACAAACATCATCACTTGCGCTCAAAAATATATCAGCTGAAAAGACTGGCAAGGATCCAAAGTTACAATTTCCTGGTACCATGCAAAACTGGAGGAGAGTCAAAAAACAATCCTGCATTCTTTCTCTAAAAGCTGTATTACATTGGAGAGTGATGGTGGAAAATTACATTCAATGTTCCTCTCTTCCATTATGATACATGTTGTATCAGGTGTGTGATATCCTTGCTATAGCTGACAAGCTGAGCAAGTGTGAGACATATTGCAATATATCACATTAGGTACACAGCATCTTGGACACAGTAGAAAGCTGAGAGACTGTTTCCTGTCGGGAACAGAACGGTTCTGATTATTTAATTTATATCAATTAAAGATCATAATTTTAAAAAAATGTTGAAATTCTAGTATTAATGGCCAAAATTACACTATGTTGCTTTGCTTCACTTTTGGAAGTAAACAAAATAAAATATTAATTTCCTGGTTGCTGGTTGTTTCTCAGTACACTGATGTGGACTGAGTTCAGGTAATTTAACAATTTTAGATTCTGTATGCAGAATCACAAAAAGGCCAAATTGAGTTATTTGAAAGGAAAAATTGTTATTTTTTGAATGGAAGCCTTCACCCATAGCTTTGTCTTCCTCATGGACACTTTCAGAATAACCCAAATTCTACCCTTGATCTCCTCCTTTTCCACATTTGCATGCTGGATCTCTGAGATATCTCCGTGCATGGAGGACAATTTTCCTGTATTCACCATGGTTCTTAACTCCACAGCCACCCGCTTGTGACAGAAGCACAAATGAGCCAGAAATTCATCAAGTTGTAATGAGGGAAACTAAACATATTTGGTTTCATCCATAATTCTGTAGTCCGTGTCCAACTCCATATGCACTCTGGCTAAACCAGAAAATGCACAGTTTTGACATCCTGTTCAACTGAACGTAGCTTCAAATGTTTATTCCATCTATAACCAAACCATTGACTTCCGCCTTCATAACGTAATCTGCCTCGGTTGTTCCCTCATCCCACTGGCAATGAAATACTTATACGTACATAAGAAATATAAGTATTTGCTCGGCTACAACTCCTTAACGCATCATTAAGACAGACATAAATAATATTCATTTTGGGACAGCAATATCATCTTCACTCTCTTTTCACATTCTTGCAATTAATCTTGAGAGACCTTTAAGAAGTACTGAAGGCTGACATACTTAATTTTTTGTTGATTTATTTTCTTTTCATTTTTGTTATTTTAAAAATAGAAAAACAAATCTTTGCAATTACCGTACCTTTGGGTAACTCAGTAGTTAGAATAGGACGGGTCCAAGGGATTAAGTCAGTATTTGCTGAGGTTCCTGGGAAAATGTCAATACTTTCAGTCAGGCTCTTATGCAGGGACGTTTGAAAACCACAACTTCTTTTTCTTTATGTGGTCTTCAGATTATGATGCCACAAAAAGATGTAGATGCACTTGAAAAAGATTCAGAAAGCAGCATCAGACTTAAGTTAAGCTGTAAGGAAGGATCGGAGAGGATTATGCTTCGTATCTAGAAAGAATGGGGAAGGAATCCTCTTCAAAGTGCATAATAAATAACATAAGTTGTAACAAAATACTGTAGTGGCATGAGAACCGAACTAAAAACTGAAAGTGTTGAAAAATCTCAGCAGAACTGGCAGCATCTGTGGTGAGAGAAATAGAGAGAAACAGATATTAAACATTTTAATATCATTTTGAATCTGATATGCCACTTCTCCAAAACATTAATTCTGTTTCTCTCTTTCCCCAGATGCTGCCAGAGATGCTGAGTTTTTCCACTATTTTTATTAAAGCATGTCTGAAAAGTAGACCCAGATGTCATGAACTAAAATTAATGAAAAGTACATTTATCATAAAATTACAAAAGAAATCCTGAGTGGGTCATATTTGTAATAACCATCAAGCAAGATACTGTAAATACAAATAGTGAGGTTATTTAAATACATTTGGATGACACAATGGGGGAAGTTAGTATACCAGAGGGATGATTGTGGGAAGAAAGGAACTTTCCTATGTTTTTTAATGTCTAGTAGAAGTTGTGTGTTTCACAGTTTGCCTATTTTGACTTTAATTACTGACTCTCTGCACCTTTCTTGATGTTTATCGACTTTTGTCTGTCTTTATATTGACCAGTTTATTCCACATATTCTGACTTTGCCCATGGAATAAATGTGATGGACACACAACTTTTCCCTTGGCTAAATAAAATGAATAGAGGAATATCTAGCCAATTTCTAGTCCTCTCTCTATTTAAATTCTGTGCAGGCTTATCTCAGTCTGTATCTCTCTGATCTAATTAAAGCATACTTGTATCTGTCAATTTATATTTGTCTCAAACTGTCTTTGTGTAATCAGTCTCTATCTTCAGAATTTTCCTCACTGAAAATCAATGCCAGAAGATTCTTCATTCAATCACTCTGTTTATTCAGAGACAAAGGATTGTCAGGTCACTGGTAATTTATTGTACTAATAAAATTGGTTTAACCCACACACTTCACATAATTTAGCCTGACTAAAAATTGGAATAAATGTACAATTTAAATATCTATGCAGGTTCTACTGCTATTTTGTCTTTGACCTCTCCCCTCCTATCCCCAACATCCAAATGGTTCCACCATTCTGCCCTACTGCCTTCTTCTGGGCTAATTCAGCTAATGAGACACGCCTCTGGCTTTCTTGACATTTTTTTCATTCAACTCCTGACTAATCAATTTCCTCTCTTGTTCCTCATTCTATTAATGTTGGTAATTGTATCATTTACTTAGACGCACTTTCAAAGCATGTATCATCATGCCCCACTTTGTCCCATTTCTAGTTTTCCTTCTGTTTTTTCTGTAAGTCTTTGCATGTCTCACTGCCTTCCAGCCATTTCCCCTTACCAAATCACCTACCCAGCTAAACAATACCATGCAAAATCTTGGCAGTTTACATAAACCAGGGCTGAACTGAATACCTTACACCCTAACCATCAGCAAGGACACTCACTTTCATCTTGACAACATTGCCTTCCTTTTCTCCACTTCTCTGCTTTTGTGTGGAGAGCCCCTACTCCATCCCCCCAAAGCCTTCATTCTTTTGCCACATATAGTTTCAGTTATTCAATACACTCTTCCCATCCTCCATCTTTTATGAACTTTAACTTGTCCAAAATGCTGAAATACATTTTTGTCTTGTTCGTTACCCCATCCTTGTTAATATACACCAGCACCCTAGTCCCCTAACACAAATTTGAAGTCACTATGCTCATCTTCAGGTTTTTTTCACAGCTGAGTCCCAGTTGATTTCCAGCCAATATTCCATATCACATTCTTCACTTCTCGGACTCAGTGTCCCTTCCTCACTTTGCCCTATGATTGGTGTCAAGCCTTTTATGTCTCAGTGCCAATTTCTGAAATCACTCTCTAAATCACTTCATCTCTTCTTTCCCCAACTTTAGCAAACCAGCTTAATATCATATTTTGACCAAATTTTCAACCATGCCTTCGTAACCTCACCAAATCATTTAGCATTATTGTAAAACATTTTGGTATTTATGATGTAAAGAGTCTATATCAATGGTTCATGTAATGTGGTTACTGGATTGGTAATTCAGAAACCTGGCCTCATAAGCAGTACAATATATGCTCAAATCCTACTATGACATTTAGAGAATTTGAATTCACTTTTAAAAATTGGCATCAGTAGAAGTGACCATTAAGCTGTCAGATTGCTCTAACAACTCAGTTTTAGAGAAGAAAAATGCCATTCTTTCCTTATCTGGCATACATTGGCACAATAGTTAGCACTGCTGTTTCACAATGCCAAGGACCCAGGTTCAATTCCCCACTTGGGTCACTGTCTGTGTGGAGTCTGCACAATCTTCCGATGTCTGCCTGGCTTTCCTCCAGGTGTTCTGGTTTCTTCCCACAGTCTGAAAGACCTGTTGGTTAGGGACATTGACCATATTACATTCTCCCTCAGTGCACCAGAACAGGTGCTGGGGTATGGCAACTATGATTTTTTTAACAGTAATTTCATTGCAGCGTTAATGTAAGCCGACTTGTGACACTAATAAATTGATACATATGGCTCTATCTCAACATGGTTGATTCTTTTTTGGGGAGAAAATAATGTTCAGGATTGTTTCTGGGAGATCTTCCACCTTTATGGACCGGTTTGCAATGCATTGGGCTGTGAGGCTGCAAGTGCCTTTTAAGAATCACTCCATGTTTGTGCCCATTCTCTACGAAGACCTTTACACATTGGTCGTTATCTGCATCGCTATGGGCAGCAAAGGTCTGCATCCAGATTCGCGTTTTGCTCTTGGGGACTACAGGGGAACTGAAGCCAATGACGTATATTTCTCGTTGCAATATATCCTCTGTGCCATGGATGAGACACCTTCACTGGAGAAATGGGATGGTCCATTTGGCCAATGGTGAATCCTGCAGCTGTCATCTAACTGAGGATCTGACTGCTTTCTGAAGTGGCCCAATTAAACCATTCAATTTATAGAATTGTTAAAAGGAGTAACTGCAGTGGTCCAAGAAGGCGGTCTACCATTATCTTGAACGATTTGGGGTTAGTTTCAACATGGTATTTTAATACTTGGTTTAAAAAAAAGACCGAAAGAATGAGCAGTAATTAGTTGGGTAAAACCTGTCACAATAATCCAACTAAGCTATGATATTCAGCAAATTTTGAAGTTCTAAAGGGATTCATTATATAAGGGGTTACAGGACATGTGGCAACAAGACGGAACGTTCCTTCTTATTCTCCCAAACACAAACGGCTTCTTGATCAGTACTTTGTATTTCGTTGTTACTAGAAAAGTTTGTAGAAGGAGCTATTACTCTCTTTCTGGGTAAAATAAAACCTGTTGTATGTCAACGTTGTCCGTATGTCAAATTCAATGACTTGAACCCAGAAAATAAATGTGGTGTTATCTTCATCTTTAATTTTCTGTATTCTGAACAAGTGAGCATAAAAATCCTACCGCCTTCTCGGGGCAACTAGCAATAGACCTGTTCCAGTCTTGCCAGTAACCCGCGAATTATTTTTTTAAAATGCTGTTGTGAAAGATAAGAGATAAATAATCCAAAATGACGAAGTTTAGTGAAATTACCGATCGCGACTCATATAATTAATCAAAAGTTGGGGAAAAGAAACAAGTTCAAGAAAACAAGAATAGCTTTAGTAGATTAAAAGAGGTGTAACCAAGGTCCGTGCACAGAGTTCTGGAGCGTGGGTCTAACCACTTCGATCTAGAATGAAATAATGTTTAATGTTCAAAGCAGGAATAGTGGAGTTCATCGTGTGACATCCATTAGTGCCGCTATCTGTTGGCACAATTTATTTTAAAAAGTTAACTATTCATTCCAAATGTATCTGGCTTGCCTGGTGTCTATTAACGTTTTCATTTATCACAAATTATTTTACTATAGATATACATTCTTCTTCAGATTTAAGTTAATTTTATGAGGGGCACAGAATTGTCCGGTTATAGGTAGGGGAATGTGTTAATAACAGTTAAGATTTTTCTTCATCTCACTTCAGTATGTCATGTAAAAGATGCCTCTCTCTAGCTCTAGGGAAAATTGTGCAGTGCAGAACGTTGCCCGTTGTGCCATAGTTACAAAGATCAATTTACTTGAATTACACTTGCGTTTCTGCTCAAAGAAGTATTGCCACGACTTTGTTGACTCGACAAATCAATATTACGGGAAAACGTTAGAATTATTTAGAATAAAGTGAAAGTTTTTAAAAATAATAACCGAGTCGAGTTTAAAGCTCTGATTACAAATAGACTGCGGTGTATGGTGCAGGCTCTCTCCCACTTTTTACAGTAAAGGAGAGCTGGTGTTGTTAGCTGCCAGCTGTTGGTCTGCTTGACCCGCGAATTGGGATACATCATTTGGTCAGGGTGACCTGAAAGGGGCCACTGCCTTCCTGGGAGGAAAAAAAATGACAAAACATATTCGTCAATCTGAAACACTTAACAATCGCGTGATTTATCTTGAAGAACACCGACATACCTAATTGATGAATAAATAAATGACAGGTTCGGAACCAAAACACTGGTCACACATTTTCAGATAAACCCTGTGCTTTTAATTCCATCCTCCACCTCTCTGTAAAGGAAGCAGAAAGCTAAACACAGGTGAACCGGGCTTGCTTTTCACAAGGTCGAAGTCGATGGTTATGGATGGCCACAGCAGGGAGATTTCATCCGCCAGCTGTTTCTGTCAACATTTAAAGGGTGCCTAGGCTACAGACAAAAATATCCAAAGATTTCTCTGATTAATCTGACGAAGAGAAAATCTCATTCCCAGAGCTTGGTGAACGCAGTAGTTAAATTCCCCGCACTTAACTCGCAAAGTGAAGGCGGGGAGTATTATTACCTCAAATGGTTAACGGATTAAAGCCGACGAGCCAGTCGCTGGCCAGTTGGTCGGAGGAGCTTTTTAGCATCAATGCCAGTCCACAACCCACAAATTGCACGTTAGAGCCAGGAAGCCGCCCGCCTCTCTGTTCACAGCGTTGGCAATCCGCGTGGTGGCGCAAAAAGATCACGGGCAGTAATCCGGGACAACTCATTATCAAGAGCGGAACTGGAGAAACAGATAATAGAGCTCGGGAAGGCTTACTGCGAATCACTACCCTTTTTTTTGTGAATGGCCACACATGCATCTACAGCCGGCCACTGGACTGTGATGAACATTAATGCTGTCAAAATCGCCCATCGTATTGTGAATGTCAACACCTCTGCAGCATGTTTTGGGAAGTTTTATTCTCCATTCGGACTTGAAAATTGAGACGACAGTCTTTCCCTCCATCCCTTTTAGAATGAGCGTGGGGCGGTTGTTCAACAGTCTCGTCGACAAACAACTTTTGGTAAAAAGGTAAGAGAGTGTTGGATCATTCTTAGAGCGACTGGACTGAACCGTGTCGCGATTTTGTCCCCTTTGCAAAATACAGCGTTTTGCGGGATGGGCGGGGGGGGGGGGGACCACATCGGTGAGTAAGTGTGGATTTGTGCACAGATTAACGGGCGGGTATGCGGGTGATGTGACGAGATGCACAAGACCGCGGTATTCACCGAAATAGAACTGGACAGCCTGCAAACAAAAAATGAAACAGTCCCTGTTTCGTGCTAGCTATAAAAGTTGCTCGAAACGTAGAGGGAATAGTAGTCGGAGAGAGAGAGTTTAAATACAGCGTAAACGGTCCAAAAAAGATTGGGAACTTGCTCTGACCAGAGGACCTGAAAGGTGAACCCTCCCCTCCTTCCTCCACAGGCGCTGTCTGATCTGCTGAGTGTTTCCAGCAAGATCTGTTACCTCATTACCGCAGTTGCTGGTTGTAAACTGGAGTCACCAGTGATCACAGCTGTACTGCGACTGGTAGTGGAGTAAAGCATAGTCATGTGTGAATGAAATTCATGCTGTTTGTGTGGTTGTTTAAGAAAGTGACAACGTGTTTTATTTCTGATCTCTCTTCACATTCCTAAGGAACGTCCAGTGAGTGGCGAGGCGCAGGATGTTCTGAGTTCTTCACCACGGAGACACGGCTATCTGGAGTGAAGAGCTCTGAGAGAGAAGCTACTGAAAACCAACACACACAACAATCCCGTACCAACAGTATATGCATTAGATTTACATTCTTCACAGGATGCAAGGGAGTGCCTGGACCCTTACAGAGGATCAATAATCTGATACAGTAATATGCAATATATGTGCACTGTTTGCCCAGCAGAATCTGGCCCCATTGCACTAGGGGAAGGTGCAATGTTGGTAGTTACTTATTGCCAGGCTGTTGACTGGGGCAGAGATGCTCATCTGCGCTACGAATATGGATTTTAAGATAAAGCTAATCCGGGATAAAGGGCGTTGATTAAAAAAATAGATCCAGCCAGCGTGGGGATGGATTGAAGGTAGGTCCATTTCTGTTGGAAGTGTGAAAGGAGTTTTCGCCCTTACCCGCCGTCTGGTCTATGGGTTAATTGTGAGTGGTGGTGAGCAGGCGGAGTGTGGCGCAGGGGTGGGGGATACTGTATTCGAGGAGGGGGGGCATCCTCACCCCCACCCCCCCAACCCCCCTCTCTCCCTTTGGAGCAATGAGGTTGAACACGACTACCATGGATGGGAGCTCTTTGAGCGGTGAGCAGGACTCCTCGTTCCGTGTGCTCACAGGCTGCTTCCTCTCGCTGCTGATACTTTCCACGCTCCTGGGGAACACTCTGGTCTGCGTGGCGGTGGTCCGATTCCGCCACCTCCGATCGAAGGTCACCAACTTCTTTGTGATCTCGCTGGCCGTCTCCGACCTCCTGGTGGCCGTCCTGGTGATGCCCTGGAAGGCTGTGAGCGAGATGGCAGGCTACTGGCCCTTTGGCTCCTTCTGCAACATCTGGGTAGCCTTCGATATAATGTGCTCTACCGCCTCTATCCTCAACCTGTGTGTCATTAGCGTGGACAGATACTGGGCCATCTCCAGCCCATTCCGCTACGAGCGGAAAATGACACCCAAAGTGGCTTTTGTGATGATCAGCGTGGCCTGGACCCTGTCGGTGCTGATCTCCTTCATCCCAGTGCAGCTGGACTGGCACAAGGCGAAGCCCAGCACTTTACTGGATTACAACAGCACCACTGGCCAGCGCCCAGGGGACAACTGTGACTCCAGCCTGAACAGGACCTACGCCATCTCCTCCTCCCTGATCAGCTTCTACATCCCAGTGGCCATCATGATCGTCACCTACACCAGGATCTACCGGATCGCCCAGAAGCAGATCCGGCGGATCTCGGCGCTGGAGAGGGCGGCCGTTCACGCCAAGAACTGCCAGAGCAACCGGAGCAGCGCCAGCAACGCGCCGGAGCTGCAGCAGCAGCAGCCCGAGAGCTCCCTCAAGATGTCCTTCAAGAGGGAGACCAAGGTGCTGAAGACCCTGTCCGTGATCATGGGCGTCTTCGTGTGCTGCTGGCTGCCTTTCTTCATCCTCAACTGCATCGTGCCCTTCTGCGAGGGCAGCGCCCACGCCGCCAGCCCAGCCTGTGTGAGCGGCGGCACCTTCGACGTGTTCGTCTGGTTCGGCTGGGCCAACTCCTCGCTCAACCCCATCATCTATGCCTTCAACGCGGACTTCCGCAAGGCCTTCTCCACCCTGCTGGGCTGCGACGCTTTCTGCAGCAGCAACGCGGTGGAGACGGTCACCATCCACAACGGGGTGTCCGCCTACCAGCCCGGGGGCTCCCTGGACAAAATGGACAACTGCATCTACCTGATCCCCCACTCGGTGCGCTGCTGCCCTCAGGAAGAGCCGGCGGACCCCAACCGCTGCGCCAAGCTCTCTCCCGTGTCCCAGCACGGGGCCATCAGCCTCCTCTCCAGCAACGGGGACTACGAGACGGACGTGTCCTTGGAAAAAATCATCCCTATCACCCAAAACGGCCAACACAACACCTGACAGTTTACACCAGAGAGAGAAAAATGCTGCTTTCAACACCTCCCCCCCCAATCCTCTCCCCCCAATTTAACAGAGGCAACATACATGAGAACTGGTGTCAAAGCTACTAAACTTGGTTTGCCCACCAACCATCAGTTAGCAACATTGCTTATTGTAGTTGCTTGAAACAAAGTCACATGTAACTCACACACAAACAACAGAACAATGCTGGATAAACTCAGCAGGTCTGGCAGCAGCCGTGGAGAGAGAAACAAGAGTCGGATCTAAAATGATCCTGCTACAGAACTTCCACATGTAACTCAATTGTTCTTTTAACCGGTGGAGATGAAACGAAATTAAGTGACAAATTGAGGTTGTGCAATTTCTCCTGAATAGATGGTTAACCTGTGGAGGCACTTCCGAATCACAAGGTTTATTCGGTGCAAAGACTCCAAAATACCAGTCATATTTTGTAATGCTGCTTGGTACATTTAAATCCTGCGATCTATGTGTGTGCGTGTAGGTGTGTGTGTGTGAAGGGGGGAGGCGTGGGGAGGGGGCAGAAATCGGGGCGGGATAAAGGCCCAAACATTCCTTACCCCGCCTCCCAGGAGACGGAATTCTAATATTTTGTCCCCCCTCTGTTGCCTTCCAAACTGTTGCACCCATAGCGTGTTTGTGAGATCGATAATAAACATCAAAAGGGTCCGATGTACCATTCAGTACAGGGGAAACCCATCAGAATTGCGACCCATTTATTCTGTAGTTTTTACAGGCAGCTCTTTGAAATTGCAGTCATAACACCCCTGTTGTAGACAAGACATGCAAACCATGCTGGTCAAGAAGGGATCCCGATATGAAAAGGTTCATGTCGTTGTTTATTTCCAAAAGTTTGATAACACTGTATCCAAAAGATAAAGAGTGAACAGATAAGAGCCTTATTGTACAACAGGGAGGGTACATTTCTATACGCTAAATGCGAGGATGTCTCTAGTGTTTCGATTTTATTTTCTCCAAATCTCTTAATCAATCCCAATTTATCGAGACGCAGGTGAGTTGTGTGGTCGGACTATGAAAACCTTTAAGAAGTAAGCTTACTTCACATAATGGTGTGAACCTGGATCTTGTGTTCTTTCCCGCTATCGAAATGCTGTCACACCACTTCCAACTTTATGTTATAACTAGTTATCATTTATGCAAATAATATTTGGTATGTATTTTTTTAAACGCCAATAACTGCCCCTATGATCGATTTTCTCTAACCCCCCCCCCACCCTTTATTATTTTTGTATTTCTCACCGTCCACACCACCCCCCCACGCCCACTTTCTTCCATCCGTTACCTGTATAAACAAAACCAGTAATACTGCGTGGAAATTGTCCATTATGTGCTGTTTGGTCCGGTACTGTGCACAAGTGTGGAAGCTCGGGAACTGTGTCATGTATGATTTTTTTTCTTTCGCGTACCTCAGAACTAGTTCCTTTTTTTGAAAAAAAAGGTCACTGTGTGCCTGTATCGTTTTAACCTGAACTCGCAATTAAACCGCGCGCCCTACTAGAACCAAGGAACAGCCATGGATGGGAAGCTCAGAAGCCAAACGCATGGCGTTTTTCACGTTTCCTGATTACTGGAGTGTACCACGAAAGGACTGTGCAATTCAGATACCGATGGCGAATGTACAACTGAATATCGTGTAATTAAATGTTCAGTTCGACAATTTACAGTGACACTGACCGTGTTGCTACTGCTAAGGTGAATGTCAATGGAATTTTATTTTCCTTTACTAGTGTTGGGGATGTGTACGCTTCTTTAGTGGCTTTAGGTGAACAATTTACAGTCCTGTTGTATAGGCCTGTCACGTTTGCATTTGAATATGCATTGCCAGTAAACCAAAAAAAACTTTAAAAATCTATTGCGTGGATTGGGTATCTGTCATTTGGGTGAAAGGGAAGATGGGACGTAGAATACAGAGCTTGCCTTTTCTGCGGACTTGCAAAGGACCATCATCACGATTTCAGATACAAACATCATCAACCTGAGCAGGGCCGCTTCCATCTATCCATCGAACTATCTCCAAGCTAGAATAAAAGCAATTAACTGCTAATGTTAAAACGTCCTGCAAAAGTTACCGTTGTAAGAATGGGAACCACCAGGCAGATTTGGCAGAATCGGTGGAGAGAGAAACAGAGTTGATGTTTGAATGACCATTCATCAGACTTGGAACTTTTCTCTTTTTACAGACGCTGCCTGACCTGCTGACTACTCTCAGCATTTTCAGTTTTCAATTCAGTGTTCCAGAATCTACTGCATTGTGCAAATACAAATTGGGTTTTATTGTAATTCTTTTCATGGGCATCAGTGGCAAGGCCAACATTTGTTACCCCTTCTTAACTGTCGTTGAGTTGTTCTGATGAAAAGCCAGAGGACTCCAAGCATTTACCCTGTTTTCTCTCCTTATAGATGCTGCCAAACCTGCTCAGTTTTTCCAGCATTCTCCGTTCTTGTTTCAGCTTCCAGCATCGGCAGTATTTTGCTTATGTTATTGTCCTTCAACTGAGAGGCTGACTGGGCTATTTCAAGAGTTAGCCACATTGCAGTGGGTCTGGAATCATATGTAGACCAGGCCAGGTAAGGGCAGCAGGTTTCCTTCCCTAAATGACATTAGTGAGCCAGGTGGATTTTTACAATTGTTGGTTATTGTCATGATCACAAGTATTGAGATGAACTTCATATTCCAGATTCATTAACTTAATTAAATTCCACCATCAGCCCTGGTGGGATTTGAACCCATGATTATTAACCTGGGCCTTGGGATTATTAATCCAGTGACATTTTCACTAAGCCACAGCCTCCCAAAATGAAATGGTGAGAGAAGAACAGAAGGAAAATATGTGATAGGGTGGAGGGTTATTATTTACATTATAAAGTACCCAAGGCCCTTCACAAGAGTGTTCTCAAGCCATATAAGGACTATAGCAGATGCCAAAAGTCTTGGTCAAAGAGTTTGGCTTACAGTAACGTTTTAAAGTAGGGGAGAGAGCTCACGAGGCAACAAGGTGTAGGCAGAGAATTTAAGGGCTTGTGACTTCTGCAGTTAAAGATACAACCACCAATGGTGAAGCAATTAAAATCAGAGGTCAGAATTAGAGGAGTGCAAATATCTCCCAAGTGTTGTGGGATAGTGGATGATGGCATGAAAAGGAAGAAACAATGGATCCAGGGAAGTATAAATAGTTATAGCTGAATCATTAGCAGCAGTTGAGTAAATAGGAGGGGTGGTTATGATCAAAACTCAGTGTGGAATCTTAAGGCTGTAAAGTGTCTAATCAATAGATGAGATTCGTTGAGCTTGTGTTGATCTAATCTACTTATCCACAACCTTCATTCTCTAATGTTGAACTCTGACATTGTAACTAAGGCTGCTGACAAGAGCAGCACGGTCGGCGGCACAGTGGCACTGTGGTTAACACTGGGTTCAATTCTGGCTTGGATTATTGTCTGTGAGGAGTCTGCACATTCTCCCCGCGTCTGTGTGGGTTTCCTCCGGGTGTTCCAGTTTCTTCCCACAGTTCAAAGGACATGCTGATTAGGTGCATTGACCATGCTAAATTCTCCCTCAGTGTACCTGAACAGGTGCTGGAGTGTGGCAACTAGGGGATTTTCACAGTAACTTCATTGCAGTCTTAATGTAAGCCTACTTGTGACACTAATAAATAAACTTAAAAAATTTAAGAGCAGGGCGGATTTTGGCCACGATTGTGTGACTCAGTGTGCTCAGCACAAACACATTAGAGTAGAGTGGTGCTGGAGAATTGTGGATGAGTGATTTAGTGCATTCTGCACTGATGCCAAACCTCATTGGTATCTTCCTGCCCACTGCTGCCAGACTTAAATACGTAAAGGCTGTTCAAGGCCGGATCTTTGCTGCTCCTGTGATTTTCTGACCCTCAGGCACAGCAAGAACCTAATGAGAATCATTACTGGTCTCCACAACTGGAGATCAGGTGTGATGGCTATGCTGGGGGTGAGGCAGGGGTGCAGGGGGGAGGATTATTGCTCAGAAGCTATTGAAGCCCCCGGTGGTCAGAAACATGGCAGGGCATTGCCTGGCAATGTCAAGATGCATTGGGCAGTGCCAAGGGGACTGGGTCATGAGGAGATAGAGTCTGAGGGGGCAAGGGCAAGATGGGGTCATAAAGGGGGAAATTCATTAAGTGGGAGCATAAAGCGGGTGTCATGAAAGGGGGCCATGAAAGGGGGTCATGAAGGGGCATGAAGGGGGATTATGAAGAGGGTCATGAAGGGGAACCCATTGGAAGGGCCCCAACGGCAGCAATATTTGGGAAGGGGACTGGGGAACATCTTTTCAATGAGGAGAGTTTGGGGGGCTCCCCAGTGTCCATGGGGGAGGGAGGGGGCTCCTCAGGCTCTGCCCCTTTCAGAATCGATGCAAAACTCACCACTCTCCCAAAAAAATGACTAAGTGTGAGGAAACATGCAGGCATAAATCACACCAGTTTTCTTCCCAAAATGGCACTTAAGTCAGAATTTTTGACAGGATTCTGTGATCCTGCTGCAGTGAATAAAGATTTGGTTAACTGCCAGATTCTCTGTCTTTGCTTGCATCAGTGGTGGGGCCTGAACAGCTGGAAAATTCTCGCCTTAGTCATTTTTTGAGAAAATTCCACCCTTTGTTTGCTAAACAGATCCTTAACTTGCAGAGGCTGCAGGGCGACACTCCAACACCTGTTACCTTCCTCTGGATCATAACCCCACTGCTGAACTCAAGCCACCATTGCCAGACCATCACCTCATGTCCAATTGAGGTATTAGCTTCATGGCTTCCAACCTCATAGTTCCTCAGGTTATACAGCCCACCTTAACCTCCTATTCAAGATCCATAATCTAGACTCCTGTTCAGCTGCTTCTTGTCCCATGGAAATTACTTCTCCCTCTCTATAATCTTTCTTTTCTCTTGTCTGCGTTTTACTAACCCAGATCTCTGACATGTTTCATCACTTTAACATTTCCAACCTCCAGGTTTGAATCTTTCCCCTTTCATTATGGATCATCCTCTAGCTCTATACATGCAGCTCCCACCATGGCAGCCTGCAGACCCTCTGCTTCTTCCTTGAAAGAAGGCCTAAGCAGTCCCTATCCATCAGTACCCACCTCCTTCTGCCAGTACAACTCTTTTGACCCTACTCATTTCTTCCAAATAAAAGTTGGTGTTATGTGCACCCATAGAACCATGGAATCCCTACAGAACAGAAGGAGGCCACCTGGCCCATTGAGTCTGCACTGTCTCTCCGAAAGAGCATCTCACTCACGCTCCCCCCCTCCCTCCACCGTCATCCTATTCCCATAACCTCATGCATTTACCATGGTCAATTCTCCTAAGCTGCATATCTTTGGACACTATATAGACCCTGCTATGTCGGACATTCAGTGGGATATATGGTCTTGTAAAAGTTGTACACAGATCTGCTTCTGACCTCTTTTTGCAATACATTAATGACTGTATTGATTCCTGCTCTCTCCCTGAACTGGAGAATGTAGTCCACTTCATTTTCAGTTTTTCAATTTTCACTCGCATTCACAGGGTTCATCACTGATTTCACTTTCCTTCGTCAACCTCTTTATCTCCAACTCTGAGGATGGGCTCTCCACCAATATCTGCTTGAAGTCCATTGACATACCACTTTGTCCCACCACTCCTTCCTTTAAGGGCTCCATTCTATCTTCCCAGTTTCTCAGCCTCCATCACATCTGTCACCTTCCATTGTGTCTTCCTTCTTACTTAGCCGAAGGTTCCCACCATGGTTGGCAGGCCCTTAACATGTTTGTCTTATTCCCTGCGCTTCTGTCCTCACCTCCCCTCCCTTTCAGAGCAATGACAGGGTCTCTCTTGTTCTCAGCTTCTACCCCACCAACCTCATTCAACATATATCATTGCATAATTTCTTTGACATTCAGCACACTGCCACCATCAAACTCGCCATTCTCTCTCCTACACTGTTATCATTCTAAATAGACTGCCCCCTCCACGATACTCTCGTTTCCTATTCAATAACATCCTTCCTACTGCAACTTTACAGGGAAGGGACAATCTTTCACTGTTTCCCTTCCATCATCCCAAACCTTCTTTCAGGCAAAATAGCATTTTGATTGAGTTTCTTCATACCTGATATGTAGTAGTTACTGCTCACAATGTGGTCTCCTCTACTCTAGAGAGGCCAAATGCAGATTGGATGAGTCCTTTGCTGAATGCCCCAGTTCAGCCTCAACTTTGAGCTCCTAGTCACTTGCCGTTTTAATTCTCCAATCTAATCTCATTCAGAATTCTCTGACCAGAGAATACTGTCCTAGTGATGCTCAAAGCAAATTTGTGAGACAGCATCTCATCTTCTGCTGGGCACTTTACATCCTACAGCTTCAATAGTGAGTTCAATAACCACCACTCCCATTTCTGCAGATGCTGCTAAGGCATAAGTAAAGCTCTATGGTTGCAGGAAATCTGAAATAAGAACAGAAAGTTATGGAAAACTCAACCAGTCTGGTAGCATCTGTGGCAAGAGAAACAGGGTTAACATTTTAGGTTGATGAACCCCATCAAAATGAATCTGATGAAAAATCATCAATTTATTGGGGCAGCACAGTGGCACAATGGTTAGCACTGCTGCTTCACAGCACCAGAGACCCAGGTTCAATTCGCAGCTCGGGTCATTGTCTGTATGGAGTCTGCACATTCTCCCCATATCTGCATGGGTTTTCTTCAGGTGCTCCAGTTCCCTCCCACAGCACAAAGTTGTGCGTGTTTGGTGGATTGGCCATGCTAAATTATCCATTAGTGTTAGGGGGATTGTAAGGGTAAATATGTCAGGTTATGTGGATAGGGCCTGGGTGGGATTGTTGTCGGTGCAGGCTTGATGGACTGAATGGCTTCTTTCTGCACTGTAAGGATTCAATGATTCTTATTAATCCTGTGTTGTTTATCCAAAGATACTGACCGTATTTTTACTGTTGTCAGTTACATTTTTCTGGGTCATGGAGTCATAGAGACGGAAACAGGCCCTTGGTTTCTTGTGACTTTCCCATCCTCTTCTGATTGCATCATCATTCCTTTAATTTTGTCTGCCTCCTGCTTTATCACACTTCTTTCTCTTTGCTCTTTCCTAACCTCTCTTTCTGAAATACTATCAAATCTTTAACTTCTGCCAGTTTTAACAAAAGGTCATTGAGCAAAAGCATTATCTCTCTTCACAGATTCCTCGGACCTGTCAAATATTACCAGCATTTTATTCTTTAAATTTCATTCCATTAGAAGTCACCGCAGGGTGATACAGTGGATAAACCCTAGCTGATTACCCCTTCCTACTCCAGGGCAGCTGAGATCTATTTTGGTGCCCCAGCTGTTACCCTGACTGAGATCAGCTAATTCTTGGAAATCAAAGCTGCAACCTCCTGGTTTCCCCGACTCAGTGTTGTACCAGGTGGTGCTTTTACTTACTGGGTCAAAACCAGAGCTTAAAACAAAAAATCTTTCTATTTTTAGCCCATTGCTTCAGAATGTTTGATGATTCTCATTTAAGCAGTGAGTGCGAAAGACATTAAATGGGAAGGCTGAGAACTCAGTTGTGCAATAGGAATTGATTATCTAAAAAACATACACTAACCACAAAAATATCCCGCCTTAATGATTGCACCTCAATTGACAGCAATTCAGCTAACTTACGCTGCCTAGTTTAATAATTCCTCCTGTCCAAAATAACTGCATTTTTGCACATCAGTCAGTAATCATACAAACAAGGGTAATGTCTTTGTGATTGTGGAAATCAGAGCTGTAAAGAATCTAATAAATAATCTAAATTATTTTAAAACACATCTGAAATAAGATTTGCTATCATTGTCAAGTGCATTGGATCTTCAAAACAACAGGGCTAATTTTAATTTTCTGTACCTAAATGGACGAATGTGATGTTGGGGTTCTTGCTGTCCTGTTCATGCAATCATATTGGGCAGGTTTTGTGATAAGTGGTTAGAGCTTTTGTCTATTTCAGATACAAGGTAATTTGTAATATGCAAATGTAGATTCTGTGCAGTATATAGGAAATACTCAAGGTACAAATGTACAGAGGATGTACTGTATATGTGCAGAAAATGTAAAAGAACATTTCTTTTTAGTATGGCCAGGAGGAACAGGAGCACCCTGACACAAAAAAAACCTGCAAGCTGCTGTCAACCCATCCAAGGCCCCCTCTAGGGGCTATTTCCAAGATTTCAGATTTCAACTACCCACCCTCCTATAAATAGCAAGCTGCAGTGGTGTGCCTGCTTGATGCCTGCAGCTTACTGGCAGAATATAAATTGCTTGGGCCTTATGCAGCATGAATGGTCTGGTGGATAGGTTTGGTTCCTGCCCATATTCTACTGGTGGTTTTAATTGGGGGCAGCGCAGTGGTTAGCACTGCTGCCTCACAGTGCCAGGGACCTGGGTTTGATTCCTGACTTGGGTCACTGTCTGTGCGAAGTCTGCATGGTCTTCCTGTGTCTGCGTGAGTTTCCTCCCACAGTCTGTAAGATATGCTGGTTAGGTGCATTGGCCATGCTAAATTCTCCCTTATTCTTACTTGAATAAGCACCAGAGTGTGGTGAGTAGGGGATTTTCACAGTAACTCTACTGCAGTTAGTGTAAGCATACCTGTGACACTAATAAATAAACTTAAAAAAAACTTAAAACTTAACTTAAACTCAGTAAGGTAAGCATAATTTGCATATGTACTTGGGATCCTCTCATGATAATTTAGAAAATCTAATTATGTCATTGTGCTTCTCCACAAGTACAGGGAATTGCTTAGAATGACACCAATGAATAGACAGATACATGAGAAATTCTCTTCCCTCCTTTTTTAATCTGTAGATTTTGAGAGTGAGCGCTGATCATGCTACTGAGCATTCGAAAAGTAAATGGTTGAATTGACATAGTGATGGAATTGGTTGATCGCTGAAGCCGCAGCATTATGGGTTAATGACTATATTTCCACTGGTGTTAATTCAGCTTCAAAACATTACTGAGCTCGATAACTCCTTCAAGCTAATTTCCATTAGCATTCACCGTGTTGTTAATAACATTTTCCAGTCAACGTAGCCAACAAATTACTGTAACTGATTTTCTGAAAATGTTGACAGTAGTTTTGTGACATCGACATCTATTTTTCTGTACACTTCCTTTTTCAAAAAAGATAGATGTTAATTATGTTACGGGGAGCTTGGGGGCATTCCTGAGCATAGCAGTGTGAATGGATTGAAATAACAAAAGCGGTCACCAACTCAGTGTGCTCCAGTGCTTGTGCAAAGCCAGTGATGTGTTTAGTCATCCTCTTTATGCCTCAGGAACCTTTCCAGCCATTTCAGCTAGTTAAAAAAAGATGATGAAACAAAAATAAACTAATATGTTAATGTTAACCACAATTCCTTATAACCATACGATTTTTAAATGGTAATGATGATTGGGGTAATGATAATAATATACTGTTTGCAATTATATTGATGTGTTTTACAATCCCGTTAAAGCATAAGCCCTTTATTACTAATGAGAGATCACTGGGAATAAACTATGAACAGAGTCATGGAAATCCACTAGGTTAAGCCAAGTTGAGAAATGTCTTTTCCCAGATGGTCAATGAACATGGTGGCACAGTGGTTGCACTGCTGACTCACAGAGACCCAGGTTCGATTCCCAACTTGGGTCACTGTCTGTGCGGACAGGTTCTCCTTGTGTTGGCGAGGATTTCCTCCAGATGCTCCAGTTTCCTCCCACGGTCCGAAAGACATACTGGTTAGGTGCATTTGCAATGCTAAATTCTCTCTCAGTGTACCTGAACAGGCGCCAGAGTGTGGTGATTAGGGGATTTTCACAGTAACTCCATTGCAATGTTAATTTAAGCCTGCTCATGAGACTAATAGATAAACTTAATTGAATGTGTAATCATAAATAATTAATGAATTCTCATCCCACTGCTCTTACCAATATCAGATAGAGTAGTACTTAGAATAGAAATAAAAACTTGCATTTTCACAGGGCTTTATCATCTCTTTCAGAAACATATTAAAGGACTTCACATGCAGTAAATTGTTATTAATGCAGTAACTACAGTCAGGAAAGCAAAACCAACACATGTAAGATCCAAAAATTGCAACAAAATGAATGTCTTGGGCAGTGTTAATTGAGGGAGAACTTGTTCAGAACACTGGGATAAGCTATATTCTGGAGCCGATACATGATGTGTAGCTTCACATTAATTTCTCAACCAACTTGCTTTTTCCTTCAAAATAAAAGTACTGTGGGATCAAATATACTGCAAATGCTGACAACCTAAAGAAAAATAATCTTCTACTAATAAGCAGCAAGACCATCAGCATCTGAAAAAAGAAAAGATAATTATTTAATATTTTGGTTCAAATCATTCATCACCCATCATGAGCTTGTAAAATGTATTTCTTACTGTCATTACCTCAATCATCATTATCATTTAATTTTAAAACTCATAATGAACTGTAGTTAACATTAATTTATTGATTTATTTTTGTTCCATCATCCTTTTTAACTAGCTGAAATGGCTGGAAAGTTTCCTGAGACATAAACCAGATGAATAAACACATCACGAGATATGCACAAGCACTAGAACACACTGAGTTAATAACCTCTTTTGATACTACACTCAAAATATGAACCCATTTTCTCTCTTTCAAATGCTGACAGACCTGCTTCTAATGCTAATATGTTCAGCTAATACCATGTGATAATTCCATATTTCATACCCATTTCTTAAAGCTGATCGGGGAGAGAGATAATGCAATAAGGAATGTGCTTTCCTGCCAGAAGCTGAGAACCGATGCCATCTAATGGCATTGGCGTTGATTTTGCAATCGGTGATGAAGGGCAGATGCATGTGGCTGACCTCCAGAAAGTTGTCAACAAAAGACTTAGCAGGCTCCATGTGACTTTGAATCAGGCACCATCGATAAAGGATCTGTGGCATCCAGCAACAGTGGAAAGGCTGATCAGCCAATAAGATTGAAGAATTCTCAGAGACAGCAAACCAAAAAATAAGAAGTATGGATGATAATTCACATTTTAATTGTTCTTCAGAAATCAAAATAAAGATTGGAACTTACCCATGGGATGAAAGTAGAATTTTAAATATCATAAACATTAAAAAACAACATGCTTGTTATTTTACTAATTATTGAGTTTTAAAATGTTATTCAAAGGCAAGATCATACCAGGCTTCTAAAGTTAGTTTTTCAAGACCATAGAAATTGTTCAACTGTTATGATTATGTAGGATTACATTGGATAAATGGCCTGGAAACAGACCATTCAGCCCAGCCAGTCCATGCTGATGTTAATGCACCACTTGAGCCTTCTTTCACCCTTTCTCAACTAAATATACCATTGTAACAACCTATTCCCTTCTCCCTCATACGCTTGCATAGTTTTGCCTTAAATGCATTGATATTATTGTCTTCAACTTTCCTCTGTGGCAGCAAGTTCCACATTCCTAATATTCTTCGGGAGGTAAAGCTTCCTCTGAATTTCCTATTGTATTTCTTGGTGACTATCATATACTATTGGCCTCTAGTTATACTGTTCCCCACAAGATGAAGCATTCTTTCTGTGTATCCATTCCATCAAAATCATTCATAATTTTAAATACCTGTCATCTTCCAACCTTTCTTCAAGAAAAAAAGACACAGCCCATGGAGCTTTTCCTGCTTTGTATACCCACACATTTCTGGTATCTTTCTTGTAACCTTCTGTACAGCCTCTTCAGTGCCTTTAGATCTTTTTTATAATACGACATCCAGAACTGCATGCAGTACACTTAAGTGCAATCTAACCATGGGTGAATATAGATTTGGCATAACTTCCCTACTTTTCAATTCTATCCCTGTAGAAATCATGGTTAGTGCTTGATTTTTTCATGACCTTGCTCACCTGTGGAACAACTTTAAACGACTGATGCATTTGTACTCCAAGATTTCTTGGAACATCCACCCCAAATGATATGCCCCTCCCAAGAAATAATCTTCCCACTAAAATAATCTTCCCCTCCCACTCACATATATCTGTGTTGAGCTTCTTTTGCAAATTATTTGCCCATTCTGCAAGTTATAAATCCTGTAATTTGTTGCAGCCCACCTCATTCACTATTCGCTATCTTGGACTCCCAGCCCAAATTTGGTTGTTTTCAGTTTTATAAAGTAAATTCAGCATTTGTTGATGGTTTCACTGTCAGAACAACTATACTTTCTGAGCTCAGACAGTTCGGCTGCTCCCACTGCATGAAGAGGTTTAGAACATCATCCAACCCGTGAGTACACCAGTGAGTTCACACTGGGGAGAAACAAAATTCTGAAACATACAGTGGGGAAAACTTTCCAATCCTGCCTGCCACAGGAATCGTCGTGAGTGGGATGGAAAATTTAATGGACAATTAAACAGTCAGTTGACTTCAAACGTAATTTTCTGCTCCACTTGGTGGGAACTGGAAAATCCCGTTCATTGAGACAGAGTTTACTGCCATCAGTGAGTGGATGTGCTCACTTTTCACTGACCTTCACCTTGCCCTTTTAACTTCTGTGACATTTTACACTGAAAGTTTCTGAAAGTTAGAGATCCGAACAGTTTAGATCTGTCCATGGGACACCTGGAACGTGTGTGAATAGGGCAAGCAGCTCTTTAACCAATCATATTAAAGTATTGCTAACAAATAATAAATAGTTTGAATCAGCAAATGTACTTTACATTAATGAATTCAAGTCAAGCTCTGAAAGTGAAATAAAGAGAAGGAAAACAGATTATATTGAGAGAGGAAAAAAGAAAGAAAATGTAAGGAGGTACGCAATCTTTTTATCAAAATCTCCACCAATAATTAAAATTTGAAGTCAAGGTTCTACATCTACAAAAAATAATGTCCCATTCTTGTGAAGTTATTTGAAATCAATTAACTTATTGCAATGTTTAACAGGGTGCTTCGACTGAAATGGACAAAACATAACTTTCTGTGGCAAGTTTAGTCCATATCCGCCATGCAAGTAGAGGAGTTTCACATCATTCAATGTTTTTAGATAGGTACCAGATGATAGAATCCTTAGAATCCCTATGGTGTAGGAGTAAACCATTCAACCCATCGAGTCTGCACCGAACCTCTGAAAGGGCATTTTACCCAGGCCCAACCCCTCCTCCCTGTTCCCGTGATCTGGCACATTTACCAATGGCTAATCAATCTAACCTTCACATCTTTGGATAAAAAGGGATAATTTAGCATAGCCAATTTACCTAAATTGCACATCTTTGGAATGCTGGAGGAAACCAGAGCACCTGGAGGAAATCCACGCAGTCACCCAAGGCCGAAATCCAACTCAGGCCTCTGGCGCTGTGAAGGAGCAGTGCTAACCATTGTACCACCATACCATGATGAATTGCCATGTTCATACAATTTATGGGGGATCACCACATCCCAAATAGCAGCTTCCAGATTTTCAAATTTAACTGCCCATCTGCACTTGCCTGCAGTTGCATTCTGGTTTACACATAAATCACAGTGAATGCATTGGTCTGACAGGTACCTTTACATTAAATTTTGGGCTACTTGACTGAAAGTCGTAACCGTTGCTTGAGTGAAAAATTTTATCTCACAACTTTTCAGTCCATTAAACTATAACTCATTTTCTTTATTTGAAACAAAGCTCTGTAATTTAAAAAGTATATGTTGAAGAAAATTAAGGAGAATGCAATGCTGTGAAATTTATTTTTTTAGACTTTCTTAAACTTTCCTTCTAAGAACATTGAATTTTCATATTTGATCAAATATATACACACACACATAAATACATATATATATAATTACCTGGCATTAGCGTAAAATCAAAGATTATGGATAAATGCAATCTGCTGACTAGCTCAGGAGTGTATGGAATTAAATATAACAAAATAACTATTCTTTTAACTTAATAGTTTGAACTTCATTAGTTCCTTGATTGTTAGCATATCTCAGAGAGACCTCACACAAAACACAGTATTCAACATATCGTGACTTCAGAGAGTAAAATGATTATTATTTCAGGTAAGCACTGTTTTGTCAGATACTTGGGAATAATAAATGCGATTAAAATTTTATTGAGCTAATTCGGTGAAGCATTTTGTATTTTTATTTGCTGCTGTTAACATGTAACAAAATGGTGCAATTTACAGCACTATTTATAAAACCCCAGATTTTGATGGATACTCTTCATAAGATAACTGGAAATTAATTGCCAGTGGACCAATACCCATTTTCAGATGTGATGAGGTATCTTTGTACATGTGGGTGTATTTGTGAAGGAACAACATTAATGTTGTAATTCTCTCCTTGCTTCACCATATCAAAAAGAAACTATTAAAAATTGCTGCTTAGAATGTAGTGATGTTCAATAATAACTTAACTAAACAACTGCGTAGGTTGCAGACTCATATTTATTCTGTCAAAATGAGTAAGAATGATCTGAAGTTTTCCTCTCCATCACCTTCTCTGACATCCCACTCCCACAACTTCTATTCCCATGTCAAGGTTTCCAAACCAAGCCATCCATGTAGCTGTCTCTGTCTCCTCTATGCTTCCCTCTCTCTTCAAAGCTCTCCTCTCAACTCACTCCTGACACTTCCTGCACCCTGTGATGTTTTCCCCATTCAGCACTGTGCGATCAGCTTTCCTTACCACATACTTCCCTATTACAGCTTTCCAATCCTCTTTCCAATTCTGGGAGGACTCTGATGAATATTACCAAGTACACCCTTTTCATCTGTTCACTGTTGCTCTTTATCTGTGTCGGCTCAGCAAATGTAAAATTTTCCTTGTTAACCACTTGGGCTTGTCTTCTATGAACTTCTTGTCTGCCTCCTCCAGCTAAATTCTGTGCATGGTGCTTGCATTTTGATCCACAGCTTGCCTTTTTTTTGGCCTAGATTTCTCTGGCACCACAACTGTGTTTTCCCACTTCTGGAATATTGTGATGTATGTTCCAACTGTTGCTGAAACCACAATCCATATCTCCAGTACTTTTTCATACGTTAAGTCCATCTTTCTTTGTTCGAGTTTCTATTTCCACTCCCTAAGAGCCATAGCTAATCTGAGAGTTTCCTGTCCTTGTCCTCTCCTACATAAAGTCTTACACACTCATTACCCCTGTATTTACTAATTTCTGCTAGCCTCCGTGCTCCAGTAAATCAATTTCAAGATCTTTTCATAGAATCATAGAATCCCCACAGTGCAAAAGAGGCCATTCGGCCCATCAAGCCAGCACTGACAACAATTCCTCTCAGGCTGTTTCCCCATAACACAGCATATTTACCCTGTCATTCCTCCTGTCACTAAGAGCAATTTAGCTTGGCCAATCCACCCAACCCACGCATCTTTGGATTGTGGAAGGAAGCTGGAGCACCTAGAGGAAATTCACGCAGACACAGAGAATATGTGCGAACTCCACATAAACAGTCACCTGAGCCTGGAATTGAACCCGGTCCCTGATGCTGTAAGGTGGCAATGCTAACCACTGTGTCACTGTGCCACCCTCACATTCAAATGATTTAATTTGTCCTCCTGGATGATCTTCTCCACAAATTCACCCATGCCTGCAACCTGCTCTTTTTCAAATTCTGCATTAACTTCTTATTTCTTTACATTTGCTCCATCATCCACAGTTAATCAATCAGCTTTTGTGCATCTTCCCTTTAGAATTTTATTTCAACAGCAACATCTAATATTTATTTAGTACTTTTAATATAATGACATGTCCCAAGGCACTTCACAGGAGTACTTCAAATCCTTTTACCTTAGTACATATCTTCCTGACTTCAAATCTCTCCTCATACTTATTGCATAGACCTTGATCTTTTGGTTTCCTTCCCACACTTTCCTGTTCAACCAACATTTCACCACTATCCCAAGAAATAATTTTATGATTTGTACGATACACATGTAATCTGTTGTGACATTTTGAGTCATATCCTGAGGTCAAGGTTTGATTGTAATACTTACTAAGCCTTTTGCTAAAACCAATGTTCAACATCATGACATATATTAAAATGAAATAGATTTGAAGATTTCCTCTGTGCACTATGTAGTGTAACTGTAAACCTATTTATAAAGAACAGGTTTATGATTATGTTATGCCCAACACAGAATAAACCTTCTCTTTTGGTTCCTTGTAGAGACATCGACCACGATTCTCTGACCTTGTCTGTGGCTGGGATTCTCCAGTCCCGCTGCTGGGAATGGAGATTGAGTTGAATGCTGAATTCTCTGTTGTCAGTGGCAGCGATGGCGAATTCCATCGGAGAATTCCAGCCATAGGCTTTTGTGCATGTTTTTGCGTCAAAAATGTTAGAGCTTTTGTAAATTTGTTTTTCTGATGTGAAGAGATTGATTGCAATGTTGCATTTCTGGTATCATACAGTCAAAAATCATCATTATCAATGCTTCTTGCTGAAGTTTTTGCAGAAAGATGGACATGAAAAAATAATAAACAAAATGGTCTATATTACTAAAGGAGAAAATAATGGATGATTTTTGGATGAATTCAACACGTATCTGGAGTATACTGTATTATTTTGGAATTATATGCAAGTAATTCAGTCACTCATACCTACATTGGACGCAGATGAGCTAAAAACAACATAAGCACCTTAAATTCATGCAATGTGGTTTTACTGTACCATCAAACTAATGCTTTCACATCTGTACAGAGTGATTTCATATAAACCACAAGTGTAAAAAACATCTGGGTGTCACATAACCTGGTCAAATCAAAGCCTAAAACATTTCCAATGGATTTGTCACTGTCTTAAGTGTAAATTTTAACTAAGCAGGAACTAAGGAATCAGCAGTGAACAGCAACCAGGAGATGTGGCCACAAACATTAACTGCATAAATCAAGGTTAAGTGTATGCAGGTGGGGGGCATTAATTGGATAATTATTTAAGCACATATATGGAGGTGCTTTAGAGGACATTGTTGTGTAGCGGTAATGCCCTGGGTGCATGAGTTCCAAACCCACTAAAACAGTTGAAGAGGCACTTAGCGATGCTGGTTATGGGTTATAGAATTATAAGTAATACACTTGTAATGGTGTGTAAAAAAACTGTATAAAAATTGACTTCTGGTTTCCTCCTTCACCAACTGGTTGCCAGAAGTGGGTTGGCATGGTGGCACAGTGGTTAGCACTGCTGCCTCACAGCTTGCAGGACTTTGGTTCGATTCCTGGCTGGGGTCACTGTATTTGCGGAGTTTGCATGTTTCCCTGTGTTTCCTCCTGGTGCTCCGGTTTCCTCCCACAATCCAAAGATGTGCAGGTTAGATGCATTGGCCATGCTAAATTACCCCTTAGTGTCCCAATCTGTGTAGGTTAGTGGGATTAGTGGGGTAAATAAGTGCAGTTACGGGGATAGGGCCTAAGTGGGATTGTTGTCAGTGCAGACTTGATGGGTTGAATGGCCTCCTTCTGCACTGTAGGGTTTCTATGATTCGAAGTTTAACATGGTAGCAAAGAATGGCTGCCGAAAGGCGAAGATTAGAAACTAAGAAATATGTTTTCAGGCAAAAGGTTATACTTCAAGTAGCTTTCATGAAGATTGACTGAAAGTGAATATAAATTGTCAGATTATGCTTACCCGCCAATATTCTCAGAGTCTGAATTTTACAACGAGTAGAGTAATGACTTGGACATGGGTTACGTCCTTATGAAAGGGGAAACAAGTTATGGCCTTGTCTCTTCCTGACAGAAATAACATTAGAAGCAAAATATTTTGTGAACTGGGTGCCCATCAATTCGACACTGATGAAGGCTTGGATATGAACATACAAGATGGATGCAGAAGTAGGCTGGTTGGCCTCTTGACGCTGCTCTGCCGTTCAATAATATCATGGTTGATCTGATTATAGCTTGAACTCCACATTCCCAACTAAACCCGACAATCTTTCAATCACCTTGCTTATCAAGAATCTATTTATCTTGGCCTTAAAAATACTCAGACTCTGATTCCAACATCTTTTGAGGTAGAGTTGCAGAGATTCACTAGTTTCTAAGAGAAAAAGTACTTTTACCAGCCGGCTCGTCATGGGAACTGGAGCGGGTTAGGGCCGGACCATGGAAAGGTTTGTTAACCTTTAGCAGGATTTTGGGGCGAGGGAGGCCAGAAAATCCCACCCACGATCTCTGTCTTTAATGGGAAACCGTTTATTTTTAAACAGTTCTAGATTCTCCTTTAAGAGGAAATATCCTTTCCACACCCACCCTGTCAAGACCCCTCAGATCAATCAAGTCACCTCATGTTCTTTTAAACTCCAATGCCTGCCCAATCTTTTCTCATGATGTAACCCTCCCATTCCACATATTAGTCGAGTAAATATTCTCTGTGTTGCTTCCAACAGATTTATATCCTTCCTTAAATAAGGAGACCAATTCTGTATACCGTACTCATGATGTAATCTCACCAGTAACCTGTATAGCTGAAGCATAACTCCTCTATTTTTATATTCAAATCTCCTCATAATAAATGACACAATTCTCTTAGCTTTTCTGATTATTTGCTGTACTTCATACTAATCTTTTGTGATTCATGCACAAGGGCACACAGATTGATCTACATCTCAAAGCTCTGCAACCTCTCACCATTTCGACAATATGCTCCTTCTCTATTCTTCTTGCCAAAATGTTAGCAATGCCCATGTTCCCACATAATACTCCATTTGCCGGATCTTTGCCCACTCACATAACTTATCAATATCCCTTTGTAGCCTTCTTATGTCTTTTCCATAATTTACTTTCCAACCTATTCTGAGTCATCAGCAAACTTAGCAATAATTCTTCATTCCCCTCATCTAACTCATTTATATAAATTATAAAATGTTTGTAGCCTTCAGCACTGATGTGTAGTGCACTACTCATTACATCTTGCTAATTAGAAATTGACCCATTTATGTCTACTCTCAGTTGTCTAACCAATATTCTATCCATACCAATATATTAGCCACTAGACCACGAACCTTTATGGATCCCTTATGAAATGCATTCTGGAAGTATAAGAACAGTGCATCCATCAGTTTCTCTTTATCTGCAGCACATGCCACTTTTTCAAAAAACTCCAGTAAAATGGTTAAACATGACAAAACCACACATAAAACCATGTTCATTCTGTCTGAATACATGGAAGATATCTAATTATCCTGCAAAACATCTTTAATAATAGCTTCCAACATTTTCCTATGAGACATGTTAAGCTAACTGGCTGGTAGTTTTCTGATTTCTATCTCCCTCCCCTTTCAAATAAAGAAGTAACGTTAGTTATTTTCCAATCTAATGGCAACTTCTCTGAATCTTGGGCATTTTGGAAAATTAAAGGCAAAGCATCGACTATCTCACTAGCCAACTCTTTTAGTTCCCTCGGATGAATTCCATCAGATCCTGGTTAGCCCACAGCTCCAACAATTTGCTCAATAACATTCCCTGCTGATTGTAATTTTCCTCTCCCACCTCCCCCCAGCTTTTTCCTGGTTTAAGCTATTTCTGGAATGTTACTTGTATCCTCTATAGTGATGACTGGTTTAATTCACCTGCCATCTCTTTATTTTCCATTATTAATTCCCCAGACACACTTCCTAAAGGTAAATTGCTCAATTTGTCAACTCTATTCTTTTAATGTATCTATATAAAATAGACTTTTTAACCACTTACCAGATACTCAGAAGATATGTACAAAACATCCAGGGCGAGATTCTTCAGCCTCCCAGCTGCATGTTTTTTGGTGAAAGGAGGTGGTGTGCCATTTGCTGGTGGCAAGATCCTTTGGCCCTACCACTGTCAATGGGATTTCCCATTGAAGCCACCCCAAGCCATCGGGAAACCTATGGGCAGAGTTGCACTATCAGCGGGACCAGAGAATCGTGCTGCCAACAAATAGCCAGAGAATCCTGCCCCTAGTTTTGCCATGATGTGGGGATGCCAGCGTTGGACTGGGGTAAACACAGTAAGAAGTCTCACAACACCAGATTAAAGTCCAACAGGTTTATTTGGTAGTAAACACCACAAGCTTTTGGGGCTCTGCCCCTTCGTCAGGTGAGTGGAGAGTTCTGATCACAAACAGAGTTCTGATCATATAAAAGCACACACAGTTTACAATGGGCAGAGCCCTGAAAGCTTGTGGTGTTTACTACCAAATAAACCTGTTGGACTTTAACCTGGTGTTGTGAGACTTCTTACTAGTTTTGCCAGCTATGACAACATAAGAACTAATTCCCCCAGGGTGTAAAAGTTAGAAAAGTTAGATAATGCAAAGGAATGCCTCCTTCCCCTCATCTGACTCCTTCACTCATCCAACTCCCAGTACTCTTCTTCAAAGTTGCGTATATCTATACGCTCTGAAATTAAAAAGTTAGCTGAGTCTCAAGGACAGAAAACCAGTTTTGTCTGGTTTCCTTAATTCACTAACTTCAACAGCTCTCCATTAGAAAGCTTGTCAATCTCTGATTAAGCCTGGATGAAATTTGAAATTTAAACTGTATGTATGGAAATAAAATTAGATATTTAGAAAGATACTAAGATACTCTCACTCACCCAATTTCCAGCACTTTTGTTCAAAGTCACACTCCTATTGAAGGTGATCTTCTATTAGGTTGAAATTTACCAGAAAGATCATCTGATTGAATGCCTACAAGGCATAGTCAGACTTTGATAGATTTCAAAAGACAGACAGTCATTCCATGCATGGAAGAATATATTATGGAATTTTAACAGCCCGTGTAAAATATTGAAGACATGCAATTCAGAAATTCTTTGCTCAGTGCTTGCATTTAGATTCCTGGATTGTACTAAGGCGTCACATATTGGCAGGTTTCTGGTCGTACATGGTGGCACGTTGATTAATGCTGCTGCCTCACAACGCCTGGGACCTAGGTTCGATTCCCAGCTTGGGTCACTGTCTGTGTGGACTTTGTACGTTCTCCCCGTGTCTGCGAGGGTTTCCACCGGGTGCTGCAGTTGCCTCCCACAGTCCAAAGATATGCAGGTTAGGTGGATTGACTATGCTAAATTGCTCTTTAGTGCCAGGAAGACTAGCTAGGGTAAATGTAAGAAATTACAGGAATAGGGCCTGGGTGGGATTGTGGTCAGCGCAGATTCAATGGGCCAAATGGTCTCCTTCTGTGCTGTAGGACCCTATGACTCTGTGTAACTGGGATTCAGTGCTCAGAAAGAGACTTAAGAACATAAGAACATAAGAAATAGGAGCAGGAGTAGGCCATCTAGCCTGCCCCGCCATTCAATAAGATCATGGCTGATCTGTCGTGGCTCAGTTCCACTTTCCCGCTTTCTCCCCATAACCCTTAATCCCCTCTCTTATCAAAAACCCATCAACCCGCGTCTTAAAAATATTTAGCGAGGCAGCCTCCACCACTTCAACGGGCAGAGAATTCCAGAGATTCACCACCCTTTGAGTGAAGAAGTTCCTCCTCAACTCCGTTCTAAACCGCCCCCCTTTTATCTTGAGGCTGTGCCCCCTAGTCCTACTGTCTTTTTTGAGCAGGAAGAGTCTCTCCACCTCTATCCTGTCCATCCCATTCATCATATATTTTGCAGCAGTTGTCTGCTGGCTTGAAAAAAGTCCCTGGAGAAGCAGATTTTTCCAGCACTTAATGGTACAAATGGGACATTCTGAGGTGTCAAAAAGGATGAAGGACTCAATGATTGAGGCATTTCAAGATTGTGCAGATGCTGCACACAGGTGCTATTACAAAAAAAGAGTTCCAGACAGGAGAATTAGGATGAAAGTACTTTTAGTAAGTCTGGATAACACAGCAAACAAGAATTGGAGCAGCAATAGTAGGCAAATGAACTCGACAAATGCCTCAGAAAGAGTTAATAGGTGCTTCAGGCGTGATTCAAAATATCATTTTGCGAAGAACTGTCCAAATTGCAACAGCAGGGTTTTTGAAGTGATGTGTGACAAAAAGAATTAGGAAGCTGAAGATGATGGTAATGATCAGTCTGAAGCCATTGTACTAGTCATAAGTTGCTTTACAGTTGGTGATGTGTATTAGTCGGTGTATTAGTCGCACACTTGGTAGATAGTTGTTGTACCACAATGTCAGAACATGTTAGAATGTTGTCCAGATTTATTCAGCAGTGAGGATTGAGGCAAGGTCAGGAGGTATGGAAATTCTATTTATTTTAGGTGCAGGTATGGCAACACATTGAGATCACTAAAAAGAGAGGTGATTCCATGCAAAATAGCTGGAGTAATTTATTAGCACTGAAGTGGCTTCTATTGATGTTAGGTAATCCTTCCATGACAAAGCACAAATGAATCTAGAATTAGATCAAAGATTGAACCTGGGGCCCTGGCGTTGTGAGGCAACCGTGCTGACCACTGTGCCACCATGCCACCCATGCTAGACCCTGATAAAATAATTGCTTTTGGAAAGTCAGTGGATCTGCAGTTTAGTCAATCAGGGCATTATTGCATCTCCTTAACAAAGCCTGACATTTCTAATCAGAACGTTAGAGAAATAGAAACATCTGACTGAGGAGCAGGAGTAGGCCATTCAGTCCTACAAGACTGCTGTACTAGTCACTAAAATGATGGCTGACTTATGGGTCTCAACTCCACTTTGTTTTCTGCCCCCTCATTACCCTGGGCTCCCTTATCTATCAACAAACCTGTC
This sequence comes from Carcharhinus amblyrhynchos, assembly GCF_965287045.1. Taxonomy (NCBI): domain Eukaryota; kingdom Metazoa; phylum Chordata; class Chondrichthyes; order Carcharhiniformes; family Carcharhinidae; genus Carcharhinus; species Carcharhinus amblyrhynchos. Next base: position 48,425,348 of record NC_137336.1, read on the forward strand.
CAACTCTACATTGACCTAGCTTCCACTGCTTTCCAGGGAAGAGAATTCCGCATACTAATGACTCTTTGAGGGAAAACCATTCTCCTCATCTCCATCTTAAACAGTAGACCTCTTATTCTTAAACCATCAACACTAGTTCCAGTCTCTCACACAAGTGAAAACATCCTTTAGGCTACTTACCGTATACAATTCCCTCACAATTTTTTATGTTTCAAGAAAATCACCTCTCATCCTCCTAAGCTCCAGTGGGTATATGCCTAACCTGTTCAACCTTTCTTCACAAAATAAGCTCTTCATCCCAGGAGTGAGTTGAGTTCACCTTCTCTGAACTGCTTCTATAGTAATTATATTTTTTTTCAAAAGAGGAGACCAAACTGTACACATTTCTCCTATTGTGGTCCCACCGATGCCCTGCATGGCTACAGTAAAACCTCCCCACTCATATATTCAATTTCCCTTGCAATAGATGATAATAATTCCTAATCACTTGCTGCACCTGCATGCTAACCATTTGAGATTAATGTTCCAAGACTCCAGATCCTTCTGTGCAACTAAGTTCTGCAACATCTCTCCACTTAACTAGCGTATTAATTTTCTATTCTTCCTGACAAAGGGGACAAGTTCACATTTTCTCATATAATTTCCCACAATAAATATTATTGACATCAGTTGATTGGCCAGCTGAATTGGTTGTGTACTGTGTCCCAAACCACATTAGAGCTAAAATCCTCTACACTGCTTGACAGCAACAAGAGGCTGTCTGGCAGGCTAGCCAATACACCAAGCATTTTGGCATGCGTGACCTTCAGCATCCTCCAGTATGAACCCTCCAATATTGTGGCACACAAACTGTTATTTCCTCCTGGCTTGTCTATAGTCTCTTTGTGCCCAGTGATTCACCACATGTAGGTCCCTATTCTACGATACCCTGTGAAATATGCGCAAGACCAGTATCTGAACTAATAGCTGTGATTGTCAGCCCATGTGTTTCTTCATCTTTATGAATGGTGTGGTGCTCCTTCTGGAGGCTGTAGTTTCTGGGCAGGTGTAAGTTCTTGCATACCTGAAAACAGAACATCAGGAGGGGAAGTTTGGGATGAAGAATACGGAATGGAATGGGAAGCAAAGGGTTGGTGTTCACACTATTTTCAGCATGAATTTGATGTCACCTAGCCAGATGAAGCTGAGATAGGATGGGAATGGATAAGGGACATAAGGCAGGAACCTACCATCATGCTGAATGTCCTCAGGGATGCTAGACATTTTTACATTCTTCTGCAATGCTTGCTGTGTGCATTATAAGCCCATTGTAAGTATTGGCCATCTTCAGCTAATGGCACTCAATCTTTGATTCAAAAAGGTTCTGTATACAAGTTCCCTGGCAGGACTTGAAAACATAGACTTCAAATCTGCATAAGCAAGTCCTACACTGCCAAAGTGCCATCTTTGCTTGAGATTTTCAAACAAAGCTCACCTGTTAGTTTTGATGGTCCTGTGGCTAGTAAAGTTCTGTTGGCACTATTCAAAGAAGAGGTGAAGCATTCTCTCAATATTGTGGCTAGCATTCCTTCTTATATAGATCATTCTTTCTACAATTTTCAGGTTTCCAATATTCTGGTTTTCATTCTTTTCAAGACCTTTTCAAATCTGCCTTAAGCGCCATGGAAGTGTTACAAACCTCGCTATCAAAATAAATGTAACTCATTTCTGATTGAATAGTCATTAATTTGAACAATTTTTTTTACATGTGACTGACTGGTGATCTCCCCCACACTCAAAAGCAGTAAATCACAAGTCATCCCTTGAGGAAGTAGTGGGCGATATTATTTGATTCTATTTCCAATTTGTGCAAAATCCTGGGCAAAGACTTTTGTATCTTAGACAACTTGCAGGATGTACAAAGACTCCCCAGATTGCTGGGAATTATTTTAAAATTATTTATATTCGGAAGAATTATATTTTCCTTTAAAATCTGGAGTACATTTGCAATATATATCTAATAAATGCATTGATTCATGTCACTAAGATATAATGTAGGCATCTTTTTCATATCTCGGCTAAAAATTTGGTTTGACAGTTCCTCCATGTTGTGTGTGTAGAAGGAAAGTGTCTCAGTCATTAATCCTCATATAAGAATGTCATCTCACATCATAGACATAGATTACACTGACAGTTGGCATCTCCACTGATAGCTGCTGGCAGTACAAAATTGGCCAAAAACAGAATAAAACCCTCCTACCAGTGAATCAACATATTATTTATAGCAACAAATGTTGGCAATTACTCACAAGACCACAATTTAATCTAGAGATTCAGATAGTGGCTTTATGATGTAGATCTGATTCTGTAAATGAAGACTATTGTTTTTATAATGTCCATCATCCTGTCTATGTTATACCAAGTTCCCTATGCATTATATATATTTTTAATTTAACTTATTTGTTTTTTCCCTTTCAGCAATTTACAGAAATTCTGCATAGAATAAATCATAACTGAATAATTTTTCTTTCAAACAAACTCCATCTTTCTAGTCCCTAAATAAATGTTATTTTACTTGAGGTGTTCATACTGTTCCTGCTAAAAATGAGAGATAAAGTTTCTGATGAAAATTAGTATTAGAATTTGCATAGCCATTTCCAAGTTGACACCTAGTCTTGCTTTTGTTTGGCACCCCACTGGGTGAATTTACTTAGGATGAATCACTAGACTTGACCTCTCTTTACCTGTTTGGGTGACATTATTAAAACAAGAGCAGGGTGTGCTCTCTCTACGTCCTAGATAATATTCACCTGCCAGCTGCCACCACAAATATACATTAACCGGTCATTTATCATTCCTATGCTGCTTGTACGTAAGTGTCAGCTTGGTTCAGTGATAACATCCTTTCAAACCAAATCTTACAAAGTAACAGTGACTGCATTTCAGAAATAATTTATTTCCCGGGATGTGCTTCAGAATTTTCTGAACATAAAACGCCACCCATTTTGTATATCAACATTACTCCCTGTGAACTGATGCACAGAGGGAGTAACTACAATGAAATAATTTTCCCCAGAATCAGTTGCAAATGAGGAATAATAGCACTTACACAGGATGGTTGTATTTTAGTCATCACAAAGAAAGGAATGAACTTGTCAAATGGGATTGTACGTTAGTGTGGATGTTGGCAATGTGCAGGGTGTACTTAAAATATGTATGAAATATGACATTCTCTCAATTCCAGGCTAAATCTCATGAAATTCTTACTGATTATCAAACCTTCACTCTTTCACAGATTTGTGTACGCACACTCCCCAGGCCTTTCTGTTCCTGCACCCTCTTTAAAATTGGATTTTTATTATTCATTCATGGGACATGGGTGTCACCGGCTAGCCAGCATTTATTGACCATCCCTTGTTGCCCTTGTTCAGAGGGCAGTTGAGAGTCAATCACATTACTGTGGATCTGGTGTCACATGTAGACCATACCAGGTAAGGATGGCAAGTTTCCTTCCCTAAAGGATGTCAGTGAACCAGATGGGGTTTTCTGATAATCGACAATGGTTCCATGGTCATTAGTAGATTCTTAATTCCAGATATTTTTTATTGAATTTAAATTCCACCATCTTTGAGTCCCGTGAACATTCGCTGAGTTTCTGGATGAATGGTCGAGCAATAACACCACTGGGCCATTTCCTCCCCACTTCATTTAGATCGGATTTTATCCTTTCAACCAAAATGTCTTGCTTCCCACTTCACCGCATTACCTTTCACCTGCCACCTATCTGCCCATTTCATGAGTCAGTCGATATCCTCACCTGAAGCCTGTTATAGAAGATGTATACCACAGAAACAGCCATTTGGCCTAACCAGTTTATGCTGGCAATTTGTTCCATGTAAATTTCCCCCCATTCTTCCTCAACTAACTCTATCATAATTCTCCAATCCCTTCTCTTTCACATATTTACATAACTTCCCCTTAAATATATTAAATTACTTGAACTACTCTCAGTTGGAGTGACTTCTATATTCTTGCCAGTTTGTGGGTATGAATATGTTTCCTGAATTCCCTATTCCTATTTGATTTCTTGGTGCTTTGCTTTTTCCCACAAGAAAAAACATTCTCCTGAATCCACTTTGTGGAAACATTTCATGATTTTAATGATGTTTAGATGATTGGCCAGCCTGTGGCTGTATTATCTTTTCCTGAATGCAGAGAGTTTTGGTTTCACCCTTGTAGTTCTTTCTTGCACTCTTTTCAGCACCTATACTTTTCATACAATATGCAACCAGAACTGTACACATTACTCCAAGTGTTATCTAACTAAGTTTTAGTACAAATTTCCACTTTTCAGTTCTTTCCACTCTCGAAATAAACTCTAGTACTGGTTTGCTTTTCCATTGGTCTTATCGCTACTTTCAATACTTTCAAATCTCTTTGCTTCTCCATCCCATTTTGGTTTTTATTTCCCAAGTGATACGTAGTCTCCTTATTTTTCTTGTCTGTTTTGATATTTATTTGTGAATTGTATGCTCATTCTGCAAATTATTGTCATCTTCTTGTAATATGTTGCAGTTCTCATCAATCATTTTGTGTTGTCCACAAAATCCAGAAACTACTTTTTTAATTCCACTGTCTCTATCATTAATGTAATTTGTAAACAGCAATGATTTTGAAGGGTGCAGCGACCGTATAAAGCAACAAAGAATTGACTGTGGGAAAAGTATAGCGTGGGAAAAATGCCAAAAACCTTGAAGAAATGTGAGACTGATGAAAAGTCATAGGGAAAATCTTAACTTTACTCGAGGGTTTCGACCACATGGAAGGGTCAGGTCAAGATGACTCCATGGCTGGAGTTGGTTTTTTTAAACAGATGCTTGGGAACACAATCTGAAAATTCTTCTCCAAATCATGCACGATCCTGACTTGGAACTATATTGCTGTTCATTCATTGTCGTGGAGTCAAAATCCTGGAACTCCCTCCCTAATAGAACTATGGGTGTTCCTGCAACACATGGACCGCAGCTGCTCAAGAAGGCCAAACATGACCACCTTTTCAAGGGTAATTGGGGATTGGCAATTCATGGATTCCCAAATTCCATGAACGAATAAAAGAAAATCATGTTCTTCCACACACAATTGTGCCATGTTTTGAAGCAACAGGTGGAGATACAATATGGGAGTAAGAGGATGAGTATTGTGCAGATCAAAACAAAAACTGCAGTTAATGACTTAGAGCATATAATTTACCAGAACTCCAGCCAGGTAAATCAGCTTGGATTAATGACCAGAAAAATGAAGTTTTGGCATCTGTGATGTTATCTTATCAACACTGAAAATGGACCAGTGAGGAGAACAGTAGTGCATTTGCATCTGCAAGAAAAGTCCATCAATGGAATGAACCAACCACCCAGGCAATCAGGAGGAGAACTTGAATAGAGAGCCATTAGTAATTTACATACTGATAAAGTACATACTGATGCTTGATAGCAAATGTGGAGAATTGAATCCTATACTTCCTCAGAGAGCTGAGAACTGGGGAGATTGGTGAAACCACCTCAATGCTTATCTCTGTGAACCAATGATGAAAGCAGAGACTTTGGGTGAAAACATATTATTAACATAATATAAATCATGTATTTAAAAGGGTCAGAGACTTGTGGGAAAATGTGTATAAGATTAATGTTAAATCTGTAAATAGACAGCATCAGTGATGTAAGATCACATGATAACAGAGTATGCTGAGAAGCATTGTGAAGCATTCTGTTATGCATTGCACTGTACATAGTTAATAGAATATTTAACAAAAGGTTAAGTCTACCTACAGATTTGTTTCAAGCAGTCTCTAGCAATCCTGACCAAGGACAATCTTACCTAAGACCCACAACGATGATAATAGATCAGTAACAGAAGTGAAAGCAGCTTGATGTTGCTGTATTTTAACTTGTGTACCCAGCTCCCAGACCCTGCTGAAAATGGTAGTTGCTGTGTTCAGGGGTGGTAATTCTGGATCTAGCATCTACAATTTTTGTAACAACGGAGACAGTGTCTACCTTTTGGAAAATTCAGACCTCTGTCTCTGTGTAACAAATTATTAGATATGTGTAATAGTGCCTCTCCTATCTCTTCCCTAGATAACTTTAAAATGCATGGATGTAATCTGCCTGGACGAGGGTTCATATGCTCTTTGATTTTGATTAACTTATTTAATATTATTAAATGTGGTTATATCAGTTTTAATCTCATCTACCAGTTTCATACCCATCTGATCCGTTGTCATGTTAAAGACTGATGCAAACAGTTATTTAATATTTTACTGCCATACTCAAGCAAATACTTATTCAATATTTCACCACCACTGCCTTAAAATGTTACCCCGATTGCCCATTAGTGGCCTTATTCCCATTCCAATTTTGCTTTTATTTTAATCTATGTGTAAGTGGAATATTTTGTTATTTTATTTTATGCCCCTTGGTAATTTACTTTTATACTCCCTCCTTTCTCTTTCTTTTTTAAAAAGCCTTTTTCCTAGTTTCTTTGTATTTTTCCTTGTCACACTGATACTCCTGTTTGCTTACCCCAGATTTGCTCTTGGTTTTTTTCAAACAGAGCATATTTATTTTAAATGTATTTATATATTTATATATATTTATAATATTATACATATTTATCTGCATTTATTTTAAACGTTTCACATTGCCATTCTAATTCATTGCCAATACTACTGTTTGTTTTATTTTCCCAGATTGTGAACTCTGAATATTTGTCTTTCTTCCATCTATTACCCAGGTCTTTGTAATACTTGTGTCATTCTTAATTAATGTTCTATGCTATAGCCATTATTGTTTAGAGATTCTCCTACTTTCACTTGTCGTATCTTCTTTGCTTATTCTATCCCATTATTAGATCCAGCAGCATATCCTTCCCTCAGGTCTTCTTTATATATTATGTTAGAAAGGATTCATGTATATGTTGCAGAAATTCTATTCCCCTATCCTTTATCATGTCCCCTTCTGCCCAATTAGGTTATGTATTAATCCATGTCTCTTTATAACTTCTTTCTTCTACCTACACAACTTACCCTCTCTCCAAACTTGCTATAACCTACAATTTTAGATGGAGAACACTCTATCCAATCATCTAAGTCATTAAAATGTTTGGTGAAATGCTGAGGCCCAGCTCACTGTTTGAGCAGCATCATTTGTTACTTCTAGCTAATCAGATAACATGGCCTTTTTCCCCCATTCTGCCTCCTGCCTCTCAACCAATTACTGTACTAATCCATGTCAATGTGGCTTATTTTTGGACAATAATATCCTATCCAGAACCTCATTAAATGCTTTCTGATCAATCATATACAGCACATCCATAGTCACGTTCCTCTGCCAAGGAAACTACTTAACAAAACCAACCAAGTTAGTCAAATATTATTTATCTTTCAAACAACTCTTTTGACTCTTTGGTCATATCATACTGATCTAATTGCCCAGTCACTATATCATTGATGCTATATTTAAGTAACTTTCTGACAACTGATGTAAAACTGGTCCATAGTCACTTGATATCTTCCTTCCTCCCTTCCTAAATTATGGATGGACATTTGGAATTTCACGATCATAGTAGCAATTCCTGAATATAAAGGACTTCTGTTAAATGAAGACCAATGCATCTACAACATTTTTTTCTCAATTTAAATCACTGGGGTAGAAACCATTTTGTCCTGGAGATCTATCTATCTTCAATCTCATTACTTTCTCCATCCCAATTTATTTTGCTCATACTAAATCCACTAAGTTCCTCACTGTTGTATATTGGAGAATTGACATTAGGCAGCATGGAGTGTTAAAAATAATGGCTCTTTATTTACAGGATAGTGCACATTACATAGCTACCTCTTCACAATGGTAGATTTCCATGCCGATGATCTGTCACATTATGTCTGGTGAATACATGAATATATTAATACACAGTGCTCAGTGTAGCTACCAAGAATCCATATTAATAACATAACATTCAATTTGTCTTATTTTTAAGTCTCTGTGTACTGTTGGCATTTTGTCATCTTCCTGTTCTCATTTGATAATTCTGTCATTTTCCTCATTGTCCATTATAATCTCACTTGTATTTGTCTTGTTCATATTCTCCTTTACCACTTCATTGGTCTTCACATGTGTGTAAACATCTTTGGTTTAGCATGAATATTGTTTGAAAAATCTGGAGCTCGATTCTCCTAGCCCGCTGCACTGCTAGACCAGCGAAGAAGGCCGGGAGACGTAAGTGGAGGCTGTTTAGCGGGCTCCCTGCTGGAAGCAGGTGGGGGGTTATTGGGAAATTGGGACCGCGGGGGATGGGATGGGGGAGGAGATTGAGGCAGGTTAAGGTTTGGGGGGTGGGTTGGTGCGATGTGCTGGATGGTATGCTATGACAGATCAGCATACGCCCAATGGTCCACTCGACGCTACGCCACTGACTTCTCCTGCGGGACCTCTTCCCACACACTGATTTTTAGTGAGATTCATGCTGGGGCACTCTGTAACCTATAGAAAGTGGGAGATACATTTTGAAAATCCCCCTAAAAAAAAATGGAATTTACTCCACTTTCTACGTAAATTCAGCACTTAGAATTTTTTTGGGAGAATCCCAGCCCTGTTTTATCTTCGCTTTTTGCAGCCTTTCATTGCCACTTGAGTCCACTAGGTTTCCATTTTACATAGAATTCATTTCTTTCTTCAATTAAAAGGCTGGTTGTACACTGCCTGCAGTCAATGCATAACACAAGCACTGCAAGTTCACCTTTTTCGAGTAGTCTGCTGCTGAGGCCAATCTGTCACATCAGCATCAAACATGTAGATAACTGGGACGTAGAAGTCAAGATTGAATAAATTGGTACAGATGAATTATAAAATGCTCTTTGGTTCAATGCATTTTTTAGTCACGCTACATAACGTTCAGAAAATTGTTCATGCAGATATTACATGAAAGGAAATCATTCAGAAAGTTACAGAGGTCTTTCAGTAACACAAAAAATACATTACAAGCTTTCTGGATCGCACAGATGCTTTTTGTAGGTGAAAGGTGAAATAGAAGTAAATATTAAGTATTAATTCAAATGAAAACACTGTGTGGGCAACAGTCATTGATTAATCAGCTGACAGATTTACCAGAACCACAAATATACTTTTTTTTATACCCGCTTTTCTTCAAATTTCTCATAATGTTTGAGACTGAGTTAATTAAGCATGGTGCTATGCCAAGATTACACTGATTTTATTGTTTATTTCTCATTTTTTGGGTGACTAGATGGACTATGATTTTTCATCTTTTCAATTTTAGGCAATAATTTTTAGAAATCTGTCTATAATGTATTCAAAACCTTACGGGTGGAATTCGCTGTGCCTGGCACAAATGGTGGTGAGCTGGGACAATAGCACGCGAAGTTGAAAATCTGTTCTGAGGATGGCACCAAATGGTTTGCGATCTTCCTAGCCTCTTTTGAGTGGTGTGAACTAGGAGACTTCAGGTTTGGGCCTGCCAATGGGATTCAATTAGCGATTTAAATATTTTAGTCAGCTTCATGCCAATTTCCGGCGTGGAGCTGATGACTCCAGAAATCCAGGCCCTAGAGACGCGCAAAGGCCGTGGCGCCCAGCAGGCAGCCTGATAAATGGCCTCTGCTGATAATCTCCCAGCCCGCTACCCTGTTCTAACAGCACAGTGGGCTGGGACAATTACCCACAACAACTATCCTTTTCAAATCCAGTATATGGCCAATGTTGCGTCATCTGAAAATTTCCCAGTCATGCCTCCCACATTTATGTCTAAATCATTAATGTGTACACAAACAGCCAGGGCCCCAGCACTGAGCAGTGTGGAACACTGCTGGAATCCACTTTTCATGCTGAAAAGCATTCATTGACCATTACCTTTCTTTCCTATCACTGAGCCAATTTTGGATATAACCTGCCACATTCTGTTGTATCCCATGAGATCTCACTTTTCTGACCAGTCTGCCATGTGAGACCTTATCAAATGCCTCATTAAACTCCATATTGACAATATCCACTGCATTACCCTTATCAATCCTCCTTGTTACTTCCACAAAATATAGCATTAAGCAAGACACAATCTTCCTCTCACAAAACCATACTGGCTATCCATGATCAATCCATGTTTTTCTAAGTGACATTTTATCCTCTCCCTCGAGTTGTTCCCAATAATTTGGGCACCAGAGATGTCAGACTGATTGGCCTATAGTTTTCTGGCCTATCCTTTTTAAATAAAGATACAATGTTCACAGATTTCCAATCCCTTGATACTTCACCTGTAACGAGTGAGGATTGGAAAATGCTCCTCCTTGGTTTCCTTTAATAAGCCGTGCTACCATCCATCTGATCTTGGTGACTTATTCACCTTCAATGATGCCAGTCCCTCCACAAATTCTTCTCCTGTTATTCTTATTGTATCTAATATTTCACACACATCCTCTTTAAACTAGAATGTCTGAATCATCCATCTCCTTAGTGAAGACAAAGTGCTCATTGTGAACTATGCCCACTTCCATAGTCATAGAGGTTTATAGCATGGAAACAGACTCTTTGGCCCAACTTGTCCATGCCACCCAGTTATTGCCATTAAGCTAGTGCCAATTGCTCACATTTGGCCCATATCCCTCTGTACAAATCTTACCAATGTAACTGTCTAAATGCTTTTTGAAAGACAAAATTGTGCCTGCCTCTACTACTAACTCTGGCAGTTCACTCTAGACACTTGCCACCTCTGTGTACAAAAATTGCCCCTCTGGACCCTTTTGTATCTCTCTCCCTCATCTTAAACCTATGCCCTTTAGTTTTAAACTCCCCTAATTTTGGCAAAAGATGCTGCCTATCTACCTTATTATTTTACAGACCTCTATAAGATTACTCCTAGGCCTCCTATGATCCAGAGAAAAATATTCCAGTTTATCAGCCTCTCCTTATAACTCAAACCATCAAGTCCTGGTAGTGTCCTAGTAAATATTTTCTACACTCTTTCTCATTTAACTATGTCCTTTCTATAATAGGGTGACCAGAACTGTACACAGTCTTTCAAGTGTAGCCTTACCAATGTCTTGTACAACTGCAGCAAGAGTCCCAACTCTTGTATTCAATGTTCTGACCAATAAAATCACGCATGCCGAATGCCTTCTTCACCACCCTGTCCACCTATGACTCCACTTTTAAGGAGCTATGAACCTGTAGCTCTAGATCTCTTTGTTCTATAACTCTCCCAATGCCCTACCATTAACTGAATAACTCCTGCCCTGATTCGATGTACCAAAGTGCATCATGTCGCATTTATCTAAATTAAACTCCATGTGCCATTCATCAGCCCACTGGCCCAATTGATCAAGATCCCATTGCAATCCTAGATAATCTTCTTCACTGTGCACTATGCCACCAATCTTGGAGTCATTTGCAAACTTACTAACCATGCCCTCTTAAATTCTCATCCAAATCATTCAGAAGAATGAGGTGCGATCTTATCGAAACCTTTTGAATCAACCTACAAGTTACTTTCTACATCTGTAATAGACCCTACCTTTTCCCGTTCACTCTTTCCAGCTCATTTTTCAGGTTTGTCAAATTTGTCTTCCTCCAATTTAGGACCTTTATCCAGTTCTCTATCTTTGCCCTTTTCTGTAATGATGCTAAATTTAGTTAAATAATGGTTACTATAGTCAAGATGCTCCCCCATTGCTACTTCATCCAGTTGCTCAGTTTAATTTCCTATGGATAAGTATAGAATTGCATCTCCTCTCATTGGGATTGTTACATGTTGGCTAAAAAATATTTTTTTGAATGTGTAGCTGGGTTCCTAGCATTCAATCCAGAATGCAAGTGGGTGGTACTCAGGAAGCTGTCATGGTTTCTCTACCCTGAAGTGTTCTGTCTATCTTTTCTACTGAAAACCAAGTTATTGGATGGCTTATGGGAGACTGGGCAACCATGGCCATAGTCAATGATGATCACATTGCATTGCCCTTATATTTCAGGTACATTTCACCTTCAGGTAAATATGAGCCTCCTGATAACTTTTCCCAATCAGATCGTGAAGTTGGAAGGTTGGACTGAGCATCGTGGCGTGTGTGGAAATTAGTTTTATACTGGTGGATTCCCCACTGGATATTTACATGAGGGAACAGAATCCAGTCGATATGTAAAGGGAAGTTACCTTACTGTATTAAATAAAGAAATGTTGGTGGCATTGCACCTTGAATTGTCTACATTGATGTTCTATTTTCACATCATAGAATCATAGAATCATACAGAGCAGAAGAGAGCCTTGCACCCAGTGAGTTCAGGCATGTGAGAAACACCTGACCTCCCATCTAACCCCATTTACCAGCTCATAGTCCTGAATGTTATGACATGCCTAGTGCTCATCCAGGTACTTTTTAAAGGACGGGAGGCAACTCACCTCTGTGACGCTCCCAAGCAGCGCATTCCAGACTTCACAACCCTCTGGGTAAAATTGTTTTTCCTCTCTTCCCCTGTAAACCTCCTGTCCCTCACCTTGAACCTATGCATCATCAGGACTGATCCTTCAACTAAGTGAACTGCTGCTCCTTATTCACTTTCAACATGTCCCTCATGATCTTATACACCTCAGTCTACTCTGCTCCTGCAAAATAACCCAAGCTTCTCCAACCTCTCTTCTTAACTTAAATGTTCCTTCCCAGGCAGCATCAGCTCTGTACCCCCTCCAGTACAATGACATCCTTCCTATAATGTGGCAACCAGAACTTCACACAGTAGTCTAGCTGTGGCCTCACCAACATGACATCCCTGCTTTTGTAATCTATGCCTTGATTGGTAAAGGCAAGTGTCCCGTATACCTTTTTCACTACCCTACTAACATGCCCCTCCACCTTCAGAGATCAATGGACAAGGACGCCACAGTCCCTTTGTTCCACAGAACTTTCTAGTGTCATGCAGTTCATTGACTACTTCCTTGTAAATTACTTCTTCCAAAATGTATCACTTCACACTTTTCAGGGCTAAATTCCACCTGCCATTTATCTGCCCATTTGACCATCCCATCTACATCTTCTTGTAACCCAAGATGCTCAATCTTACTGTTAATCACCTGGCCAGTCTTTGTGTCATCCGCAAACTTACTAAACCTACCCCCAAATAATCACCTACGTCTTTTATATAAATGATATTAGGGGATTTACAGATCCCTGGACACTGGCTTCCAGTCACTAGAACAACCTTCTATCATCATCCTCCGTCTTCTACAACTGAACCAATTTTGAATCCACTTTATCAAGTTATCCCGTATTCCATGTGCATTTGCCTTCTTTATTACATCTCCATTTGGGACCTTGTCAAAGGCTTTGCTGAAATCCATATAAACCACATCAACTGTACTATTATCTACACAGCTGGTCACATCCTCAAAAAATTCGGTCAAATTTATAAGGCATGACTTCCCTCTGATGAAGCCATGTTGACTATCTCTGATCAAGCCTTGTCCCTCCTTATGGAGATAGATGTTATCCTTCAGGACTTTTCCTGCAAGTTTCCCTCTCACTAGTCTGTAGTCCCCCAGTTTATCTCTCCATCTCTTTTTAAGTAGCAGAACCATATTAGCTGTCTCCAGTCTTCTGGCACCTCCCCCCTTGCCAGAGAGGAATTAAAAATCTGGGTGAGAGCCCCTGCAATCTCCTCCCTTGCCCCCCACAGCAGCCTGGGATACAATTCATCCAGAGCTCAAGATCTATCCACTTCTAAGCCTGCCAACACTTTGCTGGAAAATCTCAGCAGGTCTGACAGGGTCACTCAGACTCAAAACATTGGCTCTATTCTCTCTCCACAGATGCTGTTAGACCTGCTGAGATTTTCCAACATTTTCTGCTTTTGGTTCAGATTCCAACATCCACAGCATTTTGCTTCACCTCTAATACATTGTCCTCCTCTATGTAAATTCATTCAAGAACCTCACAGTTTCTCTCCTTCATTCTCATTCTCTTGGGTGAAGATGGATGCAAAGTATTCGTTCAACACTCTACTTTGGCTTCACCCACACATTATCCCCTTGGTCGCTAATGGGCCCTACTCTTTCCCTGGTTTTCTTCTTCCCATTAATTCACTGACAGAATATCTTGGGATTTTCCCTACTTTTACCAGCCAGGGCTTTCTGATATCCTCTCCTTGCTTTTCTAATTGCTTTCATAAACTCCATCCTGCACTTTCTGTACTTCACTAATGCCTCCGCTAATTTGCTCCCATTGTACCTGCTAAAAGCTTCTCTTTTCCTTCTTATTATATCCTGAATATCCCTGATCATCCATGGTTCTATGAGTTTGTTGAAACCACCTACTATAACTACCCTATTGTTATTTTTACACACCTCCACAAAATGTGTACATATTTGCTCCTCAATTTCCCGCTATCTGGGGGCCTATAATAAACACCTAGCAATGTGGCTGCCCCTTTTTTATTCCTAAATGTTACCCACAAATCTTCATTTGATGCCCCCTCCAAGATTTCATCTCTCCTTGCAATAACTAACTCCTTAACTGATAAAGCAATGCCTCCTCCTTTTTTACCCCCTCCCGTGTCTCGCCTGAAGATTACTGAATTTGCCCTCCAACTTTTTGTAGGAATTAATTAAACTTACATTTTCTTAATCCAATGGAGCCATTTTGTCACTGGAAAAAAGAAATAACTTGACGGGAAGCACCAGACGTTTTGAAATGGGGCAAGAAGGGTAAAAGGCCATATTCACAATCAAGGATTAAAAATTCAGAGGATGCACTTTGTCATTGATTTTACTGGTTGCACTCAAATCTTTTTGACAGATGACACCATTGGGATAACTTTCCTTTTTTTTACAGAAATGTCAACTGAAGGAAGAAAACACTAGTCTGGAATTAATTTTATTTTATATTGATCAACTTATTCCAAAAATATAAATGATACAACACATGTCTTGACGGGCTTGACCAGAATGGAAAATCAAGTATTATCCCCAGATATTCCAGTCAATGACATTTTGAGTTTTCTTTGCCACTTCATCATTTGGTTAGTGATACAGGCCGCAATTCTCCCTAAAAAATTCTAAGTGTTGAATTTGCATGAAAACTGGAGTAATTCATGCTGGTTTTTTCAGTGGGAGCTCCAGTGGGAGTTCAGAGAAGAATCTGTCACACTCTGTGCACTGCAGAGGCTACCAATGTGAATCTCATTAAAAACTAAAGGGCGGTGCCTATTCCCACTGGAGAGGCTGAAATCTGCGCTCTGAGCAGGCCACTGCACATGCACTGATGTGTCAGTGTCAAGATCAGCGCCTGTGCAGTGGCCCTACACTGACAAGCCCCCGATTGCTGGCCAGTTTGATCACTGGCCAGCCCTGTGAGTCCCGCACTGCTGGCCCACCATCCATTCCGGGGCCCAGCCCAAACCCCCCTCCTGGCCTGCCCCGATCGCCAACACCCAGTCTCCCTGACAGTTACTGTCACGCAGTTCCAACACCACCTCCCTTCAGTGCCAACCCCACCACCCCCAGTTGACTGCTCCCTGGCGCCTCCCCTCAAGCCTGCCCTGATCGCTGGCCTCCCTCCTTCCCCCACCGATCCCTATGTACAGTGGCAGTGCGACCCCCACCCACACTGATCGCCCCATAGACTCTGTCCCTCCAGGCCCCACTCCCTAGGCCCTGCCACCACATGCCCTGCCCCCTTGGCACTGCCCCATGCCTGATGATGTCTGATTGCTAGGGTGCCAGTGCTCAGGGATACCCTGTCCCCCACTCCCAACGCTCTGGGGAGGGCTCTGATTGTGCCCCCTTCACTCCAGTGGGGTGAGGCTGCTAGCTCCCCAAAAGTGAGGAGCTACTATAAATCCTGCCCAGTTAGCGGGGTGGGAGAGGCTAGTGAGGCTGAAGACTTCAATCCTGGGCCCACTAATAGGATTTAAAATATATGGTAATAAACATTTTAATTGATGCATCTCCCCGCGGATCGCCAGCATGGAGTTTATGTCAACGGAAATCCGGCGCCAGGAGATGCTAGCAGACCAGGATGCCGAGTGCAGATCCCATGCGCTGCCGAATCTCCCAGACCACTTGCTAAAAAATTAGTGCAGTGGGATGGGAGAATCACCTCCATAATTTCCATCAGAAATGAATGGACCACTGCATTACAGCAGTTTCTGGCTTAACAGCTCAAAACCTACATTTGATTTGACTCAATTTCTGCTAAAAAGGTCAAATATAATAAAAGAACTTTATGAAGTAACTCAAGTAAATAACATATTTGGTGCCATTGACTCTATAATATGAAAATTCCTGTCTGTGCCCCAGTTGCCTGTAGTCACGTGTACATTAATTATAAAAGCTACCCTTTAATTGATTCTGCCAGATGTGCAAAGCCAAAGAAAAGCTGCTTAAAGTAATAGTCTGATGGCCTGAAAGCACGAAAAACTCATTCGTCCGACAAATCTGTATAGAACACAATTGTGTAGTTAATGGACAACATGAGTAACCTTGTCAATTTATATTCATTACTTGATGTCACAAATACAATTACTTTTAAATTATTGTCCCTTTAAAGCTTGAAACAAAACACAAACATGTATACATTACATATTTTGATGCAAAGTCAATAATGCAAACAGTAATAAAGGATACATATAAACAATAGAAAAATATCATTATTATATTACGTCTTCCTTATTGATCGAACAAACTGGGCTTTTTGCTCTGCAGTTGTTCAGATGGTAAAAAGTCTGACAACACCAGGTTTTAGTCCAACCGATTTATTTGATAGTAAACGCACAAGCTTTCGGGTTAGTCCCTTCGTCAGGTGAATGGAGAGTTCTGGCCTCAGACAGAGCATATAAAGCACAGACAGTTTACAGATTACTAATTAGAATGCGAATCTTTACACCTAATCTGCTGTTCAAGCCTTGAAGTGGCCAACAATGTGAGTGGAAGGAGCACTGATCACAGGTTAAAGAGATGTGTATTGTCTCCAGACAGCACAGTGAGTGAGGTTTTGCAAACCCAGGCAAGTGTTGGGGGTTACAGATAGTGCGACATGAACCCAAGATCTTTGTTGAGACCGTCCTCATGTGTGTGGAACATCGTTCATATGGAGATGCTTAATGCAATGTCTGTGCATCATTCTGAAGAGGCGTGGAAACATTTATTTTAATTAAATTAGCACCTTGGTAAAATTAACACATTCAGCATTCATATGTGAACTTCACTCATTGAAACTTAACATCTTAGGAAAGAAGGAGGTGTTTCTATTCCATGGGTTTTTGGGCTCTTTAGAAGAGCTTGTGTTATTTTACCTGTAGTTAAAATGCTATTGAAGTGCAGCATTTGAGATAATTCGACATTAATAGCTTTAAAGTAGGCAAATATAATTATGCACACTAACTGCTTTTGAATTAGTATCAAAACGCCTTCTCAGCATGATCAGCCATTATCGTAATGAATGGTGGATCAGGCTTGAAGGGCCGAATGGCCTACTCCTGCGTCTAGTTTCTATGGCTGTGATTCTCCCATTGCGACCCACAACTTCTCTGGCAGTCGAGGTGGGAGATGCACGTTACTGGCCTTGTACTGGGATTTGCGCATGCGCCAGGAATGCAGTCGCACACAGACCATGCTGGAAACCGGCGGGAAGGTAGGTAAGTAATTTGAATTTTTTAAAATATGTTTTACATATGCTTAGTAGTCCATTATTGGGAACTTTCAGGTCCTGATTGAATCTCTCACCCCGCCTGGAGTACTTCATTTTGGCGGGGTTCAGACTAGCTCGTTTGGGAAACTAGCAGGAGACCCTGCTGGAATGAAAGGGGGGCAATTGGGACCCCAAGAGATTGGACAGTGGGGGGTGGTGCTTCCAGTGCATGGGCACTCTGGCAGTGCCAGCCTGTGTCCCCGGCAGTATCCACTGGGCATCGGGCAGCACCAAGAGGGCAGGGCCTATTGTGAGTGGGGCCTAGGGATGGTTGGTGGGGGTGGGAGATATGGCGATTGATCTGGAATGGAGGGAGGGCAGCAATTGGGGAAGGCTGGGGGCGTGCTCTGCCGGGGGTGGGGGGGGGGGGCTTGCCTCTGGGGGGGGGTAATCTGACCCCAGGGGCTGTCAGCAATGGAGGGTGGGTTGCCAGATGATGGGGTGGAGGGATTGCCACTGCTAGGGGTGGTGGGTTGGACATTGGGTCGCTCCGGGGCAGGGGGTGGGGTCAGTTCTAGAATTGTTGTGGGGCAGCCATCGGGTCATGGGGGGTAGGGGTGGGGGGGCTGGAGGGGGAGCACTGTGGGGGTCCCAGGCTGGCCAGCGATTGGGGTGGCCAGGAAATGGGAAGTCTGACAGATTGGGGCCATTGCACATGTGCAGAGTTCCAGAATTGTCAAACTCCAGCGTGAATGGCCCCCCCCCACCCCCGAGTTTTTAATGAGATTCACGATTGTGACCTCTGCAGTGTACGGAGTGGGGAGATTCGGGTGTGAAGTTAAACTGAGAAAACAGTCATGATCTAGAATAGCTTTTCCACCAATTCTGAACACTTGGGAGAATTGCCCGCTATGTTTCTGTGATGTTGTGGGAAACCACCTTCACAGGATGGGTGAGCAAAAGTGTGACAAGAAGCACAGTTTTCAGCCTTTGATTTGTTAATTACAGTTGCAGCCAGTATAATGCTGCTTGTTAGGATTTATAGTGTAAAGATGGTAATCATAAATATGCTATACAGCCTTGGTATCAGGCAGACATTGTGTAGGAGCAGGGTTATATCACCTAAGTATGTTTCTGAATAAAGTCTCCATTAGTGCAACTTATAGACTTGAGTGGTTTTAATCTTTTACGACAACACTATGTCATTTTTAACATTCTTTTGGAATTCAGTTGCGCAGATCCTTGGTTATATCCAATCTACTATTTTTGGGATTAAACACCACACTTCTGATTGGAATTTTTAAAAGTAATTGTTCATGTGGGATTCACTGCCAACATTTAGGCAATCCCTAATTGCCCTTGAGAAAGAAGGTGGCGATGACTTAACCACATGGCTGTTGGACTGGAGTCACATATAGGCCAGATCAAACAAGTGACATTAGTGAACCCAGGTTATAACAATGACTCTTAATTCCAGATTTGATTTCAGAGTGGATTCAAATTCCATCACTTGCCATGGCAGGATTCAAACTCAAGTCAGCAGAGCATTATCCTGAGGCTCTACATCACTAGTTCAGCAAGGATACCTTTACACGACTGTGTCGCCGTATATAATTGCCTCTGGAGGGATACAGGACTGTATATTATGACCTTGCTCGCGTGAGATCGGAAATTCCCGCCCCAAGTCAATGAAGATTTCAGTTGTCGGAGCTTCGCCCCCGCCAATTCTGTGGCAGGCGTGATGGTAGGGTTCCGGCCGAAGTGTAGACTCACCAGACAGATACGAGGGCTAAAAGGGTTAAATTATGAGAATAGGGTACGTAAACTTGTCTTACATTCACTTTAGTTCAGAAGGTTATGGCGTGACCCAATTGAGGTGTTTGAAATGATCTTAAAAATCCATCACTTCAGACAGAGAGAGCTATCAGAACAAGAATGCACAATCATAAACTTAGAGCTGGACTGTTCAGAAGCATTTTTTAAAAACACACAGGGTGGAATTTTCCTGTCCTGGCCACCACAGGAAATGCAGCGGGTGGGACACGGACCATGCAAAGGTCCGCTGACCTTGGGAGAGATTTTCTAACTTTGGGGCAAATGCAACCTGAAAATCCCACCCTCAGTGTCATGGAAATCTCTCTGCTAAATGATGTTCAATCAATAGATCAATAGAACTATTCTAGACTGAAATCAACTCCTCCTCTATGCACATCTAAAAGTTTTACAAAAAAAGTTTCATAAAAACGATTCAGCAGAATGGGTACATTAAACCACTTAGTCCGCACAGTGGACTCTCTAAGTGTCAGATTCAGACAGAAAACAGGCATGAAGCTCTCCAGCTCCACAGACAAGTTTTTTCTCCAGATTTTAAGTCTCTTACCATCACTCTGGTGAGGCAGACTTCATAGAGCCAACAAGACCCACTCCATAGAGGTCAAGGCACCATGATTAGAGCAAAATATTTACCTCCCACTGTCCTCCATCATGGATGTATCGGTGGCTCTCCCATTCCCCATCTGACAATCATCGCTGGCATTCCAACCCCATCCCCCACCCCCCCAGTTCCTGCTCTCCATTCCCCACCATGTGTAAATAAACATCCTGCATGAGGCATCCACTAGGGCCTGCCCCTGACACTGCCCGCTAGCACGGGTTATAATGCCTGGAGAGTGATCAGCCAGGTCCTTCTTGCCCCAGAGGCTATACTTACCACTGCACCCTTTCCTGAAAGGATGTCCCGAGGCATGGGACATTGGGGAGACCACGCAGACACTATGACAACGGATGAATGGACACCGCTTGACAATCACCAGGCAGGAGTGTTCCCTTCCTGTCGGGGAACACCTCAGCAGTTAAGGGCATTCAGCCTCTGATGTTCGGGTAAGCGTCCTCCAGGGTGGCCTTCAAGACACATGATAATGCAGAATCGCCAAGCAGAAACTGATAACCAAGTTCCGCACACAAGATGGCCTCAACCGGGATCTTGTCTTCATGTCACCCTCCCTGTAACTGTTTGGCCTGGACTTGCAAAATGTTACTAACTGTCCTGGCTTGAACCAATTCACACCTCTTTAACCTGTGCTTAACCCTCTCTCCACTCACATTGTCTGCACCTGTATAGACTTGATTACGTGTTAAGACTTGCATTCCAAGCATTATTTTGTAATTGAGTCTGTGTCTATATACACCCTGTTTGTGAATCCAAGTCTTCACTCACTTGATGAAGGCGCAGTGCTCCAAAAGCTTGTGCACCAAATAAACTTGTCGGACTTTAACCTAGTGTTGTGAGACTTCTTATTGTACCCCAGTCCAACGCCGGCATCTCCACATCAAGATTTTCAAATATTGAATTGAGGGGAAGATAGGCAAGGGTCTGCGATGTTATTCACAGTTGAACATCTGGGTTATGCTCACTGTTTCAGCTGTGAAAACAGTCACTTCGGTTGCAGGCACTTATTGAACCTTGCTGGAGGATAATCCATCATCTTCAGAGAGTTGGGCAGTGAATTGGGAAATAAAGAAATGACATTGATCATTGTGACAAATTAAATATGTATGAAAAAAAACTAGTGAAGAAATTGTAAGATGAAGCATAATCAGAATATCAAGAATTGAATGAAGAATTCAAGGGAAAATAAAAGTGAAACCACAAAAGAAGGTTGTAAATATGTTAATATGGAATCTCCACGAAATTCACCAGAATAAATCAAATCAGTGAAAGATTAAAGAACTTCAAGCAGAAATTGCATTGAGTACAAATCAATTTCTACAATCTTTGGCACTAGTTTTTAAAACATTTTACTGCCTATCAGCCCCTCTCACCAAACTGGCTATACCCCCAGATCAGATTAATCATCATGGTAAATTTCCATGGTGCTAGTTAATGAGGGACTGTTAAAATCAAACATTTTTAGGTGCATTTTGAAAGCTTTTACTGAGAAACTGATTACTATATGCCCATGTGGCTCTGTATGGTTCTTAAAGTATTTCTCAGTTGCTTAAAATGACTGGGTGGCATGGTGGCACAGTGGTTAGCACTGCTGTCTCACAGCATGAGGGACCTGAGTTCAATTCTGGCTTAGGTCACTGCCTGTATGGATTCTGCACATTCTCTTAGTGTCTGTGTGGGTTTCCCCCACAGTCTGAAAGACGGGCTGGTTAGGTGCATTGGCCACGCTACATTCTCTGTCAGTGTGCCAGAGTGTAGCGACTAGGATTTTTACACTTACTTCATTACAGTGTTAATGCAAGCCTGCTTGTCGCACTAATGAATAAACTTTAGATGCATATGGTTTGCAATAAACCCATTTCTAGCTGGATAAGTAAAGCAGTATTAAGTTACCACCCTTAACTATATCAAGGAATATTGTTTCATTCAAAGTTTAAAATAAAAAAAGGTTTGAAAATGGGCAACAGGGATGAAAGGATATTGGGATTTGTCGGAGGGGGGCTAGAACAGGTTACTGAGTTGGATGATTAAAGAACAAAGAAAATTACAACACAGGAACAGGCCCTGAGGCCCTCCAAAGCTTTCACTGGCCATGCTGCCCAACTTAACTAAAACTCTCTACCCTTCTGGGTACTATATCCCTCTATTTCCATCCTATTCATGTATTTGTCAAGAAGCCCCTTATCCTATTCATGTATTTGTCAAGACACCCCTTAAAAGTCACAGCCATGATCATAATGAATGATGGAGCAGTATTGAAGAGCTGAATGGCCTACTCCTGTTCCAATTTTTATGTTTTTGTGTTTGCCTGATTGCACTACTTCATGAAAGATTTTACATTGAGCGATACGTAAATGAGTTTGAGCAAAAACCTCACTACTGAAAAATGAATGCAATTTTGAGATCAATTTGTGCTGAGATTGCCGACCATGGCCAAAATGGAAACTCCTGGCCATCGTTTTGCTGAAAGATTACACAGTTGAAACTTGAATTCCATTCCCCGCTTCGCGGATGCTAATAAATCTGTTGTGAGTTTCCAACTTTTCTCTTTTTATTACAGATTCTTAGTGTCCGAAGTTTTTTTGCTTTTATTGTAAATATTAATATGGAATTTTTCTAACTGAGCCACTTTGGCTTAATTTTTTTTGTTCATTCGTGGGACATGGGTGATTCTGGCTGGCCAGCATTTATTGCTAGTTGTCATTGTTCAGAATGCATTTGAACCACTCCAGAGCCACATTGCTGTGGCTCTGGTGTCACACGTAGGCCAGACCAGGTAAGGATTTCCTTTCCTAAAGGATATGAGTGAACTAGAAGGGTTTTTCTGACAATCGACAATGGTTTCATTGTCATCAGTAGATTCTTAACTCCAAATTTTTTTTTGGAATTTATGGAACTTATCCTCTTACCTAATGTAGATAAAACCAATCATATGATCACACTATTCTGATTGCTGTGGGGACTATAAACCTCATGGTTAATTGTTTTCCAATGATGGTATGGAGGTTAGGTTAGGAGGTGTGCCTTTTATGCTATGAATCAGCAGGTTTATTGTCTTGTGTATGTTTGAGATAGAAACAAAAATAACTGATAAATTTGAAGATTCTATGTTGCAAATGGCTTTTAAAGTTGAACATTTTTTTTCTGATGGGATGCTGCTGGTAATTTGTGGAACAGAGTAATAACACTAAAAAAAAGTCCTCCATGATTAAGGTGTTGAGTGTGATGGAAGTTAGAGATTTTTCTGTATTCCTGAACCTGGGCAAAATTACAAAGCGTTGGTCCATTGGAGGATTTGTGGGAGGTTGCCATGACTGTCAACCTCTCCTCTGTACACTTTGGTGCTCAGGTGACTCTGGGGAAGGTCCATTGAGTGTCCATCAGCTTGCATGATGGATGACACCATATTCTCCGATCCCGCTGCACTTCTTTATCTATTGGGGCCATTTCATGGGCTCCCCGCTGGGTGCCTGGGAATCCGCCTGTCTCCAAATGGCAGATTCCTGGCGCCGTCGGTTCTGAGCCAGATGTTGGCTGGAGCTGCATAAATTATGCAGCTGAGAATTAGTGGCTCCAAGACTGGAATCTCCAGGCCTGCTAGCCTCTCCCCCCAACCAGGAGCATTTCACTCCAGTGGGGTTTACTATAGCTCCCCTCTTGCAGGGTGCTGGCGGCCTGACCCCGCTGGAGTAAAGGGGGAAATTGAGGCCCCTCAGAGGGTTGGGCTCTGAAGGGTTTTGCCCTTTGGGATTTGCCATCTTGGCAGTGTCAGCCTGGGTCCCCTGGTACTGCCCAAGGGGCATCTTGGAACTGCCCACTCGGCATGGGGCAGTGCCAAGTGGGTGGGGCCTGATGGGAACAGGGCCTGATGGGAGAGCCACTGAGGTTGATCGGTGTGGGTAGGGGGGTCCCGCTGCCACTCTTTGGTTGGGATCTTCAGGGAAGAGTGGGAGGCCAGAGATCAGAGCTGGCCTTTGATGTGGGGGGGAGGGGGGCAGCCTGCAGGGGGGGGGTTTGCACTGCAGGGGCGGGGTGTTGGCACTACAGGGGGATGGTGGGCATTGCAGGGTGGGAGTCCGGACTGCTGTTGGAGGAAGGGGGAGAGAGAGGGCGGGGGAGATCGAGACAGGCCTGGCGTGGGGGAGGGGCCAAGTTGGGGCTGAGACCGAATATGTTTGGGGGGGTGGGGGGGGGGTGGACGGTGACCAGCCGTGGGAAGGGATAGCCAGTGATCAGGGGTGGCTGGCAGACAGGGGGGCAGTGCATATGCGTTGGATTTTGGCGCTGACAGATTGGCACATACACCGTGGCCTGCTCAGTGCTATGCTGCTGGCCTCCCGTTGAGAATAAGCTCTGCCCACTGAGTTCCGGAGTGAATCATGCTAGTGCACAGAGTGTGAGAGATTCATTTTTAAACCCCCACTGAAAAACCAGAATGATTTACTCCAACTTTTACACAAATTCAAAAATTGTTTGGGGGGAATCCCGCCAGTTAACAGCATCAGAAACAATGACATCACAATTTTAATTTAATTTGTGCATCTTTCAGTCCACATTGACTATTAATAAGTTTATTTTATTGATGGTTTCCTCTTTAGATTAAGGAAAGACTTCTAATGATGTTTCAGTCCAAGTAACACTGTGTTGCCCATTTGGGTCAAATGAAGGTAGAAATAATCCAAGTCCTCAACATTCTAACCTTGTCCTGGAGCCCAATGGTAAAGAATGAATTTGGAATAAGCCATTTGAAGTAGCCAGATGGATTCAGCTGATACTTCTTCAACATACAGGACTAATGTTTGGTGTGAAGAAACTGTGATATATGAAACAAGGGTTTCAATTTCACTGCAATCAGCATGGATTTATCATTACTGGTCATTATTTCACATTCAACATTCTCAACATTTGATAATCAAGAACTATGGTGTGTTTTCTTTTAGTTCATTTTCAAAAATTCTCTTTGTCACTTGCCTTTTACCATTCCCCCTTTATACCTGAGGACATGATGATGTGTTCACTCTGTGCTTTTTGTAATTTAACAAAATACGCATTCTTCAAACTTGGGAGGAAGAGGTTGTGGCACTACAATAACTCAAGTACTCTAATTTGATAGGTGCACATTTGAGTTACTGCATTGTTTCGTAAAATCTCACCGTTAGATGTGGCCGTAATAGGGGAAAAAGCAAATTGGATTTTAAATGCATGGGTGTAAAATACCCTTGGAAATCAAAACATCTATAGTAAACTGATCCAACTGTTTTATCATTCTTAAGTTCTGGGTTGGTTTAAAGGAGAAACCCAGCATATGACCCATTTTGGCCAAAAACCCTGGAGAATGGGCTCACCTACTTTGAAGGGATCTGAGAAAGATAAACAAGAAAGGAGGAATTATTTGCAGTAAATGACTTACGTGATAACTTTAAGATTTTTGTGCAGCTCTGCTGTCACCCTCATTGACAACAATGGTAAGGTAGTGATTACAGCTCCACTTCACCCCTACTCATTGTTACAATCAATCGTGATTGCAAATTTCCAGGATTAATAGAAGTTCCAATCGACTGCCATCTGTCAAAACTAATGACCTGAATTGGCAGCTGTGATGGTAGTAAAACTGTCAACGTTTACTGTCCTTAGTGCAGTGCAATCAGCAGTAACCTCTGGCCAAAGTTGGAAATACAGAAGTTGCTATCACTGATCCCTTTCCCCTCCACAGGGATTGCTGTTGAAGTCTCCGTGGATGCAAATTTTAGAAATCATTCGAATTGACATTAGCTTTCACTTTTACGTTGTTAGTTCCACTGTCAAAAACCTTGAAAAAGTTGCACCTTGTTGAATGAGATGTAACTAGGTTTTTAACTTTGTGCTAAGTTTATAATTACCACTGAACAATCTCTGAGGTCCTTTAAAACTAGTTTGATATATTTGTGGAATGCCACGTTTCCCTATTATGACAAATTATCAAAATAACTTCTTCTAATGATTTTTTACAATATTTTAACTTCTGCCTTAAACCCGTCTTTATGCCCCGATCTTCATTTTGTTGTCTGCGAAATGATTGTATGAAAGAAAAGATAGACTTGTATATATAGAATGTCCTTCATTGGCCACAGGTCATCACAAACCACTTCATTGCTGTAATGTTGAAAATATGAAAGTTAATTGGTGCTTTTTACTTCCTGTTTCAATGTTAGGGCGTTCTTCAATGTAATTGGCTGATTGATGACATTGCTGTCGGCAGATACAGGCCTTGACTCTACACCAGGATGAAATTAACACTGGTATGGATGAAATCCACACCATAGGGATTGACAGGTTTTTGAGGGCAGCTTTCTTCTGGCCAACACTTTAACTTCGTCACTGACCACAGAATCTGGCAATATTGATCCGGCAATGTTTGATGACTGAGAGTGAGGGTTCATGGAGCAATCGTGATAATTGTTAGCATAGAATTAATTCAGTATGAAGTTCTTACCATTCTTCATAATTCTGAAAGGAAAGCTACTTGGAGTCTCCCTGTTACGGGGGATGGGTAATCACTCGTGAATACCCGCTGTTAAATTTAGTTTGCTGTTGTGTCATTGCTTCCTGGATCAAGCTAATGGCTTCTGATATTAAACTACAGTAAATCATCTGGATTATAAAGCAGGGATTTAGAAGTTGACATTTTACAGTTTAAATGTTTATCCTTTCAACATGCTTTCACAGAATCACAGAATCCCTGCAGTGCAGAAGGAGGTCATTCAGCCCATCCAATCTGCACTGACTCTCTGAGTCGTGTCTTTAATTTATTTGTGCCCACTAGCAATTCACCTGCATGTCTGTAAGAGCAATGAAATCAATGGAACAAAACTCCTTTCAATTTATCATAATTAAATTGTAATAGGAAACAACAGACTGGTCTAATTTAATGCGATCTCAAGATTTAGGTAATCTTGTCATTATGAATACTGATCCAACAATTAATTATTTGTTTTCTTCACTTTTAAACAGGGTTGTGTAAAGGTATTAGTTTGGGAAAACTAATAATATGTAGCCCCCACTTACCATAGATGTAATTCAAAATTGCTGTACACAGACTGGATACTGTGAAAGGTAACCAAAGCCAGCTATATTCAGATGTTACAAAAACAAAATATTGACTCAGATTTTCCAGTCTCCAGATTGTTGGGCTTGACGTACAAGTCAAGATCAAGATACAAGATGTGTGTCAGAACCCTGCACAAGTTTCAATACACTGACTTTGCAATGATTGTCCTGGAAGTTTAAACTTCTCATGGGAAATTACCCTGCTTCCTGGCACTTTCTGAAAATGTCTTTGACTCTGAGTCAGAGGCTGTTGGGATTTTCTCATCCTGCTGCAGTGAATGGAAATTTGGTAGCTGCCAAATTCTCCAACTTTGCTGCAGCAGGAGCTTGGCGTGAATGGCAGGTAAGATTGTGTCCTGCGACTTCTGACACTTTTGATTTTCTTAGCTCGATAGTTACCCAAGAAATATTAGAGAGAAAAGTTCAAGTCTAACTCTTAGGTAATCATGCAACTGAGCCCAAATCAAACACAATCCATGGGATTTTACAGCCTTACTCGTCCTGAAACCATAAGATCCCTCCCAGGGTCAACAGATCTTTCAATCGTGTCCCCCCCCCCTCCCCGATCTGCTCTGATTCCTGTTGTGGACGGGATGGGAAAATTCTGGTCCCTGACCCCACCACTACACCCCCTGATGCACTCCCGCTGACCTGACAAGCTCCACCAGCCAACTACACCATTCCCACCTGCCAACCAACCTCACTGACATGCTTCTTTTCACCCACCCAACTGCCACATTGCTACCCCACCCACCCTACTCACTTCCCTATGTACCTCACCTACCTACTCATCCATTCACTCAGCCACTGAAAACTTTGTGACCTTTAAATACTTACAAGAATATGGCAGCTAGTGTTGTAAAAAGAGGCCTGGTTTCTGTGTTGAATCGATTGCTACTCCCTCCATGGTTTCCTGTACTATAAGTATTCTTTTGAATTGTGGATTGGAAGTTTGGCCAGTAAAATCATATCGGGGCAAATGGGTTGTTTATGATCAGTGTCAGGCAAGACCTTTCCAAAGCTGTTTGGGGAGATTTGTGCTATTGAAAATAAAACCAGAGATTAGCCTGAGCCAGTAGGCCAGGAAACATCTGTGGAGAAAGAAACTAATGTTACAAGTTGATGGCCTTATATCAGTAAGGTCATTAACCTGAAATGTTAACTCTGTTACTCCCTCCACCAATGCTGCACACATACAAACAATATTATGCAGGCACACAACCATGGGTATGCAGAGGCAATGATAAAGGATTCAAGTTGGTAAATAGCCATTGGTTTTACCTCTTTGGTTTTATTGCCATGCGAGCTATTGTTTCTGTCTGTTAGGAAACTGGAAATGCTGGCCCACCTTCCACAGGAAGCGGTGAAATAATGGTGCTTAATAAAGATGCCCCCAAAGACCCAGCAATCTCTGATGGTGGCTTTTGCTTTTGCAATGCTAACTTCGATCTGGTGCCAACTTCAGATCTTCAGCAGCCATTAACATTGACATCAACATGCAGCTAAGCAGACATTTGGGAAATTCTCAAAACTTGTAAACCAGGAGATAAAAACACTGATTAATCTTTTAGTCATTTTTACAGAGAGCAAAAGAACTTTTTGCTTACAGATGGGATGAAGGTGGAATCCGAAACATCCTAAACACATATTCCAATAATATTATTTTAATCTTTCAAAGTCAGAGACAGTGTTCAGCAATAATTATGACTTAGTACACCATTAAAAACTAAATTACACATTGTTTGACATTTTCAACAGTTTCTGTCCACTTGAAGTAATGTAAAAGCAGAAGTCCACATTCATTTAGTGATTTTTAGAATTTCTAGCTATGAAAATATCAACAGGGAAACCTATAGGGGAATAGGGAATCACAGCAACATCTGAATTTTTTCATTTAACAGTGCATGTGGAGAAGTTGCTGTCAGTTTCATGGTTGTAGTGATGTTGACAGCGTTGTTGTCATTAAAAATGCAAAACCTAGGTTGTTGCAGCAAATTGATATCAATGCAATTGGTGCATAGGATGTTAAAGTCTCTGACTTACATTGTTAGGCTTAGCATTGACAGAAAATCTGAACCCTTATTCAACTTGCCCAATAGATAACCCTGCTTGATAGCCGCTAAGAGTAAAGTGATAAACATAGGGTGCAAGACAGCAGGGTTGGGGGGGTGTGGGGGAGGGTGGGGTTAGGTGCTGCTTACTCTCTGCATTATATAATACATTCTTCCACACATTCTCTTATTACATTCCCAAGTTTATAATATATTATGCAGCATCACAAAACCTAAATGATCCCATATTGGATAATTCGACAGTCCAATGGAATTCCTGACTGATCCTCCTGCTAAGCTGCATGGCCACACAGCAGCCTTGTTCTATGATGAATAACATTTGTATCCAAAACATTTAAAGGGGCTGACACTGAAACAAATGGTACATAGACAACAACAATATTTTAAAGAGATAATTGTTCTTTCCTGAACTTTCATTTTTCAACATGCAGATAGCTTGCTTTGCTATTATTCGTGGAAAGGAACTTTAAACACAGAAGCATTGTTCATCCCTGGAGGACCCCATGGAATCCATCATGCCTGTATGGGCTCCCTGACAGAGCTGTCCAATTAGTTGCACTCCCTGCCTTAGCCTTAGCCTTGCAATTTTCTTCCCTTCAAGTATTTATGCAATTAGCCATTTGAAATTTACCACTAAATTTGCTCCATCCCCTTTCAGAGAATGCATTCCAGATCATGATGAATTGTTGCTGAAAGAGAAAATTCTCCAAATCTCAAATCTACTTTTTTTGCCAATTAACTTTTTGCCAATTAACGGTGGCACAATGGTTAGCACTGCTGCCTCACAGTGCCAGGGACCTGGGTTCAATTCCAGTTTGCCTGTGTGGAGTTTGCACATTCTCCCTGTGTCTGCATGGGTTTTCTCTGGATACTCCAGTTTCCTCCCACACTCAAAAGATGTGTGGATCAGGTTGATTTGCCATGCTAAATTGTCCCTTAATGTCAGGGGGGATTAGTAGGTTAATATGTGGAGATAAGGGGATAAGGCCTGGTTGAGAGTGCAGGCTCAATGGGCCAAATGACATCCTTCTTCACTGTAGGGAATTTATGATTCTATGATGTGTCCTTGGGTTACTAACCCTTTTGCCACATGGAACAGTTTCTCCTCATTCACTCTATCAGAACTCTTTAAGATCTTGAACACCCTATTAACCTTCTCTTAACTTCCAATGTTTGAAGGGGACCTATTTGAGATCTCTAGAGTCTCCACATAACTGAAATCTCTTGACCCTGCTATCATCCCAGTAAATCTTTGCTCCACCATCTTCAAGTCCTTGGCATCCTTCCTAAACCATCTTCAAGTCCTTGGCATCCTTCCTAAACCATCTTCAAGTCCTTGGCATCCTTCCTAAACGGTGACATCCAGGGTCTGACATAATACTCCAGCTGGGCTCTAACCAGTTTTATTAAGTTTTAGCATAACTTTTTTGCTTTGCCTTTATTTATAAACCCAAGAATCTTTTGCATTTTAAAAAAAACCTTCTCAACTTCTCCTGCCACATTCAAAGATTTCTGCGCATATGTGCCAGGTCTTTGTTCTTTCACCATCTTTAAAAGTGTACCATTTAGTTTAGCCTTTCCTCAATCTGCCTTCAACATATACTAGCTGCAATTCTCTGGTCCTGCTGGCAGCACACTCCCCGCCATGTGTTTCCTGTGGGATAGCTTCAATGGGAAGGACAGCAGTGGGACCAGAGGATCCTGCCACCAGCAAACGGTGTGCTGCATCCCGCAGTTGAGAATAACATTGAAGGGAAGCCAGAGAATCTCGCCCACTATTTGACATTTCTCTGCATTGAATTTAATTTTTACCTTTAACATTCATCACCAAGAGTGACTGAGTTGGCTGAGTCTTGAAGGACATGATGACCAGACTGGGTATTTGGCAGTTGGTGAAGGAATTAACAAGAGAGGGAAACTTACTTGACCTTGTCTCACCAATCTACCTGTTAATGGGAAGAGTGTGCGATGGACACTCTTAGCATTAACAGGTAGATCGCACAGTCCTTGTGGAGATGCAGTTCTGCCTTTGCATTGTGGAAACCCTCCATCATACTGTGAAGCACTACCATCATGCTAAGTGGGATAGATTTTGAACAGACCTAACATCCTAAAGCTGGGTATTCATGAGGCACTGTGGGACATTAGCAGTTGCAGAATTGTACACAACCACAATTTGTAACCTCATGGCCTGGTATATCCTGCATCCTAGCATTACTGCCAAACCAGGATCAACCCCTGGTTCAATGAAGAGTGCAGGAGGGCATAGCAGGAGCAACACCAGATATACGTAAAAATGAGATGTCAACCTGATGAAACTACGACATAAAGCTACTTGAAAGCCACACAGCACATGATATGATAGAACTAAGCAATCCCACATCCAACAGATCAGTTCTAAACTCTGCAGTTTTGTCACATCTAGTCATGAATGGGGAGCACTATAAACAACTCACTGGAGGTGGAGGCTCCACACATATCACACAATGCTGAAATGGCAGCACAGGCTCGTTGGGCCAAAGGGCCTGTTTCTCATGCTGTGTTGTTCTTTGTTCTTTGTTATCTCCATTCTCAATGATTGTGGAGCCTTGCACATCAGTGCAAAAGACGAGGCTGAAGCATTTTCAAACATCTTCAACCAGAAGTGTCAGGAGGATGATCCATCTTGGCCTCCTCCTGAGGTCCTCAGCATCACAGATAACAGTTTTCAGTCATTTTGATTCGCTCAATGTGCTATTAAGAAACGGCTGAAGGCATTGGATACTGCAAAGTCTATGGGCCCTAACCACATTCTGGCAATAGTACTGGAGACTTGTACTCTAGAACTACCTGTGCCATTAGCCAAGCTGTTCCAGTGTAGCTACAACACTGGCATCTAACCGGCAATGTGGAAAATTGCCAAGGTGTGTCCTGTACACAAAAAGGAAATCAAATCTAACTCAACAATTACAGCCTCATCAATCTACTCTCAATCATCAGCACATTGATGGAAGGTATTGTTGACAGTGTTAACAAGCAGCACCATTGTAGCAATAACCTGCTCATTGACATCCATTTTGGGTTCTGCTAGGGTCATTCAGCTGTTGATCTCATTATAGCCTTGGTTCAAACATGGACAAAAGGAGTAGAACTCTAGCAGTGAGGTGGGAGTACTGCCCTTGGTATCAAGGCAGTATTTGTCTGAATGTAGCATCAAAGAGTCATAACAAAACTGGAGCGAATGGGAATTAGTTTGTGTCCAGATGCAGCAAGACTAGATAACATTCAGGCTTGGGTTGAGAAATGACATGTAATATCCACGCCAATCAGGTGCCACGCAGTGACCATCTCCAACAAGTGAGAATTTCCCCTTGATGTTCAATGATATTACCATCACTGAATCCCCCATTAATAACATTCTGGGTGTTATCATTGACCAGAAATTGAACTGGATCCATCAGATTAATACTGTGGCTAGTAGAGCAAGTCAGAGTCTGGGAATTCTGTGGAGAGTAACTCACTTCCTCACTTTCCAAAGCCTGCCCATCATCTACAAGCTCTCAATTCAGGAGTGTGAGGGAATAATCTCCATTTACCTAGATGAGTACCTCCCCAACAATATTCAAGAAGCTTGACAGCATCCAGAGCAAAGCATCTGCTTGATTGGCACCCCATCCACAAACAGCCTCTCCCTCCACCAGCAATGCACAGTGGCAGCAGTGTGCACCATCTACAGAAAGCATTGAAGGAACTCATCAAGGTTCTTTGAACATCACCTTCCAAGCACACAACCTCAATCACATAAACAGTAAAGTCACCCAGACGACCAGAGGTTGTTCTCTCCTTTGAGAGGGGGAGCTGACTGGTGGTGATTTAACCTGAGGCTCACCACACCTCAGACGAGGGCAAGATTGAAAAGGTGAGGCCTTCATAAATAACCTCAACTGATATGGGAATTGAGCTCACCCTGTAGGCGTCATTCTTCATCACTAACCAGTTGTCCAGCCAATTGAACTAAATGATCCTCAAGGACAAAGGCAGCAGATGCATGGGAATACAACCACCTGCAAGTTCCCCTCTAAGCCACTCACCATCCTTCATCGAAGCAGCTTCATTGCCATTCCTGCACTGTCACTTTGTCAAAACCCTAGAACCCCTACCCTAACAGCATTGTGGGTGCACCTACAATGCATGGACCGCAGCAATTAGAGATGGACAATAAAAGCAGTGGCACTCATTTCCTATGAATAAATAAAAAACTCCATCATAAGCAGTATCAAGGGGGATTTGGAAGCATGTTTAAAAATAGAACATCAAGCATGCATATTATTTCAAGTGTCACACTTTAAGCATTAACTTGACTTAATAGTTGAAACCAGAGTGTTTGTAATCTCTCGGTGACCCATCAAATAGCATTTAGAAAAGCAAACCAAGTTTATGACCTTAATCTCAAAGGCAATTAAATTCTGATCTCGCTCAATGTCAATAGCAAAATCCTTTTCAAGCTTTGAAGCACCACCACTTAATCGTTCCAGTAGAATAGTACTTGTGCTACTTGCAAAATGTAACACCATCCATATAAGACCAGGTACAGTTTATTAATCATGAACAATGTCACAGCTGATGCACTAATCATTTGTAGAAATGTAGGGGTGATCTTGGGACTGTATTAGCTGCCCCTGTGAATGCTGGCCAGGTCACAAGGCCTGGAGTTCGCAATTCTTGCCAGTGAGAATGCAATTGTGGATTTTTCTAAGCCCTTGCTGGTAACATCCATCAGGTTCATGCCCATAACAGGCATGAACCAATTTTACATGAATTTGAATGTTATTAACCTGCTCCTTGCTAGATATTGATTCCCCGCGGTATATTGACACTACGCTGACATGAAGTCACATTGGCATGGTTTATAACAGGTTCTCACAGACGTGGATCTGCCTTGGGGTCTCCCTGGGGTACAAAGGTAACTATCGCCTCCGGGGAGACAGAATGTCCAGTGGTCTGGCAATGCCTGCCTTGCACGGCTCATTGGCACAGGTTGGTACTGCCAAGTTGACAGCATATCGACCTGATCACACCAACCTGTGTGAAGGGGTGACCCCAAGGGGTAGCTTCATAGAGAGTTGGGGGAGGGGGCAGGGATCCATTTAATGTGATATTGATTGGGAGTGGACAGAGGAGCTAGGGATTCTGGTGATGGCCATTAGATTGGGGCTGGGGGATGGGGTAGAGATGAGTGCTGGCTCAGACTGGGGGACGGTGGGGGTGATGTTAGGGGGAGGAGCTGATGATTAGGGGGCTGATGATCAGGGCAGGGGCCAATGAATACAGTGGAGGGGCTGATGATCTGAGAAGGTGATAGGGACTGATGATCATGGGGGGAGGGCTGATGTTCGGTGGGAGAGGCTGATGATCAGAGATGGGGGTTGATGATTGGGAGAGGCTGATGATCAGGGATGGGGGCTGATGATTGGGAGAGGGGCCAATGAACACGGGTGGAGGGGCTGATGATCTGGGGGTGAGTGCCCAATGTTTGTGGGGGTAGAGGAGCACTGACTCTCATTAGGGATGGGGAGGGGAGAGCCTGAGACTTCTGTGGTGAGCTGGGGAGGTGGTTTGTTCAGGGCGCCCTTTAAAGATGGTGCCCCATCTCTGTGCAGTGGGGTTTTCCTGGCTTGTTGTGGTCCTGCCTTCCCACTGCATGATGGCGTGAAACACGGTCCACTGAATTTTTTTGGCAGTGTTTGGTAAGATCTGGGAATCTCACGGGAAACAACACTGCCATAAGTAAGATTTAACCCATTGTGTCTGGTGTGTGTTTCTCACAATAGATGGTACAGTATAACATTTCTTTAAGCAAGGAAGCCATTAATCTAAAGACTGAAATTTACAAGTAATCTAGTGAGTTTTTTTTCAACAAAATATACCTTATTTTGTAAAATACCTGAAAGAATATTACAAACATTTCAAAACGGCATTCACACAAATAGCAATAACATTCCACTTTTCTACAGAGATTATGTTGTGCTCTAAGGTGTCTGACGCAATAAAAAAAATAGACATTTCAGAATGATCATTACAAATGGTGCGGTGGTATTTAAGTTGTCTCCATACATCAATTTGTAATTGAATTTAATTGCAATTTACAAGCAGCTGAAGTTATGTGAATTCAAAGGAGGAGCAGGGATTACTTGAAAAGTAAACTTGAAAAGATTTGGGCGGCACCGTGGCACAGTGATCAGCACTGCTGCCTTACAGCTCCAGAGACCTGGGTTCGATTCCTGGTTTGGGTCACTGTCTGTGTGGAGTTTGCACGTTCTCCTGTGTCTGCATGCCTTTCCTCTGGGTGCTCTGGTTTCCTCCCACAATCCAAAGATGTGTGGGTTAGGTGCATTGGCCATCCTAAATTGCCCCTTTGTATCTTGATAGGTTAGAGGGATTAGCGGGGTAAATATCCGGGGATAGAGCCTGGGTAGGATTGTTGTCGGTGCAGACTCGATGGACCAAATGACCTCCTTCTGCATTGTAAGGATTCTATGATTCTACGAAAGATAGGATAAATGCTCAACATTACAACAGGGCTCTAGACCACTCTTGTGTAATGAAAGGCAATTTTCGTAAATGCCACAAAACACAACAAAATTAAACTTATATTTTGTTTTTTATGTATAATCCAAGGATCAGGGAGATATGCAAATATTTGCACTTGCAGTAGTATGGCCTTAAAGGGGGCTCGTGTCCTGAGGGCTACTGACTGGCAAGGATCCCAAGGATTACTCCAGCAGGAAGCTGAACCAATCAGCAGGAGGGTAGGGGTCGAGGAGGGACTGGCAGTTGGAGCTCGGGAGTGCAGAAGAACAGTTTATAGTCTTACCTTGTTGTACATGTATATAAATACTCTGTTGGCAATAAAGCCTTCATAGT
Organism: Carcharhinus amblyrhynchos; assembly: GCF_965287045.1. NCBI lineage: Eukaryota > Metazoa > Chordata > Chondrichthyes > Carcharhiniformes > Carcharhinidae > Carcharhinus > Carcharhinus amblyrhynchos. The sequence continues at coordinate 48,461,514 of NC_137336.1, forward strand.
TAAAACTGCATCGAATCAAGCTTGATCCATTACTTTGGCAATGAGGCAAAACATTGAAGCCGTTGGTGCTCGCAGTATCCAGCTAGGGGAGGAGGAGACTTGAGCATCAAGAGTAAGAACAAGTAAGGTACACTCATTTTGCAATGCCGGTGATAGGAAAGATTGAGCCATTCGACCCAGTGGTCGATGACTGGGAACAATACACAGAAAGGCTGTGGTATTAGGTAGATTGGCCATATTAAATTGCCCCTTAGTGCCCCAAGGTATGTAGGTTAGGGGATTAGTGAGGTAAATATGTTGGTGATAGGGCCTGGTTAAGATGCTCTGTTGGAGAGTTGGTGCAGATTTGATGGGTCAAACGGCCTCCTTCTGCTCTGTAGGGATTCCATGATATTACTTTGTTGCAAGTGAAGTAACTGCAGAAGGCAAGATGAAGGTTATTTTGCTAACAGTCTGTGCCTCGCAGACTTACAGCTTAATATGAACATTAACATCATTAACAGAAGTAGCATATAACCTGGGCATGTTGTACCATCTCCCAAGATGAACAGGTGCCATTATACTGTAAATTGTCTTGGTAACTGTGTATCTGTTTTGGAGGGAGAAAGAGTATTGGGTCGCAACATTTTGGTAAAGAAAAGGTCTCAGTAAAGTGATAAGAAGTAGCTGACTTATTGCCTTTCTGTGCAATTTCCAACAAACTTTATTTACACACTGTCTACCCATGTATATGCAGAAGACAGTAAGTCAGGAGAACAAATAATATAGTTCTTGATCATCAAGTATTTTGCACCACAATCCCATATTTTGTGTGACTATCCCATAATTTTATAATTTGTCCTATGTTCCTTTGGTTGTTTCTCTGGGACACCATTTGTCCTATAGTTCTCAAGCAGTTACTGAGGACTCTCCTCTTGTTGTTGCCCTTCTATGTTTGGTATCTATGTATGTGCTCCTACATATGTGGTACAGCAAGTTCACTTGGTCACGACTCATAAGAAAGTGTGGAGCCAGAGCTTTGAAAAAAAGGTCTGTTACCAAAGCTTGTGGAGTCCGGCAGGAGAGGACAGCATAGAGAACCGCAAAGCTCAAGTTTTGGAAAGCACAGAGAGGGCCTGAGGTAGGGGAAGTGGGGGGGGGGGGGCAGTGTGGATATGAGGAGAGGTTGAAGAAACTGGGATTGTTTTCATTGGAAAGACGGAGCCTGAGTGGAGATCTGGTAGAGGTCTACAACATTTTGAGAGGTGGAAAGTCAGAGACTTATTCCTAGACTGGAAGTGTAAATCACAAGGGGGCACAGGTTCAAGGTGAGAGGGTGTAAGTTTAAGGGCAATGTGCGGGGGATGTTTTTCATGCAGAGAGTGGTGGATGCCTGGAATGCGTGGCCATAGAAAATGGTGGAAATTGGCACATTAGCAACATTTCAGAGGTATCTGGATGGGTACATGAATAAGGAGAGAATGGGGGGATATGGACCGAGTGAGAGCAAAAGGTTTATTTTAGTTTGGTTAGGACATCAGGATCGGCACAGGCTTGAAGGGCTGAAGAGCCTGTTCCCGTGTTGTACCTTTTGCTCTTTGTTCATACAGAGTTTTGAGGGGTTGAGGATGCAGACTGTAAATAAAGTATTGTCTATGTGAAAAGTTGCAAGGGATCTGGTTCTGTAGTTGGCTGATTTACAATTTCCCCAGATGGGAACTTAAGTATTTTAGTGAGTGGATAATTATCAAGTCTTCTGCCGGTCTCACCATTGGCTATACCCTCCTCCACCAAAGTGCCCCTTATCTTACTTCCTCAGAGCTGGTCAGAAGTGGCATACATCCTGGGAATAGTTCATCTTCTCCAGCACAAATTGGCTCAGCTGATTGTGCAGCCCTGGGTTTTAAGATGCGTATGGAGGATGGACTTGATGTCGATGATCAATAACTAAAAGAGTGCTGAAAGTACAAAGCATCAGACCATAGCAGCGGACACATAGGTTTGGTCCAGATGGGACCTTGAGCGTCTCCATGTTTCCAGACTTGCAGATGTCTGTTAAATAGCAACAGATGGCAATATACTTGTGCTTTCTGCCCAGCCTCAGATGAGGCACTTGTTTGGAATAATGATCATAGGATAAAGTATATGAGAGATGATTCCAATCCTTTGCTTAACACTGGATATGCTATGGGCTTTGAATACAGAAATCTATCTCATTAATACAGCACAGAAGGAAGCCATTCAACTCATTATACTTGCGCTGAAGTAGCTATTCATTTATTTGCATTTCCCTTTTCTTTCCCCATGGCCCAACAAATGTTCCTTTTTCAAGTACTTATCTTGAAAGGGAAATCTGGAAGCTGCAGAAACTGATAATGTTATAATTGTAGATCAGGTTTAGTATTAGTCCATTAAAGGAATTAGAATGTGTTCTATTTGTGTACGATGCTGGTATAAACTTAAACATTCACGAGAAATGGTCAATAACCAATCAAACCAATGTACAGTAGAAATCAAGCCATCTCCACTGTTGCTTTTCATGTTTCTCCTCTAGAGAATTGGTTAATTTATTTGTACTCTTCCATCTTCCAGTAACCTGGCACTTCCCAGAGCTAGCATGGTCAGCACTGAGATGCCAGTTTGTGTGCCTGACATCAAGTTCCTGGAGCAACTGCTCTACTTGGAAGTCAGTTATGTTAAGAAGCTCCCAGGATGACAACGGAAAAACTTCAGGAATGATCTCAAAGCATGCATAAAAAGACCAATCATCTCCGTCATGGAATACCTGGCTTATGACTGGCCAAAATGGAGAAGATTCATTAGGGAACTCATTGAATACATGGAGACCGTTCATTGGAAACAAGCTGAGGCAAAGTTGAGGCATCAGAGATAATGCACAAACCTCCCAGCATCCCATCTACCTGAACCAAGGATCTTCAAGCACCTCCTGTGTCAATTTTATATTGGACTAATCAGCCATCTCAGAATGTATCGAACCAGAGTGATAGCAAGTTATCTCTGCTCCCAAGGGACTGCCGAAGAGGACTTCCTAAGAACACCTATTTAGGATCATTTGATTCTCCAGTTGAATTACATGACAGAGCTTTTCCTTCTCAGCTTTCTAACTTGAAGAGAAACAGAATTTTCAGGTACAACCAAATTTTGCGATCATTATCAAATGGAAGTTTAGAATAATATGGAAGAAAGCTATCTGGCCTACTGTGTTTTTTTCTGGCTCTTTGATAGAGCTATCCAGTTAATTATTGTGTATGTGGTATCTGTCACATTAAGACAGTACAGCAGAAATGAGTCACCTAACTTGAGGGAACCAATGGAACTGAGAGTGAGTGATCACATGGGTGGAGGCTGAAGTCTTCTCTCAGGGCGAACCTTCTAGCAACCATGTACTAAGCATGTAAAGACTGGAGCAACCAAAGGCTGCAAACTCTTGTACTAAATTTCTCTTATCAATAAATACCCTTTGTTCCCAACAAAGCTCAAATCTCTTGATGATACCATAACAGCCACACCATAACATTAATCCTCTGTTATATCTCTGGTTGTCCTTATTTTGCTTCTCTTCTCATCCTTATTTTCCTCCTCACCATCCTCCCTCTTGTGAGTCCTAACTTTGGCCCTCTAACACAACTGTTAATGGTGACAACTTGCCACTCATGATCGACAGATTATGAAGCTTGCAACAAGACACCTGTCTGGAGGTTTTCTTGGTGAAGTACTGCAGGGCACCTTTTGGAGTGGCATTTTGTATCAAGGAAAACATGTAGAGGACAATAAAGTCCTTTCAATATAACACCTAGCTTTACTCCTGTAGAAGTGGTATGAAAGGTGTCACAAAAGAGAGATTCGTGGATGCTGCAATCTTGTCAGTTAAGGAGCTACATTGAGTCTCTGCCAAATTGACCACACGCAAGAGTTCGTACTCTTTACAGTTTTTGCTTATAGTCACCTGAGCTGTTCAGAACCTAACTGCCTCCATGTCTTAACTCGCACCAAATCCCACTCCCTTATCACACCTGCCCTCGCTGAACTTGCTGTTCCATTCAAGCAGTGTCTTAATTTTTGAATTCTCATCCTTGTTTTCAAATCCCTCCAAGGCCATACCACCCCCCACCCCCCCACTATCTCTCTAATCTCTTCAATACCACAGTACTTTGAGATATCTGTGTTCCTGGCTTCTTCTGCAAACCCAATCATGTCTCCACCATTGATATTGTACCTTCAGTTGCTGGGGCCCCAAGCTCTGGAATTCCGTCCCTACAACTCTTTGCCTCTCTATCTCACTTTGCTCCTTTAAGATACTTTGTAAAGCTTACCTCTTCAAACTCTCTTCAACCAAGCTTCTGGTCATCTGACATAACATCTCCTTAACTGGCTTGATATCATACTTTATTTTCGAATGCTCATGTGAAATGTCTTGGGATAAGTTGTTATCGCTGTGGTTATAGAATATCTTCTCTGCATCAGCTGTCCTCTGACTAAAATGCGAAGAACACTAGTGAGGAGTGTATGTTATGTTGAGACTCTCAAATCATTCAACTTAAAGCATTTAATGTGTTGTAATGGAGTTTAGGGCCATTGTGCACCAGCCAGCAGTTCCTTTCTTTCAGTTCTCAGTTAAATAAGTTCACTGTCTTTCATGCACCAGCGTTGTGCTGTTTTGAATCCTCAATGTGATTGTTTGTCATTTGGCCTAAAGCAAATTTAACCTTGAATAAGGGGGGCAGCTTTGGTGGCACACCCCACCTATCCTGCCCGAAGCCTGAGTAAGGTATCTTGCTGGGCATCCTTCCCATTCCCCCATTAATTGGTCACTTAAAGATCTCAAATTGGACAAGGTGGGCTAGACCTCCCCTTACCTCTCGCATAAATTTGTTGTCTGGTTGGTGCTGATAGGAGGATGGTAGGAAGGTAATTTTACAGGGACCCTCACCTGAAAACCTGCTGACAGGCCCACTGTATTCTGTCTGTAGCATAATTATGATACAAAGAGGTCATTTGGTCTATTGAGTCAATGCTAGCTGTCTGTAAAGCAATCTACTCTCCCATTCCCAAAAGGATAAGGCAAATCTGTGACTGTATTGTCTGAGTGGTGATTGATAGTGATTGGTGGTAGGAGAATGTTGAGGGGAGGTGTGTGGTGTAGTGAAACACAGTGGTAAAAGCATGGTGCATTTGGTGGGATATGGCATTTGATATATTCACCAACCTTGACTGCACATGTAAGGTTATTGAACTTGTTGCAGAACTGCATCCAGGCCTTTGAGGCTACATCATTTGCATTGTGCATGACAGCTATTTGCTTTCATTTTCTTCTTAAAATTTATCTGGACAGTCTCTTGTGAGATTGAAAACATCCCTCTTCTGTCTAGCTCCATTACCAAAGCATCCAGTAAAGCATCAGAGAACCTTGAAGTGCATTCTGTCCCCTGGTGTGTCGTTGGCATCTCTTTTTCCAGGTTAGTTTCTCTTCTCCAGCCAGTCCCAGTATCTGCTCCAACCAAAACATCTTTTCCCTTTAAAGGGAGAAGACTGGCTTTAAGTTGTGCTGGCCTCTAACAGCTTTGGGCCATGTGCTGAGGTGTATATATATTCAACAGCAAGCTAAGAACTGAGCTGCATGCTGCTATCAAATAAATAAGGTTGCAGTGAAATGTTTTCATGCTACCTGCATCAGAAAGAATTGGTGTAGATTAATCTGGAATTAAGAATCTATTGATGACTATGAAGCCATTGTTGATTGTTGGAAAAATCCATCTGATTCACCAATGTCCTTTAGGGCAAGAAATCTGCCGTCCTTACCTGATCTGGCCTAGATGTGATTCCAGATCCAAGGCAATGTGTTTGACTCTCAATTGTCCTCTGAAATGTCCTAGCAAGCCACTCAATTCAAGAGCAACTAGGGGTGGGCAATAAATGCTGACCACCCTGCAATGCCCATGTCACACAAATGAATAAAAAATATCATCACAATACCAATGTTCTTTCTCTGGGGCTATCCAGTTTTGCCTTCAGAGTGTTTTCTATGCTGCTGTGGGCACCCAACGATTCTTAAAAAAGCTGTTCAAACTGTCATTGCATTAAGAAGTGGAAAATGTCTCAGCTTATGGGAGCTGGTTGGGGGTGCTATGAAGAGGAAAGAGGTGGACTTGAGGTCAATGCCACTTTGCAGTAAGATTCATTGAAAGCTCTCTCTCTAAGGGAGAGAGGCAATTTGTTACAAAGCTTAAGGGCCACCATTCCACAGCAAAAATGGGCAAGGTAAGGGGACATGAACTACCACAGTAAAGATCTGTTTCACAGCAACATAAATGGAAGTGACAGAGAGCAAATGACATCTCACTCGTTGCTTAAATTTGAGAATAGGCAAAGTATTTTTATAGCATTTGATACGCATTAGTCAGTAAGACATAGAACTGGACAGTGGGATTAGGCTGGATAGCTCTTTCTTGGACAGAATGATATGGTGGACAGAATGGCTTCCTGTGCGGTTAATCTTTATGTTTAAATTAGGAATTTGCCAAGATTTTCCATTGTAATTATGTTGACCTGGCATGATTTTACAATAGTGCTGTATGATCATCTTAACTGCACTTCACTGTGAGCAACCACAGAGAGAGAAAGCTTACAGCATGTGACCAACTGTTTCTATGTGTGCGTGCTAGTGTACAAACTTGAAATATGATGCTGCATATCAATCTGTTTATCCTATTGTCTGTTAGATACATAGAAAAATAGGAGGAGGGATGAGCCACATGGCCCTTCAAACCTGCTTCACCATTCATTATGATGATGGCTGATCATCCATCTCAGTAACCTATTCATGCTTTAGTCCCATAATCTTTGATCCCTTTAGCCCCAAGATTTATATCTAATTCTTCCTTGAAAACATACAATGTTTTGTTCTCAACTGCTTTCTGTGGTAGTGAATTCCACAGACTCACCACTCTCTGGATGAACACATTTCTCCTTATCTCAATCATAAATGGTTTACCCCATATCCTCAGACTGTAGCCACTGGTTCTGGACTCTCCCGCCATCAGGAACATCCTTGCTACCCTGTTTAGTCCTGTTTGAATTTTATTGGCTTCTGTGAGATCCCTCCTCATTCTTCTAAATTCCTACAAATATAATCCTAACCGACTCAATCTCCCCTCACCCGTCAGTCCCGCCAACCCAGGGATCAGTCTAGTAAACCTTTGCTGCACTCCCTTGACAGCAAGAACATCCTTCCTCAGGTGAAAAGACCAAAAATGCACACAATATTTCAGGTGTGGTTCACCAGGCCTATATAACTGCAGCAATGGGGGTTGGAAGCTTTGTTTACGCTGGCAGTTTGTAACAGAGGCTTAGAGTTTGCCGCATATTTGTAAACAACATGTATGATGGACTATACATGAATTGAAGGACTGCAGGAAAAATAATGAAAGAAAAATATTTCAGTGACCATTTGAAGAGGTAAAGATTGGGCCAAACATATTAAAATCAGCATTAAGTAGTGCATTAAGGGAATTAATTTGCAACATTATGTTATGCTATTTTGTGTGCGATGGAATAAAAATAGAAATTTTTTTTAAAAAACTAGCATTGCAGACTGAAATTGGGTTTGATCATTCAAGGGCTGAAGCCCTTGCTGGTTAGGCCAGCATTTATTGGACATCGCTAATTGCCCTAAGAAGGTGTTAGTAAGCCACCGCTTTGAACCGTTGCACTCATTTGATGGAAGTACCACCCACAATGTTGTTAGAGACAGAGTTCTAGGATTTTGACCCATTGACAGTTAAAGAATGGTGATATATTTCTAAGTTAGGATCGCTAGTGGTTTGGAAGGAAATTTCCTGCTACCCTTGCCCTTCTAGATGATAGTGGTCATGGGTTTGGAGCATGGGATAAATAAGGTGGTATAGATAGGCCACTTTCTCTACCCAGATGATTTTTTTTAACTTTTAGTATCCATAATTTTACCAACTTCAACTACTTTCTCTTTCTCGCAACACAGTATATCAAACCCTAAAATAGAATTTAGATGTTAATTTGTTGATAATCCTTTGGAATAAATTTTGTCTTGATGCACAATTTCATTTAAAACAAATTGGTGGAAAAAAATCTCATTTGGATTGATAAAGCAAATTCTGATAGTATTCTTGGTGATTTTATAGCGTAATAAAGTAATGTTTCATGATAATTGAATTATCTTTCTGAAATCTCATTGAGTAAAATGCAGATATGGTCTCCCAATCTGTAACCTGGAAGATGGAAGTTTGTATTAATTATTTAAAACACTGAAAAGCTCCAGAAATATCAAAGTTAAAAGAGTAGTTGAGCCAGTAACTTTATTTAGTGAGGTGAGGGAGATATTTATAGCAACAGGAGTGTGAAGCCAAATGATTCAACAAGGAAAGGCAAGCAGCTGGAATAGCAGAATGAACGTCAGTGAAGATAACCCTATATATTGTGGATCAGAAGTTGATTAGAAGGTGCAATAGGAAAATTGGAAAGTGAAAGGTTTGTTTGCTTTTTCATATCCCCACTGTCTGACCTGGGAGAATAGTGTGAAGAAATGGAAGGGAGGAGGAGACAGGGGGCACTATTTTACGACCATAATCCTACTTCTAACAACCTGCAGTGCATTTAGTCCTACACATTGGGAGGGTTTTATGAGCTCCCACAATGCATTCAATAAGCATGGCACAAACATCTACTAGACAATTGAGCTCACTTTTTCTTTGAGTTCTGATGAAGGTTCATCCAGGCTTAAAACATTGGCTCTATTCTCTCTCCACAGATGCTGTCATACCTGTTGAATTTCTCCAACATTTTTTATTTTGATCACTGTCTGATCAAGTTAGTAATTCTTGTGTCAAGGCCAGGCCACCATTTGTAGCTCCTGGCTAGCATTTTCATTTTTGAAATCCCAGGGTGGCTATGATGTAGTTCTATAAGTATCGGACGTCGTCCTGGGCAAGGGACAGCTATGCAGAACCCACAGAATATGATGCCATTCTCAATTCTGAGCTCATCCTTCTTCATCAGATAGGATTTCATTTCATTTGAGGGCTGTCCTCTGAATCCCCCATGTAATCTCATACATTTTAATTCAGATAGGACTGGGTCCTTTTGCATCCAGGACTTGATTTACCTTGCAGACACCAGTAGGCTGTCCAAATAATTGAGGATCATCATAACCACTTCCACAGCTGATAATGAAATCGGGCTTATAGGCAACAACGGACGACTCGTGTATTGGCTTTAGTTATTCAGATCCTCGGGTGGTAACCCTAGGAGATATTCTTAGGCCACCAGTAACAAGACTGAAAGCCATGCCTGTGCAGAGGCAATGAAAGGTATTGCCTTGTCTTCTTTAAAATGTGCCTGCAATTGTTTATGATCAGTTACTATGATGAAGTGTCTACTGTAGATTTATTGATGGAATTTCCCAAAAATAAATGCCAACTCCTCTTTCTCGATCTGGGAATACCTCCTGTATTCAGCTGTGTACACATTAGGCTTCTCTGTTCCATCTTTTCATTAATGTGTCGGGTCAGTATACTGACACATTAATGGCAGGACTACTTTTAGTTTCTAGAACCTCTCAATATTGTTAGCCCCAAAAAAAGCGCATGTGTTCTGCATATGGGGCCCAGCCTTCTATGTTTGCATAATGGGCTTCAGGTTTACCAAAAAGAGGCATTTTATTTCCCAAAGGATTGTTTGTCTTGGCAGTAAATGTTTTCCAGAGGGAAGAAAAGCTCATTCTTCTCCTTGTTGCCAATATAATGACCTTGCCAAAGCCAGTCTTCTGTCACCAACACCTTTTATTTAAATTGTGCATAAAATATCGCTTCTGCAGCTACAGTGTACAGGTCAAGTCCCGGGGTCCTTTAACTGCCGACCTTAGTGAAGCCAGCTGGTTTTAAATCCCCTGCTGCTCCTTCCCTACTGAGTGAGCCTCAACTTGCTTATTAGGGAGGCTCATACTCTACAAGGCACATGGGGAGATCTATTGACAAGCCTGCATAGCTAACATAACAGCTAGATTTGTAGTCAATATATCTTTGGATTGGGACCATTTAAACCAAGCAAAATGTGTCATGTCCAGTTTTTATAGACTCAGAATATTCTATTTCAATAAAGTTGAAGATCAAACTTGATAGAACAACCAGGTCAGGCAATTATTTCCATATGTTTAAATGTTGAGGTCAACTCTAATGTACGTCCTTTTAGATTCCTACCTTACTAAAAGTGAAATATTCTTAAAGTTATTAAGTAACTGTTAATATGTACAGAAAAGAAAACAGAACCTTTCGGCCCCAGTTGTGCTCACCCATTCAATAGTCTCAGGAGAGGCATTCAATAATTGCCTTGCACAGAACTGTCAGACAGCCCACTGACAAATTCTTGATGAATAGCCATGAACTGTAAAGTAAGCCATAAAGTGGGCAGGTGACAGTAATCTGCTGTGAATGTTAAGTTACTACGCGTGATTAAATAGCTGTAAGTGATAACAGAAATAAAGGAAAATCATTCTTAACATTGCAGGTTTTTAGGGTCTGACTAACTCTCTATATTGTACGGTACAGAATGATGTTTGTTTCAAACTGCCTCCAAATATGTAAATTGAATGAAACAACTATCTCACTGGTCGTGTGAATTTGCAGTATAACTATTTCTTATGAATGCTGAACAGGTCACAAAAAAAGTAATGCATTTACATTTCATGAAAGAAGTAATCTGACTCTAATGCATCTTGTCTATACTAATGGATCTCTTGTCATTTAGATTGTGTTGACTGAACAAATAATAAACTTTTAAACAGGAGATAATTAGAACAAGAAATTGCTCACCCCCACAAGCCGGAGTTCCTTGGATGAGCAGAGGAATTAGAATAATAATGCCATGTAATGAGGCATATGACAATGCTAGGTCTAATAATGCAAAGAACATCAGTGAAGATGTCGTGACAGCCTTTGTGTTATGATTTATACATTTCTTCAGTTATTGTGCAGTATCATTTCCAATTTGACATTGATATGAATATCATGTTAACCTGCATTATATGCATTATTTTTGAATGCGGGCTGGGAATTGATCAACTGAAAAGCCTAGGTTTTGAAATGTGATGAGGGAAAAATTGAAATCCCAATTCTTCCCACACATGGGGGAGGTGGGGTGGGTGTTGGGGGGTTTGGGGGTGAGGGAGTGTGGTGGGGGGGGGGTGGAGATTAGAGGGGGAGTAGGGGGATGAAGAGGGGCTAAACTGGAAAAAAATTGTAACTTGATCCCAACCCACTGGGAAAGAGACTATTTCTGGCTTAACTGGAGAGTGTTAAGGAGTGTAGCAATAACCTAGTCTGGAGTGGTGGGCCAATATTATGTGAATAAGTCTCCATTGCTCAGATTTTGGCAGTCATTTAAATTAGCATTAGCTGTCCAACTTTCTCAGGGAGACGGGAACGGCTGATTCCACCAGTTAAGTCCTTTTCCAGTACTGTTGGTGGCCTGGAAATAGAACTAGAATGAAGATCAGACGGACTCCTCAAATGATCACTATCACTTGAGGTTGAGAAAGACAAGCCTTCCAGGTGCTTCAGTGGATCTGAAGCATTGATCTAATGCTCTCCAAAGGAATGGAATCACCAGAGAATGTTACCATCCTCTAGATAGCTTATAAACAAGAATTGGCTGGATTATAACAACTCAGATTTCATAAGGATTTGAGCATCTCTACTCAACAATGTACCCCTCCACAGAAGAGTGTTTGGAGATGGGTTTTGCATTTGGATACAGATGACTATATGAGACAACATGTTTTCTAATGTGTATAGCAGCTTATTAAACAACCAATCATGCAATTTAGCTTTGATGGTAATTGACAGTTCTAGGAAAAGAATCTTTCTTCTAATAGAGAATCCAGATTTTATTTATGTTACAGAGAGATATTTAAGATACCTCTTTACTTGAGAGACACTGGAGTGAATCCAATGAATTTAAAAATCCTACTGTGTAGTTATAATATTTATATCATCAAAGAGCTAAACCAGCAGGGGTCATGTTGTACATTCATGCTGAAGAACATTCTTTGCTTTACATCATTATCCTTCAAATAAAAATGATACCAAGAGGTGCAGAAAATGTCACTTCCTTGCATCACCTAATTCCCAAGGTTCAATTAAGAAAGTGTTGGGTCAGCTTTAAGGTTACTCATTCTTAGATTGCAGCATCTTACAATTTATCAATGCCTTGCTGAGGTGATGTAAAGGCCAGTTCCTGTTTTCTTCAGAACTCCAAGAATGCAAAATTCCAAGGTGAGGACCCACCGCCATATTTAACTAAAATAATTAAAGATTGGCTGGAATTTTATCGGGCTGCCCGCCAGGGGAATCGGAGTATGTGGAGGGTGGAGCATGGGAAGGTCCGTTGACCTCAGACAGGATTTTATGGTTTTGGGACGAGCTAGGCTGTGAAATCCTGCCCATAGTCTCAAACTTAATGAAAAACCATATAATTGAGCAAAGATGAGTGGCAGATCAGAATATTAAGAAAAAGTAAAAATCACTAAAATACTGATAAGGAAGGAAAAAATGGAGAATGGGAGAAAGCTAGCCTGAAATATAAAGAGTTCCTATCAATATTTAAAAAATGAAAAGAGTTAACAAAGTGAGTGTTGGTTCTATAGAATATATGGGTATTAATAATGGAAAATAAAGGGATGGCAGATGAAGTGAACAGGTATTTTAGAATCATAGAATCCCTACAGTGCAGAAGGCATCCATTTGGCCCATCGAGCCTGCACTGACAACAATTCGAATTTGGCCCTATTTCTGTAACCCCTCACGTATTTACCCTGCTAACCTCCTTGACACTAATGGACAATTTGGCATGGCCAATCAACTAACCCGCATGCACATCTTTGGACTGTGGGGAGGAAACCGGAGCACCCGGAGGAAACACGCAGACAATGGGAGAACGTGCAAACTTCACATGGACAGTCACCCAACTGAGCCAACTCCCTGGCACTGTGGGGCAGCAGTGGTAACCACTGTGCTACCGTGCCACCCCGGTTTATATTGGTCTTCACTATAGAGGATATATAGAGTAGCATCACAAAAACAACTACTCAGGAACTAGAAGGGAAGGAAAAGTTGAAGAAAATTATAATCACCAGGGAAATGGGATTGAGTAAATTGTTAGAACTGCAAGCTGACAAGTCCCCAAGTCCTGATGGATTTCTTAAGAAGCGGCTAGGTAAATAATTGATGCTTTGGTTTTAACTTTACAAAATTTCTGAGATTCAGGAAAGGTTCTAAAATAATTGCTGTTAACCTGTTAGGTAAATAACAACTGCAATGTTTATTCACATATAACTGTAATACAGAGGCCTGATGACTGCCAGTCAACCTCTGACTAGGTTCTTGGAACAGACACCCAGAAGTTCACTAGTGTGATCTCCTACCCTGCTTCCTGATTTGTTTTCCAGGTCACATGATGCTCACTCTGCAGATGGATCCACAAAGGGACAATCACCACTTTCCTCCCTCTCCCTCTTTATGTCAATACTCAATTTACACAGCTCAAGATAATGAATAATTTAGTACATGAATTTAGTTAATTATAAATTAAAGCCTTCAGGGGGTTTCCAAAACCTTGTGAAGCAGTGTAACTCCTCTGTTATGGGTGTCCTCACAGGATTGCTGTTAGCTGAAACCACAATGATAAATGCCTCTTCAGACACAGACAGTTCTGTTCTATCTGCTCCCATGGATTGTGCCTGCCACAGGAAGACCAGGTACTTCAGTGCCTGGAAAGTTAACAACATTCCCAGCTGGCAATATAGCTCTTGATGGCAGTACTGGCTTTGGGGCAACTCTTGCACTCTCATTCTATGTCTACTTGATAAAACAAGGGTTCAGTTTTGGATACAATAACTCCAGAGAACTAATTTGACTCTTTCAAAATTCCACACATACACAGTTTCATCAACTGAGAGGTAAAGAGGCCATATTCCCAGATGACCAGAGGCTGTTCTCCCTTTTGAGGAGGAGAGCTGACCAGTGATAATTTAACCTGAGCAACAAAGAATGCCTCAAGTGAGGGACAAGATTGAGAAGTGGACCTTCCTGAATAATTTCAGGCAGAAGAATTGAACTTGCACAGTTGCCTTTGCTCTGGATCACCAGCTGGCCATCCAACCAACTGAGCTAATCGATCCACTGAAAATAACTGTGTTGACTGACGTGAATCATCGTTTGTCTTCTGATAGTTTTGGGTGGCCTCTACCCTCCCTGGCAAATTTGGAAAGATGAGACTCAGGGCGGAATTTTACCAGCACGTCAGCCTGAGGTTCATACGATTCTGCTCGAGGCCAACGGAGAATGCCATTCTCTGAGCCTCACCTGCCCCTGGAATTGAGGCAGGGGTAAAATTCCGGCCTCCATCTTGTTCTGAGATGGTTCATTAACAACAATGCTGACAGAAATCTTGTTGTTTCATGTGGAGTGGTCCAGAAGGAATCATGAGATTCTGGCCTCCATGGTCACTCCTGAAAGCTTCTTTCAGCCAGACCAGGTCTAGACAAGTCTACCCAGGTTTAGACAGCTCGTTCAGCTTGTTCTTTGGATGCTGGGTGGTAAGGCGTGGTCTGAACATGCTTGATACCATTGAGGGGGGTGAAGTTCTGTCCCAAGGTCGTGATCTTACCTGTCGTTCAGCAAAGATGGAGAATTTTGGTGCCCAGAGAGATCTCCATTCACTGCAGTGGGCCTCGAGACTCTCAGTTGCAGGTGAGATTGGAGAAGTCTGGCCTTAGAGTGGTGGTGAGAAAATCTGACGTTGCCTTTCCCACTGGCCAGTATGGTGGGAACCCGCAGCCGATTTATCTTATGAATTATGCACAGGCAAGTTCCCCTCTGAGTCACCTAGGAGAACTGTAACATGATTTTACACTGGTGGGTTTCCCACTTTTTGGCTTTTGCAAGATTCTCCACTCCTGCCTACCAGGAGGTGAGTGAAACGGGAAATTCTTTCTTAACCTTTCCCTCTGCTGTCTGACTAATGCATTAACTCCCACTCTATCCTCTCCAGTTAAAGAAGTTCCATTAAATACTTGAGTGGCATGCTTAAACTTTGACATAATTGTCACATCTTGCAAAAATCAAGGTTTCAACCAAGAACTGCTTAATAGTCCTGAGTTTTACTCCCACCTGTAACTCCTGCCATTCATCGCTCTGACACACACAACCCAGTAAATCAGCAGTGTCATGTCCAAGAGACAATTGGGAGTATATCCTTCAAGGGTACTTTGTTTAAATTGAACTTAATCTATTGGATATTTATCTTTTAACCAAAGGCAAAAAGTAAATTCAATAACACTAGTTTAAAATCCAATTGGCTCAAGAATGAATTTTTGAAGAACTAATCTATCCTGCGGGAGCAAGCACATGATACTTAACATTGCATTAGCTCAGCGCGACATTAGCTGACAGTGAGTCACAGACATCATAATCATTGTGCTACTCTGGTAAAATGGACCATAATTCACTGTTCCTATCACTGGAATTATTGAAGTAATATTGAAATCTTGCTCTTTGATAATTGAATTATTCCATTAGAAGTCAACATAACTCATCAATTTAAAATCATCCTGTGATTCCTATTGTAATTTATTAATGCTTTGATTCAAAACTGAGGATATGCAAGGACACGTATAGGCCTCATTTATGTAAGATACATGGTAAAGATTAGCAGCAAACATCATTACTGGTACTTAGTTTGGACTTACTGTACAGTTAAGTTGATCATACCCTAAAACCATTGAAAAGGCTTACATGTCTTTTCAATGAAAATGTTTATAGATAAATATTGATGTTCATTTTACTTTTGAAGATCATTTTGCAAAAGTAAAATCCATTAACACAAATCGGAAAAGACTGGATGATTTTTAAACTACAAGGTGAGCTGATATATGTTAATCTTGGGCTTCTGTTAAAGAAAACATATTCATCATAAGAGTGTGGATGAAGACAATATTCAAATACGTCCAATTATTTAGCAGTGCAATAATCTCATTAAAAACCTAATGAATGAACGCTGATAATTTTAACTATTCATGATTCCATGAGTTTTTCAATTATTTACTAACGAACTGATGTGACAGTAGTTTCAGAACTATTAAGATAATTTCTGTACATTCCAGCAATTTAAACAAATTAAATAGCCTGTCATATGAATGTATTTATGACAAACCGCATGGCAGGATGTTTCATTATAGTTAATCCCTAAATTTTCAGAAATTCTTGAAGCATGCAGCCAAGTATGCAAATACACATGTTGAATTTAGGAAAACATTTTTTTGAGGAACTCTCATTTAAATAGCATCTTTAATGATCTTGCTTTGCAGCCAATGTTGTTCTTCTGCAGTATAATAACACTTAGAATGGACAGTAATGGGTAACCAGTTGCAGAGAAAGATCCCACAAGCGGCATTAAAATAGATCGCAGGCATGCTGCCCTGGGCTGCTCCACTTACCTGTTGCAATGTTGGGTCGGAATTCTCCAACCTCACCTGTGACTGGGATTGGCTCGTCTCGCTGCTCTGAATGGAGACTTGGCTGAGTGCCAAATTCTACGTTCTCGTTGGCAACAATGGCGGGGCATGCGAGACTAGAGAATTCTGGATGTTATCTTGCCTCTTGATTGCATGGGTGTCATAGGACAGCCCAGGAGCTGGCTCTGTTGGATTACCTGCTGGGTGGGCAGCTAATTTGTTCTACTTTCGCTGGCTCCCCACCCTGACCAGGAATGAAGTCGGTTATTCGAATTTAATTGAGGCTTGGAAGTTAAAATGCCTAGGCCTCTTCCTTCTTCTTCAGAATTGTATGACTTCTGAGCTGACATTAGGAAGCAGACATTGAAATCTGGCTTTCTGCTTAAAATCAAGTTTACTGGTTTTTTAGACTTACATTGAGAAATTCATTTTAAATTCATTCTTATTCTTTTTCTGCTCTTTTTAAATATGTTGAATTCGTTAACAATTTTCTCTTTTCATGAGGCTAATTTCTATTTGGTAATGATGTGACATGTTTTGTAGTTACTTTGACAAACACATTGAGACACGTTTAATCATCAACAGGCTGTGTAATGTATATCTTCTTAATGGGAAATAAGAGCCAGTCTGTAAGTCTATTTTTATGGTACTATCGGAAAGTGAGATTAGCAATCTGGAGGTATGACGTGTTGTTTTTCAGTGATGACTCCTGCATTGGTCTTGTGGTTATCCTAGAAAATAGGCTCTGAGAGAATTGAACCCCAAAATGACACAGACATAAAGCTATAATTCTCTCATCCTATAAGATCCACAAATGCTTCTGCATCGTGTAAATTTTAGCCTCTTATGATGTGATTCTTTCAAATGGATCAAATGTGGGCAATTGGGACTAGCTTAGGGGTTTTAAAATAATGGGCAGCATGGGCAAATTGGGCTGAAGGGCCTGTTTCCCTGCTGTAAACCTTTATGACTCTAAATTATTATGAAGTATGAAATCAAAATGTAGCAAACAATGGCTTGTATTTGCAATCACTGGGGGAACAACAATGTACACTGCTGACCTCCAGAGAAAGCTCCTCACACACACGTAACAATCATGAAATCCCAACAGTGCAGAAGAGGCCATTAGGTCAATTGAGTCTGCACCAACTCTCTGACAGAGTATATTATCTGGGCCTCTCCCCCACTCTATCCCTGTAACCCCACATATTTCCATGGCTAAACCACCTGCTAAACTGCACATCTTTGGGCAATCTAGCATGGCCAATCCATCTAACATAACTCTATAATCTTTCTGGCCCAGGTTTCTCTTTCCCAGAGGCAGTTTAGTTCTGGCGCTCAGACATGAGGCTATTCAGGAATGGGGGAAGCAATAATACTCAGAAGCACAATGAACGATCAGTCATTTTGAAGTATTTTCACAGACAGCAAACCAAGACTTTGAAATTATTGAATCCCTTTACTTCTAACTTAACATTTCAGGTAACAAAATAAATGATTGACTAAATTATGACTGGCATTCTCTGACCCCAACCACATTATCCGGTCCTGCTGCTGTGAGTTTTGTCTGAGTACCAAATTCTCCATTCTTGCTGGCAATGGTAAGTGGGGCGTGAGAGACTGAAGAAATCTGGCCAATGAAAGAAGGTAAAAATAAAAATAAACCAACTTCAAAAATATATTACTTTAAAAAGATATGACTTTTTTATCATAATGAACATCATAAATTTGATCTTGTGCAAACATAAAATTAATTTTTCAGGGTTGGTGATGTGCTTTGTTAATAATTATGGACGTGGTACACAATTAAAAAACTAGGTACACCTCATTCAACAAAGTTTAACTTTTTCAATTTTTTTTTCCCAATGAGACGATCCATTTCCTATTGATTGCAACCTGGTGGGATTTTAAAGGCACGCTAGCTGGACAAGCAGGGAAACACTGATCACAACATCTGGATTTCAACATCAATCTCCAATTGAATTTTGGTGGAGTAACGACGCAACACCTAAATTATTAACTTTTCTCATTGACTGGAATTTTCCAGCCTTTCACATCGGGATTCTCTGGCCTGCTGTGGTAAACAGAGACTTGACTGACCATCAAATTCTCTGTCCTTGTTGCAGTAGGGGTGGGGCGAAAATGGCTGGAGAATTCTGGCCATTATGAATCTTTATCTACTCATATAGAACTCAATCTTTGAAGAAGGTTCTGAATTTGTACTAAAGTGACACAAGCCAGGATATTTTGGTTGGCGGGATTTCCCACCATCCAAGGAGTGGGCAGGGAACAAATGCTCACTGCCTGCTTCACAGCCGTTTCAGCATCAATTGGCTGCAGGTGAGATTTCCACCCCTCACTCATGAGGACTCCCACCTCAGTTCCCGTCAGAAGCTGCAGTGGACAGTAAGTTGATGGAGCCGGGAATGGATCAATACGTTTGTTGGTTTATTTTTGGGGTTCTGAGGGCGGGGAGGGTAGGTAAGATCTGGGAGAGGGTGGAATAGTGGGGAAATTGGGCTGTCAGAAGAAAGGCCAGGTGGAGAGGAAGTTTACAGCAGTCACCAGACGGTAAGTGGGGTGGGGGGATGGGGGGTGCAGCTGAAGTTAGCAGGTGGCTTCTGACGGAGACACCCGCCCCTCCCCGCCCAAGGCCTAAACTTTTCCCCACATCTTGAAAGTCACACTACCAGCCTACAAATTGAGGCTGGGTGGGAAACAGCCAATAGGCACCTCAACTGAGACATGGATGGGTAGCTTGCCCCAGTGTAAAATTGCTAAGACCCACGCTCAAGGTCTTGCTGCTTCTTCTACAGTGGGCGATCCCAGGTTACTGCTGTCGCTGTCTCTTTGTCTCTTCTTCTTATAAAGTTCCTTTTGGCATTGATCATGCTTCCAGTTCCATATTCACAGCACAGACACTAATTAATCACTGTCTTTTTAGTCACAATATTGTAATTATCTCATGAAAATGACACACAGAAATCTGTGTTCAATTACTGCCGTACAAGGTATTGCAACAGCCAATGTCCAATTAATCCCTGTGTTTGTTCCATAGCTGCACATCCTGTTCTGTGCTGCTTCCATGGACTGATTCAAAGTTAGCTCTTCAAACTATCAGGCTTTGCTGGTGTCTACTTGGCTGGTGTCTTTACTTTGCTGGTGTCTTTACTTTGCTGGTGTCTTTACTTTGCTGGTGTCTTTACTTCGCTGGTGTCTTTACTTTGCGGGTGCCTTTATTTTGCTGGTGTCTTTATGAATACCCATCAGGCTACACCTTAATTTTGATTCCAATTTGATCCAACCACAGGTGATCATGTTTCCTGGCCTCCAGCAACTCAACCGCTCGAAGATGGCAAGAACGACAGAACCCATGATGTGCATTTATGATGCAGCTTGCAGACCTGAGGGGAATGTGATGAATATTCTTGCTTCATGTTAATACTTTAAGGGTAATATTTAATTCTGTAAAGATTAAAGTTTAGCTGTAGAAAATGTGGAAAATGCAATGAAAGCAGCTTGTTGGTTGTGTTCACTTAAGAAGTTAACAGCTAGAAAGATAAGATCCTAAATCAGTAGTGGACTTACTTATCTGGAGAGCTGGAGATGTGATGTCTACACTGCTGGCAAAGAAATTAATTCTGGAGAGATACTTTGTTTTGACAATTAGAGGTCCAATTGTTTAAAAGCATTCAGTGAAAAGCTGTATTGTCAAGGAGGTGAATAGAATTTATGAAGGTTCTGTTGTTTCATTTTATTGCTCTGTTTGCTTGGAGGTCAGGGTGGTATTGCAACTTGACTTGGTGTGGTTTGCAATTCACGTAGAAACCCTGGGAACTGTTAACAGGCTCCAGGTAGCGAGAGTGCAAGAGTAGACCTGGGGAACTGAGAAGCTGGTGAAAGGTCACTGAGTCTATGCTGGAGAGGGCTAGGAACAGGAGAAACCATGTGAGCTATTTGCAGCTCAATGTAGCTGGGAGACTGGAACTCAGAGACAAAAATCAATGGCAGAGTTCAGTTTTTGGAGGTAGCAGTCTGCGATAGACCTGCAATTGTGATGGTAATTTGAGCAGAGAGTGCAGATTTATGAATCATGTGAAATGCAGTTCCAGGAGTAGGATTGAATCTTCAGGAGGTGAGTAGTCATTGAGGCTGCTTGAATTGGAGTGGGATTTGGGGAATTCGCAATCTAGACCTTTAAAAGAGAATGGTTGAAATTCCGTGTTAGGGAGATCGAGTTTTATTGAGCTTTGTGACTCACAACGCATTGTTGAAAAATCCATAGTATCTGCCTTGGTTGTATCTGTCATTTGACATGCAGTGTGGCGTGTTTGATTAGAGTTTGTGTGTTAATTCATATTTATCTCATTGATTCTAAATATTTGTATGTAACATGGATGTTGTAGTTTACATTTATGAATTCACAAAGTAAAGTTATTTGTGTAACACCTTGGACTCTTGTGGTTTTATTCTAGTCGGTTACTGAGATTTCAAGCCTTGTTTATTTTAAATAAAATGTTACTGGCCCCTAACCAGATTTTTAGATCATTTCTAAGTTTTCCTCTCTTATCCTTTTCAGTTGAGATGAAATATGCTGATGGTTTTGGGGAACTCTGTGCTTTGCTAATAATGCAGTTATTTTCTCATTGGTAATCTTTCCTTTTAGGCAGAAAGCTAAGTAGACCATGGCACTGTAAACATGGCCTTTTTTGGCATCCTGTTGGGAGGGACAATCAGTAGGAAAACCTATCCAACCACATCATAATGTGTTTATGTTATAAGGCGTCTTGAGCACTGTCATGGACTATTACCGTTATTGGATAGCCATGATACGGAGATGCTGGCGTTGGACTGGGGTAGGTACTGTAAGAAGTCTCACAACACCAGGTTAAAGTCCAACAGGTTTATTTGGTAACACATTATTTTTGGATAGCACTGCACTCTGTGGCAGACTGCTATCTAAATATGTGACCTGTCTGGCAAACCCTGCAACCAAGCCGATGGCATAGTGCTTTGCATTCCTTTGGACTTAACCTGGGAGGTCAGGGATTAACCTGGGAGGTGGATGACACCCTAACATTTGGACAGCCCAGGTCTCCATTTGCCCAAACTTCTATCCCAGTGAGGGTACTCCAGTTTTTGAATATTACCTCACTTGTGTGCATTCTTAATATTCAATGCTTAATATGTCTTTGTCATATTCGGAATTGAGAGTATTTGCAACTTATAAATAGTCACTAGAACATAGAGATTGGAAAGGGGTTCCATCACACAGGACAGCTGACATGAATGGATCAGTTCTGAAGTTTTTACTTTTGATTAAGATTTGCTTGAAACTGACTCAAAGCTTCATAAATGTGAGAGAGATATGACTCATGCTGTTTCTACTTAACTGATTCAAGTGGTTAAGTGTGGTCAGATTGCTTTGTCAGATTCAATCTTGTTTCGAGTTTGGTTTCATATCACCTCACATAAAAATATTTGACTCCATTTAGATGTGAGCAGGTGATGGTCAGTATGAGTATTGCAATGTGGAAATAAATGTTGTAATTGTTGATGATGCAAGGATCAGTGAAGCAATTTATGCACACATCCAGATATTATGTGATAATTCCTCCTGGCAGCAGGTCTCCAGCTGAGATTCAAACCTTGGCAAACTGGTCACAATTGACTAATATCAGGTTATTATCTCCTGGCAATTAGATCGGAAGGATATGTAATATATATATTTTATATGGACACATATACGCACACATACATACAAACCTATTTTTTAACAATATCATGAAGCATTTTGAATATTTCCCAAGTTCATGTGAGAATTATAGCAAAATGAATGCTATTTGGAAAATCCTAGAATTTCTAAAGTACTGACCAGATTCATTAACATACATCTTCAATATATATGCTGCATACTATAAAAGCCATGAAAGCAATATCTGACATTGCAACCGTAAAAAGATGAAAGCAAACTACTGCGGGTGCTTGAAATCTGAAACAAAAACAGAAAATGCTGGAAAATCTCAGCAGGCCGAACAGTATCTGTGGAGAGAGAATAGAGCCAACATTTTGTGTAGACCTGCTGAGATTTTCCAGCATTTTCTGTTTTTGTAATAAAAAGAAAATGGCTGAAATAATATGTATTCTCCATGTGCACTTAAATAATGGACTTTCCATATACACTTATAATATGCATATTCCATAGGTGGTACGTGGCACAGTGGTTGGCACTGCTGTTGCACAGCATGGGGACCAGATTCAATTCCTGGCTTGGGTCACTGTCAGTGTGGAGTCTGTACGTCCTCCCTGTGTCTGTGTGAGTTTCCTCCAGGTTCTCTGGTTTCCTCCCATGGTACATAAAACGTGTTGGTTAGGTGCATTGACCATGCTAAATTCTCCCTCAGTGTGCCTGAACAGCCACAGGAGTGTGACTACGAGGGGATTTTCATAGTAACTTAATTGCAATGTTAATGTAAGCCTACTTTTGACACAAATTAAAAAAAACTTTAAAATTTTAAAACCATATTATGCCTTGATTTCAAGTCTGAAATTTGTATTTCTATAAGTCTTTGATAAAAGGGGCATGGGGTCCCACCATGCCGACACGAAAATTAAGAAAGCCCACCAACGCCTCTACTTTCTCAGAAGACAAAGGAAATTTGTCATGGCAGCTACAACTCTCACCAACCTTTACAGATGCACTACAGACAGCATTCGTCCTGATTGTGTAACAGCTTGCTCTGCCCAAGATTGCAAGGAACTACAAAAGGTCATGAATATAGCCCAATCCATCATACAAACCAGCCTCACGTGCATTGACACTGTCTACACTTCCCGCTGCCTCAGCAAAGCAGCCAGCATTATTAAGGACCCCATGCACCCCAGACATTCTCACTTCCACCTTCTTCAGTCGGGAAAAAGATACAAAAGTCTGAGGTCATGTACCAACAGACTCAAGAACAGCTTCTTCCCTGCTGCTGTCAGACTTTTGAATGGACCTACTTCACATTAAATTGATTTTTCTCTAGCTGAGACTGTAACACTACATTCTGCTGTATCTCATTTCTTTCTCTATGAAAGGTATGCTTTGTCTGTATAGCATGCAAAAAACAATACTTTTCACTGTATACTAATACATGTCTCAATAATAAATCAAATAAAAAACTGCTGGTTATATTCTGATTTTGTGGACACTCCACAGATAAAATTAATTGATGAAGGCTGCAGAATAAAGGAGGTATTCTCCAGGCATAGGTCCATTGCCTTAATTAGGTAAATACGTTGATCTGCAATTTTCACAGCCATCACCTTAGCTTTTTCAAAATCAATGTTATTTCATGTAACAGTGGCTCTACATCTTGCAACATGAGTCAATAAAATGACTAAAGTTAGCATTGAGGATACTTGCTCAGCTGGTCAATAATCATTAGAAATTGTTAACATACAAGGATAATTACATTTACAACTCCTGGGGTTTACAGGGAACATTACTATGTGGGATTAAGTAGCTTGTAGAACTTTAATGGTGTGGATGTTTTCGATTAGACACTTCATCCAGCACACCGTGCTACAATTTCTTCAGAAATGAAGATATTAGAGATATCTTTCAATCTGAATCCTTCAAGGATGCTGGACATTAGCTGAGATGCAATCGTTAATCAAGGAAGCTTTGACAATCTCACTCATTCAGCTAATTCATCTCCTTCCACGCTATCAGAGTCAGTGCCACTGCAAACATAACTCAACTAATGATGCGATTCGCACTCGCTACTTGCATCAGAAAGATTTAAGAACACAGTGGAAACAGAAATAAAAAAGAGAAAATGCTGGAAAATCTCAGCAGGTCTGGCAGCATCTGTGGAGGGAGAAACAGAGTTAAAGTTTCAAGCCCATAAGACTCTTCTTCAGAATTAAAGAGAGGGAGAAATATGTTGAGTTTTATACTGTTTAAGAAGGGCTGGAGCAGCTGGAGCTAAAGTGGTCTGTGGTAGGTGAGCTGGGAGAGATGACACAAAGATGTTCAGGGCACAAGTCAGAGGAAGTGTTAATGACGGTATTGAGGACAATAGAAGGCACCGACAGAGGCATTAAGGTAAGATATCAGAATGTGTTAATAGGAGAACAAAGGTCAGTCCTCAGTGAAAGCAAAACTGAAGAACAACTGACAGGTGGCTCTGTGGGGGAGAGGAGTTGCATTGGGATAAAAAAACGTAATGGATTAAAAGAAGGGTCCAGATGAAGGAGAAAGTTCAGTCGAGAGTTATTGAACATCAGTTGAGTCCAGAAGGCTGCAAAATGTCGAATCAGAAGATGAGATGCTGTTCCTCCAGTTTGTGTTGGGCTTCATTGGAACATTACAGCAGGCCAAGGATGGACATGTGGGCATTAGAGCAAGATTGTGAATTGAAACAGCAACAGGAATGTGGGTATCATTCTTGCATACTTAGAGAAGGTGTTCCGCAAAGCAGTCACCCAATCTGTAAAATTCTGTACCCAAGGAAGGTACAGAATAGGGAGAACTTCCAAATTAATCAACATAACATAAACTGAAGCAACATAAAGATGGAACATATGTAGAAAATATATAGAATAAAATATACGTGCAGAAAGACTTAGAGACATCCATGTGACAGACTTCTAACTTTAAATCTCCTGAAAATGTGGCTGATTGCGTAGAAATGATAAACTATTGAAACCCGAAGAAGATAGGCTTATTAGGGTGGCGGATAAACCCCTCTGCGACTCCATTCAGGAATTGGGCTGCAGGCTTTCATCTCTGTGGTATCCTTATAGTGCATTGAGGCTCAGGCTCCAATGGTCACCTCAATTGAGCTATAAGACCATAAGACCCTAAGAAATAGGAGCAGGAACAGGCCATTCATTCCTTTGCGCCTGCTCCACTTTTTAACACTCACTCAGTACACTTTGCTGCCTTCTCTTCATAACCCTTAATTTCCCCACTGATCAAAAATGCATCAATCTCAGCCTTGAAAATGTTCAAGGATTCAGCCTCCGTCGCTCCCTGGGGTCAAGAATTGCAAAGAAGCACCACTTCTTAAGAGAAAAAAATTCTTGAAATCCATCTTAAATGAACACCTAGATAACAAAGACACCTATGTCAGACTCCTATGTATTGACCGCAGCTCAGCCTTCAACACCATTATTCCCATAAAACTCATCTCCAAACTCCATGGCCTGCACCTCAGCACCTCCCTCTGTGACTGGATCCTGAACTTCCTAATTCACAAACCACAATCAGTAAGGATAGGCAACGACACCTCCTCCACAATCATCCTTAACACCGGTGCCCCACAAGGTTGTGATCTCAGCACTCTACTAATATATTCCTTATACACTTATGACTGTGTGGTGAAATTCCCCTCCAGTTCGATTTTCAAATTTGCTGATGACACCCCGTAGTGGATTGGATCTCAAACAATGACTGGACAGAGTACAGGAATGAGATAGAGAAACTGGTGAACTGGTGCGGCAACAATAATCTCTCCCTCAATGTCAACAAAATAAAGGAGATTGTCATCAATCTCAGGAAGCGCAAAGGAGAACATGCCCCTGTCTACATCAGCGGGGACGAAATAGAAAGGGTCAAGAGCTTCAAGTTTTTAGGTGCTCTGGTCCCCCATTCTGACACTATAGTTAAGAAAGCCCACCTCTACTTTCTCAGAAGACTAAGGAAATTTGGCATGTCAGCTACAACTCTCACCAACTTTTACAGATGCACCATAGAAAGCATTCTTTCTGGTTGTATCACGGCTTGGTACGGCTCCTGCTCTGCCCAAGACCGCAAGGATCTACAAAAGGTTGTGAATATAGACCAATCTATCACGCAAGCCAGCCTCTTATCTATTGACTCAGTCCACACTTCCCGCTGCCTTGGCAAAGCAGCCAGCATAATTAAGGACTCCACGCACCCTGGACATTCTCTCTTCCACCTTCTTCCTTCGGGAAAAGATACAAAAGTCTGAAGTCATATACTAACCAACTCAAGAACAACTTCTTCCCTCTGCCATCAGACATTTAAATGGACTTACCTTGTATTAAGTTGATCTTTCTCTGCATCCTAGCTATGACTGTAACACTACATTCTGTATCCTCTCGTTTCCATCTCTATGAACTAAAAGCTCTGTCTGTATAATGTGCAAGAAACAATACTTTTCACTGTATATTATCACATGCGACAATAATAAATCAAATCAAATCACCCCCTTATTATACGACTATGCCCTCTGATCCTACACTCTCCCATGAGTGGAAATATCCTCCCAATATTTATCCTGTCTAACCCCCTAAGAGTCTTGTTTCAATTATATCGCCTCTCATTCTTCTGAACTCCAAGAAACACAGTCTCAACCTGATTAATCTTTCCTCATATGGCAGTCTCTCTATACCTGGGAACATACCAGTAAACCTCCTCTCTACTGCCTCTAGTGATAATATTAGAATTCGAATCCCTACAGTACAGAAGGAAGCCATTTGGCCCATGGAATCTGTACCTACCACAATTCCACCCAAGCCCTATTCCCTCATTTACCCCTGACATTAGGGTTAATTTAGCATGGCCAGCAACCTAAGGGAGGAAGCTGGAGCACCCAGAGGAAACACATGCAGACACAGTGAGAACATGCAAACTCCACACAGTGACCCAAGGCCAGAACTGAACATGGATTGCTGGAGCTGTGAGACAGCAGTGTTAACCACTGTGCCACCATGCTGCCCTAAATATGGCCAAGATTCTCCCAAAAAAAGTCTCTAGTTTGTGTAAAAACAGAAGCAACTTCTGCAATTTTTTTAGTATGGTTTTCAGAATGAATCTCTGGCACTCTGTGCATTACAGAATGCCTCGAGAGGATTTCCTCTGAAAATCTGGGGGCGCAGCGTGTTCCCGCTGGAGAGGCGAGCAGCATAGCACTGAATAGGTTACTGCACATACGCTGATCTATCAGCGCCGAGATTGGCATATGTGCAGTGGCCCCGTATTGCAGGCCTCCCGATCACTGGCCTTCCTGATCACTGGCCAGCCCCACAGCCTCCCATTGCTGCCCATGCTGACTACTCCCCCCCCATCCTGATTGCTGGCATCCCGGACTTCCCCGGACCAATCCCTATGTCATCTGCACCCAGCCAACAACAATCTCCTCAGCCCCCCCATCCGGCTAGTTCCAATCTCCTGCTACCGCCCCCCCCCCCCCCCAACAGTCCCAGAACCCCCACACAGCAGTCCCAACCCCACTGCCCCACAGTCCCAATCCCCTGGCAGCCCTGGCAGCCCTGCCCCCAATAGGCCAGACTCCCCTCTGGCCCCACCTCCTTGGTACTGCCTGATAACCGGTGGGCAGTGCCAAGGTTTCCCTTGGGCATTGTCAATTTGCCCCTTAGGCAGTGCTGGGTGCCAGGCTGCCAAGGGGCACCCCCCCCCCCCCCATTAACCCAAACCTCCTGGGGGGCCTCAATGTCCTCTGTTCCCTTCAGCAGGATTGGGCCAGGTGGTCTGATTAGCAAATTTGCAGATGATACAAAATTGGGGGAGCAATGGATAGTGAGGATTGTCAGAGGATACAGTAGGATATACATTTGTTGGAGACTTGAGCTGAAAGATGGCAGATGGAATTTAATCCAGACAAATGTGAGGTGATGCGATTTGGAAGGTCTACTGGAAGGAAGTATACAGTAAATGGTAGAGCCCTTAGAAATATTAGCGTACAGAGGGATCTGAGTGTGCAGATCCACTGTTCCCTGAAAGTGGCAACTCAAGGTGGACAAGGTGGTCAAGAAGGCATATGACATGCTGGCCTTCATTGGTCAGCGTGTTGAATATAGGCTTTGGAAAATTATGTTGCAGCTGTATAAGACTTTGGTTAGGCTGCATTTGGAATATTGTGTACAATTCTGGTTGCCATACTACTGGAAGAATGTTGTATTAGAAAGGGTGCAGAAGAGATTTACCAGGATGTTGCCTGGTTTGGACGATATGGACTATGAAGAAAGGTTGAACAAAACTTGGATTGTTTTCATTAGAGCATCAGAAGATGGGGGGAGGATCTGATAGAGGTTTACAAAATTATGACAGCCTTGGATAGAATGGATACCAGTTTTTTTCCCTGGGTCGAAAGGTCATTTACTCGGGGCATAGGTTGAGGATGAAAGGCGGGAAGTTTAAAAGAGATGTAAGGGGCAAGTTTTTCACACGGAGGGTGGTGAATGCCTGGAACACTCTGATGGAAGAGGTGCTGAAACTGCATTCCATAACAACATTTTAGAGTCATCTGGATAGATACTCGAATAGGCAGGAAATAAAGGGATATGGACAATGTAGAGACAAGAAAATATTAGATTAGAGAGACATCTGTGTTGGCACAGACTTGATGGGCCGAAGGGCCTGTTCCTGTGCTATACTGAACTTTATTCTTTGTTCCCTGTTAGTGGGGAGCAGGTGTAAACACTGCTGGAATGAACCACTCCTGGTGGGGAGGGGAGATGCTAGCAGGTCTGGAGACTTCAGTCCTGGGTCTGCTAATGACATGGAAATGAAGATTTCCAAATTTTAGTCAACTCCAGCATGGAGCTGATGACACTAGAAATTTTAGTCTGGCAGGTATGCGAAGGCCCAAGTGCCCAGCGGGAAGCCTGTGAAACGGCCTCCACTGATGTCTCCTGACCCGCTGCGCTGGGAGAATCACTCCCTATATCTTTCCTTAAACAAGAGGACCAAAACTGTACACAGTATACTTAAAGAGGTGTCACTAATATCTTGTACAATTACAGCAATACCTCTTTACTGTTATACTCGAGCCTCCTTGAAATAAAGCATTCCATTTGCCTTCCTTATTATCTTCTGCACCTGTATGCTAGCTTTCTGGATTTCTTGAACAAAGATCCCCAAGTCCCTTTGTGCTACAGCTTTCTGCTGTCTCTATTTAAATAATAAGCTGCCTTCTCATTCTTTCTTCAAAAATGATCAATCTCACATTTTTCCAGATTGAATTCTATTTGCTAATTTTCTGTCTACTCACTTAGCCTGTCAATGTCCCCCTGTAAACCGTTTATATTTTCCTTGCAACTTGCCTTCCCTCTCACCTTTGTATCATCTGCAAATATGGCCAGAGTACTCCTTCTTTGCTCCTTCTTTCAAATCATTAATATATATTTTGAAGAGCTGTGGTCCCAGTATCGATCCCTATTGTGCTCATTGGTTACTGCCCATGAGCAAGACACTTCTATTACTATTTGCTGCTTCATGTTAGTTAGCTAATCCTCGATCCATGCCAGAATATTACCTCCACCACCATGAGCTCCTTCCTTGCAGAGTACCTTTGTATGGCACCTTATCAAAAGCCTTTGAAAAATCCAAATATAAGACATCTACCAGTTCTTCTTTATTTACTTTGGTTGATATTTCATCAAGAACTCTAATAAATTTATCAGAAATGATTTCCCCTTCATTAAACCATGCTGACTTAGTTTGACCAGGTTCTGACTTTCCAAATGCACTGCTATTTCCTCCTGGTAGTGGCCATTACCCCTTGCTGTAGAGTGGGAGTTGCTCCTCTGACATGGTTCAAGTGCTGGAGTGGCACCTAAGAAGGACCTTAATGACTGCCTGGCTCCCTGGACTGGGCAGCCAATGTGATTCCCAGTCCACGTTGAGAATGTCACCCAGATGCTGGACTGTGTAGCAAAGAGCAATCCCAACATGACTCTTCCATAATTTCTCAGCTTCCTCGTTTCCAACCATGTCTCCATTGGGCTGGTAAAATCCACTCCAATATCGTGAAAAGTTGCTTAAGGATGACGCTATTGAAGAATATTACATCTAGATAAGATGAATCCAGAATTAATTTATGGCAACTTATGCCAGTAGAATTTTGAAACAATTTATTTAATGTTGATCAGTTTATTCTATAGGTAATGCAATGGATCAAAACTATTCAGGATAAGCTATAGAAATACTATACCCAATTTGATTTATTATTGTCAGATGTATTAACATACGGTGAAAAGTATTGTTTCTTGCTATACAGACAAAACAAACCGTTCATAGAGAAGGAAACGAGTGTTAGGGTGTAGAGCTACGGTGAAGAGAAAAATCAACTTAAAGCAAGGTAAGTCCATTCAAAAGTCTGACAGCAGCAGGGAAGAAGCTGTTCTTGAGTCAGTTGGTACGTGACCTCAGGCTTTTGTATCTTTTTCCCGATGGAAGATGGTGGAAGAGAGAATGTGTGGAATGTGTGGGGTCCTTAATTATGCCGGCTGCTTTGCCGAGGCAGCAGGAAGTGTAGACAGGGTCAATGGATGGGAGATTGGTTTGCTTGATGGATTGGACTACATTCCAATTGCACAATTACCACCTAGGCCCATTTAAATCTGAGCCCATATGAATGGAGGGGGTGGATTCCTGTTGTGTTCCTAAGCCCAACCTGTTCTTGGAAGATTACAGCTCCTCATTTCCAGCTGGCAGGATCGTTTGGACATTTGGCCCTCACCAGATGATCTAATCTTGGTCCTGCTCCAGATGATGGAGTAAGTGGCTGACTCTTCATTAGCCTCTCTTAGATTTTGGAGTCTACTGAAGATACTTGTTGCTCATTGGAGCTGGGAAGCAGAGGGACAAGCTGACTTGATGTTGACCCACTTCAATCTGTCCACCATAAGCCAATACATTCAAACCTTCATTCCTAAATTGAGCCACTGCTTAAGATCAAAGGAAAATAAACATTGCTTCTACCCAACACACTGGCATCTTTGTCATTGTGGCAGTTAGCCAGTCCACCCACACACATTGCAATATAATTACTGGTCTTCTCAGGCAATTAAATGCATTACCCCTGTGATGAAACTGATTTCTTTTTCAACTCTGTAGATTTTGTATAAGGGAATCCTCTACAATTTCCCTGTTACTACGGATATTAAATATTACAAGGTACATAATTACAGTTCATTTCTCAATTTAGGGATTTTGCTGAATAAATGAATTTTGCAGAGAAAAAAAGATTGTTCTATCTTCACTTATTATGGAGTTTTCAGTTTTGCAGCAATAAATTTAATATTAAAGACTGCTGCACAGACAGTTTTAACATGTCATCGCCTTCAGTATTTAAAAATTCTAAAAATAGGGTTGCAAATATACAGAAGCTTATTGTATTTCTGTTTCTGTTGCAAGTCCTGATTGTTTAAAGCATTGCCTCAAATATTGGGCAGAAGTATTGGTTCCGATGAGAAAACTGGAGAGAATTCTAACGACACCAATGGGAATTCCCTTCTTTAACAAGTTTTCTTTTACTATGTCAGTCACGCTGCACTCGTGGGGTGGGATTTCCCAGCTTTGCTCTGGCAAGACCAGAAATTCCCGCCTGAGATCAAGGAGATTTCTGTTGTTGGACCCTCACTCATGCTGACTCCGTGGCGAGTGAGATGGTAGAATTCCAGCCGTGTTGTCCTGCCTCTGATTTCCTCATCCTGTTTAAACTTAATCTCTGTAATCAATGAAACATTCCTTTCAAATGTCTCCCCAAGAATTCATCCAGATCCACTGGAGGAAATGGCAGCCAGGAGGCCTGCACCAAGATTCTCAAAGGGAGCCCTGAACAAACTCCTGGATGATGGGGAGCAGAGATGGGTACCCTGATTTTACCAGCATGCCTGCCCCAAAATTGGGGCAGATGAGGCTTGCAGAAAGGCATTCTCCATTGGGCTCGGGGGCGATCTCACAAGTTTCCGGCAGGTATGCGGATAAGATTCCTGCTAGGAAGTCCTGTGTCTGCTTTCCCGCAGATGTCCATCCACCAAAGTCACCACCCCTATCTGGGAGGCAGTGGCCACCATAGTGATTGCCGCATTGCTGCAGAAGATGACTTTCAGAAAGCTTTCGACAAAGTTCCTTATAAAAGATTAATGTATAAAATTAAAGCACGTGGGATTGGGGGTAACGTGTTGAGATGGATTGAAAACTGGTTGGCAGATAGGAAAAAAGGAATAGGAGTAAAGAGGTCTTTTTCCAACTGGCAGGTAGTGACTGGTGTGGTGCCACAGGGATCACTGTTGGAACCCCAGCTATTCAATATATACATATTAATGATTTAGATGAGGGAATTAAATGTAATATCTCCAACTTTGCAGATGACATGAAGTTGGGTGGGATGGTGAGTTTTGAAGAGGATGCAGAATGATTTGGACAAGTTGAGTGAATGGACAAATGATTGGCAGATGCAATACAATTTGGATAAATGTGAGGTTATCCACTTAGGTAGCAAAAACAGAAAGGTCGATTACTGTCTGAATGGCCATAAATCAGGAGAGTGGAATGTGCAACGAGACCTGGGTGTCCTCGTACATCAGTCACTGAAGTAAGCACGCAGATGAAGAAGGCAACAAAAAGGCAACTGGTATGTTGGCCTTCCTAATGAGAGGATTCGAGTACAGGAGCAAGGATGCCTTAATGCAATTATACAGGGCCTTAGTGAGGCATATTGTGTGTAGTTTTGATCTCTTTATCGGAGGAAGGATGCTGTAGAGGGAGTGCAGGGGATGAGGGG
This sequence comes from Carcharhinus amblyrhynchos, assembly GCF_965287045.1. Classification (NCBI taxonomy): domain Eukaryota; kingdom Metazoa; phylum Chordata; class Chondrichthyes; order Carcharhiniformes; family Carcharhinidae; genus Carcharhinus; species Carcharhinus amblyrhynchos. Next base: position 48,494,601 of record NC_137336.1, read on the forward strand.
ACTGACATATGAGGAGTGATTGAATCAGTTAGGATTGTATTCGCTTGAGTTCAGAAGAGCAAGGAGGGGGTGGGGTCTCAAAGAAACATATAAAATTCTAACAGAATAGATGCAAGGAGGACGTTCCTGATGATGAGGGTATCCAGAACCAGGGGTCACAGTCTGAGGATACAGGGTAGACAGTTTAGGACAGAGATGAGGAGAAATTTCTTGACCCAGAGAGTGGTCAGCCTGTGGAGTTCATCAGCACAGAAAATAGCTGAGGCCAAACCATTGAATGTTTTCAAGGAGCAGTTAGATATAGCATTTGAGCTGAAGGGGATCAAAGGATATGGGAGGAAGCTGGTATCATTGAGTTGAATGATCAGCCATGATCATAATGCATGGTGGAGCACGCTCAAAGGGCCAAATGGTCCTATTTTCTATGTTTCTATGTAATTGGTATTAAGTTGAACTCCTTAAAATATACCATCTTACTGCTTGATAGTTACTTGTTGCTAGACAGGATACCTTGCCAGGATATCTTATTAGTAGCTTTATTTTACCTACCTGGAATCATACTTGGTACGATGATTATTTTTTCATTAATTAGGATTCAGTGCATTTTAATGAAAAATGGTATTTGAGGCAATTGATGTAGATGTGTGAATTTGTTGAGAAGTGCATAGATTCGCTCTTCCTCTGGGAGCATGCTGGCTGAAAAAGCTTTAATATATATGTAAATAAGATTTTTCAGTACATGATATGATTGTATTATTACAGCAAATCTAATTCTGCATCATTGTTTTAGACTCATCACTGGAATAAACAAAGGCACCCATTACTTTACTATTTACCCATGATGAATGTACTTGTACTTTCGGGATTATGACAATGCTGTATTGAAAGATTCTTCAGTTAGAATGAAAATTCTGTGCAAAAATGGGGATGGTGGGTGGTGGTAATATTACTGGACTAGCAATCCAGAGGTTGAGGCTTGAACTCTGGGTATATGGGTTCAAATCCCACCATGGCAGATGGTTAAATTTGAATTTGATAAAAAAAAATCTGGAATTAAAAGCCTAATCATGATCATGAAACCATTAACAATTATCGAAAAACCCATCTCATTTAGAGAATGAAGTCTTCCATTCTTACCTGGTCTGGCCTATTTCAGACCCACAATAATGTGGTTGACTCTGAAACACTCTCTGAAATGGCTGAAGCCATTCAGTTCAAGGGCAATTAAGGATGGACAATAAATGCAGGCCAACCAGTGACGTCCATATCCCATGAACGAATGAAACAAAAACTGGCAGCTGGTGGAATTATAAATTTAATTAATAGTTCTGGAATTAAAGGCTAGTCTTAGTAACGGGACTATTAAACTATTGGATTGTAATAAAAATACATTAGGTGGGATTTTACAGCCTCACTTGTCCCAAAATCGTAAAATCCTGCCAGACGCCAAAGAACCTTTCCATGTTCCGCCCTTCGCCCGCTCTGATTCCATGGTAGGTGGGGCGCTAATGTTCTGGCCATTTGTTCATGAACCTTCTTTAGGGAAGGAAATCTGCCATCCTTACCTGCCTGGTCTACATATAATTGTGTAAAAACAGGCATAGCCAGCCACTGAGTTCTATCAAACCATGTCAAAAATGTTGAAGAGGAATAAAATCAGATGGACCAGCCACCATCAATCAAGCTGCCAGATGTGCTAAAGACACACGTTGAAGCTGATCCTGCAAAATCCTTCTTACTAATACCTGGGGGCTCGTGCCAACATTGGGAGAGTTGTCCCACAGATTAGTCAAGTAACAATCTGACATAGTCATATTCACCAGGCCTTCCTTAAGATAAAGGCCCAATCGCCTCCATCATTTCCCTGAGAGGGTCAGGACAGAGCCACCGGGGGAGAGAGTTGGCCCGGGAGGCCTCAACATTGACTTTGAATTCCCATGAAGTTTTAGGGCAGCAGATCAAACATGGAAATCTGCTTCAGTACTCCTCCATGTTAGAAGAAACACTGAAGGGCACAGAATATACCCTGGGTGAGGGATTTCAGTGCACATCACCGAGAGTGGCTCCTTAGCACCATTATGGACTAAGCTGAACAAAACTTGAAGGCCATGTCTGACAGACTGGACTTGTGGCAAACCATAAGTGAACCAACAAGAATGAGAAACCTTCTTGACCTTGTCCTTACCAATCAATCTGTGCACTTGCATCTGTCCTTGACAGCATTGATAGAAATGACAACTGCACTGTTCTTGTTGAGACTAAATACTATCTTCATACTGAAGGTGCAATATATTGGCTGGAATATTCTCCCTGCTAAGAACGTTGTCCTCAATGACACAAAGTTAAAATTCTCACCCTCATGTTTAAAGACTTTTATGGCCTTGCCCTTCTTTATCTCCAAAATTCTCTAAAAGCTCAACCATCTCCACCCCTTAAAGTTCTCTGCGCATTTGTCTCTGACTTCTTGTGCATTTCTACCCCTTCCATAACCCCCAATTGGCAATTATGCCTTTAGCTTTCTAGAACCTGCAGAAAATAATAGCAAACCATTGCAGAACCTTGTCAAGCATAATCATGGACCAACACAAATCAGTTGCCAATGGCCTCTTAGGACATAGTACCTGAGGGGAGAGAAAGAGTTTTGACAAGTATTTAAAAAGGAGAAGAGTAACTGAAATGAGTGCTGGTCCTCTAGAGAGTGAGTCTGGGAAATAAAGAAATGGCGAAAGTGTTGTATAGATATTTTGTGTCCATCTTCACTGAAGGAGACACAAGTAACATCCCAGGAATATTTGTAAATCAAGAGGTGAAAGAGAGGGAAGAAATGAAAAAAACTACAATCACCAGAGAAAAGACACTAAGAAAAGTATTAAAGCTAAATGTTGACAAGTCTCCTGGACCTGATGACCTGCATCTTAGGTCTTAAAAGTAACAGCTGCTGAGGTAATAGGTGCCTGCATCTTGGTTTTCCAAAATTCCTTACATTCTGAAAGGTCCCATTAGGTTGGAAAATAATGAATGCTCTTAGGAAAACAGAAAGCTCCAGGCCAATTTGCCTAACATATGCTGTAGGGAAAATTCTCCAATCCATTATCAAGGAGATGAAAGCTGTGCACTGAGAAAACCTTAATGCAATCAGGCAGAATCAACATGCAGCAGACCTTTATGTTCCCCCTAAGGCAAATAGGGGGCTGGGCAGATGCGATTCACCCCACAATTTCATGCTTGGGCCTTAGGCTGAACACCCGCACACTGACCCGTTAAGGCTTTTAGATGGCTATGTAATGACTTCTTAAGGGCCTATCCAACTCAATTTATAGGCTGGCAGGAGCGGGAGCAGGTAGAGTAGGCAAATTACATTTATACTTCTCCCTATCTTCGGTGGAAAGGAGGGGGACTGCATCACTCTGAGGACAGAAGTCCCTCCACTGCCAATCAGTGCTCAAGTAAGTGTTAAATGGCAGTGGGAATTCGAGAGTTGGCAGCTGCGTGTTAGATAACTCTTGGGATGACAAATGTTGATCGCTGACCATCCTTAAAATTCTACCCATGGTTTAGTGAAAGGGAAATCAGATGAGATTTTACAGCCTCACTTGACCCAAAACTGTAAAATCCCACCCGAGGCCAACAGACCACTCCATTGTCGTTGGAGGGCCGTTACCGTCTGACATTCTCTTCCCCAGAGAGCAGTACAGACAGGCTCACAGAATAATTTTAAGGCTGAGTTACATAGATTCTTGATTGCCAAGGGAGTCAAAGGTTCTGGTGATAGAAAGAAAGTGGAGCTGAGGCCACAATCAGATCAGCCATGATCTTATTGAAGGGCTCATGGGGCTGAAAGGCCTAATCCTGCTCTTAATTTAGGTGTTCGTATGTAAATTATGATGAACACATCAATGGCCCAAGTCATCCATTCAATGTCGGAATCCCTGTATCTGATGCTGATCAAATGGAAAACTAAGCATTTACCTGTAAATGTTTTTTCTGTCCAGGAAAGAGCACAGAGGTGGCACGCTGCACACCGCAGCTTCACAGTGCCAAGGACCTGGGTTCAATTCTGGCCTCGGGTGATAGTTTGAGTGGAGTTTGCACGTTCTCTCCATGTCTGTGTGGATTCTTCCCAAAGTCCAGTGCAGTGCTGGTTAGGTGGACTGGCCATGCTAAATTGCCCCTTAGTGTCCCAAGATGCAGTAGGTTAGGGGGATTAGTAGGATAAATAGGTGGAGTTACAAGTGGGATGGGATGCTCTGTCAGAGAGTTGGTACAGACTCAGTGAGCCAAATGGCCTCCTTCTGCATTGTAGAATTCTATGACTCTTTGAAAAGAATCTGTGCTGAAGTCATGTTTCCTAGTTGCTGTATTCTGCTAAGTGTTTAAAGGTCGCCAAGCTTTCCAACATGTTAGTGAATGGGTGAATGTGTCGGTGTCTAAGTGGATATGTGGCTGAGGTAATTGGATAGGCTGGCAAGTGGGTAGGATGAGAACTGGGTAGGGTAGGAGGTGGGAAGGGTGGGTCAGTGAGTAGGTGAGTCAGAGGGGTAGTTGGGGATTGGGGGCATGGTCATCGGGTAGAGAGAGGAGTTGTGGGGGATCAGTGGGTGTTTAGAAGGTTAGATGTATAGTTACCCAAGAGTTAAATGAGACCTTTTCTGCCTAACCCTTCCTGGGTAACTACTTAGATGAGTAAGTCAGAAAAATCTGAAGGCTTCTAAGTCGGAGATTTGTTTGGATGGAGCAGGGGAATTGTCCATTGGAAATACAAAATTCCTGGGCAGTTCCTATGGAGTCAACGCACTGGGACATCTGTGAGGTGCAAATCCATGTTTTGGTCCAGTCTTCAATAATCAGGAGATCTCAGTCATTGTATTTACGAGAGTGTAAATAATTTGCGATTTTGTAGGTGAGGGTATAAGGGATTAAAACACAAGATCATATTTTCTGTGTGAGATTATCCCAATGAAGCTAAACTTGAATCATAAAAATAAAAAATAGTTTGCACCCCTATAACTAACTGTTGACATTTTATTTGTATGTTCATGTTCAGCTTATACTTGAAATATTGTGATCCATGGAAAGCACTTCATCTTTACAACATTCCTTTACAGTTTAATGAAATGTTGATTATATTTGACATTTAAGAATATTGATGTTGTGAAGTTTTGTGGGAAAGTGAAGCGAACCAAAGAGAATCAGTCCTTGAACTGGAATTTTCATATAAATAGTTACAATCAAGTTTTACTTTATGCATTTCTCAACTTTCAGGCTTGTGCAAGTGTATATATGGTACATATGTTTAAAACAGATGCATATGTTATTTTAAACAAATGCTTAAGAAACTAAATGATGAGGAGTTGGTTAATTACTGAATTCCAACCTTGAAATTTTTGGGAAATCAACCTCCAATACTGCCTGATACTCAAAATCAATGGCAGCATGGTGGAGTGGTGGTTAGCACTGCTGCTTCACAGCGCCAGAGACCCTGGTTCAATTCCCGGTTTAGGTCACTATCTATATCGAGTCTGCACATTCTCTCCCTGTGTCTGTGTGGGTTTACTCTGGGTGCTCTGGTTTCCTCCCACGGTCCAAAGATGTGCAGGCTAGGTGGATTGGCCATGCTATATTGCCTCTTAGTGTCAAGGAGATTTGCAGGATAAATACATGGGGTTATGAGGATAGGGCCTGGGTGGGATTGTTGTCAGTGCAGACTCAATGAGCTGAATGGCCTCCTTCTGCACTGAGAGATTCTATTTACTCACTGAAGTGATTTTAATCACATTCACAGGGTAATCACAGTGGAAGGTCAAATCAACAATGTCAAAGTAACCTCAATCCATGAATAGGATGGGAATAGAGGGATATGGTCCCAGAAAGGCAAGGGGTTTTAGTTCAGTCGAGCAGTGTGGTTGGTGCAGGCTTGGAGGGCTGAAGAGCCTGTTCCTGTGCTGTAATTTTCTTTGTTCTTTGTTCAAACATGTTAATCTCCGAGCACATTGAAAACTCTATAACCAGCATTTTTCCTCTTTTATTATGCACCTTGGTTCTTCATTTAATGATGTTTAAAGTATTTCCTTGCCCAAACTAAAATAATGAGAGAAATATAGCTCTCCTGGTACATAACTTTGAATCACGGAGGCAGATATTGTAAATTCTGGATTAGAATTTATTAAAATAAATTGAGCTCCATACCTGAATCCACCTGCTTCTTCATGCAAAGTTCCGTTTCAGAGGCATTCAACTATACAAGATACAACACATAAGTTCCTTCGATTCAGTTTAAGTCAAGGTAATATGATGAAGAAGCTTTAAATCACAATGGTAATTTATTAATCATCAACAGTAACTGCATGTGGACAAGTTCAGTGCAGATAAGGTCCATTCCCACTGACTCCTGGGTCAAACTGTGAGCTCCACCTATCCGGACCCATGTCCTAACACTTGATAGCCCGAAGCTCATGTACTCTGTCCTGATAGGCTCTGGGAGGGTCATGTGGCCCACATATGATCACCCATTAAGGAGACTATGCTATCACAGATGCCATAGTAAATAGAACAGAAATCCAGTGAAATAATTTCCACCGAGGTTTCCTGATCACCATCTGTAACTACAGTGGAAGATTGGTAGAAACTCTGGAGAAATGTGGTTATTTATGTTGTTTCTCCAAAGTTTCTGTTGGAGATCAAAAGAAATACTTTGGAAAGTATGTTCATGTTCTGCTGTTTATTTGATCCTGATAAAGTGGCATTTCTTGAGGCTGGAACCAATCTGCTTTCAATAATTATCCACTAATTGGCCTCGTGTTATGCATATTTAGACCACTTTCCCACACAAAATACCTGAAAAATGATGTTAAAAGAATGGTCCACGTTAAATGCAGCTCCACCTCAGCAGTTGATGATCACAACCTTGCTCCAGGCCCTAAGCGACCCATGAACAAAATTATGATCAACCAATGATTTTTTTTGTGTGCTTATTCTTCAATGGAAACTGAAGGCTTTGTGTGTTGATATCGGAAGGAGGAGGACTGCCTCATGAACCTGCTCCTGGGCTTGGAAAGGCGTGCTATCTATAGGTCCAGGCAGCGAGTGACTGAGGGGGTTGTCCAACCTGACTGTCTGCCCCTCTACCAGGGCTACGTTCACAGCCGGGTGTCCCTGGAGATGGAGCATGCGATGTCCGAGGGCATTGTTAATGCTTTCTGTGCCTGCTGGTCGCCATAGGGACTGACTCCTTTAATTACATTTTAATTTGATGTTTTAAGTTTCCTTTCCGCTTTGTCTTTTGTTTCGGGTGGTTCCCCTCCTTTTAGGGAGCTGCCCCTTTTGAGTTGTCTCTAAGTTAATTGGATTTTGTTTATTTGGTTGGCGTCAAAAGATGTCCCTGATTAAGGATCTAATTGATGGGCCAATCAGGGAGTCTTTGCCTTGCAAATAACTGTGAGTGTCTGTTCCTCTGACACCCGCGGATGTACACTGCTAACTGCTACCACTCTGTGTATTGCTGTTTGGAAATAAAGGGATTTTAGTGAAGGAACTTCTACCTCTGAAGACTTAAACTTAACAATTTATTATTTAACATTAAAAACTAATAGCACTCTTTTCATTGAGTCAAAGTGGTCAAATCCACTGCATCTTGTAAACCGGATGAAGTTTTGGCTGGTTTATTTTAAGGGAATAGTGAGTCATTGATATAGGGATGTTCAGGAGTTCTAAAATTTAACAGAGCTGTAACACTGCTGATGGTTCTTTTAATAATTTGGTAAAGAGATTTTTGATGATAGGTGACAATTTACAGTGGCCGTGCAGTCCCGCTGAATGACAATTATGAAGCATGACAATTCAAATATTCATTGGATCTTTTAACTTCCTGTCTGAGCAGAACTATTTACACTGCTGAAGTAACATAAATGTAACTATACTATCTTTGACCTTTTCCATTCCTGGTGAAACATTCCTGGTAAAATTTGATAGATTTAGAATCCCTACAGTGCAGAAGGAGACCATTCGGTCCATCGAGCCTACACAGTGAATATCACATCCACGTGACAGGGAACAATCTCATACACAGTTTAACTGAAGCAGTAGCTACTCATTGGTGAGTAGGGGTAAAATCCAAACAGCTATAGTTTTAATTTTTAAAGTTACTTATTTCACCAGGGCTTTTCCACTAACAGTGTTGAATGCCAAAAAGGAAATGGTTAGATTTGCCTTGTAGGCGATTCTAACACGTGTGTGACAAGAAATGTGACTTGCCATTTATTAGTCCGCACCTGAATATTGTCCACATCTCGCTGCATGTGGGCATGGACTGCTTCAGTATCAGAGGAGCTGTAAATGAACACCGTGCAGTCATGAGTTAAGCTTCTGATCTTATCTTGGAGGGAAGGCCATTGATGAAGCAGCTGAAAGTGGCTGAGCCTAGGACAGTACCCTGAGGAACTCTTGCAGTGATGTGCTGCCTGGGACCCAAGTAACTGAGCCTGAACCACCACAGCCATCTTCCTTTGTGCTATTATACCCAATAAGTATTAATGGAAACCAATGTCAGCAGAATCTTGGACAATCAGGTGAGAATAAACAGACATTTATCAGGAAGTCCCTACGGGTAAATGTTTGTATTTTGCTTGATCAGATACTGACTAAATGCTGGTTTTGTGCATGACTTCATCTTGCTGCAGATTTATTTTTGCAAAATTGTTGAGGTATACATATTCCACTGATCTAATCTTGTGCTATATTTAGATGACAAATTACACAGGTAGGCAGGATCAGAAAGAACTCAGGCATTAAAATAGCAAAAGATTGGCTGCTGTAGTCTTGGAATCTGGGATTCAGTGGCAGGTTTCCTAGGTTAAGGTGGACTTATGAATATGGGGAAATTGAGAATAAGAAAAGGAAGATTTAGAGGACTCATACTCTCACCTCTGGGGAAAAGAAGTCATTACATTTTGCAAAATAAAGGACTTTCTCTTCCTATCACTGTGTACACAGCCAAAATAATTTTGAAAACATATTTTGCATCATTTTGACTGACAAAATAATCCTTTGAGAATTAGTCAATCAAAACTACGGCAATTCAATTAATATGTTTCTCCAGCGGGAATAAGGCTAAGGTGTGAAAAATGAGGGGCTGGAGCACCATATTATTTTGAGATCTTAGTTTTCTCTTATTTTTATTAAAAATCCCTTTTAAAGTAAGTCATTCTTTGGATCCAGAATAGGTGAATGTTCACTCTCTGTGTGCCTTAATAAATTAAATTATCAAGAGCTTCAGTGATAGAATGAAAAACCCTCTTCACTTATCTGGGAACAGCTATGTAGCTTATTCATAGACTACAGCTCAGCCTTTAACACCAGTATTCCTACGAGACTCATCTCCAAATTTTGTGGCCTGGGGCTCAGCTCCTCCCACTGCAACTGGGTCCTAGACTTCCTAACCCACAGACCGCAGTCAGTAAGGAGAGGCAATAACACCTCCTCCACGATCATCCTCAACACTGGTGCTCCACAAAGCTGTCCTCAGCCCCTTACTATACTCCTTATGCACCTATGACTGAGCAGCCAAATTCCCTCCAACTTGATTTTCAAGTTTGCTGATGATGTTGTGGGTCGGATCTCAAACAATAACGAGACAGACGAATGACGAATGAGAGAGAATCTGGTGGACTGCTGTGATGACATTATCGCTTCCTCAATGTCAACAAAACAAGGAGATAGTCATCGACTTCAGGAAGCGTAGTGGAGTGCATGTCTTTGTCTACATCAATGGGGACGAAGTAGAAATGGTCAAGGGTTTCAAGTTTTTAGGAGTCCAGATCACTAACAACTGGTCCTAGTCCCTTTGTGTTGATGCTATAGTTAAGGAAGTCCACCAATTCCTCAAGACACTAAGAAAGTTTTGCATGTCTGCCACAACTCTCACCAACTTCTACAGATGCGCGATTGAAAGCATTCTTTCCAGTTGTATCACAGCTTGGTATGGCTCCTGCTCTGCCCAAGACCGCAAGAAACTACAAAGAATAGTGAATGAAGCACAGTCCATCACTCAAACCAGCCTCCCATCCATTGAAACTGTCTACACTTCCTGCTGCCTCGGAAAAGCAGCCAGCATAATCAAGGATCCCATGCACCAGACATACTCTCTTCTACCTTCTTCCTTCAAGGAAAAGATACAGAAGTCTGAGATCATGTACCAACCTACTCAAAAACAGCTTCTTCCCTGATGCCATCAGAATTTTGAATGGACCTACCCCGCATTAAGTTGATCTTTCTCTATACCCTAGCTATGACTGTACTCTCTGAACTCTCTCCTTTCATTCCCCATGTATGGTATGCTTTGTTTGAATGGCGTGCAAAAAATAATACTTTTCACTGTTTACTAATGCATATGACAATAATAAATCAAATCAAATCAAATCAAACTTTATTTCAACTCGCTTCTTTTCCCTGCAGAGTAATTACATTCCCTCTCATTTTTCTTCATTTGGCAAGGCACCAAAATAAATATTTCATTACACTATGAAATAGATTTTAAATGTCAGACAAATTTATTGAACAGTAAAAGTGAACAGTAATGAATTCACAATACAGTTTAATTTAGTTACTGCAAAATCTGTCTGACTAAGCAAGGAGATAACTGCTATTGCGCTGCTGCACTTAACTGTGTGTTCTTATATGGTGAGCATTTGAAGTTATTAGGCTTGGCTATTACACTTCAAAGATTTCCAACAGAGGCTATGTTCTTACCTGGTGGGCTTGAAAACATCTTCCAGAAATTGACTGGGAACATAGTAAACATTTTTTTTCCTTTAAAAAAAGCTGCTAATCAAATATATTGTTCAGCAAATCTCATAAGAACTTCATACTTAAATTGATTTCTCCACCATCAAATTTTGACTGAGATAAAAACCACAATCTGTTACATTTTGTATCAAAATGACCTGAGGGATCTGTTTCTTTGGGTGAATTGCTTGACTCTGTCACTATCTCAGCTTTTCTACTGCTAAAACCCTCATTTATGTGGTTGTCATCTCTGGACTTAAATTATTCCAATTTCCTTCCGGCCTGAATAAATTTACAAGGTTTGTTAAAACTGAAGACTAAATGCCATGTTACCCTAAGAGCTAATGCTGAACCAATTTACTTCTTCACACAGAGGAAAGTCTCTCACCCACATTTGAACGCAGTCAAGGGTAAAATGCAAGACACACTGCAGCAGAGGTTCACCTCCCTAGTAACCATCCTGACAAATTGATATTCTGGAATGGTCATGATCCCAAAGTCAAATGGCTCAATTTAAATCCATGTGGACTTGACTCAACTAAAGAAATCAATGCGATAAAAGCAAAATACTGCGGATACTGGAATCTAAAGCAAAAATAGAAAATGCTGGGAAATCTAAGCAGGCTTCACAGCAGCTGTGGTGAGAGAATAGAGCCCATGTTTCAAGTCTAGATGACCCTTCTTTAGAGCCCAGCCATTGGCCAGTGCAGGGTCTTCTGTTCCCACCATTATCAACAGGGTTTCCCATTGAATACAGCTCTCGGTGCCATAAAACCCACTGTAGGGTTGTTCCATTTGCGGGACTGAAAGATCTCACTGGCATGAATGGCCTGAATGTTCTGGCCAACATGATAAGATTGTAGTTTAAAATTACCATAGAATTACCATTGAATCTCCACAGTGCAGCAAGAAGCCTTTCAGCCCATCAAGTTTGCACCCACTCTCTGAAAGAGCATCTTACCCAGCCGATGTCCACCCCCCCCCCCAAAGCTCCGTCCTATCCCCATAACCCCACATATCTACCATGGCTAACCCACCTAATCTACACATCTTTAGATCTTTTGATTATGGAAGAAAACTGGGACACCTGAAGGAAACCCACACAGACACTGTGAGAATGTGCAAACTCAACACAATAGTCACCCAAGGCCAGAATTGAATCGGGGTCCCTGGCACTGTGAGGTAGCAAGTGCTAACTCCTGTGTCACTGTGCCACCATGCCATAATATGACATCCAGATAACGAATAACGTAAACCTTGCTAAGTCTTAGACAGAGATTCTTAATTTTTTTCACAAGCATCTTTATCTGAGAATGGATACTTTTGGGATAGCCACATGGAATCTGGCACCCCTCTAATACCTTCGCAAGTAGCCATTTTGATGTTCCAGCCAAGAGAGTGAATGTTGCTGGGCTTCATACTTTAAGGTATTTGGGTGGATGGAATTCAGCGAAGTAATGAAATATGTCAGACCTTAACAGTAATATATCATAGCCCTTTACAGAGAGAATATTGCTCATGGTAAATATGATCCTGAAAGCAAGATTAGAAATAGGAAATGGATGACAAACTGAATGTAAGCAGAGTATACTGATGGACACAATACTAATGGAAAAAATTGTCAGCCAGATCAATGCTAATGTATAATGCTATTCATGCAGCTAATTCTATGAATGACAATGATCTAGAAAATTTTAATAAATGCAGTTTAAAAATTATCCATTGTGACTGTGACTGTCACAGAATGCTAACGTGATTACAGAAATGGGAAGTCATGACTCATAAATTTACTGACTTTCTTTGAGTTGGTGATTATGCTTGTAGATATTGAGTGGCTAACTAGACTTTAAATGTGGGTTTGATAGCACACTCTGCAGAATGAAATTTAGGAAGTTATCGGTGTATGAATTAAAGGGAAATAACCAGTAATCTTGCTATTTGGTTTGGTACAAAGAAACAGATCTAAGATAATGGAAATGTAGCTCACGCTGAGAGCAATGATTGTTGCAGCTCCACAGAGAGGTTTATGTTATTCATTATCTGACTGTTATTGTATGGCAGTGTTATCATATTTGCAGATGGTACTAAACTATATGGAAATATTCATGTAACTGAAGCTGTCTGCATTCAAAGGGCTTTCAAGGAACTTAGTTTATGATTAATAAGAATATTGAACAAAATGTAAATGTCAATATTGTAATAAATGAAATATTCCAGTTATTAGAGACACAATCAGTAGCATCAAAACTATTCCAAGTCCGAAGTCTCCCAAGGATTGAGTCTGCGTTAACAGATGTTAATTACTACACTTCACACATGCAGTGCATGTCTTTTCTTGCAGAAAGATTCCAATTGTGCACAACATTAACTTAAGTAACAAGTAATTAAATTTCTAATCACTAGTGTCTCAGAGCTGTCTTGGCCACTCAGAGATTTGGCTTTCTGCTTACTCCCAAGTGAAAGATGGAACTTTGTAAACTCAGCTGGCCAAATCTACATGGATGAAAAATTCTATAAAACTGTACTTTGTCTGAAGCCTTTTCTGGTGCCAAGTTTCTGTTGAAACTGAGGTCACAGATAAATGGAATTCAAGGTGGAGGAAAGGCTCTGTCATGAAAACTCCGACTACTGAGATGGAATAGTGGCAAAAGCAAAAATGATAACAGGGTGAACGTGCAGTGGCTTGAACTAACCAGCCTGAGGACCGTGGTTAGCAAGTTAGCCTGATCACCCACACCTCATTGTTGTAATGATCTCAACAGGCTCATGAGATGGACCTCTCAGAGTATGAAGTGAAGTGTTCCCCAACAGGAAGAGAACATTCTTGCCTGGTGATTGTCGAATGGTGTTCAATCATCCGTTGTTGTAGCGTTTGCATGGTCTCCCCAGTGCGAAGATGGTCTCCCTCATAAGAAAAGGATATGGTGCTCGAGAGTTCTGACGTGCCACAGTGAAAAACCGCACCGACCTCCTCAGAAGATAAACACGGGACACAGCGTATCCTCTGAGTACCCTTCATTGTCCAGTACTTCCCCAGAGTGGAGAAGCTATGACACCTTCTCTGGAGCCTTCAACATTTCATTGATGAAGACGAACATCTTGCCAAGGCCATCCCCACGCCCCACTTCTTGCATTCAAACAACCACACAACCTCAAACAAACTATTGTCCGCAGCAAACTATCCAGACTTCAGGAGAACAGTGACCAAGACACCACACAACCCTGCCACAGCAACTCCTTTGCAAGATGTGCCGAATCATCGACACGGATGTCATCATCTCACGTGAGAACACCATCCATCAGGTACATGATACATACACTGGCAACTCGGCCAATGTTGTCTACCTGATACGCTGCAGGAAAGGATGTCCCGAGGCATGGTACATTGGGGAGACCATGCAGATGCTACGACAGCGGATGAATGAATACTGTTTACATAATCACCAGGCAAGAGTGTTCTCTTCCTGTTGGGGAACACTTCAGCGGTCACAGGCATTCAGCCTCTGATTTTTGGGTAAGCTTTCTCCAAAGTAGCCTTCATGACACATGACAGCGCAGAGTTGCTGAGCAGAGACTGATAGCCAAGTTCTGCATCCATGAGGACGGCCTGAACCGGGATCTTGGGTTCATGTCACACTATCTGTAACCCCCACGACTTGCCTGGGCTTGCAAAATCTCACTAACTGTCCTGGCTGGAGACAATCTCTTTAACCTGTGCTAACCCTCTCTCCTCTCGCATTGTCTATTTTTAAGACTTGATTATCTGTAAAGACTTGCATTCCAAGCATTATTTTGTAAATTGAGTTTGTATCTTCATATGCCCTGTTTGTGAACAGAACTCCCACTTACCTGACGAAGGAGCAGCGCTCCGAACGCTAGTGGCTTGTGCTACGAAATAAACCTGTTGGACTTTAACCTGGTGTTGTGAGACTTCTTACTGTGCTTATCCCAGACCAATGCCAGCATCTCCACATCATCAAAATTCAAAACAGTGTTGTGCCTTATATGGTGTTCTGTTACCTAGCCAAATGGGACAAGAAGTGTATTGCCTTAATCAATCGGGTTGAAGAATTCTCGCTGAGGCTTGCAGAGTCTGAACCAGGAAGTGTAAGTATTTAGAACAATGAATTCAAAGTAAAATCATGCACAGAAAATGAAATAAAGGCTTTAATTTTTGATCCCGTGTCAGAAGAATTCCCAGCTCCACAAACCCTAACTCCTGAAAAACTGTCCTGGGACTTCTGATTTTCATTCAGGGGTAATGGGAGTCATGCCCTGCAGCCAAGGAAAGAGGTGGGAAGCAGCAGAGAGTTGGGTTTGGAGTCAGGCTTGGCAAAAGGCTCATCTGAATGATCTGGCAATTAGTCTCAGTCTCAATAATAAAAGCACAAAAAAACACAAAGCCTTTAACCCTCACCGCACAAATTCCCCATGCTGCATCCATACCATCTCATACCTCATCTTAACCCATGACCCCTCATACACACTAAGCTAACAAATGCTCCTCCAACCACTCCCTACGGCACCTCATACCCTCCATGCCAAGATATACACCTTCAGCCACCTGGTTCCCCTTTATAGTTCCTATACCAACTTAATGCTGACCCATACCAACTCATGTTCCCCCCCCCCCCCCACCCACCAACCTTTGTCCTTACACCTAACATTCTACTATCCAAAATCACCATGTGCAAACCTCAGGACTCACGATAAGAGGAGATAAAATAAAGTTGGAAGTTTCTATGGATTAATTCATTATTTTAAATATACACTTTAATTGATTAAAAAAACAGAATACATTTAAATTCCTTCAACTAATCCCTTATAACAACGAATACTTTGTATTGATAGTCACACCTCAAAGACTTCATAAGCTCTTGGAACTGTCAATCAAATGATGAACTGATTGGCATCCCACTGTGATAATGATAGGTTGTGAAATCAGTCCTGCAACACTGATACTATAACGACTACCGTCATACTTCTATCAACAGAATGAGTTAGCAAGCACCAATTGCTTTTAACATGACAGAGTTTTCCCCCAGAGGGCAGTAGATTTATATTTCTTAACAGCTCCATTGATAGTTCCAATGAGTTTAACAGTTCCATTAATTTATTCATTTTTTACATACATTCATGTTTAATTTTAATCAACTCAAGGGCACTTGATGTCTCTCAAAAGACAACTTACCTTTCCCAGAGGACACTTCAATTCTCCCAATGGCATCCTAGGACCATGTCCAAATGGGCTCCCTAACTTTCCAAATAATTCTGATTACACAGACCTTCTCCTGAAGGTCTAAAGTGCACAAATCATGTTTTAGAAATTTCACTAACAAAATTGGATTTGATTGAAGGCAGCAGCACATGTGAATCACGAATGTGCAAAGTATAACCTGGCCCAATTTCCCTCCCTGTGAAAATTGTGTGGGCTGGGTTTGATGCGGGCTGTTTTGGAATCGAGCCTCTGGCCTCATTGGTGCCATTTTAGATAAGCCCCTATCCATCTGCGTGAAAATTCAGGCCAAAAAGAGGAAAAGAAAAAACTAAGTTAAGGCAGAGGGAAAGAAGAGACGGAATATAAACATTTAAAAAAAAATCTGTTTTTAAAATCTCCAACGATATCTGAGGGAATGACTCCACATTTAACTTTCAAAGCCAGTAAAGCTGTTTGATCAAGGCCTTTTAACTGCTAAGTATCCACTTACACTAGAATGGACAAGCACTAACTTTTCCTGGTGAGTTTAGTGGATATCTACCGCAAAAGTACCCCAATATTATGTACTGCATGTGAGTGACGAGTCCTTCAGCGAGAGATATAACTACAGCGAACATATTGGAGGAACATGAGGCTTTGGACAGCAACACCCAGGTCTCCTTGTTAAATGTGTGTGTGCAGTCACTGTAAGTTATCGTCAAATTCTCTTATTAATAAATTTGAGAGTTGATAGTTAATGATACAATTAATTTTACAACAAAATCCTGTCCAATATATATTTTAAACACAATCCTGTGAACGTAAATGGGTCCAGAAATTTCAATTCGTAGCCTTCACTCTGTATCACTGATTGTTCAACATGTAAGAAGAAATGACTTGATGTTTTGAACCATGGGTACTTAGCTGCAAACCGCTGAGACATTACAGAAATATAAAGGCAAATCCCGTTTTTACACTTAGTACCATTTTAATGGAAATATTGGTTTTACGGAGTGGAAGTGATTGGATTGTAAACTGACAGTTGCGCGTACTGTGGCACTGGCTGCTCCCCTTAAACACATGAAATCATTTGAACACACACCTCCTGGTTCAACAATCAACATATTTATTTCCCGTGTCTTACAATGTTATTAATACCTTAGTGTACTTTAATGTTATTCTAAGGGTGAACAACACAATACCAGTTTTAAGGAAAACCCTTTTTTGCAGGATGAACTTGGCCCTGAACCATTTAATAAAAATGGGATTTACCTGCATACTATTAAAGTTATGCTTAGTGTGATATATGGAGCTGCAGCTTAGAACTTAATTGGTGCTCTGTGCTCACTGGGCAACCTGTCTCCATTGTGCATTAAACAGTGCTTTGTTTGAGATATAATTCTGCTCTGCATTGCTGCTAAACTCAGTAAAGAGGATTAGGTTTCTAATTTAAAAGGAAAGTGAAGTGCATAATAAATTCCTGGACTGTGGAGAGAACCCTTGGATTAAAGGTTGAACAATCATATTAGATGTGACAATGGTAAGGTAACACATTTGAGAATGAAAGCCTTGGGATAATGCCAAAAGTAGTCATAACTCTGAGGAAAATAGAATGCTTATTGATCAGTCTTTTAGCATTTCAGGATGACAAGAGGCGAAATTGTAAGCAAACGATGGATTGAATAGATAAATAAAACTACTGGATGCAAATACAAGCATTATCAATATAAGTAAATGTTTATAAGACCATAAGATGTAGGAACAGAATTAGGCTATTTGGCCCATTGAATCTGCTCTGCCACTCAATCATGGCTGATATGATTCTCATCCCCATTCTTCTGCCTTCTCCCCTTATTGATCAAGAACCTATCTATCCCTGTCTCAAAGACATCCAATGACCTGTCCTCCACAGCCCTCTGTGGCAATGAATTCCACAGATTCACCACCGTCTGGCTGAAGAAATTCCTCTTCATCTCAGTTTTAAAGGAGTGCCCCTTCATTTTGAGGTTGTGACCTCAAGTTCTAGTCTCTCCCAATAGTGGAAACACCCTCTCCATGTTCATTCTATCTTGACCTCTCAGTATTCTGTAATTTGCAATTAGATTCCACCCAATCCTTCTAAACTCCATTGAGTATAGACCCAGACTCCTCAACTGCTCATCATATGACAAACCCTTCATTCCTTGGATTATTCTTGAGAATCTCCTCTGGACCCGTCCAAGACCAGCACATCCTTCCTTAGGAACGAAGCATGTTGATTATCTCAAATTTTACTTTTGTTAGAAATAAATTCAATCCAAAAGTATCACTTTTACCACCTCTCCAAAATTCCCATTTATGAATCATCTGAGCACACCTTTGTAAACCGCAAAATAAAATCAAAGCATGTAGGTTTATATTTTGCCGTAATGGTACTGGTGATGGTGAAGCTATCAGCTATCACCATTACTGCAGCATAAATCTGGTGTTCACTTCTGCCCTCTCCACACATGCATAGCAGAAACGGAAATCAGGGAATTATTGTCAGGGATACACAGGTTGCAGCCTTCACTGATTGACTCATTATTGGAATAGCTGCAGTAGTTTGAACCTTGGATACTTGCTCACTAGTTCTGCATTGGGCTCAGCTGACAACATTAGGCTGTTGCTTTCAGAAGTAAATGAGTTTTTCTGGTCATACATGTGATAATTACTGTAGATAAACCTCTCTGACCCCGAGAGAAAAATATAGATTCTCGTGCCTTCAGCTGAAAATTATTGTGGAGTGTTAAACCAAATTAGAAATTACTTTTTAAAAGGATTTTCTATCTGTCTCTTTAATTTCTGTCTTTCAATTGCATTTGTCTTTCCCATTTTTATTCTTTCTGCACTTAATTTAAGATGAATTCACATTTTTTGCTTCATACTTCCTCATTTGGATTCTGCGGAGACATCAGGGATGTGAAGAGGGCAGAACAGAGAATTCACTGAAGATTGCAAGCTTGGAACAGTTTACAGAGATTTGGGGGAGCAAGGCCTCCACGGAAGGATTTGAACACAAGGATGGGAATTTTAAATTGGAGATCTTGCTGGACTTGGGACCAATGTAAGCCAGTGAACATGGGGGACGTGGCATGAATGGATACAGTCAGTAGACTTTTGGGTGAGCTGGTTACACTATAGCTGAGATTCTCTGACCTACCCGTTTTTGTGAAAGTGTCTGAGAGAGGATTCTTCAATTTAATTGGCTGTTGAGCTGTGTTGTTTCTTGCACTGCCCTCAGAGTTTTTCTTGGCAGTGCAAGGTAGTGCATTGCTCACTGGTGTCAGGATCTTCTGGTCAATGGGCATTCCCATTGAAGCCATCCCATGCTTTGGCAAACCCATGGGCAAGGCAGTGCTGCCGGTGAGACCTGCTGTCGTGAACACCTGGAGAATTCAGCTAATATACATATGCAACCATTTTTCCTCCCTGTGTAGGAACTTGCACATGCCTGTGGAATTTTATTTGCCACTAATTTTCTGATGTTATCTAAGCGATGTATGGTTCTGGCAACGGAAATGCTTTTTTTTCTCCCAGTTTAGAATCAATTGCGGATTGGACCAGACTGCATTGTGTTTCTGAATCCAAGTCATCAAGGCAAAACCTATTATCAATCCCCCTTCCTGTTACACAAATATGCTCATGCATAGACTGGCTGTCCCTCTATATCAGACGATTTGATATAAAACAAAATTGACCAAAAATACTAAGATAAGCTTCTTTAGTAATTGCGGATTTAGGATTTAGCTCCATAAAATGATGAGTTGGCCACAGTCTACCACCATCGTATTCCAAATGAACTTTGGTCATTTCTACGTTCTAATAATAGTTTAGAACACAGATTTCTACTGATTGTCAGAAGTTGATTGAAATTGAGTCACTTAAGATTTTAGATTTATTTCTTTTGGTCAGTCTTTTTAAACCTGAAAATTAAAACTCCACAACAGCAGATCATAATGTGTATTTTCTAATCTATAACATAACAGTTTTTTTAAACACTGTTAAATATCCCCCTTTACCTTAGTGAATGCATCATTCTGTTGGTATTTTGTGTTTGACTATTTTGCTTGCTAACTCATTTGGTCTTATATTAGGATCATATTATATTGGACAAAGATGTGTGGGTTCGGGAGGTTGGCCACCCTAAATTGCCCCTTAGTACAGGGGATTAGCAAGGTAAATATGTGGGGTTACAGGGATTGGGCCTGGATGGGATTGTTGTAGGTGCAGACTTGATGGGCTGAAAGGCCTCCTTTTGCACTATGGGGATTTTATGATTCTATGATTCTAGTTGATTGTGTGTATATCATTATAATGATTCATACCTGTGATTAGCTGCTCCTTTGGAATGACTCATTCTATATGGTGAATAATAGTTTGGTGTGGGATTCAGGCAGGCAGCTGGGGAGGGGTTGCTGGTTGATACTAAAATCCCGCTGGACATGGCAGCATGAGACACTTTAAATTCCCAGGTTTAACCTGCATGTTGCCAGTCAGCTTCCCATCTAAACATGTGGAAAACATGTGGGTGAGGATGGAAGTACAAGTGGCAGGAGGCTGACAGACGGCACTCAAGGAAAGCTTGCCGGTAAGGTATTGGGTTGGAATGTCAGGAAGGTCTTGTGGGAGGAAAGGCCAGGATAGATGGTCTAAACTTTCATTGTGGTGTGCTCCTCCTCCTTCTGGCCCTCTATAGTGCAGAAGGAGGCCATTCGGCCCAACAATTCAGCACTTACAACAACCCCACCCAGGCACTATCTCCTTAGTCCCATGTATTTAGTCTGCCAGTCCCCCTGACACTAAGGGACAACTTAGCATGGCCTGTGATTAGCTGCTCCTTTGGAATGACCTAATCCACATATCTTTGGAAACCCACCCATCAAAGGAAAGCAAATAGAAAACCCTACTTGAAATGGTCTCTGCTGAATCCCAGATCCTATTTCTGCAGCTTCACATGGTGGATAAGCCATCAAAGTTCATCTGGAATATCTGGTCAATTCATCATTTTACAGAGCTAAATCCTATCTTGCTTAGGACAGAATTCAATCTAAAGATATTGTCAAATACAATTGACACATCTAACAGAGAATGCTGACATTCAGAGGCAGGGTTTACTGATGTATATTTAGAAGAGGAGATTAAAAATGAAAACATTGTGAATAAGGTAGGATGCTGGAGGTTAAAGTTACCGGCCAATTTTAAATACCCAATTGTCTGCTTGCTTTAGAACTAAGTTGCCAAAAAAAAACAATAAAACCAATGATTTAGAGTAGAAGCATTCGACTTAGACTTAAAGTAGTTGTGACAAGAATGCAATTTTTTTGCCTGTTAGAAATAATAATAAATGTCTCACAATTCCAGTGCTAATAGCTATGACAGTAATTACCTTATCATAGAATTGCTCTTTTAAATCTTTTCTAGCCAACCAGAAAGAAATCTGACCTCTCCCACTCTCTTCAGAGCTTCCAATCAAACTGCTCCAGGTACGATATATAATTTCAAAATTACTTTTGCTGAACTTCATTGGCTCCATAAAGAACGCAATACATGACCAATGACAACCCAAAATGGCATTTCAGGGTCATAGAATATTTTATAAGACATCTAGGCCAGAATTTTATCAGCCTCCCCACCATGGGAATTGGAGCAGGTGAGGGACGGACCATGGGCGAGATGTAAAACCTTGTCCCTACAGTTTGAAACCATAGGGCAGGAGGTATAGGGGGATTCACAATGTAATGATTTGTTTGCTGAACAACTTTACCTATCGTTCAAAGCTGTATGTTAATATCAGATGAACTATTGTTTTCACAATAATAATGATGGCCCAATGGTATTATCGGTAGTCCATTAATCCAGAAAGTCATCTAATGTTCTGGGGCCTTGTTACCCGTTCCAACAATCAACATGAAACCATTGTCTATTGTCAGAAAAACCAATCTGGTTCACTCATGTCCTTTAAGGAAGGAAATCTGCTATTCTGGTCTGGCCGATATATGACTCCAGAGTGGTTGAGTCTCAACTGCCCCCAGAACAAGAGCAACTAGGCATGGGCATTAAATACTGGTTGGCCAATGATGCCCATGTCCCACGAATGAATAAAAAAATATTCCTTCTAGGTGTTGGGGCAGTTGTAAATTCAATTCAAAATAATTTATTTTTATACTCCAAATTTCTGAATTACCATATTTTCTGCTTCAAGCTGTTAATCTGAAATCTACCTTGATAAAATGGGCAGAATGTTTGTGGTAATAACATGGAGTTTTGCCTATCCAGCGAGTTTGACTTCTGAAGAGAAGCCGATGAGGGGTGACCCGTGGTAAAAGGAGCGTCTTTGTAATTTGTGATGCATGTATATTTAAACCATGTAATCCATTTTAGTGCATATTTTACTTTTATTCTTTCATGAGGAGTAACATCAACTGCACGATAGTGAAGGCTGGGGACTAAATATATCAAGTTATAGGGTCTACAGAAGAAAAAGTGGTGGGATTTTCCAGTTCTTCCTGCTGGCAGGATCATCCGGTGTGTTCAGTGGTAGTGGGGTGGGTTCACCATGCAAAATGTCTAGACATTGGCAGAACCAGATCCATAGCCGATTGGTGAGCCACCTTGGGAAGGGAAGACGTTGGGGGGGTGGGGGTCTGGGGGGGTGGGGGTGGGGGGCGGTGGGGGTGGTGCGAGGGTGGGATGCGAGGGTGCTGGAAAATCCTACCTGAGGGAAATGGTAAAGGAGGGAAGAGTAACTTCAGTAATTAAGGATTGAATAACTTTAATGGTAAGAGAAAATATAATGATGGGTAAGCAGGCAGACGAGACTTTATGGGTAGAATTAAGAAACGGAAATGTATTTAAAACTGCAGTAAAAATTATAGGCCTTCCCTAAGCAGCTGTGAAGTGAGATATTCTATAAATGCAGGGATTAGACAAAGGTACGGTAAAAGCAGTGGTTTTAATGGGGATTTTGGCTTTCATATAGATTGGGTAGACATGTCAGAAATGCAGTGATTTTTTTCAAAAGGCACAGCAATGTTTTTCTGCAGCAATCTGTCCTTGAACCAACAAAGGGACAGATCATATTAGATTTAATAGTGAGTAATGAACCAGGCTTAGTTAACAGTTTATGATGTGTGAACATATATCTAATCGTCTCCACAATATAGCTGAGTACAATGTAATGTACAAAGGGAAAAAAGAAATGGGAAACAGCGATGAAGATTCCAGATTTAGGGAAGGCTGAATTCAATTCGATGAGATCAGACCGGGCAGAAATGTTAACAGATAAAATGACAGAAGATCAGTGGGAGGTGTTTGAAACAGCATTTAGTGTGATACAGAACCAAGTTATACCCCTAAGAGGTAAGAGCTCTATGTGCCAACAAAGAGAGCCATGGGGAACTAAAGAGACAACATCAAATCAAAAGCAAAAGCAAGCAAATATGCAAAAGATGGCACAGATCTTGGCAAATGGAAAAGATGCAAAGAATAGCAAAGGGTGGTAAAACAGATACTAAGAGCTATGAAAACTGCGGTAAGATAAGAGACTCATAAGGAATATCAAGATCAACACGGAACAAAAAGAGAGCGATCAGGAAGTTTGTTTGCCTCAAGATAGATCAACATGATATTGTTATTGAAAATATAGGAATGGAAGACATGCTGAATAGTTACTTTGTATCCATATTTACAATACAGGTCAGCATATCAGTCACCCCAAGGAAACCAATATTGAATCAGAGACAGGTATTAATTACATTTAACGTCAGCAAAGTAACAGTAATGAAGAAACTAATGGAACCAGGGAGTAACACATGTTGAGAACATTGCAGGTGTCCTACCTATAATCTTCCAAAGTTCTCTCATTTTGGGAACCATTTCTTTGAATTAAAAATTGTGCATGCCTCTTTGAAGAAATGCAAGGGAAGGAGGTCAGGGAATTGAACAATTAGCTCAACATCTGAATGAAAGGGTTCTTCTTCTTATTTGTTTAGCCGTTCCTACCTTCCTCTAACTAAGCACAGATTCAACTTCCCTTCTAAAGTTTCAAAAGTTTGTACATAGTCCTCCTATCCTCATAGTCCGAGAGGGTCCGCTGCCTCGAGCCTATTGTCAATCTTAAGTGGTCAATTATTAGCCAGTTGAGTGCCTTATTCTGCCTCTACTACCATTTTACCTGCACCAGGGACAGGCCCACACCAAATGGGTAGCTGGGCAGCTTTTATAGGGCAAGCTGGTGTCGGGCAAGGGGGGACTTCCTTTGGGGGTCTGCTCTGTCAATTAGAAACACCCCTCACGCACAAGAACTATTCAACCCTTGCCCCTCTCCCTCTGCCCTCTCAAGCCTAGTCCCCAACCTTCCTCAGAACAATCGCTGCGGCCTGCCAGCCAGGCTCTGCCGATATCCTTCACTTAATCCAGCTCGTCTTTGCGACTATCTGTAGTTCCAGCAGTGGCCACCACATGAACCTGGGAATGTTGAGATTACAGAGTTACCGGCTAAATTGGCAGCTCTCTTAGGTGGAACTTCTTGGGACTCCATAGGCCATTAAATGGCTGTGAGGCAGCCAGTATCAGCCAGGAAGCATTCCGCATCAACTCTTCAGGTGGTGGGGTGGGAAACCCGTTACCTGAAAAATCTTGCCCTTAGAGAAAGAGAGAATGGTAATGAGGGAGAGAGGTTGGTAGAAAAATTTTCAGAACTTAAAATTTGGGCAGCTAATGACATGACTACCTATGTTGGTGTAATCAGAATTACTAAGGTCAAAATTAGAGGAATGCATAAATTTTGGAGGGTTGTCAGCTTGAAAAATGTTACAGAGATGGGGAGGAGTGAGGTCATGGAGGGATCTGAATATAAGGACAATAGCATAAACATCATGACGTTGCAAGAAAGCATTTGTTCTATAATTGTCAGTTTTGCTGAACATTGGTAGTCTGACTTCTGTGTCAAATGATCACGGGGTATAAAGTACATCCAGGCTGACACTTCAGCGAAGTGCTGAGGAAACGTTGCACTGTTGGAAGCGCTGTCTTTCATATGCAATGTTAAATCAAGGCTATTTCTTCTCTGTTTTGCTGAAGGCAAAAGATTTTGTGCTCAGCTCAACAAAAGAACAGAGGAGATCGACTGGCATTCTGGCCAATGTTCGTCTCCCAAACAATCACTTGTGTGGCACGGGTGGCACAGTGGTTAGCAATGCTGCCTCACAGCACCAGGGACATAGATTCGATTCCCAGCTTGGGTCACTGTCTGTGAGGAGTCTGCACATTCTCCTCGTGTCTGCATGGGTTTCTTCCAGGTGCTCTCGTTTCCTCCCACAGGCTGAAAGATGTGCTGGTTAGGTGCATTTTCCATGCTAAATTCTCCCTCAGTGTACCCGAACAGGCGCCGGTGTGTGGCGACTAGAGGAACTTCATTGCAGTGTTAATGTAAGCCTACTTGAGACACTAATAAATAAACTTTAAAACATTATTGCTGTTCATGAGACCTTGTTGTGTCCAATAGGAATTGAAAAATTAATTTGTCTGTGCAGCATTTTAATTTAGGGCATTCCCTATATTTTTAAAAACTCATTTCCGGGATATGGGTGTTGCTGGCTAGGCCAGCATTGCCCATTCCTAATCACCCTTGTTCTTTTTCCATAACCCCAGTTTTTGGTATTCATGTTTCTGGGTTTGGAGCAACTTTTTGGGCAAAAACGAAACCAGATTAGCTGGCAGTGAGAATAAGAGTAATTTAATGGGGATTTCAATGAAATGTCAAGTGTAATTATTTTGCAAAATCCTACGCTGTTATACTCTGTGTGATGGGTTTTGAATCGACAATGGAGACAAGCAGTGTTGTTTTCAAATTCTTTGAATTAATTGGTCTTTTCTAACGAGATGAGAATGGGTAATCCAGGAAGAATACATGCCTGAGCCTGTTTTAATCAGATCAGTAAAAGCTTTTTCAACTCTGGACAAGCTGCATGCAGTCTCATTCCTCAGATGGAAAATTTCTGCCTGTTATTAGCAGTAATTGCTCTTTGTTCTTCATGTTAGGGGAGGAGGTGGTGGAAGAGACGTTCATTTCTGTGTCGCCACTTTCTTTCTTTCTTTAGGCTGCTTTTCTGGATCTTGTGTCTTCCATCTGTGATAAGAGCAAGTACTTCTCGTCAGCCACATTCTCAAATTGCTCTTGGGCGTCTGATGGCTATCTTGTTTTGAATTGGAATAAAGTCATACGTTTCACTGCTTGAAGCTCAATTTCACTAGGAGTTTGTGCTTGAGTTATTTGACATTTAAATAATGCAGTATGAATTAAGCAGTGAATTTTTGATGGGAGAAACTTTTGGTGTGATTCCATTTTAACTTACGTGATGCTTCCAATAAAGTGGTTTTGAATAAGCAAAGTTGACTGCGCTGGATAGGAACTTATTCAAATATATTGCCAATTAAACTCATTGCGTTTAGTGCATTTGATTTTCAATGTAGACCTGAGTAATTTCTAAATGGTTAAGAGCTTAACACTTAAAAGTCATTCGCTTTTTCTCAGTAGTGGCATCCTCACCTTCGAGTCAGAAGGTCAAGCCATGTTCCAGACACTTGAGCCCAAATACCACCCTAAAGGAATGTTGCACTGTGGACGTGATAACTTTTGGATTTTAAATTGAGGCCCTGTTTCCCCTTTCAGGAGGATGCAATGTATTCCATGACTTCAATAGGCAGGAAAATTTGGCAGGGTGAAAAACCAATGACTAGCCAGATGCTGCCAATTTCTTAACTGCTGAGAGCAGTTAAATTCAATGCCCAGGTGTAAGCTTAGACGGTTATAGAGAGGGGATCAATGGTGGATGAAGAAAATTGCCTGCAAGTCATATTTAAAGTGTTAGATACAATTAAAATACATTGTCAACAATCAAAGACAACAATGCAAGAAGTGAGGATATTTTAAAAAAGACCTCAACTGGTTAGCACTTTTGTTAAAACTGACTGAGTGAATGAGGAGTGACTGGGATTTAACAAGGGACACTGCAACCCTGAATGCAGACATTAGTCTGAGACAATGACCAAAAAATCTACCCAATGCTTATTCCATAAAACTGACTGAGTGAATGAGAAGTGACTGGGATTTAACAAGGGACGCTGCAACCCTGAATGCAGACATTAGTCTGAGACAATGACCAAAAAATCTACCCAATACTTATTCCATTCAATATTTCACACCCTCCTCCTCAATTATAGTATTTCATCATCCCTCTCTTTTGTGAAGACAGATATAAAGTATTCAATGCAAACTTTTTGCCTCAGCATATGAAGTATCTTTATAGAAGCATAGAAAATAGGAGCAGGAGAAGGCCATTTGCTGAGAGTGATGGAGGGGGCTATCATCTGAAACAATCCTCTCCCCTCCAGTTCCCAGTCTCATGACAACCAATGTTGTGGTGATAGTAGCCAAGCTGACTGCCCTCTGTGCCACTTCACAGTGCTAGCCCCAAAGGTCAGCATTTCATCAAGCCTGCAAAATGATGGATTCAAGGTTGAGCTCGCTGACGGAACATGTGGAAGAATTTACAAAATTATCCACTAAAATTATTAAACTATTTATTTGATCTCTTTTGTCAATGTTTTTGTGTTTATTGGAAAAGATTAAGAGGGTTGAAGTAAGTAAAAGTTCTGTTTTTGGTACTAAAAAGGTAGTCACCATAATTCTGGATGACCAAAGGCTGCTCTTCCCTTTGAGGGGAAGGGTGGACTGGTGATGATTTAACCTGAGGATCACCATACCTTAGGTGAGGGGTAAGGTTGAGGAAAAAGGGCCTTCATGAATGACCTAATACTATTAGTAACCTAATACTAATGTGGCTGTATCAGATTGACATATTTTGGAACTTGATGAACAGCAGATTTTTAAATAACATATTTCTGAATGGGTATTTTTCTTCAGTATCTCTACACTCTCCATTATTCTTATTTTATGTCTCATTGTCTCTGTACATAGTACATGCTTGGTGTGTGGGCAGGAAGGAGCATGGGCGTCATTAAAGGGCTATGGAGGGCATGAGTAAGGCCTTTTGAACTAACCTTCTATAACGTTCCTAAACACAGACTGTGCTTCATAATCCATGGTTGGCCATGAGTCATGGAGAAGCTAGCCTGACTCTGTATAAATTGCAGGATCAATGAGATGCCAACCCTTCTAATGGAGCCAGCCAGTTTGGTGGATTGTTCAGTTCTGGTCAAGTTTGCTGGTACTGGGCATGGGGGGGGGGGGGGGGGGGGGGGTTGGGGGCGGTGGGCGGTGGGACAGTGAGTTCTGTCTGCCATTTTTAAATGGCTCCAGCATTGGCCCAGCTTTGTGAAAACCCAGTCCTTGATGTTTGTTTCATGTGGGTGAAGTCTGCTTCAGGTGAAATGATGTTTAAACCTGTATTAATGCTTGTAGAAACCTCTGATCGTTTGTGCAGACCCAGCCGATTTCACCTATTTTGCACTGACAATGCCGGTGCAAACTACCGGAAACTTTACCCCAGGTATTGTGGCAGCTGCCAAATTACATGCATCATGCGACGTTCCAAATTAACAGTCTGTTTCGGGGAGATTGCAGGCTGAGTGGATGGCTTCTGGAGAAATCTGGCTATTTTCTTCAATCCTGACTAATATCAGCCATTGCCATGACAACCAATTGAGCTGAGGAACATTGCAGTGAATCCTAGGCCAAGAACCAAATGACTTGGTGGGCAGGGTTTTGAAATTTTATATCGCAATGCAATTGCCGGGATCAAGGCAATGACCTTACTGTGCACCTCAAAGCAAATGTTTAGAGAAGAAATAAAGTCATGTTTCCCCCTAATGTGAAAACCAAAAGGTCGCAGTAAGCAAGAAACAATGAACAGCAGATTTCAATGGATCCGCAGTATGATAAAGAACTCAAATACTGACTGACTGCTCACATCAGCCATATAAGTGTCAGCAAATCATTAGCTGAGCCCCAACACAGTTACTGTTGTACATTATGAGAATAATATCAATCGTTGCATTTGTCTTTTGCAGTTCTGATACTGTCTTAAAATACATTGGAAAACGCCTGGTCATTCTTTGAAGCTGATGCTATCTGCTATTTTTTCAGAAATCAAAGACAATGATGCTGTGGAATGGCAGCGATTTTATCACCTAATTGCTTCTAAGAGACAAGCCATCAGCCTGTCTCTGAGGCTTGCTCATGAAATCATACATCGTGACCAAATTGCATGGCAGCATTACATAATATTTGCAGTGCAGAAATGTCAAAGAGCATGCAGGCAACGACAAGGCCAAAAAAGGGGAAGCTTATACCAGATGTTGAAAGTTCAATAGTTCAGAAAGCTTGAAGGAGTATAGAAATTACAATAGAGATTAGAATGGCAAAGAGAGGGCATAGAAAATATTGGCAAATAAAATGGAAGAAAACCCAAACACGTTTTATGAATATGTGAAGAGCAAATGGATAATTAAGGAAAGAGTAGGACCAATTACAATCTGTCTTGCTGCAATTATACAGGGTCTTGGTAAGGTCACACCTGTGTGCAGCTTTGGATTCCTTATCTGAAGAAGGATGTTCTTACACTATAGAGGGAGTGCAGAGAAGGTTTATCACACTGATCCCTGAGATGGAGTGACTGATGTACGAGGAGACGTTCAGTTGGTTAGGATTGTATTCTCTGGAATTCAGAACAATGAAGGGCGATGTCATAGAGACTTATGAAATTCTAACAAAACGAGACAAAGTACATGTAAGAAGGATGTTCCTGATGGTGTGGGTGTCCAGAACCAGGGATATAAGGTAGGACATCATTTAGGACAATGATGAGAAATTTCTTCACTCAGAGAGTGGTCAGCCTGTGGAATTCACCACCACAGAAAGTAGCTGAGGCCAAAACATATGTTTTCAAGAAGCAGTTGGATATAGCACTTGGGGCAAAGAGGATCAAAGAATATGGGGGAAGATGGGATCAGGCTATTGAGCTGGATGATCAGTTATGATCATGATGAATGTTGGACCAGGCTCGAAGGGGCAAATAGCCTTCTCCTTCTCCTATTTTCTATGCTTCTACAAAGATACTTTATATGCTGAGGCAAAAAGTTTGCATTGAATACTTTATATCTGTCTTCACAAAAGAGAGGATGATGAAATACTATAATTAAGGAGGACGGTGTGAAATATTGGATGGAATAAGCATTGGGTAGATTTTTTGGTCCTGCTCGCCATGGGAACCGTCACAGGCAGGACAGAAGATTTGATGGACCAGCAAAGGTCTGTTGATTTTGGTGGGAATTTCCAGCCTCTTGGTGGGCTGAACCTGAAAATGAAACCAGCAATTAGAAAGGAAATATTACAGTGTTTAGCATCTTTGAAATGAGCTAAATCACCAGGTTTAGATGAAATATACCAAACACTGCTAAGAGAAAAAAAGGAGGAAATAACAGAGGCTCTTTTTCCTATCCTCTCAGGCTGCCGAGAGGGGATTCCAACGTTGTACTGACGTTTAAAAAGGTGAAAGGATAGGCCGTCATTCGCCTTAACCTCAGTGATGGACAAAACATTGAAAACATTTCTGAGGGTTATTTAGAAAGGCACGATCTAAGCAGGGGCAATCAGTATGCATTCTGAGCCTTAACTGCCTCCAGCACAAAACTAGAGACCTTCCACCATCTTCTGATCCTCTCAGGATGTCTCTGAGTTCAAACTGTCAGGAGCTTGCAAATAGCAACACCTTCCCTCTGACTTTAAAACGCTCAGATAAATTGAAACCAGGGAACCTTTTTTAAGCTGCAAACATCTCAATGATGGTGTAACCTTTCAGGGTTCACTGAATGCTTGTAAACCAATTTGGCTCTAACTCCCAATATAAAATATTTCTCTGAAGTGCGCTTCTCTATAAGCAGTGTAGACACCAGCATTGTGGTTATGAGCCTGCATTAGCTGCCAACTCAAACGGCAAGATGGCATAAAATCTCACAAGCCTCGGATTATAAGATTCTCACGTGATTCCACCCCTCCCCCTCCGGCCGACCCCTTTGCTGGTGATGTAACGGAGTTCCCATCCAGAAGGTTGGGAACCTAAGTTCAATACATTTTAAAATAATTAGTGTGTTTCTCCACCCTAATGTCCCCCCACATTTGGAATTCCTTCCTCATCGATGTGACATTATCACATTAGGGAAGTTTACAACTCTCTCAAATGGGAACCGGTTGAAGGGAACTTGCTGGGGTGGAAGGTAAATGTAGCCCCTGGGGGCAGAGGGGCATGCCCGGGGCAGTACCCTGACATTGCACCTTGGGCACTGCTGCCTGGAACCCTGGCACTGCCCCTTGGCATCCTGACACTGGCACCTGATCCATCCTCTGGCACTCTTGTGTGCATTGGGAGAATTCCCTTTGTGTGTGTGTGTGTGTGTGTGTGTGTGTGTGTGTGTGTGTGTGTGTGTGTGGAGGGGTTTTCTCCATGTCCTTGGGACAGAGTTGTCAACCATGCCTGTGGAGCAATGGTCCGCATGTCCAATGGAGGGGGTAGTCCTACATGTCTTTGGAGCAATGGTCTTCAAGTCCGTGGGGGAGATGGTCTCAGATGTTTGTGGGATGGGATCCCGTGTCTGTGAGATAGGGTCTCCATTTGTGGGCCGGTTCCTGTGCTTTATTTCGGAAGGGGCCCTGTTCTCAGGGTTCCTGTCTGCCAGCCTTCTCTAATCCTACCCCCAGAGCCATCTCTCCAGATTTTTTTCTGTACCGAGTGCTAGAACATCTAGAGAGAAAAGCTGACTGTACAGACTGCGAGCTGCATGCCAATTTTCTCACCTCAGCCAGCACACTGTGCAGAGAGTGGAAAACTTCATCTATGCGTTCTGTATTTTAACTTCCAGTGCCAGAGCCATCAGGTCATGTAATTTTTTTTTTAATTATCCGAAAAATTTACAATTGATCCCTTTACAATTGATACAAACTTAAAGATCCTTTCAAACATTTTTAAAGCAATTGTAGATTCCCCAGATATTTCATAGAAATTAAGACATTTCCTTACTGTTCCTGAATTGTAGAATAAAATCATAGAATCCCTACAGTGCAGAAGGAGGCTATTTGGCCCATTGAGCCTGCGCTGCCAACCATCCCACCCAGGCTCTATTCCTCTAACGCTACCTATTTACCCTGCCAATCTCCCTGACACTAGTGACAACTTAGCATTGCCAATTGAACGGACCTGTACATCTTTGGATTGTGGGAGGCAACTGGAACACCTAGACATAAGAACATAAGAACATAAGAAATAGGAGCAGGAGTAGGCCATCTAGCCCTTCGAGCCTGCCCCGCCATTCAATAAGATCATGGCTGATCTGTCGCTGCTCAGTTCCACTTTCCCGCTTTCTCCCCATAACCCTTAATCCCCTCTCTTATCAAAAACCCATCAACCCGCGTCTTAAAAATATTTAGCGAGGCAGCCTCCACCACTTCAACGGGCAGAGAATTCCAGAGATTCACCACCCTTTGAGTGAAGAAGTTCCTCCTCAACTCCGTTCTAAACCGCCCCCCTTTTATCTTGAGGCTGTGCCCCCTAGTTCTACTGTCTTTTTTGAGCGGGAAGAGTCTCTCCACCTCTATCCTATCCATCCCATTCATCATCTTATACGTCTCAATGAGATCTCCCCTCATTCTTCTAAACTCTAACGAGTACAAGCCCAGTTTATTCAGCCTCTCCTCATAGCTCAACCCCCTCAACTCCGGTATCAGCCTAGTAAACCTCCTCTGCACTCCCTCCAAGGCCAAAATATCCTTGCGCAGGTGCGGCGCCCAAAACTGCACACAGTACTCCAGCTGCGGCCTCACCAATGCCCTATACAGCTGCAGCAAGACCTCCCTACTTTTATATTCAATCCCCCTCGCTATGAAGGCCAGCATCCCATTAGCCTTCCTGACCACCTGCTGCACCTGCAAGCTGGGTTTTTGCGACTCATGCACAAGGACCCCGAGGTCCCTCTGCACCGTTGCCTGCTGCAGTTTTTCGCCACGTAAGTAATAGTCCTTCCTACCATTCTTCCTACCAAAGTGGACCACCTCACAGTTGCCAACATTAAATTCCATTTGCCATTTCCTGGCCCATTCGCCCAGCCTATCTAGATCCTTCTGCAGACTCTCCACACCCTCCGCACAATTTGCCGTTCCCCCAACCTTGGTATCATCAGCAAATGGGGAGAACATGCAAGCTTCACGCAGACAGTCACTCGAGGCCAGAATTCAACCTGGGTCCCTGGTGCTGTGAGGCAGCAGTGCTAACCACTGTGCCACCATAGTGTCCTTTCAGGTCAAAGGTCACCATATAGGATGGTTCCAATGAATGTGTCAGATGGCGAAGAAAGTAACAAATGAAATCCAATGTGGATAAGTATGAGATTTTGGCTGGAATTTTCTGGTTGTTCATGCCCTGTTGCCGCTGCAAGTGAGGGAGGGAATTTGGCGCTCAGCCAAATCTCTGTTCACTGCAGCAGGACCAGAGAATCCCTCCGGCTTGAACAGCCGGAAAATTCTGGCCCATGTATTTGGGGAAGGCAAACATGGCAAGGGTGGACACAATAAATTGTAGGATCCCGTGAGGCTGAAGGAATGATGTGGAGGTGTCGGTGTTGAACTGGGGTAAACACAGTAAGACGTCTCACAACACCGGGTTAAATTGGTAGTAAACGCCACTACCTTTCAGAGCATTGCTCCTTCGTCAGGTGAGTTGATAAGATAGGACAAGAGGCTAAAAATTGGGTTTGCACCCAATTTTTAGTTTTCTGTGATTGTTCTGGCCCTGTGAATAGCATGAGGCTGATTTACATAATAATGACAAGTTTAGCATGTCATTATCAGGCCTGGGATGCAATAATCTGGGCTCACTTATCTTGGTCCTCACTTATCTTAGTCCTCACGCTGGCCGAGGTCCTCACCAGCAAAGATCACAGTCCCCACCAAGTACCAGATATGATGGTCTCACTGGTAGGACTGGAGGACATTGAAGCCCTCAGCCTGGCATCCCGGCACTGCCCACTGGGCAACAATTAGTGCCAAGGGAGCGGGGGTATTATGGGGTTGGGGCATGAGCTGGTAAGGTCCAGCAGGACTTGAGGGGCAGGGCTATGATGGGGGGAAGAGGGCGAGTAGCTCCATCAGGGACTGAGAAGAGGTGCGCGTTTGACTGGCCAGGTGGGTGATCGCTGGGGCCACAATCGGTGGAGTCGGGGGGAGGGGTGGGGGGGCGGGGTGCTGTAATGCTTGGGGCCATGATCTGGACGGCAAAGTTCGGGGCCGCAATCGGGGAGGGGCAATATTTGTGGGAGGGGGATTACAGATTTCCCAGTGTACTGTGTACTCAGTGTACACATTATGCTGGGAGAGTGGGTGCCCGTGCAATGGCGCCTCTAGAGCTGAGCAACCGGCCTCACATATGGGCTGAGACTCCAGCTCCCCTAATGGCACGATTCACATTTTGGCCTCTGCATTGCACAGAGTGCCATAAATTACAATTACCATCGTTTAAAAAATGGACAAGAAAACCTCTGGCTTTTTCACCTGTTTTATACTTAGCATTCTTTTGAGGAATGTGTTTAAGAAGACAAATGGAATACTTTCATTTATTAACTGAGGCAAAGAATATTAGAACAAGGAGATTATGCTAAAACTGTATAACGTGCTAGTTAGGCTGCAGCTAGAATGCTTCATACAGTTCTGATCACTGCATTACAGGAAGAAAGTGATTACACTAAAGAGGGTAGACAGGAAGTTTCCAAGGATGTCACCAGGACTGAGGAATTCTGGTTATGAGGAAAGATTGGATTGGCTGGAGCTCTTTTCTTTGGAATAGGGAAAGCTGAGGGAAGATTTAATTGAAGAATATCAAATTATGGAGGGCTTAGACAGAGTGGCAAGGGCGGACCTATTCCCCTTAGCAGAGGGTCAATATTTAGGGAATGTGCACTTAATGTACTTGGTAGGAAGATCAGAGAAGAGTTGAGAAATTTTTCGCCTGGAGGCTGATAGGAATCTGGAACTCACTGCCTGAAAATTTTAAAATTTACTTATCAGTGTGTTGCAGAGGTGAAGAAGGCACCTTGCTGTCCAAGCTGATAAAGTTCATCTATCAGCAATTGGTACAGATGGAAGACTTCATGGGCTTGTGTGCATTCCAGTTGTTGGTCATTCAAATTCACAGTAAGTGCTCTGCTTTATATGCTGCAAGTCCCTATAGTTTATTGGCTGATTCAGTCACAGTTGCAGAACCTAAAACTTTATCTGGTCTCCTTTTGACATAAACTCCTCACTCATTTTCTTTTTAACCACATTAGTCACTTGGGGCGATAGCATCAAGACTCTTCAAGCCCTGCAATTTGGACAAAATATGATTATGTACCGTTCAGAGTCCAACCTCCTACGCAATGAATTACCTTGGCAGTTTTGTTGATGCCCTCGGATTTATTCCGCACCTCCCTGATGATTCTCCTGATTTTAGAGATGAGACGCTGTGCTACTTCCTCCTACGCATGAAGTCAGCAGGCCCATAGTTGTGTAACTCAGGGACCTGAATATCTGCTGCTCGTGAGCCAGCCCTTCATCAGTAAGCACAGGTACAGAGCAGCAATAAAACGCATGAGTAACAACAATAACCTGTCCTGTTCTTTTGTTCCCCACACAGCTAATTCAGCAGCCACAGGCACTTTTATCACAATTATTTTTATTGTTGAAATGTTTAATCGCTGCCTAACAGCCCCCATGCTAATTGGTGTTTTTTTTTTATTACTGACTTGAGTAGCATGGCATTAGTTTCCATGGAGGACACAAGTCACATCCAGAACAGAGATGGCGGCTCCAGATTTCAAACACTTTCAAACAAATAGACTGACTGGGCACTTTTTGTTTTCCATCCTTCTGTTAGTCTGAACAAGAAACAAATCACGTACCAATTTCTAACAATAATCATTGAATTAAAGGAAAATTGTTTTCCTTCACCCGGGCCGTATTTCATTAAGGGAATTAATATCCTACTATCATTTCTTTCTCTTATTTCAATATTTGTTTCTCGTAGGAAAGAACAAACAACAGTGGAGAATGAAACAAATAGCTTTTGACAGCCATTTGTATATCTGGGAGTGTGCATAAAGTAGCAGACTCCTTCTTGATGCTAATGTAATTATCTGTGTTCAGTCCTCCTTGAACTACCTATAACCTTACAACTTGTCTTTGGTAATCCTAGTTCATGGTTCTGCCTTTCTAAAGGTTATCTGTTTCCATCAAACCTAAAAGCTTTGTTATTAAAAATTTAAAGGGGTAGAATTATTCCCAGTGAATGGTACAAAAAGAGTGATATCCAATTGGCTGCTCATTAGATGTAGCATCTGGTATTTAAGTCCATTGCAGCCAATAGAGTTAAATATTAAGTGACTTGTCTTCATTGGACAGGTCATTTTGCCACCACTCTTGACAAATTTCTACCTTGCCTTGTTTAAAATCAAGACAATTGACTACAACAATAACAACACCAACTTGCATTTGTATTGGATCTTTAAAGGAGGAAAATGCCCCAAGTTGCTTACAGGAGTGTTGCCAAACAAAATTTGTCAATGATCCATATAAAGCATGATTAAGTCAAAGTTTAAGAAGCAACTTAAAGGAAGAGAGAAGGCAAAAGGAGTAGAGAGATCTGGGAAGGACATTCCAGAGTTTAGAACGTAAACAGATGACGCCACAGTCACCAATGATGGAGCAATTAACATCAAGTTATCTGAGATGGCAGAATTAGAGAAGTGCAGGTAACTTGCTGGTTTTTAGGGTTGGTAAATTCTGACCCTGCCCACTGGGGGACCATTGCCGGTAGGAACAGAAATTTTGGTGAGCCAGCCATTAGTGGCACAGTGGTTAGCACTGCTGTCTCACAGCACCAAGGGCCCAGGTTCGATTCCCGGCTTGGGTTACTATCTGTGCGGAGTCTGCACGTTCCCCCTGTATCTGTGTGGGTTTCTTTCAGGTGCTCTGCTTTCCTCCCACAGTCCAAAAGAGGTGCTGGTTAGGTGCATTGGCCGTGTTAAATTCTCCCTCAGTCCGGATGGGCACCAGAGTGTGGCGACTAAGGGATTTTCACATTAACTTTATTGCAGTGTTAATGTAAGCCTACTTGTGACTAATAAATAAATAAACTTTAAGCTTTAAAAAATTAACCTTCAATGGCAATGGAAACCCCAACCATGGGTAGGGCTGGAAAATCCTATGGTTGATGAAAGGAGGGTAACACTATGGAGAGATTTAGAAAAAATTTAGAAAAAGGCCAAAATTGATGGTTTAAGTGGAGTTACTGAAGCTTATTGTGCTTTAACCCAGGCTGGATAAGTTAAATGTCAAACTCAGGAAAATCCATTCCATTTTCCCTCATTCCATTAAGCATTCGCATTACTTTAATTTTCTCCTTTTGTATCGTGAAAGCAGTAACAATCCAATTCCAATTCCACTTTGTCTTAATGCTTGGATAGCTCAGCATTAACTTCTACCCTGTTCCTCATTATTTCATTACAGCTTGGAATAAGATGGAGAAAGACTGGCGATCCTGGTGAAAGACATTCTTTATTGACCAATGTATGCAGGGAGAAAAGTGCTGGGCATTCCAACACATCACGTTGGCAATATAATTATACAATTTCATCCTTGCTGATGAACATCCTATCCATTGAGCTGTCTGAGCCCATGCTGATAAGAGCTATGCTTCTGTGACTATATTGTTATAAAGAATGTGGTTCATTTTACTTGACTATTTCCCATGTGCCTTAGAATTCTGCGGCATTAGCCATACTACATGCCCTTAATAAGACACTTTCAGGAATGCATGTTTAAATTCTCTAACTGTGATTATATGTATTTCTATGTAGACAGTCCCTCTGTAAAATATATGTATAAGGCTATCTGTGGTCCTTGTTCTAAGTTAATCCATTCTGTTTTAAAAGTCTTTATTAGTGTTTTAGTCCCAGGGTATTTTGAATCTCACGAATAAATGGGACAGCAGGTCAAAGCGATTTCCAGACCACATTGTTCTCCTTGATTAGAAGGCATCAGCTGAAATGTGCCTGAATCAAATGATCCTGATGAAACCATCAAGTGCTATGATTCTCCGGCCACCTCCCTGAGCAGTCTGGGGCACCTTCCTGTCCTGCATTTCCCTCCTGTTCTTCCACATCTTGCTCTTCCTCTTCCTTCAATTAGCAGCGTCATTCCAAAGTCTCACCTTCTTCAAGACCCACAGTTCTCTGGATGATCATGAATTGAGAGCACAACAGATAACCATAATGTCCAAGTTGCTTGCAGAAGCACGCTGAAAGGCACCACCTGACTGGTTCAGGCACCACATGTAATCTAGAGGACTCAATAACCTGCTCTATTGTAGTACTTGTGACCAGATGCATCAGTTGTAGCACTGCTGTGGCTCTATGTGAATACATAAGAGGGTACATAGTCATTTTTTCATGGGATAGCCATCGTCCTCTGGAATCTATCCATGAAGTTTGTGTGCAATGAGAAACTGCAGCAGCCCGGACTGCTGGAGGATGGAGGAGTCATGGCAACTGCCAGGCATGTGAGTGCACTGATGAAAGAACATCTGATGAAGAGTCATAGCATCCAATCAGTAAAAATCAAGTCATGAAAGACAGAGGGGTGCCAGAACAGTAATGTAAAGACTAGCAGTTTTTCTAATGGGGTAGACCTAGATTTTGTGTGATGGTTAAAATTGGTGATAGCAAATTGATGATGGAAATGAAAATAAAAGTCGAGAGTGTTGTAAAAGGATCAGCCAACTTGAGATTTTGCAGTTGAATATATTTTGAAAGGGTCACAAACATCATCTGTGCTGCAATGGTTTTGTAAGCATTTGTGAAATCTGGGACAAAAATAAGGACAGGATGATTGGTAAATCATCCTGTATGGAGATACACTGCTGTTTATCATTCAAAAATTTAATGAACAAACTTAAGTGACACTAAAGGTGACGCTAAGAAACAATGTGGCTGTGCCTTGCTGTTGATATGAATTTAGTAAATTTTAATAAATTTGAATGACTAAAATGCTAGAGAGACTCTGTGTGGGCAAAGATAAAAAATATTTTGAATGTGATGTCTGAAGTAAAATCAACCTGAAAGCAATATAGGCCTAGAGACATGGATGTCAAATGTTATACCAAAGATAGATTGGCAACAGTCAAGCACTGATTCAAACATTCCTGCGATTTTGACAGAGCAAAGCCCTGGGCATCTCCTTATTCTGGAGTGAGTGGACTTAGTGTGACAGTGGTTGGGTTGCCGGGTACAACTTTTAAAGAATAAACGCTATTGAAGTCAACTCTGAAACCAACCTTTATTTTTAGATTTGTAACAGGGTAAGCATCCTTTCCCAAGTCAAAAGGTTGTGAGATCAGGTCCTACTCCAGATCCTAAGCACATAATTCAGGATTTATGAATCCTGTAGTGAAGAAATGCTGGATTATTGCCCTTTGGGTAAAATGTTAAACTGAGGCCAAATCTACATGTTCAGGTGGACACTAATGTTCCTATTACTGTACTCTGGGGAAAAACAAGGATTTTTCATTTTGCCAGGTAGATAAATAAAATATTTTTATTTATTTCTTTGTAATATCTCGCTGACATAAAATGGCTATCACACCGCTGACACAACAATGGTTACTGCTCTTGACAAATTATTCTTGAACCACTTTGGTTCTGTGATAAGGCATTCTAGGAATTCAAAGGCAGGGTTTTCCTCCCTCTGTATGGCATGTTTTGTGGTGGTGGGAAATGGAGTGCCGCTTGCTGGCGGCATACTCATATGGTTCTGCCATTGTCAATGGGGTTTCCCTTTTGAACGCATCCCTCGCAATTAGGAAACCTGCGGTGGGGATATACCATTGGTAGGACTGTAAGATTCTGCCGGCAGCAAGATTTTGGTGCAAGTCTTTTATTTAATAAATAATTTTTCTATAATGCTAGTTTAGTAATACTAATTGGACACTGCATGTTTGAAAAACTTTTGAGGAATTTTATTCTATATGTGCAAAGCCAATGTAAGAGCTGACCACACTGTTTAAAAAAACAGCAATATTGCAGCTAAAGTTTCTTTTATTTCCACTTGCAGTACATTTTTTAACAAAGGTAAAACGATTGTGGTGACTTGGGTTGGAATATTCAGGTCCTGCCAAAGTCAGTGGCCATTTTTTGTTGCTCATCAGCTGTGCTGCTGTGGAACCCATTGCAGGGGGTCACCTTCAGTGGGATTGGGAGATCCCACAGGCAGGACAGGTGAGCCACACAAAATGCCGTTGACATTGGTGGTATTGAAAGGTCCTGCTGGTGGCCAGTAGAGAGTTGCCTCCACTGCCCGTAACACAGCTCAGTGGCATTGGAAAATCCCACCCTTAGGGATCGTATGAGATCGTGCCAAGAGCATAAATTCCCACCCGAGGTCAGTGGACCTTTAACAGTTCCTTGAAATTTTCCCTCCCGTCTGCAATGATTCCCGCTGTGTTCAGGTCTGGAAAATCTACCCCTTTCCAATTTACAAATAATAATTCATATAACTATTGAAAGCCATTTGTATTAATTATTTCCTCAGAACTGCCCAATCCTAATGTCAGTAAATTATTTAATTTTATTTTTAGTTTCACCCAACAATCTGCTTCAATCAGAGACCTTTAGTTGTTGACTAAGATAGACAGATTTTGCTTAGAGATTTCGAAGAGAAATTATGGTAAATGACATCTAAATAAGGGTACTGCTAATATTTCGCCATTATGCAGTTAGCAGCTAATGACAGCTCTTTCCTGAGAGAAGTAGGTTATATAAATCTGATGTTATTTTCATGAAATACATTTTAAAAAGGTTTACGAATCAGTGTTGAGCGAATGAAGAAAGATGGAACTTGTCCGTTTCTAGCATAATCTCTGGACATCCCAAGGTTGGCTTTACAGCCAATGAAGTACTTCTGAAGTTGTCACTCTTGCAGTTGGCAAAAAGGGCAATCAGTGCCTTCTGAAAAGGCAACATTTCCTCAGTAGCACAATCGCATTAGCCCTAAAACCAAGTAAAAGCATATAATGGATTATAACATTCCCATTTACCATGTTTTCAGAAATGACAGAGAAGGAAAAAGAGATGGCGGCACGGCAGTATTGATTAAGAATTATATTACAAAAATAAAAAGATTTTACTACATGTTATTTTCAATTCTTTCATGGGATGTGCACATCACTGGCCAGGCTAATATTCATTTCCCATCCCTAATTACTCTTGGGAAGACGGTGGTGAGCCATCACCTTGAACTGCTGTGGTTCATTTGATGTAGGTACATCCACAATGCTGTAATGACTAGGTAAAGGACTAAGTCCATTTAGTATAAGTAAAGCAGCAGGGGGGGATGGCTGTTACATTGATGGGAGTTAATATTTATAGATCGGGAAACAACAGGAATGATATAAAATAGCAAATTTGTTAACAAATTTTGCAACTGTGCAACAAAAATAGCATAGTAATTTTAGGAAACTTAAATTATTCTAATATATATGGTGAAAAACATATTGCTAAAGGTAGGGGAGGACAGAAATTTCTGAGCCGGACTTCATATTCCACTGTTGCTGCCATCGAGAATGGAGAGTTTGGCGCTGAGCCAAATCTCTATTCACTGAGGCAGGACAGGAGAATCCCAGCTGTGGCTAAGGTTGGAGAATCTGGCCTCTGATATGTGTATAGTCAAACTTTCTCAATGGAGAGATCTTCAGTCCGGCAATGAAGGAAGAGGTGTTGGATGTGGTTCTGGGGAATTAAATAGGACAAGTGGAGGTCATTCAGGTGACAGCAATAAAATGGTATGAGACAGGACTGTCTTCTCTTTGTAATGACCTGATAATTGATAATCGTTGCTGGTAAGGTATGGACATCAGCACACATGGGATAGGATGTCCCATGTGATAGCTCGATCTGAGTGCAAGATTTTGTTCTTTTTTTCCTTGTTTGCCACTGCTTGTCCTCATTGTGGGGATATTGTGATTCAAAGCATGATGCAGCTTGATGGATGAGTTGTCACCAGTTTGAATAATTGATAGCACGTTCTTCCCAGTCATTCATGTTTGTGCTGTCATACTCCAAGAAGAGCTTCAGAATATCTTCGAAGCATTGTCTTTGTTTTCCCTGGATCGCTGGGCATTTAAGAATTGTGAAAACAGGACCAGAAGGCAGACATTATTTTGACCATATAGATAATGTTGCAGTTGAGTTTGCAGCAATTTTGCCTGAAAATCTAAAGAGTTGTCTTCAAGACGGACAATAACATTTGTTCAATTGTCCTCCCATTGAGATTGCAGTGAAGGCATTGCTGATTAAGTTTCTCTCGTATTTTTATGTGTTCCTGTTACACAGTTTAGGTCTTATTGCAGTAGAGGAATGTGGTGATGATAGCTGTCCCTGTAAACAGATATTGGTTAACTTGAGGAGATCCTTGTTGTCAAACGTTCAATGCATACTTTGGAGAAGGCCAAGTTGATTTAAATGGATTAGCAGGAATCTTTCATTAGCCTGAGCTAATGAAAGATTAGCTCAGGAGGCAGAAACAAAAAAAAACGTAACTCCAATTCATGGTGCGATACCCCATAACCTTTTCAAATCTATAAAAAGAAATCTTTCACATATCTGTTTGTGATATTCAAATATCTCAAATGCTGCACGCCAGAACATCCTTAACTACCTCTTGATCCTGAGTGAAGGTTTTCTTTCTTGCAATAATAACATCCCGTTACTACCAGCAACCATTGAGCAATTTGCTGATATAAATTGCATTTTGAGTGAGAAAATTGTTTGTCACCTTTTTAACAACATAGCAATGACAGGGGAAATTGATCTGTAAATTAATTTATAGGATGTCACCTTCAGTGTCACACAATAGGCACTTCCATAAGCACACAATACACCAATAACCCCCAGTGATATAGAAAGTTAGCATTCAAATGCATCATATGCAACAGATTACTGCACAGAATTCAAAACATGGGCTCTCTTCATAGAATAAAGCTTAGTTCCATATCTATATGTTACACTCCTCCAGGTAAGGGTAATTGTACAACCTGAGTGTGTGACTAGGAAGGGGTCGTTCCTAGGCTCAGATTCAACAAAGTTTGTTGATCACTGCACTTATGCTTTAAATAATTTTGGTAAACAACACTGCACAGGGACCTATAAAACAAATGAATGTGTGGCATGGTAGTACAATGGTTAGCACTGCTGCCTTACAGCACCAGGAACCTGGGTTTTATTCCAGATTTGGATCACTGACTGTGTGGAGCCTGCACATTCTCCCCATGTCTGCATGGGTTTCCTTTGGGTGCTCTGGTTTCCTCCCAAATTCCAAAGATATGTGG
The DNA here is from genome assembly GCF_965287045.1 of Carcharhinus amblyrhynchos. Lineage (NCBI taxonomy): Eukaryota > Metazoa > Chordata > Chondrichthyes > Carcharhiniformes > Carcharhinidae > Carcharhinus > Carcharhinus amblyrhynchos. Next base: position 48,538,020 of record NC_137336.1, read on the forward strand.
GTTGGGTGGCTTGGCCATGCTAAATTGCCCCATAGTGTCAGGGGGACTATCTAGTGTAAATGCATGGGGTTATGGGGATAGAGCCTGTCAGATTATGGTCACTGCAGACTTGATAGACTAAATAACCTCCTTCTGCACTGTAGGATTCTATGAATAAATGATAAACACATTTGTATGAGAAACCACAATTTCAGAAACATTTTTTGTTGCTTTGAATATATTGATCAGCTAGAAATTAATTTTCCTGAATCGCATTTATTACTTTGGTCTCTAATAAATATTCTTGTGTCCTAGCACTTTACTAGAATTATTTTGGGAAAACAGTCATCTAAATTCATAATGTGAGGAAATCTTGGCAGTTTTGCATACACCCAGATTTGCATTTTATTGCTTCTGTTGATGTATGAAATGTATGATGACTTATGCCAGAAGCTTAGAATTATGTGGCGAGCAACTCACCTCCTGACTCCCCAAAGCTGTTACCCATCTGCAATGTGCAAGTCAGTAGTGTGATAGAATACACTAATTGTAGCTACAAAAACAGTTAAGAGCTAAATACCATCCATGACAGTGCTGGATTGACACGCCAGTTAAGATCTAGGGGAGTGGTTTGAATCCATGACCTTTTGATTCAGAGACAATACCACTACCACTGAGCCAAGACTGACACTTGGAATACAGCTTGAGATAATAGGTTGGATTCTCTGACTTCACCCACCGCTGGGATTCTCCAATCCCACTGCAGTGAACAGAGATTTGGCTGAGTACGAAATTCTCTGTTCTTGCTGGCAGTGGTTTAGGGGTGTGAATGACCAGAGAATTCTGGCTGGTATCTCCAATATCGTGCTCCCAACACATGGGAAGCAAGAACAGGAATATGCTGACTGGTTCGAGGCTAACATCACTAAGGTGGAACCTTTCATTGAAGCCAAACAGCCATTAATGACAAGGGAGATACAAGCAAAGAAGGCTCTGAATGCAATAAGAGCTATTGAAAGTAAAGTCCAACAGACTGCTAGTCAGTGCACACCAATGCTTACCAGTTACAACTGTGCCAGAATGTCCAAATGTCTTTCAACACAGGAAATGCTAGGGGCATGTATGAAGGAAGCAAAAAGGCAAAAAAAAGGAAAACTGCTCCATTTAAAATAAAGGCTGGAAGGTCATCACCAACTGCAATAAACAGTTAGAGAGATAGGTGGGACACTGTTTTGAGTTCTACTTCAGAAAAAACTCTAGATACCATAGGAAGCCTATCTGTTATGACAGAACTGGATATCAAACCTACAGGGGAGAAAATTAGTAAATCTTGTGACTCAGTTGCCATGGCCAAATGCTGATGCTGTACCACCTGAACTCATCAAGCACTCCCAAATGGAACTCCCCAGAGAGCCTGCCAGGTTGGCAGTGCAAGGTGCAATGTCAGGGCATTGCCAGGGCATGTTCTTATCTGTCACCCCCAAGGAGGTTATATTTACCTTTGCGCCTTTGATGTGTCCCCTTAACTATTTCATGTTTTGCTGCTGTAAGCCTCACTGATATGACATCTCACTGGTCAGGGGGGAAATCTTTACTTAGAACATAAGAACATTAGAAATAGGAGCAGGAGTTGGCCATCTAGCCCATTGAGCCTGCCCCGCCATTCAATAAGATCATGGCTGATCTGAAGTGGAGTGGAGTACTTGGGGGAACCTATGATGGGGAAGCCCACTAATTCATTGAAATGTATTTGAATGGCATTCCTACCCTTTCTGGGAAAGAATCTTGTTACATCACCAGCAACAGATGTGGACAACCAGGAAAATGAGATTTCGCCAGTGAGAATCTCATTTCAGACCCTCCATATTTTGGGCTCACCATTTACACTCAAAATCTCCCCCAATCTTTTGTTCATTTTTTGCACACCCAAATGATGAAAACACAATATTGCAGATACTGGAAATCAGAAATAAAAACAGAAAGTGCTGGAAAAAGTCAGCAGGTCTCACAGCATCAGTAGGGAGAAAAACAGAATTGGAACAAAATTCTCCCCCAGAAATTCTAAGTGCCGAATTTGTGTAAAAATTGGGGTAAATCCTGCTGTTTGTTTCAGTGGGACTTTCAAAATGAACCTCCCGCACTCTGTGCATCACAGAGAGCCCGAGCTTGAATCACACTGTAAAGCTTGGGGAGGAGTCTATTTCTGCTGGAGAGGTTGGCAGCATAGTGCTGAGTGGGCCACTGCGCATGTGCTAATCTGTCAGCGCAGAGATTGGTGCATGCACAGTAGCCTGTACTGCCAGTGTCCCAATTGCTGACCCACTTGATCACTGGCTAGGCCGTGACCTCACATTGCTGGCCATGTGACCCCCCCCCCCCCGATCACTAGCCGCCCGGACGTGTCCAGGAGCAGCGCAGCGGGCTGCGACAATTGCCCCCTGAATGCTTCAAGTTCAATATGACTAATTTAATTGGCTTGTTGAAAAATAATAGGGTCTCCCTCTAAAAAAATTAGATCGGAAATGATTCAATTAAAGAAGATTAATGAAAAAGATAAAATATCATGCTGATCTTATAATGCACCAGTTGTGATATTTTCCACTGTCATGTTCGCATTCCAGTTTGTACCTTCTATAGCAGTTTTCACTCAATCACAGAAATTACAACGCAAAAGGAGGTCATTTGGCCTCTTTGCTGAGATTCTCTTTAATTGTAACTCTAATCCTATTTCCTTGCCATTTTGCCAAAGACTATTATAGCCATCATTCTGAAATTTGTACCCAATCTGTTTTTAAATGATAATACAGTCAGTGCCTCAGTAGCTGCTTATGGTAAAGCATTTTAAATTCTGATAACCCTCTGTGTGGAAACATTTCTTCCAGCTTGAACTTTGTCATTTGGTCCATGTAATCTCCTGGACCAGTTTCAATAGCTGGAGGAGGGGGGAATGGAATTTTATGACGTAATTTTCCCTTGTTGACCCTGTTCTTTTTTTTCTTGCCCCTTCCAGGAGATTACTTGCTGGGGTGGTGGAGGGAACAAGGAGCAAGTTTGGATGTGAGGCAGTAGGGGATGGAGAGGCAAAATCAGGGGAGGAAAGAAATGATGGCTCAGCCATTATCGTGTGGGCCAGGCTAGAAGGACTAGCTGGCCCTTTCCTGCCTGTCAATATTGTATGTTCAATTTAGAACATAAGAACATAAGAAATAGGAGCAGGAGTAGGCCATCTGGCCCTTCGAGCCTGCCCCGCCATTCAATAAGATCATGGCTGATCTGTCGCTGCTCAGTTCCACATTCCCGCCCTCTCCCCATAACCCTTAATCCCCTCGCTTATCAAAAACCCATCAACCCGCGTCTTAAAAATATTTAGCGAGGCAGCCTCCACCACTTCAACGGGCAGAGAATTCCAGAGATTCACCACCCTTTGAGTGAAGAAGTTCCTCCTCAACTCCGTTCTAAACCGCCCCCCCTTTATCTTGAGGCTGTGCCCCCTAGTCCTACTGTCCTTTCTGAGTGGGAAGAGTCTCTCCACCTCTATCCTATCCATCCCATTCATCATCTTATACACCTCAATGAGATCTCCCCTCATTCTTCTAAACTCTAACAAGTACAAGCCTAGTTTATTCAGCCTCTCCTCATAGCTCAATTTCTACTGATTCTACTGAATTTCTACTGATAATCCTAAATAACAAACTTGTTAAGCTCTCAAGGATTTTTCTCCCTTTATCATTTCTTTCAGTGAAAGGAAATCACTTTCAGAGGCTTTTTTTCTCAGATTCATTCATGCAACCTTTCCAAAATTCTTATAATGGGTTTCTGGGAATTGTGTGTAATTTTCCAGCTAAAGGGCCTAACCATTAATTTGACATCACTTCCTGTGCTAACATTTCTTTGCATTACAAGACATGTACATATCAAGACCAATTGAAGACAACTCCACACTCTCTCCTGGGGTTTCCAGAAAATTGCCAGGGGTGGCACTGTAGCACAGTGGTTAGCATTGCTGCTTCTCAGCTCCAGGAACCTGGGTTCGATTCTCGGCTCGGGTCACTGTCCGTGTGGAGTTTGCACATTCTCCTCATGTCTGCGTGGATTTCCGCCGGGAGCTCCGGTTTCCTCCCACAGTCCAAAGATGTGCGGGTTAGGTTGATTGGCCATGCTAAAATTGCCCCTTAGAGTCCTGAGATGCATAGATTAGTGGGTAAAATATGTAGGGATATGGGGGGGTAGGGCCTGGGTGGGATTGTGGTCAGTGCAGACTCGATGGGCCAAAGGGCCTCTTTCTGTACTGTAGGGTTCTATGATTTGCCATGTTCTGCATAAATTTATTCACTATTCAGTTGACATGGCAAAGCTTTAGCAGAGTAAGAGTGGGAGAAAGGGGTGAAATATCAATCAGTGACTAATAGTGGTACCAGCAATGTTTCAACTGGAAATGCTCCTGGCCTCTCTTCTCCACCCATAACGTGTAAACAATAGCAGGCCCATGAGCCACCGATGTTTCAGACACTCAGAAGAGAATAAGAATAATCCCCAGGGCAGTAGCAATTGGTTCAATCATGACTTTTTTTTTGAGAGCGAGTGCCAATTATCAGGTTTGTCCACCTTTCTGAATGAGCTTTTTAGCACTTACAGTCTTGTGGTGACCAAGTCTCACTTGGAGCTCATACTGAATATTTGGAGACCACCCAGGAAACTGGATCTAGATGGTGGAGGTCTTTCCCTGCCAGAATATCACCAGCAGGAGAATTCAGCTCTGTGTATACAAAGTGTGAGGAATTGTTTTATGCACCTGAAGCAACTTCTCAAGATTGCATGCATTTGTGAACTGCAGAAAACATTCAGTGTAGCTTTGCTCATTCCTCATTGAATGCTGAGCCTGTGTTGATAATGAACGTACAATGGCATGCCATAATTATCAAAATGGCTCTCTTTGTTGATCTTCCGTGAAACAAGATTGTATTGATCTAAAATTTGTACCTGTCGCAAATGAGAATGTCAGGAAAATACTACTTTTTGTACTGAATTTTTAAATTTTGTGAATCAGACACTTCTTACAATTGCCGTTATTCCAATGTATCTGAACACGTTTGCTGATCCCTGCCATCATAATGTGTAGTGAATTTTTGGTCTATTCATGTAATATAATGTGAGTGCATTGGAAATTGGAGATTGAATTCAGAATTCATTTTTGTATGCCTTCACTGGCTGTCTTATGCATATCTTGAGATAATTTTACCGTCTGTAGTAAAATCTGTTTTACTTATAGATATGAATAAAAGGCAATGGGTGGAATTTCACAAGATTGATTTAAGTGTCACGTGAAAATGGGAGAGTTCCTGATCTATTTTTTGGGTGAATTTTCATGCCCAGTCTTATGCATTTAGTCATTCAAATTATAAGTTGGACTCTTTCAAGATGCTGCAGGCAGTGGGCTGAGCTTAAGTTGCCTGTCAGCCTGCAGAGGGAGGTATTGTGCATGTGTAGGCTGCTGTGTCTGCACATGCGTAATAGCAACTGTAGAGGGAGCTATTGCACATGTGCAGACTTCGAATTCTGCACATGTGCGATAGCTGCAGATAGACAGAAAACTGTCAGGCCCCTGATGCTGCAGGCAGCATGAACAAACTGCCCTCCCCACAAGCGCGGAGGCCACCAGCCGATCGCGAGCACCCGAGATGCAGACCCCACCACCCCCCCACCACGCAGGCTAATCACGACCCCTCCCCCCAACAATCGAAGGCAGAATAGCAGCAGGCCCCCTCTCCTTCCCATCAGTATAGATGGTTACACATGCCACCCTCATCGCTGGCCTCCCTTCAGCCCTGACCAAATTCCAATACAGAGTGGCAGCAGGACCCTCCACCTCCACTAATTGCTCCTAGGCCTCGCCCACAATACTGTCCCATGCCTGGTGGGCTGTGCCAAGGTGCCTCCTGGGCATGGGCACTTTGTCCATTGGGCAGTGTCTGGGGGCACAAGCCGGCACTGCCAGGGTTCCCATGTCCAGAGAACACCATATCCTGCTGCTTGATCCCTGGGGGGCCCCAATTCACCCCCCTTCACTCCAGCGGTGACTCCTGCTAGTTTCCTGAATGTGGGGAGCTATGCTAAACCCCCATGAGAGGGATGATATATTCTTGGCGGGGTGCAGGATACTATCTGGCCCACAGAATTCAGTCTCGGGCCTAATAATGACATTTAAATTACATTAAAAACAGATTAAAATGACTTACAGTTGGTTTTCAGCGTGGTCTCAACTACACCTACTCTCTGGCAATGGGAGATGCAAATGCGTCAGGAACATATGCACGAATCCCGCAAAATGGCGAAATGCATCTCCCAACCTGGCGTGTCAAAAAACGTGCGCATCGTGATGGGAGAATCGGGCCCTATGAGTGAGCCAATGATCTTGCAGCAGCTAATCTATGACTGTGTAAAGATATGATGGAAGAAACCAGAGCGAGTCATGATCAGAATCTAGTGAGAAAGCTAGAGAGAGCTCAACAGGTGAATCTGAGGCTGAACAGGGAAAGGTTGCAGTTGATGATGACTGAAGTAAAGTAGATTAGTCATGTACTGACAACTAAAGGATTTCATCCTGATCCTGATAGGATGCAAACTGAGATGCAGCATCTACCAGATACAAATACAGTTCAGCAGTTTGTTAGATCTGTGAACTAACCAGCAAATTTCCTATCCAAATTGTCGCCAGAGTGTGAACATCTACGCAAGCTCACTGCAAGGGATGTTCAGTGATATTAGGACACAGTTTTCTCTTGCATCAAACAACTAGTGACAACAACACCAGTGCTGAGGTGCTATGATATCAACAATGAAATCACCCTGAAGTGTGATGCTAGCGAAACAGGACTTGAAACAACCATCACAACCAGTTTGTGTTTGCATCCAGAATGTTAACACAAACTGAATGATGCTACACACAGATCAAAAAAAGCTGCCTGGCTGTTGTATTTGGTTGTGAGCATTTCAACCTGTTCAGAACAGAGAAAGTGATGGTCAAGTCTGAGCACAAGGCATCTCTGTCAAACTGTTTCTCTCTGTTTGACATGTTTGCAAAAGATGTTACTTTATTTGTAGGGCTATCTTTTGAAAGTGAAGTACAAGCAAGGTAAGCAGAAGTTTATCTGCTGCTGCTAAGAGCTGCTGCTAAGAGCTGTTTTCCTTCCCTTTGAAGGGAATGAATGACACTTGTACAAAGCATAAAATAGTCGAGATTCGATGAGAAGCAACAAAATGCTCTACAACTCTTCACTCTAGCAGAGAGATTGACTGACGGACAACCATCTTGCTCAGATTAAGCCCACTACCCAACAAGATGCAACTCTTCAAGTACTTTGATGAAACCATCAAAGATTCACCTATTGCTATGACAGAGTATTCAGCGCAAGGAGATTAAGTGACTGCCTGAGATGACATTTTGTTCAAAGAGACTGGAGTCACTATCCCCAAGGAGTTGAGAAAAAAGGATGCTGAAGTGCATCAACGCAAGCCATCAAGCAATTGAGGCTCATCTGACGCAAACAAGTAATGTGTTTTAGAATCATAGAGGTTTACAGCATGGAAGTGGGCCCTTTGCCCAACTTATCCATGCTGCACTTTTTTTTAAACCCCTAAGCTAGTCCCAATTGCTGCATTTGTCCCACATCCCTTTATACCCGTCTTACCCCTGTAACTGTCTAAATGCTTTTTAAAAGACAGAATTGTATCTGCCTACCTTTGGCAGCTTGTTCCAGACACTCACCACCCTCTGTGTGAAAAGATTGCCCCTCTGGACTCTTTTGTGTCTCTCCCTCTCACCTTAAACCTATGCTGTCTAGTTTTAGACTCCCCTACCTTTCAGAAAAGGTATTGACTATCTTGCTGACCTATGCCCCTCATTATTTTATGGACCTCTATAAAATCACCCCTCAGCTTCCTATGCTCCAGAGAAAAAAGTCCCAGTCTATCCAGCCTCTTCTTATAACTCAATCCATCAAGTCCCTGTAGTATCCTAGTAAATCGTTTCTGCACTCTTTCTAGTTTAATAATATCCTTTCTATAAAGGGTGACCAGAACTGTACACAGTATTCCAAGTGTGGCCTTACCAATATCTTATATAACATCAACAAGATGTCCCAACTTCTGTATTCGATGTTCTGACCAATGAAACCAAGCATGTCGAATGCCTTCTTCACCAGTCTGTCCATCTGTGACTCCACTTTCAAGGAGCTATGAACATGTACCCCTAGATCTTTTTGTTCTATAACTCCCCAACGCCCTAGCATTAACAGAGTAAGTCCTGCCCTGGTTCAACCTACCAAAATGCTTCACCTTGCATTTATCTAAATTAAACTCTATCTGCCATTTGTCAGCCCACTGGCCCAATTGATCAAGATCCCATTGCAATCCTAGATAACTTTCTTCACTGTCCACTGTGCCACCAATCTTGGTATCATCTGTAAACTTACTAGCCGTGTCTCCTATATTCTCATCCAAATCATTAATATAAATTTTTACTGGTCAAATGTAAGCAGTCAGATTAAGGACTGTATCAGCCAGTTAAGTGTTTGTAATGAACATCAAGTTAAGCAAGCTAAAGAGTCAAGTATGATGCATAACATCCCAGGCAGGCCATGGAAGAAAGTTGGAGTAGGCCTTTTTACTCTTTGGTACCAGCTCATCACCACTCAGACTACAAGATGTTGGACAAGCTGATGTTAATGATGTCCGGTGAGATCAGAGAATGTGAAAACACACTTCAATTATCATAGCATTCCTGACATTGTGAGAGCAACAATGTATTGTAGTTCACGAGTGAAGATTCAGATACTTGGTGAATGATAGGGAAATTCAACACTGCATCTCATCTCCAGACTATCCACAATCAATTGAAAAGGCAAAGGAAGCAGTGAGAATTGCCAAAACAATCAATCATCAAAAAATCAATTAGATCCAAAGCAGATGTGTACAAGGCAATCTTAGAAACACTCTGACTGAAGGAATGGAAATCAGTCCAGTTCAGCATCTGCTGACTACTCTTCCAACAGCTAAAAATCTACTGAAGCCAGAAGTACTAACAATGACAAAAGCAAAGTGATACAACAGAGAAACCAAATTCTGCTTTGATAAAGCAGCCAAATCATTGTCATAACTGAGTTGGAGGACTGGTCACAATGCAAACATTCAATGCATTCGACAAAAGTCAGCCCACAACAGCAAATTGCCAAAACTTTTGACCGATCTAGAAAAATTGTCGTCTTGATCATATCCAGTTAAAGTGAACAACCAGATCTTTTCTCATCACTATAGACGTTGGTGTGCAACTGGAGTAGCTGCTCCTTCATATGAGACAGCTGACGAGGTAGATTCGATTACACCAACTGAAGAAACACCAGTCCCAGAAGTCAACAATTCCCCAATAAATGCAACAGTTCAGCAGCCAACAATCTCCAGAGAGGAAACATTACTCCAGGAAACAGCAGACACCAGACAAAAAGCCAGAAACAACTCACACATATACCATTAGGAAACCGGAACATTTTAAAGATTGTATATCATGTACGTGTCTAGGGACAGACAAAATTGGAACAGACTAGAAAGAACAAACAGTTGTTTGCTCACACATGATCATCTTCTTTTATGGAAAATCTATGTCAAGTAACCTGCTACCAAGAGGGCATGGAAATTGTCTTTAGTTTTATGAAGAGGAGTGTTTGGATGAGTACTCTTACATAGAAGATAGAAGATAGGAGCAGGAGGAGGCCATTTGGCCCTTTGAGCCTGCTCTGCCATTCATCACCATCGTGGCTGATCGTCCAACTCAGTAGCCTAATCCTGCTTTCTCCCCATAACCTTTGATCCCATTCGCCCCAAGTGCTATATCCAGCCGCCTCTTGAATACATTCAATGTTTTGGCATCAACTACTTCCTGTGGGAATGAATTCCACAGGCTCACCGGGTGAAGAAATGTCTCCTCACCTCCGTCCTAAATGGTCTACCCCTGAATCCTCAGACTGTGACCCCCTGGCTCTGGACTCCCCCCACCATCGGGAACATCCTCCCTGCATCTACCCTGTCTAGTCCTGTTAGAATTTTATAAATCTCTATGAGATTCCACCCCCCCCCGTCATTCGTCTGAACTCCAGCGAAAACAATCCTAACCTAGTCCATCTCTTCTCATACGTCAGTCCCACCATCCCTGGAATTAGCCTGGTAAACCTTCGCTGCACTCCCTCGAGAGCAAGAACATCCTTCCTCAGAAAAGGAGACCAAAACGGCACACAATACTCTAGGTGCGGCCTCACCAAGACTCTGTATAACTGCATCCTTTTTAAAAAATAGCTTATTTATTTATGTCACTTGTATTATTTATTATTATTTACTCTTGTACACTGTGTCTTATCATACTCGTGTAACCTCTGACATCATTATATGTAAATAAAGGAATAAGTAATTCACCATATGGAACCAACACAACAGTGGAGAGGAGGAAGAGGCCGTGGTCAGAAAAGGGAAATTGAAGTCTTCCTTAAGATTGCGAGGCGTGTTCCTGCTTCTCCTGCCTTCTGACTTGTGTGAAGTCCTAGAAGGCACCTCTGGGTTCTCTTGCTTCCCTTTCACTGCTGAGCTTCCTGACCCTGGGAAATATTGTAGAGCAGTTGCAGATTTTACTGGGGCTCCCAACTGCAGTGTGGGAGCCCAACCCAGAAAGAAAAAAAACAATGAAATGGGAAAATAAGAATACTGGCCTGACCTGGTCATGCTACCTCTAAAATGGAACAGCAGTAAAATAGAGATAAAAGAATACTGGTCCGAACTGCTTCTTCCTTCTGGGAATTGAAGTATGTTAATGAAATGTCCCACTGATTCACAGCCAGACACTCTACAATATCCACCAATACAAAATAACAGTAGATGTGTGAGTGGAGTTTTGGGAATATGTTCCTTGCATTTAGGTTTAACCCTCTCTCACTCATCATTGTTGGGTAGAAGTGGGGCTAATATTGAGGCCATTATATCTATAAGTCGCAGGCGGCAACATATGAACCATCAGGGAATGAGAACCTATAATCACATCTTTGGATCTCTTGCCTCTATTGATGCAATGGAGAATGATTATTGATGTGAACATTTGTGAGTTGTTATGCTTTTTAAATTGCAGGTGAAGTTAATGCTGCATAGTGAAGAGAAAGATTGAAATGATGCTCAAACACAGCATGGTAATGACTGAACACAAGTTTTGTAAGCAGGGAACAATCTTTAGAAATTTAGCTTAAATTGTTAATGATATTATCACAAACGTTCTGTGTTCAAAAATGATGCATCCCTGAAAAAATACAATGTCATTTTCTTGCCAGCTCAGTGTGCTGTATATTGAAAATTCAGGATGTACAAACATTACTAATAAACTGTGCCCTACATGAGTATGAATTGTAGTCAGCTGTAATTTGAACTGGGCAGTTATAATTACCTCTAGAGCAATGTCAGATTGATAGTGCAAAATAACTGCAGCCTCTGTGAGGGCAATGAATTCTGTTGTCGCACATCACAGTCTCCATAAAGAAAGGAAGATGAGTGTGGTTGTTGGAGGCCAATTGTCTCAGCCCCAGGACATCACTGCTGGAATTCCTCAGGAGAGTGTCCTAGGCCCAACCATCTTCAGCTGCTTCAATGTCTTTCTCTTCATCTTAAAGTCAACTCGCTGATGACTGCTCCGATGTTAATGCAGCCCATGCCCAAACGCAGCAACATTTAAGCTTGGCCTGTTAAATGGCAAGTAATATTCAACCACACAAGTGCTGGGCAATGATCATCTACAAAAAGAGAGAACCATACCCCCATGACGTTTGATCGAATTCTGTGTCATCGACATCCTCATGGTGATTATTGATCAGAAACTCAACTGGCATCAATTATATAAATACTGGGTGGAATTTCCCCCCAAAAGTTTCTAAGTGTTGAAATAGTGAGAAAACAGGTCTTCACACAGGTCTCTCAGGCATGTTCTGCATCACAATCTTTCGACACTCAGTGCAATGAAAGAGTCTCCACGTGAATCACAGCATCATGGATGCTCCAGGCACCTGACTTGCAAAATGGCTGAGCTGTGTGCCATTACAAGGGGGAATCTGCATTAAGTACTAATGACGCACCCGCAGTCAGTCTGTCATGCCAGGAAGATGGCACCATGTAAATCAGCTCCACGTTTTATGGAGGGAGAGTGGGGATTGCTGCCGAGTGCTGTGGAGGAGAGGAGGGCCATCGTCTTCCCCTGAGACGGTTGATGGTCTAGGGTTCTGGCCGGCAATGCAGCCTGGGAAGTGGTGACATCAATGGTCAGTGCCCATGCTCTGATAGGGAGGATCAGTGCCCAGTGCAGAAAGAAAATTAATGACCTGGCTTGGATAGCAGTGGTGAATGTCCATCCACTCCTGGCATCAATCCCATTCATCACGCCTGGAATGTGCATGTTGGTCCACTCTGTGCCTCACACCATCCTGATTTGGAAAATATTACCTTTCCTTCACTGTTGCTCGGTCAAAATTCTGGAACTCTCTCCCTAACAGCACTGTGAAAGTACCTACACCACATTGACTGCAGCAATTCAAGAAGGCAGCTCACCACCACTTTCTCAAGGGCAGTTAGGGATGTGGCAAGAAAATGCTGGCCCAGCCAATGACATCCATATCCCATGAATGAATAAAAAAAGGTACTCGCACCAATTTTTGCAACTTTCCATCAACGAAGTTTTGGGCTGTGGAATAGCCAAGATGCCAACCTAGATTATGTGCTCAGGCTTGTATCTTTGATCTTTTGACTCAGTGGAGAGAGTTGACACTGAAATATCACTTAAAATAATTAACTTTGAAAGGTGGAAATTATTCATTAAAACTGGGAAACATTGAAATGATTGAGAAAGATGCTTTAGCAAAAGAAGGAAATGTTAGTAAAAAAAATTTCCAATTTTTAATTAGAATATAAAAAACTGTGAAACTTCAAAGATAATAAATCTTAGCAGTTTTTTTATGAAGACCACTATATTATTGTATTTGACAAATCACCCTTAAATTACGGGCATCAGGCTTGATTTATTACATTTGAAACAGCAATATTTACTGAACGGTTAGAGGTCAACTAATTTTGGAAATTTCTAGGAAACAAGAAAATTCAGACCCCTGGGTCTTACTGAAAAACTCAAAGATGTTTAAATAGAATTCAGCTATTTGGTATCTTTGGAATTGATGACAACACATGCTCTGGAAAAATATCCCGTTCAGAACTCCAATTTTGTGCTAAAAATGATTCTGCAGTTCAGATTGCCTCTTGATATATTACACTCAGCTGGAGATGTTTCTTTCCCCTGTAAAAGGATCAAAGACAAGAGGCCACAGACTTAAAGTGATTTGCAAAAAATTCAAAAGTGACACGAGAAAAGATGTTTTCAAACGAGTGGTTTGGGTGTGGAATGCACTGCCTGGGAATATGGTGAAGGTGGGTTCAATTGAGGCATTCAAGGGGGTGGAGGCAGGGGGACATCAATGATTGTTTGAGTAGAAACAATGTGTAATGGCACTAAGTTATGATGCTTGTTTGGAGAGCCAAGGCAGACAGAATGGGCCAAATGGCCTCCTCCTGCACTATAACAGTTCTATGGATTAACATTTAGCTTGAAATAAAAGACAGAAGAACATTGACACATGGCAATTATTCATGTCTATTGCTCATTTTGTTGCTCAAGAAGGTTTTCCACTCCATAGGATGCTGAGAGAATATTACAAACTATTGTGTAATCGTGGTCAGTTGACAGGTTTTGACTGTGCGCTCAGGAAAATAATATTGATTTGGCCTTCGAGAAAGAACAATACTTGTAGTCTTCATGCAGAACACATTGTGAGCACCCAGTTTGGGTCTGTTGCGATTTTCCAGCCGATTTTCTGATTATTGTAGTGCTGTGGCCATTTTGATTTTATTTCTAATATATAAAACATTAAAATGCCTCATAAATTTAAACGATATGAAAAAAATGTTAAAAATTGTTGCTGCTTCATTATTATGTTCACAATTAAATCTGGTGACATGAAAAGATGTAGATATGACTGCTCCCTCATTAAGCATTTAGTGGGAATATTAATTAAAATGATTTCCATGAAAATATACCAGAAACTACTTTCAGATCTCTTATGCTACAACTGTTATGACATAGTCGTCTTGCCAATTACATTCTTTGTCAACAGCATTGTAAATAACTGTAAAATTCAGTCACGGAACATTTTTCTATGCTTTTATTGCTCCTCCAAGTCCAACATTATGGCAGTGCTCTGAAATGCAATCTGTGGGAGTTAATTTAACTTGCTCATATTCTATAGTCCAAATTTGCAGTATGACCGCCATCCACCGTAAGTCATGCACCGGAGTTTTGTACCCAAATTGCTTTAAAGTACTCCCCTCACCAGTGACACAATGGGATTCCCCACATTCAATGGGCTGGTACCCTATTAGAATAAATGTAAATCTAATTATCAGGTCAGATAACACCCCTGCCTGCAGTTATATTATCCATTCATGTTTGATTTGATTTGACTTATTATTTGGTTTGATTTATTATCGTCACATGTATTAGCATACAGTGAAAAGTATTGTTTGTGGCAAGCTACACAGACAAAGCATACTGTTCATAGAGAAGGAAACAAGAAAGTACAGAGTGTAATGTTACAGTTAAAGCTAGGGTGTAGAGAAAGATCAACTTAATGCTAGGTAGGTCCATTCAAAAATCTGATGGCAGCATGGAAGAAACTGTTCTGGTGTCAGTTGGTCTGTGACCTCAGACTTTTGTATTTTCTTCTGATGGAAGAAGGTGGAAAAGAGTATGCCCGGGATATCTGGGGCCCTTGAATATGCTGGCTGCTTTGACGAGGTAGCGGGAAGTGTAGACAGTGCCAATGGATGGGAGGCTGGTTTGGTCATGTCATCGAGAGCCAACACTGACATGAATTACGATTGGTCTCCCATGGTGTGCATCTGGTGAGCAGACTCACTGGAGAAATTCAAGTCGGTACATCACTCAGGGGGGAGAGGGTCATGCCCAGGCAATAGCCTGGCACTGCCCACTGGTACTGCCTCCTGGCACTGCTAGGGACAGCGAGTGGGGGAAGGTGTTGCATGGGGGGAAATGCAGGGGAGGGGTGTTCTATTTTTATATTTCAGTGTGGGGACTGCCTTTATAAATGGTGTGCAGATCTTGAAAAAAAGGTTGCTGGTGGGGTGCCCTCAGTCAGAGCTCATCCCAACATTGTGACATTGTGGGACTCATCCCTTCCAATCTTGCTTCGCAAGTTGTGAGCAATACGAGAAAGCCCGCTGGCTGTTGCTTTTCCTGTCTGCTGTGACGTTGTAGAAAAGTGGAAAAGTTCTGCCCATGATATTTTGAAATAAATATTATTTCCCAGTAACAAAATCAAAGCTTCTTGTAAATTTAGTTTATCTTCACCAGTTTACATATTACATTTTATCCTTCTGTTTAGTTCATTCCAAATTCTGTCCAGCGCCTTATCAGATTTTACTTTGATTTTCCTCACTTTCTCAATTTGTTTGTTTACTGATCACTACCACTAGGTGGCATCGAGGGAATGGCCCCACCTGAATGTTATAAATGAAAATAAACGGGTTGTGAAAGGTTTAATGGTAAGAGAAGAATACTTCATGTGCTATTGTTTCCAGAAGAGCATTGTGAAGGACTACTCAACTTAAAAATGAATTATAATAATAATGAAAAGGTATTTTAAAATATGAATCTAAAATGTTGCCATGTTTCCGTGAAGTGCAGGTTAAATTGTATGGCTTTGGGTCATTTTCATCTCAATACTACCTCAAAATTAGGTGAAAGCAGGTCTACAATGATGTTGAGCATTAAATCACTTTATTTTTTTTGTGCAGATCTCGAATTAAACAGCCAGAGCTCCCACTTGAAACGAGCAGGAGTCTCACAGATAAATACAAATAAAAGCCAGATGATGTAGTTAAGATCCTGGTGCTATTTTCATCTCTGCCCCTGCCGCTGCTGGCAGTTTTTCAAGCCATCGACAAATTATTTACGAGTACATGCCAGGAAATCGCCATTTCTAGTTGTGTTTAAAGGCTCCTTTAGCTTTAGTATGGAAAAGTTGGAAGCAGATAGAACATAGAACATAACAGCGCAGAACAGGCCCTTCGGCCCACGATGTTGCGCCGACCAGCTTTTAAAAAAAAACAACAACACTAACCCACTAACCTAAACCAATCCCATTTCGTCCATAAACCTATCCACAGATCTCTTAAACGCCCCCAAACTAGGCGCATTTACAACTGCAGCTGGCAGGGCATTCCAGTCCCTCACCACCCTCTGGGTAAAGAACCTACCCCTGACATCAGTCCTATAACTACCCCCCCTTAATTTAAAGCCGTGCCCCCTCGTGCTAGCTTTCTCCATCCTAGGAAAAAGGCTATCACTATCCACCCTGTCTAAACCTCTAATCATCTTAGATGTTTCAATAAGGTCCCCTCTTAGCCGCCTTCTTTCCAGCGAAAACAACCCCAAATCTCTCAGTCTCTCCTCATAGGATCTCCCCTCCATACCAGGCAACATCCTGGTAAACTTCCTCTGCACCCTCTCCAAAGCCTCTACATCCTTCCTGTAATGTGGGGACCAGAACTGCACACAATACTCCAAGTGCGGCCGCACCAGAGTTGTGTACAGTTGCATCATGACGCTGCGACTCCTAAATTCAATCCCCCTACCAATAAACGCCAAGACACCGTATGCCTTCTTAACAACCTTATCTACTTGATTCCCAACTTTCAGGGATCTATGTACACATACACCTAGATCCCTCTGCTCCTCCACACTATTCAAAGTCCTCCCGTTAGCCCTATACTCAACACATCTGTTATTCCTACCGAAATGAATTACCTCACACTTCTCCACATTAAACTCCATCCGCCACCTCGCGGCCCAGCTCTGCAACCTTTCTAAGTCACCCTGCAAACTATGACACCCTTCCTCACAATCTACCACACCTCCGACTTTGGTGTCATCAGCAAACTTACTAATCCACCCAACTATACCCTCATCCAGATCATTAATAAAAATTACAAACAGCAGTGGCCCCAAAACAGATCCCTGAGGCACACCACTCGTAACCGAACTCCATGACGAATATTTACCATCAACCACCACCCTCTGTCTCCTATCTGCTAGCCATTCTATCTGCTAGATGAGCGGGTTCGGTTGTTTGGCCATTGTGAATTGATCCTCAGTGACAGGGGATTAGCAGGGTAAATATGTGGGGTTATGAGCCTATGGCCTGTGGGATTGTTGTTGGTGCAGGCTCGATGGGCCAAATGGCTTCCGTCTGCACTGTGGGGATTCTATAAGAAAAAGAAGAAAAATGTCTGGCATGTACTTTTACTGCATTCCATTTCATTCTTTGAGTCTTAAAGGTTTCTAATATTTAATCTCTCTGCTACTCACCTAACATTTTCCACTATCAATTTTTGCTTTCCTTATCTTCCTGCCAGCTCTCTGAGCTCATTTTGTTCATGGGAACCCACTTCCTGATGACTACCCAGTTTCTGCTCCTGACCCCCATGCAATGCTACTTCTTCCCCTTATGTGCTGTCCCCTTCCTCTGAAAAAAAAATACAACTATTAACTCTTCTTTGAACAACATTTGATCACATTATTTTCTTTTAAACTACCACCAAGGAGGAGGAGGGAGGTGGAATGGGACAGAGGTAGAATGTCCATCCATCCTTTTCTTTCCAAACTCCTTGAACACATTGTTGTTTCCTAAATCTATGTCCATTCTAGTAATAAGTCCTCAGAGGTAGAGGTCCCATCACTAAAATCCCTTTATTTACAAGTCTGACATCAGCTCACTGAGCGCTTTCAGTTAGCACTCTACACTAGGAGGCCCAGAGGGATTGGCACACCTGGTTAAATACAAAGTAAGATGCTCCCTGATTGACCCATCAATTTGACCCTTAATCAGGGAGTTCATACTCTAACAGGTCTACCTCAATTGCCTGATTGAAGTCATTACAATTCTTCTCTCAATTTGTAATGATGCATGCTCATAGAGTTTATGCTCATTCAGGAGCAGACAGGGTATTTATTGATAACTGCAATACTTAGGAAGTCTGACTGGAAAAGAATGGTACTTATTATTAAACACAAATTAAGACCACTACTCCATGGGGTACATACACAAGCCCCAACTTTCTTTTTATTTGAACAATTCATCCAAATACATTACAATTTATCCAAATACATTATAAGTTACAATCCAAGTACATTATAATTTCAGCCCATTTAATCAGCTGCTTCAAATTAGGTGCTGCTGAAACATGGTTTAGAATTAAGTGTTAACAGGATGGCAGATTTGGTCTGTTACCTGATCAATGAAGGTCAGAAGGTGGCCAATTCCCCATTAACTGTCACCTGTATTAATCGAACAGTCAGTCCTGACACAAAACCATGACAACCCCATTAACATTGTAGATAGCCAGCACCAGTCTCTTTCCTACAAAGGTAATAGCTTGATAAATTATTAAAATGACAAGCTGATATAATCACAATATTAACAGCAAATATACCAATGGCAATTATTTCTATTTACACTCCCTAATACAGCAGCAAACAACCTCTCCTCTGATGAAAATTAAGTCCATTGGAAGCTAAGTTATCTGTTGCCTTCTGGGGTTTCACCTTCCAGGGTTTTGCCTTCTGGAGTGACGTCTTTTGGGGTTTCACTGTCAAAAGTTTAGTTGTCTAGGGTTCCGCCTTCAAGCACACACGTGTCCCAATGGGGCAACAATTCTCACACAAGTCCCAGCCAGGACAATAGCCCCAAATGGGACAACAGTTCAGCAGAACTTTCCCAGTATCTGCCCTATAAAGGGCTCAGGTGACAAGTTCCAACTAGGAAGGCCATTGCCTCTTACCAAGGGAAATCGTATTCCTCATAGAACTCATGGGAGTGATCAGACCCCTTCCTCTCTGAGTTTGAGGGTTCGCCCTTGCTCCTATGGTGATGGGGTCATTTTTATTGTTTGGTCTGCGGCTTTGTTTCTGACATTTGCACGCAGTCTGATTGGGCGCATTTACTGAGTGGATGAATGTCTCTTCCTTGTGGAAAATCGAAGGACCGCTGTAGGCGGCGCATCCTCAGTGGCGATCTCTGACTGCGATTCCATTGCTTCCATGTCCATTGCTGAGGCTGTTCCTTGCAGACCTGTCTTGGACTTTTAGTGGGTGGAGTTTCCCATCCACAAGCTGTGTATAAGTTGTCAATGGTGATGAGTCCAGTGCAGCAGTTGCCCCTGTGGAGGGTTCTCAGTTATGGAGGTGATCAACATGTTTATTTTGTAGTCTCCAATCTTTACCATATCTGACACTGGTTCCATTTCTGAGAGAACAACTCCTGGGATCCATGGGGAGCCATCTCCGAAATTCCATATGTGGACATTATCTCCCAATTTTAAAGTCCTGTCAGGCTTATATCCATCGTGGCCACTTTTTTGGGCTTCTTGTTTTTCTTCAATTTTGCCATCCAGGTTCGAGAAAGTGAGGCTAAGCCTGGTCTCATGGCATCAGCTTATCGATAGCTCCATCGGCGCTACTCTCATCATCACGTGTGGTGTTGTCCTAAGAGCTTTTTGTTTGTTATTCCATGTTGTTTTTAATGCAAGGACTGCTTGGTCAGCCAGGCTGTTTGAAGACAGATGATAGGGTGCCGTGTGGATATGCCTCACTTTGTTTGTGCTCACAAAGATTTGAAAATCCCTGTTGGTAAATGAGGTCCCATTGTCTGTTATGAGTACCTCCGGTATGCTATGTGTGCAAAAAGATTGTCAGAGCTTTTCTATGGTGTTGAAAGAGGTAGTAGAGGCTATCTGGTGCATATTGATCCATTTTGAACGTGCATCAATCAGAATTAATAACATAGAGCCCATAAATGGCCTTGAGGTCTGTGTGCATTCACATGAGGTGTCTCCCCGGTCATTCCCAGGAGTGCAATGAGGCTGCTGATGGCACCTTCCGGTTTTCCTGGTGGGTTTTGCAACGCTTGACCAGGTTTTCAATGTCCTATTCTACACCATTTCTCCAGACATAGCTTGTTGAAAGCACACTCATTTTAGAAGTCCCTAGGTGAAATTTGTAGAGTATTGTTTGTTGCTTGGATGTGGAACAACAACTTGGGCTCCCCACAAGATGATACTATCCTCAATGTTTAATATTTGGAAGTATAAGATTTAAGATCCTCTGTAGGATGGGCCCTTGTGGTCCTCCACTTAGGATGACATGATGTAGCTTCGCCAACATGGGGTCATTTTGGGTCCAAGCATGAATTTTCTTGGCGGATACTGGCAGAGTATCCATGAAGTTAATATCATGAAGACTTCAAACATCTTTGGAGTTGAGCATAAGCTGGTGGGTAGCTGTGGTCAGTTCAAGGCATCCGCGTCAGCAATCTGTCTCCCTGGACAATGTTCTAGGATGTATTCACAGATGTCTAACAGCAGTGTCCAGCATTGAATCCAAGCTGATGCAATGGAAAGAACCAGCTTGCATTTTGCGAAGAGGCCCAACAGAAGTTTGCGATCTGTTACTATGATGAAATGCTGATCATAGATTTATAGATGCAATCTTTTCACCGCGAATAACGTAGCCAAACCTCCTTTCTCAATTTGGGCACACTTCCTTTCTGTATATGCCAGAGTTCATGAAACATATATGATTGAATATTCTGTCCAATTGTCCCAACGGTGCGCCAATACTTCTCCTATCCTATAGAGGGAGGCATTGAAGATTACAATGAGTGGTCTCAGTGGAGCATAGTGGGCTAGTAATTGCTGTAAACAGGATGGCAGAATTGGCTTGTTACCTGATCAATGAAGTTGAGAAGGTGGCCAATTCTCCATTAACTTTACACTTGTAAAGGATGAGCCGGAGTACAGGAAGGAGATAGAAAATCTAATGAAATAGTGCGATGACAATCATCTCTCCCTCAATGTCAGTAAAATGACATACTTTCTCAGAAGGCTAAGGAAATTTGGCATGAATGTCAGCAATTTTTACAGACGCACCATAGCAAGTATCCTTTCCAGATGTATCACAGCTTGGTATGGCTCCTGCCGTGACCAGGACAGCAAGAAATTACAAAGAGTTGTGTTGGCCCAGCCCATCATGCAAATCAAACTCCTATCCATCGACTCCATGTACACTTCCCACTGCCTTGGGAAAGCAGCCAGTATAATCAAGGACCACACACATCCCAGACATACTCTCTTCCATCTTCTTCCATTGGGAAAAAGATACAAAAGTTATGTACCAACCGACTCAAGAATAGCTTCTTCCCTGGTGCCATCAGACTTTTGAATGATTCTATCACATATTAAGCTGAACTTTTTCCTCACACTATCTGTAACTGTAACACTATATTCTGTGACATGTGATAATAATAAATGAATTCATCAATTCATTGACTAAGCTCCCAATCCATCCTTTGGTTCAGCATCAATTCTTGCCTGGTTACGTATCTGCGAAGCAGTCGGTAGTTCTCTATTTTGAAGATGCAGTAAGTGCTTCAAACATTTCCCCTGTCATTATAAATTGCAGCTCCCTTTTACTCCACCCCTGAGCCCACTCCTCCCCTTTACGGTACTGCTGCTTCAGCTTTCCGCCCTCTCAATCAGCGATCTGCCAACAAGGCAGATTAATGCTGGCAGCTTGCTGCTCACAGTCTTAATGTGGTCCAACATGAACACTGATTGAACCTCCTGCTGACTGCATCTTGTATGCCAAGTTTCTGGCCAGCCCTCCACCTGCCTGACATCCGTTCAAATTAAATAGCACCCTTCCTCCTCCTCTTCTTCCTCCTCCTCCTTCTCTTCCCCCGCTACCTGCTACTGTTTTGTTTTACTTTAATGTGAAACAGTATGTTTTCCGGAACAAATTCCTTTGATCTATCTCTGTCTCATCTAATCATATTCTCAACTGAGGGAGAAATCGAGTAGACTGACCATTCAGAACTGCAGGTTGATAGCATTCAGGCTTAGTTTAATGCTCAGCAAACAAGAACCGAGAAAGCAGGGGCATCAGTTCAAGCAACTGGTAACTGCTAACACATCTGACAGATGAGAAGAGAATTGTCTTACCATGCGCTCAGCCTAAGCACAGCTGTGATGAACAAATATTTCAACATGGCATTGACAGCGTCCATTGCTCACATTCTCCTGGCTGCTTTTGCTGCAGAATCTTGTATTCTAGTGGGTTTCATGTGTTACTCACTATGGAACCGCGGTGCTTAATGTATACTCAGTCAGAATGGTGTCCTTGATCATATTACAGACCTGTTGACGGTTGCTGTTCGTAATGTGTTCTACTCTGAAATTGCTATTTATCAGTAGATTTTTTCTTGATCATGTTTAAATCCATTCTGCTCTGCAACAAAAAGCATTGGCAAAAATTATGGGCAAAGTCTCCTCTTATATCTATGTCCTTAGCCTCCTGCTCAGATCCAATGAAGATCAGTAAAAGAAAGATTAGATTCAACAATTTCAGATTATAATGCTCCCATTAATTTTTCTCAGTGGTAATAGGAAGAACACTCCAAGATCATAGAATCCCTACAGTGTAGAAGGAGGCTATTCAGCCTATCGAGTCTGCACCGATCACAATCCCACTCAGGCCCTATTCCCGTAACACCGCATATTTACCCTACGAATCCCTCGACATTAGGGCTAATTTATCATGGCCAATCAACCGAGCCACACATCTAAGGAGTGTGGGAGGAAACCGGAGTACCCGGAGGAAATCCACGCAAACACGGGGAGAATGCGCAAACTCCAGACAGTGGCCCAAGGCTGGAATTGAACCTGGGTCCCTGGCGCTGTGAGGCAATAGTGCTAACCACTGTGCCACTGTGCCATCCAAGACGTTTCCTAGTTCACTTTTTTCCAAGAATTAAGATTCAGCAATGATCTTGCAATGTGGTAATCTTATGACGATCTAATTCTGGATTTCCATATGGACTTCCTACCTAGTAACCCTTAATGCCCTTTTAATATAAACCAAAAAATCAATGCATTAAACTAATGAGAAAGGGTGACAAAAGACAACTTACAAAATCAAACTAAAATATGATTCCCAGGGGTGATGATGGACCCTGGTCCCCATAGTACCCACGGGCTGCGGAAGGCCTAAAACATAACTGTGGGCATCATATTCTCCCTCTCCAGGCCACCCAACTGTGCCCATGAAAGAGGGCTAGGCATTTGGGTCACATAATCCCCTTGATTGCCTGCTGCCTTGACCTATTGATGGCCACCAAGGCCCAGAAGCAGGCTTACAAGAAGGTCCTCTTCCTTCCCTGCCCCACTCCACACTGCATGATCAGGAACATGAGGCTGAAGTGAAACCAAAAGTTGATTGAGGAGCAGCTCCTTCAACTAACCAAAAGGGGTTGCGATTGTGGACAATCCACATAGATGTAGAATTTCTACTTTGCAGCGTAATCAACACTCCAGATGCAAACTGTGTCCGTGTTCAGAAGTGATCAATGTGCTCAAATTTCCACTCAAACTTATTTGCATTTCAAAACTCTTTCATGAATTAACAGAATTTGGCAGTGATTTCAAACTTTTTTTTGCAATTAAAAAGTACTTAAAATTGGTAACCTGGTGCCATTTTATTAATATAATGAAAGAAATAAGCATTTTAAATCAAATCATTTTGTCCAGTGTTGAGCAACTTCATTTTAAAGGACAGAAAATGACTTTAAAAAATCAACACTGAACCATTTCCCAGTTTCATTCATTCACTGTCATCAGTTACTGACTAAATTCACTTTTCAAATGTTTAAAAACTTTTAAAAGGAGCCTTTTAAGTGTCCTCGTGCCTCATTTTAATGGGTTAATTTTAAGAGCTGCCATGAAGGCTGGCAAACAGCTGCAATTGCATAGAAAAACAGAAAATAGGAGCAGGAATGGGCCATTCACCTGCTCCGCCATTCATTCTGATCATGGCTGATCATCCAACTCAATAGCCTGATCCCACTTTCCCCCCCGCCACATTTTTTGATCTCCTTCACCCCAAGTAAGAACATAAGAAATAGGAGCAGGAGTAGGCCATCCAGCCCTTCGAGCCTGCCCCGCCATTCAATAAGATCATGGCTGATCTGTCGCTGCTCAGTTCCACTTTCCCGCCCTCTCCCCATAACCCTTAATCCCCTCTCCTATCAAAAACCCATCAACCCACGTCTTAAAAATATTTAGCGAGGCAGCCTCCACCACTTCAACGGGCAGAGAATTCCAGAGATTCACCACCCTTTGAGTGAAGAAGTTCCTCCTCAACTCCGTTCTAAACCGCCCGCTTTTTATCTTGAGGCTGTGCCCCCAAGTCCTATTGTCTTTTTTGAGCGGGAAGAGTCTCTCCACCTCTATCCTATCCATCCCATTCATCATCTTATACGTCTCAATGAGATCTCCTCTCATTCTTCTAAACTCTAACGAGTACAAGCGCAGTTTATTCAGCCTCTCCTCATAGCTCAACCCCCTCAACTCCGGTATCAGCCTAGTAAACCTCCTCTGCACTCCCTCCAAGGCCAAAATATCTTTGCGCAGGTGCGGCGCCCAAAAATGCACACAGTACTCCAGTTGCGGCCTCACCAATGCCCTACACAGCTGCAGCAAGACCTCCCTACTTTTATATTCAATCCCCCTCGCTATGAAGGCCAGCATCCCATTCGCCTTCCTGACCACCTGCTGCACCTGCAAGCTGGGTTTTTGCGACTCATGCACAAGGACCCCGAGGTCCCTCTGCACCGTCGCCTGCTGCAGTTTTTCACCCCGTAAGTAATAGTCCTTCCTACCATTTTTCCTACCAAAGTGGACCACCTCACAGTTGCCAACATTAAATTCCATTTGCCATTTCCTGGCCCATTCGCCCAGCCTATCTAGATCCTTCTGCAGACTCTCCACACCCTCCGCACAATTTGCCGTTCCCCCAATCTTGGTGTCATCAGCAAATTTCGACACTCTACACTCGGTTCCCTCCTCCAGATCATCTATATAAATGGTAAAAAGCTGAGGCCCCAGCACCGACCCCTGGGGCACTCCACTAGTCACCATCCGCCAATCCGAATAGCACCCGTTGACCCCCACTCTCTGCCTCCTATTTGACAACCAATCCTCTATCCACGCTAACACCCTACCCCCAACTCCATGTCCCTCGACCTTCTGCAATAACCTCTTGTGAGGCACTTTGTCAAACGCCTTCTGAAAATCTAGAAAGACCACATCCACCGGCTCTCCTCTATCCACTGCCCTAGACACATCCTCATAGAACTCCAGTAAATTTGTCAGACACGACTTCCCTTTAATGAAACTGTGCTGCGTCTGCTCTATCAAGCAATTCCCTTCAAGATGCCTTGCAATTTCCTCCTTAATGACAGATTCTAACATTTTACCTACCACAGACGTTAAACTAACCGGCCTATAATTCCCCGCCTTTTGCCTGGCACCCTTCTTAAACAACGGCGTAACATTAGCTGTTTTCCAATCATCCGGCACTTCCCCGAAATCCAGCGACGTTTGGAAAATAACCACCAAGGCATCCACTATCACCTCTGCCATTTCTTTCAGAACCCTCGGATGCATTCCATCCGGTCCTGGGGACTTGTCCACAATCAGCCCCTCCAGTCTGTCGAGCACCGCCTTTCTAGTAACAGTAATGTCATTAAGACCCTCCAGTCCTACCACCTTTCTATCGCTAACACCCGGCAAATTATTCACATCCTCCTCCGTGAAGACAGAAACAAAAAAGTTATTCAATACCTTAGCCATATCCCCATCCCCTACCACTAGGTCCCCTTTCTCATCCTCTAAAGGACCAACATTCACCCTAGCCAGCCTCTTCCTTTTTATATATTTATAAAAACTCTTGCTATCCTTTTTTATATTAAGCGCTAGCCCAGCTTCATAGTTTCTCCTACCCTTCCTTATCAACTTCTTTGTCAATCTTTGTTGACATTTAAACCTCTCCCAATCCTCTTCTCGCCCACTACTCTTAGCTACTCTAAATTCCTCCGCTTTTAATTTAACACTTTCCTTCACCTCCTTTGTTATCCACGGCTTATTACCTCTCCTCCTACTATCCTTTTTGACCATTGGAATAAATTTCCGTTGAGCACCAAGAAAGATCTCCTTAAAGATCCTCCACTGCTCCTCAACAGACCCTCCCTCCAACGCGCTCTCCCAGTCCACATTCGCCAATTCTTCTCTCATCCTACCGTATTTCCCTCTATTCAAACAAAGGACGCGTGTCCGGGAACCCACTTTCTCCTCCTCCATCTGCACCAGAAACTCCTCCATACAATGATCACTCTCCCCAAGAGGATCCTTCACCACAAGGTCCCTAATTCTACCCGCTTCATTACATAGCACCAGATCCAAGATCCAAGGGCTCTATCTAACTTCTTCTTTAAAGCACCCAAGGTCAATATCCCTTTCCATGGTCCATCCCTCAACTGCTCTGATTCCCATGTGGACGAGTTGGAAAAATTCCGGCCACAAAGTTACGGCCTGAACTGATTTCTGTGATAACAAACTCCATCATCTGATCACTTTCTGGGTGAAGACATTCCTCCTCATCTCAGTCCTCAAAGGTTTACTCCACAACTTTAGACCATGAGCCCCGGTTCTGGGTACTCCACCGTTAGGAATATCCTTTCTGCATCTATCCTGACTAGTCCTGTTAGAATTATAAAGGTTTCTGAATTATTTACTGCCACCCCCCCCCCCCGCCCCCCCACGAACCCGACCCATTCTTCTAAACTCCAGCTAATATAATCCTAATCTGTCCTTATATATCAGTGTTGTGATCCTAGGAGTCAGTCTGGTAAACCTGCTGTGCACTCCCTCCAGAGCGAGAACATCCTTCCTCAGATAAGTAGACCGAAATGGCACACAATATTCCAGATGTGGCCTCCTCAAGGCTTTGTACAATTGTGGCAAGACATTCCTGCTCTTGTACAGAATCATCTTGCTGTGAAGGCCAACGTATCGTCTGCCTTTTTTACGTGCTTGCCTTCAGTGATTGGCGTACGAGGACACCCAGGTCTCGTTGCACATTTCGTTCTCTTATTTAGTAGCCATTCAGATAATAATCTGTCTTCCTGATTTGGATAACCTCACATTTACCCATATTGTCCTGTATCTGCCGTGCATTTGCTCACTTACTCATCTTGTCCAAATCAAACTAGTGCAATATGCCACAATGACTAATTTGATATAGGAGTGAGCAAAGGAGTGCTTGGCCAATTTCGTGGGCAGGACCAATCCCCATGCAATTTTTTTTGATTTAGCAAACAAAGATTATGGAAATTTAACTTCCACCAAAGGTAGTTTGTATTTGAAATTCTGAGATCTTTTGCTCTGGGTTGGCTGACAGCGGCTGAATTGCACGCCTAGATATTAGTAGAATTTATGGATGATCTCTATGTTGACCAAGTAGACAGGGAATCACCAAGCGAACACATCGAACACTTGTCCACTGATATAACCAACAGTGATTTCTGAATTAAAATTTTAGTTTGCCTTTGGGCAAATTTGTTAAAATCCAAATATCTAACATGTTGGCTGGTTGCCGATTAAGTTGGAATTAAAATGCACATAACGTGGGCGCTCTAAGCATAATAATTGTGGCAGTAATGCTTTAAATATTCATGCTTCCCTGTTGTTCAGTTCAAAAATAAACAAAGACAAAAGTAAAACACTGCGGATACTGGCAAACGGAAATAAAAACAGAAAATGGCAGAAATCCAGCTGGTCTGGCAACATCTGTGGAGAAGGAAAGATAGTTAATAACTTGAGGTTGCTGGTTTTTCAACAGAACTGCAAGGGGTTAGAGATGTAACAGGTTTTATACAAGCACAGATGCAAGGAGGGAGAAGAAACAAAATGGTGGATCGTGACAGGGTGGAAGGCAAGTTCAATTACAAAATGAATGATGCTGTAGAGCTGGGTCATAATGAAACAAAAGTAAGGGAATAAAAGATAGGCCAAGATGACATATAAATGGCAGCAGCAGAATGACTTCCACTATCTGCTAAGAAAAATGTGAAGCAGCTGTTATAATCTGAAATTCGATGTTGAGTCCTGACGGTTGTAGAAGTCATTAATCAAAAGATAAGTTCCTCTGCCTTGAGCTTCTGTTGATTTTCACTGGAAAAGGGCCTGGGCCCAGGACTGAGAGAGCAGAACAGGAGTGGAACAGAGAATTAAAATGACAAGCGACTGGAAACTCTCTATGCTGCCTGGATGATGGTGCTCCTCAAAGAAGTGGAGCTAGAGAAGTCAAAGAAGTGAAGGGAAGAGTCAGAGATGGGTTATACAAAGGTGAGGAATGATGACAATTGGAAGCAAAGATGATGGAATTTTCCACTTTGGGGTGAGAGTAAGAAGAATCACCAAGAGTCATCAATGTATCAGGAAAAAAAGAGGTAGTGGTGCATGTCCTGTGTAGGACTGGAGTAATGCAAGTTCCATACATCCCATGAAAAGGCAGACATACCAGGGTCAATACAGGTTCCCATCGTAACTCTTTTTATTTGCAAGAAGCAAAAGAAGCCAAAAGAAAAATAATTCAGTGTCAGAATAGATTTAGCCAGGTGCAAGTGGGTGGTAGTGGATGATGCTTTCTGGGCCTCTGCTGAAGGAAAAAGTGGAGAATCCATAGGCTGTCATAATGGGAAATTCTAGCATAGGAGAGCAGAGCATCTATCATAAAAAAGAGCCAGTTCAGGTCAGAAAATTGGAAGCCGTTAAACTGGTAGAGGCCCAGCTAATGTAGGCTGAAACTAGCACCCTTGATCTTTAACATGACAGCTTTCCAATTGGCAAAATTACCAATCTGACAAAGACATTTGTTTAATGGGTAGTTACATCTTCCAATCACAGTACTGCCATAACTCTCCTTAATGAACACAGATACAACTCAAGCTACAGCATTTAATGATGAACTGTGAAGAAGGCCGAATCATTTTACTTAACTTTTAAATTAATTTTGCCTCTAATTGATCCCATATAATGGAATGGACATTCCCATTAGAAGCAGTAATCAGGAAGTGGGGTTGATTCAGGGTTGCAAATCTGTCCCTGACGCAAAACAGGAAGCAGCTGCTATTTTAACCGAGTTGGTTGTTAATTGACGAAGGGATAATTCTACATCTAATGATTTGGCAAGGACATGGATATGGAGGTGATTCAGTCAAAAAGTGGGCCATGTAATGACTCAATTTGGCAGCGATTGTAGTGGCTGCTTTTTGCATATTAATATAATGGGACACAAGTTGGCCAGGTTAAAGTTTCTCACATTTTGGGGGACAGCAGGAGGTCTGGAACCTGGGATAGGATAGGCTAGTGATGCATTATTTAATGAGTGATTTTAAAAAATCTTACGGCCCTGCTCAGCCTCTTCAGTCCGACTTCAAGCTGCACCTTCTTACCTTCTGCTCCTTCTCAAGCCTCCATTGAGCTGGTTTAGTTCTTGACAGCTGTTAAAGTACGGCCATCTCATGAAAAATTAGAAACCTTTCTGGGGAAGGGCTCTTAATGAGCCCACAATGATGTTAAGGACTTCAGTAATAGAAGCCAGTCTGTTCTGAAACGCACTTCCTTTCCCCAGCCTCTGGAAAATGGTGAAATGTAGAAACAGAGGCTGGAGTCCAGGGGAGACATTAAACAAAGACCCATGTCTTCTCCATCATTTAGGTGTAAAGGGCTTCTGACTCAGATCAAGCATCAGATCAAGCCCAAGATGGGGTACAATACTTTTTCTTCTCAGCTTGGATCTTGTATGTCTCCCCCTTTGAGGACCAAGAATTGGATTCAATTTGAATTTGGTTTTTGAAGCAAACAAGGTGATGGATTCAGTCTTGTCTGGTTCATTCTGTGCATTGGCTTTTAAATTCAATAATGGAGTAAAAATTCTAAAAAAATTTCATGGCCCTATTTCAAAGAAGACAAAGAGAGATACTTCTGATGTCTTGGTCTATATTTATCCCACAATCAACGTAACAAAATCAAATGATCTAACCAATAGGACTTGAAGCAGGAGTAGACCACATGGACCCTTCAGCTTGATCTGCTTTTCAATATGACCATGGTTCACAATGCTGTTTGTGGGAGCTTGCAAATTGGATGCAACGTTTTGTTAGGATGATTGGCTAGCAAGATCCTCCAATTATGATTCCAGATGAGATACCTCCAAATTGTTCTGTGCCCAGGTGAGGAAGGATGAACTTTACTCAACCCCTTTGGTTAGTCACAACAAGGTTAATTTACAAAGGATTCCTTCCCTCAGTGTATACCTTTCCCAGTCCAAATCTATTTATGTTTTAAAAGAAGCCAATTTAACGAGGCTTTCTTGAGTTAAAGAGGAGTTCATTAGTTACTAAAATGTGAGAACAAATTAATAAATGCCACACACAATCACACAAATTAAAAATGAGTAAGTCTAAGAATAAAAGCAAAAAAAAGGGTCAGTCGTTGATTTGTCTCTGAGGAGTAGATAATGATACATTGCAGCAGTTAAGTTGGTTGATTCTGCTAGTGTTGACTTTGGCAGTTGGGTAGTCAGTTCCTTGTTCTTTAGGTTAGCTGAAAGGAGTTGTCCTGTTTTCTTTTTTGACTGCGGCTTTTCTGACTTGTGACTTGTTTCCAGCAATCAAAGAAAGAGAGTTTTTTTTATGTGCAAGCGCAGGGGTGCCTAGATCTTCTGCTCTGACCTTCACAGCACAATAGCACACTAAAACTAGAACACCAGACTTGCACACACAGACCAGAGTTGCATTGGTTTTTAACCTGTTTTCTTGTGTATTCCTGGAAAAGAAAACATCAACATGTCTTCTGCCCAGAATTGTTTATTTTCAACTCACATCATGTGCATAGTCTGAGATGTAAATCACAGGAGATGGCTTCTGCTAAGATGATAACTAGTCTCCACTATCTCTTCTGGAAATTACAGTTCAATTGTTGCATTACATCCCTTCATGGGAAATGTCTCTATCTAAAAAAGGCACAGCATGCAGCAAGTAGTTACTTTACAGTCTCAGCCAGTTTTTGCTTTTAAGTCCTTTATTTTAAAGTTCAATATGTCTGTAAGTAATTTGGGGCAATGATCCATTGCCATGACAGTTTCCAGTATTGCACAGAGACTACACTTCAAAATGTATTTCATTGATTGTAGGTCACTATGTAATGTCTTGTGGCTGTGAAAAGTGCAAAATGAATGCAAATCTTAAATTTTAAATGTTCTGCGATAATGATCCATTTCCAGAAAACTGTCCTCATCCCAGGCTGAAGTAAGCACCATTGGGAATTCCCAGAACTGCACTCGTTCATGGGCCTTTGAAGAGCCTCTAAAAAGTAAGGTGGATCTTATGAGCTCATGGCAGTTAATAGGTATGTTTGTGAAATATGTTCTGAATTTTTGAGGAGCTGACAACCTCAATCTATCCTGAAAGTTGTTTTTGCATTTTTTAATAAGTAATTTAAATTCAAAGTTGACGAAATGGCCCAGTGATTTTTTTGTGTGATGTTGACGTTCATCGGTACTGAACAAACTTTACTAAGGCCTAAATTATGCAGTTGGCAGGGGCTTAACCCCCGCCATCGGAAGAGTCAGTGGCCAACATGTTCCTGCTGATTCCAACAGGTTTGCTGCCATTTTACACTCAATTGATTGTTGGCAGGACTTCCGTCCACTCTTGGAATGAAGTCCCATCTTGGAGAGCTGTTGGTTAGACTGGCCAACAGTTCTCCAGCCCCTGCAAGCACAATACTGCAATGATTGGAAGAGGTCTGGTCTGTGAATCAGCTAATTGGTGGTTTCCACCTGGAAATATGTGAAAATTGAGGCTGAGTGGGAAATACCCTTTTAATGGCAATTTAAAGGCATTAATGAGGGCAAGGGTGGGCTTCCCATCTGAGACCCTTCCTGCTCCACTGTAAAATTAACTCTGGGTCAGGGTGGGAGGAATACCAGGAATCCCTGCCATGTAAATTTACACTCTCCCTCAACTCAAATTTGCCACTGGGGGAGTAAGGGCTGAGGGGTGTTGGGAAGAGCGCATAATTCAGGCTTAAGTTATTACTTTTAAATATATCAAGATATATTCTTAATGCAACTCTTGAAAAAAAATTGTCATATCACTGCCGGTTTGCACTGGTTTAGGGCAGATTTTGCATTTGGAGGTATTCAAAAAAATTGAGCAGAAAATGATGGAAAAATACTCGTCACTAAACAGGTAAAACCTTGAGTATGCTTTGAGGACAAGGTGGTAGAGTTTCGCCCTACGTCATGTTCAGCTGGTTGTTGAAACAGGTTGGTAGTTTTTAACATTACCCAATTATAGATTGAAACTTCGCCATAACAGTTGGACCAAAATTCAAATTCTTTCCAGTGCTATCTTTTTCATTATTGAGATGGAGAATTTCTATGAATGGTTTAAATAAGAGTTTGCACTTCATAAAATCCTACAGTGCAGAAGGAGGCCATTCAGCCCATCAAGTCTGCACCAACCACAATCCCATCCATTCCCTATCCCATAACCCCATACATTTACCCTAGCTAGTCCCCCAACACCAAGGAGCAATTTAGCATGGCCAATTCACCTAACCTGCATGTCTTTAGAGTGTGAGAGGAAACCAGAACACCTGGAGGAAAGCCACGCAGACATGGGGGAGAATGTGCAAACTCCACACACACATGAACCCAAGCTAGGAATTGAACCTGGGTCCCTGATGCTGTGAAGCAGCAATGCTAACCATTGCACCATTT
Organism: Carcharhinus amblyrhynchos; assembly: GCF_965287045.1. NCBI lineage: Eukaryota > Metazoa > Chordata > Chondrichthyes > Carcharhiniformes > Carcharhinidae > Carcharhinus > Carcharhinus amblyrhynchos. Next base: position 48,570,880 of record NC_137336.1, read on the forward strand.
TGTCATGTTGTTGGACCTATGTTCATCCAGGAAATTGGACAGAATTCCATGATGCTCCTGATTTGTGCCTTGTAGATGGTGACATACTTTGAGTCAGAAGACGAGTTACTCTTCACACAATTCCCAACCTCTGACTTGCTCTTGTGGCCACAGTATTTATATGATTGATCCAGTTAAATGTCTGGTCAGTGGTAATCCCAAGCATGTTGATTGTGGAGGATTCAGGAATGAATATTATGGGGAGATGGTTAGATTCTCTCTTATTAAATTCTCTGTTGTTGGAGATGACCATGGCCTACTATTTGTGTGGTGCACTTGTTATCCAAGCCTGAATATTGCCCAGGTCTTGCTGCATGCAGTGTGGACTGTTTCAGTACGAGTCGCAGCAAATGGCAAATACATTGTGCAACGATCAGGAAGCATCTCCACTTCCGACCTCATAATGGAGGAAGGGTCACCAGTCAGACAGTTAAAAAATGATTGTGCTTAGGGCACAATCCTAAGAAAATCCTGCAGCAATGTCTTTACTCTGTTAGGATTGGCTCCAACAATTGCAAACATTTTACGTTGGTTAGATATAAGTCCAACCGATGGAGAATTTTCCATGATTCTCATCAACTTCAATTTTATGAGGGCTCTTTGATGCCACAATCAGCACGCAATCAAACAGTGCCTTGATATCAATGGTAGTCACTTTCATCTCACCTATGGAATTCAGCTCTTTTGTCCATGTCTGGACCAACATTGTAATGAGTTCTGGAGTAGAGTCCTGGTGGAAATCAAACTAAACATTGATGAGCAGGTTATTGCTGAGCAAGAACTGCTTGATAGCACTGTCGACAACTCCTTCTACCAATTTTCTCATGATAAGTGAGCAGATTGAAGGGGCAATAATTGGCCAGACTGAACTTATCCTGCTTCTTGTGGACATAATAGAGTGTTTGCTTTACATTGTTAGGTAGGTTCCAGTGTTGCAGCTATACTGGAACAACTTAATTTGGGGCAGAGCTAGTTCTGAGGCACAAGTCTTCAATACTAGAGATAGGACATTGGCAGGATTCATAGTCTTCAGCTGTTTCTTGATATCACTTGGAGTGAACTTAATAGGTTAAAGACTGGCTTCTATGATGGTGGCGATCTCAGGTCATCCATTCAGTATTTCTGGCTGAAGATGGCTGAAAATGCTATGCCATGCCTTTTGCACTAATGTGCTGGGCTCCCCTCTCATTGAGGGTGGGGATACTTATGAAGTGACTTTGATTAGTTAATCAATTGTCCTTCACCATTCATAACTGAATAGGATTATGAAGAGGTCAGTGAGGTTGATTGCTTCACTTGACTAGTAGATTTTCCCCTCATGTGGTTCTGTCACCATCTGCCACAGGCCCGGCCTGACAGCTTTATTTTTCAGGGCTTGGCCAGTTAACAGTGGTGCTAAAAAGTCACTTTTGATGATAGACATTGAAGTTTCTCACCCAGAGTACAATTTGCTCTTGTTAACTTTAGTATTTAACATGGAGGAATAGTGATTCTTCAGCTCAGTGAATCTGCAAGAGGTCATCATCAGAGAATTTCCTTGTCCTAATGCCGTGATGTGTCAGGGGTCCAAAGTAAATGTTGAGAACTCTTATGGCCACTCCCTCCAATCTATACACCACAGCATCGCCAGCTTTGATAAGTTTGTCCTGCTAATGGGAGAGGACACACAGTGTTAGATGGGTCTGTGACTTTGGATTTAAGGGATGGCTCAGTGAGCAAGGATTTGTTAGTCTGTTACTGGAGTTGTCAGTGGGATTGCTCTCCTAATTTTAGCACAACTCCGAGCCACTCATGAGAAGTACTTTCCAGGGTCAACTGGGCAAGATTTGCCTCGTCATTTCTGGTGCTTTGGTTGATGTTGTGTAGTCTGTCCAGTTTTATTATTTTGCAACTTTCCTGTTAATGAAAGTCAATGATCATGTGATACTAACATTTCAGCACTCGTGGGAAAAGGGAGGGACTGAGTGCTGGGTGGGGAGCCAGGGAGTGGGGGGAAAGAGAGACATGTGCATGCTGACATGCATACGCACAGATCACATGTGCATACAGGCCATGTGTGCGCACAAGCCATGTGTGCGCAGAGGCCAAGCGTGCGTAGAGGCCATGCATGTGCCAAAGCCACATGTGTGTACAGACAATGACACACCCAAGCACACACACTGACATGTCATTTTTATTAATACTCTTTCTTAATGGAACAATTTATTGCCTTATTTTTGTGCAGCAGTTGCTTCTTTTAACATTTCAACTTTTAAAAAGTTTATTTTATTCATGCGCTGAACCCGATTTTTCTGAAGTTTGCTAATTGGCCCCTTGAGTATGAACAAAATGCAAGTGTGCTGTCTGGGCAAAATGGTAAGATATAGGATCCTCAGGAAGTTTATGGGTTTATCAGAAAGAAACAGTTGCCTTGCACACTCATGACAATTGTGTAAGTGGTGATTTTTTTTCAAGATTTCAGAGGATCAGAAGGCTCTGACCAATACATATCCATTGATTTTTTGCAACCCTTTCAATCTAGTGCCTCTTACAATCCTCCCCATTTAAGAAAATAGATTTCACCCAGCACATTTCCAATAGTTCCAGATGCACAGGAGGGTGCTTGAACTTGCCTCATATCAAATTAGAGGCAATGTTGCCAATGACAACCATTCAATTCAGTGCCTTCATTAACTGTTTTATGAACAGCATTGCAAAGAATGAACTTAAAAGTAACTGTTCCAAGCAATTCTGGGGGTACTGTGGCATCCCTGACACCAGAAAAAAAATGACAAAAATTGCAACAACAAAACTCTGCAGGAGAAGGAAACTTCATGAAGATTCAGTCTGTTACTAAGTGGTGATTCTTCCATCGAAGTTATATTGCAGAACCAGGCTATGCACCTATACAGTCCTTGTTGGTACACACCCTCTGCATGAGCAAATAGTTTCAGTCACATTTGCCATCCTGTTCCCATATCAAACACATGCCTTTCATTTACCTACTCAATAAAACTTTGAACACAGTAAGTTCCTGCCTCAATCACTAATCCTGGAAATGAATTCCACATCACATCTCATGCGAAAAATTTCCTTCTGACTTCTATTCTAAATTTCTTTCTTGACTCAACTCCCCTCATATACTTGAAGTAGACGACTTCTATTTACTCTGTCCTATCCTTTCATAATTTTAAACACTGTCATATTGCTTCATAGTGAGCTTCTTTTGAAAAGAAAATCCACTTTTTCATGTCTTGCTTCAGATTGATATTTACACCCTAGCGTACTTGTATTTATCCTCTCCAAAGCCTCACGATCTGTTCTCAATCGATCCTTACTGACATGGAATCCCATTTTCAGTTTTTTAACCTATCCCCCCATTTTATCAATATGCCTTTGCAACTTCTTTATATTTTCTAAAGAGTTAATCATACTGCCTATTTTGATATAATTTACAAATTCTGACACCAGTAGATCTTATCTAAATTGATTTCCGAAGTAAACAGAAGTGCCCGAGAAAATAACACTACAGGACATTACACTTACTGCCAACCACATGGAAAACTGTCCTCTTCCTGCATTCTACTCTCCAACTAACTTTTATCCAATTTGTTTTAGACTCTCTAGTTCCACACAATTCATCTTTGCTAATCTCCCATGTGATATCTTTGTTAAAAATTTTCCTAAAATTTATTAATGCCCTTTAAATTATAATAGGGAAAAACAAGTTGCGACTCCCTCTCAAAGCAATTCGGGAGGGCAATAAAGATGGTCTTGCCCGCACCCAAGGACTAAATAAAGCAAGTGGAGAATTTACAAGAACTGAAACCAAAGGTAACCACCAATCTGAAAGTAAAGGCAGTTCCTACGTAAAACCATTCTTATTCCTTTCTTCCCAGTCCACAATTTCTTTATAGATCATTTCTTTCCATTCCTTACGCAGCTAGATGACACTTTGTGCTCATTTAATCTTTCACATTATTTGAAATGCTAAATTTCTCTTTTGTTTTTCATCTCCTAACTGGATTCATACACAAGTGTGTCATTTCCTTCCAGAAAGCTCAGCCCTCAAGCATGCCCCCACCTTCCTGTGGCTTGCCATTTCAACTCAGCATCTTGCACTCATGCCCGCAATGTGCATTCTTGGCTCGCTTCAATGCTTCAGTGAAGCCCAACGCAAAGTGGACAAGCAGCACTTCATCTTCTGATGAGGCATGTTACAGCCCTCAGAGCCCATCATTGAGTTCAACAACTTTACACAGTGACCTTTTTCCTCCATCTTGACTTTTTAAAAAATATCCCAAACTATTCCAACCCCAGTGAAAAACAGAACCCTCCCCGACCTGGCCATCCGTCACATGTTCTTAAGTTTTGTTTTCACTGGGCGCTGACCTTGTTTCCCCCATTAATTCTTTTTGATATCTTACCTTTATGCAACCATGGACTGCAACGATTCAAGAAGGCAGCTCATGACTACCTTCTCAAGGACAACTAGGGATGGACAATAAATGCTGGCTAGCCAGTGATAACTATGTCCCATGAATGAATAATAAAACCATTACCACCATCTCCTGCCATTAATGCTTCCTGTGTCTTGTGACCTACACATCTTTGTCGTAATCTCTCTTAGCTCCCACCTACTCTGCTTCAGCTCTTCCACCCTCACCTATACAGTATATAATCCATCACATTTCTTCCTCTCTTTAGGTGGAACTTTCATGTTCCAGCCATCATTGCAGGCGGAGGCAAACCAAGCAAAAGCCCGTTGTCCTAGGACGGGAGTTTCTGGAATTGCCGCTTGCTCCAAGGCTGGAAAATCCTGTCCTTTAACTCTGAAGAAGTCATAGAATCACACAGATTTAAAGCGTTAACTCTATTTTCTCTCACCATACGTGCTCCCAGATCTACTGAGTTTTTTGCCCAGCATTTTCTGTTTAAATTCTGATATGTCTCTTCCTATTTTCATCCAAATCAACTCACTACAAGTAGGCAGCATCCAGAGACCTAGTAAAGATATCAAAAAAAGAAAAATACAAAGAAAGGCTTGTATTTAAATAATGTCTTCCATGACCTCAGGCTCTTCCAAAGCATCACAGCCAGTGGAAATATTTCTGAAAAGTAATCACTCTTGTACGGCCTTTGTAAAACCTCACCTGAGAGATGCCACCAACAATACAGCACTGAAGTGTCAGCTGAGATTTTTATACTCAAATCCATGGAGAAGGATTTAGAACCCACAACCTTCAGAGACAAGAATTCTAGCAATTTTGCCTCGGCTATCTCCTAATGTAATAATGCATTGCCAGACTAATCTGTAATTTGACCTTGGATAAAGAAAGTAATTTATTTTAACAAAAATAAAACAATTGTTTTGTCTTATGTATGTAACATTTTATTTAATTAATTCTGATTAAATGCGCATTTTAAAATTAAGACTAAGTTAAAAATAAGCCTCTGGTATACATTATTGCCTCGACTTCTGTGAATTTTGTGGTTTTTATTTAGATGTCATTATATGGGGCATCAAGCAGCTAGCAAGTAGGTCAGGCCTAAGCCAATTACTGTATCAAACTTGCTTTCTGGGGCACATTGAGAATTAATAATTGAGAAATGGTGAAATCCTAGCAAGAAAAGAAATCAACAAAGGGCATAAAGTTTATGCTGAAAAGCCCAAACTGCTGTTGGTGACAAATTAGCTCTCATTAGCTCTCAATGGAGGCTCTATTATAGTTAACAGAACACATCGAGAAGATGTCCCCATAATGAGGTTCCTTTGTATTCACCTAATCATTCGTTTTTGTAATAAAGATAATCAAATGAATGCGTGCTTACAGTGGGCAACATATAACAATGGATATTCTTGAGTCCTCGAACGATTTTGCAGAAGCATTAGCCTTTTGTTCGTGCCAGAGCTATAGATAAATTAATCGACCAGTACTGTAAATCTCAGAATGCTACGTAGTGCAAGTCAGATTGTTTTTCTATTTCAATTTTACATTATTTTCCAATTAAATATAACTACAGAAGCAGAAGATCATTTGTTCCTTCCCCTACTGATGAAGTGGAGGTCCAGGGGCAAAACCAGCAGCTGCTTAGCACCATACATAACTAATTAGCCCAAACCACACAATCTTTCTCAGTAGCGCTATAAATATTTTCTCTGGTCTTTTCTCCGGTTTCTCTAAATAGAATCACTTCATCTTTTCCATGCAAAAAGTTGAGATGGAGAGAAGTACTCCATTTCAAGATTACATACAATACATAACATTTGCTACAGCCTGTCTTTACCAGATAATATAGTGTAGACCTGTGTAAGAACTCATCAGATAATTGAAAGATATTGTTAGGATCATAATATTGAAGAATAGTACAGCACAGAATGAGGTCATCAAGTTTACACTCACTCTTTCGAAAACTGGGACTAACTTTTCGAAGTTAGACTTTACCTCATATTCCTGTGGGATTTTTCTTATTGAAGCAACGATCAGGTTCCTATTGAAAGTGACTGTTGAATCTATAGCCACCACCCTGACAAACTGGTCAATCCAAATCCTAGTCAATTATTGCGTAAGAAAGCTCTTTCCTGTGTCACCTCTGGTTCTTTTGCCAGTCACCTTAAAACTGCGCACTTGGCTAATGAACCTTGAGCTATTGGAGACAGTTTGAGGCTATATTGGAGGCCCAGAAAACAGGTGTGAGGATCATATTGTGGAATTAACTGTTGCTCATCAGTTGAAATCCAGGCAACACACCACTTTGTTGCCTGCTCATTAGAATGATTTGTGCATGGAGTGAGCACTAGCTGCACTGTCCATTCCTTCCAAGAAACAATAAAAGTGTAATTTTCTAGCACCTCTTAAAATTGCATTGTGACTGGGGCAGATGCTGGAAGCTGTGTTGGCATTGAATCTGAGTAGAAACAGTGAAGAATGGCACGATATGGGAGAGAGTGAGCTCCAAGTTTTACAGAAGTTTCACTGGAAATGTTGGTGGAGGAGTTGGAGGGAGGAAGAGAAGAGAAATCCTGGCTGGAATTTTACTGGCAGTCCAACACCAGCATCCCCACATCATGGATATCATTTATCACAGGAATGCTGATGATGCCCTGCTCTACCTCAGCACCTCCTCTTGTCTCCTCCACAATCTCCAAGTGGTTAGACTCTTTACCCACCATTCATTCTCAGATGAGCAGAAATTCCCTTTAGCCAAAAATGGAAAGACTGAAGACATTGTCTTCGCTATCCACCACAAACTCTGCTCCCTAGCCCCTTCTCCCTGACAACTGTCTGAGGCTGACACAGATTATTCACAATCTTCTTTGTCATATTTGTACCTGACAGAAGTTTCTGAACAGGTCTCCATGCCATTACTAAGGCCTGAGTTATGAGTACATTGTGTGTGCACGGTCACTGGCCCTGCAAACGGCAGCAGTTGCTGCTGATTGGTAATCGGAACCCGAATGTAATTTCACACTTGCTGGCCAGTTGAGGGCTAGGCAACATGAAATGCACTCGGACGTTGGTGCAGCGCTGCCAGCAAGGGCAGGAGTTTGGTGGATGTGTGTTCAATGGGGACCCACTGGGGGATTTAAATTCTGCAGATGCATAAGCAATGAGGTCGGGTCTAGAAAATATGGTAGTGTTTCCTATTGGCCTCTGCAATGAGAAACACTCCCCATCTCCATCCCTGCCCAAGTCACGGGTCTTAATCCCAGATGGGAAAATTCCAAGCATTGGAATGCATCGTTAAAGATGCTATCATGCTATAAAGATGCATAAATGTGTGGCCCAATCAGGACCAAAGGATCAATCAAGAGCCACACAGAGACACAGCCAAAACGTTCATTAAAACAAAACATGTCTGAAATACATGCAGTGTTTTATATTGTTCTCTCACAGTCATAAGACAAATATCTCGCATTATATATGTCTGAAATTATCCTCAGAGGCCGGTGATCCACCACCAGATTCCCTTTATTTACAAACTTCTCTCCACTGCTATGAGTGTTTCAGGTACAAAGTCAGAATCCGGGGTGTCAGTAGTCCTGACACTTGTTGTATCCCATCCTTCTGATGCCTCTGCATCACTATAAGTCCTACCTTTTTCTTCCTGCTCTCAGATTGGTTTTGAACTCTGTGGGCCGGATTTTCAGTATGGGTGTCAGGGACATACATTCAAACATTAAATGGCCTAAGCGATTAGGAAAAGAGTTCATCACCCAAATAGAGACACTGCTTGTGTCCAGGAGATAAGGAATTACCTGCCAAGTGCCAGTTGCAGAGGCAAGGGCCAGATAATAGGGGACTGCATTGCCAAAGAAAGCAGGCAATTCTCTTAGAGACTGGGCAGCGTCCACAACATACGAGGGAGTGTTGCAGGCGACATTATGGAGCCCGTTTCCGACGCCCTCCAGTCTGTTAGCCCTTTGGAAACATGAGATCATCCTGGAGGCATCAGGATTCTGAGACACCTCTGGGATCCTGATTTTTAATTCCTGTTCCCGGGTCCCGATCCCACAGCCCTTTGTGAAATTGGACCTGCACCTGAGATCCCCATTCTCTGCTGCTGCCACCTCTCCAGCATCATTCTCCAGTTTTTCTCTGTTTCCTATTATCTTCCCCATTACCTTAAAATACTGAGATTTTCCAGCATTTTCTGTTTTTGTTTCAGATTCCAGCATCCGCAATATTTTGTTTTTATCAAATGAAACTAAGACTGGGTGACTGGGCACACTTCCTTTTTGTGATGCCATGCTGCTTGCTCTTAAAGGCGTATTACAACAGAAATATCTGACTTGCCCAGGGTCACAGACTCTCAGAGCGTCATCCATTTTAAAAGGGTTTTTGTACAGTTTTAATATTTTGGAAATAGCCATGAGGATATCTATACATATTTCTAAAAATATATGATGCAAGGTATTTATCTTATGAATGTGAGAGGACCAGGCAAAACACAGCACAGAAAAAGAAAAAAGATGAACAATTGGTGGGGGAAAAATTGCAGCAGATGCCAATATGTTGAGGGCAGGGTTAATCCTTATATCAGAAAATGGACAGAAACAGGAGCTAATGTTAGATGAAGTAACCATAAAATGTAGGTATAAATGCATGGCCCAATCAGGACCAAAGAATCAATCATAGATCTTGATTTTTTGATGGACACGAGTGGACTCAAAGGGATATTTTTGGGTCAGTTTATCTGCATGCCACCTGAAGCAGTCATTATCATAAAACATGCATAAAATAGGTGCACACTCTCCCAGTGCACCAAAACTAGATGCAGCCTTTAAAAAGATAGTTTGTCCTACACACCACAGTGACAATCTGGGGAACAACCAGGTAAGGAAGGAACAGTGTTTGGCCGACTCACTTGACTGCCTGATAACTTCACTGCACATCTAACTATCCCTTTCATCATACTTTTCAATACGCCTCTCAGGAGCCAATTGCAAACAAGACAGGGCAAGACTGAATAGCAGAGCACTTCTGTGAGTTGGCCGAGGTTTCCTGTCTGATATTGCTTTTTCTCAGAGCAGCAGCATGGTTCAGATGTTGCACTTCCTCTTTAGAATGCCAAACCAATGGGGGGTGCATAGTCTGTCCAGAACAACCTCCAGTAGTAGCTTCCTGTCAGAGTTTAGGTTAATGCCATAAACCTTTTGAAGAGCTTGAGCACTCAAACATTTCCAGCAATCCTGACCCTCAGGTTGTACTTTTGAGCAGTACTGGAAAGTGCTGGGAAAAGGCTATTCTGGCATTCATGTTGACCCTTCACTGAGAAACTCCTCATGTTTTCCTGTATAGGCTGATATCCATCTAAATTGCCCAGTGTCCATCTGGAGTATAGCACCAGGAAATTTGGAGCTCCTCCCCTACTGATACTAATTATGATATATGTAAATGAGATCACTTTGACATCAGTGTGCGAATCATGGGAAGATTCAAAACACGCGTGGGACAAAAAACATTTTCCTGGGTAAAATTGGGCAGAGATAGTTTGCATTCAATTTTTCTTCCTGAAATCTTTCTCATATTATTAATGTGCTGAATCTGATGATGAAATTCACTTCTATAGGGAGGAATTTTCTGGTCTGGAGACCAGGTGCAGTGACAGGGAGTTTCCACCTTGCATTTCCCGCTGGGCAGTGTGGCAAGAAAATCACACCCAATTTTACACTTGGAAGCTTGTTAATTATGCATCAGTGAGTAGTTCTCCAAATCGCACAGCAGAACATGCAGTGTTCAAACCCTCATCACCACTATATAGAAGGACAAGGACAGCAGATGCATGGGAACACCATCACCTGGAAGTTCCCCTCCAAGCCAATCATCATTCTGACTGGGAACTATATTGCCATTCCTTTACTGTTGCTGGATTAAAATTCTAGAATTCATCGTTAATAGAATTAAAAGTTTAGTTTATTCATCAAACACAAGTAAGGCTTACATTAACACTGCAATAAAGTTACTGTGAAATTCCTCTAGTCGCCATATTATGGCACCTGTTCAGTTAATGCACTTGACCAGCACGTCTTTCAGACTGTGGGAGGAAACTGGAGCACCTGGAGGAAACCCATGCAGACACGAAGAGAATGTGCAAACTCCAAACAGACTGTGATCGAAGCTGGGAATTGAAACTGGGTCCCTGGACTCTGACAGGTTGCAGTGCTAACCATTATGCCACCATGCCACCCCTACAGATGTACTTACGCCGCATGGACTGCAGCAGTTCAAGAAGGCACCTTATCACCACTTTCTTCAGGGCAGTTAGGGATGGGCAATGAATGCTGGTCTAGCCAGCAAAGCTCACATCCATGAAATGAATAAAAAGACCCCAATTTTCACAATAACTTCATTGCAGTGCTAATGAAAGTCTACTTGTGACACTAATAAAAAAACTAAAATAAACTACTAGAAGGATTTGGCGCAAATAGTTAAAATACCACTATTAAAATAAAATCCTCTAAAATGTTTTTCAGATACAGAAAATACGCAAGGTGTTTTCACTGATAACAAGTTGAAAGCAAATGTTCTCCAAGTATATACAACTAAAATGGAAGAACAAGCTGGGTATTTATGCCCTAAAGTAAAAATAAATGCTCGAACTGACAGTCAGTGACTGCTGAATAATTAAAGAATGTCTAAGATGTCCTCTCAAACAAAAAAAGGTTTCTTATACAAATTGAAATGTGTTTTCTGTTGGTATGCACCATATTCCTTTAGAGCAAAACCCAAGGGATTTTAGAGCCATCAGAAGCTGCTTTGCTTGAATGATTCATTTGTTTAGTGGATAAAAGGGCACAGCTAGACCAGTAAACGCAGCTGAAGCCTGCTGTAAGCTAGCGCCACATTACATAACTGCTCTAGCACTGGAGCAGAGAGAAATCCAGGTTTGAGAATTCATTCTATGGGTCATTGATTGTGCTGTGACAAACCAATACTCGGCACAACTTGCTGAAGCACATTGCATACTCATATCACAGTACTGGCCACCTACTGAGCAATTAGTTCCTTGCATTTTAATTAGATGTGTGCGAGCCAAATATTAATGATACTACTGGTTGCATGCTAAACTGAATTTACACTGTGAAGTATTGTCTAAAAGCTTTAAACTACTGGATATCTCAACAACCAAGTAATTAGATACATTTGCAAGACAGAGGTAAAAATACCCTTTTTATTATTTTCAGTAATTACAGATTGAAACACTAGACTCTAGTTTTTAACTTGGTTGATGGAACATGCTGCCCAATTTGGTGAGAACAACATCTTGTCAATTTTTCAGGGTCATTGCTGACCTAACTTCCAAACCTTATCAGCTTAATGCAGAGTTAAATTTGAAGCTCATAGAATACTGGGAAAGGATTCTCTAAACAATTTGTAATTTCTGGGATTGTAGAACAATCCCCATTATGAATAATCTGAAAGAAATACTCATTTGAGAAACTGAAAGAATTGACACTGCAAAATTATGCACACAACTCAAACAGAGTACAAAGTACATTCAGATTTAATTGGCATGCCATGTCATTTGCACACTGTTAAACTTGGGGGTGGTACGGTGGCATAGTGATTAGCACTGCTGCCTCGCAGTGCCACGGACCTGGGTTCAATTTCAGGCTTGGGTCACTGTCTGTGCAGAGTCTGCATGTTCTCCCCGTGTCTGCATGGGTTTCCTCTGGGCGCTCCCATTTCCTCCCTTAGTCTGAAAGACATGCTGGTTAGGTGGATCGGCCATGCTAAATTCTCCCTCAGTGTACCCAAACAGGTTCTGGTAATGTGGCGACTAGGGGATTTTTCACCATAACTTCATAGCAGTGTTAATGCAAGCCTGTGACACTAATAAATAAATTTTAGATGCTTGATATATGTTGTTTTAAAGCTATTAAACCCATCATACATTAATCATTTGAATGGATATAAGTATTTAAAGCATCTTGCTATTTTACATTGGATTATATGCATATCTATATAAATTACTTCCTATCAAAGGTATATTTGATAACTATTCCAATAATTAAATTGAATACAGAGCTGAATTCAGACAAAAAATAACACAAATGGAGCTATCTTTCCTCTGCTGCAATCATTTTATGCCTTAGTTGTCCTGTCCTTGATATAAAAATAGCAATGCTTATGTGCAGAATGCAAAATCCCCTCTGCACATTCATTCCAGCACTGCACATGTCTCTCACATATTAGTTATCTGCCTTCATGGTGGGCAAACAGCTTCCATCTGTGGCTGGAGCCATGGCAACTGAAGTAAATTTTTATTTTTTTTATTCATTCAATGTGTCCATTCAATTCCAGACAGTTGAGTTTGTAAGGAAGAAAACAGTCAGATTTTGGTGTTTTAATTGTACGTGTGCATTTGCTTTCTCTGGTGGTTGATTGAAGATCACCTACCTACTGCACTTATGAAATGTATGTATACTTAAAATAGGAGGAGGAGAAAAGGCCTCCTCTGTGCCTTTTTTTTCCCTTATTGATGCTGGAATGTTGTTAAGTCTGCCAGCCTAAAGAGGTTTTGTCTGCTTCTGATCTCTGGCAACGTGGAGGTGACTATGCCAGTTTTCCTTAAGGGAAAATACACATCTATGTTTCTTGCTTGTCGTAACCGATTTAAGTACCTACATTTTTACATGCTCCAAGGTTGAATTCCAAGCCTAAATTACAGTAGAGATGCTTTACCATCATATGTAAATATACTGCTCAGACAAAATGGCATTATTCCAGCTAACAATTTGCACATTAATTTCGTACAAATCTAATACTTAAATGAGGCCTACTCACTGCTCTCCATAACAATGGATAACACGAAAGCTAATTGTCCCCTTCTGCAGCAAGCCGTGTTGAAGTCTCAGTGTGCTCTGTTGTTGTAATAATGACTTCAGTTCAAGTCATTGGTTCCTATGAGATGTGTGTAAGTCTTCTAAATTGTGCAGGAAAGAGCATACTTGATAACCTGAAATCCTCACTGCTACAGTTTTAATGCAAGGTCATGTGAACCTGAATTAATTCATGCTGACGAATAGTCTTTCCTTTAAAAGTAAAATAAAGAAAATGGCAATCATCTTAGTCAGAGTTATGACGGGAGATTCTGTCATTCTGAACTCACAGGTGGCTGCTAAAAACTGTACAAAATAGGAAAGAAATTAAAATTATGTCTTATGAACTTGATTTTAAAAAACCCTATATAATGAAGGAGGAACTGAACAGAACATACTTATCCAACAGACAATACCATGGTTGGAATTCTCCAGTCTCACTAGCGAGAATAGAGAATTTGGTGCCCCTCCAAATCTCCATTCACTGAAGTGGGATGAGGTTGGAGACTTCCGGCTAATGTCACAAATGATGATTTTCCCCGATTACATGCAAAACGTTACTAATATATTCGTAATATAAATACATAAAGCAAATTCAAGAAGATGCTGCTGATTTCTTACACTTTAAATTTGTAATTATCGAAGCAAAATTCCTTACTCCCCAAGATCTATTTTAAGATATATCCACTTTCTCATGTCAACTTAGCTCAGTTGATGAGTCTGGAGATCATAGTTGAAGCCCCAGTACAGGATTTGAGACTGCGATTGGATGTGATGTTCAGTTGAAAGCATATCGACCTGTTAAAGTCATTTGTTGGACAGCAAACATCCTGTGGTGTTATATTCAAAGAAGAACAGTAGGTTCACCTGGTATAACACCCAACGTTCTTTCTTCAACCACAACCAAAAAAGATTTCATGGGTAGATACAAAATATTGTTGTATTTGCCTACATAATGGGCAGAATGTTTCTGTCCTGTCCAGCACAGGAATCATAATGGGCAGGACATGAACCATGCAAAGGACCATTGACATCATTTTTTCTTTATAGTTATTTTTTAGTGTCACAAGTAGGCACTGCAATAAAATTAAAGTGAAAGTTTATATGAAAATCCCCTTGCCGCCACATCCGGCACCTGTTTGGGTACACCAAGGGAGAATTTAGCATGGCCAATGCACCTAACCAGCATGTTGTTCTCACTGTGTGAGGAAGCCAGAGCACCCAGAGGAAACCCACGCAGACATAGGGAGAACGTGTAGACTCTGCACAGATAGTGATTTGAGCGGAGAATTGAACCCTGGCGTTGTGAGGCAGCAGTGCTAACCACTGTGCCACCGTGCCACGGTTTTTCCAGCCTTGGGACGAGGACAGCCAGAAAATCCCGTCCAATAAGTGAATGTCCAACCAAGTAATTTATAATGTTTGAAATACTTCATTTTGAGATTCATCATGATAAGTTATATCACAGAATTTACAACACAGAATATGGCTATTTGACTATTCTATCTGTACAAGTGCTACTACTAAACCAGGCATTTTGAATCTAAATCCTCATTTCCCCATATTGTTATGTCTTGTTACTTCGGTAAAAAAGTGTCCCTTGAAATGATATCATAGACTCTGCCATAGGAGCTAACTCCGTTACAATATTGACTACAGTTCAAAGTTATTTCATTGGCTGTAAAGTGTTTTGGGGACATCCTGAGGTAATAAAAGTGTTACGATTCCTGTGGAGAAACCATGCATCAAATTTGCCAAACAGCTCCCCAAATGAAGAAACTATTGACAAGAATTCACTGTTTGTAACTTTGACTTTAATATGATCAGACCTAATGAAAACCAAACAGTATTGACAGGCAAATAATACTTCAAATAAAAAGCTTTCCTTTAAATGGCTGATGCAACAAAAATTTGTCTCACATGACCACAAGTATTTGCATCACTCCTTGCAGACAAGGTACTATATACTATATATATTCCAAAGTTTTCCATTAGAGGTTGACCTCTAATGTGTAAGATCTCTCAACTTTGCATGCAATCCATTTGGCCCATGAGTATTGTTTACCTGCTTCTGTATTCCATCCAAGGTTCCAGGAGATAGTTTTCACCAGAATGCTGCAGGACCTCCTGATCTAGGTTCACTAGATCTTAATTCCCCAGAGTATCCTTCATCCTATCCCTTAATATTTCACATTAAACAATCTGGCAAAACTGAAGCAGCAGCCGGAATATTGTCGGGGCCCTTAGGCTTTGCAGCATCAGGCTCCTTCAGCCATTTCTTCATATTACGTGCAGTGCATCAAATTGGCTGAAGATTGGCATCTGTGATGCTGATATTGACTGGGGGAGTTTCAGCAATGGTTAATACCATTGAATGGCAAGGGGAGATGGTTGGATTTTCTCTTGTTGGAGATGGTCATTGCCTGGCACTTGTTTGTTGCAAATGTTACTTGCCATTTATCAACCCAAGCCTGAATGTTGTTCAGGGCTTGCTGCAAATGAGCATGGACTGTTGCAGTATCTGAGGAGCTATGAATGGTGCTGAGCATCGTACAGTTGTCATGCAAACATCTCCACTTCTGACATTATGATGGGGAGAAGGCCATTGATGAGGCAGCTGAAATGAATGGGCTTCAGACTACCCTAAGCAACTCAGGCAATTTTGTCCTGGGGCTGAGATGATTGATTTCCAGCAATCACAGCCATCTTCCATTGCTTTAGATATGACTTCAAATAGTGGAGAATTTTCCGTGAATTCCTATTGTTTTGTTCGGGTTCCTTGGTGCTGCACTCAGTCAATGTGACCTTGTTGTTCAAGGGCAGTTATTCTCAATGTGCATCATCACTGAAAGTGCAATATTCCAATACTCATCATCACTGAAAGTGCAACCCTTCTATATTAGTTAAAATAGAAAACCGATGCCGGAAGTCCACATAATATGCTCCTAACATTCATATTAAATGGTTGTCATGATTTTCACTTAACAGGAATTATTAAGTTCTTTTCTTATTTTCCAAATGTCTATATTTATATTATTTTCTAAGTTTAACTTCAAACTAACAGAAAGGCAAATTTTTCAACTGCAGTGAAAATGGCCCCAGGGTTATGATGATGCCTGTGATTCTATATTAGTACAATAGGGATTTAGCCTCACTGTATGTGCAGACGTGAGTTCATCATGATGATTGTCGTATGCTTGCTGCATATTTGACATGTGCATTGTCAGTACTAAGGCATTGAGGAATTGAGTCATATCTTGGGCAGGACTTTTTTCAGAGTTGGGTAAACTCCCCGACCTTTAAAATGGTGAATGGGACCTGGAAGGTTCGCCCCATTTTTGCTAGTGGGGAAAAGAGGTGGGGCATGATTCATACAAGAGGGAAACTCAAACTCAGCTTGGTATGGCTTCTGCTCTGCCCAAGAGCACAAGACACTACGAAAGGTCATGAATGTAACCCAATCCATCACGCCACGCAAACCAGCCTTTCATCCATTGACTCTGTCCACACTTCCCGCTGTCTCAGCAAACCAGCCAGCATAATTAAGGACCCCAGGTACCCCAGACTATTTTCTCTTCCACCTTCTTCCATCAGGGAAAAGATACAGAAGCCTGAGCTTACATACCAACTGACTCGAGAACAGCTTCTTTGCTGCTGCCGTCAGACTTTTGAGTGGACTTACCTTGTATTAAGTTGATCTTTCTCTATATCTTAGCCATGGCTGAAACATCACATTCTGCACTCTCTCCTTCCCTTCCCTATGAATGGTTTGTTAAGATGCAAGAAACAATACTTTTCACTGTAAATTAATACATGTGACAATAATAAATCAAATCAATTCAAAACTTAGAGATTCAGAAGCTTTGATACTTTCATGAATGAGAGTTTATAGACTATCAAGCCTTTATGGCAGGAGCTGTAATAGACATTTAGAAGATTATTCAGTTGTCAGGGAGGGGTAAAAGGGCCAAGTGGTTTGGGTGAAAGGTGAAGGGTTGTGGAAAATGAAGGACAATTGGTCTAAAGTCTTGGGAAGGTAATTGATACAAAGTTTCAGAGAACTGAAGCAGACCTTCTAAAGAGCCCACTTTGGCATTTGCTGACTGCCATTGCTGCAGATGCTCTCTACCAGGTCAACCTCACCCGCACCCACTCCCGGTGTGAAAATCCTGCAATTCAGGACATTTCTGTGCAAAGGTGGGTCTGGTATGTGGGGCAGTGTACTGTCCTGAGCAAACCAGTTTGATAACTAAAACTTGGACTATTTTTGTTACATAAATCACATACTGGGATATTCCACTTCAGCAATGTTTAATGCTAACTCATATTAATATGTAATATATTGTGGTTCTCAACAGAGGTGCCATGAATTCCATTTATAATATGCTGCCAGGGTCATTTATCATTACTAAGTCAAGCTGAGAGTTTCTTTTGTGGCATCCCTAATGGACAACGTCATGAGGCAATCATGCATTACTTTTATCAATTCAGACTCTAGGCCACTTGAGCATTCACAATTCATACTTGGTTGATTGAAATATAATGTAACCTTGCTATTTTCACATATCACTGCTATCTTCTATATTCTGTTTTCCAACTTATTCTTGTTGCGAGTGGCCCAGAGCAACCCCCTAGAGTTATTTTAGCTCTCTGCATCGAAAACCTCCAGCTAAGTGAATATGACATGCAGCTCTTCCTTTTTAACTTCCTATAGCTCTGAAGGGTCTCTAATCGGCAAGTGGAACAGCAGCTCCCTTTCTTACCTGTTCTTTCTTTCCTAAACATTCTGTACTACCATTTGGGATTCATCTCCATCCAATGAATTAAGCCATATTTCATTTATTCATATCACATTGTAGTTTCCAACTGCCATAGCCATCTCCAGTTCAATTCGCTATGAATGCTTCCCATGTTCTCCTTGATAAAACATTTTCCTCAGTGTGTTCTCAGTACTCAGTTGTTTCTGAAGGATAGATCCAGCTTTTCTCTCTGATTCAATGACTTCCTCCCAGTCTGTTGGCTATCATTCATTCTTACAACAGTCTATTTTTTAATAAATGAACCACAGATTGTTTCACTCATTCTCATTTTCAAGGCTCGCATTTGTTGCCTATCCCTAGCCACCCTTGAGAAAGGCACCCTGTGTATGCTATCTTCCTGAACCCTTGCAATCTATGTGATGAAATTGCACCCACAACTCAGTTGGCTGGGAGACTTCAGGATTTTGACCCTGAATCATGAATTTGGGAAGTGCTGTTGAGATAGTGTTGGTGAGTTGCTTTAGACAGTATTCACTGCAGCCATGATACATCAGTGGTGCAGGGTGTGGATATTTGGGGTGATGGATAAGGTAATGATTAAGCTGATTGCTTTGACCTAGATGCTGTTGAACCTCATATATATAGTTACTGCTGATTCAGATCATAACTGTTATGATCTGATTTTTTTTTAACTTCCACTCTCCTTAAACTGCAAGACAAAACTGGCTGCAGCTGTCAATGATTGCTGATAAAAAAAACTCTGCTGGGCTGCTTTGATTGACACACCAGCTGGTGTAGCATCTATTTAAGCTGTTTCAATTGAGTTCTTTGTTGACATTTCCCTCATGGCTATTCATGTTTAATGCTTGGCTGAGTTTCAAAAACTAGAATTATCTCAGCAGGTGGTTGCAGTCCAGGCAAATGGAGAATATTCATCACATTTCTGACCTGTCTGTTGTCGAGGATGCAGAAGCTTTTAATAGTTAGTAAGGGAGTTACTTGCTGAAGCCTGTCCAGCCTCTGACATACTCTATTAGCTACTGAAATTGTCTGTTTTTGTGGTCAAAGTTAACCCTCCAGCATGGCTTGGGATTTGGCAATGATAATGCCATTGAACATCAAGGGGAAGTGGTTAGATTACTTTTCTTTGAAGATGGTCATTACCTGTCATTTGAATGGCATGAGTGTTGTCTGTCACTTATAAGGCCAAGTCTGAGTGATCGCTAGGTCTTCTGCATGTGACAGGGATTGCTTCACTATCTGGGGAATTGGGAATGGAACTGAATGCTGCATAATTTTCTAAAAACCTCTAGCAATCCGACTTCAATCCTGAAAAAGATACCAAGCCCAATTGTGTAAGAATCATTAAATAATAGTACCAGCAAACATCCGAGCAATCAAAGAACATACATGTAAAGTGTCGAAGTATAGTTGTTGCCATGGGCTTACTGCACAGATTTCCACTTACATTTTCCATGCCCTGATTCGAACTTTAATGAGTTGTGACAGAAACTAGATGCGTCAACAGAGGCCATTATTTTTCATGCTATGGAACAGTTATCCTGCTATCAAGAAATATTAATAAACTGATCGACTCAACAGAACAATTATGTTGTGAACAGAGTAGGTTGAGGATTATAATTATTGATGCCCTTAACCATCAAATAAAAGTGACACAGATTGCATTTCTGGCATATAGCACATAACACTTCATCAATGTCCATCAGTTAATTGTTCTTAATTGAAACATTTGCCATAGATCCAACCTTTTGTCTTAACATGTGTCATGAGAAAAGCAGTCTTAAAATTAATATGACAGCAAAAGCTTCCTACTGTAAACTGAGATGAACAATAATGAAGGCTACAGACTCCAATCTGGCAAAATAAACTGAGAAAAATATTTTTGTCTTGAGCGTAACAGAGTTTTGTATCAGTGTTTCACATTTTTATTTTCATGCTAACGGAGCTGCTGTGGCATTGCACACAGCAAGTCTGAGAATGTGAACTCTGTCTTACCTGTCTCTGTCTTTTTGCTGTTGTTTCTGCCTCATTTTCTGCTTCTCGCTCTCTTTTCTAATTCCTTTTCCCTTAATTTTCTCTTTACTTCTCTGTCTGTTCTTTTCTTCTCGCTCTGTTTCTTTTTCCCCTTTCAGGTGCTAGGCTATGTGGCAGAAAAAGGAAGTAACAACGTAGAAAGAGGACTGTATGGTTTAGCGGGGGCTATGTGTAAATATGGTCTCTAGTTCTCACTACTTCAACCACCTTATCGCTACCCCTCACTCCCAGCATGTCCCAAATCTTCCTTCCATTCCAATACAAGCTTTCCTTCTTACACAGCTTTATTGCCATTTCTACCCCTATTCATTGCTACTAGTATCTTTATCCACTCCTATTGTTACCCATATTCTTCCTCTTTGAACTACCCAGAACCCTCATTGAATTGTTTCTGCTCTTTTTGTCACTCTCTGGCTTACCATCAAACATAGAAGCATAGAAACATAGCAACTAGAAACAGGGGTATTCAGTTGTTTGTGCCAGCCTAGCATTCATTTTGATCATGGCTGATCATTGAATTCAATATCCTGATCTCCTCTTCCCCCCATACTTCTTTAGTCCTAAGAGTTATATCTAATTTCTTTTTGAAATTAGACAATGTTTTGGCCTCAACTACATACTGTGGTAGTGAATTCCACACATTCACCATCCTCTGGGTGAAAAAATTTCTCCTCACCTCATTTCTAAAGGGTTTACCCCTTAACCTCAAACTATGACACCTAATTCTGACACCCACCATTGGGAACATTCTTTCTGAATCTATCTTGTCTAAACCTGTTAGAATTTTATAAATTTTTGTGAGATCCCCTCTCACACTCCTAAACTCAAGTGAATATAATCCTAGCCCACTTAACCTCTCCTTATATGACAGACCAGCCATTCTGGGAATCAGCCTGGTAAATCTTCGCTGTATTCCTTCTATAGCAAGGCATCTTTCCTCTGTTAAGGACACTAAAACTTCACACAATACTCAAGGTGTAGCCTCACCAATGCCCTATACAAACGGAGCAAAACACCTCTATTCCTGTATCAAACATCTATTCATTTCCCAACCACTCCATTTGATCTTCCTTTGCAAGGTGGGCGGTGTAAGGCTAGACCCCACCATACCATCATCTTTGTGCTCAACCCTTTGTTCTCCTCTCTCCACATCCTCTCCTCCCTCTTCACCATTTTCTTCACTAATGTTTTCAACATTTAATGTTTTTCTCTCTGATTTGTTCTATTTCACATGCACCTACACAAATCCTCTACGTCGTTTCTTAAAAAAGCACATTCAAATAGATTTTACCCGAATGAAAATTGTGAATTTGATTCTCCAACTTCTCTGCAAATCACTTTGACTGACTGAAGTGCAGAAATTGCTTATCGTATGGAAATCTGGACCATATTATTTGAATACCAAGCATGAATTCTACCAAGTCCTTGCAACTAGTTGTTATGGCGACTTGTTTGGTATTTCAAATGCTTTTGAAATATTTTGTCATGAACTTTGCACTAAGATATTTTATCACAGCCTAAACAATCTTTGCTGTGGAGTACAATTTGCTTAGATTAAAGTGACACATCAGCCGTTTTCGGTGGGGTCCAGTAATTTATGTTTTTGGTGCAAGACAATCTATTAAGTATTCCTTCATATTGATTGTCAATTGAATGTAAGGTGTGGCATTTACCTAAGATCTTTATCATACTGTCCAAGAGGACATGTGAAGGAACTCTCCACATGTTGAATTCGGTTCCTGTAGGGAACGTGTTGTCAACTTTTTGAAAGTACTAGCCATTGTTATTTTTAGAATTTCCTTCAGGTGATTGATGTCTGACTATTATTTTTCAAAGTGCTTACATTTCAAAGATAAATGTGGTTGATGTCTGCAGACAGGCCAGTGGAAGCTCAGGCAAATTGTGCCCATAATTAAAATGACCCTAGGATAAATGCTTAAAACATTTAATAATCAGTGACTTTGTGAAATATATTGGGCCATAACATCCAAGCTCCAGGGTGTTGTATTGTGGGAGGGGGTATCTCAAAGTTGCTCTGTGTAACAGCCTCCCCTCCTGGATGTTCCCAGGTAAGGTTTGCCTGACAATTGCCTGAAAATAGAAACTTTCCCTGATCAATTGCATTAGTAACCATCCAAAATTGCAACTTAAATTGCAATCTCTGGATGGTTCTAACTGTGTTCCAGCAATAGTTACTGAGAAAGAGTTAAAAGAATTAAAACCTCTTCTAATCTCTAGGTAGCTATTGCACAGGCACACACCAACCCCGCATACCCAATGCAACTCCCACACCCCCCAATTACTTGCCCACCTATGAAACTCCACCACCCACTAACCCTCTGAGGGTCTCTCTAACCCTCCTTACTAGCCCCCAAACAAGGCTCCCGCACCATTCCCAGAGGAGTACAGCCCCCGATCGGGACTCCACAACCCTCAGGATTTCCCTCACCCCTACAGGGACTCTTTGCTTCACCTCACTGGCAGGCCTGGCTCTCATCCCTCCTCCCAACGTCTAGACCTGAACCCACAACTTCCCAGACCTGAACCAAATCCCCCAGAGTTGTGCTTGACACTATGCCCTGAGGACAGGCTGCACAGCCCAAAAATCATACAGTCTGATTTGGAAGGTTGGCTGAGACAAAGTGGAAAAATATTGAGGTATAAAACTAGGACGGGAGTGACAGTCTGACTCTGAGGTACTTCAAACCCTTTAAGTATTAAACCAAGTCAAAAGCAAGAAAGGAATGTATAGTTGGTTTGTAGGTTTCAAATGGGGAGCTAGCTCTTATGGTTGTAAACTTTAGTCATGTTGTGATCCATCAAGATTTAGACTCCTTCTTGATTTACGACATCTGATAATGTGGGCACAGATCTCTACATGCCATCTGCTACTCTAAGAAATGATCTCAAACGCATTCAATGAACACTTCATCCAGAGCACTGCTGCCAACCTGATTTTTCCAGTTTATACGTAAATTAAAGTCACCCATGGTTATTGCCGTCCCTTTATCACAGGCTTATTCACCATCTACAACACACAAGTCAGAAGTGTGATGGAATACTTCCCACTTGCCCGCATGGATGCAGCTCCAACAACACCCAAGATGCTTGACACCATCCAGGACAAAGCAGCCTGCTTGATCCACCACCGACGCTTGGTTCCAGCTGTGTATTATCTACAAGATGTACTACAGCAATTCACCAAAGGTCCTTAGACAGCACCTTCCAATCCCATGACGACTTTCATCTAGGAGGATAAGGGCAGCAGATTCGTGGAAACATCACCATCTGCAAGTTCCCCTCCAAACCATTCACCGTCCTGACTTGGGAATATATTGCCATTGCTTCAGTCGCTGGGTCAAAATCCTGGAATTCCCTCCCTATTGGCATTGTGGGTCAACCCACAGCACATGGATTGCGGTGATTCAAGAAAGCAGCTTACCACCATCTCCTCGAGGGCAACTAGGGATGGGCAATAAATGCCTAGCCAGCGATGGCCATGTCCTAAGAATTAATTAAAGACAAAAGCACCCAACATTTCATCGTGTATACTTTGTCTTATAGAGTGGATATGTTAGGGGGCCTGTAGACCACTCCCATTAGTGACATTTTTCCACAACTAATTCTCATCTCCACCTAACCTGATTCCACTAATCCTGATCCCCTGAGCCAAGGTCATCTCTAACTATTGCACCCATGCCATCCCTGATCACCAGGCACATTCAAATCTGAAAATAATTTGGTTTCCCATTTTAAGTAGTTTAAAAGGCTGCTCCACTGTCTTCAGGCCTATTTTGGGTGGAAGGTGAAGGTTGTTTTTCCTGTTGGCATAAGTGTTATGCAAAGCTGAAAAGATGTTACAAGAATACTGCACAGTTGACATTCTCTCCATTTTCATTTAAACCCAGGGAGTTGACAGTCATGTGACATTCCATGTACTCTATTTAATTAAAAAACAACTCAATCACATAAAGCATATTATCAGATGATTGAGATGCCTACTAATTAATTGGAACAAAAAGTTAATTTCTTTCTTCTTGTTGTTTGCATGTCAGTCAATCAATTAATCAATTCTACATAGGGTATTTGAAAACATAATAATCCCAGTTGCTTCTGCTGTCTGATGCTGATCATGTAGCTTGAAGGATAAGGTTCACTGCTGTGTCTGATTTCTCAAGTTGTTGATTAACTTAGGATCCAGCAGTCATGCTTTGTGAATAGTTTCTCTCTGTTGATTACTAGCCAGCATCTTTTGGTTCAGCCAATTACTTGATCAAAGTGGCATAATAATTGATTGGCAAGCATGTTTGGTAATAGATCGATGTTATTCCAATGTGACATTGGTAACATGTTTTTGCCTTTGGAATAGTTGGCAGATAGTGAAGGCTGGTATTTACTGCAGTTGGGCCTAAAGCAGATTCCATTTTCAGCGTCAGACAGATTCTAATTTTCCTCTATAGATTAACTATTCTACATCACCACAGGTTCTGTTGGAGCCTGGGCATGATGGATATTATAAAATCCATTCTTCTTTATTACATTAATATAATTATTATGAATTTTCTTTTTATTCATTTGTGGGTCATGGGTGTCACTGACCAGTTGCCTATCCCTAGTTGCCCTTGAACTGAGTGGCTTGCTAGGCCATTTCAGAGGACAGTTGAGAGCTAACCATATTACTGTGGCTCTGGTGTCATACGTAGGCCAGACCGGGTAAGGCCAGCAGATTTTGTTCCCTGAAGGATATCAATGAACTAGATGGGTTTTTCTGAAAATTGGCAATGGTTTCATGGTCATCAGTAGATTCTTAGTTCCAGATATTTTGATTGAATTCATATTCCACCATCTGCCATGGTGAGATTTGAACCTGAGTCCCCAGAACATTAGCTGAGTTTCTGGATTTATAGTCTAGCGATAACACCATTAGACCATTGCTTCCCCTTAATATTAGCACGAAGTAACATGAATTATTCAACATTGTTAACAGTATTATTTCTGACCTACATTGGTACTGATGAAAATGCACTGCTTGTGGTTGGGGCCTCTTGATTATCTTTTGAACTCAACTGTTTCTTTAAATAGACAAAGATCTCTCTCAATCACTATTCATCATCAGAAAACAACTTTTCATTAGTGCAATACAAATCATCGATTCACATTTATTGCTGTGTCCATCTAGTAACCCAGCCATTATTAACATTCAGGATTGTCAATAGTTACGTGGATGTATTCCAATACCTTACTACAGTTTTGATGAACACCTTAATCTGCGCAAAATACAGTGCTTTACTGGTTTTCAATATGAAAACTAAATTCTGCAACAGTTAAAACATTCACAGATCATTTTTTCAGATCCAGTACGGCCAGCTCTAGTCATAAACTTCAGAATTGATAAAACTAATCCAATCCAATTGTTTTAGATGATTAACTGTTCCGGCTCTTTCAGCTAAAAACCTACGACAGGCAAATGAAATGTGCAATATTTGATTTATGAGTGAATCCCTGTTTGAATGTTGTGATAAACATTATGATCTAGATAACAAAAGCTGAAAAAGACGGAAATGCTAGTGAGATCAGGCAGCATCTGAGGCACAGAGTTAATATGTCAGGGCACTGACTTTTCAGAACAGAATGAAGATTATTGAAATATTGGGATGGATTTTCCATTTGAGTTGAGACCCTGACATCAGAATCAAATATAGATTCCAAACCCACACTATGTTGAGAATAATGCAGAATGATTTTGCCAGGATTGGCCAATTAATGGCCATCCAACATGGTGAATGGACTCCTGACGCTGGAGGCCTAATAGGAAGCCTGCCAGCAATGGCACATTGGCAATCTCTCGGGCTATTGTGGGAGCTGTTATTTTCTATATAGAAAGAGAAAGGGGCGGGGGGGACGGTTCTCAAGATTGTTGTGGCCCCTGAGGTCTAGCTAATAAAATTTAAATTGAAAAAGGCAACAGTTATTTGACTGTTGTTGTGACAGAAAAATCCCTCCACTTGTCAGCCTGGGATGTGGGCAAGGCCAGCATTTATTGGCCACCCCTAATTGCCGTTGGCTTGCTAGGCCATTTCAGAGGATATTTTAAGAGTCGACCACATTGCTGTGTGTCTGGAGTCAGATGTAGGCCAGACCTGGTAGGGAAGGCAGGGTTACTGAACCAGATGGCTTTTTTCGACAATGAAAATGATTCCATGATCATTGGCATGGTAGCACAGTGGTAAGCACTGCTGCTTCACAGCTTCAGGGACCTGGGTTCGATTCCTGGCTCGGCTCACTGTCTGTGTGGAGTTTGTACATTCTCCTTGTGTCTGCGTGGGTTTCCTCTGGGTACTCCGGTTTCCTCCCACAGTCCAAAGATGTGCGGGTTAGGTTGATTGGCCATGCTAAGAAATTGCCCCTTAGTGTCCCGGGATGTGTAGGTTAGAGGGATTAGTGGATATAATATGTAGGGATATGGGAGTAGGGCCCGGGTGGGATTGTGTTTGGTGCAGACTCGATGGGCTGAAGGGCCTCTTTCTGCACTATAGGGTTCTATGATTAGATTTTTATTGAATTCACCGTCTGCCGTGATGGTAGTTGAACTTGAGGCCCCTTGGTCTCTGGATGACTGGTTCAGTGGTAGTACCACTGCACCACTGCCTCCCCTAACCGGCTGAGTTTCTGAATGGGAAGAGGCCTACAAGTCATTGGTTCCCTGCCGTATGTGGCTGGATAGCCATCTTTCCCCAGTCTGGTCTTTTCCAAAATGACACTGGGTTGCAATCATGCTGGAAAACAGGTATGTTGGCTGGCAGTGGAAAATTCTGGACCCACCACACTGGAGCCTCAAAATTCACCCCATTATCTCTTTCTCTTTCTATAGGGATCATCTCACCTGCTGCACAATTCCAGCAGGTTTTGCCTTTAGTTCAGACCTTCAGCATCCTGAGCACATTGCCTTCATATAAACGAACAACATCTTTAATACTCCAGATTTTACAAATCAGCTTGAGATTTGTTCTCCATTAATACAGACATTTGTGATTTTGAAATAAGTTATTTCCTGACAAATATAACTTGAAGCCCATGTGTGGCATTATACTTCACATTTACAGTTACCCTGGGGTACAACCCTTTCAAATCTGCTACGAAATACAAAGGCATATTCACATTTTATTCCTGTTCTTGTATTTCATGATACAACATTTTGGTTGCCAGGTTACAGAACACACTGCTGCCATGGTGAAAGCTTCCATATTTCCATAAAATCTCTACAGTGCATTCGGCCCATTGAATCTGCACTGACCACAATCCCACTCAGGCCCTATTCCCGTAGCCCCACAAAATTACCCTGCTAATCCCTCTGACACTAGAGTCAATTTATCGTAGCCAGTCAACCTAACCTGCAAATCTTTGGACTGTGGAAGGAAACTGGAGCACGCAGAGGAAACCCATGCAGACATGGGGAGAATGTGCAAACTCCACACAGACAATGTCCTGAATTGAACCTGGGTCCCCAGCACTGTGAGGCAGCAGTGCTAACAACTGTGCCATCATGCTGCCCCATTTCTATTGAGGCAGTCTTGAGGTCCACAGAGAATTCATCAATATGTGGCTGCCATCACTGACACTGATAAACATCATTCTCGACTATTCAAACTGACAGAACAAAATTTAGAAAACATTTTTGAGAGTTGGAAATATAACTTTGCAATAACTGCTGTGAATTATTAACAATCTAAAAATTAACTTGAGTTACCTAAAGAAGTTGAAGTTTCATGAAAGTCAGGGTGGGCATTTTAAACTTGGTGAGCTGCTTTTGTACCTAGCATTGAATGTTTGAGTTTCATTGATTGTTGAGTCACTTCAGTTAAAGCTATGAACAATTTTATGATTAAAAAATAAGAAACTATTAAAGAATTTCCACTTCCCTCAATGGAGCAGAAAATTGGGAGATGTACCTAATTCATAGTGAATCCAACAATGCCCTTTCTCTACTATCAGTCGAGGTTAAAATTACCCCCCTAGCCAAAGAAAATGAGAATTGAATTGCCATTTTATAAGAGTATTTTGAAGATTGGAAAATGTTATTAAATCTTCCTATCCAGGCCAAAATTAAATAGCACGAAGTAGCTATCTTCCTTCTTCTTAACTTCTTTTGACACTTTAACCTCTGGAGTAAGATGATGTTTATAAGTACTTGATGTTGGTTGGGAAATTAAAATGATTGAAAGTAGAAATAATTAGGATCTGAAGGCAACCAGCTTTCTTCAGATTAGGTTAATTTGCAATGTTTTTCACTGCTTTTTCTGGGATGGCGTCTGTGAATCTTACTGTGGATCTTACTGTGGATCTGATTAACCTTGGATGTTATGGGGAAATAAAAAAGAGAAAATGTAAAACCACAAGGGATTCGTAAGTGTCTTAAATAAAAAAAAGAGTAATTTGTGTGATGTTTTGGTAAAGGAAGTTACATTTACCCCTTCATAGAAATGATCAAAACCAAGTGATAAGGAGAAAAGACAAAGATCATCGCTCAAATATATAAGACAACAGGAGTTGTTACAAGGACAGAGAATGTTGGAAAATCTCAGCAGGTCTGGCAGTTCTCCAGTAAGGAGGGAAAGCAGAGTTAAAGTTTTGAATCCTTTTGACTTGTTGTCAGAACTGAAGGGATAGAGAATGTTTTAGATATTGAAGTAGAGTTGTGAAAGATTGCAATATAAAGTAACAACTTTGAGAAAAACAGATGACCTACTGGGGGAGGGGGAGGGGGGCAGGGGTTGTGGTTTGTATTGAGGCAATACACAGTGGGCTATGTAAAAAACAGGGGTGAAGAACAGATAGGTTTCATGGTGCACCATGTTGGTGCTGGTGGAAATGGCAGAGGTGGATCTTTTGAATGAGGAGGCTGGTGAGATGGAAAGTGAGGACAAGGGGGACCTTATCGTGGTTCAGGGAGGAAGGAGAAAGAGTGAGGGCAGAAAAGGAGTTGAACCTGGTTGAATGCCCTGCCAATCACTGGTGGTGGGAAATGTCAGTTAAGGAAAAAGCAGACATGTCAGAAGAGGAATTGTTAATTGTTTTAAGATATTGTGAATTGGACTGGAAAGAGATGAAAATGCTGTCCCAGATATAGAGATTACCTAAACTATGAAACTAACAGATACGCAAGAATTGAGTAAAACAGCGCCAAAAGAGCATGTAGCAAAGTAAATGAGACTGACAAACTGGAGGCAATTGGAAAAGGAGACTAAGTTTTGAAGGTGCAGAGTTTGCAGCCAGATTATGCCTCATTTTTGCTACTGAGCATTGTAAGATTTGACTTTTTTTAATCTTGCCAAAACAAAAGGGTCTGAAACTCTCCCGTTTTCATGTCGCTTTGGCACTAAGACTTTTTTTTGTAAGACCCGCCCCATAGTCTTCCTAGAATTTACACTAAGTCTGGCGAGAACAATGGAAAAGTAAATAGAAAGGCTAGAATAAGAATAACATGTTAAATATTGTGGCCAAGTTCTGTTATCACAGTTCTGAAAATCCATCATACCTGTAAATAATCTTATCAAGGCCAGTGTTCCATCACCAATCACCCTCTTGTTTACAATGATGTCTGAATGCTTTTCAATGGCTACAGAGCGCAGATCGATCCCAACGGTTTATCAACTGCTGGCCTGAGTGGAACCAACTGGTTTTAAAGACCACATTGCTCCTTCTTTATTGGGTGAGCATTGACTTGCCTAATAGGGGAGCTCATATTCAACAAGACCCCTGGGGAAATCTATTGATGATCCCCTGTGGCCATAACATTTCTCCTCCCTCAAATCCGTTTCTCCCCTCAGTACTCCCACCACAGGTGTGGTCCTCCCTGCGGCTTGGTGACCGGTCTGGGGAGGCAGGACCGGATCAGAGGATGTGAAGTGGATTGGAAACTATTGTTTCCAAAGGGAGCTCTGTAAAGCCACCGCCTCTGGCTCTTGTTGTTGTCTCACTTTGGTAGGGGTGTTGGTCGTTTCTCCTTCCATTTCAGAATCTGGAACATGTGGGGTCGACTTCCATTTGAGGCCTGGTAGTGGACATTCCCATGGCTGGTCATGAGGCCGGTACTGGCGTGGGCTCCCTATTTCTGAGATGGTCCAAATGTTTCTTGACAATTTTGTCCTGCACTTGCACTATATAAGACACGGGTCCTAATTACTCTGTTATGATCCCAATTAGAGCACAAAAGTTGCTGTTTAACTCTGTTGGAAGTCTCCAGTCATGACAGCCCCAAAGCCACCTTTGATATTTCTGTAGTAGGACATTCAGCAATGAAGCTAAATTAGGAATAAACTTCCCATAATAAGTCACTAGGGATGATATGGTGCCCTTTATCTGCAATGGTTCCCCTGTGTAGGTAGCCAGCCTGGCCTTTATGCTTTCTGAATACAGGAGCTGAATACCAACCTGGAGGTGATTATAAGTCTGCTGTCTGAGAAAGGACACCACAACATTCATATCCACTCCATTTCTAATGGGTGGCCATTTACTAACAACTCCACCATTACGGGGGCAACCTTTGTCACGGAGATGTGATTTAATTGCATTGTCCCTGGTTGTGGGTCTTTCTGCAAGGTGGGGTGTGGCAATGTCCTTGGCCTTTTCTCAAAATAGCACACTCTTTGACTGCCCCTTTTATCTTAACCTTGGTTGTGGTCCCCTGTAATAGCCTGTCATCTGGCATCTACAATCTCTAGAATGAGCTTCCTAGGTGTTCCTGACTGCCTACTGATGTAACTCGAGCTCCACTGCTGCTAGTGATGCTGGGATGTTTTACTGATACCCTTGTTCACAATTGAGGGATGGATATTGCATATGACTCCTCCGACCAATCAGAGGATACTGTTGTCTAATGTTCCCTGTAGTTCCTGAGCTCCTTTATCTGCATTCTCCAATAATAGTTATCTTAATGGCCCTCTTTAGATCCAAATTGGGTTCTGCCAATATTTCTTTTGGGCTGTCACCGCCTTCATTTCACAGACAAGTCTACCTTGCAACATATTATTCAGGAATGGACCGAGTTCACAGTGCTCTACCAATTTTCGCAACCTTATCAGAAATTCGATGACGTATTCCCCAGCAGTTTACCCTGCCGTGTTAAATTGGTATCCCTGGAGTATTATGGAAGTTTTTTGGCTATAATAACTTTTATCTAAGTCCACCAATTCATTAAAGGTTTAGGATTCAGGGACATCTGGAGGTCATAGAATCCTACAGTGCTGAAAGAGGCCATTCAGGCCATCGAGTCTGCACTGATGACAATCCCACCAACGCCCTATCCCCATAACCTCATGCATTTACCCTAGTAGTCCCCCTATCATTAAGGGGCAATTTAACATGGCCAATCCGCCTATCCCACGCATCTTCGGACATTGAGATTAAACTGGAGCAACCAGAGGAAACCCACATAGACTCAGGGAGAACATGCAAACTCCATACAGATAGTGGCCCAAGGCTGGGAATCGAACCCAGGTCCCTGGTGCTGTGAGGCAGCAGTGCGAACCATTATGTCACGGTGCCACCCCGGTTTTGATTGCACCAAAGGTCGTGACCCCAAATGCTGTCAATAGGATCATTTTCTGCTTCTCATCTCCTCTGATACTTTTGGCTCAAATAAAGTAAGGCATGTGTTCTGCATACTTGGCCCAGTCTTCAATGCTTGCATCGCAGTCTTCAAATTTCCTGAAAAGAGGGTTACTTGTGTCGATAGTGAAGATGGTCCAGAGGGAAGAGAAAACTCGCTTTACTATTCATCCTTACCAAAGCCAGTCTTCCATTACCAATCACCCTTTTATTTAAATTTGATTTGATTTATTATTGTCACATGTATTGAGATACATTGAAAAGTATTACTCCTCACACATTATACAGACAAAAATATACTGTTCATTAAGTCCATAGGGACAAAGGAAAGGAGAGGGTGCAGAATGTAATGTTGCAGTTACAGATAGGGTGAAAAGAAAGATCAGCTCAGTATATGTTAGGTCCATGCAAAAGTCTAATGGCAGCAATGAAGAAGCCTTGTTGGTTGGTACAAGTTTTCAGGAGCTTTTGAGACAAATAATGTTATATATGGTACACTTAATTTCATAGCAATTGATTCTTTCATAATCTATCAACTCTGATATGAATATATTTACATATTTTTCCCAACAGAAGAAGAGAGAATGTCCAGGATGCATGGGGTCCTTGATTACGGTGGCTGTTTTCCCAAGGCAGCGGGAAGTGTAGATGGGAGGTTAGTTTGCGTGATGGACTGGGCTATGTTCACAACCCTTTGTAGTTTCTTGCAATCATGGTCAGAGCAGGAGCCATACCAAGCTGTGATAAAATAATATCTGAATGCTTTTCAATGGCTACAGAGTGCAGTCAGCTCCAAGTCTATTGACTGCTGGCCTGAATGGAGCCAGCTGATTTTAAAACCCACACTTCTCCTTCCTTATTGGGGGAACGTCGACTCACCTAATAGGGATCTCATATTTAATGAGGCTAATGGGGAGATGTATTGATGATCCCCTGTGGCCATCATAACAATGCCACCAGAAAGAAATCAGAGAAAATTAACAAAGGTAATATTAAGTTTTAGATCATTAAACAGTAACAAAAAGTAAAATATATAAATGTATTCATATCAGAATTGATAGTTTATGAATGAAACCATCGCTAAGAAATTAAGTGTACCATATATAGCATCATTTGTCTTAAAAGCTCTCACATGTAATCTGACTTACTTTCATGACAGTTGATTCACGCTGTCCTACATTTCCTTTTATGATAATGAAATACACATGCTCATTGAGCTCAACTTACTCTTTTGACCCAATTCCCACTTAACCGCTGACCACACATCCCCCCTCCTGGCACCCATATAAGCTTGATATTATATATGACCCCCATCTCTTCTGTGATTCCTCCATCCATTTCAATGTTACCCTGTCTTCAAAATAGAGACTTTTGACCCTATATTCTTGCAAATCATTACCTGGTCTCTAAACTCTCATCTTTTCTGAAGTTGCCTCCCATATCCATGCCCATCTTTCCTATAGCTCGAAGTTCGACCCTCTCCACTCCAGTTTCTGACTCTGTCATTGCATTATTCCTCCTCAACCTTCTCAACCTTCTTCCAACCTTTAAAAGCATTAACCATGCAATCCTCCTTCAAAACCTTTCCCTTTTCACCTTGTTCTCTGTTGGTTTAATTCTTACCTATCCAGTCATAGCAAAATATTTTCCTGAAAATTAATGCCTAAAAGCCCTCCAAGTTACATCTGAACCCGGATGGCACCCAACGCTACCTCTTCATCACCTTTCTTGACCTCTGGCTCTGTCAAACTGCTTTGTCTGATACCCATGCATAAGACAAAATCTCCTTCTATTCAACATTGCAAAGGCTGAAGCAACTGTCTTTAGTCTCCACCACAAACTCCATTCCCAAGGCACCAGTTGCATTCTCCTCCAGTAGTTCCAGCTGCCTTTACGTGTTTTGAGTGATCGTTTGTATTCAAGGGCCTAACAGTCTGCGTTAAACCTGAACTCTTGCCAATTCTGCAGTTCACTCAGATCAACCATATATTTCAGTTGGATAAAACTCCATCAGTACATAAATGTACAATTACATGAAAGCCTCCATTTATCAGATTCTGAGCAAGTGCTGTAAGGCTCTTGAAATGTGTGCTGTTTAGACACTGGTTAAAACTAGTTGAGTTATGCTTGTGTTGTTATTTTGCCTGGTGATTTAACTGTTTTTATGCATAGCTCTTTCTCTTAATAATCAGCTGATAAACTGATATTTAACATCAGTCAGAAAGATCAATAGTATGTAGTAAAGATCCTGTATTATGTATCATATACCTAACAGTGCAAAGCAAAACTGTTAGCATTGATTCACACTGCATTTAATTCACTATGCATAAAATTAATTCTTGATTCATAAGATTGTAGGCTTGTGAGCTGATCCAGGATTGCTGCGACATGGCTTAAAGCTTCTATCTTTCCATCAATATGTTTAATTAACTATCCATCTACAACAATGCTATGCATTTATATAGCATCTTTAATACAGAAATAGGTGCTTTCTGAATGCATGACCAAAGATTTCGGGTGTGACCATTTGCTTGTTCACAGAGTTGGATTTTACGAAGGTTGTAAAATAAAAGAGAGAGATGCAGAGGAAGAGGCAATTCCGGAGGGTAGTATCAAGGTGGCTGCAGATCAGCTCAGAACTGCTAGATATCATAGAATAATAAAACAAAAGGAGGCCATTCAGTCCATCAAGTCTGCACTGACTATGATCCTGCCCAGGCCCAATCCCCATAATGCCATGCATTTACCTTAGCTAGTCCCCCTGACACTAGGGGGCAATTTAGCATAGTCAATCCACCTAACCCGCACATCTTTGAATTGTGGGAGGAAACCGGAGCACCTGGAGGAAACTCATGTGGACATGGGGAGAACGTGCATGGTGATTTCAGGCTGCCCTACAATCAACACCTGCACTCCTGCCTGTCAGCCAAGGCGTCAGTACTGGGCAGCCAGGGTGCCGGGGTCAGTGCACCGTGGGCACTGCCAAGTGCTGTCGCCTGAAGCAGGGCCAAATGGGGGATCTGAGGGGGAAGGAGGGCTAAGAGAGGGTCAGGTCAGGTCACTCTCATGCCTGTGTGGTGTGTGTAATGGTGGTGGGGGGGCTGGTGATGGTTGATCCATGATTTGAATGGTTGGGAGGAGGATGCCCCTCTTTTCTGAGGGGTTGGCGGTGCTTCCCTGGACCATTGGTGCGCAGCAACACCAAAGCCCACCTGGTGCCATTCCTGCTGGCGGGCTGATTATTAAGAGATCATTGGGAAAGCAGCCAGAATTGATCTGGGATGGAATTCTCTGGCCATTCACGCCCTGCCACCGCTCAGTCAAATCTCCATTCACTGCAACGAAACCAGAGAATTCCAGCCCTGATCCTCCAGGCTTATTGGAAGCTCACAGAATCATGCAGTTATGGTGAGTGGGCGGGTAAGTGGAGCTGAGTCCATGAAAAGATCAGCCATGATCTTATTGAATGGCGGAGCAGGTTTGAGGGGCCAGATGGCTTACTCTGCTCCTAGTTCTTATGTTCTTATGCGGTCATTTTTACCACAAAATCTTTTGCAGCTGATCAAATTTTTTCTGAAGGTTCAACTGGATTACATCCATTACATAACAGTTCTCTGTTCTCCAGCTTCAAAAATTCAACTGCTGCTAAATCCATGATTTACTTCACATGGACTCCACAGAATCTCTACAGTGCAAAAGGAGGCCACTCAGCCCATTGAATCTGTACTGACTCTCTGACAAAACATCCCACCCAGGATCACTCCTGTCCTATCTCCGTAACCCCATTCATTTATTCCAGTAATCCCTTTAATCCACACATCTTCGGACACTAAAGGGCAATTTAGCATGGGCAATCCACCTAACTTGCACAGCTTTGGACTACGGGAGGAAACCCACTCAGAACATACAAACTTCACCCAGTCACCCAGGTCCCTGATGCTGTAAGATAGTGGTGCTAACCACTGTGCCATCGTTTATGCACATCCTTCTCATGAGCAGTAGGTAATTTTCTGTTAAAACTTTGTCATATTGCCATTATTATTAATGTTGCTAATGTACCCATTTCATTACTTTGAAGTTAAAAGTAAAAATGTTAAAGCTTTGTCATATTGTCATTATTGTTAATGTTGCTATTGTACACATTTCATTACTTTGAAGTTTACATGCTTTTTAATTAATATTGGGATAGTACCTTCAATTCTTCCAGTGCCAGTATTTGTAAAGTTCCTTGAAACATTATCTCCAGCCTCAAATATTTAAGTGCCCTTAATGAGCAACTAAAATGAGACCGAACTTGCTCTTATTTCAAAGCCCTTTTAGCATTCATGCATGTTTCTGTGAATATCTAGTTCATAGTTCATGTTAATATTTTAGAGTAATGTTCTATTCTAGGAAGTTATTGCTGTAAAGATAATCTAATTAAAATGTTGGGCTTTAGGGACTACCAGAATATCTCAAAGAAATGGCAGTTCAAAAGATAGCCCATGTTTGTTTCATAAGTTCAGTTTAGAAAGGATAGAGACACATAACAGTAGGCAGAGTTACTTAGCTAAAGAGCTGGAGACATGATACCTGCAATTCTTGTTTGCAAGAATAATAGCAGAGTAAACTAGTGCAGTATTTTTGTTTTGGGACATGGAGCTAACTTTATATAAAACAGAATCCCTACAGTGCAGAAGGAGGCCATTCAGCCCATCGAGACTGTACTGGCCACAATCCCATCCAGGTCCTGTTTCCATAACTCCACATATATACCCTGCTAATCCCCTGACAGTAGGGCCAATTTAGCATGGCAATCAACCTAACTTTGGTGTGTGGGAGAAAACCTATGCAAACATGGGGAGAATGTGCAATCTCCGCATAGTGACCTGAGGCTGGAATCAAACTGGGTCTCTGGCTCTATGAGGCAGCACTGCTAATCAATGTGCCACTGTGCCACCCTTAAATTTGTGTAAAAGCATTTGGTGAAACCTATAAAACACATTAACTTCATTATATTGAAGAAAGAATTGTAAAGAAGGGATAATGCGACAGCAACCCTGAGCAGGTTAAATCATGGCGAGATGGTTGGAGTTAGCAACCTTTTTGGTTTCAATTTATCTGGGTGTTTGCTGTGAATGTTTTTAGTTGCAGCTTGCACGTTACAGAAAGGACTGAGACCTCAGAGTCACTCTAAAGGGTTAATGAGAGTTAACACTGAATTAAACATCAGTGTTGAGACAACACAAGTGTCAAAGACTGTCAGTTTTGCAATACAGAATGCAGGTGGAAAAATCCAGGCGACTGGATTGAGATCAGAAAGACCAGTTACAATCTCAAGAGAATTGGAATAAAGTAATTTGTGAAATGAGTGGCAGACTCAAGGTCCAAAATGACAAGGCTGTTGGTGTTGCTTGGAAAGAATTAAGTAAAATTTGATCTGAATGGCATCGAGAAAAATTGAAGGATTATAAATTTTTTAGAGATCAGACGAAATAAGAATATCAAATCTTTCAGCTTGAACATCAAAAATAAATGTCCAAATGATATTCTGAAAATAGCAAAGGAAGAGTTTGACCAATGAAGGACTTTGTTGGCACAAAAAGAAGCCATCATGTGCTTGTTATCCCAAAAAGAGAATCTGAAATATTTGTGACTGGAAAATTGACTTAAAAATGAAGATATACCAAACAGCTAAGGAAGGAGACAACTTAACTAAGGAATAAAAACAGAAAATGCTGGTAAAGAAAACTCAGCTGATCTGTAGAGAGAGAAGAAGAGTTGCACATCCCAAACCATAAAATCCCACTCGAGGTCAACTGACCTTCCCATGCTCTTCCCCTCACCTGCTCCGATTCCTGTGGTAGGCAGGCCGGTAAAATTCTGGCAAATAGGTGGGATTTTCCAGATCTTCCTACCAGCAGAATCTTCCAGTCCTGCTGAAGATGACCCCCTGCCCCTCATAGTGTGTTCTCCAATGATGGGACGAGTGAGCCACACTAAATGCTGTAGACATTTACTGGTTCTGGGAGATCCCATTGGCAGCCAATGGTGAGACTCCTCTGCTTTTGGAAAACATGCCATGGGGAGTGGGGAGGAAGGAACCACCCAATGACTCTCCTTCAGAGCTTTACTTGTAAGCTTTTACTTTTAATTTAACTATGGACTCAACTGACACATTCTTTGTGGAGCTTAAATGTGAGAAAGCTACAGGTGTGGGGGAATAATGTTCAGAAGTTGACAGCTAAGCAGACTACTTTGAAAACTGAGCCTGCAACTTCACATTATTAGCCATGAAAAATCCCCTTTTGCTTCACACGTGTAAACTGATTAGTTTAGGGATCCTGTGATGAATACTGATACTTTACAACTGACAATTATGAGTTTCTTTGATTCCCTGAACATATACTGTGTGCAGAGAAACAGTGCAGCTTCAGCAGCATTTGGGAATTTTGTTTTACCCTTGTGAGAAGCATCAGTTTCTGAAGATCATTCTGCATTCTTAAGTGTCAGAGCGTACATTTAATGCATTGAATTCAGAGTGCGCTGTTTAATGTATTGAAGTATAGGTTTATCAGAAAGCATGCCATTCATTTCCAAATAATGTCAGAGCTATGACTTTCATTTGATTGACTACTGCTTTTGTTGTCTGAAGTTGCACTTTTGCTTTCTTGTGGTGATTCTCCATGATAATTTCTTAAATTCATTTCTTTGGACCTTTCGGAAGTGGTGGCGCCTGAACCCTCTGGCTGTGTTTTAGATGCATTGCCTGTCAGGGGGGTAGTGCTGCTTTTTATGCACCAGAGGTGAAAGAATTCTTAGGGCAACTCACAATGAGTAGTCACTGATATTGGACAAAGAGTTAAAAAAGACACAAAAGATAATTTAAAGACACATGTGGCTAACTTGTTAAGAACGTTCAGCTATTGCTGTCTTCCAACAAAAATTCCAACTGATTTCTTACAGAGTAATAGAACATTATCCTCTCTGAGTAATCCATTTATCAAAATATTTTACTTTTTTTTTAAATGATTAGATGGAAGTAGAAACCAGAAATCTCACTTGCATATTGTCCTTTCCACTTGCTAAATTATGAGTTGTTGTGTAAGTTTTAGGCCAACTTGCCATTCTATGCTTGACCCAGTA
Organism: Carcharhinus amblyrhynchos; assembly: GCF_965287045.1. Lineage (NCBI taxonomy): Eukaryota > Metazoa > Chordata > Chondrichthyes > Carcharhiniformes > Carcharhinidae > Carcharhinus > Carcharhinus amblyrhynchos. The sequence continues at coordinate 48,609,772 of NC_137336.1, forward strand.
ATGTGGAAACTTATGCAACAGGCCTGATTCTTATACCTCACACAAAAATTACTTTTTGAATTTTGAGAAAGCACAAATCTTAAGATATAGGCTGGAATTCTCCACCTGCACACGCTAGCAGGATTCTCCAGTCCCGCCAGCAGTGCACCCTGCCTGCAGGTTTCCCACCAGCACAGGGTGACATCAATGGGAATTCCCATTGATAGCGGCGGGATCCGAGAATCTTGCCATTAGCAAACAACGCGTCACATCGCGCCGGCAGGAACATGCTGGTGGGAGGCTGGAGTATCTCGTTCATGGAATTTGGAATGAAGAGAGTGTAGGTAAAGAATTTTACATGTTAGTGGAAATCAGTTTCGGCAATAGCAACATGTATTTTCATATTGTCCTTCACTTAGAGGAAAAAGGTTTTATATTCATAATAAATAGTGGAGAAAAGAGGATATCACAGGCAGAATTTTCCCAAAAAATGACTCGTTGTCATAATGACGAGAAAGCAGGAGTGATACACACCTGTCTGTCAGGCACATTCCAGATGGCACCATCCCATACTGGGTCATTTTTTTGGGGAGTGGCTGGTTGCGCACTGATATTGAGGTGGGGGAGGGCCAGGGGAGGGCGAGACCTAAACACACCGGTGAACCCAGTTTCAGAGGGCTTGGGCATCGTTTTGCGAGGGTGCCCCAATCTCACAGTGCATTGTGCACTGGAGCCTTCTCCCTCATCAGTAGCACGCTCCCCCTCCCCGACACAGGTTGCTGGCATTGGGGCATGAGACCTTCTCAATGAGTCCCCTAAAATAACCCCAACATGCCATCCGACCCTGTATGAGCCCCGACATGATCCATCTCTGCATGACCGTTCCACATGACCCATCCCTGTATAGCCCTTCTGCCTTAAACTCCCCTGCTTAGCATTCTGCCGTCCTAGCCCCCACTCAGGTCTCCCTCCTTTGCACTGTCCCAGGCACACTAGAAATACACAGCTGACACTCCAGGAGGGGCCTGGTGACTAGTGCCAGAATGTCTGATTGTCAGGAAGCATTGCCCATTGGGCGCCACCAAGCGATGCCCTGACTGCCTGGGGGCTTCAATAGCCTCCCAGCCCCCCCAGAGTGGCCATCGGCCAGGTGTCTGCTGGTGGAGACCAGTGGTGATTCGCACCGGCATACCTTCCCACCGGAAAGATGGGAACATTCCGGGAGGGAGCGATGATTGCGTGCTGAACTCGCTAATGTGATCGAAGTCCATTCAATCTCATGCAAATCTGCCTTGCATCATTTCTGGATGCGATCTGGTTTGTGCCATTAGAAAGGAGCTGGGACAATCATGAATCTTTGGACCAGACACAAATCCGATCTTTAGGCCCACACACCGTTTTCTGGGATGGGCTCAATCTGTTCCTAGATCACTGGGACCTCTTTAGGGGTAGGTGGGACCTGTATAGTAAGGACGGGTGGCACTTAAATACCAGGGGGACTAATATCTTGGCGGGAAGACTGGCTAAGGCTACCGGGGGGACTTTAAACTAGAAAGGATGGGGGGAGGGAACTGTGATGGGGAGACTGGGACGGAGGAGGTTCACTCCCAGGTAGGGGAGGACCGCAGGCAGTATGGGAGGGAGGTTAGACAGGCGGTGGAGATGGGAAATGCCCAGACTGAGGGGCTGAAGTGTATATATTTTAATGCAAGGAGTGTAGTGAATGAGGTGGATGAGCTTAGGGCGTGGATTGCTGTTTGGGATTGTGATGTAGTGGCCATTACGGAGACTTGGATGTCTCGGGGACAGGACTGGGTACTTCAGGTGCCAGGCTTCAGGTGCTTCAGGAAGGACAGGGAGGGTGGCAGAAGGGGTGGTGGAGTGGCACTGTTGATCAGGGACAGTGTCATGACTGCAGAGAAAGAGGATGTTGTGGAGGGACTGTCTACAGAATCTCTGTGGGTGGAAGTTACAAACAGCAAAGGGTCAAAAACTTTGCTGGGTGTATTCTATAGGCCGCCCAATAGTGACAGGGAAGTTGAAGTGCAAATAGGGAAACAGATTCTGGAGAGATGTTTTAATAACAGAGTTGTCGTGATGGGAGACTTCAATTTCCCAAACATCGACTGGAATATCCCGAGGGTAAGGGGTTTGGATGGGGAGGAGTTTGTTAGGTGTGTTCAGGAAGGTTTCCTGACACAGTATGTGGATAAGCCTACGAGGGGAGAGGCTGTACTTGACCTGGTACTGGCGAATGAACCAGGGCAGGTGATGGATCTTTCGGTAGGAGAGCATCTTGGAAATGGTGACCATAATTCTATCTCCTTCACAATTGCATTGGAACGAGATAGGATCAGGCAGGCTAGGAAGGTGTTTGTCTGGGGTAAGGGGAGATATGAAAAAGTCAGGAAGATACTTGGACAAATAAACTGGAAGGAGGCGTTCTTAGGGAAAAGTACCGAAGGAAGGTGGCAGATATTCAAGGAATGTGTGTCTGGAGCTCTGAATGACAACGTTCCGATGAGACAAGGGGGTTTTGGTAGGTCGCGGGAACCGTGGTGCACAAAGGCTGTGTTGAACCTAGTCAGGAGGAAAGGGAAGGTGTATAAGAGGTTCAGGGAATTAGGAGAGGTTAAAGATCTTGAGGAGTATAAGGACTGTAGGAAGGAACTTAAAAGGGAAATTAGGAGAGCCAGAAGGGGTCATGAGAAGACCTTGGCGGGTAAGATTAAGGAGAATCCCAAGGCCTTCTATAAATATGTGAAAGGTAAAAGGATAAGAAGAGAAGGGATAGGACCGATAAAAAGTGAGGGGGGAAAGGTTTGTGTGGAACCAGAAGAAATGGCAGAGGTGCTTAACAAGTACTTCGCCTCAGTATTCACAGTGGAAGCTGATCTGGGAGATTTTGTTATGGATTTGCAGCAGATGGAAAAGATTGAGTACGTGAATATTAAAGAGGAGGATGTGTTGGAACTTTTGAATTCTATCAAGGTAGATAAGTCGCCTGGACCAGATGGGATGTACCCCAGGATACTGTGGGAGGTGAGGGAAGAGATTGCAGAGCCCCTGGCGATGATCTTTGCGTCGTCAATGGAGACGGGAGAGGTTCCGGAGGATTGGAGGATTGCGGATGTAGTTCCTATTTTCAAGAAAGGGATAGATAGCAAGAAAGAAAGAGATAGCCCGGGAAATTACCGACCGGTGAGTCTGACCTCAGTGGTTGGTAAGCTGATGGAGAGGCTTCTGAGGGACAAGATTTACGAACATTTGGAGAGGTTTGACATGATCAGGAATAGTCAGCATGGATTTGTCAAGGGTAGGTTGTGCCTTACAAGCCTAGTTGAGTTCTTCGATAATGTGACTGAACACATTGACGATGGAAGTGCCGTGGACGTAGTGTACATGGACTTCAGCAAGGCGTTTGATAAGGTCCCCCATGCAAGACTTCTTGAGAAGGTGAGAGGGCATGGGATCCAAGGGCCTTTGGCCTTGTGGATCCAGAATTGGCTTGCCTGCAGAAGGCAGAGAGTGGTTGTGGATGGGGCTTTTTCTGAATGGAGGTCAGTCACCAGCGGAGTGCCTCAAGGATCTGTTCTGGGACCCTTGTTGTTTGTCATTTTCATAAATGACCTGGATGAGGAAGTGGAGGGATGGGTAAGTAAGTTCGCTGATGACACTAAGGTCGGTGGTGTTGTGGATGGTCTGGAAGGATGGCAAAAGTTGCAGCAGGACATAGATAGGATGCAGGACTGGGCGGAGAAGTGGCAGATGGACTTCAACGCGGATAAATGTGTAGTCGTCCATTTTGGCAGAACCAACGGGATGAACGAGTACACTATCAAGGGCAGAAGTCTGAGTAGTGTTGAAGAGCAGAAGGATCTAGGGGTCCGGGTCCACAGGACTCTTAAATCGGCCTTGCAGGTGGAGGAGGTGGTCAAGAAGGCGTATGGTGTACTGGCCTTCATTAATCGAGGGATTGAGTTTAGGAGTCGGGAGGTAATGCTGCAACTTTATAAGACCCTTGTCAGGCCTCATTTAGAGTATTGTGCGCAGTTCTGGTCGCCTCACTATAGGAAAGATGTAGAAGCTATTGAGAGGGTACAGAGGAGATTTACAAGGATGTTGCCTGGACTGGGAGGCATGCCTTATGAAGTTAGGTTGAGTGAGCTGGGACTCTTTTCCCTGGAGAGACGAAGGTTGAGAGGCGACCTGATAGAAGTTTACAAAATGTTGAGAGGAATAGATAGGGTGGACTCTCAGAGGCTATTTCCCCGGGTTGAAATGGTTGCTACGAGAGGACACAGATTTAAGGTGCAAGGAGGGAAGTTCAGAAGTGATGTTAGGGGTAAGTTTTTCACTCAGAGGGTGGTGAGTGAATGGAATCGGCTGCCGTCAGTGGTGGTGGAGGCGAACTCGCTGGGGTCTTTTAAAAGACTTCTGGATGAGTATATGGGGTTTAATGAGATTGAGGGTTATAGATAGGTCTGTAGGTTGGTAGGTGTTGATGTAATCGGCGCAACTCGTGGGCCGAAGGGCCTGTTTGTGCTGTAGTGTTCTATGTTCTATGTGCCCGGTGAAGCGAGATTAGAGAATTGTCCCAATGTTTTCAAGGCACACATGAACTAGTAGGCATGATAAAAGGTTTTGCATATTAAAAATCCTTAATTAGCTCAGAAACAGAGTACACCAACAAAACTAGCTCTGTAAATGTTCACTGCACCACCTCTGGTTTTAGTTCTGAATTTTTATTCTGTGTTTATTCCCTGCTGAATATTAGCAATATTAATCAAATTTGCTGAGCAGGTCTGGATCAAATACTTGTCAAACACTGCACAAAAAGAAATCCATCAAACAAAGTGTGATTGATAATGAAGCAGAATGTAACAAAGAAGCTCATGGTCACCCTAGGTGTAAGCCGCTAATACCTGCCTTAAGCACTCTCTCACCAATTGTAGCACTTTATTGAGCTCAGCACGGGAGATGAAAGGTGACTGATGAGGAAAGGTGACAGGGCTGTGGTCAGTGATATTGGGAAGATCAGACCAGAGATGACCCAGTTCCAAACATCAGCAACTTGTCTATGGCCAGTGTAGTCTGACTCACAACACTTTCTAATACCAGAACATGCACTGATTGAGAGATTGACATGGTGTCAGGTGTTTTGTCTTCCTGAGAGAAGACAGCAGCCGGAATGCTACCACCTCGCTCACCACGGAATTGGCGCGGGTGATGATCTGACAATGGAAATCTCCGTTGACCTCGGGCAGGAATTTCCAGTCTCACCTGAGCGAGGCCATAAAATCCTGCCCACCATATGCTTTTCCCTTGACACTTTTTTGGGGCATTGCATTTGCAGTGAGCTGGAAGCAGATTCCAGGAATGCTGTAATTCTATTGCAGTCTCTAGCCATGTTTTCTCTCAGGTTTTGCAAGCTTGAGGAACTAGTGGAGCCCAGATGCTGATTGGCAGTAATGTGAATCTAGGTGATAGGGTTGATGATGCATGATCCAGAACTGAGGACCCTTCTATCCAGACCCAATCAGGTAATCCTCAGTAACTACATTGATTCAATACCATGTGTGAGGATCTCACAAATCTCAAAGTGGCCTCTTGAACACCTTCTGAGATATATGTGGTTCTGAATTTTTAATTCCGTGTTCATTCCCTGCTGAGTATTAGCAATATTAATCAGTATAATTTGCTGAGCAGGTGAGAATCAAACACTTGTCAAACACTGCACAAAAAGAAATCCATCAAACAAAGTGTGATTTATAATGAAGCAGAATGTAACAAAGAAACTCATGGTCACCCTAGGTGTAAGCCCCTCTTCTTGCTGAATTATCCAATGCACACCTCTATATTCACTTCCTTAGAATACAGGCTACTGACTGAGGAGTTGATGGAGCATTAGTGTGTTTTTAAGCTGAGAGAGGACAACATGTGTTTCTCCCTTGGCACTGCTGGTGTTTGCAAGAGTTGATCACATATCCTGGAGCACTATCACCTCTTCTTTTGCCATAGCTGCTTCCCAGCTTTGTGATAGGCCTGATAGGAAGTGGGGAGGTTGGGGGCAGGTAGGTGGTGGTGGGGGTAGATAGAAATGGTCAGTTTAAGTAGCAAGAGAAAGCAATAGTTACTCTTGGCAACTAATTTGGGCACCATGTTTTACGCACCACATGGAATATTTCCTCCAAGCTCATCATGTCATGGATGATACCTTTGTTCTGTCAATGACATCAACCTACCTCCACAGGTATGAGGACATGCATTTAAAATCATTGAAATAGAAGGAGGCCATTCAGCCCATCAACTCTGCGCTGATTTTCTGGCAGAGCATCTTTACCGAAGGCCAGAATTGAACCTGGGTCCCTGGTGCTGTGAAGCAACAGTGCTAACCACTGTGCCACCCATTTCTGGTGACTCTTCTCAAGTTCTAACCATCTCGCTCTCACCATGCATCAATTTGCTTTGCGAAAGTGTTTTGCTTATTAAACAAAAGTGAAAATATCCGTGGGCAGCATAACATGGTGTATGGTGTGAGGAAAAAGCAGCAGCTTGCAGAGAAGAGAATCCATTAACTGTGAGAGACATATCAGTGCAGAATCTGCAAGTAAAAGCATTGAAGTGTGCCTTTGTGATTGGAGGAGAGGGATGGGAAACGTGGCAATGATGTTCTGAAACTGGGCTGTCCTTGACCCTAAAAGTATGATTTGGAATTTTAATAAACACTTTTACTCTTGGAACTAATTCTGCATCATTCTCACATGACATAGCAGCTGAGACATAAACATCAGACAACTCAAATTCAATTAAGTCTTCCGTAGTAGTATTCACAACTCTAGGGCCTAAAGGAGTCAATACTTATGGACGTGGTTCAGAGAAATTAATTTGAGATGATAACAATTGGTCAGCGTGATCTGACCAAACTAGTTCATTGTTGGCTTAAACTGTGTAAGAAATTGGATCTATTTCTGCTAAAGCTGTGGCTGGTACCCATTTCTCATTCATGGCATAATTAAACACTAACGCTCGATCTCCTTGTTATTGTGGGCATTGTTTTGCCCTCATGTCTCATGTCTCATTGCCCTCGAGCAACTTGAGATTGTTGTTGACACTCTACTATGTTTGAAATTTCTGAGGTAATAACAAATCAAATGTAGTTTTCCACTTTCTCTTTAAGAGTAGCAATGCAGGTGAACTTTGAGTAGTTGCATGAATAGTCTTTCTATAAGATGCCAAAAAGATATTCAGATAACTTGGTAATGAATCTTGCTCTCTTGAAGCTTTTAATAATGTTTCAAGGATTGTATGAATCTTTCAGCTGATCCATTGGCTGATGGATAATATGATTTGGATTTTATATGCTGAATACCACTTACTTTGCGATAATCCTCAAACTCTTGTGAAGCAAACTTTGAACCCGTATTGCTAACAATCTGTTCTGGTCTACCAAATCTTGCACAAACTTTGCCAAGTTTTTCAATGGTATATTCAGATGTAGTAGGTCTCATCATAACAACTTTTGGTTACTTTGAGAGTGCATCAATTATGACTAAGTAACATGTAACACTTAAACGGACTAGCAAAATCTACATGTGATCATTGCCATGGCATTTTGGGCCTCTCCCAAGGGTATAAAAGGGACAATGGTGGTGTATGTTTTATTCATTCACAGGATTGACACTGTATCATAATCTGAGCATCCTAATGAAGGACTTAGCCAAAGTCAAAAATAACTATGTGCTAACTCCTTCATTAGGACTATACCAGGATATCCTTTATGTTGGTCAAGAACTCTTCGATGCAGACTAGGAGGAATGATGCCTCGGATTCCCAACCACAGACATGACCTTGGATGGTCAAGTCAAGCTTTCTTGACACAAATGGTTTCAAATCAGGATGTGTACAATGCATTCCAGCTATTGTTCCTTTCAGTACAATATCCATCAACTTCCGCATCACTGGATAATTTCTGGTATGTCTCTGAACTTGAGAAGCTGTCACAGGCAAATGAAACAGCAAAAAGTAAACAATATGAACAGAACTAGTCAGTGGCATCTACTCAATGAGTAAAAGGTAAGTTTGATAATGCATCAATATTAACATGGCACTCTGATTGACAATATTTTATATAGTAGGAGTGTGCCAACGAGATCAGTAACCGTCTTTGCAATCAGCCAGCAGCTGAATGTATGCCTTTATGTGACTCATAAATAGTAGTTAATTATTGATGATCAGTCAACAATATGAAATGATGATCATATAAATAATGATGAAGCCTTCATATGCCAAAAATTATACTCAATGTTTCTTTTTCTAGCTGAGCACAGTTAGATTCAGTACTAGTTTGTGTATACAATGCAAAAACATATTGGTCATTCTCCCGAAGATTAATATGTAAAACAACTGCCCCAGTCTATAAGGTGAAGCATTACAAGTAAGCAGTAATGGTAGCTTCAGATTAAAATTAACTAATATTTCAGACTTCTGAAAAACATATTTGATATTGTTGTATGTTTTTTCCCATTCTATTGTTCAGTCCCATAACTCTTTCACATTGCATAACTTACTATGTCCTCAATAATGTAGCTAAGTTTGGAACAAATTTACCATAATAACTTACTAAGCCTAGAAAGGACTTCAATTGTGTCAATTTCATTGAATCTGGTGCTTCTAAAATAGCTTCCATCTTTTTAGCTGCTTTATGTAAGTCTTTATATCAATAATGTGACCCAAATATTATACTGATTTCTGGAAGAAAACACTTTTCCTCCTTGATAAACAGACCATGTTCCTGATGTTCCAATGTTGCTTCTAAATTATTCAAATGTTCTTGTTAACTGGACCCTGTAATTAGAACATCTTCCAAGTAACATTGTACACCAGAGAGACTAGTTAAAATCTGATCCACCAACCTTTGGAATAGGGCTGGTGCAGATGTTATTCCAAAATGCATTCATTATAATGAAAAAGACCTTTATGAGTAATGATGGTAAGCAATGCTTAAGATTCAGCAACTACATTCATCCATAAATATGCTTGTGAAATTTTGTTGGATTTCTACTCACCTGATAACCCAGCAAATAAATCTCCAATTAAAGGAAGTGGATACTGATCAGCATACAGCACTGGGTGTATGGTGATGTTAAAATCACCTCAAATACAAACTGAACCATCTGCTTTCATGACAGATACAATGGTAGTAGCCCAATCATTTATTGCAACCATTCAAACCAGTATTAACAAGTCATACTAATTATTCTTCAATCTTGGCTTGAATTGGATATGGCACCACTCTTGCTTTGAGGCAATTTTATTGTCTGTTAGGCTTTATCTTGAGTTTCACTTGAACTCCCTTCATTGAGCCAAGGATTTCCTCAAATACATTCTTGCATTTACTCAGAAGGTGCTGTAGGTCTGTTTTGCATTGACCAGTCTGTTAACAGCACCAAAGTTAAACTTTATCTTCTCCAACCATGATCTCCCACATTGAGCTAGAAAATTACTACGTGCCACACGGAGAGGCAACTCCACCGTTTTTTACATTGACTATGATGTAACCTTTCAAAGGCATTTTAAAAATCTATACTACCATCCTTTACCACCACATTTATTCACTAATCCAGATGAAGCAGTCTAAACCATAAACCTCTCTCTTGCTGGTACAGATAGTACAATGTTGAAAGACAACTGGAGGGAGCACACCTCTGTGAGTCAAGAAAGGTCTTGTCAATTTATTTGCTTGAGAGAAAATGCTTGCCTGCCACATAGTGTTCCTGCCGGAGCTTAATCCTTATTTAGCTGTCAAGTTTAATCATTTAACATGTATTGCATCTGCTATGTTATGAGTTATAATTTTTCCAAGCTGTCATTCAAAAGAATGTTTTGCTTTTAGTATGCAATATGAATGGTGTGGCAATTTGTCCATTGCATGCATAACTTTGAAATACTAAGTTAGCAGTGTGGAATGTTTGGTAAAGATGGGAGGGTCCCTAAAGGCAAAGAGATAACGCAAGTCATTTGTTAGGCCCAATTTAGAATATTGGCCAGGATTTACCTGACTGGGCGTAAAATCTCGTGAGAAGACATCAGGAGACTTTCCCTGACATCATTGTGTAGCCGTGCGATTTTGAGGTCAGTGGGCAGGTATGCAAATTACAGAACCGATTAAGGCCATTAAAAGTCCAGTCCACAGCGCTTTTATGCTGCCCATGTCATTTTTAGCTTCATTCACTGGGGAAAACAGCTGGACACCCGTAAGTTTTTTAATTTCTTCATCCAAGGACAGGAAAAAAGACCCCTGGAACAGTAGCAGTTTCTCTGTGATAGAACTGTGTGAATAGAGAGTTTAACTTGAGTACCCTAGCTATTGTCTAGCATTTGAGTTCTAATTTTCAGCACTTCAGGATTTCCCTTGGAAAGTCTCCCTGCTTCACGGTATGGACAGTGTTCCATCATTTGCAAGCCATTAGACCTCTGCATCTGATCCAAAGGGGATAGTCTGTTCTGCTGGTGAGACCTTCTCTGATGAGGGAGGGAGAGGGGGCAGCACACATAGTGTTCCAGGCAGAGAATTGTAAGAGAAGAGGCATGAGCTCAATTGGTGTTGGGCCAGAAGGGAGGCCAAGGCAGGAGGGGTGCCAAAGATTCCACTACCCAGCAGCTAGAGTATACAGGTAGCACATCAATTACCTGCAAATGTCGAGGTCCAATGCCTCAGGAGATTCTGCCTCTCCAGGGACATCAATTAGTGACATGATAGGCCCTGAAAATGCCCCCAACTGCATGGTAATCACCCAATGCCAGTGGCATTAAAGATCACAGTGACCCTCAACTTCTATGTCTCTGATTCAGTTCAGGCCTCTGCGGGGTAACTGTGTACCCTCTCTCAATTGACCACACATAGTTGTGCGGGGCTAGTGACCAATGCCATCTTCAGAAATCTTGCACTTTCATCTGGACAGATGAGGACAGCCAGGCAGAGAGAGCTTGTGGTGATAGCTGGGTTTCCTCAGATCCAGGCTGCTATATATATGTGGCCATCAATGTGCCAGCAAGAGAGTTGGGTGCTTTCATCCACGGGAAGGTGTACCAATCGATGAATGTCCAGATTGTCTGTGACAACAAGATACAGAATATGCCCATTATCCAGGGAGCTCACAAAATTCATGAATCTTGCAGCACTCTCAGATTCCAAGGCAGTTTGTTGTTCCTGCACAATTGGATGAATAGGTCCTGGCTGATGAGGGCTATCCCTTAAAGAGGTAGCTGACAACCCAATTCTGTCACCCAGGATCTGATGTGGAGATGCTGGCATTGGACTGGGGTAAACACAGTAAAAAGTCTCACAAAACCAGGTTAAAGCCCAACAGGTTTATTTGTTGCAAACGCCACTACTTTTTTCACCTCATGGAGTGGGGCAGTCATTTCACATATTAAGCCTTCAGGAGAATGACCAACATGTTTTTGCATTGCATACACAAACCAGTACTGAATCTAATTGTGCTCAGCTAGAAAAAGAAACATTGAATATAATTTTTGGCATATGAAGGTTTCATCATTATTTATATGATCATTATTTCATACTGTTGACTGATCATCAACAATTAATTACTATTCATGGGCCACATAAAGCCTTACATTCAGCTGCTAGCTGATTGCAAAGATGGTTACTGATCTCATTCGTTTGCTACAAATAAACCTGTTGGACTTTAACCTGGTGTTGTGAGACTTCTTACTGTGTTTACCCAGGATCTGAGGCAGAGGAAAGATACAACAGGAACTGTGCATCCAAATGAACTGAGGAACATATTTAGTGACTTAACATAAGAACACCACACTAATAGAAAACTCAAAGTAATGTACAAAACATAATTCCTCTGTTGTGCTCAAAGTGCCTTAAACTTCTACCTGTGAGTGCTGCATCGTGGTGCCCCCTCCATCATTGGCAGCAGCATTGGAGGCAGCTGACTTTGCTGTTGTGGTGGCTGTGCTGAACTTGGCAGGCATTGTCTGGCCATCAGTGCCTGAGTTGGCACTGGCTGGGAAGGAGCGTTCAGTCCCATGTCTGGCCATTATTTGGATGTAATGCACCCTCTGATACAGTGGCCACTGGCAAAAGAGCAGATGAGCTACTGCCCTTGGCCAGAGCACCCTGAGAGAAACTCACAGGGATGACAGACATATCACGTGCCTGCCAGTGTGAGATCCATCTGCACCTTTCTGCTCACCATTGATGCACGGGGACCTAGCAGAGAGACTATGGGCAGGATTTTCTGGCTGCGCTTGCCCTAAAACCAGAAAATTCCACCCGAGGTCAATGGACCTTTGCATAGTCTGCTCCCAGGCCTGTTACAATTCCTGTGGCAAATAAGATGGGTAAATTCCCCCCTATCTGCCTCATCCATTTCTTACTCAGTAATCTCCAGAAGGAAGTGTGGGGAGATCTGGCAGTCAATCTCCCCACACATCCTGCTGGAAATAGAGCATCTATCGCCTGATGGACATCTCCATCTGCCTCTAACATAATGTGGCCCTGGTCTCCAGCAGTGCTCCCACTATCGATGCCCTGGGATCTCTGCCTCTGCCACCTCCTTACGTGAATGTGACGCATATGCACCACTGTGGACTACCTGCGTGTTGATATCCTAATGCCCACTGATGTGTGAGTTCCTGTGCTGGCGCCTGATACCAATGAACAGTGTGATGTAGGTGTAGGAGTGATGGTCTCCTGGGTGTCTATGGCGGCATCCTTGGGGTCACTTGTGGCTGGTGTGATTGGCCCCTTTACAAAAGGAAGACACAACATTGGTGAATTAAATCATCATCATCACTATAAATTCTAGTTAGCCTGCTGAGACAATGCAGAGGTGCTCCATGGTGCCTTCTGCATTGGAGCTTCAATGGACACTCTGGCTGGTACAACACACTTTCTGATGAGGGACCCATGAACTCTCCCATGGCACACACATCTGGGGCCAACACTCTTTATCTTTATTCCAAACTCATGTCTCAACAGGACTGGAGGAGAAAGTTAGCTGGTGGCAATCAAACTCCAGGGCATCATTCTTATTTCTATTCAGGACCAGTAGATTAGGGAGTCCCCCACCAGTTTGGCAACACTCTGCATTATTGTGACTTGTTTTATCCTGACAGGGGACACTAGTGTTCCATCTTCCTTGAAGTCTACTTCAAATGCCCCCTCCTATCGCATGGACATTTAGTGAGCCATTTCTCTGAAGCATACCTTCTTCGCCATTGCAACGCAGCCTATTGTACTGACAGTCCAGCCTTGAAAGGATAGGCTTCAGTGTTGGTTGGCAAACATACTCAGACATCTGAGTGTATAGGGAACGGGCACCAACTACAATCTCTGTACAGGTTCATGCCATCTTTGTACTTATGCTTGCTGACTGTAGAAGATCGTTGAACTTATTGTGGTGCTGCAACCAGATAGGGCACATGACCTCGTGCCCTCTGACCTTAGCTGCTAGCTCAGTTCAGGCCACTATAGTCAGGTGTTATCATTGGTTACCAGGGTATTGCACCTGGCATTGACTTCCTGCTCTAGCACAGACGGGACCTCCCGTATTAGCACAGACTCATCTGTGAAATGGGGACGGGGGTCACTGTACTCGACCTGCTTTGCATGGTCAGCTGGCACTACTGACATTGCTGGACAGCAGTAAAGTTATAACATATAAGACACACAACACCCTCAGTCTCCCACAAAGCTCCTGGCAAGCTTCAGGGAGCTGCATGCAGTTGTTTTTAAACCCGTTGGGTCATCATCGGACCTGGTACCTGATGTGTTCCAGCCCCCAACCAGCAGACACGATGCACGCTAGGCGGGCCTCAACTGGCCACCCAACATGCTCTTAGGTGGGAGAGTTTACCACATGTGCTCCCAACCGGGCTGCCTTTGGGGAATTTTACCCCAGGGGTAAAATTAAGACTTTTACGTCCAACTTTGGGCACTTTGCTTTTGGAAAGATGGTAAAATCAGTGATGTGTTGTAGACAAAATTGAACCTGACGATGCAAAGAGTGAAAAGTTTTAATTCACAGGAACTGGAGCTCCTTTCATTAGTAGAGGAGATGAAAAAGACATCTATTGGCACTGTTCCTAATTGTGAAGGCTTGCATAAAGAGGTTGCATAAGGTAAATTGGGAAAGGCTATGTTCACCAGTCAGTGTTTTGCTAATTAGAGGAAGACTTACACTTATTTAACATGTCTTACAAACTTAGAATGTCCCAAAATGCTTCACAGCCAATGAAATACATTACTTTTTGAAGTGATATAAATTTATCATCAACAAGAAGAAGGAATGGTAGAATATAAGAGGCATTTTTCTTGTAGAGAGATGTTAGAAGATGGAATGGCATACCAGAAAAAGTGATGGAAATAGAATCTGTATTAGTTTTTAAAAGTAAATAGGATAAATATTTGAAACAAATAAATTTAAAGTTTCTGGGACGGGCTAGGGGAATTGCACTATCAGTCGTCTTTGGAGAGACATGACAAATGTGAACAGCCAGATGTCTCCTCCTGTAATGCAAAATTCTCAAATTCTGAATGTAGATGCAAATCTCGCCTGAATGATAATGTGCTGAGAATTGCTAATCTTCTGTAGGTCAGATTATTTGCATCATTATCCAGTTTTGATGAGGGTAGTGTGTGAGAGTGGAAATTGCAAAATGTAAAGGACGTGGACAATTAAAGGAGTCCAGAACAATGGGGCAAAAAATTATCTTCCAGCTTTGGAATTAATTATTAATTTCAACTAGTAGGCAGAGTTTTACAAGGCTGAGGGGTTGGTGTGTGTATGGGAGAGGTGCTGGTGGGTAGCGGTGGCGGAGGTGGCTAGATGCGTGGGGAAAATGGTGAAACTATTGACAGCCAACAATGTAAAGATCTGCACTGTTGGACACAAAGCCATAGACAGACAGCAGCAGCATGACAGCAAACTATTCTGCCCCCTCTCTCTTTGATAACTGCTGAGGTGGTTTTGCATAAAATGGTTGAGAGGAAGGTGACCCTTTTTACTCCTTAATGGCATTATCTGTGGGTGAGGAATATGCCTGGAAGTAGGTAGAGTTGGCCAACATTGAAATTGACTGCCACCACTATCAGATTTGACAGAACAACGTTGCATATTAACAACAGACGTCCTTATAAATAGATGACCATGATCTGCATTTGGTTCTCTTTAAAATGGCACCCCGCTGAGGAGCTAGTCTTGCCACTGTCTTTAGGTCCCACTGATGTCCTGTATGGTGCCAATCACCCCAAGCTTCTAAACAATGTCTAAGTGTGGGTGGATTGCGATCTGAATCACACTAACCCACCTGGCCGGAATCGCACTGTGGACAGGATTCTCTGCCATCACTGCCAGCGAGAACGGTGAATTTGGCCCTCAGCCAAAACTCCACACACAGCAGCGGGACTGGAGAATATCAGCCACGGGTGAGATTGAAGAATTCCAGCCTGTATTTCCTGCCTGAGACCACACTTGGAAATTATTTGGGAGAACTACCCCAGAAGCTGTCAACTGCGCTCGAAAAGAATTAAAAAAGATCTTAACTGAGTGGAATGAGAAAAAAAACTGAGATTTTAAACTGTTCAAAGAACAAACCAGGGAAAAATATAGAACTCATAATTACATCCTTGTGTCAGCAAAAATAGACTTTGATCAAAGACGAATCGGGTTATTGGCAGAGAAAGAAACCGTTGCTAACTTGTTCACTCACTCCACTCAAACGGGGAATTTAAAAGGTTTAAGTCTGGGAATTGACAGGAAATGCGTGAAGAGACAGTAATTGATTAGCTTTGGATTTGTCTGGCACATTCTTTTGAAAGCATCAATAATGGCTACACACACACATAACGAGTCCACGGGAATTGTAAAGGTAAAGGCAATACAGACTGTTGTAAAAATCGGAAAGAATAAGAACCCCAGATAAAAAAAAACTGGACAATGCAAACTGAAGATTGTTCTGCATCAGCCATCTGAGTGCAGAAAAAAAGTGTGCATTTATTTTTCTTTGTTTCTTCAATGGAATTCTGATTAAAAGAAAATTCATATATTTCTGTGTTTCCCAGTAGGGCCAGAGGCGTTAGGAAACAGCAATTGAACCGCTGTGCTAAATCAGGTTACCGAGAGTCACTACCTGTACTACTGTAAGCATGCAACTAGGAAACATTAACTGGAAAACGCTGGAAAATTTCAGCAGATCTGACAGCATCTGCAGAGACACAGTAGAGCCAACGTTTCAAATCTAGATGACCCTTTGTCAGAACTGAGAGGAAAGAGAGTCAGCAGAGATTTAGTTTTTAAATTGGATCATTCACAAATTAAAAGGGAGATACAGTGGCACAAAATTTTTTTAGCTCACTTCCAGGAAATATCTTTTGCGTGGTCATGACAGTATGCTGACAGTTCATCATCTGGTGCATCCTTTTTAAACGCAGTAGGACTGAGAGTATGACTTAAAAAGTTAGATAACATTGGCACATACTTGTGCTATTTCTTTGCATGCATTGCTTTTCGGACAACTCAAGAAATGTTTATACTGACATTTTGTGAGGTTAAATGGAGAACAAAATAAATCAATCATTCATAAGATTACAAAAAAAAATCAAAACGTGTTTGTTTAAAGCAGTTTGTTCTTTAAAAGCTTTGGCACTCGGATAGTGAAGCTTGAACCTGTGACTGCCCAAGTTATATCAGTGTGCTGATATTCTAAACTGTACTAAATCACATTGATATCTGACTGATAGCTCAGGTCCATGAGGCCCCAACTGCTTGTGATGATATTTTCCAGCTCTCCATCATAGTTCCCAACAGAAATTCAAACAGCTCACAAAATGGGCAGTGATTTGTCAGGGTAAAACTCCCACATTTTACAATGCTCCAACATCTTGTTACGAGCACCCTGAAGAGACTGAGGACGAGATCTTTCTGGAAATCAGCAAAGACCAATGTCAGGCATGAAAAGCGGCGTGGGAGCCGCTGACAGCCGTGCTGGATTTCTCCACCATATCGTCCGGGGACTTTGGAAAGAAAACTTCAAGCGGTGGTTTCACAACTTATCACTGGCAGAGCAGCCTTCATCCACCCCGCCAGCAACATGGACTGCCGACGATTGGGACGCCTTTTTTTTTTACTGACCAGCCTCGCTCACAGATAGTAAAGGAATTCACCCAGGAACTCTCCCCCACCTCCTTTCCACCCCTCTGGCACTGCCCTGGCACTGTCTCCTTCAACTGCCCCAGCATCTTATCCCTGGTAATGCCCAGGCACTTTTCAGGACAACTATTTTGGTTTCAATGATACAGACTCATCATATAGTTTAACCAACTCCTAAATCTATACTTTAATCATATGTTACGCATCTGCTGACCACTTGACACAAATTATTTCCTTTGGTAGATATTTTGTTTACGATTGCTTTAGAGCTAAAAACAATTGTCTGTTTAGCAAGAGGGACTCTTTGAATGCTGCACTTACTCCAGGCTCTGGATAACTTTGATTCTTCTTCAAAAGATGATTAAAAAATTCATAAGGAGCAATATCAAACTCTGACAAAACTATATAAATACTTATAGAATCATAGAATCCAGATATGAGTCATGTGTAAGAAGCCTCAACAGACACTTTTCTGTTTGTTACCACTACCTGGAAACTCTACAGAGAGACTACTGCCTTGGCAGCATAGATCCCTTGTCAGGCATGACCATTCGCCAGGGAGGATGGAGGCTTGGATTTGTAGTTTGGCTGTCCTTTGCCAGCCATACCCTTTGGCAAGCACTCCTCTCCCTCCCTCACTTCATCTCTGCCTCAGACTGCAACCGATGGTAAATATCACAGAATGAATGACAGCTCCGCACCTTGCTGGGATCTCAATGTTATGAGACCCATGAGTTGGGAACAAAGCTGCTGCCGTGAGCTTCACCAAAGAGAGAGAACACAACTGAACATCTTTGACTCCCATTTGCCTCATATTTAATAGGGTGTTCCTATAGTCTTCTGCTGTGTGGACCTTGAACTCCACCCACCTGTAAATGCCACCCTCCCACTTTGAGAGGGTCTCACTAACTGACTAACTATGCAGCCAAGGTCAATTTGGAAGAATGATGTGCATCACCTTTCAAACTCCACCACCTGCTATCTTCCCCCCATCTCCATAACCCACCAATACCACCATTCCTCTCCCCTCTGTCAACCTTGAACCTCCCCCCTTTATCCTGAACCTTATTGCAATCCATGTCTACATGCCTTTCCTCCTCTCAGATCCAACATCAGTTACTGTATGTATGCCCATCCCGACCGGGCCCCCTCTTGTTATCCGAGCCAACTGTATTGTCTTTCTCTATGCCCCATTCAATGACAACTTCACCTACCAGACTCTTGATGGCGATTGCTCCTTCCTATCAGCAAGGCCCCCAAGTTCTCCCTCCAGGACCCCACTGAACCCACCCTTCAAGTGTCCCCTCCCTCCTGGGCCCTTCCCTCCTCCTGTCCTCACCATTCCCCTGTAAGCATGCCTCCCCGTCCAGCCTTTGCTCCATTCTTCCACACTACCCCACCCTTTCCAGTATTCAACTACCTTCCTTCTCTAGCCTTGGTGCAGTGTTTGCTAACAGCACTCAAGAGAAGCAATGAGAGGTCCTCAAGAAGGAAAAAGCAATATCTCTAGACCTCAACAACATGGAAAAGGTGAAACTCACCACTTAAAAACTGTCATAAAACTGAACACTCAAAAATTTTTGCTGGTGGGGAACTTAATTTGAAGAACGAATGTCATTCTGGTGAGGTGGCTTTTTAATGAGTACACATGAGATGCAAGTGAATGCAAATGGGGTTCCTGGTATTGTTTACTGGGGAGCTAGACCTTCATTTAACCTATTTTAAAATTTGGGAGAACAGAATTCCAACAGTTTAACTCTATAATGGCTGGCCCCTTTAAGGGGCGTACACTGGAAGGGTCATGTGATCCAAATGCCCAATGGGGACTGAGTGCAGACCTCAGGCTTTTGCAGCCGGATCATAGAGCTGGAACTGTTAACGTTGTGAAAGTTCTCTGTATGTTCATCTGCTTGTAAATGAACCATTATAATTCATTACCTACCAACTGGTGGTCATCAATCCTTCCGATTACTGCAAACCCGCTGTCAGTGAACGGAATGTTTGCTTCCCTGCAAATTAAATGTCCTAATATGCCTCGATTCCTGCTGCTTGTGGAAGCAGTAAACTCCACCCTCTGTTTCGCATCCATGGTTGCTGCCTCACCTGCTGAGTATTTTCAGCACTTTCTGTTTATGTAGCAATGCTACTGATGTGATGATGTTTAATGATTTTGTGTTAATTCTTTTTAAGTAAATGTGATATTTTCAGCAAACTTCAATCACCTAAATGAACCTAAAGTAGATATTAGTACAGAGTGTTGGAATACAGGTAGAAAGTGTGAAGAAGTAATTAGCGTCTGGACTCTGGCTCTTCCAAAATGGAATAACAACGTTTTGAAAGAAGCTGATACTTGTTTTAAAAGCTTATTGAGGCAATTACTAATGGAACAGATGCACAATTATGCACAGTGAAGGATTGTTGAATGACAAGTATTTAACTCCAGGGCCAGAGCTGGTGCTCATGAATTTCAAAAAGGAATATCTGAGGTGTTATCTACTTTGCTTTTTGCTACTCTGTTGAGAACATAGTTAAGTGGTGTAGCAGCCATGTGGTGGCATAGTGCCTTGTTACATATACTTCTGCAGCAAGCCAGCAATAGACTTTCCAAATGACTGACTTTCTGGAGGTAGAAGGCATCATTGACTGGCATAACAAAAGAGGCATTGATACCATTCCGCAAATAGAACATAGAACATAGAACATTACAGCGCAGAACAGGCCCTTCGGCCCACGATGTTGCACCGACCAGTTACAAAAACAATGACCCACTAGCCTATACCAATCCCTTTTCGTCCATAAACCTATCCAGAGATCTCTTAAACGCCCCCAAACTAGACGCATTTACAACTGCAGCAGGCAGGGCATTCCAATCCCTCACCACCCGCTGGGTAAAGAACCTACCCCTGACATCCGTCCTGTAGCTACCCCCCCTTAATTTAAAGCCATGCCCCCTCGTGCTAGCTTTCTCCATCCGAGGAAAAAGGCTATCACTATCCACCCTATCTAAACCTCTAATCATCTTATATGTTTCAATAAGATCCCCTCTTAGCCGCCTTCTTTCCAACGAAAACAACCCTAAATCCCTCAGTCTCTCCTCATAGGACCTCCCCACCATACCAGGCACCATCCTAGTAAACCTCCTCTGCACCCTCTCCAACGCCTCCACATCCTTCTTGTAATGCGGGGACCAGAACTGCACACAGTACTCCAAGTGCGGCCGCACTAGAGTAGTGTACAGTTGCAACATTACACTGCGACTCCTAAATTCAATCCCCCTACCAATAAACGCCAATACACCGTACGCCTTCTTAACAACCTTATCTACTTGATTCCCAACTTTCAGGGATCTATGTACACACACACCTAGATCCCTCTGTTCATCCACACTGTTCAAAGTCCTCCCGTTAGCCCTATACTCGACACATCTGTTGCTCCTACCAAAGTGAATTACCTCACACTTCTCCGCATTAAATTCCATCCGCCACCTCTCGGCCCAGCTCTGCAACCTATCTAAGTCTCCCTGCAGACTATGACACCCTTCCTCACAATCTACCACACCTCCAATTTTGGTGTCATCAGCAAATTTACTAATCCACCCAACTATACCCTCATCCAGATCATTAATAAAAATTACAAACAACAGTGGCCCCAAAACAGATCCCTGAGGCACACCACTCGTAACTGTAAATGTGGAACTGCTAAGGAACAGCGCCAGATACGCAGTTTTGAGAAGTAGCCATTGCTATGATTATTTAATTTTTCTTGTTTTAATTAATATTTTATGCTTTGTGTTAAAAGTTCATCAGCAGACTCCAGGAATTTGTGCAGAAACTTCCCTCCACCCACTCAAAAACTAAGTTAGAAACTAGCAAGCCAAGTTCCCGACTCAAATCTGACCTGTCCAGTAGTAACATTGTCTGCAATTGTAACAGGCAGCAGTAGATCCTTGCACAGCCATTTAAAAAAAAAAATGTCCTCACATACTGAACTACTAACTTCTAGAACTGTGCACAGTGCATTTCAACAAATTTTATCTTG
This sequence comes from Carcharhinus amblyrhynchos, assembly GCF_965287045.1. Taxonomy (NCBI): domain Eukaryota; kingdom Metazoa; phylum Chordata; class Chondrichthyes; order Carcharhiniformes; family Carcharhinidae; genus Carcharhinus; species Carcharhinus amblyrhynchos. Next base: position 48,630,978 of record NC_137336.1, read on the forward strand.
GTGTTGGCTGCTTGAAGGATGCTAAGAGATGATGACTGGAAGGATTTCATGACGAGTTGCTAGTTTTTGTTTGCCAATGTTTTCCAAATGAGTTACGTTTTCTTGTGCAGCGCTTTTCAGCATCACTAGATGAATCAAAAGTGTTTTACAGCTAATGAGGAACTTTTGAAATGCAGTCATTGTTGTATTGTCATAAATTTATCAAGCAATACTGACCTCATTCCACCCACTTCTCCATTTTCAGATAGATCAGCAAGGATAGCAAAGAAATAGAGAATTACCAGCCATGGCTGAAATGATTGCCTATCATTGTAATGCCTGAACTTCAGCTAATTTGCAATAGCAAACAGTCTGTGACATTTTAAAATTCGGCATGTGAGCATCATTGTCTGGACCAACATTTATTGCTTGCCCTTAATTGCCTTCCATTTCAAAGAACATTTGAGAGTCAACCACATTGCTGTGGCTTTGAAGTCACACATATAGTTAAACGCTATGAGGACAACAGAATTACTTCCCTAAAGGGCATTAGTGAGCTAGATGGGTTTTTACGACGATTGACAATGGTTCCTTAGTCATCATTAGGTTTTTAAAATCCAGATTTGTATTGAATTCAAATTTCACCATCTGCTGTGGTGGGATTCAAACCTGGATCCCCAGAGTATGTTCTGGATGACTGTTTCACTGACAAAATCACTGTGCCACTTCCTCTCCTGAATAACAGCCAAATAAGCTGTATTCCTGGGGGATTGGTGATTGAGGAACAGATGTCAGTCAGTACACCAGGAAAATCTCCAATGTTCCTTGGAAGTTACATGGGATCTTTAACATCAACCTGAGAGGGCAGGAGAGTTTGGCCTCTCATCTCAAAGACAGTATCTCCAACAGTGCTGTACCTCCTCAGTACTGGAGTATTGATTTTTGTGTTCAAGTTCTGGAGTGAGATTTGAACTCAGAGACTTGTAACTCAGAGGAAAGAGTACTACCAACTCAAGTATGGTTGGCACAAAACATTTTGTGACAAAGGAAGTCATTTTCAGAAGTGTTGTGCTATAACCCCAGGCAGTCCCACATTTTCATCGGCAGTTTGGTAATCTCTATAAAAACATACACTAGATTGCATTAAAAGCAAAAAGACATTCTGTCACCATAGGTGGTTGAAATGTTATCAAAGACATCTTTTAGTTTCTCAGCAGTGCAAGCACCTTAGAAAGTATGAAATCCAGCAGTGAATATTACACTACCAGACCCCAGCACACATGGCTGCATTGCAATGAAGAGACATATTTGCCTGAAGTACATTTGGAAGAAATGCTGTTTGGTGGAAGAATTCATGATGTGTGTTAAATGCCAGCAGCGAGCAATCAACAACAGCTTATCTGAACACTAGATGAAGATATTTTCAGCTGCTGGATGGGGGCACTTCACCTTAGTTGAGAATGACCTTGCAATTGTTGTAACATTGTTGAGATGTCATATTGTACTAGGGCATCGATCAACCAGAGATTGAACCAGACCAGGACTTACTTAGTTAATGGTTGGGCACTGAGGAGAGTTACAGAACAAAAAGATCTAGGGGTACATGTTCATAGCGCCTTGAAAGTGGAATCACAGGTGGACAGAGTGGTGAAGAAGGCATTCAGCATGCTTGGTTTTATCGGTCAGAACATTGAATACAGGAGTTGGAATGTCTTGTTGAAGTTGTACAAGACACTGGTAAGGCCACACTTGGAATATTGTGTGCAATTCTGGTCATCCTATGATAGAAAGGATATTATTAAACAAGAAAGAGTGCAGAAGAGATTTACTAGGATGCTACTGGGACTTGATGGATTGAGTTATAAGGAGAGGCTGGATAGACTGGGACTTTTTTCTCTGGAGCATAGGAGGCTGAAGGGTGATCTTGTAGAGATCTATAACATAATGAGGGCACAGATCAGCTAGATTGTCAATATCTTTTATGAAAGGTAGGGGAGTTTAAAACTAGAGGACATAGGTTTAAGATGAGAGCAGAGAGATATAAAAGTGTCCAGAGGGGCAATTTTTTCACACAGAGGGTAGTGAGTGTCTGAAACAAGCTGCCAGAGGTAGTAGTATAGGTAGGTACAATTTTGTTTCAAAAATCGTTTAGTTACATGAGTACAATGGGTATAGAGGGATATGGGCCAAATGAGGGCAATTGGATGAGCTTAGGGGTTTTAAAAAAAAGGGTGGCATGGACAAGTTGGGCCAAAGGGCCTGTTTCCATGCTGTAAACCTCTATTGGATTCAACCTCAAGGTTAGAAGAAAGCAATCAATACATTTCTTAAAGTAGTCAAAGATAAATAAAAATTGATGTTTGAGACGATTTCTTGACAAAGGTGCCCCTTGTTCCAGTTTAAATATGTCTTTGTAACGGTCAATAGCAGAGGTGTAACCTGAATGTCTCCAGGTCAATAAGAAATTCCACATTTTAAAGCATTAATATAATGTGAAGGGTAGTTGAATTTAAAAAGTTCTGTCCTGCCACTTTATCTTGCTCTTTAATGAACACACATTCCTATAGGGAAGTTATAGAAATGTTACTTGCATGTGCATAATTGAAATATAACTTTCAATCAATGTTTAAAATATTATGCATAAGGCACCCAAAATAAGTTATGTTCAGTCTTTAAGGCATGTTTGGAACTAAAGCCAATGTTTTGAACCCTGCCTTTGCTACAGAGTTAGCCATGCAACCATAATCAATATGATATAGAAGAAATAATTCACAGCATGGTGAACTCACCTAACATTAGCTCACAGGCAGGGAAGGTTTGCAGTCTGACGATTCTGTTGAATTTCCAACAGCAAGACCTGATGAGCATTTGTTAATCTGTTTCCTGGCCATAATCAGCCATGTTGAGATACTTGTCATCTGGAGGGTGAGTTAGCCAGCAAAACCATGCCAGAACCAGAGAGCAGGGAGAAGCCAGCTCAGATGGCAAGGTCAGGTTGTGGAGCGTTCAGGAAGGATGATAGAAATGAATGGGGGGCCTGGAGCAAGGGGTAAGCGGAGTAAGGAGTCAGACATTGGGGTCAGGAGAGGTTAGATATTGAAGGCCAGAGACAGATTGCTGGCTGTACTTGGGAGACATCAGAAACCAGAGTCAGATTGGAGACCTTGTCAAGCACACCAGAAGACTGGAGGAGCTGTCCAACTATGGAGGATGGTGAAACAAATATACTGAATGCAACAGATAAGTGGAAAAATTGCAAGATATGTGGCGGTATCTAAGGGAAAATAATATAAGCCTGGTAATTAAATAAATAGGAAGTGAGGGTAAAGGTTTGATAAGGAGAACAATAAGGATAATGTAAATGGTCAGAACCTAAATATAAAATGACCGTCTAAAAAAAGTAAGTGAAGCTATTAATATTAATAAATTACTTTGCCTATACAAACTGTACACAACATTCAAAGCAAAACTGGGGATCTGAAGGTAATTATTATTATCTTGCATTAAGTTGTTCTTTCTCTACACCCTAGCTATGACTGTAACACTACATTCTGCACACTGTCATTTCCTTCTCCATGAATGGTATGCTTTGTATAGCAGGCAAGAAACAATACTTTTCACTGTCTACTAATACATGTGACAATAATAAATCAAATCAAATCAAAATCACAGTGAGGAACCAGTTACAGGAGGAATATCTGAAGCGTTATATAAAGAAGAGGACAAGCAATTGGGTATGGCAGTATATAACATAATTAGAAAAGGTGAGGAAGTGGGAGATGAGAAGGATTTCTGTGTTAATTTGAGATAATTGACAAGAGAAACAAGTGGCAAAACTAACATTCGACATCATCAAGAAAGGTCATGATCTGGAATGTTAACTCCATTTCTGTCTGCACAGATATTGAGAGACCTGCAGAATATTCTGTTTTTGTTTCAAATTTCCAGCATCCACAGTAATTTGCTCTTGGACTAAAAGCAGCAATGCAGGTTAATAAAGTGATTAAAAAAGAACACCATGTTCTGAGGTTTCTCTCCAGAGAAATAGACTGCACCCCCTCGCTGTCCCCCTCCCAGGCAGCGATATCAGTTTGCAGTGGGGCTGGGGTGAGTGGATATAAAATTGTGTGCCCTGTCAGCAGTACTGTTCTTGGCTCCTACCTGCTCTGCTGCAATATTACCAGTTGTTGGAGAGGTTTATTTCAGAATTCCAATTCAGATTCATCACAGAATCTACAGCGCAGAAGGAGGCCATTTGGCCCATCGAGTCTGCACCGACAACAATCCCACCCAAGTCCCATCCATGTAACCCTACAGTCCAAATGCCCCTGACACTAAGGGGCAATTTATCAAGGCCAATCAATCTCACCAGCACATCTTTGGATGTGGTGGGATTCAAGCCAGTGACCCTAAGCATTGCCCTCAGTTTGTGGTTTACCAGTTCAGTAATTGATATCTTTAGGCTACAGGAGGAACATAGTTGTGGGAGAGGTTTATTTGAAAAATCAAATTCAAGTGTCTACCACAGTGAGGTTCAAATCTGGAATCCTAGACCATTGCCCTAAGTTTGTGGTTTATCAGCTCAGTGACCTCTATCACGAAGCCACAGGAAGAACATTTTTCAGTTCACCCCTGCCTGCCATGGAACAATTATGTATTGAAACCATCTACCATGGTGGGATTTGAACTTGTCACCCCAGAGTATTGCCTCAGGTTTAGCGGTTTACCTGCTCAGTGACCCATACTTCTAGGCCACAGGATGGACCCAAATCTGGGAGAGGCTTTCTTTTGAGTTAAACCGAATAAACAAAATTAAATAAAGTGAGGGGCAAAGCAAGAAGGGCACCCTCTGAAAGGGGAACCACCCAAAACAAATCACAAATGAAACATAAAACATTAAATCAAAATGTGATAAAAAGAATTGATAATCATTCCAGACCTGTGGTACCACTCAGGCATGGTAGGCTTCAATGGTGCCCGTGGACACTGCATGTTCCCTCTCCAGGGACACCTGACCATAAATGTAACCACAGTGGAGGGACAGACAGTCAGGTCAAATGAGCCTTTGATCGCCTGCTGCCTCTACTTGTTGATGGTGAGTTTGCCCAGGCGCAGGTTCACGAGGAAGTCCTCCTCCTTTCCCCCTACCGCATCAGCTGCCAATAAATCAGGAGGGTGAGGCTGAACTGCAAACTAAACAACAACAATAGGTTTTTTAAATAACTGAAAAAGGAGTGCAGCCAAAATTAATCTATGCAAACATAGTCCATGAACTCCACAAGACCGCAGAAAAAGGGGCGTTCTTTAGGAACCGTGAATTGGTGCAACCTTTAGTTGTATGGGTCTGATGTGTGCAACAACTTCCACCCCAGGTCCCAGATGTTAAGGGAGAGAACACTGTATAGAGGGATCTCCGCTAGGAATTTCCACCATTGGACAGCCGCAAGACACACTGAGGAGTATTTGGGCGATGGATGAGGGTAAGGAAGTGAAAGGTGTGCAGCAGCAATCCATACAGGGAACCTCTCTGTGAGGTGGCAAAGAGCAGGGAGGGCATTTCTGTGTGGTGGCTCAGAGTGTGGGGCTTCAGGCCCTGGGGGTGGGGGGAATGGGGAGGGGGGCATGGGGCTGATATGAAATTCCCTTTGGAAAGGGTGCACTCAGGCTAGAGTCCGCCACACAGCTACACCTCTGGGACCATGTGTGATGTCGGATCCGAACACGACCATTTTCATGGAATCATAGAATGCCTACAGTGTAGAAGGAGGCCATTCGGCCTATCGAGTCTGCACTTACCACAATCCCACACAGGCCTTATTCCCATAACTGCACATATTTACCCCACTAATTCGCTGACGTTAGGGTCAATTTAGCATGGCCAGTCCACCTAACCTGTAGATCTTTGGACTGTAGGAGGAAATCAGAGCACCAAAGGAAACTCATGCAGACACAGGGAGAATGTGTAAACTCCACACAGACAGTGACCCAAGGGCAGAATTGAACCCAGGTACCTGGCCCGGTGAGGCAGCAGTTTTGAGGTCATGCTTGGCATCGGTCAAAGAACAAAGAAGAGTACAGCACAGTAACAGGCCTTTCAGCTCTCCAAGTCTTTGCCAATCATGATGCCCTAACTAAACTAAAAATAAAACCTTCTGCCTTTACTTGGTTCATATCCCTCTATTCCCTCCCTATTCCTGTACCCATCCAGATGCCTCTTAAATGTTGCTCATGTGCCTGCTTCCATCACCTCCTCTGGCAGTGCATTCCAGGCACCCACCAATCTCTGCATGGAAAGCTTCCCTCGCACGTCTCCCTTAAGCTTTCCCCCTCTCACCTTGAATCTGTGCCCCCTTGTAATTGATGCTTCCACTCTGGAAAAAGCCTTTCCAGTGATCGTGAGCCAGATGCTCACTGCTGATCCAGCTTGTGGGGTGTCATGCAGCTCATCCCTCCATCACCCAGTACATCCCAAGCCTGGTCACCCCGGCAGCCACAGCCCACCTCTCCGCCAGTGGCCAGAAATGGAGTTGATGGAGGAGTGAAACCCTGAGCAGCGGTTCCCGGACGGTAGCTATTACTCCAGACGGAGAAGAGATGTGCTGCGAGGCGACTATGCCCCAGACTTTTGAGTAGGTCCTGGTAGAAGATGAGCAATGTCTCCAAGGAGTTTTGAAGATCCGCCACGTATATGAAGAAGAGATGCATGTCATATTTCAGACTATACACCTGATGGAGGGAATGTGTTACCAGGGCACACCATTGAGGAGGGGGCTCGATGTAAAGGTATTGCTGCAGGGTTTGAAGATAGAAGGTTACACCAGTGCCTGGCTGTCCTCCTTAATTGGGAAACATGGAACATTAGTGGCATCCATTGGAGTCATATCCTGAGGGTTCTCTGGATGTTTGTGACAAAATCAGGGGAAGGTGTCAAAGTGACAAGCCGATATCACAACAAGGCAGCGAACAATTGATTTCTGACTAGAACTCACGCCCTCTAAGACAGCACTCGGAGCAGTCATGTCCAGTCATGTCCCTTGGCTCTTCCCAATTCGCCATCCAGGATTCTTCAGCTGGACAAAGATGGACTCCCAAGAAGAGGAAGTCATTGTGGGAGAAGCATCAGCTAATGATTTTCTTAAGTGGCTAATTAATGGATGTCTGCCTACTGCTACTGCTGCTGACAAGCTAACCCTCAGCGATACATACATTTTATTCATACATCACATTTCTCCTGCAAAATCAAGAGACAAAGAAAATTGTTAACCCCTGAAAATAAGCATGGGGATTACAATTATCTGCTGCCCATTCATTGTTTTGCAGGCAGCTTGTTAAATTGGAATTCCTGCAAAGCCTCATGCTTGCATCACCTTTGGCAATTAGATGAAGCTGTTTTCTCTAGAATAAGATAGTGGTTCCCAACCAGTGTGCCGCAGCGACCACCCAAGTGTGTCGTAAAACAAGATTCAAAATGATTAAAAATTCAAAGAATTAAACTAAAACTAACCTTCATCTTCAGCTCTGTGCCCACACAAGCAAAAACTCAAAAAGGGCTTAAAAACTCTGGGAGAAGTGAGAGAGGTAAAAAATGGCGTATGCTGTTCTGAAAATCACAATATTGTAACCTGTATCTATAGTTACGTTTAGCCAATGCTTAGATATAAGATTAGTGTTCTGCTGAGACTTTTGTCCATAACTTCAGCTTTCTCCTTATTTTTTAATTACATTACTGCTTATTTTCATCTTTCATTTTTCTACCTAGGGTAGCAGTACTCAAAATATTAATACAAAATACTGAACGTGCTGGAAATCTGATAAAAGAAAAGAAATGCTGGCAAAACTCTGTTAGTCAGGCAGCATCTGTGAAGAGAAACAGTCAACATTCATGTGATGACCATTTCAAAATATTAAGCCTGAATGCACTGGATAAGTTGTTTGTGAACTGTGTTTTCAAGGAAATTAAGGCTCCCTTTGGTGGCATAGTGGTTAATACTGCTGCCTCCCAGCGCCAGAGACCTGGGTTCAATTCCCAGCATGGGTTACTGTCTGTGCGGAGTCTACATGTTCTCCCCATGTCTGTGTGGGCTTCCTCCTGGTGCTCTGGTTTCCTGCCACAGTACGAATAGATGTGCTAGTTAGGTGCATTGGCAATGCTAAATTCTCCCTCTGTGTACCTGAACAGGAATTGGAGCATGGTGACTAGGGGATTTTTCACAGTAACTTCATTGCAGTGTTAATTTAAGCCTACTTGTGACACTAATATACAGTTTATATTAATATTCTATTTTTCCAATTTAATGGCTCAGATTTTACAATAGCCACAAATGAGGCTATCAGTGCTCAGTATCATTGTGGTGGAAATCAGATTTGTGGCATTGACACATGCACAGTAAAACATGAAAAACCATGTTTCCCGATTCTCTCTGGATTTTCCACCTGCCTTGCCATTCATTCTGACAGTGAACACAGGCTGAAAATTGCCCAGAAATTGTGAGAGGGCAGTTCAAAAAAATAGATGTGCCTCAAAATTGTCTTACAGTATAAATCTGGTATGACACATCGGACATGGGAGAACCACTGGTATAAGGGGTTAATTCCAACTGTGTAATAAATACTTTCCTCATACCAGCAAACTCTATAAAGACCAACAAGACCAAGAATACTGTGTAGAGAGATGCTCAATAACATCCTTAATGCAGCAGGGTGTTGTAGACTGTGAAGTATTGTTTGTATCTCCAGATGTGGCTGAAGGAACCAACAAATGGAAGTTAAGATTCACAGTCGCCTTGGCAGCTACAGGCAGTGCTGTCCTTGCTCTACTCTGAAGTTACACTTGTGGCTGCTGCTGTTGGTAGATTTCAGTCCTAACCTTGTTTGTGAAACTAAAATGTTTCAAGCATTGGTCCTCACTGAAATGTAGGTAAGTGAAGCTTTGCTGCTGAGAGTCTTTCTCTCGCAACCTCCTCCTCCTCCCTTCCAACAACTTCCACCAACGTGCCCTGTCCACCACACTGAATTCCCGGAGAAAGACCCCGACAAGTCATCCACGTCTGGAAGCAACCTTTTTGAAATATTTCTCCATGGGATGTGGGCATCACTGTGAAGGCCAGCATTTATTATCCATCCCAGACTGCCCTTGAGAATGTGCAGCAATCCATGTGGTTTAGAAATACCCACAGGGCAATTCGAGATGGAGTTGCAGGATTTTGACCCAGTGATGATGGAAGCAGGGTGATATAGCTCAAAGTCAGGATTATGTGTGACTTGGAGAACTTCCAGATGTTGGTAGTCCCATACACCCTGTTGCCTGTGTTATTCTGGGTGGGAGAGATTGCATATTTGAAAGGTGCTGTTAAAGGAGTCTTGGTGAGTTTATAACACACCATCATGACTTGGAACTACATCATTCATTGTCGCTAGGTCAAAATCTTGGTACTCCTTACGACTCTGTGGGTGTACCTACACCACATAGACTGTAGTGGTTCAAGAATGTGGGTCATCTTCAACTTATTAAGGGCAATTAGGGATGGATAATAACTGGTAGCCTAGCCAGCAACATCCTGTGCAAGCATAAAAAAATGTTGATATGGTGCCTCTTGTAGACCAAGCAACTACTGTATGCTGATAGTAGATAGAGTAAATGTTTAAGATAGTGATTGGTGAACAAGTGATCTGCTTTGTCCTGGATGGTGCCAAGCTTCTTGAGAGTTGTTGGAGCTGTACACATCCAGGTAAGTGGAGAATATTCCACGACACTCCTCACTTACACATCATAGATGGTGGCCAAGCTTTGGGGAAAAAGCTTGGAATTATGTGCCTATCTGGCACATAATTCCCAGCCTCTAGCCTGGTCTTGTAGCCACAGCATTTACATGACTGTTCCAGTTAAGTTCCTAGGCAATGTCAAGCAGCTATCTATTCTAATCCTATTTTCTTGCACTTGGTCCAAAGCCTTGTATGCTGTAGTGTTTCACACCTAAATGTTTCTAAATGATCCCTAGCCCGGTACTTTTTCTTTATTAATATTAACTACTAAAGTTCCTCAATTTTAAATCCTTGATTTCCTGTGAGGGGCTGCTTGGCTAGCGTGTTGATTAGTAGGACTAACAGTGCAAGTTCAAATTCCCGTTTTGGCTGCAGTAGATTTGGGACATTTCTCCTCCCCTTGTATCTAAGAATGGAAGGCAATAGGAAACTATCACAAATAAAAACAGCTCAGGATGGAGCAATAGCAGGTAAAGAGCTAAGGATCTGTATTAATGTAAACCTACTTCTGTCACTAAATAAATAAATCTGGATCAAGATCCAAAACTATGGAGATGCATATTACAGATTTTTTTGGGAAAAGGTGAACAGTTGGCTGCTCTGAATCAAAAGAAACAAACTTGAAAAAATCAAGCTCGCTCAGCTCTTGTGAAGACTTGTGCAGCTGTACAGGGTCTAAAAACATATATTGCTGCAACAAATGAAGATCATGTAAAGCTTCAGACATGAATGAATCAGATGGAGAAAATGAAGGATGGAGAATGTTCTGAAGAAAAATTGATTTTCGTCTTGTTAATACTGTAGGAGACCTTTTTTTGTAGGTAGAGGTTTAACTTGCACATTCTCTTCAGTGTGAATTGCCTGAATATCATCAGAGTTTATGCTGTCTATACATCAACAATATAAGAAAATGCAGAGGCAACACTTTCTGGTAGCTCTATGGTGTAAGTAAAATCTGTAGTATGCATCTCCATAGTTTTGGATCTTGATCCAGATTTATTTATTTAGTGTCACAAGTAGGTTTGCATTAATACTGCAATGAAGACTGCAATGAAAGTGATCTGTGAAAGTTACTGTGAAAATCCCCGAGTCGCCACACTCCAGTGCTTGTTCGGGTACACTGAGGGAGAATTTAGCATGGCCAATGCACCTGCACAGCATGTATTTCAGACTGCAGGAAGAAACTGGAGCACCCCAACAGCCTGGATGCCCCTGCAGCCTGGACCCACCCCCTCCCCACCCAGATGGCCATCCCCAATTGCCCTCATCCTTCCCTCTCCCTGTGCAGAGTGGCAGCAGGTCACCCCCCCCACCCACCTATCACCCCCTCTATCAGCCTTGCCCTCATTAGGCCTCACTCCTCTTGCCCTGCCCTGTTGGCACTGCCTGGTGCCCAGTGGGCTGTGCCAAGTGCTCTCGAGCAGTGCCAGGCAGACCAGACTTTCTGCTCCCTGGGAACAGGAGTAAGCACCACTGGAGTGAACCACTCCTGGTGGTGGGGGCTGGCGGGGGGGAGGGGGTGTGGTGTGTGTGGGTTTTGGGATGAGGTATGGCTGGGAAAGAGATATGCCAGCGGGCCTGGTGAGTTGGAGAATCACCCCACTGTTTTAAAATGGCAGAAGTGGCATTCTGCATAAATGGTTGGGAAAGCTTCGTGTGAATGTGGTTTATTCCTTTCACAATGTAGACTAGGAGCTATGGTATTGACCAACTCGTCAGGGATCTGCCCCCAGATAAGCCCCCTATCACTCTGATGAATAGCCTGTTTGCTTATGAAGCGAACTGCATTGCTTTAGGCAAAGTGAGATCTTTTCTGGACTGTCAGAAGTCCATAATGCTTCATTGGTCACCCACACGACGATGCAATCTCTGATGAGGTCTTCTCTCAATGTACCGTATTCGCAGCTATCTGCCAGATGATACAGATTGATTATAAACAAATCAATTTTCTCTCTAGCTTCCTGGTTGCACCAGTTGAACTTTGTACAGTCTATTATAATATTGTGCCATAGGCTAGAATAGGAACTGATAGCTTTGATGACTTCTTTGTATTTAATGGCTTCTTCATCAATCCCCATCTTGTTAAAATATCATCAGCATAGCTACTGATGACATCAAGGAGAGCAGTGACCTAATCCGTAACTGGTTTCTGACTGAGGTTGGAGGCAGGCCAGTATCAACTGAATCAGTGATGTCAGGTTCTCCAGTCCTCAGCTTGGTCAAGGCGGTCTTCAGACAGAGGTAAGATTTCTCCTCAGCTCTGTGCACTTCTAGTCAGCTGTTATGGAGCTCCAGTATTGATTAGTTGTTTTGATAGCTGTTGCAGGCATTTCACCAAGGTGCTCTACAGGGCTGACGGCCTTCACTTTCACACCTTTATTGGTGTTCACTGAGATCCATAGTAAGTGGTGTATAGACTACTGCACCCATGTATTGTTATCATCCAACAGGTTTATTTGGTAGCATGAGCTTACGGAGCACCGCCCCTTCATCAGATGAGTTACTGATGAAGGGACAGCGCTCTGAAAACTTGGGCTACCAAATAAACTGTTGGTCTTTAACCTGTTGTTGTGAGACCTCTTACTGTGCCTAACCCAGTCCAATGCCAGCATCTCTACTCTATATTGATATCATGACTGTGTTCTGGGTATCTTTGATAGAAGAGACCTGGAAACCATGCTATTGCACACAACAAACATTTATTGACTATTTACAGTATTTAGAGAGACAGACCTTAGCAAGATTCTATTGGAACATTCTTCTCTCAGGTTCCAGTTACATGTGATCTGACATCACTTACAAAACACTCTAACAACGAACAAAATATCACTTAAGCCTTTAGAATTGTAGAATGTTACGGCACAGAAGGAGGCCATTTGACCATTGTGTCTGCATCGAATCCCGAAAGAACTATCCAGCTGGTCCCATTCTCCATAGCTCCATAGCCCACTCTTCATACATCATTCTCCTGAAGGTTGTTGATAAAATTGTCAAAAAAACAAACAAACAATCCATCCTGCCATCAACTGGAAAGGTGTTAAGAACAATTGTGCATGTCCTCGAATAGCTCTGCGGAGCCAGTGTGCATGCATAGCTGTTGCTGAAGTCTTCCCATTTGGCATTTTGAGTTATTGTTTCCAATTATAACTTCTCATCTCAATCTTTAAGGGACTGATGTTTACTTTCATTGATCTCTTTCTTTTTACATATTTGCAGAAGCTCTGACATTCTGTTCTCATATTTTTGGCTAGCTTATCGTCATATTCTATTTTCTTCCTCTTTATTTTGCTCACCTTTTGCTGGTTTCTAAAACTCTCAATCCTTAGGTTCACTATACTTTGTTGCAAAATGATAAACTACTTTGCTTCATCTCATATTCTCTTGAATCTGTTAGCCACAGATTTGATCGCTTTTCCCATAAAGTATTTATTTCTCAATGGAATTTGTTGAGCATTATAAAGTATTTCTTTAAATATTCAGAATTGCTTTTCTACTGTCATATTTTATAATTTAATTTTCTAATCCTATGTAATTGTCTTTATTTAATTTTAACATTCTAGTTTTGGACATATATATGTCACACTTAAACTGAGTCCAAACTTTTATCATTTATGATCACTCTTCTCCAGAGCATCCTTTACAATGTGCAGACTAATTAGTTCTGTTTTATTGATTTATTTTATTACGAAGCTCATTTTATTTATCAGTCACAAATAGGCTTACATTAACACTGCAATGAAGTTATTGTGAAAATCTCCTAATTGCCACACTCTGGCACCTGTTTGGGTACCCTAAGGGAGAATTTAGCATGGCCAATGCACCTAACCAGCATGTCTTTCGGACTGTGGAAGGAAACCGGAGCATGCGGACGAAAACCACATAGACACGGGGAGAACGTGCAGACGCCACACAGACAGTGACCCAAGGGACTCAAATCTGGGTTCCTGGCACTGTGAGGCATCAGTGCCAACCACTGTGCCACTGTGCTGCCCAGTGCCCCAATGATGGTGACCACCATCTTTTCCATCAGGGTAAGCACAGCTCCTGCCTCCTCCAGTTATGCATCACAGTGTCCTGTAACAGAGAGAGAATTGTGGCAGTGAATGTGATGCATTGTGTTTGAGTGAGGTGTGTTTTGAGTCTGAATTGCTGCCAGTGTGTGATAGCTGTGAGAGGTAGGTATGAAGTTCTAAATCTGTGAGAGCAAGAGGAACCTAAGAATGCCCTTATGAAAAGTTAATGACCTGAAATTTTAAGTCGGTGTCGTGTTTCTTAAGATGCTGCCAGAATTGCTGAATATTTTCAGCATTTTCTGTTTTTATTAATGTTGGACATGAATCATGATTGAAAGAGATCATTGATTGGCAAGTGATGGAAATTTGAGGCTATTGGTGTAGTTGGTGGGCTATGTCATTTGACATTACATCCACTGACTTTGACCACTCTTGTGAGGTTATTGAACTTTTTGTGGCACTGCTTCCAGGTCCTCAAGATTTGATTCCTTGCATTGACTGCCAGTGCTTTCTGGTACCAGTGTCTTTGCAAAGTTTGACAGAAGGGCATGTGGTGAATGGGTTACATCTTTCCTCTGCACACCCTTCACCAAGGTGCCCACAGTAGATCAGAGAATGTTGGAGCATGCAGTTCCCCCATTGCACCATAACGCAGTCTTTTCCCATTCAAGATATTTTTCTTTAAACAGTTCTAGCAACTGCTCCAATTCGAATGCACCCCCTCTTTAATAAGTGCAGGCTGGCTGTAAATCATGCAGATTAGCTTTGAATGGAGTTAACCATGCATGAACTCGAGGCACCCTGGTGTATGCAGAAGTCATGCAAGTTAAGACAATTTACAGAATTATTGTGCTAGTTCCAATTGTGCTTTGTGTGCCCATTTTTGGGTACTATTGAGTCCTCCCCCCTCTGCTGTATTTTCAAATATGTAACCCAGCTGAATGTGTACACTGAGTATGAGAGCAATGTTGCCTTAGCTACAACATCCCACAGTGCTTAACTCCAGTTGAGAAAGGTAGATGCAGAAATGACTAATTTCTAAAATTCATGTGAAGCACCACTTTGCTGCAAATGATCAGATTAGCCTGATTCATCCTCTGCATAGTGGACAAAGGTGGCCTAAAGGGTGAACATTTTAATAAAACTAATGCATTCATTTCACTTGCACAAGCTAGAATAATTCAACCACTGATACCTGGAGAGTAACATGTCAATCATGTTGCCTTCAGTTTTACACCAGTTCACACAGTCTGTTCTAAGTTATCAGTCTATTCTAAAGCAAAAATGTACTATTTGAAGTATACTCAGATAAAAATAATTTCTCCTTGATGCATATTCAGATCTTTCGTAATGTACTGCAGGGCTAACGTTTTAATGCAGCTTTGAGCCTGTGATGCTTAAGGTTCGGTTCATTTCTGTCAGATTGACAGATTAAATTAATAGGGAAGAAAAGAATCAGTAAGAAGGTGTTGATATTCTTTTTCTTGGGCATGATTCATCTGAGGAGAAATCTGAAGTCCGTCAGCCTTTCAGGCCCCATAGCAATGAAAAACTACTGGTGATGCGGGAAGTACTGAAACAAATGCGCGGCAAGGTGGCAAAATGGTTAGCACTGCTGCCTCACGGCACCAGGGGCCCTGGTTCAATTCTGGCCTCGGATGACTGTTTGTGTGGAGTTTGCACATTCTGCCCATGTCTGCGTGGATTGCCTCTGGGTGCTCCGGTTTCCTCCCACAGTCCGAAAGACGTGCTGGTTCAGTGCATTGGCCTTGCTAAATTCTCCCTCAGTATATTCAAACAGGTGCTGGAGTGTGGCGACCACGGGATTTTCACAGTAACTTCATTGTATGTTAATGTAAACCTACTTGTGACTAATAAATAAAATAAACTTTATGATAAAATAAATAAAACAGAGCTAATTAGTATGCTCATTGTAAAAAATCCTCTTGGGAAGAGTGATCATAGATGATAAAAGTTTGGATTCAGTTTAAGTGTGACATACATATGTCCTAAACCAAAATGTTAAACTTAAATAAAGACAAATATGTAGGATTAGGAAGCTAAATTATAAGTTTTGACAGTAGCGAAGAAATCCTGAATATTTAAAGACATTTTTGAATAATTCTCAACAAATTCCATTGAGAAATTAAAATTCTTTGGGAAAAGTGATCAGTCTGTGGCTAACTAAAGAGATTTAGGAGAATATGAGATGAAGCAAAGTCGGCTATCATTTTGTTACAGGTTGTAGTGAACCTGAGGACTGAGAGAGTTTTAGAAATCAACAAAAGGTGAGCAAAATAAAAAGGAAGAAAACAAATTGAACAAATTGAACATATTGACACTGATCACCCCTGAGCTGACTGGAATTTAATGGTGGTTCAGGGATCAAATGGGATTTGTACGACTCTACTGTGCCTCCCAAAGGACAACCTGCAACTCATTAAGCTTACTTGCATAGTGTTCCCCCATTGTCCCAACACTTTGGATGGAATTTTCCAGCTGTTAACGTCGGCAGGTTTTTCTGGTTCTGCTGTAGTGAATGGAGATTTGGCTAAGTGCCAAATTCTCCATCCTCGCTTGCAACGGTGGTGGCCCTGAATGGCCAGAAAATCCCAGCACCTGTACCCGATTGAGGAACCTGGGATGCCAGGAAGTGGTGTGACATGTGATGGCACTGGTGATTCAGCTCATTATCCTCCCCATCCGCTCCCACACACCATACCTTCACCCTTGCTTCTGACACCCTCTCCATCGCTCTTAGTCCTCCCTGGCACCTGCTCTTGTGATCCTATCCCCTAACTCCATCCATTCCTTCACTCAGCTGAGTCCAGGGATCCAGCGATGATCTCTGGAGAAGTCTCTGGATCTCCCCTGATTGGCTGACAGCTCAGTGGGCAGGATATCCATCCCTGTGGCCAATGTCTGGCCTTCCATGGGGAAGGCCAGACATTGGCCAGTTAAGTGTTTGACGGGCATTTATTTTGATGGGGCCTCCGGAGGTTATCCGGGGTTTCTCACTTGTTCTCCAACCTCTGTGTGGGATCAGTATTGGGAATATCAAATCTAATCCAATGTTTCAGGTCAGTGATTTTTCATCAGTGTATTTTGTCTGCTTGGTGTGAAGACACATAACGAGGTAACTGTACCATTTTCACTTACTACTGGTAGAAAACAATGGCATTAATACCAAAATTAATTTGAAATTATTCCAATTTTACTCCATGCAGAACCCAGCAGTTACAATGTTTTAAAACTAGAAATGACTAAGAAACTCCAGGCCATTTTATTGCTTACAAATTACCAAGGAAACAAAACTAAAAAGAAATAGCAGATGAAAAGGTTATTTGATAGACAGCAATGTTCTAGCTCTGAAGTTCAATTTTATTAGCTCTTCAGGAGTTTGTAATGTAATGACAAATGGAATGTTAAAGTGGCAGCAGATTTGATTCTACATGGAAAATCTAACTCGTTATCTCTTTTAAGGGAACAAACCAAACTAATGCAATTGAATTGCTCATTTTTGTCACCCTTGACAGTATTCGGTTTTACTTAACCATGTGGAAATACTAATGCGATGAATGTTTTCGCGGTATGGTGTCTTGGGAGCTGTTCCAAAAACCTGAAGTGATTTTGACTTATCGTAAATTGACTAATCTACAATCATTTCAGAACAATCAATATCAGTGAATAGAGGGAGGATGCAAAATTCAGTTCTGTAGTGGTGAACAGGCAGATGCAATGGAAATATACCAAATTTAGTCATGTATTTACAAGCAACATCCTCGTTATTTGCTCCTGAAATACCAAGCATTATGAAGTGGGTCTTGTGCTGGGGTTCAAAGGGCCATTTGGTAAGTGGCAGCTGAGATTCTTTTGATTTATTTGTGTTCAGACTAATTTTGTGAAAGTATTGATCACGAGTTAGAAAACAATTTTGAGAATCTTTGCTGAGAACAGGAAGGGCGAAAGTAACATTGTCTAATGTAAGTGTGGTGGCAAGTACGTTACTGACTGCAAAATGAGCAGAACTGGAGAGGAAGAGGCACAGAGGGGAAAGAACTATGATAAGGAAAGAGGATGGCTCTCTATAGATGATCTACCCACAAAAGAACTCCTGACTGGACCGCTCCAGAAATAATGCTTGAGGTGACTATAATTCACGAATGAGGTTTTCATAGGGTTGTGCCACTTTCTTCATGTTGTGTTGGAAGCTCCCAGTAGACATGGAGTCCATTGTTGCAATAACATTCAAGAAGCTCAGCTTTATCCTTCATGTTATAAGGCTTATCCTCCAAAACCCATCTCTGCAAAGACCCTAAAATCTGTCCTTTGGTTGTGTGTGTGTGCATGCATGCTGGGGTATCTTTACAAAGGGATAGATGGTTATCCTTCCAGAGTATAATTGTGTGCGTGCTAGTTCTTGCAACCTGTTTTAATAAAGAAATTTTGTTTTATAATAAAGCAATCATTCTGTTTTGTAATAAATCATTGAGTTTATTCAAAGGAGCCTGGTTACATCTCTTTCACTCTGGGTCTAACAGTAACAATTTTGGTGAGTGAATTCAACTTTTAGACTAAGGTGTGACCTGTGGAGCAGTGTGGCTAGATAAATTGTGCACTCCTCCCATTCCACCTGCAACTTCCCCTCCAAGCTAATCACTATGCTGATTTGGAAATACATTGCTGTTCGTAACTGACACTGGGTCATAAACCTATTATTCCCTTCCTAACAGCACTGTGAATGCACCTACCCCCCCATAAACTGCAGCAGTATAAGAAGGCAGCTCACCACTACCTTCAAGGAAAATTAGGGATGAACAACAAATGTTGGCCTTGCCAGCAATGCTCACATCTCTTAAAAGATACAGAAGGGACTTGGTACAATGTTTAGGGTTTCTAGTTGACATGGCCTTGGGCTCAATGTCACTACCATTCCATCTAAAAAGCCTTACATCATAACATAAGAAATAAGTGGAGTAGATGATTTGGCCCCTCAAGTTTGCTCAGCCATTTAATAAGATCCTAATTGATCTTATGGTGGCCTCAACTCCATTTTCCTGCTTTTTTTAAAAAAACTTTATTTATTAGTGTCACAAGTAGGCTTACATTAACACTGTAATGAAATTACTGTGAAGATCCCCCAGTTGCCACACTCCAGCGCCTGTTCAGGTACACTAAGGGAGAATTTAGCATGGCCAATGCACCTAACCAGCACATCTTTCGGACAGTGGGAGGAAACCGAGAAAACCCACACGGACACGGGGAGAACGTGCAGACTTCACACAGACAGTGACCCAAGCCAGGTCCCTGGCACTGTGAGGCAGCAATGCTAACCCATTGTACCATTGTGCCTGCTCCTGTTACAATCCAAAACTTTCAGAAAGTTGTCTACAAGCATTTCTAAAGTTACTGACCACTGTGACTATAACAAAATAGAATTGTTAAGGAAATTCAGCCAGTCAATAACAATTTTTCCTGTCAAGAGAAGAGAAAGATAAGTCAGGAACTTAACATATTGTGGAGATTACACGAATAAAACTGAGATAGGGTGCAAACAACAAACAATAAACTCAGGTGCATCAAACTATCCTCTATGAGGTCATCAGATTTGAACACACCCGATAGAATAAAATCTAAAAAAAAATATACACCGCTGCCTCATCGGTGTCATGGGTTACCAACAACAGAGAAATAAACATAAATGATTGGATGCAACACACACATCGAAAGGTGGCTCAAAGCAACACATCTACTGCTTCTTTCCACACTCCTTTCTCTGCCTATGCGCTATCTAGGCAGTTTTATAATGACCTCACATTTGGTTACATGTTCATCACAAGACTCATTAAACTGATGAGCCATTGAAAAACAACAAAAGTCACACAACCATTAGCTCCCTTGTAGATTAAAAATCTATTTAACACAGCCTTGATTATATTCATTGATCCAGATTCCACTGAGGTTTTTTTTAATTGGTTAGCCAAAACAAATTGACTCCACTGTGTTTCGTTGCAAACCACTCAACCTTATGTCATTAAATGATACCTTAATCGCAGGAATAAACCTAATGAACCTTCTCTGAACAGCCTTCCATCCTCCTTAAATAAAGGAACCAAAACTAGTTGTGGTTGCATCAATGCCTGACAATGCAGTTGTAGCTGCTTTTATACTCCATTCCCCTTGAAATAAAGACCATTCCACATGCACCGTTTTCAATATAATATCTAGGTAAGTGATACTACAGCCAGGGAACGTAATAGAGAACCCTGGGCCACAGGAATATATCACTCTTGTTACAGAGCTGGAGTGAATAAGGATTCCACTAAGAGACATTAGACTTTGAACCACTAAACATCATATTAACATAACTGAAGAGTGAGCAACAGACAGTTTACACAGTTGAGAACATTTGCTTCTTCTCATTTATTGGTATATGAAAACAATAGAGACAGTGACCTGAATTTTTCAGATGGTGGGGGTCTCACTTTGAATGCACTGCGGCCATTTCATGAATGAGCATTCATCAGTTGGAGGACAAACTTCAGCCCCTCACTCAAGAGGAACTCCTACCTGAGGGAGCTGCCAGCCTGAATTGGGGCAAGGGTACACTTGCTATCCCCAGCTGTGTGGCCAGGGAGAGAAACCTGGAGGGAATCTTGTCCCTTCAATTTCACACTCTTCCACACCTAAAAGCCCACCAGTGGGGGAGCGAGTGTAAAATTTTAGTCTACACTTGTTTATTTACCAAAGATTCTGTCAAAGACCACTGACACCAACTTCATTTTAATGTTAAGTCAGATTAGGTTTTGAAATACAGCAACTTTTATTGCACACCACTAAACATACAAAAACACACTTTCAAGGATTGGTAATTTCTTTTTGTAACTTGCTAACTTAAATTTTTGACAAGTTTGTGCCTCCTGAATTGTCAATCAAAGGAGACTGCGGCCAAACACAGACCTTCATTTTCAACAAAGGATTGAGAGTTAGTGGTGAAAAGTCACTCTATCTTAGACTAAGATGCCTTTTGATCTCTGAACAAACCATGGGGCAGATCTTCACTTTTATTACCTGACTGGAAATCAAAACATTTCACTTGCCCATAAATAAACCCTGCTTGAGTTTCATCTCTTTGATTATTATCTAGTGGCAGTAACTCTTTATTCATCAGTATTGAATAGAAGCAATCTCTATGATCTTGATCCGATCCCTGGTATTTCCTTTACGTAGCTTTATCAATTTACATAAGTAGGCAACATAAATGTTAGCACTCCTACAAATGAGGTGAGAGACTAACTTCCAGATCTGGTAATGACTTAAAACTGTATATCAAAGTGACCCCACAGTATTGTTTCTATTGCTGAGAAACCATTCCATCATCACCATGAGACGCAACTACAAAATTATTTCATTTCGGGAAATAATTTGTTCATGTAGTCGCGTGATTATAATGGAAATGTCAATTTAGAATTATGCCCCTGCGACAAATGGAAATAGGCACATTTACTAATTAATATTTTGGAACATGCAATAAATGCTACTTGAAATTAATTGCACCTAAAGGCAGCTCATCAATTAAAAAACAACAACCACAAATCTTTGTCATCCTGCTGTGGAAGAATCACATTGCTATGAAGAATAAAATGACACAGCAAACACCACGTTAATCCTAAATCTATCAGCCAGTTTGGTACTTCAGAATCTGTTTCTGTCCTGTAATACGAAACAAACACAAAAATGGTAAGAACAGTAAGTAGATAGACAGAAGTACAATTAAATACAACAGCTCCTTTGCAGAAAAAGTTCATTCTTTTACAATAAAAATCACACCTATTCTCTAATGCTACATAATACCTTTGAGATTGTGACATAAAGGTCGAAGAATACTTAGTGGATGTCATTGAATTTTAGAAGGCTTTAGCAGTTTAAACTGCAACTTTAATGTTGGTTTCAGAGCAGCTTTGCTTTGCACGAAAGATGCAAATCAGTATTAATTTTTCACTGACCGGAAGAGAGTGTCTCTAAGCAGTCTGCATGTCGAATCACTCGTGTCACTTGGAGAACAACAACACTGAGTTTTGGCTTCACAAATATCTGAATTCAAGAGTCATGCAACTCAAAGTCAAACCCTAAAAGAGTGCATTATTTATTTTTCCACCTCCCTTAAAGTGCTTTCAGATCTTATTACAGTAAAGATGCTAACAAAGCACTGACTGTTACTATTGTGGTGAGTACTTGTAGTGGGCAAAGCAATGCACCTGACTAACAAAATTTCTGTTTGCTGAAAAGCTCTGGCTGTTAGAATATACTTTGACAAATTTATTATTCTGATAAATTGGGTGGGGTCTTGAGCCCACTCTCTCTGACAGCAGGAATGGCAGCGCTGGCCCAAAGAGCAGAGATTTTGAGAAAACGTAATTCTCACTGACAACAACATATTTTCCAATTTTAAGCTAAGCTTGCTGGTAGAGTGATGTGGAAGGGCGGGAACCAAATTTGAATGCATCGCCATATCCTTAGTGAGAACTCACACTGCATATTGAGGTCGCATTAAATTTTCAGCTGGTGCCAATGTGATGTCATGGTGTCACCATTTACTGCTCGGCTACATAAGCATGAACCTGGTGACTTCACCTCCGAGGGGAATAATGGAGGTGAGCGCTTAGGTGGCCAATACTTCCCAGGCAGTGCAGTGTGCAAGAGACAATTGGGAAAGTACTAGAAGTGCACAAAAGTGTAGCTTGGGGCTGGGGTGAGGGTCAATATTGCCACTGGGGGGGTGGGGGTGGGGGTGGGGGTGGAGGTGGCGGTGGTAGGTTGCCCACAGACCTTACAATTCCTTCAAATCGGCTCCACAGAGATGTGCTGGCTGCAAGGCAGGCATCGCTTCCTGGTTCCTCCATGCTGGGTTAGTGTTCAAGCACTAGCTGAGTGGGTGCCCAACTTCGGTGAGAGCTGCAAACTGCGTGGGAGGCAGCCACAACAAAGGGGACTATAAGGTCCTGGGGTCTGGCTTTGTGAGAGGCCAGGCTGCAAGAGTAGTGTGAAGGAGCGCCCATGTCACTTACATCTTGGGCGACTCGCAAATCCCAGCTGTCTTTGAGGGAGACCGACAGCTGGGGCGATTGCTCCTTGGGGACAAAGGGTATCGACTCAGGAGGTGGCTTATAATGCTGGGGTGGAGGCCACAAACCCCAGCAGAGACTTGATTAATGAGCCTTACTTTGAACTTGCATGTTGGTGGAGCAGGCGATCGGACTGATGGAGACGCGCCTGGAACGGTCGGAGTGGGGGGGGGGGGTGGGGATCCCTACAAAACAGACCTCAGAGGGTCTCCCGCATCATTGTGGTCTGCTACGCTGTCTATAACCTAGCTCTGCAGAAGGAAGACAACCTAGACCTGGAAGATCTGGGTGAGAGGGAGGTTTCCTTGGATAATGAGGATGTTGAGAAGAGTGGTGGGCAAGTTTTCAAGGGCAGGGGGCTGCAGCCATTGGCCTGAATCTGTGGGAGGATGGTGATGACTTGCAGCAAGGACAAATTGGTGTTTCTCTCGTCCTCAGTGACATGTCTGACTCCTGCCTGACAGAGACCTGTATGTGCCCTGCCAATGAGCGGGCACACCATAAGATTCATCACAACTGGCATAATAGCCTCAGACTTCAGATCCCTCTAAATAT
Source organism: Carcharhinus amblyrhynchos (assembly GCF_965287045.1). NCBI lineage: Eukaryota > Metazoa > Chordata > Chondrichthyes > Carcharhiniformes > Carcharhinidae > Carcharhinus > Carcharhinus amblyrhynchos. The sequence continues at coordinate 48,654,412 of NC_137336.1, forward strand.
GTGACCAGGTTTTCACTTTCACCTTACACCAGCGCAGCCAATCAGCACCTCAACAGCTCCTTGGCCTCTGCCACTCAGCTAAAGAGACACAAAATTGAAATATTCCAGTCCTGATGAATGGGTCGGGGGGGAGGGGATGGTGGGGAGCGGGGGGTTTGCTTCTTCCACGAATGGAGTCTCAGGAAGGGTGGCCAGGAGTTGGGGGATGGGTTTGCCTCCAGCAGGGTTTCTTTACTCTGTCCTCAGTGTGGGAGAGATATCGCATAGCCATTCTCAGACTCCACAGGAATGAAGCGTTGGGTGCGTGTGTGGTTCTGCTAAGCTTGGTGGCATGAAATGAGTGGATACTCTGTGAGTGAACAGACTGATATATTATTTGTGACTATATACAGTGGTGGCCTCTAGTGCCTTACTTTCACCCATGTCAACCATCACTTCTCAATCTTCCTCAGCCTCCCAGTATTTCTACATGCTTCCCCAGCATCTACACTTGTGGCTGAGAAGGCTTGCTGACTTCCACGTCCTGTTACCTGGGACAGTGTTGGCTGTTGTCCTCTGGAAGACCTGGATGTTGAGGGTCCTGGCCTGCTTTCATCAGTGTGTGGGGTTGGAGGTGTGCTTCTCACAGGAGAGGGGGACTCAGCGAGGCTGGTGACCCATAGGCCCCACCCAGTGCCCCAGACGAACCTCATCCCTTTGGGTGCCTGATGGGCTGTTACTCTGCATTCCAGGTGGAGTGAGAGAAACACACTGGTTTTCAGTCAGACCCTGCTTGGCAAGATTTATAAAAGAATTACAGAATCCCGACAGTGCAGAAGGAGTGCCAATCGAGCCTGCACCAACAACAATCCCACCCAAGCCCTATCCCTATAACCCCAGATATGTACCCTGCAAATTTCCATGATGCTATGTGGCAATTTAGCATAGCTAGTCAACCTAACCTGTAAATCTGTAGGGTGTGGGAGGAAACCAGAGCACCTGAAGGAAACCCATACAGACACGGGGAGAATGTGTGAAATCCACACAGACCGTTACCCAAGGCTGGGATTGAACCCTGTTCCCTGGCATTGTGAGGCAGCAGTGCTAACTACTGTGCCACCATGCCACCCACATAGTATTGAGTCAAAAAGCTCTTATTTCCTTCTATAAATTCTGATGCACACTGATGATATTATTATATTTTATTGTTCTTGCCACTTAAGGTTCTTTTCTCTTTTTGCTCCTTAACAAGCCTGAAAAATAACCTGTTATTTAAGAATGTTCTCAGAAATTGAAAGGAAAACTGGAGAGTGCACATGTGAAAGTTACCTTAAAGAAGTTGGGGTTACTTGATTTACCTTTTCCCTAAGTTAATTTGAGTTCATTTATTTGGTTGGTACCTTAAAGAAGCTACTTGATTTACCTCCTCTAACGTTCATTAAAATTAAGAGTTTGGTTTTAAAGGTATTGTGTGCAATCCCTAACTAAACCAGCAGGAAACAAAAAACCAGTGTAATTGCTCACTGACAGCAGTAGAATTGTACTGTTTGTACTAATTGTACAATTAAAGTGCCTCCTAATCTATGAATAGGGTAAAGCTAATATCTGCTTCAGAGCATCGAGGACAGATAATTATTATCCACTCTCTGGAAAACTCGTCATTATCTCATTTAAATAAATAACCAAAAAAAGCCTTACTTTAAAGCTTTTTTTCAAACTGACAAGTTGGGGGGGATACAGTAGCATTAAATTTGCTGATTCTAAACTAAAACTGAGGTAATTATTTCTAATTGCATAATACTTTACCTTTTTTTACTGATTAGAAAAATACATTACAGTGGAACATACATGCCATAGGTCATCTTGGTTACAAAAATTGACCTATATTTTAATAGAGCTTATGGATATATTTAAAGGATTCTTATTTTTAAAAAGGGATCCCTGGTCCTAGGTTCTCCCACAAAAGGAAACATCCTCTCCACATGAACCCTGTCAAGATCCTTCAGGATTTTATATCATAGAATCATAGAACCCTACAGTGCAGAAAGAGGCTCTTCGGCCCATCGAGTCTTCACTGACCACAATCCCACCTAGGCCCTACCCCCATATCCCTACATATTTTACCTGCTAATCCCTTTAATTTACACATTTCAGGACACTAAGGGGAAATTTTGGCACAGCCAATCAGCCTAACCCGCACATCTTTGGACTGTGGGAGGAAACCGGAGCACCCGGAGGAAACCCACGCAGACACGAGGAGAATGTGCAAACTCCATCCAGACAGTGAACCAAGCCAGGAATCAAACTCAGGTCCCTGGAGCTGTGAAGCAGCAGTGCTAACCACTGTGCTACCATGCTGCCCAGCTCAGAACTCTGTAATTTCTCACCAAAATAGACAATATCACATTTTCCCATGTTATATTCCATTAGTCAGATGTTTCATTGAAGTTATGTTTCACTGAAGTTATCTCTTACTCTTCTAAACTCCCAGGGATACAAGCCTAACCTGTGCAACTTTTCCTCATAAGACAACCTAGTCATTCCAGGTATTCATCCGGTAAACTTTCTCTAAACTGCTTTTAACACAATTACATCCTTCCTTAAAAAAGGAGTGAATACTATACACAATATTCCAAATGTGGTCTCACCAATTTCCTGTATAACTGAAGCATAGACTCCCTACTTTTGTGTTCTACTCTCCTCAAAATAAATCACAGCATTCTAATTACTTGTATACTAGCTTTTATGGTTCATGCGCGAAGACACCCAGATCCCTCTGTACCTCAGAACTCTGTAATTTCTCACCAAAATAGACAAATCACATTTTCCTATATTATATTCCATTAGTCAGATGCCCGCAGCAGGGCTTCTTTACCTTGTCCTCAATGTGGGAGAGACATAACACAGCCATTCCCACACTCCACAGGAATGAAGCGCTGGGTGTGTGCATGGGTCTGCTGAACCTGGTGGCATAAAATGACAGGGTCAAGGCTCTATGAGTGAACAGAGTGATTTATTATTTGTAACTATGTGCAGTGGTGACCTCTCTACAGGGGTTGCTTGTGGGCTGGAGTTGCCCGGGGTGGGGGGGGGGGAGCGGTGTGTTTGCATGTACTGGGGGGGTTTCCGGGTCAACTGTTGTGTACTTGGGTACTCTTTAAAAGTGCCGCCCTGATCTTCGAGCCCATTCTGCCAATGTGAAGTCATGTTGGTTTTTTTGTCTGTGGTATGGCGAGACAGCCGCCATTGTTGCTGGCAGCTTCAATGCCACCATTCTCAACTACTGTTGGCCTTTGTCAAATTTAAGGAAAATTCCACGCAGGTTTTAAGGAGTTAAGCTAGTGAAATAAAGAAGCAAAGTTATCTTGGCATTCCAGGATGCTCCTGGAGCTCTGAGCAATCTTTTAGAGGAGAGCAGGTTCAATACACCCTGACTTAGTGCAGCCAGGTGTTCTGAGAATTAATGAAACCAGTTGGATGACATAAGAACAGCAGGGTTGAGAATGAAATGGGTTTCACTGAGATTAAGGATATCAAAGGTGAGGGTGTAATTAAGCAGATTGATAGCTGCAGAAATATTTGGTGACTGGATGGCCAAGATCTAGACAGTTGGTATTTTGAACATGACGGAAGGAAAACATTTTGTAGGGGTGATGGAGAGGGAATCCGAGTTGCAAGGAATACGAAGTTATGAGGGCTGAGGAATAAAATGAATATCTATCTGTATGTTTGTGACTTACCACCATTAAGAGTCACAGACAACATTAATCACTTGAAAATATGTGGCACTCTGACACTGCCAGCCTTCCACACTGGCAGTGCCCACCTGACACCAGCAGTGTCAAAGGGGCAGGGCATGAGGGATAGGGCGATTGGGAGGGAACACTGTGCACTCTGCAAACGTGATCGGGAAGAGGGGTGCTGCATCCTCTGCAACCGTGATCAAGGGGGAGTGCTGCAAACTCTACAAATGTGATTGGCTGGTCCATGCGGGGGTGGGGGGGGGGGTCTGTGGGTGGATGATTGATTGGTCCACATTGGGAGGGATGGGTTATTGGTCCAATGGAGAGGGGGGGGAGTTGGCAGTACAGCCCTGTGATAGCTGAGGAGCTAATCGGCCGTGAAGGCCAGTGGTGTCTGGGGGAGATCTGTGTTCTGTGCTATTGCAGAGTGATCTGAGCATGCGCAATTGTGTCCTCTGCTGCAAGCTGCATGCTTTCAGCAAGCTTAGGCTCCAACACCTCTTCCTACTGCAGAAACAAATCTTGCATTTTTTTTCACAGAGTAAGGAAAGATTTGATTTTCAACCAGCCCAAAAAGAAGTGCAATTCTCTCCCATTTTTCACACTCATTTTGTACTCAGAACTTTTTTGGTAAGATCACCCCCTTCAACTCTGTTGTGTTCCTTGGAGTTGGAGTCCCCATTACCGTCCCTATGACAGGGTTAATCTATGCTTTTCAACTCTGTACCCCCAAGGTTCAGTTCACTTTTTAAGCAGATGCCAGCATCAGAAAAAACCTCTTCCAAACTCTCCAAATGTTCCTTTGCAGTAGCTCCTGGGATTAAAACATCATCCAGATAGACTGCTACTCTGGGCACCCCTTGAAGGATATTCTCAATCAGCCTTTGAAAAATGGTGCAAACCAAAGGCATCCAAAAGGGCAAATGAGCATACTTATACAGTCCTTTGTGAGTATTTATGGTGACATACTTGCCTAAACAACACCCCAAGCTCAGGCTGGAGGCAGTCGTGGCTATTGTCTAATCTGGAAGACACGTGAAGACCCCAGCCACCCTTTGCGTACAAGTGTGTAACATAAGGTATCTGATTAGCAGGAGGGTCTGCTAACCATCAAATCTCAATCCCACAGAGATGGACCGAATTGTTACTTTTTAAAACTGGCACAGCCCATTCAGCAAATTGTACTGGGAATATAAAGCCAAGTCCTCTAGATTTGATCTCTACTTTGACATGTGGAACATGGGGGAATGCTAGTGCCTTGAAGTATCTAGATCAGGCCCTTGGGTCCACATAGACTGTGGGAGGAGACTGGAGTACCTGGAGGAAACCCACGCAGACTCTGGGAAAACATGCAGACTCCATACAGACAATGACCCAAGCCAGGGTACCTCCGGGAGCGCTAGTCCCCAGGGGAGAGGGAAATGACCAGGCAATGCCAACATATGCCAGGACTCTAGGGAGAGGCTCATTCTGGGGGTGTGCTTTAAGCTTCTCATGGCCGGTTTAACATGCCAAATAAATTCCCTCAGTCTCATTTTTTTGGCATACTGGGGCCAATCCTCCACACCCACATCCTAAGCTTTCAGTTTCCCAAATGGCTGCATTTTCAATATTTCCCCATTTGTGTCTTACTGGGTTTGTTGAAAGACAAGGAGGTCCAAAACTTTTCTTATTTCAATGTGTAGTGATGGGCAGATAAATACAGTTAATATTGTATGAGGGTTACAATGGGGATGATCTATCAGAATTTGGCGAAGTGTGAGAACCTGCCTGAAAACTGCTTTTCTCCAGAGTAACTAACCAGTTTTCTTTCCAGACCTTCTGATAGCGTCAAATAAAAACTGTCTTTCACGCAGTCATTTTAAGGGACAGGCCCTAAACACACCAGCAAAGCCAGCTGCATTGAAATCAGGGCTTTAATTTTAAAGGGGACCCTGTTTAGATCACCACACCACTGAGGTCTCAGGGATTCCCCTCCAGCAGCTGTGATAAACACCAACATCCCCACCCCTACCGCAGAGATGTTGGCGTCTCTCCACCCTGCATTCCCCCAATCCCTTCACGGTCAATGCTGGTGTCCCCCCCCACCATTCCCCGAGATCAGCACCGGTATCTTTCCCCCCTGAACAATCATTGCTGGGATCTCCCTCTCTCCCATCCCATTGCACACACATGCCCTGCACACCCCCAGAATGAGCCTCTCCCTAGGGTCCTGGCATATGTTGGCATTGCCTGGTCATTTCCCTCTCCCCTGGGGACTAGCGCTCCCGGAGGTACCCTGGCTTGGGTTATTGTCTGTATGGAGTCTGCATGTTTTCCCAGAGTCTGCGTGGGTTTCCTCCAGGTACTCCAGTCTCCTCCAACAGTCTGAAAGACATGCTGGTTAGATGCATTGGCCATTCTAAATTCTCCCTCAGCATAACCGAACAGAGTATGCTGACTGGGGGATTTTCACAGTAACTTAATTGTGGTGTTAATGTAAGCCTACTTGTGACAATAATAAATAAATTTAAAGCTTAACTTATGCTAAAAACATCAATGAAACAAGGATAGTGCAAGATAGGGCAGCATGGTTGGACGATGGCTAGCACTGCTGCCTCACAACACCAAGGACCTGGGTTCAATTCTGGCCTCGGGTCCATGTCTGTGTGGAGTTTGCACATTCTCCCGCATGCTCCAGTTTCCTCCCACAGTCCAAAGATGTGCGGATTTGGTTGATTGGCCATGCTAAATTCATCCTAGTGTCAACGGATTAGCAGGGTTAATATTGGGGGTTACAGGAATAGGGCTGGGTGGGATTGTGGTAAATGCAGACTCAATGGGCCGAATGCCCTCCTTCTGCACTGTAGTGATTCTATAAGATGATGATTAGTAGAAGATCAGCCATAATTTCATTGAATGGCAGAGTGAGCTTTGAGGGGCTGAATGGTTTACTCTTGCTCCCATTTCTTTGGCTCTTATGTTCTTTTGCCAGATTGGGCAGCATGGCCAGTTTTGTGATTGGGGCCAGTGCCCAGTGCAATATTTTTAATACTAATGCAAAAGATCGCAAAAACTCGAGTTGCACAGGATCTTAAAATTCTGCGATCTTTGGCAATGATTTCCCCAATCTTGGATGAATGGCACGGAAGGAAACAATGCAGCTGAGTGGAAACTCCAGGCCTCAAAGTAAAGAAGATGGATTTTACACAATATTCTTTTTAGATGGTGTTTCTGCTGAGGGTGAAATTGGAGGTGTAAGTTGTTAAATTGCATTGATGTGTTAAATTGTTAAAACAGGACTAACTTATCTTCTTGGCAGGAGAGATGACGAGGGGTTAGAAAGAGGCTAAAGCAACTGTTGGATCAGAATTGTTTCATGTCATGCTCTGCTATCATAATCCCCTCTGGATTTTACAATTCAATAATGCATTCTGAACCTCAGCTGGCATCAGCCTGGTGTTACTGTAGATACGTGCATTATCATTTAAAAATTGACAACCTGTCTGTCGTGCGGATTCCTAATTTACAGTGACAGTCAACTACAAGAGGACATTTTCCATGCCCTTATCTTGGAATGTGTTAAACTTTTTAGAGACTGAATGATTTTCCAACTGCACGATACCAGCTTAAAAAGTAAAGTGCTGCTTGCCAGCTGTTAAAATAGTAGAATATAATTTTGCTACCCAAAGATTCAAAGAAAAGATGTATTTTATTTTGAGCATTCTTAAGCTATATTTAATGACTTAGAACATAGAACATAGAACATAGAACACTACAGCACAAACAGGCCCTTCGGCCCACGAGTTGCGCCGATCACATCAACACCTACCAACCTACAGACCTATCTATAACCCTCAATCTCATTAAACCCCATATACTCATCCAGAAGTCTTTTAAAAGACCCCAGCGAGTTCGCCTCCACCACCACTGACGGCAGCCGATTCCATTCACTCACCACCCTCTGAGTGAAAAACTTACCCCTAACATCACTTCTGAACTTCCCTCCTTGCACCTTAAACCTGTGTCCTCTCGTAGCAACCATTTCAACCCGGGGAAATAGTCCCTGAGAGTCCACCCTATCTATTCCTCTCAACATTTTGTAAACTTCTATCAGGTCGCCTCTCAACCTTCGTCTCTCCAGGGAAAAGAGTCCCAGCTCCCTCAACCTAACTTCATAAGGCATGCCTCCCAGTCCAGGCAACATCCTTGTAAATCTCCTCTGTACCCTCTCAATAGCTTCTACATCTTTCCTATAGTGAGGCGACCAGAACTGCGCACAATACTCTAAATGAGGCCTGACAAGGGTCTTATAAAGTTGCAGCATTACCTCCCGACTCCTAAACTCAATCCCTCGATTAATGAAGGCCAGTACACCATACGCCTTCTTGACCACCTCCTCCACCTGTGAGGCCGATTTAAGAGTCCTGTGGACCCGGACCCCTAGATCCTTCTGCTCTTCAACATTACTCAGACTTCTGCCCTTGATAGTGTACTCGTTCATCCCGTTGGTTCTGCCAAAATGGACGACTACACATTTATCCGCGTTGAAGTCCATCTGCCACTTCTCCGCCCAGTCCTGCATCCTATCTATGCCCTGCTGCAACTTTTGCCATCCTTCCAGACCATCCACAACACCACCGACCTTAGTGTCATCAGCGAACTTACTTACCCATCCCTCCACTTCCTCATCCAGGTCATTTATGAAAATGACAAACAACAAGGGTCCCAGAACAGATCCTTGAGGCACTCCGCTGGTGACTGACCTCCATTCAGAAAAAGCCCCATCCACAACCACTCTCTGCCTTCTGCAGGCAAGCCAATTCTGGATCCACAAGGCCAAAGGCCCTTGGATCCCATGCCCTCTCACCTTCTCAAGAAGTCTTGCATGGGGGACCTTATCAAACGCCTTGCTGAAGTCCATGTACACTACGTCCACGGCACTTCCATCGTCAATGTGTTCAGTCACATTATCGAAGAACTCAACTAGGCTTGTAAGGCACGACCTGCCCTTGACAAATCCATGCTGACTATTCCCGATCATGTCAAACCTCTCCAAATGTTCGTAAATCTTGTCCCTCAGAAGCATCTCCATCAGCTTGCCAACTACTGAGGTCAGACTCACCGGTCGGTAATTTCCTGGGCTATCTCTGTTCCCTTTCTTGAAAATAGGAACTACATCCGCAATCCTCCAATCCTCCGGAACCTCTCCCGTCTCCATTGACGACGCAAAGATCATCGCCAGGGGCTCTGCAATCTCTTCCCTCACCTCCCACAGTATCCTGGGGTACATCCCATCTGGTCCAGGCGACTTATCTACCATGATAGAATTCAAAAGTTCCAACACATCCTCCTCCTTAATATTCACGTACTCAATCTTTTCCATCTGCTGCAAATCCATAACAAAATCTCTCAGATCAGCTTCCACTGTGAATACTGAGGCAAAGTACTTGTTAAGCACCTCTGCCATTTCTTTTGGTTCCACACAAACCTTTTGAAATAATTTTGCAAATTCCTTTTTCTAACATAGTGGGGGCAATTCTCCCATCCTGCTACGCTGCCTTTGTAGCGCAGGGGGCCAGGAGCCTCTAACAGAGGCCACTTCACAAGCTCCCCACTGAGTGTCACGGCTTCTGCGTGTCTCCAGCAGCTGGATTTCTGGCGCCATCAGCTCTGCACTGGAAATCAGCGTGGAGCCTCATAACATATACAGAACTTAATTTGAATGCAGTTTTAACATCATTAGCGGGCTCAGTGCTGAAGTCTTTCACAAGGGAGGCCCCCCCTAGGGTCTACCCTTGGCACTGTCTCTGGCACAGGTTGGCACCACCAGGTTGGCAGCACCAGATTGTCAATGCCAGGGCACGATCTGGTGATGTCCCTCTCCTGCATTCACTATAGGGATGGTTTCACCCTCGGGGGATCCCCTCGACAGGTTCACATCTAGGTGAACCCATTGTAAACCTCACCAACATGCAAAAATCTCATGATGGGGGGAGGGGGGCAATTCTAATTAGATTTAAATTTACTTAAATATATTGAAATCTTGTTCATGGGCGTGAACCTATGCCGCCAGTGAGAAGTAGCGAAAATCAACAATGCCATTCTTGCTGGCGAGATTTGCGATTTCCAACTTTTGCTGGACCTTGAGCCCCTGCTGGTGATCTCGCAGATGGAGAGCGTGGACTCAAGATTCCGCTCTACATGATTTTAAGAAGGTAGGCAACTTTTATGTTAAAAAGTGAATTAAAATCCCTTATTTGTGGAGTTCCAGGTTACGCTCTGGTGTGTAAACAGAACCTCTAACTTAGCTTTGTAGGCTTGTACATGCAGGCAGTGCAGAATAAATTGACTTCTCATTATTTCTCTCCACTTTGCAAACAACTGTTTGCAATTTCACTTTTCACCTTTCCCAAGAAAGAAAAAACGTTTTTGATATGGGTTTTCAGAATCATAGAATGTTACAGCAAGCAGGATGCCAATTTGAATGTGCCAAATCTTTGAAACAACTATCAAATTCATAGAATCATAGAATCCCTACAGTACAAAAGGAGGTCATTTAGTCCATCAAGTCTGCACCGATCACAATCGCACTCAGCCCCTATCCCTATCCATGTATTTACCCTGCTAGTCCCCCTGACACTAAGTGACAATTTAGCAAAGCCAATCAACATAACCAACATATCTTCAGAGTGTGGGAGGAAACCACACAGACACAAGGAGAATGTGCAAACTGCACACAGTCACTGACCCAAGCTGGGAATCGAACCCGGCTCCCTGGTGCTGTGAGGCTAACCACTGTGCCACCCATAGAATTGTGAAATTGCTTTCAGTCCTCTGTTATTTTTCTGTAATCACAATATTTTATTCCTATCTAGTTATTTATCCAATCCCCTTTTTATAAAAGTTATTATTGAATAATTTTCAGGCAGTGCATTGCAGATTATAAAAATGTGACACATAAAATAAGTATAAAATAAGTCTCTACGTTGTCTCCCCCCACCCCCCGCAATCCCCACCACTGTTCTTTTGTCAGCGTCCAGTGCTCTGTCATGCCTCGTGGCTAATTTAAAAGAGAAAGGAACTTTTCACTTTTAATGTGACCTCTTTGTAAAAATGGTCTATTTTCAGCCATCTGGTTGCTAATTTGACAAAAAGAAATGACATCTATTGCAGAATTAAGATGAACATTTAAAAAGTAAATACCAGGCATGGAGTTTCCACTAGGCTGAACTGTTTGTTTTCTCTGATTAAACCAAAATTGGTAAAACCAGCACCATAAAACCCCATAGGTTATGCCAATGCACTTTGGATTTCTCCAATCTTTTGTGCTGGTTTGGAAACATATCATGCAACTTCTACTCCTGCCCACAAAAGTGGCCATAACTCCATTTGAATTAATTACCATTGCGAGTTACTGCTAATTATGGAACGCAATGTTCTCAAACATTGAAGGATTGCACTTGTTCATGACAAAACCTGATTTGTTGAGAGGAAAATTAGATTGACTGAAAGAGAAACAGCGCTTCCCAAAATTAGCTCAATCTCAGAAACTCTGCCTTTTTCTTATATTCGTTTGGGTGAAGGAACTTCAAATTATTGAACTTTACATTAAATAAATTACAAGTTCTTGTAGTTTAAGTCGTTTCCATGTTTGGTCATTGGTACCAAGTAGAAGTGAAGAGCTCAGAAGAACATTGACAGAACATCTGGAGCTCTAATTGCAAATAATTGCTGAGTGAGATCAATGTTTGATTCTGCAGTATATCTATCATCTGAAATCTACTGTCTGGATTGTGTATCCTTTATTAAACCAAAGCCCACATTTTGGTTCACAGAGAGCTCAAGTTCTTCTTCAATAGTAGAGTTTTGAAAAATAAATTAAATTTTATTAAATGCATTACTTTAAAACATTACTCCAGCGGAAAGGCCTAAATCTTCAGGTCCTCCCTGCTGCAGGAATCGCTGTGGACAGGTCTTTTTAAAATTCATTTGTGAGACATTGGTTTTGCTGGCTGGCCAACATTTATTGCCCATCCTTAGTTGCCCTTGTTTAAAGGGGCAGTTGAGAGTCAACCATACATCTGTGGATCTGGAATCATATGTAGGCCAGACCTGGTAAGAACAGCCGATTTCCTTCCCTAAAGGACCTTAGTGAACCAGATGGGTTTTTCTAACAATTGATAATGGATTTATGGTCATCATAGATTCTTAATTCCAATTTTTTAAATGGAATTCAAATTATGCAATCTGCTGTGGCGAGATTGTAACCTGATCATTGCCTGAGTTTCTGGATTAATAATCGAGCGATAATACCACCAGGCCATTGCTCCTTCTATTTGATGAACCAGCCAAAAGTCCATTGACTTTCTGGGTGGATTTTCTGGTCGTGTATACCCCGAGGCTGGAAATTTCTGCTTGGGGTCAACAGGCCTTTAAATGATCTGTCATCCCACCAGTGACAATTCCCGCAGTGGGGGGGGGGACTGGAAAATTTACCCAATGTGTGCTGAAGAGAAGTTTGAAAAATTAGAAGAAAAGAATGAATGTTCCGTTTCAATTTAACACCCTTTATGAAAGATTGAAGAGTAACAATTTTTAAAATTTGAAGCTTCTCTCAGCCTTTCATTACTGAGGAATGGGTAAACCTTCCTGAAGGCCCAGTTAGCAACTGAGGCATACAGAGCAAGACATTCATAGAGTGAACTTGTGCTGATCTGTCCTGGCTCAATGGATTGCAGCCATGAAACTGCAGTTGGCTCCAGAACCTATGGGTTAAAGAGGGAAAAACTGGTCTATGTTTCCATTCCTCACTGGTGTCACTTCTCCTCCCTCTCCCTATCCCAAACAAAGAGAATGAAGGTCATGTGAAGACAAATCTGATACCTCTGTGACAAAATAGATTATTGATATTCTCTATCCAACCTCATACATGAACTGTATCCAGTTGAATATGATACCCTGACTGGAAACCATTGTCTTCAGGAGCATTGGGAAGGAAATTAAAGTTTATTTATTAATCACAAGTAAGCTTATGTCAGCATCACAATGAACTTAACTGTGAAAAGCCCCTATTTTCCACACTTTGGCACCTGTTCAGGTACACTGAGGGAGATTTTAGCATGGCCAATGCACCTAACCAGCACATCTTTCTGACTGTGGGAGGAAACCAGAGCACCCAGAGGAAACCCACACAGACATGAAGGAAACATGCAGACTCTGCACTGACAGTGACCCAAGCTGGGGATCAAATCTGGGTCCCCGGCGCTGTGAGGCAGTGGGGCTCACCATTGTGCCACCGTGCTGACCAAATAGCAAAAAAAAATTTCACGTTAAAAAGAAAAGCATTTCCTTTTATATGTGGTCTTTTGCCATAGTTTCAAGCCCAAGCCAGGTGTAATGCCTGATCTTGTCAACTTGGATCTAGTATGTCTCCTTTGTGGGGACCATGAACTGGATTCAATTTGAATTTGAATTGGGTTTTGGAGCAAGTGAGGAATGATTTAAGGGCTTGCCCTGTCCACTCTGCACATTGGCTTTTGTAACTCAGAAAAAGGATTAATTCTTAATGTAAATTTCCATCTACATGTGAAATATTATGTATCATTATTATGTTCATTTCTATTCAGTTTTATTTTGCCTCTGTAAAATGAAGATTATGACCTGTGCACATGAATAAATGTCAGAGCATTTGACCTGAGCTGAAAACAAAGTAGTTTTAAAGGTATGTTGTACAGCCAACAGCCACTATTGACTGCAAAACCACCAGTCAAAGCAATTCTAATCTGCTCTTGTACATGCCCCAAGAAAAGAATGCCTTACTTACATTCTTTTGATAATATTGTCATTGAAATTATTACTTGAATAAGCTATGTAACATGATTACATTTTATTGAAAAAAATATTTAGATAAACCAGAAATGATCTTGGATTATTTTATTTTATTTATTAAGATTCTATACCAAAAATCTTCAAACAAATTCTTAGTTTGTACAAAATACATCTACAGGTTACATTGCAATCTATGTCAGACAGCACTGAAGAAAAGCTTAACAAATAGCCATTCACGTAGATTTTCCTTAATATTCACTGATAGCCAAAGCTTTTATTATTACTGGCCAGGTTTTTCACCTTTTTTCTCCAGACAATAGGATATGGAATAAATATAGTATCATGCATGCGTACAAAATGGCGCCCAAACCAAAGGCGAAAACATTTCTCCCTCTCTTCTGCTGCAGAGAATGCTCAATTGGTGCTTTAATTATCTGACACTTAATGAGAATTTGTTGCTTCTGGATACACTAAGGATCCCTGATGAACCATGGGCCTGATTTTCCCATTGCATCATGCTCGTTTTTGCGTGCAAAAACATGGCAAAGTCGGGCATGAGGCCATTAACGCGATCCGCGCCTGCATCCAAGCAGATGCCCACTTTACCAAGGCCCAAAAATGGCCGCGATCCGATTCGTGCCCGAAATGTGTGCAACAGCGATTTAAATGCATTTGCGTGCATTTAACTTGAATTAATGCCTACCCAACTTTATCAGCATTTCCCTTTTTACCATTGCGTTCATGCGTCCAGATTGGGCACAAAACAGACATGCTCGGCAAAGGCCTGTTTCGGGCATTCCAGCTGCTGGAGAGGTAAGTTCAGCGCTCCCAATGAATGGCTCTCTGACTCGGATCGATGGTGGAGGGAAAGGGAGGCTGGCAAGATCATTCTCTTGTGAGGGATGTATGGGTGAAGGGAGGCCCAATCATTTTCTGATGGTGGGGGAGAAGAGGAGGCGGGTCAGATGTAATTCTGGTGGATGTGGGGGGAAGGAGGAGGGATGACTGATTGTTGTCTGGGGAGGGTGGTGAGGGAAGAGGGAGGTCAGATTGTTGACTGGGGGTTGGGGGTGCGGAGGAGAGGAGGGCCCAATCATTCTCTGGTGGGGGGAGGAGGATGCGGGTCTCTGATTGGGAGGGGGAGGGTGGAAGGAGGCCAGATCATTGTCTGGTAGTGGGGGGCAGGCCCAACTTTCTCTGGGGGGGGGGGTTGTTGGGGGTGGGGGAGGCCTGATCATTCTCTGGCAGCAGGGAGGAAAAGTGAGGCCAGATGGACCTCTGGTGGGGGGGGTGGGTGTGCAGGAGCAGGGGAGTCTGCTGCCACTCTGTGAGTGATCGGCTGGGGGGAAAGTGGGCAGATGGTTGCGATCGGCCTGTGTGGCGGGGGTGGGTTGGGTGGATAAGGGGGAAAGTTATGCTGTAGGTGTAGGGGTGATGTCTGCGGGGGCCATCGCTCCCATTTTTCACTCCTGGGCTGCTTTATCTGCATTTTGTGGCCCGGGAGCGATGTGACAGCGGTGCGTTTTTCAATTTTTTTTCTAACCGCGCATGCACGGTTCCGAGCTCTGATCGTTTCAGGTGTGCTAAGCCCCGCCACAGTGCAATTCAGACTTGCAATTTTTTTTCAGGCTGAGTACGTATTGGGGGGGGCGCCTAAAAGCAGATTTCCAAGTCGGATCTGCATTGCGCCCAGATTCAACATTTAGAATGGAAATGGTAAAATCGGGCCCCATATCTGCACAAGTCACGTGCATTAACTGGGCTCCTCACACTGCCTTCCCTTGTTGTCTAACCTTAAGAAAGTGTTGATAATTTTAGTCCATGCCTTCAGCAAACTCTCAGGAATCAAACACTTCACACACACATTAATTTTAGAAAACACATTCTGTTCAGTGGCACTTTGAGGCTGAACACCCAGAGTGTTTTGACCTTTCACACTCCATTAGCCAAGAGTAAATGATTTTGAAAGTTGAACTGTACGCTGGATGCAGGAGTCATGAGACTCCTGGAGTACTTAGCAGTTACTTGGAGTATGTCCAGGTTGATGTCACACAATATTTGTCCATTGATTGAGTTTGTCCAGTGTATAGTTTGGCCTGATGGAAATCAAACGTGCGTGTGTGCGCAATTGCTAATCCCCTTGGAAAGCTGACAATGTTGAAGAAGTCTGACAATCTGGGCAAGGCACACATCTCTGGTGCTGCATGTTTTTGTATATCAGTAGAGCCTTGGTGACATTTTGGATGCATTAGTGCATTGTGGAATGGTCTCCCTTGTCAAATCGAAAAGACCCGAAGCATATACATTTAGTAATCTGGTCCAATTTAAGACTCAGGATTGGATTTCAATTCCCAAAAATAATGAGTGGTTTGGGAATGGGGAATAGGAACCCAGTCCATTTTCAACCTGACTACTTCCAGTTTTAATGGACGGGGTGGAAGAGCAGGTGATCAACTCACATTGGAAGCAAGTTGGTCATTTTAAAAATTATCGTGAGGCTGTAAGCCTTCATTTTAATCTTCATTCTATTTTTAACCACTGGCGACCAGGTTTCGCTGACCTCAGGAACTTGGCAGATTAAAGGAAGCATGGGGTCCAGGGTTGGGGGGGAGAGGTGTGTGGAGGAGAGGAGGTGGGGGGGGTGATCTGCATTCACAAGGTTTTAAAACACCTCACGTGGGCTAAGAGGTGCCACAGTAATATCTGTGCGATATCGCACTCCCCAGTACATCTGACCGTTCGCATAGGCTTTAGCTAGGTGAAGCAGGTTTTCCAACCAAAGTATTGACAGGCTGCCTGTGCACAGAAACCCCAATTAAATTCTGCAGGACATTCTGGAGATACATTCTTCCAGACTTCCCACTCTCATGGTAGTCACAGACAGCTCCCCATCCTCTACTTCATCAATCAGCTCGCAAATCTCAACTCCAGGTTAAAATCCAGAGTCAGAGCTGTGCTCATTTAGCTGTTTACAAACATCTCCATGAGCAACTGAAGGATTACATGCCCTGTTACCTGCACTCAGTTTCAGATAGTTGCTCTCAAGGTGATATATCCGTGGATGTATGCTACCAATAGCTGTACAATTTCTATGTGATTCATTATAGATTTGCTTTTGCTTTCAGCAGAGCGTACACACACAGTGCGGCAGTTCTGATGTCGTCAAACTTTATGCCTCTGTATAAATGTTTCCATGTGCCTACTCTCAATAAATGAACCCACAAGGTGTTTGCACATTTGCCTGTGAACGTTTGGTGTCTTTGGGCCGGACTTTACCATTTAGATTCAAAATGCTGAACCTGGGAGTGTTTCAGATCCGACTTTTAGACCTGTTCTCCAGCGCCCCATACTCATTCTGCCTGAAAAGAAATCAGTGATTCTAAATTGCGCTGCAGAAGCCTGTGGGCGGGGCTTATCACATCCGAAGCACTGCAGATCCGATCGGAGCCTTGAACTGTGCATGCGCAGTAAAGAAAAATTGAAAAACGCTCCCCTGCCGCATCATTCCTGGATAAAGCGTCCCAGTGGCCTCCACAGACATTGCCCCACTCCCACAACATTACTTGACCCTCTTATCCCCTCATCTCGCTACCCAGACCGATCATGGCTCCCTTCCCTCCCCTCAACGATCACAGCAGAATGGCAACGGACCCCTTCCCCCCACCGATTGCGCACAATGTGGCAGCGGACACCCCTTTCCCTGTCCCCCCACCAGAGAGCCTCGCTCTGTCCCTGCCTCCATCAGAGAATGATCTGACCTGCCTTCCTGCTCCCCTCCCACCACTGATCTGAGTCAGAGAGCCGTCCCTCTGAACATACCTCCTCAGAAGCCGGAGCACCCGAATCGGAACTTTTGTAGACCGTGTCTGTTTTGTGCCGAATCTGGATGGGTGAACGCGGTGGAAAAGGCGCAAGTGCTGGTGACTTTTGAGCGCCCAACCCATTAAGTCAATTTTAATGCATGCAAATGCATTTAAATTGACATCCCACCTGTTTTTGGGCATGGTCCAAATGGCGGCCATTGTTAGCAATTGGTAAAAGGAGAACGGGTGTGGAAGCGGGCGCAGATTGCGCTCCTCACCTCATGCCCGACTTTATCAAGTTTTCATGCTTGAAAACGGGTGCAATTTTTAGTAAAATTGGGTCCTTTGTATCATTACAAAAACACAACACAGTTCAGCCCCATAACCTATATATGGAGGGAGAGAGGTGGTGGCGTATTGGTATTGTTGCTGGACTAGTGATCCTGAAACCCAGGGTAATATTCTTGGAGGCCAGGTTCGAATCCCAACACAGCAGATGGTGGAATTTGAATAGAAAATCTGGAATTAAAAGTCTAATCGTGAGCTTGAGATAATTATCATAAAAACCTATCTGGTTCATTAATGTGCTTCATGGAAGGAAATTTGCTGTTCTTACCTGGTGTGACCTCAGTGTGGCTTCAAACCCACAGCAATGTAGTATTGACTCTTAGCTGTTGTCTGAAATTGCCAAGCATGTTTTCAGTTCAAGGGCAATTAGGGATGGGCAATGGATGCTGGCGCTTGCCAGTGATGTTCACATCCCACAAAAGAGTAAAGAAAAAATATGTACTAAGGGGCAGCAGCATGGTGGAACAATATTTAACACTGCTGCCTTGCAGCACCAGGGATCCTCAGGTCACTGCCTGTTTGCACATTCTCCCTGTATCTGCGTGAGTTTTCTCTGGGTGATCTGGTTTCCTCCCACACTCCAAAGGTGTGAGGGTTAGGTTGATTGGTCATGCTAAATTGCCCCTTAGTGTCCTGGGTGTTAGCAGGGTAAATTTGTGAAGCTATGGGGATAGAGCTGGGGTGGGATTGTGGTCAGTGCAGGCTCAATGGACTGAAAGGCCTTCCTCTGCACTGGGATTCTATGGTTCTATGAAATGAAGCTAATAATGCTGTACGTTGGGTAAACAGGCAAACTATTTTTTAACTCCAGTTAGAAGGACAAGCAACAGACTGAGTACTTCAAAGGAAATCAATGCAGGGCAACATGTAATGTGACTAAAACAGGCTTAACTGGCCTAAACAAGCTTAGAGACTGACTAAAGGAAATTAATTTCCTGTTTAATTTCTGTCCACAGTACCAATTGCTGCTGTCAACTCAATTTTTATTCACTGTCAGGCCAAAATCCAAGTTGGAAAGTTAGCACTTGAAAATCGAACTATTTCATGAATATAAATTTATACTCAGATCATATCCCAAACAGGATACATTGGCACTCTTTCCAGCTCAGATTTCTGTAATTAGAATTTGAATCCTTTAAAATGAAAAATATTCCATCCAGGTTGTGGTTCATTGCAAACATAGATGTTAGGGAAAAAAAGCTGATGCTTAAAATAAGTAACTTTGTGCAGTTGTCTGAGTATTTCATTAGATTTAATATAATGTAGGAAATGTTACAGTACAGTGTATGCAGTATATATACAGTACAGTATATATCGCCAATGCTTGAGTGCTCTTATGTCTCTGATCCTAAAAAGAGCGAAAGTAATAACAGGCAGATGAGCTTCAACTAACAGCCAGTCTAAATGCAAATTCATAGACTGAAACACATTTGCTACATAATGCTTTAGAAATAACTGTGAAGTGATGGAAATTGGATATTAAAACCACATTTGTCATCGCGATGACTATTCTAATTGGCCATTTTAGTTGAGCTGTTTATGAATAATGGATGGCATTAAACTAAAGTTAGTCAGACAAATGGCTTTTTATTAATAATCATAACATATATCCATCTTTTTTTCTCATTCATAGTGCATTCTTGTTGTTTCCCAATTGGAATGAAGGACTGGTCATATTGATGTGCCAACAAACCTTGTTATTGACTCGTCGAGACTGCAGCCAACTTGACTTGAGGTGCTTCTGATGTGAACAATGAAAAAGGACACAGGTTGGGATGCATATCCTTAATGTGCCAACAAATCTCATTAATGATTTTTAAAAGGAAATGCACCCCAATCGGTGCCCTTTATTATTAGTCACACCCGATAGCACCCCAAATCAATTCAGCTACAATCTCAACAAATGGCTGCGATTTTATGCCACAGGCAGACAAACAAGGAGATTTTATAAGTAATTACTAGCAGATGTACCGGAGGAGACATTGGTCCTCTTTACACTTGCTTTGCAGAAAGGAAATAGTTACTATAAAGGACTAATTTGAGGATACACCCAATCTGGGCCCATATTACATGCATCAGAATATTGATAAAGACAGAATTCCAGGCAGTTAGCTCCTTTCGTGTGGTAATTATAGGTGAAATGGCTGTTTGATAATCCGTTTTGAAAATGGGAACATGGAGGAGATGCCAGGTCTGTTTTGCTCAGGGTTATTTGGTATGCTTGTGGTCTATACCAGTAGTCTGTATAGAGACTGATGGAAACCTACCTGAAAAATGTGTTTTTAATTTAACTTTATCACAATGTGAGGCTGGCAGAATACTCCCTTTCCTGCTGCTGCTGTGAACCACTGCTGGCCTGTGCTAGGCCTCTCCTTTTTTCATCCCCACTCCCTCCCTGCCTCAGGCCAGGACTTTCCTGAGGGGCATTGCCAACAAATTGGAGCAGAACAAAGTGATGATTTGCCTCTGGATTCTTGATAAGTGCTGGCATGCAGTGAGATCTCAGAGCTTTGGGCATCAAGTGATCTTCCACCATCTTCACTCGAAAACCAACTGAAATTAACTCCTAGCTCATTATTTTGTTGGAGAAGCTATAGAAAAGCTCATCCGAAACCATTTTTATCATTCTCAACACACAAATATTTCCATAATCAACTTAAAATTATTCATTGTTTACAACACCTGGTGCTGGTGTGATGTGAATGTACATTGCACTTATCTGTCCAAGTTTGATTGCTGTCAATTCTTGCTGCATTTGGCCATGGACTCCTTATTATTTGAGGAGTCATAAATGGTGCTGTACACTGTGCAATCATCAGTGAATATCCCCACATCTGACCTGACACTGGAGAGAAAGTCATTGATGAAGCACCAATGGAAAGTTTTCCCGTCATTCCCATTGTCTGCAGATTTTCTAGGTCTTCTTGATGTGGCTTTTGGCCCAATGCTACCATGATGTCAAGGACAATCATTCTCAGCTCACCTGATCTTAGCTGAATTGTTCTTGCACGGAGCTGACATGAAAACATTGGGCTGTTTAGCCTCCTTCTGTGCTGTAACCATTCTTTGATCCAATGGGCAGAATTTTATAATTGTCAGTCTGTGGGTTTGCAGATGGTGGGATCATAAAATTCCCTGGCTGGCTCTCCCTCAGTCTGAGGGAAGCCTGCTCACCCTTTCTCCAAATGAAGTCTGTAACTGGCTGGCTGAGGGGGGAAGCCTAGCACCCTGCTCATGCCTCTGAAGAAAGGGAGGAAATGTCTCACTCAAAAGCCTCCTATCCGCATTTGTCATTCTCTTCAATGTGTTCACACCCTTCTTATTGTGCGGTGCCCAAAACTGTACACAATATTGCAGGTAAGGTCTATAGAATCTTGTGTAAGTTTAGCATAATGTACACTTGCTCATGTACACTATATCCCTACTAATATAATCCGCCACTGTATGCAACATCAGACATCATCGATCAGAACACCTGTTTCATTGAACACCACAGGGCTCTTTTATGGTGATTCAGGCAGCAAAGCTGTTGCTTCTGCATTCCAGTTATTCACTCTGTGATGCCTCATGTGGCAGCATGGCTTTCATTGGTACAGCTGCTGGCCAGATTGGGCTGCAGGGCAAAGTGATGAACCAAGTGTCAAACGAGAGTCCTTGTTACCCAGCAGCAGCCACTCTCTGATGTGTTTGCTCAGTTACTGAGGGAATGGGACACAATACAAAGGGAACATTACTGTTGCCAGGACATTCACCTGCATGGTTTGCTGAGTACGTTCACACACCAACTGCACACTTGCAGTTGAATTACATCTCAGCATTGAGATGGCGACCCACAAAGCTGCACCATGGGGAAGTTCACTATTCTGGCAAAGCCAAGCCCACATTCCGTCTGCTTCTTCCTAGTCAGAGATAACGCATTCTCTTGTCATAAAGAACGTATCTCCTCTCTGCTGCAGTTGTGGACATCTATCTAGGAAGTGTTATAGATGTCACCTGTTTCAACTTGGAAGGATCCAGCCGTGAAGAAAATCATGGGTGCAGCCATTCTCACAATCATTAGCAATGCTGTCCTTGCCCTGCTTTGAGACTGCAGGCCTGTTTTCAGAAGGCGATTGAATTTGATGAGCACCTCCTTGATAAAATGTCACTGATGATCTGTTTCTCGCTTAGGTGGAACTAAGAGTGTCAATGACAAAAATTAAGGATCAGAGAGAAAACTAATCAGCTCCTTTTCAGGGCAAGTAGGGATTAAAATAAAGCTTTGTCAATGTTAATTACGTCATGAAAACAAATTAAGTTTTATATATTGATATATGTTTAATGCTAGCGTGCTTGTCTCAGCTACCATGGCTCTGACCTTGATACGTCCTTCCACTGACGAAAATTACATCAGCTTCTTTTATCATTTCTAGTAATCCTTCAGGTGTTAAGAGTGAAGGCCAATTGCTAAGTTTTGTTATCTTTGCTTATATTTAACACTATAACCAGCAGAATAAAATAGTTCACCTTAAATATGTTATTGTGATTGCACAGCTTAACCAACTATCTCAGCACTGTAAGACGCTATTACAGCGTTGTTCACTAGTGCAGGTTTTAGTTTATTTAATCAATAGCATTATAGTGTTATGTAATGCAACTCTTAAAAACTCAACTTGTTCCACTGCTGGTTAAAACATGCTTTCAATTTCTATTGTTTTTCCACTCTGGTAGAATTGTGACCTTGTAGGCGACAGAACTGAATTTGGAAGGACTTAATCAGTTGTGTCATGATTTAATAAAATTGACCAAGTTATTTGCTTAATTCATTGGCTCAAATTCATGACCAACCCCAATAATTTCTCCTGGTCAACAGTGGCTGGATATTGCACAGACTGTCAATGTGACGAATATCAGAAATTGACATCATTCATTATTCTAATTGGGTAGTAAAGCCAAGGTGTGATGAGAAATTCTTCAATTGGATTTACAATGAGTAGATGTGCTGCATTTCCCTAATTAAATAAATCATATTGATTTCTCAAGAACAAAGGAGCAGTTGTACTGCAAGGTCTAATTAACTATGTTCATTTAGGCTCCATGTAAATCTAGCGTTGTAAATAGCATGACTGACAGGCTTCAAATAAACGACCTAATTGATAAAAGGGTACAAACCTGTTAGAATTATCCTTGAGTATCTGTATTGAAATTTGATATTTCTGAGAGAAGACATTTGTCTGAGTTTAATACATTCTCGTGTCGAAATCAGAATCAACAAAGTATGTGGCGCTAAAATGAAAACTAAATGGAAGCGAACATTTCCGGAATGTTTTTGCTCCCACAGATCCAGAACTTAATTTACAGTGCACGGAAATTTGGGAAGATTTGAATTGGTTTTCCCAGAAGAAGCTTCAAGTGGAAGCATTGCAGTTCAAACATTTTTCCCTCCATTGGACACATTGGCCAGAATTTTATGACCTTGCTTGGGTGAGATTGTAAAATCCTGCCCGAGGCCAACAGAGATTTCCGTTTTGCGAGCCTCGCCCGCCCTGGAATCGCGATGGGTGAGGTAGTAAAATTCTGGCCATTACCTCTGAAGTTATAATTGAGGAAATAAATAGAATCACCTAATTAGATGAAGAAACAAATTCTTGAAAAATATTTCAAGTAATATATGATTTTTAATTCGTTTGCTAAAACACTTCAATAAGGGGAGAGTTAAATGTAACTCTGGCCCAAAATAATTATGACTTACACTGGTTGGCAACGTTCAGGATGAAGAAGGTATAAAGTGCACATGGTGGGTAAATGTTCACGTGTTACTAAAGCAAGTTTATAGAGTAGAGGGATCATATAGACAACTTGACTGGCGCAAGTGCTCCTTTTGTTTGTATTGAATGTGTTTATTTTAACTTGAGTACAAAACAGTATCCATTCTGATGTCGATGTCAATAAAAATCAGAGGATGTTTTAAATGGGCTGCTGATTTGCTATCATCCATCAGAATTTGCACCACCCCTCCCACACCTGCCCCTGCCCACCCCGAGTCTTTCAGCTATGGAGGCAAGAAGAGGAAATGTCTCTCTACATTTGAATCTTGTCCAGTGACTTATGATGCACACAAATGGATATTAATGTACATTTTCAAGTGGATTATGTCTGGTTAATCGACTTAAAGTTTCTGATTAGAAAATGAGTGAAGACCCTAAGGTCCTAGTTACTCCAGTACTGACTGTTTTTCCCTCATAATCCTAACATTTAAAACACACTTTTATTCATTCACAGGATGTTGGTGTCACTGGCTCAGCCAACTTTTGTTTCTCATCCTTAGTGATCTTGAGAAAATGGTGTTGGTCACCTTCTTGAATTGCTCCAATTTATATGGTGAAGTTTCTCTCATGGTGTTGAGAGGTAGGACATTTCAGGAATTATATTTATCTCTACGACTAGCTATATGAGTTTTTGGCCAGCAGCTAGCCAAGTGTAGAAGCTGTAGTTTATTCTGTGATGACCATTACAGCCAATAAACATGAGAAGAAGGTGCCACTATTGTTATTACCCAACTGTTCCTCCTCTGCCTTGTGCTGCCTCACTGTCCTGTGGGGACAAACTGAAAGTAAAAAAAAATCTTCTATTATTGTATTTCATTTTGCACCATCGTTTTTTTCTAACCAACAAATTATGTTAAAGTGTCGTGATATTCCATAATTTTACTAAAAGTTGTTTCCTGTATCCAGATTTAATAGTAGAATCCCTGTAGTGCAGAAGGAAGCCATTCACCCATTGCGTCTGCACTAACCCTCTGGCAGAGCATCTTCTCCAGGATACCCCCATGCGTTTACCCCATTAACCCTCCTAAACCGCACATCTTGGGACATGAAGGGGCAATTCAACACTGTCAATGCACCCGACCTGCACATCTTTGAACTGTGGGAGGAAACTGGATCACTTGGAGGATACCGATGCAGACATGGGGAGAACATGCAGACTCCATACAGACAGTTACCCAGACAGAAATCAAACCCGGGTCCCTGGCACTGTGAAGCAACAGTGCTAGAGACTGTGCCACTGTGCTGCACCCAAGCAATCTGTTTCACTAGGCATTTATGTAAGTCAACAGCCTGTGCAAAGGTGAAGTTTGAACAAAATTACAGCAAGGTCTGTATCAGCAACAAACATTTTTATCCCAATATACACAGCTCCATTTCAGATCTTGTATGCCAAGATCAAGATGTCCTTTGGATGCAATAACTGTTTTAATTCACTTAAGCATTGACAACTAATCATTACTTTATTGAATTTCTAGTATAAACACTTAAGATCTTATATTGCATCTGTTCAAAGAATGTGACAAATAATAAGCAAATTGATAATAGTTCCATTACTCTAATGCGTCTGAGTTAATCAGACAGAATAGGACTTTGGTACTTTCATCTACCTTGCTTTGCAAATGTGTTTTGATAAGACAAAAAAGCTCCTTTTGATTAGCTGATGTAGAACTGGAAGTAAATAACAGTGAGTGAACTGAGTCATCAGTGATTTATATGGATATGTAATTCTGGAGTATGATTCATTATTGATATTTGTCAGAATCTAGTGTGACTGAAAAAAACTTTGAAAACTAATGAAGTTCTTCAGAACTTTAAACACCATCTAATTCAAAAGTCATCACATTCTCACTGCATTTAACATTTTTGTATGATAATATTTAATTGATCTTACAGCCTTTGTTGTTGACAGTGGAATGATCTGCAATTGCAGCAATATTTTTATTTATCAGCTGTGTGCTACAGGTTTGCATTTTCATGAGGAAGATTTCCGATAAAAGGAGTACATCAAAATGACACTACCCCCTTCAAGTTAAAAATGAATTAAGCTCTCCGGTGCCCATATTTAGGAGTTATTATAGAGTGACCTTAAAATATAAAAAGCCACCGTAATTTTCAGCACTGATACAGATCTGTCTCAGAAGCAGATTACACATTGTATTCAGCATCTCTTTGTTGTCTTGTGAGTGGATACTTCAGTTGAACTGAGTTTGTACAGTAGTTTCATTTTTCAGAAACTTTGGGTGGAATTTTATCGTCCCACCTGCCACGGGAATTGTAGTGGGCAGGGGCAGACCATACAAATGTGCGTTGACCTAAGACCTGGGGCAAGCACATCTGTAAAATCCTGCCCTTTGGGTGGGATTCTTTGATCTCATTCACTCAGCCCCCACTGCCAACGGGAATGGAGAATTTGATGCTCAGCCAAAGCTCCATTCATTGCAGCAGGACAAGAGGCTTCCAGCTTTAATAGTAGAAAAGATTGGGTAGTTTAGAAATAAAGTAAAAATACCATGTTTTTGTGAATTATTGATTCATCTTTACTTATTGAATAAGATAATAGTCAATTAAATTCAATGGTACCTATAAATCACCTACTGTATAAGCGCAACTTAAACTTAATGGTTAATAAAGAAATTTTAATACGTGCTGAACATTTTTTTTAAAGGAGAAATTCACCATTAATAAACTTACCCCTCAAGTTGGGAGAGTTGTGCATTTATTTAAATGATATATGCACAATGAATTTCACAGTCTATATTTCATCTGAACATGCTAAATCATAATCACACTCCACGACCAAGAAATTAGATTTCTGCATAAAACAGGTGAAGCAATTGCTTTTGAGACGACCAGTGTGCAAGAAGACTCAGGCTTTCAAGGATGACTGTGACATTACTATATGAGATACTCGCAGGGGAGCTCTTTCCAACTGTCTTGGGGACCACCCATGCCTGTTGCATTGAAGGTGACAGCTTTAATTCTTTGCAACACACTCATTCCAGGCCGTCGTGGAGATCTCAGTGGGATAACACTAAATTGCCTCTTAGAGTCCAAAGATGTGCAGGTTAAGTGGATTGACCATGCTAAATTGTCCCCTGGTGTCCAAAGATGTATAGATTAGGGGGAATTAGCGGGGTAAATACGTGAGGTTGTGGGGTTAGGGACCTGGGTAAAATACTTTGCAGAAGAGTCGGTGTAGACTCTTCTGCAGAGCCTCCTTCTACACTGTAGGGATTATATGATTCTAACACAGTCCGCTGCTCACCATTTTAGCAAAATGTTCACCATTGCAATGTTCCAAAGGGCTGGGAATTATATCTACTTCCTGTATGATGTCCATAGGCAAATAGATAGAGCCTGAGGACTTGCAGCGATTGCAGGTTTCATCAAGCTGCAGGGAGCCAGTGACTGTATGTGAGTAGCCACTAAACTTCCTGCTGGGCAGCCATTTAACCTTCATAAACAGATAGACTTCCACTCAATCGCTCTGCAGTTGGTGTATGAATATAATTGGTGGGTTTCAATCGAGGTATGTATGTGCCAGGTAGCTGGGCAGCATTTGTGGCTCATACATCCTCAGGAACTCACAGATTCCAGACTTTTTCACTGGTCCAGATTCCTTGGAGGGATGGCAATAGATGATAAGGGTTATCCACTGAAAAGATGGCTAATGACACCTGTGAGAGTGCCCAGGCCTGATGCAGGGAGGAGGAGAACTACACCAGCATCAGGGTCATACTGAAACAGGCCATTTGTCTGCTAAAGATGCAATTCCTATGCCTGCACAGAGCAGGAATTACATTATATTAGGCTGAGTCATATTCCAAGCTGAATTAGATTTTTGATCTACAAAGCAGTCTAGGAATATAGTTGGTAAGACATGAAAATAGAGTTAAGGCCACAGTCAAATCAGTCATGATCATATTGAATGACAGCACAGGATTGAAGGGCAGAATGGCCTACTCCTGCTAATATTTCTTATGTTCCACTTGCATACCTCTTTGCAAATCACTGGTCAGGCCCTAATGAATTGTGTCTGGTTGCAATATTAAGCCAATCTACATGTAGGTCAAAGGTTTAATGGTAAACAGGAGTTGCAAACCAGGGTCAGCAATCTTCAACACTCTTTTCTTGCTCTACAGAAATTAGGGCAGGATTCTCTGGTCACCCCATGGCCTGTTCCTTGGCATGGGAGGCAGCCAGCCGTTAACTGGTGTCTCCATTTCCCATTGAATCTGCCCCGTGCCGCTAGGAAACCCACAGTAGGTGTATCATTGGTGGGACTGGAAAATCTGCTGTAGGAAGTTTGGGAAAATCCTGCCCGTAACTTTTAAATAATTTTAGTCATTTCATGAGCAGCCTTTAGCGGTCCATTTAAGAACTATTAGTTAGCCCTTTAAGACCTAGTAGAACTAGTCTGAGTTTATAAGGTGCAAGCTTCATTCAGTTTTCTGCTAATTTTCATCAGGATGCTGCAACTAACATTTGTATTCTGCTTTGTATATGCAGGCCACCTAATGACTGTTTCAGGCAGTTGTCCAAGAGACTTAAAAGTCACTGGTTTCTAATTTGATCACTGATGCAATTTTTGGGGAGATCAGTCATGTCAAGATCATTACCTAAAGTTTATATCATTGAACAATTGAATACAGTGCAGAAGGAGGTCACTTAACCCATTATGTTTGCACCAACTCTCTGACAGATATCTTACCCAGGTCCTCAGCACTGCTCTATCCCCAGACATACCGTAACCAGACATACTTACCATGACTATTCCATCTAATGTACAAATCTTATGACATTACGGGGCAATTTTACTATGGCCAATCCACCAACTTTAGATCCAAACTGCAAGCAAAATGTAATTGTGTTCCTTGCCCCGGTCTATACTGAGTTCATTACCAATAAATTTATACCTTGTCAATAATTATACCTTGGAATAAATGGGTGCTTTTCTGGTTGGCAGTTGGTGACCGGTGGAGTGCCACAGGGATCGGTGCTGGGGCCTCAACTGTTTACCACATACATAGACGATCTGGAGGAGGGTGCTGAGTGTAGGGTGACAAAATTTGCTGATGACATGAAGATGGGTGGAAAAGCAAATTGCGTGGAGGACGTGGAAAGTCTACAGAGAGATCTGGATAGGCTGAGTGAGTGGGCGAGGACCTGGCAGTTGGAGTATAAGGTTAGCAAATGTGAGGTTATCCACTTTGGTAGAAATAACAGTACGAAGGAATATTATTTAAAGGGTGAAAAGCCGCAGCATGCTACTGCGCAGAGGGACCTGGGGGTCCTTGTGCATGGATCGCAAAAACTTAGTCTGCAAGTGCAGCGGGTGATCAAGAAGGCAAATGGAATGTTGGCCTTTATCACAAAGGGGATAGAATATAAAAGCAGGGAGGTCTTGCTGCAACTGTACAAGGCACTGGTGAGGCTGCAACTGGAGTACTGTGTGCAGTTTTGTTCCCCTTATTTGCGTAAGGGAGTACAGAGAAGGTTCACCAGGCTGATGCCGGAGGTGAGGGGGTTAGCTTATGAGGAGAGATTAAATAGACTGGGTCTGTACTTGTTGGAGTTTAGAAGGCTGAGAGTGGATCTTATAGAGACTTACAAAATAATGAAGGAGCTGGATAGGGTAGAGAGATTCTTTCCACTTAGAAAGGAAACCAGAACTAGAGGGCACAGCCTCAAAATAAGAGGCGGGGGGGGGGGCAGGGAGGCAGTTTAGAACAGAGTTGAGGAGGAATTTCTTCTCTCAGAGGGTGGTGAATCTCTGGAATTCTCTGCCCATTGAAGTGGTGGAGGCTGCCTCGTTGAATATGTTTAAGTCACGGGTAGATAGGTTTCTGATAGATAAGGGAATTAAGGGTTATGGGGAGCAGGTGGGAAAGCGGAACTGATCCACTTCAGATCAGCCATGATCTTATTGAATGGCGGGGCAGGCTCGAAGGGCTGGATGGCCTACTCCTGCTCCTATTTCTTATGTTCTTATGTTTGTATGTTCTTATGTTATGTCAAACTCACTGTAGTGATTTTTAACTTGCAATCGCCCTCTTTATGACTGAAAATGGACTAAAAGTGGTAGTGAAATAGTGAACGAAGAACAAATTTCACTGTTTCAATCCGATTGTCATGGCTGTTGAACATTCTGAACTATTTAGGAGCTTCAAACAGTGAGGATAAGAGGAATTTCATGCACGTTTGGCAAATGACACCTCTCAGGAAGGCATACTTGAGTGTCAAATAGTGCCACAATCAGATACATCAACCAATTAATTACATCAAGCAGATCTTTGCGATCCTCAAACAATGATTCTGCTTAGGAAATGGTCAAAAGAAAATATCAAGCTTCAATTTTAAACATCATCAAACTTCTCTTTCAGTAATGCTAGCATTATTTTATTGAACCACAATTGCAATCACAAGTTTCAGAGTAAAAGTTAATTGATTCTTAATAATAATCAACAGAATCTCAATCATCACAATTAAAAACTGACGCAGTTGTTAACTTCATAATCTCTCAGCATCAGTGGTGCTTTCTCTAATAATTTTAATGGATCTAAGGCAAAGTTTCTAATCAGTGCATCACCAATAAGCCTCCATTAATAATAAACCTGATGATTTAAGCATAAAATCATCAAAATATTTGGGTGGGTGCAGGTTCCTAGTAATGGCACCATTGCACAGTGGTTAGCACTGCTGCCTCACAGCGCCAGGGACCCAGGTTCGATTCCTGGCTTGGGTCACTGTCTGTGTGGAGTTTGCACATTTTTCCTGTGTCTGCATGGGTTTCCTCTGAGTGCTCCTGTTTTCTCCCACAGTCCAAAGATGTGCAGGTTCGGTGGATTGGCCATGCTAAATTGCTCCTTGGTGTCAGGAGGGTAAATGCATGGGGTTATGGGGATAGGACCTGGGTGGGATTGTGCTTGATGCAGACTTGGTGGGCCAAATGGCCTCCTTCTGCACTGTGGGATTTGATGATTCTATTCAAAGCCCAATGCTACTTTATTCAAATAAAGGAGTTATTCTATGGTTAACATCACTTAGTCCAATGTATTGTGGTTGTCTGCATAGCAAATTCACACGAGGAAATTCACACATATGGTTAGGTGATTTGGAATTAAACCCTTTGCTTGGATTACAGCAAGTGTTGTGGAACTAACAGGAGCAGCTAATTCGTAAGTAGGTCTTGGTGGGTATTTTCAAAGTATATTAAATTGTACATCATTGTTTAAGCAAGGGACCAATTTTATTTATTTAAGTCTTCTAAAGTTTTAAATGTAAAGGGTTTAGTCATTGCAGACAAGCTCAAAGCCATGGTTTGCTCCTCATGCTCTATGTGGGAAGCTGGTACATCCCCAGTGCCTGGAATCCGCATTTGTACAGGACGTGCATCCACCTGCAGCTCCTGAAAGGTTTCTGAGACCGAACAGCGGCTGGGGACATTGTGGAGTGTCTGTGAGTCTGAGGGCATCATAGAATAGTAAGAAGCCTCACAACACCAGATTAAAGTTCAACAGGTTTATTTGGTAGCACAAGAGTCTGTGTGATCTTCCTGGAGATCCTCTCTACTTGGAGCCGACAATTTGCGATGTTGATGGTAGCCATGATGTGCATCATAGAATCACAGAATCATACAATTCCTACAGTACAGAAGGAGGCCATTCATCCCATTAAGTCTGTACCAACTCCACACAGGCCCTATTCCCGTAACCCCATGCATTTACCCTGCTAATCCCCCTGACACTAGGGTCAATTTAGAATAGCTAATCAACCTAATCTGCACATCTTTGGATTGTGGGAGGAAACTGGAGCACCGGGGGAAACCCATGCAGGTATGGGGAGAAAGTGCAAGCTCCATATAACAATCAACTGAGGCCGGAATTGAACCTGGGATCCTGGTGCTGTGAGGCAGCTGTGCTAATCACTGTGCCACTGTGCCACATTGTGGATAGCACGTTTAGAGAGGTGGTCACATGTGGCTGAAGGGATTTGAGGAAGGAAGGGAATAAGTGACCACCAGGCAGTCCAAGACAAGTAGACAGGTAATTCAGGAATCCCCTGGGGTCCTGCTCGCAAGTCGGTATTGTATTTTGGAGATTAGCTCCTCCAGGGCATGCAAACAGAGCCAAACTTCTGCCACCACAAGCAGCCTGCCTATACAGGAGGGGAAGAGCAATAAACTAGGAGATTCTACAGCCAGGAGAACAGACAAGTCCTACTGTGGCTATCAATGTGACCCTAGGATGTGGTGTGTTGCCTTTTGGGTGCCAGGGTCTGAGATGTCACTGAATGGCTGCAAACCATCCTGAAGAGGGTGTGTGGTAAGGCAGAGGTCATGGTCCATGTTGGTGCCAACGACAGACATAGAAAGAGGGATGAAGTCTTGCATCAAGAATTCAGGGAGCTAGACAGTAGATTAAAAAGCAGGAACTCTCGAGTTGTAACCTTTGGATTACTCCCAATGCTACGTGCTAGCGAACATTGATATAGGACAACAGTGCAGATGAATGCGTGGCTTAAGACTTGGTGCAGGAGGGAGGGTTTTAGATTACTGGGACCGTTTTTGGAGAAGGTGAACCTGTACAAAGGGAATCAGAGTGTGACTCATATCCTTGTGGGTGGATTTGCTGGGTTTGCGAGTGCTGTTAGGAGGACATTAAGTTAATTTGGTAAGGGGAAGGGATAGACTGTTAGTAGAATAGGGACACAGCATAGTACAGTAAAACAATCAAATCAGGAGTACAGCTGTATTAAGTTTCAAAGAAGTGAAGCAGGGTTGGGTAACCTCTACTTTAATCTCAGCAGTATTGAAGGTAAAATGGATGAGTTAAAGGTGAGGATTGACACATTGAATTGTGATATAGTAGCCATCACAGGGATATGGTTGAGGGAGGGGCAAGATTGGCAGCCCAACATTCCAACATACAGAACCTTCAGTGAGACAGGGAGCAGATAAAAGAGGAGGAGGCATTGTATGATTAGTTAAGGAGCCAGTTACTGCACTAGGAAGAGATGATATCTTCACGGGGCATCGAATGAAGCTTTGTGGTAGAGTTTAGGAATAAAAAAGGAGCAGCCACATTGCTAGGTATTTGTTACACACCCCCAGATAGTCAGCAGGGGGCAAATATGCGCACAAATCCCATAGATGTGTAAATCATTAAAAATAGAGCAATTATATTAGCTGATTTCAACTTTTCCAACATCCATCTCCACTTAGAAAGGCAAGGCTTGATCAGGGATAGTCAGCATGACTTTGTTGGATGGAGGTCGTGCCCAATAAATTTGAA
This sequence comes from Carcharhinus amblyrhynchos, assembly GCF_965287045.1. Lineage (NCBI taxonomy): Eukaryota > Metazoa > Chordata > Chondrichthyes > Carcharhiniformes > Carcharhinidae > Carcharhinus > Carcharhinus amblyrhynchos. Next base: position 48,687,195 of record NC_137336.1, read on the forward strand.
ATTTTTGAGGAGGTGGGCAGGTGTGAAGATGAGATAATACAGTTGACGGAGTTTATATGGATTTCAGCAAAGACGATGACAAGGTGCCCCATGGGAGACTTATAAAGAAGGCAAATGCACATGAGAAACAATGTAATTTGATAAGGTGGATTCAAAATTGGCATATAGTTGTAGGAGACAGAGGATGATGACCTAAGGGTGCTTTAGTGACTGAAAGCCAGTGTGGCATTCCACAGGGTACCCTATTATTCGTAATTTATATAAACGACATAGATGGCTATGTGGGGGGTGGGGTGGGGTAGGATTATTAAGTTTGAGGATTACACAACGATTGGCCAGGAGGTTAACAGTGGGGTTGAGTGTCCTGGGCTACAGAAAGATATAGATGGGATGGTCAAAAGGGCAATTAGGTGGCAGATGAAATTTAACCCTGAAAGGTATGAGGGGATACATTTTGGAAGGAATAATTTGACAAAGATGTATTCAATGAACTGCATGACACTAGGAGGTTCTGAAGAGCAAAGTGACCTTGGCATGTTTGTCCATAGGTCTGAGAAGGCTGAAGTGCATGTTAGTGAGGTAATGGAAAAGACATATGGGACACTTGCCTTTATCAATCAAGGCATAGATTACACAAGCAGGAATGTCATGTTGGAGTTCTATAGAACTTTGATGAGGCCACAGCTGGAGTACTGTGTGAGTTATAGTCACCACATAATGGGAAGGACTTTATTGTGCTGGAAGGGGTGCAGAGGAGATTCACTAGGATATGGCCTGAGATGGAAGATTTAAGTTATGAAGAGAGATTGGATAGGCCTGAGTTGTTTTCGTTGGAGCAGAGAAGACTGAGAGGCAACCTAACTGATGTGTTCAAGGTTATGGACAGGGTGAATAGAGAGCAGGTGCTCTCCTTAGTTGAAAGGTGAGTTATCAGGGGACTAAGTTCAACGTGAAGGGCAGGAGGTTTAGGGGGGAGTGTGGTGACGGTGTGGAACGCGCTGCCTCGGAAGGTGGTGGAAGCAAGTTGCCTCACACCCTTTAAAAAGTACTTGGATGCACACTTGGCATGACATAATGTTCAAGGCTATGCGCCAAGTGCTGGTAAATGGGATTAAATAGTTAGCTCAGGTGTTTCTCACCAGACGGTGCAGACTTGATGAGCCAAAGAGTCTTTCTGCACTGTGATTCTGTGTGACTTTGTGAATCTTATATATGTAAAATATTCTTTGACAACAGTATTATCCCCTTTCCTTTTAATGAATATAAAATTAAGTACAAAATTGATGCAGTAGTTGTTATTCATTTGCACATTGCTGCCTACTTTTGAAATTTGTTTTGATGCTTTCGTGAATTTAGTTTTTTGCTTTGTTTTCCAATTCTGTGGTGATGAGTTCTCCATTTCAGCCTGATCTAACTGTGGCGCTGTTTATAATCATCTGCTGGAGGAAATGTTCATTCATTAAATAATTGATTTCAATTCTTCTCTCATCGCAGAACACATAACTCTGTGTCTTGGTCTGTTTAAAAATATGAATTGTATGACAGTGGTATCTTATTTTGGGTATAATTGCCAGAATGTGCAATACAGATACAGTTACTGTATGTTTAATAGGGCAGGCTAGTAATATCTACATGTACAAATATTAGCAAACTATCAATCCCCTGGTATTATTTATTGACCTTTCAATGTTCCTTGCTCAGAATGCATAATAAACTTGAAAGCAGAGGGCAGATCAATGGATAACAATGTCTTCAATGACATATGGCTATTAGAATCCAAATGTCGACCCTAAGGATGTAACCTTGATATTTTGTCATCAAATGGAAGCACAAGTAGTTGACAATGAAAAGATATAGCTAGTGTATCAATTATTCCATGCAGTAAAACCCATGAGCTCTCTTGATCTCTGTACTGCTTTTGTGCTGTCAGAACATCTGACATCCACAGATTGATGAGCTGAGGTTTCCTTCAGGTATATACATGGAACACCAAGTTCATATCTTTGAGTTCTGCAATGAACCTCGTCCCTTTAATTCTCACCAATCCCATTCTCCTCAGCTCTTGTCTCAGTCTGAGCCAGATTGCTTGCAACCTTGGCAAAATGTCAGACTATTTGACGCCAAAGCTAAGCTTCTGAACCCACGTGGTTTACATGCTGAAGACCATATACTTCTGTCCTGATTTGACTATGTCTGTACCTCAGCTTACCTTCCACTGAAAACTCCATTATGACATTGTCATTGACGGACTTGCCAGTTCTACATTTATCATAGACAGCATCTCAACCTCAGTGACCCTGTTCAAACAACAGCAGACAGCAAACTGAGTGATGTTGTAATAACTCCAGCTCCAGACTGAAAGGAGTCAGACCTTATAAAGATTCTTCACTACAGACATGTAAACAACCAATGGCAATGTGATCCTTGTCATAGAAACCTAGGACGGAGCATAGGAACAGGCCATTTCACCGCAGTTGCAGGTTAGCTTGAATTTCCCATCAGGCCTGCTCTGCCATTCAATATGATCATAGCCGATCAGACATTTCAATGCCTCTTACACACACTATCCCCATAATTCTTTACATTATTGTTAATCAGAAATCTATCATTGCCTACCTTAAATATACTCAATTACTGAGCTGCCTCAGTCCTCTGGAGTAAAGAATTCCAAAGATTCACAACCCTCTATGTAAAGACATTTCTCCTTACCTTGGTCCAAAGTGGCAACCCCCTTACTTTGAAATCATGTCAGGTTCACACCCAGGAAGGGCGTGAGCCTGATTAACATAGTTTACAATAAATTTGTATGTTATTATTGGGCTTAATGCCATTACCTCTGCCCCCGCATACCTCAGGTTTGAATCCCACCATGGTAGATGATGAAATTTGAATTCAATAAAAATCTGGAATTAAAAATCTATTGATGACTATGAAACTATTGTCGATTGTTGGAAAAAATCCACCTGGTTCCTTGAGGAAAGGAAATCTGTCTTCCTTACCTGGCCTAGCCTACATGTGACTCCAGACCCACAGTAATGTGGTTAACTCTTAATTATCCTCAGGAATGGGCATGAAACCATTGTCGATTGTCAGGAAAAAAGCTATCTGGGGTGACACAATAGTACTGTGGTTAGCACTGCTGCTTCACAGCTCCAGGGACTTGGGTTCGATTCCCGTCTTGTGTCACTGTCTGTGTGGAGTTTGCACATTCTTCTCGTGTCTGCGTGGGTTTCCTCCGGGTGCTCTGGTTTCCTCCCACAGCACAAAGACGTGCATGTTAATTTGATTGGCCTTGCTAAAATTGCTCCTTAGTGTCCTGCGATGCATAGGTTAGAGGGATTAGTGGGTAATTGTGTAGAAATATGGGGGTAGGGCCTGGGTGGGATTGTGGTCAGTGCAGACCTGATGGGCCAGATGGCCTCTTTCTGCACTTAGGGGTTTCTATGATTTCTATAAAATGCTGATTTAGCCAGCGATGCCTATATCCCATGAATTATAAAATAACATGTCTATGAGCCACTGCTTTGTGCAGAAGTCTTGATGTTAGTAAACAAACTCCTTCAGTACCTGCTGCTGAACTCCCTGCAGACATTTGTGACTTGAAACAACAATAAAAAAACACCAAACACTTGTAGAATTGTGGTGACAGCTGGATGAAATCAACCAACAATTAATCTGTAAGTAGCTGATGACCCTTTTAAATAGTGCTCTAGCAGGGGATCCTTCCTATTGCTGAACATGTATTCACTGTGCAAGTTTAAGAGAACATTGAGTTACAAAATGGCAATGTCAACCTCAAATCAGAGTTGCTTGCTGATTGCTCTTATGAGCTACTTTCAGAAGATAATCACTGAAATAAATGCTTCACCAATGTGGGAATTAGAGTGATTTGCCCTAAGTACCTACGTACTGCAGATACCAGTGGCATTTTATTAATATATAGGCACTGTTAATGCAGCAACAGGGGTCTCACCCACTAGCTAGTGAACTGGTAAGATACCCACATCATCTCTTTTTTGGAATGCCCATTGTAAAGTACGAATCGGGCATTTAAATGGACAGTGTCGGGTCTTCACCAGGATCAAAAGCCCCAGGGATACAAGTCCCAACCACCCAGGTTGATCAGCCAATCAAAAGTCAGGAGCTTTCCATCACTTGGCAGCACCACTGGGAATCACTGGATGAAGTCTGTATTACACCCACCCAACACTCAGGATTGCTGATCTACCAAGACGTGGGTGATTGGTGGTGGGGTCAACAAGGTTATGGGCTGGGGGATGGAGTTCAGCAGTAAGGGCAGGGATTGGATCTCAGTTGGCATTCCCCTTCCTGATGCTGGGTCTCTCAGGCACTGAGTGCCCTTGAACCTTGATCCCCCCTTCCCCATCCTCCCAGAAACCTGCAACAAACCCAACAGGTTTTATTCTTTAAACTTCAGATATAGTGAAGTCCCACCTGCTATTGGATTGCTGGGTGAATACCAGCAGTGATGGGATGATACCCATAAATTCCCCACTTTACAACATTATTACTAGTGGGGTGGAACATGGTGGACAACCCACCCTCCCATCCAGTTAAATGTCCCCTCGCACTAAGCTTGCCAATTCCACCCATCAAACAACCCCAATTTCTCTCATTTATTGAACTACAGATTCCAATATCAAGCAAATTTGTTCTATGATATTTCTTTGATCTGAAAGCACTTTGATGAGTGCCCTCATGAAATGAATAGGTAGTTTCTGCTTAATCAAATGTATTAATTAGGTTGTTAGTGACTATTGACAGTGGCTGTTTATTTATGGTGCCAGCATTGAGAGTCAATCAATTGCAATTTCAGCAGGTTATTGAACTTACAGCCCAATTATTGACAGGTTAAAAAAAAGCTCGCATGAAATAATGGGATGTCTTTAAATGTGCTCCTAAAAGCTGCTCAAAAGAAAGATTGTAAAAAAGTTGTTAAGTGTTTTCTGTGGGGTCACAGGGAACATTAATTGACCTGCCATCTAATGCATGACCATTCAGAGAGCCAGGCTGAATGGTCTTCTGTGCTATAACCAATCTGTGATCCTCCACAGTCCTACCTGGGATCGCTGCTCCATCCCTTAACTTAACTGGGCCAGTCATTCTCCGCAGTGGCATTGCCAGATTCGGAACAATTCAGCGCTCTTTTGATAGCTTAGTGGAGGACTGTAGAGTTTACAAAGATATCCTTAGCTCACAGGTTCAATTCTGGCTTGAAGAAGGTAGATTTTTAAGGGCAGCAGGGTAGCATCATGATTAGCACTGCTGCCTCACAGCACCAGGGACCTAGGTTCAATTCCTACCTTGGGCGATGAATGTCTGTGCAGAGTTTGCATGTTTTGCCCATGTCTGCATGGGATTTCTTTGGGTGTTCTGGTTTCCTCCCATAGTCTAAAGATGTGTAGGTTAGAGGGGTTAGTTTGGATAATAGGTGATGTTGTAGGGATAGGGCGTGGGTGGGATGATCTGTCAGAGAGGCAGTGCAGACTCAATGGGCCAAGCAGCCTCCTGTACTGTAGGAATTCTATGACCAACTTTATTATTATGATGAATATACTGACAGTGCCATGGCTACAATGCCATGTGGTCACACATGACGTGGCCACAATGCCATGTAGTCATGCATGATGTGGCCACAATGCCATGACTAGGAAAATGGTGAAGGGCTGCTCCCAATGGGCAGCCTATGAGTTCCTTCCATCCATCTTGAATCCTATGGAGGCACTCATGTGAAAATCAACCCCAGTGTGTTAGCGCAAACCTTTAATGTAGGTGCCTCGCAGATGTGATTAGCTTCTCCAGTTTGAAGGACAGTCTAAAACACATTTCAGTACACGAGAAGGGAATTACTGATCTTATCTGGAGCAGCTTAGGATCTCCTTCCACACATCTTCATTTTCTTTCTTATTGTAGGTGTCTATTCCATTTTGGATTTCATTTCTCTACCTGTCACCGTTTGTCACATCCTGTTGCTTCTCTTTGAATAGGGCTGATTCTGATCTCTCACTGAATAGAACTCATGGCTATACCCAGAGCATGCTGCTCCGTTAAGTGCACAACAGCTGTTTGAGCTATAGTAGGTAACAACCACTTGTGCAATATTAATGTTTTGAAAAAGATAGAAGTAGTTCTTAAACCTATGATCTGGAGGAGGGAACCGAGTGTAGGGTGTCGAAATTTGCTGATGACACCAAGATTGGGGGAACGGCAAATTGTGCGGAGGGTGTGGAGAGTCTGCAGAAGGATCTAGATAGGCTGGGCGAATGGGCCAGGAAATGGCAAACGGAATTTAATGTTGGCAAGTGTGAGGTGGTCCACTTTGGTAGGAAGAATGGTAGGAAGGACTACTACTTACGGGGCGAAAAACTGCAGCAGGCGATGGTGCAGAGGGACCTCGGGGTCCTTGTGCATGAGTCGCAAAAACCCAGCTTGCAGGTGCAGCAGGTGGTCAGGAAGGCGAATGGGATGCTGGCCTTCATAGCGAGGGGGATTGAATATAAAAGTAGGGAGGTCTTGCTGCAGCTGTATAGGGCATTGGTGAGGCCGCAGCTGGAGTACTGTGTGCAGTTTTGGGCGCCGCACCTGCGCAAGGATATTTTGGCCTTGGAGGGAGTGCAGAGGAGGTTTACTAGGCTGATACCGGAGTTGAGGGGGTTGAGCTATGAGGAGAGGCTGAATAATCTGGGCTTGTACTCGTTAGAGTTTAGAAGAATGAGGGGAGATCTCATTGAGACGTATAAGATGATGAATGGGATGGATAGGATAGAGGTGGAGAGACTCTTCCCGCTCAAAAAAGACAGTAGGACTAGGGGGCACAGCCTCAAGATAAAAGGGGGACGGTTTAGAACGGATTTGAGGAGGAACTTCTTCACTCAAAGGGTGGTGAATCTCTGGAATTCTCTGCCCGTTGAAGTGATGGAGGCTGCCTCGCTAAATATTTTTACGACGCAGGTTGATGGGTTTTTGATAAGAGAGGGGATTAAGGGTTATGGGGAGAGGGCGGGAATGAGGAACTGAGCAGCGACAGATCAGCCATGATCTTATTGAATGGCGGGGCCGGCTCGAGGGGCTGGATGGCCTACTCCTGCTCCTATTTCTTATGTTCTTATGGATTTCTTCCACACAAACCAAGAAAGCTGGATAATGGTGGTTAAGCTCACACTGTGTAATTCAACTATGGTAGAACAGAAACTGCTAGGAAGACACAACAGGTCTGTTAGTATCTGTGTTAACAAATTTTGGGTGTGGAATGTGTGTATTCAAATTTTTAGCAATTTGTTCAGAATCTAGATTTTTATTTCTGGAAAAATTGAATGAACCAGAAGAGGAAGTATGCAACATCATTTGGAAGCCACGCTCCCAGCCCCGCACCCCCAACAACAAAAAACGCTGCATAATACATGTGCATAATAAACTATCATCTTTAATATGCAATAACATTGTTACATTAAATAAGCAGTATTTTATTAATCAATCCTTGTTGCAAAGAATTTCAATTCCGCTTCAAAATTTTCTCTCACATTTGAGTCAGTGGATGTTCGTAACAAGATACAATTGACAGAATTGTTGGCACAGCTGAAAATCTGTCAGGATACTTATGCTGGCATCTAAAAACAAAGAGATACCACGAATACCGGAACTTTGAAATAAAATCTGAGAACAGTGGCAGTACTCAGCAAATGATTTAACTGATGTCAAGAGTACAGGCTGGTAATCATCTGAGGGTGTGGCTCCTTTCTAAGCATTGAAAAATAAAAGGCAGACTGGCATATTGATGCAGTCAGGCAAAGGATTGGGGTTGGAGGGGAGAGATGAGGAAATACATGCATGCAACACAAAAACTAGACTAACCCAGGGGGAATCATAGGTGAAGTATCATCTCAGTTAAGAGAGGTGCAAAAACAATTAGATATTAAGGACTCGAAAAGAACAAAGGAAGTCAAAAATCTGTTAAAATGTGAGGAATTTGGAGAGATGAATAACCTGGGAGTGAGACTTAAAAGGAAAATGTATCTGCAGTCTAAAACTACTGAAATCAATGTTCAGTTCAGAAGGTTGCAGAGTGCCTTTTCTTAAAGCTATGTTTCCTTCGAATAGTATCTTCAAAACCAATGATAAGTAGGGCAGCGTGGAATGGAGACAACTTAGTGGCAGATTTTTGTTTAGAATGGAGATATTTAACAAAGCCATCACCAAATCTGCATTTATCCTCCTAATGCAAATAAATACTTACAGTGGACAATGATTACAGTACATTAGATAGTGGAGGTGCATGTAAATAGCTGCCCTGTAGAGAATAAATTTTTGATGCAGTGGACAGACTTGTGGAGAGATGAATAAGAACACAAGATCATAAGAAATAGGAGCAGGAGTAGGCCATCTAGCCCCTTGAGCCTGCCCCACCATTCAATAAGATCACAGCTGATCTGATAGTGGTTCAGTTCCACTTACCTGCTTGCTCCCCATAACCCTTAATTCCCTTATTGGTCTATCTACCTGTGACTTAAACACATTTAACGAGGTAGCCTCCACTGCTTCAATGGGCAGAGAATTCCAAAGATTCACTACCCTCTTGGAGAAGAAGTTCCCCCTCAACTCTGTTCTAAATTGACTCCCCCATATTTTGAGGCTGTGCCCTTTAGTTCTTATTTCCATTCTAAGTGGAAACAATCTCTCTACCTCTACCCTGTCTAGCCCCTTCATTATCTTATATGTCTCTATAACATCTCCCCTCAGCCTTCTAAACTCCAACGAGTACAGACCCAGTCTACTCAATCTCTCCTCATAAGCTAATCCCCTCATCTCCGGAATCAACCTGGTGAATCTTCTCTGCAGGCTTTCCAAAGCTAATGTATCCTTTCTCAAATAAGAGGACCGAAACTGCACACAGTACTCTAGGTGCAGCCTCACCAGTACCTTCTACAATTGCAGCAAGACCCCCCTGCTAATGTTACGCCGTTGTTTAAGAAGGGTGCCAGGCAAAAGGCGGGGAATTATAGGCCGGTTAGTTTAACGTCTGTGGTAGGTAAAATGTTAGAATCCGTCATTAAGGAGGAAATTGCGAGGCATCTTGAAGGGAATTGCTTGATAGGGCAGACACAACACGGTTTCGTTAAAGGGAAGTCGTGTCTGACAAATTTACTGGAGTTCTATGAGGATGTGTCTAGGGCAGTGGATAGAGGAGAGCCGGTGGATGTGGTCTTTCTGGATTTTCAGAAGGCGTTTGACAAGGTACCTCACAAGAGGTTATTGCAGAAGGTCAGGGGACATGGAGTTGGGGGTAGGGTGTTAGCATGGATAGAGGATTGGTTGTCAAATAGGAGGCAGAGAGTGGGGGTCAATGGGTGCTATTCGGATTGGCGGTTGGTGACTAGTGGGGTGCCCCAGGGGTCGGTGCTGGGGCCTCAGCTATTTACCATTTATATAGATGATCTGGAGGAGGGAACCGAGTGTAGGGTGTCGAAATTTGCTGATGACACCAAGATTGGGGGAACGGCAAATTGTGCGGAGGGTGTGGAGAGTCTGCAGAAGGATCTAGATAGGCTGGGCGAATGGGCCAGGAAATGGCAAATGGAATTTAATGTTGGCAAGTGTGAGGTGGTCCACTTTGGTAGGAAGAATGGTAGGAAGGACTATTACTTACGTGGCGAAAAACTGCAGCAGGCGACGGTGCAGAGGGACCTCGGGGTCCTTGTGCATGAGTCGCAAAAACCCAGCTTGCAGGTGCAGCAGGTGGTCAGGAAGGCAAATGGGATGCTGGCCTTCATAGCGAGGGGGATTGAATATAAAAGTAGGGAGGTCTTGCTGCAGCTGTATAGGGCATTGGTGAGGCCGCAGCTGGAGTACTGTGTGCAGTTTTGGGCGCCGCACCTGCGCAAGGATATTTTGGCCTTGGAGGGAGTGCAGAGGAGGTTTACTAGGATGATACCGGAGTTGAGGGGGTTGAGCTATGAGGAGAGGCTGAATAAACTAGGCTTGTACTCGTTAGAGTTTAGAAGAATGAGGGGAGATCTCATTGAGACGTATAAGATGATGAATGGGATGGATAGGATAGAGGTGGAGAGACTCTTCCCGCTCAAAAAAGACAGTAGGACTAGGGGGCACAGCCTCAAGATAAAGGGGGGGCGGTTTAGAATGGAGTTGAGGAGGAACTTCTTCACTCAAAGGGTGGTGAATCTCTGGAATTCTCTGCCCGTTGAAGTGGTGGAGGCTGCCTCGCTAAATATTTTTAAGAAGCGGGTTGATGGGTTCTTGATAAGAGAGGGGATTAAGGGTTATGGGGAGAGGGCGGGAAAGTGGAACTGAGCCACGACAGATCAGCCATGATCTTATTGAATGGCGGGGCAGGCTCGAAGGGCTAGATGGCCTACTCCTGCTCCTGTTTCTTATGTTCTTATGTTCTTATTCCATTTGCCTTCTTGATCACCTGCTGCACCTGCAGACTGAGTTTTTGCGATTCATGCACAAGGACCCCCAGGTCCCTCTGCACAGTAGCATGTTGTAATTTTTCACCATTTAAATAATAGTCCATTGTACTATTATTCCTTCCAAAGTGGATAACTTCACACTTGCCAATGTTATACTCCATCTGCCAGATCCTTGCCCACTCACTTAGCCTACCAAATCTCTCTGCAGACTTTCTGCGTCCTCCATGCAATTTGCTTTCCCACTCATCTTTGTGTCATCCGCAAACTTTGTTAGCCTACACTCAGTCCCCTCCTTCAGCTCGTCTATGTATATGGTAAACAGTTGAGGCCCCAGCACTGATCCCTGGGGCATGCCAATAGTCACCAACTGCCAACTGGAAAAGCACCCATTTATTCCAACTCTCTGCTTCCTGTTAGACAGCCAATCCTCAATCCACACTAATACTTTACCCCCAACTCTGTTTATCTTTATCTTACGCAGCAACCTTTTGTGAGGCACCTTATCGAATGCCTTCTGGAAATCTGAAAACACCACATCCACCGGTTCCCCTCTGTCAAACACACTCTTTACATCTTCATAAAAATCCAGTAAATTCGTCAAACATGAGAATTCATGCTGCGTGCAATTGTTAGTTCTCCTGTGTTTTTATAGGAAGTTGCCAGGGAAACAACAGGAAGTAAGAGGGGATGAGTGAACCAGTATTTTGTCAAAGATCAAAAACAATGTGTTTGGTGCAAAGTTTAGAAAAAGTAAGGTATTTCTCAGGAAAGAAAGTTGGAACTAAGTTTCAGACATCTATTACAATTTCACAGGAGTTCAAGAAGTTTCGTGTCAATTAATCAATGCGGCAAGTGAAGAAAATGCAAATTTCTACCTTGATAATAAGAAATAGATTCCTCCTTCGCTTTACAAATTTTTTCATTGAAATGTGAGCTCCATCACTCTAAAACTCAATGCAAGGATAGAACATGCATTTTAAAATAATCTTATCAGGTTCTCAGAATGTCCTATGAAATCTAATTTGAATATGGAGAATTCCTGCAAGGAAACTGACAGAATACTTTCCTCTTTAATTACTGGTTTATGGTGGTGAAACTGATCTCTGGCAGTTGCAATAAATGGGCCATTATAAATCGACTTCAACAGGAAAGTAGTTATCAACAGGCTGTAAAAGGAGCTTCACTTTCAATATTGGCCATGTTGTGCTGCTGCCCAAGACCAATTTCAACCCCCATGATCTTTTCAGCTTGAACAGTTAAACAGAGCTTTTTTTGGAACAGGAGCTCCATTACTGATGCACGCTTCAGACTTCGTCAGAAACACAAAGGGTATTTATTAATAAGGAAAAACTGTATAGAGGCCAGCAACCTAACTCCATAATCCACCTTTGTTTCATATGCTTTAATACCTTTGATTATCAATCTCAACATTTTAAATTAACAATTGTTCTAGCATCAACTACTATTTGCAGAAGAGACTTTCAAACTCATGCCATCCTTGCTGTATATAAAAGTATTCCCTGATTTCATTTCTGAGATATTTGGTGTTAATTTGTACACCTGACATCTAGTCCTAGGTTTCCCAACCAGCAAGATTTGTTTCTCTCTATCTGTTCCCTGTAATATTATGAAAATTTTGATCACATAACCCCTTAATCTTCTAAATTCCAGGGAATAAAATCTTATTTTGTGTAATTACTCCTCATAATTTAACTCTCGTGCTGGAATTCTATTGTCCTGCCCACCACGGAATCAGGGTGGGCAAGAGGTGGATCAATGGAAATGTCCATTGATCTTGAATGTGAATTTCCACTCACGCTCGAGCAAGGCCATAAAATCCCATTCTTGGAGACTAGGTATAAATTGTTGTATATCTAGAATACACTGCACTCCCTCCAAGACTTCTGGTCTGGTGTTCAGAACTGCTTGTTAATGTTCTCCTGGTATGGTATAACCAGGGCTTTGTTAGCAAAATTTTATCTCTTTTGTTCCTCTAGAGATATAGAGGCAGCATTCTACAATTCTCTGTACTTGATAATAACATTTTAATGGACTAGGTACTGCACCCCCAAGCTGGTTTTTACTTTCTTTGTTTCTAGCTATGCACCATTTAGAAAGTAAATTATTCTATCCTTTTTAGATCCAAAGTGGATGAACTCTGACTTGTTTAAATTTCTTGTTTAAAATAGATTCTTCAATGTGTATTTAACTGTTTATGTGCTGTGATTATAAGGAACAGTTTTCTTGAGTTTAACAAAATAAGATGTACGCTTTATTACATTAAAGCCCAACATGGGCAACCAGACACACAAATACAGATTTTACAGAATAGATGAGGATATATTTAGTCAAATTAGAGTTTGTGTAAAATACAAGAAGTTCATGAGTTAGAAAAGTTAAATCCACTTGCCAAAGTCTGGTTCATTCCCTTAATCTATCATTATATCCTTGTAATTTTATGCTGACATGTACACTAGGTATATGCCACTATAATTTTGTCATTGGCAATTTTGGCAATGTGACTTTCTGTCTCTTAATGTAGTCATTAATAAATCTGGTGAGGATCCAGTATAAATACTTGCAGGACACCATGAGCCAGATCTTGAATTTAATTATAATACCTACCCATTATCTGGACACCCTACCTCCTGCTGTTCAGTCAATTTCCTTATCAAGCTATTAACTTGTCTTCAATCCTATGAGATTCAATTTTAGCTAACAGTTTCTTTTGAGGAGTTTATCAAATGTCTTCTGGAAGTCCAAATGAAGAATAACCACTGACATTCCACTGCTCACTTCAAAAAATCCATCAGGTTCATCAGGCATGATTGATCCTTTACAAATGCCAGCAACCTCCCTTGTTCAGTCAAAATGTTCAGTCACTCAGTCCTTAATTACAGGAATTTCCCAACAACACATTGAAGCTAACTAGTCTACTTCCTGCTTTCCTTCTTTAACTTTTCCTAAATAAAATTCAACAACATAAAATGAACCATTCAAAGGTTAATTACCCGAACAAAAAACCTTGATTTGTTTTTTTAAGATTGTTCTACAAATGAACGAATTGGAGTTATCATTGGAAAACACAATTTTAAAAAAATACTGGCAGCTGGAAAAAAGTTTTGTGATCAACCATATTTTTCATGTGTGCTTGAAACATGTGCTTGGGAATGAACACCAGGAGCAGCTGAGTGAAATGAAGCTTCCAGCTGTCTCTGTTTTCAATCTCCATCTAGAGATTGAAAACTATCTACTGTTTGATTGTACCTTCATTGCTTCAGTAAAGAGAAATTTTAAAGAAGAATTGGCTATGCTAAATTGCCCCTTAGTATCCAAAAATGTACTGGTTCGTTGGATCAGAAAAGTAAATGTTCCGGGGAAAGGGCAAAGATGTTCCTTGGGACAGTTAATGCAGATTTGGTGGGCTGAATGTCCTTCTACACTGTAGCAAGTCTGTTTCTTTTCTAACTCATGAACTGCTTGTATTTTACACAAACTCTAATTTGGCTAAATATATCCTCACCTATTCTGTAAAATCTGTGTGGTTGCCCATGTTGGGCTTTAATGTAATAAAGCATATGTCTTATTTTGTTAAACTCAAGAAAACCTGTTCCTTATAATCACAGCACATAAACAGTTAAATACACATTGAAGAATCTATTTTAAACAAGAAGCCCTGCTGTGGTCAAATGAGGTGGGGGAGTGGGATTGGGGTGGGGGGAGAGGAGCCCTTAGACCAGTCCTCACCTGATGTAACACCATTTATCTGCTCTCCACCAGGAGTTGCTGTGCCATTTACTCATAAATAACAGAGAGGGTTATTAGCTTTGTTGCTACTTTAACAGGAAATTCTGGTATAATATTGCTAATAGGGGCTATAGGGTGAAATTGTACTGTCCCGGCTGTCACGGGAATTGGGGCAGGCAACAGTGGACCATTGAGAGATCCATTGACGTCGGACAGGAGTTTCCGGTTTTGGGGTAAGCGATGCTGTAAAACCCTGTCCATAATCCCCAGTGTGAATCTGTGAAGCAAAATTACCAAATTTACTGAATGCGGTGAAATCATCAACAAGATCTCACTCTTTGTAACTCTTACTTTTATATGAATTATGACTAATGTAAATTAAACGTAGATTAACAGAAATGACACTTCAAATAAAGAACAACCTTCGATACACTGTCACAAGCACTTGCATCATACCCTGCAGATTTGTGGTACAATCTAGTTACACAGTTCTACAATATGAATATTCTCTGTTCATGCAGTGTAGGTCAGGAGTTCTACTCGACAACATCCTTCACCTCCAAGTTTCACAGACATGATTATAATCCGCAAGGTACATTTCTACAAACCCTCTCTCCCTCGGGGCCATTACAGAGTTTGTTGGTGTAACTTTCCAGAGTTCCTATTCAACTGACCAATCAATAACATTTCAGTTCATGTTTTGACCCAATTCTTTCATGTCTCTGACCTATTCACAAAGCCTTCCAGGTTTTTAAACATTTTATCCCTCTTATGCAGTGTCTGCAAGAGCTCCTGTGTTGATTGCCTTGTGCCACCAGCTCTTCTTTGTATCTGCCAGCCACATGGTTTTTGTACTTCCTGCTGTACTGCTTCAAAGTTAAGTCACATGACTCTGCATTTATTATTTTCATCCATGAAAATTGCATTTGATCCCTTTCCAACTGATGCAACCTCTAAATTCCCATTTCAAAAATTCCAGACTCCCCAGACATTTTAAAGAAATTACAAATTTTCCTTACTGTACTGCCTCTGGGTCAAGGGTCATCATAATACATTTTCCAAATAATATTTTCTTGGTGCGAAATATGCATTTACTGTCAAAAGAATCTTAAAGCACAGAAAAATAGAAGCTTTCAAAAAAAATTAATGGAATTGTACCATTCATGTAGACAGCTGTCATCAACATTTATAAAATGGTTGACTGTCTACGCTGTCATCTGGTCAAATCCCTCTCGCATTACAGCAGCTGGCAGAATAGTCAGGAGCATTTAAGTACAGTTTTTGGAGATACAATCTAGGTAGCTCATACGCCCTGATTTTGCTTTGAAGTCAGAATGCTTACTGTGTGATGGATTGAGTAGCAAAGTAGGTCAGGTCATTGGTGAGTAAGACTTAACCTCTGACTGCACACATTCATATTATAAATAGGAAACATCTCACTATTCAGCCAGATGGTCAGTCATCTGAGTCCCAAAGCTAGTTGCCCCAGAATGTTTCCAGGAAATGATCGGAGGAAGAAATTGACATGAGTTGGGCTGTGACACTCACAGTTGTTCTTGGTTAATTATGAAACACTTAAATACATGTAATATGGACTCAAGACATGACTTTAATCAAAAACGTTCAAAGCAATTTTGATCCTATGGAAGTTCCATTATATTACAAAACCTCCAGTTGCTGTAAAATCAACAGTCTTTCATTATTCCATCCTCAGACCCGTCCCTAGCAAGATTCTTATAAAAAAAAATGAGTTAGTCCTCCAACACTTTGTCGAATAATTTTGAAACACATTGACCTCAAATGCTGGAATAAAGTATTTCAGCAGCTCAGCTGAATTAATGCATGCAGAGAATTGGATGCAGTGCATATGCTCAGAGGACACAATTTAATCAGATTCTAACAGATCACAGTTCTGAGCAAACATAGATTCCAAACACGGATTTTCAAACAAGGCTGACACTTTCAAGTACAATTCTTGAACAAGAAATGACAAATGGCACTAAAGATAATTCAATGGATTATATGCAATGGATTCAATGTAACGTTACTAAGAAATGTGCTTTTAACATTTTTAAAATTAGCTTTTCAGCAGCTGAGAGAAAAATACTGGAAGGTCTTCTAAAAGAATTGTTAATAATTTGTAGGGAAAGGGTCATTCAGGAACTATGACAGGCATGTCATAAAATTAACACTGAGTACCAACCACTGGTGTCACAGAGAAATGCAACAGGGAAATGTCACAGAGAAGGAGGAACATTTTAATATGAGAATTTCCATCGGAAACGCTTGTTTACAACAGTATGGCCTACATAAGGCTTGTAATTGCAATTTCAATGCACATTTTTAAAAATTTGACATTAAATCGATATAAACATCTATTGAACAGCTACAGAATATTTTTAATCCCTTTGAGTTGTTTCAAAAGAGCTGAAAGTGATTGATATTTGATTTGGTTTATGACAAAATGGATTATTTTTCCAATAATTGTAATTACTGAAGAGCCTGCAAAACAGAATAAAGAAATTAACTAGCGAGTAACCTGTTGATAATCGACATTATCAACACAACAATCAGGCAGTCCATGGACTAGGGGGATTGCTTGCATGGCTGCCGATCAGGTGGGACCTCCTTCCTACTCCGAGCCTGAGAGGATGTCGCCAGCTGACAAAGTTTCTCCCCCTCTGCTGTTGATTAAATACAATAGTGATGGGAAGAAGGCCTTAAGTGGCTACTTAAGAGCTTGAATTGGCCTAAGGATGGGAAGGCTACCCACCACTTCCTATACAGCTCGTAAAATACCAATGGCAGTGGAAAGGTAACGAGCATTGCATCCCCCTTCAGACCGTCTGATTTTAATTCCCCACCATGACTTAGCCCCCTCCCAATAGGGGGAAGAGACCTAAAATTCAGACCAAAGTGTAGCAAGAAAGCCTTATTATAAAATGAAGGCCTTTTTATGAAAGGGACCCTGAAATTTTCATTAGACTCTACTTAAGCTGGTTAAAATTGATTGAAGCATTCCATATTAATATTCTCTGACACACATCAGAGCAAAAATTGTCTTTGTTAATCTTGTATTCCGAATGATGCAACAGAAACATCCCGTAATGCCATCTAAGCAAATAAGGTTTCATGTTGGCGCTGCTTCCAAAATAACAAAAATAAGCACAAATATGAAAAGGTCCCAAGCTGTCCATTGATGTTCCTGCCAGCACTCTGGTAACATTAAAGTTTAGGTGATCATCATGTACCAGGACACACAGATTCACCCAGACTGCAGTCGCACTCCATTCAAGTCAAATACTGTTCACCTATTCTTCCTGCCAATGTGAACATGGAGTATAACGTGGGAAAGTGTGTATCCAGGTTCATGAACTGTTATGGTTCAGGCCAGAAATTCCAAAGTGTTTATGGAGCCCCCCAACTCATAAGTTTTGCATCTTGAATTTGGCTATGATTCAAATGACCCACTAGGAAGCTTTTCTCAAACAATGTTTAATTAAGAATATAGTTAACATGTATAGTAAGAAAATTAGCAATAACTTTTATCAATTACAAGCAAAAACAAAACAACCACAATAATGAATAACCCTTAATACATATATCTAAAATGTTCCAATCAAACTAAAACCTACCACAGACAAATCTCTTTAAACAAATTCAACACCACAAAGTCTAATGCCCACGTGATACTGGAATTGAGTCCTTTGGTTGAAGAATTGAAAACTCTCAGTCTTGTAAGCTTGAGTAATTCTTTTGATATGTCCAGAACAGTTTGAAGTCAGAACAGCTTCCCAGAACCCCAGGTA
Organism: Carcharhinus amblyrhynchos; assembly: GCF_965287045.1. NCBI lineage: Eukaryota > Metazoa > Chordata > Chondrichthyes > Carcharhiniformes > Carcharhinidae > Carcharhinus > Carcharhinus amblyrhynchos. The sequence goes on from NC_137336.1 coordinate 48,705,199, forward strand.
GACTCTGGTCAAGCCACCAACAGCAGATTTCCTACTCCAGGGAGGCAAGATCTTGTTTTTAGATAACAAGCACAATTTGCAAGTAGAACAGGGAGAGAGAAACACTTCTTTTCAGCTTGTTGTCCCTTCTAAGAATTAACCTGCAGCTCAGAACTAAAAATAAAAGAGCACCTGTCACCTGACCTGCCAACCAGTTTTCCTCCTAAAAATGCAGGATCATAGTCTAATCTCAGAAAGTATATGAGGCCCCCATTTAAGCCACTTAAGGAGCAAAAAAAAGACATCTGGTAGACAGCTCGGCAGCAATGAGAAACACTGAAGCTGTGAGAGCTCCAGAGACCATGATTTAAAAAAAATTCTTAAAGGTACACTAGTGTCATAGAACTTAGTACATGAATCACAAAAGTTTGATATACAGATGCAGCAAGTGATTAGAACACAAATGGGATGTTGCCATTTATTGAAAAAGACGTTATGCTACAGTTGCAGAGGTGTTGGAATACTGGAGTACTGGAAACTGTACTGTGTACAGTTTCAGTTTTCTTACTGTAAGATGTCAGTGAAGTGAAAAGCATCAGATGCAGGTCATATTTTTGGTGTTATGAAAGATGTTGGTGTGATTACATGTTAACATCGCCTCATTGGTCCAGCATGGGAGGAAGATTCTGGCAAGAAGGCTTTCTAATGAGATGCAAACCTGTGATGTTCTTGATGTTCAGCAGCGAGGAATGCAACCAGCCATAAATGGGAGGAGTGGACTATCGCAAATGAGTTTTCGGCAATGTAAAACCTGTTTTTAGGATCTTGCAGTTTTTCGCTCCCACCCTATGATGCCCACCACAAAGGAAGCAGAAAATCTGAGTCAAGAACTACATTTTCATTGGTTTGAATGACATTTTGTAAATTTTAGTCTATAGTTGGAATGGTGTGACAAGAATGAAAACTAGCAACAAATGCAAAATTCTTTTTAGGAATGATATAAGAATCTACAGGTAAGCTTATAGAAATCACATCTGTGAACTGTGTAAATAATTGTGGACTATTGCTTAAGCATAACTTTTAAATTTTTTTTGTTCAGTCTCACTGATTTTTCTTTGGATTTACTTGGGTGCCTTGCCTTATCCCTTTTCCCTTATTTGATCTTGGCTGTGACCTCAGGCCTTCAGTAATCCACGTGCTATATTTAAAAGCTACACCAGTGCAGTCATAGCACTTTCTAAATGACTGAAAGGTGTGAGGAAGTCATGGCTTCCAAAGGGAAGAAACATGTTGCTTTCCCCACCTCCCAAATTCAATGATGTTTCTCTCCACATAGGGGAATTCCATTGCGAAGTCCTCTATCGTCCACCCTGGGTGAAGAACATTATCCAAGGTGACCGATCCCACATGGGAGGTGGTGGCGGCAGTGGTGAGCACCAGTGCTCTACATAGGAAGACAGCTTCCCAGTGTGGGAAGAAGGTAAATGATCACCATTTGACCAGGGTAAGTCATACTTCTCATCACTCTCACCTCATTAACTTGCAAACCGATCACACTTCCACAGGAATCTCACTCACAGTCAGATGAAGGGTCATCACTACTCACTCTCTCACACAGCTTCATCTCCTCTGTAGATTGTGTTCTCTTCCTGTCCATAGCATCAGCCACACATGCCACTCAAGCTTATCATCTGGTCTGACAGGCGTCCTGTTCATATCTTTTCCACACAGATCAAGCTGGTCCATTACAAGAGAGAGAAATCCCAGACCAGTGTTGGAATGCCTGACTGAGTGAGAATTCAGCCATCCAACTGGCTGGTGGGGATGTGGACCATTCCCATGCTAACAGCGGGGTCACGTCCTGCTATATATGCTCAGAATACCTTTGAGGTGGGGCTGCCATTTTCTCATCTGCATTTTGGACAGATCTAGGTGCAATGCTGAAGGGGACGGGTAATTATACAACAACAAAATCAAGTGCCTCAAGTCCACGTATCCACTATATTCCAGTGGAGATCTGTATGAGATGTAACTCTGTACAGGGTGCGGGTGCACTGACTTCTGCCAGACTGGTGCCAGAAGCTCCTACTTGCTATCTTATGCTCTCAGGAGAGTCTTCATTAGGGCCTTTAGTGAGCATGCCTGATGAGTGATAGTCTCATCACTTGCAGGCCTTCCAGGACCTTACCCCTCCTGAATTTCCACTTACTCCTCATTAGAGGAGATGTGTAACTCCTCCATCTCCTCATCAACTAGGGCTTTGCATCGCCAAAAAAAAACAAGTCACAATGACGCGTGACAACCTTTGCGGGGGGGCGGGGGGTGTGGAATGGGGAGGAACTTATTACACCAGATCTGTACATGCTCCAGAACCTCATTCTCAGTATCCCAATTGTCTACTCCACCAAAGTCCGATTAGCAGCATGAGCTTTGTTATACAGGATGGGATTTTTCCGGCTGCGTTTGCCCTGAAACTGGAAAATCCCACTCGAGGTAAACGGACCTTTCCATGATCTGCCCCTCGCCTGCTACGATTCCAGTGCTGGGTGAAATGAGAAAATTTGCCTCACTGTCTCTGAGGGCATGCAGGTGGCTCTGCCACTCTTACTGCCAGCTATAGACATAACGGAAGGATTTACAGGTTGATAATCAACTTGTTTGTCGACATTACAAATGCACCTTCCATCACCATCAAGTCCTAGAATGGGAAGCAAATGCAAAGCTTGTGACTCGGGGCCGGGGCAGTATCCACTGTGTACAAAACCACCAATTGTGTTTTGCATACGCATTATTTTCTTTCCATAATTCCTTTGTGAATGCTTTATTCTCACGTGAAGCATTTCTCTGCATTGGAATTCATTGACAAATTATATAATTACCAGCTATATTCAAATTCTCATCTGGCTTATCTTATTTAGCTTTGCAGTCTGCCAACTTCATTGGTTTTGCATCATTTGTAAATTTAGCCACTGTGTCCGTAACTGATAGCACAAGATCATTTATGAAGCTATTAAACAAATGTGGTCTCACATCAGGTACCTGTGGCACCCCACTGATAATGTTCTCCTGATAACAATCCCTGTACTGCCTACCTCTAGATTTTATCGGTCAACTAATTTTTTATCCATTGTAAAATATTTCCATTAATACTGCTTTCAGAGGAACTGCATCAAAGGCTTTACTGAAATCTATGTATAGCACACCCACAATCAAACTCCTTTGTCACACTCTCAAAGAAAAATGGTAAATCAGCTTGACAAGACTTCTCCTTTGTGAATCTACATTGGCTATCTTTTTTGATTTATTTCAATCCAAATGTTCCATTAATAATATTATTAAACTGGTCTGCAGTTTCCTGGGTTATTGCTGTTACCTTTCTTGATGTGGAGATGCCAGCGTTGGACTGGGGTAAAAACAGTAAGAAGTCTCACAACACCAGGTTAAAGTTCAACAGGTTTATTTGGTAGCAGAAGCCACTAGTTTTTGGAGCGCTGCTCCTTCGTCAGGTGAGTGGGAGTTCTGTTCACAAACAGGACATATAAAGACACAAACTCAATTTACAAAATAATGGTTGGCATACGAGTCTTTACAGGTAATCAAGTTTTAAAGGTACAGACAATGTGAATGGAGAGAGGGTTAGCACAGGTTAAAGAGATGTGTATTGTCTCCAGCCAGGTCAGTTAGTGAGAATTTGCAAGCCCAGGCAAGTCATGGGGGTTACAGATAGTGTGACATGAACCCAAGATCCAGTTGAGGCTGTCCTCATGTGTGCGGAACTTGGCTATCAGTCTCTGCTCAGCGGCTCTGCGCTGTCGCGTGTCATGAAGTCCACCTTGAAGAATGCTTACCCGAAAATCAGAGGCCAAATGCCTGTGACCGCTGAAGTGTTCCCCAACAGGAAGGGAACACTCTTGCCTGGTAATTGTTAAGCGATGTTTATTCATCCATTGTCATGGCATCTGTATGGTCTCCCCAGTGTACTATGCCTCGGGACATTCTTCCCTGCAGCGTATCATTTAGATAATGTGGCTGAGTTGCAGGAGTATGTACTGTGTAACTGGTGGATGGTGTTCTCACGTGAGACGATGGCATCCACGTCGATGATCCGGCATTTCTTGCAGATTGCTGTGACAGGGTTGTGTGGTGTTGTGGTCAATGTTCTCCTGAAGGCTGGGTAGTTTGCTGCGGACAATGGTCTGTTTGAGATTGTGCGGTTATTTGAAGGCAAGAAGTGGGGACGTGGGAATGGCCTTGGCAAGATGTTTGTCTTCATGAATGACATGTTGAAGACTCCGGAGAAGATGTCATAGCTTCTCCACTCCGGGGAAGTACTGGACGACAAAGGATGCTCTGTCCGCCGTGTCTCGTGTTTGTCTTCTGAGGAGGAGGATGCGTTTTTTTGCTGTGGCATGTTGGAACTTTCGATCGATGAGTCAAGCGCCATATCCTGTTCTTATGAGGGCATCTTTCAGCGTCTGGAGGCATTTGTTATGATCCTCCACATCAGATGAGCAGGTACGCCGTACATATACTTGCAACTCGGCCTATGTTATCTATCTGATATGCTGTAGGAAAGGATGTCCTGAGGCATAGTACACTGGGGAGACCATGCAGATGCTACGACAACGGATGAGTGAACACCACTTGACAATCACTAGGCAATAGTATTCTCTTCCTGTTGGGGAACACTTCAGTGGTCATGGGCATTTGGCCTCTGATCTTCGGGTAAGCATTCTCCAAGGTGGCTTTCACGACAAATGGCAGTGCAGAGTGGCTGAGCAGAGACTGATAGTCAAGTTCCACACACGTGAGGATGGCCTCAACCATCTTGGGTTCATGTCACACTACCTGTCACCCCCACGACTTGCCTGGGCTTGCAAATTCTCACTAACTGTCCAGTCTGGAGACAATACACATCTCTTTCACCTGTGCTTAACACTCTCTCCACTCACATTGTCTGTACCTTTAAAAATTGATTACCTGTAAAGATTTGTATTCTAATCATTATTTTGTAAATTGAGTTTGTATCTTTATATGCTCTGTTTGTGAATAGAACTCCCACTCACCTGACGAAGGAGTAGCGATTCGAAAATTACTGGCTTTTGCTACCAAATAAACCTGTTGGACTTTAACCTGGTGTTGTGAGCCTTCTTACTGTGCTTACCTTTCTTAATAGCTGACTTCCTCAAGTCTTCATGCAATAATTTCAGGAAGATGTTCGCTAGAGTTCCTGCATTCTCTTCTCTTTTCCTCCCTATGGATCTTCTCCTGCATCTCATGCAGCTCTTGAGATGTATTAATCTCATGCCTGTGCAGATGTGCAGCAACCAGGCTATCAGTAATGCAAATATTTTCCCAATTTTTCTCTATAACAACCTTTAATTCACTTTACTGATCAAATCAGTTACCTGTCACCTCTTTGGCCAAAAATCAGGTAAACCAAAACATTGTTAGCACCTTTGTAACCTGAGTAAATTGTTTTGTCCTTACTCAATTCCAATTTCAGTGACCCCACTCCATCCCTTCTTTTTTCATGTGCTCTTAATAAAGTTAATGTTTATTTATTAGTCACAAGTCGGCTTACATTCACACTGCAATGAAAATCCCCTAGCTGCCACACTCCAGCGCTTGTACACTGAGAGAGAACTTAGCATGGCCAATGCGCCTAACCAGCATGTCTTTCAGGCTGTGGGAGGAAACCAGAGCACTCGAAGGAAATCCACGCAGACTCAGGGAGAATGTGCAGACTTGGCACAGACAGTGACCTAAGCTGGGAATCAAACCTGCTCTGTGAGGCAGCAGTGCTAACCACTATGTCACTGTACTGCCCCAATACTTCCAAATACCATCCTCCCCTGACACCAATAGAATTTACTCTTAACCCCAAATTACATACCAAATCTGGTTTCCTATCAATTATTACCTTGGCCATAGCTTCTACTTGTTGATTTGGTGTTTCCATTCTTATTCTGTTAACAAACATATGTACATTTTCCTAGTCTTCTGCGTTACACAATATTTCCAGAGGAAATGGGTGGGCTATTTCTCTAGATGGTTTAGTCAGTGCTATTAAGAACTAAACACTAGGGAACTCTTGGATTCATTTAACCTTTGGTTTTCCTTTCCTAAGTGTTGAGGAGTCCTGGATATTCCAACTGAGTCAAGGAATATGTTTGGAAATTGCAATTGAATGGGAAAAAGATTATGGTTATATAAATCCCTCATTGAATCTTAGATCATCCCAGAGAAACAACAAATTAAATATATTTGAAATGAGTTCACAGTTGTTAAACAGACAAACATTCAGCCAGTTTACATGCTGCAAGCCTCCCATGTATCAATGACCTGATAATTTGCTTCAGGTAGTGTTACTTAAGAGAGGATTGTGGGTCATAACATCAGAAGAAGAAAGATTCTACTCATCAACAGGCATCATGGGATCTTTTGACATCCAGCTAAACAGAAGAATTCAGGAAAATCATGAATGAAAAGAGATGTGGGCCATGTCTTGTCATGTATTCAGGCTCTAGATAGGGTTCTTTAAATTTTGTCTGTTTCCCTAAGGAAGCTACTTTAGAATGTCTAAAAGATTATTGTTGTTGATTTGCAGATCCATGTACATTTCAGTAATTCTCTATGAAGTTCTACTGTTCCTTCCCTCCAGATCTTAATTACTTCACCTTGTGTCATTGCATCATAGTTACGTTAGCGTCATGCATTTCCTCTGCGCGTCAGTTTCCTGCTGGTGAGTTCTGTTGTCAGTTCAGTCCACTCTCTGCTGCCAAAAAAAAGGCCACGACAAGGTTAATTTCTGGTCTTCATTTAATCCTGGTCAGTCAGTTTCTTAACTATTCTGGATGGGAATGAGATTAGGAACCCATCCACCCACTTAATCCCGGTTAGTTCTGGGACCAGCTGTTTGGTTCATCCTAGTTCTCCTGACCTCAAAAAAAATCTAAACTTTTTGAATCATACTTATTTATTAGATAATTATTTAACTAGTGTCCTTCACTAATTTTTCACTTTATTTTGTGTTTAAATGTAAAGATACCTGCTTAGCCATAATCCAGCATTAGTTATTAGTGAGTAAGATTTTCATATATACCTTATTAATTGGGGCAAATAACAAGTTTTCCTTCCTCCCACTCTTCAGTGGTACATCTAATATAATTTAAACATCTCACTCCAAGAGCAGCATGTTTACTATTTCATGTACTACATGGCAATAACTGCCTGAAGTGTTTCACATATTAATCACAATCAACAAAGAATAACTGGGGCTATCTAGCAGTGCAGCAACAATGTACTGGAATTAGTTTGCCACCGCAGATGACAAGGACACAATTCAATTATAAGATGTAGAAATCATCTAGGATGACAAGTACAGTGCAGATTTGGCCATCCTGTCAAACTTTGGACTCCAGCTGTCATAGTGATTATATTGTGCACATTCATAGACAGTCAAGGGGATTTTACCCTCCAAGCAGTTGATTCCAGATTATTACCAGTAGCAATATTTTGCCTCAGAAAATAAGTGCCGAACACACTCATACTGAACATTTTGTATAGTCTCAGAGTAATGTGAAACTCTGACAGAGCACGAGGTTGTGCTGAGCAGTGCTGAGTAACATTTTGGGATTTATCTAATTGGAAGGGAATTGCATTTGCCACGATGACGGAGATCCTGTTCAAGAAAGAAGATGTTGGGGTGATTTTCTGATCTCGCCACATTTGGCACAGATCGCACCGATCCCAGAAAGAAGCATGTGGGCCTGAAAATGAGTTTCGCACCCGGCGCCAAGCGGTTTGCAATTGTCCAGGCTCCTTGTCCATCTGGGACTAACTGGGGTGATTAGCATGAGATTGACTAGATTTCAATCTCATTAGTGAGTTTGGCATGCAATTTTGCCCGCTCCCGGAATGTTCCTGGCAGGAAGTCACATGGGTGTTAATTCCTACTGATCCCTTGAAGTTTGGTTCAGGCACCATGGATTGCGAGGGTGAGCGAGGAATTGAGGACTGCTTAGTACTAATCTTCAGGGTGCAAAAGAGCATGTCAGCCAGCAGGGACAGGTGGCTTTCAATGATGCAGGATCTTGGGGGACTTGGGCTGGGCCAAAGGTCCTCAGATCAGGGATTGTCATTGGATTAGGGCTCATGTGTCCTTCTGCCTGCTGAAAGATCTTTGAGAAATTCCATATGAGATCAAGTTCAAACCCCAATAATGTCAACCTGGTTACTCTGCTGTCTATCTACTTGCAAGATTATGGTTTACTTTTGACAGCCTATTGGTGGCTCTGCTAACAGTTACAAGCACAGGGGTGCTTGGACTTCATTGAAGCCCCAGTGTTCGGGGTCATAGCTGGGAATTGCTCACATGGGCACTGCCAGGGTGTCGGGAGGCAGTGCCAGGGGGTTGGGGCCTGAGTGGGGGGGTCATGAAGTGGGCGACTCAAAGAGGTGGGATGTGAAGGTGGCAGTGAAGGGGATCATGATAGGGGGAGAGATATGAGGGGGAAGCTATGATGGAGGGAACATGTCAGGGATCACAAATGGGGACCCATTGGGAGGATTCCTTTGCTCTGATGCCAGTAGTCTGTGTCGGGGAGGAGATGGGAAACATGTCGCCAAATAGGAGTGGGGGGGGGATCCCCATGTCCATGGAGAGAGGGAAGAGGTCTTCCAGTACACTGTGAGATTGGGGCATTCTTCCAGTGAGCCGGGTTCACATTCGTGTTTCGGCCCAGCCCCTCTCAGAACCAGCATACAACTCACGCTCTTCCAAAAAATAGCTAACTGTGGGACAATTGCAGTCTGTGCCCCACTGAAAACACTGACTCAGATCACTCCTGTTTCCTTGCCATTGTGACACTTCGGAACAGCCCATTGAGTTTACCCATCACCTTTCAAATTTCAGAATGTCTCAAAGCACTTTAGATCCAGTAATTGTAATTGAGAGGGTATAAGGAAAACAGGAAATATATCAAAAGGTATCTTTGCAATTGTTTTCTGAAGATTGTTCTCTTCCATCATCCAAAGTCATTAGGCTGCTTTCTCCGACTGCCCACTGCTGGTATTCTCCAGTCCCGATGCAGTCAATGGAAATTTGGCTGAGCTCAAACAGTGGAATATGGATAGCCGGAGAATGCTGCCCATTATAATTCACAATAAAAACCAAAACACAACAATGACTATTATCCATTTGTTTGTGACTATATGGAATAAACTTAAATATCAAAATGCAATTAATTTATAGGAGACTGTGTAAGGTCTGACCCAGGCAAAGAACAAAGAAAATTACAGCAGAGGAACAGCCCCTTCGGCCGTCCAAGCCTGAGTGACCATGCTGCCTGTCTGAACTAAAAACTCCTACCTTTCCAGGGACCATATCCCTCTTTTCCCATCAGACAATTTGAATGGTGTAGCATTCAGGTTTCCAAAGAAACAACAATAGAAAGTCACTGTCAGGGTTTTCACTTGGGCCTGAATTTTTGGATGGTGGGATTTCATTTCTTCCCATCCGAAGAGTTGGTGGGGAACACATTTCTACTAACTCCAATGGCTGCAGCCATTTCATGCCCGATTGAGAAGCAGGTAGCCGCAGGCAGGCTTTCCACCCTTCGCATGGAAGAAAGTCCTGCCTTACAGAGCTGTCAGCCAATCTGAGTTCCAGACCTTGCCTGCCCATCATAAACTGGCGTCCAGGTCAGGATCAGTGGGGTTGAACCCAAAGGGAATCCTCTGCCCCCACTGCACCCACACTGCCAAAAAAACTCACCGACAGATTCAAGCGAGAGATTCCAACTTTGGTGTTCTTATTAGAAATCATTAACAACAATTTTAGCTTCTTACGTTTTGCTTTCAATTCCAATGAGAAAGCTTTGGGAGATGTACTGATGTAAAAGTTTTTCAAACTTTAGCTTTTTCCAATTGCTTGAGTAGTAAGTACAACAAAGATATTGGATGATTCAGAGCTATAGGCTATCATCAATGCGTTGAACTGATGCACTCGAATCAACTAGAAGTTAACAATGTCTGTCGATTAGGAATTTGTGTCAGTTGATTCAAGCACTGCCCTGACACATTGCACAGATAACATTCATAGGCACTCTACTGTCTGCTATGTTAGCAATCCTGTCAAAAGTTTCAAATAAATTGGTCAGACATGACCTACCCTCACAACACTCTACTGACTCACTTTGATCAGCTTATACTTGTCCAAATGCTCGGTCATTCTGTCCCTGTTGATGAATTTCAGCAACTTGCCTACATCTGATGTTAAACTGTTTTAGTAATTTCTTGATTTTTCTCTTTCTCTTTTCTCAAATGATTGAATGCTATTTGCAGATTTTATACTCAAAGGTACAATTTCCCAATCCAAAATTTTGGCTGAACACATTGGAAATATTGCTACCTGTTTTTTCAGCACTCCAGTGTGGAAACCATTAAGGCCAAGAGCTTTGCCTGACTTAAGTCTTTCACGACTCTCATTATATTCTCCAATACCATTTTCTTATTTGCATAACTTCAGCTAGTTCTTCCCCATGACCTTGTACCACTGATACTCAGTTCTCTTTCTTAACTGTGAAAATGATGCTAAATATTCATGTTTCAAATCTTGCTCTTCCTTAGTCTCCATGCTAGTATCACCTTTAAAGGGCCACTGTTCTCTCACATCATTCTGTCTTTCTTAATATTTTCATGAAGACTTTGGTTATCCTTTCTGAAGTTTATCATTTTCTTTTAGCACCTTGTATTTTGTCACAGAATCAGAAAATTATTATGGTGCAGAAGGAGGCCATTTGGCCCATCATGTCTGCATCATGAGTGCCATTCCTCCATCTTTTCCCTGTAACCCTACACATTGTGTTTATTTAAATAATCATCTAATTCCCTCTTGAATGCCTCAATTGAACCTGCCTCCACCACACTTCCAGGCAGAGCATTCCAGACCTGAACCTCTCATTATGTGAACAAGTTTTTCTCACATCATATTTGCTTCTTTTGTAAGTCATTTTAAATCTGTGACCTCTCATTCTTTATCTTTTTCCAAGTGGGAGCAGTTTCACCCTTCTATTGAGTCCTTTCATGATTTTCAACATTGCTATCAAATTGCCCTCTTTTTCTCTCTGAGGAAAACAATTCCAGGCTTCGAAACCTATTCTCAAAACTGAAATTCTTCATCCCTCAAACCATTCTTGTTGTAAGTTGTAGCAAAACCATTATTTGGATGAACTCCACAGGATACATGGACATTAAATTAAACCTGATACAACGTGGCTAATTTCAAGTGGAACAACAGACATTTTAAAGACAGTATTAGTTTAAAAGGTTACATTCAAACAAAATGGCTGCAAACCAGACATTGGAATATACAACATCACCAGACCATCCAAGGAGTGAACAAAGGGAGCTATGAGTCATGGCAAAGCTATCTGACAAAACTATACAGAGGGGTGTTGATAGCCCTGACCAACTACAGGAGATATGGAGATGCCGGCATTGGACTGGGGTAAACACAATAAGAAGTCTCATGACACCAGGTTAAAGTCCAATAGGTTTATTTGGTAGCAAAAGCCATTAGCTTTCGGAGCGCTCACTGCTCCTTCATCAAGTGAGGGGGAGTTCTGTTCACAAATGGGGCTGAACCTGTTTGTGAAAAGAACTTCCACCCACTTGACACAGGAGCAGTGAACAATCCGAAAGCTAGTGGTTTGAACACCTGCAGGAGAGAGACACCAACAGTTATCAGTGGTATCTGAGACCCGTCTGCATGGAGGAAAAGAACCTTTACGTTGTAAACCTCTTCTACATTCTCTCCAATGCATTCCCATCCTTTCTGTAGAGTCGTGCTCAGAACTTTGCACAATACGACAACCGAGGTCTAAATAATGTCTTGCATAAGTTCAGCATAACCTCCCTGCTTTGTACTCGATATCCTTATTCAGAAAGCCCAGAATTCTTTATGCATTATTAACTGCTCTCTCCACCTGTCCTGCCACCTTCAATGATCTATGCACACATGCAGAGCTCCCTCTGCTCCTGCACCCTGCTAAGAATTTTACCCCTTATTTTATATTGTCTTTTTATGTTCTCTCTACCAACATGCATCACCTCACACTTCTTTGCTTTGAATTTCATCTGTCATCTATCTAGCCACACCATCAACTTATCTACTTGCTTTTGAAGTTCTGCACTGTCCTCTTCATAGTTTACAATACTTCTAAGTTTTCATCATTCAAAAACTTAGAAATTATCCCCTGCACACCAAGATTTAGATCGTCAATATATATCAGGAAAAGCAAGAGCTCAAAACTGACCCCGTAGGAAAAACCACTACATACCATCCTCCAGCTCAAAACATATCCATTGACCATTAGTCTCTGCTTTCAATCATTCAGCCGTATTTTGTGTCCCCATTCCTTTTATTACACGAGCTATAACTTTTCTCACAAGTCTATAGTGTGGTACTGTATCAAATGCCTTCTGAAAGTCCATGTCTTCCTTTGTTGCTTTTCATGGCTTTAGTGGCCTCCTTCTTGACAGCATAAGATACAGTTTAATAGTTTATCAATGTTGGTATGTAGGCATTTCTAAAATATATGAATTCCTTAATCGTGCGTGAGGAACACCTGACAATGATGATGACCTCACATTGACTCTGGCTTTTGCATTGAAAATTCAACATATACATATATCTAATAATGATAATGGCTAAACCAGCTGCTGACTTGCAGTGACAAAGAGAAAATCACTGTAGGAATACTTGATGTGCTTGAGAGACATAGAAACCTTTAAAGCAAAAGGTGACACAAAATCAATTTCTACTCTTACATTTATCTATCATAGTTGTGCTGCTACTAACACGCAGACTGGACTGATCACATCTTATGAATTTGCCATCTCAATGTTTTACTGACATCTGGAATCGTTTAAGATACATGCAAATACGTGTTCCAGCAATTTAGAGATGGACCTTATGCTTCATAAGAGGAATTTAAATATATATATATATTTGAACAATTATTTCACAGGTTTAGATGAGAATATATACAATACATATATATACTTGTCTAATACAATAAAATAATAAAATGTACAAATTATTTTTACACAGTTGGAAATCCCAACACAAATTTACATTTTTATTCATGTAATAAATGAGATGTAAGTGTGAACAGGAGACCAGTGAAATACCATTAAAATTCCAAACAAGTTTCTAAAGCTCTGTCATCACACTGCTCTTTTTGGTACAGTAATCAACATTGAGGTTAATACAGAATCTAAGAAATCATATTTAAATTTGGAAGGAGGAGATAAGTAAATGTGTCTACTTTGGTCTCCTTGTGGATTACAATGATACACAATGGGTGGAATTTTCCAGCTGTCCACGCTGGTGGGATTTTCTGGTCCTGTTACAGTGAGGAGAGGATTGGCTGAGCGCCTAATTGTCTGACCTTGCTTGCAGCGGTGGCAGTGTGTGAATGGCTGGAAAACCCAGCCAACTTGGATGAGGTTCCACCAAAGATGATACGCCTTTATTAAATCACTAAGCAATAGCACATCCTCATGATAGTATCGATTCCTTAGCTTCTGTGTGAGCCGGGATCTGTCCCGGTGATGAATTTCATGCATAATGTATGACCAAATCACTCTCACTGCAAAAGGATGGCTCTATGGGCTCTTCCTTTATACCTCTGCTATGGCCTTGTGCTATATAATATCATTCCTGTCTTTACCCATTTGGTTTTCAATTACATCATTGCTTTTTCCCTTGTTCTTATGTACTTACGTCTTAGAAGGTCATACTTGAAGAAACAGAGCCAGCCTGACACCGCTTTGTTACCTCTTACATTGTTATCAATCCCCAGGCTGGTATTACTTCCAACAGACACAAAAAGGCTTTATCTTTCCCACAGTTCGAGGCCAATTCTGGACAGTTAAATTCATTTTGCAGATCTTGCTAATTCTGACAAGTCTTTGACTTGACTAAATTGACCATCATACTTTGAGCCTGCAGTGCAGTTTAGTACAGTTCTTCAGGTATCTTCAGTCTAGGTTCTTCTTTCACCTCAGTATTTCATGTTACATTCTGCACATTGGATTACACCACTATCAGTCTGCACTGATTCATGCAAAATAAACGAAGAAACAGTTACATCGTTAAAAAATGATTGTATGTTAAAAACTAAGTAATACATTGACTTATCCTACCAATATTAATTTCACACTGATGTACAAGTCTTGATTTATAATTCATTTAATGGAAAAAAAATGACTCTAAAAAAACAGTTGCCCTGAACTTCCATGGAATTGCAATCTGAGTCAGTTCCCCAACACAGTTTTGGGGTAACCTCCCACCCAAAGATACACTGCCCTGGAGTTTGAAAGTGTTACAGTAACCAAATATTAAAGATTCTGCCAACAGTCTAAGGAAATGCAAGTGTAGTATCACAAAGAACATCTCTTTCTCAGCAATGAACCTTGCATTTTAGTTACATTCTAACTAAAATGTTAGCTTGGGATGGGCATTTACTAATTGCAGATGATTTTTATGAAAAATAAATACTCTTCATTTAAAAAGCAGCATTTTCATGATAAGTGCTTGGCAAACCAGTTGCATTGAGATGATCCTTTAAGGCATTTCTCCCCAAACAGTTCAATATGTTGCGCCCTTGCTGTGAACCAAAGGACCCTCATCACTACAATTGCTATCGTTTTATCACCTGGTGTGAAAGCATTAAGTAGCCTTAGTGAGCATTCCTGTCACAGCAGTTGTGGAATTGCAAGCATTTAGAAATAACAAGTGGGGTAAATGTGATTTGAGTTTTGGTTAAGTTCATGATCTTGAGATTCTCACATTTAAAATTTTACCGCAATGTACTGGAATTAATTCTCCGATTTCTTCAATTATATGTGTAACGCTGACAAAGTGACTCACTAAATCAATGGTGGAAAGAAAGACAAGATAGCTCCAACAGAAATGTTGGGTTGAGAAGGCTATTTTGTAAATTGCTATTGAAGACTATTGATTCTTTACCTGCAGTGAAATTTTCAGTACTATGGCAGTGGGTTCAGAAGTTTTGTTGCTACTTTTACGCAGCTTTGCTCCAAGCCCTGTTTTGCAACCTTTGTGTGAATATCTTTGATGGAATTTTATCATAGTTGAATTAAGTGTCACCTGCTGACTTTTCCCACCATATTTTTTGACACTTGGTTAAAAAAGTGCTTGAACGGGTCTTACAATGTCACACTGGTGGCAGCCTTCAAGAGAGGACATCTCTGCTCAGACAGGCTATGAACCAACACCTTTAATACCCTGCAATTTGCTCACATGAGCATGTTTATCATAGAATCATAGAATAACTGTAGAGCAGATGGAGGCCATTTGGCCCATCAAGACTGCACCAACAGCAATCCCACCCAGGCCTTATCCTTGTAACCCCAAGCATTTATCCTGCTGGTCCCTCTGACACTAAGGAGCAATTTACCATGGCTAATCAGCCTAACCTGCATATCTTTGGAGGGTGGGAGAAAACTGGAGCACATGGA
The DNA here is from genome assembly GCF_965287045.1 of Carcharhinus amblyrhynchos. Lineage (NCBI taxonomy): Eukaryota > Metazoa > Chordata > Chondrichthyes > Carcharhiniformes > Carcharhinidae > Carcharhinus > Carcharhinus amblyrhynchos. The sequence continues at coordinate 48,720,730 of NC_137336.1, forward strand.
GGAAACCCATGCAGACACAGGGAGAATGTGCAAACTCCACACAGACAGCCAGCCAATCGAACCCAGGTCCCTGGAGCTGTGAGGCAGCAGTGCTAACCACTGTGCCATTGTGCTGCGTGCATTCACGGGAGATGCTTGCTCCTAAATGATTGCACCTTTGAAGACATAGAGGTACTTTCGCTCTTTCGCCAAAAATGATCTTTGTGTCCCCTCTTGGGAGGAATTGAATTCTCTCTTTCTCTCTATAGTGTCAGGTTCTGACTGGGGCTCAGTAATCCACCCAGTGCCAACACTACTGACTGTCTCATTCCCCATGTGTTGGTACTTATAATGGTAAGATATCAATTGAAATTGGAGCTATATGCACTTGGCAAGGTATCAGAGTAGTTGCCCTTTTCTTCTGAGGCTAAATGTGAAATTAAAAAAAGTGCTTATTTAGCTGTGCATCCAGTGACTTTTTTCCCCTGCTGAGATAACTGTGGAGTGTAAAGTTGTGCCAATATTTTATGATAGTATGTTAATCTGAGTGTGTGTTTGATGAGTCTTGTTGAGCCATTACCAAGTTTCTGTTTGCAACACTCACTAATCTTGTCCTCTCACACAAACTCCCTGGGTATTCCCCTGCATTATGTGGCAGTTCTTAGGTTGATGGAGATTGCACTAATTGTTCTGCAGTTTGTCTCCAGACAGCCTACACCATTATCACCCCGGATACAGCAACAGCTTCACTGATGTACTGGAAATCTGGAGCCTCTTCCAAGTAGTGACATCTTAAATTAGCTGTATGCTTCTGCTAGAAGTTATAGTAAAAAGAATGTGGAACTTAAATAGTATAAGACAGCAACTCTGCATTCTCTTTCATAATATGAACTGTATTTTTTATGTAGTAGTGATCTGCATGAGGGCAGGTCCTCTGCCCTTTCTCCATGTCTCATGGCCCTGCAGTTTCCTCTTCAGTTGCTCTTAGAAGCCTCCCACCTTAAACTTCAATGTGATAAGGGAAAAAAGTATGTGGGATAGTTTCCCTTTGCCTTCCTCATTCTGTGCTTTCAGGAAACACCAGTTCTCTTCCTGAAGGATCCTCTGCCTGCAATCAGCTATTGTCTCTGATGGTTCTAGCTCCCCTGCTATCCCTACTGAAAATTTGTTGGCTTTGCTGTTGGTTATTGCTCATAACCCTGAAAATGAGACCCTCATCTGGGCTTGGGGCAACTCGCAAAAGGGCAGGGATGACCTTGCTACCCCAGTACTTTTTATAAGCTCTCTAAAGCAGAGGTTGGGTGTGGTTTTGGATTTTAATTGGCAGTGGGCTTTAGGCAGGAACCCGCTGCTGTTATATTCCTAGATGTCAGTTTGAGTCCATGACGATTTCGAACAACGGCTACTTATTAACATGGTGTTGGGTGACTTCCTTCCTGGAAGCTGTTGACCTGTGAAATTGGCATCCAGTGGTCAGGCAAATGTGCCTCCATGGGGTGGATAAGTCCTGGACAGATGTGGCCTAAACCGACAATCTCTATCTGCCTTCAAATTTACCCTGAAAAGTTTCTTTGTCTTCTGATTGCCTTCTGAATTGAGTTTATTTGGTGAGAGAGTCAGATAATGTCATAGACTTAGAATGAGGCCATTCAGCCCATCAAGCTTGCACTGACAATAGTCCCATCCAGGGCCTATCCCAGTAACCCCACGTATTTACTCCACTAATCCCCTTGACACTAAGGGACAATTGAGTATGATCAATCAACCTGACCCGCACATCTTTGCACTGTGAGAGGAAACCAGAGCACTCGAAGGAAACCCAAGCAGACACGTGAAGAATGTGCAAACACCGCACAGACAGTGACCCAAGTCAGGGGGTACAAAGCTGAGTCTAGTCCCCAGGGGAGAGGGACATGACCAAGCAGTGCCAGTTTGGCAGTTGATGATGATTGTTGAGGGGGGAGAAGAATTGGTGCTGATTTTGGGGGGTGGGGGTGGGGGGGAGCACCAGTGGGATTGGAGGAATGCCACTGTCGATTGCAGGGTGGAAAGATGCATAGATCATTGGAGTGGGGATGTCGGTGTTGATCACGGCAGGTGGAGGGGAGCCCCTGAGATCTCGTGGTGTGGTGGGGTAAGGTTGTTTCTTGGTCTAAACAGGGCACCCTTTGAAATTAAAGCCCTGATTTCAGTGCAACTAGCTTTGCTGGTGTGTTTAGGCCCTGTCCCTTAGAATGACAGTGTGAAACATGCCCCCCATTTTATTTGACAGAGCGTCAGAAGGTCAGGAAAGAAAACCGGTCAGTTACTCCGGAGAAAAACACAACAGTTTTCAGGCAGTTACCTGGGTCCCCAGCACTGAGAGGCAGTAGTGCTAACAAACTGTGCCACTATGCCGCTCTGTTGTCAGATCTGAATCTGGATATTTAAAGAAGAATGCCACTGCCTTTGTTGGAAGCCATTGTTTCCTGCACCAGAAGAGAAGTTGGGATGGTAGATGGTAGAATTCAGCCTGACCATCGGCCACTCAGTCATATTTCCTTTAATTGACCATTCTTTGACTTTCCACCAGGCAAATAGGATTTAAAATTAATCCCAGTGATTAAATAGATAATTCAATCATTTCAAAAGATATCTCAACATTTCAAAAGATTAAGATAGAAAAATTGTAACGAATTTAAAATGATAAAATAACAATGCTTTAGTTAAAAGAAAAATTGTGCAGCATATCCAGGTGAAGGTCTCATGGTGCAATGGCTAGTATCCCTGCTCTGGACCACTTGTTCTGGGTCAATGTCCCATTCAAAGACTCAATAGCCAAGGAAAGTGCATTCAAAATGCAGCTAAACAGATTGAGCATTGACTTGTAAATTCTTCCACCTTAAGCCAAAAGCAGGCAGTAGGTGTTGGAGAGATCTTTAGCCAGCCATGTGGTGGAACAAAATTGGAGCCTTTTTTTTATTCATTTGTGGACATGGGCATTGCTGGCTGGCCAAGCATTTCTTGTCCATTCTAGTTGCCCTCGAGAAGATGGTGATGAGCCGCCTTCTTGAATCACTGCAGCCCACTTGCTGTGGGTTGACCTACAATGCCTTTGTGAGGGAATTCCAGGATTTTTAATCCATCATTACCATCACCCCAGGCCTCAACAAACAAGTAACAGTGTATGTTTTCATAGCAATTTGGAGTCTTTGGGGGCTGGTTAGCCCAAATGGCTAAATGGGCAATGTGGGTCAGGTTGGCGCCAACAGCACGGGGTTCGATCCCTGTTTTGGCTGGCGTGGATTTGGCACTTATCTATTTGCACTTCCTGTGGCGGCGGTTGTGGCAATGTTGATCAACTTGCCTTTGGGTAAAGAACTCAGGAAGAAGAAGCATATCAGAATCTGTGAATGGCATAAGCAATTGATCAAACAATAAATTACAAAATCGTTTTAAATATCCATCAGTATGATTTGTCACTTGGTTCAAGCTGTACTAAAATCCAACTGTGATTTGCTGCTCCCAGTTGAGCCAAATGCTTTGGAAAAAACAGAGGCATCTCCTCATGCTATCTGCTTTTAAAAGTTGGTCTTTAATCTAAATTCCATCTCCTCACAATAAAAATGGTTTTCATTATCCCTGGAATGTAAATTCATTCCACTGGTCATTGAAAAAGAGCAAAACTGATGGTTTCTTTCAGAAATTTGACATTTAAACAATATAAAATTGCTTCACCAGCACCTGGTGCTGCTAATGATAATACTGCCATCAGCTATCACAGGCTGAAAATTGCCACCCATTACTAATTAGTGGTGGTTGCCTATGACATTTATTAAAACCTCAATGCATTTAAATTATTAAATAAATTCTGCATAATGTATCAATAAATATATAAGTCCCAAATGCACAATCCATAGTCTGATCAAAAGTAGTCACTCAGCAAGGATTAAAATATAATGGAGAATTTGCAAATCGTTCAGTTGACTGCAAGTGGAATATATAAATTATGAATATTAAAAAGAGCAAGGGATGTTGTACTTATCAAAGTAAGGACATGAAATGCATGAAATTGCTGCAAGGGTTAAGGAGATATGACATTAATGAAGAAAAATTCATCTAGTGTAACTCAGTTTCTCTTTTCAGTTTCACTGCTTTATTTCAGTTCAATTGAAGGTATTGCAACCGGACGGCCAATGGCAATGGCAACATTGAGAAGAGTTAAGAGTTACAATGAAGCATGCTGGGAATTTTGGTCAGTTTGAGTTAAACACTGATGCAGGTCAGAAAAGGCTGAAGTAAGTTATGACCTGTCCTGTGAGATATGACCTGACACTTCCTGTGCTCACCAAATAAGGATGGTTGTTTGGAAGGGGGCCAGACATATCGGCACCACCTATTACCTTATATATGGTGATCCTATGTGATTTACATGTAACTTGGTATAAACATTTGGGAGTTGAGTTGTTAACAAGTAACTCCATTGGCTGTAATGGGACTTTGTGATCAGTTTCCAGTAATATCATTGGTCGGTTGCCGGAGGACTTTCTGCAAGAATGTGCAAAGTTTAAGATAAAAAGAAGAACTTTGAATCTTTTCCTTAGTGGAACACAAGAATCACATTTGTGACTTCTGCCCTGAAGATCAGCTTCAGAAAGAACAAAGAAAATTAGAAGAACAAAAAACCATGAGGAAGATCCATACCTAAGGGGTATGAATTCCACTATTACCATCCTAACTTCTCTTCTGGTTCAGGAAACAATGGCTTCTAACAAAGGCAGTGGCATTCTACTTTAAATATCCAGATTTAGATCTGATGATAGAGTGGCATAGTGGCACAATGGTTAGCACTGTTAACCTGACCAGTTCAGTCAAGTGGCTAGTATTTGTTTTCAGTCAAATATTAAGTTTAAACTAGAGTTAAGGTTGAAGTTAAATGAATTAAATTGAATGAGTCAAAGCAAGTGTTGCAACTAATGTATATTTATGTTGCGTATTGGTACCTAAACATTAAATAAAGAGAGAATTCTGTTTAACTGAAATTTGAGTCAATGCTCTATCTGTTGTTCGTCATTCAGGGAAAAATATGTGGGGAGAAAAGGTTTAAATATTCCAGTATCATAAACATGACACTAAATTTTGAAGATTGCATTTTAGAAAATTTAGGTTCTGCAGGTTATTTAACAATGTAATAGAAAGCAAACACATACTTCTGTTTTGCCGATAACTTGGATGATAAAGTTAAAGCTTATTTATTAGTCATAAATAGTCTTACGTTCACACTGCAATGAAGCTACTGTGAAAATCCCCTAATCGCCACTCTCTGGCGCCTGTTTGAGTACATGAAGAGAGAGTTTAGCATGGCTGATTCACCTAACCTGCACATCTTCGGACTGTGGGAAGAAACTGGAGCACCCAGAGGAAACCCACGCAGAAACAGGGAGAACATGCAAACTCTACACAGACAATGACCCAAGCCAGGAATTGAACACAGGTCCTTGGCACTGTGAGGCAGCAGTGCTAACCACTGTGCCACTGTGCTGCCACTATATATATGTAGGGGCATATTCTCAGTGATATTTCAGCTATACAACGCCCAGGTTGGAACACATTTGGAATTTGCTGTTCAGGTTTAGGCATCACATCTTTAGAAGGATACCTTGGCCTTTGTCTGAGTGCATTATATGTGAGCGAGAATGATACCTGCACTGTAATGGTTAAATTTTAATCAGATCTTTGCCAATTGTATATTAACTGTGTTCAATTGTACACCAGTGCTGGACATTTACTGGTGATTCACTTCAATTCATTTACACTAAAACTACCTTTGCCGAAAATGATGGTGCTGGTTTTAGTGGTGAGTCTTCTGGAATGTCTGCCCAGGGCATTGTGCAGTATAATGCGATCTGGGAGTCAGAGGGAAGGTGCTGGTTCCTGGCATGCTATCACTACAGCCAGTTTTAATTCTGTATCTATATTCAAAACAATGCAATCTCCTATGTTAAAGTTCCCACCCTGCACTTTGAGAATGGTTTCTCTGGCGGTCAGGATCCCAGAGCAAATACTATCAGAAGACTGTAATTCAACTTTATCTGCAAGGGATAGAAATAAACAATGTCCTGATTTTCTAACTACTGAGAAAATCAGCACTGAATTTTGGTACTGAGATCTGTCTTATAATTTAACAACTAAACAAACTCATGAAATGTAAACGGATTAGCTAATGGTGGTATTAACACATTTGCATTTTTGTTAAGTTTCACTAGATCATTGTCAGTGCAAATAATTTACAATTGCTGAGTTGGCTCTAACGGAAGTAATATTCTCATCTAATAAATGCAAAACCACTGTTAATTTGAAATATAAACTGAAAATAATGGAAAGACTCAACCTCTCAGCCATCATCTGTAGAGAGAGCAGAATTCATTTGGAGGGACTTTTTAGATGATCGGTTTTCTCAGCCAGCCATCCCAAGAATTGATGGGGAATGTATCCTCTTAGCCATTTAATGTTCAGTGTACATTAATTAGCTGAGGGCAAGACCTTCACCTCCAACTTGGGGGGAAGAACTGCCTGAGGAGTTCCTGACCAGTCCAAATGGCCAGCAGCTCTGCGGTTCTAACAGCACCAAGTTCAAATGATGGCCACTGATTTGATTCATTATTGTCACATGTATTAGTACACAGTGAAAAGTATTGTTTCTTGCCCGCTATGCAGGCAAAGCATACTGTACATTGGGAAGGTAAGGAGAGAGTGCAGAATGGAATGTTTCAGCAATAGCTAAAGTGTAGAGAAAGGTCAACTTAATGAAAGATAGGTCCATTCAAAACTCTGATGGCAGCAGGGAAGAAGCTGTTCTTGAGTTGGTTGATATGAGATCTCATACTTTTGTATCTTTTTCCCGATGGAAGAAGGTGGAGGAGAGAATGTCCGAGGTGCATGGAGTCTTTGATTATGCCAGCTGCTTTTCTGAGGCAGTGGGAAGTGTAGACAGAGCCAATGGATGGGAGGTTTGTCTGAGTGATGGATTGGGCTTCATTCATTACGCATTGTAGTTTCTTGTGATCTTGCACAAAGCAGGAGCCATACCAAGCTGTGATACAATCAGAAAGAATGCTTTTTATGGTGCATCTGTGGAAGTTGGTGAGAGTTGTAGCAGGCGTGTCAAATTTCCTTAATCTCTTGAGAAACTAGAGGAGTTGGTGGTCTTTCTTAATTATAGCATCGGCATGGAGGGACCAGGAGAGGTTGTTGGTGATCTGGACACCTAAAAACTTGAAGCTGTCAATCATTTCTACTTTGTCCCCATAGGTGTAGACTGGGGCATGCCCTCCACTATGCTTCCTGAAGCCGATGACCATCTCCTTCGTTCTGTTGTTTTGTTGACATTGAGGGAGAGATTATTGTCGTCACACCAGTTCTCTACCTCTTTCCTATACTGTGTCTCGTCATTGTTTGACACCACAAAGGTGGTGTCATCAGTAAACTTGAAAATTGAGTTGCAGGGGAATTTGGCCACACAGTCATAGGTCTTTAAAGAGCATAGTAAGGGGCTAAGGTTATTGCCTATGACTGCGGTCTGTGGGTTAGGAAGGCTCGGATCCAGTTGCATAGGGAGGAGACAAGCCCCAAGCCACAAAATTTGGAAATGAGTCTCATAGGAATAAGAGTGTTAAAGGCTGAGCTGTAGCCTATGAATGAGAGTTTGACACATAAACACATAGGTGTCTTTGTTATTTAGATTTTCCACAATTGAGTGTAGGGCCAGGAGATGGCGTCTATTATGAACCTGTCATGGTGATCACTGCTGGAATTGGAGCCAAAGCCTGAAGAAGAGGAGCAAACGGAGACCTGACTTCAGGCTAGTCCAGGGTAAGAGCAAGGCCCCAGCGAGAGGGCTGAGGGGTGGTGAGGGATGGAGAGGCGGGTAGTGTGATCGGTGGGTTTGAAAGGCCCAGGATGAATTGTTAAAGGGGGGAGTATGATGTTGTGGAAATACATCTGATGGGCAGAGGGGGAATTCTAAAGGGGGTCTCCCCCTTCCCTTCCCTCCCCCCCGCCCCAGCTTGCTCAATAAAGGCTGCTGGCCATTTTCCGACCACCCACTCACCGTCTTCCCCCACACTTGTGGGCAGCTATGAACACTGTCCATTGTTTTAGGTTAATGGTTTTAAGAACACTTTCTCACTTTTGCACAACAGTTTCTTTTCCCACATTTTCAGCAGCTATCTGGCTTGACAGGCTAACGTTAAATGCTTCATGCCGACTCATTCAATTTGGTTCAGGCTAACTTGTGACGTTTACTTACCCCTTGAAAGTAATGTGTAATTTCCATTTCATTGGTTTTTCAGCAAATTCCAGATCAAACGGCCTTAAAAGCCACAACATCTCATCCTTAATTTTATGCATGGAATAACATTTGCTGATTTGTTGTTTAATTTTTGACGTCAACTTTATCAGCAACCTCAAAAATGGGCCTGGAAAGTCACTTACTATTACATGACATGTACTGTATAGAAACAGGCCATTTGATTCAATGAGTCCATGCCAGTGTTTATGCTCCTTTTCTCATATAACTACATAAATATGTTTATGCCTTTCTCCCTCACGTGTTCATCCTGTTTCTGCGGCCTTGCACCTATGGGCAGAATTTTCCTAAAAGGTTTCTAAGTGTCATAATGGCAAGAACATGGGGTGAGCTGTGCCGGTCTTCCAGGTGCGCTCCTCATTGCAATCTTTCAACACTCTTTTATTGGAGAGTTGAAAGCTTGGTGCCGGTACAGTTCAGCTGGGGGAGTGGAGGGTGGTGTTCAAACTTATTGGTAAAACCAGCTTCAAAGAGCTTGGCTGCCATTTCGCAAGGGTGCCCTGGTTCCATGGTGCACTGGGAGACACCCTCCCACTGCCCCCCCCCCCCCCAAAATCAGACATCAGATCACCCCCATTCATAGGCAGTATGTTCTTTCCACACTGTAACATGGTTTACCCACACAGGGACATCAGGGCCTTTCCAATGCCCCCCTTCCTCATCATGACCCCCGACAAGCCATTCCCCCATCATGACCCCCTTCATGTTCCACCCCTGCATAACCCCGCTGTATTGCCCCTTGCATAGACCCCCTGCTTGTCTGCACTGCATAGCCCCTGCAAAGGTCCTCCTCCCCTGTAATTGCCCCCACACAGCCCCACACCCCTCCCGTGGTACTGCCTGATGTCTGCTGCCAGGGTTTCTGGTGGGCAGTGCTAGGTGGGTACTGCCCAATGGGAACTATCCAGCCTGGCCCCCAACCAGCCTTTGATAGCCTCCGAGTCTCCCGGCAAGACCAGCTGGCCAGGCCTGCACTGGTGCAGACCAGTAGTGACTTGTGCCGGCAAGAGCGGTGGGAAGCATCCAGGAGGGGGAAACATGCTGAACGCCCTACTATAACAAGAGGGATTGACTGGAAATCCAGTCAATCTTGAGTGATTCGCGTCACTCAGAAATGGGGTGGGAAGATCGGAAACCCTTTTGCGTTGGGCGTGAATTGGATTTTTAGCTCCCCACCCCATTTTTCCAGCTTGCTACGCTGATGTTTGGGTGGTAAAGGTGGTGGTAAAATCCACATGATTCATTTTGGTAACTCATTGTGGTAAAATATTTCACTTTCACCATGTTCCAGATAAAGAAAATTTTGATGAATTTCCTGTTGGATTTATTAATGTCGATCTTATATTTATCAATTATGTAAGTGGGACACAACAGTGGTTCTGGCATCAACTGTCTTGAAACTCTACCTTTTTAAAGTTTTGGTAATTACCTTTAACCCCTGCTGCCTCTTGTGGAGCCAACTTCCTAACTATTCTGCTACCTGTCCCTGGCCTCCATACATTTTGACCCTCAGTCCACTATGCTGTGGAGACTGTTGGAAATCCATATACAGTGTGCTACATTATCCTAATCTACCCTGCCTGTTACTTTTTCAAATAACTCATTAAACTGAGATCTTTTAGTTTGAAATCTGTGCTGACTATTCTTAATTTCACTTTTTTAGAGGAACCCAGCAGCAACTGGGTTCCTCCGTGCCGTTCCTCTTGGGCGGCATGGTAGCACAGTGGTTAGCACTGCTGCTTCACAGCTCCAGGGTCCTGGGTTCGATTCCCGGCTCGGGTCACTGTCTGTGTGGAGTTTGCACATTCTCCTCGTGTCTGCATGAGTTTCCTCCGGGTGCTCCGGTTTCCTCCCACAGTCCAAAGATGTGCGGGTTAGGTTGATTGGCTGTGCTAAGAAATTGTCCCTTAGTGTTCAGGGATGCGTAGGTTAGGGGGATTAGTGGGTATAATATGTAGGGATATGGGGGTAGGGCCTGGGTGGGATTGTGTTTGGTGCAGACTTGATGGGCCGAAGGGCCTCTTTCTGCACTGTAGGGTTCCATGAACTGGTTGTGTTGTGTTGAAGCTGATGGGCAAGGAAAGCACATAAGTCATGGTTGCATGATGGCTTATGCTGAAACTGTCCCAAATATGTATTTCAAATAGTCAGAGCGACTTCTAAGTAGGGAGATTCACCCAATGGGAACTGGGCCAGAGGATCAGAGATGCAGTTTTGTAGATGTAGTGCTGACCAGAATTGTCTGGTAGTGAGGTAACATTGGCCCAAATCTTTTGATTTTTAACATCTGTTTTTCAGATATTATGGCCTGGATTTTATAGTCAGCAATGAAAAGACACACTCATCATTCACCCTGTCACACTTCATGGGCTTTTGAGTGACACCTTGTTCTCACCATCTGATCCAGGGTGATGCCCTCTACAGGGGATTTATGGTGCATGTAAGCAGTGGCAGACTTACACTTCTGTAATAACTCCACAGAGGCAAAAGTCCCATCACCAAGTTACTTTATTTGCACCATACATCTGTACAGAGCCAGCTCTCCAGTTGCTCCCTGCTGAATGCAGGCTGGGAGTCTGACACACCTGCTTTAAATGAGCATGAGGCTCCCTGATTTAACCATCAAGTAGCACTCATCAGGTAGTTCATACTCTAGCAAGCCAACCTTATTAAGCTGAAGTCATCACAACTTCGTAGTGCCCCATGCTCACCTTCATTTCTGGGATCCCCCCATTGACGTGATGCCTGTCCCTAATGATGTCATGCCCCTCTAGCCAGTGTTCACTCTGGAGTGAACAAATTATGCCAGAATATTAAAGGAGAATTCAGTACATGGTCTCAAGGAAGTTTTTCTTAAAATGTTTTTATAAATTAAACAATTGATCAAACACATTTCATTGCATTAGATAGTGAATATGAGTTTAAAATGACATTGTGATCCCACACAAAGTTCAACCCGCAGATGGTTCCAAACTCATCTGCAAAAATTTTGCTGCCATTCATACCAAGGGGAATTTTTTGATCCTGCTGACAGTACACCCCCACAATGGGTTTCCAGGTGGCAAAGGGTGCTTTCAACAGGAAAGCCTGTTGACAATGGCGGGACCCATTGCTAGCGAATGCACACTGCCTCCCACCAGTGTGAGCCATGCAGCTGGGAGGGGGGATATCTCAGTGAACCTCTCAGCATTTATCTGTAGCATGGTAGTTCCTGACTCTTCAGCTCAGTTACATAATCAACAGTGATAATATTATAGGAGTCAGTCCAAAGTATCACCAGAGAACACTGAAACCACAAATAGCCACTCACTTACTCAGCTTGTCCTCAAAGTAACGAGATTGGCACAAAGAGCCCCCTCATGATTATATATAATTCACCGGCTCTTTCCTCTGGGGCCAAACACTCATCCCTGAGTGAGGAAATACTGAGGAAAAACAAAATGCTGCTCGGTTTTTATTCACTCTTGTACTAAGGCACATTTTAGTATTATTAGTCATTGTAAACCTGAAATAACCTTTAAGCAAATGAAATTGAAAGTTAAAATAACATCCTGGAAGATTTAAAACCAGACCACTCTCTACTTTCGCTGCCAAACCATGAATTGTTTCATCACATTGTTACCCAAGCAATGGCACTGTTGGTTTAGCCATGTATTTTTTTAAATTTCAATCCAGAAATTGATGCAATGATTGTACATCCTTTCAACTGAGCTTTTATGCACACTCTCAGTCACTCATATATTTTAATATCTCTCTCTCACACACACACACACACACACACACACACAGTCTCAAACTCTGTACCTTACTCATGTATATACTCTTTACACTCTTATTAATACCATTCAACAGGCTGCAGAGAGATCTAAACATGTCTTATTAAAAATTCGTGAGCAATTCATGTCAAGCCTGGTCTATCCGAGCTTCTCTGTGCAGAGACACCTACAACAACCATACTTATCTACCGCTGCATCCACCTGATATTTAAGTGCAAAATGTGACCGAAGAAACAGCACCTTTCAGCATTTGCCTAATTGGATGCTACTTGCATCAGTAATTAAATGGTGGCAAGGCTGTTTCTAACCAAAAGATTTACGGTTTGATCTGGTTTTCTCTCTTCCCGAAACTAATTCAGAATGAGGAGGCACTGACGAGCATTGACTTTTACTGTGTAGCACATTTACAGCCTCAAAGTACCAGTGGGACAGATTAATGTTTCCTACCGGATGCTCACACACTTTTACGTGTGGATGGTGCTCTATTTACTTGACATGACTTTGAACAGTGTTCCTCTTTCCACCTTGTAAGATCGCTGGCCAGCTTGGGACCACCACAGTACTGTCCCTCCAGCTTCAACTCTTTCCCCCCATGGCCATTTCACAGCCTCCATAACAATTCCTGGAGCAGCCTGACCCCCACCACCTCTCCCCACCTTCACCACCCAGGAGCACGCTGATGTCCAGCCTATGCCCCAGCAGTGGCAATTCCCCTCCCCCACCCCCCTCACCCCAGCAGACCCCTCCCGCTGACGCCAACCCCCCACCCCCCCACCGCACAGGTCGGCCCCCCCGGCAGACCACCCTCCTCAGCCCGCCCCAATTGCTGCCCTCCCCCATCCTAGACCAATTCCCACGAAGAGTGGCAGCAGGAGCCCCACCCCCACCAATCACCCCCTAGGCCCCATCCACAATAGGCCCCAATTCCTGGTGGGCAGTGTCAAAATGCCCCTTGGGCATGGGCACCGCCCATTCGGCAGTTTCCGGTGGCACTGGCTGGTATTGCCAGGGTGTCCATGCCCACAGGGTGCACCACCCCCCACCTCCTGACCCTCTGGGGAGCCCTGATTGCCAACCCCTTCATTCTGGCTGGGTCTCCCGCTAGTTCCCGGAACGTGGGGAGCTTCCCACTGGTTTCCAGCGTGGTCTGGTCTCCAACTGTCCCCTGGCTCTGGGAGATGTGCATGCATTCCCGGTGCATGTGCAAATCCCAGCACAAGGTTGACGATGTGCATTTCCCAGCCCGATCCACCAGAAAAGGCGCAGGTCATGATGGGAGAACAGCCCTCAATGTGGGGAAATTGAAAATGTTTTACATTCTAAAAGTTTTTAAAAAGCAGTGTTATTCTTAAGTTATAAACAAGTCAATAGCAGTGATGGAAGAGAGCAAGTTGTAATTTTGAATGTGTGACATCTAGATCTGAGTGCAAAATATTAATTATTGTAATGACTTCAGTCAGGCAAATAAGGTTGGCCTGCTAGAGTATGAAGTCCCTGATTGAATTCTCACTAAAAGATGCCCCTGATTGAGTCCTAACTGAAGGCCCAATCAGGGAGCCTCATGTTTTCTATTTAAAGCTGGTGTGCCAGTCTCTCTGCCTGTTGAAGCAGGGAGCACACAGTTGTACACTATACTGTTGTATAGTATGTCTTGTAAATGAAGAAATATTTGGTGATGGGACCTTCACCTCCATGGGTTTATTACGATTATCATTGACAATCTGTCCACTATTGGCACACACCAAAGGAGTTGCTGAGCTTGAGCATACATTCTCTTCGTCAGCCTTAATTAAGAGGGCAGAAGGAGCTGAAACTCAAAATGTGTAACATTGACGGGAACAACTCTGAAAACCAATCACTCCAAATTTACCCAAATGGGGAAATACAGCAGTGGCCAAGACATCCTTGGTTGTAATAATCTCAATGTCAATCCAGTTGTGTAGTTGTGTAGTTTACTTCCCTGACGGGTGCCTCAATTCAGTGAATCTGATTTGGATTTAGTGTCATGCCCAATTGCCTCCTATATAGACAATTACAAGGCAAGGGTTAAGCTGGAGGCTAAAGAACACTTGGCATTTGGATAATTGCACTTGACCTGGACTGACTATCCAATGTTTCTGATGGCTCGGGTCAATGGTAACATTGTCCAGTGTGATGGTGTGTGATTGAAAATGTACTGCACCCAGGGGTTGCTCAAATACATAACTGGATTAAATAACCTTACTGATTTTTAAACAGACAGTTTCTTTGGTATAGCATAAAACAATAAACTTTATTGCTGAAAGATCACTATACAAAATGCTGCAATTTAACAGTAAACCACCAACCAATCGAATGTCCCTTCCAGAGACTGGAAAAATTTATATACATGATTTTCTTTACACCGGCAGAAATACAACCAATTTTTAATTTAAATTATAAAAAAGCAGCAAAGACAGGATCTGAGCAGTGCTATTTGAATTGTGTTGGAAAACCAATAATATGGTCACAGGACTGGAGACTTCGCTGACAGCAACACAACCTGAAGTAAGCTACTCTTTCTGCTCAAATGTAATTTAGATGATGAGTGCTCGGGTTGAAGGTGCCATCCACAACCTTCAAGACCACTTTGAGAATAGACACACACACACAGACACACTTAAAGATGACACCAAACCACTTCTTGTGAGGTTTTTAACCATGTTCCCAACAAGACAGCACCCCAAATGCCATTTCATCTCATACATGTAACAGATGCAAAATGCGCTCAGCACTTCTATCCTTATTTCAATCTCTTCAACCCTGCAGACTTCTACCTTTACGGGTCCATGTGGCCGGCTCTTTGCCTGGAGGGAATGGCAAGAGCCTGCAGGGGGCAGAGTGGGACATGCAGTGCTCACCGTTCCACTGCGACATCTCCATCCCAAAGCTTTACTTGGTGGAATTTCAGAATTTTGTCTTTTTTTAAACATTAAGCCCAGCCTAAACAATTGCTTTAGGTTGCAACATAAATAACACAACTATTATTTAAAATCACTGTGGAAAAAGACTTACTCTGACCCAAACCATCTCAATGAGTATTATTGGAGTAATATTTTCCTTCTCTGAGGGGACTCGACCAATCAGAGCCCAATATTGCTCTTCATAGCCTGGCTTATTTGTATTTTTTGAGCTTATCAAAAAATGCAGAGCTATCAGGGTCTGATTGGAGCCCCCACAGCTGCCAGCCAGCCCAGAGCCCCCCTATTAAGCATGGTGTTTGTCATTGTAAGTCTACCTCTGCATGTAAGCAAAGGAAGGACCACCATGGTACTAGTGAACTGAAAAATCCTCAAGGAGACAGGTGGAACAAGAAAGTGTCTCATGCAGCAACACTTGTGAAACTCTGTGTGTTTTCCCATGCCATTGACCACTCTCTGCATCATCCATGCAGCATTCTGTGAGGATAAGAGCGTGTGCCCTGTGTGTGTGTGTGTGTGTGTGTGTTCATGTGCGTGCATGTTTTGCTTTGATTTAATTTGATTATTGTCACATGTATGTCATACAGTGAAGAGTATTGTTTCTTGCATCCGATACAGACAAAACAAACTATTGATAGAGTACAAAGAGGAGAAGGGAAGGAGAGGGTGCAGAATATAGTGCTACAGTGCTACTATAGTGCTACAGTAATTATAACTGATCACGATGTGGGAAATTCACTTTACCTGAATGCCTATGGAGGAGCAGATTAATATGGATCATAACCTCTTGATTTCTTTATTTAACGATGCATGTATAAACCTTGGAAGTAGCTGTCTGATTTATTCCATGATAATGCTGAGTGTGGTTATCGCATAATTCTTAATGCAAAGTCAGGGTCAATTGGACATTTTCAATTGAAAAGTTGGATGGAGATTAATTTTGCCAGCACACTGAGCATTTACTTAAGTTAGGATTACAGTTTCGTTGGGAGTGCTTGGTGTTTGTGGGCTGATGCCTGTAAATTGAGGTATAACGACCTGATAACATTCTGGGCCGGAAATCCTGAGCTAATATTGGCCATATATTGGTTGGTATAAGCGATAAGAGTGAGTGAACTACTTCACTGGCCCACAACATTTCACATCATTTTCAGGATTTCCAGAAAGCGATGCTGATTTACCTTATATTTTGGCAGATAAATTCAAATTAGACATTAATGATAGGAAAATACTTTGCATTAGCAACACTTCTGACAACTAGTGTAGCTAAAGGTATAGTGGTAGATATTAAAAATAAATTGATGCCCAATTATTTATTGCACTAAACAAGGCAGAAAAGTAAAACAGAAATACTGCTTGTATATCATTAACCAGCATGCTAGCTACATGCCTTAATCCTGCATGTTTTGCAGTCATTTTCCTTGTCATGCTTATGAAATGAAACCCTGATTCTCATTTTTCCATAATTTCTGGTGATTTCAAACTGTTTGCATGCATTATACAGATATGCAGTACACAAGTTTATTTGGAGAGCCATTAATGAGCCCATTGGCGTTTATTTTGTCATCTTTTTATTTTTTTGCCTGAGGAATTTGTAATTATTTGTGACAATCGCTGTGACTCTGGGTTTCTCTTGGCTTGATGATATATTGGCACAACAGATTTACGATTCCCCTATAGCTGTGCTGTTTAAGCAAAGAAGAGGAGGAACAGCAGAGAGAGATAGCAGGCATGCCAGACTGTGCCAGTGGTGTCTGGCCCCTATCCTCTCTACAGTCTACAAGAGAAGGTGCTTGCACTTGCATTCATCCAGAGAATGGTGCATGCACAACATTCACTCCCTCTATCACCGATGCAAAGTGGCAGTGTCCAATCTACAAGGTGCACTGCAGTGACTCACTAAGTCTCCTAAACAGCATCTTTAAAACCCCCGACCACTACCAATAAGGATAAGGCAGCAAATGAATATGATTAGCTGCAAGTTTCCTTCCAGGCCACCCACCATCCTGACATGAAAATATATCACTGTTCCTTACCGTCACTGGGTCAAAATCCTGGTATTCCCTTTCTAACAGCACTAGGGGCGTACCAATACCACGTAGACTGCAGTAGTTCAAAAAGGCAGCCCACCACCATCTTCTCAAGGGGAATTAAGGATGGGCAATAAAGGTTTAAAAACATTTTTTAAAAACGCAAGAGGTTTCAATTCTCGAGGGACATTGTCACAGAATTATACCACACACTGAAAGAGGATCTGCAGCTAAGTGCCACTGGGTAAACTGCACTGCCAGCAGTTATTCAAGACATATATGCCTGAACTTTTACGTGTTGCCATTACGTCAAGCTGCTCCTGAGGATATTGAGGCCAGGCAGTTGTGCATAAATGTGTGAAGTAATTCTTGGTTGCGTTATTTGCTTGAGCATCATAGTTCATCTCCTTCCCCATGGATAACTGACAACATTATTGGAGGACTCTACAATTTCAGGGTCGAGAGAGTGATGGATTATGAGACAAATATATTATAGAGATCCTTCTTCTCCATTATACAATACCCCGATCAACACGATTTGGAAAGCATTCCACTCTCTCAGTGTGCAACTCATTTGCAACCTTTAATGCCGCAAGGTCAGATTTACTTTTTTGGTAGCCATTGAATGCTTTGATTTTAAAGTAGTTCATGATGATACTTCATGCTGAAATGCCCCTGGAGATCAACGCTATCCTCTAAAGCCACGGTTCATGAACACTGCGTATTCCACGTCACCATGTGGAGTGCACATATAATGGAAATGTGTCTCTGTTAGAATTATCATCAAGTACGCCACAGGCATGCTTCAAGTACTTGGCACAACTTAATGGGAGTTTCTAGTTTTGATGTTGTTTGCTGCTTACTGAGCAAAGTGTTAATATTTTGGAGACTAGAGGTCTCCAGGTAAAAGAAAAAGACACATGCATCTCCATCAAGGAAGATCACCACAGCACCTCACTGTATTGCAAGCCCACAGATAATCTCACGGTGCTCCACTTCTCCAGCTTCCACCCTAAACACATTGAAGAAGCCGTCCCCGACGGACAAGCCCTCCATATACACAGGATCTTCTCAGATGAAGAAAATCGCAATAGATACCTCCAGACGCTGAAAGATGCCCTCATAAGAACAGGATATGATGCTCAACTCATCGATCAGCAGTTCTGACATGCCACAGCTAAAAATCGCACAAACCTCCTCCGAAGACAGACATGGGACACGGCGGACAGAGGACCCATCATTGTCCAGTACTTCCCTGGAGCAGAGAAGCTGCGACATCTTCTCTGGAGCCTTCAACATGTCATCGGTGAAGATGAACATCTCACCATGGCCATCCCCACATCCCCACTTCTTGCCTTCAAACGACCGCACAACCTCAAACAGACCATTGTCCGCAGCAAACTACCCAGCCTTCAGGAGAACAGTGACCAGAACATCACACAACCCTGTCACAGCAACCTCTGTAAGACGTGCCAGATCAGCGATGCCAACATCTCACATGAGAACACCATCCACCAGGTACATGGTACATACTCTTGTGACTCGGCCAAAATTGTCCACCTGATAGGCTGCAGAAAAGGATGTCCCGAAGCATGGTACATTGGGGAGAGCATGCAGACACAATGACAATGAATGAATGAACACCAGGCAGGTCTGTTCCCTTCCCATCGGGGATCACTTCAGCAGTCACGGGCATTCGGCCTCTGATCTTCATGTAAGTGTTCTCCAAGATGGCCTTCACGACACACGACAGCGCAGAGTCACTAAGCAGAAACTGACAGCCAAGTTCCGCACACTTGAGGATGGCCTCAACTGGGATCTTGGGTTCATGTCACACTATCTGTAATCCCCATCACTTGCCTGGGTTTGCAAAATCTCACTAACTGTCCTGGCTGGAGACAATTTACACCCCTTTAACCTGTGCTTAATCCTCTCTCCACTCACATTGTCTGTACCTTTAAGACTTGCATTCCAACCATTATCTTGCAAATTGAGTTTGTGTCTCTGTAACTGATTCCTAAGCCTGTCTTTCTTTCCCCTCCCTGCTGTACCTACAAGGGTTTCTGGCAGCAGTCTAAGTATCTGAGCCCAGATTGCCCACAGGGCGAGTGGAAAGGGGAGCAGCTGTGGTCATTTTGGATTGGTCGTCAAACAAAACGTCCAAGCTAAAGTGAAATACTCCACAAAAATTTCCACAAGTGTATTGTTTTCATTTTGAGTTCTTTTCATTTGCTTCCATGGCCTGACCAGGATTCTTAGTTCCTACAAATCGTGGATCAATTTCTTTTTTAAATTACAGGATTGGAACTTTAAAATGCGTGATTTTTTGTTTGTAATTGGTATTATTTTCAATAAGCATCTTGGGATTGAACATTGATATAATTCAGTGTGACAAGGACACTTGTTCATAGCGCAGAAATATAACTCTCTAATTTTGTATCCACCAGAGAAACTGTGGGCTAGGTTTCCCGATTCATTGGCCACAGGCTGGGAGATGGGAAAGCTGATAATATCGCAGCATTCTGAGAAGTGCCCAATGTCTTCCTGCTGCTGCATTATATTATCAACAATGTGAACCTCCTCAGCGCAATGGCTATTTGGTAACCAGTTGAACCAATTAACTATTGAATTAAGTGCCACTGCCCGGCCTTGATGGTACTTACAGGCCTTTTAGCAAATTTCTGAGAAGAGGAGACCTCTTTAACGGCAGTTACCCCATGAAGGGGTCTTCCATAAAACCAATGCCTGGATATCTTTTGAAATGGATCTCCACCCACCACCCCCCACCCTCTGCACACCCCCCTACCCCACCAACTGCACCACACACACACACACACACACACACACACACGCACACCAACTGCCAGGTCCTGCAATCATGGCCCTGGCTTTTTAGAATGAACTTACCTTGTCTTTGAGGGTGCCTCACCATATAGTCATATACAGGCATATACTCCTTCATCCTGCAGCCTCAGAAGCAAGCACCACCAGCATTGGTGATGGCGAGGCTGGTATGCTACCGTCACTTTGATTGGGCAGGGAGCTGTGGCGGGGGTGGGGGCGTGGGTGAGATGCTAACCACCATCCTCAGTTAGTCAGCAACAGCATGGTGGCATAATGGTTAGGTTAGCATTGCTGCCTCATAGCGCCAGGGACCCAAGTTCAATTACCTGCTCAGGTCACTGTCTGTGTGGAGTCTGCACATTCTCCCTGCATCTGTGTGGGTTTCCTCCAGGTGCTCCAGTTTCCTCCCACAGTCCAAAAGATGTGCTGGTTAGATGCATTGGTCTTGCTAAATTCTCCCTCAGGTGCAGGAGGAGACTAGGGGACTCAGATGGCGACTAGGAGATTGTCACTGTAATTTCATTGCAGTGTTAATGTATGCTTACTTGTGGCACCAGTAAATAAACTTGTAAACTTTAAACAACATCTGCGGGCTGTTAATTAGCCCACTGTCAGTAAACTGCAGTCTCAGGACATCAAAACTATCCTCTACAGCCATGGCTCAGGGTTGTTCTGCAGTGTATCTGAGACACCAAGTAAAGTGCCCAGAAAATGAGATAAATGTCTCATTTCTCATGTCACTGACGTGAAGCTGGATCCCATTTTCAACTCAGCAACAGGCCTTGATCATCAGTGGAAAAATTCAATTCTCTTATCAAATCTGAAACAGACACTTGTTTCAGTGACAGAATGCCATACTGTATACATTTGTAATTCTGTTCAAGTCTTCCTGCTGTTACACCAAGCAGATTATTGCCCCTAGGGTTTCTTTGAACATTTTGGAGGATTTACAGAAAGAAAATATTTGGACATACACTTAGCATCATTCAAACTTAGCCCTAGTACTCTTCTCTTTTCTTTCAATTGACTGGCCAGGGGGAAAAAGAATCATCCAGTTGAAACAATATTTTTGTCAATTTTCTGACAGCTTGCTCTCTTGTCATACTGAGCACAGTTCAGATAATAAAATTGCATTTGATCTTCAATCACGAGATTTTGCATCCTACATATTAGGGTCAACATGTTTAGGATTTGAACTTTATTTCATGTTCAGATAGATAATATCTTCCTTTTCTCCAATTGGGAAAAAGCGCAGGCGATATCCCGCATTTGTGGGATGAGATTTCTTGATGTGAGAGGAAATGGGAAAGTCCATCCGAAAATACCTGCACCAGGAAAGAAATTATTAGTTTACATCCATTAATATATCCAGTGTCTAAGATGTAATGGCCTTCCAGAAGAAAAAAGAACAATGATCGTGCCAAGGGAGACTTTTTTGAAGCTACATTTAAAGCATTTTACTAAAATATTACTTAAAGCATTTACTAAAATATTCAATTCACTTTTTAACACTACATGCAATTATCATATACTGAGTTACAAGGAAGGGGCTATTTTCTGAGTTTATGCTGCTGCCAGGAAGCTGACTCCTTTGGACTTATAAATTGAGAAATGGTGAGTGCGTTTTCTGCAGCTTTGCATTCATTCCTAATGAAACTTTGTTGGCAGCACCAGTAATCTCCGAAAGTGCATATCAGCAGGAAAGTCTTCAAGAGGTAACTTGGGCTGGACCGATGAAACTTTGAGCTCATTTTGCGTACTGAAGTGGAAACTCTAACCTTCCTGTTTAAAGTGATAGTGTAGAAGTCTCAAAAATGTAAAAGAACAGCTGAATTAAAATTCAGAAGGAACTTCTCAGACTTGGTCATTGAGTTCTTGAATTACAGATGCAGTGATTTCAGAATTCCTAAATAAAGAGCAAAGAACAAAGAAAATTACAGCACAGGAACAGGCCCTTCGGCCATCCAAGCCTGCACCAACCATGCTGCCCATCTTAACTAAAACCCTCACCCTACCGGGGACCATTTCCGTCTATTTCCATCCTATTCGTGTACTTATCAAGATGCCCCTTAAAAGTCTCTACCGTATCCGCTTCCACTACCTCCCCTGGCAATGAGTTCCAGGCACCCATTACTGTCTGCGTAAAAAAATCTGCCTCATATATCTCCTTTAAACCTTGCCCCTCACACCTTAAACCTATGATTCCTAGTCATTGACTCTTCCACTCTGGGAATAAGCTTCTGACTGTCCTCTCTGACAACACCTTTCATTATATTATAGATTTCTATCAGATTTCCCCTCAACCTCTGTTGCTCCAGTGAGAACAAACCAAGTTTTTCCAACCTCTCTTTATAGCTAATGCCCTCCGTACAGGCAACACTGTACCCTCTTCAAAGCCTCCACGTCCTTCTGGTAGAGTGGCGACCAGAATTGAACACTATATTCAAAGTGCGGCCTAACTAAGGTTCTATAAAACTGCAACATGACTTGCCAATTTTTAAACTCAATACCCTGGCCTATGAAGGCAAGCATGCCGTATGCCTTCTTGACTACCTTCTCCACCTGCATCGCCTCTTTCAGATACCTGTGTACCTGTACACCCAGATCCCTTTGCCTATCATGCCCTTAAGAGTTCTGCCATTTACGGTGTATTTCCTATCTGCGTTAGACCTTCCAAAATGCATTACCTCACATTTGTCCTTCACAAAACTTTACAATATTTCACAAAACATCTCCACAATTATCATTTCAAGTGGGAACAAGAGAGCATAAGCTTAAATATAGGAAATGCTTTTTTTAAATTTTTGACTCCATCCTTAAAGTTGCAAAGCCAATGCTCAGAGTTGGCCGGGCAAACCCAAATCCATTCCTTACTTGCTCCAAAAGCCAAAGTCAAAATCCAATTGAATCCAATTCATAGTCTGCACAAGAGAGACAAACAAGCTGACAAGATAAGGCATTGCACCCTACCTTGGGCTTGATCAGCAATGATATTTATATATTGGAGCATAATCAGAAAACATATATTTTATGGCTGCATCATGGGGGAGTGGGGCTGGAAAACTCAGCGAGCCATTCAAAAGCCCATTGGCTTTGGCAGGAGTGGGAAATCGCACTGGTGGAAAATTCCACATGCTGCAGACTCTACATTCCAGTCTGGGTTAGGGTATAGTGTCAATCAGAATCTATCAGGAAATCCATCAAAATGGCTTGCCTTGATTTAGGCTATTCTACAAATGCATTATAAACTCAGAGACAGAAGTATTGGCTATAATTTCAAATTGTTAATTGCAGGAGAATGTTATTTGTTTCTTTAACCAGACAACGAGTACATTCTCTTATGTTCTTATAAACTATTTTTAATTCAGATTCTGTGACATCAATGTCTGTGGTCAATGCCCTGTAGTTAATCTGTTCTAACTCTTATAGGACTCTTGGACCCTTGCAAAAATGATGCTGTGGGTCCATCTCCAAAATGATAGATGTGGATGTAACCTGCAGTTGGTTCATTGACAGCAGTCAGTCTGGAGCCTCAGTTACAATAGCACAAGCAGAGAAGCAACTGTAATGGTGATTTGGTTAAGGGCAATTTTTCTAGATATTAATGAAAATGTTAACAGCCTTTTGCAAAGAGAAAGGAAGTGAAGTGCTGAAAATCAGAAATGAAATATGGAAGTGCTAGGTCTGTCAGAGCCTGGAAAGAGAGAAATAAATATTAGCCTGTATTTTCTCTTTGCAAATACCAAGGAGCTTGCCGTCTCTTTCTGGTGCCTCCTGTTCTTCTTTCCCAATTACCTGAGAAAAGCTATTGCACCTTTTACAAGCAAAGCACTTCACAGTGTGTGATGCACTTTTTGGTTAGTTGCTGTTGTAACGTGGGGAAAAAGGGCCAATAATTTACACACTGCAAGCAGCAGTGAGATAAATTATCTCAGTGAAGATACTGTGAAAGTCCCCTAGCTGCCACACTCCAGCGCCTGTTCAGGTACACTGAGGGAGAATTTAGCATGACTAATTCACCTAACCTGCACATCTTTGGCGTGTGGGAGGAAACCAGAGCACCTGGGGGAAACCCATGCAGACGCAGGGAGAATGTGCAAATGCCACACAGACATTGATGGAAATCAAACCCGGGTCCCTGGCGCTGTGAGGCAGCAAGCTAACCGCTGGTTAGAGTGCAGAAGGAGGCCATCTAGCTCAGCATGTCCTTGTTAGCTTTCTGAAAGAATGACTTAGTTAGTCCCAATTCCCTGTCTTTTCCTGGTAATCCTGTAATTTTTCTCTTCAGATAATTATTCAATTGAAATTTGTCTCTACCACATTGTCAGGCAGTGCACTCCACATTTTAACCTCTCACAGCAAAAATAGATTTTATCTCCTGTCACTTCAAATCAGTGTTATTTTGTTCGCAACTCTTCCACATCAAACTGAAAGTGGTAAATTCATATCTTGATCTGACTGGAAAGCTCTGTGGTCAGAGATCTCCTCCTGGGGTTTCACCTCACAGCCTGTGCTTAGCACTGGGAGAGGAATAAGACCATATTAAGACTGTTAGATATAGGAGCAGAACTAGGCCATTCAGCCCATCGACTCTGCTCCATCATTCAATCATGCCTCGTAAAGTTTCTTAACCCCATTAGAACAAAGAAAATTACAGCACAGGAACAGGCCCTTCGGCCTTCCAAGCCTGCACAGACCATGTTGCCCGACTCAACTAAAACCCCCTATCTTTCCGGGGACCGTATCCCTTTATTCCCATCGTATTCATGTAATTGTCCAGACTCCCCTTAAAACTCACTGTTGTAGCTGCTTTCACTACCTCCCCCAGCAGCGAGTTCCAGGCACCCACCATTCTCTGTGTAAAAAACTTGCCTCATACATCTCCTTTAAACCTTGCCCCTCACACCTTAAACCTTCGCCCCCGGTAATTGATTCTTCCACCCTGGAAAAAGCTTTCTCCTGCCTTTTCCTCGAAACTTTGATCGCTTTACCAATCAAGAACCTATTTATCTCTGTCTTAAATACACTCAGTCAACTGGCCCCCACAGACTTCTGTGGCAATGAATTCCACACATTCACCACCCTCTGGCTGAATGAATGCCTCCTCATTTTGGTTCTAAACGGTTGTCCCTTTACTCTGAGGTGTGCCGTTGGATCCTAGTCTCTCCTACTAATGCAAACATCTTTCTCACGTCTGCTCTATCCAGGCCTTTCAATATTCTGTAAATTTCAATGAGATCCCCCCTCATCCTTCTAAACTCCATTAAGTACAGGTCCACAGGTCAAATGCTCCTCATACATTAAGCTTTTCATTCTCGGGATCATTCTCATAAACCTCCTCTGGACCCTCTCCAAGGCCAGCACATCCTTCCTTAGATATGTGGCTCAAAATTGCTCACAATATTCCATATGTGGTCTGACAGAGCCTTATAAAGCCATGAATAGCTCCTATCTGTGCCTGTTGCGCTATCCATACAGCTATCAATTTTATAATTTGAATATAGGGGTAGAATTTTGCCATTTTCTGCCAAAGTGTCATCTCGACAGGAAAAGTAGAGGGTAACCCATCAGTAGCCCATCAAAGCTATTGGCTTTTCCTGCTGTGTTTTTAAACACTTTGTTAAAGGAACTGAAGGGGTGGGTCCCATGATGTCATGCTGCCAAAGGGTACCCTGATTTAAAAAAAATAAAAATGGAAGCCCGCAACACCACATAACGTGCCACCATGGAACGCTCTGGCACATCACCCATGGAACCCTACTCCTATGGAACCCCTACTCCCTTCTAGAGAATACCTCTCCCCCAGGACTGCATTCTGTGACCCTCTCCCCTCTAGGTGACTAATATCACCTGCCCACCCCCAGCAGGTTTTGCTCACTACGTTCAGATCATGGGGGTCTTGTCATGATTGGCACACCAGTGTGAATTGAGAATTTAACATGGGAGGGTGGGGGGGGGGGGAATTATCCAGCATAATGGTCTTATGATATTTAAATTGGTGAAAATTGGGATTCTGACTTTTAAAGCTGGATTTCCAGATTTGACATTGGTGGATAATGTATACAATTGAGTGGGGAATCCCACTGGCTTCAAAGCCGTCTTGAGATTCCTGCTCGACTCTCCACACCTCCATCATACCACCCCTTCATCTTTTCAGACTTTTATTTATTTGTTCAGACGATGTGGGTACCGCTGATTAGACCAGCATTGATTGTCCATCTACCAATTGTCCTTGAAGAGGTGGCCTTGAGCTGTCTTCTTGAACGACTGCACTTCATGTGATATTGGTTCACCCATATTGTAGGAGGAGAGCTCCAGCATTTTGAAACAATAGAGCAACTGCGATATAGTTCCAAGTCAGGATGTCTTGTGACTTGGAGGATCACTAGCAGGTAGCATTGTTCCCATGCACCTGTTGCCTTTGTCCTTCTAGCTGTTAGACGTTGTGGGTTTGGAAGGTGCTGTCAAAGAAACCCTGGATAATTGCTGCATTGCAATTGTAGATGGTACACATTGTAATTTCCAGGCATTGGTGGTGCAGGGGATGAATGTTTGAGGTGATGAATGGAGTGCCAATCAAATGGGCTATTTGTCTTGGATAGTGATGAGCTTTATGAGTATTGCTGGGGCTGCACTCATTCAGACAACAGGAGAAAATTCCATCTGACTCCTGCTGTGTGCCTTGTAAATGGTGGATAGGCACTGTGAACTAAGGCTGTAAATTGCTCACAATAGAATTCCCAGCCTCTGACCAGCTTTGTAGCAATGGTGGTTAGATGGTTGGTTCAGCTCAGTTTCTCATCCATTTTAACCCCTAGGATGTTGATAGTGATGGATTTAGTGGTGGTAAAGCCATTGAATGTCAAGGGGAGATGGTTAAATTCTCTCTTATTTGAAATGGCCATTGCCTGAGAATTATATGGTGCAAATGCAGCTTTCCACTTATCAACACAAGCCTGAATGCTGTCCAGTTGTTGCTGCATATGGACTCAGATTGGTTAGTATCTGAGGAATTGTGAATAGTGCTGAACACTGTGCAGTCATCGGCAAACATCTATGATGGAGGGAAGGTCTTTGAGGAAACAGTTGAAGATGGTTTGTTCTCGGGGACTGCCCTGAGGGTGTCTACCCTGTAGTGATGTCCAGAAACTGAGACGATTGACTCAAATAACCACAGCCATCTTCCTTTGTGCTGGATATGATTCTAGCTGGTGGAGAGTTAACCTTTTGATTCCCATTGACTTCAGTTTTGTGAGGACACCTCAAAGCTTGATCAAATGCCACCTGATGTCACCTCTGGAATTCAAATCTTTGTCCATGTTTGGACTAAAATTATAATAAGGTCAGGAACTGAGAGGCCGTGCAAGAAATAAATTGAGGATCAATGAGAAGGTTATTGCTGAACAAGTACCATTTGATGACACTGTTGCCAACTCCTTCCATCATTTTGCTGATGATTCAGAGTAAATTGATGGGATAGTTACAAGCTGGGTTGCATTTGTCCAGCTTTTTGTGGACAGGGAATAACTGGGCAATTTTCCACATTGCTAGGTAGATGCCAGTGTTGTAGCTGCACTGGTACAGCTTGCCTCAAGCGCAGTTACTTCTGGAGCACAAGTCTTCAGCAGTATTGCCAGAATATTATTCGGGTCCACATTTGTGGGCCCAAACAGTGCCTTCAGCCATTTCTTGATATCATGTGATATGAACTGAATTGACTGAAGATCTGTGATACTCAGTCCTCAGCAGGAACTAGAGACAGATTATCCACCCAGCACTTCCGGCTGAAGATAGTTGCAAATGCTTCAGCAATAACTTTTGCACTGATGTTCTGGGCTGCCCCATCATTGAGGATGGGGATATTTGTGGAGCCTCCTCCTCCAGTTAGTTGTTTAATTGTCCGCCACTATTCATAACTGGATGTGGCAGGACTGTGGAGCTCAGATCTACTCCATTGGTTGTGGAATCTCTTAGCTCTGTCTACCGCATGCTGCATCCACTGTTTGACATGTAAGTAGTCCTGTGTTGTAGTTCACCAGTTTGACACTTCATTTTTAGATATGCCTGGTACTGCTCTTGGCATGCCCTCCTGCACTCTTCATTGAACCAGGGTTGATGATCTGGCTGGCTGCTAGTAGAAGACTGGACCACATATCACACTATAAGGTTACAGATTGTTGTTTATAATTCTGTGGTTGTTGATGGCCTAAGGCAGTTTAGCAACCAGTTGGATGTAGTGATGGGCGAACAGTCGGTCTTTGTGGATGGGAGAGTCTAGTTGAGTTGACCAGCTTCATTATCTTATGCCCTTGTACTGTATGCACTCTATCACTGGCCCTGCTTGTTAACTGATTCTTTTCTCTGATGCCAAAAACCACAGAATCAAACTGATTATTTTTAACACAGCCATATACTTCCAAAAAATCAGGAACAATCTGACATTACGTTGAAAAGTCCATGATCACCATTGTGCAGCTCTGAGATAGCTAAAAATAAATAGGTACATAGTTATCATTCATTAGTACTTAACAGCAGACAATTGCAAAACTATGCTAAACAGAAAATGCCTTTTGAATCATTTATGTTGTCATTTTATTTTCAAGATGCTAACTCCAATTCCAATCAAATTACAGTAATGATAAAATCATAGTTAAGATATTTTGAGGAATGCACATGAAGCCCTTGGAGGTTTTACTGATGGAAATTATGTTATGTTTATGTATGAGTTTAAAAGCTTTAAGGTTTCTACATCACCCAGTTCCACGTGCATTGCTACAGGGACTTAACTAAGTGGAAGTTGAAAGGAAAAATCTAAAAGCCTTATTTTCAGATTGCTACCAATAGCATCTGCAAGTTTCACTATGAGGTTGCACCTGGTCAACAGTTACTTTCTCTGTAATCTTCCATTGCATTGTACCACTTCTCTCAGCAGTAAATGTAACTAAATGGGAATGTTGCAACTTCTTATCTAACCAAGCACACTCCAATAATAACAGGCGTGGTGCCAAGCTGCTATTGTTTTTGTGAGAAATTAGCATTGTTAAAATTCTAAGTGTCAACAGCGTGCATGGAAAACACATGTGATTTAATGGTGAGGAAAGTTTTTAATTGGTGAAGGCCACCCTCAGTTGAAAATGCTACATCGATGCAGGTCCTGTTATAGAGTCTCCTGTTCAAAAGGAGAGACTGGGCATCTCGACCAGGATACTGACTGAGTGCTGCATTACTGAAGTAATAATCTAACTGCCGAAGCAACCCTGCAGTTCAGCACAGCCTTCTGTTATGTTGCCGTCTAGCTGTTCGGAAAAGGTGGGAGGAACTCTTTCCTGAGGAAGGCATAAGAAGGCCTTCCCTACAGTCGAAGAGAGCTTGGATGGAGTGGCAGAGGAGGTTGTGCAACCTGGGTCCAACGCAAGAAATGAGTCAACAACCTGCAAGGTTTACGTGATTTGTAAGGGTAAGAACTCGTGTCATATCTTCAATAGGAGTGTCTTGTGTGGCAATCAGTGACGTATATATGTGAGTGGGAAGCTATGCAAACAGATTGAATGTGTGTTTGGCCTTAGTGTCATTATCAATTGAGGCCAAAGCATCTGAAATTTTGCCTTTTGCGTGCGCTTTGATGCAACGTGTAAATGTGTGATGGTGATCTACGCAGGAAAGGGGGATTCAGTTGACAGGTCACTAGCTCTGCACACTGTCATATAGGGCAAGCAGACCCAAAATGCCAGGGAGAGGAGTTGAACAGAGGCAACAGTTCTTGACCCGATGCTCCTCACATTTGCTGAGGAGGAGACAGAGATTTGTGGCATGGAGGAAGCATGATTGGTGGCAGACCATGAGCCTGGTGCAGCCAGAAGTGAGGAGGAAGAGATAACCATCCAGCTGGAGGTAAATGGGCACACAGGTTGGATGCAATGAAATGTGTATCTCTCAAACTGTGATGATTCTTACTGTGATTCGTATTGTTCTCCGACACAGGTCATCGCTGTTCAAGGAACAGGCCACAACCACAGAAGGAACTTGACTGCTGGAAAACTCAATTACTGGGGATGAAGCAGCCAGTGTCCCAGGGGATGCACTATCATCTGCCTCATCATACACCTCCATCAGCAAGATTACACTGTACCATCTGTGGAGCGGTCAGATTTAGATCCGAGAGCACAATCTTTTGAGAACAGCACGGACAAGTGCCAGCATTTGAGGGAGGCTGTGACAGTCAGAGGACCCTGTGGATTAGACCTATGTGAGCCCTACTCTGATGACAGCTAGCTGGTTGCTGTCACACCAAACCTGCTGGACATGCAGCAGAGGCTACAGGATCTCCTTGGACAAAATATCCTGGAGATGCCAGGGATTATATGCAGCCTTGTGCAGGAAATGTGGAAGACCATGCACATTATGAGTTCTGTCACGTCCCAAACATTTTAGCATGTGGATACATCCATGGAGAGAGTCCGACTGCCATGGAGAGCCAGGTCAAGCAATCATCACTTTAGCAATGGTCCCGGTGCAGTAGTGACTAGGCATGCAGTGTATGAGGCCCCTGGATCTCCCTTCAGTGCCCCCTTCCCTTCAAAGAGACAGAGGTGCATTCATCATTCACCCAGATGGTGGAAGAGCACATGCCAGCTGTCCCAGGGCCTTCTTCTCAGGATACCCTCAGAGTTAGTGGCATCACCTCATCACCTCCAGCATTGACTTCAATGGCTCTAGAGTCTTAAGGGCATGCCCTGCACCAGATCTGGAGACCCATAATTAGACTGGAGCCCACAAGGCCCCATGGTTCCATAGGACACCCTTCATGCTTATCTAAGTTAACAGACAATGGCACTGAGTGGACTTTCTCCACCTCAGTTTCTGATGTTGCAGTTGCACCTAGATGTAGTGGTAGAAAAACAAAATTGAAATGATTTTACCCACTAAACACATGATTTTTTTCATGTCCGTCTCAGTTGTTAAAATGCACACAATATACTTCATTTTCTGTAATCAATTT
This sequence comes from Carcharhinus amblyrhynchos, assembly GCF_965287045.1. NCBI lineage: Eukaryota > Metazoa > Chordata > Chondrichthyes > Carcharhiniformes > Carcharhinidae > Carcharhinus > Carcharhinus amblyrhynchos. The sequence goes on from NC_137336.1 coordinate 48,751,644, forward strand.
TAGTTGTTGAGCCTTGTTGGGACCTGTCATATTATCCGATGTGACAGTCATAGCCTGCCTCATGTTTCTTATAATATGATGGCTGGAGTGGAGATAGGCAAACAGACATTATTCCTGACTGAGATGTGTTGTGTTTTTGTGCATTCTTTATTGAATGCTTATGTTGTTTTGTAAATGGTTAATGTAAACCAGCAATCTAATCATCTGTGATGTAAGATCACATGACAATAGAGGATGTTAAGAGATAGTTCTCAGTGAAGCATTGTACATTGTTAGAAGAATGTTTAATGAAAATTAAAGAAAACCAACAACCTTGCCTCCAGCAGTTTTGTCAAATCTAAACAAGGACAACAAAAGCTAAGACCTGCAACAATGATAACAGATGGTGACAGCGGGAAGGACAATGGAAAAAGCATTGAGTAGACAGGCAACTGACCGAAAAAAAAGCAAGCAAAATGGTTGTGAGGAAAGGGCATTGTGAGAATAAACACCAACAGAATCCCAAGAAAGACCAGAGTGAAGAGAACCATGGAAATAATCTTACCCTTACCAGAATGCTTTGAACATCTGAAAGATTCTGATCAAGTTGAGAAGTTGCAGAACTGGTTTGCCAGATACAGAATCACTTCAGGGCTAGCAGAGAAGCCTGATAGGAAACAGGTCAGTAGATTCAGAAAGATGAATTGATTCAGGATCACATTGTCTGGTGCCTTAGAGGCGATTTTACCAGATTTTCTATAATCATAAGAGAATTTAATATCAAAGGCTGTGCCATTAACAAGACTTACTGAAGTGAGAAAGTAGAATTTTGCATTAATTCAGGGGAATTTTGCGGATGTAAACAACTGACAGTTTGTGGGACTCAAAAGCAGCAGAGAACCTATTAAAAAACAGGGAAGGAGCAAAAGGTAACTGCCATTATGCCACTATCCAATAAATTGAAGGTGTGGTGGACAATGAAGGTCTATTCTTGAATGGAATTACAGGATCCAATGCGAACTCTTAGGACACATTTATTATAGTCATGCGACATCGCTGCAGAGTTTCTCAGGGTAGTGTCATTGGCTCAACCATCTTCAGCTGCTTCGTCAATGATTTTCCTCCCATCATAAGGTCAGAAATGGGTCTGTTAGTTGAAGATTACACAATGTTCAACACCATTCACGATTCTCAGACACTGAAACAGTCCATATACAGTAAGAACTCGACAACATTCAGGCTTGGGTTGATAAGTGGCAAGTTAGATTCGCACTATAAAAGTGTCAGCAAATGACTGTCTCCAACAAGAGAGAACCCAACCATCTCCCCTTAATGTTCAATGTCATTTTCACCATTGAATCCTGCACTATCAACATCCTTGGTCTTATCTTGGGCAGAATTGTGGTATAGTGATTAGCACTGCTGCCTCACAGTGCCAGGGACCCAACCTTAATTCTGGCCCTGGGTGACTGCCTGTGTGGAGTTTGCACGTTCTCCCCGTGGCTGTGTGGGTTTCATCCTGGTGCTCCGATTTCCTTCCACAGTCCAAAACTGTGCAGATTAGGTGAATTGGCCCCTTAGTGTCCCAAAATGTCAAGGCTAGATGGATTAACCATGGTAAAGGTGTGCGGTTACGTGGTTACAGCTAGAGAAATGGGTAAGATACTCTGTCAATGGGCCGAGTAGTCTCCTTCTTAACAGCAGGGATTCTATCATTTACATGAAACTGAACTGGACCAGCTATGCAAATATAGTGTTCACAAGAGCAAGTCAAAGGTTGGGAATTCTGCAGCGAGTAATTCACATTCTGAATCATCAAAATATGTCCTCCATTTGTAAGGCACAAGTCAGGGATGTGTTTCAATACTCTCCACTTGAATGGATGAATGCAACAACACTCAAGAAACTCAACACCATCCAGAACAAAGCAGCCTACTTGATTGGTATCCCTTCCACAAACATTCACTTCCTCTACCAGAGTAGCAGCAGTGTGTACATCTACACAATGTACTGCAGGAGCTCACCAAGGCTACTTAGGCAGCACCTTCTAAACCCATGACAACTAGCACCTGGAAGGACAAGGATAGTAAATACCTGGGAACACTACCACCTAGAGGTTCTCCTCCTGGTCACTTGTCATCTGACTTGGAAATGTACACGCCTTATTTTACTGTCGCTGAGAAAATTGTGAAATTCCCTCCCTATCAGCACTGTGGGTGTATCTACATCTCAGTGACTGCAGTCGTTCATGAAGGCAGTTCACCATCACCTTCTGAAGGGCATCTTGGGATGGACAATAAACGCTGGCCTAGCCAGCAATGGCCACATCCCATAAATTAATTTTAGAAAAGACATTTAACAATAGGCCACATTTAACAATAAAAGCCAGCCACAACATTTTTAATTAATATGTTTATTTACAAACAGTAATGAACTATTCACACTTGTGCAATTCCTTAATTTCTGTCTTGTGTGTATTCATGCTGAATCTATACTCTTAATGCAGTGCTGACACAGAGGCTGCAGCCTGGCTGCTGACTATAACAGAGATTCAGCAGATGGCCTTGCAGTTCATCCTTGTATAGCTCTGGCCTTTGAGAGTCTGGTTTCAGACAGCACATCTCAGCACGGGCAGTGGCAGCCTGGACTGACTGGCTGAGAGGTATTGGTAAGAGCACAGGCAGGATGGCAGTGGTGGGAGCACGAATGCTGGTCATTGTCGGACAGGACAGCAAGTTCTTGCTCCAAGGTGCAACTGTCACTCCCCGAGGCCAGTGCCTCAGCAATCATACTAAACTGTTAGAGGACAAATTGTTGGACTACTGTTGCAGCCTGTAAGCTCCCTGAATCATTGAGATTGCAGCACTGAGATCTAAAGAAAGTGAAAGGAATGTTGGCATTTATAGCTAAAGGAATAGAAGATAAAGGGTAAGGAACTTTTGTTGACACATACAAGGCATTGGTGAGACTGTACCTGGAGTATTGTGCCCAGTTTTGGTCCCCTTATTTGAGGAAAGATGTAGTAGCATTGGAGGCAGTTCAGAGGAATTTCACTTGATTGATTCTAGAGATCAGAAATCCAGAGAGGGGTTTGTCACATGGAAGAGAGTTTAGGCCTCTACTCTTTGGAATTTAGAAGAATGAGGGGAGATCAAATTGAGGTATACGTGATGATAAAAGGTACGGATAAAGTAGGCATGGAGCGGATGCTTCCTTTTGTGGGATATTCTAGGAAGTGAGGTCATAGTCTTAGATTAAGAGGTAGCAAATTTAAAACAGAGTTGGGGACAAACTACTCTCCCAAAGATTTGTGAATCTGTGGAATTCACTACCCCAAAGTACGTTGAGTGCTGGGACAGTGAGTAAATTTAAGGAGGAGTTAGATTTTTAATTGGTAATGGGTTGAAGGGCAATGGGGAGAAGACACAAAAATGAGGGTGAGGAGCATATCAGCCATGATCGAATGTCGGAGCAGAATCAATGGGCCGAATAGCCTAATTCTGCTCTAATATTTATGAACTTATGCAGCCATGATACCTGACGGAGCAGGCTTGAATAGCTGAATGGCCTAACCTTGATTCTATTTTCAGTGTAACAGTCTGAGCTTGCATGGCAGTGAGCATGAATCTCATGATCCCTATCCGAGTTTTGACTGCCGCACTGAGATTTTAGGTGTCAAACAGGGAAATTCATGAGGGACTGTGGACCACTAGCAGCAGCAGAATTGTATTCAACTACAAATGTTACCTCATGGCCTGGCATACATTTCACTCAAGCCTGAGGATCAACCCTGGTTTAGTGAGGAATTTAGTAGGACATGCATAAAAATGAGATGTCAACCTGGTAAAGCTACAACAGGATTACAGGCTTGCCAAACAGCGGAAACAGTAATAGACAGACCTAAGCAACCTCACAACCAGTGAATAAACCTGCAGGCCTGCTACATTCAATCCTGAATGTTGGTAGGCAATTAAACAATTAATTGGCGGAGGATGATCCACAAATATTACCATCCTCAATAATGGAGGAGCCCAGCATGCCAGTGCAAAAGCATTTGCAACAATCTTCAGTCAGAAGTGCAGAGTGGATAATCGCAGCCTCCTCTGGAGATCCTCAGCATTACAGATGCCAACCTCTATCTAATTCAATTTACTCCACGTGATATGTTTTAAAGTTTATAATGTTTATTTACTAGTGTCACAAGCAAGCTTACATTAACACTGCAATGAAGTTACTGTGAAAATCCCCTAGTCACTGCACTCTGGTTCCTGTTCAGTATACTGAGGGAGAATTTAGCATGTCTTTCGGACTGTGGGAGGAAACTGGGGCACCCAGAAGAAACCTACGCAGACACGGGGAGAACACGCAAACTCTGCACAGAGAGTGACCCAAGTTGGGAATTAAAGACACCAGATGTAGAAAAGGCTCTGGGCCTTTGACATCAAGGGCATATTTGGCCATGTGTGGCAGCAAGGAGCCCTAGCAAAATTGGAATCAATGGAAATCAGGTGGAAACTCCCTGCTGGTTGGAGTCATATCTAACACAAAGTAAGATAGTTATGATTGTTGGAAGCCAACCACCTCCACCCTGGAACATTGCTTCAGGAGTTCCTTTAGGTAGTATCAAAGCCTAACCATCTTCAGCTGCTTCATCACTGACCTTCTCTTCATCATCTGGTCAGAGGTGGAGATGTTTGCTGATGATTGTAGAGTGTTCAGATCACTTACAACTCTTCAGTTACTGAAGTAGCCCGTGTCCACATGCAGACAATCAGGTTGTCTGATTGTCTGGCAAGTTACATTCTCATCGCGAGAGTGCCAGGCGATGACCATCTCCAACAGGAGAGTATCTAATCTTCTTCACATAAGCCCGACGTGTGCTGGAATACTGTTTATATGCCTGGATGAATACAGCTCCAAAAACCATCAAGAAGTTCAACATTGTCAGAATAAAGCAGCCCAATTTATCAGCACACTATCACAATATTAAACATTCCATCCCTCCATCAGTAACGCATAGTGGCAGCAGTATATACCATAAGGTGCACTGCAACAATTTGCCAAGCAACAGCACCTTCCCAAACTGCAACCTCTGCCTCCCAAAAGATAACAAATGCATGGGAATACTACAAACTGCAAATCTCCTTCAATGTCCACACCATCCTAACTTGGAACTATGTCGCTATTTCTTCACTGTCTCTGGTTCAAAAATCTGGAACTCTTTCACTAAAAGGAATGTAATTGTATCTACATGAGATGGTGCAAGGAGGCGGTCACAGAGCAAATGTAGAGATGTGCAGGAAATGCTGGACTTGCCAATGACACTCACTTCAATGAACAAATAAAATAGAAATAAAAATGAACAATATCGCAGCATCTGGAACAGAATAAAATTCAGTACCCTTTAGTATTAGGCAGCCTACTGAGTCATCTCTCATCCTATCACTTGGCAGCCTGTTGCTTCATGAGTTATAGATGTATCATTCAGTTTGATTTGTAACTCTATACTCTCAAACTACCATTCTTATAAAATTGTATTATTATCTAACTTGCTGTGAGCAACAGTACCAAATCTGTATTATTACAATCGATGGGACTCATGTTCTAACTACTGCTATAAACATTAGTAATTAATATCACATCAATAATAATTCACTGAGAAAGATTCACATTAGATACAAGCTGTTAGTTGAATTTTTCACTCCCCTTAATTGCCGTGGAATATATTAAGCAATTAACTTTCCATTAACACTCAGTTCAGGAGACCTGAAATGATCACAGTTTAATAGAAATTAAATCTCCTGCATCGTGCAGTATGCAGTGCAGTGCAAATAGCGTTTAAGTGGACCTGTGATCAGAACACACTCAAGATATAAGGAATTTAGTGTAGAATTCTGTGTAATATTGAGATTGCCTCTCAATCCTCTCAACTCAGAGAATATAAGACTAATTTACTCAACCTCTCATCAGAGGGACAGCCCATTCATTCCCAAGGATCTATTGAGTGAACTTCTGCAGTATTACCTCCTGTGCAAGGAGACCAAAACTACACACAATTTTTCAGGTGCGAAATAATGAAAATCTTTTACAATTGTAGCGAGATAGCTTTAATCTTGCACTCCAGTCTCCCTACAATAACAGCCATCACACCATTTGCTTTCCAAATTGGTTTCTGCTACCGCATGCCACTTTTCTCCATTTCTTGTCCCCAAGTCACTGAATTCTTTTTGAACATCACATGCAAGTTTGTACCTGTTGATAAGTTCCCAACCCTCAATTATCTTACATCTGCCATCTTGTTGCCCACTCACTTAACTTGTCTGTATCTCTTTTCAACCACTCTCTGTTCTCCTCACAACTTATCTTCCCACCAAGCTTGGTATTATTGACAAATATTAATACATTACTCCCTGTCTCTGCATCTTAGTCACAAACTTGTGTCTTCTATCAGAAAGAAACAAAATATTTGTTCAATGCCTTTACTCTTTCCTCATTCTGCATGCTAATTTCTTTTGTCTCTACTTCTACACTTCTAAGAAACATTTATTTTAGCTACTCTCTTCCTTTCCATGTATTTATAAAACCTCTTTCAATCTATTTCTATACTTCAGTCTAATTTACTCTCATATACCTTAAAAGTTTGTTACAACATTCGCAACTTCTCAAAATATTGAAGCAGCCTCTGCGTCCATATTCAGCAAGACCAGGGCAACATTCAGGCTTGCACTGATAAGTAACAAGTAACATATATGCCACACAAGTGTCAGGAATGGCTGTCTTCAAACAAGAGACAATCTAACTGCCTTCCATTGATGTTTGATGACATTATCAAGTTTTAATACCCCACAAAATACAGTGGCTATAAGAGCAGGTCAGAGGCTGGAAATTCTGTGGTGGATGACTCACCTTCTGATTTCCCAAAGCCTGTCCACTGCTACAACGCACAGGTCAGGAATGTGATGGAATACTCTCCACTTGCCTGGATAAATTCAGCCCAACAACACTCGATAGCCTCAACATTATCCAGGATAAAGCAACCCAATTGATTGGCATTTCATCCGCCATCTTCAACATTCATTCCCTCTTCCACCGATGCACAGTGGCAGTAATGTGTGCTAAATGCAGGATGCAGTTTAGCAACACATCAAGGCTTCTTTGATCATACCTTCCAAACATGCAAACTCAACCATCTTGAAGAGCAAGGGCAACACCACCATATGCAAGTTGCACTCCAACCACATACCATCCTGACTTGGAAATACGTTGTTACTCCTTCACTGTTGCTGTGTCAAAATCCTGGGACTCCCTCCCAAACAGCACTGTTAACATAAGAACATAAGAAATAGGAGCAGGAGTAGGCCATCTAGCCCTTTGAGCCTGCCCCGCCATTCAATAAGATCATGGCTGATCTGTTGTGGCTCAGTTCCACATTCGCGCCCTCTCCCCATAACCCTTAATCCCCTCGCTTATCAAAAACCCTGTTGGTGCACCAATACTCTGCATTGTAGCAATTCATGAAGGCAGCTCACTACCACTTCTCAGGGGCAATTAGGATCAGCAACAAATGCTGGCCTAGCCAGTAACTCCCTCATTCTGTGAAAGTATAATAAAAAACACCTTTCAAGTAGTATAACATCCCAAATTCCAAAGATGCTGGGGCCTGGATGGAATCTTCTCAGCTTAGATGATCCTAGATACTGGGACCATGTACGGATCCTGACACCTATGGTATGTGAATCCTAACCTCATGCATCATCCTCCTAGAGGTGACCAATTAAGTATCAGCCTCTGGGAACAATGTCCAAATAGTGATGGTGTATGGGCTGCACAGGAAGGAAGAGTAATCAGAGACCCTGAGGTTGCAGACAGTTGGCAACCCCACTGAGAGAAATGGATGCTGCTGATATTGGAAGGAAGCTGTGCAGACTCCTTAAGATAGAAGTACCCTCTGAGGATTCAAAATTTGGTAAAGATGCATGTGGTCAATGCTGTCAAGTCATCACTGTATGGGTGCTTATGCAGGTGTGAGGGATTAAGCCCCTCCAAAGGTTAGCTTGCAGCCTTGGCACGTTGGCACTCATCACTTGATGACTGGGATTTACAAGGCACCTTGCTGGCAGCCTGCTACTGGGAGCCTCTTCCAAGCACCCACCAGGTTTCAGCTTCAGCCAAATTTGCCCCTTCATGGGCAACTACTTGCCACTAATTGTCTGGAGGGCAGTTACTAAGTCTGACCTTGCTTCTAGCAAGAGTGTTTGGAGGCAGGACTACCTGATGTGCAATTTTCAACATCCCCTGTCCTTCTGTCTCCAATTCTGCTTCTGTATGGATGCTAAAATTCTGCCCCTGTGCCTTTTGAGACCCTCTTTGTAAAACTAGATAGCCCTGAACTCAATTGTTACCCATGTTATTTGGGAGCTGATATTTAATCTGCTTTAATTATAAATTAATATTGCTCATTGGGTCTGAAATTGGTTCAATAGCTGAATGTACCCTTCACTTAATAAGCCTGACATATCATCTCAATAGGTTATATTATTGGAAGATGCACGGCACTTCGAATAGCATATAATTGCCAGTTATACTACCAAGAACGATGTAGCATATTTAATGGTAATTATCACATCATCCACACCTTTTCTTATAGTTGGTACATTAACATGAGATTTTGCTTACTTTTAACGTCACAAAGAATTGGATGTTATTGGGCAGCTTTTTAAATCAAAATGATATTAAAGGTCAATTTACAAAATTAACTGCAAAAAATCAAACACCTTTTACACCAGCTGTGTAAATATACCTGATATCTGCTAGTCCTTTCAGAGTTAACAAAAGCTCATTTATAACATTGAAGGCTACAAACTCCAGCAGTCCTGAGGCTATGTACCACAGAACATTTCAAAAAGGATGTGTATTTTAATCTTCAGTTTTTCATTTGCATGTCTATAAATAATCGTGACTATACCCATCCATTTAAATTGATGAAATTAAAGTTGGCATGAATTTAGAGCCAAGTTCTCCCAGCCTTTTCCAATAACAAGTACAGTCCTGAGGTTAAATGTAGCATTCTCTCTAGCTGTTAATTAGAGTGATTCAGTATTAGCAGCAGGCTGCGTGCTGTGAATAATATCCCAACACATGTTAACCTCCTAACAAAAGAAGACAATTTTTTTTAATTGTTAAGGCAGCGATAGATCATCAAGATAAAAACTTTGAGGCTTCCTGCAGAAGTAAGCATTTGTAAGGCTGGCTGGTATCCTGTCTGTAAAAATCAAATGAATTACAAAATGAGGAAGGACAATTCTTTGGGGTGATTCTCCTGGCCTGCTGCACTGCTCAAGTAGTGCCGTGGGCCAGGAGACATCAGTGGGGAGCCTGTACTGGGATTTGCGACCATCGTCTGGCTGATCACAAGTCTCCCAGGCAATGTTTTCTGAAGCACAGAGCGCTGAAACTAAGTATGGCCAACAACTGGGCTGGAACATCTCCCATTTTCTGACTTGTTGGGCACTTAGTTTTTGGGGGCAGAATCCTGGCCTTTGTGTTTGGTTTTGAATTTCAAAAGAGCTAGTGATATGAACAAGAGAGCCACGGTTGAGAAACATGGAACCATAGAACCCTTCAGTGCAGAAGGGGGCCATTTGGCCCATCGAGTCTGCATCGACCACAATCCCATCCAGACCCTATCCTCATAACCGCATGTATTCATCCTAGCTAGTCCCATTAATACAAAGGGGCAATTTAGCATGGCCAATCAACCTAACTTGCACATCTTTGAACTGTGAGAGGAAACTGGGGGACCTGAAGGAAACCCACGCAGACTCGGGGAGAATGCGCAAACTCCACACAGTCAGTCACCCTAGCTGGGAATTGAAGCCATGTTCCTGGTGCTGTGAGGCAGAAGTGCTAATCACTGTGCCACCATGCCACTGTTCCACCCATGGGGGTTGGGAGGTTGTGTGGAAAAACACATTTGCAGATGCCCCCACCTGTTACTTTAAATAAATCTAAAGTCCTCTTACACATTTTCCATTCATTCGGAATAAGCTCATGCTCTGCCTTTCTAAAACAGTTAGGAAAGCTTCATGTGGAATAGAGGTTTTAAGAAAGGTAAATGCTTCTTTATGAGTTTCTTTAACTCTTCACTATTCTCTTACCACCTCAATATTGCATTTTTGTTGTTTATTTTTCCTCAGAGTTTTTTTATAATCCGTTCTTCTTATATTTTTGTTTTTCTTAGATGTATAAGGAACGTTTAAGTTGAAACCAAAAGACCCAAATGTCTTCTTAACACACTGAAGCTAACTTGCTAACAGATGAGGAAAGGTTGAATAGCCACTACTCTGTGGCCTCTCCTCATTTGACCAATACAAGGTTTTGTTTGTTTGAACTGGATACACTTACCAAATCAGTGAGCACTTAAGTATTTAAATAATGGGGGGAGTTTTACCATCCCACCCACCACAGGAATCAGAATGAGTGAAGGTGGGACCATGGTAAGATCCATTGAACTTGGGTGGGATTTTATGGTTTTGGGTTGAGTGATGCCATAAAATCCAGCCCAATGTGTTCAAACAAGAAGCAATAGAGCAGATTTTCTTGTGTTTTGGCAAAAAAAGTTAACTTTACTATACGTAAACCAATCTAAGTAAAGTTATAAAATACACACCTACACTTGAGATTCATACATGCAGACAAATGCAAATTATAGAGTGGGAAAGGATAGGTTAGCCAAATTGAAGTCCGTAAGTTAAAAGATTTAAAAGTCTGCACTTCAGCTGGCTTCAAGATGAATCTGGTGGTCTTGCAGCATTCATTTCTGTTTTTTACTCTCTGCTTTCAGTGTCAAGGCAATTTAAAATTGTAGATGGATGATCTATTTGTTCTTCAGGAGACACAGCTGTGAAGTTGAATTCTCCTTTTAGGATCTAGTTTAGAACATGGAGAGAAAGTGTTAAACAAGCAGACAGGGCCCAAAAGCACCCAAGTTTGGTGGAGAAAGAGAAAGCTAAAGGAGGTCTCTCTCTCTCTCTCTCTCAGCTTTTCAGCTCCTTGTCTTAGGTTCTGCTGAGAAAATATGTGCTAAAAACATATAAAAGGTTTGCCCGTCATGTGATCGCCTTCTCTAATCGATCAGTTATTTAAATATGATTGTGTATTCCAATTGTAGCCTAATTAGATCAGTTCTTGGAATTTCTCCTCTTAGCCATTGTTCGAGTGATTAGGTTTGATGGATTGTCTCAACTCAGTTCAGTATCTGGATGTTGTGTTAATGGAATAAGAAATATGGGGGTGAATTTCCAACCTCGCTGTACCTGGTGTAGATTGCACTAATCCTGAAAAATAGCACGCCCAGTTCCATGCCCAATGCTAAATGTTTTGCAGTCAACCCGGTCCTTTTCTGCTATCACAAATTGGATCGCACCCAGAAAGGCAAGAGGCTGATTAACATCAGATTGACTTGATTTCAATCTCATTAGTGAGTCCGGCACACGATTGTCCCCCTTCTGGAATGTTCCCACCTCTCTGGCAGGAAGTCATACAGGTGCGAATCACAACTGCTCTCCACTAAAGGAAACCAGATGTGATGGCCACTCCATGGGGACTTGGAGGCCATTGAAGCCCCTGGGTGGTTGAGGGCATGGCTGGGCCTGGCACATTGACAGTACCTCCAGATGCCCTGGCAGTGCCCACCAGATACCCTGCTGTGGCTGTTGAGTGCTGCCAGTGTGCCAGGGCAGTGCCAAGGGGGTGAGGACTGAGTTGGGGTGGGGCCTGAGTGTAGGCGGGCCTGAGTGGGGATTGTGATGGGGAGGCTAAGCAGAGGGGCAATGAGCGGGGTGGGGGATTGTGCAGGGATGGAGAATGAATGGGGGCATGGGGCGGGGGGGGGAGATGCCAGGAATCAGGCAGGGGGGCTCATTGGGAGGGCCCCAGTGTCCTGATGATGATGACCTGTGTTAGGCAGGGGAAGTACATACCACTGATGATGGGGGAAGGGGGGTGTCCCAATGTCTGTGGGAAGAAAGATTGGGGCACCCTTGCAGTTAGGCCCACCAGTGTGTTTAGGTCCCACTCCCTCACTACTGGAGTGTAACTCATCACTCTCTCAAAAATGACTGTGTATGTGACGATTGTGGTGAGGAGCGAGCATAACGAATCAGTGTGGATCGCTCCAGTATTCTCACTGTTATGACACTTTAGTTTTTTTGGGGGGTAAAAATTCCATCCATGTTCCTTCATATCTCTCAGAAGTTGATGGGTTTTTGCAGAAAAGCTGGGGCAAATTTTACTCTCCCACCCATCACAGGAATCGGAGCAGGCGAGGGCTGGATCTCGGGTGGGATTTTCCAGTTTCGGGGTGGGAGAGGCTGTAAAATCCTGTTCGCCATCTCCATCTCAATGTAGTTGGAACGTGGAATGTACAGTAATGAAGATTAGGTAGTCATCTTGATTCCCAATTCCCAGTTGTGGATTCAGTTCACTTCAGTCTGTGTTTTAAATGTCTGTTTTTTTTAAATGTTCTATTCATGTTTCCAGTCGGTGGATGAAAAATCATTATTTGGCAGGAAACTAACACTGATTGAAGGAACTCTGAGGCTTGAGGACAGGGAGAGTTAATCAAAGCGATGTATCAAGGATCTCGCACAAGAGAAAACAATTCATGAAAACTGAAGGAGGTATGAAAATGCCAACAGCAAAGCCCAACAGCACTTGTCAAGTTAACTTAAGATTAATGATCAGGATGGATTTAAAGCCAAAATGCAGTTTGTATTTTAGAATTGAATCAATAGAAGGCATCCAGAGAGCTCAGCAATCACCAGAAACATTCTTTCTGCACCTTCCATTATTCACCACTCATATCAACAGGCCAGTGTATACCTAATTAACAGTGACTAAGGACAAGGGTCTCTGCAAGAGCAGGACCAGGGAAAGGTTGGATTCAGTGCTGCACCATCTTCTGCAGGAAGACACACAACTAAATCTTCTCCCCCTATTTGTTAAGTAACCACCTTAACCTGCTTTCAGACAAGTATCTATGATCACAAATGTAATTTATTATTTGATGAATGCATATGAGTAAACCTAAATCATTAAATTAAGATGAGTCAGATTAATGCTGTAGTTATCTACAAAATTAATACGGTGAGCTAGGGGAGGCAGACATTCAAAGTTGGGAGATATAGGTAGTGGAGACTGTGATTTGCAGACAGCCGAGGGTGTGAGATTCAGACAGTCGAGAGTGTGGGATAGAGACTGTTTAGGGTGTGGGATCGAGACAGTGAAGAGGGTCAGATGGAGACAGTCAATGCTGTGAGATGCAGGCTGGTTGAGAATGTTTAATACAATTTTAATTGTTTATGAACTTGGCATTTAATTTTTTTTGGTTAATGAGCGTTAACCAGGGAATCACATGTGCACATACATACAGGAAGAGATGGATGTGTTTAGAGATTTATGTTTACAAGATGTACCATTAGTTTTAAGAGACAAGGCTGCAGTGCTGTCTGTCACTCCTTGGTCATCATAATGTATCACGTTAGCGGTTGAGACTGTTGGATTGAATTATTTGATGGTGAAGAATGCAAACAGGTAAGTTTTATTCAGGAAGCAATCTAGTGTTGCTTAATGTGAGCAAAATCTCCTCATATGCTTTTTGCTACCATGCCTGGTCTTGCTGACTGTGGTAATTGTTACAGATTCCACCAGTTTCCATCCTGGATCTTCTCTCTTGGGAAGTCATCAATGTGCTTTTCTTCCCATGCTGATCCCTGGAGCTGTTTAAGTGTAAAAGGCTCCTGAATAGTTAGTACCTACACATCCACCATCCCACTTAAAATATGAAGACATGGTTTCAGGAGTTATTTGCAGAGCAAGATTAAAATAGAGAAAACTCTAAAAGAAAATAGGGAGAAAATACTATAAAACCATCAAAAGTGTGGCTTATACTATTTAAGATGAATTCTCATGTTTGAGTTGATCTAATTATCTGAAGCTTCACAACTTTTGCAGGTAGCACAATTAAATTTAAAACTATATTGAAACTCAAGGGGAAAAATTTAATAATATTAGCAAAAAATGCAAGTCAATATTAATTTCATCAGGAATCAGGGTACTGTTGCTCAATCTTCTATTGATATTTAGTTTCTTGGGAATTAGTTTTACTTTCTGCTTCTCTGATACATATTAGAAGCAAGCATGAGGCTATCATGGTCCTTGTCTTAAAGTTAAAACAGAAATGCTGCAAAACATTTGCCTGTCAGGCAACATCTGTGGGGCACGAAACAGAAGTGGGGACTTTCCAGCCTCAGCTTGGTGGGTTCCACTATGGCACGCCAACCAAAAGGCCACTGATTTCACTGAGACTGGAAGACCCCACTGATGGGCAGGGCTGGAAAATCAGAGTTCCAGATCTGTGACCTTTCATCCATGTTCTATTTCTCTCTTAACAAATGCTGCCTCACCTATCGAGTGTCTCCCAATTATTCGGTTTTTATTTCAGATTTCCAGCAACTGCAGTGTTTTATTTTTATAGTAGCACATATCATGTCCATTTTGCACTAACCATATAGCGTACACCAAACACACGACTATTTGCATATTTAGGAACATTTGCTCACAATTATAGAGCAATTTTATTTATACCTGGATCACCCTTTGATTTTATAGACTCACTTTTGGACCATCTGTTTGGAGCCATTATGTGATTCATTTTTGTCTGAATATAAATTTATCTTTGATTCATAAATGTTAGAAATATAGATAAGTGGATAAAGAATACACTTAATTCTTTAACTTCAGATAAGATTGAGGATAAACTGTACACGTATGACACTTCTGGATATTTTAACATTTTAGCACAGATCCCCTGCTGGTGTGGATCTGAATATTCATATGGATGGTATATTGTGGAACCGTGAGGATTATCTCATGCAGTGAAAAGATATTGGCCTGAATTTTTCACCCTACCTCACAAAAGGGGAATTTCACAGTAACTTCATTTTAGTGTTAATGTAAGCCTTACTTGTGGCTAATAAATAAACTTTAATTTTAAAATGAAATTTCACTGTGCCTCCTAACTGGTTCTAATGTCAGTGGAACAGGTTAAAATTACACCCTGCTCTTGATTTTTATGCTCTAAAAACTGTTGGCGCAGTAAGGAAAAAGAACCCTTCACCAATCACTGCTTTCATGTTATTTGCTTTTATGGTAATGAGAGCACATGTAAAATTCTTAATTTGTTTGCTGGATTTCATTTTTCAACCTCAGCATGTTCGTGCGAATGACAAGTCTAAAGCAACTTGCTATTGCCTTCAGTCAGAAATGCCAAGAGGCTGATCCATTTTAGTCTCCTCCTGAGGTCCCCATCATCATAGATGCCAGTCTTCTGCCAATTCAATTCGCCCCACAAAGAAACAGCTGGATATGGTGAGGTCTATGACCCTGACAACATCCTGGCTGCAGTACTAAACACATGTGCTTCAGGATTAGTTGTGTTCGAGGCAAGCTGCAACACAACACTTGAGAGTACTGAAAATTGCCTAGATATATTCCGCCTATAAAAAGCAGGACAATCCAATCTGGCCAATTGCCTACAGTGGGTTAATACCAGCAGCTGAAATGAAATGTCCATTTTAAGGCCTCAATTTGTGGTGGGGCAGGAAGGCCTTCCAAGGCCTTCCCACCCCAAACTTAGAGGTAGGAAGATGGTAACGTCCCCTTGTACCACCATCCCACCTGACTAATTGCTCCCTGCTACCAAAATTGCCACATGGAAGGGAACAAGATTCCATCCCATAAATATGAGGTGTAGTAGTCGTACAATCAACAATCAGGAAATAAATCATTAATGCCACTTCATTTATGCTGATGTACATTGCTGAAAGACAATAAAGTTAGTAGAAGTAAACACAATAAATGTTGGAAATATTCAGCAGGACAGGCAGGATCTGTTGTACAGGAACCACCATGAGAGATTTGTGGCCCAACCAAAAGTCCATCGACTTTTGGCGAGAATGGACAATCCATGTAGTGGATGGAACCAGAAAATGTCATCCAATGACCTTTCACTGCAATAGAAGAAAGATAGAAATGTAATTAAGCCAGTAGTAAATTTAAAGTTTATTTATTAGTTTATTTATTCACAAGTAAGCTTACATTAACACTGCAATGAAGTCACTGTGAAAATCCCTGAATCACCACACTCTGGTGACTCTTTGGGTACACTGAGGGAGAATTTAGCATGGTCAATACACCTAACTAGCAGTCTTTCAGACTCTGGGAGAGGATGGAGCACCCGGATGAAACCCACACAAATATGGGGAGAACGTGCAGACTCTGTACAGACAGTGACTCAAGCTGGGAATCGAATCCAATTCTCTGGTGCTGTGAGGCAGCAGTGCTGACCTAAGCATATGTGTAAAAATTTTTTTTTTTAAAGATAATCATTGATAACTTTCTACTTTCTCAAAAACCCCTTTTCACCACAGGGGCAGGAAGAACAAAACAGGGAGGTCTGTGATGAGGGAAGGCAGGAGAGATGAAGTAATAAAAGATTTTGAGTCATGAATCTGATAAAGGGACAGGATTTTTCAGCCCTTTTCCCAGAATGTTTTCAAATGAGGTGTATAAAAGGCAGCTGAATGCAATATGAAGGGATAATGAAAGAAGCTAGTAAAAAAAACACCAAATCTGTTTCTCTCCACAGCTGCTGCATAAATTGCTGAGTATTACCAGCATTTTGTTTGTTTTAATTTCAGATTTCCAGCATCTGCAGTATTCTGCTGCTGTGTTAACCTTAAAAGAAGATTATTCTCACCAATAACACTTAAAGAAAATTGTTTGCTTCATCTCCACTTACAGTCAAAGGCTCAGCTTTTCATGCTCTTTGCCTTTCTGAAAAGAAATTTGACTGAGGGGTTTGAGGTAATGGACTCTAAAAATAACAAAGTGATGGCTGTTACTCAACTGGAAGTTTTCATAAGATTAGAGTTGGGGCAAACAATTCAGGTCTTTTGGAGCAAAATTCAGGTGACAATCAAACATAACCCTCAATGCATTTGCAATTTGCTTCAATTTGCAAAGGGAAATTCCCCCCAACAAAGTTACTGCTTCTGTTAAACTGCATTCTTTAGAATATAAGCAATATTGATATGAATCCATAAACTAACATGGTAAATTAGGCATCACTGAAATAGTCTTCAAACCACATTTGTAATTAAATATTGAACACAATATTTAGGATAAGTTGTCAGTGTTCATATTTAATTAAAATATGAAAGGGATCAGAGAATCAAAGAAACCCTACAGTGCAGAAGGAGGCCATTCAGCCCATCGAGTCAGCACCAACTACAGTTCCACCCAGATCTCTATTCCTGTAACCCCACACATTTAGCTTGCGAATCCCCCTGACACCAGGGTCAATTTAACATGGTCAATCGACTTAACCGGCATATCTTTGGACTGTGGGAGGAAACCTGGAGGAAAGCCATGCAGACACAGGGAGAATGCGCAAACTCTACTCAGACAGTGATCTGAGGCCTGAGTTGAACCCAGGTCCCTGGCGTAGTGAGGCAGCAATGCTAACCTGTTTTGCTCCACAGATGTTGCCTGAACTCTTGAGCAATATCAGCATTTTTTTTTAACACAGAGGCTAAGTATTTTTGTTTTTTTTTTCTCAAACTGGTAGCATAATCCTTTTGGTAGCATATTGGAATAATATATTTATGCTACAAATTATATATGCAATGGTTAGTTCTGGAATAAAGCAGCAGTATAATGATGATTTTTGAGAAAGGTCCTGTAATACTCTTTTCATTCTTAAAATGTTAATGTATTAGTTTAAGAACGAAATATTGCGGATGCTGGAAATCTGAAATATAAACAGAAATATTGGTAATACTCAGCAAATCTGACAGCATCTGTGGAGAAAGAAATAGAGTTAGCAAATGGAATATTCCTTCCCCTTCTGAGTGCATTTGAAGGTGGGATCACTGGAATTTCAAATGTATAGGTGTTCAATCAGCAGGCAACATGTTCCCTCCTCCTTATGTTCCTCTAGGAGGCAGGTCTTCACTGGCATAGGTCACTTGTCCAGAAGCCCATTTGTGGGTTGTTGTAGCATGTTGCTGGTGGATGCTCTCCCCCCCTCACTAAGGGCCAATACTGGCAGGTGCCTGGCAGTATCTTGTATTATTTATTCTTGGCTAAGTGTCCAGAAATCTACTGGCATCTTGAAACATCAGAGCCCCAAGGAAAGCATTGCTTGAATGACAGTTCTGGCTCTTTAACCCATGCTGTCAATTTCACAATGTTCAGTTACACAAGATAAAGAGGCTTCAAGTGCTTGCAGTTTCAACAACTGATGCTTTAAAAGGTCTGGCAGGTTGACACTTCCATTAGGCTGCGGTAAAAATGTCTTTCTGAGAAAGTGGCAAGTTATCAATGACTAATTTTTAAGAAAAACAGTTTTACATATACTGTCACTGTAGTATTTATTGCTGCTATACAGTATATAGTGGGTGAATGATCATGGAAGTGCTATTGCTTAACATGAAGGTATGAGGAGTAATAGGAGCTGTTTGGGAGTGAATACCTTGGTATGGGGGTATGAAGTGGAATAGGGGTGGGTGGAAGGCATTTCCTAACATGGGGTGGGGGGCATAAAGACCATAGGGATCTTTTGGGGGAGGCACAGTTTGGCACAGGAGACATAAGGGGCCATCAGGAATAGGCGGAGGACTTGTGATGGCGTGGATGGGGCCTGGAGGGTGTGCACCAAGTATAAGGTGTGCAGGCTGGACCACTTTTTTTGTTTTTACTCTACCTTGAACACAGTCCCACAGCACCAAGGGAAGTCTTTTAAACAGCCCTGGTCAAGTGGCAATTCCTGCAGCCCACACCCATGCCCTCTCACCCTCAAAATGAACATCGTGCCCTTGCAGGTGCTCTCACCTTAGACAGGCAGCCCAGGCTTGGAATTTTCTTAACTCCGACTATCAGCCTCGAGGATGAAATGCCAGCCCATTAACTCTATGTGTGTGATCTTACCTGCTGTTCATGCCACCCTCCTACTGCAATGAGGTTGGAGAATTTGGCAATCAGCCAAATCTCCGTTCACTGCAGCGTGATGGGAAAATCCCACCAGTGTGAACAGTGATAAGATTCCATCCTATCTCTCTCCACATATGCGGCAGGGACTTTCCAACACTTTCTATTTAACTTAAGAAATTAGCTAATCATAACCACAAATTGTATAATTATATAGGTGGCCACATAATTAGGGTGGTACTGTGGCACAGTGGTTAGCACTGCTGCCTCACAGCACCAGGGATCCGAGTTCGATTCCAGCCTTGGGTCACTGTCTGTGTGAAGTTTGCATGTTCTCCCTATGGCTGCATGGGTTTCCTCTCGTTTCCTCCCATACTCCAAAAGACATGCTGGTTAGGTGCATTGGCTATGCTAAATTCTCCTTCAGTGTATCCAGAGTGTGGTGACTAGGGGATTTTCACAGTAACTTCATTGCAATGGTAATGTAAGCCTATTTGTGACAATAATAAAACAAAAGATGTGTGGGTTAGGCTAATTGGCCATGCTAAATTGCTCCTTAGCATCAGGGGAACTAGCAGGGTAAATAAGTGGTGTTAACGGGATAGGGCCAAATGTCCTCCAAATGTCCTCCTTCTGCACTGTGGGGGTTATATCATAATTGAACAGCATTGAAAGTGACATGAACTATTGCAAGGTGCTATCAGTTAATGCAAATTGATTGTGATCTTGGTCTGTAGACTGTAGCATTCCCATGCACAATTCCAGTTTAAGTATAATTCCTATACAATCAACCAGTCAACCTGAAATCATTTTTCATTCCATGGCATGAGAAATGAATCAATTTAAAACTGTGAGGAAGTGTAAACATTTTCTGTGTCTGTGCATTGGTTGAGCTCAGAGTGAAATCAGAACTGCGTTGTGTGAATTGATATGTTTATGGATCTGTATATTTCAAGGAAAAAGAATAGAACTATGAAATAAAATTCCAATGTAATTACAAGCAAAATATAGTAGGTGCTGGAATCTGAAACAAAAACAGAAAAAGCTGGAAAATCTCATCATGTCTGACAGCATCTGTGGAGAGAGAACAAAGGCAACGTTTCGAGTCTGGATGACCCTTTGTCTGAGCTAAGAGCAAAGGAAATCAGGAGAGATTTATACTATGAGGGTGGGGGGTGTCTGTAATTGGATAAAGGGAATGTAAATGATCATGAAAAAGGCTGAGAAAGTGTCCATTCAGTCATCAGAATGTGTGAATGGCAGAACAGAAGTACAGATTGTTAAGGCAGTTGCCCTGAAGGGGAAAGGGGGGTGGGGATGGAGATTGGGAACGGAGAAGTGGAAAAATTCATGTGAGAAAGGAGGATGATAAAATGGATGAGTGAGATGAAAAGAAGAAACAAAATGCAATAAAATAAATGGAAGTGGGATGAAGTTGGAGGAGGGAGTTCATGCTCTGAAGTTGTTGAACTCAATGTTCAGTCCGGAAAGCTGTATCCCAATCAGAAGATTGGGAAGGTGCTGTTCCTCCAGTTTGCGTTGGGGTTCACTAGAACATTGCAAAACGCCAAGAATGGAAACGTGGACAGGAGAGCAGGGTAGTGTGTTGAAGTGGCAAGCCACAGGAAGGTCTGAGTACTGTTTGCAGATGGACTGAAGTTGTTCAGCAAACCGGTCATCCAGTCTGCGTTTGGTCTCTCTGATGTAGAGTAGACCACATTGGGAGCAGCAAATGCAATAGACCAGATTGAAGGAGTTGCATGCGAAGCGCTGCTTCACCTGAAAAGAGTGTTTAGGACCTGGAATGGTGAGTAGGGAGGAGGCAAAGGGACAAGCATTGCACATTCTAAAGTTCCAACATGGAAACAAGCCATTCATCCTAACCAGTCCAAGTCAGCATTCACCCTGTGCACAAGATAGTAATTCTAATCTGAACTAAACTTGAAGTAAATTATGCAGTGTAATAGATATTTTACTTTCCATATAAGTCTCTTTAAATGTTTCATTAATGATTCCTCATTGTTGGCTGCTCAGTTATTTGAAACTTTGTGTTTTTTATCGACTGTGTCCTGTTCTTTCATAATTTTAAATATTTCTGTCAGATTGCCCCATGATCAAAACTTCTCTAACAATAGAATACATAATTGCAAGTTTTTTATTTCATAGGAAGCACTTTAGATAACATATGTTGTATCGTCCATGGCTGAATTGTCTGCTTGTAGTATGGAAACATACAAAATAGGTATAAAACATGTAGCGTTCAAATCAGGTTGAAAAAGTGGATTAGAGCCATGTAGGATCCTGGACTTTATAAGTATAGGTATATGGCACAAAAACGAGGAAATTATGATGACTCTTTAGAAAACAGTGGTTTGGCCTCAACTAGAGTGTTGTGCCTATTTTTGAGCACAAAATGAATTCAAATGTTTTAGACAGGGTGCAAAACATATTTACAAAAATGGTCTCTAGGATGAGGAATTTCAGTAACATGGTGATTGTAGAATCTGGCATTGTTCTTCTTAGAAAAAAGAAAATTGAAATTAGATTTGATAGCAGTGTTCAAAATTGCAAAGTCAAGACAAAGTAGATGATGAGGAATTAGTCCCTTTGGCAGGGAGCTCGATAACTGGATTCAGACTTAAGTTCACCAGCAAAAAAAGCAATAGTGATAGAAGGATTTTATTTCTACACAAAACAGACTGCCTGAACGTCATGGAGGCAGACTCAATTGTGGCTTCAAAATGTAATTGCGTAAGCACCTGAAGAAAACATATTATCAGTTACCAAGGTTACTGGCAAATTATATGATATAAGGTTCCATAGAATCCCTACAGAGCAGAAGGAGGCAATTCGGCCCATCGACTCTGCACCAACCACAATTCTAGGCCCTATTCCCATAACGTCACACATTTACCCTGCTAATTCCCCTGACACTAGGGTCAATTTAGAAAGGCCAATTTACCTAACCCACACATTTTTGGATTGTGTGAGGGAACTGGAGCACCCGGAGAAAACCCACACAGACACGGGGATAATGTGAAAATTCCACACAGTCAATAACCCGAGGCTGGAATTGAACCAGGTCCCTGGCACTGTGAGGCCGCAGTGCTTACCACTGTGCCACAGCTGAGCTGCACTTGCAGATGATGGGCTGAATGGCCTCCTTCTTTATTGTTACCATTCTATGACACTATGCTAGTCACAATATTTGAGCTGACATCTTGCTGAAATTTTACCTAAGCTCATCACTGTACCTTGGCTGTTACATTCAATGTCTCTTGTGATTAAAAACTAAAATTCCATTAGCTTTTGCCAGAACTTTATCAACCTGAGTTACTGCACTTAGTATTCTACAAATCTGTGCTCTCAAGTCTATCTGTTCTCTACAGCATTAAGCCTACTTCCATTTAAAGTATGATTACTGTGGTTACTTCTTATAAAAAAATATTGCTTTACATTTATAGAAATTAAATTCAATATTTCATTTTTAATTCTACTTCATTATCTTAATCATTCTCCTTTGTATCTTCCTTTTGTTCTCCAAAGGAATTACAATTAACTGAAAAATCCAATGCTTCTTCCTTTAAGCCTATGTCCAAACTGGCCGTATGCACAATTCTAAATTTACAGCTTACAGACCTGACAGGAGTGAACCTATGATCAATAAATCTAATCCCTCAAATCCTCAATTTTCTATTAGGAAACATTTTTTAAAATACACTCTGCCCTTCAGGGTGTTATTTGGAGAAAAAAAGTTGTTTTCAAAAGGAAGTGGAAAATTATTTCCAATAAAAAATATATGGAACTTCAATGCCTATGTGTCTATATGGGGTGGCACGGTGGCAAAGTGGTTAGCACTGCTCCCTCACAGTGCCTGGTACCCGAGTTCAATTCCTGATTTGGGGTCACTCACTGTCTGGAGCCTGCACTTTCTCCCCATGTCTACGTTGGTTTCCTCCGAGTGCTCCTGTTTCCTCCCACATTCTGAAAGATGTGCTGGTTCAGTGCATTGACCCGAACAGGTGCCTGACTATTGTGACTAGGAGGATTTCACAGTAATTTCATTGCAGTGTTAATGTAAGCCTTACTTGTGACTGGTAACTAAACTTAACTTTATTTTAGAATTCAAAACGGTGGAAAATATACCAGATTGTGGAAGGAAAATTCACTCCTTTACGTCCCGAGAGGAAATGCATCATCTGTTTTCATGGTTCCTCCAAAGTGTGTTACGGTAAGTAAAAACTGAATATGATGGAAATGCTCAACAGGTCAGACAACACGTGCAGAGGGAGCAACGTATTTCCCACTCAGGTTTGTAATGGGCACCATGGCTGGCCAAGACTGGGGAATCACCAGGAGGGACAGAAATCAGTTTTGTATTGGTGTGAAATCACAGTAGGATCATGCAATGGTTTCTACCTTGGCTGGAGACTGCCTTGAAACCAATTGAATGCAAAGTAAGGCCTGGACTTGAATTGTGCCTCCATGCCAGATTTACTGTTATGTCAGCAGGAAGGCATGCTGGTCCAGAGAACATGTCTGGACCAGTGTGATGTGCAAAAGTCACGACCCACCTTTAGTGCTTTGTTTGGTACAGATGAGCAGTGAAGGGGTGCCTGGGGAGGGGAGAGCAAGGTCAGGGCATAAATGTGAGAGGGAGCTGTACAGATAGGGTGAATTTGAGGTGAGGGTGGCGGGGGGGTGCAAAGGTATGAAGGAGAGGGGGATGAAGAGGATAGGGAGAGGGTGTTAAGGAGGAGGGTAATGTTTGAGGCAATCAAAGGTGTTGAGGGAGTGAGGTGCGGGGATGGGGCAAAGTTGTAAATAGGGGGAAGGTGTATAGAGTGGGAAAGGTATAAAGGGGAGGGCTGGAATGTCTGGGTGAATGTAAGGGAGGGATCCATGGAGCCAATGAGAGTCCTCTGGGGAGCAAATGGAGGGTGGGCATGGAAAGATGGAATGGTGAGTGTGAGAGGGGACAGAGCGGCCAATAGGGTAGGAGAGTGGGTGTTCATCAGCACCAGTAGTAGGGGGTGATAAAGGTAGTTGGTGGGAATACGGAGGCAAACACAGATGGAAAGAAGAAGGTCATGGAGATCAATAGAGATGGGGGTGGGATTAACTGTAATGTAGGGAAAATGCATGTTCACCTGGAGAAGAGTTTGGGCTGCAGGATAATGTTAGGAGGAGGACGTTGATGCCAGGTCATCCACAGTGATGGGGGAAAGGACATGGTGACTCGGGGAAGGAAAATGATTGGGGAGCACAACTGATTTTTTTGGCATCGATAGTAAGCAGAGCCACGTGTTGGATGGTCACAGGTGCCACATGGGAGTGCAGTCAGTGAGTGGTTAGAGACACTGGTCAACTCAGCTGGACAACTGAAATAGAACCCCAGCAATGGAAAAACTTGGGACTGTCAGATGAACGTGATGGATGAGTTCTCACTAAATTTGGGAGTTGCCATCTTCCTGGCATTGTTGCCTGGTGTAGATCTAGTCTGTAGATGTGAAGTAGGCTGTGCCCAGAGTACAGAGGCACTGAGATGGTGGCATGGTGGGGTGGTGGGGGGAGCACATATGATGTGTTTCCCAAGCATAAATTATTAATGAGGCAGGATGTGTCAGGGAGTGAATAATATGGCTCAAAACTGTCCTTATGGCCAGTGGAAAACGTATTGTTTTTCATGCCTGCCACTGCACTTAGTGCAATTCAGGGGACATTCTGCCAAAGGTTAAAGTTTCAGATCTGTGCTAACTTCCTCCATCTACCAGAAGAATTAAATATTAATAAATGAATATGTCCTTATGGGGAGCGGTGGGCACTCACAGCCCTGAGATGTTGGGCTGGATTTTCATCTTCAAGGTGGGTAGCAGAAATCATGAAATTTATTGGTCTTGCACATGCCATTCATTCATAATAATTTTACCACAGACCTATAAGTGTGAATCATCCAGCCTTTAAGATATCGGTAGCGGAAACTGTAAGCACTCAAAACCTCTTTACCTCTTGTAAATTAACATTGTGCAATTGACAGAATTGATCAGAGAGAAATATTTGTCAATCAAATAATGGAGATTGGCCATTTCGATGGAGTAATGGATGCCTGGGCTAACAGCAGGCATCTTGAGGGTCCTTGTTGAAGTCTCTCAGTGATCAACCCAAACTGATGCCATACAGGGACATCTGTGACACAGCACTTTGCTATCAACCTGCTATCACTGCTTAGGAATATAGAGGAGGCAAACTTTCACAAAAGGCATTGTGTAGATCTTGGACTCCATCCTTTCCAATGCAGAAGTCATAGCCAACTCTGTGACATTACTTACGGACTCGGCCGTGCTGACTTTGGTGGATGTTGCCTCGGCTTCTGTTGTAGCACGCAGTCACCCAACATTTTTGTGCTGCATTGGAAGCTCAGACTGAAGTGAGAACCATGCTTGCTGCCATGAAGGCTCACTCTGCTGCCATCAGGACTATTGATCGAAATACTCGAAAATGGCATGCAGGCTCTTGCAGCATCCAGCAATCTGCCCTTCAATGGATAACCAGGATTAATGAAACATCACCTCTGGGGAATAACAGTGCATTCATGGAGGACAAACCTGCTGTCCTCTCTCAGGATGATAGCATTCATGTTACTGTCACTCCATGGTTGGTGTCTCTCGGAAGCCAGTCCAGACTGCAGCAGCCCATGCCAATGGAGTTGTGCAAAGCAGAGACCTCAAGGCCCAGGGTTATTCAATGCCATGCTGCAAGACCGTCTGTTATGTGTCCCAGTGAAAGTCAGTAGGCTACCATTAGCCATGGGGCAGTCACTGAGAAAGCACTGTGTAGAAGCAGTGAGACAGCAAAGGCATCTGCGAGACATGCATTTAGAGAAAGCACAAGGGTAAATCGTTCACTCATGTTTGAATAATTTGACATATTGGTTGTAGGATAGATTTGTTGCGAAAAGGTTTCCTGCTGGTGACTTCAATTGTAGTTCTCTGGCCAAGAGGAAGTTATGATGAGACATAGCAGAGGAATGGAAAGGCATGAAATACTGAGGCAATGGTGATGAAGGAATTACATCCTAAGGGTAGCAGAGCCTTCAGCAAGAGAGGGGACATCCTGGATGTAGGGCTCCCTCAGAGCAATCCAGGCAGCAGATCTATTGCTTATCGATGTGTATGATTTGCCCCACTATGTGTTTGGTGCATGGCTCTCACTATAGGTACATTGTAGGCAGATGGCTGAAGGGAGTCATTATCTATGTGCAGAGAGGATCCCTGGGCTCCAAGCAGCCATCCTTTGTTTTCTTGTTGTGACCAGAAGATTGCAGGCATAGCAGGCTGCCTTAGCATGATGATGTTTTGAAGGCTACCAAAATAGAGGGTGTTCACCAATCTAAGAACAAAGAACAAAGATCAAAGAAAATTACAGCACAGGAACAGACTCTTTGGCTCTCCAAGCCTACTGCCTGTGTGAACTAAAACCCTTCTGGGCTCTATATCCCTCTATTCCCATCCTATTCATGTTGTTGTCAAGACACCCCTTAAAAGTCACTATTGTGTCTGTTCCACTACCTGCCCTGGCAGCGAGTTCCAGGCACCAACCACCCTCTGTGTAAGAAACTTGCGAGGCTGAATAAACTAGGCTTGTACTCGTTAGAGTTTAGAAGAATGAGAGGAGATCTCATTGAGACGTATAAGATGATGAATGGGATGGATAGGATAGAGGTGGAGAGACTCTTCCCGCTCAAAAAAGACAGTAGGACTAGGGGGCACAGCCTCAAGATAAAGGGGGGGCGGTTTAGAAGGGAGTTGAGGAGGAACTTCTTCACTCAAAGGGTGGTGAATCTCTGGAATTCTCTGCCCGTTGAAGTGGTGGAGGCTGCCTCGCTAAATATTTTTAAGACGTGGGTTGATGGGTTTTTGATAAGCGAGGGGATTAAGGGTTATGGGGAGAGGGCGGGTAAGTGGAACTGAGCCACGACAGATCAACCATGATCTTATTGAATGGCGGGGCAGGCTCGAAAGGCTAGATGGCCTACTCCTGCTCCTATTTCTTATGTTCTTATGTTCTCATACTTTAAACCTATGTCCCCTAGTAATTGACTCTTCCACCCTGGGAAAAAGCTTCTGACTATCCACTCTGTCTATGCCCCTCACAATCTTATAGACTTCTATCAAGTCGCCCCTCAACCTCCATTGTTCCAGTGAGAACAAACCAAGTCTCTCCAACCTCTCCTCATAGCTAATATCCTCCAAACCAGGGCAACATCCTGAAAAATCTTTTTTGTACCCTCTCCGAAGCTTCCCATCCTTCTGATAGTGTGGTGGCCAGCATTTAACACTACATTCCAAGTGTGGCCTAACTAAGGTTCTATAAAGTTGCAACATGGCTTGCCAATTTTAAATTCAATGTCCCGGCCGATGAAAGCAAGCATGTAGTACATGTTCTTGGCTACCTTCTCCACTTGCATTGCCACTTTCAGTAACCTGTACACCCAGATACCTCTGCCTATCAGTACTCTTAAGGGTTCTCCCATTTACTGTATATTTCCCATTTGTATTAGACCTTCCAAAATGCATTACCTCGCATTTGTCCGGATTAAACTCCATCTATCATCTCAAGCCTCCAACCGATCTGTATCCTGTTATATCCTCCGATGGTCCTCATCGCTATCTGGAATTCCACCAACCTTTGTGTCATCTGGAAACTTACTAGTCAAACTAGTTACATTTTCCTCCAAATCATTTATATATATATATTACAACAGCACTAACCCCTGACGAACGGCCTCCATTCAGAAGTGCACCCTTCCATTGCTATCCTCCGTCTTCTATGTCCGAGTCAGTTCTGTATCCACCTTGCCAGCTCACCTCTGATCACATGCAACTTCACCTTCTGTACCATGAGGGAACTTGTCAAAGGCCTTTCTGAAGTCCATGTAGACAACATCCACTGCCCTATCCTCATCAACCATCTTTGTCACTTCTTTGAAAAGCTCTATCAGGTTAATGAGATACAACCTCCCTTCACAAAAATAAATTGGGCATGGCTGTACAACAATATCTCTCATGTTCGCCAGTAAGTAGTTCACTCAACTTATGCCTGAAAGGCTGTTTGATCCCACAATCTACCCAATAGGAAAGCCTCTGACATCCACATGGCATGCCCTCATCAAATAAGTTGTGATGCATGATATGCCACAAGTGATTGGAAGCACTGTATACGCCAGTTTTTTCACACTGGGGCTTCCATTGTACTGACACCAGCAGCAATAAGGAATCCAGAATCACAGCTGTAATGCATTATGTTACAAAGTGTAGAGGGGGATTTGGCCAGATGTATCCTGTATATAACCATGTATTCCCAATGGAACAATTATAGCTATGAAGAGCGATAAAGCAAAATACCTGGTTAACTACTTATATTACATAACTGCAATGTGAAGCAGTCAAAAATTCCTCCTGCTGTGAATTCTGAAAGTTATATTGTGCCTATAAGAATCTTCATTCTTCAGAGTTGCTGTCACTAAACTCTGTGAGCTGCAGTTGTGATAAATTGATCAGATTTTGTGTGTCAGTAGTTAGTTGGCAATTTACCATTCCCATTTTTTTTCTCTATTTACTTTTCATGTGCACTTTCCCCAGAGCACCTCACCTTCCCCCACCACAGGCCAGTTTCCTACACTGAAAATGCAAATGTTTGTAAGACTATGTCATATAATAAGGGTTGGAAAATATAGATGCGCCTGGCTAATCTGTAGACCAGCAAACAATTCTTGGTCAGCATCTCTCTCTTGACAAGTATCTCCTGGGGCTAGAGTGAATAAATAGCTTTTATTTTGTAGAGGATGTTGTGTCAGAAACAGCTGCTATACCTGCTCAGTCTGTAGATAGGCAGCGCTCTCTACCTGTGGTTCTTTCCTTTCCTAGACTTTTCTCCATGGACCAAAAGTGCTGAACCAAGGCCAGTCCTTCAATTATTCCCTCTGAACAAGATTCCACCCTTCATGGTGAAGCACTTTTTATTTTCATTTATTGCATTTTCCATATTGATAATTTAAGGGAGCATTGTCCCCTGTAAGGACTGTGATTATTTTTCATATGATTCTTACCACAAGAATTTGCATGGGTGGGATTTTATGGCCCACTCTTCCCAAAATCAGAAAATCCCGCCTGAGGTCAATGGATCTTTGCATTGTCCGCAACCCCCTCCCTCCACCCCCACCTGCTACAATTTATGTGGCGGGCAGGATGGGAAAATTGCCTCCCCCCACCCTCCCGAGTATTTTCTTATACACGGTAGAATGAATAGTATTGTCAAGTGTCAGCCATTCAGTCTCAAACTTCCATTACATTCTTGAGGTTTCTTACAAAATTGGGATTTGCATTCAGCCAAAAAAAGATGCTTTGGTAAACAGTCTTTAAGATTTTTCTGTGTCAAATAGCTCCACCTTTGCAATTATCACCTACCTGAGATCCAGGTACTAGATAGACAAGACACTGAGCTCAATCTCAACCCCCAAAAACATCTGGGCTGGGCTCAGTCAAGATGTAAAAAATTAAGGGCGGAATCCCCTGGTCGTTCCAGCAGCTGGAATTGTGGCGGGAATGGGAACTTAATTTGACATGAGGCCAAAAATCTGTTGCCGACATTGGGATGAACTGCCAGAATTCAATTCCAGGGACTTTCCAGGTGGGTTAAAGGTGGCCAAGCTTCCCAACAAACAAAGTTGGGAAGTCCATTTGCAAGCATTTGCACTTCATGCATGTTACTTAAACAGCCACCTCAGCTGGATTAAGTTCTCAGTCATAGAGAATGATCAGTTTTACGACTGTATATATGTGGTGTGCATCTGGTGAGCTTCATTTTTATTCCATGACTTTGAGGTCAATAGGGGCTAAGTCAGCCTTCGTGGGGGCTGCATTTCAGATGTTAGTACTAAAAGCTGCTGAACATGGGAGGCAGGAGCAGTGAGGAAGTGTGGGAGACTGTCCTGGGAAGGAAGACAGACTTTGCAGGACATGTTTAGATAGTTGTCAGACTGTCCAGCAGGACTCACTCTGATCTCCACTGTTGAACTCAAAAGATATTACCCTCACACTCTTAAATCTGACCCCCAACCTTTGTCCAACCTGTCTTTGATTTAACAGGGCCAGAACAAAGCACAATCGACGCACTCCCAGCAGGTTGTTTGGATAGTGAGATATGTTAGTGAGGCTGACACTCTGCTTTGACCAACCTGGTTTTACAGAGCAGGGAAAACCAACAGCTGAAATGAGAAGGTGCTTTGGGGGAGAAGGCAAGCCCAAGTGCCACGCAATCAGCATCACTAACAGAAGAGTTTAAACGCTTCTCCTTGACATTCAATGGCACTACTATCACTACCAATCATTCACATTTGGGGTTCCCTTTTGCCAGAAAAGAATTGCTAGATTAGCCATATAAATGCCGTGAATACAAGAGCAGATCAGAGACTCAGGGCTGTATTTTACCACTTTGATGCAAAATGCTGGGCGGACTTGAAACTGAGAGTGTTTCAGATCCGACGTTTAGACCCATTTTCAGGCTCCTGCTTACGCACTCTGTTGGAAAAAATATCAGAAGTTCTGAATCACGCTGCTGAAGTCTGTAGGCGGGGCTTAACGTGCTCAAAACCCTGCAGCTCAAATCAATGCCTCCAACTACGCATGAAAAAAGATGATAGAATGCTGCCACATCCCTTCCCCAGGCCCCACAGACATTGTCCCAACCCCATAACGTTCTGACCACCTTATCTCCCCGCACCCTCCTCCACCCAGACTGAACATGGACCTCTCCCTCCTCCTCCCCCCAACCGATCTCAGGTAGGGTGGCAGAGGACCCTCTTTCACCCCCCCACCTGCTCCCCCCCCCGCCCCCCACAGATCTCAAGCAGAGAGCTGTCGGATGCTCGGTACTTACCTCCTCACTGATCCTCACTGATGGAATCAAACTTATATGGAGCGTGTCTGCTTCATGCCGATTCAGGATGGGTGAACACAGTGGTAAAGGGTGAAGTGCTGGTAAAGTTGGGCGTACAGTCCATTAAGTCAACTTAAATATGTGCAAATGCATTTAAATGGCCGTCATGCCCATTTCGGGTGTGGTCCCCATCACAGCCATTTTCGGTAAAGGAGGAGCCAGTGTGGAGGCGGGTGCGGATCGCACTCTTCGTTTCGCGCCCCACTTTACCAAGTTTCCACCCAAAAATGGGCACAACGCGATGGCAAAATCAGGCTCTCAGTGTTTGACGATGAGTGACTCATTTCCTGACTCCACAAAATTTGTCCACTAGCTCCAAGGTGCACAATTCAGGAAGGTGAATGAATATTCACTGTCCACTTGCCTAAATCAGTGCAGCTGCAACAACACTCAAAAAATTCAACACCATCCAGGACAAAGCAGTTTACTTCACAGATACACCGTCCACCATCCCTCCACCACTGCTGCACATGGTTTGCAGTGGTTCAAAAAGGCAACTTACCATCACCTTTAAAGACGATTAAGGGCAGACAACAAATGCCAGTGATGCCCCACCCCAGGACACTGTCCTCACATTCCTACTAGCAGCAGCAGTCTACTATTCTGCCACTGCAGCATCCTCAACTGGAAGCCAAACTTGTTGACCAGATTGAATTTGGGTGGAGAATTCGCAAAAACAACACACAACTCCAGAGTATGCGGAGAAACCCTAAGCTCCTGGGTCCTAATAGAAATTCCATTCATCTCTTGCAAATGTAACCCAACGCTGTGAAGATTCAGCCCATGCAATATATGTATAATTCTGCCAATCAAAAGTGGATTGAGATGGTGAGGGTTCAAGCCCTACCCCAGGACATAGAGGTACGATTTAAGCTGATATTCTAGAATAATATTAAATAGTTGTTGCTTTGCCAGAAGTACAATCCTTTGGATGATGCACTAACCTAAAATGCCATTTGTCTGTTCAAGTCCAAGTTAAATATCTCATGACATTTTTCGAAGTAAACAGGGAAACTCTCTCAATGAACACTATTAAAAAAGAGATTCATCATCAGAAAAGGGATTCATTCAATTCATTGCTGTTTGTGGGAGTTTGTTATGTACAAAATAGTTGACACATTTGCTTACGCAACAGCTACTTCAATATAATTTACTGTAATTGAAGCACTTCTGGTTCTTTTTGAGAGATGTGCTATCTGTTTCGGCATCCACTCATCTCAGAGATGATGGACGGTGCCTGACACAGATGAATAACGTTGGCCCGAAATCGATTGATGTTTCCTTTCTTCCTCCAGGCTCTCTTTTTCATCATCTGGTTATTTCTTTTGTCCTTTGCTTTCTGCACACTCTTCCTGACTGCTTGTTTCTGGCACCCCGGCCAGCATCAACTCAGATCTCTGTCAACTTGACACTTCCTGATGTTCTGATATCACATATGTGGGTGACCTATTGGTCTTGTGTCAATAACAAGGTCACCATAGAGCTAGCCAAGGTAGCCAATGGTGATTGATTCTGGAGGATTCATCACATGACTTTCTCTCAGACTTCAGTCAACTGTCAACCTACACACTCATCCTTGTGACACACTGCCTTCCTACAATTATTGGAAAACAGAAGGGCTTATTATCCAGTTGGATGACATTTGACTGTCAACAGCCTTTCCTCCCAATTTTCAACATATCTGGTAAGAAGAAATCTTCGAAGAAAATTACAAAAAAGGAATCTTTTTTACTATCCTTGTGTTATCTTTCTTCAAGACCGTACAGAGCTGTGTCCTGGAGATTGATCTTCAATTCCTGGAGACTCCAGGACAATCCTGGCTGGTTGATGACCCCACATAGAGCATGCCTTTAGGAATGCTGCAGTCATTCTTTAGGAACACGACTCAGCCATTGGAGTTGCAGATGACTCAAGAGAGCAAACATACTGGGGATCCCTGCCCGCTGGTGTATTTCCATATCTGGCACACTATCCTGGCAGGAGATGCCCAATATTAATCTTAGGCAGCGCAGATGGAAGCTCTTCAGCCGCTCTTCTTTGCCTGCATGTGTTGTCCATGTTTACTACTGTAAGGGAGTGTGTTGACAACACAAACCTGGTACACACAGAGTTTTGTATTTTTGGGAGAGCTCCTGCTCTGCCCAAGAACACAAGGAACTACAAAAGGTCATGAGTGTAGCCCAATCCATCACGCAAACCAGCCTCCCATCCATTGACTCTGTCTACACTCACTGCTGCCTTGGCAAAGCAGCCAGCATAATTAAGGACCCCACATACCCCTGACATTCTCTATTCCACCTTTATCTGTCAGAGAAAAGATACAAAAGTCTGAGATCATTTACCAACCAACTTGAGAACTCCTTCTTCCCTGCTGCCATCAGCCATTTGAATGGGCTTACCTTGCAGTTTCTCTACACCCTAGCTACGACTGCAACACTACATTTTGCACTCTCTCATTTTCTTCTCTATGAGCAGTATGCTTTGCATGTAAAGCGTGCAAGGAATAACTCTTTTCACTGTATGCTAATACGTGACAATAATAAATCAGATCAAATCAAAAATTCAAGGTGGTTCTCTGCAGTTCTTCTCACTTTCTCCCTTTTCAATGCTTTTCAGGGTAAGGCAAGATGATCACTGTTATTATGTGACCTGCACAAGAATTTCAAGTCATTTCCATACAGTGCAAGTGGTTATGCAAAGTTTCCTTACCTCCTGTAAAACTCAAAAGAGTCAAGTTGTTCACGCTTTACAGTTGCTAATCAGCAAGTATCTTTGTTTTGAAGGAAAAGCCATCAGGTCAATGAGTTTATCTTTTAGAACACTCAGCAAATTTTAAATGTCTATGTCTGAGGATGTCTCCTCTCTTTCTTTGGCCGAAGGGGTTCTAGCCTGAATCCACAAGGAGAAAGTCAAGTGACACTGAGGGTAGGATTTTCCTGTCCCACCCACCACGGGAATCACAGTGGGCAGGGGCGGACCACCTGTTGACCTCCAGCAGGAATTTCCGGCCTTGGAGCAAGCATGGTTGGAAAATCCACCCTCAGGGTCTATTTTGGAAACAGTTGTTAAACTCAGTCCAAATTCACAAAATGCAACCTTCAAAACCGTTTTTCCAAAAATGTGTAAACATAACTGTGCACCATGACAGGTCTTTGAACAGCTATTTAAAGTCTTTTTAAGTAAGGAAGTGTGTAGGGCAGGTAAGGCAAGTCTGTAAGAGGGCAGGATGGGTAAGGGGGATGGTGGGTGAGCTAAGTAGCTAAGAGGATGGACTGGCAGATGGTTTGGTGGCAGAGTGGCAGCTGAGTAGAGTGGTAGATAGATAGGTTGGCAGCTGGTGAGATGGTAGGGTGGCATGAGACAGGTGTGTGAGATTGTAGGGTGGTGGGTTAGTAGATTGATAAATTAATATGGTGGCATGTGTGTAGGGTGACTGATGGATAGGGTGGCAGTTGAATGAGGCTGGATAGATGGATTAGGTGGGGACAGATGGATCAGTGAGCAGATTTGTTGGATGGTGTCTGTTGGATCGAATGGGTCATCAGGTCTGGGGCTAGTCAGGATTGGTCAGGGAGAATCAACTTGGATTGGGGGATAATGAGGTCAGGTCAGGGGGAAATCAGAGAATTGGGATGGGGATTGGGCAGTGGGGCTAGTCAGGTCATTGAGAAGCTAATCATGTAGCGTAGGAGGAGGGAGTTGGGTTAGGAGATAATAATTTGGTGAATTCAAGTCAGGTTGCTAGGGACTGAGGGAAAATTGGGGTCAGGTCAGATCAGGGAGTCTTGGAGAACTGGAGGCAGTTGAGGCTCAGGGTCTAGTTATGGGGTTGAGTTGGTTGGCAGGTGGGGGAGTCAGGGGTGTTGGTGTGAGTGATTGGGGGATGAGTTCAGGAGTTAGACTGGAAATTTTCTGTCTAACATTTCCTGGGTAGCGATTCTGGTAAGTAAGTTGGAACAGTCTGAAGTCAGAATTGGTGATAACTTAGAGCGGTGACATTCTTGGAAAATCCCAAGAGAGCAGGGAAACTGTCCATCGGATGTTCAAACTTCATGAGCAATTCTCAAGGAGTCAGTGCTTTGGGACTTCGGAGGGGCCCAATAGAAAGCCTCCTATTGGTCTGGTCTCCAAACATCTAGAGACTGGAAGATTTGGGCCAATGTATCAATCATTGAGTCCACTTAGAAAACTGTAAGAAATGCACTTGCTGAAGGTCCAACAATTGAGTTTAAAGTATAATTATCTTCTGAGACCGAACAATAATAGTACTTTAAAATGGGTTGATTGGATACCATTTAGCAACAGGCTGCCAATTTTGGTTGACCAAAGTTATCTTTTTTCTTTAACTGCATATGTTTTTACTTATATGAAGCTGCACTATTTCGCAATTTAATAAAAACACATAGGCCAGATTCTTATGACCGTTCATGCCAGTGGGATTTTCTGCTCCTGCAGCAGTGAATGGAGATTTGACTGAGTGCCAAATTCTCCATCATCGATACAGCGGCAGGATGGCATGAACAGCTGGCAAGTTCACCCCCACAGGCCGGTATTTTATGATCTTGCTCGGACAAGACTCATAAAATCCCGCCCGAGGCCAATGGAGAATTCCGTTCTGCGAGGCGGTAAAATTCCAGCCACGATATCTTTTCATATGAGGACATTTACTTTCACTTTCCAGTGGCTCTATTGCGAATAAAATGGTTTGCAAATTCAAATTCAAATGCAGAAATCAGAATTAAATGGAACGTTTTGGCTTTATGTCTGGAACCCAATGTTCCAGACATCTGCAGTACTGGTGGCATTAGCTGGGAGTTAAGAACATTTGGTTCAAAAACAGCACCAGAAATCATGAGTCTAACTAGAGCATGATTAAACAACAGTACATGACATATTGCGGAAAATGTAACATCAAAATTAATACAGCATGAAGTCTCCCACCTGATGGTTTTGGGCTCATGAAGCTGGCACAACAATGCAGCAGGAAGAGAACACTGCACTGTCGGTGGTAACACTGTCGGTGGTCCTTCCTTCAAACAATATGTTAAATTTGCATTTTGTCTTCCTATCTTGGAGGATGATAAAAGACCGTATGACAGAAATAATGAGGAATTGTTGATAATGTCAGTATCCTGGCCAATATCATCCCAAGTAAACTAAACTCTCTCGGCTATTCGATTCCAGCAACATCTCAAAAGAAATAAGGTGTGCAGTGCCACACCATCTTCCATAGAATCATATAATCCCTACAGTGCAGAAGGAGGCCGTTCGACCCATCAAGTGCACGAACCATAATCCTACCCAGGTCCTGTTCCCAAAATCTCACATACTTACCCTGCTGATCCTCCTGACACTAGGATCAATTTAGCATGGCCAATCAACCTAACCCACATATCCTTGGACTTTCATGTTTGGGAATACATAGATTTTATTTTTCAAATACTCTCACTATAAAGATTCGCATTGGGATGGAATTCTTCCTGCCTCCAACCTTTCCAGAAAACCCAGTATTGCTTAAAAAAATTGACTTTCGATTCAACGAGGCTAATTTGTGTGATAATGATTTTCTTAAATTATTCACTAGATGTGTGTTTCATTGGCAAGCCAGCATCTTTTGCCCACCTCATTGCTCTCCAGAAGGTGGTGATGAACCACTTTCTTGAACCACTACCGTGTATTGTTGGTGGGCTGTTAGGTAGGAAGTTTCAGGATTTTGACCCCCATCAAAAGTGGAGGAATGGAGATGTGGGCAGAATTTTCCCAAGATTGCACAGAGTTTCACAGTCACCTTTTCTCACCTGAATTAGCAGCACCCTGTGTAATTTCAGAGGATCGCACAGCCAGCTGGAAGGACAGGGCCTAAACACACTGGGAATTGAAGATCAGAGTTTTAAAGGGATCTCAAAGTTAAATGTAAGCTCCCTCCCCACCCCCTTCGAAGGACATCAGGAGCCCTGCGACCTCCTCCGACCCACAAACCACTGGGGAACACCATTCCCCCACAATGCTAAGATTGGGGCAACCCCTCCATCCACCACAACACTAATATTGGGGCACCTCACTAATCCATGCAATCATCGGGGCACTCTTCCTCACAGGCATTGCCCCCTTCCCCCACATCAGGGGAACCCCCAAAGTGACTCCCCAAAGAGCATGTCCCATGGCAGGGGCAGTGCCAGGGCACTACCCAGCCATGCCTGCACTATCTGGGGGCTATATTTTACTGTGTGCTCCTGGCATGCTTATCATGACTGTTTTCCATTTTTGAAAAGTAGCAATGATTTATGCCAGCGTGACATCACACCGATGGGAGTAGATGTGAGGATAAGGCATCGGCAGATGTTAAATTTATTAACATATTTCCTTTCTGGGTGTGAGCCTGATTATATCATCAGTACAGGGAACATCTCAAACTGAGGTCTCAAACTTGAATGTTTGTGAGATTTAGCAACCATTCTGGGATTTGCACCCATTGTTAATGAGTCCACTAAATCAACACCCTGGTTTCAAGTTCAGATAGTGTCTGATTTGGAGTGGAACTCTCAGGTTCTGATTTTTTTCATCTGTCTACTGATCATGTTCTTCTTTGTAGCAGAGATCTTGGGTTTCAAAGGTGATGTAGAAGGAAGCTTAGTGAGCTGTAGTAGTGCATCCTTGTAGACACAGCACAGGAACAGGCCTGTTGGCCCTCCAAGCCTGGGCCGATCACGTTTACCTATCTAGACCAATCGCTTATATCCCTCTATTCCCTATTTGTTCATACGCCAATCAAGATGAGTCCTAAATGTGGCTAACGTATCTGTCTCAACCACCACACTTGGCAGTGTACTCCAGGTCCCCACCATTCTCTGTTAAAAAAGCTTCCCCTGCACATCTCCACTGCAACTTCCCCCCCTTATATTGAACTTGTGCCCCCTTGTAATTGTCGTTTCTGCCCTGGGGAAAAGCTTCCAATTGTGCACCTTATCTATACCTCTCATAATTTTATAAACTTCTATCAAGTTGCCCCTCAGCCTCTGTCTTTCCAGGGAGAACAATCGCAGTTTATTCAATCTCTCCTCTTAACTAACACCCTCTATGCCAAGCAACATCCAAGGAAACATTTTCTGCACTCTCGCCAAAGCCTCCATGTCCTTCTGGTGGTGCGGTGACCAGAACTGAACACAGTATTCCAAATGTGGCCTAACCAACGTTTATACAACTGTAACATAATTTGCCAACTTTTATACTCAATGCCCCACACCAATGGGAGTAGATGTGAGAATAAGGCATCGGCAGACATTACAATGTTAAGATGGGTGAGTATATATTAATCTATTAACATATTTCCTTTCTGGGTGTGAGCCTGGTTAT
Organism: Carcharhinus amblyrhynchos; assembly: GCF_965287045.1. NCBI lineage: Eukaryota > Metazoa > Chordata > Chondrichthyes > Carcharhiniformes > Carcharhinidae > Carcharhinus > Carcharhinus amblyrhynchos. The sequence continues at coordinate 48,790,023 of NC_137336.1, forward strand.
ATCATCAATACAGGGAACATCTCAAACTGAGGTCTCAAACTCAAATGTTTATGAGGTTTAGCAGCCATTCTGAGATTTGCACCCATCGTCAATGGGCCCACTAAATCAACGCCCTCGTTTCAAGTTCAGATAGTGTCTGATTTGGAGAGGAACTCTCAGGTTCTGATTTTTTCATTTGTCTACTGATCATGTTCTTCTTGGGAGCAGAGATCTTCGGTTTCAAAGGTGATGTAGAAGGATGCTTAGTGAGCTGTAGTAGTGCATCTTGTAGACACTGCTGCCACTGAGATTAATGTTTAGGGTAGTGAATGAGAGGCTAATCAAACAGGTTGTCTTGTCCTGAATGATGTTAAGGCTTTTGAGTGTTGCAGCATGCACCACGAAAGTACAGAGTATTTCATCACAGTCATGAGTTGTGCCTTGGAGTTGGTGAACAGGTTTGGGGGTGGGTAGGTGTCAAAAGAACAAAGAACAGTACAGCACAGGAACAGGCCCTTTGGCCCTCCAAGCCTGTGCCGGTCCAAGCCTGTGCCAATCAATAGTAGTTGGAGATATGTAATAAATACCAGTGATGCTCAAATACTGTAAATGAATACAAAAAGAAGCAAATGACAGGCTGACATCTGAAAAATTTCAGATTTCAATTCCGATAAAGGAGCATTTACACCAAAAATATCGATTTATATTTTCTCCTTACAGGTGCTATTTCCAGCAATTCATTTTTATTTCAGAGTTCAAACCTCTGTAGAATTCAAAGCAGGAGGCTAATCCTGCTTTTCTTCAGCTTTCTGAAAGTGCTTTTCAGTGAAGCCATTCCCCTGCCTTTTCCAAACATTTATGTAAATTCAAGCCAATTGGGCACACTGTATTAATTTCAATGTTGCCAGCTGAGTGCTAAAAGAGTACTCCTTATAAGCCTTTTAAAAAAAAAGATCTGATATTTAACATTAAACTTGTGGCAGTCAGCAATCCAAGATGGAATTGAATATCATAGTTCCCTGGTAAAAAGGAATATTCTAGCACACAACACTACAGTAGAAATCTGCAACATGTTCTAAACAATCAATTGTGAAGCACCCAAATACTACTGCCAAAATGCATTGAAGAGTGCCAAGAATAGACAAGACTTGAATTTGTGGACATTATTGCTCACCAACAATTGCATGGACACAGTGATTATCACAAAGCATCAATAAAGGGAGTACTGAAACTCAATGAAAATTTTTAGTGAAATAAAATGTGCATGAGAAAGTGTGTTATCAAAATCGACACTGGGGGACGTTTTGAGCCCACACGCTCCGTGAATGCCTGAATGGCAGCACATGCTCAGAATCCAGAGAATCAGAGAGCGCGATTCGTGCCGGCAAGTTCCTGAGTTCATGGGGGAGGGGGAGCCATTTCGCTGCATTGGTGGCTGGGGGTGGACTGAGCAGCAGTTGGAGATGTGTGATAAACGCCAGCGATGCTCACATACTGTAAATGAACACAAATAAAAACAAATGGCAGGCTGTGTGATGCTGGATGATGCTGGCTGTTGGAGTGGGGTGGTGGGTTGAAGGGGGAGGGGTCGGTCATGGCGGAGGTGGGTGCCAGATCATTCTGTAGTGGGGAGGGGAAGGGGGTCGGTGATTGGGGTGTGCAGAGAAGTGTCGACTTCAACCGGGGGTGGGGCTGGGGTCCCTGACCCCTCCGTGGTGGACTGGGAGGGGATGGAGTTTTACTCAGGTTCTGATTGGGGGATCCTTTATAGATGGTGCCCCCATCTCTGTGCAGCTGGATTTTACCAGCATGTTGAGGGTCGTGATGGTGACGTGAAATACACCCCCTTGATTTTTTTTATTGGCAATGTCGCAGAGATCTGGAGAGAAAACCGACTGGTTTCTCTGGAGAGAAACATGCTGGCTTTCTCGTCAGAAACAACACTGCCACTTTTTTTTGGGAAAATGCCACTCAGGATTTACAATCCTGTCAATCTCTGCTATTCAGTGACACATTTTCCAAAACCTGAGCAGTGAACATTCCAGCAAGAGAAAACGACTTACATCTTTGCTTGTATTTACACATGTTAATTCAGTGAGTGTCTTGTATTAAGCAAAGGAATTGATAGTTTACATGAATTAACTCAAGCATAAACTGAAAAATCAGCATGTAACTTAAAATAAATCCTGATTTGATATTTGTTTTGCTCTTCCCAGTACCCAGGGAAAGAAATTTAACCATTAGTTTAATTAATTGGCTCATAATCTCCTGAAAACTGTGCATGACAGACTGGAGTCCAGCATATCACCTCTGTGGAACATCTATGGATAAGTCAAATACAACTGTCAGTCTGACTGTCACTGACAGGATTGTACCTGACACACATTCTAAAATGAGCTACAATACTTCAAGCTTCAACAGTGCGCATAATTGGACCAAGAGTACACATTGTATGTTTTAAATGGGATTAGAAAGTTTCCTGAAGGCTGATGGTGAAGGAGTGTGTTTGGCCAGCCAACTGCTAGAATGCCGGATTCATCATAATGTTTGGACTAGTCAGTTCGAATGAAAACCAAGCACCCCAGTCTGCCAGTGAAGGATTCATTGTATTATTTACCAGTCAGTTGGCCTCGGGAGGGGTAGATTCTTGGGACCCTGTTTTCAAAGAGGGGGAGATGGACCTGCAACTGGCTGGATGGGGAGGAAGTGCTCCTTGTAATCCCACAAAAATGCAGGTTTATCTTTCAGCCAGGTTCTGTTAAGCATGCTGAATGGAGCATGTACAGTGTACGCTCAGGCCTGGTCAAAACAGTAGACTTACATCATAGGATTCTGGTTTCCACCTCATGGAAGCCTTACCTATATTGGGGTTGTGTGTGTGGGGGGGGTGTGGGCATGGGGGGAGAGGGTGGTCAAGAGGACCAATGAATCTTGTAGAGACATAGAATCATAGAGTTGTAGAGATACACAGCATGGAAACAGGTCCTTTGGCCCAACTCGTCCATGCTGACCAGGTTTCCTAAGCTGAACTAGTCCCATTTGCCTGTATTTGGTCCTTATTCCTCTAAACTTTTCCTATCCATGTACCCGTCCAAATATCTTTTAAATGTTGTAATTGTACCTTCCTCTACCGCCCCCTCACATTCCATAAATGCCCCATCCTGTGTGTGAAAAAGTTGTCTGTCGGGTCCCTTCTAAATCATTCCCTCTCACCTAAAACCTATGCCCTCTAGTTTTGGACTCCCCTACCCTAGGGAAAAGACCTGGGCTATTCACCTTATCTATACCCCTCATGACTTTATAAACTTCCATAAGGTCACCCTCATCCTCCTATGCTCCAGGGAAAAACGTTTCAGTCTATCCAGGCTCTCCTTATAATTCAAACTTTCCAGTCCCATAATGTAACAGCAACATAGAACCATAGAGCTAAAGAAACATTGCAGCACAGAAAAAGGCCATTCCAGCTATTGGCTGGAAACCTACCACTGCTCACCCCAGTGGGATTTTCCCATCCTGCCACAGGAAATGGAGATTTGGCTGGCTGCAAAATTCTCCAACCTCACTGCAGCAAGAGCGTGGATTGAATGGATGGTAAAATCACGCCTATTGTGTCTGCGCCTGCCATAAACTAAAAAGTTAAAAACTAGCTACCCATTCTAATCCCAAAATCCAGAAACCTGCCTTGCTGGTTATAGCATGTTTGGTGCAGATCCAGATACCTTTTAAATGAAAGGTATGATGGCATAGTAGCACCATGGTTAGCACTGCTGTTTCACAGCACCAGGGACCCAGGTTCAATTCCTGGTTTGGGCCACTGACTGTGTGGAGTTTGCATGTTCTCCTTGTGTCTGTGTGGGTTTCCTCCAGGTACTCCGGTTTCCTCCAGGTGCTCCAGTTTCCTCCCACATTCTGAAAGATGTGCTGGTTAGGTCCATTGACCAGAACAGGCGCCAGACTGTGGTGACTAGGGGAATTTCATAGTAACTTAATTGCTATGTTATTGTAAGCTGTACTTGTGACTAACAAATAAACTGTTCTTTATTTACTTATATAAATTGAGGGTTTCTTCCTCTACTGCCAAACCAGGCAGTGAATTCCAAACACCCACTACCCTTTGGCTAAAGAAATTTTTCCTCATGACCTCTTCTAATCCTTTTATTGATCACCTTATTCTGTGCCTCTTGGTAACTGATGTTTCCACTGGAGGAAACAGGGCATCCTTGTTTACTCTATTTAGGCCTCTCATAATTTTGTACACCCTGGTGCGGTCACCTCTCAGTCTCCTCACTTCGAAGATAAACAACCCCAGCTTATCATCACTTCTCATAACCAAAATTTCAAGCCCTGGCAACATTCTTGTAAATCCTCTCTACTTTCTCCAAAGTGACAATGTCCTTCCTGTAAACTGGCAACCAGAATTGTACACAGAACTCCAGCTGTGGCCTAGCCAGCATTTTATACAGTTCCATCATGTTTACTTGACCACCTTATACACCTGTCCTTTCATGCACTCTAAGGTCTCTCATTTTCTCGACTCCTCCCAATATTTTCCTTTATATTGATTAGATTTGATTTATTATTGTCACATGTATTAACATACAGTGAAAATAATGTTTCTTGTGTGCTAGACAGACAAAGCATACCGTTCATAGAGAAGGAAAGGAGAGAGTGCAGAATGTAGTGTTACAGTCATAACTAGGGTGTAGAGAAAGATCAACTTAATGCGAGGTAGGTCAATTCAAAAGTCTGATGACAGCAGGGAAGAAACTGTTCTTGAGTTGGTTGCTTGCTCTCCCATTTCTCTGGACTAAATTTCATCCGCCACACTTCTGCCCACTCAACCAAACCATTGATATCATTCCAGAGGCAGGGTGCTAGGTCAGTACCAATCACTTTCAAAATGCTACCATCCTGCTTCAAGCAGACAGAAGGGCTGAAAATTCAGCTCTTGGGCCTTCCTGAAGCTTCTAGCGTTTCACAGTGAAGCTCTCAGTAGCACATTCTGTTCTTATGTTGCTGTCTGCCTATGTTTTGCTCTAATTGTCACTGTGGGCAGATGATGTAAATTGTCAATGACAGTGGTTCCACATGAATCAGAAGGATGTGTACTTTTGCACCAGCATATAGTTGAGAAAGAAAAATAGCATTTAGAACAAAATTTTCCAAGCAAGTTTCAACAATATGGCCTTAGTCCACATGGTTTGAACTTCCACAAGGTTCCACGGGGCGGCATGGTGGTACAGTGGTTAGCACTGCTGCCTCACAGCGTCAGGGACCTGGGCTCAATCCCCGGTTTGGATGACACACTGTGTGGAAAATGCACGTTCTCCCCATGTCTGGGTTGGTTTCCTTCGGGTGCTCAGGTTTCCTCCCACAGTCTGAAGGATGTACTGGATAGGTGCATGAGCCATGCTAAGTTCTCCCTCAGTGTACCCGACCAGGTGTCAGAGTGTGGCGATTAGGGGATTTTCACAGTAGCTTCACTGCAGTGCTAATATAAGCGTATTTGTGACACTAATAAATAAATTTAAACTTATGCCCCAGCCTGAATTGTATCTTCATTTAGTTTCTCTCCTGTCTCCATCATGTCCTCTTCAAACTCTTCTTGTCCATGAGGCTTTTCCCCTGCACTCTTGACCTGCTGACCTCCAAACTACTGGCCCTCCAGAAACTTGACATCATCTAACATTCACACCAAATTCCATTTGTCCTTTACCCCTGTGCTCTGAGACCTACGCTGGCTCCCGATTAGGCAATGTCTCAATTTTATAGTTTTCATCCTTGTTTTTCAAATTCTTCCATCTCCTGACCCTCTCTATCTCTGTAATTGCCTTCAGCCCCAGAACCCTCCAGTTATTTGTGCGTTCGAATTGCTGCCCCTTGAGCAATACTAATTTTAATTGGCCCATCTATGGTTACTGCATCTTCTTTTGCTTATGCCCTAAGTTCTGGAATATCCTACCTATACCCCTCCACTTCTCAACCTTTGAGACACACCTTAGAGCATTCCTCTTTGACAAAGCATTTGGCTTTCTGACGTACTGGACAATAACTCCCACCCAGAAATGAAAAGTGATGTCCTGCTGTGATTACAAGAGTTGAAAGTGCATTTATTTGCTCTGGAAAATGTTGTTGAAAACTCTGCTGCTCATTCTGCAGAGCCGATAGTGAGAGAGACTCTGAAGGCTCCAGCACAGCGCATCGCTGGTGAACTAAGGGAGGCCATGCCCTCTTTTTTAATGCACTGGCTGCCATGAAGCAGGTAGGCTTGAAGAGCTCAGTGAAATTTATAGGCCAGGGAAAAGGTAAATGGATGGGATTTGGCTGGTAAGGAGGTTCAGGTCAGATCAGACATCAGGGTTGGTGAGCTGGGAATGTTGGATGTCAAGGGGAGCTCAGTTTGGGGTGGTGGTGGAGGAGGCCAGGTCAGCACTGGACTTAGACTGGATTGGGGCAGGAGTGTTCCATGGACTGAGGGTCAGATGGGGGGAACCCGTGAGAGGCATGTCAGAAGGGGGTAAAGGAATACTCTTGGGAGGGTGATTAGTCAGGGAGTTGGAGGGTCCAGACTGGGACTGTCCTATGTGGGGATTGGTCTGAGTGTTTAAAATATTATGCCAAAGAAATGGCTCTTCGCAGGTCAGCAGATTTAAGCATGTAGTTAGAATAGAGCAGGTAGTCAAAATTGGGTAGGTGGACAGAATTGGGCAGGTAGATAGAATTGGGCAGGTAGATAGAATTGGGCAGGTAGGTAGAATTGGGTAGGTAGGTAGAATTGGGTAGGTGGGCAGAATTGGGCAGGTAGATAGAATTGGGCAGGTAGGTAGAATTGGGTAGGTGGGCAGAATTGGGTAGGTGGGCAGAATTGGGTAGGTAGGCAAAATTGGGTAGGTGGGCAGAATTGGGTAATGGGCAGAATTGGGTAGGTGGGCAGAATTATGCTGAAGTTCCAAGTGATTTTATTTTTTCTAACTCGTTCAGGGTATCTATGAGTATAAAACAAATAGAAACATCCAGAGTTAGCAATTTGAATCACTTTGTCGGACAGTTCCCAGTACAGCGCAAATCTCAAGGAGAAGTTAGCCCTTCTGGACAATTGCTGTATAAACCCTTACCTGGGATCCTATGCTTTGGGGTAGCCCCAAATCTGATGGTGGGGGCCGGGGGTTGGGGGGGGGGGGAATAATTTCTTTTTATGGCTTAATGTCATACTTTCTTTTATAATACTCCTGTGAAGCACCTTGAGATAGTTTATTACATTAAAGATGCTATATAAATACAAGCAGTATTTGTTGAAGCGTTAATTGCTTGATAGAATAATTTAAACTACTTTCAATGAAGTACATCACTGCCCCCATTCTTATTTGGATGAGTTAGTAAATAAAAGTTTTCTTTTGAAGATGTTATACAGTAATCTTATGCCAAGGAAATGGCTCTTTGCAGGTAGGTAGAATTAAGCGTGTAGTTAGAATTGAGCAGGTAGTCAGAATTGGGTAGGTAGGCAGAATTGGGTAGTGGGCAGAATTGGGTAGTGGGCAGGATTGGGTAGGTAGGCAGAATTGGGTAGTGGGCAGAATTGGGTAGTGGGCAGAATTGGGTAGTGGGCAGGATTAGGTAGGTAGGCAGAATTGGGTAGTGGGCAGAATTGGGTGGGCAGACAGAATTGGTCAGATAGGCAGAATTGCGAAGCTGGACAGAACTGTGTAGGTAGGCAGAACTGGGTAGGTAGGCAGCATTGGGTAGATGGACAGAGTTGGGTAGGTGGACAGAATTGGGTAGATAAGCAGGTTTGGGTAGATAGGTTGAATTGGGTAGGTAGGCACAAGCGCCTATAATGTTGCACTCAGAATTTGTTGGGCCAAGAAGATTGGAAGGTTTTGCGGATGTGGAATTGATCAACATGGCACTTGTTATATTTAAATTTAATGTGGATAACTGTGAATTACTGCATGCCTACCCACTTTTCCATTTTTGAGTCCTATGTTTCTCTGTCAATTTTTGAAAGTAGCTGCAATACCTGTTAGTCCTTTAGGACAGTAAGAAGTCTCATAACACCAGGTTAAAGTCCAACAGGTTTATTTGGCACTTGCTTTTGGAGCCTCAGTCTCCTTCATCAGGTGAGTGAGGACTTGTGACTGGGGTAAGCACAGTAAGAAGTCTCACGGCACCAGGTTAAAGTGCTCACTCACAAGTCCTCACTCACCTGATGAAGGAGCCTGAGACTCTGAAAGCAAGTGCCAAATAAACCTGTTGGACTTTAACCTGGTGTTGTGAGACTGTGCTTACCCCAGTCCAACGCCGGCATCTCCACATCAGTCCTTTAGGTGGCATTGCAATACATATTTTAAATATTTAAGGTGTCACAATGCATGGGACATACTTGTAATTATTATAGAGCATATATCATCATAAAACCTCCCACAATCACATCTTCAGATTCTTGTAAATTAGTCATAATGTTTAATGTTTTCTAAAATTTTCTTTAGCTGCTTTTTTTTTGTTAATGACTGAAGCTTCTAAAATCCAAATAAAAGCTTTCTACAGAATCAGAAAAGTAATTATCATGCAATATAGGATTAAATTTATCCATTGAATGTTCGAATGGTAATTTCATTAAAGTGGATTAACATATCTAAATTATCATTTGGTAGTACAGAACTTGAATATTGCTGAAAGCGGACAGATGCTGTTGAAGCTTTTTGTCTTGCACTCATCAGGACAATTCACAAGAATAGCAAATGTAAAGGGAACAGCAATTTACACTAAATGAAAAGAGAGTGCTTATTGGTTAGCAAGTGTACTCTGATTGGTCGACATATTGCCATGGAGAGTGCACCAGTTAACTGATAACTAATTGTTAATTGGTAGGCTTTGTTTAAATTCAAACCAGGCAGTTTGACTCAGATTGGACAAGGCATTGCTTTGGAGAATGTACCAGACAATGGCTGTCACCTCTTTTGTTTAGTTGAAACAGGTGCAATGTGTACCTGTTTTTTATGTGATCAAAGAACAGACCCCTATGCATTAACATATATAGTTTCTAACATGTATAAGTGTGCAACACTGTGAGTTCTACTGATCATCTTAAATTGGTTGCGAGCATAATTCTAAGCACACTTGGATTGTTTAGCAAATATTGTCCAATTGTGGAATTACAGCTAATGTTGGACTTTGTGTTTGGACACATTGAGCAGGATTTTACGGCTTCACTCAAATGAGACCAGAAATTCCTGCCTGAGGTCAGCAGACATTTCCATTGTCCACCCTCCTTTGCTTCCATTCTGTGGTGGGTGGAGTGGTAGAATTCCGGCGATTGGCTCTAAATAACTAAACAAAATAGGTGACAGCCATTCTCTGATTTACTTCTCAGGGTAATGCCTTTGCCAATCAGAGTAATCTACCTGGTTTGAATTTACATAAAACTTGGCAGTTAACTGTCAATCATCAGTTAACTGGTGCATTCTCTATGGCAATCCCTATACCAATCAGAGTCCACCTGACAACCGATGAGCACTCTCTCCTCATGAAGTATAAATTGTTGCACTCTTTACATTTGACATTTGTAGGGCCGAAGAGCCTGTTTCCTGTGCTGTGCAGTTTTTTGTATTCTTATTAATTGTTCTGATGAATGCAAGACAAAAAGCTTTAACAATATGTCTTTTATCTGCAATGTCTAAGATGGTACATTCTCAAAATATAAAATCAGCTGTTTAAATATACAGCAAGAATAAATTAATTGTATAGAGGTTTTAACATTATTGAATGCAACTTGAAGTTAGGTAACTTTCTTTGTGGATTTAATCATCTCAATTTTAATTAAATTTGATAAGATGAACTCTCATATTTTCCATCATTGTCTTTTACAAATAACTTTTTATATTAGTTTACAATTCAAGTAGGCACAGTTAAGTACTCTTAATATATCTGGTGTGCAGGTGGTTTATCCCCAATGTATTTTAAAAGTTGCTGATGAGATCATCTGAATGCTAATGCATTTGAATAACATGTTTCTACTTTCCTGCATTCCCAAAATTTAACGGATGCATTAGTGATTTATTTTGAACTTTAATGTTCCAGCCTTTTCTAAAATAGACGTCAGAGCAATGTTATTTGAATGCTATTATCAGCAGCAAGCATAACCAGGCTTAAATATTTCGAAGCTGACCTAAAAGCTGGTTGTTAATTCAGCTCATGGCACTTTGTATAACTACTGTACCAACTTTAATATGGGCTGAAGCAATATAATATTTTGAATCATTGGGCAGTATTTTTCCATCCCACCCACTGTGGGAATTATTGCGGGCAGGGCAGGTAATTCAGTGGACCATTTAAAGTTCTGTTGACTTTGTGCAGGAATTTTTGGTCTTGAGGCATGCAGGGCCAGAAAATCCTGCTCATTTTGATCTTGCTTAACATCTCTGGAATACTTACAGCTACATGGGATCCAGCAGCTCATGAAAGTAATTTACTTTTGATACTCTACTTCAACTCCAGCTTTCTGCATTTTCGCATATCCTTCAATTCCCTTAGTATCCAAATATCTATCACCCTATCTTCAGTATACTCAAAAACAGAGCATATTTCTGGGGTAAAAAATTCCCAAGTTTCACAAGGAATTTCTTATCACTCTCAGTCCTAATCTGTCTCTATTCTGAGACTGTGGATTCTAGTCCTTGACTTCCCAGCCAGGGGAAACATCTTTCCAACTTAAAAGTTGTTAAGTCTCTCAATGAGACTTCCTCTCATTCTTCTTAAACGTTAGGAAATATGGATCAAGTCTGCTCAACCTCTCCTCTTTTGATCTAGTCTAGGGGACATTTGTTGCACTCCCTCGATGGCTAGTATATCCCTCCTTTGAACAGGACATAATTGTACATACATAGTCTTTGAAGTGTAGTCTCACCAAGACCGTGGATAGTTGCAATAAGGTACCTTTACTCACATGTTACAATCTCTTTGTTAAAAAAAAAGACCAACATGCATTCACTTTCCAAATTGCTTGCTTGTACCTGCATGTAAACTTTGTGAGTTGAGTACAATGCCTGCATTTCTCACTCTCTCCCTATTAAAATTATATTCTGCTTTTCTATTTTTTTCCTCCACCGAGGCAGAGAACTTCACACGTCAGTGCTCTTTAACATAAACACGGACAAATGTCTGGCAATGCGTTCGCCATTAAATCAATCTTGTAATTGTGATGACATTCACAGGCTGCTGAATCCTTGTTCTTTTGGCAGCATTCAGCCTATTTAGTTGAATTACTGCCTTGTGACTCAGCAAGAGCTATTTATTTTCCTATACCAACTGACTTATTTTTGTTGGACTTTTTGAACATTTGGTCCTCTATTTAACATCCATTGTTTCTATTGTGTCTGCTGTGTTAGCAGCACAAGAATGATTAATGGCTTCTTTTGGAAGGATAGAGATAGGACAAATGTGTTCAGTCATTAGATTAAGAGTGGGAATTGAAATTCCCACCCTAAGTCAATGGATGTTTGGCTGCTGCCCAAATTCTCCAGTTCCGCTGCTCGGATCCCTGCTGCGGGTGGGACTGGAGAATCCTGGCCTAAAAGTTTTGAATTACTCTTAATTTATGTTGTAATCTATTATCCTCAGTCAGGTTCTTGTTGTTCAATCACTCTACATTTCTCCACATAACCTCTACATTCTGAAACAGCTAGATGCAACTGGGTTGCCATAGTAATAAACTTTATTTCAAGATTTTTTTTAAAGCTCTTTCTTGTATGGATGAGTGAGCAGTTATATTCAATGTCAAGGTTAACAATTTGTTGTTCCTTGAAGGTAATTCAGATAGTCACAGTTGTCAAGGTAGGATTTGCTAATGAATCTATTTCCAGGCCCATAGAATCCCTACAGTGCAGAAAGAGACCATTCGGTTCATTGAGTCTGAACCAACCACAATCCCACCTGGGCCTAATCCCTGTAATTCCACTTATTTACCCTATTAGTCCTCCTGACACTAAGGGGCAATTTACTATAGCCAATCAACCAAACCGAACATCTTTGGACTGTGGGAGGAAAATGGAGCATCCAGAGGAAGCCCACTCAGACATGGGGAGAATGTGCAAACTCCACACAGAACAGTCACCCAGACTGAAATTGAATCCAGTCCCTGGCACTGTGAGGCAGCAGTGCTGATCACTGTACCACCAGGCCACCTGCTCTTCCAAACTAAACTGAATCCAGAATAAAGTCAGTTCCAGGTGGCACATGGTGAACAGCGCTACCTCACAGTGCCAGGGACCTGGGTTTGATTCTCGACTTGGGTCACTGTCTGTCTGAAGTCTGCACATTCTCCCCATGCCTGCGTAAGTTTCCTCTGGGTGCTCCAGTTTCCTCCCACAGTTTGAAAGATGTGCTAGTTAGGTCAGTTGGCCATGCAAAATTTTCCCTCAGTATAATCAAACTGGTGCCGGAGTGTGGCGGCTAGGGGATACTTCATTGTAGTGTTAATATAAGCTTACTTGTGACACAAATCAATAAACTTTAAATGTTCCATCTTATCCAGTTCTGCAAAAGATTCTTGGAAAGAAAAGAAACTGCATTCAAATTATACCTTCTAAGTCCTTTGAAATCCCAAAATGCTTTAAGGCCAATTAAGTTGTTGTTGATACCAAATGGCACTTTTATTTTTAATACTTCTGACATTCACACTGAGGAAGGGTGATCCCATTTCATCACCATTTCCAATTTTTAGGTGTTGTTAATTCTATTGGAATAAGACTTATAATAATGCATATATGGCAGATGAAGTCATGGCTTTAGCATCTAGTACCCACACTCTGGAACGTCCTCCCTTCTTTTAAGACAGTCCATAGAGCCCAGATCTTTGACCATCCTAATACCTGACATCTATTTTTATCACTAATTATGAATCTGCACAAACATGCTAAGGTAACAGCCAAGGTAAAGATTAGTTAAACCATCAAGGCCCTGCCTCATTCATGTTGCCTAGATATACACATTTAATCTTCATGTAAAACATCATTTAATAATACTTAAACATACATAGGCTGAAATTTACACACCTTGGCAATGGATGGAAGTCTGTGCCGGCCATCAGTGCATCGCCAATTCTTGCCCCCTACTTTGAAGATGTCAAATAATACATGTAAGAACCAAGTAACAATTGACCAACAGCTTCAGGAGATGATGGACATGTGCCCTATTGACTGATAAAGATGGGATATTTGGCCACAGAAGGGGCAGGCCGTAACCCAGAAGAAGGTCAAAGTTACTCATTTAAAGGGGCTCCTGGCACAGGACTGTGACAGCAGCACCAGCGAATATTGTCTGGGTACATCAGAACTTTGTGGTGGAGATTTTGAATTTATTTAAACAGTTGCAGTGGGCGAGTACTATTTTTATAACTTTTTTTATAGCTGGAAAGTACGCATGACCTTTGTCAGGGGAGAAGGAGTATTGTTTACATTAAAGGCGTTGTACAAATGCAAGTTGCTGTTCATACTAAGTTTGATGACAATAATGCAGCATTATTTTTTAAAAGTTTGCCCTCTTTTTGGAAGTTACATTTCCTGTGCTTAAAATATAGAATTATCCCTGAATTAGGGACAGTGTTAAGAATCATCTCAAGGCTTTAATTAAATTTCATAATTGACCACTGTAAGGTTCTTAAAGTGTGAATGAACATTTCAAATTGATACATGTACTACTTTTTGACTTTCTGATGGGAAGTTATATTACTCCTTTTAGCCTGATTGTTATCAGGAATCCCAACAAGGAAATGTGATTTCCATGAAATGGTTCCTCCATGATCAGGTTGCAACAGTCTTATGCCATTCAACTTAGAGGAGCAAATGCACTAGAGTGACATGGAAGGCATATCTAAGAATGGTAAACACAAAACACTATAAGGGCAACACTCAGCCTTGCTATTCAAAAATGGATGTAAGTTAACTTGACAAAGATGCAGAATAGTATAGAGGAACAGTCAAACTCATTGAAGTATCAACATCAACAAGTATCTCTGAAAGGTATGCACTTTACAGGTTCATCTTCTCTCAAATTGTTTTTCCGGTATGGCAGAGGAGCATCATGTTGAGAATAGCAACAAGATTTAGTATATGTGGTCGATTCCAGGATAATTTACCAACAATATTTGAATACATGATATTAGTGCTGAAAATATGTTGCAATATACACAATTGAATTCTAAGGGAGAGTCTTTCTGATGTCTAGTCCCCAAGAGCTAAAAAAGATGCAACAATATTTGATGAAAGCACTCATCTTTTCATAAAACTTCACCTGTAAAGAAAGAAATGTCAGTAAATATTAAGAATGCATTTTTAGGACAATGAAAGAAAATACTGGTAAATATTATGATTGGTTCAAGAAGGTGGTTCATCACCACCTTCTCAAGGGCAATTCACCTTAGGCAATGCAAGCTGATCTTGCCAGTGATGCCCACATCCCATAAAATAATTCTTAAAAGTCTGAGTTATGGATTCATGCTTTTGTTTATGTGTAACAGATGTAAAAGATATAGTCCAGCGCACCCTTCTCTCTCTAAATAATGAAAGCAATGAAAGCAGCTTTTGTTCATTGGGTGTTTAATACCCTGTCTCGAGATGAGTTTAGTGGCATTTAATCAAGTGGCAGGGTGATAGGTGAGCATGCCCATCTCCTTCTGATCTCTACTCCAATTAAGTTTGTGGAAGGCAGTGTACCGTCTGCCTTCCCGCCCCTCTGTTAATTGAGGCTCTTAAATGAGTAAGGGCTTCATCTCAACCCATGATGCCAAGCAAACAGTCAGCTCTCAGGGGTACCTCTCTCACTCAGTGTCTGATCAACTTCCCTTCCTAACAGTACTGTTGGTGTTCCTAAATAACACATGGGCTGCAGCAGATTAAGAAGCTAGCTCTCACCACCAAGGCACTTAGGGATGGGTAATAAATGCTGGCCTAGCCCACAATGCCCACATCCCATGAACACATTTTTAAAATGTGATCTGGCTACTAGTAGGGTGGGGCCCATTGTGAACCATGCCCCTGCTCTCTCCGCCCCTTCAACCATTCCCTAACCCACCCCCCTCCCCAATGATGCCCTACTGCCATCCATCATCCCTATCTGGGGTCCAGTGACAATGGTAGGCCTCAGATGGGTGCTGTTCTAGCAGAAACCACAGCCTCCTTAATGGCAAGCGTTTCACCTCTGGGGTCCTTAATCTTGGGGAAAGCTGTCTAGTTAAGTGCCTGACTGACACTTATGAGGTGTGCCTTTCATAAAAGAGCTGATGTAGGACTCTTACTGACTCTCCAGCTGGTGAGTGTGAACCCATTACCTCTATTAAACACTGCCTACCATCCTTTTCCCTGCTGCACAGTAATATTCATTTAAAATGACTTCTTACTTTTCTGATCATGATTCCTGTCCAATTCCAACATGCTATTTCTTTGACCACTTTTATTAAAACTGACAGGCGATTCCGAACATCTGTGGGGCTTTATTGTTACATAACTTAATCGTCGACCCCCAGTTCCCTGATTTTTCACATAAAGGGAAACTCACCATTCATTAGCAGTACGTCTCTTGTTAGTACAAACTGTTAGGGAGAAGTGTCATCTATTCCTTTGTTTCAGCAGACAAGTGACATTTTATACCCATAATATGTTTTTACCTCGAGGAACTGTTACTATTATTGAAGTGCAGTCAGTGTAAGGAGGACGTTTTTAAAATAGAAACTACTGCACGTTCATTCACGATGAAACTGGTGGCTTTACTAAGCCAAGACTAAATCACACCGAGTAGAAAAACTATGGATCAAATTTGCCTTTGGGCAGATTTTCATTGAGATTTATTTTTCCATAAATTTCTTATATGTGACATAAATATTACACAAACACACATGTGCACACCCACATGTATTCAGTGCAAGGGGAAGTTCATTGCAAGGGGAGAAAACACACATGAATGCTCAGTCTGGGTTTTAGGTACTCTTCTGTTCAACTTCAGTGAAGATTTGATTTCATTACATTATGACATAGTACACTGGGGTCACATCCTGCTTTAGCTCCAGGATACGACTTCAGCCAAGGCAGACCATGCAAACGGTGACAGAGAAATGAATATTACATAAAAGCTTTCTTCGCAAACCTCAAGACTTGGATATTTAACTCTTTTACCACAGGAAACTGTCACTTAAAATATAAATCATTCTTTTACATTTATTTAGATTGGTTATTTGGTTGTTTCTGTTACCAAAAGAGTCAAACGAAACAGACAATCTGAAAATTTTTGGAATAACTTATCCTCGAACGCTGAGATCTTCATTCTATACATACATCTAACCTGCCTAAGACTTCAAGAATATTACTTCAGCATATATGGGGCTGAAATTTGCTTACTTTGGCAGCAGATGGAAGACAATTTTGGAATCAATACTTTGTTGATTCACACCCCCCCAACTCTGCCTTTGAAAGACATCAAATAACATGTATAAGTCTAATTAATGGATGCCCAGTGAGGAGCTGGCCAACAGCTTTAGGGGATGATGGGCACATGTCCAATTGACAGGTTCAAGGGAACCTTTGCATGGGATTGTGGCAGCAACACCAGGAAACATTTAGCTTTCATTTTCTGAAAAAATGATAAATGGTGAGAAAACTGGAGCACCGATCTGTCTGGCACAGCTGAACTGCAATCATCCCACACTCTATCAATTTTAGGAGAGTGGTGAATTGTATGCGGTGTGTGTCTGTGGGGGGAGGGGGGGATGGTGGTGGTATGGTGGTGGAGGGGGTGATGGCATGGCCTAAATAAGCTGGCTGCAAAACAGTCGGGCACCATTTTGGAAGGGAGTCCCAATCTCACAATGCACTGGAAGATCCCTTCCTTCCCCTCATGGACATCAGGACACCCACTCCTTTCAACAGTGGCATGTTTCCCCATCCACTGCTGACATGGATCGCTGGCATCAGGTCATTGGGGTCACCAACTGAGTCCCTGTTCACAATCTCTGAATGCTCCCCTTCATGACTGCCAACATGTTCGTCTTTCAAGTTCCACCACTTCACGACCCCCAGTTCACGCTCCATTTCTGCAGAATACCCTCCCCCTCTGCGTGGACCTCCACATCATAGCCTTCCCTTTCATACCCTCCTCATCATTGAATCCTTCCCCACTGTCTGGGGCTCAGGCTCCATCCCGACTCAGGCCCCACTGCCTTGGCACTGCCGTGTGCCAGGTGGGCAGTGCTAGTGCAGCAATGGGCGCTGCCAAATGGGCACTACCCTGCCATGTTTCCATGGGGCTTCAATGGCCTCTGAGCCCCCAGCGTGGCCATCACGCCTGCTCGTTGCTGGTGAAGACCAGTAGTGATTCTTGTTGGTCTTACACCATGCCTGAAGGTCGTAAGTCTTGGGAGTTGGAGGAATCCGGCGTCAAACGGGCTATGCACACTTAAATGCTACTTCTGGCTGCAATAAATTTTGCCCCAGTAGAAAGAAACTGGGACAATTGCAAACCATTTGGCACCCAGTGTGAAGATGGTTTTTGCCAGGTTCAGCGAGGCCAGAAAATTGCCCTTGTTGTCTGGGCCCTTCAAAACTTTGTATGGGTGAGTAATTGTTTATAAATGTGTACAATAATTTTTATTATAGCTGGGAAGAATTCAAGACCTTTGTCAGGGAAGAGAAAGAATTGGACCCATAACCCTGAGGAATATCAAGTGGTTATGTTGATATTGCACATCAGATTATCAACAAGCTGTGTCTCCAGAAAGATGGCCCAAAGCATGATGCCAGCAGTACTAGGGTGTAAGCGATAGGCGGGAGGTCCTCATGCCCACTTACAGGGAGAGGAGGCTTCCAAACCTGACCAACTTAGCTTCAATGGAGGTCTCAGAGGAGGTCAGCACCTTGGGTTTAAAACAAAGAACAAAGAACAACACAGCACGGGAAACAGGCCCTTTGGCCCAACGAGCCTGCACCGCCATTTCAAACATTGTGAGTCCCCTCTCCACCCATGAGCCTTGTCTATGCTTCTGGCACTCCACATTGGAAACCAGATTGAGGGGAAACTAATTTAGGGACAATTTGTTACACCAATCAGCCTAAGAGCACATCTTTGGGGTGTGGGAGGAAACTGGAGCAGCCGGAGAGAACCCACGCAAGTACGGGGAGAATGCACAAACTCCCACAGACACTGGCCCAAATCCATGTATCTGCACAGCAAACAGTGATAGTGAGCTGTTGTGTTGCCCAGCACCTGGTCCAGTTTAAGCGTGCACTACTGATGTGAAGCACTAGGCTACTCTCGAAACATTCAAGAGCAGCCCTCGCACGACCCACCGCATGTATGCCCCTTGTTGGACAACAAGGTGGACTGAAGCACCTGTGGATTAAAAGAGAAAAACATCAATAACATGCACATCGTATGCAAACATTCAAGGGAATCCCCAAGTGAGGGGAAACAAGTGAGCCAGAAAATATGTTGGAAGGTCCATAGGTATCAATTGATTCCCAGGGACGTATAAATCCTATCCCCAAGAATCCTCTCCAACAACTTCCCTACCACTGATGTCAAACTCACCGGCCTATAATTACCAGGGTTATCCCTACTATCCTTTTTAAACAACGGTACCACGTTCGCTATCCTCCAGTCCTCTGAGACCTCACCTGTGTCCAAAGAAGAGACAAAGATTTGCGTCAGAGGCCCAGCAATTTCATCTCTCACCTCCCTAAGCAGCCTAGGATAAATGCCATCAGGCCCTGGAGATTTATCAGTTTTAATGCTGGATGTGTTCGAGAACAGCTTGGCTCAAGATATAACTAGCAGTGGAGCACAAGTCTTCAATATTATCAGGGCCCACAGCCTTTGCTGCTTCCTATATTCACTGAAAAATTTTAGAAGTAGACCTGAGACAAAACCAGTAAAGTAAAATATGAAAAAAGCATAAAATTAAATGCTATAGGAAACCTACTTCTGAAGATACAAATGACAGAAATGACGCAAATATTGAGCTCAACAAAATTGTCTTTATCCCAACAATGTTTTAAATAAGAGCTTAATGATTTCAGCATATTCCTGCTGTCAAAAATAAATGCCGACAGCTGATGCTTTACATTCATTTTAATATCATTTTACCTCCTTAATGAAGGTTTTGCGTAAAACACTCACAAGTAATCTGTGCTCAAAATAGGTACTTGGCAAAATAATTTCTACTGGGAATTATGACTAAGGTTCCCTGACTGAACTCATCTGATAGCCAATTGTGCAATGAGACCTTATATGAAACTTAAGTTCACAGACCCATATTAATGCTGTATGCAATAGATTAGTGAGAAGCAGCTTTGCATAGTTGCCAAATATCCGTTTTTTGCATTGAAATTCAGCTTTTCCATCTGCTGTTTGCACAGGCCCATTTGGGGAATGCTCTCATTAAATTCTGTTGTGCCCTCTTTAGCTGAAGTATCACAAAGGTGGCCTTCTGTGGTCTGCAGTGGTGAGTCTGTCACTATTTTTGAGCACTGTAAGAAATCTCATAACACCTGGTTAAAGTCCAACAGACTGAAGACAGATCCAAAGTATTTGTTCAGCTGGTCTGACTCAAGTATCACAAAGGTGAACAATTTGTCTCTGGCTGGACAATAGGATGAATTTATCCACTGCCAAATCAGCTATTTTCCTTAGATGGTGAAGCCAGAATGTAGTAGTCCATGAAGCTGAGAACCAGCATTTTTTAACCAACTAACTGCATCGTGTTCTGTACCAAGAAGACCACACATGATGCAGTAGTCAGCCACTGTAGTCAGAGATTATGACATTTTAAAGAATAGATTCACTGCTGGCCCTCAGGGGAAAGCTGGAAAAGTTCCTGAGGATGGAAAACATCTTCAATGACAACAAGGAGGTGATGACTGGCTGGTTGAGATTATTCATATGGGTCACTGTAGTCTCCTGTGGCATTTTTGGTTTCTTTTGCAAACTAGGAGATCTTTCATAGCATTTTTTTCTATATTAGTTTAAGGTTTCTGTCCCCACCATCCTCCACCTCTTTTTTTAACCTCTCCCAGGAAACTGAGTGGCTGGAAGGTAGTAGAAAGTGTATATTGGCTTCTTAAAATTATTTATTCTTTCATGAGATGCGGTCATCATTGGCAAAGCCAGTATTTGTTGTTTGTCCCTAATTTCCCTTCAACTGAATGGCTTGTCAGGCCATTTCAAAGGGCACTTAAGAATCAATCACATTGGTGTGGAACTGGAGTCACACACAGGCCAGACCAGGTAAGAACGGCAGATTTCCTTCCCGAAAGAGCATTCGTGAGTTAGTCGGAGTTTTACAATAATCAATGATAGTTTCGTGCTCACTATTACTAAGGCTCACTTTATGTTGCAGTATTATACATTGAATTTAAATGGAGAGGGACTGCAAAATGCTGTGGTGCAGGGTTAACTTTCTGTCCTGGTAGTTTCAGCACACAAATAGAGTAAGTAATTAAGAAGTCAAAAGTTGTCCTTCATTGCAAGAAAATGGAGTTTAAAAGTAGGGATCTTACTTGCTACAGTTGTCAAGGACATTGCTGAGACTACATCTATGGTAAAGTGTACATTTTTGGTCGCCATGCTTAAGGAGGGATATATTTAAATTGGAGGAAGTTCAGGGAAGCTTCATTAGGTTGATTTCTGGGGTGAAGGGATTATCCTATAAGGAAAGATTGAGCAGGATAGACTTATAACCATTAGACTTTAGGAGAATGGGAAGAGATACTTCTGAACTGTATAAAATTCTGAGGGGACTTGACAGGGTAGAGGTTCAAAGGATGTCTCCCCTTGTGGGGGTAGCTAGAACTAGGGGACAAAGGTTCAAAATAAGGAGTTTCCTAATTAGGACAGAGATGAGAAGGAATTTCTTCTCTCAGAGGGTCATTAGTCTCTGGGATTCAGTTCAATAGGGAGGCTGGTTTGAATATGGTTTGGACTGTGTTGAACAGTGTTTTGATTAACAAAGAAGTTAAAGGGTTATGGGAGATAGGCCAGAAAGTAGAGTTAAGGCCACATCAGATCAGCCAAGATCCTGTTGATTGGAGGACTAGGCTCGGGGGATTGAACAGCCTTCTCCTGCTTCTATTTTTAATGATCTTATGTTGGAATCATAGAATCCTGCAGTACAGAAGGAGGCCATTCAGCCCATTGAGTCTGCACCGACCACTATCCCATCCAGATCTATCCCCACAACCCCACGCATTTAACCTAGCTAGTCCCCTTGACACTAATGGGCAATTTATCATGGCCAATCCACCTAACCTGCACATCTTTGGATTGTGGGAGGAAACTGGAACACCCAGAGGACACGAGGAGAATTTGCACACTCCACACAGACAGTGACCCAAGCAAGGAATGGAACCTGAGTTCCAAGCACTGTGAGACAGCAGTGCTAACTAATCACTGTGCCAACATGCTGCCTCTTTTACATCTTATATCCTTAATTACAATTGTGGGTAGTCTGCTCCTGAGAATGAAAGACAATGGCTGCTAAGTCAATGAGCCAAAGTTCTCTCTTTGGACAGAGCACCCATGATTATACAAATTCAGTTTCTCCTGCACTCCTATTGCAACAATTTATTTTTGCAAGTTGTGCGTGAGGCAATTGGATTTCAGTTTTCACAGAGTAGCGGACCGAATTTTAAAATGTGCTTCCACAAAGCTAATAAAATCATTAAATCTAATGTCATTAAATGCATTTAATTTATTTAGTTGCCTTGGAGCTGTTATTTTGGATCTAAGCACTTATTCAGTGCTGTTATTCAGATGTCTGTTGATTTTTGGAGTTGTATCGGTTTCCTGTCAGCTTCTCTGGATATTGTTTATTAGCTTTTTATGACTTTGGTAATTCAATTCCCAAAAGAACAATAATATGTTATTGGGAGGAAAGAAAGAGCTTGCATTTATATAACACTTCTCATGACTTCAAAAAAGCACTTCACAGCCAGTGAAGTTGTGCTGAAGTAGCTATAGTTGCTAATACGAGGAAATGTTGCAGTGAATTAATCCACTGCTAGGTCCACCAGCAGTTATGAGATAAACAGCATTGATCAGTTTTCAGCAGTTGTAGTTGAGGGATTAAAAATTAGTCGGAGAAAAAATAAAAAGTATTTGCTGGGTTTCGAATCATTCAGCTGAGAGGGCCAATGGGACTTCAATTTACTGTCTCAGCTGAAAAATAGCAGTCTGAACTGAGCGGATTCTGTCAGGGCAGGTATGATGGCAGAGTGCAGGAAAACTGAGCAAGTGTACCCGCATCTGATTCCCAGCATCAGGAAAATTGACACTGATTTATGGGAGGCCCAAGATAGAACTCCCACCTGCTCGTGGTGGGCTGCAAATTAGACTCAATGAGCCAGTTAAATGGGGCGGCATGGTGGCACAGTGGTTAGGATTGCTGCCTCACATATCCAAGGACCCAGGTTCGATTCCACCCTTGAGTAACTGTCCGTGTGGAGTTTGCACATTCTCCCTGTATCTGCTGGGTTTCCTCTGGGTGCTCCGATTTCCTCCCACAGTCCAAAGATATGCAAATTGGGTGGATTAGCCATAGCCAATGTGTAGGGGAATAGGGGAGAGCTCCAGGGTAAGATACTAAGTCAGAGAGTCGGTGCAGAATCGATGGGCCAAATGGCCTCTTCTCCTCTGTGGGGATTCTATGAAAGACAACAATTAGTGATAGGTAAGTTCACTGAAGTTGCAATGGTTTTTCGATCCAAAAGAGTAAATGCTGGAAAATCTCAGCAGGTTTGTCAGCATCTGTAAGGAGAGAAAAGAGCCTATGTTTTGAGTCCAGATGACTTTTTGTCAAAGTCAGCTCTTTTCTTTCTTTACAGTTATTGCCAGACCTGCTGAGATTTTCCAACATTTTCTCTTTTGGTTTCAGAATCCAGCATCCACAGTAATTTGCTTTTATGCAATAATGTCTTGTGGCTCCCAGAGGCTACCCAGCAAACTTGTTGGGTCTGTCTGTGACCTCGTAGTGGGGGGGTCATTTGTTGATAGTCTTTCAAGTGCCAAATTGAGGGAGTCAGCATCAGGAAAGGTAGGGGTCGCTGAAAATCATTCGTTTCCTCTTGCGTCTAACCCTTCTGCCCACCCACACCCCACCATTGTGACCCCCTCCCCGCAACCCTGACCCTGCTGTCTCCAGGAATCCAATGGTGATCCTGAGTGAAGTATTACCTGGATGCAGTCAGTTTTGCCTCTGGCTCTGCTGGCATTGGAGAGCTGTCTGTCTCTGGTCAGCAGCTCTTAGGGGCAGAACGTCAACTTGACTGGGTCCTCGATAGCCTTGGAAGCCTGACACCGACACTAACCAACTAAGTGCTTGATTCCATTTAAATTGTGCTAGGTCATCCAGAGGGAAGCAGTGCAGGCTTCTCACAGGTTCAGCAACTGGGTGACGGAGACCTCCCTTGCAGGAACAAAAGCCTTCCCACTACCTTTGAAAAGTGTAATCCTCCCTCAGTGACACACAGAAAGAAAACCTTGATTATGTGCATAGTCTCTAGAGTGGGACTTAAATCAATAACCTTCTGATTACAAGACTGACATTTGGTAACAAGTGCTACCATTGAGCTTTGTTAAGGAAATGAGGATTTGTTGTTTCAGTAAAAAATCAAAGGAAACCTAAAATTAACTTTCCTCTATCGACGCCCTGTTGGTGCAGTGCACCTGAGACATTCTGTCCATCGATGAGATGAGAAATATTCTCATTCTGAGCCGTTTGCGAGGTAAGATGGGAGAGCAATCGCAAATCTCTTAGGACCATTGTGTGGGGAGTCTTCTGACTGATGCTGGACAACAATTAGAGGGCTAGGAGGCCTGAAAGTCATCCGTCTATAATAGAGGCAACTATGTTTGTTAGTCAAATCAATAGGGTTAAATGCTGGATGTCCCAGATTTATTAAGTGTTCAACAATTAAACATACATCAAGCAGCAGTCTGTGTGACAAAGCTTGCGCGTTTGTTCTGAGGACTCAAACACGTTACAAGCTCAGAATACATGCCAAGGACCTGAAACAAATTTCCAGTACTGTACCCATTCCAACAGACACTATTGATTTTCTTCACCTCCTCCGACATGACAATCCGTCTATCCCAATACAACTCCATATAAGATACTTGTCGACCTCCATCAGTAGCTTCAGTTTTAATTCAGCATTTTTCTTAGACCAGTATAAATCTTCTACTGTTATCTTATCAATAACTTCACTAATTGCTATTCACCAAGTGAACACCCAATTATAAATCTGAAGTAGCCCATATTTAAAGGTGGTGTATTTGCAGATCTTACCCTCCACACTAATCATTAATTAAGTGATAATGTATCACTGAAATATATGCATCAGTATGCAGTGGACTGTACTTTAATTAGGTTTGTTGGGTAGAATGTTTATGGCACAGGAAAAGGCCACATGATCCATTGCTGCCTGAAAAATGAGCCACCAAGCGTTACCCCATTCTTCTGCATTTGGTCCGGCTTCCTGGAGGTTATGGCACTTGAGGTGCATATCCAGGTCTACATTCCTGTCATAATTCAGCAGTTTAGTGGCCATTGCATCTAACTTTGATTTATACTTCCTTAGAAAAATGATAAAACTTACTTCTTAATGCTGCAATGTAAAGAAAAGTCAATAGCCACATATATTTAGCAGCCATCAGGCACTTTCTTTGACTGCTATGACTCAATGTGCAATGCCATGGCTTTCAGCTGGTTGTACATTGCCTCTGAGTCAGAAAGTGTGGATTCATAATCCCACTCCTGGGGCTGCAGTTTATGTACCCTGAGATTAGCAACCAGACCCCCCTCACCCTGCATTATGAGGGTGAGCTTAATGATGGATGGGAAGGTGGTGGGATGGGCATTTACCCTAGTTTACTGAAATCGGCAGCCCATCTGCCATATTTAAATGAATAATCAAGGGATAATTCGCCTACTTACCTAATCAGTTGACTCTGAAAATATGCTACCCACACCATAAAACATTTGGCACGGGCAGGCAAATTTTTCACCTATCATTTTCAAAGGGCGGGAAATGAAATTGACATAATTTGTAGTAAATGTTAGATAATTAGTAAGACTTCTTTCATATTGCTGGCTTTCACTTTTTTCCATTGCAACTTTCTTTTTTGGGTTTAACTTGGGCCCAAATCATGCGCACATGTCAATGCCTCAAAAGCATTATCCATGTAAAGACTATGCCATAAATTTTGTCCTAAAAATTTGGTCTCAATGATTTACATGAGTATATATGTAATTGTAAAGAAATAAAACTCTAATGGGAAATCAGTCATAATCAAGTCTAATGATTAACAGAAAGGGGAAATGGATCCTGTAGACTGCAGCTGGAGAGTTTAACTTTGAAGATTATAGATCCTATAGTGAAGAAAGAGGCCATTCAGCCCATCGAGTCTACACTCACCACAATCCCACCCAGGCCGTATCCCTATAACCCCATGTATTAACCCTGGCTAGTCATCCTGACACATAGGGGCAATTCAGCATGGCCAATCCACTAACCTGCACACCTTTGGACTGTAGGAGGAAACCGGAGTACCTGGAGGAAACCCATACAGACACGGGAGAACATGCAGACTCTGCACAGACAGTGATCCAAACCAGGAATTGAACACGGATCCCTGGCACTGTGAGGTAGCAGTGCTAACAATTGCGCCACCATGCCACCCAGACCAGATGACAAGTCCAAAATCAATTAAAATTTTCAACAGAAATGAAAAATAATTAGTGTCACAAAATCGCAAATGAGTCAAATAAATTCTTCACACAGTTAATACTGCAGGCAAATGATGGAACTAATCATTTTAGCTTCACAGTTAATGACCTGGGTAAGTTATTATATTATGAAGAAACTCAACATAAATGTGGAATGGTTTTATTGCACACTCTGTAGAGAAATCATAAATGTTTTAATAAATAACACATCCATTATATTATTCTGCATAATTCACAGACAAAAGCTGTCCTGTAAATAGCTGCAAGGAGTTGAAATCAAATGAGGCACACCCTGAAATTCTCCAGGAAATAAGGGGACTAGATAAAGCTCTAGTTAATAAGTAAGAAATTTCATTAATAATAGAGTTCCACTTGAGGGTCAGAAGGTAGTGAATCTTATTGCTATACCAGAAGTAGGAGACATGAAGTAAAAGAAATAAAGCAATTTATTGGCAATCAGTATTAGAAAAATGCATAAAGATATTTGAAAAGAATTAGACTGTGGAGCCCCTTGAGCGTATTCTCCAATTCAATGAAATCATGGTTAATCTGTGGCTTAATTCCATTTTGTTGCCTTGATCCTTAATAACCTTGGTTGGCAAAAGCCTATCTATCTAAGTTTATCATTCTTAATTTCTTTTTGTCAGCAGGAGTTCCAGACTTGTACCAATCTGTGTGTGAAAAGGTGTTTGCTAACTTCTTTCCTAATTGACTTGCCTGTATGATTTCTTAGATTTCCCTATAGGTGGAAAAAGCTGCTCTCTATCTATCCTTCTTAATTCCTTTCCAAATCCTAAAAAAAGAAGCTCAATCAAATCGCCCCTTAACCTTTTATGTTCCAGGGGATATATTCCATTTGGTGTGAACTCTCTTCATAATCTAACTATTGAAGCCCAGGTAACATTGTGGTGAATCTGAATTGCAATTCTTCCAAGATTAAGTGTTGGATTTTTGCTAATGGGGTGGGCAATCTCACTGGTCCTCCTCAGAAGGAAGTGCCCCAGTCAAACCCAATTTTCATTTAGGGGAGATGAGGGTGGGATAGATTTGGGCCCTGTGACCCCAGAAGCAGAACACAGGATTGGTTAGGTGCTCAGATCTGCTGGTTAAAAGGCCCACCTTGGTTCTCTGAGATTTTGCCCCAATTGTTCACTTGCATTTTACATCTTCTAGCCCTGACAGCCCATTAACCGCAACCCCCTTCCCCCCACCCACTCCTCAGCTGCAATGGCTCCTGCAGTCGACTAGTTGGTGTTTTCTTTTTCAGGTGGACTAAGTAGAATAAACAGATTCTGAGAGAGAGAAGGTATTTTGTTCCTTATTCATTCTGTGGTTACAACATTGAAGATTACCTTGATTATTCTCAGCAGAACAGTTGATTTTTCTGAATAAGCTTCCTCTTTAGCTCTTGATAGCAGAGAGAAAACTCCACTGATGACATCATAGAGTCATACAGCACAGAAGAGGCCCTTTGGCCCATTGAGTCTGCACTGACAAAACTACACAAATCTCACTTGGGACGCACTTGACCCAAAGCCTTGAATGTTATACCATTTCAAGTGTTCATTCACATGTTGTTTAAAAAGTTGTGAGGCTTCCTGCATCTACTACCCTCCCAGGCAGCGCATTCTAGACTTCCACCACTCTTAGGGTGAAAAAGCCTTCCTCAAATCCCCTCTTAATCTCCTGCTCCACACCCTAAAATTATGCCCCCTTGTTATTGACCCTTCAACTAAGGGTAATAGGTACCTCCTATCCATCCTGTCCATATATCTCACAATCTTATACATCCTAATCAGGTCCTTCTTCAGCTTTCTCTGCTTGAAAGAAAATAGCCCGAGCCTATCCAGCCTCTCTTCATAGCTCAAATGCTCCATCCCGAGCAACATCCTGGTGAATCTCCTCTGCACCCTCTCCAGTGCAGTGCAATCAGATCCTCCGAGTTCGTACTGGGCCTTCTGCACACATGGCTTTTGCAACTTGGCTTCATGACATCCAAAACAAAATGAATGCTATATAATTTTGATCGATCATTGTTCTAAAAGGCAAAGAAATTAATTATGTTGTGGTCCTTTCAAGTCCCTTCTTGTCTTTTGTTCCCTTAGAAGTAAAAAGTTTTTCACACTTTTTGAAAGGCTAAATGGATATACTTGGAGGAGACTTTGCATTTTAATGAACCTTTGTAACCACTCCGGATATGAGTCCAAAAAGGTGTGAATAAACACTGCACCATGTCCATGCTTCCATTTTGAAAAAAAAACTTTTAAACTTAATGGAAAGGTTTGTAAACAGAAATGTGCCCTTAAAACAGTTGTCCTTAAATCTGTAATCTCATAATTACACATCTGTGACACATTCAATGTTTTTACGTTTATCTACTAGTGTTGCATGTAGGCTTTCATTAACACTTCAATGAAGTTACTGTGAAAATATCCTAGTCCCCACACTCTGGTGCCTGTTCTGATACACTGAGGGAGAATTCAGCATGGCCAATGCAATGAACCAGCATGCCTTTTGGACTGTCTGAGGAAACCGGAGCACCCAGAGGAAACCCACGCAGACACTGAGCAAATGTGCAAACCCTTAGTCTGTGCCATCCAAAATTGGATGTGCTGGGGAATGGGGAAGGAAATCACAGAATATGCCCACCATTTTTAAATTGCTTTGAGGTCCAGATGACTCCTCAAAAATCCAGACCCAATTCATCATATTAAATACGTGGCTCCTAGAACTGGACACCATAGTCAAGATTTCATTTATCAAGGGCTTTGTATAGCTGTAGCAAAACTTCTGCCCCTTTATATTGTCACCTACAAGGCAGTAAAGGCTAATGTTACATTAACTGTTTCAATCAATTTTTGTATTTAACCAGTACCCTTTAGTGATCGCTGTATGTCAATCCCTGAATCTTTCTCGATCTCCGCTGCTCCTAGCTGTTTGTGATTTCAAAACATATTCCGATTGATCCTTTTTTTGGTCCATTAATCCACAACCTCCTAGTTACCTGAATTGAAACACATCTCCCACAATCTCACCATTGAGTAAATTTCACCATTTATTTAATCTATCAATGTAGCTCTATATTTTCATGCCCCTGTCCTCATTACTTACAATGCTGCCACCTATCAAGAAACTTTGATATATGGCACTCTGTTTTGTTGCCCATAAGTCATCAATAACTGTAGTGAATAGTTCATGCCCCTGTCAAGATGCTTGTGAAACATCATACATTACCTTCTTCCAATTAGAGTACATATCCATTATGCTTACCTTCTGTCTTCCAGCGAACTAAACAATCTGCTAACCGGGTCAATAATTTATCCTTAGTTTCAATGGCTTTAAACTTTAACTAACTGATATTTAGAATGTTCTGAAAGATCGGAGAAACTGCTTTTATGGACATCACCTTTCTGTTATTGGGTTATTTATTCAAAAACTTTACTTACTATTGTTAGATAATAACATCTAATTCCAAATCCATGTTTATTTTATTTTCTCCGGCTTGCTTTGTCCTTAATTTCAATTAATTCCTGATAACAAACATTAGATTGGCAAGTCTATGATATCCTGGTTTCCCTCTCTCTCTCACCTTTCCTGAATAGTGAAGATATAGGGTAGGGTTTTATGACCTCACTCAGGTGAGATTGGAAAATCCTGCTTGAAGCCAAGGGTGATTTCCATTCTGTGAGCTTCGCCTGGCCCGGAACTGGGGCGGGCAAGGCGGTAAAATTCCGGCCATAGTTGCAATTTTTGAATCTGTAGACACAATTCCTAAATTGAGAGCGCTAAAAAGGATTATGGTTAAAGAATCTGTAATTCCCTCAACTATTTCCTTTTTAAAAAACATGTGGTAGCTACCATGTCTTGGGATTTGCCAGTCCCTCTCCTCAATTTATTATTTGTTTCCCTGGATTAAGGATATTGGTTACTTCTTCCTCTATTGTGAAGACTCACACATAAAATAATTCAATGTGTGGGATTTTCACATCCTCACCCACCCCCTTCCTGCCAAGAGAATCGTAGCAGGTGGGGGGGCCAGATCATACAGAGGTCTGTTAACCTCAGGCGGAATTTTCCGGTTTTGGAGCGAGCAAGACTGCAAAATCTCACCCAATAAGTCTGCAATGTCCTTATTTCCATTTGCAACATACCCATATCATTTTAATGAGTTGACATTACCCTTGACTACCTTTTCATTTGATACCATTAGATATGTTAATCTTGATTCTCCTCAAAAATTGCTTTTCATATTGCCTTTTTGCATATCTTTTCATCTTCCTTTGCAATTATGCATATCTCTTTCCCCTGGATCTACACTATTATTTTTATATTGTCTTTCCTTCAGTTTTATGCTATTTCTCAACTTAATTGATAAGTAAGACTCTTGCCCTTAGGTTTTATAGAATGCTATTAATGCTCATCAAAAGAATAGATTCTGTCAAGAATGGTTAATGTGGATTTAGAAGCGAGAGATCAAGCCTCATGAATTTATTGAACTTCTTGAGATTGCAGCTAAGTTAGGGGAGGAGTGAAATCCGTTCAATGCAATTAATTGGACTTTTTGGAGCTAACATAATTCCTTTAAAGAAAATCAAGACTGGTGGAATTCCAGCAAATTAGCTAACTGAAAGCTGTCTTTGTATTTAAAAGTAGATAGTGTTCATGAAGGGAAAAGTCTCTGCCTGAGGCCAATGACTACTGAAGTTCTGAAATGATAAGCCTGGATTTCCTATTTACATTGTTTCAAAAAGACATGTGAAGTGGGCTTAAGGTATGAAATCTACTGATGACTAATTATACTGTGAGGTGTCAACAGAAAGTGAGATTGGGCTCTGGGAAATTGGAAGATGGACAAAGAAAAGGATGATCATCTCTTTTTTTACTCTACAGCTGGAATTTGTGATATGAAAGTCAATTAACCCTTTAATTCCCCATTCTCATGTTCCAGAAAGATTCATAGTTATTCTTATTGGTGACAGTGAATACACTTTTTTCATATTAGTGAGATTTGACTTATGCTAATGTTTGAACAATAATATTAATGTACTGCAATATTACCTGAGGAAAAGCACACTCTTCACATAATCACTCCTCAGGGTTGCACCAGCCAATGTAGCATGTACACAAGTGGCTCCTCCCTTGCCGCCACCATCCCTCTGAGGGATAGTTCTGAACTTCCTTTAGCTGGATACCTCTTTTCTCATACTGTCCTACCTCTCCCTTCAGGGGGTCCCTTCCTACACTTTCTTTTTGCAGCTACATCTATAGAGACCAAGCCAACTCAATCATCATCTAGCAGTTATTTGAATGGCTGATATAAAATATGTCATGTACCCTTTGTGCACCCAGGCCAGACCAGGCCAGGCCTGGCCCTCAAGCACTTGGATTTCTCACACTTTGATCAGCCCTTAAACATTATGTGAATAGTTTCTGGCCAAATAGTGGCCTTGGTGCCCAGTTATTTTGTCTTGCTCTAACTTTGAGTATCTCTGAAATGTTTCATCGCCTTGTTCCCACATAGCAAGCTGAATGTTTTCTCACTCTACATGACTTCTGTTGAAGTGTTTTGCCTTTAACTTCTAACCATTTGAATTTTACACCTTCTAAGCTGATAAAATGTTCAGCTAGTAAAGACCTGAATCTCAGTTTTTCATCTTCTCATTTTGTCACGTTCAATCATCCTTACCCAGAACTCAGCCACAACTATGTAACAGCATAATAAATAACTGTAAATCCAAGTCACTGCATTTATGTTACTGTTTATTAATTAGTAAGGCAACTCAACATTGGATTTCCCAGGATTTACGCACTTTTCTCCTGAAACAAGCCACTGTTGCTAGATAGGCACAAATATCTTTTACAAACAAGTGACCAGCTTTAGTGAGAGTGATATGGTATCTGTGAGGGATATCACAGTCAAGCCCAAATTTGTCCTCAGCTGATTTGCACGCATATATCCACTTCACTGCAACTGAGGGATAGTAATTAGGAGGCAAACACTGTTGATTTCTTCCAATGCAATGCAGAGACCATGGGGACATTTAAAGTCCCCTGAATACTAACTTCTCTGAGGTCTAACAACTCAGAATAGATTGGGGATTAAAATTTGCAGCTTCTTTACCTGCAGTGGCTCAACTAATCAGTTGAGATTAAACCCCATTGTGCTAAGCATTGTCATTAGTCTGAGCCAGACGTAACGTCCACTATTGTTGTGGCTGGCTGATCCAAACTACTTTCTGATAATACTTCTGCATGGATGTACTATAGCCTGTCAGCATGAGTGCCTCATCTGTAATGATTACAAGTATGACAGTGCTGCTGTGCAGTGCTTCAACTTTGCGATTGATTTGTTTGAAACCAATTATGAAATCGGTGAATGCATGTTTGCAAGTTATTTATATTTAATTTCCTCATGTCTTTCGGTGGCACAGTGGTTAGCACTGTTGCCTCACAACGCTAGGGACTCAAGTTTGACTACTAACTCGGGTAACTGTCTGTCCAAAGTCTGCACATTCTCCCTGTGTGGTTTTCCTCTGGGTGCTCCAGTTTTCTTCCGCAGTCTGAAAGATGAGCTGGTTAGGTGCATTGGCCATGCTAAATTCTTCCTCAGTGTGCCCGAACAGGTGCCGGAGTGTGGTGACTCAGAGATTTTCACAGTAACTTCATTGCAGTGTTAATATACGCCTACTTGAGACACTAATAACGAAACTTTAATACTTCCTTAGCAGACTTAAAGATTTGAGCTAAATATTTGGTAACAGCCACAAAAATATTCATGAGCATTCCATTTGTAGATGCTCTGGGTAGACTGGGTGCTATTGAGGATTTTGCTCTAAGGGATACAGGAGTTGTCACATGCTCCATGGCAGACTGCAATACAGGTGATCATTCAGACAGACTCTATAGGTTATGTATTTCTTCATATCAAAACATGGGCCCCTGTTTTTGGTGGGCTGAATCGCAGAGGGGGCAGGGAATCGAGCAGGAGACCCAAACAGCTTTTACGTTGGTGGGATATCACTGCTCGATTGTCCCAGACCCACTAATGATGTAACTTTCACATGCATATCAGACATTTACACTTGTTGCTCCCCCCCACATTTGACTGTTCATCCTTGGCAGTGTGCCCTCACACCGACCTCAACCATGATGGGTTCGCCCTGATGCACACCTGGCAAACAGAACCCTGCAAAAGTGCCCAGGTAAGTACAGTCCCCCAGGAGGGCAGGATCTGGTCACTGCCCTGACATAGCTAGCTGGCAGACCAAGGGTGCAGGCATTCCATGGGGGAAATGCCTGGATTTTTATGGTGTGTGTGTGTGGGGGGAGGCGTGGGGGGGGGGGGGGGTGGAATTCTGTGTCCGGGGGTTTCTGTATCGGAATGGGGGAAGGTTCTATTTCCAGGAGGGAGTGGGGCGGGGTGGGGGGGGGGGGCTGGTGGGGTTTGGGGGCAGGATTCTGTGTCAAGGTTCTTATATTCTAACTCTTTGCAATAAAGGCTAGCATACCATTTGCCATTCTAATTGCTTGCTATTACTGCATGTTGACTATGTGTCATGTACAAGGATCACAAGTCCCTTTAAATACCAACATATATTTACATACAGCCATCTTTTAACAAATCAACTTTGTCATTCTTCCATCCAAAGTGGATAATCCCACACATCCCACATTATTCTCCATCTGCCATCGTTTTGCATAATCTCTTAGATGGTTTATGACCCTTTGCATCCTTTCACAGCTGATATCTTACTTTCCCATCAAAACATGGATAGGCTACATTCAGTCCCTTCATCTAAATCATTGGTGTAGATACTAAATAGCTGGAGCTCAAATACAGAACTTGTGGCACTCCATTAGCTATAGTCTGCATCTGCAAAATAATATATTTATTCATATTTTCTGGCCCTGAATTTTGCCATGTCAATCCTTTCTCCCAAACCTGGCATTCCCCATCTTTGTGGGATTGGGATTTAGTGGGATTTTGGAATGCCTGGGGTGTGGAATCTGGAGTGCACAGATTAGAACAGGTAAAATGAGGTGTGATTTGTTTGCATAGTCAGGATCCCTCTTTGGAGAGAGAATTTAATCCTTTGGGTAGGGTCCTGGGCCACATCTGGAACAGGAAAGATACCATCTGCTTTTGTTATAAGTAGACATAATTATGCACATTTTATGCACAAACTCTCAGGAACTGTCAAGCTGTTAAAGAAGTGCCCAGCTGTCAAAACCTTTCCAGGAACTTTCATTGATATCAAAGCTGTCAAAAAGGTCCAGGAAGTGTCAAAGCAGCACAATAAGTTTCAAAGCTGTCAAGCAAGTGTCCAAGGATACTATGTGAGTTGGCATGGAATAGGGTAAGGGCAATGGGTGATGGGTGGGGGAATGAGTTGATATGAATTGGTAGAAAGTTGGAATGAGGACTTAAGCCAAAGGAGGCAGCTACTTCGGGGAAAATGTGTTGGTAAAAGTTGTCATGGATGTACACAGATGTGTGGAGAGGTAAGGAGAGACGAACTGTGAAGGCTAGAGAGATGGTTTTATTTAATTTTTATTTTTTATTTATCTAAACAGTGCTGGATCACATGGGTAGGCCTTGTACCAAACATGCTGCATTCAGCAGCCAGGACAGTCATTCCAACTCTATTGACTCTATTTTAAGCTTACATCCTCCACTGCTGACTGTTGAACCCAACACAGGGATAAACATCTGGCGTATGTTTTCAGTCTGTTAATCAATTCCAATCCATACTAACATTAGCCACCATCACCCCAATGAGCTTTAACATGGTCCCTTCCTCAGCTGCCTACCTTGCATTGTTTGCTTCTGGTTAGACATAACTGCAACTAAGACGTGACCTGTGTTGAATTTCCAGTAGCCACCTAGCCTTGGACAGCCAACATTACTTGTATTTTACTGTGACTCAAGCTGTACACTCTCCTTAATCTGGCTATTTAGATTCCCTGGTGTTTGGGTTATCTGAGGTGGTGTTTGACTGAGATAGTGTTTGTGATATGGGGTGTGAGCTTCCTTTACGTTCCTCCAGTCTATTTCTCCTTTGCTGAGAAAAAAAGAAGAAAGCAAAATGTCAAAATGCTCCCTGGAACAACATCCTCAGAGGACTACTCGCTTTGTATGATACTCTTCATGACATTAATCAGGTTGAATGCATGCTTCCATGATAGTCACTCAGTAGGACAGTTTCATGACAGGAATATTCTAATAGTATTAACCATAGGGATGACAGTGACCTCACTCTCTTGAACTCACTCTTCTCCCCAGTAAACTCAAGGTGATCTTTTCAAAAGGGGTCAAGGACTTAAATTTCTTAGGGCTACCATCTTATGCATCTGCTTCTACTGATTATATGCCATTTTGTCCTCCCAGCAGAACAATCATATTAAAGTATTGCAAGAATACAAAGCTGCATATTTTAAAGTGAAAACTATTGTTCCTGACAGGAGGGAGACAGGCAAACTGTATTTATTTCTTCTCACCAACTGTCTGTAAGCAGAAAATTGTTTGAATTATTTTCAAACAATGCTGTGGCATCTTTTTACACGTGCATACGCACACACACATGCGCAGTCCAGAGCGCAAGAAGTCCGAAGGTTGTGTCCTTTTCGGTGGAGTTCAGTCACCATGCGTTTCTACTTTGAGATTCCTTAAAATAAGTAATGTTGCATTGGGATGGGCTTCCTGACTTTTGACCACTTAGCCGGCATTGATCAGAACCCATAAAATCAAGTGGGCTTCATGGAGTTGAGAGATGGTAATCAGCTGCTTGTGGCATCCAGACTGTTGGCGGTCTGTCCACTTGATGTGAAAACAGCAGTCTGCCTGTGAAGCCAAGACTGTGATGTTAAAACTGCCCAAAGGCCAGAGTCTTTGATTATGTGATGTGGGCCATTAATGAGTTAATTGTAACTTAACAATCAGTTTCTCTGCTTCTGGCCAGAATTCCATTATTTCCCTTCAGAGAGAGACCAAAGGTGGGATTTTATGGCCTCGCATGAGTGAGACCAGAAAATCCCACCTGTGGACAATGGACATTTCCATTGTCCGCCCCTCATCAACTCTGATTCCATGGTGGATGGGGTGGTAGAATTCTGGCAAAAGTGTTTGTATATATTTGTTCTGATACAATGAGTTTTGACCTCTTTCTTTTGCGATCATTTAGGTTAAAAAACACTTCTTCCACATTTCTTGATTACTGGGGGTCCATACAATAAGGTGTGCAATTACACAGGCTGAGAGAGGAATCAGTTTTTTCTTGAAACTCTTATTGGTAGCTTCCAGAACAAAGGGCTAATCCTGTAGTCATGTGACTTGTAGCAGCTATCTTTTTGTTTCAGTAGAAAATTGCAAAAGAAAACAATTTTAGTTTTAGATTTCTTTTCATGTCATACTGACCTAAAACTCTCATGTGAATTGATCCATACCTTTTACTAATTGTATGCAATGGCTCAGTGTAACTCATCCATGCGGGGGTAAACCCAATTTGTTTTTTAAGTTAAAGTTTATATATTCATCACAAGTAAGGCTTACATTAACACTATAATGGAGTTACTGTGGAATTCCTCCAGTTGCCACACTTTGGTGCCTGTTCGAGTCAATGCACCTAACCAGCACATTTTTCAGACTATGGGAGAAAACTGGAGCACCCGGAGGACATGGGGAGAATGTGCAAACTCCACACAGACAACAACACAAGCTGGAAATTGAACCTGAGTCCCTGGCACTGCAAGGCAGCAATACTTCTACTGTGCCTCCATGCTGCCCACTTCAGAGCCCTGGTTCCCTCACAAAAGGATCCCCATCTTGCCTTAAATATTTCACTCTTTTCTCTTACCTCCTGAAGAAGATTTGTAGCAACTGAGCTTTACACTTGTGTTGTATTTGACTGCCAGCCTGCAAAGTATAGTGATGTGGATAACATTCTTCCCTACTTCATTGTAAAGTTTAAATGGATGTTTAGCATTATTAACAGGGGTGTTGGTTCTCATTACTGATCTTCATTGGATAACCTGCTGTATTGGGATTACTGCAGGAAACTACAGAGCATTTGCTGCACAGAACCAGGCAATATGGCCTGATAGATGTATGTTGCTGGTTCTGCTTCTCACAGGCCTCCTTCAACCATGCAAACTATATATCCTTCTATTCTTTTCCCCCTCATGTTTACCATATAAACTTTCCTTAAGATGCAGCAATTTCCTTACAGATGATTGCTTCTTAGACCAGCAAAATCATACTTTGTAATCCATTGAACCCTTTCAGTGCAGAAGGAGGCCTTTCAGTCCAACTGTACCGGATCTCCAAAAGATCATCTTCCTAGGCCCAAGGTCCCTCTCTCACCCTATCCCCATAACCCCATATATTTTACCATGGTTAATCCACCTAACCTACACATTTTGGTCACTAAGGAGCAATTTAGCATGGTTAATCCACCTAACCTGCACATTTTTGGGCTGCAGGAGGAAACCAGAATACCCCGAGGAAACACAGACACAAGGAGATCTTATAAACTCCACATAGTCACCCAAGGCCAGAATTGAATCATGTATTGGAAATAAATGTCACTAACTGGGCCAGCAGTTATATCCAATTGACAATTTCCTGTGAACTGAGTGTCTTGCTGGGACATTTCAGAGTCCATTTCAAGAGTTAACCAGATTATTGTGGACCTGAAGTCACATGTAAGCTAATGCATTTTTGCAACTATTACTTCCTGGTCACAATTAGACTTTTAATTCAAGATTTTTATTGAATTCAAAATTCTCCATCTGCTATGGTAAGATTCAAATCCAGGTTCCCCGAGAATTACTCTGGCTCTCTGGATTACTAGTCCTGTGACAATACCACTATGCCACCTTAGTAATTGTGTTACAGTAATGAGGTTTATGTGATAATATATTTCAGAACAATAGTTTTAAAGGTAGGGTGGTTTGATTATTGATGATAAAAGGAGGGATTAGATTATTTTATTGAGAAGAAGGTGAAAGGTATTCACACTTGAACGTTAACAAATTGCTGGGTTTGCAATGAGTAGACTGAGTCTCCCAGAGTCCAAGAAAGATTGTAGAGGAACCAGATTGTAAACAGTTGTACTATATGTGGTTTATTTACTTCTAAGATGAAAGGGAGTTGGGATCAATGATCATTAAGTAGAATTTTCACCTGGCTGCAAGGGGCAATGTGTTCCATGTTGTTATGGGGAAGAGGACAGAGGAAGCCATTCTTAAGATCAGGTTACCAGCTCCCTGAGAATTCAGTGAGTATCACAAAGACAGGAGGGGGTCTGTGTGGTCAGCAGTGAGAAAAAAGGCTCCTTGACATTACGAGCCATCACAACCAGATGCAGCAGGGAGATAGTCAGTAGCCAAGGAGATGCAGCGGCCACCTTCAATGTGTAGGAGATTTGTTCTGGTGTGACCAGCGGCAAGAAAAATCTTCAGAGTAGGTTTTCCTGTTGGCGGTTAAAAACCCTCCGAAAACTGAAGAAAGCTCCTGGAGACATTGGATCAAAATTATGTTCTTATGTTCTTATTATGTTAAAATTACTTTTCATCAAAATATGGGAGCCCATTAGAAGTGTGAAAGACTCTGGACTGTTTGTAATTAGGATTGTGATTCTGTGACAAGTATGATGAGGATAAATTATAAAAGTGGAATGCTTCTCTCTATAGCTTTAAGTTTATGTTGTCTAGGGAATGGAGTCAATGGGCAGGATTTTACGGCCTTGTTGACCCGAGATGGGAAAATCCCGCTCGAGGTCAATGGAGCTTCCCATTTTTCGCCCCTCACCTGTTCTGATTTCCATGGTAGGTGGAGCGGTAGAATTCCTGTGAATGTGTTTTTAGTCATTTATTTCAGTTCTATAGTATGAAATGTTGATGTGTCATTCTTGCAGCTATTAACTGAAAGTTTGAATCTATTTTTAAATGTTATTGGTCTTCGTGTTGATTATAATGCTTATAATTTAACCAAGATTTTGTTAATCTTTGATTATTGCATTGACATTAA
The DNA here is from genome assembly GCF_965287045.1 of Carcharhinus amblyrhynchos. Lineage (NCBI taxonomy): Eukaryota > Metazoa > Chordata > Chondrichthyes > Carcharhiniformes > Carcharhinidae > Carcharhinus > Carcharhinus amblyrhynchos. The sequence continues at coordinate 48,828,791 of NC_137336.1, forward strand.
TTTATTGGTTCTTGAGGAAGTTAATATATTGTTTTGGCTTCAGTTAATGTTCAGGTACTGCATTCCATCCAAACCTCATCATAAAATGGAAATGTATGTGGTGGGTACAAGGATGGGTCATGTGACTGAAACCTGTCCTGGACACTGATACACCTCCAACATCGTGTTATTTGCAAATGGAAGAGCTGGAAATCAGTTAGGCCAGCAGTTAGCGTGTTGTACCTTCCCAGAGACAATTTGCTTGTCCTAATAGTTTTTGTATCAATTATATAAATGTCGCTTCTGGATTTCCCAATTGTTTCCACCTAATCACTTATCCTTCCCATAACATAGAGGCGTATTTGGGATTATTTTTTAATAGTATTAAGTTGGACCTCAGTACAAAAAACTGCCTTTTTCATAAACAAACTGGTGGTGCTCATTTCAAGCTTTCTCCAATGAAGTGTGAATGCTGATTAGCCATGGTGGTCTAGACTTAATAGTAGCCTTGGTGTGCTGAAGTTCTGATTTGGCAAAGAAGATTTCATTAAAAAGCTAGTTTATTCAAATCCACATTATGGGGGAAAGTTTCCTCTATGTGAAATAAAGTGATAAGATCATTTCTGAAACTTAGATACACCACTGGATCTTGGGTCTGGCTATATTTTATCCCTACACATTTTATCCCACACAAGCTTCCAGTACCTCAGATCCTTCAGTGCTCCATTGATGCGACCCAGGAAAGTGGTAGGATGTCTTTTGCACACACCCCGATCCCTTTCTATAAAGATTCTGGAAAGTATGGTACTATTGTCTTGGCAGCTATTGTGGGTTAGTCGATGATGTGGTAAAATAGCCTAGAGTGTCTGCCTTGACACTGGCTCCCACCATCTTCTTTTATCATTAGATATACACTGGTTGATGCCTGACATTAACTTGTGTGCATGGAATTTTGGCAGCAATTGGGGCTCAAAGCAACATTCATGGCAGGAGGGGAATCATAGTTGGGTCCAGACTCTGTAGTGTTTCCTCTGCAAAAAACAGCAAAGAAACTCTAGATCCCTGGCAGATTAGTTTAATTACTTGGATTTTGATTTTACACAGATTGCTTCTGACGCTTGTCTGTGTTAGTCATTGCCTGGAGTGACGGTGACCCATATGAGATTCGTCCTTTATCAAGTGAGGCCTCTGGGTATGTCAGTGTGAATGGAAAAATAATTAATGCAGTGCCGGATTTTTTTTAGATAGGAGGGCTAAGTCTGAGCCACCAGTTGTGTTTTCGTATTGCCCTTACCCAACTTACCCCCACTACTCCTGCCCTCAGAGAATGAATGGTACTCAGTGAGAGACTTTGGCTGTGCCACTCGCTAGATTCTGGATCAGTAGTGTTCTACTGACAAGCCTGCTTACTGTACCATGAAGGCCTTGTTTATGTGAACACTTCAGCCCTGGAGTGATATAATAGAATAATTTAGATAACTGGTATTAATTCTACTGTCATACTGCATTAAAGGATTTTAATTCTGCGCAAGTTCTCGTACATTTTGATAAAATAATTATTTATGTTGACCTACTGCCAACCTAGTTAGTAGGGCATTTTGGGTAAATGTTTCAGATAAATGTCAATCACTGCATTAAATCCAAGGCTTACATTTTTTTCAGTACTATAATCTATTATGTGCTTGTTTTATCTGAAATCTTAAATTTGTGATACTAACTAAAGCAGAATTGAAGTAATTAGCTTGATTCCCTCAAATTGTATCATGTAATTATACATTCCTTTGTGTGTTGTTAGGACTGAATTTTACAAGCCCCAAAATTCCCGGGTCGAGAGAGAACAGAAAAAATAATTCAACATTCCTGCGTGTTTGTCCTGGGTTTTTAACTCCCAGGAGGGGAGGGTTCTGGGAAAATCTTTTGCCCACTAATGGTATTTTAAAGGGTTGTTTTGAGAATGAGGTAACATGGCACCTTTAAAGGGGTGATCCTTTGAGGGACATATGGAGGGGCAGTGTGGGAAGCTAAGTCAATCTGGAACAAGGGAACATGCGTTATCAGGAATGGGGAGGAATCTCAGTTCGAGTCAGGGAGGAGAAAAGAGTAGACTTGTGTATTAGCTCTGTCAGACTCTTGTCTTGAACAATTATGATGTGGAGATGCTGGCGTTGGACTGGGGTGGGCGCAGTAAGAAGTCACACAACACCAGGTTAAAATCCAACAGGTTTATTTGGAATCACGAGCTTTCAGAGTGCTGTTCCTTCATCAGGTTAGTGGACTTGTTGGACTTTAACCTGGTGTTGTGAGCCTTCTTATTGAATGTATATTGTATTAATAATAAATTGTTCATATTGAAGCTGCAATGAGTCATCTTCACCTTTACTACAGAGAAGGCTCTTGAGATATTTTTGGAAATTTTCCAATGAAGACATTGAAAGGTCCTGAAGTAACTAAGGCCTGCTGATACTGACATGAGTTCTTCTGAGTCTTCCTCAAAAGGTCTAAACAAACATTGAATTACTTTATGCGGAGGCAAAATTCTTGCTTTTGGAGCTGAAGGCAGCAGACTTCTAATGGTTTTGCAGAGCCTGGCATGACCTTGAACCTATCAGTCATGGACTCCCCACTGTGCCCTTCAAGAGCATTTTGGGGCAATTATTCCTTCTGCGCCCTTCAACGGTATTTTAAAGGATTGTTTTGAGAGTGAGGTAACATGGCACCCTTTAAAGGGGTGATCCTTTGAGGGCTACGTGATTGGGCTGGACTGTATGGAGGGGCAGCGTGGGAAGCTGAGTCAATCTGGAACAAGGGAACACATGTAATCAGTCAGTTCACTTCAATCATTCAAATGACCCAATCCGCAATGTTTGAGGGAAATCTCCAGTTCAGGACTAGGTGAGAAGGGTGGGTAGTTCCTCTGCACTGCCAATGTGCTGGCAAGCTGGACCCTCAGGAATCTGGGAGGCATAAAAATTGAGCATTTTGACTTGATCTCAATCCACTGTAAATGATAACTTGTCCAGCACCTACCATCAGCTATAGTAAACATGGAAAATAGCCAAGAAATGGCTGTCATAATATTACAACAAATCAGCTTGCTTATAATCCTCATCGCAAACAAACCAACAAGAGCAAAAATAAAGTCTTAGTGCAGGAGCATAAACCAGCCTTGGAGTTCACATGCCCGGAAGTCACGTATAGCAGGTGCAGTAGATGAATTTATTTGGAGACCGACAGACAGATGAAGAAATTTCTGTGAGTACAAACGGTGCTCAGAAATGACTTTTGGGTAATTTGTTATTTTGGAAATGACAGGTGGAGCCCTGTGGCTAAGAACACAAGACAAGACATTTTTCTTTAGTCTCTATTTTTAATCAAAGCAAAACTGTTTGGACATCTTCCTGTTGCTCTACCTGCAACAATCAATGTTATACCAGTGCTGATACTATTACATTGAAAATAGCATCACATTTTGTCTTGTACCGCACAGGAATTTAAAGTGCTTACACTTCCCTTTTCCAATGAGGCCAGTGATCTCATCGTACAAAGTGACTTACATGACCCCTTTTGGATGACTTGCATTGTTTCCTGATGTTTCTATAACCAACATAAGGTAAATGTAGGGGAAGAAGCCCAGTAGTACTCCCCAGCTAGTTAGATCCTATTGTCCTAAAATTCTGGGGGCGATTTGCTTTAGTAGTGGAGCAGCCTGGTAGTCTCAAGCGAAGTTCGTTTCGGGAGCTCCCCATTGGGCATCACTCTATGAGTCTCCAGCACCATCAGCTCTGAGCCAGAAATTGGCAGGGTGCTACATAATTTATTCAAATTAGAACTGACATCTCATTAGCAGGCCTGGGACTGAAATCTCCGAGCCCCATAACCTCTTCCCACCCTCGCCAGGAGTTTTTCACTCCAGTGGGGTTTACAACACTCCCCACTTGCAGGGAGATGGTGGCCTGAATCCCTCTGAAGTGAAGTGAAGCCACAGAGGCCCCTCAGGAAGTTGGGCATATATAGGGGTGACTCCTGGGCATTGCCAGTCTGGCAGTACCAACCTGGCCCCCTGGAATTGCCCTAAGGGCCAAATGGCAATGCCCAGGGGCCATCTTGGCACTGTCCACCAGGCATGTGGTGGTGAGAAGGGAGCAGGGCCAGTGGGGGGGGGTGCAGGGTCTATTGGAGCACAGGGCCTCTGGGGGGATCGATAAGGGTGGGAAGTCCTGTTGCCATGCTGAAAGAGGGAGGTGATAGAAGGAGGGAGGCCAGCAATTGAGGCTGGCCTTCGGCATGGGGGAGTGGGTCCGGCTTGCTGTGGGGGGGGTGGGGGTGGTCAGGGCTGTGGGGGGGTGGGAGGGTGGGTCGGGACTGTGATGGGGATCTGCAGGGGCTGCAGGTGAGGGGGATGGAGATTGGCACTGCTGGAGGTGGTGGGTGGGAGGAGAGATCAAGGCAGATCAGGGTGGTGGAGGGAGGGGGAGGGGTCAGGGCTGACATCTTAAAGGGGCCAAGGTACACTTAGGGTAGATGATACACTCATGGCATTATCGCTTGACTACTAATCCAGAAACTTGTCTAGTGCTCTGGGGATCCCTGTTCGAATCCCGCCACAGCAGATGGGGCAATTTGAATTCAATATTAAGAAAATCTGGAATTAAAAATCTATTGATGACCATGAAAACTAAAGCTTTCCCAACAGGAAATATCAAATGAACAATAAGTAACACACTAATTCAACATATCTTTGGTATGCAGATTGAAAAGCAAAATGAAATGAATCAAAACTATTCATCAAGGGAAGCAATGGGGTTCACAAGATATTCTATAAGGTGGATAGCTTCTCCACTGTCAATCTTCTATTTCCATTTATGTCACAGGCAGTTGGAATGCCTATGTGCAATTCTTTGGCATTTGCTTTTGGTTGCACAGATCCTCCTCCAGCACTTGCTTTTAGGTGACAATTCCAAGACCAGCTGGTAAACAGGAGGTCCCAGGCTGAAGGTGACATATCAAAAGCTTCTTTAGCTCATTATTAACAGGTATATCTCAGTTTACTCATGCTTGATTGTATGCCTTGAGAATTATTTCTTCTCTTCAGAGAGGTGGAAATGTGTGAGGACAGGTAGCCAACTGTTGGTCTTTCAGTCAGTGCTCCTGTGGTGATTGTCAGTGGAGTTCAGTTGTGTGCTAGCAAAACATGTACATGGTCTCCCTATCCCTATCAGTGTACAACATTCAACTACTGATAAAACAAAAAAAACCCATCAGGATGGAATATCTTCATAAACTAGGTCCAGTTAACTTGTGGATTAAGTCAAATAAATCATGTAGAATCAATCATTATTGAGTCCCTACAATGTAGAAGGAAGGAATTTGGCCCTTTGAGTCTGCACTGACTATCTGATAGAGTATCCTACCCAGATCATCTCCCCAATCCTATCCCCGTAAACCCACACATTTACCATGGCCAATCCACTGAACACACACCTCAGCAGACTGTTGGAGGAAAGCAGAGGACCCAAAGGAAACCCAGACAGACACAGGGAGAACTCCACACAGTCACCCAAGACCAGAATTGAACCAGGTCCCTGGCGCTGTGAGGCAGCAGTGCTAACCACTGTGCCGAACTACGGGAACGTGTGTAACTTAGGAACAAAAACTAATCTTTGTTTTGGCTGCAGCTTTCATCAGATGTTAAGAGTTTGTGAGACGATGATCCAAAAGCATCCCAAGATAATTTAGGAATTCTGATGCATACTTACAGTATCACAAAAAAGTTTATTTATTAGTATCACAAGTAGGCTTACATTAACACTGCAACTAAATTACTGTGAAAATCCCCTACTTGCCACACTCCAGTGCCTGTTCGAGTGCACTGAGAGAGAATTTAGCATGGCCAACGCATTTAACTGGCTCATCTTTTGGACTGTGGGAAGAAACTGGAGCACCAGGAAGAAACCCACGCAGACACGGAGAGGAGGTGCAGACACCGCACGGACAGTGACCTAAGGTGGGAATCGGATTTAGGTCCTTGGCGCTGTGAGGCAGCAGTGCTAACCACTGTGCCATTGTGTGGTTGATTTTTTACATGGCCTTTATTCAAACAAAAATGGAGATGAGAATTTTCTGAGGATTGAGCCAACCTGCCACAGTTTATAATTGTCCTGGAATATTTTCAAGTCTTCTGCAAGGTGTGTTTCTCTTAGGTAAAAGTTCTCACTTGCATGGCTGCACAAGGTCATCTGAATACCCAGATTTCTGCAACTGGACCATATTAATAATTGAGAAGCTCAAGAGTGAGTCGATCAGTCTGTGTGAATTGATTCATTGGCCAAGATCTATATTTTATTTCTTCAACAGTGAAAAATAATGGATTGTAAAATATATTAAACGTGGATCCATATTATTCAGGGTACAATGTTAATTGTATAAATATTGTACTTGGTTGTAGCTTTCCTCACTTGTGTGCTGTAAATATGTATTGGCTTTGAACATGTCTGATAATTAAATGATCGCCTAACTGAGGAAATAGCACTGGACCTTTGCAGCAGTCAACTATATGGTACAGCTCCAGGCTCTCAACCTGTAACTAAACCTTCTGAGCTTGCATCAAGGTTTTACGTAAATTCAATCGGACAGACCTCCACTTTCAAGATCGGATTTCGATCGCCTACCACCACCCCTGTGCCCCCAATACCCTGCCCTAGAGCAAAACAGAAATTAATTGCTTGCCGTTAGCGATATTCCCAGGATTTGTGATTAAAATGTAAATCTTTCATAATTCTTCAAAACATGCATATTCCAGAGTAGAATAGTTTTTTTTCATAATTATAACTAGCAAAGCTAGTTTGATTTGCTGCATGAGAGACCTGGCTGCTAACAAAATCTCATTCTCAGGGATTAAGCACTTCAAAGTCACATGTCCGTGTAAGTGGCTCATTAATTACTCTGAGAAATAAATGTTCCTCCTCTTTCTTTTATTTGTGGAGCAATATCAGACCCGAGTAACTTGGTCAGAAGAAATTAGCCTTGATCTTGGTTTCAGAAAAAAATTTTTGATATAAAAGAAGCAGCAGAGGACAAGTGTTACTCTTGCCAAATGAATTAAACTTGGACTGGAAACGACTGAATGAAATTATTGGAGTTTAAGAAGACGTAGGGACAGGCTTGTTAACTATATGTTCTGCTGTATGAGAGATTCAATGTTGATTTGATTTGATTTATTATTGTCACATGTATTAGTATATAGTGAAAAGTATTGTTTCTTGCGCGCTATAAAGAAGATCATACCATTCATAGGGAAGGAAAGAAGAGAGTGCAGAATGTAGTGTTACTGTTATAGCCAAGGAGTAAAGGAAGATTAACTTTTGTAAAGTAGGTACCTTCAAAACTCTGATGGCAGCAGGGAAGAAACTATTCTTGTGTCCGTTGGTACGTGACCTGAGTTTTGTATCTTTTTCCCAATGGAAGAAGGTGGAAGACAGAATGCCCGGGTGCATGGGGTCCTTAATTATGCTGGCTGCTTTGCCAAGGCAGTGTGAAGTGTAGACAGATTTCCAGGCACCTGGCAGACTGCGGATGTAAGAGCTATGACAATGCTCAAGGAACCATGTAAAAACATGTAGGATGTACTTTTGATGGTTACACACTAAATGCATGTTGATGGAATGGAAGCCCTTTTTGTTGATGAACAGCAAGGTCTGCTGCCGGGGACCCAGAGAGCCTCATGAGTACAGTCTATTGCTCTGTGCATGGTTGTGAATCTTGGAAAGACCTAAAGGCAAAGAGATTGAGTGCTGCTGTCACCTCAAGGGTCAGTGGCAGTGGGAAACCTCCAAACACTGATGGTGTCAGATTTTCTCGGAGCATGTGACATATATGGTGGACTAGATCTCTGGAGAATTGCAGCCTTCCCCTGCTCTGACTCTCACTCGTTCGCAGAAAGGAGACTGGTGGACAATAGACCCTTGCTGATTTGAACCATTCCCGTTGTTTAGGCCTCTGCTCCTCAGCCTCTTGACCCCCTGGCTATGTCTCCCAGGCAGGTCTGCTGGAGCTGTGTGCACTGACATTTTCCCTTCTCCACCTGCTGCATCGAATGAGGATTCACAGAAAACCTCTCTGGATCACTGGATCAATTCTCACTTTTGCTTCCTCTCTGAGTAGAGATATTGAAGATCAGAATGTTTAAAGTGTTCTGAAAAGAAAAATGTGAGCAAGAGACTTATTGCATAGATTGGACAACCAAGCTGTGGCAACCCAGATTACATTGTTCCCCGTGGTGCCTTATTCCTGTGACTCTAACACACACATAGAGGTGAGCAGCATTCCATTCCACGGATGTGACATCTGGAGTATTATAGAGGTGAAAACATGAGAAATTGATTATTAAACCAATGTAGCTGTGAACTCCACTCATTAACTTGGCACAGCCATGAACTTTTGGTTTCTCAAGGTGAATGATGGAATCCGCTTGGTCACTGATGAATGGCCTTAATCGTTAGCCCATGATTCCCCTTCACTGATGGGATAGCTGGGTTGATGCCCCCTTCACTGTAACCTTCACTGTACAAGGCTGCATTTCTATTTTCCACTATGTAGCTTTTCCAAATTTGACAGGAAGTTATTGAGCTGTGCCTGTCCCTATCAATGTGTGAAATGGGAAATCTAGCTTGCTCTTGCTTCCTAGGCAACAGACACTGAGTCTTGTGTATCTGACTTGGACCTTGTCCATTATAGCAGCACAAACTATTGAGTATGTATCCTGAGAATGATCCCCAGAGGCAAGCTTAGTGGTCCTCCCACATATCATCATACCCCTCCCAGACAAAACCGATCTTACTTTTGATTTTGGAAGACTCCATTTTAACTGAATGTCAAGATGGTGGTGCTGCTGCACCTTTATTACAGGGCAGCATTCAACTTTCCCTCTTTCACTTTCTGCGTAGCTCTGATTTATCAGGAGCTTCATGATGTGCAGGTGGAGATGCTGCCTGTTATTTTGCTGCCTCTCCCCACCCTGTTGTTGTGGTGGTGGACATTGACATCCCCCCCCACCAAGCCCATGAGAACCTGTGAGGTTCTCATGCTTCATATGGCTTGTACCCACATCCCCTGGAAGATATGCGCACCTCCACTTGCACCCCGTAATGAGAGTTTCACATAAGCCCCCATCCCCATATTTTGCGTTCCTATCTAAAGGCTGCAGATGCTCCTGTGACTATCACCATTACCTGAGCCAAGTGCCGAACCCACCACACTCTGGGACATTGATGGAAAGGGTGGCCCTGCACATTAAGCTGTGCATTTCCTGTGGAGCACACAGCCCTTGCAGCTGGGGAACACCATCCTTCCAATGATTGCCCCTGCTGCATGGCCATTGTTCTTCCACACTAACTCCTTTCTCTGATTTCAGACTAAAGTTCACAAAACCTTTGGATTGCCTGTCATCTATAACTCATTTCCGTTTTGCAGCAGGAATGCCTTCACTCTCTCAGCCTGCCTACCAGCCAGCCCCAAACTTAAATGGGAGTCTTGACCTAGGTCCCATTCAAAAAAGAGGACTATAGACAACAGTGAACTTCACAAAGCATTGCAGGCCTGACTTGTTTCGCAAACCATCACTAATGTGCCACACTAGCAAGCACCCAATCTGTAATCTGCAGACTGGAACATCCACATTGAATGGGTGTAAATTGAGAGAGGTGGATACTCAGCAAGACCTTAATGTCCTAGTGCATCAGTCACTCTAAGTAAGTGCTCAGGTACAGCAGGCAATAAAGAAGGCAAATGGTGTGTTGGCCTTCATAGCGAGAGGATTTGAGTGTAGGAATAGGGATGTTTTGCTGCAATTGCATAGGGCATTGGTGATGCCACACCTCACCAATAGAATATTATGTGGAGTTTTGTGTTCTTCTCTGAGGAAATATGTCCTTGCTGTAGAGGTAGTACAGCAAAGATTTAGAAAGTTCCTGGGATGACAGGTCTGTTATATGAGGAGAGATTAAGTTCATTAGGATTATATTCACTGGAGTTCAGAGGAGTGAGAGACGAACTCATAGAAACTTATAAAATTCTAACAGGTTTAGACAAGGTAGATTTAGAAAGAATGTTCCCAATGGTGGGGGAGTCCAGAACTAGGGGGTCATAGTTTGAGGATAAGGGGTAATCCTTTTAGAACTGAGGTGAGGAGAAATTTCTTCACCCTGAGAGTGGTAAATGTGTGGAATTCACTGCCACACAGAGTAGTTGAGACCAAAACGTCTGATTTTAAGAAGAAATTAGATATAGATCTTGGGGTTAAAGGGATCAAGGGAAATGGATGAAAGGGAGGATCAGGATGTTGAATTTGATGATCAGCCATGATCAAAATGAATGACGAAAGAGGCTCGAAGGCCCGAATGGCCTACTCCTCCTTCTAGTTTCTATGTTTCCCCTTCCTGTAATGTGCTATCCTTTAGATTCCCTTGTTTGTTTTTGTTTTACATTGTCTTGTCAGGCTCCAGCCTCCCTTTCCTCAGAATTCCCTGAGTCTTCTATTATATGTTCTCTTCATCTATCTCCTTATTCTTCAACCTTGCCCTGCCCCTACTCTTTGCACAGCCTTCCTTCCACATTATTCCCACTATTTTCATTAGGCCCCACCTTCCACTTCACCCCCAGTCAAACTCCAGACTTTTGTTGCGGTGGCTGCATGAGTTCTGCAGCATATTGCTGTCCAGATAGAAACTGGTGTGTGGCACCAGGGGGGAGGAGAGTCCTGTACCCCTAAATGTAGGTGCAGTACTGACCCGACTCGGTGACACAGGTGGATTCATGGGTCCAGCAGCACGGGACTGCCCATGAAAGTCAGCTTGATGTGGAGATGGTAGGCAGGAATCGGTCTGTCCAGGTTGAGTGGTGAACAGCAGCACAACAGAAGGGTTTTGTTGCATTCACCTCAACGTTTCTAGTGAATTGAGGATTGAGTTTGCACACCACCCTTTATCAATTGGGTTTCAAATCAACAAAATGTGAGAAGCAAGATTGAAAGGCCTGACGGGATGCTGGTGAACACAGTAAGAAGTCTCACAACACCAGGTTAAAGTCCAACCAATTTATTTGATAGTAAACTCACAAGCTTTCAGGGTTTGCCCCTTCGTCAGGTCCTTGGTTGGACTTTAACCTGGTGCTGTGAGACTTCTTACTGTGTTTACCCCAGTCCAATGCCGGCATCTCCACATCCGGGGTGCTGGTGGGCAAGTGTTCTAATGAACATTCATGGGATGTAAATAAATGCAAATGACATTCATGCCACCAGCCAGTGGGGAGACAGACGCACCATTAACCCGCAATGGGGAGAATTGCAATGAGATTTTACACCCGGCTGTTTCCTGCTTTTTTAGCTCCCACTAAATTCTCCGCGCTTATCTGCCTCCAAACCACCCAAAGACAGGATGGGAGAATTCTGATCTAGACATCTTACTGGTTCTCTATATGGGACATACTGGGTTGGTAAGCATGAAAGGGGCATGGAGGTGGCATAGAGGGGTATGGAAGGGGTATCGGAAGTGAATGGGTTGAAGGACACGAAGGCCTAACAGCTTTTAAAAGAGCTGGGACAAAGTTCATGCAAGCTTTCTAAACAGCCTGCCTTGACACTCGCCTACCCCTGTGGCTATGTCTGATTTGCTTCCAGAGTCAGCAGGAAATTTCCTGCCTTGAGCTACCTACCATGGCAGTGAAAATCCACCCCTGCAGAGGGAGCCTGTGGGAACTGTTAGATAACAAATCTCTATCAATGATTTCATAAGAAATGAAACATGACAGCAGCTTGATGAATTTTGCTCAGTTATTGTTACTTGGGGTTTTATCCATTACGGTAAATGAGACAACTGTGTGAATGGGCATAGAGTGGCCCTAGCAATGTACTGTATACTGACGCACATAATATATACATATATATTGGTATTAAAAGGATTGGGGCAGCATGAATAGGAAGTTGGCTAAAGGACAAAGGTATGACCAGAAGAAAGGTGCAAGAACTTCCCCCTTTTTCCCACTCCTTGATTCATTGAAATCTGAAAGAGTGAATGTGCCAATTCAGTGAATGTGCTTAACTGTTTGTGTGCTGATTACAAGAAATCTGTCAGAGTGTTTTTCTTGGTCAAGATTTTACAGCCTCTTTCATGGGGCGGGTTAGGCTGATTGGCCATGCTAAATTTTCCCTTCGTGTCCCAGGACGTGTAGGTCAGAGGGATTAGCAGGGTAAATGTGCAGGGTAGGGCCTGGGGTGGGATTGTTGTTGGTACAGACTTGATGGGCTGAATGGCCTCCTTCTGCGCTGTAGGGTTTCTATGGTTCTATGATTCTAGCCCCGTTGAATTAAATGGCAATTTAAATGATCGATTATCTGCTCGACTCACATCAGTGCCGAAAACCTCTGTCCTCTTCCGCAATTGGGATTCTCCAGTGCCACTAAAAGTGAATGGAGTTTTGGCTGGAATGCGAAATTCTACATGCCCTTAAGCAGCAGGGTGGGCAACAGCTGGGAGCAGGTGAGTCACACTGTGGTGGAGCCCCTAAAACTCTGGCACTTCAGTCTAAACAAGTAAGGGGTTAGATTTTATTTTGTGAAAAAGCCCGCCCAGGTAAACATACTAAAATAATAAATAAGATAAACACACGCCAAAACTGTAATCCTTGAGAGAGAGAGAGAGAGATGAACAACCTTTTTTTTATTAAACGGGAGCTGTCCATTCCTGCCTTCTTGCCCAGGTCAACCATATTAATGCACGGGTATTGTATTAGATCAATTGGCTTGTTAAGCTACTTGATTTACTTACATGGAGCAAGCAGATGGTCTACCAATCTTGGTGCATGACCACCTACCATATAATGGAGGTGATCTTGGGGACTGGGTGGTTGGTGGGCTGGGCCGGCAAGGACATGTAAAATCCAGCCCATTCTCTTGGTTTCAGCAGTTGGCTTTATTTAGCAATCTCCTGGGGCAGGATTCTCCAAACTCATCTATGCCTGCCCCTGCTGCAAGTGGGGCTGGAGAATTTGGCGTCCCAGCCAAAGTTTCACTCACTTTCGGCAGCACCAGCATGCTCCTGACATGAAAGAGGAGAGTAGTTTTCAGCACAGATATGAGCCCAGCAGATAATAGATTTAAAACTGAGACAAGGAGAAACTATTACTATTATTCTACATTTGCAGAGGGTGGTGAATTTGTGGAACTTGCTGCCCCATAGAGCGGTGGAGTCTGATTCATTAACTGGTTTAAATAAGGAGATAGGTACATTTCTGATTTTAAAAATAGATATGGGGAACAGGTGGGAGGTGGATTTGAGATCAGGAAGAAAGAATCCATGATCTGATTGAATGAATGGGTGGACCTGAAGGGCTGACTTACCTACTCCTGCTCCTAATTCTTTCTTTGCTCTGAAGTTGACATTTAACATTTGACATCAATGCCAGGAAACAGAGAATAGCAGTGAGTGATTTTGATTTAAAGACAGAAAAGATGTAAACTTGTGACCCTCAGCAATCAATATTGGAACTGTTCTGAGATGTAACTCATATATACGTCATATGAAATCTAATGTGTAGCTGTCAAGCACAGTTGAATATTTCAATACGAATGTGATTTCAAATCCCACTGGGGCAGTTTGAGCATTTCAATCCAATTAAAATAAACAAGTCTGGGATAGAAGCTGGTACTGTCATCAGTAACGTAACCATTAAGTTGTTATAGATTGTCATGAAAACCCAACGGATTTGTCAATGTTCTTTACAAAAGCAAGTCTGCTGTCTGTACCGGAACTGACTGACATGTGGAACGGGATTTTACGGCCTTGCTCAGGCGAGGGCAGAAATTTCCACCCGAGGTCAATGGAGACTTCCACTGTCAGACCCTCACCTCTCCCGAGGTGGTAGAATTCCGGTCTAGACTTCAGTCCAGCATCTATGTGGGGCAGGATTTTCCATACCCTCTGTGGTGTTTTTCATGGCGGAAGATAGTACGCTGCTTGCCTGTGGCGGGATCTTATGGTCCCACCATTGTCAGCAGGGATTCCTTTTGAACACATCCCTTGTTGCCAGGAAACCCACAGCAGGGGTGCGCCATCAGCAGGATTGTAAGCTCCTGCCGGCTTAAACACCAGAAACATTTTGGCAGTGGTTGACTCTTAAGTGTCCTCTTAAGCAACCTCATAAACTACTTACTTACATGAACCTTCTCAGAATAAAGGTCCACCACTGTTACCATCTCAAGTTTGGGATCGGAAATAAATGTTGGCTTTGGCAGTGAAGTCCACATGCCAAGAACTAATTTAAAAGTTGTTCCTTTTGGCAGGAGGAATAACAAAATGAAAATAAACTATTTTTAAAAGCAGTAGAGTAGCAGAAAGGGTTAAGGGTTCAGTTACACAAATCTTTCAATGAGGAACATTGCTCAAACTTTATAAATATTTGATCAGATTCCAAAGCATAACAGTGAACTGTTTAGATTGCAGTTAAAATATTGTGAGCAACTTTTGGAAAATCGTCAAGGTCGTTGAAGAGCTGCAGAAGAGATGAATTAATATTCCACTGGGAATGAGAGGTTACTGGTTGTTTAACTTGGAGTGAGCCCAGGGTTTGAACCTCCTTCACACCACTTTGGCTTGTCGGTTATATTACAACTGAAAATCTCTGCTGCTCTTCCAATAGCACTGTAGGATCCCTTATGTCCTCCAGAGCAGCAGCGAGGGTTCTGCATCTAATAGCTTCTCTCATACAGAGTGGCACAGCAGCAAAAATAATGAATCAGATATCCATGAATTGTGTATCAAGTGTAACTGCAGATTTCCTCTAAGGATAGTGTTCAATTATGTACTGCAGAGTCTGATTAGGAGCTCTGCAGCCAAAGTAAGGAGAACAAACAGTAGCTGGATGCCTCAGAAACATTCTTTCTCTGCTTCAGGAAGGCAATTATTTTAGTCTCTCTCCAAATGGATGGAATTTTACTTGTTGACAATACCTCGGGGAAGCAGGACGTGGCCAACCCCTTCTTCAGCTTGGGTTCCACGACTTTTAAGAACTTCCATGTAAATACTGGCTAAATCAGCATCTTTGGTGGTTGGCAGGGTTGCATTTAATTCATCCAAGGTGAATTTATCAGACATGGTTGCTGATCCTGGTGCAACAATCATGTTTGTTGCAGCCTTTAATGTTTATATGAAGTGGAATGCAATGAGATCCATTTTGATGGTTGGTGTGTGTTCTTCAATAGGGTTTGCCTGCCAAGTTAATCCCGGTGGACATGCTAGTTAATAAAATATATTTTGCTTATAGACTATAGATGCTGATCAGTACCGAAGTTAGTGCACTGATGAGTAGGTAACACCCTGGTGGCCTGATACCCAGAAGTTGGATGGATCTGGGTTCATGCTTTCTTGCTGGTATGAGTGAAGTTAGCTTTTGCCACATTACTTATCCAAGTCACGGTGGCACAGTGATTAGCACTGTTGCTTCACAATGCCGGGGACCTGGATAAAATTCCTGGCTTGGGTCACTGTCTGTGTGGCGTTTGCACATTCTCCCCTTGTCTGCGTGGGTTTCCTCCGCGTGCTCCAGTTTCCTCCCACAGTCTGAAAGATATGTTGGTTTGGTTCATTGACCCAAACAGGTGGTGACTAGGAGAATTTCACAGTAACTTCATTGCAGTGTTAATGTAAGCCTTACTTGTGACGAATAAATAAACTTTACAAATGAAGTTTCATGCCTTACCAAGTTCAAAGTATTCTGGAAGCAGTGATTGGATTCTTGAAATACTCCTTATTGAGAGCATTGCTTTTTTCCTTCAGACATAATATACTTGTTGCTTAAGACGCTTCATCCAAAAGATAGCATCCCCAGAAGTGTAGGACTCCCTCAAAACTGCGTTGAACCTTCAGCCTAGATTATGTGCTTAAATCTCTGGAATGGGGAGATTAGCTGACTCTGGTGAGAATGCAATCACTAACCCAAGATTGAATCAAGTTCAGGGTGGCATTTTTTGGACTGCTCCATCTGGCTCCAAAAGGAAGAAGTATTAGTCAGTCCACATCCACACTTTGACCATTGCTAATTAGTGCACAAACCTTGGTACTAATCAGCACATGTAGTCCCATAAGCAGAAAATCTTTTGCTATCTGGCATGTTCCCCAGGATTAATGGTTTAATTGATTTGCAACATTTAGCCATTATGCAGTAATGCCAAGGCTTAATAAATCAAAAGGATCTTCACTGCTTTAATGTGCAAATAACATATGGCCATGATCTCTGTATTATGCAAGTCAATGTCCACTCTTCCAACCATAATTATCATGCAGACGTCCTGTGCATAACCAATGTTAAACACTTGTTCCATGCGAAGGAAGGCTTTACAACTGAGTGATGAGAATATTGGTATGCACCTTCTGTTCAGCTCGTACAGCAGATCGCATTTGCAATACAATTCCTGCCTGGACCAGAGCGCTGATCTGCATGATGAAGCAGGATATCAAATGCCTGAGTACCTTCAGAAATGTTCAAGAGGGTAACTGAAGCTAAAGGCTCTTTGTAGTGCATATCGGGAGACAACAAAAATGAGATGGTCATGTGGCAATGGGGTGCCCTGATCTGCTGAAACAAATAAGAACTCCTGCAAGCCTTCTGTCGTGGTACTCTACAACACAGCTCTTACTGTGTAGAAACCAATCCTCTCACCTTCCTGCACTTCGTCACTGAATGCTACCACAGCTACAGTGCATGTATTCATGTCAAATGCATATTTACTCAGTCTCACTTAGTCAGACCAAGACAGTACGCCCCAGTTTCTGACAAATGGTGGACATGAAACCTTGAGTTGAGATATTTTTCTTGTCGCCATATAATGAATGATGCATGGGAGCAAACATTTTCAGTGTTCAATGATCCCTTTTACAATTCTGTTGATTGCTTTGAAATATCCTTGCATTTAACAACCTGCTAATATGCTTCAATTATGCATCTATCCATTTACTGCATAAATTGATTGCATTTTTCTTTTATAAAAAGAGAAAGCATCAAATAATTCTTTGTACTGAGCCAAGAGAATAAGCAGTGAAATGCAGGACATGCATGAAGCTGAGAGAAAAAACGTAAATGGCAATTGTTACAATCCTCATATAGACCGATAACTTTAAAAAACAAAATTCAAACTTCCAGTTGATAGCTGAAAGGATGGACATGATAAGATTTCACATTTACTGCAACAGAAAGACTAAACATACTTTTGATTAAATAATATTGAGGCAGGCATCTTATACTTTAACCCACAAAAATAATATTCCTCTTTATCTTTTAGCACAACTAATAATGCAATTCACAGACATACTTTACACCATCCTTTGAGTAGGCATGCAATTCTCCTGGAACCAGTCTAGGTGCTTCTAAGAGTGTTTACTTCTGTTCTTTTCCTTTCTCAGGCTGGGATCATTTAGTCTCGGAGCTATCTTTCACAATGAGGTTTTTCCCTGAAAATTATTATTCTAGAATAAGCTATAGAACTTGTTCCTCATTAATTTAATCTTTTCATTCTGAGTGTGATCTCCCACCTGCAAGGTGAACCACAAAGTCCTGCTGGATATAGCTGCTCTACCTCTCAATAATTTAAGAAGATTAATCATGTTTGTGAATTATCAGGGATATTTCTCAAAGCCCATCTCAATGGCAGTGAGTCATATGGGCCTATGTATCCAGGCAGAAATGCTGAATAGTAATTAACACCAGCTCTCTTATTTTGGAATAAGTGGACAGTTAAAAGTACAAATCATGATAATCTGACATTCTTAACCATCTCCTTCTGACATTCAATGGTGTTATCATCATTGATTCCCCCACGGTCAATATTCTTGGGCTGACTATTGACCAGAAACTCAACTAGACTCACCACATGAATGCAATGGCTACAAGAGCAGGTCAGAGGCTAGGAAGTGATGAGTAACTCATCTCCTGGCTCCCCAAAGTCTGTCCACCATCTACAAGGCATAAGCCAGGAGTGTGATGGAATACTCCCCACTTGACTGGATGGGTGCAACTCCAACAACACTCAAGAACATCAACACTATCCAGGTCAAAGCAGCCTGCTTGGTTGGGACCACATTCACAAACATCCACTCCCTCCACCACTGACATTCAGGAGCACAGTGTGTACTATCTGCAAGATGCACTGCAGGAATTCACCAAAGTTCCTTAGACAACACCTTCCAAACCCATGATCACTTCCAACTAGAAGGACAATACATATGGGAACATCCACAACCTGTAAGTTCCCTTCCAAACCACTCAGCATCCTGACTTGGAAATATATCACCGTTCCTTCACAGTCTTTGGGTCAAAATCCTGGAATTCCCTCCCTAAAAGCATTGTGGGTCAACCCACATCACGCGGACTGCAGTGTTTCAAGAAGGCAGCTCACCACCACTTTTCAAGAGAAACTAGGGATGGGCAATTAATGTCGGCCAGCCAGCAATGCTCATGTCCACAAATGAATTAAAAAAAAATTCTGAGGCTTTGAATGCTCACAATCTGCTCACTGTTAGCACACAGACTGCTACAATTACCTCCAAGTGTAAATATCCTGTACCTTCTTCCCAGTAAAACAATGGGCCCCTCCGCTTAATCCCGAGCAGACTTGCTGGCAGATTTCAGTATAGATCATATGATTCCCTTCGTTTCTCACAAATTAAAGATGCAGTCTCAAAATCATGACAGCCTTATAAACAATATAATTGGAGCGCTCAGGGCCAGTTGAATGTTGGACAGAGCCATGTGGACCATGGAGACAGCTCCAAACTTGTACCTTTTACTGGATATTTGTAAATAATGGTAAAAGACTTGTATTTAACTACCAGGTAACTACAAAGACTTCTTCAGACCTACTGAACTATAACCAACAAACTAGTACAAGCTTGAGCAGATTGAATGCAACTTTTTGATTGATTGGGTGTGGGTGGCAAAGTATTGGACTTGGGGCTGCAAGGGGCTGTGTGGAGATAAGGTATTCTAGAGCACAAGGCTTTGTTATTTATTCTGTTAGCTTAGGCTGGTTGCTTCTAAAGTCTCAGTGCAATTGTGTGTATTTTTTAACATACGACTAGTGGTACAGGAGTTGGGAGTTGTAGATTTTGGATCAAAACATTGTACTTCAAATAGGTAGACTGGATTTTGATGTGGAACCATGATCGGTTGTTCATGAGGGCTGGCAGGATGCACTGAGCTGTGAGTGATTGTGGGGTAAGGGAGTGGCAGGGCTGAGTGAAGCTATTAAATAAATTAGAAGATATAATGGGTTGGTTTCTGTTTTTCTTCTCTAATGTGTTCTGTGTGTTTACTTTCAGCCATGTTGAGGGATCAAGAACTTTTACAACAGTTTATCTCAGTGTTGTTTCTCTGTGGAACACAACTGAGTGGAACATTTCAATAGAATGTAATTGAAAAGGAAATTGAAGAATGGTTTTCCAGACTACATTTCAGTGTGTTATGATAATAGAAAATGATCCCAGAAGCAAAAACATTTAAACAGATGAGGAAAAAGAAAATTGGTACTGAGCAGTAACTCTCAGATTACACACTTGAGCACAAAAAAAATCCTTAATACAAAAATACTGCTAAAGTCAACATTGCATTTCTGATACTTTCCAAAAGGCATTGCTGGCTGATTTTAAAATTAATTTATATTTTCTGTTGGAAAGGAAGGCATGGTGGCACAATGGTTAGCACTGTTGCCTCACATACCAGGGACCTGGTTTCGATTCCCAGCCTGTGTCACTGTTTGTGTGGAGTTTGCACATTCTCCCTGTGTTTGCATGGGTTTCCTCCAGGTGCTCCAGTTTCCTGCCACAGCCCAAAGATGTGCGGGTTAGGTGGATTGGCTAAATTTCCGCTTAGCGTCAGGGGGACGAGGTAGGGTAAATGCATGGTGTTGTGGGGATAGGGCCCGGGTGGGATTGTGATGCAGACTAGATGGGCCGAATGGCCTCCTGCACTGTGGGATTCTATGATTCTAAGACTGCAAACAGGTCAGTAGAATAAAAACGAGAAGAAATCTGATCATACATCGTTTAATACAATGATAGTGCATGTGATGGCTATAGATTTATGCAAAGCCCAAAATAAATTCAGAGAAAAATAAACTTCAATATTTCATATCTTAAAGTAATGTAATAAATTTAGGAAAACTGACATTAATATGTCAACAGATGAATACAATTAAACTGCTTTGGGTTAGAATTGCATTGCAGATCAATATCTGGAATAATGACTGATTATAAGGGTAGTAAAAAGTCTGACAACACCAGGTTTTAGTCCAACCTATTTATTTGATAATATACTCGCAAGCTTGCGAGTATATTATCAAATAAATAGGTTGGACTAAAACCTGGTGTTGTCAGACTTTTTACTGTGTTTACGCCAGTCCAACGCCGGCATACCCACATCATGATTATAAGGGACCAGGATATGTGCCAATATAAGGAATTTCATTGAATAAATGGCTATTTTGTTACACATTATACTTTATAATGCCTCTGTTCTGCCAAATTGGAACTATTCACAAAGTAATGCAGATAGGTAAGAGATAAATGGAGCACAAGCCAATTGTTCCCTCGGGATTGTGACTGGATAAGTTCAAACTCAGTAGGAGCTTGCTATGCGAGAAGCTAAAGAAGGAAACAGTCCATTATGAAGAACAATGATGTTGCAGGGAGTCAGAAAGAAAAGAAATAACATTGGACGTGCCATAGAAAGGACTTTCTTAACAAAGTCACCAACATGGTGGGCAATAACAAATGGCACAGCATGTGTAATTCTGAAAGTTTATTGAAGCTGCAGATTCTTGTTATGACAACAGATAAAGTTCAGACTTGTCCACCCAAACACCATAATCTATCGATGCTTTTCCATATGTATTTACAGCCCAGAAACTAAGCCAGGTTTTCATTGTTTTTAATAAGGTTCTGGATCTTTGGGTGGATAAAGTGATTGATGGTACTGGTCATTGTGTGTGTGTGTGAGCATCATTTGAGTGAGTTTCATCAGACTTTCTCTGTGCTGGTGGCAGAGGTTGGTGCCCACGGTCTTGAAGGAGGAAAATAAATGCATGAATATGAGCAGCTACTTGAGGAAAATGGACAGAATAAATAAATAGATAAAGACAAAGTTAACAAGGGTGAAAGAAGAAATGTCATAGATCAGCAAAGGTCAGATTTGGGCTCTGTGCATTCATCATTAAGCTTCCAAACATATCAGCAAGCGCCAAGCAAATATACCCGATCATATAGATAACTACCTTCACAGGCTTCAGATCAGACAAGTGTACAAGCACAATAGGGATGCATCACCAGTAATAAAGAAAATCATAGAGCAGTTATAGATACTGGATGGAATTTTACTGTCCTGCCCGTCCTGGGAATTGCAGTGGGTGGGACACAGATCGTGCAAAGGTCCATTGACCTCAGGTTGGATTTTCCTGACTTGGGGCACACACGGCTGGAAAATCCCACCCAAAGAGTGATAGGAGGTAGGTTCAAGACTTAGATGAGGAGAAACTACTTCTCTCAGAGGCTGTGAATCTTACTGCCCTAGAGGGCAGTGGAGGCAGAATCAATCAACAGATTCAAGAAAGAAATAGATATATTTCTGATAAAAAAGTGGGATAAAGGGCTATGGGGAGCAGGCAGGAAATTGGAATTGAGACCTTCATGTGGACTCCATAAAAAACTTCAGAGTTTCTAACCTGAACCACAACATAATATCCATCTTATCCTCCACCTGTTCTTGTTCTTTTCCGACTATCTAATCAAATATCCTTTCTGATGATTGAACTTCACTCATTGATTTCTCTTCCTGTCTTAACCCGTGATTTTATGACCTTGTTACTAAACAATCAGGGAAATTCCCAGGATA
Organism: Carcharhinus amblyrhynchos; assembly: GCF_965287045.1. NCBI lineage: Eukaryota > Metazoa > Chordata > Chondrichthyes > Carcharhiniformes > Carcharhinidae > Carcharhinus > Carcharhinus amblyrhynchos. The sequence goes on from NC_137336.1 coordinate 48,850,697, forward strand.
TGCATCCTTCAACAACTCAGTTGTTCGGCTCTCCACTGGCTTTTCAACCACAGTAGGCATCACTCTCTCCTTTGATCCAGCTATATCGTTCCCCAAGATAAATTGTATCCCTGGACAAGATAATTTCTCTACTATTCCCACTACTATTTCATTACTCTTCACTGGACTCTCCACCTTCACCTTATATAATGGAACAGTACTCCTCTCACACTGAATTCCACATATTACCACCTTTTCTGGCAATACTCCTCCCAAACTGCATGACTCCTCATCCTCTAACAGAAATCTTTGTTTCTTCATTGGCCACTGGCAAGGTACCAGAGGATTTGAGGGAAAATTCAACAGTCTCTTCCTCCTAATCGTCAACATTACTGTCCAGCTCATCTGTGTCCATGCCTCCTCTCCTCAGATGTTGGGGTTTCTGCTCTGCATATATCTGAGTGGCCTTCTCACAATATTTATGGAATTCTTCCATTTTCTTGTGTTGCTTACCTACCAATGTTGTCTCGTTATTTAAGAAGGGCAGCAAGGGTAACCCAGATAAGTATAGGCCAGTGAACTTGACGTCAGTAATAGTGAAACTGTTGGAGAAGATTCTGAGGAATAGAATCTATACACATTTGGAACTGAACGGTCTTGTTAGTGACAGACAGCATGGTTTTGTATGTGGGTGGTCATGTCTTACTAATTTAATTGACTTTTTTGAGAAGGTGAAAACAATGATTGATGAGGGAAGAGCTGTGGATGTTGTCTACATGGACTTTGATAAGACATTTGACAAGGTCTCTCATGGCAGGCTGGTGCAAAAGTTTAAATCTCACAAATCAATGGTGAACTAGCTAGATGGATTCAGAACTGGCTTGGCCATAGAAGATAGAGGGTAGATGTGGAAGGGTGTTTTTCTGAATGGAGTTCTGTAACTAGTGGTGTTCTGCAGGGATCAGTGCTAGGACATCTGCTGTTTGTAATATATATATAAATGGAAGAAAACATAGCTGATCTGATTAGCAAGTTTGCAGATAATACTAAGATTGGTGGAGCTGCAGATGGTGATGAAGATTGTCAGAGAATACAGCAGGATATAGATAGGCTGGAAAATTGGAATATAATGTAGACAAATGCAAGGTGAAGCATTTTGGTAGATCCAATTCAGGTGGAGCTATAAAATAAATGGCAAAACAATCCAGAGCATAGACACACAGAGAGATGTGGGAGTACAGGTTCATTGATCCTTAAGAGTGGCAGCACAGATGGACAAGGTGATGAAGAAAGCATCAGACGAGGCATCAAGGAGAAATTCTGGTCACCGCATTACCAGAAGGACACAGAGACTTCGGAGAGAGTGCAGAAAAGGTTTACCAGGATGATGCCTTGTATGGAGGAGAGATTGAATAAACTGGGTTTATTCTCCCTGGAAAGATGAAGTCTGAGGGGTGACCTGATAGAAATTTATAAAATTACGAGAGGTATAGATAGAGTGAACAATTGGAAGATTTTTCCCTGGGCAGAAATGACGACTCAAGGGGGCACAAGTTCAAGATAAGGGGGGAAAGGTTCAGTGGGGATGTGCAGGGGAAGTTTTTTTACATGGACGGTAGTTGGGGCCTGAAATGCACTGCCAAGTGAGGTGGTTGAGGTGGTTACACGAGCTGCATTTAAGACTTACCTTGATAGGCATATGAACAAACAGGGAATAGGGTGATACAAGTGGTTAGTTTAGATAGGTAAGTATGATTGGTGCAGGCTTGGAGGACTGAAGGACTTGTTCCTGTGCTGTGCTGTTCTTTGTTCTTTTCCCATTAAAAATTGACTTACTGCCATATCTCTTAAAACTTTAACTTCTTTACCTACTCTTCCTGGTGCACATGAGTAAACTTTACCCACGCAAATAAATTCTTTAAAGATATCTGGCAACTTATCAATCAACTTCTGACTAGGCTGTACATTCTTTTGCACCTCTTTCGCTTCACTTGGACTTTCCTTTGCCACTTCAACAAACCCCACTGGCTTATCCTGTTTTACCATGCCAGTCTTCCCAGTGCTTTTCCTAAACCACCAACATTACAACTTTGCATGCCTAATTTATTACAGTGAAGACATCTAAGGTTTTTCATTTCTCTTCCAACCTCCTGTACTTCCTTCTTAACCTAAGGTACACTGTCATTATTATCTCCCACAAGATCTCCTTTACCATTTGAAGATTTCTCTTTTCCTCAGTTCCTATCCCTCACAGGCTGAAACTGGTATCGGAAACCAAACCTTGATTTATGAACCAATTCAGAATCATCTGCCACTTCTTCTGCTAACCTCGTAGTTTTAACCCTCTGCTCTCCCATATGAGTTCTCACTACGCCAGGAAGTTAATTTTTAAACTCCTCCAAAATAATCATTTCTCTAAGAGCTTCATATGTCTGGTCCATTTTCAGAGGCCTTATCCACCTATCAAAATGATTCTGTTTGGTCTTTTCAAATTCTATGTACGTTTGGTAAGGAAATCTAAGGAAACTTAGATTTCTAAACCACTGCAGTAAACTTTTGGCATTAGTTCATATGCACCTAAGATGGATTTTTTAAACTTCAACATACTTCCCAAATACCTCCTCTGATACTGAATCAAACAATTCATTAGCTCTACCAACTTTTTTGCATCAATAATACCCACATGATCTGTGGCCATTTCATTTGTTTAGCCACTTTCTCAGATTAAATGAGAAAAGCTTTTACATCCTTCTCCTCAAGCCTTGGCAATGTTTGGACATATTTAAATAGATCCCCACCAAGCCTTTGATAATAAAACTCTTGCTCCTTCTCATTGTCCTCATCACTAACTTCAAATTGTACTTTTCCCTTTACCTCCACTAAACTTCAACTGACATTCTCTTTTTATTGCCAGTATCCAAAGTTCAAATGCTCTCTCTTTTCTTTTTCCTCTCTCTCCTGCCCTTTTCTGCTGCAATTTCATCCCTTTCTTTGGTTTTCGCTACTCTCTTTATTTATTTCAAATTCAAGCTGCTTTCATTCTTTTTCGTGTTCAAGCTGTTTCATTTGTAATTAAATTCTAGCCATTTTCAATGATTCTGACTGTGTTCCTGGCAATTTTAAATGCTGAGCTATCATCACAATTATCTTCCCTTTCCTTACGATGCTAGGTAATGTCAACTACGAGGTTTTCGCCAATTCCTAAAGCTTTGTTTCAGTAAACCACCTTGCATGAGTTCGTCCGCCCCCAGGAAGTTCTTAGCCTCTGAAAGAGCCATTATTCTACAAGCCATTATTTTGCATGAAAATTCTGATGATAATTGTTTCTGCCAAAGAAATAAATTGATCAAGGAAAATAGCTATTAAGAAGTAGTCGAGTACTTTTGAATCACAACATGGTTTATATAATGTAGAATAGTGCAGCGATTTATAGTGAACATCTTTGAAAGGTGATTATACATTATCCTGCCTTCTGCGGCACCAAGTCCCTTGATTAGCAGATGGTTAAGAAAAAGTTAATAGCTTCTTTATATCATGTTCCAAGGCTTCAATTCAAACTCAGCAGTAAAATCCAAACACCAGACACAATGTAGCTGCCTAGTTTATATTGATGATTCTCAGTTGAATAACTCTATGATGTTTTACCACTGTTGTGAAAATGTAGTTCATAGTTCTTGTGTAGAATACAACTTTTAGCTTTAGAAATTAAAGTTTTAGCTGGTGACAGGTGCGGGGTGGGGGGGGGGGGGTGGAGTTTATTTTAAATGCAGTGAATATCTGATTTAAATACAATTCATCCAAAATTAAGTGAATTAAAATTCAAATATTGGGGCCATGTTAACTTAAGAGATTCATAGGTAGAAGGGTAAGGTCATTAAACACCTAGTGGTCTTACTTAGCTAAAGAAATGGAGACATGACACCTACAATCCTTGCAATAAGGGCAGTCTAGAGAGATATTTTAGTTTCATGGCTAAGTTAATTTAAAAGCATTTGGTGAACCCTGAAATTTTATGAATTGATTTCTTTCATTGGATCAAAGAAGGAATTTTAAATGATCGATACTTAATCTACAGGCCAGTTTGAGGAGATTGCAGGGGATACAATGCCATCATAGACATGGGTGGAGCTGAGGGAAGTTCTCTGGTTTCAATTTATCTGGGTATTTTCTGAGAGAGTTAGTTGCAGTTTAGACCGGTTGTGTACAATTTGCAGCTCACTCAGAGAAGACAGCCATGTGGAATGTGGTTAGGACCCAACCTCAGTTTTGATCCCATGATGGAAAAGAAATTAGAAAATTGCCAAGTACGAAGTTCATGAAAAAATACGCAGAGATCCTCACACAACTTTGTGCCAAATGAAGGCACCCAGCAGCTTATTTTGGACGTATTAAGAAGACCACTAGAATAAAGGATTGAAGCAACTACAATCAATTGATAGTAAATAATTTTATCTCAGAGAATAGCTAGAACTGAGACAAATTAAAGTAGTTTCCAGAGGCCTTATATATTTTGATTTTTTAAATTTGATTTATTATTGTCACATGCATTAACATACAGTGAAAAGTATTGTTTCATGCAAGCTACACAGACAAAGCATATCATTCATAGAGAAGGAAACAAGAGAGTGTGGAATGTACTACTACACTCATAGCTAGGATGTAGAGAAAGATCAACTTAATGCAAGGTAAGTCCATTCAAAAGTCTGACAGCAGCTGGGAAGTAGCTGGTCTTGAATCTATTGGTATGTGATCTCACACTTTTATATCTAGGTGGAAGAGAGACTGTCTGGGGTGCATGGAATTCTTAATTATGCTGGTTTGCGTGATGGATTGGGCTACATTCACGACCTTTTGTACTATTGGGTGGTCCCAATCGAAGTTAATAGCTCTAAGATACCATAAAGTATGAGATAATTCTTGGGGGAGTAAAAAGTAAAACTGAGTGCATAGCATTCATAGTTATAGATCATTTGTTAAGTTAATAATGCATGTTTTGTGGGAGTTGTTCACATACAATAATGTTTGTTTTTGTTTAAAAATGTGAAATCATGTCACACAGTTCTCATAATGATGTCTCACAGTGCAAGGGATTCCAGCCTCGGGTCACTGTTTGTGAGGAGTCTGCACATTCTCCATTTGTCTGCGTGGGTTTCCTCCGGGTACTCCAGTTTCCACCCACAGTCCAAAGATGTGTGGGTTATGTTGATGGCTATGATAAATTGACCCTAGTGTCAGGGGATTAGCAGGGTTGCAGGAATAGGGCCTGGGTGGGATTGTGGTCAGTGTAGACTCAATGGGCTGAATGGCCTCCTTCTGCACTGTAGTGATTCTATTCTATTCTATTCTAAATATTAGCAATCCTTAACTGGATTGTAACACTGTCATTGTGCATGGCATGTGGGCATATCATTTGATTTATGCTTGTTTACCTTGCTTTATAAAATTTACAAAAGAAAAAATTTGATGGGTGGAATGGTTGCATATGGAAAATGGAATAACATAAATGAAGACTGGAAATGAACTTCATAGTGATGTTAGTGATATTCCTAGCTGCCTTTGAGTTACTTCAACTATACCCCAGAGATTGCTTTAATCCTTTTGAAAATTAATTTAAAATGAAAAATCCTTTATATTTATGATGTTAATTAGAAGTTAGAATGTGACACATTGTTGGATTTGAACATATAGCAATGACTTATACATAATAGAGTCTTGTAAGAAAGATATTGCAATGCTCATGGGTGATTTTAATCTCCCTACAATTTGGACAAATCAAATTAGTGAAGGTAGCTTTGAGGGTGAGTTCATAATGGTTTTTCGAGATATTCAAGATATTCTTAGAATCATACATTCTGGAACAAACCTAGGAATCAGCTATGTTAGACAGTGTGATACATAATTTAACAAGCTTGATTAATGTTTTTATTGTAAAGAATCCTCTCAGGAATAGTGATCATATTATGATGGAATTTCATATTCAGTTTGAGGATGAGAAACCTGGATCTAAAACTAGTGTCTTAAATTTAAATAAAGGCTGTTGCCAAGAAATATGGACAGAGTTGGCTAAAGTACATTACCAAACAGGTTAAAATTTGTAATCAGACATAAATTTACAATACACTTTACACCCTATTAACTTCACTAACTAATCTATTTAAAGGGACCATTAGATTTCTATACTGCAGTTCACACTGTTATTTCATATTCCATCTCAATTTTTAAATTGTTATACAGCCTCCAGTGGGCAGCACCGTGGCACAGTGGTTAGCACTGTAAGCTCACAGTGCTAGGGACCCGGATTCGATTCCCAGCTTGGGTCACTGTCAATGTTGAGTCTGCACGTTCTCCCTGTGTCTGTGTGGGTATCCTCCAGATGCTCCGGTTTCCTCGCACAGTCCAAAAGACGTGCTGGTTGGGTGCATTGACCATGCTAAATTCTCCCTCAGTGTACCCAAACAGGCACTGGAGTGTGGCGAATAGGCGATTTTCATCCCCTATGTAACTTAATTGCGGTGTTATTGCAAGCTTACTTGTGATAGTAATAAATAAACATTAAACTTTTCTCCAGCAAAATATGGTGCTTAAATAGTCCAGGTTTCATGCACTTTTTAAATAATTCTCACAAAATGAGCAAGACCACACAATACAATCTTCAGCTCTTCTACCTCACCAGGGTGCACCTTTTCAACTCAACCTCCATAAGCAATATTTTCAAACCAGCCATATGCTTTCTATTAGGCACGAAGATCATACACTTTCTCAGGAATCAGGATCATTGTCACTCAGCCCTTAGTCAACTGCCTAAACGGTGCAATTGCAACTCATATTGTGAGTTAGTTTCAATCTTTGGTATTCAAATGTATACATTTGTAAACTAAGTTACAATACAAGAAGTAAATTGGTTAAAATGCAATGATTATACTTGTAATTTAGCCAAATGAGAAAGATACTGTTATGACCGAGATGGGAAGTGTATGCAGTTTATTTAGCCCCAATATTTTGTGGGCACTAAGTTGACACGTTTCACTGTGTCACCAAAATGACCAATTAGTTGCCTTCACAACTGTTAGACATAGAACAAAAGAGACTTTGGTCAGATTTCTTTAAATAAACCCAGAATTACTGATTTATTAGAAAACATAGGGTCAGATTATTTGGTCGTTCCCGCCAGCAGGATTCTCTGGTTCTGCTGAACTGAATAGAGATTTGGCGGAGCACCAAATTCTCCATCCTCACTGGCAGCAGGGCGACCAGAGAATTCTGGTGAAAACTTCCTTTGTTAAAACAAGTTGCAAGAATTCACATAATTGTACTCTGGTTGTATAGATATCCACCTGTTCTTAAAGATTACTCAGCAACACACGCGCAAACACTTTTGGGGGACAGACTTTATAGAATAAGGTGTTAAAGTGTGCAGGGTTGCAATGCTGTCAGTCTGCCATTCCCGCTTGCGAACCTGGAATAAATGTCTGGAGTTTCTTACCAGTGGAGTTTTGGTATGGAGGAGAATACAGAAGTGAATCGATTCTCCTCACCTCAACTTTTCAGGTTTCCAAATTTATACTCAGGTGAGGATTGTCTGGCTGCAGGTTGCTGACCACACATGGAAATTCAGGCACAGCAGGGAGAGAGCAAGTTAGGCAACCTTCCTTCTCAGTTTATTTCCAACACGGATTTCAAAAGAATCAGGTTTAAATCTTAAAGCCTTAACTTAATTTTCTGACCTGCTTCCCAAATCCCATGATTCCCCAAAACACTAGAACTTAGTCTGGGTCAGCCTTAAATGTATTCAGTGCTGGAGTAACCATGACCCTCTGGGCTGAAGAATTACAAATACACTCATCCCTTTTGAGTGAAGACATTGCTGATGACACCAAGATTGGGGGAACAGCAAATTGTGCGGAGGGTGTGGAGAGTCTGCAGAAGGATCTAGATAGGCTGGGCGATTGGGCCAGGAAATGGCAAATGGAATTTAATGTTGGCAAGTGTGAGGTGGTCCACTTTGGTAGGAAGAATGGTAGGAAGGACTATTACTTACGGGGCGAAGAACTGCAGCAGGCGACGGTGCAGAGGGACCTCGGGGTCCTTGTGCATGAGTCGCAAAAACCCAGCTTGCAGGTGCAGCAGGTGATCAGGAAGGCGAATGGGATGCTGGCCTTCATAGCGAAGGGGATTGAATATAAAAGTAGGGAGGTCTTGCTGCAGCTGCATAGGGCATTGGTGAGGCCGCAGCTGGAGTACTGTGTGCAGTTTTGGGCGCCGCACCTGCGCAAAGATATTTTGGCCTTGGAGGGAGTGCAGAGGAGGTTTACTAGGCTGATACCGGAGTTGAGGGGGTTGAGCTATGAGGAGAGGCTGAATAAACTGGGCTTGTACTCGTTAGAGTTTAGAAGAATGAGGGGAGATCTCATTGAGACGTTTAAGATGATGAATGGGATGGATAGGATAGAGGTGGAGAGACTCTTCCTGCTCAAAAAAGACAGTAGGACTAGGGGGCACAGCCTCAAGATAAAAGGGGGGCGGTTTAGAACGGAGTTGAGGAGGAACTTCTTCACTCAAAGGGTGGTGAATCTCTGGAATTCTCTGCCCGTTGAAGTGGTGGAGGCTGCCTCGCTAAATATTTTTAAGACGTGGCTTGATGGGTTTTTGATAAGAGAGGGGATTAAGGGTTATGGGGAGAAAGCTGGAAAATGGAACTGAGCAGTGACAGATCAGCCATGATCTTATTGAATGGCAGGGCAGGCTCGAAGGGCTAGATGGCCTACTCCTGCTCCTATTTCTTATGTTCTTATGTTCTTATTTTATTTCATCTCAATCCGAAATGATCAGCCCCTTATCCTGAACCTTTATCCCTTTTTTCTAAATTGCCCAGTTAGAGGAAACAACCTCTCTGTCCACCCACTCAAACTCCTTCAGAGTGGAAGCATGGAAATATTACAGTGCAATAAGAGGCCTTCAGCCCATCACATCTGTGCTGGTTAAAAAAGGGGAAAAAAATAAACTAGCCATTCATATTAATCCCATTTTACAGCACCTGGCTGGTAGCCTTACAGGTTATAGAATTTTCAATGAAATTGCCTTCTATCCTTCCAAAATCTAGAGAAGTTAGGCCCAATTCACTCAATTTCTCATCACAGGATATCCATATCATCTCAGCAAACTTTTGCTGTACATCTAATGCAAGTATATCTTCCTTAAATATGGAGACCAAAACTGCACTACAGTATTTCAGTTGGGGTCTCACTGTTGTCTTAAATTATTATAGCAAGATGTCTTTATTCTTATGTCCCAATTCTTTTGCAATAAAGGTCAGCATGCCATTTACTTTCCTAATCACTTGCCGTACCTGCAAGCTAACTTTCTGTGTTCCTTGCATGAATGCTCCAAGACCCACTAAAGATCAACATTTACAAATCGCATGTCTTTTTAAAAGATATTTTAGTCTTATTCTTATAATTGAATTGAATAATCTCACACTTCCTCACATTTTGCTCCATCTGCCACCTTGTTGGCTCTTCACCTAAAGTATCTGCCTCTCTTTGTGTCCTCCTCACAGCTTGCATTTCAACCTAGTTTTGCATCATTAGCAAACTTAAATGCATTACTCTCTGTCTCTTGGTCTACATTATTAACATAAATTGTAAATAGCTGAAGCCCAAGCAACGATCCTTGCCACAGTGTACTGGTCATAGCCTGCCAACTTGTAAATGCCCAATTGTTGTTTCCTGTCCATTAACAAGTCCCAGGTCCCAGTGAATGGTTGAGGTGGCCAGGGTGGCCAAAGAAGTGTGTGGTGGGAAGTAGAAGGGTATAGAGGTGGTGGGGAAGGGTGGGGGGTGAGGTATATGGAGAAAAGGCTGGGTTGGGGGAATATCTTTGGTGGGGGGCACAAGGTATCAGAAGATGAGGCCCTCCACCTACCCATTCATCAGTCAACAAGGTTTCACCAAGCAGTTGGTGACAAATGGACACTTGGCACTGGCTTCTCCCTGCTGTGGTCAAAATACCATCGTGGCAGGAGAGGGCCTTTATTTTGCAATGAGAAAGCCGTGCAATGGCCTCTACAGGTAATCATTAGCCCACGGACCACCCAAGCCTCCTCCACCACTGGCAACAGGGGTGGGTAGAAGCAGGTAGGCACGGCTAGGTGGCGCTGCTGGTCTGGCACCCAACTCACCGACATCCCCTTCCCCCCTCCCTGACACCTGCCTTCCAGCCCCCCACCATAAAATTCCAACTTCATCTTGAAACGTGACTCCCAGGAAAATTGCGTTCAGCAAACGTTTCAATTGACATTTATTAAAATCCACAAAATAAAGATTCTTAGAGGTAAGAATGTGGCTGGGAGCTATTTCGGTTCAAAAGATTAATGTTGGGCAATTGCTTTGATCTAATGTTTTATATAAATGCTGGCAGGTAAGTTTGTTGGAGCCTTTGATACACTATTTGAAGGGAGCCTGTGGTGATAGCAGATGTTTGAGTAAGCATTCAGAATATCGATTCACCAGCATCGTTCACAGAGATCCGTCTGAGTTCACAGCATTCATTTTGTAAACCTTCCAGTGTTTCCCACACCCATGGGAAAGTTCAATCAGAATAAGGAAGAAGAATCTTGAAATAAAACCAGTTCCGAAGCCAATTTGCTCAAGTTGACCTGGACTGCTAGTGTTTTGGGTGATATTTCGTTTATGTGTGTTTTTAAGACATCTAACAGATTAGTAAATTACAGATGAAACATTTTTTTTAAAGCTTTAAAATAACATCAGGTTTCTTAATTTTACAACAATCTGCACATTTTAAAAAGCAGACTAAAATTGTTCTGAATTCACGCAGATAATCCTTGTAGTTAAATATTTATTCCTGCGTGAACAGTTGGATTCTTCTCCCATTGATGGGTTTGCAGCAGGGCAGGACATTGATTCATTGATGTCGCTGCACAATATACTTTAGTGTCCTTAGGAAGGCCTCGTGTTATACGGAGGTGGATGGCAGTGGTGATCATTGGTTTCTCAGTATAGGAAGGCAGGGAAATTGTGTTTGACTGCAATTTAAAATGCTGCAACTGATTAATGGATCAAATTTCCTTTGAGTGGAGTGACTGAAAGGAACCAGAATGACTGAAGAAGCAGCTGCCTTGGGGACAGACAGATAGGGCCGCCTGAGCGACGTCTCCCAGGTTTCATCATGCATCTGTTGATCAATTACTACCCTGTGTAAGTGCCAGAACACTTAGAAAAAAAGAGCTGATAGATTACAGCAACATTTCTGAACTTGGTTTTCCTTTTCCATCCAAGTCAGATGGAATGGGTATTAGAGTAATTGTGGAGTGGACACTAAAGTAACAGTGGAGTGGACACTGGAATAACAATGGAGTGGTTACTAGAGTAACGGTGGAGTCGTTATTTGAGTAACAGAGGATTGGACACTAGAGTAACGGTGGAGTGGATAATAGAGTACTGGTGGAGTGGACACTAGAATAATGGTGGAGTGGACACTAGAGTAACAGTGGAGTGGACACTAGAGTAACAGTGGAGTGGACACTAGAATAACAATGGAATGGATATTAGAATAATGGTGGAGTGGACACTAGAGTAACAATGGTGCGAACACTAGAATAATGGTGGAGTGGACATTGGAGTAACAGTGGAGTGGACACTAGAGTAACGGTGGAATGGATACTAGAATAATGGTGGATTGGAGACTAGTGTAACAGTGGAGTGGACACTGGAATAACAGTGGAGTGGACACTGGAATAATAGTGGAGTGGACACTGGAATAATAGTGGAGTGGATACTAGAATAATGGTAGAGTGGACACTAGAGTAATGGTGGAGTGGACACTAGAATAATGGTGGAGTGGACACTAGAGTAATGGTGGAGTGGACACTAGAATAATGGTGGAGTCGACACTAGAATAATGGTGGAGTGGACATTAGAATGATGGTGGAGTCGACACTAGGATAATGGTGGAGTGGATACTAGAATAATGGTGGAGTGGACACTAGAATAATGGTGGAGTGGACACTAGAATAATGGTGGATTCGACATTAGAATAATGGTGGAGTGGACACTAGAGTAATGGTGGAGTGGACACTAGAATAATGGTGGAGTCGACATTAGAATAATGGTGGAGTGGACACTAGAATAATGGTGGAGTCGGCACTAGAGTAATGGTGGAGTGGACACTAGAATAATGGTGAAGTCGGCACTAGAGTAATGGTGGAGTGGACACTAGAATAATGGTGGAGTGGACACTAGAATAATGGTGGATTCGACATTAGAATAATGGTGGAGTGGACACTAGAATAATGGTGGAGTGGACACTAGAATAATGGTGGAGTGGACACTAGAATAATGGTGGAGTCAACACTAGTGTAATGGTGGAGTGGACACTAGAATAATGGTGGAGTGGACACTAGAATAATGGTGGAGTGGACACTAGAATAATGGTGGATTCGACATTAGAATAATGGTGGAGTGGACACTAAAATAATGGTGGAGTGGACACTAGAATAATGGTGGAGTCAACACTAGTGTAATGGTGGAGTGGACACTAGAATAATGGTGGAGTGGACGCTAGAATAATGGTGGAGTGGACACTAGAATAATGGTGGAGTCAACACTAGTGTAATGGTGGAGTGGACACTAGAATAATGGTGGAGTGGACACTAGAATAATGGTGGAGTCAACACTAGTGTAATGGTGGAGTGGACACTAGAATAATGGTGGAGTGGACACTAGAATAATGGTGGAGTGGACACTAGAATAATGGTGGATTCGACATTAGAATAATGGTGGAGTGGACACTAGAATAATGGTGGAGTGGACACTAGAATAATGGTGGAGTGGACACTAGAATAATGGTGGAGTCAACACTAGTGTAATGGTGGAGTGGACACTAGAATAATGGTGGAGTGGACACTAGAATAATGGTGGAGTGGACACTAGAATAATGGTGGAGTCAACACTAGTGTAATGGTGGAGTGGACACTAGAATAATGGTGGAGAGGACACTAGAATAATGGTGGAGTGGACACTAGAATAATGGTGGAGTCGACATCTATACAGCCGATAGATTACAGCAAAATTTCTAAACTTGGTTTTCCTTTTCCATCCAAGTCAGGTGGAATGGGCATTAGAGTAACGGTAGATATTCATTAACGTAACGGTGGAGTGGACACGAGAGTAATGATGAAATGGACACCAGAATAATGGTGGATTGTGCACTGGAGTAACTATAGAGTGGACACTAGAGTAACAATGGAGTGGACACTAGAGTAATGGTGGCGCTATCAGCACTCACAGTTGTTAAGAAAAAAATTGGACAGCGTCTTCCCGTATCCGCACATGCTCAGTTAAACATGGGAATCGGGAAGTTGCTATCCACTTGCTATGCATCTCCATAAGCTTTGTTCTGACAATACCTTACCTAGAAACGCTGCAATCACTTACATGAAGGATGTGTATTTCAAGTACTTACTGGTTAGACAACCATTAGCTTCTTTGCCACCATCTAGAAAGACCACGGCAGCAGATTCATGGGAACACTATCAGCTCTTTAGAGCATACCATCATTTCTTGGATATAATGCCATTTCTTTATTGTCACTGGATTAAAATCCTTGAACTTGCACCCTCCGTTCAAGGATCTGTGAGCTGAATTCTCCCAAACAATGCGTTTGGTGGTAGGAGCCTAAAGGTCTGAAACCTGCCAGCTTGAAATCATGTCGCAATTCTCCCAATAGCGGGTTAATAGTTGGTCAGTCATCCCACTGGTAGGTGGTGTGAACACTATTTGCATCTGATGAATGCTCATTAAAACAGCTGTTTGCTGGTTTTCCGTCAGGTCTTCCAATCTTGTGTCACGAGTGCAACACTACCACTCTGCAGGGGCAGGCCATGCTGTGTTGGTCTTCATGGGCAGCATTGTACTGCTGGACCCGTGGATTCTCCTGTTTCACCATCTCTGTTCAGTACTGCACCTGGGGTTGTGGAGTATAGGAGTCTTTCACCAAGCCAACTCCATTGCCAAACAACAGTGCCTAACTCGACACCACTGTGTCGTGGGACTCATGCAGGCATCGCAACAAATGTCTGAAGTTTGACCAGAAGTGTGAGGCGATGGATTCTTGTGACCTGACAAAGATGGATGGCAATGTGGAAGGAGAGTTAGGCGAGGAATGGGGGAAGGGCAAAGTCCCATGATGGCAGGGAGAAGGGCAAGGAGGTGGATTAAGAAGGTAGACAATGGAAAGCAGAAGGAAGACTGAGGGAGAGAAGCTGGACCCGAGCAGGGCTGCATGAACAGCTCATCATCAAGGGATCAGAGAACACCATATTATTTACTGGAAGGGGATATATGAAGGGTGGAGTCTTCCGGCCATGCTCACCCCAAAACCGGAAAATCCCGCCTGTGATCAATGGATCTTTCCACGTTCTGCCCCTTGCCTACTCCGATTTCCGTGGCGGGTAGAACAGGAACGTTCGCCCCTGCATCTTGGCACCGACAATGACTTACCTGGCTTTCCCACTTCCTTTCTGGTGCCCATTTCCATTGGACACCCTGGAGGGTAATAGGGATCTGAACCCTCACCTCCAATATGCTCTTTGGAGGTGAGGTCACCAGGTTTCTGTTTTTTATAGAGCTGTGGCAAAGCACACCAAGGAAGAGCAGAAGTCCTGGTGGGCAGCTTGCAAATGAGATGCTAATGCATGTAAATGAGGTTTTCAACCTTTGTGGCTGGGAAGCCCGTTATGTCACAGACAAAGGGTGTTGAAATTCACGAAATAGCATCTCGCTGGCAAGAATTGTGTTTCCCGACTCTCATGAGATTTTGTGCCCAGTTTGTTGGTTCACAAATGGCACATCTGACCCTGGTATGACTTCACTGCCATTTTTGTCTCAGGCCTGTAGCACATTTTGTGAATAGCAATGGAATGTGTGGGTTACAGATACAGTGGCAGGAGACCCACCTTGCTTCTCCTTCACCACAACGTCCCCTTATTGTTAAAATGACCTCTAAAACCCACCCTTCACCTCCCTCAACTCATGCCAGTCCATGTCCCCCTGCCCTCTTATTGTCCATGCCATTCAATGATTTGGTTTTGAAGATTTTAAAGGAAACTGATAGAATATATAGAAGGAAACTGCTTGTTCCAGTTGGACAGCTTTAAGACTTAGTCAAAATGTTACAATTTTAGAATTGAAGTTAGGAAACACTTCTACTTGGAAAGGATAATAGAAGTTTGGAACTCACTTCCATAAGTGACAGTTGCTGCTACGTAAATTATTAATTTTAAGTTTGAGATTGATAGATTTTTGTTATGCAAAGCTATTGAGGGATATGGTGAAAAGGTGGGTATCATGTAAAGTCATGGATCGCATTGAAAATCAGAACAGGCTCAAGGGGCTGAAGAACTACTCCTCTTCCTATGTTCTGTGTACTGTGAAGCTTTATGTTCTTTTGAGTGATGCTATGGCAAATCTTGTGGACACAAGGAGCTGGAATTTTCTGAACCAATGCGGATACCTGAGTGACTTGTGCCACGAGTAAAGTGGGTGCAAATTGTTCAGCAACTGAAGCGAGTAAGCGATAAATTGTAAACTGTGACTCAGCACAAATTGCTGGATGATTTCTGCTGCTTCTCCATCAGCTTTGTGAAAATATCATCTTGCCCTTACCCTCCCCATGCACCTGATCATTCAATTCATGACAGAAGGTTAATTCTAGTGATGTGTTATGTAAGTATTCTCTTACTAACCTAAGGCTCAGTTTTACAGCCCAACTCTGAGATACTGGAAGCTAGGGGCTCGGAAAATTCAACAGATAGCCAGCCCACCGCTTCCCTCCTGCTCTCATCCTGTTCCCATATTATGATGGGAAGGTAAAGTGTCAGGTAGCCTACCTATCCTTGGAACTATTGAGGGCCTTAAATGGCTAAATTATCAAGTCCTCAATCCACCTCCACTGTTGTAATCCAGTTGTCAGCTGAACACTGAAACAAGGCAGGTTGCCTGGCGGCTTTTACTGCATGGGCTGCTGTCTTGGGGTGATTGGTGGGGGGGTTGGGGGGGGCGCAGGGGGATGGGGAGAGGTAGCCTCTTTGTGAGTTTCCTGAGCCCATTGAAGATACTGCCCTCCAGATCGTATCCTCCTCTTTAAGCCTCCACCTCTATCCTCTGAAACATGCACTCCTCCCCCCACCTCCCCCTCAGTGGGATCTGCCTGGCTAGCCCATCTAAAATCCCCAAACTCCCCTAAAGTCCAGTATCCATCCTGGTCATGCCCCGCCACCACTGCCTCCAGGGAGAATGATGAATTTGGTGTTCAGCCAAATCTCCATTCTCTTCAGCTGGACTTGAAAATCCGAGCTGTGAGCAAGATCGGAGAATCCGGCCCAATGTCACTTCCTCCTGGGGAACTGCCTGCAATTCCAGCAGTGGCCACTACTCGATTCTGATGCTGCTGGGACCGTTGAGCTTTCAACCAATCGGATTGGTCAACCGCTCTCTTGCGTGGGATTTGCTCCCAGAAGTGAGAGGAAGTCCCAGTCTGGTTCAGTTAAGGCTGACCCCATTGTAAAATCTCTTCAGATTAGCCAGGTTTTGGATGGCTGACCATGTACCTTTAGGTTGGGGGAGTGTGGAAATATGTCCCCTCATAAACCCTTGAAGCATCCACTCAATGATACTTGTTTTGACAGCCAGTCACCCTCTGTTCCCCAGATAGTGCACCAATGTAAATATGATTTGAGTATCATTTATCTGTTGTTCAATCCTGAATTTCTGCAGGTTTTTAAAAATTAAACTTATAATTTTTCCTTGTTCTTCTTTTTACTCCCACTCTTCCTTTCCCACTCTTTTTTCCCTCTCTACCTTTCAGTTAAAGTATTCTTACTTAGAGTGTCATGTCTAAAAATGTACTAAACATCTGAGTCAAAGAGAAATCTATTCTGTCTGCTTATTGATTTATGAATTATTAAACTTATTAAGATTTTTAATTAGTTCTTACCACTGGCAAAGCAAACATTGGAATGCAAGCTATGATCCCATTCACTGTCCCTTTCTCTACCCTTGCTGTTGCCTGGCTCTTGATTTGAGAAAGCTCTTATGACCTTGTATAAAACAAGGTTTCTGCCTCTCTAGATGCATTCTGTGCAACAATCTGTAAGTGTGGATCATTATTTTTGATTGATCTCAACATGATTTTCTTGTTCACAGAAAAAATTGCCTCTGCCACCCACTGAAGGTGCACTCACAATCCTGTCCCATATAATTTCTGTTTAGATTTATTGAGTAGGAAATGTGGAGCTTCCAACTGCAGCATTACCTAAATATATCACTATTTTTAGCTTCATTTTAACTTCTATAACAATTATAAATCAAGAGATACATAGATATTTAAATATAAAATAAATAATATAAAAAGCCAGATTGTTACACCATCAAACAACAAATAATTCTGTACTCACCTTGGAAAGAATAAACATGCATGAGCAAGAATTGCAGCTCTTTGTACCATTTGATTTTATGATGTGGAAGCAATGCTTGTATGTTATGAGATAAATGTTTTCTACCGTATTAATGCTTGATAAACTCTTATTGAAAAAGTGTCACACCTGATGCATTAAAATATTGTAGCGCATTTCCTTCGAGCCGTAACTAAATCGTAAATGGTCCTTCTGAAAATGTAATCCAATAGCTCCCTCTATACATACAATCTGAAAAAAAATCACATCATTTGGTACTGTTGCTGATAAATCCATTTCCTCTGCAATCAGTAAGAAATACATGCAAACAACATTATGTTAAAAAATCAAGAAGGACTACAAACTTATTTCCATAATGTTATGAATCAAGACTGCAACAAATCTGTAATTTAAATATAAATCTGTAATTTTTTTTTGCTGAGGTGGAACACAAGTCTTTTGGTTGTCACAGAAACCGATATAGTTACAAAAAATGCACATCTGTACATTTCCTATGGGGGCCATGCCGACTTGTTACCATGTTTTCTCCCTCATACTTTTTGCTTTATGACACAAGATATCAACAATGTGTCTTCCAACCACTATATGTGATATCATGAACAGCTCTATTTGTAGCATAGGAAAATATTCATGCTTAGGTATACAAATCTCAAATTTGAAATGCTTTGCACAAAATGGAACAAAACATCGGACAAAGTACTAACATATTTTCTGTTTGCAATGTTTTGTTATTCATTCATGGGATGTGGGCATCACTGGGTGGGCAAGCATTTACTGCCCGCCCCTAATTGCCTTTGAGCTGAATGGCTTGCAAGGCCATTTAAGAGTTAACCACATTGCAGTGGCTTTGGAATCACATGCAGACCAGACCAGCTAAGGGCAGCAGTTTTCCTTCTTTTATGGACATTAGTGAACCTGTTTTTATGAAAATGGACAATGGTCTCATGGTCATCAC
This sequence comes from Carcharhinus amblyrhynchos, assembly GCF_965287045.1. Taxonomy (NCBI): domain Eukaryota; kingdom Metazoa; phylum Chordata; class Chondrichthyes; order Carcharhiniformes; family Carcharhinidae; genus Carcharhinus; species Carcharhinus amblyrhynchos. The sequence goes on from NC_137336.1 coordinate 48,869,119, forward strand.
TCACTTATATTCCAGAATTTTATTTAACTCAAATTTCATCATCTGCAGTGGTGAGATTCAAACCTGGGTCCCCAGAGCATTACCCTGTGACTCTGGATTAATAGCTCAATGATAGTACCACTATACCACCACCTCTCCACTATGTGCTTTCAGCATTTTCTGTTTCTGTAGGCAAAAATGTTGATTCTTTTGGTGCAAAGCAAAACTCTTCATGTGGCAATATATGCAAGAGGAAATATTCTATATGAAGCCATCAGGTCATCAAGAAAGATATGTGATCATTAACATCATATCATTATACCATATCCTTTGTTGCTGTGCATTATTTAAATTGAATTTAAAATTAGAGATAAATGTATGGCAAAAATCTGCATGGCAGCAGGTAGCCTTTCTTGAAGCTGAACTTAACTGGGACACGAAGAAGGCATAGTTTAAGAAGACATTCACGTCTGACTATTTTAAGAAATGAACCTGTATGAAAGGGGCGTCACAGTGGCACAGTGGTTAGCACTGCTGCCTCACAGCATCAGGGACCCAGATCTGACTCATGGCTTCTGTCACTGTCTGTGTGGAGTTTGTACGTTCTCCCTGTGTCTGTGTGGATTTCTTCCGGGTGCTCTAGTTTCCTCCCACAGTTCAAAGCTGTGTGGGTTAGGTTGATTGGCCATGCTAGATTGACCCTGATTTCGAGTGGGTTAGCAGGGTAACTATGTGGGGTTACGGGAATAGGTTGGGATTGTGGCCGGTGCAGGCCTGATGGGAATATGTAGGGATTCTATGATTCTGTGAAAGCTTGACAATGTATGTCAAAGCCCATTTCAAGAACATTAACAGTCAGTTCCTCCTCGTTGCATTTTGAAGTAGTAAAAAGACAAAAACTTCAAATGAACTTCAAAAAAAATTGGAACATTTTACATACTATTAAGGGACATTAATTCTTTCTTAATATATAGAATAGGTTGCTTGAGAAGGCACTGGTGCCCAATAATATCTACAAATGCAAGAAAAGCTGGATAATTATCAACTTTTTTTCAGGTAGTGGGTTCAAAGACATATCAGTGGGGAGGGTATTCCTTAGACACAGCGACTAATCTGGTCGACTGCAATCATCTTTCCAGTTCTGTACATTTTTATGATCTGTTTCAAGTTTTTGAAGTAGATTGTTTTGATTATTCCATGTTGAACATATTAAATGAAAGTAGAGAGATTGCTAATTAGCTGGAATGCTGTTATTTAAGTATTATTGGATATGTTCAGGTGCAATTTTTTTGAATTAATTGGCAGATGGGATATTAGAAGAATCATGGAATTTAATCATAGAATTTCTATAGTGCAGAAGGAGGCCATTCTGCCCATTGAACCTGCACCGACAACAATTCCACCCAGGCCCTATCCCTGTAACCCCACGTATTCACCCTGCTAATCCCCCGATACTAAGGGGAAATTTGTCATGGTCAATCCACGTAACGCACATCTTTGGATTGTGAGAGGGAACTAGAGCACCTGGAGGAAAGCCACACAGACAAAGGGAGATCGTGCAAACTCCGCACAGTCACCCAAGGCCAGAATTGAACCCAGATCCCTGGTGTTGTGAGGCAGCAGTGCTCAACACTGTGCCACCGTGCTGCCCATACTGCTGCTTTACCTCAGTCTTTGCTTTCTGGCCTGTCAATGTCAAAGCTGCTTTGCGGTGCTGATTATCAGCAAATGATGTGACTTAGTATAGTACTTAATTCATAGATAATTACATTAGTGTAGTCAAACTGATTTGTTGCTGGTGTGGCCATAAGATCCTGGTGGCAACTAATGGCAAACTGTCTCCACTGCCTCATAACGTGCCAGGGAGTGGGGTGTTCAAAGCCTGCCCATGGAAAATGTTATCATCATGGAGAAATTTTGACTTCCAGTTTCCGGAATTTCCGGTTTCCCCCCACAGTCCAAAAGACGTGCTGGTAGGTGCATTGATCATGCTACATTCTCCCTCAGTGTATCCAAGCAGGTGCCAGAGTATGGCGATTAGGGGATATTCACAGTAATTTCATTGCAGTGTTAATGTAAGCCTACTTGTGACACTAATATATAAGTTTTAAACTTTTAAACTTTAAATTTGACATTCTAAAAATTTAGATCAGTTTTTCAGTGTCAGTGAGGGTGTTTACAAGTAATTATGATTCATATATGTTACATATTGTTATAGATGTTGGGCATGGAATGGGTGGTCAGCTCAAATGCCATTGTGTAGTTCAACCAATGGCATGGGTTTGATTCCCATTCCCACTGAAGTAGACTGGGGACCAGTCACTTTGTTCTGCCTTTGAGGGTGGAAGGTCATTATGGCAAAACATCACTGACAAGAAGAAAATCAAGGGAAACGGCCACAGGCAAAGCATCAGCAGATAATGAGCCAAGGACCTTCCTTTGGGCAGAGCACGTGTGAGTGAATGAATGGACACTGCTAAAATCCCAGTTGCACTTTGTTCCACTAGATGTAACTTCTGAGGATGTTTTTACTGTGAGATTAATAGCATTAAGTGTGCAAGTTCTTGTTAATTCACTAATTTCTGCACGATTGCACTCTGGTGTAACTCAACAGCACACCCGCTGACACCAACTTTTGGATTTCTGTGTTGTTAAGTTTCAATGATGGCAAACATTGATGATTTTGATGCTGGCAAGGGTCTTGCATTTGGCTAATCCTGTAAGCATAGCGACAGGTGCAACTTGTACTTAGAATAACATTGAAGTTCAGGCTTGTCAGTAATGCTGTAGACTGAGATACACAGCTAGAGCTGTTATTTTTAGATCAATACTTGGCATGTAATCAATAGAAAGCAGTCTCATATACTTTCTTTGGCTATTTTCTTGAGAGTCACACTGCACAGGATCCAATGCCCTAATAACATTTGTTTTGACTTAGTAAGAATAATGTCACTGCTGAGTCATAAGGTCAAGGGTTTAAGCCCTATTTTAAAATATGTAATCTTACTCTGCATGGTAGACTTATTTAATAAAAAAAAAGCAACAACTCAAAAGTGTTATCAGAAACCCCTGGAAATTCTGAACCAAACATCAACTCCAAGCGATTACACTGATATAGATTGATTTGTTTAAAAAAAAATCATTGCAGTGAAAAGAGTTTTGTTATTTAAGTTTAAAAATAAATTTTGAATGTCAGATGGAGGTCAACATAAATCATTATCTGTTAGAAAAGATAGCAGTCAGTAATTTAGCAGATTCTGAGTTGCATAATATGGTTCTTTTAGAATTAATACTGATATAATGACTTATCAGACCACATCAAACATCCACAACATCATCACTGATACAGCATTTATACTGGTACCAAAAATAGTAGGAATCAGAGCCATTAATACTTGCACCTGAGATGATCATTTTCTGCCTTTACTGGTTTAAAGTTTATTTACTAATGTCACAAGTAGGCTTACATTACCACTGCAGTGAAGTTACTGTGGAAAATCCTCTAGTTGCCACACTCTGGGACCAGTTTGGGTACACTGAGAGAAAATTTAGCATGGCCAATGCACCTAACTAGCAAGCCTTTCAGATTGTGGAAGCACCCAGAGGAACCCCATGCAGACATGGGGAGAACATGCAGACTTTGCACAGACAGTGACCCCAAACCAGGAATAGAAGCCAGGTCTCTGGCACTGTGAGGCAGCAGTGCAAACCTATCACTCCTACAATTTTGCTGCTACTATTTCCAATATTAGTCCTTATTCTACTACAAACCAGGCTACTAACACCACCACAACTACTGATATTTCCACCATAACAACACATCTCATGACAGAGTATTTAACAAGGCAGACATCTGATGACCTCCATCAACAAATTTGTGACAATAAGCCACATGCTGAAACAAAAGGGTTAATTTTAACCCTTCTCCATCTAATGGAAACTAGACAGTTAAAATAACCGGAAATGCTTACCCATTATCTTCCGTTGGATCAGCATTTTAAACTGCTCTTATGAGTAGGCAGGCAAGACACCTAGTAGATGGTAGCGTGGTATTCTGTTGCAGATGCTCATACAATACACAGAAATGTACTCCATCTGTATACTATATTTCCTTAACCGACATTTACCACTATTTTGATCAGAATCAAAACGGCACAAATATTCTGCTTTTTGTCTAACCAGATTTACCACTAAATGAGCAAAAGGTTGAAGCACTCATGCATTGAAATTAGTTGTTTAATACTGGTAGGTAATGTTCCTGCTGAGCTCTGCAGGGACATGACCTGGGCAGTGGCCTGAAGATATCTTCTTCCAGAAATCTAGGTTAAGTAATGCACGTGAGTAGTGGTGCAAAAATTATTAAAGGGAAACTTGGAAGGTCTTTTCCTATAAAAGCTGACCATTTCAGATAAGCTTCTTTAAATAAGATGGGAAGGTCAAAGGAGGCTATTTTAAATATAGCTTCCTGACAATAGTCAAGCCATATATCGTTATGATGACAATGAATCAGACAAGACAGCAGCAGATGATTTGAAAAGGACTCAATTAATTAGAATTGAATACATAAATCATCAATCGTTATTTTAAAAGTCTGGATTATAAAAAGAAAATATACTGAAAGTTCTTGTGACTCATGCAAGAGGTGAGTTTTTGACATAGAGGGTGGTGAATGTCTGGAAAGTACTGCCCAGGGAGGTAATGGAAACAGGTACGATAGCGGCATTTAAGGGGTGTCTAGACAAATACATGAATAGGATGGGAATGGAAGGATATGGACCCTATAAGTGCATATGATTTTTGTTTAGGCAGGCATCATGATCAGCTTGGAGGGTCGAAGGGCCTGTTCCTGTGCTGCACTTTTTTTCTTAAGAAATCTCACAACATCAGGTTAAAGTCCAACAGGTTTATTTGGTAGCATGGTCTTTCGGAGTGCTGCCCCTCCATCAGGTGATCAGACTCCACTCACCTGATGAAGGAGCAGCGCTCCGAAAGCTCGTGCTACCAAATAAACATGTAGACTTTAACCTGGTGTTGTGAGACTTCTTACTGTGCTTACCCCAGTCCAAAGCCGGCATCTCCACATCGTACTTTTCTTTGTTTTTCTGTTCTTTGTTCATTTTAAAATGCCTGACGTTGCAAATTCCCCAAGAAGAATACTTCAGTAAAAGAATGTGTACATCAGATTAGGGTGCAAGGCAATTAACTTTCTGTGACCTTGAGTAGTCATTTGAAGCTAAAGAGTATATACTGATCAAAGACTGACATCAAACATTGGTTATCTCCAATCACTGAGTGAAATTCATGTGGCCTGATGTGATGTGGTGCCAAATTGCCCGATCTCTTCAGATAGCCCACTGGAATCCCGATGCCCTGGTGAATAGATGGCAGCTGAAAATAGAGATTCCAGATGGGCATGAGGGCTCCCTTGGGTTCACCCGGCCCACCCGGCCCACCCAGATTATGTTCTGGCCCAGAGCAGGTGGCAACGCCAGATGCAGCATCACGTAATATTTACCCCCCTCGGTACTGGAAGTCACCCGGGAATAGAACATAAAACGTAGAACAGAGGCCCTTTGGTCCTATATGTTGTGCTGAGCTATGTCTGAACCCAAGATCAAGCTATCCCACTCCCTATCATTCTGGTATGTTCCATGTGCCTATCCAATAACCGCTTAAAAGTTCCTAAAGTGTCCGACTCCACTATCACAGCAGGCAGTGCATTCCACATTTGGGGTTACTCATGAAAAGTGGAGAGATGGCAGGAAGGCATCGGAGGAGGAGCTAGGAGGAAAGTGTTCATTTTTAAAGTTTTTTGTCCTGTTTGGAGGACACGTCCAGCTCAATGAGGGCAGCTGGGGCTCCACTTGGAGGGAAGGGGGTGATCCCAGTTGGGTGGCGGGGAGGGATGTTGGGTCGGGGAGGCCTCGCCCGACCACTCCCATTGACTCTTTGAAGTGTTATAGCTAACCTGATCCATATCAGTTTCAGATACCTGTATGTCAAAAGTATTGGTTTCTCTCTGTGTCTGATCTCAGCTTTGGCCGACTGGCCCCATGGGAGCGATACACTGAGGACATGTGGATCCCTGCATACCTGGACTTGTTAACCTCTCACAACCTGGCATAGTCCTGTCCTCATGCGGAAACCCACAACTCAGGGCCAGCCCTGCCTTAACTCCCTTCACAGACAGCAAGTGTCACTGACCCAGGACCTCTCTCATTTCAAGCCCTAAATGAGCACTGGATATTGGTACACCTCATGGATCTTCCTTCATTCACAGTAACACACCAGATCAGGGAGAGGAATCAGAAAGGTGAGAGCACACAAGGGCCAGGCACCCCACTAGCAGCTGAAAGAAATGCTGCCAAGTAACCCACATCACAGGAATAGTTGCAGCACTGAAACACACAGGGGAAGCTCCATGAAGGAATGCTTGCGGCCCTTGCATGTCAGCTGCTCTCTTTCTTATCCCGGAAACATGCTGAATCTCACCAAAAAGTGCAATGGAAACTCAGATTTGAACCAGTGCCAGTGTCACTCAGTGCATCATAACTTCCCCCAGAGATTCACGTCTCCTACTGACGGCAGCCGTCAGACCACTTCCAGCACATCCAAAATTATTCCACAGGTGCTGTGAAGAGAGGGTTGACAAAGACAGGAAGCCATGATAAAAGAAAGGGCAAACACTTTACCGTGCAAGCTGGGCGGTGTGGGTTTGGCTGAGGGGGAGGGATTCCTGTAAAGAGAGTGGTATAGTTGTGAGCTGGCATGTCTCACTCTGGCTCACATGGCCTTCTACCACAGGGTAAGACTGTTGGGCCTGTGTGACCTGCCAACCCACCATCCTCCACCCCAACGCTCCCCATCAGACCTTCCCCATCCCCCATCCCTCATCGCTCCATCCACTCATTGCCCCATCCCACATCCCACCACCCCAACAACCTCCATCCCACCATCCCCTACGGATGAGGCTGACTGCACAAAGTGAAAGGTACTCAGGCTTAAGGTGAACAATATTTTAATCGTGAAATTGTGCATTTGGTTCCCCTTCTCCATAACTAACCCTTCTATATTTCACCCGTGCTCCTACAACTTATCTTTGAGGTCTCCTGCTTCTTTTTGGGGTTTCTCCAGTTTGCACATCAGAAATGGAGGCAGCGTGCTGCATTCCATGCCCTGTGGCCTGTGGTGCCATTGGCGGGTGGCCTCTGGACAGCCTGAACCTGGAGGATCATGGCCGATTTTTGGGTGTCACTAGTGACACCGTGTCACCATGTTTTTCCCGAATCTCAGTAGATGTGTTGGTGCGGGGGAGGGAATTCAGAAAAGCTAGAAACTGTCAGTACCTCCCTGGTGGAAAACCCAGGCAGTGCTCTAGCACTTCCTCCTCTCTCATGGCCCCCGGTCACTCCAAGGGTTGGAGGGGCCTTGGGAGTAAGACTCAGCTGCCTCACTGTCATTTGGCAATCCAGTCATGGAGTCCCTCCACCATTGGAGCAATGTAGTCCAGTGTAACTGATCCAAGCTCTTGAGAGCATCTACCACATCCACTTGGGCCTTTGACATGCTCATAAGAATGGTGGACATGCTGTCCAGGCCCGCAGCAATGGACAGCACAGAGTGGGACAGGCCTCAGTCATTGGTCTGACCTCTTGCCCCAGGCTCTTCACTGTGGCTATCACCCTTGCAGTGTTGGCCTGGGTTGCATGCATTGTCAACACCATCACTTGTGACAGAAGCCTGTTGGAGCCTTCCACACAGTCTTGCAGTTGTAAGAAGTTTCCAGACACCCCCTCCTAAAAGTTTCTGCAAGTGTAGTAATACCGGGATGACCCTTCCCAGAGGATTGACCCCTGCCATTGGGACAGATGGTACCTGGAGTCAGCGGCCCTCCGAGTGTCAGCTTCTCTGGAAGCTCCTACCTCCACCCGAGATGCAATAGCAGTATGTGGTGCTCACCAGGAAGTACCCCAAAAGTCTGACCGCTGACATGTCTCACCGTGGTCTTCGCTGGTGGATGGTGCAGGTGAACGCAGTGCCAAGAATTCAGTATCATCCCAGAGCTGTGGTCCAAGGTGCTCTGAGAAGATTGACAAGGGGGTACAACACTGGATAGCCTAGCCTCATTGGATGGTGATCCTGGAAGAGTGAGGATAAGAGTTAGCTTTTGGGATCTTCAGTGGTGTGAAGAACATTAAACTCAGTTGTGACAGGGGTGAATGTGTTTTGGACTCTCTCTTTCTTGGGTCATCCTGACCTCACTGCTGGCTGCTGATTGCTCCTGGCACTCCCCTGTGGTTTCCAGGGCTTTTCCTTCAAAGGGGTTACGGACCCTCAGTATGGTTATGGCCTGACCCATCTTCCCTCTCTCTCTTTCTCTTTCCTGTTATGTGTGGCCTTATTCTTTGGTGAGAGAGGAAGTTTTTGAGAAGGTGGCCAAGTGGGTTCAGTGATGTGTGTGGGACCTGGGGAAAGCCTGGAAAAGATCATGAAGGGGGATTATCGATTGCGTGGGGCTTAGAGTAGAATGGAGGTTCTAGGGGAGGTGCTGGTAAGCGGGCTGCTTGAAGGCTGGGAGTGCTTTGTTTGTAGAGTGGGGGTTGGGATTAAAAGGTGCAGGTTGAAGCTGGGCCCCCAATCCTCAGAAGCAGGATGCAGATGACTATGTGCAGAATTCTCCCATTTGAGACATGTGTGTTTCAGGATAAGACTGGCCGTACCCCTCTGTCTTTGTAACCTCATTAATTATGTACAGCTGATTTGCTCATCTGCCCTCTGCTGATGGATTTGATGGTCTTTGCACCATATTTAAACACCAGCCCAGCACACTCATATCATTCTCTCCAGCCCACCTGCCTTCGCCAGACCATTCAGGATGTCAGCAACCCAAAGGGAAAAGGCTAACTGGCTCAAGAAGAAAGCTGTTTCTAGATTGAAACCCCCCACCCCCCCCAAGCCCATCACTTGTGAGATGCCCAAGCCCCACTTGGACCTCTACACACCGCATCCAGGGCCTCCATGTAACTCCTTCCAGTAAATGATGTGACCCCCTTGTTTGCGAGCTTTTCCTGCAGCCTTATCTAGGACCAGCTTCCCTAATCTTAGTCTTCCCTCTGCCTTCCACTGTTCAGCTTCTTTATCCACCTTCTTGCCCCTCTGTCTGCCAACCTGAGTCCTTGCCCTTCCTGAACATCTACCGTGCACAGCCCTCCTTCCACATTGCCTTCCTTCACACCTTGTCTCGGTCAGGCCAACCCTTCCATCTTGCCTCGCACCTCACCCCTGATTGAACTTAATATCTTTGTTGCAGTGGCTGCATGAACTCCAAAGCAGGGTGTCATCCAAATAAATGCTGCTCTATACCAACAGGGGCAAGGGGACCATTTGCTCCTCAACCCCAGGCACTGCGCTGATCCAACTTGTGACACAGGGATAAACTTGATAGTTACAAAAAATCCAATTCATGAAAATGCTTTCATAGGTTTGAAAAACATTTTAAATGCTTAATCTCTTATAAAAACCAAAAAAATTTCTATTTATACTCCTCATGGAACACAGATAATCTTTTAATAGGTTATTTAACCTAATTATCAAGCTGTGCACTCCCTGTACAAATAATTGTAGCTTTTGAAAATCAGCCTAACATTCATCAACTCTTTATGGAAATGTCATTAATGTGAAAGTTCTGAGATTTTTTGCAGTCTGTTTTGTTTTGCATTTATAAATGGTTGAGGACTTAAATAACTTCAGATTATGACAGTTAAACAGAGTTAGCCACCCTTTTCATCTGCTCAATAAATTTATGACTCCCACATTGTGGTTTAAGTTCCTTGCAACAGCCAAAATAATGTCTGTTTGATCTCAGCATGGAGTTCAAATGGTCTGTCGAGTTTGAGTTTCTTTCAGGTATGAATCACACCCTGTCCCATTTCCCTTACTGGTAAAAATTGAGGCTGTGTGCAAACATAATCTTCATGCCTTGAGTTTACTCTTAATGTGCAAAACAGCAGAAGCAAGTCTTTTACTAGTGTTTTTGCACAGCATTTTTTCACATTGTTTCTCAAATATAAAAAGAAACACATCAGAGAAATGGAATATTTCCATGTTCTCAACCCACATTGTAGACTATCAGTTTGTGTGTTGTGATTAACATCCAGCAGCACTTGGATGACTTAATATTGGTCAGTGACCTAGAAAAGAATCAGTTAATATATCATTTTGAATGAGTAATGATAATGTTCTCAATGTGAAAAATGTTCAGTTCTCCAGCTGCAGTAAATGAATTGCTTCTGAAACAAATTGGCAGAGTTCAGAGTCTGAATCTCTGACAGAAAATTTCTCTTGCCTAACTCTGCTATTTTCAATGTTGCGGTGTCACTTTAATTGCAAAATCCAAGTTGCACGTGCCATGTCCGGCCTGGTATGCGATGGACGGCCTTTTGCTGGGGACGTTAGCACTTGCTTTAGGGCCATGCAGCAAAACTATTCAGAGTAGGTGGATCACACGTCAGGCAACTCTGATTCATGCCAGCACCACCTAATCTGACTACGTCACTCCAGGTGGCATTTCTGGAGTATCAAAAGGAAGAATGAACATCAGTGACAAGACTGAAGCAATGTTTTTATTCATTTGTGGGACATGGGTGCACTGGCTGCCCAGCATTTATCGCCCATCCTTAGTTGCCCGAGGGCATTTGTGAGTCAATCACATTGCTGTGGTTCTGAAGTCACATGTAGCCCAGACCAGGTATGGATGTAAGAATGTAAGAACATAAGAAATAGGAGCAGGAGTAGGCCATCTAGCCCTTCGAGCCTGCCCCACCATTCAATAAGATCATGGCTGATCTGTCGTGGCTCAGTTCCACATTCCCGCCCTCTCCCCATAACCCTTAATCCCCTCGCTTATCAAAAACCCACATTACTGAACTAGCTGGGTTTTTCCAACAATCGACAATGGTTTCATGGTTGTTGTAGCTTCTTAATTCAAGATATTTTTTATTGAATTCAAATTCCATCATCTACCGTGGCGGGATTTGAAGCCAGATCGCCAGAACATGAGCTGAGTTTCTGGATTAATAATCTAGCGATAATACCACTAGGCCATTGCCTAGTGGTAAGTGTCCACTTGGAACTGTCCAAAGCCAGAAGGGCCAAGTGGATGACCTCTCTCAGCTTCATCCTGAGGTCGCCAATATCACAGAGGCCAATCTTCTGTCTATTTGATTCACTCCATATCAAGAAACAATTGACTTGACTGGTGAGAGCAAATGCTGTGGGCCCTGGCAATATCCTGACAGTAATGCTGAGTATTTGTTCCCCAGAACTAGCTGAACACCTAGCCAAGCTGTTCCAGCACCTATACAATATTGACATGTGCAAAACTGCTGAGGTGGGTTTTGCCCACAGAAAATAGGACAGGTCCATTTATCACCCCATCAGTCCCATCACAATAATCAAGAAAGTGATAAAAATGTCATTGACGGTGCTATCAAGTGGCACCTACACAGCAATAACCAACTCATCAATGCCCAGTTTGAATTTTATCAGGACAACGTAGCTCCAGATCTTACTACAGCCTGGTTTAAACTTGGCAGAATAGTTGAATAGAGAGGTGACAGTTATCATCTTGAATAAAGGCAAGATTTAACTGGTCATTGTGTAAAGGAATACAAACAAAACTGAACTCAATGGGAATCAGCAGTAAAGATTCTCAGCAGTAAAGCCTCTCCACTGACTGACGATATGTAGCACAATGGAAGATGGTTGTTAAAGCCCCAGCACTTCAGTCCCAGGACATCGCTGCAGGAATCCCTCAAGAAGTGTCCTAGGCACAATCATCTCCATCATAAGATCAAAAGTAGGGATGTTCATTAGTGATTGCACGTGTCCATTCATAGATCCTCAGATACTGAAGCAGTCAATGCCCATTTGAACCAAGACTTGGAGAACATTCAAGCTTAGGCTGATGAGTGGCACCGTACAACCATCAGGCAATGACCATCTCCAACAACCCTTTGACATTCAATGGGATTGCCATTGCTGAATACCTCATTATCAATATCCTAATCTGAACCACTGACCAGAAACTCACCTGCATAATTGACATAAATACTGTTGCTATGAAAGTAGGCCAGAGGTATTCTGCAGCCAGTGACATGCCCCTTGACTCCCCAGAGCCTGTCCACCATTTACAGCAGGGGTCTCCAAACTATGGCCCGTGGGCCACATCCGGCCCACAGCAGGTCGCATCTGGTTCGGAGTTTGGAGACCGCTGATTTACAGGGTCAGGAGTGCAGGAGTGTGATGAAATACTCCTCACTCCCCTGGATCTGTGCAGCTCCAATAACAGTCAAGGAGATTGATATCACCCAAGACAAAGCAACCCGTTTGATGCGCGCTGCATCAACCACTTTAAACATTCATTCCCTCCACCAGCCTTGTGCACAATGTGTATTTTTTGTAAGATGCACTGCAGTCGCTAAGGGTCCTCTGAAAGCACCCTCCAAATTTTCAACCTCTATTCCCTGGAGAACATTGGTAATAGGTGCATGGACCATTTACAAGTTTGCCCCCGATAAAGACTATTCTGACCTGGAAATATATCACTATCCCTTTACAGTAGTTGGATTAAAATCCTGGATTTCCCTTCCTATCCATCACCTTGAGGGATGGGCATCGTGCCTCATTCCAGATACATCCACCATCATATGCCAATTTGTCCTGCAAGTGAGAGGGAAATATGTCAATGAGTTTGGACTGCAGTGTATCAAGAAGCTGGACCATCATGATCTTCTCAAGGACAATTAAGGCTGGCCTTGCTGGCGATGTTTATGTCCCATAAGCAAACAGGAAAAAAAGGCATAATTCTGGCATTGCAGTTAAGGAAGGGGGAGTTGGGTGAAAGCAGGATGTATATGCTTACACGGTCTGCAACTTATAAATCAAAAGAGATTGTCGGATGATAAGAAAGCAGGATGTGAGAGGGAGGATCATGCATTAGGGATACCATCACCTTCAGTGATTTCAGCCCCGCACTGCTGGACACAGCTTTGGCTACATCTGCCCCAATAATGCTGAGCACCATCTCCTCTATCATGCTGAGGGACAGGCAACCATGCCTCATTCCAGAAACAGACAGCATCCTGCGGCTATGTGCCAATTTACGCTGCAAGTGAGTGGGGAGTGTGTCAGTGAGTTTGGTGCAATGTTTGTTGGTGGTGTGCCTCTTGAAATGGAATAGCCAGCAGTGTGCGCGAGCTGTCGAGTGTGGGCGTACGGCTTGCAGCAGGATAAGGTGTGTGAGGAAGAGGTGAAGCTATGAATGTGAAGTGTGAGTCATTGTTGGTTGGAAAAGGAAGTGGGAGGTAGTGAATTAAACAGGATGTGAGAGGAGTCATTCAGTTGTTAGGATAAGCTGCACTCTAAATTATGAAATCTTACTCTACATGGTAGATTTTCTGGTTTATGAGTGTTTACTGAAAGAAAAACACAAATGGAAGTATTATCAGAAATTACTGAAAATCCTGAACTAAATATGATAATTCTAGGCAATTACACTTATATAGATTGTTTCTTTCTAATCTATAAAATTCATTTCAGCGGAGGGATTTTCTTGTCTGAATTTTTTGAAAAGAATAGCATGTAAAACATAAACCACCATTCTGACAGAGCGATTAAGCAGATTCTGAAATAAATGTGTAGTCGCATTTTATATTGTACTCAACAAAATTGCCATTAGTCAAAAATATTCACACACTCTGCTTCTTGTCAGAAAGTTTCGCTGCCAAATGCACAAACAATTTGGAGTACACATGTGTAGAGGATGTGAATATGAATTTAGAGACTATGGCAGAATTCTACTGCCGCTCACCCACCACAGAAACTGGAGTGAGCAAGGGCCTAAACATGGAAAGATCTGTTGACCTCAGTTGAGATTTTACGGTTTCAGGATGAGTGAGGCCATAAAATCCCGCTCTACATATTTAACAATGGTATCTATCATTCATTTTGTATTTATTAATTAGGAACTTAATGAGTCACATCTGGATTTCAAATTAACCACACGTGGCTCTTGGCTGATGAATTAAGCAATATTATTTATATATTATCATAGTCCTAGTCTACTTGCTGGCTTTAGCATTTATTTAATTCTTTCCCTTTCACAAATCAAATGTTTGAGCAAATGTATTTAAACTCACAGCAGTATTGCGAAAAATAATTAAAGGTGATTAAATAAGGATTGTATGTTGGGTATCATTGTGGATTAATATATTAATTTTCACATCTCGGCTCCTGTTTTAATCTAGGCCAGACTGTAGACAGGTGTGAGATTGTTATGTGAAATTATTTGAGATAATTGACACCATTTTGATTTTTAATTAATTGTACAGAGCTACACATATCCATTCCCTGTCGCTACTGAGTTGGTAAGAAGTCTCACAACACCAGGTTAAAGTCCAACAGGTTTATTTGGTAGCAAAAGCCACCAGCTTTCAGAGCGCTGCACCTTCATCAGGTGAGTGGGAGTTCTGTTCACAAACAGGGCATATAAAGACACAAACTCAATTTACATGAATAATGTTTGGAATGTGAGTCTTTACAGGGAATCAAGTCTTAAAGGTACAGAAAATGTGAGTAGAGAAAGGGTTAAGCACAGGTTAAAGAGATGTTTATTGTCTCCAGCGAGCCCAGGCAAGTCATGGGCGTTAAAGATACTGTGACATGAACCCAAGATTCTGGTTGACGCCGTCCTCATGTATGCAGAACTTGGCTATCAGTCTCTGCTCAGCAACTCTGCGCTGTCATGTGTCGTGAAGGCCGCCAGTCCAACGCCGGCATCTCCACATCATGGCTACTGAGTTAGAAATCTCATTCAGAAGGCTTTCTGGGAGATGGGTAAAATACTTTTTGGGTATTTAGGGTTTAGGATTAAAAACAAACTGCTGAGACAACATAACGGAATCTCTCATCAGTGTCCAATTACATGATATGTCAGACATGATCTGCAAAGAAGCAGAATCAAGATAATTGGTATGTGACTTTATGTTCTTGAGCAACAATTTCTGACCTAAATCGTGAATGCTTTTAAACTGGAATATAGCCAATGTAGCATCTTTATTCAAATGGGGAGAGAAAGATAGATTGGTAACAACAGACCAGTCATTCTGACATTAGGTGTGGGGAAACTCTTGAAATCAGTAATTTTTTAGTGCCGCAGTATAAATTGACATGAAAGCAATGAAGAGAATATCGGAATGATAATAACGAAGGAAACTATAGCTATGGAGAAAGTTTTTAGGTACAGACACTGTTTCCATTGGAGTAGAAAAATCTGAAAAAAATTAATAGAGGTTTCAGAATTATGAAAGCTTTTGACAAAGTGAATATGATAAGATTATGTCCTATGGGCAGAGAGTGATGAGTTTAATTTACAATTCCACCGAGCATACAGACAGAAGTTGGAAGAAATGTATTTGCTCAAGTTTATTGGAGCGTAGATGATTTAACATGGGAAATGGTTCAGGCAGAGATCATTGCATTTTTTAAGGGGAAAAAAAATCAAAGAGAGATGACAGCAGGAGGGATCTAGGGGAAGAACAGAGAGATTGGATTTTGAACAGAAACGGTAAGTGCTAGAGATATTCAGGCAGCCAGCATCTGTCATGAAAACACAAGACAGTTGACATTTCATCCATAAAACCTTCCTTCAAAGCTGAAAGCTATTTCACAGGAACAGAATTTCAGAAGGAACAGAATTTCAGAAGGAACAGAATGAGAGCAAAGGGGATACATGTAAGTACATGTGCACGCGCACACACATAAGCACATGTAGAAAAGCCTACAGAAATGATTAATGAGGAATGATATGTGCAGAAGAGATTGGAGACGTAATGAGAGGAATAAGCAATATAAGACATGTGCAAGATGATTTTAGAGTGTGAGAAGTATTGAAGAGAAATAATTACAGAATTGAAAAGTGGGGAAAGTTCCAGAGATTAGTAGGTCTGGTGAAAGAAAGATAGGTCAATACTAATTCAGCATATCACCAAGCTAACACTGTTCTGACTGAGGAGATTGATAAAAGCTATCCTGTTTTGCAATGATACTGTCACCTTTCTAATGTCAGGGAACGGTGTACACGCCCACCTCACACTGCCAGGGAGAAAATAGAAATTACAATTGAGGTCTGCGATTTTTAGTTTTTGCCAAAAGGCTACAAAGTACTTAATACAAAGATAAGGTGTTATTCCTCGAGCTTGTGTTGAGCTTCCCTGCAGAACTGTAGAAGGCTTAAGACAGTGATTAGTGGAAATGCAGCAAACAACAGGCTAGGACCACCATGTGCTAGAGTGTAGCTTGTAATCAAAGTATGCACCGAGTCTCTATTTAGACTCTCCTCCACAGAAGAGACTGGTCCTTGAGGAGGGAGAATGAACTATCTATGACCCTGTGTAATCCATGTGAGATAGATATACCAACCAATTAGGGAATGCATTGCAGGACTTTTCCTCAGCTAAAGTGCAGGAATGCAATATATTTCTAAGTCAGCCTATGACTTGATGGGGAATTTACAGGTGCCAGAGTTGCTTCTGTTGCTCATGTGCTTCTAGATAGCAGAGGTCAGGGATTGGTGGGATCTTGTTAAAGAAGACTTAGTGAGTTGTTTTAATGCATTTTTTAATGACATGCATTGTAGCCCTGGTGCTCCAGTGGTGAAAGGAAGGAATGTTTAATATGGTAGATGGGGTGCCAATCAAGTGCATTGCTTTGTTCTGGTTGGTGTCAAGTTACTTGAGTGTTGTTGGAGGTGCACTCATCCAAGAAAAAGGAGAACATTTCTTCACACTCCTGGCTTGTGCTGTATGGATGGGGAATGTGCAATACTTTCCGCAGAATTCCCATCTTCTGATCTGCTTTGTAACCACAGTATTTATATGGATTGTCCAGTTCAGTTTCAGGTCAATGATAACTCCCAGGATGTTGTTGATGGGGAATTCAGTAATGACAATACCATTGATTATCATTGAGAGTTGGTGGATTCTCTTTCTGGAGATGGTCAATTGCCAGCACTTGTATGACAGGGAACACTCCTTATTATGAGAAAGAAACCCAAGCCTGAACACACCCCAAATCTTGCTGCATGGAACTGTATACTCTACAATCATCACTGCACATACCTGATGGAGGAAAGGTCAGCGACGAAGAGCCTGAAGCTGGTGAGGCCTAGAATACTAGCCTTAGGAACTCCTGCAGCAACACCCAAGGATTGAGATAGTTTGCTTCCATCAACCACAACCTCCTTTGTCCTAGTTATGACTCTAATCTTGGAGGGTTTTCCATCATATTCCCATTCATTTCAATCTTAATAGGGTGACTTGATTCACACTAGGTCAAATGCTGCCTTGATGTCAAAGACAGTCATTCTCACTGAATTTTTCCTGTTTTTTCATGAACTGGACATACCTGAGCAACTTATCACATTGTTGCACAGATGTCAGTGTTGTAGATGAATTGGAACAACTCGACTAGAGATGCGGCTAGTTCTAGAGCGCCTGTCATGATGTTGTTAGGGCCCATAGCCTTTACTGTATCCAGTGCCTTAAGTTGAATCATCCTGTTGCATAAATCAAGTTGACTGAAGAGGTGGACCTGTGATGCTGGGGTCATCGGGAGATGGCCATAATGCATTATCCACTTGGCACATCAGGCTGATGATGGCAAATATTTCAGCCTTGTTGTTTGCACAGATGTGCTGTGACTTACCATCATTGAGGATGGGGAAATTTGTGGAACATTTTCCTCTTGTTGTGTAACTGCCCACCTTCATTCATGATTAAATTTTTAAAAAATATTTCACTTGATTTGTGTTCCATTGTCTAGGTCAGCATTTATTGCCCATCTTTAATTACCCTGGAGAAGTTGGTGGTGAGTCACCTTCTGGAACCACTGCAGTCCATGTGATGTATAAAGGGATAGTGAAGAAATGGCAAAATAGTTCCAAGTTAAGATGAGGGGATGTGACAGTTCAGGATGTGATCTGATCAATTGGGAATGGGATCTCTGTCTATAGCATGCTACTTCCATTCTTTCATCCAGACGACAGCTTGAGGCCCTGCACAATATGGGTGCAAGGTTAAACAGGCATCTCTTGCACATTAATTGACAAGGGAAGGAAGATAGATGATGGGTTTGATGGCAGAGGGATCTTTTTTTAGAATGCAGGAAAGAACTGGGATGCTTTTGCGAGTGAAGTCATGTGGAGGTGGCAGAAACATTGCTAGATGAATTGCTGAATGTGGAGGCTTGTGTGGTAGAGGGTAAGTAGTGTGGGGTGTAGTGTATTGGCACCCTCAGACCTCCAGCCATCTTCTCAGATTGGAGAAAAACTGTGGACAAAAGGACAGGCCATTTGCTTCTTCTAGCCTAATATTCATTAAGACATATGGAGAAAGAAAAGACAATTCAGTTCATGCAGCCTACTCCATCCACAAAACTCTCTTTATATACCCTATCTTTATATACCCGATCTTTATAAACTGTATCTATATTACAAAATTCACACAGCTTCCAGAGGGAGAGGCCTAATTAAATGTAAAACCCCCAAGTGCAGAAAATTCTGTGAGATTTTCCCCTAACCACAAGATGATTCCAAAGTGCTCCAAAAATTCCAAAGTTCCGTTCTGTAGTCAAAGTTCATCCAGAATCTCCACAATGCTGTTAACGATTTATTGATTTTGTGACAACCTATAGTCCAAAAACATGATTATACTTATGAGATATTTCCTTGACTTTTTTTTCAAAGAGCATGGCTGGGATTTTCTGGCCACACACGCCTAAGACCATAAAATTCTGTCAGAGGTCAAAGGACCTTTCTATGATCTATGTCCTGCTCACTACAATTCCCTGTGGTGGATGGGATAGGATAATTCTGCCTCTTGTATCTTTTGCTTGAATTCTGAAACTAGACCCCCCTCCCTATTTTATTTTCTACAGCAAAGAGTGAAATGCCCTGAGCCTAACTTCAAAATGTTGTTAGGGACCAGATCAGAAACTCCAAGGTATATTATGAAGTTAGACTAGAGCCCAACTATTTTTGATTTTAGCATTATTGTGAAGATAAGGTATTTCATTCTGGGGTGATTCTGTTGACACACTAGGAAGCTTTTATGAAAATAAATTTTATTTTTAACAATACAGTTTAAATATGATGAATGAATTATCTTAACTTTTACCAATTGAAAAATTTAAACATGATAATGTACAATCCTTAACTGCTAATCTATCTCTATTAGTTCCAATTTAAGTAATATTCTTCATACACTTCAAAATCATTTAGCAAATGACACAGGCTTATGTTCTTTCACTTGTTAGCAATTCTAGAGTCTTTTCATACTTCTGGAGAGAGATACAGAGCATCAACTGTCTTCTGATAGCTCCAAAACAGCAACCTCCAGGGAAAGAAAAAGACACCTCTTGTCTCTTGCAGACTCAAGCAGAAACTACCTTATTTTCCTTGTAAACTTAGCACCACCCCTTCACATGACTCTGCATCTGTCAATCAACCTAATCAAACCCTACTCTGAAACCCCAGGAGAAAAATCAAAAATAAACAAAAAATCCATTAGCTCAGATTAAAACTAACATCCCATTAGCTAAGGTCAATTATTAGTCTGTATTCTCAGCATGTGAACTGCCTGGATTGCAGACAGATCACCATTCTAATCAGAGCTGAATTCTAAACATACTCCTCACAAGAAATATGATATAAATTAATTTCTTAAAGGCACAGTATCATCATGACAGAAACTCCAAATCTTACAATCATCCTTAGCACTCCCTTGTCCATGGCATCCAATTCCTCAATTTTCTACTGAAGGTGCAGTATCCAAAATTACTCGCATCATTGTACATCTGCCATCATCAATGAAGTACGCAAGGTCAACAAAATATGCTTCAGATAGATTCCTGGATTTAATACGCTGGACGAATTTGACGAAATGACTTATACTGATATCAGATTGGATAATTTAATCAATGGTTCATAATCATAACATGAACCCTTTGTCTTTTTTCATCATTTAATAAAGAATGTCCCTTATATAATATATATTTATTTCCACTATATATGTATTCATATATAAGGTGGAATTTTCTACCAGTGGGTTTTTCAGAGGATTTTTGAATAGCTCACTGCATTTTCCAGCCCCACCCTCTCTGTGATGGAGCCATGAAATTCAGCCCAATAGATTATTTTTCATGATCCAGTTCTCAATAATCACATTCGTATTACCATTTATTGACCAATACCATTTATTGTTCTAGAACCCATTAAGCGGTTACAATTAACTTTTTCCTGTTTTTTTCCATAATTTTGCACCAGACTTTCTTTAACTGTATAAATTTTTTCAAGTCCGTGGCAATGATTTCCGTTTGCTATTAACCAGTCCTCTCTTTATTTGATTTGAAGTAATTTATACTGTATACCCAGAAGAAGGATCCATGCTGTTTCTAGAATCATGGATAGGTTAGTTCAGTTAAATAAATTCATAAGAATCATGGACACTTTGATTTAACTGAAGCAGAAATGTTTCGAAACCAGACTCCAAGCAATTGAAAAGCACTTAAGTTTAAAAAAGGCTTACGTTTCCATCAAGTGAGACCACCTTTTAAATCTAAGTGAAATTCAGTGCATCATTTTTAAAATATTTCCTTTCTTAAATGCTACTGGTGCATTAAGATGTCTTCTCCAGACTCTCTTTCCTTGACAAGACCAGTCACTCTTAAAGATTCAACCTTGAACAGGATTATGCTGCTTGCCTGCCTGAGCAGCAATGCTGCAAGTACTTCTGGAAGAAATAGCACACTTACCCTGCTTGCTCAGCTGTGCATTTGCATCTTCCTCTATGTGACAGCAGTTCTTGACAGCAGATCTGAAAACAACCAGCAGTAAGAATGAAAAACAGAAGAAACCCAGTTTTCTGTTTAGGGGATCCAGAGGCAGAAATATAGATGTGCAACAACTTAACTCTTTGCTGTACCAGCATTTGGTTCTCCTTAAACTGGGTATATTCCATCAAATTTGTCAAAAAAAAACTTTCTCAAAGAATGTGTAATTGATGCCTTTCTCACTGCCATTATTACAGATTGATCCTACATCAGATTTGAGTGTAATCAATAGAAGATAGAATGGAACAATGTCATGTATAACATACCAAGACTTATGCAAAAAAATCTAGGTTGCCATTCCAGTGCAGTACTGAGGGAGCACTGCATTACATGGGGTGTCATAGAATCAAAGAATCCCTACAGTGCAGAAAAAGGCCATTTGGCTCATCAAACTGCACCAACAACAATCCCACCCAAGTTCTATCCCTGTAACTCCACATTTTTACCCCACGAAACTCCCCAGTACAAAAGGGCAATTTAGCATGGCAAATCCACCTAACCTGTACATCTTTGGACTGTGTGAGGAAACTGGAACATCTGGAGGAAACTAACACAGATACAGCGAGGACATGCAAACTCCACAGAATCACCTGAGGCTGGAATTGAACCCGGGTTTTTGGCGCTATGTGGCAGCAGTGCTAACCACTGCACTACGTGCCGCCCAGCACAGCAGTCACAGATGAAAGGTTAAACAGGGACCCAGTCCGTCTTTTGGGATATACATATAATGTCCCATGGTACTATTTCCAAGAAGATTTATCCTCTATTTCCTGGCCGATATTGATCACTCAATCAACAACAGAAAAACAGATTATCTGATCATTATCACAATTCTAACTGTGGAAGGTTGTTACAGAAATGCATTGAAGTCAAATATTAAATTTCAATCTAACCTGCTAGACTCACATATCAAACTTTTACATAAGGCAGTTTCAAGTGTAAAAAAGGCAAAGAT
The DNA here is from genome assembly GCF_965287045.1 of Carcharhinus amblyrhynchos. Lineage (NCBI taxonomy): Eukaryota > Metazoa > Chordata > Chondrichthyes > Carcharhiniformes > Carcharhinidae > Carcharhinus > Carcharhinus amblyrhynchos. The sequence goes on from NC_137336.1 coordinate 48,890,999, forward strand.
AGCTGCCACAGGTCACCTGGCACATCTGCAACCACTAGTCAGTTAATTTATAATGTATGTTGCGATATGACATACCAGGCAAACCTCTGTCAAAGTTTTATACCTGCTGATGTCAAGGATTAATTCAAAGATGGACTGAAGGTTTAAATGATGTTCATGATTTATATCACTATAAAGACCACATTCCATTCTGTCAACCAACGACAGGTCTACAGCTCCAGGATTTTATGTTTCTGCTGCGGCATGTCTCTGCTCCCTGATGGACACAATGACTGACTGTCACTGCCAGGCTGCCACTGCCCAAGAGTGCCACCCCCCTTGCTCTCGACCTCCTGGGTGGGGCCTCAGTGAGCTCCAGTCCTATCATTGAGGTCATCATGAGTGGTCCTCATTCATGGGGACCAGGTGTTTTACTTGCTGGAGAGAACCTCTCCCAGCAAAGCCACAAGGCAAGTAAGCCCAGACACTTGCTAATTTAATGTAATTTAGGTTTACCATATATCTAAATAATTTATTAAGCCTCTCAAAATGGAGGCTTAATGCGCCAGATATCTGGTGCTGGTAAGGTCACAAGAGGAGAGAAATTTGTTGTGAACTTGATTTCTCTACTCCCTTGTGATTTTACTGGCTCGCCCCTGTCCCCTTCAATGGAAGGGGCAAAGTATTAATTTCACCCTCAAAGAATCTGAAGTTTATTGTCTCTTGATTTTGGAGCAAGCCTTGGCAATAGCAGGTGTAAAATTCCACAGAAGTATGCTGTTTGTCCATATCTATTCGAAGGAAACCATTGCCCAATTTATTCCAGTTTGTAACTTCCCAGCAAACTTGCTAAGCTCTTGAAGTTGAAAAACATAGGAAGTAGGAGCAGGAGTAGGTCATTAAATCCTTTGTGCCTCCTCCACCATTGAATATGATCATGGATGACCCTTTATCTCAATGCCATGCTGTCACTCTTTGCCCAATAGAAACAACAGAGAAAGATCAGATGACATCTCAGCAACTAGTTTATAGTTCATCAGGGTCAAGTGTGGATGGGATATAATGTAATATTTTCATACCTGTACTGGCATGACATTTAGAATAAATTGTCCGGTGGGTAAAGGGTTATTTAGTATTGTATAGTATTGAAATGTAAGCCATGTATGAAATCCAGAAGTAAGTGATTCAACTCTACCATTGCTTTCATCCATTCTTTGCATGTCAGCTCAGCCATCTGTTTTGCTGTTTTATAATATTTTACAGAAGTATAAGATTTTAGCTGCTTTGAAACCATAAACAGATTCTAAAGTGCAGAATATGTTTTACAGTTGCCCCTAGGAATGTGTAATTGGTAGTTTGGCTGCCTTTAAATGGATTAATGGGTTCTAAAATGCTGAGCATGTCTTTTTAGCTGTCTTGGAGAATGCAAGTTTGATGGCTTTGACAGAATTATGAGCTTCTAACTGGCTATTGAAATGATATTTGTTTATTTTGACAGATTTGAAAAACTTCCAAATGTTCCTTTAGGGCCTGTGATTGCTATTTATAAAGTTGATAAGGGGTGAGTGGTTAAATAAGGTTGGAGAAGTGGGTGTGGGGGAGAGGGATGAGGAGTGTGCAAGGGATGGGGAATTGGGGGTGGAGAGGTAAGAAGGATACAGTGTGAATGGGCTTCAATCTCATCCATAAGTTTAACTTTATGTCCATGAGCCACTGATGCCATTGAAGAACCAGACCAGTGTTTCTGGGAAAAAAGGCAGGCCTTTTAACCTGGACCCTTTGGCATCAGACTATCTTCATTCATTCCAGCACTGGTCTAATGTTGCTGGAGGTTGGAAATTTGTCTCAAAGTCATCCCACCCTCCTAAGACGTAAACATCTCACCTTTCCACACTGCTAAGACAGAGGTATGATTGCTACATCAGGATTAATCCTGACTCCTGATACCTGCCTCCCATGAGAAAATGTCTGCTAAGCACTCATCACCTCATTTGCTACCAATTTTGCATCGACACAGCCCTTTAATCTCATGAGCTTCATTTTTGTTATCTGGCACTTGGAAAGTCAATATACACAATATCAACTGCATTACCCTCATCAACTGTTTCTGTTAATTTGTTAAAGTGCTTGGTTAAGTTAGGCAAACATGATTTACCATGAACATAGTTATAGAACATAGAACATAGAACATAGAACATTACAGCGCAGAACAGGCCCTTCGGCCCACGATGTTGCGCCGACCAGCTTTTTTAAAAAAAACACTAACCCACTAATCTAAACCAATCCCATTTCGTCCATAAACCTATCCACAGATCTCTTAAACGCCCCCAAACTAGGCGCATTTACAGCTGCAGCTGGCAGGGCATTCCAGTCCCTCACCACCCTCTGGGTAAAGAACCTACCCCTGACATCAGTCCTATAACTACCCCCCCTTAATTTAAAGTCATGCCCCCTCGTGCTAGCTTTCTCCATCCTAGGAAAAAGGCTATCACTATCTACCCTGTCTAAACCTCTAATCATCTTATATGTTTCAATAAGGTCCCCTCTTAGCCGCCTTCTTTCCAGCGAAAACAACCCCAAATCTCTCAGTCTCTCCTCATAGGATCTCCCCTCCATACCAGGCAACATCCTGGTAAACCTCCTCTGCACCCTCTCCAAAGCCTCTATATCCTTCCTGTAATGTGGGGACCAGAACTGCACACAATACTCCAAGTGCGGCCGCACCAGAGTTGTGTACAGTTGCATCATGACGCTGCGACTCCTAAATTCAATCCCCCTACCAATAAACGCCAAGACACCGTATGCCTTCTTAACAACCTTATCTACTTGATTCCCAACTTTCAGGGATCTATGTACACATACACCTAGATCCCTCTGCTCGTCCACACTATTCAAAGTCCTCCCGTTAGCCCTATACTCAACACATCTGTTATTCCTACCGAAATGAATTACCTCACACTTCTCCACATTAAACTCCATCCGCCACCTCGCGGCCCAGCTCTGCAACCTTTCTAAGTCACCCTGCAAACTATGACACCCTTCCTCACAATCTACCACACCTCCAACTTTGGTGTCATCAGCAAACTTACTAATCCACCCAACTATACCCTCATCCAGATCATTAATAAAATGATTATTGCTAACTTTCATATATTTTGCAAATAGAAATTATTTTTTTCTCGATTTGAGACCACCCATATTATACTAACTGATCTGTAGCTATCAGATTTAACCCAGGTTGCAACATTTAGTCCTCTAATCCAACCCCATATCCAAGAGAGATTAGAAGTTTAACTGGAAGTTAACAAAATATAACTGTAAATCTCTACAAACCTTTCACATCCTTTCTAAACTGTAATGCACAAGAGCAACACACAACGGCTGCGATTCTCCCGTTGTGTTTCTGATAGGTCAGGGTGGGAGGTGCGCGTCGCTGGCCTTGTTCTGGGATTTGTACATGTGCCAGGAATGCATGCACATCTCTCAGAACCGGAGAACAGCCTCAGGCCAAACCACGCTGGAAACCGGCAGGAAGGCAGGTCAGTAATTTTACATGTTTTAAATGTATTTTGAAAGTAATTATCAGGAACTTACCGGACGTGGTTGAATCGCCCACCCTGCCAGGAGTACTTCATTCTGACAGGGTTTAGAGTGGCTCCCCACGTTCAGGGAACTAGCGGGAAACTCTGTCGGAATAAAGGGAGGGCAATTGGGGCCCCCCAGGGGGTCAGTCGGCGGGAGGACTGTGGTGCCCCCAGGCATAAACACCCAGGCAGTGCCAACTTGTGCCCCCTGGAACTGCCCAACGGGTAAAGTGCCCATGTCCAGGGGGCATCTTGGCACTGCCTATTAGGCATCAAACAGTGCCACGGGGGTGGGGCCTGTTATGGGTGAGCCAAGAGGTGATTGGTGGGGGTGGAGGGGTCCCACTGTCAGTCTGCATTGGAATCAATCTGGGATGGAGGGAGGGCAGCGATTGGGGTGGGCTGGGGGGTGGGGTAGTCTGCCGGTGAGGTGGGGTGGCCTGCTGGTGGTCTGACCCATGGGAGTCAGCAGTGGGAAGGTCTTCCAGGGTGAGAGGTGTGGGGAGTTGCCACTGTTGGGGACGGTGGGCTGGACAATGGGGTGCTCCGGGGCAGGCGGGATCAGGGTTGGCCTGGGAATTGTTGTGGGGGTCGCGATCAGGCCATGGAAGGGGCTAGAGAGGCAGCAGTGCAGGGGTCCCAGGCTGGCCAGTGATCGAGCAAATGGGAATATTGACAGATTGCGACCACTGCGCACGCGCAGAGTTTCAGAAATGTCAGACTCTGGCACGATTAGGCCTTGCCCCCTAGGTTTTCAATGAGATTCCCAATTGTGACCTCTGCTTTGCACAGACTGGGGATATTCAGGTGAGAAGCTGAACTGACAAAACAGTTGAGATCTAGAACAGTTTTCCTGCCAATTCAGTGGGAGAATCGTGGTCAATGTTGTGAACTAGTGTTTTAAATAACTTTAGTGTGATTTTCTGGATTATGTACTCTATGCCTCACTCTGTAAAATCTGGAGTTCCATATGCTTCAGGCTGATCTGCTACCTTTGAAGATTTATGTACAAACATCCCAGGTCTCTCTGTTCTTGTACCTTCTTTCAAATCGGCCCACTTCACTTTCAGTGTCTCCTGCCATTCAAAATGTTTGATCTCACTTTTTTGCACGGAATTTCATCTGCCATTTTCTGCCCATGCCACCAGCCTGTACATCTGATAAAATAACCCAATAGATTATGCCAAAAATGATTCATTTAGCCGTCAAGGTGGGTAAATGCCTGACTTCTACTGGATATTACATCCAACTTAATCCACAAAGCCCTTCCCTCAGGAAAAATCAATCAAAAATCCTGCAACATGCTACTTTCAGCCCAGAGTGTGCATTTGAAATACTGTTGCAGAAGCTCTGGGCTTTGAAGGGAAGGACCTTGGTTAACAAAGCCAAATTATAATTCCTGATGTCATTTGATTGATGGCTTACAATACAGAAAATAGCCTGAAGTATAATTGTTAAATGGCATCTGTTCACTACCTCTTCTGTAATTTTATTTCTTGGATACTAAGTGAACGTGCTCACTCATTCTTCCAGCTAATGCCCTGTTTTAACCTTGCACAGACTGAACGTGCATTGAGCAGCAGGGTGAATCCCCAAACAGCACTACTCAAAAAGGTCATCAATGCCAAGATTTTAACTGATTCGTACTGGGGTTTTTGCTGAGTTAATAGAAGTGTTTGGTAGTTTTTGTGCTGTCTGTCATGTTGGGCCTGTGCTTTTCCCAGATCATGATCTAGCCAAAATGCACCCTCTCTTTAAGAGGGGCAGACTGCCTTTAAGTCGTGCTTGAACTTGTGTTAGCCTTTCATGGTTTTTTTACTCTCTGCTATGCAGTGCATTCAGCAGCTTGCTAATGGCTTGCAGCAGCTTCTAATGTAGATGAACAGGTAGCACAATGTTGGTGTGATTCCTACATTGGAAGCAATGAGTGTGGGTTAATTGCACATTATGAACCCTTTGCCTATTTTTGAGTCTCATCAAATATTGTGGCAATTTCATTTAGTGCTTACAATGAAAACATTGATACAAGAATAAAATGACGAACTTTATTTCTTAAATTTTACAAGCCAACTGCATGGATTAAAATATTTTATTTCCAATAGCAATATTTTTAATTCCACTTGAATACAGATAATTTGTACAAGGTGAGTCATCAATATGCATGAAATGCTGTAATAACTAGTTTCAAATACAATGCGTAACCTGTCATAATAACACTTCCATTCAAGCAAAATGAGTAAGTCTGAAATTTAATTTGTCTGAGTGTTGGATATTAGAAGAGAAATGGATATCAGCTGAACATTCCATTCTAATTTTAAATAAATCTCGAAGGGATGGGCTTTGCAGGGAGAGGGTGAAAGCACACTGCTAGTGTTCATCGACATTACAGCTCTCCACCTCCCTCCACCCACCGCTTCAACCCCAGCTACCAAGCTGACCTCAATTTCAGGATAGCAGGTATATGCAGATTAGCAGATCAGGATTCTGGCGCAGGCTGCACTGTAGTTCTTCCTGCAGCCAGTAATCACTGACGTCAGTGAGGATTTAAACTTTCCAGTCCCCACATCACAGCATGAAACTTGGTTGAAAATTTTGCTTTTTAATTGCAATATGGGCCAGGATTCTCCCAAAACAAAACTAAGTGCCCAATGGGCGGCAAAACGGGATTATTCCCCACCTGCTTTTTGAGCACACTTACCAAAAGGAATCTCTGACATTCAATGCAGAGTCCCTCAGCATGATTCACTCTGGTAAGTGGGGGATAAGGCCTATTCCCACCCGAGAGGCCAGCAGCATAGCGCTGAGCGACCACTGCGCGTGCGCTGACCTGTGACACCAACCCCCCCCCCCCCCCCCATTGCTGGCCTCCTGCTCGTTAGCCTCTGATCGTTGGCCTGCCCGATCCCACCACCGCCAATTGCTGACCTACTGGACCTTCCTGGTCAGCCCCGATCTTCCCTCACCTCCTGGGTCAGCCCTGACCCCCCTATCCCAATAGCCAGCCCTAATAAACCCCCACTCCGCTGACTATGTCCCATATCTCCCCATGCAGAGTGGCAGTGAGTCCCCCCACCACCACCAGTTGTCCCCACAATAGCCTGCCCCCCAGAATGCTGTACACCTTGGCACTGCCTGATGTCCAGTGGACAGTGCCAATGTGCCCAGTAGGCAATGCCAGTTTGCCCCTGAGCAGTATCAGAGTGCCAATGAGCACCCCCTCTTGGGGCCGACCTCTCGGAGGACTTCAATGGTTTCAGTTCCACCAGCAGGTTCAGGGTGCTTGTGCTTGTTGGTGGGGAGCAGCTGTAAACCCCGCAGAAGGGAACCACTCCTGGTGGATGGAGGGACACCAGCGGGCCTGGAGAATCCTGTTCCAGGCCTACAGTCATATGGAGATGGAAATTTCCATATGATAATCAGCTCTGTGCTGATTTCCAGTCTGGAGCTGATTGCGTTCAAAAAAAGCACTTTGGAGATTTGAGACTAGTGTCACCTTGCTTAAGGTCCCCTGCTGATGTCACCCAGCCCCAGCCCTCTGTGCTGCTCATTCCAGCACGATTTTTAATATTTGTTCGGCAAGAGAAGTAGTAGGCTTGAGAGATAATGTTAGATTCGTGAAGAGCTGCCAATTGGATAATAGTAGATTTCCCAAGCTAAATGTATTTAGTTTTTGTTTTCCAGAATATTTTATCTCTGCATTCACTTTCTATGTCCATTCCATTCTTTATTTTTCTCAACGTAAAAAAGGTTTGTGGTGATTTTAATTTACTGCTGTTTGTTTCTTCTTTTTGTGTCTGTGAAAAACCTTTGATGTGATTGGCTGCTTGGACGGTCCTGAAGAGCACGCTCCAGCTCCACCTTGTAATGCCAAGTAAAGGGCACTGTGGCCTGCTGCAGGACCAGTTCACGGCCAGTGGAGGTGAAATTCTTGCCAGGGAGATCAGTAAGCAGGGCTTATCTTAACATCAGTGGCGAATGGCTTTGCTTTGCCACTGACTGCAAACTCCGGGCCAAACATCCACTGTTCAAAAAGAATCTGATTATACTGTCTCATCAATCATTCTAATACTTCCAAAACAAAGGAGGTGGCCATATGGAACTGGCATGATGTTTCATTGCTTCCAAAACAATTCATGCAGCTCAATACTGCACAGAGAACTGAAAACAACACTCTTCAATTTACTAAATAATTATCAACATATCAAGCATTTTTAATTTTTATTTTAAATATATACTTTCTCTATTTGTTAGTGTAAATGAATAGATTTGGCCAATAGGGAGTTAGAACTAACATTCCTGACTTAGAATAAGAGCACATGCTAGTTAAATGCTTCGCACACCAGTGAAGGTTGCACACCCTAAGGGCTCATATCAGTAGCATGAGTGCCTAACTAATCTTGTACGCCCTCAAGGCTCTATGTCAGCACAACTCTCCAGCAAGGTCTTGGGAACCAACTCAGTTCACTGTTAGAAGGACAGGCATTAAGTTTCGTCTCTGGGAAGATAAGGAGAAGCAACATAGTACCTAGCTAGGAAATCCTCTACTTAGTGAACTATGCACCTAGAACTAAATAAATCTCTACGCGGACAAGATCAGAATTTAAATAATCTTCTGTGTACATGACCAACATTATATTAATAGCAGGGAGGTGATGGCCTAGTGGTATTATTCCTCGACTATTAGTCCAGAAACCCAGATAATGTTCTGGGAACCTGGATTTGAATCCCGCCATGGCAGATGGTGGAATATGAATTCAATAAAAAAATCTGGAATTAAGAATATACTGAAGACAATGAAATCATTGTTGATTGTCAGAAAAATACCATCTGGTTCACTAACATTCTTCAGGGAAGCAAATCTGCCATCCTTACCTGGTCTGGCCTTACATGTGACTCCAGAGCTACAGCAATGTGGCTGACTCTCAGCTGCCTTCTGAAATGGCCCAGCAAACCACTCAGTTGTAACAATTACTACAAAGTGTCAACAAAGAAATGAAACCGACAGGCCACCTGGCATCGACCTAGGCTCCGGAAAAGACTGGCAAAACAAACAGCCCTGTCAACCTTGCAAAGTCCTCCTTATTAACATCTGGGGCTAGTGCCAAAATTGGGAGAACTGTCTCACAGGCTAGTCAAGCAACAGCCTGACATGGTCATTGCCACGGAATCATACCTTACAGATAACAGCCCAGGCACCACCATTACTATCCCTGGATGTATCCTGTCCTATTGGTAGGATACACCCCGCAGAGGTGGCGGCACAATGGTATACAGTCGGGAGGGAGTTGCCCTGGGAGTCATTGACATCAATTCCAGATCCCGTGAAGTCTCGTGGCTTCAGGTTAAACATGGGCAAGGAAATCTCTTACTGGTTACCACATTGCATCCTCCTTCAGCTGAAGAATCGGTATTCCTCAATGTTGAACAACACTTGGAGGAAGCTAGGGCACAAAATGTACTCTGGGTGGGGGATTTCAATGTCCACCACCAGGAGTGGCTCAGCAGCAGCATTACTGATTGAGCTGGTCAGGTCCTAAAGGGTATAACTGCTCAATTGGGTCTGCAGCTAGTGGTGAAGGAACCAACAAGAGGAAATAACATCCTTAACCCCATCCTTACCAATCTGCTGGCTGCAGATGCATCTGTCCAGAATTGCCCACAGTACTCCAAGTGGGGCCTGACAAGGGTCTTATAAAGTTGCAGCATTACCTCCCAACTCCTAAACTCAATCCCTCGATTAATGAAGGCCAGTACACCATACGCCTTCTTGACCGCATCCTCTACTTGCGAGGCTGATTTGAGCGTCCTATGGACCCGGACCCCAAGATCCTTCTGCTCCTCAACACTGCTAAGACTCCTACTCTTGATATTGTATTCCTTCATCCCATTGGTCCTGCCAAAATGGACCACTACACATTTATCCACTTTGAAGTCCATCTGCCGCTTCTCCTCCCAGTCTTGCATCCTATCTATGTCACGCTGCAACTTCTGACATCCCTCCAGACTATCCACAACACCACCAACCTTCGTATCGTTGGCGAACTTACTAACCCACCCCTCCACTTCCTCATCCAGGTCATTTATGAAAATGACAAACAGCAAAGGTCCTTGAACAGATCCCTGGGGCACTCCACTGGTGACCGACCTCCATGCAGAAAAAGACCCATCCACAACCACTCTCTGCCTTCTGCAGGTAAGCCAGTTCTGGATCCACAAGGCCAAAGCCCCTTGGATACCATGCCCTCTCACCTTCTCAAGAAGCCTTGCATGGGGGACCTTATCAAACGCCTTGCTGAAGTCCATGTAAACCACATCCACCGTTCTTCCTTCATCAATGTGTTCAGTCACATTTTCAAAGAACTCAACTAGGTTCGTAAGAACATAAGAACATAAGAACATAAGAAATAGGAGCAGGAGTAGGTTAGTAAGTAGGAGTTAAGTTAAATGATATTATTAATAGCACCCGTTGACCCCCACTCTCTGCCTCCTATTTGACAACTAATCCTCTATCCACGCTAACACCCTACTCCTAACTAACTAACTTAACTTAAATAATAATAAGTTAGTAAGGCATGACCTGCCCTTGACAAAGCCATGTTGACTATTTCTGATCATTCTAAACTTCTCTAAATGTTCATAAATCTTGTCCCTCAGAATCCTCTCCATCAACTTACCAGCCACTGAGGTCAGACTCACCGGTCGGTAATTTCCCAGGCTATCCCTGTTCCCTTTCTTGAAAATAGGAACCACATCCGCAATCCTCCAATCCTCCAGAACCTCTCCCATCTCCATCGACAATGCAAAGATCATCGTCAGGGGCTCTGCAATCACTTCCCTCACCTCCCACAGTAACCTGGGGTACATCCCATCCGGGTGTCTGATTGTGTCTGCCTGTTTAATTTTTTTTGCGGAACTAATGTGCATGTGGGATGGATTTTTTTGCCATAATAAAGAGCAGTATATGGTACCTTCTGTGTATGTGTGTGTACATGTGCATGCGTGCATTCTTGTGCATGCTTGTGTGTGTGCGTGTGTGTGTGTGTGTGCATGTGTGTGCGTGGGCGCTTTGAGAAATTTATTGCTACTAGCAGCCTTTGCACCCTGTTTGAACTCAGAGCTAGAGCTGAAATTCAGGAATAGGATGGAGAAAAAAGTCGGAAGAGAGCTTACAATTAAGGGTATAAGGATGGATCAGTTTTATTCTGCTGTCATTCAGATCTGGCAGTTGACAGCATCAGTTTATCCTGTACTGAATTATCACCATATGTAATACATCTGCAGTAAGATAGAGTCTCGCTTTTCTCCCATTGCATAAGCCCTGGTTTGAGCTTCTGATCAGTAACCATAAAAGTTTTAATCTTGTATCATACAAGGTCATTAGAATACCTTTGTAGCCTGATATTCCTGCTGTCAGCATCATTTATTCTGTAAATTACAACATCAAATCTTCTCAGTTCTCAGCCTGCATTAGCCAGCAGGAGTGTTTTTTTTGGTTTATTTCTGCTGGAATTGAAAATGCTCATTTAGGTAAAGGAAAAGGAAAAGCAAGTATTCGTTGATGCAATCTGTGTCTTAGCTGTCAGCCACCACATTCTCCTATCAAAAACAAGGATGCTTGAGATCTTTGATCAGTTCCTTCCATGGCCGCCTCTGAAAGCACATAAGAACAATGACTGGGAATGCCACCACTGATGAAGAGAGATTGTTCCCGCTCAGAAAGGACAGCAGGACTAGAGGGCACAGCCTCAAGATAAGGGGGGGTGCAGTTTAGAACGGAGTTGAGGAGGAACTTCTTCACTCAAAGGGTGGTGAATCTCTGGAATTCTCTGCCCGTTGAAGTGGTGGAGGCTACCTCACTAAATATATTTAAGACGTGGGTAGATAGGTTTTTGGTAGGCAAGGGGATTAGGGGTTATGGGGAGAAAGCGGGAAAGTGGAACTGAGCCACTTCAGATCAGCCATGATCTTATTGAATGGCGGGGCAGGCTCGAAGGGCTAGATGGCCTACTCCTGCTCCTATTTCTTATGTTCTTAAGACAAATGGTAGGGTTCAGCAATAGAAATGAGCTCATTTCAATCCTTTTGATTAGGAGGTAAACATGATTATGGATGACTCTCACATCCACCAGTCAAATCTCTACTGCCACACTTGTCAATGATAACTATTTGGCAAGTGCATTATTAGCCAATGGTTCCATTTCTATCTCAGTACTTGTTTTGGCTTCTTTGGGTTTTCGACACCCATTTTCCTTCTCTTACACAGGCTTTGAAAAGGTTAACACAAATTTTGCCCCAGTGATCTTATCATGACAATATTCAATAAATATTGACTGCAGGCTGCTAAATATTGATTATGCTAAACTGTTTCCTGTTCACCCTGAGACAAGGTCTGAGCACCAGTTAAATAGAGGCTAGGGTGGGACATGGACCTAAGCTAATAGATAGCCCATTGGAATCCAATGGATCCAATGTGATGTCACAGAGTGAAATACTTGCTATTGTTAGTGGCACAATGATGTGTCATGTGTAATGCGGACTATTAGTTTCACTTGCTGGTCAGATATATGTCAAACCCCTATAAATGGAATTTGCCAAGCAAAGAAACTGGGCAGGATTTTCCACACTGACCATGGGGTGCTTTGCGGAGGCGGCCCACCATTGGCTGATGATAAGATCTACTGGTCACACCGCTGTCAACAGGATTTCCCACCATTTTCACCCTCCATCATCAGGGAACCTATGGAGGGGTGGGTCACCATTGGCAGAACCACAAGATCCCGTTGGCAGAAACAGCCAGAAAATCCTGCTCACTGAATTTTTAAAAGAAGATGTGGCTGCTAATTTGCTCCACTGTTTGACCACAAATAGTGATGCAAATTCCATGGAAAGGGAGGTGAAAGACCAATGCAGGCAAAAGATTTGGAGGAGATAAGCCCAATTTTACCATCAAGTTGTGCCCATTTTCGGGCATGAAAACTTGGTAAAGTCAGGTGTGAGGTGAGTAGCACAATCCGTGCCCACCTCTGCACTGGTTCCCCCTTTACCAAAGGCCATTTGCGTGCATTTAAGTTGAATTAATGAGCTGGATGCCCAAACTTACCAGTACTTCCCCCTTTACCACCGTGTTCACCCGTCCGGATTCGGTGTGAAGTAGACGTGGTCTGTAAAGGTTCGATTCGGACGCCCCAGCTTCTGAGGAAGTAACTTCTGAGCTCCCGGTGGCTCTCTGACTCAGAACGGTGGTGGGGGGAAAGGGGAGGAGGGTCAGATGGCTCTCGGTTAGGGGGTGGGGGAGGAGGAGGCAGGTCAATGGCTCTCTGGTGGGGGGGCTGGTGTGGAAGGCAGGAGTAGGAGGGGTCCACTGCCACTCTGCGTGTGACCGGTGGGGGGGAAGGGGCTGTCCCCTGCTGCTTTGCGTGTGATTGGTGGGGGGGGGCACGGCACAATTGGTCTTGGTGGTGAGTTGGGGGGGAGGGGATAAAGAGATCAATAATGTTGCAGGGATGGGGCAGTATCTCTGAGGATCAAGGGGAGGCATTATCCAGTCTAGGAGCTACGTGGCAGGGAAGGGTTTCTCTATCTTTATTCTTTTTGCACATGCATAGTTGGAGGTGTGATCGGAGTTGCAGTGTTCTGCTCGTGGCAAGTCCTGCCCACGGGCTTTTGCGGCACGATTCAGAATCACTGCTATTTTTTTCAGGCAGAGTATATAAGGGAGGGCCTGAGAATGGGCCTAAAATTCAGATCTGAAACACTCCCAATTTCAAGTCCGCCCAACACGTAGAATCAAAATGGTATAATGGGGCCCAGTGAGTTCCTTCTTGTCTTATCAAAAGTCTCTTCTCAGAAGAACTACTCAATTGGGTTGATGAACTCAGACATTAAAATTCAATCATTCAGTGATTGTATCAATAGCTAAACAGGATGAAGGAGATTAAACTTCCATCACTTGATATTTGGAACTCTCACTCTCTGATGGATAAACCCTTGGATAATCCATCTTGCCTTTGAATCGTGACTTAGCAATAAAGAACAGTCACATCACACAGCAGCCACCTTTTCCCCTGCCAGTCAGGGAGATAAAAAGAGGAGACTGTAGCAGGAAGCAACAATTAGAAGTACTGCAGAATATAAGGTCAGCTCTCTCTCTCTGCCATTTCCAGGTTCAGGATGCTTTCTCTGGTACATTTGGGATAACACACAGATAGACAATTTCTGTCTCCAGAAAAATAACCAACATACAGCACTGAGAATTTCACTGCCATCAAAGGAACATTGGAATGTATATATTTCTTTTTTTATAAACTTTATCCTCTATCACTTCCATCTCCGCCCTATAACTTGTTCTTTTTTACATGTGTGTGTGTGTGTATGTCATGGGATTCAGAATGAATTTTTACCTTCGTAATCAGTTTTATACTTTTCCCTGAGTTAGGTTTTAAACAATAAAACTGATTCCCTACTTGTTAACCCAAGGGATCAGCCTGGCTTATTTCTTCATGTATGTTTTTAAATGATCAGGTAAATACTGAGTTGAAAACAATTACAGGTCTTTTCTTTAAATGTTCAAACTCTGCTACAGTCAGCTTTGGAAGTGGGAAAGAGGAGCTTATTCACTACCCTGTGAATTTAGCCATAAATTAGCCGATAGCCTAATGGTATTATCGCTGGACTATTAATCCAGAAACTCAGCTAATGTTCTGGGCACTGATGTTCGGATCCCGCCATGGCAGATAATGGAATTTGAATTCCATTAAAAAAATCTAAAAATAAGAATCTACTGATGACCATGAAACCATTGTCGATTGTCAGAAAAACCCACCTGATTCACTAATGTCCTTTAGGGAAGGAAATCTGCTGTCCTTACCTGGTCTGGTCTACATGTGACTCCAGAGCCATAGCAATGTTATTGACTTTCAACTGCCCTCTGAACAAGAGCAATAGGGATGGGCAATAAATGCTGGTCAGCCAACGAAATCCATGTCGCAAGAAGGAGTAACAAAAAAGCTGATTCTACTGTTTCAACAAGGGGAGTGAAGACGTTTTATTCATGTGACTTTCTAAAACGTTTTTCCTATTCAATATTCTCATTCACATTACTTGTTGAACTTTCATTGCTACAGAATCGTAGAATTAGTACAGCTCAAAGGGGGCCTTTGTCTCTACACTGGCTCTCTGCAAGAGCAATGCAGTTAGTTTCACTCCCTCATCCCTTCCCACAGACCTGCAGCTTTCTCCTTGGATGCTTATCCAATTTCCTTTAAAAAGTCTCATTTGCCTTTATCGCCCTCCCAGGCAGTGTATTCCAATGTGCTGCTTTAATAAGTTTTCTTCATCTTGTCTTTGATTCCTTTATCAATCACTTTAAATTAGAGTTTTCTGGATTTCAACCCTTCTGCCAAATGGAACAGTTTCTCACTATACCTACTTTGACCAGTCCCCTCATGATTTTGAATATCAGTACGAAATCAGTATGAAATCTCCTCTCGACCTCAAATGTTAAAGAGGAACATTTTGGCTTCTCCAATCTATCGTCATAACTGGAGCCCTTCATCCCTGGAACCATTCTTGTAAAACTTTTCTGTACCTTTTTTAAAGGCTTCACTTCTGATCTGAGGAATGATGTCCAGAATTGTACACAGTACACCAGTTGAGGCTAAGATCAGTTTTACAAATGTTTGTCATAACCCCTTGCTTTTGTACTCCATGTCTCTATTTATAAAGCCCAATATCCATCACTTTCCACTTTAACCACTTTCTTAACCTCCCTGCCATCTTCAAAGGTTAGTTCCCCCTAGTCTTCTATTTCACGTAATCTCGCCTCACTCTTTTACCAAAATGTATCACTTCACACTTCTAAATTACATCTGTCATGCGTCTGCCCACCACACCCCTCCCCACCCCACCATCCTGTTTATGTCCTCTTGAAGTCTATCACTCTCTCCCTTGCAGTTCACAACATTTCCAAGTGTCATGTCAAAATTTGAAATTCTGTCTGTATATTGAGGTCTAGGTCATTAATGTAGCTCAGGAAAAGCAGTGGTCCTCAAACCAAAGTAAACAAGATAATTTGGAGCAGTGTATTTGATACAATTGGGAGATTATTAGTTTTCACTATCTTTAAATGCATTTCTAACTATAAAAATGTGCTTCCATGAAGGCCACAATAACACTTGTGGTGAATATCTTATGAAATTGATTTTTGGATTTTAGATAATCAGCTAATGGAAAACAATATTTATATAATAGTGAATTTAGGAACAAACTGATGCAAATAAATTGTAAGCAATCTTGATACAATGCTCTGTTACAATCCCATATGTGCCAAATCATTTCTATTTCCTGGGACGAATAATTTGCTGCAGATTCTCTTCCTGTATTGGAGAGGATTTCATCAACATATTGAGAGGGAGAGCAGATGGCAGTCTTGTTAATGCAGTATCATAATGCAGTTCATGGAAAGTATTCTTCAATAACTCGGTATGCGAGTGCCAGTTTTGATCCAAAATGGCACTAGCGTTGTGTCCACACTTGTGATGTTGGCTGCACCAGGCAGGATTTTGGTAAAGGTATCAGCAGGAATGCAGGAAAGGGGCACCAGAAGTATCCAGCGAGAGCGTGTAATGACATCAGTCAGTGTGTAATGCTGATTTCATGCCAGCAATATCATTTTCAAGTTGAGCGCTCCAGCTAGCACACTCTTCTAATCCCGCAGCGGGAAGGAACCTCACCAACACTTTTTAAAGTGAGCATCAATTACTTTCATAAATATACACAGAAAATGCTGGAAATACTCCACAGCATCTGTGGGATGAGAAAATGAGTTTGCTTTTCAGGTCAATGATCTTAACTACAATGTTGAAATAAAAGCTGCCAAAAACAAACATTATAAACCTACAAATCAAACCATTCAAATTTCAAAATGAAAATAAATAATCACATTTTTTTTTCATGGGATGTGGGCATCACTGGCTGGCCAGCATTTATTGCCCACCCCTAGTTGCCTTTGGAGGGCAATTGAGGATCAACCACATTGCTGTGGCTCTGGAGTCATATGTAGGTCAGACCAGGTAAGGATGGCAGATTTCCTTCCCTAAAGGACATTAGTGAACCAGATGGGTTTTTCTAACAATCGACAATGGTTTCATAATCAACAGTAGATTCTTAATTCCAGACATTTATTTTATTGAATTCAAATTCCACCATCTGCCATGGCAGGATTCGAACCTGGGTCCCCGGAACATTAGCTGAGTTTTTGGTTTAATAGTCTAGTGATAATACTACTGGGCCATTGTCTCCCTAAATTGTGCATTTGCTTTCCATATAGCTTTGTCTGTGCTTTTTTAAAATTCATTTACAGGATGTGGGCATCAGTGGGTGGGCCAGCATTTATTGCCCATTCACAGTTACTCTTGAGAAGGGGATGGTGAGCTACATTTTTGAACTGCTGCTGTCCCTAAGCTGTAGCTACGCTCACAGAGCTATTAAGAATGTAGTTCCAGGGTTTTGACTCAGACAAGTGCACAGTGTTCTGTTACACTCTTGACTTGTGCCTTGCAAATGGTGGATAGGACTTGTGGAGTCAGGGGGTGAGCTATTTGCTGCCTGCAGGTTTCCTGAACCCTGACCTGCTCTTGTAGACACAGTATTTATATGGCTCGTCCAGTTCAGTTTCCGGTCAGTGGTAACCCCCAAGATATTGATAGTGGGGGATTCAGTAATACTAATGCCATTGAACGTCAAGGGGCAATGGAGATGGTCATTGCCTGAGACTCATGTGGTACAACTGTTAATTATCACTTGTTAGTCCAAGCCTGGATATTGCCCAATTCTTTTTGCGATCAAAGAAGTAACACTTAATAGTTGAAATGCATTAAGCACAGAGCAAATGTAACAAGCTGGGAATAGACTGCATCAGTAACAAGTATTTGGGAATGGACTGCTTCAGTATCTAAGGAGTTTTGGGTGATGCTGAACACAATGCAGTCAAGTGAGAACATTTGAACTTCTGACTTTATGGATGGGAAGAAAGTCATTGATGTAGCAGCTAAGACTGGTTAGGCCATGAACAGTACAGTGAGGAACTCTTACAGTGATGTCCTGGAACTGAGATGATTGACCTCTGAACACCACAACAATCTACCTTCATGGCAGGTATAACTCCAACCAACGGAAAGTTTTCCTTCTGATTCTCATTGACTTCAGTTTCACGAGGGCTCCTTGATGCCATACTCAGTAAATTGCTGCATTGATGTCAAGTGCTGTCACTCTCACCTCGCCTCTGGAATTTAACTCTTTTGTCCATGTCAGGAGCTGAGTGACCCTGAGTGACCCTGGCAAAACCCAAATTGGGTGTCACTGAGCAGGTTATTGCTGAGCAACTGCTGCTTTGATTGTACTGTTGATGAGCTCTTCCATCACTTTACTGATGATTGAAAGTAGACTGATAGGACGGTAATTGGTCAGGTTGGATTTGTCCTGCTTTCTGTATACGGATATACCTGGGAAATTTTCCACATTGTTGGGTAGATGTTAACCGCTACTCGAGCAGCACTGTGGGCTGGGAGAATCGTCCCCTTTTGCTCAATCCCATAGTTAAAATATGAGGTTTGATAGTTATGCAGTTATCCAATCCCTCCTTTAAATCATCTAATACATGTCATATTCTCTATTGGTTCTTTGAATGAGTGTTTACACTTAGATGTCAGTGCTGTAGCTGTACTGGAAGAGCTTGGCTAAGGGAATGGCAACTCTGTAACACAAGTCTTCAGTACTATTGCCGGAATATCATCAGGGCCCATGGGTCTTTGCAATATCCAGTCCCTCCAACCATTTCTTGATATCACATGGAGTGAATTAAATTAACTAGAGACTGACATATATAATGCTGGGGATCACTAGAGGAAGATGAGATGGATTATTCATTTGGCACTTCTGGTTGACACTGCATTTTTAAGTATGCCTGGTGTGGCTTCTGGCATGCCTTCCTGCACTTTCCATTGAACCAGGCTAGATGGTACTGCTTGAGTGGGGGATATGCCGGACTATGAGGTTGCAGATTGTGCTGGAGTACAGTTCCACTGCTGTTGATGGCCCACAGCAACTCATGGATTCCCAATCTTGGGTTGCAAGACCTGTTCAAAGTTTGTCCCATTTAGCACGGTGATAGTGCCACACAACACAATGGACATTATTCTTAATGTGAAGGCAGGATTTCATATCCACAGGACTGTGTGGTGGTCACTCCTGCCAATAATGTTGTGGACAGAAGCATCTGCAGCTATCAGATTGATATGGATGAGGTCAAGTATGTTTTTCCCTCTTGTTGGTTCCCTCACCACCTGCCGCAGACCCAATCTGGCACTTATACCCTTTAGGACTTGGCCGCTGTTCTTGGTGATGATCACTGAAATGCTCCATCCAGAGTATATTTTGCATCTCTGCCACCCTCAGTGTTTCCTCCAAGTGTTGTTCAACATGGAGGAGTACTGATTCATCAGCTGAAGGAGGAATGTATGTGATAACCAGTATGAGGTTCCCTTGCCCATGTTTAACTTGAAGCCATGAGACTTCATCGGGTCTGGAGTCAATGTTGGGGACTCCCAAGGCAACTCTCTCCTGACTGTATACAACTATATACCACTGTGCCATCACCTCTCCTGGGTCAGCTCAACGTGTGAAGTGAGTGCTCACTGATAATATTCAAATTAGGTTCCTGCCTTTCCACAGTGTGTCCACATCACACTGCTGACAAAGTGAGCTCAAAACTGTGAAATGCAATCTCCTGGCAAGAATCAAGCTCTGCCAAGCTCGCCATATTTTGAGCCAGTGCTCCCACTCCCATGGACAGCGAACATGGACTCAAGATCTGGCCCTCAGTCTATTCAGTTGTTTTATTGTCAACTACTTCTTGCTCCACTCTATTTAAAAGACTAGTTTTGTACTCATACAATACATTTATTTCAGTATTTTATCGATGAGTATTGGACTTGTATTTTCATAGCGTTAATCCCTTGCCTACACTTATGCACTTCATTCACCAAATATTCTAGCTTTTTAAACAAGTTTTCTGTCTTATAAGATGAAAGGAACAGTGACCCTTTGATGCTGGTAATTTTCAACACTGTATTCTCTTTTATCATTTTATTATGTAATCAGACATTTTTTTTCCTTTGAATCTTAGCCTCCTCTAGAATATTTTTTTGATCAAAGAAGTAGCACTTAGTAGTTGAAGCGTATTAAGCACAGAGCAAATGTAACAAGCTGGGAGCATCAAAGGTTACGCTTTCAGATAAGTTGATATCATTTTGTGTTCAGATACCAACCATTTCCTTCTTTCATTTGATACCAAGATTTGCCAAACAGTTCCGAGCTAGGCTTTTCTACCCTCTGAACAGTGAGTGAGAATTTTATCTGATTGTTTTAAAACCCTAAGCATAAGTTCATAAGAATACGAGCAGAAGTAGGCAATTCTGCCCATTGAGCCTGCTCTGCCATTTCATGAAATCATGGCTAATCTGATATGATAATCATCAACTCCACTTTCCCACCTTATCTCTATAACTCTTACTGATTAAAAATCTGTCTATCTCAGCCTTGAGAATACTAAATGGCTCAATCTCTACAGCTTTCTGCAGTAAAGAATTCCACAGCATCGTTACTCTCTGAAAGAAGAAGTTCCTCCTTATCAGTCCTAAATGAGCAACCCTTTACCCCCTGAGTTTATGCCCTCTGGCCCTATGCTCTCCTACAAGGAGAAACAATCTTCTCAGCAACTACGCGGTCTAACCCCCCTGAGAATCCTATATGTCTCAATAAGGTCACCTCGCATTCTTCTAAACTCCAATGAGTACAGTCCCAACTACTCAGCCTCTTGTCATAACATTGATCACTTACTTCAAATGATTTACCTCACCATATTATTTTGTTGAAGATTACAACATCTGGACCAGGAATTTTAGGATGCTGGGGTTTCCTGTCCCACCATTTAAAGAGTCAGAGGGGAACACATTCCTGCCAATGCTACCAGCCCACAGTCATTTGATGCTCCAATGAGCATTGATTGGCTGTAGGTGGGACTTCTGCCGAGAGTTGCTGGCCAATCTAATTGGCCGACAGCTCTCTAGTCACTGCAGTGCCAGAGGCTGCAGTGGACAGGACTGAGACTGCATGCAGTCCCCAGAGCCTAAATCCCAAAATTCCTGGGAACGGTAGGCTTTGGGGTTTTTGGAGTGGGGAAGGTAGTGGAGGTTTTGGGGGGGGTGCGGTGGTGGACAATGGGGAATTGGGCTGTCGGGGGGAGGCGGGGGTTGGGGAGATGTGTGAGGAAAGATGGCAAGTAGCTAAAGAACACTAAGTGTGTGTTATTAGTGTTACAAGTACGCTTACATTAACACTGCAATGAAGTTACCGTGAAAATCCCCTAGTCGCCACACTCCGGTGCCTGTTCAGGTACACTAGGGAGAGTTTGGCATGGCCAATGTACCTAGTCAGTGCATCATTCAGACTGTGGAAGGAAACCGGAGCACAGGGAGAATGTGCAGACTTCACACAGACAGTGACCCAAGCCAGGAATGGAACCCAGTCCCTGCTGCAGCTAACCACTGTGGCAGGGACTGGGTTCCATTTCTCGTGCTATGTGCTGTCCGTGTCGCCCCTGATGCGTCGGTCCATGACAATAGTGGTGGGTATAATTATTGCACAGTCCATTGTGTTGTGTGACACTGTAATCAGGCTATAATGACTAGATTCAGATCCAGCAGCTCAAAATTGGGCATTCTTGAGAAGCTGTGGGACATCAGCAACAGCAGAAATGTATTCAACCATAATCTGTAAACACATGGTTTAGCATATTCCTTACTCGCTCATTGCTATCAAGCCAAAGGTTAGCCTGACTCAATGATTGCAGCAAAGCATACCAGGAGCAGCATCTGTATTGACCTAAAAATGTGGTTTCAGTATTAGTGCAGGACTACACGCAGACTAAACAGTGGAAGCAGCATGCTATAGAAAAGAAAAACCATCCAACAGCCAATGTATCAGATTAAATCCCTGCATGTCCCAGTCATTAATGATGGTGTAAAATTAAACAACTGGGCAGAGGATAAGACTCCATAAACATCCCCTTCTTCAGCAACAACAGAGCCCAGCACATTCTTTTTGTGAAAAATTTGAGGAGGTTTACTACATTAGATGTGTTATGTAAAGACAAGTTGTTCATGTTGCCAAGACACCCAGATGTATACTTATCCAGTAATAATGAAACATAACCAGCAACCTTCTTTTTATTCATTCAGAGGATGTGGACATCACTGGCTGCATCAGCATTTATTGCCCATCCCTAACTGCCCAACTGAATGGCTTGCTAGGCTATTTCAGAGTCAACCACATTGCTGCAGATCAAGTTTCCTCCCTTAAGGGGTATTAGTGAACTAGATGGGTTTTTACGTTGAATTCCAGATTTTGATTGAATTTTAATTTCACCCCCTGCCATGGTGGGATTCGAACCCAGTTCCCAGAGCATTACCCTGGGTCTCTGGATTACTAGCCGAGTAATAATACCACTATGACACCGCCTTCCCCTTAATATGAACATAACACATTATGTTGGTAAAACTGATTACTGGAGGTACTTTACAAAAGCTGAAGGAAAGATAGAAGAGATGGCTAAATGGATCTCTTCGAGGGTGAAGCTGTGTCTCTTCAGAAATACAATACATGAAATACAGTCTACACAAAGTCTCAGAATGTTGATGTTATAACTTAACCAGAGACATGGAACGGGATTTTACTGATTTTCTCTCTGAGTAAACATAGAAAGCTCATCCTGTAATGAAGATCTATAAACTTGTTCAAGATAATATAAAAAAAAATTTTGAACTGCAGTGTAGACTTAAGCTCATGAATCTCGAAAGATAAGCTGCTGTCCAAGTCTTCTCATTGGTTTGTTCTGAAAGGAGCATTTAACTGCACGGCCATTGTAAAGTTAGCACTTCATGCAAACTGCAGGATTTGAGAATGAAAATGGTTATTTAACTTTTAATTTAGCTGAGTGGTTTGATAAGGTATGAAATCTATTGCCAATGTTTATGTCAGGGTTGGCCTGTCTAATAAACTCATCACTACTCTGAAAAAGTACTATTTAATAAAATTCCTTGTAATTGAATCCTCGTAATGAAACAATCAAATTGAGACTCATTCCAGACTGGAGATATTGGGTTGATGTTGGGAATATTTCAGGGTCCCTATCACACTATGTCTGATGCCCGATGTCTGATGCAATTTTTATGATAATGAGCAGAGGTGATATCCAGTTAAGGGTTGGCTAGGAGGCCCTGCAGTATTGAAAAGTTGGCAAACCCATCCTTGGAGTGGGAACTGCCAACGCAGAGGGGAACAATGGAAGGTTGCCTCAAGGTGGAGGCACCCTCTGATAAGTTTTCAATTACACAAAGATAATAAGGCCATAAGTGGACAAGAAAAAACCCATCTACAGGACGGTCTGTCACCACTGCTTTACTGCTATGGCTATAACAGATGAGGAAGTTGTTTGCTTACAGGATGGAATGCTTGCCCCTTGTTATTATCCAGGGGCCCACTTCCAAACATCGGGTTTAAGCCTCAATGGGTGATAGAGATGGAGGGGTTGGAGCATCACGTTGACTGGAAAATTCCATTTGGTGTCATCCTTTAAGTAGCCTGATTGGTTACCTGCCCATTCCAGATGAGTAGTCACCACCTTCCTGAACCAGTCTCTTCCAAAATGGTGCAGAGGTGTAATGATGGAAAATGGACAGACCACTCTACAATGCTGAATTGCTTGCATGCTCATCTTCAGACCAGCCTCCTCAAACCAACATAAATTCCATCCATTGTTACACACAATCAAACTATAATAACATTATTTTAAAATTGTTTTCCCTTTTGATATGGAGTAAGGAATAGCAACTCAAATGCTTTACTTTCCAATCATCTTATTTTTTAATCTTGTCTTGCCCACTATTATAATCTAGGTAACATATCCTTGTGTTGAGAGGTTTGGACAGGTTACAGCTGTCAGATTCTCCATGGCTTTGAATTGTCTTGACCTCGAACTCAGATAAAAAAAAATCATATTAGGAGCATGGGAGTTAGAGCTTTTGGCTCTCTTAATTTTGCCAGCAGAAGAAGGAAAAACATTAAAATCAGCCATTTCAATGTACCTTAGGGTATCAGTTAGTCTGATCAAGAACAGGCAACAGCTATTATCTTAAACTACAGCCTCAATCATTTTCTTCAAAAAATGAACTGAACGGTGAAAGAAAAATGTGTGGATTATGTAACAGTGCTCAATGGAAACTGAGTAGATTGTATTTCATTCAGGAAATAGAAATAAAAGTCCCATCATATTCAGCACATAGAATCCCCAAGGTATAAAAACTCTTTTTAGTAGTTGAGATAATCTTCTTATAGGGATTTATGTTGCATTATCAGATACTGCCAAATTTAATCTTTTGATCCTAACGAACTAAAGTTACCGCATGTGGAACCTGCGAAGCTTTTCTGTCTGGATATTTATTGCTCCGGTACATCTGAAAAATTTCTATTAAGTAAAACAAAATTCAAAAATGATTTATTCTAAATTAATAATAAAAATTCTTATTTCTTAAATCTTAATTGGAAGTACAAATGAATCACATAGGCATGTGGTACAAAAATGTGGTAATGAAACTAGATGGGGCGGCATGTGGTTAGCACTGCTGCCTTACAGTGCCAGTGGCCCAGGTTTGATTCTCTGCTTGGGTCACTGTCTGTGCAGAGTCTGCATGTCCTCCCCATGTCTGCACGGGTTTCCTCTGGGTGCTCCGGTTTCCTCCCACAGTCTGAAAGACGTGCTGGTTAGATGCATTGGCCATGCTAAATTCTCCCTCAAAAAGGTGCTGGAGTGTGGTGACCAAGGGGTTTTCACAGTAAACTTCATTACAGTGTTAATGTAAGCCTACTTGTGACATTAATAAATAAACTTAAACTTAAGGACATGATTTAAAAATAAGGGGTTTTCCATTTAACGTGGAGATGAGGAGAAATGTATTTTTCAGAAGGTCATTGGTCTTGGAATTCTCTTCCCCAGATGGAAGCGGGGTCATTGAATATTTTTAAGGCTGAGTTAGATAGATTCTTGATTGACAAGGGAGTCAAAGGGGATGGCGGTAGACAGGAAAGTGGAACTGAAGCCACAAGCTGATCAGCCATGACTTTATCAAGGAACAAAGTGGCCTACTCTTGCTCCTAATTTATATGTTTGTCTGTAGTAAAAGAATGACAACTAGCTGCATAAAACCCAATTTTACTGTGCTGATTTTGTAGTCTAATGTGAGAGATACGATTTTGTGTAAACAGGAGGAACACAAAATGAGAAAGGCACCAGAAGGTGAAGGTCAACTAGGAAGGGATCTTGCAAAGATTAGAGATGATGCCTCTCCACCTCAGATATCTCAGATGAAGGCTGCATAGCTCTGTCTAGAAGGAGTTCTGTCTCTCATTGCAAACTGACCTCCAAACGTCCTCTTAAAGTCTCACCTCTAAGCACAACATTACACTCTTGGAGTGGAACCCGGCAGCTAGCAGCAGAAATACATTGTCAGAGGACAACACCTAAACAATACGCATGGAACAACCAATGGCTTACTCCCTTCAATCCTTTTGATCTTCATGCAAATAATGAGTATCATTACGTAAGTGGCATTAGGAACTGCAGGAAAATATCCTTTTACTGCACTGCTGACAATGCATTTGTTGTTACTTTGCTCGCACATCAAACCATTTCGTACTTGAAAGGTCTAGTTAGCATTTTGCTGCAAAATTGCTCAGTACTGCTAAAAATACTGCTTTTCTCTGCGTGTAGGGCAGAATTTTCCATTCCCAGACTAGTCCCATGGTGGAGGTGGGAATCAGGAGTGTATCCCACTGCAGAGGCAGGTGGGAAGTTTTGCCATATTGCTGAATACTGACATTAATTTTGCAGCCAGGTTTCCTGATTTTTTTATGGTGGGGCGGGCTGGATGGCAGGCATGCTCTTGGCTGACATAACTGGGAATCATATTTAAATGACATCCAGGCATCAATTTACCCACCATTGAAGGAGGAGATGATCCCTAATCACAGGGAATCCAGTCCTCAGATTCAGTGATGCTTCCTTGGAAGATTTCTCAGTGTAATGGAGGCCAGGAGGGCCAGCTTCTGCCCAGCGGATGGAAGGAGGAGGCTGGGCCCTCACACCAACCCAACATGGAAGGAATCCTCCAGGGAATCAGTGTCCCGGGCCCCCGCAGTAGGACTGCCCTGCAATGCTGTAAACGGATGTGTTACCTCATCCATTCCACCAAGTTAAGTGAACCCTCAACTGCTCACACTCAGCTCACTGAGTGGTAGAAGGGACATGGGCCACAGTGACAAGAGCATCATCCATGCAGCCCATGCAATGAAGTGCTACTGAATGTATGAGATGATGCCTCACAGCCCCACTGCAGTCCATCAAGTCTGCAGGTGGATAAGCCGAGCTCAGACACTGTGAGGGAGGATGGGGGAGAAAGGGCTTGGGAGTTGAGGGAACCAACAAGCACCCGGTAGTGACATGCCTCTGTGAGCCTTCTCCATCTATCTGCATAGGCTCACTGCTCTGCAGGATGCTACCGCTGAAGCCCTGTGGCCAACCTGCAGTGCATCAGTCAAATGGCACATAATCCAGTGGGGTATTTGTTAGACGGGAAGCAAGAAAAAATGCATGGAACCCAATTGCTCTGAGCTCTGTCTTCTCTGTTTGCACAGGAAAAGTTGAGGCAT
The DNA here is from genome assembly GCF_965287045.1 of Carcharhinus amblyrhynchos. NCBI lineage: Eukaryota > Metazoa > Chordata > Chondrichthyes > Carcharhiniformes > Carcharhinidae > Carcharhinus > Carcharhinus amblyrhynchos. Next base: position 48,917,383 of record NC_137336.1, read on the forward strand.
AACAGCAGAGTGAGAGAGAAGGTGGGACAGGGCAAACATAATTCAAGAACCTCACTGACATTGAGATGTGGGAATGGAGACAGTTACGATGGGGGGAGCACTCGTTCCCACTGTTATTTTACATGAGTGGGAAACCGACTTTTGAGTTCTTGCCGCTGGCCATTAAACCCACCTTAGGAGGGAGATCTGGAAAACTCCATTCATAGATCCCCAAGAAGGAATTCTTTAGGTTTGTATGGTGAAGGAGGACAATGGTGTGAAGGCGACTGGGTTGGACGCTTGTGAGGAGTCATTTTGAATTTGTGCATTAGTGTGAATGGGCAAGTTTATTTACGTCTCTCCAGCTCCACTGAAGTCAAGTTCTTACGCCTGATGAGGGAATATGATGCATTTGTATAATGTATTTTAAGGCTCCTTAGCAGTTAACTGGCAGTTAGCATAGATTTAAATGATGTGTTTGGAAGTTAATTAAGCAATAATATGTGGACAATTATATTATTTTAGGGAATAGAGGTAGACAAAACCACTTAATGGATTTAACTTCCAGGTCACGGTTCCCTGATTCATCATGTTTATATCAGTTAATTTGCCTTGAGAGCTTTTTAAAGCTCAACTCCACTGTCAGTTTAAAGCGAGCTATGAAAAATGAATGTTCAAGAGTCTTGGTATACAAAAAACATCTTATCTGAAATAACTTTTCAAAAATATATTTCAGCATGTCAGCAAGTTCCAATCCAAGCCACTCACCATCCTGACTTGGAAATATATTGCCGTTCCTTCACAATCGCTGGATCAAAATCTTGGAATTCCCTGCCTAATGGCATTGCGGGTCAACCCACAGAACATGAACTGCAGCGGTTCAAAAAGGCAGCTCACCAGTCCCTTCTCAAGGGCAACTCGGGATGTGCTATAAATGCTGGTCAGCCAGCGACACCTGTATCCCACGAATGAATAAAAAATGCTAAAGGAACTGACAAAGCAGCAATGTAAGCAGCAATGTATAGCTTCAATATATTGATGTAAGTAAGGCATTTCTGTTGCTGGTAAAATTAATTCAATGTGGTGAATCTATAGTTGCAACATCATTTATAGGATTGTAATTAGTCTCAATTCTTTTTAGTGTGAAAAATGTTAATAACAGTCAACTCAACCCTTTGGAACAGTTTTTAAAGTAGAATTTATAATTGATAATAATGAAAAGAATTGTGTACCAAGAATGGTTGGATTGCATTTGATAGCAATTTCTAATATTTTCAGATGAATTTCTGCCACTTTGGATTTTACATTTGTGCATTTTTCAGAGATAAATGCAAAAGTCAGTTCAGTATTTTTTAACATTATGAAACACAAATCAAATCTTGAAGCGAATGCGCACAGCACCTGACATGTCATAAACAGATGCTAGATAACGAAAGAATAGAGTGAGCAAATTTGAACTCTGCAGATACATAATTCAGGGGAAGTGTTCAATGGGAGGCTAAGCTAAAATTGCGGATTTTATGTTATCACCAAAGTCCAAATTTTCTCCTCTTCCAGGGTAAAGTGGGCTGCCAGACCAATTAGAATGGAAATGTTCAACTTACATAATCAGGAATAGTAGGTGAAATTATGACAAAAAAAACCCTGCAATAACAGACACTGGGCTTATAACATAAAAACAATACATTTTCTTCCAATAAAAGTACATTTCACATATTAAAAGCAATATATAATGTGAACAAAACTGTTGCTAATATTAGGTTAACATTTTAAAACATATAGTTACTTCTCTTGCAATGCCAATCCAATTTCAGGCATACAAGCTGAAACAAATTTTGCTTGATGAGTATCATTCAGAAAGGCCAGTTAAAGTGCAGCAATAATCTAAAACTCATTTACCAAATGAGTCTGCACCCTCTGAAAGCTTCTTATGAAAAAAATAAACAGTTGTGTTGTTTTATTTAAACATGAGATGGTAATGAATGAGAAAATATGAAGTCCTGGATTTGATTTCATGGTCCCATGGAACCAAATGGCTTTTATTGCCAATAAATCTACGTCTTAACCTTTGATCTCCAGCACTGAGTTAATTTTAGTGGTACATGAGGCCATGAGCTGTCACTGAGCAAGAAGAAGTATCGTGATAGAAGCTGTTCAGACCACCTCCTTGGATATCTACGATGCAATTGATGTAATCGCCAAGCTACAGGGCAATGTATCTGGGAAGGGGAACGCCAAAGGTGTGCTGGGGAACCCCATTCCAGGTATTCACAGGTATAATTCACAATAGAGGAGCAAGGGTGTCTTACTGCAGCTGTAAGGGACCTTGGTGAACCATACCTGGAGCAGTGTGTGCAGTGTTGGTCTCTTTGACTAAGAATATAAATACTTGCCACAGAGGGAGTGTGGTGATGGTACACCAGACCAATCACTGGGACATCATTTGAGAGATTGGTTAACTAAAATTCAATTTTAGAAGAATGAGAGGGAATCATATTAAAACATACAACATTCTGACAGGGCTGGACAGACTGGATGCAGGGATACTGCTTCCTTTTCTTGGAAAGTCCAGAACTGGCATCACAGTCTCAGGATCTGCGGTGGACCATTTAGGACTGAATTGAGGAGAAAATTCATCACTCAAGGGTGGAGAATTTATGGAATTCTCTACCACAGAAGTCTGTGGAGGCCAAGTCACAGAATATATTTAAGAAGGAAGTAGATAATATCTAGACTCTCAGGGGGTCAAGGATAAAGGGAGAGTGCGGGAGCATGGAGTTGAGGTGGGAAATTAGCCATGATTGTATTGAATAGCAGCAGATCAGGCTCAAAGAAGTGAATGTCCTACTCCTGCTCCTATTTTTTGTTCCCATGTCTGCTTATTCACAACTTACACACCCAGGCATCCTCTGTCATCCTCCCCAATTTATAGAAGACCTCTAGTACTTCTACTCTCCAAAACCACACTCTCCCGGATTCAATGGCTGGAATTTTACGTCCCGCCTGCCATTGGAATTGGAGCAGGCGAGGCGTGGACCATGGCAAAACTCTTTGACCTCGGGTGGGATTTTATAGTTTCAGGACGAGTGAAGCCATAAAATCCTGCCCACTATCCTTTTTCCAACCATGTACTGCCATCTCTTGCAAATCATCTATTGGATGAACCATCCTCATGATTCCTTTCAGAGGGTCTAATGCCATTCCATAGAGTTTGTGAAATTTACCTCATGGGGATTTGCAACCTGCAATATCTGTCCTCTGGATCATGAGCTTTAAAAAGGTAAATGATCAAATGAACCATGTAATAAAATATACACTCACACAGTCTTGATTTAATTTGCATGTTTATGCAGATGGACATAATGACAGAATTCATATCTGCAAACATTATTTTGCATTCCTACAATGTGCAGTTGGAGTTATTCAATTACCAGTATACAATGGCCCTGAGAATGTATTAATAAATCATAAAACAGCTTGTTCCTGAATATATTGTAAATAAGCTATATGACAAGGGATCCTATGGTTTCTCAAATTCAGCGATAATGTCATTTGGTGACATTTCTGTTCTTGGATCCTTTCAAGGTTAAGAATAAATTGATGTTTTATGTCAATAAAAGCAATGATGCTTTGTGTAAAACTTACTGCTTTGGGAAATCTAGACCAGTGCACAATATGTTTAAGTTTGCCTGAAGAACTTTCCACAGCTAGACTTATATGATACATGTAAAGGGGCAGTGATCAATCCAATATCACTACAATTATTTCATGTTTCCTACTATTAACTATCAGTTAAAATTGTATCTCTGTTTATATTTAATCTATATGTGTAATTGTCATTGTAAATCATGCAAGCAATAAAGCAACATCATGCAGATGTTGGAAATCTGAGATAAAAGCAGAGAATGCTAGAAATTGTCAATGGATCTGGCAGCATCTGTGAAGAAAGAAATTTTGTAAGTTAATGACTTTTCATCAGCAGATACTCCACAGATGCTTCCTGATTTTTTTGAGTATTTCCAGCATTTTTTATTTTTAAACCATTCAAACAATTTCTCGCCAGTTATAATAAAGATTGCATCTGTGCTTTAATAATAAGATACTTAGGAAACATTATACATTAATGAAAATCATATCAGGCACAAAATTCCTATCCATAAACCTTTATTCCTCTTGTTACAATTTATGAGGGGGTAAAAGAGGAGGAGGCATTCATTATTAGTTACTGCAATAAGGAGAAATAGTTTATTTACTAAAATCGCAAGTCATTTTACATTAATACTGCAATGAAGCCACTGTGAAAATCCCCTAGTTGTTACACTCTGTTTAGGTACACTGAGGGAGAATTTTGCATAGCCAATGCATCTCACCAGCTCGTCTTTCAGACTGTGAGAGGAAACCAGAGCACCCAGAGGAAACCCAGAAGACATGGGGACAACATGCAGACTCTGCACAGACAGTGAGTCAACCCGGGTCCCTGGTGTTGTGAGGCAGCAGTGTTAACCACTGTGCCACCATGCTGAAAGATGATATCTTGAAGGGGACATGAATTGAAGCTTTGTGGCTAGAGCTTAGGAATAACAAAGGGACAACTACATTACTATGTGTTTATTATAGACCCCCAGATAGTCAGCGGCAAATATGTGCATGATCTGTGGAGGGGTGTAAAAATATTAAGAGGAGAATTATATTAAGTGATTTCAATTTTCCCAACATTAATTGGGATGGGTATCATGTTAAGGGCTTAGATGGAATAGAGGATCCAACAAGGGAAGGAGCAGTGCTGGACCTAATTCTGGGGAATGAAGTCGGTCAGTTGGTTGATGTGTTGGTAGGGGAGCATTTTGAACTACAACATGGTTCAATTCAAATTTGAACAAAGGTAGACAAGTTCAAAAAAAGGTTTCAGATTGGGGGGGGAGTAGATTTTAACAAAATTAAGCAGGATCTGGCCAAGGTAGACTGGAACGAGCTACTTGTGGGGAAACCTACAGAAGAACAGTGGGACGTTCAAAGATGAAATGCGGAGGGTACAGGCCCAACATGTTCCCTCTAGAGTAATGGGTAAGTGTAACAAACCCAGAGAACCATGGATGACCAGAGACATCCAGGGTACAATGAGAAGGAAAAGAGAAGCTTTTAACATGTATAAGAGGAGTAAATCTGCAGAGGCATTCGTGGAGTACAAAATATGCAGGATGGAACTTAAGAAATCTATTAGGAGAACAAAGAGAGAATATGAGAAAGCTTGACTGGTAAAAGTAGGGAAAATCCTAAGATATTCTATATCTTAGTATATCTAAGTATCTATGGGAAGAGGATAACCAAGAAAAAAGTAGCCCCCATTAAGGACACAAGGTATTCGTACAGCAGTCTCATGGCTGTAGCTAGCTCCCAAAATGTCTCTGCCTGGAACTTTTCTCAGCATGCGGTGATTCCACACTTAGTCACTCAGACCATGTGACACTTAGTGTGCTGTGTTTCCCTTAAAGGGACAATCACCACATCCCTCCCCCTTTAACTCCTTTATACAATCTTCAGTAACGAATTCACTCCATCCTCTATACCAACTAAACATTAAATACATGAGTTGGACAATCATAAGTCAAGTCTTTGGTGTGAGGGGGGCAGTTTCTGTTTCTTACAAAGTGGTGTAATTCTAAGATGTTTGTACGGGATCAACGTTAACACAAACTGCAATAATGGGTATCTTTTCTGGCACTTAGTATTCATCACTATCTGATTTCTCAGAGACATTAGTTATATCTATAACAGGTCGATCTGGTACCTTGGTGTCAATAGGTTCAAAAAATTTCTTGATGGCAACACTGACTATTGGAGTGGCTCGCCACTCTTCAAGTAGTCCACATGTTTACAATGATCCATCGCTCCTGGCCCACTTGGTATAAAAGAGGTCCAGTCTTAGAGACAATAATTCTGGAGATCCAACTTGATTCGCTACCAAAGTTTCTCTTGTATATTGTTTCATTTACCATAAACGATTGTGCTGTTCTATATGAATCTTGACACACTTTCTGGTTATGTTGGCTGCCTTCTACCCAACTGGCAAATTTGGGAAAATGAGGCTCAGTCACATTCTGAGACGAAGGGCCTTATTTTACCATTTTGATTCTAAATGCCAGGTGGACTTGAAACTGGGGTTGTTTCAGATTCGACTTTTCGACCCGTTCTCAGATGCCCCCGTTGGCACTCTGCCTGCAAAAATATTAGCAAGTCCGAATAGCGCTGCACAAGCCTGTGGGTCTGGTTTAACGCGCCCAAAACCCTACAGCTCTGATTGGCGCCTCCAACTGCGCATGCACAGAGAAAAAAGATAGACTGCTGCTCCCCTGCCACATCCCTCCCAGGCTGGATAATTTTTCCCATAGGCTCCACAGACATTGCCCAACCTCCACAATATTACTGACTTGCTTATCCCCCCATCCACCCACTACCCAGTCCGATCATGGGTCTTTCTCCTCCTTCCTCCACTTTTCCCCCACCGATCTCAGGAAGAGTGGCAGCAGACTCCCCTTTCCCTCCACTGATCTCAGGCAAAATGACAACGAACCGTCTTCTCCCTCACTGATCTCAGGCAAAGTGACAGTGAGCCCCCTTCCCCCTCACTGGTCTCAGGCAGAGTGGCAGCGGACCCCCCCTTTCCCTCCACCGATCTCAGGCAAAATGACAACGAACCCTGTTCTTCCTCACTGATCTCAGGCAAAGTGACAACGAGCCCCCTTCCCCCTCACTGATCTCAGAAAGAGTGGCAGCAGACTCCCCTTTCCCTCCACTGATCTCAGGCAAAATGGCAACGAACCCCCTTCCCCCTCACTGATCTCAGGCAGAGTGGCAGTGGACCCCCTTCCCACCCCACCTCTCCCCCCCTCCACCGATCTCAAGCAGAAAGCCATTGGACGCTCGGCACTTACCTCCTCACTAATTGGAGCACCTAAATCGGACTTCTATGGAGTATATCTGTTTCATGCTGATTCTGCATGGGCGAACGCGGTGGTAAAGGGACAAGTGCTGGTAAAGTTGAGCATGCAGCTCATTAAGTCAATTTAAATGCATGCAAATACATTTAAATGGCAGTCATGCCCGTTTTGGATGTGGTTCTGAATGCGGCCATTTTCGGGCCTCGGTAAAAGGGGAACCTGTATGGAGGCGGGCGCAGATCACACTACTCACCTCACATCCAACTTTACCAAGTTTTCACATCCAAAGCTGGATGCAACGCAATGGTAAAATTGGGCCTAAAGTCTCAATAGCAGTTCTGCTGGAGGAACGGATAGTTGGTACTGATGTGCAACGGCATTTAATGTGAAAATACCATTGCCCATCAGCATGGTCCTTGACAGAAGGTGAGCCACAGTTCCAATGGCAAGGGAACCGCAACAATTGTGGCTCTCCCTACTGCTGCAGCCTTCATCCACCATTGCAGCAAGTGATACCACACAAGTATCTTCTGAATGATCCCCCGTTGAAGAGTTAATAAATAAACTTTAAATTTTGGTTTGGATTTTTCTTTGTCTGGTTCCTCCCCTCTGACCTTACCATCATGGATGAACCTGCCAGGGGTTTAAGAGTCCTGATGTCTTCACTCTCCAGATCAAAGGAATGCTCAAGCCTCTCTACATGGCAAGGTGACAATCCGTGGAAACGTCAAGCCAAGTCCACATTTGTTGGTTTGATTGGACAGCACTAGCTTCAACAGTTTGTGTTCCATTGAAATACAACTTTAACCAAATGTTAAAAAAGGGGAATTTTTTCCATTTTCAAAGGACATTCTTTAACTGATGTTAATGGGAAGTGAAATCCTCAAATTACTGATTGGCACTGATGGAAAATGAGTTAATGTGGGGGTTCCATGAGTATTTTATCACTCATAGTTTACTGATTTGTTACATGTATTGAATGGAGAACAATATAGCCCACATATTGAACAAGCACTGAGAATGCAAAGTGAAGAAGAATTGAGAATTAGCACCTGAAAAATCATTGCACCAGCCATGGGAAGTGGCTATTTAATGTCTAGTTTCACATGCGTCAGAGTCTTGAAATTTTTTTTTTTGTTACTTCTGTGTTTATTTTTATACTTCAAGGTTATTCATGAAATCAAATTTCTAAGAAATGCGGTAATCTTTCCAATGCAACACAAACTGTTGAAGTGCAGCTGATCCCTGTCCCTGGATTTCACACAGGATGAAGTGTTTTCTGTCTAAAGAGGCTATCTGTTGTTACATGGATAATCGGGGATTAATTCTGAATTCTTTAATCCAGCTAGTAGCCTTTGATCCCATTGATTCTTTCAAATACCTTTCCTCCACCAGCCTCAAAAAGCACTTGTATAATAGCTGACAAGACTTATTTGTGTGGTAAAATAAAATGGGGGATAATGAGTTGGCAGCTTACTTCACATCTCTCCTAATTTTTATTTCCATCTAAGTCTATTTCTAAGTACCTTGAACATGTTTAAAAATGTGGTAGACTATAAATTATACTGGGATATTATCATTCTAGCGATTAACGGTTTGTCACAAATGTCAGTGCTATTTTGATGGAGTTATTAACCCAAATATTTCAAATGAGATAAACTTTCCATTAATATATCAGATGAAGGAATATGCAGCATGATTTTCATGCTGAAGTGATTATCTATTAGTCTTAACCTTTGCAATATTTATAGAATGTATATTAATAAAATGAAAAGGAGATGGCTGGTTGAAGCAAATTTGCAATTTAATTATCATCAGTAAGGTTCCAGTAATGAAATGCTCTTCATGTTTTAAATACTGCGGCAGCGAAAAATGTAAGTCTAAAGGAAGTTGAGGTAAGATAATTTTAAGTAATATCTAAAAGGTTTATAAGATTTTGCTGCAAAATTTAAAATGGTACTTAATGATTATTTAGAGGCAAGCCTGCAAGAGGTTTGATTATGCCTAACTCCACTTAAACAGTAGTACAATTGTAATCTGCCTATGAGGAAGTGAAGTATTCTTGCAGTTATTATGAATTGTTTCTCATCATCTAAGTGTACAATGAAAGAAAAAAGAAATACTTACAATTTATATATCACCTTTCATGACCACAGAATGTTCAAATCGTTATCCAAGCAATGAAGTACTTGGATTTCAGTTTCATTTTTTAAAGATAATGTTGTCATAAGTGCAGTACAAAGTAGACAGTGGCTCAAGTCTTGATGTCAGCAATGAAAGAAAAGCACCATAAGAACATAAGAAATAGGAGCAGGAGTAGGCCATCTAGCCCTTCGAGCCTGCCCCGCCATTCAATAAGATCATGGCTGATCTGTTGTGGCTCAGTTCCACATTCCCGCCCTCTCCCCATAACCCTTAATCCCCTCACTTATCAAAAACCCATCAACCCGCGTCTTAAAAATATTTAGCGAGGCAGCCTCCACCACTTCAACGGGCAGAGAATTCCAGAGATTCACCACCCTTTGAGTGAAGAAGTTCCTCCTCAACTCCATTCTAAACCGCCCCCTTTTTATCTTGAGGCTGTGCCCCCTAGTCCTACTGTCCTTTCTGAGCGGGAAGAGTCTCTCCACCTCCATCCTATCCATCCCATTCATCATCTTATATGTCTCAATGAGATCTCCCCTCATTCTTCTAAACTCTAACGAGTACAAGCCTAGTTTATTCAGCCTCTCCTCATAGCTCAACCCCCTCAACTCCGGCATCAGCCTAGTAAACCTCCTCTGCACTCCCTCCAAGGCCAAAATATCCTTGCGTAAGTGCAGCGACCAAAACTGCACACAGTACTCCAGCTGTGGCCTCACCAATGCCCTATACAGCTGCAGCAAGACCTCCCTACTTTTATATTCAATCCCCATTGCTATGAAGGCCAGCATCCCATTAGCCTTCCTGACCACCTGCTGTACCTGCAGGCTGGGTTTTTACGACTCATGCACAGTTCACCTTGTTGACAATTGCCCATGGCCTATTGCAGGCTTTTCAGCGGTGATGCATTTTAATTCATCATCTTTTCCAGCACAGCATCCTCCAAAGGCAAACTGTGGCATCCGTGAACAGGGGAAAGAACAACAAGGCTTGTCAACCAATCTGATTGAATTATTCACACATGAAGATTCCTATCCAAGAAGTTAAAAAAAAGTCAAGAACTATAATTAAATTCAAATGATGTGCAGAAACCAAAATAAAGATTGAGAAATAACAACTGGTGTGATTAAGACAGAGTGATACAAGAAACAGAAAAGTCTAAAAACGTTATTTTCAATCTCAATCATTAATTTTCTTCAGAAGGAATGAGACTCCTCATTTGTAAAATTATGTTTTCAGGAATAGGAAGATTGTTCACCGGGTCCATAACTTATAACATCGTAAAAAAACTTGCCTAATCCTAAATTAGCCAGCTGTAATCTATTTTTGCTGTTTTTGGTGGGGATCTAATAGGCACGTATGGCCAATTTACATTGTTACAGTCATTTTGATGGAGAGTCTATTGGTTAGGTTTAACAACAGTGCACCCAATGCAGGTTCAGGGATCATTGGCCTGTCATGTTTAACTGTACTTATGAATATTGATTTCTGTCAGATTTCCTCCATTGTAATGTCGGGGACTGATAGCCTTGTGCCATTCTCATTGAAGATAGTGTTCCATATTCACTCAACAAAAGAGTTAGCACTCCCTGACTACTGCTCATGTGACATTTCCCGATAGAACATACTAAATCAAGAGATGCTCGTTAGGTGCATTGACCATGTTAAATTCTCCTTTAGCGTACCCGAACAGGTGCCAGAGTGTGGCGACTAAGGGATTTTCATGGTAACTTCATTTCAGTGTTAATGTAAGCCTACTTGTGACACTGATAAATAAACTTTAAACACATCAAGGAAATAAAAACACAAAAGCAGAGGGCCTCTCCTGAAAATAATTCACTTTATGTGAAGGCAAATAAAATAAATAAATAGATTTTAACAAAACAATTCATGAACGAAGAAAAGGTGCTAACTCATAGAAATAACTCACCTTACTTGGCCTTGGAGGGAGTGCAGAGGAGGTTTACTAGGCTGATACCGGAGTTGAGGGGGTTGAGCTATGAGGAGAGGCTGAATAAACTGGGCTTGTACTCGTTAGAGTTTAGAAGAATGAGAGGAGATCTCATTGAGACGTATAAGATGATGAATGGGATGGATAGGATAGAGGTGGAAAGACTCTTCCCGCTCAAAAAAGACAATAGGACTAGGGGGCACAGCCTCAAGATAAAAGGGGGGTGGTTTAGAACGGAGTTGAGGAGGAACTTCTTCACTCAAAGGGTGGTGAATCTCTGGAATTCTCTGCCCGTTGAAGTGGTGGAGGCTGCCTCGCTAAATATTTTTAAGACGCGGGTTGATGGGTTTTTGATAAGAGAGGGGATTAAGGGTTATGGGGAGAGGGCGGGAAAGTGGAACTGAGCAGCGACAGATCAGCCATGATCTTATTGAATGGCGGGGCAGGCTCGAAGGGCTGGATGGCCTACTCCTGCTCCTATTTCTTATGTTCTTATGTTCTTATGTTCTTGAAAACAATCAAGGTGATTGTTAATACAAATACTAAAATTGATTACATTTGAAGACAACTATACAAAATACACTTTTGTGGGAAGATAGAACATAGAACAGTACAGCACAGTACAGGTCCTTTGGCCCTCGATGTTGTGCCGAGCTATGTCCAAACCCAAGATCAAGCTATCCCCCTCCCCATCATTCTGTTGTGCTCCATGTGCCTATCCAACAACAGCTTGAAAGTTCCTAAAGTGTCCGACTCCACTATCACAGCAGGCAGTGCATTCCACACCCCAACCACTCTCTGAATAAAGAATCTACCTCTGACATCCCTCCTATATCTCCCACCATGAACCTTATTGTTATGCTCCCTAGCTACAGCTACATCCACCAAGGAAGTAGTCTCTGAACATCCACTCTACCTATCCCCTTCATCATCTTATAAACTTCTATTAAGTCACCTCTCATCCTCCTCTGCTCCAAAGAGAAAAGCCCCAGATCCCTCAACCTTTCCTCATAAGGTACTGTCCAAACCAGGCAGTCTCTTCAATGCTTCCACATCCTTCTTATAGTGAGGTGAACAGAACTGCACACAGTATTCCAAATGTGGTCTCACCAAGGTCCTGTATAGCTGCAGCATAATCCCACGACTCTTAAACTCAAACCCCCTGTTAATAAACGCTAACACACTATAAGCCTTTTTCACAGCTCTATCCACAAAGATGTATCATAGAATCATACAGTGCAGAAAGAGGCCCTTCAGCCCATCAAGTCTGCACCAAACACAATCCCATCCAGGCTCTATCCCCACATCCTTACATACTATATCCACTGATTCCTCGAATTTATGCATCCCTGGACACTAAGGGGCAATTCTTAGCATGGCCAATCAACTTAACCTGCACATCTTTGGACTGTGGAAGGAAACCAAAGTACATAGAGGAAAGCCACACAGACACGAGGAGAATGTGCAAACTCCACACAGACAGTGACCCAAGCCAGGAATCGAACCCAAGACCCTGAAGCTATGAAGCAGCAGCACTAACCACTGTGCTACTGTGCTGCCCCACAGTAGACTGTTGTGACACAGGTTAATATCAAATACGTTGATTTAAACAATCAGCCTCATGTAAAAATAATCTTTCCATCAAAAGATATTGTGTAAATATATTAATACATCAATGGAAACACTTTGTTAAACTCTGAAGTTGTTTTCTTTCCATATATTTAAAAGTTAAATTAGATGGCTACAATTAGAATTATAATGGTTATCAAATGTGTGCTTGCAGATCAGGATTTTATACTCTGAATAACATTATTAAACTGTTAAATACTTGCATAATAGAGTCGTTTAGTGGAAACTACTGATTTAAATTGCATCTTAGATGTGTTTTTTTAACCAAGATTAGAATGAATATCTGGCTGGACTGTGTTATGTGGCATCAAGCGTGTCCGTGGGGAAGCGGAAGAAACTGTGCAGAAGACAAATGTAATTAAGGGCCTGCATAATATAACAGACTGAATATTATGTTAGGGGGTGAGATAAGCTGCACTTAGCCAGCTTTCCCCATAACCATTTCACTGCCATTCTGCCTTTAACAAGCTTGAGGTGGGACTTCCATCCCCATCAGGGAGGAAGTCCTTTCTCTGACAGCTGTCAATCAAATGGATGGCAGTATTCCTATCCAGCAGCACCATTAGAAGCAGTGGCCAGTGCTATGATTGTAACTGTCCTGAACGACAGCATTCAGCAATGGAAGCCGGACTGTGAAGTGAGCCTGGGATCTCATTGTGGCCAGGCCTCACTGTGGGCCTTGAAAGGGATGGGAGAGGTGAGGAGTGCAAGAGTTGTTTGATCAGTTGGAGGTACAGGGGGATCCTCTTGGAGGGGTCTCCAATGGGCACTGGAATCCTTGGCTCGGAGAATATTTAAGGGCCTCAGAAGGCACAAAGGTGAGAGGTCTCCTGATGCCTCCTCGATGCCATATGTAGATTATCCACAGAGTTGGAGGTAGGCGACCATTTCTGGCATTGTACCCCATTTTACTTCCTCACTACCACGAGCAAACACCCCCATTGTGTACACTCACTTCATCCCTCACCCAACCCTACATTGACTTGCTCTGCCATCCAGGATCGTAAAGTTCCAATCAACAAAACTAAACCAGAAACCTTACGGAACCATTGGAAAGGGAAGTATAATATATAACGGAGTAAAATAGCACTAAGTGAGAAAATGTCAGTTGATAACAGGGTCTAGGCTTTTGTCTCTGGCTCAGATACATAAAGCCTGGAGATTTCCTAGTTCTGCAAACCCGACCTTTAAAAATGTCCACCCATAGGTTAGATTTTCAGTCGCGGGCTACAGTAGGGGTCAGGACAAGTGACCCTGGAATGAGTGCAGAGGCCGGGTACAGAGGCAGACTGGGTAGAAGGCCCGCCTCTACCCTCCAGAGAACTGTTCAGAATTTTTCCATCCCGCCCGCCATGGGAATCATAGCAGGCGGGACAGAAAATTTGGCGAGCCATTTAAAGGTCCGTTGACCTCGAGGGTGAATTTTCTGTACTGAGGTGCGCAGCTGGAAAATCCCACCTTTTGGATGGAATTTTACCGGCACATCTGCCCGAGGATCATACGATTCTGCCTGAGGCCAATGGAGAATGCCATTCTCTGAGCCTCGCCTGCCCTTGGAATCGGTGCAGGCATGCCTGTAAAATTCCAGCCATAGAGATATACAGCATAGAAAAAGTCCCTTCAGCCCATTGCCCCTGGGCTGGTCAAAGACAATCCATCTGACTACTCTAATCCCATTTCTCAGCACTTGGCCCACAGTCTTTCATACTTTGACTTCATAAATGCACTTCTAAATACTTCTTAAATATTATGAGGGTCTCTGCCTTTACCACCCTTTCAGGCAGTGAGTTCCAAATATCCTCCTGTAATCTCAAACTATCCTCCTCACTATTTATCATCCCATCAATTTTTGTATCATGAACAAAAAACAAAGAACAAAGAAAATTACAGCACAGGAACAGGACCTTCGGCCCTCCAAGCCTGCACCAACCATGCTGCCCGACTTAACTAAAACTCCCTACCCTTCCGGGGACCATATCCCTCCATTCCTATCCTATTCATGTATTTATCAAGATACCCCTTAAAAATCACTACCGTATCTAATTCCACTATCTCCCCCAGCAACAAGTTCTAGGCACCCACCACCGACCATGTAAAAGTTCTGCCTCGTACATCTCCTTTAAACCTTACCCCTCGCACCTTAAACCTGTGCCTCCTAGTAATTGACTCTTCCACACTGGGAAAAAGCTTCTGACTATCCGCTCTGTCTCATAATCTTGTAGACTTCTATCAGGTTGCCCCTCAACCTCCGTTGTTCCAGTGTGAACAAACCAAGTTTCTCCAATGCCTCCTCATAGCTAATGCCCTCCATATCAGGCAATGTACTGGTAAATCTTTTCTGTACCCATTCCAAAGCCTCCACATCCTTCTGGTAAAGTGGTGACCAGAATTGAACACTATATTCCAAGAGTGCCTAACTAAGGTTCTATAAAGCTGCAACATGACTTGCTCATTTTTAAACTCAATGCCCTGTCCAATGAAGGGAAACATGCCGTATGCTTTCTTGACTACCTTCTCTACCTGCATTGCCACTTTCAGTGACCTATGCACCTGTACATCCAGATTTCTTTGTCTATCAATACTCTTAAGGATTCTGCCATTTACTATGTATCATCTGTGAACTTACTGACCAGCTCTCCTACATTCAAATCTAAATCGTTTCCATAAATCACAAAAAGCAAGGGCCCCAACACTGATTCCTATACAGCCTCACTGGACAAACCCTTTGAACATCATACTTTGCTTCTGTTTAATATTGTTATCCACAGTATAAAATCCTGATTTGTAAGCACACATTTGATAACCATTATAATGCTACATTGTTTAAATAAATAAAAGATTAAAAACAGAAACAGCCCTCCAGATCTCACTGCTCACACCCATACCCGATCACTATGCCTCATTCATGCTAATTTATGCCAAACTATGCCCTCCAGCCACCACCCTTTTCCCTTACCCCAACACCTAGTATCATAGAACCATAGAACACTACAGCATAGAAACAGGCCCTTTGGCCCTTCTTGGCTGTGCTGAACCATTTTTTGCCTAGTCCCACTGACCTGCACCTGGACCATATCCTCCACACCCCTCTCATCCATGTACCTGTCCAAGTTTTTCTTGAATGTTAAAAGTGAGCCCGCGTTTACCACTTCATCTGGCAACTCATTCCACACTCCCACCATTCTCCGTGTGAAGAAGCTCCCCCACCTTTCCCTTTAAACTTTTCCCCTTTCACACCCATGTCCTCTAGTTTTTTTCTCCCCTAGCCTCAGTGGAAAAAGCCTGCTTGCATTCACTCTATCTATACTCATTATAATTTTATACACCTCTATTAAATCTCCCCTCATTCTTCTATGCTCCAGGGAATAAAGTCCTAACCTATTCAACCTTTCTCTGTAACTCAGTTTCTCAAGTCCCGGCAACATCCTTGTAAACCTTTTCTGTAATCCTTGGCCACTTCCTTTACAGCGTTGACAGCTGCACAGTGCTTGACAGCTTGACAGTTCTTTGACAGTTTGACAGCTCCAATTTTTTTGTAAAAAATGTGGAATCATATGTAAATTTAACAATCCCAAAGGGTGCCTTGCCTCTCTGAAAGAGGGACCTCACCTTTCCAAAAGGGAATCTGGTTACTCAAACAAAGTTCTGACCTTCTCTTACCTAATCTGATTTGCCCATTCTGAGTTTCACACTCCTGTCCTTCCAAAATCCTGGTTTACTGGAGCCAGCTGGTGAGTTAGATGGTTAGCTGTCTCTGCAAATTGTTCATGCATGAATCCTGACTTCATTCCAGTCCTGCCCCTGGGAAAATGGGAAATGCTGGGTTTCGGACAAGACTTGGAATTTGCAGCCATTTCCTGGACTTTCACCACAACAGAGAGGCTCTCTATCATGACAAACATCTGCTCCTACACCTGCATGAGTGCATGAGTTGCAATGTTAATGTAGAAATGCTATAACCCAATGGGGTAGAAATTTTTTCATGTCCTTCTCAAGCAAAGATTTTTCAAGCAAAGCTTCTGCATTGAACGTACTCATTTTGCCATTTGGAGTGTGCATCAGAAGTACTCCACAAAGTGCCTGGGATACATTGTTAAAAGCTGGCATTAGGTAATGTCCTGAAATAAATGTTGGTCACATTTTAATATGTGAATGGGATTCTGTGCTTGAGGTAGCACTACTTTTTGACACTGGAATCCAGCTGGGATCCTTTCATTTGGACTTTTTTTATATCCATCAAGAAAAGAAAAACATGAGAAACAGGAATTCCTTCCATAGTCGGTGGTGAAACATGCAAAGAGTTAACTCCCCTAAAATTGACATTGGGATTCCATCTTGATGCCAATGCACACACTTCTGAGTTTCCAAAGGGTGGAAGATTTATCTCTCTCACTTTGTTACCTATGACCACAAAGATTATTAGCATGAACCCTTAGAGGAACGTTCAACACTTGTTCTGTTACTTCCAGGAGATTGCAGTTTCTATTTGCAAATAATTTGTAGTTAGGTCACTCATTGTATCGCATGATTATGGCTCCTGTCTGTTTCTTATACATGACTGAGAATTATTTGCAAAGCTAAGAAGACTGAGTCACTTTGAATGTGTGCTTTAAGTAAGCCTTTCCCTTGATGTTTTTGACTTGTCCATCCAAAGCGGCATTTCTAAAACTTACACTTGATTAAATTCTGCAAGACTAACCAAACGATTGTACACTGGGATAGAAAGCTCTGAGCAGCCTCTGATAACACTATCTGTCAATTTCAATTCTCAGCTGTCAGTCAGTGCCATCGGCCTATAAACACCTAAAGAACCAAAAAAAGACTATTCAGGCAATCAGAGAATCAGCATGCTCTGAAAAGATGCTCACAGCAATTGCCAACATATCCTGTCAATCTAAATTTCAATCCCTCTCTTAGTATTTTATTCTGTGGGCAAATTTCTAATCTAAATTATTGACGTTGTTCAAATATTTTCAACTTGTTTCTGTTCCTGGTTGTGAAGTGTACAGCTTGTTGCCAAATAGTAAAATGGAATAGAATCACAATACAAACCAATTAATAGAATCTCTACATGTAGAAGAGTCCATTCAGTCCATTGTGTCTGCACCGACTCTCTGACAGAGTATCCTCATAAGAAGTCTCTTAACACCAGGTTAAAGTCCAACAGGTTTATTTGGTAGCACAAGCCACAAGCTACAAGCCACTACCTTTCGGAGCATTGTCCCCTCATCAGGCAAGTGGGAGTTCTGTTCACAAACAGGGCAAATAAAGACACTCAATTTACAAAATAATGGTTGGAATGCGAGTCTTTACAGGTAATCAAGTCTTAAAGGTACAGGCAACGTGAGTGGAGGAAGAGTTGAGCACAGGTTAAAGAGATGTTCCAGGCAAGAGTATTCTTTTCCAGTTGGGGAAAACTTCAGCGGTCACGGGCATTCGGGCTCTGAACTTCGGGTAAGCATTCTGCAAGACAGCCTTCACCACACACAACAATGCCGAATCACTGAGCAGAGAATGATAGCCAAGTTCCGCACACATGAGGACAGCTTCAATCGAGATCTTGTGTTCACGTCACACTATCTGTAATCCCAACCCTCTCTCCACTCACATTGTCTGCACCTTTAAGACTTGATTACCTGTAAAGACTTGTATTCCAACCATTATTTTGTAAATTGAGTTTGTGTCTTTATATGGTCTGTTTGTGAACAGACCTCCCACTCACCTGATGAAGGGGCAGTGCTCTGAAAGTTAGTGAGTTGTGGCTTCTGCTACCAAATAAGTCTGTTGGATTTTAACCTGGTGTTATGAGACTTCTCATTGTATTTACCCCAGACCAATGCCAGCATCTCCACATCAAGAGTATCCTACCCAGACTCTCTCTCCCTCCCTATCCTTGTAACCCCACACATCTAACCTACAGATCTCGGCACACTAAGGGGCAATTTGGCATGGCCAATCCACCTAGCCTGCACATCTTTGGACTGTGGGAGGAAACAAGAACACCCAAAGGAAATCCGCACAGACAGGGAGAATGTGCAAACTCCACACAGACAGTGACCCAAAGCTGGAATTGAACCCTGATCACTGGTGCTGTGAAACAGCAGTGCTAACCACTGTGCCACCATGCTGCCCAATTGTTTAGCATTTAAAGGACATGAGTAACCAGATGGGTTTTTGCAACAATTGGTTCATAGTCATTATTAGACTCTGAATTCCAGATTTTTATGGAACTCAAATTTTGCTACCTGTTGTGTTTCGGCCGTTAGTCCAGTGACAATACCATTGTGCCACTGCTTCCCCTAGTCCACAAAGATAACCCGATGGAGATCTTGCTGCACTGTGGCACATCCTGAAGTTGGTTCATCATTAGACAGAGCAATAAATTACAATTACAGAAGATTAAAATAATTGGTAGTTCATGTTGAAATATCAAAGGTGTTTTTTTTTGGTTCAATGTTTGCCATATTCATTCCTTGTCATTTCCTCAATCCTTTCCAAATATATTTGTATCAAAATTTATCCATTTCCGTCATAAACTGTTTTGAATGTTGCTTCAATCGCTGTTTCTGAAAGAGAAATCCATAATTTATGGACCCTCTGTGTTTCTCTAATTCTGGCCTCTTCTGCATCTCCAATTTTAATGCTCCAACCATTGGATGCTGTGCCTTCAGTTATCTTGGCCCTAGATCTGGAATGTCTCGCTCTATTCCTCTCAGCCTCTTGACCTTGTTTTATAATGCTTCTGTGAAGCACATTGAGACATTTCATTATGTTAGAGATACAAAAGTTGCTGCTGTCATTGATGACATTGGGCTGAATAGCATGCAAACTTCCCACTGTAAATGTAGAACTCATATCACCAAAGGCTTCTCAGAATCAACATTGCATCAGGGAGACTTGTAAAATTGGAATAAACAAATAGACTTTATCTGGTGGCACATAGCAGAGTGGTTAGCATTGTTGCTTTATAGTGCCAGGAACTCAGGTTCGATTCCAGTCTTATGTAACTGTCTGTGTAAAGTTTATAGATTCACCCCGTGTCTACATGGGTTTCCTCCAGGTGCTCCAGTTTCCTCCCACACTCCAAAGATGTGCAGGTTAAGTAGATTTGTCATGCTAAATCGTGCCTTAGTGTCCAAAGATGTATAGGCTTGGGGATTAGTGGAATAAATGTGTGGGCTTACAGGGATGGGACGGGAGTGGACCTGGGTAAGCTTCTCTGCCAAAGAGTTGGTGCAGACTTGATGGGCTGCATGGCCTCTTAGGGATTCTATGACTCTGGACACTATCATCCACTTATTATATATGAATGTGCTTTTTAGTGGAATTAGTATGTCATGACAAAGTTGTAAAAAAAATTTTTAAATCTTTCTTTCACTTTCTATGCATTACATTTATGTTAAACATCTTTTTAAAACATTCAGTAAAAAATTAACCCATCCAAAGAATGTCTCTACTCACTGCAGCTAGACCCCAAAAAGTGTGCAAATAACTAAGTGCAAATACTCACCTACCATCAGTACAAGTGACGAAGGTTAGGGCGAGACCACAGCGCTTCAATACTGGTAGCTTTATAAAACTGAATCAGAAATTTAAACTTAGCATGCTTCCAGCTTGCATGTCCACACATCAGGACTCCTGTGTTGTCCCGACATGCATGTGCAGTGCACAGTCAGCTTAAGTCAGGGTTCAGGCCCTAGGTTACAGGCTGGTATCAGTGGGAGTGGCGACTGCACAGTCCTGCACTTTCGTTCTCCATCATGTTATGTGGCACTGCCACTGTGCTAAATGGGATAGACTGTGAACATCATAGCCCAGTATATCCCCCATTATCCTACCACTAAGTCAGGGGATAAACCCTGGTTCAATGAAGAGTGCAGGAGGACATGCCAAGAGCAGCATCAGTCATACCTTAACATGGAGTATCAACCTGATGAAGCTACAACCAAGGACTACATCCATGCCAAACATCATAAGCAGCAAGTTATAGACATATCTAAGTAATCCCACAACCAATGGATCAGATCTCAGCTCTGCAGTCCTGCCATATGCAGCCATAAATGGTAGTGGACAACAGAGCAACTCACTGGAGAAGGCTCATGAATATCCCCATCCTCAATAACTGGGGAACAAAGAACAAAGAACAAAATCAGCCCGGGAAACAGGCCCTTCGGCCCAATGAGCCCGCGCCGCCATCTCAACACCATCAGTCCACCTCTCTACCCACGACCCCTGTCTAATGTTTTATGGCCATTCAGATTGAGGGAAACTGATTTAGGGACAATTTATTCCTGCCAATCAGCCTAACAGCACATCTTTGGGGTGTGGGAGGAACCGGAGCACCCGGAGAAAACCCACGTAAGCACGGGGAGAATGCGCAAACTCCCACAGACACCGGCCCAAATCCATGTGTCTGCACAGCAATCAGCGATAGTCACTGAGCTGTCGTCTTGCCCAGTATCTTGTCCAGTTTAGGCACACACTAGCGACATGAAGCACTAGGCCAATCTCGAACAACCAAGAGCAGCCCCAGTACGACCCATCGTGTGTATGCCCCTCGTTGGACACGAGGTGGACCGACTTAAAACCTGTGAATGAAACCTGTGGGAGCCAAGTACATCTGTGTAAAGATGAGACTGAAGCAGTCACAACGTTTTTCAGCCAGAAGTGCCAAGTGGGTGATTCATCTCGGCCTCTACCAGAGTCCCCAGCATCACAGATGTCAGTCTTCAGCCAATTCAATTCACTCCATGTGAAATCAAGAAACGGTTTGAGGCACTGGATACTGCAAAAGCAATGGGCCCTGACAGAATTCCAGCAATTGTACTGAAGACTTATGCTCCAGAACTTGCCATGCTCCTAGTCAAGTTGTTCCAATACAGCTAAAGCACTGGCATCTATCCAGCAGCGTGAAAAATTGCCCAGGTAAGTCCTGTGCACAAAACACTAGGCAGATCCAACCCGACCAATTATCTCAATCATCAGTAAAGCATGGAAGGGACTATCACTGCAAGAGTTTCTCAGGGTAATGTCCTTAGCCTAACCATTTTCAGCTGCTTCATGAATGGCCTCTCTTCCACCATAAGGAAGCGGGGATGTTCCCTGATGACTGCACAATGTTCAGCACCATTCACAATTCCTCAGGTACTGGAGCAGTTCAAGTCCAGATGTAGCAAGATCCAGGCAATATCAAGGCTTGGGCTGAGAAGTGGCATGTAACTTTTATGCCACACACGTACCTAGCACGTTCCAAACTCACTGCCGTCTAGAAGGACAAGAGCAGCAGATACCTGGGAACGTCAGCACCTGGAAGTTCCCCTCCAAGTCACTTATCTTTCTAACTTGGAAATATATCACCATTCCTTCACTAATGCTGAATCAAAATCTTAGCATTGTGGTTGTACCTACACCTCAGGGACTGCAGTGGTTCAAGAAAGCAGCTCACCACCACCTTCTGAAGGGTAAGTGGGCGTGGGAAATAAATGCTGGCCTAGCCAGTGAAGCCTATATCACTTAAATGAATAAAAAAAATGGCAAGGAGTGAAACTCAAATGAACTAATCTAAATCTATGAAGTAATTAAAACCATTAGGAATGTACGAACTTAACAAGAAGCTCACAAAACAATAATAATAGAAGGGTCTCAAGGATCACATTATCCATTGATTTTGTTTTAGGTGCATGTTATTCCAACTCAGGCTAACTTGTCTCGGCAAAAGAAAATGTAAAATCTGAAGTAAGGGGGCACATTCTGATAATTAAATCTATATTTTGCTATAAACTTACGGCAATTCCTTCCCAGGAAATGAAATCTTCGTGACCTTAATGTTATCCCTGCAGAAAAAAATTAATCAATTTCTGTTAGAAAATAATTTAAAAAGGAACGAAAGCAATTACTTTTGAAATGTTGATGCATAACTGATTATCTGTTAGTCATGGAAGTATGTATTTTGTTGTGAAGCAAAAAAATGCCCGTTATGACATCACATCTCTGGGGATCATCAAGGATATCTAAGTTTGCAAAATTATTCAATGAGTAACACTTAGTGATAATGCCTAGGATTCAATGCAGATAATAAGACTTGGCATATGACATGAATTAATCTGCAATAATTTATCTTTGAAACAAATTTAGTTAAACAATTTCGTAGAAACATCTATCTGACGATGAATTATTTGAACAAAAGATGAATCTTTTGTTTAGATTTCTGATTTTGTTATCAGTACATGCTATCTAATATTTCCTATTTCTTTCCAATATATCTCATTAATAAATTTAATAGTTTTTTGAGAGATTGAACATCATGGAATAATAATGCATTTTCTAGCTGCAGTGAGAGTATAGCTTAAATAGCTGCCTTAAGATCATGGTCATACCAAAAAGGAGAGCATCTCCAATACTTTCCAAGGTGCTATCAATGTTTTCTTCAAACTTATAATTGAAATTTACACTTATTCACATAGAACAACAGTCACCGAGACTATTTTTTTTATCATGTATTCATCTGTAGGAGGAATTGAGTGGAAAATCCTAGACTGAGTGTACAATAATGGTAGAACTGAGTCAGGATCTGCTCCTTATATCTATCATTTTACATGTGATGTTGTTTGGCTCTCAGTGAGTCCTACATAAATCAGCTCAGTTAAAGAAACAGCCATAGCCTGTGGGTTAATGTGAGTGACGTGTCACACTGCAATGATTAGCACCTAACACATTTCAAAACGCTCAAAGCAATGTTCAGTTCATTTTGTAATATCTAGTTTACTAAAGTATATCTACTGCCATTATAAAGCCCAGCATTCATAATCAAGTAAAAGTAGCTGACATTTCATATTAATTACAGAATCTAAATCATAAAATACTGTATCATTGGCTGCGTTTGGCATGATGTGAAAAAACAAATTTGAAGCTTACAGAGGGTTTCAAAGTACTACGATTTTGATCTGAGGTTAAAAGCCAAATCCTCCGACTTCACCCACAGCTGAGATTCTCTGGTTCCCGCTGCACTGAATTGAGATTTGGCTAAGTGCCAAAGTCTTCATCCTCACTGGCAGCAGTGGCAGGGAATGAATGGTTGGAGAATTCCAGCCAAAGTCTTTAACTTTGATTTTCAATTAAAATAGGTGTAACGGGCAGTATTTAATTCTCCTCACCTCCCCTCCCCCCCTTCAACAACCCTAAGATTGGGAGGCAATGGACTGTATAATCAAGTCGGAAAGCGTAGGATGCAGACCCCATCACCTATCCCTGATTAACTCCAGACAAGAAAGGTCACGACCAGCCCTCCTTATTTCACCGCCACTGGTATTCAACCACTGACAGGGTAGTAGCATTCTTGAACCCTGGTGTAGTCTGTCCAACCTGAGCTCCCATGCCAAACAAAGACACTGACTGGTGTCAAGGGTTGTTCACTCATGAAGATACTCATGTGCTCTTAAAATAATTCACCTGTGTCACTTTGCCAGGGCTTCCTTGACGGCCTTGGTGAACCTGCCTTACCAACTTTCACTCCAGGTTCCAGCAACAATCCTACAGCTTGGGCCTGCTACAAAATTGGTAATAGCCACCATTCTTGGTATAGTTGCTAGTGCTGGAAAGTTGTGGTTTCTGATTTTCCAGCAGCTTTTGGAGGCAGGATACCTGCCCTGACCACAGCAAGAATGCCAACACCACCCAGGTGAATGCATGATTGGCACCAAATTGCATTGGAAGGCTCATAATGGCCAGGGCAGTGTTGCCACCAATTCCAAAATGCACAGATGTTCAGCAGTATATTAAGGGCAGATGGAGGGCCAGGGAAAGAATAAGGCCTATTAGGGACCAAAGTGGTAATTTGTGTTTGGAGCCAGAAGACGCATGTGAGATTTTAAATGAGTATGGTGGCACAGTGGTTAGCACTGCTACCTCACAGTGCCAGGGATCCAGGTTCAATTCTGGCCTCTGATCACTGTCTGTGTGGAGTCTGCACTTTCTCCCCATGTCTGCGTGGGTTTCCTCCGAGTGTTCTGGTTTCCTCCCTCAGTCCAAATATGTTGGTTAGGTTGATTGGCCATGCTAAATTGACCCTAGTATCAGGTGGACTAGCAGAGTGAATGTGTGGGGTTACAGGAGTCGAGCCAGGTAAGGGTTGTGGTCTGTGCAGACTTGGTGGGCTAAATGGCTTCCTTCTGTACTGTAGGAATTCTATGTACTTTGCATCTATGGAGAAGGATGATATAGCTGTAGCAATCAGGGAGGGACATTGTGATTTATTTGAACAACTTAACATTGAAAGGAAGGAGGTAGTAACCCTAAAAAATGGATAATTCCCCAGGTCCAGATGTGATGCATCTCAAGCTCCTGTGGGAATCGAGGGAGAAGATTGCAGTGGCTTCAACAATAATTTTCAAATCTTCTCTGTCCACAGGAGAGGTAAACACAGTATGAAGTCTCACAACACCAGGTTGAAGTCCAACAGGTTTATTTGGTGGCAAAAGCCACTAGCTTTTGGAACGCTTGCTGCCCCTTTGTCAGGTGAGTGGGAGTCATTTACCAACAGGGTATATAAAACAAGGCATTTATATGCCCCATTTGTGAATAGAACTCTCACTCACCTAACGAAGGGGCAGCAAGCGCTCCAAAAGCGAGTGGCTTTTGCTACAAATTAAACTTGTTGGACTTTAACCTGGTGTTGTGAAACTTCTTACTGCGTTTACTCCAGTCCAACGCTGGCATTTCCACATCATCATAGGAGAGTATCAGAGGATTGGAGAACACTCTAATGTGGTACCATTATAGAAGAAGGTAAATGGGGAAAAAAATCAGGAAATTACAGACTAGCGAGTCTAACTTCAGTGGTAGGGAAACTATTGGAAAAAATTTGGAGGGATAGAGTTAATCTCCACTTGAGAAGGCAATGAGCAATCAAGTTGCATGGTTTTTGAAGCGAGATCAGGTCTTACAAATTTGATTATATTTTTCAAGAAGTTGATGAAAGATGTACATTAGCGATCTAGATGTGAATTTGGAGGAATGATAAGAAAGTTCATAGAATAAAAACATTTTCCATCTACTCATCAATCAGCTTCTTCCCTTATGCTGTTTGAAGTGTTTTTTACATCTCCCTTGACACTTGTGCTCCTTAACCTCAGATCAGATGCTAAAAATACTAGACAAATAAACAGTGATGTACAGATACAAAATCCATATTCTTACCTTTAAACCCTTGGGCTCTGCTGCTCCTCACTGTGTGTTGATTACAGTGCCATTCTGGCATCACTTTTTGGATTTCTCCTGTGATTGATTCATTCTGCTCAGCCTCTAATTTCCTGGTGGTTGTTTGAATCTCCATCTGTTCCTACTGTTTGAACATGATCTTCTTCTGTGGAAATAGAGATCCTCCACTGCCAAGTTCAGAATAAATCAACTGCTCAGTGAATAAATTAATGAACACCCATTCACAGACTTGTGCAATTTTTTGCCTGTAAGCCAGAAAGAGCAATTTCTGAATTTTGGTTGCAATATCTGTGATGAAAAATAATGTTATTGTAAACAGGAAGCAAACAGGTATTAAACCTTCAACAGTGCCTGGGATAATCTCCAGTCAAAATTTGAAATTTTTCCTATTGCTGTGCTTCCAAAACAGCTGCATGTGTTACAAACAGGTGAGAAGGAGCAAACTCATTTCCCTTTGTTTAGCCTCTTTGGTTTTCACAACAAAGGCTTTAAGTTCATTTTTCAGGAAGATATGCCTTTTCCACATCAAAATGCATTTAACTATTCAAGCTGTGAGAAATAGGAGCCAATCAAACAAGGCTTTTATGAGTCAAAAGACAAATTCATTAATGATTAAACCCAAGAAAAATAATAAAATTGTGATCTGACCCTCAGGCAGTCATTAGCAACCTTCCCATCCCCCCCCCTCTCTCTCTCTCTCACACACACACACACACACACATCAGAAATGAGGGGAGTTAGAATCCAATGATACAGGCAAAAGAATATATGGTTATGTATCTTTTGATTGTCCTTGAGCTGTAGATTTAAATGTTGTGTCCGATTTAGGTTAGTTGGCTTCTCAAAGTAAGGGCATTCTTACTCCAAAAGTGAGAGAGGTAGAGAAATAATTCTTCAGCCTGTTACCTCTGCTGAAGACTTTCTTGATTTGTCTGTGTCTCTTGCAATCTCTCTCTAATGGCTGGACTCTTGCTTTAAGCTTCGTCATCCATCGTGTATTTTCAAGAGGTTTTGATGTGCCTGTCCATTGCAGCCGTTGTTTCAATGTTCAGTACTTTGCATCTTTAATGCCTCTTCCTTAATCAGCTTCTATTTTCAATAGTTGTCTAGGTTATAGGAAATGGTTTTCCCTTCATGCCTTCACGTGAGTGATGTGTTGATTTCTCACATTCAACTTTGATTGTGGCCTTGCATTTTTAAGCCGTCCGCTCTGTCTCAGTTCAGGTTGAAAAAACATAGGGGATAGCCTTTTTAGACATGACAAACTTTGGCTTCTATATCGGTTCGCAATCAGCAAATACTAACTTTGAACATTGAGCATCAGTGTCACTTACTCCACATCAACTAACATTGCATAACAATTGTTACTCACCAGGCTAACATTAATCCATAACAGCAATTTTGATGGTCATGCTGTTTTGCTTTTGTTGATTGATAGTCTCCAAAGCTGATGATTATTTTTTGTCTTGATATTCCATATTCCAGGGTGGCACAATGGTTAGCACTTCTGCCTCACAGCACCATGGACCCATGTTCGATTTGACCCTTGGGTGACTGTCTATTTGCATTTTCTCCCAAGTTCATGTGGGTTTCCTCTGGATGCTTCAATTTCCTCCCACAGTCCAAAGATGTGCAAGTTAGGTAGAATGGCCATGCTAAATTGCCCCATCGTATTAGGGGGATTAGTGGGGTAAGTATGTGGGGCTTTTGCTGAATTTCTCCTTAGCATCTGAAGATGTGTTGATTAGGTGGATTAGCCATGCTAAATGCACTGAATTATAGGTATGGTGGGGGAATAGGCCTGGGTGTGATAATCTATCGGAAGGTCAGTGCAGACTTCATGGACTGAATGGCCTCTTTCTGCAGAATGAAAGCATTTGTACAGACTTGTTAGCCTAATCAGCAATGCAAGATTGCTATATTCACTGGTGTTAGGTATTCTACAAGTCAATTAACTACAGAATTGTTGGTATAATTTTCAGAGCCTATAGGAATGGTCAGAGTGGAATTTGTTGATGGAGCATGCTAATGGCATGGTAGCACTTTGCATTGACCTGAACAGGCACCAGACTGTGGGACTTGGGGATTTCACAGTAAGTTCATTGCAGTGTTAATGTAAGCCTTACTTGTGACTAATAAATAAACTTCACTTTTTTACCCTTTTACAAGGGACAACAGTTCAAGGATTTTAAATGATAAATAAAATTGAACTGAACACTTATTCCCCAAGAACCCTTCTGGATGGGTTTACCCCTCTTTATGCCATCCACATGGAGAAATAATACAATTTATGAAATATTACAAGATGCTTGACAGTTCAGTGATGAAGTGCAGCTTTTAAATAGGAAATGCAGGCTTGATCCTTGTACTGTGTTGACACCAGGATACCAGTTAGGGTTCTGCAAATCAAGTCAGCGGAAATAGTTTTCTCAGATACTGGGTGTGGAAACTTGTAAGTTCATTGGGCTTAAAGTGTCTAAATGCTTGCTCTTGCTGCTTTGGTCTTCTAGATGTTAAGAACACTCAAAAGTTGTTTTGCAGTTCCCACAGGAAGCATTATACTGTTCGATTCCATGGATTCTGCCTTCAACAAAACAAGGGTAAATAGTGGAGAACTAATGTACATTGACCTTGTTGTATTCCTGTTAAACATGACACAACTGATAAAATTGCTGAAAATCAGCTTGTTGAGAGCACCAGCTAAAAGGAAAAATTGAACATTGTTTCCAACTGGGTATCTCATTTTCTTTTCAAATGAAATGGTGTAACAAGTATGAGCAAGGCGAAACAAAATAGCTTAAAGGTTTGTACACCTTGAAAAACTTTTATAGAATCAGAGAATCAACAGTGCAAAAAGAAGTCATTTAGCCTTGCAAGCCTGCATTGACAATAATCCCACCCAGTTCCCATTCCCATAACCTCACAAATTCACAGTCCTAATCTCCCTGACTCTAAGGGGCAATTTAGCATGACCAATCAACCTAACCCACGCATCTTGGGAGTGTGGGAGGAAACTGGAGCACCGGAGGAAATCCGTGCAGATACAGGGAAATTGTGCAAACTCCACATAGACAGTCACCTGAGGTCAGAATTGAACCCGGGTCCATGGCGCTGTGAGCCCAGTAGATGTCCCACTCTGACCATATCTGTGGACTCAGAAATAAAATTATACCAATAATTCTGTAGCTGACTGACTTATAGAATACATAACATCAGTAAATGTAGCAATCTTGCATTGCTGATTAGCCTAGCAAGTCTGTAAATGTACATTTCAGAACTTGATCGATAAAACTTTTGCTCCATAAAATGTTCATTTGTCAACTTAGAAAAAGGATGATGGTTAGCAGCACTCTGGCACAATGACGGAGTCTTGACATCAATACATTGGCTACTGCCCATCCCAGAAGGGCTCCCCTGCTGCCAGGGAGTAGCAATATGATAATTTTAAGCTCTTATTGAAAGCAGCTGTGGAAAAGGGTTGTTTGCTTGATGCATGTGACATCCATGCCTCATGGTTAGATGGACAGCACACATTCAAAATACAGGTGTATTTTCTCATAGGCCATGACTTAAAAGTACATGAATACATCATACAGTGGCACTGTGGTTAACACCACTGCCTCTCAGCACCTGCTCTGGTTTCTTTCCGCAGTCAGAAAAATGTGTTGGTTAGGGGCATTGGCCATGCTAAATTGCGCCTCAGTGTACCCGAACAGGCACTGGACTATGGTGACTAGGGTATTTCACAGTAACATCATTGCAGTGTTAATGTAAGCCAAGCCTACTTGTGACACTAATAAATAAACTTTACGCACCCTTATGACATTTCTGAAAGTCAAATCCAAATAGGAACTGGTTCTCACATGTAGCTAGAGCTTGACATACATATACAGTCATGCCTGGCCACTCAAGAGTGTGAAAGAACATCAGGTTGTACCAACAACGATATGACACAGTAGGAATTTTGTTTATAAAACTATGAAAATGTTCTTACCTAATCTTCTTCTCATTTCATGCAAGCACAATGGGCTGAGCTATAAAACTATATTTGTTGCATTTTAATGTGACAAAGTGAGGCCATAAGAACTATGTTTCTTTCTCTACCTCCAGCCCACCCCATCCCACTCCACGAAAAACAGTTACAACACAGTTCTCCTTTGACAGATGAAAATTGACATTAGATCCATTTAAATTGTTAATGTCACGCTCAAGGGAGCTCTAGGCCAGGCAAAAGGCAGGGAATGCCAGGCAAAAGGCAGGGAATTATAGGCCGGTTAGTTTAACGTCTGTTGTAGGTAAAATGTTAGAATCCGTCATCAAGGAGGAAATAGTGAGGCATCTTGAGAGGAATTGCTTGATAGAGCAGACGCAGCACGGTTTCGTTAAAGGGAAGTTGTGTCTGACAAATTTACTGGAGTTCTATGAGGATGTGTCTAGGGCGGTGGATAGAGGAGAGCCGGTGGATGTGGTCTTTCTTGATTTTCAGAAGGTGTTTGACAAAGTGCCTCACAGGAGGTTATTGCAGAAGGTCAGGGGACAGGGAGTTGGGGGTAGGGTGTTAGCGTGGATAGAGGATTGGTTGTCAAATAGGAGGCAGAGAGTGGGGGTCAATGGGTGCTATTCGGATTGGTGGATGGTGACTAGTGGAGTGCCTCAGGGGTCGGTGCTGGGGCCTCAGCTATTTACCATTTATATAGATGATCTGGAGGAGGGAACCGAGTGTAGGGTGTCGAAATTTGCTGATGACACCAAGATTGGAGGAAAGGCAAATTGTGCGGAGGGTGTGGAGAGTCTACAGAAGGATCTAGATAGGCTGGGCGAATGGGCCAGGAAATGGCAAATGGAATTTAATGTTGGCAAGTGCGAGGTGGTCCACTTTGGTAGGAATAATGGTAGGAAGGATTATCACTTACGTGGCGAAAAACTGCAGCAGGCGACGGTGCAGAGGGACCTTGGGGTCCTTGTGCATGAGTCGCAAAAACCCAGCTTGCAGGTGCAGCAGGTGATCAGGAAGGCGAATGGGATGCTGGCCTTCATAGCGAGGGGGATTGAATATAAAAGTAGGGAGGTCTTGCTGCGGCTGTATAGGGCATTGGTGAGGCCGCAGCTGGAGTACTGTGTGCAGTTTTGGGCGCCATACTTACGCAAGGATATTTTGGCCTTGGAGGGAGTGCAGAGGAGGTTTACTAGGCTGATGCCGGAGTTGAGGGGGTTGAGCTATGAGGAGAGGCTGAATAAACTAGGCTTGTACTCGTTAGAGTTTAGAAGAAT
Organism: Carcharhinus amblyrhynchos; assembly: GCF_965287045.1. Taxonomy (NCBI): domain Eukaryota; kingdom Metazoa; phylum Chordata; class Chondrichthyes; order Carcharhiniformes; family Carcharhinidae; genus Carcharhinus; species Carcharhinus amblyrhynchos. The sequence continues at coordinate 48,948,508 of NC_137336.1, forward strand.
GAGGGGAGATCTCATTGAGACATATAAGATGCTGAATGGGATGGATAGGATAGAGGTGGAGAGACTCTTCCCGCTCAGAAAGGATAATAGGACTAGGGGGCACAGCCTCAAGATAAAGGGGGGGCGGTTTAGAATGGAGTTGAGGAGGAACTTCTTCACTCAAAGGGTGGTGAATCTCTGGAATTCTCTGCCCGTTGAAGTGGTGGAGGCTGCCTCGCTAAATATTTTTAAGACGCGGGTTGATGGGTTTTTGATAAGAGAGGGGATTAAGGGTTACGGGGAGAGGGCGGGAATGTGGAACTGAGCCACGACAGATCAGCCATGATCTTATTGAATGGCGGGGCAGGCTCGAAGGGCTAGATGGCCTACTCCTGCTCCTATTTCTTATGTTCTTATTTAATTCAAACCTGTTACCATCCGTATAATCATGGGCACTATTTTTAATGCTGGCTGGCTGGCTGTATTTCCCAGACCTCAGGAAGCCCGACAGCTAAAGGGAGGAAAGGACTGCAGCATGGAGAGGTAAATGTTTTTTCCAATGCTGCATGTGGGTCAGGAAGTTGTAGGAGTGATTCTCCTCACTCACCAAACTCATCTGTTATCTATTTCGCATAATCAGAACTCCCGGGCCAGAATTTTCCAGCCCCTTCCAAACGTGAAATTTTCCACTCCCACCGAAGCCAATGGACTTTTGAACAGCTCACTGGATTGCCCCATTGCGGCAGGGTTGTAAAACTCCACACCCCAATCTCTCAAAATGATTGAAACTCCTGCGGTCAGGCCAGAATCGGAATCACCCAACAATCAGACTCTCTTCCTGTAATCAAAACCCGTCCCATGATCAGAATCCCCATGCAATCACCAACCCACCCAATATCTCATCTTTGACCCCCATTCTCTGTCACATCTCCCACAATCACCCTTGACCCCCTAAACGACCCTACACACAACCCTCCATCTTATGATTTCTACCTCAGCAGTAGGAAACCCACCTGTTTTTGAGAAGCGGTCTATTCTTTAACAGTTATTGCCTGAGATTCCTTGGAGGAGATCCCACTGAAATTAAAAGTGAAACTGGGAATGGTTCAGGAACCAAATAGGACTTCTCCCAATGTTGCCCTCCACCCATTCTCCCACTCACCCAACCCCCCATGACCACCTCAGCTTTGAAATCCTATTCCAGGGAAGATCAGGAGCCAATAATGTTAGGCAATGTCATGGGGATTAGTAGGGTAAATATGTGGGGTTAGGCGGATAGGGCCTGAGTGGGATTGTTGTCGGTGCAGAATCAATGGCCCAAATGGCTTCATTCTGCACTGTAGGGATTCTATGATTCTATGAATATCACATGCAGAGAGTAAATTTAGCATGATTCCCACATACATAGATGATTTTTTGGAAGCCCATGTAGCTCATGACATAGACAGCCAATATATCCAGATGGGCAATTAGTTAAATTCCAGTTGTAACTCATGGTTGTCCAAAACAGCGTCCTGGTCTTGATTCTGAACTGGCACACTCCAGTAAAGCTGATAAATATATGGTTAACATAAGAGCTTGAAATGAAACATTTATTTCAAGCATTCTGAAATGGGAGGGTGATCAGCCAGATGTCATGGTACACATCGGTACCAATGACGTAGGAAGGAAGAGTGAGGAGGTCCTGAAGAGTGAGTATAGAGAGCTGGGTAGGAAGTTAAAAAGCAGGACCCCAAGGGTAGTAATCTCAGGATTGCTACCTGTGCCACGTGCCAGTGAGGGTCGGAATAGGATGTTCAGGCGGATGAACACGTGGCTGAGGAACTGGTGTAGGGGGCAGGGTTTCAGATTTCTAGATCATTGGGACCTCTTCTGAGGCAGGTGGGACCTGTTAGATCTATCTGTATAGATAGAGTGAATGCAAGCAGGCTTTTTCCACTGAGGCTAGGGGAGTATAAAACTAGAGAACATGGGTTAAAGGTGAAGGGGGAAAAGTTTAAAGGGAATATTAGGGGGGGCTTCTTCACACAGAGAGTGGTGGGAGTGTGGAATGAGCTGCCAGATGAAGTGGTAAACGTAGGCTCACTTTTAACATTTAAGAAAAACTTGGATAGGTACATGGATGAGAGGGATGTGGAGGAATGTGGTCCAGGTGCAGGCCAGTGGGACTAGGCAGAAAAATGGTTCAGCACAGCCAAGAAGGGCCAAAAGGCCTGTTTCTGTGCTCTAATGTTCTATGGTTCTATTTCCTCATCAGGATTGTTGCTTTACTCACTGCAATAAAATTCTTCAAGTTATTTAATCATTTTTGTAAAAGAAAATTCCAGTGTGAGTCTTTAGCTTAAGAACACTGGTTGGGATTTTCCCAAAAAAATTCTAAACCCAAATTCGCATGAAAATAGGAATAACTTCTGCTGACTTTTTAGTGTGATTTTCAGAATGAATCTCCAACACTGAGCATTGCAGAATACCCGAGCGACATTCAATCTGAATATCTTTGGGTGGGGCCTATTCCCAACCAAGGGGCTGGCAGCATAGCCATGAGTGGGCCACTGCGCACGTGTCAATCTGTCAACACTGAGGTCAGCACATACACAGTGCCAGACTCCCGATTGTTGGGCAGCCCGATTGCTGACCAGCCCCTCAACACCCTATCGCTGGCCTTGCTAAACCCTATCCTCCTCCAATCACTGGCCTCCTGGACCTCCCCATGCCAGCCCCTATCCTCTTCCCTACCCCGTCGGCCAGCCCCGATCTCCCAGAATCCCCCACCCCAATCTTCCAATCCCTGCCCTGACCCTCCAGCCCAACAGGCTTGACTCCAACTCCCCCCGACACCCCCCCAACAGCAGCACCATCCTCCAGCAGCCCAATCCCCCGCCCCATGTGGATGGCCAGCCCAGATTGCCATCCTTCCTCCCACTGCCAGCGATCCCGAATGCAGGGTGGCAGCGGGATTCCTCCTCCACCCTCACCCATTGACCTTTTTAGGTCCCACCCCAATCATGCTAAGGTGCCCCTTAGGCATTGCCAGTTTCCCCATTGGACAGTGCAAGGGTGCCAGGCTGGGATTGCCAGGCTGCCACTGCCCAACAGGTACCTCTTTCCCTCCAACCACCCAGGATAGCCTCAATGGCCTCTGTTCCTTCCAGCAGGATCAGCAGCCTGTTCTCCGTTATTAGGGAGCAGTTGTAAACCCCACTGGAGTGAACCACTCCTGGAAGGGAGAAGTTCTAGCCGGTCCGGGACTGAAGTGCTAATGACATGGAAATAAAGATTTCCATTTGTAATCAGTTCCGCGCTGATTTCCTGTGAAAATTATGCTGAATTTACTCTCTGCATTTGATGCTGGAAATCCTCAGCTGAGATTCATGCAGAGGCCCGGGTGCCCAGTGGGAAGCTCGCGAAACGGCCTCTGTTAATGTCTGCTAGCCCATGCTTTGCTGGAGCAGCACAGCAGGGTGGGAGAATCTCCTCCATTGTGTTCTGCTCTTTGGTTGGATTTGGTGATACATTGTATTGCATCTAAAAGGACAATATGTAAAAAGACTAGGGAGAATTGAACTTTACTCCTGTACAGTATGTATCAGACCCTGCCTGTGCAAATTCTGATTAGTAGCGTGAGCAAAAATATTTAATGAATAGAACATAATGTAGCAACTGCATTAACCATCTGGACCAACAGTGCAGTTCCAGCCAAGTTAATCTTTATTTTGTAGAACAAACTTCAGTGTATCTATTTTTAATACAACACTTTCCCCAGTAGCTGGCAATGATTTCTCCCAACATTTGGCCATGGAACCTGCAGACAGTGTTGGTCTGATCTGTGCATTGCTCCTTCAAGTCTAGAACAGACCATCTGAAACAGGGAATTGGAGGAATGACATGGAGACAAGTTGACTTCGATATTTGAATCAAGAACTTAACACATGTCACATTAGTCCCAGTTTCCCTATTTGGAATTGGCTTATTCCAGTTTCAACATGTGCAGCTTAATTACACATCCAGTTTGCTAACTTCCCTCATTGAATTTCAGGGCTATATTTACAAAGATGTTTGCTTGTCACATTTATGCATATGTGTAAAAGTATATGCATATATCAATATGTATTTGTATGCATGTGTATATTCGCTATGGCCATGGATAAGTTCAAAGCTGACTCCCCTGATTTATCATTCCAGGTCTGTCTGTAACAGGGTCTTGTGAATGTACGAAGGATGTGCTTTAACAATACTGCAAGAGTCCTACTCTGCATGTTTTCCGATTATAAATACATTTTTGCCGCTTCTCACTGGTGACATAATCAGGTTCATACCCATAATGGGCATGAACTTGATTTTAATACATTTTAATACATTTACTTATAATTATACATCACCACCACCCCCTCCACCACCCCAACCATATATTTCCTCCTAGGCTCTTTATGTACCTTGCTGACATGACATCACATCGTCAAAGTTTACAACAGATTCACCCAGACCTGAGCCTTTCATGGGGATCCCCCTGTGAAGGTAAAAGTAGCCCATGGGGGAAAGGAATATGGCCAGACAAAGCTTCTTGGCATGCCCCTGGCAGAGGTTGGTACTGCTGGATTTCCATTATGCCAGCCTGTAGTTTCAACCTGGCAGTGCCAACCTGAGCCGTGAACAGTGCTGGGTGCAGAATCTAGTGGGACCCTCATGGGAAAAGGATTTATTTATTTGTGGTGGTGGGAGGAGTGGATGTGGAAGCTGGGGGTGCCAGTGATGACTGTTAGGGTGGGGAGGGGGTGGGATAAGATGTCTGATGTTGATGATGTTTGGGGAAGAGGGGAGGGGACTGCAATGGATAGTTTGTGTGGGTGGGGAAGTGTGGCGGGGAGGTAGGGAAGAGATGCTGGCTCTGATAGTGAGGGTGGAAGACACCCTGAAACCTCTGTAGTGGGTGGGAGGGGAGGTTACTTTTTGCTCTGATCAGGATATCGTTCATAATGGGGCCCCAATCTCAGTGCAGTAAGGCCCCGCTCGTCAACATTGATGGCGTGTAACATGTCCACCTGTTCTATTTTGGCAATATCGAAAGATCTGGAGAGAAAAGTGATCACGGGCCAGTTTCCAGCCAGAGCCTGTCACTTGGCTAAATTCTGGTAAGATCGTCCCTGATGCCTTTCGTGCTTCTGTGTAGGGGGGGCAGCGGGGAGACGATGTGAAGAGTTGTGGAGGAGGAGTGAGATTGCAAGTCTGTTCCTTTTCATGGGGTTGGAATGAAAATTGTTCATTTGGCTGGCTGGCAGCATTTCCATTGACTTAATGAGTTTATAGTTTATTAAGTACCAGCCAGGAGAAGAAGACAATAGAAGTTGTATATTTTCTTTTTGAAAACTGAATGTAACAATGCATAAATATGCATGTAAATGTATGTGTATGTGTGTGTGTGTGTGTGTGTTTCAAAATATGTATATATGTTTATATGTATATGGTTATATTTATGCAGACTTACATGAAAATTTTCCATGTGGGAAGTCCAAAAAACCAGCCCTATTGAGCTGGGTCAGGCTTTCTCTTTTACAGGCACTCAGTGCCTGATTGAGGGACATGGCATTGGGGATTGAATTCCATTGAGAGCTATCCGCTTGTTCTTGCGACTAATCTGCCTTCCTCCCCCCACCTTTCCACAAGCCCCCAGCACACAGTCCTCCTCCTCACTGGATCACACATGGAGCACTGTGTACAGTTCTAGGCACTACACTTCAGGAATGATAATATTGGCCTTGGAAAGAGCACAGAGTAGATTTATTGGAATATCTCTAAACACCATGGATTAAATTATAAGCAGGGATGACATAAGCTAAACTTACATTCTACAGAACTTAGAAAGTTAAGGGCTGACTTCATCCAAGTGTTCAAGGGAAACTGATAGCGTGGGTAGAATAGATTTATAGAATCTCTACGTAGGGAAAGAGGCCATTCAGCCCATCAGGCCTACATTGACAACAAGCCACCTAGGCCCTATCTCTGTAACCCCACTTTTTCACCCTGCTTGTTCCCCTGACACTAAAGAGCAATTTACCAAGGCCAACCAACCTAACCTGCATATCTTTGATAAAAGTACAATACTGCTGATGCTGGAATCTGAAACAGAAAAAAAAATTGCTGGAAAATCTCAGCAGACCTGACAGCATCTGTGGGGAGAGAATAGAGCCAATGTTTCGAATCAGGATGGCCCTTCGTCAGAGCTAAGAACAAAGAGAATCAGCAGAGATTTATATTATGAGGGTATGGGGTGGGGGTGGGGGTGGGGGGGGGTGCTCTGGAACTGGACAAAGGGAATATAAATGAGAATGAAGAAGGCTGAGAAAGGTGCGAAAAGTGTCCATTAAGTGATCAGAATACGTGAACGGAGAGGTACAGATGGTTAAGGGCCTGTTTGGGGATTATGGCAGTTACTCGGAAGGGATGGCGGGGTAGGGGGAGAGGGGAGGGCAAGAAGGACAGTTGGAATGGAGAAGTGAAAAAATGGAAGTGAGAAAGAAGGATGATAAAAATGGACGAATGAGATGAAAAAAAAGAAACAGAATGAAATAAAATAATAGAAATGGGGTGAAGGTGGAGGAGGGAGTTCATTCTCTGAAGTTGTTGAACTCAATGTTCTATCCAGAAGGCTGTAAGGTGCCCAATCAAAAGATGAGGTGCTGTTCCTCCAGTTTGCGTTGGGGTTCACTAGAACATTGTAAAAGGCCAAGGATGGACATGTGGACAGGACAGCAGGGAGGTGGGTTGAAGTGGCAAATGACAGGGAGGTTTGGGTACTGCTTGCGGATGGACTGAAGGTGCTCTGCAAAGTGATCACCCAGTCTGTGTTTGGTCTCTCTGGTGTAGAGTTGACCACATTGGCAGCAGCAAATGCAATAGACCAGATTGATGGAAGTGCATGTGAAGTGCTGCTTCACCTGAAAGGAATGTTTAGGGCCTGGGATGGTGAGCAGGGAGGATGCAAAGAGGCAGGTGCTGCACCTTTTATGATTGCATGGAAGGCGCCATGGGCAGGGGATGAGGTGTTGGGTGTGATGGAGGATTGGACCAAGATGTCCCAGAGAGAATGGTCCCTGTAGAATGCTGATAGGGGGAGTGAAAGGAAGATGAGTTGAGTGATGGCATTGTGTTGGAGTTGTAGAAATGACAGAGGATGATCCTTTGTTTGCGGAGGGTGGTGAGGTGAAAAGTGAAGACAAGGGGGACCTTATCCTGGTTCTGTGTGGGCAGAGACGGGTGAGAGCAGTGGTCTGGGAGATGGGTTGGCCGTTGTTGAGGACTCTGTCAACCACAGTGGGTTGGGGAAGAAGGAAGGCATATCGACAGCACTATTTTGGAAAGAGACATCATTAGAACACATGCAGCAGAGGTAAAGGAATTGCCAGAGTGAGTTGGTGTCCTTCCAGGATGGGGAGGTGTGAAAAGTGCAGTCAAGACAGTTGTTGGAATCGATGGGCTTGTAAGGGATACTAGTGGACAATTTATCACCAGAAATGGAGACAAAGAGGTCGAGGAAGGGAAGAGAATTGTCAGGGATAGACCATGTGAAGGTAATAGGACTGGAACGTGTGTGATATGTGCACCCACATGGGTCTCAGTTATGCCTGTCTCTTTGTGGATTATGTGAAGCATTCCCCGTTCCAGCCCTGCTCTGGCCCCCTCCCACAATTCCTTTATCGGTACATCAACAAATATTTTGGTGCTGCTTCACGCTCTCATCTGGATCTGGAAAAATGTATCAATTTTTGCTTCAAATTTCCACCCTTTTATCATCAGAACTGAGCTTGACTGGGTTAGCCATGTGGTTCCCACAGGAGGATGTCCGTTTATTAAAATGGTATTTGACAGGCAGCTGAGCTTAGGAACCAAGGACATTCTAAACTCAAAAGCAAAGACATTCTGAAAGCCACAGTAAGTAGTCTCACAACACTAGGTTAAAGTCCAACAGGTTTATTTGGTAGCACAAGCTACTATGATGCGTCGTCTCTCGTGAGAACAGTATCTACCAGGTACACGGTACCTACTCTTGTGATTATGTACTGTGCACCTGGTGGACAGTGTTCTCACCTGACATGATGGCATCATGGTAGCTCGTGCTACCAAATAAACTTGTTGGACTTTAACCTGGTGTTGTGAGACTTCTTACTGTGGCTTTCAGAATGTCTTTGCTTTTGAGTCAACATTGTCTATCTGTTATGCACAGTAAGAAGTCTCACAACATCAGGTTAATGTCCAACAGGTTTATTTGGTAGCAAAAGCCACTAGCTTTCAGAGCGTTGCTTCTTCGTCAGGTAAGCGGGAGTTCTGTTCACAAACAGAATATATAAAGACACAAACTTAATTTACAAAATAATTGTTGGAATGTGAATCTTTACAGGTAATCAAGTCTTAAAGGTACAGACAAAGGATTCATCGATTGACAGTTCCGACACACCATAGCAATAAACCGTACTGACCTCCTCAGATTCAAACATGGGCATTGTCTGCACATTTAAGATTTGATTACCTGTAAAGACTTGCATTCCAACCATTATTTTGTAAATTGAAGTTGTGTTTATATGCCCTGTTGACAATAGAACTCCCACTCACCTGACGAAGGAGCAGCACTACGAAAGCGAATGGCTTTTGTTACCATATAAACCTGTTGGACTTCAACCTGGTGTCGTGAGAATTTTTACTGTGCTTACCCCATTCCACTGCTTGCATCTCCACATCATGACTAACCGATACGTTGCAGGAAAGGGTGTCCTGAGGCATGGTACATTGGCGAGACCATGCAGACGCTATGACAATGAGTGAATGGACAATCACCAGGCAGGAGTGTTCCCTTCCTGTCAGGAACACTTCAGCAGTCAAGGACATTCAGCCTCTGATCTTTGGATAAGCATTCTCCAAGATGACCTTCACGACAACAACGCAGAATCACTGAGCAGAAACTGATAGCCAAGTTCTGCACACATGAGGACGGCCTTAATCGGGATCTTGGGTTCATGTCACACTATCTGTAACCCCCATGATTTGCCTGGACTTGCAAAATCTGACTAACTGTGAACTGACAATTCACACATCTTTATCCTGTGCTTAACCCTCTCTCCACTCACATTGTCTGCACCTTTAAAGACTTCATTACTTGTTAAGACTCACATTCCAATCATTATCTTGTAACTGATTTTGTGTCCATATATGTCCTGTTTGTGAATGGAACTCCTCACTCACCTGATGAAGGACAATGCTCCAAAAGCTTGTGCTACCAAATAAACCTGTTGGAATTTAACCTGGTGTTGTGAGACTACTTACTGTATCTGCCCCAGTCCAACACCGGCAACTTCACATTCTGAAAGCCAATACAAAGGTAAAAATTAACCCCTGGATAAATCCAAGTGGATTTGTCATTAAGCAACTCAACAGGTGAGGAGAACAGGATCAGGTCCTCACAAGTAAAAATGTTGCAAAGCCAATGCTTTCACCCACACCTCCAATAGTGACTTCACATGTAATATTTGCAATTATATCTGCAAATCAAGATTTGGCATAACATCATATATGAGGCAGCATCAACTGAGTCAATGACATTTGGTCTCCTTGCTGAATACTCAGTGCAATACTCATATGGGGATCATATCCATATGAAGATGCATTTAACGTTAACTTTCTCTGTGGTATATTTTTGTGTACAGAGTAAGAAAAATAATGGTCTTAGTCCTCTTTTGCAAAGATGATCATGAACCTCTTACAATGAAGTATTTAATCTCTGCAATGTCTCTGTCTTCCCCTAGCACATGTGAAATAGCAACAAATGTAGAATGAGACCCACATCTGTCCAAATAATGACTCCATAAGGGCCTCAGTAGGGCTATGGAAAGGCCTGACAACTTCATTGCCCATCATAGTGTGAAGGAAATGATCACAAGGTGGTGGGAAGGCCACCCAATTTATTTTTTTAGCCCTCAGACCTCCACCTGCAAATACACTGGTGGGGGAGACTTAAAATCCAGTCTCATTTCTGTTTGATATTGCTATGAGAATAATAATGTCCAGAAAAATAAAATGCCATTCTTAATGCATTAATTAATGCACACAGGGTGGCACAGTGGTTAGCACAGCTGCCTTACAGCACTAGGCACCCAGATTTGATTCTGGCCTTGAGTGACTGTTTGCACATCCTCCCCGTATCTGCATGGGTTTCCTCCAGGTGTTCCTGTTTTCTCCCACACTCCAAAGATGTGCAGTTCAGGTAGATTGGCCATGGTTAATTGTACCTCAGTGTCCAAAGATATATAGGTTAGGTGGATTAGCCATTATAAATGCATGGGGTTACAGAGATAAAGTGGAGGGGAGAGATTGGGTGGGATGTTCTTTCAGAGGATTGGTGCAGGCTCAATGCATTGAATGGCCTCTTTCTACACTGTAGGAATTTTAGGGATTCTGTGGATTCATTTATAAATTAGTTAAAACATGAATAGTGACAAGTTAATCTTGTCTAAATTGCAATTAAAAAATACTTACAAATTACTGCAGTGAAAATACCACTTAGAGTACAGTTTATTGTTTGATTAATAGGTGTCTTAGCAGCATTGATTGGTGAATACATTAACAAATTTAATGTGAGCTGTGAAAGGTCACAGGTATTGATTTGATGCAGCGAGTATAAAAATCAACCAGGATTCCTATGCTTGATCAGTGCCTAAGCGACTCCTGCTTGTAAAGTGAATACATTAGGTGAGAGTATGATTAGACTCTGCCACAACTAATGTCTTCCCATGACACATAGCCTGCCAGAATTTGCAGACTAGGCTTATTATGGCCACTCAGATATGCTACAGAAGGTCAGTTAGCGTTCATTGAATTTAAACTCACATAAGTCAATACATTCAAAGATGGAGGGAGAAACCATGGGCGAGAAGAGTAAAAAGGTTATGATCGGAATGAGAGGAGCAATGCTAATAAAAAATGATTAGTTAATTGAACAAGGAGGCAATGGCTTAGGTTCTCATGTATTGTGTTCTGGGCAAAGCCAAGCTAGATGTGGAAATCAATAAGGGTGAATTATTGTTCTCATTGCCTAAGTGGTAATCTGGTGTGGCAGGTCGGAACTTGTCTGTTTTAATTTCACTGGTTCAGTTAGAAGTCTCACAACAGCAGGTTATAGGCCAACAGATTTACTTGGTAGCAAAATCCACTAGCTTTCGGAGCACTGCCCCTTCATCAGGTGAGTGGGGGTTCTATTCACAAACAGGGCATATAAAGGCACAAACTCAATTTACAAAATAATGATTGGAATGTGAGTCTTTACAGGTAATCAAGTCTGAAATGTACAGACAAAGTCTGAGAGTGTCAAGCACAGGTTACAGAGATACGCATTATCTCCAGACAGGACACTTAGTGAGGTTTTGCAAGCCCAGGCAAGTCATTATGGAGGTTACAGGTCGTGTGACATGAACCCAAGATCCCGGTTGAATACTATGAATGCTGCTCAACAATCACCAGGCAAGACTGTTCTCTTCCTGTTAGGGAAATCTTCAGCAGTCATAGGCATTCGGCCTCTGATCTTCGGGTAAGTATTCACCAAGGCGGCCTTCATGACACACAACAGCGCAGAGTTGCTGAGCGTAGCCTGACAGCCAAGTTCTGCACACAAGAGGATGGCCTTGGAAACAGTGTAATCTTTTACATGTGTTTGATGTAATGCTACATCAGGCTTAGACAGTGAATGCACTTGGATATGCATTTTAGGTCATCTGCTTCAGAGAACAGGAAGTTCTATCTGGTAGCACTGGAGTCAAGTTCTCCATCGCTTTTGGAGTAGACTCTCAGTACTCTTGATATTCACAGAAATGTGGAAACAAACTAAAAAAACCAAGTAAATGTTTGTCCAAATTTAACCATTTAATGGAAGATGTGGTGGATGAACTTGTTGAAGAGAAGTTTCCTGTTATGGTCGGAATGAGAGGAGCAATATTAATAAAGAATGATTAGTTAATTGAACAAAGAGGCAATGGCTTGGGTTCTCATGCATTGTGTTCTAGGTAAAGCCAAACTAGATGTGGAAATCAATAAGGGTTAATTATTGTTGTGGAAGATCAGAACTTGCCTGTTTTAATTTCACTGGTTCAATTAGAATGCTAAGAAGTGTCACAACACCAAGTTAAAGTCCAACAGGTTTATTTGGTAGCAAAATCCACTAGCTTTCGGAGCACTGACTAATACTTTTGGCTGGTGACTGAATTACATGTTTGCATTAATCTACAGAGAATTCCTTTAAATAAAGATCATTAGAATATGAAAAAGGAGAAAGTGGAGTATATTAGAATGGAAATTGGGTTGAAAACTATCTGTTGATGACAAGCCAATAAAGACATTTAGCAGGACATGTGAAGGGCCTCTCCAGCTAGTCTAACTAACTAATGTTATTGGTTCTCCTCCCTGGACATTGGACTAAGTTATCTCATCTTTTCAGGTTTCAAAATAACAGAGACCTGAAAACTGGTGGAAATATAAAACTGGGAGAGAATGTTCATAAAACACAAATAAAAGATAGGGGTGTGATTTTCCCAAAGAATTCCTAAGTGCCCAACGGGTAGGAAACTAGAAGCCCCACATCAGCCCCAATGCAGCCCCATTCCCCTCCTTCTTACATCCCCTGTCTAGCTCTACTTTCCACTTGGCCCCACCCCCTGTGAGGACCCAACCAGTCAGGCCCACCCCCTTGGCACTGTTTGGTGCCTGGTGGGCAGTGCCAGGCTGCCACTGCCCAAGGGGCACTTCTCGTCTGCCAATGATCTCCCAGGGGATCTCAGTGGCCTCTGGTCCCACCAATGAGTCCATCACATTAGGTCCCCATTGCTTGGGGACCATGCATGATCACCACTGGTGTGGACATCCACTAGCGAGGTTGCAAATCAAAGTGAGCCCGATAATTATGTCCCAGATTCACTAAACAAATTGAAATTAGCTTCTGAATACTTAGGTTAGCTTCGCACTGTTCCTCGGTGTGAGGTTGATTACATCAAAAAAGTGACCCAGGCAATTCCCATTTTTGGCTGCCTACTTAAAATTCCTGCTGGCCCCCCCCAACCCCCACCCCACCCCCACGCTACTCGCCCAGCATAGCAGGATAGGAAAATTGTGCCCAAGATTTTTAATGGAAACATCTCATGAGGCAGCTCATACTAGTGCAAACATAAGTTTCCAAAGTATAACTTCACATAAATGGTTGTGGCCAGTTTATCAAATTCCTTCTTATTCAGCAGGAATATTAAAGAGCTACCAGATGGTAATGTTGAAAAAGCCTTCCTTGTACACGTTTGGACTCCTTCCTTGTTCTTTATTGTCAATACCAATGTTTGAAATGGAATAGAACAAAAGGCCTGACTGAAATCGAAGCACATGTCCATTGTTTGCCATTCTTTCTGGTGTATGTCTTCATTTTGCATTGACACTAACAGACATTGCAGAAATTATCAGTGGATTTCATCTCCAATACAGTGGTCCTAACGTGTGCAGTTGCATCTACAGTAAAATCCAAACACAAAAAAAAGTGTCTGGTTAATAATTGACTGAGAACATACACAGCGCTGCTGCCTCACAGACCAAGGGCTTAGGATCAATTCTGGCCTTAGTTCACAGTTTGCGTGGATTGCTCATCCAACACCCCCCCACCCCCAACGTCTGTGTGGATTTCTTCCAGGTACCCTGGATGTTCCGGTTTTCTCCCACACTCCAAAGATGTGGCTTAGCTTGATTGGCCATGCTAAATTGCTCCTTACTGTCAGGGAGACTAGCAGGGTAAATACGTGGGGTGTGGGGATAGGGCCTGGGTGAAACTGTGGTCAGTGCAGACTCAATGGGCCAAATGGCCTCCTTCTGCACTGTAGGGATTCTATGATTTGATGTGCTTGCCAACTACTACTTAACATGAAATTTGCATATTGATGCAAGGAGGAAAAATAATACTTTTAGTATTTAAAACACAATAATAATGCTCTAGCAACAGCAGAGGCAAACATTCCTGACTGCCTTTCTTTACATTATTGTTCACACTTCGATGAATCCTGTTGTGCTTTATCATTTCCAAATCAGCCGTCAAACATTGAACTTCACAAAGTGATCAACTCACCGTGTAAATAATAGAGTTACACCATCTTTATTGGTTATCTAGTCAAGGCATTGGCAAAGAAAATGACATGTTGAAATGCCACAATTTATCCCAAAATGCTCCACCCTTAAAGCAATTGTAAAAATACTTTGAGGCTGTTAGATTTTTTTGTTACTAAGAATTTTAATAGAAAATAAGGGCCAGAATTTTCTGGCCATCCATGCCAGTGGGATTTTCTGGTCCTGCTGCAGTGAACAGAGACTTGGCTGAGTGCCAAATTCTCCGTCCTTGCTTGCAGTGGAGGTGGGACTTGAACGGCTGGAAAATTCTGGCCAAGTTGTCTCAGTGTAAACAGTGGTGATGATTTAAACTATTACAAATGCTAAATGGGCCTTATTTATAATTAATTGTTTGGTAGTCCAGAACTTGAATATTGCTGAAAAAAGAGACATCGAAGCTTTTCATCTTTCATTCACCAGGACACTTTTCAAGATTGCTGGTATAAGGGGAGAGCAACAACTTATACTGAATAAGAAGAGAATGCTGATTGGTTGGCAAATGAACTCTGGCTGGTAGAGGTATTGCTATGAAGAATGCACTAGTTGACTGACAGATAACTGTCAAGCATTGCTTGAAATTTAAATCAGGCAGTCTGACCTCTGATTGGTCTAGGCATTGCCCAGGGGAATGATTCAGTAAATGGCTATCACCTACTTATTTATTAATAAATGTAGCTTTTAGTGCATGTAAATAGACCACACTGTGAACCCAGTTGGGAGGCACGATAACACACTGGTTAGCACTGCTGCTTCACAGTACCAGAGACCCAGATTCGATTCCCGGCTTGGGTCACTGTCTGTGTGGAGTTTGCACGTTCTGCATGGGTTTCCTTCGGGTGCTCCGGTTTCCTCCCACATTTTGAAAGATGTGCTGATTAGGTACATTGACCCAAACAGACATCGGACTGTGGCGATTAAGGGAATTTCGCAGTAAAAAACTTCATTACAGTGTTAATGTAAGCCTTACTTCTGACTAATAAACTTTACTTTTAGTCTTAAATTAATTGTTAGCATAATGCTTAGCACACTTAGGATTATTTAGCAAATGATGTCCAATCATAGAATCACATCTAATGTTGGATACTGTGCTTTGAGTTTGATTACACCAATGAATAACATGATATGTGAATTTCAGTGCCAGTATGATGCTAGGTGTATAGGCTGTACATCTCAAAAACTGGCATATCATATCAAACAGCACATCCCAGCCACTCTTCACATTGGAAAAAGTACAGACCACACCCAATTAGCCTGTGCTTACAAAATGCAAAACAGTGTCTAACATTCGATGTGATTCTGTGACAAACAGGTGTACAAAATCTGGCCTACATATATTAATATGGAGCCCTGTTCTTTGCAGACAGAAAGAACAGGTAAACACATTGCACCTGTTTCAGCTAAGCAAAATAAGTGACAGCCATTAGCAGATTCATTTACCAAGACAATGTTTTGACCAATCAGGTGTCAAGCTGCCTCGTTTAAGTTTCAAATAATGCATGGCAGTTATCTGTCACTATAAACAGGTGCATTCTTCATAGCAACTCCTCTACCAGTAAGAGTCCACTTGCCAATCAATCAACATTCTTTTCTCATAGAGTATAAATTCTTGTTTTCTTCTTATTCTGGTATTCTTACCAAAGTCTTGATGAGTGCAGCACAAAAAGCTTTGATGTGTCTTTTTTCAGCAATATTCTTTATAATTCATGTCATAAAAGTTAAGTGAATAGTAGATTGAGTTTGAGTAAATACTCACATCTCGGTGGCTGAGTCATTACTAATTTGATCTAGGAAATTAATTGCTCAGGTTCACAAAATGTAGTGCAAGAATGATAAAAATGCAAGTTTTTATAAAAAATAATAAGGTCACCAGGGACTAGCCAGTAAAATTAATAAAGAATTGATTTGAAATTCAGTTTTGAAAGACTGCTGGAAATTACAGTCATCCATAAACAGCTTAGTTTTATGCTGGCACAGTATCATCTTGGATCCAGCTGAAATCCTGTCCTAAGGGATTTCTATTGTTAAAACGAGCATTCTTCCTTCTCCTTTTTGTAATACTGGCCATGAAAATGTAGTTCTACAATAGTGAGTGGACACAACATTGTTAATCTGACAGTCAGGACAGAGGTGAAAGATTGTTTTCACAACCTCAATGTATATCAAAATGCATTACAGCAAACCTATTACTGTTGAAGTGTAGCCACTGTTGGAGTTTAGGAACATGATCGACAATTTGCACATAACAAGGTCCCACAAACAGCAATAAAATAATGACCAGATGATGGCCAGAATTCTCCAGCTGTTCATGCCCCACTGCCAGCGAGAATGGAGAATTTGGCGTTTAGCTCAATCTCCAGTTTATTGCAGCAGGACCAGAGAATCCCAGCTGCAGACAAGGTCAGAGAATCTGGCCCAAAGTGTTTCCGTGGTATTAGTTAAGAGATAAAAGTCTGCCAGCTCACTGTGGAGAACCACCCTGTTCTTCAAAATGTTGTCATGGTTTTTCTTCTGTACATCTAAGAGGGCAGATAATGTTCAATTTAACACCTCATTCAAAAATGCATCAACTTTCGGAGAGGCGGTGGTGTCATGGTACTGTCACTGAACCAGTAAGCTAGAGACCCAGGGTAATGCTCTGGGGACCCGGCTTTGAATCTCAGCATGGCATCTGGTGAAATTTGAATTAATTGATTGAAAGTCCAATGATGATAGTGAAACCATTATTGTCTGTTGTAAAAACCCATCTAGTTCACTGATGTTCTTTAGGGAAGGAAATCAACCATACTTATCTGGTCTGGCCTACACATGACTCCAGATCCAAAGCAATGTGGTTGATTCTTAACTTGCCCTCTGAAATGGCCTAGGAAGGTATTCAGTTCAAGGACAGCTAGGGATAGGCAACAAATGCTGGCCTAGCCCGCCACAAACTATAAATGAATAAAAGAAAGCACTCCTTTACTCCATTGCCAGTGTAGATTTTGTGCTTAAGGCATCTGCAGTGGGATCTGAACAACTTTCAGAGTCAAAGGCAAGAGTGCTACCAATTCAGCCACAATAATGGGTTTATTGACTTACCATCAGTAGGAGCCAAGTCCAAGCTGTGGATTTCTCGCTCACCAATTCATGCCATCTAATTATATATCAATTATATATTACACATCAATTATATATCAAAATTTGATAGAGAAAGAATATCCCTATCTCAGACTCTAAGCTCACTCCATACTTATTCATGTTCATTGAAATGAGTGACTGATTGATAATCAGCACCAGCAAGAGAATTTTTACTATCACTGCAAGCTGCAGATACTGAGTATATAATGTAAAATTTCCCGTAAAGGTATTGTGACATGGAGATTGCCAGCTGGAAAAGAAAAGCAGCAGGTGACAGGCCTATTCCAGCAGCTGAGACTACTCCATAATCAGCAAAATGAACATTACAACCACAAGCATGTTAAATACCAGCCACTGACAAAAGGTAGAATTTGTGTAGAACACAGCATGAGAAATGGATACTTTGTGTATCTCTTGTTCATAATCATTTCATATAGGTAACAGTAAAGTAAAATATTAAGTCCTTTTAAATAGTTTCCCGGAGTTGGAACAGCTCCATAGCTGCTAACCTTTTCATAATTTGGTCAATTAAGCTTCCGCAAAAACTCAATCTATCAGTTCGAGTGAAAAATTGCTTTACTTCTGCTTCAAGATAAACAATTTATAGTTGGTAGACATGTGGATGATTTGACAAGGTACATTACCCACTATAGTTATTTTTGCCATAATAAGCTTATAGTGATAAATCAATAATCTGTGCTTTTCTCTAATCTGCCTTTGCAAGGATGTCATTTTTGTTTCCCTGCTGAACCTTTTCAAGTGATATTTTGTTCACAAACATTTGCTTTGCAATCATTAAAATTATTAGGCTTAGTGACCTTTGGAACATTTACAAATATCGTCTTGCAGTTTCATTTCTGTCTGACCTGTGCTATTCTTACAGATATGACTGCACGATTATACATAGCTGGACACCTCATTAACAAAATTGAGTTGTATAAGGGACAGATATTCTTGCAGATTTGCAGATATGGAGATTGCTTTTGGTATTTGGTAAGTTTTTTTTCAAATGCTGTTCTTTGTAAATTGAGTTAAAAATGGTGACTAGTTGCTAGTGACTTTGAATCTTATCTGGAGAAACAGTGAATTTGTTAAACTGCCTCTTACTTGATATAAGAAAGATAATGTAACTACTCCAGTTAGGAAATGTGCAAAACTGAAGAGTCTACACCCTGCAGAATATAATTTCAGGAAAGTTTAACATAATGACTGGGCCATAAAGATCAGTTGGAAAGCAGCAAGGAGGGATTGTTCTCATATTGAGAAAGAATCAAATGATTGTCCATTAATGGCAAATGATTCTTTATGAAAATTAGGGACAATACAGATGCAGCTGTTAGTTGCTGGAGAAATTTTCCAAATGCACTCACATTAAGAAAGAAATATGTTTCCATGAATAGAAAATTTATTCTTACTTGCGGCCGTATGGAGGTGAAGTATACATTTATTATGTATGTGAAAATACACATCAGGGACATTGTTAAATATTTTGTAGAAAGCAATCGCTCTCCTGGGTTTACAGAGTGTTTGTTATGTATAATTAATCTATGCATAAGATATTTTAAATTGTATTAGATTTAGTTCAGATTCAATCTATTGCTATTTTTGTCAGCTTAATCTTGGATATAACAGATGAACTGAAAAAGAATGTGTGAGCTATGAATAGCTCTAGACATGCATCAGTAATTGTGAAAAGCCTGAGTTACATCACTGTGACATAGTATTTATGAGCTAGAACAAGTCAGGTAAAAATCCCAAACCCAAATAGGTTTGGGGACTAATATTTGTTAATCCATTCAAGCAAAATAATTCATAAGCGAACCTGTATAACCTGTCGACATAACCAAGTGATGCCCAAAAGACAGTGACTGTTTCCATAGTTACAGTTGTGACTTGTCGCTTTGACGGAAAATAGCAATTTTGAAGAACAACATCTTGAAATATTTTTAGAAGCTCTTGGGAACAGTTTCAAATACAAATTGGTGGTTGAATTATTATTTTTATTTTAACTACTTAAGTACAGCATAAGCAGTAGAGTGCACAAAATTCCGCGTAATGATGCACTTTAGATTCATTAGGAGTTAGGCCAGGACACAACAGCTTGGAGCTGATAGAAGGTAATGAGTGGTACCATGAGTGCCTACTAGAGCTGAGCTAATAGTGGACTCGAGGCAGCACCTCGTCTAACTGAACCACAGATTACATGTAAAAGGTATCACCAATTTTGCAACTGAATTTTATTTCGCTAAACTTTAATACAGTCTGCACAGTCCATGTCAAGCCAATAACAAGCAAATTCTTGTTGGTTTTCTCCTCCATTTACTGCAATGAATAAGATTCTGACTATTAGTGTTAATGGATGAAAACTCTATTACTACTTTCCACCAAATTTGGTTATATAATTATGGGAAGAAGCCTTGTGGCTCATTACTCCTTACAGGTGCAACATCTTCTGCTGGAGCATTCAGTTCCCTAGTCCTTTCACTATATCATTTTATATTCTTTTTTCCAAACATTTGACCAAATACTCCTCTGGTGATGCTATAGGGATTGATTTTAACCCTGCTCACTCATCAGAAACCATACAAATGTGAAGGCAAAAGCAAATGGGTTACGAGAGCCTAAAGCTCTCTCTTAATACTGGAGAGTGCCATCTCCAGTATCAATGGGATTAAGTGACCACTTATGGGCCTCAATTGGGGCAAGATCTTTCTATCTGAGGCCTTGCTCACCCCAGCGTAAAATCATTGTGTGGTCAAGGTGGACAGGAACTGGAAGGAATTCCATCCATTCAGTCTCACGCTTCCCCTGTGCCTAAAATCTTGTTTATGGGGGAGTTAAATTATAGCCTATGAGATTTTCCACAGCCTTAGTTATGCTAGGGAACACTCAATTATATTGTAACTTTTTACTCTTTGTTTAATCTTTTGTACATCCATTGTATACATCCACTGAGGTTGTACTAATGCCACATGGACTGCAATGGTCCAAGAAGACTACCACCTTCTCAAGGGCAATTAGGGATGCTGGCTTAGCTACTGATGCCCACATCCCATGAATGAATAAAAAAACTTCACAGTACTTGGTTATGTATAAATTCGATATTACTGCTTTGCTCTTGATTTCAATACTTTGGTGCATAAAACTCGGAGGGTGGGGTTTTCTGGCTGCGCTTGCCACACAAACAGAAAATCCTGCCCGAGGTCAATGAACTTTTGCGTAATCCGTCCCTTGCCCACTACAATTCCCCTGGTGGGCGGGATGGGAAAATCCCCCTGGAATTTTACTTATCTTTGTTTGGTGTGTTTCTACCTGCACGACCACCTTTAAAAACCTTTGCCTAATAAGAATAACCATTTTACTCATGCCAACTGTTAGCAAAGCTAATACATAGTGAAAAATATACCCAGGAGTAGGTTGGGTGGAACTCCTGTCAATGAATTGAAACCACCTGACTTGCAAGCACCATTTCACACAAGAGCTTGTTAAAATCCAAAAGAATATAGCAATGTACTGACTGCTAGCATACTTAGTTAATATAAGAACATAAAGACTCGGAGCAAAAAGTAGGTAATTCAGCCCCTCGAGCCTGCTCCACCATTCAATATGATCATGGGTGGCCTCACCTTTGCCTCATCTCCACTTCCTGCCTGCCCCACTTAACTCTTCATCCCGCTACTAATTAAAAATCTATTTATCTCCTCAATTTTTTTAGTGCCCTGCTGTCCGCTACACTCTGGGGTAGAGAATTCCACAGATTTATGACCCTCTGAGTGAAGTAATTCCTCCTCATTTCTGTTCTAAATCTGCCACCCCTTAGCCTAAAACTATGGCCTTTCTTCTAGAATGCCTAGGAAGGGGAAACATCTGCTCTGTGTCTACCTTGTCAATCCCCTTTAGCATTTATACTTCCATTAGAACTCGCCTCATTCTTCTAAATGCCAACAGGTATAGACCTAAATAATTACTGGGCTGAAAGGACGCATGCAAATAAATCAATTCAGAATTATTCACTTCTTAATTTTTATGCAAGGCACTTTTGAAATGTCATGGTTTACTAAATAAAAAATCTCATACAAGAGAAAAAAACTACTTCTTCCAGAGTTTTGAAGGGTTGAAGTAATAATTTAATAAAGACTGTACATTTTAAATATATTGCTTATCTTCTGATGTGCTTACCTTATTTAATATGAGTCACAACATGAAAAGTGCAGTCGTCCTCCCCACCCAATACTTCTTAGTGTTCAATTTTTACTTGATTTTACTTTTTGCAAGAATCCCTGATCTCCTTTATTAAACTTTTGCATGGAGATCATTTTTTAAATTAATTCACAATATTAAATTTCACATCAATTGACGCTAGAAATTAGAAAAGGCTTTGATGACCACCAAGTGAATTCTGCTGCTTATCGCCCTGTTATTAAAATATGCAAATTTAAGTAAAGTGGACAGAGGCTGGTTGGCAGAATTTTATTTTCAACTTGTCACAGTGAGAATCCAAGTGAATCCAAAATGAATCACACCATCAAAATACATGTCACTTTTCCAACCATGCTATTTTTCCGGAGATGTCAAAATGTATTTCTTACTCATTTGGGCAGTTGTTGAGTAAACAGCAGATTTTTCACCATAGGAAGGGGGAGAAATCTGAAGCACCATCTTTTTCTTAAACATTTGTATCATGATTATTTCACTTTTCTTGGTCCTGGTACAGCCCTGTCTTTTAATAGACTTCCCTTATTTTTTCTTGCCATTTGGGAGACATTGCTGAATCCCAGTTCCTGTTTATTATCGCAAGATAACGAAAGTGAAACACTGGGTCAGATTTTCATTCCAGAGTTCCAATCCCCATGCCAAGCTGAACTCCCAGTCAGGAATCTGGAGGAGTTAGTGGCAGGACCCTGGAACCGATTGTTTGGTGGCCAAGAGCCTTTGCCAAATTAGGATGATGAGTGGTTTCCCAAAGTTGGAGGGCCAATGGGAGACCCCCTGTCACCAACCCCTACCAATACTGAAATATTATTAATTCTCTATCAGAGGTGGAAGCTGCTGCTCTCAGGCACAAGAAAGAGAGGGTCCTTCAAGATAGAAGCAATCTTATATGAATTTATAAACACAAGCTTGTCCAGCTGTCATTGTTGAGAGACAATTCATTGGACAGCGGAACAGGTGCATGGTGGAGGTTTGGTAGGGTGTGGCGGGGGGGGGTGCATTGGGTGTGGGATCAGGGGATGTTGGTGGGAGGCATACCTTGCAGGATGAAACATTGGCCGTCAGTCCACTGCTACAAGGCTGCCTTCATTTCTTTGGCTTTGTTTCAGCTTCAGCCAGGGTGTCAGCAAAATGGCATTCATTGACCCTATAAGTGTCTTAACTGTCTTAAGTGTCTTAGTCATCACAACCTTCCCCCACCCCAAGCCAGATTGTTCAGGATGACCCAGAAGTGGGTGCATGCCAGAAAATTGGTGTGCCACTTGAGGACGCAAAATTGTATCCTCACCAAATTTCATAGCCAAATGATTTTCTCTCCATTCCTTTTTGTGTATTGCACATTGCACTCTCCATAGAACTCCAGTTCCTATAACAAACAATTCACAGTTGCTTCCAGCTTCCAATGGATTGCTCACTTTCACTTTCCCAGCTGAGAAGCTTCTAATCCTGGAACTACTTCTCATTGTGATGTTTAAACTATAGATTTCTTCCTCCAGTTCCAAGCTGGGCAAAACCTCTGGCCTTCTTTAACGCTTCACAAACTTGCCTTCAATCTCAGCAAAGCTCTGACCTCTTCGGCAATATGAACAATTGTCAATGTTTTCTTTGCTTAAGGTGCAGGACTGATTGATTTCTTTTCTTGCTTTGTACTCTGCATTTCAAAACTGCAAATTGCTTACTACCTGTAATATTTATAGGTTTACAGGGAAGCCTGCAACATGATTTCAGAATGACTTCCTCTACCCTCTTCCCCAACACAGCAGGAAACAGATTAGCTTTTTAACTAAATAGAAATGCCAATGTTATATTTGATCCCAATTGTCTTTTATTTTAGAAGCAATAGAAAGTTTGCAGCAGAACTATTTACAATTATTGCTAAAATATAATTCTCAGACTTGGTTCTACTCATTGTAGATGCAGAAAATGCTGTCATTGCCTCCATGTGTAATACTGTGCATCACCCTTCCAATGAAACAAGCTAAGCCTTCCCTTGATTTTGAACAGATAAACCACCCAGGCTTACTGTCAGGCAGTTTCACAGCATTGGATACATGATTCCCTTTAATTTGTCCCAAGATATAATAATCTTATACACCAAAAGAAATGGTTCCAAAACATAATCGTACAAACCCCATAACTGATATTGATAAATATCAAATATTCACATTACTTCATTTCACGTTAGGAATGTTTGTCCTTTTCTTTTATAAAGAGTTCTTAGTTAATTTCCTGCCTGATTGTTCGATTACAAAATAGCCCTTCTGTTTATGGATGCATTGCGATCTAAAATTTCAATAAAGAATGCTTTTCATGATGCAATATGTCGTAGAGTATGAAAATTGTAAAACAGTCCAGGAAATGGCTGGCAACAATGATTGAAATTCTACATCATGTGTTGATGCAATTTCAACATTTCATCTGATGTGATACTCCCATCTAGTGGACTCATTAAGCACTGGCCCACATTAATATAGGCAAAATGACAGTGGAACTCAAACATATACTTGTTAATGTCAATGGAATCTGATGGTTTTTTTGATGCAATTACTAATGAATTGATAATATATGAGTAGATAAACTGAGAAGTAACTGGTTGGAATGTATAATATTTGACAAGGCATTATACCACATAATGTATGATGTCTTATTATTGTACTGAAGCCATTTGCTACTGAGTTTGTTTCTGTAAGAGAAGATTCAATTGTTGGAATGTCTCAAAATTGATTAGAGGCTAATTGCCTTTAATGGTATTGAATCCTGAGATGATTTTGAAGCTACTTTCTGCTCCTGTGTGTTGTTGTTTTTGTAGATGAAAAGAGATGGGGTGGGATTTTCCAGCCCTTCTTGCTGGTGGGTCTGGAAAGCAATCGCCAGTGGTGTATTCTCCAGCAGTGGAATGAGTGAGACATACAAAACACCGTAGACTTTGGTGGGCCGCCTCCACCCCCCAAAAAACATGCCATGGTGGTTGCGGGGGATAACAGTAAATTGATTTGTTTAATAGCTATCTCAAGGGTATTTGAATACAGATCAATGAAAAAAAATCCAAGTGGGTTTTACGACTTATTGATGCATCCGTATTAGGAACATCACATTCTAATCTGCATGTATGATACAAAAAACATCAATTCCCATGGCTAACCTGCAGTTAAATATCTTTACTGCAATTGCACTTTACACATTTAACCTGTTAAAGACCATTGCTTCCTAATTATAGATTATGGAAGGGAATTCAGTAACACAAATTGCTTGCAATGACACTTTACTAACAGTGAGAGTGTGGGCAGTGCATTGATGAAAATACACTCTGAAGGACCAAAAGATCCAATGATGTGGAAAGCCACAATGGAAGACACAAATGGCATAGAAAGTAAAAACCTCTGCATTCACTTTTTGGACAAGGAGCAGGGGTAAAAAGTGGCAATTTTCTGCTCCAATCTCAAATTCCCCAAGGGCAACTGACATACATGTGATAGTACTTTGAGTCAGGCAATATTTATTCTCAGGGTAACTGTCTAAAACAGGAGTTATGTTAATTGATTAATTAATTAATAATTAATTACATGTTTATGTGCATGTAACATGAAAATAATGAAAGATGTGTCTAACCTGCAAACAATTAGGAATAGCATCCGCAGTATTCTGTTTTTGTATGAATGTTTCTGTGGGAATGGTTACAATAATGACTTTAAAATAAACCTTAAGCTCTTCTATTGTTTGCTACAGACTAACGATGCAAAACTCTGTTTATAATGTAAAAAATGTTAGTACTGAATTGGCAAGACTCTTGCACCCCATCAGCATATTTTTCAACAAATAGCAACTGTCATTTGGGTGTCCAATTTTAGAGTGGCTTTCTCACTGTGGGGGACTGTCGGGTAAATACTGAGAGGTAAATGGGGGAGGAGAAAGTGAAACAGGCTGCAGACTGCAGGACATGTCGAAGCTGGAAAGAGCAATCCTGGGCCATTTAAATCGAGGCCATTTA
Source organism: Carcharhinus amblyrhynchos (assembly GCF_965287045.1). Classification (NCBI taxonomy): domain Eukaryota; kingdom Metazoa; phylum Chordata; class Chondrichthyes; order Carcharhiniformes; family Carcharhinidae; genus Carcharhinus; species Carcharhinus amblyrhynchos. Next base: position 48,973,970 of record NC_137336.1, read on the forward strand.
AAGGACCAAGACTCAAAGCACAGTGCACTTGACATGAAATCAGTAATATAACTACATAACAAATAAAAATAAGTCCAGTTCAGTGCTGCTGAATGTAAAGTGCTCTTGGTTGAAAACTGAAGGAAAATAGAGCCAGAATCTACTGGGGCTTTAACCGCACAGACTTGAGGTGAGCACATGACTGGTCCTTCAAACTCCAGCATGCGCTAAATTCCCAACATTTCTTCATATCTTCTGTCAGTTCAAATTAGGGTCAATGTTCCTTGAGAACAGTTACAACTCATTCCGAGTTTCAACAGCTTGTTTGGTTAAATAATGTTGTGTTTTTATTGTTATGCTGCATCATCGTGCAGTATTATATTTGTTAGCAAATTAGTCTTTGTTGATAAGAGGGCCAACTTGCAATTTACCTTAGGCAGGCTTTGAGCAAACATTTGCACTGAAGTGCAAAAATAAACACATTGGTCAGAATTCTTGGTCTCTCACTGTGCCAGTAGGTACGCTCAGCCAAATCTTCGTTCACAGTAGCAGGACTGGATAATCTCAGCCATGGGTGAGGTCAGAGAATTCTGGCCATTATAATGGAAATCTTGCTAACTAGGACCAAGTGAATATTGAATTACTAATGGAATTTATTGTCTGCGGATAGTGGATTTGTACGCTGTTCTTTGTCCTTGTGAATTGAGCTCAACTTTGGCACATCTAATGGGGAAAAAAATGTCACATGCTTTTGTTCTCCATTGGAGTCCAATTTAAGATAAGTCTCAATTTATTTCTAAGGCAAGTTACCAGAGATCTGCAGAAATTGGTACGAGATTGGTCACCTTAGAAAGTCACAAGGTGTGAAAAGTAGAAATGTCTGGCCTTCTCAAATTAGGAGGGTGGCATAATATTAGGGCATAGGAACTTTTGTTTGTCGATGTTATACCAGCCATTGGCAATTCGATACATTCAAAGTTAGTTTGAAGAGCTCAATAAGAACAGTGAGTTGCTTGTTTTTTAGGGGGGGTGGGGATGGGGTGGAACTATTGTCATTTCAGTGACATTCCTGTATTAATGAATACATTTTGAGTAATTTTAAGATTTAACAAACATGACAGCAAATATTCCAATCATATTTCCCTGTGTTTTTGACATATCTCAAAGACACAGTATCAAAATTTTGGACAGAGAAACAAACATCACATTCACTTTAAAGTCATTTATTTTTGCGCTCCAATTTTATATGTTGACAGAAAACAATCACCCCTTTGTAATTGAATGCATAGCATTCGGGCATGCGATGCTTATTTCCCAAGGAGAGTGTAGCCAGAGCCCATTATAACCCATGTAATTTCAGCTACTCCTGGAGTTTAAGGCACTTGGTTTTTGTTTTCATTTTCAGTGTTGCTTTGATGCGTATGTTGACTGGGTCAAGCAGAAGTTAGTAACTGCATGCTGCAAATAGAGATTGGTTGCCATCTCATTGCATGCTAGAGTATCTCTTGATGGTTGAGGCTGCTTGTCCTCAATTGCAATTGAAGTGCAGCGTACAGCTACTCAGAATCTGATATTTTCAAACAGTCTATTGCAATATAAACAGAACGTTACGTTAAATGCAAGGTTTGTGGAACTGAAGGCAAAAGGTTATGAGAAAGGATTATGAAACATAACGTCAGAGATGAGAAATGAGTTGAAGTGAATGCAAACACATGAAGCTAAGCAGCAAATGTGAGGGACACTGTAGGAGTTATACTCAAAATGACTGAACTATTTTTGGGCAATTAATATAACAGTATCACCAGTAAAGGGGAAATAGAGGAAATGCTGACACCTTAGGGGGCAAAAGTGGGCAACCCAATTGGATGAGTTTAAAAGAAGAATGCAATCCAAAAATATCTGCAAAACAGATATTTGCTGTTGTGGAGAGGGGAATGGCCTCTGAGGGGATAACAGCAACTACTAACTTTGTAGCTGGGAGGAAACCAGAGCACCCAGAGGAAAGTCAAGCAGACACAGGGAGAATGTTCCATTTCCATACAGACAGTAACCCAATTTAGGAATCAAAACTGGGTCCTTGGCGCTATGAGGGTGCAGTGCTAACCACTGTGCCCCCCCAATTTCATGGCCCTTTTAGCCCTCCCAATTCCCTGTTTAAGTTTTTTCCTGCCATCTTTGTATTCCTCAGGAGCTTTGTCCATTTTCAATTTCCTGACATTTATGTATGCCTCCTTCTTCTTCTCTAAGCTCATAATCTCTCTTGTCATCCATGGTTCCCAAGTCTTGCCATCTTTATCCTTCATTTTTATAGGGACATGCTTGTCTTGAATTGTTAACAACTGATTTTTTAAAGACTCCCATATATCGGATGTGGGTTTACTCTCAAACAGCTGCCCCTAGTCTATTTTCCCCTAGCTCCCTATTACTGTTGTAGATAGCCTATCCCCAGTTTTGTACTTTCACTCTGGAACTACTTCTATCATTTTCTACAAGTATCTTGAAACTTATAGAATTGTGATCAATGTTCTCAAAATGGTGTCCCACTGATACTTCAGTCACCTGTCCGGGCTAGTCCAAGTCTAAGACAGCTCTTCCTGAGTTGGACTATCTACGTATTGCCTCAAGAAGCACTCTTGGACACACTGAAAAAACCCTGCCCCATTCAAGCCCCTGGCACTAAAGGAATCCGAGTCTATAGTGGAAAAATTAAAAATATCTATAACAACAACCCTTTTGTTTTTACATCTTCCCATAATCTGCTGACATATCAGTTCCTCCACTTCACGCTGTTGGGAGATCTGCAGTACAGTTGTATTTAATTAGCTAGCAGATCTCAAAGGCCGGTCTTCCAAGAGTTGAATGCCTGCAGGGCCAGTCACCAGGTCAGGGTGGGCTTGGCCTGATATTTTTACCAATGGGATGGGGACCCTACGAAACCCAACCCAATGGCTTTGGCCTTCCTAATATTTAGCTGAAGAAAATTCCTGCTCATCCAATACAGGATGTCAGGCAGACATCAGTGACAAATTAGTGATAGTGAGGAGGAGCCAGGAGAGGTCGTGGTGAGGTAGAGCTGAGTGCTATTAGTGTAAATGTGCATCCTGACATTATACTTTCAGATGTCATCAAGAAGCCAATGGGACACACATGTATGTGACAAGAAACCAAGGGAAGACACATATATTCACAGACAGCACCCTGTTCTTTACAGAAAAAGGAGTGTGTCCATCTGTTGTGCCTTTTTTCAACTAAACAAAAATTTTGTGGACTGCCATTCCCAATGGCAATACCTTGACCAACAGTGTCGAACTGCTTAGTTTACTTTGAAACAAAAGCTTGTAAGTAAACAGTTAATTGTTCTCTGCTGCATTCTCCTTAGCAATGGCTCTACCAGTCTGAGTCCACCTGCCAAACAAATAGCACTCTCTTCTCATGCAGTATAAATTGTTGATCCCTTTACTGTTCGTTTATCTTGCATAGCTATCCTGATGAGTGCAAGATGAAAATCTTCAATGGCATGTCTCTTTTAATCAGCAATACTCAAATTCGATACTACCAAATGACTAATTATGGAAAAGATGGATATGGATTTGGGAGATGACAGCAAACTCAAGGACTTTAGAAAGGAAAGGGAGATTGGGAATGGAATGATATTTTGCAAGGATGGAGCTGTTGGTGTTGGGATTTTTGAGGAAAGCATTGATAATGATATAAATGTGTGAGGAAGGAGAACCATTCATAAATTTAGCCAACATGGACACTGGGAAAAAACAATCAATAATAGGTAGCTTGTTGGGATTAAAATGAAAGGATCAGAAGGTAGGTCTCTTAGACAAGCTGAGCCCAGGGAAAGTTGTGAACTCATGGCTTGGGCAGCAGGAAACATTAGAGAGTGGTTCTTCAAACAGACTAGGAGAAGGGAGATAAATAACAGAACAGTTGGTTTCAATCTATGTGGCCCAAAAGTCTACAAGCTTCTCATATTTGGTATTGGAAGTAAAGGTGAGGGAACTTTGTGAAGAAGGTTTAAAAGATGGTTTGTAATGGAGAAGAAAAGTTGGAGATAGGTTTTGTATTCCAGGATGATCCTGAAATAATCAACAGTTTGGGAAAAGGGGAGCAAAAGCCAATGTTGCTTTAAATGATCCAACCAGATCTAGTAATGGACGGCTAAGCCAGTTGTCCATCTCAAACTTTCAAATGCATGTCCCTTGGACTTAAGGAAGTGGAGGTGAGAGTGAATAAACAGATTGAAGAAGAATAATGGTACAGGAGTATGAAAAGTGGTGTAGAGAATGTGACCGAGGAGCGTGAAAGCTGCAGAAATGTCATAATGAATAGAGGATGCAGTTTTGAAAATGTCTTGTCAGTGAATTGGGAAAGAATTTTTTTCCAGGGCAGATACAGGACACAAGAGGAACATGAGTAGAAAGTGATATCAGGGAGCAATTAGAGATTGTCTCATCTGTGATTGACATAATGGCAGTAATGAGACCATGTGGAACGGCAAGGTCAAGGGGATGGCTATGAATATGGCTTAAGAGGGAGAAATCTAGAGAGGGAAGGATGACAGTGAACTCAGCAGGGCAAGTCACTAGATCAGGGTGGGCTTGGCCTGATATTTTTGCCAGTGGGATGGGGACCCTGCGAAATCCAACCCAATGGCTTTGGCCTTCCTAATATTTAGCTGAAGAAAATTTCTGCTCATCCAATACAGGATGTCAGGCAGACATCAGTGACAAATTAGTGATAGTTAACATATTGAGTTAAAACCCATCAAAAAGTAAGACTTCTTAAGTAACATACCGAGATAATCATTACCATGAGGAGTGATATACTCCCTGACTCCATTGTATACCACTATAATGAAATCCTTAGCTTTACTCAGTAATTATACTCTTGACTCAGTGAAAAGTTCATCGTTTCAAATTCACCTTCAGAACTTTACCAGGTGATGCTTAAGTGCCATACTGGGGAAGTGTTTTTTTTTCAAGAGCTGTCTTTCTAATGCCACATTACCAGTCTGAATGAATATAACAAATCCTGTGGCAATATTTAAAGAAAGCAATGGTTGTCTGGTGCCTGAATAATATTGATTCACCAACTATTGCCAAAAAAACTGATGAACAGGTCATTCATTTCATTTTCTGTCTGTTGGACCCTGTTGTAAAACTGGTTGTTGCATTTGTCTACATGGCAACAGTAACTATTCTTCAAGGGACTAATATTATATTGTAGCAGATGCCTGGATGTGCACTAGTTGTTCATATCTCAAAAGAAAAAATAGAGGCAAGGGGCTCAGCACACTTCAATTTGGGCAGTGAGTGCAAATGAGGGCAAGAGTCAGCACATGCATCATGTGCCAGGCTCATTCAACTTGCAAGCTCTGCACATAAGATGCTCACAGAATCCCTACAGTGCAGAAGGAGGCCATTTGGCCCATCCAGTCTGTACTGACCACATTTGCACCCAGGTCCCATTCCCATAATGCCAAATATTTACTCTGCTAGTCCCCTGACACTAGGGACAATTTAGCACGGTCAGTCAACCTAACCTGAACACCTTTGGACTGTGGGAGAAAACTGGACCACCCAGAGGAAACTCATGCAGACACAAGGAGAATGTACAAACTCCAAACAGACAGTGACCCGAGGCTGGAATTGAATTCGGGTCCCTGGCGCTGTGAGGCAGCAGTACTAACCACTGTGCCATCGTGCTTCACCTCCAGTGTGTTTGTAATGTCTGAGCAATGCTTTAATTGCACAGCACCTATCTGGAATTGAAAGGCTGCCATAAAATGCATTTAAAGACTCAACCACTCATTGGTCAATATTTGCTTCTCTCCCTGCAGCATTCTCTCCTCAAGGATAGTTGCATCTGATCCTTGGTTTGCTTGCCAATACCTGATTAACCTAGTGTTGTGAGACTTCTTACAGAGGAAAGGGTAAAGTCCAACAGGTTTATTTGGTAGCAAACGCCACTAACTTTCGGGGCTATGCCCCTTTTTCAGGTGGGTGAGGTGTTCTGATCACAAACAGAGCATATAAAGGCACACACTCGGTTTACGGAATACTGATTAGAATGCAAGTCTTTACAGCTAATCAAGTCTTAAAGGTGCAGACAATGTGAGTGGAGGTAGCATTAAGCATAGGTTAAAGAGATGTGTATTGTCTCCAGACAGGACAGTAAGTGAGATGTTGCAAGCCTAGGCAAGCCATGGGGGTTACAGATAGTGTGACATGAATGCAAGATCCCTGGTGAGGCCGTCCCCATGAGCGAGGAACTTGGCTATCAGTTTCTGCTCAGCAACTCTGCGCTGTCGTATGTCGTGAAGGCCGCCTTGGAGAACAGAGGCCGAATGCCTGTGACTGCTGAAGTGTTTGCCAACAGGAAGAGAACAGGCTTGCCTGGTGATTGTCGAGCGGTGTTCATTCATCTGTTTTCGTAGCGTCTGTATGGTTTTCCCGATGTCCCATGCCTTGGGACAGCCTTTCCTTCAGCATATCAGGTAGACAACGTTGGCCGAATTGCAAGAGTATGTATTGTGTACCTGGTGGATGGTGTTCACACGTGAGATGATGGCATCTGTGTCGATGATCAGGCATGTCTTGCAGAGGTTGCTGTGACAGGCTTGTGTGGTGTCGTGGTCACTGTTCTCCTGAAGGCTGGGTAGTTTGCTGGTGACAATAGTCTGTTTGAGGTTGTGCGGTTGTTTGAAGGCAAGAAATAGGGGTGTGGGGATGGCCTTGGTGAGATGTTCGTCTTCATCAATGACATGTTGAAAGCTCCGGAAAAGATGTCGTAGCTTCTCTATTCTGGGAAAGTACTGGATGACAAAGGGTGCTCTGTCCACTGTGTCCCGTGTTTGTCTTCTGAGGAGGTTGGTGAGATTTTTCGCTGTGGTGCATCGGAACTGATAATCGATGAGTCGAGCACCATATCCTGTTCTTATGAGGGCATTTTTCAGCGCCTGGAGGTGTCTGTTGTGATCCTCCTCATCTGAGCATCGTGAGGTTTTCCGTGGGCTTGCGGTACATTGCAGTCCTGAAGTGACCATCCTTAATGGAGATGCATCTCACTGTACCCATGGATAACCTCACGATGCTCCACTTCTCCAGCTTCCACCCTAAATACGTTAAAGAAGCCATCCCCTACGGACAAGCCCTCCGCATACACAGGATCTGCTCAGATGAGGATCGCAACATACACCTCCAGACGCTGAAAGATGCCCTCATAAGAACAGGATATGGCGCTCGACTCATCGATCGACACTTCCGATGCGCCACAGTGAAAAACCGCACCGACCTCCTCAGGAGACATGGTGGACAGAGTATCCTTTGTCGTCCAGTACTTCCCTGGAGCGGAGAAGCTATGACGTCTTCTCCAGAGTCTTCAACATGAACATGAAGATGAACATCTCACCAAGGCCATCCCCACACCCCCACTCCTTGCCTTCAAACAACCGTACAATCTCAAACAGGCCATTGTCCGCAGCAAACTACCCAGCCTTCAGGAGAACAGTAACTACAACACCACACAACCCTGTCACAGCAACCTCTGCAAGACATGCTGGATCATCGACGTGGATGCCATCATCTCACGTGAGAACACACCCACCAGGTATACGATACATACGCTTGCAACTCGGCCAACGTTGTCTGCCTGATACGCTGCAGGAAAGGATGTCCCAAGGCATGGTACATTGGGGAGACCAGGCAGACACGACAACAACGGATGAATGAACACCACTCGACAATCACCAGGCAAGTCTGTTCTCTTCCTGTTGGCAAACACTTCAGTGGTCACTGGCATTTGGCCTCTGATCTTAGGGTAAACTTCTCCAAAGCGGCCTTCATGACATACGACAGTGCAAAGTCACTGAGCAGAAACTGATAGCCAAGTTCCGCACACATGAGGACAGCCTCAACCGGGATCTTGTGTTCATGTCACACTATTTATAACCCCTATGACTTGCCTGGGCTTGCAACATCGCACCTACTGTCCCATCTGGAGACAATACACATCTCTTTAACCTATGCTTAATGCTACCTCCACACACATTGTCTGCACCTTTAAGACTTAATTAGTTGTAAAGACTCGCATTCTAATCAGTATTCTGTAAACTGAGTGTGTGCCTTTATATGCTCTGTTTCTGATCAGAACTCCCCATTCACCTGAAGAAGGGGCATAGCCCTGAAAGCTAGTGGTGTTTGCTACCAAATAAACCTGTTGGACTTTAACCTGGTGTTGTAAGACTTCTTACTCTGTTTACCCCAGTCCAACGCTGGTATCTCCACATCATGAATACCCTTTCTTCTGCCAGGGAAGTACTTAACATCCAACAGCCTACAAGCTGACTTGCACTAATTGCTGGACCCATCAATGTAGACCTATTATTATGCAAATAGATGGTGAGAGCAGCGTATTTACATACATGTCCATGTAGTGACTGCCCAGCATTTGTGCAAATACCGCAGGACTCAAAACCTTTCACAAGAACGTAAGAAGTAGGAGCAGGAGTAGACCATTCAGCCCTTTGAGACCACTCCATCATTCAATGAGTGCATGGCTGATGATTTAAACCCCATCAAAATGTAGGGCTTTTTAAATAACATACGAAGATAATGATTATCAAGGGGAGTGGGTATACTCCCTGACTCCATTGTATATCACTATAATGAAGTCCTTAGCTTGGCAATACCATTTTCCTATACTATCCTTGTATCCCTTGTTTTATTATATAGAAATTTATCAATCTCAGCCTTAAACATACTCAGTGACTGAGTATCCACTGCCTCTGGGGCAGAGAATTCCAAAGATTCATTGCTGTCTTTGTGAAGAAATGCATCCTTATCTCAGCCTTAAATGACCTGTTCTAACTCTGAGACTGTGCCCCCTGATTCTCAACACCCCAACCAGGATAAACAGCTTTCCTACAGCTACCGTGTCAAGGCCTGTAAAGACCATGTATCTTAGAATGAGACTATTGAAGGAATTGTCCAGTGAGGAAAGATTAAATAAACTGGACCTTTAATCTCTGGAGTTTAGGAGAATGGGAGGTAGTCTCATACATGGACATGTATGTAAATACGCTGCTCTCACCATCTATTTGCATAATAATAGGTCTACATTGATGGGTCCAGCAATTAGTGCAAGTCAGCTTGTAGGCTGTTGGATGTTAAGTACTTCCCTGGCAGAAGAAAGGGTATTCATGATGTGGAGATACCAGCGTTGGACTGGGGTAAACAGAGTAAGAAGTCTTACAACACCAGGTTAAAGTCCAACAGGTTTATTTGGTAGCAAACACCACTAGCTTTCAGGGCTATGCCCCTTCTAGGAATTATCTTAGAGAACCTTTGTTGCAATCTCTAACCTTTTCCTTCAATATATATTTAGACTAAAACTGCACACACTACTCCAGGTGCTGTCTCACCAAGGCTTAATATAATTATATTAAAACATATTTACTTCTATACTTTAATCCTGTTGTAATAAAGACCAACATACCATTTGTTTTCTTAATTGCTTGCTGCGTATGCATGTTAGCTTTCAGTGACTCATGAACAAGACACCCAAGTCACTCTACTTCTTGCCTTTCACCATTTAAAAAATACTCTGCGTTCCTGATTTTCCTATAAAAGTGGATCATCTCTCCTCTCTCCACATTGTGTTGGATCCATTGGCCTTCATCTATTGGGAAGCACTTAGTGCAGCTTGAAGACTAGATGAGATTTTACAAAATGCAAGCTCTTCCCTTCAAAAATTTGTGGAAAACACCAAACGATTTCCATAATTCTCTATTTTACATTAGTGACATAAAGAAAGAATTTCCACAGTGCTTTAATTGTAGAAATTAACCTACATAATGAAATGTAGGTTTTGAGGAAAATACTGATAATTCTTGAGACAGAAAGGAGAGTTTATTTCACATTTAAAGTGCTGTAATTAACCTGGGAGTAAATGGTGCTGATGGTAACCAACTGGAAAAATCTCTTCATCTCCTCAGGTCTGATTTTCTGTACTTTAGGAACACCAATAATAAACAGTATCATTTGCCAAGATTGGAGGTTATCTACTCTCATGACTCACTGACGGATCTTGCTAATGCACATGACACCATAACTACAACAACTGACAACATGAGTTGAACTTCTAAAGTTGATAAGCAGTGAGAAATCTGTGGCGTTACACACTACAGCAGTAACTCAACTTAATTTACTGTAGCCGACATAGCAGAGTAGGTCTTAATTAAATGAAGCATTATCAGAGACTCAAGAAGACGTAAAAATGAAATGCAAAGTCAGACAGCTAAACTAATAATGGCTTTAAAACGTTGACATGATTTGGTTGAATAAGCAAACTGAAAGACATAACAAAATGAGGTTCTGCACATACAATAGCAAGGATATGGATTGATGATATCAAAACATGACATTGGCATTAAAAAGTAATGCAAAAAATAAATTAGACACCAACCATTAAAAATATCCTGGTGAAAGGTTGAAGATCATATTGAGGGGTTACATCACTAAGGGTGAGTCAGAGAAGAGGAAAGTGGTAATTATAAGAATGGAATAAATGAGATAGACTCAGGATGAACAAAGAATAATACCAAAATAAGCCATGGCATTGACACCAATAAACAAGTAAATATTTTACATTATGCAGCAAATGTGGTAACAAGAAATGATGGAGAAGTTCTCCGCAAGGCAGATCATATTGTGGATAACATGGAGAGAGAAGTGGTCACACCACAGGCTCAGATACCAGGAAGGGAATGGGTGACTTCCAGGCATAGCAAGAGGATTAGGCAGGCAGTGCAATATTATCCTGTGGCTATTCTGCTGGAAAACAGATGTATCACTTTGGATACTCTTGAGGGGAAGTTGCTGATTTTTGACCTGAGTGGGAATTCTAGTAGTGGACAGGCCCTATCCTCCACTCAGTTGCCAAGCCCAACAGGTGCTTGTAGTAGCTGGCTAACAAGTGGCCATGGTGGTAAGGTGGGTATAGGTGATAGGGGGTGGATGAAGGGGGTCACCAAATTGACTGTTTTAATCATCCTACCCCTTACAAACATACACACACACACACACACACACACACACACTTACATCCACCCACCCCCCAAACTGAGCAGCACTGACCCGCGGGCTACACCTATGAGTTGTTGGCCATCTTGTTGAGAAATTTCCTGGCAGCAGTGGCCAGTGATGACTCTTAGAAAATTCAAATGTCTTCAGAGAGTGCCTCAAGATGGAGGTATCCTCGTGTTTCCCATTCTGCAGTGGTAGCACCTACCTCTGCCTATGAGGCCGTCATCCATCTAAGGCTTCCAAAAGATCATACCAAGTTTCACATCACCAGCAAGGTCAGAGTCAAGAGTCAGAAATGGTCCCACTCCATTTTAGTTGGGATAAGGTTTCACCTAAGATCTCACAAATCCACTGAAAGAAACATCTCATCAAAAGCCAGAATGGTGGTGGTAGTTAAGAGGAATGTTTTCGGAACATTAGCAGAGTTCCTTATCATTCTTTTTACAGCACAATGAGATCTATAACCTTCGACTAACAGCCTCTGTTAACAACTCATCTGAAGAACAGCATCATCAATGAAACAGCACTCCATGAACACCAGAGTAATAGGCTCAGCATTGCAAGTCAGGTTCACATCCACAAGCTATTGATGCAAAGGTAAGTGTGCTACCAACTGAACCAACAAATTCCAAAATGAACATCAACAGACAATGAATAAAACCAACGGCATACACTAGTTATATTTTTCACATCATTCTTTGCATTTATTTTCACTTACTCCGACTTTGTGTTTCACTTTTTCTCATGTATTTTTCATCTTGTTGTCATGGCCTCCTCATATTCATCTAGCCCCAAAGGAAATGTCCCATAATTGACAATATATTTTAGTAGATGTATTTAACAATTTACTCATGAAAACTCTGGTTTACTATAAGTAGATTATATTACTATTATATTGATGCTTTATTTAGGGAAGATAAATAGTTTGAGACATCTAAAGCTATTCAATTAATTCCACATTAAGTTCAATTACATGAAGCAAAAAATGTTAAATCCATGCATAAACAATATTTCTTTGAGAAACATTGTAGTAAAATGGCTTTAAATCAGAAATCCCACTCTTAACAACACAAGTATTTTAAATTCCTTTCAAGATCCTTTCACCATAATAAAGTAGATATGAGTGGTCCAAGAGGCAAGATGCCATAGCACAGCTTATATCAGCAACAATTCACTGCCGCAATAGAAAAATGGAGAAAACAGAGCATTTTATTATATTCGGTGAAATGTGTGAGTACTAATACAATGTAGCTAGGATTGCTAATAATTGCTCAAAACATTATTCTACATTATTGAGAACCAAGTCCTATTTCCATTATGTAATATTTTATTGCACAAATTTGTTTGAAGATAAATGGCGTTGCTAATGCTGGAGCAAAAATATTAATTTTATGCTGATTTACTATAGCTTTAAAGACTGGTACTAGCTCTAGTTGATAAATCCAGATAATGGAAAATCCAGTCCTGGGGCAGCGCTTGTAAGTAAAGTATATTTCAGACTCATTTACTACCTTGAAGTAATTCCAATCAAAACTGCAAACTGTCATGGCTCATTGCCACACTCCATTTGTACAGCAAACTGTGTTTTGTGCATTCTCAACTATATGCACACAATAACAATGCGGAGGGCCATTGCTATCATTTTTATAATTGTGTATTTATATTAGGGAGAATTAGCTGTTAAATGGAAAAGAAATACTAAGAATGTATTACAAATCACATCAAATGCAAATTGAGTTCTTAGCCGAGATGAAATAAGAAACACAGACTGCCGAGCAAATAACTTTCAACAGGGTGAATTCTAATTATTGTAATGCATGTTTAGCATAATGTCATGCAGTTTATTGCATTTACTGAAGCTGTTGTATAATAGCATTGATAATATTATACTGGAAGTTACAGACAGGCATATTAATCTTTTAAAATTTATTTTCACTGTTGCTAATGTTTAGTAACGGCATAAATGGTTTTATATTTTATCAGTAATTTTTTCACTGAAATGTATTATTGATGAAACCAGATAATCTGTATTTTGCAAATATATTTATTAATTTGTGATATGGTAGAAACAGCATGAGTGGGAATATGGAAATGCTGAAAGTCTGGAAAAAATAACAAAGCAAAGAGTCACAATCTTATCCTGTTGCTCAGTGGACCTTGATTAAAATTTAACCCAGTCATGTGTAAGGGATGTTTCATTTCTCTATCAGTTGTAAAAGTCCTACCTGAACTCAGTTTAAAACAATGTCAACAAAATATCTCACTGGAAAAGTGCAAAGCTGTCAATAATTCAGTAGTAATTGATATTGAATTGTTTCAAAGATTATGGCAGAACTTTCTGTTATTTCAACTAAAAGGAGTGTGTAGCCCATCAAATCCACTGCTGGCTTTTCCCACCATATTTTTTGACACTTGATCGAAAAAAAATCCTGGTGGCGATTCCCAGAATGTCACACTGATGGAGTCTGTCCTGTCAGCAACCTCGACCATTAAGATACCAGAGTACTGTTTTTAAAGGATGCCCTGATTTAAAAAATAAAAATAAGACAAAAGATCTCCCCCCAGACATGGGAATACCTACCACCCCAAAGCACGTGGGAATCCTTCCTATCGGAAACCCCCTCCCCATGCACTGACCCATGGCAGTGCCCAGGCACTGCCTGTTGGCCCTGACTTGGCATGACTCTCATCAGCACAAGCCTGAATGGTACTAAATATCATGCAGTCATCAGCAAACAATGCCATTTCTGACCTTATGATGGATGGTAGATCGTTGATGAAATCGCTGAAGATTGTTAGGCTTGGAACACCCATCTTCAGCGTGAAAAGAAGTTTTACTGTCTAGAAAGTATGATAGCGATCACGATTATGAACTTAGTTAAATAACTTTCCTTCCTTATATGCCAACAAAGTTCACCATACTCTTTTGGTTTAAACCTTGCATTGCTTGTAAATACTACACACTGAAAAAAAGAAAATTGCATAAAAAGAGCTCAGTTGTGTAATTAGAAAGGCTCAGATAGCCTGCTCCTGTGCCTGGCCAAGGTAGTCATCAGCAGGACAAAGCAGTGGGTGGACAAGGGGTCATCTGACCTGACTGTCTTACCCTCTACTTACTTCCAAGGTCAGATGGCCCTGCAGAGGGAGCATCTGGTGTCCATTGGTTGGCTCCAATCCATCAACCATTGGTGCTGCATAGGCACTGCCCAGAAATGATGGCTGGAATTCTCCGGCTGTTCAAGTCCCGCTGCCACTACAAGTGAGATCGGAGAATTTGGCCTCCAACCAAATCTCTATTCCCTGCAGTGGGACCGGAGAATCCAAGCTGCAAGCGAGGTTGGAGAATCAGGCCCAATATTTTGGTTTCATTAGTTAAGCTTCCTTTAAAGTTTGAACTTTTTATTACAGTGTCCCACCTGATGTGGTCACCCTTCTCATTTTTGATCTTTCCTTTAATTTATTGGTTTTTTTGATTCCGCAAATAGAGAATATACAAATCAATGGTTTGTATTTTAAATTTTAAAGTTTATTTATTAGTGTCCCAAGCAGGCTTACATTAACACTGCAATGAAGTTGTTAGGAAAATCCCCTAGTTGTCACACTCCAGCACCTGTTTGGGTACATTGGGGGAAAATTCAGTATGACCAGTGCACCTAACCAGCACGTCTTTCAGACCGTGGGAGGAAACCAGAACACCCGGAGGAAACCCCCACAGACACGGAGAGAACATGCAGACTCTGCACAGACAGTGACACAAGCTGGGAATCGAACCCGGGTCCCTGGCGCTATGAGGCAACAGTGCTAACTATTGTGCCACCGTGTTGCCCCCTGTTTTGCAAAAGGTTGATTATGGTACAAACAGATATATTAAAAGGTGTTTTTGATTGCCATGCTAACAAAGTGAGTTGTCAATCAGGGCTTGCTGTATTTATTAACTCTCCAGAGAGCCCAGAGCTCCCTCTTGAGACTTGGGCTGTAATCTAGGTTGAAGTTTCAATGCAGTACTGAGGGCATTCTGAACTGCCACAGAACCCATCTTTCTCCAGCAGTATTAAACAGAGGCTCATTGACCTGCTCTGATGGACAGTTTCCAAAGATGGCACTATTTAAAGAAAAGCTGGATGTTCTCCCAGTGAATTGATCAATATTTATCCATCAACCAATATCACTAAAACAAATTAACTGATCACTTATTTCGTTGCTGTTGGTGGTACAAATTAGCTGCCACCTTTCCCTAGTTTACAGCAGTGACTACACTTCAGAGGTACTTTGACTGTGAAGCACTTTGGAATAACGGGAGGTCAAAAACGTGTTATATCATTGCAAGTCTTTTCTTTCTTTCATTCTGCTCCCATGTTAGAATATCATGGAGAATACTGGTCTTATGGAGGGTTGTGATTGGAAGTCAATCATCCCAGTTCCAGGATATCACTGCAGGAGTTCCTCAGTGTAGTGTCCTAGCCTCAACCATCTTCAGCTGCTTCATCAATTAGTCTCCTTCCATCATAAGGTCAGAACTGGGGATGTTCGTTGATGACTGCAAAATGTTCAGCACAATTGATGTTACCATCTGGGTTTGAATCCTACCACGGCGGGTAATGAACTTTGAAATCAATTAGCGTGGCATGGTGACACAATGGCTAACATGGGTTCAATTCCAGCCTCAGGTGACTGTCTATGTGGAATTTGCACATTCTCCCCGTGTGTGCATGGGTTTCTTCCAGATTCTCTGGTTTCCTCCCATAGCCCAAAGATGTGCAGATTAGGTTGACTGGCCATGATAAATTGCCTTTTAATGTCAGGGGAATTAGGTCTATAAATATGTGGGGTTATGTGAATAGGACCTGGGTGGGACGGTTGTCAGTGCAGGCTCAATGGGCTAAATGGCCCCCTTCTGTATTGTAGATTCTATGACTCTATGACTCCCCAAAGCCTATCCACCATCCACAGGCCACAAGTTAGGAGTGTGGTGGAATACTCTCCACATGCCTGGATATGTGCAGCCCCAATAATCCTCAAGCAGCTTGACACCATCCAGGACAAAGCAACTCGCTTGATTGGCACCCTTTCCATAAACATGGATGTTAATCAGTGGTAGCAATGTGTACCATCTACACTGCAGGAACTCACCAAGACTCCTTAGGCAGCATCTTCTAATCCCGTAACTGCTGCTACATAGAAGGTCAGCAGACACATGGAAACATCATCACTTAGAATTCCTCTCCAAGTCATTCACAATCCTTTACTGCTGCTGGGTCAAAATCCTGGAACTGCCTCCCTAACAGCACTGTGGGCATACCTATACAACAGTGACTGTAGCTGTTCAAGAAGGCAGCTCACCATCATCTTCTCAATGGGTATTGTGGATGGGCAATAACTGCTGGCCTAGCCATTGTTGCCCAAATCCCTGAATACATTTTTAAAAAGCTCTGTGCAGAGGGAGGAAACTCTCAGTAGAAGGCCATGGCCACCAATGATCTTTAGCGCTCACTTTTCCTACCTCCACCTCAGTCAGACACAGTGGGGTGGATTTTACGGCCTCGTTCATTCCGAAACTGCAATATCTCGCCGAAGGTCAATGGATCTTTCCATGGTCCACTCTTTACCCGCTCTGATCCCCGTGATGAGGGTGAACTGCAAAATTCCAGCCTTGTGGTCATGATTTACAAGGAGTTGGTAACTGAATTTTACCACTTGAATCACAACTTCCGCCAGTTGTCATGAAGATCACCATGATCCTCAATGTCTGCACCATTGGATCCTTCCATGCTGGAGAGTGCAGCATAGCTGATATATCAGCTCTTGAACTTCATCTAGTGCATACTAAATAAGTGTAAAAATAAAGTTAAGTTTAACCAAAAAAAAAGCTGTAAAGTCATTTTGCTGAGGATACAAACAAGACGCTGAGATTGTCCTGCTCTGAAGATTATAACATTCTGCACGCTATTGATTTTTCTCAGGGAGCAGCTGGAGGAAGCTGAGGCCTCGCATGTTCTAACGATAATGTTTAAAGAGTCCCCTGGTATGTTTCACAGAAGAGCTAATTTGACAATAAGATTTGTAAGGCATGCTATTGTAACAAAGTATATATTGAAAAGCACTCTGAAGTATGCATTACTCAGATAGATATTCTGGTGCAGACATTGGCCTGCTGATTAATGTCACGTTTGGAAAGTTTATGTATCTCTGGAGTGAGATTTTTATGACAATATCCCTCAAACTTAAATGATTTAAGCTACAATTTTCACATAATGTTATGACTATACAAATCAATCTATGACTGATGACCAGAGAGGGTCTTCAATCTCATCTCTGTGACAATGCCAGAAGTAGAAGAAACAATGGAAAGAAAGGATTTAATCTGACTACAACTTGCAAGGTTTTGTTTGCCAGAAATGTAACTTATTTTTGAGCATTACTCATTTTGATGCATTGATTTGATCATTTCACCAAACTGAAGTTTGGTATTGCGCCTTTATCAAGGTAATGCACAGAAATATAATCATATTGAACCATCTTGAAGATCAACAGTGGTTAGTACTGCTGCCACACAATGCCAGGGACCTGTGTTCAATTCCAACCTTGGGTGACTGGCTGTGTCAGTTTGCAAGTTCACCCCATGTCTGCATGGGTTTCCTCTGAGTGCTGTGGTTTCCTGCCAAAGTCCAAAGGTGGGTGATTAGGCTATGCTAAATTGTCCCTTAGTATCAGGAGGATTAGCAGGATAAATACATGGGTTATTGGGATAGAGTCTGGGTGGGATTGTTATCGGTGCAGGTATAATAGGCTGAATGGCCTCTTCCTGCACTGTAGGGATTCTATGATTCTATGACATTACAGTACTTTAACAGAGAAGCTGAATCAAGTCCTGAGGATCTACAGCCATTTAAGATTTGTTCCAATGTGTAAGCAACTACATTTTGCTTTACATAGAATTATAAATAGTCAATTAAATTGTTACTTTTGCCTTTGCATTGTGTATTGGTGCGTTGACTAATTTGTAAATGACAACAAATCTATGATTACATTTACTGCATTGTATAAACTGAACAGAACTGAAAACAGATGGACCATATTTGCCTGACTCTCATTATATCACTACCAGGGGCTGTCAGCTAGAACTCCAATAAGATCATAGATTACACAACCTTTGAATGGAGAAGGTAATGGAATGCTTGCTGCTGTTTCTTTCTCATCACGTCAATTATTCTGTTGAATCTGACAAGCAAGTGACCCTGAATTTTTTAACAACTATAACTCTTGGCCATAAAAGATGTTGATGGGCTGATGATTTTTCAAACATAATAGATGCAACAAGTGCATCTGTTACCTACCCCATCGTGGCTCAAGGCACATATTGCCTTGTTCTACAGACCATAAATCCTCAGAAATGGTCTTTTCACCTCAGTTAAGAGGAGTTTCACATGACAAAAGAAAAGAAGAAAGACTTGCATTTACGTAGTGCCTTTCACTACCGCTGGACGTTCCAAAGCACTTTACAGCCAATGAAGCTGTATTTTGAAATACTGGTGGAATTAGGTACCGGTGACATGAGTTCAGCCCATGAGTAAAAGAACTGGTGGGAACCCTGTGCCACTCAACCAAGCAGCGTCTGACACTATTTAAGTGCAATCAAGCATTAAGTTGGGCAGCGTCGGGCTTCCTACAAAATGAATTCCCAGGAAAATGGAAATCCCACCCTCAAGAGCTGCTGGTCAATCAAAAGTATTACGTATTACAAGCAGCGGCACCGGGAACTGTGGATGTTACTGAGAATCCAGTGGGGCCTTCACCAGGGTTCATCACTGGATTCCTGTTGACAGGAGAATGTGAAAGGGATAGGGTAATCATGAGTGAGTCACTAGAAAGTGAGAGAGAAGGGGCTGTAATGTCTGGGTGGGAGATGGGGATGGCTCTCAGGGGGATCCTCCCCTCCCTTTAAAATGCAGGGTCACACGATCAGTCACTAAGTGCATTTTAAAGAAGGACACTGCCCTCCAGACTCCTCCTTTGTTCCCTCCATCCCTGCAGGCTTCAGGTAAACCCAACAGTTTGCTAGGTGGCCAGCAGGAACACAGGGGGCCCACATAGGCTTGGGAGAATCACTGAGTCACCACTGAACCTGGGCTCGAGGATAATGGCCTTGAGTGGCTTAATAAGGAGTTCAACCAGTCAGTAGGCAGGCATCCCAATACAGCCAATTTCTACCATTGATTAAATAAATGTAAGTTTTCCCACCAGCAAGAATGGGCCTTGCAGTTTTCCCCATGATGATACAGGCTAGCCCACTCTGGCACGCTCCACTTTTTGTCCAAACACAAGACCCCTCCCCCATAGGGCCGTCTGTAACTTGTTCTCAAGTTCTGTTTTCACTGAGCATTGACCTCAGTTCTCTCATTAACACATTCTGATATCTTACCTTTATACCACTGTCAATACCTTCTTTCACTTTTTACACATGCTCTGTCTGGTACCCAAAGCATCTCTTCTAACTCCCACCCATCACTGACCCTCTACTCTGTTCCACCCCCCCTCATACAGTTTAAAATCCATCCCATTTCTCTCTCTGTTCAACTCTAAAGAAGAGTCAGACAGACTCAAAATGTTAACCTTTTTTCTCTCTCCATAGTTGCTGCCAGACCAAATGATCTTTTTTCAGAATTTTGTGTCCTTCTTCCAATAAATCCTGGGCAATGTTGGAAATGCAACAACTAATTTGCATGAAGTAAGCTCCCACCCACAGCAATGACCAGATACTGTGGTTTTTGATGAAGAGATAATCATTGGCTAGGATGTTAAGTGTAATTCCATTGCTCTTCATTGAAATATTGTCACTTCTGTCATCGTGGGGCAATAAATCAGGCACTGGTTTAACATCTCAACCAGTGGAAGAAATCTTTGACAATGCAGCACTCCCTTTTTCAATGGAACATTAGCCTACATTTTTGTGCTTAAATCTCTTGAATGTGACATAAGCTACAATCTCCAGAGACAAGAATACTACCAAAGGAACCAGGGCTGAGAGTTGAATGGATAATATTATGTCAATATGCACTGCAGATCTTTCACTAATGGAACTTTTTCACTGTTATCTTTCATAGGGTCGGTGATTTAAGTGGGTAAGAGGGGAAAGCGGGTGAGGTATGGGATGAGTGAAGTAAGTTTGTAAGGGGGTGAGTGAGTAGGGTGGATAGGTCGGTGAGTTAGGGGGATAAGGTGGGTAAAGGGGTTGAGGGGGAAGGGTGGCAGGTAGGTAAGTAGGTAGCTGGGCAGGGTAATGAGATTCAAGTAAGGGGAGTCAGGAGTTCCAAAGCAGGTGAGGGATCCCAGAACAGTATCAAGGGTTTTGGGGCGGGATGGGGGGGCGGAGTCGGGAGGTGGAGTTGGTCAGGTTGGTGGAATGGGGTGGAGCGGGGGTCAGTGGGGATTCAGGTAGTCGTGGTCAGGTTGGGGTGAGGTGTCAAAGAGGGAGTCAGGGGGTCAGGGGTTGTGATCGGGCAGTCAAGGAAAGTTGGAAAGTAAGTGTGAGTGATTGGTCAGTTGCATTGTTATTCAGGAATTAGACCAGGATTTTTCTGTCCAATATTTTCTGGGTAATTATCCAGGTAAGTAAATCAGAACTAACCAAAGTAATTGACAGAGGATGAATGGAATTACCCAATAGAAGTTCAAACTTGCTTGTCAATTTCCACAAAATGCGTTGGGACTTCCAAGAGGCCCCATAGCACATCTTATGAGGTATCTCCGGTCTACCATCCAGCAAATGGAAGATCTGAGCTATAGATTATGGACAGTAATGGAAAGGGTACAAGGGTTTTAGTTCTGTCTATAACACCTCGCATGGTGAAGAAAGAATGACATGATGGAGAAGGGTAAACATGCTGAAGGGTTAAGTAAATGAGCAGATAAGTGATTAGTAAAATACAAGCCCCATTGGTCTTGACAGAAAACAACCTTATATTAAGATTTATAAGATATTAATTTGTAATGATATGGTAAACCGAGAATATTACTTAAAATTAAGTCAGGACAAGAGTGATAAATGTTTGGTAAGTCTGCAAAATGGAACATTAGGAGTGACATTAAGAATCCTCAAAACAAAGCATATATTGTAAGAGAAGGTGATGGCCCAGTGGTATTATCGCTCAATTATTAATTCAGAAACTCAGCTAATGTTCTGGGGACCCAGGTTTGAATCCTACCATGACAGATAGTGAAATTCAATTTTAAGAAATTTGGAAGTAAGAATCTACTGATGACTATGAAACCATTGCTGATTGCTGTAAAAACCCATCTGGCTCACCATTGTCCTTTACAGAGGGAAATCTGCCATACTTACCTGGTTTGGGCTACATGTGACTCCAGAGTGAAAGCAATATGGTTGACTCTTAACTGCCCTCGGGCAGCTAAGTATGCGCAGCCAATGATACTAAAGGAATGAAGTTTGATGCATTGAAAAGCCATTTCTTAACTTTGATTTCTCTTGCACTTGAAGAAGGGGATGCCTAACCAGCAAATAAGATTTTCAGATAGGATGCAGTCTTTCAAAAAACAGGACACTAGTAAAAGAGTTAAATGATTCTTGAAACAAGTTAATAGCTAACAGGGGAATAGTCACACATATATAAATGCAGTAAAAAGATTAAACAAGTAATTATAATTTTAAAACATACATGCTATTTTTTTAAACGTATTTCAAATGTCTTTTAAGTATTGTTCACTTCAGCCAAAAGTAAAGATGCTGCAAAGAGTCAAAACCCTGGAATCCCAGAAGTTCTTATGAGGGAACATACATTGAATCTTTATGAATAAAGGTATTCATTGTCTAGATGTAGAATAGATATGATCCTGGACGCAAAACACATGTCTATCAGTTTGGCAGTGAGCCAGTGGGAACATTTGTTTGGATGTCTATGCTCTACGTCCATAGTTACATAACAGAAGATCAGTTCAGCCAAGATGGGAGTTAGCATCCAGGATTGAATGGACAAATGAGATATCATTATGCTGATTGGCAGAAGGTGGTTGACTGGGGTACTTGAGAGAGAGAGTTATATTGGCGTGTGTTAACTAAATGTAATTGATTTTAATCTAAATATAAGGCAGGAATTATTGACTAGAAAAACTATAATTGATCTGGTTTTGATTTTACACATCAGACCCATCAGGGAGGTTTTGTTGCTCAGTTTGGAGCTGCTTAACCCTTCGATGGCCTCTGGGCAGCTGCTTGTTTATTTGTTTTGTTTGTCTTTTTAAGATAAATGCTACTTCTTTATGCAAAGAAACTTGCCTTGAGAGTTTTGCATTGTTTAAGTTAAAACATAATTGGCCATCTCAAAATACCCCATAACACACTTTAACATAGATTGTGTAAAAAAAAGCACATAGCAGTTCAAAACTCAAAGTGATAGTAATATGAGGGAAGAAACATTGCAGGAATACAGCTACGGCCAATTGAGAATGCTGCCTGAATAGAAAGGATGGTAAAGAAGAATTCCCAACTATGTATTTCCTGAAACATGCCCATCCAGCCCTCCACCTCAGAAAAAGCTGGCAAACAATTTGTACATCTTATTTAAACAGTGATTTGCGATTCACAGGACACAGAAATGTTGATTCATGAATACTGGCTCCGACAGGCACCAGGTTCAAGGACATAATGTGCTCAACCAACCTTAGCATGGTGCAGGAGATGAATTTTGTTTAAATGCACTTTTTGCTGTCATTTGAATAATTTAAGAGATACTAATGGACTCTCCATTAGGTTTTGTTTGCTTCTTAGTCATTTTCTGCCAGCATAAACTTCTGTGTAAATCATTTAGGAGGTGAGAGGCATGTAAATATTACAAAGCAGAAATAAATAAGTTGGTTCCTACAAGTTTGCTTCTCAATTGCGTACACCTGCATGTTTGCTCATTATTTGTAAAAAAAAACATCCATTACGTATAGAATGAATTGGTGTAGAATGGATTGGAAACTTTCATTTGCAACACATAATGATATAATGGGAGACGTATGAGAGGTCGAGAAGTTGAAGTAGGCAATATGCGTGTGATAATGATTCATAAAGTCAGAGGCTGAAATTCTCCATCTGTTCATGGCCCACCGCCAATGCCTGTAAAAATAGAGGATTTGGCGCCCAGTCAAATCTCCATTCATGGCAGCGAGACTGGAGAATCCCAGCTGTGGATGAGTTTGGAGAATTCTAGTCACAGAGTCACACAGTACAGAAGAGGACCTTTGGTCCATCGAGTCTGCACCAACAAAACTACACTATGAAGGTGATTCTTCCAGCTTGCTGCACTGCTCTAATAGTGCAGTGAACAAAGAACAAAGAACAACACAGCACAGGAAACAGGCCCTTCAGCCCCACAAGCCCACGCCGCCCATTTTAACATTCAGTGAGTGCCTCATTCCAATCCTTCTTCTACCTACGACTTTTGTCTATGCCTCTTGGACTCCACAATAAATACAAATTTAGAGAATTATACATGCGCCAGATTATGGGAGGTCTAATTTAGGGACAATTTGTTAACACCAATCAGCCTAAAAGCACGTTTTTGGGGTGTGGGAGGAAACCGGAGCACCCGGAGAAAACCCACGCAAGCACGGGGAGAATGTGCAAACTCCCATAGACACCAACCCAAGTTGGAGATCCGACCTGGGTCCCTGTACCTGCACAGCAAACAGTGATAATCACTGAGCTGTCGTGTTGCCCGTCAGTTGGTCCAGTTTAAGTGTACACTAACGACGTGAAGCACTAGGCAACTCTCGAAGCAACATCCAAGAGCAGCCCTCGCACGACCCACTGCGTGTATGCCCCTTGTTGGCCAACAAGGCGGACCAAATCACCCTTGGATGTAAAAAAAGAGACATCAATAAACACACAACAGCCTATACAGACATTCACGGGAGATCCCCAGTAGCTCAAACGTAAGAGACGGGTGAGCCATACAATATGTTGGACAGCCCATAGGAATCTATTGATTCCCAGGAACGTCCTGAGGCTCTTGATCCTTAACTAGAACATTCTTTTGTACCCCTCCATCTCTAGACTGCTCACGTGCTTACCTAGGTAAGCCTTGAACAACCCTAGCGTGCCTGCCTCCACCACCCTACTTGGCAGTGCATTCCAGGCCCCCACAACCCTCTGTGTGAAAAGCCTCCCTCTAACATCTGAATTATACCTCGCCCCTCTAACCCTAAGCCCACGGCCCCTCATGATTTTCGTATCCAACCTGGGAAAAAGATTCCCACTGTTCACTCTATCTATACCCTTCATAATCTTATACACCTCTATTAGGCCTCCCCTCATTCTCCATCTTTCCAGGGAGAACAGCCCCAATTTGCCCAATCTCTGCTCATAGCCAGGAGATATTAGCAGCGGCTCTTTTGCAGGGTTTATGCCGGGCGCCATGGCCTCCACCCATCTCCCAAGGTCAGCTTTTTGGCATCACCGATTTCCAACACGGAACTGATTATCATGTGGAAATATCATGGAAATTGACACTGATTAGCGCCTCCCACCTCCCCCCATCCCCGCCCGGAAAAGACATCCAACACCCCCGGAGGGAACAGAGGCCACTGATGACCCCTGGAGGTCAGGGTATGGGGGGTGTGCTCCTTGGTCAGCCTGGCAGTGCTAGCCTGGCAATGTCCAAGGGGCAATGGACACTGCCTACCAGGCACTGAGCAGTGTCAAGGATGTTAAGGCCAGAGGGAGTGGTACATACTGGGGGAGGAGAATATTGGGGGTGTGATCATGGGATGGGACCCACTGACACTCTGCAAAGGATCAGTGGGGGCTGGAGGGATTGAATGTTACTGGGCCTGGCAATCGGGATGGTAGGGGGGGAGGTGGGGGGGGTGCGGTCACGGACTGATGCGGGGGCCGGGGGAGGGGGAGAAAGATCGGTGCTGGCTGGGTGCGGTGATGGATACATCAGGTTGAGCCGGGGAGGTCTGGGAGGTAGGTCAGAATGAGTGGTTATGTGGAAGGCCAGGAATCAGGAAGTGCAGCCATGGATGGTGGGGGGGCACTGTGCATGCGACGCATGTGCAGTTGCCAGCTCAGTGCTATGCTGCCAGCCTCTTGGGAGGGAATAGGTCCCAGCCCTTAATTTTGGAGTGAATCCCATTTAGGCACTCTGCAATGCTCAGAGTGTTGGAGATTCATTTTCGTTAGTACGCTAAAAAAAAGCAGTGGGTATTATTCCAATTTTCCCACACTTAGGAAGCTTGGAATTTTTTTGGGAGAATCCTGGCCTATATCCACACTCATCCCACTTTCCAACATTTGGCCCCAGAGCCTTGAATGCCATGACGTTTCAAGCGCACATCCACATACTTTTTAAAGGTTGTGAGTCTCCTTGGCTCTGTTACCCTCATAGGCACTGCACCCCACACTCCCACCGCCCTCTGGGTGAAAACATTTTTCTCCTCGAGTCCCTTCTGCCCCTCACCTTAAGATTATTCCCCCTCATTACTGACCCTGCAACTAAGGGGGACAGCCTATCCACCCTGTCCTTACCCCTTGTAATCTTAGCCTTCGCTGCTCTAAAGAGAACAACCTGAGCCTATCGAGCCTCATCCAAAGAGACGAAGATACACACAAGTCAAAATGAGGTTCTGATCTGGAATTATAGAATGATGTAGAACAGAAGGAAACTTTTCAGCCGACATGTCCGTGTAAGCTCTTTGGTGGAGCTATCCAATTATTCTCACTCCTCTGTTCATTCCATGGCCTGTAAAAGTTTATGGGCACAATCTTACGGCCATTCATGCCCACTGCCGCTGCTGTGAGGATGGAAAATTTGGCTCCCAGCCAAATCTCCGTTCGCTGCAATAGGATTAGAAAATCCCTCTGGCATGAATGGCTGTAAGATTCTGTCCTATGTTTTGTGTAGTTATCCAATTATCTTTCTAATCTTGCTACTAAACTGCTTCCACTACTTTTTTAATTTAGAGTTTATTTATTCGTGTCACAAGTAAGCTTATATTAACACTTCAATGAAGTTATTGTGAAAATCTCCTAGTTGTCACACTCCAGCGCCTGTTCAGCTACACTGAGGGAGAATTTAGCGTGGCCAGTGCACTTAACCAGCATGTCTTTTGCACTGTGGGAGGAAACTGGAGCATCTGGAGGAGTCACACGCAAATACAGGGAGAACATGTAGACTCAGCACAGACAGTGACCCAAGCTAAGGATCAAACCCAGGTCTTTGGTGCTGCGAGGCAGCAGTGCTAACCATCGACACCCAGTTTAGTTCAGACCAGTTCAGATTTTTAAGTTTGCAGACGACACCACCGCAGTGGGTTGGATTTTAAACAATGATGAGACAGAGTACAGGAATGAGATAGAAAATCTGGTGAACTGGTGCAGCAACAATAATCTCTCCCTCAATGTCAACAAAATCAAGGAGATTGTCATCAACTTCAGGAAGCGTAAAGGAGAACATCAATGGGGATGAAGTAGAAAGGGTCAAGACCTTCAAGTTTTTAGATGTCCAGATCACTAACAACCTGTCCTGGTCCCCCCATGCCATCACTATAGTTAAGAAAGCCCACTAATGCCTCTACTTTCTCAGAAGACTAAGGAAATTTGGCATGTCAGCTACGACTCTCACCAACTTTTACAGATGCGCCATAGAAAGCATTCTTTCTGGTTGTATCACGCTTGGCGTGGCTCCTGTTCTGCCCAAAACCGCAAGGATCTACAAAAGGTCGTGAATGTAGCCCAATCCATCACGGAAACCAACCTTCAATCCATTTGCTCTGTCTACACTTCCCTCTGCCTCAGTAAAGTAGGCAGCATAATTAAGGACCTCATGCACCTCGGGGACATTCTCTCTTCCACCTTCTTCCTTCAGGAAAAAGATACAAAAGTCTGAAGTCACTTGCTAATCGACTCAAGAACAGCTCCTTCCCTGTTGCTGTCAGAATTTTGAATGGACTTACCTTGCGTTAAGTTGATCTTTCTCTACACCCTAGCTATGATGGTAACACCAGATTCTGCACTCTTTCATTTCCTTCTCTATGAATGGTATGTTTTGGCTGTATAGCACACAAGAAACAATTCTTTCCACTGTATGTTAGTACATGTGACAATAATAAATCAAATTAAATCAAAGATCGTGAGTTCCAAAACAACATAAATGTTATCCAATTGTGAATTCACATCTAATGTTGGAGATTGATCTATAACTTCCTTGGAATGGAAATCAGTAACTCCATAGAATGAAAGTGAATTTCAATGCCAGTGAAATTTCATTGAAATTTATAAATATAAATGATTGGGATGTAGGGGTGGAACTTCAGACATGGGGGAATCCATACGGTTGGGGGGATCTGGACCTGAAGAGTGGGGTGGTGGGAGCGGGCTGGACATCAAACAGGTGGGGGGAGGGTTCAGACATCAGAGGTGTATGGGCAGGTACATGCATGGAACCGGATTATAGGTGCGGCAGTTAGGTTGGCGGTGGTCAGGAGGAGTGTCATTTGGGTCGGGGCATTTCTAGGCAGGAGGAGGATGTTGTTTGGGATGGAAGGGAGTTGAAGGCAGGTGTCATTCAAGTTGGGAGTTAGGTGTGAGGAAGGAGTCAGCTTGGTGGGGGGTGGTGTATTGGCAGGGTGTCATTCAAGTCTTGTGCGGGGAAGGGGTAGTGATTGGACCTGTGTGGGTTAGGCCCGTTCAGATTGAGGGGATGGGGGAGAATTCCATGTAGGTTGGGAGGTGGAGAATACCATGCGGCCTGGGGTACTTTGTTGGGGCAGGGGGGTGATCTCTGGCGGGTCGGGGTTATACATAGAACATGGAACAGTACAGCGCGGTACAAGCCCTTTGGCCGTCGATGTTGTGCCCAGCTATGTCCAAACCCAAGATCAAGCTATCCCATTCCTATCATTCTGATGTGCGCCATGCGTCTATCCAATAACCGCTTGAAAGAGTGTCCGACTCCACTATCACAGCAGGCAGTGCATTCCACACCCCAACTACACTCTGAGTAAAGAATCTACATGTGGGTATGCCGGCGTTGGACTGGCGTAAACACAGTAAAAAGTCTGACAACACCAGGTTTTAATCCAACCGATTTATTTGATAGTAAACGCACAAGCTTTCGGGGTTAGTCCCTTCGTCAGGTGAATGGAGAGTTCTGGCCTCAGACAGAGCGTATAAAGCACAGACTGTTTAGAGATTACTGATTAGAATGATCAGTGCTCCTTCCACTCACATTGTCAACCACTTCAGGTCTTGAACAGCAGGTTAGGTGTAAGGATTCGCATTCTAATCAGTAATCTCTAAACAGTCTGTGCTTTATATGCCCTGTCTGAGGCCAGAACTCTCCATTCACCTGACGAAGGGACTAACCCCGAAAGCTTGTGCGTTTACTATCAAATAAATCGGTTGGATTAAAACCTGGTGTTGTCAGACTTTTTAAAGAATCTACCTCAGACATCCCTCCTATATCTCCCACCATGAGCCTTATAATTATGCCCCCTAGTAACAGCTACATCCACCCAAGGAAATAGATTGGACATGCAGAGACGATCTATCCCCCTTATCATCTTATAAACCGAGGTTGTGGTGATCATTTTGTGCTGTATATCACACAATCTCATCAATGGGCCTAAAGTCATCACTGGCGGATTGGATCAAACAGCACGTGTCTTCCAAAAATAGTATTACAGAAAAGCTGAAGTGCTAGTACAATTCACAGTATATCCACAGCATAAAAATACAGCAGTTAATATAAATAAAGTTGTATTATATCACAGTTACTGTTTTAAGACGAATGATGTTGGTACCAGTCAGACAATACTCTCAGACCATTAGCTACAACTTCAGTTCTCAAAAATGCTTCATTTACTCTGCTTGGGTGGAAGTCCAATTCTTTCAGCCAGGGGATTATGGAAATGTCATGTGTAATAATTCAGTTGAATGCCAGTTTCCCATCACCAAGCACCCTTTATTGTGTACCAAGAAAGAAACTGCTCCTATAGCTCACAGCTAGGTAGTGCAATCAACAACATTGGTTCAGGTGAAGTAACACGTTTAAAAGCCCCCGCTAAACGCTTCCTATTGGGTAAGTCGCTGCTTGGTCAATGAAGGAGCTCGTACTCCATGAAGGCCACAGGGAGATTTATTGGCTTCATGGCCATCCCAACATCCTTCCCCACTGAGTTTGATTCTCTCCCAGCACCCCTATGGTCAGGAAGTCCTTTATGTCACTTAACAATCAGTCAGAGATCCAGCGAAGGTAAGGCAGCATTATCCAGACAGTGGACCCTCTCTTCCAGATGGAGCTCAAAGGTTTGCAAAGCGGGTTCCTCATCTGATTCTACTTCAACCCGGAAGCTCACTTCTTCAGCCTCTATCTCCAAGTTTGTCCAGGGCTAATCCACCTAACCTGCACACCTACGTAGCCTGGGAGGAAACTGGAGCAGTGGAGCAAACCCATATAAACGTGGGGAGGACGTGCAAACAGATAGTAACCCAAAGCCAGAATTGAACCTAAGCCCCTGACACTGTGAGACAGCTGTGCTAACCACTGTGCCATTATGCCATGCGGTAATGGAGCCTGCTCAGGAATAGATTACCTAGTTCTGAGATGGCCCAAGTTCTTCTTCAAGCTATTACCCTGGACTTTGATTTTACTGATCCTGTTTTCTTCGAGGGATCCAACTTGGATCATCCTGAAGTCCCTCACATGA
Organism: Carcharhinus amblyrhynchos; assembly: GCF_965287045.1. NCBI lineage: Eukaryota > Metazoa > Chordata > Chondrichthyes > Carcharhiniformes > Carcharhinidae > Carcharhinus > Carcharhinus amblyrhynchos. The sequence goes on from NC_137336.1 coordinate 49,003,756, forward strand.
ACCGGATCACCCATTGAGAAAGTTTTTTCTGCCCTTTTAGAATCATAATTTTTTTTTTGTTTTCTAGTTGGGACTCCAACCTCTCCACCAAGCTTGGGAATAGCCGGCACAAACTGGTATAAAGCTGACACCCCATAACAGCTCCACTGGAGCAGAAGTTGCTGTTATGTGAGGTGTTGTTCTGTAATTGAACAAAAACCATGCCAGTTTGGTCTCCATGGATGCTGCCTATTGCTTCCTCATTGCGTGTTTGAAGTTTTTCACTGCCCGTTCCGCCAATCTATTTGATGACGGTGATAAGGTGCAGTTTGGACATGATGGATACCGTTAGGGAGCATGAAGTTCTGGAAATCTCCATCATGAAATCCATGCAATTATCAAAAATGAGGACTTTCGGTAACTGTGTATGCTTAGCTTTGTCATAATTTCTCGATTGTAACATGGGAAGTCATGGAGCCCTGGGGTACACCGCCAACCACTTGGGGTGTGTGTCCACCATGATTAAAAACATGGAATCCATAAAGAGCTCTGCAACGTCCACACACACGAGTATCCATGGCATACCAGGCCACTCTCATGGGTGAAGGGAGGCTGAGGGCAGGAGTTCTTGATTCTTCTGGCACAAGTCACTTCACTTTATCAAGTCTGTGATGTCTGAGTCAGGACTGGGCCACCAGACATAACTCCTAACCAGCATCTTAACTTTTGATGCTCCCAGGTGGCCATTGTGTAGTTCTGTCAATATTGGATGTGGTCCTGGTGGCAGGACAATTACTCAGGACTCCCAACGAATGATCCCATCCTCAACACTAGGTTCCTCTTTCTTACTCGTACAGGGTTCTTTTCATCGTTTATTTTTCACTGGGACCTTTGAACTCACCAACTGACGTTGGGCGGACAAATCAGCTACTGGTCCATCAGGTAAAGATTCCAGGGTCACAGTCTGAGGATTCAGGGTAGCCCATTTAGGACGGAGGTAAGGAGACATTTCTTCACCCAAAGAGTGGTGAGCCTGTGGAATTCATTACCACAGGAAGTAGTTGATGCCAAAACATTGAATTTATTCAAAAGGTAGCTGGGTATAGCATTTGGGGAGAATGAGATCAAAGATTATGGGGAAAAAGCAGATTTAGGCTATTGAGTTGGATGATCAGTCATGATTGTAACGAATGGTGGAGCAAGCTCGAAGGGCCAAATGGCCTCCTCCCACTCCTATCTTCTATATCTCTCTATCATTGGGAGGAGAAGTCCCATGTGCATAATTAACAAGCACAGAATCTGGCTGGGATCCTGTCATTCTGGACAGTGGGAAAGGCGCCACCAGAGTCTCATAAATGGAGAATTCCAGTAATTTGCATTCTGAAGTTAAATTTCAGAGATAAATGTCTCTCTTCATATCTTGTACTAAGGTCTCCAGTGTGTTATTAATAACCTTTAACGCAGAAACCCTTTTCCATGAGCAGCAGTTCTTGAATATATTAATGCAAAAATTTGTTCACAATGGCACACAATTTGCAACCTGAATGCATCTCCATTTTAAGTGATGCAGTTTGCCTTCATGTAGTGCTATCTGTTCACAATATTAACTTCACTGCTGATGCCTGCAGCCAACAAACAGTGTGAGTAGTGGTGGGTCCATGCAGCAGTCATTTAACATAGCTGGCAGCACCAAATGGCAAAGCGATGAACTGTGGTGGGTTAATGACATATTGAAACTCCTTCCCTCCATGTCTTCAGACCCTTATCTCAGTTTGCAATCATTATCAAATTTAATCCCCGCTGACCCAGAGAAACAGAGGACTTTGATCCAAGGAGTTATAAAAGGATTGTGGCTCCTGCTGCTTTCGACAGCTGACTTTGCTGAAGGTGCAGCATTGCTAGGAGAGAATCTCCATACCTTTGGTCAGGGTGAAAGTGTTGATGATACCCTTCGGTGAATGTCAGAGGCTAGGATTAATCATGTTACTGCAACGTGATTGATGGAGTCTCAAAAGAGACCTCGGTGTCTTATTGCTACCCTTTTATTTACTAAATTGTAACTGCGTGAAATGTTAACAATTTAGAACAAGATTAGAACAAGAAACAAGATAACGTGCTTTTAAACTCCTGTACTTTGAAATAGTTATTTCAATATTCAGGATATTTTGTCAGATGGTGCTACATGAGAAAAATACCTGTGATATTAAACAAGAAAGTGGGCAGGATTTTCCATTCCTTCCCACTGGCGATATCTTCCAGTCCCACAGAGGATAACGCATCCCCACAGCGGGTTGTCCAGCAGTGGGACAGAACTGCTAATCTGCACATTTTTGAACTGTGGGAGGAAACCGGAACACTTGAAAGAAATCCACGCAGATATGGACAGAATGTGTAAACTTCACACAGACAGTGACCCAACCCTGAAATCAAACTTGGGTCTCTGGCACTGTGAGGCAGCAATGCAAACACTGTGCCACCGTGCCACCCTAAATGGTCTCCTCTGAATCCTCAGACTGTGACCCCTGGTTCTGGACTCCCCCACCATCAGGAATATCCTACCTGCATCTATCCTGTCTAGTTCTGTTAGAATTTTATAAGTCTCTATGAGATCTGTACTTGCATGCTTACCTTCAGCAATCGGTGCACAAGGATACCTTGGTCCCGCTGGAAAATAGAATGAAGGTGCATCTGGATGTCTCCCCAGTGGATTCCCAAGGGGTAGCCTAAAGTGCAGAGCAGCTGCTTCTACTGTGGGGTCCAACAGTCAATTAAAATAATTAAGGCCCCAATTGCAGGTAATTGAGAAGGCCTGCCGGCATTTTGTCAGTGGCAGAAGACACTCCCCCCACCACCCACCACCCTCCACCCCGTCGCATGGAGAGGCCACCAGCTTAACACAGCAGCCAATCTGCAGCAGGTTAGGGCACCATCAGGTCTGAAGGTTTCATGCCTCAGTGATGGAAAATCAGAAGATTATCCAAGAGGGCCCAATGATTCCTTCTATGCACTTTCCCCTCTGTTCTGCAGGCCTGTCAGCCTGTCGCCTGCTGCCCTGTGATTAACTTAATTATTTTTGTGCCTCTGAGGGCCCTCTAATTTGAGTTGCTTTTGCATTCTCCCGCCTATATCTTAGCACCACCTCTTCCAGAGGCTTTAGAGCTGTCAACTTTGCATCTGACCAACAGCATCGGGAGTCTGCCCACAACCTTTAATAGAATGACAAGCACAGAGGTGGACAATTAGGAGGCTGGATCAGGGAAACATATCTTAGCAAGTGTGGGCTCAGGATCCCTTTTGGCCCTGAGTTCAGGAACCAAAACCTGCAGGAAAATCCTACCGATTTAAATCGGGAAAGGATGAACCTCCAATAGTCTCAACAGCACTAAGGCCAAGTGGGAAGATACAACGTAGGTTAAACCCATTTTTGGGCCCAGGGCCACATGTAAGCCATTCAGGCAGCACAGTAGCACGGTGGTTAGCACTGCTGCTTCACAGCACCAGGGACCTGAGTTTGATTCCTGGCTTGAGTCACTGTCTGTGTGGAGTTTGCACATTCGTCCTGTGTCTGTGTGGTTTTCCTTCGGGTGCTCCAGTTTTCTCCCACATTCTGAAAGATGTGCTGGTTAAGCATTGACCTGAACAGGCGCTGGACTGTGGCGACTAGGGGAATTTCACAGTAACTTCATTGCAGTAAGCCTTACTTTGACTAATAAATAAACTTTAAATATTCTGTCAAACTCCCCTACCTAGCTGTATATAGGATTGGCTAAGTAAACTTGGCCCCATTTTATTTTATTTATCAATAACTGTCATGTATAGGTTTAGGTTTAGAGACCACACAGTGGGATTATTATGATTTAACTTGTGGCGAGATCTTAATTCTATACTACTGATTGAAAGACCTTTAACATTTCTATTTAAAGTTTCAATACTATATATTTTGACATGCATTAATGTTATTTTCCTAATTTCTGTATTGATATGTCATTACTGTGAAAATATTACATTATATGAAATTATCAACACCATCACAAAGCTCCAGTGAAATTAAAAATATTGCGATGAATTGAATTAGAACTGCTGTAAGATCATATTCATTGCTCACATTACAGAGAAATTCAATAGTTCATTCATTTTTATAACTTAAAATTTTACTTCTGTAATGTAAAAGAGCAGCATTTCCACAACACTCAATTTTGCAATCTGAAAGCATAGATTTAAAATTGTATTTATGTTCATTCATATCACATTACTGGATGATATATTTCAAAAATGCTGGCTCGCCATATTTTGGCTTAAGACTTCAATCATGTTGAGTGTATCTTGACTCATTCCATGTAAGCTTCTTGACAGACTATGCAGTGAATTTAACAATTACTGGCAAATGCCCATCTACCTTTATCAGTAGCCTCGGCCCATGAGCTCAGTAGCTGAGACCTCTACGGAGAATTAGTTTGTGATCTGACACTCCAGTGAACAAGCATTTGTGACATCCTCTGCTGGTTTTTGTGGCCAGTGATACACAAGTTGAAGGTTGTCCTCCAGCCTACCCTCTCAAGTATGTGTGCTGACAGTTTCTGATCTGGTTCTTGAGAAGCTCAGATCAAATGAGGCTGCACTTCCAGGAATGTTGGCTCCTCTTCTTAAAGTGGCATGGGTGGAGTCAATGTCTTCTACACGTTAACTGAAAGAGAAGATCGAAGGATTTTCTTTTAGGTGTGAATCGAGAACAGGGAGAGATGACGTGCCAGTCAAAGTAGCTGCAGCTTATTGTTGAGAGAGTGTATGATGAGATAGAAGTAAGAAAAAATAAGAGGCTAAATTGCAAAGGAGTCATGCACAACATTTTCTCCAGTTCTATCACTCACCATGGCCATGGCTCAAGCCTTGCCCATGAAAACTGGCATTTATTCCTATGTGGGGAGGACAGGGTGTGCAGACAGTGAAGGAAATCACTTAAGGCAGCAAGGTATGTGGCAAGCTTGCCACATACCTTGCTGCCTTAAGTGATTTCCTGTGATAAAAAAAGCCTATACCCCGTTTCCAAGCCAATAGTATCTTACTATTACCAATGCCTCCACCTGCCAACATTGCAAGCTGTGAAAATATTGACACTACATGTGTCGCTGTAGCTAACACTACTAAATAAGCTTGAACAACAGATTACAGGGATGTGATCATCTAGCATAAAATAGCAGTAAACTATTTGATTTTTGTGCATTTCATTTGAAGAACATTGGTACTCGATGGAAGGTGTAAATTATTCAACCCCCTCAAGCCTGTTCTGCCATTCAACTAAAGCGGTGCTGATCTGTGTCCAATCTGTATCTTAACTCCATCTATTAACACACCTGCCTAACAAAAAAATGTTATCAGTCTGTGTTTTGAAATGTTCAATTGATCCAGCCTCAAAAGCTTCTTGTAACATAGATTTTCAGGTTTCTATTGTCCTTGGTGTGAGCAAGTGCTTCCTGACCTCAGCCCTGAATGACCCCATCTGATAAAATAGTTTCTCTCAAACTACCCTAGCAATTTCATTAATTGTCTTAATTAGTCCTGCCCATAATTTTCAATGTTGAAACAAATACAAGCTGAATCTGTGTAACCAGTCTTTACAATTTGTTAGACCAGGTATCATTCTGCCGAATACTTTAGCCAGCTCTAATGTCAGATATATCTTCCCTGAGGTGTGGTGCCCAGAACTGCAACCAGCACCATATGTGGATTATGATATCAGAATTTTAAAGAGTTATAGTTTTCACCCTTTTGTATTCTAGTCCCTTTGGAAGAATTTTTTATCTAGTGGGCACATTTAAAAATCCGTGATCTGATTTTGATTTCTTCTACCACCTAGAACAAGAAGGTAGCAGGTACATGGGAACACCACCACCTCCAAGTTTCCCTCCGAGTCACACACCATCTGACTCATAAATATGTCACCATTCTTCACTGTTGCTGGATCAAAATCATGAAACATTCTGCCTATCACACCTGTGGGAATATCTTGACAACACGGGCTGTGGTAGTTCAAGGAGGAGGTTCATCACCACCTTATCAAGGATAATTAGCTGAGCAATAAATGCTGGCCTTGCGAGAACTGCTCACATCCCATGAACAAATGAAATAAATCTTGGCAGTCTAATGAGGAGTTACCAATCACTTTACTGCCTTGTTATGAGCTGCTACTTTTAATTCTCTATAATGAGAAAGGGGTCTAATTCTTTGGGAACCTGTAGTTCTCCTTATCTGGGCTTGGAGTTTGAAAATAATCTAACTGAAAACAATCAGTGCAATTTATCCCCTATCAGCCTAACCAGCACAAAAGATAGCAACATTTTAAACACAAATTACATTAAGAGATTGAATTTCTGTACCTTCTACATTAGCTTAAAATATTTGTCTTTATTGCAAGTGAGTTGGAGTATAAGAGTAACAAAATCTGCTGCAATGATATAGGTTTTTGGGAATATCAAGAGTACTATTTGGTCTTTTTAATCTAAGGAAAACAATTGTAACAGAGGTTAACCACCCTGATTCTTCAGTGAGATATCTGTCCTGTATGAGAGATTGAGTAGTATCTATAATTTCTGGAGTTTATAAGAATGAGAGATGGTCTCATTGAAACATGTACCATTTTTAGAGAGTTTGATCAGGCAGTTGCTGAGGGGAGCTGTTTCCTCTATCTGTTGAGTCTGAAACTAGCATCTCAAGATAAGAGATCAGCCATTTAGGATTGAGATAAAGAAAATTTTCTTCACTCAGAGGGTTATGAATCATTTGAATTCTCTACTCTTGCAGGCTTTGGGTGCTCAGTCAAAGGGTATGTTCAAGACTGAGATTTTTTTTGGGCAGTAAAGGAATCAAGAAAAATGAGGAGCGGGCAGGTATGTTGTTTTGATTGACAAGTTTGACCATTATCTTATTGAGAACAGAGCAGCTCAAGGGCTACAAGGATCAATCTTGCTTCTGTTATTAAGCTGGAAGAAGACCCCACCAAAAAAAATTGCCATTACCCCAGTGTGAATGAATTGACATTGAGCTTGTTTGTTAATTGTGTTCCTTTGAGGAGGTTCTCAAAGTTACTCTATTTCTTTTGGGGAAGGAACACAAACATTTTAGTTGTTTTTGATTAGTCTTTTTAATTACTAAGAAACTGACAACTGTGCCCCAGAATAACTAGGAAATATTTCTGTATTATGTTTGAGAAATGAGTTTTTATCATTTAAAATCAAGTTACTCACAGGCGATGGACTGACTTTGTGACTATAAATGCTTTGCTTTGTGATAAATCCATTTTCAGCTCTAATAATCAGCTGCACCTAATTACAATTCTTGAATACATCAAATAATAACTTAAAAAGCAAAAATATTTTGGTTAAAAAATATATTTCTAAATGCTGGTCAGTTGCACTGGTTTACTGCAGTTTTGCCTTTGGTGATGTGCAAATAATTTGGGTGGAAACTCACAATGAAAACATTTCAAAACGGTCACAATTTTGAATGCAAATTGCATGCATTTTGCCAAGTGAGTTCAAAACAGAAATGCGACCCCTGATCTTTAGTGCTGCAAATAGAGTTTCTGCACAAATAACAGTCTCAGCAGTTAGTCTTCATCCAACTTTCAAAAGTGTTCTACTGAACTCACATTTAATTCTACAACAGTCTTAGGACAAAATAAGTCCACTTCCCTAGAGGCATGTCTGCTCTCTGGCTTATTTTATACATGTGGTCATCCCATTTTCCGTATCTTCACTATGAATTTTGACGAAAGCTTGGACTCATCATAAATTAATCTTCATCATAACTCTTGTTACAGCATAACATAAACTGATTGCACTAAAAACAATACATTTAATAGCACATAGTTCATAAAAGCAGCTAATACATTGGAAGAATTTCAAAACTACAAGACTAACATCAGTTGCTGATGTTCAGGAAACACTTACACTTTGCTAAAGCTTCCCGTCATTGTTTTATGGTGAACTCCTCGATGTGATTACAGCCTTGTAGAGTATTCATTATATCCCATATAATAAGCACCAAACATACAATTTCAACCATAGATTACTTTTGATAAGCTTGCAAAATTTATGTTCTAATCATCATAAATTCTCTTAAGTGATGTTATTACACATCCAGCTTATTAAATGTGCTGTCAGCCTAGGTCCAGGATTTCAATCTCTGCAACAGCCAAAAGAGAACCAAAAAATTGAACTGATCTGCATAAAACCAAAAAAGCATCCAGTGGGAAAGACAATTAATACCAGAGAGTGCTTTTCAGGTTATAATCTAATGTGGGGATCCAGACAGCAATTTACAATGCCTTGATTACATTAGTTTCTTTGTTTGGACCCTCAGGGATTAGAGTAAATAAATCTCTGCAATCCATTATTTTCAATAATAAACATTGTTATACAATAAAAGCAAAATACTACATTTGCTGAAGATCTGCAATAAAAACAGGAAATGCTTGAAAAACTCAAAAGGTCTGACAGCATCTGTATAGAGAGGAACAGATTCAACATTTCCAAAATGACCCTTCTTTTGTGTTATATATTTGAGGAGATATTGCATTGCCATGCTGCCACTTTAAGAGTCTAGTCATGTGTTTAATTTCTGAAGTTATTGGCTGCTTTATGAGCTTTTCACCAGTTTAGCCCAAGCCTTTTTACAGTGAACAACTTCTCATTAAACCAGCCATGTTTATTTACCCTAATAATCACATTTTTATTTGACGTTTTCAAGTTTTCTTTGTACTTTGTTTTTGTCCAGGCTGTTCCCCTTCCTTTTGGGGAGCTGCCCCTTTTACTTTGTCCTGATTTAACTTGAGTTTGTTCATTTGGTTTGACCTTAAAAGAGGCCACCCCATGTGCTGTGACTCCACTTTCTTTGATTCTCATAAGTGCAATATATACAACATTCAAAACTTCTGAATTTCTTTCACACCTTGCAGGAGAAGAGAGCACAGAGAAGCAGGAAGAGGGAGAAAATCACCTCCCCCTCATTGCACAACTAACAATTGCAGAGGAGGAGGCAACGAGGATCAACGGAGTTTCATTAAGCAGTCAGCTTGATTGGTACCCCATCCACCACCTTACAAATTCATTCCTTCCACCATCGGTGCACGGTTGCAGCAGTGTATGCCATTTATAAGATTTACTGCAGCAACTCACCAAGCTTCCTTCCATAGCACGTTCCAAACCCACAAGTTCTACCACTTGGAAGGACAAAAGCAACAGACATATGGAAACATTATAATCAACCTGTAAGCCAACCATCAAATTACACACCAGCCTGACTTGGAAGCATATCATTGACCCTTCATTGTCATGAGGTCAATGTCCTGAAAATCCCTTCCTACCAGCACTTTGGATCTACTGTGCCAGATGGACTTCAGCAGTTCAAGAAGGCAGTTAACCACCATCTTCTTAGTGGGGATAACAACAAATGTTGGCATTGTTAGCCATATCAACATCTCATGAAAGATGTGTCAAGATCATGTGGAGAGCATGGAATATTAACCATTCAAATCATGCACACCTTGATCATGGCTGTGCAAATTTTGGATGTCAACATGTTGGCTACCACAAATAGTAATTAATCTTGATTAGTTTCCTAATCGATTGCACCTGACTGCTCCACATCAAAAGTGGCTGGGGGCAGAGTGGGACGATGACAACTGGAAAATAGAAATGCGTGGTGACTCCACTCAAATCACTTCAGTCAGTAACTCACATGCTGCTTGAAATGTCATTGACCAAGTTTGCCAATGTATAGATATAGGTGGAACTGTTTTTGGAGGATCCCTTCTGGGACCCAATACCTAGACGATGGCAAAGAACATTTCAGCAGTCAGGCAGGGTTCTGAGCAGCCGTTCTTTACTTGTACTTAAGCTATAAGAGTTTCAGCACATAGGAACAAAGGAAGAATAAGGCTTCGTGATATATGGGTCAATGAGAAAATGTGTACATCAGTTTCTGTTGTTTATGTATGTCACACAAAATAATATTCTTTCTTTATATTTCTGTTTTGTCTTTTGGGCACTGTGTGGTAAGTTGTTTTTTCATTTGTTTAATAATAACTATGAGAATATTAAATTATAGGGGGAATTATGAGTGGTTATTTGTCTGAAGGACTGCTTTGTGTAACTGATATTGGGATGAAAAGGGTGGGCCTTTTCATTTTCTTCTGACATGGGTCCACTGATGCAAGCTAAGTGAATCAGGGTTTCCGGGCAACAATATGAGCAGCTGGGAGTATATTGTTTTCATTATTCTCCTCCTCTTCTTCCTCCCTCTCTGGGTCAGTAGAGTCTGAGCTCTTTACTTTGTCTTCCTGTAGGCCCAAGTCTTGCTGCTAAGTAATACTGTGCAGTGCTGTGATTCCAAGGTTCTGTATTCAACTGTGATTAAAAATAAAAGATTTGTATTAATATAGCACCTTTCACAACCACCAAATAGTTCAAAGCATTTTATAGCTAATAGACTACTTTTTTGAAATGCAACGGCTGTCGTAATGTAAAATATATTGTTGCATATGGCAAACTCCCACAACAGCAATGTGATAATGACCAGACAATCTGTTTTTGTGAAGTTAACTGAGGGATAAATATGAATCAGGATACTAGAGATAACGCCACTCCTTTGAATTTGAGCCATGGGATCTTTTATATCCACCAGGGAAGGAAGTCAGGCCCTCTGTTTAACATGTAGTCCAAGAAACAACCCACCCTGCAGTGTAACAATCAGTCAGTATGGCACTATAGTGTCAATTTAGATTTTTATGCTGAAACCTTGGAGCGGAACTTGAACCTGGAGCATTCTGCCTTAAAGGCAAGAGTGCTAGCAATTGAGCATAGGTAGTTATGACTTTATTTGGCACAAGCAGGAATGAATACCTTACATTATTTAGCAATAGCTTTTAAAACACAATTGAGAATTAAATATTAAATTATCTCATTGCCTTTGAAGATGTGACTTAATTCCACACACTCTCTACAATGTCATATTTGTTCACTGCCTTGTGCCTCTATCCAGGATTAGTTCTGAGTTTCCAACATTTTTCCTGAAAGTTCCTTCTCACTCTTTATCGTGGCCATTATAGTTACTGCAGCCTGTTAGATTTTTCCTTCCCCACATTTCCTTATGCAATTAAGAATGCGGAACAGCTCATGATCAAAACTTTCACACCTACTGTCTTCACACATGATTAAGGCTTATATAACAAAATTATTGTTACTGACTGTGTCACGACTTAAAGCGTTCATCTTTCTGAGCCACAGCACCCAATACAACTGGTGACACTTGAATACTGGAAGAGTTGTTCTTCCTTCCTTCTTGAGTCAACAGAGACTTGTTCAGACTTGGCTGCTTTGGACAGCTTTATTGTGTGGCATTTGAAGCTAATGACTATTTGAATTGCAAAAAAAATCCAAGTTGAAACATCATTATTTTCACAAACTCCATCAAAGGAATAATGAAACTATTGTCGAAGAGAATTAAATACTAAAAAGCACTCTAGCAAAGCTGAATGTTAGAAAATTAACTCCACTTTTTTTTCCCCACTCCCATAACCCTTTGTAGATAAAAAAAACTGTCCTGCTTCGCCTATTTAACCTTTTTGAGCCTAGCCCCTCCACATTTGCTTCTGAATTTATATTTTTTAACAGAACAACACATGGGTTTATGAAAGGGAAATCACGTTTGACAAATCTACTGGAATTTTTTGAGGCTGTCACCAGTGAATTAGATCAGGGTGAACCAGTGGATGTGGTGTATTTGGATTTTCAGAAAGCTTTTGATAACATCCCACTTAAGAGGTTAGTGTTTAAAATTAAAGTGCATGGGATTGGGGGTAATACATTGGCATGGATTGAGAGGACAGGAAACAGAGAGTTAGAATAAACAGATCTTTTTCAAATGGCAGTTATAGACTAGTGGGGTATTGCAGGGATCAGTTTTTGGGGTTCCAGATATTCACAATACACATCATCAATTTGGATGAAGGAACCAAAAGTAAAATTTCCAAGTTTGCTGACAATGTGAAACTTGATGGCCACGCAAGTGATGAGAAGGATGTTAAAAGGTTTCAGGTGATTTAGGTAAGTTCAATGAGTGGGCAAATACATGATAGATGCAGCTTAACATAGATAAATGTGAAGTTACCCACTTCGGACAGAGAAGCAAAATGGCAAAGTATCATTTAAATGGTGATAGACTGTCCTAGAATACCAGTCACTGCAAGCATGCATGCAGGTACAGCAAGCAGTTAGAAAAGTAAATGATATGTTGGCCTTCATTGCAAGTGGGTGTAAATACAGGAGCAAGGATGTCTTACTGCAGGGCCTTGGTGAGACCACGCCCGGAGTATTGTGCACAGTTCTGGGTCGTCTTATCTAAGAAAGGATATACTTGCCATCGAGGGAGGACTACGAAGGTTCATCAAATTGATTTCTGAGTGGCAAGGCTGTTGCATTAAGAGAGATTGAATAGACAGGGCCTGTCTTCACAACGTCAATGAAAAATGTCAGAGGAACTCATTTAAGTGCATATAGTTCTGAAAGCGTTGGTGAGACTGAATATTAGGAACATTGTTTCCTCTGGCTGGGGGTCTAGAACAAGGGGTCACAGTCTCCGGATACTGGGTAGGCTATTTAGGACTGGGATGAGGAAAAGCTCCCTCACTCAGAGGATGGTTAACCTGTTGAATTCTCTACAATAGAAAGTTGTGGAGGCTAAATCACTGACTATCTTTAAGAAGGAAACAGATAGATTTCTATACTCTAAAAATGTCAAGTGGTATGGAAAGCATGTGGAATGTAGTGCGATCAAGGATCAGCCATGATTATCGTGGAGTAAGCAGAACTGGTTGAATGAGCCATTCCTGCGCCAATTTTCTATGTTTACACTCTGGACACCCTGGCTGAAGGATACTTCCAGACTAGGCAGCTGAAACACATCTTGAGCGTGCTGATGAGTTGTTCAGTTACAACAGGAGGTGGCACGATGGCATGGGGGCAGCACAGTTAGCACTGCTGCTGCACAATGCCAGGGACCCAGGTTCGATTCCTGGTTGGGTCACTCTGTGTAGAGTTTGCACATTCTCCCCATGTCTGCATGGATTTCCTCCAGGTGCACCGGTTTCCTCCCATAGTCCAAAAATGTGCGGGTTAAGTGAATTGGCCATGCTAAATTATCCCTTAATGTCAGGGAGAATGAGCTAGGGTAAATGCATGGGGTTATGGGGAGAGGGCTTGGGTGGTATTGTGGTCAGTGCAGACTCGATGGGCTGAATGGCCTCCTTCTGCACTGTAGGATTTTATGATTCTATGAACAGCTGCTAGTCATATGATTTTCAGTATAACACTGTTGGGCTTCATTGGTCCAATTTCTGAATGAAGTCCACACCTAAATCTGAAATAATGCCATCTCCTCTAGACTGAGGAGAGTAAACGCAGGCTGGGTGCTTGCCATTTGAACTCAGCATCTTGCTGTCATGTCCCAACCTTGGCTTGCTGCAAAGGTCCAGTGAAGCCCAACAGAAACTAGAGAAGCAACATCTCATCATTCAATCAGACACGTTACAGCCCTCAGGACTTAACATTGAATTCAACAATGCGATGCAGACATGGAGATCTTCATTATGCCTCCGCCAGAGCTCTGGAAAGATCCTGACCTAAAGGGGCTAAGGTGGCTGTGACTTGCAACAGTGCACTATAATGCATGGCCACCAGGGAGCTGGTCTTCTTCTAGGAGGCTGCAGGTGTCAGCAGCCATCTGACACGACAATCTAAGCCTCTTAAAACACTGTTATTTAGACAGGTCAAGGACTCCAATTCTCGGCCTGTAGACACTGTTTTGCTATTGCCACCTCCTGTGAACTGCACTACTCTGCTATTCGTCTCTCTGTTGAGCAGCTACAGGTCTGTGACCAACAGGCTGCTACTCCTGCTAATGCATGTCACATTGCTTTTCATCTGAAGTCCAGTCTAAGGCAGCATAAGTGACAACCATCCTGATGTGATAGAACAAACTGTCAAAGCATAGAAGAAGCCTCAGAAGAGTAGATAGCCAATTCTCAGCAAATGTATTCTGAGTACCTTTTCCCACTTACAGTAAGAAAACAGTGATGCTGACTGAGTATTTATGAGCATATTTACTTGACACTGATGCAACTATCTCATTTGTTGCTGTGTGCTCACTACTGAGTTTCAGGAATCTTGTAAAACCTTGGACCCGCTGTTAAATGTGAGTTGAAATATCATTCAAATTTTGTGATTACTATGCTTTTTAAAAATTATCCTTTTGCATAAGTGGGCTTCATTGGCCCATCTCTAATTGTCCTTGAGCTGAATGTTTTGCAAGGCTATTTCAAAGTCAACCACACTGCTGTGGATCTGGAGTTAGATGTAGGCCAGGTCAGGTTACTACAGTTGATTTCCTTAGTGAACTAGATGGCTTTTAAAACAGTCAATGATAGTCTCATGATCAATATTACTGAGACTAGCTTTTGTGAGGAAAACATTGATAATTTAAAGTGATGAATTAATTTTAAATTAAATAATACTTTAATTTAAAGTATTATTAAATATTTGAAATAAGGTATAGATTTAAGTGTGTTTAATGTAGTGGTTTCATGTAAGGTGAGTAAAGGTCTAGTTAGATTCATGCTGCATCATGGCGTTCATATGTGTGGGGATTTTAGTCAGTTCAAACTGTGCTTAGAGAGGGCAATACCATGAAAAGTAAACATGCAGGCAGAAGTAATAAAGTTGTTGCTTAGTAACCAGGGGCTTCTTTAGGGTTGGAATGATTTTTGAATTTAATTTGAGCTGGATGTATTTTAGTTGGGGCTAGGAAGCAAGATAGTGAACAGCTGTTAGCTCTGCTAGAAGCAAAAAAAGCCATACAATGGAGTAAGGTGTATAAAAGCAAACTCCAGAGGAACTAAAGGACAGGAAATAGGAAAGAAGCTCCAAGAGGACTGAGGTAAAAAAGAACAAAGAGGAACTGTCTTGAGAACAGAATTCTGCACATTAAAGTCAAAGTCAGATATGGGAAGATAAGAGCTGACAAGGTTGGCAACCAACAAGTTAGATATCTGAAGCAATTATAAGATTTGCTGTCCTTATTTCTAGCGTTGGAAGAAATAATATTATGTTGGGGACCTGAGTATGCGTAGAATTTTGGATGCCAGCTGTAATTCATGATAAAGGAAGCCTGAAAGGAGAGGTGAAAAATTGGTACTGGATCCCTTGTTAAAAGCAGAGTAGAAGTTTTGTTTGAAAGGATAATTAGAAAACCTGGAGTTGATTCTTACTAAAACATTGTTTAAAAGGTTTTAGAGTGTGATTATTTGAGAGTGAAGCTTGAAAGCATTCCTATGACAATCATCTGGAGAGAATTTGGAGAGAAATCCATGGAAGATCAGTTGAGTGGCATCAGCCACTTAGTTCAGAGTAGGGTGTTATCTTTGAAACTGTATACATTTGTTAATATTGTATCATAATCAAACATTTTATATTTAATAAATGTTTTACTTTGTTGAAAAATAATTAGCAGTCTTGTGACTTAGTTCCTCTGTGTTTTCCAAAAAAAAGTAAAACTTCTGATCTTTTAAGCCAGGTTCCATCATGGGATCTTCCCATTCCGTTATAACAAAAACTGTGATCATATCACTTCCCATTCCAGAATCATCAATTAAATTTACATTCAACAAGCCTAAGCGGGAGTTGAACTCATGACCCAGAAAATTTGCCAAGGCCTCTGGATGACTAGCCCAATAACATTACCTCTATACCACTGTCATCCCCAAGTGATGTGTTAATTTGGAACCACCTATTCTGAAAGGATTGTGAACATGCAGCCTAATGTAGTTAAGCATAAAGAAGAATTTGGCAAGGTTGTAATCGTCTTCCCCACACATTGTCAGTTTATCCTGTTTTAAACCAAACCCTCATACTCCACCATGTTAGAGGTCAATTAAAGTGCCGCTATATCTATCCTCAGGTAAGACCAGCTAACATTGACAAATAAATTGTTCCTCACTTTCAGGCAGTATGAGCTACTCACTAGATAAACTCATTAGGGCCATTATGTCATTTTTGATAAACCCTGTGTTAGGCCAAGCAACTGTGACATTATATACCCCATATCAGAGCCATTAACATTTTTTATAGTTAGTTCATATTAAGTTATAGGATGTCACATACTTTAAACTTGTCTGTGATATTGACGACTTTTCTTGAAAGTAAAGGAAAATTTTTACCCCAAACATTCTTCTGCCAGTGTTTGTAAGTTTTAGCTACTTTATTCGATTTTAATAAAGAATTATTTAACGGGAATTGTTGTTAAAGTGATCTTGCATTCTGCTCTCATTTCTTCAGTGAAAAGAAGTCAAAGGTTGATGTTATGGCCTCTATTTGCATTTGTAAAACAATACCATTCTCTATATATCTGGGCTGAGTTAAAACAAAGATTGCATAGTGGAAATAACATTAGAGACTGAAGTCTTTGTCGATAGCTCCTCCGAGCCACTCACCCACCCCATCAGTGTATTATTTGGAATTTATTGAGTTGACAGTGTTGTAAAACACATTCATTATTTCGCAAACATATATCACCCTCTTGTCCTTCCTCAGTAGCCATAAGACCCACAAAACATAAAACTTGTGTAATGGCTTGTGCCACATATTTTATGGTTTTTGTCACAAGGAAAATCATTTTGGAAATGTAATAAATATAGTATGAATTAAGCATTGAAGTGTAGCTTTAAAAAAACATTTTTAAAAATGGTATAATGGCAAAGTCAGTAAAAAAATTGGTAAAAAATTGAGTCAATTCTTGACAAACCTGCGCAAGTTACCTTGCACAAGCTTCATCTGGCATCCTTTTTCTATTACTGAGGAGACAAAGAGGCAAATTTAACCAGTATGATTCCCAGAATTTTAAGGAGATATAATATTACCTCACTCTTGACACAGCGGTGCCAATCTGGTTTTTCATTAGAGCAAGCTGGACTGATTGACAGATTGAGCCTAAAGAAGGGCCATGAGAGGGCACTCTGGTTCCAACAAAAGTATCACCAATGATCGACAGACATGACAGACTAATGATTTCACTTTTTATTTTTGTAGATGAGCCAGATACCCATTTTGAATGATGGAGCAGTTACGTTATTGCAGGGACAGCAGGGATACTGCAGCATTGCAAAGTGTGATCTCTAATTTAGAACCAACATTCAGCAATGTGTCCAATTTGTTTACTTGCTGTTGTCATTTAAATTGCGTTGAAATTAAAAATATTTGTTGCAGGCAATATTTGGATATAATTGCATGAGAATGCATCACAGATAAGGAACAGAAGCTAATGCTGCACTCTGCTGTTGGCCAAGTAAAATGCAGCATAGAGCTGTTTAAAGGAATTCCCATTGTCGATCATATATTTTTCAGTGCCACGTCATGCCAAGACAAAACTCTGGATAAAAATGACAAGTTACATCTCTGTTGTGGTCACAGCAGATAGTTGAGTCACATTTTAGAATGTCTTTTGCTTTTTTCTCTTTTCCTGTCTTTCTCCTTCATTTTCTTTTTTGATTTACTTTTATTTACCTGTCTTTTCTCTGCACTTTTCCTCTTCTTTTCTCATGCAGCCTAAAAGAAGAATTTTTGAAAAGATATTAGGGAGCTGGGATGCCATCAATGTTTTTAAAACTGAGCACCACCTGTCAGGTGAAAAAGGACACAAGAATGAGTCTGTTCACTTCCTGTATAAGTTTAAGTATATTTATTAGTGTCACAAGTAGGCCTGCATTAACACTGCAATGCAGTTACTGCGAAAATACCTTAGTTGCCACACTCCCCCGCCTGTTCGGTTATACCGAGGGAGAACTTAGCATGGCCAATGCAACTAACCAGCATGTCTTTTGGACTGTGGGAGGAGACCAGAGCACCCAGAGGAAACCCACGCAGACACACAGAGAACATGCAGACTTCACACAGACAGTGACCTATGCAAGGAATCAAACTCATGTTACTGGCGCCCTGAGGCAGCAGTGCTAACCATTGTGCCACTATGCCACTCCTTGTGATGACATATACAAGCATGCTTTGTTTGCACTATTTAGCAACTAATAATTGCCTGCATTTCTACAATTAAATAAGTGCTTTTGATCCTGAACTGAAAAGCATTAGTGAACTTACAACGCATTTTTTGATACCGGATACTTTGCAACCTCACCCAAGGTGCATTAATGTATGTGTGCATGCATTCTGTGAAATACCTTAATATACTCTCAAATTGCAAGGTATTGAACAACTTAACTGAATCTCATTGTTTCCAGATTTTATGTCTCAAAATGCAATGATGTGCATGGTGTTAAAGATATCAGAATGTGGAACTACATAGACACAACAAAAGGATATAAGTCACCAGAAGTTGTCATCACATTATGCAGACAACACTTTGAGTCTATGTTCCGTTCTGGCAACTGAGGCACAAGAGAAACATTCAAATATTGCAGGAAATAGATACAAGGCTCGTGTCCAGTCTTCTAGATATGAATTCTGAGGAAAGATTGGAGCAACTTGGATTTTTCATCTCTGCAAGGAGAACATGTGAGCTTTTGTATCTGAGTTCTTTCACATTATAATGACAAGGAGAAAGAAGGTAAATCTTACAAATAACTTTTGGGCCCTTGTTGGATATATTCTAGTAAAAGGCAAATTTAAGACAGACATCATGAAGTTTTTCTTCATACAAAGAGCAATCAATACATGAAATAGACTCCTGGATAGTGTAATGGAGGTTGGAATGCAAGATTTAAGAATTGGTTAAGTGCTACAAAGAGAACCTTCAGGACCAATATGGATGAATGATTAATATGGATGAAACAACCTTTCTCATTTATAATTAGTCGATGATCTAGTCAATGTATGGTATATAATTAAGCAGTTTGTATGTGAGCCCTGGACGTTTAATGAAACATATACTACAGGAAGTAATTTTGATGCCATTGTAAACGGAATCTTAACCAGAGTTTGAGTTTCAGAATCAGATATAGCTAGAAGTTCGATTAAGCCAATTCCAGGTGATAACACATTGGCTCATAATACACTTCATTACAATTATATAAAGCCTTAATGATTTTCTTGTATACCAATGATTACAATAAAATAAATCTTGATTTATGATGTGTAGGCTTACACTATATATTGTATGATAAGAAGGTTATGTATCTCATAAATATAAATAACTTACATATAAAATTGACAAAGGCAAAATATTGTGCATGCTGGAATCTGAAACAAAAACAGAAAATGCTAGAAAATTTCAGCAGGTCTGACAGCATCTGTGGAGGGAGAATAGAGCCAACGTTTTAAGTCTGGATGTCAAATTTTTGTCTGGGAATGGAGGGTCATTTCAGTGTGCAAGTGACCACACCTTTTATTTGGGGGAAATCAAATTTTTCTTCACACTCCCAGACCCATGCCATTTCTCTCCGGCCTTTTTGCGGTTTGGGAATATTTGGGAATATTGTGCACACTTGCCTGCTGAGGTCAGGTTGGCCACTTTAAGTGAGGGAAGAAAATCTCACACACCATTTTCATCCAGTGCAGCAAGGTATTTGGATGCCCATTAAAAACACATTCAGTCTGAGAATTCATCAAGCAAATGGAGACCCTGCTGAGGAATCTGACACATAGGGCATAACGGTGGCACAGTGGTTAGCACTGCTGCCTCACAGTGCCACGGATCTTTGGGTCACTGTCTGTGTGGAGTTTGCACATTCTCCCTGTGTCTGCGTGAGTTTCCGTTGGGTGCTCTGGTTTTCCTCCCACAGTCCAAAGATGTGCAGGTTAGGGGGATTGGCCATGCTAAGTTGCCCCTTAGTGTTCTAAGATGTGTAGGTCGATTGATTAACTATGGTGAATATGCAGGGTTGCAAGGGTAGTGAACTGGGCCTGGGTAAGACACGCTGACAGAGAGTTGGTGCAGGCTTGATGGGCTGAACGACATCCTGGTATGCTACAAAGAATCTATGAAAGGATTCTAATTTGGAAAGGTATAATGTTTTCGCATGTTCAGATGTCATTATTAAGTGCTATATTGTCAAACAGATGTGCTTTTAAGCGGCGATTCATCTTAGGAATCTGACTCTTCATGATAAGTTGATTCTTGTGTATTTGTTCATATGGATTACTGTTTTCCCAACGGAGAAAGCAACATAGTGCAGCCAAAATTGTTACAAAGTATCAACCCATGTTGTCTTCTTTTCTACACTAATGAAAAAAACTCGCGCCCGGATTGTCTGAGGAGCAGCAGTCATCATCAGATTGCTGTTCTTCTCAAATTTTTCCCTGGCTTGTCACTTGTCCACAGTTCTTGCTGAGGTTTTCCAAGCCTGGCTTTCCCTCAATGTGAAATGCAACATACATCGGGAATTTTATCAAAGAGCAGCAGAGCTGGGGGGGTGCGGGAATGGGGAAGACAGGACATTTTACACGACTAGCTGCTTTTTGGTAAGTTAAAAGGTCCAGTTTTAATGTTAGTGAATGGATGAATGTTACATTTTAAGTTTATTTATTAGTTGTCATTGATTATTATGTTTATTATATGTTAGTGAATGGGTAGATGAATGAATGAATGGGTAGGGTGACAGGGTGGATGAGATCAGTGGATAAGTGGATAGGATAGGTGAGGTGTAGCTTGGTGGGGTGGCAGGTGGGTGGGATGACAATTGGGTGGTCAGGAGCATATTCTGGGAGTCAGGCATTTAGTTAGGGGATTAGGAGGTAGTTGAAGGAATCAGGGACTATTTGGGGGTTGGGGGGGTGGGGGGAAGCTGGTTAGTGTGAGCGATTGGAGTCTCAATTCTGGACTTACACTGGAATTAGACTAATTTGT
This sequence comes from Carcharhinus amblyrhynchos, assembly GCF_965287045.1. Taxonomy (NCBI): domain Eukaryota; kingdom Metazoa; phylum Chordata; class Chondrichthyes; order Carcharhiniformes; family Carcharhinidae; genus Carcharhinus; species Carcharhinus amblyrhynchos. The sequence continues at coordinate 49,024,639 of NC_137336.1, forward strand.
TTTCTGTCCAACGTTTCCTGGCTAACTATTCAGGAGTCCCTATCAGCAGCTCAAAGTCAAAGATATTCACAGACAGTCATTGGGGATTGCTCATTGGAATGTGAAACATCCTGGGAAATTCGCAGAGAGGTCAGAATGTCAGGACTTTCGCAGGATCATGGCATGCATCTCCAGTCATGCAACCTATCCCTGACAATCCAGAGAAAGATTTGGGCCCTGGTTAGACTACTTTAAAGTAAATCCATAATTGAAAAATGCTAAAGAGCTCCTCCGTTACTTTGATTGACAGATATCCAGCTTTTAAATTGAAATGAGAACCGCTATTCCTTCTTTGAGTAGTTTATTGTTTGGACAGCTGTGCCTATTAAAAATGCTTGGCTGACTTTCAAGTGCTAATTGTTTTCAACACTATCGCTTTTCCATTCATCTCACAATGAACAACAGTTTCAAGAAGTTGTAATAACAGATTGTCCCTTTGAATTGGTGTCTGGTTTCTTGTACTACAAGTATTACAAGGTTATTTCACATGGCAGAATGCATTTTTCTTTAGAATCCATGATATGAATGTTTTTATTAGATGAGGAAGGGTTGATTTTTTTTCCCAATGAATGTAAAATATTTTCCATTGATACTGAATGAAATCTGAGGACTGTACAGAGTGATGTGTGAGTGGCTATGCAGGATAAAGGAGGAGTCTTAGAGGTGGTATGGACGATCCGAGGGCATGGAATCTTAAATATGACATGGGTGATCTGGGGACATGGAGGGTACATGGGGACCACAGAGGTGGTATGGGTGGCCTGAGTGAACTGTTGGGAAATGTACTGGGTTGGGAGAGGGTGGGGTGAGGGATGTGAGGGGAGGAATTGAGGAGATTTTGGAATACCGTGTTAGGAGAATCAAGGCAGTCCTTTCACCTCTACACCCATACTCTTCACACGTTCGAGCACTACTAACAAACTGCAAATCCAGTCCAGGTGTGAAAATACAAAATGGTGTGTGAAGTTTCACGTGGGTCTGGTGTGCAGTTTGCAAAATGGGCAGGCCAGGTCCCGAGCTCAGCAGAAGATTTGGCCAAGCAATGTGAGGTATTTATTTGTTAATGAGAAAGATGAATAAATTGCTTATTGTTTTCAATTTTGAAGGACAGGAAGACTCGTTAGCATTTTCACTGCCTTGCACATCAATGCTCTCTTTTTCAGAATACACGTAAATATATTTAGATTTAAATCTTGGCATTTAAATACAACTTAAAAACAGAAAAAAAGCTGGAAATGCTCAGGTCCAGAGAGTTGGAAACAAAAGTTTGTCAATACATCATGTCCAAGACTCTTTAAACGCAACCTTTTTCCAAATCCCTGCTGTGCAAAACAGGTTAAAAAATTCTGAAACATGACAGCTGGGTCATAATAATGTTAACTAATGTGAAAAGAGTCGTAAGAGAGAGGGAGAAAATGATTACATGCAGTAATCTAATTGAAGGCTCCAGCAATGTCATTAACTGCAAGTACATAACCCAAGCGGTTTAAATCTCTGCTCCAAACTGCCAGATTATATTACTGCCCTGAAACCATGCCATCATTCTTTTCTCCAATGTACATACAGTTTTTATAGCTGGGGTAGTTTCACTGAGTTTCAGACTCTGTTTTGTATTGGCAGGGCGGTCAGGGCAGCTGTCGACTGCCAGAACAGTTTGTGTTGACAAGTAAAGATATTCACACTACAGCATTAAACAAGTGTAAATGTCATTACTGCCGGGCTTTACTAAATCACTTGCAGTTGATTACCAGGGAGTTATAGGGTGAATGTGTGTGTGACAGTTTGTTGTTTCACGAAGTAAAACTTCCGAAATGTTCTTCACTGGGCCCTTTTTTTTTACGCAAAGATGCCTAATTTTCCTCAATTATCCCTAAGATCGGAAGAACATTCCAAGGCAACAGCACAGCTAGGATAAAATCAACCATGCAATTGCTGAAAAATCATGGCACAATAAAATCACGGCATGTCTTCTAATTGAATTGGGCCAGCACAGTGGCACAGTGGTTAGCACTGTCTCTTCACAGCGTCAGAGACCTAGGTTCAATTCCGGTCTTTGGGGAGTTTGCATATTCTTTCTGTGTCGACGTGAGTTTCCCCTGGGTGCTCTGGTTTCCTCCTACAGTCTAAACATGTATTGGGTTAGGTTGATTGGCCATACTAAATTCACCCTAGTGTCAGAAGATTAACAGGTTAAATATGTGGGGTTATGGGAATAGGTCCTGGGTAGGATTTTGGTCAGTGCTGACTCAGTGGGCTGAATGGCCTTCTTCTGCACTGTAGGGATTCTGTGATGTGGTTCCACAAAGTGCAGTGCTTGTCAATTCTATCGAGGTGCTTCCACATGGCCAGGCATTGGCCTGAGTTGGGTGATTGTGTTACCAATTTGGAAAATGCAGGTCTTACACATCTGGCAGCATATTCACTGTAAACCTGTTGAATTAGCTGTAACTGACTGGAGGAATGATCTTTCTGTTGCCAGTGTAAACTAAGTTTTAAACTAGCGCCGTGGTAATGCTCCTGGCTCTCTGAGTTCAGTCCTGGTGCAACAATATTGCAATTAATCAGCTAGATTCACAAACACTGGCAGTGAGGAGGGGTTTTTCTTTGCTCGTTTGAATCAAGTTTCCAAATTAGGATTTGCTGCCAACTGGGCGGGTTGGGGTGGGAGGGGTGAGTTCCTATGTTTCAGCACAATATTAAATCACTTTAAAGGGGAGAGGGGCCTGAGGTCTGGTGCTGTGCTTGAGGAGTTTGAGGATCCGTTGAGGGAAATAGTCATCACGAGGGAAGAGGTGTTGGGACTTTTAGACAGTATAAAGACGGATAAATCTCCGGGGCCTGATGGCATCTATCCCAGGCTGCTAAGGGAGGTGAGGGATGAAATTGCTGGGCCTCTGACGCAAATCTTTGTCTCTTCTTTGGACACAGGTGAGGTCCCAGAGGATTGACGGATTGCAAATGTAGTACCGTTGTTTAAAAAGGGTCAGAGGGATAACCCAGGGAATTATAGGCCGGTGAGCTTGACTTCAGTTATAGGCAAGCTAATGGAGAGGATCCTCAAGGATAGGATGTATGAACATCTGGAGCGCTGCAATCTGATCAGGGATACGCAGCATGGCTTCGTTACAGGGAGGTCGTGCCTTACGAATCTAGTGGAATTTTTTGAAGAGGTGACAAAAACGGTTGACGAAGGACAAGCCGTTGATGTCGTCTATATGGATTTCAGTAAGGCGTTTGACAAGGTCCCTCATGGCAGGCTGATAGAAAAGGTGAAGGCTCATGGGATACAAGGCCAGGTATGTAGATGGGTGGAGAACTGGCTTGGGAGGAGGAGACAGCGGGTAGTAGTAGAAGGCTCCTTTTCCAATTGGAGGTCTGTCACCAGTGGTGTGCCGCAGGGCTCGGTACTAGGACCTCTTCTATTTGTAGTATATATTAATGACTTGGAAGAGGGGGTAGATGGTGTGATCAGCAAATTTGCTGATGACACTAAGATGGTTGGATTGGCGGGTACTGAGGAGCAGTGCCTGGCAATGCAACAGGACATAGACAGGCTGGTAGATTGGGCAGATAGATGGCAAATGGAATTTAATCCGGAGAAATGCGAGGTGATGCACTTTGGCCGGAATAATGTGGAGGGGAGTTATACGATAAAAGGTAGAACTATCCGGAGTATAGATACGCAGAGAGACCTGGGGGTGCAAGTGCACAAGTCCCTGAAGGTGTCGGTGCAGGTGCAGAATGTGATGAGGAAAGCGTATGGTATGTTAGCCTTCATAGGAAGGGGTATAGAATATAAGAGTAGGCGTCTGATGTTGCAGTTGTATAGAACGTTGGTTAGGCCTCACTTGGAGTACTGCGTCCAGTTCTGGTCGCCGTACTACCGGAAGGATGTAGAGATCCTGGAGAGAGTGCAGAGGAGATTTACCAGGATGCTGCCTGGTATGGAAGGGCTGTCTTACGAGGAAAGATTGAACGAACTTGGGCTGTTTTCCCTTGAGAGACGTCGGCTGAGGGGGGATCTAATAGAGGTTTATAAGATTATGAAGGGGATAGATAGAGTAAATGGTGGTAAGCTTTTTCCGCTATTAGAAATGGATAGAACGAGGGGTCACGGGCTTAGGGTGAGGGGGGCTAGGTATAAGACAAATATTAGAGGGCAGTTTTTCACGCAAAGGGTAGTGGGGGTGTGGAATGCACTGCCGAGTAAGGTGGTGGAAGCAGGCACGCTAGGGTTGTTTAAGACTCACTTAGACAGCCACATGAGCGGTCTACATATAGGGGGATATAGCAGGCCTTACTAAACATTGTAGGCTTGGGATTCCGTTTTTGCCTCAGGGATGTTACAGTCTTTGCCTGTTTAATAATGAATTTTTTGTCTCCACAGGCATTTAAGTCCACCTTGTTGACCAGCAAGGGGCATGCATGCGGCAGGTTGTAGTGGGCTGCTCTTGGATGTTGCTTCGGGAGTTGCCTATTGCTTCATGTCGTTAGTGTGCTTAAACTGGACCATCTCGAGGGCAACATGACAGCTCCGAGACTATCTCTGTTGCTGTGCGGACACATGGATTTGGGCCTGTGTCTGTGGGAGTTTGCGCGTTCTCCCCGTGGTTGCGTGGGTTTCCTCCGGGTGCTCCGGTTTCCTCCCACATCCCAAAGATGCGCTTTTAGGCTGATTGATTGGGTAACAAATTGTCCCTATATTGGACCTCCCTGATCCTTGCACATTAGGCGTAGACTAAAATCATGAATAGGTCACTGAGACAATGGGACGGCGGCGCGGGCTCGTTGGGCCGAAGGGCCTGTTTCCCGTGCTGTGTTGTTCTTTGTTGTTCTTTGTTGTTGTTCTTTGTTGTTAAAAGTGTGATATTTCCATGCAAGGCAATATATAATGGAACTGTTGGGACATTTTAGTTGGCTGCAATGGACAAGTGGATTGCAGTTGTCATGTGTTTAAAATGGTCATAGAACATAGAAAACTACAGCACAAACAGGCCCTTCGGCCCACAAGTAGCGCTGATCATATCCCTACCGACTAGGCTTATCTATAATCCTTAATCCCATTAATCCAGAAGTCTCTTAAAAGACCCCAATGAGTTCGCCTTCACCACCACTGATGGCTGATTCCACTCACCCACCACCCTCTGAGTGAAAAACTTATCCCCGACATCTCCTCTGTACTTACTCCACAGCACCTTAAACCTGTGTCCTCTCGTCGCGACCATTTCAGCCCTGAGAAATAGCCTCTGAGAATCCACCCGATCTATACCCTTATAAACTCTATACACCTTATAAACCTCTATCAGGTCACCTCCCATCCTTCGTCTCTCCAGGGAGAAAAGACCTAGCTCCCTCAACCTATCCTCATAAAGCATGCCACCCAATCCAGGCAACATCCTTGTAAATCTCCTCTGCACCCTTTCAATAGCTTCCACGTCTTTCTTGTAATGAGGGGACCAGAACTGCGCACAGTACTCCATGTGGCATCTGACTAGGGTCTTAAAAAACTGCAGCATTATCTCCCGACTCCTAAACTCAATCCCTCGATTAATGAAGGCGAGTACACCATACGTCTTCTTGGCCACATCCTCCACCTGCGAGGTCGATTTAAGAGTCCTATGGACCTAGACCCCAAGGTCCTTCTGATCCTCTACACTGCTAAGAGTCTTCCCCTTGATATTATACTCCTTCATCCCATTGGACCTGCCAAAATGGACCACGACACATTTATCCAGACTGAAGTCCATCTGCCACTTCTCCATCCAGCCTTAGATCCTATCTATGTCACGCTGCAACTTCTGAATCCCTCCAGACCATCCACAACACCACTGACCTTCGTGTTGTCGGAAAACTTGCGAACCCACCTCTCCACTTCCTCATCCAGGTCATTCATGAAATTTACAAACAGCAAGGGTCCCAGAACAGATCCCTGGGGCACTCCACTGGTGACCGACCTCCATGCAGAAAAAGACCCATCCACAACAACTCTCTGCCTTCTGCAGGCAAGCCAGTTCTGGATCCACAAGGCAACAGCCCCTTGGATCCCATGCCCTCTCACTTTCTCAAGAAGTCTTGCATGGGGGACCTTATCGAACGCCTTGCTGAAGTCCACATAAACCACATCCACTGCTCTTCCTTCGTCAATGTGTTTAGTCACATTTTCAAAGAATTGAGGAAAAAGACTCCTTCAAAAGACTGAGGAAACACTATCGTCTCAGGCTGGGTTTTCTTTTTAAAGTTTATTTATTAGTCACAAGTAAGCTTTACATTAACACTACAACTAAGTTACTGTGAAATTTCCCTACTTGAAATTCCCATTCTTGCATTGCCCGTTCAATATTCTGACTGAAAGAATTGTTGTTTCCCTGAACTATCCTATTCAGCATCTCTTCTCACCATGTTAAATTAAACAAAAGAGGAAATAGGCTGCTTTAGAGGGTATTTAGAAAGTCAACTAGACTATGACTATGCCGTAGTCAACACAGGACTATGGCATCTGTGGAAAGGTGATACAAATAATTTTGCATCTTCAGAAGAAGAGAAAAAATGTTTTCAAAAGGGTAAAAATAACGTTGTATGCATATGCAACAAACCTAGAGGAGCTCATTTTTGCATCTACCTACAAAATATTTTAAAAAGGTAAAATTTGAAGAATCTTAATCACAGCCATTCCTGTTTTACCAAAGTTCAGATGGTGGGTGGGTGTGTAAACAATTAGCTCTCAGGAGAGAAAAATACTTTGAAAGCGGCTGTATACAATTGGTACAAGACAAAATTTCCAAAGGATGAATGCCAGAAAATCGTCTGAAATGATTCCTCTTTGTTTCAACTATAATGATTCAAGTCAAATTTTGTAGACAATTAAAACAGTTCCAGTCTAATTCTAAGTCAAACAATTGCAGTTTAGATTCCAATAGAACGCTAGAACAAAGGAAGAGCACGTACAAGAATTTCTGTTGTGCCTTTTGTGTAGTAAAATGTTCCAAAGTGTTTGTTTCACAGGGCCTTCAACAAACAAATTCAACATCCAGTCACTTAAGGATCTTACTAGGTAGATGATCAAAAGCTTGGCCAAGGAGGTAGGTTTACTGGAGACTCTCAGAGAAGGAAAGAGTGATGTGTTCAAGTTTAAGAGTGCAAGAAGCCAGCTAGTCAAGGTTTTAATAAGTATTTCAGCAGCAGATGAGCTGAAGCAGGGGTGGAGTCAAGCCAATGTTACAAGTGACAATAGGCGGTGTTAGTGATGGTGCAAATATGTAATCAAAAACTCATCCTGGTCTCAAATATGACAGCCAAGTTTTCATAAACTTGCTTGTTTCAACCTCAGACAGTTGCCAGGGATAGGAATGGAATTTCTATTTGTTCTTTAAAATGAGGAGTGCAAGCCCCTTCTCTATGTCATTGACAAGAGTCAAGTGAGGAAAAATGGATAAGATGTCATTCACAAAAAGAAAAGTGAATGAGACCGTGTTCTCGAAGTAATGATTGGACAGTGTACTCACTGTGTTAACATGGTAGGAACAGCTAACTGCCATTTAGGTTTGCATTGATGTTTTTGGTTTTGTGAGCAGACTTATGCAGAAGAGTGCTGTAAGATTACACCATCACAGAAATTATCAAATGTGATATCCATTACTCTTATATCACTTCTCTGTGGGACCTATTCATTCCCTATCTCTGCCCTTTCCTCAGATCTTGTTAAGATCTTATTAGACCTGCCTCTCACGAAAAGTGTTCTGGTTAGGTGCATTGGCCAGGCTAAGTTCCTCTTCAGTGTGCCTGAACAGGCACCAAAATATGGCAATTAGGGGCTTTTCACAGTAACTTCATTGAAGGGTTAACGTAAGCCTATTTGTGGCATGAACAAATAAACTTTACAATTTTTATAATATGATATTACTAATCATTCTCCAGTAAAGCAATGCCACTCTCAAAATGTTCAGGATCAAGTTATACCTACTCCTATTTTTTCAATGTTTGTTGATGCATGTTAATTATTTCATCAGTGTCACAGTTAACCTCTGTTGTAGCACTCTTTACATTTTCAGTATCACTGTTGCAAATAGGGGTGGAGGAGTTGAATGATTCCCCCCTTTCCCACATCTCGTTTCAACGTAACAGAGTTTTTAAAATTTAAAAGCATGTACTTGCCAAGTCCGCAATTGTTTAACTCTTTATGTTCTATGATTATAAAATAACCAATCAAACTGGTTTCTTTGTTAATAACACAGAAAGAAATTAGTTTGATTGCAAGTTCATTGATCTGGGTAAACACACACCAACTTCCACATGAATACACATAGAGAGGGTCAAAACACACACGAATATAGATTACAGAGTGAGGAAGGACAGATTGGCCAAAACAGAATCCACAAATAAACAGAATATATGGTCAGTGACTCGTTGCTCCTTTAATGGTCTTTTCAGCTGGCTGTATATTTCATTATTCATTTCTTGGCACTAGGGTGTTGAGCAGATTTTGATTTTACAAGGTCTCTGTTCACAATAAATATGCCTCTGGCTGGTCTTGCTCAGTGAGGTTATCCACTTTGGAAGGAATGATAGTAAAATGGACTATTATTTAAATGGTGAAATATTACAACATGCTACTGTGCAGAGGGACCTGGGGGTCCTTGTGCATGAATCGCAAAAACTCAGTTCACAGGTGATCAAGAAGGCAAATGGAATGTTGGCCTTTATCGCGAGAGGAATGGAGTATAAAAGCAGGGAGGTCTTGCTGCAACTGTACAAGGTACTGGTGAGGCCACAACTAGAGTACTGTGTGCAGTTTTGGTCCCCTTATTTGTGAAAGGATATATTGGCTTTGGAGGGAGTGCAGAGAAGGTTCACCAGGTTGATTCCGGAGGTGAGGGGGTTAGCTTATGAGCAGAGATTGAGTAGAGTGGGCCTGTACTCATTGGAGTTTAGAAGGCTGAGGGGAGATCTTATAGAGACATATAAGCTAATGAAGGGGCTAGACAAGGTAGAAGCAGCGAGATTATTTCCACTTAGAAAGGAAACAAGAAGCAGAGGGCACAGCCTCAAAATAAGGGGGAGTCAAGTTAGAACAGAGTTGAGGAGAAACCCTCTTCTCCTAGAGGGTAATTAATCTTTGGAATTTTCTGCCCATTGAAGCAGTGGAGGCTACCTCGTTAAATGTGTTTAAGTCACAGGTAGATAGATTTTTGACCAATAAGGGAATAAAGGGTTATGGGGAGCAGGCGGGTAAGTGGAACTGAACCACTATCAGATCAGCCATGATCTTATTGAATGGTGGGGCAGGCTCGAGGGGCTAGATGGCCTACTCCTGCTCCTATTTCTTATGTTCTTATTAAACAACTCGATGCTTTCCAGGATTGATAGAGAGAGAGAGAGAGAGCGAAAGCAATGCTCAACAACTTCAGCCATTAGTCCTTAATTCATCAGCAGGTCATCATTGATTCTCTGCAAAAATATCTTTAACAACAAAAAGGGTTTGCTGCTCTTGTAACTTACTCTCTCCATTGTCAGAGAGAGCTGATGGGGGTGGGTGGGGGAAGTCAAGGAAAAGATCCTCTTCCTTCAAGGGTCCACAGCAATCTTCCCTATGGTAGCTTAAGTGGAAAGGAGGAGAATAATTCTTTTAGAGTTGAGCCCTCCTTTTTATATATCAGGTGGGGAAAGAGGGAGTAAATAAGTTTCCATTGCGGATCAGTAAGTAGTCTCACAACATCAGGTTAAAGTCCAACAGATTTATTGAGTAGCACAAGCTTTTGGAGCGCTACTTCTTCATCAAGTGTGTGGCCACTCACCTGATGAAGGGGCATGCTCCAAAAGCTCATGCTACCAAATAAACATGTTGGACTTTAACTTGGTGTTGTGAGACTCCTTACTGTACTCACCCCAGTCCAACGCCAGCACCTCCACATCACTGAGGATGAGGGGAGGGAATTCCTGGTAGAATGATAAGGAAAAGTTAAGTCTCTTCACCCCATTCCTATTGTGCTCATGTCCAACTTCAGGTAGAATTATGGAGAAAAATCCCTTTCAGGACTCCCTCACTTATATCATTTGACAAAGTGTGGAGTTGCCAGCATTGGACTGGGGTAGGCACAGTAAGTGGTCTCACAACACCAGATTAAAGCCCAACAGGTTTATTTGATAGCACAAGCTTTTGGAACTTTGCCCCTTCATCAGGCTCAAAGTGGAGAGGATCTCCAAGCAGATTGTGCATATCGACATGGTAATTTGACAAAGTCTGATTGTTCATTTTTACACTGAGCTACAGTATAAGAAGAACTCATACCGTTTGGCCTTCTACGCCTTCTGATCTCCCAACTCAAAGATATGCCGGGCGAATCTCAGTGAGTGCTAGAAAATATTTAGAAGTCATGTATCGAATAAGCAATGTTGGTCAAAGCTCAGGAATGGTCACAAGCTGTGCCTGCTGCTTAGCCCTTCTAACCTAAGTGATGAAATAGGTAGAGTTAAAATGAAATTATCCAGGAAGAATAATGGTTTGTAAGTTGGATGCTAACAATGCCAAGCTTTGCCAAAAAATATTATTTGACATTAATGGGCCATGAAATACTTCCAAATTACAGCATGATTTTAGAAAATTGCAAACAGACTCCACAGAGACCAGCATATATGTTTCATAATTAGTTTGCACAAGAAGATATAAGGTGCAGTTGAACAAATTGCTCTGATAATATATTCTGCTTCTTAAGCAAAAGTTAGAAGTAACATTGTTGAGCAATCAAATTAAGAGAAAGTGCAATTATGGCATGTTTTCATTACTTTGAACTTTATAAGCCTGAATTATCATAGCTAAGTTGAGTGAAGTTAAAGAATTATCAAGTGAAGTCTGTGAATGTTTGTATTTCCTGACCAGTGAGCACTTATTTTAAGTGTAGTCAATGCATTCAGTGAACCTTGTAAATTCACAGATTACATGTATGAAAACATACTCTCTTGCTAATTATACCTGAGCAATTACAGTATGTTAGACTTTGCATGAATTAAATTTTGAGCAGTGTCATGAACCATAAAATGTCTCACTATAATTATCTGGAACAGGAAGAAGTGTTTAACACTCTGAGGGCATTGCTGCACTCCAGGTACATTGTTTGAAACCACTAGCTGTTCAGATTGAAGTAGTGCTTGCAGATTTCAGCCTTTTTTAGTGGCAACTAATTCTCAGAATGCCAGCTAAATTTTCAAAATTAGCCAGCAACAGGTGGGATCTTGGCTCTTTGCCAGCATTGCATTTTTCTTTAGAAACAAAGGGTTTTCCATTCTGGAGTCAAAGTTCGATGGCTGGAGCACACGTTGGAGTGATTTCACTGGTAGAATGCGCACTACATTGTTAACATTGCTCATTGGGAAGTTCGACCCATCTTTAACCTGCCTTTAAACTCCTGAGAACACAATTCTTAAAGTCAACCCTGATGGCAGGAAACGGATGCCAAATTAAGACCACCCCCCAGCCGCCCCCCCCCCCCCCCCCCCCCCACCTGCCACATAAGACTGGAAGATTCTGTCCAAAGTTTGGAAAATACCCTCATGGTGCAGCAGGCTTCAAGAAAACTTCATCCATTTTACTTCTCACCTGTTGTAGTTATACTACAACTAGTGTAAATCCAAAATGGTGTGAGACTATTTCCTTGGAGTAGCCACACTCCAAATGCCCAAATGACTTTGCAAGCTAAGCCATTTTCTTTGCATTGATGTAAAGCTGAAATTGACTTAGATCAGTGACAAATGTATAACTGGCCTGTAAATTGTCCACTGCTCTCATCAAATGCATTTGTTCTTCAGAATGAGTCTCATCCAGCATACAGCATCATGGTGGACTTGACAGTAAAATTAATCCAACTGGATTAAATATCTCAAGGCCCTACAGTTTGTCTAGAGAAACTGGAATATGGGTAAGCTGCTGATTTTGGTGACCACCTGCCCAGTATAACCAGGCAAACCACTGTGCTGATATGGGGCTCGCAACCAATGTCATCACACCAGATTTGGGCTATGGCAGTCCTGTTTTTCCAATGTAAAATTCAGCCCCTCATCCAAGCTCATACTTCTACCTATCACTGTGGTTGTAGATGGTTAAGCAAAGACAGTCAAACACCTTCCAATACCAGTGGAGAATTCTCTTGGGTTCATGTCATTGACCATGAAAATCCATGAAAAGATGACGCACAAAGGAAACATTGCAGAATGCTGAAAATCTGAAACAAGGAGAAAAATAAAATGGTGGAAATATGCAGTAGAGAGAAAGAAACAGAGTTAATGGGTGGGATTTTATGGGCTTACTCATCTGAAAACTATAAAATCCTGCCTGAGGTCAATGGACCTTCCCATTGTTCGCCCCATGCTCGCTCCGATTCCTGTGGCAGGCAGTGCGATAAAACTCCGACCAATGTTTCACATTGATGACCTCTGATCAGAGCTAGAAAGAGAATCAAATACAGAGGAAAACTGACTTTGGTTCCAGAATGTTCCATTTTCTTTTTCAAATTTCCAGTAGTGTAGCTCTTAATTATCCCGCAATGCTTAGAGGAGAAAGATGGAGGGGGAATCCAAAAATTAGCCAAGGAATAAATAGCTGAAATAAAAAGAGAAAATGCTGGACAATAATCAATAAGTTAGGCAGCAACTGTATGAGAGAAATAGAGTTAACTTTCAGGTCACTGGGCTTTCATCTGAAATAAAGAAAGCAGCCCAGTGCGGACAGAAATAAGAAATCTGGTCTTAAATCAAGTTGTTATTTTCAGCTAAATGCAATCATTCATTTGTTTTTATTTTATTTGAAATGAGGCAACAACAGTTGACATGTAAAGTTTATTTATTAGTCACAAGTAAAACATTCACACTGCAATGAAGTTAGTCTGAAATTCCCTAGTCGCCACAGTCCGGCGCTCATTCGGGTCAATGCATGTCTATCAGAATGTGGGAGGAAACCGGAGCACCCGAAGGAAACCCACGCAGACAACGTGCAAACTCCGCACAGACAGTGACCCATGCTGGGAATCGAACTCAGGTCCCTGGTGCTGTGAAGCAGCAATGCCAACCACCGTGCAACCCTGCGCCCTACCTACTACCAAAATCTTAAGGAGAAAGGATTGACAATGACCTGGCAAATGGATCTCTCTTTGCTTAATATTGTGCTAAAAGGAATCATTCATTTCACCATTTCAGATCTATACCATACATTTGAGTTATAGGATTTTTTTTGAGGAAAAACATACGTGAGGTCTTTCAGCTTATTTTCCCTGTGCCTGAGACAGCACCCCTGGTTGAACTTTTCTGTTAATAATGAGACTACTTTGCACTTAACAATCCTGAAAAATACTGTTGTTATGTGGCTTTTGATAGTTTCTGGGTTGTAGCTGATGCATGACTAACATAACACTAAGGCACTATTCCTACTCGAACTAATGAGACCACAATTAGTCAGCTGAGTGGGCAGCAGAAACGAGTCAGCATCAATAAAATCTGGACCACTTCAAGTGCTGGCAGTACAGACACTGCCAAAGGTTACCTAAAGTCACTTTCCAATTATTTAAAAAAGAAAAGAAGGATAAAGCCTAATTATAGCCAGGGCTGGTGGCAGGGAGTGTGCAATGCAAGCACTCTTTGGAGCCCTGGGGCAGAAATGGGGCCCACTACTATAAGGACTTTAACATCAAAGACATAGGAGACCATTTGTTTATTAAAGCACAGGTTTTGTCAAGAAGTGTTTGACAGGCATGTATTTGTCTGTTTGCCTGACGTGGCAAAATGGCAGCATTTGATTAAACTCTACTTATCGCGTAAACACCATCGTGTCATTTGTATATGGCATCACCACAACATTTTTCCTCAGTTTTCAGTTGATCCACTTTGCCATCTCTTGAGTATGGTGGGCAGTTTGAGAGGCAGCTCGTCTCTATTTTGACTGCAGCTTCCATTCTTCAAATCGGGGCCAAGTCAGTAATTGTTGACAAGTAATTCGACTGGCAGGGGTGAGGACAGCCTAAAGAGTCATAAATCCACTTCTGGTGCCACCTATAAACCACATCCAGCAGAGGCCAATGGATGGTTAGAAATGGGAACCAAACCAATTCTTCTCTTGAGGTCCTGCAGTTCAGACACCCTATGGCATCACTGATCAGGGATTAAATCCAGCCATATTGGTCTACGTTCAATATATTCTCCCTCTGTGTACCCGAACAGGCGCCAGAGTGTTGCAACTAGGGAATTTTCACAGTAACTTCATTGCAGTGTTAATGTAAGGCTACTTGTGACGTTAATAAATAAACTTACACATAACAATTTGTATGTTTTCTCTGGTTCCTCCCAGTTTGAATATAGTTCCCTTTTAATGATAAATGGATTCAGATAGTTTTACTGGACTCTAGGATTTGGTAACTAGCTTTTTGTTTTTTAAAGTCTATTTATTAGTCACAAGCTATGCTTACATTAACACTGCAATGAAGTTTCTGTGAAATTCCCCCTTGTCGCCACAGTCTGACACCTGTTCGGGTCAATGCACCTAACCAGCGCGTCTTTCAGAATGTGAGAAGAAAAAGGAAAACCTGGAGGAAACCCATGCAGACATGGGGAGAACATGCAAACTCCACACAGGCAGAGACCCAAATCAGGTCCCTGGCACTGTGAAGCAGCAGTGCTAACCACTGTGCTACCTGTGCTCCTAACTACTTGGTTATCAACATCTCATCGTCAGAAAAGTTGTGCATATCTGCTGCCAAGTTAAGGACTTGTGGAATAATACTGCTTTACAAAAATCTTGCAGCAGCTATTAATGTTATTGCCGCAAGAATAACAGTTGCACCAGGTTATCATTTGGGGTGGTAACATACATGGTGTCCCCATCTGAATTTTGAGACTGTATTATACCCTATTCTCTTACTCAAATATTTGTTACAACCCATGTCAGTTAGATTGTTGTTTTCTGTCATTTATTAGGGTAGTCAAGTCTGCAAATGAAATAAAGTTATGACAATGGCCATCAAATCATGTCATGAATAGCTGAAAATTGTGGTCTTCTGAAAGCTCACAACACTCCCTCTAAACACTTCACTGTTAAAAAATAATCTGATTTAATCAATCAAACAGAAGTTTTCATTTGAAAAGTCTGCAGAGGCAACATTGGTATTCTGCCCTTAATGATATAAATTTTGTGAATATTCAGATTAAGATCATGAATGATGCGTTTTCCATTGGTAATTGTGTTATAATTTAGCATAAAGCAGTCTCTGCTTTAAATAGTAATCAATAATTCAGCAAAATGCAAATTAAAGAGAGAAAAAAATTATCTAAATTGTGGCTAATCTATTGAAGTTTCTAAATTTTTATCTCGGGTTACACAGCTGAGACATCAATTTCGCTGAGTTTGCTAATGTTCCTTTGCTTGCTTATTCTCATGTATAGGGAACATAACACTTTAGTAATCCATTCACCATAGTATAAACTGAATATTTTTGCTAAGTGCTCTCCCTTGGTCTTGTTTAGATTGAATTTCTGGATGAATTATTAAATAAACTCGATACATAGCTGTGTAAATTATCTGGTTTTACTCAACATTTTCTGAAATATTTAACTAAGCATAATGTTGAAGTAGGGAATTTATATGTTGACAATAAAATATCTCTTTAAACTAGTTCTGCATGTATCATGATTTAACTATACACAAAGAACAGGGGATACTAATTGCATGAATCTGAAAGATGCAAATGCATCACAATTTTGGTAGAGAGGAGCAATCTGGGGCCAGATCTTATACACTGAGGAACTGGCCCCTTTAAACCCTGGCAGGAGCTTTTCTCAAGGGAGGTTGGATGCTTCCTCTAGTATCTCATATGAAATCAATGAACAGATACGGATATTTTTTAATTCATTCGTGGAACATGGGCGTCGCTGGCTGGCCAGCATTTATTGCTCATCCCTAATTGTCCCAGGGCAGTTTGGAGTCAACCATATTATTGTGGGTCTGAACATAAGAAATAGGAGCAGGAGTAGGCCATCTAGCACTTCGAGCCTGCCCCGCCATTCAATAAGATCATGGCTGATCTGAAGTGGCTCAGTTCCACTTTCCCGCTTTCTCCCCATAACCCTTAATCCCCTTGCCTACCAAAAACCTATCTACCCGTGTCTTAAATATATTTAGCGAGGTAGCCTCCACCAGAGAATTACCACCCTTTGAGTGAAGAAGTTCCTCCTCAACTCCGTTCTAAACTGCCCCCCCCCCTTACCTTGAGGCTGTGACCTCTAGTCCTGCTGTCCTTTCTGAGTGGGAAGAATCTCTCTACCTCTACCCTATCCATCCCCTTCATTATCTTATACGTCTCTATAAGATCCCCCCTCATCCTTCTAAACTCCAATGAGTACAGACCCAGTCTATTCAGCCTCTCTTCATAGTCCAACCCCCTCATCTCCGGTATCAGCCTAGTGAACCTCCTCTGCACTCCCTCCAAGGCCAATATATCCTTCCGCATGTCTGGAGTCACATGTAGGCCAGACCAGGTAGGTGCAGCAGATTTTCTTCCCTAAAGAACATTAATGAACCAGATGGGTTCTTTTGACAATCGATAATGATTTCGTAGTCAGCAGTAGATTCTTAATTCCAGATATTTTATTAAATTCAATTTCACCATCTCCCGTGGCAGGATTCAAACCCAGGTTTCCAGAACATTATCTGAGTTTCTGGATTAATAGTCTGGTGATAACACCACTAGGCCAATCCCTCCCTAAGATCCAATATGTTCCCATGCTGTCTCAGAATTCTGCCCAACACAACACTGATTAGCCCAGTAGTGAGACTTATACTTGCTGATTACCTTCCTAAAGTTATTGTATCGTTACTGTTACTTTTCACTGAGGTTCTATGAGATTTCTATCATTCCAACTTAAACTAGGCACTGCACTATTAAACTCATGTGATAATATGTAAAGAAAGTTCTTGCTGAAATTTGAATTGGCATCTGAAAGATATCCGATACCAAGGCTTGGCTTGATAGGTGGCCAGTGTCAAGCAATGACAATCTCCAACAAAAGAGAATCTAACCATTGCCCCTTGACATTCAATGGTATTAACATCATTTAATTCCACCACTTACACCACCACCACCCCCCTTCACCCCCACGACATCAACATCCTGGGAGTTACCATTGCCCAGAAACTAAACTGGATGAGGGCATCTCCAACAATACTCCAGAAGTCAGGCAACATTCAAGACAAAGCAACCCTCTTGATTGGCACACCATCCACAAACGTTCACTCCTCCACTACTGATACAATGGCAGCAATGTATACAATCCACAAAATGCACTGCATGAACTCACCAAGGCTCATTAAACAGGATCTTTCAATCCCACAACTGCAACCATCTGGAAGGACAAGGTTAGCAGGTAACATGGGAACACGATCACCTATATGTTCCCCTCCAAGTCCACCATGCTGATTTGGAAATATATCAACAGTCCTTCAATGTCACTGGACCAAAATCTGGGAACTCCCACCCTGACAGTACTATGGGTGTACCTACACTATATGCACTGTATCGGATCAAGAAGGCAGCTCATCCCTAGCTTCTCAAGGGCAATAAATACTGATGTAGCCAGTGACACCCACATCCCATGAATGAATAAAAGATAGAATTTAAAGAGAGTTAGGAACATAAGAATGCAAATAGGCAATCCAATCTCTCAAGTCTGTTCTACCTTTTAGATCATGGATGATTTGTGCCTTAACTCAATTTATCTGCTTTGGTTCCGTAACCATAAATATATTTGCCAATACAAATATGTTACAATTACAATGTTTGAGTTTTCATCTGACTTAACATCCACAGCTTTTTCAGGGAGCGAAATCTAAGTGTTCACTACCCTTTGCTGAAGAAGTGCCATAATGACTTCACTCCTGAACTGCTAAGATTTAATTTTAAGGTTATGCCACTTTGGTCTGAACTCCCTCACCCGAGAAAATTATTTCTCTCTGAGAAAGGATCAGTTAGGTCATCAAAGTCTCTCTCATAACTCTCCCTTTATGGAGACTAATTCCATCAATGACTTTTATTTATACTGATCTTTGCTCTGTGTCATTTCCACAGACATCCACTGTTTTGCTTTACATGATATTAAACTTTGTCAATTGTTTTAGATGTAAATATATAAAATTCCTAACAAGTTGAGGGATGGGAAAGTAGATGTTTTCCTCAGTTTGATTGGAGTCTTCATTTGGTTGAACAAGATCATAGAATTAACCAAGAAACCTATTTTGCTGATTATACCTGCACCTTCAGCTGTAAAATGCATTTTAATTTCCTGGCTTCTTTCCAAACAAGGTTCTAGTCTCTGACTTAGTTATCATTTATTGTAAAGCACATGTCGTGCTACTATTGTGAGAAAGTTCTTTGAATAACTTTATTGCATTGAAGGTTAATGATGAGGAATATGTGAAATTCTAATGCTACATTACTTCCTCTCCATAAATTACTTTAAATTTTTAAACAAACTCCACACAAAGTGACCGGATTAACATGTACTGTTTGACCTGTTAAAGTGCTGTTAAAAATGTGCTAAAACAGCTGTGTGTAAAATTTCACAACCTTGGGTTTCTAGCAAAACAGGATTTTTTTTTTCTTTTTGGCATTAGGAAAAGAGGAAGATAACCTGAGAAAGGACAAAAAAAAACCATATGAGGCAACGGGAAACTGGGACAAATGCAGGGAGTGATAGAGAAAGTAAAGAAAGTCTTTCATATGTTGCAAGCATGCTGGGAAGTACGTCGTTTCAATAATAAGATTATAACCATTTTAATAAAGAACATCCTTTAGATTTTTCTACACATTGTGGAAATCTAACGTCCCTCCATGTGAAAGGATGAGCCCCCATGCCATGTTTCATCATTTATATCTCTTATGACTCATCTTTCCTTGGATATCTAGAGGGAAATCTTACCAGAATTACTGTCTGTGTGGAGTTTGCACATTCTCCCCTTTTCTGCGTGTGCTCCAGTTTCTTCCCACAGACCAAAGACGCACAGGTTAGATTGATTAGCCATGCTAAATTACTCATTAGTATCAGGGGAATTAGCAGGGTAAATACGTGGGGTTAGGGGGATAGGGTCTGGATTATTATTGTTGTAGCCTTGAGGGACCAAATTGCCCCTTTCTGCACTGTAGGGATTCCAATGAGAAAAATGGCAGGAATCACGTTAGCACTCACGGATTTTTAAGCATCCTTAATAAAATATTTCTTTCTGACACAAATTGCACTGTGCTTGCTTGCCCTGGGTCAACTTAATCAATGCAATCAGAGGCGAGCTACATATAAACACTTTCCCAGCACTTGTCCCAGATCAATTCAAGGGAATGGCTGCCAGGAAGCCAGTATCACACTTTTCAGAGGGAGCGCAGGAGAGGTGGGATGTCCTCGATACATGGTTGCACAGATGTCCTTCCAGCAAGTGATCACCCCCACTTGAGAGTCTAAGTGAATGCCAGCTCACTACAGAAGAGGATAGGGCAGCAGTGCCACAAGAAGATGAATGATCTTTTTCATGCAAACAGGATGAGTGTGCCTCCTCCAGTCTCCTGCCAGATCCACTCACACACCCCTCACACCTCCAAATTTTTCTTTCACTCAGCCACCTCACAGGTTGCCAACACCTATAACAATGTTCTCTTCCCCCATCATCAAACTCCATGTTCCCCGTTAGCTGCTATAATCCTCCCTGAGAAGTGGATTTGAACTTCTGTGCAGCTAAATCACACTGTTGCCTTAGTGTGGGATTCAAAACATATGCAGCCACCCTGTTGGCAGGGCTTCAAGCCTCATATGGCAGAAACTAAGACCCTTCAATGTTCCCTTGGCGACTGCCCACACACCAAAGCACAACATGGGCGCTCAGTTTGGAAAAAGCATAGAGGAGAACATGCCACTGTCTACATCAATGGTGATGAAGTAGAAAAGATTGAGAGCTTCAAGTTTTTAGGTGTCCAGATCACCAACCACATGTCCTGGTCCCCCTATGCCAACACTATAGTTAAGAAAGCCCAACAATGCCTCTACTTTCTCAGAAGACTGAAGAAATTTGGCATGTAAGTTACGAATCTTACCAACTTGTACAGGTGCACAATAGAAAGCATTCTTTCTGATTGTATCACAGCTTGGTATGGCTCCTGCTCTGCCCAAGACCGCAAGAAACTACAAAAGGTCATGAATGTAGCCCAATCCATCATGCAAGCCAGCCTCTCTTTCATCATCTTCTGTCAGAAAAAAAATACAGAAGTCTGAGATCAAATGATACAAGAGCAGCTTCTTTCCTGCTACATCAGACTTTTTAATGAATCTACCTTGCATTAAGTTGATCATTCTCTACACCTTAGCTATAGCTATAATACCACATTCTGCAGTCTTGTTTCCTTCTCTATGTACGGCATGCTTTGTCTAAATAGTGCACAAGAAACAATACTTTTCACTGTATACTAACACATGTGACAATAATAAATCAAATCAAATCAAGAATCAGTACTGATCTGCTGCATTCTTCTCCTGTGATCCAATCTCAAGTTTATGCGAAGGTAGGGCACTTACTCGATGTGGAATGGAAAAGCAGCCAAGCAGGAAGGATATGGGGGGCACTGCCTGCAAGCCAGCCAGCAGAGCCCTTCGAGGCAGGTGGCATCCTTAGGCGAGTGGAAGTTGAGATCTGCCCCATGAGATTACAAGACTAAACCCCTGCACCCTACCCTCCGGCCCTGAGTTACACCTATCTGCATCCCCCCCACACCCTCTCCGGTGTCCCCAGAGCATTGAGCATCCTGTAGGGTGATGCTCACCTCCGAAATCGCTCTCTGAGGTAAGGGCACCGGGTTCACACTGTTACAGACCTGTTGTAAATGCTGCCGGCCTGATATCATTCAGCGCCCTGTGAATATTCCGTGAGGAGTGAAAATCCCAGGGAGGGCAAGGTAATGAGATGTAAATGTAGTAAAATCAGCTTCTCGACCTTCCCCAGCGTGATCTATATCTCCGGGGAAGGGCTTTGAAAATCGAATCACTCAATTACGCCAACGTGAATCGCACTTTTCAACTCCCACGGCATTTTGATACCACTCCAGAAAACCCGTCCATGGAGAGTGTGGGTTCAAATTCCCACCCCCATAATTTCAAATGAGTTGATAAGATTATTCTCGTGAAGAGAAGAAAACAGGCACTGAATGGATGTTGTGCTAATTAGACACGCCTGTTTGAATGTCTGGTTTTAGCACATTAGTTTTCATCCCAATTGCTGATTTACTGTGATTTGGACTTGCCCCACAATATTAAAACAGACATCAGCAGTGATAGCACAGATTGGAAGCAATTCTTGTGAATCAGTACTCCAGGCCACTCCGTGCAGCTATTCCCACTGAGGGCTGACTCAGCGGCAGGTTTCAGGATGGTGCAGAACCGCATGAGAATTGGTGCACAAGCTTCGAATGTGGCACTGGTGGTCCCGGTAGGGGACACCCAGTAGAGGAATGAGCACCTGTACCCACAGGGGGCAAGAGTTAAATTCAGCCTCCTGTGTCCTGTTTCTATTCCTCCTGCAGTAAGAAGTCTCCCAACACCAGGTTAAAGTCCAACCAATTTATTTGATAGTAAACCCACAAGCTTTCGGGATTTGCCCCCTCGTCAGGTGAGTGGAGAACTCTCAATTAATTGTTTGGACTTTAACCTGATGTTGTGAGACTTCTTACTGTGTTTAGCCCAGTCCAATGCTGGCATCTCCATATCACATCTGTTCCTCCTGCAGTAGCTGTGCTATTCTTTGTGACATCAATCCCCTCCTTTCATTCTTCATCTGGATCAAGGCAGATCTCTGGAAAGATGTCCATGATTGAGAGCTCCCTTGCTCTTGGTGAGTCCTAAGGTGTCTAATAGATAGAGCAGCAAAACACTTTTTTTTAGGTGAATCCCACAGAGGATTTCTAGAATTAATGTTGACACAGCATCGCTGAAATGTTGACAGAGTTTCCCAGTGTTTTTCAAAAGCCCTCTTTAAATCTTCAGTAGCAAATTAACTGTGAAAGGTTATATATCTTTTAAGCAGCACTTGTAATTTTCTGCAATGACTTCCTTACTCCCTATCAGCTGGTTTCAGTTAGGCCAGGGCATTAGGTCAAGCACTATTCACCAAAATGCTGGGCAGCTTCTTTAATGAGCTGTAGCAGGCAATTGAAGTGGCAATAAATAGGCCTCCAGGCAGCCATTTCAAACACAAAATTCAACGTATGTATCAAAATTGCATTCTGCGGCCAGAAACACCGGCTAAATTGCTGTTTATGCTCAAAACTCCATCTTGGCCACCTTGATACTCTTTTACACCTAAAGGAGCCATTGAAAACTTCCCCCAATACTGCTCTATTTGCAAATTAGTATTTGCCGATGTTGACATGTGAACGCTCACCATATGCCTCTGTTCACTCTTTCAACAAAGGCATTAATCAAAGTCATACCCAACATCAACAGTCAACGGCCATCATCCCTGTACCAAAGAAAAGCCAGGCAGCGTGCCTTAATGACTATACCCTGGTGGCACTGACAACCATCATTATGAAGTGCTTTGAAAGGCAAGTCATGGCATGAATCAACTCCAGCCTCCCAGGTTGAAGGATCCACTACAATTCACCTACCACCTCAACAGGTCCACAGCAGGCACAATCTCCCTGGCCTTACACTCAACCATACACATCTGGATAACAAAGACACTTAAGTCAGACTCCTATTTATTGACTACAGCTCAGCCTATATCACCATTATTCCTACAAAACCTATCTCCAAACTCTGTGGCCTGGGGCTCAGCTTCTCCCACTACGACTGATCTGAGACTTCCTAACCCACAGATTGCAATCAGTAAGGATAGGCAACAACACGTCCACCACCATCATCCTTAATACCAGTGCCCCGCAGGATTGCATCCGCAGTCTGTTATTACACTCTTTATACACATATGACTGTGACTCGATTTTCAAGCTCGCTGATGATACCACTGTAGTGGATCAGATCTCAAGTGACAATAAGAAGGAGTACAGAAAAGAGATAGAGAATCTGGTGAACTGATGCGATGACAATAATCTCTTGCTCAATGTCAGTAAAATGAAAGAGATAGTTATCGACTTCAGGAAGCATAGTGGAGGACGTGCTCCTGTCTAAATCATTGGGGATGAAGTGGAAACGGTCGAGAGTTTCAAGTTTCTAAGTCACCAACAACATGTCCTGTCCCCCCACACTGATGCTATAGGTAAGAAAGCCTACCGATGCCTCTACTTTGTCAGGAGGCTAAGGAAATTCAGCATGCCCAAAACAATCTCACCAGTGTTTACAGATGCACTATACAAAGCATCCTTTCTAGATATATCACAGCTTGGTATGGCTCCTATTCTGACCAAGACTGCAAGTCCATCACACAAACCAGCCTCCCAACCATCAGCTCTGTCTACACTTCCTACTGCCTCAGAAAAGCAGCCAGCATAATCAAAGACCCAACACAGCCCGGGCATACTCTCTTCCATCTGAGATCATGTACCAGCCAACTCAAAAACAGCTTCTTCCCTGTTGCCATCAGACTTTTGAATGGACCTACCTTATATTAAGTTGATCTTCCACTACACCCTAGCTATGACTGTCACATTAAATGCTGCACCCTCTCCTTTCCTTCTCCTTTATGCACTCTGTGAAAGGTATGCTTTGTCTGTATAGCACACAAGAAATGTTACTTTTCACTGTATCCCAATACATGTGACAATAATAAATCAAATCAAATCAAATCAGTAATTTTTATGCCACAACATTTTAATTTGAGGGAGCATGGTGGCACATCACTAGTAAACAACAGTAAGTATTAAATAACTACTAGTAAATTGTCCATGGAATTATCCACAGTTAGTTCATGTGTATGATTTTTATGTACACAATGGTGATGGATGTGAGAAATAGATCTCAGAAACTCCAACTAGAGGTCAGATCTTGCAGCTACTTTGTTATAGTTGGCATGACAATTTACAATAGCAAATGCTGACAGAAAAAGAAGTGTCAGAATGGAAAATCTGGTTTCAATAAGGGAGTAAGTGTCCTATGCAAAATTTATAATAACATATTAGCGGATCACTCATGGCATTGCTACAGAGAGTCAGAGAATGCTGCCTATGCCAGTAACGATTGTGATATTATGTCAAGCCACTGCCTCAGTGACTGAAGGTATCATATTCAAATTTATTAAACTGGGATTTCAATCAGTGGCTTGTCAGATATGACTGCCGATTATTTTGTGAAAATTGTGAATAAGTGATTATTTTATTTATCAACTGGAGCAGTTTCCTCAGCTAAAAATAAACTTTCAGGAATGAGAGCAGAAATGAAAGAACTTGCCTTCATTTCATATTTTTCGTGACCTTAGGCTTTAAATGAAGTACTTTTGCAATGTTGTCACTTGTATAGGAATGTAAAAGTTGCAGAATTTGTACAGAGTAAGATGTCACAATCAGTAATAAGATATTGACCAGATAATCTTTATCAGTAGTATAATACTCAGTAGATCAAGCAACATCTCTAGAGAGAGAAACAGAATTAATGGGGCGATTCTCCCAGCGCAGCAGGCTGGAGACGTAAGCAGAGGCCTTGTAACTGAGCTCACCACCATGTCTTCCACACATCTGCGACATTGTCTGCTCTGCACCCAAAATCGGTGTGGAGCTGATTATAATATTTAAATTCAAATTTGAATCGCATTAATGGACCCGGGACTGAAGTCTACAGGCCCGCCTGCCTTTCCCCCCACCCCCACCAGGGGTGTTTCACTCCAGCGGGGTTTACAACAGTTCCCCACTAACGGTTGATGGTGGCCCGACCCATTGGAGTGAAGGGAGGCCATGGAGGTCCCCCAGGAGGTGGAGGTTAAGGGGAGGTGACCCCTGTGCATTGTCAACTTGGCAGTGCCAACCTGGTCCCTGGCAGTGCCCAAGGGGCACCTTGATACATGTACCTACTCAAATTCTCTCTCTGACAGCACCAACTCAATATTTCAGAGTTTTCCTGGTCCTTAGTTACATTTCATTCTTCATCTCATCAGATGCCTCAACAAGAAACTTTTTCTCTTCCTTTCAGCTGAAAAGGAATGCAAGCTCCAACAATTCATGGATACTGACTCCCCTTCAGTTCCTCCTTTCCTTCCCTTCCCTTTGACCTCATTCCTTCTTTTAATCTCATTTCACACCACATATCCATTATTATTATGATCAGATCAGAAGCAGTAGACTACGTCCCCCCCTATTCAGCCTCCTTGGATGGCCACAACAAACATTTACATTTCTTTTCATATGCATTTAACTTTTCTTAGTCCAAATGTATTTCCTTTTTAACAAGGTTTTTGTCAGTCAAAAAGAAAGAGCAAAAATATTAACCATTAAACCTGCGGGGAAAGAAAATAATAAAACTCCAACGTCACACACACGCTCAGGAAAGTTCCACTCCAATTTTTAAGAAGTTAAAAAGCGTACAATTAAATATCATTTGATTGCCCTTCAGGTGTAGATTTTTAAACATTGCAGCCAGCTCACTGGTTTTTTGGATGTAATTAGATGTAGATGTGGAAATTCATACAAGACTTTGGTTCATTGGTACATTTCTGGTATGTTGACATCTCAAACCAGTTAATTCACTTGTTCCAGGAGAGAGTGAAAGAGAGAGAGAGAGCTCTTCAACTTTTCTTTTCTGCTGAAAGCTCTTGCTAAAGTCTTCACTGTGATGACCTGTCTCTAGCTTATTAAACTAGTCCCTAAAGTCCTGCTGGCTGGATACGTCACACATGTCTGCTCAAGTCAATGGGCCAACACTTCCTGGCTCCCCAGCATCGTATTTGGGGTGTACCGCTGGGAAAAGGTAAAGGCTGCAATTGTCCTGAATGGCTAACTTCCCCTGGACAATTGCACTGTACTGGGAAACATCTGACAAAGCGATTTACATAGAAACATAAAAAAAGGAGCAGGAGTAGGCCATTCATCCCTTTGAGCCTGCTGTGTCATTCAATATGATAATGGCTGATCCTTTATCTCAACACTATGCTCTTCCCATACTTCTTGACACCTTAGAGTATAAAGAGAAACCCCCTGCTGACCCAAAAGATATCCATGCAAACCCTACATATAATCACAACCCTAAACTTTACCTCCATAAAATGACCTGACCTCCACACTCACGACTGACTCCCAACCATGATCTAACACCCATTCTCCCTACCTCAACCTGACCCCCACCAGTATCAACCTGACCCTCTGATCTGGGCCCCAAACCCCACCCCCCCCAACAATCTGACACCCCCTCCCTTACAACACGAGCCCCATTCCAAATGCCAAGCACGACTGCCAATCAAGCCTGCCACGTCGCCGACCACATACAGTGGAGGTCCCAAACATTCCCCCAACGCAACTTGCTCACATCTGACCTGATCCCCTTCCCCACCCTGAGTCAAACTGCACACCCCCCCACCTCCACCACCACCACCCACTTCCCCCTAATCTTTCACTCAACAGTCCTTTTCATGATCTACAAGTTGGAGGGCAGGTAGGAAGGAAAATGGTGGTAGAAGGGAATTCAGCATGTATGGCATAGCAGCACAGAACTGGCACAACACAAGAAGGAGCAAGGCAAGCCAACTGACACAAGTGGTGGGTGAATGAGAAAATTGTTAGCGGAAGCAGGTGTAGCCTACTCAGGTTGTCAACATTTTGGAAGTGTCTGGCAACAGGGTGAGCACTTTAGATGTCTCTGAATGCTTGAAAATAGGCCAAAAAGGAAATGGGGCACCAGGGAAAGCAGGGAAGAAAACAAATTAATGGGGAGGAAAATTTCCAATTTAAAAATGCAAAACAATGAATCACTTGCCTGATTAAGAAAAGAATGTGGATAAAGAGAAAAATTTGACATTTCCGACAGCAGTGATGGAGTTCAATAATGGGGTTGCTGGTATTTGAGTGCCCTGTTGGTGGGAAGATGGAATTCTTGCCCAAGACATTGACATGGAAGAATTTGATCTGAAATATTGGTTCAAAAGTATGGCAAAAACAATTCATGGCAACAAGGAAGCAAGGATTTAGAGAGAGAATTCACATCCTACATAATAAATCAAAAGAATTAAACCACAGTAAGATCATTTTATGAGTTCAGGAAACCGATATTTATTTTCTTTAATATCCTTGGCCAACAGAGGGGCTACAATTTGTTAAATGAACCGTTTTGGGAGCAGTTTAAGCAGTGGCAGTTACTAGTTTCATGTTACAAGTCATGAACTATTTTAGAAACGAGTACATGTGGGGTGGAGCATCTTATTGGCTACAAAAAAGAGGCATTGTAAAAACGTCCCTGAGTAGAACATGCGGAGATGTAGGTAAAAAAAGTGCCAAGAAATCAAATAAAGGCATGATCATTTATTGTCACGATACATTTGTCATGCCATGGCACCATGGCAGTAGCTGGCGGGGGGAAGAGATTTGGGTCCACTATTGTCCACAGATGATCATCAGTGTAGGACATTTCTACAGATGTAAATGAAAGCACATTGGGTCTTGAGTCAGTGAGTGCTGTGATGTACAGACTTATGTCTCATTGCCTGCAATAATACAGCAACTGCCAGTGATGGGAAGTAAGAAAGCACATAACCTTGTTGGTCATAAAATAGTGAAATGAAAACTAATGTGAGGCAGGGAAAGAAAGGGAAATTTTAAAATAAGACAAGGAAACATGAACTTTGCTTTAATATTTTAATACACAAATAATCATTGAAATTTTAACTAATGCACATCAAGCATTAAGGGGCAACATGCTAGCACAGTGGTTAACAGTGCTGCCTCACAGCGCCAGGGACCCGAGTTCAATTCCAGCCTTGGGTGACTGTCTGTGTGGAGTTTGCATGTTCCCCTCGTGTTTGTGTGTGTTTCCTCCGGGTGCTCCATTTCCT
This sequence comes from Carcharhinus amblyrhynchos, assembly GCF_965287045.1. Lineage (NCBI taxonomy): Eukaryota > Metazoa > Chordata > Chondrichthyes > Carcharhiniformes > Carcharhinidae > Carcharhinus > Carcharhinus amblyrhynchos. The sequence goes on from NC_137336.1 coordinate 49,052,663, forward strand.
CCTACACTCCAAAGATGTGCGGGTTAGGTTGATAAGCCATGCTAAATTGCCCCTTAGTATCAGTGGGATCATCAGGGTAAATATGTGGGGTTATCGGGATTGGGCCTGGGTGGGATTATTGTCGGTGCAGACTCGATTGGCTGAGTGGCCTCCTTCTGCACTGCATGATTCTATGATGCAGGCTCTTTGTATGTCTCCAGCTCAAAATAATTTTAGTGCTTATACAAAATGAGCTCCCAATGCGTTGATAGAATGTATTTGTGCTCTCTGTCAGCTTCTCAAATAACTACATGATGACTGAATATTTCATCCATTTCAGCTGTGGTACAGTAAAATATATGGATAAAAGCCAATTGAGCCATATGTTGACTTAAGGGCCTCTCCGCTCTGTTGGTGGTATTAACCCTGTGGTAGGTGCAGGGGGGTGCTGGCCTTGCAGGGACCACTGCAAGCAAACCCATGTGGGATTGCTTCCAGGCTTCCAGGGGCATTCATGCCTGATCAACGGATCTATTATTGGGAAATGGAGAGAGAGAGACACTGAGTGCCAGACCCTGCGCTTGCTGTTGGCTTACCAACCCCCACTCCTGCCCCCCCCCCCCACCCCCACCACCCCACTCCACCCCCACACACACCCCACCTCTCTGCCATCACTCATCCAGCTCTCTAGACAGTGGCCGCGACCTACGTTGCTCAATATGATTCCTTCCAATTTTTATAAAGAAATCTTTGGAATACTGGTGTCCAGCTGCTGTGCTGGTGGTGGAGGGGCAAAGGCATGGTCCCAGGCTTCACTGGAACATAAATGTGAAGCTTTCAACATTTGCATGTCCCTCTAAGTAATTTCTAAATTATTTACAGGTGCAACTGTGATTTTGCACAACCAGATTTTTTCTCCCCCATTGCAATAGAAATGATTGAATGTTTTGATATACTTCCGAGTTGAATAATGACAATTCTTTGACCCGCTGCATTTGGAGCCTAACTCTGGTCATCATGTGTCATAGAGGCGACAGTTACTTTGACGTTAGAGCTGTCAGATTTTTGAGAGTATTGCCAGCTTTACTTACGCTGATGGTCAGCTTTCACCAACATCTTAGGTTAGCCCTAGCGTTCCCTCACTTCCCTTGTTCCTTGCAGAGTTCCCTGTGCCTCCAGTGTTCCTTTGCCTCCCTTGCCCCCTATAGATTTCCCTGTGCCTCGGGGCTCTCTCGCCTCCCTTGTCCACTGCAGAGTTCCCCGTGCTCCGGCCTGCAGAGTTCCCCTTGCCATGACACCTACAAGGCAACAACCAAGAAGCTGCTGTGAAGATTTGCCTGTGACACCTCCCTAACCGAATACGTCGAGTTGCTTCCTCGAATTGAGATCCGCAAGTGTCATGCTAGCATCTCAGATTTCAGCTTGCCAGATGCATGCCTTTTGAAACAATTTGTGCATTGCACCATTCCCATGCTAGTGTGGGATTTAAATTTGAGTTGGGGAATAATTCTGACATGTGGCCTCTATAATTAGTTGCAATTTTATTATACTGGTGTTCCCCATGTTCAAGAGCAATAAACTTGTCCCAACATTGATGGGGGGAGGCTCCAATCGCAGCCTGCATTTCCACCACTGGGAAACATAAGAACATAAGAACATAACATGTTCTTATGTTTATGTTCTTATGTTCCTATGACACTGTGAGAATGTGCAGACTCCACACAGACAGTGACCCAAGGCTGAGTCCCTGATGCTGTGAGGCAGCAGTGCTAACCACCCTGCCACCATGCCACTCCAACTTCCCCCCGCTCCCTGCACAGTAGACATGGTGTGACATGACACTCACCAAGAAGGTCCTGAGTTCATTCCCAGAGCTGTGATGACTGTGGGACTATTAACAACAGTGCCCCTGAAAATTGCTCATTGTGCCCCTAAAATAGAGAGAGGAAGAAACAAATCAGGCTCCAATTCTCTCAGTTATCAGTAACCCCTCTTGTAAGTGGTTAGAATTAAACTCTACCTTGAATTGCTGATGTCAACATAAAAAAACATATATTGCATACAAAAAAATACTTGAATCAGAACTAAGTTTAAATGTCACCATTTGGTGCATCAATTTTTTTACACTTTGCCTCATTTCTGATCAGTTTCAACCGGTGCCCGCTGACAATGTAATGGAAATAAATCCTCACATATTAGGAACTGTACAGGAGATGCTGCAGAGCCGTACTTTGGGATCTGTAATTGTTTACATGGGCTATTAATTTTCCCCTGTGACCAAAGCTCCTAAAGTGTTATAGCTAAACAATTTTATGTGCTGTCGGCATTGTCAGGTTATCAGGCCTGAAGCCAATGTATATATATTTAATGGGAAACACATGCCAATGTTTCAATTTATCGTGGGTGTGATGTGCTGTTCATGAATGTTTGCACAAGTTTAATATAAATTTGCCGGGAGTAAATTAACAGCAATGCTTGTGAAGCAACTGAAGCACTCCTACTTTATCTGACGGTGCAATCTTTTATTTTTAGGTTTCTTTTAGATCAGGTTTCTTCCTATCTGTAAGACAAATTCCTCCTGAATTGTCTCCTAATCCTCTAGGGGGAGCTTTGCAATTCCCAGCAAGGTAGGTTTGAGGCTGGGTGGAGAGAAGGCATTTAAAATAGGACGGGTAGCGAGCCAACTGCCTTCTCATCCACTTACAGGTTGATCCCCATGATAGAGTGAGCAGGTAAGGCATCAGTCAGCCCATCCAACCTCATATTCATTGAGGCCCTTAAATGACTACTTAAGAGCCAGTTAAAGGCCCAATTCCATCTCTGCCATCATAAAGGGTGGATGATGGAATGCAGAGGAAAGTGACCAGCTCACTTATTCACCATCAGAGGCAAAAAGGCGGGAAGGAAGGAGGTATCTTTCATGTAGTTGGGTTGTGGAAAGGCGGGGGAGTGTTCTTTATGCACCAGACCTCTGCCTCCCTCCCTCCCAAGATGCCTCCTCCCCTTTGTAACTCCCCGGGGCCTCCAAAACTTGATCCCACCCATCCTCCTCCCCCCATCCCTCATCTTCCCACTCCCTAGAGCTCCTCATTCCTCCCTGCCCTGACACACTTCTTCCAGGGATCTTCCTTGCAGTCCCAGCAGTGATAATGCCTTGCTTCTTGAGGGTACAAGTTCTTTTCCCTGAGGGATGGAAGTCTCACAGCTAGCTTGTACAAACTACTCCCATTGCAGGGCAGGTATGACTTTTCTATGGCTGTAGTGGGGTGGGGTTGCAGGGTGGTGGGGTGGGGGCGGGGAGAGGGGAGGCGGGTGATGAGGAGACGAAGAGAACAATATACCCACCCCACCTAGCCCTCTCCCTTCAGGAAATCCAGCCTCCTCTTTGTAACCTTTCCGCCAACTTTAGATGTCCCTAGAGGATGAGTTTATACTATTGCTCTCTTCTATTCTCCTGTAGAGATCATTTCCACGTATTTGTTTTGCATTTATATTCAGGTTAATTGTCATCATCACAATCGATGGTCAAGTTTATGGAACAAAAAAAAACAATTGTGCCAGTGAATAATTTAGCCAGAATCACCTTAAAACCAGAGACTAATCAAATCACTTCCATCACCCTGGCAGAAAGAAAAAGCAGGTCAAAGGTCAATTTATGACAAGAATCTAATTGAAAATAATGGTCACGCCCCCACAATGAAAATGTTTCTTCAACTTCATGCAGTCCCATCTGGGCGGGATTTTTGAGCCGTGCTGGCCTCAAACCCAGAAAAGCCTGCCAGAGGTTAACGAACTTTTGCATGCTGCAACCCCTCCCCACCCGCTCCGATTCCTGTGCTGGGCAGGATGGGAAAATTCCGCCCTATTTATGGGTGATATAGGCGATAAATTGTCAAATAGTATGACAAATGTTTGTTTGGTAACACTCCTGTGACTTGGCTTGGGACGTTTTACCACATCAATGCAGGGTGCTGTTGTTTGCAGTGGCATGAACCACATTGCTTCAGCCTAATGTACTCCAGCACAAATCTCATTGGGAAGACAGGAGTTTAATCTGCAGAGCTTCAGCATTTACACAGAATATTTTATTTCCATTTGAAGGCTAATAAAATATTTTAAAATATCAACACACTAACACTTATGATTTATGATGTGAAATCTCATTGTATTTAAGACAAATTAATCATGAAAGCATTGCGGTAAGTGACAGGAAACATATTATTAAACTTGCCTGATGGAACATGTGTTGCTTTATTTTTAAATCATTTATTACTTGGATTTGTGGAGAGGATCTGTGCCTGTATTTGTTAGATCTCTTTCAGCTGTTAACTGTAATAATTTTGTTTAACTATGGGTCCAGTTTTTCATACTTACTGGATTGAGATTTAAAATAAGCAGCTCCATCTGTTCTTTCTGAAAGCTGTTGGGTTTTACATTATGTGAGTTAATCCGAACTACAATAGGCCTGAGCTCCAAACTTATAAATCCCCTGAAAACTGCAATAAATAAACAATCCAAAGGGAAAGATCAAGGCAATGGACAAGCGCAATGACAAGTAAAGACCAACAGGAAAGGATGGAGAATTTAATATAAATTATGTCTCAGTGAATAAGGTCATTGCAATGAATACAAGTATATAAATGAAATCAAAGGCTCTTAAGCTGAAAGCACAGAAAATCGGCAATAAGACAAATGAACATGTGATACAAATATGGGTAAACAGATTTTGGGGGTGGTCTTAGCAGAAATTGGCAAAGTGTCAGTTCTGGCGAGAAAAGTGACGTGAAAATCTCCAGCAACACTGATCAATTTCCTCTCCAGATTTGGTGCCTCTTAGGGATAGTATTAGGTTAAAAGAAGAGACTTAAAATGTTGCAAACAGTAATAAATCTGAGGAATGGGAGTGTTTTATAAACCAGCACAGGGTCACCAGAAAGTTGATAAAAGGGGGAAGAATAGAATATGAAAGTAAACTAGCCAGAAATATAAAAATTTTAAGAATTTAAGAATTTTAAGATTTTAAGAATTTTTATAAATATATGAAAAGGAAAAGGGTAGCTAAAATAAACACGTGTCCTTTAGAAACAGAGACAGGAAAAATCATCATTTGGAATGAGGAAATGTCAGAGATATTGAATTAATATTTTATATTTATCTTTACGGTTGCACACCAGAAGAAAAGGGTAACTTAGGGCTACAAAGAGTGAGGACATTCAGGAAATTAACATCAGCCGAAAATAAGTTTTTGAGAAATTTAGGGGATTAAAATGTGCAAATCCCTGGAACCTGATGGCCTACACCCTAGGAGTCTAAAAGAAATAGCTGCAAAAATAGTGGATGTGCTAGCTATGATTTTCCAAAATTCCTTAGATTCAAGAACAGTCCCATAAGATTGAAAATTGGCAAATGTTTGGCACTTTGCAGAAAGGAGAGATGGAGAAAACAAGAAACTACAGGCCGGTTGGCCTATCAACGATTGTTGAGAAAATGCTGGAATGTATTATTAATGAAGTCTTTACAATGCAATTAGTAAAGTATGGTATGGTTAGAACAAGTTAACATGGTTTTACCAAACAGAAACCCTGTTTAACAAATTTATTAGAGTTCATTAATGATGTAAGTAGTAAGGCAGATAAAGGAAAACCAGTGGATGTAGTATACTCAGATTTCCAAATGGTATACAATAAGGTGCCATACAAAAGGTTAAAACACAAGATAAAAGTCTATGCAGTTGGGTAATGCATCAGCACAGATAGAGGATTATTAAGGGATGGGAAGCAGAGAGTGGGCAGAAATGTAGCATTTTTCAAGTTGGCAGTCTGTGAATAGCGGAGTACTGCCAGGATCAGCGCTGGGGCCTCAACCATTTATTAACTATAGTGATGTCTTTGACGCTGAGATAAAGAGTAATGTGTCTAGGTTTGCTGGTGATACAAAGGTACTTTGAAACGCAAGTTGTGGAGAGGAAACAGAGAGGCTGCAAAGAGATATAGACAGGTTAAGTGAGTGGGCAGCAAGTTTAAAGCTTAAAAGTTTAAAGTTTGTTTCTTACTGTCACAAGTAGGCTTACATTAACACTGCAATGAAGTTACTGTGAAAATCCCTAGTTGCCATGCTCCGGTGCCTGTTTGGGTACACTGAGGGAGAATTTACCATGGCCAATGCACCTAACCAGCAATTCTTTTGGACTATGAGAGGAAACCAGAGCATCCAGAGGAAACCCACGCAGGCACGAGAAGAACATGCAGACTCCACACAGACAGTGATTCAAGTTAGGGAATCAAGCCTGGGTCCTTGGCACTTGAGGCAGCAGTGCTAACCATTGTTCCACTGTGCCATCCATTTAACATGGGAAATGTGAAGTCATTTGCTTTAGTCATAAGAATAAAAAAGCAGAATATTAAAAGTGTGAAATTTGTAAATGCTGCTGTGCAAAGATACTTGGAGTGCTTGTACGTGAAACAAAGAAAGTTAGCATCCAGGTACAGTAGGCAATTTGGAAGGTAAATGGCATGTTAGCCTTTATTGCAAAAGGATTGGAATGCAGGGCTAAATAATTCTTATTACATGTACAAGGCTTTGGTGAGTCCACATTTCGAATGGTGGGTGGGAAGGGGGGATGCAGGAGACATTGCTAATCATGTGTCACCCCCAGTGATGTAACTGGATGCATGCATCACTCCCATTCTCTTTTTCGATTTCCCACATGATTACTTTCCAAATTTAAAGTGCAGGCAGTGTGCACGGGAGTCATATACAATCACGTGGCAGAGGATGCTTTTCATTGATAAAATCTGCTGTCAGCTGACAATACTGCAGTTATGGATAGGCTATAAAAGTATGCCCTGGTCAAACAGGGAGCCCCGACATCACAGCTAAAACTTTTCTGCCTAACATCATTGCCGTTAACATAAGATTTGACAGCATAAAGGGTTTTTTCAACACTAAATTTCACTTACAAATATTCCAAATTATTGCTTTTACTTTATTCATATGCTATGATCCTTGATCCAATCCATAAGCTGTTGGTGAAATCCAGTAGGGATCAAAAACATTTTGTTTAATATAGGAAAAGTTTAACAATCAAGCCACTTGCTCAGTGAAGAAGCCAGGATGCCTTTGATGCAAGATAATGGTTACCCTGATCAGTTCATTTTGCACTGTGTATCATGCAAACTTTAACTGACTGTTCCCAACATCCCTTTTCCATACCAAACTCAGGATGCCAGGCCTTTCCCATTTCATTCCTTCGTGTCCCAACCCCCTCCACTCCTCCCCAAATTCCCATCCCTACTTCTGACTCACCCATGATGGTCTCAGACCTCCATACAAGCTGCTACCCTCCTGCTCCCTGCCCTTATGCCATGAATGAAACAAGGAGCAGTGCTGACCTCAGACACAACTGCACAAAGCTGACTGTTACATGTCACTTTGAAACAAACATCAACTGGGTGCCACAGATTCTCATGTGCCATTGACTTAATTTGAAGGTCGGACATAATTTTTAAAATGTTTTACACTAAGGAGTATACATGGAATGCAAATTACAAGTATGAACCCACCACAGGCTGGTGTGAGGCTAGACAGGCTGCAGACATGCTGCTTACTTCATTTCTACATCTCAATCTGCTACTGGGGAACTGAAAGTTCTCCTACCTAATTAGGTTACCACATTTCCCACTCTTGTGGGTTCCATAAATCTGCCCATCCCACTATTTTAGGCTCCGCTGCACAGCATGGAAGGAAGAACGATAGTGAAAGGGAATTTGATAGAGATCAGACCAGTGTCTCTCTGGCAATATCCATGACTCTGCAATGGTGTGTTGTCTGTCTGGTGCCAGGGCCAAGGATGTCATGGAACTGCTGCAGGATATCTTTCTGGGAGAGGGTGAATATGATGCAGGGAGGTCTATTGTCAACTTGTCGGACTACACACTTCAACCAGATGAAATCGAAGTTCTCAGCCGAGGGCTCAATTTCTGCCCCAACACCAAAATGGATCCCATCAGTCTTGCAGCGGACACAGAGGAATTCATCAGGCGAATGAGGCTGCGGGAGTTTTTCCACAAACCCCAAGAGGCCTACAGCGAACACAATGAGACAGCCGATGAACCAGAACAACCGACAGAGAGATCCGCAGTGCAACAACCTAAGAGGAAGGAATCCAATTGGACTCCTCCGGAAGGCCGCTGCCCTCGACTGGACTTGTATGCCCAAAAACGACAACAGATGAATGAACATCGCTCGACAATCACCAGGCGAGACTGTTCCCTTCCTGTTGGCGAACACTTCAGTGGTCACGGGCATTCAGCCTCTGACCTTCGGGTAAGCATTCTCCAAGGCGGCCTTCACGACGCACGACAGCGCAGAGTCGCTGAACAGAGACTGACAGCCAAGTTCCGCACACATGAGGACGGTCTCAACAGGGATCTTGGGTTCATGTCGCACTATCTGTAACCCCCGTGACTTGCCTGGGTTTGCAAAACCTCACTTACTGTACTGTCTGGAGACAATACACATCCCTTTAACCTGTGATCAGTGCTCCTTCCACTCACATTGTCAGCCGCTTCAGGTCTTGAACAGCAGGTTAGGTGTAAGGATTCGCATTCTAATCAGTAATCTCTAAACTGTCTGTGCTTTATATGCTCTGTCTGAGGCCAGAACTCTCCATTCACCTGACGAAGAGGGAAACCTCGAAAGCTTGTGAGTATTATCAAATAAATCGGTTGGACTAAAACCTGGTGTTGTCAGACTTTTTACTGTGTTTAGAGGGTGAATAGCCAGAGGTCCAGTTCCACATTGGCACCAATGAAACAGGTTGGAGGAGGAATAAGGTCCTGAGACCAGACTTTAGGAAATTAGGACTGAAATTAAAAAGCAGTGATCTCAGGATTACTCCCAGTGCCATGTGCTAATAAGCATAGGAATAGGGTGACTGAGTGGTTGAACACAATGGGAGAGATTCTCTGGCCTCCCAGTCACGTGCTTCCTGCCATAGGAGGTGGTGCATCGTTTACTGGTGGCGGAATTCTCTGCTTCCGCTGCTCTCAATGGGAATTCCCACTGACATCACCCCATGGTGGTGGGAAATCATTGGCGGGGAAGTGGGGTGGAGGTGGTGGGTGAGTGCACTGCAGGCACGAACAGCCAGAGAATTCTGGCCTGTACGGCTGGAGAATTGGTGTAGGTGGAAGGCATCAGATTCCTGAGGACTGGGAGCAATATCCTCACAGGGAGATTTGCTAGTACTGTTGGGAAGAGTTGACCAAACTTGCCAGGAACTGGGAACCCATGGAATAGCTCACCCATGGAAGGAAGTAAAGCTAATAACAAGATGTAGAAACATAGACAGTAAAAGTAGAAGGCAGGCAAAATGAAGGCAAGCACCAACTGGAGTTAGAATGCAAAGTAATATTAAAAAGGTATAGTTAAGTGCACTTGACTTGAATGCATGCAGCATTTGTAACAAGGTAGATGCCTCAAGGCACAAATAGAGGTAAATGGGCATGATCTAACTGCCATTACAAAAATATGACTGCAGGGTGACCAAGAATGGGAACTGAATATTCAAGTTTATTCAACGCTTAGGAAGGACAGGAAAAAAAGATAAGAAGGTGGATTTGTGCTGACAATAAGGGATGGGATGAATACATTGGTAAGGAAGGGACTGAGGTTGAAAGAAAAAAATGTGGTTTCTGTTTGGATGGATGTAATGTCCTAACTATGTTTGGAGTTGCAGGCAATAAAGAAAAGAACATGGCTTGCTTGCATGGATTCAAAGTAACAACCATGATGGCCGAGAAAGTCACGGGGGAATCGCTGATGGATCTCCCCGTGGGATTTTTATAGTACGAGCTTTCTTATTGAGCAAGTGGGGTATCGCCCAATGAGTAGCAGTCAGTGAGGGGTTTTAAACCTGCTGTCCAACCCAGATTGGTGTTGTAGGTCCCGAGTTGTAGACTGTCTCAGCTGTGAGCTGAATGCATGGCCTTGCTAGAAGCTCCACAATAAAGGGTGTTTGGTGACAGGAAACAGGCATTTGGTGATGAGGAGAATTCTTTTTTTCTCTAGACTGCCTCCATAATTCAAGAGTCTTCTCTGGGAAGAAAAAAACCATTATGCATCTTTTCGGGAAACATGAAACCCATGACACAAGTGGGGAACTTGTGGAGGAATATATGGAGTGCATGTGTTACTTCTTCTGTGTTAACAACACTGAAGGAGGTGATAAAAAAAGGTGATATTGTCAACGGCATGCAGGGTCTGACTTTCAGCATGATAAAAGGTCTCACTATTCTGGATCCCCTGACTCAAAAACTTTTAATAAGTTAGTAGACAGCGTGGTGGTACAGTAGTTAGTACTGCAGACTTAAAGCACTATGGACCCAGGTTCAATTCCAGCCTGGAGTCATTGCTTGTGTAGATTTTGCACATTCTCCCCATGTCTGCATGGGTTTCCTCTGAGTGCTCCGGTTTCCTCCCACAGTCCAAAGATGTGCAGGTTAGGGAGATTGGTCATACTAAATTGCCCCTTAATGTCAAGGGGATTAGCAGGGGTTAGAGGGATAGGGCTTGCGTGGGATTGTTGTCAGTGCAGGCTCGATGGGCCAAATGGCTTCTTCTGCATTGTAGGAATTCTCTGATCGACCTGGTGAAAAGCTATTACCATCTGAAGCCTTCTGTAATCTTCCAGAGTTATTACTTCAACATGGCTGGGAGAACCCTTGGGAAACCTATCACTGAGTTCTTGGCTGGGTTGCAGAAACTAGCTGAACACTGTGAATTCGGACCTCCTCTTAATGAAAACTTGCAAGACAGATAAGTATGTTGCATAAATGACCTAATACCCAAAAGGAGCTGCTCTGAAGGCTTGTGATTTCAAATAAACATGTTGGACTGTAACCTGGTGTCATGTGACCTCTTATTGAAAGTAAGGCACATGATACCAGACAACACAAGGATTCCAAGGACAACTCTCCAAAGAAATGAAACCCTACCTTATTAAGAAAGATGAACTTAGTGTTGAGGACGGGGTCATTCTTTGGGGGTCCTGACAATTTATGAGTCTATTGCATGTGGAGTCAGTAGAATTCATAATGGGGAATAGAGAAATCATATCACAGAATCATTATGCACAGATTCAGCCCATCGAGTCCACACCGATACATTAGAAACACCTGAACTCTCACCTAATCCCATCTGCCAGCACTTGGTCCATAACCATGAAGGTTATGATGGGCCAGGTGCATATCCAGACACTTTTAAAAGGATGTGAGGCAATCCGCCGCTACCACTGTGCCCAGCAGCGCATTCCAGACCATCATCATCCTTGGCTATAAGAACTTTTCTTCACATCCCTCCAAAACCTCCTGCCCCTCACCTTGAATCTATGCCCCCTCATGACAGAACCTACAACTAAGTGGAACAGTTGCCCCTTATCCACTCTGTCCATGTCCCTCATAATGTTGTACACCTCAATCAAGCTGCTCCTCAGTCTTCTCTGCTCCAACGAATACAATCCAACCTCATCGTGACTTAAGAGTTCCATCCCAGGCAGAATTCTGGTGAATCTCCTCGGCACCTCATCCAGTGCAATCACATTCTTTCTGTGCCGTGGCAATCAGAACTGCACACAGTGCTCGAGCTGTGGCCTTACCAAGGTGCTGTACAACTCTGACATGAGTTCCCTGCTTTTTTGATTTGATTTGATTTAATATCACATGTATTAGCATACAGTGAAAAATATTGTTTCTTGCGTGCTATACTGACAAAACATACTGTTCATTGAGAAGGAAACGAGACAGAGAGCAGAACATAGTGTTAAAGTCAGAGCTAGGGTGTGGAGAAAGATCAACTTAATGCAAGGTGGGTCCATTCAAAAGTCTGATGACAGCAAGGAAGAAGCTGTTCTTGCATCGGTTGGTACATGATCTTAGGATTTTATGTAATTTTTCAGATGGAAGAAGATGAGAGATTGCCTGGCGTGTGTGGGTCCTTAATTATGCTGGCTACTTTATAGAGGCATTGGGAATTGTAGGCAGAGTTAATGGATGGGAGGCTGGTTTGCGTAATGGATTGAACTACATTCATGACCTTTTGTAGTTTTTTGCAGTGTTGGGCAGAGCAGGAGCCATATCAAGCTGTGATACAACCAGAAAGAATGCTTTCTATGGTGCATCTGTAAAAGGTGGTGAGAGTCGTAGCTGACATGCCAAATTTCCTTAGTCTTCTGAGAAATTAGAGGCATTGGTGGGCTTTCTTAACTATAGTGTAGACATGGGGGCATCAGGCCAGGTTGTTGGTGATCTGGACACCTAAAAACTTGAAGCTCTCGACCATTTCTACTTCATCTCCATTGATGTAGACAGGGGCATGCTCTCCTCTACACTTACTGATGACAATGTCCTTCATTTTGTTGTACTCCAAAGTCAACGAATTATCTTTTGAAGTGTAGTTTTGTCATGAAGCATTGCAGTCATATTCTGTGCACAGAGAGATCCCAGAAACATCCTATGCATTAGTTGAGAGATGCATCCCAGCCAAGAGATGCAGATGGACCTTGGTTTAACATCTCATCTGAAAACTAGCATCTTCTTAATTCAGCATTCATTCACTGTTGCACTGTCATGTCAGCCTAACCAAAAGCTAAGCGTCTGAAATCAGGTTTAATCAAATGACTTCTGACCCATAAATAATGCTACGGCTGGGTCAAGCTAACACTTTAGCTGACAACCTATTAAATCTTGAGATGGTTCAGCATAAAACTATTTTCAGTTTATCAGGATGTAACAATTTCTGAGTCAGGCACTTAGAATTCAAAACCATACTTCAGCCTTAACATTTTTCTGCAAGTCAGTCATTTTCCTAATAATTTGTAACAAAGTCCTCTCACTTGTTTCTGTAACATCTATGTTTTCAGCAATTTTCTCAAAACCTACCTTTGTGCACTTCTACCTCATAAAAGACAGCACTCCTGTTCTACAAATCAGAATGCACTATTATAACTCTTAGACATTGATCTGGGCCTTACTTACTCATTCTCCATCCCACAGCTAAGTCATTGAGTTAACCCCCAAGGCCTGTTCTTCCCTATATAAATGTAGGGTTTTAAATGCTGATAATTTATTTCAACAGTTCACAGAACAACTAAGGGATTGTGCTGATTCCAAAAGCAGCTGAAAATTTGACATTGTGGGTGAGTGGACAAACAAGAATTCTCCCAAAATACTATACTCACCACAGTTAACTTTTGAATGATCATTTCTATATTGTGCATCATTCACTATTTTCTGTTGTCTATTTTGACTGTACATTGTTTTTGTAGAGGGAGCTTGTAGCCTGAACGTCATCATTTTAGCTTTGTTTTTATATTTTTTTCTTTTTCATTGGCTACCAATTTCAATTAGACTCTACTGGCTAAATTTTCCCAACTCACCCGCCATAGGAATCGTAGGCAGAGGGCAGACCATGCAAAGGCCTGTTGGCCTCAGGCGGCATTTTCCGGTCTTGGGGAAAGCACAGGCAGAAAATCCTATCCTACATTATTCCCCCTCTGAGAATGTATATAGGCAAGTTTCTCCCAAATCACAGTTAATTCCATCCTGAAGCAAGGGGTGTACACTATAAAAATCATAGTCTTCCTTCTCCTATAGGGAAGTCTTTAGCCACTGACACTGGTTTCTGCACTATGCTAGAACTCCAATGTGTAATACCATATAATGAGAAAGTATAAATGTGTGCCCATGATAAAATGTGCCATTATGTTGTCCATGTCAGCCTATTGTTAGCGTATCTTCACCCATGCTTTTTTTTACCCTTTGAGGGATAGTGGGGGAAGTGGCGAAAGGATTTCTGAGCTGGTTACTTTCTTGTTGAACTGCATTGAACACTCCTTCCCTGGCCAACACATCCTGGCATTGGACTCAAACCTGGAGCTACTGGACCAGTGACAGGGGCACTACCGCTGCGCTACAAGGTATCTATGTCAGCCAATTAAGTGACTATAATAAGCTGCCAAGAGAAGCCTGGGTTGCTGTACAAAACAAACGTTGTTTAGACTCTGCCAATTTATATCCCTGGTGCTATCGTGCCTTCAATTATAGCAATTCATTATTATATACCTATATCCTGCGGCTTGATGGCACAACAAATTGAAGAACCTGTATCCTCCATCTCAGGGCCTGTCAATATTCTAAGTATAGAGGTTATTTTACTCAGTACCTTGTGATTTTTTTTCCCCTATTATCTGCAACTAACATATTCGGAGTTATTTCCAAGTACCCAGAATTCATACCCTAAAAATATGTTTTGGCTCAGCTTCTGATACAACAGCTGTTTCGAATGTACGGTCTGAAGATCTTTCCCACACGGTTCTGTGATTTTAGTCACCAAACTTTCCCAGAATTGCATGAGAATTAGCTTTGTTAAAATCTCTTACATCAACTTTAAGATCACAGTGATTTTAAATGAGCCATTAGCTCTGTACCAAGTGGAAAATGTTCCATTAAAGAGTTCAGTTTACCCTGCATGGACAACTACATGGAATTTAATAATACACTGATGCTATCAGTATCATAAAACAAAGTAATTTCTTTTGGCTTTCGCCAATGAAGAAAAGAGCAGGCATGCAGACTTAAAGCAGAGGAAGTAATTTTGAGCCATGCTGCTGGAAGAAAAATGCATTTTGTTTATATAAGGTAAATCAGCTAGCAACTGATGCCATGTGAATAAAGGATAAATCAACTACGTAAAAATAATATCAAAACGAGGTTCAGAGTGACATACTTCACTGCGGTTACTAATAACTTATGTTATTCTTTCATGCATTAACTGGAAAAGTCAGTCATTGCTTCCCATGGGTAAAATAAAATACCAGCATCCTAGAAAAATAGCCTTTAACATTTCCGTAGGCACTGCCAATTCTGTTTGTGCTTTTTTGAAAAATAACACTGTCATATGAGATGCAACTATTCTAGTAATTCTGTGTTTGTAGTCATTGCAATGGAAAAATTTGCCCTGATGAATGAATTCTGAATCATTGAATTATTATACATACTCTGGGAAATTCTGAAACATAGAAACTTTCAAACAATTATGAAAAAAATCCTCATTATATAGAATGAAATCAGTATTCTAATACCATCCCTCAATATGTCCAGAGGACACTGCAGAAGGGGAATATGATATTACTATTTTCATGTGAATCATTATATGTACAATGATGAATTATTATTTTTCATAGAAAAAGATCTTATGAAGAGTTTTTAAAGTACTAAGTAAATGAGATACACCCCAAGATGAATTGGACAATAATCTATGGTGAGCTCTGTATAGCCTGATTTCAGTCAGAACAGCACTGTACTATCATTGATTTCCAATAATTATTTAGCTGTTTACGAGAAGAACTATTGGATGGTAGAGGAATAAGCCATGCTGTAAATGAAGCCCAGAACTTCAGTTCCTGGTAAATGGTGAGTTTGCTGATCTCATCAGCATTAACAGTACCAAACTTAACATTGGTTTCTGAGCTAAGTGAAAATGAATCTGAGCTGCTGTTCAGGTTCATGGGCATGCTAGAAAATGCAGATGTGTATGTTAGAAAAAACAGGGTCAGATTTAGCTATGGTGCCCTGTCACAGTGCGTATTCTGCCATGCCTATTGACTCTTAATTGCGAAGGCATAATGGCCTCACTATTTAAATTGGATACTGAATTTTAGCTAGTATGCCATGGATCTGTGCCCCAAAGGAGCTTGACTGTGATTGCCAAACTCATTTAACATGAAAACTTTGTGGGTAAGGAAAAAGATTATATATTTTGAAATACGGTGAACAAACAAAATCCTAGAACTATGTTTTAACTACCTAATTAAAACTTTTGCTATTAGTAAATACTCTCTGTTTATTGTTTACTTTGTTCATTATACAAATAAAGATTCCTGTCTTATTCCATAGTATCAAATACCTGCAAAGACTTGATGTTGATTCACAACCTGTGTTATATACTCTAGTTAAATAATTTCATTACGTTGTCAAAGAAACCTCGCCTTTTGTAAACTTTTATGGCTTAAAAGTGTTGGCTTTGTCTCATTGAATGCTTTTGTCTTATAAATTCCAATAATGTAATACATGAAAGTGAAGTGACGTATATAGAACTGTGGACCAACATGTTGTTCGTCCATCGTCACCAATGAGGACCTCGACACCATTAGTCATTTTGAGGCTGGGTGCAGTGTGTCCGAAGATGACTGATCAGGCGAATTCGGGCACGGAATGTCCTGGCATTTTTTTTTCTGCACCAACAACCAAATATATAATTATATCCATTTAAATGTGAAACATTTTGTCACAATACTCCAAACTTTACTGACGCTCCTCGTATTTTGGTCCTGATGGTTACAGCTGTTTAAGCATTTTATTTTAGAAAAATCCACTAATTACTGGCCTTTGTAGATAAATATCCTGAGAATAAATGAGAATGTTAAGACATCAATGTTTTAGCCATTGAAAATGTTATTATGCAACTTCTGATTGCCTCTCCAACTCTCTCACCTCTCATAATTAAGGGGTATAATTTGCTCTTTTACATTAGTTCATGAGCTGATCTGGATTCACTTTTTCACAGCTATTGCCAGTTTAATCATGTATATTTTTTCCCCATTACAGCTACTGAGTTATTTTTATCCAGATTTAAATGAGGGAATTGCTGGAAAGATATGCATTTATGGTGCATTTTTATTACCTCAGGATGTCCTAAAGCATTTTATGAACCATGAAGCAGTTTTGAAGTGCTGTCATTGCTAAAGGATAGGAAATGCAGCAGCCAGTCTGGGCACGCCAATGTCCCACAAACAATAATGAAATAGATGACCGGACTATCTGTTATAGTTATATTGTTTGAGCAATAAATATTGGCCTTGATGTCAGGTGTGTTTTTCTTTAAATAGTGCCAAGAGATATTTAATGTCCACCTGAGAAGGCAGATGGGGCCTTAGTTTAACAGTTCATCCAAAATACAGCATTGCGGACAGTGCAGCACTCCCTTAATGAAGCACCACCATCGATTTATATGCTTATGTTGACACAGTGGGCCTCCTTTTGTGTTTTCTCATTCTATTCTATGTGGAGCCAAAATTATTTCATGTCACGGCACATTTGTTGATTTAAATGTCTGATACAGATCTTTAATATTGAGATATTTGAAAAGTAATCAAAATTAATAAGTTACAGCTAATTTTTAATGGTGATGGATATTTTGGTAATGTAAGATTTCGAAAGAATATAATTATCTTAATTAAAAACACTTTAGGTAAAGGGGATAGCATGTATATCAAATAAACATACAGTTCTAAGATCATTTTTTCACTTTGAACATTATATATATATACATATATATATGTATATATGTATACATATATATATGTATACATATATAAGGTTTCAGTCCATTTGTAGGTAGAAAATCGCAGAAATCTAATATTGATTCATTTTGGAGACTCACTTCAATGGAACACATTAAGGCTTGCAAAGGCAACAAAAGCTTAATCCCCTTGTAAGTTTTGACGCTTTTAAAATCTGCATATTATGAATCCTGTAATTTTCTATCGTCAGCAACAGATAACTCTTGTTCTATAATAATTGCGGCATCCTAATGGTAAGTCTTGTTCATTTTTTTACAGCCTGCTCAACCCAAAGAAGTTCTTTCACTTTTCACAACCGGAAATAATGTTCAGCAAAGTGATTATCCGTCCTTCTAGCTATCTATATATTTGTACATGAAATTATAGTTGCCAGTGGATGAATTACAAATGTTCCTGTTTTGGATTCGTGTATGGGAAAATGGTGATGGGCCAAATGTGCCTCCACCTGCTTCAATTTCTTATATTCTTCAGTCCCAGAATAGCATCAATGTCTGGATTTCGCCCATGACCATTTACTAATTTATAAATATTGGGGGGAAAATCTTCATAAATTAGAAATCGGACACTGTTGATAATGCTAAATCATTCTGATAAATAAACAGAATTTAACTTTGGTTTTGATTTTATTAAAGCTTTCAAATGTTTAGGTTGAGGATCTGGTTTCTTTTGACTAATTTTGTGCTTGCCGCATGCTGATTCTATTTGTGGTGATTCAATCGACTGAACATGAAACAGAAAATGTATTGAAGCAGGTTTTGTTCAAGACCATCTAGTCGCCACTGGGATCATTTTAAGTGCAGAGTTTACATGACAGGTGATTGATTACAGTTGCCTTTGCGAGCCTTAATGTGTTCCATTGAAGTGAGTCTCCAAAATGAATCAATATTAGATTTCTGCGATTTTCTACCTACAAATGGACTGAAACCTTAAAGGAATAGTTCAGAAAATGTCCCTATCCCATGCATAGTCTACATATCCATTTTTGTAGATACTTATTTGGATATTATAACTAGATGCCGGAGTACAATTTCTGGAAGAGTACTTTTGGTTGATGCCAGTGTAGGACTTGTTTATCCTCCTCTCATAAGACATTGTGGGCGGGATTTTACGGCCTCACTCGGGCGAGACCAGAAATTCCCGCCCAAAGTCGACGGAAATTTCTGTTGTCAGACCCTCGCCCATGCCAATTCCATGATGGGCGAGATGGGAGAGTTCTGGCCACTATCTCTTATTCCATGGTTATTAATAACTGGCTGGGACCAGATTTTCATGTCTGAGACCGTTTCTGTAGGTCCTTGAAGGCTGGCCAGCAGAACAGTAAGACGATCTGATCTTTGACTAACTGCCTCCTGGGTTGTCCCTGGTACTCTAAAGTAAACATCAGAAGCATATAATGTGGATGTAGTGATGATGTTACATGACATGATTGAGTAACAGATGTCTGGAAGGAGGAGACGTTCTAACCCCACGCAAAGTTCCTCATATGGACATTGTAGCTGTAAATGTAGAGTAATGGTTTTAATAAACTGTCTCCAGCAGTTTACTTTGTGAGAATGGATTAGCTACAAAGTACTCCATCGAGACCCCAAACACACAACAAAACAGCTACCAATACCTGCTGCACGTTTATGCTAGGTGCCTCACCACATACAGGCCACTTTAACTCATTCTTTAAACCAGCCATAGTGACAACTTCTTGAGTACAATGGAAGCACAAGGAAATTTAACTTGCTTTGTCACTATAAAAGTAGATGGATTTCCTCTTAAGTTAGCTAATTTTAGGAACATTGGAACAGGAATAGGCCATTCAGCCTATCAAGACTTCTGTTACTCAATTAGATTGTAACTGTGGCCTGGTGGTTAGCGCTGCTGCCTCACAGTGTCAGGGATCAATTCCAGTTTCGGGTGAATGTCTGTGTGGAGCTTGCACATTCTTCCCATGTCTGCGTGAATTTCCTCCAAGTGCTTTGATTTCCTCCAACAGTCCAAAGATGTGCAGGTTAGGTAGATTGGCCATGCTAAAATTGTCCCTTAGTGTTCCAAGATGTGTAGGTTAAATAGATCTAGCAGTCCTGCTTTTAAAACTGACAATTGATCTAGCATTAATTGCCATCTGTGGGAAGGAGTTCCATCCTTCTGCTGTGAGGAACCTTGCATTTAGAAATGTCTCTGAATTTCACTTCTGAAAGGTGTGGCTCTAATTTTTAAACTACGACCCTTAGTCTTCGATTCACCAACTAACAGGGTAGATTGGGAGAAACTAATTTCAATCAGTTTCCATTAATATCTTGAAACTTTAATCAAAATACTGTGTAACCTTCCAAATTCCAAGGAATTTCAGCTTGTTTAATCTCTCCTTGTAGCTCAACCCTTGGAATGCAGATATCATTCTAATAAATCTATTTGCATTCCATTCAAGGCCCAAAATTACTCACAGTACACCAGGTGTGATTGTATCAGGACTTCATGCAATTGAGACATGATTTCTACCACCTTGCATTCTATTCTATAAACGCCAGCATTCCATTAGTGGTTCTAATCATTTTTTGTAACTGTTTATGATATTTGAATGATATGCAGTAAGACCCTATTTTAAATTGCTCCATTTTAAGTTCTTCCCTTTAACGCCCATCAATTAATAGGGTCGTATTCATGTTTAATGTCACAAGTTTTATTTTAAAGACATTTCACGCTGGGTCTGGCATCTGGTCATGTGACCCAATTGGTGCCTCTTTGGAGCATCTCTGCTACTTCCTCACCCGGCCTCTTGCCACTGACCCAGGCCCTCGCCATCTCTCCAGCTCTGATCTCCTCTCCTGCAAGTTGAAGTTGCTCATCCTGCTTTTCACTGGTCATTTCCAGGAACCTTGCTGCGGACACCTTGCTCACCTTGTTCAGGAGAGGAAAGCAATGAGTGGAAGAGGCAGGGAGCAGGTTTGGTGAGAGATGTCCACAGTGACTGGGAGGGTCAGGGAATGGCAAAGGTAGCAAACTGGCGGGTTGGCAGCCAGAGCAAGTGTCACCAAGTAGCAGAGGCTGCAAATCGCAGGGTCAGCAACCAGAGGAAGAGTCAGGGAGTGGCAAAGGCCGCAAGCCAGAGGGTCAGTAACAGGAAGTGTCCCCGGTGAGTGAGAGGATCAGGGAACAGGTTGTGTGGCGAGCGGAAGGTTTGAGAGGCAGGCGCTTCAATGAGGAGAAGAGGTTATATACAGGAGGTGAGTAGAAAGTTGGCAAATTTCTTTAATATTTCTTCAGATTTATAGAGTGCCCATTTGTCACAAGTAAAATTCCACCAATTTGCCCCTAAGCAGTTACTGAATTACAGCTGCCACTAGAAGATGGGAACTGTCAGATCCAAATTGCACATTTCAAAATTTCCCCGTTCTCCCACCTCCAAAGTATTCTCCATGCAGCTGATGAGATTCTCCCACCTCCAAAGTATTCTCCATGCAGCTGATGAGATTCTCCCACCTCCAAAGTATTCTCCATGCAGCCTGGCCTTTGTGCAGTGCACTCAGGTAGCCCAACAGTCACCTTTGTTTGTTGTGATAGCACAAATGCAAATGGCACAGTGCACTGCCACAGAATGAAGGCTGCCAGAACACTGGGCGTTGAGCTACATGATTTATTACATATGGTCACACGCCAGCTAGACATTGAGAGAGTGGAGTTGCTTATTGTTGTGGTGCATTTCCTAATTAATAAGCACCTGAAAAGCGATATGTTTCCAATCATTGGCACACAGAACCATGGAGAAGCTGAACAATCCGCATAATGTGTGTTTGCTCCACCTGCTTTTCCCTGACAAGAGAGAATGAAATATATTGGCTGGAATTCATGCCAGTGGCATTCTCCAGTCCCACCAGTAGTGTACCCCCACCCGTGGGTTTCCCACCAGCATGGTGTAATGTCAATGGGAGTTCCCATTTACAGCAGCAGGACCAGAAAATCCCAACACTGGTAAACAATGTGCCACTTCCCGCTGGAGGGAAACACGTGGCTGGGAGGCTGGAGAATCTCACCCATTCTGTTCACTTTGCATACAGAACCTCAGAAACCTCCCTTTTGTAACAATGAATGGCAAACTGAGAGACTTTGGCCTGAATTGCACACATTCACCACTGGTGGGCTTTTAGTCAGGGATTGGGGTGAGGGGCAAGGATGGAATGTGAATTGGGACAAGTGGGTTCCCCTCGGAGTTCTTGACTACTTTGACCTCTCAGTGATTTTACACAAGGGTGGGTGAGTCCCTAAGATGATGGGGTTTCAGCCTGAAGGAGGAAGGGCGGGGGGGGGAGGTGGTGAAAGGACCCTCCATACGAAACCCTCTTTGAGCATCAGGCAGCATCCCCCCCCCCCGCCCCCCACCAAGCCCTGCACCCCCCCCACTGCCTTCCACTTAATGTCTAGTGGCTGCTGGACCTCCCACCCTGTTATCCCCATCTCCCCACCCTTACTTCCCCCGGCTTTCCCCCAACACCCCAATATCCATTCCCCCCATCAGGCTTTCACTATCCTCGCCAAAACCCCAAAAACATTACATTTAGACTCTGACATCTTCAGGAAGTTCTCCTCCCATCCACGGCAGCTTTTGTCATTCACTCAAGTGTGAATTGTCTGCGGGTCAGACAGGGCTGGCACGGATGTGTTTCCACATCAGATGGCGGGATGGAAAACATCCTGGCCCTCGTAGATATTGCCAGCTCTGTCCTGGAAAAAGCCAAACGCCTAAATGTTCATGGCCACTGTATCTTCACAGCTGCTGGCAATGTCACCTTACTCTGAGGCTGAAACTCTGGCTGCAGCAGCTGGAAGATCTCAATGAGCAATACCTTCCACAAAGCAGAGATGTCTGACATAGTGTTCCTCAATGCGTTTGAGATGGGAGAATTGCTGCCCAAAGATGCTGTGTAGATATGGCTCGACTTCTCTTCCTCCTCCACTTCGATCAGCTTGCCCTTCTTTTTCTTCTCTCCTTCTCCTTCTTGCCTTTCCTTAACTCTCTGCCAAGGGGATACAGACAATAGGATCCCTGTATGAGAGCAAGTGATCTGAAAGGATTCAGGACAATTTCCTTCAACACTTGCCACATCAATCCCCATAACCATTTTGGAACCAAAATAACACACCCAGTGCCAAAAATACAAGTGTGAACATAACTGAACTTGGCAGTCTTCTTCTCTTGGTTTGATTATCATATAACTTAGCAGTGGTCCTTTTGCTCCAACCACCATAATAAGAAAATGATCAGCCAGAATAAAATATGTTATAACAAAAAGAAACTATGGTTCCAAAGTAACTGGATAATTAATATTTTTATGCTGAAATAAATATTTTTGCCAGAGTGAACCCTTCTAATACGTCATGAAAAGTTGTGAAGCAATCTGTAAGATCATGGTAACAAACAAAACCATGTGAAATCATTTATTGGAACTGCTTATTTGATACTTATGAAGGAATGGCTTGGAATTTTTGGCTAACAGGGCGTCAGCAGTATGTAATTCACGAAGGAAGCTTAAAAACAGTACTTATTGGGAACATAATATACGCATGCAATGAATATTACTTTGCAACTGATAGTTTCAAGATGATTATTGAGACCCACAACAGATTATAAAATCCCTGCTTCTTAACTTCCTTTGTTGTATGAGGACTTCTTGAAATATTTCTTGGTTATTGAAACCAGATGTTACTGGAAAAACGACGTAACTCCTAATTGTGGATTTTATAGGATTTGTCTTGCAAGCACCAAGTATCTGAAACATCAAATATGACTTAAGGAGCTTGCTTAATAGTTCATCCTTTAATAATCTAGGAGTCACATTTTAGCTAACTTTTACATTTTTTTCCAATCTTTTTGTCCATTGACTTCCCTCGGTAAGTTGGATAGAATAACAGAAGACAGATATCTTCCAGGTGGTATCCTCTTCCTCTTTAGCTTTTCTTTTTTTGATGACTTCCACCTTCCTGACCAGAAATCAGTGACCACCATAGATTCTCTTCTGGCCTGAAAGATTGAAACCTGAAAGTCAATGATCACTGCGTAACTATTTTTGATATCATTCCATAAATTGCCAACAGTTGAATTGATTTGCCAGTTTTACACCTAACGAAACTCATTCACAAGTGGGGTTGAATGAAAAGAAACATGTTTTCTTTTCCAACCATTATCCACATCTCTATAGAGTATCTGATACTTTAATATCTTATTTTGTCACAAGGAGATCCTATACCATTTTACCACTGTTCCTATCTTCATGGATTTAACATGGAGTTCAGTTCTATGGTTACCAGAGCACTTGCTGCTCTTAGCCAAAGTGTGTATTTGTTGAGATGTACTTTCACAGACTTCATTAGTGAACGCAAAGGTATTTATTATGGAGAATTGCACCGCAGCCTCATAGCTTAGCTAGCCCCCAAACTGTCTGTAGCCTAAGAGGACTCCATCCCCTGGGGGAAATCTTACTCTGTGTCCTAATTGGTCATCTAAGCTAGATGGCACTTATTCTGCTGCGTTGCCCTTAAGGGGACAATGACCACAATACCTTCCACGTGCACATGTTTGCTGGGAGATCAGTTATTGAGGTTACGGCAGTTGAGGTCAATTCTATTCTTATCATGGTCCACACAAACATTCATACATACACCGTGGATTATTTATTCAGCATCTTTAACATTAACAAGTATCCTAAAGAGTTTCACAAGAGTTGTAAGAAGTCAGTGACGAGCTAATAGAATTTGAGGCCAGAGCTGAAGGTGGTCTTTGCAATGTTTAGTTGGAGGAAGTTCCAGCTCATCTGAGACTGGATGTCAGACTGCCAATCTACCAATACGAAGGGAATGGATTGGTTGAAATAATGAAGAGGTAGAATGTTATCAGTGGAAGCTATGTCTGCAGGTGATGTCATCAAAAGTTGACATACAAATAAGAAAGTGGCGGTGACTAAGGATAATACCTTGAAGAATTCCTAAAGAATGTCAGGAGAAAATCTTGCTGGAGAAATTTGGCTATGTTTGAATAGCTAAGATGAAACCAATTGAGGATGGTTCCAGTAGATAGATGATGGAAAGTCTTTGCGTGAAGAAGATGTGAGGACTGTGTCAAAGTTTGAAGAGTGCAAAGAGCATGAGGGGATATTATGCTTATAGTCACAGAGGCTATTGTTTAAAACATTGGGCAGAATTTTCCCTGAATTACCCTGGGGTAATGGATGAGGAAATCAGTGTTTTTCCAGCTGGCTGCAATGGCAGGTTTCCAAACTGTAATATCCCTGACCCACCTTATTATTTCGTATCCCCATGAAACCCACCAGATTGCAAGTGAGTGGCTTTCACTTTACCCACACTGACATGACCTCACCACTTTCTCACTCTGGGTGCCATATTTAAATGGGCACAGTTCTCAATGTTTGCAATGGAAGACAGCTCCATTGAAGAGTTGGTGCCCAAAACCTAAGAAGAGTGCTGCCCCCAGTTTCAGTGGTGCTCCATTGGAGCACCTGCTGGACACCATGGAGGATCATCATGATGTCCTCTGTCTCCACTCTGGCTGCACAAGAGGCAGCAACATCACAAATTCTGTTTGTGAGGCCGTAGTCAGTACAAAAGTTGCCCAGAGGAAGTTAACCAGTCAGTGCAAAAAGAGGTTGAATGATCTCATCTACTTCCCCCCAGAGTAAGTCAACCATTTCATCACTCTCAACTCATAGGGCCATCATGTACCCACAGGGATCTCACTCACTGTCAACTCAATGGAAATCAGCACTCAGTCTCTCACATACACCTTTACATCTCCATCTGAACCCAGCCCTCAACTCAACTCATTCTTTCGTGGCTTCACTAACTATCCACAAATCTTTCTCATCTGTCCTGCCAGGCTTCTTACTTACAATCTTTCTATTTGTCTTTCTGCAGGGCAAGATCACACACAACTAAAAGGAGAGGTCCTAGCTGGTGTGCTGGAACGTGAAGTCCTGAGTGACTTGAGTACAGAGCCATTGTGTTGGCCGGAGACAATGGTGACCACTCCTGCAGTGACTATGAGGTCTGCAGCAGTCATCCACGCCAGATCATCCCTCTGTCAAAACTATTGTGAGTTCACTGCTCTGTGTGTTACTCAGCTGCAATGCACTAATAATCTCCACTTTTTCTCGTAGACACACCTACCAACATCCTCAGCTAAAAAGAACACCAGCTCCAGCCCCAAGAATAATGATTCAGATGAGGAATCTAAGGCCAGCACCTTGAAACACCCATCACAGCAATCACTCACGCCCTTCACCAATGCACAGGTACACATTTCAGTGGGATCTAGATGTAAAGCAGGCACAGGATCATAATCTGGTGAGTACAACACACAATCTGTTCCAGAAATGGTAGAGGCAAGGACATTGAGGTCACTAACACTCAGAGGACTACTGGAGGCCAGGAATCTGCTCAGGCCAAATCAGATATCCAGCATCTGAACTGGATCCT
Source organism: Carcharhinus amblyrhynchos (assembly GCF_965287045.1). Lineage (NCBI taxonomy): Eukaryota > Metazoa > Chordata > Chondrichthyes > Carcharhiniformes > Carcharhinidae > Carcharhinus > Carcharhinus amblyrhynchos. The sequence continues at coordinate 49,078,536 of NC_137336.1, forward strand.
AAGTTAGTTAATGGAACTTCTGCAACATCAAGGTGTCAGCTGCACTTCTCAGATTGCAAGAGACAATGGACAAGGCAGAGCACGTTCAGTCAGTGGTGATTGCATCATCGTGCCAATGCACTGAGGTCAACACTGGCAGGATGGTGACCAACATAAAGCCATTATTCTAGGATATCACTCCTGCACTGCTGTGTGGGCTGAATTCCATTGCTGAACCACAGTGGGCCTCCAACAGTGTCATCATGAGAAGGGTGTAGGGCAGCTCGATCTCATTCCAGTTGCCCCTTCTTCTCAAGAAGTCAGCCAGGGACCCTAGGGCAACCATACAGGAGAGGACTAGCAGTTGGATACCCCAGGGCCACCCACCCAGGTGATGCCAGGAGTGTCTCACCGATCCAACTCCCCTCTTCCTGTGACCCTCATCAGCTCCAGCTTTACAGGCAGAGAAAGGTACAAGTGGCCCCAAAGAGGATGTGTGAAATAGATCTGAGCCCTCCATGTCTCAGCCCTCCAGAGGGTACCAGCCAAGGTTATCACAGACAATAGGGTATAGCTCCGCTATGGACACACCAAGATGTAGCAGTAAGGTTAGGAAAGTAAGAAATATGAAGAGCACAACGGTAACACGGGTGTTCATTAGATGTATCTAATATTTATACGTATAAATAGAATATAACGCATCCCATATCTTTTGTGTTGACTCCTTTTCATTAAGAGTTGTTGCAGTCAATCAGGTGACACACCGTGGTTACCCCACTCGTTGCAGATCTCGCTATCATATGAATGGTGTCTGTGTTGCCTGCTTATCTCTAACCTCAGTGTCTGGCCATTTTCATATTAATTCTGAAATAAGTGATGCCTCACCCATAATGCTATCTGTGCTGGTGGAAGGCACGTTGTTCACATTCTTTACAATATCATCTCCATGAGTGGCTGTGTCTCAAAGAGGCAGAGACTCCTGTGTCACATGCATGATTGAAAGATGAGATGTGGTGTAGAAGAAGAAGTGAGAACATGTGGAAGAGGGGAGAAGGTGCAAACTCAACACAGTGACCCAAGCCAGGATTCGAACCCAGGTCGCTGGAATTGTGAGGCAGCAGTGCTAAGCACGCCACCTGCCTGTGCACTGGGCCATCCACTTTGAGGTGAGTACAACACAGCCTGCAGTAGTGTCTCTCCGGGTTCTCATCAATACCAGAGATGTTACATTGGTGAGGCTGTAAGGTAGATCTGTTTGCTGACTTCTTTCATTCTCTGGAACAATGTTTTCTGCAATATCATTTAGGGCTGCACATGAGGCCAGCATTGTGATGGAGGCAGGGGAAAAGAAGATCGGAACACAGAGAGCAATGGTGGAGGAAGACGATGGCCAGGCAGAAGGGACTCCAAGTGTGAAGAAGCTGCATCCCAATGTGGAAGACGAGAATGCAGACCACAAAGGAGGTGAATGGGAATCGAACTGCATGAATTGGGAGGGTTTGCACACAAACTCCAGTATATGAGGCAGGGTTCTGTTAGTGTGAGCATCTCCAATCTTCCTGGAGCCCCATGGTGTGCAGGTAGAGCTCCCTCGTGTTTTCTCCAGCCTCCTCCAGTAATCCTGGATCCCATTGTAATTATGGTCGATATTCCAGCCCTTAACCAACCCCTCCCCCAATCACACACATGCACACACACACGTACACAGAACCCATTACTGTTGATGGCCCCATGCCCAATGTGACCCTCACCCCTTCTCATCTCAAAACGCAAGGAGGCAGGAAAAGTGGGGAGGAGGATAGAGGGGGTTCATGTTTACATCAGTAAAGAAGGAATGGGAGAGTTCATTGAAAGATGCTCGCTGTCTCTGGTCTGGGACCAAGATATTGAGGCAAAAGATCAAAGGCAATCCTGGGATTTTGTGGATCTCACAGTCAGAATGAGAGATTTAAGGCAATCCTGGGGCTTTGTGTGCCATATTACAGGGTTATGCATGGCACAAACATCATAGACCCACTCCAAGGAAGAGATAAGGAGAGATAAAGTGCTCAATTGAGATAAGACAGTAAAAAGTCTGACAACACCAGGTTTTAGTCCAACCTAAAACCTGGTGTTGTCAGACTTTTTACTGTGTTTACGCCAGTCCAACGCCGGCATACCACATCAATTGAGATAAGGCAGAGCTTGGTGGTGTGCAGGGCTTATTCAGTGTATTACAGTCAGTGGTCATGGTCTTGTCTGGCTTGAAATTGACGGAAACTGGGATGCTTAAGGTTAGTGCAGGCATCTGCAGCCTATAAAGGGGATTATGTCATACACAGGGGGCATTCAAAACTCTCCAGTGGAAGGGGGTCCCCTTTGAATGAAACTGTGCACACAATGTCGAGATGGGAATGGGTGAGGTCCACATGGGATGTGAGGACCTCAACAGTGGTGTGTTCTGTGTGTGTGTGTGTGTGTGTGTTGGGGGGGAGGGGTGGTGATTTAGGGCCAGAGCTGAGAAAGAAGAGGATGACATTTCTCAGATGGTGCAATTGGAACCATTAGAGGTGATTTTGCACCCATGTTCATCATGAGTGCAAATTGTGGGCACAAAACCTCACAAGAATCAGAAAATGGGATTTCCACTGGTGAGATCTTGTTTTCTGACTTTCTCTGACCCTCACTGGTAAAGTAACAATGTTCCCACCCAGGAAGGGTAGGAACCTCATTTTGATGCATATTAAAAAATTCAAATATGCTTAGCGAGGCTACCTCATCATATGGTTCCCCCCACATTTAGAAATCCCCCTCAATAATGTGTCTTCACATCAGTGAGGTTTAGAACAGCCTTTCACAAATGTGAAGCAGTTGAGGGAAACCCACTGGGACGCACAGGTAAGTATAGCCCACGAGGGGAGGGACATACCCTAAGCACCCCAATCTCGGGATCCCCCCCTGCTGGCTTTTTCTGGCTCCGCTCTGTCAGTGTGAAGGCGTGAATCACTGTGTTTAAAAATATGGCGTGAACAACCGGAAGTGCCTGGGGAGTCAGGAGGTGAGTTACTCACCACAAAAGCCTCTAACTCGCTCTTGTTGCCACAACATGTATATGGCTGGTCCAGGTCACTTTCTGGTTAAAGGATGTTGATAGTGGAGATCCAGCAATGGTAGTACCATTGAATATCAAGGGGCAATGATTAAATAGTTTCTTGCTGGATGTGATCGTTGCCTGACATTAGTGTGGTACAAATGTTACTTAATTTAGGCCCAAGATGTTATCCAGGTTTTTACCTTTAGACATAGAGTGTGAATGGTGCTGAACATTTCTGAAGAAGCTCGGACCAAGGATATTACCCTGAGGAAATCCGGCAGTGATGTCCTAGAGCTGAGATGACTGTCCTCTAGCAAGCACAACCATCTTCCTCTGTGCTAGATAAGACATTAACCAAGGGGAATTCTCCCCCTGGTTCCCATTGACTCAAGTTTTCTTTAGGTTCCTTGATGCCACACTCAGTTAACGTGGTCTTGATGTCAAGGGCAGTCACACTCACCTTACCTCTGGACTTCAGCTCTTTTGTCCATATTTAAACCAAAGCTTTAATAAGGCCTGGAGTGAAAAGAAGATATGGAGGAGAGGTTGGGAAGCATGTATGATTGTGTATGTTGAGCCCTCCCCAGTAAGGGCTGAGGATAGAGTTTGTGCAGCATGATAGACGAGATGCTGATGATATTAAAGTGCCCATGAGACAATCAGTGGTGATGTGTCCCCATGTAATATTGTGTGAAACCCCTGAGCAGTGTGTGCACAATGCCATTATGAGTAGATGAGATTGCAGTAAATTGAAGTTTGACTTAGCATGGCGGAGTGGGTGAGATGTGGGTATGCCGGCGTTGGACTGGTGTAAACACAGTAAAAAGTCTGACAACACCAGGTTTTAGTCCAACCTGTCCAAAGGCCTAGATTTTCCAGTCAAAGGCAAAGAGACACATTGAAAAATGCCGTCCACAAAACTGTGTGGTTGGATCTCATCTTTCCAGCTGTTAATTTGAATCTGATAAGTGTAGGCTATCTCCAGGTTTGTTTATTTATTTATTATTTATTAGTCACAGGTAGTCCAACAAGGTTGGACTAAAACCTGGTGTTGTCAGACTTTTTACGGAGTGGATGAGACCATTCATCTTCTTCCTGCACTGGATGGCATTGCTCAGGTGAGTATCCAAAGAACTGACCTCCCTTGCAACAGCCTCCCAGGCCAAGAAAGTGAGGTTGGTGGGCTTCCTGGAGTCAGCACTGGTTTAGAGGACATCCCTGTGCTGGTGGATTCCATTGATGAGGGCCTCAAGGGAGTCATTACTAACACTTGGTGCAACTTTCTTCTTGGATGCAACTATTGGAGATGTGTTCTTCTCACAGCTCGGTTGGATAGAGTGAATGCCTGTGTTCAGATGGCATTTAAGTATAGCAACTGAACCTTTTGACCTTATTAGGTGAGAGCATGAGAGACAAATGTACTTGGAAAGATATTCACACCAATGCATAATTAATTAGTTTCTGAGTGTACAGTTGTCATGATTTTCTCCCATGTCACCCAGTGGGGAAACATGCCACCAAACCTACCCATCACAGCACTTAGTTTTCAAACATGGAAAACTCTGCCCAAAGGCCTAGATTTTCCAGTCAAAGGCAAAGAGACACATTGAAAAATGCCGTCCACAAAACTGTGTGGTTGGATCTCATCTTTCCAGCTGTTAATTTGAATCTGATAAGTGTAGGCTATCTCCAGGTTTGTTTATTTATTTATTATTTATTAGTCACAGGTAGGCTTACATTCACATTGCAATGAAGTTACTGTGAAAATCTCCTAGTCACCACACTCCGGCAGCTGTTCGGGTACACTGAGGGAGAACTTAGCATGGCCAATTCACTTAACTTGCACATCTTTGGACTGTGGGAGGAAACCGGAGCACCCTGAAGAAACCCATGCAGACACAGATAGAACATGCAAACTCCAAACAGACAGTGACTCAAACTAAGAATCGAACCCGGGTCCCTGGCGCTGTGAGGAAGCAGTGCTTCAGCACTAATGTTGTCATGTACATAGGAAGCAGCCAGTCATATTGAATGTCAGCAAACTAGAATGTAAAATGCACTGATTATTCTTCATTTATAAGCTTCGCTGAAAGAATTGGACTTACATATTAGAAGCTGAAATATCGTAAACAAATTTTTAAAAATTACGTTTATTATATTAAAACTAAGGAAATGTTATTATTCTAGAAATAGTGACATTAAAGAAATGTAGAACTTGTTTTCTGGGCAACAAAGATTGTTGATAATTGGTTACGACTTAATGTGGCATAACGGAGGCAACAATTCTGAAACAATTTGAGAAAGAATTGGATGCTATAATGAAGTGTGGAATGGAGCTGGGAATGCAGTGGAGATGGGAAGATTCACTGCTCCCTGGATGAATTAATCAAAAAGGTTCAGAAGATTTCTTCATCCATTACTACCGGAAGGACGTGGAGACCCTGGAGAGGGTGCAGAGGAGGTTTACCAGGATGTTGCCTGGCATGGAAGGACTGAGTTACAAGGAAAGGTTGGAGAAACTGGGGCTCTTCTCCTTAGAAAGACGGAGATTAAGGGGGGATATGATAGAGGTATATAAAATACTGAAGGGAATAGATAGAGTCAACAGTGGTAGGCTTTTCCCTAGATTGGGGACAATTACGAGAGGTCACGATCTAAGGGTGAGGGGGTAGAAGTATAATTTGGATATGAGAGGAAGGTTTTTCACGCAGAGGGTCGTGGGGGTATGGAACGCGCTACCGAGTAGGGTGGTGGAGGCAGGCACATTGGACTTGTTTAAGGTTTACTTAGATAGACACATGAGCGAAGCAAGGATGGAGGGTTATAGTAGGGGGTATTAAATAGGGTCAGAGCCTCAGGACGACACCGGAAATGTAGTATTACATGTTAACGTATTTTTATTCCACAGGGTCTGTCCACCTTGTTGTCAAACGAGGGGCATGCACACGGTGGGTCGTGCGTGGGCTGCTCTTGGAGGTTCCGGGAGTGGCCTAGTACTTTGTGTCATTGTGTGTGCTTAATCCTGGACCAGCAGACGGGCGCCATAATGACTATCACGGCTAGCTGTGCAGATACATGGATTTGGGCCTGTGTCTGTGGGAGTTTGCGCATTCTCCCTGTGGTTGCGTGGGTTTCCTCCGGGCGCTCCGGTTTCCTCCCACACCCCAAGGATGTGCTCTTAGGCTGATTGGTGTACCAAATTGACACTATTCTCCCCTGAATCTGGCTACATTAGGGGTTCCACTCACATACACACAGGGCAGGGTAGGTGTGGGAAGATGCAGCGGCGCGGGCTCGTTGGGCCGAAGGGCCTGTTTCCCATGCTGGGATGTTCTTTGTTCTTTGTTCTAACATCTTGTGAAACGGGATTAAGAGATGGCACTGTAATTGGTGAGAAGAGGGGATTCTTTTCCCCACCCAGCCCTCACAGCACCCTCACTCATTGCCAGCTAAGCCTTACCGATGTCCTGGACTTCCCTTCAGTTTGGTCCTCATTTGTTCCTTTTCTTCAGGGATAGGCTGTTGCCCCAGCAGTGACCACTGCTCAAACCTAGTTAGCCAGCAGCTCACTATGGTGGGAGTTAGATGCGGGTAGAAGTCTCATCCTGAGCCAATTATTGCCCTGGCGAAGCTTAAACGGCTGCAAGGCTGCCAGTCTCAGTGGGGTTACATTTCCCATCAGGAAACCCTGCCGTCCATAAAATCCTGCTCTTTGTGATATTACATTTTCAACCATTGTAAGTGTTTTATAGGATATTTATGATGTTAAAAAGATAACCTGCTACTGTATGTAAACACAAGGAAAAGAGTTGTATTTGTAAAACATCTAGCATGAACTTAAGTCATCCCAAAGTACTTTACCACCAAACTAAACTACTTTCTTGATGCACAATCCACTATATACCTGCACAACTGTGCAATGAGTTTCGGACAATGTCAAAAGAGCACAGTCGTTCATTATCAATATAACTAAACTGGATTCAGTAAGGTAACAGTGACTCAGAATTTGTTGGAGTGATGTATGCACATGAAGTAAGATATTTTCCCCGATCCTAAAGTTTGAAAATGTTTTACTCTGTAAATTGCTGGGATAACTGAACTGATAACAACGTGCATGGGACAATGGAACATCTGGGAACTAAGTGAATGTTGGGCTAGGGTTGGATTTATCTCCTTTACTAATGAGATTAAAGAGAAAGAAACAGTGCATTGATGGGGAAGGAGGATAAATTTGAGTCAAATCAAATAAAGAAAGCAAAATAAAGAGAAAGATTGAATTAATCTTAATTAATTGATCTTTTTAAAAAGAGATAGAATCTGTACTTCTGAAATTCACTGATTTATTGCCAATAGGAATAAGACTCCAGAGCTTCAATTCTTTCATATCTGGACAGAGGAAATTGATGGACATTTTAGGAACATAAATCTCATTAAAAGTGTCCTTATGCTGTTAATTAGCTGTCTTAACTTTCTACGACAAGTTAAATTCTTAATTAATGTGCAGATGTAGCAATTCCATGAAACTGAAGGGGAGATTCATGATGAGCTGATATTTTCATGAGGTTAACAGTGCAGCACAGAAGTTCCCCAACAACTTTTGACAATTTGCAATTCATGGGATTCTTTGCCTTGTCACGTGATGCTTGATGATATAACTCATTTTTAATCCATTTCATCCATTACAAATTCTATGGCATAAATATTAAAATAATTGACTGTTCTATCACTTTCCAGTCATTTTATATGCCTCATTGTGTGCTGTGCGATCAATGTATACAAACTATGAAGGCAACACATCGGTTTTCTGGTCTATACTGTGTTGGCTAATTGTAGCTAGGTGGCAATATAAAGGTTATAATTAACCCTTGAGTCTGTACAGTAAATAGGGGAAAAGGTTAATCACAATTTCCATTGCTAAGTGGGAAAGTATTGTTTTCAATGTCAGATATTTGGTAACTAGATTATATTTGAAAAACAGTCAAACTCAAAAATCAGATTTTTCCTTTCCAAAGATGTGAATATCAGATCCTCAGTTAGCCCTGAATGTTGAGTCAGGCATCAATAATTTCCAGGTTCACAGATGAAGAATGGCCTTTTTCAGCGAGGGATCTTAAGATGACTGTTGGAATAAGAGGAAGGGGAATAATTAGGGGCAGAATGTGGAAGAAAGAAAAAAAAAGAATAAGAACAGAATATCCAATCAACAAATTTCTGAACTGTGACAAGTGTGCATTTGTTAAAATTCTGTAACAACCCTCCATAATTGGGCGGCACGGTAGCACAGTGGTTAGCACTGCTGCTTCACAGCTCCAGGGTCCTGGGTTCGATTCCTGGCTTGGATCACTGTCTGTGTGGAGTTTGCACATTCTCCTCGTGTCTGCATGGGTTTCCTCTGGGTACTCCGGCTTCCTCCCACAGTCCAAAGATGTGCGGGATAGGTTGATTGGCCGTACTAAGAAATTGCCCCTTAGTGTCCAGGGATGCGTAGGTTAGAGGGATTAGTGGGTATAATACGTAGGGATATGGGGGTAGGGCCTGGGTAGGATTGTGTTTGGTGCAGACTCGATGGGCCGAAGGGCCTCTTTCTGCACTGTAGGGTTCTATGATTCTATAATCCCGTTACCTAGATTGAATTCAGGCCTTAGTCACTGTCTGTGTAGAGTTTGCACATTCTCCCTGTGTTTGCATGGGTTTCCACTGAGTGCTCTGGTTTCCTCCTACAGTTCAAAGATGTGTGGGTTAGTTTAATTGGCCATGCTAAATTGCCCCTTAGCCCTTTAGAGGGATTAGGAGGGTAAATATGTGAGATTATGGGTTGGGATTGTTGTTGGTGCAGGCTTGATGAGCCAAATGGCCTTATTCTGCACTGTGGATTCTATTACCTATTATTACTGTAAATGCCTCTAATGCAGCAAAACTGCTTTGTCGTGAATTATCCATTTTGCATTCTTGCTCATGATGTGTCTCATTCCCAATGGCCTGTTAACCACCAATAACTTAGAAAGCCACTTCTCAGTAGTGTATTTACATAATTTTACAGGAATGAACACAAAAGCATTCTTGAATTAGATGAATAATTATTATTGAGTTTTTATTTAATTTTATTCCATCACTGACTGCAAATGTTTTTTTAAGATTAATTTTCTGTTTGCACATTCCTAGTGCAACTTCTCACCAACCAGGAGAACATACCATAAAAATGCATTTGTGCTCCCTAAGTCTAACGGGTGGATATCATGAACTGCAATGTACAATTGCCCAGTGAATGTGTTCTCATTGAACAAGGTTCCATGAGGAGTGCACAAGCAGCTCAACATTGACATTAACTGAAGTCGCCCAGCTAATATTAAGTTCAGTTATACACATACGTGCTTTGTCAATTTTACCCAATAAGTAATAACTTTGCTTCAGGGACAGATGATATCAGTTTAAACTCAGGTAAGATGCAAGCAGTTCCTTCTTATGGGATTCACAGTCCATTGCAATAGGCATCAAACTGAGGCACTGGCTGCCTTTCCAGTATTTTAGATGGATATTAAAGATTCCATAGCATTATTTACAAAAGAGCAAAGTTTTATCGTCTGTCCTGGACTACATCCTTCTTTCAATGAGTGCCACAAAATGGCAAGTAAGCTTCTCTTTCATTCCTGCTAATGTCATTGGTGCATGCTGTGAAGCTTCAAAATAATTCAAAGAACAAAGAAAAGTACAGCACAGGAACAGGCCCTTTGGCCTTCCAAGCCTGTGCCAATCACGATGTCAGCCTAAACTAAAACCATATGCACTTACGTAGTCTGTATCCTTCTGTTCCCATCCTATTCATGTATTCGTCTAGTTTATAAACATATATGAATTTATTTTATCAGGTGTTATCCATTTACAGGAACTGTTATATTGTGTATTTGTGATTGTAAAGCTTGAACATAAGGAAAACAGAAACCTATAGCTGTTTTGCACTGATTCAATGTAGTAATATTTACTTTTTTTGCAAATGGGAATTGATCTATTTGTGAGAAAATCTTTCATTGTGGAAATAAGGTAAGCAAGCACATGTGAAGATATTCAATGAAAAGATGCAAAAATGGAACTGTTTTAATCAAATTAATGAATATATAAAGGGTAGGACTTTACAACCTCGTTTATCCTGAAACCGTAAAATACGACCTGAAGTCAATGGATCTTCCCATGGTCCGTCCCTCACTCGGCTCCAATTCCCACAGAAGTTGGGTGGTAAAATTCCAGCCATATTGCCTAAAATGGTTTAGGATAAATTAAAATAAAATCTGCCTACATCCAGTCAAATCTGAATTCTGCGCTCATTCAAGTCTCTCTGACACATCAGAAAAAAATCCAATCTCTCCCTTCAGATCTGAATGCTCCATTGGTCACTCAGGTGTGTTGATGATGGAACCTAAACAATGTGGACAGGTAAATGTAAATAGCAGCTGAAGACTGAAATTCATAATATTGTCTATTCCCTTGGTTGTCCAATGTCTTGACAATCAAAAAGTCACTTGCGATGTTATCTTTAGACTATTCCACCACATCTGTGCACTTCTAGAATGGGACTTGCAGAATGATTTCAGGGTCAATCTTATTCTCTGGTGATATCATGATATATTGCTGTTAGATATTGCAGAAGTTAGTGAGTGAATTATAAAATGTTAATGAAAGGTATGGGCAAAAAGAAATAACAATTATGAGAGTGGAGTGCTAAAACGATAGCAATTTGAATTTGCATAGCAAGGTTACTGTATGAAGACATCCCAAGACGCTCAACAAAACCTTATACAGTATCATTAGCCACATTTGGATAAAGAGGTAGATTTTAAGGTGGAGGTTTCAGGGGAGTAATTCCATATGTTAGGGCAATTGAAGGCACAGCAATCAATGATAAAGTTTACAAAATTGATCATGCTCAAGACAACAGAATTAGATAACTGCAGATATCTTGAAGGTTGTGGGGCTGGAGAAGAATATAGAGATCAGTAGGGAACAGCCAATGTAGGCCACCAAGTGCACCATATCCATCATTTGCCCATCCTTGTTAGTATCTTATCCCTTGTGGAGTGACATTTATCAGTTCACACACCTGTGGGCCAACTGAAGCCCAGAAGTGCCAAATTCATGGCAATTAAGGCCTTACACCTGCTGCTACTGGAATATTTCCTGCAGCAGAAGAGGCTCACACCAGTTGTCCAGGTCAATAGGAAAAAGCTGGCAATCTAGTGGCTGGGCTAGTGGTTGCCCCATGTTTGGAAACCCATCAGAGTACCCCAAACCCTCCAGGATCTTCCTTGTTCCTGTGTTTTCCATCCACCCTGCCTTGTCTACTCCCATCTTCTACCCACTCTCCAACACCAAGCCCTGCCAGAAATGCCCACATGAGAGCCGTGTTGTTCCATGTAACACGTTACTTCCACTGTTCACAATGGGCAAAGTACAGATTGTACCCAAGTTTGCCCAGGTTTGCAAAGCATAAATCTGAGTGTCCAACAATAGATGTGATTCTGCAATTGGACAACATTTACTAAATAATCTACAGAGTGCTAAAAATTATGCTTACAATCAACTAAAGATTGTCAGTCGTGTACAGTGCAGTCCATTTTCTTGTACAGGAAGTCACATATATTAATACCATTAAGCTTTAGAAACTTATGGATTGATCAGTTCTATACATTTATGTAATGGTAACTAAACATGAACATACATAGAAACATAAATAGGAAATAGAAGCAGGGGTAGGCCATTCAGCCCTTACATATATTGTAAGTAATTAGACAAAGTTATTATTACAAAGTTTGGACAGAGCAGATAGAAAGAACTTGTACGCTGAAATTCTGCCACCCCACCTGCCATGGTATCGGAGTGGGCAAGGGGCGGACAATAGAAATGTCCATTGACCTTGGGTGGGATTTTCCAGTCTCAGGTCGATCGAGGCCATAAAATCCTATCCATACGATAGTTGCTCTGAAGAAGAGTCATACAAACTCAAAGCATTTACTCTGTTTCTCTCTCCACAGATGCTGCCAGATGTGCTGAGCCTTTTTAGCATTTTCTGTTTTTATTTCAGATTTCCATCATTTTGCTTCTATTCTTATGTACATACATTGCATCTGTTCCAGCTAAATAAAATAAAGTGATTTATTGGTTCATTCCACAGGGCAATGCCTTGACCAGTCAAAGTCAAGCTGCCTAGTTTAAATTTCAAACAATGCTAGGTAGTTAACTGTCATATACCATCTCCATAGCAATGTTTCCATCAGAGTCCATTTACTAACCAATTGCCGTCCTCTTCTCATTCAGTGTAAAATTATTGTTTCTCTTGACATTGGTATTCTTGCAATTGTCCTTGATGAATGTAAGATGGAAATGTGTTTCTCAGCAACTGAATTAATCTTCTTAGTCCTGCCCATATATCCACTGTTCTTTATATAAATTAGTAGATTTTTAAATACACGATTTTCCAAAGCAATAATGTTTGTGTCTGCGTGATGCTGTTAACAATTAATGCAGTGTTACAACAGCTGTCTTTGAAAGGAGATATCTCACTTTTGAGGATGGAACCTTGAGAACAGGGCAGAAATTTAAACGTATAGCAAAGTAGTCAACTGTAATTGAGTTAGACAAGAAACAAATGAAGACAGAGGTTGATAATTCCTCTATACGCAATGTTTTGTGAAATTATAAATACAGTTTTTGGGTTTACAAAAAATCATTCCATGTATTTTCTTATGTTCCCTTAGGAGTAAGGTAATGGAGAATTCAAAGCATAGCTTCATTACTGTGTTTAGCATAGCACCTCATTGAAATGGTGTATCAAAAAAAAACTTTGCAGAGTAAAGCAAATATATTTTGAAGAGATGGACCATTAAAACTTAACATTCTCCTTTTTGTGATGAATCAGTTGCACATCGTTCCATTATCTGCATCATGCTACATCAATGTGCTGCTACAGTGTGTGAAAGATTCCTACCCATGGACTTTATCCTGAAGCAAATCATAATTGGCAAAACTGAAATATTGTGCCACAGTTATACTGGTAAATGAGAACACATAAAATCTGAAATTTCCCTTGCAAGATGACCAATAAAATCACTACGTGGAAAGATTGTGTCCTCTGGTTGGATGATCAATGACAATGACATCAATTTTAAACTGTCACTAACAGACCAAGAAGGAGAGCCAGCAATGAACTAATTTAAATTCCAGCATATGTATTTTAAATTGGTACTGTACAATGAAAATATTCAGTTTCTTCATTCTGGTACTGTTAATGCAGTTATTAACACAATAATTATAGATCAGTTAACCAACTGATAGTTGTGGCCAAATTCTTAAAGTTAATGAGCATTTAGAAATGTATACATTAATCAAGGACCGCTGGCATTGTTCTATTAAAAACAAGGTGAGGCAATGGTTTTAATGGTATTATCACTAGACTGTTAGTCCAAAAACTCAGCTCATGTTCTGGGGACCCGGGTTCGAATCCCGCCATGGCAGATAGTGGAATTTGAATTCAACAAAGAATATCTGGAATTAAGAATCTACTGATGACCATGAAACCATTATCAATTGTCAGAAAAATCCATCTGGTTCACTAATGTCTTTAGGGAAGGAAATTTTCAATCTTTACCTGGTCTGGCCTAAATGTGACTCCAGAAGCACAGCAATATGGTTGACTCTCAACTGTCTCCAAGAGCAGTTAGGGTTGCACAATAAATATTGGCTAGCCAGCAATGCCCAAGTCCCATGAATGAATAAAAGAAGTTGCCTTGATCAGTTTGGTAAGGGTTTTCTGAAGGGAACTTATTTTCTAAAGACCTTTAGTGAGGTGATTCACAAGATGCCTTTTAGAAAAGTTTAAGCAGATGGTATGAGGAAAGTAGCAGCGTTGACATAAAATTGGTTGATAAATGTGCATAACTTGAATTCGACAAAACTTGGGAGTGATGTATACAATGAAGTCAATGTTGAGTTCACAGTTTGTCTTCAGTGGATGGATCAAGATGACTTGGCCTTGGATATAAGAAACCTGACTCAAAATTTGCTGATATCACAAAGTTAAGGTATTTATAAGCAGTTAGGAAAATTGCAAAAAGTTCCAACTGATTAAAGGAATAAGCAGACAGCTGGAAAATCCAACTTCACATTTATTAGAATCATAGAATCCCTACAGAAGGAGGCCATTCAGTAAATCGAGCCTGCACCAACAATGATCCCACCCAGGCCTTTTCCCTATAACCCCATATATTTACCCTGCTAATCCCCCTGACACTAATGGACAATTTATCGTGGCTAATCCACTTAACTCACACATCTTTGGAGTGTGGGAGGAAACCGGAGCACCCGGAGGAAACCCAGTTTGACATAAGGAGAACGTGGAAATTCCACACAGACAGTGACCTAAGCCAGGAATTGAACCTGGGTCCCTGGCGCTGTGAGGCAGCAGTGCTAAACACTATGCCACCATACTGCCATTGGTGTGAGGTAATTTATTTTGGGAGAAATGCCACATTTGCCACATTTTCTTAACTGCAGAGATGGAAAAGGAGACCTGGAGATTCTTCCTTTATTATTTTATGAAATGTGAGCGTAGCTGGCAAGGCCTGCATTTGTTATCCATCCTTAATTATCCTTGCACTGAATGGTTTACTGGGTGATTTCAAAGTGCTGTTACTAGTCAACCACATTTCTGTGGGTCTGGAGTCACATGTAGGACATTCAAATAAGGATTGCAGATTTCCTTCCCTGAACAACATGAGTGAACCGAATGCTTTTGACAACAATTGATGATATTTTCGTGATCACCATGACTTCCAATTCCAATATTAACTGAATTTAAACTCCAACAGCTGCCATAGTGGGATTTAAGCCTGTGTTCTGTTCCTCTGGATTATTAGTCTAGTGATGTTATCACTCTGCCACCACTTCCCCTTCAATATACCTTTCCCTAAAAGTGCAGGTGCAGATAGATAATACTATTAAAAACAGTATTTGGAAATCTATGAACAGGAATACAGAAAAGAAAAGTAAAGAAATCTCTGTCCAAAACATTGATCAGACCACAATTTCTGAAGACTGTGTGCAGTTTCAATTGTTTCATTAGAAAAAGGACAGGAAAACCAATTTGGTTTTGGTAGGGTGATAGCAGGAATGGGAAAATTAAGTTATTAAGAGTGGGGCTATTTGCATTTATGTAGATAAAGCTGAGAATATTTAAAAGAATTTTAATATTATGAAGGGTTTTGAAGGACTCAGACAGAAAAGATTATTTCCTCTGGTTGATTAGTCAAGTAAGAAGTCAGACAACATCAGGTTTAAGTCCAACCGATTTATTTGATAGTAAACTCACAAGGAAAGCTTTACTTGTGAGTTTACTATCAAATAAATCGGTTGGACTTAAACCTGGTGTTGTCAGACTTCTTATTGTGTTTACCCCAGTCCAACGCTGGCATCGCCACATCATGGTTAGTCAAGGACAAGGAGATCAATTTGAGGCCCCACTAAACTTCTTCACAAAAAGTGTACTTTAAAATTGGAATTCTTTACAATAGGAAATGGCTGAGGCAGAAACCATTGTATCTTTTAAGGGAAAAATTGGGTAAATACTTGTAGAAAATGTACAGGAATATAGGGAGACTGCAGGGGTAGTCAGATTAATTTTGGGTTGCCCTAATACATAGCTGAAACAAACACAGGCTAATCGAGCCCCTGTTGCATTTTAAACTTAAGAGGAAAGCAAAAAAGTGAAAAGAGGTGAGAGGCTGAAAAGAAATATACAACTGCATTGTAACCTCTCCAGTTCGGAATGCTTGGCAGCAAGTCATTTTTTGAATTTGGAAATCTCTGGATTATAGAGGGACATTAGAATTCCAAACACAAATGTGTGAATCAGAAAATATTGTAGATCAGTGGTGTGGTGCTGCCAAAGTGCACTGGAATACCATTCGAACACTTTCAATTTCAAGCAGATTTGTAAACTCAATGTGGCCTGCCAAACCTAAATGCTCAAATGACTGATGTTTAGAAAATGCTGTGAAGCTGCTCAGATCCAATCATAGCCAGTTCACCCCTGCACTAGTGAGCCAACAAATCAGAGAGAAACTACCTTGCGATTGATCATGCAGCAAAAAGTGGGAATGTAATTTTTGAAGGTAAGTCTCAGGGCCTGGAGTGCAAGGCAACTGGAATGACAGTGTGAAGCCCAAGTGAGGCCACTGGAGAGGTGGTGAGGGCCCAAGGTGAGGCAACTGGAGAAGCAATGTGGGGCTCAGACTAGGCAACTGGAGAGGCAATGTGGGGCCCACATGAGGCAAATGGTGAGACAATGTGGGGTCTAGGAAGGCGGTTGGAGCGACAGTGTGGGGCCCAAATGAAGTAACTGGAGTTGTGGTGTGGGGCCCAGATGAGGCAGCTGGAGAGGCAGTGTTGAGGTCAAGGGGAGGTAGCTGGAGAGCTGGTGTGGGCCCACGAAAGGCAGCTACAGCAGTGGAGGTCACTGGTGTATGAATTCAACAGTGACTGGAGATTGTGTGAGAGGGGTTTAGAGGAGAATATGGAAGGGTGTGGGAAAGTTTATGAGGGGATAGGGGAGAGAGGGTAAGAGGAAAGGGGTAAGAGTGTGGGAAGGTGTGGGAGAGAGAATGTGGGAGGGTTTTGGAGAGAGAGTGTGGGAGGTTGTTAGAGAGAGAGTGTGGAAAGGCAAGGAAGAGAGAGTGTAAGGGGTTTGGAGAGACTGGAGGGTAATAAAAGCAAGGGTGTGACTGGTGAGGGAGAAAAGAGAAAATGTGATAGTGAGTGTGTGACTGGCAGAGAGTGAGTGTGAGTTGGGGGCAGAGAGAGTGGCGGGGAGAGTTACAGTGTGGTGGAGAGCAAGTGTGAGTGATTGGCAGAGTGAGTGTGAGCAGATGGGGGACAGAGCATGTGGAGGGGACAGAGTGATTGGGGAACAGACAACATTGTCAAGGAGATAGCATGTGTTGGATGAAGAGTGAGACTGTAGAGGGGAGAGAGAGTATGGAATTGGAGAGAGAGGGAATTTTGGCACCCCTTTTACAAGAGCATTTCACATATGTTGATATTTATGTTCCACACAAGCCTCCTCTCACACTTCTTGATCACACAATCAGGATAATCCTCAGCTTCTTTCTTCCTCGTGTTTGGGGGGCAATTGGTTTCCACAGGGATGTGTTCCTAAAACTACCATCCTAAAAATTCAGGTCAAAGTTGAAGACAATGTAAATGTAGATTTAACAATAATATGACCAACACAATTTCCAGAGCTTCGGCATCTCATAGTTTCCCGCTACACTGCTGTTGTACATAGAAATATTTACCTTAAATACAAAAGTGCTAAAATATAAAGGAATAATAAAAATTTTACCAATTCCAATATTGTATATGCAATGATTCTACTGCATTAAAATATTACTGATGAATTATTTCTGGACAACTGGTGTTTCCAAACAATAGATTTCCAAACTGGAGAGGTCACAGTGTATATTTTTAATGCTTTTAAAAAGATAGTAAAATATTTCTCTATTCTCAATTATACCAAGAATAAGGGAGTCATCCAATGTGATAGTTAACCTTATGGAGCAGAGCAGCCAGCACCAGCAAAGTGAATGGATTCTTTTCGGAGTAGAGGTTGAAGTTTTAAAGTTGAGCTTTGTGGCCCAGAAATATCTAGGAGAAAATCAGCTGGGTTCCTAACTTCAAATTTCTATTTCCTGTGTTGCTACCAGAAAGTGAAAGACCTTCACAACTTAGCTGTGGAGGTGCCAGGTTTGAGGAATACTTTGCTCAACTATGATGATCTCCATCATTGAATATTTTGCATTCTAATGAAACGCAGAGTGAAAAGTGATTGTGGGCAATGTGCTCGAGAACGATTGGTACCTTGGCATTGTATCTCAGTCAGGAGTCCAAACCTTCAGAGAACAAGGGTTTTTTTTTAATTATTTATTTCCTAGGATGTAGACATTACTGGTGAGGCCAGCATTTATTGCCCATCCATAATTGCCCTTAAGAAGGTGGTAGGCTGCCTTCCTGAACCACTGCAGTCCTTGTGGTGTAAGTGTACTGGCAGTTCTGTCCGGAAGAGAGTTCCAGGATTTTGACCCAGTGACAATGAAGGAACTGCGATTAATTTCCCATTCCGGATGGTGAGTGACCTGGAGGAGAACTTCCAGGTGATGGAGTTCCCATGTTTCTGCTGCTCTTGTCCTTCTGGGTGGTAGAGGATGTGAGTTTGGAAGATACTACCTACTTGGTGAGTGCCTGCAATGCATCATGTAGATGGTACACACTTGCTGCCACTGTGTGGTGAAGGGATTGAATGCTTGTGGATGGGGTAGCAATTAAGTGAGTTGCTTTGTCCTGGATGGTACCAAGCTTCTTGCATTATTAGAGCTGCACTCATCCAGACAAGAGGAGAGTCTTCCATCTCTTAACGTGTGCCTTATGGATGGTGGAACGGGCTTTGGGGAGTCAGGAGATGAGTCACTCGCGGCAGAATTCCCAGCTTCTAACTTGGTCTTGCAACCATACTATTTATTTGGGTTGTCCAGTCCAATTTCTCGTCGCGTTAAAGTTAAAAAAAAGCTAACTTGACTTTAGTTTTGCAATGTATAGTTACATGAGTAATGATCTATACCTGTCGTCGAAATCACCCATGATTGTGTAACCTTCCCTTGAGTAGGCGAATGTAAACCTTCCTGTGATTGCAGCATAGTGGAAGCAGGCAGGTTAATAATCACTCTACTGAATGAAATTGTAAGAAGAACAGTTGAAATCTGTCCACTTGCATCTCATATCAGTTTACGAAAGTACCACGAGTCCTAATAACGTGGTCTGCAATAACCTAAATGCTGAACAAAAGTGGTTACGATCAGGTTCATTCGAATTGTGCTGCTTCTCCTGCAGTAACAGAATACAGCTTCAAAATCGAAAGTACAATTTGGGACGTGCTAAATTTAAATCGGAAAAATTCTGTGTCAAAATAAAAGAAAGCTATTCATATGAATGAGACTATAATAATTAAATAAACTATTATGTGTACAAGTACAGTCATCAAGTCTAAAGGCTGTCTGATATTATCACTCTCAGGCCAAAGTAGAGAAGTCAGCAGAGCAATTGTGGAGTCAGGACCCAATATGCTTTGGAATGTACTCAAGTAAGAGACACATTGGAGTTACGCTGAATCTAATATACTGGGCTTTGACAAACCTGATGTTCCGCCACCTTCCGCTTCCTGTATTGCTCCCCATTTCTGAAAAGATTGTCTGAAAAATATACTGCAGTCTAACATTCAGCATGACATAGATGTCAGCTATCCAGAACAATATGCGATCCAAAGCCTGTACTGACACCGCCATCAAAGGATACTCCAGTGCTGTAGTAAATAACATTTGTGCCCCATCCGAGTACGGGGATAGCACAGGTTTCCACTGTGTCCGACAGTCATATTTTTAGAAGGTGCTCGCTCCCAGTTTTAAAAACAAAAGTTGCAATGTATCAACGCGGTATCCTGTTTGCTTCAAGCGTTCCCAAGTGCCCAAGAGAGGGAAAGAGAGAGCGGCGAAGGAGACCACACTCCGGGAAGGCAGACAGCCTGTACTTTACAAGTACAGAATGCATGGATTCTCCAACTCTCCTCGAGTGGGGAGTCTGTGCTAAATTCAAACGGTGCCGGATGGACATACCGCTCTCTGCGCTGTGCCACAAGAGGACGCTTTGTCGGCTCCACTTAACTCCAGAAAATGTGTGCAGCAATCCGGGGACGATGTTTGTTACTGACAGTGTTAAACGCAGTTCCAAAAATAACCCGTGTAACTCAGGCCACTCGGTTGTTCCCCATAGGACAGAACACGCATTTTAGTCCATACATCACACATTTCAGTGAAACTCTACTTATCACAGCGTCAGTGCTATTCTGTGGGTCTGGAGTATGCACAGAAATAAGGAAACTGAGTTCCGTGTGAGTCACAATAAACTAGTTTGAAACAACTGTCTTGATAAATGATCACACTGAAATAAAGGCCGAATTGTAAAGCAGTTCCGAATTGCAAACGAAAGCGGAGATGTGATACATTCGCCCCACTCTCCGGCGCAGCGTTGCTCACACTATCCTTTGAACGCTCGTTATTCAATCAAACTCGTCTCCCTTCGGATTTAGCAAGTGGCAGCATTAACCTGCACCCACCTATAAACCCTGATGATTAACATCGAAATTGGCGTTGAAAGTGCCGCGGCATTCATTGCGTTAAAAGTTGAAAGCTGGGTTATTGTTGCACATTTTACTCCGGTTGACTTGTGAATGGGATCTTTAAAACTTCTACTCTGGCTCTCGTTTGTACGTAGTAATAATCTTATAAATGAATCTGCACCTAAAGGTCAATGAATAAATATCGATTGACGCAATCACGGTAATAATTACAAGTGCAATATAAAAAGGGGTTTTGTTTTGTTTTTTTTGGTTGTGAAATGCCGTTAGCAAAATAAATCTTCAGATTAGGAATCTGAGTCCCGGTGTACTGGGAATGCGACCTTGACCCCGCCAACACCCAGTAGTATCTTGCCGGGTACATTCCATAGCACCGTGCTTCAGCGATTACAATGTAAATGTAGAACTGGTTGACTTTGGCTTGGCACTGTAGTAAACTAGTACAAATCGGATACTGGGGAATGGAGCCGACTCCCCAAGCCAGCCCAATGAGAATAGCTCGCTCCCCCACCCCCTGCCCTCGGGGCCCTGTTTACGGGATTTGGGCTGCAGTTTACACGCACTGTAAGAGCAACTCAGTGTGAACCCGAGTTGGCTGCTTCACGCTGTGGCTGTAGTAAAATAGTGAATGCGCCCTCAACCTGCTCCCTAGCAGTTGGATTCCAAACTCCTCTTTTCTTTCAATTGAATGTCATGAGGTCAAAACATACTGAGCGGACGGACTGGGAAGCGGCTTCGCAAAGATGAACAGAGGAAGGGTTTAGAAAAAGCCGCCACAAATGGACAATTCGGCCCCTCTGCTAACACCGGAGTGACTGGATTTCCATTTGCTTTGGGTGCTGAGAATGTGTCCAAAACGTCACGAAATTGTCTCCCCGATTCATGTCCAACTGTAGAATAAATTATCCCTGAGTGTGTTTTTAGAAAAGCATTTTATCAAATGGTTAAGTTTGGTGAAAGGTGTTTTTCTTCATCCGGACAAGAAACGATATCCTTGTCTCATATGTACAGATGGAATTTTTAAAGCAATGTTAAATGAATGTATTCAAACTATCAAATCTGTCAAAACCAACATTTCCCAAAGTGATGAGAACAATTTAGTTTGATATTATATATTCGATAACAGGATAAACGAGAGTCCAATAATTAAACTAGTTGGTATCAATTAAGATTATTTCTATTGCCACAAAATATTATTTATATACACCTTGCTTAAAGAAATGTGGTAACTATAATGACAATCAATCGGGCAATGTGAGGGCACTGTCTAAGTGAAATCTTTGTTAACTGATAAATTGCCTTCCAGTCTTGTGGCTTCATGGGCCTCTCGGCAATGATCCTCAGTGCAATATCGGACAAGTAACATGAAAAAGATTCAGAATCGAGACTTATATTTCCTTAATAAAGTTAAATCTGTAGCTTCCCCGTACTGATTATTTATGAAGTATGTGATATCGAATGTAAAAGCATGCAAAGATACCAGTTGTATCTTGCAACCAGTGAGATGTATTAGAAGAGTCGATAACAGGTGTTGCTGCGGAATATTAAAAAGCCTTGTTAAAGTTAAACAAAATAATTCCAACGCAAATCCAGAGTCCGACTCCATGTCACCGATATAATGTCGAAGATGTGATTAATGGAAACCCTTCAAAAATCCTTCAAAATGTGTGTTTTTTTGTTGGAACGTGACAAATACTGTGACTTTTTAAGAATGCGGCGGTTTGTATTTGTGAGAGTGAAATAAACTGCGCCAGGTATTTCTATAGTAATTAAGTAACTGCGTTTAAAATCAAACCGCAACCCACCTCCACGGCTATTCCAATATCTCTTTTGAACACCTTTTGAAATTCTACCGTAACATTTTGAGATTGTTTACAAAAAAAACCCTGGCTACAAACAATTTGTAACAACAAATCTCAGCATCATTGGGTTCAAAAAATGAAACATCCAATGAATAGGTGCGTTCGATAAATGAGAGGCTTTTATTTTGTGATTGACCACTTGAAATCAAATGCCTGGGTTTGAGATTGCAATGTCTCGCACGCGAATCTCTGAGCCCTATTTCGACAGTGGTTCCAAAATTCACCGGCCCTGCTGGCTAAAGTCACAGTCATATGCTGTTCGAGTCCCTCACTCATGTTTGAAGATGCGTTGCACATAATGTGTCTAGTTTTTCACATTTTCGTTTTTAAAAGCGTTTGCCATTCGAAAAGACCACTTCACTTTGACTTACACTGACCATTAAGGCTCTCACAAAAAAATCGCTGACATATTTTCAAATAAAACTGTTCTGTCTAACTGATATCTTTACTGGAATACTCCCTAGTATTTATTGATTTACCTATTAAACATGAGGCTCTGGAATCCATATCACACAGAGGAATGACACCATTTCCTCTATTCTGTGTCTCTATCCGCCTAGTTACAAAGTTTCAACAAGATTTTTTCCTTCCTCTATGTGATGTATTCACCTGCACAAATAAACTCAGCATTAATTAGGCGTGCTTAATTAAAAATGCTATTAAAACTGATAGCTGAGTGACAACAATGTCCCGTTGTCGAACATTAGAATCGAGAAACTGTTCTCATTAATGGACTTGTCGCTTAAATCAATGGAGGGTCAGCATGTTTTAAACTCTCAGTTGTCCTACTCTCAGATACTGGAGTCGCTTTACCATTTGCATTGACTGAATAATCCTGTTGCATATTGGTATCTGAAAACACAGGTGATAAGTGCAATAAAACGGAATCAATCGCACCTGACCATTGACGAAGGTTTTCTTAAGACTGTCGAGCCCTTGAAACGTACTTCCCACTACAGCATATATTTTTTTTCAACTGTCCATGCGTACCGGCTCATATTTAACTAGATAGCACCGGCACTGTTCTATGTAATGCAAACTTTATTAATTACTTCGTTTTGGAATTGCTCCGAATTGCTAGTTATGTTTTCAAGGAGTGATTCGACCTAAAGATTTCTCCAGTTCTGTCCAAACACGGAGTTATCACTTTGAAGGCAAAGGAAATGGCTAGCCCGTTGTGTTATTATGTACAGCGAATGAAATTCATAACAAAGAAAGCATTTTAATTTCACATTAGCGCCTGCCTGAGAACATTAGATGAAGGTCTCTCGGGAGCATGTTGAGCGTTATAGTATATATAGTATCACGTTATTGCTAGGGCGCAGATTCAAGATTCATTTTTGAGTCAAAGACCAGCTGCCCCTCCCTCCTGAAACGATTTATTATTTATGAAGTGGAATAGACGGCAGCGGGAGGTTCTTTGAACAGTAACAATATACAAATATTATTTATGTGCTGAGTAACAATCGCGATTTCTCTGCAAATTGTGTCCATTAAATATTAATTTATGCCTATGTAGCAAAATTGCCTTTAAGAATATTCCTTTTGATTTGCTAAAGGTTTCAATTACCATCACCCCCTCCCCCCCTCCATTCGTAGATCACATATTGGTACTTAATGTAAATGTAGGTCAAATAATTCACATTTCAATGGAGAAATATGAAAAGTGGGAGATAGTTTGTATTTGTTGCTGCACTATCCGACAGAAGCAGGAATGTTAGCACTTTATCAGAGAGGTCACGTTGTCTATTCGGTTCTATTTTCACTTTAGAACGGATGACATGCACAGAAGTAATGTCTTGACGCAGCTCGGTTGTGAAGGAATGTCAATTAAACATTTTAATTCCCATTAAGCAAGTCCATTTCCTTGAGTTGGCGAGGAGTCGCTGTTCCAAGATTGTGCCACCAGCGATGGAGATGATTTATTCCGGGTAACTAATTAGGGCAATTACACCTACACCTACCTACGACTTGGTTTAAAAAGGTAATCCGTCAACAGTTCATGAAGTGAACTGAGTTTCACGCTGTATTTATCTACACCGATGTCTCGTTTGATTTGGGGCTGGAATTGCAGCCGAAAGTTGGTTATATCTGTGGACAGACATGATACTGACTGCCCACTCAATCCGTTGCGATTGTTGAATTTCACTTTAGAGGAACCTAATTGATAACTGACAGTTACATTGGTCAGCGTGGAAGTAAATGTAACTCGGAAAGGATCTAGAAGTTTGCCAAATAAATAGTACTGGGAATTTGAAAAGCACGCTGAGCTATTTCGTTACAGTGTGCAGGGTAGAAAACGCTGCTTTTCTCCATGCTATTCTTAGTTGCAAATGGTGGAGGAAGAGGAAATGTTTTTAATGTTTTGTTGGGTATTTTGAAATGTTACTCAAAGAAGCTGCAGAGAACAAAGTCGGTTCCAAAGAGAGCTTTCAAGTTGTGATGATTAGGCAATTGATTTACTGGAGCAGATAAAATATCTGTCGAGTTTTGGACAAGGTTACGGTTACTGTCCTCGCAAAGTCATCTCAATGTTTTTGCGGTGATCTGTTTGTGGTTATAGGCGCTGATTGTGCAACTATCTCCAACTAAAGTTACTGTCACATGTTCAACCGAAATTGAAAGTTAAAATATCATGATTACTGTGAAGGAAATTTTAAAGGCGAGCTGGCGTCTAACTTGGTGGCGCGCCGTTCTCCAGAGTGTTGTCTTTAATGTTCAACGTGCAATCTAAGAGTATTAATTTCTCAAATACACCCGAACGCCTCGGCGTCAGTACTGCGACCTGTGGAGCTGTGAGCTAAATTGGTGGCAGGTCAGAGAAAGCGGCGAGAGCAGACAGGCAGGACAGTTTTTCCACAGAGATTAGCACACCCATAACAGTTCTGATACGGTCCAAAACAAAAAAAACTGCGAACCATTCTCGCAATGCATGTGCTGCTAGCCTCAATGTTGCCGCACATACTAATACACACATGTATATACATGTTTATTGCACACATTGATTCCCCCACCTCAGAGAAGCTTAGTTCATGGAGTGAGAAAGATACAACAGGTCGCAATTTTCTCCAACACTTGAAGTTTATCCTTTTACATTTCATTTATATTTTGTAAGTAGTTTGAGTGCAGCTTAGTTTTCGGAAGGATGCAGTGAAACTTTTTTTTGGGGGGGTGGTATTGAAATCAGTCGGTGAAATGTCTTTTATGACAAGTATAGGAAACAAAAAAAAGTAACCTGGAAAATGTTAATAGATGCTGAGTATCAAGTCACTAAAGCAACGCAGCATGGAAACAACTTTTAAAGTGAACTTCCGGGGATTTTAAATAGCCGACAATGGAATATTATGAGGTTCGATTATATCATTAATAGGATGCTGAAAATTAAAATGTGGGGAAATACGATTGACCATCATATTTAGCTAAACGCGATGGATATAATTTATATGATACTCTTGCACTGTCATTATGGCAGATATGTATCAAACAGGAAGCAAGGTGACAAGGGTAATTAAGAACAATCTCAGTGGGGAACTCCCTTTAAATGTTCTGATGAGAATCCGGCGCCAGAGAGAACTCCAACGCGAAATCTGCATTGCAAAATCAGTATAATTCAATCATTATTTCTCAAGCAATGTCTCATGAATTAAGCAATCAAGCACTGATTAACAGATCTTACGGGTAAACAAACCGACGGAGTATAGAGTTGCAGTGTGTGATTGATACTGAGTGACATTTCCAAGCGCAAATATTCTCTTCTAATAGACGGAGACGTTTCATCGGGAGTCGGGCTGGGGGGCGGGGGAGTGGGAAGAATCAAGCTCTACTGACATCAGCTCGGTTTCGCCAGACAAGCTCATCTCAGCTGGAAAGTACATTTATTAGAAATGAAAACTGCATTAGATTGATGTATCTGAACGTTGATACTACAGAGGGGGCGATGATAAATCTGTTCCCCAACTCTGCCCCCCCCAACCCCCGCCTTTACTGGGATGTACATGAAACCGCCATATACAGTCAGACATAACGAAAGGACATTGTTTCATTTGACTAAATCTTTGTAATTGTTTCGTCTCGGCGGTACTTCGGTGGAAAGGTGTACTGTAATGCGCACCGTATTAAAACCGATGATGTCGTGACTCCTCTCCACAATCAGCTTTGATGGCTGTAAGGTTCGACGTTGGTCATAGATGCAGAAAAGCCCAACGCATTGATAAATAGTTTGCCGATAAACTGCACGCTCAGATTGGGATTCCATTAGGTGCACATGATTTAAGGTGGAACAAATGAAATGTTGTATTTTACAGTGCCTGTTACAGTGTAACTATAAAGGGACTAAAGAAAATGCACCCGCAGTAGTTTGCTTATTTTTCAAGACTATACAGGCTGGCGAGAGTCCCGAAAGAACATGCAAGGATTGTCAGCCGTCTCACTGTCGATGTGGTGTATGTTTAATCATTGAGTGTCGCTAACGTGACTTCTTCCCCCTCCCCTTGTAAGCTTTTCCAGTTCGATTCCTCGGAGCCACCTAATCCTCAAACTTGTTGTCATTACTTATTTATTGATTGCTTGGTATTTGGGTGTAATTGAGCAAGGCGGCTCTAGCCTGAGGGGGGACCGGCGCTAGATGAGCAATTAAATCAGATTAAGGCAGTCTTTAAAGAGGCGGCTGGCGTGATTGATAACCGCGAACACATTCTTAAATAGAACTGCTACATCAAAAGGAACGCTTAGACACAAGGCTCTAGGAGAGTTCCACCAGCATGAACCAAATCATATATAAAAAACTTCGGCAGGAGTTTGCCTCTAAATACCTTCCGCCCTATCGTCTTTTAATATTAAAAATCCACAGGAGTGGCAGACACTGTATTAATTAGTGCATCCACCCGTGAAAACTGGGTTTAAACTAGCATTCTCTTTCCTTGTGTTTGGCCAGTCTCAGTAATTAAACATTCTTAATTGGTGCGTTGCCTGTGGAAATTGTGCAAAGTTAAAATAATGCTTTTCATATTACACAGTAATTACAGAGTAAGGGCCCTTTTAAAGCAATAGACAAAATCAAAGAAAGTATAAAAAGGCCTTTCAAGAGTTACAGGAACCTAATAAAGTATGTCTGTATGGTGCTCTACTTTGCCCCCAGCTACAGCCACAGTGGAGCCAAAGCAATCAGCTCGAATAAAATAATAGCATTCCTTCTCTCATGCAATTCCACGCTCCCAGTGCAAACTAAAATTATATTCTCAATTTTCTAAATTATGAGGTGTGACTTCAAAGGTAATCCACTCCATTGACAGATGGTACTGGGTGCTGTTTACATCATTTTGCAAAACATATTTCCTTATTAGTTTACCATCAAAGAGCTTTGATGTTTGAATAATTATAATTATCACAACAAACACTGTTCTGCTTTATGGCCCAAATCATTTTGATCTTTAATTATTTCTAGAAAATTCTCAAGCTGACGTTCCAATTTAGAAACTTTCATAGCTATACTCACACGGTTTTAATATGAACCTTCATCTCCCCCCCCCCCCCCCCCGCTCCAAAACCAGGTATGTCCCTCGCTCCTGTGCATTCTGTAGTTGTCTCTACTGCTGTGTTAAAATTATCCATATTTTGTTGTCACATAAATAGATAAACACGTTAAAATTAATATTGAATTATATGTTGGTGTAAATCGTTGTGCACCTTGACATTGTACAGCAAAAACTACTTGATGGAAGGTGCTGATGTAAAGGGTAATGTGTCATTTGGCGTTGAATTTCATTGACTTTTGATCTAGCATATAAACTGTATTGATAGTCCCCATAAAACTATAGTACAATCGTCTATTATAATGCAGCAGAAACTCTAAAGCAAAGGCCCGAAAATGCCACTTAACTAGATGTATTAATTATTTGCAGTTGCACTACAGTATGTTAACATCTGACCTCAATAATGAAAAAAAGACTAGTGAATCGTCCATCCCACTATTGTGTGATTAATAGACTGAGAAAAGAAAAGTGTGATCAATGTTGAACTAACAGACAGGGCGGAAAAGGTCCCATGTGGCAGAAACGGTTGGAATCGTCCTGATGTTTAGAAACGTGTTACGTATACTTTCAAGTTACAATACATGGAAAATGAACTCGATGTTAAATAATTATTTTTTTTCAGCTCCATATTTTCTTCGACTAGCCACTATCATATTCGAGCTAAGATTATGCGGGTTAGAATTACAAGTTCCAGAGTACTATGCACGTCCACATGCTGCGTGGAAAGAGTATCCAAGATGTGATCTCATCAGGTTTTCATTATGTTAACTACCTGTTTCATTAATCTAGCCAGATTCAACTAATATTTGAATCAAGTCAGCGTTGAATTGGGAAACCCTTCTGCACTATATCACATTGAAACATGGCTGATAGTCGGGGAAATTACATTATTTTCAACTTGACAACAGCAAATATATAAAATGTTGTTTCTTTAGCTGGTCACACAAGAAAACTGACAAGAATTTTGTCAAAAGAGTTTTTGAGGGGAAGCACTGGCGTGGGATTGGAAAAGTAGAAGACCTTAAATATTTAGTAAACTCGACTCCTGGACTATCTTTCTGCATAGAATACTGGACAATTCTCATGTATTCTGTTGACCATGTTGCAACGAGTTAGGCACCTCCAATGGCTTTTACCTTGAAACAATTTGGTCTCCACTCCAGTTAGGTAAGCTTAACTGCATTTCGGCTTTCCGGCAGATAAGGTCTGAATACGCTCATCCCAGTACGCGTTTGTTTTCAGATCAGATGCAGTTATATTTATTTCCGGTACCGGGGTTTAATAATGAAAACTAGATGGACCAGTATAACGTAGTATTCAACAATTACTTTAATTTATTCACAAATATAAGGTATAAGAAATAATAAATCTCCATATATATATAAAATAGTACATAATATCCCTTTCAAAGGGACAGCGATCAAAACAATGTTAAAAGCGCTGGCATCGTTTCAAATATATTTGAAAGTTTCAAGTCTTCTAGAATTGTTTGTTTTTTTTCAAGATAAATGATACATGCTGTATCCGATAGGAGTGGCATAAAGTCCTACAGGGGGGACTGGGAGCACAGGTCTATGGAAAGGGTAAGTATGTCCATAAAGTGAAGCTCCGTGCATTGGGGAATTCATGGGAAAAGTCAGACTCAACCCCGGGGGTAGCATGGGCTTCGCTGCCATTTTGAACTTTTCCAGTTCGGCTTCTTGCAGTCTCTTTGCTTTGGCCCTGCGATTTTGAAACCAGATTTTAACCTGGGTTTCTGTGAGGTTGAGGGAGCTGGAGAACTCGGCTCTCTCGGCGATGGACAGGTACTGTTTCTGCCGGAATTTGCGCTCCAGGGCCAGGAGCTGAGAGGTGGTGAAGGGCGTCCGGGGCTTCCTGTTGGTTTTGTGCTTTCTCAGAGTGCAAGAAGTGGGGCTCAAATGTCCTAGTAAAAACGAATGAAGGACTGATCAATATTTTATGTCCACAGTGGAATTTATAAACGGATAACATACTTTCTTTAATCAAAAAACCATCAACAGTAATCATTATCCTAAACTTTCTACTCGCAACAGACCTTTTAAATCGTTCACAATTATTCACCTAATCATGATAGAACTGAACCCATCTATGTCTTGCTTAATTAAATACATTCTACCATTTTGACAGCTATCCCACCAAAGCAATGTTAAATCTCAGTTTACACTTTTATTCACAGCATTGCCCATGTTGAGAGTAGTTTGAACGAATTGTCCACATCAGTTAGCATTGCCTATCCCGTTGACTTCAATGTTTAATTGGCTGTCAACGCGTCCAGTTGCTGCAGTCGGCAGCCTGAGCATTTTGGAAGTTTAAATTATTAAAGAATTGGTGCTCATGGCTTATCAGCCGAGTTCGGCAGTCAAGATTTTATAATTCTAAATCAGCTAAGTTATCGCGCTGTTTTCTCGACTGGGAGAGTGAAGGGAGTTAACCCCCGATGTCTAAAACATCACACACACACGCTTGGAAAGCAGTTCTATAGTGAATGGATGTATGCACGGCGCTGGATCAATGAGATACAAAAGCTTGGAAACAAACTCACTATTTGGAGGCGGCGAGTAGGCTGAATTTTTGACCCAGGGCACACAGTCTTCCTCCTTGCAGTTTTCAGACTTCACGGGCGAGTCGTCGTAAGTTTTTGTAAAACCCGGTTGCAGCGGGCAGGACGAGTCGAGGGGGCTCTGCGATTCCCTGACCACCGACTTGGGGGGCAGACTTTGCGAGGTGCTGCTGCCGCCTGCTCCGTCCGAAGGAGGCAAAGCGCCTCGGTGGGGCTTGCGATCGGACATCAAGGCTTCCACGCTGAAGGGGAGGCTGGACACATGGACTTTGTGATCGCTCAGAGCAGTTTCAGCAGCTCTTTGGAGCTCTGGGTCAGAGACGCTGTTATCCTTCACTGTTAAGCCTTGTGGCGAAGACATCATGATGAACGATAAAAAGGCATACACACTCAAAAAAAAACACTCACACACAAGTTACAACCCTGGAGAAAGTGATCCCTTACCAAAGCGAGCAACTTCTACAACTAAAGGGTCAGAGTGGCATTGGAACTGTAGTAAAGGTTGCAAAAACTTTACAAGGGGGCGAAACTTTTAGCCAATCAGAGATGTCTGGCCGGGTGGTGCTGCAGTTCCGGTAAGAGGATTGGCTGGCTGAAGTGCCAATAGCAGTAAATGATCGTTTTAAAGAAATTAGTCCCTTAATCAGATGGGCCACTCGCTGCGATGGGTTAGTGATAACTGCGGGGCTCTAATCTCACTGTAAACATGCAGCTAATTAAGTGAAAAGAGAAGACAGCCCTCACTTCCCCCCACCACCGACACACACATACACACACAAAACAGAAGATAGGCAGAGAGAGAGAAAAAGTACCCCAGCAAAAAAAAGTGAAATAATTAAAAAAAAGCAATAAATGTGGGTAAGGGATGGATGTAAATACTTGGTCCTTTGTGCCCGAAGCCACCTGTTCTGAGAACTGTCTGCCTTTGCTAATTGCGTGGATAAACAGTCTGTCACGATTAGTCAGCAGGGTGAAAAGGCAGACAAGTGAGGTTGTTTGTAGGCGCCAGGATCGGCGACATCAAAGGCGATCTCCCTGGGGAACGCGGTGGAAAGTTTGGCCGGCTCCAAGCAGCGACCCGCCCCCGCCGAACACGCCCCAACCCCCGGGCAGAGCTGAATCCAGAGCCCGGCCCCAGCTTTGAAATCAAGGATGGGCAAAAAAATAAAGCAAGCGAGCAAGAAAGAGAGAAAAAAAGAACACAGCGTAACCGCTTGTAAAACACCAGCTTGCCAGTAGGGTTTAAACTGAACATCCTGAATGTAAAAAAAATTGCATGCCGTTAAATGCATTCCGATACAGCGTTTATTAGTACAGTAAAGCGAACTAATAGCAACATGTCATACATTTTCAAAAAGAACGTCAATTATTTAACAGCACCCAGTAAAGGCTGCAGGAAATCACAGCTTAGGGAAAGGAAATGTACATTCACAATTAGTTCAAACTGGCACGAGAGGGGGGTCATTGCACAATTAATTCGTAAGACAGAAAGCTACAGTGCAGAACAAGATCAAATGTTACTCTTCCTGTTAACATTTTACAAAATAAAGGTAAAGTTAGGCTCTGACACATTGTAAGCTGCGAGATGGCAAGAACTAGACTTGTTCTAAGCGAGCCCTGGTGTAGTTGGAAGACAGGTGCTTACAGGTGATCTGTATTGTTTGAGAAGATGTGGACTGTCAGAAGCTTTTAATCGCTGATATAAACACTACCGCTATTCTGATATCTCACGGTGCAATTATTGTCCAGTGAGTGATATGATAGGATTTCAGTTGGAATAGTTTGAGCGTTTCAAGGCTGCAGGGATGCTGATCAAAAGAAAGGGGCAGCTCGCAGTTTATTTCTTAACTTACGATTCGACAAATAACCTGAGTCTAGATCGTGTGGAACAGATATTTACATAACTCATCCCCTGCTTCTTCGCTTCACGCTCATTCGTATATTCCCCTGCTTTTGCTTACTAAACTCGCATTTTTAATCGAATTAATTATTTTGTCAGGCCGTGCCGCATAAATATAAATAGCACAATCAGTTGTGTACGAGTATAAGATCCGGCTTTTTTACACCACAATTATGGCAACGCTGTTTCAATTCTGAACATGCATGGCTTTTTTTAAAGAAAAGTAGGAAATGTCGAACAAGTCCTGCTGGTTAAATGCACGCACGGACAACATGATCTTTTTTAGTCTTGTTTCTCGTGTATTATGCTAAATAAATGGCAGTTGTGCAGAAGGAAAGACTTGGATAGCGAAACAATGCCGTTAGAGGGGAAAATCGGTTCAGGCACTTCTAACCGTTAAACCGCCTTGACTTTAACGCGAAGTCAGATATTCTTCAGAATCGTTCAGACCCAATGCTCCGTGGAATAATAAAATGCTCTGTGGAATAACAATCTTCTCCTACAGCCCGGCTTAAACCTTTTTTCAATTTCTCCTCTTCCCTTACCCCCCACCATCCCACGTTTTACTTTTAACGTAACAAGCGGCGAGCTGGTTTTATCTGAAGTGTACTTTGAACAGTTGCAAAACATTCACTTAAACACGTTTAGCGTGGGGTCTGCGATTCAAGTCGATTGTGCAAAGTCGCAGTTTTCAATAATATCGTTGGGTTTAAGTGCAAGAAACTGTATCCATCTGTCTAAATAATGAAGCATTTTCTTTTGCTGATATGAAAATATGCAACAATCGGTATTGAATGGGATTCCGTTATCCATTGGAAGGCAGGTATGTTCACGTCTTTGTGTTTTAGCGTTCGTATATATAGAGAAAGGTGTTCCTTTTTTAAAATTCGTTTTTAATATCACCACCTTTGTAATTTTTGGTCTCCAGTTTTGTTTATAACCCAGTCATAACCATTGACGGCTTTCGAAGTTCTTGAAAGCCCCAAGTAAGCAACAATGGTAAAATAGCCACTAAAATGTCAGATCGAATTGATAAAAGGTTGAAAGGAGAGTCTTTATGGTGCTACTCTCCTATGTGTGGATTATTTTTTAAAAACCGACCCATACTTGTTAAATTCGTACAAAATAATCAGCAAATATTCTGTCTTCGAAATGCATGTCTTTAGTAACTTGCAAATACCTTTACTCGAAATCAAATCTTCTCCCAGGTTTTCCAAATCGAAATAATAACAATATGCAGCTTATTTAGATATATGGCACGGTAAACTATTTTCTTGGCGAGAAAATACAACATTTTGAAATCAGGAATTTAAATACTACGAGCACTACTACAGAAAATTATATTCGATATATACAATTTTGTGCATCGATGTTAATTCAACTCAGCAGCGAGCTGGCTTACAGAACGGTGATTTACTTGTCTATAACTAGACGATCTATCTTGCATCACCAATCTTCTGTCTGTCTCCATTTGTGTTTGAATTTCCTGAAGGCTGCAACAGACATTTGGTTGTGTTTAAAATAAGTTCGATGTCAAACTTTTACACACTTCGCTTAAGCTTTTCAAACAGTTTATTTTATTATAGTTTATAAGTTTATTTGTTAGTCACAAGTGGGCTTACATTCACACTGCAATGAAGTTACTGTGAAAATCCCCTGTGTGAAAATCAAATGCGAAATTAAAATCGTTTGATCTGAGTTCTCGATTAGCGCGCGTTGGTTGTATAATGGAAATATTGAAGGGATTTTTAAAAATGCAGATTTGTTTATCAGAAATTATATTTGCAGGTGGTCAGGGAGGTTGGTTACCGAAAATCCGTTAATATTATATGAAAGCGCTAAATTATGTCCAAGTTAAACACAAATGCTTCATTTAAGTAAACGACATACATGCACTTAGTGTGCGGACATATGTCGATATGTATATCCTCAATCCATATGTATATCTTAAATATACGGAAGTACAGCTAAATTAAAATTTTCCATTGTTTCACAGCAAATAATGGCTACTCAGTGAGACCAATAGGTTGAATTATATCTTATAATATGAAAAGGATTTTACCAATATTTTTGCAAGTACAGACATTAATTATAAATATTTTTCAGACACCAATAGTTTAAATATCATCCCTCTCATCTGTGGCATACAATTATCATTAACTGCACAGATATATGGATATACACTGCTGTACAGTTGATGCCATGTACACTACAGACACAAAATGATGTCGATATAATAGATTTTTATCACATGCAAGAATAAACCTGGACTTGTATACAGCATTTGAAATAATTTTATCAATAACAAGCTGTGAGCTGATTGCACTTATTTACATCAGTAATTTGCCCATTGTCATTCCCAGATATGGTCACTCTCGAGAATATTTCTTCCCGTCAAGATGTTTGGTAAACATTTTAACCACAGACCCCAAACAGTAGCTCAGCTACTGTAAGAGGCATGGTAACAATCTGCTCACAGAATCCAGTCGTTAACAAAGAGCAAAAGTTGCACCAGCCAAATCATAGGGATGAAAATAATCAAAAAAGTTAACCACCTATTTCCAACACAACATTTTTTAGTTTCTGCTAAAACATGCATTTTCTAATGACAACCAAAGCAGCCACAGATGTGTCTTAAAGTCTCAAAGATCATTAAGTTTAAATTCCATTAAAGGTGATTGTTTTCTCTGGCAATTATAAATTAATTGAGAAAAGCTGTCCTTCCTGATCTAAGTAGAAACAATATTGTACATGTTTTGAGATGATTGGACACATATCCCTTTGGATCTAAGGAACTAGGCAGGTAGGAAGCCTAGATCAAAATGATCTAGCTCACTTTTGCCTAAATTGAATTTTACTTTGGTGGTTTGATAATTGAGAGGGAGTTCACTGCTGAGATTAATGGGTTCTTCTGACTATAATGGATCTTAATTTGACTTCATTGTTAAGTAGAATTGGAAAGAATTAGAGATTGACCAATGATGGTGATTTTCTCTGTCATTATTTGGAAAAAAAAAGGAACTGACACTGATTTTTCCAGCATTCTACATTTTCTTAATATTTAATTATGCTTTTTCTTCAAAAGGACTGCATTCAGAAACTGACAAATATTCAGTTGTTTTAAAAGAAGGGGATGGAGGGGGCAGGATCTTGATTAGTTGTAATCATGTGTGTGTGTGTGTGTGTGCACGCATGCGTGTGTATGTGTATGTGGGTGTATGCATGTGTGTGTATGCTTTGGCACCGTAGTTACCATTGCTGCCTCACAGCACGAGGGACCCAGGTTTGATTCCCGGCTTGGGTCACTGTCTGTGCAGTTCTACACATTCTTTCTGGGTTTGTGTGGGTTTCCTCCGGGTGCTCTAGTTTCCTCCCACAGTCTAAAAGATCTGCTGGTTAGCTGCATTGGCCATGCTAAATTCGTCCTCAATGTGCCTGAACAGGTGCCGATTAGGTAGACATTAGGGGATTTTCACAGTAACTTCATTGCAGTATGATACTAATAAATAAAGACTTATTTGCATGTGAAGCATTTTGAAATACTACAAATTATGCTTGGAAATGTGGAAGTCGTTTTGCATGCAAGAGGATTTCAGAGATAGCAATGAAACAAATGACTAGTTAATTTAAACAAACAATGCTGGAAATATTCAACAGGTTAGGTGACACCTTTGGGAAGAGTTTCAGATTTTGATGAAAAATCACATTAATTTTGTTTCTCTCTCCAGAAATGCTGCCAAACCTATTGCACATTTTCAACAGGTTCTGTTTTTAATTCAAATTTCCAGTGTCTCCAAGTGTTTTGTTTTGGGCTAGTTCATTTATTTATGGTGGTGTTGGTTGAAGAACAAATGTTGGCCAGGGCGTTAGGAACATTCCCTGCACTTATGTGAACTATGACCACCTGAAGTCTTAGAACAAGCAGTTTTACATCTCATCCAAAGAGTAGCACCTCCAATGTACTCTCAGTACCACAATGGAATGTCAGGTTAGGCTGTGTTGTCATGTCCTGGTGTGGGTTTGAATTGATGCAGAAACAAGAGTGCCACTAATTGAATGAAACCAATAAGCCTGGGCATTCCTTTTGCATGGGGAGACATTATTCTAGCCTGGTTCCTGGAGCAACTAGAGGAGCTGGCTTCAAATACCCACCAAGTATTTGTCATGTTGATTACTGTGGTAAATTTATGCAGCAGATTGGACTTTTTGCTAATTGGTGTGGAACTAGATTTTAAAAAGATACAGCTGTTGATTATATGCTGGAGCTCTGATGCTATTGCATTACCAATTGTTTCATTGTGGAGCCCTTTGTTTACAGTTTTGATAAATTGTCATGCAGCATACTTTTACCAGACAACATGGCATCTTTAAACAATTGGATTATTTGGTTTTAGCTCTTATTTTTGTTTAGTATTTAACTGGATTTTTTTATTGGACACATTTTGCATTCAAATCTGACTCTATCTTTAAAATATGCCCCACTCAGTCTGGACAGTTTTAAGAGCTGTCAGTTGGCAGGGTGGGGGGGTGGGGCAGTGATATGGTTGGAGGATGATGGTTATCTTTCATGTTGCTTCTAATCTTTACATATTCATTTTGCATTCTGTGTCGTGCTAGTTTTACATGACCATTTTGTGTAACTTAAAAAGACTTGTTTTTAATTTTTAAAATGTCCATACATGCATGAATGTTGCATACTGTTATGCTGTCTTCTTTAAAACCTTATTAGGCTGTGGAAAGAGTGTGACCAGGTCGTGAAGGTTGTGGACAGGTTACTCATCAACAGCACTATCATGCTTTTTAGCTACGAACTTTGACCTGCTGGAAGTCCGTAATATAGTAAGTTATCTTTGAATATTTCCCTTCCAAGTTGGCTTTTAAAAAAGACCAATACTTTTGGAAGTTGTTTCCAGTTCAGAAATGAGTGTTTGGGAGCCCAGAGAACAAAAAATAAGCACGGAAAGTATTTATGGATTAGTTCTGAACATTAAAAGAACATAATTTAAGAGGTTAGATTACATGTGAAAAAAATTGAAGCATGATTAAATTAATTTAAAAAAAACAGAGGAGAAGATAGTAAGGAGTGGACAGGGGTGAGACAGAAAAGGAGCAAAAGTACTGCTTAAATTATTTTAAAGTAATCTTAAAGTTGGTGACTAAAATTTGAAGGGGGTTTGGTTTTCAATATTGCTTCAATGTAAAATAGCCTGTGTCATTATATGTTTAATTCAACATTGTACCATATGATTATTTGGTTTATGATCCTGGTACACTGGCTGTGTAGTATTATTTATTTTTCTATTTAGGGTCCTGACATATTTTATTTAACATCGTATTTAACATAAGTGTCCAAAAGCACTTCAGAGTGGTGAAAATCACTGAACAGTGAGCAGGTCTGAGGTAGAAGGATTAGGGTAGTTGCCAGAAAACATGATCAAGGGAGTAAGTTGTGACAAGTTTCTGAAGGAGGGGGCAGAAATCCCAAGGTCAGAGAGGGTTAGGGGGAGTTTGGAGCTGATGGTGTAGGTCCAACAAGTGTCAGAGTTGTGTGATGCAAGGGCACACATGAGAACACATAACTGAAGGGGATTACAGAGCTGGGAAGGGGAAGGTCAAAGAATGGGTCCAGATCAGGACAGAATGTCTTTAAAGTTGATGCACTGAGGAAGGAGGAAGTTATTGAGGTTATGGGTAATTGGCGAATAGAACTTAGAACTTAGAGCAGGATAAAATACGGGCAGAGGAGACTTGGAGGGGCTGCAATTTGTGAACCGTGGAACTGGAAAGTTGGAATTCAGGATGTTAGGATAATTGAACCTCAAGTAGCAACGCTGTGGCAAAGTGTTTCAAAGCAGTTTGGAGAAATGGAAGCTGATGATGTCACGATGGAAACAGGCAATCATATGACTTTAGTTGTATTATTTTTCAGCTCTATGTTACTTTTCAATTTTAGAACCACAAAACACAGGTTGTACAATACTTAAACATGGTCTTTGTTATGGTGGCCTTGAAATATTTGAAATCAATATAATTCATGAGTAAAATCCATTAGTAGCAATTATTGAGTCTCATTTTGAATACTTCTTAAATTTTTTTTTAATCGTCCATGTGAGATGCTGGAGAATTTTAAATGAGTAGAACAATTTGACTGTTGTGATCAATGTAACATGAAACTAGAAATGCCAGGGAAATTGAAGGAGGCAGCTCAGAAATTATAAAATGATCTGGAAAAGATATATCTGGGAAGCGGTCAGAAAAATACCAGATGGAATTTAATGCAGAACAGCGTAAGGTACTATAAATCAGGAATAATATGTGGACAACTCATGAATGATGTTGAATTATCTAAAGATGAAGTAGAAAGAAACCACAGAGTGTTAGTAGACTTGATTCTGAACATGCACGACCAATGCAGAATACCAATGTATTAAGCACATGCAATGTTGAGCCATATAGTCAAAACAATAGAATGTAAGTCGCGTGTGTTGGTAGCAAACTGTACAGTGCTCCCGGCAGACCACAGCTTGTGGAAATGATTAGTTTTGGCCACTGAGACACAAGTGCAACATATTGGTACCGGAGACAATGGTGAGTACCCTCATAACTTATAACGTATAACTCAGAGCACAATAAAAGGGAACTTCTGAAAAGAGGAACCTGCAGGATGATCTTATGGAGGAATGGAAGATAGTAAATAATATGGAAAAGGTAAATCTATGAAGTTCTTCTGCAGGTCATATCCTCGATTAATCAAAGGCCACTGAACCCATTGCCCATGCCATGATGTCCTGGGGAGGCAACAGACGAATGGTATCATTGATAAACTATTAATCCAGAAACTCGACTAATGTTTTGGAACCTAGGTTCAAATCCTGCCATGGTAGGCAATGGAATGTGAAATCAATAGAAAATATCTGGAATTACAAATCTATTGTTGATTGTTGGGAAAAACCCATCTGGTTCACTAACATTCTTTAAGGAAGGAAATCTGCCATTCTTCACTGGTCTGGCCTATATGTGACCCCAGAGCCACAGCAATGTGATTGATACTCAACTGCCCCCCAAGGGCAATTAGGGATGGACAGTAAGTGCTGGCCAGCCAGCAACACCCATGTCCCATGAATGAATTAAAAAAAAATGTTGCTATGGGACAAATATACAAACAGGCCATTCAGCACCTTGTGCTGGCTCTGCCATTTATTAATGATCTGATTGTAACCTCAAATCTGCATCCCTCCTACTCCCAGTAACCTCCTTGCTTACCAAGAATCTATCCACTTCTGATTTTAAAATGTTCAAAGACTCTGCTTCCACCACCTTTTCAGGAAGCGAGTTGCATAAGCTCATGACCCTCAGAGAAAATGAAACTATCTCATCTTTATTTTAAATGGGTGACCTTAATCTTTAAACAGTGACCACCAGTTCTAGATTCTCCCACGAGAGGAAACATCTCTCCACATCTAGCCTGTCAAGATCCCTTAGGATCTTCCATGTTTCAATCAATTCGCCTCTTCCTCTTCTAAACTCCAACAAATACATGCTTAAATGTTCAGCCCTTCCTCAGAAGACAACCCACCCATTCCTGGAATTAGTCTGGTAAACCTTCTCTGACTGCTCCCGATGCATTTGAATCCTTCCTTAAATAAGGTGACTAACACTGTACAAAATATGCTAAATGTGCTCTCACCAGTGCCCTGAAGCATGACATCCCTAATTTGTATTCAATTCCCCTTGCAATAAATTATAACATTCTATTAGCTTTCCTAATTACTTGCTGTACCTGCATATCAGCCTTTATGTGATTCATGTGCCAGGACACCACGATCCTTCTGTAACTCTGAACAGGGTGAGGAGGCAGACATCACATCCCAGCTGGAATGGGAATTGATCCCTATGCTGTGGATGTCATTTTGAACCATATGCTAGATGCCTAACCAGCCACCTGCCCCCGTAAAGTTTGATTTTTTAAACATATGTGCTTTCACATGTGGTAGACATTGC
This sequence comes from Carcharhinus amblyrhynchos, assembly GCF_965287045.1. Lineage (NCBI taxonomy): Eukaryota > Metazoa > Chordata > Chondrichthyes > Carcharhiniformes > Carcharhinidae > Carcharhinus > Carcharhinus amblyrhynchos. The sequence goes on from NC_137336.1 coordinate 49,118,690, forward strand.
AGGCAGACATATCTTGCCCATCCCCTTTAAAAAATGATGGCGAGCCACCTTTTTGAACTGCTGCAGACCATGTGGTGTAGGTACACCCACAGTGCTGTTAAAGGGAGTTCTAGGACTTGACTCAGCAATGATGAAGGAACACCAATCTAGTTCCAGGTCAGGATGACTTAGAGGGAAACTTGCAGGTAGTGGTGTTCCTTCCGTAAAGTTTCTTCAAACAATAAAGAGCTTACATTTATAAAGTACTTTTCATGATCTTTGTAACCACAAACAATCTCACAACATGATGTACTTTTGAAGTATAATCATTGTGTAATGTAGGGAATTGTGGCAGTCAATCTGTCCATAGCAAGATCCCACAAGCAGCAATGACATAAATTGTAACATAATCTAATTCTAATGATATTGGTTGATGGATAAGCGACAGTCGAGGCTACAAGAGAATGCCCCTGCTCATTTTCAGATACATCAACCTAAACGGACAGATGAGCTTCAGTTGAAAGTCTCATCAGAAGGGCAGCAATATGTCCAAATGTCTGCATTGAAGTGTCAGTCTAGATTATGTGCTCAGATCTCTGGAGTGATGCTTAAACTTATGACCTTTAAACTTTGAGGCATGAGTGTTCCATCAAGTCAAGGTTAGCACCCAAATTAATTTGTGAGGGTTGGTTAAGAGGTTACAGGTTCAAATTAGTGAAAGGCAAATTTCGAACTGATATTAGGAAGCTCATCATACAAAATGAGATGAGCACCTGGGTTGGAATTCTCCGGCCGTTTGTGCCCTGTTGCTACGGCAAGGATGGAGAATTTGGCACTCAGCCAAATCTCTGTTCACCACAGCGGGACCAGAGAATCCCATTGGCATGAATGGTTGGAGAATTCCAGCCCTGAAAGGGAAATAGCCTATGAATGTTGTAATAGGAGCAGAAACCCTGCAATCATTTGAAAATCAACCAGACAGTACAAGGGCCCAACCTAAATGGATGACCTAAGATGGGCTGAATGGCCTTCTTTACCCATGGTTAGCTTAGGATTTCTTGATAGAGTTAATTGATTTCAAAGCAAAAATAAAATCCCATGGGTAATTATTTTTAAATTATATCAACTTTATTTATTAGTTGGACCACCTGATTTTCCCAATTTATGGCCCACTATTTATTAAATCGTGTTACTTTTAATTATATAAGGATTCCTCAGAAGTGGATCCCAGTCCATTGTATAAGCACTGCCATTTTTGCCTCAGTCTTTCTCATTTGTTTTCTCTTGAATATGCTTGAACTCTTCAGATATTAATTGAATTGTGATTGAATTGGTCAGGTATTATTATTTTGCCTGTATTGGTTTAGCCAGAATCAAAATTCACTCTGGGATGGGGACTTGCATTATTCTTCAACAAAGGTGCTTTGCTTTATGTGTATTATTCATGAAGAAAGGTTTTTTTCTTTTTTGATGCCTTTTTTGCTTTGGTCCTGTTGGCAGATCAAATAAAACACATGGCTTGGATTATTAAACCCAACTGTTTTTATGGGATTTTCAGTAGCTAAGAAAACAGTTCTTTAAACTTGGTACAAGTTTTAGTGTCTGGTCCTATGGTAGGTAAGAAATAACAATTCTTAAAAAAATTGTCTGTCATTTCAAAGCACAATTAAAAATTGATATTAAAAAATTGAGCAACTCCTCTGATGGCTTTTAGTGAATAGCCCCTGGGCCATATAGACCAAGAAAATCCCAGGCTATGCTGAGGTAGTTGTCTCACTCAAGTCATAGCATGAATGCTACAAAGGAGTACAGTAGTGTAAAAGTTACGTTACTGACTAACAATCCAGAATTTTGGACTAATAATCCAGTGGAACATAGTTCCAAATCCCACACTAACAGTATGAGAGTGTGAATTCAGCATTTTTTTTCGATTTAGGAGAAATCAGCCTTTGGATTGTTGTAAGAGGCCAACTGGTTCACTAGTGTTTATCAGAGAAGAAGACTTACAGTACTTACCTACTCTAACCTATACGTAACCCTATTCCCAAAGAACACAGTCGATTCTTAACTTATCTCTGAATTAAACATCTCCACCAACCTCCTGCTGCTGGGCAAGAAGCTTACATGTTGCAAACAAGTGGGCTAGGATTGTTCTGGCCTGTTGTGTTGGGCCGGGAGATACCAGTGCGGGATCTTTAACGAGGTTCGTGACTGGGCGTGAGTCTTCCAAACACTTTTTATTAGCGCAATCGGTTCTGCGCCGGAAATTGGCGCGGAGCTGATAATCATATGGAAATCCGTACTTCCATTTGATTAGTGGGCCCATCACGCTATTCTCTGGGTCCGCTAGCGTCTCCCCCACCCCTGCTCATACTGGTTCCTTTCAGTGGGGTGTACGACTGCTCCTTGCTAATGGGGAACAGGTGTCCTGACCCTGCTGGTAGGGGCAGAAGCCATTGAGGCCTGCTGGAATGTCAGGGGAAAGGGAGGTTGTCCCCTGGTCAGTGCCATCCTGGCAGTGCTAGCTAGGCAACCTGGCATTGCCCACTAGGCATCTCTGCACTGCCCACCAGGAAAATAAAGCTCCAGTATATCAGTACTGAGATGAATACAAATAAACGTCAATCCCAGTTTGAACCAGAATGAACATTTGCAATTTCCCTTTTGTTATTGTTTTACTTATTATTGAAATCAAACTTATCAAATTTTATAGTTATTTCCATCCACAACCTCCCTTTCCTGTCCAAAGACCCTGAATATGTTGTTGCCTCCAAAGTCCATTTCCATCTTCCCTGGAGCTGCATGTATGATTCTCTCTAATCAGGCTTCCACCCCTGACACACAGCACTCATGAAAGTTACAAATTTGCATCCTTATGTGACTGTGACTAAGGTAAACTCTCCTTCATGTTATGTATGTAACCAATCACATTGGTGACCACGCCATGCTCCTTTAATGCTTCTCCGCAGTCATGCAGCTGGGATGGGACTGCTGTCTTGTGGCTCCATTGTTCTGTATGTAATTGTTGTCAGAGAGTCATTTGCAATGGCTTCTCTTCCTGTTCCCATGATGTGGCATCTGGTGTCCCACAAAGATCCATGCTTGGCCCTCACCTTTGTCTCACCTACATGCTGTCTCTTGGAATCATCATCAAAGGTAGAGTGATGGTTTTCACACACACGTTGACAACACCTAGCTCTACAGCACTTGCTCGATTCCTCTACTGTTGCCAAATTATCAGACTCCTTATCTAAAATCCAATACTGAATGAACAGAATTTTTTTTTCCAAATAAGTGGGAAGACTGAAGCCATTGTTTACATTCCCCCCTTCAAACTTCATTCCATTGTTACTGAACTGGAAAGCTCTCCCTGGTAACAGTCTGACATTACTGTCTATTCAAAATCCTGGTGTCACACTTAATCCTGTGATGAGTTTCCAATTTCATATTTGTGCCATCACTAAGATTGCCTATTTCCACCTCACTCTGCCTGTCTCAGTTCAGCTGTTGCTGAGACTCTCATTCATGCCTTTATTACCTCTACCCGTGGCCATTCCAGCGCACTCCTGGCTAATCTCCTACATTTTCCAACAAACCTCATGTTTGTCTGGGTTTCCTCTGGGTGCTCCAGTTTCCTCCCACAGTCCAAAGATGTGCGGGTTAGGTGAATTGGCTATGCTAAATTGCCCCTTAGTTTCCTGTGATGTGTAGGTTAGAGGAATTAGTGGAGTAAATGTGTGGGGTTGTGGGATAGAGCCTGGGGGTGGGATTACTGCCAGTGCAGACTCGATGGGCTGAATGGCTTGCTTCTGCACTGTAGGGATTCTATGATTCTACTCTCCATAAAGTTGAGGCAGTCCAAACTTCATTGTCCATGTCTTAACTCACAGCCATTCCAATTTCCCTATCACCCCTGTGCTCAATGACTTGGGGCAGCATGGTAACTCAGTGGTTAGCATTGCTGCTTCACAGCTCCAGGGACCTGGGTTCAATTCCTGGCTTGAGTCACTGTCTGTGTGGAGTTTGCACATTCTCCGTGTGTCTGTATGGGTTCCCTCTGGGTGCTCTGGTTTTCTTCCACAGTCCAAAGGTGTGCAGGTTAGATTGATTGGCCATGTTAAATTGCCCCTTAGTGTCCTGGGATGCATAGCTTAGAGGGATTAGCAGGTAAATATATGGGGATAGGGCTTGGGTGGGATTGTTGTCAGTGCAGACTTGATGGGCTAACTGGCCGTTTTCTGCACTGTAGGGTTTCTAAGATCTATGACTTACATTAGTCGGGCAATGTCCTGACTTTAAAATCCTCATCCTTTTCTTCAAATCCCCCATTGCCTTACCCCCCTTGTCTCCTCGAGCTTCACAAGCCTCTTGAGTTATCTATGGTCATGTAATTCTGTAAAATGAGGTTGAAGGTGTCTATGAACACCCCCGCCAGTTGATCTGCACAGGATCTCAGTGCTCCTACAGGTACCCCATCCGGGCCAGTTGGTTTCCGTGGGTTGACATTTAAGAAGGTTGCTCTGGCCTTTTGCATATTTTTAATTATAATTATTCCACCATTGGTGGTTATGCCTTCAGTTGCCTAGGCTCCGAGCTCTGAACCAGAATTTTATGCTCCCCCACCAGTGAATTTTTAGGCGGAAGGTATGATGCAATTCCCCCTGGGTCCACACTCTGATCACATAGTGATTTTACATTGGGGCAGCAAGGCTTTGGACAGGAAGCCAGCCCTTGCCCCCTAATTGAGGACCTCAAGTGGCCAATTAATTTTAGGTTGGCGGGAAGATTGAATCTCTGTAGGGGAAGCTGGAAATACAACTAATTTACATTTCAGACAGGAAGGGAGGACAGTGGGGAGCACCTCCATAGGAAACCCAGCTTCTAAAGTCCTGTGACCTCCTTCCCCATTTAGGACCAATGATTTCAGGACTTGCACCAAAGCATTGTCCACTGCCACTCACCCGTCCTCTTCCTGGGAACCCAATTCTCATTATACTCCTCACGCCCCCCCATCTCAAAGGTCTTCCCTACATCTCCTATCCTGGATCCCCTGGAACTTTCCTGGGCTTCCACTTCCTGGACTTAGTCTCCTATGTCTTCTTTAATATCCTCTTCTATCCCCTGCAGCGTTATTGCTGCAAGAATTGGACAGGTGCTGCTCAATCAGATTGTCTGGTAGTGAGGGAGGGTGCAGCTAATTAACATTCACTGGAGTGTAAACTGGCTGCGGTACTGTCAGAGTTGGTGGGATGTGTTCCCTGCTGGGTGGCAGGAAACAAGACTCCCATCTTTTGAAGAAGTTAGGCCCTGGAATACTCTCCTTACACTCCCTTCCCCCCTCACCTCTCTGTTTTAAGACACTCTTTAAAACTTACCTCTTTGACCAAACTTTTGGTCACCTGACCTAATATCATGTTCTGTGCATTTGTAACATGCTTTGTTTTTGTGTTTCTATAGGATCAGATTGTTGAATTCGATGATCAGCCACAATCAAGATGAATGGCGGAGCAGGTTCGAAGGGCCAAATGACCTACTCCTGCTTCTAGTTTCTATGTTTTATAATGTTCCTGTGAGGTGACTTGGGATGTTTCATTATGTTAAAAGTGCTATAAAAGTTGTCACTATTAAATATTACCAATTAAATGAAGTCGGGCTGACAATGATGAGGTGCCTACTTATGTTGCAGGCGTACATTATTAACTGTGCAGCTATTTGCAGATGTGCCATCAACAATTGTTGGGCAAAATTGGACAAGATGCAGAAATGGATGCTGGATCCAGGATGTAAGTTTACATCCAAGTTCACTTCCTCTGCTGCGTAGAGCATGCTAACCCCATGCTGCCTGATAATTTAAATGATTGCAGTCAACACCAACTGTGCTGTGGAGTAGCTGCATGCCTGAGTAGGGAGTGCAACATTGTGAGAGGCAAGCAGGGCCGGTGCAAGAGTAATCAGGCACCCTAGGCAAACTTCTCCCCTTGTGCCCACCCCAACAATTAACATTTGAAACATGACTGCAGTAAAATGGTGCAGACAATAGCACCACCAAACAGTTGCTATAAAAGGTCAAATTCATGGGTAGTTGCTTTCCGTAGCCTGTCCTCATTCTGGTATTAGTCTATTAGTCTGCCACTGTTGTGTGACGCTGTGTTCCCTCCATGCTGCTCATCAGATTTGCACACTCTCGCACCTCTCACAGAGCTTCAACAGCTGCATCACTGCAGGGTCACCCAAGAGGGGTGCGGCAAGGTAGCGGAATGATTAGCACAGTGACAGGGTTTGATTCCTGGCTTAGGTCACTGTTTGTGTGGAGTCTGCACGTTCTCCTAGTGTCTGCATGGGTTTTCCTCCAGGTGCCCCAGTTTCCTTCCACAGTCCGTAAGACGGGCTGGTTAAATGCATTGGCCATGCTGAATTCTCCGTCAGTGTAGCTGAGCAGGCACCAGAGTGTGGCGATTAGAGGATTTTCACAGTCACTTCATTGCAGTGTTAACATAAACGTACTTGTGATAATCTATAATCTTAGGTGAACTTTCTGAATGATTGAATTCGATTGGCAGCAAGAAGCGGGAAACTGCGATTGGATGATCACTGAGCATCGGCAGGAGGAGGGAAGAGAAAGGAAAGCTACGACTGGGTGTTCAGCCAGCACACAGAGGAAAAAGGCAGGCTGTGAATGGAGGATCGGTGATCAGGTGGGATGGTTGCAGGGCAGGAACAGGGAAAGTTGTCATTGGTGGATCAGTGGGATGAAGGAGAAGGGAAGGTTTTTATTGATGGATCAGCAAGCATGGAGAGAATGGGTTGTTGTTATTGGAGGTTAAATGAGTTTTTGAGGAAGGTGGGGGTGGGGTGGGAAAAGGCTGCTTCATAAAATGTCAACATTTCAGCTTCACTTATATCATTTTAAAATTCTTAATTTTTTGACACCCTTCCGCATGTTGTCACCCTAACCGATTGCTTAATTTACTTCATGCTTGCATCGGTCCGAACTGCACTACTTAAAGGCAAGGTGTATTTAGGCTGGAGCAGAGGTTAGAAGCCTTCCCATAGCAATTCTGACACACTCAGTGCTTAACAATAACACAACATGGCAGCAAGATACTTTGCTGCAGGAGGTAGAGAGGAAGAGGACACTTATCCACATAGAACAGGGGCCCGTCTGAGTGAATTTCACAAAGGCTGTGGGACCCAATAGCCATGGTAATCAGTGCCAAGAGTCAACCCCCAAGGACCTCGATGCAGTGATGCAAAAAGTTCACATAAATGGTGAAAAAGATCAGCGAATACATCATTTCACCAACTGCACCATTAACTTTAAACACGGTCCGATGCATCGCTCATCTATTGACTACCTCTATCAATCACAACTCATACCTAATATTCATTGCTTCACATCATCCTCACAAATTTAGCATTACTGCTAACCTCACAGCCACACTTCTACCAAACACTTTTTGAAAGTCTTTATACACAGCATCAACCTTCTTCATTAAAAAAAATCAAATTAATTCAACACGGTTTGTCTTTAACACATCTGGGCTGTCTTATTTAATGCACTTGTTCCAGTCATCATCAATTTTGTCCACTTGGAAAAGCTTTGCCACCTCTGAGGTTAAACAGACTGGCATTTATTTACAGGACTGATCCCTACACATATTTTAAACATTTAGCCCTGGAGTCTGTTCTGCCATTCAATCAAGTCATGAGTGATCTGTGACCTAACTCCACATGGCTGCCTTTGGCCCATATCTCTTAATAATGTTGGCAAACAAAAATATATCAATCTTAGTTTTAAAATTAACCATTGACCTAGCATCAATTGCTGTTTGTGGAAGAGAGTTCCAAATTTCAACCACTCTTTGTGTGAAGAAATTATTCCTAATTTCACTCCTGAAAAGTCTGGTTCTCATTTTTAGACTATGCCCCCAGGCTTAGACTCCGCAACTAGTTTCTCTCAAGATGCCCTATTTATTCCCTTAATATTTTTTTAAACCTCGGTTAAATCACCCATTAACCTAAAGTCCAAGGAATAGATCTCTAGTTAGTTTAATCTCTCCTTACAGCTTAACCTTTGGAGTTCAGGTACCATTTTAGTAAATCTATCCAGCTCTGCCTCCGAAGTTAATATATCCTTTCAAGGTGTGGAATTCAGAACTGTTTGAGTACTCCAAGTGTGGTCCAACCAGATCTTGGTGTAGCTGAATCGGGATATCTACCATCCCCCCAAACCCCAATCCTGTATATTCTAGCTCTCTTGATATAAATGCAGCATTCCAATATTCTATTTTCTGTACCTTTTCATGACATTTTAATGATCTGTGTACCTGAGTCCCAGGTCCCTTTGGATCTCCAATGTTTTTACTGTTCCACACAACTTTTCGAAAAAAATCTGTTGGTCCAAAGAGGATGACCTCACTTGAGAATCCATTTGTTACAGTTTGTTCACTCAATCTATCATTTTCCCTTTGCAATCTTATAATTCTACCTACAATGTAGTACCATTTACCTGTCTCATTGGCCCATTTGGGTTAATGACTTTCTGTTCCAATAGCTAAGTTATTCATTAATACAAAAGGTAAAAAGGATTTGCATTTAAATAGTGCTTTTCACGACCACCAAATATCTCAAAGCGCAACCCCAATGGAGGAGACAGTGGTCACTATTAATGGCATGGCACTAATGAGGTCAGCAGGGTTGAAATATCAGTATCTTCATACCGAATTCTACTTCTCACGTGCCACTTCCCTCTCAGTCCACAATCTCTTCTGATTCACACATCATAGGTGATATAAGCATGCACCTCTCTCTTCCCTGTCTCTCCTCAACACCATTGTACTTGCTCCTTGCAAATACCTAGAACTGCTACCCGGTCAGGTAATGGTGGAAGAGGAAGAATGGGAAGAGAATCATCAAAAAGCAACACTGTCACTTGTTTTCCGATTTGCAGCCACTAGCTCAGGTACTGACACTGTAAGAGGATAGCCTATTTACACAGAGCGAGACACCGAGCACTAATGCTGCAGCCAGGGTAACAATGGGCTGTGCAATTTGTAGGAGCTTGAAGGTGTACACAAGTTCTGCTGAAGACAACTCAGTTGGGGACTTTGATGGGGTGACAGACAGCAGAAGACTAATAGGCATTCATAATTCAATACTTTGTGGACTGGACGATCTGCTGCAAAGTCTGTCATTAATGTTAAGTTTGCAAAATCCGTATTAATGTTAAGGACAGTAAGAAGTCTCACAACACCAGGTTAAAGTCCAACAGGTTTACTTGGTAGCACAAGCCACAAGCTTTCGGAGCGCTGCTCCTTCATCAGGTGAGTGGAGTTTGTTCACAAACAGGGCATATAAAAACCCAAACTCAATTTACAAAATAATGATTGGAATGGTGTGTGTGTGTGTGTGTGTGCGCGCTGTGAATTTCATTTTCAACTTAAAATGGCATTCATATCATTGGAAACTTGTGCAGTAAGGAGCCAAATCTTGCATTCTTAATGTTTTTTAAATGCCTGTGTTTATTTTTTAAAAGGTTAAACAAAATTATTTTTAAAAATCCTTATGCTGATTACAAATGCATTGTAATCTGGCCTAAATCTCAGTCTGATTTCCATTGTCACTGAGACAGTGAGTTGCTGATATTAGTGAAACCATCAGAAAAAAAATAATGAGCACAGCAGGAACAGCTAATTATTGAGAGAACACACTGCTAATAATGTGAGAAGAATGCATAAAAATATGGATGGACGTCTGAATAGGATAAACAGCTAGAGAGGTTGAATGGCTGAGAAGATAGGCTAAAAATGTCAAATATATTTAGCAAAATGGTAATACAATATTGACAGTCAAATAAACGTAGATAAAATGGGCAACATTTGCATGATGCTGATAATAGATCTTAGAATCTCTATAGTAGAGAGGCCATTTGGCCCATTGAGCCTGCATTGACAACAATCCCATTCTGTCCTTATCCCTGTAACCCCTCACATTTACCCTCTTAATCCCCCTGACACTAAGGGACAATTTATCATGGCCAATCAACCTAAACCACACATCTTTGGATTGTGGGAGGATACCAGAGCACCTGGAGGAAACCCACGCAGACACAGGGAGAGCATGCAAACTACACACTGACAGTCATCCGAAGCCGGAATTGAACCCAGGTCCCTGGCGCTGTGAGGTAGCAGTGCTAACCACTATACCACCATGTGGCGACCTCGGATTAATTGTAGATTAATTGCATGCACATTAACTGGGTATTCACTTCAGCTCATTTTAAATTGACACAAACTGAAATTGAAGTCATTGTGTTAGGAGTTGTATGCTTGTAATGTATAACACTGTAAATTAATATATGAGAGTGTAAATATTGGTTCCAGTTCTACTCTTCACCAATGGGCTTCCTGGAATAGAGCACTACGGAGGAAACAAATAAACGCTTGTATTTTTACCTTTACAATCACATTTAAACTCCTGCGTTCAGTTCTGACTGGACAAATAGAATGCTAAGAATTAAATGCTATTTCACTATGTTTATCCTCAACTTTCACCTATTTCAATTTATGTGGGAGGCCATATTAAGTTACCGACCCAGTGCATGTGTTAATTTTTCCTCTGCAAGAAGTGCGAGGAGATTCTCAAGCAAGTTATTTATACCAGCCTGGCATGAATCCTCTGATGTGCAGCAGATTTCATTTCCGTTATCCTGAGGTGGCAGTTTTTACTCTGGCTGGGATCAAAGTAAATAACTGTGCAGCATTTGAGAAACCCGAGTAGGAATCAGCTGGAAATTCGCAACTAATTCCATCCTTCAGCCACAGTGTAATTGATGCTCTTGAAATGGCGATTGGACGTGAATTGTTCCTTTCTCAAAATGCAGCACAAAATATGGAGATCCTCCGCTGAGCAAGAAAGTGAGATTTGGACCTTGATAGGACTACAGTAGAACGGAAAATAGATAAATTAAGGCACTCGGTTTTAATCTTATCACAATCTTTATTTTCAAATCATTGAATAATAAATTTGATGCAGGACAGTGCAAAATACAGCAAATAAAACCAAAAATAATACTCATCCAACAAACTAGGAAAATAATGCTTCTATATCTCTGCTTATTCCATTAAATAAAAGTATAGAAACTATTTGTGTTTCTTGCAATGGAGCCAGACCCTCAGTACCATAGTCTGTAAGGTTTATAACAGTATCCATGAGTATAGTGTCCTCTGGGTCAGTTGCTATGGAGACTTCAATAAGCGCCACAGTAGGAGTGTATATCTGCATTGGGGTTGGCACAGCAACAGCTCTAATGTTTTCAGGAATGCGGTTTAATAATCCTCTATGCTGACCCCTTAAAGGCTAATAGAGTGAATACAGATTGTAAATGTTAGCACAAAACTACACAAAAAGATTCATGTTGGCAGTTTATAGCACATTATTTGACAAGCTGACGTTAAAAGCAATCAGGCTCAGGAAGACTTGAAGAAAAACCTACAATGACTAATTATATATTTATATGCAAAATACTTTTGAATATATTATCAGCACAAAATACCAGTGTTCATGGCATTTAAGGGATTGAATTTCATTTTCAGCCAGCAATTCTTAGCAATAGCATGTCACAGTGTTAGATTGAATTCCATCTTTTAAATATTAGGAAAAATAAAATTGCATACAGCTATGTTAACATGCAATAACTTACTCAAATTCCATATAATTTATGTGTCTTAAAACCTCCTATTTCGTACAAGTAATATCACATTCATTTGCAGGTCTGAGGGTGGGATTCTCCAGCTACGCTCACCCCAAAACCGGAGAAGCCCGTTCGAGATCAGTGGACCCTTGCGTGGTCTACACCCCCCCCCCCCCCCGCCCCCACGCCTGCTATGACTCCCGTAGCAAGCAAGACGGAAGAATTCCTCACATGTTGCAAATTGACTGCCGCCGAATTACTTTTATGAATGTCAATTAATGTGAATTAACACTTACACAGCATTTGTTAAAATAATTTGGAAGAGTTGTAAGGTCGAGTACAAAATATCTAGACTAAATTAACTTTTTGAGAACTCCTGAAATTTAATGGAATGATTTTAGATTTTTGTTTATTGAAAGATGTTACTGCAAATAAATAAATGCTTTTGTACACTTCGACAGTTCCAGTTTTTATTACTCAACATTAAAATATTATTCAATACTCTGTGAGCCATGCTTGGCCACAAACAAGTGCATCCATTGAAGTGCTTTTGTATGCATGTCTGGTTTCACATATATTCCAGCCATGAGCTTTCCATGTCTCAGCTACTTTATAGAAATGTACAGCCAAGTTTACATATGTCAGGTTACAGGGCACTGATGCATCCACATAACAAAGGATCTAGGACAGTTTAAAAGTATCAGAAACAATTCTGTCCTCAAGGGATTATTTGATGTTAATATTAAAAATGCATAGGTGTTCTAACAACAGAAAAGTTATTGAAGGCTCTATGTGAAATATCAGCTATCTTAGATGCAGTACAAGAAGTTTGTTCAATGTGTATGCATGCATTCCTAATTTTTACTTGATTTGCATTTTTATGAAGCAGAGTACTATATAAAAAAAAACTAGTTTGCTTCAAACACAGAAGCCTTGGAATTGAGGTATAAAACCAATGCAGTGTTGCAGAATGAGGCCAGAAACAGTATCAGGAAACATTGGTCCTCTAGCCTCAATAGGACTGTACCAGTGAACTGTGGGGTTAGCCATGGCTCTAAAAGCTACTTACATGGTGAGATCAGCTAAGGTCCTCAGGAGACTCTGATGGGTGTGATAATTGGGCAGTGAATGTCCTCAGTCATGATTTTAATGGGGAACCCAGAGGAGCATTCCTGTTTATTAAAAGTAAGAGCCCTTTAGCGTACCTTTCACCTAACAGCTTGGTGCATACAGCAATCAATTGCAGTCCAACATGGCAAACAAACCTGTCACAGGTTTCCCATCCGGCTCTCAATTTTCAGATGCAATGGGCCTAATGTCAGTTTCAGGCATGTGCCCTTGGGGTCTGCTAAGCATCGCTAAGCTATATGGCAAATGGGGCATTTTTGATTCAAATTTAGAGCAATGCTGCTTAATTTCTTCCTTAGACGCCCATGTTTTTATATGTTAAATGTATATAGTGGCATCAAATTTGTCAGTCATGATTTTATTACATCATTGCATCAGATTTGATCTCTGTGTTAACACAAAATAAATTAAGCTAATGAAAAGTTTTGAATCCTAATTTCCAAAATTTATGTTTGGTAGCCTTTGTACTTTTACTTTTAAACTGATATCTGTGGTTATAATGTGGGCAGCATAGTGGCACAGTGCTTAGCACTGCTACCTCACAGACCTAGGGACCTGGGTTTAATGCCAGCCTTGGGTAATTGTTCATGTGGAATTTGCATGTTCTCCCCGTGTCTCCATGGGTTTCTTCCAATACTCCAAAGATGTGTGTTTGAGGTTGATTGGCCATGCTAAATTAACCCTATGGACAGGATTTTACAGCTTTGGGATGAGTGAGGCCATAAAATCCCATCGAGGTCAATGGATGATCAGTGTCCCGCCCGTCATGGAAAAATTCCGCCCTTGGTGTCTGGGGGATTAGCAGAGTAAATATGGTGTCTTGATGTCGGTGTGGACTTGATGGACCAAATGACCGAATGGTAGGAATTCTATTCTATGAATATTCTTTCTGACCTACTGATGGTGATTGTTGCAAAGCAAGCACAAGATACAGTATGACTCGTCACTGCAACTTTCCAAGTGTGTAAGAAATGCTCATACAACTTGCAAAGGCACAACAAATCTAAGTTAGAACGGTATTATTTTCACTTAAATAGTTCCTCATTAACAGACTAAAGTCTGATAACCACTTGTATTTCCAAACTTATGTATAAGAGGTCAAAATACAGTGAAGCCGGCAGTCTTACAAGAGCACAGTGGAACCCTGATACCATTATGTGGCATTTCCTTCTTTGAAATGTATAACTTTAAAGCAGACTTCTTATGTCAAGAGGGCACCTACAGTGAATTTTGAAGAAAAAAATCTAGATATAATTTCAGGATTGCTTTTGATCAGACTGAAGTATTTGTACAGAACGAGTAAGCATCTGTCAATGTTTAGTGACATTTCAAAACTAAATGTGAGTATGGGAGCACAGTGTGACAAGGCCCGAGTGTAAAAGGTATGACTGTTAACTTGGGAATTTGATGCAGAGAGGGAAGTAGGTGTTGCTTTTATTTCTGTTTTTACACCCTCCGGAAGTAGGTGAGTATTCAAGACTTTAATTAGATGAGGAGGTAGCTGACTGGTGGGTTTTTCAGATTTTATCCCCTAAACATGGGCAGTAGTTTAAACTGGCATTGAGGAGATACAAGTATTGCATTAAATTCCTAGATTAATTAGTTAGCCTTCTTTGTTTAATCACAGACAACAGTTGAGTGATAGTTCCAAACATGAACATACGATCATAAAAAATAAAAACAGAAGCAGGCCATTGGCCTCTTGAGTCTGCTCTGCCATTTGATAAGATCACAGCTGATCTTTTTGTGTTTCAAGTACCATATTTCCATCTATCCCCAGTGACCTTTGATTCCTTTGCCTAACAAGAATTTATCTACTTCTGTTTTAAAAATGTTCAGTGATCCCACCTCCACTGCCTTCTGAGGCAGAATTCTGAATGTGTTGTGATGTGCCAGGTGCTCATCCAGGTACTTTTTGAGCCAACTCACCTCGACCACCCTCCCAGGCAGCACATTCCAGACTGTCACCACCTTCTAGGTAAAAAAAAAATTCATCACATCCCCTGTAAGCCTCCTGCCCCTCACTTTGAATTTACATCCTCTCATGACAGACCTTCACCAAAGGGGAACAACTGCTTCTCATCCATTCTGTCCATGCTCCTCAGAAACTTGTACACCTCTATCAAGTCGCCCCTTCAGTCTTCTCCAATTAAAACAACACAAGCTTACCCAACCTCTCTTCTTAACTTAAATGTTTCATCCAGTGAATCCATTCTTCCTATAATGTGGCAACCAGAACTTCACACGGTACTCTAGATGTGGTCTCACAAAAGTTCTATACAAATCATAGATGACTTCCCTGCTTTTGTAATCTACGTCTCAATTGATAAAGACCCATGTGTCCCTTTCACCACCCCACTAAGATGCCCTTCCATAATCAGAGATTGATAGACAAATACGCCAAAGTTCCTTCCTTCGACAGAATTTCCTAGTGTCATGCCGGTTATTGAATACTTCCTTGTCAAATCACTCCTTCTAAAATGTATCACCTCACATTTTTCAAGGTTAAATTTCACCTGTCACTTACCTGCCCATTTGACCAACCCGACAATATCTTTCTGTAGCTCAAGGCATTCAGTCTCATTGTTAACCACCCGGCCAATCTTTGAGTACGTGAAATGGGAAATTAGATTAGAAAGTATGAAGGGAGAAAAGTAGTGGCAGATATTTAAGGAGATATTTTGATAACTTTCAACAAAGATAAATTGAGATGATAATATGCTATGAGAGGGATGCACCATCCATGGTGAACTATGGAAGATAAAGCATGATCTCAAATTGAAAGAAAAGCTGTGCGATGTTACAAAGGTTAGGTGTTGCCTGGAAAATTTTAGAAACTATCTAACAATTACAAGAAATGCAATGAAGAGGGAGAAATTGGAGTATGAGAGAATACCGGCAAGAAGTACAATGGCAGACAGTAAAGGCTTCTACAAGTGTAAAAAAGGAAAAGAGCAGCTGAAGTGAACATTGGTCCCTTAGAGGGCAAGGCTGGAGAGTTAATAATAGGAAACAAGGAGAAGGCAGAATATGAACAAGTATTTTGTATGTCTTCAGAGTAAAAGATTTACAACAGGTATTTTAAAATGTAAAGCAACCAAGAGGAACCTGCTGAGGTTGCAAACGTTAGTATAGACCAACC
Organism: Carcharhinus amblyrhynchos; assembly: GCF_965287045.1. Classification (NCBI taxonomy): domain Eukaryota; kingdom Metazoa; phylum Chordata; class Chondrichthyes; order Carcharhiniformes; family Carcharhinidae; genus Carcharhinus; species Carcharhinus amblyrhynchos. The sequence goes on from NC_137336.1 coordinate 49,134,631, forward strand.
ATGGCATCAGGTAGTGCCAACCTGATGCTTGTAGGGGGACAGAGTTTAATCTGATGCTTATGGGGGGATGGGATTTGCCCCAATGTTTGTGGGGAGAGGGAGTTGCCCCAGTGCTTATGGGAAGGGATGCTCTCGTGCTTGTGAAGGACAGGGTTTGTCTTGATGATTGTGGGTGTCCCTGTGTTCGTGAGGGATGGGGGGGCGGTGGGGGGGGATTTCCTTTCAGTGCAGATTTTGGTGCCCTGTAAAGATGGGACCCCGATCTCTGTGGAGTCAGCATTTCTGACTCTAACAGGCCCTATCCCATCAGAGTGATGGCAAGAAACATGCCCCAGTTTCTCTGTGCACAGAGTGCCATCGAATCTGGGGAGAAAACTCAGCTGTGCAGCATGTAAGATTCTAAGGTGGCATGACAGGGTAACTATTGGGAGGGTGTTTTCTCTCATGTGGGAATGTAGAACTCAGAGATTTTGCTTCGAAATAAACTGTCATCCATTCATGAAGATGAGGAGGAATTTCTTCTCTCAGAGAGTTGTTAATCTTTGGAATTATTGTCCAGACAGAGCTGTGAGGGTTGGGTTATTGAATACATTCAAGGCTGAGTTAAACAGATTTTTGATCAATAAGGAAGTCAAGAGTTCTGGGGGTGCAGGCAGAAAAGTTGAGTTCAGGCCACAAACAGATCAGTCATGATCATATCGAATGATGGAGCAGTCTCAATGGACTGAATGGCCTACTCTTGCTCCCATTTTTTAATCTTCTAATGAAATGACAATAACACGATATTCCACCATATGCAATGAGGATTTGTAAATATGAAGTACCCAACCACTGGCATTGCTTCCAATTAATTTTTAACATTTTGCTTCCCATTAAAAGATGATTCACATACTGGAGATAGCATCTGTGTCAGTTGTAAATGTTTATACATTATTATAAGTGTATTATGGGACTTGCTTTATTCTATTGAAACATGATTTCATTTCAAATTGACAACACAGGGACGGTCAATTAGATAAATCAAAATCTTCTGACTTTTAAAAATCTCTACGAAATGTTGGAGAGATAACCTAAAACTTTAGTTATATTGGTGAACTAAGTACTGAATCAAAAAATCATAGAATCCCTAACAGTGCAGAAAGAGGCCATTAGGCCCATCGAGTCTGCACTGACCACAATCCCACCCAGACCCTATTCCCGTAACCCCACATATTTACCCTGCCAAGCCCCTGAAACTAGGGTCAATTTAGCATGGCCAATCAACCCAACCCACACATCTTTGGACTATCAAAGATGCACTTAGGTAGCATGCTTGGCAATTTGAGAAAGATAATAAATTTATATCCTGGCATAAAATAATTCTCATACTTTCTGATTTCATTGTAAGTTCTTTTTATACCATGCACCAGTTCTTTGAGCAGACATACCACCAATTTCCTTTTGGACTAACGGCAAAGTAATGGCAAAGTAAGTTCTGTGGGGGAGGAGAGCCTCACGTATAAGATAATTGCAATATGGCATAATCAGATAACGTTCTTGTTTTCCTTATCATATTACATTTTGATGTCCACATTATGAGGCACAAAGGACTTTTTGTAAGTTTTTCCCGATTGTCCTACTATTGGTACGAGACTTTTAGGGACATGTGTTTGAAAAATAAACAGTGCTAAAATCTGGTTTTAAACAGATTTTCTTGGTCACTGGTTTCACAAAATCCAGTTCTTTTATTTTCATCTGACTACCACTTGAAGACCTGAGCTACGGGAGCTGATGGCAATATACCAGTCTAGACTTTCCATATGTGAGTTTGTCCATTTACTAAGGACAACTAAACTACTATGATCACCTTTGGAAGCCAAATTTTTTGAAATAAGTCAATGAAATATGTTCTTTATTAAGCAATCACCTGTGTATGTATAATTTTGACCTCTCAGTTTGCTTATCATGAGGGCAGATTTACCTTGATCGCTTGGATGCAGTGTATATCGAAAAATAGAGTAGGTTGGTGTGGGCATCTGTAAAGGAAGCAGCCTGGGTTTTTTTCCAATTAATATGGAATAAGCCTTTATAGGCATGATCCTAGCTTCTTGATTTTCAGGTGATCCAGTGTGCACAGTTTGGCTGTACTCTTTTTCAATCTGCAGTTGAATATTTAAGAGTACATCAGCCCAAAGTGTTAAAGCAGAGTTGAGACCTGAATCATAGAATCCCTACAGAGCAGAAGGAGGTCATTTGGTCCATCGAGTCTGCACCGACCTCAATCCCACCCAGGCCCTATTCCACTTACTCCACATATTTACCCTGCTATTCCACTAGGGTCAATTTAGCATGGCCAATTAACCTAACCTGCATATCTTTGGAGAGTGGGAGGAAACTGGAGCACCTGGAGGAAACCCACGCAGACATGGGGAGAATGTGCAAACTCCACACAGACAGAGACCCAAGCCGGGAATTAAACCTGGGACCCTGGCGCTGTGAGGCAGCAGTGCTAACCACTGTACCACCATGCCGCCCAAGAATGTTTAATGTTTTCTGAAGAATCATAGTATAAGAACAAGAACTACCTAAAATTATAAGGAACTTTTGAAATAAAGATCACCCCAATGAAATGCCACAGGTCATAAAGGGATTCAGACAGTTTAAGAAATTTGATTAAACTTCCTTATTTAATACTGCCAGTGTTACTGTGGAGAACTCAACCAGAAAATCCTTCTTTCCCCAAACATTTATGATTTAGCACAGTTAAGCACTCAGGTCCCAAACTCATTCAAGCTACTGAACTTTAATAGGTTTCTGCGTATCTGAATATTATGATCACTAAAGTCAGTCTCTATGTTGTCACCCATTAGCATCTCAATAAATAAAAATATAACTGACATGCATATCTTAACATGTTAAAATATCGCAAAATATCTTTCAAAAAGAATTACAATAAATTCAAGCGCAGAGGTTTCCTTTGTCATGTAATAACTGTGGTATTAGGACATAATTATGATAATGTTTCATGATGCTTCACACTAAGAGTGTTTTCTAAAAGTACATTATACCAGTAAGTTTATGATCCATGATTACCCATTGTAACAATGCCTATTAAGAACAAGGAAAGCAGGCTCTTTGTTATAGGCTGTTATCTTTACTGAATAGTAGTCCTATTTCTGTACAATGCAAGCACAGATATCTTGGAAATGAAGAAATCTCATGAGAATTAAAGGACTTAAAAGACATTATTTCAATTTCTTTGATGTCTGAGCAAAACAGAAGGTAGTTGAAATTTTAATGGGTGCAGTATCATCGCAGTTTCAACACAAGGTTTGGTGAGTCATAGGGATTGAATCTTGCAGGAATTGACCTGTTAGAATGTAACATCTACACTAAATTTTCACATTGAAAGTTCAGCAAAAAGGGAAATGCTGCAAATGCAAATAATTTAGTACATCGAATTCCTCTGCCATGCACACAGATCTACAATCAGTTTAACCTTGAACTGAAATCTCCATTGTCCCAGGGAACTGTCGACAATGAGTTACATGCAGATTAAAAGGGCATATTTTTGTGAATTCTGTATTCTAATGTAAGGTTGGAACAGGATGGTAAAATGTTCTTTTCTATTGAAAATTGTTTTTTTGTGTGCAATAAGCCAACTTCTTAGGCAAAAATTGTCAATGGATATACTGGACACAGAGTATTTCGAGCTGTATTGAATCAGGGTGCCCTTGTCATGCACAATGTTCTACATGAGGACATAAGCAGTTCATCTTTCAAAACTGTGAGAAATCAAATATACAACTCTCACCTTGTGACATTCTGCATCTTCTTAAACTCAGGAGCACTGCCTTTTCTAATATCGTTGCCTTCACTTAATTATTATCATACAGAAAATCCTTTACTTGCAATGCCAGGGTAATGATAACTTTCACTTAATAGAGAAAACAACAGCCAGTTTACAAGTGCAAAACAACCAGCCACACGAGCCAGCACACCGAAACTAGAATGGACCTAAATCTGAGACCTACTGACTGCATGTAACCTGTGATTATAACTATAAAAATATTGTTCATCTCAGACAATTCAACAGGAGTATAGAATAGCTGTGCCACTTAAAAGCATATAGCACAAAGACAAGTGACATTCACATTTATTTTCTTGTAATTTATTGCTGCCACTTGATTTTACCTCAGTCAGCAAAAGTTTCAGAACAATCATTAAAGTAGGGGAGCAGGGATCGAGTTGTGAGTCTGGCAGAGGTTTGGGGTACTTCTAAGCAGCAGAATATTTGCATCAGACAGCCAATGTAGGAGTCAAACAACATCTTGCATCAGCAGAAAAGGGTCGCAAGACATTCCGCAGAGGCACTAAAATAAATTTCATTCTATAGTGTATGAAGAAAATTTCAGGGGATTCCCAAACATTATAGTCAATGTTATATTGCATGTTATGCAATGCTATCTTGTTACTTGTTATATGAGATGTTATATTGTTGTTGTATTGTTAAAGTTGAAAATAATTGTGACCACTCCTTGAAGATTACTACGGAAAATAATTTGAAGATGTGGAGAAAGTGGGGAATACCCTGTATTCTAGGTGTAGCGACATTACAAATTTATTTAAGATATTTCAATATCATTCCTTGAACATTGAAATCAGAGACAAGTTCCTTGGTCTGGAATAACCAGCTTGCAAATCAACGAACAAAAGTTTCCGTTAGATCTGCTGTCTTTCAGAAAAATTCTGACTCACAATTATACAACACTTTGTTTCCTACACACTTCGCCTTTCTGTGCAAACAGAGGAGTAACAGTCAGTATTCAATACCTCACTTGTCAACAATGATTTTTTCGTTAGGCTCTGGGTTAAACCTGACCATTGAAAAGAACATGCATTATTATAGTGCCTTTCCTATCCTCAGGACCTTTGAAATACAGTCACTGTTGTTTTGTAGACAAAAAAAATGCAGACAGCCAGGTCTCATGAACAGCAATGGGATGAATGGCCAGTTAAACTGTTTTAAATTTAAATGGTTAAATGCTTGGTTTTCCTATAAACAATGCTACTAATAAATAACATATCAAAATGGGACAATTAAACCTGGTTCAGTGATGAGTCCAACAGGGAATGCCAGGAGCAACATCAGACATTCCTAAAAATGACCTGGTCAAGCTACAACACAGGGTTACTTCCACAACCAAGCTGTGGAAGGAGCATATGATAGACAAAGGTGAGCGATACTGTGACCAAAGGATCAGATTTAAACCCTGCAGTCCTACCACTTCTAGTTGTCAATAGTGAGAGACAAGTGAAGAACTAACTGAAGGAAGAGGATCCACAACTATTCCCATTCTCAGAGATGGAAGAGTTCAGCACATGAGTATAAAAGGCAAGACTGAGGGATTTACAGTCATCTGCAGCCACAAGTGATAAGTGGATTATCTCCAATCCTCGTGATGTCCCCAGTATCACAGATGATAGTTCAGCCAATTTGATTCATTCAACTTGACATCATAAAACAGCTGAAGTCACTGGATACTGCAAAGAATATGGACTCTGGCATCATTTTGACAGTTGTACCGAAGACCTATGTTCCAGAACTAGCCTGGTTCCAGAACACCCCTACTCAAGCTGTTCTAGTGCAATCACAATACTGACATTCACCCAGCAACATGGACAATTCTCCAGGTGTGTCCTGTACACAAAAAGCAACACAAATTTAACCTGGCCAATTACCGCCTCACCAGTCAACTGCCAATCATCAGCAAAGTGATGGAATGCATCATTGATAGTGTTATCAAGTGGCACTTACTCAGCTCACTGATTCTTAGTTTGTATTCTGCCAGGGCCTCTTGGCTCTTGACCTCATTACAGCATTTGTCTAAATGTGAACAAAATTGAACTCAAGAGATGGGGTGAGAGTGACTGCCCTTGACATCAAGACAGTATTTGACCAAAAGTGGCATCAAAGAGTCTGCGCAAAACTGAAGTCAATAAAAGTCATGAAGGAAAGTCTCCATTGTTTGAGGTCTTAACTAGCACAAAGGAAGACGGTTGTGGTTTTTGGGACTTCAGTCAGTTTAATCCCAAGACATTGCTGCAAGAGTTCCTCAGGGTATTATCCCAGGCCCAACTATCTCTATCTGCTTCATTAATAAACCGATCAAAATTCAGGAACTGCTATATTTTTCAATTAATACTAAGATTTCCTTTGCTACTATATCATTAATTACTTTGGCCCAAAGCTTTGAAATTCCCTTTCAAGCCTTTCCATGTACCTCAATATTTCTTTTTCCTTTAAGTTGTTCCTTAAAATGTATCTAACCAAACTTTAGGCCACCTCCAGCATGTCCAAACTGTTTGACCATTCATGGTGACCATACTTTTCTTTGCTAATATGTTACCATTAAGGAAAATTGACTCAAATTTCAAATGCTAAGATCCATTTCTGTAGCCATTAGGAACACATACCACAAAATTCTGCCACCACTCTGCAGTACTGACTATGAAATGAAAACTTGTACAGAGTGCCACAATCCTGCAGCACACAGTTTTACAGAGTTTTATTTGGGAGCTTGAATATGACTTTTAAACTAAAAGGAAAACAAAAGTAATTGACGGTGCCAGATCTAACACTAAGTACCCTCATCATGTCCTCCTCTTTTCATACACATAGTCCACTTGGCTGGTGCTAAACTGTTCGACATGGATCTGAACAACCCACAGTTTAATCCTCAGTGTGTGCTAAATTAGATAATCCCAAACTAAGATTGGTCTCAGCGCTCCTGGGTTATGTAGCGAATAGCATCCAAAGATACTGCTGATCATTAGTGACCACTGCTCGCAAGTTTGCCTGTGTGGGTATTGGGTAGGGAACAACATTGTGATCAGACTCCACAGCCAAATATATCAGCCAATAGATACTGTCTGACCTCATGCATGACAAATAGTTACTTGGATGAGTTATTGGAAACCTACCCATATTCTAACATGAGTCAGCATTTTCAGCCAAAGGGTTAAGAAATCAGACAGAAGAAAACAAATGTACATTGCAAAGTACCTTGCAAAGTGCTTTGTTGTCAACTTACCTTAATAAAGCAGTTCCACTGCCCTGCAATAACAGCAATTTACTTTTGACCCAATTATTAGATTGCAGGATCACTACTTTATAACAGACTGAAAGGTGTCTCATGACTCAAATGAGAATGATCTGATTGGAGAGCAATGGCATCATGATTTATCATCCTGATAATGGCTCCATAAAGGTGCTGTGTAGCTGACATTACAAAACCTTTAATAAAGTGATTGGACATCACCGACAGACAAGGCAGATTATATGTGTTTTACTTTTTGGGGTTTGAAAGAGCAATTCTAAAAAAATGATCGCGTCCTCCTAAAACTGTATGCTTATTCTAGAATCTGTTTTTACTTGAACCTATAATCAGCACAAGTTAGAAGAGTGCTCCAATTATATTATTGTTAACACCTTGTAATTTGCTCAGTGGAATGCTCCATTTTTCAATCCAGATATGGCTATAATGAAAGAAAATTGCTACCTTGTAGAGGTGGATGGCGCCTGTCCTGATTAGCATTAAGTATATGGCTATCATTTGTAAGTACGTTGATCATCATTCAAGTATTAGTACTTCAAGCAACTGTTTTTCTTGAGTCATTCTCTCTGCAGTATAGTTGTTACCTTGATTTAAAATGTTACACTCCCTACTTACATGAATAATTGGAGACTTTTCAGATTCACTTTAATAACCAGAATCAGAAAGCAATCAGTGAGTGCAAACAGTACCTAGAGATAGTTGCCATGCAAATTAAGGCATGAAAGATTGCATGTATGCCACTAATATCAAGCTTCTTCCACTCAGACATTTAGAGGTAAATAATTGGCATGGCACGGTTTGTGAAATGAGAATATCTTGCTTTGAAATACACTAACAGTTTGATATTCAGACCGCTAATATCCAAATCCTGAAACTCATCTAATTCTACCCACTTCTGTCATCTTTTCATATAGACTTCTATTTTGGTTAGCAAGTAGCCTTCTGGTTTCATTGATTTAAATGTGAAAAGATAATCATAATTTCGCTGATAGAGCAAAAATGTCTTGCATCTGCAGGCATTTAGGATTCAATGGAATAAAGCTTGGGCAGTATCAGTACGATTCATAGGAGACACGAACAGTGCCCAAAATTGCCTTTAATTTGGTGATCATTATGGGGAGGCAGTGGTGTAGCGGTATTGTCGCTGGACTAGTAATTCAGAGACTTAAGGTAATGCTCTGGGAACCCAGGTTTGAATTCCACCATGGTAGATGATGAAATTTGAATTCAATAAAAATCTGGAATTAAAATTCTAATGATGACCATGAAGCCATTGTCAATTGTTGTAATAACCCATTTGGTTAACTAATGCCCTTTAGGGAAGGAAGTTGTCATCTTACCTGGTCTGGCCTATATGTCTGACTCCAGATCCACAGCAATGTGATTGACTCTTAAATGCCCTGAGGCATGGGCAATAATTGTTGGCCCAGCCAGCACCACCCACATCCCATGAATGAATAGAAATAGAAAGGTGGTTAGCATGGCACATAGATTAAAAAGTTCTTCTGACATTGGATCTGAGACATACTGCGGAGTCAGAATTCAGCTGCATTTAATGGTGCTAAACTTAGCCTCAGTACGCTTGACATATAAAATGGAAAAGAAGCTGACATCCCTCATCATACAAAACAAGAAATTCAGAATATTTGTGTTTCTTTTACTTTCATTCAAGAGATTTAATTTCTGAAATTTTATATTTCTGAACAGAGTTGTTTTTAAAAAGACCCTGTAATGTTAATAGACTTATTGCTCACATTATGGAGGTTACCATGAATATAAGTCACATTAGGTTTTTGTCACCAAATGAATGGAGATATGTACTCAAGAATCCCCTAACTGCATGCTATGTGCAATGCTATGTCATCCACCATTACTTGGTCCTGGTCTTCCCAACTCTAAGATGTGTCACCCCACCAGTGCATCCTCTGGTTCCAATTTCTCCCTCACTGAGCCAGTAGCTAGTATCTAACTTCCTCCTGCTTTTCATAATTAGTCCAACTTAACCCGCCTCCAAAAGTCATTATTTATTTGCACTGTTAAACAACACCTGCTGAAGAACCTGTTTAAAACCAGCACTCACTTGAAGCCAGAAACTTTTCAAAGTTGAACCTGCTCCTGGGCCTGGCAAGACGCGCCATCAATAGGTCCAGGCAGCGGGCGATCAACGGAGCCGTCCATCCCAATTGCCTGCCCCTCTACCGCTGCTACATTTGTGGCCAGGTGTCCCTGGAGAGGGAGCATGTGGTGTCCACGGGCACAGTTGACGCCTTCTGCAGGGGCTGGGGTGTGTTATAGACCCTAATAATCACAATTTGATTTAATGTTTTAAGTTTCCTTTGGACTTTGGTTTCTGTTCGGGCCTGTTCTGAGGGGAGCTGCCCCTCTTAATTTGCCCCTAAGTTAATTTGAGTTTGTTTACTTGTTGGGTTGTCGAAAGAACTACCTGTATAGTCTGCAGGATTATCCAGTTTCTTACTCTAACTGCATCCAATCCACAGAATATGCAGGAGATCTTTAGGTTGATTAATATTTCTATAAACACTTCATTATTCTCACGGTTCAGGTTATTTCCCCATCTGAAAAATATCATTGTTTCCATGTATTTTGGCAACCACCTTTATTGTTGCCGACCACACCAACCCCACCTCCATTACCAGACATTGCTCAATAACTTGCAGAAACAAGCTTTCATTATTTAGCACTATTTCATTTATTCTCACCACAATTTAACCTGACAGTCTTCCTATTCACAAACATCACTAATTACCATCAACATTTTGTAATTAAATTACCGATTACGTTTAAAAATCCATATACTCAATGGGTTATACAAATCAATCAACAATTTCCTCACCAGAGTTATAATTAAGTTTCTCTCTCACCATTTAGCTGATCGCTTTACTTCTTTTAATTAAAAACCATTCATTTTCTGTGTGAACAATTATAGGGCAGATCTACAATCTATATTTAAAGTCATGGATATGACACACACTTCTAGTGCAAGTCAACATTACTTCTTATTTCATGATTTTGAATCAGGCTTATGTATCAATCCTGTGTCAACATTTAATAAAGTTAAAATTATATAGTTAAGAAGTTTTAGTTAAGAAAGCCCACTATAGTTAAGAAAGCCCACCAATGCCCCTAGTTTCTTCGAAGACTAAGGAAATTGGCATGTCCACTGCAACTCTCACCAACTTCTACAGATGCACCGTCAAAAGCATTCTTTCTGGTTGTATCACAGCTTGATATGGCTCCTGCTCTGTTCAAGACCACAAGAAACTACAAAGGGGTCATGAAGGAAGCCCAGCCCATCACTCAAATCAGGCTCCCATCCACTGACACTGTCTACATTTCCTGCTGCCTGAGAAAAGCAGCCAGCATAATCAGGGACCCCATATACTCTGGACATAATCTCTTCTACCTTCTTTTGTTGGAAAAAGATATAGAACTCTGAGGTTATGTACCAACTCACTCAAGAACAGCTTCTATCCCGCTGCCATCAGACTTTTGAATGGACCTACTTTTCTCTACTTTTCTCCCGATTTTTCTGTACTATCCCCTAGCTATGACTGTAACACTACATTCTGCACTCTCCCCATGTGCGGTATGCTTTATCTGTATGGCACGCAAAAAAATCAGTACTTTTCACTGTATACTAATACATGTGATAATAATAAATCAAATCAAATTTACGCCAACATTATGCAGTGTTAAAATTCTACATCAATAGTTGAAGAACATCTCTTTAATAAGTATCTCCGGTGACACTTTGTATTTGATCTCAGATGCGGCTGACACTACCAAACCAGTATTTTTTTACTCAATACTCCCATCTCTCTATCCCTGTAGAGCATGGAAGGAGCTACTTCAGAGGCATTTAGAGTTAACCAAAAATGTCACATGTGGACCATGTCAGGTAGAATGGTAAGTTTTGTTGTGTCAAGGATATTAGTAAACCTATTGGAGTTTTATGAATATCGGCAGCTTTCATGATCTTTATGTTTGCCTACAAACAAGTAGGTTTATTGAATTCAATTTCATAATCTGCCACATTGGGATTTGTGTTCATAATCACTAGCTTACCTGCCTAATTGCATGGTCTAGCTCTGTCATCCAGTTCCTTCTTAATTGTCTTCCCACTCCCCTTTCTGATTTTTTTTTGTTCACCTACTCCTATTGACCATATTCCTCTTGCTACTCCTTCCTTCATGGCTATGCTATTCTGATTTGTCTCAGCCACTCCTCCCCACCTACTCTCTTGACATCACCTGGTTTTCCCGTATTGTCCCTCCTTCTGCGCAATTCCTACGCTTTGGGACACAAAATGAAATATTGTGTGCTGAATGAAGGCTCCAGGGTGCTCATTAAATAATGTGTGGGTGAGTCTCAATGGAATCGAGCATGCTCATTAAGTAATCTATAATTGAGTCAATAGAATTCAGCGAGCTCATTAAATAATGTGTGGGTGAGCCAATGTAATTGAGCGAGTTAATTAAATGATGTGTGACTGAGTCAATGTAATCGAGTGAATTAATTGAGTAATTCATGGTTGAGTCAAAGAATCGAACAAATTAATTTAATACACTGCAGCTGGCTCAATGGAATTGAGTCAATTAATTAAATAAATGGGGGCTGAGTAACTGGAATTGGGATCTGTAGGAATGGGAAACTGAAGCTCAATAAATAAATAAGTTGTAATGGCTGCTATCACCCCATTCACTCTTTGCCAGTCCGCTGTACAGAGGTTTAAGCCAGTTCAGTGTTCTTCCATATCCACTCCTTGATCTCACTGCTCTCTGCTTATATTTATTAATCTCCCATTTATCTATATTTATTTCTAAATATAAACCTTAAATACACCATGTATTCACTGGTTCTGCCAGGTCTTTTCCCCACTGGTATCCAATACCACCATGGATATCTATGTCTCCCCACAGCCTAATGAGTAGAAAAGGTTAACATCAGGAGCACTTGACATTGCTATGACGTAACTATGATGCAATGTCAGATGACTAAGAGAATGTAACCTGGTGGGAAGCAGAAATACAACCTTCGGTAGAGTACTGAGATGTATTTCGATCTGTAAATAAACAGGAATACTTTTTATGAATATTAATCTACGATAGCATTCTTAGAATAATAGGCAAACCCTAAAAGAAAACATCCAGACCCAAAACTCAAGATGAAACAAGCAGTGTCAAATAAGTCCCTTCCCTCATTTACTCGCTCACTCAAAATATGCATTATTCATCACCTAGCCCAAATTTTTCACTCCTTCTTTAGCAACTCTATCAACGAATACTATCCATATCTTCAAAGAGTGATGACACCAGTGCTCATATACTGACTGCTCCCTCCCAATCTGTAATCTGTAATCCATGAGGGATCAAGCTGATTTTGCAATGGATGAGTCACAGGACGTGAAGGAATCAGGAGTGGGAGAATTGCAAGAGGAATCTCCCAAGAACGATCAAGAAGGTGAATGGAATGTTGGCCTTTATAGCGAGGGAGATAGAATATAAAAGCAGGGAGGTCTTGCTGCAACTGTACAGAGCACTGGTAAGGCCGTAACTGGAGTACTGTGTGCAGCTTTGGTCCCCTTATTTGCGAAAGGATATATTGGCCTTGGAGGGAGTACAGAGAAGGTTCACCAGGCTGATACCGGAGATGAGGGGGTTAGCTTATGAGGAGAGATTGAATAGACTGGGCTGGTACTCATTAGAGTTTAGAAGGCTGAGGGGGGATCTTATAGAGATATATAAGATAATGAAGGGGCTAGATAGGGTAGACACAGAGATTCTTCCTGCTTAGAAAGGAAAACAGAACTAGAGGGTACAGTCTCAAAATAAGAGGGGGGGGAGGGCGCTTTAGAACGGAGTTGAGGAGCAACTTCTTCACTCAAAGGATGGTGAATCTCTGGAATTCTCTTTCCATTGAAGTGGTGGAGGCTACCTTGTTGAATATATTTAAGTCAAGGGTAGATATATTTCTGATAGACAAGGGAATTAAGGGTTATGGGGAGAAAGCGGGAAAGTGGAACTGATCCACTTCAGATCAGTCATGATCTTATTGAATGGCGGGGCAGTCTCAAAGGGTTAGATGGCCTACTCCTGCTCCTATTTCTTAAGTTCTTATGTTCTCCCCTCCCAGATGAAAGACTCACAAAGAATAGCTTTTGCCTTGAAGGGTTTCAGAATTCAAGGGTTCTGCTCTAAAAAGAATAATGTTTTAACAAGCAATGCATGGATAAACTGCCCTCTCAGTGCGGTTCCCAGACAGATCACCCCACACCCAGCGTCACTTGGCCCATTCCTTTCCACAGTCCAGCATAGATAACACAAGTGGTTTATTATCTGTCTCAATTGATGACTTATCAGTTATCATGACTTTTGAGAGGACATCACCAAAATCATCAGGACCCAATCAGAAAATGAACTCAACACTCAGTGACGCAAGTCTGCAGCCTTGGAGCATGCAACAGGACACCTACAATTCCCCCCAGTGAACAAATGGTCAGTACATCTTCAACAGATGGATAAGGTGCAGTATCTGAGACAAAGAACTGGAGCCTGGAGAGAACGCACTCTTCTGGGCTCTCGACAATTTTGAAACTGGGATCCAGGTCAATCTCTCCCATGGCTTCTAGGATCTAATGGGAATCTTTCAGGTTAACTCTCCTGCTGCTTGGTGGCCAGCGAGAAGATGGGCAGGGGGCCAAACACATGAAATTTTTCTTTTTCTCAGAGAAGCAACACATGTAAATCTTTCTGTCAACCCAGTCAGATGCCTGCATGTGGAACTGGAAGCAGTCAGAGTCAAAATATCTGGGTAGCTCCAACATGTGATCTGTTACGTCTTTTACTTTCTGTTAGTTAGAAATGATCACACTTTAGACTCAAAATGCTGGAGTTTCATTGAATGTATTTCTTTTCCACTCTGCACTAATACTTTGTTACTCAGTGCATGACTGCAATGTGACAGTGAATATGACACCTTGGGATATATATTCATAAAAGAATTATTTAGAAATAGTACAACATCACAAAAAGTATAGGATATATATCCTATCTTGCTAGCCCACAGGCCATCAGCAAAGATACTAATGCTCAGGACATGCAGTAGCATGTGTTTGGAGTTGGTTGTATGTGGAGAAGGGTACAGCACTAGAGTGCAGGAGGTGGAGTCCAAGTCAGAAATATCTTTGCATCCCCCGCACCACCCACCTCCCCTAATCCCCACCCTTGGAGACAGAGGGCAGTGACAATGATTTTGGATTCAGGAGTCACTGAGGCAAAGTACTGGGATCAGTAATAACTGATGTACAGATATCTGGTAGGGTTCCCCAAGGCAATGGGAGCTCATGCACTGATGGAAGAGTCCATCACGGGGATGAGTTTGACCCTGTAGTGGGGGCTTACTTGCATGAGCTCTAACTATGAGAGATTGACCTCATCAGATGGAGAGACTCAAACAGCATCACTCTGAGTGGCTGCAAGAGCACTAAATGCTGCAAGGCTCATTGGCCTGGAGCAGTCGGTTCAACGTTTGAGTGCCTTTCCCTATGGAATACATGACTGTTGAAAATTTTTTAAAACATTCATTTCAGGGGTATGGGCATTGTTGGCAGGATGCCCATCCTTATCTTCCATGGTTTTCCTGGTCCCAATGCCAGAATCTTCATCTGTGGTACATGCTCCAGTGACTGCAACTATCCTGCAGCCTCAGATAAGTCCCCAGTGGGTTCCTCAGTGCCATGCAGAGAGATGAGCAGCTTGCCTCCACAATCTCTGAAGCAACATCGATGGTACCATGTAGGGGTGTCCACAACATGCCACAATAACTCAATCATTGCAGGGTTCACATGTAGTGTTGTATCCCACACTGCATGTCTTTTCCGATGTTTGTTGGCAGGATGCCCATCCCCAATTGCCTTTGAGGTGAGTGTCTTTCCAGACCATTGCTGGAGTCACATATAGGCCAGACCAGGTGGGACTGGCAGATTTCCTTCCCTAAGGGGAATTAGTGAAACAGATGGTCATCAGATTTTATGGAATTTACATTTCATCATGTGCTGTGGTGGGACTTTAACCCAGGTCTCAAGAGCATTGCCTATAGTTTGTATATTCTGTTGTAATGAGGAAAACTCATAAACAAATCTGAAGGACACATGTAAAGAATTCTAAGCTTTACATAGAGCTGCATAAAGCAGCACCTGAGATAGAAGCTGGTGAAAAAAGTTCGGGCTGTCTGTAAAAGAGAAAAGACACATCCATGTGGGCTCCTGCTCAACACCCAAGTAGGTGATAGTACAAGCCGCCAGTCTCACTGTCTGTGTAGGCCATGAAGGAAGGAAATTTGCTGAAATGGACACAATGGGCACACATGCACCACATGGAGGAAATGCAGTACCAGCAGTATATGGCTAATGTGTAGCTGGACATTAGAAGGAAAAGCCCTCCAGGCAAAGCAGCAAGAAGGAGGAAGGCAAGATATTACCCCAAATGAAGGGCGTACAGGAACATGTTCAGCTTCCTGGGCATGAACAAGAGATGGGCAAAGGCATAGGATGTCTCAGGATACAATCAGAAAAGCTATGGCATGTTGGAGCCAGACATCAGGCCTCAAGCAAGGATCTCATGGTATTGTTACAGGGCATTACTTGCCCCGTGACAATATCACTACACCACTACCTCCCTACTTTGCAGGATGTTCTTTCTGGTGGCACAATGGATGATGGAATGGTTGGCTCTGCACCCCATTAGGCCACCCCTCCCAACCCTCCAGAAAGCCAGCCCAAGGCTAAGGATGTTGCAGAGGAAGATAAAGGTGCTGTGAACAGTTCTGCAAACTTATCTTCCATGGTTTTCCTGGTCCCAATGCCAGAATCTTCATCTGTGGTACATGCTCCAGTGACTGCAACTATCCTGCAGCCTCAGATAAGTCCCCAGTGGGTTCCTCAGTGCCATGCAGAGAGATGAGCAGCTTGCCTCCACAATCTCTGAAGCAACATCGATGGTACCATGTAGGGGTGTCCACAACATGCCACAATAACTCAGTCACTGCAGGGTTCACATGTGGTGTTGTATCCCACACTGTATGCCTTTTCCGATGTTTGTAAAGACACCATAGATATCAAAGGGTGAATGCGTTGGTTTATATGATAATGGATTAAACATAAAACCCATATTCTTATTAGCAGTCGATCCTTTAGTCACCTGACAGTTGAGAAGGGTGTGGCCATGCAAATCCATAAAGTCAGGCTAATATTTTCACTGCTGATAGTAAATAGTTAACCGTGGGATGTGCGTACCATGGAACATCTTATTTCCAACTTGTGGGGACCTACAGGGGGCTATGCAGGATACACTAGAGGAGAAGTGCCAATCGTCAGGTGTAAACCTACCCATAGCCCACAGTGATGAGGGCAGAGAGGTTTCTGCTGTTGAAGCTGAAGAGTTCCAAAGAAAGCTCACACTGGACTTGAAACGTTCGCTCTCTTTCTCTCTCCGCAAATGCTGCCAGACAGGTTTGCCCAGCACATTCTGTTTTAATTTCAGATCTCCAGCATTCGCAGTATTTGCTTTTATTTTAATCCATGTAGCTGTGTGCTCACTGTGATGGTGCTTTGATAGCAATGTGTGTGCAATCTAATACATCTTGCAATTGCGAGAAGCCTGTTATTGACATGAACCCTGTTACTGCTTGGCATTGAGACTCACCTGTAGAGTACTTAATGTACTCCCCACTCTGGCAAGGAGGGCATCAGTGACTGTTGTTATGCACTTTTGGGCAGCTGACTGCGAGATGGCACAGAGGTCTGGAGCAGAGCCCTGGAAGGATCCAGCTGCATAAAAGTTGAGGGCCGTGGTGACTTTGACTGATGGGAAGAACGTGTGCACCACTTGCTTGAGGCCTGATGTCTGGCTCCAACATGCCATAGCTTTTCTGACTGTATCCTGGGACATCCTATGCTTTTGCCCATCTCTTGTTCATGCCCAGGAAGCTGAACATGTTCCTGTACACCCTTCATTTGGGGTAATATCTTGCCTTCCTCCTTCTTGCTGCTCTGCCTGGAGGGCTTTTCCATCTAATGTCCAGGTACACATTAGCCATACACTGCTAGTACTGCATTTCCTCCATGTAGTGCATGTGTGCCCATTGTGCCCATTTCAGCAAATTTCCTTCCTTCATGGCCTACACAGACAGTGAGACTGGTAGTTTGTACTATCACCTACTTGGCTGAAAGGAGTGGTGAGCAGGAGCCCACATAGATGTGTCTTTTCCCTTTTACAGACAGCCCGAACCCTTCTCACTAGCTTCTATCTCAGAAGAAAGTTCATCTTTGCAGCTACTGTTTTTTGCAGCTCTGTGTAAAGCTTAGAATTCTTTACATGTGTCCTTCAGATTTGTTTATGAGTTTTCCTCATTACAACAGAATATACAAAGTATAAACTACATAAAGTTCTTACAGACTACAAACGATAAAAGTAATAAATACTTACCTGACTTTATCCACTACTTACCAATCAACTTTCTCCCTTGTAGTCTATACTGCTGCACAGGGCAAGATTTAAAGAGTTGGAAAACAAAGAAAAATTGCAAAGAGCACCTATTCCCCTCTGCACAGAATATCAAGCATGCCCTAAATTCCCATAACCACACTTATTCTGGCTATGTCTCACTCACGATATGCTCTCTACCACTGCTCATTTGCATGCTTATTAATCATGTGCTTCTAATAGTCACTTCCTTTAACAGAGCTGAGGTGAGCTGCGATGACTCACACAATAGTTAAGCTTCAATAGTAAGCAACACCTACTGAGGCTCTAATCAGGCTTCAGGTGATTGACAGTTAACTGCCATTCAGTCAGCTACATTATCAACTTTAAAATTAGATGACTGAACATGCAAAAAATAAAGAGAACGAATTATCAGTTCAATTCCCACTATGCTCTAAATTCCCAATACCCTCACTGACTCTGGCTGTGTCTTATTCAGAATGTGTTCTCTCCCACTGCTTGTTTGCAAGCTCATTAATCAGCTCTCGAATGTATGGCATTTCTTTCAGCAAAGTTGAGAGCTGCTGACTTTCCAGCTTCCATTCACCAATTGCCATGAATCAGCCAAAACCAAACTCAGGAAGTCTTCCTAACCTTAAGGTGCCCAAGGTTACTGAGCAACCACACTTTCCCTCTCCAAGCTTTTATTTAATTTTCACAGCATAAACTCACCCAGCACAATAGAAGCACAGACTCAGCTGAAACCCAAACCCCGATAAATGCATGCATCTTTGTCTCTGACATGAATCTAATTATAGGACTACAATTCCTTACACAGAAACACTAAATTATACCAACTTAGATCTATACTTATTTCTAATATTTAACGATACAAATATAGATCACTTAAAAGTACCTCTGTTTTCCTGACATTTTGGATATTATGTACTAGTCACAGTTGGTAAAAATTGTTGCTTTGTGAGTGGTGAGGAAGCAGTGATTGAATAGTGTTTGCTAATCATACAATTGTATTGATGTGGCATTTGAGGCTGAATTCACTCACCTTGACCAATCATGTGATATCCTTAAACTTCTTCACGCACTGATCTTGGTCCTCGAGACTACACTGCCTGCATTAACAGTGATGGCTATTGCAACCTATATTGTAATGTTTGCCCATAGAACGTCCTGGGACCTTTATGGATAGAGGACTTCGCTCCTCCCATGTACCCCATGAAAGATGGCCCCCAGTGCAGCATCAGGGAAACTTGCAGCATGCTCTTTACCCCTTGGACTATAGTCATTGTTCTTTAAAGTCAGTATTCTTATAGAACCACTCCCAGTACCTGCTACATTCAGACTGCACCCATACTGGTGAGCTTTAAGTGGTGTTAACTTTACATGAACCTCAGCCCCATGTTTAGGCATGCAGCTGTTTAATATCCCATTCAGCATTAACATTGCTATCATTTAAGTTAGCAGTCGGAAAAAAGTTTGCTTGCTGCCAGCATTAGAAGGTTAATTGAGCCTTGCATTGCCATGCCTATTTTGTGGGGACTATCGAATTTTGCCCCCACACTAGTTTTTCTCTGGATCATATTTGAAGAATGCTGAAAAATAACACTTGTGGTTATTTGAAAGGGCATTTCAGTTCAAATGCTGATTACAGGAACTTCTTGAAGGGGAGATAGAGCACAGAGAAAAAGAATGACTTTAACAGTTTTCTGAATTACAAAGAGAACGTTTGTAAGGAAGAATCAACTTTAAATCATGTTGCGCTCAAGTGAAATAGGGAAAGTAAACTGACTGCAGTACAATAATGGATGCATTTAAATACAGTTGCAGGGTAGCAGGAAATTTTCTGGGCAGAAAAATAGTTTTCATTGTGCTTCATAGTTTTATTGATGTGTTTTATGATTTTCACAGCAGGTGGCTTGCTTTGCTGAGTAGAATTTGCAGTTGGCAGTTCAATATCACACAATGTTATATCACTGCTGCCAAGCTATTAAACATTTCCAATTGAAGTGGTCAAGACATTGTAATGTAGCTTCAAATTATGCGTCATTTGTAATTTTATGAAGTGCTATTATTTTGTAATGTGGGCCTTTCTTTCATAATATCTATTTAATAATTTGGCAAACTGTAGATATAGCCGTGTTTCCTTTTGACAGACACAGATAAATTGAATTAGAAAAGCTTCTGGAGTACAGATAATGAAACATGCACCATGTAATTTGGCAAGTATAAAAATCTAGGACAAAGAGAATATCTCACTCCACTAGAGTATTTTCAGGCAAATAATACAAGTATGACTTGTGAAATTTGAATACTTTAAAATTGTGAACTTTTTGCAAAAAACTTAGTTATTAAAGTCAAATATTTTTCTACTGGAACAGCAACTTTGCACTAGTTATAGGAAACTTGCGTGTTTCATTCATGTTTATATCTTTTAATTATTGTTTTTGAGAACGTTTTGGATTTCTTAACACACAGGTACTAATAATGGAAAAATGAAAGCAACGACCACAACTTACATTCAGTATCAGTAACACTTTGAAGTCAGAATTAGCATGAAGCAGATGCAAAAGAAAACTCCCTTTGCTCCACTCAATTAATCAGACTCATGTCTATCAGCCAGAACAACAATTCCAAGTAAACAAATATATTTCTATGCCCTGTACCTATCGCCTCTGTGATCTCAATGCTGTATTGCAAACTGAGAAGAGGGTTGACGTCAGCTGTTCCGATCAAAGTACGCTGTTTGGGGCCCCTATAATTTTGAATACCGTACATAACAATCTTGGAAGTCAGAGCTTCAGGACAAGAGCATAGACCACCGCCTACTCCACTTACCCTGAAAAATAACCCTAGCTTTAAGGTTTGCCAAGAACCACAACTGAAACCCTGAGTTCAGGATACAGAAAGCTGAAACAAAACAAGATTTAAGCTTATCTTGCTGGTGAGTTGATCTCAGCATTTAACTGCTCACTCATTGACTTTAGTAAGGCAGTTAATAAATGGTCAAGTAATAGATAAAACATTTTTTTAAATTACTCACTCAACCCAGATTCTGAACAAGCTTCAGCTTCAATGACCATTTAAAAAAAACTCCATTCAAGCAAAGAACAAGGGTTCACATATGGGAACAATTATTATCACTTAAGTTTTATTTTTCCTCTGCAGCACAATCTTTATTAGCCAGAAAGGAACAATTTTAATCCAGGGCATAGTCCATTTCAAAAGGAAATGCAACTGTTCATCTCACAATTCTCTCGCCATTTTTCTTTCTCCTCAAGGCATTAATTTCTTGTTAAAATATAGTCCACAGATGCCATTCATCCTCCAGTACCTTACCCAACAGGTTGTATGTGAGCCTTTTGAGTATCAATATTCTCCTTATTGGAGTTTTTGCACTCCACCCTGGTCTCTTAATTCATAGTAAGATATGCATACCAATTCTTAGTTTTTGACCAACCAATCTTTTTCTGCAGTAATGAAAGACAGATGATGGAAGTAGCAAACAGGAGAACGGAGCCAGAAATGTTGACTATGATGATGAGGAAGAGAAAAGAAGATCATGGAGAAACATGATTTCAATCTTCTGCCCCAACATCCACAATGTTGCTGGCTGTGTCACTTCCATTCACCAGTTCATATACTGTCAGCCAGAGGGGGATGCAAAGGAAGAGACTTAGATGGTGTTAGTGAGCAAGTGGCACCAAACGATTCTCAGAGCACAGGATACAGGAGAATGGTGAACAGGCACCACCTTCCTAAAAAATCATAAGGCCCAGAACACACGAGTAATTAACTATAAAGAAGGGATTGGAAGGATGTTTGGGGAATATTGAACCATACTTCCAGGCACTGAGGTCACTCCTAAGTAACTTCTGCAACTGAACATGTAGGTCTCAATTTTGGTAATGTAGTGGAAGCTTTACTTTAGCAGACATCAATGAATGAATCAATAGCTTCATTAGGAACTGTGACAGCTTTGCGTCTCGGAATTGTCATTGAACAAGTAGATGACTTGGTCTCCATTGAGCCACGCATTCTTACCCTAGTGGCTTGAGGTAACAGATTAGGCAGTGCCCTTTGTACCAGTTTTCAGCAACTGTTGTCTCAAAAGGTTTTCCAGGATCTGATAGCTGCCATTAGACAAGACACTGTGATGACCAGTGAGGACAAGAATCTAGCGTCCATTAAGATAGAGATTGCTGGAATGTGCCTAGCTGAGGATGTTATTCCTCAGGACAATTGTGCTTATTAACATACAACCAAATAAAGCACTATAGAAGTGGCACACATATTGCCAAGTACAAGTTCCAGAGATGCAATCAACAGCAGCTCCCTTTGAGGGTCAAACTGTCAGAAGGAGGGAGCCATGAGCCATTTGTGTGAGCGGAATTTTTGTTGATAGTTTGATGTTGGATGGTGGGTTATTCCCGGAGAAAGGGAAGAATGGAGGAAAGAGGAGCACATTTACACAGGTGGGACAAACATGTCTTATATTCACTTTTGAGTTTTTTGTAGCAAAGGAAAATATGTAGTGCAACTGAGTTTGACTATTCACAGGGACTATTGTCATGAAGGAAAGGGTGAACCTATATTATTTTCAGTATTTTTTTCCAATTCTGTAGACTTATTTGATCAAATAAGATCAAAGATGCCTGATACTACATACTTTTAGAAAAGTTCTCAAGATCTCTTCAGGCTCCTCTCCGCTGGCAATAGGTACACTTTTGTTAACATTTCGTGCAATGGGTTCTGTGCATTTGGTGATTATTATATAGTATCGAAAACTGTGAATAGCATCGGTAATGGCAAAATGTGAAAACTTGACGGGGGTGTGAGGGGAGAAAGACACCTAATGGGAATGAACCTACCCAAAAAATTGCAAGCAGGCAATTTTTAGTGTGAACATCCTTCTCCTCCACCATTGAAACTGGTTGTGTGTTCTTTTTTAAATTCGTTCATGGGATATGAATATCTCTGGCCAGGCCTGCATCTGTTGCCCAAGCCTAATTGCCCCTGGACTGATTGACTTGTTAGACCATTTCAGAATCAACCACATTATTGTGGTTCTGAAGTCAAATTTAGGCCAGGTAAGCTTTCCTTCCCTCAAGGACATTAGCGAGTCAGATGGGTTTTCACAGCAATCTGCAATGATTTTATGACTGTCGTTGGGCTTTCAATTCCAAATGTTGAATTCAAACTTCACCATCTACCATGGTGAGATTCAATCAAATCAAATCAGAGCATTACCCTGGATCTCTGGATTACTAGTCCAGTGACAATACCATTTTCTCCCCTACAGAATGCACTACAGCAATTCATCAAGGCTGCTTCAGGGATGTATTCCAAACTCACAACCGCTAGCAGTATGGCATGAGCAAAGATGCATGGGAACAACATCGCCTTCAAATTCCCCTACAAGTCACAGACCATCCTGTATGGCCAAATATTGCCATCATTTATTGTCACTGAAACTCTCTCCTAACAGCTTTGTTTAAGTATTTTTACTCCATAGGCCACCACTTTCTCAGGAAATGCTGATCTTGCCAGCAATGCTCATTTCACAAGAATAATTTCTGTTTTCAGAGAAGTTACCAGAGTGAGCAAGTAAATTTAAGGCATCGGTGTTTTTTTTCAAATTTCCTTTGAGGCTATATTTATAATTTGTCCCATTACAGTTACTCTCCTTCAATCATTGCCCAGTAACTGAGAGGTGGGGCAGTTCAGCTGGTTGAATTTCAGCATGGGGCACTCCTCAAAGTCCAAAGATGTGTGTGTGTGTTATGTGGATTGGCGATGTTAAATTGACCCTACTGGCAGGGGGATTATAAGAACATAAGAACATAAGAACATAAGAAATAGGAGCAGGAGTAGGCCATCCAGCCCTTCAAGCCTGCCCCGCCATTCAATAAGATCCTGGCTGATCTGTCGTGGCTCAGTTCCGCATTCCCGCCCTCTCCCCATAACCCTTAATCCCCTCGCTTATCAAAAACCCATCAACCCGTGTCTTAAAAATATTTAGCGAGGCAGCCTCCACCACTTCAACGGGCAGAGAATTCCAGAGATTCACCACCCTTTGAGTGAAGAAGTTCCTCCTCAACTCAGTTCTAAACCGCCCCCCCTTTATCTTGAGGCTGTGCCCCCTAGTCCAACTGTCCTTTCTGAGTGGGAAGAGTCTCTCCACCTCTATCCTATCCATCCCATTCATCATCTTATATGTCTCAATGAGATCTCCCCTCATTCTTCTAAACTCTAACGAGTACAAGCCTAATTTATTCAGCCTCTCCTCATAGCTCAACCCCCTCAACTCCGGTATCAGCCTAGTAAACCTCCTCTGCACTCCCTCCAAGGCCAAAATATCCTTGCGTAAGTGCGGCGCCCAAAACTGCACACAGTACTCCAGCTGAGGTCTCACCAATGCCCTATACAGCTGCAGCAAGACCTCCCTACTTTTATATTCAATCCCCCTCGCTATGAAGGCCAGCATCCCATTCACCTTCCTGACCACCTGCTGCACCTGCAGGCTGGGTTTTTGTGACTCATGCACAAGGACCCCGAGGTCCCTCTGCACCATCGCCTGCTGCAGTTTTTCACCACGTAAGTAATAGTCCTTCCTACCATTATTCCTACCAAAGTGGACCATCTCGCACTTGCCAACATTAAATTCCATTTGCCAGTTTCTGGCCCATTCGCCCAGCCTATCTAGATCCTTCTGCAGACTCTCCACACCCTCCGCGCAATTTGCTGTTCCACCAATCTTGGTGTCATCAGCAAATTTCGACACCATACACTCGGTTCACTCCTCCAGATCATCTATATAAATAGTAAATAGCTGAGGCCCCAGCACCGACCCCTGGGGCACTCCACTAGTCACCAACCGCCAATCCAAATAGCACCCATTAACCCCCACTCTCTGCCTCCTATTTGACAACCAATCCTCTATCCACGCTAACACCCTACCCCCAACTCCATGCTCCCTTACCTTCTGCAATAACATCTTGTGAGGTACCTTGTCAAACGCCTTCTGAAAATCCAGAAAGACCACATCCACCGGCTTTCCTCTATCCACCGCCCTAGACACATCCTCATAGAACTCCAACAAATTTGTCAGACACGACTTCCCCTTAACGAAACCGTGCTGCGTCTGCACTGTCAAGCAATTCCCCTCAAGATGCCTCGCTATTTCCTCCTTGATGACGGATTCTAACATTTTACCTACAACAGACGTTAAACTAACCGGCCTATAATTCCCTGCCTTTTGCCTGCCACCCTTCTTAAACAACGGCGTAACATTAGCCATTTTCCAATCTTCCGGAACTTCCCTAGAATCCAGCGACGTTTGGAAAATAACCACCAAGGTATCCACTATCACCTCCGCCATTTCTTTCAGAACCCTCGGATGCATTCCATCCGGTCCTGGGGACTTGTCCATAATCAGTCCCTCCAGTTTATCCATTAGCAGGATAAATATGTGGGGTTACAGGAATCGGGCCTGGGTGGGATTGTGGTCGGTATAGACTCGATGGGCCAATGGCCTCCTTCTGTACTGTAGGGAATCTATGGATTCTATGGAACATAGATCAGTAATTACAATTTTGAGAGCAGGAAGCATTGACATGATCATTCTAAATATCAAATGTTGACATTTATTTTGGTATTTTATAAAAGCTGTGGAGACAAACGCTAAAGAGACTCAGTACAACTTTATTCAGAGATAAGAAATTTCAGTTACAAGAGATGAGGAAAACTCGTGTTTTAAAAATTAAAATGAGGCAAGGGATTTAGTAATTGTGAAGTGTTTTGACAAGATCATTTAAGGAAAATTACTTGCACAGGTCAGTGGATTGGTAACCAAAGGGCATAAATTTAAGATCATCATCAATACCAGTGGCATTAATTATAGTTTTTTAACGGGAAGTGAATGGATAGTTCTAACATGGCTTCATATTTCTCAGAACAATGCGCCAATAAAGGAGCTGATAAAGAATTTTAATAAGCACCAAAAAAAGCTTTCAAATCAATACTGCAAAGTTCTACACAACATTAAAAAGCCAACTCATAAAAGGCCAGACTGCTGTTATGATCACCTTGGTAAGAATAGTCTAGGAGACAAAGGATGGGATTTACCAGTTGCGCTCGCCCCAAAGTCAGAAAATCCCGCCTGAGATCAACCGACCTTTGCATGGTCCGTTGATTCCCATGGTGGGCAAGATGGGAAAATTCTGCCAAAGCCTCTGTCAAATTCTGAGGTTTTCCGGGATCAACCATGATGCATCTGAATAATATTTAATGAGTGCCAACTGGATATTCATGTTTTTGGTTAAAAAAAAACCTACAGTGCTGTAGGTGCACAGACCTCCAAGCTGGACACTTTAATAATAATTAAAGTTTCTATCCATGCTGGGAGCAGAACCTTCCACATCAGCACTCTCATGTATTTTTTAACCAATTGTTGCATCGCTAAGAGAAGCAGGAACCCTGTCTTGCCTTGGATTGCTGAGACCTATTGGAGTGTCTCTGCCCTGGCCTGACCAATTAATTTAGTTCAAACCAGAAATTGGGCATGGTAAATAACTTAATAAATCACTGGAGAAACTTACTGAGCTTTGATCAGGAAGTCCAAGAGTTTATGTTTAATACTGTAGAGAAACATACAGATGAAATCTCTAATTAAAAAAAATCAATGTTTCAGGATTGCTAATCATACATTTTGGCGAGGAACAACATCGGGTGATGAAAGGCTACTTTTTAATTAATCATGGTTATTAATAAATGGAAAGAATTTTCATTATGTGAATGGAATATTAAACAAATTGGTGTTGGAAATAAGGACTGGAATTTTACTACCGCCTGCCGTGGGAATCAGAGCGGACGAGGGGAGGATGATGGAAAGGTCCATTGACCTTCAGTTGGATTTTATGGTTCTGAGATGAACGAGGCCATAAAATCCCGCCCATGATGTTTTGCAAAAGTTCAGTACATTTAACATAAGTTGTTTGGAAGTTACATTTAAACATAAAAATATTTAATTGGAGCTCTCAGAACTTTTACGAATGAATGGTGGGGTTCTCAGTAAGGTCACTTTACAATAACAGATGCCACAGTTGTTACAATAACATAATTTTTGGCAGTTATAGACAGCCTTTTATCGAATCTTGAACAATCCAGTGCAGGAAAGCACTTCTCTTTCATTGCCAATATATAGAATTCTTGATTCAGGAGTTTTCAATTCAGGAATTCAATATGCAGCAATAGGAATAAAAGTCAATCTACCAACAGATCGCACCCACAGTTACCAATGTTCTTTGGAAAGCTTTCCTGTCAAGTGTTGTGCTTTGATGTGTCTTTACTGTTGTTTTTGCTGTGATTAAATATCTGACTAAATAATTAAATGAGCTGTGGTACAAAGGTTTGCCAACCAACTACTTTAATCTGCAGCTTTAAAAAAAAGTCATGATCCAAGCATAATCTTGATTCAAGCAGAAAATTTTCTGGCAATCCTGACCCCTCCTGCACCAAGGTTCAACTGTGCTGAGAGTTTCAAGCACATCAATAGCTTATTAAGTGCCTCTTATATTTTGCCTGTTGTAGAAAAGGCAGCGCCACAGCATGGAGTGGTCATTTTACACTCAGCGGCAGATAACTTTGTAAATTCAATCAGATGAAAAAGGAGAGATCCTCAAAGTAGATGTGGAAATATCAGAGGATTAATCAATCAGGAATCACATCACTTATAGCTGCTGCTTCAAAAGTAATAATGACAGAAGTAATAGGTTGTAATGGTTGCTCACATCCTTTGAACTGTGCCTTGATAATCTATGGGGATTTTCATGAGGAGGCGATGGCCTAGTGATATTATCTGAGTAGACTGGGACTATACTCATTAGAATTCAGAAGAATGAGGTAGGACCTTATAGAAAGGGATAGATAAGATAGAAGCAGGCAGGTTGTTTCCACTGATTGGTGAAACTAGAACTAGGGGGCATAGCCTCAAAATAAGGGGGAACAGATTTAGGAATGAGTTGAGGAAAACTTCACCCAAAGGGTTGTGAATCTGTTGGATTCCCTGCCAGTGAAATAATTGAGGCTACCTCTTTGAACATTTTTAAGGCAAAGAAAGATAGATTTCTGAACAGTGAAGGAATTAAGGGTTATGGTGAGTGGGTGGCCAAGTGGAGCTGAGTCCCAGAAAGATCAACCTTGATTTTATTGAATGGCGGAGTAGGCTGGAGAGGCTAGATGGCTTGCTCCTGCCCCTAGTTCTTATCTTCTTATCACTAGACCATTAATCCAGAAACTCAGCTAATGTTCTGGGGATCTGCGTTCAAATCCCAGATGGTGGAATTTGAATTCAATAGAATATATCTGGAATTAAGAATCTACTGATGACCATGAAAGCATTGTCGATTGTCGGAAAAACCCATCTGGTTCACTAATGTCCTTTAGGGAAGGAAATCTGCTGGCCTACATGTGACCCCAGAGCCACAGCAATAGGTTGACACTCAACCTCCCTCTGAAATGACCTACCAAGCCATTCAGTTGTACAAGGGCAACTAGCTGTACATGGGCAATAAATACAGGCCAGCCAGCGACGCCCATGTCTCACTAATTAATAAAAAAAAAGCTGTTTTTAAATAAGTAGAGGGGGAGGGGGGGCAGCTTGGAGGAAAGATGCTGCAGTTCAGAAGTTTTGGGTCACCAAAAAATTTGATCTTATTAAGTGATTCTGAAGTTCCTCCCCAGTGTTTCTCAGCCCAACCAACTACACCTGCTTTATCGCTAACTGTGTCTCCATTAATAATTTGTTGCTTCAGTGGGGGTTATGCTTGGATCAGAATTTCTTTAAATATGCAGTTTAAGTGGCAGGTAGGCAACGCCTTGCGTTGCCTCCCATTTAATTCATTAGTACAAACGTAAATCTAAACAAAAATAACAGAAAAGACACATCAAAGTAAATATTTGATAGAAAGGCATTCTAACGGATCTTTGGTGCAATTTCCTGGTAGAGTGATTCTTTTCATGTTGCTGAAAATAAGAAAAAAGAATGGCCAATGATTATTCTTCAGTGTTCAACTCCAGCTTCTCTGATAATGAACCTATAGCAGATCCTGGATAATATCCAAGGTCAGTTTGACAAATGGCAGGAACATTCATGCCACACAATGCTGGCTAATGATCATTTCCAACAGGAAAAAGTCTAAACACCTGCCCCTGGCCTTGCACAGCTTCATCATTACTGAACATCCCATCACTAGAGTGACATTGGGCAAAAAGCTGCATCAACACTGTGGCTTCAATAGCAGAGCAGAGGAAGAAAGAAATTGTTTTTACATAGTACAGTTCACGACCTCAGGATCAAAGCACTTAACAGCTAATAAAGTACATTTAAACTCTCTTCAATGTTGCAATGTAGGGAAACCAATTTGGCAATTTGGCGCACTTCTGAGGCAGATTGGGATCATGAGGTCATGACCCCGTGAACCGACATTGGTTTTCCACTCATCAATTTACAGCCACAAAATGGTAAAGGCAATTTTCAATTTCTTTCCCTTTATATGTTTTCCTCTCACATTTGCAGTTGGAGATGAGTTGATGATTTACTTTCAGGCCGACAACATTCTACCATCCACAGGAGGTGTGAAAAAGTGACTCCAGTTGGCATTTTTTGAAGTTATTCTTTCATGGGATATGGGCACTGCTGGCAAGGCCAGCATTTGTAGGCCATCCTGATTCCCCTTGAGAAAGTAGTGCTTAGCCATCTTCTTGAACTGCTGCAGGCCACATGGTGCAATGCACCCACATTGCTATTTGGAAGGGAGCTCCAGTACTTTGACTTAGTGACAGTGAAGGATTGGTGATACAGTTCCAACTTAAGGTGGTGTGTGGCTTGGAGGCAAACATGCAAGTGGTGGCGTTCCCATCTAAGTGCTGCCTTTGTCCTTTCAAGTGATAGAGTTCATGAGCTTGAAAGGTACGTTCAAAAGAGTTTTTGGGTTGCTGAGTTGGTGGTAGAGATTCGATGTTTAAGATGGTGGATGGTGTGCCAATCAAGTGGGATGCTTCATTCCGGATAGTGTCGAGCTTCCTGAGTGTTGTTGGAAATGCATTTTTCCAGGCAAGTGGAGGGTAATCTTGTGTGTCTTGTAGATGGTGGCCAGACATTGGAGAGAGCTGAGTTACTTGCCACAGAATTCCAAGCCTCTGACCTGTAGTCGCATGGTAGAAATTTCCAACCCCATTTGCCATGGAAATCATAGCAGGCAGGACAGAAAATCTGGCAGATCATTTAAAGGTCAGTTGACTTCAGGGGGTTGGAATTTCCAGTCTTGGGGTGCATGCAGTTGGAAAATCCCACACTACATTTATGTGGCTGGTCCAGTTCAGTTTCTAGTTGATGGTATCTTCCATGACAATCTCTGTTTTTCCTTTCCAAGCCCTATTTCATTCACGTAGCAACTCACTTGGTAACCAGGATCAGAGCAGTGCCAGGTTGAAGTAAATAGAACAATACACAATCTTTTACAGCAGGAAAACACTGAGGCTGAAATGTTTGTAGAGCCGATGGGAAGTAAATCCACCTTGAGCTATAGTGTAGATCAGGCAGCAGCATTTGTTACACTCCATTCAACTTCCACCATTATCACTAGAACAGAAAATTTAATGGGTTGCAGAAGCTGCCAATTTACTGTCCATTTTGCATACTGCTCAAGATGAACTTATATCCTCCATGTGCTTATTGTGTTCACAACCTAAGGCAGATATAATCAATCAATTTTCAGCATTTACGCACAGAGACTAACAAAAAATTTGTGGTAAAATCAGCATCTTTACTGTAGTAATACTTCTTTAAATTAGTTAGTTCTTCATCAAAGACTTCAACAGAATCAAAACCTTGTGCTGTGAAAAGCTACATAGAGCTGTCCATGTGTAAAAACAGGCCTGAGAATATAGCAATTTTAGCCTTGTGACTTGTTTATAGTCACAGAGTATGAAAGTCTAATTGGCAGCTGGTTCCTTCTGAGCTGAAATGGCAAGTTTGTATATGATGGGCTCAATATTATTTGAAGAATAAACACTCCAGCTGGGATGTTACAGCCTCATTCATCCTGAAACCATAAAATCCTGCCCAATGCCAATGGACCTTCCCATTCACTTCTCGCTCGCTCCGATTCCAATGGCAGATGGGGCGGTAAAATTCTGGCCTCTGTTTCCTCAAAAATGCATGCAATAATTTCAGCATCTACCAAGGAAAGCAGCTTTCTAACTACCAATCTTGTTCCATGGCAAAGTCCTTGTTTTCTTGTTCAAGATTCAGGTTTTATAGCAATATTATTGCAGTTCGTTCCTTGAGTATAAGTGCAAAAGAATTTTTTTTGCCGGAATTAACCAATTCCATCAGCTCACCCAACTCCCCCGTGCCACCTCTTTCCCATACTATCCCTCTCATGTCTTCTCCAACCTATTCCTTCCATCCCTCCCATGCCATTCTCAGCCCTCTCTTGCCATTCCCAATCTCATCTCATCCTTCATGGAAACAATTTCACCAGCTAGAGTTACTATAAACCAAAGTTCTGGGATTTCAAGATAGCCTGACAATAGACATGTAAATGTTTATTCATTGAATAATGAAGGCCTGTACCGCAGTACAATTATAGGTGCTGTGCTTCCAAACTTGGGTTAAGCCTGTATGAAGTTTGGGTGGTCATAGTCTCCCATCGATTAAATAAATAATCAAAATAATTTAAGTACAACACTCAAACATAGTATTGAAGCAGTTTGATCCTGTACATGATCAGCAAGATTGCATTGATCCAAGTATGATAAATTGGTCTCAAGATGATACAATCCCACATATCAATTATATCCTTGCCTGTGCAACAGAACGTCATTAAGTATCTCCCATCACACCCTTACTCTCCACTATTTCTTTTGCCTCCACTACCACCAACTGCTAATAGCCATGCATGTGTCACATGCTGCAGCCATCTACACACCTCAACTACCATAGAGTGTGCTAGACTCAAACCCCCACCTGCCAAAAGGACCCCTCGAACCAACAGTTTGAATAGACAAAGATTGAGCATTATTGTTATCAATATTGAATTGTAGCTAATCCTCAAAGTACATCCGGTTGTCTAATTTTAATAAAATTGTACCAGTGATCAAAAACAACACTTTTAAAGCAGATTAATATCAAAAAAGCATCACATTTTGTTTTCAAATCAAGACGTTCGTAACCACCGATGCTGAAATCTACTTATAATATAAACAGCCACTTTTTTCCCCCTTTGGCCACTGCTTATACAGCTGACCTCAACTGCAACAATATTAAAGTTGCTACAATTGGCCTCTGGGCTACAAAGAGGGAAAAAATGTCAAAGTTCCAATTGCTTGTTGTTACCCAGTGACTCCTACTGGAAAACATGAACATTTGAAGTGAGGATATTATCAGGCTCGATTGAAGTGCCACCGACATTAAATAGTGGTTTGACATTCCTGATCATTGTTTCATTTTGTGCTGCATCTTGTACATTGATTGATGTGTTTGTGGAAAATGTGTGCTATTTTAACTGGCATTCTGAACAATTGTAACTTTGTTAAACTATGTAGCAATTAGGAATAAAAAGAAATTAGACAAGAAAAAGATCTCACCCTCAAGCTAAGTTCAAACATGAAGTTCAGCTGCCTGGGCAAGGTACCATCGCCATAACCAGAAGTCTCTTGAGTTTTTTTTGAGCTGTATTGATCCAGACAACAGAGAGTATTTGATCTCATTCCTGACTTGCGCCTTTAAAAGATGGAAAGGCTTTGTGGAGCCAGAGAATACTCACCCTCTGATCTCATGGTACTTATATAACTGGTCCACAATCTATTCTGGTCAGTGTTGACTCCCAGGATGTTGATGGAAAGTGATTCACAATGGCAACACCACTGAAAGTCAAGGGACTGATTACTCATGTCCTTTGCCACACTGGCTCGAAATGCTAGAACAGTGGCATGCTGAGTATTGAAGGTATCATGATGACTGCCAGGATATGGGCATCGTTCTGCTCGAATCTCTGCATATGGTCACACAACACCCGCATGCTAAGTGAGTCAAATCCCTTTTGAATCCAGTACAGGGCAGAGTTTACATTCTGTACCTATATGCACTTAGTTTGTGGCAACATACACCATGGGGGAGCCTGCAAAGCTAGGGAAGCCCTGTGCTAACTCCGCCTGCTTGTACCTAGCAAGAGTGACTTAAAGTACAGGTGGAATCTTCTGTTCTGGAGAAGAACTTCATCAGTGGGGATGGAAGTGTATGATACTCCTGTTTGGGTGTGGGAGAACTGGCCATCTCACAATGGTCAGCTTATTAGATATGCATGTACGAGGAGTATGCAAATCTTGTGGCAGGCCAAGCAGGAAATCATTGCTCAAGCTACTACCTAATGGATTGAAAGTTCCAGCCTCTAGATTTAAAGGACACCAATACAGTTATTCACTCACTGCAAGCGTCTCCAAGTGGACATTGAAGTTGCAGCCAGATTTTTGGATCTTTCCCCAGCCAGAGACATCTCAGAGTAGGCACCATTTGGGCCCCATGATTCAGCAATGCTTCACTATATGTTCTCCTCCAAATCATCCAGAAAAGTTCCTGCTTCCCAGGGATGGCAGGAAGAAGCTTTCCCATTCCCAGTTGGAATATGTGGACAGAATGTGTGGCAGCTACCCCGTGCTGTGAATATTGTCTCAGTTGCAGGAAAATGCATTTGTTAATCACTTAATGGCAAGGGTTCAGAAGCTGCCATAGGCATGCATGTCATAAACTGCTGAGTCGCCCAATGGCATGACACTCAGTCTTCCTGACTGTTTACAGGACAACAATACATACAATTGTTGTGAGCTTTCCCAGGCTGGAGGAGTTGCTGACATCAGAGTCCATGAGCCCTCTGAAGAGAAGGCTGCCAAAGCTGGAGGGGTTTGGGACAGAGAGTTCACGGGTGGAGATACTGGGATCTCACAGCAATCCATTGATGATGCCTCCAGTCTGTATTCAGAGATAGACACGCAGGACTGATGAATGAAACATTGTTCAGGGCAAGGAATATGCATAATCTTCAGCTAATTCTTTTAGCTTTCCATCGAAAGCCTTCAGAGCAAGACAAAAGACAAGACGATAGGGCCACCTATGCCTTGCTCCAGCACCAGCTCAACCGCCACCTTCACCTTGAGCACCACTTCTGAGGATATAATTTCTCATAGGATGCACCATCATGGCGTTTTCTAGTACCTCGTTCCACCAGCACAGATACATTCTCCTCAGTGGGTGCACACTCTAAATTAGGCTTGGGGTCACAATGTGGAGAGCACATCACTGACACAGGTACATCGCTGATGGAGGAAGTGGCACCTGAGGTCTCTGACACTCGGAGAGGACTGCTGGAGACCAGGCCACTGCTGTGCCCCATGCAGATGATGAGCCTCTGGACCTGCCCACAAGAGACACATTATAGATGTTGAGACAGGCAGACGAACATCGGGCAGTGATGCCAGAGGCTATGCACAGACTGGACTGAAGGCTGGAGGAGTTCGTTCAAGTTCTATCTGCTGTCATGGTTTTGACATATGAGCAATTGGCTGCCTCTGTGGAAAGGGTGGCAACCATATTAGAGAGGTAGGTCCAGCAAAACATGTATTGGTTGCCAGATATGGGCTTGAACCTAGGCTTTGATAGTGTCATAGACTCATAGAGGTTTACAGCATGGAAACAGGCCCTTTGGCCCAACTTGTCAATGCCGCCCAGTTTTTACCATTAAGCTAGTCCCAATTGCCTGCATTTGACCCATATCCCTCTATACACATCTTACTCATATAACCGTCCATATGCTTTTTGAAAGACAAAATTGTACCCGTTTCAGACAGTGCCTCTGGCAGCTCGTTCTAGACACTCGCCACCCTCTGATTGAAAAAATTGCTTCTCTGAACCCTTTTGTACCTCTCCCCTCTCACGTTAAACTTATGCCCTCTAGTTTTAGACTTCTCTACCTTGGGAAAAGATGTTGACTATGTACCTTATTTATGCCTTTCATTGTTTTATAGACCTCAATAAGATCACCTCTAAGCCTCCTAGGCTCCAGGGAAAAAGCCCCAGTCTATCCACTCTCTCCTTATAACTCACAGGATAGGAAAAGAAATTAAGAAATTATAAGGGTTAAAGATAGTGCAGTTATCCAATCATTGAATAAATGAAATGCAATTGTAAATGTATCTTTAATTTCACTCATGTATCTTGTTTCATTGGTCATGTACGAGTTGCTTCATTGGTTATGTGCATGGCATTTTGTTCCCAATCAGTCTTGTGCAAGTGGGATGTTTTCATTTCAGATTGGCCCATGTACAAAATGATCGCAATATCAGCAATTTTAATGTGAAAATGGAACATTTAATGTAGCCACAAGAACATAAGTGCAATGAAATGAAACAAAAACACCTGAATTCTCTAGGGAAGCCCAGCCTCCCAGCCAACAGAGAAAGGTAACACAGAGAGTAGTAGGATTGTATAGGTGCCTCACCCAGCCTAGAATCAAATGGCGATGAGGCTGTCATGGCTCCACCTGTCACAACACATCATTGCCTTGGATGCTGCTGCCGCATCCACAACATCCAGTTCCACAATTGCTGCAAACCTCAGTGCTCTGGCTACCTGGATTCATACTAAATTTCACTATATATGCTGTTCCGAAGAACGCATCTGTCACCTTCCGGATGCACCTGTGTATGCCAGATTGGATATTCCACACAGATTCCTAAGTGGAGCCGAGGAAGGAGCCATTTAATCCAGCTGTCACTTTTAATGCTACTCTCATTGGATTGCTTCTTAATCCTTGCAACCACAGGTCCTCAAGGGACTGCTGACAAAGGTGATTAACCACATCTGAAGGGACCTCTGCCATTGGAGGTGGAGAGGATATTTCTTCTTGTGGGCCAATCTGGAACAAGAAGTTATAGTTTTAGGATAAGGAGTAGCAGATTTAAAACAGAGATGAAGAGAAATTACTTCTCTCAAAGGGTTGTGAGTCTGTGTGATTTACTGCCCCAGAGTGTGGTGGATGCTGGGACTTTGAATAAATTTAAGGACAAGATGAACATATCATTAATTAGTAAGGGTTTGAAGGGCTATAGTGAATGGGCAGAGAAGTGGAGTTGAGGTTGAGATGGGAACAACCATGATCGTATTAAATAGTGGAGGAGACTAAAGGTGTTAAATTGCTGACTCCTGCTCCTAATGCTTATGATTCTAATGATTCTTATCTGTAGGTATTTGCAGCGCCTGCAATATATCCAGTTTCAGGCTAGTGCTTGCTGCGGCACTGATCCCTGGTTGCCAGCATTCTGCACTTCTTAAGACTCTTGTCGCTGCTGCCTTCTGCTGCTTTAGCCAATGCTGTATTTGGCCCTGGGCCACCGTCAGCCAGTTCCTGCTCAGCTGGGCCAGAGCCAGTTAAAATGCAGGGTTGCCTGGAGCTAGCATCATGTATGCCTGAGGTGATCTGTAAACAAATTGTAGTAATCCAGCATGTTTTTTGAAGTTGCCCCTCCAGCTATGAGCATTTCAGTCAATGAGGAGCCCTGTTCTGAGCATTGATCTACCCCTGGGTAGCCCCAATCCCACCAGGTTGAAGCCCATCCTTGAGAGCCACAGATGAGTGCTCTGAATCACACATCAGTGTACCTGGAAACTGCAGAATTGATTGAAGTAATGAAAATCATGTTCACATGTACTCTCCCTCAAATATTATTGGACTTCCCTCCAACAACCTCAAGACACATTCAAGAGGCACTTGCCATCATAGATGGAGCACCCACTCTGTTATTAACCATGACCATCCATCTGGGACTCTTGATTCACAAACAGGCATTGTTGTTCATCATCCCACTTGCACACACCTACCTCCTGGACCTTGGGGTGGTGACCTCTCCCTCTCTCCCACCATTTGTCCATCTCCCACTGTAGTCACACCCCCCTCCCCATCCCCTGCCTTGTTGAACCTGTGTTGCCGTTCTGCACAAGATACCTTGCTGGGATCTCAATGTAATGAAACCCACAAGTGAGAGCAAAATCTTTCTGGCATGTGGGCTTCACCAGAGAGAGGAGAACTCAACTGAGCATGGTTCTCATGCAGTTGACTCATGAATGAAGTGTTCCTTTGGTCAACCAATTGTGCTAACTCCACCCATCCAAACCTCCCACTTCAAGAAGTCATACTTGCCAACTGATTTCCAGTTGGGATTTACAGAATGCTGCTCATCACCTGTCAGATTCCATCACCTTCTGCTCTCCCCTTGTCATCCACCAACCTCCCCACATCAAACTTGGCCTACCTAATTTAGTCACTCCTCTCTCGTTTGTTAACCTTGAACCTGCCCCCATTCCCATTGAACTGATAACCAACACCCTCCATGTGCCAATTCTCCTCTCAGAGCTGAAACCCCTTACTACCCCCCATGCCCACCCTGATCCCCTCTCCCTCCCATTACCTGTGCTACCTCTCAAAGGCTGGTGATGCTCAAAGGCTGTTTCCCCTTTTGAAGATACCAGAAGTAGGGAATACTGTTTAAAAACAAGGATCTCCCTTTTAAGATGGGGAGGAAAATAATTTTTTTTCTCTCAGAGGGTTGTGAACCTTTGAAACTTGCTTTCACAGAGAATGGTGGAGGCAGGGTCAGTGCCAAGACAGAAGTAACTAGATTCTTATCTATCAAGGGAGTGAACGGTGACTATGGGTAGGTAGAATATGGAGTTGAGGCCACAAGCAAATCAGCTATGATCTTATCAAATGGCAGCACAGGCTCGAGGGCCAAATGGCCCATTTCTGCTCCTAATTTGTATGTTCTTCTCCCCTTCCACTTCCTCCCTCTTCCAGCAGTTTGTTCTTCTCTGCGTGGCTTCTATTCATTCTTCCAATCATACTGTATTCCAAGAGGAATGCCTACCAGTTCAACCAAAATGAGAAGGAACTGGTTTGTGCAAAATCAGCTAAACCCCTTTGGCATCTGTGACACCACTTCTGGTAGATGTTTGCTATTTAAAACGATGATGGAAATCACCAAATACATATAGAATCATTGTGGCAGCCAACTAAAATCATCCAGCGATTAACCTGTAAGTATTGATTATTTTTGTAAATACTGATGGCGGGACAGTTATTGAAGAATACTGGACTAAGCACTTTAGAAGTTTGCTTAGCCACCCATCTACTGTAAAAGGGATAATTATAGACAAGATTTCAGACTGGAAATCTCAACAGTAATTCTTTTGTTGTGGAAGTTGACAAAGCTATAAGATCTCTACCCTCAAGGAAAGCGCTAGGCTCAGATGGGATCCCTGGAGCAATTTACTAATCTACCATAATAGCGCGATAATTTGTTTAGGCGAATTTTTAAAATATATTTATTCATGGGATTTGGACGTCACTGTTAGGCCAGAATTTGTTGGTTATTCCTAACTGATCTTGAGGTGGTAGTGACTTTGAACTCCTGCAGTCCATATGTGTAAGAGCAGCCACTGTTAGGAAGGAAGATCTATGATTTTGACCTAGCAACAGTGAAGGAACAGTGATATAACTTCCAAGTAACTGTGAGTGTGGCTTGCAGATGATGGTATCCCCACACAGCTGCTGCCCTTGTCCTTGTAGATGGCAGAGGTCAAGGGTTTGGAAGTTGTTTTCGAAAGATGGTACACACTGCTGCCACTATGTATCAGTGGTGGAGAGAATGAATGGGAATGGTGGATGAATGGTGGATGGGGTGTCAATCAAGTGGACTGCTTTGTCCTGGATGATGTCAAGCTTCCTGAGTGTTTTTGGAGCCCACTCATCCAGACAAGCGGAGAATATTCCCATAGCACTCCTGACTTGTACCTTAAAGTTGGTGGGTTGGCTTTGGGGAGTCAGGAACTGAGTTGCACGCCACAGGATTCGAGCCTGTGACCTGCTCTTGTTGCTGCACTATTTATATGGCTAGTCTTGTTCAATTTTTGGGCAATGCTAGGATGTTAATTTTGGGGGATTCAGTGATGACAATGCCACTGAATGTCAAAGGACATTTAGATTCTCTCTTAGTGGAGATGAACTTTGCCTAGCACTTGAGTGGCATTGCTTGCCATTTTTCAGTCCAAGCCAGAATATTGTTCTTGTCAGACTTGCCTTTCCCATTACAGTTTTATTTACTAATTGCAGAACTCTGCTAATGTCTGAACTTACAGTAAATCTTGATTTTAAAGGTCCAGCAATTGGTCTATATTGACTTCAAGTTCAAATATTACTAGATCCATATTACTTTTTTTTGGGAAATCAATAATATTTTGCATCAGTTCCTCCCATTGACAGAAATATTTGCTGCAACTATTTATCAAATGCTTGTCACAAGCATCAAGAAAAAAGCCTGGTTCAAAATGTATAAATGTCCAAACTTTCCCTTGTTATTCTTGGAATGTGAGAAAAAATGAACTGGGTGGGATTTTCTGGCCTTGCTCACCCCAAAACTGGAAAATCCTGCCCGAGGTCAATGGACCTTTCAATGGCCCACCCTTCGCCTGCTCCGATTCCTGTGGCAGGCAGGATGGTAAAATTCCAGTGAAAGAATTCTGAAGAAGAGGGGCAAAATTGCAAACTTCCCTGTCTAGCAACGTGATCGATCCTGTTGCAGTGTCACACACCAGCCCACTTGTTTATTCAAATGAGGAAAAGCCTTGTAGGAAAATGGAGCATTCAGTTTATGCACATTTTCAGGTACAGAATAGAACAGTCTTTGACAGCATTTGTAATTGTGCAGTTAGGATGGAGTCACCATTCGCTGTCATATCTATACCTGCTGCCTATCTTTTCAGTCTTTTTCTTTTAAATCTTAATTATTTTTAACAGTAGTCCAAGATCTACATTTTAAGTATGTAAGCCACCCAATTACACACCACATTGGCTTTGTCACAATGATATGCATATTTGGAATATTACTTTTACATTCACAAACTGTTTGGCTGTAGTCAGTTTGGCCTATAAGAATTCAAGATAATAATCAGTTTTAGTCACACAAATGCCAAAGGCCAGCAAAAAATACATTTGCTTAGGTAACAATAGCCCGAAAATAAATGTTGGTGACATAATTTGTCCTTTATGTTTGACCTTCTGTCAGACTAAAAGTGTCTTAAAAGACTGGCCAGTGAAGAAAGGATTTAGATTCTCTTCAGTAGATGAAGAATATACAAAGCACAGTATTGAATGGAAACACAGTGTATCATGGCTCATTATCAATTCATTCCTTCCTGCTCCAGGATCACAACAGGCGGCTTTTCTTTGACCTGCCATGATTTAATGAGAGAAACGCCAAGTGTACTGAGCATAGACCAGGCCAGGGGAACCTCCTCTGGCGACAGTCGCAGTTAGGGATGATTGCTGCACTGTGCTTTAGCCAGACAATAATGATACACCCACAGGTTACTGCATCAAAACCCATCACGCACTCTTTCAGTCTACGGAACGGTGCAGCGAATCAAATTGATTTTAATCAGTTGCTGACTTGTTCGGCTAACTGCTGGATCCACAGGCAGCAACAGCAGTAAATATTGACTGGAGCCATTGCTTTTATTGGATGCAGAAGCGTGAATGGAATAGCGTGATATGGAGTTGGGGGGTGTGGGGGTGGGGAGGGCGCGGGGTGGTTGGGGACGAAGGGGGTAGATAAAGTCTGAAGGTGATGCCCACTGCACTGATTATGAATATTGTTTACATTTTTCTGCAGCTGTTTCCCATTCATTGTTTTATTTTAGCTTTATGAGATAAAAAGAAGCCCCCTTTTCCTACATGTTGTTTCGGTCATAGTAAGGACAGTGCCTGAGTGCCATGGCATGACTGTCAGGCTGATTTCATTAAAATGATGGGATGCATGTGCTGCTTTTCATCTCCTTGAATTTTCTCTGTAATTCACTGCTTTAAAGTCCCCACTGTCTCCTGATCTACAGATAATTGTTTAGTGTAATACTACCCAGAAAAAAAAGAGATGATAAAATCCAGATGTGACTAGGCCTCTGAATTTTCCTTTTCTATTTTTCAGCTTGTTTTTTTTCTGCCCATGGCTATTGCTGTCAGACCTGTCCAATCTCAGTCTACAGCTCAGCCGCCACATCGAGGCTGTCTCAGCACAAAACAGTCAAGGCGAATTTTCATCTCTGAAAATGCCCCCTGATGTACTTTGGCTCAGAAAGCCATAATCTGTAACC
Organism: Carcharhinus amblyrhynchos; assembly: GCF_965287045.1. Taxonomy (NCBI): domain Eukaryota; kingdom Metazoa; phylum Chordata; class Chondrichthyes; order Carcharhiniformes; family Carcharhinidae; genus Carcharhinus; species Carcharhinus amblyrhynchos. The sequence continues at coordinate 49,175,505 of NC_137336.1, forward strand.
TATGATTTTGTTCACTGACACCAGTAGCTATGTTTCTGTTTAGTGAGGATCATATGCTTGGGACCGCATCTACCTCAAGCTGAAAAGTCACCCAAAGTGGAATCTCAGCAGCAAGGACTGAACCTTACTATCTGATCAATTATAAAATTCTGTTTACTGTGGAAACAGTCTAGCTTTTGCCTCCTGGCTCACGACAACTAGTAACTGCAAGTTCTCACAGTGTAAATTAGTCTATGACAACATTAGTAGCTTTGCCTTTGAGGCAGAAATTAATGAAAAGGGGTTTAATGTGCAGTTATTCATCACATGCCACCCATGCTTTTGATGTCTTGATGTTCAGGTTTTGGAAAGTTGATTATGCAATACTGTTGTTATGAAGCTTTGCAGCAAGCTAGTTTTCTTTGGCTGTACATTCTGCACAAGTCGAATCAGCACTTCAAAGCCAGTAAATTACTTGAGATTGTTTCATTCATGTGCCCTTCCCTGTGAATAGTGACAACATGAGAATTAGGATCAAAGGGCGTCCATCCTAATAGTTTTGTTACATGGAAAATTGCTTGCCGTTGGTGTCTTTTCACAAATCTGTCGCCTCCCATCCTAAGTGGAATGGTTCTAATTAGCCCAGAAATCCTTGTCTGTTACTGTGAGAGCAATGAAAGTACATGCCATTAACTGGAAGGTGGAGGCTTGTTTTTCTGCCATCAGACTCGTAAGTGTATGTGCCTCTGGTGTCTAATTAGAAACAATTACACTGATTAGAGGCAGTTTTCCACAAATTCTCATTAGAAAATCCTCTGTGGAGGTTTTATGCTTATTGTTGTTTTGTGTTGTTTGTCCCAGATGTGAATATGAACATCTTCCAGTGCACGGAATGATGCCAATGGCATTGGCTGGAAGCTTAAGAACAACTAATTTTTCTCATACATTCATACAGCGTGGGAGCAATTTGTAAAAGCATGAAATACGTAATCCATTGATTTACCGCTAACTTTTATACTCTTGTACACTACACATGTTTTCTACCATACAACATCTGAATTATTTTTAATAATGTAATACAGATTGAAAATTGTTCAAGGCACCATGCAGCAGTACTGCTGTCACAACTGTGAATTTGTCGCCTGGTTAGACCACAATGTAATTCAAGTAGAGACACTTGCCTTTAACATAATGAGCAAGTGCACAAGCCATTAGAAGCATTTTAATTTATTTAATATTTTTCTTTTCATTCTGTGCTTCCTTCACCATGTAACGGTAATAACCCAACCTCATGTTTTGAACACTGCTTTTACTCAACCACTGACAGTTCCTCTGATAAATATACCTCCCTGTATGCAAGTCAGGAAAGTCACAGATTCAACTATCGGTCTATGATGACTCAGGCTAGAGAGACATGGAAGTGGATGATGACTCGACTGATCTTAACGCTAATATTATAAACATTAAATATTCTACTGTTGCTCATTGTTCCGATTTACAAATGAAATGGACAATTATCTGGGAGAGGCATCAGAGCATTGATGCCATTTTGGGATTTAGGAACATAGGAACTGTCAGACAAAAAAACAAAGAACCATCAACTTTATCCTCTACCATTCTCATAGCTGAATGGTACAATAATGATGGAGTTGTGCACTAATCATGACAATCAAACACTTCTAATTAGTCTACAATTGATGCAGACATGAATCCAAGAATCCTCAATATTGAACGGCTTTGGTCATCTGTTCCTCCAAACTAAATAATGGTTACCATATGGCATGTCTGAAATGTCTCCACGAATCATTCTTGGCTCAGTGGTAGCACTGTCATACAGAGAGGAATGGGTTGAAGTTCCACTCTGGAGATTTGGGCCCTGGCTGATATATCTGTATTGTAAAGAGGAGGTGCTACTCTGTTGTAAGTGGCGTCTTTTGGATGAGATTTTAAACCAAGACTCCATCTATCCCCTCAGTTGAATGTAAAGATTCAATTACACTATTCAACAAAGTATAGACACCTAGATCATCATTTATTTCTCATCCAACACCTAAAAGGTTGATCTGGCCATTGGTGGTGACATGCAAATTTACTACCCTGTTTCTCACATTGCATCAGTAACAATACTTTAAATTTTTTTTTGCATGTAAAGCATTTCAGGATGTCCTGATATTGCAAAATGCGTTAAATTAACACATGTCTTTCTTTCAAAAGTGTATAAGGAATAAACTGAATAAATAAGTAGAATGTGTAAAGAAGTGGCACAGCGTGATTTCTCTCTGGCCATCCCTTCTTGTTACAGAGATAGGAAAATGCAAGGTCATGTGGAGAATTAAACATGAGCACGAGGATTTTAAATCTGAGATGTTGGAGATCAAAAATCAAAGTATGTCAGGAGTGATATGTGAGTAAGGCTTGGTGCATAATAGAATACTGCAGCAGAGGCTTGGATAAGGTGGATTTTATAGATGGTGCAAAATAGGATAGCATTAGAATATTTGAAGCTGGATGTGGAAAAGACGTATGTGAGGATTTTGACAGTAGATGGTCTAAAGCAGGGAACCTGGCAATTCCACTATGAGTTGATGTTAGCATGTAATGTCCATCCGCACACTAAGTAGTCAAGAAATCTGATCTTTTTTCCCCAGCATGACATTTATCCGGCATTTAATAGATTGCTAATTGAAAGGCTGCTCAAACCTTTCAGAGATATATCAGTTACAGTTTCAGAGGGAAGATCTGTGCAAACAGTATGATCAGACTTCTGGAATTGCTCATAAAGTGGCACTTACATGTGGTAATCACATCATACAGAACCTTGGTAAAGTCCTGTTTGAGGTACTGTGTTTAGCACTGGGCTCTGAACTTCAGGAAGAATATATTGACCTAGAAGAGTTACCATGCAGATTCACGAAAGTGATACATACACCCAATTTACACTGCCTTCAGTTTAGAATGTTAAGATGTGTTGTAATTGTGGTACTTAAAGTAAAGGCATGTGATAAAATAAATAGGAACTATTTCCACTGGTGGGGGAATGCAGAACAAAGATGGCATAATCCTAAAATTAGCATCGGCCATTTAGAAGTGGAACTACAAAGCATGGGCATGATTTTTGTAAAATCAAACTGAGTTGCGCAATGGGCAGGAAAACAGGCTGGCTATGCCCAAAGGCACCCCTTGCCCTCAACCTCCTGGGGGGCCTCAATGGCCTCTGCTCCCACCAGCGAGACCATCATGCCTAGTCCCCATTGCTGGAGACCATATGTGATCCCTGTTGGTGGGGACCTCCATTTATACAGCATTAGGCAGTAGAAGGTATTCTGCTAGTTCACAACCAATACATTGGTTTCCACTCTTCCCTTCTGAATCCTTTCCCTGTCCAGAAGCATCCTTACCTGCCTCAATTCACTCTGAAGCAAGACCAGGTTTACTCCAAAAGGGACCTGCATTTCGAACATTGCCATTTGCCACCATTGATTCCAAGTTGAATCTCTGCTTCCCTATTAATTATTGATAGCAAGGAGATCTCAGGAGTGTTTAGAGTTGGATAATGTTACAGAGTTAACAAGGGCTGAGGTCATGGAGGGGTTTGGAAATGAGGATGAGGATTTTAAAATTAAGTTGTTGGATAACTGGAAAGTAATATGAGTCAGTCAGCATTGGGTTGTTGGGTGAACAGGACTTGCTGTGAGTTAGGATATGAGCAGTAGGATTTGGATGACCTTGGGTGGAATTTGGTGGCTCCATTCTGTTGGGGGCGAAGCCATAAAATACAACAAGCCTTTCAAAAGTGCGTAGACTTTGGTAGGACTGGAAAATCCTCCTGCTAGGAGATGCCATAAAATTCCACCCCTTTATGAAAAATGGGAGACCAGCCAGTAGTGCATCGGAATACTTAAATCTAGAGGTATCAAAAGCAGGGATGAGTGTTTCAGCAGGTGAGTTGAGGCAAGTGTGGAAATTGTGTTAACACGGTAATGCAATTGGAAACTCATCTCGGTATCAAATGCAACACTGAGGTTGTAAGCAGTCTATTTAAGCTTGGAGAACTGCCTGGCAGAGGGATGAAAAGGTCTGTGAATAGAGAATGGAGTTTGGGCAGGAGCCAAAGGCGATGGCTTTGGTTTCCCAACATTTAGTAAGAGAAAATTTCACTTCATTCATCTAATGATGTCAGATAAGCTGTTGGAAAGTCTACAGATGATGAAGAGGTTAAGAGACATGGTCTCTTCACCACGGCCCCGTTAAATGGGCATGATGTGGGTATGCCGGCGTTGGACTGGCGTAAACACAGTAAAAAGTCTGACAACACCAGGTTTTAGTCCAACCTATTTATTTGATAATATTCTCACTAGCTTTCGAGGGGACAGCCACTTCAGGTCTTGAACAGCAGGTTAGGTGTAAGGATTCGCATTTTAATCAGTAATCTCTAAACTGTCTGTGCTTTATATGCTCTGTCTGAGGCCAGAACTCTCCATTCACCTGACGAAGAGGCTGTCCCCTCGAAAGCTAGTGAGAATATTATCAAATAAATAGGTTGGACTAAAACCTGGTGTTGTCAGACTTTTTACCGTTAAATGGGGCCAACTTTACACACATCCATGCTTCACTATTAATGTGTAGCCTACAAAGTACGAGTTAGGAATGTGATAGAATATTTCTATTTGCTGGATAAATGGGGCCCCAACAACCCTCCATTCTGGGCTGGGTGTTAATGTACATGTGAACTTGACATTTCATTTTGGATAAAGTTACAGACGGACAGCATGCTGTTAAAAAATAGGAGTGGCTCAAGGATAGAACTTTGGGAGGCATCACAGGTAATAATTTCATGGCTTGTGGGTGTCGTTGGCCAGATCAGTGTTTATTATCCATCCCAAAATCTGCTGCAGTCCATGTGGCGCAGTCCCACTGTGCTGATGGGAAAGGATTAATTGATTTTGATCCAGCAATAATGAAGGAATAGTGAGATATCTCCAAGTCAGAATGGGTTTGGAGGGGAACTTGTAGTAAAGGAATCAAGGGTAACGGGATAAGGCAGGAAAGTGGAGTTGAGCATTATCATATCAGATCAGCCATGTTCTCATTGAATAGCAGATCTGAATGGCCTACTTCTACTCCTATGTCTTATAGCCTTATCCCTATGGTGTTGCCCTGTGTTTGCTGCCCTTCCTTGTCAAGATGCTAGATGCCACAGGTTTGGAAGGTGCATTTACCAGTTGTGCTGTGAATCTTGAACTTTATTTTCCCTGGATGGTGTTGAGTTCCTTCAGTGTTGATGGAGCCACATTTACCCAAGCAAATAGAGAGTATTCCATCACATTCCTGACTTGTACCTGTAGGCTACAGATGGATAGTTAAACATGGAAGTAGGCAAATTTGGCCCCATTCAACTGGACAGCATTGAGGAGATGTTGGAGGTGATCAACAGTGTCAAAGGCTGCAGTGAGGTCAAGAAAAATGAGGAGGGATAATTTGCCACGCTCACTGTGACATAGACTGTCATTTGTGGCTTTGCTAAGAGCTGTTTTGGTACTGTAGCAGGGGCAGAAGATAATTAGAGGAATTCAGATATGGAACGGTGGGAAATTGACACAGGCTTGGGAAGCAACAGCAGATGCAAAAATTTTGGAGAGGAAAATGAGCTTGGAAATGGACTGATAGTTTGCATCGACAGAGGGGTCAAGAGGTTTTTTGAGGAGAGAGTCGAAGAGGGCAGATTTGAAAGAGAGATCAGTCTCTGAGGGGAGAGGATCCACAATTCATTGTCAAAGTAGGAAGTTGGAGCCAGGTATTTAGTACTGAACGCTGAAATAGAGATAACTTTCTGACAGCCCCAGTAAAATTGCTGGCATCATTTACTGGTTCAGGCTATGAAGACATCAAGCTGATGGCATCTGCAAATTCTGATTTCACTGTACTGGCACCTGTCCAGTGAATTACTTTTTATCATTCATTCTCAGGATGTGGGCATTACTGGCAAGTCTGCCATGTATTGCCCAACTTAGTTGCTCTGGGATAGTGATGAAACAAATGAATGGCTGCTAGGCTGCTTCAGAGGGACATTGTTGTGGGACAGGAGTCATATATAGGAGACACCAAAAAATGATGGCTAGTTTCTTGCTGAAAAGGGCATTAATGAACCAGTTGTGTTTTATGACAATCAGACAGCTTCTAGTAATTTTATTTGCAGATTTTAAAAACTGAATTCAAATTCTTAAACTGTTAAGGTATGATTATCGACTCATGATCCCTGCATTATTTGTCCTTACCTCCAGAGCAACATCCTGGGGTTACCATTGACCAGAACTCAACTGAACCAACCAGATAAATACTGTGGCTACAAGAGCCGGTCAGAGTCTGGAAATTCTGTGGTAGGTAATTCTCTGATTAACTCCTTAAAGTCTGTTCATCATCTATAAGGCACAAATCAGGAGTATAATGGAACTTGCACTTGCCAAGATGACTGTGGCTTCAACAATACTTTATAAGCTCAACAGCATCCAAAGCAAAGCAGCCACTTGTCCAATATGCATCCACCACCTTAATTGCTCACTCCAACCCCACCAATGCACAGTGACAGCAGTGTGGAGCATCTACACGACGCACTGCAGGGACTTACCAAGAATCCTTGGATAGCACGTTCCAAGTCCACAGCCTCTAATACAGAAAAAGGCAAGGTTAGCAGATCGCTGGGGACACCTTAACATGTAAGTTCCCCTCCAAACTACATGTTATTCTGCTTGGGAACTATATCATCATTCCTTCACTGTTGCTGGATCCAAAATCTGGAAGTCCTTTCCTACAGAACTGTGGGTATACCTACTCCACATAGACTGCAGTGGTTCAAGAAGATGGTTCACCACTGTCTTCTCAAGGGAAAATAAGGATGGGCAACATATATTGGCCTTTCTGGGAACATTCATATCCCCAGAAATGAAAATATAAAGAAAAACTAGCCCAGTAACATAACCATTACGCTATTAAATAGAGAGCTTAGGTGTCATGTGCTAAAATTTCAAAACAATTGTGAAATAACATTAATTTTCATCAATAAATTTCAAGTAGAGCAGTTCATATTATTATCTCAGCAACATTTGTAATAGTGAAGAGCTAATTGTAGTATAAAGGGTTAACAGATGGGTTATGATAATGTATGATATTGATGATGATGTACTACTAATACCAGTTAGTGTTAGACGCAAGAGAGAAGGAGAGGTTGGAATCAACCCTAGGAGCTACGTGCTTACTCTGTAACCTTTTTAGACGTAGTCCTAATAAACAAGCATGACACAGACCAGAGTAACTCAAAACAACAACTTATGTTTATGTACCTACTTTCACAGCTTCAGATACAGGTTGGGCTGCAGTGGAAAGAGATTTCGCCTATCCTTGGCCATTTCCTAGGATTATAAAATCCAGGGTGATATTTGTTCTGCTCAAGTACTCCTGGTTCTCTCATTATCTGGCTCTCTAACTAGTGATTCCATATCTCCCTAGCAACTATCTAAGTCTGTTCTCAACCTACATGTTATATTTGATCCTGAGCTGGGCTTCTAACCTCATATTCAATCCATCCATATATCTGCCTAGTTCCACCTCCGCAGCAACATCCAACTTGGCTGTGTCAAACATGCATGTGGACACATTAGGAGCAAGAGTTGCCCACTTGGCCCCTTGAGCCTACTCTGCCATTCAATAAGATCATGGCTGATCAGTTGTTACCTCAACTCCACAGTCCTACCTATCCTGATAAGCTTTCATCCCCTTGTGCATCAAGAATCTATCTATCTCTGCCTTAAAACACACTCTTAGGCTTTGCATCCACTGTATTGTGAGAAAGAGAGCTCTAAACACTCATGACGTTCAGAAAGAAAAAACATTCTTCTCATCTCTTCCTTAATTTGGAAATCCTTTATGTTTAAACAGTAACTCCTAACTTGAGATTCTCCCACAAGACAAAATATCCTCTCCACATTCACCATTTAAAGAACCCTCAATTAAGTTGCCTCTTATCCTTCTGAACTCCAGCAGGTTCAAGCCTAGCCTGTCTAAACTTTCATTAGGTAACCTGCCCATAACCAGGTATCAGTCTAATAAATCTCTGAATTGCTTCTACTGCACTTACATTCTTCCATAAATAAGAAGACCAACACTGTACATAGTTCTCCAGATATTGTAGAACATTGAGATACTAGCACTGATCCCAGTGGCAAATCACTTTTTACATCTTGCCAACCAAAGAAACAATCCATTTATGTTATTCTCTGCTTCCTGTTAGCCAGCCAATCTTCTATCCATGCCAATATGTTACTCTCTACATCATCAGCTTTTTTTTTGCAATAACCTTTGGTGCAATACTTTATCAAATGCCTTCTAGAAATCCCTACATTTTCATGGACACCAAAGAGCAAGTTAACATGGCCAATCCACCTGACATGCATATCTTTGGACTGTGAGAGGAAACCTGAGCACACAGAAGAAACCCACATAGTCACAGGAACAACATGCAAACTCCACCCAAAACCGGAATCAAATCTGGGTCCCAGGTGATGTGGGCAGCACGTATTATCCACTGTGCCACTCTTCTGCCCCAGTACATGAGATGCTGCTCCTTGAGCCTATATGAATGGAACAAAGCACTGAATTAAAATGGGGTGGCTTCAATGGATATTCCCATTGTTAGCAGCAGGATTGAGAATACCCCACTTCCCAATTATCCACAACATCTGTTACTTCTTCAAACAACTCTAATAAATTGGATAACCATTGGGGGAGCTCTCTGGCCTCCCACCTGCAAGTTTCTCTATAGCGGGAGGTGACACGTTGCTCACTGAAAAGAAAAACAGTTGCAGGGCTTTGGGGAAAAAGGGAGATAAATTTAGTTGCTCTTGTAGAGAGCAGTCCAATATAATGGGCTAACTAGTCTCTTTCTGTGCTGTAACCATTCTATGATTCTATCGTTATTGTAATATTTATCGGCTTCTTTTGATGAGTGAATCAACACAGCTTCTACTACTTTTCTCAGAATCTCCGATATCCAATGGAATTAAAAATTTTTCAGACCTCTAGTTTTTTGGGGCTTTCTATCTTTTACTGAGTCTCCATATTTTGCATTCACAGTCTGAAGCAAACAATAGGTTGCTTATACCTATGTCGCTGTCTATTACTTTTAACATCTAAAATATTCAGATACATTCTCATTCTCCCCCTCTTCGTCACAGCTTCTTTCCTTCCCTGAAAACAAATTTATATGTAAATCTCACTTGACAAATATCTAGGAATTACACACTCCCATCTTATGATCTACTGTGTTTTAATTTCTATAGATGCAAAATCACACCTTGGGGGCCTTCAATGGCCGCTTATGTCTTTCCCTCCTTTTTTCTGTGCTTACACTTTTGTGATCATTTGCCTGGAGACTTCTCGGGCTGATTTCCTCTTCCCACTTGCTTGTTGTTGCCACATCTGGGCAATCATGTGATGTATCTTAGAAGGAAAAGTCCTCTGGTGTGCTCTCTTTATCATTATCTAAAATGACCGTGGTGTATTTGGTATTTTTCATGCCTTAACATTTAACATTTAGAGTACTGGGGAGGTAATCTCTGGAATTCTCTGCCCGTTGAAGTGGTGGAGGCTTCCTCGCTAAATATATTTAAGACACGGGTAGATAGGTTTTTGGTAGGCAAGGGGATTAAGGGTTATGGGGAGAAAGCAGGAAAGTGGAACTGAGCCACTTCAGATCAGCCATGATCTTATTGAATGGCGGGGCAGGCTCGAGGGGCTGGATGGCCTACTCCTGCTCCTATTTCTTATGTTCTTATGTTCTTAATGGCCGAGTAGTATTATTGCGAGATTATTAATCCAGAAACACAGCTAATGTTCTGGGGACCTACGTTCGAATCCCACCATGGCAGATGGTGGAATTTGAATTCAATAAAAAATACCTGGAATTAAGAATCTATTGATGATCATGAAACCATTGTCAATTATTGGAAAAACTCATCTAGTTCACTAATGTCTTTCAGGGAAGGAAATCTGCTGTCCTTACCTATTCTGGCCTACATGTGACTCCAGAGCCACAACAATGTGGTTGACTCTTTACTGCCCTCCAAGGGCAATGAGGCCAGCCGGTGAGGCCCATGTCCCACGAATGAATAAAAAGAGTATCCTAAAACGCCTGGTACTATCTGTATGGACACCAGGTAACTGCCAGCACATCAAATTGTGAATGCTTCTTTCAATGAACTTGCAATTTATCATTCATTTATCATAGAAGAATTGAAAATATACTACATACTAATACACTGATATCTTAATTCAATCTACTTTTAAATAAACTTAACTTATATAGAAGTTTTAAAACGCTACATTTTCATTTGCAACCTGACAGAATCTCAACATGCACGAGAGTCATACAAGAATCAATTGCTCCTTTCAACTTCTGGAAGAGTTAGAACTCTTGAAGAAATATAAAACCATCTCCATTTGGGTGAATAATTTAGGGATAGGGTTCCTCTCTGGCTGTATTTCAAGATTGCTGGCATTTAAAAGTGACATTGTTCCTTGCAGATATATTCAAATGTTTTCTGGGTTATTGCCATCTCATTTAATTTGGACACATAAGGCCCAATTTTACCATCAAGTTGCACCCGTTTTTGGGCATGAAAACTTGGTAAAGTTGGGTGTGAGGTGAGTAGCATGATCCACACCCACCTCTGCGCTGGTTCCCCCTTTACTAAGGCCCGAAAATGACTGCAATTGGGAATGTGCCCCAAACAGGTGCAATGGCCATTTAAATGCATTTGCATGCACTTAAGTCGACTTAATGGGCTGCACGCCAACCTTTCTGGCACTTCTCCCTTTACCACCGCATTCGCCCATCCAGAATTGACACGAAACAGACATGCTCTACAAAAGTCCGATCTGGGCATTCAGTTAGTGAGAAAGTTAAGTGCTGAGTGTCCAATGGCGCTCTGCTTGAGATTGGTAGGGGGTGGGGTGGGGGTGGTGGGGCGGGGGGTGGGGGGGGGTGTTGTCTGCTGCCACTCTGCCCGTGATCAGTGAAGGGGAAGGAGGGGGGTCCACTGCCACTCTGCCTGTGATCGATGAAGGGGAAGGGGGGGGGGTCCACTGCCACTCTGCCTGTATTCGGTGGGGGGAAGGGGGGAAGGGAGGAGGGTCTGGGTGGCGGTGGGGGAGAAGGTTAAGTGGGTCAGTAATGTTGTGAGGGTGGGGCAATATCTGTAGGGGCCAGAGGGAGGCATTATCTGAACCGGGACCAATACGGCTGGGGAGCGGCATTCTATCTATTTTCTGCTCATGCGCAGTTGGAGGCACCGATCGGAGCTATAGGATTTTGGGCATTTTGGGCATACTTTGTCAAGTATAATCACAATACCATTTTAATGTTCGTAACATATTTTTATACTGCAGTTAAGCCCCTCCCACAGGCTTCTACAGCGTGATTCAGAATTGCTGATATTTTTTCAGGCAGAGTGTGTTTGGGGGTGTCTGAGAACGGGTCTTAAAGTTGGATCTGAAGCACTCCCAGTTTGAAGTCCACCCAGCACTTAGAATCAAAATGATGAAATAACAACATACATAGAGACATAGAAAATAGAAGCAGGAGGAGGCCATTCAGTCCTTTGAGCCTGCTCCTCCATTCATTATAATCATGGCTGATCAACCAGCTCAGTAGCCTAATCCCATCTTCCCCCCATATCTCTTGATCTCCTTCACCTCAAGCTGCTATACCTAACAGCTTCCTGAAAACATTTAGTGTTTTGTCCTCAACTACTTTCTGAGGTCATGAATTCCATAAAATTTCTGGGTGAAGATAATTCTCTAGGTGAAGATATTTCTCCTCATCTCTGTCCTAAACAATATACCCTGTATTCTCAGACTGTGACCCCAGTTCTGGACACCCCCACCACTGGGAACATCCTTCTTGCATCTACCTTGTCAAGTATAATCACAATACCATTTTAATGTTCGTAACATATTTTTATACTGCAGTATGTAATTTAGTAATATGTACCTTGGTGGCATTTGAGCAGATTGCCATGGAATTTAACATAATTAAAACATCACGGATAGTACCTAACAAGAATAAATGAAACTCCAATAATGTGTGACATGCTGCCTGGTGGTAAGTCAATTATTATTTCAGTCATAGCATGTTAGTGTCATCTTCAGAACTATTTAAAAATACACTGTACATGAAAAGATTGGTTTATGGTGGTTCGATTTAATTCTGGAATTTGTTGAGATGTTAACATGTGAATAATCAAATTATTACTTATTTAGGCTCTTAACCCACAGATACAGAAAATTAGGTATGATCATCAGGCATGTACAAAAATGAGGAAAATTACAAATCATTAACTCAATCTAGAATATGAGCAAAACATAAATCATCACAGAACATTTTCTATCATAAGATTATTGCAATTTTTATTATCTCTAATTGTTCCTCTGGGTCACCTAGAAATTGTGATTAGTAAAATTTATATCAACATAAGAACATAAGAAATAGGAGCAGGAGTAGGCCATCTAGCCCTTCGAGCCTGCCCCGCCATTCAATAAGATCATGGCTGATCTGAAGTGGATCAGTTCCACTTTCCTGCTCTCTCCCCATAACCCTTAATTCCTTTGTCTATCAAAAACCTATCTACCCATGACTTAAATATATTTAGCAAGGCATGTTCAATATCAGACAATATGTATCAAAAATCAGACAATTCTGATGGAGATCAGTCCATTGAATCAATGTTACAACACAGATGGAAGCCATTCAGTCCATTGTGTGCATATTGTTTCTATACACAACAATCAGGTCAGATCCATTCCCCTGTGGGGTACAGTGGCAATGTCACTGAATTAGTACCTCAGAGGTCAAGGTTAAAGTTGTAGAAATGTGGGCTCACAGGACAGCTGATGTGATTTAAATTTAGTTAATTTGGAAATATGAAATTCTGAGCTAAACTCAGTAATGATGACAATGAAACTATCATTGAATGTATGGCTGTTTAAAAACAAACCCTATCTGCTTTGCTCATGTTCTTTAGAGAATGATATCTGCTGTTTAGTGGACATATGACTCCAGACCCACAGTATTGTGATTGACTCTTAAATGGGCAATAAATGCTGCCAGCAACACCTACGTCCCATGAAAGAGTTAAACAAAAACTGTGGCCCTGTAAGTTAATTTCCCTCCATTGCCCATTCAATCATGTTTTTGGAAAAGCACCGGATTCCCAAAGACAAGAACATGTAACAAACAATATTTTATTCACAGGCTTAGCAGCTACTCCATGTTGTACCCCGCCTAGCTCCGGGGATGAATCCCAGACTCCTGTCATATGATCCTTTAGCAGCCGCATCATCATGTCATCATGTGACCACTTGATCTACATCTTCCCCATTTGACTTGGATAACCAATGGTATTGAGATACAACAATATGCACAAATGGAAACTGTACAAACCATTTTATACATACATATTGAACAGGCTAACAATACATAACTATTTATATATGGTGAAACATGGATAAAGCTGTTCCAGCTGATACATTGCCCATCACATCTCCTTTCTCCCCTCCCCCATGCTTTTTATTGTGTAATGATGAGATACGAAGGCCAGTTGTAATTTGCCATGTCTTTCTGGAAATGTGTGTTTGGTTTGGTCACATATCCTGAGCATGTGATTGTTATGGTTTTTCTCAGGCTGCTGTCCTCAGTGTGGATATGGGAATTCCGTCCATGTACTCAGTAAGTGCAGGGCTTGCTGTGTAGGCCTTGGAGGAGCCTCAATGTCCAACTCTTGTCCAAAGCCTCTATTGTGGGCTGGATGACTGGGCTGCTGTGGCATCAGTTGGAGCTGGTTCTGATACCTGTGGTCGGTGACGACAACTGCATACACAGTGGGCACCATCTGAGGCTCCCACGTAATAGTTTGGCTGTGGGGCTTGGCTGTGTACCACCACCAACTTGTCATGGCCATTTGCACACTAAACCTGACCATTTGACCAGGTGTTAGAGGGTCGAGTCTGTGGGCATTTTGATCATTAAGCGTTTTACTTCTGTATTGGTGTTCCATGAGGGCACCACTCATGTTGGTTTCAGGTTGGGGCTGCAACAGAGATTTGGCAATAAGAATCATAGTCCTGGAAAGCCTGGAAAAGAGTCATTGTGCTCATGTTGTGTCAGATTTTGCAGGCTTAGGAGTGCGGCATAGTAATCTATGCGATCCCAAGCACATTTCTGTCGAAGATGCCTCACTGAGCACATGCCGCCTGTTCTGCCAGGCCCTGAACATGATTTGCAGCAACACAAAACTGAAGGTAAAGATTTTGACACAGGAGCGAAATGCAATGTATTGCTCAGCCATTGCTGCATGAACTAGAACCATTTGTGGTACTGGACCCGAATACCCAAGTGGAGCTCATGGCCTAAGGCAGACAAACCGCCCACGGTTGTTACCAGGAATGCCTTTAAACCCTTTCTTGTAAAAGGGTTGCACTTCTGCCAATTTCTGCATCTCTGGCAACTCCCCCCAAATCTAGGATACATTGGAAGATTTTGACTTCTGCTATCTCCACTCACTGTCACTGAACAGTCAAGGACCGGATACACATTATGATACTCGTAATAATTATTTGCCCTTAAGTAGTGAACAATTAAGCCCAAGGTCTGTGATTTTGAATGGTAAATGACACTAAGTCAACAGTTTGGTTTGTACCGCGTACTGAAAATCCTCTGGTTTTCTTTCCTTGCAGGCATAAATATTAAATTTCAATTCGTATGTATCTGCCAAGCAGGCTTTGTGCATGACAGATATTTTAAATGCCTATTTCTGTAAAGTAGAGCTTAAGGGTAAGTTGTTGCAGAGAAGTTCAAGTTGCAAAACATTATCTTCTGCCTGGTTTTACCCTTACCTTTGAATAGCACTAATATATAAAGTGGACAACCAATATTGGGAGAATCATGAGCTATGTGTATTAGGACAGTATAGAATGGCAATAAAAACAGAAAATGTTGGAAATACTCAGCATGTCAGGAGGCTGCTATAGCACAAGCTGCTATAAGCCAGTTAATTTTAAAGATCCCACCTACTTTGAGAATCCAGGGAAAAAGATCAATGTGTGAGGTAAATGGGTAGGATGTTTTGGAGGAGGGTAATCAAGGGATGGGTGGGGGCAATTGTGTGTTGGGGGATGGTCAGGGAGGGTGGGGGTAGGTGGGAGATGGTCAGGGAGTGTTGGAGGTAGGTGGGGGATTGGGGTAATCGGAGATGGTACGATAGTTGGGAGGGTCAGGAAAATAACCTGAGGGTGGAGGTCCAGTCGGATGTTAGGGGTAGTTGGAGGAGAGATTGTGGTCTACATTGGGGGGGGGGGGGGAAACGTTGAGGGGTGCTAGTGGGAGTTGGGAAAGTAGGTGGGAGGGGTTGTCAAGAGGTTGGAGGTACTCAGGAGTGTGGGGTAGTCAGAGAGTTGGGAGGGTAGTTTTTTGCACATCCTTAATTGCCCTTGAATAGATAGATGAGCTGCCATCTTGAACCGCTGCAGCCCATGTGGTGTAGGTGCATCCACAGTGCTGATAGGGTGGGAGTTCCAGGATTTTGATCTTGACATTCAATGATATTACCACTGATGAATACCCAGGAATCAATATCCTGGGGGTTACCATTAACTAGAAATGGCATTGGAGCAACTAAATTAATAAATAAATACTGTGGCTACCTGACTTCTCAAAGCCTGTCCACCATCCACAAAGAGCAAGTTAGGAGTGTGATGGAATACTTCCCACTTGCCTGGATGAACTCAGCTCCAACAACACTTGAGAAACTCAACAACATCCAGATCAAAGCAGCCCGTCCACCAATCTCATTATTCTCTCCCTCCACCACAAATGCACAGTGGCAGCAGTGTGTACCATCTGCAAGATGCACTGTAGCAACTCACCAAGGCTCTTACGACTGTACCTTCCAAACCCACAAACTCTGCCACCAAAAAGGACAAGGGCAACAGATGCATGGGAACACCATCACCTGTAAGTTCCCCTCCAAGCCAAACACCATCCTGATTGAAACTATATCTCCATTTCTTCACTGTCTTTCAGTCAAAATCCTTGTACTCCCTCCCTAACAGCACTGTGGGTGTATCTATACCACATGGACCATAGCAATTCAAGAAGGTGGCTCACCACTATCTTTCCAAGGGCAATTAAGGATAAGCAACAAATGCTGGCCTCACCAGCGACAACCACATCCTGTGGAAGGATTGTAAAAAGTCAACACAGTGATGCAATACTGTTGAACTACCAACTTTGCTTTATTTCTTTGTACCAGGGCGCATGGTGTTCATGAGATGATTGAAATCTGAATGTTATTTAAGTGAATCATTGCTAGAGGTTTTTAGCCATCATCTTCCTTTCCTCAATAAATGAAGCTGTGACTCCCCACCATCCTTGCAAACCACCATCCCATCCTCAACCTGCCTTTCCTCTCCAAAGTCCTTTCATTGTTGATGTCTTCCAAATCTGTTTGCATCTTTCCTGGAAAACTCTGTTTGAATCCCTCCCATCAGGTTTCCACTCTGCCACCAACTGTGACTGTGACAACAGCAAACTTTTCTTCTTTGGTCTTCTCAACCTATTTGCAGCCTTTGACATGGTTGACCATACCATCCTCTTTCAGTACCTTTCCATTGTTATCCACCTGGGAGGAACTGTCCTCATGTGGTTCCATTCTAATCTATTTAAGTGTAGCCAGAGAATCGCTTGCAATGTCTTTTCTTCCTGCTCTCACAGTGTTACCTCTGGTCTCCCCTAAAGATCTATGCTTGATCTTTTTGTATACCTCATTTACATGTTATGCTTCAGTGACAAAAAATAATATTGTACATCAACATCACCTAGTCCGACCGTATCACCACCTCTCTTGACTCCTCTACCATTGCTACGTTATCAGACTGTGATTCTAACATCCAGTACTGGAGAAGCAAAAAATCAGGACAATATTGGGAAAGCTGAAGCCACTGTTTCTGGTCCCCATGCAAAAATCTGTTCTCCAAATAATGGAATTCATCCCTCTCCCATGATCTGAGATTAAACCAGTCTGTTCGCAACCTTACTGTCACATTTCATTCTGAGGTGAGCTATCAACTTCTAATTTGTACTATCAATAAGACCATCTATTTTCACCTCCATTCCTGTCTCAGCTCATCTGCTTCTGAAACTCTCAATCTTGCCTTTACTACCTCAGAAGTTGATTATTGAAATGCACTGCTGGCTCTGGTGTCACACATATTACTCTCTCTAAACTTGGAGTCATCCAAAACTCTACTGCCTATGCCTGGACTTTCAGCAGGTCCTGTTCCCTTTCTCCACTGTGCTTGTTGATCCAATTGTTGCCAGGTTAAGCAATGCTCTGACTTTAACCTTCTCAGCTGTTTTTGCCAATTGCCCCAGTGCTTTGCCCCTTCCTATCTCTATTATCTCCTCCAGCTTCATAATCCTCCAAGTTATTTAATTCTAGCCTCTTGCTCCAGCACTGGCATTCATGACTTCAGTTGCCTAGGTCCCAATCTCTGGAATTTCCTCCCTGTAGCTCTCTGCCTCTTGACCTCACTTTGTTCCTGTAAGACACCCCTCAAAGCTACCTCTTTAACCAAGCTATTGGTCAACAGACCTAATGGGAACAATCCTATTAGAGTTCGGTAGTGTGTTGGTTTAGGCGAGAAACCTGGCGTGTTTCTTTTCAGAGAAACTGGTTGGTTTTCTCTTCAGATCTTACTACACTCTGTCAAAAAAAATGCTGGGCATTTTTCACACCAGAGATCAGGGCCATGATTAATGGGCACCCCAATCAGAAAATGAAAAAGCCTCCCCCCTCACCAACTATTAGGTCTCAGGGATTCCTGCTCACCCTGATTGGAGTCAGATTCTGCATTTCTCCCCACATGCCCCCTCACCCCTCCCAATCGGACCCGGCACCTATCCCCCCATCAAAGCAGGCACATCTGCCCACTCCAGCTGCCTACTGCAGCCAGCAACACGTCCCCCCATCCCATCCCACCGCCAATTGGAATCGGCATCTCTCCCCTGCCCCTATCCAATCTGGCACCTTTTGCCCCCAATCAGAGCCGGCATCTCTACACTCCCCCCTCCCCGATCCAGAGCCAGCACCACTCCCCACCTTCCCTCCAAACATCGGAATGCTTCCCCACCGACTCATTGGCGAGATCCGTGACTTCCGTGGTTTTGCAGAATCTTGAGTTGTTGCCGCCATTCCCATGGATGGTGAGCACGGGCTCAAGACCACCCCCAAAATCTCCTTAAGTGGCTCAATGTTGTAATGTTGCTGTGAAGCACCTTGGTACATTTCAGTATGTTAACGATACTAGCTGGGATTCTCCATTCCTACTGCTATGAATGGAGACTTGGCTAAGTGCCAAATTCCCCCTTCTCGCTGCCAGTATTGGTAGGACACTGGAGAATTTCAGCCACTATAATAACATGTGTTATTGCATCAGATTTAAAATACAGTTAAGTAACTCAAATCCAAACAATGCACTGAAGCAATTACAGATGATCCATGGAGCTAAAGCTTGTTTGCTTATAGCCATTTTAATTTGATTCCTGATATGGTGCATTTTAACATCAGGTGGCACAGTGGCACAATGGTTAGCACTGCTGTCTCACAGCTCCAGAGACCAGGGTTCAATTCCAGCCTCGGGTCACTTTCTGTATGGGGTTTGCACATTCTCTCCATGTTTGCATGGGTTTCCTCTGGGTGCTCTGGTTTCCTCTCACAGTTCAAAGATGTGCAGGTTAGGTTGATTGGCCATGTTAAATCGACCCTGGTGTCATTGGATTAACCAGGTAAATATGTGGGGTTACAGGAATACAGCCTGGATGAGATTGTGGAAGATGCATACTTGATGGGCTGAATGGCCTCCTTCTGCACTGTAGGGATTCTATGAGCATTGGATGTATTAGTGAGGAAAGTGGTGGAGGAAATTGATTTTCGTAAATTCGATACCAAATCACCCTGAATTTGAAACATGCCAAGGACAACTGCGAGACCAGTTTTATGGATTGGTATTGGTAGGAGTGAAGACATTTGCTCACAAAACTGTGTAGCACATTCACGCTTCAGAGTTTTGTTTGCACTACTGTTGAAATAGTGTAAATGGGAATCTCACTTGTTTCTGATCCAGTTCAAATCAAACCCTCACAAATGACAGAATCAAAAAAAAACACTAGAATGGTTCTCAAACCTCTCTGGATGCATTCACACTTCAGATAATAAATGCCATTACCAGCTTGTCTTTTTGAAGTTGCAGGTAAGTTAATAATTTGAATTCAGTTGGTTTGCAGAACTGCACTGCTTGAAGTACATGGAGTATATGCTGTAGCATAACTTGAGGAGCATGAATGCATAGCTTTAAACAGTGTGCAGCACTGTAATAACAAATGATATACAGCATGTTAAACAAAACACTTGAAAACATCCTTGGATATGACCACATTAAAAATTCAAAAAGGTATATCAGGCTATGTTATATGCTGTGGGCATGCTCCCTGCACTCTGGCCTAAATGTTGACAGTGAGTCTATCTCCATTATGCTAATTTGTCCTACTTTACTGTTTTAGCTTATGAGGAGAGACTTCCATCTTTCTTTAGGAGGAAGTCCCACTTAGAGTTGGCCTTTTGGCCAATTGAAGGCTGACAGCTCTGCCGTACTGGCAACTCCATCTGAAGTGATGCTACTCTTGGTCCTACAGGAGGCCTGGGATGCCCCAGAGGCTGGCTGAAATGGATCAGTGAAGGAGACTGGGGAGGCATGTTGGGCAGATCTGAACAAGGAAGTGACCCTTGGAGCCCAGAAAGGAGGCACCCCACACCCTTCCTTCCCCTGTCACTGCCAGCAGTTTGCAGAGTCAAACCAGTCAGGCAGTGAACTTGGTGCAGTCCTCTCCCTCCAACCCATTAAGTCTGAGTGATGATGGGATGAGGCCCTGAGGGATGATTGCTGACTTAATCGGGCCATGGGCAAGAGACCTATCAGACACCACCACCCCCCCACCCCCCACCCCCTGCTCATTAAATCAAGGTGGGCAGAAACTGGCAGGGAGGTAGGTGCCAGGTGTGCCACCAATGGCACAGTGTCCCATTTTATCGATCCATCTGTTTGCTTTCCTGCTCAGGGTGAACTATAATATCCAGCTCATCATGTCTAAAAGAATAAAAAAGAAGAAAGACTTGAATTGATATTGAATCTTTCACAAGTTCCAGTCATCCCAAACTGTTCTGCCAATCACTGAGGTACTTTTGACATGATGTGGGTATGCCGGCGTTGGACTGGCGTAAACACAGTAAAAAGTCTGACAACACCAGGTTTTAGTCCAACCTATTTATTTGATAATATTCTCACTAGCTTTCGAGGGGACAGCCTCTTCGTCAGGTGAATGGAGAGTTCTGGCCTCAGACAGAGCATATAAAGCACAGACAGTTTAGAGATTACTGATTAAAATGCGAATCCTTACACCTAACCTGCTGTTCAAGACCTGAAGTGGCTGACAATGTGAGTGGTAGGAGCACTGATCACAGTTTACAGCCTCTGACCTTCGGGTAAGCATTCTCCAAGGCGGCCTTCACGACACACGACAGCGCAGAGTCGCTGAGCAGAGACTGATAGCCAAGTTCCGCACACATGAGGACGGTCTCAACAGGGATCTTGGGTTCATGTCGCACTATCTGTAACCCCCGTGACTTGCCTGGGTTTGCAAAACCTCACTTACTGTACTGTCTGGAGACAATACACATCTCTTTAAACTGTGATCAGTGCTCCTACCACTCACATTGTCAGCCACTTCAGGTCTTGAACAGCAGGTTAGGTGTAAGGATTCGCATTTTAATCAGTAATCTCTAAACTGTCTGTGCTTTATATGCTCTGTCTGAGGCCAGAACTCTCCATTCACCTGACGAAGAGGCTGTCCCCTCGAAAGCTAGTGAGAATATTATCAAATAAATAGGTTGGACTAAAACCTGGTGTTGTCAGACTTTTTACTGTACTTTTGACATACAGTCACTATTATGGTAACATGAGAAAGAATTGAAAGCTGATAAAATGGAATGGAATTTTGAAATAATAGTCCCAGTCAAATTGCTGGATCTATAGTGGGCCAGAAACTCACTGGAATCTGCAGCAGGCTTTATTGGGATTCTCTAGCTGAGGCACAGCATTAGCATCCCATTTCCAGCTTTCCCCACTGATCAGAGAGGGAAACTGGGATGATGTGTCGATTCCGTCAAAAGAATTTCTAGATGAAGGGACCCTGGCAGAGGTCAGAATGGATGAGCAGCACATGGATTCCCCATGTTTCAGCAACCACAGGAATGGAGAGGACACTGTACTCTGGGTCTTTCACTATTACCTGGAGCTTCTGCTGTGGGATATGAGGAATTGCAGTGAAATGATGTTTGCCAAAGGTGGGAAGGAGAGGCCAGCATACTTGGAAGTAGCCAAGGAAATGACCAGCAGGAATGTGATCCCTCGAACCTGGAGACATTGCATCAAATGCTCAAGGACCTGGGGAGGGTAGAAAAGGTGAGTAGCATAACACTCTCAGGTGCCAAGATCCAAACTCTGTTTTACCCACACATGTCCCGCACATCAATCCCAAAAGCAATATATCTTACAATACCATTCCTCTCTCTCTTTCTTCAGAAACCTCCTCACATTTGAACAGCTAACGCTTACACTCACCCTCATTTTTATGTTACACCCATGCTTCACAATCACCATCCACAAACGTCCTTCAATCCTTCTCTCCAGACAATAAAATTATCACATCGACATTCACTGCTTTTTTCCTTTGTAGGAGGCAAGAATGCAGAGAGAGGCAAAGACCCTGAGGGATGGGAAATGGGCAGGAGGGGTAGCGGATGTTGCTGGCCTCTCGATGATAGACAACCTGATGGTCACTGTCAGTGAGTACTCACCTGTTTCAGGAAGAAAGGCCTTGTTCTGGAAGTCTTTAAAGATCAGCAACAAGCAGTAATGAAAGCCTAAACCTCCTGAGGCATTGGTGCTCACGCATGTGGAGACCCTTTATGTTTGGGGGTCTAAACTGCTTTGAATTGGGTGTCTGTGTCAATCCCCTCTGTCCTATATAATGGAATGTGCTGCATATATTAAGAGGGGAACTTTTATAAAGAGAACATGCTTATAATTTCAGCATAAAATCTGGGAAGAGGTTCCAGTTGTCAGAGAAAGCAGCTGCTTGTACTGCTGGCAGTGCTCATATTGTTCTCATGCTGCTGGTGTTCTTGATCTTGTTTCTTATAAGAGATATACATTAGAGCTGCATAAGCTGCTCCCATGCCATGGTAAAGGTGACAGTAGGAGAGTGCAGTTGCAGGTGAGTAAAGTCCAAGGCAGTTGACTTGATAGCCAAGGAGCTGGAAATCACCTTGTCAAGCAGTGAAAGGTAACTCTCAGAAGAAATGGTGTGTATACCAGCCTCTCACCTTGGTAACAATTTCACACTTCGAATACTTCCTTGCCTGCTAGCTTTGGCATGCAGTGGCTGCCCACTGCACTCTCGCCTGGTTGCCTCTGGTGAGTTTCACACAAAGCTGAACTCTGGTTTCAAACAGGAATCAGTTGCCTGCATTTAAGTTCCGACCTGACAGACAACGTGGGGCTTCTCTGCTCGTCTCTGATCTCACTCTGATGAAGCTTGAAAATGGATGGGACCATGTCTGGCTTTCTGAGCTGTCACCTCTTACTGGGGCTTTAACAATCCGACCTGTGTCCAAGCCTGCTGGTAGCTAAAATTCTGCTCATGGTTCCAATAGGCAAAGAGATTTAGATTATCTTGTAAGCATCCTCTGTGGTGGGTTATCACATCTGTGTTGAAATCCCTTCTTCCTGTGCTTGCTGACCACATTTCGGAGACCCACAAATCTGTTAAGTATGTCCAATAGGCGTAAAACAAAGACCAACTCACTCCTGCATGTTGTGTGGGTAGAGGACCATTTAAACCACATAAGTGTGACTGATAATTCTTTTATGTGGACAAATCCATTTGGATATTATTTACTGGACTGGAAAATTGAAAAAGAAGTCCATATGTATAAATGATTGTATGTAAACTGACCGCACTGTGGTTTAAAAAACTCGTGAAGGTAAAAATAGAACCAATAGCTATTTGATTTTCATACAATTTATCTTAATTTACAAATTAGTGACCATTAATAAGGAACTGGTTAATTGCTTGATAGTATTTATGATGGGTTTACCGCCTCATGGTTTGGGAAATAGTTACCAACATTCAACTCTCCACTAAGAAGTAAAACTGCCAAGAATGACTTGCAGCTCAATTCATAATCATCTTATTTTCTTGGTCTGTTTTGTGTTTTTTATGTCTGTTAACAAGAATAAACATGCTACAAAACCTTAGATTGCCGCTTAATTAGTTAATTAGACCACTTAAAAATAATGGATAGTATCATACTGTCATCATTTTTGTGTTTTTGCTGTTAAATTGAATTCTGCACTATTAATTTAAATCAGAGTGCACAGCCATGTTTACTTAGAAGGACTTGAATTATGTCAAGGAAGGAAATGAA
Source organism: Carcharhinus amblyrhynchos (assembly GCF_965287045.1). Classification (NCBI taxonomy): domain Eukaryota; kingdom Metazoa; phylum Chordata; class Chondrichthyes; order Carcharhiniformes; family Carcharhinidae; genus Carcharhinus; species Carcharhinus amblyrhynchos. The sequence continues at coordinate 49,199,135 of NC_137336.1, forward strand.
TAAAATAAGCCCAGTTCTTTGGATGGCAAATGTATAAAGTTTAATTCCACTATAAAAGCTAAGTTCTCTCGGAAAAGTGCCTAATTTATTCTAAGCACTTTGTTAAAGCAGTTTTCTATGAAATCAAAGTCTATGATGTTACCATTTTGATTCTACGTGCTGAATCTGAGCGCAATTTAGATCCAACTTGGAAAGCTGCTCTCAGACCTCTCCTCATATGCACATAACCTGAAAAAATACGTGGGTTTGAATTGTGCTGTGGGCGGGGCTTAGTGCACCCAAAACGTTGCGGCTCCAATTGGAGCTTTGAACTGCGCATGTGTGAAAAACGCGCCCTTGTCACATTTCTCCTGGACAGCAAAAAGTGGATAAAGCGGCTTGGGAGCGAAAAGCGGGAGTGATGGCCCCCACACATATCACCCCATCCCTACAACATAACTGTCCCTCTTATCCACCCACCCCCTCTTGCTACCCAGACCGATCACGGCCGTCTGCCCCCCTATTCCCCCACCGATCGCTCCCAGAGTGGCAGTGGTCTCACCTGTCCCTCCACCCCACCCCGACCAGAGGCCTTCCCCTCGCCTCATCACCACCCTACCACCCCCCCAACACCACCTCACCCCCCCCCCCCGCCCCCCCCCCACCCACACCAGAGAGCGATTGGGCCTGCTCCCTCCCTCCCTCCCACCAGAGAATGATCAGGCCTCCCTCCCCCTTCACCACCCCACTAGAGAGCAATCGGGCCACCCCCTCCCAACCACCTCTCCAGAGAATGATCTGCCCCCCCCGCCGCCCACTGATCTGAGTCAGTTACCTCTTCAGAAGCTGGAGTGCCCAAAACAGACCTTTGTCGAGCATGTCTGTTTCGCGCCGAATCTGGACGCGTGAACACAATGGTAAATAGGGAAATGCTGGTAAAGTTGGGCGGGCAGCCCATTTATTCAATTTAAATGCAAATGTATTTAAATCACCTTTGTGCCTGTTTTGGGCACAGTTCGGATCGTGGCTATTTTCGGGCCTTGGTAAAGTGGGCATCTGTGCGGGCATGGGCGCGGAAAGCACTAATCGCCTCATGCCCGACTTTACCAATCCACTTTTTGCTGTCCAGGAGAAATGTGACAGGGGCGCATTTTTCAAATATTTTTTCATTACACATGCGCCGTTCAAAGCTCCAATTTTGCGTGATGCAATGGTAAAATTGGGCCCTGTGGGTGTGATCTTACTGCCCATTCACGTCATATCCCACTGCAGCAAAGACAGAGAATTTGGCCACAAGCCAAATTTCCATTCACTGCAGCAGGATAGGAAAATCCCAATGGCGTGAATGGTAAGAAAATTCCGGAGCATGGGGGAGCTTTTCCGCTTCTGTTTCTGTGAGGCAGGATCAACAACGAATCGAAAAAACTGTGAGATGCTTAAGTCGCGATTCGAACCAACAGAAAGGTGTGATACAATTCTCTCTGCCCCTGCCAGTGACATGATGTGGAGATGCCGGTGTTGGACTGGGGTAAACAAGTCTCACAACACCAGGTTAAAGTCCAACAGGTTTATTCGGTAGCAAAAGCCACTCACATAACAGAGAGGGATTCCTCATGTTCAACATTGGGAACATCAGTACAATATAGTTGCATTTCATTATCAGCCCTCTTTGTCTGAATCATCCTTCCTTTAGGCTTGTACTCGTTAGAGTTTAGAAGAATGAGGGGAGATCTCCTTGAGACATATAAGATGATGAATGGGATGGATAGGATAGAGGTGGAGAGACTCTTCCCACTCAGAAAGGACAGTAGGACTAGGGGGCACAGCCTCAAGATAAAGGGGGGGCAGTTTAGAACGGAGTTGAGGAGGAACTTCTTCACTCAAAGGGTGGTGAATCTCTGGAATTCTCTGCCCGTTGAGGTGGTGGAGGCTGCCTCGCTAAATATTTTTAAGACGCGGGTTGATGGGTTTTTGATAAGAGAGGGGATTAAGGGTTATGGGGAGAGGGCGGGAATGTGGAACTGAGCCACGACAGATCAGCCATGATCTTATTGAATGGCGGGGCAGGCTCGAGGGGCTAGATCGCCTACTCCTGCTCCTATTTCTTATGTTCTTATGTTCCTTTATAAGAAAATCCATTCATGTTGGCATGAGGGCAGACTGGCATGAACTATAGCTGTTCTCCCATGGCATCCACCTGGCGGGCAGACTTCCAAGAGGAGCTCAGGTGAGTTCATTGCTCAGGGAAGAGGGGATCATGCCCAACACTAACCAGGCAATGCCCCCGGCACTGCCAAGACACTGCTTAAGTAGGGCCAGGAAGCAGTACCAGAGGTAATACTCAGGCAGTGTCGGGGGGCAGTGTGGGAGAAATGGATTGTGTGGGGGGCAGTGGGAAGTTTCTTGAGGGGCATTTCCATACAAACGTCTGTGCACTGGGTGACCTTTAAAAATGGTACCATGGTCTTTAAAAAAACAAAGTTGCTGGCAGGGAGGGCTCAGTCACTTTCTGCCCAGCCAGCATAATGTCATGGACCGCTTGTTGTTGTTTTTCAATGTCCCCAACAATACAGTGGAGAAAGCCGTCAGTGGTGCCAGTGATGGCTTTAATGACGCTTTCCCACCCACTGTTGCATTCTGCCAATGCAGAGAAAATCCCGTCCTCTGATATACTTAGTGAGGAATTTTAACCATTGTAAATGTATATCATAGAAATCATAGAAACCCTACAGTACAAAAAGAGGCCCTTCGACCCATCGAGTCTGCATTGACCACAATCCCACCCAGGCCCTACCCGCAATCCGTACATATTTTACTCACTAATCCTCTCTAACCTATGCATCTACCATCAATTTAGCATGGCCAATCAACCTGAACCACACATCTTTGGACTGTGGGAGGAAACCAGAGCACCCGGAGGAAATCCACGCAGACACGAGAAGAATGCGTAAACTCCACACAGACAGTGACCCAAGCCGGGAATCGAAGCTAGGTCCCTGGAGCTGTGAAGCAGCAGTGCTAACCGCTGTGCTACCGTGCCGCCCATATATATCTTTTACATTTAAATATTTGGCTTCTTTTTGAGATAGGCTAAAAATTGAAAAAAAAGCTATTTTTTTAAACCACTTTAATGACTCAAATTCTTCATGCAGCCTGTTGGAGTTGAGGGCCATAGGGATAATGATGCTCATTAGGCTGTAAGCCAAAGAATGAAAGTGCAGGATAAAGGTCACCCTGCAATATAATCTCAGTTTTGTTTTGTTTATGTGGAAATGGTAATTTGCCATCAATCATCAACAAACACAAATACACAAGTGATGTAAGAAAAGATTAATGGTTAACTTTGCAGAAGAAACTAACTGTTTGAGTTTACTGTTTGGAAGGAGTCTTCAGCCCAAGGATCTCTCTATTAGTCACAATGGCACTCATCTCTCCACCAGTAATTCTGACAGATAAATCCAGTGATAGGTAAGAAGCCTGAACTGCATGAAGGAGGGTGACAATTGAATATCTATTGCAATAAGCAGCATGATTCAATCTGCCCAAATGACCAGCCAACTTACATTATACAATGTAAGAATATGCAGTGAAAACCCTTTCTGGATGACAGAAGGGGTCATAGTGGCAGTACTGCAGGAAATTGGAGGCAATAATCAGCAGTAAGATAATGGATCTAATAGGATAATGGATTGCATACAACATATAACATGTCATATTACATGTCATAGGCTATAACATATTTAAAATATTAGGGAAAGAAGAAGGTGTAGTGGAGTAACTGTGTTAATGAGAAATAACAGAATGATATAGTAGTAAGAAATAACATAATGAGTAAATAATTAGAAGGATTCAAATGTGTTGGAATGAAGGACAGAAAGATTCTGTTATGGGTGTACATGTGTATAAAAAAAAGGCCATGAAATTTGATGAAGGGTCACTAAGACTCGAAATGTTGGCTCCATTCTCTCCCTATAGATGCTGTCAGACCTGTTGAGATTTTCCTGCATTTTCTGGTTTTGTTGGCCATGAAATTTGTTTCATTAGTGTTGGTTTTCTGGCTCTGTGCATGTCAATTTCTTTGGAAAATGGTGTCCACAGTATACACACACACACACGAACACACGCATACACGACACATACACACATCACACGGACGCTTACACAAATACACACACACACATACACACACACGCACACACATCTGCTCTAAATGTCATTTTACTGAGAGCAATATACTGATTTGATGGTTAAAGTTGCCATTCTGGAGCTCAACACTCCAGTGCAAGCCCTTTCTTAGCCTTGCACAATTGAACATGGATTCAAGAAGCAGAGGGGAAAAGCACCAGTGCTATTTAAAGGGATCATCAACTACTTTCAGTTTAGTTGTTATTTGATTGCTGCTGACTTCTGGTGTGATTGTAGAAGTGTATTTTAGGTTTCTGGAGGTGCTGAAGTTGCTGAATTCTACTAGGGAATGGTGTTACATATATTGTAGGATTTTGTCCTGACTTCCAATTGTATCCATATGCTTTGGAATATGACATGACAGGGAGAATGGGCAGAGGCAACACAAAGAAGGACAGACTGCTGGAAAAGGAAGGCATGGCCGGAGAAGGGCTCTCTGGAATCCATATCAACCCGATTTGTTTGGGAGCAATTCTCCAACTGAAGCTCAGCAGGGTCCAGTGTGTCAGATGCATCCACTTCACTCAGGAGGTCCTCACTGAAAACTATCTCCTGCAGCCACATCTGCAGTCTCAGAACAGGGCAAGCATGGCATTGCCAGCTATAGCAATGACCTTTATGGTTCTGGTTCCTCCCAGGCTGAAAGTGAAACTTGTAACATCTCCCAGTTTACCATCTGCTGTTGCATAGGAGCAGCCACTGAGGCTCTGCTTTCCAAGACTGAATACATTACATTGTCTCTTTCTGTAGAGAGAGCGTGCAGCTTCAAAATGATGGCGGCTTCTCCATGGCTCCTGAGTGTCATTGACTGTCACTTATTTATGAGATGTCAACTTTTGAGATCCAAAAGATTGAAACCAAAAGGGGTTCCATTTTCTCAATATCAGCCTCCTACCATACAGCATTGGTGTGTCAACCTCAATTTTTTGTACTCCTAGAGTGGGACTTGAACCCAGAATTTTCTGATCCAGAACAAAAGTTCTACCAATTGAGCCACAAAGAGGAAAAGAAGAGAGAGGAGAAGGAAGAGTTCAAGGGGAATGAGGAAAGCAGGAGGCAACTAGTGCAAGCATTTTCTGGACAGCAGTCCATTATTGGCTCATCTGACGGCAATGCAAGCAAACAAAATCCCAATTCTGCATTCGTCAGCAGCCGGACCCTTCACCCCTCTTCAATGATCATTACAGAATTAGGTTGGAAATAATGCAAAAATAAAAGCAAAATAAAATAAATATTCCAAACTAAAGTTACATATCAAATCAAATTGAATACAAACATCAGTGAATCACTCTTGTCTGTGCCTCTCTTTTGGCTGCCTTTGCCTTGCCTAGTGCTCCTGTACAGTACGTGGCTATTTGCTGCATACTTGGTAGGTAGACCTCACAGAGTTGAGAATGGTGGCAGAAAAAAGTGGTAACTGACAAAGAAAGGGGAGGTTTCTTAACATTTCCATTTCCAACATCATGATGTTTGGTGCCTTGGTGCAAGAGAAGGGGCCACACAATGTGCAGCAAACAAAATAATTTTTGTAATCTAGTCCAGTAAGTTTTCAGGATATCCCCAGAACCTGAAAATGACTTCAACATAAAAGTGCTAAGCAAATGAAATGTTAGCATTCATTTCGAGAGGATTAGAAAACAAAAGCTGCCATTTATAAGACTCTGGTCAGACCACATTTGGAGTATTTTGAGCAATTTTGTGCCCCATATCTAAGAAAGGATGTGCTGGCCTTGGAAAGGGCCAGAGGAGCTTCACGAGAATGATCCTAGGAGTGAAAAGTTTGATGTTTGAGGAGCTTTTGAAGACTTTGGGTCTGAGGGGTACCTCATTGCAACATACAGAATACTGAAAGGCCTGGATAGAGCGGACGTGGAGAAGATGTTTCCATTAGTAGGAGAGACGAGGATTCAAGGGCACAGCCTCAGAGTAAAAGGACGACCCTTTTGAACTGAGATGAAGAGAAATTTCTTCAGCCAGAGGGTGGTGAATCAATGGAATTCATTGCCATAGAAGTCTGCAGAGGCCAGGTCATTGAGTGTATTTAAGACAAAAATAGATAGGTTCTTGACTATCATTGCTCAGGGGATTAACGGCTGTGGGGAAAAAATGGAAGAATGGGATTGAGAAAGTTATCAGCCATGAATGAATGGTGAAGCAGACTCAATGGACCCAATGGCTAAATTCTGCTCCTATACCTTATGAACATGTGCTGAATGAATGATGAATGAATTAGGCTCATTATGGTGGATCTCAGTGTATGACATGACAAGAGTTGAAGCATTACTCCCTCCTGAGGCCCCCACAATCATCATAGAATCCCTACAGTGCAGAAAGATGCTATTTGATAGCCATTCTTCCGAAAGAGCATCCCACCCAGGCCCTCTTCCCTGCCCTGTTCTTGTAACCTTGCTCATTTACCTAATTGGCACATGTTGGAACTCACGGGCAATTTAGCATGGGCAATCCACCTAAACCTGCACACCTTTAGACTGTGAGAGGGAAGTGGAGCACCTGGAGGAAACCCACACAGACATGAGGAGAATGTGCAAACTCCACACAGTCACCCGAGGCCAGAACTGAATTCGGGTCCCTGGAGCTGTGAGGCAGCAGAGAGAAACAAATAATTGAATTGGGAGAAAATGAAAAAGAGAAAGCATTTCGAAGACAACAAGCAGAATGGCAGCAGGCAAAAGATAACAGAACAAGAAGAAAGAAGCCCAGAATTGGAAATGGAGAAGCTAGTATGAGAAGAAAGAGAAAGAGAGAGAGAGAGACAGAGAATTCTAGCTGGCAGCGAGAAAGAGAGACACCAGAAGATGAGAAAGGACATATTTCCAGATATACCCAGTAGAGAGATGTTTAAATTCATACAAAATTTGAAGCAAAGGATGTGGAAGCATGTTGCAATTTATTTGGTTGAACAGATGTAGTGGCTGAAGGAAATCTGGGCCCTGGGAATGATTTTGAGCCTGTATTTTCCATCTGCAGGAATGACGGTGTGAACTCAAAATCTGATTCACACTGTCAAGATTCTGAGTTCTGATCTTCCAGGCTCATTGTCGGTGGAGAGGCATGAACAAAGAACAAAGAACAAAGAACAACACAGCACGGGAAACAGGCCCTTCGGCCCAATGAGCCTGCACTGCCATTTTAACAATGTGCTTTTCCTTCTCCACCCTTGATCCATGTCTATGCTTATGGTACCCCCATTTGAAACCAGATTAAGGGGAGAATAATTTAGGGACAATTTGTTACACCAATCAGCCTAAGACCACATCTTTGGGGTGTGGGAGGAAACCGGAGCACCTGGAGGAAACCCAGGCAACCACAGGGAGAATGCGCAAGCTCCCACAGATACTGGCCCAAATCCATGTACCTGCACAGCAAACAGTGATAGTCACTGAGCTGTCGTGGTGCCCATCTGCTGGTCACAAATAACGCAAAGTACTAGGCTACTCTCGAAACATCCAAGAGCAGCCCACGCACGACCCACCGTGTGCATGCCCCTCGTTAGACAACAAGGTGGACCGACACACCTGTGGAGTAAAAGAGAAAAACATCAACACATGTAACAGTTGATTTCCACGAACGTCCCGAGGCTCTGATCCTTATTTAAAACAGTCTCCTATAACCCTCCATCCCTATTTCGCTCATGTGCCTATCTAAGTAAACCTTAAACAAGTCCAGTGTGCCTGCCTCCACTACGTTACTTGGCAGTGCATTCCATACCCCCACAACCCTCTGTGTGAAAAACCTCCCTCTAGCATCCAAATCATACCTCTCCCCCCTCACCTTAAGCCCGTGGACCCTCGTGATATTTGTCTCCAATCTAGGAAAAAGCCTGCCACTGTTTACTCTATCTATACCCTTCATTATCTTATACACCTCTATTAGATCCCCCCTCAATCTCTGTCTCGCTAAGGAAAACAGCCCCAATTTACCCAATCTTTCCTCATAACCCAGTCCTTCCATACCAGGCAGCATCCTGGTAAACCACCCCTGCACTCTCTCCAGGGTCTCCATGTCCTTCCGGTAGTAAGGTGACCAGAACTGGACACAGTACTCCAAATGCAGTCTAACCAACATTCTATACAACTGCAGCATTAGACGCCAGCTCTTGTACTCTATACCCCTTCCTATAAAGGCTAGCACACCGTAAGCTTTCTTCGCAACCTTCTTCACCTGTGTTGCCACCTTCAAAGACTTGTGCACTTGCACTCCCAGGTCCATCTGCATTTCTATACTCTTAATAGGTCTACTCTTTATCATATAACTCCCCTCTACATTATTCCTTCCAAGATGCATCACCTTGCATTTATCAGGATTAAATTCCATCTGCCATTTATCTGCCCAATATACCAACCTATCTATATCCTGCTGTGTCGCCTGTCACTCCTCCTCACTGTCTGCCAATCCTACCATCTTTGTGTCATCTGCAAACTTGCTGATCACACCACGTACGCCCTCTTCCAAGTCATTTATATATAATACGAATAGAAGAGGTCCCAGTACTGAGCCCTGTGGCACACCACTGGTGACAGACCTCCAGCTTGAAAAGGACCCTTCCACTACTACTCTCTGTCTCCTGTTACCTAGCCAGTTCTCAATCCATCTAGATACCTGTCCTTGTATCCCATGAGCCTTAACTTTTTCAACCAACCTACCCTGAGGGACTTTGTCAAACGCCTTACTGAAATCCATATAGGTGACATCAACAGCTCGTTCTTCATCGACCGTTTTTGTCACCTCCTCAAAAAATTCTACCAGATTCATAAGGCAAGGCCTCCCCTTAACACCGCGGGAACACATTTTAATACTTTACCATGTCATAAACAAGTACTCTCTCTGGAACTTCTCCTCTCACCGGATATTAAGCGAGCACTGACGTGACGGTATGCCTACACCTTTTAGGCCGATTTAAATATTAACATCATTATTTACGTGATGTAAATGTGTCCGGCACGGAAGTTTCCGGCCTCCCAGATGCTTCCCTCCTCCTTGCCGAGAATCACTCCTCGTCCCCACTAACCAGGGAGATCGAAGGCCACTGAAGCCGTCAGTAGTCAAGGGCATAGCCGGGCAATGCCCATCAGATACCGTAACAGCACCAGGGCCAGTGCAAAGGGGCTGGGGCCTGAGTGGGAGTGGGGCTATGACAGGGGGATGAAGCAAGTGGGGATAGCTCTGCACCATCCAGGATACAGAGCACACACACAAGCTTTCCCTTAGCTTCGGTGACCATTTTGTGTATTACTGGTGCATTGTGACTACATTATGCATATTCTGCAGGATGTACTATAGCAACTCACCAACTTACTTCAACTGCATTCCCTCCTCTTTCTGTTCCACCCATGTCCTTTATGACAATACCTTCCCATCTGGCTTCTTCTATAATATCTGTGCTAATGCTTGGAAGGAACAGAATGAATGGGGCTGGTATCTGAAGTATTTCCAATGCTAAATACGCTAGGATTCCTATTTTGTTCTTCAGCAATACCTAAAGGTGGAAAAGAGAAAGAGAAGTCACCTGGTTTCTTGACTTATTGAAGAAAGAAAAGCCTCATTTGGTTGTTAAGCCTCTTGCCTCAAGCAGTGATGTGTCAGGTTGACACTGTCTTATCTTTGCCCGTGTGCTTGGTTTGGGACCAGTTCTCCTCACATCACAATAGACAAAAATGATGCTCAACTCAGTCTGGCTAGTGATCAATTGGAAATTCTGCATTCACGTTTCAAATCATCAGACCATTTCCCTTTGACAGATTTCTAAACCCACTACTGATGCAAAACCTTTGGCACATTTTAGTTTTCTTCTCGCACATAAGTAATGGTTGGATAAACCTAGAACTCAAGTTATGACAAGTTTGTTTTCGCACTACACTTTTCAGTCAACTACTTGTTTTCAGGTGGCTCAGTGTATATTTGGAGTCTCTTTTGAGTTGTCAGCTCGAGACTGTGGCCGCTCTCCTGAAGTGACCCATCAGCTTTGGCAGGCTCGACAGGGCCACGCTGACACTTCACATACATCGAGAGTAAACCGCACTAGAGGAAATCCATTTCTCACCTTGTGTTGCTTATCATTATTATAAAAAAAAGAGAGGACCGCACTGGTGTATTAAATATTAATTCAATCACAAACAGATGTTCGATCACATGAAACCTACTGTAAAATTCAATTTTTCACCTCATACCAAAGTTCCTGTGTTAGTGAGTCTGCTGGAGACTGCAGCCAATTTTGAATCAGTGAATATTTTATCTGATTCAACACAGCAAAGTTCCCCTTAATTTGACAGCAAAGCACAGCAGTGGGTGAAACTATTTCCTTTTAATGCTGGATGTCTGTGGGATTCTTTCCCACTTTGGGAAGATTATGGTATCGGAGCGGTGAAACAGCCTTTCAGAGCTGACTTGTCATGCTATATGTTTACTGATGAGGTCCTTCCTTCTTCCCCTCCCCCCACCCCTCTTCCTGCCTCGTACTTGGATCATCATTTTTTGGTTAAGCAAACTGGGTCAGAGCCATCCTGGCCTAAGATTTCCTTTGGCTGTTCCAGTTTTGGAAGATTAATAGCGTTTGTTTTGTCTGCAAAGTTATCTACTGCTATAAAGCGATATTCTTTCTGTATTAAAAAATAATTAAATGTCTGGATCTTATAATTAAAAACTACTGCACAATTCTTTGTCACCAATCATGCATGTCACTATTATATGATGTGCCATATTAGTTTCAAAATTAAATCTGATGATTTGCTAACTCAAATGATGTACATCAGATATGCCTTGATTTAGCTTAACTAATTATAACATGAAGGATAGTAGCATGGTTCTTCTGTAATAGCTTCAAAAACCTGGTCCACATTTTAACTAATCCCAAACAAAAGGTTCAAAAGTCAATACCTCAGGGACGAACCTCATCAGCTTTGATAGCCATCCTATACACACAAAAGATTATAACTACATTTGTGTGAATGACAGCTACCATAAAGTGACTTGAAGAGCGTCAGAATGAGTGTACGTTCTAACGATGCATTATAAATGGGAGAACAAAGTACTAAGGAACAAAGAACAATATAGCGCAGGAACAGGCCCTTCAGCCCACCAAGCCTTTGCAGTTTTTATCCCTCTGTTTGTCTCCCATTCATGTGTCTATCAAGATACACCTTGAACATTGCTAACGTGCCAGCTCCCACTATCTCCGTTGGCAATGCATTCCAGGCACCCACCAACCTCTGTGTGAAAACCCTTCCCTACACGTCTCCCTTAAACTTACCACCTCTCACCTTAAACCAGTGTCCTCTTGTCGTTGACCCTTCCTCCCTGGGAAAAAGCCTTTGACTATCCACCCTATCTATGCCTCTCATGATTTTTTTAGATTTCTATCTGGTCACTCCCCAAGCCTCTGTCTTTCCACTAAAAACACTCTCTGAGTTTATCCAACCTCTCCTCATCAGGGTGGCACAGTGGCACAATGGTTAGCACTGCTGCCTCACAGTGCCAGGGAACTGGGTTCAACTGGGTCACAGGCTGTGCGGAGTCTGCAAGTTCTCCCTGAGTCTGCATAACCTTCCTTTGGGTGCTCCGGTTACCTCTCACAGTCCGAAGGACGTGCTGGTTAGTTGCATTGGACATGCTAAATTCTATCTCGGTGTACCCAAACAGGCACTGGAGTGTGGCAACTCAGGGATCTTCACAGTAACTTGCTGCAGTGTTAATGTAAGCCTATTTGCGACACTAATAAATAAACTTAAACTTATAACTGAGTGTCACAATATCTTACATTTATAGTAATAAGGGGTGTTGAATAAATGTGTGATTAGTTTCATGCTGGCCACTGTGAATGTCTCAGACATAATAAAAGACAATTTAATAAAATCAAAACAAATGTCCAAAGGTTAGAGACACCAGGGGAAAAAAAGTGAGCAGCAGTCAAATGTAATGACTATTGTAAATACAACTGGCCTGACGAGACCAGTTTTCTTTATCAGGACCTTTTGTTTTTTTTTATTATCTAGCCAATTTATAATCCAGTTGACTGCTTCTTTCATCCTCGACTCTCTTGCGAAGGACTTGGAATTGTGCCTCAATTTGATTATTACTTTGTAATTCAATTACACGCCATCATGATTTTCTAAGAAGACTGTAAAAATACCCCACACTGCAGTGCTTTACATTATCACTGCAGAAAGAACCATTTGACGTTCCGTCAACGCATGTTAAAATAATATAACAGGCAGTACTGTTCATTTTGTACAGAGACTGAGTAATTGTAACTCTTAGTATTCCAGGCATCTTACAGTACATGGGAAAATTCCACATTTCCAGTCAGGATATCATGCTCAAGGAGTGCTGAAGATTATAGAATCCCTACAATGCATTCAGCCCATCGAGTCTGCACCGACAACAATCCCACCCAGGCCCTATCCCTGCAATTCCCATATTTAGACTACTTGTCCCCCCAAGACTAAGGGGAAATTTGTCATGGTCAATCCATCTAACCTGCACATTTTTGGAGGTGGGAGGAAAGCCAAGCACCCAGAGGACACGGGGAGAACTTGAAAACTCCCTACAGACAGTCACCCAAGGCAGGAATCAAACCCGGGTCCCCGGCGCTGTGAGGCAGCTGTGCTAACCACTGTGCCACTTTGCCGCCCCAATGTAACACTGTAGCTCCAATACTTTGACTTGAACTCTCAATTCCACTTTGGGAGTGTGGGATGGTAAAATCAACCTCGCAAAGTCTCAAGACTGGATTGTCCTGCCCCTCCCACCAGTGGGATCTTCTGGTCCCACTGAAGTCAACGGAGATTTGAATGGTTTGCTGCATCCATCGTGGGGAAACCGTCGTGGTGGGGTCAGAAAATCCTGGCCTGTGTTTCGAGACTAGGGATGGGATTTTTCCCCCATTGCACCAAGTGAGGATGCGTGTGTGAAAAGCGCCATTCCAACCACTGGCTGCAATGCCGGGGATTTCACGCCTCTTCATCCACTCCCACCTCACTAATTATATACACAGGTGAAACATGCTAGGTCACGGGCATCCACCCATTCCACCATCAGCTCACCGCTTCCCCACTCCAGGCAACATATTTGAAATGCAGCCATGTGCATCCTTCTCATCCTTGCCAACGAATGCAAGACATGGTCCCAAGACCCAGGAAAACACAGCCCTCAGATTCAGTGATGTCTCACTGGGGCTGCTGCTGAACACACACCACCATGCCCTCTGGTCACTGGTGACCCAGTAAGATGATCAGTCGGGCTTGAGAAGTACTAGCAGTGATGGTCAGAAGAGCTCAGCCACCCAGTGCAGGAAGAGAATAAATGAGTTCATCCATACAATCAGGGTAAGTCAACCTTCTCATCAATCTCAACCCACATCCTCACCAGCCCGTCACACATTCACTGACATCTCGCACACTCTGAACTCAAAGGATATCAAAACTCACTCTTACACACCTTCGCAACTCCATCTGTGCTCATCATCTCTAGAGATTGTGTCCTCATTCTGTCTGTGACTCCCCTCACCATTCACACATACCAGGCATTCCTATTATCTGCCATGCAAGAGTCTTGCTCACATTCTCTCTGTCTGGCTTCACACAGGACAAGTGACATACAAGAAAAGAGAGAGGACCTAAACCCATTGCTGGAGCTAGATTCAAGGGAATCTCAGGAAGGGATGTTCATTATTTTCCTCAGACTGCAACAGATGATGAAGTCGTCTGCCCACTTCCAGTTCAAGGTAATAGCTCTAGCATGCCAATGCACTGACAGGTTGGTGGCTGCTGTGGTCACTTTGGTCTTGGGCATCGGTCCTGCACTGCTGCAGGAGCAGCACTCCTTTGCTGTATCTCTTGGTGGCAACCATTAGTGGCTATGCAAGAAAGTGGGGAGACACACTTAGCTATCTCTCCAGCTGCTTCCTCTCTTCAAGGAGTCAACCATCTCCCCAGGGGGCCCTCAGTCACCCATTGGCACAAGGACCAGTAGCTGGATACCCTGGGGCCAATCACCCAAGGGATCCCGGAACTCTCCAACTGATCCAACTCCCTTTTTCATGTGACCCCATCAACTCCAGTTCCACGGGCTAAGGACGGTGCACCTGCCCCAAAGCAGGACACCCAGCGGGCCAGGGACTTCCATGTCTTTGTCTTCCAGAGGATGCCTGTCCAGACCGCCACGGACAACAGGGTATAGCAGTTACCAGACTGCCTCCACTTCCACACTAGATGTTGGGGAAGGACTAAGATGTAATAGTAGGGTTAGGAAAGTTAAAAGATTTTGGAGCATGACCTATTTTCAGTGTTCTCTTGTGTATGCCTCCTTTTTGTGATGAGCTGTGTTGCTGTTAATCAGGTGTGATACGATGGCCTCTCCCCCATTTACCACAGATATTACTATCATGGGCCTCTCATTGATATAGACTGCTTCCATATCAATAAAGTGTGTGCGCCCCTTTTGCACATCATTCTCAACATCAGCGATGTCTCCAGTTTCATTGTGTGCTTGTGGAACAAACCAAATCCACATGCTTTGCAGGGTCTTGTCATGTTTACTTTTGGCTGTGTAAGATTGAGGCAGAGGTGTTACCCTATCTCACTGGTATCTGAAACCATACTTAAAGCTTGTGCATGCAGCTGTCAGAAAACTATGTTTTTGACTTTCAGAGTCTGCCAAGCTCACCAATAAGTGGGAGCACCTTGCCAGCTCAAGGTGATGAAGCTCTGCTACATTATAGTGAGTGTCACTCACCCTGAGGTTGTGTGTTTTGTGGGGGACAAGGCTGTTATCACAAACTAGGGATACAGTGATGCCCCCCCTTCACCTGAGCACCCATCGTTTTCTGGTGGGCAGTAGAGGCAGTGAGGATGCTCCGGAAGTGTACATAGTTGCTTTACACAATGTAGATGGGAGCAATGGGATAGGAGTAAGGATGTACTGAAACTGAAGTGTGTCCTTTGTTAGCAATGACACCTGCCCTTGAGGCCTCATGCTTTGTGAGCATTTTTGACTTGGCAAGGACACAATGTCTGCGTGAAACAGGACGTTTTTTTAATGTCTGGCAAACAAGTGTTTGATGTATTGCTCAGGTGGTCCTCATCCATACTAAGCTGAGGATAAATGCAACGCAGCATCACAAACTGCTCTGTGCTGGATATCAGTGTGATTTGGATGAATGATATGTCCTTGATATGTATGTCCCTGTCAGGCAAGGAGGAAATGGTCGAGCTAGGGAACCGTGGTGCACTAAAAAAGTTGATTCGCTGGTTAAAAGGAAAAAGGAGGCTTATGTCAGGATGAGACTTGAGGGCTCAGGTAGTGCACTGGAAAGCTTTAGATTGGCTAGGAGGGAGTTAAAGAGTGAGTTAAGAAGGGCTAAAAGAGGACATGAGAAGATTTTGGCTGATAGGATTAAGGAGAATCCTAAGGCGTTCTATAGATATGTTAAGAACAGAAGTTTGGTTAGGGCAAGATTAGGTCCAGTTAGAGACAGCAGTGGGAAGTTATGTGTGGAACCGGAAGAGATTAGAGAGGCATTGAACCAATATTTCTCTTCGGTATTCACGCAGGGAGACATAAATGTAGCTGTGGAGAACACTGGGTTACAGGGTTGTAAACTGGATAGTATTGCAGTTGATAAGGAGGATGTGCTAGATATTCTTGAGGGTTTGAAAATAGATAAGTCCCCTGGGCCGGACGGGATTTACCCTAGGATTCTCTGGGAGGCAAGAGAGGCGATTGCAGAGCCTCTGGCTCTGATCTTCAGGTTGTTGTTGGTCACAGGTATAGTGCCAGAAGACTGGAGGATAGCGAATGTTGTCCCATTGTTTAAGAAGGGGAACAGAGACTTTCCCGGGAATTATAGACCGGTGAGTCTTACTTCTGTTGTGGGCAAGGTTTTAGAAAAAATTATTAGGGATAGGATTTATAGTTATTTGGAGAGTAATGAATTGATTGGAGATAGTCAGCATGGTTTTGTGGAGGGTAGGTCGTGCCTTACTAACCTTATTGAGTTTTTTGAGAAAGTGACCAAAGAGGTGGATGGGGGTAAGGCAGTTGATGTGGTATATATAGACTTTAGTAAGGCGTTTGATAAGGTTCACCATGGAAGGCTTCTGCAGAAAATGCAGATGTATGGGATTGAGGGTGATTTAGTTAATTGGATCAGGAATTGGCTAGCAGATAGGAGACAGAGGGTGGTGGTTGATGGTAAGTATTCATCATGGAGTTCGGTTACAAGTGGTGTGACTCAGGGATATGTTTTGGGGCCACTGCTGTTTGTAATTTTTATAAATGATCTGGATGAGGGTATAGTTGGGTGGATTAGTAAATTTGCTGATGACACACCAAAGTCGGAGGTGTGGTAGATAGTGAGGAGGGGTGTCATAGTTTACAGACAGACTTGGACAAGTTGCAGAGCTGGGCCGAGAGGAGGCAGATGGAGTTTAATGCGGAGAAGTGTGAGGTAATTCACTTTGGCAGGAATAACGGATGTGTAGAGTATAGGGCTAACGGTAGGACTCTGAATAGTGTTGATGAACAGAGGGATCTAGGTGTATGTGTACATAGATCCCTGAAAGTTGGGAATCAAGTAGATAAGGTTGTTAGGAAGGCATACGGTGTCTTGGCGTTTATTGGTAGGGGGATTGAATTTAGGAGCCGCAGCGGCATGTTGCAACTGTACAAAACTCTGGTGCGGCCGCACTTAGAGTATTGTGTGCAGTTCTGGTCCCCACATTATAGGAAGGATGTGGAGGCATTGGAGACGGTGCAGAGGAGGTTTACCAGGATGTTGCCTGGTATGGAGGGGAGGTCCTATGAGGAGAGACTGAGGGATTTGAGGTTGTTTTCGTTAGAAAGAAGGCGGCTAAGAGGGGATCTTATTGTAACATATAAGATGATTAGAGGTTTAGATAGGGTGGACAGTGATAGCCTTTTTCCTTGGATGGAGAAAGCTAGCACGAGGGGGCATAGCTTTAAATTAAGGGGTGGTAGTTATAGGACGGATGTCAGAGGTAGGTTCTTTACCCAGAGGGTGGTGAGGGATTGGAATGCCCTGCCTGCTGCAGTTGTAAATGCGCCTAGTTTGGGGGCGTTTAAGAGATCCGTGGATAGGTTTATGGATGGAAAGGGATTGGTTTAGGTTAGAGGGTCATTGCTTTTTAATTGGTCGGCGCAACATTGTGGGCCGAAGGGCCTGTTCTGCGCTGTAATGTTCTATGTTCTAATGTGCACAGAAGATTGAGCCATTTCTGAATGGAACTTCATCAGCTGCCTTCTCCCAAGTTGGAATCATCTGATTCTAATAATTCTAAATTGGAATTATCTGATGACCCAAGGATCATCTGGACTCAAAACGTCAGCTCTTTTCTCTCCTTATAGATATTGCCAGACTTGTTGAGATTTTCCTGTGTTTTCTCTTTTGGTTTCAGATTCCAGCACCTGCAGTAATTTGCTTTTATTATCTGATTCACCATTGATGTTACACACAGTGGAAAGTTCATAGAATCTACTGTGCAGAAGGAGGCCTGCTCCAATAACAATCCCACCCAGGTTTTTTCCCGGTAAGGCCACACATTTACTCTCATAATCTCCCTAACACTAATGGGCAATTTATCATGGCCAGTCAACCTAACCCACACATCTTTTGGATGTGGAAGGAAACTGGAGCACCCGGAAGGAACCCATGCAGACACAGGAAGAGTGTGCAAACTCTGCATAGTCAGTAACCTGAAGCTGGAATTAAACCCGGATCCCTGGCACTGTGAGGCAGAAGTGCTAACCACTGTGCCACCGCTTCCACCCCCCCCCCCACTACCTCCGCCCCGTTCCATTGTTTCAGATGTCACGTTGAAGACATACAACCACAAGACCACTGAGGATCTTACAACAGCTGTAGTGTCTTGTAGGGGATTGTTACAAATGGAGAGTCTTGAAATGACAGCACCTTCTGTCATTTGATGTTGGGATGCCCTCCACCAGTTAGCCCCTCATTTCTGCGAGGACACAGGCTGCTGAGGATTCAGCATCCTTCAAAGGATTAGGATGATGTGAGCCTGATGTGTAACTGTTCACTCTTATTTTAAAGGGCATGGGTGAAATGAGAGGAATAGCAATGCCTATACTCACGTTGCCCCACGATAGAGAGTTTGTCCAAGAAGGTACTCACCAGAGCTCATCAATCTCCTGGTAGAATCTGGTGGCTACTGGGGCTCATGCACATGCCTGTCTCATCTGACCCATGGTATGTCCTCTTTTTCTGCAGCCTCAGCTTCCTTCAATTCACCAATCTTATCCTCTTTGAGGTCCTTCTCATTGGACCTCTTCACTGGCAAGTCCTCTTTTCTTTGTAGAGCTAGGTTGTGCAGCACACAGCAAGCTGCACTGATCCATGAGACCATCTGAGGGCTGCCCTGGAATGTGCCACCAGAAATATCCAGGCATTGTAATCGTATATTTAGAATCCCTATGCTGTGCTCCACCAATACTCGGCTAGCAGCATGAGCCTTGTTGTACCTTCCTTCTGCAGGAGTCTGAGGCTGCCACATGGGTATCATCATGCATACACTGTTTCACTGAGCAGCCTGCCCTGGATTCCCTTGAAGGTGTTTGTGAATTGCTCAAGATGTATGTCTTGGACACTTCCTGGGTATCTGGCACACACAAACCTGGTCACAGACCAGCTGTATACTGAGTGAGAGGTAAACCTTCCAGTTTATGTACTGCAGGGAGCTTTAATAGCCACATGGGTGCAATGGATGGCACCCTGTACCTGTTGGAATCTGACAATCTTCTGCTGAAATTGACTTAATTGTGAATCTTAGTAAAAAGGACACTGGTGACCTCACAAATGTACTTGAGCGATCTCACAGAGGTTCCCAAGTGGATCCGTGGGAGGAGTCATTGGCATAGGTTGCGTCAGTAATTAGGACTAGTATCATCACGAGAGGTGAGGAACTGGGCCCAAACCCAGGTTTTCACCCATTTTGCGATCTTACCAGCTCATCATGCCAATCGACCAGCATGATAAGCCAGTAAGATAGCCCTACAATGTTTTCTCAGCTCCAGAATACTCCAGTGAGCCAGGGAGCTTTTAATAACATTTAATTTCTGTGATTCAGTATAATTATCCTCAAATCATTCCTTGGGTGCAGTATTACCACCATAACACACTTAAACATGACAAATTGTGAAGGAGTACCTGTCCTCAGTTTTTATGTTTTGTGTTGTATTACATCATGATTATCTGTGATATCTTCTTTATACTAATGTTTCTATATCAGTGAGGTAGGCAAATTGTTTGTGGCAAAAATTTGGTTGGATTGTGACAAAGGAAAAATACTCACCTTTAACTTCAACAGAAGTTGCTCACAAAGTTTTAATGAGATTTAAAGGTCAGCCTTCCTTTATTCCAGTGCAAGTCTATGCGGAAGTGTGGCATCCAAAAGAAGAGTAGGCCATAGAAAATCCAACTGGCCAACCAGATAGAATAGTTCTCACAGACAGAAAATTGGATATTAAAAAAACAGAGAATATAAATGACATTTAAATCATTGTGCAGGAAACAAGAAGAAAGTTAAATAATGAAACACAAACTTTTTTAACAAAATGCATTTTAGATTTTTTAAATCAGCAACTTTATTTTGATCAAGAAAGAGGCTCCACAAGGGTGATTCTCCCAAAAAAGTTCTGAGTGCTGAATTTGCAGGAAAATGGTGTAATTCACATTTGTTTTTCCAGCGGGAGTTCAGACCAGAATCTCCCACACGCTGTGCAATGCAGAGGTCACAATCGTGAATCTCATCAAAAGCTTAAGGGGCGGGTCCTATTCACACCAGGGTCTGACAGTTCTGGAATTCTGCGCATGCACAATGGCCCCGAGCTGTCCGCCTGCGGTTTGCAGGCCAGCTCGATCGCTGACCAGCCTGGGACATCTGCGGTGCTGCCCTTCAGCGCCCCCATGGCCCAATCGCAGCCCCCATGACCATTCCCAGGTCAGCCCTCCCTCCATCCCAGAGCGCCCTGATCTCCAGCCACCACCCCCCCCACCCCCAGCAGCGATGACACCCCCACAGGAAGCAGACACTCCCATTGCAGTAGACCCTCCCCCACAAGAGGCAGACCGCCCAGCAGACAATCCAACCTCAGCTCCCCCCGATCGCTGGCCTTCCTCCAGTCCCAACCAATCCCAATGCAGAGTGGCAGAGGGAACCCCCACTGATCGTCCCTCGGCCTTGCCCCAGCTGGCCCCACCCTCAAATGGCCTAGCTCCATTAGCCCTGCCCTGGACACTGCCCCATAAGTCCCACTCCCTTGGCACTTCTCCTTAAGCCCTGCCCCTAATAGGTCCCATCCCTTGGCACTGCCAGATGCCTAATGGACAGTGCCAAGGTACCCCTGGGCATGGGCAATGCCCAGGGCACAGGCTGGCATGCCCAGGGGCACCACCCCTTTCTGAGCCCTGATTGCCTCTTCACTTCAGCGGGCTCTCCTGCTAGTTCCCAGAAAGGAGCTACCCTAAACCCCACCAGCGTGAATTTGTACAGGTGGGGTGGGAAATGCCTTTGGCCTGGGGAATTCAGTCCAGGGCTTGATAATGACATTTAATCTATTTTCAAATAACATTGAAAATAGATTAAAATGACTTACCTAATGTTCCCACCAGTTTCCTGAGTGATCCCAGCCCCAGCAGTGGGAGACGCGTGTGATTAGGGGACACATGCCTGAATCCTGCGAATTGGTGCATACGTGCACCTCCCAGCCCAACATGAAAAGAATTAGCGTGTCGAAATGGGAGAATCGCCCCACATTTCTAAATTTGTATTCAGGGCCAGCGAGGTTGTTCAATTCTAAATTATGACTTAATATTCTATTAAGAATTTAGATACTCTTGACTAAATAAGGCATACCTCTTTGAGCAGTATTTATACTAAGAATAATGGATAACTTACTAAATTCATGTTAAATTAAAGATTTTTCTGTTGATTCTATTGTCAAAGACTGCAACTGCACATCCCACTGAGGAGTACATTATCACTGATAGAAAGTCGAGGATTTGAACATTTAACTATGCAGGGAAGGACACGAGCTGTTGTGATCAGTTTTACCGAGTAACAATGAAAAGCACAAACTTTTTTGTCATTATTACATTGCAAATAACAAACAAATCTGGGGTGGCTTAGTGGCACAGTGTTGAATGGTGAATGGAAAATCCTGCCTCCTAATCTTCATTATTTACACAATAATGTATGAGGATGGCCTGTAATGGAGATGTTATCTGCAGCTTAAATAATAGTTTTGGAATTTGGTGCAATTTGAGGCACTGCTGCCTTGCAGTACCAGGGTTTAATTCTGGCCTTCAGTCGCTGTCTGTGTGGAGTTTGCATGTTCTCCCCATGTTTGTGTGGATTTCATCCAGGTACCCTGGTTTCCTCCCACAGCCCAAAGGTGTGCGGCTTAGATTGATTGGCCATGCTAAATTGATCCTTGTGTCCAGGGATTAACTGGGTAAATATGTCAGGTTGCGGGAGTGGGGCCTGGATGGGATTGTAGTTGGAGCATACTCGATGGGCCAAATGGTCTCTTTCTGCATTGTAGGGATTCAATAATTGTAAATAAAGGTCTTGGATTGTATCTGAATTGCACCAAATTCAAAATATGTTATTTAGGATGCAGATAACATCTCCTTTACAGGCCATCCTCAATTATTGTGTAAGTAATGAAGTTTAGGAGGCAGGATTTTCCATTCACCATTCACCAACACCACCCCCCTCCCTGCCCATGTTATGTTTTCCAGCACTAGAGGCAGCTCAACATTGTCTGCTGTTGGGATCTTCTAGTTCCACCAATGTCTCCAGCATTTTGTGTGTCTCATTTGTTCCCAAGGGGCCTGCCGGCAGGCAGGGGTTGAAAATCCTGCCCGAGAATTGGGAACCTTTCCCTCTTGCAGACACATTTGGAGACACATACTGCGCTATCTAATGACTCTGCTACAAACTGGCTGAACTCATTCATCAAGAAAGTTGCGGGAATTGGATTACATTTTCACATTGAGTCTTATCGATGGTAATTTAACCACCGTGGGGGGAAGAAAAAACCTCCTCCATTTTATTCAGTTTGAAATTTCTCCTGATTCAGCAAGTGTTTCATTTAACAAGCCCTTGTGGAAAAGATTGATAAGAGTATTTTGTTTTACAGGGTGTCCTTTAGCATTCATTAGCTCTGCTTTTCTGTTCTATTACGAGAATAGATAATTTCAATAACTTAATTAAATAGAACTCTGGGCACATAAAGGTTATGTATCCATGTTCCGTGTTCTGAGTTTAAGTTTCTTATCAGTTAACATACTTTGGGAAAGTAAACCTTTCATTTCCAAACCCTTTAGCCATATGCAATGTTTATTAAAAAGCTTTTAGTAAGTCATTAAGAAGTGCCTGCAGTGTAGTTGTGTTTGAACTTCACTTCTGACTGGATGTTTAAAAAGCACTTCATTATTGAGCTGTATCAGTTTGATGTGTCTGTATGGTTTTATTTCAGATAGATATCCTCTCTCTCCTTCAGCAATCTCACTCCTCCGGTTAAGGAGGTGAAGCACTCTAGGATGGAGGCAGCTTCGTGTCTGCTGATGCCCTGGTGAGATTGGGTGCAGTTCACAGAGGTTAGAATATAACTTGCCCTGATACTGCAATCTTAGGTTCATGCCCAGAATGTCACTGGTCAGGAGCTTAATTGAAGAATTGGGTGTGAACAGCCTGATACATTGGCTGGAATTTTCCTACCGAAAGTTGAGGGAGAAGTCCAAAATTGTGTGTGTTGGGTAGATTGTTTTGTTAAATTGCCCCTTAGCATCCCAAGATGTATAGGTTAAATGAGGTTACAGGGATAGGGTGGGGGAAAGAGGGCCTGAGTAATTTAGTTTATCAGAGAGTTGGTGAAGACTCAATGGGTTGAATGCATAATAGGGATTCAATGATTCTTTGACTTTTGATTAGCCCTCTGCATCTGCTGCGGTGTCTGCCAACATGGTGGGGCCAGAAAATGCCAACCATTGGTTCTCTAGCTATTAGTATAGCTGAGTGATGATCGGAATAACTCACAATTTTCCAGTTAGAACTAAATGCAGTCAGTGTGACCTCATAAAGGTGTATGGTCTCAAGTAGTGTATAACTGGACAGGAAGATCCCAGAATGGAACCCTGGCTCAAGATACTGGAACTTTTACTTTCTTTATGCTATATGGAAGAACAAAGTCACAGGAGCACTAGTTTTAAAACAAGAAAGAAAACATTTATTAATATGAAAAATTTGGATTATGTTATGATATTCCTCTTTATCTTAGCAATTAGACACAGATTTTAAGATTAACACAGATTACTAAGTGCATCTTGAATTAAAATGGTCTCATTCACGCAAAGTCCTGTTAAACACACAGATTGGCTGATGTCTAATACACACACTCTGCTCTGAGCCCAAGTTAGTGTTGGTGGATTTTTCCTCAGAATGCCCCTCCCCAGATGATTGCTAAATGAGAGTTTCCAAACTCCACTCCCAAAAACACATTTTAAAATCTTCTCTCACAATCATGCTTTCCCTTAGTGGTTTACATTTTGAAATCCATTCCAGGTTTTCCAGATGACTCTTTTAGACAAAGCTTCTGCTCCACTTTTAACAATAATTCTAGTCCAGATTTTACATCACCTCCTTTTGGACTTCTGTGGCGTGACGGCTGTAAAAAACTGTTCACAATTGCTTTAACTCTTGATTCCTAGATTTGAGTAAAATAGCATCAAACATTTCATTTACCTATGCAGTCCGCTGCCTCACTTTCAACCTGGTTACTGCAATTGCCTCTTTAACTCAGAAGCTTTACTCTTTCTTGATTCTTCTGAACAATACCTTGGTCTCTGTTCTCATAACTCTAGTCATCTTAAGTCATTATTTCTGTCCCAATTCCCTGGTTATTGGGACTGTAACTTGTTCTTCAGGAAGTCTGCATCTTTGCAACTCTCTTGTCCTGTTCAGCTTTTCCTTGGCAGAGTTGAGAGATATTCACTCCCCGGTGTCCTGTCTCTAACTGTCAATAAATTCAGCTAAAAACTAAGAACAAAGGAAATTCATTCCTTCTGGAAAGTGATCATTATTGTTAAGTAACGACTTACTTCTATTTATTCTCCATGCCGTAACCCTCTCTAAGCCCACTAGGTACACGGTTGGAACTGTACCAAACCCTACACATACAAACACCTTTGTCCAGCATGAATCTAACTTTAGGTTTTACATTGCAGACACAGAAACATTAAATTAAACACACTTAAATCTATACCTTGTTTCTAATGTTTACCAATACAAATATAAATCCCTTAAAATTACCTTTGTTTTCTGAATATAACTAACCATTCAAATCTGAGGGGGTAAATTAGATAGCCAATTACAAACAACATGGGGTAACGCAAGCCTATTAATTACAATGCACTTCTTACATTGCCCCTTTGCCACCCTCATTCCCTCAGCACAACCTTGTATTTGTAACTTCCTCCTTCCAGGTATCTACATGGCCAGACAGTGGAAGATCTGCAAGAACACAATGATAATGAAGATGCACCACAACTTGATCTTACACTTGCAGCCACAAGCTCAGACATTGATACAACACACAAAAGAAGATAGCTTAGAGTCAGAATTTGCACCAAGGCCTGAAGCCACAGCAATGTGCAAGGATAACACAGGTGCCAGATCATCAATGGGTGAAGGTACAATCAGGTTCCACTAGAGGTGACTTAGATAAGGCCTTCTAGGTTTGTAGGAAAGTTTGACTGGCTGAGTGATGAGATCACACAGATATGCATAAATTAGTAATGTCATTTAATTGTGTGACGTATTTTGAGGAGCATTTAAAACTGCACTAAACCCACCTTCATATATGTGGAATTTTATATATTTAGCACATCACAAACTCTTTATTTGAATTGAAATTATGACACATACACTAACATTGCTATTGTTTCTCACAATGGAATGAAATGGCAATTAATAACTCTAATCTTAATATGAATTTGTCTAAAATCATGTGCAGCTTTCTGGGAATTTATTGCTGACATAGCAGCAACTGCACTTCAAAATGATTCATTTAATCTGATTGTAGACCACAAAAGGGGCATGTTATTATAAGAGTGATAAGATGTTTTTGTGCTTAAACTTCAATTTTGTTTGGTTTCTAGTTCAAGAAAACCACATTGTTTGCACTCCAAATTAGAACCAAATCACCATAGCAACATTATGCTCCACTGTTAACACAAAGACCAAAGCCCAGATGCACAGGACCACTTCCTCTTCTTTTCTTAAGAGGCAATTGTAATTCAATGAATTACAACATTGGGCCATAACTTCAGAGAATTATGATTGCAGTGTTCCCTGGATACTGGAGCTGTTTGCACTATGGATAGCGGTCAATGGAGGGAGGCATGCATATCTTGTTTGGCTGCATATTGGAAAATCACATATAGGATGACATCACAGTGATCACTGTCAGAGAAAGCCAGACTGGATTTGTAAAGGGTGCGTCATGTCCCTTGAACCTGATCAAAACATTTTAAGACCTGCAGGAATGCCTATGGACTTCCTGAAGGCATTTGATAAAATCCCTCATCAAAGACTATTAGTTAAAGTTGAAGTTCATAAAATTGAAGACAAATTATTGACCAATTTGGGAAAATTGGCTGAATTAGAGGGCAGGATTTTCCGGTCACACTCGCCCGGAAACTAGAAGATCCCGTCTGAAGCCAACAAATCTTTCCATGGCCCACTCCTCACCCGCTCCCACTCCCGTGGTGGGCAGGGCAGCAAAATTTGCCCCAGAGAGTAGATATTCTAACTGGCAAGATGTGATCAGTTGTACTCCTCAAGGATCAATGTTGGAGCCTAATCTATTCTATATATTAAATAAGGACATAGATGATGGAATAAAAAAACAAGTTGGCCGATGATGCAAAGGTAGCAGCATTTTAAGCAATGTAAATGGAAGCATAATATTACAAAGGAATATAGACTAATGGCAAAACTGTGACAAATGGATTTCAGTTAAGAAAAACTTCAAACCTGATTCAGTTGAATACTTTCTAAATAGAGAAAAGTTAGGTCAAAGAGATTTGGGGTTCATGTACATTAAAATGTCATGAGCAGATACAGATAATGATCATAATGATGCGTGAGGTGTTGGCCTTTTAAGGGTCCTATTTTACCATTATGATTCTAAGTGCTGAATCTGGGCGTGATTTAAATTCGACTTGTAAACCTGTTCTCAGGCGCCCCCATTCACACTCAGCCTGAAAAAAGTCACAAATCTGAATTGTGCTGTGGATGGGGCTTATCATGCCTGAAATGCTGCCTCTCCAATTGGAGCCTTCAACTGTGCATGTGCTATAAAAAAGAAATGTGAGAAATGCTCCCCTGCCACATCGCTCCCGGGCCACAAAAAGCAGATAAAGTGGCCTGGGAGTGATGGCCTCCACAGATATCGCCCCATCCCCACAACATAACTGACCCCCTTATCCACCCACCTGCCCCCGCTACCCAGACCGATCGCGACTCCCGCCCCACTTCCCCCCCACTGATCACCCGCAGAGTGGCAGTGGACCCCCCACCCCTGCCCCTCTCTGTGCTCCCCGTACCAGAGATCCATTTGGCCCTCCTCCTCCTCCCCTATCTGAGAACAATTGGGCCTTCCTCCCCTACCCACCCCCAAAGGACGATTTGGCCTCCCCCCTCCCCACCAGAGAATGATCGGGCCTCCCTCCTCCTCCCTCCTCACCAGAGATATATCTGACTTACCTCTTCGCGCCCCCTCTCCCCCCCACCACCAGAGAACAATTGGGCCTCCCTCATCCTCCTTCACCCCCCCACCAGAGATACATCTGACCCGTCTCCTCCTCCCTCCCCGTCCCATCAGAGAATGATCTGGCCTGCCTCCCTCCCCCGCCCCACCACTGATCTGAGTTAGAGATGGATTCTAGATGTTTGGAACTCTCTTTCACAAATGGCACTTCATTGTAGATCAAGGCACAGAGGAAGGAGGGGAATTTTCCACTCCCATTTTGCAGACAGAGAATAGCGCAGACGTCCCAAAACGGCTTTTACTCTGGTGGGATTTTCCTATTTCTTGTTCCTTCTCCCCTTGACAATGACCTGACAGGAATCCTGATTTTAAAAGATTGGATGCCCATTTGCATGCATTTAAATATTATCATCAGGATTTTACGTGCCCCACCCACCCCCCCACCATGTTAAATTGTCTATTCACATCAGCACAATGTGAATCATGACAGGTTGCCCACAATGTGCACCTGACAAACAGAGCCCGCGGGATGTGCACAGCTGAGTACAGCCCCCGGGGGGGTAGAGAATCATTTCTGGGGGTGGGAGGAGGGTTCGTGGAGGGTGGTGTTCCACGGAGGAGATGCTGGGGGAGTTCTGTGAGTGATGTTTTCCATTTTAGTTTTTGTTGAATTGGATCCCTTTAAAATGGGTAATTTTGATTTTTGAAAAAGTGAGACTGCTGCCAGGGTGAGATCATTCAGCACCCACCGAACCACCATCATGTTTTGGGACCCATTCCTGCACTGTTTCTTGACCGAGTGTTGAAAAATACAATGGGAAAACCTGGCAGATTACCCTCCCAAGGTGACACTGAATTCTAAATATGAGATTCATAGTTTTTTTTGTCATGAAAAATAATCATAAATTATATATTTCACTAAAACTAGTTAATGCAATGCTTCCCTTTTTATAGGAGGTGGTCTCTCATCGTCAGTTGTTTCGGTATTTCATAGTCGCAAAATAATTAATTGCCAAAGGCAAATGACCAAACACAATTACTAGAAATGGCTTGTCTTGTGTTCAACTACAATTATTGGAAGTATTGGATGGGTGGGATTTTAGACCTTGCTTGGGACAGGCTCGTAAAATCCCACATGAGGCCAACATTCTGCAAGCCTCGCCAACCCCGATTCTGGGGCGGGCGAGGTGGTAAAATTTTGGCCACACGTTTGCATAATCTCCACTTGTTGATGAGCCATTCATCTGTGCATCAGAATGATGATCATTTTCAAGAAGGCCATGTGCAAATGGACACCTTCTGAGTGTCAGCTTGGATTTTAGGCTGCATAAGACATTGATGCAGGGGAAGTGGGGGGAGGGGGGGGGGGGGTGGGCGGGGGGAAGTTGGGGGGGAAGTGGGGGGCGCGTGTGGAGAAGAAGGCGGGTGCTGCTGTGAACCAGGAAACCCATGAAAATTTAACCAAAGGATGTCTGAGGGTTTCCTGCCTATTGGAAGCCTGATTGACAGGTTGAAGGTCTTGCTTCCAAAGCCTACGAGAAACAACAGATATAATAGGGAAGGAAGGGATACCATGTGTGGGACCATAATCCTGGGGGCCAGTGGGAAGGGGGGGGGTTGAGTCTTGTGATGTCCAATGGGACGGAGTTGGGGGAAGTGAGCTCCCAATCAAGGTGACTTTCTCATAATATTTAAATAACCAATCTGATTCTTGTGAGCTGATTGGTTGCCTGCCCCTGGTCCTATAAGTGGACATGCTCAAGATTTGGTTCAAGTACTTTCCTTTTGGAATAGGCATTATAGAGGTAGTTAACATTGTTAAGGATCCAATAGAATGCAATTTTTATGGGCCCCTCCAAATTTGATTAAGAATGCATGGGGTACAAGGGTATCCATAGGTTTTTAATAACACTAACGGGACATCAGCTGAATTCATAGCTGGAATTGGCATCCGTGGAGTCAGACATTTTGTCTTCAGAGGAAGACTGGTGCTATGCAATGACAATATGGAGGTGAGAACCTTGAGGAGACAGTGATCTGGGGGTTGTGTTGACCATGAGCTCCTGGCAGGAGGCCAAACTAGACATAAGCCTGACAGGGAGTATGTGGGCTTAGCTGCAATGCAGCTGTAACTGTCAGAAGGACCCTTCAGTGACCAAATGCCCGAATTCCATACTTTTTTTGTCAGGAACAGGGTGCTCCAGTGAGAACCTGGGAGGGAAGTGAGGGCACATGGATCAGGACAGCAGATGGTACATGATCATGCAGAAAAATATCCCATAGCACTTCACAGAGGAGATGGTTATACAGAACAGGGGTAGATAGGGATATGAGTAGGCCATTCAGGCCTTTGGGCCTGTTCCACCAACATAAGCCTCAATACCCTTCTGTATCCAAAAAACACAAACCTCAGTTTTGAAATTTCCAGTTGATGGACTCAGTTGTAGAGTGAGTAAAAATTTCTGCTATCCTTTGTGAGAAAAAGAGCTTCCTCACATCTCCTCTGAATGGCCTAACTTTAATTTTCAGGTCATGGCCCATTGTTCTCGAAGCAGCCATTGAGAAAAATATTTCACCTTACCCTCTCATACTGTTTCAGTTGGTCAAAGGTCAAGGTTTTTGATTTGATTTGGTTTGATTTATTATTGTCACATGTATTAGCATACAGTGAAAAGTACTGTTTCTTGCGCGCTATACAGACAACGTATACCGTTCATAGAGAAGGAAATGAGAAAATGCAGAATGTAGTGTTACAGTCATAGCTAGGATGTAGAGAAAGGTCAACTTAATGCAATGTAGGTCCAGCAAGGAAGAAGTTGTTCTTGAGTTGGTTGGTACATGTCCTCAAACTTTTGTATCTTTTTCCCAATGAAAGGAGGTGTAAAAGAGTATGTCCAGGGTATGTGCAGTCCTTAATTATGCTGGGTGCTTTTCTGAGGCAGCAGAAAATGTAGACAGTGTCACTGGATTAGAGGCTGGCTTAAGTGATGGACTGGGCTTCGTTCATGACCCTTTACTACAGGCTTGGACAGAGCAGGAACCATAGCAAGCCATGATACAACCAGAAAGAATGCTTTCTGTGGTGCATCTGTGAAAGTTGGTGAGAGTCATGGCTGACCTACCAAATTTCCTTTGTCTTCTGAGAAAGTAGAAGCTTTCTTAACTATAGTGGCAGCATAAGGAGACTAGGGAAGGTTGTTGGTGATCTGGACACCGAAAAACTTGAAGTTTTAAGTAGTATCTTAAAGGAGGAAAGGGAACTCCTTTAGAGGCTGTTCTAGATCATGAGGCTGAAATGGTTAAGGGAAATGCTGAGGATCCCAGAGGCAGAGGGTTGGAGGGTTTGGAAGTAACTGGGAGGGTGGAAGGGGGTTATAGAGATAGGGAGCTGTGAGGACATGGAAGGATATAAATGCAATTTCAATTTGAGGCCTTAAGTCCTGAGAACTATGTCAATGGGGACAAGATGACTCAGTGCAGGGTAGAATGCATACAACAGAAATTTGAATCAGCTGAAGTTTGCAGGGAGGGTTTGGGAACTGACATGGATAACACTGAAAGCATTGATTCTAGATTTGACAAAGCATGAGAGTTCCAGTTTTCATGGACTGAGCTGTGACTGGAATGGGTAATGTCACAAAATAATCTTTGCGCTGGAGGGGATAGAATATCTGAAGCTCAACTTGCAGTTGAATAAGATCATGAGGTAATGAAGAATCTTGTTCAGCCTGAGACTATGGCCTGGTAGAGAAATGGTGTTAGTTACAATTTTTTCCTATTCATTCAGGAGATGTGGGCTTCACTGGGCTAGCATTCATTAGCCATCCATAATTGCCCTTGGGAATTTGGTGGTGAGCTGCTTTCTTGAGCCACTGCAGTCCTTGAGTGTAGATATACCCACAATTCTATGACAGAAAGAGTTCCAGGATTGTAACCCAGCGACAGTGAAAGATCACCAACATATTTCCAAGTCAGGATGGTGAGTGGTTGGAAGGGGAACTTCCAGGTGGTGGTATTCCCATTTTCTTGTCTTTCCAGATGGTATTAGTCATGGGTTTGCAATTTGCTACCTGGGGATCCTTGTTGAGTTCCTGCTGTGCATCTTGCAGACAGTAAACATTGCTGTTACTGTGTGTCGGTAGCGGGGGAATGTTTGTGGAAGGGATGCCAGTCAAGTGGACTGTTTTGTCTTGGATGGTTGCACTCATCCAGGCAAGAGGAGAAGATTCCACCACACTCCTCTGCCTTGTAGGTTGTGGACAGGTTTTGATGAATGAAACAGTGATTTACTCTCAAAGAATGAAGAACAATACAGCACAGGAAACAGGCCCTTCGGCCCTCCAAGCCTGCGCCGCTCATGCTTCCAACTAGACTATTTGTTTGTATCCCTCCATTCCCAGTCTGTTCATGTAGCTGTACAGATAAGTCTTAAACGATCCCAGCGTGTCCGCCTCTACCACCTTGCTTGGCAGTGCATTCCAGGCCCCTGCCACCCTCTGTGTAAAATACGACCCTCTGACATCTGTGTTAAACCTTGCCCCCCTCACCTTGAACCTGTGACCCCTTGTGTTCGTCACCTCCGACCTGGGAAAAAGTTTCCCACTGTTCACCCTATCTATGCCCTTCATAATTTTATATACTTCCATTAGGTCGCCCCTTATCCTCCGTCATTCCAGGGAGAACAACCCCAGTTTACCCAATCTCTCCGCATAGCTAAGACTCTCCATACCAGGCAACATCCTGGTAAACCTTTTCTGCACTCTCTCCAAAGGCTCCACGTCCTGCTGGTAGTGTGGCGACCAGAACTGGATGCAGTATTCCAAATGTGGCCTAACCAACGTTCTATATAGCTGCAACATCTTACACCAACTTTTATACTCTATGCCCCATCCTATAAAGGCAAGCATGCCATATGCCTTCTTCACCACCTTCTCCACCTGTGTTGCTATCTGTAAGGATCTGTGAACCTGCACATCCAGGCCCCTCTGTGCATCTACACTCCTGATGGTTCTGCCATTTATTGTATAGCTTCCCCCTACATTAGATCTACCGAAATGCATCACTTCGCATTTATCTGGATTAAGTTCCATCTGCCATTTCTCTGCCCAATTTTCCAGCCTATCTGCAGGATTCTGAGGGCAGAATTTTACAAGATTGATTCTAAGTGTTCAGCTAACATGAAAATGGGAAGTCCCTGATCTATCTTTTGGGTGAGTTTTCACACCCAATCTTACGCACTTAGTCACTGAAAATATGAAAATAGGCTGTTTCTAGCTGCTGCAGGCAGTGGGCTGGGCTTAATTCTCCATGATGTGGGTATGCCAGCGTTGGACTGGCGTAAACACAGTAAAAAGTCTGACAACACCAGGTTTTAGTCCAACCGATTTATTTGATAATAGATTATCAAATAAATCGGTTGGACTAAAACCTGGTGTTGTCAGACTTTTTACTTAATTCTCCAGCCAGCCTGCACAGGGAGAGAGAGAGAGCTGTGAGGCCCCTGTCCCCCTTCCTCCCCCCTCATCAATCAGGGGGGCTCGCATCTGATCACGAGCCCCACACAGTCAGAGATGCTGCCTCCACCGCTCCCCAGAGTGAACTCGTTGCGCTCCCTCTTCTCCTACTCCCCAATCCAATCCCATAGCAGAGCAGCAGCAACTCCTCCCCTCCTCCACCCCGATCTGATCCTGTTGCAGAGTGGCAGTGGGCACCCCCCACCCCCCACATTGGGCTGCTGCTGCTGTCTGACCCTGCCCCTGGCACTGCCTGGTGGGACACTGGAGATTTTTAAAATTCAACATTACAATACTTCATCACTAAAATCTATTTTTACTTTCTCTGCCATTTTATTCTTTTCAAGTTTGCTGTGTTGTTCACTGTTGACCTATTGTTCTTCAATTTAGCTGTAATATTGCGACTCTGCTGTCCCAGCTGAGATCTGGTACTTACTTACCAGCCACAAGTCAAACCTATAGCCTAGAGGACATGGAGTGAAATTCCACTTTGGCAGAGATGGAAATTGATTCAGCTGTCTGTTATACAACCCACACAATTTGGAAGTCAGTGGAAATGAAAATCGAGTAGCTCAGGCAGCTAATCCAGTACCTTTCATTTTGTATCCCATAAAAACCAAATTTCACCCTACACCCTCCTGGATTATTCATGTTTCTTAGAATCAGAGGATCATAGAATCCTACAGTGTAGAAGGAGGCCATTCGGACCATCGAGTCTGAACTGACCACAATCCCACCCTGACTCTACCTCGGAAACTCCATGCATTTATCCTAGCTAGTCCCCCTCATACTAAGGGACAATTTAGCATGGCCAAACCACCTAACCCGCACGTCTTAGAAGTCTAGCATCAGCCACCACTTTTAACATTTAATTATCCCAATCTTAATCTGACTTCACTTATTGATATTTTGGATCTCACCATATGCTCTGACCTCATGTGGATGCCCACATATCCTCTTGAAGACTTTTTGCAGCACTCACCTTTGACTTTTCTGACTGTTTTCAAACTTTTAAAACCCAACATTTAGTCTCTAATATCTAATTTACTTCATTTGATACTTTTGTTCTTCTCCGGCTTGCTGTGTTGTGATTATAAGTCTTACTTTGCTGTGGTTTCATCCTTTTAAACACTGGAATCCCAGATGAGGGACAGTGAATTCTAGAACCTGCGCAACTTATTATCAAACCAAAAATGTGTGCAACGAGCCAGAAACTGGAAACTTAAACGTAATTATAAAAATGTGCTGCCAGGAGGATAAATTACCTTTACAAATAATAGCTGTGTTATAATTGGTAGACTCTCCCACAGTCTCTGACATCAAGGACTCATTAGTGGTGCCTTCGAGCAGTGACTGTTGTTCGATGGAATGAGGTTTATAACACATCCCAGAACTCCACCCAATGTACTAATAATAAAAGGAAGAGAAGAATAAAAATATGGAGTGGATTTTAATGAGCTTCCATGACTAACAGAAGGCCGGGGCAATTTTAACCACCAGACCACATTTAAATATTGGCACTCCACTTCCTGTCCCTTTCCAGGTCGGCAGATGAAGGAGACAGTTTAGGAACTGGGAGAAGGGAGGGGTGGTGTTTGGGGCAGGTGATGCTGCAACTTTTGTTTTGTTATTTGAGCTACTGGAGCACTTTTACTCTTCCTGACCCCAGATGGTAAGCTTCTGTCTTCCCTCTTCTGTCTTCAGGCCAACTATAGATCTGCTTCAGCCTAACAGTAAAGCCATGGCAAATTCCTCACTCAGGTCCTGGTTAACACTGTAATGACCTATTTCTCTAACAGGACTACAATTTGAATAAAATAATGCCTATCAAATCATACTGTTTGATATCACAAAAGGATTGAGATTGATATTTTAAGTCAGGTTGCAAAACCTTGATATAAAATTTAATAAAAACAAGTGTCAGAAATCTGAGTAAAAATAGAAGATGTTGGATATGCTGATAAATGGTCCAAACCTAAAATGTTAAGTAATCTGTTCTTTCGACATATGTTGCATAACCTGTGGCGTCTTTTTAGAGGTGGCTTGTAAACATTCATTGTTTTTATTGAGAAAGAGAAAGGACTGGGTTTAACCAGTTTTCCACCAAACCAATGAAAAAGCTCTGATCCCCATGTTATTAATAGTACAAAAACACTCACAAATCTCTTGTTCTTCTCAAAAGATCACAGTGGCACAATGATTAGCACTGTTGCCGTACAGTGCCAGGGACCCAAGTTTGACTCCTGGCTTGGGTCACTGTCTGTGCAAGTCTGCACATTCTCCCCATGTCTGTGTGGGTGTCCTCTGGGTGCTCCGGTTTCCTCCCACAGTATGAAAGACATGCTAATTTGATACATTGGCCATGCTAAGTTCTCCCTCAGTGTACCCGAATAGGTGCCGGAGCATGGCGACTAGATGATTTTCACAGTCATTTCATTGCAGTGTTAATGTAAGTCTACTTGTGACACTAACAAACTTTATAAACTTCATCTTGCAGGATGTGCAGAGGAGAGAAATGCAGATTATGGAACTTGGCATAGATGTAAATAAACATTATTTTGCACCAGCTGGTGAAATCAATGATTCAGGTTTAATAATAATTTTATGGGAGGACTTAGAGAAAAATATCTTCTGCTTTTTTTTGTGCTTGTACTTGTTTCTCCTTATCAGCTCAGTCTGTAGGCAAGAGGACAGGACCACAGCTTCTCCATCAGCTCTTGTCCAAATGTGACTGTTTCTTTCAACTTTCTCCCATTAAAACTGACTGGCATGATGGTCCTTGTTTGGTTGCTGGTCTGTAGCATTGAATTGATATTCAGCATCACAGTTCATTCTAAAATACTAACAGGGCTTATGGCAAAAACATAGGTGCACTCATATCATGCACTTGTCCCAGGGCAAGGAAACAAACAGATTAGCTTTACAAAATCATAGAATCCCTGCAGTGCAGCAAGAGGCCATTTAGCCTATTGAGTTTGCACCAATCACAATCTCATGCAGGCCCAATAACCATAATCCCACTTATTTATCCTGCTAACCTCTGACTATGGGGTAATTTAGCACAGCGAGTACAGGAGCATACGGAAGAAAAGATGCTGATTGGTTGGCCAGCCAACTCTGATTGGCACAGGCATTGCCATGGAGACTGTACCAAGCGAACTATTTCTCCCAAGTTTTTGCTTAACTCAAAAAAGGCGCAATGTCTACACATCTTTCGTTTCCCTTCAGAGAATGGTTTGATTATATATATATATATCCACACATATCAGAATATATGTAGCTCTTAGCAGATCCAAGTGAAACATGGACCAGAATGTTCCAGCTGTCCACGCTGAC
Organism: Carcharhinus amblyrhynchos; assembly: GCF_965287045.1. NCBI lineage: Eukaryota > Metazoa > Chordata > Chondrichthyes > Carcharhiniformes > Carcharhinidae > Carcharhinus > Carcharhinus amblyrhynchos. Next base: position 49,234,975 of record NC_137336.1, read on the forward strand.
AGGATCTTCCAGTCCTGCCAACAGTGCCCCCCTGCCATGGGTTTCCTGGCGATAAGTGGTACATTCAATGTGAAACCCCATTAACAACTGCAGGACCAGAAGATCCCACTGTTGGCCAACAGGGGGCTACCTGCACTGCCATGAAACATGTGGTGGAATGCATGGAAAATCCCCCCCACAATACATGCCTGACTGATAATCTTAAATGGGTTGTTTGTCTAATTCTTATCACATTTGGAATTCTTCAGCAAGTGCTGTCTGATCGTAAAATCACATCTGAACTTAGAATTATGTTCCAAGCACGGACTGGTTGAGTAAGCTCTGTACTCCACTTATTGCAAACAGCTGAAGGGATGTGCTGTTTGATACGACCTGACAACCGTAAATAAATTTATATAAACAAGTAATTGTTGTAGAATTCCCTTTTTAAACCGTTTCTTGCCTCTCCACCTCCCTCTTATCCTGTGGGACAGTCTATTAGACAAATCTCTTTGGCCAAACTTCTGATCACCCCTTCCAACATTGTCTTCTTTGCCTTGGTGTACATTCTCTTTTGATTATAACCATGTGAAGTGCCTTCAATTTAAAGATGCTATATAAAGACATGTTGTTGTTATTATCCACTGGGAAGTATCTGAGAGCAGCCTGGGGTGACAAATAATAGTTTGTAATTCTGTTTGAGGAGAAACCTGCTCTCTAATAATGACCTCTCTCAATATTCAACCAGGATTAGGAAGTCACCACATGGGAAGCCATGGATTCAAAGTAATATTTTGTGACAACCTGAAAGAAAAGTTCAAGTACCTAAAAAGTCCACTATATTTAAATATTGTAACTGATTTCTGTTTATTAAATAAATAAACTACAGAAATTCTTGAAATTCTGTCAATCTACTAAATCATAGCTTGAGCATCTGTTTGATCTGAAAATCACACTGTATACACTTAGAATACCTGATAAGAAAAACCCATCGTATGAAGTATGTTTGTAATGTTCGAACAGTTAGCTGATATCACTAATGTACAATTACATGTTATGAAAATAAGGGGGAATAGTTCATCACCAACAGTGTACTTGCAGTTTTGGTTCAGTAGTTAAATACAGCAGGATTACATCATCACAGAAGCAAAGTTCACTCCAGGGATGATAGTTTCAAAGGCCGTCCTAAAGTAAGACACCTCACCTAATGGGTCTAGCTGAAAACCGATGGTATTCATAGAAACATACAGTTTAGAAGATGCCCTTCGGCCCATCGAGTCTGCACCGACACATCAGAAACACTTGAACCCCCACCTCAACCCATCTGCCAACATTTGGCCTAAAGCCCTGAATGTTATGACATTCATCATGTGCATAGCTCACAAGTCATTGTCCACTTAAACCTATGATCACAAACAATAGTCACAGTTTATTTAAAGTTACCTTGTCATTTTTGGTGGCCTGGCTGAACTGATGTGTCTGCTTTTCAAAGGGTATTATTAAAACCTCCTCTTGAATATAATTAGCATTCATGTGTGATTACAACAGGCAGTTACTGTAAACAAAGCTGGCCTAACATAAATATGAAGTAAAAACTTGTTACTAATTAGATTATGCTGCAACATTTATTTTCTGAGCCTACTATCTGATGTGTGAATGAGGTAAAAACTTACAAAAAATTTTATATCATATACATTCTTTGTCCCAATAGATGTGAGATGCTTAAAAATAGGGTCTTCACAACTTAACACAAGTTCCTATTTGTATTTAATAATGTATAGTGGGACGCTATATTTCCAATCATGATTGAAAAGGCTTCATTTGTACAAGTTTGCATTGTGATGTTTAGCTGCATGGTGTGATTCAGAACAAAGTTTCCTCTGCTATTGTTTGGCCTGCCACATATCCTGGGGTTATGTCATGTGATGGTACATTTTGTCAACATTAACACAATGAATATTCCTTTCAAATGAGTAACAGTGTATTCTGTGGAAAAGTTGTTATTATATTAACCCATTCAAAAGTACTAATTACCCAATTTGCAGCCTCTGATTACGCCACAAGGAGTAATAATGGCACACCCAGTTTCTGTGGCTAAGATTGTAAACTAAATCATTGCAAATGGCTGCTTGTCATACCTTCATGATCCTCCCCTGAAAAGACAAATCACTCCACCATTGGGTGAACCTCAACTAATACCCAACACATATTAAGAAATCTTGCCATGCTGTATGAAATTAGCACATATCCAATAAAATTGAGAACAGACAGTATTACATATATGTGTGTGTGTGTCCGTTTTTATCTGCTCTCACTTGCGTTTTCACATGTTTGTGATTACACAGATGTTATGCGACATGTGCAAGGCATCAGAATAGAAGTCATCCCATGATTCAGATATGGATGGATAATTTTAATGCCCAAGAATGGGTGCATTTGACTCAAGTGAGAAGTTAAACTTTGAAATAAAACCTCAACTCTCCTTGAACCTTGGTTTTAACCTCCACTCCAGAGGCAGATTAGTTAGTAAAAACTTTAAAGGAGGCTACGTGCCATTATTTTTGCAGACATTTCATTTTAAATCTAGGCCTCAGGTGAGATAAGAGGATGTGAGATTACTGCATTTACAGCACTGTTTGTGGGCCAGGTGTAGGAAGAGTATTTCCGCCCAGCACAAAAAACTTATCTGCTTCCATTTCCATGATCATCAACTCCCTGCTGAGTTCTTCACCATCCATACTCTCCCTCACAATCCCTCCTCTGACCATGATATGCAACCTGACCCTCACCACAGGACCCACCACCTGCTCTCTTCTTCTTGGTCTTTAGCTGCAACATTGATACAATTAAAGCCAACAGGTTCGAGAAGGGTTGAGGTTTTGTTTGAAATTTTAACATCTCACCTGTCCCAAACCTATCCATTCTAGGAGTTAAAAGTATCACTTCATCTTAAATTATTGGGATGAGATCTATTTTGATGTCTTGCACAGTTTGCAAAACATCCATGACATGCAGTTTATCACCATCAATGGAAATCCAAGTGACAGCAGATCACAGCATACACATATGTTATCTATTTTCAATTTTTTTGACTATTTTAACCATAACCTTACCAACGATAGACAGTCAACCTATCAACAGGATGGCTCATTGGGTGGAAAATCTAAAGGAAATGTTTGAAAATAAGATACGAAAAGAAATAGGAGCAGGCGGAGGGATTTTGGACTCTCAAGCTTGCTTTGCCGTTCAATTGGATCATGGCTGATCCGATTGTGGCCTAACCTCCATTTATCTGCCTTGTCTCCATAACCCTTAACTCCCTTCTTGATCAAAAATCTATTTAGCTCAGTCTCAAATATGTTCAATGACCCAGCCTCTTCTGCTCTCTGAGGAATAGAATTCCACAGACTAATGACCCTCTGTGCGAAAAGAAATTCTCTTCATCTCCACCTTAAGCGTAAGACCCTTTGTTTTGATGGCTGGTCTGACTTCACCAAAAGGTTTGATCAATTGAAAAAAAGGGTTTTATTCAACTAACAGGTGCTCAGAACATGACACTGTGTCAATATACTTATCGGATCACGATACTTGCATTCAGGAGAAACTAATCAGGTTCTTCCAGGTCCACTTGCTTATTGTCTCTCGCAGCGTTAGTCTCGGACTCTGCTGCTGTGAGTGGTTAATTCTGGCCCGTATATAGGCCCTTTACTCAGATGTGCATTCTGTTCTTTTGGTCAGTCTGTGACTCAATTATCTTCTTGATTCCATCAACAGCCTGTGATTGACACAATTATCCTTTTAATTCCACCAGCGGTTCATCTTGCTATGCAGAAGTTGTGGCTGACACAATTATTCCGTCATGCAGCAGTCTGTGGCCAGCAAACCAGTTTAAATCAGGCTCTTTGGTATTTGACTCATGCAATGGGTCACGCAGGCTGTTAACCCATTATATTCCAGACTCCTTTTACACTCTCTCAGTCAACAACTTTCAAATTGAGCCCCTTAGCTCTAGACTCCCGCACATCCTCCCAGCATCCACCCTGAGAGGGTCCTCTCAGAATCTATTTTTCAATAAGGTCACCTCTCACTCAATGATTCCAATGAGAAGAGGTCTCACTTGCTTAGCCTTGGCCTTGGGGGCTATTTGGTGGGCAAGGACAGGTCCAGTGGGCAGGAGGTAGGAGGGTGCACAGTTGGATGTTTTTGGGTGTTTGGAGTGGTATTTAGGTCCAATCATGCAGTAACTGAGGCAGGTTGGGCGGTCAAGGGTACTGTTGGGTCAGGTCTTAGGTACTTGGGTCTGTCTGGGGGTTTAGTCAGGTAGTTATTCTGCGGTTGGGTCAGGTTGGCGGGGGTGGGGGGTGCTCAGTTATGGCTTATCCAGATGTTACACCAGGTTATTAAAGTGCCTAACATTTCCTGGGTAACTATCATGATGAGTACAGTGAACCTGTCCCAATCTCTGACTGTAACTCATTCTGTGAGGGTCCTGGATAGCAAGGGAATTGCCCATCAGTGGTTTAAACATTCTGGGCAATTTCCATGCATGTTCATGCATCTGAACTTCCATAAGAACCTGACATATATCTTCTGTCATATACCCGCAGCACAACCTTACTACCCATTCACGCCATGCTCCCACTGCAGCAAGGTTGGAGAATTTGGCAGCCAGCTAAATCTCGGTTCACTGTGACGGGTTGGGAGAATCCCGCCAGTGTGGACAGTGGTAAGATTCTGGCCCCGGTCTCTACTGACCTGGAGACTTGAGCCATTTGTACAGTTCTCCACTTCCATACTAAAATGAATGCCTAGAACTTGGATTGATTATGTGGGACAAAGATCTAAAATGGATCTGCTCTGCCAATCTGAAATCTGCTCATTCCGTCAGGTTAATCTCCTCTCAGAAACCTTTCCAAAATGTCACATCATGAATGTCATGTTAATTTTGGATTATCATTATTGCTCGGGGTTTGAAGTATCATAAAGCCATTAATGTGATACCAATCAGTGAATGACAACACTCCAGTTACCATCATCAAGTGTAAGAAGTTGCCTTCAGTTGGCCAGCATTTGGACTACTTTTGAGGAATCAAACAAATAGCAACTCCCCCAATGCCAAATATTTTTGTTTTATGCTTGAACATTTCCCATTTTAAAAGCTTTATTTTCACCTTGCGTTCTTTTATTCTTAGCTAGACTCTCCTTCCTTAAGAAACAATGAATGGGATTTTCCATGTCCATCGCTCTCCCATCCAGAGGCAGCCTACTATTGGCCAGCAGTGTGATCTTCTGATCCTACCACTGTACTGTGCCCTCCCCCCTGTCACCAGCAAACCCACAATGGGGGTTCGCTGGTGGCGGGACTGGAAGATCCTGGTAGCAAAAATGGCTGGAAAATTCTGACCTATTTTCTGATGGTGCAGAGATAGGCCTGATTATTTGCACATTTATCCTGGGTTTTTTTTCGGTTAATTAACAGAATAAACCTAATCATTGATGCAGCAAAATGTTGCTGTCATACATGAGATGTTAAGGACGCAGACTTTATCCTGATGCTACGATTGCAGATTAGCAAATTGCCATTTACATCTGAACAAAAGTCTTGGGGTTATCTAGACTTGTGCCCAATTAAACTCCTCCTTAAAAAAAACACTTACAATAGTTTCTTGCAAGACAAAGGAACATTAAAATATTGAAAAAGGGACTGTTTAATTTATCAATACAAAAAAACTAAACATTATGAAATAAACTTTTTTTAGAATATGTGCTCTTTGTTGTTAAGACAGCCAGTTATTTTCTCGCTAACTGTTTATCATTAAGTTAAAGTAATGATTGTAAACAATTGTAATAAATGATCACCTATAACTCAGTTACAAAGACTCATGGATAGTCTTTCCCATCCTTGTAACTTGATCACACTTAATCACACTCCACCAGAAGTGGTCAGCAGATTCTGTTACCAAGCATCCATCGAAGGACAACTTGTGTCTTGATGTGGAACACACATAGAGAAAGTAGCTACCGCTTTTGGTCAACTCACAAAATGGGCATGGAATAACATCAAACTGAGTCTTTGGATCAAGGTGAGGCCTATGTTCTCAGCACCTTGTTGCATGTCTGTGAAACATGGATGATTTACAGTAATCTAGAAAGGAAGATCAACAATTTTCATATTTGTTCTTTGAAAAGCATTCTGGGCATCTCATGGAAGGACAAAATCATGAGTGTGGCTGTCCTCTCAAAGGGAAATCTCCCAAGTATGTTGACATTCATGAAGCAGGAGCAACTTCATTGAGTCAGGCACATTCACAGGAGGGAAGATAAGCACACATACCCAAGGAATTTCCATATGACCAGTGTGCTAAATCGAAGACGACTCGATGTGGCTCGAAGACTTAATTGCCAACAATAAGGATTTACAATAAAAGGGTTAGGTATTGTATAACACTCCTTCCTGGCTCCAAATGAGGATCCTTCCCAACCCAGAAAACATGCTTTTGCACCGATTGGCTTGGCTTCCCACCTTGACAATCCATAGGGCCTGGTTCAATCACATGGTCCTCAGTGAATGCACCTTTAAAGGGGGCACACTACTCTCTCTTTTCATTCACAGGTTTTAAGTCGGTCCACCTCGTGTCCAACGAGGGGCATACACGCGATGGGTCGTACTGGGGCTGCTCTTGGTTGTTCGAGATTGGCCTAGTGCTTCATGTTGTTAGTGTGTGCCTAAACTGGACCAGATACTGGGCAAGATGACAGCTCAGTGACTATCGCTGATTGCTGTGCAGACACATGGATTTGGGCCAGTGTCTGTGGGAGTTTGCGTATTCTCCCCGTGCTTGCGTGGGTTTTCTCCGGGTGCTCCGGTTTCCTCCCACACCCCAAAGATGTGCTGTTAGGCTGATTGGCAGGAATAAATTGTCCCTAAATCAGATTCCCTCAATCTGGATGGCCATAAAACATTAGACAGGGGTTGTGGGTGGAGTAGGGGGACTGATGGTGTTGAGATGGTGGCGCGGGCTCGTTGGGCCGAAGGGCCTGTTTCCCGGGCTGATCTTGTTCTTTGTTCTTTGTTTGTTCTTTGTACTACTTCATGCCTTCCACACCCCCCAACTCCTGAGTTCACTTATGGAGGAAACAAAAAAAAGAACATCATTAACATAGGCAACATAAAAGACATCATGAATACCCCAGAGAAACCCATCGTAAGTTCAGTTGATCTAGAGACTTCCAAAGCCTGGTAGAACATCTCAACTCTGAGCTAGTTTCTCTGGGAATGAAGAATCAGGTCGGACAGATGCAAAAGGCAAACTCATCAATTTGGGATCAATATCCTCCTTGGTAGTTGCTGTACCTCAGTAACAGAAACCACATTTACAACCTGTCACCAATCCTGTTGAATCCAAATTTACTGCTGGAGTTGTCTGTTCACCCTTGTGTCAGACACTGCTCTCCTCCTCAGATGGTCTACATGTGTCATGATCCTTGGGAGACAGGTCCTGTCCTTTCCACAACCTTACAGCGACCCACATCAGCCCTGCTGCCAATTTCCTGGCGTGACTATGTCCGTAACTTGGAAAACTCTGTTGTTTTCCTTTGAGTTGTGATTTTCTTTCTGAGATGCTTGCCTAGCCTCCACCCTCCCTGCCCAACCTGGGAATATCATTTCTAAACATGTCCTTAAACAGTGTCCCATTAGTAGCTCGGTTGCCGTGACCACCGTGGCCGCATTTAGCATGATGTTAAAAGACAACAAAAACTGGCTATTCATAATGGTAGAGGTTTATTAATTGTTTCTTTATTGATGAATTGAATGCTTGCACAGCACCATTAACCCATTCGAGGCTGGGTGGTAAAGTGCTGACCTAACATGGTGAATACCATTGATCTGTTAAATGTTTGAAACTCCTCTGCCATGAATGATGTGCTGTAGTCTGACACTAAGACCTCCAGATGCCATGAATAGCAAAGGTTTTCCTCAATTTATCAATGGTGGTAGTGGCCATTGTGGGCTTCATCAATTTTGACCTGTTGGGAGTCTACAAGTGACATGGACAGAGTAGGGAGTCAGAAGTTTTTCCCAGGGTGGAAGAGTCAATGACTAGAGGACATAGCTTTAAGGTGTGAGGGGCAAGATATATGAGACAGCTTTTTTTGCACAGAGGTAGTGGGTCCCTGGAACTCATTGCGCGGAGGTGGTGGAAGTAGATACAATAGTGACTTTCAAGGGGCGTCTGGACAAATATATGAATAGGAAGGGAACGGAAGGATATGGTCCCCAGAAGGGTTGGGGGTTTCAGTTCAAACCATGCAGCTTGGAGAGCCAAGAGGCTTGTTTCTGTGCTGTAATTTTCTTTGTTCTTTGGACATCCAGCCACTTCAAGTGTGTGTCTATGAATATAACAAATATATGGCGCATAAATGGTTCTGCAAAATTGATATGTATTCTTGTTCAGGTTCTGCCTGGCCAATCCTAAGGGTGCATATTACCTGGCAATGGCAACTGATACTTTCAATTACTTCATCGATGCTCGGCCACCGAACATAACGCCTAGCTAATGCTTTCATCCATGATTTGTCCCAGATGTAAGTTGTGTAATTCTTATAACAAAAATCATCTCCCCTGGGGTGGTACTATAACCCTGGCCACAATTACAACAGGTTATCCCCATCCTCCTTTTTGGTAGGGCTTAAGCATCTCTGACTTACATCACCACCCTTACATCATTGTCTTCTTAACTTTAGATAACACTGGGTCTCTTTCTGTCCATGTCTTTTGTGTTTAGCTAAGACTGGCAAAGTCTCCACTAGGGGCAGTGCCAGCAGTATCTCTTGTGGGACCAACAGTGATGCTACTGTCTGTGCAACCTACTGAGTGCATCTGCATTTGGCACTTGTGTCCCTGGGTGATACTGAAAAGTATAACTGTGTGCTGCCAATAGGAGAGCCCACCGCTGCACCCTTGCTGAGGCAATTGGTGGCACTGGCTTATCTTCTCTGAATAAACCAAGCAATAGTCTGAAACATAGTAAAATGCTGACCATAAATTAGTAATTACAATAAAAGGGTCAGGCAGAATAAACTATACGATTGTACAACACTCGAAGAGGGAAATGTTGGCATCACCTATAGGCTTGGCAATAGGCCCCAACATCAAAAAACAAAAAGAACTCACAATGACTCCCCGATAACCACTTCAGGTGCAGCACTTGTGACAGAATCCGTCTCTTCAGCAAAAATGTATCATATGAAGCTCCACTCTTCTCAATTGAGTTACTGTACATCCATCACCTTAGGTAGAAGGATGCTGATAGATAAGACATTAAAGTCATAGAGGTTTCAACACAGCAACAGGCCCTTTGGCCCAACTTGTCCATGCCATCATTTTTTTATAACTCCTAAGCTAGTCCCAATTGCTCCTGTTTGGTCCATATCTTCTATACCCATCTTACTCATATCACTGTCTAAATGCTTTTTAAAAGACAAAATTGTACCCGCCTCTACTACTGCCTTTAAGTTGAAAATTAAACAGTTCCGATCTTTGAGTAAATATTGTACAATGTGAATTATTTAAAATGTCTGAGTGTTATAATTTTAGAATAAGCAATAAAATAAAGCCAGTTTGTCTGCCTTTTTCCCCTCCTTATTCAGTGGCACTTATCTGTTCTTTGAACGTGAAATAAATGGGTTTTAAAGGAGTTAGGTATGTACAGAGCAGTTTTGAATCATAATTCACACCTCCCCAGGAGCAGCATTGATTGCTTTTCCCCCTGGATTTATCACAGCTTCTCCATATGGCTAAAGAAAAGTGTCTGTGCCACAGCTGGGTGACAGTTGATGGCATAACTTGATTTCACAAAGTGAGCGTTCCTGAGTTCCGAATGGCATCGTTCAGTTGCATGTATCTAAAACACAAAACAGAAGTTTATTTTCTCTAACAACTCTAACTGCAGTACTTCTGGGAATGCGAGTGGAATCACAAACTTGTTTTCTTTTCCCCCTTCCAGAGGTTTTAAAGCAACATAATATCAGATTTATCCTGGGTACCTAATATGGTGAGTACCATTAGAATCATTAGACTGAAAAGAGGTTGTAAAATAAACTTTTATGATTGCCATTTCACATTTCTGTGCCTAGCATAGTAAATGTTTATGTTAAGAAGCTTTAAAGCTATTTACTAGGGTTGTGCAGATTATTTATGTCAATCTTTCAAATCAAGAACAACTTCCTTCCTCTTAAAACTGCTGAAAGGAAGCAATTACATACATCAAAAGAAAACTCTTCATTCCCGCTGAAATAAAATATAAACAACTGATTTAAATGTCACTCCTCATAACCGTATTACTGCAGTTGTTATTAAAGGATCGAAAAGCAAAATGCAATGGAAGAGAAAGCTTGTTTCTTTTGCCAAATATATCAATGGGGACTTTAAACATTAATCAAGCAGGGCTTAACATTTCCCTGAAGCAAAAAGTATCCAGTTAATGCCCAAGACTTTGAGAGTTTAGCAATTGAATGTTGACATCCATTGTTTCTAGTCATTTTACAGTCTATAATTAAAAAACCCTATTTGACCTTCTTAATAAGAAACAAATGATTCTGGGGATGTATTTTAATAGTTTACAATTTAAAATGCTGAACTTTATCTATATGGGATTTATATAAATGTCATGGACAGAAACTCCAGAACAACTCCCACCCTTTAGACCCATTAATCTGCAGTTATCTTCCAGGACTTCTAAAATATTTTCACTCTGATCTTATCTTACCCTTCAGAAAGAAAAAAAACACACAGTATAACAGGAAGATCATGGTGCTTATGAGATCAGCTTTCCAAAATAAAACATTTCTTTCTTATTAAAAGATGTAACCATTAAATTTTCCTGATTCTTTTGGACCAGTTTCAAGCATTTCATGAGACAGAGGGCCACCCTGTTTGTGCAGCCATTTGGCACTGTAGCAGTAACACTGAAAAGAGGTAAGAGGGAGCAAACTTAATAACCATCCAGTTCTCTGTCCTGTTTTCCACTTTTGAAGCTGATTCCATATTCCGACAGTTACAGCAAAAAAAAATGATGGGAATATAAGGCAATTGAATATAATTAGAATAAAGGTAACTAAGTTATTCGTTCATGTTTGCAGGAGATTGGAGGGTTTCAAACTCTAACCAGTGGTTTCACACGTATTGGCAAAAAAAGGAGAAAAATAGTCAGTTTTGTTTGGTACAACCTTGTTAATTCAATAATGAGGAGCTCCTGGCTGCACAGCCCAATTGGTAAATACTTTGCTGCTGATCAGACCTATCACTGTAAATATAATATATGTGAAATATAAGTGTGGCCTCAGAGGGAAACTGTGCATCATATTACTCCTTCCCAAATCAGCTGCTGTCATTCAGATGGTATGCGCCACAGGGATCATTTTGATTTGTGAGGTGAAAGTTCTATGTTGGAATTCTACTGCCTCGTCCACCACAGAATCGGAGCATGCGAAGGGCGGGCAATGGAAATGTCCGTTGACCTTCCGGTGGGAATTCCCGGTCTCGCTCAAGTGAGGTTGGAAAATCCCGCCCCTGTATCTGAATGGCACAGTTTATCAAAAAGGGTGAAAAACACAAAATAAAAATGGACTTATGGGCAGCATGGTGGCACAGTGCATGGGTAACAATGTGGCACAGTAGTTGGCACTGCTGTCTCACAGCACCAGGGACCCAGGTTCAGTTATGGCATTGGGGGTCTGTCAGTGTGTGGAACTTGCATGTTCTCCCCGTGTCTGTGTGGTCTTCTTCAGAGCGCTCCAATTTCCTCCCACGGTCTAAAGGTGTGCAGGTTAGGTGCATTGGCCGTGTTAAATTTCCCCTTAGTGTCCTAGGATGTGTAAATTAAATGGGATTAACTATGGTAAATGTGCAGGATTACAGGGATCGGGCAGGGGAAGAAGGTCTAGGTAAAATATTCTGTCAGAGAGTTGATGCAGACTTGATTAGCCAAATGGCCTCTTCTGCACTGGGGGAATCATTTGATTGCATGGTTCTATGACTTTCTCAACTAATTCTAGTTGCTTTGCTTCCAGGGACGCCAATAAATTCCTAAAGTTAAAACAAAGAAAACCTTAGAAATAAAGGATACCATTGTCATAATAACTGCAGGAGAAATACGCTTTTCAAACAATATTAAGAAAGCCATACCTCCAATCTTGTTAAGAAAATTGACTATAGCTTTATGTAAGTGTGATGTGATAGATGTTATGTATCTTTGTTTTATAGAAATTTGGAAATCTCTCTTTGTTTGGTCTCCATCTGAGGAAAGTAATGTTACTAACATTGAAAAGATATCCTGGATACTGCTAGTGTTACAGAAATGTGGAATGCTAAAAGAGCTTTGATTACAGTTAAGAAGATTATGTTAAGAGAAATAAACTACAAGTGCTGTCCACCTTCAGTATCAGAAAGGTCACTCTCTAAGGCCTTTCAAGTCATTGTACACCAAAGGCTGGAAACTATAAAACCCCTTGGGCTATATGACTAACATTGAATATATATATTAAATACATATATATAGTAAATACATGTAACACAATTGTATTGACGCATCTCAGACTGTGAAAAGATTTATAGAAAATTTGAATTTCATTGCGCATTCTGTAATGACCACTGTGAATTTTTTTCTTTATTTATGAATAAAGTTGTATTTGTGCAAAAAAATTAAGTATTGCACTTCATTTATTTGCTGATAAAATGATTGCAATTAGAAATAATAATTAAGATAATGTGTAGTAATTAATACAATATATAAATGATCAATTTATTCCACATCCATATTCTTATTATTCTTGCTTTTCATCGAAATTTTAGGAAATATTTAAATTAAAATGAAATAACTATTTCATAATATTAGTTTATAGGCAGCAAAAACTCTGAAGTTTATCTAGTTCAGGAAGTCGATGATAATTTACAAAACCAAAACCAAATTGTGGGTAATGTAAGCCTTACTTGTGACTAATAAATAAACTTTACTTTAAAAACTTTAAGGGTCGTATTATGAGCTGAGGGCAGGTAACCTCCAACCCAGAGTAAATGCCAGGAGCGGACATGCCTCTATTTAGATAGCTTGCCAAACTTAATTTTTGGGCAATGGCCCTTTAAGTAGATTGAGCAGAGATTTCTATCAGTCTCCAGGAGGAGGTCCTGCCTCATAGAATTATTGACCAACTGGAAAGCAACAGACTCAACAGGAGCAATGGACACTGCTGGTGATGCAGATAGGCCAAGGCAGTGGGTATTCAACATTCAACCTGCTGCAGCTCGGCCATCAGGCACTGGCAATAAGAACATAAGAAATAGGAGCAGGAGTAGGCCACTGAGCCCTTCGAGCCTGCCCCGTCATTCAATGAGATCATGGCTGATCTGAAGTGGATCAGTTCCACTCATGGGGCAACATGTTAAAGAGAGCTGGGGACAGGGAGGATAGACAAGGAGAAGTAGAACTCTCCAGGACGGAGGGGGAGGGGGGGTTGGTCCAATTGGTATCAGGGGCCTCTCAAGAGCTATCCCATTCCCACTTAACTGGCCAACAGCCTTCAGGATTAAACTGATTTGGCTGTACATGAACACTGGTCTCTCTCCCATCACTTGTTAAAATGACAGGATGGGGCTTTTAATTGAACATTCATTGCACACTTAACGGGCTCATTTGGGCCACAGACAGGCAATCTACGTGATGCCTGCCTCCTCTGCCTATAAAATTGTGGCAGGGTACAGGCTGGCAATGAGTTTGCAATTGAGGGCATGGTGCCCTATTTTATGGGTCCAGCTGCTTGCTTTTCCACTCATAGGTGGTTTGGAAAACTCAACCCTGTGAGATTTCCTTTCAATTCTGTTTTATTCAATTAAATTATTACTTATTAAATTATTTAAACAACCAATTAAGCTTGCTGTGCCAGTCAATTGGGCCATTGTCATTCTGTATCTTTACTCCACCTAACCTGACTTAAATCAGCAATATTTACTACACTAATCTCACAAAAATCTATCAGTCTCCATTCTGAGAATTTCAATTGACCCCTACTTTATCAGATTTTTAGGGTTAGAGTTCTGCATTTTCCATTACTCCTTGTGTGAAGAAACATTTCCTGACATTACCCCTGAATGGCCCTGCTGTAATTTTGCACAGGAAAGAACACAAGATGATTTCACATTTTGTTGAGCTAGTTAATCTCCAAATCATGCACTGGCCAACTGGATTTACAAAACCAATGAGGAATAAACTTGGGTGAGGTATGAATTTGACATCAGCTTGACCCTTTCAGCCAGGTGAGTTAAGTAAAAATGGAGGTTTCCGATTTTTTATTTTCAAGCAGGTTACTTGTCGATAAAACCTTCTGATCTTTTACATTGAAAATACCCATGGAAACCATGGAATATGATGTCAATGTGACATTCTAGGTGGGATTTTCCAGTCCCGCCCACCCCGAGACCAGAAATTCCTGCCTGAAGTCAACAGAACTTTAAATTTTCCATCCAGCCCGCAACAAAAATATCCCCCTCTGTCTCTTCATCACAGGGTGGAATTTTTTACTCCTGCCAATGGTGGTTATCATCGTAGATGGGGTGGGTGGTGGGGGGAATTAAACTTGGCCGGAGTGGAAAAATCAATTTCTGGCCAGCTGAAAATTAGTTTTAAATTTTGTTCTCCCAACTTTGATGATGGGATAAAGGCAGGCCAGCTTTCCCATTGAGCCAGGTTGGGTACCACATTTGTGTTCATTTGTGCTTTATGAACCCTCACCAAAAGGCCAAATTTCTGGAATTACATCCACCTTCCCCCTCCCCACCCCCCACCTCCCCACACACAGATTAAGTGCTAATGATGACGCTTGGCAAAATTAATTGTCGACAGAAGATGCATCTCATGCATGGAGATCAGCAAGAGACAGTGCCACAGTTACCTTTTCCTGTTTAGGGAAGTGGTCACTCACAATTGTCACCCCCAAAAGAAATGCATGCTGGGAGGAACTGGAGGCTATCCCATTCTGGTTGCTTTGAAGCTAAACGTGGCACTAAACATTTCTGCCATTGATGGGTTGAATGGTCTCATCTGTACTGTAGGGATTCTACGGTTCTATGTTTTTAAGTGATGCCTCAAGCCTCTTAAAGACACAATGGTTGTTAATGGCACCAAGATAAGACAAGTACGCAACGACAGATTGGCTCTGACTTTTAAAGCAGTTTCCATGCCCCATGTACAATTCAACTCCATGTCTTGCGAGAGAGATGGAATACTCCTAGTGAATGCATTTGTAAAGTTTTTTGGGTGATCGGACTGCTGTAACAGAATAGCAGGCAGTGTGTGGAAACAATGAGACGTGGATGTGGAACTTGCACATGTATATAGATACATATATAATTTTACAATGTAAACTGCACTGTAACTCACTTCAGGCTGTGAACATGGTTTTTGAATAAAATACCGTTAAATTTGTTATAAATTCAATCTTTCTGCAGCTATCATTGAATTAGCTCTATGACTCATCGGTGATTTGGATACGGTTACTATCTGATTTGATATCAGCATTGTCCACAAATCACTGCTTAGGAACTAACTATTCATGAATTCAATGGTCAGCAATTGCAATTTCACCTCAATAGAATTACAAAGGTATAATCATTTAGATTGCGTTAAAATATAAGACCTCTGATTTGACCCTGGATAAAGCAGCCCTATTGATGTTCATAGACCAAACATCTGCAAACGCCCGCACCCCCATGGAACACAAATTGCTTTGTATTCCTGAACAGATGTCCAGTCTCTGCAGGTGATGGGAACACCACTCATTGCTATCATTTGCAAGAAGTCATCTATCTATTAGAACCTGCTGTTGTTGCCCTACTGTTTCTGGAGCTTTGGGAGTGCGAAAGAACAATGTAATTAATTGGCAGGAAAATATAAATGATTGGAATGAAAATATAACTTATTATTTGTGAAGGCCAACAATAACTTGCATTTATTCGGTACACTTCATTGCAGTGTTTTCAGACAAAACGGTGAGCTACATAATGACAGGGGAGGTCGGTTTAAGGGGCTAATTAATGGAGGAGAGAGAAATGTTGAGATGTAACATATAGGGAGAAAATGACAGAATCATAGAATTTTCCAGCACGAAAAGAGGCCCTTTAGCCCATTGGGCTCTATTTTACCATTTTAAGTGCCAGCGGAATTGAAACTGAGAGTTTTTCAGACCTGAGTTTCAGACCTGTTCTCAGGCTCCCCCATACGCATTCTGCCTGCAAAAATATCAGCAATTCTGAATCGCGATGCACAAGCCTGTGGGTGGGGCTTAACACGCCTTAAACCTGCAGCTCTGATTGGCACCTCCAACTGTGCATGTGCAGAAAAAAAATGATAGAATGCCCCTATCACATTGCTCCCAGGCCGGATAATGCCTCCCCCAGCCTCGACAGGCATTGCCCCACTCCCACAGCATTACTGACCCCCTTATCCCCCTACCTTCTCTGCCACCCTTCCCACTCTCCCCCCCGCTCCCCACCGATCTCAGGCATAGTGGCAGCAGACCTTCCCCCTTCCCCCTCACTGATCAAAGGCAGAGTTGGAAGTGGACCTCTCCCTTCCCCCCCCCCACCGATCTCAAGCAGACAGCCGTTGGATGCTCGGCGCTTACTTCCTGACTAACTAGAGTGTCTAAATTGGACTTTTGTCCAATTCTCTGGGCGAACATGGTGGTAAAGGGGAAAGTGCCGGTCAGGTTGGGCATGCAGCCCATTAAGTCAATTTAAATGCGTGCAAATGCATTTAAATGCTGTCGTGCCCATTTTGGGTGTAATCCTAATTGCAGCCATTTTCGGGCCTTAATAAAGAGGGAACTGACACGGAGGTGGGTGCGGATCACGCTACTTGCCTCATGCCCAACTTTACCAAGTTTTTGTGCCTGAATAGGTTCCATTATGCTCATTTAAACGCTTTTCAAATTTTGTGAGGGTCCCGCCTCTACCATCCTTGCAAGTAGTGAATTCCAGATTCCCACCACTCTCTAGGTGCAAGTTTTTCCACAAATTCCTTGCAAATTTTCTGTCCCTTGTCTTAAATCGCTCTTTATTGATTGCTCTTTTAAGGGGAAAGGTTTCTTCCTATCAACCCCATCCATGTCCCTCATAATTTTATACACTTCAGTCAGGTCCCCCACATTCTGCTGTCCTCTAAGGAAAACAACTCCAGCCTATCCAGTATCTCTTCATAACAAACACTACACTAATATCTGGAATGGAAGGGACAGACTAGGCTTGTATTCACCAGAGTTTAAAAGAGTAAAGGGTGACTTGATTAAGACACTTAAGATCCTCAGGGGTCTTGACAGGGTGGTTGTAAAAAGATGTTTCCTCTTCTGGGAGAATCTAGAACCAGAGTTAATTACTTAAAAATAAAGGGTCGCTTATTTAAGGAAAAATGTTTTCATTGAGAAGATCATGAGTCTTTGGAACTCTCTTCCTCATTCGGAGGTGGAGGCAGAGTCTTTGAATATTTTAAAACAGAGGCAATTAGCTTCTTGAAAAGCATGGGGACGAAAGGTTAGGCAGGAACATGGGGTCGAGGATAAAATGAGATCAGCCATGATCTTATTGAATGGCAGAGCAGGCTCGAATGGCCAAGTGGTCTACTCCTGCTCCTCATTCATATGTCTGTGTGTATAAGGACGAGCAAAGACAGATAGTTACACTAACAGAGTACAGTTCTCTTTTGAAAGTATCAATAGAAATTTTGTTGAGTGAAGTTGTTATGAAACGGAATTTTTTTGTGTTTGTATTTCAGGATTTTAGACAAAGGGTGCATTGATGGAATGTGGCAGAGGAAAAGATAGTTTCAGAATTGTTAAGCAGGGATGATACGGGGATTGTTTTAGTGGAGTTTGGATCCGAAAGGCCAATCATGGACAGCCCACCAGGAGTGATGTGTTCCAAATGCTGTGTCTCCTCCTCCCCTTCCTCCTCTTGAGGTCTTCACCGAAGATCTGGTGACATATACATACCAGCATGAGAATGAGTTTGTTTAGCATGCAACAGAACAACCTGATATTGGTGAGGTGTGTGGTTCTCCACTAGAGTGGTCCAGACAGTGAAACTGTAGTTTCAGTACGCTGATTGTTTGCTTCACTAGGTTCACAAAGATAGCACGACTTTCATTACATCACCCACTGTCCACATGTGGTGGGATTGTAGAGCTGAGTCATGAGCCATGTGTAGAACAATTAGCCCTTGTCACCAAGGTTTGAATGCAGTAGGACCAGCTGATTGGTGCAGCATGAAAAGCATCAAGGCTGCTGACAGGATAGCAGGCATTCACCAACATGATTTCCTAGATATGGTTGTACTTTAGCTGCAAGCTGAGGGAGAAGTCCAGAATATCTCTCCATTGAGATGTAATATCTACAGAGACATTTGCATGCAGTCGGTGTATCCTGCACCACTGGGAATTCAGTTACTCTGACAAGCCATGTGTTCACTCCTCCTGCTTCATTTTGGTTATAGAGAAGTCTATGTCGTCTTTTCTCATTGCACACAGAGCTTTTGTCACACAGAACCTCTGTCACACAGGGCCTCTGTCACACAGGGCCTCTGTCACACTGAGCCTCTATCATCAGGGCTTCTGTTGGCCCCAGCCATGAAGGATCTGTTGGCATAGAAATCAAGGACCATGATGTTCCTTGTCCCGTTCAGCAGCTGCAGGTTTGGATGGAGGAAGTGACACAGCTCAGTGACTACTTCCTTGGTGAATCATAGCTGCCTCAGACAGTATTCCTGGTGGAAATGGCGGTAAGAGAATTGCTCTCCGATACCCGAAGTGAGTGAAACCTTCTAGTGACAGCCTCCCCCTCCTCCCTCTATGCACAACCTCCCACCTACGTTGCCTGTGCTCCATCATCCTGTTGTGCTGTAGCCCCAAGAGGAATTGCAACCATGAGTGACAGTAAGATTTCTGCTGCATTAGTGTTCGGGTTAGGGTCAAGGCTAGGGTCAGGGTCAGGATCAGGTTGAGGGCTAGGATTAGCTTTGTACTGGAAGGCCTTCAAAATCCAATCGTTGTGAAAAACTCCACTGCTCTACTCACCCTGCAGCAATGAAAGCAAATCAAAAGCAATTCACATGAAAGTTCCATGCTGATCCCTTTAAATCGCATTTGCGGATAATCCCTCATGCAGCTGAATCCATGTTGAGCAGGAAGCATTGAAGAGAGAGTGCTAACAGGATCTGCGATGTCCAAAATGGCAGGTTAGGCATCAAATCGGAGTTAGATAATGAGCAATATCAGCAGGGCTACACGGCTGAATTCATATCATGAATTTTGTGGGCTTAGTGTATCCCACAACGTTTCACAGTCAATTTTTGAAATAAATTCAGGATTATAATGTGGAGAGGCAGAGCACTACCTCCTTCACAGCAAGGTCCCAAAACAACAGTAAGGTAAACAACCAAATGACAGTTTTGTGCTGATGTTGGCTCCTTTGCTCTTCTTTGAATAGTGCTGCAGGATCATTTATATGTGCCTGAGAGGCAAACAAGATCTCAATTCTCAGCGGCTTTTTTGGGGGCTTCAGAAGAAGCATTATAGCTCTCCCTGCTCTTCGTTGACAATCCTCTCTTCTTCAGTTATTTGTTTTCTATTGTCCCTCAGTTCTTCCTAGTAACACCTTACCGTGGGTCCACATTCTATACCCAAAGGTAAACAGATTGCCTGCCTTCCCAAAATGGAAAGCTGCTGACCAACACTCGGGGAGGTGAAGGCTTCATGATATTATCACTAGACTATTAATCCAGAAACTCAGCTAATATTCTGGGAACCCAGTTTTGAATCCCGCCACAGCAGATGGTCCAATAAAAAACATCTGGAATTAAGAATCTACTGATGACCATGAAATCATTCTCAATTGTTGGAAAAACCCATCTGGTTCACTAATGTCCTTTAGGGAAGGAAATCTGCTGTCCTTACCTGATTTGACCTACATGTGACTCCAGACTGCCCAGGTAAATTACTGTTCCTGCACTGGGCAATTTCATGTTGAATTTACTGGTGAGTCTTTCCCAAATCATAGAATCCCTACAGTACTGAAGGAGGCCATTTGGCCCACTGAGCTTACACTGACAACAATCCCACCCAGGCTCTATTCCTGTAACCCCTGTAATAACTCTGCTAATCTACCTGATACTAAGGAGCAATTTACCATGGCCAATCAATCTAACCTGCACATCTTTGGAGTGTGGGAAGAAACCAGAGCACATGGAGGAAAACCATGCAGACAGGGGGAGAATGTGCAAACTCCACACAGTCACTCAAGACCGGAATCAAGCCTAGGTCATGATGAAGAGTCAGCTAGACTCGAAACGTTGACTCTATTCTCTCCCCACAGACGCTGTCAGACCTGCTGAAATTTTCCAGAATTTCTGTTTTTGCAATAAAGTGATAAAACTGATTCTAAAGAAAAAAGATCAAAGCAAAAGTATGCAAACAATGAAGAAGAGGACAATAAGAGGTCCTATGAGGAGAGACTGAGGGATTTGGGGTTGTTTTCACTGGAAAGAAGGCGGCTAAGAGGGGATCTTATAGAAACATATAAGATGATTATAGGTTTAGATAGGGTGGATGGTGATAGCCTGTTTCCTCGGATGGAGAAATCTAGCACGAGGGGACATGGCTTTAAATTAAGGGGGGGTAGTTATAGGACGGATGTCAGGGGCAGGTTCTTTACCCAGAGGGTGGTGAGGGACTGGAATGCCCTGCCTGCTGCAGTTGTAAATGCGCCTAGTTTGGGGGCATTTAAGAGATTGGTGGATAGGTTTATGGACGAAAAGGGATTGGTTTAGATTAGTGGGTCAATGTTTTTTTTTAAAAATAAGACTGGTCGGCGCAACATTGTGGGCCGAAGGGCCTGTTCCGCGCTGTAATGTTCTATGTTCTATGTTCTATGTTCTAAGATGCAAAGAACTTAGGAAGCAAATAAAAAACACAATTAGGAAAGCAAAAAAAAGGAAATATGAATAATAAATAAAAGTTCATCTGAACAAAGTCCCTTTATCATGGGGCACAGGGCCAATTGCCAGTGTTTGCGCTGTTTTTGGGCTATGGGATTTCCAGATGTGATATGTCTCCCCCGGAAGTTGCTAGGCCATTCCATGCAGCTGGACATCTACCCACACATGAGGGGGTAGGTTGGAGTTCTTTCTACAGCAACATAATGCTGGGTGCCTAGGTAAATGGCTGTCTATTGACCTTTTAATAGTTCAAATTAATACGTGATTGCGTTCACCACTGGGAAAATTACCTGGTAGCTTGGCTGCACTGTGGAGCCCTCCTAACATGGCTGCCATGATTTTACTGGCCCTTCCACCTCCTATCTTGGCAGCTGAGAGTGCTAGTAAACTCTTGGCCTTGGTCTTTCCTAAACGTTATTGTGTTATTGGCATTTTCTCTATGCTAAGTTCTTTAATGAAAACTGAAGCTATGTATTCAGCAACCCTACCATTTCCATATCATCTCCTGTAATTTTATTGTGGTGATCTTCAGCGTTCTAGCTCTATCTTAATGCTCTTTTCTTATTGGTCTGTCCATGGAATGATTTATTATCCCTCTTCCTATTACTTGTTTTCATTCACGTTCCATATTTCCTTTTTGTGTTCCAGTTATGTTTTTTGTTTACTTCCTAAGCTCATGACATCTTCTCCTCTTCATTATTTACAGTCTTGTCAGGACCATTTTTCTTTAGAAGTCAGTTTTATCTTTTAATCACTCACCTTTATTTATCTGTGGAACCTCACTCTTTATTAGTTTTTATTTTCTGTTAAATGTATTCCTACAAAAATCTCTGATCTCCTCAAAATAATGCCCACTGTTCTATCGCTTTATCACTATTTTTCTCTCTTTTGTTGCTATTTGCACTATCATTCCTGCGTGATTTGCTTTTTACAGATCAGTAAGTTTGGTCTTTATGCCATCTATATGTCTCTCAATCACTATCAATCTTTATATTTTATTTGCCACATTTTAGCCTCTTTGGAACCCAGATTATGTGAGAGTATGAATGATTTGTTGGCATGGTAACATAACATCATATAAGATTCAAAAAATGCTCACCAGTAAATTTAACTTGAAATTGCCCCTCTACACAGTTGTAGTAAATTTTTAATGTTTAAGTAATTAACATCTGACAGCCCTCAGGAATTATTGGTGTTAGCGAAACAGCTTGTGTTAAATTAGAGGAAAGATTAATATGTTCAATATTTTTAGTTTAGGTGGGCTCATTATTGCAAAAATTATACATGTTGAGGAAATATGAATCTTTATGACCAGATTTCTTTTTGCAGTTCCAATGTAAAAGGAGCAGAAATGAAATAAAATATGGGAAAGATAGCAGACTTAATGGGCTATTGGCTTAAATTTGTGTCACATTTTCTTTGATTTAATGAACTCTCAATTGCTGAGTGATTGCTTTGCTTATACTCGGCTGAAAATGCATCACAATTTCTGCCAAATAACAGTGCGTCATATGCATCTTAATTGCACTAGATCAAAAGCAAAGTAAAAACAACAGATCTATTGTGGATTGGGCATAATTTTACATTAATGGATCAAGTGATGATAACAATGATTGCTTGGCAAAATACACAGGTTGGTCAATTTCTCACACAGGGAAGTTTCAGCTGACTATATACATGATACACATATGCCCTAGAAATTGAAATGGCTTTCAAGAAATTGAGGATGATTCTCCCAGCTGGCTGCACTCCTCAATCAGCTTGGTCAAAGAGAATGTTTTAAGCAAAATCTTAAAAGAGGAGAGAACATTGAGATATTTAGGGAGTGAATTTCATAGCTTAGGGCTAAGACATGGCTGCCTAGAACGGAATGAAGGAAGTGGGTGATGGACAAGCTGAAGGAATGTTGAGTTCTCCAAGAGTTATGGAACTGCAGGGGGTTTTGGCTGTTTATTCCTGGGGTGTGAGCATCACTGTCTGGGCCACCATTTATTGCTCAGCCCTTGAACTGGATGGCTTGTTGGGCCATTTCAGAGGATATTTAAGAATCATCCACTTCACTGTGTTTCTAGTTAGCCAGTCCAGGTAAGAATAACAGTTTTCCTTCCCTAAGGGACATTAATGAACCAGATGGGATTTTGCAGCAATCGACAATGGTTCATGGTCATCGCTGAAGTCAAATTTCACCATCTGTCTTGGTGGGATTCAAACCCAGGTTCCTAAAGCATTACCCAGGGCGTCTGGATTACTAGAGGCAATACCACTATGCTACCGCCTCCCCCAAAACATTATGGAAGTAAGGATCTCATATCTACAGCTTGAAATTTGCTGGAGCCTCTTCACCTTTATACCTCTCACTTCATCCCATAGCCTCAAAACATCCTCCTGGGTTATGCCTTTGGGGTCATTTCCTTTAACCTCCCTTTTTGTGTCCTCCAATCTAATTTCAAAATTCTTTAATGCATGAAAGGGGAACGAAATACCTAACTTGTTACATATATTTGATATGATTGGTGCCTCAAGTTTTGAAAGGGCTAGTCCACGTCAACCTATGGAGGACAACCTTAAAAATGCCAACTCTATAGCCTGAGTTCTACCCAGGCTTTTATTTGGCTGAGAAGTCATGTTAAAATAATGCTCTCCAATTATTTGTTGTGGTAGCTGGTTGGTGAGACTGACTCTTATGCCTCTTTTAAGGCAAAGAACAGACATATTAGCAACTCTGTGGACTGAATTTTATGATGTAGAAGATTCTTCTGGCTAAAAGGTATGGTGTTAGAGGCCACTGAGGGGAAAACGAAGCTGCCCCACAGCCATTTTTCTGGATAACAGGAATTCCACTCTCCTGGATCTGGAATCCCTATTTCAGAGAGCTGCTGGCCAATCGTAGGCCAGCAGTTCTCCAGTATTCTGGGTCTGCAGCACTGACTCAGTGTATACATGGAGATCTCACTGGGTGTCATGCTGGCAGGCTCGGGTGAGGGGGGGTTGAAGGAATTTGAGAGGACATGTTAGAGGCTAACTTGGGAGGTGTGGTGGGGTGGGGGGTGTAATTCTAGGATGGGGAGCCTCCAATATGCCAAGGAGATGTGTTAAGGAATGAACATCCCTGTCCACCATAAGCTCAGGTAGAAAAACCTGCCAGGCTGACCACTTGACATGGGTTTCTCCCGCTGATGGACACATAACTAGGCATTAATTGACCACTTAAGAGTCGTAATTAGCTCACTGGTGGGCAGGCCCACCAACACTGACCCCCTCAATGGTACAATTGTGGTGGGGGCAGGGATGGGTGAGAAGGTGGGCAAGCCGCCAACTGGATTTAATGAGCCCCAGCCACCTTCAAACTGGTGAGGGTGGGCTGCAGATCCAGCCTTGTATCCCTCTGTTGAATACAGCTCTTGCTGGTTAAGCTAACATAAACTTCTGGCCCTCAGCTAGTGCTTATCTCTGCTCAAAATGAGTGCAACTGCATTAAAACTATATCCCTAATTTCTTGACAGATTCACAAAGTTTCTCATATTGGCAAATTGACAGGAAATGAAATCCTGCAGGGTTCTTGGTTGTGACCACTCTTGTTGTCCATAAACATAGGGGATCAGTGAGTGTTGCAACCTGTAAATGTTATCAAATTGAACAGTTATCTAATAATGTAGAAGGTTGCATCAAAATTCAGGAATGCAGCAACAGGCAGAGTGGGCTGATGAGTGGCAATTGGAATTCAGTATCGAGAATGTGAGGAAGGAGGACACCTATTCTTTGAAAGATGAGACAGTAAATGTGAGAGAGGAGCAAAGTAAGTGTTAAAGGATGTTAAAACTGAGCTTCGTCATGAGCTCCTGGAGGAGCACAAGAACATAATTCACAAAGATCTGACATTGTGAGTAACTAGCAACAATTATGTATTCTCCCAAGGGAAAGTTGATGATGGGCCATCCATTCCAGGTTCAGCTAATGGTTGGACAGCGTTTGCAAAGTTTCCACTCACCTGGCAACCTGAGGCGTAGGGATGTGGCCATGGATGACCAACCTCTCAAATGGGCAGCTCCATGGAACCAGGTTCAATTCCCAAATAGGGGACACAATCTGTGCAAAGTCTGCACATTCTCCATGTGTCTGTGTGGCTTTCCTCCAGTGGTCCGGTTTCTTCCCACAGTCTGAAAGACATGCTGGTTAGTTGCATTGGTCATGCTAAATTCTCCCTTAGTGTACCCAGACAGGCACTGGAGTGTGGTGACTAGGGGATTTTCACAGTAATTTAGTTACAGTGTTAATGTAAGTCTTACGGCCTCACTCATTAATCTAAGCCCAGCACCCACAGTCATTTGCTTTTATTTAATGTAAGCCTACTTGTAACACTAATAAATAAACTTAAACTTCTGAAGGTCTGCTTTTCATCTATGCCCAATTCGTCCAACCTGAGCTGGCCTAATGGCCCCTTACTACTTCTGGGGTCACCCGCCCCGACTCCTAATGAAAATCTGATATTCAATCAGACATTTTTAGCAGAAGCGCTCGCAGAGCAGGTATTTTCCTGACTTTGCGCAACCAGAACAGGGAGAATAATCTTGTTTTTACAGAGCAGAATATCTTATGAGTTATTATTGTCAAATTACACCAATCGAAGACACCTTGCATAACTCAGCAAATTTATTCATCACTTGCTCTACGTATAGGGCAGAGGTGAGACAGCGTTAACTCATTTATCTTTTCAATGAGCTGGCCTCACATTACAGCGTATAATCAGTTCAATACAATGCAGGCTAATATAGAGTTTGAAGAACACTAACAACCGCAGTTAATTTAGCACCTTATGTTTCCTGCAGCTCTTGCAGCATCTGTGGAGAGAGAAGTAGAGTTAACATTACAACTCAATTATGATTCTTCTTCAGAATTGGAGTTTTGAAAGCTTGTTATTCCACACAGTTTCATTCTTTTTGTCTAGACACTGTGTGGGCAGCGGGAGAACCTTCCATTTTTGTCAATTCCTCCAGGTTTGCATGTGGGATTTGAAGCTTCACCGACATGTTTCAATGTTATTTGGGCATTAAATTGATGTTTACCTAAGATCAAAACCATGTTTATGTCGGCAAAATAGAAAACTACATCATCATTTGACATTTAATTTAAGAAAGCAGTAGGTATAATATTCTGGAGTTCATAGAATCATAGAAGCATAGAATCAGAAAGATGCTGTTTGGCCCGTCGTGGCTGCATCGACAATGATCTCAACAGGCCCCATCCTTGTAAACCCACGTTTTTATACTGATAATCTCCATGACACCAAGGGATAACTGAGCATGGCCAATCAACATAATCCTCACATCTTTGGACTGTAGGAGGAAACCGGAGCACCTGGAGGAAACCCGAGCAGCCACTAGGGTGAGATTTTACGGCCTTGCTCACACTGAAACTGGAAAATCCCACCCGAGGTCAATGGACAAATCCTCATCAGCCCCTCATCTGTTTTGATTCCTGTGGCAGGCGGGATGATAAAATTCCAGCCAGGGAGAATGTGCAAACTCCATGCAGACAGTTACCTGAGGCTGGAATTAAGCCCAGGTTTCTGGAACTGTGAGGCAGCAGTGCTAACCACTGTGTCACCTTGCCACCCCTATGTTAAATTACTTAGGGAATTATGAAATGTTTATGTGGCATTTTCCTTCAGAAGTTTAGAATAGTTGGAATAGGAGGTAGATGGCAAAAAGGTCAGGCTTTTTTATGTTGTTATAGTGTGCATGTTTTTATCCCAGTGCAGAGAAATAGCTAAGTCAAAAGCATATAAAAATAACAATTTAAATAAGTGCATGATGATGCTTTGGTTCATGATGCACACTTGATGGTTCAGGCAAAAAAGTGCTGGTAGCACCATCAAAACACTTTCTCTTACAGTTCAACATGCACACCACCACCACCACCACCACCACCCCACCCCCCTGCCCCCCGCCCCTCCACAACTGCCAGCCCAGACCCAAGGGTAGGCACTGTTGTATGCTTCATGAGTTCAAATCTGACCATGTTATTTTGAGACTTGAACTTCAGTTTAAGCTGGAATCTATAATAAAAGAGATAATGAAGTGACTGCATAGTCATCAAAACTCAACTGATGTATTAATGTTCTATATGTGTCTGTCCCACACCAATACACTTGCCTCTTCACTGCCCTCTGAAGATGCCAAGCAAACCATTCAGTTCTATCAAATTGCGAAAAAAAATAAACAGCACTGCAACAATATCTTTATTACCTGATCACAGTGGTTCAAGAAGGAAGAAGGCACTGATCACTTTCTTGGAGCAGACAGCAATGCCCACATCCCAATAATGAATTTATTTTATAAAGTGTCATCATGTGAACTGTGGATGAGTGTCATGCATGGTTATGGTCCACCTAAGGTTATTTATGGCTATTTAGCCTATTCATATTCAGAGCCCAAACTCACAAATCAGATTTGGCCATTTGGCCAAGGTACCACAAAGTAACTGACACTCATGAAACTATACCACAGCAAGCAGTCGAGAAGGGGAGGAGAGGAATTCTGTAAAAAAATAAAGGAACAAACAATTTGTTTGGTAATTTGCGATTGCTTAGATCATCAATACTGACAGCAAGTATGAAATCAGGTTCATTGTCTGGGACTCACATTCTAAATAAAAGCCTGAATTGGGCCTTTGCTCAGACAATGCAGCAATGTCAAAGAGTTGCCTCTTTTTCTCTGCAGAGCACCTCTGATGACCTGCCTCCTTCCAACCACATTAACAACTGACATCACACACATGCAGCAAAGATAAAAGAAACAGAAACTGGAACTGTGGAGACTACTGCTGATGACATTATTCCAGTGTTGCGTGCAACAATGGGGACATAGGAAGTCTTTGAATGCAACATAAAAAGGTGGGAAACAATTGTATTGTCAGAGAAACCCAACAGATTACAAAATAATACTCGAACCTCCAAAAGTGTGAGTTCACCATTACTGTGTTTTTGAATCCTTCTCACCTCTCACTAATCTAACTAATCCATAAAAATTAAATATCACTGAATATATAAACAATTGGCTAATATTATCAATCTGACATTACAGAGCTAAAGTATGATTTGAATACTCTTTATAATCATTTATGACGACAGAGTGGTGTAAAACAGAGTAAATTCTGCAACACCGACATAAAGGTCTGAAGTTCATCTCAACTACACATTTTATAATAGTTCAGTGCAAACAGCAGTGTAGAACAGAGCAGTGCATAGTTCTGTCATGCTGTCCTAAAAGTCTTATCCTTTCCTTTTGTAGCTCAATATATCTACATACAGTTTGTCTTAAATTCACTACTTGTGTTGCCGACACCTCATTCATACTGCTCTGCTTGATCTCTGGTAAGATCAGTCTCCCTGTATCTGGTTGGCAGTGTCACCTTCGCCTTTTCTGCCAGAATAATCAGATATCTGTATCATGTGAATGAGGCTCCCAGCCAGCATGGGTCAGGACGTACACAATTTGTGGCGCCTGTTAGCAGCGTCTCAGACTTGCAGAACCTCAGTCACAGCCTTAGGCTAAAGTGTAATTATTTTCATATAAATGTACAGTGTAGAGTGATTTAAAGCAAGTGCATCTTTCTGACAGTATTAAGGAGCAGACATCAAAAGTTTGCCTTGGGTCATGCTTTGCATGAGTAAAACACAAAGTTACGTGTTCTATTATAAATATTTATATAAAGCCTATCGAGCCGCATCAACAAAACAAATATAGAAATCATTTAACAGTTAATTTTGCTGATGACAAGGGGAGGCAGTTTTAATTACAACTTATACAGACTGAGAAACAGCAGAAGTGGATCTTTTTTTTCAGATGGAGAGGACTTGCATCATCAAACTGATTGAGAATTTATGTGATCCCTGCAAAAAGTCAAGTCAAGTCTGTTTCCAAGGGCAACAGTGTCTGAATTATGTCATTCATAACACTGTTAGGGCAAGTGGGTAACCCGCAGACTTTGCCTGAAATGCATCTTGGCCTGATGAAACTATTCTAACATCTCTCCAGATAATAAATATCTTTGTACCAGCTCTTTTAAAAAGACTGCAGACCAGAGTAGTCTCAGTGATAGATTAATGGCCCAAACAAATATCACACTTACTCTGAGACAATTATAAACAATACTTACTTTGTATCAGCAAATAGTAAATTCAACTCATTAAATACACTAAAATAATTTGTACTTTTAACTGTTTCATACTAAATCTGCTTATTGTGTATTAATGACATTATAATATCGGAAGGAGAAAACAGTCCCATTTGCCAGATCCTGCTACATCGAGAGGAAGTAGCTTCAATCTGCACTTATATTTGCCATGGCATTTTGGTCTCCATGTTTAAAGGATGATTGAATAAATATTGCACTTTTTCTTCCTCTTGGTAATCACTGCGTTAACATCAAATTGTGAAATACCAGTGCATTAATACGCAGTTTGGGGATATAGAGGAAAGAAACCTTTCCCCTTAGCTGGGGGGTCAGTAATGAGGGGGCATAGATGTAAGGCAAGAGGAAGAAGATTTAGAGGGGATTTAAAAAAAAAAGCTTTTTCACTCAGAGGGTAGTGAGAATCTGGAACTCACTGACTGAAAGGTGGTAGAGGTAGAACTTCACAACATTTAAGAGGCATTTAGATGAGCATTTCAAACATCATAGCATACAAGGTTATGGACCAAATGCTGGAAAATGGGATTAGAATAACTAGGTGCCTGATGGCTGGTGCAGACATGTTGGGTGGAAGTGCCTCACTCTCTGCATTGTAAAATTATTGACTTACTGACTCAATGGACTATTATTTTAATCAATGTGATGAATTTATTTAAATAAATATTTTATTAATTAAGTATGGTGACTTAATCATTAAAATTTAAAAAATCATCAAAATATATGTAAGGGTTTATTGCCACTTCTTTAACACTGGAACTTATGTAGGATAAATTGAACAGAAACAGGCGATTTTGGCACAACTAGTCTCTATTAGTGCTGATGCTCCACTTAAGCCTCCTCCCATCTTTCCTCAACTAGGGTTGGGATTTTACCGGCTTGCCTTGCCCATCGATAGATTCACTGCCACTCTGCCTGTGAATGGGGTGGGGGGACCACTCATTCTGCATCCCAATTGAATAGGGGGAGGGAGCCCACTGTCGCTCTGCAGGCAATTGGATCAGTGGGGGAAGGGGGGCGCGATTAATCTGGGTGGTAGGGAGTGACCATGCAGAATGGGGCTCATGTTCGGCTGCAGGTTCCTGCAATTGCCGAGGGGTGGAAGTTTGTCAGGCTGCCTGCAAAACTGGGGCCTGACAGCCCACTCTCTCTGTCTGTCAGACCCCTGCTGTTGAAATTGCGCATGTGCAGACATAGAGGTCTGCGCAAGCGCAATATCTCCCTCTGCAGGTTGGCAGATGAATTAAGCCCAGCCCACTGCCTACTGTGGCTGGAAGCATTCTAGCCCATACTTTCAATGTCTAAGTACGTAAGATTGGGTGTGAAAACTCGCCAAAGAAATGGATCACAAACTCTCCCACTTTCATGCTAGCGGGATACTTAGGGCAGGATTTTATGGCCTTGTTCAACCCAAGACCAGAAAATCCCACCAAAGTCAACTGACCTTCCTATTGTCCGCCCCTCGCTTATTCTGATTTCTTGGCGGGCAGAGTGGTAGAATTCTGGTATTGGAATCATTCTCGTAAAATTCCACCCATATCTCCCATCCAGGCCAATCCTTCTCCCTTATTTCTTGTTGAGTCTCAAACACTGCATGTGGTGACAGGTTTAGCATTTTCATTTGAGTAAAGATGTTTTTTTCTGAATTTCCTATTAGATTTCTCAGCAACTAGCTTATATTGATGTCCTCTAGTTATTCTCTTCCTTTTAAGAGGAAACATTTCCTCTGTGTTCAGTTTGTCAAAAGCTTTGATATTTTACTATTATACTATTAGGTCACCATTCAGCCTTCCTTCTACATGAGAAAGAGACCTAGATTGTCAATCGTTTCCTTATATGTATACCCATGCATTTCATGTATCATCCTGATAAATCTTTGCAGCATCTCCAGTGTCTTTGTAGTATTTTTATAATATGGTGATCAGAACTGTATGCAGTATTTTAAATGTAGTTTAACTAAGATTCAATACTAGAACTTCTCTCTTTTACAATACTATCCCTCGAGAAACAAAGCTGAGTGTTTGAGTTAATTAATTTGATGTCAACACAAATCTGTGGTATAAATTTTAATAATTGATATATTTACATGTGAACATACGAAACAGGAGCAGGAGTAGGCCATAAATCCCCTCAATCCTGCTCTACCATTCATTAAGATCATGGCTGATCTGTTTGTGTTAGTTCTACATTCCGAATAGTCTTCAAATCTCTTGCCTAACAAGAATCTATCTGCCTTGGCCTTAAAAATATTCAGTGACCCAGCTGCCATTGCCTTCTGTGGCAAAGTAACGTAACCCTCTGGGAGGTCACACAACCTTGCCCCTCACACCTTAAACTTATGCCCCTTCGTAATTGACGCTTCCACCCTGGGAAAAAGCTTCTGACTATCCATTCTGTCCATCCCCCTCATAACCTTGTAGAGTTCTATTAGGTCACCCTCCAACCTCCGTCGTTCCAGTGAGAACAAACAAGTTTCTCCAACCTCTCCTCATAGCTAATGCCCTCCATACCAGGCAACATCCTGGTAAATTTTTTCTGCACCTTCTCCAAAGCCTCCACATCTGTCTGGTAGTGTGGTAATCAGAATTGAAGACTATATTCCAAGTGCAGCCTAACTAAGGTTCTATAAAGCTGCAACGTGACTCAATTTTTAAACTCAATGTCCCAGCAATAAAGGCAAGCATGCCATATGCCTTCTCGGCTACCTTCTCCAACTGCATTGCCACTTTCAGTGACCTGTGTACCTGTACACCCAGATCCCTTTGCCTATCAATACGCTTAAAGGTTCTGCAATTACTGTATATTTCCTATCTGTATTAGACCTTCCAAAATACATTACTTCACATTTGTCTGGATTAAATTCCACCTGCCATCTCTCTGCCCAAGCC
Source organism: Carcharhinus amblyrhynchos (assembly GCF_965287045.1). Taxonomy (NCBI): domain Eukaryota; kingdom Metazoa; phylum Chordata; class Chondrichthyes; order Carcharhiniformes; family Carcharhinidae; genus Carcharhinus; species Carcharhinus amblyrhynchos. The sequence goes on from NC_137336.1 coordinate 49,267,069, forward strand.
TCTAACTTATCTATATCCTGCTGACTCCTCTGATGGTCCTTATCGCTATCCACAAAGCCACCAAATTTTGTGTCGTCTGCAAATTTACTAATCAAACCAGTTACATTTTCCTCCAAATCATTTATATATATTACAACTCTTTGGTTATGTATGATTTTCCTTTCATAAAACCATACTGCTTCTTCCCAATTGATTTGAGGTTGTCTAAGGGTCCAGCTATAACTCTTTTATGATCAATTCTAACTCCTTCTCCATGACAGATATCAAACTAACTGGCAAAGTGTTGGGTAACATGGCAATGGCCACAAGGTGCCCCGGCAGAGTGTTGGGCATTGGCATGGGGGTGGGACCTAAGTGGGGTCTATGTTGGGGGAGGTGACGATGTGGAGGGCACACAATAGTGGAGCATATACAGAGGGATCATGCAGGGATGGATCATGTTGAGGGTTATAATAGGTGGTCATGCCGGGGGTTATGATGGGAGGGCCCCAATGCCCCATTGCTCGTGAACTTGTCAGGTAGAGGACGGGGGAACATGCCGCCAATTGTTTGGAGGGGGGGGGGGGAGCGCGGGGATGGGTGCAGGGGTCCTGATGTCCATGGGGGGAGGGAGAGTGTCTCTCAGTGCACTGTGAGATCGGGGCATCCTTGTGAAACGGCACCTGAGAACTCTGAACTTTGCTCACTGGCAGGTTTAGGCCCCCCTCCCTCTCAGATCCAGTGCAAAACTCCTAACTCTCCAAAAAGTGCCTGAGTTGGAGACGACTGTGGTACAGAGCAGCTTGGATTGCTTCATTATTCTCGTCGCTATGACACTTTAGGAGGAAAATTCCGCCCATTGTTTCAGAATGGGTCAAAATATTCAACAAATTCTGCATAAATAACTTTTCCTGGTCCTTTTCTACATTTACCACTGTTAAATTTAATTTGCCATTTGTCTGATCACTTGCATGGCTAACTTAAATCATCCTCACTTTCTTTCTCCATAACATACCTCTTCTCTCTATTTTGTTGTTCTCAGCAAATCTGACAAGCCTGCTCTCAGCTTTAACAGGCAGGTCATTAGAAACAAACGATCCCCAAAAACTAATCTGTGCCGAACACCAGATAAAGTCTCACCTCTCACCGTCACTTCCCATCTGGCATCATATTTTGGCCCCCTTATTTGCGAATGGATATATTGGCCTTGGAGGGAGTGCAGAGAAAGTTCACCAGGTTGATACCGGAGATGAGGGGGTTGGCTTATGAGGAGAGATTGTGTAGATTGGGCCTGTACTCTTGCAGTTATTTTTATTTGTTCATGGGATTTGGGTGTCACTGGGGAGGCCACCATTTACTGGTCATTCCTAATCGCCTTTGAGAAGATGGCAGTGAAGAGCCTTCTTGAATGGCAGCATTCCATATGGTGTAGGTACACACAAAGTAGGGAGTTACAGGATTTTGACCCAGTCCAGCGACAATGAAAGAAATTGGTTTTATTTCACCATTACTTTTAAACAAAAGAAGCAAACTCTGACCTCAAGTTCTAATCACAGAAAGAAGTCTCACAACACCAGGTTAAAGTCCAATGGATGTATTTGGTAGTCAAACTACAAGCTTTCAGAGCGCTGCCCCTTTATCAGGTGAGTGGGAGGTCTGTTCTCAATAGGACAAACTCAATTTACAAAATAATGGTTAGTATGTGAGTCTTTACAGGTAATCAATTCTGAAAGGTACAGACAGTGTGACTGGAGAGAGGCTTAAGCACAGGTTAAAGAGATGTGTATTGTCTCCAGCCAGGACAGTTAGTGTGATTTTACAAGCCCAGGCAAGTCGTGGGGGTTACAGATAGTGTGACATGAACCCAAGATCCTGGTTGAGGCCGTCCTCAGGTGTGGGAAACTTGGTATCAGTTTCTGCTCAGCGATTCTGCATTGTCGTGTGTCTTGGAGGTTGCCTTGGAGAATGCTTACTTGAAGATCAGAGGCTGAATGCCCGTGACTGTTGAAGTGTTCCCCAACAGGAAGAGAACACTCCTGCCTAGTGATTGTTCATTCATCTGTTGTTGTAGCATCTGCATGGTCTCCCTAATGTACCATGCCTCGTCACATCCTTTCCCGCAGATTATCAGGTAGACAACGTTGGCTGAGTTGCAAAAGTATGTAATGTGTACTAGGTGGATGGTGTTCTCACGTGGGATGATGGCATCCATGCCGATGATCCGGCACATCTTGCAGAAGTTGCTTTGACAGTGGTGTGTAGTGTCATGGTCACTGTTCTCCTGAAGGCTTGGTAGTTTGCTGCAGACAATGGTCTGTTTGAGGTTGTGCATGTTTGAAGGCAAGAAGTGGAGGTGTGGGGCTGGCCTTGGCAAGATGTTTGTCTTCATCAATGACATGTTGAAGGCTCCAGAGAAGATGTTGCAGCTTCTCCGCTCCGGGGAAGTACTGAACGATGTAGGTCCGCCTTGTCCCGTGTTTGTCTGAGGACGGTCACCCCAGCACTTCACTGTACTGCAAGCCCAGGATAACCTCACAACGCTCCACTTCTCCAGCTTTCACCCGAAACATGTTAAAGAAGCCATCCCCTACGGACAAGCCCTCCATATACACAGGATCTGCTCAGATGAGAAGGATCGCAACAGACATCTCAAGATGCTGAAAGTTGCCCTCAAAAGAACAGAATAAGGTGCTCAACTCATCGATCGACAGTCCTGATGCACCACAGTGCAAAATCGCACCGACCTCCTCAGAAGACAAAGTAGACAGAGTACGTTTTGTTGTCCAGTACTTCCCTGGGGCTGTGAAGCTACAACATCTTCTCCGGAGCCTTCAACATGTCATCAATGAAGATGAACATCTCACCAAGGCCATCCCCACACTCCCACTTCTTGCCTCCAAACAACCGCAAAACCTCAAACAGACCATTGTCCACAACCAACTACCCAGCCTTCAGGAGAACAGTGATCACAACATCACACAACCCTGCCACAGCAACCTCTGCAAGACATGCCAGATCATCAACACAGATGCCATCATGTCATGTGAGAACACCATCTACCGGGTACACAGTACGTACTCTTGCAACTCGGCCAGGATTGAGGACTGGCTATCTAACAGGAAGCAGAGAGTTGGAATAAATGAGTACTTTTCTGGTTGGCAGTTGGTGACTAGTGGTGTTCCGCAGGAATCGGTTCTGGGGCTTCAACTGATTACAATGTACATAGACGACCTGGAGGAGTGGGCTGAGTGTAGGGTAACAAAGTTTGCTGATGACACGAAGATGAGTGGAAAAGCGAGTTGCATGGAGGACTCAGGAAGTCTGCAGAAAGATTTGGATAGGCTGAGTGAGTGGGCGAGGACCTGGCAGATGGAGTATAATGTTGGCAAATGTGAGATTATCCACTTTGGAAGAAATAATAGTAGGATGGAATATTTAAATGGTGAAAAGTTGCAGTATGCTACTGTGCAGAGGGATCTGGGGGTCCTTATGCACAAATTGCAAAAACTCAGTCTGCAAATGCAGCAGGTGATCAAGAAGGCAAATGGAATGTTGGCCATTATCGCGAGAGGGATAGAATATAAAAGCAGGGAGGTCTTGCTGCAACTGTGCACTGGTGAGGCCGCAACTGGAGTACTATGTGTAATTTTGGCCCCCTTATTTGCGAAAGGATATATTGGCCTTGGAGGGAGCGCAGAGAAGGTTCATCAGGTTGATACCAGAGATGAGGGGGTTGGCTTATGAGGAGAGATTGTGTAGATTGGGCCTGTACTCTTGGAGTTCAGAAGCTGAGGGAGGATCTTATAGAGACATATAAGATAATGAAGGGTCTGGACAGGGTAGAGGTAGAGAGATTCTTTCCACTTCGAAAGGAAACCAGAACTAGAGGGCACAGCCTCAAAATAAGTGGGGGGCAGTTTAAAACAGAGTTGAGGAGGAACTTCTTCTATCAGAGGGTAGTGAATCTCTGGAATTCTCTGCCCATGAAGTGGTGGAGGCTACCTTGTTGTATACGTTTAAGTTACGGGTAGATAGATTTCTGATCGATAAGGGACTTAAGCATTATGGGGAGAAGGCGGATAAGTGGAACTGATCCACTTCGGATCAGCGATGATCTTATTGAATGGCGGGGCAGGTTCGAGGGGCTAGATGGCTTACTCCTGCTCCTATTTCTTATGTTCTTATCTTCTTATGTTGTCTACCTAATACCCTGCAGGAAAGGATGTCCCGAGGCACGGTACACTGGGGAGACCATACAGAACAATGACAACGGATGAATGAACACCGCTTGACAATCACCAGGCAGGAATGTTCTCTTCCTGTTGGGGAACACTTCAGTAGTCATGGGCATTCAGCCTCTGATCTTCGGGTAAGCATTCTCCAAGGCAGCCTTCACGACATATGACAACGTAGAATTGCTGAGCAGAAACTGATAGCCAAGCTCCGCACACATGAGGAGGACCTCAACCAAGATCTTGGGTTCATGTCACACTATCTGTAACCCCCATAATTTGCCTGGACTTGCAAAATCTCACTAACTGTCCCGGCTGGAAACAATACACATCTCTTTAACCTGTGCTTAATCCTCTCTCCACTCACATTGTCTGCACCTTTAAGACTTGATTATCTGTAAAGACATGCGTTCCAACCATTATTATGTAAATTGCGTTTGTGTTTTTATATGCCCTGTTTGTGAACAGAACTCCCACTCACCTGATGAAGGAGCAGCACTCTGAAAGCTTGGACCTTGTGCTACCAAGTAAACCCATTGGTCTTTAACCTGGTGTTGTGAGGCTTCTTACTGTGCCTCCAAAGTCCAACACCAGCATCTCCACATCTCAACTTCTACTGCCATGGAATTTTAAAGTGACATTTTTAAAGGATTTACAGTAAAAGGCATGGTGGCACATGGATTAACACTGCAGCCTCACAGTGCTTAAGAACCTGGGTTCAATTCCCAGCTTGGGTCACTGTCTGTGTGAAGCTTGTATGTTCTCCTTGTGTCTGTATAGGCTTCCTCTGGGTGCCCCAAGTTGTGCTGGTTAAGTAATATGGCCATGCTAAATTCTCCTTCTGTGAACTTGAACAAGTGCTGGAGTATGGGGACAAAGATATTTTCACAGTAACTTCATTGCAGTGTTAATGTAACTTGTGACTAATAAATAAAGTTTTAAAAAAGATTTTTGTTGCAAGTGTTTTGACATTTGGTTCCCTGAATCATAAACACTTGAACACAAACCGGATTGCAAGCAAAGTAAACACAGAAATTCATAATAAATACCAATGGTAGGAATACAAAAATCATTGCCGCATGAATGGTTGAGGTGAAAATAGCATAGGTTCATTTCAAGGGAAGCTGAATACATGCTTGAGGGAGGAGGGAACTCAAAAATATGTTCATTGGGTTAGTTGAAATAGGGTTGAAGGACAAGGGCATAGTCCTTTTAGTCAAATCCCTGCTTCTGTACTGTAAATTCTGTGAAATCCTGTGTTAAATAATATTCTTAAATGTAAGAAAAGAATTAGGCCAACATTGCCCCCATGTTTTCTTACTGTTGAAGCATTGCAAAACACTTTTTCTATTAGTGGTGGAAACTTGGATTATCACCAAATTGAAGAAAATAATCCTCAATTTTATCCTTAATCAAGAACTATCTCTACAGCAAACTAGAACAGCAACAGCTTGATTTAAGGCAAGTCAACACTCTAAGTACCCTAGACAGAAATTTTATTACTGGCAAGTTTCAACACTAATAAAACCATTAATCTGGCAGAACAGTCAGGGCATTACACCACAAATAATTTTTCTTGTATGGACAGGGCAAAATTCCAAGCAGCCACCATTAAATCAGGCCATCATAAAATGTAATTTATATTTTTAAAGATCAATCTTCTCAACTCATTGAGGAATGATTGGCCCCTTTAACTTGGGAAGAATTATTTGTGGCCATTCTTATGCTGACCCAATTCATACAATGGTAGGTAAGGTGGCATAGCGCAGCATGTGAGGTGATACTGTAAATGTGCCTGTGGCTTTTTTTCCCTCTATTATTCCATGCAAAGCTCATATTAAAATAACAATTTGGCACTAGCACTTAATCCAATTAGGACAAAAGTCTTTAAACCTTATGGGAATTCTTGTCAAGAGAGAAAAACACATGCTGCAGTAAAGTAACATTATTAGATTTAGCTCATTGAATTTCAGATTTCGCACTTCTTTAAAATCAAACTGGGTTGTGATTTCTTAAGAGTATGGTTGGTTTTAGAACAAACCTTCAAGATTATACAACCAGAGATGCACAGGTTATTTTACAAGGACCAATTAAAAACACTCAAATCTATTGTATTACTCTAAAGTTCTATCAATGGAAACATATGCAAGATAACAAATCAGGCTGCCCTACATCATTAAAACAAGATCGGAGGTTCTAAGGTTTGGGGCAATTAATGCATTTCAATAGATGCTAGTGTAAACGAGGGCCAGATTTAGCTGTAGATCCATTACATAGTTTTAAATTGCCACAAAACTGTAATAAATTTAAACAAATTTGAAGTCGAATTAGTCCACAACTCTGACTAAATGTGCTCAGTTCAAGTCTGTACACTGAACAGCCCAATTGAAGCAGTCAGGTTTGTACGGCTGTTTATGTTTCAGCTTGATATATGGTAGATAGAAATATTCAAAGGTCTGCAAATGATTGACAAACTAAATGACAAACACACTGTAGATGGCCACAAAGGGCCTATGGAACAGTGGCCAAAGGGAAAAAAATAAAAGTTCATGTCACCACAAACCCAGCATATTTTCTTTATCAAAAGAGCTAACCAGTGTACATAGCTCTTTTGGTTTTCACAAACATTTCAACATGTATTTTTTAAAACTGAAGTTAACACTGATGGAACTAGTCAGGTTTTAATTAGCTGGATTAGAAACTACAAAGTAGGAGTTTCTGATGAATGGAAAAAACTCCACAGGAAGCAGTAACTACTGGAATTCCACAGGGTTCTGTTACACTTCCTCGATGTCCATTTTACTGATGGAATGAAGGAGAATATTGTATGTATACTTTACAGTTTTCACACGACATTACACTGCATAACCAAGTGATCAGTGAAGGTGAGAGTAATCTGCCACAACATTTGACTTTGTAGTGCCTTCAGTTTCAGCACTACAGGAGTCCAGAGAACAAACAAATGGCCCTGTTTACAATTGTTTTCGGGGTAGCCTGTGTCATTCACCATGTTTGGACGGGCAATTTGCAATGGTTTGCTGCATGACCTGCCATTTTGGATCTTGCAGATCTTTAACATGTGTTCAGTTGCACAAGAACGCCCTCACCTACTATTTCCCACACTCACACTATTTAAAGGTATCACTATGCAGGTGAAGTGATCTTGCTGCTGCAGAGTTTATGGAAGTCCTCTGAGCTATGTATTTGGAGGAGTTCAAATGTGTACAAACATAATAACGTAAATTACCAAATTTTCTTAATTGAGGTGGGGAACTCAAGTTGAGAGATGTCTGCACTTGCACACTCGCCTCAGGGGGAAAAGTGGCACAATTTTCCACTCAGGTGGGGGAGGGGGAGCAATGGTGTGGGGCTTACTGCCCCCGCCTGTAGATAACAGATGCTGTAAAAAGTCTGACAACACCAGGTTTTAGTCCAACCTATTTATTTGATAATATACTCACAAGCTTTCGAGGGGACTGCCTCTTCGTCAGGTGAATGGAGAGTTCTGGCCTCAGACAGAGCATATAAAGCACAGACAGTTTAGAGATTACTGATTAAAATGCGAATCCTTACACCTAACCTGCTGTTCAAGACCTGAAGTGAGTTCCGCACACATGAGGACGGTCTCAACAGGGATCTTGGGTTCATGTCACACTATCTGTAACCCCCGTGACTTGCCTGGGTTTGCAAAACCTCACTTACTGTACTGTCTGGAGACAATACACATCTCTTTAAACTGTGATCAGTGCTCCTTCCACTCACATTATCAGCCACTTCAGGTCTTGAACAGCAGGTTAGGTGTAAGGATTCGCATTTTAATCAGTAATCTCTAAACTGTCTGTGCTTTATATGCTCTGTCTGAGGCCAGAACTCTCCATTCACCTGACGAAGAGGCAGTCCTCTCGAAAGCTTGTGAGTATATTATCAAATAAATAGGTTGGACTAAAACCTGGTGTTGTCAGACTTTTTACTGTGTTTACGCCAGTCCAACGCCGGCATACCCACATCATGATAACAGATGCTCTCAGAGGCTGCCAAGAGCTGAGTGAACCAGTTAAAAAGCTCACATTGGTTCTTTGGAACTTGTACCTCAGTTGTTTTGTTCAGTATTAGGGCCTCAAATCTTCACCCTGCAAACCCTCTCACCCGGCCCACCCTTTCCCCATCCAGGCCAACCCAAACCATGCCCCCATCTACTTCCAATAGCCCCTCAAACTCACCATGCCAACTTATTCTTCTCCCACGCACTCCCAATGTCTCCTCATGGCCTCCATGGTGACTTGTAACACTTCCATGTCTATTCTCAGTATACACTCTGTACAGACCCAATGAATCCTATAGTAACAATGACATGTGTGGAAATGCTTGAAAACAGCCATTCATGTCCTTTTTACAAATGCTGCTCAATAAAACTACAGAAGTGTCAATTATCTGACCTTAAAAGTATTAATAATAGAAATTATAAGCAATTGACAACTTTTTATCTTGTGTAAATAATAATTGAGGCAGTGACAAAATAGATCTTCAAAAAATAGCTTGCAAGCCTATCAATCAAGCAATGTTTTTCCTACTGTGCACCAACAAAGTATTGGAAGTCAATGCTCTCTCAGCGAGCACAGAACGACTTCCTACCACCATGAAACATTCCATGGAGGGGAAGGAAAATCCCATCCATGGATTTTGTGCTCTACATTATTTGCAGAGAGATACCGAACTGAGCTTCTCTTGATTGGTGAAGATTGAACAGGGTATAATGTAGGTCCTAAAAAATGCCAAAATGCAACAGTAATGTAAGCAGATGATTTATTTGTTTTGTGAGGTCACAATTAAAGGGGTACAGCACAAAATTAACAAATGCCAAGTAAGATTTGAGATTATAAGAATTTAATATCTGACTGGATAATGAATATATTGAATAGATTTCCAACAAAAACAGTGCTTTGGCAATTTCCTCTTTCTCAAGAGAGCTGCATAAATGTTTGGCTAGGAATAGGAGTTAATGTGCTAAAGGTAAATGTACACGATGATGATCAACTAATTCATGGAAGATAATGGAATTGGTATTAATTGGCTGAAACCAATGTAATTGGGGCAGTAATGGCATTTAATGGTTGAAGATCTACCACTCTGTTAACACTGACAATTGTCATGCTGCCAAGTTCAGCCAGCCAGTTCAAACAATAGAGCTTTTTTAATGTTAAAAATTGGGTCTAATGACACATTTAGGTCTGAAGTTGCCAGGATAGTACTGACTGGAGTGTGTGCTGCACAGTCTCTTACCAATATAACTAGTGTCAGAGCTGAGGAGGCCATAAAAAGACAAATTTGGTGGGGCCTGGAGAAGCAGGAATGGTCCCGCACTGGAACAAATATAATCTGGGTGCCATTGACCCTGACTTTCACAAATGGACATTCTACTCAACCCCCTCCTCTCCTCCTTTGCCCCCCCGCACCCGGGATTACCTCACTACCAATCTGGCAGCCTCCAACCTGTATAATACTGGGTTTCAATACTGAAATGCATTGGAAGCCCATTTGGCATCTGTGACTCACTGGGTCCATTTAAATGATGCCAGGCTTTCAAAGTAGCAATGGCATTTTTGCCCTCAGAAGGGGGCATGTGGTCACCAGACATGCACACAAATGTTAAAATTGAACCCAGTGCTTCTTGCACTATTCAAATCACCAAAGTGCAAAGTGGGGTAAGCAATTTTGGGCAAATAATGGAAAGGTTAGTTATTCTGCAATTTCAATTTCGTTTGAAGATCGGGAAGAAAATATTGCAAAAACTTTGTTTACCATGTTAATAGGTTAATCTTTCTGTAGCTCATTATAGGGGTGATGAATCATAAATATCGCATTGCACAATGAGGCACCCAGGATTACTTCCCCAATTTCCTCCCTCAATTTCCTGTCAGTATAATTATTATTTATTTATTCTTATGAGTCATTGTAAGGCCAGCATTTACTGCCTGTCCACAATTGCCTTTCCCGTTCCCCACACAAGACCCTGGAAGCTACCCGACATATATGGATAAATCAATAAAATAGAACAAACCTTTCCTGTAGATTAATGGCTGACATTATCAAATAATTACATAAACAAGTTCACAATATACTTCTCAGCTTCAGAGTGGAATACCAAAGAATGGGTGTGGAAAAACTCGAAAGTTGTTTGAATGAGTGAAATTTGAACATCATTGTGCGTTAATGCTTAAATAGTTAAAGGCCTTTTATGAGGATAATAAAGAATAGATACAATGGTCTCATGACAGAAATGAGCTTTTGGATAAACAACATTTAGTAAGAACATATTTGGAAGAAAACAGGGAGAGAGAAACAGATTCAGCAAAGGAAAAGGACCCTGCCTAAGATGCAACAAATTCAAGATGGACTGATCTATCTGAAAAACGGAACCAGGTTCGTGCTGCAGGCATTTGACTGCACTTCACTGAGAGTCAAACTTTCCTTTTTCAAAAATATACAAGGAAGCCTGTCAATTGTTTGTTCCTAGCTGTCATAGAACTCAGGGCTTAAAACACGCTGGCACAGAGTAGGAACATTTCCCAACTTTGCAAACCTGACCTGGGAGAAAATTATCCCAAAGATTAGATTTTCGTTCTGGGCTGGCAGGAGTTTGCTGTGAATTGGGTGACAACAAAACACATAGATTAGAATAATAGTCTTTCAGATATACCTGTCTTCTGGTCAATTCCTGATTCCAGTGTTACAAGTAGTATTCAAGAGCCTGTGTACCTGGCTCAAGCAAATATAGTTACCATACTTCAGGCCCTTGGAGTAATTTTAAATTATTATTTCATCATAATTATAGTTTTCTCCCCAACCTTTGTATTGCACTGCCACAAATTTTACACAGACTGTTGTTCTTTTGAGTCTAAACATCCACCAATGATAATATGCACTTACAAAAAAATGCACTGTACTTTATTTGCCAAGAATGCACTCATACTAATGGGTACTATGCATCCAAAAGGTATTAATTTCCTTTAACTTCTTTGCCAAGTGGTGCTTCTTAGCCAAACTAAACTGAATTAACAATCCGTATTGCCATCAAAACGGAAGTAGAAATTTGAAAACCTATCTGTTCACCAGACCCTTACCATTAGATTTTCTTTGGACCTGTTTTCAGAGCTAAGGGTTTTTAAATCTGTGTGTTTACATTATTTGGGCTGGCTTTTCCGTTATGGACTGGCGTAGAGGCAGTCTCCCCAACCAAAAGTGATCTCATACCATTCCCACATTCAATTCATTTCATGAGGTTCCCAGTGAGATTCCCATCAACAGGGGGAAGCCTGCCAGCAACCCTGGGGAAATTCTTGTGGTGTGGCTTCTTCATCAAGCTCCTTCATCCCCATATCTAAGGAAGGATGTGCTGGCCTTGAAAAGGGTCCAGAGAAGGTTCACAAGAATGATCCCTGGAATGAAGAGCTTGTCGCATGAGGAACGGTTGAGGACTCTGGGTCTGTACTCGTTGGAGTTTAGAAAGATGAGGGGGGATCTTATTGAAACTTACAGGATACTGCGAGGCCTTGATAGAGTGGACTTGGAGAGATGTTTTCACTAGTAAGAAAAACTAGTACCAGAGGGCACAACCTCAGGTTAAAGAACAATCCTTTAAAACAGAGATGAGGAGGAATTCCTTCAGCCAGAGAGTGGTAAACCTGTGGAACATCTTTGTCGCAGAAGGCTGTGAAGGCCAGGTTATTTAGTGTCTTTAAGAAAGAGATAAGTAGGTTCTTGACTAATAAGGGGATTAGGAGTTATGGGGAAAAGGCAGGAAAATGAGGATGAGAAAAATATCAGCCAAGATTGAATGGTGGAACAGACTTGATGGGCTGAGTGGCCTAATTCTCCTCCTATGTCTTATTGTGTTATGGTCTTAGGTGAATGGAGAAGTAGGTTTCACAAACATGGCATATATAGACAAAGACACAATTGGAAGATAATGGTTGGAACATGAGTCCAACCATTATCTTGCAATTGTGACTTTGTCTTTATGCTGTTTGCGAAACCTTCCTCTCCACTCACTTGATGAAGGAGCAGCGCTCTGAAAGTTCATGATTCCAAATAAACCTACAGGACTTTAATCTGGTGTTGTGAGATTTGTTACAGTACTTACCCCAGTCCAACGGCGACTCCTCCTCATCAACGGAAGCAGTAGCAGTGTTCAAATGGGGCAAGCTCCTTGAAGATCAGTGGTATTGGAGCCTTGTCTGGTTTCCTGCTAAGTAAGCCAATTAAGGCTTTTGAGGACTTCTGTATAATGGCTTTAAATTTCAGGAGTTGGAACAGGAACTAACAGTAAGAGGGGAGGAGGAATTGAAGAAAAAGGGAGATGACATTGAATAGAGAGGTCCCTTGGTAAATGATGAAGTGACCTTCTGTCGTTCTCAGGGAAGCAGGCTTCACTCTTCTGCCCCATGGGTGCCAGACTTTCAGCTCCCTTGTGACATCTCGCTTCCTTGGTATAAGTTTTTGACACAAAGTTTCTCCCTCAGGACCATCAGCAATGGTTGCATTTGTCTCTTAATTAGTTCCCATTCAAGCCTCCATTCCTGCCCCAATATCTTAAATCGGATGAGAAATCCATCTCCATATCAACTAAGGGCTCACCTCTATAAAAATCTGAGCTTCATTCAAATTCCCAGCAGAAGCAAGTACTGACATAAACTCAGAATTGGCATCTGTCTCCAGTCTCCATGGCAACATTCCAGCTCCCCCCCCAATTCATTTCTCTCTTTCTCTTTGATTTTCCTCCAATACAATGAAAACCAGAAAACAGATTCTCAATGATTAATCCTATTTACTACCATCAAAAATGACTTTAGCTAATTTAACATCTGATTGAAAATGGCTGAAGTACCACCAACCAAAAGTGACTGCCAGCTGTATGTCAAATTAACCCCACAAGGAACTCTGGTTAGTTTTGCAGAGATGCAGACTTTGATTTCAGTTAAGAACCAATTACTCTTTCCACGAACAACTTCTTATTAGAGTTAGTCTACTTCCAGCTCTACTTCGGAAAAACTTGGCCTTTTATCGACATTATTAAACAGTGTGAGAATTCACTCTCCTGGGCATGGGATTGCTAATAGGATAAGTTTACTGTTAAACGTCAATACAGTGACACTGCAGGCCTCCGATCTATTAGATTATAAAGAGTTGAGGGATTAAGTTTTCTGCAGATTTTTCAGTTGTAAAATTACTGTGAATAGTAAATGGCTTTCTTAAATGGTGTATATCAACAACAACTTATATTCATTTAGCACTTTAATGTAATGAAACATCCCAAGGCACTTCACAGCAGCATTATTAAACGAAGTATGACACCAAGTCACAGAGCAGATATAGGTCAGGTGACCAAAACCTTGGTCAAAGAATTCAGTTTTAAGTAGTGTCTTAAAGGAGAAAAGCAAAATAGAGAGATGGAGAAGTATAGGGAGGGAACGCCAGTGCCTGGGGCCTTGGCAACTGAAGTCTGGGCCACCAACAGAGAAGCAATTATAACTGAGAGTGCACCAGAGTCCAGAATTAAAGGAGCACAAATATCTCAAAAGGTTGTGGGACTGGAAGAAATTACAGAGGTAACACCGTGCAAGGATTTGAAAACAAAGATGAAGATATTAAAATCAAGAAGTTGCTTGACCAGAAGCCAAGTAGGTGAGTGTGAACAGGGGAACAAAACATGCAGCAAGTTAAGACGTGGGCAGCAGAGTTTTGGTTGATCTCAGGTTTATATATAATTAACCAGCAAGCTTTCTGTGGCATTGCAGATGGAGCATCACCAATCTTAGATGAACAACATGAGGTCCTGCTGCTACAGACACAGGCATATCAGATGTGAGGTAGCTTTGGGATATCAGTTCTTGGATGGAGCATCATATTTTGGGGTGAATGTACATGGTCTGATAGCACTAGAAAGTGAAGGAAGTGGGAATAGGGATGGAGCACTTGAATTCTAAACATATTGGGGTGACAGATTCTGCTAGCAGTGAGCTTATCCTAGCATTGCTGAGAGAAGGAACCTTGGATTTTAAGGTACAGGTACATGGGGAGTGTTCCAGGAATCAGGAATCACTGTTTATCTAAGACTATAAGACCATAAGACATAGGAGCAGAATTATACTACTCAGTCCATCGACTCTGCTCCACCATTCAATCATGGCTGATATTTTTCTCGTCCCTATTCTCCTGCCTTTTCCCCATAACACCTGATCCCCTGATTAATCAAGAACGTATCTATCTCTGTCTTAAAGACACTGAATGACCTGGACTCCACAGACTTCTGCAGCAATAAGTTCCACAGGTTCACCACTCTCTGGCTAAAGAAATTCCTCCTCATCCCTGTTTTGAAGCATCATCTCTTTAGACTGAGGTTGTGAGCTCTGATTATAGTTTCTCCTACTGGTAGAAACATCCTCTCCAAGTCGACACTATACAGGCGTTGCAATATCCTGTAAGTTACAATAAGATCCCATGTTATTCTTCCAAACTTCAACAAGTATAGACCCAGAGTCCTCATACTACAAGCACCTCATGAGCATCAAGAAAAGCTCAAAACATCTAAACGCATGAGGAAGATGACTGAAAACAGAAATACTGGTAATCAGCAGGAACTTGGAGGTTTGGAGCATTGCATGCTTCTGGAATCTATGGACAACAATGCCCGATACTCTGGTAGAGGAGGAAGGCCTAGTAGAATGGATTCCAAGCAGCCATTTGGTTCATTTCGAAACATCAGCTACTAACACTCATATATTTCTTTATGCTCCCCACCATTAAATTTCTCATCATAGTCTAGTACGATGAGTGAGTTTGCAAATTATAGGCCTAGGCTTTACAGGAACATGAACTACTCAAATCTACCCCCTATCCCAGTCAGCAGCCAATGCACCAGAAAGAAGCCCAGCCCACAATCATAACATGCCACTAGGGGGGTAAACTAGGTGAGAATGGAACATCTATCCCTCAGTGGAAGAAAGGCCTGCCCTAGAAAGCAGCCAGGCAATTTTATTCATCCACATCTCTAGCAGTCCAGCAGTGGCAGGGCTCAGTGGTGGGCTCTGCTGGAACTACAGGAAGGAGGAAAAAGAAGCACAATGGCTACTGGATTCAGGCAACACCTGGGTTCTTAACGCGGGAGGGGGATCTGAGAGCTCAGGGACATGGGTAATACGGGTGGGGTATTGGATTTTGGAGTGAAGAATGAAGAAATGGTAAAATCTTGGGGAGGTGTGTCCTGATGTGCACAGGGCACTCCCCCTGCCTGCCCAATGTTGTTTAAGCTGGTCTCAAAAGAATGGGTGACCCACTCCTGCCCTATTCCCATTGCAATCATGCTATGGTGTGGGCAACCATCCCAATCAACTGGCTTAGTAACAAGGTCAATTGACCTTTAATTATTTATTTAAAAATGGTAAGCAGGTTGCCAATTTCTATCTTGCTTTTATGATGATATGAAAGGAACAGATAAACAGGTTGTGTGTTTGTTTATTAAGCCAAGGTACATGAGAACAGATCTACAATTTGAAGACATCAGCCACTGATGTGCATACTGTATGTTCGACTTAAAAGCAAAAGTGAAACTAAAATGGATAACATGACATACTTTCTCTCCAGTGATGTTATGCTGTAATCCCTTAGAGGCCTATTACAACAATTTCCAGCCAAGCTAACATATTATGGGGGATAGCATGGGGGTGGGTGGGCAGATAATGGAGCTTGGTACCTCTCATGATTTACATGCCCATCCTGCCAAAAATATGCTCAGTGGAAGGCTGTAAAATGTAGCCAACACAGTAAGCAATGAGTATGTCAGGCATAACAAATAAAATAATCTTAAATATATAAAGCTCTTCATATTCATAATTTTATATATAAAATATTAATCCTCAAAAATGGTTATTGAGTAATAGAAATCTAATCTCTATAAATAATATCGATGTATTTTTTATTATCAAGGAATCCATAATACTGTTTCCATTGCTCATTACACAGTATGGCAGTTATTGTCACTGCAGGTCCTTTTCCTATTCTGTGAGGAGTTATTAACAGAGAAACACAACTATAGTATATTTCTATGAATTTATCACTTGTCTTAAAGGATAACTTTGAACATTTATTCTCTGGTCTTATTTGGCTTTTCTTTTGGAATAAGCGAAGAAACTCTCAAATCCTCACAGAATGAGGGAACACACCTTTCTACATGTTAATTCTTGTTAATGCACAGATTGCATGCTGAGAAATTCTGAAAACTTTACTCAGAATATGCATTTTTTTTGTTTTGGTTAAACCCTCAATTGGATTTTTATTTCTTTTACTTAAAAAAGTCATGAATCATAAACATTTCAGACAGATGTTAATAAAATTGCTTTGCAAACCATTGCATGGCCAATGTTAGAATAAAAACAGGATCAAAGTGAAATTCTTTTTAATAGAAGAACTGAACAGAATCACATGGTTTATGCAGTATGGAAGCATAACAAAATGCTAACTGACGGAGATAAGAAAACCCTATTATAACACCCCCTACAGGTAACAAAATTAATTACAAAATTGGACAGAAGTCCGTTATTAGTAGGTTATCCGATTTTAATGAACATTATTCTCACAATCAAATATTTATCAAACAATTGCTTCTAATGAGTAAGCATAAACCCCTCCACCGCAACACCTAATTTTGAAGTTACCTCACAACAAATTTCATGATCCTTTAGGTGACTAAAACAGGGTTCTGTCCTTCTGGTACCATACTGGTGGATGTGGTTGTTCAACATTCTTTTAAATTCATTTATTAGTGTCACAAGTAGGCTTACATTAACACTGCAATGAAGTTACAGTGAAAATCACCTAGTTGCCACACTCTGATGCCTGTTCAGGTACACTGAGTGACAATTTGGCATGGCTAATGCACCTAACCAGCACATCTTGCGACTGTGGGAGGAAACCGGATCACCTGGAGGAAACAGGGAAAAGGTACAAACTCCACACGGACAATGACCCAAAGCTGGAATTGAACCTGGGTCCCTGCACTGTGAAGTAGCAATGATAATCACTGCTCTACCATGCCACCCATTAGATAAACAGGTTGTGTGTTAATTTATTAAGCCTAGGTACATGAGAACAGATGTACGTGGGTGTAAATCTTGAAGTATCAGCAGTTGAATGGCACACCGTGTGCTTTGCTTAAAAGTAAAAGTGAAACAAAAATGGATAACCTGACACGCTTCTACCTGAGGTAAATTGTTCATACAATTAATTTAGACATCAATTTGTCAAACAAACATTGACTGGAAATTTCTGAATTACAGTAAGCCGCAGTCTAGCACAGGATATTACAGTCCCAGGTTTACACAATTCAGAACAATAAAGGCCACTAACAATGAAGAACTTTAAACACAGTTGCAATTATTTGGTTTAATAGTGAAAAGCCTCTTAATTGGTAAACATTAGAACAAAATAAAGTATTGATTTGAAGCCAAAATTCAAAGTTTGCCAGAAATCTGGGAAGAAAGAAGAATCAATTTGGTTGTGGATGGGGCTTTTTCTGAATGGAGGTCAGTCACCAGCGGAGTGCCTCAAGGATCTGTTCTGGGACCCTTGTTGTTTGTCATTTTCATAAATGACCTGGATGAGGAAGTGGAGGGATGGGTAAGTAAGTTCGCTGATGACACGAAGGTCGGTGGTGTTGTGGATGATCTGGAAGGATGGCAAAAGTTGCAGCAGGACATAGATAGGATGCAGGACTGGGCGGAGAAGTGGCAGATGGACTTCAACGCGGATAAATGTGTTGTCGTCCATTTTGGCAGAACCAACGGGATGAACGAGTACACTATCAAGGGCAGAAGTCTGAGTAGTGTTGAGGAGCAGAAGGATCTTGGGGTCCGGGTCCACAGGACTCTTAAATCGGCCTCGCAGGTGGAGGAGGTGGTCAAGAAGGCGTATGGTGTACTGGCCTTCATTAATCGAGGGATTGAGTTTAGGAGTCGGGAGGTAATGCTGGAACTTTATAAGACCCTTGTCAGGCCTCATTTGGAGTATTGTGCGCAGTTCTGGTCGCCTCACTATAGGAAAGATGTAGAAGCTATTGAAAGGGTGCAGAGGAGATTTACAAGGATGTTGCCTGGACTGGGAGGCATGCCTTATGAAGTTAGGTTGAGGGAGCTGGGACTCTTTTCCCTGGAGAGACGAAGGTTGAGAGGCGACCTGATAGAAGTTTACAAAATGTTGAGAGGGATAGATAGGGTGGACTCTCAGAGGCTATTTCCCCGGTTTGAAATGGTCGCTACGAGAGGACACAGATTTAAGGTGCGGGGAGGGAGGTTCAGAAGTGATGTTAGGGGTAAGTTTTTCACTCAGAGGGTGGTGAGTGAATGGAATCGGCTGCCGTCAGTGGTGGTGGAGGCGAACTCGCTGGGGTCTTTTAAAAGACTTCTGGATGAGTATATGGGGTTTAATGAGATTGAGGGTTATAGATAGGTCTGTAGGTTGGTAGGTGATGTGGTCGGCGCAACTTGTGGGCCAAAGGGCCTGTTTGTGCTGTAGTGTTCTATGTTCTATGTTCTAATCAAACCAATCGAAGTTTTTGCAGATTTGGATGACTTCCCAAATGATGAAAAGGATCACATATCTCATTTGTTTGTAACATGATTGACCAAATACAGATTCCAGTTGTAGATCATTCCTCTATCTGTCACTTTGCTTGAGAAGTATATTCGTTCAAAATAAACGATAAAACATTTTTCTTGACAAAGAAATGTCAAAATCATGTATAATTTTCAGACACTGAAATTGTAGTTTTGAGTTTCATACAGGTTGGATTGAGGGCTGGAGCTGGGGCCTAAATTGAAAGTCCCCAGGGCATTTCTTTTTGATGCCAAGCAAATAAACCAAATGAAACAGACTTAGGGACAAAGCAAGAAAGGCAGCCCTCAGAAAAAAGGGAACCGCCCAAACCAAAGAACAAAGCAGGAAGGAAACTTAAAACATTAAATCAAAGTGTGATTAAAGGGGTTGATAATACATCCAGGCTCTGCTGTGCCCAATGAACACAGAAGGCCTAGGTGATGCCCTCAGACATTGCATGCTCCCACTCCAGGGGCACTGGCCATGACTATAACCACGTAGTGGGGCAGACAATCAGATTGGACAACTCCCCCTCAGTCGCCCGCTGCCTGGACTCCTTAATAGCACACTTGGCTAGGCCCAAAAGCAGGCTCAAGGATCATTATAAATCCTCACTGGCATATTGTGATCAAGAAAACACACAAATATCATGTGGCCTCATTTCAATGAATTCAGCACTAACAACTGCTAACCAACTGTTGCCTGACTAGATGCAGCAGCGGGTGGTCAATAGCCTAGTACTGCTTAAAGCTTACCTGCATCAATTAAAGATAAGGTGCATTGTGCCTGGGGCAAGGTAGCAGTCTTGCTGAGAGTTACTGTGACCTGAGAAAGATCAAAGACTTGCATAACACGGGAGAGAGTGGCTCCAAGATTTTCTTACACTGCACTGGGAGACAAGGACGTGAAAAGTAGGAGTGATATCCTCCATCAGCAAGGCGCCTGGAGGTCCTCCAGCTTTACACTCATAAACCAATGGGAATCACGGATGTCAATGCAAAAGTAGGGACTTTTGTGTCACCAGAAATGTAATGGTCTGATATGTTGATCAAGGAGATTAAATGTATCTTCAAATGCCATATCCTGCCAACTGAACTGGTAGCCATTGACATTGCTCAATTTAAGTCTCACCACCTCTAGAATTGCCTCAAGGCAGATGTGGTGGGGAAACAACTGTCACCTACTTTCTACTGGAATGTGCCTTTGCAAAGAAGGCCTGGGAAGAGATCTGGGTGCACAGAAACTCTGGGCTTTATGTTGACATGGAATGTACGTTCTGACAATCAAGTGTACTGAAATTGCTTTGAGGCACACCAGAGTGGAGAAAATCTCAATTTTATTAAACTTTATGCAATGTTTAATGTGAAATGTTTTATAACGTGACTTTGCAAGGTTTATGAATAAAGTATATTTCCAGGAAGAAAGTCTGATCTTGTGCTCTTCCTTAAAATTAAAATAATTATGCTTACTGGCAGCATCCTTTTGCACTGACAATTCCTAATCATGATCCAAATACTTTCCTCTCTCTGGAGTTTCCTCACCCAAACTCCTCTGCTTCTCCATCTTTCCTTCTTTAAAACCTTACTTAAAGCTCATTAGTTTTATGGGAAAGTTATAAGTGATATAGTCAAGGCAAGAGGAGAAGTTAATAATATCAGAGAATGGCAGGAAAGGACAGAAAGAAAAAAACTCAAGAATACACCAGTAGTCAAGATGAGGTGTTACCAAATAACAAAAAACGGAATTAAAGGCTCTAGGCTCTGTATATGAATGCTCATAGCAAGATAACTGGTAGCACAGTGACACAGTGGTTAGCACTGCTGCTTCACAGCACCAGGGACCTGTGTTTGATTCCTGGCTTAAGTCACTGCCTGTGTGGAGTCTGCATGTTCTCCCCATGTCTGCATGGGATTCATCTGGGTGTTCTGGTTTCCTCCCTGGTTAGGTGCATTGACCACAGGTGACTGGAGAATTTTTACAGTAACTTCATTACAATGTTAATATAAGCCTACTTAATGACACTAATAACATAAATAAACTGTAAGTAAATTGGTAGTGCACATTGGAGAGGATAAATATGGTCAGGATACTAGGCTAAGAGATAAATCAATAGAGAAGCAGTGGCAAACATTTAAGGGGACATTTCAGCATACTTAAAGTAAGTATATTTCAAATACAACCAAAAATTCTAAGGGGAGGGCCCACCATCTGTGGATAATTCAAGAAATTAAGGAAAGCATTAAATGTGGGGAAATTATATATAACTGAATAAAGTTGAGTGGCAAGTCAGATGATTGGTCAGAATATAAAGAATGACAGAGAATAACTAAAAAGTTAATCAGGAGAAAGAAATTAGGCCATGGGATAATGCTAGCTAGAAATTTAAAAATGGATAACAGGGGTTTTTACAGGTATATAAAGAGGGAAAGAGTAAATAAAGTGAAAGTTGATCCTCCTCCAGAGAGCAACACTAGGGAGTTAATAGTAGATAATAAGGAAATGGTGGATGAAATGAATACATATTTGGTTTCTGTCGCCACTATAAAGGATGTAAAAAACTGTGTCCTTATGGGTAACTTTGGCCCCACTGCTAACAGTAGAAGCTTGACAAGCATGATGGGAAATGATGCTAACTTCATGAAAAACACTAGGACTGTTCCTGTGAAAGGAAGAAGCAAAGCTTGACTGCTGAGCAAGCACTCGGTGTTAGGGGTCACTCGACCTTGGCAACCTTGATAGGCGCAATAGTCATAAAATAAGACTGATAAGAACAATGGAAACAGATGTCTCCTGTTTACACCAACATTGGACAAATAAGCTCAGAATCGTGACAATCCTGAACAAAGGATACATCACCGAACATCCTAGAAGGTTGGAGAAAACATATAAGTATGGGTTAATCAGAAACATCAACAGTGAAAACTTGAGACTCACCATCATGAAGCGAGGACCCTGAGTTTGGATTTTAGAGAAGAACCCCGATTGTAGGAGTGAATCTGGCCAATTCATCACACACAGGTAGTATTTAGATTCTAGTCATAAGGTTACAATGTAATGGAAACCATATTAATGTGTTGATCATGTGCTCACCAAACGATTAAGGATTACTACTAAAGAATAAATTGTATTAGACTTTAGTTTGAGTATCTGTCCTTTACCCATCATGCAAGTTGACACTCTAGTATAAGGGTCAACAAAAGATTCTAGTAATATCTGTTACTTGGGATGTGAAAAGGAGGGAGGAACTTGGTGAAATTACAATTACTACAGAAGAAGTACTGAGCAAACTGTTGGAGTTGCAGGCAGACAAGTCTCCAGGTCCTGATGGATTTCATCCTAAGGTCTTAATAGAGGTAACAAATGAGGCAGCAGATGCATTGGTGTTAATTTTCCAAAATTTGATTCTGGAAAGGTTCTATCAGACTGGAAAATAGAAATTGTGACCCCTCTATTCAAGGACGGAGGGAGACAGAAAAGACAGGAAACTATAGGACAGTTAGCTTGACATCTGTCGTGAAGTTAAAACCAATTATTAAGGAGATTATAGCTGGCACTTAGAAAAATTCAAGGCAATTGGGAAGAGTCACCAGGGAAATCACATTTAACCAATTTATTGAATTTTTTGAAGGACTAACATGAATTGTGGATAAAGAGGAGCTTGTAGATGTATTGTGCTTGGATTTTCAGAAGACATTTGATAAGGTGCCACATCAAAGGTTATTGTGGAAAATAAAAGCTCTGTGTGTCAGAGGTAAAATATTAGCATGTGTTGAAGATTGGTTGGTTGGCAGAAAACATAGAATATGCATAAGTAGGTCTTTTTCTAAGAGACAGGAAGTGATGAGTGGAGGGTGTCTGTTAGGGCTTCAACGTTTTACAATTTACATCAATGACTTGGCATAATGACTTCAGCAAGACTATTGAGGTTAGCTTCTTAGAATATGAACTCCTTGATTAAGCTCAAAGAAAAGAAAAAAATGAATTGCCTGATTAAGGCCTCATTAAGGACTTATTTCACTTAGATGAGGGGAAACAAAGGCATGATAACTAAATGTGCAGATGACACAAGGATAGACAGGAAAGTATGTTGCGAAGAAAACAAATGGAGTTTGTAGATGGCTATAGATAGGTTGAATGAGTAGACGGATCTCTAGTGGATGAAGTACAATGTGGGAAAGTATGACGTTGTTCACTTTGTAGGAAGAATGAAAAAGCAGAGTATTACGTTCAACGGGGAACAACTACAGAATTCTGAGATGCGGAGGGATCAAGGTATTCTAGTGTATGCATTACAAAGAGTTAGAATACAGATATAGCAAGTAATTAATAAGGCGAATGGTTACTATCCTTTATTACAAGAGGAATTGAACATGTGAGGATGTTATGCTTCCATAAAACAGGGCATTGAGAACACAAGCAGCTGGGACAGAAAATTCAGCAGACCAAGTAAAGGTCTGTTGAACTCTGGTGGGAATTTCCGATCTTGGGGTGCATGCAATCCCACCCTGTATCTTGTATGCTGTGTGCAGTTTTGGTCTCCTTACTTGAGGAAGGATATAAATGCATTGGAGGCAGTTCAGAGGAGATTTACAGACTGATACCTGGACTGAGTGGACTGTCTTATGAAGAAAGTTTGGAAATAATTCTAGTTTCCACTAGTGTTTAGAAGAGTGAGGGGTGACTTGATTGAAGCATATAAGATCCTGAACTGTCTTGACAAGGTGGGGGCGGAAAGGATGTTTCCTCTTGTAGGTGAGTCCAGAACTAGGGGACACTGTTGTCAAATTAGGTGTCTCCATTTTAGGTTAGAAATGAAGAAAATCTTTTTCTCTCAGAGGGTTGTGCAATTTTGGAACTCTCTGCCTCAGTAGGTGGTGGAGGCATGGTCATTGAATATACTTAAGGTGGAGATAGATGGCTCCTTGTTAGGCAAGGGAATCAAAGGTTATCGGATGAGGGGGGTGTTTGTAGATGGGAAAGCAGAAATTGAAACAATCAGATCAGCCATGATCTTATTGAATGACAAAGCGTTCTGGAGGGGCCAAATGACCTACTCCTGCTCCTAGTTTGTGCACTATGGATATGAAATTGGCAAAATAGTTGGGAACAAGTGGACACAGATTTAGGGTGAATGACAAAAGAACCTGAGTTAACAGGAAGAAACAGCTTTCTCACGCAGTAAACTCTTGTGCTCTAGAACTCACCATGTAAAAGTCTGGTGGAAGTAGATTCCTTTGCACCAATGTAGTTGGTTACATATTTGAAGGAGAATTTGCAGAGCTATGGGGAAAGACCAAGGAAATGAAACTAATTAGATAGCTCTACTAGAAAATAGTATGGGCATGGTGGACCAACTGGCCTCCATCTGTGCAAAATCAACCTCGTTGACCAGTTTTTAATCAACCGCCAATTTCTTTAGCTTGGCATTCATTTCCTTCACACCTCAAGGAATGATCTTGGGACAACGTAGTATGTGAAAGCTAATTGTTGTTGCATTGCACCACTCTTGTTCTCTCAAAACAAGTGTCATGACGTGAAGATGAACGTGCCGAGGGTGTGGAGTTTAGCTGAGGGTTACCCATTGAGTTGATGCCAATTTTGTAATCCCATGTTTCCACAGCCAACAAATGGTCATTTCCAAATAACGCAGATAAGATGGGTCCAATTGTTTGGTTTATCTTGGTTAAGCTCAGGCACTGGGTTGTGATCCTGGGACTAAAGCATGGAGCATGTGAGAGGAGAACTGGCTCATTTACCATATTTGGCTTGTATCATTGAATGTAACAGCAGCCAACCTCCCAATCTTCTTCTTTAGTTTAGCTTAATTGCTTTTGATTCTTTGGTGAGCCTGATTACTATAAACAATTTCAAATGAGATTTGAAATTAATTTTCTTTCCAATTTCTGTGAACAGAGAATAAACTGATTTGTCAGATTTGCAGTGGCATCAGCAAAATCAAAGGGGCATTCTGCTCAGCACCACCAATGTATTTCCAATTGCAGCAGGTTAAATACAATGCAGGGACTGTGCTGGATATGCTTTCTGATTCTGTCATGATCAAACTGATAAAACGATGAAGTGCTGTGATGTTAGAAAAGTGGCCACTAAGGCATTAACAGGATTCAGACTTAATAAGGACCATATGTTTGGTCCCTGTCTGAGGCAAAATAAATTTCAAAACATACTTCGAAATGAAAGCCGCATACGATTTCAAAACCCTGAATCACTTTTTTTCATAAGAAAATTATAAATGTCACATATCATTACTTTAGTCATGCTTCATAAATTTCTGCATATTTGCCTTTGAAATTCAAATGCTTTGACAATAAACTGGAAGGCTCAGAAAAGAAGAGATGGACTCAGCAGAAAGTTGAACTGTTGTGTAATTTGTAGTTGACATTTGTTTTAAAGCCCATCACTGTGCAAACACTTTTTTAAGTGATCAAGATGAATGATTCTAACAAATGTTTCAAGATATGATCATGGAGCATTTTGGACACATAGAAATGCTAAAGATGCCAGTTGGTCACAATGGAAGAGTTCAGTTTCATAAAGTAATCCCAGTTTCAAACCAAGATGAAGTATATGTTGGAATCAATGCAGATTATTTATGTGTGATTACTGTTTTTTTTAACAACGTCAGTATATCATTGTTAACCAAAGCAGCAATCTAACATGGCAAAAGAAAGGGCACTCTTAGCTCAGAAATGGTTCTTTCTTGATGGAAAATCTAAATACTTTTTAGTTGAAATCCAGTATTATACCTGAACTTCTTGCCCCTCTTGAATGTGCTGATTTCTAATGTGTTATTGTTTAGCTTTTGGCAAATTTATTTTAGAAACTCAGTCAAGTAATCAATTTTCAGGTATATGATATGGCATTAAGTGCCAACAATCTATTTAATTGGATGGTGGCAGTGGGTTGATAAAGGGGAGGAAATGCATCATAACCTTTCCTCAATGGATGTCACACATACTTCCGAGTGGGAGTCATATAATAGAAGTCAGTCACAGGAAAACCCATTGTTTTCCCTTTATTTTACTAGGCCAGTCTTCTCAGGGCAATTGGTGTGCACAAACATCACTCTAGGTGAGGTTGGCAAACCTAGTACCAACTTGATATCAAACTTGGATCCATCCTGTTCTGCAAGGCACAATGTCACACCCACATACACCCACTGAGGAGATCCACAAAATTGTTAAGAAAGTTGAGAGAAATCAAATGCTGAAGCCATTTGAAAAACAGCACACAAAATCATAGAAAAATTATAATACAGAAAGAGGCTATTAAGTTCATCATTGTCTGTGCAAGCTGACAAAGAGTGACCCAGCCTATTCGTACCTTCCTGCATCAAATCTGTAGCCACGCATGTCACAGCTCTTGAAGTAGACAAGTAATGTTTAAATGAGGTGAAAGTCTCTGCCTGCACCCTGTCCTGAGGCAGGGAGCTCCAGGTCTCCCACATCCTCTGAGTAAAAAAAAGTTCACTCATCTTCCCTCTAATCCTACGATCAATTATTTTAACTGTATATCCTATGGCTTTAGTTCCCTCAGCTTTTTACCCTAACCAGGCTCCTCATATACACCTCAGTTGAGTCGTCACTCTCAGTCTGTTGCTACAGAAGGAGGAGGTTTGGTTTGAAACAGGCCTCATCACCTGTCCGTATTAAAAAAGTATTTTTTGTCATGTCTGATTTTCCCCTTTATAAGTGGTGACATATTTTCCACAACCCCTCAATTTTGGAGTGATCTAATCTTCTATTAATGACTCCACAGCAAACTCAAGATAGGATCAGATTGTTTTATTTTACACTTACATGTATGAGGGTGTGTTGCCATGTAACCCCTATATTTACACAATAAAAGAGGGATAAGGGAAAGGAAGTGGTACTAGGCAAAGACTGCAGAGATAATAAGAATTGTTGTTTCACTTGAGTCCAGAATCCAGAATCAGAAGTCTATTGTTGTATTCCTTCAGAAAGTTTAGCTGGCTAAAGCTGATACTGGATGATCCATTTTTCTAGTAACGCTGACTTACATGATGGGAGGTGAACTTTAGAGATGAATTAGTCTTGTAGTAGGCACTGGTACAGAAGTTCAGAAGTTGCATAGAAACAGTGTGGTAAAGGACAAAGGATATATTTTCCTAGTCTGGATTCTTGAGATGGTTAATGTTTCATCCATTACTAAGTATATTAGATGTTTCAATTTACCAGAGCTTCCCGTAGTCATGTAAAGTATGATCCCTTTGGAATTTGGTCTCTGCAAGCACTGAGTTGTTAGTGCCTCTACATGGATAACAAGATTGTAACTGCTCTGAATGCTAGGAAGATCCTAATATGTAAGTCATAGTCAGCATTGTAAATATATAAATTAAAGGGTGGGATTTTACAGTCCCACTTGTCATCAAGATTGTTGATCCTGATGAAATTTGTCTGGGCTACTGCAACTGGCTTGTATGAATATATCCCACCATAACAGATCTGGAAAACTCTGGCCATAAAATGAGGTCTTAGCTCCGGGACATTCATATGTCCCAAGGGAAACAGCACCAGACTATCCAGTCTTCCATTATTATGAACATTTTTCAATCCAGGCAACACCTCTGCATCCTCTCTACTGCAATCCTCTCTGTAATGTGGTGATCAGAACTGCATGTAATTGTTGATGTTGATTTCATTGTCATTATCATTGTCAATATCTTGAAACAAGGATGCTATCTGCCAGCTTTTATGATTAGTACATTCTCAGATGACTCTTCAGGCTAATCCTGGAGTCACAGTTTTGTGGACAGAGATGGCAAAATTTTCTCCAATTCCCAGGCTAAACTGTTAGTCTCCTTTCTTCCAGTTTTGACACTTCTCCACAGTGGAGTTTATGTGATTCATTTCTGAGTGTGTACGAGTATTCAAGCCTTGGTCCAACCAATATTTTATACTGTAATAGTATAATTTCCCTACTCTTAAGTTCAATGTCTTGGCTAATAAAGTAAAGAATGCCATAAGCCTTTTTAACCATCTTCTCTACAAATAAACATTAAAATTAAACAAGTGTATATTTTGAATTTGAACGTGGCCAATCCACATTTAAGTGTAAAAAGCCAAATTCCCTAAACTAAAATAAAAAGAGAACAGGGGTTAGAAGTTGGATTGGAACAGAGAACTCGCCACTATAGAACACAAATCAGGGGAAACAAAGTACTAACTGTTCAGGGGACTGTGTTAAAAATCCTATCATCATCTGATCATATTGAGTTAATGAAAATAAAATCAAAAAGAATAAAAGCTTTACTGGAATTAAAATATAAAAATAAATTACTAAATTGTGAAATAAAAATGTTAAAAATATAACATTTTTAGTAAAATGAAAAGTCATGAGTAAAACTAGTCCATAAAGATTATGGGTGTGTTTTGGGGTGATAGTATTAGATTTTCTGCATATTTCTGTAGTTTCCATTCCCACTCATCTTCCATAAATCCTGTCCCAGGGATTGATCTTAGCTTCAAGATATTTCTCAAAGTTTCCAAGTTTAATGAAGTTGCATGCAGTGTAATGTCCATGGGGGGAGGGAAGGGTGGTGATTTCGTTTTTGCAATCGTATGTTTTAGTTTTGGAAATCTTATATAAGTTGCTGAATTTTTAATATTAATTTTGAGGCCAGTTTTCTCTCAGAGGTTTTTCAGGATCAACAGATTGTTTGTTATTCACACATATGAATCATGTGTTAAAGCCATGTTAGCAGCAAATGTAAGTGAGGTGAGTTGTAATGAGCTTGAGTTATTGTTCAGCTCAATACCCATATTGTTCTCCTCTAAAGTACTCAGGAGAGTATCAACTATAATGTTAATAAGAAGAGGAAACAGGGGATCACATGGCTTAAATCCTTTCCAATTCAGAATAGGATTAATTTTGCTTTTGCCTGCCTAGAAGCGGCATACTGACATAATGGTTAGCACTGCTGCCTCAGAGCGCCAGGGATCTGGATTCGATTCCCAGCCTGGTTTACTGTCTTGCGAAGTTTGCATGTTGTCCCTGAGTCTGCTTGGGTTTCCTCCAGGTGCTCTGGTTTCCTTCCACAGTCTGAAAGACGTGCTAGTTAGATGCATTGGCCTGCTAAATTCTCTCTCAGTGTACCTGAGCAGGCGCCAGAGTGTAGCAACTAATTGGATCCAACTAATGTAGGCTTACATTAACATTACAGTGTTATTGTAAGCCTACTTGTGGTGCTAATAAATAAACTTAAACTCGATCACAGTGGAGTTAATTTATTGCAGAGACCTAGATACCAGGCCAAAAGTGCTTTCCATTTGTAGGGTTTTCCTGCAATGCTCAACTTACAAGGCAATGGTTTCTGCAAAGCAACTCAACCAAATTGATTTCACAGTACTGGTCATTTCACCATCACAATGAAGTCTGCCCAAGCTGGAGCAGAACTGAGACTAGTCGAGGTGAATCTGCTAGGACCCAATGTAAATTCCACCATGACATTACCAATAGGACCAACAAAGTGGTATGATCTATCATGAATAATCATAACAATTGTAACCTTTCCTGCCACATAACACTTACGATTTTCCCCAGGGTCTGTGGATACACACTTCAAGATTCCTCTGTTCCTGCACATTACTCAACATTCTCCCATTTATAATGTGTTCCCTTCCCTGCTTGCACCTTCCCACATGCAACACCTCATCATTCTCTAGATTTAATTTCATTTTGCATTTTTCTGCCTAAATGATCTACATCTTCGAGCCATGTAAAACTTTTCTTCTCACTGTTAACTACAATGTCCAATTCGTCTATCATCTGCAAACCTTTCTATCATGCCACCTACGTTTGTGCCTAAAGCATGAATATAAACTTTTAGAAGCAAGGGCCAAGTACTAAGCCCAGCAGAATCTCACTGGTAACAGTCACAAAACTACCACCAACCATTACTCTTTGCTTCCTGTCACAAAGCCAATTTTGGATCCAATCTGCCACTCCCTTGGATCCCAAGAGCTTTTTTTTTGACCAGCTTGCCATGTGGGATCATGTGAATCACATCCATGCGGATCACATCCATTGAGCTGCCCTCAGCTGTCAGCTCCGCAAAACATTCAATCAAGTGGTGAGAAACATCAGTTATGATGAGGTTGGGACTGGTCTCTCTGGAGAGGAGAAGGTAAGAGGAGAGTTGAGAAGAGATATTCAAACTTATGAGGGGGCTGAACAGAGCAGACAGGGAGAAACTGTTGCTGCTCATAAAAGGATGAAGAACGAGAGGGCACAGATTTAAAGTGGTTTGCAAAAGAAGCAAATGCGATGTGAGGAAAAACTTTTTCACACAGCGAGTAGTTCGGGTCTGAAATTTACTGCCTGGAAGTGTGGTGGAGGTAGGTTCAATCAAGGTATTCAATAGGACATTGGATGATTATTTGAACAAAAAAAATGTGCATTGGTATGGGGAAAAGGTGGAGAATGGTATGAAGGTATAATGCTCATTTGGAGACCCAGTGATTTTATGATGAGCCGAATGGCCTCCTTTATGTCATAATGATACTGTGAGGTTAGTGAGGCATGACTTTCACAAATCCATGCTGACTTTCTTTGTTAATCTAAATTAGGTTTTCTACTGTCCCTCAGAATTGACTCCAATAATTTGCCCACAGTTGAAGTTAAACTAATTTGTTTTCTCCCCTTTTTAAACAAATGTACAATTTTGACAGTCCTCCAGTGTTAGCTGTCAATATACGAAAGTGGTAGAAGTTTTCCGGCCATTCACACCCTGCTGCCACTGCAAGCGCAGCCAAATCTCTGTTCCTTGCAGCAGAACCAGGGAATCCCAGTGGCGTTGACAACTGGAAAATTCTGGTTATAGTACCCTGGGTAGAAGAGATGGATTGGACCGAAAGGACTTTGTCATGTGAACTTATTTAGTAATCTTGCAGCATAACTCTACCAATCCATGCATTTCAATACAAAGTGCCTCGTTCATTCCTTTCATCTTTTCAAATAGGGGCGTGGTATTGGAAACTCTCCAGACTGCTGCAACAGTTTCAATATCCAGGAAAGTTTTGAAGATTATGATCAGACCCTCTAATATTTCCTCTTCCACTTCCTTCTGAATTTTAGAATGTATGCCATTAAGAGCTCATGCCAATGTTTTTTGTACTGTTTAGTGGTCCTTAATTATCCTGTATAATTGATGCATGCCATTCTCTTGTACCACGTCGTTGGCATTGTTCTGTGAAAACTGGGCCATTTAGTTTCATTCTAACCTTCATTCTTCAGAAAATGATTTTCTTTTAAGTCGTGAATTGGTCCTTCTGTGTTCTGTTACTTTTTACATATTTATAAAATTCTCAACCTTTTTCTGTTTGTTACCCACAATCTGTTCACTTCAATTATAATTGCTCCACACACCTGAGCTTTAATGGAGACTTCCCACTGCCTCAGAAAAGCAGCCAGCATAATCAAGGACTCCACGCACCCTGAACGTAGGCTGAAATTCTCCGGCTGCTCAGTGCATGTCCTTCCCTTGGGTTTCCCACTGGCGTGTGGTAATATCAATGAGAACTCCCATTGACAGTGGTGGACCAAAGAATCCTGCTGCCAGCAAACACATGCCACCTCCCGCTGGCTGGAAACATGTGTCTAGGAGGCTGAAGAATGTCACCCACAGTCTCTTCTACCTTCTTCCGTCAGGAAAAAGATACGAAAGTCTGAGACCACATACAAACTGACTCAAGAACAGCTCCTTCCTTGCTGCCATCAGACTTTTGAATGGACCTACCTTATATTAAGTTGATCTTTCTCTACATCCTAGCGATGACTGTAACACTACATTCTGCGGTCTCTTTTTTCCTTTCTCCTATTTATGCTATGAACAATACGCTTGTCGGTATAGTGCACAAGAAGCAATACTTTTCACTGGAGACTAATATATGTGATAATAATAAACTAAATCAACTCAAATTAAAAAAAAGACAGCTTTCACCTCCAACTCTCTTGTAGCAACTGTATATCGGTGTGTAATTAGACTGTATATCAGCATGCATTTAATTTATTCTCCTGTTCTCAAACATTTCTCTGAAACATTCATTAAAATACTGCATCATGTTTTTAATTTTACTTTATTTTCATGTGTTTAACTTCTCAGAGCTATGGAAACTTTTTTTATGAGGACCATTTTGTGGTAAGTGTTCAGCGAATGGGAAACTATTATAATGGATATCAATGAAAATACTTCCAAATAATTTCCATCTGTTTTAGGTCCAGCAAAAAAAATGCTGCAATGTTAATAAGGAAATGGTATTTTTATATGATTTTAACAAATAGTATGGCATATGGTTTGTGTGACCGTCATTAACAGCTATTACTATGATATTAAAATAAACTGACAATATCTACTTGATGGCAATTTTGATAAGGAGGAATAGCCTGTGGAAAAGAAAATAGAAATATATTGGGCAGAATTTTCCAGTCCCACCAACAACAGGCACCATGGTAAGCACGGTCAGGAAATGTTGAGTGCGGCCAAAGTCAGTTTCCTACTGGTGGGAAAATGAATTGCAATTTTCATCTCCTGATTTTCATGGTGGGTCAGCGTGGCCACCGTTCCATGCCAGGAAACACATCTTTGCCGTCTCGTGAATGCTCAGCTCACTGGAATTATGCCTCAATTCCAAATCAAATAGCCTTGCCGGTGGCTAAGTGGATCATTGTGATTCATAGCTGAATATAACAGACACGCACATGGTGAACTGCACTTTGTGTCTGACTCGAGCACAGGAGGAAAGGAGAGGTCAGAGACTCATAACTAAGGTGGGGGAAAGGAAGAGGGAGCATAGGTTTGAGGTAATCCTGAGGCAGTCCACAAATATAGTCAAGGACAGAAAGCAGAGACAGTCCTGGGGCCATGCGCACCATAATACAAGGTTGCGTCCACTATGATATAGGGCTGTGCCTGGCACACATTTCCTGGTCACTGGCCAAGAAGGGAGGGGACCTTTCCATTCTGTGTCAGTTGGGCACAGCATGTTGCGTAGGGTGTGGTCAGCCCTCACATTTGCTTTTGGCTTCACTTCCAGTATAACATATAATTATTCAGTCATCGGTTTAAAAACAGTGAATATTTCATGTATACCTACATTCATACATTTTTGTATACACAACATACATCCATACTGTACAAACATAACACTCTGACATTAATGCACTTACTGCAGTTGAATAGATAAAATAAATAAAGCGCATAGCACTGGGAACTGGGGGCAGTTCATGGTGTCATCAAGGGGTGGGGTAGTTTTGGTAAGTCAACCTGGCATTGGGAAATCAACAGGAAATAGTTCAGTGTAGAGGACAGGGATATGCACAAGAATTATGATGGGCTCCAGAATTAGAGAGGGGAAGCAGGAGGAGGGAAACTTTCATATGATATTCTTCCTGGTCACCAGAGGGGCTCCCCTGGTCACCAGTGGGGTTCAAGGGGGACTTGTGGAGGATTAGAAGCTGTTCTCATAATGGCACCAGCAGTTCTCCAAGTGTTACCTCAGGTGTCACTACCTCTGCCTGCTGTAGACCCAAATCTGTGCCATGCTCACCAGATGGGGACCCCAAGCTTGTTCTGAAACTTGGTTCCACCAAAATGTATGTCTCTGAGGTACAGTGATGTGGAGATGCTGGAGTTGGACTGGGGTGGGCGCAGTAAGACATCTCACAATACCAGGTTAAAGTCCAACAGGTTTATTTGAAAACACAAGCTTTCGGAGTGCTGCTCCTTCATCAGGTGAGTGGAGAGTGGTGAGTGAACCACTCACCTGAGGAAGGAGTAGTGCTCTGAAAGCTTGTGATTTTGAGACTTCTTTCTGAGGGTGCAGATAAATACAATGATGGCTCTACATCTAGTGAATCCTCAGGATCTTCCTCCAAGGTGTTATAGGGGCTGGCTGGCAGTGTGTCTCCTCCTTTTCTTTTTGGTGGCTGTAATAGAGAGAAGAGATAGTTACTGATTGATCGGATAGTCACCTATATTAAAGATCATTCAGTTTCAGCAGGTGGGTGAAGACTAAGGGATGAGACCTCACTAGTTTGTTGGGAAATGACGGTCTAGCCTTCAGTGAAAGAACAGACCTTGTCCTCACTCGCCAGCTCTGCTGCCTGTTCATCAAAGGGGTGGGGGCAGTGGCCTGAACTCTGACATGTTCCATCCAGTCTGGCACCTCTCCCAGTTGTTGTGGGGGATGTATAGACATTGAGTAGCACAGATGCTGAAACAGGTGATAAGCATGCCTGTCTCTGTTTGCGCTAAGATCATTACTAAAATGTGGTGGAGGAATAATACAGCAACTTGTACTTCAACATATTCCTCATACAGCTCAGTCAGGTTACAATCACCTTATGATTCCTCCGCACTTAACTGTCCTAGCTGTGTCCATTTATACTCCTGGTGGTTGAGCCAATGATTATTATCTGCCTTTAACAATGCAATCATCTTAACAATGTAATTGCCAAAGGATGCAGTTGCTGATACATTGACGTGTTCCCCTCTCTTTCTTTTAAAGTAAAACTTCAGAAAGAAAAATAAATACAAGAGCACATTTTTATCAGTTCAAATAAATGGAAACAAAGTCATGTGCTTTAACATTATAAATCCCACATTCACATTGACATATTTATATATGCACATAGCTACAAAGCAAAATTAGTTTTCTATTTCATTATTATAACGTAGGATATTTGTCTTCCAATGCATTTAGCAATTTCTTGGAGCAGGCAAATCTTTTTGTAAAGCAGTCTCATAATTGTGTCGAAGAAATCTCTTATCTTTCTAACATTTATTTATGCTAGCTAGGTCTATTCTTAGCTTTTCTTACAGTGATACTTTTTATTGACTGGATATTGTCCCATGGGGATTGGTTATTGACATAGCATTCTTCAGGAAAATACTTCTCATCTTGTCCTTTGTATGTTATTTCTGTCAGTATATTGGATAAATAAACTCCCATATCTGTTGCTTCAACCAACATCTGGGTTTCTGCAGGTAAGGTGCTTTTTACTAGCTTTATAATTTCCTTGGCTTCCCAAGCCAAAGGGCAATGTTTATCAATCTTTTCTACCAAAAATATAATGAGCCCTGCAGTGCTTGAATATCTATCTGAAATGTGAACCATCGCTAAAGATAACCAATCATGCATCATCTCGTTCAGTCAGGACTGGGAACATAAATGTTCAATTTCTTCAAGTTTAATTTCTTTATTTTTTACTCTCAGGACTTTCTCTACCATGGCATGCTTCATCATGGTACTCAGCTCCAACGTGTCATCAGATGTCAGGTCTGGTCTGAATACATAACCAGTTCAACTGTCCAATTAAACTTCTCAACTGATTAATTTCTTCTTTGGAAGCTGGCATATCTTTCCATGAAGATCTGACCCAATTTACTGGGATGCAACTAACTTTTTCTGGATAGAATTGTTGGTTCATTGTCACTACCTAATTATTTTGTTTTATGTTTAAGTTTAATATTTAAACCTATGTATTTAAAGGCCATGAAACCTGCTTCCAAACATGGATTTCTTTTTATTTTAATGATCATCCATTACACAAATGCTACAGAACCTCCCTACAGAAAATCATTAACATTCATGATAAAGATTCCTGCTAGTCTCTCCTTGTGATACCAGTAGAACATCTTAAATGGAAACGATCCATTTTCAGAAGGACAAACCTCACAGAACAATACCATATTCTAGGCACATCATTCAATCTGTAAACATACTTGTTTAATTTCTACAATTTTCCTTCTATATCAAGGGCTTCTTTAGGTGGTTTCAAAAAGACTTCCCTGTGAAGTTGCTCACCCTGCAAAAACACTGCTTTTACATTGCTCTGCCCTCCCAGGGGTATGTTGCTAAAATGGCCAAAACCATCTTCAAGCTTACTTTCTCTTCAGTAAGCAAGTCCCTCTAATATCTTGATCTCCAAGTTTTTTCTCAAAACCCTGAGCTACCAGTCTAGCTTTAGCCTTGCAGGTGCTGCCACAGAGTATCTTTTCCATGCATATCCACCTCTGTGACAAGGTTGGCTGTTACCTGTCAGGAATTTCAGGATATACTCCAAATTCTTTCCAACTTTCCAGCTCTTTTGTTTTGCTTCTTTTATCAGTTTATCTTCCAATTTATTGGCAGCTACAAGTATTTCTCTATCACGAGGGCTTGGACTTTGATTGACATTCCCAGCTTGTTCCGTAATTCTCTCTCTGGTTAAGCAATGACCTCTAATCATCCCCTCCTCTCCTCCTGGATTTTCTCTCTCTTAACCTCGCCACACCTGACAGTGCACAGGTCAGACTTTTGTCTGTTTCCATAGCTAATTGTTCTGAGCACAGGTCGCTAACAGCTAGTCTATCACCAGGGGCTTATACTTGAGGGATACTATAACACATCAAGTGTAGCCACACTCGCTCACACAAACAAACTAAGGGGCAATTTAGTGTGGTCAATCTAGCTAACCTGCACATGCTTGGACTGTGGGAGGAAACTGGAGCACCTGGAGGAAACCCATGAAGACACAGGAAGAACATGCAAACTCCATGCAGACAAGGCTGCAGTTGGAACTGGGTCCCTTGCTCTGTGAGGCAACAGCGTTAACCACTGTGCCACCTTGCTGCCCTAAAGAAATCACAGTTATGTGGAGAAGATGAATGTTGTGGGGTAAACTGAGATGGCCGATTTTATCTTTAACTAAAGACAACACAAAACTTACGAGGCAGTTATCTCTGTATAAAGATGTAACATTTATTTAAAACAAAAACTTAACAGACAGCTGCTTGGAGATCACCAAAAGGGTTAAGTAGCTCTGGAATAGAGCGACAGAACTTCTCTGATGAATCAAATGTGTACAATCAAAAACAGATAAATTATAGATTTTCTTATTGATCATTCCCACCTCATAATCAGCTAAAATCAGTTAGCTTTAGTAAACATTCATCAATAATGTTCCTGACATACATCTCAGCCAATTGCATTTTACCATCTAGCATAATGATACCTCATTCGTCCATTTAATCAGGACGCTGACCCCCATCTTGGCTGAACTCACTTCCCTGTTGCTATATAACTGTAGATACTCATCATAGAGCTCAAAGTGAACATTCCTACTGGCTCATTGCCAAACTGGATAGACACATGACCCTGTGTCCAGGTATGTATCTATGTCTAGACAATGAATATCCCTACTCATAAAGTTGTAAAATGTGTTCCCGCACCAGAAACTTTCTGTTATGAATTCTGCTGACTACCAGGTTTCCCAGGCCTTTGGCTCTGAACTCTTCACCTTTACCATCATACCTTGCAGTAACTTGCCTTTGGCTCAAATGGACAATGATTCATTCAATACTTAAAATACATTTAAAATATCAGCACCTATGTTTTAAAAGCATAATTACACATTTAATTTTCTTACTGCATCCACATTTGTGTAAACTATTTGTTTCATTAGCTTATTAACTTTGTTTCAAGATTCATTTAACTCTTTGCTGGTGGTACTGACAGTGCCTTACATATTCTGTCTAAAGCTTTATTAGCTAGTTAATAATTTCCCGCTTCACTGAGATTGTTATCCTTAGAGCATAAGCTGAGAGGAAACTTGATAGAGGTATTTAAAACCAGGGAGAGTTTAGGGAAAATAAAGAGAAACAGATTCTCCAGCCTGATAAATTGATAACTAGAAGGCACAGATTCAAGGTGATTGGTAACAGAACCATAGGCAACCTGAGGAAAAGGTTTTACACAAGGAGTAATTAAAATTTGGAATGCGTTGCCCAACAGGGTGTTGAATGCAGATTCAATAGTAGCCTACAAAAATAAGTTGAATAACTATATGGAGGATAAAGAAAGTCTGGCATACTGAGAAAAGAGCAGGGGAATGGAATTCCTTTGCGTTGTACTATTTTATAATTTCTATGAATATTAAACAATTTATCTTCACCAGCCCATTCAATCAACTCTTATGATCCACATTATTTTTAGCTTTGCCTAATCATTTGGACCCAGGGTCCTCCGAAGATAATGAGATCTACAGATATAACTAGATCTCTTTCCTCTTATTTTATGAGGAAATGTTGGACAAGCTTGATCTGTATTCACTTGAGTTTAGAAGAGTGAAGGGTGCCTTGATGGAAACATATAAGGTCCTGTGGAGTCTTCGATGTGGAACCAATGTATCCTTTTGTGGGAGAATATAGAACTACATGTCACTGCTTAAAACTAAGGGGTCGCCCATTTAAAACAGAAATTAGAAGTTGTTTTTTGTCTCAGAGGGTTGTGTTTGGAACTCCCTTCCTGAACAAGTAATTAGATTAAGCAAAGTCTTTAAATGGTTTCAAGGCAGAAGTAGATAGTTTGTTGATAAACAAGAGGATGAAGGGTTGCTAGGAGTGGGAGCTTACAGTAAGATGAGTTGTGATTTTAATAAATGCAGGTTCAAAGGACTGAGTGACCTACTCCTGCTCCACGCTCATTTGCTTGTATGTTCCTCACCTCACCTGTTGGAAGTCTCATCCATATTGTTTTATCTCTAGTGTTGACTACTTCAATCATCTCCTGATCCTTTTGAAACTTACAGAATATTGAGAGAACTGGATAGAGTGGATGTGGAGAGGATGTTTCCACTAGTGGGAGAGACTGGAACTCGAGGGCACTGCCTCAGTGTGATTGGACGACTCTTTAAAACTGGATGAGGAGGAATATCTTCAGCCAGAGTGTGGCGAATCTGTGGAACACGTTGCCACAGAGGGCTGTGGAGGCCAGGTCATTGAGTGTCTTTAAAACAGAGATAGATAGGTTCTAGATCAACAAGGGGATCAAGGGTTATGGAGAGAAGGCAGGAGAATGGGAATGAGAACCATATTAGGTTTATATGGTTGATCTTTGGGGTGAGAGGTGCCTCCAATATGCTTAGGGATCAGCAAATGAGGCCCCTTCCTTTATTAACATCAGCCATGTGGCTAAAGCTGCCAAGATGTCTGCATAGAACTGGTAAAGCTTTGGCAGGGCCAGGATAATGCTCTTTAATGGCCATTAATTGGCTACTTAAGGACCTCAGTAAGCCCAAGGCTGGGCAGGCTGCCTGATTCTTCCTCCACCCTCTGTACCATTGCAGATAGATCAAGGGTGGGCAGCGGGTAATCCAGTTGGCAGGAGAATGTAAAATCTAGCTGCGAATCCCACTAACTCATCACTCCCATCCTCACTGAGCTACATCAGCTCCTGGTCCCTCAAATTTATAATCCTCACTTTTGTTGGAACTCAGGTCATGGACTTGCCCTTCTTACACATAGAATCTCGACCAATACGACAACCTGTTAGAACTTTCCACTCTGAGTCTGGCCTCTTGATTTACCACTCCGCCACCCAGCGAACAACCCCTTCCCCCTCCTCAACCAGTCTTTTTATATATTACTGGTAGCCATTCATGCAGATGCCTCAGGCCCGTCCTTTGTAATTCCCTCCTTAAACATCTTTGCGCCTGCCGTTCCTTCTCCCTCTTATATTGTAAACATAGTTCAAAATGAACCTCTTTGACTAAACTGAGGGTCATCTCTTCCAATATTTCCTTCTTTGATTTCCATATTTCTTGCAGTATGCTGCTGTAAAGTGCCAAAGACATGTTTGAGCTTTTAAGACTCCAGTAAGGGCAAGTTAATGTTGTTGATGATGATGATATCTTTCATCAGCCTCTCTGTCTCTGAACTTTGTCATCTCAATATTTCTAGCTGTCAAATTGTCTTTCCTTTAAGCTGTTTCCTTATTGTCTTTCTATTGGCACTTTCTAAAATTATCATTCTCCTTAAAATAATTCTAGTTTAATCAGTGATTTCCAGCAAGGATTTCAGCGATGATAATTTCACTGTGACTCTGCTCTTTAGCCTCTTTCAAAGGCTCTAGCATTGCAAAATTCCAAACAAATTACTAACAGATGGCCTCCTATCATAACGGTGTTTTTAGCCTTCTAATTTCTTTCCAAAATTTTTCTATTTATTCTCTGCTGGATAGCTTATCATATTCCTTTTTTCCAATTACTCAGCAGTTTTGTTTAAGATTTGGTTCCTTTTTCATTTCAACTACTTCTTCCATTCGTCATCCACCCGATCTGCGGCGATCACTGACAATTATGCTTCCTATTTATCAACTCCCATCAAATTCCTTTACCCTCAGTGCTCACAATCTTAATCCTCTCAATGTTATGGCACCACCTTTATCTTCTGCGTAGAAATACTTTGAACTTACCGGCCATTCAGCCAAGCTAGTCTAGTATTTACCTTCCACAGAGGTTAATGTTTCGAATTCAACCAGGAGTGGGAAATAAATGCTGGTCTAGCCAGTGATGCCCACATCCTGTAAATAAATTTTCTTAAAAATGTAACTGTCATTATCCCTTATCCCTTTCTCTTGAACCTTTTTTTTCATCCACCTACCCAATTGGTTCTTGGATGTTAACAAAGTTTCAGTGTTAATATTCAAAGCAGAAATTGAATTTACAGTCTCAGGCTTACAATCATCAGTGGGAATTTCACCTCATAATTATGGTCTCTAACTGGCCTGAAAGTGCAGACTCCACCTGCCCTGGATGCCATGATATAATTTTATGTTGTGCAGTCAATTAGTTTCCTGCAGTCAAGGCTTCCACACTCTGAGGCAGGATGTTTCGTCTCTAAGAGCTCTAGGCCAGAGGGCTGACAGCTCTTCAGTCTGAGCAGCATCACTAGTAACCTGACACCACTGCCAGGTATTCAGGGCAAGAACTGGATAATCCTTCTCCTAGGCTGTCAGCTCCCAGTCCCTTCCTAGTCTGTTCCTTGAGGACCTCCTGGCCCCACTTGGAAACATGGCCACTCTCCTCTTGTTAACCTCTTCATCAAAGGCTTCCAGCACCATACTGAGGACCTGGGAGCCCACACCTTTGCCCGTTGCTCCACTTGGTGTCATTTTTATTACAACTATTGACACTACAAGAATTCAGCTGCTGCTTTTGTCTAACGCATGCAGATCTTCTCTCCATCAGACATGCAGTTGTCTTTAAGAAATACAAGCTAGGTGGACCATATGCTAGCCTTGCACATAACATCGTCCCGTGTTGAATGTCCAGCCAGCCAGCAGCACAGGTCATGCTCTGTTGAGGAAGCTGCATGAAGCTTGCATGTTGCCTCAACAGGGCTGGGCATGGGCTAATTGCAAACCACAACTCACCAAACTCAAAAGTGGCAACAGTGTCATTTTAAAGCTTTGCATATTTGGACCTCAAATTCTAAATTTGTATGGAGCAGTCTATGTTGATTCCTTGCACTCACTTCCACTGAAGACGTAGAGTGCTTTGCCTGGTACACAGAGAGGCATGTTGCTGGGTGGCTCATGGATTAAGGCAGAAGATCTACAAATTCTTGAATGCTTGCTGGAGGAGATCCAGAAGAGGAATAGCCTGTATCCACAGGGGTAAGGAGCCCACCTTGCCTGCTGCCTCTCTTGTTTCACTCTTCCGTTGTGGGACTGCTCTGCCTGACCATATGTCCTCCTCCCATTTTTGGTCCAAACCAAAAAAGATCCCTGGTAAGATGCCCATTCCATGGATTCACTTGATGACTCCTATACAATATTCACTAAAGTTGAATAGTATAGAGCGTATTGTTGTTCTTCAGGGAAGGAAATTTGCTGTCCTAAGCTGGTCCAGCCTACATGTGACTACAGACTCACAGCAGTTTGATTGAATCCACCCTAAGAAATGACTGAGTAAGCCACTCGCTTCGAGGGAAATGAAGCAGCACTTAAAGTGATGGACAATAAATGCTGACCTTGCCATTGATGCCCACATCACATGAAACAAAAATAGGCAAAATCACTGGTTCTTCTTTAAGCCCCATCTTGTCCACACTTTCAGTGAAAATCATCCATTATATCTTCAGTTATTCAAGGAACTGTAGCTTTGGATGCGCTCCTCACCCCCTCCAGCAACCCCCCACCACAACATCCCCCCCCCCTCCAACCCCCAGCACTCCTCCATTTTCACTATATTACTTTTCTTGGAAGTTTCTGTAATTTTCAATCCATTTTGCTCTTCCATCTTCTCCCCAATAGTTGGTAGCTGAAAAAATGCACTCAGCAGCATAATTGCTCCTCTGTGGTTCCTTGATTCTAACTTCTTTGGGTGACAGACTTTTTTTTTCTGTACTCTGTTCTAAATTTCTTATATTTAATCTTATATCTACAGCTCCTCGATTTGACCTCCCAACTTATTCTCTCAATTCTGTTCCTTTTTCAAATAATTTAAAAAACATTTGTGAAAAAACTTGAATTTATATTGTGCCTTTATCATATTCTGCAAGAGAGATTATCAGATCATAATGTCATCCTGCATTGTTCCATATTACCTCAAGACCTGTGCTGTTCCAATTGACCAAGGCCACTTTCAAGTCTTCCTTTCTTCAGACCAGACTGTGAATCTATGTTGTAAAACCTTAAAATCCATTCTCTTGTGTTGAATCCATCTTCTTCAGTGATCCAAAGGAAATATTTCCTCAGGTCTTCCAAGGCACAATTTTGATGATAGTGTTAAAAAAGAGAGACATTGGCCCAGCTTGGGCTGGTTGGCTAACCTGGCAGAGTTGTCCTCCTGAGAGAGAACAGCATACTTGTGCACCACTCCTCCAGTGCAGGAATCTGTTGATAAAACCCTACTAGGTGTCACAGTAATCCACAACCATGATGGCAGCAGTCTGATCTTGTTTTGTAGCAGTGTGAACTTCCAGCACTCATTACAATTTCCACCTCTAATCCATCCCGCGGGATACACACAGGGCCAGATTCTCCGACTTCGCTCACAGCCTAGATTCTTCCATTCCGCTATAGTGAATGGAAGCTTGGCTGAGTGGTAAAATTTTCAATCCTCATTGGCAGTGGCAGTGGAGTGTGACTAGCTAGAGAATTCCAGCCACAGTGACAGTATCAAAACCAGTGGATGCGAGTGTGAAGTCAAGTGACTTCATTACAGATGAGGAGGTTTAATTCGAGCAGCTCTGATTTCTGTTCTCACCACGCCTCTGTAATCAGAAAGATGTTCTGATTTCTGATTTACCCCTTTGTAAGTGATGATGTACCTTCCCCGATCCTTCAGTTTGAGAATGATCAAATCTCTATCAATAACCCACATCAAACTTGAGATAGGGTAAAATGAAAAGATTAGTTTATTTTATGAATGCTCAAAATGCAGGCAGAGGGTTTGCAATGCTCTTCCCTCCACCCCCTTTCTTTCTTGCATTCATACAATATAAGATGGATAAGAGAAAAGAATAACTGCAGAGCAAAGACCACAGACAAAATAAGCATTGTTGTTCCATTTGAGTCTAGAGTCCT
This sequence comes from Carcharhinus amblyrhynchos, assembly GCF_965287045.1. Taxonomy (NCBI): domain Eukaryota; kingdom Metazoa; phylum Chordata; class Chondrichthyes; order Carcharhiniformes; family Carcharhinidae; genus Carcharhinus; species Carcharhinus amblyrhynchos. The sequence goes on from NC_137336.1 coordinate 49,310,315, forward strand.
GATACAAAAATTCAGCGCTGAATTCCTTCAGGAACATTAGCAAGCTGAAGATGATGCAGGGTAACCCACTTTTCCAGCAGTGCTAAATTCCACGATGGGAGAACTATATAGCGCTGAATTAGTCTTGGAGGAGGCACTGGTACAGAAACTCCAATGTTCCAATAGAAACAAACTACATCGGGGCCAGGCAACTAAAACCTAAACAAAGCTCTAGTTCTGCTGTTGTGTTGATGAAAGTTGACAGACTGCCTTAGTATTGGCGGGGGTTGGGGGGAGGGCTCATGTGACATAATGGCACAGTGGCACAGTGGTTAACACTGCTGCCTCACAGTGCCAGGTCTCTGGGTTCAATTCCAGCCTCGGGTAACTGTCTGGGTGGACTTTGCACATTCTCCCTGTGTTTGTATGGGTTCCCTTTGGGTGCTCCAGTTTCCTTCCAAAGATGTGCAGGTTAGGTTGATTGATTATGATAAATTGCCCCTTAGGGAATTAGCAGGGTAAATATGTGGCATTACAGGGATAGGGCCTGGGTGGGAATACTGTCAGTGCAGGCTCAATGAGCCAAATGGCCTCCACCTGCACTGCATGGATTCTATGATTTGAACTCCCACTTCTTCTTCTTGGTTTGGATAAAGAATGCACATTCTTGGTCTGGGTTATTGAGATGGCTAATATTTCATCCATTCATAAGTTTACAAGAGGTTTCAAAGTTATTTGTCCTTGCAGGCAATTTGTCTTTGTTGGCTTGAGCCTAACTTAGAAATGCAAAGTGCTCTTGTGCAGTTTTTGGAATTGATTTCTGCCACAGTCGAGGGCCATTAGCACATCTTTAGAGATAACAAGGTTGATGTGGTTTTCTGAGGGCTAGGAATTCCCTTTGTGTGAGTCACAGCCAGTCATGGCTCCAGTCAGTGTAAAGACTTTGTCCATTATATATGTTTTTATAATGTAGCCAGAATGAGATAGATACATTTTTATATAATTTCTTTCATGCCTTTTTGGCACGGCATCATCATCATTCTCTATTGATGCCCCTGCACAGCCTGTCTGAACTTCTTGGGTGTTTGAAAGGCAGAAGGATAAAGTTTTACGGTGAGAGGGGAAAGTAAAAACAAAATGCACATTTACAGCATGTGCAACTTTTAAATCCAAAATGTGATGAATGAGGCTGATGAGTTGTGAGGAAGTGTGAAGATAGGTAGTTTCAGCCCCTGTTGCTGACTTTGGCATCATCTCTGGCCAGCACAATCTCCTCTATAGGAGCTTGGGACATGCATATGTGGTTATTGCCCTCCAGTTGCCTGCTGAAGCCTCTGGTTGTGCACTACAATGCCCTATAATAGGAAGAAAATGTGTCCATTAATGAGACGCAATCTGTGTGGCTGATATGGTTGCCATGATTGAACAGATGGCAGTGTGTGCAAGCTATGAGATATGGGGGTGAGACTTGGAGCAGCGTTAAGTGTTTGAAATTGCTGTGAAACAGATAGATGCACTGATTTCTCCCACTTGTGTGATGTTAGTCAATGTTTTGTGGCACTGCATCTAGATCCTCGGGGTTTGGTTACTGGCATTGGCCTCCATAAGGATTAGTTCCCACTCCCTTTTGATTGGAGGACATTCCTCTTTGTAGATATAGGATACAGTCCCATCTCCTCTATGTAGACCTCTAGCGCAACATCCAAAAACCTCAGCACTCACTCTCTTGTGCCATCTTTCGCTGTTTCCCAATTCATATTGTCTGGGCGAGATTTTCCAATCTGCCCACTGACAGGATTATCCGATCTCACCAGAAATCAATGGACTTTCGACTTGGCCACCAATTCTTCTGCCAGGTCTCACCACGGCAGGGCCAGGAAATCCTGGCCTCAGACTTTCAATATCTGCTCCAACAATAACTTGCCACATAATTAAGAGTCACAATTAAGCTAAAGCATCAAATGCCCTGTACAAAGTTCATACGCAGCGCAGTTATTTCCATGCTAAACTGCTAAGAGTTGATCAGGGTATATTGCTCTAGTTTTTGCTTAAACAAAATGCCATGTGCATTCAATCGGTGGCTGATAAAACTCAGTGAAGAATGATGCTACACAATTCTTTACCATAAATTCTACAAAGTGGGAGGTGCATGGGCTAGTGACAGACATGCGAACACATGACCAGAGATTTATTGAATAAACTAGGCTTGTACTCATTAGAGTTTAGAAGAATGAGGGGAGATCTCATTGAGACATATAAGATGATGAATGGGATGGATAGGATAGAGGTGGAGAGACTCTTCCCGCTCAGAAAGGACAGTAGGACTAGGGGGCACAGCCTCAAGATAAAGGGGGGGGGCGGTTTAGAACGGAGTTGAGGAAGAACTTCTTTACTCAAAGGGTGGTGAATCTCTGGAATTCTCTGCCCATTGAAGTGGTGGAGGCTGCCTCGCTAAATATTTTTAAGACGCGGGTTGATGGGTTTTTGATAAACGAGGGGATTAAGGGTTATGGGGAGAGGGCGGGAATGTGGAACTGAGCCATGACAGATCAGCCATGATCTTATTGAATGGCGGGGCAGGCTCGAAGGGCTAGATGGCCTACTCCAGCTCCTATTTCTTATGTTCTTATGTACTACTGATGCATGCTCACATCCAACTGACAGGAATTTGGCATTTAGAAAATGAAACACCTTCATAATTTTGTAATATTCTCTAAATTTGTTGTGTTTTTTGTGACAAGCCAGACAACTTCTTTCCCCTGCCAACTTAACTTTCATTTGCTACTATAAACAAGGTATTAGTAAAGCTATTGAGTTCCTGGCCAACAGGACAGAATGCTATCTATCTTCCCTGCAGGAGAATGATCAACAAGTGAAAGGCTCTAAGATTTTGGAATTGTTCCAAGAGCACTGGACGTGACTCTACACATACAGATTATGCACGCTTTGAGGAAACAAAACTTTTATTCATGATCACTTAGGTTGTGCGAATGCCAGCAATTATAATGGGGTTTAAATTTCTTTGATAACAAAGAAATTAGTTGGTTTGTGTGCTTTTTAAAATTTGTTCATTTGAGGTGGGTGTCACAGATAGGGACAGTATTTAGCACCCATCCTTAATTGCCCTTGATAACGTGGTGGCAAACTGGCTTCTTAAACCACTGCTGTCCATGTGGTATATATAAACCCACAATGAGTTTCTGGATTTTGACTGTGCTAGGGAAGGAACAGTATTATAATCGCATGTTAGGATGGTGCATGACCTGAAGTGGAACTTAAAAGTGACGACATCACTTGTTTTGCTAAATGGTGGAGATCATAGATTTGGGAAGCTCAGTTGAAGGTAAGTTGCTGCAATGCATCTCGTAGATGGTAAACGTTGCAGCCAACATGCGCTGGTGGGGGAGGAAGTGAATGGTTAAGATGGTGAATGGAATGCTTTTTTCTGGATGTGGTCAAGGTTTGAGCTACACTCATCCCGATAAGTGTGAAATATTCCGTCAAACTCTTGACTTACATGTTGATATGGAAAAACTCTGAATTGAGTTACTCACTGTAGTTGTAGACCTGCTCTTGTAGTTCCAGTACTTATATGGATGATCAAGTTAAGTTTCTAGTCAACGGTAACCCCACTATATTGATAGTGAGGAATTCAGTAATGGTAATAATGTTGAATGTTAAGACAGAGTGGTTAGACTATCCTTACTGGAGACGGTCATTAACTGGCACTTGTGTGGTGTGAATATCACCTACCACTTATCAGCCTAAGCCTGAATGTTGACTCGTTGGTTGCCTGCTGGCACAGATTTCTTCAGTATCTGAGGAGTTGAGAAGGGAATGGAACATTGCACAATCATCAACAAACACCCCCACTTCTGACCTAATGATGGAGGGAAGGTGATGAAGCAGCTGGAGATGGCTGGGCCCAGGATATTGTACCAAGGAGCTCCTGCACCAAAGTTCTGGGACTGAGATTATTGGCCTGCAACAACCACAATTTTCTTCCTTATGCTAGGTATAACTGCAATTAGTGGACAACTTTCCTCATGATACTGATTGACTTCAGTTTTATTAGGGTTCCTTGATATCACATTAGGTCGACTGCTGTCTCAATGTCAAAGTCAGTTACGAGGCTGCAGAATTCTGCCCAACACCTTGCCAAAAGAGTTGAAATGCTCTCTGAATAGACATCCATAGCATCATTAAGGGACTGATCACTCATGTCCATTAAGATGGCTGTAAGTCATTTTGGTGGTTATCAGTTGATGTAAGCCATTTTGTTAATTTCCACCAGCTGACTGGAAGTAATTATAGACAGTTTTGAGCACTATGTAAAGATACATTACCTCATGCTGGAGGTTTGAAGAAACAGATGGGAAAACTTTCTGGGGCAGTTTGCCAAAACTTCGCCAATACTCTTTCAATATTTGATCTGGACATTTTCTGACGACTTCACCCAAGAAAAGTCACCGTATATAAGAGTATAGGAATCAGCAGGACAAATCGAGAGTTTGGTCATTGACATTTTAGTGGAATTGCCCTGGAGCTGCAGGAGGAATGATTTGGAGGACCTGAGGCCAGGCACAGCAGCATCTGGAGAAAGGAACAGGACGGTGAGTGGACCCTCCTCTGCTGGCTCTCCTTCTCAGGACAACCACTGCCTATCCAGGAACCTTTGTGCGCTCTTCCTTGGGCCCTAAGCCATCCTGAAACACGTTACTGTGACAGCCAGACCAATCCTCACTTCTCAGTGAAAATGGGCGAGCAGTGTTTACATACATTGCTTTATGACGATTGTACCTGATCAGAGATTGAGGGCTAAGCCTGTTTCAGCATCTGCAAGCATGTTTAAATCATGATAATCATCAATTGGCCCAAACATTGTGGGCTAAAACCATCCTTTCAAAAAGGCAATTCTTGTTCGTTCAGCCACATTTAGCAGCTATTTTAATCCTTTGGCCAAAATAACTCCAGGATCTCTTTGGATTGAACATCCAAGCACTCAACTTGGATATTTCTTCCTCCCCAGCTCACACCAAGGCATTGAGGCTTATATTTCTGCACTAGATTTTCTGCCAAAAGTACATTAGATGCAGGAGGACACCTTGGCACTTATTCCAGATACTTTCAAATTTACGACAGATGGGAGGTAGATTCCATTGAATATTTGAGGAATTAACCTTCCACACTTCTTTAGAGAATTCACTGTATTTCTGACTGAGAAACTGATCACAACTGGTTATGTAAAGATCATAAACATAAATCAGAATGCAAATAACATCAGGGTCATGCTAATTCTATCATTGATTTAATTGCTAAATTCACAACAGGTATTTTTCAATTGAATTCTCTAATGAATAGATTGGCAAATTAGGCTGCAGTGGAAGTTGAATCTGATTGAGCCAAGTCTGGATGAGTCCCAAGTCACTTTGAAACAAGTTCTGTAGGTGACTACACCCTTCCTAGATAGCAAGCTGCATGCAACTAGTGTCAACAAATGCTGTAATTTCTGATAGACAGAGGTAAATGTTGATAGCCCGGAACCGCTGGGTTGAGCATCAGTAGCATACTAAAGATAGCAGAGAAATGAAGTGTGACCACAATCTAGCTCCAACACACCCATTTCCAGACTTCATTAAGGTGCATTTAAACATATGTGAGAAAGCTGCTTGTTAAAGTTTGGAGATTATTAACACAATCAGAGGGACATTCAATGCACTATTTAAACATGTGATTACATGCAAATGAGGGAATTTTGTAGCTAATTTAGTTTGCTTTCACATGTAATGGATGTTGTTTCAGCTGCAGCTCATGAGATGCTATGAACTTGACATTGCCCTCACTAAAGATTCACTTCTTACAGTTGCTTTCTCAGTTCCCATTGGCAAACTTGAGTTTTTTGCCATCCTGAAAGGTTTTGAAGATGTCTTAAGTTCCCTTTGTACTGTTTTTGTTCGGGCTATTCCCCTTCCTTTTGGGGAGCTGCCCCTTTTACCTTGTCCTAATTTAATTTGAGTTTGTTTATTTGGTTTGACCTTAAAAGAGGTTCGCATAGACACCAGTAAAATGAAAGATGCCACAGACGCTTTTTGTCATTACACCAGAGGAAAAAGGGAATTTCCATCTACAACGTGTCATAATGGGTTCAGCAGATACAGGGAAGACAAGGCCAAGAGAGGAGACTAACAACAATTGTAGGAAGCACCCACAGAGTATACGGACAGAGGATCAGCTTCCTTGGCCTTCCAGAAGGGCAACGCTTGTTACATCAAGTGGTCATGGACATTTGCAGCTTCCGAGTAGAGGTCCTAATGCCTTCTGAATTTGGCAGACACATCAGACATCTTAATTTCTCCGCTTCCATCCCCCACTCTTACCTGTCTCCCTTCGAACTTGCTGCACTCTGTTCTCTCAGGTCTAACCTGACTTCGTTGTCAAATGTACTGATAAGGATTGTGCTGTTGTTGTCGTCTGGTGCACTGATTTCCATGAAAAGTCTGACAACACCAGGTTTTAGTCCAACCTATTTATTTGATAATATACTCACATATTAACAATTATTATATTATCGTAGTATATTATCAAATAAATAGGTTGGACTAAAACCTGGTGTTGTCAGACTTTTCACTGTGTTTACGCCAGTCCAATGCCAGCATACCCACATCAGCACTGATTTCCACCATACATAGCCTGAGCACCAATAATCAGATTCTTTTATTTTACCTCTCCATAGACCATGGCCCCACCATATTGTTTCCAGTTCTGTCACTGATTTTAGCTCTCTGGAGATCTTCCCTCTACATAGACCCCAAACCTCTTGCTTCTACCTGCTTCCCAAAATTCACAAACAGGACTGTCCTGGTCAACCCATTATTTCAGCCTGTTCTTGTTCCACTGAACTTATTCCTTTATATTTTTATACTATTTTTCTCTTCTTGTCCAGTCTCTTCCCACCTACGTTCATAATCCTTCTGACACCCTACAATTTCCAGTTTCCTGGCATTACCCACCTCCACTTCACTATTGGAATCCAAGTCCTCTACATCTCCATCTCCCACAGGATGTTTAAGGTTCTCCACTCTTTCCAAGGATTAACCAGTACTTATCCACTAAATGCTTCCTCCTAGCTGTTTTTCTATTGCACAATTTCTTCTTCAACTTGTCTTATTTCCACCTAATGAAAGGTATCGCTATGGATGCTTGCCTGAACTCTAATAATGCCTTCCATCTTGTGGGGCATGTGGAACATTCCTTTCTTCAGTCCTAGTCATTTTCCTGTAGATCAATGACTGTATTGGTGCAACTTGCTCTTAACCAGAACTGCTCCCAATTTCTACCTTTCTCTCTTGTTTATTGTCAATTTTGGGGATATTTAAGAGGTTTTAACAAAAGCCATATGACAACCAGGTATGTCATCACACAAGGCACGAGGTTATGACACCAATGTGACACAAAACTGAAGACATCCTTATAGCATTATCCCTCTCAGTGATGACCTGCTTGGTTTAGCATCTCTGTTGAGCTGAGCACAGGTGTAGGTGAATCAGCAAATGTACTCACTTTCCCTAACTTGGTTTGGTCATTAAGCCATTTCCTGCAATGCATCAAACACTGGCTATGCTGGTTCCTCCAATTTCTCTGTTTGCACTAGGTCTTTAAGCAGTTGCTTGAATATATGTGCATTAATTAATGAGGCTAATGTGGATTTGTTGAAGACAAATCTTGATTAACTAACTTGATTGAGTCTCTCTGATGTGGTAACAGGAATGGTAATGAGGATAAAATATTTGATGTGCTGCATATGGACTTCCAAATGGCATTGGATAAAGTGCCATATAGTAGATTCGCCAGTAATGTTGAAGCCCATGGACTAGCAAGGAAAATGATCGCATGGATACTCACTTGGCTAAGTGACAGAAACAGGGAGTGGCAGTGAATAATTGTTTTTTAGACTGCAGAGGATCACTGCTTTCCTGGATAACTATTAATGATGTGGAGATGCCAGTGCTGGACTGGGGTAAAAACAGAAAGAAGTCTCACAACACCAGCTTAAAGTCCAACAGGTTTATTTGTAACAAATACCACAAGCTTTCAGAACAGGTTTGTCCCTGCGTCAGATGGGTGGGACTTGTTCCACCCCACCCAAACACCTGACAAAGAACATAAGAACATAAGAAATAGGAGCAGGAGTAGGCCATCTAGCCCTTCGAGCCTGCCCCGCCATTCAATAAGATCATGGCTGATCTGTCGTGGCTCAGTTCCACTTTCCCGCCCTCTCCCCATAACCCTTAATCCCCTCTCTTATCAAGAACCCATCAACCCGCTTCTTAAAAATATTTAGCGAGGCAGCCTCCACCACTTCAATGGGCAGAGAATTCCAGAGATTCACCACCCTTTGAGTGAAGAAGTTCCTCCTCAACTCCGTTCTAAACCGCCTCCCCTTTATCTTGAGGCTGTGCCCCCTAGTCCTACTGTCTTTTTTGAGCAGGAAGAGTCTCTCCACCTCTATCCTATCCATCCCATTCGTCATCTTATACTTCTCAATGAGATCTCCTCTCATTCTTCTAAACTCTAACGAGTACAAGCCTAGTTTATTCAGCCTCTCCTCATAGCTCAATCCCCTCAACTCCGGTATCAGCCTAGTAAACCTCCTCTGCACTCCCTCCAGGGCCAAAATATCCTTGCGCAGGTGCGGCGCCCAAAACTGCACACAGTACTCCAGCTGCGGCCTCACCAATGCCCTATACAGCTGCAGCAAGACCTCCCTACTTTTATATTCAATCCCCCTCGCTATGAAGGCCAGCATCCCATTAGCCTTCCTGACCACCTGCTGCACCTGCAAGCTGGGTTTTTGCGACTCATGCACAAGGACCCCGAGGTCCCTCTGCACCGTCGCCTGCTGCAGTTTTTCGCCACGTAAGTAATAGTAGCCTGTTCCAAAAGCTTGTGGCGTTTGCTGCAAATACACCTGTTGGACTTTAAGCTGGTGTTGTGACACTCCTAACTATTAATGAGCCAGTCCTTATTTTACAGGGCATGATTTCAAAATTTATGATGGCACAAAATTTGAAAGCATTGTGCAATATGGGAAGAACTGTGCTAGATTTCAATAGGACATAGAAAGAATGATGAAATGGTCGCACAGGTAGCAGGTGAAATTTAATGCAGAGTAATGTGATGCCAATTCTCTGCCTTGAAGACCCTATTCAAGGCTTCTGTTGACTGAAAGTTTCCAGCTGACTGTCACATACTCTCAAATCCTGATTGCTGAATAAAGGCAACTGCTTGGTGCCCTTGGAGGTGGGTGGAGGGCAGTCATCCAACAAGCATTTTGATCACACCCTAACTTCCTGCTCTGATTGCGAGATGGCCACTTCTGTGACCACAGGACACCTAATGTCCTGCGGTCCCCCTTCACATTGATGACCTTTTGTTTTTATAAGAATCTTCTGGGACTGTTTCTATCTTTAGGCACCCGTACTTTAACATACCTGCATCAGCAACTCTCACCTGTGATGGTAGAGTTGCCAGCCTTTCAGTTCAGGTGGGTATCCTTTAGGCCCTCCAGTCTCAAGAGCAACATTTGAATCGGAGTATCCAAATCCTGAATGCAGCCCAGCATGGAGATTGGAACCCTGAACCAAAAATGGAACAGATAGAGTATGAAAGCAGGAACATAAGAACATAAGAACATAAGAAATAGGAGCAGGAGTAGGCCATCTAGCCCTTCGAGCCTGTCCCGCCATTCAATAAGATCATGGCTGATCTGTCGTGGCTCAGTTCCACTTTCCCGCCCTCTCCCCATAACCCTTAATCCCCTCTCTTATCAAAAACCCATCAACCCCCGTCTTAAAAATATTTAGCGAGGCAGCCTCCACCACTTCAACGGGCAGAGAATTCCAGAGATTCACCACCCTTTGAGTGAAGAAGTTCCTCCTCAATTCTGTTCTAAACCGCCCCCCCATATCTTGAGGCTGTGCCCCCTAGTCCTACTGTCTTTTTTGAGCGGGAAGAGTCTCTCCACCTCTATCCTATCCATCCCATTCATCATCTTTTACGTCTCAATGAGATCTCCCCTCATTCTTCTAAACTCTAACGAGTACAAGCCTAGTTTATTCAGCCTCTCCTCATAGCTCCGGTATCAGCCTAGTAAACCTCCTCTGCACTCCCTCCAAGGCCAAAATATCTTTGCGCAGGTGCGGCGCCCAAAACTGCATACAGTACTCCAGCTGCGGCCTCACCAATGCCCTATACAGCTGCAGCAAGACCTCCCTACTTTTATATTCAATCCCCCTCGCTATGAAGGCCAGCATCGCATTCGCCTTCCTGACCACCTGCTGCACCTGCAAGCTGGGTTTTTGCGACTCATGCACAAGGACCCCGAGGTCCCTCTGCACCGTCGCCTGCTGCAGTTTTTCGCCACGTAAGTAATAATCCTTCCTACCATTATTCCTACCAAAGTGGACCACCTCACACTTGCCAACATTAAATTCCATTTGCCATTTCCTGGCCCATTCGCCCAGCTTATCTAGATCCTTCTGCAGACTCTCCACACCCTCTGCGCAATTTGCCGTTCCCCCAATCTTGGTGTCATCAGCAAATTTCGACACCCTACACTCGGTTCCCTCTTAAGTCTTGCTGTGGGGAGACAATGGTGTAAAAGTCTGTAAAATGCTCTGGTGATCTAAGTTTCAATCCCACCGTGGCAGATGGTGGAATTTGAATTCAATAAAAATCTGGAATTAGAAGTCTAATAATGACCGGTCAACTGTCATAAAAGTCCATCCGGTTCACTAATATCCTTTCAGGAAGGAACTTGGTGCCCTTATTTAGTCTGACTCCAGATCCACAGCAATGTGGTTCATAGCGAGGGGGATTGAATATAAAAGTAGGGAGGTCTTGCTGCGGCTGTATAGGGCATTGGTGAGGCCGCAGCTGGAGTACTGTGTGCAGTTTTGGGCGCCGCACCTGCGCAGGGATGTTTTGGCCCTGGAGGGAGTGCAGAGGAGGTTTACTAGGCTGATGCCGGAGTTGAGGGGGTTGAGCTATGAGGAGAGGCTGAATAAACTAGGCTTGTACTCGCTAGAGTTTAGAAGAATGAGGGGAGATCTCATTGAGACGTATAAGATGATGAATGGGATGGATAGGATAGAGGTGGAGAGAGTCTTCCCGCTCAAAAAAGACAGTAGGACTAGGGGGCACAGCCTCAAGATAAAGGGGAGGCGGTTTAGAACGGAGTTGAGGAGGAACTTCTTCACTCAAAGGGTGGTGAATCTCTGGAATTCTCTGCCCGTTGAAGTGGTGGAGGCTGCCTCGCTAAATATTTTTAAGAAGCGGGTTGATGGGTTTTTGATAAGAGAGGGGATTAAGGGTTATGGGGAGAGGGCGGGAAAGTGGAACTGAGCCACAACAGATCAGCCATGATCTTATTGAATGGCGGGGCAGGCTCGAAGGGCTAGATGGCCTACTCCTGCTCCTATTTCTTATGTTCTTATGTTCTTATGTTCTCTTAAATGCCCTCAGGGATGGGCAATAAATGTAGGCCGAGCCTGCAAATCCCATGAATAAATAAAGAAATAAGTCTTAATAAACCTCTCTAAAATTGTGAATTGAACTCAGCTGGAGAATTGAACTCAATTTTGAGCATAGCCAGGAAACAAGCATGTGGAGGCATGAAAGAGGATGGAGGAAAGATGTACAAGGAAGGTTCCAGAGCTGAGACATGTTCAGTTACAAAGATGGATTCGAGAAGCTGGACCTGTTTCTCTTAATTATAGAGAAGATTGACAGGAGATTTGATTGCAGTGTTCAGTATCATGGGAGGTTGAGGTAGAGTAGATAAGCACTCTTTGACAGAAGGGTTGAGAACCAGAAGACATCCATTTAAGGTGATTAGCAAAAGAAACAATAGTGACGGGAAGAAAAACCTTTTTTAATTCTGCGAGTGGTTAGGATCTGGATTGCTTGTAGTGTGTCAGAAGCAAAGACAACCAGAGCTTTCAAAAGGTGAATGGATAAGCACCTGAATATACAAATTTAAATAATTATACATCTTGTAAATAAATGTAATGATTTAGCCAAGGTAATATGTTCTAATGGATTGGTGTTTGAAAACATCCCGGGATAGACAACTTCTTCAACTTTCAGCATGATATATAATGGTAGGGCAGTTGTTGATCCCAATAATGGAACATGTAAGTTTTAGATCAGAGTTGATATAAACCTGATGTGAAGGCATTGTATTGCTGTGAACATGAATAGAGAGATTTGTAAGAGAGCATAAGATGCAGTGTCTTACTGCGCTGAAGTGCATGAATAAAACCTTTTCTAATCAACTTCATTTCCTTTGAAATGCAAGTAATTTCTTTTCTTATTGAACTATTTGGAAGTGGTTTGTCAATGTTGTTGATGTGAGCAAAAGTTGGGAGCCGTGATTTTTGTTGAAACTTCACCAACAGTCCTGTCAACATTTATTCCCAAAATTCCCTGAGGACTGCCCCTGAAAAAGAGTGAGGACTGTGCTGCTCATTTTTATTGGAGTCACCAGGGAAAATCAAATACTTGGTCCCAGGCATCAAAAGCCCTTTCATCTGCGTAAGGAATGGGAGCAAGACACATCAACTCGGCAGAGCAGCATTAGCTACTGCAGGGAAGAAGGACAGGAGGGGCAAGAGATGGCATGGACTCTCTCCTCTCTGTGGAATCAGAATACTGCTCTCCTGCTGAACCTCCTCCACTCACCTCCAAGTGCTGCTTATGTTAATCTCTGCATCTTTGAGCCATATCGAAACATGCCGCTGTGCGACTCTGCCCTCCATATCTTCAGAGGAAGATAAGCAGAGTCCATTTCTACAGCTCCACAAAAGTTACATCTAATCAGTGGTTGAATGCTGAACCTGCAGTTTTCTGGTTCAACACCACCAGGCAAGCAGCCATTTAAGACTGTTTTCACCAAAATAACCATTTTACATTTTCATATTAATGTTAAGAAAGCCCACCAACACCTCTACTTTCTCAGGAGACTAAGGAAATTTGACATGTCTGCTACAAGTCTCACCAACTTCTACAAATGCACCGTGGAGATCATTCTTTCCAGTTGTATCACAGCTTGGTATGAGTCCTGCTCGGTCCAAGTCCGTAATAAACTACAAAGGATCGTGAGCGAAGCCCTGTTCATCACTCAAGTCAGCTTCTAATCCACTGACGTTGTTTACACTTCCTGCTGCCTCAGAAAAACAGTCAGCATAATCAAGGACCTCACACACCCCAGACATATTCTTTTACACCTCCTTTCATCGGGAAAAAGTTACAAAAGTCTGAGGACACGTAGCAACCGACTCAAGAGCAGCTTCTTTCTTGTTGCCATCTGACTTTTGAATGGGCCTACCTCACGTTAAGCTGACCTTTCTCTACACCCTAGCTATGGCTGTAACACTACATTCTGCACTCTCTCCTTTCCTTCCCTATATACGGTATGCTTAGCTGTATAGCATGCAAGAAACAATACTTTTCACTGTATACTAATACATGTGGCAATAATAAATCAAATCAAATCAAATATTGCAATATCCTCCCCATCGTAGTGTGGGTGACAGCATGCCTTCAGATTAAAACAAAAAATTCATTTCAATTTTAGGACATAGGTTTCTAGGAACCTTTTTGTTTATCTTTTAGTGAAGTTGTTCCTCCTACAGTAAGAGTGACTCGATTTTGTAATAGGGTCAGTGGTATTTTACATCTTCTTTCCATTTACAAGTAGCTTTTGAAGAAGTTGCAAAATATACCACAAACTTAATTTGCTCTCCATATAGCAGGAGAAATTGCCTTGGTGGAAACATGGCAGTGGTTCAGCTGGGTTTATACCAAGGCTCAGTGGAAATTCAAAATTATAATGTTTTTGAACAATACTTTATTTAAAAGTCGTTTTAAGAATGTATTTTTTTTGCTACTGCAGCTGCCAACATGAAAAAGAAAGACTCGCATTTATATTGTGCCTTCATGACCTCAGGGTATTTCGAAGTACTTTACAACCTGTACAAACTACCTTTGACATAGTCACTGTTGTAATCTGTAAAACCCTGGTGCCAATTTATGAACAGCAAGGATTCTTAAAGCAGCAGCATGATAATAACACTGGTTGACATGTAAATATTGGCTACAATGCGAGGGAGAATTCACCTGCTCTTCCTCAAAGCAGCCTCATGTGATTGTTTACAACCACTTGAGAATTAAGTTGACATAAGCTTGGTTTAATATAACATTTGATGCAGCATTCCCTTAGCATTGGATTTTATGCTGGAGTCTCTGGAGTGGTACTTGAACACAAAACCATCTGGCTCAAAGGCAAGAGGTTTACCAACGAGCTACAGTTGGCACCACAATTGGGTGATGAGTCAGTCTAGCTAGCAGCTTAAAAAGGTGCACTGAGAACGAGCAGTACAAATATTTAATATTTTACAGCCTGCATTCCTGGCACAGATGTCGTCCGATTCAAGCGCTAGCAACTCTTGTCTGCTTCCACCACCATGACATTGCAGAGAAATGGCTGTCTGGCCAAGTCTTTCTGGAATCTAGACTGGATGAAGCAAGCCTCTTATTAATATACATTGGCCTGTGTAGCTTAAGATTATGGAAACAAAATCATGAGATGGGGCTGCTCCACAGCATTACAAACAAGCTTGCAATACTTCATCACTGGCAAGTTACAGGTTTTGTTAAGTTTCTGTTGACAACAAGTAAGGCTCAAGAATACATGCTATTTAATCAGCTTTTTCAAACATTTTTGTCATTGGTTCATAGGAACAGAGGAAACTCGGAGAAAGGGTGACCCCTTTGGCCCTTTGTGCCTGCTCCAGCTTTCAATAAGATCATAACTGACCTGGTTGCGATCTCAGCCTCACTTTCCGGTCTGTCCCACATAACCTTTGACACACTTGCCTAACAAAAATCTGCCTAACTCTGCCTTGGTCAACTTCAATGACCTAGCACCAACTAGTTTCTAGGGAAGAGGATTCCACACACCAACAACCCCTTGGGAGAGAAAAATTCCCCTTGTTTCTATCTCAAAAGGGAGCTCTCTTATTGTGTCCCCGAGCTTCAATCTCCACCACAAATGGAAATAGGTACCCACCTAAACAGTTTCCATAGAATCCCTACAGTGCAGAAGGAGGGCATACGACGCATCGAGCCTGCACCAACAACAATCCCACCCAGGCCCTTTTCCTGTAACACCGTGTAGTTACTCTGCTAACCCCCTAACACTAAGAGGTAATTTTAGCATAGCCAGTCAACCAAACCTGCACATCTTTGGACTGTGGGAGGAAATTAGAGCAGCCGGAGGAAACACAGGGAGAACGTGTAAACTCCACATAGACAGTAACCCAATATAATTAAAATTATTTGGATTTTCTTATGCAAATCCTAAATCCTTGTAAAGTGGAGAAAGTTCACATCATAGTCAGCCTCATGGGAGGCCCAATGCCACAGGTGGTTAGCACTGCTGCCTCACGGTGCCAGGGACCCAGGTTTGATTCCCAGCTTGGGTCACTGTCTTTGTGGAGTTTGCAATTCTCCCCATGTCTGTATGGGTTTCCTTCAGGTGCTCCAGTTTCCTCCCACAGTCCAAAAGATATGACCATTAGATACATTGGCCATGCTAAATTCTCCCTCAGTGTACCCGAACAGGCTGTGGTGTGTGGCGACTAGGGGATTTTCACTGCAACTTCATTGCAGTGTTAATATAAGCCTACATGTGGCACTAATAAATAAACTTGAAACTTTCCCAATAGTTGTAGACATTTGTCCATCTGCTGTTCCATTGACATCCAAGGTGGGATCTACTGCCCACTCCCCACTCGTGACCACAGTGTGTTTTTCAGTGGCAGGCGAACCAGAAGATGCTGCCAGCTAGGAGGTCTGGAAAATCCGGCCCACAGACTTTCAGTCAAAGATGTAGCTTGATTTTAGTGAAGGGATATTTTATCTCTATGAACTTATGCCGATTGGTCAACATGAGACTTATTCAGAATTCTGCTCAGTTTCATTAACCATTGCTCAAAGCACAAACACAACTGTGGTATTATATCAGTACAGGGTGCATAAGGAGGAGTTGTATGGAGTACTACATCCTCCACGAGCATGTGAGGGAGTTATGTTCAATACAAAGAAGTGGGATATAGGTCATATGTCATGGCATTTTAATGTGGCATTTTGTTCATACTGCAGATAAACTGGTAAGAAACTTTATTTTATACAAATACAGCAGCCCTCGATTCATAGACTAATCTCGTGGTGTTTGATACAGTGCGCCTTTTTGGCTTAAAAGTGGAATTGTGTGTCAGTATTCCAAAACAATGTTCTGATTCATTGGATGTAAATAAATGAACAGGCCGATATATTCATCCAAGTTGGTTTAAGGGTGCTAAACAGGCACAGGGAGTGATTGCTCTCCACAAGGAAAGAAGTCAGTGTACCATGAGAATTTGGTCCTTGGACCACATCCAAATCATCGGGACAAATTGTCGATGCTGCCCCAGGCTTCTACCTGGCAGGTTAAACAGAGACAGCTTCATACACATCAAAGCAGCTGTTTACAAGGTGAAGCCTGGCAGCAGATTGCCTGGCTCTATGTTTGAAAATGAAAGGCGTGTTTACACAGAGTGCTACATATTGTGTGCCTGTATGAATGTGTGCATGTGCGCTGTGTAATGTGTGTCTATGTAAGTATTCAGGTGCAGATGTGTAGAGGAAATAACAGGGAAAAAGGCAGATCTACCTTAAGTGACCCAAAGTCCAATTTTGTAAGTTTGAAGGATACATTGATTTTGCCAATGCAAAGGAGATCTTGCTAAATTAAAAAAAAACAAAATTCCTCTACATTTATAAGTCTATTCAAAAAACAAAGCTGATTTCTTTGTGGTAAAAAATCAGCTGTCCTACCTTTGTAAAACTGGATAGTTACATTCCTAATGAAAGTGGGATAATACACTGAATTATAAAAGTGGATTAAATTTACACATTAGATTAATTAAATGGTAGGTTCTTGCTCACAATACAACCATTGTCTGTTATAGAGGGAAATGCCGCAGTATGTTAAAAATGTTGCTAATGTATACTAGCTTCCAAGTCAATGTGCTAACTGCTGCTTTTCAATATGCAGTACTAAGTTTAATTACTACTGTCTGAATAAAACTGAAATTATAATTAAATGGAACACCTTACTGTCTAGTCTGTATTCTGTATATGAAACAATAGGATTCTATTCAAACTTAGTTAAGGGCCATTCAATATGTAATGAAAACATAAACTTCATTTTGCCAAACATCAACATTTTTAGCACACACTATAATTAGGGGATTGGACCCAATCACATATTTTGAGTTAAAGCACAAACAACATATTCATTTTTAAAAGACAGAACTGTCTGTTAAGTAGAGCTCCTTCGGGTATTAGTTGACAGACATTTTAGCCGCCTGTTCTTTTCAGAAAATGATAGGGGCTTGTGGCAAGGATATTTCATAGCATGAACAAGAACTCCTGCATATGCTAGAAGCAAAGTGGAGTTGAGCCTGTTTACATGAGAGCAGAGCTTAAACACAAAGCTAATGTGTTACAATTTGTATCCCTGCGACTTCAACTCACAGTGGGGAAATGCCAGTGTTGGACTGGGGTAAACACTTACCAGACCTGACGAAGGAGCAGCGCTCCAAAAGCTAGTGGATTTTGCTACCAAATAAACCTGTTGGACTTTAACCTAGTGTTGTGAGGCTTCTTACTTAAACTCACACCAAATACAGAGCTCCATGTTCTTTATTAGATGCACTGATTTACCAGAGAATGTAATATTTTCTTTGTGACACCCTTTGATGTTTTACATTGTCTTATGCTCAATTTTGCTGAATGAACATCCCTCTATGTCCTAAACACAGTTAACCTGGCCAGAATACTCCAACTCTGCTTGTCCCAGACCAATTCAAATTGGAATCATCAAGCCAACTGGAATATGAAGGAGGTTTGGGCACTTTAAATGTCCAAGAATGTGGCCACTGTCTCACAGAGAATGCCAATATATGTGGATCATCATTTCAGCTCACCAGAAAACATAAATACTAAACCTAAAAACCTAGGATGCTACCGGGATTTGATGGTTTGAGTTATAAGGAGAGGCTGAATAGACTGGCACTTTTCCCTATGGACCGTAGAAGGCTGAGGGGTGATCTTATAGACGTCTATAAAATAATGAGGGGCACAGATCAGCTAGATAGTCAATATCTTTTCCCAAACGTACGGGAATCTAAAACTAGAGTGCATAGGTTTAAGAGAGGGGAGAGATGCAAAAATGTCTAGAGGGGCAATTTTTTCACACAGGGGGTGGTGAATATCTGGAACAGGCTGCCTGAGGTAGTAGTAGAGGCAGGTACAATTTTGTCTTTTAAAAAGCATTTAGATAGTTACACGAGTAAGAGGGATACGGGCCAATTGTGGGCAATTGGCATTAGTTTAGGGAGTTTTAAAACAAAGGGCGGCATGGACAAGTTGTGCTGAAGAGCCTCTTTCCATCCAGTAAACCTCTATGACCTGATTAGTATCATCTTTTTTGATTATGGATGAAAGGTAAATTACTGTGAGGCATCTGTACCGTCTATCCAAAGTCAGAATGATAGACTTAGAGATGGAATTTTGCAAAGTCAGGCTAACTCAGGAGATATTTAAACCATTTGAACTTAGAACTCAGTTGAAACGGACTCCATTTTGGCTGTTGCAAGGGCCTTGTCCTGCAGTGTTGGAATTATGATTTGATACAGAAGTTGTAAGCTCTTGTAAGGTAAAAATATCTGTTTAAGTGTCATGGTCTGAAGTTTTTTCAGTCCCTCAATCTTTAAACTTGTGAAAAAAAAGGCTTAAGCTACAATGAGGGCTAAAGAAAATCTCTGCCACACTGTTTTAATCAGCAAACCATCTGGTATAGTTTAGGGAAAAAAAACTATCTGTTTGTGCAGTTTCAATAGAGATCTTTTTGACTTTCCCATGGGCTTTTTTTTATTACGTTATTATGAATGATTGGCTGAGTTTTAAAAGCTACAATTATTTAAGGGTTCTGAATTGACAATTTAATTAACAGTTTAAAGCAATTAGCTTTCTCTGATGTGACTATTGAATAGAAGTTTGTTTGTTTTCATAAGAGATTAAACACTTGAGGAGATTTAAAAGAAGGATTTCATGAATGGGTGATTTTTGCATTATCAAGTATACATGACTAACAGTTAATTAGATCTACAGAAGTTTATTTTTTTCACCTCCACACGGCTCCTGATATCTGACCATGGCAAATGCTAAGTGAGAAGGTAAGGAGCGGGGATGGGGGTTTGAGGGAGGTATGGAAGTGGATGGGATTTATGTTAGTATGGAAGAGTCATGGGAGATGGATGGGGCTTTTTTTTTAATTCATTGGTGGGACTTGGGCATTGCTGGCTGATCAGCATTTATTGCCGTATAGTTGCCCAAGGGCAGTTGAGAAACAATCACACTGCTGTAGGACAGACCAGAACAGCGGATATTTTTCCCCAAAGGACACTTGTGAACCAGATGGGTTTTTCCAACAATTGATAATGGTTTCATGGTCGTCAGTAGATTCTTAATTCCAGACATTTTTATTGAATTCAAATCCCACCATCTGCTGTTCCCAGGTCCCCACAACATTAGCTGAGTTTCTGGATTAATAATTTGATGATAATGTGAGGTGTGAGGGTTAGCAGGCTTAATAGCTTTTAAAACAATTGATATGATGTGCTTTCTAATCAGCCTATCTTGGCACTCCCCTGCTGTCATTGCCATGTGCCATCTGTTTCTGGGGTCAGTAGGACTCATTCCATTCCACTCCACTCTCCCAGGAATGAAAGTTGGGTCTACCAAGGCCTTTTAAACCATGGCACCTCTGCTAAATTGGGAAATTTGCAAACTCAAAGAACTGGCCTTGATAGTGAAAATCTGACATAGAAAATTAGAAATATAGAAGATAGGAGCAGAAGGAGGATGGCCCATCAACCCTGCTTCACCATTCATCATGATCATGGCTGATTATCCAACTCAATAGCCTAATCCTGCTTTCTCCCCCTAAGCTTTGATCCCATTCTCCCCAAGTGCTATATCCAGCTGACTCTTGAATACATTTCAATGTTTTGGCATCAACTACTTCCTGTGGTAATGAATTCCATAGGCTCACCACTCTTTGAGTGAAAAAATGTCTCCTCACTCCTGCCCTAAATGGTCTGCCCTGAATCCTCAGACTGTGACCCCTGGTTCTGGACTCCCCCACCATCGGGAATATTGGGGATGTTTTCACTTGGTGGCTGCAATCCATTTTGCAAATAATACTCTTGTTTCTAAATGTATCACAGACCAACAAAAACAAAGCATTTTGATTTTACTACTGGGATAAGGGAAACAATTTTCATAACACAAGCATACTCAGTGTATGTTTCCTTTCATGATCATTTATAAGTAAAAGCCAATACACCCAGGGAGACCAGTTCTGCGCTCTGAATTTAAATACAGGGACAGTAGTCTATGAACATTTCCCCCAAAGCTGGTTGAAATTAAGTGCAAATATCAAAAGACCTTTTCACTTTAGCAGTCTAGACTGGATTTGAACTCAAGTCCAAGCGTTCATATTCACACAAAATTGAGTACATGCACATAGATTGTGTATTCCTGCTGAAGGGAAATCTGATCGCCATTTTACAATCAAATTACTTCTGATGAATTGGTGCTGGACTTAATCAAACCCTCCTCTGGGTAAATCTGTTATGCCTGCATGAATATATCGTAATTATATTCCAAGAGTTTTCTCAAAGAAACACAGGACGGCAGATTTCTTTCCCTCAAGGACATTAATGAACCAGATGGGCTCTTCCAACAATCGACAATGGTTTCATGGTCATCAGTAAATTCTGAATTCCAGACATTTTTTATTGAATTCAAATTCCACCATCAGCCATGACGGGATTCAAACATGGGTCCCCACAACATTAGCTGAGTTTCTGGATTAATAGTCTAACAATAATACCACTACACCAAGGCTGGTGATTGAATGTGAGGGGTGAGGATTCCATTCAACTCAGTTTCGTAGGAATGCAACTGAGTGAGTTCGCGGCCTTAAATTTGAGTGCAAATGGGACAGCAACAAGTAAAATATTTTCCTTAAATTAGTAAGAAATAAAGGCACTCATTTCCAATTTTTTGCCCAGTATAGAAACTGCTCCAGCTGTTCGTGCCAATGGGATTTTCTGGTCCTGCAGCAGTGAACAGAGATTTGGCTGAGCGTCAATTTCTCCATCCTCACTTGATTTGATTTGATTTATTATTGTCACATGGATTAATATACAGTGAAAAGTATTGGTTCTTGCGCACTAAACAGACAGAGCGTACCGTTCACAGAGAAGGAAACTAGAGAGTGCAGAATGTAGTGTTACAGTCATAGTGAGATTGTAGAGAAAGATCAACTTAATGCAAGATAGAGCCATTCAAAAGTCTGATAGCAGCATTGAAGAAGCTGTTCTTCTGTTGATTGACCTCAGATTTTTGCATCATTTTCCTGGCAGAAGAAAGTGGAAGAGAGAATGTCCAGGGTGCGTGGGGTCCTTAATTATGCTGGCTGCTTTGCCGAGGCAGCGGGAAGTGTAGACAGAGTCAATAGATGGGAGAGGGGTTTGTGTGATGGATTGGGCTCGTTCACAACCTTTTGTAATTTCTTGCAGCCTTGGGCAGAACAGGAGCCATACCAAGCTGTGATATAACCAGAAAGAATGTTTTCTGTGGTGCATCTGTGGGATGTGAACAGCTGGAAAATTCTGAACTTAATGTCCATTGATTTAATTGAACTGGGTAGTTTCTGTAATGAGCTGCTGACTCACAACAATAGTTTTACACCTGTGGCCAATTGAAATTGATCCCAAAGTAAAGTTGTAAGATGGGAGTCATGTGAATCTTGTGGAGGTTCTTGTGAGTGTTGTTTTTAAATATTCTGTTATTGCCATTTCATCTCCTGTTTCTCTCTATTTTGGGGATTGTCAAAAGGGCTGATGGCTGCCGTCATTACTAGTATTGGTGTTGTGCTTGCAGATTTTGTTGGGAAATGACCAAAAGAAATCCTTAAGACCACTAACTCTGAATTCCCTGCTTCCTACAAGCAAATACCCTCAACTCTTTTCAAGACTTTGGGCCCTATTTTACCATTTTGATTCTAAATGCTAAGCGGACTTGAAACTGGGAGTGTTTCAGATCCGACTTTTTGACCCGTTCTCAGACACCCCCATACGCACTCTGCCTGCAAAAGTATCAGCTATTCCGTATCGTGCGGCACGAGCCTGCAGGTGGGGCTTAATGCGCCCGGAACAATGCTGCTCTGATTGGTGTCTCCAACTGCGCATGCACAAGAATAAAAAAATTATAGAAAGCCATTCCACTCCAACATGGCTCTCTGCCCGGATAATGTGCCCCCTGGCACCTCCCCACCCCCCCCCCCCCGACACACACACACACACACACACACACACAGACACACACACACACACACACACACACATTGCCTCATCCCACAGCATTACTGACCCCTTTATCCCCCCACCACCCACCATTTAGACTGATGATGGCCCCTCCCCCTTCCCCCCACAATCTCAGGCAGAGTTGGCAATGGACCCCCCTTCCCCTTCACTGACCACAGTCCGAGTGGCATCGGACCCCTTCACTGATCACAGGCAGAGTGACAGCAGCCCCCCCTTCCCCTTCGCTGATCACAGGCAGAGTGACAGCGGCCCCCCCCCCTTCCCCTTCACTGATCACAGGCTGAGTGACAGCGGGCCCCCCCCCTTCCCCTTCACTGATCACAGGCTGAGTGACAGCGGCCCCCCCCACTTCCCCTTCACTGATCACAGGCAGAGTGACAGCATCCCCCCCCCCCCCTTCACTGATCACAGGCAGAGTGACAGCGGCCCCCCCCCCCCTTCCCCTTCACTGATCACAGACTGAGTGACAGCGGCCCCCCCCCCTTCCCCTTCACTGATCACAGGCAGAGTGACAGCGGCCCCCCCCCTCCCTTCCCCTTCACTGATCACAGGCAGAGTGACAGCGGCCCCCCCCCTCCCTTCCCCTTCACTGATCACAGGCAGAGTGACAGCGGCCCCCCCCCCTTCCCCTTCACTGATCACAGGCAGAGTGACAGCGGCCCCCCCCCTCCCTTCCCCTTCACTGATCACAGGCAGAGTGACAGCGGCCCCCCCCTTCCCCTTCACTGATCACAGGCAGAGTGACAGCGGCCCCCCCCATCCCTTCCCCTTCACTGATCACAGGCAGAGTGACAGCGGCCCCCCCCCCTTCCCCTTCACTGATCACAGGCAGAGTGACAGCGGCCCCACCCCCCCTCCCTTCCCCTTCACTGATCACAGGCAGAGTGACAGCGGCCCCCCCCCCTTCCCCTTCACTGATCACAGACTGAGTGGTAGCGGCCCCCCCCTCCCTTCCCCTTCACTGATCACAGGCAGAGTGACAGCGGCCCCCCCTCCTTCCCCTTCACTGATCACAGGCTGAGTGGCAGTGGCCCCCCCCCCCTTCCCCTTCACTGATCACAGACAGAGTGACAGCGGCCCCCCCCCTTCCCCTTCACTGATCACAGACAGAGTGACAGCGCCCCCCCCTTCCCCTTCGCTGATCACAGACTGAGTGGCAGCGGCCCCCCCCCCCCTCCCTTCCCCTTCACTGATCACAGGCTGAGTGACAGCGGACCCCTCACTTATCTCAGGCAGAGTGGCAACAGACCCTCTACCTCCCCACCACCACACACCCCCCCCCCCCCCCCACCTCTTCCCTCCACCACCAATCCCAAGCAGAGAGCCATCGGACATTTGGCACTTACCTCCTCAGTAACTGAAGCGTGCAAATCAGACTTATGTGCAGCATGTCTGTTTCGCGCCAATTCTGGATGGGCGAACACTTTGCCAAATTTCTGCGTCCGAAAACAGGGGTAACATGAAAGTAAAATCGGGCCCAAAGTCAATATGTTCAGGTCAGAATTTCAATATAAGATTGAAATTTTTAACGTATTGGTCAGCAGAACCACATTAAGTTAAGAAAGTTAGAATGAAAATAAATGGGTTATTGAGTTTGTTAACATAGCACACGCAGGAATTTAACTCAAGCACGTTAAATATTGGTCTGAAAATAGCACCCATAGAAATATCAAAACAAACGTGAGAAACTGTGCACATAAATTTGCCTAAAGTGATCTTAACATGCAAGATCATGTCCCAGACATAGTTTCCATAACAGATCTTGCAAAATAATTCAGGATAGTGGTTGCATTTTTTAAAATCCTCTCACATATGGGGCTAAAAAACAGCTTTATTCACCAAATAAATGGCCCGGCTATTTTGACTAGCTTCACTTATATCGTCAAATATCAAGGGAAAAAGAAACATAGAATTTGTAGTGTCTGTTCCTATATATGCATCACTGTCAGCTCTCTATCTTGACCTGGTCATTTTTGAGAAACAATTCTCACTTGTCATGTTCAAATTGGGCAGTCCACCTGATACATAAGAAAGATGTGGGTATGCCGGCGTTGGACTGGCGTAAACACAGTAAAAAGTCTGACAACACCAGGTTTTAGTCCAACCTATTTATTTGATAATATTCTCACAAGCTTTCGAGGGGTTACCCTCTTCGTCAGGTGAATGGAGAGTTCTGGCCTCAGACAGAGCATATAAAGCACAGACAGTTTAGAGATTACTGATTAAAATGCGAATCCTTACACCTAACCTGCTGTTCAAGACCTGAAGTGGCCAGAACTCTCCATTCACCTGACGAAGAGGGTAACCCCTCGAAAGCTTGTGAGAATATTATCAAATAAATAGGTTGGACTAAAACCTGGTGTTGTCAGACTTTTTACATAAGAAAGAGACAGTTCTGCCACAGAGGTCCCTTGGTCAGGAAGCATCAAACCACTGTGTGTAAGATAAGATTCAAGGACTGGTTTATATTGCAGCAGTTCCTTATTTTTCTGCTTCTAAGGAAGCAGAGTTAATCCTATATAGCTACTAAAAATCCATAATATTTTCACAGCTTTCTTCATTCACTGGTCATCGATTTGATGCCAATCCTTCCCAGGCTTTGCCCCTCAACATCTCTATAATCTTCTCCTACTCCACAACCTTCTGAGATACTTGTACATCTTTAATTCTGGTCTCTAGTGTGCTCTCAATTATGATTACTGCAATATTAGTGGTTGTATCTTCAACTGGATCCAGGTCCCAAGCTCTGGAATACCCTTCCTACATATATCTGCCGATCCATGATCCACACAGGACCTTCAGCTGATGCCAAACACTAGATACATTGATGACATTTTCTTCCTTTGGACTCATGGTGAACAATCACTGCAATGACTACATGATGGCATCAACAAGTTCGATCTCACCATCAGACACACCATGGACTACTCTCCAGAATCGGTTGTATTCTTGGACACATGCATTTCCATCAAGGACAGTCACCTCAGCACTTCACAGTACTGCAAGCCCATGGATAACCTCATGATGCTCCACTTCTCCAACTTCCACCCCAAACACGTTAAAGAAGCTATCCCCTATGGGCAAGCCCACCGTACACACAGGATCTGCTCAGATAAGGAGGACCCAAACAGACACCTACAGACACTGAAGGACGCCCTTGTAAGAACAGGATATGTGCTCAACTCATCAATCAACAGTTCCAACATGCCACAGCGTAAAACTGCACCAACCTCCTCAGAAGACAAACACGGGACATGGCGGACAGAGTACCAGTACTTCCCCGGAGTGAAGAAGCAATGACGTCTTCTCCAGAGCCTTCAATGTGTCATCGATGAAGATGAATATCTCACCAAGGCCATCGCCACACACCCTCTTCTTGTCTTCAAACATCCACGCAACCTCAAACAGAAAATTACCCAGCCTTCAAGAGAACAGTGACCACAACACCACACAACCCTGCCACAGCAACCTCTGCAAGACATGCCGGATCATCGACATGGATGCCATCATCTCACATGAAGACACCATCCACCAGGTACATGGTACATACGCTTGTGATTCGGCTAACATTGTCTACCTGATACATTGCAGGAAAGGATGTCCCGAGGCATGGTACATTGGCGAGACTATGCAGGCGCTATGACAACAGATGAATGGACACCGCTCGATAATCACCAGGCAGGAGTGTTCCTTTCTGTCAGGGAACACTTCAGCGGTCACGGGCATTCAGCCTTTGATCTTCAGGTAAGCATTCTGCAAGGCGGCCTTCATGACAACACAGAATTGCTGAGCAGAGACTGATAGCCAAGTTCTGCACATATGAAGGTAGCCTCAACCGGGACCTTGGGTTCATGTCACACTATCTGTAACCCCACGACATGCCTGGGCTTTCAAAATCTCACTAACTGTCCTGGCTGGAGACAATTCACATCTGTGCTTAAACCTCTCTCCATTCACATTGTCTGTACCTGTAAAAAACTTGATTACCTGTTAAGACTGGCATTCCAACCATTATCTTGTAATTGAGTTTGTATCTTTATATGCCCTGTTTGTGAACCAAATCCTGCACTCACCTGATGAAGGGGCACTGTTCCGAAAGATATTTTGGCCCTGGAGGGAGTGCAGAGGAGGTTTACTAGGCTGATACCGGAGTTGAGGGGATTGAGCTATGAGGAGAGGCTGAATAAACTAGGCTTGTACTCGTTAGAGTTTAGAAGAATGAGGGGAGATCTCATTGAGACGTATAAGATGATGAATGGGATGGATAGGATAGAGGTGGAGAGACTCTTCCCGCTCAAAAAAGACAGTAGGACTAGGGGGCACAGCCTCAAGATAAAGGGGAGGCGGTTTAGAACGGAGTTGAGGAGGAACTTCTTCACTCAAAGGGTGGTGAATCTCTGGAATTCTCTGCCCGTTGAAGTGGTGGAGGCTGCCTCGCTAAATATTTTTAAGAAGCGGGTTGATGGGTTCTTGATAAGAGAGGGGATTAAGGGTTATGGGGAGAGGGCGGGAAAGTGGAACTGAGCCACGACAGATCAGCCATGATCTTATTGAATGGCGGGGCAGGCTCGAAGGGCTAGATGGCCTACTCCTGCTCCTATTTCTTATGTTCTTATGTTCTTAAGATCGTGCTACCAAATAAACTTGTTGGACTTTAACCTGGTGTTGTGAGACTACTTACTATGTCTGCCTATCTACATTGCTCTCCCCTTTGAATTTCTTACCATCTCTTTGAATAAGATAATTTGGCAATAATTTGGTCATCTCACCTAATATCCTTACGTGGCTCAGTACATAATTTGTTTTATAATGCCCCTAGAAAAGAGCTTTATGATGATTCATTATGTTAAGGATGCCATGTAAATATAAGTTGTCAGTGTTGCAGGGATGCTATTTACTGTCTTTTAAATCTGTTCCTCATTATAAATCAGATTGCTACAGTTCTTACCCGCTACTTATTCTTATTCATTTTTTGCATACTTTAAAAATTTCAAGGCAATTATGGACATGGCAAATGCTCACTTCCAAGAGAAAAGCAAATTGCTGCAGATGGTGGAATCTGAAACAGAAAAGACTGGAAAATCTCAGCAGCTCTGACTACACCTATGCATCCACAGGTTCTGTCTGACCTGCTGAGATTTCTCAGCATTTTCTCAATGTTTTGGGTCAGAAAGCTGGGACATTTGGCCTGCACTTTCTCCACATGCTTTGTGACATCCAGGACTATAAAGAGCAAACTTCTTCATGAGGTCAGGCAGAGGAGGAGGAGTGAGGATATTGTAAACAGCCATCCTGGGTTTTGCCTGTCCCAACATTGTGTTGGCATCCAAAGGAATGAAACTCTGGGCCTTACGTGACTGAAGAGGAGCAAGGTTTTGGATATTTGGCCCTTATACACCAGCCACAAATTCCAAAGTTTGTGGCTGTTACCAATGCTGTAAGCCACACAGGCTGGCAGTAAAGATTATAGTTGGCACAAGCCCCTTCCATGGCTGAGGGAGTTTTTGAGCTGCTTGTGAGTATGCTATTAATCGGGGCCTGCAAACACGTTCAGGATCAAGACAGGTGAAGCACATTTTAGGAGCCCTCTGCCTACAAGTGTCCAAGCTTGGTGGGTTTTGGAAAATTAATTACGTTCTTTGTAATTATGTTTTATCATTTGCAATGCTTCATAAATATAGGACACATTCCTGCATAATTTAAAATAAATTGAAACTTTGTAGAGTGTCTTACCAATAAACTGACATTCTCATATGAAGGTGTTTGATGGACAAGATGCATTGATAGCATATACAATGACACAACAATGGAACTGTGCTATCACATTAATATGAGGAATGAGGCTTCTGTCAAAAAGACCGAGACAGTTGTATAAATTTGCACTGGCACATAGTA
Organism: Carcharhinus amblyrhynchos; assembly: GCF_965287045.1. Lineage (NCBI taxonomy): Eukaryota > Metazoa > Chordata > Chondrichthyes > Carcharhiniformes > Carcharhinidae > Carcharhinus > Carcharhinus amblyrhynchos. The sequence continues at coordinate 49,338,751 of NC_137336.1, forward strand.
TTATATCGACACGGACATCAAGTTTTTACAAAGATGCGAGAAAGCAGACAAGATACCAAAATATATTGACATAGTATTATGTACCAGCAGATATCAAAAGGCAATGCAAGTTTTTTTTAACAAAGTAGGTCACCTTTTGGAAGCTAAGTGAGTAATGCTTTTCAAGTCCTTGGGTGTGATCTTTCCGGCCCGCTGCACTGGTTGATCGGTGCAGCAGACTGGGAAGATAGCACGGGAGGCTTTTGCCGTAAGCCAACTTCTCAGCCCTGTTTTGCTGGTGCGATTTAAATATTAATGATATGTATCCGGCACAGCTGCTTCCAACCTCTCGGACATTTCCTTCATCATCGGCAAGAATCACTGCTGGTCCCTGTCCAAGGGAGACCAGACTTGATCACCACACTGGGGATGGAGGGGATTGAAGGCCATTGAAGCCTTTGGGTGGTGAGGGGCATGGCTGAGCAGTGCCAAGGGGGATGGAGTCTGAGTAGGGTGGGGCTATGAGGAGGGGGAGCTCTGCAGGGGTGTGAGGCGAGGAGGCGGATTGGCAACAAGGGGTTATCAGCACCAAAGTAGCAGGGGGGGTGATAACAATGTGGAGGGTGTTTGGGGGGGGGTGGCGATCGGTAAAGGGGGGGTTGAGGACGGGGTGGGCTGCGGCTGCTCCTCTTACAAATAATGCCTTAGAATTGTTCACGCTCACCCAAGAAGACATTTGGTTTAACCTCTCACCCAATCGCCTCCGACAATGCAGCATTCCCTCAGTACTGCCCTGGAGTGTCAGCCTTAATTTAATTTTTGTAGACAAGATAAACAGAAATCTAAGTTCAGTATTCTTGTTGAGTATGTCTCCAATCCACATCATGTGATGCAAGAACAAGAAGAGTTTCAGTTCATGCAAATTCATGTATTTAAAGCGAAGTCCGTACAAGTAGGGATTGTATTGATTGGCTACCTAAAAGATTATGAGATGCACCTGAAAATCTTAACTGGATTTTCTTTCAAATCAAAGGTTTTGCATTAAACATTCCAAGAATTTGAATCATATTGTTTTTCACAGTAGATCACAAATCAATATAGGACATAAACCAGTAAGTTGTGAAAGACATCAAGTTGTCGTAGTTCCCTCGTAACAACTGAATTAATGGATACTTGCCAGGAATTGGGAATGCAAGATTCACAATCTGTTGTTCTGTTCTCTTGCATATTGGATTGCCCTGGAAATAGGAAGTGCCCCAATTTGCAAAGCAAGGCAGAAATGGGGCCATACTGTGTAAACAGCTCATCAGGTCTTGTAAATGATTTTTAGGCTGATGATAATTACTAGGAGATGAGTAGCATTCCCATACACCGCGGGGTGCTGTCCTTCTCAGCAGGTGTTGGCCTCAGGCCTCGCATCGGTCACTATGGAGGAGACTCTCAGCAGTTCCTTCCTGTGAGACAGTGCAAAGGTCCCATCAAGCTGCTTTGTTTGTTTGTGACATATAATCGCTTCCCACAGCAAGTCTACTCATTAGGGGAATTTTCACTTCAAAGTTTGTATTATTAACCAACTCCAAATTCTGTGGCAGCATTTAGCCACTTCAGTGACACCCAGTGGTGCATTTTTATTGATTCATTTGTAAGTAAAAACAATGAATGGGTCTGTCTGCTGTCCACAGTCACACATGACAGGAGTAAAGATAGGGATCATTTCTGTGGGTTATTATAAAAACAGTCAATTAACTCAGCTGGGGACCTCTCACTCTAAAAAAGATCAGAACAGTAAGGAAGCCATCAAATGTTAAAAAGCATTTTGGAACATTTATCTCAAGTCGGATAAATAAGTTGTTCTTTGTTACTGCTTTATTGTTCTTTGAGGGTCCACTCAATACTTTAAGTATGTTTCATGCTTCAGTTAAGAAAGCATTTGCTTAAAAATGTTTTTTTAACACATCATTCTGATATTTTGGTAAATTTACTTTCAATCTATCTGAAAAAAACAACAGCCAATATTTCTCTTAAAATAAGGTCTCCTATCATCTGAAGTCTTTATATATGATTTACAAAGATGCTTGCCTTACATTTTTGCTTTGCTTTGTTTTATTTATTTCATATTTTGCTTCAAATTTTATTATTCAATACAATGTTGATCATTTTTTCTTTGCAGCAATACACTTTACCAATAAAAATTACAATAGTACATTACATTAAAATGTGAGATACAACATGGTGCAACAGAGATCAGTTTATTTAAGTACATGACACTGTAAGTTCAAGCTTCAAGGGATCACCCAAATGCAAGACTCTGCCAGTAACAAAAATGGTTTTTAACTCCAATTGCACCCACTTTCTCCCACACAATTCACTAGATTACACTTAAACAGCACCTACATTTACATTGCATTAAATATTTCCTCATCCATAGATACCAAGATTAAGGCCTGAAGTTTTCATCCAGTGTTCAAGCACAATTGGTGGTTCTGAGTTAAGAAAAGAGCATTTTTAATAGGATAAGACACAATCTGGACAAGTTAGACTGGGAGCAGCTATTTGCAGGAAAATCCACATCAGAGCAGTGGGAGTCATTCAAAAAGGAAATAGAGAGATTACAGGGCCAATGTGTTCCCGTAAAGTTAAAGGGTGGAACCAAAACATCCAGAGAAAGTGGGATGTCAAAGGATATACAGGATTGAGTAAGGAAAAAAAGGAGGCTTGTGACAGGTACAGGGGCCTCAAAACACTGGATGCCTAGCGGAATACAGAAAGTGCAGTGGGGATGAAAACACATTGGCAGACAAAATAAAGGAAAATCCCAATGGCAAGAGGATAAGCATGTAAAGAATAGGGTCCATTAGGGACCAAAGTGGCAATATGTGAGTGGAGCTGAAAGATATAGGTGAGGTATTAAATGCATATTTTGCATCTATGTTCACTATGGGGAAGGCCAATGTAGGTGTAGAAAACAATGAGGGAGATGGTGATATGATTGAACAGATTAACATCAGATGGAGGAGGTGTTAATTGTTTTAACGAGCTTAAAAGCGGATAAATCCCCTGGCCCAGATGAGATATATCCTGAGCTGCTGTGGGAGGCAAGAGAGGAGATAGCAAGGGCTCTGAGTGTTATTTTCAACCCTCTCTGATCATAGATGAGGTCAGTAAGAAGTCTCACAACGTCAGGTTAAAGTCCAACTTTAACCTGGTGTTGTGAGGCTTACTGTGTTTACCCCAGTCCAACACCGGCATCTCCACATCATAGGTGAGATGTCAGGGGACAGGAAATGTGATGCCATTGTTTAAAAAAGGAGGTAGACAAAAGGCAAGTAATTGTAGGCCGGTTAGCTTAACTTCTATAGTAGGGAAAATGCTTGACTCTGTTATTGAGGAAGAAATAGCAAGAATTTGGATAGATATTGTCCCATTGGGAAGACGCAGCATGGGTTCATGAAGGGCAGGTCATGTTTGACTAATTTTATGGAATTCTTTGAGAATATTAGGTGCGTGGTGGACAATGAGGAACTTTTGGACGTGGTGTATCTGGATTTCCAGAAGGCATTTGACAAGGTGCCGCATCAAATGTTGCTACATAAGATAAAGGTGCATGGAGTTACAGGTAATATATTAGCATGGACGGGGGATTGGTTAACTAACAGAAGGGAAAAAATCGGGGTAAATGGGTATTTTTCTGGTTGGCGATCAGTGACTAGTGGTGTGCCTCAGGGATCAGTGTTAGGACCGCAGTTGTTTACAATTTACATTGACACTTTGGATTTAGGGACCAAGTGTCAAAATTCACAGATGACACTCAGATAAGTGGCAGAGTGAAGTGTGCAGAGGACACTGAATGTCTGCAAAGGGATACAGATAGTCTAAGTGAGTGGGTGAGGATCTGGCAGATGGAGTACAATATTGGTAAATGTGGGATCATCCATTTTGGTAGGAATAACAGCAAAATGGACTATTATTTAAATGGTAAAAAATTGCAGCATGCAGCTGTGCAGAGGGACCTGGGTGCCCTTGTGCAAGAATCACAAGAAGTTGGTTTTCAGGTGCAGTAGGTAATTAAGAAGGCAAATGGAATTTTGTCCTTTCTTTTGAGAGGGATGGAGTTTAAAAAAAGGGGGGTTATGTTGCAGCTGTATAAGGTGCTGGTGAGGCCACACATGGAATACTGTGTACAATGTAGTCTCCTTACTTGAGAAAGGATATATGGCACTGGAGGGGGTGCAGAGAAGATTCACTGAGTTGATTCCAGAGTTGAGAGGGTTGGCTTGAGAGGAGAAAGTGAGTTGACTGGGACTATACTCATTGGAATTCAGAAGAATGAGGGGAGATCTTATAGAAACATATAAGATTATGAAGGGAATAGATAAGATAGAAGCAGGAAGTTGTTTCCACTGGCAGGTGAAAACTAGAACTAGGGGGCATTGCCTCAAAATAATGGGGAGCAGATGTAAAACTGAGTTCAGGAGGAACTTTTTCACCCAAAGGATTGTGAATCTGTGGAATTCCCTGCCCAGTGAAGCAGTTGAGGCTACCTCATTAAATGTTTATGATCAGTAAGTTCACAGATGACACAAAAATTGGAGGTATGGTAAATAGGGAGGAGGAAAGCCTTAGGTTGCAGGATGATATAGATGGGTTGATCAGATGGGCAGAACAGTGGCAAATGGAAATTAACCTTGAAAAATGTAAGGTGATGTATTTTTGGAGGATTAGCAAGGCAAGGAAATATGCAATGAATAGCAGGATGCTAGGAAGTGTAGAGAACCAGGCAGACTTTTGGGTTCACGTCCAAAGATCCCTGAAGGCAGCGGGGCAGGTAAATAAAGTGTTTAAGAAGGCATGTGGGATGCTTGTCTTTATTTGCTGAGGCAAGGAATATAAGAGCAGGGAAGTTATGATGGAGATGGATAACATGCTTGTCAAATCACAGCTAAACTATTGTGTGCCATTCTGGTCTCCATACTATGGGAAGGATGAGATTGCATGAAAAAGGGTGCAGACGAGAGACATCAAGATATTGCCTGGACTGGAACATTTCAGAAATGAAGGGAAGCTGGTAAAGCTGGAGTAGTTTTCCTCAGAACAAAGAGGACTGAGTTGGGGACCTGATGGAGGTGTACAAAATTATGAGGGACACAGATAAAGTAGATAGGAAGAAACTTTTTTTTCTTAATAGAGGGCTCAATAACCAGGAGGCATAGATTTAAGGGAAGGAGCTGGAGATTTAGAGGGGATTTAAGGAAAGCTTTTTCACCCAAAGGCTGATGGGAATCTGGAGCCCACTGTCTGAAAGGTTGGTAGAAGTGTGAACACTCACAACATGTAAGAAACATTCAGATGAGTATTTGAAATGCCAGAGCATACGAGGCTATGGTCCAAGTGCTGGAAAATGGGATTAGAATATATAGGTGCTTGATGGCTGGCGCAGACACAATGGGACGAAGGGGCACTTCGTGCACTGTAAAAGTACGAGTCTGTGAATCAACTCGGAGGAAGAAAGTTTTTTTCTGTTTGGTAGCAAAGTTTTTTTCAGAAGGCAGCATAAGAGAAGGAGAGTCCCAGGAGGACGTCATGAGCTCCGAGCAATAAAGTGACTGCTCCTTTTCAATGATTTAGTGTGCTGACATTGGGAATTCCTTGATTCAAAATGCCCTTGGTCTCCCTGGCTTCCAAAATCTGTCTCATTACTCAGTCATCAACATGACCTTGTGGCTAAGCTGATTCCTCTTCAGAGTCTGTACTGGAATCTTCCCCAACAGATTGTGGAAGCACATCGCAGTCTTCACCCTCCACCTGATTTCCTAAAGAGGGAGAGCCAGATCGTGCATAGCACAGCACACAACCAAAATGTGTGACAGTTTTCGTGGAGGACTAGCTTCTTGTGTCCCTTTCGTCTGCAGGTATTCTTGTATGTCTTAGAAGTATCATTAGCCACCTTTTCAGAGATATCCTTTACCTTCCACCAGGCAGTCATCCAAACGTGCAGGACTATGAACAGCCTTGAAATTTGGGAATGACAGAAAATACAAGAATCAAAGCAACTACCAGTGTAACTTGTACAAACCAGGAGGATCTGCTGTTGGAAATCACACACCAGCTGAACGTTGAGGAAATGGAAGCCTTTTACAATTCACAAAGCCCCCCAGCTCTACAGCGGGTGCCTTGATGGGCACGTGAGTCATGGGTTCTACCAATGCCTCCCTGAATCCATGGGAAGCCTGCAGTAGCTGCAAATCCTCTGGAACACTCTCCCTGGCTATTCTTGTCTTGAAATGTATAAAGGTACTGACCCTTTCAGCTACGTGCTGTGGATTGTGACACACTCCATAAATTGCCAGTAGAAACTTGGGAGGAACTCCAGGCATAAAAATTGAAAGCAACTGTTACTCTTGGCACCGCAGGCATTGGTTTTTCACCTACACAGTTGTAAGCTATCTCAGGGCCTATCGTTTCACACATTGAGGCCATGGTCTCCCTTGAGAGGTGGTTCCATCTTTGGCATTGCACCTGAGCCATCTCAAGATAGCTGGACCTAATCTGTAGACTACTCTGGCAAGGTATTGATACCTTCTCCTGCCCCTTTCTCTTCACCTTGGTTGGCTTTCAACCCTTTTAGGTTATGCTGCTTGGTCCTGAGGGCAATTTCTATGACGAAGTCTGTAACTACCTGACCTCCTCTCCCTTTCTACGCTCCCCTTATCATCTGAGGAACAGCCTCCGGCCAAAATCAAAATGCTCGTTTTTCACCCTCTGTTCAGAGTTCAAACTTTATGATGATGAAGAGTGCCTGTAAAAACCTATGTAAGGATTTAAGCCTCCTAACCTACATAGGGAATAAGCAAGATGCTTCTTTAATGGATCAGTACTGTCCAGGCTTTTTTGGCACAAATACCCTCTCACTTCTCCATTGAGCCTTATATGCCAACCTAAGTGAAATATGTGCAAACTCCAATCCTGCCCATTTATCCTGTGCTCCAATTATAAAAACGAAGGTGACTCTCAGAACAGCCAATTAATAGCCTCAATTCAGCTTTCAATTGATGTAGGTGGACTTGTGACATACAGACACAGCCATTTGGAGTAACATCGCAATGCAACATGATAACATGGGTAAACCATGCCAGTGTCATCACGTGCTATTTCAAGTGATATCAAGAGTGACAGGTGCTCATACAGATGACGTTAAACTTTGACCTAGGAGATTTTAGACTGCTTGCCACTCAGTGTACTATAGGTACGTTCTATATATATATGTATATTATATATATATAGAATGTACTATATATACATTCTCCAAGGCGGCCTTCACAACACACGACAGCGCAGAGTCACTGAGCAGAGACTGATAGCCACGTTCCGCACACATGAGGACGGTCTCAACTGGGATCTTGGGTTCATGTCGCACAATCTGTAACCCCCATGACTTGGCTGGGTTTGCAAAACCTCACTTACTGTCCTGTCTGGAGACAATACACATCTCTTTAACCTGTGCTTAATGCTACCTCCACTCACATTGTCTGCACCTTTAAGACTTGAACAGCGGATTAGCTGTAAAGACTCACATTCTAATCGGTATTCTGTAAACTGTGTGTGCTTTTATATGCCCTCTTTCTGATCAAAACTTTCCCCTCACCTGATGAAAGAACAGCGTTCCGAAAGCTTGTGACATTTACTATCAAATAAACTGTGGACTTTAACCTGGTGTGTGAGACTTTTTATTGCGTTTACCCCAGTCCAACACCAGCATCTCCACATCATGTATGTCATGTTGGGCCAAACGCATTCTGGATGAATGTGATATCCTGTTGGAGTGGATAATTGGACTCATTGAACAATACCGTTCAGGACTTCATCTGCATCTCATTATCAGGATGCCAAGTGGCTTGATGCTGGCCTCTGTGGCATGAATGGCAGCCCACCATGATGGGCAGAAGCCCACATTTCTGCTGTCAATTCATGCCAGCAGGAAATCAATTTTTCAACTCCCACCACACTGTCCTCCCCTTCACCAACGCCCCCCCTTCCCCCGTTACACCCACCATTGATGGGACTGGAAAATCCTAGCCATTATTCTGGAAATAATTTTTGTGATGACAATGAAAACAAGAATTCAATTCAATCTGTCTTTGTTTAAACTGAAGAGTAGTATAATACATCACAATATCTAAGCATTTTGTGTTGTTACCTGCTTTGCTGCTCTCTGTGTTCGTGAGGTGTAAATAAAATTAGCTTAATGATGGCTGCTGGCAGTATCCACATCTTAACCTTTTTTCAGTGTAATATGTAACAAATGCCATAGGTACCTATGGCAATTGGTATTCAATTGTGAAAGGAACTCAGTTTGCTGCTAATCTAAAGCACATTAATGTTCAGTGTCACCTGATAAAGTGAAATAGGTGGGAAAATACATGCTTTGTATCATTATAAGCTCAATGAATGAAAATGGCAAGAACTGTTTCAAATCATGTGGAGCGCATTGCATTAAGTAAAATTACAAGAGAGCAAAGATCCATAATATTACTTTTATGTCTGGATATAAATTAAAAATCTGTCCCATTATCTCAAAAGAGCAGGATTTTGATTCAAACATTCTCAAAAATTGCCTGGTGAAGCTTAATGCTTAGAAATGTAGAATTTAAAATTTATAATGAAGTACTATAAACAAAAGTACTGACATCGCTTATTACTCAAAACATGCACCACCCACCCCACCATGAAAAATGAATGGATTAGGCAGAGACATACAGATGAAGCCAAATCTTATGTTGCTGTAACCTGTTGCCAGGTAGGTGTTTGTTTAATTTTAATTAGAGGTGTCGGTGTGATTGAAAGGTTTCCTGATTACAGTGTTAAGCTAACCAAATGAACTCTTCTGTCTGCCTCGCAAAAGTACCCACAAGAGATTTCAGCTGCAAAAATATCAAATATGCTTGGTTGCCACAAAATACAAACACTGTGGGTGGCCCGGCAATGTGTGCAATAATATGCTGTGTTACTCTTGGGTTGGGCTCTACTTCCTGCCCACTCCCGCCAACACGTCGTGATTATGGACACAATAAGTGCCCTATCTCGGACAGGGCATTCGATAAAAACATTCGCAGAGGCAGAGAGGGGAAAACTGAGACGCAATCAAATTAATTAACCTCAGTTAAAGATAATTGGCTGTGACTTCCTACAGTAGTCATCATTTGCCGAGTGGAACCAGAAGTTCACTGACAACAAACTTTGATGAACTAAGTAAGAAACATGTTTCTTGAAGGTCATGGCAATCAAGAGATAGTTAACATTTCATTCCTTCCCAGGTTTCTGTCTCCCACTGATTTGTCTTTAAAATCACCATGTCAACCATAAATATTCCACATATACTTATTATTTAAAGTGCCTTCTGGATTGAATCAGCAAATGATCACATTGAGTAATTTCTTGGTGCAATTCCCAGAATCATTGTGGGAAAGTTGGGAATAGGCTGTGAAAAGGAGATCGTACCTACCTGAATTTGGGTCAAAAGGGCATGATAGAATTTACTGAGTAGATAACAAGCCTTAGTCTGGAAATTCATAGTAAAGAGTCTGCAAAGAAGATTAGGATGTGAAACTGCCTTTCAACAATAACACAAAATGGGCAAGAGCAAAATGACAATCCATTTTATGGACCTCACAATTGTTTCAATGGAGAAGAGGTGCAAATTGTAAAATGAATTGCCAAATGGTGATCATTCTGTCCAAGGCCAATTTCAACCCCAGAAATCATACATTAAACACAAATATAACAGGGCAGAACAAGGCCATTCAGTCCATTGTGTCTGCAACAGCTCTCTGAATGAGCAACTCACTTAGTGCTATTTTCCCGCTTTCTTCCTGTAAATCTGCACAGCCTCCCTTTTCAGTTAACAGTCTAATTCCCTTTTGGGTGCTTCTGTTGAACTTGTCTCCCCCCACCACATTTTCAGGCGGTGCATTTCAGGTTGTGTAAAAAACGTTTTTTCTCATATTGCATTTGCTAATTACTTTAAATCTGTGCCCTTGTGCTCTCCATCCTTACACAAGTGGGAAACAATTTCTTCCTACCTACTTTCTCCAGACCCCTCATAATTTTGAATACCTTTATCAAATCTCCTCTCTGCATTCTTTCCTCCATGGAAAACAGACCTAACTTCTCCAATCTTTCTTCTTAACTGAAGTTCCTTATCATTTGAACCATTCTTGTGAATCATTTCTGCACTCTCGCCAATGCCTGTACATCCTTCTTGAAGTATGGTAACCACAACCAGACACAATACTCCAGCTGAGGTCAAACAAGTGCCTTACACAAGTTCAACCTAACCTCTTTGTTCTTGATCTCTATGCCCCTATTAATAAAGCCTAGGATAGTGCATTCTCAACCTGTACGGCTACATTGACCCATGCATGTACACTCAGGTCCCTCTGCTCCTTGCACTCTCTTTAGAGTTCTACACTTTATATTGTCTCTCCATGTTCTTCCTACCAAAATGAATCAAAATCAGAAGAGGGGTAGAATTTTACAGCCTCACTCGAACGAGAAAGGAAATTCCCACCTGAGGTCAATGGACATCTCCATTGTCCGCTCTTTCCTGCTCCAATTCCATGGAGGGCGTGGCGGTAGACTTCCAGCAGAGGTGGATGACAGCAAGTTTATCAACCAATGAGGAAAGGTTGAAATTTATCCTCTAGTACATCGCATTTACACAGTGGCTTGGTTTAAGAAACTAAAACAAAGAAGTCAATGTCACAGATGATATCAAATTAATGACATATCTGAGTCTGAAGAAGGAATTAAAAATGTACGATACTGCCTTGATAAAACTTGTAGTTGATTAGAATATGAAATTCAGCATGGATAAGTGTAAAATGATGATCATTGAAAGGATAATAGGGAGAACATACATAGCACATAAGTGATGTTGAATAGCTAAGGGGAACGTTGAAAGAGAACATAAGAACATAAGAAATAGGAGCAGGAGTAGGCCATCTAGCCCCTCGAGCCTGCCCCGCCATTCAATAAGATCATGGCTGATCTGTCGTGTCTCAGTTCCACCTTCCCGCCCTCTCCCCATAACCCTTAATCCCCTTGCCTATCAAAAACCTATCAACCCGTGTCTTAAATATATTTAGCGAGGCAGCTTCCACCACTTCAACGGGCAGAGAATTCCAGAGATTCACCACCCTTTGAGTGAAGAAGTTCCTCCTCAATTCTGTTCTAAACCGCCCCCCCCTTTATCTTGAGGCTGTGTCCTCTAGTCCTACTGTCCTTTCTGAGCAGGAAGAGCCTCTCCACCTCTATCCTAACCATCCCATTCATCATCTTATATGTCTCAATGAGATCTCCCCTCATTCTTCTGAACTCTAACGAGTACAAGCCTAGTTTATTCAGCCTCTCCTCATAGTTCAACCCCCTAAAGAGATGAGAGGGAGTTAGCATTCTATGCCTAACCTATCAAATAACAATATAGCAACAGTCAAAAAGCTTACAGAATATTGAATGATGCTATTCAATACATAAAGAATTACTTGACGGAAGTCTTATGAGGATCCTTGGAAGCATTGGCCCTTCAACTGCTCCTAAAACAAGCTGAAGATAGTTAAATATATAGAAATACATTTATTAAGAATAACTGATCACAGTAATACAAATCGGCAACCACATCTCCACCCTATCTATGTGCCTTTCCCCTTTCGGAGGTGCAAGACTTGCAAACTGGCCAGGCAATGATGGAGTTGGAAGAGCAGGAAGACAGTGATACCTGCGAATTTTATCATCTGCAAGTCACATTAGATGTTAGTAAGCACTCTACATTACAACATCAACAGTAGAAATCAGTCAGCAGCCAACCCAAAAGTGGATGATAATTCCTTTGAAATGATAGTGATGATTCTTCCTGCTTCTAATTGCCAAAATGACAGCGCTGGTGTCAAATCAGCATTGCGCGCAGATGGTGTTAAGATCTGCCTAATTGACAAACCAAAGTGGCATCTGCTGGAGCACACATTGAAAGTGTAGATGAGCTCCAGTGGTCCCTCAATGCTGAGAAAAATGGCATTAAAAAAGTGAATATCACAGCCAGAATCTTTTAAAAAAAACCCAATGAAGAGTGTTATAGAGATGTACAAGATAATAACGGTTATGAGAAAGGACAGTCCAGAAGACAACTTAAATTTAGACTGTAGATGTAGGACATTTGAATTGCCAACATGTATGTTTGGAATATCTTCTTCAAACAAAGGCCGATCAAGAATTCAGAATGGATTTTCTGGCGGCTGAAGCTTTAGAATAATTTGAGAAACGTTGAGATACTGCTTTGCTGTGCTGTGTTAATTTCTTTCAAGATGAAGAGCTTTTCTCATTGTGCGCTTATGATCTTGTGAAAGAGCCCTGAAATATATTCCCACCATTGAGTTATTTTAATATCCAAGTTCTAACATGATTATACATCACTTAATGATTTTGCCATGCAGCATGCCCAAAGGGCACTTTATATGTTAAGATTATTGTGTACATTATTCAAAAAAAAAGATCTGTGGTTCTCCTTGACTCAACACTGATAATCTCTGGCTCACAAATTCTAGACAAGTATCTCTTGTATACCTTCAGGGAGCAAAGTCAAAAAACAGCAGGAACAGAAATGTACTTTTAATATACTAGTTGGAAAATCAGGATGCAGTTGAGACAATAATTCCAAGACCAGCCATTCCTCAAATTTAACCCAAATTATCCTGGGAGCAAATTCTTTAAGATGTTCCTAAACATCTGGCATAGTTTCCTAATTTCAATCCTCAACTTATTGAGATCATTGAATCCAGAAATATCTGAAGAAAAGGGTAGACGATTCTAGGAAAGGAATGGGACACGGTAATTAGTTTTGGATTTTTCCAGTAGACAGTCAGTAAAGACAAAATGGTTTGAATGACTGTTAATTGCGCTGCAAATTTCTATGTTTCTATGGTTCTAAGAAAAAACATATCAATGTGTTATCCTTAATGTTCTAAGTATCTTAAAATACAGATGTGTATTAATGCAAGCAAAGGTATCAATATTGTGCCTACACAATGGAAGAAGGGGAAGAAATCAATGAAGATCTTTTGCTCTTGTAGTCACAGTGACCAGCTCAGTTACTGACACAATGTATACCTTAGAGATATAGGAGGGATTTGCAAATTGTAGGACACCAGACACAAGTGCAGTGAAACCCGATCGGGGGAAAGGATAGCACAGGTCTGAACTGAAGAAGTAGCCAGTGGGGGTCTGTCAGTGAATGTGGAGGTGGGTCTGAGGTTACTGGTATCATTCATTACTTATTTCATCACACGGAGGCTGGGCAGAAAATTGACTTGTCCACATTGAAGCTTGCCTTCCTCTTCCAATTCCTCCACTTCTCCCTCCTCTTTCTCCACTTGCTCTATCTCCTGTTCTCAGCTTCTTGCCTGTGAATGTGAATGTTCCTTCATAATTGTCAGGTTGTGCAGCACGCAGCATATTATCACAAATCTTGATAACTACTCAGCTGAGTGCTGCTCGGATCATTTAAGGGTCCAGGCATTGGAAGTACTGCCTGCAAACAGAAATGGCATATTCTCTAATGCTCTTTATGGCAACATGGCTCTCATTCTTGGCCTGCTATGCAAGTGTATATGGGTCTGAGATTGGAGCCATAAGTCATGTCATGTGTGGGATAACACTCCTTGTCCAATAACCCAAAGTAGACTGATCATGCTTAGTGAAATATAAATATCACAGAGGATTGTTGCAGAACAAAATAATCGTCAGCATAATGTACATCCATGTTCATGATATGTTGTCTGTGGTCTCACAACAGCTTCACAATCAGGGAGTGTAATCCTTTTCAGTTCATGACATATGTGGATGAGATGAAGCTGTCATGCTAGAGACCCTCATTGTCCTCCTTTTGGAGCCATATATTGCTAACTGTAAAACAGCCTGAAAGAAGCCAAATGCATTAAGGTTAAGAGCCATATTCACCTCAAAACCCATTGGCAATGTGGTCTGTTACTCTGCTTTGAAGCTGTTGTTGTGGTTCCAGGTGGTGGTATAATCACAGGATCTTCAGTGAAGATATCTCAAATATTGGTCATCCCTGAAGTTAAAGAAAAAGAATTGCCCCTCAGAGATTTCAACTTGTCTTGTTCTATAGAGCCTCCCTTCCATCTCCCAGTCATGCTCAATTCTCAGAGTAAAGTCTACCAAGCCAATCATTTCTGGAAGCAATTTGTTACAACACAAGTTTTTAATGACCTATAAAGTTGTTCAACACCAGCTACAACTCTTCCTAGAAACTTCTGAAACATGAGACAAGTATTGGAAAGCTCCAAATATACATACATTAGCACCAACTGCCAGAATAAATAATCTAGCAACTCACCTGAAAGTAGTTTGATCCCTTTAAAATTGAACTGTTGAAGGTATTCTTCATGATGTTAATATTGTGTTCAGTTATGCAAAAGCAGGACATAGGCTGGAGAGTGGCATTGAAAAGTGGCAGCAGTGCTGTCTCTGTATGATGCTAGAGGTTATGGGCAAACCCTTTTACCAAGATGTTGACCAACACAATCCCCATTAGAAATGTAAGTGTGCACCTTGGACCCCATTTTCCACCATTAAGATGCCACATTGTGCCTGAAAATGAGCCTTCACAGCCCAATTTCTCCCTGCTGGTGTTGCAGGTGAGGTGCTCAAAAGATATTGAGCGTGGCATTCATGAGTGATTGATTCTTTATTGCCTTTTACTCCATAAGGAGAGAATTGGAGAACCCCTGAGGCTTCTTCAGTCTGCTCTGCTCAATTGTGTACAGTTAGCCTTTTTTATTGGGCATTTATTACAACTTCTAGTAAAGATAAATTGTTTCTAGTCACACACACCAGTAAATTGTTTACATTGATACAAAGAGTTAGGCCCGAGACAATAGCTATTTAATTGCATCGCATCAGTAATGTCATAATCTTTCGTGGTAGATGGATGGAATGTCTGTCCAGACAAAGGTCACTTAATCACGTCTTTATTACAGTTTCAGTGCTGTTAGCAAGCACATTCAGCTGTGCCCTGTTGATAGATATAGTGAAACACTCATCTTTGTATGCACTGTCCACTTCATGTACATGCAGAGACAGCCAGTATACAGCGAGGTTGCTGCTGCTGATGTGCTAATTTTCCTGTTCCCCTGGCTGCCTCCCTGCTGAGCTCAGCCTTCTCTCCCAAACAGGTAACGTACTCAGGCACAGAATCAACCATCTTCATCCAGGACATAGATTTCCATGGCTTTCAATTGCACTGAGTCCTAAAGTGTATACGATTTCATACAAAATTATAAAGTGGTTCTCCGGGAGAAAAAAAATCTATTAAACAAAAGCAACAAAACGAATGGCAATATTTTAAATACAAATATTCACTGAGAATAACAGTAATAATGTCAGTATCTAAAAGAGCTTAGTGGCATTTTCTTTCTTTAAATCAAAGACGTCAACTGTAAAATCTTTGCAACTTACAACTCTGTCAGATAGTTTAACTTATTGATTTCAAATTATTTCTGCTATAACACTACTTATAATTCCTTTCAGAACTGTTATCAGATGCCTGAGATTTAGTGTTAAATCAATTGAACTCTATTTTTTGCTATGTAAGAAAGGAATGGGAAGGGAAGAGATGAAAATAACTTACATTTTTTAAATTCATTCATGGAATATGGGTGTTGCTGGCTTGGCCAGAGTTTATTGCCTTTCAGAAGATAGTGGTGAGCTGCCTTCTTGGACCGCTGCAATTCCTGAGTTGAAGGTGCACTCGCGGTGCTGATAGGGAGAAAGTTCTAGGCTACAGTAAAGGAATGATGATATACTTCCAAGTCAGAATGATGAATGACTTGGAGGGAAACTTCCAGGTGGTGGTGTTCGCAGGCATTTGCTGCTCTTGTCTTTCCAGGTGGAGTGGCTGTGGATTGCAAAGGTGCTATTTAAGGAGCCTTGGTGAGTTCCTGCAGTGTATCTTGTAGATGGTATACACTGTTGCTGCTGTGCATCGGTGGTGGAGGGAGTGAATATTTGTGCAACAGGTACCAATCAAGCAGGCTGTTTTGTCCTGGATGGGGTCAAGCTTCTTGAGTGCTGCTGGACTGCATTCATCCATGCAAATGGAGAGTATTCCATTGCATTCTTGACAAGGTTTGAGGAGTCAGGAAGTGGGTTACTTGCCACAGGATTCCTAGCTTCTACCTGCTCTTGTAGTCACATCAATTATATGGCTAGTCTAGTTAAGTTTCTGGCCAATGGTCAACCCCAGAATGTTGATAGTGTGGATTCAGTGAAGGCAATGCCATCGAATGTCAAGATACGATGGTTAGATTTTCTCTTGTTGATGAAGGCATTGCTGGTACTTGTGTGGCATGAATGCTGTCAGCCCAAGCCTGGATATTGTCCAGTTCTTGTTGTACTTGGACATGAACTGCTACAGTTTTTGAGGAGTCATGAATGGTGCTGAACATCATCAACAAACTTCTGACATTATGGTGGAAGGAAGTTCATTGATGAAGCAACTGAAGATGGTTGGGCCTAGGACATTCCACTGAGGATCTCCGGCGTGATGATATGGAACTGAGATGACTGAACTCCAATAACTGCAACCATCTTCATTTGTACCAAGTATGAATCCAACAGAGTGTTTCCTCCTTGATTCCCATTGACTCCAGCTTTGTGAGGGCTCCTTGATGCCACATTCAATAATATGCAGCTTTGATGCCAAGGACAATCATTCTCACCTCACCTCTGGAGTTGAGTTCTTTTGTCCACGTTTGAACGAATGAGGTCAGGAGCTGAGAGTCCCTGGCGGAACCCAAACTGAGCTTCAGTGAACAGGTTGTTGCTGAACAAGTGCCATATGATATCACTGTTGATAACCCCTTCCATCATTTTAACGACGAGCGAGAGTAGACTAATTTGGTAGTAATTGGCTGAGTTGGATTTGTCCTACCTTTTGTGTATAGAATGTGGGCAATTTTCCGCATTGCTGGGTAAAAAACAGCGTTATAGCTGTACCAAAATAGTTTGGCTAGAGATGCGGCAAGTTCAGATTCAAGTCTTCCATATTATTGCTGGAATATTGTCAGGGCCCATAAACTTTGTAGTAACTAGTGACTTCAGCCATTTTATGATATCATGTGGAGTGAATCAAAGTTGGTTGAAGGCTGGCATTGATAATGATGGGAACCTTCGGAAGCGGCCGAGATGGATTAATCTATTCAGCACTTTCGGCTGAAGCTGGTAGCAAACGCTTTAGCCGTAGCTTTTGCATTGATGTACTAGGCTCCCCCATCATTGATTATGGGGATATTTATGGAACTACTTCCTCAAGTGAGTTGTTTAATTGTCCACCACCATTCATGGCTGGGTATGGCAGAACTGCAGATCTTACATCTGATCTGTCGCTTGCTACTTATGCTGCTTGGCATGCAAATAGTCCTGTGTTGTATTTTC
This sequence comes from Carcharhinus amblyrhynchos, assembly GCF_965287045.1. NCBI lineage: Eukaryota > Metazoa > Chordata > Chondrichthyes > Carcharhiniformes > Carcharhinidae > Carcharhinus > Carcharhinus amblyrhynchos. Next base: position 49,356,232 of record NC_137336.1, read on the forward strand.
ATCAGGTTGGCATCTCACTTGTAGGTTTTCCTGGTGCTGTTCCTGGAATTCCCTCCTGCGCCCTTTATTGAGCCAGGGTTGATCTGGCTGGGTGATAATGATAGCCTGGGGGCCATGCTGCACCATGAGGTTGCAGATTGTGATTGAGGACAATTCTGCAGTTGCTGATGTCCCACAGTGCTGCACGGTTGCCCAGTCTTAAGTTGCTAGATTTGCTAGAGAGGTAGCATCAGTCAGCACAATGGAGGGTATCCTCAGTGTGAGGATGGGACTTCATCTCCACAAGAACTCTGTGGTGGTCACTCATATTGAGATTGTAATGGACTGATGCATCTGTAACAGGCAGGTTGGTGAGGTCAGGTACATTTTCCCCTCTTGTTGGTTCCTTCACCACCTACCGCAGATCCAGCCTAGCTGCAATAGCCTTTCGAATACAATCAGCTCGGTTAATAGTGGTGGTCCTCAGCCACTCCTCAGTCCATCTTTGTGATGGACATTGAAATTCCCCATTCTGCACCTTTTCCACACTCAATGGTTCCTCCAAGTGGGATTCAACATGGAACATTGAGGATTTATCAGCTGTGTGGGGGAGGGGGGAGGCCGGATTGAAAAATATGGTAATCAGCAGAAGACTTCCTTGATCATGTTTGACATGATGTCATGAGACTTCATGGGGTCCAGAGCATCTTCAAAGTTCTTAGAGTCATTCACAGTCAATTAAGTACTTTAATAGGAGAGCCCTCAGAAGAGAAAATCTCTAAGCCTTCTCAAAGAGTTCCAATTATGATCAGTTTACTGAGAATTGTACAGTTACATTTTTTTCTGGAGTATCTCAAAGTAGCATATGTCGATTATTACACCCTGTACTTATTACATAACGTTTGTCTGAAGAAGTTGCTGGAGAAGTATGTTAACCTCATGCCTTACGTGTTTAAAATTTGTACCCAGAAGCCTGGTTCACCCAGCGCCCGGCTGCTGTGCTTGTGACAACAGCAAGATCAGTTTCACTGCTTTTGTAGCTGCATGAAAAAGGGATCTGAAATGCTTTAGAAATTTGATTGCTTTTTGAGAATAGGAAGTTTATACTCTTGAATGAGATTGTCTAAAAATCTGGTTTATGATGGAATTTCTTGACTCTGTATTTGAATCTCTCAACATCAATGAAAATTGCAAGCATGTGTAAAAGCTACTGTGGGTTTGGTGTGTGGGTGTGTAGGAATGGTGATTGGTTAGAAGAATTTATTTTGACATTCATTTTGGTGGTATATGCCCTAATGCAGTTTGTAGGACATTCATTCCAGGACCTGCAGTTAGTTTACCAGTAAAATCTATAATAATATACAAGTTAACACAGTCTGCAGTCTGTTCCAAAACAGTAAAACATCAAGGATTTAAGATGTTGTTATAAAAATTAGTGGCATGGAAGAAAAGCACCATCTAAAAAACTGCTGGCCACCTGGACATCAGGATACATCACTGCATCGAAGAGATTGCAAACTGCGGTTCAATCTCATTTGTGTTTTCCTATGTTTTCTGTCTTATTGCGGGATTTATAATGGCAGACACCAATGGTTGCTCAGTTTAACAAGCAGTGATGCTGGATCATATGCTTTAATGAGTATCATGTGATTTGGCAAGTAGTTGACAAGTCAAAATTTGTTTAACTGCAGGATGGAAGATTAACATAACCAAAGATCATAAATGCTAGTAATTTATTCTGTTTCAAATTACCTTTGACGTAAAAGAGGCCATAAGTTCCAAGCTTATTTTACTGCTCTCAGTTATTGATTGCACATGGTACATTAATTTCATTAATACGGTTATTTGGATATGGGAAAAAGTGGATTGTCATTTTCTTACTGATTGAATTTCTGAGGGCCAAGACGCAAGGGCAGGGATTTCCCATTTGAGAAGATTTCCCTCAAGATGTTTCTCTGGGACATGCAGAAACGAAGGGGTGTCCTCTTTGAAATTGAAGTTTGTCCTCCTAGCAGAAGCAATGTCAGGGATGCATGAGTGTAGGTTGCAGAGAGAGTGTGTATAATCTCTGAGAAAATGAGAAGCAGTTTTTCAGCTTTCAAGAAGATTGCAACTGGCTAGAATTTAGCTACCCATGCCAATTGCCAGCTTTGCAAAAAAGGTTACATTCAACCTGGGTGCAGCTTCATTGAAGCATTCTGGCAGTCTTCAGCTCTTTCATATGTCCATAATGATATGAAGTTGCGTATATAAGGTTAAAAATCAGGTGCTTGATAAATGTAAATGTTGAAAAGAATTGCTGAAACCAAAAGAAGTAAAAAAAAATGCATCTTTCTGTGGATTTTAAGCTGCAGCAGTGGGTTTGCAATGTTTCTACACAAAATAAAAGTCATTTTTCCAATATGGCAAAACAGGCTTTTGAATTGAACCAATGAGTTTAAAGCAAGTTTGCAGGGGCACAGGACCAAAGGAATTTAAATGTGAGTGTTGTTGACAGCCTCACGTCATTGAGATCACAGGAATACTGTGAGATAATTCCAGATACATAAAACTAGACAAAGAGGAATAACGGTTAGAATAAGCTTGCCACCTCTTTAGTCAGAAGAAGGGGAGGCGAGACTCTCATATAGATCCTGCAGTAAAAAACCCAGCTTGCAGGTGCAGCAGGTGATCAGGAAGGCGAATGGGATGCTGGCCTTCATAGCGAAGGGGATTGAATATAAAAGTAGGGAGGTCTTGCTGCAGCTGTATAGGGCATTGGTGAGGCCGCAGCTGGAGTACTGTGTGCAGTTTTGGGCACCGCACCTGCGCAAAGATATTTTGGCCTTGGAGGGAGTGCAGAGGAGGTTTACTAGGCTGATGCCGGAGTTGAGGGGGTTGAGCTATGAGGAGAGGCTGAATAAACTAGGCTTGTACTCGTTGGAGTTTAGAAGAATGAGGGGAGATCTCATTGAGACGTATAAGATGATGAATGGGATGGATAGGATAGAGGTGGAGAGACTCTTCCCGCTCAAAAAAGACAGTAGGACTAGGGGGCACAGCCTCAAGATAAAGGGGGGGCGTTTTAGAACGGAGTTGAGGAGGAACTTCTTCACTCAAAGGGTGGTGAATCTCTGGAATTCTCTACCCGTTGAAGTGGTGGAGGCTGCCTCGCTAAATATTTTCAAGAAGCGGGTTGATGGGTTTTTGATAAGAGAGGGGATTAAGGGTTATGGGGAGAGGGCCGGAAAGTGGAACTGAGCCACGACAGATCAGCCATGATCTTATTGAATGGCAGGGCAGGCTCGAAGGGCCAGATGGCCTACTCCTGCTCCTATTTCTTATGTTCTTATGTTCTTATATATATATATATCTTCAGGAAATCACCATTTAGAGAGAAAGAGGAACCAACTCAGCAAGCGTTCCGGATGGAAGCGTCAGAAGAAAGTTCATTCTTCCAACGGACACCTGGTATTATCTTATTTGAGAGTGACTGTATTCTGTAAGGATTTATTTTATTATTCCTGAATGAGTCTTATCATACTTGAATAGCATTCTATTGGGATTTTATTCAGTTTGTTCTTTGTTTAATAACATTGTCACCAGTTTTAAAGACTTGTTAATTGTTCATGATAGAGAGTATCACTTCCTGCTTTAATTTACCAAGACCAGTAGCTTCCTATTACCTCACGCATTTTCATATAAGATTACGAGGCGAGATATTCCTGGGGCGGGGGTGGGTGGGTTGAAAATTGCGCAGAGGGAAAAATCATCTCCTCATCGTAACAATAAGCATATCCATATTGCTCCAGGGCTAACTATTGTTGGTGTCAATGAAATATGTTGCACATTAATTTTCAAGTAGTGGCCACAAATGAGCTGACAAAAGTAGCTACTTGATACAAGTTGGATGCATATTGTGGGATTTAGAGCGGTTACTTGGGTGTCAATGAGGAATTAATTTCCAAGGGAATTTCCTATTCATCCATCATGAATGCATTTGTGCTGTTTTTCTGTGGTTTCTGTTACATCCTCCACTGAAAATAGAGCAGATGAACTGCAGTACCCCAGGGAAATTCACATCCAATATTCCTGTAGTTCCAAATTTCCCCAAATTGTACATTTTGCAGCTGTTTACAGGAAAAGGCTAGTGAAGTATAAAAGAGCATGCAGTTCACTGTTGAGCTGTCTCAGTTTGAGTTTGAGATCCTGGTTGTCAAATACTGTTTTCCTCAGTTGGCCAAAGGCAGATTGGAGGCAATGATGAATTTTGTTATCTATGTCTGCCTTCATTGAGAGGAAGCTCCATAGACATGGAAAATTGTCCACTGTTTCTAGGAACTCTCCAATGATCTTAATCGATAGGTGGTGGTGACCTGCTGTGAGAGTTAGTTCGAAGTGAATGCTAGTTTTCTGGGCATGTAGCAAAAAGACCTATTTTCTCATATGTTTCAGAGAAGGAGTCAACAATGATCTGGAGCTCAGTTTCTGAGTGAATGCACAAACAAGCATCATCTGCATATTGAAACCCTTGGAAAAGTTTTAGTTTTGGATTGAAGGTGCGTAGGCTGGACCATTTCCCATCTGTTCTGTAGATTATCTAAACATGTGAGGTAATTTACTGGAGCTAAAGTTCAGTACTGCAGTGAGGAAAATAGAGAAAGGAAATGCCTTTTGGAAATCCAAGTACATCACATTTACCAGTTCCCCTTTATCAATCTTGAATGTTGCTTCATCAAAAAAGATTAGTTAAACATGATTTCTGTTTCACAAACCCAGATTGGTCCTGCCTGTTCAAATTTTGACTATCTAAGTATCCTGCTATATGCATCTTAATAATGGATTGTAGCACTCTCCCCCAAAATAACTTGACTGTAATTTCCTGCTTTCTACTTCCCTCCTTACTTGAATAAAGGTGATAGATTAGCTATGTTAGGTCCATTCATTCATTTGAAGAGATGAAAGGACAGCACTGGTACAAGTTTTAAAATGGTCTTCTTTTATTGAAAAGAACTTAAAGAATTAACATGGCAGAAACAAAAAAGTGAACTTGGAGACTGGTTGTCGGCCAGGCCGTCTGCAAAATAAAAGTACTGAAATGAGTAGAATTTAAAAACTGAACTGAACTGAACATACACTCTAAAATCAAAATATGTTTCAACTCTTATCTTGTTATTGGAAGTGTTTTTCACATGCTGTCTTCAATTCAGAAAAAACAATCCTTGCAGCTGCTGTTATGGGAAACTGGTGTTTGCCTGCATTGTTTACCCTTCAGGAATACAGTCAATTTTTAGCTCACTCATCATGCCTTCTGACTCTATTTGTAGCCAAGTTAGCTACAATTGTTCAGCTTGGCAGAGTTAGTTAACCCCTACAGTCTAGCATTTAAATGTAATTGTGCAAAAGGCAGAAATATCCTAAAATTAAGTCTTTGATTAGACTGAATCAAACAGGGCTAAGCATACACAGAATCCCTCAGTTATTTTCCAACCCACTGGAATCTTTCCAAAATCTGGTGAATTTTTGCAGATTATAACCAATGTAGTTGCTATCCATGTTACCACTTCTATTAAGACACTAGGATGCATACATCACTGAGATAGAGAGTTTGCTAAAGGATCCAGACAGGTTAAGTTCTGGGAACTTATCAGATTTTAGGTCTAATAGTTTTCCCAGTGCCTTTTCCCTGCTGATGATGATTGCATTAAGTTGATCCCTTTCTATCATTTTGTAATTTTGTGAGCATCAATTGTGAGCATTTATTTATTTATATGTTTACATCCAGTTGCTCATAATAAAACAGAAAAAAAATCTGTTCTTGAAATCAGTGGGGACTGGGACAGGTCCCGCTAAGATCTCTGGGAAACCTGCAATAGAAAAGTGCTGTGTTCTCTGGTGATGCTAATTGCTCCCCAAAGGGAAAGTGGTAAATGTGTTGACATGCTAAAAAGGGTTTCTGTGACCCAGCAATGCATCACAGTGCACATCAGATTGAATAATTTAGCATATACCTCTGACATAGTTTGGAAATCCTGAATCAAGTAAAAAGTTATTTGCGGCCATTTTGAATCCACTGTCTTTCATTAATCTTATTTCAAGATCCATCTTCCTGTATTCATATCATGCTGTTACTACTTTCTGCAAAGTGTAGATGATGAAGATAGATTTTGCCAAACATATCTAGCTTGTTAGTCTATAGGCATCAGTAGTTGTGTAAACACCTTAAGAAGTCTCACAACACCAGGTTAAAGTCCAACAAGTTTATTTGATAGTAAACCCACAAGCTTTTGGGGTTTGCCCCTTTATGAGGTGAGTGGAGAGTTCTGGTCTCAAACAGAGCGTATAAAAGCACACATAGTTTACAGAATACTGATTAGAATCAGTATTCTGTAAATTGTGTGTGCCTTTATACTGATTAGAATCAGTATTCTGTATACTGTGTGTGCCTTTATATGCTCTGTTTTAGACCAGAACTCTCCACTCACCTGACAAAGCGGCAAATCCCAAAAGCTTGTGGGTTTACTATCAAGTAAACTTGTTGGACTTTAACCTGGTGTTGTGAGGCTTCTTACTGTGTTTACCCCAGTCCAATACTGGCATCCCCACATCATGATTGTGTAAAGGCAGAGGCAAGCAGTCTGGCTTTGTATAAATGAGCGTGCATCATTAATCAGGTCCCCATTCTTTCTTCTCCAAAACAAGCAGAAAGCCAAATGTGCAGAGGAATCTCAATATCTGGATCTTAGCTGCTGCAACTCCCAAAAAGCTAGAAATAGAAAATGCTGCAGTAAAAAAACTACAGACAATGCGGTAGCCACAGTGACAATCTTGACCAGGACCAAATGCAATTTAACATTAATATGTTAAAAAGAAAAATCATACTGTAAAATTCTAGTCTTATGCAGCAAATAGTGATACAGTTCTTTAAGGCTGCAGCTTCCAAAATGATGTCAATGCCTTGTCTCGATCATTGATGTTAGTAGGACACCTTTTGCAGATACCTGGTGAAGAAAAGGCATGAAATGGTATTTTAGATATAACTGAATAAAACTAGGAGACTTAAATGACTGGGAGTGTTTTGTAAAATTGACTCCTAAGCACAAAATGGTGCACTGTATAAATTAACAATATTCATTAATATAACATCCCACTGTGCTTCAAACTAAATGCTGAGCCTAAGTGGGACATGGTAGGCTGAGCAAAAGATTGCTTGAAATAATCCACATCTTGGTTTTGACTGAGAGTGAACTTCACTCTGCTACTAAAATAGGACTCAAATATATTTTTTAACATTGCAAATTTAAAGTTAAGAACTTGTAGACCTTGATGGCAACTGTGAAATTTGTAATGTTCTTTGTAATCGGAAAATTCCATATTTGGGATTAAAGGACCATTGATAAGGGGACAATATAGCAGGAAAGCTGCCTAAGAGGCAGAATGCAGAGCAATTGTGAAAGATGTTCAAGCTTGTGGGAAGTTGACAGTAATGTTCCCCAATATTCAATAATGGGAGCATGAATAGTTCTGCCACACATTAATGTAGGGTGGCATGGAGGCACGGTGGTTAGCACTGCTGTCTTACAGCGCCAGGGACCCAGGTTCAATTCCAGCCTCAGGTCACTGTCTATGTGGAGTTTGCGCATTCTCCCCATGTCTGCATGGGTTTCCTCTGGGTGCTCCAGGCTCCTCCCACACTCTAAAGATGTGCAGGTTAGGTTGACTGGCTGTGTTAAATTGTGTCAGGAGGACTGGCAGGATAAATAGATGGGGTTAAGGGGATTGGGCCTGGGTGGGATTGTGGTCGGTGCAGGTTTGATGGGCTAAGTGGTCTCCTTCTGCACTTTAGGGATTCTATGATAGTAGCATGGCTCTTTGTGTGGTGCTGGGGGGTGGGGGGGGTGCTTTCCCCAGGGCCACATGATGATTGGTGAGGACTCTATGGATTGTCCTGATGGGCTGCTCAGCCAATCAGCGAAAAGGGGCAGACCATGGTTCTAGGAGAATTCGCAGTTACAGTCAGAGAGTCAAGAATGGCAGTCGCATTTGTAATCCGGTCTCATTATGTTGTACTTATACCTATTCATCCTGTTGGCAATAAAGCCTTTACTGTTGAAGCGCAATTGAGTCACACTCAATCCATTACATTGGTGACAAGGCAAAATGTTGAAGTCATTGATGATCGCGGTGTCCAGATGGAGGGTGAGGAGACTGATCCTGAGTGTCAAGACTAACAAGAAGTAAGATAAAGTAATTTAGCAATGCCTATGATAGGAAAGATTGAGCCATTTGGCACAGAGGTTGATGACAAGAGACAATACATAGAAAGGCTGCAATATTAATCATGGAAGACAATGGGAAGGTTATTCTGGTTACAAAATGTGGCTTGTAGACTTACAGCTTAATGAGAACGCTAACCTCACAGATACAAGAAATCAGTTTAACCCCTGCCCTTGATCAATATCCTGTGATACAAATTTCATGCAGCCAGCCAGGGAAAGCCATTTCAGGATTTTTGGTAACACTTAGGGGACTGGCAGACGCTACGAAATCAGCCCAGCATTAACTGAAGTGTTAAGGGACAGAATGGTTTGTGGTACAAACAGCTTTATAATACAAAAAATGCTAACTGTCAGAGACCAAGATCACCTTCAAAAATGCTATGGAGCTGGCCCAGGTAACTGAAAGTGCAGAGCAGGATGTAACAGAGTTGCAAGCTTTGCAAGATGTGCCAAACGAGGTAAGTTGTTTGTGGTGGAAACGACTGTGAAGCAAAACAGCCCAGGAGCGGGCACAAAGGTGCCTAATAAAAAAGGGGCTATATTGAGGGCTGAAGTTTGTTTTCGATTTAGGGGAGAACACTCCCTGAAGTTTGTCGATGCAAGAATTATGTGTGCTTCAAGTGTAGCGAGAGAAGTCTTTTTTATAGGCGTGATTCAGACCAAAGCAATAAAGACAGTCAGAGAGAAAAAAGACAGTGACCACAACCTTAACTCCTTTGAACAATTTGGATGAGAAACCAGGCAAAGTATTTGAAGATCCAGCTGAGCAGAATGTCCCCAAAAGAAATAACTTTGCCAGTAAATGGTAAAGCACTAAAAATGGAAGAGGATACAGGGGCAGCAGCCACAATCATAAGGGAACAGGCATTTTGTTATCTTCAGAAAGGATTCCAGCCATTAAGACTAAGTGAGTCAGCTGTCATTTTGTCTACATAAACTGGAGAGACACTGCAGTCTTCAATGTAGCAACAGTAACAGTACAATATCAGAACCAAGAAGGCAAAGCTGCCGGTATTGGTAATCAAGGCTCACAGAACTTGTTTAATGCGAAAGGATTGGTTAAAACAGATATGGCCAAACTGACTGTAAATTTTAAATCGGTGGAGGAGAGCAGTAATGGACACAGGGAATCCTCAGGTAATCCCTGAAGATAGCTCGAAGATGCCAGGCCTGGCAACTGGAGTTTCGGTGGAGGATGTTGGGTCTGAGCAACCCATGGCTGAGTTGACAGGGGAGCCTGAAGCTGCTGAACAGCCACTAGATTCAACATTACAGATCCTGTCTTTCTCATCTGTCTAGTCCAGCTCTTGGAAGTGCAGAAGAGCCTGTCATCAAATTGAGGCTCTCTAACAGAGCCTGAAAGGCCCTGGAGCTTTGATGAGTTTTCCAGAGATTTTTCCTGATACCCTTTGCATGTAAGAGCCTATTGTGCACCCACTAACTCTGTTCTCTGCTTTTCCTTAGGAGTGCTTTGGATTTTAGGGGGAAGGAGTGTAGTGACATGGCCCTTTCAGAGGGGTGGTTGGGGGGGGGCGGGTGGCTGGTGGCGGTGGGGATGTTTCCTGAGGGCCACATGATTGGCAAGGACCCTATGGATCATCCTGGCGGGAAGCTGAGCCAATCAGCAAGAGGGCCTGGACCACGGGTCGAGGAGAAATCATAGTTGGAACCGAAGAGTCAAGAAGAGCAGTCACACTTGTAATCTGGTCTTACCTTGTGGTACTTATACCTATTCATTCAGTTACCTTTACTTTTAAAGCTGCATCGAGTTGCCCTTGATTTATTATAATTAATGACTGTTGTTGAGTATATGGGACATAATTTCTAAGTTTATGGACAACATATAGGTCAGAAGTGGTGAGGAGAATGATAACAGGGCATAAACAGATTGATGAAATGAACAGACAATCTTCATTGCGATGTTAATGTAAGCCTACTTGTGACACTAATAAATAAACTTTAAAAAGATGACTGATTAAATCTAATGCAAAGAAGTGTGAAATCATATATTGGAGAAGGAAGAATGAGGAAAAGCAATATAAACTAAAAGATATAATTTTAAATGATAGAATACCAGCAATGACACCACTTATTTGGCCTTTGGGTGGGCAAGTATATACACATGTCTTTGAAGGCAGCATAGAGGAGATACTTCACCAAGAAGGAGGGGCATTTGCTGAAGTGCATAATTTTCTATTACAGCACTTTCATCTAAAATTTATTGCTGAATTACATCTGGTTGGACCCAACCTTTATAGACTGTGCCAATGTGCATATGCAGTACTGATACCATTTTGGGACCAAAACTGCTCCCATTGCACTGAAACTATAGGCGCTGCAGAGCTGAATATTACAACCTCAAACTTCATAAGAATTTCTCTTATTAGATGTTAAGTTTCATTTGAAAATCAGCATGAAGGGGATTATCTATTCATGTGTTTGTGATTAGTAGCTTAATTATCATGGTGGATTGAATGTCATATCAAAGTGTTCTTTGAAACAGGCAGTAAAAAGATATGAATTCTACAACATATGTTTTCATTAACAGAATGCATTGCATTGCTGCTTTGTTGCAGACTGGAGATATCAAATGAGTCAGTGACGTCTTTCAGGCTCAATACAACAGTCTGCTTCTTATTTGTCAAATTCAGTAGATGTATTGTAAAGACTTTCCATTAATTTACTTGCTGATATAGTATATATGTTGATTCTGTGGAATTTCCAGAACTACACACTGATACAATGATAATACTGGCACGGTTGTGTTTGTTTGAGTCACAGGGCAGTATTTTCCTCCCGCTCTGCAGTGTGTGTTCTTGCCTGCATGAAGCGGCACGCAGCTCGCAGACTCTGGGATCTTATAGTCCCATTGTTGTCAATGGCATTTCCCTCTCTGCCAGAAAATCTATGGTGGGGGTGAACCAGTATAAGTAGTGGCAAGATTCTGGCGATAATGTTATACTCTTCACGATCAAGGAATTTTACCTGGAGCGCAGAGGAGTTCATAAGTGTACTGACATATAATTGCGTAGAATATACAGCACAGAAACAGGCCATTTGGCAAACCAATCCATGCTGGCATTTGTCATCTGGTCAAGCTTCTTTCAATCCTCCCCCATCTAATTCTGTCAACATACTTCGCTTTCTCCCTAATATGCTTATCTAGCTTGCCCTTAAATGGATGAATATTGTTTGCTACAACTACTGTGCAAGTTCCACTTATTCACCACTCTGTGGGTAAAGACATTTTTTCTAAATTTACAGTTTGATTTGTGACTATCTTGTATTGAAGGCTTCTAATTTTGCACTTCGCCACAAATTAAAAAACTTACAGATGTCCTAAAGTGGCTAAGCAAAAACACAGATAGCTCAACTGTGGTATACTCGTAAGTAGTATGGCATTAAAGACAGCATGTACATTTTAGTGGCAGGAGGTTCAGGACTTGGGGGAACTGGACAAATAGGAAACTTGAATTCCCAGAAAAAATCTTACTCCTGAGATTTATTTTCACATGAGAGGTCAAATTTCTGTCTGAATCTGGCTGGGATTGGTGCCTGGGGGCCGTTGGGTGTGGGATTTCGAGAAGCAGGGAGTGACAGCTAAGAACTCACTGAAAAGGTCCCTGGTCTTATCTGGCCCTCAGTCCAATTCCCAGCAGGTTTAGTCACATGAAAAAGCAACCATTGTTACACTGCTTAGGATTCAGGCTAATATTATAGGCAAACGCCAATGATACCATTGGAGCTCAATCTGAATATGTAAAGAAGGACGCTCGAGCTTCAGATCAATGACTTGTGCCTGCAATTTTTGAAGCGTGTAGTATTGTAAAAAATGTTCCACTTCATTGGGATTGCTGGAGAGTGCCTGTTTGACTGAGTTGAGGAACCACTGGCTCTTGACTGAATAGCTGGTGTGGCTAACATTGACATGAGGGTGGTGTTCCTGCTTTGGATATAGAAGGGCTGCATCCTAATTTCCTAATTCTAGTGCACACCAGGGAGTGATCAGTACCACAGTAGGCACTGCAGCATCCGCACAAACTTCTGCAAGAGCATTACAACCCTATACAAGAATAAAGGAGATCGCAACAACTGTCAAGGTATCTCCCTGCTGAGCATCATGGGAAAAAAAAATTGTTCATGTTGCCTTTGACAGACTGCAGCTTTTGATTGAACACATATATCCCAAATCTCAGTGTGGCTTCAGAATAGGACATGATTTTCTGAGTCCAACAGATACAAGAGAAGTGCCATGAACAATGGACAGCACTATATATTGCCTTAATTAACCTACCATTACATTCTACCTTGTGAGCAGAGGTAAGTTATTTATACTGCTGGATAAAATTGGCTACCCACCAAAGCTGCTCAATGTGATTTCCTTTTTCGCACAAGAAGACAACAAGTAGGAGCAAGAGTAAGTTGCCAGGCCTTTCAAGCCTGACCTGCCGTTCAATATGATCATGGCTGATCTAAGCCAGCCTCAATTCTTTCTCTATGCCATTTCCGCAAACCCCTCTATTCCACCATTTATCAAATATTTATTTACCTCTGCTTTAAATATTACTAATGATCCAGCCTCCATCACCCTTTGGGTTAGAGAATTCCAGATAGTCAGTGCCCTCTGCAAGAAGAAATTTCCACGCACCTCAGTTTTAAATGACAGGTCCTTTATCTTTTAGTCATGTCCCTTGTTCAAGACTCTCCCATTACTGAAAAAGTCTCACCATCTACCCTGTCAAACCCCCTCAGGATCTTATATGTTTGATTAGGGTCACCCCTCACTCTTCTAAACTCCAAGGAATACTGATCCAGGCTATTTAGTCTCCCTTGATAGGACCTCTCATCCCAGGAATTAGCCTGGCAAATCTCCTTTGAACTGCTTCCAATGTTACTATATTGTCTTTTGGTAAGGGGACCAAAACTGTATGCAATATCCCAAGTGAGGCCTCACCAACACTCTGTACAATTGCAACAAAACCTCCCTATTTTTAAACTCCAACCGCTTTGCTATAAAGGCCAAATGTTGTTTGCCTTTATTGCCTTGTTGGGCCTCCTCACTAGCTTTTTGGATTCATGCACTAGAATACTTAGATTCCTCTGTATTTTACTCATCTGCAGTCTCTCTCCATCTTGATAATAATCTGCCTTTTAATGCCTCCGACCAAAGTGCATGACCTCACACTTCTCCACAGTAAACACCATTTGCCAGCATTTTGCCCAGTCACTCAATCAATCTCTGTTCTGCTGCAGAATCATAATATCCTCATCACCTATCTTTGTATCATCGGCAAATTTGAAAAATCTATATTCTGTTCCTTCTTCCAGATCATTAATGTAAATAGTGAACAATTGTGGGCCAAGAACTGATCCCTACAGTACTTACCATGCCAATATAATGGGAAGGTACGATGGGGCAACTTCACAAACCTTTGAAATCTGCAATGGAATTAAACCAATACTTCTTGACATTTTGTTTTCTTTGCTGTTGTCAATTCAGCTTCAATTAACCTATAAATGGTAGTTTCATTCATTCCAGAACAGACAGAAAGCTGTTCAGCCTTCTTCACCTGAGATCCAAGGCAAAAGGTGCACCACATCCTCGTCAGAGTTTCTTTATGCTGATGATGCTGCACTAGCATTCCATACTGAAGAGTGCCTTCAATGGTAAATGGATAGACTCTCTTATCCCCGTAATGAGTTTGTTTTAACCATCAGCATCAGGAAGACAAATGCCTATGGTTGAGGATGTTGCCATACTGCCATCTATTAGCATTGACAATGTGACATTTGAGGCTGTTGATAGCTTGACATATGTGAACTCCAAAATCACCCACAATTTGTCATTTGATGATGAGATCAATACTCGACTTTCAAGTTTGCTGATGACACCATCATAGTGGTGTACAGGAGACGGAGTACAGGAAAGAGATAGATAATCTGCTGAACTTGCACAACAACAATAACCTCTCCCTCAATGTCAACAAAACGAAGGAGATTGTCATCGACCTCAAGAGGTGTAGTAGAGGATATGCCCTTGTCTACATCAATGAGGGCGAAGTAGAAATGGTTGAGAGCTTCAAGTTTTAGGTGTCCAGATCACTAACAACCTGTCCTGGTCCCTCCATGCCAATACTATAGTTAAGAAAGCCCATCCCAACACTTCTACTTTCTCAGAAAACTAAGGAAATTTGGCATGAGCACTACAACTCTCACAAACTTTCACAGATACACCATAGAAAGCATCCTTGCTAATTGGATCACAGCTCAGTGTGGCTCCTGCTCTGTCCAAGACCACAAGAAACTACAAGGGATCGTGAATGAAGCCCAGTCCGTCACTCAAACTAGCCTCCAACCCATTGACTCCATATACACTTCCCGCTGCCTTGGCAAAGCAGTCAACATAATTAAGGGCCCCACACACCCCAGACATTCTCTCTTCCACCTTCTTCCATTGGGAAAAAGATACAAAAGTCTGAGGACACATAGCAACTGACTCTAAAACTGCTTCTTCCCAGACTTCATTCAGATTTTTGAATGGACCTACTCGCGTTAAGTTGATCTTTCTCTACACCCTATGTATGACTGTAAAAATATACTCTCCACTGTCTCCTTTCCTTCTCTATGTACAGTATGCTTTGTTTGTATAGCCCACAAGAAAGAATACTTTTTACTATATGCCAATACATGTGACAATAATAAATCAAATCAAATCAAAAAACAGAATTACAAAAGCTGCAGCTCTGGTGTCCAAGCTAAGGAAGGAAGTGTGGAGCATCAGCAACCTGAATCAGAGCAGCAAACCCCCAGCCTATCAAGCCTGTGTCCTCAGCATACTCCTCTATACTAGTGAGACCTGGACAATATATGCTGGACAGGAAGAAAGGCTGAACAGTTTCCAGCTTTGCTGTCTCAGATGTGCCCTCAGCATCTCTTAGCAGGACAGAAATTCACAGGCCTGGAGCCTGAATTTCATCAGCATGCAGTCTTCGAACCAATAACATTTGCACTGCAGATTCAGCCACATTCATTGGATTCACATTCATTGGATTGTCAATTGCTGCATACCCAAGGACTTTCTAGTCTTGAACTTGCCACTGGGTCGTGATATGTTGGATTTCCACACCATTGTTACAAAGATACATGAAGTTGAGATATGAAGAAGGAGCACATCGACACTGACTGGGAGGAGGCAGTTACCGATGGTCACAACCTCTAAATAATGACTTTTCAGAAGGGCATTGGAAGGGGCAAGGAGAAATGAAAAGGTCAACTGGTTAAGAAGTGGGCCCAGTGTAAACAAGGCCCACCAAACCCTGCAACTTCTCAACCATCCACCTTCATCTGCGGTAAATGTGGCAAAGACTGCCACACCGAAGTGGGAGTCCTCAACCCAGCAGGCAATGTTCAGCACAAAGTTGACAGCCAAGGCTTCAATCATCATCTCACAAAAGAGAAGAAACTGGCACATGAATAAGTTGCTGGTTAACGCCTGTTACCAATTTTCACTTTTCTCCCAATGCAGTCAATTTGTTATACCCATTGATATCACGCCATTACCAACATTGTTTTATTCCAAATCGCCAGCATTGTAAATATATATTTAATCACTAGCATGGATTCACATTACTGCCAAAGCACCTTTACAAACACTACATTGCCTTCTAACTTAAACAATGAGGCAATACAATCACCATTAGCAAAAGACTTGCATTAATATAAGACCCGTCCCGAACTCACGATATCGCAAATGCTTTACAACCAATTAAGTGCTATTAAAGTTCTTCATTGTTATAATGTGCTGGGCAAGCAGGTTTGCCATGTGAGAGATTCCCATAATGGCTGCTAAATTTCACACAAACTTAGGTACACAATTCCCAACAGCAAGATTGTGTCTCTGAGTTTCTCCGCCCTGCCGGTGACATAATTGGGTTCACTCCCAGAAAGTGTGTGAAACTGCTATAGATACTTCTAAATAAATTATAATATCATTCACTATAATATAATATTGTAGCATCCACCCACAATGCATCTTACCCCTACCCAACAATTCTCCCAAAAGTGCTGAATTGGCGAGAAAACTGGTATAAATCAATTCAAATTCAGACTCGGATCTCCCCACTTCGTGCAACGCAGAGGTCACAATCGTGAATCTCATTAAAAATCCGGGGGGGGGCGGTGGGAGGCGAAGCTATTCACGCCAGAGTCTGACAGGTCTGGAACTCTGCGCATGTGCAGTGGCCCCAATCTGTCAGACTCCCCATTTGCTGGCTAGCTCGATTGATGATCAGCCCGGGACCATCGCAACGCAGCCCTTCCAGCAACCCCCTCAGCCCAATCACAGCCCCCATAACCATTTCCAGCCAGCCCTGAACCCGCCCTGCCCCAGAGTGCCCCAATCTCCAGCCCCCTCCCCAGTTGTGGTGATCCCTCCATCACCCCCACCCCAGCAGACTCCCCCGGGAGGGAGACTCCCCACAGGAGGCGGGCCCCCCTGTCCCCGGCAGACCACCTCCTCCAGCCTGCCTTGATCAAGGGCCTCCCTCCAGCACTGACTAATCCCAATGCAGAGTCACAGTGGGACACCCCATCCCTACCGACTGCTCCCTAGGCACTGTCCACAATAGTCTCCGCACCCTTGGCCCCACAAAGAATAGGCCCCAGTGGGACATTCTGGGTGGGGCCAAGGATGCGGAGGCTATTGTGGGCGGGGCCTAGGGACCGATTGGTGGGGTGGAGAGGGGGTGTGGGTCCCACTACTACTGTACCTTGGGATCGGTTGGGGCTGGAGGGAGGCCATCCCCTTGGTTCCACCCTTTTCCCTTGACCCTGCTGCCTTGCCCTCCCTGGGCCCTGCCCCCTTGACCCCACCCGCACCCCCCCCCCCCCACCCTTGGCACTACCTGATGTCAGGAGGCAGTGCCAAGGTATCCCCTGGCCTGTGCCTCTTGGGCAGTGACACAGGGCACAGGCTGGCACTGCCAGGGTGCCCATGCCCAGGGGGCACTCCCCCCCCCCCCAAGGGGAGGCCCTGATTGCCTCCCCTTCATTCCGGTGTGGTCTCCTGCTAGTTCCCTGCAAGTGAAGTATTTCACTCCTGCTAGTTCCCTGCTGGAGTGAAATACTCCTGGCGTGGTGGGAGATGCTATCAGGCCCAGAGAATTCCATGCTGGGCTGAAAAACCACATTTAAAATACATTAAAAAATGATTTAAATAAATTATGTCTCTTGCCGCCAGTTTCTAGCGCAGTCCCAACTGTGCTGTTCTCAGGCTGTGGGAAACATGCACGCGTCAGGAACGCACGCGCGAATCCCGCAAAATGGCTGGGATGTGATTCTCCCATCCTGACGTGCCAAAAAATGTGCGTGTCAGGTTGGGAGGATTGGGCTGGTGATTTCACTCTGGCATGAATCAATAATTCTTGATGACCATTGCAGGGGTGTAATATATCCATAGCCCCTGGGGGTTGAAAGCCATGCCTGGGCATTGTCCTTCTGTATGCGAGGGATTGGCGGTGTTCCCCTTATCTGTGGGGGGTGGGGAAGGGACCGGTGCGGGGTGCATGATTCTGGTGTCTGTGTGTGGGGAATAGGGGGTCCTTGAATTAAACTTTGTGATCTGGCCACCCTTTAAAAATGGTGTTCCAATCTAAGATTCATGGCACTGCTAACATTTTAGGCCCCAGCCCTCCAGCTGGCTGTGTGAACCGCACTCGCCCTTTGAAATTGAACTGAGTGCTGTGAGATCTGGCGAGAAACCTGCAAGGCTCACACAGGTTTTCTCACCTGATCCAACAACTCTGCCAATCTTTGCAAAGCTTGCAAAATCTATCAGTTTTTGCTCTACAAAAGACTTTGCATTTGCAACAAGCAGCAAGCTGGTTTAACCACTTCAATCGGTTAAGGGTGAAACTGACTGAGACTCTATGTCACAGACTTGGCCTTCTATACAGGGGATTGCTGTTCAGACACTTGTGAGTGCAGTGTGAATTTCCATCCATTGAGATCATGCGAGCTCATTCATGATTATCTGATAAGCCACCCAGTGTGTACAAGGCTTTCTGGTGCCAGGGGCTATCGGAATATCTTGTGCTAAAAGCTTAGACTGCAATCTCCTGGTTAAAAACTAGCTCTTCATCTATTTGTACATATGGTGCCACCAGGCAATTCAGTTTTATTAATATTCGTGGTACTTATATTTTGCTAAAAATAGGTGGACCACCTTTGATTGACACAGCTAATGTCTTTCTTGCAAATGACGCAAAACTATCCTGATTATACCAGGACTTGGTTTAAACTTGTGCCTTGGTAATTATGGCCAAAAGGTATGAAAGAGCATTATTTAATATTCCTTGAATTATATTACCATCCCTGCTGTTTTGTTTGGGATCCTTTAAACACCATTGAAAGATTTACAATGATAATAGCTTATTCAAAGCTGCAGAATCATATTACAGCAATTTAAGTTGAGGTGTGGTGCCATTTCCTTGCATGCCTGAACTTATGCGACCTTGTGATTGAAGACAGAGGCAATCTTTTAGATATTAATTTGTGTTTGACAGCTATTATGAACTACTTGGCGGAAAATGTAGTTAAATGTCAATTGTGGAAAATTATTTGGAACATTCATCACTGTCTTCAGAATGGATCAGGCAGACATAAAATGCACCTGTTCATTTTAGATGAGCTAAAGTTGGCTTTGGATTCAAAGTACATTAAAAAAACGGCATGATAAAATATAGAGATAACAGTGCATGTTGTAAGTGCTAAGCAGAAAGAGTTTAATAGTCAATGAAAACTATTTTCTTCCATATAAGCGATATATTTTATACCACTAAAAGCTTCCATAAGATTTATGATGCTGCCTATGTTTACTGCTTATTCTAACCTCCTATGCATTGGGGCTAAACGTCCCCCGCCAAGCAACAATTTCTCTCTAAATACGTGGGCGAGGAGCAGTAATCTGACGAATGTTGCCTTAACATCTTGAAATCTGGGATGTGAATCAAAATGAGCTAATAATTTCCTTGTTTGAACTGCTCATAATTATTTGGACAGGTCTTTAATAAAGAGCTTTATTGCAATTTAAATACGAGTGTAAATGCAGAAAAGGGAACAGCTCACACGAGATGAAAGGGAAAATGATCCTGCCAAAGTAATTGCTGTGTCTTCCTTTAAAGTGTTGCAGGGGTCAAATGCACAAGTGTAATTTCCCAGGTTAGGAAGCTGTCAGGTTTCATCACCTCAGATGTTGCATGGCAGAGAGGCAAAGCCCTTTTCTTTTCCTTCCTTCATCTGATTCCAGAAGACAACATTTCTTAACCCCTTGCCTACTGAAAGGCCTTTAGTAATTTTTTTTTAGTTTCATTCCTGTTCTAAAACAGCAGGACAGTCTCAGGGTGATATGTCAATGGACCTCACAGCATTTTGGATGGCTCCATACATCCTTGAAATCCAGTTCTCAGGCATAATACTCGAGCCTCCACAACAGCAAGACACAATGAATGTTGGAACAGGTAAAGTTATGTATGGGAGAGAAATAAGGGTTAAAAGACAGAGAAAAGTGTGAATAGTATTGGAGGAAAAGATGCAATCAGGGTGGAAGTGTCAATCACAAGGGGGCACAGTTCCAATGTGGGAGGGGACAAGTTTAAGGGAGATGTGCAGGGTAAGTTTTTCCACATAGAGAATGGTGGGTGCCTGGAACATGGGGCCAGAGAAGTTGGAGGAAGCAGGCACACCAGCAACATTTAAGAGACATGAACAGGGAGGAATTAGAGATTATGGTCTGAGTAAAGGCAGAAGATTTTATTTTAATTTCATTAGGCTCGGGGTTGGAGGGCCGAAGGGCCTGTTCCTGTGCTGTACTTGCCTTTGTTCTGTGTTCTTTATTAACATCTGGGCCTAAAGGATCACCTTTTAGAATAAGATATGAGAGGAGAGAAATAAAGAGCACTCCAAACCCCCAGTACTTCCCAGTTCAGTTCCTGTCTACAGCCTGTCTTCCAGCAATATATTAGTTTATGAAGCAATAGGCAAAGTTTAATGTTCCTGATGCATATCCTGCCCACTGGTTGGAGAACTGTTAGGGTGCCCATGTCACTTTTGTGGGAGAGGTCTGACTGAGTAACTGGCCAGCACTGGGCCTTCTTTATGATTTAAGTGCCTGACAGCAGACATTCCGCCTGCTGATAGTTTTCAGGCAATCAGAGCAGTGCCCTCTGCTAGTTACACTCCGAGGATTGTTCCCAAAATCGTCTTTGGATCCCTGGAGTCAGGTGAGTGAGGAAGGGATAGGGGTCATGGGGAGCAGGTCAGGGGAATGGGAAGCAGGAGCAGTGTGGTGGCTTTCAGCTGTATCCTGTTCCAGATGTTAAGCCCCTCGGTCAAGTACAGAGAAAGTGGTTCCCATTGAATCCCCAGCTACCAATAAATTCCAACAGGCTCATTGATAATAGGTGTCAATTGATTCAGTAACAAACCTAATTGACCTCCCACATAGAGCAGGCAAATTTCTTATATCGACATCCTTTCCAGTTTAATCATGGGAAGTTTTCCCACTTCAGGCACACTGTTGTATGGCCTCTCTCATGACAACGTAAACCCGGCTACCGTGTTTCCTGCTGTGACAGGCTGGTTAAATTCTGTTCAGAAGTATATTTTACACACATTGCCTATAAACAGGTGGAAAATCTAACACAAAGAAGGATAAGCTAATGAAGGGGCTGGACAGGATAGAAGCAGCGAGGTTATTTCCATTTAGAATGGAAACAAGAACTAGGGAGTACAGCCTCCAAAAGCAGGGGAGTCAATTTAGAACAGAGTTGAAGAGGAACTTCTTCTCCCAGAGGGTAGTAAATCTTCTGAATTCTCTGCCCATTGAAGCAGTAGAGGCTACCTCGTTCAATGTGTTTAAGTCACAGGTAGATAGATTTTTGACCAATAAGGGAATTAAGGGTTATGGGGAGCAGGCAGGTAAGTGGAACTGAACCACTATCAGATCAGCCATGATCTTACTGAATGGACGGAGCAGGCTTGAGGGGCTAGATGGCCTACTCCTGCTGCTATTTCTTATGTTCTTATGTGAGTGAACTAGCAACAATTTGACCAAGATCATTTAGACCAGGCAGATAAATGAAAGTATTCAATATTGATATAATCATATGTGGTATATGTGATTAAGTTATTTTAATACAGTAGCACACAATGAATCTTAGGAAAGTGCGCAGTTTCCAATAGGTTAAATATGAGGGTTAATTCAGTGATGTGCCAACTCAACATAAAATCACAGCTAGTGGGAACATGGGTCACGTTATAAGTTACGTCCTCAGGCCTGGACTCACATCAAATGAGGTTCTGCACCCAGAACACAGAATTACTGAATTTATCTTGTGGTTTAATGAAATAGCAACCTGACCAATTTTGACGTCTATATTGTGTAGATTAGTCCCATACAAATAATGGTTACTAGCAGTGACAATGCAACTAACACAATTTCAATGAATCGTGAACATAAAGCAATCAAAAGTCTGGTAGAGGTTAAAAATGAAATTTATAAATCATGTAATTGTTGAGAGTGTATTAAACTTCTTATACTTTCTGTTTTGCTTTCTTGTTCCCAATTACACACAGGAAGCAGAACTTGATGTTTATAATTAAGCCCTGAAACTGGTTGTTGTCAGTGTGTCCAAAACAGTCTGAAAGCATTTGGGGAGTTCAGATGGCATTCTTTTCACTAGCAATGACAGCAATTTTATTTTAAATATATAGGTTTCTGCTTTCTGAGGATGCCACGTACCTTTTACATTCATTGGATTTTTCCCTCAATAATTTTAAGAGAATGTAAATCTATAATGGACATGTGATGCAGCCCACCAGATTACTGCTCAGGGTTTAAAGGACGAAACATAACCTAATACTTCTAACTAAATAATTGTTTTATTCTGCCAACTATTTGGAGGTGCAATGTAAAGTCCACAGAAGGCCAATAGTGACAGTATTTAAATAGACATAGCATCATTTTGATGCACAAAATATTATTAATGTCTCACGCTGTGTCACTAACGTATGTTCTTCACATTGCTGAGCACTAAATCAAAACATGTCATATCATCCAGTTAAAAGATTCTTAGTTTTCACATAAAGTGATTGCTTGAGGTTCATAGACCACACAAATTGATTGTTTCTTTCTCACAATTGTTGACGTCCTCGTCAAAATTGCCATCACGATCAGTTTGTAAAATGTGTACCAGAGCGATGAGCTATATTTCCACAATTCACAGAGTATTACCTGGACACGTCTAAACTAACAAAACCATTGAATTTGAGATTTGCATCACTTGTCCAGAATAAGATGCATTAAAAATATTTATGTTTGCTGGGAAAAAATTACATCATATAAAAATAAAAGCTCTGTATGCAAAAAACAACCACGGTGGCACAGCGGATAGCACTGCTGCCTCACAGAACCAGGGACCTGCTTTCGATTCCCAGCTTGAGTCACTGTATATGCGGAGTCTGCATGTTCTCCCTGTGTCTGCGTGGATTTCCTCCTGGTGCTCCAGTTTCCTCTCACAAGTCCGAAAGATGTGCTGGTTAGATGCATTGGCCTTGCTAAATTCCCTCTCATAGTACTTGAACAGGCATCGGAGTGTGGCAACTAGGGGATTTTCACAGTAACTTTATTGCATGTTAATGTAAGACTACTTGTCATGCTAATAAAATTTAAACTTTATATAGATGTAATATCTCTCCATTCCAAACAATCTCGTAAAGTGGAGGGAAGATACATATTCATGTTGTCAAAGTTAAATGATGGTTATCAAGCATTGGGCATTCATTATTGATATCTTTTGAAAGCCACTTACACATTCTTCAACTTAAATGTTGTTACTCCTTTTGTATTCTATGCTGGTGTCCAGAAATGATGCAACTTCCAATCCACAAGCCAGTCTTACCAAGAATGGGATTCCATTCTTCTTTGCTTGCTAGTCCACAATGCCAACTTTACCTGGCACAATTGAAATGGAGTTCTGTCTGACAGCAACCTTTACCAATGTTTCAGATCTGAAAAATCCAAAAAGCTGAGACTGAAACTTCCCACTGTTAAAACTAACTGGAGGAAGTGATAGCAGCAAACATCGAGGTGACAGTCCCAGCAGTGGATATTTAAGCTAGAAACAAAGCAATCAATGGGGAGTAAGTAATGGTCAAGGCAACAGAAAAAAAAAGTGGATTACAGAAGGCCAGGCCTGGCAATAGCAAAGGACAGCGATATGGCAGAGAAACAAACCAGGCTTGGAAACGAAGAGCAGAAAGGCAAGCAAGATTCAGGCAAACAGTTTTGGAAGGGTGAGTTGAGTTTTTGTTTATGGAGAAGGCTTGGAATTTTGCATGAGTAATGGACAGCTATATAGGGTCACGACAAACTCATATTTTTATGGAGATTTGTAATTTTGGTGTAAGTCACTTCCATGTTGCATATGTGGATGTGAATCTGTGGGTCCTAACGCGGAAAATGAAGGTGGAGTAATCGTTAGGCTGATTGTTTTTAGTAGCACCACATCACCCAAAATGGTGGTATATCTTTATCTTTAAATTTATCTTTAAAAGAAATATTCCTAAAGTCTAAGCCTGAAACTGCAGAAATATACAATAAATACTTCGTGAAAACAGTTAGAAGCCTGTTGCTTGCTGTGGTATCATGGTCCTTTAAATAATGAAGTTAATTGGAGGTTACGCAGAATTCTGGAAGAAGACAAGATCCTCCAGGAGCATGCAGAGTTCCCACAAGGCAGTATCATAACTGTACAGACAGCAAGGCGTCAGCATTGTCACTGGCAGGAGGATGTGACTTATCTAAAACAATAGAATCTGTCTGGCATCGGTGTGAAATGCTGTCACTATTTTATGTAGTTCATCCATCATGTCTACCTGCTGGATATTGCTTAAGCTTTGGTCCGCAACAGTGTCAGACGTATGATGAGTCAATTTACAATTAAAATAGATACACAGCTTATCATTGTGCCACCAAGTCAAATATACAATAGATATACTGGCAAATGAGTATAACTCATTCATTTAGAACTAAAGTGTTCCTATTATTTGGCAGAGCCAAGACATGCTATCAAAATACACAATGTTTCTTTGCTTCCTTTTAGATTAATTGAGCATTATTCAGTTGCTGTGACTTCAGGCAATGAGGAATAATTAAAGCTAATAGTAGTGAATAAAGCTTGAATAGGTTTAGGAAAGTGTGAGAGATTGTGTGCCCTGACGGGAATATCAAGCATCGAACAGACCAGATCAGATAAATATTTGATATTACAGTATGATACTTTAATATTGTTAGAAGTTATATCACTGAATTAACAGATATTCCTCACTTGACAGCATTTTGTTTGTTGTAGAAGTGAGATAGTGTCAGCAAAGAAAGATTTTTCTTTTCAGGCACTATATTGTAGGAGTATTCAAGAAAAAACATGAAACTATATTGTCATGTATACATTTTGATTTGGTTTGATGACATGGTCACAGTTGATCCTTAATATATAAAATACAGAAATAACTAAATAGATTGGAATATATTGATAAATGCTGATGCCACATGACTGGTGTTTTTACAAAGGAAGTAGAAAACATTGAAGATTACAGAAGGAGGTCATCGTGCCTATGCTAATTCTTTGAAGTGCACTCTTGTTTAGTCTCACACTCCCACTTCCTGTCCATAATCCTGTAAGTATCTCAAGTACCTGTCCAACTCCATTTTAAAATTATTTCTGGAATCAGCTTCCACCACCTTTAGCACAAAGAGGTCTAGATTTTCACAATGATAGAGAGCCCTCTGTCAGTCTGAAAACCGGAAGTCCTGTTCCCAAACATGGCACTTACCATTTTCACTGGGGAGGGAATGAGCTAGGGTTGCATTTCACAGATGCATGTTTCTCAGAGGCAGCTGCCCATAGAAATCAAGAACTATGCAATTGAATAAAATGCTTGTTGTTATATAAGATAATGTAGATGAAGGAGTGCTAATGTAGTAAATGGGTTTTTATGAGTGAGAAACACTGCAATAGGCACATGGAACTTTATTTTATCCTAGCATGGGTGCTAGGTCTGCTTAGTTGACATTGTAGGTGTAATAGCAAAGAATAGCAGGTAAGGGGCATGGTTTAGCATAGATGGGACATGCATGTGGGGTGGTGGATGAAGGGCTGGGAGGTGGGGGGGGAGGGGTGAAGGCTGGAAGGCTTGTTTACGTTTTTCTGTGTTTTCTTTAATAAACTTTGATACAGTGAAGCTACAAGACAGGACCATGATCACTAAGTTTGTGAAGTTCTCAAAGCATTACAAGAGGCAGGTCTCGCCTTAAATAAGGAATATGCATTAGCAAAATCTACCATTAAATTCTTGGGACAAAACATTCAATGACAGGACAAAAAAAGAAAGCCATTTGGGACTTTCTATAGCTGAAGTATGCTGCTGATGTCCAGAGGTTCCTCGGAATGGTCAATTGGGCTAGCAAATTGATTCTAAATTTAGCTACAACTATTGAATCTTCAAATGACATTCTACAAAGGGCCAACTGTGATTTTGGGGCATTGAGCAAATCAATGCATTTCAGTGAATGAAGAAAAGGCTTATCTCTTCAGATGTGCCTTTGCATTATGACCCCAGATTTTCCAATGTTGTGGCCTCCAATCCACCCTCAACAGGCCTCAAAGCCATACTCACTCAAGTCCAGGAAGATGGTACCAGGCATCCAGTCTAATTTGCCTCCAGCGCATAGATAGTAATGGAACAAGGCAATGTGACTATATGAAAGAGGCATTGACAATGACCTGGCATCAGAGAGATTCTCGAATTATTTCATATAATTACCATTCCAAATTGAGACAGATCATAAACCATTGATCACTCCCTTGAATTCCACAGAGGCAATCAACATGCCTCTACGTGTACAATGTTTCAGACTTAGGTTGATGCATTACTATTACAGAGTTGTGATGTGCCAGGAAAATCACAGACCACAGCTGGCACTCTATCTGGAGCTACAGATCATGCCCTTACTCAGGGTTTTGTCCTTGTTTCCAAGGTGGAAGACTTCTCTGAACAAAATTACAAGAAGTCAGGAAGATGCAGAATCTATCCAGGTTAGGAATCCTTTGCCAATAAGGCTTGTCAAATACTATCCAAATGACCAGCTCCAATGAACATACCATGAACAAAGAAAACATCTAATGATAGTGGATGAGCTTCTTGTATTGAACCATCATCTCTTAATACTCAAAACTATGAGGGAGGAGATTCTTTACAGAATCCGTGGAGGTCACTTGGGAATAGCAAAGTATAGAGCTCAAGCACATCAATCTGTGCAGTGGTGAAGCATTGCAAAGCCAATTCAAGACTTTGGACAGAATTTTCTGACCTTGCCCACAACTGGGATTCTCTGGTCCCGCTGCAGTGAATGCAGTTTTGGCTGAGTGCCAAACTCTCCTTTCTTGCTGGGTACGGCATCGGAGAATCCCAACCTACATCAATCAACCCACAGAATGCTGACTCATCCAATGAGTCATTTAAGACTCCAATTAATGGTGACAACAACAAGGTCAGACAGAGTTGAAAAGGCACCAAAAAGACATGACCTCTGAACTGCAGATTCTGGGAGAGGATGGTAAATGTAATAAAAATTAAGAAATAGTTTAGCATTGTTATTAAAAAGTTGATATTTTACTTGGCAGAGGTGTAGCACAATGATTAAGGGATCATGATGAGTATCATGATGTAACAGTGACATCACAGTCAGGTGTTAGACACTCCAAACAGCAAATAGAATAGTCTGTACACCAGAGGGAGGTGCACACAGCTCATCATGTAGGGGGGGTTGGTTAGCTCAGTTGGCTGAATGGCTGGTTTGTAATGTGGAGCAAATCCAAAGGTGTGGATTCAATTCTGTGTTGGCTGAGGTAATTCACGAAGGTCCCACCTTCTCAACCTTACCTCTCCCATGAGGTGTGGTGACACTCAGGTTAAATCACCACAAGGCAGCTCTCAAAGGGGAAAGCAGCCTATGGTCCTCTAGGACTGTGTTTACATTTACATTTTTAATGGATCTGTTTAGTTCAGTTGCCTGGACAGCTGGTTAGTAATACTGAGCGATGTCAACAGCACGGGTTCAATTCCCATGCCGGCTGAGGTTATTCATGACAGCCCTGCCTTGTCAACCTTGTCCCTCGCCTGGGGTGTGGTGATCCTCAGGTTAAATCACTATCAGTCAGCTCTCCCTCGCAAAGGGGAGTGTAGCCTCTGTTCATCTGGGACTATGGTGACTTTATATAAAGTAGTTTTGAAGTAACCTACCTGAGTCAGACTAGAGTTGCTCATGAGTAGAGAGAAGCCTTCTCGGTATAGAATAGACCATGAGACAAACCACAGAACATTTATCACCCCTTGCCTCTCCCCATACCTCATTTACTCAGGAAGCATTTCTTCTGAGAACCAACACAAAATATGGCAATGGACCAGACACCTCAGAAAACTCAATTAGATTAACACTGACAGACTAAATTGGGTGGACAGATGCCAATCTATCACAATTTCCCTAGGAATTGTGCCAACAGGGGAAAGTTAGTTAAAATAGCTGCAGCATGAAACATCTAATAAGATGTGGCAGTCAGTCATGACCTTTCACACTGGATGTATAACACAGGAATTAATATTGCTGTTGAGTCACAAAGCCTTTTTTTTCAGAACCACGCTGAATAATCTTTACATGGACCAATTAAAACAGAAAGATGAAGGAACAAAAAAAAATTGGCAAATAATGGTTCTCACAATTGCTCCTCTCATAAATCACTTTAATGAATAGATATTAACTTGGCAAATATGCTTCACCACATCCAAACTCTTTGAAAGATGTTTTTTCTAATTAATTTGTGTAGGATCTTACAAACTCATGAATCTGATCCATCATACGTTTCAGAATCTGTGCAAGAAGTTACTTCTGAGCAAGTTATTTTTTAATAGCTCACAGGCTTGAGCATGCAAGATCCTGAAAACTTATTTGCATTCTGCAACCAATTTGATTGAATTGACACAAAAAGTGAAGTCTTTAACATTGCCCCTTCCAGTGAAGCCAGGTGATTGTATGAGAGAAAAGGGGAAGTCAGTCACAACTTTTGTAACAGCTACATTTGTGTCTCTAAATATTGTGAATACTCATAGACTCATAGACCTTAGTGTAAGTTCAAATTGAGCTGTTGGAAATTGTACAAATATTATAGATAGTTGGAAAATCGAATGTTCATTGTAATCTAGATAACAGGAAACGGAAATGAAGGGCAGTAATTTCTGTCCATCCCCATCGGTGGGATCTTCTGATCCTGCTAATAGTGAACTCCGCCCTCCCCCCCCCATCAGTCACTCACCCCCACCACTACCACCCCGCCCCCCCCCCCCCCCCCCCCCCACCCCCCCAATTGCCCGGTCTGCATGGGTATCTTGGCAGCAGGAGGCATGAATAAGAAGATGAGGAAACATGTGACCAGTCTTGGCAGCTTCACAGCATCACAGTTCACAATGAAGAAACAACAGAAATCCTCCCCCAGCAAGTGCAACTGACAGGGAACATCCTCATGTTTCTCAGTTGTTAGATTAGATGAAGCATGGGAAGGGGACTCGGCAAGGGACTAGTGATCATTAATGATGTTTCAAGTCATGGGACAACACAGTCCTAATGGCCATAAATATGACAATTATTAATAATTCCATTCAGGAACTTAGGAGAAATGTATTTACTCAGTATGTGATGAGAATCTGAAACTTGCTACCACAATGAGCAGCATAGATATATGTGCTATAAATGTATATAGGAAGTAACATAGATATATTTAAGTGAAAGCTAGGTAAATATAATGCGGAGAAACCCTGTTAATTATATCACTTAAGATTAAGTACATACAGGTAGGGAGGGCAGTGATTAGATGATTATATGAGCATATATAAAGACAGCCTGGCTCTGGGTTTGCCAAGGTGGCCATCAATAGATCCAGTCAGTGGATGTTCAAGAGGATTGTTCAGCCCTATGGTATGCACTGTGCCACAGCAATTTTCATAGCCAGGGGTCCCTGGAGAGGTAGCGTCCGCCAGTCCATTTAAGATCTTCCATGATCAGGGGATGTCGCAGAGGCTCAGGTGGAGCATCATCCCCAGGAATGACGTTTCGGAATTATACAGCCCCACTAGGGGCTGTCACCCCCTCATATTTTTTGTTTAATTTATTGATTGATTTTTGTTTGACTAAAAGATAATAAAGAGATACTCACTGACACAGGAGCTGAGTAAACAATGGATTTTTAAAAAGTCTGTCATGTTTTACACTGTTAATAAATCTATTCTAAGACTGACTTTAGATTCATTTGTCACTGGCTGGCTAACAGGAGTAGAACAACAGGACTTGTTGATAAGAGTGAAATGAATTAAGATGTAGAAGCGTAAACATTGACATCGGTTGTTAGACTGAATGGTCTCTTTCTGTGTAAATTCTAGATAACACTACATTAATGTTGGCGATACTATATAGAGCACTTGGGTACAGTGCAGTAAAAATCTCAATGATCCCATGAGAGTAAGAAGATGTGGGAGGCACCGTAGCACAGTTGTTAGCACTGCTACCTCACAATGTCAGGGACCCAGGTTCAATTCCGGCCTCGGGTTACTGCCGATATGGAATTTACACGTTCTCCTCGTGTCTGCATGGATTTCCTCTAGGTATGCTGGCTTCCTTCCACAGTCCAAAGATGTGCAGGTTAGATTGATTGGCCATGCTAAAATGGACCCTAGTGTCAGGGGATTAACAGTGTAAATATAAGAACATAAGAACATAAGAAATAGGAGCAGGAGTAGGCCATCTGGCCCTTCGAGCCTGCCCCGCCATTCAATAAGATCATGGCTGATCTGTCGTGGCTCAGTTCCACTTTCCCGCCCTCTCCCCATAACCCTTAATCCCCTCTCTTATCAAAAACCCATCAACCCGCTTCTTAAAAATATTTAGCGAGGCAGCCTCCACCACTTCAACGGGCAGAGAATTCCAGAGATTCACCACCCTTTGAGTGAAGAAGTTCCTCCTCAACTCCGTTCTGAACTGCCCCCCCTTTATCTTGAGGCTGTGTCCCCTAGTCCTACTGTCTTTTTTGAGCGGGAAGAGTCTTTCCACCTCTATCCTATCCATCCCATTCATCATCTTATACGTCGAAATATGTGCGGTTATGGGAATAGTGCCTGGGTGGGATTGTAGCCAGTGTAAACTTGATGGGCCGAATGGCCTCCTTCTGCACTGTAGGGATTTTATGATTCATAGAATAGCCAACTCACATGTGATTATTCTGGCAACTCACTGTTACGTAATGCAATATCTGACATGAATTCTTCCTCATATACATACATTCTTACAATATCTAACTGGTTTGTTTGTTAATTAGGCAACATGTACACTTGGTAGCTATGTTTCCTTCTGTAGGAGGTACAATCCACTACCAGTTTTATGCATGAAAGCTATCTGATTAGACAATGTTTCTCCCTTGCCAGCAGCGATGATTTTCATGTGTGTCAGGGTATTGGTGTTAACCATATATTCATCAACTCAGATACTGCCTCCTCCCCTTCAATTTAGTGCCATCACTTCCTTCCTCAAACCAACTCACAACCTCTCTGTCCTTGCAAACTTCCTCTTTGTCTCCAACCTCTCTTTCTGGTCCAATGTTTGGAATCTATTGTTACCTCCTAAATCCATGTCCATATTTTCTGCAGTAATTCTCACTTGAATCTTTCCAGTCAGATTTTAGTCTGCACACAGAGAGGCTATTCTCCCAGCAAAAAGCAGGTCTCCCCATGTGTCGCTGGTGGGGTAACCTCTGATTCGCCCACCCTCCAGCAACTTAGTCAGCTAAGGACACCATTTGTAAAGGCTGCCCCAAAGCAGAGTGAGCAAAGGAGTTCACTCTGAATATATTATTGCCTGGGAACTGTCCCTTCGCACTACCCAGACATTGTCCACAGCACTGACCCGACGCTGCCCACAGGCACTCCTCCTGTTACTGCCTCAGAACTGCCCCCAGGAGTGCAACAGCAGTGCCCCCAGAATTATTCTGGCATTGCCCCAGTAACTGCCTCGAGCACTGCCCAGAAATTGCCCCCAGTATCATCCTGGCATTGCCCCGGACACTGCCCCTGGCATATCCCAGACTGTGCCAGGGATAGTGCTGAGGGATAGTGCCATGGAGCAGTGGCCAGGCAGTGCTGGGTGCAGTGGCATGGGGCAGTGCTATGTTCAGTGGCAGGGAGCAGTACTTGGTGCAGTGGAAGGGGGGAATGCTGGAGCATATGCCTCTCCACCTGAGTTCCCCTGGGAGGTCTGCTTGCCTTGGGAATCCAGTTGTGATTCATGATGTTCTACCGTCACACTACCATGGATGGCTTTTCTGATGAGGGGATGGAACAGGCATAGGAGCCTGATATTTATATGTTAATATATTCAAATAACGTTCCCAACGTTGAATGCCAAGAAACATGTCCATCATTGGGGAACAGACAATCACATCATATGTTTATGTAAGATGTGACTTTACGGGTCTTGAGATATTTTCTACTCCTGTTCTGAGGCAATCATGCCATTGAATGCAGTTTGATTTATTCTGCCAATGCCCCTGACACTCAAGGACAATTTAACATGGCCAATCAACCTAACCCACACACCTTTGGAGTGTGGAAGTAAATGGAAGCACCCAGAGGAAATCCATGCGGTCTTGGGGAGAACATGCAAACTCTACAGTTATCTGAGGCCGGTACCAAAACTGAGTCCCTGGCGCTGTGAGGCAGCAGTGCTTATGACAGTATAATTTATCAGAGCTACGCCTTCTTTAGCAGAACACACAACTGTTGAATTTTTCTTTCTCTTAATTTACTTGGTCAGCATTTGACTGACTACATTATAATTGCAAGCTGCTTTGAAGTCTAGGGACAAATATCAAACAACATATCCCTTCTGTTTTCCAGCTCAGTGATGTACTTGTGCATTTTATGACCAAATGACCTGGTTCCAATTATGTAGCAGTGTGGAAAATTTTGGGAGGAATGCAGTCACCTTAAACACTCATATTAAATATGAATCATCAAGTTACTGTCCGCCAGCATTCGAGTCACGTGGTACTCTGAAACTATGCAACAGTGTGACTAATCTTTGACTATTTTATGGATCCCTTCAGTACTGCTGGGAAAATAAGTGACCATTACCGTTGGAATTGTGAATATTGAAATGCTGTCACAACAAATGATCAACCCTGAATGCTAGAAAGATCTGTTCATCAAGAACGTAAAACTAGGGAGGCTAAGTTTTGACCTAGTGTGACAGCCTAAAATGGGTGAGAGTGAATAGATTAAAGATGGGGAATGGCAGAAGAAGAGAGACTAAATTGGTTAGGATTATATTCACTGGCATTTCGAAGAGTGAGAGGGAATCTCATAGAAACTTACAAAATTCGAACAGTTATACAGGGTACATTCAAAAAGAATGTTCCCAATGGTGGGGGAGTCCAGAATTAGGGGTCGTGGTTTGAGGGAAAAGGGAAAACCTTTTAGAAGTGAGGTGAAAATACATTCCTTCACCTAGAGAGTAGTGAATGCATGGAATTCACTACCACAGAAAGTAGTTGAGGCCAAAACGTTGTCAGATTTCAAGAAGAAATTAGATATAGCTCCTGAGGCTAAAGGGATCAAGGGATATGGGGAGAAGGGTGAATCAGGATATTGAATTTGATGATCAGCTGGGATCAAAATGAATGGCAGAGCAGGCTCCAAGGGCCGAATGACTTACTCCTGCTTCTAGTTTCTATGTTTCTATAAAAGATGTCAGGTGCTGATTTGTGATCATCCGTTTTACACTGTTACAAATTCAAAACCTACCCCAAGCACTTCAATCATTTCAGAGTTCTTGTCAACTTATGTGTGACAATGCCATATTTTATCTATTAGTAGACATTCTGAAAGTGCTGAAATGATGGTGTCGTTTCACTTTAAAAGCCAAAACTATATACATGAGCTATAAGTGAATTTTTTAAAGATTATCTACATTTTCTAATACATTAAAATTAAATTGCACTATACTTCTATGATTTGTCTTCGCACATTAAAAATTATGTTCAGATTTCTTCAAGCAAAACATAAGAAATAAACAGTCTACAAAATGAGTTGTTATGTCTCTAATGTTTGTGTTTCTTTCTTCTGGAATATAATGCGCAACTCTAAATACTACTGTGAACTACTTGAACAAATCATTCCAAATTTCACTTGGAGTGGTGTGCAGACAATAAGCGTGTTTTTTTATATATTAAATCATGCATTACTCCTGACAGTTTACTGTCTAGACACTTTCTATTATGCTGTTAATTGGTGGCTGTAACACAATACATATATAATAAAAAATCTTCCATCTCACAGTAGAATGATAATTCAAAGCAATTTTAATTCATTTTTACAGGTAAAATACATTTAAAGAACCATTGCATGTCTCACACTGGCAGATTGCCTTTCAAGGAAGTTATGCCTTAATTAACTCTGTTTCTTTGTCCACAAAAACTACCCACTCTGCTGAGTATTTCCAGCATTTTCTGTTTTTATTTCATCATCAATAGAAATACAATGTGTTTCAGAATGGAAGTATAAATGGGTGGGAAAATAATATGGTTGTAACTTAATCAAGGGATTCATCATCAGAGTTGAGAGCAAATCTCAAATAACTGTTAGGTAGCAGCTAAATGATGAGGTTAGATCACATTTTATAATAACAGTCTTCCATATTTTTAACAATATATGTTATAATAAGAGAATGGTAGCATAATGGTAAAATAACTGAATTAATAACCCAAAGGCCTGGGCTAATTCTCCAAAGACATGAGCGGAAATGTTCTTGTCCCGCCTGCCACAAGAATCAAAGCAGGGATTTGGTGGTAGTGGGGGCGGGGGCTGTAATTTTCTGGGGCCGTTGGAAACAGAGCAGGAGGTGGTACGGCTGGCAAAATAGTGGGGGAAGGCACCAAAGGGGGTTGTCTGATACCTTCCCGCTGCCATGCCATTTTGTCAGTAGTGGGAAAAGAGGCAGACAGATCACCCACTGGAAGCCCATAAAGTGTCCAATTTAGCGCCATTCCCTGCCTCTGCTGACATTTTGCCATCTGGTTCACAAGTGTCCTTTAAGAATGGAAGTCTGCTGACCTTGCACCTTCTGACTTACGTGTGTGACTACAGATCCATGACAACGTGACTAACTCTAAACATCCTTCTGAAATGGCCAAGCAAGCCACATCCTTATATCAAACCGCTACAAAGTGAAACAGGAATTAAACCAGATGGACCACCTGGCATCGTCCTGGGCACTGGAAATGACAATGGTATGCCCAGTCCTATGGATCCTGCAAAGATCTCCTCCCTAATGTCTGAGGGCTTGTGCCAAAATTGGGAGAGTTTTCCCACAGACTCATCAAGCAACAGCTTGACATAGTGGACTCTGAAACATACATTACAGCCAAAGTCACAGATGTCTCCCTTAACATCCCTAGGTAAGTCCTGTCCCATCAACGAATTGAACCACCAGAGTTGACAGCAAAAAGACCCCGTGAAATCTTATGGTATCAAGTCAAACACAGACAAGGAAACCTCCTGATGATTATCACTTCCCACTCTCCCTCAGCTGATGAATCAGTACTTCTCCATGTTGAACACGACTTAGAAAAAGCACTGAGAGTAACAAGAAAACAAAATGAACTCTGGGTACCGACCCAAATGTCCATTACCAAGAGAGGCTTGGTAACAGCACTACTGACCAAGCTGAAGACATGTTTGCCAGACTGGGCCTGCAGGAGATGATGAGAGAATCAAAACAAGTTCAAGATCTATTGCAACAAAACAGAAAATGCTAGAGGAACTCAGCAGGTCTGATAGCATCTGTGAAGAGAGAATAGAGCCAATGTTTTGAGTCTAGATGACCCTGTGCCAAGTCTGACCAAGAGTCCTCCGGAGCAAAACATCCTTCTCACCAATCACATTCCCACCAAGTTGTCGTCAGCAAACTTGGAAATATTACTTTTGGTTCCATTATCCAAAACATTAATCTATATTGTGAATAGCTGGGGCCCCAAGCACTGACCCTGCAGGATCCCATGAATTATCACCTGCTGCTTCAAAAAAGACCAATTTATTCCTACTCTCTGTTTCCTCTCTGCTAACTAATTCTCATGATGTGGAGTTGCCGGTGTTGGACTGGGGTAAGCACAGTAAGTAGTCTCAGAACACCAGGTTAAAGTCCAACATGTTTATTTGGTAGTACAAGCTTCTGGAGCACTGTTCCTTCATTAGGTGAATGCCGTCACCTGATAAAGGAGCATCGTTCTGAAAGTTTGTGCTACCAAATAAACTTGTTGAACTTTAACCTGGTGTTGTGAGACTACTTACTGAAACTAATTCTCAGTACATGCCAATATATTATCCCCAATCCTACGTGCTTTAATTTTGCACACTGACCTCTAACGTTAGCTTTCTGAAAATCCAAATACGCCACATCCAGTGGTTGATCCTTATCTATGCTACCACCTACATTCTAAAAAAAAAGCTTCAATAGGTATGTCAAACATAATTTCCCTTTCATAAATCCATATTGACTTTGTCTAATACTGTTGTTATTTTTCAAGTGTCCTGCTAAAGCATCTTTTATAATAGACTCTATCATTTTTCTGACAACTGATATTAGGCTAACTGGTCTGTAATTTCCTAAATTCCTCCCCCCTCCATTTTAAATAGTGGTGTTACATTTGCTGTCCTCCAATCTGCTAAGACTGTTCCAAACTCTACAGAATTTTGGACAACCAATGCATTCACTATTTCCCTGGTTACCCCCTTTAGATCATCAGGCCCTGGGGATTTATTGGCTTTCAGCCCCATTAATTTCTTCAGTACTATTTTCCCAGTAATGCTAATTCCTTTTAATCCTCTTTCTCATTATAGCCTTGATTCCTTAGCATTTCTGGAAAGTTATTTGTGTCTTCTTCCATGAAAATGGTACTGAAGTAGTTGTTCAATTGCTCTGCCATTTCCTTGGTCTCTTATATAAATTCTCTTGTTTCAAACTGCATGGGTGGTATTTTCTGGCCGCACTCGCCCCAAGACCGGAAAATCCCACCCAAGGCCAACGGACCTTTGCATGGTCCTGTCCCACCCTCTCTGATTCCTGTGGTGGGTAGGACAGGAACATTCCACCCTTTTTCTTCACTAATCTTAATCTTTTTATATAATTGTAGAAGCTTTTATAGTCCACGTTTATGTTTGCAAGTTTAGTCTTGTATTCTATTTTTCTCCTCTTAATCAATCCCTTGGTCCTCCTTTGCTAAATTCGGAACAGCTCCCAATCCTCAGGCTTTCTATTTTTTCTAACAACTTTATACGATTCCTCTTTGGATTGAATACTACCCTTAATTTCTTTTGTAAACCATGGTTGGACTAGTTTCCTTGTTGCGTTTTTGCACAAGAAAGGAACGTATAACTTTTTCAATGCATATATTCATTCATTCCTTAATTATTAATCATTGCCTATTCACCGTTGTGCCTTTTAATGAATCTATCTTAGCCAATTCATGCCTCATACCTTCAGAAGTTCCATTGATTAGATTTAGGGTCCTAGTTTCTGATCGGATTTCTTCATTTTCCATTCTAATAAAGAATGGTGACAGGCTGATAGCATTAGCAGTGATGCCTCACAGTGTCAGGGACCTGGGTTCATTTCCAGCCTTAGGTGACTGTGTGAAGTTTGTACGTTCTCCCTGTGTCTCCTCTGGGTTTCTTCTGGATGCTCCCGTTTCCTCCCACAGTCCAAAAATGTGCAGGTTTGGTGTACTAGCCATGATAAACAAATGGTATTATAGGGATAGGGCAGGTGAGAGGGCCTGGGTAAGATATTCTGTCAGAGAGTCAGTGGAGACTTGATGGGCTGAATGACTTCCTTGTGCACTGCAGGGATTCTATGATTCTATGATCATGTTATGATCACCATTCTCTAAAGGACCTTGCACAACAAGACTATTAATTAACGCCTTCTTATTGCATAATACTAAATCTAAGATAGCATGTTCCCCAGATGGCTCCTTAACATGCTGATCTAACAAAACAAAAATCTCATATACACTCCAGGAATTAATCTGCCACGGTATTGTTGATTTGGTTTGCCCAATATCTATGTAGATTAAAGTCACCCATAATTACTGTAACACTCTTGTTACATGCATTTCGAATTTCATGTTTAATGCTATACCCTAGCTTACAACTACTGTTCAAAGGCTTCCACTAATGCTTTCTACACCTTTTCATTTCTTATCTCCAACCAGACTAAATCATTATCAAGTTTTCCTAAGCCAATATCTTCTCTTACTATTGTACTGATTTCATCCTTAACTAGAACACCACCCCACCTCCTCTCATCTGTCCTTCCAAAGTATGGATAACCCTTGGATATTCAGTTCCCAGCCTTGGTCACCCTGCAACCATGTTTTTGTAATCATTAACACATCGTACCAATGTACACCAATTTGTCTATTTTGTTGTGAATTCTCTGTGCATCCAAATACAGAACAAATCTGATCAAGCCAAGTACCACCCTTTAAGCCTACTCTCAATCATCAACAATATGATGGAAAGTGTCACCAACAGAACAAGTAAACAACACTTAATCAGCAATACCTTGCTCACTAGTGCTCAGTCTGAGGCCCACTCAGACTACACAGCTCCAGATCTCATTGCAGCCTTGTGTGCAGTGAGAGTGACAATTATTGATACCAAGGCAGAATTTGACAGTGTGTATGGCAACTACCAGTCTAAGTTAAACTGAAGTCAATGAGGGTAAGGGGGAAAATTCTTTGCTGGCTTGAATCATACCTAACACAAGGAGGGATGATTGCACAACATTCAGTTTCATTTGGAGTTCCTCAGAATTGAAACAGTCCTTGTTTGCATGTAGCAAGGCCTGGATAACATAGAGGCTTGGGTTGATAAGTTGCAAATAATATTTCCATACGTGATGTTGTGAAGCATGGCTTACTAGAACATTGGAAAAAGTGGGAAAGTTTAGAAAGCAAAAGATGACTAAAAAAAATGAAAAGTATGAAAATAGATTATGAGAGTAAACTAGAAAGAGATACATAAATAGTCAATAAGGGATTCTACAGTCATAAAATGGAAGTATTAAAGTGTGCATTGTCCCTTAGTGGATGATTCTGGGAAATTAATAATGGGAAACAAGGAGTTGGCTGGGACTGTGAATGAATATTTTGTATCTATCTTCTTAGTCAATTTCACTTAAAGCATCTCAGTAATAGTAGAAAATCAGGGCAAAAGAGAGGGAGAACGTTAAAACAACCATTATCACCAGAGAAAAAGTACAAGGCAAACTAATAGAACCAAAGGCTGACAAAACCCTAGACCTGTTAGCCTGCATATCAGGGTCTTAAAAGCTGTGGCTGCATTGAATGTATTGGCTGTAATCTTCTAAAATTCTCTAGATCCTGAAAGAGCCCAGCAGATTGAAAAACCACTAACGTAATGCCCCTATTCAAGAAAGGAAGGATACAGGAATAGGCCATATTACCTAACATCTGTCATTGGAAAAATGCTGGAACTTATTACTAAGGAAGTGGTGGGAGGACATTTAGAAAATCAGAATATAATCAAGCAGAGTCAATATGGTTTTATAAAAGAAAAATTGAGTTTGGCAAATAAAAATGAAGGTCTGCATTTATGCAGCACTTTTCAGGACTTCCAGACATCCCAAAGCACTTTATAGTCTATATGCTTTCTAAAGTGTAGGATGGGATCTTGTTCCTTCCCCAGTGGAAAATTCTGTATTTTCATGGTGGTACATTTGCATGCGGGGATCCCTTTTCTAAGGGCTTCCTGTCCCAACCTACTGAAATCCATGATGGAAAAACTGTGGATGGGTCATTAACAAAGATCATAAATAGTTGAGGCCATTGCGGCAATTAATGCTGGAGATGGCTGGAGGGGAGTCCTGAAAGGGTGGGGGGATGGGGGTGGAATGTGTTGGGGGGAGGCGGGGTGTGGGGGCAGCTTGGATGGGAGTTGGGAGGTGAGCCCACCATTGTTGGGGAACATGACAAGCAAGATGTTTTCCTGATTGTATTGTTCCGCTTTGAAGAGCTGCTGGCTTCTGATTAGATGGCAACTCTCTTGTGGCATGACCCATGGATTCCTTGATCCTGAGAGGCACAAGATACAGCAGACTAGAAAAAAAGCAGCGCAGGATCTCACTGGCTCTCCAAATGGCAACCGAAATCTCATCACTTCTATAGGATTCCACCCATAGTCCCTGTTGTAATATAAGAAATGCAGCAACTAATTTGCACTTAGCAAAGTCCCAGTCAATCTGGTTTTGTGATGTTGATTAATCTGCTAGAGTTCTTTGAGAATATAACAAGCAAAGGAACCAGTAGATGTAGTGTAATTTATTTTAAATTTTACCCCATTCTTAAAGTTACAAAGCCAATGTGTAGAGTGGACTAGGCACCCAAATCCATTCCTTGCTTGCTCCAAAACAAGAGAGACAAACAAGATCCAAGCTGCCAAGATAAGGCATTGTACCCCATCTTGGGCTTGATCTGATACTTGATTTTAACCAAAAGACAGAGAAGCAAGATATATTTGGGTTAACAGAAGGCTTTTAAGAAGGTGTCACATAAAAGGTTACTGTTAATAAGATCTCATGGGTGTTAGAGTTAACACATTAGAATGGATAGAGGTTTGCCTAACAGAAAACAGCATGTTGAGATGTTTAGATTGCAAGCTGCAATAATAGGATGCCACAGAAATCAGTGCTGGAGCCTAAACTATTTACGGTTTATGTTAATGACTTGGATGAAGAGACCAAATAAGTATATTCCAGCCAAATGTTCTGACGATGCAAAGATAAGTGGGAAAACACACAATGAGGAGGAAACAAAGAGTATGCAAAGACTAAATAAGTGGGAAAATTTGGCTTTGCAGTATTCTGATGTTATCCATTTGAGGCAAAGAATATAAGAGCAAAATATTATTTAAATAGAGGGAGACTATAGAATGGTGGCTCATCAGGGCCTGCCCACTACCAGCATCCAAGGCACAAATCAGAACTGTGTGGAATCCTCCCCAGTTGCTGAAATGAATGCAACTCCAACACCATGGTGACACAGTGGTTAGCACTACTGCCTCACAGCTCCAGGGTCCTGGGTTCGGTACTTGGTTTGGGTCACTGTCTGTGTGAAGTTTGCATGTTCTCCCTTTGTCTGTGTGGGTTTCCTTCGGGTGCTCCAGTTTCCTCTCACAGTACAAAGATGTGCGGGTTAGGTGTATTGGCCATACTAAATTGTCTCTTAATGTCCCAGAATGCGTAGGGTAGAGGGACTAGCAGGTAAATATGTAGGGTTACGTGAATAGGGCCTAAGTGGGATTGTTGTCAGTGCAAACTTGATGGGCCGAATAGCGTCCTTCTGCACTGTAGGGATTCTATGAAGTAGAGATGCCAGCATTGGACTGGGGTAAACACATTGGACTGGTGTTGTGAGACTTCTTACTGGGATTCTATGAAGGCAGACACATTCTATGCACAGTTAAGGAACTCAATGCCATCTAGGACAAAGCAGCCTGTTTGATTGACACCAAATCACCAACTTTAATATTCACTCTCTCTACCACAAGCTGATTGTGGCTATATTGTGTACCATCTACAAAATGAACTGCAGCCAAGGCTTGCTCAGGCTTCTTCAACCTGCAAACCCACAATCTCTGCCACCCAGAATAAGGCGTATTTTAAAAGATGCATTTATACTGTGCATATTACATTATAACCATCAATCATAGGAGCCTTATTAGCTGCATCAGAATAACAAGAAAAATGTAATTATTGGAGGCCCGTCTTGATTAGATGTAACAAATTAGATGCCACTAATGAACCCATTTAAAATTGAAAAACACGCTTATGCCCAGCTATTTGCATTGCTGTAAAACTCACTGCCAAAGGTTGGGCAAGTATAGTCTAAAGTAACCCCCTCCTCTATATGTATTTCACTGCCCCTCACTTATGCACCATCATGCCGATTAGCAGTTAACTGGACACAACTGTGTGCTACTTACCATTTTTTTGAAACTGCAAATTGATTTCTGCTCCTATGTCGGAATT
Source organism: Carcharhinus amblyrhynchos (assembly GCF_965287045.1). NCBI lineage: Eukaryota > Metazoa > Chordata > Chondrichthyes > Carcharhiniformes > Carcharhinidae > Carcharhinus > Carcharhinus amblyrhynchos. Next base: position 49,397,731 of record NC_137336.1, read on the forward strand.
TCAGGTGTGCAGGCAAGAAATTCTTGAGGAAAAACATCCCTCTGGCAATAAATTATATTATCTTTCTTCAAACAGTCAAAGTGCTGTCTGAACAAATTGTTCTCTAAACATTCTTTGCAACAACATCATAAATCAGACAGTGGAAGAATAAATCAGACAATCCCATAAAAGTCAGGGCATTTAATTTAAAACTGCTGTAAATAGCAGGGACAATCAGCGTCATCTTGATCTTTACTTCAAAGTATGTGAGTTTGAATAAAACAGAAATACTGACATCAGGGGTAACGTTTCTCGATGGTATCTTGAAAATTAATGACCAATTTCTACTTGTACCTTTCAGTGCAGCAGGTAAAAATACTTACTTCAGCAAACAGTACAGAAAATAGTCCTGTGGATAATGTTGCTTGAAAAAGTAGAGAAGTTATAACACAAGACAGTCTAGTAATTTTCTTTAATCTTTACCACTGTGAGTTATCGGTGGGTAGTGGCTCAATTACAGGAGTGCAAATAAAACTGTTATTACATTATCAACTGATATAGCTTCCTTCTGCCTTTACTGTTTTCTATAATCCTCTTCCGTATGTGCACTGTGGTGTAATTCAAGTTCAACTATATGTCCAATTTTGACTGTGTTCAGCCTAAAGTCTGGTGAATCTCATCTCGTTAGGTATTTTAATATGGTAGGGTTGTAGCAGACAGGAGACGTGTTGGTCTCTGTTGCAAATGGGTTATAAATTTCACACGTGCTTAAAGAATTTGTGATATTTAAATCCATTCTCTATGTGCGATCAAAGTAATCAGGCCAGTTCCTGGGTAAATGATAAGAGTTAATTTCTTGTGCTTCTACTTCTGTCGGATTGGATCACCACTTCTTTTGCAACTATGTAGTTCAAAATTCTTATGTTTTAGAAAAAGCTTTTAGTTTTAAGAATTAGAGGTCCCACCCCTGTCAACGGGGTCTTTGGTTTTTTGCACCCTCTGCTGCTAAGGAACCTCTGACACCGGGTTGCTGTCAGAAGGACCGAAATATCTCACTGGCTGGCCTGGCCTTAACTTCCAGTAAGAAGTCTCACAACACCAGGTCAAAGTCCAACAGGCTTATTTGGTGGCAAACACCACTAGCTTTCGGAGCGCTGCCCCTTCGTCAGGTGCACTCACCTGACGAACAGGCAGAGCCCCGAAAGCTACTAGCTTTTGCTACCAAATAAACCTGTTGGACTTTAACCTGGTGTTGTGAGACTTCTTACTGTGTTTACCCCAATCTAACGTCGGCATCTCCACATCAGAAAATCCTGCCCATTGTTTTGACTTCCCATCACAAATTCTGTTCCCTCGCCTGGCCCCAGTTCTTTCCCAGGCAGCTGCCTGAGGTTGAACCAAACTGTTTGCCTCCTTGGTGCAGTATTTTAATCCAGGATGACCTTCCTAACCACATACAAACTTCATCAGCCTACTGTCACCTCTGTAATATCATCTAATCCTGATCTTGTTTCAGCTCATCAAATGCTGATACCTTATTCCTGGATTTACAGCATGGAAATAGATAATTCAGTCCTACTGATGCAATGACTTTAATGAGGACCACAATGTGGACCTCTTGGAGAATAAGCTCCTGATTAAGGCTGTAATGGCTTGTCCAGTTAGGGAGCCCTGCCTGTGTATACCACATGGAGTGTCAGGGTTACTAGCATTCCAGGGCTGGAACATTGCTCTCTACCCACCATGGGGATTGGAGCAGGCTGGACAGGAGCATGCAGGACCTCGGGTGGGATCTTCAGGTCTTGGGGTGACCGCAGCCATAATTCCACCCCAGGATTATACTCTGCACAAGGAAGTATCTGTCCGAGTGTTGCTGATTATGTAAATAAATCTAAGTTTGGTGAAAAGAAGAGTTACTTCACTGACCTATGCTAATGTTTATGCTTCACTCGAGTGTTGTGTCATTATAATGACATAAAGACACCAATTATTCCAAAGGATTGTGAAAATGCCGTGTGGGTTCATAAGAGTATGGGCAGAGCTGGAAAGCTTGAACACATTAGCAGCAGAGCTGTAGTATGTGCTCTGCTCAAAAGAAAAAGTAAAACTTGATCCAATAACATACTTTCCTTTTACTGATACCACGTTGTTATCCTTTAAAAACATACCACAACAGTGAGCACCTTATCATCAAACTTAATTTGATTCTATCATTCTTCTATTACTTTCTTCCTCATGTTCTGAATTAGATCCCCTTAAATTCATTTAAGTTATTTGCCTTATCCATCCCACGTACAAGTTCGACATTCTGACCATTCCCTGGATTAAGAAATTCCTCCTGAAATCTTTATTGCATTGATTAATAACCAAGTTATACTTATGACCCAATTGTTCTTCACAAGTCAACAAAATAACAGCCATGGCAGAATTGAGCCTGGAGTCACACACATGTTTTTACTGCTCCAAAGCTGAGTTTGTGCCACATGCAGGTAGTTTTACTGATCCTGGCGCAGAGTGTAGATTGAATTGTCACAAGAATGCTGCTTATTCATTGGGGCAAAATCAGATCTCACATTATACTCTGAGGTCAGGCCGCACATAATTGCCACAAACTCCCCATTCTCCCCCTGAAGATGGGACCTTGCCAAAGCCTTAAAAAGGCTGAGCACACAACTATGGGTGCTAATTCTGTGTGATGTTTCAGATGGTTAATGTCTGACTGCATCTGAAGGCACAGCAATGTAATGACTGTCAAAGACCAATTCAGTCAGATTTCCTGTTCTGGTGCCCAATGCAGTTCAAGGACTAACTGCTCACAAAAAACAAGTAGCCATTTGTTGGCTCAAGCATGTTTCTGCCTTAATGAAGATTTATCTAAATTAGAAATATTATCAGTTTTGAAAGTAGATGAAGAAACTGGCTGACAAAAATCAGGAGAAAGAAAAGTAAATGAGCAAATTGAAAGTACTTTCCATGGACAAATTAAACTATGGTGGATCACAAATTTCCCTATTTGGTTGCTGGTGAATTGAATGTCCACAATGTGCATAAGGTGGAGCTTGAACCCTGGGCATTTCTCCCTAACAGACATCAGTACATGATGGGTGGGATTTTTCTGCCACTCCATGGTGTGTTTGGTGGTGGCGGGAGGTGGTATGCACCTGATGGTGGCAGGATCTTGTGATCCCGCCGTGGTCAATGGGGTTTCCTGTTGAACACACCCCTCACTGCGGGGAAACCTGCGGCCCGATTGCATCATCATGGGGCCTGTAAGAGCCCGCTGGCATGAACAGGAGCAAGATTTTGACGAATGGCTTGCAGTTTCCTCTTGGTTCCATGCTTTTCTTTCGCTCATTTTACCCAAAATTGACCAAAAGGCTAAAAGGGACAAAAAGCCTAAAAGGTTGCAGAATTTGACAGACAATTTCCATTCATCGCAAATCAGGTTTCTGCAATCTTTTACACTAGTTTAAAAAAACATCATGCAAGAGGCTGGCTCTATCCACAAAATTGGCCACACCCTCAGATTAAATTAATCATCAGTACAAGTTTACACTCATTTATCAGAACATTTCAAAAGTTTGTATATACATATAGTTTTTCCTTTAGTTTACTAAAAATCTGACTGCACCAATATAATTAGCAAAAAGTGTGGTATATGTTTTAAAAATCGTTTTTGGTCATTTAAACTCAGTTACAAAGGTGGTGAACTAGACATTCTGATTAAAATACTTTTACTGTGATAACCCTATTTTCAGCTGTATTAATCAAAGTGCACCAATTTACCATTCTTCGTTTTATCAAAAACATTTTTCATATAAATTATTTGGAAAGAAATTACACATTATTGCTCTGTTTCAAAGCAGATATTACTTTGCCAGCATCCAAGTCTGAGCAGAAGTTTGATTTTTAAAAAAGTTCCGAAATCTAATTCAAATTTGTGGATTGGGTACGCAGATTGTGGGTTGCATCCAAAACAGAAACTGTACCCCATAACTTCAATAGAGATTGTCAATGAACCTATTATTTATCCAACTGCTGTTTTTCTTTATTTCATATTGTATCAAAATCTGGGGCAGGATTTTCCCTACACATTTTGGACCCCCGATCAGAGTCAAATGAAATCAGAAATCTGTACTTCTGCGTGAGAAACAGCGGACAATGACTTACCCCACCATCATCTTCAGGCCTCGCCACCTGATAGGCCCTGCCCCATGCTCAGTAGGCAGTGTCAAGGTGCCCTGTGGGCATTGTCTCTTTGCCCCTTGGGTAGTGCCAGTTACTAGCTTGAGGACGGGCTTGCCATCGAATTAAGAGCCAATAGAATGCACTCTGGCAATGAAGAAACAGCAGTTTGTTTTTCCAGGTAAGAAATGGAGGCCACCCTTCGCAATATTTCTGACTTTTAAATCAAAAGATCCCCTCCACCATGGAGGGGGGCTGTGGGGATCCTTCATAGTGTAACCTATGGCTGCAATTGAGGCCATTAGGACAAGGAGGGCCTCAAAGTCTGCCTGGAATGCTGACCGCCCCATGTTTGCCACAAGAAGCTGTGCTCAGGAAGCTGGCTTGCTCTCTGACACCTCGAGGAGCTTGGAAGCATCTGACAATAGGCCTGAATTAACCTTCAATTGTTGTTATGTGTTTCTTGTGGGAAGATATTCCTTCTGTTTCCATTCCCACTTTTGGGAAAATGACCAAATAGGTGGATTGGAGGTGGTGAAACAGCACTTCAGTCGGTCCCATAGAATTTTCCACACACCCATTTCTCTGCTCACCCCTGTCAGAGCCTAAAAATCCAGCCCATGCTGTTTATATCCCTTAAACCACAAATCACAGTTGGGCTGTGTATGTGGTAAAGAGGAGGAATGGTTCCTGATGCCTAATAGTCATATGCCAGTGATTTACATGGAAATACAGGCATGTTATAATAACAAAAACACAACCTTTCTGCTTGACATAGAGACTCTAAAAAATGTTTGTGTGGAAGGTCTCAGTTAAATAAATATGACACTGGCATCAAGAGTATTTTATAAATACTGTGGAAAAAAAGAATAATAATGATCTATAAAAAGACCACTTACAATCAGAACCATTTGGTAGTGTTGATTCAGATTCTGTAATTTGGATAAGGGTCACCACTGTGAAGTTACATTTAAATAGCAATTACAAGATGATTTTGGTCACGGCTGAGAAGGGTTAGATATATCACCAGTCACACATAGAAACACAGGAAATAGGAGCAGCAGTAGGTCATTTGGCCCTTCGAGTTCGCTCCACCATTCAACATGATCATGGCTGGTCTTCTATCTCAGTGCCATACTTCCCCAGTCTCCCTATAATAGTGCTGCTTTTAGTGTCTAGAAATCTATTTCCTTCTTAAATATATTCAGTGATTTGGCCTCGACAGCTTTCTGCAGTCGAGATTTCCACAGATTCACCATCCACTGAGGAAAGAAATCTCTTCTCACTTCAATCCTAAATGGGCTATCCCTTATCCTAAGACTCTGACCCCTTATTCTTGAGTCTCCTCCCCCCAGCCAGAGGAAATAATATTAATGTGTCTAGTTTGTCTAGCCCAGTCAGAATTGTACATGTTTCATGTCTTCTGTTTCCCTGTGACATGTGTCAACATCATTATACCTTCTGAATATATTTATAAATAATTCCAACCCCCTGCTTTTGCCCTCTGTTTGCTCATATTTATACACATGTTTTGACTAAAAACTTTTCTTTTCATGAATAAATCATGAATAATGTAATTTTAAAAAAGTATTTGACAAAAAGAAATTCTATTTTAGAGGTTGCAGAAAACTAAGGCACCACTGTGATTTTTACTAAAAGGTGCCTTTGATGCCACAGGTTAATTTAATAACGAGCTAACCCATACGGACAGTGACTTTTCCACACCAAGAGCCAAATTTTCAATTTGTGTCCAGAATTTGGTACCTAACATCAGGAAGGCTGTATTGACTTTGGAGGGAGATTTAACATTGATCCACCAAAATTATGCCAGTGTTTAAAGGGTCGGATTATGAAGACCGTATCTTGTATTTCCTTGAGTTTAGAAGGTTGGGGGGTGATCTGACGGAGATGTTTCAAGGGATTCCCCTGTGGAGGGAAATTAGAGCTAAGTCGTGTAGGAGTGAAAACTGGAAACACTTTTCACACAAGAACTACTGGCAATCTGGAATTCTCTTCATCATAAATCTATAGATATTTTAACAATTGATATTTTAAGACTGAGATTAACTCTGTGTGGAGTTTGCACTTTCCCCCCATGCCTGCGTGGGTTTCCTCCTAGTGGTTTTCTTCCACAGTCCAAAGATGTGTGGGTTAGGTTGATTGGCCATACTAAATTGACCCAAAGTCAGGGGGATTAGCAGGGTAAACAGGTGGGGTTACGGGAATAGAGCCGAGATGAGATTGTGGTTGGTACAGACTCGATGGGCCAAATGGCCTCCTTCTGTACTGTAGGAATTCTATGATTCTAACAACATTTTGCTAATTATAGTTATCGAGCGTATGAAACAAAAGCAGGTAAATAGAGGGGAGGTACTTATCAGCCAAGATGTATTTCAATGGTGGAACACATGGTTCAAGGGGCTGAATGGCTGATTCCTATTCCTATAGTCATTCCTTCTGCTCAATGGGAATGTAGCAATATCAGGCAATGACCTATTATCCCATTGCCACCGTTGCAGTGGTTATGACATAACACTGAAAATTAATGTTCCACGGTTTTCTAAAGATGAACTTCACAAAGTGGAATGGTTGGATCCAAATAATAATTGACAACAAGATTGTGTATGCTGCACTTGATGCAGTTTCCTATACTCTGGGGGAACCATACACAGTTTGGGCAATCACTTTGCTGAACCATTCCATTCTGTCCGCAAGCACGTGCCTAGGTTTTTTAGTTGCTTGCCACTTTTATTTTCTAACCCAAGCTCAGTTGAACCTATCTTCCTTCGGTCCTCTAAACTGCTCCAATGAAACCCAACACAAGCATAAGGAATAGCTGCCCCTCCTTTCTATTATGCACTTTGCAACCTCCTGGCCTCAAAAATACTGAATTCAACAACCGTAGATCATAAATTGCGTCCCCATTTTTCCAAATCAAATGATGGTAATGCTTCTGCCATAATAATTTACATATCTAGATCCAATGTTCTTTTCACCCCATTTACCACTGTAACCATTGCCTTGTCCTCTCGTGTCTTTGCCAATTAATCACGCCTGCCTCCATAGCGTAGACCTATCACTTTGCTTGTCCTCCTGCTTTTCCTTGGTCCTGCAATTGCTTAAAACCTTTACATCTTTAATTTCATCTGGTTCTGATGAAACATCATCAACCTGAAACGTTGGGTAGAATTAAATGCTCTCCTCAGAGGTGGAACAGAAGGCTGGAAAAAGGAATGAAATCCCCACAATGCCAAAAGAAAGAAAACCACAGGAAAATATTTCACTTTTTAAAACTTTTACCGTAACAAACCAACTAAAATCAACATAATTCAAGCATTAATTAATGGGTGGAGCATATTTCAAGTAAAAAAGTAATTTTCACCTTAAATTGTCAGTCCAACAAAGCAGCACCTCACATAGTTATAAGCATTCACATCACATCCGGCACAAATGTAGATCCACAGTCCTTTCAACTCAGTCACTGTTCTGTAGGATATCTCACTTCCTATTTAATCATTTGGACCTTGAATATCATTCACCAGCTTTTATGTTCCATCTGAACTCCCAGGGCATGAGGCACATGTCTATGAACCCTTTCTTACTCAGATCACGGTAGCCCTAAATGGAAGATAATTCTCAGAGACTACCTCCTCCAACTCATTTAAATGACCTAGTGAACTCCGGCAATACTGGAACAGTAGCATTGTGTTATGTCCAAACCCATGCCCTTTTTGCTTTAAACTTTAACTTTTAAACTTCTAACACAATCCTTGTTCTATTCGCAGAGCACTGCTTCAACATCAGGATTGGTTCTAAATCTGTTCCATTCAGAGAGAACCATGACTGTTTCTCTTTACACAAATTCTGGCTGTATTTTGAATAGCCTAACATAAAACACCAGTTGATGCAACCCCACTACAAATGGATTTCTATTTAGCTTTAGTTTTTAGTAGTCTATCCCCATGGCAACTCCAGGTCACATGGGCCTTTGCTGAAGCTCAATGATGTTATAATTAGGAAACCAATAAGCCATCTTTCAGAGTGCTCCTCAGCCCACTATCTTTCCCAAAAGTTACTTAAGAAAATTATCTGATCGCAGGTGGCAACTAGCATTACACAGGCAGCATGCCATATAAACCAATCACCAAGTAAATCCTGGTGGCTATGCCTATAGCTCTGGGGGTGAGGGGGATGTTGGTGGAAGAGGAATCTCTCCTCCTCTCTCCTCTGCTGGCATCCTGACCCAACAGAGGAACTTGCCAGTAGCAACAGAATGACCTTCAAAAAGCTAAACCTCACCATCCCCCCCAACCACCCACCAGAGCATCCTGACTAACCTTGATGATCCTGCCCGTCTCACCTTGGTCCAGGAGGTCCAGCAATGACCATTGTGGGAGACTCCACTGCAGTACCAGTAATGGCCACACCCCTCCCTTTGGTGCTCCAAAAGGAAGCCCAGTGGATAATTTCTCCTGGAGGAGTTGGGAACGCTAATGGCAGCCAGCTGGTTGTCTAATTGGGATTTAATCCCAAGGAGCCATCCGGAAATGACCTTGGTGGCGTTGCCACTGACTCTCCAGCACAACCATTAAATTCTATGCAATGACTTTTGTTCTTTTTCTGGAATTGCTATTGTGTTTCCAACACTTTTTGTTTTGATTTTTGGTCAGATACTGTCTTAATATTTATCATCAGGAAAAATCTGCATGCAATACAGCTTAAAACAATAGTAGCAAAAATATAGTAATGTTTCCAATATTTTACATCATAACCTTTCCATTGCATAATGTATACATATCACTTATTTGATTTTATTTTATTTATTGTTGTCATGTACAGTGAAAAGTATTGTTTCTTGTTTGCTACACAAACGAAGCAGACCATTCATAGAGAAGGAAACGAGAGAGTGCAGAATGTACTGTTACAGTCATGGCTAGGGGGTAGAAAGAGACCAACTTAATGCAAGCTTAATTCAAAAGTCTGATGGCAGCAGGGAACAAACTGTTCTTGAGTGGGTTGGTACATGATCTCAGACGTTTGTATCTTTTTCCCGATGGAAGAAGGTGGAAGAGACAATGCCCAGGGTGCGTGGAGTCCTTAATTATACTGGTTACTTTTCTGAGGCAGCAGGAAGTGTAAGTAGTCTCAATGGATGGGAGGCTGGTTTGAGTGATGGACTGGGCTTCGTTCATGACTCTTTGTAGTTTATTGCATTCTTGGACAGAGCAGGAGCCATACCAAGCTGTGATACAACCAGAAAGAATGCTTTGTATGGTAAATTTGTAAAAATTAGTGAGAATCGTAGCAGACATCCAAATTTCCTTAGTCTTCTGAGAAAGTGGAGGTGTTTGTGGGCTTTCTTAATTATAGCATTGACAGGGAGGGACCAGGACAGGTTGTTGGTGATCTGGACACCTAAAAACTCGAAGCTGTCAACCATTTCTACTTCATCCCCATTGACGTAGACAGGCGTATGTCCTCCACCAAGCTTCCTGAGGCTGATGACAATCTCCTTCATTTTGTTGACATTGAGGCAGAGATTATTGACATTGCACCAGTTCACCAGATTCTCATCATTGTTAGAGGTCTGACCCACTACAGTGGTGTCACCAGCAAATTTGAAAATTGAGTAGGAGGGGAATTTGGCCACACAGCCATAGGTGTACAAGGAGTATGGTAGGGGGCTGAGGACACAGCAATGTGGGACAGCGGTGTTAAGGATGATCGTGGAGGAGGTGTTGTTGCCTATCTTTAATGATTGTGGTCTGAAAGTTAGAAAGTTCAGGATCCAGTCGCAGAGGGAGGAGCAAAGCCCCAGGCCATGAAGTTTGGAGATGAGGTTTTATAGGAATAATTGTGTTGAAGGCTGAGCTGCAATCGATAAATGGGAGTCTGACATAGGTGTCTTTGTTATCTCGGTGTCCCAGGGTTGAGTGCAAAGCCAGAGAGATGGTGTCTACTGTGGACCTTTTGCAGCGGTATGCAAACTGTAGTGGACTCAAGCAATCTATGAGTCTGCAATTGATTCATACCATGACCAACGTTTGAAAGCACTTCACAATGGTAGTCATTAAGGCACGCTGTCTGGCTTTTCTTTGGTACCAGCATGATGGTCATCTTCTTGAAGCAGATGGAGATCTCAGATTGTTGTAAAGAGAGGCTGAGGATGTCTGCAAATACTCCCACTGGCTGGTCTGCACAAGATCTGAGTGAAATATACATCAGCTAATACTGGAGATGTGCTCACTATTGGAACTGCAGCCAGTTTTTGTGCTGGAGGCTGGTGCTCAAGGTAAGTGGAGTGGTCTTGCTTGACCCAGTCAGGCAAACCTCTGTGAGGAGGTCTGGATTGTAGATGGCGACCTGTAGGGGAGGTCTCTAATCGGCTGATTGCCTGTTAAGGAAGTAATACCTCACTTTCACACCTCTCAGCCAGTGACTGGGTCCCAGTGTGCTTTGGTTGGGAAGAGGCCCATAGTGATTTTTGATTGCCCAACTAAAAGCCTCAATTGGCCTAAGGGTGGGTGGGCCTGCCCCAACTCATGTAAAGTTATGGCGCCGGACCATGGCAACTTCTTGTGAGCTGTCTCCAGCACATCCTCTAATTTTCTCTTTTACTCTCGCCCTAGGCTTTTAAAACTAGACTCGAACTCTTTTAAGCTTTCTAACAATGATTAGGTTAATCTTTCTCTACACCTTAGTTATGACTGTAAAACATAATCTGTATCCTCTCCTATCTTCCTCTATGTACTCAATAAACAGAGGTGGCACAGTAGCACAGTGGTTAGCACTGCTGCTTCACAGCTCCAGGGACCTGGGTTCGATTGCCGGCTTGGGTCATTGTCTGTGTGGAGTTCACACATTCTCCTTGTGTCTGTGCGAGTTTCCTCTGGGTGCTCTGGTTTCCTCCCACAGTCCAAAGATGTGTGGGTTCGGTTGATTGGCCATGCTAAAATTGCCCCTTAGTGTCCTGAGATGTGTAGGTTAGAGGGATTAGTGGATAAAGTGTAGGGATATAGGAGTAGGGCCTCGGTGGGATTGTGGTTGGTGCAGACTTGATGGGCTGAATGGCCTCTTTCTGCACTCTAGGATTTCTATGAACAGTATGCTTCATCTATATAGCTTGCAAGAAACAATACTTTTCACTATATGTCAACATATGTGACAATAATAAATCAAAATTCCTGCATTTTGGAATTGGAGGGCTGCCAGTCATCTGATTGGCCAGCAGTGTTTGGAGGTGGTATTTGGTCCCTCATGGGGCCTGGAAATTAGGGCCTCATTCAACCAATAGTCTGATGACTACATAATAAGTTTGTGGCTTCCAGTATGAACTTACCCTCAACATTCCATCAGTGGTGGTTGGACTGGGGGTGGGGTGGTGGGCAGGTGCACTGCCTCCACGTAAAATTCAGCCTACGATTTTACACTCCAGCGTTAGGATTTTATTCCAACATAATTAGGTTTCCCCCTCTGTACTCCAGCACTGTGTTCAGTTTAGTTCAACTCGAGACAATATTGGTGTCAGTGAGGGTGTGATTGACACTCAGTGACATGTCAGGTCAATATTCTGATCCGGCTGTGACAATATCTTTTGAAAGCTTCTAATAATGAAATTGCCTCTTTGCTGCAACTAAGCCAAAATTTGATGTTTTCTTCCTGCCTTCAAACTTGTCGTCAAAAACCAATGATGTGCAGTCAAGCTTTTAATATAGTGGTGTTCTGTTGTGGCAAATACAGTTTTGCTACGAATGATTGGAGCATCTGAAAGAACGCACGAGCAAGGGATTCCTGTCAACTGAGCCAACAAAATAAGTTGAAACCACTGTGGACTTGATCAGTCACTTGATTAATGTCCCAAAGTATGAAGCAGACTGGGATGCCTTACTGAATGTTAAGCAGCTTTAATGATGGAAGTATTTTTCAATATGTATGGTACCTTCTGTGTATATAAATGTTTACTGTAACTATTAATTGATTTTGACAGCATTTTCTGACTTGGATACACTATGCTGCAGACAATTCCTCATAGAATATAGATTTCAAGGCATGTCTCCATATCAAAGCTATTAAAAAAAACACACGGGCACACGGGGCTCGAAATTAACTGTATGGAGCCTGGGAGCTATTGACCATGTGCTCAGAGAAATTGCATTTGTTCTCTGTTCAAGAATTGAATTCAGTGCATATCTAACCATGGACCCTACCAGTTTACTTCTCTTTTCAAGTTTTTCCTCTCTTCATCTGATGATACTTGGTGGAGGGGGTGGGGTTGGGGGGAGAGGAGTAGGAATTGATCTTTGCCGAGCCATTTCCTAATAGGACCAATATTGGAGTTGAAAAGTCGTTTGTCCCAAGGGCACCTGAAATATATCTTAATCCTATAATAGGTCAGAGAATATTTAGGTATCCCTGCTAGATACCCAAAATAGGCAGTGATCTTTGAATATGTTAGTGAGGCTGTTTTGGTACAGCACATAAATTAGGTGGCATTGAGTTGGCTCTCATGCCGACACTATAGTTAAGAAAGCCCACAAATGCCTCTACTTTCTCAAAAGACTCAGGAAATTTGGCATCTCAGCGATGACTCTCACAAACTTTCACAGATGCACCATTGAAAGCATTCTTTCTGGTTGTATCACAGCTTGGTATGGCTCCTGCTCTGCCCAAGACTGCAAGAAACTATGAAAGGTCATGAATTCAGCCCAATCCATCATGTGATCCAAACTCCCATCCATTGACTCTGTCTACACTTCCCACTGCATCAGCAAGGCAGCCAGCATAATTAATTAAGTACGCTATGCACCTTGGGCATTCTTTCTTCCACCTTCTTCTGTTGGGTAAAAGATATAAAAGACCAAGGTCACATACCAACCAACATAAGAACATCTTCTTCCTTGCTGCCATCAGACTTTTGAATTCAAAGCTCAGCAGTAAGTTGATCTTTCTCTATGCCCTAGCTATAACTGTAACACTATATTCTGTACTCTCTTGTTTCCTTCTTTATGAACAGTATGCTATGTCGGTATAGAGCACAAGAAGCAATGCTTTTCACTTTATACTAATACATGTGACAATAATAAATCAAATCAAACAATTCAAATGTGCAGAACCAGCGGCGGGCCTGTCCCATTCAGTTTTTACATCATAATGCAGGCTGATAGATAGTCTTTACATAGGTTAGTATAGACTGTTAAGACAGAGAGCAGAAGAGCAGCAATTGTCTCCACTGCATTCCTGACAGCCTATGGCATCACACAGCAGCCCTGTTCTTTATTCCTCGCCAGGGACTTAGGTGATGATCATCACTGACATATTGGTTCTTTGGTGACCATCCAGTGTTTCTGGACACATAGCAGACCTCAGAGATGTGGTGTAGCGTTATTGTCGTCAGAGATCCCAGGTAAGATTTGGGAACCCAAGTTCAAATCCCACCATGGCAGATGGTGACAGTCGAATTAATTTCTTTTTAAAAAAGTCTGGAATTCAAAGTTTTTGTCGTAAAAACCCATTGAGTTCACTAATGTCCTTTAGGGAAGGAAATCTGCCATCTTTACCTGGACTGGCCTACATGTGACTCCAGACACACAACAAAGCGGTTGACTTTCAAATTCCCTCTAAAATGGAGGGATAGACAAATAAATTTAAAAATTATCAAGATAAGGCCCAAGGACCAATTTCTGGAGCCCCTTAGATTAAAATCTTCAGGTCAACAATGTAGCTGCGTTGCCCATTTTGTGGCTGTATTAGGTGGAAAACAATTTCAACACCATCGAATCTGAATGGTGTATCCATCCATGGGTATTTCTTAATGATTCCCCCAAATGTATGTATAAGTTCTGACTGAGTGTTATTTTACCATGGAAACTAAATATTGGATATTGGTCAAAATGTTAAATCAACTGCAATGCCTCAGCTACTAACTCAGTCATAATCAGCTAACTCAGCACAGAGTAGGGGACAAGACTTAGGCTTTAATCTTCTTTATCACTCAGCTCCACACAAGTAGCTTAGCAATTGAACCATTTGGAAAGCTCAGTGCATGAAAATTTAATGCCAAAAATTGGGTAATATTGTCTTATTGACTGTTACTATTGTAGTTGCGATAGTTTCTATTACACAAGCCAGAATTTTGCCAGCTCCTTGGTAATCAGCAGGAGATGAAAAAGCTGAAAAAAATGGCATAGGAAGGCATGAGTGAGCATGCCTGAAAACTCCGCATTGGCATGTAAGTTTGATATCAGTGAGAAAACTGGCACATTGTCCTCCTGCCAGACACCCAATTGAATCACGTAAGTCTCCAGTACTGCACAGTGAGACTATCCATTGAAACCTGACTGCATGCCAGTAGGCTCCAGTGAGGGTGGGGCCTCCTTTTTGAGGAGGCTTTGGGTCATTTTTCCAATAAAAATTAACAATGGGCAAGGTTCAAAGCTGCTGGTATGTGCTCAGAAAATTAATTTCATAAATATAACTTCTCAAAGATGCTAAATATTCAGTTGAAGTATTTATGGTTAATTCTAATGTCTTTCATGACAAGTCATAGAGTCATGGAGGTTTACGGCATGGAAACAAGTCCTTCAGCTCAACCTGCCCATGCAGCCCAATTTTTACCACTAAGCTAATACCAATTGCCCATATTTGCCCCATGTCCCTTCATATCCATCTTACCCATGTAACTGTCTAAATGCTTTTTAAAAGACAAAATTGTACCCACCTCTACTACTACCTCGACAGCTCATTCCGGACACTCACCACCCTGTGTGAAAAAATTGTCCTTCGGGACCCTTTTATATTTCTCCCCTCTCACCTTAAACGTATGTCCTCTAATTTAGACTCTCTTACATTTGGGAAATGATGTTGACTATCTATCTTTCTATGTCCCTCATTATTTTATAGACCTCAATAAGTTTACTCCTAAGCCTCCTATGCTCCATGGAAAATGTTCCACTCTAATCAGCCTCTCCTTATAACTCAAAAAATCAAGTCCTGGCAGCATCCAAGTAAATCTTTTCTGCACTTTTCCTTGTTTAATAATATCCTTTCTATAATAGGGTGGCCAGAATTGCACATAGTATTCCAAGTGTGACCTTGTACAACTTCAACAAGACATCCCAACTCCTGTATTCAATTTTCTGATCAATGAAACCCAGCATGCCAAATGCCTTGTTCAGCACTCTGTCCACTTGTGACTCCATTTTCAAGGAGCTATGAACATGTACGCTGAGATCTCTTTGTTCTATAACTCTCCCCAAGCCCTACTATTAACTGAGTAAGAACTGCCTTGGTTCAATCTACCAAAATGCATCACTTTGCATTTATCTAAATTAAACTGGTTTTACCGGCACGGCCACCCGAGGCTCATAAGATCATGCCCAAGGCCAACAGGGAATGCTGTTCTGTGAGACTCACCCACCCCGATTTTGAGGCTGCCTTGCCAGCAAAATCAGGGGCCACCTGGCATTCATCAGCCCACTGGACCAATTGGTCAAGATCCCATTGTAATCCTAAATAACCTTCTTCACTGTCCACTATGCCACCAACCTTGATGTCATCTGCAGACTTACTAACCATGCCTCCTAAATTCCCATCCAAATTATTAATATAAATAATATGGGTGGCACGGTGGCATAGTGGTTAACATAACTGCCTTACAGTGCCAGGGACCCAGGTTCAAGTCCAGCCTTGGGTGACTTTCTGTGAGAAGTTTGCACATTCTCCCTGTGTCCACGTGGGTTTCGTCCGAAAGATGTGCTGGTTTGGTGCATTGACCCAAATAGGCACTGGAATGTGGTGACTAGGGGAATTTCACAGTAACTTCATTGTAGTGTTAATGTAAGCCTTACTTGTGACAAATAAATAAACTTTAATAACAGTTGACCAGGCACTGATCCCTGACTCACACCGGTGGTCACAGGCCTCCAGTTTGAAAAACAAGATGGTTTTAACATCAGGGTAATTCTACCTCTGAAGGGGAAGAGATTTCTTCTCATTCATTTCAACTCCATTGCAGTTGCCGTTCAAGCTGCACATGACCATTAACCTTTGCTGTATAGCTCACAGACTGTTTACCCCAGTCCAACGCCGGCACATCCACATCATAGCTCACATGAAAGCAGGGAATGGGTATAAAATGCTTAATTTTCCATCAGGATGGATAGAAACTAAACATTTTGTGAGCATTTTGTCTGTCACCAGCATTTCACAGTAATATTCTGGGTGGTTTCCAGCCAGCAGACAGTGCTGCTTTTGTTTCAGAACATACACCCCACCCTCGCTATTACACACTTCAGGGAGCTAACCATTTTGCATGTTCTAACGAGATTAGGATTGCTGTAGGAAACACCCGTGAAAAGAATTGAGTCGGTGCGCCATTAACTTTTTAAGGGGAAGCCTTCGAGTGAAGTTGGACTACATTTATTCATCGATGTAGAACAAACAAAGAACAAAGAACAACACAGCACGGGAAACAGGCCCTTCGGCCCAACGAGCCCGCGCCGCCATCCCACTGTCTCAGTGACCTATTCATGATTTTAGTCTACGCCTAATGTGCGAGGATCAGGGAGGCCCAATTTAGGGACAATTTAGTACCCAATCAATCAGCCTAAAAGCACATCTTTGGGGATGTGGGAGGAAACCGGAGCACCCGGAGGAAACCCACGCAACCACGGGGAGAATGTGCAAACTCCCACAGACACAGGCCCAAATCCATGTGTCCGCACAGTAACAGAGATAGTCTCTGAGCTGTCATGTTGCCCTCGAGATGGTCCAGTTTAAGCACACTAACGACATGAAGCAATAGGCAACTCCCGAAGCAATGTCCAAGAGCAGCCCACTACAACCTGCCGCATGCATGCCCCTTGCTGGACTTAAATGCCTGTGGAGACAAAAAAATTCATTATTAAACAGGCAAAGACTGTAACATCCCTGAGGCAAAACGTATTCCCAAGCCTACAATGTTTAGTAAGGCCTACTATATCCCCCTATATGTAGCCCGCTCATGTGGCTGTCTAAGTGACTCTTAAACAACCCTAGCATGCCTGCTTCCACCACCTTACTCGGCAGTGCATTCCACACCCCCACTACCCTTTGCGTGAAAAACTGCCCTCTAATATTTGTCTTATACCTAGCCCCCCTCACCCTAAGCCCGTGACCCCTCGTTCTATCCATTTCTAATAGCGGAAAAAGCTTACCACCATTTACTCTATCTATCCCCTTCATAATCTTATAAACCTCTATTAGATCCCCCCTCAGCCGACGTCTCTCAAGGGAAAACAGCCCAAGTTCATTCAATCTTTCCTCGTAAGACAGCCCTTCCATACCAGGCAGCATCCTGGTAAATCTCCTCTGCACTCTCTCCAGGATCTCTACATCCTTCCGGTAGTACGGCGACCAGAACTGGACGCAGTACTCCAAGTGAGGCCTAACCAACATTCTATACAACTGCAACATCAGACTCCTACTCTTATATTCTATACCTCTTCCTATGAAGGCTAACATACCATACGCTTTCCTCATCACATTCTGCACCTGCGCCGACACCTTCAGGGACTTGTGCACTTGCACCCCCAGGTCTCTCTGCGTATCTATACTCCGGATAGTTCTGCCTTTTATCGTATAACTCCCCTCCACATTATTCCGGCCAAAGTGCATCACCTCGCATTTCTCCGGATTAAATTCCATTTGCCATCTATCTGCCCAATCTACCAGCCTGTCTATGTCCTGTTGCATTGCCAGGCACTGCTCCTCAGTACCCGCCAATCCAACCATCTTAGTGTCATCAGCAAATTTGCTGATCACACCACCTACCCCTTCTTCCAAGTCATTAATATATACCACAAATAGAAGAGGTCCTAGTACCGAGCCCTGCGGCACACCACTGGTGACAGACCTCCAATTGGAAAAGGAGCCTTCCACTACTACTCGCTGTCTCCTCCTCCCAAGCCAGTTCTCCACCCATCTACATACCTGGCCTTGTATCCCATGAGCCTTCACCTTTTCTATCAGCCTACCATGAGGGACCTTGTCAAACGCCTTACTGAAATCCATATAGACGACATCAACAGCTTGTCCTTCGTCAACCGTTTTTGTCACCTCTTCAAAAAATTCCACTAGATTCGTAAGGCACGACCTCCCTGTAACGAAGCCATGCTGCGTATCCCTGATCAGATTGCAGCGTTCCAGATGTTCATACATCCTACCCTTGAGGATCCTCTCCATTAGCTTGCCTATAACTGAAGTCAAGCTCACCGGCCTATAATTCCCTGGGTTATCCCTCTGACCCTTCTTAAACAACGGTACTACATTTGCAATCCGCCAATCCTCTGGGACCTCACCTGTGTCCAAAGAAGAGACAAAGATTTGCGTCAGAGGCCCAGCAATTTCATCCCTCACCTCCCTTAGCAGCCTGGGATAGATGCCATCAGGCCCCGGAGATTTATGTGTCTTTATACTGTCTAAAAGTCCCAACACCTCTTCCCTCGTGATGACTATTTCCCTCAACGGATCCTCAAACTCCTCAAGCACAGCACCAGACATCAGGCCCCTCTCCTGCGTGAATACCGACGCAAAGTATTCATTCAGGATCTCCCCCATTCCCCCAGGCTCCAAGCATAGTTCCCCTCCTCTGTCCCTGAGAGGACCAATCTTCCCTCTAACCATCCTTTTATTTCTAACATAGGAGTAAAATGCCTTAGGATTTTCTTTAATCCTACCCGCCAAAGCCATTTCGTGGCCCCTTTTTGCCTTTCTGATGCCCCTTTTAAGTTCTCTCCTACATTCTCTGTATTCTTCTAACGCTATCTCTGTCCTCAAATGCCTAGATCTAATGTACGTCTCCCTCTTCCTCCTGACCAGGTCCTCAATATCCCTAGTTACCCACGGCTCTCTAATTCTACCCTTCCCATCCTTCCTCTTGACCGGCACGTGTCTTTCCTGCAAAGATTTTAGTTTTCCCTTGAGAGACTCCCACATACCCAGCGTCGACCTGCCATCAAACAGCTTACCCCAGTCCGTATCTTTAAGATCCTGCCTAATCCGGTTGTATCTAGCCCTCCCCCAGTTTAACACCCTCCCCTTAGGACAGGCTTCATCTTATCCATTAATATCTTAAACCAGACAGAGTTGTGGTCACTGTTAGCCACCTGCTCTCTTACTTCAACGTCAACCACCTGCCCAGGCTCATTCCCCAGAACCAAGTCCAGTATAGCCCCCTCTCTGGTCGGGCTATCCACATACTGCTCCAGGGATCCTTCCATTACACACTGTACAAATTCCTCCCCGTCAGCACCCTCTGATCTCGGCACCTTCCAGTCTACCCCGGGGAGATTAAAATCTCCCACTACCACCACCCTATTCTTCCTGCACTTATCTAGAATATCCCTGCTTATCCCTTCTTCCACAGCCCTCGGGCTGTTGGGCGGTCTGTAGTACACACCCAACATAGTAACATCTCCCTTCCTATTCCTCAACTCCACCCAAAGCGACTCGATTCCTATATCCTCTATACCTCCCTCCCTCTGCACAGTTATGATGCAATCCCTAACTAACAACGCCACTCCCCCACCTCTCAGCGACCCACCCCTATCACACCTGAAGCACTTATACCCGGGAACATTCAACTGCCAGTCCTGCCCTTCCTTTAACCAAGTCTCTGTCACCGCCACCACTTCCAACTTCCTTTCGAACATTATTGCCTTCAGTTCATCTGTTTTGCCAGTCACACTCCTAGCATTGAAACACATGCACCGAAGACCCTCAGAAACAATCCGATCCTTCTTCCTACCCTCCGGGCTTACCCTATCCCCAATCCCAGTTCCGTCCACATCCCCACCCCCCCTCCATATTAGTTTAAACCCTGCCGAAACACTCCAGCTAACCTTCCAGCTAAGATATGCACACCCTTCCCAGTTAACTGTACCCCATCCCTCTTGTATATTTGCCCCTCTTTCATAAAGACTTCCCAGTGGTCTACGAATCTAAAACCCTCTGCCCTACACCAATCCTTCAACCACGCATTTAGTTGGAGTATCTCATTATTTCTAGCCCTGCTAGCCCCAGGCACTGGCAGCAGCCCAGAGAACGCCACCCTGGAGGCCCTACATTTCAGCCTAGCCCCCAACTCCCTGAACTGCCTACGTATGTCCCCCCTGCACTTTGTTCCTACATCCTTCTCTCCTACGTGCACTATCACATCAGACTCAGTCCCTCCCCCCTTCAAAATTCCCTCTACCCTTTCTGAAACATCCTGTACCCAGTAGTAGTTTAAGTAAACTGGGGAGGTGGTCACCCAATCAAAAACCACCTGATTCATTTGGACAATCTCAGTTTAAATTGTGAGATAATGATAGATGAATTACAAGGCAATTACTAATCACATAGAAGTTCACACATTACCAGCAGCACCATTTCCGTACAGTTCACTTAAGATTTATAACTCGCTATTCCTTTACATGAGGGTTTTCTGTTTTACAATAACAACAAGTTATTAATAGCTGTCTTTTTAAACAAGATTCTGTAGGAAGGCAATCTGTTTGTGATGCAATTGAATAAAAAGTAAAGGATTACAGAGTAGGTAGAAGTATGTTATTCACTCATCAGTTAGACAGATGGGGACTTAAGTTAAAATAATTTGTATAGTCTTCACACCCTTGTGATCATGGATGACTTGCTCCAACTCCGGTTTGATTGGTTCTCAGTTGGCTGATAAGTCTAGTTCATGATCAGTGGGCTCTGCCACATACAGGAGAAGTGGTGTTTGAAAGGTTGGAAAGTTGAGGTGTTTAGAAGTTCCCGTACTTTCTCCGATGCCTCAACCTCACTTCTGTATGCCCCTGTCACAGTTCTTTGATGTATTTGGCAACTTACCAAATGTATGTCCTCCATATTGGTTGGTTACAAACCAGAGACTCGCTTGAGTTTGCAGAGATGTTTGATCACTTTGGAGACGCTTTGAGAACATTCCCTGAAGAGAATCCAGCAACTCCTTATATATTTAATCATGTAATCTGGTCAACTTTGGAGTCTTGCCACTTCTCACCAGAAATAATTATCAGGCAATTGGCTTTATGTGGAAATCGGCAGATATAGAAATAAAACCACAGTGAGTTGTAGCAAAAGAATCTCTTTTTTGTTAACATTTACAATCTGCGTAATTTAGAGTATTTGCAGAAGTGACTAATGTTGCTGAGGATCCAATCCAAGTTGAAGGGCATTTTGGGATAATGGTATTCACAGTTAAGTTACCCCCTTGCAATGCATCAAACTTTCATGCCAAAGAGTTGATAACATTTGTCATACTGTCTGCTATAGTCATAGTTTATTTGGCGATTAGCAGAAGGCAAAAAAGCCTGACAAAATGGCATTGATGGGAATCAGGGGCATGCCCAATAACTCATTGCCATGCCCCTTTTGCCAAAATTGGGAAAACTGGCAGATTGGCCATATTTTGGGGGCCCAATATTAAGGAGGCCCAATATTCTTGTCATTCTCATCTCTGGTATCCATTCATTATCTCATCATAAAAAGGTATCATGACATTTTAATGGCATGTTATGAGTTTTCCATTGTGGAGAATAATGGAAAATGAACAAATCAGAAATTAGAAATGCCTATCTGTGATATAAACAGGGCTTAATTGAGACTAAATATTGAGAATAACAAAGCTACTGACTTCAAGACCTGCCAGAAACTCCATTCCCAATTACGATACACAAATAACTCTCTGAAGCGGAATTAAATTTATTACAAATATTAGATTTATAAGATCTTGGGACCATTTATTTAACTGAAAGTGTGCCAAAGTCTGCTTAAAACACACCTGGTGATATGGCTGTTAAAGATGAATTGAAGACTCAGTTTGTTTTGCTGGAAAGAGGTTGTAAAGTGTAAATACTTGGAGACAATGACACTGACATCTGTGTTTATAGTGGTTAGACAGCTATCTCTAAAGTACTAGAAATTGTTGATAATGCCAGGCTGTATATGATCATATTTTAAGCTCCCCATTTCCTTAAAGGTTGAGTAGAATTTGAGTATAAAGAATAACTAATAGTATTTCTACCTGAATGCAAGGCCCATGTGATTCATGTTGCCATGGAAATGGATTTTGAGAGGAAAAATATTTCTAAGATAGCCCTGAAATTCACACACAGCGTTTGCCAAGAATTGTGAGTTATAGTGTAGTTGGAGGTCAGAGGTTTCTATGGTTCACAGCAAGAATTCTCACAATGCCAGATTAAAATTCAACATGTTTATTTGGTATCACATCTTTCGGAGAGCTGCTCTTTCATCAGTTGAGTGGTTCACAGGAATGTAGGTGGGATCTTATGCTTGTAAAGACCAAATTTGTGAGGATTTGAAATGATCTTTGAAGGTTTACCTTCTGCTAGAGAGAGAATAATCAGAAAAAAACCCTCATCATGAAAGGTTAAAAGCCAACAGGCTGGAAAAGGAAAGAAATGGAAATAAACTCTCAAGAGCTATGAATCAATTTGGACTGGGTCCAGGAAAATCAAATGACCACTTAAGGATCTGTGTAAAGTATACTCATGAAGTGGTTTTTTAGTTGTGTTATGATCAAAAGAAGGTTGGTTCTATAATTTAATCTATAGGTTCTCTGCCAAAGTACGGTTTAATCACTAGTGCTTTCAATTTGTTCGTTACAGAAAATGTCTTAAAATGAAGTCTTATGATGTCATCCTTTCAAATATCAACTGGATGTTCAAGTTTCTTTGTTTAAAATTATCAAAGTCTAATGATGAGGTTGTGTTTTTTCTGATGATTCTATTTATTTATTTAAAGTCTCTACAGGGATCATAACAAATTACTTATAACTTTGGCATCATATTTGACTGAGGTACACTTTCAACCAAATCTCTGTGCCATTACTTATTTCAAACTCCATGAGATTGCCCAACTCTATCCCTACCACAGCCCTTCATCTCTTCTTTTGTTGTGTCTGGACTTGATTTTAGTGCATTCCTGGCTGGCATCCCATTTACTACCCTCGATAAATTTAATGTTATCCAAAACCGTGCTGCCCATATCCTAACTTTCACAAGGACATGATCACCTATCATCTGCTCTGCATGCCATGCCTTCAACTTCCAATGCACTAAGCTCTGAAATTCCCTTCCAAAGCCTCTCTGCCTCTTTATCATGTACCCTTTTAAACACTGAAAACCAAACTTATTTTTGATTTTCTGCCCTAATATTTCATTAAGGGGCTCAATGTCAAATTTTGTTTTAAAGTGCTACAATGTCACACCTTTCAGAGGAAATCTGTAAGTTTCTCTGATATAAATATGTTTTGGGTTCAAGTTTAAAGTTACCCATTATCTCCCACCCCCAGTGGATTTTGAGGTTGGTAAGGTAAAGTGTAAAATCGCACGGATGGGATTCCCTCAGGGAGCTACCACCCTGGACTGGACAAGGTTTTATGGTAAGACAACATAGCCTTAGGTGGGAAGCCCACCTTTCCCTCTCTTTAGGCTTTGAAATGGCCACTTAAGGGCCCTTTCACACTCAGTTTCAATTTTCAGACTGACAAGCACCCAATGATTGAGGGTGGGAAATAGATAAAGCTCTCATTCTCGATCTTTGGGAGTAGGGGTGGGGGGGGTGGACATCGCCACAATTGATCCCAGAGTATCCCCAATCCATCCCTTCCCCTGTCACTTACCTTGACATTGACTCATTGTACTGAGTCTCAGGCACAGCGCTGCAGTACTTCTTCTGACCACTGTAGGCCTGTGCCTGGATGGCTGGAGAGCTGTTGACCTGTCTAATTGGCTGACAGATCTTTAAGGTTGAACCTTCCGTCCAACTGAGAAAAAAAGTCCCACCTGTTGCCAATCAACACTCATAAGACTATGAAATGGAAACAGGCCTTTCAGAGACTTGAAAGTCCAGGCCTAAAGCTCTCAGAGAGTTTACGTTATCAATACCCAGTCATTAACTGAGGAGATCAACTTATATTTTTTGCTGTCAGAATGGACATTTCAAAATTGGCTGCAGTGAGCAATATAGCAACTCTATGGTTACCTAGTCTTGAAATATATCAGGTTCACTATTATTTAACACAAAGCATGCTTCTAATTAAATTTTAATTTGTGAGTATTAAAAGCAAAACTGCAGGATTGATATAGCCTCATTCTTTACATTTAAAAAAAATAGTCCTATCAATCAGAGTACTGAAAAATATCATTAAGAAAGCAAACTATTCAAAATAAAAGAAAATAAGAGAGGTTAATGTGTCAACTGAAATGGTATGCCTGGAGCAGCCCGTTTTATAGGATAGGTCAAAACAACAAGGAATGATGGTAACAATAGGTAGAAATAGATAGATAATCAACCTAATAGGTGAGTGCTCCATGTTAAACTACAGGAAAGGGTTACTTGGTGCAGAGCTCAATCAGTTATTTGTAAAGACTTGAAAAAGTCAATGGAAATAGAGGTGACTTCATAATAGAAGTTGCAGAACTTGAATTGGAAAATCAAGCAGAAAAATTTGAACCTAAGGTTTAAAGTTATTGAAGTCAGTCCTTGGAGCAGTAAGTTGAAGAACACCCAGGAAGATGAAATACTGTTCCTGAACTTGACTTTGAGCTGGAACATGTTTATAATTGTCTCTGACTGATGGGGATTAGAAATATGTTACCTACTTACACGCAGGTTGGCAGTACTTGTAATCTCTTGATTACAGAGGCAGAAAAATAAAGTGGAAATACAGAACTCATAGAACATAGGACATTACTGCACAATACAGGCCCTTCGGCCCTCAATGTTGTGCCGAACTATGTCCAATCCCAAGATCAAGCAATCCCCTTCCTATAATTCTGGAGTACTCCATGTACCTATCCAATAACCGCTTGAAAATTCCTAAAGTGTCCGACTCCACTATCATAGCAGGCAGTCTATTCCACACCCCAACCACTCTCTGAGTGAAGAATCTACCTTGGACATCCCTCCTACTAGTAACAGCTACATCCATCTGAGGAAATAGTTTCTGCACGTCCACTCTATAAATCCCTCTCATCATCTTATAAACCTCTATTAAGTCGCCTCTCATCCTCCTCCGCTCCAAAGACAAAAGCCCCAGCTCCCCCAACCTTTCCTCATAAGGCCTACCCTTCAAACCAGGCAGCATCCTGGTAAATCTCCTCTGCACTCTCTCCAATGCTTCCACATCCTTCTTATAGTGAGGTGATCAGAACTGAACACAATATTCCAAATGTTGTCTCACCAATGTCCGGTATGGTTGCAGCATAACCCCACGGCTCTAAACTCAAACCCCCTGTTAATAAATGCTAACACACTATAAGCCTTCTTCACTGCTCTATCAACTTGAGTGGCAACCTTCAGAGATCTATGCATATGAACCCCAAGATCTCTCTGTTCATCCACCTTCCTTAGAACCCTGCCTTTGACCCTGTAATCTGCATTCAGGTTTGTCCTACCAAAATGAATCACCTCACGCTTATCAGGGTTAAACGCCATCTGCCACTTTTTGGCCCAGCTCTGCATCCTATCAATGTCTCTTTGCAGCCCGCAAGAGCCCTCCACCTCATCCACTATTCCACCAATCTTGGTGTCAGCGGCAAATTTACTTACCCACCCTTCAGCCCCTTCTTCCAAGTCATTGATAAAAATCACAAAAAGTAGAGGACCCAGCACTGACCCCTGTAGTACTCTGCTGGTAACTGGCCTCCAGTCTGAAAATTTTCCCTCCACCACCACCCTCTGTCTTCTATGATACACAGTAAGAAGTCTCACAATATCAGGTTAGAGTCCAACTAGTTTGTTTGATAGTAATCTCACAAGCTTTTGGAAACAGTGTTCCTTCGTCAGGTGTGTGGAAAGTTCTGATCAGAAAAGGACATCCTTCCTGATGCGACACCAATTTAATGTCTTTAATCGACAGAATCTTTAGACCTGGTTATTAGCAGAGGATGGCTGTATGGTTTTCTCACCTGGAGACTGGTGGCAAGGGCACTGTCCGATGCCAAACAGGAGATCTTAACTCAGGATCCAACTGACAGGCCATTTATATGGAGGGAAAGATTTCTGATGGTGGAGGTCTTTTGTGTCCTGGAAGAAGCACTTCCATCCCTCTTGGTCAACAAGGACTACTGTAAAGGCATTCTCCCTGAGCTGTTCTCATCTCCATTCAACTACCTGATTTTTCCTCCTTTATTGGCCACAGTTAAACCTATGAAACAGGTTAAATCAGAGGCTGCCAAGCTCTACACGCCATTTAAGTTGCCATCCCAACTACTGGGAGCCAGTTGGCTGCCTGAACATTGCCTCCAGCTTGCAAGTGAATGGGTTAGAGATACATTGGGGTTAGGTTTGAGATTTAAAAAAAAACTTCTAATGTGACACTAACCTACCATTTCTGGTTGTTAAATCCAGCTCATTAAATCTTACAGCACAAAAGGCTGTCTGTCCCATTGTGTCTGTACCATCTCTTTGAAAGAACTATTCAACTAGTGCCACTCTGCTGCTTTTTCCCCATGACACTTCCTTTCACAATATATATCCAATTACTTTTCACATTACCACTGAATCTGCTTACATCATCCTTTCAGGAAGTGCATTCATTGATGTCTAAATTTTTAATTCAAGAACGTGAGGCATGGTTGGAAAGCAGAGTATAAATAGATTATTGTAATCACTTTCTGGTCTTCCACTTTAGATTGTTGGTTAATCCTCCTTTTGTTCTCCTCTCCATCTACTTCCGATAGTGTTACTATTATGTGAACAGGTGCTGGAGTGTGGCGACTCGGGGATTTTCACAGTAACTTCATTGCAGTGTTAATGTAAGCCTAATAAATAAACTTAGACTTCAACTTACACGTAACAGTGCAGCTCTGGTGGCAAGTTTTCATGGGTGAGCCCACTTAGCGGATGTTAGTTTTTGACTTAGTTGCAGTGGAATCACAGCTTTCATCAGGTATTGGTGTGTAGTAAGCAAGAGCTGGGATCATGGTTGATATTCTGCTCCTTAATGCAGAGAACCAATTGATAACCCAGCTGCCATCTCGACTAAGACTTGCTACTCAATACAGATACACTGGCAATTAAACCTGGAACCCATTCTGACCCATATGGCTCCATTACACTCCGGCCAGAATTTTACCGTCCTGCCCACCGTGGAAATCATTGCGGCTGAGGGGCGGACCATGGAATACTCAGTTGACCTTGGGTGGGATTTTACAGTATTGGGACAAGTGAGGTCATAAAATCCCTCCCCCTATGTTAATAAGGTAAATAACTACCTCATTACATCTGTTTATTTGAATAACTGTAAAGAATGGTAAGAATTAAAAACAAAAAAGTTCAAATACAATACCAAAACTGTATACCTATTTATTTATAATACAGAAAAATAGGTTTGTCCCCTTGTTTGAAAATTATCTCCTTGCAAACTGCACATTCCAACTTCATAATTACAAATTTCTATGTCATTTGGCATTCCAAGATCTATTATGTGAAACCTCTAAGATAGCACAAGTATTATTTTCCAGTATTTGAGGCCTGCTCACAAAGTCTTCGATACATAAATAGAAAAATTGAGGAAATAACTATCATAGTACGCTAAGTAATAAATAACAGAAGTACACAGGTTCTCTCACTGTTTGGGATAGGTTTATTTGGGGAAAAACTTGTGTCTTTCACTTCAGATATAAGAACATAAGAACATAAGAAATAGGAGCAGGAGTAGGCCATCCAGCCCTTCGAGCCTGCCCCGCCATTCAATAAGATCATGGCTGATCTGTCGCTGCTCAGTTCCACTTACCCGCCCTCTCCCCATAACCCTTAATCCCCTCTCCTATCAAAAACCCATCAACCCGCGTCTTAAAAATATTTAGCGAGGCAGCCTCCACCACTTCAACGGGCAGAGAATTCCAGAGATTCACCACCCTTTGAGTGAAGAAGTTCCTCCTCAACTCCGTTCTAAACCGCCCCCCTTTTATCTTGAGGCTGTGCCCCCTAGTCCTATTGTCTTTTTTGAGCGGGAAGAGTCTTTCCACCTCTATCCTATCCATCCCATTCATCATCTTATACGTCTCAATGAGATCTCCTCTCATTCTTCTAAACTCTAACGAGTACAAGCCCAGTTTATTCAGCCTCTCCTCATAGCTCAACCCCCTCAACTCCGGTATCAGCCTAGTAAACCTCCTCTGCACTCCCTCCAAGGCCAAAATATCTTTGATATTTTAATATATTAATATATTTAATATATAAAATATTCTTGTAAATAAGTGCATTGAGTTTATAATTATTCAAAGAATACATGTTTGCCATTAATTATCTGTTGATGTATTATTTTATGTTTTTGTTCCAGGTTTGTTTCCCCTTCTTCCTGATGGCACAGTGGTTGGTGCTGCTACCTCATCGTGGTTAGCACTGCGTCACAGTGCCGGTGACCAGATTCCGGCCTTGGGTGTCTGTGTGGAGTTTGCATATTCTGTCTGTGTCTGTGTGGGTTTCCATCGAGTGCTCCAGTTTCCTTCCACAATCCAAAGATGTGCAACTTAGGTGGATTGGCCACGCTGAATTGTCCAAAGGTGTGTACATAGAACATAGAACATTACAGCGCAGAACAGGCCCTTCGGCCCACGATGTTGCGCCGACCAGTTACAAAAACAATGACCCACTAGCCTATACCAATCCCTTTTCGTCCATAAACCTATCCATAGATCTCTTAAACACCCCCAAACTAGGCGCATTTACAACTGCAGCAGGCAGGGCATTCCAATCCCTCACCACCCGCTGAGTAAAGAACCTACCCCTGACATCCGTCCTGTAGCTACCCCCCCTTAATTTAAAGCCATGCCCCCTCATGCTAGCTTTCTCCATCCGAGGAAAAAGGCTATCACTATCTACCCTATCTAAACCTCTAATCATCTTATATGTTTCAATAAGATCCCCTCTTAGCCGCCTTCTTTCCAACGAAAACAACCCTAAATCCCTCAGTCTCTCCTCATAGGACCTCTCCACCATACCAGGCAACATCCTAGTAAACCTCCTCTGCACCCTCTCCAAAGCCTCCACATCCTTCTTGTAATGTGGGGACCAGAACTGCACACAGTACTCCAAGTGCGGCCGCACCAGAGTAGTGTACAGTTGCAACATTACGCTGCGACTCCTAAATTCAATCCCCCTACCAATAAACGCCAAGACACCGTACGCCTTCTTAACAACCTTATCTACTTGATTCCCAACTTTCAGGGATCTATGTACACATACACCTAGATCCCTCTGTTCATCCACACTATTCAAAGTCCTCCCGTTAGCCCTATACTCGACACATCTGTTGCTCCTACCAAAGTGAATTACCTCACACTTCTCCGCATTAAATTCCATCCGCCACCTCTCGGCCCAGCTCTGCAACCTATCTAAGTCTCCGTGCAGACTATGACACCCTTCCTCACAATCTACCACACCTCCGACTTTGGTGTAGGTTAGATAGATTTGCCATGGTAAATGTGCAAAGTTATAGGGATAGGGCAAAGTGGGGAGGCTGAGGCAGGATTTTTTTTTTGCAGAGCCATTGCATATCTGGTATACCAGATGGTCTCTTTCTGCACTATAGAGGTTCAGTGATTCTATGATTGTATGAATTTGTTTTTTTCTGCCTTTCCATCACAACCTGTCAAATTACGTTGGGACTCAGACCAATTTCTTGTCCAGTTCTAGTTTGCCCCTTCACAAACATTTCAGTTCTTTAGTTGCAAACTGTCTGCGTACCTGATTTTACAACTTTGGTTCACCTAATTAACCTTTGTAGGTATGCAGAAGGAATGCTACATAAATTGAGGATTGGTGCCAACTTTTGGCTCTGGTTTATCAAGCTTCATCAACGGCAGTTTGTGTCTCAGTTTTGTATTAGATTTGTTCATCTGCTTTAAAAGAATCAGAGGGAGATTAGAATTCCTTTGATATCAACCTGATAGCTGATTTAACATGTATCAGAGGGGCCCACGACAGCAAAAGGCACATGTATGATCCTTTTTGCCTTGGTCTTGTGAATAAAAGGAAATTATTTCTGAACAATCTGCTCCAATCAGCTTGGATCATGTAGATCAAGCCCAAGATAGGAAGTGGTGAGCCTGCCTTGTCAGCTTAAATCTGAAATGTTTCACCTGTTGAGACTTTGAATTGGACTTTGATTGGATTGAATTGGTATTAACAAAAAAAAACTGTCCTGCTTTGTTCCTGATTTAAATGCCAATTAGAAAAATGTTTCCTCAATGCTATCTATAAAGCTGACCCACCTGCTCCTTTAGCAAGACTGTCATAGTCTAAGATAACTTTCAGAACCATTCATTATTCAGAATGGTAGTCAGAAATAGCAGGTAATTAAGAAGGCAAATGGAATTTTGTCCTTCATTGCTAGAGGGATGGAGTTTAAAAACAATGAGGTTATGTTGCAGCTATATAAAGTGCTAGTGAGGCCACACCTGGAATACTGTGTATGGTTTTGGCCTCTACTTGAGAAAGGATATACTGGCACAGGAGGGAGTGCAGAGAAGATTCACTCGGTTGATTCTGGAGTTGAGAGGGTTGGCTTATGAGGAGAGACTGAGTAGACCGGGGCTATATTAATTCGAATTCAGAAAAATGAGAGGAGATCTTACAGAAGATTAAGAAGGGAATAGACAACATAGGAGCAGGGAAACTGCTTCCACAGGCAGGTGAAACTAGAACTAGAGGGCCTCAAAATAAGGGGAAGCAGATTTAGGACTGAGTTGAGGAGGAATGTCTTCACACAAAGAGTGGTGAATCTGTGGAGTTCCCTGCCCAGTGAAGCAGTTGAGACTACCTCATTGAATGTTTTTAAGGCAAGGATAGAAAAATTTTTGAATAGCCATTATCTTATTGAATGGCGGGGCAGGCTCAAAGGCTTAGATGGCCTACTCCTGCTCCTATTTCTTATGTTCTTATGTAACAGTAAAGGAATTAAGGGTTATGGTGAGCAGGCAGGCAAGTGGAGCTGAGTCCACAAAACGATCAACTAGAGCAGGCTTGAGGGGCCAGATGATTTATTCCTGCTCCTAGTTCTTATGCTCTTAAGTTCTTATTAAGTAGTTGGGGCGTATAGCACTAAGTCTCTCTCCCATTCATTAGAGTTAGAAAGTTCGATGTACCAGAAAAAAAAAAGTTGAAAAATAAAAATTTTGCAACATGATTAGGAAAATTATTAATGCTATCAAATTTTACAAATTCCTGAATATGTGTTACATATATTGTGATAATTGTTTTATATTTGATAATGCAAAGGCATGGTTTCCTTTCAGCTTTCATGACATTTTTGCACTCATATTAAAGGGGGCATCAGTTCCAAGAATGGAATACCTTCCTGCTTTTCCACATTTAAATTGGGAACATCCTTCTCAGGTATTGCATGAAGTAAAACAAAGCTCCCTGTACTCTGCCAAAAAATGGAAAACTACCACTGTTTCCAATTGCTAGCATTTTAAGAAATGAGTTCTTCACACAATCCATGGATTCAGTAATAGTTGGTAACAGAAATCTTCCCTGAAAGATGAAAAAGAAACAGCTCATTGCAACTGTCTTGCATATTCATTTCTTACAACAACCATTCATGTGGCTTTTCTTACTGAGACAGTCAATTCTGCCTCAATAAGCTCTGTGAGTGGTTTCAATCAGCTCAAACTCATTCCTTATCTCTGGACAGATTACTCTCTGCTGTGTCCCAGTGGTATTGGAGTAGCTCTTTTGCATACCCAACAAGTAAACAAACTCAAATTAACTTAGGGACAAATTAGAAGGGCAGCCCCCCAAAAGGAAGGGGGGACGGCCTGGACAAAAACCAGAGTCAAAAGGAAACTTGAAACATTAAATCAAAATGTGATTGTAAGGGTCAATAATGCACCCTAGCCCCTGCGGTGCCATGGTAATGGAGTAATGCATTAGAACCTACCAAATCCTACAAATAATCTATAAAACAATTATTCTCTTAAGCAGTTGAACATACACACATTACCCAAGTGAAAATACCAAAAAGCAGAATTGCTCATTCTAGTTGCCTTGTCCAGTCAAGAGTCAATTCCTAAAGATAAAAATAATCGGCCAACTCAATTCTTCTCTTGCTAAAGCAAATGTTATGTTTCTTGAAACCTGCAATGTGCCAATTAATAAATCTACAAAATTAATACGTGAGATTTGAAGTTTTACACAGCAACCAACTTGGAATGCCAATTGGCACACCCATAAGGTTGTGAATCTGAAGGGTCATTTGCCAGTCAATTTTGAGCAGGCAGTTCATACGTGATCTTTAGAACATATATGAAGGTGACTTTTTAGTTCGTTCATAGGATGTAGGCATCACTGGCTAGACCAGCATTTGTTGTTCATCCCTAATTGCCGTTGAGAGGGTGGTAGTGAGCTCCTTCTTGAATAAGCAGAGTCCATGTGTTATAAGAATACCCACTGTGCAGCATTGCAAAGAAGTGTCCCCTCTACTGACTAAGTGGTAGATACATCACCATAAATTCAACAAATGGGTACACTATTGCTTAGTTTTGGGCATCATGGAACCCCTACAGTGCAGAAGATGCCATTCGGCTTAGCGAGTCTGCACCGAGACTGAGCTATTCTCTGACAGAATATCTTACCCAGGTACCTTCCTCTGTCCTATCTCTATAATCCCACTCATATACAAAAATCTAACCAACACACGTTGGTTGGGCAAGGGGCAATTTAGCATGGCCAGTCCACCTAACCTGACATATACTAAATAAATAAATATTTGACATATACTCCAAAGAAATACCACAGCCATTTATTGTGACCATAGAATATCATCACTACCAAAAAACTGATTGAAAATAGTCAGAAAATCATCCTACTTGACCGTCCTACCCCTGTAACCCCACTCATCTACCATCCATCTAACCTACACTAAGGGGAAATTTAGCATGGCCAATCCACTAAGCAAATAAATATTTGACATATACTGCACAGAAATACTACAGCCATTTATTGTGACTAGAGAGTATTATTATCACTATGAAAAAGCTCATTGAAAATAGTCAAAAATTCATCCCACTTGACTGTCCTATTTAAATTGTGACTTTGTTAAAGAGATGAATTAGTGCAAAAAAAATGAAGGCAACAAATGAGAGCACAGTGGTCATTCTGCAATGGAATAACTCGAGTTCATGAAGTAAGTTCTTCTCATGTTCAGGAAATAGAAAAGGAAAAGTCTGCAAAGGTGTCTAGATACAAACTCGCAGCGGGCAACCAGCCCGTGCATGACTTGACCAAATTACATATTTTTAGCTGCCGTGAATGATAGGTTCCTGGGGCTCATAATGACAAAAACATGCGTGCAGACATCATGTGTAGAGTTCCATATGCTTGGAGGGAACCAACCATATAACAAGCACTTACACTGTGATTTCAAACTTATTGTCTTTGCAGCATAAGTTGTCTGTAGCATGTAAACTATCATTTAGACAAAGATGACTGAAACAGAAGACTTACCTTTTATCATGCTACATTTACACTTTTCAGAATAATTGAACCTATCTTTGAATTTGGGTCTGTGAAGGAAAACAATAAATCAAATCAAAACAGAGTACATTTGAATGGCTTGCTGTGAATTGAATGGATGTTTAACCTCGGAAAAAGAAATCAAATTGTATGATTCTAATAATTCCTGGCATGTGTTAAATATCCATTGTGCTTTAAAGTGACTGCACAGACACTGTTACAAAACATCTGCCAAATCATTTTTGTGAACCAACTATTGAATAAGAGACTACATGTATTCTTGTGTAAAAGTTAATCCCATGTAAAGGTCAACCCCATGACTTCTGACCGATTTAAAAAAAATGTAATTTTTCATGTACCTCATATAAAAGTTGACCCAGTTTTACAGGTGTTAAAGCCCAAAGTGTAATTCTGGGGTTGTCAATGATTCGATTTCATCGTAAATGTAAAAATATTGAGGAAATAAATGCTTCAAACATTTATAAGTTTAAGTTTTGTTTTTATTTTAGGTTGATTGGCCGTGCTAAGAAATTGTCCCTTAGTGTCCTGAGATGTGTAGGTTAGAGGGATTAGTGGGTATAATATGCAGGGATATGGGGGTAGGGCCTGGGTGAGATTGTGTTTGGTGCAGACTCGATGGGCCGAAGTGCCTTTTTCTGCACTGTAGGGTTCTATGATTCTTATTCAAGTCATTAAATTGATCGGATTATGAATAATAACTGAAAGGAATTCTTTAAAGTTGTTACTTGTCATTTTATTTTATGATGGTGACTGTCCTTTTTGGATTTCATTTGGGTCCAAATCAAGTGCGCTTATCAACCCTTCAAAATCGTTACCCGTGTTAAAGTCAACATCATGACCTTTGGGCTCAAAAAAAGGTCTCAACAATTCTATTTTTACACAGTTACATTGGGCATATGGAACCTCAAATATAAGTTATTGAAACATGGTTGCGGAATATTAGTGTTCTTTACAGTGAAATGGTGCTACTCACTGCAATTTTCCAGTAGTTCCCACCAGCGGGATCTTCCAATCCCACTGGCAGCGATGCAAACAGTGGCAAAACCCATTGACAGCAGTAGTCCCAGAAGATCTGTCTGCCAGCTAATGGCGGGCAGTCTCTGCCACTGCAAAATACGTCACGGGGGTTGGCAGAAATACCTGCCCATTGTATTTTGCTTTTATGCTTCAAGTATACGATTGTTTGTGGCTGCTGCTTACTCTTTAGCAACTGCTCACAACTACTTGATGGCCTTTATTACACATACATTCCTATAAGTCCAATTAGACAAAGCTAGCGCCCCATTCAACTTCAGCATACAATAAGATTCACCAGGTTTTTAGCGAATAATGATAGATCTATTTGCTTGACTCAATTGGTAGCACTCGCGGGCAGAAGTGAATGTTTCCCCTAGTGTTTTTGAAAGCAGGGCCTCATAAAACTGGAGCACATGTTCTGACCACTTACCGAACAACTTGTTTCTCATTTTACTGGGAGCCATGGAGGCATTAGGCAGCCACCACCACCCCACCCATTGAGGCCCCTATGTTGTCAATTAATGACCATTTATTTCATCATTCTGCCCCCTTTACTATTTTACCCATGGCAGGGGAAAACACTCATGTAGTGAGTAACCTGAAAGCTTTTACTGGGTGATATTGTGTTGGGCAACACATCTTTTGGGGTCCCCTGTACCCATTGGAGGCATCCCCCCATCACAAGGCCATATCTCCTTTTAAGCTTCCCCCACCCTCCCAGGACCTCTCAAGTCTAACTCCACACCTCTCTTACCACTTTGCTGGGGCCTGCTAACCAGGCCCCATCGCTACCCCTTAGTTACTTACAGTTTAAAACAAAGAACAAAGAACATCCCAGCACGGGAAACAGGCCCTTCGGCCCAACGAGCCCACGCCGCCGCATCTTCCCACACCTACCCTGCCCTGTGTGTATGTGAGTGGAACCCCTAATGTAGCCAGATTCAGGGGAGAATAGTGTCAATTTGGTACACCAATCAGCCTAAGAGCACATCTTTGGGGTGTGGGAGGAAACCGGAGCGCCCGGAGGAAACCCACACAACCACAGGGAGAATGCGCAAACTCCCACAGACACAGGCCCAAATCCATGTATCTGCACAGCTGGCAGTGATAGTCACTGAGCTGTTGCGGTGCCCGTCTGCCGGTCCAGGATTAAGCACACACAACGACACAAAGTACTAGGCCACTCCCGGAACCTCCAAGAGCAGCCCACGCACGACCCACCGTGTGCATGCCCCTCGTTTGACAACAAGGTGGACCGACCCTGTGGAATAAAAAGACAATACGTTAACATATAAAACTACATTTCCGGTGTCGTCTCGAGGCTCTGACCCTATTTAATACCCTCTACTATAACCCTCCATCCTTGCTTCCTTGTTTAGCCTCCATTAAACTCCTTTTCTTTGGATACTACCTATAGTCCCAGCAACAGTCACTGCTCAAACCTGGCACTGCTGGGACAACAGAGATTTCGGCCATTGGGATTGGCCAGCAATATCCAAAGTGGGCTTCCTCCATAGTGACCTTTGACAAAAAAATGAACAGGAACAGCTAAATAAATACAGTACTTATAAGAGCAGATCAGCAATTGGAAATTCAATGGCGATTAACTCACTTCCTGATTCCCCTATATCAGGATATTCATCATTTGTAAGTCACAATTCAGAAGTGTGATGATATACTCTTCATATTCCTGGATGAGTGAAGTTCCAACAACATTCAAGGAGTTTAGCACCATCAGGTCAAAACAGGTCGCTTGATCATCAACTTATCCATAATCTTGAACATTCACTCCCTCCATGTCTGAGTGTGTACTATCTAAAAGGCATACTACAACAACCTATCAAGAACATAATAAGAACATAAGATCTAGGAGCAGGAGTAGGCTGCCTGGCCCCTCGAGCCTGCTCTGCCATTCAATAAGACCATAGCTGGGTTTTCCATGGACTCAGGTCCACTTATCCGCCTGGTCACCATAACCCTTGATTCCTTTATTATTCAAAAATTTATCTTAAAATATTGCCTTAAAATATTCAATGAAGTAGCCTCAACTGTTTCATTGGACAGGGAATTCCACAGATTCATAACCCTTTGTGTGAAGAAGTTCCTCCTCAACTCAGTCCTAAATCTGCTTCCCCTTATTTTGAGTCTACCCCCCTCCCCAGTTCTAATTTCACCCACCAGTGGAAACAACTTCCCTGCTTCTATCTTATCTATTCCCTTCATAATCTTATATGTTTCTATAAGATCTCCCCTCATTCTTCTGAATTCCAATGAGTGTGGCCCCAGTCTACTCAGTCTCTCCTCATAAGCCAAGCCTCTCAACTCCAGAATCAACCTAGCAAATCTCCTCTTCACCCCCTCCAGTGCCAGTATACCCTTTCTCAAGTAAGGAGACCGAAACTGTACAAAGTACTCCAGATGCAGCCTCACCAGCACTGTATACAGCTGCAACATAACCTTGTTGTTTTTAAACTCCATCCCTCTAGCAATGAAGGACAAAATTCTATTTGCTTTCTTAATTAACTGCTGCACCTGAAAACCAACTCCTTGAGATTCCTGCACAAGGACACCCAGGTCTCTCTGCATCTCAGTGTGCTGCAATTTTTTACCATTTAAATTATAGTTCACTTTGCTGTTACTCCTACCAAAATGGATGACCTCATATTTACCAACATTGTACTCCATCTACCCGACTCTCGCCCACTCACTTAGACTATCTATATCCCTTTGCAAACTTTCAGCGTCTTCTGCACAATTTGCTCTGCCACTCATCTTAGTATTATCTGCGAATTTTGACACACTACACTTGGTCCCCAACTCCAAATCATCTATGTAAATTGTAAACAATTGCAGTCCCAACACTGATCCCTGAAGCACACCACTAGTCACTGATCGTCAACCAGAAAAACACCATCTACCCCCACTCTTTGCTTTCTGTTAGTTAACCAATCCTCTATCCATGCTAATACATTACCTATAACACCATGTACCTTTATTTTATGTAGCAGTCTGTGGTGCAGCACCTTGTCTAATGCCTTCTGGAAATCCACGTCCACAGGTCCCCCACTGTTCACTGTACATGTAGTGATCTCAAAGAATTCCACCAAATTAATCAAACATGACCTTCCCTTCATGAAGCCATGCTGTTTCTTACCAATGGGACAATTTATATCCAGGTGTCTCGCTATTTCTTCCTTGATGATAGATTCAAGCATTTTCCGTACTACAGAAGTTAAATTAACCAGCCTATAGTTACCCATCTTTTATCTACCTCCTTTTTTAAACAGTGGCGTCACATCTGCTGTTTTCCAAACTGCAGGAACTATCCCAGAGTCCAGCGAATTTTGGTAAATTACCACAAGTGCATTTGCTATTTCTCCCGCCATCTCTTTTAGAACCCTGGGATGCATCCCATCAGGACCAGACTTGTCTACTTTTAGCCCCATTAGCTTGCCCAACACTACCTCTTTGGTGGTGATAGTTTCTAGGTTCTCACCTGCCATAGCCTTCCTGTCATCAATTTTTAGCATATTATTTGTGGTCAATGCCTCAGCATATTATTCTTGTCTTTCACTGTGAAGACTGGCATAAAATACCTGTGCAATGCCTCAGCCATTGACTCATTTCTAATTATCACATCCCCCTTCCTATCCTCTAAAGGACCTGCAAACCAACTCCTTGAGCATCAAGCATCTTTCAACAGCAGTTTCCAAATCCTTGACCTCTATCACCTAGATGGACAAGAGTAGCAAAGGCATGGGAACACCATCACCTGCAAGTTTCCCTCCAAATCACATACCATCTTGATTCAGAAATGCGTTGCTGATCATTCACTGTTGCTGGATCAAATTTCTGCAACTTCTTCCCTAACTGTGAGTGTACCCACACCAGGTGGACTGCAGCAGTTCAAACAGGGGCTGACCAACTTGTTTGGAATGGGCAACAGATCCTGGCCTTGCCACTGATGTTTGCATCTCATAAAAGAATGAAAATAAATTGTCAGGGTTACAACTTACAGAGGCAAAGGGCCAATTTTACCATCAAGTTGTGCCCAATTTTGGGCACAAAAACTTGGTAAAGTTGGGCGAGAGATGAGTAGCATGATTCATGCTAGCCTCCGTGCCAGTTCCGGCTTTGCCAATGCCTGAAAGTAGCTGCCATCGGGCCTGTGCCCAAAACTGGTGCGACAGCTATTTAAATGTATTTGCATGCATTTAAATTGACTTAATGGACAGCATGCCCAACCATACTGACATTTCCCCTTTCACCACCGTGTTCGCCCATCCAGAATCGGTGTGAAACAGACATGCTCCACATAAGTCTGATTTGGATGCTCCAGTTAGTGAGGAGGTAAATGTCGAATGTCCGAAGGCTCTCTGCTTGAGGTTACCTGATGAAGGAGAAGCGCTCTGGAAGCTAGTGGTGTTTTCTAGCAAATAAACCTGTTGGACTTTAACCTGGTGTTATGAGACTTCTTACTGAGATTGGTGGGGGCGGGGAGGGGGGGTGGGGTGGAAGGGGCTTCCGCTGCCACTCTACCTATGATTAGTGAGGGAAAGGGGGAGTCCACCGCTACTTTGCCTGAGATCAGTGAGGGGGGAAGGGCGGGGAGAGGGGTCTATGATTGGTCTGCAGGGGAGGATGGAGAGATAAGGGGATCAGTAATGTTGTGGGGGTGGGGCAATGTCTGTGGGGGCCAGGGGGAATCCGGCCAGGCACGATGTGGCAGGTGAGCCGCATTCCATTGTTCTTTTCCTGCGCATGCGCACTTTGAGGCAGTAATCGAGCCTAAAGGACTTTGGGCGCATTAAGCCTCGCCCACAGGCTTGAGCAGCATGAACTGGAATTGCTGATATTTTTTCAGGCAGAGTGTGTACGGAGACGCCTGAGAACAGATCTAAGCGTCAGATCTGAAACATTCCAAGTTTCAAATCTGTCCAGCACTTAGAATCAAAATGGTAAAATAGGGCCTATAGAGTCAACAGCATGGAAACAGGTCCTTCAGCCAAACTTGTCTATGTTGCCCAGTTTTTACCATTAAGCTAGTCCCAGTTACTCACATTTGGCCCATATCCCTCCATACAAATCTTACTCTTGTAACTGTCTAAATGCTTTTTAAATGACAAAATTGTACCCATCTCTACTACTACCTCTGACAGCTCGTTTCAAACACTCACCACCCTTTATGTGAAAAAATTGTCCCTCTAGACCTTTTTGTACCTCTCTTCCCTCTCACTTTAAAACTATGCCCTCTAGTTTTAGATTCCCTTACCTTTGGAAAAAGATGTTGACTATGTACCTTATTTATGCCCCTCGTTATTTTATCAGCCTCTATAAGATCACCCCTAAGCCTCCTATACTACAGGGAAAAAAGTTCCAGTCTATTCAGCCTCTCCTTATAACTCAAACCATTAAGTATCCGGTAGCATCCTCGTAAATCTTTTCTGTACTCTTTCTAGTTGAATAATATCTTTTCTATAATAGCGTGACCAGAATTGTGCACAGGATTCCAAGAGTGGTCTTATTAATGACTTGTACAACTTCAACAAGATAACTTTTTGGAGGGTGAAGTGTAAAGAAAGAAGTGCCAGCTTAAGAAGAGCTAGAAGTTCTCCCAACATCCCAGACACCAATCCTCTTTCAAATAACACCTCCGGCAAACCAGTCATTCATCTTCTTTGATGTTTGAGGAACATGTAAAAATTAGCTGCCAAATTTACATGCTTAACCACACTTATAAATTTACCATTTATTGGATGTGAAGCACTTTGGGACATGCTAATAGATATGATTAGACATTGCATCATTTTTTTTAAAAACCTCAATTTAATCCAGGTAAAGTGCACTTTGGAAATAAATTAGTGTGGCTGAGAAAACAAGTTGAGGCAAGAAAGGATGCATGCATTTCGAGTAATTTAGAAGCAGTCATCTCTGATAATACTATCACTTACATTTCTATTGACAGAAATGTTGCTACCTATAGACATGCATGGATTTCTTCCGGGTGCTCCGGTTTCCTGCCACAGTCCAAAAGACATACTGGTTAGGTGTATTGGCCATGCTAAATTCTCCCTCAGTGTACCCAAACAGGTGCCAGGGTGCGGGACCAGGGTATTTTCACAGTAAGTTCATTGCAATGTTAATGCAAGCCTACTTGTGACATTAATAAATCAACTTATAAACATATGAAGTATGTGCAACGTCAGTGTCTAAGCTGGTGACTGTCAGTCTCAGAACATGTGGTGGGGTCTCGTCATCAGTGCTGTGTGGTTGCTGCCTCTCATCCTCCTGGGACTGTTGATGATGGGCAGATGGCAGTTTTTGGCTGCCTGAAAGCAGAAAGTAGAGAAGAAAGTTGGGGTGAGGGAAAGGCAGAGATTCCTGGAAACACCACTAGCAGCTTGCTCATCATGCTAGATACCGGGATGAGGGTAAGCTAGGAGTTGAGCTGATGCAAAAAGCACAAAGATACTGCCATCCTGATGTACTCAGTGACACCAAATGCCACGTGCTCTGTCACAGCCAGCTCCATGACATGGACAACTTTCTTCCTTGTAAAGCTCAAATGACGCAGCCAGCCTTGTCCCCTGCATCTCAGTTTTACTCACTTCTATTCTGTGACCTGCAAGAGAGAGAGCACAGTACCAGTGATTGTGTAGAGCTGTGTTTTGGTCATTTGTCAAGCATCGCTGAGTCACTAGAGCTCTGTTGTGGCAGCAAGAAGCAGGCACTGGGCTAGAGAACTGCTATACGTTTCAGGATGGAGCATCTGGATATTATGCATGAATCCAGAGTACCAGAGACTGTGATAGGGATCATAGAATCCCTATAGTGCAGGAGGAGGCCATTCAACCCATCAAACCTGCACCATCAACATTCACACACAGGCCCCATCCCCATAACCCCAAATATTTTACCCACTAGTCGCCCTGATACTAAGGGGCAATTTAGCATGGCAATCAATCTAACCCTCTTTGGACTGTGGGAGGAAACCAGAGCACCCGAAGGAAACCCAAGCAGACACAGTGAGAACATGCAAACTCCACACAAACAGTGACCCAAGCTAGGAATTGACCTGGGTCCCTGGTGCTGTGAGGCAGCAGTGCTAACCACTGTGCCATTATGCCACAATGTGGTGCATAGAGTAGCGTAAGTGACCTGTGTTGCGTCAGGGAGGAGCTGAAATGTAAAGATGCATTCATTGACCTTGACCACACGCATGATGTCATTAGTCTTCTTTAGCATTGCCTCCTGGTCCTTGGCCCCAGGCATCGGGAATTTACCTCTCTGGCCAACTTCTTCTAATCCATTCTGAAGCTTGCCCTTGAGGACTCCCCAGTTCCCCACAGAACCATAGCAATCTCTTCCCCTGTCCATCTTCCCCTCCAAGTGGTCCTGTACCACATCTGTGGTCTCTGTTTAAAATTGCAGCAATTCTATACAACAGCAGCTCCTGTCATTCAATGCAGCATCCCTTTAAATGGGGAAGACTGTCTTTAAGAACAGAAGGCTTGCTGTACAACTTGTTATTAGTTCACACTGTTTGGCTCTTTGCTGATGCAGAGGCAGCCAGCAATATTGAAGCCAATCAGTCCTAGGCCAGCCAAGTAAAAGACACAAAGCTCCAAGTTTATCGGCTGCCTATTTCTATCTGAACAAGTGAGGGCAGGTTGCAAATCATGGCTCCTGTGCCCAAAAAGTAATGCACACAAACTTATTGTCTTGAATCTCTCAACAGAAAGTCCACACATGGAGCATATCTAGTTTATGGATGGGAATAGATTGAACATTATGTAGCCTGCTGAGAGTTTACAGCCTGCACATAGCATCACACAGAAAAGCTCTTATGGTAACACCAATGGATTTCATTGGGAACGACTCTGCAGAAAATGATCTTATAAAAGGAAATATTTGTGGATTAGAGGATTAATGAACATTGTTAAGCATTGTGGTTCCTTTTCCACTGCACACCAGCCAGACCATTAACCTTAATTACCATCATTACTTTGGAAACTATAGATATCCTTTTGTCCACATTTAACTCTTGAAACTCAGATGGATTTTGCGAGCAGCCAGTATTATTTTGAACCAAGAAGCAATGCTATTTTAAAACTAGCATCAACAAGTTCTTCTTTAGGTACAATGGAACAACACTCAGCGTGCTACAATAATTAGCCGAGATGAAGTAAATTACACTAATAGAGGAGTGAAAATCCTCTAACTCGTACATTTTGTGAAAAAAGATGCCATGAGTTGGCTTCAATCGATCAGCAGGGAATATCAGATGTGGTGGTTGTGGTGGGGAGCAATGGGGGGAGATGCAAAAACTGGAGGAGATAGAGCAGTATGAAGCCATGAAAGGATTTAAACAGAAGAATGATAAAATGGGTCAGAAGTGTGTCCCAAAAGTTTAAATTGGTCAGTAACGGCGGGAGTGATAGCTCAGTTTGATCTAGTATGGGATAGAATATAGGCAGTGGAATTTCATATGAGCTGAAGTGTATAATGTATGGAAGAAGAGAGGGCAACTGGGAGGGCATTGGATTTGTCAACAACTGTGTGTGAATCAGCGCTTTAGTGGCAGATACAGGCTGAGTCAGGGACCGAGGTCACAATTGCATGATCACATTAGGTAATGTTTACGTTGCAAACCATGTGAAGTCAAAAGATTATCCCAGGATCAAACTGTAGACTGAGATTGCAAAGAGTCTGGTTTAATCTGTGATCTATTTGGAGGTTGGAGGTGAGAACTGAGGTATCAGAGACCAGATGAGGAGATGAGGCAGGAAGGATTTTTAAGGAGATAGTTTGTACTGAAGGAAAGAAAACAAAGATTAACTTTGGTTTCCAGAAATGACCTTAGAACGGTGGGTGCTTTTTGACAGTTGAAGCTTGATAGCTCTTGCTGTGATTCAGTCAGACCTGATAATGAATGACCAAAGCAGTTATGCGCTAATATACGAGAGAATAAAGTTTTAAGGGTGAGGTTCGAAACTACCAAGGAACAGGAGTTGTTCAGTGTACACTGCTGGCTGAGGGAGAAAAGTATGGAGAATATCTTAGAAAGAAATATAAGGAGGGATTTGATGGTTTCCACATTGCTGTCTCATAAATGTTGGGAGTGATGACTTTACATTCTTGGCATAAAGCTGTAGTATGCTTTTGACTATTTTGCCAGTAGAATTAATCTTTTTCTCTATATAAATGTTCATGTTGAATTATTCACTTCCTTCATTGTTGGTTACAAATTCACAAGATTACTAGGTAT
Source organism: Carcharhinus amblyrhynchos (assembly GCF_965287045.1). Lineage (NCBI taxonomy): Eukaryota > Metazoa > Chordata > Chondrichthyes > Carcharhiniformes > Carcharhinidae > Carcharhinus > Carcharhinus amblyrhynchos. Next base: position 49,441,727 of record NC_137336.1, read on the forward strand.
CATTTTGTCTGCAGAGGGTCTAGAATTCTCTACTAAGCTCCCTCTAGTATAGCTGTAGCATTCTGTACAATTAGAGCTAAATGAGGATATGAAAAGCACACAAGTAGCCCTATAGTTCAGGGATTAGAGTCTCCCTCAACATATCAGTTCAAAATAGTCATTATTCTCTCAAAATGTACTATCAACTTTTGCACTGTTATCATTGCACCCTATTACCGGCACCTCATTCGCCCAAAACATGCCTTCCAGGATAGGCACTTGGTGACAAAAGTAACATGCCTGCATGATATTTTGGTTCCTGGACCACTCAGTTGGTGCCCTTCAATGTGCACCGTCAAGGGCCTTCCGGATTATGAGATGATTGTTGTCCACTGTACCTTGCAGAACTGGCACTGCAGAGAGGGAAGGCCCTGACTCTGAAAGACATGGTGGACCATTGAGGCTTCCTCAGACAAGGATGGCAATGAGGATGCAGAAGAGGAGCCACTGCACCCAGACTGGGCTGTGGGGCTACTTGGAGGGTCTCAAGATTTAGGTGCCATGGAAGCTCAAGGGTCAGGAAACTCTTCTGCTAAAGTGTAACTCTTGAACTGCAACATGTTAGCCATATAGTCCACCAGGGTTCCATTTTTTAGCTCAATACACCCTTAACACTTACTGGCAGCCAAACCACTCATTTATCACCACGTTACACTTCAGTGATGGTGTAATCAGCACACTCACCATGGTCAACCTCAAGCAGTTCCTGGTTCACAACCTTCTGCACCTACATCTGGCAAGGACACCCATCACTGCATTGAGATAGTCATAAACAAAATGTGACATTTAATAAAGGATATAACCACTACAATCTATTTTCAACAAAGACTCATCTCACACGCTTGACTCCAAAGTGTAATTCTGGTGATTACTTAATTCTTTTTCACATATTCCTGTGTGATATTGCTGTCTGGGGTGATGGCTTATTTTTGGCCAAGCTGCCTGGGATGACAGTGGCTAAAGCCCTCTGGTTGCCTGAGGTCATGAGCACCCTATTGTGGTGAAGGTCTCCTGCAAAGTAACAGGAGCCTCCTCTGTTGTCATGGCAATGTGAGGCACTGACAATGATGGCAGAGGGGTGGAACACCTTCTATCTGTTTTGATTGAGAGTCTCCTGAAAGGACACCTCAGAAGCTATAGTTCCTCCGCCATATTGAACCTCTCTGCTTACCTGAGAGGGACATAGCCTGATGGAGAGTCTAGGTCTCTCAACTGTCCCTTGCCTTGTCACTTGCTCCTTTACACTCAGGAACAGGGTGATAGCATGCTGGTCTGTGCACATCTCAAGTATCCATTGACATCTGCTGAATACAGCGCTCATTAGAGTCACCAAGCTTGATGAAAGAAACCACGTGTGCAGATGAAAAGGACATTGCTGTACTCATGGCCCAGCTGGATTCCCTACCCTCTGAGTCAGAGCATGTATGCTCTTGGTATCTTTGTGCCCCTCACATTGAACTTCCAGCATCAGCTGTTTCATGGATGACTCCAGAGATGCATCACCAGCCTAAGGATAACCATGGATGAGGTAACCCAAAGTCCTCCAATTAACAGAAGGCTCAGGAGTCACCATTGTATGATATTGAATGTGCCTGTACACCATTGTAATGTAAAGATGCTCAGCAGAGCTAGGGTTAATGTGGGACTGGAAATAGCACCATCTACAGTATGACGTATAGAGTCACATTGTAATAGCTTCATAGGACACTCTAGAAGCAGCTTGCAAGGGAGAAGCAGCACCAGGCATGACATTAACTGGGATATGTACATAGTTAAAGATTAACAAGAAATGGTTCATGTTTAAACATATAAATCTCAAGATCCCATCATTCCGATATCAAATGAACCCATGGACAATTGTCACAACTTCTAACAGTAGGCCTGGTGCTTGCTGGCACCGTGCTGTGACTGCAAATCTCTACCTGTGCACGTATCCAGTGAGGGAACAGTATCTGAACTGGTGGATGGTGGCGGATGGGGATGTGACGTTGCAATCTCCAAATTCACCATCCTCCTATAATGTGGATGGATGTACCCTAGATGCTTCACCTGGATATTCCATGGATTTACCTGTGGAAGAAAGCAGAATGATCAGGACTTGCAACACTCCAGACTGAGCCACACAGATCTCAAAGCCTCTCACATAGGTGACTGCAACTTGGAATGCAGAGAAGCCATCATGCTGACTTGTTGCTCCATCCAATACCCGTGAGCTGAGGGACTCACCCCCTACAAGAGGGACTTTGGCCTCACAATCTGCTGTGAAGCATCCTCCCACGTAACCAACCAGTTTCAGTCCCTCCTCCTTCACAGAAGCCAGGATGGCAATGGTGGGGAGCTGCTACCAGTCCTTGCCCTTTGCCTCTCATTCTGGACCCTCTTCTCTTGCAGAGACACATGGAAATCTCTCTAATTACAGAGACTAACTGTTCGGCCTGCTTGCTTGCAACCTCTGGGGTCAGTGTCATGTAAGAGTCAATCTGGCACTTGGAAGCACTCAGCTGTTTGTCACATGTACCGGGCACATCCCTCCTGGGCTGCAGTCATTCTCCCCATCTGGTGGTCTCATGCATCCCCAACATCCACACCTGCACACCCACTCCCCCTATCTGTGCGTGCCCCACAGGAGACTGATAGCTGACATTTACCCTTGTGCAGCAGAGAAGATAGGCTGCCCTCCCAGCTGGACAGAAAAGATGCTAAGGCAACATTTCGAGAAAGAGCAAGGAAGTTATATCTGGGGTCCTAGATAACACTGACTGCAGAAAAACAGATCATCCGGTCATTATTGCATTGTGGGATCTTGCTGTGCACAAATTGACTGACAAGTTTCCTACAGTGACGACGCATCAAAGGCATTTCATTGGCTGTAAAGTGCTCTGGGTGGCCCTGTGGTTATGAACAGTTGCATGAATGCAACATTTTCTCTTTTTTTCCTGCTTTATTCTCTTTCTCACTACTATATAATCAAGAAGCTTAGGATCGTGTGGGAAAGGATTTTGGAAAATATCCTTAATGGCTAAGTAACTTTTATTATGTCGTTTGAGGCTGTAGGCCTGAAGTTGAAGAAAAACAGTCTTTCTTTGCAGAATGTCTGCTTCATATCATACAATATATTACTGTTCTGTTCTCAGCACACTTCCAGATCAATAAAGTTAGATTTCAGCTAGCCCTTCCAAACTGGACGTTGAGCAAATGGCCTGCTTGTACAATCTAAACATAGCATGGCTGAAATCAAACAGAGCTACACAGCGTAACACTGTTTATATATCAAATAAGTATATCAATATCAAATAAGCATATAAATTAGTATATAAACTTGCAGTTTGTTTCAATAAGGAAATGGAATGAGTTCGTACGTGAATGAGTTCATAGACTTTGCGGACCTTTTAATCTTACATTTATAACTTCTGTGTGTTCATCAAGATGAAAATACCAGTGCTTTGATTGAAGCTGTTGCTCCATCAATATTAACAAACAGGGACTCCACCAGTCAGATATCTTAGAGGATCTTATGATCAGAGGATCTCATCTTGGTCAATGTAAATGGATATTCCAAAGAAGTGAACAATGAAGGGCATTTGATTCTGTGCTATTTTCATACGTTACCTAGCAGCAACTCATAGATAAACTGGTTAACTCCTGGGTAAAGAGTTAATATCAGGAGAACCTGATACTGATGTAACTACTGATGCAATGCTGCATGACCAAGAGACTGTTCTGGTGGGAAGCAAAAATGCAAATTTGTGTAAGTGCTGAGATCTGTAAATAAACAGGAATTTTTTTTAACAGATAACAAGTTACAGTAGCATTGCGATCACCAAACAAACTCCACTTAGACAATGAACCCAAGAAGAAGTAGTAGGGAACTTGCATTTCATCTTACCAAGGTTGTGATTTGTAATGTTGAGACTTAACATATCAAAATGTATGTTTTGTATTTGCACAGTTTTGTTTTTAAGTCTCTAAGTTTTTAAGTTAATTATATAGAATACTAAATACATGTTTTTCTATGTGTACTGAATATAGTAGAAATCAGTTTGTATTTATAGTTCCAATGACACATGTTTAACATAACATAAAGCAGTTGTGTCCTTTATGACTCAGCAAGCTAAGTCAGTAGTGGTGCTAATGAGGCACTTTTGATGATGGACATTGAAGTTCCCCACCCAGAATACCCTCTGTGCCCTTACCACTCTCAATGCTTCTTCAAAATGATGTTCAACATGGAAGAGTAATGATTCATCACCTGATGGTTGGTGATAGGTGGTAATCAGCAGCACACTTCCTTGCCCATATTTGACCTAATGACATTAGATATCATGGGGTTCTGAGTCGATGCTGAGGAGTACCAGTTCATCTCCCTCTCATCTGAACACCACTATATCACCACCTTCTCTGGGTTTTCCTGCCAATGGGACAGGGCATACCCAGAGACGGAGATGGTAATATTTGGAACATTGTAAGATACGATTCAATGAGTATGATTATGCCTGACTGTTGCTTGTCTAGTCTGTGGGACAGCTCTCCTCGTTTTGACAGAAGTCCTATGTGTAGTAAGGAGCAACACAGAATGTTGATGGGGCTGGATTCATCATTGTTATTTCCAGTGCTTAGGTCAATTCCAAGTGGTCACAGAATCACAGAATTGTTATGGTGCGAAAGGAAGCCATTGGCTTTTCAAATCATGATGTGGGTATGCCGGCGTTGGACTGGTGTAAACACAGTGAAAAGTCTGACAACACCAGGTTTTAGTCCAACCTATTTATTTGATAATATACTCACAAGCTTTCGGGTTAGTCCCTTCGTCAGGTGAATGGAGAGTTCTGGCCTCAGACAGAGCATATAAAGCACAGACAGTTTAGAGATTACTGATTAGAATGCGAATCCTTACACCTAACCTGCTGTTCAAGACCTGAAGTGGCTGATAATGTGAGTGGAAGGAGCACTGATCACAGTTTAAAGAGATTGTCTCCAGACAGTACAGTAAGTGAGGTTTTGCAAACCCAGGCAAGTCACGGGGGTTACAGATAGTGCGACATGAACCCAAGATCCCTGTTGAGACCGTCCTCATGTGTGTGGAACTTGGCTATCAGTCTCTGTTCAGCGACTCTGCGACATGGATACCATCATCACACGTGAGAATACCATCCACCAGGTACATGGTAAATACCCTTGCAACTCGGCCAACATTGTCTACCTGATACGTTGCAAGAAAGGATGTCCCGAAGCATGGTACATTGGGGAGACCATGCAGACACTACGACAACGGATGAATGAACATCGCTCGATAGTCACCAGGCAAGACTGTTCCCTTCCTGTTGGCGAACACTTCAGTGGTCACGGGCATTCAGCCTCTGACCTTCGGGTAAGCATTCTCCAAGGCGGCCTTCACGACACACGACAGCGCAGAGTCGCTGAACAGAGACTGATAGCCAAGTTCCGCACACATGAGGACGGTCTCAACAGGGATCTTGGGTTCATGTCGCACTATCTGTAACCCCCGTGACTTGCCTGGGTTTGCAAAACCTCACTTACTGTACTGTCTGGAGACAATACACATCTCTTTAAACTGTGATCAGTGCTCCTTCCACTCACATTATCAGCCACTTCAGGTCTTGAACAGCAGGTTAGGTGTAAGGATTCGCATTCTAATCAGTAATCTCTAAACTGTCTGTGCTTTATATGCTCTGTCTGAGGCCAGAACTCTCCATTCACCTGACGAAGGGACTAACCCGAAAGCTTGTGAGTATATTATCAAATAAATAGGTTGGACTAAAACCTGGTGTTGTCAGACTTTTCACTGTGTTTTCAAACCATAACATAGTGCAATTTTTGTACCTTTTACCTATACTCTTGATTTGATTTGATTTGATGTATTATTGTCACATAAATTAACATACAATGAAAAGTATTGCTTCTTTCACACTGTGCAGACAAAGCATACCATTCATAGAGAAGGAAACGAGAGAGTGCAGAATATAGTGTTATAGTCATAGCTAGGGTGTAGAGAAAGATCAACTTAATGCAAGTTAAATCAATTCAAAGGTCTGACAGCAGCAGAGAAGAAACTGTTCTTGAGTCGGTTGGTACGTGACCTCAGACTTCAGTATCTTTTTTCCAATGGAAGAAGGTGGAAGTGAAAATGTCCAGGGTGTGTGGTGTCCTTAATTATGCTGGCTGCTTTGCCGAGGCAGTGGGAAGTGTAGACCGTGTCAATGGATGGGAGGCTAGTTTGCATGATGGATTGGGATACATTCACGACCTTATGTAGTCTCTTGCACTCAGGCAGAGCAGCAATCATACCAAGCTGTGATACAACTAGAAAGAATGCTTTCTGTGGTGCATCTGTAAAAGTTGGTGAGAGTCGAAGCTGACATGCCAAATTTCCTTAGTCTTCTGAGAAAGTAGAGGTGTTGGTGGGCTTTCTTAACTATAGTGTCGGCATGGGGGCACCAGGACAGATTGTTGGTGATCTGGACACCTAAAAACTTGAAGTTCTTGACCCTTTCTACTTCATCCCCGTTGATGTAGACAGGAGCATGTTATCCTTTGTGCCTCCTGAAGTCGATGACCATCTCCTTTGTTCTGTTGACATTGAAGGAGAAATTATTGTCGCTGCACCAGTTCACCAGATTCTCTATCTCATTCCGTCTGTCTCGTCATTGTTTGAGATCCGACCCACTATGGTGGTGTTGTCAGCAAACTTGAAAATTGAATTGGAGGGGAATTTGGCCACGTGGTCATCAGTGTATAAGGAGTATAGTTGGGAGCTGAGAACACAGCCTTGTAAGGCACCGGTGTTGAGGATGGTCATGGAGGAAGTGTTGTTACCTGTCCTTACTGATTGTGGTCTGCGAGTTAGGAAGTTCAGGATCCAGTTGCAGAGGGAGGTGCCGAGGCCCAGGCCATGGAGTTTGGAGATGAGTTTCATGGGAATAATAGCATTGAAGGCTGAGCTGTAGTCAATAAATAGGAGTCTGACATAGGTGTCCTTGTTATCTAGGTGTTCCAGGGTAGAGGGCAGGGCCAAGAAGATGGCGTCTGATCCTGTGCGGATAGAGACAGATCCTATTGCAGCAGTAGGCAAACTATAGTGGATACAGGTTGTCCGGGCGCCTGGAATTGATTTGTGCCATGACTAGCCTTTCAAAGCACTTCATAATGATGGATGTCAGAGCCACCGGCCAATAGTCATTAAGATATGTTGCTTGGTTTTTCTTAGGTGCCAGGATGATGGTCATCTTCTTGAAGCAGATAAGGACCTCAGATTGTTGTAAAGAGATGTTGAAGATGTCTATAAATACTCCCGTCAGCTGATCTGCACAGGATCTGAGTGCTCGTCTGAGTACTCCATCCGGGCCAGTCGCTTTCTTTTGCTTGACCTTCCAGAAAACTGCTCTGACATCAGCAATGGTGACCCCAGATGTAGGTTCATCCAGGGCTTCTACGGTGGAGAGCATGCTCTCGCTGACCACTTGCTCAAAATGGGCATAGAATGCATTGAGCTCATCAGGGAGAGGTGCGTTGGAGCCGGCAATTTTACATGCCTTCATCTTGTAACCTGTTACGTCTTGCAGATCTTGCCATAGTCGGTGGGGGTCGATGTGGCTAGGCTGGGACTCTAGCTTGGTCCAATATTTTCTCTTGGCATCTTTGATGGACCTACTTAGAGTGTCTGGCTTTCTTGTATCTGGCTTTCAGTGTCGTCTGACCTGAACATCTCAAACCTACACTTCAGCAAGCAGTGGATATCCTTGTTCATCCATGGTTTCCTGGGGATCACATGGATTTGCTTATTTTGGCAAATCCAGATAATATTTAAAATGAAATTGACATTAGGCACACGATTCAGCAGACAGACATTTCTGCACATATGAAAACAAGGAAATGCAGGAATTGAAACACATTCAAGCGCTCATAGAAAAAACATTTAGAACACATATTTGATTATATCAGGATAGAATAGAAGTGCAAACACTTTAAGTCAAGAATAAATCACCTTGACGGTGAGCTCAGCTCTGTGTGAATAATACGGCTAATAATACAGTCTTCTACACACCTACTAATGAAGTCATTTACTATAGTGACATACTCATTCATGAATGAGTATGCTGCAGAATTTTTAAATACTGACCAGTCCACTGACTCCAGCAGACCCGTTGGTGATCACCTGATTCCTCAGATCAACATTGCACAACTTTCTTTGATAGATTCTCCTGCTTCAGTTTTTGCTTGTAAGCTGGGAGCAGGAGCACAGCCTTGTGGTCTGATTTGCCAAAGTGTGGGCAGGCGATGGAACGGTAGGCATGTTTGATATTTGTGTAGCAGTGGTCTAGGATGTTTGGGCCTCTGGTGGAACAGGAGACATGTTTGTGGTAACTTGGTAGTACACTCTTGAGCTTGATTGAAATCTCTGGTCACGATGAACAAGACCTCTGGATATTTCGTCTCAAGGCTATTCCTAAATGATGTATATTTCGTTCAGCATGATCTTCACGTCCACATGGGGTGGGATGTAAACTGCCATCAGGATAGCAGAGGTGAACTCCTGCTGAAGGTAGTAGGGGCAGCATTTTAGCATCAGGTAGTCTCGGTCTGGGGAGCAGAAAGTTGCCAGTGTCACTATGTCTAGGCACCACGAGGTGTTGGTTAAGAAGCAGACTTCACCTTCCCTAGCCTTGCCTGAAGTCATTGTGCAGTCCATTCAATGGATTGTGAAGTCCCCTGGCTGTAGGGCACAATCCGGTGAAGCAGAGTGAGCCACGTCTCTGTGAAACAGAGTACACAATAGTCCCTCAGTTCTCTTTGGAAAGTGAGTATTGCTCTAAGTTCATCTAGCTTGTTTTCTATTACTTGAATAGAAACAATGAGCCTGATTGTACCAATCGAAGCCTAAGGGCCAGATCCAGGCGTAATATGGATCCGAGCCCGGAATCCTCATTCCAGCGCACCTCTACGCTTCTTGCTGGCTCCGATCCAATCCGCGCTGTGGGTGGGGCTTAGCGCTGCCAGACCGTTCAGATCTCTGAACTGCGCACGCGCAGTTCGAAAAAAATCAGAGGCAGCACACCCGGGTGCTGGACTGAAGCACGCAGCTGTGGCAGTTTGTGCCTTCTGAAAGATTGCTTCCTGCTGTGTATCCTGTGTCCGCGTACCCAGGCAGAACAATTTCAATACAACATCAGTAGTTCGCTTTGGAAGGCAGGTCTATACCAGGCTGTATCCTGTTCTGGTGTTTGACCTGATGGGTACACTATCAATATCTGATACAAGGAGCCTAAAAAAAATTAATATGTTGCCAGTCGATGTTTCCCTTCTGCTAGAAGCTGAAAGGAAAGCAAGATTGCACAAACGTGTTCCCAAAAGAACTAGAACGAAAGAGGAGCAATTTGAAGATGAATTTAAAGTTGACAATTATAGCAAATTCTGGACGAAGAAGTAGTTGTCAAAATTTTGGATTTTAGAAACAACCATCACTGGACTGTTTGACTGGTGTTGCCATCAGTGGAACTTTGACAAACGCATATATTGTTGTGATGTCATTAATGAGTTGTGTTCTTTATTTATGATCAATTCCATTTATTTTATTAAAATGTGTTTCTACAGGAAGGATACAGGGAATGAAAAAACAGATTCCTGTTTTCATTTCTATTATTGCATGGCTTAAATGCAAGGAGAAAACGCTTTGAATGTTAATTAGACAATACCCATTCACATTAATTCTGTGCCTCCTATTCCTGCCTACATTTGTGTGGATTTGACAAACATATATTTACTTGTTTGTGTGATGTATCATTAAAACCAGTTTCAGGAAAAAAAAGCAGAAAGCGGAGAGAACGGCTCTCTGGCACATCATCCTCTGGAGGGCGCAGATGGGTCTCTGGTTGGGGGAGAGGAGGAGGGGCAGATGGATCTCTGATTGGGGAGGAGGAGAGGGTGCGGATGGATCTCTGGTTGGGGAGGAGGAGGGGGCGCAGATGGATCTCTGGTTGGGGAGGAGGAGGGGGCGCAGATGGATCTCTGGTTGGGGAGGAGGAGGGGGCGCAGATGGATCTCTGGTTGGGGGGGCAGGAGGGGGCACAGATGGATCTCTGGTTGGGGGAGAGGAGGGGGAGCAGATGGATCTCTGATTGGGGGGGGAGGAGGGGGCGCAGATGGATATCTGGGGGTGGGGGAGAAGGAAGAAGTTTGGAAAATGCTGGAATCCATCATTAAGGAAGAAATAGCAGGACACCCGGAAAAGAATGGTTCAATCTAGCAGACGCAGCATGGATTCATGAAGGGAAAGTCGTGTTTGATGAATTTATTGGATTTTTATGAAGATGTAACGAGTGCGGTTGACAGAGGGGAACCGGTGGATGTGGAGTTTTTAGATTTCCAGAAGGCATTCGATAAGGTGCCTCACAAAAGGTTGCTGCATAAGATTAAGGTACACGGAGTTTGGGGTAAAGTGTTAGTGTGGATTGAGGATTGGCTGTCTAACCGGAAGCAGAGAGTTGGAATAAATGGGTGCTTTTCCGGTAGGCAGTTGGTGACTAGTGGCATTAGCTATGAGGAGCGGTTGGAGAAACTTGGTTTGTTCTCACTGAAGCAACAGAGGTTGAGGGGAGATTTGATAGAAGTCTACAAGATTATGAGAGGCATGGACAGAGCGGATAGTCGGAAGCTTTTTCCCAGGGTGGAAGATTCAATTACTGGGGGGCATAGGTTTAATGTGCAAGGGACATGGTTTAAAAGAGATCTATGAGGCAGATTTTTTACACAGAGAGTGGTAGGTGCCTGGAATTCATTGCCAGGGAAGGGAGTGGAAGCAGATATGGTAGTGACTTTTAAGGAGCGTCTTGACAAGTACATGAATGAGATGGGAATAGAGGGATATGGTCCCTGAAAGGGTAAGGGTAGTTAAGTTGGGCAGCATGGTCAGTGCAGGCTTGGAGTTCCGAAGGGCCTGTTCCTGTGCTGTAATTTTCTTTGTTTTTTGTTCTTTGCTAATATGTATCAGAAAAACAATGGTCTCAATACTGACCCCTGGGGAACACCACTGCTAACCTCCCTTCAGAATGAAAAATAACCATTAACTCTACTTCTTATTATTCAGCCAATTTTGGGTCGATGGTTCCTTTATGTTCATGAGCTATAGCTTTTCTCAGTGTGTGGCACTGTGTCAAATACCTTCTGAAAGTCCATGTACGTCACATTAATAGCATTACCATGATCAACCCTTGAAGTTACCTCCTCAAAAAACTTCGGCAAGTTATTTAAACATGATTTCCCCTATGTGCCAAAGAAGCAAATCTGGTGTTTCCCAATTGGAAACCAAAGATGAACAGGAAAATCCATTGCTTGCTAAAATCTCAGCCTAAGACATTCAAGTCAGGTGACTCCGACCTATACAAGAAATCCAGATATGATCGACAGATGGAGATCCATCAAAGATGCCAAAAGACAATACTGGACCAAGCTGGAGTCCCAGGCTAGCCACACAGACTTCTGTCGACTATGACATGTACTGCAAGACATAACAGGCTACAAAATGAAGGAATGTAGAATTACCTGCACCAATGCACTTTTCCTTGATGTGCTCAATGCATTCTATGCTGTTATGAGCAAGAGGTCAGTGAGAGCATGCCTTCCAGTCTGGAAGCCTCAGCCGAACCGATACACGAGATCACCATCGCAGGTATCAGAGCAGCCTTCTTGAAAATCAACCCAAGGAAAGTGACTGGCCCAGAGCACTTAGATCCTGTGTGGACCAGGTGGAGTGGGTATTCGCAGATATCTTTAACCACTCTTTACACCAATCTGAGGTCCTTATCTGCTTCAAGAAGATGACCATCATTCCTGTACAATGGAAAAGCCAGGCAGCATGACTTAATGGCTATCATTCGGTGGCTTTGATATTCATCATTGTATCACCAGATGGATTTTTATGACAATCAACAATTATTTCAAGACGATGTTTTAATTTCAGATTTATTAATTGAATTCAAGTTCCACTAGCTTGCGTAGCCCAAAGGGAAGAAAACACTGCCAAACAGAGAAGTAAAACCGCATTGTTCCAGATGATCAGAGACTGCTCTCCCCTTTAAGAACAAGAGCTGACTGGAGATGATTTAACTTGAGGATCACCACACTTTAGGCAAAAGGCAAGGCTGTGAAGGCAAGCCTTCATAAATAACCTCAGCCAGCACAGGAATTGAACCTGCACTGTTGGTCTCCATCAACAAACCAGCCATCCGTCCAACTGAGCTAACCAATTCCCTAACCAAAGCAAAACTCTGCAAGTGAGTGTAGAATACTCAATACATTGATTTGAAAACTTTTAAACATGGTGCTGGGTCATTACATGTGTGAGATATTTGGAAGAACAAAATAGTTTGTGTTCCACTATAGCACTACATCACATTCCAGCAAAATTGACTTGTCAGGTTTTAGAAACCAGTCAGAACTGATGTAACAAAATACAAAGGAGGAAAACCCGTTTAGAATTTAGTGAGTGTAAACACCCTCAGTACAGTGCACAAGGATCATGCTCCAAATCTCAGCTCTCATTTTCTGTGCCTTCCTGCATCAAAGGCTGCGCACTTTCAATTTTACAGAGCCACAGAACCCATTCTCCTTTCTTATCCCAGTTCATAGTTTGGCTTCAATCCACACATCACCCCCGAGCTTCCGTCTTTCTTCCAGACGCCAGTGACCATCAAAGCTGTACCTACACCAGGTGAGGTTTCAATCTTAGGCTACAACACTCCTCCCCAACCCTGCCAATAACATTGCACATATCCATTGTCCTCACACCCAACTATTTCATCCCTCAACTCAATGTCCTCTCTAAACATGAGCCTTATTCCTGCCTTACATTTTCCATTCACCTCACCAGAACTACAGTGTTAATATTTGAAAATGCGCTGTTTCAATATTATTATATAAATTACGTATGCATATTGGGCCATAACTTCCACGCTCCCGAGCGTCAGATTGGTGGAATATCCCAAATATATGCTGGGGAATGCCCTCGGAGGGTGGCAGTTAAACATTGTCACAGAAGTTGCTCCAAAGATCAAACTTCCTCTGGATAATTGCCCTTCACTGTGAACCATCCAAAAATGCAATTTAAGTCTCAAAACCTGAGACAGGTCCAACAGGGTACTCCAATAGTTACAAAAAAAGGATTAAAATCTCTTTTAACTTCTTGGTATCTATTGCAAAGACGCAGATCAACCACCCACATAGGAACACCCTACCCTTGAAGCCCCAGGGAACTCCCCCTACACTCCTGACTCCCTTGGGGACTTCCCAATCCCTGAATTTCTCACTCTTCTAACCCCCATGGGATTGCCCCTGCCTGCACGAAACTCCTCACCAGTCACTGTGCAGATTCAACTTTCAACCACCACAACCCGAGCCCCTCTCAAACTGACCTGACCCCAGCTTGAGGTCTGACATGACCTCCCCTGTAACTCAGCTGACCCAATCTGAATACCCACCATGAGATCCAACCCTATTTCCTGACCAAACCCAACTCTCTAAACCGCAGGCCCAACCCAATTCGTCCCTCGGAACTTTCACCGAACCCCTCACCCCGCGCCCCCCCCCTTAACCCAACTGGACCCTATCCATATCTTGAACGAAACCCAACTTGTCAGGCACCCCACTGAGCCCATCCCCATAGCATCCCTCCCACCAACGTCTGACCACTTCTAAGAGGTCCCAACCCCACCTTTCCAAGATCTGACCTCCTCCAACCCCCCGAATGTTTGCCCCCCCACGCCCCCAATATTCAACCCTCACAGATATCTGAAACTCCGTCCCCTCCAATGTTAACCCTCCCTCCCCAAAATGGAAGTTTGGGTGACGCAGACGCAGAAGAAATTTGATGTCAGCAGGTGGGCACAGAGTTGCCCACGGCAAGGAAGTTACAGCCTGGAACAACTCAAACCTGGGCATATATCAGGTGCTGTTGAGTAGCAGCAGGCTTATGTATAACCGCAAACCTGTAACCTCATGGTCCAGCAGGCTCCACTCTCTATCATTATCACCAAGCCAGGGGACAAACCCTGGTTCACTGAAAAGTGCAGGAGGGCTTGCCAAAAGCAGCACCAGGTATACAAAAGGAGGTGTCCATAGAAATAGTGGATGCATTGATTGTCATCTTCCAAAATGCTTTAGATTCTGGAACTGTCCCAGCAGATGGAGGGTGGCAAATGTGACCTCATGATTTAAAAATGGAGGAATGGAAAAAACAGGGAATTACAGACTGAGGACCCTAACATTAGTAGTAGGGAAACTGCTAGAGTCTATTTCCAAGGATGTGATAACTTAGAAAATGCCAACAGGATGTGGCAAACTCAACTCGGACTGTTTAACAAAACAATTGGAGCTTTTAGAGGATGTATCTAATAGATTAGATATGGGTGAACCAATGGATGTGGTGTATTTGGATTTTCTAGAAAGCTTTTGATGGAGTCCCAAATAAGAGGTTAGTGTGCAAAATTAAAGCACATGGGATTTTCTGTAATATACCAGCATAGATTGAGATTTGACCATCAGACCGGAAACAGAGAGGAGGAATAAATGGGTCTTTTCTGAAGTGGCACACAGTGACTAGAGGGCTCAGTGATTGGACCCCAGCTATTCACAATATACATCAGTGATTTGGATAAGGAACCAAATGTAATATTTCCAAGCTTGCTGAAGACATAAAACTTGGAGGGAATATGAGTGGTGAGGAGGATGTTAAGAGGCTTCACAGTGATGTAGACAAGCTGAGTGAGTGGCAAACATGTAGCAGATGAAGCATAACATGGATAAATGTGATGTTGTCTACTTCAGATGGAGAAACAGCATGGAATGCAAAGTTTGAAGAAGATAGCTCACCATGACCTTAGCAAGGTCATTCATTGAAGGGCAGTAAATGACAGTATAACCAACAAAACACACGTACTGAGAAAGAATTTTCTTTTAAATCTGTCTTATTCGAAATCTTAGACAAACATTAACAAGGCTTAAGGACCTCAAACATGCTGGACTTCAGTTAGGTAAACCCACTTTAACAGAACTTCTCTAACTGCTTATCATGGAACCTATAGGGAATTGTCTTGCAATGTTATATTGACCCAGGTGGAGAGAATTTTGAATAACCTTTCAAGATTCCACTAGTGAGCTTGGCTAGCTGGGGTGATGATGTGGGTATGCCGGCGTTGGACTGGTGTAAACACAGTAAAAAGTCAGTAAAAAGACTTTTTAGCTGGGGTGATACAGTGATATAGCAGAATTTTACCAGAGTCTCAAAATATTTGTTTCTTATCACGAGGGAGAAAAGGAACTAAAAGGAAAAGAAAAATTTTCAAATTCCCGAAAAGACAAATTTATTCTAAAATGTTGATGAGCGGAGTGACTTTGGTGTCCAAATATGCAAATCCTTCAAGGTTTTGGAAAGAAAGCTGGCAAGCTGGTTAAACGAAAACATGCAGATGACTTGTTTTCTTTTTAAACGTGGATTTTAAAGCAAAGCTAGAAGTTCATAAATCACTTGTTAGGTTTCAGCTGGGATTTTGTGATCTAGCCTGGATACACTTCTTCAGGGAAAATAGGAGGTTTTCAGGATGTTACCGTGGATGGGGGATTGAGTTTTACGGAGAGGTTGAAATAAAGATGATTGGGACGTGACCAAGCAGAAGTGTTTAAGATGATAAGAGGTTAGAGTAGATAGAGAAAATCACTGCCATTGGCATGTCGAGCAATAACCAAAGGTTAGGGATTTTAAATCATTGTAAAAGGTGGAAGTGAACTTTTTTTCACCCAGAGAATCTTCACAGTGCAGAATGCAAGGTAGTGGAATCTGACCTTACACATTGATTTAAAAGGCAGATAGACAGACACGTCAGAAACTTGCAGGGTTACAGCCAAAAACTGTGAGTTGGGTGGCACAGTGGCACAGTGGTTAGCTTTGCTGCCTCACAGTGCCAGGGATCTGGGTTCGCTTCCTAGCTTGGGTCACTGTCTGTGCAGAGTCTGCACATTCTCTCATGTCTGCGTGGATTTCCTCCAGGGGCTCCGGTTTCTTCCCACAGTCTGAAAGGCATGCTGGTTAGGTGCATTGGCGATGCTAAATTCTCCCTCAGTGTACCCGAACAGATGCCAGAGTGTGGCGACTGGGGAATTTTCACAGTAACTTCATTGCAGTAAGCCGATTTGTGACACTAATAAATAAACTTAATTTAAACATGGTTTAAACAGGCACTGTGGGCCAAATGGCCTCATTCTGTGCTGTAAGTTTTTGTAATTCAACGATTCAGCACCTCATTCGCTGCAGAATCCTTTTAGTATTTATTATTCTTTGCTGAAAGTTGTGTTTGTTTACCACAAAACCATTCCCTTTTCAATACTAGCTTTAAAACATATCACTCAATAAAAGAGCAGAACAGAACAAATTTACCTTGCAGCAAATCATTTGCTAAAGCACATCATTTATTTTCATTAAAATGGCTCAAAGTTTCCTCCTCCACTCCTAATTCATTCAGCAGCTTTTAAATGTTAAAGAACATGTTGTGTTGATTTTGAAGGGGTTTTTTTCCATGAAAATGATGTAAGGTTGTTGTGTCTGTCAGCTTTAAATTGTTCCGAAACATTTTAATAGCTGTGTTATTTTAGAAAAGCCAGAATTACCAAATGACTTTTCATCTGAATGTAGTTATGGTGTCTGGCAAAAATTACCACTTGAATAAGTTTACATGGGATTTTTTTCCTGGGAACAAGACATTTATAAAAGAATCCTGAACAAACTGTAACGTGCTTGAAATTTAGAGAGTGATAGTTGATCCCTGTATAAAAAGAAGGAAAAACATTACTGGTTCCATTCACTTGTGAGAATTAATGATGATGGTTGGTTAGAGACTGTGGGAGTGAGGTCGGGGGCAGGGGGATGTGGGTTGGCAATTAAAATAATGGTTGTCAATCCCAATGCCTTCCCCGCTTCCATGTTCCACCATGACTCCATACTAACCTGCTACTTTGAGCAGGCAAGAAGGACAATCGTAGAAGGTGAGGTCCTGTTTTCAATATGCTGATCAGGCCAAATGATGGCATCAGGCCCTGGCTGCAATATAAACCAGAGGCAAAACCTGCTGGGAGCCAAAAAGGCCCAGCGGGTAAGTTTACTTTACAGGCTTTCTTGTGGGCCAAGAGTGGGAAGGAATGCTCCTCTGTGGCTCTCAAAGAAGCCTTGGTTCTCCACTGTTCAGTGGGATGTTCTCTTCCACGCTCTCTCTATTAATATTGAGATCAAAGAAACCAAACTGTTTTTTGAGTCTCCATTCCATACAGTTGATGTATCTGCACTCAGCAAATTTTACTACATTGTTAAATTTGGGTTATTGCAAATCTCAGAACCGTACCCAAATCTACTGCCTGGTACCCTCTCCCCAACTCTTAAGAAGCAATAAATGTATATTTTCAGCAACAATAAAATAGTCTGAAGAATGGTAGAAGCAAACCGGGGATCAGAATACACAACGTCATCCTCAGATGCATTAAAATAAAAGAACGAAGAGAAGTACAGCATAGGAAAAGGCCCTTCGGCCCTCTAAGCCTGTGCCAATCATGATGCCCCAACTAAACTTAAAAAGACTTCCTGCCCTTACTCAGGCCATATCACCCTATTCCCTCCCCATTCATGTACCCATCCAGGCACCTCTCAGATTCTCAGGTCTTGCCTGCATGAAATGATGCTGATTTGTCAGTTATTTTGAGAGGTTTTAGCTCAGCATATAAAGAATATTACAGAAATCTAAGAGCAAATACTTAGCTGACATAGAGTTTAGTACTGAACATTGTGAAAGCATAGCAAAGCATATAGGGAGGGAGAAAACATGCTACTCTAGTAGTAACCAGCATTTTAATACTGTGTGTATGTATCTGATCAGCTGCCAGGCGAAGACAAAGGAATCACTTCAAGGACACTGGAAAGAACTTTTTAAAGTGCAGTGGCATCAACATTAATGACTTGGAAGTTGTCATCATTCAAAATGGTGACAGCTTGTCTGTCAAGTTACATCAAGGCTTTGCTGAAGTGTCATCCAGACTCAAAATGTTGGCTCTATTCTCTCTCCACAGATGCTGCTGAGATTTTTCAGCATCTTCTGTTTTTGTTTTCTATAAAGTTACATCATGCTTTGAGTCAAAATGCCTTAATGATGAAACAGAGTGGAGGCAGAAAAGGAAGCAAATCCTGCACTCTGAATTCCATTACTTCCTGAGACATAATATAAGAACATAAGAAATAGGAGTAGGAGTAGGCCATCTAGCCCTTCGAGCCTGCCCCGCCATTCAACAAGATCATGGCTGATCTGAAGGGGATCAGTTCCACTTTCCCGCTTTCTCCCCACAACCCGTAATTCCCCTGTCTATCAGAAACCTACCTACCCGTGTCTTAAATATATTCAGCGAGGTAGCGTCCACCACTTCAATGGGTAGAGAATTCCAGAGACATCCTGTCTCATAGCTCAAAGAATCAATCCATTCAGTCACATGAAAACCCATGGCAGAAACCCATGACTCTGAGTAGATATCACCCTCGAATTGCGTTCATCTGATGAACAGAATAGAAAGAAATTCCTTACTGTATTCCGGCCATTATGTTAGAGCCAGAGGAAAATGTAAACATTGAAACATCTCTAAAATTTCCATTTTAGAAATGTCATATGGAAAACAAAATTAATCCTGGATTTGTGCCATACGAAACATGGGTCTGCGTATTGTTTTGCTTTGAAAATCAAATTCTTGCATTCATTTCATAGTGTCATTCTGGCCCTCACTGTTTTGATGGCAATTGGCTCTTAGTTGCTATGCTGTAAGTAAAATGAAAAGCTCACTGTGTAAAGTTGTGACTAACCCACTACATTTCAGGTTTTGCGTATTTTCTAAATTCCAGCTGGGACATCCCAATAGACAACATGCAAATTACAGCTTCAGTAAAACAATAAGATCCAGTGCTCTCCCAAGAAACCAATGAGCGTCCTGATGTTACAACATCAAGCGATGCACTGGAACCATCCTCTCTGTTTCCCAGCATATTTATTTGGGATGTTGCCTCTCTTGTTTGAGCTGAATTATTAATGTGTAATTAATTCCATACTGTTTCTCTCACTCTCGCTCCCCCTATGGAAGTTCCATTCTATTTGATCGGGTAGTTTATGTAAATTAAACCAGTTGTATTTTGAGTTCATATCTTATCTTGATGGAATAGCTTTCAGACCGTCTTTTGCAAAGTAAGGAGACCCTCCATGGCAGCATGTGTAATATATCAGTAAGTGGTATGATTCCCTGTTTCAATTCTTGAGCCATGCAATCGACATCCACTTAGAAGAGTGACCAGTGCTGTTGAATGCAAAAGTAAATTCTGGTGCAAACATTGTGAGACCAGCCTGAGTGCAGTCATAAGGGCGACCAGCCTGAATGTGATTCTACTACTACCACCAACCACACCACCCCCCCCCACCGCCACCGAAGCTAGGTCAGTTAATTGCCCTGGCAATTAGATTTAATGAGCTGAACACAACTGAAAATGGTTGGAGAAATAAAATGCTCTGTCTATGCTTGAAAATGAGCGTGTATTGTTGCCAGCAACAGTGACTAACTGACATTCTTAATCACACAAAAGACCTGGAGCAACAAAGTTATTATTATAGCCACTGTTTAATGCATACACTCTCTCAGGCAGCCACATCTGGGGTGAGCTGGAGTGCAAATGTCAATTTAGCACAACCACAGTAAGGATATTTATCAAAGGCATTCAAATTCCACAGTAAGGAATAGCACCAATTTGGAGAGCTTTAGTAATATTTTCCTTTGCTCTCTTTAAATAGATTTCCGTATTTTGCACATTCACTGAATATTTCACTGATATTATTGAAGGGAATATTTCACAGCAAAGTTTTAATGAGTCACATATAAAGAGGTGGAAGGTATACTGTTCCAGTTATTTCAATGACTGCTAATCACAAATATCTCAAACAAACTTTGTGAAATGACCTTATGGATAGCTATCTAAGTTCCATTCTATCCACTACTCTATAAGGGAAATTAATAAAATATATTTTACTACTTTTTAAATATTTGCCATAAAATTTGGCTTTGCAGCATCCATTTTTCTACCTCTAAAATCACATTTACAACAGGCAGGCACACTGCTGGGGCTAGCCTTTCCGGATGCTGTTTTGGTGAGGACAGTAGCACACACACATTGAGCATCTGCTGGAACACACAGCAGGAAGTCATGACATCAAGAAGTTGATTTGATGCCAATGTGGCCACTTTGGGGCTCAACACACCAGCTAATGAACACACATAGTTGAACGCGAGTTCAGTGCTATTTAAAGTGCTGTTCAAACAAAAGACAATTGGATAATTATCTCAAAGTGAAATATTTTGCAGACCTATGGGGAAAAGGCAAGAGAGCGGTGCTAGGTGAGTTGCTCTTCTCAAGAGCCATTACAGATACGATAGGCCAAATGACCTCCTTCTCTTCTGTAGCCATTTGATGATTCGATGGTTGTATGATAAAGGGTTTGACGTTGCTGAAATCTACATGAATAGTGTGGTATATGCTGAAGGACTTAGTCCTGAATTCTATACAGACCAGTTACTCCCACGCATGGGTGCAGTAATTTGCACCCATCTTTGCTTGAAACACGAGAATGAGAATGAGCAAATGTGACACGGAACAGAAGTTCCTGATAGAAGAATGAGGGGTGAAGGAGCTCTCAGCATGATGCTAGAGCTGCTGCACATGCTCAGGGAGAAATTCTCCTTTCTGAACCTCATCAAAATGTGAGATACCCTCCGTTTCACTGAAGAGGCCCACACTGAAATCTGCCACAGCTGCATCCTGACAGGAGAGTGAGGATGGCATCAACAGCAGCCACGAATATAATCAGGTCCATAACCATTTATGTAACTGGCTCCTTCAAAACTGGAGTAGGCAATATTTGAAGCATTTCCTCTTTGCTGCCCTTTGAAAAAAGGAGGTTTTATATTCCAAGAGAGCTGAATATATTTTATTCTCTTGTTCTGATCCTAGATCAGACCCTCAAGTCTGAGGTAAGATCTGGCTAGGACCCAGTAATGTTTTATTTAAAGCAGACAATGTTTGAGATTCAAGGCACTTTCAAGTGAATAAAGCAGGTTTGAAAGGCTGAGTAGCCCACTCTTGCTCCTATTTTCTATGTTTCCAAACAAAGCATTTTGAACAAACAAACATAAACCATTGCAACACATTCAGAAATTTGCTTTCCTGTTCAAGGTGTTTTTCACCATACTTCATAGAGACCTGATGGATATTTATCAAGTTTTATTTGAAGATATATCTTTGTTGAATTTGCTTCTCCAAGTTTATCACTCAGATATTTCAAGTACTCATTCAAGTGTTCTACTTCCTGTGACTGACACTCAAATGTTTTCATCAGTCCTTGTTTTTCATTCGAAAAACAATCTTTTGCATGTGAAAGTTGGTTCCCAACACTGCTCAGTTTTTCCTTAGCAAAGCTTAATTCCTCACACAGCCTTTGACATTCTTGTATTTCTGATACTGATTTTTCTTATTCCTGGGCTAGTGATTTTGGCATTTTAACCTGTCTAGAGTTACATGCTCAGGTTCTATCTGCCATGTAACTGGGGAACAGCCCAGAGTAGTCCTCCTGCAAAATTTCTGTTTCTCTCCTTTCCACTGGCTCTCTCGAAACTCTCATAGATTGTAAGAATTTCAAACTTAGCAAATCATTACGCACTACACAGTCTATCTCTTCCATTGGTAAACTTGGAATAATTCCTACCATAACAATCGAATTTACTAAGTGACTTTGTAAGTTTAAGTTTGCACTTAAAGGAACAGGTTCATAAGTTCCATAAAGATCCCCTATTAATACTTCCTCTTCCATTCAAACATCAGCTACTATCAGTGACAGATCTGTCTCAGTAGCTCTCAAAAAATATTATCTTTCTTTCTAGTTTTGTGAGAGGAGTAAGGAAGCACTGTTCCCTGTGACAAAAAGCCTTTCTAACCTTCTTCAACCTACTTTCACTGAGCAGAATTTGAGGAGGAAGCATGTTGACAATGCTTAGCCACATTTTCCATTCTACTCAATTCTGAAGGAACATGTTTCATTTGTACAATTAACTCACTTTTACCACACATTTCTTTTTCTTGTACAGCCTTTTCTGAAGAATCTTTAAGTATTCTTATTGCCGACACTGATTTACCATTCAGCTTACAACAATTTGCTTATAGGCCGGTTAGTTTAACGTCTGTGGTAGGTAAAATGTTAGAATCTGTCATTAAGGAGGAAATTGCGAGGCGTCTTGAAGGGAATTGCTTGATAGAGCAGACGCAGCACGGTTTCATTAAAGGGAAGTCGTGTCTGACAAATTTACTGGAGTTCTATGAGGATGTGTCTAGGGCAGTGGATAGAGGAGAGCCGGTGGATGTGGTCTTTCTAGATTTTCAGAAGGCGTTTGACAAAGTACCTCACAAGAGGTTATTGCAGAAGGTCAAGGGACATGGATTTGGGGGTAGGGTGTTAGCGTGGATAGAGGATTGGTTGTCAAATAGGAGGCAGAGAGTGGGGGTCAACGGGTGCTATTCGGATTGGCGGATGGTGACTAGTGGAGTGCCCCAGGGGTCGGTGCTGGGGCCTCAGCTTTTTACCATTTATATAGATGATCTGGAGAAGGGAACCGAATGTAGGGTGTCGAAATTTGCTGATGACACCAAGATTGGGGGAACGGCAAATTGTGCGGAGGGTGTGGAGAGTCTGCAGAAGGATCTAGATAGGCTGGGCGAATGGGCCAGGAAATGGCAAATGGAATTTAATGTTGGCAAGTGTGAGGTGATCCACTTTGGTAGGAATAATGGTAGGAAGGATTATTACTTATGTGGCGAAAAACTGCAGCAGGCGACGGTGCAGAGGGACCTCGGGGTCCTTGTGCATGAGTCGCAAAAACCCAGCTTGCAGGTGCAGCAGGTGGTCAGGAAGGCTAATGGGATGCTGGCCTTCATAGCGAGGGGGATTGAATATAAAAGTAGGGAGGTCTTGCTGCAGCTGTATAGGGCATTGGTGAGGCCGCAGCTGGAGTACTGTGTGCAGTTTTGGGCGCGGCACCTGCGCAAAGATATTTTGGCCTTGGAGGGAGTGCAGAGGAGGTTTACTAGGCTGATACCAGAGTTGAGGGGGTTGAGCTATGAGGAGAGGCTGAATAAACTGGGCTTGTACTCGTTAGAGTTTAGAAGAATAAGGGGAGATCTCATTGAGACGTATAAGATGATGAATGGGATGGATAGGATAGAGGTGGAGAGACTCTTCCCGCTCAAAAAAGACAGTAGGACTAGGGGGCACAGCCTCAAGATAAAGTGGAGGCGGTTTAGAACGGAGTTGAGGAGGAACTTCTTCACTCAAAGGGTGGTGAATCTCTGGAATTCTCTGCCCGTTGAAGTGGTGGAGGCTGCCTCGCTAAATATTTTTAAGACGCGGGTTGATGGGTTTTTGATAAGAGAGGGGATTAAGGGTTATGGGGAGAGGGCGGGAAAGTGGAACTGAGCCACGACAGATCAGCCATGATCTTATTGAATGGTGGGGCAGGCTCGAAGGGCTAGATGGCCTACTCCTGCTCCTATTTCTTATGTTCTTATGTTCTTACATGCCCCACATTATGGCTACAAAAACGTATTAGTTTCTTCATTCTCTGCATTATCATTTTTTATTGACTGGAGCTGATTCTCTTAAGCCATGTAATCTAACCTTTTATTTAGCCAGTTCATTTTAATTTCTTTCTCTGGAGTTCAAGCTTATGCTTTCACCTTATAATTTCCTTTGCCCTTTTTCTTTTCCCTCTTTTTCCAGCTTTTTCTTTTTTTTTAACCATCTCAAGTTGTGTTATCTGCAACTGAATTCTAGTTGACCGAACAGAATTGTTAGCTGGATTAACATTTCCGATCATAGCTGCTTCACTATTGTCTCAATCATTTCTCCTTTCTTAGGCCCTGCTTTTAACTCTAACTCTTCTGTCAATGTGATAAATTTAGGATTACTTAATCGCTGCGACTCACTCAGGGATAAACCTCCCCTCTCCAGAAAAGTTGAGGCAATTGACCAAGCTATTCTGCTTTCAATCAATATCATGAATTTCACTGTGGAAATCTTCACAAGTTTAACCTCAGTGAGAATCAGCACTCATATTTGTCGTGGATTCAAGATCCAGACCCCCAAGTCTTTGCTAAGATCTGGCAAGGGGTGAATAACATGTCACATGAGATTTCATGGGATTTGAACAAACAAGAATAAACTTTATTATACCAGCATTTTTACCTGAAAATAGTGCTGGGTCCTGCGCTGGTGAGCAGGGAGGAGATAAAGGGACAGGTGTTGCACTTCTGTGATTGGGAAGGTGTTGTGGGTGGGGGTGAGACAGAGGACATAATGGAGGAGTGGACCAGGGTATCCCGGACAGTTCCCTTCATGGGCCCAAACACTCTTCTCAAGTGAAGCAGTACTTCACATGCACTTCCTTCCATCTGGTCTCTTGCAGTCACTGCTCCCAATGCGGTCTATGCTAATTCAGAGAAACCAAACGCACACTCGGTAACTACTTTGCAGAATATCTTCAGTCTGTCTGAAGCAGGACCCAGTCATGCCATTTCAACGTGGGTGACGTGAAAGTGAATGCCTTTGACATCAAGTCAGCATTTGACTGAATATGGCATCATGGAGCCTTAGCAAAACTGGAGTCAATGGAATCAGAGGAAAATGTTTCATTGTTTGGTGTCATACTCGGCACAAAATAATATGGTTGTGCTGGTTGGAACTCCAGGACATCAGTGCAGGAGTTCCTTAGGCTAGTGTCCTAGGGGCAACCATCTTCAGCTGCAATGACTTTCCTTCCATCATAAGAGAGAAGTGGGGATTTTCTTTGATGAGTACAAAAAGTTCAGCACCATTAACAGCTCCTCAGACATTGAAACAGTCCATGTCCAAATGCAACAAGACCTGGATAATATCCAAGCTTGGGTTGACAAGTGGTAAGTTACGCACAGAAATCAGGCAATGACCTTCTACAACAGGAGAGAATATCTAACCATCTCCCCTCGACATTGCAATTATGTCCATTCTTAAATAAGAAGACCAAAACTGTACACGGTATTCTAGATGTGGCCTTACCAAAGCCATATAGAACTGCAGCAAAACATATCTACATTTATATTCCAGTCCCCTTGTAATAAGCGACAACTTTCCATATTTGCCTTCCTAATCATTTGCTGTAGCTGCATACTAACCTTTTGTGATTCATTTACTAGGACACCCAGATCCCTTTATCTCAAGAGTTCTGCAATTTCTCTCCGTTTAAATAATATGCTGCATTTTTATTTTTCTTGCCAAAGTGAATAAGTCACATTTTCTCACAATATGCATCATCAACTACATTTTTTGGCCACTCACTTAAACTATCAATCTCCCTTCGCAGATACTTTGCAATTTAATTTCCAACCTATCTTTGTGTCCTCAGCAAATTTAGACCATAAGACCACAAGATATAGGAGCAGATTTAGGCCATTCAGCCCACTGAGTCTGCTCCACCATTTAATCATGGCTGATATGATCTTTATCCCCATTCTCCTGCCTTTTCCCCATAACTCTCAATCCCCTTATTGATCAATAACCTATCTTTCTCTGTCTTAAAGACACTCAATGACCTGGCCTCCACAGCTCTCTGTGGCAAAGAATTCCACAGATTCACCACCCTGTGGCTGAAGAAAGTCCTTCTGCTTTCAGTTTTAGCACCCATACCTCTGATCCTGTCATCCAAGCACTCAACTGGTCAATGCCAAGCTCACTTTCATCCCCACTCCATGATGAAGCACGTAACAAAATAGGTATTATTCTATTAAATATAGTTTAGCTGCGCCCAATCCTGCCTGTTCCATTAACATCCCTCTCAAGTATATGCTGAGGTCAATTGGTGACTAATTGCTGAGGGAGGTATTTGTAAATCTGTCAGCCCCAGTTTCTGCTGTGAGTGAGGGATCAGCTTGTGAAGGCCACAAAAGTAACCAGGAACAACTGACTTTTCCATTGGAAATAAAACACTTCACTTAACCAGAGCTGGCGAGCTGCCTGCTCCAAACCAGTAGCCCAATTTTCCTTGTCTTCAGCTCTGACAAAGGGTCATCCAGGCTCGAAACGTTGACTCTATTCTCTCTCCACAGATGCTGTCAGACCTGTTGAGATTCTCCAGCATTTTCTACTGTTGTTTGAGATTCCAGCATCCGCAGTATTTTGCTTTTAGATTAAACATCTCGAGACATGTTTGCTGTATTTCAGCTGGCGCAACAAGGCTGACATGTCACCCAAATTACCTGGCCTACCTGTAACAAGTTAGGTCAATTTGGGGTGGAGGGTGGAATAGAAGACAGAGAGAAAGCCTGCAATCTCAGGGGTACAAATACATGATTGTAAATCCTGGAGGACATCGGTTTTGAATGTTTTGAGCACCCCAACAAAGTCTGCACCTTGTAAAGGTTTTCTCAACAGTGAAGATTGTTTCTCACAACTTTCCGCATGATCCATCCCCTTTAAGGCAGGGAGATTTTTTGTTGTTTCTCTCTGCACATTCTCCATGTATGTGATGACCAAAATGGAATTCAACTGGGGTTCAAAATTCGGCCTAGTTGTATCCTGAGCTATGCATTGCACCAGTGTACATGGTCGAACTTCTTGTCTGACAATCCAAATGCACATTTCATAGAGAATTCAATGTATTGCTCCATCTGTAAAACTCAACCAACGATCAGCCAATTTGTGACACCAATTCAGATTGATGAAGTTGCAGATTGAGGGGTGATGAAAGAACTCTACTGTTTGAAAATATCATGGAGAAAACCACGGTATAAAATCCGTCTGAACCATTTAGTTCAGTCAGTAAGAAGGCTCAAAACCTTAACACTGAAAGCATACATGATCAACAGGTAGTTTCATGTCCTGTGCTGAGTGTGAGTTTGGAAATTGTATGTGACCTTACATTTGTTAACTTCAAAGACTGACTAGGGTAATGATGGAGAAAATTAAAGACATTGAACACCATTGGTGAACTGCATTCAAAATATTGTTCATGTGGATAAATGCTCCATTCAGGAGTTCTTTCTGCTAATCAGGTAATCAAACACAGTTTAAAACACTGACATCTGACAAACTTTAAAAAAGCATCATATAATCTGATCAGCAAATTTGAGTTCCCTTTAGGTAAACATTTTTGTAAGTTAAAATGGAAACCTCAGCATTTTAGTAATTGTTTAAAACTGTTATTAATTAAACACATTAATGGCTACTATCAATCAACATGTTAAATTTGATGTCAAAAAATTAGCAAACCCAATTATATGCAATATAACAATAATTATATAAAATTAAAACTAATCATTTCCATATGCAGTTGATTTTTAACAGATCATTCCACACTTATGCAGTAATCAAAGTACTGCTAGGAAGCACAAATGGGTTCTACATGTTAATTAACCCTTTACCATGCAGGGGACTATAGTTGGTGAGTATAGACGAGAGAAAAGTGGAACACAATTCTTTTTTTCAAACTCAAATTCGTTCACATCTTCAAGCTATTAGCACCTGGTGGACATTTATTTTCAACGTATCTGCTTCCTGGGAATAATAACAATTGCAGCTGTTCTCGGCAATTCAAGAATAATATGGATATTTAACAAAGGCTGGTAGCTATTACAGGTGTCAATTTGCTAAACTGACGTAAATCTGGATCAAGTAATAATTAATTATGTTGTTTAACTCTCTCCAGTGTAAAATAGCAAAAGACTGAACTCTTAATGCAACCGGAGAAAAGATCAAATGGCCCAGATGTGTACAGTGCTGCCCATCCTTGACTGACAAAGGATAGGGACATACATTTTTCAAATTTCAGTATCAAAATGTTGAAAATACATCAATAATTTTCAAAGAGGCTGGTGAATTCAATACTTGTCTCAATAGAACTACTTTACAAAAAAATCAGCTTTGTTTTCTATGAACTCTAAATCTCATCACCTGTGCACATCAAAGAGTCACTGAATTGTTACGTCACAGAAAGAGGCCATTTGGTCCATCATGTCTGCATTGGCTATCCAAATGAGCATCATGATTTAGTGCTATTTTCCTGCTTTGTCCCCATACCCTTAAGTAATCATCTAATGCCTCAGTTGAACCTGTCCCCACCACACTTCCAGGCAGTCCATTCCAGACCTGAACCACTCATTGTGTGAAGAGCTTTTTTCCTTACATTATATTTGCTTCTTCTGTGCTGCAAATCACGTTAAATCTATGCCCTCTCATTCTTGAATCCTTAACAAGGTGGAACAGTTTCTCTTTATCTATTCTGTCCAGCCCCCTGATAATTTTGAACATCTCTATCAAATCCCCTCTCAGCCTTCTTCTCTCCGAGGAAAAGTATCCCAACCTCACCAATCTATCATCATAACTAAAGTTTCTCATCCCTGGAGCAATTCTTGTAAACTTTTTCTGCACTCTCTCCAGTGAGTTCACATCTATCTCGTAGTGACCTGTATGCAATACTCCAGCTGAGGACTAATTAGTGTCTTGGTATATGTTCAGCATAACCTCCTTGTTCTTGTATTCTATGTGCCATACTACGCAACGTGGCATATTACAGACTAACCAGAAATAGCTCAGCATTTCTGCAAAAGTTGATGGAGTAACAAGTAGTGGTCATAATTCCAGTCTTTTTAATTGCTTCTTTACTCACTAATTTTGAATCTTCAAACGGCCGTCAGATTGTTCAGAGGGTATTTGCATATTCATTTTCAAGTGAGGATAACCCCTAACCTGTAAGCAGGCATCAATTGAACACTTTCTTCTACTTGTCAGCTACAAAGTCAAGTGCTTTTTTTAAAACAAGCTTCCAAAACACAAAGTATTAAGCTGCTGAAGCAGCAACAGGAAGGATGATTGAATGATGATAGTGGTAAAATCCTGTGCTCCTCCAGAGAAATCAGCATCAGTAGAGGATTGACTTGCATTTTGTCAGTGTAAGTTCCAATTCCTTACTTTTAACTTGAGTACTTTATCTATTTGCCTTTCGGCTAAAAAAGAGGAAATCTGGCCACTTCATCGTTCATACCATTTTTGGGTGCAGTGACAAGTGCTGCCAATTGCGCTGTTAGGTAAGTTGAGTATGGTCCAAAAATGTTAATTTTTCTTTTCTCCCCACCATCAGTTTTCATTTCACTCAAACATACTAATATCTGCCAAGTTTACAATATCCATCACAACTATGACATTTTTTGGAATGCCTGCAAAAGAAGGGGAAGGAAACTGCACCTAAGGGCTTAAGGAGAACAATATAATAATTGCATTCTCTTTTGCTCGCTAAATAGAGTGTAGCCGGCTGGATAGATTGGAAAGGTGAAGACTTCAAGAATTTAATACCGCAAAGAATGGAAAGCGATGCCTGTAAGATATAGACAATTTCAAACAGCTGACATGTATTAGTCTCTTTACAGATGATGAAAATGCTATTGCTCAAGTTGTTGTATAAACGATGAAACAAGGTACATAGGCAGTGCAGAAGTTGTGTATTCAGCCATCTGGTTAATGAGACTGTGCAGATTCTGCAGATGAGCCAGTGTATTTTTGATTTGTATTTCAATCTTTTACACTGATTGCTTACTATCTACACTCAATAATCAAGGCACATGAATTGTTAATTGATATTTATACAAGTCACCAATAGACAGCCCCTCAGTTAACACCAGTAGTTACCACCGTTCCCAGTTAAGGCCTATACCATGGTTCTTAAAAACAAACCAAGGTTTTGGTGAAGTTCTAAACTGATCGGTATCAGTGAAAATGAAACAAATGTACAGAACCTTCAACCACATAATAATATAGCATGTGTATGACTCATAATGTAATTCGCTTCCATTGCAGAAATTCTACTTTGTTCCTCACGAGACTTATAAAACAAGGCAGCAGATTTTATTGGCATAATTTTGAGAAATATGTTCCCTATTTTACTTAATTAGCTTGGTGGCAACCACTTGAGAACCTCTTGGAGGGTCAGGAAAAGGAACCACACATCTGCTGGCCTCCTAGAAAATGTTGGTTCTCAAGACACTGTCGAAGTTGCAAGAGTTAATTTGCTTTACGTTGTTGATTGCTGGCAGCACCAAATTCTTGCTGCTAACAGGACATTATCACTGAGGCAGCATGGTGGCACAGTGGTTAGCACTACTGCCTCATAGAGCCTGGGACCAGGGTTCGATTCCCGGCTTGAGTCACTGTCTGTGTGGAGTTTGCACCTTCTCCCCTGTGAGTGCGGGATTCCTCGGGATGCTCTGGTTTCCTCCCACAGTCCGAAAGACATGCTGGTTAGGTGCATTGACCATGCTAAATTCTCCCTCAGTGTACCCAAAGAGGTGCCGGAATGTGGCGACTAAGGGGTTTTTACAGTAACTTCATTTCAGTGTTAATATAAGCCTACTTGTGACACTGATAAATAAATTTTAAAACATTAGAAGATCAACTTTAATTGTCTGACTGAACCCACTGCTAAACTAATCCTATTCAGTTATCAATGTTTAGCGTATCGATAGTGAATAGAACAGATTCAGTTGTGCTCCAGGTTTGGAATGTTCAAGTTATGTGTGTGGGCTCCCCTCACATGTTTGCTCACATGAAGGCCAAAATTTTAAAACCTGATACTAAAGGGGAAAAAATATCAACTTTGGAACCTATCATTGATAATTAAAGAAATGCTGGCATTTGAAGTAGATTGTAAAAACTGAACATAGCACTTGTATTCATGAAAAGCAACATATCCCAGACAATTAAAAATCTATCATTCAATGACATTTGATAAAATAAACAAATTGATCATCAGGAACAAACGTTTGGACCAGCATTAAACAAAACACAGTAAAGTTCAGCCACTAAGGTTTCAGAAGGGGAAAATCATGTCTAATCAATTGCCTTGACATTCTTGAAAAGCAATATCCCATTTCAACAGGGAAATCACACAAAATTCTTTGATAAAATTAATTGTAAAAGCCTCTATTGAACTACAAGTTGTGTCAACCAAGTTGTGGAAAATGGATTCTTGTTAGGGGCGTGATGTTAGGTTGAGGAAAAGTACCAAATTCACTCTCCCAGTGATTAGCACTGAGGCCCATTCTGTTCTTAATCACCATTAACTATTTTGTTTCAGAAACCTGAAGTAAATTGGCTAGTTTCACAGTTGGTGCGATAATAGAGTCAGGAAAAAAGAACAGCAAGAGACCTACAATAAAGGTTAGCTAAAACTTGCAAATGGTCAAATGAGTAGTACATGAGAAACGCATGATTTGATACAATGGAAGGAAATTTGCTGTCAAAATTAGTCAATGGGTGGTTTCAGAATGTGTAAATATGAAGCAGATTAGGGATCTGCTTCATTTTGTGGTCAGGCTGTAGGCAAGGGTTTGGGGGATTTAATTCTGTGGGTTTTCAAGACCAATACTCTTTATTTACAACAACTATTAACACATGTGGACCACTAAATGAGTTTGGAGCTTCTCCTTCTTCCAGGTCTTGCTTCTCAGTCACATCATCTGACATAATTTTGGAATCAGCATAGTTCATGCTTCAGATATTAACTGTTTATTCTTCATTTCTTCTCAAGTCTTTATCCATATCATACTTATATCCTCTTACATCGCCACCCACCCCCCACACCATCCCCCTTCCCCCCACAAACACCCTCCCTTCCCCCCATAAACCACCCCCCCCCCCTTCCCACCACTCCCAAAGTCTCAGAATTCACAGGGTTATTCTCTGGGGTGCTCTAACCAATCTCCCTAATCTGGTTCTGATCTCCTTTTGAGGTTGAGAATATTCCACATTCCCCCTTCCATTGATGTGGGTGTTCCTTTCCTGGGTGTCTGTAGAGCTTATAGTAAGTCTTTCTTTCTTACCAACATGACCTGAGTGGTAAGTCCAATTTTCTATTGGCTTTCTCTCAAGGATAATAAGGTTGTACAGATTCTCCTTAATGAGACCCTGGCCTGCCTCAATACTGTACAATATTGGTTGAAGAATGTTTCAGTACTTGTGTCTGCCTTCTGTTGGTCTTGGACCCACACTCTCTCCCTAAGCTTCAGCACTAGTAATCCATGTACTTTATGCATGTGATTAAATTGCTTCTCTATTCTTCCTCATATTGTTGTATTCTCTTGTGGTAATTTGTGATGGGCTATTGTTTCTGTGCTAGAGATAGAAGCTGTGTTCTTAATCTCCTACCCATGTGTGACTCTGATGATGAGAAATCATTTTATAGTGGTGAGTTTTGATAACTCAGAAGAGCTAGATTAAGGTCATTTTTTTTCTGCAATAAATCTTTAATGGTTTATTCCCCTTTCTCAGTTTTTCTATTTGTTTGAGGACAGCGAGGTGAACTGGTTATATGAACAAAGCCATATTCCAAAATTGTGGAATAGCTCATTAGCAAATGCTGGCAAACTGGGATGCCACATATTGCATTAATTTTCTTGAGGGGTTGGATCTTGGCTTCTGCTGTGATAATATGCAATTTGCTTAATTCAATCCACACTAAATAGTAATCAATGACAATAAAGGAGATACATTTGCCCCCTAAATTCAAGAAAGGCCTTTCCCACACACTCGCACAGTCTTGTTGGAAAAGTAGAAAGTAAATGTGGCTGTTTTTGTTCTTGGCTGTTTACAGTAAGAAATCGGGTGAGTCGTGCCTGTCCCCCAGAGTGATTATTATGGTCTTGCACAACATTTTACTATTTCTAAATGGCCTTGTTGAAATTTTTGAAGCATATCAAGATGTAGTGTTTTCAGTAAGGCTATTGGGGATTTAACTCTGTGGGTTTTCAAGATCAATACTCTTTATTTACAACAACTATTAACACATGTGGACCACTAAATGAGTTTGGAGTTTCTCCTTCTTCCAGATCTCGCTTCTCAGTCACATCGTCTGACATAATTTTGGAATCAGCATAGTTTATGCTTCAGTCTCTCATTGAAGACGAATAAATGGTCAATGATGGTGAGGTCCTTGAGCTGTTCAAAGTGCTGCTATAGTTTTAGACTAATGAGTATATAGTCTGGTCATCTATCCAGACAATATTTTCGGAATTGGAGACTGTTAAAAGCACAGCTGATGGTAAAGGCTGTTCTGTTCAAATCCCAGAAGGAAAACTTGAAACAGCTGCCCAACAATTGTGTTTACAATTTGTATAGTATGAAGAGATGTTGTGAAATCCAGAAATAATTTCCCAGACTACTTGTGATGGTTTTATAGAAAAGTAAATGTTTATTAAGAAATAGGAAACAATAAAATGAAATAGAATTACAATTAAAATAAGGTAGGGGCTTTACACAGTACCAATACTTTAAACAGTTCCAAACACTTTTAATTTAACTACCTTTAGAGCTAACCTTCCTGAACCCGTTCAGCAATACCCGATAGTTTTTAAGATCAATAAACATCCAATAACTTTTACTGCACAATACCTTTACCTCTGGTGGGGCTACTTCCAATGTTAATCAGCAGTTGACCTTCCAAATCTCGTTTCGTTCACACTACTTACTGTTGGCTGAGAACTAAAACAGCTTCCTTCATTGGTGTCGGTATCACCTTAAATACATTCTTTCCCTCTGACCTCTCCATTGTCTCACCCATTTTGTTTAGAATTAATCCTTCCCACAATTTAACTTCATCTCTTTGCTTTAGCTTTTAAAATTTAAAAATATTTTTCTTTCACACTTTGCATATCTTATCTTTGAATCACAACTCCCATTCAAATCTCTTTTTGTTCTGTACCCATTCCTACTACATTTCTTCAGGTAAACATCTGTTTGAAGTCCTGCTGGGCTGATTGACACATCAAAACTCACTGTTTACATTCATCCAACCACTCTGTCCCTTGTTTTAATTACCATTCACACCCTCCACTCATATAAAGAATATGATCAGAATATTACCAACAGAAAATGTTACAATTTTTTAGGATTTTCCCTGGCAGATTCTCTTGACAAGGCATTCTTTATTTTATTAAACAAAGAACAAAGAACAAAAACAGCCCGGGAAACAGGCCCTTCAGCCCAACGAGCCCGCGCCGCCATCTCAACACCACCAGTCCCCCTCTCCACCCATGACCCTTGTTTTTATTTCTTGCAACTTTTTCACACTAGATGGTAAGTACTGAGTGATAAAGGATATATATTCTTCAGCCTCCTTATCAATGTTTTAATCGTCTTGTTTGATTCTTTCTGCTGGTCATTATGACGTGGGTATGCCGGCGTTGGACTGGCATAAACACAGTAAAAAGTCTGACAACACCAGGTTTTAGTCCAACCGATTTATTTGATAATAGACTCACAAGCTTTCGGGGTTAGCCCCTTCGTCACCTGACAAAGGGGCTAACCCCGAAAGCTTGTGAGTCTATTATCAAGTAAATCGGTTGGACTAAAACCTGGTGTTGTCAGACTTTTTACAGTCATTATGACAACAGGCAGAATTTTCCTATCCCACCCATCACAAGAATTGTAGCGGGTGGGATACCATGCAAAGATCCATTGACTCGAGCAGGACTTTCCGGTCCTGGGGTGAATGCAGCCGGTAAATCCCATCCAGTGTGTCTGCCACTGATTGATACTTTCCTTGCACAGACTCTGTGATAGAGATGTATCTCTTTAATCTTAATTTGAACCATTGAATTTTGGGTGGCAACTTCACAATTTCTTTCATGATCACAAAGGTGGTAGATGGTTTCTGATCCGTTTCAATTTTGAAAGGCAATCCTATAACACAGTCTGAAAATTTTTCAGAGACCCACATTGCTGTGCATGCTTAATTTTCTAATGTGTTGTATTGATGTTCTGTTTCTGATAGTGATCTGGAGGCATAATAGACTGGTCTACACTTGTCATTTCTTTGAACTTGAAATAAAACTACCCACAGACCTGTAGATGTTGCATCAGCTGCTAGCGTGGTTAGTAATTCTGAGTCAGTAATTCTGAGTCATAATTTGAGGCTCATGAACCACTGCTAAATTTTGTAGGAGCTTGCTTACTTGTTTGGCCATTCTGAGGAATTTTTGAAGCTCAGTTATGTTGAGCTCAGTTATGTTCCTGGGTTGTGAAAATTCTCTGACTACTTTCTGTCTTTTGTGGATTAACTGTTATTCCAATGACTTGTACTTTGTGAACTTGAAATTTGATCATAGATTTGGCCTGCATCCTGTAAGATTGTAAAAAGTCTGACAACACCAGGTTTTAGTCCAACCTATTTATTTGATAATATTCTCACAAGCTTTCGAGGGGACAGCTTGTGAGAATATTATCAAATAAATAGGTTGGACTAAAACCTGGTGTTGTCAGACTTTTTACTGTGTTTACGCCAGTCCAACGCCGGCATACCCACATCCTGTAAGATTCTCAGGACTGCTCTGATTCTATGATCATGCTCTTCTGTCATGGAGCTATCTATAAATGTGTTATCCATATGGCATTTGACTTCTTCTGTACATTCTAGGCCTTCCCCTGAGAAATTTCTGGATTGGATGCTAATCCAAAGGGCAATCTATTGAAACAATACAAGGAAAATTGGCATTATAAATATGGTCAGCAATCTGGATTCTTCGTCCAGGAGCAACAGCCAAAATCTACTCTTTGCATCTAATTTGTTAAATAAAGTGCTCTTGGCTACTTTGGCAAAGCTCTGATCCACTGAGGCTACTGGATTTCACATTCCACTTACTTGTTTAGTTGAGTTAAATCCATGGAGATTCCTATGGAGCCATTTGGCTTTGGGGCTGTAACTACCCATGAACACCATTTTGCTGGCATGGTAATCAGTGAGTTAACCCCTTGCTGCTGATTCTTTACAATTTCACCCTTAGCTTTATCCAAGAGTGGGTGAGGGATTTTCCTCAGAGTAGAGAGGCAAATCTGCTCTTGGATTTGATTTATTATTGTCACATGTATTAACATACAGTGAAAAGTATTGTTTCTTACAAGCTATACAAACAAAATGTAAAATGTAACACTGTCTTTAATTTTCTCAGCCCTGTAAGTAATTTTGGAAATTAATTTTGAAATGTACTGTAATTCTCATCAGCAACTTCATCCACTTTATAGATTAATTTCCATTTTAGGCAAGCTGTTCTGCTTAGTAAAAAGTGCCCTTGATTTTAAATGACATCGAGGGGTTCAAGATTTTTCTGATCATTGTTTTATGTTGCCATGAGTTGGTCTTTAACTTTTAAAGTTGTCCCACAAGGACCTTGTAATTTGATAGATGGGGACTGCAATGCAATTTGTTTGACCCATTTGACTTAACATGATAAAACAGAAACCCCTGTTCCTGTGCCGAGTTTTAAACTCTGTGAGATGTCAGTTTGTAGTGATAAAAATGACTATTCTCAAGTCTAGTTTGGGGGATTCAAGAAAGCAAAGGTTTTATTCCAAGCATATGCCAGGGAGAGAGACAGCCTTAGTTTCCCCAGGAACCTCTCTCAATGCTATAAGAGTTACAGCACGTATTTATTGCCCTTACCTTCCAACTTTTCATTCCAATGTTTCTCGACAATCCGTTCAGCCCGTCAAGCCTGCACTGATCCTCCTCCAACTGAGCACCTTACCCAGGCCCTATCCCTGTAATTCCAAGTATCTACCCCGGTAATCCCTCGAACCTGCACATCTTGAGACACTAAGAAGCAATTTAGCACCTAACCTGCACATTGTTGCACTGTGTGAGAAAACCAGAGCTTCTGGAGGAAACCCACACAGACGCAGGGAGAATACGCAAACTCCACACAAACAGTCACCCAAAAACAGAATCAAACCCAATCCCTGACATTGTGAGGCAGCAGTGCCACCGTCCTGAAATGGTTCTGGGAGTGGTAATGTGGATTTCATGCTTCTGCTGAGCTCTGAAATTGGCCCTGCTTCTGTGCTGCCACAGGCTTTAATCCTGTGATTACTCACTGCTGCCCAGTCTCCGTATTTCTATTCCAGTTTGTATCTGCTGCTCCCATGATGATCTGCTGTCTTGGTGAGACATCACTTTCTTTCTTTTGTCCTTCCTTTGAGGATCTCTTTTTTTACCGGCCCTGTATCTTATTTTTTAATATGTACTGCATATTTTACTCGCTGCCACCATGTTTCATTGTGTGATTGGTGTCCAGATGCAGGTTTTGGGTATTGTCTATTCTCTCAAACTATGCTGCTAAAGTCTGTAGTTTCTCAAAACTATTAATCTATATTCACAGCAAGTATTTACATGTTTTGACCTCCACATGAAACTGGAGCTTCTCCTCCTTCCAGGTCTCTCTTATTTCTCTATCATGATCTGACATCCTTGTTACATCAGCATCATGCACGCTTCTGATGTTAACTCCAGACTCTTCAGGATCTCGGACAATAATAAACTGAGCATCACCATGACTCTGTACTGTACAACAACCATAAATGCTAAAGTATGTTTCTAAATCAGTCGAGGATAAATTGAAAGAGTTGACGGTAAAGCTTTAAAATACCTTGGTAAAACTTCAGCTACCATGTTCAGTTTTATCTAAGATGACCCAACCATGGAAATATTCAATCTATGGGGGTAATACTGGAAAGAGTAACCAGACTCTTGGATCGTATGAGGAAAGTGTAGAGAAAGAGCAGGAAACTGAAAAGGGACTTCACAGAAGTGTGTCACATATCAAATAGTATGGTTGGGTAAGTCCAGAATGTTACTCAGTAAGCCATGCATACATCAAGGTTAAAGGACAATTTGGGAAATATGTGAGAAACAGCAACTTCCACACAAGGGGTGAGCACATTAGGACAGTAGGGGTGGGGTGGTTAGATGCGACGGATGGGATTGCATGATTAGAAGATGACGGGAGTTGATTTTTGTTTTAAATTTTAGATGTGCTTACTAAAATAGCTTGAATGGCCTCTCACATCAGTGTTTGCCTTTTGATTCAACATTTACTGCCACCTGATATAATTGCCAGAATTCTACCATCCCACAGGTCAGAGCGGGTGAAGGGCAGTTAATGGGAAGATCCATTGACCTCGAGCAGGATTTTCCAATCTTGGGTCGAGCAAAGCTGTAAAATCCCATCCAATAACTTTTTTTCCAAATTGTTTCTTGGAATGTAGCATGCTGCTACTGACTGAAACTAACAATCAATATTTGGAGAAATTAACTTTATGTATTTGTATCGTTTAATTATTGATCCAATTGGCAACATCAGTCATGCCTACAACACTACTTCACAGTAATAAAGCACAGTCACTCAAAACATTGGAATGTAAAAAAGTAACAGCAGAGCAACAAGTGTTCATATTAAATTTAGCATATAACATGAAATTGGAAATATTTAGTATAAATATTTAAGAGATTATTGTTGGATAAAGCTGAACAAATCCTAAAACCACAACCTCAAAATATGAAAGTATTTCAGTGCTCTGTTCCCATGTTGTCATCTTCAGGTGTCTGCATAAACTCAATTATACAATTATTCTTCAACTTTTACAATGTTAGAACTGTCTAATATGTCATTGTTAATGAACATCTTATTATTGGCAATATTTTAGAGGTTATTTTTAGTTGTGGGAAGATTGAACTTTAACTGTGGGAAGGGGATAAATGCAATTAACCCAGCTTGCAGTCTATTACACTTAGAATTTTAGGATCATGTTAATGGGTTATCAGGTAGAAAGATGAGATCGTAAAACAGTAGGTGGGTTTACTTAGTTGGAGAGATTTTAAAGGAAGGACAATTCTCTTGGAAGTAACTTTGAGGATGGCATAGGCCATGTCATCTTAGAGATGGCTGGGACTTAAGAAGGTTCTCTGGTTTCAATTTTTCAGTATGTTTGTTGAGAGAATAAGTGTTCTACAGCAGGGGAAGAATCTCCATACTGAAAAGGTGCTGCTGTTAGCAGCCTTCAGGCAGGTAGGGCTCAGAAAAGCCCTGGGAGCCAATTGGAGTTCGTGGCAGTTTTGGACCTCATGTTGTTTGTAGCTTACAGAGAAGGTCTGAGACCTCTTAATAGGCTACAGGCAATCGGGCTCAGCAAAGACCTGAGGAACTGAGAAAGCGGTGGAAGATCTGTGCTGGGGAGCGTTAGGACTTAGAAGAAGCTCTAATAGCCATTTACAACTAGATGTAGCCAGAAGTTCAGAAAAACTCAGGGGCAGAGCCATCTTCGAGAAGCTAACTATCTGTGAAAGAGTTGGAAGTTTGTAATTGGAGCCAGATGAGCAGATTTGTGAATCCCACAGAGCATAGTCTTATGAAGAGATAGAATCACTGGGAGATGATCTGTCGTTGAATCAGTGATAAGAACTTTTCCACCCTACCCACTATAAGAATTGGAACGAATGAGGGGTGAACGATGGGAATGTCAGGTGCCCTTAAGTGGGATTTTACAGTTTCGGGATGGGCAAGGCCATTAAACCCCGCCCATTGAATCAGAATGGCTTTTGAGGGAATTCACAGGCTCGGGGGATGATTCTCCCACCCCACCATGCTAGATTTTTCTTGCAGCGTGGTGGGAGAATCTTGCATCCAGGCATGCGTGGAATTCATGCATGCATTCCTGCCGTACATGCATCAGATCCACACTGGAAACCAGCGGCAAGACCAGGTAAGCATTTACATCAATTTTTAATGTGATTAGCGGGTCTAGGACTGAATTTTTCAGACCCATTAGCCTCTCCCATCCCACCAGAATGTTTCACTCTAGCGTGGTTTACTGTAGGTCCCCACTTTCGGGGAACAATCAGGATAAGCTGCTGAAGTGAAGAGAGGCCAATCGGGGCCCCTCCCCAGAGGGTTAGGCGATGGGCAGGGTGGTGTC
Source organism: Carcharhinus amblyrhynchos (assembly GCF_965287045.1). NCBI lineage: Eukaryota > Metazoa > Chordata > Chondrichthyes > Carcharhiniformes > Carcharhinidae > Carcharhinus > Carcharhinus amblyrhynchos. The sequence continues at coordinate 49,481,707 of NC_137336.1, forward strand.
CTGTAGGCATGGGCACCTCTGCTACTACCCAAGTGTAAAAGTGCCAATGCCCAGGGAGCACCTTAGCATTGCCCATCAGTCATGGGGCACTGCCAAAGGGGAGGGGCCTATAGGGCCAGGGCCTGGTGGGCAGGGCTTGGAGCAATCAGTGGGTCCAACTACCACTTTGCATGGGGACCAATGGAGACAGGGAGGAGGCCAGCAATCGGTGGGTAATGGGTGGGGGGGGTCAGTCAGGGGGCGCTGCCTGTAAGGGGGGGGGAGGGTCATCTGAGGGGTGGTCTGCCTGCAGGGGGGGCAGAATCCACTGGGGGAGGTGGTCAGCCTTGTGGGGGGATGGTGTGGAAGTCAGCTGGGGTGGCAGGGAATCGGCCTCTAGGGGGTGGGAGGGGCGGCTGGAGATTGGGTCACGCCGGGACCAGGGGGTGCAGGGCTGGGCCTGGGAATAGTCAGGCGGGCCCCAAATGCAACATGGTTTGTGGGGAGGGCAGCACTGCGGGGGTCCTGGGCTGGTCTACGATTGAACTGACAGGTTAGAGCCTCTGCGTATGCACAAAGGACCATTGATTTCAGCCTCCTGGGCGGGACTAGGCCCTACCCCCTGAAATCTACTGACATTCACACTGGTGACCTCTCCATTGCAGGTTCAAGTCTGAGCTCCTGCTGAGAAAACCAGCGTGAATTACTCCAGTCTTCTTGTGAATTTGACATTATTTTTGGGAGAATTGTCTCCTAGATATTTGAAATGAAGATTTGAAATTTTTTGTGAGAACAATAGAGTTTTAAAGGAGATTTTGTGACTCACAGTAGTCACTAATGTCTAGGTGTATTACTGAGAAGCCTGTAGGATCTGGCTTGATTACATTTGTCACTTAATGTTTATTTTGATTGTTTAAAACCATTAAGTCATGTGGCTTTATTCTCTTAGTGGGTGGCATGATGGCACAGTGGGTGGCCCGGTGGCATAGTGGTTAGCGTCGCTGCCTCACAATGCGAGGGACTCGGGTTCAATTCCAGCCTTAGGTAACTGTATGAAGTTTGCATGTTCTTCATGTGTCTGCGTGGGTTTCCTCAGGGTGCTTCAGTTTCCTCCAACAGTCCAAAGATGTGCAGGTTAGATTGATTGGCCATGCTCAATTGCCCCTTAGTGTCAGGAGGTTAGTAAGGTAAATATGTGGGGTCACAGGGATAGGGCCTGGGTGGGTTTGCTGTCGGTGCAGGCTCAATGGGCCAAATGGTCTCCTTCAGCACTGTAGGGATTCTATGATTTTATGTGTAACTGTAATTTCAAACTTTGCTCCCCTTAAACATAAAAATGACAGGTCCCTAATCAGATCATAACTTTGCATATTTTGTACTTACGTGGTTGGTGAACTTAACTTCCCTTTTATTATGTTGCACTCCTTATCACAGTATTTTGCGGGTGGACTAGAACAATAACGAGATAATACAGTTAATAGGTTCATGCATATACAAATAATGTACAAAAGCTTACAAATGTCTTGTTGCGTTAACGAGCAATGTATTTTCATACTGAGTCTTGCAGGCAGGAAGATCCGAAGTTCAGGTGGGAGTAAGTTGTGTTGCTACTGACCCCAGCATCCAGAGTTAAGAAAGAGGAAGAAACTAGCCAGGATACTGACTGCTATTCAAAAACCCACGGTGCAAATTACACAAGTATGGAAGTTTGATTGGGACAGGATTAGGGTGACCTGCGATGGCTCCTGTGATCCAACAAACTGCTGATACTCACATATGAAGCGCATGTGAAGAACAGACACATTGGCAAAGCACAGGTCACTGCTGGCAGGCGTGGAATCCAATAAAAGTCAGTGCTTTCAGGAGAGAAAATTGTAAAACCAAAGAGTTGAGATGATTTATCAAGATATGTAATGGATTGACTGAAAGGTATAATCAAAACTTCTAACAGATTTATAGGAAGAATATTTCAAGAATATAATAAATCCAGACAACCCTGGACAATTAGTTTCGTAGTCTGTTAGAATAAGTAATAACAAGGCAGAATTGAGGTTTTATGTGGCATTACAGTTTATTTTTCACCCAACAGTTCCTTATTTAAAAAGCACACTCTCAAAAGGTGATAGTTCTTGATTGAGTGTGATGGTCTGAAATGAGTTATTAGTGAGTAAGCAGCTCACTTTACATTTCACTCATTCTCTTTGGACTTGCTATCACTTGCTTTGCACAAAGTCATAATTTATCCCTGGCAGTGCAAAGTGCAGGGCATTTTTGAAGATGTGCATTCCTAAAAATGCAAAAGTGGGGAAAAAAATGATTTAATAAATTAGAAACAAATTGCAATTCCTAAACCCACAGCTTTCCTATCCAAACAACTGTCTCCATTAGTTTAGTGGATAATGTTTTCTCGATGTGATTGTAGGGTTAGAGCCAGACCACTGAGCCTTCTGGATTGTGTCTTAATTTGAACTGGCATTTTAAATGTAAGCAGAACTGAACTATTAATGTTCTCCCCCTGCACCTTCTACCTTGAAGGTTTTAAGACTAGAGGTGCCACAGGTTGGTTGGTTTGTTTGTTTGGGCTTTGTGCTTTTTGGCATAAAAAGCCTGCATTCTTTCAGAATAATGAACTGCTGCAATTAGGGTCCTCTGAGGTCAGGAGTCTAGAAAATGTGTGTGTTCACTCCTAGATACACTGCATGCCATGTGCACGATATCGGCCAGATATTTGAGTCATGCCAGCTGCAAGAATGTATTCATAGATATATGCAAGATTCCTAGGCACCTCACTGGCATGGCAGCTGCCCATTACAGATTTGTGTAGCACTAACAGCTGCTCAAAATTAGCTACCCATACAGATGCAGTAAAGTCATCTGAAACAACTTGGGCACGAAGCAGATGCGTTCTCCCTCCAGCGCGCTGATTTCATTTTGCTCCACAGGAGTATAATTCATTTTATGGCTGTGTGAACATTCTGCCGCTGCTGCCTATTTCAATTTTTCTTCCACCAAGTGCAGTGGCAGGCTGATCTATTTGTCAGGTGGAGCAAGTGTAAACTGTTATTCTCAAGCATGATCCTGACACTTTCAGATTAATTCAAGAGGTCACTGGTGAGGAAGCCAATCATTTTAAGCTTGTGTAGAAACTCATTTGTTACAATTATAGTTTTATTAATCTGGGGATTCACTACTAAGATTACCATTTATTGTCATATTTTACATACTTGTAAGGAAATTCATTAAATAATATTTATCTTTATTGTTGCAAGTTTCCCAAGTATCCTTTCCCATTATAACTCACTTTTGTGGCTCTAAGTTTTTTATTAGCTGTTCTGTTATAATGCCAAAGCATTAATTTGTTTCATCAATTAAATTGAATAGGAAAACTCTTAATTTTGGATTTGCTAACAAACATTGCATTCTGAAAGTGGCCAATAACAGCCGATGGAAATGACAATAACAACTTATATCTATGTAGCACCTTTAATGTGATAAAACCTCCCAATGTTCATCACCAGGAGCATTTTACTATGGCAATGAGCCACAAAGGTTAAATGACCAAAAGCTTGGCCATAGGTAGGTTTTAAGAAAATCTTAAAGGAGGAAAGCGAGATCATGTTAAAACAAAGGGGTTAATCTCCTTTACCTTGCATCGTAATCTAGTAAAATACTTGGGAAGGTGTTAACTGTTCTATCTTAACTTTTATAGGTTCATTAATGTAAAGACCTGACACTTGTTTTAAGTGAATGATTCACAAATTATTTTATTCAACCAACCAACCTTAGCTAAACCAGTAACATTTTAATTGAAAGACAGTTCAACTATAATGCTGTTCAAATAGAAACAAGGACCATTCCATATTAAAAGTAATAACAGAATCTTAGTCACTCTCAAAAAATCTATATACAACCAGGTCTGATGGCTTGGAAATGATTTTGGAATTCTTTTGTAGTTGCCCGCTGTCTTAAGGTCTTTCTGACTTGGTATCCTTCTGTTGGATAGCCAGATGATTCTCTTAAGAGATATTTAAACTGGCAGGGTGAAGAGCTGGTCTAGAGATGAATGTTGGCTTTTGAATGGCTGCCCTGGCCTCTAGAGATGTTCTTCAATGATGTTCTTTGCAGAAAAGGCTGTTGCTTTGGCCTTTATACCCATGATGATCTCACAATTTCCTTACACCAGAATTGGTTTGATACTGTCAATACTATCAATTTCAAATCAGATAGGGTCTTAATAGTTGATGATCCTTTTCAAACTGATAGGCTGGCAGAATGCAAAAGCCTATTGCTGAGTCAACCCTGATGCTTGGTCCTTTTGAAACAAATGTTGCAACCTGGAGTCTGCATGTGCTCTGCATTTTAGCACAGAATTCAAATATAGCTTTTAAAGAGACCACACACAGCTTTCCTTCTCTTGATCATCTTTTACAATTCTTTAGTATCTTTATAAATATTCTTTATGTCCTTACAACCTCACCTTTACAACAGTAGTGATATGGAGAGGTGTAGGGAGCAACTTCCAGAGCTTGGAACCTATGCAAGTGAAGGCATGGCCAACAATGATACAGCAATTATAATGAGGATTGCATAAGAGGACAGGTTCAGAGGAGCACAGATATTTTGGAGGTGGGGGTTGGAGGAGATTACACTGATTGGAAAAGCAAAGCCACTGTTGGCTTTGAAATCAAGCCTGAGGATATTAAAATCAAGGTGTTTCTTGACTGAAACCAATGTTCAGAGAGCACGAAGGTGGTAGGGGAATGGGACTTGCTGCAAGTTAAGACTTGAGCAGCAGAGGTTTGGATGACCTCAACTTTATGGAGAGCACAATGTGGGAGCTGAACGGGAGTGCATCGGAATACTTGTGTCTGGAGGTCACAAAGGCATGGATGAGGTTTCATGGTCAGATGACCAGGGAGAGTAAGGAAATGATGTGTTTGGTGGTGGCATTGTGCTGGAGTTGGCGGAAATGATGGAGGATGTTTCTTTGAATGCAGAAACTGGTGAAGTGAAAAGTGAGGATGAGGAGGAGCCTATCCTGGTTCTGGGATGGAGGGAGGCAGCAAGACCAGTGGCATGGAGATGGGTCAGACATGGGACATTGATTACTGATATAGATATGATATAGTTGATACAGTTGTCATGCGGTAACAAGGTCTAGCACCTATGTAGGATTCCTCCGGGTATTACAATTTCCTCCCACAATCCACAATCCAAAGATGTGCAGGTTAGGTGGATTGGCAATACTAAATTGGCCCTAGTGTCAGGTGGATTAGCAGAGTAAATATGTAGGGTTAAGGGGGCCTGGGTGGGATTGTGGTCGGTACAGACTCGATGGGCTGAATGGTGTCCCTCTTGTAGGGGTTCTATTCTATTCTATCCTGGATTGTGCATAAAAATGTTAGGAGCTGTGAATGAGCTGGAGAAAATGCCTTGTCAAACCTAGCTCACTATACTAAAAATACCAGTAGAAACATGACTTTAGACGCACGATCTTCAGATATGATTGTATGTGCTAGCAGTACTGTGCCAACTATACATTGTACAGGGTGATGCCACACATGTCCACATCACCTTCTGCTACTTTCCACATTATCTATCCACTGTTGGCGTCGAGTATAGTGTACAACACCTGCAACAGGTAATGCTGCCAAACACCTTAGCTCCATGACCCCACAGCGTCTACTACCTAGAAGACAAAGGTTTCAAATGTAATTGAGGAACCCCAAAAGTATGCCTTCCTGGAGCATACATGGCATTTTGACATGTGGAAAATCCACTTATGCCACTTAATAAAATCACATGCAGGTAACTGGCTTCAACACAGCATTCATGCTAGAAGTGCACCTGAGCAAGTGGATTTGATCTTTTCAGCACCCCACCCCCAGCCTTGGCCATTTCCCTGGAATTATGAGCCCTCTCGACCTACAGATACAACATACAGGGTGACATTTGCCTAATACATGTAGCGTGACCAGTGTTCAATCTCCTGAATCACAGTGGACATTCACATCTCCATTGTATGTACCCACATGGGCAGCTTGGACATACAGCCTCTATGCTATACGAAAGGTATGTGAGGTCCCCCATTATAAATGCAGCATTCAAATCTGAACTATCACTTTGACCTCTGTGTGCTTCTGTCAAATACGTCACCTTTCAGGAGTGCAGCAGGTCATGGAACCACTTCCTACATTGAATTCATGATTGGGCATAGTCCCCCATTGTGCTCACAATGGAAGCTATCTTCTGTTATGTCCTCTTAACATACAGAACAGGTTCCTCTGGCCACTGGGACAGTAGGTGCTGCACCCTCTTTGCACCTCTTCAACTAGGACCTTGAGGCCCTGGTCACTGAAGTGGGGTGCAGTCTCCTTTCTTCCACTTCTTCCATTTGCCCTCTTTGTGACGTTCTGGCACAAGGAAGGAGGAAAAGACAGCATGGCAGCTTCCACCTTTAAATGGTCTCACATGCATACATCTTATATACATTAATCTATATCTCTATTCTCCATTAACTCAATGCTTAACATTGTTGGAGAGAGATTGGGGATGGGGCTGGATGAATGCAGGGTGGCCTGTCCCTACCTGGTGGCATGCTGTGCAAATGCAAGTGACTTTGCTGGTCTGCTATCTCTATTCTGTCATGGAAGTGTAACATTGTGAGGGTCCTGTTCAGGGTTTAATTGTATGGCTGCACTATGAGAGAGGGATGGAAAGGAGGTGGGTGAAAGGGCAATGTCCAGAACACGATACCTATCAGTCTTCTCCTGAGACATTACACTGATCTGAGACAACACAGAATATCATGGACAGCTGATGGTGACAAGATTGTGCCATCTCCATGGCTGTGAAGAATTTCTGGCCTTACCTTTGAGTGTGCTATTTCATTACAATATGACTAGGCAGCAATAATGTTTATATTTCCCCATGGAAAGCCCATGATGGGTAATCTTTACCAGCATCAGTAACCACTTGGACATTAGTGCTCTTGATATATGGCTCCTCCTGGGAACAGCACTTCTATATCATAGCAGGGGCTCCTTGTGGACCCTCCTTTTATACCTTGTCTGAGAAATGATACCCACACAGGGTCGAGTTCCCCACATGCATTGCTTCTGGGATCAGCGGGCTCAACTCCATCCTGCATCCACCTGGAGTGAAAGTCTGGTCATTCAGCACAGTTCCTCTCTAGATGTGCTCAGCAAATTGGGAAACTTCCTGACTCTGTGCAGCCGCATTGGGAGTGAAAATCCAGATTTGCAGACCCAAATTGGCTTAATCCCAGACTGTTATCCACAGGGAGAGTGATGGAGTCAGTAGCTAGGGAATGGAGTTGGAGCCAGGACCAGAAACAATGGCTTCAGCCTTCCCGATATTTAATTGGAAGAAATTTCTGCACATCCAGAACTGCACGTCAGATAAGCAGGCTAATAATTTGACAACAGTAGTGTCGATGGGGTAGAGCTGGGTTCTATCAGCAAATATATAAAAAAACCACCAAGGGCCAGCATGTAAATGAGAAATAGGATGGGACCAAGGATTGATCCTTAGGGTATACAGAGTTACAGTGGGGGAGCATGAAGCAAAACCATTGTCAATGTTTCCAAAGATATGATTAGATAGATTAGAATGAAACCACACGAGAAAAGTCCCAGAAACTGGACAATAGTGGAGTGGCATTGAAGAAGGATGGTGCGGTCACCTGTGTCAGAGGCTGCTAATAGGTTGAGGAGGATGAGGAGGGAAAGTTTACCTTTGCTACAGTTACAAAGGGAGTTATTTGCAACTTTGATAAGGGCCACTTCAATACTGTGCCAGAATGGAAAACTGGTTGGAGTACCTCTGGGAAATATGGACAAGGATTTAGAAATTCAGAACACCATCAAAGACTTTGAAGAGGAAACCAAGGTTGGAGATGGGTCAGAAATTTGAAAGGATGGAGGGATCACGGATTTTTTTTGGAGGAGAGGGGTGATGGCAGCAGGTTTGATGGAGAGAGGGAACCATTGACATTAGTGGCTAACATGGGGGCCATGTAGAAGCATTGGGAGAGCAGCAATTTCATGCAAATAGAATCAAGGGAACAGGAGGTTCATGGACGACAAGATGAGGTTAAGCAAGGCATGAGGGAAGGAGATGAGAGAAACTAGAGAGTGATATGAGTTCAGGGCTGGAGCAAGGAGGACCATTTAAGAAGTTTGATGCGATATCCTAGTGGAAGGGAGGTAAGCAGCACAAATAGTTGGTTCCAAAACAGAAGACACTGGAAATTCTCAGCAGGTCTGGCAAAAAAAAAACAGACGTTTCGCGTCCAGATGACCCTAGACAACTGATTGGATGGTCTCAATCTTAATGACTGAACAGTCATAGGCATTTTGTATTTGTTTTTGGAAGTGAGTGTGGAAGAAACAGGGGTGAGGGCTTTAAAATGATGCCTGCTGTCGAGAAAAGAACTGGGGCCATCTTTGTATTCCAGGATGATCCTGGAAAAATGGACAGTTTAAGCAGAGAAGAGTCAGATTTGGTAGTGTTTTAATATGTCCAGCCAGAACTGGTGACCAATGACTAGACTAGTTGTGCACCATATCCTTTCAAAACTATGTCCTTTGAACTTAAGTTCGAGGAGATGTGGGCTGTAGCAAAAATTACAGCCAAACTAAGAGAGACTAATAATTTTACTGGGGACAGGATATCAAATGTGGAGTCAAGGATGCGGTTAGGTAAATCAGTAGCGGCAGAAATGTCCTGGTGAACGGAGGGCCAAAGGTTAGATAGTTTTGATTTGCAAGTGCAGTTTTAAATGAATTGAGGAATAGATTTTGCAGCATCAGATACAGAAGGAGATCGGGGTTAGGCTATAGAAGTGAGATGTGGTTGGTGGCCGATGCAAGGAAGTGATCAGGGGTGGTCTTCTCTGTGTTGGAAACTATGGAAACAGTGTGAACACATGAGATATTGGCTGTGAGTATGGGTTGGGGAGTTTACATGGAGGGAGAAATTTAGAGGATGAGAAGGCAATTAATTCACAGGAAAGCAAACATGATGAGTTAAGGCGAAACAGCAAGGATGAATATTTGCACCAAAATATGAGTTGACTTTATTAGCATGCACAAGTGTATCTCTAAATCATTTCATGCTGGCAATTTATTGTTGAACATATATGGTGGTATTTTCAGAAGAACCTGCCATGTGTTTTGCAGCAGTGGAGGTGGCTGCCATGGGCCAACAATGGGACCTTCTGGTCCCACGATTGTCAATAGGGCTTCCCATTGAATACACCTCTCATCACTGGGAAACCCGTGGTGGGGATGTACTATTAGTGGGACTGGAAGATCCTGCCAGCATGAATTTCTAGCTGTTATTTCTTTTATTTTTGTTACCTGCTATCCACCACATGATTGTAGTTAAAACCAGATGGATGTCAATGTCAAACTACACAAAAAGCGTCACATTTTTAATATTAATTTGCAATTTTGTCCAAACTTCATAAAATCTGAGGAAATAAAGTTTGATGTTTTATTCTGCAGACCTAAAAATATTAAATGCTCTTATGTCAAAAGTTAGGGTTCATATAGTCAAGTCTTCATCAACAACACCAAACCCTCAAAAGATGGCACTGCTAAAACTTTTCCAAATGGAGGAAACTGAAGTTTGAACACTTCTTATTCCAAGCTGTCTATGCAAGGAGTAACACAGAGCCAGGAGAAGAGCTGTTGGATACCACCGCATTCTCCACAATATAAAGGAACGAAGGAACACTTTGATTCACCCAGGAAAGACATACCATCTATCATGATTAAGGGCTGCTGCTCAATTACTTTCTTTCTGCTGCACCTTGAGAAAGCTGGCAGCAGAAAGTACTTTTTTTTTAATTTTTAGGCTGACTTCAAGCAATTTAACAAAGTCATGACATTGTTTTATGAGAGTAATAAATTCTTGGGCCAAATTTGGACAGGTTGGATCAGTCTCAAATCTCTTGACTGCGCTGGACATCACCTCTATAGAGTCAATTTTTTTGAGTCAGTTCTCTTCAGAGCCCTTTGATTGCTGGGATTATTTGTGGCAGCCTAAAGTGCCACTTTGACTTGTACCAATTGACTTGGACTTCAATCCTATAGAATCAGCTCTAAACCACCATTATTTAGTGAATCTATTTTTAGAATTTAAGTTATTTACATTCAGTAATTGAATTAGCTACTAAACCTTTCTTAAAAGACCAAAAAGATTAGAGACCTTTACTTACAATCTTGTCTGCTATCAAAGAAGGTAGGTGTCATTTGATCAGTCATCTGTCTACTATTTAAGTATGACCAAACATGACCAAGTCTTGGTGAGTGACATAATTTGAAAGGAAGGATAATCTAATGGAACTTTTGAAGTTGCATTACTTGTACATAGTTTCATTTAATCTAGTCAATCTGGGACATAAAAATCAAAAATGATTTATTTTTGTTGTAATGATACTATTAGGTATTGAATCACTGAAGTCTGATTCAGTCCCAGTTACTCAAGAAAACTGATAATTTGTGACTGGCACTCACAAGTACTGTGGTTCTGACATTTGATTATTTAACAAAGAAGAATTGTGTAATACAAAGCATACTGACTAGTGCTGTGTTTCTGCATATTGCCATAATAAGCAAGCATATCAACTGATTCACATCAAAGGGAACATTCTTCCTGTATTTTGTAAAGTCTGAAAAACTTTTTCTGCAAGGCACCATAATAATAGTACCAGATTAAGACAATGTAAATGTTGGCAGAAAAGTGTTAGCGCACTCAAAGGTGGTGATGGTGGCCTCAAACTTTTGCATAAAAATCTTTCAAAGTATTGATTTCCCTCTTTTTAAAAAGTCCTTTAAAACTGCAATGTTCTGTTCTTCTTCTAGGAGGTCACTCTTTGTTATTGAGACATTGGTGCCTTGTCTAGGTGGGCATTATACATGTGGTGCTCCGGTTTCCTCCCACAGTCCAAAAAACATGCTGGTTCGGTGCATAGGCCATGCTAAATTCTCCCTCAATGTACCCAGAGTGTGGTGACAACGGGATTTTCACAGTAACTTCATTGCAGTGTTAATGTACTTGTGATACTAATAAATAAACTTCAAACTTAAAGCAAGAAACAGTATCAGTCGGCCATTTAACGAATAGAGGTCTGGCTTTGTCCTGGTGCAACATTGACACATGTACACTCACCAGCAGAGGGCAATCAATAGCGATCCGGAATAGCAATCAGTCTTGCAGAAATCTTTCGGAATGCCCCAGCTGCTTCCTGGCTGAGATCAGTCATTTAATCCAGCCAAGGCCAGGGATCAAATCTTGGACATTCTGGTCTCTATGGCTTTGTGGTATACTGGGTGGAGCCTTCACCATTAAACCATTTTGGGAGCTAACCACAAGATAAACTTGCTTATATGTTCAGCAGTTTCACTGAGTTTGAAGCCTAACATATCTATAAAAAAGTAAATGACCTTTAAGCTTATCCATTATTGTAATTAAAGTGGGGTTGTCCTTTAAAAGTTTTATTATGTTCCAAGAGCAAGGATCAAAGAAGTAATGAAGTAAATAGCTGGCGTCACAGGATTAGTCATAAATAAAATACAGACAGGATAATAGTTAGGCTCACAATTATAATAATACACTTGAGCTTTTGAAACCACAGAGAATCATTTTTCAGGTAACAAAGTGGTTGTCAAGCAGCTATCTTACATTTGTTGCACTTTCTCGAGGAAGTAATAACACAGAAAAGGCAACCCCAGGCAAAGTATCAACAAAAGCTACATTTGGAAGAGAAAACCTACTCAGAAGGTATATTGTGGATAGCAATGCATCATTGGACACACCACAATTTTTTTTAAACCAGACACTTTGGTGCCATGAAGTTTTGTGCTTTTGTTTATAAGGATCTCACAAATTAGTTAGGAATTTAGTATTGTCTAAAAGCAGTACTGAGTCTGGGATCCAAATATGAATTTTTAGAAGTGTGGTGAAAATATGATTTGCACAACATTTTAAATCAGATTAACATATTCTTGATATATTAATATTAATTTTGACAAAGATAAAAGTGACATGTCCTTGTTTGGGGATGGGTAATAAATGTATCTTTTTCTCTCCTGAGGATTAGGCGGTGCAGTGAAATGGCGCCATTTCCTTTTGCTTCTGGGACCAATGTTTAAATAGAGCAGAGACTTTTTAAAAAAATTTATTCATTGTGGGACATGGGTGTCACTGGCTGGCCAGTATTATTGCCCATCCCTACTTGCCCTTGGAGGGCAGTTGAAAGTCAACCACATCGCTGTGACTCTGGGGTCACAGGTAAGGACTGCAGATTTCCTTCCCTAAAGGACATTAGCGAACCAGATGGGTTTTTCTGACAATTGACAATGGTTTCATGGTCATCAATTGATTCTTAATTCCAGATTTTTTTTTAATGGATTCAAATTCCACCATCTGTTGTGGAGGGATTTGAATCTGGATCCCCAGAACATTAGCTGAGTTTCTGGATTAATAGTCTAGAGATAATACCACCAGGCCATTGCTTCTTTCACTGATGAAGTGGAAGTATTTCCTCAGTTTGTTGCACTGGAGCATATGAACTGAGTGTGTTGTCCCTGTAGACCAAGTGGTCATGTGATGACATGGCTACTGTCCCTGTAGACCAAGTGGTCATGTGATGACATGGCTATTTAAAGGGTCATGTGACAGATGCGCAGGAGCTTTCATCTGGACAGAGTAGGAACATGTGAGAGCTGCTCAGAGTGCTGAGTAAACTATTGTCTTTGGTCACCAGTCATTGGAACCCATCAATTCAACAGTTTCAATCTTTCACCTAGTAAATGTGGGCCCAGGGCTAAATTAATCTCAGCCAGGCACTAATGGGAAATGCAAAATGTTATGTTGTGGTATAGTGGGTACTTTCTCCAGCTAAGACATGATGTTGTGGCATAGTGGAGGCAGTTTTTATCCTCCAGCTAACCATGTTACACTTGACCAGGAGTATTCAATGTTGGGGCTGGTATATGAAACAGGAAGATATTTCAGTCTGCATTGTATTTGATGGACACAAACGGTTCGGCAAAAAATAACTTCAAAATTTGAAGTATTGGAAGTTTCCTGGTTGGAACCATGGCTTTTGAGTGTTACAGCATCGAGTTAGCAGAGGTGAGATTTTCCGATCGTTCCTGCTGGTTGGACCTTCCAGTCCCGCCAAAGGTGACTCTAACCTCCGCAGTGGGTCCCCCTGTGGCAGGACAGACAAGCCACATTAGTCGCCTTAGGTATCGGTGGGAGCGGAAGATCCTGCTGGCAGCCAATGGCGAGCTGCCTCTGCCACCTTAAAACATACTGCGGCAGGGAGAGCAGAAAATCCCGCTCATTGGGAAACGGAACATTCGGGGAAGTCAATCTCTGCCTACGCAGTTTTACCGAATTTCTCCTGAAAATTCTGAGGAGAGTAGAGGGGAAAGTCATCAAAACAATACCTACCATCTGCTGTTCTTGAAGGGACTAGAGGTTTGTGAAGTTGAGCAATAACTGTTTATTAATAACATATAACTTATATATGCAGGGTACTGCGCTGACTAAGTGCTATCCTCTTACAACTTTTACCAGACTCACCACTACATTCTACTATTCCCATGTGATTCTCTACAGCATAATGTGGGCAGTGCTTTTGTCCCAGTCCCCCATTAACCTTTACAGTCCCAAACACCCCAATGTTATACCAACTACCTTCATAATCAATCTGAAGGTTATAATATTAGAAAGGCTAATGCATATTTCCTGCACATCTTTGAAGCCACCAAGATGCAACAATAACAGGGAGCAATGAAAAAAATACATTTAAACTGGTATAAAAAAAATTCACATTTTGAAAAAGGTCAAGCCAGATTAATAGCAAATATTATTTGTTTGAAGATATTTGTTTCCAATACTTAACCATGTCCAACTCTTAACACAGGCACTGTAGTTAAGGACTAATTCTTGCAGCTTTTAAACCACTCAATAACTTGAGGGAGATTCCTTTTGTTCATTATTTGCAGCAAGATGAAAAATGCTAATGTAAATAATGCATTTACCATTTTGCTACACACAGCAAGCAGGGGAAAACTTCCTTCTGAAATCCTACACTACTGAAAAATTAAAAAATGTCAACATATACCAGTTTGGAATGAAAATAAGTCTAGTTCTGACAGAAAAAGTCTACATCTGTTGAGTGTTGCATGGTTATAATTGATTGCTGTTAAGTTCTGCAAATGAACTCAGTGAAAGCTGTAGCAACATCTAACAGTATAAATCAATTATTGTAACACTACAATGCTGTGCACTCGTTCCTCCAGTGCCAAACTGAAACTTGATTGATATTTTCTTCCATGTTAAAAAACAGCTCCTGCCATTCAGACTAATTAAGGTCTTCATTCTTGTCATCAAAGTTCCTGATCTAGACTTGTCTCTAATTCAGGCATAGCAATTATTTGCAAATTAGTAATGGCATTTATTAAGATTCAATTTCAGATCCAGTTTTCAATCAAAGCAGCTTTCCCAAGGATAACACTCACTTTGATTTTCTTATTACAATTATTACAGTCATGATAATATTCTACATCCAAAAATAAAGCTCATTATCTTTGCATGGTTACAATACAATCAAGCAGCAGACGTTATTCAATCCTTTTGCAGGAAAAATCCTACTGAGATTAAAACTAAATGAAAAGAAAAACTTCCAATGATTTTTGTCCCTTTTCAAAAGCAGAGACTTCATGGCAGGATAGTCCAGAGTTCATTGCATGACCAGCAAAGGCATGGAAAACACCATTTCAAATAAATAGAATTATGAAACATCTTTTTGAAGACTTGCATATGACGCAATTGTTTTACTTAGAATTTGAGCAAACAGCACCATTAGGGATGAGTCCTCGGTGAAATTATCCACGCATCTGAACACATTAATAAAATTTCAATGCAATTTACCAGGAAACCCTAGGAAGTTCTTAGCCCTTGGAGTGCAGGAGAGGAAATGTTACCAACAGATGTTACCAACAGTAAAGTTTAATTTTTGAAACAGAACAACTGATATGTGTATAAGATGTTGTACATTGTTGCAATAAATATGAAGATTTTCTAAAAGCCTGTTCTGTGGAATGTGTATCATCAATTGCAGTCAGTGGGTTTGGCCTCGTGAAACTAAACCAATACTAAATGATAACCTCATTCAGAAAAGCAGTAAGGATACATCAAGTGGAAACTAACAAAGGTCTCACTGGTGCAATAAAGGGATCCTTTTCTGAAGTTCAGGATAAGACATGGTTTAGCTTTACTCTGCATCTAACAGTGTTTTCCTGACATGAGAGTGGCTAATGTTAAATAAAGTTTGTTCCAAGTCCTAGAACTGGCTACCCTCATCTAGCTAAGTACAAAATTCACTAAAAGGAGTACTACAATATTGAAACAATCATACAAAACTGTTCCAAATATTTAACATACACAGGTGCGTAAACAATATATCACAGTCATTAGCTTAATAAACTGAATCTTATTGAATGTTTTTGTTATTATAGAAAATATTAATGTTAAATATAGAAGCTCTCTGATCTTAAGATTGTGTGTTGCCACTTTGATTCTCTTTGCATGCCCTGTGAGAGTATAAATATGTGCAATATGACAGCCCCATAAACAAAACGAAGAATTTCATAATCTTCTTATAGTAATAAAATGATTTTGGAGTGCATGTAGATAAAATAATGGAGTATGGAGAAGATGATGTGGAAAATAGGGTTGCTAACTCTCAGTGAAGCTATTCCGGGAGATTTCCTTTCTCTGAACATGATGATTGAGCTGTCAGTTCAACCCGTGGCCATCATGTTGTATTGTGCATGGGTGAGGGGTCTAAGGAGTGTCTTTATTCTATTTTCATTCACTAATGTCTATGCTTTAATGTAAAATAGAAGGAACAATACACAAAAGGAGAAGCGGAAACACACCTGACCTCATTCTATTCACGAGTTACAGTACTCTGAGTTATCTGATATGGAACTACAGTCACATAGCCTTGTCGCCCACTGCTCCTGACATTAGTTTGCTTAGTATTGGGTTAGCAACCCTATCGCAGGTAAACTCTATGTGGCTAGATTTCTTTTACCGGCAGTGTTCCTTTGACCAAATTCCCTCAGCTCGAGTGAATCTAGGTCAAGTCTCGGCAGGAAGTAGATCTTGTTTCTAGGCATTTGAGGCTTAATCCGATTCTCTTAGCCTAGCAATACCAGACCACTGCATTCCCTTGCCTCCAGTCTTGGGATTCTCAGCATGTAACAAACTTTCTAAGCTGGCATTGGTAGTTTGGTCTGAATTTTCCAGTGTTAAAAGTTCCATTCACCTTGCAGCAGCACTCAATCCTCAATTTACCAATCTTAATTCTCTCAGTCTCTCCTCAAGGTCGAGGCTTAGAGCCAGTGGAATATCAGACAGAACAGTGACACTTGTGAGCACAATATGCACGTGTGTTCACTAGACCATTAATCCAGAAACTCAGCTAATGTTCTGGGGACCCAGGTTCAAATCCCGCCATGGCAGATGATAGAATTTGAATTCAACAAAAATATGTGGATTAAGAACTGATTGATCACCATGAAACCTTTGTCAATTGTCGGAAAAACCCACCTGGTTCACTAATGTTCTTTAGGGATGGAAATCTGCTGTCCTTACCTGGCCTGGTCTACACGTGACACCAGAGGCACAGCAATGTGGTTGACTTTCAACTGCCCTTCAAGAGCAACTAGGGATGGGCAATAAATGCTGGCCAGTCAGCAATGCCCATGTCCCAAGAATGAATGAATATAAAAAATAATTTGATGTCACCATAATGCACGTGCAGACACAATCAGATTGCTGCTTCCAATACATGGTGTGGCTGGCCAATGGGCTTCTGTACGAATGAGCATTATTTGCTTAATACATAACATCTACCGCAGTGCTTTTAATAGTCAATGGAGATTAATGGTGGTGCTGATTCCCAGCCATTTCACTAGGGTTAGTCGCCCTATTTGAAAACATAAGGCACAGGTCACCACATGGAACAATGATGTAGTGGCAATAGCATAGACCTAACTCAAGGAAGGGTAGCATTAGGAACTTAATACTGCTGGCTATCAGGGATTTAGGAAAGATCTGGAAGGGAAAAAAGAAAAAGAAAGCGGGTGGCTGTGTTTTGATCAAAGAGAAGGATGATGTAATTGGGTTGAAGGCAGAGACTGGGATTCTTCCAAAAAATTCTAAGCGCCAAATTCGCATAAAATCTGGAGTAATTCCTTCTGGGTTTTTTTTAGTGGGATTTTCAGAATGAATCTCCACTCAGCCCTGCAGAGTGCCCCTCAAGGAGGTTCATGCTGAAAATCAGGTGGTGGGGCCTATTCCTACTGGAGAGGCTGACAGCATAGCGCTGAGCAGGCCATTGCACATACGCCGATCTGTCAGAGCAGTGATCGGCGCATGAGCAGTAGCCCCACACTGATAGTCCCTTGATCACAGGCCAGCTCGATTGCTGGCCAGCACAGCAACCCTGCAACAGTGCCCCTCCACCCTCTCCCACCCATCGATCGCTGGCCTCCTGGACATGTCCGGGCCAGCCCCAGTTTCCCCCTGCCCGCCAGTTCCAATCTCCCTGTTACCGTCCCCCTAGCCCTGGCAGTTCTGACAACCCCCATCCCTCGGCAGTCCCAACCACCCCTAGCAGCCCCTCCCCCCATTCCCCCATCCCCCCACCCTGATGGCCAGCCCTGATCAGCCCCTTCCCTCTCTCTGCCACTGATCCTACCAATGCAGAATAGCAGAGAGACTCCTTACCCTCACAAATTTTCCCACATAGACCTTGCCATAATGGATCTTGCCCCCTTTGGGCCCACCTGCTTGGCACTGCCCAGTGCCCAGCGGGGCAGTGCCAGGGGGCCAGGCTGGCACTGCCAGGTTGGTAATGCCCAGGGGGCATCCCCTTACCCCGATCTCCTGGGGGGGGGTGCTCCATGGCCTCCCTTCAGTCCAGCGGGGTCAGGCTGTGAGTTGCTAGTTAGTAGGGGGCTGTTGTAAACACCTGGAGTGAACCACTCATGGTTGGGGGGGATGGGGGGAAGATGCTAAAGATGCTAGCTTGTGATGATTAAAACAGTGATTACAATATTTAAATTAGCTCCGCATCAATTTCCAATGTGGAACAGCAACACCAGAAATCTGGGCCTGGAGACGTGTGGAGGCTGCAGTACCTAGCAAGAAACCTCCTAACCAGCCTTCTGTGCTGCTAGAGCTGTGCAGCAGGCTGGGAGAGTCACCCACACAGAGTGGAATCTTACAGCCCCTCCATTCAGCAGAGTTTTCCAGTCCTGCCAAAGTCAGTGGACCTTTGAATGGCTCACTGCACTTGACAGCCTCTTCCTCAGTCTTTGCTTAGAATTAAGGTGCAATAGAGGAACCATGACGCTACTATAAATACTATAGGTCACCGAATGGTGAGAAGGTACCACAGGGGCAATTACAGAAATTTGCAAGAACTACAGAGTGGTGATAATGGAGGGCTTCAATTGTTCTAATATAGACTGGAATAGCAACAAAGGAGGTAGCAGGAATCGGAAAAATATGTGGAAAGCTGTGCTCCCACAAAAATTCTGTCGTTCAACAAAAGAACTTTATTTACAAGGCTGCATCATGAGCTGTATGCTTACAGTTAGTCCATAGTATAGTCTGCTGCAAAGCGAAACTCCTCCCCAGGAGAAATGCCCTGTGGTAGGTCTTGGTTAGTCGTTCAGACTATAGCCAGAATTCTCAGTCCTCCAAACCCCGCTGCCAACGAGGACAGAGAATTTGGTGTTCAGCCAAATCTCCATTTGCTGCAGTGGGATAGCAGAATCCCAGTGGCAAGCGAGGTCGAGAATCTAGCCCTACATTACCTTTACTCTGTAAGGTTACTCTTAAAGGGACAATCATCACAGTGTGAGAAAGAACTTTCTTAATCAGTGTGCTCGCAGCGCAATGATAAAGGAAATAGTGTGGATTTTGTTCTGGGGAATGAAGTGAGGCAAGTAGAGAGAATTTAGAAAGCAGTCATTGACCATCAGGTTTAGGATTTGATTGAAAAGTGCAAGGTATAATCAAACATAACATTACTTAACTGGGAGAGGAGAAGTTTCAATGATTTGGAAAGGAATCTGGCCCAAATGGACTGGAATCAGAAATTGAGACACAAAATTATAATTGAAACATTTGAGAGATGATGGTTAGGATAGAGAGTAGACGCATATCCATGAAGGGGATAAAAAGGGCAACCAAAGTTAGAGTTCCTGCTTGCCTAAAGGTGTAGATATTAAAATGAGATAGAAAGAAGAGGCTTATGACAATTGTGAGGCTCATAATTCAACAGAGAACCATGCTGTATAAAACAAGTACAGAGACTTGATGGCAGAATTAGCAGCTCAAAGAGAGAGGAAGAGGATAGATTAGTGGCTAATACAGAAGGATCTCAAAAGACTTTTATAAACACATAAATAGTAACAAAAAACATCATCAAAGGAAGTATGGGATCGATTAAGGACTGAAAAGATCTTCTTCTTGGCTGAAGTATTAAATCACCAATTTGCATCTGTCTTCATGGTGATATTGAACAGGGTAAGGAAAATATACTTAGAAGGTTGACAGCTTTCAAAGTAGAAAAGTTACTCTGTTGGAATGGAACCTGTCTTAGGTCACTGAATGAAGTAACATAGGAATATAGCAATTAAGAGCAGAAGTAGGCAAATTTAGCCCTTCAAGTCTGTTCCGCCATTCAATCAGATCATGGCTGACCCCTCCGTGGTCTCAAATCCACCTCCCCACCTGTTCCCCACATCCCCTTATCTTTTTTTTTATTTATCTCCTTCTTAAACCCAACAAATGATTCAGACTCCAACACTGTATGGGGCAGTGAGTTCCACAAATTCACCACCCTCTGCGAGAAGTAGCTCCTCCTCATCTCAGTTCTAAGAGATGGCAATTGCAGAGCCTCTGGTCACAATCTTCCAATCTATGGATTCTATTACTGTACTGTACCATTCTACAGTTCACTGATGTTATGAAATAATACTGTTTATTACAACATCAGCTTTCAGAAATGGAGTTGATAGACTTGACCACACAGCATAAAACCACCAAAAAAATGAATTTCAGTGTTACACAATATTATAGCAAACATTCAGAAACGGATATATCGCAGTAATGATTTAATCTGCAATGATGCTTTCTAGATCTCATAAGCAGGAGATATGATAAAAATGTGAAAGATCCATTGCTTCAATCCAGCTCAACTTGTCCACATGCATGCACCATTCATCTAGAATCAAGCAGATTTTCAGTCAGCAATAAGAACATAAGAACATAAGAAATAGGAGCAGGAGTAGGCCATCTAGCCCCTCGAGCCTGCCCTGCCATTCAATAAGATCATGGCTGATCTGTCATGGCTCAGTTCCACATTCCCGCCCTCTCCCCATAACCCTTAATCCCCTTGCTTATCAAAAACGCATCAACCCGCGTTTTAAAAATATTTAGCGAGGCTGCCCCCACCACTTCAACGGGCAGAGAATTCCAGAGATTCACCACCGTTTGAGTGAAGAAGTTCACAGAACATAGAACATAGAACATTACAGCGCAGAACAGGCCCTTCGGCCCACGATGTTGCGCCGACCAGTTAAAAAACAATGACCCTCTAACCTAAACCAATCCCTTTTCATCCATAAACCTATCCACGGATCTCTTAAATGCCCCCAAACTAGGCACATTTACAACTGCAGCAGGCAGGGCATTCCAATCCCTCACCGCCCTCTGGGTAAAGAACCTACCCCTGATATCCATCCTATAACTACCCCCCCTTAATTTAAAGCCATGCCCCCTCGTGCTAGCTTTCTCCATCCGAGGAAAAAGGCTATCACTATCCACCCTATCTAAACCTCTAATCATCTTATATGTTTCAATAAGATCCCCTCGTAGCTGCCTTCTTTCTAGCGAAAACAACCCCAAATCCCTCAGTCTCTCCTCCTCAACTCCGTTCTAAACCGCCCCCCCTTTATCTTGAGGCTGTGCCCCCTAGTCCTACTGTCCTTTCTGAGCGAGAAGAGTCTCTCCACCTCTATCCTATCCATCCCATTCATCATCTTATATGTCTCAATGAGATCTCCCCTCATTCTTCTAAACTCTAACAAGTACAAGCCTAGTTTATTCAGCCTCTCCTCATAGCTCAACCCCCTCAACTCCGGTATCAGCCTAGTAAACCTCCTCTGCACTCCGTCCAAGGCCAAAATATCCTTGCGTAAGTGCGGAGATCAAAACTGCACACAGTACTCCAGCTGCGGCTTCACCAATGCCCTATACAGCTGCAGCAAGACCTCCCTACTTTTATATTCAATCCCCCTCGCTATGAAGGCCAGCATCCCATTTGCCTTCCTGACCACCTGCTGCACCTGCAGGCTGGGTTTTTGCGACTCATGCACAAGGACCCCGAGGTCCCTCTGTACCGTCACCTGCTGCAGTTTTTCGCCACGTAAGTAATAGTCCTTCCTACCATTATTCCTACCAAAGTGGACCACCTCGCACTTGCCAACATTAAATTCCATTTGCCAGTTCCTGGCCCTTTCGCCCAGCCTATCTAGATCCTTCTGCAGACTCTCCACACCCTCCTCGCAATTTGCCGTTCCACCAATCTTGGTGTCATCAGCAAATTTCGACACCCTACACCTCCAGATCATCTACATAAGTGGTAAATAGCTGAGGCCCCAGCACCAACCCCTGGGGCACTCCACTAGTCACCAACCGCCAATCCGAATAGCACCCATTAACACCCACTCTCTGTCTCCTATTTGACAACCAATCCTCTATCCACGCTAACACCCTACCCCCAACTCCATGTCCCCTTACCTTCTGCAATAACCTCTTGTGAGCTTAAATCTATCTATTTAACTTTCTGATTGTTATCACTAAAGTTTGCATGCATTTTGCTGTCCCACACTATTTCATAAATGAATAAGTAATAAGTAATTCTTCCTTACGTCAATTACAACTCACGCTTTCCTTAGCTTATACTTCTCTCCTTCTCTCCTTTGGTTCTTTTCTCCTTTATTACAATTGTTTTTCTGCATGACTCCCTCTGTTACTTTTTTCCAATTTGAACCATTTCCCTTATCTTCTGGTTGTAGACACATTTAGCTCATTTTTCTGTCTTCATATCTCGATAGCTGAAGAATAGATAAAACAGCACCTGCATCTAAAGATAAAATATTCCAACCACTAGAGGTCTCTTATTCTATAAGAAACTTGCCAACTTCTTATTGTCTTTTTAAATTTATCCCTCTTGTGAAAGCATGCTGCAATCTTGTTTGTTCCGAATTATCAGGAGCATAGAACACAGATATATTAGGAATTGGATCTTATGGCTTTGCTCATCCCAAAACTGTAAAATGCTGCCCAAGATCAACAGACCTTTCCACTGCCCACCCCTCACCCGCTCCGATTTCCGTGATGGGCGGAACTGTAAAATTTCGGCCAAGGCATTTTATGATGGAAAGGACACAGTTATTTCCCAGCCATCATGGTTCTTCACAATACTTTCTGTAAGCAATAGTCAAATCATCTAAGAATTTAACCATTTTATCAATACAACCATCAATTTTAATGTATTATGAAAAAGAATTAACTAGCATAAAGACTTATTGGAAAAAGTGGCTGTTTATCTGCTTTCAAGTCTTCCACTTCATAACCTAAGTTTGAAAAGCAGTAGTGTGGTGATTTGTTGTGATTGTCCCCTCAAGGGTAACACAGTTGGTTTGGGGGGTGCCAGTTGGGACTCAGTGTGGGAAGCATCCCACAGGAGACATGCAGGGAGCTGGGTGCAGCCATGAGGCTGATGTTGTCTTATTAATAAGTCCCTTTTGTTTTCACAAATGGAGTCTGCGAAAGGGCATCATTGCATTTGGCAACGAGGATAAAATGATCAAGGCACTGCCTCTGGCCTGTGGTCACCCTGTTTTAATCAAAGTCTAAAAGTACGTACTCACCAAAATGCCTCTCTTTGGGCAAGTAGACCCATTTGAGATATTGAAATATTGCCAGACTGTGAGTAATGTAAAATCAGAAAAGATGGACAGTTCCAAGATGTGTGGACAGTGGATAAAACATAGAAAGACCCCTGGATTGGGATCTACAAGAAGGGTGAGTGAAACACAGAAACGTACCTCCACTTACATTGTAGACTAGGAGGTGGTCGGGAGGCTGAGGGACAGACACAGAATGAACTTGAAATGGCTGGTACAGTCAAATGTTTACAAAGAAGAAAAAATAACCCTATGTAGCAAGAGTCATGTCTTTAAGTTTTAAAAAATAGAACTTAAGTAAGAAAAACAGAGATGCTGCAAAGTTTCTTTTTTTAAAAAGAGCAACAGAAGGCAGTGCTTTAAGTAAGAATAGCAGAGTTGCTGCAAAATTTCTTTTTTGAAAAGAGCAACAGAAGGCAGTGCTTTAAGTAAAAAAAACCTCAACTGAACTTCAGTGAGTTGTCCTGAAGCATTGAAAAATCAAGGAGCTAAAACTGACAACCTCCCAATGAGCAGAATCAGAAGTGAGCTCCAGAGGTTTCACAGCAGCAATCACTGATAGGCTTGAGTCAAAAGAGGATAAGTATTCCACTTAAGAAAAGAGAAAATTAACAAGTTTAAAAACAACAGTCCCTTGGACCTCGAGAACTTCGGCCACTTTAAAAATAAATGAAAGAAAAAATGGACTCTCCATACAGCCAGAAGAAAAAATACTCCAGAGATTACAGAAAGGGCTTTCCTTTGGTAAAAGTAGAAGTATTGAAAGTTCAAAAAAGAACAGCCAGGTTCACACTAAAACTCCTACTGCACAGGAAAAATACAGAAAGTCGACAGCTGCTGACAGCTGAGTAAAAGAAAAAAAATGACAGTCTTAAGTTTGGAATACCTTTAAGTAATACATTTAAAGTGACAATGCATTTAAAGTGGTAACCACAGGAAACAACAAAAGACTATGGACAGGAAAATTTGGAAAGACCAGAGATAGAAAGTAACTTTCATTAAACGTTCATAAACAATGAAGACCTCAAGTAAGAAGCAATGGAGGACCTCGCAGAAGAGGCAACAGTATATCTCAGAGGAAGCAATGAAGAACCTAATGCAAAAGACAATGCAGGACCCCAGAGGGCTTTCTGAAGAAGCAACAGAAGATCCCAGAGGAGGCAATGAAGACTTCAAGGAAGAGGAAATGTAGACCTTAAAGAAGAGGCAACAAAGGAGGCAATAGAAGACCCCAGAAAGATGGAAATAAAGTCCGTAGTAGGGAGATGAAGGATGTCATAAGGAGGGCAATGAAAGATTCCAGAAGTAGAGCAACAAGAGAATTGCAGAATGGAAATGAGTCAATACATCATCGGAGACAAACCGACCAATGCAAAAAGGGTTTGGCTGAAGTAAAGACAAGTAGAAATGAAGATTCTATTTGTGAAATGTATATGTCCAGTCTGAATATGATGGTTTCCCTTGGAAGAAATGCAGAATTTAAAGATTTCAAAATAAATGAGAAATGATAGAACACAAAAAGTAATTATCAAAAAGAATTAAAGCACTAAAGCTCTGGAGAAGATATAAAACAACAAGGTGAAATGACTGACAGCAAACTTGGAGAATAGAGAAATTGCAAAAAAATTACAAGGTGAAGTCAAGAAGGAGAAATTAATGAGATAGTGTAGAATAAGTTGAACTCCATGGAAAAGAGCAATGAAAAATAAGAGCAAGTTGAGTGAAGAATTGAATCGGGAGAATAAGAGTTAGAAGCCTGACAATGAAAAATTAACTGAAGAGGGAAAAGCAGGAAAACAACAATTCAGAGAGAGAAAGGATCTGGGATTAATGTGCCAGAAAAAGATTATTGAAATGGTTACACAATTAGTTGCACAAATGGTCACACAGGGACCAATATGATCAAATTGTTGATAAAAAAGATGCTGAATTGAAATACTGGAAAGAGAAGAAACTTTAACGCATGACCTAAATACCAGAAACAGAATGCTACGACCATTCCTTCACAAGTGGCAGACTGAGATTGTAATAGAAATGTCAAGACATAAGACTTTGTTGTATTGTGATGATATATGCCTGCGTGTATTATATTGTAAGATGCTCAGCAAAGCAAGAGTCAACATGGGACTGGAGAATGGCATCAGCCACAGCGTGAAGTGTGCAGTTACATGGCCAAAGAACAGTCTAGGACAGAACTTGGTAAGCAGAAAGCCTGCATGGAATAGCTCCATGCAACACCATATGTGGAAGGGTACGTACTGAAAACCTACCAATAAAAATGTTTATGTTTAAACACACAAGCCTCATCAATGAGCTGTCACTGCTGCAACATTAAGAAAAAACATTTTAAGTACTTAATATGGAACTTCGGTATTGGATCAAGTTAGATCCCTTGAATTATTGTCTCTGAAACCGGACCCCTGTTGTACCAAGTAGACATGGAGGGATAAATCATTCTTAAATATATGGACCACTTGAGGAATACAGAGAACTCCAGCAGTTAGTACAAAAGAACAAAGAGCAACACAGCACGGGAAACAGGCCCTTCAGCCCAACGAGCCTGCGCTGCCATTTTAACATTGTGAGTGCCCTCTTCTCCCTATGACCTTTGTCTATGCCTATTGGACTCCACAATAAAGGAACCGTAACCAGATTGAGGGAAGACTAATTTAGGGACAATTTGTTAACACCAATAAGCCTAAGAGCATCTTAGTGTTGCCATTAAGAAATATTTTTGAACCTGTAAGCACTGAACAGTGACATAACAATGTATCCACGGAAGCAAGTAGTAATGAACTGCCTGAATCAGAAAAAGTACGCATATTGCAGTTTCTTCTAATATTGATCCTGTGGATTTTAAATTTGATTTGATTTGATTCGATTTACTATGGTGGCATAGTGGTTAACACTGCTGCCTCACAGCGCTAGGGTTCCAAGTTCAATTCCAGCCTTGGGTCACTGTCTGTCCGGAGTGACAGACTCCGTGTCACTCCCCGTGTCTGAGCGGAGTTCCTCCAGGTGCTCCAGTTCCCTCCCACAGTCCAATGACGCACTGATATAGGTTGATTGGCCATAGTGTCGGGGGATTAGTAGGATAGATGCGTGAGGTTGCGGGAATAGGGCCTGAGTGGGATCGTGGTCAGTGCAGGCTCAATGGGCTGAATGGCCTCCTTCTACATTGTAGGGATTCTATGATTATCGTCACATGGTACAGTGAAAAGTATTGTTTCTTGCGTGCTAGACAGATAAAACATATTGTTCATAGAGTACAGAGGAGAGAAGGAAAGGAGAAGGTGCAAAAGAAAGTGTTACAGTCAAAACTAGGATATAGAGAAAGATCAGCTTGACATAGGGTAGGTTCATTCAAAAGTCTGATGGCAGCAGGGAGGAAGCTGGTACCTGATCTCAGACTTTTGTTTGTTCTGACAGAAGAAGGTGGAAGAGAGTACGTCTGGGATGCATGGGGCCCTTGATTATGTGGCTACTTTTTTGTGGCAGCGGAAAGTGTTGATGGAGTCATTGGATGGGAGGCTGATGCATGGTGGACTGGGTTACGTTCACAACCCTTTCTGGCCAAATTTCCTTAATCGCGTGAGAAAGTAGAGGTATTAGTGGGCTTTCGTAATTATAGCATCAGTGTGGAGAGACCAGGACCAAGTTGTTGGTGATTCTCAGACTACAGAAGCATCTCAGACTACAGAATTTTGCTGCTCAGCAAGAAACAGGGAAACCCCTCAAAGACTTGACTTGTAATCATCCAACTCATGTGTATAATGTTTAGTTAAAATTCAGGACTGAAAAGCTTTGTTACTGAATATTGTTCAAGGTGTTAAAGGGGAAAGTATGAGGTGATTTGTCCCTTTAAGAACAATGCAACAGAGTAAAAGTCGCTTGGCTTGGGGGAACAATTAAGACCAGGGGATGGAATCCCCTCCTAGACAGGAAACATGTAGAGCTGGATGCAACCTTGAGATTGCTGTTTTCTTACTGATGAGTCACTTTTGTATTCAAAAATGCAGCCTTTGAAAGTGCCTTACAAGCAGTAACAATCTTGAACAAAGGACAATAAGTAGCTTGCTAATAAGCAATTTGATAAAATTGCCAGCAGGACCAGTATGCACATTAAGACATTAAAATGGATTCAGTATATTTTCTCATTGCTTATAAAGGATGTAATTCTGACATCAGCATCATCATTTAATAGTTTAATAGTTATAGTTCAAAACTAAAATAATCTCAGCACTGGCAGATCAGCGCATGCGCAATGGCCTGCTCATAGATGTGCTACCAGCCTCTTGGGTGAGAATAGGCCCTGCCCACTACTCTTTCCTTTTTTAAAAAAATCCCAAAACAAAAATTTCTGTTTGGTCTAGGATGCTGCCTTGTGAACTGCAACATTCATAATCAATACTTTTGTGTCCAATGTAAAGTGCGTGCATGAAATTGATAGAAAGAAGCCTGAGGTGGTCTTTGGAGGATTGCTGACAGCTATCTAAGAATCTGAAAGCACTTTCATGGATTAGCGAAGTTAATAGGTCATTCCCTTTCCACCACAGGTTACAAGCAGTCTCCGCAGATTACTCACTACAACAGACATTCAAAAATCCAAACCCTGGTCTCTGTTTACCTTACCTGGAGTTTTGTTCTTGAAAGATTACATTTTAAACATCAGTTGTTCTCTTGACCTCCTTTTATTTCTGAGCTCAGCATATCCCAGGGCCATAGATTAACATACTTTACAGAAATCTGCGGGGATAAAGACTTCCTTTCATTTGCCCTCTACATTTGTTAATCTGTTTGGAAGATCTGTATTTATTGTGGCATTTTAGCTCTACCTGGCAAAATGGACAGAGAAAAATGCACTGAAGAATGCTTTCTATGTTAAAAGGTTCGTAAGTGTAACATCGAGTAATTATTTTTCCAACTGGTGCTTTCCCCACCCAAAAATATAAGACTTTGTCCTTATAAAAGGATTATGTTTAATGAAAAGTTTAAAGGGGGAGCCTCAACATCAGATCTCCTTTCAAAAATCGTTTACTAATTACTTATTACATTAACATTCTTTGTTGTGGGTTTGTGACATACTTATTTAAGCACGCAAACTCCTATAATGGCTGCACATATCTGAGCCATACAGAACAAAAGATCCCAGGACAGTTCTGAATTGAGTGTTCTCAGACACAGCAGTTAACGCACCACCATCTCCTGAGCTAGTGAGTGGAAGGTATCAGCTACAGTTCCTGTCCTTCATTGTTACCCACCGACACCCTATCCTGTGAAATGCACGTTTATGGATATAAAGGGAGAAGGTCAAAGCAAAATTATAATACAGCCCCTTGCATTTCTGTCCTGATTAAATCACAATATGGATAAGATACCAAAGACCCAAACACATGGGACAGAATTTTCCCAGAAGAATAGTGTCATAACGGCGAGAATACCAGAGTGGTCCATCAGACATGGGTCACACACCTGTCCCAATTTTACTCTCCATTGCCTTCTCTTTTTGGGACAGTGGCAAGTTGCACACTGGTACTGGGGTGGGGTTAAACATGCCGGTGAACCTGGCTTCAGAACGCTAGGCACCGTTTTTCAAGAGTGCCTCGATCTCAGAGTGCACTGGGACACTTCCTTCCCCTTCTCCCCCATTGCTATTAGGATGTTTCCCCCATGAGTCGCTGGGATTGATAGGTCCCCCGGCCTGATTCCCGATGTGCCCCCCCCATCATGATTCCCGACATGCCCCCTTATCATGAACCCCTTCATGCTCCACCCTGGCATGAGCCCCGCCCCCCCGCCAACATAGCCTCCCCCTTCATATCTCCCCCTCTCTTGGACCCTCCGTCATAGCCTCCACTCAGGCCACACTCCCCACTCAAGACCTACCGGTTTGGTACTGCCCCAGCATTATGGCTCTGTCTAACTGGCACTGGCAATGTGTCTGGTGGGCACTGTCAGGGTGTCCAGTGTGTACTTCTAGGTGCCTTGTAGCCACTGCTGGGTGCCTGCTGGGCACTGCCAGTGTGCCAGGTGGACACTGCTAGGTTGGCACTGCCTGACAGGCACTTCCTGGCTTTGCTCCCAACTACCCAGGGACTTCAATTGTCTTCAAGCTCCCTGGTGTGGCCATCGCGCCTGGTGAATCTCCCTATTATCATGGCACACATGAAGGTTGGAAGATTCCAGAAACAGGGTGTCGAATGGGTAATGTATTAAATATGCTAATCAGCCTTGCACCATTCCTGGCTGTGATCCAGTTTGACCTTCTGCAGATAATTTGGAAGTAATTTTAACCTAAACACCACCCTACATCAGGAAGCTGGTGGGGAGCATCAGAGAGTGCAGAGGAGATTTACCAGGATGCTGCCTGGGTTGGTCTTATAAGAACATAAGAAGTAGGAGCAGGAGTAGGCCATCTAGCCCTTCGAGCCTGCCCCGCCATTCAATAAGATCATGGTTGATCTGACGTGTCTCAGTTCCACATTCCCGCCCTCTCCCCATAACCCTTAATCCCCTTGCCTATC
Organism: Carcharhinus amblyrhynchos; assembly: GCF_965287045.1. Lineage (NCBI taxonomy): Eukaryota > Metazoa > Chordata > Chondrichthyes > Carcharhiniformes > Carcharhinidae > Carcharhinus > Carcharhinus amblyrhynchos. The sequence continues at coordinate 49,511,312 of NC_137336.1, forward strand.
AAAAACCTATCAACCCGCGTCTTAAATATATTCAGCGAGGCAGCCTCCACCACTTCAACGGGCAGAGAATTCCAGAGATTCACCACCCTTTGAGTGAAGAAGTTCCTCCTCAACTCCGTTCTAAACTGCCCCCCCTCCCCCTTATCTTGAGGCTGTGTCCTCTAGTCCTTTATGAAAAAGGTTGAGAGAGCTGGGGCTGTTCTCTTTAGAGTGGAGGAGGATGAGAGGTGATTTAATAGAGGTTTATAAGATGATGAGAGGGATTGATAGAGTGGATGTGCAGAGACTATTTCCTTGGGTGGATGTAGCTGTTACTGGGGGGCATAACTATAAGGTTCATGGTGGGAAATATAGGAGGGATGTCCGAGGTAGTTTCTTTACTCAGAGAGTGGTTGGGGTGTGGAATAGACTGCCTGCTGTGATAGTGGAGTCAGACACTTTAGGAACTTTCAAGCTGTTATTGGATAGGCACATGGAGCACTCCAGAATTATAGGGAGGGGATAGCTTGACCTTGGGATTAGACATAACTCAGCACAACATTGAGGGCCGAAGGGCCTGTACTGTGCAGTAATGTTCTATATTCTATGTTCTAAAACTGCAGGTGTCCTGGTGGAAAAGTGCAATCCTTGCAACAGAATGCTTCCAATATTAGTCTTACCTTTGATGGCAGAGTCATCAGTTGTGTCTCTGTGGTACAACATTGGGTGAATGAAATCTCACTTGACAAGGGTGCAGATGAGAAAAGCAAACATGAGGGTCTGCACTTCCCAGTGCTTTCAGTTTTTGAATCAGGCACATGAATCTCTCCACTGAAATTTCTGACTCTTGTTTTCACCAAGCAACATAAAATGGAAAGGGTAGCAACTCTGAAAATGTATATCGCTCTATCAGCATATCAGCAAGCAGAGCCACAAATCAGGTACCATAACGTCTGCGCACAATTCTTTGATCTGTGTCTCAGTCTTAACTTGGTGGTAATATTGTTTCCTTCAAGTCAGAAGATTGTAGGTTCAATTTCCAAACTGGAAACTTGTGCATGCAATGGAAGCTGACACTTCAGTATAGTGCTGAGGGTTTGTTACACTTTTGCAGGGCAGACACCATTTTTCAGATAAAAGGTTCAACCAATTAAGGCACAGTCTGTTCTTTCAGATTCCCCGGTGGCACAGTGGTTAGCACTGCTGCCTCACAGCACCAGGGACCCGGCTTGGGTCATTGTCTGTGTGGACACTGCACGTTCTCCCTTTGTCTGCTTGGGTTTCCTCCGGGTGCTCCTGTTTCCTGCCAGAGTCCAAATGATGTGCTGGCTAGGTACATTGGTCATGCTAACTTCTCCCTTCATTTACCTGTACAGAAGCTGGAGTGTGATGACTAGGGAGATTTAAACAGTAACTTCATTGCAGTATTGATGTTTGTTGCCTATTTGTGACACTAATAAATAAACTAAACAGAGGAAAGTAGGAAGGTTCTTCCAGTGCCAAATCCAAAATTTATCCTTCAGCCAACATGACTAAAATAGATTATTTAAGCACCTATTTTTCGTTGCTATTTGTGGGATTTTGCACTGCATAATTTGCATTTAGGAAGGTAGGAACACAAGTAATTCAGTCCTCAAGCCTAATCAGCCATTCAATTAGATCATGGCTGAATGGTACCGTAACACTATCTACCAGAACTGGTTATGTAACCTTTGATCTGCTTGCCTAATATAAATATACCAGTTTCAGTTTTGAAGTTTTTAATGAACCTCGCCTCAGCAGCTTTACAAAGGAGACAGAGTTCCAGATTTCCACGATCTTCATCCAAAATATTTTCTGTCATCAACGCTGAATGGTCACATCCTAATTTTAATGTTATTCCCCTTCTTTTGAACTTTCACATCAGAGGAAATAGTTTCTCTCCATTGACCTTACGTAGCCTTTAATGATCTTAACTGTCTCTTAACAACATTTAGTGTTCTATTCTCAAGGAAATTTTCTGCAGTACAACAGCAAGTACATTTCAAAAGTATTTCATTGGCTATAAAGAAATTGGCTTTGAGATTCCCTGAGGTGTGTCTCACCCCACTGGACTCCAGATTGAAAAAGAAAATATTTACTTATTTAATGGAAAAAGGTGGCTCCGTTTGGAAGATTTAGGACCATCAATATTTGCTTGAGTACGCAAGGAGTTTTTGACTAATCTGGCAAGTGCATGAAGTGGACGATGACGGACATGGGCTATTGAGGTAATAGAGCTTTTGAATGCAAAGCCACCAGAGGTTCCCCAGAGCTCAGTAGCCCAAGCTGGTGGCATCATATAGCACCTAACTGTATTGTTTCCACTAACCTGTGTCTACTTCCTAAACAAGTGTTCATTTGGTTGCCTAAAGGAGTGTAATCCAATAGGGAAAAGGCAATGTGGCTTAAACATAATCACTGAATATAATTACACATAACTTTGCCAGTCACTAAGCTCCTTTGACAGTTTTAAGGCCTGGAGATAGACATTATGGCGTAATAAAGTTGCCTGTCAGGCTGTAAGTATCTGAAGAGATGAAAATACTGTCCTCAGGAGATGTCCACTAATGAAAAATAATTAATTAATGTAACAATAGGTGTTTTTGACAAGGATTGAAATGTATATATCACCACAATTTTTCTCACCTTAACTTCATAATCCTAAAGTGTTTGCAGCTCTAAATCTCTGAAAAATAAAGCTAAGATTTTTGACCTGAACTCATACTGTTCCCAGCAAATTATCTCCCCACCATCAACCTTCACCCAAAAGAGCTTTGTGGACTTATGATTTGTTTTGGGTTTAGGTTACCCACAGTATTCACATTGATTCTGTGGAATATCACTAAGATGCCTTTAAATGTTTTCTCCATAGTGCATTGTTTTCCGGACATTCATTGCATTGTTATTTTTGTTGGGCAGCTTCGGCACATGATCAAATGCTGAAACGCATCATTATTGTTGCAGTTATGAAGAACGGGAAAATAATTGAAGGACAAATTTCTCTTGAATCATAACATTAGAAATGTGCATGATTATAGAGCGTCAGTATTGAAATGTCCCTTGCTGGGGGGTGGGGGATGATTTTCGCCAGGTATATTCAGTGCTAAGGAGCTCAATGTGGCCAAGATGGAGGGGGGGAGGGGGATTGATCTTAACAAGAAGATGTGATCTTTGCCAGTAAGGTATGAGGCGAAACCTATTCTCACCAGGAAGCCGGCTGCTGATCAGGCGCTCTGATTTTCCTTTGCACTGTGTACATGGTACACTGGGAAATCTCATGTCACTCCCTCCCCACCTCCCAGTCATCGCCACCTCCTAAGCCCAACCGATCACCACCATGATCACCAATCACTGCCCCAGAAATTGCCAATAGCCACTCCCCAAAATCACTGTGCCTTTTATAGGAGCAAAGTCAATTTCAGTGGCAAATCAGTGTCGGTAACATTGCGTGAGGTGAAAAAACTGGGTGTGAGCCTGAGTTCCACCTGATCTTACTGGCTCACCACATTGACCGATCAGTGGGGTGAGCGGGTAAGATCACCCTAATGGTCTCTTGAACTGCAACATTAGTTTTAGCTAACCTTTGACACATGAAGCCATCTTGGTAAAGGAGCTTAAGCACACACTAGAAATGGCTTCTGAGAGGATTGCTAAGGGTGTGATTTTCATTTAAATTGCACACTGACTCTTGTTAAAGAGATTACACAGCACTTGGTGGCTAGTGCTTCAATTAACAATCTCTTCTAACACTGACCAGTGAACAGTGAAGGACTGAAGAATCTCATTCATATTTAAAGAATATTTTTAACAACGAAAATGTCCCAAAGTGATTTACGTAGAGAGGGAACAGCAATTTGGAATAATAGAGTGAATTCTGAGCCTTGATGTTACAGTAAAGGCCAAAATCTTGGTTGAAAAGTTAGGTTTCAAGAAGGTTTTGAATGGCAGTGGAAAAGGTGGAGGGGGACAAGGGTTTATACATAAAGTTTTCACCCAAAATCAGACGATTTCCCCCAACCAGTCCGCTTCAGCATTTACTCTCCGCAAGTAAATAGTTGCAGTCACATTTCCAATCCTTGTTCCCATATTCCTTCAATTTCTTCCCCTCCATCATTACCTTAAATACTGATATGGGGGCGATTCTCCCCAAAATATTCTAAGTATCGAATTTGTGCAAAAACTGGAGTAAATCACCTTGTTTTTTTTTCAGTGGGATTTTCAAAATGAATCTCCCACTCTCTGTGTTCTGCAGAGTGCACTGGCAAGGTTCACATGAAAAATCACCGGGTGAGGCCTATACCCGCTGGAGAGGCTGGCAGCATAGCGCTGAGCGAGTCACTGCATGTGCACCGATCTGTCAGCACCAAGGTCAACCCTTGCGCTGCCAGCCTCACCCCCACACTGCCAGCCTCCTGATTGCTGGCCAACAATTTTCTCTCTCGCACCCCAATCAGTGGCCATTTCCGGGCTTGCCTGGACCCCAAAACCCCTCCCCAGCCCCCTCCCCCCACCTGCTTCGATCTCCTCCCCCCATGCCCACCGCCCCCCCCCCACACCACCCCTCTTCCACCTCACACCCCCCACCCCCAGCCCCCTCCACCCCTACGGGCTGTCTCAATCTCTGCCCCCCCCATAGTCCCAACTCTCTCACAGTTTTTACAGCCGCCCCCGCAGCCCCAAATCCCTCTCTCCCGGGAGGCCAATCCCCCCCACCACCCCGATGGCCAGCGCCAACTGCTGGCCTCCCTCTCTCTGTCACCAAGCCCAAGTGCAGAGAGGCAGCAGGACTCCCGACCCACACCGACCTCCCCCTAGAAGCCTGACCCCCATCAGGCCCCACCCTCTATGGCCCATCCCCTTGGCACTGCCCAATGCCCAGTGAGCAGTGATATTGAATTTGTATTATATTCATAATTTAAATAAATGATTCAGCTCCTTGCCAATTTCTGGCACAGAGCCGGCTCCTGAAGACTCATGGAGGTCATGGCGCCCAGTAGGAAGCCTGCGGGTTGGAACAATCACCACTACGGTTTTTGCATCAAATGCCCACCCTTGAAGCAAATTCCATAGCCTTTCAATTCTTTATAAAAATGCATTTCCTCTGATGTCCATTTCAAATCTCTTAAATTGAATATTGTACCCATTGTTATGATTTCCTTGGAGACTGATAACTTTTAAAATAGAGATTGGAATTCCCAATGACCAATGTAAAAGAATCGCTCAACAAGATTTCAAGTTTCAAGAGAACAAACAAACTGAAATCATCATCAATTAAACATTTCTTAGTCGGCAACTAATACTCTGGCTTGCAGAAAATATATCCCTTATCAGTCCCTTAATATCACTGATAAAGCTGTAATGCTGCGCTTAATCGAGGAGGTGCAGTAGGGAGTGGGGAGGGGGAAGGTGTACCAGAGCTAACTCCAGGGAGTGCAGATCTGTTGCCCTCTCTCATGATGATGTGTTTGTCTTCTTAATACTACCACTCCACCAGTGCCCTTGATGTTACACGTCAGCTAGCTAACCCAGACTGACATGATGCAGTCCACAGCTGCATCTTGTAGGACTTTCTTCACTGAAATTCAGCAGCCTTCCCCCAGCCATTTATTGAGGTAGCACTGATAGGAGCACTACGACAAGCAAAGGCACACTGAAGACTGGAAATAACAGAATGCACGTGGGTAACTCAGTCACATTGACATGCAATTGGCATAGTTTAGTTTAGAAATTCAGCTTGAAATGTTGATTTCATGGTGGCTTTTGTTTTTGCATTGTGGCCAAGTGAGTGCTGTAAGGGTGAGTTACAGCAAGAAGGTACGGTTGGTGAATTGGGAATTGGTCGTTCAGATGAGCTTTTCATAGGATACCAAAACATACCAGGCCACTAGCCTTTGAGTTCAGACCAATGAAACATAGGAAGTGGCACCAGACTGCCCAGGAACAACCTCCAAGGATATATTGGCAGCAACTCCATGCCAGAAGAGGTCACCTCAACCTCTCCACCCTTTTATAGATCTCAGGTAACCAAACATTTCTTGGGCTAGTGACCCAGAAGTTGCAACATGGAGGAGCACTAAAATAGTTGAAGGAAAAGCACATGTAGGTACCCAAGGGAACCATACTGTCAAGGAAGCATAGATTGTCTTATATTCATTATTTACTTTTATGCAAGAAAATAGGATATGCAGTTGGATTGTGCCTTATTATTAATAGGTTGCTTATGTTTGGTATTTCATTATTCAATCAATTCATGATATGAAGGGCCAAGGATGGTTGATACGTTTTTCTTTTTGTGAATGGGTATTGAAATAATGAATCTATTTCAAAGTGGGGAGATGAAATTAAAACTTCAATAATTAAAGTAGTCTTGGTTTTGCAGAACTAAAGATTTCCATGATGAGATGCACTACCATGCTTCCTACAGCAGTCACTGAGGACTCCTTGGAGTACAAATTCTTGTGATGTTCTCCTCCATGTAATTCTGTTCCCACTGAAGCTAGCGCAACCACCCAAGCATTGCTACAGTTCAGTTCATTTTGAATGGTGAGGCACAGCATGGTGTACCTATACATGAGACTTGACCTGAAGCATCCTGCAGAGCACCTTCCGATCTGTCCAAGCCAAAAAAAAACCTCTAAGGCTTCCAATAGTGTTGTTGATGCCCGGACTTATACAGATATGTGCCTTATTGTAGCACTTCTCTGCTACCCACAAGGACATAGCAAGTGAAGTAGGTCATTAGCCCTTCAAATCTGTTTTGCCATTCAATGAGATCATGGATGACTTGTGATTGAACTCCACATATCTGTAGTTGCTCCATCTCCCTTACTACATTTGTTTTAAAAGTATCTATCAATCTCATTCAACATTAATATTTGATTGTGCATTAATTGCCATTTGTGAAAGACATTCTCAAATTTCCATCACTCTAACAGTAATGTTTCCTAATTTTACTGGCCCTAATTTTCCCCTTAGTCCTAGGCGCTCCAATCAGCAGAAATAATTTCTCTCCATTGACTCTAGCTGTTCCACTTGAAATCTTTGATTAAATCATCCCTTGATCTTCTAAATTCCAGGGAATATAACCAGAGTTTGTTTCACTTCACTAAATAGTTTAATCCTTGGAGTTCAGTTATGATTCTAGTAAACCTATGATGTCCACCCTAGAGAATGGATATATACTTCCCATGATGTGGTGGCCAGAGCAGCTCATAGCATTTTCAACGTAGTCTAATCAGGGTTTTGTACAGTTGAAGCATGACTTCACCCCCTTATATACTGGTCTTCTAGATGTAAAGGCCAATATTCCATTAGTCTTTTTGATTATTTTCTGTACCAATTCATGACATTTTAATGAACTCTGTAACGGACCCCCAAGTCTCATTGGAGCTCCATGTTCCTAGTTTTCCACCATTTAGAAAGTAACCTATTCTACCCTTTCTGAGTCCAAAGTGGATGACTTCATATTGCTTGCACTGAAATGCATCTGTCACAATTTAGTCCATTCACTTAGGATGTCGAACAGACTGACATCTTCCTCCACTGCAGCTACTGATGCAGAGCAATTGTCCAATGCATTCACCATATCTTTATGCTCAGTGACAACATCACCATTATCAATTTTCAAGGGATCGCATTAATTGTCATTGTAAAAACTTCTTGTGTTAATTTTGATATCCTTTGTAAGCTTATTTTCAAATTTCTCTTGTTTAAGGAACTTGCTATTTGTTTTCTTACTGTTTTTGTTATGTATTTTTTCTATTTGCTGTGCCAGTTTTTTTTTACTTTATCTTTAGTTTTATACTGTCTTTTAATTCTTTAGTTAGTGGATAGAGCTCACACCCATTAGCGTTATAAACTCAAGCAAAATACTACAGGCGCTGAAAACCTGAAATAAAAACAGTCAATGCTGGAAATACTCAGCAGCTCAAGTAATATCTGTGGAGAAAGAAACAGGGAAAGCGTTTCAGGTCAAGGACCTTGCTTCAGAATAGTTATAAACTCATCCAGGGTCACATTCAATTTTTTTTAAAAAAACCTCCACTTAGCAGATTTGCCCCATTTACTCCAGACAATCTCTATCTCATTGCACAGAAGTCAGCCTCACATAAATCTAAAATCTTCATCGCTGTTTCTCCCTTTCAAATAATATATCCAGGCTTTTCTGGTCCTGGAACAGCAGGGAATGGAAATTCCCGCCCGAAGTCAGCGCACCTTTGACTGGTCCACCAAACGTTCTCTCCCACCCACGATGATTCCTGCTGTGGCCGATAGGAAACACAGTTTTACACCTTAAGTTTGTGAACTGAATCTGGCTCATTAGCCATTTCTAATTCCGATAAGACATGCCCCGTGGTTGGTCCCAGATCATTCTGCTGCTATCAGAGATACTCAGGAAATCCACTACTGTTCAACACATTTACCCTAATCTATCTAAAAGTTAAAATCCCTATTATAACTACTCTGCTTGCTTAATCTCAATATTTATGTCATTTACCATGTAACAGGAGCAACCAGGGGTCTAGACACAACTGCTATAGCATTCAATTATTTTCTATTCCTTAATTCTACCCATGAAGTCTGCATTGCCTGTTTACCGCTGTTTATATCCTCAGTGAAGTGATTTTATCCTTCCCTCTGCATCCCTCTCCATTTTTTCCCCATCTTTCCTTTAGACCTTAAAATCTGGTACATTTAATTCCCAATTCTGACCACCTTGCAAGTTTACTAAGTTACACCCTCCAAGTTAAATTTCTGCCTACAATTTAATTGGCAAATAAAGTTCAACACGGGTAAATGTGAGTACATTTTGGTGGGAGGAATAGGGAAGTCACTTATTGCTTGGAAGTTGATGGAGTAAAGGAACAAATGGATCTTGGTGTACAAACACAGCAATAATTAAAATTTGTGCCATAGGATATAAAATAAACCAAACACTAGGTTTCTGTTCCAGAGGAATAGGATTGGAGTATAGGGAAGTTATGCCAAATCTGTATTGACTGGACTTAGAGTAATGTTCAGTGTTATATTACAAAAAGGATATCAAGGCATTGGAGACAGTGCCGAGGGTTAAAATGTATGTGTATGGACACGTGTGATCAAGTAAGGATATTTTTTAAATTTTCATGGAATATTGATATTGCTGGCATTTATTGCCCATTCCTAATTGACCTCAAGAAGGATTGACAGATGGGGGAGGGGGGGGTACAATCTAGCAAAAAAAATCTAAGGACCGAACGAGTGTGAAAACAGGAGAGAATGGCACCCCAAATTATTTGGACGAGCTCTCAGATGCAATCGTACGGCACTTAGTGCAAAAAAAGAAGTGAAGTGTCATCATGACAGTAAGTAGGCGAAGTGGACAGAGTCCATTCTCACCTGCTGTGTACAAATGTACACAGAGAGATCTGTCAATACGCTCCCCGTCCCTGGAAATCAACCACCCATCCCACTTCTCCCACCCCCGGACATCACCCTGAAAACTGGTCTGCTGGCCAATCACTGCAAATCACTGGCCTACCTGGCCAATAGCTACTCTAATAACTTGCAAGCCGATCACTGCCCCAATACCCACCCACAGACCAATCACTGCCCTCAAACCCCAGCCCCCCCCGATCTGATTCCTGATGCAGACTGTGCAGTCCCTTGCCTCCCGTTAGGCACTCATCCTTCAAGCCCCATTCCCTCCCCTTAGGTCCTGGCCCATGGCACTGCCTGTGGACAGTGCCAGGGTGCCTGCCTGGGACTGTCAGGGTGCCAGGCTGACACTGCCCCAACCACTGGGGGGGTCCTTAATGGTCTCCTGTCCCACCAACAAGGCCATCACATCTGGTCCCCATTGGTGGAAGACTATACGTGATTTTCGCCAGTGAGGATCTCTGTTGGCGAGATCATTAAGGCAAGTGAGCCCTGATAATTCTGTCCCAGTCTCACTAATAATATTTAAATTGAAATTTAAATATTATTATCAGCCTCGCATGCTTCCTGGGAGTAAGGCTGATTACATTGGCAATCCAGAACTGGTAGTAACACAAGAGGCGAGAAACTGGGCATGAACCCAGTTTTTCGCCTCTCCCGCGGTCTTACCGGTTTGCCACGCCGATCAACCAGCGGGATGAGGTGGTAAGATAGCCCCGGGGGTCTTTTTTCTTTAAAACAAAGAGGCTGAGGGGTAACTGACAAAGCCATTTAAAATGATGAATGGTTTTGGTCGAGTAGATACAGTGAGAATGTTTTCTCTGTACAGGAGAACAGAGCTAGAAGCCATCAGTATAAGATCATCACCAAGAACTCCAGAAGGGAATTCAGGAGAAAATACTTTACCCAAAGAATGTGGAGGGTTGAAGCAAATATAGTAGAGACCTTGAAGGAAGCATGAAAAGCATTTGAGGGAGAAGGGAATAGATGGTAATTTAGATTTAGATGAGAGGAGACTTGAGTGGAGCATTAAAAACTGGTGTGGATTGTTTGGGTTGGATGGCCTGTTTCTGTGCCATATAACCTATGTCCTCATAAGCATCATAGAATCCCTACAGTGAGGAAGGAGGTCATTTGTCTCATTGAGTCTGCACCAACTCTCTGACATTGCGTCTTACCTAGGCCCTATCCCCATAACCCCATATATTTACCCTGTTATTTCCCCTAACATATACATCTTGGAACATTAAAGGACAATTTAGCATGGCCAATCTACCTAACCCTCACATCTTTGGAGTGTGGAAGGAAATTGGAGCACCCAGAGAAAACCCATGCAGACACAGGGAGAATGTGCAAACTCCACCAAGACACCCAAGGCCAGAATTGAACCAGGGTCCTTGGCACTGTGAGGCAGCAGTGCTAACCACTGTGCCAGTCAGATCTTACATTTGTTCAATTTGTTTCTTGTACTCTGTACAAAAGAGTGCTTATTTGGGCCATGCACCTGAACCTGCTTTCTAACTGTAGACCAGCTGGTCACATGGATACTGGGATGAAGCAAATACACAGGGGTGGGGTGTCACGTGCTGGGATTGTGGGAGTTCTACCTGAAGCGCAGGCAGGAACGCTGCTCAGAGTTAATAATAAACCTCTATTGTTCTATGTCCTTAGTCACCAGTCACTTCAACCCAGTACTACTACAAAATTATTTGGGACACATTCTACACTGTTCATCTGTGCACTTAAGAGCACCTTTAATATGGTCAATTTCTTGAGTTCAGGAAATAGACTTTATCAATCATACAGCATCACAACATGGTTTTCTTCCTTAAAAAGATTAGTGAGGAGGAAGTCATGATACTTTCCAACACATCAAACATTGTTGTATGGGATTCTTCACATGTTGTCACATACAATCTCTACACTGACAGAGACATAACTCTTCTTGTTAAAGTAGTTGAGGGTGTTTCCTAATTGAAGCTTGCAAAGTTATGTGGGAGCTACCTTGGGGAAAGTAAGTATCTCTGTAAAAATGGATGTTCCAGCCTTGTTGCTGACTTGCTGTGGTGCAAAGGTGATGAGTTCTTCTTGTAAAGTGCATGATAGTGCAGCCTAGCTGATTTTACCGAGTGCCCTGTGGCACAGTGAAATAAGCCTGTGTGATAAAAGTTGAGTTTGGTGATCTCCTTCACAGCCACAGAGAGAGCAATGCAGCTCGAAGGCCATGGATGTAGGTCTTCGTAGCTTTTTGGTCAAGTACAATCTTCTCAAATGTCTTTCCTCACAAGGCCCGTGTGTGACCTGCATTCCAAATACATTAGCCCAGATGTGGTGGGATCAAATTCCCAAGATTGGCCTGGTGGACAGCAGAAGTGATGTATTTTGGGTTTGACATGGAAATAATTCATAGCCTGAATTTTCAGGACAGTGAGAGCTCGACACCCGTCATCCTGAGAGTCAGCATGGAAGGCATCCCTGCTGCCTCTAACAGGCATGCTGTCATTTCGTACTCCATTGAGCACTGATTGGCAGCACGTGGGCTTTCTGTCTGTTATTGGATGGAAACCCTGCCTTGGAGAGAAGTTGATTGCCCAACAGTTCTCCAGCCCCTCCAGGCACAATGCTGTAGTGGTCAGAAGAGATACTGCAGTACCATACCTGAGACTAAGTCCCAAGACCATACTTCAGGTAAATACAAGAGGCGAGGGTAAGGGATTTCTTGGGAGGGTTAGCAGGGAGCCAGTCTCGGTGTCAGGGGGTAGATAGGGGGAAAGGGAGGGCTGGAAGTCTCCAGACCCTGAGGGGAGATTAACCGCCCATTTAAAGGGGCCTTCCAATTGAGACACAGTTTCCCCCCACCTTCCCACCCAAGATGAAGGATAACTTTTTCAGTTTTCCACCCTCGTTCATCAGTTGTCCACAGCCTAATGTTTGAGGCTGGGTGGGGAAAAAGACCCTAATTGTCCATTAAGTGGCAACTTAACAGGGACATGGGTGGGCTTCCCATCTGAGCTCCTGCCTGCCCCACCCTAAAACCACAGCTGGGCCATGGCATGCACAATCCTGGAAGGAATCCTGTCCACGCATTAAACGATCCTACCCCTGCCTCAGAACCTGCCAGGGCATTGGGAGTGTAAATCTCTGGCCCAAATTGCTTCCACCACTGCGTGTACAGAACCAACAAACACCAGTTTATAGGGTACAACTACTAACCTTCAAGTCTAAGATTATCCAAATCACAAGGCTAAAACGGAACGTTAAACTGCGTGACCAATTTGTTAAATAGTGTGGCGGGGAAGAACTGATATATTTTGGAATGGCTTATTGATTCCAGCTATTTATTGTAATCCCACTCAGGACAGTGAGTACAGATTGGCTAATATAGAAGATAATAATGGGAATGATAGCGGATGCTGCCGCTATCTTTCTGGATAAGCGCTTCTGCTAGAATTAATTGGGCTCTTTTTGAAATGGAGAATGTGTCTGCCTCTTTACATTAGACAGAGAATTAACAACAAAGCCATTTTAGCTGACTGGGATACACTTTGGTGATTATATGGGCTGTTAGATTTGAACCTTGGCCTGCAGGGGTTTGCAAAAAAGTTCGATCAGCGTCCACAGATTTGCAAATTTGACCGATTAAATGTGAGTTAAGCAATGCGAATTCGAGCATGGAAATTTGATTTCAATGCTTTATTAATGTGCTGAGTAATAATTCAAATATAAGTATATTCATAATGTAATAGTCAATTAAATCAAATTATTCGTGACCTCCAAAGTGGAAATAGGTCATGTGTAAAATAGCTGCGGCCTCCTTAGTGCCCGAGGACAGGTACAGGTATTCATTTTCATGATTTACTTGTAGGGGCTTTTTTCCCTTTGTGACAGAAATCAGAGTAAAACCAGATGCTTTTCTGTTCTTTGATCAGGCTGCCTGTAGACAGCCAGGCTGCCTCCGAGCACTCCTCTAAATGAAGTTTGCCAGCACCAAAATGAGCTGGTCAAACTCAGGAATTACAGTCCTTGCGTCCTGCTGAATAGCTGTCATCATGGTAATAGGAAACTGGCCCGAAATGTATGTTCACTTGAAGGGTAAATATATTATAATAACAGAGGCAGTGTTAAACGTCCCTTGTGGCAATCTTGTTCCGCGGCGTAACTGGAGACAGACTGAAGGAGAGAGGTGCCCTCTCCTGGGCAGTGTGTCACACTGCATCACCGAATTCATCGGAAGGTTGGGGCTGCACAACAGAAAAGGTTCAGGTTATACCCGACCTGACAGAGCCTGGCGTTGCCAGGTGTAAACAACGCATCAACATTTTTTTAAAAATGGCCTCAATTCAAATACTTAGCTTGTCTCAATCCTTGTTCTATTCAGTCTATCTACTTCCATGAACAAGATCATTAAAATGACCTTTTCCAATTAGGAGATCAAAAGTAGTGGGTAATACACTGGTTTAAGTGATTCCCCGTGGCTTCGAGCCACCAGGGACTTCATTTGATCTTATACAACAACAAATCATATTTACATGCAGCCTTTACAGTCGCAAAGCATCCCAAAATGCTTCTATGGCAATATATTATCAGAGTCACTGTGTCACGCTGTTTGCCAGTTAAAAGCACCCCCCTCCCCAATAGGAAACTGATTAAAATTAAGTCAGATTTAGCCTATAATTGGCATCAAGGTGGGTTCTCTGTTCACTTAGAGCCAGTGAGGATGGAACTGGAGGTGGGTCAGATGAATGAAGTAAAGGGCTGATTTAAACACCCCCTCAGCAGCCAGGCTGAGGCCACTGGTAATCCTGAGAGTTGGGCCAAAGCAGCAATGAGAAGTCAAATGTCACGGAAGGGCTGGATGTGTGGAAGCCAAGGCAAGATAGACCCTCACTTCATTGGATTACATGACGGAGGCTGTGGAAGGAGGAGGCAGGTCCCCTTCCTGGAGACCAGCAGGAGGACAACTCATCATGCAGAGTACTGAGTGGGTCACTGGGTGTGTTCTTAATGTTTTTTTCTCATTTCACTGTATAAATGGTTGGTGTGTGGCTTAAATATCGGATCCATGTAGAGATAACATTGGTTTCAACGTATGCTGCACTTTTTAAAAAAATGTCTACTCCATGCTTCATTTCTGACTTCCAGCTCTTTCTATGGATTGTTTACTTTACTCTGAGTCCACACCCAAGGTTTAACCCAACAAGCACAACAGGAAAGGAAAGTAAACAAACTCACATAATCAAACGCAGAACAATTGAACACTACAAAGATGACACTACCAACCTGCCATCTAGCACTCCTTTGTGGTCAAACAGGCCATCAAAAATGGCGATTGCAAAGCATGATGGGATAGGACAGCCAAGTGTGTGTAAAGATTGATACAAGCAGGCTGCAGCCTTAGACATCGGGAATGCACAGGAATTACTCCCAAAGACAATGAACACTTTCTGGTCAACCATATTTATTTACCAAAGGGGTGCCTTAACCCCTTATTTGGGAGGTAGGTATGTGAACTACAGGCCTCCAGCACCCACAAGCATTGCTGCTTGGTACACACCCCAAAATTGATGTGGCAGCACCTGATTGGACTCCATTGATTAAGGTGATCAAACTCTGATTGATTGATAACAATCGAGGGCCCACCCTAAAGGATGCAAAATAACTAAATGATAAAGCTGCTACGCAACACACTAACAGCAGGGGCGATTTAGAGACCAACTACCGTGAAGGACAACCCTGGACCATTCAGAGGAGAAGGAGGAAGAATAGAACAGGCGAAGAGGATCAGACCATTCCGAGGAGACTGCGGAGACCAACAAATGGATACAGGCCGATATCTGCTTGGGTACTTGTCAGTTACTCAAAGTCCAACATTAAGTTTGAATCTTGATTGTTCTGTAAAAGTAACTACCATAACTAATATTAATTGTGTGAACGAATAAATGTTATTGCATTAATAAGTTGTTGACTCGCAGTTCTTTGTCCACCATATAAGAGTTAAAAACACACTGTGTGGCAAGACACAACACCTTTGATTGTTATCATCGCAGGATAAGTGGTATGTGGTGATTAAAGAAGTAATGGGAATTACCACAGTGAGGGCAAAGCCTTTGGATGGATGTTCTTCCTTCATTGATGGTGATTAGATATTCTGAGCTATATCTTCCATGTATTTTTGTGTTAGCTTAGGTATCTTAGATTCCATTCTGTCCCTCAACCTAAATGACAAGGGTTCCACTGAAGTTTCAGATTTTTGATGTTCATGGCATACTTTTCTGATATTTATACCTCAAGCTGTGCCATTCTGTCTTGTTTAATAGGAGCATCTGTGTGGCTAGCATCACATCCCACTATCTCAACTTGTACCTCCTCCCTTGTCTCTTCCTCCTACTCCTCTCCCAGTATGCTGTCTCCTTCCAGGGCCTCACCTTTCTCAAGGTCCAAAACTTCTCTGGAAGGCCATGTTGTGAAGAGAGCACAGGCCCTTTTGGATGATGTTACAGTGTGTCACCTAACCTGTGCAACCACATCTTTGGAAGCACTATGGTGTGCTCTCTGTGAAATAATCGGTAGGTAACATTGGTTGTACCACCTTTGTGTCCCTGTCTGCAGGGACTCTTGTTTGTGGTGAGTAGTCATGTTTCTCTGAGGCTCCATCTATACACCTAGCAGATTGTAGGGAAAATGTGAGCTGGTATCGACTGGTGGAGGATGAAGGCGTCAGACAGCTGCCAGGAAAGTGAGTACACACATGGAGGAAGCTATTATTACGGCATGTTGTAGATCAACTGAGCGTTGAGTGTATGGAAGCTCTTCCTGTTGATGAGTTGGACTGGGCGGACACTGGGTGCTTTGATGGCCACGTGGATGCAATCAATGATGCCGTACTCCTAATGATATCTAGTGATGGTGGCAAAACCCACTGCCCTCTGTCCCTGCACGGCCACTTCTGTCATAAACTGTCCAGCTCTGGCACAAAGGGCACTAAGAACCTGTGAGATGCTGTGGGTGCAACTATTGGTAAGATACCACCAAGGTCCACAATTGATCCCTCTAAGTCCAAGGCCACAATGACTTTGACAGCCACTGGCACAGCATGGCAAACAGTGCTGGGAGGTTTGGGGTGACAAGGTCACAGATGTCTGTGCCCATTTTCCTGAAGAGTTACAATCTCCCCCAACACTGGGTCTCGGTTGTCTCCAGTTGGCTTTCTCTTTGGTGATAGATTATGTGGTGAGGGTTTGGTCTCCATTGCCTGCCCCATGACTTCCTGTTGCTCTGGGTCCTGGGAGGGTGCCCCTTGTCGCCACTGGACCAAAAAGCTGACAGCCATGGCCGTTTTGCCAGCTGCATACTTCATTTTGGACAGCTGGCAGCCTTGCTCACTTCTCTTCAGTCCCGGGGTGGGTGATGATGCATCCAATACTCAAGCACTGTGCCCACTCTCCCTACTACCCGCACAGTGTCAAGCTCACCTTCTTTGCAAAGGGTGAGTATCCCTTTTCCTTGCTGACCTTCTTCTGCGAACCCAAGGTGATTTCCTGGGGCAGCCATGCCTCTACCCACGCTTCACCCACCTCTCTTCACAAGACAGCTCCTGAAATCTGTTCACAGCCTTAAACGTTCCTCCACTAACAAGCTGTTACTGCGCTTCTTAAGTATGTTAACTGAGAGGCAGACGGGATTGCTGATCTGCCCACCTCTCATCCTGGTAATCATTGCCAACCTCAGGAATTGCATCTTAAAACGAGCACACCGCCAGCACTGGAATTTACAGGCTCCCCCATCTCTGCCCCTGACCCCATTGTGTCAGCATTGTTCATCCTTGGCCAGAAATAGATGTATTTACTCCCAGTGGAAAAGTCAATATTAGACAGCATTTAGTTCAAATGAAAAGCAAAAAATACTGCTGGTGCCCGACAGGTTTGACAGCAGTAATTCTGACAATGAATCTAAACAAGAAATGCTAAGCTGTCCTTTTTATTTAGATCCTAATGAAGCTAGCAGGTTGGCACGATGGCACAGTGGTTAGCACTGCTGCCTCACAGCACCAGGTACCTGGATTCGATTCCCAGCTTGGGTCACTGTCGGTGTGGAGTCTGCATATTCTCCCCGTGTCTGTGTGGGTTTCCTCTGGGTGCTCTGGTTTCCTCCCACAGTCCAAACATGCGTCGGTTGGGTAGATTGGCCATGCTAAACTTGTGTCTCTTAAGGGGTGATTTTACCATTTTGATTTCAGGTGCTGAATCTGGGCGCAATTCAGTTCCAGGTTGGAAATCTGTTCTCAGGCGCCCCTCCATATGCACTCAGCCTGAAAAAAAAAATTGAGAGTGTGAATTGTGCTGTGGGTGGGGCTTATTGCACCCGAAACGCTGCAACTCCGATCAGAACTTTGAACTGCGCATGTGCGGTGAAAAAAAATTTGGAAAACAGTCCCCTGTCACATCACTCCCAGGAGCAAAAAGCAGGAGCGATGGCCCCCACAGACATTGCCCCACCCAACAAAATAACTGTCCCCATTATCCACCATGTTCCCCCCCGGCTATGCAGACTGATTGTGAGCCCCCTGCCCCCACTCTCCACCCCCCCCACCAATCACCTACAGAGTGGCAGCAGATCTCCATACCCCCCTCTCCCCCCCACAACCAGAGATCCAACTGGTCTCCTTCCCTCCACCCTCCACCCCCACCACCAGAGAATCATCTGGCCTCCCATTCCTCCTCCCACCAGAGAATGATCAGGCCTCCCTCTTCCCCCAAATCCCCCCCATCAGAGAGCGATCTGGTCCTCCCTCCTACCCCCACCCCCCACCAAAGAATGATCTGGCCCTCTCTCCTCCCCTCCCCCTCACCAGAGGATGGTCAGGCCTCCCTCCTCCTACTTCCCCCAACCAGAGAGCAATCTGACCCTTCCTCCTCCCCATCCCTCCAATTAGAGAACCATCTGGCCTCCCTCCTCGTCGCCCCCCCCCCCCCACCCCCACTCTCCACTAGAGAATGATTGGGCCTCCCTCCTCTCCACCACCCACCAGATCTGGCCCTCCCTCCTCCTGCCACCACCAGAGATACATCTGACCTACCTCCTCCTCCTCCCCCTCCCAACACCCGCACCAGAGAATGATCTGGCCTACCTTCTCCCCCCTGCTCCCCCCACCCCCTCCCCTTCCCCCCCCCACTGACCCGATTCACAGAGCAGCTGGAAGCTCTGAACTTACCTGTTCAGCATCTGAAACAGACCTTTGCCGAGCATGCCTGGTTTGTGCCGAATTTGGAGAGGCGAGTGCGATAGTCTAGGGGGAAATGCAGATAACATTGGGCATCCAGCTCATTAAGTCAATTCAAATGCACTTAAATTGACGTCACACCCATTTCGGGCACGGTTCCGATTGTGGCCATTTTCGGGCCTTGGTAAAGTGGGAATCTGTGCGGGTGTGGGCGCGGGTCATGCTACTCACCTCGTGCCCGCCTTTACCAAGTTTTCGTGCCCGAAAACAGTGCAATGCAATGGTAAAATTGGACCCATTAGAATTTTCATCGGGGCACAATTCAGATCCGACTTGGAAATCTGCTTTCAGATGCCCCCATACGCACTCAGCCTGAAAGAAAGATCACAAGTCTGAATCGTGCTGTGGGCGGGGGTTAGCGCGCCTGTAACGATCGGCGCTCTGAACTGCACATGTGCAGTTAGAAAAAGAGGCGGGCCTGTATGAGATCGCTCCCAGGCTGCAGAAAGAGGAAAAAGCAGCCCAGGAGTGAAAAGCGGCAGCGAAGGCCCCCACAGACATCACTGTCTCCGTTTTCCACCCACCCTTCCTGCTACCCAGACCGATTGTGACCCCCTGCCCCCTTCCCCCCACCGATTGTCCACAGAGTGGCAGTGGACACCCCCCCTGCTCCTGCCCCTCCTACCCACCTCACCAGAGATCCATTTTACCCATCTCTCTCTCCTCCCCTCCCCAGAGGATGTTCTGGCCTCATTCCCCCCCCTTCCCCTATAAAATGGTCTGGCCTCACTCCCCCCACCCCCCCCAGAGGATGATCTGGCCTCATTCCCCCCCCCTTCTCCTATAAAATGGTCTGGCCTCACTCCCCCCACCCCCCCCCCCCCAGAGAATGATCTGGCCTCACTCCCCCACCCACCGCCCCCCAGAAGTACATCTGACCCACCTCCCCCATACGACCAGACAATGATTGGCCCTCCTCCCCCACCAGATAACGATCGGCCCTTCTCGTCCCCAAAACAGACAACAAACGGCCCTCTCTCCACCCCCCCCCAACCAGACAATGATCGGCCCTCCCACCTCCTATCCCCCTCTGCCAGAAAATAATCTGACCCGCCTCCCTTTCCACCCCACCAACGATCTGAGTCAGAGAGCCGTTGGAAGCTCTGAACTCGCCTCTTCAGCAGCTGGAGCGCCCGATTCTGACTTTTATTCAGTATGTCTATTTCGGCGCAATTCCGGATCACCGAACGTGGCGGTAAAGGGGGAAATACTGATAAAGTTGGGCAGGCAGTTCATTAATTCAATTTAAATACATGCATTTAAATCGCCCATTTCAGGCACGAATCAGATCACGACCATTCCCAGGTCTCGGTAAAGTGGCCATCTGTGCGGACGCAGGCGCGGATCACGTTAACGGCGCAATGCTAAAATCAGGCCCTTCGTGCCAGGGGGGAGTAGCAGGGTAAATATATGGCGTTATGGGGATTAGGCTTGGGTGGGATTGTGGCTGGTGCAGACTTGATGGGCTAAATGGCCTTTTTCTGCACTGTAGGGATTCTATGATGATTCTACTGGGCCACTTCAAAATCTAGGCTGTTTTTTAACCCTAATACCCCAGCTCCTTCAGCAGTACAAATGATCCAGTTAAAGTAACACAGAAGACAATTTTAGATTTCTCAGGCTCCAGTCACACTTCAGAAAAACAAAGCCATGGGCAGACTGAATGATGCCTGGCTAGTGTGAAAGGGTTTGACTAGACTGCCAAGGAAGAGATAAGGACATAAGAAGCAGCAGTAGGCCAGACGCATGCCTGTCAAACCAGCTCCACCATCCAGTAAGATCACAGTTGACCTTGGGCCCCAACTCCACTTCCCTGCACTGTCCCCAAATCCTTATTCCCATGGTGTCCAAGAATCTTGAATATATTAACCACGGAGGATGGACAGCCCTCTCCACAATTCTAAATTTTCACATCACCTTGAGTGAAGAAATTTCTTCTCATCTCAGTCCTAAGTTCTTCTCCTAAGCTTATGAGCCCCAGTGTTGGGCGGAAAATCTCCTCTCTCCTCCTCTGCGGAAATCATAGCGGGTGAGACCGGAAATTTGGTGGACCATTTAAGGTGCATTGAGCTTGGGCAGAAATTTGCGGTCTTGGGGTGCACGCTGCTAAAACATCCCATTCCTAAACTCTCAGGGAAACAGGATCTATCCTATTCGACACTCTAATAATTTTATATATTGCAAGCAGATCACATGAATTCCAGCTCACTATGAATTAACCAAATCTCCTTCCAAGGTACAAATGTACACTTATTGCCTCTTCAGTAGCCTCACATCGATGCATCAGTATATTTTGGTTATCTTAAGTATTCACACAGAAAAGGCAAGGTTCTGGCGCTGCAGAGGCTATTGTTCATCGATGTTTTCAGAAAGACAGGCATGACCAAACCTGAAATGATCTGAGTTTAGTAGAGTTTTGGAATTAAATCAAGGACATTCCAATTTTATTCACTTAAATTTGCTTCTGTGTTTATTTAAGTATAACTTCAAAAGGAAGTAAAATAAAACAATATCAACTGCAATTTTGATTTTACTTGCAACATTTTTCAGTACACATACAGATGACACACCCAAGTCAGAGAGAAAACAGCTAAAAGTGTAATCATGTAAAGTATGCTTATCTGCTGGTAGCAAACTTAATGTTATTGTTTATAGACGGTGAGGTGAAATTCTAACATCACCACAAGTCTAGCACTGTCATTTGGTTTGTCCAACAGTAGGTTTTGGATGACATGGGATTTGAGGAGAAACTTCTCACAAAGGGTTGTGAATCTGTGGTATTTGCTACCCCAAAGTGTGGTGGATGCTGGGACAGTGAGTTTAAGAAGGAGTTAGACAGATTTTTACTTGGTAATGGGTTGAAGGGTTATGGGGAAAAGGCAGAAAAATGGGGATGAGGAGCATATCAACCATGATCAAATGGTGGAGTGGACTCAATGGGCTGAATGGCCTAATTCTGCTTCTATATCTTATGAACTTATGAACAGGACTTCCTTCAGTTTTGCATCCTGTTCAAAACACTTAGCAAGAACTCCAAACAGTAGCTCCTGACCCTCACCCATTTTATGTTCTACTCACCCAATACTTTGCCTTTATTGACCTCCATGGGCACCTCTCCCTTGATTCAAAATATTTCTCCTAATTTCAAATGCCCTCCACACCATTGCTAATTACTAAACTCTGTAACTTCCTCCAGGACGATGTTTCAATGTGATGGCCTCTTCTCTTCCAGTTCTGGCCTTTCTTACATCTCCCTTCCACTATCAGTGGCAGACTCTTCAGCCATCGATGTTGCCACACTGGAACTCTCAAATTTATCTCCCAACCCACTTAAAAGCACCCACAAATCTTGCCATTTTGACCATACTACTTCCCTTGATTCTCCTCTTACTTTTACTCGGTGCCTTGCTTCCCCCAGTGTAAAATTCCCAGGCATTATATTATGCAATGGACACAGTATAATTCCAGGATATTGTTTATTCCTACATCATTTCGGTGTACTGGTTTCCAACTAAATTTTGTGAATGGTTCAGCTTTTGGATTCACAATGCCCCAACATTAAGGCCTGTCTCAACCAGGTCTCTTTTAAATACTAACCTAGCCACTAATCATTACTTGAGCAGGAGTGGGAGGGGATGAAAATTGGCCTGAAGTGTGGAAAGCGTACAGCGGCAATGGCATTTGAGGAAATTGCAGAGTTGGAGCAATGTAGCGGCATGAGAATTAAATTCTCTCCATTGGCAAGCTGTCTGGGGATTCCTAGGATTCCTAGGTATCTACAGCTCACCAATCTGGGGTCTACCTGATTTAAAAACAGAAAACGCTGGAAATACTGATCAGTCCAAGCAACATCTGTGGGGAGAGAAAGAATTCAGGTTGGTGACCTTTCGTCATATGAGATAAGAAAATAAATAGCAATGATTGTTCCCTGCAGGCTGGACAGCATGGGCCCATTTCTCGGCCAGTGAGCCTAAAGTTGAAAGCTCTGCTCACAATCACAATTCACAACTGGTGCAAATTAAAATACAAATGGGGACAATCCTCCAGCAGCACAATGGCTGGGAGACATCAGCAGAGGCCATTTAGTGAGCTACCCATTGGGCGCCATGGCCTCCATGCGCCAGGGATTTTAGCGTAATCAGCTCCGCACTGGAAATTGACGTGGAGCTGATTTAAATATTAAAATTTGTATTTCAACATCGTTAGCAGGACTGGGACTGAAATCTCCGTGCTGGCTAATGCTTTCCTGCCCCCTTCCCCTGCCCGTCAGGAGCAGTTTACTCATCAGCGTTTACTACTGCTCCTCAGTAACAGGGACCTGGCAGCCAGAATCCACTGGAGTGAACAGAGGCTACAAAGGCTCCCCCCAGGAGGTTGAACATTGCTTGTTGGGCATTGTCAGCTTGCCCCATGGCATTGCCCAAGGGGCACCTTGGCACTACACACTCGGCATTGGGCAGTGCCAAGGGGTGGTGCCAGGATGGGGGCGTATGGAGGGAGATCAGTGGGAGTGGGGATCCTACTGCCATTCTGCACCGGGATCAGTGGTAGAGGGGGGGAATTGGGTGATCGGGACTGGCCATCCGGTGGAGGGTTGGGGGGCAGGGCTGCCAGGAGGGGAGTTGGGACTGCCAGGGGTGGGGACGGTGGTCAGGGAAATCAGGGTGGGACAAGGAAGTAGGGGGAACATGAGGGCTGGCCCAGAGAGATCTGATGATGGCAGCAATCAGGGGGGCTGGGGGTCAGCAAAGGCAGCAATGCAGGATTATTCTGCTAGTCAGCAATTGAGCTGGCCTGCGATCGGGAGGCCGGCAGTGCAGGACTACTGTGCATGCATCGATCTCCACTCTGACAGCACTGCTGCCTCACAGCGCCAAGAATCCAGGTTCGATTACTGGCTTGTCCGTGCAAAGTCTGCACATTCTCCCCACGTCTGTGTGGGTTTCCTCCGGCTGTCCCAGTTTCCTCCCGCAGTCTCATAGTCATGCTGGTTAGGTATATAGGCCATGCTAAATTCTCCCTCAGTGCACCCAAACAGGTGCCGGAATGTGACAAGATTTTCACAGTAATTTCATTGCAGTGTTAATGTAAGCCCAGTTGTGATACTAATAAATAAACTTAAACTTAAACCTATGCCCCTGGGATCTGTACTCACCTGTGCACCTCAGGCAGGTTTTGCTCACCGGTTGCGATTTTCATTCATGGTGAGGCTTTATTTCCCCAATCTCTCAGTTTTGGAGGGATCCAATCCACAGCAAACTCAGATAGATTAGTTTATTTTACACACGCTCAAAACGTGGGGCGGGGATGTCACTACATAACCCCTGGTATATTCATTTACTAAATGAGGGATAAAAGAAAGAAAGAGGTACAGGGCAAAAACCACAGACAAATGATGCTGGATAATTCACCTTTCCAGTAGAGATGTCTTCCACCTCACAAATGGGCCTGTGGGGATGAATTGGTTTTATATATACTGGTACCATGGTTCAGATACTCTCATAAGAAATACTGTCAGTGGGCAGCCAGGCATTCAGGAAAAATGGATAGACCCCTTTTCTCTGCTGCTAGATGGAAAATGAGAGTCTGCTCAGCTGCACAATATTACAGGTTCTAGCAGCTGTTGGGGGAGGTGGGGGTGGCATGTGTCATGACTCTCATCTTCTCTACCTTGCTTCGGACTAAGGATGTACAGTTCTGGTTTGGATCTTTGAGGGTTTAATGTTTCAACTTATAGTAAGTTCACAGAGGTTTCAGAATCCTTTTGCCCTCGCAGACGGATTGTCTCCATTGACCAGGGCCTGACCTTAGAAATGTAAAGGGACTTTGAATAATTTCTTGGGATCTAATCTCTAAAGTCACAGGGAGAAATAATACATCTGTAGACATAATGAGATTGTTATTGTTCAGTAGGCCAGAAATTAATTTTGTGTGAGTATAGTCGGTTGTGGCTTAAATCAGCTTGTCTAGCTTTGAGAAAAGTAGTTTTATAGATTAGTCAGAATGATATATATACCTATTTCATAAAAATGCAGAGTGAGATCTTAGCCTCCTGATCTCAGCAAAGTGTATGTAGTTCTCCTTATTTACCTTCTACAAGCACTTGTATGGCTTTTTGTGGACAGATCTCGCACTTGTTGATTTTAGTCAATCCCGTGTCTTTATAAATATGGAAATAATGCGCAGTGAATATTTCCAGTAAAACAAACGGCACAGGAGCTGATTGTAGATCCAAATAAAATTGCAGATGTTTCAGAGCAAAAAAAACAAAATGAAGTAAGATTGCTGTAAGGAGCGAGTTAATTATTACTGACTTCCAATGCATAATGGAGACAGAATAAAAACATGAGGTCTGTTCAGCGAGATAACAGACTGGATGTTGATTCAGTTATTTTAATGGCATTGGTTTCTTCTTTAAAGTTATGAATTGCAGCAAAATGTGGAGCATGTATTTTGTGAGAAATATAATTGTGATCTGTGGCTGCTTTCCATAACGACGTTTAGCCACTCATTTCAATGATTGAAATGTTCCATTAGAGTTCAGAGAAAAGCCTTTTGTGGTGGGTGTTAGTGATTTGTGAGGAGTGCTGCTCTGCTCCTCAAAGGGATAGCACTTGGCTCACCACTTCCAGTAGTTATTGTGTAATAGTAGGAATATTTGTCATTCCATTTAAAATGGGAAGTGCAGTGGAGCATTTGATTTATTTTCCTGTAAGCCAAGCTTAATGGAGTCAACAATAAACAGATTCCACAGTAATTTCTGAAACAATTGGTGGAAAGCCTTTGTGAAACCCACAGTTACCCACCTCACTTGTTAAATACCATCTTTGGCAGCATTAAAGTTTCCCAGGAAAGTATTTTTTTCTACCAGTATATGGACAGAAACCATTAACTCAAATCATGCCAGTGTTATAAAGGGGGTACAGCAGACTATGATGAGGTTCCTCCTGAAGACTTAAAGAACAGAGAGGAAAGAAAATTACAGCACAAGAACAGGCCCTTCAGCCCCCCAAGCCTGCACCGACCATGCTGCCCAACTTAAGTAAAGCCCTCTTTTCCCACCCTATTCATGTATTTGTCAAGATGTCACTTAAAAGTCACTATTGTATCTGTTTCTACTGCTTCTTCCGGCAGCTAGTTCCAGGCACTCACCACCCTTTGTGTAAAAAAAACTTGCCTCATACATTTTCTTTAAACTTTGCCCCTTGCATCTTAAACCTATGCCCCCTAGTAATTGACTCTTCACCCTGGGAAAAAGCTTCTGACTATCCGCCCTGTCCATGCCCCTGATAATCTTATAGACTTCTATCAGATCGCCCCTCAACTTCCGTTGTTCCAGTGTCAACAAACCAAGTTTCTCCAACCTCTCTTCATAGCTAATGCTCTCCATGCCAGGCAACACACTGGTAAATCTTTTCTGTACCTTCTCCAAAGCCTCCACATCCATCTGGTAGTGTGGCAGAATTGAACACTATATTCCAAGTGCGGCCTTACTAAGGTTCTATAAAGCTACAACATGACTAGCTAATTTTTAAACTTAATGCCCCAGCCGATGAAGGCAAGCATGCGATATGCCTTCTTGACTACCTTCTCCACCTGCGTTGCCACTTTCAATGACCTGTGTACCTGTACACCCAGATCCCTCTGCCTATCAATACTCTTAAGGGTTCTGCCATTTACTGTTCACTTCCTATTTATATTATATCTTCCAAAATGCATTACCTTACATTTGTCTGGATTAAACTCCATCTGCCATCTCTCCGCCCAAGTTTCCAACTGATCTATATCCTGCTGTGTCCTCTGATGGTTCTCATTGCTATCCACAAATCCATCAACCTTTGTGTCATCTGCAAACTTACTAATCAAACCAGTTACATTTTACTCCAAATCATTTATACATGTTACAAACAGCAAAGGTCCCAGCACTGATCCCTGAGGAATGCCACCTGTCACAGCCTTCCATTCAGAAATGCATCCTTCCACTGTTACCCTGTCTTCTATGACCGAGCCAGTTCCATATCCACCTCTGATCCCATGCAACTTCATCTTCTGCAGCAGTCTGCCATGGGGGATCTTGTCAAACATCTTACTGA